>NC_064924.1:74700119-83795119 GCF_023897955.1 Schistocerca gregaria
ACACTAGATCGCGTGTTTGCACTGCTACAAAACAATATGCCCTGACGTATTTCACAACATTTCTGTCACTTCATACTGTTTTGTTATTTCCAGAGACTCTTGGAAGTCTTCCTTGGCGCACTCTTTTCAAACTGAGTTCCTTAATATCGTATCTTACGATAGTTTAAAATTAGTATGGAAGCATCTTTGTCACATGAGAAAGGTAGCATGAAAAAACGGCTGGCAGGGGTAGCGACAAGAAAGCAAGAATGAAGACAGCCAGAGTTCCCAGGCGGTCGCCGATCCGAATATAAACGTGTTGCTTATCTTCGGTGGTCGGACGGGAACAGGTTTTTTTTTTTTTTAATGTAGTTAGTTTTTGGAATTTAGCGCTCCTACAAAACAGTAGGCTCTGACGCATTTCAAGAGCACATCTGTCGATTCGCAGTGTTTCGTTATTTTCAACGAGTTCCTATCACTCTTCCTCCGCGCATTCTTGTACAAACTGAGTTCATTACTGTAATTTCGCATCTTTCGTTAATACAGTAGTTTAAAATGCTTGTGGAAGCATCTTTGTCGCACCTGAGAGTTTGTATGAAAAGAGGGCTGGCAGGTGTAGAGACATAAAATTTGAAAGAAGAGAGGGAGCCAACAGCACCCGGTGTTCCCAGGCGGTCACCCATCCAAGTACTTAACCGGGCCCGATGTTGCTTACTTCGGTGATCGGACGAGAACCGGTGTATTCAACATGGTATGGCCGTTGGCGTCCTTATACTGTAGCCGCACGGCACAAGAAGGATTCGCCTCTCCTCCCAATACACGCAATCGCCATTTTCGGTGGCACATTTGACGCAAAGCACGTCCTTCCACCTCGAAGGGCGACGCGCAGTGCGGCGCGCCGCCACGTGGGTCAGACGCACAACACAGCTGCTCGTTGCACCGCCCGTCATTCGTTTGGTTCGTGCGGCCTCCGACACTCGCGGGAGACGCACCTTGTTATTGTTGTCCGTCGCAGGGATTGCGCGCGGCCGGGCGGCGGGTGGACTGCGCGGGGTGTGGCAGTGTCCTGCTGGACCGAGAGAAGCGTTCTCACCTGCCTGACACGCCGTCGCGCTTCTGAGATATTTGCGTAATTCGCACGGTGCATAATCGGCTGTCACCTTCCGTCCCGACTTGTCCCGACTTTGCTCGACTGCCGCTCGCTGCCGCTCGGGTCGCGGTCCATATGACAGCACAAGCACGAGGAACATCTGCGAGATGGGCGCGGGCCGAACCGGCGTGTCCGAGGCGACGTGTGCGGCCGTTCGGAGCTACCAGAGCAGCTCTGTGCCGCGCCGTGCCGTGGAAAGGTGCGAAAACATGCACACAAGACACAGGCTTTTCGACAAAGTATCCATCTCTTGTAGCGACGAAAGGTAAATTTTTTGTTTACAAATTTGCCGTTGTGCACTGCTACAAAACAATATGCCCTGGACGTATTTCACAACATTTCTGTCACTTCATACTGTTTTGTTATTTCCAGAGACTCTTGGAAGTCTTCCTTGGCGCACTCTTTTCAAACTGAGTTCCTTAATATCGTATCTACGATAGTTTAAAATTAGTATGGAAGCATCTTTGTCACATGAGAAAGGTAGCATGAAAAAACGGCTGGCAGGGGTAGCGACAAGAAAGCAAGAAATGAAGACAGCCAGAGTTCCCAGGCGGTCGCCGATCCGAATATAAACGTTGTTGCTTATCTTCGGTGGTCGGACGGGAACAGGTTTTTTTTTTTTTTAATGTAGTTAGTTTTTGGAATTTAGCGCTCCTACAAAACAGTAGGCTCTGACGCATTTCAAGAGCACATCTGTCGATTCGCAGTGTTTCGTTATTTTCAACGAGTTCCTATCACTCTTCCTCCGCGCATTCTTGTACAAACTAGTTCATTACTGTAATTTCGCATCCTTTCGTTTAATACAGTAGTTTAAAATGCTTGTGGAAGCATCTTTGTCGCACCTGAGAGTTTGTATGAAAAGAGGGCTGGCAGGTGTAGAGACATAAAATTTGAAAGAAGAGAGGGAGCCAACAGCACCCGGTGTTCCCAGGCGGTCACCCATCCAAGTACTACCGGGCCCGATGTTGCTTAACTTCGGTGATCGGACGAGAACCGGTGTATTCAACATGGTATGGCCGTTGGCGTCCTTATACTGTAGCCGCACGGCACAAGAAGGATTCGCCTCTCCTCCCAATACACGCAATCGCCATTTTCGGTGGCACATTTGACGCAAAGCACGTCCTTCCCACCTCGAAGGCGACGCGCAGTGCGGCGCGCCGCCACGTGGGTCAGACGCACACACAGCTGCTCGTTGCAACCGCCCGTCATTCGTTTGGTTCGTGCGGCCTCCGACACTCGCGGAGACGCACCTTGTTATTGTTGTCCGTCGCAGGGATTGCGCGCGGCCGGGCGGCGGGTGGACTGCGCGGGGTGTGGCAGTGTCCTGCTGGACCGAGAGAAGCGTTCTCACCTGCCTGACACGCGTCGCGCTTCTAGATATTTGCGTAATTCGCACGGTGCATAATCGGCTGTCACCTCCGTCCCGACTTGTCCCGACTTTGCTCGACTGCCGCTCGCTGCCGCTCGGGTCGCGGTCCATATGACAGCACAAGCACGAGGAACATCTGCGAGATGGGCGCGGGCCGAACCGGCGGGGTCCGAGGCGACGTGTGCGGCCGTTCGGAGCTACCAGAGCAGCTCTGTGCCGCGCCGTAGCCCGTGGAAAGGTGCGAAAACATGCACACAAGACACAGGCTTTTCGACAAAGTATCCATCTCTTGTAGCGACGAAAGGTAAATTTTTGTTTACAAATTTGCCGTTGTGCACCTGCTTACAAAACAATATGCCCCTGACGTATTTCACAACATTTCTGTCACTTCATACTGTTTTGTTATTTCCAGAGACTCTTTGGAAGTCTTCCTTGGCCGCCACTCTTTTCAAACTGAGTTCCTTAATATCGTATCTTACGATAGTTTAAAATTAGTAGGGGGGCAAGCATCTTTGTCACATGAGAAAGGTAGCATGAAAAAACGGCTGGCAGGGTAGCGACAAGAAGCAAGAAATGAAGACAGCCAGAGTTCCCAGGCGGTCGCCGATCCGAATATAAACGTTGTTGCTTATCTTCGGTGGTCGGACGGGAACAGGTTTTTTTTTTTTTTAATGTAGTTAGTTTTTGGAATTTAGCGCTCCTACAAAACAGTAGGCTCTGACGCATTTCAAGAGCACATCTGTCGATTCGCAGTGTTTCGTTATTTTCAACGAGTTCCTATCACTCTTCCTCCGCGCATTCTTGTACAAACTGAGTTCATTACTGTAATTTCGCATCTTTCGTTTAATACAGTAGTTTAAAATGCTTGTGGAAGCATCTTTGTCGCACCTGAGAGTTTGTATGAAAAGAGGGCTGGCAGGTGTAGAGACATAAAATTTGAAAGAAGAGAGGGAGCCAACAGCACCCGGTGTTCCCAGGCGGTCACCCATCCAAGTACTAACCGGGCCCGATGTTGCTTAACTTCGGTGATCGGACGAGAACCGGTGTATTCAACATGGTATGGCCGTTGGCGTCCTTATACTGTAGCCGCACGGCACAAGAAGGATTCGCCTCTCCTCCCAATACACGCAATCGCCATTTTCGGTGGCACATTTGACGCAAAGCACGTCCTTCCACCTCGAAGGCGACGCGCAGTGCGGCGCGCCGCCACGTGGGTCAGACGCACAACACAGCTGCTCGTTGCACCGCCCGTCATTCGTTTGGTTCGTGCGGCCTCCGACACTCGCGGGAGACGCACCTTGTTATTGTTGTCCGTCGCAGGGATTGCGCGCGGCCGGGCGGCGGGTGGACTGCGCGGGGTGTGGCAGTGTCCTGCTGGACCGAGAGAAGCGTTCTCACCTGCCTGACACGCGTCGCGCTTCTAGATATTTGCGTAATTCGCACGGTGCATAATCGGCTGTCACCTTCCGTCCCGACTTGTCCCGACTTTGCTCGACTGCCGCTCGCTGCCGCTCGGGTCGCGGTCCATATGACAGCACAAGCACGAGGAACATCTGCGAGATGGGCGCGGGCCGAACCGGCGTGTCCGAGGCGACGTGTGCGGCCGTTCGGAGCTACCAGAGCAGCTCTGTGCCGCGCCGTGCCGTGGAAAGGTGCGAAAACATGCACACAAGACACAGGCTTTTCGACAAAGTATCCATCTCTTGTAGCGACGAAAGGTAAATTTTTGTTTACAAATTTGCCGTTGTGCACTGCTACAAAACAATATGCCCTGACGTATTTCACAACATTTCTGTCACTTCATACTGTTTTGTTATTTCCAGAGACTCTTTGGAAGTCTTCCTTGGCGCACTCTTTTCAAACTGAGTTCCTTAATATCGTATCTTACGATAGTTTAAAATTAGTATGGAAGCATCTTTGTCACATGAGAAAGGTAGCATGAAAAAACGGCTGGCAGGGGTAGCGACAAGAAAGCAAGAAATGAAGACAGCCAGAGTTCCCAGGCGGTCGCCGATCCGAATATAAACGTTGTTGCTTATCTTCGGTGGTCGGACGGGAACAGGTTTTTTTTTTTTTTAATGTAGTTAGTTTTTGGAATTTAGCGCTCCTACAAAACAGTAGGCTCTGACGCATTTCAAGAGCACATCTGTCGATTCGCAGTGTTTCGTTATTTTCAACGAGTTCCTATCACTCTTCCTCCGCGCATTCTTGTACAAACTGAGTTCATTACTGTAATTTCGCATCTTTCGTTTAATACAGTAGTTTAAAATGCTTGTGGAAGCATCTTTGTCGCACCTGAGAGTTTGTATGAAAAGAGGGCTGGCAGGTGTAGAGACATAAAATTTGAAAGAAGAGAGGGAGCCAACAGCACCCGGTGTTCCCAGGCGGTCACCCATCCAAGTACTAACCGGGCCCGATGTTGCTTAACTTCGGTGATCGGACGAGAACCGGTGTATTCAACATGGTATGGCCGTTGGCGTCCTTATACTGTAGCCGCACGGCACAAGAAGGATTCGCCTCTCCTCCCAATACACGCAATCGCCATTTTCGGTGGCACATTTGACGCAAAGCACGTCCTTCCACCTCGAAGGCGACGCGCAGTGCGGCGCGCCGCCACGTGGGTCAGACGCACAACACAGCTGCTCGTTGCACCGCCCGTCATTCGTTTGGTTCGTGCGGCCTCCGACACTCGCGGGAGACGCACCTTGTTATTGTTGTCCGTCGCAGGGATTGCGCGCGGCCGGGCGGCGGGTGGACTGCGCGGGGTGTGGCAGTGTCCTGCTGGACCGAGAGAAGCGTTCTCACCTGCCTGACACGCGTCGCGCTTCTAGATATTTGCGTAATTCGCACGGTGCATAATCGGCTGTCACCTTCCGTCCCGACTTGTCCCGACTTTGCTCGACTGCCGCTCGCTGCCGCTCGGGTCGCGGTCCATATGACAGCACAAGCACGAGGAACATCTGCGAGATGGGCGCGGGCCGAACCGGCGTGTCCGAGGCGACGTGTGCGGCCGTTCGGAGCTACCAGAGCAGCTCTGTGCCGCGCCGTGCCGTGGAAAGGTGCGAAAACATGCACACAAGACACAGGCTTTTCGACAAAGTATCCATCTCTTGTAGCGACGAAAGGTAAATTTTTGTTTACAAATTTGCCGTTGTGCACTGCTACAAAACAATATGCCCTGACGTATTTCACAACATTTCTGTCACTTCATACTGTTTTGTTATTTCCAGAGACTCTTTGGAAGTCTTCCTTGGCGCACTCTTTTCAAACTGAGTTCCTTAATATCGTATCTTACGATAGTTTAAAATTAGTATGGAAGCATCTTTGTCACATGAGAAAGGTAGCATGAAAAAACGGCTGGCAGGGGTAGCGACAAGAAAGCAAGAAATGAAGACAGCCAGAGTTCCCAGGCGGTCGCCGATCCGAATATAAACGTTGTTGCTTATCTTCGGTGGTCGGACGGGAACAGGTTTTTTTTTTTTTTAATGTAGTTAGTTTTTGGAATTTAGCGCTCCTACAAAACAGTAGGCTCTGACGCATTTCAAGAGCACATCTGTCGATTCGCAGTGTTTCGTTATTTTCAACGAGTTCCTATCACTCTTCCTCCGCGCATTCTTGTACAAACTGAGTTCATTACTGTAATTTCGCATCTTTCGTTTAATACAGTAGTTTAAAATGCTTGTGGAAGCATCTTTGTCGCACCTGAGAGTTTGTATGAAAAGAGGGCTGGCAGGTGTAGAGACATAAAATTTGAAAGAAGAGAGGGAGCCAACAGCACCCGGTGTTCCCAGGCGGTCACCCATCCAAGTACTAACCGGGCCCGATGTTGCTTAACTTCGGTGATCGGACGAGAACCGGTGTATTCAACATGGTATGGCCGTTGGCGTCCTTATACTGTAGCCGCACGGCACAAGAAGGATTCGCCTCTCCTCCCAATACACGCAATCGCCATTTTCGGTGGCACATTTGACGCAAAGCACGTCCTTCCACCTCGAAGGCGACGCGCAGTGCGGCGCGCCGCCACGTGGGTCAGACGCACAACACAGCTGCTCGTTGCACCGCCCGTCATTCGTTTGGTTCGTGCGGCCTCCGACACTCGCGGGAGACGCACCTTGTTATTGTTGTCCGTCGCAGGGATTGCGCGCGGCCGGGCGGCGGGTGGACTGCGCGGGGTGTGGCAGTGTCCTGCTGGACCGAGAGAAGCGTTCTCACCTGCCTGACACGCGTCGCGCTTCTAGATATTTGCGTAATTCGCACGGTGCATAATCGGCTGTCACCTTCCGTCCCGACTTGTCCCGACTTTGCTCGACTGCCGCTCGCTGCCGCTCGGGTCGCGGTCCATATGACAGCACAAGCACGAGGAACATCTGCGAGATGGGCGCGGGCCGAACCGGCGTGTCCGAGGCGACGTGTGCGGCCGTTCGGAGCTACCAGAGCAGCTCTGTGCCGCGCCGTGCCGTGGAAAGGTGCGAAAACATGCACACAAGACACAGGCTTTTCGACAAAGTATCCATCTCTTGTAGCGACGAAAGGTAAATTTTTGTTTACAAATTTGCCGTTGTGCACTGCTACAAAACAATATGCCCTGACGTATTTCACAACATTTCTGTCACTTCATACTGTTTTGTTATTTCCAGAGACTCTTTGGAAGTCTTCCTTGGCGCACTCTTTTCAAACTGAGTTCCTTAATATCGTATCTTACGATAGTTTAAAATTAGTATGGAAGCATCTTTGTCACATGAGAAAGGTAGCATGAAAAAACGGCTGGCAGGGGTAGCGACAAGAAAGCAAGAAATGAAGACAGCCAGAGTTCCCAGGCGGTCGCCGATCCGAATATAAACGTTGTTGCTTATCTTCGGTGGTCGGACGGGAACAGGTTTTTTTTTTTTTTAATGTAGTTAGTTTTTGGAATTTAGCGCTCCTACAAAACAGTAGGCTCTGACGCATTTCAAGAGCACATCTGTCGATTCGCAGTGTTTCGTTATTTTCAACGAGTTCCTATCACTCTTCCTCCGCGCATTCTTGTACAAACTGAGTTCATTACTGTAATTTCGCATCTTTCGTTTAATACAGTAGTTTAAAATGCTTGTGGAAGCATCTTTGTCGCACCTGAGAGTTTGTATGAAAAGAGGGCTGGCAGGTGTAGAGACATAAAATTTGAAAGAAGAGAGGGAGCCAACAGCACCCGGTGTTCCCAGGCGGTCACCCATCCAAGTACTAACCGGGCCCGATGTTGCTTAACTTCGGTGATCGGACGAGAACCGGTGTATTCAACATGGTATGGCCGTTGGCGTCCTTATACTGTAGCCGCACGGCACAAGAAGGATTCGCCTCTCCTCCCAATACACGCAATCGCCATTTTCGGTGGCACATTTGACGCAAAGCACGTCCTTCCACCTCGAAGGCGACGCGCAGTGCGGCGCGCCGCCACGTGGGTCAGACGCACAACACAGCTGCTCGTTGCACCGCCCGTCATTCGTTTGGTTCGTGCGGCCTCCGACACTCGCGGGAGACGCACCTTGTTATTGTTGTCCGTCGCAGGGATTGCGCGCGGCCGGGCGGCGGGTGGACTGCGCGGGGTGTGGCAGTGTCCTGCTGGACCGAGAGAAGCGTTCTCACCTGCCTGACACGCGTCGCGCTTCTAGATATTTGCGTAATTCGCACGGTGCATAATCGGCTGTCACCTTCCGTCCCGACTTGTCCCGACTTTGCTCGACTGCCGCTCGCTGCCGCTCGGGTCGCGGTCCATATGACAGCACAAGCACGAGGAACATCTGCGAGATGGGCGCGGGCCGAACCGGCGTGTCCGAGGCGACGTGTGCGGCCGTTCGGAGCTACCAGAGCAGCTCTGTGCCGCGCCGTGCCGTGGAAAGGTGCGAAAACATGCACACAAGACACAGGCTTTTCGACAAAGTATCCATCTCTTGTAGCGACGAAAGGTAAATTTTTGTTTACAAATTTGCCGTTGTGCACTGCTACAAAACAATATGCCCTGACGTATTTCACAACATTTCTGTCACTTCATACTGTTTTGTTATTTCCAGAGACTCTTTGGAAGTCTTCCTTGGCGCACTCTTTTCAAACTGAGTTCCTTAATATCGTATCTTACGATAGTTTAAAATTAGTATGGAAGCATCTTTGTCACATGAGAAAGGTAGCATGAAAAAACGGCTGGCAGGGGTAGCGACAAGAAAGCAAGAAATGAAGACAGCCAGAGTTCCCAGGCGGTCGCCGATCCGAATATAAACGTTGTTGCTTATCTTCGGTGGTCGGACGGGAACAGGTTTTTTTTTTTTTTAATGTAGTTAGTTTTTGGAATTTAGCGCTCCTACAAAACAGTAGGCTCTGACGCATTTCAAGAGCACATCTGTCGATTCGCAGTGTTTCGTTATTTTCAACGAGTTCCTATCACTCTTCCTCCGCGCATTCTTGTACAAACTGAGTTCATTACTGTAATTTCGCATCTTTCGTTTAATACAGTAGTTTAAAATGCTTGTGGAAGCATCTTTGTCGCACCTGAGAGTTTGTATGAAAAGAGGGCTGGCAGGTGTAGAGACATAAAATTTGAAAGAAGAGAGGGAGCCAACAGCACCCGGTGTTCCCAGGCGGTCACCCATCCAAGTACTAACCGGGCCCGATGTTGCTTAACTTCGGTGATCGGACGAGAACCGGTGTATTCAACATGGTATGGCCGTTGGCGTCCTTATACTGTAGCCGCACGGCACAAGAAGGATTCGCCTCTCCTCCCAATACACGCAATCGCCATTTTCGGTGGCACATTTGACGCAAAGCACGTCCTTCCACCTCGAAGGCGACGCGCAGTGCGGCGCGCCGCCACGTGGGTCAGACGCACAACACAGCTGCTCGTTGCACCGCCCGTCATTCGTTTGGTTCGTGCGGCCTCCGACACTCGCGGGAGACGCACCTTGTTATTGTTGTCCGTCGCAGGGATTGCGCGCGGCCGGGCGGCGGGTGGACTGCGCGGGGTGTGGCAGTGTCCTGCTGGACCGAGAGAAGCGTTCTCACCTGCCTGACACGCGTCGCGCTTCTAGATATTTGCGTAATTCGCACGGTGCATAATCGGCTGTCACCTTCCGTCCCGACTTGTCCCGACTTTGCTCGACTGCCGCTCGCTGCCGCTCGGGTCGCGGTCCATATGACAGCACAAGCACGAGGAACATCTGCGAGATGGGCGCGGGCCGAACCGGCGTGTCCGAGGCGACGTGTGCGGCCGTTCGGAGCTACCAGAGCAGCTCTGTGCCGCGCCGTGCCGTGGAAAGGTGCGAAAACATGCACACAAGACACAGGCTTTTCGACAAAGTATCCATCTCTTGTAGCGACGAAAGGTAAATTTTTGTTTACAAATTTGCCGTTGTGCACTGCTACAAAACAATATGCCCTGACGTATTTCACAACATTTCTGTCACTTCATACTGTTTTGTTATTTCCAGAGACTCTTTGGAAGTCTTCCTTGGCGCACTCTTTTCAAACTGAGTTCCTTAATATCGTATCTTACGATAGTTTAAAATTAGTATGGAAGCATCTTTGTCACATGAGAAAGGTAGCATGAAAAAACGGCTGGCAGGGGTAGCGACAAGAAAGCAAGAAATGAAGACAGCCAGAGTTCCCAGGCGGTCGCCGATCCGAATATAAACGTTGTTGCTTATCTTCGGTGGTCGGACGGGAACAGGTTTTTTTTTTTTTTAATGTAGTTAGTTTTTGGAATTTAGCGCTCCTACAAAACAGTAGGCTCTGACGCATTTCAAGAGCACATCTGTCGATTCGCAGTGTTTCGTTATTTTCAACGAGTTCCTATCACTCTTCCTCCGCGCATTCTTGTACAAACTGAGTTCATTACTGTAATTTCGCATCTTTCGTTTAATACAGTAGTTTAAAATGCTTGTGGAAGCATCTTTGTCGCACCTGAGAGTTTGTATGAAAAGAGGGCTGGCAGGTGTAGAGACATAAAATTTGAAAGAAGAGAGGGAGCCAACAGCACCCGGTGTTCCCAGGCGGTCACCCATCCAAGTACTAACCGGGCCCGATGTTGCTTAACTTCGGTGATCGGACGAGAACCGGTGTATTCAACATGGTATGGCCGTTGGCGTCCTTATACTGTAGCCGCACGGCACAAGAAGGATTCGCCTCTCCTCCCAATACACGCAATCGCCATTTTCGGTGGCACATTTGACGCAAAGCACGTCCTTCCACCTCGAAGGCGACGCGCAGTGCGGCGCGCCGCCACGTGGGTCAGACGCACAACACAGCTGCTCGTTGCACCGCCCGTCATTCGTTTGGTTCGTGCGGCCTCCGACACTCGCGGGAGACGCACCTTGTTATTGTTGTCCGTCGCAGGGATTGCGCGCGGCCGGGCGGCGGGTGGACTGCGCGGGGTGTGGCAGTGTCCTGCTGGACCGAGAGAAGCGTTCTCACCTGCCTGACACGCGTCGCGCTTCTAGATATTTGCGTAATTCGCACGGTGCATAATCGGCTGTCACCTTCCGTCCCGACTTGTCCCGACTTTGCTCGACTGCCGCTCGCTGCCGCTCGGGTCGCGGTCCATATGACAGCACAAGCACGAGGAACATCTGCGAGATGGGCGCGGGCCGAACCGGCGTGTCCGAGGCGACGTGTGCGGCCGTTCGGAGCTACCAGAGCAGCTCTGTGCCGCGCCGTGCCGTGGAAAGGTGCGAAAACATGCACACAAGACACAGGCTTTTCGACAAAGTATCCATCTCTTGTAGCGACGAAAGGTAAATTTTTGTTTACAAATTTGCCGTTGTGCACTGCTACAAAACAATATGCCCTGACGTATTTCACAACATTTCTGTCACTTCATACTGTTTTGTTATTTCCAGAGACTCTTTGGAAGTCTTCCTTGGCGCACTCTTTTCAAACTGAGTTCCTTAATATCGTATCTTACGATAGTTTAAAATTAGTATGGAAGCATCTTTGTCACATGAGAAAGGTAGCATGAAAAAACGGCTGGCAGGGGTAGCGACAAGAAAGCAAGAAATGAAGACAGCCAGAGTTCCCAGGCGGTCGCCGATCCGAATATAAACGTTGTTGCTTATCTTCGGTGGTCGGACGGGAACAGGTTTTTTTTTTTTTTAATGTAGTTAGTTTTTGGAATTTAGCGCTCCTACAAAACAGTAGGCTCTGACGCATTTCAAGAGCACATCTGTCGATTCGCAGTGTTTCGTTATTTTCAACGAGTTCCTATCACTCTTCCTCCGCGCATTCTTGTACAAACTGAGTTCATTACTGTAATTTCGCATCTTTCGTTTAATACAGTAGTTTAAAATGCTTGTGGAAGCATCTTTGTCGCACCTGAGAGTTTGTATGAAAAGAGGGCTGGCAGGTGTAGAGACATAAAATTTGAAAGAAGAGAGGGAGCCAACAGCACCCGGTGTTCCCAGGCGGTCACCCATCCAAGTACTAACCGGGCCCGATGTTGCTTAACTTCGGTGATCGGACGAGAACCGGTGTATTCAACATGGTATGGCCGTTGGCGTCCTTATACTGTAGCCGCACGGCACAAGAAGGATTCGCCTCTCCTCCCAATACACGCAATCGCCATTTTCGGTGGCACATTTGACGCAAAGCACGTCCTTCCACCTCGAAGGCGACGCGCAGTGCGGCGCGCCGCCACGTGGGTCAGACGCACAACACAGCTGCTCGTTGCACCGCCCGTCATTCGTTTGGTTCGTGCGGCCTCCGACACTCGCGGGAGACGCACCTTGTTATTGTTGTCCGTCGCAGGGATTGCGCGCGGCCGGGCGGCGGGTGGACTGCGCGGGGTGTGGCAGTGTCCTGCTGGACCGAGAGAAGCGTTCTCACCTGCCTGACACGCGTCGCGCTTCTAGATATTTGCGTAATTCGCACGGTGCATAATCGGCTGTCACCTTCCGTCCCGACTTGTCCCGACTTTGCTCGACTGCCGCTCGCTGCCGCTCGGGTCGCGGTCCATATGACAGCACAAGCACGAGGAACATCTGCGAGATGGGCGCGGGCCGAACCGGCGTGTCCGAGGCGACGTGTGCGGCCGTTCGGAGCTACCAGAGCAGCTCTGTGCCGCGCCGTGCCGTGGAAAGGTGCGAAAACATGCACACAAGACACAGGCTTTTCGACAAAGTATCCATCTCTTGTAGCGACGAAAGGTAAATTTTTGTTTACAAATTTGCCGTTGTGCACTGCTACAAAACAATATGCCCTGACGTATTTCACAACATTTCTGTCACTTCATACTGTTTTGTTATTTCCAGAGACTCTTTGGAAGTCTTCCTTGGCGCACTCTTTTCAAACTGAGTTCCTTAATATCGTATCTTACGATAGTTTAAAATTAGTATGGAAGCATCTTTGTCACATGAGAAAGGTAGCATGAAAAAACGGCTGGCAGGGGTAGCGACAAGAAAGCAAGAAATGAAGACAGCCAGAGTTCCCAGGCGGTCGCCGATCCGAATATAAACGTTGTTGCTTATCTTCGGTGGTCGGACGGGAACAGGTTTTTTTTTTTTTTAATGTAGTTAGTTTTTGGAATTTAGCGCTCCTACAAAACAGTAGGCTCTGACGCATTTCAAGAGCACATCTGTCGATTCGCAGTGTTTCGTTATTTTCAACGAGTTCCTATCACTCTTCCTCCGCGCATTCTTGTACAAACTGAGTTCATTACTGTAATTTCGCATCTTTCGTTTAATACAGTAGTTTAAAATGCTTGTGGAAGCATCTTTGTCGCACCTGAGAGTTTGTATGAAAAGAGGGCTGGCAGGTGTAGAGACATAAAATTTGAAAGAAGAGAGGGAGCCAACAGCACCCGGTGTTCCCAGGCGGTCACCCATCCAAGTACTAACCGGGCCCGATGTTGCTTAACTTCGGTGATCGGACGAGAACCGGTGTATTCAACATGGTATGGCCGTTGGCGTCCTTATACTGTAGCCGCACGGCACAAGAAGGATTCGCCTCTCCTCCCAATACACGCAATCGCCATTTTCGGTGGCACATTTGACGCAAAGCACGTCCTTCCACCTCGAAGGCGACGCGCAGTGCGGCGCGCCGCCACGTGGGTCAGACGCACAACACAGCTGCTCGTTGCACCGCCCGTCATTCGTTTGGTTCGTGCGGCCTCCGACACTCGCGGGAGACGCACCTTGTTATTGTTGTCCGTCGCAGGGATTGCGCGCGGCCGGGCGGCGGGTGGACTGCGCGGGGTGTGGCAGTGTCCTGCTGGACCGAGAGAAGCGTTCTCACCTGCCTGACACGCGTCGCGCTTCTAGATATTTGCGTAATTCGCACGGTGCATAATCGGCTGTCACCTTCCGTCCCGACTTGTCCCGACTTTGCTCGACTGCCGCTCGCTGCCGCTCGGGTCGCGGTCCATATGACAGCACAAGCACGAGGAACATCTGCGAGATGGGCGCGGGCCGAACCGGCGTGTCCGAGGCGACGTGTGCGGCCGTTCGGAGCTACCAGAGCAGCTCTGTGCCGCGCCGTGCCGTGGAAAGGTGCGAAAACATGCACACAAGACACAGGCTTTTCGACAAAGTATCCATCTCTTGTAGCGACGAAAGGTAAATTTTTGTTTACAAATTTGCCGTTGTGCACTGCTACAAAACAATATGCCCTGACGTATTTCACAACATTTCTGTCACTTCATACTGTTTTGTTATTTCCAGAGACTCTTTGGAAGTCTTCCTTGGCGCACTCTTTTCAAACTGAGTTCCTTAATATCGTATCTTACGATAGTTTAAAATTAGTATGGAAGCATCTTTGTCACATGAGAAAGGTAGCATGAAAAAACGGCTGGCAGGGGTAGCGACAAGAAAGCAAGAAATGAAGACAGCCAGAGTTCCCAGGCGGTCGCCGATCCGAATATAAACGTTGTTGCTTATCTTCGGTGGTCGGACGGGAACAGGTTTTTTTTTTTTTTAATGTAGTTAGTTTTTGGAATTTAGCGCTCCTACAAAACAGTAGGCTCTGACGCATTTCAAGAGCACATCTGTCGATTCGCAGTGTTTCGTTATTTTCAACGAGTTCCTATCACTCTTCCTCCGCGCATTCTTGTACAAACTGAGTTCATTACTGTAATTTCGCATCTTTCGTTTAATACAGTAGTTTAAAATGCTTGTGGAAGCATCTTTGTCGCACCTGAGAGTTTGTATGAAAAGAGGGCTGGCAGGTGTAGAGACATAAAATTTGAAAGAAGAGAGGGAGCCAACAGCACCTTTTTTTTTTTTTTTTTTTATTTTTTATTTTTTTTTTTTTTTTTTTTTTATATGGGTGCTGTTGGCTCCTCGTAGGGGGACTGGTAGACGCATTTTCTAGTAATGCCTTCTTCGGCGAGGCGCGCATGGACCTTGATGCGGTATTGCATCTTGTATACGAATCAAAAGAAAATGGTTTCTCCATAACTTGAGAAACAAAAAAACGTTAAAATCACTCAAATTATACTTCAAAACGGAAAATAAAAATGTCTCCACACCGTAAACGCTCGCTTGAACGACGGCGGAAAGTGGTCGCCAACTTCCATGGCTACCAGAAACGCAGTAGCTGCCGAAAATGTATATCACACTAGGAAAGAAAAAATAAATCTAATCAAACCGTCTCCGCCAATGTTCTTCAGATATGACGGCGAGAAGAATCACAAACTGAAAAACATCCACCCACAGAAAGTATAAGGAATCCAACGTACATGCACACGTAAAAGTAAGGAAAAAGTCCTTCTCGACACTGTCTCCTCGGTCACCTTGGGAGAGAAAATGAAAGAAAAAATGTCCTCAGAACAAAGAAAAACAAATAAATAAAGCACAAGTTAACTCCTACTAATAAAACATTCACATAACCCGAGAACAGGATACGTTGTCGATAATGTTCGTTCCATATAACACACATTGGCATTCAAATTTAGTTCCATCATTTGTAGAAAAAAAAGTTCCGTTGTAAGCAAAGTCCCGTCGAAGCAACATAATTCATAGCACCGGCATTACCACTGGAGGATAACGCGATAAAAGTCAAAATTGGTAGGCAGTCCTATGTAGATATCAAAAATTTAGCATAGGCATGGTCCAAGGCCACACGCAAAAAATTGGCAAAAGTCTGAGTATAAGCCGCACGAGCAAGGTCCTGACGGTGTTCCGTCCACAAATAGGATAGAAAATCGACGGCATCAGTCACTTTCAGGGTAAAGATACAGTAAACTGTATGTCCAAGAATCCATAACGTCGCATTTCTTTTGGTGGCCGGGTAAGCCGCGCACTGAGGCACTATGGCGTCCATGGTTGTCACGTGCCGCCTGTCCACCCTGTTAATCAGACGAACCATGTCACAGGCAATGTCCCAGACCACACGAAATTTGTCACACACAAAACGATGTTCGATAGTGTCCTCCTCTGCACACAATTCACACTCTCCCGAAGAAATCAAATTAATAGCACAAAGATTGGCATTTGTCGGGATAGTCCGGTTGACCACTTTATACCAAGTAGCATGAACGGCGGCAGGGACGGCGGCGGTAGCAAGATTCTTCCACACCAGCTGCCAATCATGCTGTGGCAACCGATATTCCCATTTGTTCCTAATCGGCGTCCCTCGAAGAGCTCGAATTATCTCAGTAACACTACATGTACAGACGTCACCAAACACAAGATAACTATTATAAACATAATAGCGGCGCACGAAATTCAACACATACGGAATATGACTGATTGAAACAGGGGCTACTACTGATGGTGGGCGGTAATGACGAAACAAGGCCGCTGTCGGACTGTGCGGCCCCTTGTCAATCACCACTGTGGTCCGTTTCACAAGGAGCGCCGCACACTTAGATCGGAAGTCAACCAAACCTAGCCCCCCTTCCTGCAAGCTTAAAGTACACGTCGCCAAGGAGACCTTAAAAATATTGCCCTTCCATAGCAGCCAATAAACTGCTTGTTGGATGGCCCTTTCCAATTCTTTTGGCACTGGGAGAACTTGTGCCAGATACCACGCTTTGGCGAAGATATTCGTGTTAATGAGATCCACCTTCTGACGAAGCGCCAGGTTCCGAGAGGCGTAGAGTTTAGCAACAGCTCGGATCTTGTATAATGTGGAACGCCAATTAAGGGCTTCCATACGCTGTGTGTTGTCAGTTAGAATGACACCGAGCACCGTGTGCTGTTGCTTCACACAAAACCAATCGCCGCTGACAGTGCGTAATCGAGGTGTAAGGGGAAGCAAGACAGTCTTATGAGAGTTGACGATAGCCCCCGTCGCCCTCTCAAAACGGTCCAAAACACCACGCAAGCGATCAAGATCCTCTGGATGATCAATGAAGACCCCCAGGTCATCAGCATACGCCCGACATACCAGCTGAACGTCGCCAAGCCGAATACCCCGGCACTCCCGGGCTATACAACGTAGGAGTGGGTCCAACGCCAAGGCGAAAAGCGCCATAGACAGAGGACACCCCTGTCGGACAGAACGACCAATGGGGATGACGCTACCAGGAATACCGTTGATGACCACCCGAGAAGTGGCATTACGCAAGATATTGTACACCATCTTCGTTAGTTTGGACCCAAAACCCAGGCCGATCATCACTCGCCGCAGATAGGAGTGGCTGATCCGATCAAAGGCGTTTTTAAAGTCTACCAGCAAGATCGCAGCCGCTCGGAGCCTGTGACCCTTTACATATCCGATGCAGTCGCGATAAGCCAGGACGGCATCGAAAATGTTCCTGTCGGCCACAGCACAAGTTTGATATTCACTGATGACCTTGGGCAGAACGACCTGCATCCTGTGCGTAACACACCGCGCCATAATCTTATAATCAGCGTTCAAGAGGGTTATAGGGCGAACACTGTCTATACGCGGCGTCGCGGTTGATTTAGGGAGAAGTGCAACACGCCCTTCCGCAAACTCCGCCGGGATGTCAACACCGTTATGGATTTCGTTCATGATCACAGTTAAGACATCGCGTAAAAGAGGGAAAAATTTTAAATAAAATTCCGCGGGGATTCCGTCCATACCAGGGGATTTGCCCCTAGGACTACTTTTCACGGCCGCAAAGAGATCCTCAGAAGTAAAAGTTGCATTAAGATAGGCCCTGTCTTGTCGCGTTAAAACATGTGGGACCCCCTGCAAAAAATCGCGGAGCGCCCCGGGGTCGGCGTCTACTGGGTGAAAGAGCGCAGCAAAGTGATCATGGACCTCCCGCTCAATATCCACCCAGTCGGGAGTCGTCGTCCCATCCTGTTTGAGCCACTTACGAATAACCAACCTCTCCCGCCGCCTCCGCTCCCTGTTCAGGTGGTAGAGAGAGAGCGGTTCCCCCTCAACGGCACCTACAGGTTGGCTGCGCGTGACCGTCCCAAACCCCTTCCGGCGAAGATCGTCAAGAAGTTGAGCTTTAAACTGATTAAAAACCGGAAGCAACTGTGGAGACGTAGTGACCAGCTGAGCTAGATCTTTTAAACAGGACTGGTAAAAACTCGCCGTCGACCGGCGCCAGTGCGCCGCATCGCGACTAAAATTGATTAAAAAGCGCCTGATGGCCGGCTTCGCTACCTCCACCCACCACCTGATGGTACTGCCGTCGTCGCCCTTGTCACGCAAGAGCTTGCGCCACAAAGCAGTAAATTGGGACGCAAGAGCGTCATCATCTAAAAGACTGCAATTAAGCTTCCAGATATTCGGACGCCGAGGAGGTCGCGCACGCGGTAAAACAAGTTGACACAAAAATCCACAATGGTCAGAAAAAATAACCGGCAATACTTCCGCCCTTGTGACATGGGCGGCAAGCGGCAACGACACATAAATTCTGTCCAGTCGACTATGACCTGTGGCATAAAAGTGGGTGAAATGTGTTTTATCCGGGTTGAGCACACGCCACGTGTCCCGCAAGCGAAAAGTGTCAACCAAAGTGCGCAACTCTTGACACCAATTAGGGCGCGGCTCCTGATCCCTACCATCAATAACGGCGTTGAAATCGCCACCAAGCACTAATTCATTAGTATTGCGATGGAGCAATTGACAGAGATCATGGCTGTAAAACTGATTCCGCGCTGGTTTATCACCGGCATGGGCATAGACATTAACAAAAGCGACACCATTAATAACACAGGCGATTGCGCGACCATTGGGCAATATTTCAACGTCACTGACATCAAAACCCGGACGGACTAAAATGGCAGTACCAGTCTGTTCATCCGACATGATATTATCAATAACGGTAAAAGCAGAGGAATCAATAAAATACAAAAGAGCCGTACGCGTAACTTCCTGTAATAACGCGACATGACAGTGAGAATCACATAAAAAAGTGTGCAAAGCCGATAACTTATACTGGGCACTCAATTTGTTTACATTAACAGTTAAAATGTTCCACGAACAATGCTCAATATCCATACATAATTAAAAAAAAAGAGCACAATTGATAAAAACCTTACATGGGGAGAAAAACAGCAATGATCGGCAAAAGACAACCACCACAAAAGGATAAAATATACCAGAGAGACGGGTTGAAATCCCGTCAGCCGGATCCATAGCATCCAATCGGCGCAATGCACTAAAAAAAGACGACTATGATAGGCCGTCCCCCATTGAAAACAGAGCACGGCTCCCATAACCCGTCATTTAAAAACAGATAGAACATCGACGCCGAATAACGACGGAGGATCTTGCGGCGGTCGGTGAATAAAGGCAAACGGAGCTGACCACGCGAAAACGACCAACAAAAAACCAAACGAGGGCACCGCAGAAGCAGCAATAAAATAGCTAAAAAAAACACAGATCATGCAAATGTGCGCGAGAGGAGGAAACAACACTTGCACACACTAAGTCGCGTCACTGGCCTCCACGTCCGCCACCCAGTCCTGGGGGGCGGCGGGAGGGGGGTGTGGGGGTGGCGCGGTCCCAGAATCCGTTCCACTAGAGTCCACCGACATGGGACCAACGACAGACATCTCGACATCAGCAGAAGAAGCCGGCACACGTTCAGTAGCAGAAGGACAAACGCGACGCTGGTGTGTGTCTTCCGCCTTACGTTTCGTCGGCAATTGCTGTGTCAACACAGCCGAAACAGTGTCGGTCGATTGCCCGGAGTCGTCGCCTGCGCCCGGCTGGCTTAAGACAGTCCTTAAGTGCCGAACAGCGACGTCACGTTTTTGATCAGCAACATTGATTTCGGCAGGCAGCTGACGGCGAGGAGAGGCGCGCCGTTGTTGCTGTTGGTCCACAGGCTGACGCCCAGAGCCAGGAGCCTGAGACGAACGCCGCTCGTCGGCAAGGTCCCGTCGGGAAGCACGCTGTTGGGAAGCCTGCCGACCGGGTCGTGTCGGTCGGGAGGCGTCGGGGGAACGCCCAACCGGAGACGGACTGCGATCGGGTCGCGGAAGACCCCTATCAGAGGGAGGCGACCGACCAACACTACGCGCACGTTGCCGACTTGAACTACGAGACGAACGTTCGTCCCGTCTCGGTTTCGGTGCTACAAAAAATGCCTGTGATTCCACAGCAGCAGCGGAATTAGGAGAACCGGCAGGCACAGTAACAGGGGCAATCAAAGAACCGGACTGTTCCGGTACTGTCACTGACAGCGAAACAGGTTCCGACACTAAATCACGCGCCGACTGCTGCACGGGTTCGGACACTGTCTCTTGTGAAACATTCGTTACTACCAGATTTTCGATAGTTGTCCCGTCAGCCGGAGCCGGAGACATTGAATCTAACACAGCAGACACAGAAGCAGAGTCACTATCGGTAGTGGACACATCCATAGCCATCGGGGTGGCAGCAAAGTTAGCGTCAGCTACACGGCGCGCGGGCGCGGGGGGGGCGGTACCCAAACCCGTGGCGGCCACAGAAGCAAAGCTGGCATCATTGAAATTACCTACAGTAGGCAGCTGGGCAGGCCGTTTCCGTTTGGGACAATCCTGTCTATAATGGCCAACGCCACCACAAAAAGAACATGTTTGTGGCTGTCCACTATAAGTAACGAACGCGCGGTGGCCGTTAACCAAAACAAACGAAGGAATGTGCTGTCTAACAACCATTTTCACACTTCTCACTCCGTTTTCTACTTGAAACAAGTACGCGGAGGACCACTTTTCCTTCACTACAGACAAAACAGTGCCATACGGCCGCAAATAACGAGCAATTGTGTCATTTCGAATTTCAAATGGTAGGTTAAACACACGAATTTGCCTAATGCCAAAGCCAGCATGCGACACATTAACATTGCTTACGCGACCGTCAAGGTGACGAAATTTTCGGACACCGTCATTGACAGACACAACATGATCACACATTTCGGAATTTTTCAACTTCAAGAACACAGAGTTAAGAAAAGTATCGAATTGGATACCGAGAACGTCATCGTGCGTTAACAACAGATCTTCTAGAATCCAACGGTGGATTTCAAAGGCCGAGGGCTTGTCTACAGAACGATCGAACTCACATTGAATGTTATTTTGGCGTTCTTCACTGTCATCGTAAATCGTTGCCATAACTTACAGTCTGTGATGAAATATACAGCCGCTAGGCAGAGAAGAGCAGACGACACGCGAGGCGCCGCCGGCCAAGTCGCACGCGGAAGTACTGCTCGCTCGGCACCGAGGTGTTGCCAGGCGGGCAGACAGCCAAGTACTAACCGGGCCCGATGTTGCTTAACATCGGTGATCGGACGAGAACCGGTGTATTCAACATGGTATGGCCGTTGGCGTCCTTATACTGTAGCCGCACGGCACAAGAAGGATTCGCCTCTCCTCCCAATACACGCAATCGCCATTTTCGGTGGCACATTTGACGCAAAGCACGTCCTTCCACCTCGAAGGCGACGCGCAGTGCGGCGCGCCGCCACGTGGGTCAGACGCACAACACAGCTGCTCGTTGCACCGCCCGTCATTCGTTTGGTTCGTGCGGCCTCCGACACTCGCGGGAGACGCACCTTGTTATTGTTGTCCGTCGCAGGGATTGCGCGCGGCCGGGCGGCGGGTGGACTGCGCGGGGTGTGGCAGTGTCCTGCTGGACCGAGAGAAGCGTTCTCACCTGCCTGACACGCGTCGCGCTTCTAGATATTTGCGTAATTCGCACGGTGCATAATCGGCTGTCACCTTCCGTCCCGACTTGTCCCGACTTTGCTCGACTGCCGCTCGCTGCCGCTCGGGTCGCGGTCCATATGACAGCACAAGCACGAGGAACATCTGCGAGATGGGCGCGGGCCGAACCGGCGTGTCCGAGGCGACGTGTGCGGCCGTTCGGAGCTACCAGAGCAGCTCTGTGCCGCGCCGTGCCGTGGAAAGGTGCGAAAACATGCACACAAGACACAGGCTTTTCGACAAAGTATCCATCTCTTGTAGCGACGAAAGGTAAATTTTTGTTTACAAATTTGCCGTTGTGCACTGCTACAAAACAATATGCCCTGACGTATTTCACAACATTTCTGTCACTTCATACTGTTTTGTTATTTCCAGAGACTCTTTGGAAGTCTTCCTTGGCGCACTCTTTTCAAACTGAGTTCCTTAATATCGTATCTTACGATAGTTTAAAATCAGTATGGAAGCATCTTTGTCACATGAGAAAGGTAGCATGAAAAAACGGCTGGCAGGGGTAGCGACAAGAAAGCAAGAAATGAAGACAGCCAGAGTTCCCAGGCGGTCGCCGATCCGAATATAAACGTTGTTGCTTATCTTCGGTGGTCGGACGGGAACAGGTTTTTTTTTTTTTTAATGTAGTTAGTTTTTGGAATTTAGCGCTCCTACAAAACAGTAGGCTCTGACGCATTTCAAGAGCACATCTGTCGATTCGCAGTGTTTCGTTATTTTCAACGAGTTCCTATCACTCTTCCTCCGCGCATTCTTGTACAAACTGAGTTCATTACTGTAATTTCGCATCTTTCGTTTAATACAGTAGTTTAAAATGCTTGTGGAAGCATCTTTGTCGCACCTGAGAGACCCTATAGAGCTTGACATTTTACTTTTATATAGTTTTTTGTTTGTCTTTCTATATTTAATGATGATGTTTTGTTGGGGTGACATGAAGAATAGATAAACTCTTCATTATTATATCATTTATTTATGTTTGTTATTTTGATCCATAATTTATGATCATAAGATTAAGTTACCTTAGGGATAACAGCGTAATTGTTTTTGAGAGCTCATATCTACAAAGCAGATTGCGACCTCGATGTTGGATTAAGAAAAATTTTGGGTGCAGGAGCCCAATGATTAGGTCTGTTCGACCTTTAAATTCTTACATGATCTGAGTTCAGACCGGCGTGAGCCAGGTCGGTTTCTATCCTAAGATTGTTAATCCATATTAGTACGAAAGGACCATATGGTTAAAATATTTTTTGTTATATTGATTAATATTAATTTATTTACTATTTTGACAGATTAATGTGTTGAATTTAGAATTCATTTATGTAGATTTTTTCTACAAATAGTATTGATTCTTTATGATTTATTTATATTTATTTTGAATTTTCTTTTATTGGTTATTTGTGTTTTAATTAGTGTTGCCTTTTTAACTTTATTAGAGCGTAAGGTTTTAGGTTATATTCAGATTCGAAAGGGTCCAAATAAGGTAGGTTTTGTTGGAATTCCTCAGCCATTTAGAGATGCTATTAAGTTAATTTGTAAGGAGCAGCCAATTGCTATTATATCTAATTACCTACTTTATTATTTTTCCCCTGTTTTTAATTTAATGATTTTTTTAGCCGTTTGAGTAATTTTTCCTTATTTAACTTATATGTGTTCTTTTTCTTATGGATTTTTATTTTTTTTATGTTGTACTAGATTAGGTGTTTATACTGTTATAATTGCTGGTTGATCTTCTAATTCAAATTATTCATTATTAGGTTCTCTTCGTTCTGTTGCTCAAACAATTTCTTATGAAGTTAGTTTAGCTTTAATTTTATTGTCTTTAATTATTTTAATTGGTAGTTTTAATATGTTTGATTTTATAAACTATCAGCTTTATTGTTGATTTATTATTATTTCTTTTCCTTTAGCTTTAGCTTGTTTTGCTTCTTGCTTAGCTGAAACTAATCGTACTCCTTTTGATTTTGCTGAAGGGGAATCTGAGTTAGTTTCAGGATTTAATATTGAGTATGGTGCGGGTGGTTTTACTTTAATTTTTTTAGCTGAATATACTAGAATTGTCTTCATAAGAATGTTATTGGCTTTAATTTTTTTAGGCGGTGATTTTTATTCTTTTATATTTTTTATTAAGCTTGCTATTATATCTTTTGGTTTTATTTGGGTTCGTGGAACGTTACCACGGTTTCGTTATGATAAATTAATGTACTTAGCTTGAAAAAGTTTTTTACCTTTATCTTTGAATTTTTTTATTTTCTTTGTTGGTTTAAAGGTTTTATTTATCTCATTTGTTTAGTGAAATTTTTTGAGAAAAGTTAATAGAAGAGTTAAACTTCTAATTTTATGTTTTCAAAACATATGCTTTTCCTAAGCTAATTAACTTTATTCCTTAATTAATTTATCTCATGCGTTTGCGACATGGACATTAATTAAGAAATATGTGAAGTAAATAATTGTTAAGATTTGACCTGTTATAATATAAGGTTCTTCAACAGGTCGTTTACCAATTCACGTTAGTAAGCATACAACAACTACTATAATTCAGAATAAAATTTGATTAATAGGGTAAAATTGAATGCCTCGGAATGGTGTTTTATTATAAAATGGTAAAATTAATAAGATTCTAATTGATAAAAATAATGCAATAACACCTCCTAACTTATTAGGGATAGATCGTAGAATTGCATATGCAAATAGGAAATATCACTCTGGTTGAATGTGAACTGGTGTTACTAATGGGTTGGCAGGTACAAAGTTATCTGGATCTCCTAATAGGTAAGGATTAATTAAACATAGTATAATTAATAATGATGTTATTATTACAAATGTAATAGAATCCTTAAAGGTAAAGTATGGATGGAATGGAATTTTTTCAATATCTCCATTTAGTCCAAGAGGATTATTAGATCCTGTTTGGTGAAGAAAAAACAAATGAATTGCTGCTATAGCAGCAATAATAAATGGTAATACAAAATGGAATGTGAAGAATCGATTTAATGTTGCATTATCAACAGCGAATCCTCCTCATACTCATTGGACTAAATCTGTTCCTAAGTATGGGATTGCTGATAATAAATTAGTAATTACTGTTGCACCTCAAAAAGATATTTGGCCTCAGGGTAAGACATATCCTATAAATGCAGTTGCTATAACTAAAAATAAAATCACTGTACCAATTATTCAGGTATGTATATATATATAAGATCCATAGTAAATTCCCCGTCCTACATGTAAGTAAATACAAATAAAAAATATAGATGCTCCATTTGCATGTAAGGTTCGGATAATTCAACCATTATTTACGTCTCGGCAGATGTGTACTACACTACTGAATGCTATTTCAATATTTGATGTATAATGTATAGCTAAAAATAGTCCAGTTACGATTTGAATTACCAAACATAACCCTAATAGGGATCCAAAATTTCATCAAAATGAAATATTTGTTGGGGCAGGTAAGTCAATTAAAGAGTTATTAATAATTTTAATTAAAGGATGTCTTAATCATAAGGGTTTATTCATTAGTAATTATCTTATTTTACGAATAGGTCCCTGATTAATATTGGTGATTTTAACAACTGCTAGTAGTGCTAAAAATAAATAAATTATTATTATTATTGTAATAATGAATGTTGGTCTATTATATAATTTTTCTAAAGATATTGTTATTTCTTGATAATTGATTGAATTATCAATATTTATAGTTTCGGTGTTTTTGAAAAAGTCTATAAATATAGATATATCTAGAATAATTAATATTGATATGATAAATACTCACATTATTAATGTAATAATTATAGTAATTGATTTAGGCTGAAATATTTCGTTTGATGCAATTCTTGTAATGTAAATAAATAATACTAGTATACCACCAAGAAATGTTAAAAATAAAATATATGATAATCAATATCTTTCTATTATTGTTCCTGTTATTAATCCAACTAGGAAGGTTTGAAGGATAATAAAAAGCATTATTGATATTGGGTGTCTTAATTTAATAAAATTAATATTTATTACATTTGATAATGATATAATTATTATTTTGATCATTTCAGGGGTTAGTTTATTTAAAATATCGGTTTTGGGGACCGATGATGGAAGCTTTTCCACCTCTGAAGTTTTAAAAGTGGGGGCTGGACTTATTTCCGGTTTACAAGACCGGCGTTTTTTTTAAACTATTAAAACTAATGTTTATATTCTCTATTTTTACTTCTTTATTGATTTATTTTGCTGGTGTTTATGTTTTTTCTTCTAAACGTAAACATTTATTAATGGTTCTTTTGAGATTAGAATATATTGTTCTTTCTTTATTTATGTTAGTTATTGTTTTTCTTATTGAGTTTGATTATGATTATTTTTTTCCTGTTATTTTTTTAGTTTTTTCTGTTTGTGAGGGTGCTTTAGGTCTTTCTATTTTAGTTTCAATAATTCGTTCTCATGGTAATAATTTTTTTAATTCTTTTGGTTTATCTTTATGTTAAAGTATTTATTTATAACTATTTTTTTGATCCCTCTTTGTTTATTAAATAATTGTTGATGGTTGGTTCATTCTTTAATGTTTCTGTCGAGTTTTGTTTTTATAATTTGTGTTTATTCATATGCTGATTTGAATATAATTAGATATTGTTTTGGTATTGATTATTTTTCTTTTAGTTTAATTTTACTTAGTTTTTGGATTTGTTCTTTAATAATCACTGCTAGAGGTTCAGTTTATTTAAGTTCATATCATTCTAATTTTTTTGTTTTTATGGTTTTGATTTTAATAATTATGCTTTATTGTTCATTTGCTAGATTAAGTCTTCTTTCTTTTTATATTTTTTTTTTGAGGCTAGATTAGTTCCTACTTTACTTTTAATTTTGGGTTGGGGTTATCAACCTGAGCGTTTGCAGGCTGGTGTTTATTTAATTTTTTATACTTTGGTTGCTAGATTACCTTTATTATTAGTTTTATTTAAGGTTTATGATTTTTCTAATACTTTATATTTTCCTTTATTGGTTGATTTTGGTTCTTATTATTTTATGTTTTATGTATTTATAATTTTGGCTTTTTTAGTTAAGATACCTATGTTTTTGGTTCATTTATGACTTCCTAAGGCTCATGTAGAGGCCCCTATTTCAGGTAGAATAATTCTTGCTGGTGTTTTATTAAAGTTAGGTGGTTATGGTATTTTTCGTGTTATAAAGGTTATTTCTTATTTGGGTTTAAAGTTTAATTATTTTTGATTATCTTTAGGTTTATCTGGGGGTGTTATTGTAAGATTTATTTGTTTTCGTCAGGTTGATTTAATGTCTTTAATTGCATATTCTTCTGTTGCTCATATAAGAATGGTTATTGGTGGATTGATGACTATGAATTGATGAGGTTGTGTAGATTCTCTTTCTCTAATGGTTGGTCATGGTTTATGTTCTTCTGGTTTATTTTGTTTATCTAATATTATTTATGAACGTTTAGGTAGACGAAGATTATTAATTAACAAGGGTATAATTAATTTGATGCCAAGAATGGCTTTATGATGATTTCTTTTAAGATCATCAAATATGGCTGCTCCTCCTTCTTTAAATTTGGTAGGTGAAATTAGATTATTAAATAGAATTATATCTTGATCTTCTTTTAGATTCTTTGCTTTGATTTTTTTATCTTTTTTTAGAGCTGTTTATACTTTGTATATATATTCTTATTCTCAGCATGGGAATTATTATTCTGGTGTTTATACTTGTTCTCTTGGTTATTTTCGTGAATATCATCTTTTACTTTTACATTGATTGCCTTTAAATATTCTCTGTTTAAAGGGTGAATATTTCTTTGTTTAGTTTGCTTAAGTATTTTAATTAAAAATATTGTTTTGTGGAATCAATGATATGAAGTTTTTCATCTTAGGCCGTGAATTTATTTTCTATTTGTTCTTTGAGTTTTTTTTCTTTGTTTATTTCGAGAACTATAATTTTAATTTTAGGTATTTATTATTTAATAATTGATTATAGAGTTTTTGTTGAGTGAGAGCTTTTCAATTTAAATGGTTCTATAGTTGTTATAATTTTAATTTTGGATTGAATATCTCTTATTTTTATATCTTTTGTTATATATATTTCTTCTTTGGTTATTTATTATAGAGAGAATTATATATCTGGTGAAAAGAATATAAATCGTTTTATTATTATTGTTTTAATATTTATTCTTTCTATAGGTTTTTTAATTATTAGTCCTAATTTAATTAGAATTTTATTAGGTTGAGATGGTTTAGGTTTAGTTTCTTATTGTTTAGTTATTTATTATCAAAATGTAAAATCTTATAGTGCTGGTATATTAACTGCACTTTCTAATCGTATTGGTGATGTTGCTATTTTAATTTCTATTGCATGAATGTTAAATTTTGGTGGTTGAAATTATATTTATTATTATGATTTTATTTCTAATTCTTTTGAAATAAAGCTCATTACTATATTAATTGTTTTAGCAGCTATAACTAAGAGAGCTCAGATTCCTTTCTCTTCATGACTTCCTGCTGCTATAGCAGCTCCTACTCCTGTTTCTGCTTTAGTTCATTCTTCTACTCTTGTTACTGCTGGTGTTTATTTATTAATTCGTTTTAGACCAATATTGGATACTTATAATTGTGGTTGATTTTTACTTTTAATTGGTTGTATAACTATATTTATGGCTGGATTGGGCGCTAATTTTGAGTTTGATTAAAAGAAGATTATTGCTCTTCCTACTTTAAGACAACTTGGTTTAATAATAAGAATTTTGGCTATAGGTTATCCAAAGCTTGCATTTTTTCATTTATTGGCTCATGCTTTATTTAAGGCATTATTATTTATATGTGCAGGTTCAATAATTCATAATTTGAAGGATTCTCAGGATATTCGTTTTATAGGATCAATTGTTAATTTCATACCTTTAACTTCAGTTTGTTTTAATGTTTCTAGTTTATCTTTGTGTGGAATACCTTTTTTAGCGGGATTTTATTCAAAGGATTTAATTCTTGAGATGGTTTGTTTAAGATGAATTAATTGTTTAATTTTTTTTTCTTTATTTTTTTTCTACTGGTTTAACTGCTTCTTATTCTTTTCGTTTGTTTTATTATTCAATATCTGGTGATAATAATTTTTATTCTAGATTTTCTTTTGATGATAAGGGTTATTATATTTCATTTGGAATAATTGGTCTATTGTTTGTTGCTGTTTTTGGTGGTAGTCTTTTATCTTGATTAATTTTTCCTATTCCTCATGTGATTGCTTTACCTTATTATTTAAAGTTTTTAACTATTACAGTTGTTATTTTAGGTGCTTATTTAGGTTATCTTATTTCTAATTTTGATTTTTCTCATAATTTATTTTCTTTAAGTATACCTTCTTTTGTTAGATTTGCTGGTTCTATATGATTTATACCTTTTCTTTCAACTAAGTTTATTAGATATATTCCTTTAAAAATAGGTTATTATTCATCTAAGTCATTTGATTATGGTTGAGGTGAATTACTTGGTGGTCAAGGTTTATATAGATTATTTATTTATTTAATTGGTTATATTCAAGGTTGATATGATTTTAATTTCAAGATTTATCTTTTAACTTTTATTTTTTGAATATTTATTTTGGTAATATTGTTTTTCGTTTACTTAAATAGCTTATAATTAGAGCGTGACACTGAAGATGTTAAGGAAGTATTTTTACTTTTAGGTATTTATAAATATAGATATATTATTTTTACAGTGAAAATGTAATGTTTTATTTAAACTATATAAATTTTAGAAATGTTAACGGAGTTTAACCGCTAATATAAAAAGTTAGCAGCTTTCATATTGGCTTTACATTTCCTTAATTGGAACTATTATAGTTCAATTATATTATTAACAGTAATACGCCTCTTTTTGGCTTCAATTAATAAGAATAAGGGTAGTACATACCAATCTTCCAGGTCGAAACTGACTGCAATATTTCGCTTCTTATTCTATTTAAGGTTGATTGATAATATCAATACTTTTTGAATGCAACCCAAATGTTATATTTAACTACAACCCTTTATTCTGCTCATTGTAATGCTCCTTGGTTTCATTCATGGTATAGTCCGCCTAATAGAACTAGAATAAAAAATATTGTTGATACTGTTCAGATTATAATGTCTGAAGTTTTAAAAATAATTACAATTGGTAGAATTAGTGCAATTTCTACATCAAAAATTAAAAAGATTACTGCGATTAGGAAGAATCGTAGTGAAAATGGTATTCGTGCTGATCTTTTTGGATCAAACCCACATTCAAATGGTGATCTTTTTTCTCGATCATTAATTAATTTTTTTGATAGTGTTGTTGCCAGGATTATAACAATTATTGGAATAATAAATCTAATGAAAACTCTTGTTGATAGAATTAGAATTTGTTTTTCTTGATTTATATCAAGCTTTCTGATTGGAAGTCAAATGTACTATTTATACTAGAAAAACAATTATCTACCTCATCAATAAATAGAGATATATAAGAATAATCATACTACGTCTACGAAGTGTCAGTATCATGCTGCTGCTTCAAATCCAAAGTGATGTCTTGGTGAAAATTGATTTATTGAGTGTCGAAGTAGACATGTTGATAAAAAGATTGTTCCAATAATTACGTGTAAACCATGGAATCCTGTTGCAACAAAGAATGTTGATCCATAAACTGCATCTGCAATGGTAAAAGGTGCTTCTCAATATTCATATGCTTGAAGTATTGTAAAGTATAGTCCTAATAACACTGTGAAGAATAATCCTTGTAGTGCTTGAGTATGATTAGATTCCATTAAACTATGATGTGCTCATGTTACTGTTACTCCTGATGCTAAAAGAATAGCTGTATTAAGTAATGGAATTTGTATAGGGTTAAAGGGTTGAATTCCTATTGGAGGTCATAGTATTCCTAGTTCAATTGTTGGTGCTAATCTTCTTCTAAAGAATGCTCAAAAAAAAGAAACGAAAAATAATACCTCTGATGCAATAAATAAAATTATTCCTCATCGTAATCCAATTGATACAAATCCTGTATGTAATCCTTGATATGTTCCTTCTCGTACTACATCTCGTCATCAGTGAATTATGGTTAGTAGGGTAATTCCAAATCCAATTATGAATAAGTTAATATTAAATAGGTGGAATCATTTTGCTAGTCCTGATACTAGGACTATTGCTCCAATTGCTCCTGTTAATGGTCAAGATCTATAGTCTACTAAGTGGAATGGGTGGTTTGAGTGAGTTGTTAACATAGGTTTAATATACTTCTCTAGAATACAGAGTTCTTAGAATTGAGAAAACATAGGCTTGAATTATTGCTACTGCTGATTCTAGAATTAATAGAAGTATTTGTCCAATAATTAGTAATGAGATTAAGTTTATTGCTATAGATGGTCCTGTGTTTCCTAATAAGGTTAATAATAAGTGTCCTGCAATTATATTTGCTGCCAACCGTACTGCTAATGTACCTGGTCGAATAACATTACTAATTGTTTCAATTAGTACTATAAATGATATTAATGCAGGCGGTGTACCTTGTGGTACAAGGTGTGTAAATATATGATTAGTATGGTTAATTCATCCAAATAATATAAATCTTAGCCATATAGGTAGGGCAATTGCAAATGTTAATGCTAAATGTCTTGTTCTAGTAAAAATATAAGGGAATAATCCTATGAAATTGTTAAATAATATTATAATAAAAATTGAGATGAAAATGAATGTTGTTCCATTAAATGATTTTGGTCCAAGAAGTGTTTTAAATTCATTATGTAAGGTTAAATTTAGTTTATTTCAGATAATGTTAATTCGTGATGGTGTAAGTCAAAATAGTGATGGGATTAATAATAGTCCTAGAAATGTTCTAGTTCAATTTAATGATAAATTAAAGATGTTAGTTGATGGGTCAAATGTTGAGAATAGATTTGTTATCATTTTCAATTTAAGTTTTTTATTTCAATTGTTCCTTTTTCTGCTCTTTTAATAAGGTTAGGTTTAAATGAGAAGAAGTTTATTTGATTAAACAAGATTAATGTAGCTGAAAATATAATGAATAGTGAGAATCATATAAGAGGGGATATTTGAGGGATTTGGATATAATTTCCCCATCAGAAGTAGTCGTTAATTTACTATTATTTGGTTTAAGAGACCATTACTTACTTTCAGTCATCTGATGAATTTCAAGGTGTACTAATTTTTTTAGTTACTTTAGATTGACACTCTAATGTTATTTATTTTAACTAACTCCTTAAATTATCTTAGATAATCACTTAATAAATAAATTTTCTGAAGTTCTTTCAATTAAAATTGGTATAAATCTGTGGTTTGCTCCACAGATTTCTGAGCATTGTCCAAAGAATAATCCAGGTCGATTTATTGTGAATGTTCCTTGATTTAACCGATCTGGCGTTGCATCAATTTTAACCCCTAATGCAGGAACTGCTCATGAGTGTAGAACATCTGATGCTCTTGTTAATACTCGTACTTCTGTATTTATTGGTAGGATTGTTCGGTTATCTACATCTAGTAGTCGAAATCCATCATTTTCTAGGTCTTGTTCTGGTGTTATATAAGTGTCAAATTCTACGTCTATGAAGTCTGAATATTCATATCTTCAATATCATTGTCGTCTAATGGTTTTAATTGTAATTATTGCATCTACTGAATCATCAAGTAAATATAATAGTCGTAATGATGGAAGGGCAATAAAAATTAATGTAATTGCTGGTAAAGCTGTTCAGATTGTTTCAATTAAATGTCCATGAAGTATATTACGGTTAGTATAGGCAATAAATAATATATAACTTAGGGCATAACCTACAATTACTGTAATTAATAATAATACAACCATAGTATGATCATGAAAGAATGATAATTGCTCCATTAATGGTGAAGCTCCATCTTGAAGAGATAAATTTGATCATGTTGCCATTAATAAATATTTTCTAATAAAAGGTCAAACCTTTATTTGTAGAGCTTAAATCTACTGCACTAATCTGCCATATTAGAATCTAGAGATTAATGGTAATTCTGAGTAACTATGTTCTGCAGGAGGGTTATTTTGTAGTCATTCTGTTGATCTTCTTATGTTAGCTCTAAATATAATTGCTCGGTTTGTAATCATTCTTTCTCATATAATTACAATGAATATAATGATTCCTACAATAGAAATTGTAGACCCAATTCTTGATACTACGTTTCATGATGTATATGCGTCTGGGTAGTCTGAGTATCGTCGAGGTATTCCTGCTAATCCTAGGAAGTGTTGAGGAAAGAATGTTAAATTTACTCCAATGAATATAATTGTAAATTGGATTTTTAATCATGTATTATTTATAGTTAATCCTGTAAATAGTGGATATCATTGAATGACACCTCCTATAATTGCAAATACTGCTCCTATAGATAATACATAATGAAAGTGGGCTACTACATAATATGTATCATGTAATACAATATCAAGTGATGAATTTGCTAATACTAATCCTGTTAATCCACCAATTGTAAATAGGAAAATAAATCCTAGAGCTCATAATAATGGTGGATTGAACTTGAATTTAGTTCCATATAATGTAGCTAATCATCTAAATACCTTAATTCCTGTAGGTACAGCAATAATTATTGTTGCTGATGTAAAATATGCTCGTGTGTCAACATCCATTCCTACTGTAAATATATGATGTGCTCATACAATAAATCCTATTAGTCCAATTGATAGTATAGCATAAATTATACCTAATGTTCCAAATGATTCAATTTTTCCTCTTTCTTGACATACAATATGTGAACAGCACCCGGTGTTCCCAGGCGGTCACCCATCCAAGTACTAACTGGGCCCGATGTTGCTTAACTTCGGTGATCGGACGAGAACCGGTGTATTCAACATGGTATGGCCGTTGGCGTCCTTATACTGTAGCCGCACGGCACAAGAAGGATTCGCCTCTCCTCCCAATACACGCAATCGCCATTTTCGGTGGCACATTTGACGCAAAGCACGTCCTTCCACCTCGAAGGCGACGCGCAGTGCGGCGCGCCGCCACGTGGGTCAGACGCACAACACAGCTGCTCGTTGCACCGCCTGTCATTCGTTTGGTTCGTGCGGCCTCCGACACTCGCGGGAGACGCACCTTGTTATTGTTGTCCGTCGCAGGGATTGCGCGCGGCCGGGCGGCGGGTGGACAGCGCGGGGTGTGGCAGTGTCCTGCTGGACCGAGAGAAGCGTTCTCACCTGCCTGACACGCGTCGCGCTTCTAGATATTTGCGTAATTCGCACGGTGCATAATCGGCTGTCACCTTCCGTCCCGACTTGTCCCGACTTTGCTCGACTGCCGCTCGCTGCCGCTCGGGTCGCGGTCCATATGACAGCACAAGCACGAGGAACATCTGCGAGATGGGCGCGGGCCGAACCAGCGTGTCCGAGGCGACGTGTGCGGCCGTTCGGAGCTACCAGAGCAGCTCTGTGCCGCGCCGTGCCGTGGAAAGGTGCGAAAACATGCACACAAGACACAGGCTTTTCGACAAAGTATCCATCTCTTGTAGCGACGAAAGGTAAATTTTTGTTTACAAATTTGCCGTTGTGCACTGCTACAAAACAATATGCCCTGACGTATTTCACAACATTTCTGTCACTTCATACTGTTTTGTTATTTCCAGAGACTCTTTGGAAGTCTTCCTTGGCGCACTCTTTTCAAACTGAGTTCCTTAATATCGTATCTTACGATAGTTTAAAATCAGTATGGAAGCATCTTTGTCACATGAGAAAGGTAGCATGAAAAAACGGCTGGCAGGGGTAGCGACAAGAAAGCAAGAAATGAAGACAGCCAGAGTTCCCAGGCGGTCGCCGATCCGAATATAAACGTTGTTGCTTATCTTCGGTGGTCGGACGGGAACAGGTTTTTTTTTTTAATGTAGTTAGTTTTTGGAATTTAGCGCTCCTACAAAACAGTAGGCTCTGACGCATTTCAAGAGCACATCTGTCGATTCGCAGTGTTTCGTTATTTTCAACGAGTTCCTAGCACTCTTCCTCCACGTATTCTTGTACAAACTGAGTTCATTACTGTAATTTCGCATCTTTCGTTTAATACAGTAGTTTAAAATGCTTGTGGAAGCATCTTTGTCGCACCTGATAGTTTGTATGAAAAGAGGGCTGGCAGGTGTAGTGACATAAAATTTAAAAGAAGAGAGGGAGCCAACAGCACCTTTTTTTTCTTTTTTTTATTTTATTCTTTTTTTTAGCCAACAGCACATTTTTATGAAAAGGGAGATAGCCAACAGTACCTTGTTTTTTTTACCTTTTTTTGTTGTGTTTTAAAATATTATATCCTCCAAAACACGAAAGAAACGGATGGGATTCCTTCTTCCAAAAACGTAATCCCAAACAAAAGAAAAAATTGGCCACTGGACGCCGCTGCAGCCTGCCGTGACAGTGTTCCAGAGCAACGACATCCCTCCAAAGCAACAGAGATTCACCGGACAAAAATAAAGTCCCAAGAAAAACGTTTCCGCTAATGGTCGATGGATGGGACATAAAGAATAAAAACAAAACGTCGACGCACAGTAACAGGAGGGAATCCAACAGGCAGGCACACACCAACTGTAATAAATTTATCTCCCTGATACTGTCTCCTCACGCGTCGCGAGAAAATAAAAACAACACGGAAAAAAAACAAAGGAAAGAAAACAGAAAAGAACTGTGACGGACAAAACTCCATTCACAGAACTGTATGTCATTATGACGTTTTCGCTAATGTACGGTGCATATAAACAGAGCTTTACCGTGCCATAAATCATTATCCAAGAAGCCAAGTCCAATGACATGCAAGGGTTCGTCATATCACGTCAACATCAGTATTATCATTACTGCCAGATAGGAAAAGTAGAAATGTCAAGATCGGGTATGCAGTCTCATAAGGTAAGTGACAATTTGGTGAACGCATGGGCTAAAGCGAAATGCAAAAAATTGGCGTAAGTCAGGGAATAAGCCGGTCGACCAAGTGTCTGACGATGTTCCGCCCACAGGTAAGACAGAAAATCGACAGCATGAGTCAACTTCAGGGTGAAAATACAAAAAATCGTATGTCCCAAAATCCAAAGTGTGGCATTTCGTTTGGCGGCCGGATAAGCTGCGCACTGAGGCACGATGGCGTCCAAGGCCGTCACCTGCCGCCTGTCCACCCTGTTGATTAAGCGCACCATGTCACACGCAATATCCCAAACAACACGGAATTTTCGACACTCGAATCGGTGTTCGATGGTGTCCTCCTCAGGACACGAATCACAGACACCCGAAGAAATCAGATCGATAGAGTGCAGCTTAGCGTTAGTTGGAAATGTGCGGTTCACCACTTTATACCACGTCGCGTGAACGTGGGCCGGAATGACGGCGGCGGCGAGGTTTCTCCACACCACCTTCCAGTCATGCTGAGGTAGCCGATACTCCCATTTATTCCTGCTTGGCGAGCCCCGAAGAGCGCGAAGAATGTCACCGACATTGCACGCACGGACATCACCAAGCACTAGATAGCTGTTATTAATATAATACCGGCGTACGAAGTTCAAGGTGTACGGAATATGACCGACCGAGACCGGAGCAATCACAGATGGTGGGCGATATGCATGGAACAAGGCAGCCGTCGGACTGCACGGCCCCTATTCAATCACCACAGTTGTCCGCTTCACGAAGAGCGCCGCGCACTTGTGGCGAAAATCAACTAAACCCAGCCCCCCCTCCGCCAGACTCAAGGTACAGGTTGCCAGGGAGACCTTAAAAATGTCACCCTTCCACAGCAACCAATAGACCGCTTGTTGAATGGCCCTTTCCAGCTGTTTCGGCACAGGTAGGACTTGTGCCAGATACCACGCTTTTGCCAAAATCTGCGTGTTGATAAGAGCCACCCGTTGACGAAGCGCCAAATTCCGAGAGGCATACAATTTTGCAACAGCCCGAACCTTGTACAGCGTGGACCGCCAATTAAGAGCCTCCATACGCTGCGTATTGTCAGTCAGAACGACACCGAGGACCGTCTGCCGTTGCTTGACACAAAACCAGTCGCCGTGGACAGAACGCATTATCCCAGCCGTCCGGAGCCTGTGACTTTTAACATAGCCGATGCAGTCCCGGTACGCCAGGACAGCATCGAAAATGTTACGGTCCCTGACAGCACACGTCTGATGTTCACTCACCACCTTCGGCATAACGTTCGTCAGTCTGTGAGTGATGCACCGTGCTATAATTTTATAGTCGGCGTTCAGTAAGGTTATGGGAAGAACACTGTCGAGATGTGGTGTTGTGGTCGATTTCGGAATGAGTGCAATGCGCCCTTCGGAAAATTCCACCGGAATATCAACGCCGTTATGGATCTCATTCATGATGTCAATTAAAACAGCACTTAAAAGACGGACAAATTTTAATTAAAATTCTGCGGGAATCAAGTCCAGTCCAGGGGACCTGCCCCTAGGACTCTGTTTCACAGCTGCATCTAAGTCATCAAAGGTAAAAGGTTCATTTAAAACAGCCATATCCCGTCTCGTTAACACACGTGGGACTCTCTGCAAAAAAATCGCGCAGCGCCGCGGCGTCTACGTCCACTTGTCTAAAGAGCGCCGCAAAATGTGCGTGAACTTCCCGCTCAATGGCCGCACCATCTGAGGTCAACGTGCCGTCCTGCTGGATCGATTTACGGATAGCCAACCGCTCGCGCCGCCGGCGCTCCCTGTGTAGGTGGTAAAGAGAGAGCGGTTCCCCTTCTACGTCACCCACCGGTTGGATACGCGCGATAGCCCCAACACCCTTCCGACGAAGATCATCGAGGAGCTTGGCCTTAAATTGATTAAAAACAGGAAGCAAGTCAGGAGACGCCGTGACCCGCTGAGCGAGATCCTTTAAACAGTCCTGGTAAAAACGTGTCGTCGACCGACGGCAATGCGCCGCATCGAGACTAAAATCGATTAAAAAACGCCTAATAGCCGGCTTGGCTACCCCCACCCACCAAACGAGAGTATTGCCGTCATCGCCTTTATCACGCAAGAGCTTGCTCCACAACGCAGTAAACTGAGACGTGAGACTGGCATCGTCCAAAAGACTACAGTTAAATTTCCAAGTATTGTTGCGCCGAGTAGGACGCGCACGCGGTAGGAGGAGCTGACACAAGTAGCCGCAATGGTCTGAAAAAATGACCGGCAACACGTCCGCCTTCCGGACGTGGGCGGCGAGCGGCGAAGACACATAGATCCTGTCGAGTCTACTGTGACCGGTGGCGTAAAAGTGCGTGAAATGCGTCTTGTCCGGATTAAGGACACGCCACGTGTCCCGGAGCCGAAAGCTGTCAACCAACGTACGCAATTCCTGGCACCAGTTAGGACGCGGCGCCTGATCTCGACCATCAATGACTGCATTAAAGTCACCACCAATCACTAAGTCAGTACGATTGTGATGGAGAAGTTGACAAAGATCCTGACCATAAAACTTATTGCGCGCTGGTTTGTCACCGGCATGAGCGTACACATTAACAAAAGCAACACCGTTAATGGTACATGCAATAGCGCGGCCATTTGGCAATATTTCAAGATTGCCAACATCAAATTCCGGACGAATTAAGATGGCAGTACCAGTCTGTTCGTCCGACATTACATTATCAACGACAGTAAAATCAGAAGTGTCAAGTAAAAACAACAGAGCCTGACGCGTAACTTCCTGTAAGAATGCCACATGACAATGGGAGTCCCGTAAAAAAGCGAGTAAGGCCGACAACTTGTGTGGATTACTCAACTTGTTAACATTGACAGTTAAAATATTCCACGGACAACGCTCAGGCTCCATACACAATTAAAAGACACAAGCACAAAAAACTCCTCATTTAAAAACAGACAGCTGACATGGACGGAATTTCAGCCACCAGAAAGGATAAAAGGTATGCTAAAAAGACGGGTTTTAATTCCCGTCAACCGGATTAGGGGACAACAAAGGAGTCAGTAAGTCGTCTCACCGCCTTCCACGTCCTCCGCCCACGCAGTGGGGTGGACGGGAGTGGGGGTGGACGCGGTCCCAGAATCTGCGCCACCGGAAGCTACCGACAAAGGATCAACGGCGGGCATCTCCACGTCGGAAGAAGTCGGCACTCGCTCGGGGGCAGAAGGGCAGATACGACCCTGGTGGGTGTCTTCGGCCTTCCGTTTCGTCGGCAATTGCGGCGTCGCAACCAACGGGCTGCTGACTTAAAACGGTTCGTAAATGTCGAACAGCGACATCACGCTTCTGATCGGCAACGTTAGGGTCGTCAGGCAGACGCTGGCGAGAAGCGGCACGCCGTTGTTGTTGTTGATGTTGTGATTGCTGTGTCTGACGGCCGGAGCCGGAAGCCTGAGACTGCCGCCGCTCGGGGTCTAGGTCCCGACGCGCGACACGCTGTTGTGAGTCCTGCCGACCAACCCGCGACTGCCGGGAAGCGGCGGGGGAACGGTCAGCCGGAGACGGGCTGCGGTCCGGTCGTGTAAACCCCCTGCCTGAGGAAGGCGACCGACCGACACTGCGTGCACGTTGCCTGACAGAACTTCGAGACGGAAATTCACCACGCCGCGGTTGCGGAGTCGCAAAAAATTCGTGCGAGACCATGGCAGCAGTGGGAACAGGAGTACTGGCGGCCACGTCAACGAAGTCAGTCACCGTACCAGAGAATTCCGGTACCGTCACAGTCTGCGAAACAGCTGTCGACACTAAATCAGTCGCCGACGTAGGCGCGGGTTCGGACACAGTTGCAAGTGAAACATCGGGCAGAGACAGAATTTCGGCAGCCTGCACAGTAGCCGTAGCCTGTGCAGAATCATCAGACTCAGAAACAAGGTCACTGCTGGGAGGGGACACATCCATGGCAACCGCGAGGTTAGCATCGGCCACGCGGCGCGAAGGTGTGGGGGGGGGGGGGGGGGGGGGCTGTACCTAAGACCGTGGCGGCGACAGAGGCAAAGCTGGCCCCGCGAAAAACGTCGTCAATCGGTAACTGAGCGGGCCGTTTGCGTTTCGGGCAGTCTTGCCGGTAATGACCGACACCATTGCAAAATGAACAAGTTTGAGGCTGTCCACTATAAGTCACAAACGCACGGTGGCCGTTGAGCAAAATAAAGGACGGAATGTGTTGCCTGACAACCATTTTCACCCTCCGCACACCGTTCTCGACTTGAAAAATGTATGCAGACGACCATTTCTCCTTCACAACAGATAACACAGTACCATATGGCCGCAAGTGACGACGATAAGCAACAACGTTAGTATTCGGATCGGTGACCACCTGGGAACTCTGGAAAAGAGGGCTGCAGGGGTAGCCAAAAAATGAAGACAGACAAAGTGTTTCTAGAAATAACAAGAGTATGACACTACAGGACTGTTCTGAAATACGCGAGGGCTTATAGTTATGTAGCAGTGTACAACTGCAAATTTGTAAACAAAAATTTATCTTTCGCCGCTAGAAGAGATTTATGCTTTGTCGAACCGCCTGTGTCTTGTGTCCGTGTTTTCGCACCTTTCCACGGCACAGCACAGCGCTGCTCTAGTAGCTCCGAACGGCCGCATACGGCGCTTCGGACACGCCGGTCAGTCCAGCGCCAGTCTCGCAGATGTTCCTCGTGCTTGTGCTGTCATATGGACCACGACCCGAGCGGCAGTCGAGCAAAGTCGGGACAAGTCGGGACGGAAGGGACAGCCGAGAATGCACCGCGCTAATTACGCAAATATCTGGAATCGCGGCGCGTGTCAGGCAGGTCAGAACGCCTACCTCGGTCCAGCAGGACACTGCCACACCCCGCGCAGTAGACCCGCCGCCCGGCCGCGCGCAAGCCTTGCGCCGGATAACAAGAACAAGGTGCGTCTCCCTCGAGTGTCGGAGGCCGCACGAACGAAACGAATGCCAGGCGGTGCCACGAGCAGCTGTGTTGTGCGTCTGACCCACGTGGCGGCGCGCCGCACTGCGCGTCGCCTTCGCGGTGGAAGGACGTGCTTTGCGTCAAATGTGCCACCGGAAACGGCGATTGCGTGTGTTGGGAGGAGAGGCGAAGCCTTCTTGTGCCTTGCGGCTACAGTATAAGAACGCCAACGGCCATATCATGTTGATCATATTGCACCTCATGATGTCATTGGGATCAACTTTTCTATAACACAAAGTGTCGTCTACGTAAAAATGATCAATGAAAAGGCGTGCACTGATGTTGTGTGCCGACACGCTCATGGACTTAAATTTAAGCATTCTGATGGTCACATAGGAACTTTCACGATCGACCACGCTGGATTAGCCCTTCGCACTCTGAGGGTCTTCGAGCTTCTATTCGAAGTCCCGCCAGATGTTGTGATGACAGCTTTCAAACCGTACGGCCACGTGCTAAGCCACTTGGCTGAAAAATGGCAAACGTTTGAGACGTACCCCGTCTTAAATGGAGTGAGACAAATTAAGATTGAACTGACGAAGCATGTGCCATCCTATCTAGTAATTGGCGGCTGCAGAGCCATTGTCATGTACGACGGACAACCGCGTACTTGCGCCGGCTGTGACCAGGAAGGACATGTCCGATCGGCCTGCATTCAACGCCGACTGACTCAGACACCGGTTGGTGAAGTTCCATTCCCGGCGACGCCTACTTCACTCCCCATAACGAATGCAGCGGCTGCAACCGCAACAGCTGTTCCTGCCCAGGATCGTAACACCATATTGCAGTCAGTGGTCGATGACAGTGTGGCGGACAGCATATCCCCCTCTACGACGCCTTCGGCAGACTTGCCTCAAGACGGTGATCAATTGTGTCACCAAGACGAGCCTAAAGAGAAGATGGAAGTAGAATCTAAAATTGTCCCGACCTCTGCCTTCCTACCAATGGAGACCGCATCAGATGATTGTCGCCCGCACTCTGACACAGAACAACATGTCCGGAAACAACGGTCCCCTCGAAAACGCAAGAAACGTCATACGCCGTCCGATGATTGCCTGCTTCGGATGTGTGACCCAGATGAATATCCGGCGTCGGACGACGCTCAGGACTCTACCACCGCAAGTCAACCTTCCCATCACGATGCTACGGCGGATACAATTTCTGAGCCTCAGTCCGACAACACCACTTCTGCTACTGAACATACGCGCAAGCGCTCTACTGACAGCACTAATCAACAGTTACCAATTGCTGCATCTGATTCTTTGGGCGGATGATGTCGAGGATGAGCCACAGCACCAGGAGGATGCCGAAGACAGAGATGCTCCCTCGGCTGTACCCAGCACCAGCCAACAACAGTGACTACGGCTGTATCGTCAGCCTCTGTGAGGCCGCCCCTGCCGCCCACACCTGGCCTCCTACACAACCCAGTTGCCGACCTGGCTGACCAAACATACCGTCTAGCGACGATTAACATCAACAACATACGTGCCCGACATAAACTAGCGATGCTACAGGATCTACTCAAGGCAGCAGACATCGACATTGCGCTCCTTCAAGAGGTGTATGTCGCCGACTTCAAGGGACCCTATGGCTACAAGACTTGGGTCTCACATTCGTCTGCCAATGGCAGTGGTGTGGCGATCCTTCTCCGCGACGGTATATCCGCAGAAGACGTCGAGTATCTCCCTGACGCCAGAGGCATGGCTCTTACTATCCAAGGAGTCAAACTTATTAACATCTATGCACCGTCAGGATCTGGTCAGCGTCGCGAACGATCCACCTTTTTCGCTCATACAATCACGCCCCTCTTTATGGGCCGTCAGGACGCCTTGATAATGGGAGGGGACTTCAACTGTAGCCAAGCACCTAAGGATCAGTTTCCACATCATTCTCCCTGCGCAGAACTTACAACAATTATAAATAATCTTCAATTGGTGGACTCGCGGGAACATGTTTGTGGCGATCGACCCGGATTTACTCACTACACCAGCCATTCCTCCAGCCGCATCGACCGGATTTACATCTCGCGCTCCATAGCTGTGGGGACAAGAGCTGCCGAAGTTTGGCCCACAGCTTTTTCTGACCACGACGCCTACATCTGCGCTATTACCCTCGGCCGCCAGAAGATATGGCACAGCCGTGGTCCTTGGAAGTTGGACGTCGCCCACCTAGCTTCTCAGGAATGCCGCCGCCTTATAGAGAACACGTGGGACTCTTGTAGCCGCCGGCGTGGCACCTACCGGTCTACATTGTCGTGGTGGTTACCCTGCTCCAAACCAGCCCTCCGGAAGACCTTGATAGGCTACGGCCGAGATGTTGCAGCATGGAAGAGACATACCATGGACTTTTACTACAGCATCTTAAGGGAATGTGCAACACTGCCGTACTCACCTGCACGGCAGGTGACGGTGAACCGTGCCAAGGCACAGATCATCAGATTAACACGTTGCCACCTTGAGGGTGCGATCGTCAGAGCGCGCACTCAAGACAGAGTGGCACAGGAGGAACCGTCTATGTACCACGTCATTGCAGAACGACGGCGCCGACGCAGGACACTGATCCAAGCTATCACGACGGAAGACGGACTACGCCTTGATACCCAGCGCGACATAGGAAACGCCCTTCATGCTCACTACACTATGCTGTACTCGGAACATCGACATCCCCCAGAGGTGATCGCCTAAGTCTCTCAACTCACTTATGGCTCGGTCTCTCTGACAGCGGCGGCGGATTTGACTGCAGATGTAACGGAAGAGGAAATCATTGAAGCAATACAGGCTGGGGCTGCTCATAAGTCCCCGGGACCTGATGGCCTTCCTCTGGAATTTTACCGGACGTATCAACAACTGCTGGCACCAGCGTGGACTGATATTTGCCGCGATCTTATGTCTCCCACGACGCAGATACCTGGGGCCTTCCTAGAAGGACTGATTTTGCCCATACACAAACCACGAGGCGGATCCAGGATCAGTGACTATCGGCCCTTGACCTTACTCAACAGTGACTTGAAGATTTTCACCCGGCTTCTGGCGGCACGCCTAAAGCGATCAGTACGATGTGTTGTGTCGCAGGACCAGGCATCGTTAGGTGGTGACCATAATATTCGCACTGCATTGTGTCGATATAGAGATATGATCGCGCTAGCCAAAGCTCGCCAACTGCCAGGAGTTTTGGCCTCACTCGACTTTAGCCAGGCCTTTGACAGACTCGACCACACATTTTTGATGGAGGTACTGCGACACATGGGGTATCCGGACGTCTTAGTTAATGTACTGATGCGTCTCCTACGCGGCGCGACGTCCAAGGTGTTATATAATGGCCGTCTTACGCCGCCGATACAGATCCAGCGATCGGTGGGACAAGGCTGCCCTCTTTCGGCGATATTGTACGCCCTCGTCTTGGAACCACTCCTCTGCGGCCTCCGACAACGCCTGACCGGGATATCCCTTGGTGGACACACTTTCTGCTGCACTGCCTATGCAGATGATCTGGTATACCTTCTTCGCAATAATGACGATGTTCGTGCAGCACTGGCGTGGGTGGCGACCTACGGCGCGGCATCGGGGAGCCATCTCAATCTCCACAAATCACACGCTCTGTCTCTAGGCAGAAGCCTACCCGGCGAGAGCGTCGCACCGCTACGAATCAGTGACACAATCCGCTGTCTTGGCATTGATTTCACATCTGACTTGAAGCGTTCAACAGCCCTTAACTACAGGCGTTTATTAAATCAGATGAGAGCAGGAATAAGTGACCACCGTCTGAGACATCTACACCTCCTGCAACGGACACGATATGCTAACGACTATTTGGCGTCACGTATCCCCCATTTTGCGCAGATACTCCCCATACCACCTACCCCGGCTCACCGCATGTTGGCGGTTTTCGGATCCTTTGTTAATACGGGCATGTTATTTAAGATTCGTTACGAGTCCCTAACCCTCCCGAGGAGCAGAGTGGGTTTAGGCCTTTGTCATCTTCAGAACAGAGCGAAAGCCCTGTTCGTCAGCTGTCACCTGCAACTGTGGCGACGAAGTCCGACGTGCCTCACAAGTCTCTTACTGGAAGCCTTACGACCAAACTCACTCGCACCCCCTGTGATGATATCGGACATCCCAGCACCTTTCTTCTACATTAGTCAATTCTTCCTTGAATTAAGCTACATCCGCACCGCACTACTACCCACACGCTTGATGATGACGAGGGCGATATATGCTGCCATGCAAATGAACACGGCGCCGAATATGATTGAAAGCAAACACCCCAATACAAAGTGGCGCGCTGTGTGGCAGGCAGTGAATGCCACCACCCTTGATACTGAGGTGCAATCTGCATGGTACGTAACTGTTAAAGGGAAACAGTTGTGCCAGTCCCGCCTACATCGCATCCACCTCGCTGATTCCCCCTTGTGTGCCACATGCCAAGTGATTGACACAGATGAACATCGTTTCGAATGCGGGTCGGCAAAGGACGTATGGTATTTGGTGCGTCAGATATTGGCTTTTCTCACACGCACGACTCCTGACAGGATAACTACCCGATCACTTCTTTTCCCCGATAAGATTTATTTCCCAAGAGCAAAAACGAACTCTGTGACGTGGATCAGCGGCCACGCTGTTCACTACCTCTTCGGTAATGGCGAAAAGACAGTACCCGATTTTTGGTATTACCTCAACGAACGACATTGTGCGATCGTCAAGAACCCTAAATATAGGCAATATTTTCTAATTTCCTTTGGAGCGCATTCCATAATCCGCCTCGCAGCTGGATTATCGATGACATGAGATGATAACCATAGAACCTCTTCCCAGTTCCTTTTTTTTTATGAGATTTGAACAAACAGCGGAAACAACACAACAACGAGAAGACAGTCATCGAAAAATTCGCAACGGGCTGTAGTATGGAGCATCCTTTGTCGTAACGGGACGACTTCCTATTATTCTGTTTATGTAGCCGAAGAGGAACGGCCTTCCTTTTACACATTTGTATAAAAATAAAATGAAATAAAAGTAAGAAAAAAGCAGAAAAAATACACCGGTTCTCGTCCGATCATCGAAGTTAAGCAACATCGGGCCCGGTTAGTACTTGGATGGGTGACCGCCTGGGAACACCGGGTGCTGTTGGCTCCCTCTCATTTTTTCCTTTTTACGTCGCTACACCTGCCAGCCCTCTTTTCATACTAACTCTCAGGTGCGACAAAGATGCTCCCACAAGCATTTTAAAGTACTGTATTAAACGTAAGATGCGAAATTACAGTAATGAACTCAGTTTGAGCAAGAATGCGCGAAGGAAGGGTGGTAGGAACTCCTTGAAAGTAACGAAATAGTGCGAATCGACAGATGTAATCTTGAAATGCGTCAGAGCCTACTGTTTTGTAGGAGCGCTAAATTCCAAAAACTAAATAATTAGATAAAAAACTAAAAAAAAGAAAAATTAACTGTTCTCGTACGATCACCGACGATAAGCTACAACGTTAGTATTCGGATCGGTGACCACCTGGGAATTCTGGAAAAGAGGGCTGGCAGGGGTAGCCAAAAATGAAGACAACCAAAGTGTGTCTAGAAATAACACCCTTTATTCAATTTCCATTGAAGAACATGGCGACTGCATAGAGATGAAAACGTGACCAAACGACTTCTAGTATTTTCTGGAATCTGAACACAGAATATGTACATTACTACTTTTTACCACTAGTCGTTCGACCATGGAACTAATAAAAACAGTTTCAAAAATTAAGAAACGTTATTTATTTCTTGACCTCTTAAAGACTCAAAGAAAGCCATTACTTTACGTTTTGGAATTACTAATTCCTTTACACCAAAGAAGCGTATCCCTATGACAACGCCTACTCGCACAGGAGAAGCGTCTTCGTCCTCCACCACCTCCCTCACATCGGCTAACCAAACTTCCTCTGGCATCAGTTCGTCAATCCACCATAGATCTGTATCTGAATAATCCATCTCGTCAGGGAAAACCTCGAAGAGGTCCAGTTCTTCTGCCAGGTCAGCCTCGATGTGCAGTACATACTCCTCGAAATCCAACTCCAGCAAGTCCATTTCCGATCGCCATCTAAAAAAACGAAGGCAAAATTGATTTGTTTTAGAAATATATTGCGTGGATAACTATTCTAAAATATATTACCCTTAAACAGTGTCATTCTTGTGTGAAGAGATTTTTCAAACTTATAAAAGTTTATGACTCTTGCATGGCACGTCTCTCAAGGAGTACGTATAACAAACCAAGTTATCACAATCATTATAAGCAGCAAGCTGAATTATTTCTAAAGTACATTATCTGTAGACCTCACACTAAGCGTTTGCAGACTACAAGTAAACGGTGCGACACACAGGTATACTACACCACATCGGATGTGCGAATTTGTTATGTACCGCTTACTGTGCCACAAGCGACATTGAACATATGTTAAAACGATGCTTCAACACAATTTAATGAAGTACATCGGTCTCTCATGCTGGTAGTTAAGTACTACTAAAGAGATTAGCTGCATGTGTATCGTGACATTTCCGGCATATCTCATGGAGTACATGTTGCAACCCTATACAATCGTGCTCGCCGCATTGATCATTACATGACGTCTGCTAAGGGGACTGAAATCGGTCGTGTTTTAATTTGCTATCATCACCAAGAAGACAGATACTGCCGCGTGTCATATCACAATGTCAGAGTCAGTTACGGACTGCTTCTACGTCAGTCACGTCACCAGTGAGACGACCAGCCCCACCCTCCCTCTACCTCTACGCTGTGTCCACCCTGAGCACTGGGGTTGGCGATCTTATCTGTACCTCCCCTCTTTGCAAGCACTGACGGGCTATCGTAAACCATTATACGTAACATATATAACTATAAGAACTTATCTTCTAAAGACTTGGTAGTTACATTTCAGTAGAGAGTATGAGATGCCATAAAAGCCTGAAATAGTATGAGAAGTACATGCATTTTAATTACGATTGACGAAGGGTAAGTAGTTACATTTACTAACAATGAGCAATACTAAAGGCTCAAAGGAGAAAAAGGTAGTCCAAAAAATGTATTTCGGTGTGAAACTTTGTAGGAACTTCGAGACGCGAGAGCAGTTGGTGCCTGTATGCCTCCCTAGTCACACGACAGCTCGACAACGACCAAAACACGAGACAGACGCAGCGATTCCGGCCAACAGCGTTTAGAGTGACGAGTGTGTGAGGATGTGAGAGCTGGCGGCGACTTACCAGCACAGAATCGCGAATGCGACGCTGTCGAGCGCAGTGACAATCCCGAGAACAAGCATGTTGTCTGACTGCTTAGCACCAAATTAGTGATTCCGCGGTTAGCCCGGTTGTAGCTCCATTGTCGATACAGGAGACAAGGGAGTGTCACCACTCACGAGAGTCGCGCGAAAAAACTGCTGAGGGTGGCAGTATGTCCTTCCTGTCTATGTCCCCTGGCTTTGTTAGTGACGGATAACGGAGAGTGGCAGTATGTCCTCCCTGTCACCACCACAAACTGTTAACCAACACATTTATTTCCACGCTGTCTTCAGCTTCAGATATGCCAGGAGCCGGAACTGATAGGAAACCATTCGGTGTCGTTGGCTGCGCGATCCTGGGCTTTGCGACCTGTTACATCAAGGTGGTTTTGCTGAGGACAAATATTTTATCCATAACTATACCAACCGTCAATGAAAGCTGTATTAGTCTCGAGCCTCTGCTGACCTTTTTCAATAAAAACAGTCCCTTTCACATTTTATCCAGGATTAGGACTGGCTAACGCAGAGGCATGCTCAATATTTTTTATTTGTTTTCTTTTTATTGTCACGTTTGTTCCTGTCTTCAACATTACTGGGGAAAACCATTATCATTTCAAATGGGCCATTGTCTAACTTCAGCATGGCGTCGGCCTTGAGACTATGTATTTGGCTATGTTAGTGATGGATAACGCAGGATGTCAGTATGTCCTTCCTGTAATCACCACAACCCCCCCCCCCCCCTGGCTATGTTAGTGACGAGTAACGGAGGGTGGCAGTATGTCCCTCCTGTCTATGTCCTCTGGCTATGTTAGTGACAGATAATGGAGGGTGGCAGTATGTCCTTCCTGTAACCACCACAACCCCCCCACCCCTGGCTACATAGTGACGGCTAACGGAGGGTGGCAGTATGTCCTTCCTGTCTATGTCCTCTGGCTATGTTAGTGATGGATAATGGAGGGTGGCAGTATGTCCTTCCTCTAACCATCCCCCCCCCCCTAGCCATGTTAGTGACAGCTAACAGAGGGTGGCAGTATGTCCTTCCTGTCTATGTCCTCTGGCTATGTTAGTGACGGATAACGGAGGGTGGCAGTATGTCCTTCCTGTAACCCCCCCCCCCCCCCCCGGGCATGTTAGTGACGGCTAACGGAGGGTGGCAGTATGTCCTTCCTGTCTATGTCCTCTGGCTATGTTAGTGACGGATAACGGAGGGTGGCAGTATGTCCTTCCTGTCTATGTCCTCTGGCTATCTTAGTGACGGATAATGGAGGGTGGCAGTATGTCCTTCCTGTAACCACCACAACCCCCCCCCCCCTGGCTATGTTAGTGATGGGTAACGGAGCGTGGCAGAATGTCCTTCCTGTCTATGTCCCCTGGCTATGTTAGTGATGGATAACGGAGGGTGGCAGTATGTCCTTCCTGTAAGCACCCCCCCACCCCCCCTGGCCATGTTAGTGACGGCTAACGGAGGGTGGCAGTATGTCTTTCCTGTCTATGTCCTCTGGCTATGTTAATAACCGATAATGGAGGGTGGCAGTGTGTCCTTCCTGTCTATGTCCTCTGGCTATGTTAGTGACGGATAATGGAGGGTGGCAATATGTCCTTCCTGCAACCATCACAACCCCCCCCCCTTGCCTATGTTAGTGATGGGTAACGGAGAGTGGCAGTATGTCCTTCCTGTCTATGTCCCCTGGCTATGTTAGTGATGGATAACGGAGGGTGGCAGTATGTCCTTCCTGTAAGCACCCCCTCCCCCTGGCCATGTTATTGACGGCTAACGGAGGGTGGCAGTATGTCTTTCCTGTCTATGTCCTCTGGCTATGTTAATGACCGATAATGGAGGGTGGCAGTGTGTCCTTCCTGTCTATGTCCTCTGGCTATGTTAGTGACGGGTAATGGAGGGTGGCAGTATGTCTTTCCTGTCACCACTACAACCCCCCCCCTGGCTATGTTAGTGACGGGTAACGGAGGGTGGCAGTATGTCCTTCTGTAAGCACCCCCCCCCCCCCTGGCCATGTTAGTGACGGCTAACGGAGGGTGGCAGTATGTCCTTCCTGTCTATGTCCTCTGGCTATGTTAGTGACGGATAATGGAGGGTGGCAGTATGTCATTCTTGTCTTCGTCCTCTGGCTATGTTAGTGACGGATAACGGAGGGTGGCAGTATGTCCTTCCTGTCACTACCACAACCCCCCCTCCCCCCACCTCCACCCCCCCGGACAGGAGCAATGAACAACAGCTGTCTGCATCCAGTGTAAACCTTAATACTGTGCAAATGCTTTCAAATGGCTGCGAGTCGAGATACTAAGGTAGGACATTGGGACCAGGCAACTATTCACCTAGTGGGATGTGGAAAACTGCCTAAAAACCACATCTAGACTGGCCAGCATACCGGCCTTGTCGTCAGTCTGCCAGGCGTATTCGATCCGGGACATGCGCACCTACGTGAGTCAAGGAAGCAGCACATTAGTGCTTTTGGCTAACCTGGCGAGTCTACATTACTAGATAAAATGATTAAACTTATCATCCTATTTTCGAATCCTGCCTTGAGCATGGATGTATGTGACGTCCTTAGGTTAGTTAGGCTTAAGTAGTTCTAAGTTCTTGGGGTCTGAAAACCTCAGATGTTAAGTCCCATAGTACGCAGAGCCTTTTGATCCATCATCTTAATATCGTCTAATGTCACCCCATTCGTTATTGCAATATCGTTTCTTCTTTTGTCTAGATGCATCTGCCTTTTTTTTCTTTTCTGATGGCCCAGAGCAATGAAATTATTCTTTTATTTCAAATGTTGCATTTATTGCTTCCTCCTTCATAGGTTCTGTTGCTTTTGATTTATTGGAGGGTTTAGTTGCGTACCGTACGCCAACCTTCGTCAGAATTTTTTGCTCCTGTGTCGATGGTTATAAAAATTCTACATTTCAGTTGGTATACTAGCATGTTTCGTGTACTGATTGACCATACAGTCAGCTAACTTCATTATTTCTTCTCCACTATGCATTTTTTTTTCCATTGTTAACAACCACAGACGCTTGCAGTACGTTTTATGACTTTTTTCTGGGGGCAAAATAAAATCCCTTTCTCTCTTCTTCTGTGATTTCGATGCCAGCGTGTAACGTGTATAGATGACCCCTCCCCACCTCGCACAAGACTAGTTCCCTTTTCACTCATAATTTTCCCAGCTTCTAGATAATCGAACACCACGATTAATTTGTCAAAAGTGGAGCCATCGTCAGTTTTCAAAAAACTGTTACCTCCTGTCAGTACGAAAACGTCTTTGCTCATCTGAATCTGCGAACTAGAGCGAGGGATTTTGGTCGTCCCAACAGCTTCCCTCCTTGCTTTACACAATGAAGTCTTGCTGTTGTCATAATGCGTCGAGATTAAAACTTGGTCTTTCAAATCTTGAAATGCATCCTTAAAAAATTTGTAAAACAAGCACTGTGTTTTCTTTGTGGACTATTTTCTTGCTCTTACAGGTTCCTTTCTTAAATTGCTAATCTGTTTTGTCAGATGGGCAAGAACGTCGCTGTTCACCCATGGTTCTGCCATCTGCAATTTTTGAATGGCCTCAGCACTCACCCCATTCGGAATTCATGCACAATCAGTTCGTATAAGCATCACATTTTCTGTTTACCTGGTAGCAGTAACTAATCTACAGAAGGCATACCTTCCCTTTCGTCGTAGTTATTTTCATTACCCACCCTATATAGAATTCAAGTAGCTTAGCTCTGTGGAAGTATACGGAAACAAAGGCTACTGGCGAGGGCACTGCCACACTGACGGTGGCAACTCTTCCGCAGCCGGTGGACAACTGGTGTGAATCAGTAGGAGGCTCTGGTCGGAAAACCCGCGGTACGAAAATGTTTAGTCGCAAGCACCACTCTACCTGCGTCACCTACAAAAGAGTCGAAACCACCACAGTCGAAAAGGGCAACCTGCAGTTCACGAGCCTTCGTGTAAACATGACGTCATTTTGACGTCATACTCTGTACTGAAGACGAAAAGGGTGGCCTATCGACTTTCGTGATCGTTTTGCTCGCATTACGTGAGGCGAACATGGCGTTCAGAACAATCACATTCGCCACAATTAGAGAGGATGTTACGCTTTTACTTTAGAGCGGGGTTCGTTAACCTGGTAGTACTCTGTTAATAAGGGCGAGATTGATATGTCCGTATGACTCAACTCCAAAACTTACAAAGGTTTAAAAACTATTTTCACTAAATGTCTACATCAACCTCGAAAGTGTACGCAGCTCGTGGTCGTGCGGTAGCATTCTCGCTTCCCATGCCCAGGTTCCCGGGTGCGATTCCCTGCGGGGTCATGAATATTCTCTGCCTCGTGATGACTGGGTGTTGTGTGACGTCCTTAGGTTAGTTATGTTTAAGTGGTTCTAAGTTCTAGGAGACTGATGACCATAGATGTTAAGTCCCATAGTGCTCAGAGCCATATGAACCATTTGAACCAACCTCGAAAGTAGGATAACTTGCTAATTTACAAGCAAAAAACAAGCTACAGCCAGTCAGCTTTGAACCAAGTATCGTATATATTCAACGGTGTTCATTAAGTTAATTTTTAAAATTCTGACACCAGTTTTAGGATTGAACTGTAATTGCACCCTCTTTCAGAAGAAACAGAACACCGTGCACGACTCAAGTCAGGACGCCGATATTCACAGGACATGTTCAATAGTATATTACACAGAAATGAATAGAATTTGGATGTCGGCCTGCAGATTCAAGGTCAGCATCGATATCGCGGTGCAACACCACCTACCTGTAAAATTTGCCTGCGGCTGTCGTTGTCGCTATAAACCGAAGGTAATGGGTCAGTGTGACTTGAGCAGAGCTGCCGGACGTCCCTCAGATGTATGGTCGAACCGCAACGTCAAATCAGTGAGTTTGAAAGAGGCCGTATTACTGGCATGAAAGACTGTGTAGCATCCATCCAAGAAATTGCTGGTCGTGTGGGGTGAGGTGTTTCGACGGTGCACCTGCTGTGTGCAGAAGGGGTCACAGAAGACCATAGAATACGACAAGACGGGTCTGGTCGCACCAAAACAGATCACACCCCCAAGAAGGTTGACGCCTCATCCAAATGGCATTTGCAGGACAGATCTGTTCTAGCGCAATGGTGGAACAGTGTAACACATCTTACACTAGCAGGGATAATGGTCTGTAGCATGGGTTACACGCTCGTCGTCCACTTCTCCACCTGCCTTTGACGAATGTGGACAAACATGAAAGACGTCAATGGCATCAGGTAGTATATTCGGTCGAATCCAGGTTCTGTTTGTTTGAAAATGATGGCCTCAGATCACCAGACTTGTCGTGAATTGGAAAACTTTGGGATACTGTGAAACGACAGGTGCAGCCCTGTACACAATTGCCAACCTGAGATGAACTTTGGAAGCAAGTGAATGCAGTATGGATGACTATACCATAGGTCACCATACAGACCTAATACTCGTCGATGCAATCAGGCATGGAACAAGTTATTAGGGTCCGTGGCAGAGAGTGTGCCTATTATACAACAGGACACGTGCTGAACAGAGGTGACTCAGTTGCTAATAATTTCTACAGGACATACTAATGCACATTTCCTGAGACTATAAATGTCCTATTTGTAGTCGTTGAAGGTGTTCTGTCTGTTCTGAACGTGAGTGTACAAATGGTGGGTAGCAACTCTACGAGTCCAATTAATCCAGCAGCTCATTATTCTTATGTCCTTTGAGTACATTCTGCTACAAAACCTCAGAACATTTTGACAGCTCGAAAACACGTTCATGTTGGTGAAGTTGTAATGAAATGGCAAGAAATCTAATATTGGTGGTGCAAGTGTCCCAAAAGAATAAACCAATAAGTAGGTCACCTTCTAATTCATTTGCAAATGTGTCAGTTCGAGGCATTATTGTTATAATAGTAGTCCACTATTATTTTATTTATTAGATTAAACAATGAGTTGATTGGTATGTGTACTTGGTTTGTGATTGTATTCGCCTAGTTGTTCTGAAAGTGTGGAGTGGTTTGTCCATACTTCCAGGCTCTCATGTATTCTTTGCATCTCACATCAAACGTTCTGCCTTTTGTCCTACATATCTGCTATCACAAGTGTTACACTCTAATTCATATATATACCTGATTTCTGGACATATATCTGTGTTTTTTGTAAGATTTGGGATGTATTTTTTGATACAATTGCTTGTTGTGTACGCTGTGTATAATCCCTGTCTTTCGAAAATGTTGGTGATTTTTTTGTGTGAGTTTGTGTTTGCGTGTCATTATGTGCCATCTTGTGTTTTCTTTTATGTTTTCCTAATAATTTTGTGTAGTATTTTATGGTACAGAGTGATTTTTGTTGTGTTTGGTCCTCTTGTGATGTTATCAGTGGTTTTTCCTTTTCTGATTATATTTTACTTTTGATTTTGTTGCTATGCTTTGTGACTGTATCACTATTGTACTCATTCTTTCAGGCTATCTGCATTATTATCTCCAGTTCTTTTTGGTAGTTTTCTTTGTTGACTGAAAATGTATTGAGTCTATGGAGCATATCTTGAAATATGCTTACTTTTGTGAGTGTGAGTGGTTCACGTACTGACAGATAACAATGTCAGTTGATGTAGGTTTATGGTGAAATTCAGACATATGCTTATTGTTTTTCTTTTTCACTGTTATAACCAGAAAGTTTTGTGAATTTTATATTTTTATGCACCTTGTTGAAGTCAGTATGCGATTCTTCAATTTTTGTTTGTGGTTCATCCATTAAGCAGAGGATGTCATCCATATACCTGAACCAGTAGAATATGTTGTATTCTTTTGCTGCTGTTTTTATTATGACTGTATCAGTTATACTGGTTCCTTATCGCTAGATAAGGACAACCCGTCTCAGGTTATACACTGGAGGTCCTTTTTTCTCCATTCCCTATTTCAAGGGAAGGAGCAGGAGTTGGTCAAGGTCACCTAGGGGATGCACCCAGGCAACTGTGCAGTTATAAGATCATGACGTAATTCTAAAGTTGTTACATGTCACAAAAATGGCGGCAAGTCCCTCTATCTCTCCTCACCCTGCCCCTTTGAAGCATGACGATTAAGCACCCTCTTCAGGTGTTAATCTTTTTGAACTGGGACACTTAAGTATGGGGGGTTATTACGAAGATAGACAGCATAGCAAGCGGATGTGGCTATCTCTCAATAACAAATCATGTCAGCGGAGTTCTATTTGTTAACAAACAGTTTTATGTGAAGCCTAAAGATACCACATCGAGTCAGACATGGAATTACTCTCATTATCCTACATTTTACTTATTTTTCACCAATTTACCACAATTTTACTGTATTACTGGATGCTTTATGGAACTGGGTAGCGTAGGGAGAGAGGTTGTAGCCAGTGTCTGTTTGTTTATAACGAATTACGTTATGTCACATCAATTCGGTTCTAACGTGGAACCACCAGAACCTACACCCAGGCAGATGTGTAAGTACTCTTATTCTTCCATATTATCCCACATTTTCCCCAATTTTACGTATTTTCACCCTTTTCCGGATTTTATTTTGTCCAATTACGCAAAATACACTGCTCTCTTCCCGACATCGCGATGATGTCATGCTGCTCTGAGGCAATCACAATGCAGTATGGGCTTTAATTATATATCACTACTATTGAAGCACACTTCCCCAAATCCAACTGTTATAGTTGTGACACTCAGAAGCTGTACAGCATAGGGTTAAGTTGTATTCCGTGTCTGTTTGTTAATAACAAATTATGTTACTTGAGGTCTATTTCTTTTATAACTGGTTAATATTTCGTCCTTGTAACCACTAGCAGAAGCCTCACTGACACAGATAAGTATGTAATCTCATTCACCCATATTTTATGAACTTCTTCCGTATTTTGCGCAGTTTTACACATTGTACCCAATGATGCGAGTTATGTGACAACATGGTGTCAACATTGCCTCGCATCGAGGCAAAACGGCATGTCACGTCATGACGTCACATCACAGTGGCGCAGAGTGTCGTGGCACGTCGTGATGGGTTGCGTAGACGTCGTGAATTTGTCAGTCGAGAACAATGCAGCATGTTGGCGATTTATTTATCATTGCTAAAACGCCAATCCATTACTAGAAGTGGACATCATTGAACAATCATTATGGCTACACAATCGATCACGCAATCTTCTAAATGTGATTGGACTGACACTACATTGTTTGCATCGTGAGGTGTATACGCCAGAGTCGTGAGTTGGGGTCGTAGCGTCCAACAGCAACGAACAACATTCACAGTGCTACGCAGCACACCAAATACGCATACTTAGCTGCGTCCTCGGAGCTCAAGCGCAGAGACGGCGTAATTTGTAAACTAACTGAAGCCTCGCAAGTAGACTGCTACAGATGTCGCAGGCAGAAAGGCAGATGCAGCTATCTGACCGAGCCTGATTATTCAGCTGTGTGATAGACACGACCTCCAGTACAGAATCGTAGCGAGGAGTAGGCAAGCAGTCGGGATTGTAATCATCTGAGGATCGCCAACCGTAATTCCCTCTCCCTCTCTCCCTCCCTCCCTCTCTCTCTCTCTCTCTCTCTCTCTTTCTCCATCTCTCTCTCTCTCTCTCTCTCTCTCTCTCTCTCTCTCTCTTTTCGCTCGTTCTCGTCCATGGTACATGCATCCAAAGCAGTAAATCTCCCTCAACTGATACCAACGGATAGAACAATCGAAAAAAGTTCAATGTACACTAAATGGGATTAAACATTACACATACACCAACAAATAACACAACAGCTTCCTCATAAATACAGAATTACCGGGAGAGCGGCAGTTTTGTCTTCTACCTCTGGAATGTTCTGTCGTTCCACTAGTAAGACAAATGCGCTGTGGTTCCCTCTATCTACTCCTTACAGGTACTATCGACCAATTGCCCCATCTGTACAATGATTATGTTTTTTCTAAGTACGAATGTTGATACTTTAATAGCGGCAAGTATTTATTTATAGCTCATACAAAATAGATACATGTTTAAAAGTTTTACTGACCTTCAGAGTTGTCACTATCATTGTGTATAACCCGTTGCCAGCGATGTGGAAAGTGGAGGATACTCTTAATAGTGCAGGAGTGTTGACAGTTCGAGCGGCGAGGTCTATTGCCCGACGAATTTGTAGCAGTTCTGAAGCGAATGCTGTGAAGTGTTTGCTTCAGTTAAGAAATCTAGTCTAACTCACGAGGGCTTAAGTCAGGGGAGTGCAGGAGGTGGTATAGCACTTAGCAGCCCCATCAGTCAAATAAATCAGTAACAGCTTGCACTGTATGTGCTTGAGCATTATCCTACAAAATGATGGTCAGGTCCTTCCGAAAGTGTCAGCTGCTCGTAGTTTGTGATTTCTGCAAGCTGTCAAGGATCAGAACGTGTTAATGTCAGTTCAGAACCTGACACAGACCCCGAAGCCGTGGCGGAAAAAGAAAATGTTTGGCAATGTACAAACGGTATTAGAGCTGAAGAAAACAATATTTCAAACAACAAGACAGAGTCACAGGGTCTTGCGACTTGCAGCGTAATCCGTGGGATACGATCATGCTCCTACAGTGTAGGTGATGAAACATTGAACTAGACTGTGCAGTTTATCAATACCTATATATTTAATAGTATTGGGAGGAGAGAGACACGGTTAAAATCTTATCGAGTTCTCTATCGGATGAAGTTTCTCTGTTGGATGGCAGAGAATAATGAAGATAGCATGTTGGGGAGATAGTTGTGAATTGACGCGGATCTGTTGTATTTGTATGTAGTTTGGGGGCACACAACAGTGCAGAAGCAAAAATCGTTGTCCTTCAACCTGATCCCGTTTCCATCGAATGGTCAAAACGCAGTAATGTCACAGTAACGCAGCTTAGCTTGTTTCTACACGGGATGCAGAAGGTGGTAGATATAGCTTCCTCTGACTTGTACTCAGTTGCGCAGAGTTGCAGGAATGGTAGTGCAGTCATAGGGGGCGTTTCAGGATAAGTAGGGACTACCTAAAACGAGCCTGGAATTATACTGTAGCAGATAGGTTCGAGAACGGTGGTCCATTTTGAAGTATGAGAGTTTCAGAACCATGATTCACTAGTGACTGTAATCATTAAAAGACTTCTCCATAGGATTCAACGCAGGTATGTGCTTGAATGGGAAGACTTGATTCCATATCCCAGACAACATTTCTAGAGGACAGCATAGCATTAGAGATCTGAAAAGTTAGCGGAGATTTCTTATGACCTCTTTCAGCACACCACCTACTGTTTGTGATCCTTCTCAATCAACCATCGCCTATAGCCCAGCGGACATATCACTGAACGTCTGACATGGCATCGAGACAGAATGCATTACAAATACTGGAGAAATATGTAGTGGAAGTGGCGCGAGGAAGTCAGAAATACTGGTTTCATACCACGTTCCATAGGCGAATCACTTTGTAAATGGGTAATTTTACTACGAGGCTGCACCGTCAACGATTTGTAACTGTTGGTCTGATACTATATACTCCAGAGATCACCATCTATCTTCCGTGTCAAGTTATTTGTCTGGACAAAAGAACCACCTCATGCAGAGGTTATGTCATACCTCGATTTATAAAGACAGAATAGCTTCTTCTGACATGGATACTTGTATGCACCTGTAGAAGCAAGACTGCTTGTGATGGTAACATGGTCGAGTTATTTTAACATCTGGCGGTTTGTAAGACGATTACGCCTCGCTTTCTAAGACACAGTGGTACCACTCACAAGAAGAAGTTACGAGACATGCCCAAAAATCGTTAATTTTCGGCCAGTATTGTTCTGTATCGTCAGCAATCAGCTACTGACGACGTATTATACTTAGTAGTAGGGTAGTAGGGAATGTATGACAGGTTCACCATGAGCATCAGGATTAAGAAGTATGTGTTTGTGTTCCGACATGTGCAGAGGAGATGACTATCTCCAGTCATAAGGAAGGTAATTGACGTCAAATACTGTGATAGGAAAGGGAAGAGAGTGTCAAGTCATAAGAATGGTACAGACATTTCTATTTCCAGAGCCACAGCCGTCAACAGGGTGTATTTCCGATGCTTTGCTCATTGTTGAATGTCACTCAGCTGAATCCGCAATGGTAACATTGAATTGTAAGTATAGCGATGAAATATATATGTAACTGATTTCATAGTATGATTCTGTCTATGGGTGACCTATGACACCAATGATTCACGTTTCCCGCTAATGGTAGGTGCCGTCCAAATGGAGAGTGCTGTTGCAATGCAGGAATTTAGTTAAGTTAACCGTGTAGTCTTCTAGACAGCAGAATAGCGAACAAATATTTAGTATGTGTTGGACAGCTTTCGTGATCAAGTGGAAATTTGAGAAGATTGAATATGGCTGTGTGCTGGAGCTAGGCATTATTCCCTCCCATGTAAATTGTTCTGCTGGCTGCTTCTTCGCATTACACGTCTTTATTGAGTTGAGAGAAGATCCGTGGTGGTGTGTGCATCCAGCACGTGGAAGGCACATTTGCTCGTTCTCTAGGTATGAGAAACACCTTTTTGAATTTGTAAATTATAGGGGTGGTTTGGAATCTGTTACATAACCGGCATTAGTATTCATGAGTGAAAATATCAGTTTTCTCTGTTTTCTCTATCGAGTTTCCATGTAAACGTATTCACAGACATGATACATTTCTCAGTCGAACGTGAAAAACTATACGGATTTTGCTCATAAAACTGAGTGAAACTGGACTTTGTCTACTTTCGTGGAAAGAGAACATTTATTATAATTGTGAATGTGTTTTTCCCTCCTTTTGTTGATAGCTGCTTTATTATAGGAGTTGAGTTGATGTTAAATAATCCCTCGCAGAACGGCTGATGAGTTCTCTACGATGTTGTGGCTCTTGTCCAGTCCCTGCTGGAGTGTACCCACATGACGTGAAACAAAACTTTTTAATTTTCTCAGATCTAGAGGCGTTGGGGCCTGTGATTGTACATGGTGGAGAACACATGTTCAACTGCAGTATCTTAGGACAACACTTTCCCCAGTACATGTGTGATGCATTATGACCCGTTCAGTACGTGTGTTAGTTTTTTTCGCGAGAATTTCGAAGTATAGTTATACCTATGACGCATTTTTTTCCATCAGCTGTGATAGCGTGTATTGGCTTCGGTTATCCAGCCAGTAGGGTGATTTTTAGTAGGCGTGTGTAGTGAACTCTGTGAACTCTGATGTCTAACAGCGAAAGAAACTATATGCTTGCAGGTAATACACTTTTTTAAAGCTCCTCTCTGTCCGACACCAGCATCTAGACGGTAGAACGTATTTCTCTCCAAAAAGAATAAAGATTGTATCTTAAACCCGAGCCTTTGACCCCCTAGCTTGTAGATCTAGAGTAGAATTTGAGTGTTGCTGTCCCTGGTTTCAAGTGATATTGCGAGAATTTTTCTCCTATCAGGATAACACCAGTTGTATGGTATCATCAGATTTTGCGAAGTCTTGCCATCCTTGTGAAGCGCTATGCTTATAGTTGTGTAATTAGGTACGCACTTTGTGATTAATTACGTAATTAGGATAGATATCTGGGTACGTTTGGAGTGGTGTTGTGAAATTTTTTCCCAACAGGATAACACCAGTTGTATGGCATGGTCAGTTTTTGCGCTGTATAGCGATTTTAAGCCGTCCTTGTGCAGCTCTATGCATAAAGTTGTGTAATTAGGGCGGAACTTGGTGATTAACTACGTATTTAGGACGAATATTTATGACAGTTTCCCGAGGACATTAAATAAAGTACACTAACCCAACCTCCCTCTCCCCCGTATGTACAGTTCCCATGTGTTTGGGAGGTGAAAATAGGATTTCCATCCAGTATAATCAGTGTCCGAGTCGCTGATAAGTTGCGTTTCTTACGTGCACTGAGTGTTTGTGCTCTGAATTATATTCGGATGCTTAAGCATTGTGAGCGTGTTTGCGTTTATTATTTCGCTGATCTAGGAGTAGTTGGCACTTCTGTATGGTGTGTACTGGATTATTTGAGAATTTTACCAGTTCCTGCGTCTTTGTACATCAGTGCAAAGCTTTGTTTATGAGTAGTTTCCATGTTTGTAATCTGTATATTGTGACCCCAAACACATCAGAGTGAGTGTTTTGCATCAGTGTAATAAATAAACTAGGTGAAATCCGTCGCTAAATATATTGTCCCAAAAATCAGGCTGGTTCCGTTTACCACCAGTTTTCCCCTCCAGACCGACGGTGGGTAGGGGGGGGGGGGGGGGCGATGAGATGGCTGTGGCAGATGTGCAGCTGCGAAAAACACGTGATGTCATCATGATGATGTTCTCCAATGGATCATGTGATCCATCGCCGTACCCTCTAGCTATGAACTCACAAACTAGGTTAGTTCTTTGGTCTTATGGATAGGAGGCAGTGGTGTCTTGTGTGGTGGGAGATTATAAGTAGGTTTTAGAAATGACAGACAATTCCAGCAGACTCAGATGTTTCCATGCATTGTGTTATGCATCTTTAAAGCAAAGCATTTATTTGCAGGAACTTGTTCTTCCTCTTCATATGTTCAAGCACTAATGCTCGCTCCATTCTTCATGCTGTGAGCTGTCGATATACTCCTCAGCTGAATGAGTGCATGTAATACAACTATAAAGACTCCCCCTGTCTGGTAGCAACATATCGCTAATTGAACACTGACAGCTCAACAAGAACTGATATCAGAGCCTCTTGTGGCGGTGACAGGACACTAATGCTGTAGGTACATAATAAATTTCAACAAATCTAACAAGATTTAAGTAGTCTTAGAAAATACTGAGGTGTCAAGTATGAAAGGGATGCCACTGCCTCATGCTTGTGGGACCCAAACGGACATCTGTGCATTGCTTAGCAGCTGACAGTTGCATTATCACCTCGTGGGGTCTACTGGTGCACCCAGACTCTGGCAATGGTATCACATGTCGATTGGTGGGATGTCTTTTTTTACTAGCGATATTTTGTTTTTACTATATTCCATCGATTTAACTGATCAATAGGATGCTACAAATTTAACAAAAAACTACCCCATACACGTGAAGAATATCGATTTACTTAATTTGCATAATTTTTTGTATCAACGTGGTAGTGGTACAAGAGTTAAGGGGATGGTGTGTGTGGTTGGGTGACATGGAGCAGAAGAGCAGGCTAAGTGCAAAAAAATAGGTTAATTTTCATAATTTTTATGCAAGACATAGTACAAAAGTTTAAGGGGTTTCAAAAGCATGCGATCCTTCCTCCCCACCAAAAAGACACCAATTTCCATATATTCCATACACTGCCTTCAATCCTCTAAATTGTTGAAATAACCAATAATCCACAGATTGTCTAAATTGTTTAAACAATATTCCATGCAACTATAGAGTCACATCTTGACCTTGAATATAACTCTTACAATTCCCACTATGCTCCCCTGTGTGACCTTGATCAATCAACTCACAGTTCCTGAGGGAGTGGGGGATCCAAAGAGCAGAAATGTATAACCTGACAGCAGACGTTTTTGTCTTATCTACAGATCACAAAGCAGTTATACCTGATCTGGGGCCTCAACATGCAAAGCTGCCTTACTCATGTGCAAAAGTACAAGTATACTCCTCCCACGGTACAGTCCAACTGCCGCGTCACCCTCAGCCCACAGGCGTCACTGGTCATGGATATGTGGGAGCATGTGGTCACCACACCGTTCTCCCAGCTGTATATCAATTTATGAAACTGGAGCTGCTGCTTCTCAATCAAGTAGCTCCTCCTGGTGATCAGCAAACTGGATGGCCTCCCATCCAAGCGCTTGCCCATTCTGACAGCACTTAACTTTGGTGATTTGATGGGAACTGGCAAGGCGCTTGGCACTCATATGCACATCACATAATAAACTGAATACTACTGTCGCTTATCATAAAGGAACAAACACACAGCATAATGAATAACATGATTTCCTGTCCACCTGCTGCACATTGGCCTGAGTATATCCTCTCATATATATATATATATATATATATATATATATATATATATATATATATATATATATTACTTATCGATCTCATATCCCATTCATTCTTCCATCCAAAGATAATTTAACTTCTCCAATCCTGGACGTTAAAGCTATGCGAGAGGTCCTGAAATGCACTCCATAAGAAGTCAGGAAACTACTGATGATGTTTCAGGCTGCACACGATCTTCAGATGCCATCGCTGTAAGAAGCCCCAAAACTTCAGCATATTCTGTGCGCCGTCTCTGAAAAAATAGATCACCACCTGGCATCGAAGCCACGTTACTTGGTTCGTTTTAGTGCATGAAAAGTATGTCCTGTCTGGGAATGCTGGTCCAATGTCGCACTCGCAGAAAAAAAGTGATCATCTGTGTCATTAAGCTCCACATTTCTGCCTAGCTACTGGGTGTAATTCAGTATTCATCATTGTCTAGAGTATGGCACATAGGGCATAATGATCAATCAATCAGATGAATCTCCAGGTCACAGGTATACCATGTATGACAGGTACAACACTGCACATGTCTGTGCCTCTGTGTCTAAGGAAACACACTGTACTGATCGCCATACCACATGCCAATTGATGTGTGGATATCTCCTCAGAACGGGGTTGCTAGGCTGTCCTGTAGTTAGTATCTGATAGGCCATCACCTTGAGTCGCAGGTCTGTTTCCTGTGAGAGCTATCTGAATATAGCTGTATTTGATATAAAAAAGACTGTGTATAGGGTGAAGTGACTGTTAAATGAGATGGAAAGCCACTGGTGGTAATTCTTTTGTTAAATTTCTAATCAGTCATGTCTCATATCTCCACAGTTATGACATTGTGCTGAAGCATAGCTCCACCACTCTTTCATGAACATGTACAAGACCCAATCAACTCATACTAAAACAGGGGTCTGTGATTTGTATCTCACTTTAAAAAGTAGACCTACACTCATAAAGGAACCAGAGGATGCCAATATGAATTGCTCTACTACCGCCAACATCTGGAGTACCTGAGCAAAGTGCAGAATCCGTAACACCAGATATGTGTTTACATGTCTGACCTGCTGGGGGATGTGTAAGGCCTGTGTGATGTTCCTGTTCACACCTTTGTGGACTGCTTGTAGCAGTCTGTTGCATTTGTACACTGCTGTGCATCATGTGCCGTTGGTAACAAAAACTTCTAGGCATTCCAAGGTATCAATGAGTCATAAACGTGCTACATATTCTTACAATAGGCTGACACCGATACACATCACCAAACAACTTGTCCATATTTATATGGGTGCTAGTGGCCGTTACATATTTGTGGATCCAATCTAAAGCCACATGCATGTCGTTATCAGCCCACATTTCCGGCAATAGCCCATTAGTATATGCTTTACACTTAAATGTATATCATCCCAAAATCTATGCTGTCAATCAGTGGCAACAGCCACAGAGTAACCGATCAAGGGCTAGCGCATATAATATTATAGACAGGGGAAACCATTGTCTGTTGTATCTCGATATGATGAGGGATTACGTCGTACACCCATTGAGAAATACTACGGAGAAATCATGGTGGAGTAACCACGTCTCAACAGTGATAAATGCCATGGAAACCACGTGTGCATCAAGACTCAGACTCACTCCATTCAAAGCTTGATCAAAACGTATTGACAATAGTGCTCCATAACGGCAGAACGTCTTTGCTAGGGCGATCATATCGTGATAGTCACCCAGCGCCTTCTAGATGCTTATACGTCCGCCGCGCGCCATATGATCGAGTGAAATAACATTCACTTCACTTGTCTTTGGTCCCATTCTTGCAGGATCTTCTTCCTGCTTCAGCGACGTCGAAGGTTTGATGTTTTACCGGATTTCTGATATTCACGGTACGCTCGTGTAACGGTAATAAAGCAAAACTGACACTTCATCGTTACCTCTGAGTTCCTGTGTTCCGTCACTCGTGAGAGCCGATTATAAAACAACATTCTGACTTACTTAAATCTTGATAACCTGCCATTGTAGCAGCAGTAACACATCCAAATACTGCGCCAGACACTTGTTGTCTTATATAAGCGTTGCCGACTGCAGGGCCACACTTTGCCGATGTCCAACTGATACTTCGGTGTTCATAATGGTCGTTACTAAGCGGCTCACAGAAAGGGGGCTGAGTTCACGATACGCCTTGCGTCGACCTCCACTGACCTCTGTACACCAAAAAGTTGCGTTATCAGTGGTGCCGGGCCACTCTGCCTGGAATCTCACTGACTGGAGTAGAACTGTCCTCAGTAAGGAGTCCTCCTCCTAAACAGGAGCCAATGACCAGCGAAGACAGCGTAATACTATCCCCCGTTTTGTTGCCCTCAATGGTCAGTCATCCTGGGATTACATTTCAGCAAAATAATGCCAGCCCTCACTCGGCCACAGTTTCTATTGTATGCCTTCGTGGTGCTTGCCAAAAACTATGATGGCGAGTAGTGTCGCTGGAACTCCCCTGCTGAGAACGTTTGGAGCATTATGAGCGGTGCAGTCCTATCAGATAGTATTATGGCGGTCAAACGCGCCAACGGGACGGAATTTGGCACGACATACCTCTGGAAGACTGCTCTCTCAATCAATGCCCTGCAAATAAGTGCTTGCTTGCATAAGCGCGAGAAGTGGACCAACGCGTTAATGTTTAGCCCAATTAGTGAAACTCTTTCTCTAGAATAATTCTTAACTTTTTCTGAAACTGTAATCAACTTTCTGTCTCGTCATCACTTCTATCGATTTCCTTCCCATTTGCATAATTCTTCGTCGTGCATCGTTTATGTATTTTATTGTCTTAAAGTGTATTTCTGAGAAAACAGTAAACTAGTCTAATACTTTTAGTGTCTTAGTTAACACCTTAGTACCCATGTTCACTTATAGTTACCTTCATCTTGTAACCTATTTCCTAGGTACTATGCATTTCGTTCAAGTGATCTTCCTAAAGTTTACCGCCGTCTGACAGAGCGACAATGTTATCGCAAGCCTTAAAGGTTTTCAACTCCCCATCTTTAATTCACATTCCAAATTATCTTTGGTTTCCTTCATTTCTTCCTCCATAAGTAGGCTAAATAACATGGGCAGGGGTCGATTACAAACATGTGCCATACTTCTTTCAGCCAATGCCTGTATTTCGTGTTCTCTCATTTTTACAAGTAAAGTCTGATTTCTGTCCAAGCTGTACACAACGCTTCGCTCTCTGTATTTTATGTAACCACACAATAACATTTTGTAGTCAATACTGCCAAAATATTATTCCATTATTACACTAAAAACTTGAAATTAAGAGTACTCAACTTCTCAATTAAATGTTTGCTCTTTTTTCCTTCATGTCATAATTTTTACACCCTTTCTTCAGTTTCCATTGACGAACATGGCGACTGCATAGTAGACTTCTAGTATTTTCTGGAAGCTGAACACAGAATATGTACATTACTACTCTTTACCACTAGCTATTCGACCATGGAACTAATAAAAACGGTTTCAAAAATTAAGAAACGTGATTTATTTCTTGACCTAGTAAAGTCTCCATGAAAGTCATTACTTTACGTTTTGGAATTACAAATTCCTTTACACCAATGGAATGTATTCGTATGACAACGACTTCTCGCACAGGAGAAGCGTCTTCGTCCTCAACCATCCCCCTCTCATCGGCTAACCAATCTTCCTCTGGCATCAGTTCGTCAATCCACCATAGATCTGTATCTGAATAATCCATCTCGTCAGGGAAAACCTCGAAGAGGTCCAGTTCTTCTGCCAGGTCAGCCTCGATGTGCAGTACATACTCCTCGAAATCCAACTCCAGCAAGTCCATTTCCGATCGCCATCTAAACAAACGAAGACAAAATTCATTTGTTTTGGGGGATATTGAGTGGATAGCTATCCTAAAATATATTACCCTTAAACAGTGTCATTCTTCTGTGAAGAGATTTTTCAAACTTATAAAAATTTATGACTGTGTCATGGCACGTCTTTCAAGGAGTACGTATAACAAACCGACTTATCAAAAGCATTATCAGCACCAAGTTAACTTATTTCTAAAATACATTATCTGATGACCACACACTAAGCGTTTGCAGACTACAAGTAAATGCTGCGACAGACAGGAATACTACAACATACCGCATGTGTGAATTTGTCATGTACTACTTACTGTGCCACCGACATTGAACATATGTTAAAACGATGCTTCAACAGAATTTAAGGAAGTACGTCGGTCTCTCATGCTGGTAGTTAACTACAACTAAAGTGATTAGCTGCATGTATATAGTGACACTACCGGCATATCTCGTGGAATGCATGTTGGTACCCTATACGACCGTGCTCCCCACATTGATCATTACATGACGTATGCTAAGGGGACTGAAATCGGCCGTGTTTTAATTTGCTGTCACCACCAAGAAGACAGATACTGCCGCGTGTCACACTGCAATGTCAGAGTCAGTTACGGACTGCTTCTACGTCAGTCACGTCACCAGTGAGACGACCAGCCCCACCCTCCCTCTACCTCTGCGCTGTGTCCACCCTGAGCACTGTGGTTGGCGACCTTATCTGTACCTCCCCTCTTTGCAAACACTGACGGGCTATCGTAAACCAATATACGTAACATATATAACTAAAAGAACTTATCTGCTATTATTCAGAAAGACTTGGTACTTACATTTCAGTAGAGAGTATGAGCTGCCACACAAGCCTGAAATAGAAAAGAGGAGAACATGCATTTTAATTAGATTTACAAAGACTAAGTATTTAGGTTTACTAACAGTAAGCAGTACTAAGAGCAATTGGTGTCTGTATGCATCGCCAGCAACACGACTGCTCGACTAAGACCAAAACACGAGACAGACGCAGCGACTCCGGCCTACAGCGTTTAGAGTGACGAGTGTGCGAGGATGTGAGAGCTGGCGGCGACTTACCAGCACAGAATCGCGAATGCGACGCTGTCGAGCGCAGTGATAAGCACCAGAACAAGCATGTTGTCTGACTGCTTAGCAACAAATTAGTGTTTCCGCGGTTACCCCGGTTGTAGCTCCATTGTCGACACAGGAGACAAGGGAGTCTCACCACTCACGTGTGTCGCTGCTCAACGAGTCACTGTTTTTATTCACATATTTATTTGGTAGCTGCGTGATAAGAAAATATATTTAATGATTGTTGCATTGACCGACATAGGTTACATGCAATATTGTAGTAGTTTAAAGATTATTCTTCATGAAACTTCCTGGCAGATTGAAACTGTGTGCCCGACCGAGACTCGAACTCGGGACGTTTGCCTTTCGCGCGAAAGTGCTCTAGAAAGGTATGGCACTTGCCCGCGAAAGGCAAAGCTCCCGAGTTCGAGTCTCGGTCGAGCACGCAGTTTTAATCTGCCAGGAAGTTTCATATCAGTGCACACTCCGCTGCAGAGTGAAAATCTCATTCTGGATTATTCTTCATGTATCCCTAAGCGCGACATAAAGTTACGGTGATAACGCCAACAGTTGATATATAAACGTTGCTTTTGATAGAAACTACGCAGATGTTAAGAGGTTCCTCTTTCGGTTGTCTTTTGGCATCCACCCAGCGCGTTCCAAAGATGTAGGTAGGATGACGTGTTCCGCTGTGCCTGCCTACCAGGGCATTATCGTAATAGACGTGGGTAGATAAATTCCTGCAGTGAATAAAAATGTATCAAGCATTTTCCGCTTATCAAGTGGTCGACACCGGAAAGTTCGTCTGTCACACAATACGAAAATACCATACTTTTTAAGTTGTACAGCTGTGGCGTGTAACATCTGGTTCCAACTGATTTGAGGTCCATTCCTTACCTTCTAGTAAATCTATAGTCACTATAAAGACGATGTCGGCGTCAGTTTAAACGCATATTGAGGCCTTCTTCGTCGCTTACACTTCCCCGATACAAATGAAAGTTTCCGGCAGGAGTTCACACATTTTCCCAGCTTGCATACCTCCGCAATACAAGTCGCACTACAAGAAAGAATTATGAGCGTTGCTGTCCACGAGGATGGGACGAGGTGAGGCGTATTACCAGCTGAGGTTGTTGGTGTAGACTGTCCTCCACACAGATCTGGTTCTACGACAATAGCTTCACAATCCTAGCTAAACCTAGGTTTAGAGTCTAATTTGCTGCAACCCTGGTCATGTATCTCATAAGTGAAGATCGATATTATGGCAAGATCGTACAGCACGGTGTGTGAGTTCTCTGTCTCGCTTACTAAATAGTTCAAGGCACCACGATATACGTAACATGCATTGATAACTGGACGACGATTGTATATAAATAAAACCAAAATCTCCACATCTGAGTTTCTGCACTCACTATGACGAGTAACCGTCCAACGTCGCTTGCTAAGCAGTGAAGATGTAGGCGCCTCGTCGGTTGTCAGTCAACAAACGGCTCTAGCAATTTAGCCGAGCTCTAGGCGAAACTGTGAAAGGGCCTGGCTGACACGTTGGTGTTGTTATAGTTCACCACTTCCTTGTGAAGGCTAGAACTGGATAGTTAATAACAGATTGACTATGAGCGGTTTAGTTCTTTCACAGAAATAAACTGTTTAACCCACGTTTCAGTCATAGTACTTTTAGAAACATGCTTAATGTCGTTACAAGATACCCTGTATTTACTGCAAACAAAAAGCGACTCAACACAGATCCGTGTGAGTGTCTACTATATACCAAACATGATTTTGAAGAAAATAGTTAAGCTTTTCGGTAATAAAGCCTGGAATAACTATCACGTCTAAATTGTTAACCAACACATTTATTTCCACACTGTCTTCGGTTTCAGAGATGCCGCCAGCCGGGCTGTTAGGAAAGTATCCAGTGTCGTTGGCTTCCCGACAGTGGGCTTTGCGAGCTGTTACGCCTACGTGGTGTTTCCGAGGACAAATATTTTAGCCGTGGCTGTACCGACCTTCAATGAAAGCTGTAATAGTGGTCGATCCTCTGCTGACCGTTTTTCAATAAGAACAGCCCATTTCACATTCTATCCAGGCTTAGGACTGCCTAATACAGAGGCATGCTCAATATCTTTTAATTTTGTTTGTCTGTAACTTTTTATTTTATTTTTACCTTCACCTTTGTTCCTTTCTTCAACATCAGTCGATAAAGCCATCATCATCATTTCATTTGGGCTTTTCTTCCACTTCAAAGCGGCGTCTGCCTTGTGCTATATATTTGGCCATGTTGGTGTCGGAGGATGGCGGGATGCCCTTCCTATCGCCACCAAGAGCCCCCGAGGACGGAATTCGTATAACCCAGCTATCTCCATCTAGAGTAAGCCATGAAAAAAAACGCGAATACTAACCTGGTAAGTCAACATTACTGGGTAAACTAAACAAACTACCGAGCGAGGTGGCGCAGTGGTTAGCACACTGGACTCGCATTTGGGAGGACGACGGTTCAATCCAGTCTCCGGCCATCCTGATTTATGTTTTCCGTGATTTCCCTAAATCGTTTCAGGCAAATACCGGGATGGTTCCTTTGAAAGGGCACGGCCGATTTCCTTCTCAATCCTTCCCTAACCCTAGCTTGCGCTCCGTCTCTAATGACCTCGTTGTCGACGGGACGTTAAACACTAACCACCACCACCACTAAACAAATTTATCGTCTTATTTTATCCTACTCAATTTTTTTATAAGAAAGCCATGATTTCAACATCTGTTATGTCAGCCAATTCGTTATTGAAATATCTTTTTACCTTTTGTCTAGATCTATCCATATTTTTTTTTCTCTTCTGAAAGGAGGAGGGCAATGAAATACTTTTTAATTTCAAATGTTCCATTTATTGGTTCCTCCTTCATACGTTCTCATGTTTTTAACTTATTGGGGAGTTTACTTTCGTACCGTACGCCTACCTTCGACAGAATTCGTGGTCTTGTGCCGCTGGTTAAAAACTCTACATTTCAATTTTAATACTAGCATATTTCGTGTACTGATTGGCCATATAGTCAGCTAACTTCATTACCTTTTCTCCACTGGGCATTATCTCCATTATTAATAACCATAGCCGCGCAGAGTATGTTTTCTGACTTTGTCTGGGAGCAAAATAAATAAAACTGGAAATCCCTTCGTCTCTTCTTCTGTGATTCAGATCTAAACATGCTGTTGCATCCTTAAGCCCCCGGTTCTAGATGTACCCTTGTCCGGTTCTCAGCTACGCTACAGATCAGTTTGCATATAAAGAATTTATTTATGAAAATATACAGTACAGTCACCAACAAACTTTACATTTTCACATACACCTTTACCTTTTACCCAAATGAATACAGACATTTACAGACATTTTCCTCCTATTACCAGTATACAAAGACAAAGCAGAAGTCGACATATATGCTGATTTACCAAAGTCTTTATTAGCTAGTTCAGCCATATGGTAGGTGCGAAATGCAATAATGTCTCTGTCAACAAAACTTTCAAGTCCAGGAACATTTGGTACTCCTGTACCTCCACGTACAATGGCTACAGTAAACCATCCGTTACCATGACCAAATGAATCATTAATATCTAAACTAAAATTAAGACGACAACCACAGAAAACAGATGGTCCGTCTAGCAAGGCTTGAGGAGCGACAGACTTGACTGGTATACGATTCTTCTTGTCTCCAGCTGTTGTAGCAAATTCGATGTTTTCGATAGTTTTGTACACTGTGTGTTTAGAACGGCGACGGTATCTTCTGTACGGCATCTTGGCACCGTTCAATGCAGTTGCCTGTGCAGCAGCAGCAGCAGCAGCAGCAGCGCGAATGAGCCGCTACGCGGCGCTCGCTCGCTTTTATAGGAGTCCGATAACGCGTGACCTTTCAGCCCGCCAGCGGCGCGTTGTCCCGGACGGGAGCACTAGCCGTACTAGGTGCTCCCGTCCGCTGTGCGCTAAGTCCGACGCTGGCGCGCTGCCAAGATTGCGTTCGCTGTTCGGCGGGTTGCATCAGCCGCCTTTGTAGATTCTTTGAATTGTTCCAATCAACTGTCAGATGATCCTCCCCCCCCCCCCCCCCTCAGCTCCCGAGCTAGAATACTTTCCCTTCCACAGAGAATGTTCCCAGTTCACGAATGTACAGTTCAAGAGGCTTCATGTAAATGTGACGTCATTTTGACGTCCCACCCTGTATTGAAGACGAAAAGGGATGCCTATCGACTTCCGTGATAGTTCTATTTGCAGCACGTGAGGCGAAACGACGTTCAAAACAATAACATTCGCCTCAAGTAGAGAGGGGGTTACACTTTTTCTTTAGTAAAGGGTTCGTTAATCTGGTAGATAATTTGTTAATAAGATGTGTTAAGTTCCGTATTCATATAGACTAGTCTGAATAAGAGAGAGATTAAAAGGTGTGCATGAATCAGTTCCGAAACTTACTGAAAACGTTTTACTAACTATTTTCCGTAAACGTCTCTATCAACCTCAAAGTCAGACGATTTGCTAAATTACACGCACAAAAAAAAAAAGATAAAGCCAGTCAGCTTTGAACCCAGTATGGCATATATTAAACGGTGTTCATTAAGTTTATTTTTAAAATTCTGAAACCAGTTTTAGGATTGAACTATAATTACACAGAACACCTTGAACGACTCGAGTTAGAACGCTGATATTCACAGAACATGTCCAATAGTATGTCCTGCAGAAATGAGTGGAATTTGCTCCATGTCGGCCTGCAACTCCAAGGTCAACATCGATATCGCGGCGCAACATCACCTACTGGTAAAATTTTCCTGCGGCTCTCATTGTCGCTATAAACCAAATGTAATGGATCAGTGTAACTTGAGACGAGGTGCCGGACGGCTCGCAGATGTATGCTCGAACTGTACCGCCAAATCAGTGAGTTTGAAAGAGGGCGCATTAGTGGCATGAAAGACTGTTTAGCATCCATCCAAGAAATTGGTGGTCGTGTGGGACGAAGTGTTTCGGCAGAGCAGCTGGTGTGTGCAGAATGGTTCACAGAAGACCGTAGAACACGACGAGACGGGTCAGGTCGCACCAGAACAGACCACAGCCCCGAGGAGATTGACGCCTCATCCAAACGGCATTGCAGGACAGATCTGCTCTAGCGGAGCGGTGGAACAGTGGAACACATCGTACACCATTAGGGATGACAGTCCGTCGCATTTTACTAAGGCATGGGTCACATGCTCGTCGTCCACTTCTCCGCCTAGGCTGTTTAGGTTTTCTTATTGGTAACGCCACATAGCGCTCTGTATGAAAATCACTGGCTGTGCTGTGTGCAGTCTGGGGCTAGTTTGCATTGTTGTCTGCCATTGTAGTGTTGGGCTGTTGGCTGTTAACAGCGCGTAGCGTTGCGCAGTTGGAGGTGAGCCGCCAGCAGTGGTGGATGTGGGGAGAGAAATGGCGGAGTTCTGAAATTTGTAAGACTGGATGTCATGAAGTACTATATATATTATGACTTTTGAACACTAGTAAGGTAAATACATTGTTTGTTCTCTATCAAAATCTTTCGTTTGCTAGCTATGCCCATCAGTAGTTAGTGCCTTCCGTAGTTTGAATCTTTTATTTAGGTGGCAGTAGTGGCGCTCGCTGTATTGCAGTAGTTCGAGTAACGAAGATTTTTGTTGAGGTAAGTGATATGTGAAAGGTATATAGGTTAATGTTAGTCAGGGCCATTCTTTTGTAGGGATTATCGAAAGTCAGATTTTGTTGCGCTACAAAAATATCGTGTGTCAGTTTAAGCACAGTCATGTATAATTTTTCTAAGGGGACGTTTCACTGAAATTGGCCAAAACCGTTTTCCGTGAAAAAAAATAGTGAGAACAGACATAAATAGTCAACATAACGTAAGGGAAAATAGAACTTGTACAGGTAGATGGTTTCCTCCCAGTAGCTCTACTTTTTGTTAGGGGCACTGGGTGTCTTCCCGTGCATGCGTCTTGAGAAGAGAGATACCGAATTGGCATGATCCTTTTATTAGCAAATAAGCAGCCCAGAGTCAGGATAAGCATTTAACAAAACATAATGGATTAGAGTCCCATTTGGAAATGGAAGTTTTTTTTAAGATAATTACTGCCCACACCCATTAAACCGAAGTGGTAATGTCTCAGACTGTAAATCAAACCTCGTATTATGTCATAGCACGTAAACGAAATCCCTAAAAAATTTATGTACGTGATAAATAACTATTGATTCACAGACCAAACATAGGTAAAACCATACTGCCATTACCGCTACGTAGTGGAATCGTAAAAGGTCTGGAAGGACGATATGTCCACCACCCACAGCTGTGAGGGTATGAGAAAGCTAGCTTGACAAACTTAATTATGTAGGAAGTAACATGGGCAGGTTAGATTATTTCAATCGTCCGGTCAGATTGGTTGTAAGTAGCTTTGTTTCTTTGTGTAATCGGCCTCCACGATAAAACACCCCAGATGTGTTCTGTACAATTCAGGTCCGGTCTCTGTATAGGCCAGTCAATTACAGGGATGTTATTGTCGTGTAACTACTCCGCACAGGCCGTGAATTATGAACAGGTGCTCGATCGTGTTGAAAGATGTAATCGCCATCCCCGAATCGGTCTTCAACAGTGGGAATCAAGAAGGTGCTTAATACATCAATGTAAGTCTGTGCTGTGATAGTGCCACACAAAACAACAAGGGTTGCAAGCCCCCTCCATGAAAAACATGACCACACCATAACACCACCGCCTCCGAATTTTAGTGATGGCGCTACACACGCTGGCAGAAGATGTCAACCGGACATTCGTCATACCCATACAATGCCAAGAGATAGCTATATTGTGTACCGTGATTCGTCACTCCACACAACGCTTATCCACTGCTCAGTCGTCGAATGTTTACGCTGCTTACACGTAGCAAGCCGGCTGTTATGGCCGAGTGGTACTAGGCGCTTCAGTCTGGAAGAGCGACCACTACGGTCGTAGGTTCGGAACCTGCCCCGTGCATGGGTGTGTGTCATGGTCTTAGGTTAGTTAGGTTTTAGTAGTTCTATGTTCTTGGGGACTGATGACCTCAGATATTAAGTCTCATAGCCCTCAGAGCCATTTGAACCATTTGGACACCAAGCGAGGCGTTTTTAGGCATTTACCGGTGCGACGTGTGGCTTATGAGCAGCAGCTCGACCCTGAAATCCAAGTTTCCTCACCTCCCGCCTAACTGTCGTAGTACTTGCAGTGGATCCTGATGTAGTTTCTAATTCCTGTGTGATGGTCTGCTTAGATGTCTGCCTATTACACATTATGACCATCTTCAACTGTCGGCGGTCTCTGTCAGCCAACGGATGAGATCGGCTTGTACGTTTTATGCTGTTCTTGTCCCTTCACGTTTCCACTTCACTATCACATCGGGAACAGTGGGTCTAGGGATGTTTGGGGAGTGTGGAAATCTCGCGTTCAGACGTATGACCATGTTTGAAGCCCGTGGTTTCCAGGAAGCACCCCATTCTGCTCTCTCACCATGTCTAGTGACTACTGAGGTCGCTTATATGGAGTACCTGGCAGTAGGTGGCAGTTCAATGCACCTAATATGAAGAACGTATGATTTTGGAGGTTTCCGGGATACTTTTGAACACATAGTGTAGGTCTGCTCAACGTAATTATCTCCCTTACGCATAAGGAACGTATAAATTCTAGTCTACTTCTGCCACGAAGACAGTCACTCCCTCTGGGGACGAATAGTTCTTCCGTGCGTTCTAATATTTGATGTCACTAGACTCTCGCGTATTCTTAACATTATCAGAACAGCCACTAAGAAAGTAATGCTGCCCACACTGGTTTGCTTTCCACAGAAAGACAGCCATCCACCCTACGTACAGTACACGGTAGAGGTGTCAGCATCGCTGTTTGGTGGTTCATGTAATGGGTTCCCATGTTAAATAATTAAAAATACAATCAAACAGAGCATAGACTCTGATATTATGTAACATAGCACTACCACACAGGTTACAATATTTAATAGTCCGGAAAAAAACAGTTTGGACCTTACATAAATCTGTATTTGTGTTTCTAAATATGTAGGACAAACACTGGATTGCGTTTTTGCCAGGCTATACGACCACTAAGAGCAACTGCTTTTTACTAACGATGATTATTCACTATAGCAACAGAATACCATCGGATATAGGTCATTATAGCTACACTATCGATCACGCATACGTTTAAATGTGATTGGAATCACACAATATTGTTTGCACCGTGAGGTGTATACGCCAGAGTCGTGAGTGTAGCGTCCAGCAGCAACGAACAACATTCACAGTGCTACGCAGCACACCAAAAAAAGCATACTTAGCTGTGTATTCGGAGCTCAAGCGCAGCGACGGCGTAATTTGTAAACTAACTGAACCCTCGCAAGTGGACGGCTACAGATGTCGCAGGCAGACAGAAAAATGCAACTATCTGACCGGCCCCGATTATTCAGCTGTGTGACAGACAAGGCCTCCCGTACAGCATCGTAGGGAGGGGTTGGCCCGCAGTCGGGACTGTAAACATCTGAGGATCGCCGCCCCTAAACCCCTCTCTGTCTCTCCCTTTCTCTCTAACTCTTTAGTGAAAGCACATCCTCCTCCATGGTACATGCATCCAAGGCAAAAATCCTCCCTCAACGGATACCAATGGATAGAACAACCAAAGAAAGTTCTATGCGCGATAAATTGAATAAAACATTACACATACACCAACCAATAAGCTTCCTCACAAATACAGAATTGGCGGGAGTGCACAATTTCGTCTTTTCTCTCTAGAATGGTCCATCGTTCCACTAGTAAGACAAATGCGCTGTGGATCCCACTAGCTACTCCTTACAGGTACTATCGAGCGATTACCCTATCTGCACAATGATTATGTTTCTTCTAAGCACGAGGTTTTCACTTTAATAGTGGCTACTATTTATTTACAGCTCATACAAAATAGATGCATGTTTAAAAGTATTACTGACCTTCTAAGTAGTCACCATCATTGTGTATAACCCGCTACCAGCGATGTGGAAGTCATAGGATACTCTTAGCAGTGCCAGTTGTGTTGGCATATCGAGCGGAGCGGTCTATTGCCCAACGAATTTCTAGCAGGTCAGAAGCGAATGCTGTGAAGTGTTTCCTTTAGTTAGGAATAGAATCGAGATCATGAGGGATTAAGTCAGGCGAATGCAGTAGGTGGTATAGCTCTCAGCAGCCCCATCAGACAAAAAAATCAGTAACAGCTTGCATTGTATGTGCTTGAGCATTGCCCTGCAGTATGATGATCAGGTCCTGCAGAAAATGTCACCTGGTGATAGTTCATGATTTCTGCGAGACACCATGAACCAGAACGTGTTAATGCCAGTTTAGAACCTGACACGGACCTCGAAGTCGTGGCGGAGAATCAAATTGTTTGGCAGTGTACAAGGGGTGTTAGAGCAGAAAAAAAAGTTTCAGTGGATCTGCAGTACTTGTATGTAGTTTGGGGACGCACGACAGTGCAGCAGCAAACATCCTTGTCCTTCAACCTGATCCCGTTTCCATCGAATGGTCAAAACACAGTCCTGTCGCAGTAACGCAGCTTAGCCTGCTTGTACACGGGTTACAGGAGGTGGTATATATAGTTCCCTCAGACTTCTTCTCAGTTCTGACTTACATTGGAACGATCACATGCGCAAAGCTGCAGCGATGGTAGCGCGAAGTCTGAGGGGGCAGTTGAGGGATGCATAGGGACTACCTAAAACGAGGCTGGAATTTTACTGTAGCAGATAGGTTCGAGAAAGGTGACTCATTTCGAGATATGAGAGAGCCAGAAATATGATTCACTAGTGACTGTAATTATGAAAGGACTTCTCCATAGGATCCAACGCAGGTATGTGCTTGAATGGGGAGATTTGATTCCAAATCCCAGACAGCATTTCTAGCGGATATCATAGCATTAGCGAACTGAAAAGTTAGTATAGATTTCTTATGACCTCTATCAGCACTCCATCTACTGTTTGTGATCCTTCTCAGGTATCCATCGCCTGTAGCCCAGTGGATATATCACTGAACCTCTGACATGGCATCGAGACAGAATGCATTACAAATACTGGATAAATGTCTAGTGTTGTGGCGTGAGGGAGTTAGAAATACTGGTTCCATACCACGTTCCTTATGCGAATCACTTTGTAAACTGGGTAATTTTATTACAAGGTCTCGCAGTCGGCGAAGTGTAACTACACTGCTGGTCTGATATTATATACTCCGGGGATCGCCAGCTATATTCAATGTCACGGTATTTGTCTGGCCAAAAAAACCACCACCTCGATTTATAAAGCCAGTATAGCTTTTAACATGGATACTTGTATGAACCTGTAGAACCAAGACTGCTTGAGATGGTAATATGGTCGTGGGTTTTAACGATTTGTAAGACGATTACGCCTCTCTTTATAAGAAACAGTGCTACCACTCACAAGAAAAACTTATGATACATGCTCACCAATTGTTCATTTTCGGTCAGTATTATTTCCTATCGTTAGCAATCAGCTATTGACGACGTATTATACTTCGTAGTAGGGGATGTATGATAGGATACCATCAGGATTATAAAGTATGTGTTTGTGTTCCGACATGGATTTGACGTCAAATACGGTGATAGCAAAGGGAAGATTATGTCAAATCATAAGAATGGTACAGATATTTCTATTTCCAGATCCACAACCGTCAACAGGTTGTAATTCCGATACTTTGCTCATTCTTGAATGTCACTCAGTTGAATCCACAATGATGACATTTAATTGTAAGTATATCGATCAAATTCATATGTGACCGATTTCATAGGATGTTTCTGTCTGTGCATGGCCTATGGTGGGAAGGATTCACATTTTCCGTTAATAGCAGGGGCCATCCGAATGGAGAGGACTGTTGCAATGCATGAATGGAGTTCAGTTAAGTGTGCAGTCCTCTATACAGCCAATAGCGAACTAATACTCAGTATTTGTTGGACAGATTTCCTGATCCAGTGGAAATTTTTGAAGATTCAGCATGGACGTGTGTGTGCGCTAGGTATTATTCCTTCCCATGTAAATTGTTCCGCTGACTGCTACTACAGATTTCACGACTTTGTTTAGTTGAGAGAAGATCGATTGTCGCTTGTGCATCTAGCACGTGGAAGACACGTTTGCTGGTTCTCTAGATATGAGAAACACCTTATTTGATTTTGTAAATTATAAGGGTGATTTGGAATCTGTTACATCAGTATTCATGAGTGGAAATATCAGTTTCCGCTGTTTCTTTTTCTAGTTTGCATGTAAATATCCTCACAGATGTGATAAGTTTCTCAGTCGAATGTGAGAAACTGTACAGGTTTTGCTCATAAAACTAAGTGAAACTGGACTTTGTCTATTATTGTGGAAAAAGAACACTTATTATCATAGTGAATGTTTCTTTCCCTGCTTTTGTTAATAGCTGCTTTATTATAGGAGTTGAGTTGATGATAAATAATCCCTGGCTGAACGGCGGGTGCGTTCTCTACAACACTGTGGCTCTCGTCAGGTCCCTGCTGGAGTGTCCTTCGTGATATTATACAAAAGTAGTTTTTTCTCAGATTGAGAGGCGTTGGGGACCTGTCTAGAGTGTGAGAGTGGTGCCTCCTAGCCATTAGAGGCTCTGCGCCACTATCCTTTAGACGACTAAGATGCATTTGGGTAAAACCATCCTTTTTATCTCCTAGTTAACTATACTTGCTTTTGTGCTGGCGAAGCGCAATCGTATCAATGCAGGCAGCGGCCAGCACGGCTGTCGGCTGTCAGCTGAGTAGCTCCATCCCATGGTTTGTGATCGTACATTTTCCCCTCTACATGTGATGCATTATGGCCCGTTCAGTACGAGTGCTGTTTTTTCCGGGAATTTCGTAGTTATAACTGCGACGTATTTTTTCCATCAGCTATCACGTATTGGCTCCGGTTATCCAGGCAGTAGGGTGATTTTTAGTAAGCGTGTGTAGTGAACTCTGTCATCAAACAGCGAAAGATGCTATATGCTTGCAGGTAATATACTTTTCTTAAACTCTTCTTTGTCCAATACCAGCATCTAGTCAGTTGAACGTATTTTCCACCAAAAAGATTAAGATTTTATGCTAAGCCCGAGCTTTTTTCCCCCTAGCTTGTAGGTCTTGGGTACAGTTTGAGTGTTTCTGTCGCCAGTTTCGAGTGGTATTGTAAGATTTTTTTCCCAGCAGGATAATAATATACCCCTTAATTTCCTGTATGTGATCATTCCTCTCCACCCCGCCACCAATTTCCAGATATCTCATTGCTGCCTTGAATCCTCTAAATAGTTGAAATAAACAATAATCCATACATTGTCTAAATTGTTTAAGCAATGTTCCATACACAGCAATCGATTTCCCTGCAAATGACCGATCAACTGAGTCTTTTTCCCACCAATTCCTGGGAGGGATTGTGGGAGGGGACAGGGGTTCACCAGAGAGGGAGGGGTTAATTAATTTATCAATTTAATTAAGTAGTTAATAAAACTGATAAGAGTGAGGTGGGTTATTCTAATAACTCAGACCTGCAAGTGTACCTATAGCAGCAAGGGAGAGGGGCGTGTTGGAGGATTCCTGAGTTGGGAGGTTAGTGGGAGGAGGTGGGGAAACAATAGGTTAAGCGCCTGTCAGTCCTTTTAGCAGAACAATAGGATAAGTACCTGTCAATCAAAGGAGAACAATAGGTTTGCCCCTGAATGCATACCTGCCCCTGATGTAACCAAACCGCACTAAAAAATGCGCCACAAACGGCTTATCCCACATACTAATGTCTAACTTCAACATTTCTCCCCATACTGCTCAGTACCAGACAGTATACAGATACAATAGCGTAAATTTTGAAAAGTATATGGAAAATATGTAAAATATGGTGTAATGGGACTAGCAGTGTACTCTTGTAAACAACAGAACTCAAATGATGGAATTTGTTATTAACAAATAGACTCATACTCTGTTATGCTGACCAGCTCCATAGTAACCCTTTCCAGTGCCCCAGTTATTTAAGGTATGAAGGAAGTGCTCATTGGTCCTGACGGATGGGGAGGAGAGAGACATGGTTCGCCGCTATTTTCATGACATGTGACAACTATAGAGTCACATCATGACCTTGAATATAATTCCCCAGGGGAGAGGGAGTGGGGGAACCAAGGAGCTCAAGTGTATAACGTGACAGCAGATGTTTTATCTTATATAGAGATCAGAAAACCGTTATCACTGATCTGGGGCCTCAACCTGCAAAGCTGCCCTACTCATGTGCAAAACTAACAGTAAACTCCTCCCGAACAGGCCTTGGGAGCCCCACAGTACAGACCGACCGTCGCGTCAGCCTCAGCCCACAGGCGTCACTGGATACAGATATGTGGGAGCATGTGGTCACCACACTATTCTCCCTGTTGTACGCCACTTCATGAGCCTGGAGCCGATACTTCTCAATCAAGTAGCTTCTAACAAGGGCTGAGAGCACCCCAGATGCCAACAGTGCTTGGCAAACCAGATGGCCACACATCTAAGTGCTAGTCCAGCCTGACAGTGCTTAACTTTGGTGATATAATGGGGACTGGCAAGGCCACTGGCACTCATGTTCTCTGTACTGTCTCTGAACAAACAGAGCGCCATCTGGCATCGAAGCCACTTTTCTTAGTTCGTTTTACTGCATGGAAAGTGTGTCTTGTCTAGGAAGAATACAACTGCTGGTCCACTGTATTGTCCCACTCACAGAAAAAAGTGATAGTCTGTGTCATTAAGCTCCACATTTCTGGGTGTAATTCAAAATTCATCATTGTCTAGAGTGTGGCACATATGGCATAATGATCAATCAATCAGATGAATCTCCATCAGGTCACAGTTATACCGTGTATGTCAGGCACAACACTGCACATGTCTGTGCCTCTGTGTCTAAGGAACCACACTCTACTGATCGCCATACCACAAGTCAATTGATATGTGGATATTTCCTCAGAATGGGGTTGCTAGGCCATCCTGTAGTTAGTATCTGAAAGGCGTCACCTTGAGTCGCAGTCTGGTTGCTGATTTGATATAAAAAAGACTGTGTATAGGGTGAAGTGACTGTTAAATGTGATGGAAAGCCACTGGTGGTAATTCTTCTATTAAATACCTAATCAGTCATGGCTCATATCATCTCCACAGTTATAACATAATGCTGATGCATAGCGTCACCACTCTTTCATGAACATGTACAAGGCCTGGTCAACTCATACTACGACAGGGGCCTGGGAATTGTATCTCACTTTAAAAAGTAGACCTACACACATAAAGGAACCAAAGGATGCCAATATGAAATGCGCTACTAATACATTAATGTTTATTTTCCTGTAACCTAGTTTAGTGTCCATGCCTGGAGCAATGCACTTCGAGGTGGCATGATGATTTTAGTTTCGCCCTTAGCGCTTTGTACCGCCATCGGCCACTCCTATAGCATTATGAAATAGAAGTCCATCGTATGATGTCGCCAGACTGCCTGCTCAGGACCATATGTCATCATTTCACAGCATAGCATAGAGCCAGTTTGGCACAAAGCATCCGATGATGTATGTTCGTGGGATACGCCCAAAAGGTGTCGTTCACAATATTTCCAAGCAGGGATTGTCTCTGAGGTCGGCGACATTCCATTTCCAAAGACTACAGCTCTACCATACCTACTGCTACTGGAGTGAGATCGTAGATTAAATGTCTTATGGTCGACGTAGGATACAGGCTGCAGTTCCGTATTGAGGACCACAGTGTTAACATTATCCTAATAAACTCTGATCAGCTAGAACATTCTGAACACTAACTTACTTTCGATATAAACCCGTCCAGGCGAAAGCAGAGTCATCTGCCAAGAATGACTGCTAATCAGACACATGCATGTTGCATGTGGTATTCGTGGATGTAGTGAGTGTGCTGTTCATGTGTGGAATGGGGAACGTGCGCAATCTATCTGAGTCTGGCCGAGGGCAGATGTGATAGCTTGGTGGCCCAGCACTAGTATTTCGAAAACTGCACAACTTGTCGGGTGTTCGAGAAGTGCTGTGGTGAGTTTCTTCAGCATGTGGTGGAGCTTAGATGAAACCACATCAGGAGGTCTTGCAACGGTGTGCATCGAGAAATGTGATCTGCCAGTGCAAGTACAAAATTAAAATCGCCGTCTACTATACAGTAGACGTGCCGTCCTTGTAACAGCGAGCCAAGTTCCTCTGTGAAGAAGCGGGAACGTTCTTCTGTTCCGTCTGTTCAAAAATGGTTCAAATGGCTCTGAGCACTATGGGACTCAACTGCTGTGGTCATCAGTCCCCTAGAACTTAGAACTACTTAAACCTAAATAACCTAAGGACATCACACACATCCATGCCCGAGGCAGGATTCGAACCTGCGACCGTAGCAGTTGCACGGTTCCGGACTGTGCGCCTAGAACCGCGAGAACACCGCGGCCGTCTTGTTCCGTCTGTACTCGACAGTACATGGATATAGTGAGCCGTCCATCAAGCACCATCCCTGCCAATCCTCCCCCCCCCCCCCCCCACCAGCCCACGGTGAATGGTACAATATATCCCCTACCATGATGCCTTTAGTAAGTAGTTATGTAATGCTGCTGCCGGTTTTGAAGATACGTAATACTAAGGCTTTGTATCTGCCCATATGGAAAATTCGTCGATGTGCACTTCTTGTAGGAGGAGGATGTCTATGGCCGCCGTTTATATCACAACTTTAGGTAAAGATATCCCTTTCTGCGACTGAATGGCGTCGATATTGTGAGAGGCAAGCCAATATGCGTGACTTCGTTGCTATGCCTACGTATCTATCGCATATGGAAGCTTATGTCATTTGAATTTGTTTTGGCACATTGTGTGGCTGTGTCGTGTCTGCTGGCGTTGGTTATAGTTGTAACTTAAAGGGGCGCCGAATCTGCTCGGTTGCCTGTTACTAACGTCAGCGGATCACCTTCACCCCAGCCCAGTATGCTTGGGACAAGTTTGCCGTCGGCCTCGTCTTGCCAGCCCCTTCTCTCTGTGTCTTTTCTGGTACCATATATTGGTAATGGACTGACGATAGCCCTGCATTGTCGAGCTCTACAGGGCTATTCTACTGCCGATATGGTGGAGCTCTGGCTGTAAAGTGTCGGTTCCCTCTGTCATATAGCGCATTTCTGGCCCATTATTGACGGTCGCCCTTCGAATGTAGCTTCTTTTGGTCACGTTGTGGCTTAGAGCTCTTCGAATCCCCAATCGCTGAACACATCTTCAATGGTTACTCGACCCACCCACACCAGAGAGCAAAACAGATACACATGCGTAATATCGTGTAGGGCGTACGCGAACATGCAGAATTGCTATAACACGACGTGGCATAGGGCAGACTACTGTCTGAAGTGGTGCTGGAGGGGAGTGACACCATGAATCCTGTCCATAAATCCGTAAGAGGACGAGAAGGTGGAGATCTCGTCTGAACAGCACGTTGCAAGGCATTTCTGAGAAAACAGTAAACACGAATAATATTTTAGTGCCTTAGTTTATCACCTTAGTACCCATGTTCACTTATACTGAACTTCATCTCTTAACCCGTTTCCTACACACTATGCATTCGGTTCAAGTTATCTTCCTCAAGTTCACTGCCGTCTCTGACAGAGTGACAATGTTATAGGCAAGCTTTAAAGTTTTTCTTTCTTGTCCCCATCTTTAATTCGCATTCCAAATTATCTTTGGTTTGCTTTATTTCTTTCTCCATAAGTAGGTTGAATAACACGGGCAAAGATAGATTAGAAACATGTGTTACCCTTCTTTTAGCCCATGCATGTATTTTGTACTATTTAAACTTTACAAGTAAAGTCTGTTTTCCAACCAAGATGTACACAAGCTTCGCACCATGTATTTAATGTAATCTCAGAATATTTTGTAGTGAATATTGTCAAAATGTTATTCCATTATTTTGCTTTAAAATTAAATTTTCTGGAGGCTGAACAGGCAATACTTACGTTACAATTACAGCTATTCGTCCATGGAAGTATAAAACCAGTAACAAATAATCAAGAAACGCTATTTATTTCTTGACCTAGTAAAGTCTCAATAAAAGTCATTACTTTACGTTTTGGAATTACAAATTCCTTTACACCAATGAAATGTATTCGTATGACAACGACTTCTCCCTCAGGAGAAGCGTCTTCGTCCTCCACCATCTCCCTCACATCGGCTAACCAATCTTCTTCTGGCATCAGTTCGTCAATCCACCATAGATCTGTATCTGAATAATCCATCTCGTCCGGGTAAACCTCGAAGAGTTGCAGCTCTTCTGCCAGGTCAGCCTCGATGTCCAGTACGTATTCCTCCAAATAAGCTTCCAGCAAGTCCATTTCCGATAGCCATCTAAAAACAAAAAACGAAGACAAAATTGATTTTTTGGAAGATATTCTGTGGATAACTATCCAAAAATATATTATCCTTAAACATTGTCATTCTTGAGTGAAGAGGTTTGTGAAACTTACAATAATCTATGAATGTATCATGGCACGTTCTTGTAAGGAGTACATACAACAAAACAAGCACCAACTTTTCTAAAACACATTAGCTGATGATCTTCCACTAAGAGTTTGCAGACTACAAATAAACGTGCGACACACAGGTATACTACAACATACCGCATGTGTGAATTTGTCATGTTCTACTTACTCTGCCACAACCGACATTGAACATATGTTAAAACGATGCTTCAACACAATTTAAGGAGGTACGTCGGTCTCTCATGCTGGTAGTTAACTACTACTAAAGTGATTAGCTGCATGTGTATTGTGACACAACCGGCATATCTCGTGGAATGCATGTTGCTACCCTATACGACCGTGCTCCCCACATTGATCATTACATGACGTATGCTAAGGGGACTGAAATCGGCCGTGTTTTAATTTGCTATCATCACCAAGAAGACAGATATTGCCGCGTGTCACACCACAATGTCAGAGTCAGTTACGGACTGCTTCTACGTCAGTCACGTCACCAGTGAGACGACCAGCCCCACCCTCCCTCTACCTCTGCGCTGTGTCCACCCTGAGCACTGTGGTTGGCGACCTTATCTGTACCTCCCCTCTTTGCAAGCACTGACGGGTTATCGTAAACCATTATACGTAACATATATAACTAAAAGAACTTATCTTCTTTTATTCAGAAAGACTTGGTACTTACATTTCAGTAGAGAGTATGAGTTGCCATAAAAGCCTGAAATAGAAAAGAGAAGAACATGCATTTTAATTACGATTTACAAAGAGTAAGTAGTTAGGTTTACTAACATTAAGCAATACTAAGAGCACAAAGGAGCGAAAGGTTCTTCGAAACATGTATTTCGGAGTGAAACTTTGTAAGAACTTCGAGACGCGAGAGCAATTGTTGCCTTAATGCCTTGTCAGTCACATGACAGCTCGCCTGCGATCAAAAAGAGCGACTGACGCAGCGATTCCGGCCTATAGCTTTTAGAGTAACGAGTGTGCGAGGATGCGAAAGCTGGCGACGACTTACCAGCACGGAATCGCGAATGCGACGCTGTCTAGCGCAGTGATAAGCAAGAGAACAAGCTAAGCATTGCTTAGCACCAAATTAGTGATTCCGCGGTTATCCCGGCTGTAGCTCCATTGTCGACACAGGAGACAAGGGAGTCTCACCACTCACGAATGCCGCTTGAAAAAACTGCTCAACGAATCACTATTTCAATTCATATATTTATTTCGCCGCTGCGTGATAACAAAACATATTTAATGATTGTTGCACTGACCGACATAGTTTACATTACAGTATTATAATAGTTTAAAGGTTGTTCTTCATATATCCGTAACCGTGGCATAAAGTTAATGTGAAAATGCCGAGACTTGATTTAAAAACGTTGGTTTTTATAGGAACTACGCAGATGTACCGAGGTTCCTCTTTCGGTTATCTTTTGGTATCCTCCCAGCGGGATCCAAAGTCTAGGTAGGATGACGTGCTCCGCTGTGGCTGCCTACCAGAGCATTATCGTAATAGACGTACGAAGACAAATTCCTGCAGTGACTAAAAATGTATCAAGCATTTTCCGCTTATCAAGTGGTTGAGGCCGGAAAGTTCGTCTGTGACACACAATCACCTAGCTTGAGAGATACCTGGTTTCTAGATGCAGGAGGCTGTACTATTCTATAGAGTCGTGTCCTTGCAATTGAAGCGACTACCACATTTCTTTCCATTGCAGTAATGTCTGCTACTTCAAGGCAGAGACGTCGTCAGTGGTATTAAAATCAATAAACGGTGACCTCCTGTCACACACGGCTTTTCCACATGGTCTATTATCTCATACTGTGTGATAGCGGTGTCCATATGGTTCAAATGGCTATGAGCACTATGGGACGTAACTTCTGAGGTCATCAGAATAACTTAAACGTAACTAACATAAGGACATCTCACACATCCAGACTCGAGGCAGGATTCGATCCTGCGACCGTAGCGGTCGCGCGGTTCCAGACTGTAGTGCCTAGAAGCGCTCCGCCACCGTGCCCGGATGATAGCGGCGTGTCCTTTGACTCAAAGTTATTGTGGTCGTCTATACTGTAGAGAAATACCGCTTACACTTTGAGGTCCATTCCTTATCTTCTAGTAAATCTACAGTACTTCTAGTATCAGTCACTATAAAAACAACGTCGGCGACAGTTTAGACGCATAATGAGGCCTTCTTCGTCGCTTACACTTCCCCAATACAGATGCTGGTTTCCGCCAGGAGTTCGTTCTTTTTCATGGCTTGCATACCTCCGCAATACAAGTCTCACGACAGGAAAGAACTGTGAGCCTTTTTGTTCTCGTGGACGGAACGAGGTGAAACGTATTAACAGCTGAGGTTGTTGGTGTAGACTGTCCTCCACGCTGATAGAAAAGACCTAGTAGTACGACAACAGCTTCACAATCCTAGGTAAACCTAGGTTTACAGCTTCATTTACTTAATGCATGGTCATGTATCTCATCGGTAAAGATCGATTTTATGGCAAGATCTTACAGTACGGTGTGTGAGTTCTCTGTCTCGCTTAGTAAATAGTTCAAGACTCTACCATATACGTAAATGCATCGATAACTGGACGACGATTGTATAATGCCACGGTAAAGCGTAAATAAAACCAACACCTCGACACCTGGGATGCTGCACTTACTGTGACGAGCAACCGTCCAACGTCGCTTGCTAAGCATTCAAGACGTAAGCGCCTCGTCGGTTCTCAGTCAGCAAACGGCTCCAGCAATTTAGCCGAGCTCTAGGCGAAACTGTGAAAGGGCCTAGTTGACCTGTTGATGTTGTTATAGTCCAGTACTTCCTTCTGAAAGTAGAACTGGACAGTTAATAACAGATTGACTATGAGCGGTTTTGTACTTTCAGACAAAGAGACTGTTTAACCCTCGATTCGGTCACAGAAGTGTCATCCTCAGATTAATCGAGTAAGTATACAGGCACACATTAGTACTTTTAGAAACATGCTTAATGTCGTTGCAAGTATCCTGTATTTACCGTATACAAAAGGGGACTCAACACAGATCCTTGTAGGAGGCTGCTATACCACCTGTGGTGAGTGTTAGGTTTTGTCAATAAGTCTAGTGAATAAACATGATTTTGAAGAAAATAGTTAAGCTTTTCGGTAATAAAGCCTGGAATAACTATCACGTGATGGCGGCGGTGGTCAAACGGTTCTAGGCACTTCAGCCCGGAACCGTGCGACTGCTACGGTCGCAGGTTCGAATCCTGCCTCGGGCATGGATGTGTGTGATGTCCTTAGGTTAGTTAGGTTAAAGTAGTTCTAAGTTCTAGGGGACTGATGACCTCAGATGTTAAGTCCCATAGTGCTCGTTTGAATCATTTTTGAAGTGTCACGTGTAATTTGTTAACCAACACATCTATTCCCATGTTGTCTTCGGCTTCATAGATGCTGCAACCCAAGACTGTTAGGAAAGCATTCAGTCTCATGGACTTCCCGACCCTGGGCTTTGCGACTTCTTACGTCAATGTGGAGTTTCCGAGGACAAATATTATAGGCGTGATTATACCGATCTTCAATGAAAGCCGCTATAGTGGTCGAGCCTCTGCTGACCTTTTTCAATAAGAACAGTCCCTTTCACAATTTATCCAGGCTTAGGAGGCATTCTCAATATTTAATTTTTTTAATTTTATTTCTTTGTCTGTGACTTTTTATTTCCTTTTTACCTTCACCTTTGTTCCTTTCTACAGCATTACACGATAAAAACATCATCATCATTTCATTTGGGCCTTTGTCTCACACCAACATGGCGTCTGCCTTGTCACTATGGATTTGGCAATGTTAGTGTTGGAGAGTGGGCGGAGGCCCTTCTGTCTCACCACGAGCCCCCCAGGACGGAATTAGTGTACCCCAGTGGTCTGCGTCTAGTGTAAGCCATGAAACAGTGCAAATACTTTCACATGTCTGTGAGTCGTGTAACTGAGGCGGGCAGTGGGGACCAGCTCGGTATTCATCTAGTGGGATGTAGAAAACCGCCTAAAAAACACATCCAAGCTGGCCAGCATACCGGCCCTCGTCCTTGATCCGCCAGGGGGATTCGATCCAGGTCTGGCGCTCCTACCCTAGTCCAGGAAGCACCGCATTAGCGCCCTCGGCTAACGTGGTAGGTCAACATTGATGGATAATCTTATCATTTTATCCACTTTAAATTCTCACTCAATTTTTTATAACGAAGCAATCATTTCAACATCCCCTTATTGATCCATTTCGTTAAATTCGTTATTGAAATAACTTTTTTTAAGGGGCAGGACAATGAAATCCTTTTTTAATTTCAAATTTACCATTTACAGCTTCCTCCTTCGTATGTTTTGATGTTTTAGGTTTATTGTGGAGTTTCGTTTGTTGCTGTACGCCAACCATCAACAGAATTGATGGTCTTGTGTCTCTGGTTGAAAACATTCTACATTTCAATTGGTATACTAGGATTTTCCGTGTACTTATTGACCATGAAACGTCCTCTTTGAAAAATTATACAAGACTGTGCTTAAACTGACACAAAATTTTTTTAGCGCAACGCAATCTGACTTTCAGTAATCCCTACAAGAGAATGGCCCTGACTAACATTAGCCTATACGTTTCACAAATCACTTACCTCGCAAAAATCTTCGTTACTCGAACTACTGCAATACAGCGAGCGCCACTACTCCCAGCTAACTAAAAGATTCAAACTACGGAAGGCACTAACTACTGATAGGCATAGTTAGCAAATGAAAGATTTTAATAGAGAAATAACACTGTATTTACCTTAATAGTCATTATATATATATATATATATATATATATATATATATATATATATATATATATATATATCTCAGTTCATGACACCAATTCTTACAAATTTCAACACTCCGCCATCTCTCTCCCCACGTCCACCACTGCTGGCCGCTCACCTCCATCTGCGCAACGCTACGCGCTGTTCACATCCAGCTGCCCAACGCTATAATGGCAGACAACAATGCAAACGAGCCACAGACTGCACACAGCACAGCCAGTGATTTTCATACAGAGCGCTACATGGCGTTACCAATAAAAAACCTAAACAGCCTACTTGTATAGCCCCCATGCTCCCCACAAAAAAATTTACAAATTGTTTTGGGCAGTGGCCAATACAGATTTGAAAATTTTTTTCATAATTATGATTACAATAACAAAGAAATCAAATGCACACACTTATTGATACAATGTTGGTCAAAAGCTAAAATTTTCTCACAGTCCATATAGACAGTCCTGATCATTCATCACAGTAAAATATCAGTGTTTTTCTCAAAGACTGAGCAATAAAAGAAAATGCACACGGAAGTAGTGGATTTCCATGCAGTCTTGAAGAAGTAGTGTTGTCCTTCCAACAGAAAGACAGTGCTGACTCTTGACATGCTGACAGGTAATGGGGCACAACAGAGCAAACCCACAGCAGAGTCAGTCGAAGTTTTGAAGAATATTGGAAGGTTGGTCTTCACAGAGCAGACTCACTGTAGTCCTAGTAGAGATTATGGTATTGGTGGGCATCCAGAGGTGCAGACCCACTGCAGTCCTTGTAGAAATAATGGTATTGGTGAGTCATCAAAGGTGTAGACCCACTGTAGTCCTTGTAGAGATGGCTAGCAGCCAACTGTTGAAACTGTGCAGGTGCACAATCACCATCGAAGAGTCTTGTGGACAATATAGCAAGTCCATAATCCACCACTTGTCCACTCACAAAGAATTTGTTTGAAATGTCCTTAGAACCAGCAATGCTGTTATCCAGTCCCTTGCTGAATTATTAACACACGTGGAAACACTATCAGTCCCTACTTCTCACATATTGTCCATATACTATAACCAACAAAACATGTGCAGTGAAATGTAATTTACAAGTTACTTAATTTGATGAACTGGTATCAATTACAATTTTATAACATGAGAATACGGTAACAAAGGTACAAAATATATCATGAGAGAACATAATAGTACAGATAACATTTACAGTAATACAGGCTTTACAAAAGAATCGAAATAACAAATACATCAGTGTTACAAAAATAATGACATAAGTACATACATAAAAGATCAGAATAACTTTTGAAACATCAACTTCACACATGAGCATTAGAACAAAGCAGAATGAATAATGTGTAAACATCTTTGCGAAGTAAATAACATATTATTAATGCAAATTATATTTGAGGATAACAGTATTCCTCATCATAGTGAATGTAGCTTAGTATTAGAAGAGAAAAAATTCTATGAAACAGTACACAGAGACAGGAAGAAAATAAATACACAAGGGTACACAAACACATAGTGGGATATCACAAAAGGAAAGGACAGGGTTCGTTTTCAGGGTAACATTTAGTACTGCAGTCCAACCCAAAACATCATTCCATAGACCGTCCCTCTTATTTCAACATTTGCTCCAGCAAAGAAAAAAAATACCATCCAAGCATGCTTCCTGTATTCTGTTCACCTCCTCTTTCAAAAATAGTTTTTCTCCACTGTACACTACTTTTTTGGCCAAACCATTTTCTTATAGCTTCTCAATGCTTTTCTTCCAATTCATCATAGTTAGTTTCTTATATAGTCTACCCCCTCTTAAGCTAACTTAAACCTACTGAGCTCAGATGTTAAACTAAGGGACGATGCAATGCAGCAGCACAAAACAATTAATACAAACAGCAATGACAAAAAAAGTTCAAGTAAGAAAAGCAAGCAGCAATAAATGTAATAACTTATATCTAAACATGACAGACCCACAAGCAGAAAAAAATAGTACACAAAGACAACAACGCAGAGAAGGGAAATGCCTATTCACATCTTAATGTCTATGAAATTAAAGTGGTGCACCACAAAAACGTATTGTAAAAAAATATTACCATTACTTGAAAAAAAATTTAAGTATGCAGTAACTGTTATTAATCCCTTCTTATTGTTCTTTCCTTTCCAAGTGCTCCTTTTTCGAAGAACGTGGATCATAAAATGATTATTTAATAAATCTGTTGACGGAAAGTGTTCACATTAGCATATGCATTTAATTTTATTTTATAAAACCAATGCTGCAACACAGCTGGAAACCAGATATCAAATGAAATAAGCAACTATGAAAGGCAAAGCATAAAAATATGATTCAATAGTAATGTGACATTTCATAAGTTAGTACAAATTCTCTCGACTCTCGTAGAAAGACGCTTGTCATTATCAGGTGTGCAGATGTAAGAAAGTATCTTTCCAAGTAATGAGCGTGTCGTTTTTGCGATGCTTTCTGCAAAGGAATGTCAATAGCGAGGATAATAGCCTCCTTTTTTTTCTCCACCTGTGCCTCTGAAAGGCACACACTAATGGCTTGTTTCCAGGTGGCTGTCGCCCAGCTGGGTGCCCACGACGCATTACGTGCAGGTGGTCACTTAACTTTCTTACCGAAATATTTACGACACCAGTTTCCGCTACAGTGGCAGTCTCATATAAAAAAAATTAACAGGTCAAGAATTTGCGTTACACATCTGCAGAAACAAAATCCTATTGATATAACAAGTGTCCAAAAAATTTTCGTCGGCATTGTAATACGTTCACGCATTTACATACAGCTCATAGCTTTTAAAGTACGATTCTTGGTTTCCAACCACCTTTTTCACAAACCAGAGTCCCTAACCACTACTCATTATTCCTTATCTTATTCGTCGACACTTCTTCAATATTTCATCATAACAGATACGTAGCATAATCAAATAACTCATATAGCATCAGCTTATTGATCATAAACATACCGCAACAGCATAATACACATAGTTATCGTATTAATAACATCATAACACCTCAGTCAACTCTCTTAATCGTCGTAGCTTCCTCCAATAATTTCAAAACCTAAAAAAATTTTCTCTGCTCATGTCAAAAGTGTCATCTGCCTCAAACGTACTTTAAAAATCATGATCTCATACCAAATACATCATTCAGAGCTCTCATAGTATCACAATAGTTCCGAAAAAATATGAACATTTCACAAAGTACAGACAAAATACAATTTGATAAGTGTGAAGTTATCCAACTGTGTAATTACGTAAACATCTGTCACTGACATAGTAAAAAACAAAATTGTTTCTCTGTTAAATAATCAGATAGCTGCGTAATTCTGTGTTAGAGAAATATGGTACCGATGTGTAAAATTGTATAAGCAAATACCATATTAGCTAAGGCTCCTTGTGTTTGCCAAACACATGATACACAAAGTAAGAGTGTACCCCCCTGAGGATTGATATAATTATATCCTCAGGTGTTACAGATTACAGCTATGGAATGAAATGTATCGTGGAAAACTTTCTTTGTAATTCAAAAATCTTGAAAAATAAATGGTTCAAGTACCAAATTAATCACTCAAATGCGTGCCCTGTAGTGTTAAATGTGCGTTTTGCTGTAAGATAATTCTGTGGAACTGTCGTAGTTATCGTCCTCTGTAAGCAAAGTTCTGCTGAAGTCAATGTACTTACCTCATCATAAACGAAAGTGAAATGCTTTCCGTATAGATATCGTAGTTATTACGTACCTTACTGTGATCAAGAAAGTACTATAATGTAACGTATTGTTGTGCTACGATAAAGGTTGTCTCATTGTAGCTATACCACAAAAGTTACTACTAAAACACGTTTTACTTTGCAAAATAGTACAGAAAAACTGTGCAGATATAAAACAGATACACCGCAAAAGCAACAATGTAAATCGTGTCACATGTTAGTAGCGTCGTGATATAATCACGTAGCTATCAGAGAAACCAAATGCTAAGTCATCTTTAATCTCGCCGAATGTACTTCAAATAAAGAATATATTTTAAAGTAAACCAAAATTTTGCATTAAAACCTCATTAGCAGTACTGGTAAATGTTCTAAGTATGTAAGCCTTATAGTCGTTAGTAATCGTGCAACTATCAAGCAAGAATGTACACACACAGTAACACTGTGTCCTCTGTTCACAATAACAATGCATTGGTAATTTCTGTTTGAATAAGTTCTCTTGGTTCTTGACTGGATATTTAACTTCAATTATTGTTGCACGTTAACAATTTCTTAAGTCTGACAAAGCATACTAGTAATGTAAAGTGAAAAGTTATATGGCAAAGGCAAAGTTAAAAAGCAGATTATCTTTCAATAAACGGTTTTACATGTGAAATGTAGTACAATCCTTTACTCTTCCTAATGCTCAGAGTTAACTTGAATGCAATTATCATGCGGTATCCGTCGGTAAAGAATACTGGAATGTTTGTCAAGGTTAGCGTCTATGTTATTTTTCTCTGAGCCAGCCGGCGCACGCGGCTGCCTGCGGTGAGAGTCATTGTCTGTCTCTTTGTTGGCGAGCGCCGTTATTGGGATTAGTAGACCTAACTACTACAAATTCACCTTGACGAGGGGGCCCTGCCCTGTTTGAAGCTCCCCAGTTGTGATGGAATTCAGGTCTGTCGTTTTGTCGGTAGTTTCTGTAATTTCTTTCTTGTCGGTTAAGTGGTGGAGAATTTTTCCCTGAATCGTAACTGCGCGCTGAACTGTTGCGTCTGAAGTTATTCTGTCTCCCTTGATAATAATTGTTTTGGTTTCCATATTGTCTGTTTCTATGATTGTCTCTGTTATAATCACTACCGCGGAGAGGTGATCTTTCCCTGTAATTATTACTACTCTGCCAACAGTTTTCATACGGGTGGTGTCTGTTATGGTCACGATTTACGTTGTACGAATAGCCATGTCGTGTATTATTTCTGTCATCGCGGAATTGTGACAGGTGTGACCTGTAATTGTTGTGCTCCTGTTTTCGCGTTCCGCGATTGTCAGTGTCAATTTCCAATTCTTGTAACAGTCCCTGAAAAGCTTCAATGTCATCTTTGCAACGTCCTGCCAAAATAATATGTCGTAAATGTTCAGGAAATTTGATTAAGCGAATACGGATGAGTTCTGAGGGGCTGTATGGGTTTGAAAGATACTGATTCTTATGTAACATGTCTTCAAAATATTTCACAAGACTGGAAAATTCAGATTGTTCGAAATGTTTCATAATAATGATGCTATGTTTTACTCGGTCTTGTGTAGCTTGAGACCAATATGCTGAGAGGAAGGCATGATAAAATTCTCCTTCACTGTGACAATCGTGTATGACCGATCGCATTCTTACAACTGGTTCATTCTCCTAGTAGCCACACATAAGTTCTAATCTGTGCTCTAACGACCAGTTGGGAGGAAAACAATGAGAGAATTGATGGAGCCACGCTTGTGGATGAATGTCGTTGCCAGAATTCTTAAATGTTTTGAATTTACGTGCAGTAATGAACAGCTTATAGTGAAAATCATCGTGTCGGCAGGTAGCATATCGGTCATTGTTACGTCGTGTCGGCGGTTCCATCTCAAAATTCGGTGCACCTTGCCAATTTCTTTCATAATTTCCGAAATGCCCTGTGTTATTATTTTGTGGCTTTTCCGTATTTCTACCATCCGGATTTAGGTTTTCCGTGATTTCCCTAAATCGTTTCAGGCAAATGCCGGGATGGTTCCTTTGAAAGGGCACGGCCGATTTCCTTCCCAATCCTCCCCTAACCCGAGCTTGCGCTCCGTCTCTAATGATCTCGTTGTCGACGGGACGTTAAACACTAACCACCACCACCACCGTTTTTCTAAGTCCCTCTTCCCGTGTTGGAGCGCGAGTGTCCTCTGAAATACGTAATTTTTGTATTACCTGTGTCAGCTGATCTTGTACCTCCCGGATTTCTCTTTGGTGTTGCGTATTAATTTGATTCTGATTTTGTTTTAATTTCCTAATTTGTTCGCACTCTTCTGTATCATTCAGATCATCATCTACCTTTGCAGATAAGTTAATGAACTGATCCGAAAGTTCAGCCACTTTCTCCGATAGTGTACTTATTTCCTCAGTGTGTTTTTCTGAACCAAATTTCAGAGTGTCCATTTGTGTTGAAATCGTATCTACTGTGTCCTTTAAGTTTTGCTGAGTTTTTGCAAGTTGCGTAACCGAATCGGTAGATGCAACTGAGTCAATTTTAGCTTGCAACGTCTCATGATTTTCACGAACAATAGTTTGCAGTTCTTTTATGGCTGATTCGTGATTCTGTAATGTATTTTCATGCCGCGAAAAAATAGGTAGGAAATGCACACAAATTTGTGTTTTAACATCATTACAGACTTTTTGACATTTCGATTCCATTTATGCAACTCAGTAGTTAAAGCTTCATGTGTTTGTTCAAGCGTATGTTCCACTGAGTCTAACTTTTGAAGCTTTTGTTCCATTGTGTCTAACTTTTGAAGATTTTGTTCCATTGTGTCTAACTGTTGCTGTGTTTGTCTCTGGTGTTGTTCCATTGTGTCTAACTTTTGAAGCTTCTGCTGTGTTTGTCTCTGATTTTGTTCCATTGTGTCTAACTGTTGCTGTGTTTGTCTCCGATTTTGTTTCATTTGTTGCATTAGTTGCAATAATAATGTATTAGTGTCTGGAATCTGTTCCTCTATGCTTTTCGGCAGTGCATTTGCGCCGGCAACATTCACATTTTGACAAGCAGAAAATGTGTCTTTACTTATTTGAGAAAACGGTGAGGACGCAAAACCTGAATCTACAGTATTTCCTAGTTTGTGTCCTGTCATTTCGGATTCCTGACGCGAGCTGTTGCCGACCGATCTATCGATAATGCTTACCTGTTCACTAATTGTTTCACTGCTTACACCATTATTTGCAGCCTGCTCTATTTCCCTATGCACTATTACCAAATCACTACTTTGAACATTAGTTAATTCATTACATGGTGGCGCTAACACACTGCTTTCGTCTTCACTGTCATTTCTCAGTTTACTTTGGAGCCTAGTATTACGTTTTTCACACTCCATTATTGTCACAATATTTCACACGATAACACAGAAAAGCACAATTTGAAGAGCCAAAAATAAGAGAACACATTAACATAGCACTGAAAATAATATCTAGTTAATTGCAAGCACAGCTGCGAAATACTTCGTGCAAAATTACATGCATTCCACAACTGTTTTACTGTACAACAATGAAAGACTGCAACTACAAAGGAAATTCTCTCTATGATTACGCGCTAGCAATAAACAAAAGCTACACTAATTACACAAACTACAAGAAAAAAAATTAGAAGATTCCAGTGAGGTATCCTCGGCTAAGGGTCGAATATGAAACGTCCCCTTAGAAAAATTATACAAGACTGTGCTTAAACTGACACACAATATTTTTTTAGCTCAACGCAATCTGACTTTCAGTAATCCCTACAAGAGAATGGCCCTGACTAACCTATACGTTTCACAAATCACTTACCTCGCAAAAATCTTCGTTACTCGAACTACTGCAATACAGCGAGCGCCACTACTGCCAGCTAACTAAAAGATTCAAACTATGGAAGGCACTAACTACTGATAGGCATAGTTAGCAAATGAAAGATTTTAATAGAGAAATAACACTGTATTTACCTTAATAGTCATAATGTATATATATCAGTTCATGACACCAATTCTTACAAATTTCAAAACTCCGCCATCTCTCTCCCCATGTCCACCACTGCTGGCGGCTCACCTCCAACTGCGCAACGCTACGCGCTGTTCACGTCCAACCGCCCAACGCTACAATGGCAGACAACAATGCAAACGAGCCACAGACTGCACACAGCACAGCCAGTGATTTTCATACAGAGCGCTACGTGGCGTTGCCAATAAAAAACTTAAACAGCCTACTTACAACCATATAGTCAGCTAACTTCATTACCTCCGTTATTAACAACAGCTGCGTGGAGTGACCACGCGGTTTGAGGCGCTACGTCACGGATTGCGCGGCGCCTCCCGCCGGAGTTGCGAGTCCTCCCTCGGGCATGGGTATGTGTGCTGTTCTTAGCATAAGTTAGTTTACAGTAGTGTGTAAGTCTAGGGACGGATGACCTCAGCAGTTTAATCCGTTAGGAATTTTAAAATTTTGTACAGTAACCACATTTCATCAATACTGTTTGGGGGAAGATGTGCTACTGCAGCATATAAGCAGCGGAAGAACCCGACTTCTTCTCTATCCCTGCGTTCCTCCATTAAGCCCAATTGTCTTCCACAGAGATTGGTTTAAGTGAACATTGCAACCAGAAGGGGATTTTTTCAAAGGTTTGATGTAGTTATTTCAAACTCTAACGCCCAGACATCTTATTTTCCAGTCCAGAAAAATTTTTCCTATGTATTTTGTCTTTTGTCTGGGAGCAAAATAAATAAAACAGGAAACCCGTTCCTCTCTTCTTCTGTGATTCGATTTCAACGTGTAACGTGTACAGCTGTTTGAATCGTTTCCCCCCCCCCCTCCCTCCCTCCTAGCCCCACCCCCTGCAAGAATAGTTCCCTTTTCACACAGAAATTTCTCTGCTTCTTCACAGTCGAACACCAGGATTATTTTTTTCAGAAACAGAGCCATTGTCATTTTCAAAAAACTACAATATTACCTTCAGTCAGTTTCTAATTGTCTTCGCTCAATTGAATCTCCGAGCTAGTGCCAGGCTTTTAGTTCGTCCCAATAGCTTCCCTTCTTGCTTTACACAATGCAGTCTCGGTGTTCTCATAATTTAAGCTACTTGCGTCTACATCTAAACCTTTGTCTTTCAAGTATTGAAATACCTCCTTAAAAATTTGGAAAACCGGCACTGTCGTGGACTCTTTTGCTGGAATTACGCATTCGTATCTCAATCTGTACATCTGCTTCCTCAGATGGGCAAGGACGTCGCCGTTCAGCCAGCATTCTGACTCGACACTCGCCCCGTTCGGAATTCATGCACAAGCAGTTCTTATAAGTACCACATGTTCTGTGTAACCGGTAGCGACAATTAACCTTCAGAAGACATACCTTCCCTTCCGTCGCAGTTATTTTCATTACTCGCCGTATATACACCGAAGCGTCAAAGAAACTCGTATAGGCATGCGTATTCAAATAAAGAGATATGTAAACAGGCAGAATACGGCGCTGCGGTTGGCAATGCCTATATCTCACAACAAGTATCTGGCGAAGTTGTCGGATCGGTTACTGCCGCTACAGTGGCAGGTTATCAAGATTTCAGTGATTTTGAACGTGGCGTTACAGTTGGCGCAAGAGCGGTGAGACACAGCGTCTCCGAGGTAGCGATGAAGTGGGGATTTCACAAGTGTACTGTGAATATCAGGAATCCGGTAAAACATCAACTCTCCGACATCGATGCTCCAGAGAAAGATCTTGCAAGAACGGGACCAACGACAAGGGAATCTTTCAACGTGACAGAGTGCAACACTTCCGCAAATTTCTACAGATTTCAATTTTCTGCCATCAACAAGTGTCAGTGTGCGAACCATTCAACGAAGCATCATCGATGTGGGATTCCGGAGACGAAGGCCCACTCGAGTAACCCTGATGAGTGCACAACACGAAGCTTTACGCTTCGCCTGGGCCCGTCAACACCGACATTGGACTGATGACGACTGGAACCATGTTTCCATGTCGGACGGGTTTCGCTTCAAATAGTATCGAGCGGATGGACGTGTAGGAGTATGGAGACACCCTCATGAATCCATGGGCCCTGAAAGTCAGCAGAGGACTGTTCAAGCTGGCGGAGGCTCTGTAATGGCTTGGGGCGTTTGCAGTTGGAGTGATGTGGAAGCCTGATACGTCTAGATACGACTCTGAGAGGTGACACGTACATAAGCATCCTATTTGATCACCTACATCCATTCGTGTCCATTGTGCATTCCGACGAACTTGGACACTTCCAACAGGACAATACGACACACCACACATGCAGAATTGCTACAGAGTGGCTCCAAGAACACTCTTCTGAGTTTAAACACTTCCCCTCGCCTCCAAACTCCCCAGACATGAACATATTGAGCATATCTGGAATGCCTTGCAACGTGCTGTTCAGAAGAAATGTTTACCCCTCATGGACAGCCCTGCAGGATTCACGGCGTCATTTCCCTCCAGCACTACTTCTGACATTAGTAGAGTCCATAACACGTCGTGCTGCGGCACTTCTGCGTACGAGTTTCATTGGCTCTCCAGTGTAGAGTTTAAGTAGCTTAGGCCTACGAAACTACATGGGAACAAAGGCTGTCGACGAGGGCACTGCCACACTGATGGTGACAACACTTCCGCTGTTGGTGGACAACTGGTGTACATTAGCATAAAGCTCTGGTCGGAAAACCCACGGTGCGAAAATGCTTGGTCGCAAGTCCCATGGCACCTACGGCACCCGCAAAAGAATCGGAAACACCAAAGTCGGAAAGGATAGCCTACAGATCACAAGTCTACATGTAAAAGCGAAAATACATTTTGGCCTCACACACTGTGCCCAAGACGAAAACAGCTGTCTATCGACTTTCGTGATCGTTCAGTTTGCAGCACGTAAGGCGAACATGGCGCTCAAAACAATTAAAGTTCATCTCAGGGAGAGTGAACCGGAGAGTACAATTTTTCTTTACTGAAGGGTTCGTTAACCTGGATGCTACTTTGTTAATAAGACGTGTAAAGTTCTGCATTCATACAGACTAGTATCTGAATAAGGGACAGATTAAAGTGCTTGCAAGAATCAACTCCGAAACTCACTGAAAAAATTCTGTTATTTTCCATAAGACGCCTTCATCAACCCCGCAAGTGAGACGACTTGCTGGCTTACAAGCAAAAAACAAGCTGTAAGTCAGTTACCATTGAACCTAATAAAGTATATAGTCAACGGCGTTCATTAAGTTTATTTTTGAAACTCTAAACCATTTTCAGGATTGAACTGTAATTACACTCACGTTCAGAAAAAAAATAGAAGACTTTGAACGAGTAGAGATAGGACGTTGATTCTCACAGGACAGGCGCGTTAATATGTTCTGAAGAAATGATTAGAATTTGAACCATGTCGGCAAGCGGCTACAAGGTCAACATCGACATCGCGGCGCAACACCAACAACCAGTAAAATTTCCCTGCGGCTCTCGTTGTCGCTAAAAGCCGAAGGTAATGGATCAGGTAGACTTGAGTGGACGTGCAGGATGCCTCGCAGACGTATGCGCGAACCGTGCCGTCAAATCAGTGAGTTTGATTGAGGGCGCGTTATTGGCGTGAGAGAATGTGATGCATCCATCCGGAAAATTGCTGCTCGTGTGGAACGAAGTGTTTCGGCAGTGCAACGGATGTGTGCAGAATGGGTCACGGTAGATCGCACCACGCAGGCCACACTCCCGAGAAGATCAGCAACTCATCCCAATGTCATTGCCCAACAGACCTGCGTCCTCCTCGGCTCCAGTGGAACAGTGGAACAAACACATCCTACACTACCACGGATGACAGTCTGTCACCGTTGATGAAGAGATGGGTTGCGTGCGCGTCGTCCACATCTCTGTCTATCTTTGACAAATGCGCAGAAACACGCTAGACGGCAATGGTGTATGGAACGACGTCACTGGTGACACGAATGGTATCAGATAGCGTTTCCGGACGACTCCAGGCTCTGTTTGAAAATGATGGCTGCATTTTGGTTCGCCGTAGACAGTGGGGGCAGCATCACAGTGACTCCATTCGCACAAGACATACAGCGTCAAATCGAGGCCAAATGGTGTGGGGTGCTATTGAGTACAACCACAAACCACAGTTGGTGCGTGTCCAGGGCATTGTGACCAGTGTGACCTAATGTCAATGACAACCTGCGATCCATAGCCATACACTTTCTGCACAACATTCCAGAAGCCATTTTTCAGCAAGGTAATGCTGCGCGATGACGTGCATTTTCGATGTCGCAGGATGTTAACCATTTGCACTGGCCCGCCACATCACCAGACTCGTCATCAATTAGAAATGTGTCGGATATGGTGAAATGACAGGTGCAGCGCTGTGGCCAAGTGCCATCCACCACAGCTGAACCAAGTGAATGCATCATGGATGGTTATACCACAGGACGCCACTTGCGCCTTATACGCGTCGATGCCATCATGCATGGAACAAGCTATCAGGGCCCATGACGGACCCTGTGCCTGATAGGCAACAGGACACATCCTAAACCGAGGTGACTGAAATGCTGATCATTTCTACAGAACATACTAATGTACATGCCCTATGAATATGAATATCTCATTTCTAGGCGTTTGAGGTGTTCTGTTATTTCTTAACAAGAGTGTACAAATGGTGGGTGGCCATTCTAGCAGACTAACTAAGACAGCAGCTCATTCTTCTTATGTCCTTTGAATAAATGCTGTCTCAAAATGGCAGGCCGGCCGGAGTGGCCGAGCGGTTCTAGGGGCTTCAGTCTGGAACCGCGCGACCGCTGGTTCGAATCCTGCTTTGGGCGTGTGATGTCTTTAGGTCAGTTAGGTTTAACTAGTTGTAAGTTCTAGGGGACTGATGACCTCATGTGTAAAGTCCCATACTGCTCAGAGCCATTCAAAATGCCACGCATTAATGTTGGTAAAAATTTTTGAAATGATATGACGAGAAACGTAATATTAGTGGATAAAGATTTAATTGAAGACGTTATTGGTTGAAGAAGACGTGTCCAAATGAGTTAGTTAGTAAATTGTCTTTTATATTTTATAGAAGGCAGAAAGTAAGTTGCCTTTTAATTGTTTTGCAAATATGTCAGCCTTTTTATGCCTTTTATTCTAAGTGATATTTGGTTTCAGCAGATGATCGATGTGTTTAGAATATTTATTCGCATTTGTGTGTTTGATACTTAATTTATAAATTATTCGTAATGATAACTCACCCCTGAGAGAGAGAGAGAGAGAGAGAGAGAGAGAGAGAGAGAGAGAGAGAGAGAGCGTGAGAGAGAGAGAGAGAGAGAGAGAGCACTCTTATATACACTCCTGGAAATTGAAATAAGAACACCGTGAATTCATTGTCCCAGGAAGGAGAAACTTTATTGACACATTCCTGGGGTCAGATACATCACATGATCACACTGACAGAACCACAGGCACATAGACACAGGCAACAGAGCATGCACAATGTCGGCACTAGTACAGTGTATATCCACCTTTCGCAGCAATACAGGCTGCTATTCTCCCGTGGAGACGATCGTAGAGATGCTGGATGTAGTCCATTTACACCTGGCGCCTCAGTTGGACCAGCGTTCGTGCTGGACGTGCAGACCGCGTGAGACGACGCTTCATCCAGTCCCAAACATGCTAAATGGGGGACAGATCCGGAGATCTTGCTGGCCAGGGTAGTTGACTTACACCTTCTAGAGCACGTTGGGTGGCACGGGATACATACAGATGTGCATTGTCCCTTGCCGGTCTAGGAATGGTAGAACGATGGGTTCGAAGACGGTTTGGATGTACCGTGTACTATTCAGTGTCCCCTCGACGATCACCAGAGGTGTACGGCCAGTGTAGGAGATCGCTCCCCACACCATGATGCCGGCTGTTGGCCCTGTGTGCCTTGGTCGTATGCAGTCCTGATTGTGGCGCTCACCTGCACGGCGCCAAACACGCATACCACCATCATTGGCACCAAGGCAGAAGCGACTCTCATCGCTGAAGACGACACGTCTCCATTCGTCTCTCCATGCACGCCTGTCGCGACACCACTGGAGGCGGGCTGCACGATGTTGGGGCGTGAGCGGAAGACGGCCTAACGGTGTGCGGGACCGTAGCCCAGCTTCATGGAGACGGTTGCGAATGGTCCTCGCCGATACCCCAGGAGCAACAGTGTCCCTAATTTGCTGGAAAGTGGCGGTGCGGTCCCCTACGGCACTGCGTAGGATCCTACGGTCTTGGAGTGCATCCGTGCGTCGCTGCGGTCCGGTCCCAGGTCGATGGGCACGTGCACCTGCCGCCGACCACTGGCGACAACATCGATGTACTGAGGAGACCTCACGCCCCACGTGTTGAGCAATTCGGCGGTACGTCCACCCGGCCTCCCGCATGCCCATTATACGCCCTCGCTCAAAGTCCTTCAACTGCACATACGGTTCACGTCCACGCTGTCGCGGCATGCTACCAGTGTTAAAGACTGCGATGGAGCTCCGTATGCCACGGCAAACTGGCTGACACTGACGGCGGCGGTGCACAAATGCTGCGCAGCTAGCGCCATTCGACGGCCAACACCGCGGTTCCTGGTGTGCCAGCTGTGCCGTGCGTGTGATCATTGCTTGTACAGCCCTCTCGCAGTGTCCGGAGCAAGTATGGTGGGTCTGACACACCGGTGTCAATGTGTTCTTGTTTTCATTTCCAGGAGTGTATATATTACAGAACGTACTTCTGTTAAGTTAGTAATTAAGTTCCAGAACCATTAAAAACGCGAAGGCAGAAGAAAGATATGTCAGCAAATGAATCAGATTTTTACCAACATTACTTATCGTAACTCCATGATCATAACCACTACACCACGATGAACATCCTAAATTTAGGCCTTTGTACTGTAAGTTTCATCTCATGAAGCCTTTAACAGCCGATACATCATTATCTGACATTTATTTATAACAAATCGCACCAAGAATAACGAGTTTTTAGAAATGTTCAATACTCTGTTGTCTAGAAACGTCATATTTTCATAATGCACAAGTTATACAATAAGAGAACCATCAACTAAGGAATCCAATAAGGTTTTTTCCAAGCACCCCACATCGAACGGAACGATAAAGAAAATCGACAGCTGCTACTGCGGCCTTCGATGACTGTGGAGCTCACGAGAAATACGGGCCATGCAACGAAATTGTGACGTCACACTAGTCTGCTTGACCGCCACACATCGCGAACGGCCCGGCTTTGTGCAGGACCCACGGAAATCAATAGGTAATGGGAAAGCTGCCCACTAGAAGTCTTCACTTTTTCGTGTGCTGTCGAGAGCTTGCCTGCATTTAAAGGCGCAGTCAAGAATGAAACTCGTCTGAAATACACTGAAGCGCCAGAGAAACTAGTATGGTCATGCGTATTCAAACACAGAGATATGTAAACAGGCAGAACACGCCGCTGCGGTTGGCAACGCCTATATAAGACAACAAGTGCCTGGCCCAGTTTTTAGATAGGTTACTGCTGCTACAGTGGCAGATTATCAAGATTTCAGTGGGTTTGAACGTGCTGTAATAGTCCGTGCACGAGCGATGGGACACAGCATCTCCGAAGTAGCGATGAAGTGGGGACTTTCCCGTACCACCATTTCACGAGTGTACCGTGAATATCAGGGAACCGGTAAAACATCAAGTCTTTGACATCCCTGCGGCCGGTAAAAGATCCTGCAAGAACGGACCAACGGCGACTGAAAAGAATCGTTGAATGTGACAGAAGTGCAAACCTTCCACAAATAGCTGCAAATTTCAATGCTGGGCCATTAACAAGTGTCAGCGTGCGAACCAATCAACGAAATATCAACGATATTGACTCTCGGAGCCGAAGGCCCACCCAGGATGACTGCACGACACAAACCTTTACACTTCGCCTGGGCCCGTCAACACCGACAATGGACTGTAGACGACTGCAAACATGTCTTGTCGGATGAGTCTCGTTTCAGGTTGTATCGAGCGGATGGACGTGTACAGGTTTGAATACATGGACGCAGCATGTCAGCAGGGGCTATTCAACGATGGAGGCTCTATAACAGTGTGGGTTGGTTGGTTGGTTCTGGGAAGGGGACCATACAGCGTGGTCATGGGAAGGATGGAGAAGGAAATCGGCCGTGCCCTTTCAAAGGAACCATCCCGGCATTTGCCTGAAGCGATGTAGAGAAATCACGGAAAACCTAAATCAGGATGGCCGGACGCGGGATTGAACCGTCGTCCTACCGAATGCGAAACAGTGTGGGGCATGTGCAGTTGGAGTGATATGGGGCCCCTGATACGTCTAGATAAGACTTTGACAGGTGACACGTAAGTAAGCGTCCTGTCTGATCACCTGCATCCATTCATGTCCATTTTGCATTCCGACGGACTTGGACAATTCCAGCAGGACAATGTGACAGTCCGCAGGTTCATAATTGCTATAGGGTGGCTCCAGGAACACTCTTCTGGGTTTAAATATTTCCACTGCCTACCAGACTCTCCAGACATGAACATTATCGAGCATATCTGGGATGCCTTACAACGTTCTGTTTAGAAGAGATCTCCACCCTCTCGTACTCTTACAAATTTATGGACAGCCCTGAGGATTCATGGAGTCAGTTTCCTCCAGCATCACCTCAGACGTTAGTCGAATCCATGACACGTCGTGTTGCTTCAGTCCTACGTGCTCGCTGTGCCCCTACACGATATTAGGCGGGTGTACCAGTTTCTTTGGCTCTTCAGTGTAATTATTCGCTTCCCGCCGGAGACAGCTTCTAGTACACGTGAGACCTGCGATGTCACGTGCCGTGACCTGCGCGCCACGCCCTCGGTTAACTGGGCGTGTGCAAGGCGTCTTGTGGACTGTAGAGGTTACCCGGTCAAAAAGCCCACGCAGGCAAACATTTGTAGGGGCTGAGCTGGGAGGGGAACTAGGAAAGTAGCCGCTGAACCTTCTCGGCTGCGCATCCAACGTGACAGCCGCTATTATATTCAAGGCCGCTTCCGGGCTGCCGTTGACCGGCGCGCTGGATGTAATTGCAGAGCCGCGAACAGGTAGTGGTAGACCCACCTGCCGAGGAGTGTCGGCTGCTCAAGGCCGCGACCCGTTATAAGGAGGCGGCTCGGCTCTGTTGGGCGTGCCGCCGACGTTAAGTTATACATACACACACCACTCCGACGCGGCGGCCGGGCTCACTAAGGCGACATTCGAGCAAATATGCATACTCGCATGGTAATGAGAGTCTCCGGGAGGCACCGCAGGAAGTTTGGTGGCAGAGGGCGAACGGAGCGCTGCGGCGGAACCCAGTTCTGGCGTCGCAGAGAGAAGGCGTGAGAGTCAACATAGAAACAGCACAGTACAAGGGGTAGAAAAAGAGAAGTAATACGAGCGCCTGTGTAATAACACAGTTCAAAGGACACCTGCCGTACATTCCTTTGCTGTTGGAGTGTGACAACTAGCAGGTGATAACTTGCACGGTGTTCATAACTTTAGACTGTACTAACTATAAAACGTAACTTAGTCTGAGGTGACAAAAGTCATGGGATACCTCCTGACATCGTGTCAGACCTCCTGCTGCCCGGCGTATTGCAGCAACTCGACATGGCATGGGTTCAACAAGTCTACAGAAGTCCCCTGCAGAAATGTTGAGCCATGCTGTCCATAATTTGAAAGTGTTGCCAGTGCAGGATTTTGTGCACGAACTGACCTCTCGATTATGTCCCATAAACGTTCGATGGGATTCATGTTAGGCAATCTGGATGGCCAAATCATTCGGTCGAACTGTTCAGGATGTTCTTCAGACCATTAGCAAACAATTGTGTCTCGGCGACATGGTACACTGTCACCCATACAAATTCCATCGTTGTTTCGGAACTTGAAGTACATCAATGGCTGCAAATTGTCTTCAAGTAGCCGATCATAACCATTTGCAGTCAATGATCGGCTCAGGACTCACTCCGTACAATGTCCACACAGTCCACGCAACTATGGCCCCACCATAAACTTGTACAGTGCCTTGTTGACAAATTGATTGCGTCCATGGGTTCATGAGGTCTGCGCCACACTTGAACCCTTACCAACTGAAATCGGGATTCACCTGACCAGCCCACGGTTTTCCAGTCCGCTAGCGTCCAACCGATACGGTCGCGAGCCCCGAAGAGGCGCTGCAGGTCACGTCGTCCTGCTGGCAGAGGCAGTTGCGTCTGTTGCCACAGCCCATAACGCCAAATTTTCCCCCACTATCCTAACGGATGCCTTCGTAATAGGCCCTACATTGATTTCTGCGGTTACTTCACGCAGCGTTGCTGGTCTGTTAGCTCAGACAACTCTGCATAAACGCCGCTGCTCTCGGTCGTTAGGTGAATGCCGTCAGCCACTGCTTTGTCCACGGTGAGAGGTAATGCCTGGAAATTGCTATTTTCGGTACACTCTTGACACTGTAGATCTCGGAATACTGAATTCCCTCACGATTTCCGAAATGAAACATCCCATGTGTCTAACTCCAACTACCATTCGACGTTCAAAGTCTGTTAATTCCCGTCTTGCGACCATAGTCACGTCGGAAACCTTTTCACATGAATCACCTGAGTACAAATGAAAGCTTCGCCGATGCACTTGCTTTTTACACTTTCTGTACGCGATACTACCGCCATCTGTATATGTGCATGTCGCTCTCCCATTTTTTTTACCTTAGTGTTCCATAATAACAATTGGTTTTCAGTTTGCGGTAAGGTAATTTATATGGTTTTAATTTTTTTATTTTCCAGATTTGGCGAAAAATGTAGATGTCGGAGTGTGTGTAGCCTCGTTCTTTGAGACTATATCCGATACCTAAGTACAACGAAACTGTCGGACACAGTGTGATTGAGAACCTCCATCCAGACCAGTTAGTTATAAGGGCTGTACAGGTATGTACATTAGTTATGGAAACAAGTAGTGGCCTGTACAAACGGGGGACCGATCTCCCATGTGTTTCAGACTGTGACAGTCGTCTTCAAAGAGTATGACAAAATTGGCGCCAGAGAGTTGGAAATGCTATGACCAACAGTGCCCAAAATCTTGCATAAGAGGACAGCGGTATGTCTTTTATGCCTACAAGGTGCAGTCTCTCCATGCACTAAAGCCGACAGGGCAAACCTCAGCTCGGAGAATTTGTAGTGGATATGCTCGTAAAAACTGATTTGAATAATTACTTTTTGGGAAAAAATAGTTTCTCTCATAAGTCAACTCTTCATGTGTGCAGCAAACAGGACCATATAGCGTTCTTCTAAGGGGATCAGAATGTCCTTATGTTGCACTTTAAATGGAAAGACACAGCGCGAGCGTCAATGTGTGGTGCGGACATTTCCGCAGTTGCATTATTGGTTCGTTCTTTTTCAGCAAGTCTCCCGTCTACAGCAATGTTTACCTCGACATGGTACATGAGTTTATCGAATAAAAATTTATTATAAATTACTTTTACTGCCTAGATCACAATTTATTAGATTAGTGCATAAGTTTGTAGCGTTTCATCGTAACTTTAATAAACACAGCAGATACACATAACAGAGAGTTAAGTCATCAATAATAGATTCTCCTTCACTATGTACAACAGTCTTGGAACGCTGGGGGTAACTTTTCGACTTCGCGACTATAGAAATCGCGAGGTTTTGAGGCAAAGAACTAATTGAGCCATGTTCGGAGCGCATTTTCATCCGGTGACGAAGGCCATTGAAGTTTGTTCGATGGACACCGGAAAAGGTGAAAATCTCTACGGGCGCAAGATTACGTGAGTGAGGTGGGTGCGGAATGACCTCCCAACCTAACTCCTGTATAGTGTTTTTCGTCAGTCCAGCTGAATGCGGGCGGCATCACTTACAGCCCGCTGTCTTTCTGCCAGTTGCTCTTGGATTGTGTCCGCAAGACGTGTCAGTTGTTGAGAATAAATGTCGCCAGTGATGGTTATACATCAGGAAGCCAATTCGTAGTAAACCACATCGTCGCTGTTCCATCAGATGCATAACGTTATCTTTTGTGGATGTGTGCAGGTCTTTGTACGGGTAGCTGCTGCTTTGTTTGCGCTCAACCTTCCCCTTCTTTCCCTTGTGTTAGCATAAAGGCACGTTTCTCGTCCTCAGGAGCGATATATGATAGGAGTGGTCGGTGTTCTTCACCAGCCAACTGATGACAAGCAAGCAGACACGCAGATTGGACACCTTCCGGTTTTTGTGATTTGCCTTCGAGCATGTGGTACCCATACACCCGACTTTTGAAGCTTCCTTATTGTACATAAATGTCGCAAGATGGTGGAAAGATCACAGTTCATCATGTTTGCCAGTTCTTGATTACAAAGACGTTGATCACTGTGGATTAATTCATTTAAACGACCTTCATCAAACCTCGAAGGAGAGTCGCTAATGTCAAGATGATCCTCCTTAAAACGAGAAAACCATATTTTTTTTAAATTTTTTCTGTGCTCTGTCCAGTGGCATTATCCTCATAGAGGGCTCAAATGTTTGTGGCTATCTCCACTACTGCCGGCCGCGGTGGTCTAGCGGTTCTAGGCGCGCAGTCTGGAACCGTGCGAGTGCTACGGTCGCAGGTTCGAATCCTGCCTCGGGCATGGATGTGTGTGATGCCCTTAGGTTAGTTAGGTTTAAGTAGTTCTAAGTTCTAGGGGACTGATGACCACAGTCCCATAGTGCTCAGAGCCATTTGAACCAGCCCATTATATGGAATTGTATAGCAGATACGTATTGTAGTGAGACGTACATATACAACGACAACAAGAATTGTCAAATGGTTCAAATGGTTCCGAGCACTATGGTACTTAACATCTACGGTCTTCAGTCCCCTATAACTTAGAACTACTTAAACCTAACTAACCTAAGGACATCACACAACACCCAGCCATCACGAGGCAGAGAAAATCCCTGACCCCGCCGGAATCGAACCCGGGAACCCGGGCGCGGGAAGCGAGAACGCTACCGCCAACAAGAATTGTCAGCTGTTCCTTAGCCTGGCTGACTAAGATATGATCCATTATTGTCTATAAAACAGTCATCCTCACCAAATGTGCACAAGCTGAAGATTAAAAGTAAAATTCCACAAGCCCAGCCATCCTGGCCTTGACACGTCAAAATAGAGGGTTGGAGACGCCACAATCAGCTTTGCACAAAGCCTACAAGGCGCAGTTGTTGACTGTTTCATACACCATGACTGGTCATTTCTTTGTAACGCAGGCTACGGAACAGCGGACAATTCTTGTCACCGTTGCACATATTCTTCTCACTATAATAGCTGCTCTACAGTTGAATATAATAGACATTTGGTACAATTTTTACCTATGGAACTGGCGATTTTCCTTCTTTGTTACCTTCATCTTGCGAGATTATGCTTTACAACTTGCTCGCTCTTGACGATGCTTTTGACAGAATCTTGCCCAACTTTTGGTAACCTGTAATACGAATGTCTATCATTGCATGGCTGCTGCTAATGACGATGTTTTTCAATGCATATTCAACCCGTTTTTACGATTTCAACAATCTGAAGGCGGATGTTGAAAGCGACCTAAACTAGTCATCATGTTGTAGTTGTGCAATATAAATTGTGGTCTAGGCAGTAAAAGTTTTTGGTATTAATATTATTGATTCAATAAATTATTCTCTTCCTCGTGATGACTGGGTGTTGTGTGATGTCCTTAGGTTAGTTAGGTTTAAGAAGTTCTAAGTTCTAGGGGACTGATGACCATAGATGTTAAGCCCCATGCTGCTCAGAGCCATTTGAACCATTCAATAAATTATTTTAAGAGTTCTGTCTCCTTCCTGACAACGTCAGGGTTCACTTTCATGCGTGTACTGTTCCACAATTGAAGCACCTGCAGCCTGACGTCATATTCCAGCAGGGTGAGCACCACTTCGCTGCTTCCTAAACGTCCGTCAAATTATGGCTGAAAAGTTTCCGGATAGATGTGCTGGACGAGGTATGCTGGCAAGGTAGCTCAGCGTGTTCGGTCAGAGTGACCGCCGGCACGGTAGCTCAGCGTGTTCGGCCAGAGGGTTAGCTGCCCTCTGTAAAAAAAAAAAAAAAAAAAAAAAAAAAAAAAAAAAAAAAAAAAAAAAAAAACTGAAAAACTGAGTTAATCGATCAAAACAACGAACTTAACCGGACGTCTTACGACGTCCGCCCCGAGCAGATACAACGAACCAAAGCGAACAAAATGAGATAAAAAAATGGTATCTCACGCCATTAGAGTTTTTTCTATGCAGTTTCGTAATGGACCAGTTACACTGAACAAAAGTTGGAGATATGCATTCTCAGTTCATTTGAATTTGTCGTCGTATCGTTCGTACAATGTTTATGGTGAGAACTGAACGTTTTCCACGCCCCTACGGGCGTCTGAATGAAGAAACAGAACTTTAGGAGTTATCTTATGACGTGCTAAATACAATTGTTATTAATTAGTATAGATTTAAAGTTACTAATATCTAAAGCTGTAACGATGATTTGTGGGTACCTTGTGTATACATCAATCTATTACTAGCACTTGGATGCGGAAGATATCGCGCTGTTAAAACATGGTTGTGGCCGATCTCCGGTATTTTTAAATGGTCATGATTATTGGTGCACGTTTTTCTGTATGCTGAGAAACCAAAACCTTCACATTTATTGGTGTTCCGGGAAGTACCTTGTCGACTGTAATGACGACTTACATCAAATAGGATAAAACGTTATCCTCCATGTTCAAATGTGAACGAACGTTGAAGCAGACAAACAGAGAGAAAATGTCCCTGCAGCACACTGCAGTCAGGAAGCAAAAGTAGGAAGGCATGTGACATATCTTGTTGTATCCTGGAAATGCTCTGCTGGCACACGAACTGAATATCCAGAGGTTTTACCTGCATTGGTCTACGGTCTACTCGACGAATGTTGACTCGCATCAGTATTTACATCCGGGACTAGGCAGATAGGACGTTCTGCTCGGGAAGGCGGGAGGGAATGCTTTCCTCTAACCACAGCAGTAGTAAAAGGGTAAAAATATGGGGGTACGACAAGCCCTTCTCGGAATTCTGACATCAGTCTAAAAAGATACTAACTTGGTATTCTTGCAGACGTGACATTCATTCATTAAGAGTGTGCACTAAACTGGCGAAACGTCCAGCGAAACAATTTGTGTCTGAAATCAGAGTCAAACGTGCCGAATGACAGTTTATTCTTGCAACGCTAGTGAAGTATTTATTATTTATTTATTTATATACGTGTGACTGGTCCCGGCGGAGTTTCGAGTTCTCCCTCGGGCATGGGTGTGTGAGTTTGTCCTTAGGATAATTTAGGTTAAGTAATGTGTAAGCTTAGGGACTGATGACCTTAGAAGTTAAGTCCCATAAGATTTCACACACATTTGAACATTTGGTATTTATTTACGCTGTGGGGAAAAAAAATAAAAAAGGAAGGAAGGAATTAACCTAACGGGACGGCAATCGGTAGACGTGATGTACATGTACAGAAAAACAAATGATTGCAATTTCAGAATAAACTGGATTATTTATTCAAGACAAAGAGCTTCACAAGCTGAACAAGTAAATAACGCGCTATCACCTCAGGCCTTTATACAAGCAGTTATTGACAGAGTTTTCGGATGCGCTCCTGAGAGGTGTCGTGCCACACTCTATCCATTTGTTTCGTTAGATCGTCAAAATCCCGAGACAGTTGGAGGGCTTTGATCGCACTGTTCCGAAAGTTGTCAGTTCAAGAGAGATAAAGTGACCTTGCTGGCCAACGTAAGGTTTGTAAAGCAGGAAGACAAGCAGTAGAAACTCTCGCCATGTAAGGGCGGGCATTATCTTCCAAATATATAAGCAATGGTTGCCATTAAGAGCCAACAAAGAGAGGAGTAGAATATAATCGACGTACCGCTGCACTGTAAGGGTGCCGCTGATGACAACCAAAGAGGACCCCTTGAAAAGAAAGGGCACTCCACCACTCCTGGCTGTCGTGCCGTATGATGTGTGGCCATCAGGTTGGGTTGGGGTTGGGTTGTTTGGGGGATGAAACCAAACAGCAGGGTCATCGGTCTCATCCGATTAGGAAAGGATGGGGAAGGAAGTCGGCCGTGCCCTTTCAAAGCAGCCATCCTAGCATTTACCTGAAGCGATTTAGAGAAATCTTGGAAAACCTAAATCAGGGTGGCCGGAAGCGGGATTGAATACGAGTCCAGTGTGCTAACCACTGCGCCACCTCGCTCGGTATGACAAGTTGATATCTCATTGCTATCCGGGGCGTCTCCACACATGTCTTTGGCCTAGAATCTCAATGATTGGGGTATACTTGTCTTTCGTGATGCATCCTGCTTCGAACTGAGCCCCCCATGACCAGTGAAGACGTGTCTGGAGACGCCGCAGTCAGCATTGCCATACCAACTTTACTGTCGCCCGCCACACTTGCCGATAACCAGGAGTGATGGTCTGAGGTGCCGTTCATTCCATAGCATGACTCCTTTGGTTGTCATCTGCTGCACCCTTAGAGCACAGTGGAGCGTCGACGATATTCTACATCTAGTTTTGTAGCCCTCCATGGAGAGCAATCGTGGGCTTACATTTCAGCAAAACAATGTCCACCCTCACATGGGGAGGGCTTCTACTACTCATTTGTGGTTGCCAAATCCTACCTTGACCAGCAAGGACGCCGGATACCCCCAGAGCTGAGAGTGTTTGGGACATTATGGGCAGGATCTTCCGACCATCTCTGGAGGTCGACGATCTAACGCGATAAATGGTCAGAATTTGGCACGATACTCCTCAGGAGGATACCCAACCACTCTATCAATCAGTGCCAAGCCGAATAACTGCTTGCATCAAGGCCAGAGTTGGACAGGCGCACCGGCCGGGGTGGCCGAGCGGCTCTAGGCGCTACAGTCTGGAACCGCGCGACCGCTACGGTCGCAGATTCGAATCCTGTCTTGGGCATGGGTGTGTGTGATGTCCTTAGGTTACTTAGGTTTAACTAGTTCTAAGTTCTAGGGGACTGATGACCTCAGAAGTTAAGTCCCGTAGTGCTCAGAGTCATTTGAAGCATTTGGGAGGACGAGTTATTGACTTGCTCAGTTTGTGAAGCCTTTCCTCTCTAGTAAATCACTGAGTTTTTCTGGAACTGTAATCATTAATAATTTGTTTGTCGGTACATGTACATCACATCTACTGATTTCCATCACATTCGGATATTCCTTCGTGATGCAGCCACTCCTTCTCTCTCTCTCTCTCTCTCTCTCTCTCTCTCTCTCTCTCCTTCTTCTTCTTCTTCTTCTTCTTCTTCTTCTTATAATTTATTTATTACAGTGCAGTCTGCTACTTCTAACGCAAACACAGGTTGTATTGAATGTCACGCAAATTGTTACTGTCAACATCAATTGATTTTCCTACACACCGGCAACTGTGATACTAAGGAAGCATTGTTCGGTATCACCTCACAGCCTAACTCCCCACAATATATATCTTGGAGAATCAGTCACACCAGCTGACTTCCACGCCCTCCCACCACTGTTGCTGCCCATCGGCAGGAGACAGTTCTAAGTAACTGTCATTATGTTGCATAACTACCACGCATCAGAAGAGAGTTGACTGTCTGTATCAGACTAACTCCGTAGACTCTCTAACCCCTTATTACCTCTACTGTGTTGGCTATTGATAAAATTACACTTCCTGGCAAAAGAAGTAAACCACCCAGAAGGCGAGAAGAAAACAAAATAAAACATCACGATTTGAGAGGGTATGTAATGTTATTTCAGTGATTGCAGGATCAATAGCCATTACGAGGAAGATGGCATTATGAGCAGACTTATCAATATGAGCCCACTTACAGTATGATGTTGCAGCCATTCTGGCCTGGATGTGTGCACTGTCTGATTCAACTGGGAAGGGTGTCACAAAGCCATTGCATCCTCTCCTGAGGCAAGCTGGCTCACAACTGTTGTGACTGGTCCTCGATGTCCTGGATAATGGTACTGGGAGGAAGTTCATGTCTGAGCTGATCCTACCCGTTCTATTGGGGACAAATCTGGGGATCTTGCTCTCCACGGGAGTACTCCAACATCATCCAGACAGTTCTTAGAGACACATGCCACGTGTGGAAGACCATTGTACTGTTGAAATATGGCATCACGACACTTCCACGTGAGAGGTAACACATGAGGATGCCAGATATCCCTCAGATACCATTGCGCCGTTGGAGTTTCCTCAGTCACTAACAGCCACGACCTGAAGTCGTACCTGATGGTCTCCTACACCATGAAGACAGGAGTAACACGTCTGCATCTCTCCAAAACATGGGAAGAATGGGAGCCCTTCCCAGGTCGTTGCTACACTCGCCGACGATGCTCACCCAGGTAGTGCACAAATGCGATTCTTCACTTAAAACATTGCGACGCCATTCATCGACAGTCCGTGTTTCAAGTGGTTCTAATGGCTCTAAGCACTATGGGTCTTAACATCTGAGATCATCAGTCCCCTAGACTTAGAACTACTTAAACATAACCTAAAGAACATCACACACATCCATGCCCGAAGCAGGATTAAAACCTGCGACCGTAGCGGTCGCGCGGTTCCAGACTCAAGCGCCTACAACCGCTCGGCAGTATGACGGTCCTCTCCTGTAGTAGACAGACTTCGCTGACCAGAGCCTTGACAATGAATATGTCTACCTTCACGGTCCTATTCAGTCCAACATCACCTCACTGTCATATCTGTATGCCCCACAAATTTTGAGTACTGTACGATTTGACCATCCATCGAAATGGAGTCCCACAAATGACACCTCTTTCAAAGTCTGTGAGGAGCTGATAACGCTGTGTCACATGAGTATATTGCCATTTCAACCTCCTTCAAAGTGATCACTCAACATCTGACAGGCTTCACGCCCGTTAAATACCCCACCAGGCCTGGTAGAAATACTAAATAGGCCGGCCGATGTGGCCGAGCGGTTCTAGGCGCTTCAGTCTGGAACCGCGCGACCGCTACGTCGCAGGTTCGAATACTGCCTCGGGCATGGATGTGTGTGATGTTCTTAGGTTAGTTAGGTTTAAGTAGTTCTAAGTTCTAGAGGACTGATGACCTCAGATGTTAAGTCCCATACTGCTCAGAGCCATTTGAACCATTTGAACCAATACTAAATACGAACGACACTTATGCTCTGTGGTTGCAGCTCTACTTCTCACAGAATATTGGAACTCTAACTATTTACATACCTGCTAATGGTATGTATACGTTCAAAGTTACACCAGGGATGCTACACCTGGACTTCTCCAAGGCCTTTGACACAGGGACCTCCTCTACAAACTTTTTGTGTTGGGGGCTCCGACACTGCATGTCAGACTCTTCACATCTTACCTGCGTGACTAGACTTGCAACATTCGTTCCGAAGACGGCATTTCGACAACTAGGCAAATACAAGCAGGAAGACCATTGACATGCCAAAGACGGAGGGTATCCTTAGCGCTTTATATAGACGACGACGCACTCTATGCTCGCTCTATGAAAATCGATGGCCTGCATCCCTGTCTGCAGACGGCATGCAACATTCTAGGGAAATGGCCACGAAGTGGTGTTTAAAGTTAAACGCCACGAAAGCTACGACGTCATAATTACGAGATTCAGAGTGCCAGTGGACCGTCAGCCACTGAAGATAATGTGAGTCCCCATTCCATGGTCTCGGATGGCAAAGTGCCTCTGGGTAATTCTAGATAGGCACCTCACTTGGAAACCACATATCCGTGAGGTGTGGAGTAAAGCCTTTGCCTATCTGAAGACGCCTTACCCGCTGCTAAATCCAGAGTCCACGCTTTCGCCACACTGGTTTTACACTATATCGAGCACTGATCCAACCAACGCTAATACACGCGATGAGAGTGTGGGGAAAAGCAGCCGATTGCTAAATTCGCCGGTTCCAAGGTGTGCAGGGTAGAGCCTTTCGCCATTCACCTACCGCGAGTGTACGCTATCCGAGAACTTCATCATGAAAGAAGCATCCCCGTGATTAGGGAACGAATGAAACAGACAGCCCGACAGTTCTATGAAACATCATAACAGTATGACAATAGGCTGGCTGCAAGTATGGGAAGCCACCAATACAAAACAAGGACCACTAGATGGCCCGACTTTTTACTGCAGTGACGATACATCAACGACAACTTGTCAACAAGCTCATACTACTGAGAAAAAATCACATCCATTAGACATAAAATGACCACATTTTGAAGAAGCAGCAGGAACAACTTTCAACAAACTTAGCTACAGAAAAGAGACAGACCAAACTGTCTGTTAGGATGAGAGAGCAACATCTTACCATTTCTTTTAAGTGCTTCAATTTCTTTGGTGGACAGTGTATTAATTTGCAAATATCAGAAATATGTTACCTTCAACTCTCTCAGAACTTGAGGTAAAATGGGAGTAAAGTTAGAAATTATATTGAAATCCATATTATACTAAAAAAACTAATCTCCGTCCAGAGAGGTCTTGGAAGGCCCAACGGTGCCGATCGACAGCCGTGTCATCCTCAGACGAAGGCATCACTGGATGCAGATATGGAGGGACGTGTGGTTAGCACACTGCTCTCCTGTCGTTGTCAACTTTCGTGACTGAAGCTGCTACTTCTCAATCAAGTAGCTCCTCAATTGGCCTCACAAGAGCTGCCCATTTGCCAATAGTTGTCAGCAGACATGAATGGTCTCCCGTCCAAGTGCTAGTCAAGTCCAACGGTTCTCAACTTCGGTGATCTAATGGGAATCGGTGTTACCACGGCGGCATGGTCGTTATAATAAGAAAATATTCTTTCCAGTGATATGCTGTTGTGTTTCCATCACTCTTCGTTGTTGTTTTTTTTGCAACAGGTGTTTAATTGACCATTCTTGTTTGCAAATGAATTGTCATAGGCCATCAGCATTGCTTCGTGTTTTATTCATTTTTATGTTTTTAACATCATCTCAATACAGTGAACACACAGTACTTTTGCAAAGCTTCCAAACAGCCTGAAGTCTACCCAAAAATCAACTGCCAAAAGGCTTTACACAAAAAGAGTACTCATTGATAACATTCACAGGCTGATGATGGTTTTTTGAAACAATAATATTTTTATACACTGCCAGAAAAATTAGTACAAATGTGAAGACAACATCCATTGTGATCTGATTATGATCCACCACTACCTAGGGGATAGCAGATGTACCGATAATAGTTTCTATGTCGTCTGTCAACAGATAGAATAGCGACATAGCTACCAGAGCGAAATTAGTGTCTACCCTTTAATAGGGAATGCTCACGATCAGAGGGCCTGCGTTGGAACACGTGAAGCAAGCAGGCAACCATGCCACAGAGATGCACTCGTGCCTCCTACAGTCAACTGAGTGAAATTGTAAGGGCTCAGATTGTAGCCTTCCGAGAGGTGGAATGGTCCTTTCGGAGAACTGTCGTACAAGTTGACACAGCACATGAAGATTTTCATACCTGTAGACAAGGATCTGGATGTTCACACAGCACAGACTACCGCCAGGACCATCGTACTGTAAGGGCAGCAGTGGCAGATCATACAGCTACCAAGAGAGCTAGTGAACCCGAATGTGTCAACATGAACTGTTGCAAACCGGTTATTAGCAGCGGGACTATGGGCACACACACATCTAGCCTATCTTCCACTCACGCCACAGCATCGACGTGCACGGTTCGACATGTACCGTCAGAGGATCACTTTGAAGATGAATGGCACACGAGTGACGAAAGCAGATTCTGTCTGCATGCCAATGATAGTCATTTGTGCATATAATGTAGACCCAGTGAGCGCTGTCTCGTGGGGCACATTTGTCCAAGACACACTGCACCACACCAAACATCATGGTCTGGATGCTATAAGCTATCACTCTCATATACCTCTGGTGCTTTTGGAGAATACACCAACCAGTGCTCGGTACTTATAAAATGTTGTTAGACCAGTTCCTTCGAATTAAAGTTTACAAAATCCTTAATGTAACATATTTCTCTTAGGATTTATATTTCTCACACTGATAATTGCGGTGTCTATAAACATCAGTTCTATGATTTTAGTAGTGTCAAGGCCAACATTATCATGAAAACAAAAGAATTTCAAATAAATATTTCTGGTTGGTCGTTTACAAGCGTTTCGAAAACCGATAAAAGTGTTATAGTAAAGAACATTTCGAAAAAATAACACTTAAAGAATAGGCATAAAAATGTTCATAAGTAAATCTATGTGTATATTATATAAATAGCCTGTTACTGACAAGCAGCAAATGACTGATCTAACATATCATATGTAACATTAATGTCACATGTTGCTTACTAAAGGCTAACGCATGCAACTTGTGCTCCCCCCTGCCCCTTCGCCCATTCCACCACCCTTTCTCATTTCATAAAAGTACAGTGCATATTTTATGGTACTTTGTTTGGTTTTTACACCATCATTACGTTCCTGGGCTGATACACTGAGGAGTGCAACTCTTGATTTAAATATGCATTATTGTCCATGGTGTCTATGGAGCTATGGCTGGTTAGATAATAAGGTTCCTGTGATGGTTGTGTCGTTATGCTGCTTATGTGGTACGATGCATATGGCAGATTATGAAGCTCGGTTTACTGGTTGAGTATGTGGTCTTCACCATTAAATAATTTTTTTAAAAAAATGTTTGGATTTATTTTTGTTCACATCTATTACCTGTACGATTACTCCTGAGTAACAAGTGGTTTCCCTGTAGAAAGAAATGGCGAATAGTTGTTTTCGTCCAATTTTCAGTGATATTCTTTTATTACTACTGTTGTCCACTTGACCTTCCCCTTCTTTAGCTGCTTCATTTTCAGGCTCCTCCTTCCTCGCCATTTTCCAGCCCTCTAGCCATCATCCCTCTCCCCTCACCCTTATACTACAACCACACTACCACCCTACATACACATGGCTATGGTTATGTTATGTCTTCCTCTGGATGGCAAGTAGATTTATGCTACTTTGTAAAAAGGATAACACTGTGGATACACATTAAGAAAAAGTTGTCTTATCTTCACATAATGTGTATTTCTTAAGTTTAATGTGGTAAAGTTTTTATGCTTATAAATGGTCAGAAATGATGACGATTTTTAATCTATTGCTTTGGTTTCTTTTAATTCTAATGTTGCTGTTCACATTTAACGATTTTTATGTACCAACATGGTGTACAACTTTGTGCTGCCGGCTTTTAATAATCAGTGGAAAAGGATTTAAAAAGTAATAATTTTATTATTGACATGTACAATTCCACATTTAATGAGTCTTACATACCAGCATGGCATACAACTTTGTAATACATGTCGTATGTGGTGCTGATGTGTATTACTGGTGAGTGATTTTAAGTATTTGACTGTTTTTTGGTAAATATTTAAAAAGTATTTGTTTTATTGTTGACTTGTATGGTTATTGTAGCAATGTTGTATTCTTGATGGTTGGAGAACATTTTAATAACTAAAAAAGGTTTCCTCATAGGGTGCCCCCTTCCTAAGGTTTCCTTATAACACTAGAAGGAGTAAACTGACAGTTACCTGTATGCATTGTAAATGCTTGCTGTATAATTTTGACTGCTTTGGAAATGCCATTTTCGACTATGTTATGTACGTTTTGAAACGATATGTTCTGTATCTTTGGCATATGCTTAAAAATGTCGTAATAACTGTATTATACGTGAGAGTAGGTATTGTTTTCTACCTTTCAGGATGATTTGAAAATGGGTCTTGGCCTAAATGTAGTCACTGAATGAATAAAAATTAAAAATTTGCAACTTAGACTGGTTTTTTGTTCTACTGATCTACTGATCAGATAGTGAAGGGAGACGAAAATTTAATAGTAATGGGTGACTGGAATTCGAGTGTAGGAAAAGGGAGAGAAGGAAACATAGTAGGTGAATATGGATTGGGGCTAAGAAATGAAAGAGGAAGCCGCCTAGTAGAATTTTGCACGGAGCACAACTTAATCATAGCTAACACTTGGTTTAAGAATCATGAAAGAAGGTTGTATACGTGGAAGAACCCTGGAGATACTAAAAGGTATCAGATAGATTATATAATGGTAAGACAGAGATTTAGGAACCAGGTTTTAAGTTGTAAGACATTTCCAGGGGCAGATGTGGACTCTGACCACAATCTATTGGTTATGACCTGTAGATTAAAACTGAAGAAACTGCAAAAATGTGGGAAATTAAGGAGATGGGACCTGGATAAACTGAAAGAACCAGAGGTTGTACAGAGTTTCAGAGAGAGCATAAGGGAACAATTGACAGGAATAGGGGAAAGAAGTACAGTAGAAGAAGAATGGGTAGCTCTGAGGGATGTAGTAGTGAAGGCAGCAGAGGATAAAGTAGGTACAAAGACGAGGGCTGCTAAAAATCCTTGGGTAACAGAAGAAATATTGAATTTAATTGATGAAAGGAGAAAATATAAAAATGCAGTAAATGAAGCAGGCAAAAAGGAATACAAACGTCTGAAAAATGAGATCGACAGGAAGTGCAAAATGGCTAAACAGGGATGGCTAGAGGACAAATGTAAGGATGTAGAAGCTTATCTCACTAGGGGTAAGATAGATACTGCCTACAGGAAAATTAAAGAGACCTTTGGAGAGAAGAGAACCACGTGTATGAATATCAAGAGCTCAGATGGAAACCCAGTTCTAAGCAAAGAAGGGAAGGCAGAAAGGTGGAAGGAGTATATAGAAGGTTTATACAAGGGCGATGTACTTGAGGACAATATTATGGAAATAGAAGAGGATGTAGATGAAGACGAAATGGGAGATACGATACTGCGTGAAGAGTTTGACAGAGCACTGAAAGACCTGAGTCGAAACAAGGCCCCCGGAGTAGACAACATTCCATTAGAACTACTGACGGCCTTGGGAGAGCCAGTCATGACCAAACTCTACCAGCTGGTCAGCAAGATGTATGAGACAGGCGAAATACCCTCAGACTTCAAGAAGAATATAATAATTCCAATCCCAAAGAAAGCAGGTGTTGACAGATGTGAAAATTACCGAACTATCAGTTTAATAAGTCACAGCTGCAAAATACTAACGCGAATTCTTTACAGACGAATGGAAAAACTGGTAGATGCAGACCTCGGGGAGGATCAGTTTGGATTCTGTCGAAATGTTGGAACACATGAGGCAATACTGACCTTACGACTTATCTTAGAAGAAAGATTAAGAAAAGGCAAACCTACGTTTCTAGCATTTGTAGACTTAGAGAAAGCTTTTGACAATGTTGACTGGAATACTCTTTTTCAAATTCTAAAGGTGGCAGGGGTAAAATACAGGGAGCGAAAGGCTATTTATAATTTGTACAGAAACCAGATGGCAGTAATAAGAGTCGAGGGGCATGAAAGGGAAGCAGTGGTTGGGAAAGGAGTGAGACAGGGTTGTAGCCTCTCCCCGATGTTATTCAATCTGTATATTGAGCAAGCAGTAAAGGAAACAAAAGAAAAATTTGGAGTAGGTATTAAAATTCATGGAGACGAAGTAAAAACTTTGAGGTTCGCCGATGACATTGTAATTCTGTCAGAGACGGCAAAGGACTTGGAAGAGCAGTTGAACGGAATGGACAGTGTCTTGAAAGGAGGATATAAGATGAAAATTAACAAAAGCAAAACGAGGATAATGGAATGTAGTCAAATTAAATCGGGTGATGCTGAGGGAATTAGATTAGGAAATGAGACACTTAAAGTAGTAAAGGAGTTTTGCTATTTAGGAAGTAAAATAACTGATGATGGTCGAAGTAGAGAGGATATAAAATGTAGACTGGCAATGGCAAGGAAAGCGTTTCTGAAGAAGAGAAATTTGTTAACATCGAATATAGATTTATGTATCAGGAAGTCGTTTCTGAAAGTATTTGTTTGGAGTGTAGCCATGTATGGAAGTGAAACATGGACGATAACTAGTTTGGACAAGAAGAGAATAGAAGCTTTTGAAATGTGGTGCTACAGAAGAATACTGAAGATAAGGTGGATAGATCACGTAACTAATGAGGAGGTATTGAATAGGATTGGGGAGAAGAGAAGTTTGTGGCACAACTTGACTAGAAGAAGGGATCGGTTGGTAGGACATGTTTTGAGGCATCAAGGGATCACAAATTTAGCATTGGAGGGCAGCGTGGAGGGTAAAAATCGTAGAGGGAGACCGAGAGATGAGTACACTAAGCAGATTCAGAAGGATGTAGGTTGCAGTAGGTACTGGGAGATGAAGCAGCTTGCGCAGGATAGAGTAGCATGGAGAGCTGCATCAAACCAGTCTCAGGACTGAAGACAACAACAACAATGATCAACTATTTCGGTTTCTCTCCTTATCTTCTTCATTGCTATCATGCAGCATTTCCAAGTCTTCTTCTAGTTCATTCTCTCAAACATTCTTGGAACTCCTTCCAGCTATCTCTTGATCTTGGCTTTTCTTTCCCATGGCAGAGCTCCTGAAGCACACTTTTTACAGATTCGTCTATGTTTTCTTCAGTTCCAACTCGATTTGCATGGACTCCTTTGTTGGGCAGCATATTCAAGATTTCTTGGTGGACCAACAGAACAATACCCATTTTTCTGATACCAGTCACACTATTGTCTCCAGAACTTTCACTCAGCTCTTCAATGACTTTTTTTCATTTGTGGAAAGTGGATCTTAGCCAGAGAGTTTCGAATTACCCTGATTCAACCACTTTTGAAAGAGAAACATCAACTTACTTTTCAGAGGGTAAAAAGGCCTCATCCAGAGGTTGGGCTAGATAAGTTGAGTGTTTTGAAAGCATTGTAAACGTGGGTCCATTATCTGCATAAGATGTCAAAACAGCTTCAGAAAAATGGCTTGAGTGTTTTTAACCAATGAGATATCTTAAGTGCGGCTCTTACTGAAGGTAAGGCAAAGCTATTTTAAAACATCAGTCTTCAAAATGTTTTTGGTCAAACCAGCCACTCTTGGTGCACCCATAACGTGTCCTTGGACCCTCCAATTTGTCATGAGTCATATAGATTTTCGGCTCTGTACACAGTATAATCGGTAACAGCTTATTATCACGACTGCAAGCAAACATCAAGCTTGTTGCTGATTTGTAATATCGTTTACCTTTTCAGGGTGTTTTTGGTGTTTATACAAATAATTATTTTGCTTTCTGTATCATAGCTCAAAATTGTTTCATTATGACTTATAATGTTGCAAGGTTATATATGAGTTCCTTCAAGATTAGCAAAATAATCATTTATTGATATTCTTTTAATATTTTTGAGCAACAGTCATATAATAATGCTTGAATGGTATTTCCGCCATTTGAATGGTACTTCCACCATTTGACTGTTTATTTTATGTCACTATCATTAAAGTTTGTGCAGAAATACCCACTCTGGCCCTTTCGATATTTTGGTTCATTCTTAAGTTTCCCTTTGTGTCTCATCAGAAAGAAAATACCCAATCCCCTCATGATAGATTATATTTGAGCTTCTTTATGGTCGGCCACTGCTTGCCCAAATATCCTTTAACAAATCCATGCATGATAACAGAAACTTCATTCTCCAAGAAGGATGATTTCATCTAAAATTATTAAATAATTTGATTATAGTATGATACAGTAAGCCTGGATCGATTCTGCCTACATATGGTAGTCGCACTATTGATTCTGGTGCCAGTATGGTAATTACCTGCAGTAACTGTTTAACAACTTAGAAAGAAAATGCTTATTCAGTTACTGGAATGGGCTAGGTACAGATACTATACAAACTTTTGTGGGAAAATTAATAAGCCTACCTTTCAAAACAGACTCTTCGACGGCTCTCAAACTTGCCTGCCCCCAGGAGACTTTTGGTTTATCTTCATCTTGTTAGTGTGTTACTTTTCTTAAACATCATGCAGAATTAATTTTCCTCTTTCTGCTTCAGTCACAGCTTTATCTAAACCAATAGCATTGTACTGATTCAAAGGTTTTGGCACAAGGGGCCCTCTTGTAAAACCTGCTGTAACCGAAAAAACAAAAAATCAGTAGAATTCAGGTTGAATGGGGTGAATGAACATGCATCACTGCACCACAAGCAGAAGCATTTTTTTTTAAATTTTTATATCTTAAAAAATCTTTTTGAAATGTGAAACAACAATGACAAGTTATTGTTCACAGATACTTTCCTTACCTTTGACAAGAAATTCATCTTTATTCAAATGCAGGATATGACTTCGGCTAGTAAAGTTTCCAGTTCCTTAAAAACTGCACGATGAAATCCATCCAAGAAAACAGTACAACTGAGCAGCAAAGTTGACGGGGTAAATCTTCGACCATAAAGTATCTATGGTCGAAAGGGTAAATCAACTGACTGGCATAGTTGCCAATATTTACTTGGAATTACCAATACACAGTCATATTATAAAAATGCTGCGCTTTGTCTCTTCACTCCGTTGTATCACCTTGATCAACGGTAACTTTTGTAACTACATGAGCTGCAAGATGCTACTAAGTTAAATCCTTTGCCTGTATTCATATTGGGGTAAATTACTTTTGGAAAACTGTATGTATTGACAGAGTGCTCCTTAAAATCAATGCATCAACGGCTGTAATTAATATTGACAGTCATTTATACTTAATTGAATGCATCTCTAAGATGTTAGCAGCGTATGTCTTCCCGTATATCTTCATATCTTATAATCTTTGTAATGTTTACTGTGTCTTGTTTTGTTGTACTTTGAAAAATGCCGGTAATTTAATTTTGTTGAAATTAATGTGAGATTACTAACAGAAATCCACTGTTAAGCACAAATGATGTAAACGATTACATATTGCATTCTCGTCAGTGTAACAGTTTCGTGAAATGAAAAATCTACACTGTGGAGTACGCAGGAATCAATTGCTGACGCCGTATATATTGATTTTAGTGGTTCATTTGATGCTTAGAACATAAGCATCCCAATTAGAAGCCATACAGCCATCAAACTACGACGACAGACTCGTTCACAGTAACAGTTTCATTGTGTAGTACGAGTTGTGTTACGCGAGTAACAGTACGACTTCCACGACACGTATCAAGGGAAAATTTGGTCAGCAGACTAAATCTGTCGAACGTGCGATTTAAATATTACGAATTGCCCACATGAGACAAATGGTTGTGTCGTACCATGAGAGCAATACATTTTTACAGCTTAAAACTGCGATATGTAGGCCTCCATAGCTACCACTGCATCTTGGAGATTTTGGCTCACCACATTTTCTTTAATGTGAGTCGGTGAGCAGCACATCCACAAAGCTGTAGAGATACTTTGCGGGTACCAGCAGCCGCTTCACATGAATACCGGTGTCAAGACATTCGATTGGACCTTTCTGTCATCAACAGAATCTATTTAAGTATTTTGCCGCCCCCCCCCCTCCCATTTCGATGTGTCTTTGTGAACAGAACAACTCTTATGTTCTTCCTGTCACAAATACTGAGCTATACTCCCACTGTCATAGACAAGACTTTCTCCCCAAAAATTTCAGGATATCTTGTGCTACATTTTAGCTGAGTTTAAAAACATAAGATTCTGTAAATACATGTACTATAGTATTCATCACGAATGCTCTTCCTCATAAAAATTGATTCACTCAGTAAAGCACACTGTGTGGTCATTTTAACTAGTTCAAAAGTGCCCATTTGCCACTTTTCAGTTTACAGAAGAAATGGAAATATTGGTAAGAGATTAAAATACAGAGATGTGAGGAGACTGTTCAGCATAAAATAGAATTAATAAGAAAATCCAATTCAATATTAGCATTGCTGACAATTTTATCTGGTTTTCTGAAAATGATATTGTTTTAGATTAAATGTTTTTGACCCTTAGTACTGAGTGGAGGTATGTCTCATTAGCTGAGTGGTGAGTGTAACTGACTGCTGTGCAGATTACCTGGGTACTGCCAAGGACGTTTCCGTGGTTGGAGGTCTGGTATAGGGTGCACGCAGCTTTGTGATGCCAACTGAGGAATTATTTGACGGTCAGTAAAGTCTGCAAAACAGCCAGGAGAGCAGTGTGCTGCCCACAATCCTCTTCATACCACATCCGCAAAACACTTGAAGGCACAGAATGACACAGGAGCCAGTAGACATCCATTGGGCCTTGACGACATAAATGAGAAGTTCATTTAGTACTGATTGGAGACAGGATAGTACCATACTTGATGACTAATTTTATACACTCAGCATCATGACAATGTTTATGGAACACTATTTTCTCATTGGTTGTGTCTCCTTACCCAATCACCTGACTCATCATTCATCATTTTCACTTCTCATCATTCACAGTGCAGACAGTTACCAACTGCAATATGCAACACAAAAGTGCCAAAACAGTATGTGCATTTTTACCATTATTATAATGTTTATCTGTGGCTATTTATTTACATTTTATTGGATGCCATTGTAATTGGTGACACACACACATACACACAGAAAAATTGTGAAGACAGGAAGTGAAAAGGAGGAGGACTGGGGAATATGCTGACCAGAATAAATATCATAGATGTAGATTATTTTCACCTGTGGTACAACTTTGCTGACCGAATGGAGAATCTTTGATTTTCAACAGTGTGATAAACATTATAATAATGGTAAAAATGCACATACTGTTTTGGCACTTTTGTGTTGCATATTGCAGTTGGTAACTGTCTGCACTGTGAATGATGAGAAGTGAAAATGATGAATGTTGAGTCAGGTGATTGGGTAAGGAGACACAACCAATGAGAAAATAGTGTTCCATAAACATTGTCATGATGCTGAGTGTATAAAATTATATGACAGCATAACACACTATATTGTGCAGAATGTTGACATATAAGACAATATTCCACAAACTTCAAACTGTACTGTTATGTTACTGCGTAACCACAACCTTAGAAATATTGAAAATACCTGATAAAGTTTTCAAAAAGATTGTTGGGCTACGTTACAGATCAGTCCATCACAATAGCCAGTTTTCCTCCTCACAAGCCATCTCATAACTAAACTGTAACATTTCATCCTAACCTATACCTTGTGTTATGATACATATCAATCCATCACCACAATCAGTTTTCTTACACTCACATTTGTTGGCTTTGCCAACTCATAATGAGCCAACATTTCAAATAAGCTAGATTGAGGTTATGCTACAGATCAATCTGTTACCACGCCCAGTTTTCTTCTAGTCACATTAGTTGCCTTCGCCATCTCACATGAAACTATAACATTGGAGTATGAAATGATATCCCAAGAAATTCTGGCATATTCCAATTAACACTATGCAAGAAATACAAAAAAAAAAAAAAACAGGAATGAACTTTATAGGCCTAATCCATGGTAGCTAGATCAATAATCATCAGTCTCAAGCTATCCGTATCAAAAACAGGAGCAATCAATTCTGGTCAATGGAAGTGTCTGATCCACCTGTCGGCTTTGACCCGTGACATAAGGCTGTTGTGGTGTGTGACATCACGACGGTGCGATGTTTAGTATGTGAGAGTGGCGTGTTTGTAGGTGTCATTTTGATGTGATTGTTGGTGCTCTCTGGTGGTGTGTTTATGCGTTGTGTGTTAGATGATGTTTTTGGTTTAGTTTGCATGTATGGTATGTTTATAGGTGGCATATTGTTGCCGTCAGTGGTTCTCTCTGGTGGTGTGTTTATTGGTAGCATGTTGGGTGGCGTATGGGGTTCATTTGCGTGGTAGCATTGCATGTATGTGCTATCGGTGGTGGCTGTGCTTTCAGTGGAATATTTTTCAGTTACTTAACGATTTTGGTTTGTTATGTCGACGTTATTGTAGATTTTTTCTGTTCATCGTGTCTGAATTTTATTAAATTGCTTTGTTTATGTCTTTGGTAGGTATGGATATGACTGACAAGGTCAACAGTTCACGGTTGTCGGCGATGATGGGGGACAGTGCGTTGTCTCTAATAAAATTTCTTCAGCTAATCAGGCTGTTGACTGAAGTCGTGAAGTGTTGAGTGTGTCATGAAGAAATGAGGCTTACTCAAGTTCCGGCATCTCGGACCAGGGACGGCTATGTGTGGAGATGTCGTAAGGATAACTTATGGAGCTCCGTTAGGCGAGGTTCCTGGTTCGAGAAGTCTTGGTTGGGCATGCAAGAAATTGTGTTAATGACGTATCGTTTTTGTTATAAATCCTTTTACAGTTTCTGTGTGCATGAGGTGGGTGTGAGTGAGAGAATGGTGCTTGATTGGTATTCTTATTGTCGTGAGGTGTGTTCTGAATACATTAAGTACAGGGGTAGGTTGGGTGGGCCTGATGTTGTGGAGATTGATGAGTCGCAGTTTGGGAAGAGAAAGTATGGGAGGGGTAAGTCATTGGTTGGATTATGGGTGTGGGGGGGTGGCTGTGGTATTTCAGGGGTGGGTTTTCAGAATGTGTATTTAGTGTTTTGTAGGGTCAGACAAAAAGGGAATTAGCGGGATTGATTGAGGATTTTGTTGAAGAGGGTACCACTATAGTTTCAGATGCATTTTCTTGTTATAGGGGGTTGGGTCAGTAGGAGTACAATCATTTAGTAGTGAACCACAGTGTTGAGTTTAAGAATTATGACACGTGGGCCTGTACGAATATTATAGAGGGGTTTTGGTCGGCAGTTAAGTCAGTTATTGGGAGGGGGAAGAGGCGCTCTTCTAACCTTCAGTCTCATCTAGATGAGTACTGTTGTCGGAAGAACATCCCTGAAGGCTATTGTATTTTTAGGGTTTGTTTAAGGGCGGTTAGTAGGATGTATAGACCAAAGATTGTGGGTTAGTTAGGTGTTGGGTGGGGGTGGTGACTGAAGTTTGTAGAGGGATGTGGGGGTGGTTTTTTTATTTTGTGCAGAAAACTTTTTTCTTTTTTGCTACAGTTGTGGAGTTGTAGAGTGTGATTGTGATTTTTTTTGTTTTTGATTTTTTTTGGGGGGGGGGGGGAGAGGGGATTGGGTCATGGGTTGGGGGGGGGGGGGAGTTTTATTTGGTTGTGGTGATTTGGTATTTTGGTTTGCTGTTGTCTTAAATGACTTTAGGGAAGTGTTTGATTGCAAGGTGTGATTGTGACTGTGGCTCATTTGGTACTGTTAGACCTATAAAGTTCAAGGAAGTGTTTGATTGCAATTTTTATTTTCTAGGTTTGTTTTTTCTTTTGTGGTAAGATTAAATGTGGTAGTGGTGAAGTTTTTTAGATTTATAGTGTGGTATCGGTTGTTTCTGTTGACCTGTATAGGTCAAGGGAAGTAGTCGATTCCAGTGGATTTTGTGTGTAGTGGGGATTCGGGAAGGTTGTGGGGTCTTGTTATTTTAGTGGCTTTTGTCGTTTGGTGTAGTGGAGTTTGTTTGAATTTAGTTTGTCCCCACCCAAAAATCCCCAATTTCCCTCACTTGTCCTTTTAGTTTCATTATATTTTTGGAGGAAAATGTGTTTGGTGGTTTTTCGATCTGTTTTTATGTTTGTTGTCATGTTTACATGATGACGTCATAGGAGCGGTATGGGTGTTGTTGTGAATAGTCGTTCACGCCATATTGGTGATGTCATTGGTCAAAGCAGAGAGGTGGAATCGGGTGCTTCCATTATCCCATCAATTCATACCTACTACTGAGTGATTATATTCAATGATTCTCATTGCCTGCTGTATATTATCATGTTAGTGGCTATGACAAACAAAAACAAATTGCCAACAGCAGCATGTAGTGGAAGAGCCACTGAAACTGTAGTGCACTTTTACCACTCTGTCATTATCACTGGCCATGGGACAGTCTCTGTGGTTTAAAGCAGAGTTCTCGGTGCTTTACAGTGTTCAGCAATGTACATCCATATATCTGCTGAGTTGTTGTATGAGAGTGTGAGGAAGGACTTTGGTCAAAACCTTATATATTTGTGGTATTCTTTTCATTGTACCTGTCTACAGCTAAACACCTCTATGCGGTGAGTAGCAGTGTATCATTTCCACGTTGTTGTTCTTCCAGCCCAGAGTTTTCAATGTACCATCAATGTTCTACCCAACAACATTTCAATTTTGTTACACTCAGGTTTCTGTTTTCCACTCATTTTTGCCCCTGATAAACTTGTTCATATTACCCAGTCTGTCCTAGCAATTCTAAAAATACATATATCTCTATTGCTCACTGGGCATCATCATATGTTGAATGTTTCCTTCATCATTAATTTTGTACAATTTTTAGAATTGTCATTAGACTTGTCTTCTGCAAATTTTCTCCCTCTCAATTTTAAATACACACGATACATTCAATTCTGCACATATAGAGGTATTACACCAGTGATAAGTGTGTAGGCAATCCCTTGCAGGATTCATTTAGAATGAAGCACTAACTGATATAAACTGTGAAAACTGTTTTTATTGCTCTTAAATCAAACGAGTACACATGAGTGTCTGCTTGCAAAGGCATACAAAACCATACTGATTAAATATGAAAATTATCACACACTTTGCCATTCTGTGTTCTGGTGTCCCCAATCCTGCCCAGTTAGTGCAGTGTCACTTGGCAAGGAGTGATTGCTATTCAGAATCATACACAGCACATGTAGTATCAGTGAGATCAGTCAGCATGCTGTCCATGTGTAGAAAGGGGAAGGTGCTTGCTCCATTTCAGTTTTATCAAAGGGCCTGGAGGCTCAGAATGAGCATTTTGGAAACTACATGACTTATTGGGTGTTTGAGGAGTTCTGTAGTGAGTGTCTTCAGACATTGTGAAGCCGAGGACAAAGGGGAAGGTGCTTGCTCCATTTCAGTTTTACCAAAGGCAGGTTGTGATGACCTGGAGGCTCAGCACGAGCATTTTGGAAACTACATGACTTATTGGGTGTTTGAGGAGTTCTGTGATGAGTGTCTTCAGACATTGTGAAGCCGAGGTGAAATGATGGCCAGATGTCGTGAGGTGGACACCCACCCTGCATTACGGATGTTGGACGTTGTAGACTGGGCAGACTGGTAAAATAGGACAGGTGGCGGAACTAACATCAGACTTTATTGCTAGGCAGAGCACAAGGGTGTCTGACCGCACAGTGCACCAAACACTCCTAACGATGAGCCTCTGCAGCCAACGTCCCATGTGTGTGTCACCATGACATCGGCAGCTACAATTGAAATTGGCGTGTGACCATTAGCATTGGATGTTGACACAGTGGCAGGCCTTTGCATTGTCTGATGAATCCCGATACCTTCATCATGCTGACAGGAGGGTGCGAATCTGTCATCTTCCAGGGGAACAGCTTCTCGATACCTGTACTGCAGGATGGAGGTGAGCAGGTAGTGGCTCCATTATAGTCTGGGGAACATACAGTGGAGCTCATGCAAGGGGTCGTGATAGCCAAAGAGTATTGTACACTGGTTGCAGACTGTGTGTACCCTTTCATGTTTCTCGAAGGCAGTGTCATTTCTCAACACAATGATGCACCATGTCACAAGACCAGGAGTGTGATGCAGTGGTGAGGTACAGTTGATGTGCTGCCGCCCCCCCCCCCCCCCCAACTCACCAGATCTGAACACAATCGAACACATCTGGGATGTGATGAACATGGCATCATAGCTCATACCCCCTCCACCTCCTCGCAATTTACAGGAATTAGGTGACATGCATGTGCACATGTCTTCCCTCCAGTGACCTACTTAGGCCTCATTGCTTTCATGCCACGCTGTGTCAACACCTTTATCCATGCTAAGTTGGACATACTGGCTATTAGGTAGGTGGCCATAATGTTCTGCCTGATCAGTGTATATAAATAAAGAAGAGGAATGTCATCAACACTGATTTCTGGGGAACCGCCCATTTGACCATGTCCCACTAATGCAGACAAATGCAGACTGACTAATCGGAGGTCTGTACACTCGTTATAATACCTCGCGCATTCAGGTTTCACTGTACGACTGTGATCCGTGAGGAGAAAAGGTTCTACGTTAGCAACAATCTCATTGGCTGCGTTACATATTAATACGCAGATCGGCGGAAGCAGATTTGGTCCGTCTCTAACACAGCGCCATCTCGTAGTGCGGAGACGAACGAGCGCTGCGCCTGCGCTGTTGTGCTTAGCGGGGCGCGCTCTAGTGGGAAAGTTGGGTATGCGCTGACTATGTGGAACTGTGTACACAACACTGTGTTTAAAATTCTTGTTTACAGTAGGCCTATATTTTTAAATTTCCTTCCTGCTCTCATTATCTGTAATAAAGCAGTTAATACTTTTAAATTATCTTCCATGATGGGAATTACTGTCGTGATGTGCACATTAGAAGGCAGATTGTGATACAGTGCATTGTGGCAAGGGCAGTGTACCACATGATGCACCAACCAATAGTGTCAATATGCCTTGTTTGTCTGTAGCATGATGTTTGGGGAGTGCACAGAACACTTTGATATTCATTTAAATATGGTTAAGGGTACTTTGCTACTTTAATGTTTGTTAGAAATGGCATAAAACAAACACGAGAAGTAGTATGTTAAAAAGTGAGAGCGAGAGTTTTACAGATTTATAAATTTTTGAAGGAAAATCGGAAGCAGGAACTCTGGTCTGATGTGGCACTGATCCCAGCATTGCCAGTTACCATGGTAGACAATGGCTGGAGTGCTCTACATGAACAAAGACAGATAACACACTAGCAATGCTGCAAAGTATTTCATCGGTGCAGAATTCTTCACACAGATGTCTTTTTACTTGCACGTGATTATAGGGGAGCCAAGAAATCGGTCAGTAAACAGGACAGGATTGGAAGACATAATGAGGACCAGAGTGAAAATTAAATGGATTGGACATATAGCCAAGCAAATAGATGGGTAATGATCCAAGGATGTCTTCTTTATGCCAAGAAATGACATTAGATAATCTAAAGGGCAACATGAATGACTATAGCTGAGAAATGTAATGCATCTAGGGGTGTGGAGGATAACTTCGTTCAGGACTGCACGGCAGATGGCATCTGTGGATTCTGGTGCAGCTGCTGATGATTAATTTGGTAGTGATGATGTGTGCTCTCAGAACTGCTGAATTAATAATCATAAATACTCTATGTGATTAATTAAGAATTGCTGTAATATGCCAGTAGTCTCTTAAAGTAGGCTACTCTGTGGGGCAAGGATGCCCTTGTCCACCTCTCATCGCACTCGAGAGCAGATGCAGGTAATGTAGGCTAGTCATTAGATGGCATTATTGTGCATGCTCGGCCACTCCAGTTTTGCCAACACTGTCCATGGGCAATCAGCCAGTGGAGTATGAACACACACACTGGTGTCCTGCTGCAAGATTGTCCATGTGTCAGCCATTTGCCCACAACTGGCTCTGGATGGGCATGTGAGCTGGAACATCCTATCCTAAACCTTATTTCAGTTGACAATTGTATTTCAGTGCATAAATGTTTACTATTCTCTACTTCTCTTTAATAATAGTGACATCCATGGGTGATGGTTATCAGATAAGTATTAGTAAAAAGTAAATCACTCCTCAACCCAAAGTTTGGTTTCACAGTGGAGGTAGTATACTGTTGCCTTCCTCTGACTTTTGAACTGGCTCACTGAGCTTGTTATTGGGGGAGCTACACCATATCATAGACTCTGAATGATAATGTTGTTAGACAGTATTTCCATTAACAAATCATTTCAAAAGGTTAGCAATCCTAAGATCTGCTGGGAATCAGACATGGGCCCTATGGATCCATAGTCTGGCTCTTACCGACTGAACTAGTGCATTATACTCTAATACTATAGGGCGAAGGTCACACACCTTCAGTTGTGTTGAAAAATGTAAAAGCAAATGACAACAATACACCCAATCCTGATAAGGATTACCTCTCCAGTTGACATTTGTTTATATATTTTTCAATGCATTGGGAGATTGGTGACAGTGCCTGAAACCGGTAATTGTGAAATAATAAACATAACAAACAGATGGAAAAAAGTGTTTTTATTTCCTTACTAGAAAGTATGCTTAATGTTTGGGGGAGGTGGAGGCAAGAGGAACAAAAATATTACAATTCCCATTTTTGCCCTTATTGCACACTGGTAACCAATTTTGTTCCAATAGAGAACAGCTTTGGACCAATAGAATATATTCTGTACCAGAACAAAATTAGTTATCAGTGTGGGAAACATGTTACAGTAGACTAAAAAAAAGACATTAAAACAAATAATCCATTTACTTTTACTAGTACTTCTTGTCATCTGTGCGTACATTTCCCTTATCTCTATTTCGTCTACAGTGAATAAAATAACTGGAAGAACAGTAGTTTTATTTCTTATTGTATTTTTTCAGTGCAGAAGCTTTTTCCAATTCGCTAGGGAGGTATTGGTTTGCATCTATTTTACATGCACATTGAGCACAGCTAATGTCTTTTACTAACAACCCAAGCATACTATCATTAATGGTATTATTAGTTCAGCAGTTAATAATATCTTCATATATCTGCTTACACATTTCATCATTTACTTCACAAACCTGAAGGCTTTTTCATGATAATGTCTTTTTTCCAGCAAGAAGAAAATGAAGAATAATTTATTGCTGTTGCATTTTAAATTAACACCTGTAATGGCTGTGAAACCGGCTAAAGAGAAGGAAGCTGAAAATGAAATGTCAAACACTGATTTCATCTGTGAAGCAGTGCGATTAAAAGTTCAGCATGATTTCTTACAAAAATCTGTACAGTCCATTCTCAATAACATGAAAATAATTGATAGGGATGTTGCTACTGAGTTACAAGCATATGTCAGTGGAAGGGAAACGAAAAGGTAATATTTGATATTTTGAAATTATGTTTCTATATTGTGGTAATGAAAAGGCATTACATAGTATTTTATTTTCCTCTCTCAGGCTGGAAGATTTGGAAGCATTTCAGAATTCCTTGCTAGCAGCTATGGACACTTTGGTCCAACTTAAGTTTGATATCAGCACTGAAGACAGAATACGAAGTATTGGTACGAGTACATTTTTTTAATATAATCATGTCAATGTTGCATTCTTATAAATGAGGATCAGTCACTACCTCACCAGATGAACTGGCAGTGAAGACCAGTGAAGCAAGTAGAAAATACAGTCATCAAGGAGTGTTGTGTCGCGTGTTTGTAGGTAAAGAGCGGGGGGGAGGGGGGGGGGGGATGAAATGTGTTTACATCATACATTTGTGCATTTGTGTGTGCGTCCTTTCAGCTTAACATATCTTCCATCCAGTGAATTATGATCTATCTCAAATTGATTTTTATGTACCAAAATGAATTTTCTGTTGACTCAGTGGTAAATTAATTTTGGGGCACATGTTTCCAGACAAAATTATCAACAGGAAATTAATTTTTCTTTTCCTTGTTTTTCAGATCTCAGTCATTTCCGAACAGCTTTGCTTGAATTGGAGAAACAGCTTACCAGACTCAAGGAGCACACTGATAAAGAGTATGTATATATGGTTCCAGATTAACTTAAGATGAGTAAAAAAATTGTATGTGCTGAAAACACAGATGTGTTACAGCTGACAGAAGTATTACATCCACAATTGTTTCCTGTCCAACATTTGTTGTTTGTGAATTGTTTCACTATATTACAGTTGCAACTGATGATCTAGGGATTGGGAGAGTGGACAGATAGGATGAGCATGAAATTTTTGTTAGAGGCATGTGTATGGATCAGTTTTAATTGTGTGTTTCGCCTTTTAAAGTTCTTCTTTCTCAGAATGTGGGGTCTTCTCAGTTTTAAAAACTTGTGGGTTTCTCTCACTCAATGAGAAGTTTACATGGTTGTTTCACAGTTAAGGATGTAAATTTCAAAGTTATAAGCCCAGCAAATGTATCAATTCATAGCACATGGTGGAGTCATTCACCATCTTGGTTGATACAGAGGCCTACAATCATTTTACATTTATAGAAGTACAGAAAGAATTGTATCACAGATATTGTTAGTAAGTCAGTTTTCTCTTTTATGACATTTCCTGCATGCATCCTGAAGATACACTTGCCCAGAGAATTTGGATTTTTTTGATGGCAAATAATATATGATATTTAATGCAGTGAAAGAAATGAGAAATAATCAAGGCACTAAATTTCTCACTTACTGATTGCATAAATATCTTCCATGCCGTCTGTCAAATGTACCCAACAAATAAGTTCAGGCAGCCCAGTGCACTCTTCTCTGCCAATAATGGGAGGTGCACTTGTGAATTAAAGGAAATTAGGTGCACACTACCTCCCATGCAGCCATCCTCATACAGAGCAGAGTAAACCAGGGGTCATTGGCGAGGGCCTGTAGAGTGGCCTCTGTGATGGTGATCAATGTGTTCTTTACACATATAATTTAGAAAGTGGTTTTTCGGGAAGTCATAGTGAATGTCATTATAAGTCTGCTCTGTGGTAGTCCAAATGTTAAATCTTTCAGATAGTGTCAAATGGCATTCTGCACACTATCTACAAGGGTATATGTGGTGCTGTAATTCTGAACCCATGCCCCACGAGTATACATAATGCTTGACAAAGCCCTTCATATGTGTCATTTCCCAGTCATCCTTGTGAACGAATATGAACATTTCTATCCAGCTGGCCTGAGGAATGACAAGCTGATGTTCATTCTTTCTTATTATTAGTTTCAATTATTTTCAGTAAAGCTATGACTTCTACTATGAGTCTGAAAATGATGATAATGCAGTGTCTTGAGCCACTGTATCTGGAGTGAAACTGAAATACCATTGATTGCAGTCTGCACAGGCTCAATGAAATTTGAAATTTGCACATGAGAAATAGCACTTGGTATCTAAACTAGGTTATAGCCTAATAATACTGTCCAGTTGTCTTGTTGTATATTGAGTCAATAAGCTTCCAAATCACAATGAAAAATAAGAAGAAAAATTCAGTTAATGATACCAACCTTCTCAACGTATGGAATGGTTTTGCCTTTATCTATGATATGAAAGAAGTTTTCCTTCAGGTTTTGTTATGTATGTGGAATACCTCGACATGCTATTGTGAATGTGATGGATGGAAGTGGGTGGCATGTGTTAGCAGCTGAAGGAGCAAATTAATTAGAATTTGCTGCTGTTGAATGATTTGTCATATTATAAGATCAGTTTTGTTCTACTGACATGCATGGAATACGACACTTCCTTGCCACCACTGAAGTGTTGTCAGTCCATGTTTATTTGCACAAAAATGCTCTTCCTTTTGGCGAGTAGTAAATAAACTGTGATCAGATCCAAATACAGGTGAAGTTCACAAACAGTATAACACAGGAACTACAGATGAAAACAGATGAAAAATCCAGGAACCAGCCTTGCTACTTAATGAAGAACAACACAGATATATGATAGAAGTCTGATCAATGACTAGGTGCATTTGGGACGATGGCTGACTCTTGTCTCCATCACTTTACTAGGCCACACAAAAGATCACGTAGATGGTGGCTGGAATGGACAATGAGTTTGGAGTAGTGATGCAAAGAGAGGACTGTGTAGCCTTGGACTTCAGAGGAGCTGCAAGATCTCAATAAATATTTTGTGACAGTGGTGGTGGTATGTGTGCAGTCGATCGCATGTACCAGGCAGTTGTAATATCTTTGAAATGGCATCACAGAGTACTTCTCCTGAACTCTTCTTCTCAAGTATGTTGGCATAGAGAGTCATTGCACTAGAAAGAGCTGATGAGGATATGCAGGAAGGTGGATAGGTAATGTGTGATTTTTCTGTTGTATTTGGTTTAGTTGTGGGACAGGCATGTCAAAATAAAAACAATATGTGCTGTTGTCTGTGAGGCAAGCCAATATGCATATGTCTTGATTTAACCAAAGCCATACTGTTGCATTGAAATTTTATAGAATTAGAAGAAAGTTTATCAATGGCTTGTATGTGTACAGAAAACATGCAGCAGAAACTTATTCTCCAATATCAACAAATGTGGTGCAACATTAATCAGACGGTGATGGTTTAAAGTGGATGGTAGTTTTTTTCGTGATATATACCTGTGAGCATGTGTAAACATGAGAGATGGTTAAAAAATAGTTTTCTTTGTTGAAGACATCAGTGTGTTCATGAGTGTTTTTGTCACTGATTTAGCAAGTAAGGCAGTGATTAACTACAGCAACAGATTGACATGCAGCTTCAACAAAACATTTTGCATTCAGTTTCTGACACAAACCGTACATAAAAGCACTACAGTATTATCTGGTAATGGTTTAAGTAGAACATTTCTAATTTTTAGGAAAAAGGTATTTACTTTTTTATGTATCATGTTGAACAGATTTAGCAGCTGACTCATGGATGCTTGATTATCACTCCCATTATTCCGTATGGTTTAATCCTCTGTGTTACCTTTGTGAATTCTCAAATGATGCTTTAAATGTAGAAAAAGGCAATGAAAAGAGTGTCCAGTACCAGCATGCAAACTTCACATAGGCCGATGGTCGAGCATCTACAAATCTAGTGTCGAAGTACACCAATGAAATTTTTAGTTAAAAACAAAACAAAACAAAAGGAACTAAAGCATTCATTCAATGAACAACAAATGAAACCTCTCTGGACATAGGTAAGACTTTATTAACCATTGTGTTTAAAGATGCACACTGTTCTATAGGCAGTTATTTTCAGTAAGAAGTGATAATTGTGAGAGATTTTTAAAATCTGAGTTAAAACACCCTCATTTATTTGTTTCATTTTTTATAATGGCAAGTTTAAGTGAACAATGTGCAGCTGTAGAAATTTTTTTTTCTACTCAGTAAAAATGTTGGTGAAACTGTTTTAGTGTTGCAAACAGCTTACCAAGATAATTCTGTGGGAAAAACTCAAGTGTGTGAGTGGTTTGCTTTATTTAAATATAGCTACATGTCGATTGATGACAATCATTGTTATGGATGTCCATCAACTGCCCGAATCATCCAGAGTTTGTTCTCCCCCGTCAAACCATCAATCACACCTTTTATTTGGTAGTTTTAGGAAGATTGCACAACAGTGTTCATCAAAAAAGACCCAATTTGAGGCAGACAGGAGACTGGTTCTTCCACCGCGACAATGCACTTGCACACACAACCATCTCTGTTAGACATGTTTTGGCTAAAATGGCATGATTCCACTGCTCCACACACCTTACTTGCCTGAGTTTCTGTGTGCGACTGTTTCTTATTTTCACACATGAAAAAGGGCATGGAAGGACACCGATTTGACACCACTGAAGAAGTCAATAAAAAAATGAGGGGGGAGCTGTCAGCCACTTCTAAAGGTGACTACAAATGTTTTGAACAGAGGAGCACCGGTGGGACAAATGTATTAGCTGTAATGGAGGGTATTTTGAAGGGGATAAGGTTGTTTTGTAAATAATTTGAAAGTATATGGCTTTTAAAAAATAACCGCCTCATACCATCACAGATCTGTAGTTGTTTCCTTCTTCAGCTTTGAAGTTAACATTGTGTCTAGTATATACACAATGTCCCAAAACATGGGGGTCAAACTTGTACAGATAATAGAGAATCCTAAACTGAGTGCTTACAACGAGAAAATCATGTTCGGAAATGAATATTTAGTCTTTTATTGACACAAACAACTTACCTAATAGTAACTTAAACTCACAACAGCTGTCCAAAAGTGATGACTGCCAGTCATACAATCAAATGTAACCCACTACTATAAGCCCGCATAGTCAAACAGCATGGGATGCAAGTGCCTCCACTCCCAGCCTAGTGAGGTAGCTCGCAACAAGGATAGATGGCACATCTAGCGCTATGCCGTGTCCACAACAGCCCAATATAATCCCGGAATGCCAGATGCTTGGCCTCATGTATGTTTACTTGCTTATTGTATGCTCAAAGTTAGTGCTGCTAACACTGATGCTGTAGATGGGTTATGAAACATGAGCAGGTATGAAACATGAGCAGTTCCTAAATATAAGCTCTATTCAGAAAATTCCAGAACATTCATAATTTTGTGCCAGTGGTATGTTGGAGCAAAATTGGTTGGCATCCCTGCACACGCCTTTGTTTAATGTGTAACTGCCAGAAGTTTCATTGTATGTCTGTTAGTTATTGTTCAGTGCTATATTGAGTAGAACATTGTGTCACACAGTTTGTGAATTTCAATATGTCAGAGTTAGAGGAGCAATGTGTCTTCATTAAATTTTGCATGAAACTCAAGAAAACCTTTGCAGAGAGATACCAAATGATGTAGAAAGCCTACCGTGTTGAGTGCGTAAGCCATACTTAGTGTTACAAATGATTCACACAGTTTAAAAATGGCTGGATGGAACTTAAAGATGACCATCGTTCAGTACACCCTTCAGTGTCTACTGATGGCACTCATGTCTGGAACGTCTGCAACATTTCAATTGGATGATGTCATGTAATCTTGACACAGCATCTTGGAATGCGTCATGTTGCTGCTAAATTCATACCATGGGTCATTAGTCAAAACCAGAAAGACATTCACCTCGCAATCTGTAAAGAGCTTTTGGATCGCGCAAATGAGAATGAGATGTTTCTTAAGAGAATCATAATTGGTGATAAGATGTGGGTCTACAGTTATGAGTCCGCAGCTTGTGGTCTCGCAGTCGCGTCCTCGCTTTCTGAGCATTAGGTCCCGGGTTCGATTCCCAGCAGGGTCAGGGATTTTCACCTGCCTCGAGATGACTGTTTATTTGTGTTGTCCTCATCATTTCATCATCATTCATCCACATGGAAAGATTGGACTGAGAAAAGGTTGGAAATATGGACAGGTCCTGATAACCGTGCAGTTGAGTGCCCCACAATCCAAACATCATCACAGTTATGATACTGAGACCAAGATTCAATCTTTACAACGGGCTGGGAAAGATTCTCCAAGACCAAAATAAGCTTGTCAGGTCAGGTCAGGTCAGGTCAAATGTCAAAGCGGTGCTGATAGTTTTCTTTCACTTTGAAGAATTAGTTCATCATGAATTCATGCCATGGGGACAAACTGTTAATCGATGGTACTATCGGGATATGTTGCGACACCTGTGAGAAAATGTGAAAAGGAAATGGCCTGAAATGTGGTGAGACAGTTCATGGTTCTTGCATCACGATAATGCACCTGCATATTCATCCCTGTTGGTGTGTAACTATTGCACAAAAAATGAAGTCCACTGCAGACTTTTTATTTATTTCCAAAGTTGAAAATCCCAATGAAAGGATGAAGATTTGTAACGATAAACAAGATAAAAGACAATTCACAGATGACACTTTGCACGATCCAGCGAGAGGTGTACCAAGACTCATTCTGGAAGTGGAAAGGTGTTTGGAGTAGCATATCAGTTGTGGAGAAGAGTGTTTCAATGGAGACCATGCATAATAAGTTAAAAATATGTGTAGAAAAATTTTGTGGACGAAGCCCTGGAATTTGTGGACAGACCTCTTATGTATCTTATGTGCATTCCTTGTACAATATCTTGTACCACAAAAAGGATTCACAACTAACATTGGTTTGTTATCTCAGTCAGCTGTCTTTATAATTTTACGGCTTAAAGTTTTGGTCTCATACTTCAAACTTCCAGCTCCATTTGTCTCACAGAAATTCACTAAGTGTCCAAACTTTTGCCTGCATCACAAATTATTTTTTGAACTAATTATGTAGTATGAAACTTCCTGGCAGATTAAAACTGTGTGCCGGACCGAAACTCGAACTCGGGACCTTTGCCTTTTGCGGGCAAGTGCTCTACCATTTGAGCTACCCAAGCATGACTCAAACCCCGTCATCACAGCTTTACTTCTGCCAGTATCTCATCTCCTACCTTCTAGACTTTGCAGAAGCTCTCCTGCTGAGAACTTAAGTAAAGTTTGGAAGGTAGGATACGAGGTACTGGCAGAAGTAAAGCTGTGATGATGGTGTGTGAGTCGTGTTTGGGGAGTCCAGATGGTAGGGTATTTACCCACGAAAGCAAAGATCCCGAGTTCGAGTCTCTGTCTGGCACATAGTTTTAATCTGCCAGGAAGTTTCATATCAGCGCACACTACACTGCAGAGTGAAAACTCATTCTAATTATGTAGTACTTTATGGCCAAATTGTCTTGACAATAAAGTGTAAAAGTTGCTAAAGAAGTCTGTACCATGGATTGACTGAAGACAAGCAAGATCAACCTGCATTATATTGAATTTGTAAATGCCAGTTTTGCAACCAAGACTTTTTTTCTTAGTGTTGTTACCACTGGTTTCTTTATCTCACCACTATAAATTGGAACAAGTTCTGTTTATAAATGTCTCAGGTAGGTGATAAGAAATGTATACCAAAATGAGAAGGCACACTCTAAAGACTGGAAACATAAAACAACAGAAGTTGTAGAGTGGGAGACACAAAAATTGAGCCATTACCAAACATGCACTAATTGATGGCAATCATGTTGCCCAGTTAGATAGTACACAAGTTCTGGCTAAGGTTGGCCCTTCCATATGAGCTGGTACTAAATCACTAAACTTATATTTAAATCCCCATCCAGTCATCCTGTTGCACAGTTTGTACAGTTATTCTAAATAAATTTTGGTGAATGCTGGCAAGATTCCTTTAAAAAGGTTGCAGGTAATTTACTGCTCTCTGCATGACCAACCCAAGATTGACTTCATAGCTAACTACTTCTCCGTAAGCAGAACAGTGCATCAAAACCTTTCTTCCATCCCAGTGTTAAAAACAGTTGTTTTTCCATTTGTGGCATATCAGTCTGATAATGACAATGCTGCTCATTGATGCCAGTAAAATATTAAACAACCAGAAACATAAGCTACTTCAAAAATCAGTAAATGATTCTGTGGATTACAATCCCGATACTTTGTTGTAAAATTTGGTGGCATTGTTGTCCGTAACAGCACAACTTTATATATTGAGTAAGAGCATTTTGATGTGGCAATATGAGCTGTGTTTAATGCTCGAAATCGAAACCTTATGTCAGTACACAATGTCTCCACCACTTGCAGGTTAGAATGCTTGGTTGAGGAAGAGAAGAAACTTTGGAATGAACTGCAGGATGCAGATTTGAAGATCGACGAATGGTCCAAACCTCTTGATATACCACATGTGCATGCTGCATCTAAAGTCTCATCTATGTTAAGCATACCAGGGAGTGGAGTGCAACCAGAGGTGAATTTTCATTTTTTTTAAAGTTAATTGTGTATAGGCAACCATTATTTAACAGACTTATGATGTAGTGATACCTTCATAAAGTGCATTATTAACATATGTAATCTACTGGGTTATTCTAAATGATAGACCTATTTTCAAAACTTTGTATTTATTCAAGTACAAATCCAAAATGAACAAGCTTTATGCCAATGAAAAGAGGAAGTTTCAAAGTTTTTTTTTTCACAGTGTTTGATATCAATTTAATAAATTTAATAATTTGTATTTAAATTGTTTTTAATAATTATTTAACAATTACAAATGTTCTAAATGTTCAATGTGGCCACCATTGGCCGCACAGCAAACATCGACGGGCTAGCCAAACTCGTCCCACACGTGCGAAAGTGTATCTGCTGTTACTGGGTGCACAGCAGCAGTGATCCAGTTCCGCAGATCATTTAGAGTGGTTGGTTGAGGCGGGACATTAACAGCTTCCTTCACATAACCCCATAAGAAATAATCACAGGGTGTGAGGAGATGTCGGTGACCAGAAGTGCAGAGCCAGGTCCTCAAGTCTCCTGCAACCGATCCAGCACTGAGGAAGGGAGTCATTCAGAAAGCCAAGTACATCATGGTGCCAGTGGTGTGGAGATCCATACTGCTGGAACATGAAGTCCTGGGAATCTTCCATAAATTGAAGGAACAGCCATTGTTCCAATGTATCGAGCTACGTGATCTATGTGTTTCCAGTTACAGTTCTTCCTGCGAAGAAAAATGGTCTAAAACATCTGTACAGGAAACGGCACAGAACATGTTGATCTTTGGCTAGTCTCTTTTGTGTTGAAGTGGTGAATGTGGATTTTCCAAACCCCATATGCGAACATTGTGTCTGTTGACTTTTCCACTAAGATGGAATGTTGCTTCGTCGCTAAAAATTACATGCTCTAGAAATGCGTCATCCTCCATCTTTGCTGCACATAACCACAAAATGCGAGACGCTTCTCTTTGTCACTGGGGTTGAAATCCTGCACAAGTAGTAATAGGTAGGGCTGGTATGGCCAACACTCTCTCAGAACTTACCATACTGATGGTTGGGATATTCCAAGTTCTCGGCTGGCTCTATTGGTAGACTTACTGGGGCTTTGCGTAAAACTTTATTGAATCTGTCAAACATCATCTTCTGATACACATGGTCGGCCTGTGCTTTTTCCTTTGGACTCACTCCCAGTCTGTTTAAATTGCTTAAATCAATGGCTCTGCTGTTCCTGAATTACATAAGTGATCTAGGTGATAATCTGAGCAGCCCCAGTGGATTGTTTGCAGATGACACTGTAATTTACCATCTATTAAAATCATCAGATGATCAATTCCAATTACAAAATGATCTAGAGAGACTTTCTTTATGGTGCAGAAAGTGGCAATTGGCACTAAACAAGGAAAAGTGTGAGGTCATCCACATGGGTACTAATAGAAATCCGATAAATTTTGGGTATACAATAAATTGCACAAATCTAAGGGCTGTCAGTTCGACTAAATACCTAGGAATTACAATTATGAGCAACTTAAATCGGAAAGACCACATAGACAATATTGTGGGGAAGGTTAAACAAAGACTGCGCTTTGTTGGCAGAACACTTAGAAGATGTGACAAACCCACTAAAGAGACAGCTTACATTTCACTTGTTCGTCCTCTGCTGGAATATTGCTGCGCTGTGTGGAATCCTCACCAGGTAGGATTGACAGGGGACATCGAAAAGGTGCAAAGAAGGGCAGATTGTTTCGTGTAATCGCGCAATAATGGTGAGAGTGTCACTGATATGATACGCGAGTTGGGAAGGCAATCACGGAAACAAAGGCAGTTTTCTTTGCAGCGAGATCTATTTACAAAATTTCAGTCACCAACTTTCTCTTCCGAATTCGAAAATATTTTGTTGACACCCTCCTACATAGGGAGAAATGATCATCGTAATAAAATAAGAAAAATCAGAGCTCAAACAGAAAGGTTTAGGTGTTTCTTTTTCCCACGCGCCATTCGAGAGTGGAATGGTAGAGAAGCAGTTTGAAAATGGTTTGATGAACCCTCTGCCAGGCACTTAAGTGTGAATTGCAGAGTAACCATGTAGATGTAGGTGTGCTAGTTGGTGGTTGACTACCGAATTTGGTATGCAATGCCCACTGCACCGCAATTTGCAACTCACTTTTCGCGAACTCAAGAATGTAGGAAACCTTGTGCTCCATAGTCACTATCTCACTCACAACTGACAGGGAAACGGAATGATGACCCTATTGCCATGTGAACTCTACAGGCCACTTCTGAAACCATCATCACCTGTCTGGTGCCACCCACCAAAAACTTAAAATTTCCTCTTTTCAATGGTATAAAGCTTTTTCAAACATATGAATTTTTGAAAATGGGTCCATTTTTTAGAATAACCCTGTATTTTGGGCTGTCTCAGATTTATTTAAATGGTGGTACAACTTCAGAGTGATATTATGACGAGGAAGCAAAATCTTTCATTCTGTGATTTTAACATATTTTCTTTCTATACTAATCTTGTCACCAGTTTTTTGATTTTATGCTTTCTTTAACTTTAGCATTTTATTTACGCTGATCAGCCAGAACATTATGACCACCTACGTAACAGCTGGATGTCCACCTTTGGCACGGATAATAACAGTGGCACATTGTGGCATGAAAGCAATGAAGCCTTGGTTGGTCATTGGAGGTACTTGGCACCGCACCTACACACACACAAATGATAAATTCAGAGGAGGGGGCAATGAGCTCTTACGCCACATTCAATCACATCCCAGATGTGTTCGATCGAGTTCTGATTCGGTGAGTTGGAGGCCAGCACATCAATTGGAACCCACCACTGCATTCCTCTTACCACTCTATCACACTCCTGATATTGTGACATGGTGCATTATCTCGTTGAAAAATGATACGTCCATCATGAAACAAGATCATGAATGGGTGTACATGGTCTGCAACCAGTGTACGATACTCCTTGGCCATCATGACGCATTGCATGAGCTTCACTGGACCCTTGTTCCCCAGAGCCATCACCTGCTAGTCTCCACCCTGCAGTACGGGTGTCAAGTGGTTCCCCCAGAATATGACAGGTTCGCACCCTCCCATTGGTAAGATCAAGAAGGTATTGGGATTCATCAGACAGTGCAACAATCTGACACTGCACCAACACCCATTGTTAATGATCATGTGCCCATTTCAGTCATAGTAGCCAATGTCATTGTGTTAACATTGGCACTTACACGGGTTGTCGGCTGTGGATGTCCAACATTAGGAGTGTTTGGTGCTCTGTGTGTTCAGAAACACTTGTGCTCTGCCCAGCATTAAAGTCTGATGTTGGTTCCCCCACGTTCTGTCACAGTTCAGTGCCTGCCGTGTTTTACCAGTGTGTCCACCCTATGACACCAAACATCTGTAATGAGAGGTGGCTGGACAACCCCACCATGTCTGGACATGATTTCAACTTAGTTTCACCACGTGTGGAAGACACTCGCCACAGCATTCCTCAAACACCCAACATGTTGTGCAGTTTCCGAAGTGCTCTTGCTAACCCTCTGGGCCATCACAATCTGCTCTTGGTGAAACTCAGGTAGATTGTGTGACTTCCCCATTCTACACACAGACAGCACACTCACCAATATTACATGCACCATGTATGTGTCTGCATGTATCAAGCATGTATCTGACCAGCAATTATTCCTTGCCATACGATGCTGCTATCACCTGGAGAGGTTTGCATCAATAGTAGGTCAGTAGTCATAATGTTCTGGCTGGTCAGTGTATATATGGTTACTGGTGCAAAATGTTTGAAATTCTCAAAAATAGGAATAGGAATAGACCATAAAGATAGAAAAATGATATGGAACCTGTACAAAAACGAGACAGCAGTTATCCGTGGACGGACAAAACAAGAAGAGGTGCAGATACGGAAAGGTGTCTGACAAAGTTGCGCACTATCCCCTGTTATCTTTAACATATACATTGAAGAGGCGCTGAGAAAAGTAAGGGAAAATTCACAGACAGGTGTAGTAATTCATGGCCAACGAATAGATATGATAAGATATGCCGATGATATAGCTGTCCTGGCTGAAAGTGAAGAAGATCTTGTAGTCCTACTGAATAGAATGGGTAAAGATATGGGTGAAGAATATAATATAAGAATTAATAAAGCAAAAACAAAAGTAATGTCATGTGACAAAGAAGATCAAGTGAAAGTCCAAGTTCATGGAGGCAATGAACTGCTTGAACAAGTTGATAAATTTACTTATCTGGGCAGTAATATTACCAGGGATGGAAGGAGCAAGGCAGAAGTGAGAAGTAGAATAGCTCAAGCAAAGGCTGCTTTTAACAAGAAGGAAAAACATATTAACATCCAAGAGCATCAGTCTTGAAATCAGGAAAAGATTTTTGAAATCATATGTGTGGATCGTGGCATGCTATGGGTGTGAAACATGGACTCTCGGCACAGAGGAAGACCAGAAGCTAAATTCTTTTGAAATGTGGTCCTATAGACAGATGCTCAAAATAAAATGTATCGACAATGTCACAAACGAAGTGGTTCTGGAAAGAGCAGGTGAGAAGAGAAGCTTCTGGAGTTTCATTGTTAAAAGAAGAGTGCAATTTACAGTCCATCTATTAAGACATAAAGGACTCCTGAACACAATCATAGAGGGATATGTTGAGGGAAAAAGACCAAGAGGAAGACCACGACTGAGGTACAGGGATCAAATCGTGAAAGATGTGGGATGTAACACCTATAAAGAAATGAAGAGAAAAGCTGAAAGATGCACAGAATGGAGACAAGCTGCCATTGTAGCTGTTGCAAACCAATCCGTGGATTGACCACTACAGAGAGGTACAAAGATGATAAGTATACAATAAGTACAAAAGAAACATAAGATTGAAATGCCAAGAAAGGATGCCTTGGGTTGAAAATGACCAATGGCAGGGATGCAGTAATTCTCTCCCTCTATTCAATCTGTACATCAAAGAAGCAACAGAGTAAATAAAAGATATGTTCATGAATGGGATTAAAATTCATGGTGAAAGGATATCTATCTATGATAAGATTTGCTGATGATATTTTATTCTCAAGGAAAGTGAAGAGGAACTTCCAGATCTGTTGAACTGAATGAACAGTCTAATGGGCACAGAATATGGACTGAGAGTGAACCAAAGAAAGGTGAAAGTAAAAATAATATAGAAGGAATATATTGCTACTCATTAGATAAAGGAGTCATCGAGAGACAGACAGGAAAAATGAAAAATAACACTAGAAATATTTTCTGATTTCAGATAAAGTCCTTCTTCAGAATTAGAACTCTTATAAATCCACACAAATTACACACATGCATGTGGCCACTATCTCTGGGCACTAAAGCCCAACTGTGACCATGTCATATGTAAGCAGCAAGTAGCGGGAGTGGGTAGTAGGGGTTTGTAGGAGGCATGGGGCACTGACAGGGAGGGATAGCAGGGAACAGGTGGAGTAATGTGCTACTGCTACCTGTGGGAGTGTGCAGGAATGTGTTGGGGACACGATAGGGCTGATAGGTCCAGCATCAAGAGGCTATACTGGGGGCTGGGGAAGCAAGTAGAGAAGTGGAAAGGAGTTGTAGGTGCATTGGTGCATTGGAAGGCATGTGAGTACTAGGGTGGTAGCAAGGAAGGGGATAGGGAGGAGGAGGACAGGCTACTCAAGTCAGAGACAGTCACATTTGGGCCTTAATGCCTAAGACGGTGGCCATGTGTTGTGTGTTCTAGTCTGAGTGTGTGTGAGTTCTACTTCTGAAGAAGTCTTTAGTCTGAAAGCTCAAAATATTGCTAGTGTTGTTTTTTTTCCGTCATGCAATTTAATGTCTCTTCTATGTGGTGAGTAGCAATCTGTCCTTCCCATATTGTTGTTATTCCATGCTAGACTTTCCATTGATTGAAAGATAAAAGTAATGAGAATTAGCAGAAATGAGATTAGCAATAAACTTAACATCAAAACTAGCAACTGTGTAGCAGCTGAGGTGAAGAAATTCTTTCATCCTGGGAGCAAAATAACTCATAGTGGATGAAGCAAGGAGGACATAAGAAAGCAGTTTAGTACGTGCAAATAGGACATTCACCACTAAAATAAGTTTATTAATGACAAATGACCTTAATTTGAGAAACAAATTTCTGAGAATGTATGTTTGGAGCCCAATATGGAAATAAATCACTGACAATGGGAAAACCAGAAAGGAAAGGAATCAAAACTTTTTAAATGTGATATCACAGAAGGATTAGAAATTTAAGTGCACGCTGAATCAGATAAGAAATGAGAAGGTTCTCTGCAGAGTTGACAAGGGAAGGAATGTGTGGAAAACATAAAATAGATGAAGGGCGAAGATAACACAATGCATTAAGACATCAGGGAATAGTTCCATAGTATTAGAAAGAGCCATAGAAAAGAAAAAATTGTAGATGAAAACGGAAATTGGAATATATCCAGCACATAACTGTCAATTGTGGGTGTAAGTGCTTCACTGAAATGAAGAGGTTGGCATAGGAAAGGAAGTCTTGGTCAACTGCATCAAACCACTCAGACAGGAGTGGGGGAGAATGTGATAAATACCTTTTTGTCATTGCTTTGTTTCCTTAGTATATTTTGCCAAGAAAAGCCTTTCAAGATAAAGAGACGTAAGTATGAGGCTCAGTTTGCTAACAATATGTTTTTTGCTACATCAGTATATGAAGCTTATGAATGTAATCTTTATTGCAACCATTGTAATGTATTCTAGGTTCGAGCATTTCACAAGTTTCTGGCTAAAACGGGCGGACATTCTGGAGGTTGGGATGAAGATGATCATTTGGCATTTCTGAGGATACGTACGAAACATCAAGGAAAGCAAGCATTCATGGAAGAAGTGCATGACTTAATGCCAGGTATGATAGTTATTATTGTGGAATAAATGTGATGCAGTTGTTAAATTGGTGGACTTTTAATTTGGAGGAGCTTGATTTGGATATTGCTCCAGCCATCTTAATTAATGTTATTTATTTCCTCGTCCATAACCTGAGACGAGATATAAAGCTACACAAAATTATAAGAGTAACCAAGAATACTGTGCCTGTCTTCAATAGCTTTCTCTATTGTTGAATTACGCATTTGTAATCTTCAATGTTCTTGGATACATGAGTGACACTGAAAATAAAAGTATGTGTTAATTACCACATAGAGGAGGCAGTGAGGTGCATACATGCACAATGAGATAGACTGCTAAAATATTAAGCTTTCAGACAAAGTCCTCCTTCCAAAATAGAAACACACACACACACACACACACACACACACACACGGGTCAGCTTTGTGCTACACATTGAAGGCTGCTACTCAGTCAGCTGACTGTGTGGGATACAATCCAGATAACAATAGGCGACCCGAAAGTATCAGTGTAAGATCAAAATAAATGCCTCTCACAGGTGAGAGAATTAAAATCCTAATGGTTAACTGCCGAAGCATTTGCAAGAAAGTAGCATAGTTTGAGCCACTCCTGAAAAGCAGTGAAGCTCAAATAATCCTAGATACAGGAAGGTGGTTGAAACCTGAAACTAATAGCACTGAGATTTTTGGAAAAATTTAAGTGTGTATCGAAAGGATAGGCAAACAGGAAATGGAATTGGTGTATTTGTCGCAATAGACAAGAAACTCAAATCCATAAAGATAGAAATTGAAACTGCATGTGAGATTGTTGGAGCAAGACTCAGTAAAAGGGGTGGGCGCCAAATGATAGATGGATCTTTCAGTCACCCACCATACTCATATCCTGATGTAACCAAAAACTTTAGAGAAAACTAACCACACTTCTCTTCTATGTTAAGTTCCCCAGTCATAGTGTAATCATCAGTGGTGACTTTAATCATCCAACAATCAATTGGGAAAATTACAGCTGTGTCAGTGGTGGGGGTGATGAGACATCCTGTGAAACATTACAAAATGGCTTCTCTGAAAACTAAATTGAGTTGATATTTTGAAATCCCACTCATGATGGAAATATATTGCATCTAATGGCAGCAAACAGACCTGACAACTTTGAGGATGTTCACACTGAAACTGGTATCAGTGACCATGACGTAGTTGTTGCAACAGTGATACCAATGTACAAAGGACAACTATAACAAGCAGAAAGATATATATATGTTAAGTAAACTGGATATACAATCACTGTAAAGAAACTTCTACACAAACAGAGATTATTCCATAATAGATGTAAAACAAAGCAGAGGGCTGTAGATAGAGAGATGCTGAATGAAACACATTTGGCTGTGAAGGGAGCAATACTTGAAACCTTTAGTGATTACCATAGCAGAATACAGCCAAATGATTTTTCACAAAACTGGAAGAAATTCTGGTCATATATGAAGGCACCAAAGTTAGTGTCCAGTCCGTAGTGGGTGAGGCAGGAATTGAAATTGAAGGTAGAAAATCAAAATTTGAAATGCTTGACTCTGTTTCCAAATGGACCTTTACAAAGGAAAACTCAGGAGAATTGCACTAATATAGTCTTCATACCACTGAAAAGATGAGTGACGTTGCAACTGAGTTAGCCTCTCTTCTAACAAGGGAACCTCCCCATCGTACCCCCCTCAGATTTAGTTATAAGTTGGCACAGTGGATAGGCCATGAAAAACTGAACACAGATCAGTCGAGAAAACAGGAAGAAGTTCTACATCTACATCTACATTTTCTGTGGCGGAAGGCACTTTACGTGCCACTGTCATTACCTCCCTTTCCTGTTCCAGTCACGTATGGTTCGCGGGAAGAACGACTGTCTGAAAGCCACCGTGCATGCTCTAATCTCTCTAATTTTACATTCGTGATCTCCTCGGGAGGTACAAGTAGGGGGAAGCAATATATTCGATACCTCATCCAGAAACGCACCCTCTCGAAACCTGGCGAGCAAGCTGAACCGCAATGTAGAGCGCCTCTCTTGCAGAGTCTGCCACTTGAGTTTGCTAAACGTCTCCGTAACGCTATCACGGTTACCAAATAACCCTGTGACGAATTGCGCCGCTCTTCTTTGGATCTTCTCTATCTCCTCCGTCAACCCGATCTAGTACGGATCCAACACTGATGAGCAATACTCAAGTAAAGGTTGAACAAGTGTTTTGCAAGCCACCTCCTTTGTTGATGGACTACATTTTCTAAGGACTCTCCCAATGAATCTCAACGTGGTACCCACCTTACCAACAATTAATTTTATATGATCATTCCACTTCAAATCGTTCTGCACGCATACTCCCAGATATTTTACAGAAGTAACTGCTACCAGTGTTTGTTCCGCTATCATATAATCATACAATAAAGGATCCTTCTTTCTATGTATTTGCAGTACATTTACATTTGTCTATGTTAAGGGTCAGTTGCCACTTCCTGCACCAAGTGCCTATCCGCTGCAGATCTTCCTGCATTTCGCTACAATTTTCCAATGCTGCAACTTCTGTGTACTACAGCATCATCCGCAAAAAGCCGCATGGAACTTCCAACACTATCTACTAGGTCATTTATATATATTGTGAAAAGCAATGGTCCCGTAACACTCCCCTGTGGCACACCAGAGGTTACTTTAACGTCTGCAGACGTCTCTCCATTGATAACAACATGCTGTGTTCTGTTTACTAAAAATTCTTCAATCCAGCCACACAGCTGATCCGATATTCCATAGGCTCTTACTTTGTTTATCAGGCGACAGTGCGGAACTGTATCGAATGCCTTCTGGAAGTCAAGGAAAATAGCATCTACCCGGGAGCCTGTATCTAATATTTTCTGGGTCTCATGAACAAATAAAGCGAGTTCAGTCTCACATGATCGCTGTTTCCAGAATCCATGCTGATTCCTACAGAGTAGATTCTGGGTTTCCAAAAACGACATGATACTCGAGGAAAAAACATGTTCTAAAATTTTACAACAGATCGACGTCAGAGATATAGGTTTGGGCCTACCTGTGCTCTTTTCCAATCATTTGGAACCTTCTGTTCCTCTAGAGACTTGCAGTACACGGCTGTTAGTAGGGGGCAAGTTCTTTCGCGTACTCTGTGTAGAATCAAATTGCTATCCCGTCAGGTCCAGTGGACTTTCCTCTGTTGAGTGATTCCAGTTGCTTTTCTATTCCTTGGACACCTATTTCGATGTCAGCCATTTTTTTGTTTGTGCGAGGATTTAGAGAAGGAACTGCAGTGCGGTCTTCCTCTGTGAAACAGATTTGGAAAAAGGTGTTTAGTATTTCAGCTTTACGCGTGTCATCCTCTGTTTCAATGCCATCATCATCCCGGAGTGTCTGGATATGCTGTTTCGAGCCACTTACTGATTTAAGGCAAGACCAGAACTTCCTAGGATTTTCTGTCAAGTCGGTACATTGAATTTTACTTTCGAATTCACTGAATGCTTCAAGCATAGCCCTCCTTACGCTAACTTTGACATCATTTAGCTTCTGTTTGTCTGAGAGGTTTTTGCTGTGTTTAAACTTGGAGTGAAGCTCTCTTTGCTTTCGCAGTAGTTACCTAACTTTGTTGTTGTACCATGGTGGGTTTTTCCCGTCCCTCACAGTTTTACTCAGCACGTACCTGTCTAAAACGCATTTTACGATTGCCTTGAACTTTTTCCATTAACACTTAATATTGTCAGTGTCGGAACTTAAATTTTCGTTTTGATCTGTTAGGTAGTCTGGAAGCTTCCTTCTATTACTCTTGCTAAACAGATAAACCTTCCTCCCTTTTTTTATATTCCTATTAACTTCCGTATTCAGGGATGCTGCAACGGCCTTATGATCACTGATTCCCTGTTCTGCACATACAGAGTCGAAAAGTTCGGGTCTGTTTGTTATCAGTAGGTCCTAGATGTTATCTCCACGAGTCGGTTCTCTGTTTAATTGCTCGAGGTAATTTTCGGATAGTGCACTCAGTATAATGTCACTCGATGCTCTGTCCCTACCACCCGTCCTAAACAACTGAGTGTCCCAGTCTATATCTGGGAAATTGAAATCTCCACCTAAGACTATAACATGCTGAGAAAATTTATGTGAAATGTATTCCAAATTTTCTCTATTGTTCTGCCACTGATGCTGCTGAGTCAGGAGGTCAGTAAAAGGAGACAATTATTAACCTAGCTCGGTTGTTGAGTGTAACCTCCACCCATAATGATTCACAGGAACTATCCACTTCTACTTCACTACACGATAAACTACTACTAACAGTGACAAACACTCCACCACCGGTTGCATGCAATCTATCCTTTCTAAACACCGTCTGTGCCTTTGTAAACATTTCGGCAGAATTTAACTCTGGCTTCAGCCAGCTTTCTGTACCTATAACAATTTCAGCTTCGGTGCTTTCTACCAGCATTTGAAGTTCTGGTACTTTACCAATGCAGCTTCGACAGTTTACAATTACAATACCGATTGCTGCTTGGTCCCCGCATGTCCTGACTTTGCCCCGCACCCTTTGAGGCTGTTGCCCTTTCTGTAGTTGCCCGAGGCTATCTAACCTAAAAAACTGCCCAGCCCACGCCACACAACCCCTGCTACCCGTGTAGCCGCTTGATGCGTGTAGTGGACTCCTGACCTATCCAGCGGAACCCAAAACCCCACTGCCCCATGGCACAAGTCGAGGAATCTGCAACCCACACGGTCGCAGAACCATCTCAGCCTCTGATTCAGACCCTCCACTCGGCTCTGTACCAAAGGTGTGCAGTCAGTCCTGTCGACGATGCTGCAGATGGTGAGCTCTGCATTCATCCCGCTAGCGAGACTGGCAGTCTTCACCAAATCAGATAGCTGCCGGAAGCCAGAGAGGATTTCCTCCGATCCATAGCGACACACATCATTGGTGCCGACATGAGCGACCATCTGCAGATGGGTGCACCCTGTACCCTTCATGGCATCCAGAAGGACCCTTTCCACATCTGGAATGACTCCCCCCGGTATGCACACAGCACACATTAGAAGTTGTGTGGAACTATGAAAAAAATAAGCAAAATATACAAACTGAGTAGTCCATGCGCAAGATAGGCAACATCATGAATAATGTGAGCTCAGGAGTGCCGTGGTTAGCGTGAGCACCTGCGGAATGAGAGGTCCTTGGTTCAAGTCTTCCTTCAAGTGAAAATTTTACTTTTTTTATTTTCGCAGAGTTATGATCTGTCCGTTTGTTCATTGACGTCTCCGTTCACTGTAATAAGTTTAGTGTCTGTGTTTTGCAACCGCACCGCAAAACTGTGTAGATGAAAGGACATGCCTCTCCAATGGAAACCGAAAACATTTGATCGCAAAGTCATAGGTCAACCAATTCCTACACTGTAAACGCCTCTGATATATTCTATACGTCACTGGTGACGGCATGTGCGTCACAAGACAGGAATATGTTGTCGACCCACCTAACTTGTACACTTGACGAATGGGTAAAAAGATTCTTCTACTTTACCCGATTTAGCTTTTCTTGTAGATGTGATTATCACTCCCAAAAAAGTGATGAAAACATAAGAGTTTGTCTGATAACAATTATCTGAAAATAAAAAATTAAACTTTTCACTCGAGGGAAGACTTGAACTAAGGACCTCTCGTTCCGCAGCTGCTCACGCTAACCACGGCACCACGGCACCATGGCACTCCTGAGCTCACACTATCCATGATGTTGCCTATCTTGCCATGGACTACTCAGTTTGTATATTTTGCTTATTTTTTCATAGTTCCACACAACTTCTTCCTGTTTTCTCGATTGATCTGTGTTCAGTTTTTCAAGGCCTATCCACTGTGCCAACTTATAACTAAATCTGAGGGGGGTGCGATGGGGAGGTTCCCTAGTAAGTATAATCTAATGTAGATCCCACAAACAGAAAACCATACCCAGTTCTTGGGGAAAAAATACAGGTCACACCCCTCTGCAAGGAGGGTGGTAGAAGGGATCCACAAAGCTACTATCCAATATCCTTGACATGGATTTGTTGTATAATCTTAGAACATATTCAGAGTTCAAATATAATGATGTATCTTGAACAGAATGATCTCCTTTATGCCAACCAGCAAGGATTCCGAAAACATTGATTGTGTGGAACCCAACTTGCACTTTTCTCACATGACATAATGAAAGCATTGTATCAAGGTGGTCACGTAGGTGAAGTATTTCTTGATTCCAGAATGAGATTTTCACTCTGCAGCGGAGTGTGCGCTGATATGAAACTTCCTGGCAGATTAAAACTGTGTGCCCGACCGAGACTCGAACTCGGGACCTTTGCCTTTCGCGGGCAAGTGCTCTACCAACTGAGCTACCGAAGCATGACTCACGTCCGGTACTCACAGCTTTACTTCTTCCAGTACCTCGTCTCCTACCTTCCAAACTTTACAGAAGCTCTTCTGCGAAACTTGCAGAACTAGCATTCCTGAAAGGAAGGATATTGCGGAGACATGGCTTAGCCACAGCCTGGGGGATGTTTCCAGAATGAGATTTTCACTCTGCAGCGGAGTGTGCGCTGATATGAAACTTCCTGGCAGATTAAAACTGTGTGCCCGACCGAGACTCGAACTCGGGACCTTTGCCTTTCGCGGGCAAGTGCTCTACCAACTGAGCTACCGAAGCACGACTCACGTCCGGTACTCACAGCTTTACTTCTGCCAGTACCTCGTCTCCTACCTTCCAAACTTTACAGAAGCTCTTCTGCGAAACTTGCAGAACTAGCACTCCTGAAAGAAAGGATATTGCGGAGACATGGCTTAGCCACAGCCTGGGGGATGTTTCCAGAATGAGATTTTCACTCTGCAGCGGAGTGTGCGCTGATACGAAACTTCCTGGCAGATTAAAACTGTGTGCCCGACTGAGACTCGAACTCGGGACCTTTGCCTTTCGCGGGCAAGTTCTCTACCAACTGAGCTACCGAAGCACGACTCACGTCCGATACTCACAGCTTTACTTCTGCCAGTACCTCGTCTCCTACCTTCCAAACTTTACAGAAGCTCTTCTGCGAAACTTGCAGAACTAGCACTCCTGAACGGAAGGATACTGCGGAGACATGGCTTAGCCACAGCCTGGGGGATGTTTCCAGAATGAGATTTTCACTCTGCAGCGGAGTGTGCGCTGATATGAAACTTCCTGGCAGATTAAAACTGTGTGCCCGACCGAGACTCGAACTCGGGACCTTTGCCTTTCGCGAGTTCGAGTATCGGTCGGGCACACTATTTTAATCTGCCAGGAAGTTTCATATCAGCGCACACTCCGCTGCAGAGTGAAAATCTCATTCTGGGAACATCCCCCACGCTGTGGCTAAGCCATGTCTCCGCGATATCCTTTCTTTCAGGAGTGCTAGTTCTGCAAGTTTCGCAGAAGAGCTTCTGTAAAGTTTGGAAGGTAGGAGACGAGGTACTGGCAGAAGTAAAGCTGTGAGTACCGGACGTGAGTCGGGCTTCGGTAGCTCAGTTGGTAGAGCACTTGCCCGCGAAAGGCAAAGGTCCCGAGTTCGAGTCTCGGTCGGGCACACAGTTTTAATCTGCCAGGAAGTTTTATTTCTTGATTTCCAAAAAGCATTCAACACAATACCACATCTACACTTATTGTCAAAAGTACGATTATGGGGTATCAAGTGAAATTTGTGAAGGGATTGAGGACTTTTTGGATACAGCGTGTTGTCTTGCATTGGAGAGTCATTGTCAGATGCAGAAGTAACTTTGAGTGTATCCCAGAGAAGTGTGCTGAGACCCTTACTGTTCATGTTGTGTAATAATGATCTTGCAGACAATCTTAATAGTAACCTCAGACGTTTTGCAGTTGATACAGTTATCTGTAGTGAAGTACTGTCTGAAAGAAGCTCAGATCTTGGTAAGATTTTAAAGTGGTGCAAAGATTGGAAACTTGCCTTAAATGTTCAAAAACGTAAAATTATGCACTTCATAAAACAAAATGTGATATCCTATGACTCTAATATTGGTGAGTCACTGTTGGAATTGGCCAACCCATACAAATACCTGTATAATGCTTTGCAGGAATGTGAAGTAGAATAATCACATAGGCTCAGTCGTGTGTAAAACTGGGGAAGTAATCAGTCTACAGTGAGATTGCTTATAAATCACTCATGTGACCTGTTCTAAAATATTGCTGAAGTTTGTGGGACCTGTACCAGATACAACTTGAACATATACAGAGAAGGGCAGCTCTAATGGTCACAGGTTATTTGATCCATGGGAGAGTGTCACAGAAATACAGAAGAAATGAACTGGCAGACTTTTGATGATAGATGTAAAATATCCTGAGAAGGTCTACTAACAAAGAAGAACTGGCTATAAATGACAACTCTAGGAATATACTGCAACCCCCTATGTATCAGTCACATAGGGATAATGAGGATAAGATTCGAATAATTAAAGCACCCGCAGAGGCATTCAAACAGTCATTCTCCCATGCTCCATATGTGAATCGAACAGGAAGAAACCCTGATAACTAGTACAATGGGCATACCCTATGCTATGCACTTCCGCAGTGTTTGCAGAGTATAAATGTAGCTGCTGCTGCAGAATATAGAAAGTGCAGGCTGTAAAGCATTCATTAAAGTGAAGTACATTGTGTTGAGCAGCATGATCAGCAAGTGGGTGGTCCAGCTGATTCTTGGCCACACTTGTGTCAGTGGCCATTCATGCTGACAGATAACTTCTTAGTTGTCATGCCCATGTAGAAAGCAGCACAATGGTTGCTGCTTTGTTTACAGATCCTTGTGCCTCTTTCTGTGTAGGCATGACAACTAACAAGTTGTCTGTCCACATGAATGTCCACCACCAAACTGTGGCCTAGTAGACCACCCATTTGCTGAACATGCTGCCCAGCATGATGTGCTTCACTTTAATGACTGCTTTGCAGCCTGTGCCATCTGAATTCTTCTCACCAAAACCAGCTTTTCTGAGCTGCGCAGGAGGGAACCCTCCCTAAAGCATATCCTTTGATCCTGTAACTCACCCTACCTCAACCTTCACTGGTCCCTGTCCTGCACACATCTACCCCTTTCCTTGCTTCCATTCCAGCATTATACGCACCTTCTGTCCCACCAATCTCTCCTCTCCTATTCCCCTCCCTTTGCCCGTCTCTTACCCTTCCCCATGCCATAGCACCCAGACACTTCACGAATTTGCTTTATCCCATTCCCTGTACTTTCCAACAGGCAGCACAGCATATTCCCTCATCCCTACTTCGCTGTCCTTCCCCTCTCCCTCCTTCAGCCCGTGCTTGACTCCTCCTTACCCTCACTGCCCACCCAAGCAGACTGCAGCTCTCATCAGACCCAGTTGGGTTCTAGCACCTGGAGACAGTCGTTGTGTGTGTGTGTGTGTGTGTGTGTGTGTGTGTGTGTGTGTGTGTGAGAGTGTGTACACAATTTATTTGTCCCTGTTGTGAGGGAGTTTACATAAAGAATATGCAGTTAGCAGTGTGCAAATACTAGTATGTCTACCTCTGTATCTACAAGATTACTCTGCAGTTCACAATTAAGTGCCTGGCTGAGGGTTCATAGAACCATCTTTAATCTACTTCTCTCCCATTCCTTTGTCGAGCAGCGCGCAGGAAAAGGAACACTTAAAGCCTTCTGTGCGAGCTCTGATTTCTCTTATTTTATTATGATGATAATTTCTACCTGTGTAGGTGGGCACCTGAGAGGGTTCCTGGGGGGGGGGTTTGCGGCGGCGCCAATGGGGGCCGAATGGCACATTAATCCTGGGTGTGGTGCGGTGTTGGGTGTTGTTGGGGTGGGTGGACTACTGTGACCTGTTGTGGGGTTGTGAACCACTGAGGGCTAAGGTGGGATGATGCATCTCCGTCATTTCTAGGTCCTCGGTTTAAATTCACAATACAATACATTATCACAGCATTGCTAACAGTTTGAGGAACCAGGATGCATATGCAAGAAGAGAACCACATGACAGCCATCTGTTGTGGATGAAATAGTGAAAAACACTCATACGATCTACAAAAGAAGCCCCAGAAAATTCACAAGTCATGCCAGCAGAGAAGAGTTGTGTAAACCCTCATCACCAGTTTTGGAAAGGTCTTCTCACTATTGTTGTGGAGTCTGAGTTGGCACTGCTGTTCCGGTAGGCCAAGCTTGTGAATTTGTGAAACAATTTGTGGTGCAGTACAGCACTAAGACAATGTCTTCCTGCCACAATTGCACAGCTATGCCCCAGGGTCAGGTAACAGGATAGGAGAATGAAAGTTCTACCGCACTTCAGCAAATTAGTAGTGAAGTCCCGTCCCACAAGTGATTTAAAAAGATGTGCTTATCTTTGTGACTTGTTGAATAATGAAGTATGCAACACTGTGTGTAATATAACACAGAAACACCCTCGATTGCGAAGTGCTAATAATCATAGGTAAACTTCACAGTATATAGCAAATGTAGTCTACAACTGTCTGTTCACTTCTAAGAGTTCACTAAATAATGTTCCCTGTCTAAGTCAGCCCTGGATGATGATCTATAACCAAGTGGGTGAGAGCTGCTCTTCTATGTTCCAAGCAGGCTTCTGTCTTTTGTCGTTCAGTCATTGACGGATTGTACTTAGTCAGCAATTGGCTGAGGCGAAGTCTATAGCTCTATCCTTAGCACTGCCTGCGGCACTGGTGGAACTCATGTAAATGGTGAGTCTTTATGGCACTGGCACCAGCTCGCATCTTTGCGCCTGTGGTGCTTTTGTTCAGGTGACATAGCAAAGTGAATGGTTTCAGAGTCAGGCTTGTGTTCTCCGACAAAGCCACACTTCACTGAAATGGCAGAAAAAGTGACCGAGCATAATTTGAGAATATGGGGGTACATAAAACCCTTATGCCTCTCTGGAACGTAAATGAGATTCTCCGAAACTTAACTAACGTATTCTGCCTTATTCTTTTCTTTTTCACAGAGTCTACCGTTCGGGCTTAACCTATCTTACTACGCTTTCTGGTTGTCACCTCTGTTGACAGATAATGTACCCAACTTTATTTTGCAGCAGGACAAAGCTGTGCCACATTGGCAAATCTGATAGGTAATCACCTCAGTGAACATCTTCCACATGCTAGGTTTTTCATTCTGAGTCAAATGATGTGCCGTTCATGTTGTGTCTGTTACCCAAGGATTTCTACTAGCCCTTGTCTTTTTACCTACTTGATCCTCTGCTGCCTTCACTACTTCATCCCTCAAAGCTACCCATTCTTCTTCTACTGTATTTCTTTCCTCCATTCCTGCCAATTGTTCCCTAATGCTCTCCCTGAAACACTGTACAACCTCTGGTTTAGTCAGTTTATCCAGGTCTCATCTCCTTAAATTCCCACCTTTTTGCAGTTTCTTCAGTTTTAATCTACAGTCCATAACTAATAGATTGTGGTCAGAGTCCACGTCTGCCCCTGGAAATGTCTTACAATTTAAAACCTTGTTCCTAAATCTCTGTCTTACCATTATGTAATCTATCTTAAACCTGTCAGTATCTCCAGGCTTCTTCCATGTATACAATCTTCTTTTATGATTCTTGAACCAAGTGTTAGCTATGATTAGGTTGTGCTCTATACAAAATTCTACCAGGTGGCTTCCTCTTTTATTTCTTCCCCCTAATCCATATTCACCTACTACGTTTCCTTCTCACCCTTTTCCTACTACCGAATTCCAGTCACCCTTGACTATTAAATTTTCATCTCCCTTCACTATCTGAATAATTTCTTTTATTTCATCATACATTTCTTCAATTTCTTCTTCATCTGCAGAACTAGTAGACATATAAACTTGTACTACTGTGGTAGGTGTGGTCTTCGTATCTATTTTGGCCACAATAATGTGTTCGCTATGCTGTTTGTAGTAGCTTACCCGCATTCCTATTTTACTATTCATTATTAGACCTACTCCTGCGTTATAACCCTGTAGTCACCTGACCAGAAGTCTTGTTCCTCCTGCCACCGAACTTCACTAATTCCCACTATATCTAACTTCAACCTATCCATTTCCCTTTTTAAATTTTCTAACCTATCTGCCCGATTAAGGGCTCTGACATTCCACGCTCCGATCCGTAGAACGCCAATTTTCTTTCTTCTGATAACGACATCCTCTTGAGCAGTCCCCGCCTGAAGATCCGAATGAGGGACTATTTGACCTCTGGAATGTTTTACCCAAGAAGACGCCATCATCATTTAACCATACAGTAAAGCTGCATGCCCTCTGGAAAAATTATGGCCGTAGTTTCCCCTTGCTTTCAGCCGTTCGCAGTACCAGCACAGCAAGGCTGTTTTGGTTAGTGTTACAAGGCCAGATCAGTCAATCATCCAGACTGTTGCCCCTGCAACTACTGAAAAGGCTGCTGCCCCTCTTCAGGAACCACACATTTGTGTGGCCTCTCAACAGATACCCCTCCGTCGTGGTTGCACCTACGGTACAGCTATCTGTATCGCTGAGGCACGCAAGCCTCCCCACCAATGGCTAGGTCCATGGTTCATGGGGTGGGGGGGAGGGGAGGCATGTTTTATGTACCTTAATTTCCCCAGGACTTACAGCAGCTAATGCAATGGATAGTCAGTACGGTTAACTTCGTTGATCAGGCTACATTTGAACGATGTTGGACATTAGCTGTGTCACAAATGGAGCCCACATCATCAAACACCTGTGAATGTCCATAGGAACTGAGAGATTTAACCTTTCAGTCTGTAGGTGTATTTCTGAAATAAAGTCATTACTCTAGTCACAGGAATATGTACTTTTTGTCCACTTAATTTTGAATCACCTTGTATAGAACTTCACGACTTTTGCAAAAATGTCTGCTGCCATTATGATGTAACAGAAATATGTGTTAGCTTTTGGCAATGGTCCAGGCAATTCCATCACATCTGGTAGTAAAACTCCTTTGCATTGGCTCTCTGCCTTTCAGAGCAGCCACCTTGACCCTTTGACCATTGACGCTTTTTTAAACCACCTAATGCTGTGTTTGCCTATAGAGCAGATAAAGTTAAACAGTGATTGGGAGACCTTTATAAAGATAGTTTGAAAATGTGACTAAAAATTAATTCTGATAACACTAAATATTATGTTAACAACTCATGAAAGAGAAAGTTATAAAATTAACAGTGAAGTCAGACTCAGTTGATTAGTTTTTGTATTTACAGCAGATGAAGCCAATGACTGGATAGACAGCTACATAAATAAATGTAAAAGTAAAAATAGATTGGAATGCTATTAATAAAACAAATATGAAGGTCGTGTACAAAGTAAGTTCCGTGCTACGATCGCAGTTCCAAGCATGGACGGGAGTTACTCTGGCTCAAGGAGAAGAAATGTACGACATTTTCAGATTGCTGCTGCAGACATGTGCTATGTAGTGCTTCTTTATAATGTCAGCCGCAGTTGAAAATGCCACTGTGTGTGAAATCAGATCTGTGATCGTTTTCTAAATGCAAAGAAAGTTAAACCAAAGGAAATTCATTGGCAAATCTGTGAGGTTTACGGACAAAATGCTACAAGTGATTCAATGGTTAGAAGATGGGTCAGGTCAGACATGTGCACGATGAAGAATGAAGTGGATGCCCGTCTATGGTTACTCATGAATTGGTTCACACAACTGAAGAGAAGATGAAGTACAACCATAACTGTACACTTAATGCCTTTGCTGTGGAATTTCCGCAAATCTCACGATCGCCAATTCATGAAATTGTTACTGAAAAATTGAAATTTCAAAAACTTTGCTCATGTTGGGTACCCGAACTTCTTACTAAACAACACAACAAAACAACGGATGGGCAGTGCACATCAGTTTTTGACACACTACAATGAAGTTGGCGATGGTTTTATCTTTCGGATAGTCACTGGGGATGAAACTTGCGTATCATCCAACACCCCTGAAATAAAACGTCAATCAGTGGAATGGAGGCACACTTCATCCCCAGTTAAGGTTAAGCCTGAGCAAATCTTGACACCTCAAAAAGTCATGTGCATTGTTTTTTGGGACAGAAAAGGTATTTTGCCGACTGATTTCTTACCACAAGGCCATACAATCAATTCACATGGTTACTGCGAGACCATTAAGAAATTGCGCCATGCAATACAGAACAAGTGCTGAGGATTACTATCAAAAGATGTTGTTTTTTTCCGCAATAATGCCTGACCTCACAGGGCGAATGTGACCAAACAACTCTTAGGGAATTTCCCTGGGACGCATTTCCCTGGGACGCATTTCATCACCCTCCGTACAGCCCAGACCTCGCTCCTAGTGACTTTAATCTCTTTTTACACCTAAAATCTGTCCTTCGTGGGCAACATTTCAATGATGATGATGAGCAGAAAGAACATGGTACCACATGGTTGAATACACAGGTGGCAACCTTCTATGAAGAAGGTATACAAAAACTTGTGCTACGCTATGACAAGTGCCTACAAAATTTTGTAAGTTATGTAGAAAAGTAGTTTAACAGTTGTAGATTTTTGTACAATAAATATTTTTTCTGTATCTGTACATATTTGTTTTATATAATCAAATGGAACTTACTTTGTGGAAATACCTCGTACATAGTTATATGTGTGGTGTCTGTTCTTTCAGACATGTCTGAAAGAGCAGACACCATTTTGATCATGTAGCCATTATTGATCAAGACGCAAAGAAATTACGTAGCTGTTAGTGGTCATTGATTTACATCAATGGGAAAAGTTGAACATTTTTGCTAGACCAGGATTCTAACCCAATTCTTCTGTTTACTAGGCAAATGCTCTGACCACTGAGCCATCTGGACACAGTGGTCATTGCAGTTGCACAGATTACCCTATCACACTTAATGAGGAAAATGGGAAGGGGCACTGCATCAGTAATGTGTGAATATGTTGAAAATTTTGGTTTGACAGGAGGTGTGCTAGAGTAGACCATGCCACTGCAATGACTACGGTGTCTGGATGGCACAGTGGTCAGAGCATGTGTCTAGTAAACAGAAGATCGAGCTTAGAATCCTGGTCCAGCACAAATTTTCAACTTTTCCCATTGATGTAAGTCAATACCCAGTTGCAGCTACATATTGTAATTGCCCTGTGTCTTAAATACATAGTTTTTTTTAATGTACCCTGAAAAGAAAAATTTACAGTCAGCGTATACTACCAGTTTTTACTTATGAGATATGAACTTTTAATATAAAGAGCCATTCAAAACTGAGGGTTGTCCAATAAGAGAAACAGAGATGAGTATTAGGAAGTACAAGGTGAATGTATACAAAGTAGGGCTCCACCAATTGTGTCAGGCGCATGTGACCAGTGAGAGAGCTTCATTGGAATGTGGAAGAACCATAACTGGAAGACACCTGAAGATAGATTCCACTTATCTGACAAAAATCTCCTTACAGAGCTTCAAGAATGAGTATTAAGTGAGGGATGTAGGAGTATACTACTGTTTCCCACAAGTGACTTGCTTAGGAGACATGATCAGGAGATTACACTGATTACATTGTTCACAGAGCCTTTTAAACAGTCATTCCTCCTGCAGTCCATATGTCAATGAACTGGGAAGAAATCCTAATGTATTGTAAATGGGAAATACTCTCCACCAACCATTTCACAATGGTTTGTAGAAAATGGTTGTTGTAGATTTAACAATCTGGAGTGGAAGCCATAATTGTGGTTGAAATTAAAATGAAATGGAGATGTGTGAGGCCCACAACCAGCTGATGAATAGTAGGTAGGCAAAGATAGTTTTTTGAGATGAGACCCAAGTTTCGCCTCGGGTACAATCAACAACCAATTCCAACATCATAGGTGGCTAGTAAAGTCATAACTGGTAATTCACATAACATGGTGGTCATTAAAGAATATGTAAATACAAAATACTTAAAAGAACTTCTAAAATTTTCATTCTTTTTTAAATCATGCTAATTTCCTCTCATGTAGAGGTCTGTTTCACTGTTTCGTACATGCTGTTACCCCAATTTCCTGAATAGAATGGTGCCTTTGAACAGTTTTGTTCTGAAAATTAGTTTTTGTATTAACTTTTGTTTATATATTAATCTGATGCTGCCTGCTAAATATATTTATTCGATTGTTGTTTATATGATACTGGAGAATCATAGAAGAATGCAAACTTAAGTAAGCATAAAGACCTTACTCACCATACTGTGAAAGTAATGAGTGATGGATTGCCATATAAAAAAGTCTTGTACTTGGTAGGTCAGCTTATGACCATATGTCTTTATTCAAAGTAAGCACACTCATTGTCAATTGCATTGTCCTGATCTGTCGCCCGACAGGGGTGAGCTGTTGTCACAGGCAGAGAAGATGAAATGAAGATATGGGTGAGAGGAAGGAAGGGACAAGGGATGATGAGGGAGACATAGCTGGGAAAAGGCTGTAGTATGATGCCAGAGAAAGTTCACACTGCTGCAGGCAAAGGTAGGTAGTTGCATGTTGCACATTATCATGCAAGACAGGGATTTGTAAGGGAGGTGTAGGATACAACAGAAACAAAGACGGAGGAGGGTGCTGAGAAAACAGTGTGAATGAGGATCCATAGAAATACAAATTCATCTAAAGTAGAGGGGGGATGTACAAAGAAGTAGCAGCTCGATTGAAAACATGGAGGTGGCAGACAAATGTGCACACTCCAAAGAAGAATACAAATTCTTTTTTAATTTATTTGTATTAGAAGCATTAATACAAAGAAACACAAAAAAGGTATCATGAAATACATAAGTCAGCTAACTTCAAGTAAACACGAAACAATGGAAAATCCAGGATGGAATAATGACAGTAATATGAAAAGAATAGATTTCTACTCACTATATAGAGGAGATGTTGAGTCACAGACAGGCACAACAAAAATGCTGCTACACATTTAAGCTTTTAGCCGAAAGGTCTTCTTGTAAAGCAGAAAACACATGCACATTCACATAAGTACACACACACACACACACACACACACACACACACACACACACACGCACACACACACGGACACGGATGCCAGCCTCTCCCTCCAGCCTGGTGCTCTGTCTGCTGTCCGTGCCCAGTCACGGACTCACATTATGTGTCCCCTTCCCCACTCTTCCCGCTGCCATTCTTCCATTTGCAGTTCATGCCCAGAGATGTGGTGGTGACGTCTCAGCTCTTGCTCCGCTAGCCCTTGAAGTCAGTTCATTGTGGGATATCTCCTTCCTTCTCCTAATCAGACTAAGTGCATGTTCCCAAGCCTTACTAAGTATGCAGTCACCATCATGATTAATCAGTGGTTCTCTTACTCAAATTTCGATAGGTTCTTTTATGACTCAGTCTCAGAAGACGGATTTGTGTATCAGAATATTAATATATAACTATATTATGAAAAGGAAAGTTGCTACTCACCATATAGTGGAGAGTGCATGATGGGAGTACACCTGGGTGGGGGTAAGGAGGAGGCTGGGACGAGGAGGGGGAATATGGTGCGGGTGGTGGACAGTGAAGTGCTGCAGGTTAGACACAGGGCTGGGGAGAGGTGGGGAGGGGGCTGGGGGACTAGCGGAGAAGGAGAGAAGTAAAACGACTGGGTGTGATGGTGGAATGACAGCTGTGAAGTGCTGGAATGGGAACAGGGAAGTGGTGGATGGGTGAGGACAGTGACAAATGTAGGTTGAGGCCAGGAGGGTTACGGGAACGTAGGAACATTACTATGGTCATAATCCATTATGTGTAATTTTATTAGGTAATGTTCCATTACTGACTTGTTAGGCTGCTGCAGTCTGGTTTGCCATGATGTCCGCAGCAATGATCTTCAGCAGTATGCACTGTCTTACCTGAAGCATTTGAGATTGGCTTGGACTGTGTGGTGGTTTGTTACACTTCCTCTTACATCAAACACTTAAATAAGTTGCCACATGAACATACAATGAGTTTTGCTTACTGAATAATCAGTCACTGTTACGTATTATTAATCAGGGTCCAGCTAGTCTGTGACCTAAATCTATGTGTATTCTTCCTCCAACTTGACTTAGACTTGACCTCTTTACAGGCTGCAGATAAAGCTGCTGAAAATTAACTTCTAGTTCTCATTCACTCCACCACATAAATTGGAAGTGAGGCTCAATTCACCTTCTTGTATTATCTTCAAAATTACAACTCGATACATGATAATTGAGGACAGTTGCCAATTCATATACTGCCTCTCTGTGCTATGTACATAACAGACCTGATATTGAACTTGATAATTATCAATTACAATATCTTTATTATCTTTGACATTTCACATTCTTAGATTTCATGGAGCTCTTTCTTCCGCACCGCCTACTCTATGGGACTCCTGTCTCCACCTCAGAAGGTGTGGTTGTCTGACTACTACCCACTTCCATACAGTCACTGGATCGTTATCTCTGGTATCAGCACCTACGATTTAAAATGCTTCCCAACAGTGGGGTGCTCAGCACTTATCAACTACTGTGTCACAAACATCTTTTCTCTGAAATATGTATGTAAGGATGTGATACTTCTCATTCAAGGAATGGGATGTATACTACGTATCTTTCCACTAATGTAAGAGGAAAGATGTTGTGATCACACATTCAACTTTAATTATTATACAAGTTTTACATACATAGACACAATAGCTTTGATATCAGGTTCAGTTTTTGTGTAAGTTTATCATTGCAGTAAATTTTTCTTTGTGTTTGTTTTCACCTTTAATGCATATTTCATTATACCTTATCATGAAACTTTTTTTTGGAGAAGGTAAATTTTGTCTATAATTCTATGATCAAATGTCAGAGCACTGAGATTACATTGTGTCCTCAGAAGCAAGTAAATTAGTTAACTTTAATAATTTTATGTAATCAGTCTGGAGGGAATGCTCCCTTATCAAGGGTCTCAACCCTTGTGCAAATAATAATACTCATAAACATTTCTGAACACTGTCCTTCCAGGGATTAAGTACTCTTTTTCTCTATCTTCATATCTCTGCCAACGTGATATACCTCTCTTCCTATAAAGAGGTTGGGATCCTCCCTTTCTTGTGTCCACCCAAATCTGGTATAAGTTTCCTTCTTTGGGGCAACTTACCCATAAACATCACATAGCTTCTTTACTATTATTTTGAATATTCCAGTACTTCTCCCTTTTGTTTTCCTTTTCCTATCTCTACATCCCCACCAGACTCTTAAATGCTCTTAATTTTCTCCAGACAGTTCTCCTGCCAGACTGTTCTTCCTGTCACTACTCTCCTCCAAACCCCTTTTCCTTCTACATGTTACCTTGTCACTCTTATCTTTTGGTTATTCCGACACCTGACCTCTTTATTCCTCTCCTCAAAAAAGTAACAAAACTAACTCCTAAAAAAAAACTATTTTTGTTCCTATAATCTTTCTCACATCTGCTTGAGATCATATCCATGACTGTACACTGTGTGTGTGTGTGTGTGTGTGTGTGTGTGTGTGTGTGTGTGTGTGCGCGCGCGCGCGCTCGCACGCGTGTCACTCTGTGATGACTGTCACTAATGACATGGAAAACAGGGAAGAGTCTCAAAGATAGAGACATTGAAAATGGAAAGAGGGAATTCGAAGTTTGTCCTCAAAGTTTAGAAGTAAGAAAGTGAAAAAATAGATCAGTGTGTTGCATCCAATACCAGAGGTACTCCCCCTGTGGCTTTACGCATGACCAGTAATGAATTGTTACGTACACTTGAACTATGTTCTATTACTCCTTCATCCAACATCTTATATGTTTCTTCTTGCACTGCTGGATGTACACACAAGGGTACGGGATACGGTTTACAAAAGAAAGTAGTTTCATCCTTGATCGTAAAACTACAAATATAATCATCCAGTACTCCAGGCTTATCTGAAAATACTGTAACGTATATTAGAAATATTTTGCAGACCTCATCTTTTTATAAATTGTTCAGTAATTCAGACTCATAAGCTTTAGCTTTAAGTGTTCTTGTAGTTCACCTCACATTCCAATTGTACTCTCTTCATTTATAAAAGTACTAGTTGCTATTAAGCAGATGTTTTCTCTGTCTGTTCCACCACTACTGTTTTCTCTAAATGGTATTATGTATGCTTTGTCTCTACAATTAGACATTAAAAGCTGTGCAGAGGGAAAACTTTGTATGTCATCAGCCAGTCCACCCCCCAATAGCAATTGCAGATTCATGTTAGGTACTATTAACAGTTCTGCATAAACATAAAATTCTTCACTGTTATTAGTAATCGTATTTATTGTTTAATCTGTCTAGCTTTAACTCCTGTAATGCCTACTACATATACACCATATACAGGAAGTATCAGATAAACTTTTCTCTGTCTTACAAAATCAAATGATGATTCTGATATAATGGAAGTGCCTACAATAATTGGTTTTGTAATTTTGGGACATCTCTGTCGCTCATCATCTGCTAATAGCCACTTTTTAATTATGTGATTTCGCTAAAAGCTGTCCGTTGCTCGTGGTCTTGCGATCGCGTTCTCGCTTCCCGTGCACGGGTCCCGGGTTCGATTCCCGGCGGGGTCGGGGATTTTCACCTGCCTCGAGATGACTGGGTGTTTGTGTTGTCCTCATCATTTCATCATCATCCAAGAAAGTGGCAATATTGGATTGAGCAAAGGTTGGCAATTTGTACGAGCACTGATAACCGCACAGTTGAGCACCCCACATACCAAACATCATCATCATCGCTAAAAGCTATTTTCTTTTTTCCTTTATGGGTCTATTCAATTTATTATATCCTAGATCACGATCCTTTGACCAGGATGTCGATCATTTTCCATCCCTAAAATTGTTTGGGTTGATGTAAAGGGTTGTACGATCGTAGCCCCTTCTGTATTATTATTATTTTATTATTATTATTATTAAATGTTTGTGTGTCCGGATTTATTAAGTGATGTTGTCATCGTTTCAACTTTACTCCCAGATATTTGGTCACGTGGCAATAATTTAATTCTCATTTCTTTTGAAACTTGTTATTAAACTTACTATTTTCGTGGCTCATATCTTCCTGATTTGGACTATTCTTTTCATTGTTCATGGTATCTAGTTTTTCTACAAATGATATTACTTCATTTACATTTCTTTATGTAGATAAAAGGGTAACTGTCTCACTTATACTTTAGCTAAATGAACTTCGCCCAGTGGGTTGTCTTTATATTTAATTTGTGTTAAATGTTACTCAATATACTTTTATAAATTTCCTCATGGACTGTTGTATTGCTTTGGTTCAAGTAACTCTAAAGTTAATTTTTCTTGTGTCATTTGTAACCAGGATTTTTGTCTAAATTCCTATTGACAATCCTTCCATGAAGTAAATGACCAGTATTTTCATCTACATTTCTCTTGAAAATCCTTCCATGAAATAAATTCTTCTGAGTGAGCATTCCCCCACTCAGCAGCATCCCCCTTTAGATAAGTTAATGCAAAATCTTGTTACTCACCATATAGTGGAAATGTTGAGTCACAGATAGGCATAACGAAAAGGCTGTCACAATATGAGCTTTCTGCCACCAAGGCCTTTGTCGAAAATAGAACACACACAAAAACAAACAAACAAATACACACAGACACACGCAAACACAAACACAAACACAACTCTCACACACTTGACTGCAGCCTCTGGCAGCTGAAGCCACACTGCGAGCTACAGCAGTAGTGCATGATGGGAGAGGCTGTGGCGACTGGGTGTGGGTGAGGAGGAGGCTGGAGCAGGGAGAGGGAGGAATAGCAGGGGAAGGGTGGGTGACAGTGAAGTGATGCTGGGGAGTGCAGAAGGACGAGGTGTTACATTCCATCTTGGATTTTTTCCATTGTTTGATTAATCCAAAATCTATTTTCTGAGAATACGCCTATGTTTGAGGTAAAGAACTAAAAAAAAATCTAGTAAGAAGTATCTTGGGTGTACATCTCTGTTAGGTTTAAACTTTGGAAAATGCTTGTATAGGTTCATGCTACTGCTTAGTTGTAGGTCTTCTAATAAAGTATTTGTATCTAAAGATTTCCCTCTACACTAAATTTCTGTGATTTCTTATCTCATTTTAGCTAACTCGTCCCACAATCATTTAAATTCATTATTTTGATGCTTTACTTCGTCCCTGGAAAGCTATGCACTATTTAAAATACATCCACTCTCTTGAAATTTTTGATCCACTAAGACCTGTGCTCTTTTTTCCAAACCCGTGAAGATATCATGTGAAGAAATTAAATCTACATTCTTGCTCCTTTCCTCTAAAAGTTCAATATGATTTTGCACTTCTGAGATCTGATCCTTTGCAACTTTACACTCCTTTACTGCAAATTCTCGTAAAGTACACACACCAGTATGAATTTCCCTAATAAGGTCACATTGTTGAAGCATTTCAGTATGAATTTCATTTTAAAAATCATTTAATTTGTGATCTAGTGTATTCACTAAATGCTCCTCCAAACCTCAAGTTTCTCATCAAATTGAGCAAATTTGTCATTATTACTGTTAAGTACCTCCTCCCTCAGACGACTGTATTTTATGTATTGATTTTTGTATCTTCATATTATTTTCCTCACTAAGTGTTTGTATCTAATTAGTAGATTCATTGAATTTTTCCAAAATGATGTCTCAATTCATTTCTCCTAATATGATCATCTTTCTTGTGATGACATACATAAACAAATATTGTAATTTTCATCTCAAAATGCTTATCATAATATTGATGTTTTTAATTTTAAAATTAATTGTATTCTACCATTGTCTTATTGTATACAACTTTTTAAATTTGTCACAAGCAGTGCTCACCATTTACTTTATACTGTGTGCTACTGACAGGCTGTGCACTGTCTGCTGGTTGCTCATAGCTGTGTGCTACTGAAGTGTTGCATGTGGTCTGCAATCTGCAGACAGCTGCATGCTTCCAATGAACTTCATGTAGGCTGCAATGTGCCGATGACTGCATGTGTGCTGCAATCTTTTGACGACTGCTTGTAGATTGTGTACTGTTGTTGGGTGAATACTGGTTTGTTTCTCCCCAACAGCGTTCTTCTTCCTTTTTCACTCAATTTTATTATTTTTTACTGATTTAGTTTGATGTCTGTACTGTATAGAATGTCTTGTTGTTTTATTCCCATTGCCCTTCTCCTTGGTGCTTTCTCATGAAATTTTCTTGAGTTTTGGATTTTTTGTTAACTCTATCTCTCTCTTAGCTGCTAATGTCACTATATAAAGTGTTTCAGGTTGGCTTGGGCTGCATGTTTTATTTTTTTTATTTATTTTTTTATTTTTTTTTATACTTCACTGCATGCACCAAACACTTGAATAAGTTGCAACCTAAACACTCCTTTTAATATAATGAATGTTGCTTACTGAATACTCAATTGCATTTAAATATTATTAATCAAGGTCCAGCTAATCTGTGCTCTGAATCCTTGTGCCTTCTTCCTCCAACTCGGCTCAGACTTTGCCTCCTTATAGGCTGCAGATAAAGAAGCTGCTGAAAATTAACTTCTTGTTCGCCACATAAATAAGAAGTGAGACGCAATTCACCTTCTCATATTATCTCCAAAATTACAACTCAGTACATGGTAAAAGATGACAGTTATCAACTTGTGCTGCCCCTCTGTACTACTTACATAACAGATCAGATATTCAAAGATTCCAAGACTTACCAAGCAGGAAAGCACCGGTAGATAGGTACAATAAAATAACACACAAACACACACACACAAAATTTCGAGCTTTCGCAACCGGCGGCTGCTTCGTCAGGAAAGAGGGAAGGAAAAGGAAAGATGAAAGGATGTGGGTTTTAAGGGAGAGGGTAAGGAGTCATTCCAATCCTGGGAGCGGAAAGACTTACCTTAGGGGGAAAAAAGGATAGGTATATACTCGTGCACACACACACACACACACACACACACACACACACACACACACACACACACATATCCATCCATATCCATCCATACATGTCTTTCCTGATGAAGCAGCCGCCGGTTGCGAAAGCTCGAAATTTTATGTTTGTGTGTTATTTTATTGTGCCTGTCTACCGGCGCTTTCCCACTTGGTAAGTCTTGGAATCTTTGTTTTTAATGTATTTTTCCCATGTGGAAGTTTCTTTCTATTTTATTTAGATCTGATATTCAACTTGACAGTTAACAAGTGCAGTCCATTCATTATCTTTGACATTTTGCATTGTTAGATTTCATGCAGCTCTTTCTTCCTCACCGCCCACTCCATGGAACTCCTATCTCTGCCTCGGCAGGTAGGGTTATCTGACTGCTACCCACTTCCTTACAGTAACTGGATCATTAGGTCTGGTATCAGCATCCACAATGTGAAACACCTGTCATCAGTGGGGTGCTCACCACTTATCAACTACTCTGTCACAAACATCTTTTTTCTGACAGATATATCTAAGGTCGTGATGCCTCTCATTTGAGGAATTAGGATGTATCATTGCAGACCCACGTATGTCAAGCCACATTGGCAGGGTATCAGATAGACCCAGGAAGTCCATTGTCTGAGGTCATTTTTGACTCTACCAAGTAGTACCCTTGTTGTAGCTGTGTGGACAGAAAACACTCTTCACATGCCATTGCCAGCATGCATTCCTTGGTGAGAATGACAAAGTGGGCAGAGAAGAGGTAGGAGGCACTAGAGGCGTGCTCGCACTGGGCTACACGCATAGTGCAATGTCGAAGGGAGGGGGAAGGAGATAAAAGCTTTGCACCAGCTCCTAGGCAATCATATCATCAGTGCACCTAATAGAAGTAATGTGGCCAATAGATGCTGATATCTGGACATGTAAGCAATTTTGCCATGAATTATGATGCGAGAAGTTGAAGAATCATGGGACAGTTTGTGTGTATCTACAATCGTCTTCCTGTTCAGTTTTTTTCAGTATCTCTTTAATGCTCATCGATCATGCATGCTGAGTGGCGTAACACATCAGATTCACAGCCATCAAGCTCCCAGAGACGACCGGGTCAGTGGACGTGGACAGTGGATATGTTGGCAGCACTGTCTACGTCCACTGATCCCGCCGCTTCTGTGTCAAGGCAGCGGCAGGCACGTCGGCGGAGAAGAGGTAAGACATTTAGACATTCAATATCCCCAGTTGGTACTATAAAGTGCTGGTGCCACTCTCTTGAGCAGTATTTTAAGATGAGATATTTTCTTAGTATTCTACCTCTGAAGTGAAATCTGCCCTCCGCTTTACCTATGAGAGCCTATGTTGTCATTCCATTTCATATTACTGCAAACTGTTACACCCAGGTATTTGTGCGAATCAGTGATTCCAATTGTGACTAATTTACATTATTGTCAAACACACTACATTTTTATTTAGTGAAAAATACACACTTTTACATTTCTGAACATTTGAGGCTAGTTGCCAACCTTTGCACCACTTTGATATATTATCAAGATCTAACAATATTTGTGTAGCTTTTATCAGACAGTACTTCATTATATGTAACTGCATCATCGATGAAAAGTCTAAGGTTACTATTTATGTTATGAGCAGAGTCATTAACATACACATAACAGCACGAGTCCCAACACATGTCCCTGAGACAGCTCTGAAGTTATTTCTGCATTGATCGATGAGTCTCCATCCATAATAATTTGCTGTGTCCACCCCACCAACACACAAATTTCACATATTACTCCATGTAATTAACTTGGCTGTACTACTGTTTCAAACACTTTCCAGTAGTCAACAAATACTGTATCTAACTAACTACTTTGATCAGTGGCTTTCAGGATGTCATGTGGGTTGGGTATGGAATTTTTTGGAATCAAGGCTGGATGGTATGGGGGAGGTCATTCTGTTTGAGACCCCTTGTTACATGAAACATTCACGGGCAGATGTGCTCTACTATCTGAACTACCCAAGCACGACTCATGTCCCGTCCTCACAGTTTTACTTCTGCCATTACCTCTTCTGCTACTTTCCAAACTTTACAGAAGCTCTCCTGTGAACCTTGCAGAACTAACACTCTTGGAAGAAAGGATAATGCGGAGTGCTGATATGAAATTTCCTGACAGATCAAAACTGTGTGCCGGACCATGACTCAAACTCGGGACCTATGCCTTCTGTGAACAGGTGCTCTACCATCTGAGCTACTCAGGTACTGGCAGAAGTAAAGCTGTGAGGATAGGGTGTGAGTCGTGCTTGGGTAGCTCAGGTGGTGGAGCACCTGCTCGTGAAAGGCAGAGGTCCCTAGTTCGAGTCTCCTTCCTTCACACAGCTTTGATCTGCCAGGAAGTTTGCTATCAGCGCACACTCTGCTGCAGAGTGAAAATCTCATTCTTCCCTCGTTACATGTTGAGCTCAAGATATGTTATAACATTCTGCAACAGATGCAAGCCAAGGATACTGGACAGTAATTTTGTGGTTCACTTTGGTTACCCTTCTTGTAGAGTCATGCACTTTCCTCCAACTGCTAGGCATAGTTTTTTGTGTAAGGGATCTACACTATACTTTGGTTGCAAGGAGAGCTAACTCAGTCACAAATTCTATACAGAACCTGGTGGGGATTCCTTCAGGGCGTGGAACTTTGTTCAGTATTAGCAATTTAGCAATTGACATTAGTATTTATATCACTCATCTTTGCAGTGGTGCAAGAGTTAGATTGGGACAATACTCATGGATTTTCCTTTGTAAAAGAACACTTCAGAATAGAGTTCAACCTTTCAACTTTGGCTTTGCTACTGTCAGTTTCAGTTCTTGACTAGTCCATCAGTGTGCAGACACTAACTTTGATGCCACTAACGTCCTTGACATATGACCAGAATTCCTTCGAGTTTTGTTAGAGATCTTTTGATAACATGTTGATAAGCTAATCATCGAAGTCTTCACACCTTGTCCTCTTGACAGTCAGACTCATTTCATTCAGAATCTATTTATAGCTGCATGCTTTGTTTTTCATCTGTTATACAGTAGTGTTTGTTTATTTAGAAGTTGGTCTACAGTGACTCTATATCATGGAGTATTCCCACCATAAACAGTTCTACTTGGTACACATATATCCAGTGCATGGTCAACCATTCTTTTAAACTTGTGCCACAGTTCTTCAACTTCAACTGTCCATAGGTAAATATTTCAAGTTCCTCATTGAGATAAGACACTACTGCCTTTTTATGTAGTTTACTGAACAAATATATCTTTCTACTTGTTTTGTTGCTCTTTTTATTATGTAACCACCTCACTCTTATTGATACAGGTTTCAGTGTGTGCACTCTCAAAGAGGTCAGGTCTCTTTGTTACCATTAGATCCAATATATTGTTGCCATAAGTGGGCTTTCGAACTATCTATACTATGTAGTTTTCAGAGAATGCATGTAGTATTGGTTTACTGAATGTCCTGTCATGCTATCACTTACAAAACTATAATTATCCCAGTTTATTATTGGATGATTAAAGCCTCCTCTGATGATGACAGTATGATTGAAGGAACATAACTATATACTAGTCAACTAGGGTTTTCTCTGAAATTTTTGGCTACATTTTGGTAACAACCAGTAAGTCGTGGTTGCAAAATACTAACACAGACTATTTACAGAAGAATGGAAAAACTGACGGAAGCCAACCTCAGGGGAGATATTGTAGGCAGAAGAGGAAGAGAAATGTTGGGACACATGAGACAATACTGACCATACAGATTATCTTAGAAGATAGGTTAAAGAAAGACAAATCTATGTTTATAGGATCTGCAGGTTTAAAGAACGCTTTTGACAGTGTTGACTGGAATACACTCTTTGAGGTTGTGAAGATAACAGTGGTAAAGTACAGGAAGCAAAACGCGATCTACAACTTGTAGAGGAACTAGTCTGTAGTTACAAGAGTTGTTGCACATAAAAGAGAAACAGTAGTTGAGGAGGACTGTGGCAGATGATGTTATTTAGGCAGTACACTGAGCAAGATGTAAAGGAAACAGAAGAGTCATTAGGAAAGGGAATTTAATTTCAGGGGGAAAAATTAAAATTCTGATGTTTTATAGTGACACTGTCATTCTGTCACAGATGGCAAAGGAATTGGAAGAGCAGGGATAATGTCTTGAAAAGGCATTTAAGTTCAGATTGGTGCAACAAAAGTAAAACAAGGTGGGTGAATGGAATGTGTTGGGATGGTGAGAGTATTATATTAGGAAATGAGATACTAAAAGTAGTAGATGAGGTTTGTTATTTGGGCAGCGTAATAAGTGATGGTGGTCAAAGCAGAGAGGATGAGAACGCAGACTGGCAGTAGTAAGGAAAACGTTTTTGAAAAAGAGAAATTTAGTATCATTGAATATAAATTTAAACATTAGGTATTTGACTGGAGTATAGCCTTCCATTGAGATGGAAGTTAAATGTGGATAATAAACAGTTAAGAATAAATAGAATAGAAGCTTTCTGAAACATCTGTCAGATCTGGGAGGAGAGGATTTCAATTCACCATTCATGTTCAAGTTTTCCATTGTTTCCCTGTATTACTGATGGCAAATAATGCATTGATTTCTTTGAAAGGTTACAGTTTCATTCCCTATGTTTCTTCAACTCAGATTTGTGCACTGTCTCTAAATGAGCTTGTCATTGATGAGATATTAAACTCTGGCCTTCCTCAATTCACAACACTATGGAATATTGAGTCATGTAAATAGGATTTTATTCTTCTAAAATCACTGCTGAATTGACACATTAGTCAATTTTACTTCAACAAATAAGTACTTTGACAAAATGTTTAATTGAAAAACAGGCACATTGTTTTTGGTATGTACTAGAGATTCCAAAAGTTGCCTCTTCTGAACATGTTATCCAGCTCATTATTTGTGTGAGTGTAGTGCGGACAGTTGTGATTTGCTAACTCAGCTGTTTAAAAGTATTAGTAGTAATTAAATGTTTTGAGTGGATTTACCAATGACAAAAATCACTGAATTTCAGTGTCTGAGACAAATTAAATCTTCCATAGATGCATCAGTTACAGTAGAAACATGGTGTTTTGCTATGGTTCAAGTACTGGGCATGCTCTTTGTTGACACTTAACTAATGAGATAGTCATCAAGGTGGGGTAAATCTGCTTCCATAATAAGTTCTCAACAACAGATTGTACATTCAAATTTAACTGCATTAGAGGTCGGAAACAAAGTGCTTTGTGAAAGGTAAGGCTAATCTCTTAGGACTGAAATATTTTAAATTCTTGTCAACAGCTCCCACAAGAATAATCTGCTCTGCATCTAATCGATCTAATGTACTTGGGATCTATTACATATCTTATTACCCTAAATCTTTAGTTAATGCAAGTAACCCCGCTGTATATTCTATTTTATGTATGCTACCAGAACTGTAAATTTCAGCATGACATCTGACAAAACATAGTCAGGGAAGAATGAACAGAGAGAGTATGCAAATCATCTTACCTTGCTTCTATTTGACTCTCCTCCTCTAGCACTTCCAAACTGTGGTTCTTCAGTACCTACATGACTCTTGTCATTCACTTAGTCTTAATTTATGCTAGTTCCTTGGAATCAAATAACAGTGCCAATTGACCTTTTTTTTTATTACCTTGGTCAGTTTTGGCTGCCAAGGACATTTTCAAGCTGTTAATAGTCTGCCTGTGTACTCGCATAATGCTAGATTATAACCACTTGAAAATGGCCTTGGGGGCTGAAGCAGGTTGTGGTGATCAAAAATAAAAGTGCAGCTACTGCTATTATTTAATTTCAAGTAATTATTACAGTTGTGTGCAGTGTGCCATTTTGTTCCACATGCTGGACAATAAATTATACTGGTTCTTTGCTACTTTTCCTCTCTGTTCGCCTTCATTGTCTTTCCTTTTCCTCCTTTGTATTTGTATCTGAATTCTCTCTCTGTCTGTCATGGTGTATCTTTCATACTAATATTTTCTCTAAGATTCCAAATTTTTCCTGTTATCTTTTTATTTTCCCGCAACCATCTATGCATTCCTTTGGTTCTAGATTTCATTCAAGGATGCTACTTCCTAATGTCTGGTTACATATTGTTAGCACTTTAGAAAGTTAAGCTTGGTTGTTTTTCATTATGATTCAGACTGCATCTTTGTCCCTAACTGTGCATTTAAAATGAATTTTCCTTCTCTCAGTTTACTTGTCATACAATCCCAAAGATTCTCCTTGATGATAGAATGTATTGAGCACTATATACCAATATTCCACTTTTGGAACTAAAATGATTTGGCTAGGTTAATAAGAGAACAACATAACTAAAAATATCGGAACCCCTGTGAATTTAAAATGTTGCATTGGTGGTCTATAGAATTCTACCTCTCTCTCTCTCAAAAACTAATCAGTCTTCCTGAGCTTGCAAATTTGCTTAATTCTGTTATTTGTATGTTGCTCATCCAAATAAAGACAGCATTATTTAGAAGTTAGATTGATACACTGGGGTAGGGAGAGATACATATGTGCATATGAGGGCCTGTATACGTGTAAACTTAATTAAAGTGTACAGCAGAAACAAAATGTTAACATATTGTAGGAAGAGGGTGGTACTATAGGGGGTAGAAACAGGGACAGATAAGAACTCTGCATACACATGGACCTCTAGCATGGGCGCAGATCTCTCTCACCCGAATGCATACTTCCCCTACTACTACATCATGCTGTCTGAGCAGTAAGATCAGTAAACTGCAAACACACAGCATTAGATGGCAATACAATCACGCAAGGAACAATGAATGAATGCATTGACTGTAGATTAGTTTCATTTTTCTCAACAACATAGATCACAAAGAAAATAAATTATCAGTATTATTTAATTATTTCTGGCTTGTTGAAGACTTAATAAAATTTATAGCAGGCAGATGATAATGCGCAGAAAGTTCTAGTGAGAATTACAGATTATTTAGGAATAAAGGAGACGACCCAGTGAAAGGCAAAGCCTCCCCACCACCACCAGCTTTTTTTGAGCTGTGCAGATGGGACTTACCCTTACAGCCTATACTCTCTACCCTAAACCTAAGGTAACTCACTGCCCCCCCCACCCAATGACGTGTGTGTGTGTGTGTGTGTGTGTGTGTGTGTGTGTGTGTGTGTGTGTGTACGTGCACGAGCTCACAGGCACAACCTCTCTCTGTCCCTCACCCCACCCCACCCTGCACTCCCACTTCACCACAGTACATTCACCATAGGCCAGGAAAGAGCTGACAGTCGACTGAACACAATGGAGGGAGACTGGCATGTGTAAATAAGTTTGTGCGTGTGTGTGGACAGGCGCGTGCATGCATACATGCTCGCGTGCCTGTTTTTCCTAAAACTTGTAAAAGGAACTTCATTCCTAAAGCTCGCAAAGTTCTTTGCCTTTCATTTGTGTACTTATCGACGATGCAGCACTTCTGCCTTACGGTGAGTTGTCTCCTTTATTCCTAAATAATTCGTAATTTATAGCTGGCAAAGATGAAATATTCAGTCAGATTTTTATAAGAGTTCAAGTGGTGCAGTGATTGGCGATTTGCTTTAAATATTAAAAAACGTCTAATTGTACACTTCACAAAATGGAGAAATGTGGTATCTTATGAACATAATATTACCATATAGCAGAGGTGCTGAATCACAGATAGCCACAACAAAAAAACTGTCAGACAAAGCTTTTAACCAAACAGGCATTCGTCAGAGTTAGACAGACACACACACACACACACACACACACACACACACACACACACACACACGGCCACAGTCTCTGGCTGCCATGTCAGTCTATTAGCGTATGAGTTGCATTTCTGTGTGTGTGTGTGTGTGTGTGTGTGTTAGTGTGTGTGTGTGATGTCGAATTCTGATGAAGGCCTGTTTGGCTGAAAGTTTTGTTTCTCAACATCTCTGCTGTATGGTGAGTAGCAACTATCCTTTTCATAATATTGTCAGTATTGAATCCTCCATTTTCTATTGTTTGAAGATAATATTAGCGAGTCACATTTGGAATCTGTAAACTCATACAAATACTTGTATGTAACAGTTAGTAGATACATAAGTTGAATGATCATATATGCACAGTTGTGGTCAAAGCAGGTTGCAGACCTCAGTTTATTTGTAGAATACTAGGAACAATCTGCAAAGAAGGGCCCCACACTTGATCAATATTCTAGGATGGGACACATGGGTGCTAAACAGAACTAGAAGAGCATATTGGGCATGAATGGTCACAGGTGTGTTTGACACATATGACGTTGCCACTGAGACATGAAAGAACTGAACTGACAGACTCTTCAAGATAGATGGAAACTATCCTGAGGAAGCCTACAGACAAAAGTTGCTTCAAATTATGACTCTAGGAATATACTACAAGCCCATACATGTTGCTCCCAAAGGGATTGTAAGGATAAGAATAGGTTAATTACAGCAAACACAGAGACATTTAAACAGTCATTTTTCCGATAGTCTATACATGAAGGGGATGGGAAAAAGCCCAGATCATTTGCACAGTGGAGTGTATTCTCTGCCATGCACTTCAGATTGGTTTGTAGAGTATAGATGTAGATGTAGACTGACACAGACAGTTCTGCAAGTTTTCATCATTCAGATTGTCACATAATTTTGAGTTATTTATCTTCATAATAGAAAACAAACTTTTGATGCGCTTATGTTGCTTGAAACATTGATATCAAATTTGCAACTTCATTATAGAGGTGTTGAACTCTTCCCAAGCAAAAGTTCATAGAAATCCCAGACTTTCAACAGTGATAGCAAACTATGTTGAAAACATCTAATAAAACGTACGTGAGAATAGTAGTGTCCTGAAAATGTTTAGAAAACAGTTCTTGTAATTTTTTCAATACCAAAATTAATTCATCAAAATTCGCATTTTCTTTACTTCAGCGAGCTTAGAGAAGTGGATGGAGTTCTTTGTTGGGTGATGTCCCTTACAAAATGCAGTTTTTTTTTATGGATTGCTTTCCGTATCAGATCAGAAAAAAGTTGCTTCTCACCTGGCACTGTCTTACTGTGGACGATGTTCAGTTATGTTTAAAATGTGAGGTCTGCACTCCATTCAGGATCTACTAATTTTGGTTATTGCTTTGCTTTCCTTCAGAAATTTGTTAATACTGGGTCATAAATTGAAAAATCATGCTGGCCGCGGTGGTCTCGCGGTTCTAGGCGCGCAGTCCGGAACCGTGCGACTGCTACGGTCGCAGGTTCGAATCCTGCCTCGGGCATGGATGTGTGTGATGTCCTTAGGTTTAAGTAGTTCTAAGTTCTAGGGGACTAATGACCACAGCAGTCGAGTCCCATAGTGCTCAGAGCCATTTTTTGAAAAATCATTCCAGGCTTGTCTCTTGACTTAATCATTGCACTTCACACTAATATATAATGTCTGTACTCTTTGTTCGATTTCATCAAAAACTGTTGAAACTGGCTGTATAATAAAATGTCTGACTTCAGAAAATTTACTGTTCATACCACCAATTTCGTCACAGGTCCATGCCTACAAATTTAGAGCAAAGGGCTTCTTGATATACGGAACAATCAACCCCATACAGAACTGTTGAACATTGTAATCTTTTGCTCTTTCATCACAAACTAAATCTTTAAATTCTTTGTGCATGGTGCTGTAATGTCATTCTACAGAAAATGTGTGGTACTTTCAATTATGCAACTGCAGATATTCAGAATTCTTGTGCTTCTCTTCAAAAAGAACTGTGATTCCCATTAATTTTTAGAGGTTTGTGACAACAGATTGCTAGCTGCTTCTTTCAGTGCAAACAGCCACTGTGTCAACTTTCTTTATACAATCTGCAAATAATGAAAGATAAACAACATTGATTCTGTGAGTCTCCTGAACTGAAGAAAGTCGTGTCAACTGAGAAATACCTGAAGAAACAGTGTCACATCATGCTGCTAAATCATCTGTTGCCATACTAATTAGTTCTAAGAGGGACCAATCCTAGCTGAGATGGGCCTAATGAAGCTGAGATCTACTGACTCAGGCTGAGCCCAAACGATATGTCTGCAGCCCTCTTTACTGCACTGTGGCTGACCCTGCAGTGGGATTAAGAGCATGTTTTTTGTAGCACTGTTTTCCTATTCTTTTCTCCTGCTGACTCTTCTACCTCAGGAGCCATCACTCTTTTCTCTTCATCTCTATTTTCTCCCTTTCTTCTCCCATGTCAGTCCCCCTAACTCACTTAGACCATACTGCATGGGACAGCGAATTTAATTTCTTTCTTTATGCCATGAGCCTACAGTGAAATATAAACAATGTTGACACTAGGAGTTTACCAAACTGAAGAAATTTTAAATTTTATTCATCAAGGATCACTTTAATAAGCATATTGTATATATATATATATATATATATATATATATATATATATATATATATATATATATATATATAAAATAGAAAGAAACTTCCACATGGGAAAAATATATTAAAAACAAAGATTAAAGATTCCAAGACTTACCAAGCGGGAAAGCGCCGGCAGACAGGCACATGAACAAAACACACACACAGAATTACGAGCTTTCGCAACTGGCAGTTGCTTCGTCAGGAAGGAGGGAAGGAGAGGGAAAAATGAAAGGATGTGGGTTTTAAGGGAGAGGGTAAGGAGTCATTCCAATCCCGGGAGCAGAAAGACTTCCCTTAGGGGAAAAAAAGGACAGGTGTACACTCGCACCATCTACTGCACACACTGTCCATACTTTGAGCTGACATCAGGATCATGAAGATGATGTTTGGTTTCCATTTTGAGTAAAACAACTTCTAGTTTCTTTTAGTAATCTCTTCAGTCTTCTTAGATAATTTACTCTACAATCTTATACCCTGATAGCAAATGTTCTTTTGGGTTTCTGTTTTGCTTGCTTACTGAATGTAATTTCAGCCTGAATATTTTTCCATTGCCATGGATAAAGCTGTTTGTACAGGAACAATAAAGGAATCTTTTATATGCATAACATGTTCGTGAATGTACTCACCGGGAGTACTTAAAATCGATAATCTTTTTAGTAGTTCTTTACAAAGAGCCTGATTATTATTTTTGGTTATTATTCTTATGGTCCTCATCTATTGTTTGAAGACTTGTTCATATTTTGTGCATTTTTCCCCAGAAAAGAATTCCACAGTTAATAACTAAGTGTATATACAAATAGTGCGTAGCTCCTGTAGTTACAAATAGTGCGTAGCTTCTGTAGTTTGTGAAGAAGATAAATTTGTTGACATCAAATATAGATTTAAATGTCAGAAAGGCTGTTCTGCAAGTATTTGTAGCCATGTATGGAAGTGAAGCACAGTCACTAAAGAATTTAGATGAGAAGAGAAGAGAAGCATTTGAAATCTGGTGCTGCAGAAGAATGGTGAAGATTAGATATGTAGATCATGTAACTACATCTACATCTACATCCACATCCACACTTCACAATCCACTGTATAGTGAATGTTAGAGATGTCCCTGTACCACAATAAGTCATTAACTTTCCTGTTGTGCTTGCAAATAGAGTGAGGTAAAAACTGTCTCTATGCCTCCATTGGAGCCCTGATCTCACTAATTTATCTTCATGGCCCCTATATGAAATTTTCTCAATAATGCTGTTCAAAAATAATGTTGCCTTACATCCAGTGATTCCCATTTCTGTTCTCAAAGCATCTCCGTAATACTTGGCTGTTGTTTGAACATGCTGCTAACAAATCTAGCAGCCCACTTATGAATTGCTTTCAAGTCTTCCTTTGATCTGATCTGGTGTGGATCCCAAGCACTTGAACAGTACTCAATAGTGGGTTGCACTAGTGTCCTCTTTGTGGTCTCCTTTACAGATAAATCACCTTTTTTTAAAATTCTCCTAATAAATCGAAGTCAACCATTCCCCTTCTCTATTTCTATCCTTACATGCCCATTGTATTTCATATTGCTTTTCAATATTATACCTATGTATTTAATCAATGTAACTGTGCCAAGCAGTGAACTACTAATGCTGTATTCAAACATTATGGATTTGTTTTTCCTGTTGTTGTTGTTGTTGTTGTTGTCGTCTTGAGTCCTGAGACTGGTTTGATGCAGCTCTCCATGCTACTCTATCCTGTGCAAGCTTCTTCATCTCCCTGTACCTACTGCAACCCACGCTGCCCTCCAATGCTAAATTTGTGGTCCCTTGATGCCTCAGAATATGTTCTACCAACCGGTCCCTTCTTCTTGTCAAGTTGTGCCACAAACTCCTCTTCTCCCCAATTTTATTTAATACCTCCTCATTAGTTATGTGATCTACCCATCTAATCTTCAGCATTCTTCTGTAGCACCACATTTTGAAATCTTCTATTCTCTTCTTGTCCAAACTATTCATCGTCCATGTTTCACTTCCATACATGGCTACACTCCATCTAAATACTTTGAGAAACGACTTCATGACACTTAAATCTATACTCGATGTTAACAAATTTCTCTTCTTCAGAAACGCTTTCCTTGCCATTGCCAGTCTACATTTTATATCCTCTCTACTTCGACCATCATCAGTTATTTTGCTCCCCAAATAGCAAAACTCCTTTACTACTTTAAGTGTCTCACTTCCTAATCTATTTCCCTCAGCATCACCCGACTTAATTCGACTACATTCCATTATCCTCGTTTTGCTTTTGTTGATGGTCATCTTATATCCTCCTTTCAAGACACTGTCCATTCCATTCAACTGCTCTTCCAAGTCCTTTGCTGTCTGACAGAATTACAATGTCATTGGCGAACCTCAAAGTTTTTATTTCTTCTCCATGGACTTTAATACCTACTCCGAATTTTTCTTTTGTTTCCTTCACTGCTTGCTCAATATTCAGACTGAATAACATCGGGGATAGACTACAGCCGTCTCACTCCCTTCCCAACCGCTGCTTCCTTTCATGCCCATCAACTCTTATAACTGCCATCTGGTTTCTGTACAAATTGTAAATAACCTTTCGCTCGCGGTATTTTACCCCTGCCACCTTTAGAATTTGAAAGAGAGTATTCCAGTCAACATTGTCAAAAGCTAGAAATTAGGTTTGCGTTTCCTTAATCTATTTTCTAAGATATTTCGTAGGGTCAGTATTGCCTCACGTGTTCCAACATTTCGACGAAATCCAAACTGTTCTTCGCCGAGGTCGGCTTCTACCAGTTTTTCCATTCGTCTGTAAAGAATTCGCGTTAGTATTTTGCAGCTGTGACTTATTAAACTGATAGTTCGGTAATTTTCACATCTGTCAACACCTGCTTTCTTTGAGATTGGAATTATTATATTCTTCTTGAAGTCTGAGGGTATTTCGCCTGTCTCATACATCTTGCTCACCAGATGGTAGAGTTTTGTCAGGACTGGCTCTGCCAAGGCCGTCAGTAGTTCCAATGGAATGTTGTGTACTCCAGGGGCCTTGTTTCGACTCAGGTCTTTCAGTGCTCTGTCAAACTCTTCACGCAGTATCATATCTCCCATTTCATCTTCATCTACATCCTCTTCCATTTCCATAATATTGTCCTCAAGTACATCGCCCTTGTATAGACCCTCTATATACTCCTTCCACCTTTCTGCTTTCCCTTCTTTGGTTAGAACTGGGTTTCCATCTGAGCTCTTAATATTCATACAAGTGGTCCTCTTTTCTCCAAAGGTCTCTTTTAATTTTCCTGTAGGCAGTATCTATCTTACCCATAGTGAGATAAACCTCTACATCCTTACGTTTGTCCTCTAGCCATCCCTGCTTATCCATTTTGCACATCCTGTCGATCTCGTTTTTGAGACGTTTGTATTCCCTTTTGTCTGCTTCATTTACTGCGATTTTATATTTTCTCCTTTCATCAATTAAATTCAATATTTCTTCTGTTACCCAAGGATTTCTACTAGCCCTTGTCTTTTTACCTACTTTATCCTCTGCTGCCTTCACTACTTCATCCCTCAAAGCTACCCATTCTTCTTCTATTGTATTTCCTTCCTCCATTCCTGTCAATTGCTCCCTTATGCTCTCCTTGAAACTCCGTACAAAATTTGTTTCTTTTAGTTTATCCAGGTCCCATCTCCTTTAATTCCCACCTTTTTGCAGTTTCTTCAGTTTTAATCTACAGGTCATAACCAACAGATTGTGGTCAGAGTCCACATCTGACCCTGGAAATGTCTTACAATTTAAAACTTGGTTCCTAAATCTCTGTCATACCATTATATAATCTATCTGAAACCTGTCAGTATCTCCAGGCTTCTTCCATGTATACAGCCTTCTTTTATGATTCTTGAACCAAGTGTTACCTATGATTAAGTTGTGCTCTGTGCAAAATTCTACCAGGCGGCTTCCTCTTTCATTTCTTTGCCCCAGTCCATATTCACCTACTACGTTTCCTTTTCTCCCTTTTCCTACTACCGAATTCCCGTCACCCATGACTATTAAATTTTCGTCACCCGTCACTATCTGAATAATTTCTTTTATTTCATCATACATTTATTCAATTTCTGTATACAACCTTCTTTTATGATTCTTGAACCAAGTGTTAGCTATGACTAATTTATGCTCTGTGCAAAATTCTACCAGACGGCTTCCTCTTTCATTTCTTTCCCCCAATCCATATTCACTTACTATGTTTCCTTCTCTCCCTTTTCCTACTGACGAATTCCAGTCATCCATGACTATTAAATTTTCGTCTCCCTTCACTACCTGAACAATTTCTTTTATCTCATCATACATCTCCTCAATTTCTTCATGATCTGCAGAGCTAGTTGGCATATAAACTTGTATGACTGTAGTATGCGTGTCTATCTTGGCCACAATAATGTGTTCACTTTGCTGTTTGTAGTAGCTTACCCACACTCCATTTTTTTTATTCATTATTAAACCTACTCCTGCATTACCCCTATTTGATTTTGTATTTATAACCCTGTATTCACCTGACCAAAAGTCTTGTTCCTCCTGCCACCGAACTTCGCTAATTCCCACTATATCTAACTTTAACCTATCCATTTCCCTTTTTAAATTTTCTAACCTACTTGCCCGATTAAGGGATCTGACATTCCACGCTTTGGTTATTGTTACAAGTCCAGATCCGTCAATCATCCAGACTGTTGCCCTTGCAACTACTGAAAAGGCTGCTGCCCCTCTTCAGCAACCACACGTTTGTCTGGCCTCTTAACAGATACCCCTCCGTTGTGGTTGTACCTACGGTACGGCTATCTGTATCGCTGAGGCACCCAAGCCTCCCCACCAACAGCAAGGTCCATGGTTCGTGGGGGGGATTTAAAGATTAGAATATACAAAATTATTATTCTACCAGTTACGCTGTATGGGTGTAAGGCTTGGTCTCTCACTGTGCAAAATGAAAAGCCATTTCGAGTATCTGAAAAAAAAATTTTGAGGAAAATTTTCAGAGCAAAAAGGGATGAAATTAGCGGAGAGTGGCGAAAACTGCATAACAAAGAGGTTCACGAACTCTATTCAAGCCCTGACATAATCAGTATTATTAAATCACGTAGGCTGCAATGGGCGGGTCAAGTAGCTCGAATGGGTGAGGGCAGGGCAGCGCGCAGAGTACTGGTAGGGCATCCTGTGGGGAGACTGAGGCGCAGATGGGAGGACAATGTGAAGGCTGATTTGAGGAGCCCAGGTATTGAAGGGGAATGGAAGGAAATAGTCCAAGACAAGGACAGATGGTGAAAATACGTTGCTGCGGTAATGGACTCTCAAGTCCTGTATGACCAGTGAGTAAGTAAGTAAGTACACTCTACTGCCAAACCAGACTGGTGAACAAGTGATTACATAGAAGCCTTAGACCCACTTAGTGATTTTACGTAGGATCATAATTATCTCAGGTCCTTGGCAAAATATTTTGCTAAGGTATGATGGTGGTAGTTGTAAGCTTCACCCATAAGGAGACACTGAATAGAATTTGGGAGAAAAGAAATATATGGCACCACCTGAATAGAAGAAGGGATCGGTTGATATGGCACATTCTGAGACGTCAGTGGATGACCATTTTAGTACTGGAGGGAAGAGTGTGAGTGTATGTGTGAGTGGGGGGGGGGGGGGGGGTTAAAAATTTTAGAGGGAGACCAAGATATTAATACAGATTGCAGATTCAGAAGGAAGTTTCATATCAGCGCACACTCCGCTGCAAAGTGAAAACATTCTGGAAACATCCCCCAGGCTGTGGCTAAGCCATGTCTCCGCAGTATCCTTTCTTTCAGGAGTGCTAGTTCTGCAAGGTTCGCAGGAGAGCTTCTGTAAAGTTTGGAAGGTAGGAGACGAGATACTGGCAGAAGTGAAGCTGTGAGGACCGGGTGTGAGTCGTGCTTCGGTAGCTCAGAGGTCGAGCACTTGCCCGCGAAAGGCAAAGGTCCTGAGTTTGTATCTTGGTCGGGCACACAGTTTTAATCTGCCATGAAGTTTCATATCAGCGCACACTCCGCTGCAGAGTGAAAATCTCATTCTGCTCTCAGAAGGATGTAGATTGCAATAGTTATTCAGAGGTGAAGAGGCTTGCACAGGATAGAGTAGCATGGAGAGCTATTTCAAAACAGACTTTGCACTGAAGGCTCTGACTATTACACTGCATGACAGGACACTAAGGGCGTGAAGGGCATAATATGCAGATAACATTCTGTTTACAAATATGTAGATGCATTCACACCACTTGAACTGACCGTCAGTTTTCATTCCTAGAAATTTTGTGTTTGGTACACAGTCTGTGGAAGTACTGTGTACATTTAATTTAACATTGTCACTTCGCTTTCTGGGATTGAAATTCCTAGTTTTGTTAGTATTTGTTATCTTTGCATTCAATGTAATTTTATTGTATATTGACCAACTGTATACTTCCTTGATGTTTCATTTTTTTCTCTGCAAGTACACTATTTTTTCCTCTCCAGTGGCTATAATGTTGCTGTTATTAGTAAAGATAATGTTTCCCAAATGACATTATGCGTGTTAGGAATAGTGTTGATCCTTATATGTTACTGTAACTAACTTCTACATTAATGTGTTTTGGCTGTGATAAGTGTGTGTGTAAAAGTTTAGCGTTATTTGAGTTTTATGTTATCTCTACTCTTTGCAGCATATCTGCTACATGCAATCAGAACATGTCAGTGGTGCATTCAGACTTGTGAATTTCTGTAATGCATTGTGACTGCTGTTTTCATGTTTCTTGATAGCAGATGTATTTTGAACAGATATTTCAAGAGAGGATATTATGAAACATGAGGAATGGTACTGCCAATATGAAAAACTTAGAAACGAACAAAGACAAGCAATTGAAATGTGGCGTAATGAAAAGTCACAGAGATCTTCACAAAAATGTATTGAGCAACCACCTCAGCCTCAGATACTACATAGAAACCCAGAGGATGCTGCTGATAAAAAGCAGAAGATAGAAGAATGGAAGGTAAGTTGTTTCGTATAATGTTCAAAACATAAAATTACAATAATGTGTAACACAAGCAGCGGTAGCTGTCGAATCAGAACTTAGTTTCAAAAGAAAGTACTTGAAAAAATGTACAGAAATATTGCAAACATCACTTAGAAGGGAACTGATGGAACATATGTTCTTTTTAAATTTTGCTAAGGTATTGGTTGGCAATAGTAGGACATGCTGTTCTGGTTCAGTAATGGTAGATACTTTTTCAACATTTCAAAGATTTGTTATGTGATGTGGATGCAGTGTCATTATCGTTAGTGTTATTACCTCTCTCTCTCTCTCTCTCTCTCTCTCTCTCTCTCTCTCTCTCTCTCTAACTCACCCATACATACACACACACACACACACACCTGCGCACACACACTTGTATACCATAATATAAAAATAAAATATCTGCTATTGTCACTTGTCTTCTTCATTTAAAAAATCTTTCACATTGTAATAACAGTTACTTTTCAAGTATTTTTCAATGATTTCTTCTGTGGTTTCTAGCTTGTAGTTCTTGAGCTTGGACCATATTTTATTGCTAAGCTGTAAAGCCGTGTATTATGGTGTGTTTTCAAAAAAGCTAAATATAGTGTTCGTTACTGAGAGGCACATCACACTATGACTGATGTGCCCAAGGTAGTCAAGAACAAGAGTACTTCATTGCCTCCGATAAACAAAATATAACAACAGTTTTTAGGAATGCTCATTTCAGACTGATGGCTAATCACTCATGTAATGGAATGTCCTAGGAGGTGAGCTCTGACCTGTGACTGGAATGTCCTTGTGGGTAACAGCTGATGTTGCACTGGAATGTTCATATGTAGATAAAGCTGGCAGTTCAGGGTGTCTGATGAGCACAGTGGGCTGGCGTTTTGGACACAACTGTGAGGTGCTCCTCAGTCAGCTCAGTGCGGTGTGCTCCGGTTGATGAACCACTAGACCCGGTCCTGGAGCATAGAGTGCAGTCAATGAAGAAACTCTGAGTGAACCACTAGGCACAGTTGGTGTAAGCCTGGAGTGTGCACTGATTACAGAGCGGTCAGGCGGTGACCTAAATACTCGTTCAATGGAAAGATACTGGTGGAGGCATGTGACTTGCAGAAGTGAGGTAGTGCCATAATGGCAGCACTCTTTACAGCAATGTTTATGCCTCTGGTGGTGAGGCTGGAACTGAACGGTACCTTGGCGGATGATGAAGGTTCAGTTGTAAACAGTCTGGTATTTCTGTGTGATAGTCCAATTGCTTTTGTCTGATCTCTAGGGGCAGTGTATTTAGTGAGCCAGAGTTTTGGCAATCTGTGGTACATGACTGTATGCTTACGCAGCATCTCTTCCCCCAAGGAAGAGATCGTACAATCATCTCAAAGGAGATGTGGCTTCTGAAGAGAAGAGATGCCAAAAGGTAAGGGACACAGTCCATGGGATGATGATTGCTCGTGATAGTAGATCTACACCCAGGGAGTGTTGGCTAAAGACAGAGAACTCAGATGTGGCTACAATAGATGTATCTGGGTTGGATGAGAATTGGGAGGTGCGAACCTGAAAAAGAGAGGCATTCAGTATCATCATCTGGGATAGTTGACCCATCCATTAGAGATGGCAATAAGTTGATCTCCACAGACAGTGGAGACACGAAGCTGTTATCATGGAAGATCAATCTGGTTGCCAAAGTTGGAGACAGGGGTAAGATCCAGCGTAATCTGGGTTTGCATCAAAACATCCAGGGGTGCACCATCAGAGGCCGAGTAAGTCCAGCTGGTGGCCTGAGGAGGGTATGCAGATGAGGACTATAGCTCTGAGTGATAAGAGGCACCTTTAGCCTTAGGTGGTGCCAGTGGTGTTAGACAACATGCTCTCTTATGATGGCACTTGCCTGAAAACAATGGAAGAACATGTGTCCTTTCCAGAAGAAGGGGATTGGAATGAGAATGAATGGGTTGGGAGGTCTGGAGACTGCTGTTGAAGAACCTCAGTCCTCACGTTCAGTGTAGCAAGGCCTTAGAGAAAAGTCTGATGGAGGGAGACCAGGAGTGCTAAACGTGCTTTATTCTCATGATGTGAAACCCACATATCAAAGGAAATTTATTTACTGTTTTCAGCCAAATTATCGACCTCTTACCTGATATTTGAAAACAGGTCATACATCTTACACTTTTCTAATTCGATAGATAAAAAATCTACTCATCAAGCGGTGGCAGAATGCACATAAAATACTGTTCTATTGGCAATCTTTCGGAAGCCAGTACAACAGTCTTTTATGTGTGTGTTCTGCTGCCACTTGGTGAGCAGATATTTTATCTATCCAATTAAATAATTTTGTCAATAATTGATTGTTTTTGTTGTTATCTTACACTTTTCATTTCTCATATTTTTTGCAGTTTTCTTTTCCTTTGTTTTATCTGCAACATTTTACAAAGAATAATACTTTTCAAAATAACAATAATTTAAGCTTGAAATATAATTAAAATTTTGAGGTTTTTATGAAGAGTATAATAAGATGATAAGACAGAGGAAAGATTTGTTTGTGCCATGACCGATTGTGACTGACAGTGTATGCCTCAGAATGGTTCCTTCGAGCTGTTGATTGACAGTCAGAAAAAGAAATATTAGTTAGTAGTAGAGAAATAGTCCTTTCCAGAACAAGGAGATTGGGATGACAATAGAAGCATGTGAGATCCCATAGACTGATGAGTGATAGACCCAACCAAAATGGTTTGTTGGAAGGCGTAACTTGAGGTGGATGGTCCACAAAACATTGTATGTATTAACTTTAGGTGCTCATCCATGTACAGGATTTGGTGATTTGGCTAGATCACCAGCATCTTATGCTTATTCACTGTCACGTCTCATCTTCTGCCTCCTGTTCCTCTCCATTGTCACTGTTTCTGCTATCTCTGTGAGTATCACTGTCCACCCTCTGGAGATTGTTGTTACATTGCATGTAGGCATGTCTGTTATATCGTGTCTGCAGGTACTCTTCATGTGTTGTTTTTGAAATATTGTTTGTCAATAAGATGGAAAATCCAAGATGGAATGTAACCATATTATGAGAAGGAAAGTTGCCACTCACCATATAGCGGAGATGCTGAGTCGCAGATAGGCACAACAAAAAAACTGTCACAAATAAAGCTTTCAGCCAATAAGGCCTTCCTAAAAAATAGACAACACACATACACAAATGCAACTCTCACACACATGTCCACAGTCTCAGGCAACTGAGGCAACAGTTCTGTATTTGATCGTGATATCTATGGGGCATATTCGTAACACAACACACAGAGGTTGTGCTGAAGGCTCCGGATAACCTAAGTAGGACCCTTCTCTGCCCTCATCTGACTGATGCTTTGTTGGTGACCAGGTTCAGTCTGTATGCCCAAGTGCTAGCTGCGAAGCTGAGTAATGGTTCGAAGAACACTCAGTTGTATGTCGATATGACTAGTAGAGGCAGTCTGTACTGTTTTGAATTTAGCCTCACCAGTTTATGTAGTATTTTTTCTGCTTTGTCTGTTGTTAGCCTTATGTGCTCATAGAAATTCAGTTTCTCATCTATGTGTGCCCCAAGATAGTGCATAACATGCGCTCGTTTGATGTCTGTGTCCCCAATTTTAACTGAAGGATTCCTTTGGAGTGATCCTTTCAGTAATGTGTATGTTGTTTTGTTTTTGGGGATCCTGAGTTTATTGTTGTGATACCACTGTGTATAAATTTGAAAGATACCAACTATTTCCTAGATCATCTGAAATCCATGCCCGTTGCACTCCCACCACACACCTTGCTTGTCAGCATTGATGTCACGCCCTTCTATACCAACATCCCCCACATACATGGTCTGTCTGCTGCTGAACATTTCCTCATTCAGCGCCCACCTGATTACAAACCTATGACATCGTTCCTACTCACCTTAATCAACTTTTTACCAACAACTACTTCATCTTTGAGGGACAGACTTACAAACAGATGTGAGGTACTGTCATGGGAACCAGGATGGCTCCTTCCTGTGCCAACCTTTTCATGGGTCGCTTGGAGGGGATTTTCTGGGGATCCATATGTCTTCAGCCCCTGGTTTGGTTTAGATATATTGATAACATCTTTGCCATATGGACTCATTGTAAGTCTAACCTGTTAAAATTTCTGGAATCTCTGAGTACCTTCTCTCAATTAAATTTCGCATGGTCTTATTCCGAATCTCATGCCACCCTTGGTGTGATCTCATCCTCACTGAAGGCCAGGTACATGCTTCCATCCACATTAAACCTATCAACAAACAATAGTCCTTACATTTTGACAGTTTCCATCCTTTCCATGTCAAACTTTCCCTCCCATTCAGCTTTGGCATTGAGGCAAATGTATTTGTTCGGATGCAGACTCTTTACAGCAGTACACCACCATTCTCATTTCAGCCTTCACTGCACATAATTACCTCACCAACCTAGTTCAAAAGCAGATTTCCCGGGCCATCACATCCAATCCTGATACCACTGATTCTTCCAAGAAACAACTTCAGAGCACACCACTGGTGACTTAGTATTATCTTGGTCTGGAATGTATTAATCAGCTACTTTGTCAGGGCCATGAGTTCCTAAAATTGCGCCCTGAAATGAGATCCATTCTGTCTGAAATTTTGCCCACCACACCTAGAGTAGCTTGTCATCTCCCTCCCAATCTCTGCAACATTCTTGTCAGACCCTATGCTGCTTATGCAATCATCTCCCTACCCCATGGCTCCTACCCCTGTAACTGACCATGGTGCAAGAATTGTCCTATGCACTCTCCTACCACCACCTATAACTTTCAAAACATATATCGGTACTATCAAAGGGAGAGCCACCAGTGAAACTATGTATGTCATATACCAGCTGTTATGTAAACACTGTTTGGCCTTTTACATCAATTAGGATGAATGGGCATAGGCAGAGGGTGTATACAAGCAGCACACAATATCCTGTTGCAGAGCATGCTCTACAGCAGGACATCGGTGCCTGTTTCACCACATGCACCACCTCGATTTTTCCTCCAGACATCAATTTCTCAGAACTCTGCAGGTGGGAACTAGTGCTACAACATATCCTTGATTCTTGTCACCCATCTGGTCTTAATTTATGTTAATTTCTTCCGTCTCAGCATTTATTGATGGTAACTACCCTTTTCTTCTCTCTGTTTTAGTTTTCTACATCTTTCATTGTCTTACCCATCTATTTTTAATCACAGCACTTCCACCTCCATTACGCACAATGCACTTAACTTTTTACTCTTATTAACTCATGCACGATGTTTAAGCAGTAATCTCTATCTTGCATATTACCATGTCTTCTCCTTTAAGCTCTCAGGTTTTCAAATCTCATCCGATGCAATCCCCAACAATCAGTCTTTTCTTCTTATACCAAGGGGTAAGTGTCCCTGAGCCGCAGTTTTTGGTGACATTCCCAAAATCTATCCCTTTTCCTACACCTCTCCAATTCTTTTCCTTCACCCCTCTTCAACCCTTCTGCCTTAAGAAGAACGACTGACTCCGAAAGCTTTCCTAATCACAACCTTCTTTTATGTGTATGTTCTGCCACCACTTGGTGAGTAGATTTTTTTATCTATACAATTAAATTATTTTGTCAAAAAGTGAGTGTTTTTATTGTTAAATACACTCCTGGAAATTGAAATAAGAACACCGTGAATTCATTGTCCCAGAAAGGGGAAACTTTATTGACACATTCCTGGGGTCAGATACATCACATGATCACACTGACAGAACCACAGGCACATAGACACAGGCAACAGAGCATGCACAATGTCGGCACTAGTACAGTGTATATCCACCTTTCGCAGCAATGCAGGCTGCTATTCTCCCATGGAGACAATCGTAGAGATGCTGGATGTAGTCCTGTGGAACGGCTTGCCATGCTATTTCCACCTGGCGCCTCAGTTGGACCAGCGTTCGTGCTGGACGTGCAGACCGTGTGAGACGACGCTTCATCCAGTCCCAAACATGCTCAATGCGGGACAGATCCGGAGATCTTGCTGGCCAGGGTAGTTGACTTACACCTTCTAGAGCACGTTGGGTGGCACGGGATACATGCGGACGTGCATTGTCCTGTTGGAACAGCACGTTCCCTTGCCGGTCTAGGAATGGTAGAACGAGGGGTTCGATGACGGTTTGGATGTACCGTGCACTATTCAGTGTCCCCTCGACGATCACCAGAGGTGTACGGCCAGTGTAGGAGATCGCTCCCCACACCATGATGCCGGGCGTTGGCCCTGTGTGCCTCGGTCGTATGCAGTCCTGATTGTGGCGCTCACCTGCACAGCGCCAAACACGCATACGACCATCATTGGCACCAAGGCAGAAGCGACTCTCATCACTGAAGATGACACGTCTCCATTCGTCCCTCCATTCACGCATGTCGCGACACCACTGGAGGCGGACTGCACGATGTTGGGGCATGAGTGGAAGACGACCTAACGGTGTGCGAGACCGTAGCCCAGCTTCATGGAGACGGTTGCGAATGGTCCTCGCCGATACCCCAGGAGCAACAGTGTCCCTAATTTGCTGGGAAGTGGCGGTGCGGTCCCCTACGGCACTGTGTAGCATCCTACGGTCTTGGCGTGCATCCGTGCGTCGTTGCGGTCCGGTCCCAGGTCGACGGGCACGTGCACCTTCCGCCGACCACTGGCAACAACATCAATGTACTGTGGAGACCTCACGCCCCACGTGTTGAGCAATTCGGCGGTACGTCCACCCGGCCTCCCGCATGCCCACTATACGCCCTCACTCAAAGTTCGTCAACTGCACATACGGTTCACGTCCACGTTGTCGCGGCATGCTACCAGTGTTAAAGACTGCGATGGAGCTCCGTATGCCACGGCAAACTGGCTGACACTGACGGCGGCGGTGCACAAATGCTGCGCAGCTAGCGCCATTCGACGGCCAACACCGCGGTTCCTGGTGTGTCGGCTGTGCCGTGCGTGTGATCATTGCTTGTACAGCCCTCTCGCAGTGTCCGGAGCAAGTATGGTGGGTCTGACACACCGGTGTCAAAGTGTTCTTTTTTCCATTTCCAGGAGTGTAAGTGTCTGGTGTGTGATATGTTCGTTGTGTTCTGAGTGTGAGTTGGTGTGTATGTCAGACATTGCGATCACTACTAGTTATATTGTCGTGTATGGTTCAGTTTGTTACGTTATTTGCTAGCTTAAACTCACTATTATTGCTGATACCATGTACCTCTGCATATGTTGGTATAGTACCCTCTGTACTCATTACATGTAATTGTGTTTTTTGTATTAGGTCGCTGATTATGTATCCCCTATCTGAGTTCCAGAGGGTTAATCTGAAATTAATATCAGCACTTATCACTATATTTTTTGCCTCTGTTAACTGTGTTACCTTAATTCTACATCTACTTTTACATCATACTCTGCATGCCACCTAATGGTGTGTGGTGGATGGTACGTTCGGTACCACTATATTATCCCTCCAATGCTGTTCCACTTGTGAAAAGTGCCTGAGAAGAATGATTGTCGGTAAGCCTTTGTATTGGCTCTAATTTCTCAAATTTTCTCCTTGTGATCAATATGCAAGATGTATGTGGAGGGAAGTAATACGTTGTCTGACTCCCCCTGAAAAGTGCTATCCCAAAATTTCAATAGTAACTCTCTCTGCGATGCACAATGCCTCTCTTGTAACATCTGCCAGTGGAGTTTGTTTAGTGTCTCCGTAATGCTCTCTCACCAGTTAAACGATCCCATGATCAAACGCGCTGCCCTTCTTTGGATCTTATCCATCTCCTCTATCAGTCCTACCTGATAGGGATTCCAGATAGATGAACAATACTCAAGAATTGGACGAACAAGCACCTTATAAGCCACTTCTTTCATGAATGAGTGACATTTCCTCTGAGTCTGGTGTTTGCTTTTTCCACTATCTGTTTTGTATGGTCATTCCGTTTAAGGTCGCTCTGGATAGTTACACCTAGATATTTTATGACAGAGCTGTCTCCAGCTGTTTGTCATCAATAGTGTAGCTGTACAGTAGTGGATTTCTTTTCCTATGTATGCGCAATATGTTACATTTATTTACATTCGGAGTCAACTGCCAGAGCCTGCACCAACCATCAATTCTCTCCAGGTCATTCTGCAAATTCTTACTACCTTCTGGCGTTGCTACTTTGGTATAGACAACTGCATCATCTGCGAATAGCCTTAAATAGCATCTGACACTTTCTACTAGATCATTTATATACACTCCTGGAAATGGAAAAAAGAACACATTGACACCGGTGTGTCAGACCCACCATACTTGCTCCGGACACTGCGAAAGGGCTGTACAAGCAATGATCACACGCACGGCACAGCGGACACACCAGGAACCGCGGTGTTGGCCGTCGAATGGCGCAAGCTGCGGAGCATTTGTGCACCGCCGCCGTCAGTGTCAGCCAGTTTGCCGTGGCATGCGGAGCTCCATCGCAGTCTTTAACACTGGTAGCATGCCGCGACAGCGTGGACGTGAACCGTATGTGCAGTTGACGGACTTTGAGCGAGGGGGTATAGTGGGCATGCGGGAGGCCGGGTGGACGTACCGCCGAATTGCTCAACACGTGGGGCGTGAGGTCTCCACAGTACATCGATGTTGTCGCCAGTGGTCGGCGGAAGGTGCACGTGCCGGTCGAATTGGGACCGGACCGCAGCGACGCACGGATGCACGCCAAGACCGTAGGATCCTACGCAGTGCCGTAGGGGACCGCACCGCCACTTCCCAGCAAATTAGGGACACTGTTGCTCCTGGGGTATCGGCGAGGACCATTCGCAACCGTCTCCATGAAGCTGGGCTACGGTCTCGCACACCGTTAGGCCGTCTTCCACTCACGCCCCAACATCGTGCAGCCCGCCTCCAGTGGTGTCGCGACAGGCGTGAATGGAGGGACGAATGGAGACATGTCGTCTTCAGCGATGAGAGTCGCTTCTGCCTTGGTGCCAATGATGGTCGTATGCGTGTTTGGCGCCGTGCAGGTGAGCGCCACAATCAGGACTGCATACGACCGAGGCACACAGGGCCAACACCCGGCATCATGGTGTGGGGAGCGATCTCCTACACTGGCCGTACACCTCTGGTGATCGTCGAGGGGACACTGAATAGTGCATGGTACATCCAAACCGTCATCGAACCCATCGTTCTACCATTCCTAGACCGGCAAGGGAACTTGCTGTTCCAACAGGACAATGCACGTCCGCATGTATCCCGTGCCACCCAACGTGCTCTAGAAGGTGTAAGTCAACTACCCTGGCCAGCAAGATCTCCGGATCTGTCCCCCATTGAGCATGTTTGGGACTGGATGAAGCGTCGTCTCACGCGGTCTGCACGTCCAGCACGAACGCTGGTCCAACTGAGGAGCCAGGTGGAAATGGCATGGCAAGCCGTTCCACAGGACTACATCCAGCATCTCTACGATCATCTCCATGGGAGAATAGCAGCCTGCATTGCTGCGAAAGGTGGATATACATTGTACTAGTGCCGACATTGTGCATGCTCTGTTGCCTGTGTCTATGTGCCTGTGGTTCTGTCAGTGTGATCATGTGATGTATCTGACCCCAGGAATGTGTGAATAAAGTTTCCCCTTCCTGGGACAATGAATTCACGGTGTTCTTATTTCAATTTCCAGGAGTGTATATTGTAAACAGAAATGGTCCTGTCACCCTTCCCTGTGGTACTCCGAATATTACTTTTATATCTGTCAATTTTTTTTCCGTTAAGAGCGATGTGTTGAGTTCTATTTGCAAGAAAGTCTTGAATCCAATCACAAGTTTGCTCTGATACTCCGTAAGCTCTCTCTCTCTCTCTCTCTCTCTCTCTCTCTCTCTCTCTCTCTCTCTCTTCTTTCTCTTTCTTTCTTTCTTTTTTTCCCCCCTTCATTAAATGGCAATGTGGGATTGTGTCAAATGCCTTACTGAAATCAAGGAACACAGCTTCAACCTGAGCGCCGTCGTCCACTGTGCTGTAGATCTTATGTAGGAACAGAGGTGGCTGAGTTTCGCAGGATCTCTGTTTGTGGAATACATGTTGATTTTTATAGAGGAGATGTTCATTTTCCAAAAACATCATAAATCTTGGGCGTAAAGCACATTCCATAATTCTACAACAGATTGACGTCAATGATATGTGTCTATAATTGTGTGGATCTGTCTTATGGCTTTTCTTAAAAACGGGAATAACCTACACTTTTTTTCCAGTCATTGGGTACCTTTCATTGCTCAAGTGATCTACAATAATTTACTGCTAGAAGCGAAGCTAGTTCTTTCGCATAATCTTTATAGAATCTTATAGGTACCTCATCTGGTCCTGATGCCTTTCCACTACTAAGCAATTGCAGCTGCTTCTTGATTCCGCGATCGGTTATCTCAATATCTGCCATTTCAACATTCACATGACAATTGAAAGGAGGGAGAGTGTTATGATCTTCCAAGTGAAACAACTTCGGAAGACCGAATTCAGTACTTTGACCTTCTACCTGTTATCTTCCATTTTGGTGCCATGTGGTAGCTGATAGAATGAATAAATGATGTTGACCTACTTACTGATTTTACGTATGACCAAAATCTCTTAAGTATATTAAAAACAAAGATTCCAAGACTTACCAAGCGGAAAAGCGCCGGCAGACAGGCACAATGAACAAAACACACACACAGAACTACTAGCTTTCGCAACCGATGGTTGGTTCTTCAGGAAAGAGGGAAGGAGAGGGAAAGACGAAAGGATGTGGGTTTTAAGGGAGAGGATAAGGAGTCATTCCAATCCCGGGAGCGGAAAGACTTCCTTTAGGGGGGAAAAAAGGACAGGTGTACACTCGCACACACACACATATCCATCCACACATACACAGACACAAGCAGACATATTTAAAGGCAAAGACTCTAATTCCCTGAGCATCACCCGACTTAATTGATTACATTCCATTATCCTCGTTTTGCTTTTGTTGATGTTCATCTTATATCCTCCTTTCAAGACATTGTCTATTCCGTTCAACTGCTCTTCCAAGTCCTTTGCAGTCTTTGACAGAATTACAATGTCATCGGCCAATTTCAACGTTTTTATTTCTTCTCCATGAATTTTAATACCTACTCCAAATTTTGCTTTTGTTTCCTTTACTGCTTGCTCAATATACAAATTGAATAACATCGGGGACAGGCTACAACCCTGTCTCACTCCCTTCCCAACCGCTGCTCCCTTTTCATGCCCCTCGACTCTTATAACTGTCATCTGGTTTCTGTACAAATTGTATATAGCCTTTCGCTCCCTGTATTTTACCGCTGCCATGTTTAGAATTTGAAAGAGATTATTCTAGTCAACATTGTCAAAAGCTTTCTCTAAGTCTACAAATGCTAGAAATGTAGGTTTGCCTTTCCTTAATCTATTTTCTAAGATAAGTCGTACGGTCAGTATTGCCTAACGTGTTCCAACATTTCTGCGGAATTCAAACTGATCTTCGCCGAGGTCAGCTTCTACCAGGTTTTCCATTCATCTGTGAAGAATTCGCGTTAGTATTTTGCAGCTGTGACTTATAAAACTGATAGTTCGGTAATTTTCACATCTAACACCTGCTTTCTTTGGGATTGGAATTATTATATTCTTCTTCAAGTCTGAGGGTATTTTGCCTGTCTCATAAATCTTGCTCACCAGATGGTAGAGCTTTGTCAGGACTGGCTCTCCCAAGGCCGTCAGTAATTCTAATGGAATGTTGTCTACTCCTGCGGCCTTGTTTCGACTCAGGTCTTTCAGTGCTCTGTCAAACTCTTCCCGCAGTATCGTATCTCCCATTTCACCTTCATCTGCATCCTCTTCCATTTCCAGTACATCGCCCTTGTGTAAACCTTCTATATACTCCTTCCACCTTTCCGCCTTCTCTTCTTTGCTTAGAACTGGGTTTCCATCTGAGCTCTTGATATTCATACAAGTGGCTCTCTTTTCTCCAAAGGTCTCTTTAATTTTCCTGTAGGCAGTATCTATCTTACCCCTAGTGAGATAAGCCTCTACATCCTTACGTTTGTCCTCTAGCCATCCCTGCTTATCCATTTTGCACATCCTGTCGATCTCATTTTTGAGACGTTTGTATTCCCTTTTGTCTGCTTCATTTACTGCGATTTTATATTTTCTCCTTTCATCAATTAAATTCAATATTTCTTCTGTTACCCAAGGATTTCTACTAGCCCTTGTCTTTTTTACCTACTTTATCCTCTGCTGCCTTCACTACTTCATCCCTCAGAGCTAGCCATCCTTCTTCTCCTGTATTTCTTTCCCCCATTCCTGTCAATTGTTCCCTTATGCTGTCCTTGAAACTCTGTACAACCTCTGGCTTTTTCAATTTATCCAGGTACCATCTCCTTAAATTCCCACCTTTTTGCAGTTTCTTCAATTTTAATCTACAGTTCATAACCAATAGATTGTGGTTAGAGTCCCCATCTGCCTCTGGAAATGTCTTACAATTTAAAACCTGGTTCCTAAATCTCTGTCTTACCATTATATAATCTATCTGATAACTTCTAGTATCTCCAGGATTCTTCCATGTATACAACCTTCTTTTATGTTTCTTGAACCAAGTTTTAGCTATGACTAATTTATGGTCTGTGCAAAATTCTATGAGACGGCTTTCTCTTTCTTTTCTCTCCCCCAATCCACATTCACCCATTACACCCACTATGTTTCCTCCTCTCCTTTTCCTACTCTCGAATTCCAGTCACCCATGACTATTAAATTTTCGTCTCCCTTCGCTACCTGAATAATTTCTTTTATCTCATCATACCTCTCATCAATTTCTTCATCATCTGCAGAGCTAATTGGCATATAAACTTGCACTACTGTAGTAGGCATGGGCTTCGCGTCTATCTTGGCCACAATAATGCGCTCACTATGCTGTTGGTAGTAGCTTACCTGCACTCCTATTTTTTATTCATTATTAAACCTACTCCTGCATTACCCCTATTTTTTTGTATTTATGACACTGTATTCACCTGACCAAAAAGTCTTATTCCTCTTGCCACCGAACTTCACTAATTCCCACTATATCTAACTTCAACCTATCCATTTCCCTTTTTAAATTTTCTAACCTACCTGCCGATTAAGGGATCTGACATTCCACGCTCCGATTCGTAGAACGCCAGTTTTCTTTCTCCTGATAATGACGTCCACTTGAGGAGTCCCTGCCCGGAGATCCGAATGGGAGCTATTTTACCTCCGGAATATTTTACCCAAGAGAACGCCATTGTCATTTAACCATACAGTAAAGGTGCATGCCCTCGGGAAAAATTACGGCTGTAGTTTCCCCTTGCTTTCAGCTGTTCGCAGTACCAGCACAGCAAGATCGTTTTGGTTAGTGTTGCAAGGCCAGATCCGTCAATCATCCAGACTGTTGCCCCTGCAAGTACTGAAAAGGCTGCTGCCCCTCTTCAGGAACCACACAATTGTCTGGCCTCTCAACAGATACCCCTCCGTTGTGGTTGCACCTATGGTACGGCCATCTGTATCACTGAGGCACGCAAGCCTCCCCACCAACGGCAAAGTCCATGGTTCATGGGGTTAAAATTTATGTCACGTATTTAAGTCCATGGTCCCTTGGCAGTGTAAAAACTTTAAGCTTCTAAGTCAGTTCAGTCAAAAGATACAGCCATTTATGTCACATAATTTGATACTCGAAAATTCACTTGTCAAAATCTTTAGGGTAGCTCCCGTTGTCCTAGAATCATGAAATTTGACAAGATGCAAGGTTTCACAGTACAAGTAATGGAAACAACCTGAAAATGGTTAATTTGTGATTATATGACATGAAATTTTTTTGCAATATCATGATAAAGATAGATCGCTACTCACAATATAGCAGAGATGCTGATTCACAGACAGGCACAACAGAAATACTGCTAAACAAGTAAGCTTTCGGCCAAAAGGCCTTCTTCTGAACCAAACAACATAGACACACATATCCACACTGACGCAACTCACCTTTACATTGCATGAATGTGTGTTTGTAAGCTATCTGATTCAGATGATGAGGGCCTTTCAGCCAAAAGCTTACATCTTTTTGCAGTCATTTCGTTGCGCCTATCTGCAACTCAGCATCTCTGTTATGTGATGAGTAGTAGTCTATCCTTTTCATAATACTGTCATTATTCCATCCTCAATTTTCATTTCTTGTTCTTTCTCGTCCATGCCTGTCTGTTGCAACCTCTTTTTCGGTTGAACAATTTGGAACATCAGGTTCAGATTTATGTCACATACTAAGGTCTTGATCCCTTTATGGAAAGGGGGGGTTAAGCATGTAAGCTTCTAAGCCAATTCAGTCAAAAATTCAGCTGTTTGTGTCAGATATTTTGAAACTCACAAACCTACTCATCAAAACCGAACGTTATTTTCTGTCGACTTAGAATCACAAAATTTAACAACAAGCAAGATTTCACAGTACAAGTACAAGTACAATGCCTTGGGCATTGAGTCAAATAGAGTGTGGATGGCATGTACAGCTTCAACACGATATCACAGTTCAGGCATATTGTGACGAGCTAGTTGCTCGGCCACCATTGACCAGAAGTTTTCAATTGGTGAGGGATCTGGAGAATGTGCTGGCCAGGGCAGCAGTTGAACATTTTCTGTATCCAGAAAGGCCCGTACAGGACATGCAACATGTGGTCATGCATTATCCTGCTGAAATGTAGAGTTTTGGAGGGATCAAAGTGCCATCAATGCAAACGAGGTGACCGAGATGTGTAACCAATGGCACCCCATTCCAATCACGCCAGGTGATACGCCAGTATGGCGATGACAAATACATGCTTCCAATGTGCGGTCACTGCGATGTCACCAAACATGGATGCGACCATCATGATGCTGTAAACAGAACCTGGATTCATCCAAAAAAATGATGTTTTGCCATTTGTGCACCCAGGTTCGTCGTTGAGTACACCATCGCAGGCACTCTTGTCTGTGATGAAGCGTCAAGGGTAACTGCAGCCATGGTCTCCGAGCTGTTAGTCCATTCAGCTGCAAACGTCATCGAACTGTTCGTGCAGATGGTTGTTATCTTGCAAACATCCCCATCTGTTGACTCAGGGATCGAGACATGGCTGCATGATCTGTTACAGCCATGCAGGTAAGATGCCTGTCATCTCGACTGCTAGTGATACAAGGTCATTGGGATCCAGCACAGTGTTCCTTATTACCCTCCTGAACCCACTGATTCCATATTCTGCTAAGTCATTGGATATCGACCAACACGAGCAGCAATGTCATGATATGATAAACCGCAATCATGATAGGCTACAATCCGACCTTTGTCAAAGTTGGAAACATGATGGTACGCATTTCTCCTCCTTACACGAGGCACCACAACAATGTTTCAGCAGGCAACACCAGTCAACTGCTGTTTGTGTATGAGAAATCAGTTGGAAACTTTCCTTATGTCTGCATGTTGTAGGTGTCACTATCAGCGTCAACCTTGTGTGAATGCTCTGAAAAGCTAATCATTTGCATATCACAGCATCTTCTTCCTGTCGGTTAAATTTCGCGTCTGTAACACGTCATCTTCGTGGTTTAGCAATTTTAATGGCCAGTAGTGTATAATGCATTCATCATCTGTCAATAGCATAATAGATGAACATTGCTGCATACGAACATAAAATGTAAGTTGTATTTGTGTTCTAGTAAATAAATAAAATTTTTTTATTAGATCTTCCGTGTCTACATATATAACATGAACTGAAGTCTCCTGCTCGCTTCTTTTTGTACATGTGGGCTAATATGAGGAACTGCTGCAGAGATTTTGATATAGTCTTGGAGTTCCTGTGATTGATATCTTGCCAGTATCTATATTGGAAACAGGCAAAAATTGTTGATGTTCTCAGTCCCCAGGATGGATGAAATATATAAACATAATTAAGTTTGCACGGAACAGTCAGTGCACGAGTCCCTCCCATAGGGCTAGTTTTTATTTATTATACTTTTATAATTGATTACAACCATTTGCCCAAATTTATGTTGTTAATATTGATACGATGCAGAAATTTCCTATCTCATCTTGTCTGCCTTCCTTGTGGACAGGTCGAACATCTGCGTATTTCATCCTGTCAGGAAAGCAGCCTTCATCAGATGACTGATTTCTTATAAGGCAGAGTCAGGATGCAACATCATAATGTTGCAAATTCACCTCAGTCCACAGATTCAAGATATTTTAAGGATTTAGTAATGCAAGCCGCCCTGTGGAAGAATGCATGAGTAAATTTCAATTCTCCATATCTGTGTTGCATTATACTAGAATTCATTTGAGGAGGAGAGCAATCATCAACCTTATTTGAGGTTATAAAGTACCTTTTGAATTATTCACAGATCTGCGTGGAGTTTGTAACATTTTCCTGGTCAGTTTCTAATTTAGGGATTAAATGATTTGTGTTCTCGCCGCATACTTCAGTCGTGACAATCTGCCATATAGCTTTTGATTTATTAATGCCATTTGAGATGAATTTACTGTTTGCCATTTATTTTGCCTGTTTAACAACTCTGCCAAATATTCTTTTGTTTTATTTCCATACATGAGAAACTCTGCATCACATGCTCAGTTCCCTCTTCCAAATACTAGAGACACTGAAATCTCCAGTTATCTGTGAGTTTGTTTTACTGTATTTGTCATGTACATTTGTGAAGGGGAAACGCTCATTAAAAATACTCATGAATTCTAATACAGCTGCAGACACATACATTCAAATTGAGATACGCCATTTTGAACTTGTCTTGGGTACTATGCCAGATGGAATCATGGTGATGATGTGATATGTTGGCAATCTGACTGAGTGCCGTCCTCAGTTAATCCTGATTGTATTTTGCTGGGTACCTTGCTGTCAGTTATATGTTGGGAGTGCCCACACATGGCGTTGCTGGTGATATGGTGGAGCAAATGCATTCGCAGACCCTGTGCTGTGCCACTGATGTCTGGATGCTGGTGATGCAGAAGAGGTGTGTCTGTGTGGCATAGTCTCAGTTCTTTAGTTGATGCAGCATGAGTGGATCTCCCCACAGACTGCTGTTCTGCTTTGAACACACACAAGACTGGGCCCCATGCCTTACTTGGTTGGAAAACCCAGTCTTTATTTATCAGTTCATCGTGTAGCCAGATCACTACTGATTCTTTTAAGACATAATCCCAGAATGTCATAACAACTTAATCCCATCATAATTCCTTATATTTCCGTAAGAGAACCAGTGTTCTTTGCTGATTGTGCATTATTCATGCTCTCTGCATCTCCTAGACCATCAGTGTTGTCTGATCTATGTACATTTTTCTTAATTGGTATGGGATGTGGTAGACCTTCGCTTTCTGGCGTCATAGATCTTGCTTAACAGACACTAACAAGGCTTTTATCATTGGTGGCAGATGAAATACACACTTGACGTTTCATTTCCAGAGTTTTCTTCAAATTTTCATTCATTTGTATGGATTAAAGGTCATCACAACAGATTTCTCTTCTTCTTACACTTTAGTAAGGTAACTTGCTAGAGCTACCAGGAACTTGAACTGCATTTTAGCCATCACCTGTACAAATTACTCTGTATTAGTTTTGTTCATATGAACCATCATCACGGGAAGACTATCAACAAATATGAAATGTGCAATGTATATGTACAGCGGTACATCAGGTGGGAAAGCCATTCATCTTTCTTTACATGAACTGAAAATTGTTAAAGTTACTTCATGATTACAAACCCATACATAATATACAACGAGTGTAAATGGCATAATATTGGTCTCAAAGTAACTCGCAACCAAGTATGAAAGAAGTACCTAGAAGACAAATTTCACTTAAACGTAGAACATCAGTTAACACATGCATACATAAGAACTTCAAAGAATACAATCCAAAGCACATCCCGTCATTTTTGATATAGGTTACAAACAAAAGTATACATTTTCAGGAGAGAGGTGAAAACAACATAGTTCCATCTCAGGATGCCATATTATGACATACGAGAGTTATTTTTAAAGTAAGAACTAATAGAGCATCGTGTCTGTGCATCCTGTCTTGTCACGTCCATTCACAGTTGGCCGCTCTTGGCCAGTCTTTCACTATACCGCCATTATGTTTGATGTCTCTGTCGGTGTTGTTAATATGGTGGTACTGCTTTATTTGTAGCTGTGTCAATCAATAATCCCGCTAATAGTGAAGTGCGCTCGGTATGCGATTCTTAAATGCAAAACCACTTCATCCTGCTGAAATTCACCAACAGCTTGTTGAAATTTATGGTGCAAGTGTTATGAATGATGGGAATATTTGTAAGTGATGTACTGTTTAATGAAGGAAGAGCAGATGTTCATGATGAAGAATGACCTGGACAGCCCACTGTTATGAATGAAGACTTGACACAAAAAGTTGATGAGGCAATCCACGAGAATAGACGTTTCACTATTGACAAGCAGCATCTGAAATTTCCACTAGCTTCAAGAACAGTAGTGTTTCACGTTGTTACTGACAAACTTCTCTACAAAAAAAAAGTGTGCAAGATGTATGCTGAAAATGTTAACAGCAGAACACAAAACAAAGCAAATGGCACATTCTCTGCCCATTCTAAAACACTATCACAAGGATGGTGACAAGTTCTTCAGTCGCATTGTGACTGGTGATGAGTCATGGATTGTGTACACTCCAGAGAATAAGCATCAATCCAGTGAGTGGCATCATTCAGACTCCCCGATGAAACCATGAAAATTCAGACAAGAACCTTCAACATGGAAAACAAAGGTCCTTTTTTTTTTTTTTTTAACTTGAAAGGCATTTAACTGTTAGATTTTTTGCCAAGAGCACTGGCAGAGTATGCTGGGTACTGTGAAATGTTTTTAAAACTTAGGCACGCTATTCAAAATTGTCAGTGGGGACAGCTCTATAGTGGCATCCTTCTGCTTCATGACAATGCTTGGCCTAACAATGGGGCAAGAAGAAAGACTAAATGGGACAAGTTTCGTTGGGAATTACTGGATCCTCCACCACAGAGCCCTTACTTAGCCCCATCAGACTTCATCTGTTTCCAAAACTGAAGGAATTTCTTGGTGGAAAGCATTTGGAAAATGATGACATGCTAATAGAAACTGTTACTAACTGGTTTAATGGTTGGGCAACAGAGTTTTTTAATGCTGGGATCCAAAATCTGGTGCCTCGACTTGACAAATGTTTAAATGTTTGTGATGCAATTTACATCCATAAATAAAGTTCTCTTACTCCGTTACAAATCAGTTCTTACTTATGACCCTCTTATCTGTATTGTCAACAGTGTGAATATGCGCAATATTCTTGGAAATGTTATGAAATTATGACAAAGACTGGTACTTGAATGGACTGCATAAAGCATAATATACTAGCTTATATACCATAAATGTCTAGGCAAAACATTAGCAGAGAATCAGTTAGTAATCACTAGCATAGACATTAAAAAAATACTATATGCATATGACTTGCAACTATGAAGTTATGTCAAAAATAAAAAAAAGAAGAGCTTGGCCCACTTGTTAAGTACGAGATAATTTAATCATATGTTGTGTGTAATACAATATATGAAAATATGTCTGCTTGTGTCTGTGTATGTGCGGATGGATATGTGTGTGTGTGTGTGTGTGTGTGTGTGTGTGTGTGTGTGTGTGTGTGTGTGTGTGTGCGCGAGTGTACACCTGTCCTTTTTTTCCCCTAAGGGAAGTCTTTCCGCTCCCGGGATTGGAATGACTCCTTACCCTCTCCCTTAAAACCCACATCCTTTCATTTTTCCCTCTCCTTCCCTCTTTCCTAACGAAGCAACTGCCAGTTGCGAAAGCTCGTAATTCTGTGTGTGTGTTTGTGTGTTTTGTTCATGTGCCTGTCTGCCGGCGCTTTCCCGCTTGGTAAGTCTTGGAATCTTTGTTTTTAATATACAATATATGAAGTTAGATGAACATATATCTGTTAATTTCTGAAGGAGAATAGTATTGACAAACGGCCACAATTTTAAATTTTGTTATACAACTAAGACATCAAGTGCTGATCAGTAATCATATAACCTAAACTTCAATATACAGATGACTTAAACATATGGCAAACATGATACCTGCTGGGGCTGAGGAATGCTGTCAGGTGTTTTGTGAGTCCATACACTTGAAGGTAGTCCATAAAGTCTAGCAGGTTCACCTGCTTGTGAAATAAGTCTTATCACTGTCTTATATTAGAAAGTGTTGAGGAACTTTTTGATGGTCTTCTGCTTCAGTTGGATGACTAGATCATATTCTGTCCACCTGTAGGCATTATCTTCCAAATCTATGCTTCTCTGGTATACCTGTCTCAAGGCAGGTGTTGACTCAACACTTTCCACTTTCCTCTGTCCTGTCCTCTTTCCTTTGTCTGTTGGCAATTTCATACATTTTTAATGTATTCCAGCATTCTTAGGCTGCTTCTTCTGCTCAGTCCTCTTCCCTCCTATCTTCCCACTGAAGAGTCTTCATTGCAGTCAGTTTCCTCACAATATATATTTGTCCCAAACAAGATGTTTCCTTCATTCTTATCATTTCCACTAGTTTACCTTCCTCTCCCATTCTCAGAAGTACAGAGTACTGCAGAAATAATGACCTGTTGTTGTTGTTGTCCTCAGTCCTGAGACTGGTTTGATGCAGCTCTCCATGCTACTCTATCCTGTTCAATCTTCTTCATCTCCCAGTACCTACTGCAACCTACATCCTATTGAATCTGCTTAGTGTACTCATCTCTCGGTCTCCCTCTACGATTTTTACCCTCCACGCTGCCCTCCATTGCTAAATTTGTGATCCCTTGATGCCTCAAAACATGTCCTACCAACCGATCCCTTCTTCTAGTCAAGTTGAGCCACAAACTTCTCTTCTCCCCAATCCTATTCAATACCTCCTCATTAGTTACGTGATCTATCCACCTTATCTTCAGTATTCTTCTGTAGCACCACATTTCGAAAGCTTCTATTCTCTTCTTGTCCAAACTAGTTATCGTCCATGTTTCACTTCCATACAAGGCTACACTCCAAATAAACACTTTCAGAAACGACTTCCTGATACATAAATCTATATTCGATGTTAACAAATTTCTCTTCTTCAGAAACGCTTTCCTTGTCATTGCCAGTCTACATTTTGTATCCTTTCTACTTCGACCATCATCAGTTATTTTACTTCCTAAATAGCAAAACTCCTTTACTACTTTAAGTGTCTCATTTCCTAATCTAATTCCCTCAGCATCACCCGATTTAATTTGACTACATTCCATTATCCTCGTTTTGCTTTTGTTGATGTTCATCTTATATTCTCCTTTCAAGACACTGTCCATTCCGTTCAACTGCTCTTCCAAGTCCTTTGCCGTCTCTGACAGAATTACAATGTCATCGGCGAACCTCAAAAGTTTTTACTTCTTCTCCATGAATGTTAATACCTACTCCTAATTTTTCTTTTGTTTCCTTTACTGCTTGCTCAATATACAGATTGAATAACATCGGGGAGAGGCTACAACCCTGTCTCACTCCTTTCCCAAAAACTGCTTCCCTTTCATGCCCCTCGACTCTAATAACTGCCATCTGGTTTCTGTACAAATTGTAAATAGCCTTTCGCTCCCTGTATTTTACCCCTGCCACCTTCAGAATTTGAGAGAAAGTATTCCAGTCAACATTGTCAAAAGCTTTCTCTAAGTCTACAAATGCTAGAAACGTAGGTTTGCCTTTTCTTAATCTTTCTTCTAAGATAAGTCGTAAGGCCAGTATTGCCTCACGAGTTCCAACATTTCTACGGAATCCAAACTGATCCTCCCCGAGGTCCGCATCTACCAGTTTTTCCATTCGTCTGTAAGGAATTCGCGATAGTATTTTGCAGCTGTGACTTATTAAACTGACAATTCGGTAATTTTCACATCTGTCAGCACCTGCTTTCTTTGGGATTGGAAGTCTGAGGGTATTTCACCTGTCTCATACATCTTGCTCACCAGCTGGTAGAGTTTTGTCATGACTGGCTCTCCCAAGGCCGTCAGTAGTTCTAATGGAATGTTGTCTACTCCGGGGGCCTTGATCGCCTCAGGTCTTTCAGATCTCTGTCAAACTCTTCACGCAGTATCGTATCTCCCATTTCGTCTTCATCTATATCATCTTCCATTTCCATAATATTGTCCTCAATTACATCGCCCTTGTATAATCCCTCTCGTTCCACCTTTCTGCCTTCCCTTCTTTGCTTAGAACTGGGTTTCCATCAGAGCTCTTGATGTTCATACAAGTACTCTTCTCTCCAAAGGTCTCTTTAATTTTTCTGTAGGCAGTATCTATCTTACCCCTAGTGAGATAAGCTTCTACATCCTTACATTTGTCCTCTAGCCATCCCTGCTTAGACATTTTGCGCTTCCTGTCGATCTCATTTTTGAGACGTTTGTATTCCTTTTTGCCTGCTTCATTTACTGCATTTTTATGTTTTCTCCTTTCATCAATTAAATTCAATATTTCTTCTGTTACCCAAGGATTTTTAGCAGCCCTCGTCTTTTTACCTACTTTATCCTCTGCTGCCTTCACTACTTCATCCCTCAGAGCTACCCATCCTTCTTCTACTGTATTTCTTTCCCCTATTCCTGTCAATTGTTCCCTTATACTCTCCCTGAAACTCTGTACAACCTCTGGTTCTTTCAGTTTATCCAGGTCCCATCTCCTTAATTTCCCACATTTTTGCAGTTTCTTCAGTTTTAATCTACAGGTCATAACCAATAGATTGTGGTCAGAGTCCACATCTGCCCCTGGAAATGTCTCACAATTTAAAACCTGGTTCCTAAATCTCTGTCTTACCATTATATAAACTATCTGATACCTTTTAGTATCTCCAGGGTTCTTCCATGTATACAACCTTCTTTCATGATTCTTAAACCAAGTGTTAGCTATGATTAAGTTGTGCTCTGTGCAAAATTCTACTAGGCGGCTCCCTCTTTCATTTCTTAGCCCCAATCCATATTCACCTACTATGTTTCCTTCTCTCCCTTTTCCTACACTCGAATTCCAGTCACCCATTTCGTCTCCCTTCACTGTTGTTGTTGTTGTTGTCTTCAGTCCTGAGACTGGTTTGATGCAGCTCTCCATGCTACTCTATCCTGTGCAAGCTGCTTCATCTCCCAGTACCTACTGCAACCTACATCCTTCTGAATCTGCTTAGTGTACTGATCTCTCGGTCTCCCTCTACGATTTTTACCCTCCACGCTGCCCTCCAATGCTAAATTTGTGATCCCTTGATGCCTCAAAACATGTCCTACCAACCGATCCCTTCTTCTAGTCAAGTTGTGCCACAAACTTCTCTTCTCCCCAATCCTATTCAATACCTCCTCATTAGTTACGTGATCTATCCACCTTATCTTCAGTATTCTTCTGTAGCACCACATTTCGAAAGCTTCTATTCTCTTCTTGTCCAAACTAGTTATCGTCCATGTTTCACTTCCATACATGGCTACACTCCAAACAAATACTTTCAGAAACGACTTCCTGATACATAAATCTATATTTGATGTTAACAAATTTCTCTTCTTCAGAAACGCTTTCCTTGCCATTCCCAGTCTACATTTTACATCCTCTCTACTTCGACCATCATCAGTTATTTTACTTCCTAAATAGCAAAACTCCTTTACTACTTTAAGTGTCTCATTTCCTAATCTAATTCCCTCAGCATCACCCGATTTAATTTGACTACATTCCATTATCCTCGTTTTGCTTTTGTTAATGTTCATCTTATATCCTCCTTTCAAGACACTGTCCATTCCGTTCAACTGCTCTTCCAAGTCCTTTGCCGTCTCTGACAGAATTACAATGTCATCGGCGAACCTCAAAGTTTTTACTTCGTCTCCATGAATTTTAATACCTACTCCAAATTTTTCTTTTGTTTCCTTTACTGCTTGCTCAATATACAGATTGAATAACATTGGGGAGAGGCTACAACCCTGTCTCACTCCTTTCCCAACCACTGCTTCCCTTTCATGCCCCTCGACTCTTATTACTGCCATCTGGTTTCTGTACAAATTATAAATAGCCTTTCGCTCCCTGTATTTTACCCCTGCCACCTTTAGAATTTGAAAAAGAGTATTCCAGTCAACATTGTCAAAAGCTTTCTCTAAGTCTACAAATGCTAGAAACGTAGGTTTGCCTTTTCTTAATCTTTCTTCTAAGATAAGTCGTAAGGTCAGTATTGCCTCACGTGTTCCAACATTTCGACGGAATCCAAACTGATCCTCCCCGAGGTCTGCATCTACCAGTTTTTCCATTCGTCTGTAAAGAATTCGCGTTAGTATTTTGCAGCCGTGGCTTATTAAACTGATAGTTCGGTAATTTTCACATCTGTCAGCACCTGCTTTCTTTGGGATTGGAATTATTATATTCTTCTTGAAGTCTGAGGGTATTTCGCCTGTCTCATACATCGTGCTCACCAGCTGGTAGAGTTTTGTCATGACTGGCTCTCCCAAGGCCGTCAGTAGTTCTAATGGAATGTTGTCTACTCCGGGGGCCTTGTTTCGACTCAGGTCTTTCAGTGCTCTGTCAAACTCTTCACGCAGTATTGTATCTCCCATTTCGTCTTCATCTACATCCTCTTCTATTTCCATAATATTGTCCTCAAGTACATCGCCCTTGTATAAACCTTCTATATACTCCTTCCACCTTTCTGCCTTCCCTTCTTTGCTTAGAACTGGGCTGCCATCTGAGCTCTTGATATTCATACACGTGGTTCTCTTCTCTCCAAAGGTCTCTTTAATTTTCCTGTAGGCAGTATCTATCTTACCCCTAGTGAGATAAGCTTCTACATCCTTACATTTGTCCTCTAGCCATCCCTGTTTAGCCATTTTGCACTTCCTGTCGATCTCATTTTTGAGACGTTTGTATTCCTTTTTGCCTGCTTCATTTACTGCATTTTTATATTTTCTCCTTTCATCAATTAAATTCAATATTTCTTCTGTTACCCAAGGATTTCTAGCAGCCCTCGTCTTTGTACCTACTTTATCCTCTGCTGCCTTCACTACTACATCCCTCAGAGCTACCCATTCTTCTTCTACTGTATTTCTTTCCCCTATTCCTGTCAATTGTTCCCTTATGCTCTCTCTGAAACTCTGTACAACCTCTGGTTCTTTCAGTTTATCCAGGTCCCATCTCCTTAATTTCTCACATTTTTGCAGTTTCTTCAGTTTTAATCTACAGGTCATAACCAATAGATTGTGGTCAGAGTCCACATCTGCCCCTGGAAATGTCTTACAACTTAAAACCTGGTTCCTAAATCTCTGTCTTACCATTATATAATCTATCTGATACCTTTTAGTATCTCCAGGGTTCTTCCACGTATACAACCTTCTTTCATGATTCTTAAACCAAGTGTTAGCTATGATTAAGTTGTGCTCTGTGCAAAATTCTACTAGGCGGCTTCCTCTTTCATTTCTTAGCCCCAATCCATATTCACCTACTATGTTTCCTTCTCTCCCTTTTCCTACACTCGAATTCCAGTCACCCATTACTATTAAATTTTCGTCTCCCTTCACTATCTGAATAATTTCTTTTATTTCATCGTACATTTCTTCAATTTCTTCATCATCTGCAGAGCTAGTTGGCATATACACTTGTACTACTGTAGTAGGTGTGGGCTTTGTATCTATCTTGGCCACAATAATGCGTTCACTATGCTGTTTGTAGTAGCTTACCCGCATTCCTATTTTCCTATTCATTATTAAACCTACTCCTGCATTACCCCTATTTGATTTTGTGTTTATAACCCTGTAGTCACCTGACCAGAAGTCTTGTTCCTCCTGCCACCGGACTTCACTAATTCCCACTATATCTAACTTTAACCTATCCATTTCCCTTTTTAAATTTTCTAACCTACCTGCCCGATTAAGGGATCTGACATTCCACGCTCCGATCCGTAGAACGCCAGTTTTCTTTCTCCTGATAACGACATCCTCCTGAGTAGTCCCCGCCCGGAGATCCGAATGGGGGACTATTTTACCTCCGGAATATTTTACCCAAGAGGATGCCATCATCATTTAATCATACAGTAAAGCTGCATGTCCTCGGGAAAAATTACGGCTGTAGTTTCCCCTTGCTTTCAGCCGTTCGCAGTACCAGCACAGCAAGGCCGTTTTGGTTAATGTTGCAAGGCCAGATCAGTCAATCATCCAGACTGTTGCCCCTGCAACTACTGAAAAGGCTGCTGCCCCTCTTCAGGAACCACACGTTTGTCTGGCCTCTCAACAGATACCCCTCCGTTGTGGTTGCACCTACGGTACGGCCATCTGTATCGCTGAGGCACGCAAGCCTCCCCACCAACGGCAAGGTCCATGGTTCATGGGGGGGGGAGATCAAAAAGTATCCATTTGATGGTTGATAAAACACAGTGTCCTGCTACGTGTAAAAGTCCATAACTGCTTGCTGTATATCCTCATATGACAGGGGTCATCAATTGTTCAAGGCCTTTTTCAATTGATCTAAGTTGTGATAATTGAATGGGGAGAGATCAGGACTATAAGGCAGGTGCTTGAGTGTGTCCCACTTGAGCTGGCATAACTTCTGTATTACAATATTTTCAATATGGGGCATGTGTTATTATGAAGCAGCAGCGCCCTTTGTTCCAGTTCTCCCAGATATTTTGTATTAGTTGCACATCATAATTTCTCCAGTGTTGCACAGTATTGTACCCCAATGAAGGAGACACCAGGTTCCTTGAAATCAATAAGCAGTTGGCCCAGATAATCAAAGAAGACGGTGAGCATCACCTTTCCTGCTGATTGTTGGCTCTTGGGACAAGGCGATGATGGATGGCACCACTGCATTGTCGATGCTCTCATCTCCGATTCCCAATGGTGACACCAGCTTTTATAACTGCAATGATGTGCTTGAGGAATGTGTTGCCTTCAACATAGAAATGCGTCAGGTGCTTCAGGCAAACAGCCATCCAGTTTGCTATTCGTTTGGCATTCAGTGCCCAGGTATCCACTGGCTGTAGACATTAAAGCACCCTAACTCTTGCTACATAATGTGTTGCACATTTCTGAAGCTGGTGCCTAGACCATTTGCTAAATCATGAATAATTATGCGCTAGTGCGCTGTAGTCACATCATCAACTGTTCATTTGTTGTTGGACATAATGGATGGGGCTGGTCTTCCAGATTGACTAGTATCTTATGTCGAATTGTGATCAGCACGAAACTTGTCAGACCATTCCACAGTGGTGATCTTCAGCAGACATGCTGCCCAGTACACATTCTTCATTCTCTGATGGATTTCTGCTAGTGTTTGCCCTCTGGCATCTAAGAAAAGAATAATAGCACATTGGTCCTGTTTGAATGCTTTTGGTAATAACATTGCCATAGTTCACGTTTCCTGCACGCACATCAGAAAGACATGAATGTCACGCTATCACCTTGCATTCATGTCAGTGCCTATATACCCACATTGGAGTCATGCTGGGTTATATACATGCTGCAATAATGTCCTCAAATGGAAAATTTTGGTCACCACTTATATTTTAAACATTTACACATCATTAGCGTGCATTATTAGACACTACTTTTCATAAATTATGTCCTTTATGTGTTCACAACTGTTGATGCAATTTTTGACACTGACATGTACATTCATTTTAAGCTTGTGAAGTGTGTCACTTGTTATGTTTATAAATACTGGAAACAATCTATGTACGGCGATCATGGACATTTAGGCTGTGCAAGCAGTTGCACCATTCTGCTGGACCCACAATGACTGTACATGGAAATTCTGTCAACATATTTCCAGCATTATTAACTGTTGCACCATAACATATCAGTCTGATGTTACTGCAGCAGTGTCGCCTGCATCATTCTTAAAAAGGTACGGACCAGTAACAACGTGTGCAGACTTGCCACATGACATATTAACTTTTGCACTATGATGTGATATTGTGTAGAATGAGAACTTATATCTAAAGCATTTGATCATATAATCCAATAAATGAAAGTGGGCCTTGTCACACCTAATAAAATTGCTGAGAAAATTGGGTTGAGTGTTGATCATCTGCAGAACCTATGTACAGAACTTGTGACATCCTTTTTAATTTCAGGGCTATAATTGTTCCTCCACTTGGAGCTTGTAGAGATGTAAATTAATATCCAGGCACAAAATCTGTTGCAGAGTTCTGTCCAAGCTGTTGAGGACTTGTGAATGCTGACAAAAAGATTATACTGTACTTTGCTGAAAAGTAGCTGTTACTTAGCTGTTACTTTTGTGATGTTGCTGATATTTGCTGATGCTGAAGCTCTGAACCTATTTCATAACTGACTTCTGTGGTGAAATGTGATGATTCAATCAGTGTCAAAAAGTTGCTGTTTGTACAACACTGTTATCACATTTGAAGACTCTTTCAGTTGCAAGCCAATGATGTTCATTTGGCCAGTAACTCTTACCAACTGTTAGTGCTTTGAACCTTGCTGTGCACTGGTACCAAGATCAGCTCTCTAGGGAAGCACAATTTAAAACCAGTCATTGTTTCTCCCACAACCTCTACCAACCTATTCACCATTCTGCAAGCCCATTTCACTTTTAGTATTTTTCTGCACAAGCACATTTCAGATCAGCTCATGACTTTTTCTTATACTGTTCCTTAGTTGGTCATACATTTTCTATGTGTATGCGTGAAGTGGTAGTACAAGAGGGCTTTCCTTTGTCTGCTGGGAAGATAACTGTCTCAATATTTTCACGAAGCATTTGTGCACTTTCCTTTCTTCCTCAAAGAGGTTTGGCATTGGTGAAACAGCTCTTGTAAATGTATGGTGTATTTCATCCTGTACTTCCTCCACATGTCAAACAGAAGAGAGGAGGAGAAGAGTGGTATAGGACAGAGAGAGAGAGGGAGAGAGAGAGAGAGAGAGAGAGAGAGAGAGAGAGACAGAAAAATGTGGTGAAACCTGTGTTCTAAGCAGACTCACCCAGGAGGTGGAAATTATAGAAGACAATTATTCCACAAAAGTGAACAATAACGTTACCATCATCATCATCATTCATCATCATCATCAGCATCATCATCACCACCACCATCACCATTAGTCTTTTGACACCTGATATTGGAAAAGGATTCCTCTAGACTTTTTTATGCACCACAGTTGTCAGTTATACACGTCCAGTTCACCCTGCATGTTTCCATTAGGCTACCATCTTGGTGTTTTCTTGTCTCTTGAATCCAGCAAAGAACTTCCGTGATCTATCTACATTCTGTCATCCTGTCCCACTCATCTTCATTTTCCATTTTCATTGTGCTTATGTCTTTTATGCAATTCTGCACCTTTATCATTTTTTTTGCTTTTTTCTTTAAAACAAATTGAATAAAAAACGACCTGCCTATGCTACTAATTACCAACATGAATCTCTCCATTGCTCACTGATGTTTTCTCATTAATAGTTGATGTGTCACTACAAGTCAGTCACTACCATAAGTCAGAAAGCGTCATACACACTGACTGTAAGCATTTCCTTTTCATACTCATCATCACATCTTCTATAGTTTTTACACCCTGGATGAGTCTCTTTAGAACACGTCTCACCATATTTTCCTATCCTTCCAGCATGTCTCTCTTTCCACCCTGTCTCACTTTCTCCTCCACTGTTCTTCAGGCACTCCTTCACTCCAGTGATACATCAGTTCAATCTCTCCAGTTTCGTCTAGGTCTCTTGCCCCCTGTTGTCATTTCATGACCCTGTCTGTGTATCCTGCCAACTTTTAAAATGCTCGTAAAATATTAATCATGATTTTTCTATTTTTTTGTGGAATATATGTACTTTAACTTCAATACAGAATACAAAGGAATTTTTACTGGCATGCTATTTCTTTCCAGTAAAGTCTTGTTTCGATATCAGTATGCCATTTTTATTAGTCTTAAACTGTATAATATGGTTGTTTGTTACATTAGTATTTATGTCACAAGTGTTTATTCAACAGTTGTGCATCACATGCCAAACAGTGGTGGCTGTCTAAGAAGTAATTTCTGTTTCCACTGTCTATTAAACCTTATACTATGCTGTGTACACTCTCACTTGCACAATGAAATTTAGTAAATGACTGGTTTTATATGCCAACCATCCGTTTTCAAGTTTTGTGCAATAATATAATGCAACTGTACTCGGGCTCATTCAGTACCTATATTTTCACGTGGCTCATCTGCAAAGGGGTTGGTAGTGAACAGTTGCATTTGTGCCCCTAATACTGGGTCATATTGGCTAACCTTTGGACAGTAGTTAATTAATACACAATTGCCCATACCACAACCTTGCGCGCAAAATGAGGTACACTAGACAAGTTCAGATTGAAACCTATTTATTTGAAAAACCACTTCTAACTTTGTGGCCATGCATATTAAAGTTCACAATAAATCTGATCTGGATAATTATTAATCGGTGCAATTCATACACATGGTTTATTGCCTCGCGCCTACACACTTTCATGTGGTTCCTTCACAGTTTATTCGCATACACTGGTGTCCACACTTACACCCGCAGCACTTTGCCGCTCTGAACTTACCACCACGGACAACGGACAAAGATCTCCTTTTCTCACTTATATCCTCAGTCCTGAGTCGGGTCACATGACACTACATTAATAAAAATAATTCCTAAAGATGGCCACAATTCGTTCACAATTTTTATAAGATTTAAATACTTAAACCTAAGTGTGTTATATAATTTTACACACATTTATCATCACATAATTTTATAATTTGTTGAAATTAAAAAAAAGAAAACACTATGCAACAGAACTAAGATGCTCATCAAAACACAAAAAAAGTATTTTCATGTCCATTTTGCATTACTCTGTTTTCACTCTGCATTTAATACATAATTTTATCCTTAAGCACAGAATATTAAAATCAGAACTAATTTATGACATGCATCAGATTTACATAATTAGAAATAACTCCATGTTTTGGCACAGTTTCACCCTCTCCCTTCATTTAACGATGTCTTTGCATGAAATATGAGACATACATACTGGCACTACAAAGATCATAACTAAATGGTGTCTTCATAATAAAATAACGACTTACTTTGCAGTTGTTCTAAACATCTTTATAACTTAAATCTTCTATGAAACATTTATTATTTCTGCTGCTGTGCTTTAAATTTAAATTATGAATGACTTGGAAGGGCTCCATATTATCCCCTGTTACCTTACAATAAGACCTAAGACTACTGACTGACTATAATGTTTCATCTTATTGTATGAAAATTTATATTTTAATAATGTACAGGAATACAGCAGAATAATGTTCTTGACAACTGCTGATATTTCAGCAAGTGAACACCCTGTCGTTTTCAATGCACAAATGAAATGAGACAGTTGTGCATGACAACTTAAACCTTTGGTGCCTGGGCCTACATCAACCAGGAACAAAATATGGCTTCTGCAGAGAAACACACACACACACACACACACACACACACTCTATAAACAACTAATGTCACTTCACAAACAAATCTAACCAACACCAGATGTTATCAGTAGTGAAATGTTAACTAGCAACAGGAGAGTAAGTAACACCAACTCTGCCCCCCTTTTGTTTGACTTGGCAGAGAACAGTATTAATAAGTTCACTTGCTGATTTAATCTCAACAGCTTCCATGAGAACATTACCCAATAACTCCAAGTACACTCCAGAACTGTGTAGTGTTATATTTCATCAGATGACAGATAACAAGGCTGTGTTCTGCATCCACAGATTAGCTCAGCTGTTCTCCAGTCCTCCACTATCCTGATCATCTGACCATGTATGACATGTCATATGTGCTTATAATACAATAGACACCAATCTTACATAAATTCAGATCACCCTGTACAGCCCCTGAAAGGGCCATAATCTTAGGTGGTCATCAATAAACACACTTCTTGCTATGTTTCCTCAGAATATGACCAATGCTGTAGGAAACATTATCTCTGTAAGCCAAAAATATCATAAACACAAGTGGAACCTAATTACTGTCATTATTCTTCTGATTGTTAATTGATCAGTAGCACAACATGTGTCTGAAATGTCTTTCACTATCACCATTGTGATGATAGGTAACTTCAAGCTGAGCAATTCTGCTGGAAAACTGTCAGAGACCAAACTAACATGGCCCCTATGAATCAAGATACAAAGTACCCCTTCACAGTGAGCCACATGGTAACAGCCTTTAACCTGAATTACCAATATTTGTGAGATTGTTAGCATCTATAGCTTAAAAAAAAACTGCAAGGAAATTAGCAACTTTCATCTCATCCTTTTCTATAACCATTACAAAAGTCTAGTTTTGTGTATCAGCTGCTTCAGTTCCTAAAGGTAATTAATAGATAAAAAGTTAAAACAAAACCAGCATGCTTGTCTTAAAGTAGAAGGCGCATGCTAAAACTAAGATCCAGTGACCAATCTTTAACTGATGGTAGTCCTGAATGAAGTTTCATGTGTGCAGCAATGTCTACCAACTCTCTGGGAAATTACTGCAGTGTTGGTTTGATTCAGTAGTTGTTTGCCAGTCAGTGAGAGCAGATCGTGATGGCTGAGACAGTCATAGTTTTCACAAGTTGTGAAGTGGGCGGTGTGATTAGATTTTTGCTAGCAAAAGGATCTTCAGCTGCAGAAATCCATCATGAGTTATGCCTAGTGTATGGACCTCAAATAATGAGTGACAATGAGTTCAAAAATAGTGTTGAGAATTTCAAAATGGCTGCACAGATGTTCATGATGAACAGCAGGGTGGCAGATCCAGTATTCAGACTGATGGCATTGTTGATCAAGTGAATGATAAAGTTCAAAATGATTGGCTGTTGACAGTAGGTAGTCTGCCCAGTGAATTCCAAAAGTTGTTCAAACCTCAATTTACACAATTGTCTCCAAATGGCTTGGATATCACAACTGTATGTGAGGTAGGCTCCAAAATTGTCAACTGATCAGCACAAAGAGCAGCGCGCTTCGTTACAGGATCATTTAGTAATTGCGAAAGCGTTACGGAGTTGTTGTTGTTGTCTTCAGTCCTGAGACTGGTTTGATGCAGCTCTCCATGCTACTCTATCCTGCGCAAGCTGCTTCATCTCCCAGTACCTACTGCAACCTACATCCTTCTGAATCTGCTTAGTGTACTCATCTCTCGGTCTCCCTCTACGATTTTTACCCTCCACGCTGCCCTCCAATGCTAAATTTGTGATCCCTTGATGCCTCAAAACATGTCCTACCAACCGATCCCTTCTTCTAGTCAAGTTGTGCCACAAACTTCTCTTCTCCCCAATCCTATTCAATACCTCCTCATTAGATACGTGATCTATCCACCTTATCTTCAGTATTCTTCTGTAGCACCACATTTCGAAAGCTTCTATTCTCTTCTTGTCCAAACTAGTTATCGTCCATGTTTCACTTCCATACATGGCTACACTCCAAACAAATACTTTCAGAAACGACTTCCTGATACATAAATCTATATTCGATGTTAACAAATTTCTCTTCTTCAGAAACGCTTTCCTTGCCATTGCCAGTCTACATTTTATATCCTCTCTACTTCGACCATCATCAGTTATTTTACTTCCTAAATAGCAAAACTCCTTTACTACTTTAAGTGTCTCATTTCCTAATCTAATTTCCTCAGCATCACCCGATTTAATTTGACTACATTCCATTATCCTCGTTTTGCTTTTGTTAATGTTCATCTTATATCCTCCTTTCAAGACACTGTCCATTCCGTTCAACTGCTCTTCCAAGTCCTTTGCCGTCTCTGACAGAATTACAATGTCATCGGCGAACCTCAAAGTTTTTACTTCGTCTCCATGAATTTTAATACCTACTCCAAATTTTTCTTTTGTTTCCTTTACTGCTTGCTCAATATACAGATTGAATAACATCAGGGAGAGGCTACAACCCTGTCTCACTCCTTTCCCAACCACTGCTTCCCTTTCATGCCCCTCGACTCTTATTACTGCCATCTGGTTTCTGTACAAATTATAAATAGCCTTTCGCTCCCTGTATTTTACCCCTGCCACCTTTAGAATTTGAAAAAGAGTATTCCAGTCAACATTGTCAAAAGCTTTCTCTAAGTCTACAAATGCTAGAAACATAGGTTTGCCTTTTCTTAATCTTTCTTCTAAGATAAGTCGTAAGGTCAGTATTGCCTCACGTGTTCCAACATTTCGACGGAATCCAAACTGATCCTCCCCGAGGTCTGCATCTACCAGTTTTTCCATTCGTCTGTAAAGAATTCGCGTTAGTATTTTGCAGCCGTGGCTTATTAAACTGATAGTTCGGTAATTTTCACATCTGTCAGCACCTGCTTTCTTTGGGATTGGAATTATTATATTCTTCTTGAAGTCTGAGGGTATTTCACCTGTCTCATACATCTTGCTCACCAGATGGAAGAGTGTAGTCAGGACTGGCTCTCCCAAGGCCGTCAGTAGTTCTAATGGAATGTTGTCTACTCCGGGGGCCTTGTTTCGACTCAGGTCTTTCAGTGCTCTGTCAAACTCTTCACGCAGTATCGTATCTCCCATTTCGTCTTCATCTACATCCTCTTCTATTTCCATAATATTGTCCTCAAGTACATCGCCCTTGTATAAACCTTCTATATACTCCTTCCACCTTTCTGCCTTCCCTTCTTTGCTTAGAACTGGGCTGCCATCTGAGCTCTTGATATTCATACACGTGGTTCTCTTCTCTCCAAAGGTCTCTTTAATTTTCCTGTAGGCAGTATCTATCTTACCCCTAGTGAGATAAGCTTCTACATCCTTACATTTGTCCTCTAGCCATCCCTGTTTAGCCATTTTGCACTTCCTGTCGATCTCATTTTTCAGACGTTTGTATTCCTTTTTGCCTGCTTCATTTACTGCATTTTTATATTTTCTCCTTTCATCAATTAAATTCAATATTTCTTCTGTTACCCAAGGATTTTTAGCAGCCCTCGTCTTTGTACCTACTTTATCCTCTGCTGCCTTCACTACTACATCCCTCAGAGCTACCCATTCTTCTTCTACTGTACTTCTTTCCCCTATTCCTGTCAATTGTTCCCTTATGCTCTCTCTGAAACTCTGTACAACCTCTGGTTCTTTCAGTTTATCCAGGTCCCATCTCCTTAATTTCCCACATTTTTGCAGTTTCTTCAGTTTTAATCTACAGGTCATAACCAATAGATTGTGGTCAGAGTCCACATCTGCCCCTGGAAATGTCTTACAACTTAAAACCTGGTTCCTAAATCTCTGTCTTACCATTATATAATCTATCTGATACCTTTTAGTATCTCCAGGGGTCTTCCACGTATACAACCTTCTTTCATGATTTTTAAACCAAGTGTTAGCTATGATTAAGCTGTGCTCCGTGCAAAATTCTACTAGGCGGCTTCCTCTTTCATTTCTTAGCCCCAATCCATATTCACCTACTATGTTTCCTTCTCTCCCTTTTCCTACACTCGAATTCCAGTCACCCATTACTATTAAATTTTCGTCTCCCTTCACTATCTGAATAATTTCTTTTATTTCATCGTACATTTTTTCAATTTCTTCATCATCTGCAGAGCTGGTTGGCATATAAACTTGTACTACTGTAGTAGGTGTGGGCTTCGTATCTATCTTGGCCACAATAATGCGTTCACTATGCTGTTTGTAGTAGCTTACCCGCATTCCTATTTTCCTATTCATTATTAAACCTACTCCTGCATTACCCCTATTTGATTTTGTGTTTATAACCCTGTAGTCACCTGACCAGAAGTCTTGTTCCTCCTGCCACCGAACTTCACTAATTCCCACTATATCTAACTTTAACCTATCCATTTCCCTTTTTAAATTTTCTAACCTACCTGCCCGATTAAGGGATCTGACATTCCACGCTCCGATCCGTAGAACGCCAGTTTTCTTTCTCCTGATAACGACATCCTCCTGAGTAGTCCCCGCCCGGAGATCCGAATGGGGGACTATTTTACCTCCGGAATATTTTACCCAAGAGGATGCCATCATCATTTAATCATACAGTAAAGCTGCATGTCCTCGGGAAAAATTACGGCTGTAGTTTCCCCTTGCTTTCAGCCGTTCGCAGTACCATTACAGCAAGGCCGTTTTGGTTAATATTGCAAGGCCAGATCAGTCAATCATCCAGACTGTTGCCCCTGCAACTACTGAAAAGGCTGCTGCCCCTCTTCAGGAACCACACGTTTGTCTGGCCTCTCAACAGATACCCCTCCGTTGTGGTTGCACCTACGGTACGGCCATCTGTATCGCTGAGGCACGCAAGCCTCCCCACCAACGGCAAGGTCCATGGTTCATGGGGGGAAGGCGTTACGGAGATGATAGATAAACTCCAGTGGAAGACTCTGCAGGAGAGACGCTCAGTAGCTCGGTACGGGCTTTTGTTAAAGTTTCGAGAACATACCTTCACCGAAGAGTCAAGCAGTATATTGGTCCCTCCTACATATATCTCGCGAAGAGACCATGAGGATAAAATCAGAGAGATTAGAGCCCACACAGAAGCATACCGACAATCCTTCTTTCCACGTACAATACGAGACTGGAATAGAAGGGAGAACCGATAGAGGTACTCAGGGTACCCTCCGCCACACACCGTCAGGTGGCTTGCGGAGTATGGATGTAGATGTAGATGTAGATGTAGAGTGCTTAGTGTGTGATAGATTTTAGAGCACTATAGACAAAATGGAGATTATTTGTTTGCGCATGTAGATGTAGATGTTACGGGTGAAGAGATGTGGATATTGTACATCAATGCCAAACTGGAACATCAGTCAATGCAGTGGCATCATTCAAGTGTATCCAAACCAAAAAAAGTTTGAGCCATCTCTGTTCTCCAATCGAAAAATTATGGCTGCCGTATTCTGGTATGAAATGGGTGTCCGTTTGATTTATTTCATGAACTGTGGATCAACAATTACAGCTGATGTATACTGTGAAACACTAACCAAACTCAGACACGCTATCCAAAACTGGCACCATGAGAAACTGTGATCTGGCATAATCTTCCTTCATGACAATGCGCACCTGCACACTGCTGCTAAAACCAAGGAGAAGATTCAAGATTTTCACTGGGAAATTTTGAGCATCTTCCATACAGTCCTGACCTTCCACCAAGTGACTGTTTCCTCATCTTGCATATGAAAAAGTGGTTAGGTGGACATCCATTTCAAAATGACGATGAACTCAAAACTGGCGTTACCAGCTGGTTCAATTCCCAGACTTCTATGCAGAAGCTGGCGCAACATCACAGTAAGTGTACAGATGTGAATACCGATTACACTGGGGAATAGCCATTTTGTTGTCCTAGATCTGTGACTTGTTCTTAACTAATTTTTGATCTCTGAATTCAAAACTGTTAGCAGTTTTTCTCTATCATGTCAAGTTCTTAAACTACAGGATACTCTCTCTTTACCCTAAAAGTCATTAAAACTGGACATACAAAGGAAAATAAAGTGGGTACTAACCAAATGTAGTAGAATATTAGAATATTTTATTCATTCAAAGGTTATTATAATATTCAAAGTTACATTTTGTTTCTACAAATAATAAAATCAAAGATATTAGGGTCCAAATTTTTGCTTATAACTTTTCCTACAATGTTCCATCTGGGGACATTCTCGCTTGATGCTCCAACAGTAGTCAGCTATCGTACTGACATCCCATCTACCTTGATACTTTGCTTCCATGATGTTCAAATCTTGGTGGAATCGCTCACCCTGTTCATCGCTAACAGCACCAAGATTTTCTGGAAAGTTAGCAAGATGGCTATTAAAGAAATGCAGTTTGATACTCATGTTATGGTCAAGCTTTTTAAAGCTCCCTAAGAGTTGTTGAACAATTTTGACGTAATTCTGGGCTCATTTATTTCCTAGAAAGTCCTTCACAATACTTTTGAATGCTGGGCATTGTTGCTATGAAATGTTCATCTTTAATTAGTTGCCGAATCTGTGGCCCATCAAAGACACCAGCATTCATCATCTCATATGACAAGCTAGGAAATGCCGAAATGATAGTCCCCTTCAGTTGACAGAGCTCTAACAAATTGCTTCATGAGACCTAGTTTTATTTGCAAAGGCAGAAGTATAATGTTTTTTTCCTGTCGACAAGTGGATGATTTACAGTGTTTGGATCACCAGGTTTCAGGTCAGTTTTTGGCAGGCACTTTGACTGCACCCAATGCTTCTCACGAGCTCTGCTGTGTCACATACACAGAAAACACGGATACTTGGTATATCCGCGTTGCTGGCCAAGAAGGAAAGAAACCATTTTAAGATCAACACAGATGATCCATTGGTGCAAGTTTTATTGCAACACGTCAATGACCTCCTTAATGTCTTCGTATTTTTCATGCAAGAAAACTGAATGGCCTATTGGGACTGAACCATACAAATTTCCATTGTGGAGGAGAACCTACGTTTTGAGCTATCTATAAACAATCACCCTACGGTTGCGTTATAGTCTGAAATTCCCAATTTCTTCATTAAACCAGGCATGTTGTGGCAATACACAAATCCATCAGTGCTCCGAAAGATCTGCAAAAATGCACTTTCCCTCGATCAGAAGTAGGTGATTTTAGCTCCTTTTTCTAACAAGTTTTTTTGTGCAGTCTTGATGCCAGAAGTTCTGATGCTTTTTTTTGGATAGTCCTAAATCCCGTATCAAGTCATTTAACTCATGCTGATTAAATCCTTTACGAACAGAATCACTGTCACCTTTAAAATCTTCGTCGCTGCGGTCACTTCAATCTTTGCCCGACGCATCTCACCAAATCATTGGTATACCAAATGGAAGTTTATCACGTGTTCCTTTTATCCACATTCTCAAACCCTCCATATGCTGCTTGTAGACTTTGTGAGGGGCCCATGATTTATCTTGGTCGCCAATTTTTACTTTAAAATAAGCAAAATAGGCTTCCCTGACAAAATTACTGATGTTCGTCCATTGACTGGGAATGGTAAAACTGCCACATATATTACAAAGTGAATCGGGTCTGTTTAAGCACTTACAACGTGAACTACCAGCAGCAGACCTAAAGAAACTTTTTCAATTATATATAAATAAGATCTAAATACTGCTGATCCTGTGTTAACACAAATTCTTGCACTATGCATCAGAAACTGGCTTCATTATATCAGAGCAACAAGTACACCTGTTTACTACAGTGTCTCATGCGTAACTGACCACATTAGTCTAGACAATATGAATCTAAACCTGTCACGCAGCGTCACTATCCCCTCCAGTCGTCACTAGTTTAAAGTTTGCCGACAGAGTGCAGCACTGCTTTCTATAACAAACGATTTACCTGTCAGAAGTGTCATCACATGTGCAACAACTGTAGAAACAAAACTTGACATGATAGGAAAAAAACTAATTACAGTTTTGGAATCAGCATGTCCATTTTCCTCTAAAACAGCCTAAGAATCAAAGTCAACAGAAATTAAGTTACAAATTGTTCCCCAGTGTTATGTGAAAAAATAAAGTAGATATATAGTAAAATATTACTGTCAATAAAAACCTTTTCTGATAAGCTTACTTTCTTTTCTATGATGAAATAGACCATAGTTGTGGGATATATCTCATAATTTGTTTATTCTTCTATAAGACATTGTATAGCCACAGTGCAGCCCCTCTGTGATTGCTGTTCTCTTACAAGATGAGGTAGTTGATGTTCATGAAGTGCTGGAAATCACCCTGACTACATCAGATGATTAGAAGCTGCTGCAAATGTGCATGTTGGGAGGGCTCCCAAGAGTCATGTACCAGAGATACCACTTTGCCCTGTACTAGGAGGAGACAGACATAAAAGGCAGCTGAAAGATATGGCAAATAATGGTGTCCCTTAGAGAAATGACAGCAAGGGATGGGAAGGAACCATAATGACTCAGTGAGTATTCTCATTGGCCTTATTCAGCATGTTAAAGAGACTATCCTGGCAGCCTTTGAGGGAACAGGTTGCAAATAACTGCAGATTGTAGTGTACGTTGGAACAAATGATGGTTGTCTGGGTTTGGTGCTCATTGGAACAAATAATGCCTGTCATCTGGGCTCAGAGGCCATACTTGAGTCCTGCCAGCTACTGGCAGATAAGGTTGAGAAAATCAGCCTTGCTCACAGAGAATCAGTGAAACTCAATTTGCAGCATTGTCCTCAAACTGATTTTGGCCCCCTGGTTCTAAGTCAAGTAGAAGGACTGAACCAGAGACTTCAAAAGTTCTGTGAAGAACTAGACCCTGCCTCCCTGGACATGTACCATAAGCTTGAGGAGGCTCGTTAACCGTTCTGCCTGTGTGATGTGGCTTGCGCACATGGCACAGCAGTGAGCAACTAGCTGGCTCACAGTGACATATGGTGGGGAAAGAAGGGATGAGGGTAAGGTAAGGGAAAGGGGGGGGGGGCAAAATTACTTCACAACAAGTTTTATTTTGTATGAGCAAGAACGTGCAGTTATATGGAGATGCATTGTGCATGATGGATGTTTAATGCGTTTTGTGGCAAATTTATTTTCTAAGCGTGTGTTAACGAGAAAGGACAATGAAATGAAACATCTCCTTTAATATTTTGATGAAGTGAAGATATGGGGTGGCTAAGTACAAGACATGATATTTGTTGCAATTGATGCTGTCTTATGATGAATGATGTCTTAGGGCAAAAGTTAAATTAACAAACTTACTTTTCATTAAAATTTTATTTAAATGTTAAAATTGTGTTGGTGTGTCTGACCTTTCCTTTGAAGTTCTCAACCTGGCCATCATCAACTTTTCGTCAATTATTAAAAAAAAAAAAAGTACTCTCCACTTCAAGCACATCACTGTAAGTACGTATGTTCACATCCAAGGCTGTGCCAAATGTAACTAATGTTCATTCCTCTGAAGGCAGAAAGGAACAGGCAAGGGAAATCCACAGGAGATGCTAATGAAGCAAAGATACCAACAACCTGGTGAGGTGTCAGCAGGGAGACAGTGACACAGGGAGGCGAAGCTTGACCAGTGTGACCACTGAAGGCATGATGGTGCCAGAGGGTGGGTGGCATCATCGGGGTGCTGGCAGCCCTGGCAACCATGGCTTAACCAATGCAGCCGTCAGGGAAGCGATAGTGCCAATGGCAGATGTAGGGTTGGTGGGGTGCCGGCAGCACTGGGAGAAAGGGCTTGACGAATGCAGCTGTAGGTGTGACAGACTGCAAATTCAATGGGGCAGTGGTCACTGGAAAAAGTGTGAAAGCAGCAGAAAAAGGGAAAAGGGGCACATTCTTAGACCAAAGACAATGCTGGTCAGAGCTATGGACACTGAGAGGAAGAATGGCCTGAAGGCCCAAAACAAAAGGAAGCTATTATGTGAGTGTGCTTTGCACCTGGAGTGTGGACAGTGGGGCCAACCAGCAGAAATGCTATAAGCTACAAAACTGTGTGTGAGGATCACAAAGGAGGACTACTAGTGTGTCTTGGGATATGGGAACAGTGGCCCAGAAAGTATACTGTGCTTAGAAACACGTGAATAGCAAAAGACCGGCAGGAAGTCCTCAAGAAACATAAACAAAGACATCATGGAAGATGGCCATGTGTAGGAGCATAGGAAGGCTCTACATTGCAGGAATGGAATCCCAAAGGTATAATGCATGTGTAGGGTCATGAAAAAGATCTACAGCACAGGAAATGAAATGTGGAAGAGGAAGATGTAGTACTAAGGGAATTGAAGGAAACAACATGTTGTACAGGTCTCCCAGAGGAGAAGAGAAACAAATCCCTCTGACACCCTCATTTTGAAGACCGACTGTGGCTGCAGCTGATTGGTGAAGGCATAAAGTTGTGAGGGCAGCACCAGCTCACCAATACAAGCTCAGTGTCCAGACAAGACATGGCAGCAGCTGGTTTAGGTTGGGGAATGCAGACTGTACCATTGTCGCTAACTTATATACCCTTAGTGGCATGCACACAACTGGTGCGGGAGGGATGATTGCCAGGTACCATTTAATTAAACTCTTTTTTTTTTTTTTGCAAAACACATAAAAGCAAAGTTCAAAATATTGCACAGTCTGAATAACACAAGAAAAAATCATTTTGAGCTGATATTAGTTGAACAACCAAATCCCGTAGTAGAATCAGTTATGGCGGTCACTACTGAAGAAAAGTGCACTGAGAAGGCTAGCATCGGAAGAGGCAAAGGCTCAAATGAAGATGCCTGGTGGATCGATGAGGCTGATGTGGAATGTAACCCCAGCAGCTGCTGGCATGACGTAGTGGTGTGGTGTAATGTAGATGTGGTCCCTGGCCCAGTCTCACTAAAAACTCCAATTTGGGGGGCCACTCTGCAGCCCGCATAAAGCCCAGAGTGTGAGAGTATGCTGTTTCTAGTGATCAAGTCACAGCTTACGTAGGCAGCAGGTGGAGGGACATAATATGGTGCTAGGCATGTCACTACTTGCAGACACAACATAGTCCCTGTGGCTGCAGCACCTCTGTCACTGATGTGAGCATTGCTTGTGGGTGAGACTGGTGCCTCTGGTGGCGTCTGCTAGAGGTTAATATGTCAACAGATATTATTGCTTGTCAGCAATAATGTTTCCAAAACTTTTCAATAATGTGTGATGCTTGGTGGACGACTGTCTCCGGAGAAACACCTTAGCAAACTATCAGGGGCATTGTGCCACAAGCAGAAGTGACCAGCAAATACAAGATCCTTGACATCCATTTGTTGTAGAATCTTAAACCATATTCTGAGCTCAAACCTAATGAGACATTTTGAACAGAATGACCTTCATGCCTTGGATTCCAAAAACGTTGATTGTGTGTAACATAAATGGCACTTTTCTCACATTACATCATACAAGCCATGGATCAAAGTAGTCAGGTAAATGCAGGATTTCTTGATTTCTTAAAAGAATTTCATTCAATAGCACATCTACACTAATCAAAAATATGATCATTCAGGGTGTGAATTAAATTTGAAATTGTAGAAATAAGTTCAGGCCTGTCCCAGGGAAGTATGTTGGGACACTTGTTGTTCATCTTGTATGTTAATGACCAAGCAGAAAAATAGCAACCGTAAACTTTCCATAGATGAAAATCTATAGTGAAATGCTCACTTAGAAAAAACTGGCCAAGTATTCAGTCAGATCTTGACAAGATCTCAAAGTGGTTCAAAGGGTAATAACTTTGCTTTAAATGTTCAGGAATGTAGAATTGTGCACTTCACAAAATGAAAAAATGTAGTATCCTATGGCTACAGTAACCATGAATCACAGTTGTAATTGGTCAGCTCATACAAATACTGATTGTATCAAACAGTGGAAAATCCTGAATGGAATAATGAAGTATTAGAAAAGGATAGTTGCTACTCACCTTATAGCAGAGATCCTGAGTCAGAGATAGGCACAACAAAAAGACTGTCAGCAAATAAGGTTTCAGCCAAAAAGGCCCTCAAATAAGATTTCAGTTTTCACACAAATGCAACTCAGATGGACATGCCCACAATCTCTGGCTGCTGAGGCTAGATCAGGCCAGCCAGAGACTGTTGTCATGTGTGTGGTGTGAGTTGCATCTGCATGAGTGTATGTGTGCGTGTGCGTATGTTGCCTGTTTTTGATGTAGGCCTGTTTGGCCAAAAGTTAACTTGCTGACAGTCTTTTTGTTATACATATCTGCAACTCAGCATCTCTGCTAGGTGAGTCGCAAATATTATTTTCATAATATTGTCTAAATATTAGTTGTAACTCTTTGTAGAGATATGAAATGGAATGACTGCTTAGGATTAGTTGTAGATAAAGCAGGTGGCACACTTTGGTTCATTGGTAGAATACAAGGGAACTGCAACAGTCAGCAAAAGAAATTGCTTACAAATTACTCATTCAATCCACCCTAGAATATTGCTCAAATGTGTGGGACCCATACCAAATAGGATGAATTGGGGATATTGAATAAACACAGAGAAGTCAGCATGAATGGTCACAGGTTTCTTTGACCCATGGGAGAGTGACACAGAATTACTGAAGGAACTGAACTAGTACACACATGAAGATAGACACAAACTATCGTGAGAAACCCTGCTTGCGAAATATCAGGAATCAGCTTTAAATGATAAACCTAGGAATAAACTACTGCTCACTGCATCTTGCTCCCATGGGTACTGTGAGGTGAAGATTAGCTAATTAGTGTGTGCTCAGAGGAATTTAAAAAGCAATTCTTCCCCTGCTCCATACACGAATGGAACAAGAAGACTTTCTAATAATTTGCACAGTGGGAAGTGCCCCGTGCCATACATTTTACAGTGGTTTGCTGAGTATGGATGTCGATTTAGAAGATAAAAACCAGTGTGAGTTGGCTTTCTGTAAATGGCATACTCCAACATAACATCATGCCTCCTCTTGACCAACACATCAAGGAAAGGAAGACAGCAATCCATGTGAAACAAATATTTAGGTAGATAAAATTGAGATGTTGTAAAAAGCTATTGCCAATTCTCAATGCCATGAAGCCAAATAACAAAATTATCATCTACATATCCAAAACAGCATGCAGGTTTCAATGTTTTCCATTTGTCTGGTAATAGAACAGGTCATTAAATAAAAGGTAAGTGGATGTCAGTATGTGTTGAAACTGGTTAGTTAATTGAAAATTGCTGCTTGACACCTGAAGCTGTTTGTTCAAAAATTATTCTGTGCAAGTGAGATTGTGTACTACACATGTTTTCCACCACTTTGGCTACTGTGTATTGTCATGGCAAAAATTATTAAATCTTAAATCAGTGTTCTGAGTGACTGTGAGATTGTCTTGTTTCCAGAAAGCAAAAGAACTTCAACAGCAGTTAGACGAAGAGAGGAAGAGGGTGGAGAAGGAGAGACAGCTTCAAGAATGGAAAAGAAAGAAGGAAAGACAGGTACTGCTAAGCCACAGCCAAAGACAAGTTTGTCAGTTTTCTCGAAACTATAAATGTGTTTCCTTTTTAGATCACAAAATTACTGATAATGTAAGTTGGTCTTAGTAGAATTTCACTACATTCCTAACATGGGAAGAAATGCTGAAGATGTGTTTAAGAAATATGTTGAAATGTATCAAGAAGGTACATTTTTTTCTTCCATGTTCTAACCACTAGATAAGTTAAATTTTTGCTGTAGTTTTTTATATCTGCTTTCAGTTTTATAAACTAACTTGCTCTCTCTCTCTCTCTCTCTCTCTCTCTCTCTCTCTCTCTCTCTCTCTCTCTCTCTCAGGCTCAACAAAAAGCAAAAATTGAGCAACAGAAAGAAGAAAGAGTGGAAAAACAGAGAGAAGCAGTTCTTGAACGGCAGTTACGGGAGTTGTTTGAAATAGAACAACGGGCAGCAGTAGCTAACAAGATGCTCAAAGCTTTCAGGTGAGGTGATGTCTATAATTAGAGGTTAATGGTATACAATTTCCCTATTAGTGTTAATGGTCTACAATTTCCCTTCAGATGGAGAACAAATCATCATTGGGCAATAAGATCTATAAATGGTAAAATATTTCACATATTGATTTCAAATATGCATTGACAATCTCCTGTAGTCTCATTTTTTTTTTCATTGTTGTCAACAACTAATGAAATTTCAAGAGATGCCTTATCTATCTGATATGTCTCATAACTGATGTTAGTTTGTACTATAGTAGTAAAAAGTTGATTTGGGATGTCATATTCCACTCAGGGCTGTAGAAGTTATTTATTCCTTTGAAAGGGTCAAACAAGCTGCAGACCCATAGTACAAGTGATTGCAGAATAAATACTTCTGCAACCATAAGCAAAGTACAACATCCTTTAAGTAGTTCCCACCAGCACCTGCATGAACCTTAACATTTTAGTGTTTTCTGTCATTTGATGTGGCAGTAGTGTTTGAATAACATTTCTTTGAACTAAAGCAGATAAGATGAATCATGAATGTATTAAATTATAACTTTGCAACTATTTTTTTGATTGCAATTTACTTTCTTCTTCTCTCTTTGGTTCTAGGCCACGTTTGTCTACAGTAAATGCAGCAGAAACTCCTCTTACTAATATTCTTTATGATTTTGAGAACAGTTCCTGTATTTGTGTCTTACTATTAGATCTGAGTAAAGCATTTGATACTGTATCACATTAAATTCTCATAATTTAGCTAGTGTGGTACGGTATCAAGAATAATGAAATGACACTATAAAGATCAGGGATGGCCAAGAACTATGCACATCTGCTGAGCTCTTTGATGTGTGTGTGAATCTCACTTGCAGGGCTGCAATTTTTCCCCCCTAGCATGCCTGCCAGCCCAAGTGGGATGATAGCGAAAGTGTACCCACAGCATTTGATTTGCAATGCAGTTGTGCAAGGAGTTTTGAAAGGCTTGCATATGTCTAGGTTTCACATTTCTCGGCAATAGAGATCACAAACAAAACAAATTATTGGTATTAAATAATGGAAACTCCAGGTTGGGTATGAGGGGGAGGGGAAAGGGAAAGGATAGCAGGTTGAGGGTGGGAGGAGAGCAGATCCCCCCTTCTATCACCAGCTTTTCTGATGGTGCATTTATCCTTAGAACACATTCTCCACTCCCAAAATTTTACCTACAGTAACATACTGTCCCCACACCCTGCACCCAACAATTTCCAACTCCTCTGCCGTGTCACCTCTTCCCTATTTTCATCTTCCACCTTCTTTGTGTGCCACCCTCTTCTGATGCACCCACCTGTCTTTCCCCTTCCCTTCTCCTCTCCTGTTTTACTCCTCATTTTCCCACTCCACCTTTCCCTGCCCCACAACCTCCCAACGCTGTGCCTGTTGGCAGTTTAGTCCTGCCATGGTCCACCAGGCAGCATTCAGTACTCTCCTCTATCCCCACCCATACCCTGCAATCCTGTCCTCTTCCTCACCCCGTCCACATTCCTGCTACTTTTCTACATGACAGGTGCATTCCGGTCCACGCTCCTGGAGATTGTGGTCATGTGTGCACGAGATGTGCTTGCCTGTATGAATGAATGTGTTTGTGTTTCCTTTTCTCACGAAGGTTTTGGTGAAAAGTTAATGTGTAAATGTACTTTCATTTTGTGTGTTTCGACTTAAAATAGCTTGCTTATATTATAAATTTTCAGTATTATTTAATTACCTTTGGCTCACTAAAGACACAATAAAATTTATATCTTGCACAAACTGTCAACGTGCTAATAGATGCAAATAGTTTTGTAGATTTTTGTCACTCACATTACCACATAAACATGAATTGCTTAGTTTCATAACAACAACAAAAAATCCTTTCAGTCGCGTATGTCAATCAAAACATTGACATCATATTTGCAGTTATGGAGACATGAGAACTCTTACCAAGGAAACCTTTGTAAAACTCCTGGAAATTTTTATCATGAAATAATTTGTCTTTTAAATGTGAATTACATTGCAGATCAATCAATTACATCAGCACATGCATGTACATTCAGCAGAAATGGCAAATAGTCTTGAAAAAAGCTGAAAAACTGATGGGGGATTGGCAGTGTCCTGAAAAGTTTAGAAAACTGTTCCTGTAATTTTTTTATTGACACACTGAATTCTTCAGAATTAACACCATTGAGCTTGGGGAAATGGACAGTGTTTTTCATCAGACGTTGTCCCTTCCACAATGTGCTTTTCTCTTTAAATGTGTCCTCGTTCCCCATCAAATCACAAATAAGTCACTTTTCACCTTGCAGTGTCTTATTGAAGGCAATGCACAGTCAAGTCCACTTAAAATACGAGGTCAGCAATCCATTGTGGATCTTCTAACTTTGGTTTCTGCTTCAGAAATTCAACAATAGCAGGTCTTAAATCGAAAAACCATCCAGGTCATGCCCCTTCACGTTAATATGTAACGTCTCTACATTGTTCATTTGGTTACATTGAAAACTGTTGAAACTGATGGTGTAATAATACATGCAACTTAAGATAATTTACAGTTTCTATCACCAACTTCATCACAAGCTTCATGTCTGCAAATCTAGCACAAAATGTTCCTTGACACTGAACAATGAAACCCATACAAATCATCTGTTGATCATGGTAATTTTCTGCTCTTTCGTAGGCAAATAAATCTTCAAATAATTTTTACATGGTGTTACAATGCTGTTCCGTAGCAAATTTGCAGTAATCATCGATTTTTTGACTTCATCATAGATATTGCGAATTCTCTTCAAAACAGAACTGTGATTCTCACTCATTTTTAAACACTTGTGACAGTAGATCACTAGACTGCCTCCTTTTGTGCAAGCTGCCATTTGACTTCAGAACTTCCTTCATACTATGAGCAAATAGCAAAGGATAAACATTGTTTATCCTATGATTTTGCCAAACGGAAGAAAGTCATGTTGGCCAAAAAATGCTGCACCAAATACTGAAAGAAACAGTGTCCCTTTCATCATCATCATCATCATCATCATCATCATAATCATCATCATCATCATAATTTAAGACTGATTATGCCTTTCAGCGTTCAGTCTGGAGCATAGCCCCCCTTATAAAATTCCTCCATGATCCCCTATTCAGTGCTAACATTGCTGCCTCTTCTGATGTTAAACCTATTACTTCAAAATCATTCTTAACCGAATCCAGGTACCTTCTCCTTGGTCTGCCCCGACTCCTCCTACCCTCTACTGCTGAACCCATGAGTCTCTTGGGTAACCTTGCTTCTACCATGCTTATAACATGACCCCCAGCCAGTCTATTGTTTTCAACATATGATCCATAAATAAAATGAACAACAGTGGAGACAGGTTGCAGCCTTGTCTTACCCCTGAAACTACTCTGAACCATAAACTCAATTTACCGTCAACTCTAACTGCTGCCTGACTATCCATGTAAAGACCTTTAATTGCTTGCAAAAGTTTGCCTCCTATTCCATAATCTCATACAACAGACAATAACCTCCTCCTAGGAACCCGGTCATGTGCCTTTTCTAGATCTATAAAGAATAGAGAATAGATGCAATTCCCTGTTACACTCATAACACTTCTCCATTATTTGCCGTAAGCTAAAGATCTGGTCCCATGCCATTTCAATTATCCTGTGTAGCCATTTAAGACCTGACATTCCACTGTATTTGATGAGTTCCGACTTAATTTCATCCACCCCAGCTGCTTTATTGCACTGCAATCTATTGACCATTTTCTCCACTTCCTCAAATGTGATCTTATTTCCATCATCATTCCTATCCCATTCTACCTCGAAATCTGAAACATGACTGATTGTATTTTCACCCACATTGAGCAACTCTTCAAAATATTCCCTCCATCTGCCGAAGGCATCCACAGGATTCACCAGCAGTTTTCCTGACCTGTCCAAAAGACTTGTCATGTCCTTCTTACCTCCCTTTCGAAGACTGATAATTACACTCCAGAATGGTTTTCCAGCAGCTTGACCCAGAGTCTCCAACCTGTTTCCAAAGTCTTCCCAAGTTTTCTTCTTGGATGCTGCAATTAACTGTTTGGCTTTGTTTCTTTCTTCAACATAACCTTCTCTGTCTAACTGAGTTCTAGTATGTAGCCATTTTTGATACGCCTTCTTTTTCCTTTTACAGGCTGCCTTGACTGTGTCATTCCACCAAGCTCTTTGCTTCATCCTACTTTTACACACTACTGTTCCAAGACATTCTTTAGCCACTTCTAGTACTGTGTCCCTGTACCTTGTCCATTCCTTTTCCAATGACTGTAATTGATTACATTCCACTAACTGGTAACTTTCTGAGATCGCTTTTATGTATTTGTGCCTGATTTCCTAATCCTGAAGTTTCTCCACTCTAATCCTCCTACATATGGACCTGATCTCCTGCACTTTTGGCCTCACAATCCCAATTTCACTGCAGATTAAATAATGATTAGTGTCATCAAAGAATCCCTTGAATACACATGTGTCCCTCACAGCCTTCCTGAATTCCTGATCTGTTATTATATAATCAGTGACAGATCTGGTTCTCCTGCTTTCCCAAGTATACCAGTGAATGTTCTTATGTTTAAAAAAGGAGTTTGTGATTAATAAGCCCATACTGGCACAGAAATCCAAGAGTTGTTTCCTGTTCCTGTTGGCCTCCATATCCTCTCCAAATTTACCCATAACCTTTTCGTACCCTTCTGTTCGATTTCCAGTCCTGGCATTAAAATCACCCATGAGCAGAACACTGTCCGTGTCCTTTACTCTAACAACTACATCACTGAGTGCCTCATAAAAACTATCCATCTTATCTTGATCTGTCCCTTCATAATGCAAATAAACTGACACAATCCTAATTTTCTTGCTGGACACTGTCAAATCTATCCACATCAGTCGTTCGTTTACATACCTTATTGCAACTATGCTGGGTTCCATTTCTTTCCTGACGTAAAGCCCTACACCCCATTGTGCTATTCCTGCTTTGACTCCTGACAGGTAGACCTTGTATTCTCCCACTTCTTCTTCTTTCTCACCCCTTACCCGAATGTCACTAACAGCTAAAACGTCCAGCCCCATCTTACTTGCAGCCTCTGCCAGCTCTACCTTCTTCCCAGAGTAGCCCCTATTGATATTAATAGCTCCCCATCTCATTGCCATTTGTTTGCCAAGTCGTATCTTAGGAGTCCCTGGTTTGTCAGTTAGAGGTGGGACTCCATCACCTCCAAAGGTCCAAGGCATTTTGCTCTGATTGTTGCCAGCATCATATTTAAAGTACCAGGGAAGCAGGTTGCTAGCCTTTCTTGCCCCGAGTCCCATTGGGTTTTACCCCTAACGGCTGAGGGACTAACCGGTGGATTTGGTAGTCTTTGCCGTATGAGCACAAAGGTGACCATGACTCAGAATATGTCCGAGATGCCCAGCCTTATTCCAAAGTAACTGGTATCCCGACTGTTGGGACCACTTACTTGGCCACTCATACGTTGCCCGTGGTTCATGAACTAGGACATGACTACAGAAACCCACACCATGAACCACACAGTGTCCCTTTGCTAAATTAAATGCCATGCTGTATCAGTTCTGAGAAGGACTGAGTGAATCTGAGATTCACTGAGTAGTGCAGAATCAGGCTGAGCTCCAGGTCATGCGCTTGCAGCAGGTTATGAATGCATGGAGTTTTGCATGTTGTGGCTGACACTGGCATAGATCATACTTGACTAACAGAACTCAGGTGTTTATGGGAAATAATTGAATGAAATGCCCTATCAGTTGTTAGAGGTGTGCCACGAGGTTCACAGTTTGAACATTTCCTTTCTCTGGTATATATGAATGACTTGCCTACTTCCTTGCTTCACAAGGCCATGATATATGCTGTTGATACTATCCTGATCATCATAGATAACAACTTGGAGAAGGTGAGAAAACCTTGAAAAGTCTGCCATATGACTCAACAATAACCACCTTACTCTAAACAGTAGCATGGCAGGAACTATGTATTTCTTCCTGCACAATCTAAATGAAAAAGTAAATAAGTCTAATACAGACTTCTAGGTATCCACTGACTTTGGACACCCACACTGAACAATTATGAACTAAACTATCATCAGTAGGTATTTCTTTCTTCTCTCTCTCTCTCTCTCTCTCTCTCTCTCTCTCTTTGTTAATCAAATTAAAAGCAGTGGTTAGCGAACAAATGAACAGATACTATTACCTTATCATTATGCATTCTTTCAGTCTCGTCTACAATATGCAATAATACAGTGGTGTAACACTCCTGGTGCTCAGTGTCCATGTGGCAGAAGAAAGCTATAAGAGCAATTACAGGAATTACATTCTGAGAATCATTCAGAAATTACTGTAAATATCTCGACATCATACTGTATGTTCTCGTTATGTTAAACCATGTCGTCTTTCCACACACACACACACACACACACACACACACACACACACACACACACAAAATACAGCACTATTAATTCAAATTAGTTTTAAACACACAGAAATGAAAGTACAGTGGAATCTGGCTATAACAGCATTCAAAGAACCTTGAACATTTTGATTTTATAAATGAGTGCTGTGGTATCTGTGATTTGTATTTTCAGTCTATTGTGGTGGCAAATGGAAAAGAACAAATTCACTGAGCATTGTTTTATTTTACGTACAGTATTCACTCTTAAGCTTACATGAATAAAGTGTATACAGCAGTACTCACCAAACTTCTTTACCTAGAGTGAAGTAATCAGTTATTTTACTCTGCTTTCTACTTATCCAACACACAGTATCTAAATTACATTTTATGTTGATTATTTCTTTTGAAATTTCTCTGCTCCGTCCACTAGCGTCATAGAACATGTTCACAATTTAATGGCTTCTACAGCCTCATTCAGAGCAGGGATAGGCACTTTATTTCTTTCTTCTTCCTCTTCTTCCTCATCTGCCACACTCACTTTGTGGTCACTGTGGCCCCGATTCTTCATTTCATTTGCAGTTTTGTCTTCAGTTTGCACTTCAGTTGTAACAACATCTTCATTTATTGTTGCACACATTTCATAGTTGCACTGATTGAGAATATCACAGTTGATTTCTGGCAGCAATGCAGATTCCAGCAGATCATCAGTATCATCAAATGTTTCTTCAGTTGTGGTAGCATTTATTTCGCAAGTTGTGATTTCCACATGGCGGAAACAGTTCTTTAGTCTGACCTGGGTCCAAGCTTTAGTAATATATCTGATCGCATCCATCAGTGTAGTAGAATAACCCTAGTTTTTCTCAGTGCATCATTTTCAGTAATATAAGCTTACGACAGTGGCATTTCAGACTCTTAATTACTCCATTGTCGATGGGCTACCATAAGTTTATTGTATTTTCAGGAAGAAATACAATATTGGTATTCTCCAGACCAGTGAGTGCAGGATGTTCTGGACAGTTCTAAAAATGAACCAGTATCTTCCTTTTATGACTTCTAAGCTCCTGATCCCAACATCTTATTTCAGCAAATTCCTTGTTTTTTTTTAATTTCTTGCTAACTGCTTGCAGCATAAGGACACATCACATGTACTGTTGACGAGTTCTGTGATCGTCACCACTATTGTAGTATGAAAGTGCTAGGGTAACAATGAAGTGAGGAGTCTATACTACACCTGTTGCTGGTTGTAAGGGTACAAAATCTCTCTTAGAGTATTGTTTTTATATCCATGTTGTGTAGTTTCATATAAATGAACTAGCAGAACAAGTTGAGAATTAGAGTGTTTCTTGTTAAGGAGATAATTATCTTTATTTCAGTTTTAGAATTGTTTCATTTTCGTAGTCTGTAGTTTTTGTATTCTTGTCCGAGGTATTCCTTTCAAACTACGTATAGGACCAACAGTAGTCAAACAGGATGTACAGGAACACGTGGTTCCAGCGGCCAGTAGTGGCACCCCCGATAGAGTATTTAAGAGCTGGCTTCTTGCTCTGCCAGCAAATCTAATCGTTGCATGAGTCTCGACACATCACCTCAACAAGATAGCGTCTTTATCGTACTTTGATCTTGTTAATCGTGGACGTCTTGGATTCATTTGGTTGTCTCTGTCACTCTGTTGCATCTTGTGTGTTGTCGTCATAAGGTCTTTCTCCATAATCCGTTGTTGTTTCTTGTCTGTCCTTTCCGTTTGTTTGTTTGTGTATGGGTCGCTCTCCATCTGGTCCCGCCGCGCTTTCTCGGCCACCCCGCGACCGTTCCGGTCATGGTCATGGCAGGTTACATCAAACTGTTATTCTGTATTTGAGGAATGTTGCTACTTCTTTAGTAGAGTAGTCTGATATGAAACAAAAAAGGGTTTTGTCAAGAGTCAGTCAGTGTTTGCTGTTTGCTCCACTGATACAGGATAGTTGAAGATACAAGATAGTTGAAGACCCTCACATGATGGAACGGCAAAGAGAAGAATATGCTCTGTTCCCGTATTACACAAATTCCTTCTACATACAGTAATTCTTGGAAAATCTTGCTGTTAACTGAGGCAGAAAATGATGTTACATATGAGGTATATGCATATATATTTGTCATATTAAGCAAGGATGAGGAATATGGCCATGCCGCAGAAATCACGATGTTATAGCCAAGATTACATCATAAATGATGTCGGTATAAGAAGGTTTGACTGTATATAACAAGCTACCACCATCAGTGAGAGTCTTACCTAGTGATGTTTTTGAGAAGCACCTTCATAAATTGTTAATTGATAAGAGTGTTTACAATGTTAAGGTTTCTGAATGTGCATAGTGAATTTTAACTTTACATTCACTTGTATTGTTCAAATTTGTCATTAACCATAAAAAATTAAATTAAGGAGGACATAAAACTTTGTTACTTGGTATTTCTCAAACTGTTATAGTGTAAGCAGAATACTTCAGTGTTGTATGGTGTAGATTGTGTATATACTTTTGGTTTACAGGAGACCCCTCTTTGAAAAGAAGAACCATTAAGTCATTGATAGGCACACACAAACAGAAAGAAAAGTTGCTAGCTTTTGGAGCAATTCATTTCAAGCTAGATTAAAACACACACACACACACACACACACACACACACACGCGCGTGTGTGCATGTGTGCCTATGTCTCTACCCTACCGCATGGTATTGGCTGGACGAACAGTACCAGTGCTGCATTTTGGCTGGTGGACTAGGTTGTGATGGGGCCTGTGTCAGGTTGCTTGTGTAGAGGGAGAAACAGGTGGGAGGAAGGAAGTGGGATTAGGGGTAGATGACAAGTGGCTCAGAAGGAGTCAACTGATTTGTCACTTAGAAATAAAGGAGGGGGTGTGAAGTCGGGAGGGTGGCAAGTACATGGGTTAGGCATGTGATAGCACGCTTATCAAAGATGGTGGGAAGCAGTGGGGATCGAATTGGAAGGGGTTGACAAGATGGCACAAGGAGAGACTGTTGCATGGAAGGTGTGAGGACAGTGGGTTTCCGGAGATTGAGATTGGGACAATTATGAGAGCAAGGATGCGTTGCAAGGATAACTCCCATCTCCAGTGATGAGAACACCCTTGCCCAGTGTGCTGAAGGTCTCACAAAGGCCTTCACAGTGTTATGGTTTGAGTCGACAGCTGCTATGTTCTGAGGAGCCAAATGTTATGCCCTCGTTGCTAATGATAAATGGACGGAATGTGGCCAAAGTGATATGTTGCAGCAGGAATCTGTACAGGCAAGGAGAAGATTAGTTGACATAATTGCACTTTAAATAAATACATATTACTCAATTTGTATGAAAGAACTGCTACACAGTTGACAACTTGTGGCAGGCATGGTTAGATATAAACAAAGGCCTGAGAAGTTTACTGAGTGTTTGCCAGTAGAGCTAATTATTAACAACTTGGTGCAATGTTTGCCACCAACAAGCAACATGAAAGTAATCTTGACTAAAAGACTGGTGCACAGGTTCTTATAACACTCTACTGGTGGTCTTCATTGGTCAGCGATCTGAAAGCTCTTCATTGGTGGCAATATTCAAAATGCTGCTCGCAATACCAACAGGAATATTCAAGGCGGCAGCTCCAGCAGTGTTGATAAATTATGATACTTCACATAGAAAGGCACTACAACCCAAACCTTACCCACAAACAGATTTCCTGTGCCAGATCCTCATACATCTCAAATCATTCAACCACTCCAAAGAATCAGCTGCAAATAAGCACGCCCCTCATCATCTTGTTTCACTATGGACTGGAACCGTTGCACCATATTCTTCATCAGCGCTTTGTTTATCACTCATTACATCCTGAAATGAGGGACATCCTACTCAAGATCCTTCCCACCCCACCTAAATGGTGTTCCATTCCCCACAACATGGATGTAATATCCTAGTTCATCCCTGTGCCACTCCCAACACCAAAGCAGACCAAGGTGCAAGACCTGCCCAGTCCACCTACCCTGCACTCCCTACTTCAGTCCTATCACAGACTTGTCCTACAGCAGAAAAGCTTTTTATATGACTACTACAAAGCAGCCATCCACCAGGATGAATGGCCACCACCAAACTGTTGCCAGGAACAAAGTTGACCACATGGTGGCACGACATGCAGCTGAACTTAACATACTCAATTTCAGTGCCTGCTTCACGACCAGGTCCATCTGGATCCTTCTTCTGCCACTAGCTTCTCTGAACTACGCAGATGAGAGCTGTCCTTGCAACACATCCTTTGCTCCTGTAATCATAATGATCTCATTCTCCGGTAACCCACTGTCCGCACAGCCTCCACCCAAGAGTTTCCCTTCCTCCATCCTGTCACCTCTTCTCAATTCACATTTCTGTGTGCCTATCAATGACTGAACGTTTCTTCTTTTCTGTGAGTGGTCTCCTGTAATCCAAAAGTATTTACATTCTACCAGAACTTTCCTACAACATAGAGTGTGTATAGTTAAACATACATATCAGTTCCAAGTGCAATTCGACAATTACTCATGTAAATTGAAACATAAAATATGATGTAAAACACTTTGATATAAGGCAAAATTCTAGCTATAAGATAGAGAAATATTAATTGTGATGCAAAATTGAAGGATAGTAAAATTTTCATTGTGTGTTTCAGCATATGTTGGCTAATGACAAAATAAATAAATAAGTAAACAATGATGGTGTAAATAAAATAGAAAGAAACTTCCACATGGGAAAAATATATTAAAAACAAAGATTCCAAGACTTACCAAGCGGGAAAGCGCCGGCAGACAGGCACATGAACAAAACACACAAACACACACACAGAATTACGAGCTTTCGCAACTGGCAGTTGCTTCGTCAGGAAAGAGGGAAGGAGAGGGACAACTTCCCTCAACTTTTCAGGATACCTTTCTGCAGTCACTGACTCATCAAAAAAGTAATGGCATATCACTCCTTTGCTGCATCTACCAGCACAAATTGTTACTCCAGGAATGTTTAACTACTCCTCAGTAACAAATCATTAATTTTCAGAAGATCAACACAAGCAACTGTGTTTGTTAACTCTTTCATTTAACTTAAAACTTGCTTCATCAGACCATAGGATTGCTTCGATCAGGATTATCCTCATTCCTGAGTGTGTAGGTAATATTAGCTTGTAAGGCTTCAAAGGTAATGTTTTTAATATTCTCCATAAATTTCTGTCAAAAAATTGTATTTCCTTAAAAACTCTTCCAGTAGATTGTTTTGTGTGGCAGAACAAATGCCTGTGCAGTGAGCTGAAGGGTTTCTTCAGTAATTAATAGTTTCGGGCAGCCACTGCACATTTCTGTCAATTTCAAATTTTAGCTAAGCAGTTAAGTAGTATCTCCTACACTGAATTTTGCTTAAAGATTGATGTCAGAATTTGTATGTAATCAATAGTGACAATCTGAACCTTGCCTTTCGTGTGCAAGAGCTCTACTGCATGTTGTGTCACAGTCTACTTTGCTCTTGGCCACAGTTTGGCCAATAGTCAGAATCCAGTTTCATCAAACATAAGACACTTTTCAGAGTGAATTTTCACTCTGCAGCTGAGTGTGTGCTATTTGATACTTCCTGGCTGCGTAAAACTGTGTGCTGGACCAGGACTCAAACCTGGGACCTTTGCCATTCCTGGGCAAGTGATCTACTGACTGAGCTATCCAAGCATGACTCATGAACCTCCCTCCCCCTCCTCACAGCTTTATTTCTACCAGTACCACAACTACACTCTGATCCAGAGGGCACTGAGTCACTAAGGATAGCAAGAAAGATTCTGACAGACTCCTTGTTGGTGACGTATATTACTATGCCTCAGTAGGTATGTTTCCTTGTCATGTATAGATGATACTGATGTTGAAAATTCCTGGCAGAATGAAACAAAACTGGACAAAGGAGTGCTAGTTCTGCAAGATACACAGGAGAACTGTGGTGTATGGAAGATGGGAGGTGAGATACAGAGGTAGTATAGGTGAGAGGGCGGGTTGTGAGTCACACTTTGACAACTCAGTCCTTAGAGTGCTTACCTGCCAAAGGCAAAGGTCCCGAGTTCAAGTCCCTGTCAACAACACAGTTTTAATCTGCCAAGAAGTTTCGTAAGACACTTTGTTTATCCATGTTTTAAATGTTTATAAATTTATTTCACAAAGTGTGTCAAGTATGTCAATGAACAGGAACAGTAATGCTGCATGTTTGTCCATCACGTCCCCCACACTTTTCACTGTCATATCACTACAGCAAAGCTGTAACTATGTACATGAGGGAGTCTGTGCTCAAAGTGATTGGAAAGCATAAAGCTGAAGAGTTTGTTGAGGTGAAGCAGTATGATCTGCAACTCAGTAAGTCCAGTGTGAGAACTAATATTGTGAAAATATGGAATTGCTATGATAAACAGCTCAATGTTCAACCATCCTTAGTGTAACATGACTTTCTAAATTTTACTTGCAGGCTGGAACGGTCGAGGAATTTATGGGGCACAGGGTGGGGAGGGATGAGTGCGAAGCTGTGGAAGATGAATTCAGCATTAGTTATCTTAATATAATATGTCAGTACAACTACTGAGATCTCACGATCCTTTATTTTTCATTTCTTATTGCATGTTTTAGCAGTGCAGCCAATAAATATAGTTAATGTAATTAAGACATTTGTAATACTGGAGTACTATTGCTATAAATTGTAACTGCTGATACTGTTGCAAATAATAAGTTCCTTGCTGACTGAACCTAACCCAAAAAAAAAACATATTTACTGCAGGCAGCAAGACCAAGAATACGTGTTGCGTCACTTGAGTTGGAAACAGCGAGAGAGGGACCGCAAAGAAGATTGTATTGAGAGGCAGGAGAGGCTGAAGCGTCAGGTATCAGTGAGTGCAGAACGTGACCCACAACGTCTGCTGACACTGACAGAGGGCTGGCGCAATCGACTTGCCTGCAAGGACCTGGACCGCCCTCCAAAAAGTGCACCACCTTTACACCTCCGCAACATGCCACATTTGTGAGTATCTTATAACTTACTATTTAGCTTAACTGAAATTTAATGATAATTTAGTGCTAGTCTTATAGAATATCCTTTATTTAATTGCTAATCTGAGCCTTTCACTCAGCACATTCAAAGAAAGTGTACTTTATTTTCATCGTTGAAGCTTACAGTTATTCTAATAACAATTCACAGAAAGGAATCTAGAACACTATAACCATGGTGCATCATGCCACACAAATTTTAATCTCTTCTGACTTTTATATGAGCATAAAGTACTATTGTAATTTATTTGTTGTAAGAACTGACTCATTAAAGTTTTAGTTGTGCTTACTTTTTAGTTTCTCGGAAACTGTTATCTAGCACATTACTTTTCATTTGTGGCATATTTAATAATTATACAAGTCTCACTATTTTGGCTTGAAGCTTCACTTCAGTTTATACAGTTCATAATTTATAAAAGCTTCATGCTGTAAGGCCACTAATGTCAAATGTCTGAGAAGAAAATATGGGGGGGGATTAGAATTTTCCATCTCTTCAGTGTCTTAGTCATTAGAGATGGAGCACAAGCTCAAATTGGGGAAGAAGGCATGTTAGATATTCACAGCATCCTTTTCAGTGGAACCATCCCAGGCTTTAACTTTGAACTGCCATGCTCCCAAATGAGAGTCCAGTGTCTTACCACTGACCCACCTCACTCAGACATAGGCAAAGCTTAAAGAGCAAATTATGTTAATCCTGGTGTGTGCTTGCCCCTGCAGAGGATGGCTATTATTGGTCACTTCTGCGTTCATGAGAAAGTTTTTTAAAATTGCTGAAACATGGAATGGAACAATCTTATCATCTATTTGCTTTCATACATTACAAGTAGAAGCAAGGTCAAGATCAACATATACTGTTCCAGCAAACTACTTCTCTCACTGACAGATTGCACTATCACATGACATTTCATTTATTGAGTACTAATTAACAAAAAATGCGGTAATGTGTGTTGTCAGTGGAATAGGAAGTTGGAAAAAAGTGCGACTCAGTTTACACGTGACTTGCATTCTTCTTCAGGAACACTCACTTCTCACTTGCCACCCCCCCCTCCCTCCCCCCCCCACACACACACACAATCATAGGGGGGGGGGGGGGGTCACTTTGCTGGGAAATTATGCTTAAAACTGTTAAATATCAGTAATGAGTGACTGTACTTATATAATCATTTAAAACAACAATGCCTCCATTCTAAGAACAGAGTTTGTTTAAAAACTGTGTGTCATAATGCAAGAGACAAACAGTAATTGGATAGATAAAAAAATCTACTCACAAAGCAGCAGCAGAATGCACGCATAAAAGATTGTAATTAGGCAAGCTTACAGAGCCAGTGGCTTCTTCTTCAGCCAGTAGGACTGAAGGGAAAAGAAGATGGGTGTAGGAAAAGGACTGGAGAGGTCTAAGAAGAGGGGTAGATTTTGGGAAAGTCACCCTGAGCCATGGGTCAGGGGAGACTTATTGGTTGGGATGAGAAGGAAAGACTGCTTGTTGGGACTGCACCAGAATAGATTTGAAAACCTGAGAGCGTAGAGGTGGAAGACAGGGTAATATGCAAGACAGAGATTATTGCTTAAACAAGTTAATAAGAGTGGAAAGCTAAGTGCATTGTATGTAACAGAGGAGGAAGGAGGCCAGTGAAAAATAGACAGTTAAGACAATCAAAAATGTAGAAAACTATTATGGAGTGAATAAAGAAGTATAATGTGAAGAATGCTGAAGCAGAAGAAATTAACGTAACGTAAGGCAAGGTGGGTGGCAAGAATCAAGGACATGTTGTAGTGCTAGTTCCCACCTACAGAGATCTGAGAAACTGGTGTCTGGAGGAAGAATCCAGTGGCATGTGTGGTGCAACAGGCACCGAGGTCACAATTGTCATGTTGTAGAGGATGCTCTGTGAAGCATCTGCGCTAGCAGAATAGAAATGAGGAAAACACAAGTTTGAAACAATTTATTGAACTCATCAAAATGAAACATTAATACAATCTCCAAAAGAACAACAGACTTGATCCCAACTGCAGATCATCGCAAATTCAAAATAATAAATAATAATAGTAAAGACTCAACTCTTTATGGAGAGAGATCACAGTCAAACAATTCTACAATGTCAAGAGCTTCGTTGAATATACCAAGTCCATCTGTAAGAGATCGGCCAGCTAGAAGAGGCATCTGGCCATGGCTGCTGAAGTGCAGCCTCTGGTATACTTCCAAGTAGTGTGTTGAACTGCCCTTTGCCGACAGTGTGCCACCTTATAAAGTCTGTTTGGTGGATGTATCTGCCAGAACTATTTGCGATCACATGCCTGGTGTAGGAAAGTAGTTCCTGGGCCAGCTGCGACCTCTGGTGAAGCTGTTCTGCAGGTTCCACGAACGGGTAATGGTTCCTGGCAGCCGTTGGTGGAGACCTAGAGTTGTGTTGTTCTGCGGCCACTAGTAAATATTTCTGTTGACAACACAGATAAATAGGTTTTCTGGTGAATATACGCCCTGTGATTCAGGCATCCAATGTTGATTGGATGTGAAGTGGGATGCCAATGCAGTACACGCTATGATGTCTGAAATAGGTGACCACAGCACTCTGCAACAGGACGTTGTATGTTGCCAGTATTCACCCTCTACCTATGCCCATACATCGTAACTGATAATTTGGTTACAGTCATGCCAAAGTAAAAGGCGAGCAGTGTTTACATTACAACTGGTATATGACATGGGTTGTTTCTCAATGTTTGATAGTATATGTTTTGACAGTTACAGGGCTGCTATAGGTAGTGGTAGGAGTGTGCATAGGGCAAACCCACCCTCTTCATTGTTATAAGATATAAATAGTGTGTGAGTTACTGGATTTGCAATCTTTTCTGATACCTAACAGCTGCTTCCAAATGCGGTTCAAATATAATCTGGCCAATGTTTCTTATCTGTGCTGACGGTATCACTCTTCCCATGTTGTCTTTCCCCACACCTCTGTGATTGGGATAAATGCTTTTGGACAGAGTGGAGGAGAGGGGATATACAATCTCAAGATCAAAAGTTCTTGGCCGAGAACAGACCAGGCATGGATTTCCATGATAATTATTTTTCTGTCTTGTGCTAATATTTTTATCACTATGTTTCTACCGCACTCAGTATCTTTTAACCTATTTTGCATATTATAATCTTTGTTTGTTCCTATTCTCCTTCCAGTGCCAAGTTAACTAATTTTGAACACTATAGGAGATATACCACTAACCTATCCATTTCTGGTAAGGATTTCCCATTCATTTTGCCCATTTATCCTTTGGAGTACTTAATTTTGTGCTCTGCCTGTCCACATAGTTTTTTTACATTCTTCTATAGCATCACTTTTCATATGCTTGCAGTTTCTTCTTTGCTGGGTTTCTGATGGTCCATGTTTCCCTGCCATAAAATGGTCTACTCCAGGTTTAAGAAGTTTCTCACTCATCTCCATGACAATGATACCATTAGAGCTCTTTAAATAAACAAAGTTTTCTTGACCAGTTCTTGCTTCCTAGATAGAAAGTATTGTATCATGCTGAATTTTGGTGTCAGTCAAGTCGTTATTTTACTCCCTACGACTCTTAATTGCCTTCAGGTTTGCTTTGTTAATCATCAGACCATTTTCTGCACTAAATGTGCCATCTACTGCTCTTATTTGATTTCCTAAGGCTTTCTTGGCTCAGGCCAGAAGGACACAATTTCCTGTGAACTTAAGCATTGGAAACTTTGCCCCATGCACTTTATAAAATTTTTCTTCAGTTCCTTCGTTGCTTCTTTGACTTACAGGCTGAACAAAAGTTGCAAATATGCTGCAAATCCTTCTTACCACGAACTTATCTTTTCAACTTCCCACTTAGATTTTGTATTCATCTCTCTCTGTAGTTTAGCCAAAATCTTCCAAGCATTGTGAACATCTAATTCCATCTTGTTGTTGTTGTTGTTGTCTTCAGTCCTGAGACTGGTTTGATGCAGCTCTCCATGCTACTCTATCCTGTGCAAGCTGCTTCATCTCCCAGTACCTACTGCAACCTACATCCTTCTGAATCTGCTTAGTGTACTCATCTCTCGGTCTCCCTCTACGATTTTTACCCTCCACGCTGCCCTCCAATGCTAAATTTGTGATCCCTTGATGCCTCAAAACATGTCCTACCAACCGATCCCTTCTTCTAGTCAAGTTGTGCCACAAACTTCTCTTCTCCCCAATCCTATTCAATACCTCCTCATTAGTTACGTGATCCATCCACCTTATCTTCAGTGTTCTTCTGTAGCACCACATTTCGAAAGCTTCTATTCTCTTCTTGTCCAAACTAGTTATCGTCCATGTTTCACTTCCATACATGGCTACACTCCAAACAAATACTTTCAGAAACGACTTCCTGATACATAAATCTATATTCGATGTTAACAAATTTCTCTTCTTCAGAAACGCTTTCCTTGCCATTGCCAGTCTACATTTTATATCCTCTCTACTTCGACCATCATCAGTTATTTTACTTCCTAAATAGCAAAACTCCTTTACTACTTTAAGTGTCTCATTTCCTAATCTAATTCCCTCAGCATCACCCGATTTAATTTGACTACATTCCATTATCCTCGTTTTGCTTTTGTTAATGTTCATCTTATATCCTCCTTTCAAGACACTGTCCATTCCGTTCAACTGCTCTTCCAAGTCCTTTGCCGTCTCTGACAGAATTACAATGTCATCGGCGAACCTCAAAGTTTTTACTTCGTCTCCATGAATTTTAATACCTACTCCAAATTTTTCTTTTGTTTCCTTTACTGCTTGCTCAATATACAGATTGAATAACATCGGGGAGAGGCTACAACCCTGTCTCACTCCTTTCCCAACCACTGCTTCCCTTTCATGCCCCTCGACTCTTATGACTGCCATCTGGTTTCTGTACAAATTATAAATAGCCTTTCGCTCCCTGTATTTTACCCCTGCCACCTTTAGAATTTGAAAAAGAGTATTCCAGTCAACATTGTCAAAAGCTTTCTCTAAGTCTACAACTGCTAGAAACGTAGGTTTGCCTTTTCTTAATCTTTCTTCTAAGATAAGTCGTAAGGTCAGTATTGCCTCACGTGTTCCAACATTTCGACGGAATCCAAACTGATCCTCCCCGAGGTCTGCATCTACCAGTTTTTCCATTCGTCTGTAAAGAATTCGCGTTAGTATTTTGCAGCCGTGGCTTATTAAACTGATAGTTCGGTAATTTTCACATCTGTCAGCACCTGCTTTCTTTGGGATTGGAATTATTATATTCTTCTTGAAGTCTGAGGGTATTTCGCCTGTCTCATACATCTTGCTCACCAGATGGAAGAGTGTAGTCAGGACTGGCTCTCCCAAGGCCGTCAGTAGTTCTAATGGAATGTTGTCTACTCCGGGGGCCTTGTTTCGACTCAGGTCTTTCAGTGCTCTGTCAAACTCTTCACGCAGTATCGTATCTCCCATTTCGTCTTCATCTACATCCTCTTCCATTTCCATAATATTGTCCTCAAGTACATCACCCTTGTATAGACCTTCTATATACTCCTTCCACCTTTCTGCCTTCCCTTCTTTGCTTAGAACTGGGCTGCCATCTGAGCTCTTGATATTCATACACTTGGTTCTCTTCTCTCCAAAGGTCTCTTTGATTTTCCTGTAGGCAGTATCTATCTTACCCCTAGTGAGATAAGCTTCTACATCCTTACATTTGTCCTCTAGCCATCCCTGCTTAGCCATTTTGCACTTCCTGTCGATCTCATTTTTGAGACGTTTGTATTCCTTTTTGCCTGCTTCATTTACTGCATTTTTATATTTTCTCCTTTCATCAATTAAATTCAATATTTCTACTGTTACCCAAGGATTTCTAGCAGCCCTCGTCTTTGTACCTACTTTATCCTCTGCTGCCTTCACTACTACATCCCTCAGAGCTACCCATTCTTCTTCTACTGTATTTCTTTCCCCTATTCCTGTCAATTGTTCCCCTATGCTCTCCCTGAAACTCTGTACAACCTCTGGTTCTTTCAGTTTATCCAGGTCCCAACTCCTTAATTTCCCACATTTTTGCAGTTTCTTCAGTTTTAATCTACAGGTCATAACCAATAGATTGTGGTCAGAGTCCACATCTGCCCCTGGAAATGTCTTAAAACTTAAAACCTGGTTCCTAAATCTCTGTCTTACCATTATATAATCTATCTGATACCTTTTAGTATCTCCAGGGGTCTTCCACGTATACAACCTTCTTTCATGATTTTTAAACCAAGTGTTAGCTATGATTAAGCTGTGCTCTGTGCAAAATTCTACTAGGCGGCTTCCTCTTTCATTTCTTAGCCCCAATCCATATTCACCTACTATGTTTCCTTCTCTCCCTTTTCCTACACTCGAATTCCAGTCACCCATTACTATTAAATTTTCGTCTCCCTTCACTATCTGAATAATTTCTTTTATTTCATCATACATTTCTTCAATTTCTTCATCATCTGCAGAGCTAGTTGGCATATAAACTTGTACTACTGTAGTAGGTGTGGGCTTCGTATCTATCTTGGCCACAATAATGCGTTCACTATGCTGTTTGTAGTAGCTTACCCGCATTCCTATTTTCCTATTCATTATTAAACCTACTCCTGCATTACCCCTATTTGATTGTGTGTTTATAACCCTGTAGTTATCTTACATTGCCAAAATGTTTCTCTAGGTCCAAGGTTATAGCACTGATATAAATGGTATTTTCTTTTTCTTATGTTGTTTCATATTTTGCAGTGACAAAAACCAAGTGTCAGTTTGGAAAGAATGACTGCTTAAAAGCTTCTGTTTGTGCTGTAATTAATCTAATCTTGTCTTCGTGTTCCCAACTGCAAAGACACACAGAGGGCTGAAGAGTATTTGTAAATTCCTCGTTTAATACCATTTCAAGAAACTTTGTAAATATTCTGTCATTGGACATTTGGTGTCTATCTTTGAGTATCTGCCATTTCAGGTTTTTCAGATTTGTCATGATACTCACCTATGAGTCAAACGGATTCTGACCATTCGTGCTGCCCTCCTTTGAACACGTCAATACATCCAGTTACTCCTACTTGAAATCAGTCCCACAGACTTGAGCATTTTTCTAAAATGAAATGTGGGAGTGTTTGTTACAATCTATAATATACATCCTGTTTGTCTCTTCTGTATTTTCTGACATTTTCCTGCCTGCCTATGTCGCGCACTTGCTTTGCCCATGCCGACCAGTGTGGTCGTGGATCACTTTGGGTCTGGAAGCTAGCGATTTTCCTTGGTTTTGATTGTTCCTATCAACAGGTCAATGCTTGCGCTTTTCTCATCACATACAATAGTGGCATATCTGCATCCAAACAGATTACATAAAGTGCAACAGCTCATTGCATAAGAGCTCCAGGGACTGTACGGAGAGTCCAAGTGAGCCATTAAACCATACAACACCCACTCTTGATAGTATGCTTCAAATGCCACTTTGGAACACAGAACACAAAAAGAAAAGCACACAAATGAAATGGTTTAATCTTCAAAACTGACAAGGAATACCAAAGGTATACATGGGAATGTATGACGTTAGTGGGAAATACACTAACCATGTCTGGGGTGATTTCTACAGCTACATAATAGCTACAGCTAAGGAAGTACTCTGTCCAAAAAGACCTTGGAAAGACCAAAAGTACTGACCGACCGTTGTGTAATCCTCAGCCAACAGGCATCACTGAATACGAATATGGAGGGGCATGATGTCTGCACACTGCTCTCCCAGCTGTTGTCAGTTTTCATGACTGGACTTCTGCTTCTCAATCAAATAGCTTCTCAGTAGGCCTCATACGTGCTGAGTGCATACCACTTGCCAACGGTGCAGAGCAGACCAGGATGCTCACCCATCCAAGGATTAGCAACCTCAACAGTGCTTAGGTTCGGTGATCTGACAGGAATCAGTGTTACCACTGTAGCAAGACCGTTGGCATTAAGGAAGTACTAGGTGTTACCAAAGGTAAGCGACTGTCAGACAAAGACCCAAGCTGGTAAAACAACATCAAAAAACAATGTGCAACAGAAAAAAATATTTCAAATGCAGGATCTGATTGCTTTGCTCACATAAATGTCAAAAAAGAAATTAAGTGGCTGGTGATTGTCTCAAAAGCAATGTCGGACTCAAAACAGCTGATAAACATTACGGAATTTTTAAAACTGTACTATCATTCTCCATATGAACTTATTTTTATTCATGTGCTGTTTTAACTTTGTGAGTGTCTACTCTCAACTGATCAAATTCTTTGTGGATGGACAATCTTTTTGGTGAAAATCCCACTGTTTCATGCCTGGTATGAAGTGGCCAACCCATTTGTTTTCCACAGGAACAATTTTCCTCACAAAAGAAGTTGTATTCCCTTCAACTAATTACAAACATAGCAGAGAAATTCATTTTCCCATGAACAAGCATGGCATCCACCTTCAGCTTACCCAAACTTAATTTGAGATGCAAAAAGTACCATACCCTTTCTTCTGATGTGCCAACAGTATCATATATTTCACAAATCTTTAATCACTGGTCACAAAACACCACACTGTCCATTTTCCACACACCAGATTCTAAAACGTTGAAAATTGTGGCCAAAATCAAGTAGGTTTGGCTGTAGTTGAATCGGGTGCCAGACATTAGTTCATTGGCAGGTTACTCCATACCCGCATTTAGTGATGCCTGTCGGCTGAGGATTACACAGCGGTCATTCGGTACTTTTGGTCTTTCCAAGGCCTTTTGGCTTTGGCATTTTTGGGCTTTGAAGATTAAACCATTTTATTTGTGTGCTTTTCTTTTTGTGTTCTTTGTTCCAAAGTGGCATTTTAAGCATACTATCAAGAGTCAGTGTTAATGGTTTCATGGCTCACTTGAACTCTCCGTACAGTCCCTGACGCTCTTACGCAAGGAGCTGTTGCTCTTTATGTAATCTGTTTGGGATGCAGATATGCCACTATTGTATGCAATGAGACAAGCATGTTTACCCATGTTTCCATTACAGTCACCTGCAGTTATCTTATTTTCAGAAGAATAAAAATTTGCAATAGAGCTTGTAAGTCATTCCAGAACTCAGATTTTTCATGATTTGTCCTCTTTTTTTGTTGAGGGGTGTAAGGAGATAGTGCAGTAAATTAAAACAAATAAGTTGCGAAATATTTATTTTTAACTAACACAGTGCAGCTGTGGAGAAGATGACTGAAAGGGTTCAGTGGGGGGGAGAGTGGAGTGTATCGTTTTGCATGTGACAAGGATGTATTCTGGAGTATTAAAGCACTGTTCTTAGATGATAAGTTCAAAAATTGTCAGAACTTTCATTGAGTTATGCTCATAATCTAGTATGAAAGTGGTTTTCGAGTAGTGCCACATTAAGTTATCATGATAGTATTTAATCCTTCATTGTCCAATAATTTTTAAAGTTTGTGCATGCCTTGGATTAAAGTTACAGAAATATGTGAATTTTCAGGGCTGTTCCAAGCTGGAGGAAAACACTGCAGTGAAGACTAGTGCAACTGAAGATGTTGCTGGTGTTGCAAGTTCTTCCTCAAGTAAAGACCACCTGCAATGACATTTCATCTGAAATATTTTTGTAATGTGATAAGTTATTAGTGCATGTGATGAAGACAATATCCAGTGCACATTCAATTGTTTTTGTGCAGTTGCTGCAATATATGATACTCAAGCAAATTGTTTGAGTCAATGTGTGATATTTGTGTTCAGTAGTGTGTTTTGTGTAAAAGCCAACTCACTCCATATTTGTAATAGTTTAATGTCCTATTTATACTTTCATAAATCTGTTTCAAATGATCTTTCATAATGTCTTTTTTCCTGTTGGTTATTTCCTTGTGATATTTTATAGCAGTACATTTCCAGTGATAAAAGCAGGTCTTTGTAGCAGCATCTCAAGAATAATGTGTATTTTCCATGGATCTGAGTCCACTGTTATGAATTTTTGAATGATTTTTGCAGCTGTTAATCTTGAGCTTATTTTCATACTGTTATAATACTTGAGCCTTTGGCCAGTTCAAGCACACTGTTAAAATAATTTTTATAAAACAAAATTACGTCTTCAGTACATCATTTTTTCGTCAAAGCAAAAAAAAAAAAAAAAAAAGTGACTAAACAGAATGTAAGTATTGCTAGATATATGAACTTACTAGATACATGATCTTTTAGGTCAATAGTTGAGGCATGATTGGAATTCATGAGATTGTCACAGAATCCTGTGATCATCTTCAATGTCTCATTTGTAACAATTTATGTTTGATCATCAAAATGTTTGTGATGACAGATATTATCAGTTCAGTGGAAGATATTATTACAAAGAATTTGTGCCAATGGTGCACTGCATGTTTACAAAAATGCTACACAAGTATCATTAGTATTCAGTATTTATCTAATACCATGGAAATTTACGACCATCTTAGCTACAATTCCGAGTGAGTATTATATGAACAGAAAGAGTTACAAAACAATAAATTCCTGAGTGATACTATACAGATTCTGCAGCACCTTAGAGTTCGCCAACAGTGCGCTGCTAACACAGGGCAATTGTAGATGCAATTCAAATGATTATGAAGATCCTAAATTCTTAGATGATGGTTTTATTATGTAGAAGTAAAATATTATCACATTTTATTATAACTAGTAGATTATTTGCTGCTATACTACAAATGTCATTAGATTTACCCATCGCTCCTAGTTGAATATGCATGCTACTTGCCAGGTATGGAGTACCAAATACACATGATGGAGGAATGATCTTTTAGGTCAATAGTTGAGGCATGGTTGGAATTTGTGAGATTGTCACAAAATCCTGTGATAATCTTCAAGGTCCCATTTATAACAATTTATTTTACCATTGAGGAGGTTTCAGTTGGCTCGCCATTGGACTGCAGTGCAAATATTTATTCTAGAACAGACTTTATACTACTGCTAACATGTTTATTAAATGCTTATTCAGCCTGACCAGATTAGGGCCTTAAGGTATTCTCTTACATCTGACCAGGAGCAATGACAAGAAAGTACGGAATATCAAAACAGGAGTCTGTAGACAAGGGGGAGGGAAAAGTAGTGGGGGCAGAGAGAATTGATGAGAGAGTGCTGCAGAGAACTATATGGAAGATATAGCTGTTGTGATAGAAGTTTGAAAGGATTTTAATTTCACTAATATTTTGAGAAAGAGTGTTCCTGATACAGAAAATGATTTAGAGACCATGGCAGCATTGTGTAGTGGTACAGTGAGGAGTTTACTTTGTTGAGAACAAGTATTTTGCTATGCTGATCAGATAGCAGTGTAAGGGTATTGACATGTAGCCTTGACAACTGCTGATAGGCAGTAGTGATACGGCTGAAATTCTGGAAGTCACTAATGGATTACACGCAAACATTCATTGCCAGTTTCATCCGACACTCAATAGAAAAAAACCTACATTCTGTGTCCACTCTAATAAAGCATGTAAGTCAGCATTTATGTGCTGAAAGGCTGTGAACAGGCTTGTTGGACTTGCATTTAGGTATAACTGAAGTTCAACATTATATAAATGACATTTCTAATGGGAGATAATACTAAACACTTCAGTAATATACGAGGGTCACTCCAAAAGAAATGGACACTGTTTTTGTAAAAATATAGTTTTCATTCTGCATGTGTGAAAGTTTTACAGAGTGTAAATACATCCTTCCCATTTGGTTTCAAACGTCAACCTGTTCCCGTGAGTGGCGCCGTCACAGCATGTCTTCAAGATGGCTGCTACACTTGACATTCGTCAGAAGCAATGTGCTGTCATAGAATTCCTGTGCTGTGAAAACAAGACAGTGGGAAACATCCACAAGAGGCTGAAAAAGGTGTATGGAGATGCTGCTGTTGATCGCAGTACAGTTAGTCGGTGAGCAGGCAGGTTACGTGATGAAAGCGGGCACGGCAATATTGAGCATTGTCCTCACAGCAGCAGGCCTCGTACTGCACACACTCCAGACAATGTGCAGAGAGTTAATGAATTGGTGACTGCTGACAGATGCATCACAGTGAGCGAATTGTCGTGCTATGTTGGGATAGGGGAAGGAAGTGTTTGCAGAATACTGAAAGTGTTGTTGTTAGAAAAGGTTTGTGCCAGGAGGATTCCCAGGATGTTGATAGTGGCTCACAAAGAACCAAGAAAAACAGTATGCAGCGAACTTTTGGAACAGTATGAGAATGGTGGAGATGAATTTCTTGGAAGAACTGTGAAGGTGATGAAACATGGCTCCATCATTTTCCACCAGAGATAAAGAGGCAATCAATGGAATGGCATCATGCAAATCCACCCAAGAAAAGAAAATTCAAAACCACACCTTCTGCTGGAAAAGTTATGGCTAAGGTGTTTTTCGATTCCGAAGGACTCCTGCTTGTGGACATAATGCCAAGTGGAACCACCATAAATTCTGATGCATATGTGATGGCGCTGAAGAAACTTCAAGCTCGACTGAGTTGTGTTCGACCACATCGGCAAAAGCAGGATGTTTTGCTGTTGCACGGCAATGCATGACCACGTCAGTCAAAAAACTGTGGAAGCGATCACAAAACTCGGATGGACAACGTTGAAACACCCGGATTACAGTCCTGACCTGGCTCCATGTGACTATCATCTCTTTGGGAAACTGAAAGATTCTCTTTGTGGAACAAGGTTTGAAGATTATGACTCCCTTGTGCACGCTGCCAAACAGTGGCGCCAACAGGTTGGTCCAGAATTTTACCGTGTGGGTATACAGGCACTGGTTCCAAGATGGCGTAAGGCAGTTGAGAGGGCTGGAAATTATGTGGAGAAATGAAAATATTGTTCCTAAAGGATGTATCTACACACTGTAAAACTTTCAAACATGTAGAATAAAAGATGGGTTTAAAAAAAATAGTGTGCATTTCTTTTTGAGTGACCCTCATATAGTGAGAAGACTAATTGCTGCAATACTGATCCTTGTGGGACCCCTGATAAATTGTGACATCTTTCACCCAGTCATTACACACCATTAGTGAGATGTAAGGTATGAGTGGAACCATTGTACAGAACATTAAGAAAAATTTTGAGTTTAGCAAGTAGTTAATTAGATTTGACATTGCTGTAATCCAAAAAAGTAAATAAAAGTCACCTCCTGTTTGTTCATAGCATGTTTGAGTTCATCAGTTAATTTTATAGGACCAGTCATGATGCTGTGATTTTTCTGGAAACCAGACTGATATTCATCTAGAAGGTTATTTGGATGGTAAGTAATTTGTCAACTGATTACAATGTTTGTACTATAAAGCCTGGTTTATTGAAAAAGAACCTGTAGTGAGAGGGTTCTTTTGTAGATTCCTTTTTGGGTAGAGGTTTTATGAGTCTCTGCTTCCAGGTTATTGGGAATATGCTGGAGGTCAGAGAGTGGTTACTAAGGTCTGTTATTTTGGGCATTGTAGGTTAATGAGGAAACTTGTTATTTCCAGTGTAATATTGTGTCCTGCAGCTGCCAAATGTATTGGTGCAATTGACTTCCTTGCCATATTAAAGCTTACGGGGTGCAGAAAAAAATATTCTTTTGCACTAATTGGCGATTCTTTAAGGGAATTGATAGTTTGCACTCATGTGGGTTTATCAAGTGAAGATGTTGGTGTGGCAAAATATTCATTTAGATCCTCAGTAGTAACTAGGGGGGTTCAGCTATGGATTTGGGTATGCCTATTCCTAGCCTTGAAGATTTTTTCCCACAAGACAGAGGACTTTGAAAGTCCTCAGTTAATTAGCAGGTGTACCTTCTCACAGACTGCCTAACTCAGTTGTGTGGTTGCTTGTGGCTGTGATAATTCTCATAGGTTGGGTGCCATTTGTAATTCCTGTGTGCTGTGTCTCTGATACTTGTAAGGTATTTGCATTGATCGGTAAGATATGGTGCAGGTTTTCTGCTGACACTTACAGTTTGTATAGGAGCATGTTCATCGTATAAATTATTGAATCTCTCAGTGAAATTAGATACTTCTTCATTTATTTCAAAGTTATTTCCTGCCACTACCTGCCAAGATATGCGATAGACATCAACTGTAAGCTCAGAAATATTCAAGAGCTTAAAATCTCTAAAAGTCACAACTTGCAGTTTGTTCTTTGGCCATTGCAGTGAGTAAGTTATGAATAATACCTTATGAGCAGCGTGATTTACTCTATTTGGAGACTTGGTTGCAATTATGACAATAGATGTACAAGTGTCTGCAGTATGATGAGTTGGGCCAAGTGGAAGCAGTGTAAGAATTGAGCAGGAAATTATACACGTGAATTTTGATATGGAAGGACCGTTACTTAGAAAATTTATGTTCATATACCCAGCTATAAGACATGAGAATGCGGATTCACAGCTAGAGTGCTGTCTGGCTTTGGGTGGATTGTATATTACATGGATAAGATGCTCTCTGTTCACAGATTTAATTCCCATGAACATGTATTTGGGCTGTTTGTCCTTTTTTTTACCTTGGGGATCATGTTTGTGTGAACATATGTTACTACACTGCCACCTCATCTGTTATGTCTCAGAGAGATACAGCCATCAAGACTAGAGCTGTAAGGGAAATTCAGCCTCAGCCACATCTCCAATAGGAGTATGCTGTGAGAGCCAAGGTGCTGAAATATGCATCTGAACTCAGTGAAGGAGCTGGTAAAGACCATGTTCGCACATATTTACAGTCATAGTGAATCATTCCCACAAAAATCAGGCGGATAGGGAGAACAGCTGCCCTGACAACTGGCATGGGCAGTGCCTAAATGTATGTGACGGCGACATCCCGGGGAGGGGGGTGTCTCACAGAGTGAAATAGGTAGATAGGGGACTGGAGAAAGTGGGGAGGTTCAAGATCATGTGCAAACTTGCCTCGCACAAAATGTGGGAGTCAAAGATGCATGAGTTATGCAGAAAAACACAATGAATTCAGAGGAGTAGGAAGGAGAGAGTATTCATTGTGAGGAAATGTGACTGAGAATAGTGACACCTGTGAAAACGATTAATCCTATGTATTAAACAATGAGAATTAGTTAGTATATTCTACAGTTCAGGGTGGGAAGAGAGAGGGGTATGATTTACAAGGCCAATGCTGCCAGCAGAGAAAAGCAGGTTTAATAACTACTAGATTAACACAGAAAGCTGACAATTAAATTAGAAGTTACTAAAATAATACTAGTTGTAATTTTGTTTTTGGCAGTTTAAACCAAGAAGGTGAGTGAGTAATGTAATCAAGGAATAGTAGTTATTACAGAGCTGCTGCTGCAAAAAAAAGGTAGAGAATTCTCAGGTAAATAGTTTGTGCCAGCAATAACTAACATTAAGTAATACTACAGTTATATCAGGATAATTAGTGAGGCCATTAATACAAAGTTAATTACAGTGTTGCAATTACAAGAACAATACATTGAAATGCAAATACAAACATAGTTACAGAGTTAATACAATTTCAAGATAGTGTTTAGGGTATAAGAGATGTTACACTAAATTAGTATCAGACCAAGACAAGAAGTGTTAAGTTTTCACTTTGGCTCACATAGTTTCATTTAACGTTATTCAGTTCTGTCATGTTTGTAACTGCCCTCTTCCAGCTGTGAGCTTTAATATTACTCAGCCACCCTGAGTCCACACATTCTGAAGGCCAAAATGGGACATGGCATTGTTACAAATCTCTAGCCATTCCTAGATGCTCTTATCTTATTGTAAGAGCTGTCTTTGCTCATTTTTTCTTGAGGCTAAACATCGTTTTCCATTTTTAGTATGAGACAAACTTCACAATTTTTGGACAAGGTTTCATAGCATCTCACAGTATTCATCCCACCTTATGGCTCCTGTCAATATCTGCCTTTCTTCAGTACCTAATTTTTCATGTACAACCTGTATAAGCAGATTGTCTGTGTTTTCTGCCTCATCTTGTGCTATACTAAACAGCCACAGACTATTCTGCATTGTTACTGTTCTAACTTGTCCTTTGCGGCAGACAGGTTTTCTTCCTAGTCCCGTGTCTTTTTCTTGTATTCAGATAGAGACTTTTTTGATGCAGTAATTTCAGCAGTATTACTTCACTGCATAGGTGGTTTCATAGGAGAAAAAATAACACAAATGAAAAAGAAATATGGATTCCACACATTGAAACACTGACAGAAGATAGCAAGATATGGAGTGGTACCATAGAATGTATATAAAAAGGGATAAAGGGCAGCTATGAAGAAAAAACAAAGAGGCTAGTACAGATGAGGATGAGAATTATCGCTAGAGCAAAGTGTAATTTTAGAATGCAGAAGTAATGTAAAACCTGTGAGCAGCCCCTCATAATCTCTTCACCCCCCCCCCCCCCCAACCCAAAATCATACTGTGAACATGCAAAAATGTTTCAAGAGGATGACTAATTTGCTGAAACATCTGAGGATAAGAATTAAAAGTGAATAATACCATAGTGTTACAGAAAGTGACAAGCAGACATTAGCTTTTAATCAAATATGTCATGTTCCTCAGCTCTTCAAGAATCTTCCATTGTGATAATTTACCCTTATGTTATCTACTTCTACATCGATAATCTACAAACTGCAGTTAGGCACATAGCAGAGCATCCCTCCCCATTGTACCAGGTATTAAGAGCTGTTTCTTGTTCCATTCACATGTGGAATATGGGAAGAATGTCTGTTTAAACATCTCTATGTGCACTGCACTGAGTCAAATCTTGTTCTCACAGTCTCTGTGGTGTACTTTTGTAGACTAATCACTTGAAGCTGGTTCTTGAAATTTTGTAAGTAGGTTATCTTTTCATAGTTTGCGTATGTCTTAAAATGTTTGCCAGTTCTAGTATTCTGGGGTGGGTCACACAATTGTCTTGTAAGCTCAGTCTCCAATGTTAGTAATTGGATAGATAAAAAAAAAAAAACTACTCACCAAGTGGTGGCAGGTGAACACATGGTAAAAGATACTACAGTTCGTTAGCTTTTGGAGCCAGTGGGTCCTTCCTCTGGCAGAAGAGTTGAAGGGAAAGAAGAGGGATGAAGAAAATGGACTGTTGACTAATTGCATTCTCCTATTGTTTTACCAGTGAACCAGTGTATGCGACGTGTTATATACATGATCATTCCATTTATTAAAAACAAAGATTCCAAGACTTACCAAGCGGGAAAGCGCCGGCAGACAGGCACATGAACAAAACACACAAACACACACACAGAATTACGAGCTTTCGCAACTGGCAGTTGCTTCGTCAGGAAGGAAGGAAGGAGAGGGAAAAATGAAAGGATGTGGGTTTTAAGGGAGAGGGTAAGGAGTCATTCCAATCCCGGGAGCGGAAAGACTTCCCTTAGGGGAAAAAAAGGACAGGTGTCTGTGTATGTGCAGATGGATATGTGTGTGTGTGTGTGTGTGTGCGAGTGTACACCTGTCCTTTTTTTCCCCTAAGGGAAGTCTTTCCGCTCCCGGGATTGGAATGACTCCTTACCCTCTCCCTTAAAACCCACATCCTTTCATTTTTCCCTCTCCTTCCTTCCTTCCTGACGAAGCAACTGCCAGTTGCGAAAGCTCGTAATTCTGTGTGTGTGTTTGTGTGTTTTGTTCATGTGCCTGTCTGCCGGCGCTTTCCCGCTTGGTAAGTCTTGGAATCTTTGTTCTTAATATATTTTTCCCATGTGGAAGTTTCTTTCTGTTTTATTTTGATCATTCCATTTCATATTCCTACAAATTGCTACTCCCAGGCATTGTTATTAGTTGACCAATTCCAGTTGTGACTCTCCTGGGTTTTGCTTTGTAAAGGAATAGCTGAAAATAGAGTTCAGTCTTTCTGCTTTTGCTTTGCTACACTCGGGACCTGTTCCCGTCTCACCCACAAGTGTGTTGCCTATTATTTGTATAATTCCATGCGTCTACACTCTTATACATGACTGCAGCAGTGCTGTGGTTTAACGAAAGTAAACATGTTAATCACGTAATGTTATGTCAAGAAGATTATGGTGAATTATCATACAAATTTTACTTATCTGATTATGTATAATGTAGGGGTTTTCTGAAAGGTCTAAGGTCATATTTTCAAAACTGCATTAATGAAACACTTACTAGAAGCACCAGTAGATCTCTGGTTTCCATAGATTTCAAAGTTGTATTCACTTTAACTGTTGATTTGAACTTAAGTCATTATATGCATAGGTGGTCAACAACTTAATGCTAACACTAACTACTTCTGACATGGCAACAACTAGCAAATAATTCTCTTTGCTTGGTCTTGCACCAGTGCTTATGCATTATTAGAATTTATACTTATAAATTATTAGAATTTATACTTTTACAAAAGTATAATGAGAAATTATATTTTAACAAAAACCTGACTGTGTCAATAAGTTTTACAACCAAGAAGTAAATGTTTGAAATTATTCATTTCCTTATAAAATTACTTTTTTATAATGAAATAATAAGCAACCAGTTTCATCAAAGAAATTTAATTTCTTTACTGGTCTTGGGCACTTAGTGCCTGTCTTCAGAAGGTTATGCCTATCACATTATTTGCAGTTGTCAGTAATAAAGTGCATACAGCAATAGGCATAACCTTCTGAAGAATGTCACTAGGTGCCCGAAACTGGTAAAGAAATTAAATTTCTTTTATGCAACTAGTTGCTTATTATTTCATTATATGCAACTACAATCACTGAACATGGATAAAATATTACATTCCTTTTTATACAAAAATTTTGTTAAATATGAACTTTAAACAGTTACTTTTAAAATATGTCAAATTCTGTTAATTACTTCATTTTCTTTATTACTAACATTTTCAATTATGAAATTTGTTGGGTCTTGCCCTCTCGTGTTGTATATGGTGCCTAAGGTATGCTGCATTCTTGGAATGCTATGCAACAGTTCAAGCAAATAACATTAGTAGCTTTATTTCTATAAAGCAGATTTGTCAATACTTAACTTGAATGCACAAAATGTAGTTGCAAGTGATGGGTGACATGCAATATATTCCAGAGTCCTTGGCTATATGCAATGTTCCTGCAAGTTGACACACAGTTCATGGATCACTACTAACTTATATCGTAGCTCTCTCTGCTAGGCTGTGCAGTACTGTCCACTAATGTCTGTATACTGAGCCAATCTGAACAGCCGAGGTTGGCAGGAGCGGCACATATATTCACTTCAGCTTGAGGATGCTCCTGTCATGGTGCAGTCCAATACCGCGTACCATTGACCGACGTCGTTACACCGCCTTCTATGGCCTTGTATTCTTCATCTTCATTCTGGTGCTTATGGTTATGCCAGAACAAAGTTACATTTTTATACAATTTATTTTGTTCGTTATTTTATACATTATGAATTAGTCTTTATTTTTCTATACCATCTTTCTAAATAAGAATTTCAGACTATACATGAATTACGTTACTATTCCTTTGAATGTGACAATTTTAACTGAATGGGAACACACAAATACATTATTGCATTTTATTCAGATTTGTAATTTTGTTAGTGAAATGGTGTGTTTAACTTCAAAACTTAGACAATCCTCAGTTGTCCAAATAATATTAGTTAGTTAACAATAAATGTGAAATGAATAAACATTAATTTATTCATATGGTAATACAGTTATTTACACAGTTTATAGAGTAATATGCTGAAGACTGTGTATTGCACACTTCTATATGAAGTTAAGGGTTGTTCCATTAGAATGGGTGCTAACTTTGTTATCAGTAACAGTCTTTACATGAGAGCAGAATTTCTGTATGTTTTGTGGGTGCTGTTTCGATCATATTCTGTTGCGGTAGTCGTTGAAAGCTTCATGCATTACCTTCTCAATAGCCACAGGTGTTTTATTTACCTTCACTGTATTGATAGCCCTCAACCTCATTTTGCACGTACTGTGCAGTACTCTCAATTTATTTAGAATTTAAAAGTCTTTTGCAATTGCAAATGTGAAATGCCTGTACATTAATAACTGATGTAGCTGCCAGGATGTTGAATGCATGCATGCAAACGTGCATACATTGTGTTCGAGAATTAGGTGACTTCTGTGTGCAGATGTGGTGCCAACTTCCTCCAGTGACCTACCCAGGCTCACTGCTTCCATGCCACGATGCATTGCCGCTGTTATCCGTGCCAAAGGTGGACATGCTGTCTGTTAGGTAGGTGGTCATAATGCTCTGGTTGATCAGAGTGTTTAATGACAAACATTGAAAGATCAAAGGTTAATGTAAGTGCGAGATAAGCCATTGCAAATGTGAAAGCCTGGTACATTTATAACTGGTGTAACCACCAGAATGTTGAATGGAAACATGCATGTATTGTGTTGCACAGGTGCTGGACGTCTTTTTGTGGGATGGAGTTCCATGCCTGTTGCACTCCGTTGGTCAATGCTTAATGCTGGTTCTGGATGTCACTGCAGTTGTTGTCCAAAGATGTCCTATATATGCTCGACTGGAGACAGATTTGGTGACTGAACAGGCCAAGTCAGCATGTCAACATTCTGTAGAGCATGTTGGGTTACATCAGCAGTATGTGAGCGAGCGTTATCCTGTTGAATAACACCCCTTGGAATGCTGTTCATGAATGACAGTGCAGCACACAGACTGGTTGGTTGGAGGTGCTCACCTGGCCTTCTCACAACCAACACATGGTACCGAGCGGAACTCACTTTCATCACAAAACACAACAGACCTCCACCCTGCCTTCCAGCTAGCAATTGCTTGATACCAATGAAGTCGCAAATGACGGTGGTTTGAGTTCTATGGAATGCACGCGGCATGGCTTCTGTCTCGGGGCTGTCCTCAAAGTAACCGATTTGTAACAGTTCCTTGTGTTACTGTGGTGCCAATTGCTGCCCAAATTACAGCTACAGATGCAGTACAATGCACAAGGGCCATGCGCCAAATACGATGGTCTTCCCTCTGGGTAGTGCCACAAGCCCGTCCGGAGTCGCATCATCTTGCGAGCGTAAATCCTCGTAACCACCACTGCTAGCAATCATGTACAGTGCGCTATATTCATTTCTGCAATATCGCAGAAGGTACATCCAGCTTCTCGTAACTCTGTTACACGACCTTGTTCAAATTCAGAGAGGTGTTTGTCGCCTTAAAGGCATTCTTGACTAAGGCCGGTAGTACACTATCAAATTTTTTTGTGAAAGACATGTTACCACATGGAGCGCTAGCATCGCTGCAGCGTTCTGTCGTCTGTAGTGTTTTTATAAACATTTCCGGTAAATACAATTGGTGTGGGCCGACAACTACAAAATTAATAGAGATGTATGAAGCTGATGAGTCGCTCTATAATGTGAAGCACCCTGAATACAAAAATTGATTAAGCAAATAATCAGAGTGTTACAGTGAGCCTGTCTTCTGCAGATGTAGCAGTTCTTAAGTGAATATTGTTTTTATGACATGAGGATACACTTCACTGAGCACATATAGAAATGTATGCTCATCCATTCTTAAGTAATTGATGTACGACTTGACATCTTCCACTATAAGCTCACATGACAAAGTTTTGTTGAATGCTTTTATTGTGTCGTAAAACCCACGGCTTCACCCAGGTATGTTTCATTTTTTTTCCCCCGCTTCTCTTCCGCATGTGCACACAGTACAATTGTGGTAAATGCAACTGCTGCGGTTAATAACAAGTTGTTGTTGTCAGCTATCTTGAACTTTGACGAAAAATATGATGACAGTGTAATACCCCTTCTGGCGCTCCGTCAAAGATCTTTGTCAAATATATTTGACGGAATATTTGATCACATCTTTGATCAAATCTTTGACAAAGAAATTTGATGCTGTAATACCGGCCTAACATCAACTCAACACCTCCAGTTTCAATGGTAACTAACGCTCACGACCGTTACAGTGTGAATTTAAAGCAAATCTGATTTGCATGCTCATAGCGGATACTCTTACGCGATTCGTGCAAAATTTGAATAGACATCGTCTTCCAGAGTTAGAAACACGCATACCAACTTTCGTTTATGTTGCGATATTTTTCCGTCAGTGTAGGAAATACATGTGTGACGTGTGCCCATGTATCGCTACCACGGAAGTCTGTCGGTAGCAAGTAGCTTCATACAGACCGTAATGACTCATGGCCACTTCGTGACAGATGTGTTCTCTACCTAGCGGGTCTTCTGCAGAGAGACGTCACTAGGCAGTGAAATCCTAAGCAGTCAAAACAGTGTACCGTCCTATATAATTTTTATCTCCTGTTACTATCATATTGTTTTTTAATTATTGTTGTTTTAATGTATTTAATTGTTAGAGTAAATGAAGGTGTAAATGAGGAGTAACGCGATATGTTAATTCTGGCATGTCTATGAGTAGAATAAATGGTAGCGTGAGAATTGTGACTGGACAGCGTGAGAGTTACATGCTCGTGAGAAAATTTTAATGTGTAATTCGCGAATTAATGACATTTGGGAAACAAGAAACATAGTCAGAAAATTCAGGTACTTAAGGAAGGGAATATTTTGCTACTTATGGATATCTAAGTTTGTTCATTTAATAAATTGTTCTCGAAAAATATTATATCGTGATTGGTCCAAAGTAAAAAACGCAGGATGGCGCAGTTTATAGCTAATCGCTGATTGGCTATGAAATTTATCGGCTAGTCGGGAGAGAAGAAATTCACACACATTTGTGGGTTTGAGAAATGCTTTGTGCAGTCTAGAAGGACAGTCGGGGCTCAGCTATCATCACTATCGGACACGTTTACATAATCTTTTAGTTCTGTGGTGTTATGGCTTTACAAAAATCGTGAGTGCTGCTAAGTGTTAACGGACGAACGATGAAACAGACTGTGAAATTTCTGTATTATTTGTTTGAACAGTGACTTATTGAATAAAATCCGCGTGGCGTCTTATATGAGTCGTGACCGACTGCTGGATATTTGTAGTGACCAATTTGTGTGATATAGAGCAAGTTTCCATTTCAGACAATACATTTTTAAATTTTCCAGTGACTGTTTAGGTGCATAACAATAGCTGACTATTGAGTGTGACTGCGACTGTATTGTGAATGTTTGAACTGTAACGTCAGACGGTACAGACTTGGCTGTTGACTTTTAACAGAAAAGTGACAATATATCTAAATTTTCATTCGAAGACCTTCCTTTCATTCAACAGCTAGTTAAATCTGATGCTAGAAATGCATTTGTTGCACCCTTTAGATATATGTGCGATTGATTCTGCTAAGCTTATCAAGTTGAGAAACGTTCCTCGTTTTTTGACGCGGCATGTGTGAATGCTGCAGAAGAAAAAGGAGAAATCATCGAAAGGTGAGTGGACATTTTATTTGTTCGCGAATCACCAAAAATCCCCGCGCGCCGGATATGGTCAACTATTCTTTTAAGTCTGAGACTCAGTTTTTCTACTTACTTCTCTCTGGAGCTAAATGTTTCGAGTTCCGTATTAAGATTTGCAACTACTGCCTCTTTATATAGTTTTCTGAACGTTCAAATTCTGCTTGTTTTAATTGCCCTTTGTACTTATGTAAAAATTGTTGCTTGAGATTCCCCTTCGTCACTGGTACCAGTTTCAATGTGGATATCCTGAAAGGGATGAGATCTATAATGTTGCCATTACATCCAGTACATTTCAATCATGAGTGGGATTCCCAACTGTCCCCTCTAGGTGGGCCCAGAGAATGCATTTAGGAATGTTTTGGAGGCCGTTTTGTCATCTCAGTCGCTTACAAAACTGTAATTTTTCCGATTGCTTGTTGGGTCATTAAAGTGTCTTTCGATGATGACAATGTGACTGCGGAACTTACGTAGAGCTAGAGCAGGATACAGTGGCCTATGCCCAGTGACCAGTTTTCGTTCAAAGCGCTGGGCGAGTTCATTCGTTGGTTCAGAAGGGGAGGCAGACAGTGTTTCAGCCATGACAGAATCGAGGTGCATGCCCTGCAATCTTTCTGAAACGATTTTACGAAAACTATACGGCAAAAAAAAATTAATTTTTGCGTTACTTACAGCTTTATGTGTCTGGTTCATGATGATGTGACAGTTGTTTCGTTAATGGTCATAGTTTTTGCGATATTTACGTAAAAATTGGACACGGTGAGAAATTCGAATAAGTTTTCAATGAAAAACGGGGGTCGCTATGATGAAACAGTGAAGGCAGCAGAGGATCAAGTAGATAAAAAGACGAGGGCTAGAAGAAATACTTCGGTAATAGAAGAGATATTGAATTTAATTGATGAAAGGACAAATTATTAAAATGCAATAAATGAAGCAGGCAAAAAGGAGTACAAACGTCTCAAAAAGAGATCGACAGGTAGTGCAATATGACCAATCAGGGATGGCTTAGAGCACAAATATAAGGGTGGCCGAAGTAGGGAGGATATAAAATGTAGACTGGCAATGGCAAGGAAAGCATTTCTGAAGAAGAGAAGTTTGTTAACATCGAGTATAGATTTCAGTGGCAGGAAGTTTCTTCTGATAGTATTTGTATGGAGTGTAGCCATGCACGGAAGTGAAACATGGACGATAAATAGTTTAGACAAGAAGAGAATAGAAGCTTTTGAAATGTGGTGCTACAGAAGAATGCTGAAGATTAGATGGGTATATCATGTAACTAATGAGGAGGTACTGAATAGAATTAGGGAGAAGGTTGCAGTGGGTAAGTGGGTACTTGGATATGAAAAGCTTGCACAGGACAGAGTAGCATGGCGAGCTGTATCAAACCAGTATCTGGACTGAATACCACAACAACAACAATGATTTTGCGTTTAGTTCATATTACATAATTTTTGCTGTGTATGAAATTTAGCTAACATATAAAATTTCTCTTTAGAACTGGGTGGAGGTCTCTGTCATCAGTCTCAAGAAAAGTGATCTGACGTAGTCTACTCGCTTGCAATTGCGCCTCACCAGTGATAAAAAACCAGAGTGAAAGATCCAACGTTCTTCATATTTCATAAACGATTTGAGGTATCGAAAAGATATTTTGGCAAGTGCTATCACACAAAGAGAATAGTATTTTGCCTTATGTTTATCATGCAGAACTTCATTGTCTACAGTGTTATTTCACTAACTACAGACTTTTTCAATTTTTTGAGGGCCATTGATAGCTAGCGAAATGAGAAACACTATGGGTTTGGGAACAAGATAATTGAAAACATTACTTGTTCCTTTTGTACGGAGGATGTGCTTTCACATAAGCTACTGATCTTACTTTTCCTCAGTTTCTCACGTAATGAACTTAATAAACCACTGTTTCAGAATTGTCTCGCAATACAACATGTTAGTGAGGTGACGTTTTGTAAACTCCACTATGTTTTGGCAAAAGAAGCAGATTTAACATGACAACAAGAGAAATTTGTAAATGTTCTCCAAAAAGCTCACTGTCATCAATTTGGAGTGTTAACCAGGTTTTTGTGTGGAGCACTTCAAAGTCCAACACTGTTGCGAATGTTTCGGCAGTTAATCACTAGGATTTTTATACCCTCGCCTTTAGGGACATTTTTTTGAATCTTATAGAGACACTTGTAGCCCAGTAGAGATAACTCTGAAAAAAAAGGGTGCAAAAGGTGGGGTAATTTTGATTTTTAGTTATGTTGTATTTATTAGCCCTCTCGTGAAAAACCCAAGTTTTAGACCTTTTCCCTTCCTTAGTAATTCGCTTCCAGTGCATTTTAGGCAAACATATGCATTATCAACATTAAAGAGGATTAAATTTCCTGCACGTTTCAAATACAGCCTGTTAAGTAAGCGCAAACCCGGCATTATAAACAGATGATCAAAGATATCACTTTAGTTCATTCACAACCCAGCAGAGGGATCCTTTGTCCCTCGTGCAATGTCCATAAAGCGTTAATTCATTCTTGACTGAGATACACAAGAAGAGACACGAGTGCAGCTTTGCCTCTCATTTATCAAAGATGTTTGATGCCGACTGCCAAATGTTGGTACACCGACAAAATGAAGATTGGATACTGCAGGAGGACGATTATCCGAAGTAGTGCAGCAGGCTTCGCAGCGATTGGAAAAAGCAGAAACGTGTGCAGGTACTGAATTGGCCCTCACACTTGCCTGACGCTAATCCTCTTGAAAATGTATGGTCTTACATAAAAAATAAGTTCCAAGGAAAAACCATCTTGACTTTGAAACAGTTGTCAACGCAAATTCGACGTATTCGGAGGTCTCTTCCACGTGAATATGTGGAAAACTTTAAAACATGCTTCGGCGATGCCACGTAATTATTGACGCCGCCTGTGACTGGACATATTATTAATTGCCACTGCATTTTTCTTTTGGTCATTATGATGTATGTATGTATATGTTTTAGTTTGTTGTCAGATACATTTTCCTACTGATTAACCTGACCGCGATCTTACTTAACAAACTGTATAACATGTTAGAGAATTCCGAACAGGTATTGAGATACGAGGCTGTGAAAATCCCAAAAATGTCAAGAAATTGCAAAAAGTTAGATATGTCAGTGGTTTCGCCTTAAGAACTTTTTTAGTGCAGTTTTGCGCGCAATGCATAATAAATAGTGTAGAAGAGGATTTAATTTCCACGAAGACTCATACAAAATGTTTAATTGCTCCCTACGAACGCCAAGACATGTTGGATTAACAGCTTTAGTGAAAGTGGATTCGAAACTAAAAATACCGACCTCAGTCAAAAATTGTATACGTGAATGTAACATCATCTTTAAGTCATTAGGTAGAGATTCATGCAGTTTCTGGGGAATGAGAATTTTTGAAAAAGAGGGACACGAATTTTCAACACTGTTGCATTTACTTCAACAAAATACAGTTTAAAAACAGATCTTATTTCATTTTCATTGTTGGCCTATTGTTGACGTGACTTCCCCTTCTTCCCTCACTCCCTTCCCTTTACACTATATCCTCTTCCACTGGACAACCCTTGGAGTCTTGCAAAGTTTCCATCAGTTACTGTTTAACAACTGTGTATGCATGTTCGTGCTGTTTATCCGAAATGTCGAATTTACATCGAACTGTGCACCTTATGTGTTCGGAAAGTCTGAGTGAAGGTTATAGTAGACTACGTGAGGCGAGTGCAAAGCGGAAACTTAAAGCAGATGCTCATTTCCTAAACAGTTTTATAAACAGGTTTATTCTTCATGCTAAACGAGGTATAACGATGACAAGCTAATAGCAGCCTACCTCCAAAGAGAGGCTTCCAAGTCTTCACCTTGACCATCCCTTAGATCGTTGAGTGAATACGGTTTGAGTTTCAAAGATCACTGCTGCTTCTACAGCAACGAAGTCCCAAGGATTTTGAGGAGAAACAGAAAAGGCTCCCTTTGGCAAGTCATAACTCAGTGTTCTATCGTGGAAAACTGTCCATGAAAGAATCAGTTCTGAATATTTTCAGTGCACGAGCATACCAATGGGAGCAGAAAATTCTTCCGTGCATTTCCTCTTTAGTGGAGGGAACTGTCTTACCATCTACCACGCCACAAAAAATTATGCAGATGAGTAACTACAGGAATGAATTGAGGGCACCACCCAGCAAGTAACGTCGATGAAGCCATGGAATTCAGTTTCTCTGGTTTGGAAGAGAATTCTGAAGTGTGTCGGTTTCCATTTAAAGACTTGGTTAACCAACCACAAGGGGAGTTTTGTCTATACATTAGACCCTTAAAAGCAAGACTTCGAAAACAAATATCGAGATGATGCATTGTTTGCTGACTTGCATTGTCAACCACCATTTTTATGTTTCAAAAAGACTGGCTGCTACATTCTCATTGATAACTGAGTGGGGTTAGGGATCAATTAACTTTTTCACGTTTAGTTACCATTTTTTTTAAATTTTGTCATCTTTTTCATTTTTTCACCTTTGTCATCTTTTTCACTCTTTTTTTTTTTGGAAGAAAATAAGTTATTTACTTTTGTTTCCAAGTTATTTTACTTAACTTTTTGGAATACTCCAATGATGAATTTAGATAAAATCTGTACTCTGATGAAAATTACTTTCACGCGAACTATATTAGTTTACACTTTGACAGTGACACTTTAACAGCATGCGCTTTACAACTGTTGCTTGTAACAAATGTCTTGACAGAGAGATATGGCATAAGCCTACTTTGTACAGGGATGTAATTTGGTGTTCTTTACTTGTGTTAAAGTCGATATGAGGGCAAGTATTTTAATAAGAATGGCGATAACATGAGAGCACAAGATAAAATAATAAATAAATTACTACAAGAACAAATTTCAGGTGATTCGATATCTTATTTCTACTTCTATGTTACAGGCAGTGTTTTTTTTATTTTTTTTCTTTAGTAGCAATTATCATGTTTGGCATTTAAAAAAATCCCAAGGAATCAATAATGCAGAGTTATTGTATCTGCAGTGAGGTGCAGCTGTCTGTGTGACTAGGACCTGTATATTTAAATTAATAACAAATCTTCAGATGAACTGTTGGCTTATTTCTGTTGTTACGTTAACATGATCTGGGGTATTATCAAGAGCAGATTCTGTTTATTTTAGCTAAAGGTATATGTATAAGAGTTATAGTGATTGTAATGGATTAAAGCTGTTTGTATGGCTGTACATTTAATATTTAAAAAATCATGAACAAAAATTCTTTAACTGTTGACTTATTTTTATTCTAACATTAGAGTGGTCTGGGATATTGGTAAGGGCAGCTTCTGTTTCTTTCACCTAGAATTAATGTGTATAAAGTGCTGATTTATGGAGGGCTTTAACATTTAGAGATATGGTACATGTCTTGTTCTGTGGTAGTATATTACATTGACACCGGTGTGGTTAGGATGTAAGGGGAGGGAGGGGGGAGGGGTTGGGGAGCCGTTGTAGGGTTCGTTGGGTGGTTACTTGTTTTGAACTAGTAGATCTTCAAAGCATTATGCTACTACCAGTAATGATGTAACTTCCCGGATCCTCCCAAAACCATCTGAAGATGAACCTGAAATGGTTCGAAAACCGGTTCATGTAATTTTCTCTGCCTCGTGGTGACTGGGTGTTGTGTATTCATCATAATCATTTCATCATCATTGATTCGCAAGTCGCCGAAGTGGCGTCAACTAAAAAGGACTTGCAATACGGAGGCCGGACTTCCCCGCATGGGGCCTCCCGGCCAACAATGTTTACGATCATTTCATTTCAGTGATTTTTTGCACTAAATTTTGTGTTTTTGAGCACCTGCCTAGTGTGCAGATTAAGCGTCTTCTGGCCGGTGTGAATTATGGTACATTTTAAAAAGATTTGGGTGGTTTATGGTAAAATTATTTTTTAAGATCACTTGATCCATTCTACACACAGCAAAGAGCACAAATTAATTTACTAACGTCTAGTGGCTCTTAAATTTATATCACCTAAATATTTATAATACACGGTATTTTGTCTTCGTTTCCGTGTTGTTTTGTGGCCGTATTGTTATGCACCCGTTTTGTTATGCGCTCTAGCATTAATAAATCTACAGTTGCATGCACAATACATATCTGTAAGTGCTGGTGGTAATGTGGTGTTTCTTAAATCACTTGCTGTTGTTTTTGTGCTAAACATGTGTAAAGTAAAGGGACAGTTTACCCAGAAATTTCGTGCAGAATCGCTAAGCAATAGTAAATTTGTAGAATGGCTAGAAAGAATTCAAGGCGATGACACAAGAGCATATTGTAACTTTTGCATATTTTGTTATCGTGTTCTGCCGCAATAATAAGCCACAGCGCCAAAAAAAAAAAAAAAAAAAAAAAAAATCACAAGACAGCGGCAGCACCATTGCCAACTAACAAAAATTCCTTTCAAAACCGTGAAAGAGTATTCCGAAGTGAATCAAGCTAAAGGATCCCTTTCGTTATTTGTTTCCACCTATTGTCCGATTATGTCATGTCATCACTTAACTGATTTGTGCAAGAGTAAATTCAAAGACAGTAATATTGCCAGGAAACTTAAAATACGTAGAACAAAATGTAGTTCAGCTATAAAACATGTAATAAGGCGGTATTTTGTGGCAAATTTGCGGCAAGATATCGGTGACAGCAGTGCTACAACCAATGCGATCATTTCAACGTTTTTAAAATTACACTATCTCGAACATTATAATACACAGTCCAGTACAACAGAAATTAAAGGCACGCCTCAAGAATTGAAATTAGATTTAAACTAGCTGCAGACAATACGAATGTAATTGTAGGTGTTGACAATGGTGTCAATCAAATTTTGAAAAATGTAATTCTGGATTTAATTGTTATAAAACGTGTAAGCCATTCAGTTCAACTTGCTACTGCTGCTGCAAGCGAGACGCTCCAGGAAATCTGGACTTCTTAGTTAGGGAAACATATAATTGGTTCGCATTCTTCAACTCGCCAACAATTGAATAGTGATATTTATCAGACTGTGAAAGGATCTGAACCCCTTATAATTCCACGCGCATGCGATACGTGATGGTCGTCCATAAAGCCAGCGGTTAGAGCTTAGAATGCACGTTGAAATAACGCGAATCAAAGACAGCTGTTTCACTGCCAAGATGCTTTATTCAGTATTTTCTGATGAATCCAGTTAGGCGCATTTAAATATTTTCCAAGACGATTCTTTCAAATTTGCAAGTGATTAATAACATTTTGAAGCAAACCCAGAGGATCCGCGTAAGCTGCTAAATAACCACGTTGTGCTAACACAATCATTAATAAAAAAAGTTTTTGTCCCTACATATTCTGTGCAAAGAAAATAAAATTTAGACTTTGAAAACCTGTTAGATGCCAAAACATATCTAGGAAATTAGTACGAAAATAAGATTAATGAATTGAGAAAATCTTAATGACACCCAGAATAAGAATATGTCCTACGTTTGAAATGCATCCAATTTGTGTACAAATTAATAATTCAGTTGTTTCAACGGCTTCCAAACGATAATGAAATTTTGAGGAGAATTTCACTTTCAGTGTCCAAAGCTCTTCGAGTCGTTAAAGAGTCATTGGTTCCCCCCTTGAAGCGTGTGATATTGATCCTGGCACAATAACAAAAACTGATTTTCAGTGACAAAATGTCCGCCCCCGGTAGCTCAGTGGATGCCGGCACGGTAGCTCAGCGTGTTCGGTCAGAGGGTTAGCTGCCCTCTGTAATAAAAAATCTGAGTTAATAGATCAACAACGAACTTAAACGGATGTCTTACGACGTCCGCCCCGAGCAGATGCAACGAACTAAAGCTAACAAAATGAGATTTAAAAAAAGAAATGGTTAGTGTGACAGAATGTCAATCCTGGGGGCCCGGGTTTGATTCCCAGCTGGGTCGGAGATTTTCTCCGCTCAGGGATTGGGTGTTGTGTTGTCCTAATCATCATTTCATCCCTATCGACGCGCAAGTCGCCGAAGTGGCGTCAAATCGAAAGACTTGCACCAGGCGAAAGGTCACCCAACGGGAGGCCCTAATCGCACGACATTTATTTTTAAAGACGAAATTCACCTCTTGTCAAAGATCCGAAACAGACGCTGTTAATTTCTGGTGTGAAATGCTTCAACACAGAGATGCAAATGCCGTCAACCCATTTCACGAATTGACAACTTTTGCGCTGTCACGACTAATGTCATAATCGTCGAATGCGGAAGAAGCGACTTTAAGTTCCTACTTGCGTCAGCACTCCTGTTGGCAGTTCATTATTCTGGTAACATTGATTCTTCCTTCTGATTCCTGCTCGAATTAGCAAATGCCAATTCATCATTTCGGATTTCATTTTATTTCTCGATTTAGTTTTTAAAGCTCATCTGGCTAAACGTCGAGAATACGAGTTCGAAAATAATGACGTCATGTTTTGTTTCATATTGAATGTATTCCTTCCTTTCATCGATTCTCTATCGGCACAGTTGAGGACTCGGGCAGCTGATTTTTTGCGATTTTGACTTTTCGAGAGTAGAGCACTCTTCTCTATCTGTTCACCCTTGTACCAAGAGCCATCGTAAAAACAGAAAACCTGAACTCCTTAGTTGCAGCTGCACGTATTTACAGCAGCGACTTGCCTCACCCTCTCACCTTATCAGGAGATATTAACTCTTTGGAAGGAGCTCTAGAGGGAGAGGGAACACCCCCCCCCCCCAAACAGCAGCAGAGGCACATCAAGAAACAAATTAATTTTTCCCTAGTATAAAAATTCTTTCACAGGTTCCCGCCACATTACCACCAGTATCTACCTACAGTGTGGAGCGTAGCTTCTCTTCAGTTAAACTGATAAAGTTGTGCTTTCATACGACAGTGACGGATGACAGGTTGAATCGTTTGGCTGCCATGTGTATTTACAGAGATATATCCGGCAGTCTACAACCTGTCGAAGTCATTTAAGAATTTGCAAAGCGTTATCCGAGGAGACTCACTATACGTTAAGTGAGCAAAATAAAATTTTGTCTGCTTTTTAGCATATTAATGTTTACCTTGAGGAAGTCTATACGCTTAGTTGGGTCCATCGCCTTCCAAAACAAAATCATGGATCCGCCACTGCTAATATCAATGTGTTGTGTGTGACTTTGTGAGGCGTGGCGCTTGGCAACGAGTTACTGCTGCTGTGCTAGTCTGTGATGAACTTTTCGAGGCAAGAAAATGCAAGTTTCTTAGTGGCTCGTTTGAAAACACAGATAGTTTGAAGAGTAAAGCCTTTGCATGGGGAAAAGTTAGTGAAAGTGATCTATTTTGCAGTGTGTGTTCTTGCTCTATTACTTTTGAGAGTAAAGGTTTTCATCTCATTTTTCACCAATCACTTTCAACAAAAGACAAGTGGAACTTTGGCAGTAAATTTGGACCGCATCAGTTGGGTTTAGAATTTTCAGATTGGACACAGCCTTCAGCTGTGGTACGTGCACCAGCAGTACAGACGCCAATAATCAAAGATACAGGTAGTTCCAGCACCGCTGAATTTTTGGTCAGTGAAATCGCTGACTTTCAATTATTGTATGAATTCGTCAAATGATATTTGTAACGTTTTTAAGGTGATGTTCCCTGACAGTGTTCCAGAACATTTTTCATTTGGTCTAAGTAAATGAGACATCTAGTTCAAAAATGTATGTGAAATCTTATGGGACTGCTAAGGTCATCAGTCCCTAAGCTTACACACTATTTAACCTAAGTTATCCTAAGGACACACACACACACACACACACACACACACACACACACACACACACACACACACACACATACACACACTCCAACCTCCGCCGGGATCAGCCGCACAGTCTATGACTGCAGCGCATAGACCGCTCGGCTAATCCCGCGCGGCGAGACATCTAGAAACTGGTAGACTGGCACCATATTTCTGGGAACATACGTTAGAAGAAGATTGTTCATGATGTTGCACATTGAGTTTTGATAAAAATACACATGTCAAAAATAAAAAAAAGGATTATAAACAACCATTTTATTTTGGCCAGAGAGCAAATATTGGATAACAACGTGTCACCTAAGAACTTTCTTTGTCAGCAAAGCAGATGGAGAAACATTACATCAGAAATTATATGAAGCACTTTCTGAAGCCAACTTATCCCTAAATAAGTGCCTTACACTATTTCGGAAATCTACAGGGCATTCAAAATTCCGAGATCCACAGTGTGAAGAGTGTGCCGAGAATCTCAAATTGCAGGCGTTACCTCTAACCATGAATAACGCACAGGCTGGCGGCCTTCGCTCTACGACAGAGAACAGCGGCGTTTGTGTAGAGTTGTCAGTATTAACAGACAACACTGCATGAAATAACAGCAAAAATCAATGTAGTCCAGTCAAATAGCAGATGTACCTTGCAAAAGGTGGGGTAGAAGAGTTTATTTTTTCAACTCTTTCATATGGTTGAAAAGATTAGAAAACCGAGTTTTGCCAACAAAATTTCGCTTGGAAAAACTTTCTGCAGTCAAAAAACTTGGAAAATTTTGGCTTTTTCAGTGTTTTCAAAATATCTCAGTTTTTTTGCTCCTATCGCTTTAACGTCTATTTCTTTTTTAAAGAGCACAAAATTCTCTACAAATTTGGCTCTTGCCATTTTTTCCTACTCCCAATATCTAAGGCGCTACAGTGCCTCAAAAAAATACCAATTTTTCAAATTTTGAAAATAGTGGCAAGATACCTTATTTTTGAACACTATTTTTTCTGTTTCTGTTTGTGTAGTATAAATACACTCCTGGAAATTGAAATAAGAACACCGTGAATTCATTGTCCCAGGAAGGGAAAACTTTATTGACACATTCCAGGGGTCAGATACATCACATGATCACACTGAGAGAACCACAGGCACATAAACACAGGCAACAGAGCATGCACAATGTCGGCACTAGTACAGTGTATATCCACCTTTCGCAGCAATGCAGGCTGCTATTCTCCCATGGAGACGGTCGTAGAGATGCTGGATGTAGTCCTGTGGAACGGCTTGCCATGTCATTTCCACCTGGCGCCTCAGTTGGAACAGCGTTCATGCTGGACGTGCAGACCGCGTGAGACGACGCTTCATCCAGTCCCAAACATGCTCAATGGGGGACAGATCCGGAGATCTTGCTGACCCGGGTAGTTGACTTACACCTTCTAGAGCACGTTGGGTGGCACGGGATACATGCGGACGTGCATTGTCCTGTTGGAACAGCAAGTTCCCTTGCCGGTCTAGGAATGGTAGAACGAGGGGTTCGATGACGGTTTGGATGTACCGTGCACTATTCAGTGTCCCCTCGACGATCACCAGAGGTGTACGGCCAGTGTAGGAGACGGCTCCCCACACCATGATGCCTGGTGTTGGCCCTGGGTGCCTCGGTCGTATGCAGTCCTGATTGTGGCGCTCACCTGCACGGCGCCAAACACGCATACGACCATCATTGGCACCAAGGCAGAAGCGACTCTCATCGCTGAAGACGACACGTCTCCATTCGTCCCTCCATTCACGCCTGTCGCGACACCACTGGAGGTGGGCTGCACGATGTTGGGGCGTGAGCGGAAGACGGGCTAACGGTGTGCGGGACCGTAGCCTAGCTTCATGGAGACGGTTGCGAATGGTCCTCGCCGATACCCCAGGAGCAACAGTGTCCCTAATTTGCTGGGAAGTGGCGGTGCGGTCCCCTACGGCACTGTGTAGCATCCTACGGTCTTGGCGTGCATCCGTGCGTCGCTGCGGTCCGGTCCCAGGTCGACGGGCACGTGCACCTTCCGCCGACCACTGGCGACAACATCGATGTACTGGGGAGACCTCACGCCCCACGTGTTGAGCAATTCGGCGGTACGTCCACCCGGCCTCCCGCATGCCCACTATACGCCCTCGCTCAGAGTCCGTCAACTGCACATACGGTTCACGTCCACGCTGTCGCGGCTTGCTACCAGTGTTAAAGACTGCGATGGAGCTCCGTATGCCACGGCAAACTGGCTGACACTGACGGCGACGGTGCACAAATGCTGTGCAGCTAGCGCCATTCGACGGCCAACACCGCGGTTCCTGGTGTGTTCGCTGTGCCGTGCGTGTGATCATTGCTTGTACAGCCCTCTCGCAGTGTCTGGAGCAAGTATGGTGGGTCTGACACACCGGTGTCAATGTGTTCTTTTTTCCATTTCCAGGAGTGTACATTATACATCATGTTATATGTTGGTCCACCTCAGCCCTGGTATTTGTAAAACTATAAATATAGAAATACATCATTAAGAGACATAGACACACACGCACGCACGCACACACACACACACACACACACACACACCCACACACACTCACAAAATAAATTTTCTCAGGAACTTGAACTATTATTAGCTGCAATAGGAAACCTAATTAGGTAAGTAATTATTATTGTGTATAAAAGCATGAAAAGTACCAGTTCCATCTAGGCTGTTTACGTTGAAATCTGCATTATCAAACACAATTTGGCAAAATGCGTCACTTTGTTGTCTTCCGTTGTCAAGCTGAAGAATTGAAGACACTTCCAGTAGGGCAGCTTCCGTATAAGATGCTGCAAAGCCAAGGGAAGACAAAACCTGGATGAGATGTTTTGAGCCAAACTTCCGGAAGAAGTGTGCACTAATAGCAGTCAAAAGTGATGAAATAAATGAACGTGGCCTCGCAGCACTTATGAGTGCATGAGCAAGAGAAACACATATTTTTCTACATTCTCTGGGAGACCGCTTGTGTTTCAAAATTATAGTTTCAAAGAGCAATCTTATAGATTCTGGTATGACAGACTCTACATCACGTAAAAATTATCATAGGGAGGGTACTGTTTTACATCGTACACTACTGATCTTATATATTGCAGCTGCTTTGACGATTCGTAGTCTTTCTTGCTCAGGATCTGAATTTCTTTTCGTGTACCAATTTTCACGGAGTAGTTGGTGCCCAACATTCTTGAAACATACAACTGCTGGCTTTGAAGCTGTTTCGGCTATGACCACATCGTCACCATATTTCTGGAAAAGGCGAGCCTTAACAGTTCGAATATCAGGACGAGGTGATGTGGGTATTTGGTCTACCAGATCGTCCATAGAAAACTGACATTCTTCCGTATTGGTTTCCAGGTAGGCAAATGTAGCCTCCATGCCTTTATCTACTTGTGTTGCAGGTCGGTAACGTCTCGTTTCTGTCCAGTAGCTGAAACACGGAGAAAGAACTTTCTGTAGCAAAATCTGTGGTACCACCCATCTGCAGCAACCAAATCATTTACATTTTGAATCCGCTCTATCACTTGTTGACCAAATTCATCACCATGTCGTTTAGCCTGTTCTAATACTGTCGATTGCACTTCCAATTTCATTACTTTGTAAACAAAATTTCGTTTGGCATATGGCAATCTTAACTGCTTGGTTAAAGAGTCATCAGAATTCCTTTCTGCATATAAGAAGCATTTCTCTTTGAAACTGAAATGACCTTTTTCCTGCTACCAACGTAGCACGCCTGTTGGTTCCTGAGGATGTCGGGTAGCTGCTATCATTCTCTCATTAATGTACTTCTTGGAGCATGCTTCAGGCACCATCACTTAACTGAGCGTTTTCGAAAAACGGGTGTGAGCAGACTCCCTGCGTTTAGCACTACAATCGATAAGTGTGCTCAGTCCTTCCTTTTTCACATTGCGTCCACCACTCACCACAGTTTTTTCGCAAATGAAACACAAATTCATGTCAGACATACTTATTTTCAGCACCACAACATATACTGAATGGAAGCGACTCCAAACTGTAGGACCCTTATTGTTGTGTGCTAATAGCTGTCAGCGAGTGTTGTGTGCTAATAGCTGTCAGCGAGCTGTGAACAATCACCAGAGATAATCGCCTTCCGCCCGCCAAAGAATAAATACGCTTTTTTCCACTAAAGAACAATTCCTACATATTTTTTCTTATAACTGATCATTAACGTCAATCAACTGTAGAAAATGTATGGCACCTGCATGCAATCGTATTACATATTGAAACACAAATAAACTTCACGCAATCCGACGTGAAAGTGTTCGTAGTTACTGAATATGATGCTGTTTGTCCTGGCCCTGCAGCAGAGTGAGAAAGTAAATTCCAATGAATAACATGATGAGTAATATGTTTATACAACACAAATAAAAACTGAAATAACAGTGTTCAAAAACTGGGCAATTTGCCACTTTGCTCTAAATTTGAAAAATTGGTATTTTTTGACGCGCTGTAGCGCATTAGATACCGGGAGTAGAAAAAAATGGTAAGCATCAAATTTGTAGAGAATTTTGTGCTCATTAAAAAAATAGACTTCAAAGCGATAGGAGCAAACGAAACTGAGATATTTTGAAAAAACTTAAAAAAAGTCCTATATTTTCGAATTTGTTTGACTGCAGAATGTTTTCCCAAGAGAAATTTTGTTGTCAAAAGTTGGTTTTCTAACATTTCCAACAATATGAACGAGTTAAAAAAATAAAGTCTTCTAGCCCACCTTTTGCAAGGTACAGGCTTTTTTTCTGACAGTTGCACTGGACTAATGTGGGACATGCGACAAACGTATCCGTGGCGAAAGTTGCCGTTAACGGGCTATGATAGCGGATGACCGATGTTAGTGCTTTTGCCAGCAGCATGACATCGCCTGCAGCGCCTCTCCTGGGCTCGCCGATACCATATCAATACCATATCAATGCAGTGCTGCAAACTTCTTATCATGAATTGAATGGTATTCCTTTTCACTTCAGCCAGTGGTGAGCACTGCGCTGAAACCAATGGTCTTCACTTCGAAAACCTTCTGTAGATGGACGTTCATGCCACCTTTGTGACTTTCGTTGAGCTTCAAAGACCTTACCGTTATACATCATTGGATTCGTCTCGATAGCCGCTATCAGAAAATAAGTATTAAACTGTAGCATCCCATTTAAAGAAAGTTGACCATATTTCTGAAGCGACCCCACCTAGCAACAAAAAACCGACGTCATATTATGGCCCCCGTTGTCCGATGCAACATCTGCCCTACAAATTTTTCAGCTGTTATCATACTTTCAGAGTTATTCTTGGTGGCAATAGTTAGCGACTCACCCTGTATAGGACGGAAGCAGAGAACAACAGCAGTGCCGCCTGTGCGCTGGCATTGAACTCAATACGAGGTAATATGGCGCCAAAATCAGTATTTTTAATTCTAAACTCGCGATTTAGAGGATGATATTTTTAATTGATTCATTACTGCTACAGAGTGTGCTCGGAAACTGAAAGCTTCTTGTGAGAAATCTCAGTAAAACATTAACTTCTGGTAGCTGGGGTTCACAGTCTCGTAAAATTTTATAAATCATGTCGTTATCGCCTTTTGACTGTAAAATTACTTATTTGTAAAATCCAGCTTCGCAATTTCGTCAGCGCGGCCATTACAAAGCGGAAATAGTGGTAATTTCGCCTTAGCACATGTCGGAACCACAGAATCATCTGACATGGCATAACACAGAATGTGGTTTCATCGCGTTGTGTTCCTGGTTACGACTTCTTGTGTGTATTATACTCTGCGAATTGCAATGCGAGTAGGTTGCTAGTACCCTGCTTTATTTTTGCCTGCGTCCATAATGTTGTGTGGAGTAATTGGCCCTAAATATTTAAAGTTGCTTCTGCGCAATCCTAAACTTCAAACTCCATGATCGTAAACTGACAATATTCTAATTGCAGATCTCTGTCAAAGTTCCCTGCAGTACAGTCCTTAAAAGTTCAGACTAAGTCTTCTGATCCGAAATTATTCAGACTCCTCACGCTGAAAATGTTTCAATGTTTTTGCGGCCGACATATGCACAATATTGCACTTTCGAACGCAACCAGTTCATTCGACACGAATTTTTCAAAGACCTCACGAGCTAAAAGCGTTTCAGAGTCTTCGTAATCGTCACATGTGAAATTTTTAGAAGTCCAGGACCAAACATAAAGAAAATACAGGGTGATTCAAAAAGAATACCACAACTTTAAAAATGTGCATTTAATGAAAGAAACATAATATAACCTTCTGTTATACATCATTACAAAGAGTATTTAAAAAGGTTTTTTTTTTCACTCAAAAACAAGTTCAGAGATGTTCAATATGGCCCCCTCCAGACACTCGAGCAATATCGACCCGATACTCCAACTCGTTCCACACTCTCTAGCATATCAGGCGTAACAGTTTTGATAGCTGCTGTTATTTCTCGTTTCAAATCATCAATGGTGGCTGGGAGAGGTGGCCGAAACACCATATCTTTAACATACCCCCATAAGAAAAAATCGCAGGGGGTAAGATCAGTGATGAAGTGCTCTATCACGGGCTGCCTGGCGGCCGATCCATCGCCTCGGGTAGTTGACGTTCAGGTAGTTACGGACAGATAAGTGCCAATGTGGTGGCGCTCCATTCTGCTGAAATATGAATTGTTGTGCTTCTTGTTCGAGCTGAGGGAACAGCCAATTCTCTAACATCTCCAGATACTGTAGTCCAGTTACAGTAGCACTTTCGAAGAAAAAGGGAGCAAAAACTTTATTGGCTGAAATGGCACAGAAAACGTTCACCTTAGGCGAGTCACGTTCATACTGAGGTTTTTCCCGCGGATTCTCAGTGCCCCATATACAGACATTGTGACGGTTGACTTTCCCGTTAGTGTGGAAAGTTGCTTCATCACTAAACACAATCTTTGAAACGAAAGATTCATTTGTTTCCATTTGAGCAAGGATAAAATCACAGAAATCGATTCTTTTAATCTTATCAGCTGCAGACAGTGCTTGAACCAATTTCAGACGATAAGGTTTCATAACTAACCTTTTTCGTAGGACTCTCCATACAGTTGATTGTGTAATTTGCAGCTCTCTGCTAGCTCTGCGAGTCGATTTTCCTGTGCTGCGAACAAATGCTTGCTGGCTGCGTGCAACATTTTCATCACTCGTTCTCGGCCGTCCAGAACTTTTCCCTTTGCACAAACACCCATTCTCTGTAAACTGTTTATACCAACGTTTAATACACCACCTATCAGGAGGTTTGACACCATACTTCGTTCGAAATGCACTCTGAACAACTGTCGTCGATTCACTTCTGCCGTACTCAATAACACACTTTCTGTTCAGCGGTCGCCATCTTAGCATCAGCTGACGCTGACGCCCACTCAACAGCGCCTCAAGCGAACAAATGTACAACGAATAATTCGCCGACAGATAGTGCTTAGCTCTGCCTTCTGTCGTTGCAGAGTTTTAAATTCCTAAAGATGTAGTATTCTTTTTGAATCACCCCATATTACTGATACACACACACGAGGCGACCTGTTGCCACTCATGCATCCTGTCTGTTCACGGTCTCCATGCCGACTGAGGTTCTTAAAATGAAGACTAGGGCCGTTCTGACTGTGATTGGCTGGGGCTGTGACGTAAGTATAGGAGCAAAGTGAGGCAGCGGCTGGCGCAGCGAGCGGCTCTTGAAGCACAAATGACTACTCATAACTGCAACAAGTTCTCATAAATTACTTAATTATTTAAAGCAGTTGATTTCCCTATTTAGATGTTGGTACTGAATGAAGAGTGCCACTGAGGAGATTTTCACTTTTGTACTGCTGCCACCTTTTGCATTTTCGGCTTCATACTGAGGAAGCGCATGCGAATATAGTCTTGTTCTAATGTACGGTTTGCTGGTTTCTGATGCAAAATCAGCACATTTGGGTTTCGACACCAGCGCATATTGTTTCCACTATACTTCTTGCCTTCGATATACTTCGTAAGCCGGCCGGAGTGGCCGAGCGGCTCTAGGCGCTACAGTTTGGACCCGCGCGACCGCTACGGTGGTTCCAGTCATGCCTCGGGCATGGATGTGTGTGATGTCCTTAGGTTAGTAAGGTTCAAGTAGTTCTAAGTTCTACGGGACTGATCACCTCAGCAGTTAAGTCCCATAGTGCTCAGAGCCATTTGAACCATATACACTACTGGCCATTAAAATTGCTACACCAAGAAGAAATACAGATGATGAACGGGAATTCATTGGATAAATATATTATACTACAAACTGACATGATGGCGTCCTCTCGGGTAAAATATTCCGGAGGTAAAATAGTCCCCCATTCGGATCTCCGGGCAGGGACTAGTCAGGAGGACGTCGTTATCAGGAGAAAGAAAACTGGCGTTCTACGGATCGGAGCGTGGAATGTCACATCCCTTAATCGAGCAGTTAGGTTAGAAAATTTAAAAAGGGAAATGGATAGGTTAAAGTAAGATATAGTAGGAATTTGTGAAGTTCGCTGGCAGGAGGAACAAGACTTTTGGTCAGGCGAATACAGGGTTATAAATACAAAATCAAATAGAGGTAACGCAGGAGTCGTTTTTATAATGAATAAAAAGATAGGAGTGCGGGTAAGCTACTACAAACAGCACAGTGAACGCAATATTGTGCCAAGATAGACACGAAGCCCATGCCTACTACAGTAGTACAAGATTATGTGCCAACCAGCTCTGCAGATGACGAAGAAATTGAAGAAATGTATGATGAAATAATATAAATTAATCAGATAGTGAAGGGAGACGAAAATTTAATAGTCATGGGTGACTGGAATTCGGTAGTAGGAAAAGGGAGAGAAGAAAACGTAGTAGTTGAAAATGGATTGAGCCTAAGAAATGAAAGAGGAAACTGCCGGGTAGACTTTTTCACAGAGCACAACTTAATCATAGCTAACATTTGGTTCAAGAATCATACAAGAAGGTTGTATGCATTCAAGAAGCCTGGAGATACTGACAGGTTTCAGATAGATTATATAATGGTAAGACAGAGATTTAGGAGCCAGGTTTTAAATTGTAAGACATTCCCAGGGGCAGATGTGGACTCTGACCACAATCTATTGGTTATGAACTGTCGATTAAAACTGAAGAAACTACAAAAAGGTGGGAATTTAAGGAGATGGGACCTGGATAAACTGACTAAACTTAGAGGTTGTACAGAGTGTCGGGGAGAGCATAAGGGAACAATTGACAGGAATGGGGGAAAGAAATACTGTAGAAGAAGAATGGGTAGCTTTGAGAGATGAAGTAGAGAAGTCAGCAGAGGATCAAGTAGGTAAAAAGACGAGGGCTAGTAGAAACTCTTGGGCAACAGAAGAAATATTGAATTTAATTGATGAAAGGAGAAAATATAAAAATGCAGCAAATGAAGCAGGCAAAAAGGAATGCAAACGTCTCAAAAATGAGATCGACAGGAAGTGCAAAATGGCTAAGCCAGGATGGCTAGAGGACAAATGTAAGGATGTAGAGGCTTATCTCACTAGGGGTGAGATAGATAGTGCCTACAGGAAAATTAAAGAGACCTCTGGAGAAAAGAGAACCACTTGTATGAATATCAAGAGCTCAGATGAAAACTCAGTTCTAAGCAAAGAAGGGAAAGCAGAAAGGTGGAATGAGTATTTAGAGGGTCTACACAAGGGTGACGTACTTGAGGACAATATTATGGAAATGGAAGAGGATGTAGATGCAGATGAAATGGGAGATACGATACTACGTGAAGAGTTTGACAGAGCACTGAAAGACCTGAGTCGAAAGAAGGCCTAGGGAGTAGACAACATTCCATTAGAACTACTGACGTCCTTAGGAGAGCCAGTCCTGACAAAACTCTACCATCTGGTGAGCAAGATGTATGAAACAGGCGAAATACCCTCAGACTTCAAGAAGAATATAATAATTCCGATCCCAAAGAAAGCAGGTGCTGACAGATGTGAAAATTACCGAACAATCAGTTTAATAAGTCAAGGATGCAAAATACTAACGCGAATTCTTTACAGACGAGTGGAAAACTGGTAGAAGCGGACCTCGGGGAAGATCAGTTTGATTTCCATAGAAATATAGGAACACGTGAGGCAGTACTAACCCTACGACTCATCTTAGAAGCTAGATTAAGGAAAGGGAAACTTACGTTTCCTGCATTTTTAGACTTAGAGAAAGCTTTTGACAATGTTGACTGGAAAACTCTCTTTCAAATTCTGAAGGTGGCAGAGGTAAAATACAGGGAGCGAAAGGCTATTTACAGTTTGTACAGAAACCAGATAGCAAATATAAGAGTCGAGGGACATGAAAGGGGAGCAGTAACTGGGAAGGGTGTGAGACAGGGTTGTAGCGTCTCCCTGATGTTATTCAATCTGTATATTGAGCAAGCAGTGAAGGAAACAAAAGAAAAATTTGGAGTAGGTATTAAAATCCATGGAGAAGAAATAAAAACTTCGAGGTTCGTCGATGACATTGTAATTCTGTCAGAGACAGCAAAGGACTTGAAAGAGCATTTGAACGGAATGGACAGTGTCCTGAAAGGAGGGTATAAGATGAACATCAACAAAAGCAAAACGAGGATAATGGAATGTAGTCGAATTAAGTCGAGTGATGCTGAGGGAATTAGATTATTAAATGAGACACTTAAAGTAGTAAAGGAGTTTTGCTATTTGGGGAACAAAATAACTGGTAATGGTCGAAGTAGAGAGGATATAAAATGTAGACTGACAATGGCAAGGAAAGCGTTTCTGAAGAAGAGAAACTTGTTAATATCGAGTATAGATTTAAGTGTCAGGAATTCGTTTCTGAAAGTATTTGTATGGAGTGTAGCCATGTATGGAAGTGAAACATAGACGATAACCAGTTTGGACAAGAAGAGAATAGAAGCTTTCGAAATGTAGTGCTACAGAAGAATGCTGAAGATTAGATGGTAGAGCACATAACTAATGAGGACGTATTGAATAGGATTGGGGAGAAGAGACGTTTGTGGCACAACTTGACTAGACTAAGGGATCGGTTGGTAGGACATGTTCTGAGGCATCACGGGATCACCAATTTAGTATTGGAGGGCAGCGTGGATGGTAAAAATCGTAGAGGGAGACCAAGAGATGAATACTCTAAACAGATACAGAAGGATGTAGGTTGCAGTAGGTACTGGGAGATGAAGAAGCTTCCACAGGATAGAGTAGCATGGAGAGCTGCATCAAACCTGACTCACGACTGAAGACCACAATAACAAAATAACAAACTGACATGTGATTACATTTTCACGCAATTTGGGTGCATAGATCCTGAGAAATCAGTACCCAGAACAACCACCTCTGGCCGTAATAACGTCTTAGATACGACTGGGCATTGAGTCAAACGGAGCTTGGCGTGTACAGGTACAGCTGCCCATGCAGCTTCAACAGGATACCACAGCTCATCAAGAGTAGTGACTGGCGTATTGTGGCGAGCCAGTTGCTCGGCCACCATTGACCAGACGTTTTCAATTGGTGAGATATCTGGGGAATGTGCTGGCCAGGGCAGCAGTCGAACATTTTCTGTATCCAGAAAGGCCCGTACAGGATCTGCAACTTGCGGTCGTGCATTATCCTGTTGAAATGTAGGGTTTCGCAGGGATCGAATGAAGGGCAGAGCCACGGGTCGGAACACATCTGAAATGTAACGTCCACTGTTCAAAGTACAACCAATGCGAGCAAGAGGTGACCGAGAAGTGTAACCAATGGCACCCCACACGATCGCGCCGTGTGATACGCCAGTATGGCGATGACGAATACACGCTTCCAACGTGCGTTCACGGGGATGTCGCCAAACACGGATACGACCATCATGATGCTGTAAACAGAATCTGGAGTCATACAAAAAAAATTACGTTTTGCCATTCGTGCACCCACGTTCGTCGTTGAGTACACCATCGCAGGCACTCCTGTCTGTGATGCAGCGTCAAGGGTAACCGCAGCCATGGTCTCCGAGCTGATAGTCCATGCTGCTGCAAACGTCGTCGAACTGTTCGTGCATATGGTTGTTGTCTTGCAAACGTTTCCATCTGTTGACTCAGGGATCGAGACGTGGCTGCACGATCCGTTACAGCCATGCGTATAAGATGCCTGCCATCTCGACTGTTAGTGATACGAGGTCGTTGGGATCCAGCACGGCGGTTCATATTACCCTCCTCAACCTATCGATTCCATATTCTGCTAACGGTAATTGGATCACGACCAGCGCGAGCAGCAATGTCGCGATACGTTAAAATTGCAATCTCGATAGGCTACAGTCCGACCTTTATCAAAGTCGGAAACATGACGGTACACATTTTTCCTCGTTACACGAGGCATCACAACAACGTTTCACCTGGCAACGTCGGTCAACTGCTGTTTTTGTGTGAGAAATCGGTAGGAAAATTTCCTCATATCAGCACGTTGTAGGTGTCGCCCCCGCCGCCAACCTTGTGTGAATGCTCTAAAAAACTAAGCATTTGCATATCACAGCATCTTCTTCCTGTCGGTTAAATTTCGCCTCTGTAGCAAGTCATCTTCGTGGTGTAGCAATTTTAGTGGGCAGTAGTGTACTTCCTAAACTCTAAACGTAAGTTCAAACTGCGACACTTTATGTAGGAACTGTAAGCCCACCACGAGATAGGACTTCAGTCCAGCCAAAATGTTCCACACCTGAAACAGAAGGACTTAACATATCACTAGATGGTGTTCGTAGTGTGTCATAATACTTCTTTGCACGATATGCGATGTAACCAGCCAGATATCGGAATTCTTCCGTAGAACATTCAGGTCCCTCCCTGACACCTGATTCTTCTCGTGGAATTTCAAGAGGAAAGTTAACATCTTGCAGTTGTCGTGCACCATCTACTATTTCCAGTGCTTCTCTTATGGCAGGCAAAATATTTGTTCAAAAATGACGTCAAAAGTCCGTCATTGTCATCTGCCTCTACCGGTTTAATTTGGTGGTGGAATGTAATGAGCATTGTGACCCAAGAGCAGCATCCGTAATCAATGCTTAACTGCTGTTGGAGAACGATTCGAGTCCAAATGACCAAGTCCTCTTATCTGTGAGAAAAAAAATTTCGAGTGCGTCTTAGTTCAATCGTGCAGTTAAAATGTATTTCATCTGCAGTGGCTGAAGATCTGAAACAATTCAAATAACGAGGGAACAGCTGTAATGATGCCTTTCTGGAAGGTGAGCAAACGATTTGTACTTCCTACGCGCGCGTTTTCGGTACACGTATACTGTTCCCTTACCTGAACGTCCTTGTACATCCAATAACCACAGGATAACGTATTCTTGTTGTTGAGTCTTCTGACATTCAGGATGTCATATGCGTCGTTTGCAAGCTGAAAAAAATTCGTGCTTCCTCTTCTTCGGGTATCAGGTACCTTATGGCTTTAGCTGTCGTACTCGAAAAAAGTTGCGAACCTAAATAACCACTTTGACGCCTTCTCCCCTTGACAATGATGTGAATTTGTCGCAGTTTAGGACACAACATCGTTGAAATCTTATCTAACGCGAGCAGTCTTTCTACCACAGATATGGTAACGATTTTCCCACCTAGAAGTCTTATTCCATCATCCAGAAAGTCGTTCCTCATTAACTTCAATAAATCTGGAATATCTGAAAACACCCACATTCATTCATTTTCATACTGCGAATTTTGGAAGCAGGAATTTGCCACATTAAGATCTTTCCACACGAATCTATTTTTTTGTGCCGAGGTCACACACTACACCAACAACATTGTAGTCAGCATCTTGTGGGGAACAGATGATAGTATTTAACTGATCAGCCGTTATCCATGTGATATCGATAGCTACGATGCCACAACATAGGTGCGCTCTGCTAGGTTGGCCGGCCGGAATGGCCGAGCGGTTCTAGGCGCAACAGTCTGGTACCGCGCGACCCCTACGTCGCAGGTTCGAATCCTGCCTCGGGCATGGATGTGTGTAATGCCCTTAGGTTGGTTAGGTTTAAGTAGTTCTAAGTTCTACGGGACTGATGACCTCAGCAGTTAAGTCCCTAAGTCTCAGAGCCATTTGAACCATTTTTTCTGCTAGGTTGGCACTACGACACCGACGACAGCGCCCTCTAGCCGGCGCTGTGCAGCTCTAAGAGCCCCGCTCCAGTTTCTGCCCATTTGATGCCGAGCAGACGACCAAGACTCATTGTTTCTGTTTCGTAGTGGGCGAGCCAATACTTGTAACTTTGTAATTCGATGTACAGCTTCGCACCTACGTGCTCATCTCAGCCAAAGTTAAGTACATAGTAAAACCACTTTCAATTGCAGTACCAAATGTTCTACCTCACCTGCTCCTCCTAGCTTCTTGCATTCGGCCTACCCTTCAGTTTTCAGGAGCATACCCACGCGCCGCCTGTCCAGGCGGGATACAAATATCCGTGTGTCAAGATCATAATAGACTGGTCTCTAGATCTACATCCATACTCCGCAAACCACCTGACGGTGTGTGGCGGAAGATACCTTGAGTACGTCTATCGGTCCTCCCTTCTATTCCAGTCTGGTATTGTTCTTGGAAAGAAAGATTGTCGGTATGCCTTTGTGTGGGCTCTAATCTCTCTGATTTTATCCTCATGGTCTGTTCACGAGATATACGTAAGCGGGAACAATATACTGCTTGACTCCTCGCTGAAGGTATGTTCTCGAAACTTCAACATCCTGAAAACAAACCACGTTCCATAACATATAACACGTTACTGTGCAGCCCTATAACAAAATCTTCGACAGAATCGTGTGCAACACTGCTGTCTACATTCATTTCGTCGAATGAGAGCAGACCAGCTTTTGACAATACAGATGACTGGCCTTTCATTAGCTGCAAAATGTGTGTACGCACAACAGGAAAGCATCTGAAAGGGTGTGATGTCCTGTGATATCCATCTTTTTACTGTTGATAGTCCTGGAAGTGGGAAACCAACCCGATTTCTTAAAAAAACAACACTTCCTAGATACAGCACGAAGAGTAACTGCTTTGCAGATGTCTCCTCTTTGCCACTTTGCTTGTTTCTTTCCACTCAGCAAGCAGTTTATCTGCGTTCACTATACACGTTTTGTTTTCTCAACACAAGCTTTCACTTTTAGTTTCGGTCAGTTAGCACTGTACCTCAGGTTTGCACACATAGCTGTCAGTCTGTTGTTTCCTATGTTCTAATTCTTCTATGGATGTACGAAGTTCACCGATGTACCTCTTGGCGGTCCATTTTCCTTTTTTTGGGAGACACATCCTCCAGGTACTGAAGTGCAGTCTGCATTGTCTTTCTCGCCAGCAACCTGGCTTCCCGATTGCGGGAAACTACATCTTCTGCACTCGCATTAGGAATACTTCCTGGTATATTTACATTAGGTACTGCGCCTGGCTTCTTTCCTATGTGGCAGACTAAGAAGTGCTGCACGCAAGTCACGTATTTAATCATCAGGCGTGAAATGCAAAGAAAGCACCGCTAATTTCCAGATATTTGTTATTAATAAAATAAAATAATCGGTATTTTTCCATATTTGCTTGGTGTCGGTTGTAACAAGTGTCTTTATTCATTGCTTAATAACAGGGTAAAAAACAGCTTGTTATAGCAGTGGTGCTAAATTTTTTCGTTTTTAAACAAACCATTGTTAAAAACGAGTAATGTTTATTCGTAAGGTTTCCGTAATTGTGAATTATTGCGTTATTATACAAAAGAGGAGAAGTAAATTTAATAACGCCGACAGTTTGAAACGAGCAACAAGCACATGACACAAGAATCGATACAGCATTAACGAGACAATAATGCAACTATTATCCTCTAGTACCTAGAGGCAGTGGTCCTTTCCGTTTTTGGTAGATGGTAGACTATATGGCTACCCAAGAGTATTTATTACCGATAGGAAGTTCTGTGGCTTCTGAAGGTTTGATGTCGTCTTTAAATGATGTTGTTTTTTGATGAAAGGAATCGACTTACAGACAGGGACGTTATAGAACGAGTATATGTGAACAGATTGGTCAATAAATATTGGCCAGTGGATTAATTCATTACTTAAATTTTACTATTGTTAACTAATTGTGCCTGGCAATACTCTATTTTGCCTACTATCTAAATTGTTTATTTTAATGTTCTGGAAAAACATAGGTTTGTCAGAAAAAACTGTTGTATTCAAGTTCTCATTAAAAAATGTATTTGACTACAAAACAGGTTTCCCATTCTAAATAATTAAAGAAAAGAACGCAATAACTTTTACAAAAAAATCTATCAGTTTCTATGCAGTAATAGAAGAGCAAGAAAATTAAGGCCACAGCAATAAATTAAAAACTTAACAATTCATTGTTTATAATAAAAATAGGCGCTACCTCATCTGCTGCACGTCTCTATCTACATAGTACGCTTTTATCTACTTGCAGCTCTTGGAAACTTACAACATAGCACGAAGAATAGAGTTCTCCAAACTCAATTTTCATTCGGACTGTTCATAATGCCCAATAGGTGTGTGATCCTCGAGTAAAGCATAGTTTCTGACAGCGTTTCAAAGAATTAGAATCAGTAGGAGAGTGCCCTTCATACGAACAGTACATAGATTTTCTTTTATTTGCCTATTTTATTCGACTTTTGCTTGTAGCTATCCTGAAATGCATAATGCAACAGTCTGGAGAGTCTTAGAATTTTTCAATCTTCCGTTCGATGTCTTCGTTTATTACTGGAAATAACAGCAATAAAAAAATTGAAAAATCTGTTATTACAGAAACTGGTTATTTTGATCGGTTTCAGCAGTCAGATTAAACAGGAGATGAAAATCTCGATATAAGGGAAAATCGGTTCTTTCCCTGTTATGGGGAAATCTGGTTGTGGAAGCCGCTTACAAATGAAGTGATGAACAGACCCCAAAGAGGTTCCGAGAAATCAGTTTACAAAAACTGGATTTGGGAACCCAGTTTCCCGGTGAACACTGTGACTAATGCATTGAGAATGACAGTCCAGTAGTGATACTGAGCAGGTGCTATCAGTTTAAGTGGTTATTATGAAATGTAAGTTATTAATGTCAATAAGATAGTATACCTTTATTAGATATTATTACGAAATAATTTAGGCTCCTGTACCTTATGCATGATTTCAACCGTAAAGCTACGGTATCCCCTGAAGAGTAGACATACTGAGAACCGTGGCTGTAGTACAATTATAGGGTTTACAAGTTAAACTGCAAGTACTTTGCTGTTTAAATTACAAACGTTATAACGAACCCGGAACGTATTGGAACAGCCTGTGGATGAAATACCCGTTGCTAAATGGCCCATCGCTGCAAAGGGCAGCGAAGGCTGTCCACTCGCCAGCCCATTTCCTTGCCCAGAGTACGCGCCAGAGAGACCTCTGTTCCATCTCGCGCTCCCCCCCGTAATACACACCAGACTTAACGACGCAATATCGCTGCAATAACGGGCCCTCCCCTCGGGCCCCCGTGAGAGCAATTTGAGTTTATGCGTGTCCATTATCCGCCCGTGGGCTTCTTTCATTTAATTATCTCAGTTCTTGTGCAAGTAGGCACTGGAGAACTCGAGAACGCGCTTAATGAGGCGTAGCCGCTTGTCCGGTGGCCCCGATTCGTTTGTCACGCCTGGCGGGTAATCCCCCCACGGATACCAACTGTACGCGTCTGTCAGCGACAAATGAAATGCGGCGAGGGACGATTTAAAAGCGCTGTCCAGCAGTGAGCAATGGAAGCGGATTTTTGCGGATACCGGGTGCTAAGTTAGTCCCTGGTTTTGCCTACATTCCATTTTCGCCTTTCTTGTTGCCGAATGATCCACTTTTATCCAGTGAGCGAAATTATAGGCCGACATTAACAACTACTACAGTTGCTCTAGCGTATTACTGCGAGATTTCCGAGGTTCAAGGTGCGGTTATACGATATAGTATCCCCGCGCTTGCAACACATGTAGTACTGGCTACTGGAAGTGTGATACTGTTTAACACTCCGCTAGTCGCGGCAGTGTCCTACCAACAGTTGTTGGGAAGCATCGTTGTCATAATGTTTTTGTTTCTGCTTAAATAAAATCGAACTGTATGTCAGGGCAGTCTTGGACGGAATAAAACCATACTGTTAACTGTATTAAATTTTATCAATCTTTCTTTCTTAAAAATACATAGTTAAGTGTACAGCAAACAAAACTGATAAAAGCAATCGTTATGACGCGATTTTTTGTCCACAATAGGTTCTGGTTAGTCATAGTGACAAAGACAAGTGATTTTCGTACATATTCTCTGAATCAGTCATTTATTCATCACAGTCATTTTGGATGTTAAAGTGATCTGCTGGATAGATGAGTCCCAAATGAATTCCACGTGTATCTCGTTTTAAATTTATTTTCCTTCTGACACAATTCACATCTCTACTGTTTATTTGTTTGACTTCACTTGTGTCGATTCTCCTATCTTCATCCTAGAGTTCGAAAAAAATATCGACGTCTCGTCACATTGTTTCGGCTTCCGAAATATGTAACTTCGTGATTTATTGCTGCGACATTCAGTGTTGAATAAAATATAACCACTGGCCGTCTTTTTTGTGTTTCGGGAGACACTACATTCTGAACACGTCTATAATGTCAGCATCGCGTTTTGTTTGCTATACAATGTGATCATTTTAGGTTTGATTTTAATTGCTGCTTCCCCCTCGACTGACCCATCAAAATGTAAGCTATGAAACATCGTGTCATTGTTGTTCGCTTTCGGCACATAAGAGAAAAACTTTTCTGCAGTAAGCGAAAACATTTGAATATTTGTTATGATCTTTGGTTCGTCTGGGATTTGTTATTTTTTTTTAAGCGTCCCAACGAAAGATAACATTGATCAACAGTGACTTTGTTGCCAATTAATTGACTATGAATTTAGGTTAACTTTATGGCCCTGAATTCGAATATGTCATTCGGTTTGCTAGATTGGCTCTATTTATTGAGGTAACATACCATATGTACATAAACAAACAAACAAAAATTCAAAATATTAATTGAGATACATTGTGTAAACAGTCAAATGAAAATGAGAAAAATATATGAAAAGGCTCACAAAAATTTATATTTCATTGTTGATTCAGCATGTAATAGGAGAAAAAGGAAAAAAGACAGTCTTTTATAAATGTTACAATTATCTTATGGAAAAACACTGCCTGTGTGATTTTCTGTTATGTTGATCGTCAGGACTGTCACGCTGAAGATTCCAGCAGTAGTCTTCCATCATGTGCTTGTCCCACCTATCTTGATATCGTTCTTCCATCACTTGAAAATCTGAATGAAATCTTTAACTTTGTTCCTCGCTGGAGTCATCAAGATTGTCTAGAAATCTATCAAGATGGCTGTTGAGGTAGTGAATCTTAATGCCCATATTAGTCCCCAAGCTTTTGAAGTTTCTGAGCATGTTTTGAACTAGTTCCTCATAATTATGTGCTTTGTGTTTATCCAAGAAATTCTTGACAACAGAGATAAAATTGCTCCAGGCAGATGCTTCAATGCAGTTCATAACTTTAATGAATTTCAAATCATTTCCGAATTTGGGAACCATTAAATATACCAGTATTTAATTTTTTATTACTGAGTGCAGAGAATGATTTGCTTATATATTTGATTTTTGTCCTATGCTTTCACAAATTGCTTCTTTAGACCAAGCTTGATGTGAAATAGTGGAAGAGTGATTTTGTTGCTGTCAACTAATTGTTCTTTTAGGATATTAGCTGTTACTACAGTAAAGCTATCTCCTGATGGCTATGAAATTTTTTACCAAGGATCATGCTTTGCTCTGCTGTCCCATATGCAAATAAAGCAAGGGAATTTTGCGTACCCACTTTGCTGCCCTTTGCAAAAAGTTAACCATTCATAAATCAACACAGATAGGCTAGGCCATTGGTGTTGACTATAATGCAGTTTCTGGAGAATCATCTGGATATTTTCGTATACCTTATGAAGTTTCGTCGAGTGGCCGATCGGAATAGATGCATAGCAGTTACCATTAAGCAGCAACACACATTTTAGGGTTCTGGTTGAGCAATCGATAAAAAGCCTCAAGTCTTGAGGGTGATATTTTGATAATCCCATTTTTAGTAGTAAACCAGGGATCTCACTGCAGTAAAGAAGTGCATCATCTTGTCTGAAGTATGGAAGTAGATCTTCTCTTGTCTGGTAAGCTGTGATTCTAGTTCCTGTTTGTAGATAATTCTCTTATCAAATTGTTAAGCTCTTCCTGACTGAAGAGGTAATGTCTTGTGGCACTTCCTTCGTATGCAGATTCACTATTACTAGTTTTCAAGTCCTGCAGGTCGTCATCATCTGAAGGAAGTAGTTTTGGCAGAGTGGTGAACACTGGTATAGAAATATCATCACTATGGGGCACAGGTCGCCTAGCTGATTCTAGCCTTGCTTGTAGTGACTGAAACCTTTTACACTGACAATACTAAAATAACAATCATTGTGGTGGCTTTTTGGCTCTTGCAACACCACTGGCACTCCAAAGTTTAAACCCCTGAGTTTACCACTAGTCCACAGTAAAAAAGATTCAACAAAGCTTTTGCAAACTTTATGAGTCGAATGTTTATCCTTGTCTCCCCGTTTAATCTCACATAACGCAAGATAGGCCTGTTTCACAAAGTCAGTGATGTTCTTCCATTGTTCTTGCAGAGTGTGTAGCGTTGCTCTTGGGGAGCGAAAAGAAAAAGAACTGTTTTTTTTTTAAATGCGGAAAAAGTGTATATTTTGGTGGGCCACTTGGCAACAGAATCAGGGATTAATTACACTATTATAGTAATATACGTTGAGCATTAAATACCTGGTTCGATTATTTTGAAGAAGAGCAGCAGATTTATTTATTTGAGATCGTTCGGAAGAAAAATTATAATTTCTGTGCATTTTTATAGTCGCGATGTAGTCGTACCTGGAACAACACTAAGGGACCAGAAGATTTATAAACTTTAAAAGAAATGCAAAACTACACAATTAAAAAAGGAGCTGATTCAGAAATAATAGGAAAACGATAATGTTCCTTCTGCCTCATGCTGCATTCGGCAGATCAGCGTGATTGTAATTTCTGGTGATGAACTAATACAAAATAATTAACATTCAAGTAAGTAAGGAGATGGAAATCATCAAGGTTAATTTACTAAAATAAGCACACTTGTCTTTAACATACGTTTTTTAATTCTATGTACCTTTTCATATTAAATTATAATAGATGACCATTGTGGTTAAATACTTTATACATAACAGTCAAAATGTCCTCTGGATGGGGTCTGTTCGTAATCAATTACAAGAAACTACATGTTTTCCGATTGGAAAAATAACAATTAGTGTATTTACTGAATATTTTCACATAAAATATAAAATACCGATGTGGAATGCATAAAGTCCGCGACCGCCTTTCGTGGAATACAAACAGTAAAAGGTGAGGCGCCCAATGCCTCATTTGTCTTGAAACAACAGAATTCTTTTTTATATCATTAATCAAGACATGTACATAAAGATTTACAGGCACCACGCAATAACGCCAAAGATGAAAAGTAAAAGATTCTGTCGCTGGCATGCGATGGTTCATTTCTTTTCCTTTACAATTTTTCGATAACTCTAGGCCATCAGGCGTCTACTATTGAGCGCATATTAATTGATTGTGAGGTGAAAATTACTAATATTACAAGTATATTCTCCACTAATACAGCAGAACACATCAGGAGAGTTGAAACAACCTCTATACAAAGAACTCGTGTTTATCTATGAAAAGAATAAACTAAAATAAAATTTATATTTGCAAAAATATATTATTATAAATATGATAAGGTGGAACAAATAATACAATATATATTACAATATAATCTATAACTTAAATTTAATTAACAATAATGTAATAACCAATCGTGACATACCTTTTTCTTGACACAGTGAACGAGAAGTTCTTCACTAACAAAAACTTTTAACAGCTATTACACAAATCACGTCCTCTCCCACGCTCGTTCCTCGCTCGACTGCCGCTCTGAGCTCAAAACAAGGGGGTGGGGGACTCTGACCTTCAATGCAGCAGTGTGACCAACTGACTGTATCTAAGAATCTAGAGCCAATTGGGGAAATCTGTTTTAAGATTCAGTTACAGCGTACCGAATATACATTCAGATATCCCTGGCAACAATTTTTTTTTTTAGGGCCCTGTAATCTATGGTTGTAATACTGAATATGTGAGTGAATTTAAGGAGACAATAATATGTGGAGTCTGAAGAAGACACTTAAGGACATTAAGGAGAGCTGATTCGCTTTTTTAAATAATACTGTAAGCTAAAACACTTGTGATAATTAATACTAATGGGTAACTAAAAGAAACTTTCGTAGTTGGTCACGATATACCTCACAAATACAGTTCGGCTCTTGTAGCAAAAAGAATGCACGGTACGCAACAGCTACAACACTGCTATAGTCCAAATAAAATAATTACTTAATAGTTCATACTTCATGCGCTGAAGCTGCTTTTCCACGATCAGAGAGCTGAGCGTAACGTCCGAACCATTCGCCGTTGCCTAACTGCCACAAGAATTGATCAGTTCACCTTGTCCGACTTTCTTTCTTGATGTGCTTTCATCCAAAATGCTGGGTCTGGCCCTTGTATTTCGTATTTCGCCACTCATAATAACCATAACGAAAACATGATGGAATTCAATATGGTGATGGCCCAACTGTAGTCTTGACGACAGCTTCCACTCTGGCAGGCATACGTTTAGTCAGGTGCTGGAAGGTTTCTTGGGGAATGACAGCCCATTTTTCACTGCACTGAGAAAAGGTATCGATGTCGGTCGGTGAAGCCTGGCACGCAGTCGGCGTTCCAAAACATCCCAAAGTTGTCTTGTAGGATGCAGGTCAGGACTCTGTGCAGGCCAGTCCATTACAGGGATGTTATTATCGTGTAACCACTTCGCCACAGGCCATGCATTATGGACAGGTGGTCGATCGTGTTGAAAGATACAATCGCCATCCCCGAATTGCTCTTTAACTGTGAGAAGCAAGAAGATGCTTAAAACATCAATGGAGGGCTGCGCTGTGGTAGCACCACGCAAAACAACAAGGGGTGCAAGCCCCCTCCAGGAAAAACACGACCACACCATAACACCACCGCCTCCTAGTTTTATTGTTGGCCCTACACACGCTGGCAGATGACGTTCACCGGTCATTCGCCATACCCATACCCTGCCATCGGATCGGATCGTCACATTGTGTACCGTGATTCGTCTCTCCGCACTACGGTTTTTCCTGTTCAGTCGTCCGATGTTTACGCTCCTTACGCCAGCGAGGCGTCGTTTGGCATTTACCGGCGTCATGTGTGATTTATGATCAGCAGCTCGAACATTAAATCGAAGTTATCTCACCTCCCACCTAACTGTCATAGTACTTCCAGTGGACCCTGACACAGTTTGGAATTTCCTGTGTGATGGCTTGGATAGATGTGTCTGCCTATTAGACATTACGACCATCTTCAACTGTCGGCTGTCTCTGCCGGTCAACAGACGTAGGCCTGTACGCTTTTGTGCTGTACGAGTCCCTTTACCTTTGCACTTCACTATCACATCGGAAAAAGGGGGCCTATTGATGTTTAGGAATGTGGAAATCTCGCGTTCAGAGGTATGACCAAAGTGACACCCAATCACATGACCCCGTTCGAGGTCCGTGAGTTCCGCGGAGCGCCCCATTCTGCTCACTCACGATGGATAATGACTACTGAGGTCACTGATATGTAATATCTGGCAGTAGGTGGCAGCACAATGCACCTAGTATGAAAAACGTATGTTTTTGGGGTGTCGGGATACTTTTGATCACATTGTATGTCTATGGAGTGAGCATAGTCTGCTGCGCATGTTTTCAACATCTATCAGGGCTGGTCTCGTGGTTTTTTTGAACGATGCTGCTTGTCTACAATTTGCGGTAATAGAGAAATTCGAATATCACACGTAGTCGCCTTGGTTCATATACGTTTCTGGACTTTTGAGTTTTACTAGCAGCTACGGTGCAGTAGTGTCGTTGTTACCGATATGAAGAGAAGCATGTGAAATGAGGACAAATTACTTTTCATAGGTATGTACAAAGAATGCATACTGTAATTGTTATATTGATATGAGGCACTTTATATATTGAGAAATATCGAGAAACGGAATTCTGAAGTCTTATATTGCAGTAAACTGTCAGTCAGAGTATACATATCGCAGCTATGTTCAGATCGAGGCACGGAGGATATGATTTTCAGTCCTAGGCACATGCAAAAAAATTGTTAAGAACAGAACCAACCCCCTGTACCTGGTATTCACAGACCTTGTTAAAGCCTTTGACTCTATTAATCAACAACAACTCTGGAAAATTGTGGCATAAAATGGATGTCCTGCAAAATACATCAAAATTCTTCGGCTTCTACATGACAACATTAATGCCGCTGTCCTTGCCAGCAGTGGACCTGGATAAACATTTAAGATTACCAAGCAGGGATGTGTTATAGCAACTAGCTTATTCTCGATAGTTGTGAGAATCATACTTCACCTTGTTAAGGAAAACCTACCACTGGATGTTGAAATAGGACTGATGGTAAGCTATTCAACCTCAACAGACTCCGAGTTAATTGCAAAGTAACCTCAACATCTGTCATCGAATTTCAGTTCGCTGATGATAACTTTATCTTGGCGGGAACACGGAGGAGGATTTGCAAACTACACTAAATACATTCAGTCTGGCAAACAAATCCATTGGTCTAGAGCTTAACACAGCCCAAAATTTCACAGCAGCAGCTCCATTTATCACAGTTGATGGAACACCTCTTGAAATTGTCGAGTAGTGCCATACCTGGGAAGCCATCTTTCTGCAAATCCAAATAAAGATGCAGAAATACTATACCGACTAAAGTGTGCAAGTACTGCACATGATAGCCTTTTCAAAGGAGTGTTTGATAACCAGGATTTGAGTGCTAGAATTAAGCTTACTGTCTAATATGCCATTATCATGCCTACACTTCTTTATAGATATGGAACCTGGACCACCTACAGGCGTCGCTTAAAGTCCTTACAAAAATAGTACCAACGCTGCCTAAGGAGAATACTGCGAGTAATGTGGCGGGATCGGCGAACAAACAACAGCATTTTGGAAGAAATCACCTCCACCAGCATTGAAGGAAAAATTGTCATACACCGACTTCGCTTGGCTGGTCGTATCATCCGCATGCGAAACTCGAGTCTCCCTAAGCAAATCATGTTCTTCCAATTGAAGAATGGCCAACGCAATCAGGGAGGGCAAATGAAACGATATAAAGATGTCATCAAGTCAAATATGACAAAATGTCAAATAAACACAAATGATTGGGAAACTACAGCCCTAGATAGATCCAAACGGCGAAAAATTGTTCACCAAGGAAAACTTAATTTTGAAAAGCAGAGACAACTACAGTAGAATAGGAAGAGAGATCGCAGAACAGAACAAGCGCTTTTGAGAGGAACAAACCTGTCACACCATTCAGTCAACACCAACTGGGTATGTCGTTACTGCGAGAGAATCTATGAACAGGACTATTTAGCCACCCAAAGAATCTACAGGTAAACGCTAGCTAAAGACATTTCATACTCGTCAACAAGTAAATGTCCACGATGTTCATATGCAGATAAAATTTATACATGACAGTCTCATTTATTTCCTCGAATTTATGCTGGTTCTCAAAATCTTGTGTGTATCTAAGTATTTTTCTTGAGGCAGTTTCCTATACAGTGTCGCTGTAACGTAATTAATTAGAACAGCTTCGACAATATGAATGAGTGCAATAGAAGACGCAAAAAATATTGTCAGCTGTTACTTCTTTTAGCATTTCAAAATTCGAGCATTGATCCTCTATTTTTTTTTTTTTTGTGCATATTGCATGGTTTTACTGTTCTAATGAGTCGGCAAAATAAACGTTATAGATATGAAAAGCAGAAGGGTAAAGGAAGAAAAATTGAAAATAATAATAGACAAGCTGGTGATGATAATCGCTTACCGTGTTTACCTAAATAGTTTCATATTTCCTGACACATTGCTTTTTGGTGACATTTGGTGCCGACTACAGTGTCATTGTACCGTAATTCATTAGAATAGAGATTCGTCAATATGAATAAACCCGACAGAGAACGGAAAAAGTATTGTTGGCTGTCACTTCTTACCTTGTTATTGAGAAACGGAAATGAAGTGGGATCTGAGCTATGACAGTGTGGCGAAAAAGCACAGTACCATTGCTCTTCAGCTCTTTAAGCCTACTTCAGTTCCTGGTATCAAATTAAGATGCTTGGAAAACGCGAATACAATGTTTCTCTATACTTCTGAAGGTGATCTGGCTGTAGCAGCGACGTAATAAAAAAAATTATCTCTCTCCGCATTCAAATGCGCACTCCCCAGATATTTATACTCTATGACGCACAACGATGCTAACGACATGCACCCGTTTTATACACAGCGCTAACCAGACACTACTGGGTCCTTCTGCACAATACGTGATTCACCGCCTTATGTACTGTTATTAGAACCACAGAGAATTGGCTTACACTAGATAGGCTTTGCACGACATTACCTGAAGCCAAATTTTTGCAATTCATCGTTGCTGCTGGAACACCAGGGTTATTAATGTAACAACTTCGCTGCGCGGAGTAGTCGCATGGTCTAAGGGCGTCTTGTCACGATCCGCGCGGCTCCCTCCGTCGGATGTTCGAGTCCTCCCTCGGGCATGAATGTGTGTGTCGCCCTTAGCGTAAGTTCGTTTAAGTTGGACTAAGTAGTGTGTAAGCTTAGGGACCGATGACCTCAGCAGTTTGGTCCCACAAGACCTTACCACAAATTTTTTTGTAATAACTTCGCGTGTCTAAGAGGCATAGCGCAGTAATTTTTTAAAAAAATGTATGAATCTTTCTTTACTACTTTTATTCAGTTAAATGGTTTAAATCCAATTTTTTAAAATTTGTTATGCTTTACTGCGTCATTTTCATTATCGTATTGACTTTTTTAGTTGCTCTATTATTTATTTTTATTTTTTCTTTTTTTTCGCTCATTCTTTTTTCGTTTGGAATTTGCCTGCATCGTCTATACTCTGCTACCACGCGCCGACCAGGCCTGCTCACTGATTGGACACTCGGAAATTCGTGTAGTCAGTGTGAGGATAGTGTCAGGTAATCAATGAAAAATAGCGATAAATTAGTTTTTTAGCGCTGAAACTGAAATTTTTCTGTCTTGAGTTTTCTCGTAGAGGTTAGGTTTAAACGCCGTGAACAAAGTGATTATGATTTTATTTCTGCCACTGATTGACAGCCGTTTTCTCGCATACATTTATGGGGATTTAGAACCACTGGTTCTACCCCCCTCCCCAATAATATCACTTCTCTAATGTTGCAAGAGCAACTATACCTTTGCCAGATCAATTCTCTGTAGTATGAACTCGTTGCTAAACGCATTCTGTATATGCTGCTAGACTAAAAGTATTCATAGTAAGTGACGGGAGAGCGAGTGATTCTTTACTGTCGTAATTACCATTCCCGCTCCCCATTACTTACACATTGCATATCTTGAGTGGTTAGATTAGGACATGAGCTTAACCCTTTGTACTTCACATTTAGAAAAAAATTGTGGAAATTGTTTTGTGATGAATACTTACTGTATATGTTGCACATATGCCATATCCATTGCAAAAGTTCTTTTGAAGCTATTGGTTAATAAATAAGATAATGATTCCAAATGGCATCATTAGAAATTACATAATTACTCAAAAAATGCATACATAACTGTATTGTAAACTTACCGTATTTCTTTCCCTTGCCCTTGAGGAACTAAGTAAAGTTGGTCACATAACCAAGAATTTCAGTATACACAGAATAAAACTAAACACAACAGTTATTGTTCACTCAGAAATGCAGTAACACAACTCACGACACTTTTCTGTTCTGCACTTCAAACACACGGCGAGTCATGAAAGCAAACGCCACTGTGATCTGTTGACCAAACTTGGAACTACGTGAAGCGATATCAATCGGTATCATTGAAGCATTGGGAAGCTCAAAAAAGCCAGGAATACTTAATGATGCCATTTGGAATCGCAGACGCAGAAAGGGTTAAGTTCAGGGCTACAAAACGGGTCATCTGCCACAGTTCAGTCATTGGGTACTTATAAATAGTTACTGACGAAATATCTCGCATTTCCGTCACACTTCGGAGTGGCTGCTACCAACATTGGGCCCAGTTAACAGCAAATGTAGAATGACTTGCCGTGTTTGCGTATCAGCTACAGCAGAGCGGTAGCCTGCGGCAACGCTGTAGTGGCAAATGATAGACATCAACTATCAAGTAATTTTAATCGGACTATAAGAAACATACTCCCTGACACAGGGAGAGGATAGCGAGACTCTTGCTGGTCTCTGGTTTCCTGAGATAACAAGTGCATTTGCATGTGTCAGAACACCGCGACTAACAGAGTATTATATCTACACGTGCTAGTATTCAATCCGTGGTTTTCCCGTATTCATTGCTACAGAATTCTCTCTGTTATTGTACATTACATAGTGACTGGTAACCTCATAAATGTTCTTCCTTTTGTAAATGACCAGATTCGGTGAAAAGAGCAAAAAAATAAAATCGCACATGCTCGTGAAGTGTTTTCACAATCAAGCCTTTCGGTAGTTCTCGCCTTTATAATGAATCATAACATTCCATCTGTGTCCACAGAAATTGACCCACAATGGGACGAATTACCAGAATAGCCGTTTACGACATAACTGCTTCTTTGAGCGTGAAAACGTGTGCCCCAGCAGCACATTTGACAGGAAGTATACTAAATGTATTGGTATTATGCATTCCACATTTTCGATTTAACTCTATGAAATCATCCATTAGATTAAAGACAGCACACCGAAAAGTTAGAAAATAAATCCAGAAATACTCACTACCTGTATAATTGTTCATATAGCACTAATGTTAGTTTGACAGTGAAAATTAAAAATCTGAAATACGAAGAAGTCTGAAAACTTGAGAAAACACTGCTGTTAATAAAAACACCTGCAGAGATGTCACTGAGTAATACTTTTCCAAGTCAACAAAAAGGATATAGATTTTAGAAATGGTTATTCAACTTTGATGGCATATATAACACTTCTTTCTCTTACAGTACTTCACATAAGATCATGTTTGTGGATTTACTGAGCGATTTTCACGCCTTCTATTTTTCACAGTTGACTGGCGTAATTAGAGTCTAATAAAAGCAGATGCGTTGTTTGGGTTAAGTGTAATACAAGCCATTATTCAAAGAGACGGAAGTGGACTGAGAAGGTACCGATCCTTCGAGTGGAGAACATTTCTACCTTGAAATTTCTCTTTCTCCTGTATCACAGGGAATGATATTTCCTTTCTTCGGTTGACTACTTTGGGAATTTGAACATACATATGGTATTGCAAGATCATGATTTACGGACTCTACTCCCCCCCCCCACTTTCCTCCCCCCCTCCCAATGGCCCCATTCTTTTTGTTCATCACGTTCACCAACCTTTGTACTTTTGTCCATGTAACTACAATAGCCTGTGCCAGTACACACTTGGTGTAACGTTGGTATAAGTTTACAAACATTTAATTTTTAGTACAATGTAACATCAATTTTACTCCTGCATACCTTTTTTGTGCATATTTCAGAATGCTTATGACATCTTTATTTTAAAGACTTTAGACAATCAGTTGGTTTACGGATTTAATCTCTTTATCTTTATACCTTAAAACATTGTGTACCTTATTACATAATATTTCCTGTTTTGTATCCATGTCAAACTGAAGCATTCCTGTTTGTGTTTCTCGCATAGATACGCAATCCTCACATCGTCTCATATATTAGGAAATAAGAGTCACTGTACAGCTAGAAGCTATCAGTGAGGCTATATAGATTGTCTTGTCTTTTACTTTGGCCGACGATGGTCTAGCCGAAATATAAATAAATTTTATTGTGGATAAGTAATACGGTGTGATCTAAATGACTCTTTCTTTGAGCTACAATGAGTTTTGTAAACACGAGTGCTAAAAGTTACAGTGCTCAAAATTTTAAATTTTGCTAAGCAAGGAATTTTTGATAAGCATGTTGTTCCAATTTAGCAGTGATGCGGAAGTTAACGAGGAGCTGAATTATGAGCTTGCTACGGATTATGCGGTCAGGATTTTCCTCTTTCTGTAACGATTTAGTTCGTATTATTTGTAGCGGCAGCAGGAGACGGCGATGGATGTCTCAGAGGAAATTTTTTTAAATCCCCCGGGGAGTCGATTCAATTTTAACCGTTCACGAGGCTTTTATCGTTAATATCAATGTCATAGCGTAATCTTCTTTATAAGAAGTTCCTCACCATTGGGAGCGGAGGGGAGGGGAGGGGAGGGGACGGAGTGGAGGGATGGAATCCCCTGAAGATCCCCGCATTGCACCCTCCCGGCAGGTTAAAACCCTTTGTTCCTGCACCCGTCTTGGCGCTTTCGTATCAATTTCGGCCGTTCACATCTGATTAGGTTTCAATTTTAGAGCTTATTGTCTCTCTCGCTCGCTGGGAATCCCATTTTCTAGGTGATTCCCCGCGCATTCTGTTAATGAAGCTGAGCGATGGGAGGGAGGGAGGGAACCGGAGTGGGGAGCCCTGTCGCAGCCCCTTCACCTCATCCTTCCCTGTGGCATGCAGACACGGGTAATCCTGCATTTTTTTTTTGCACTTTTTAGGGTCGGTTCATGCATTCCGAGTATATCCAACGCATTTCTTTGCCACACTGATAAAATTAACGTGTACCTGGGAATACAAATTAAAGATTTCGGTAAATATGCTTTAATGTTGGCAACATTTCTGCTAGAGGCAAAACCCATGTATCTAGGAATTGGTTGAAAATTATTTTTATAACGTACTACTGTGTTTCTGGTAGTATTTTTAATTCAACAGTGATCATTTAGAAGCATAGCTTCATTGTCAGGGTTCAGTTGTCATAGAGCATTCACTGTGATAGTAACACGCCACAAACGCCTTTCTGTTGGAGTTATAGTGCGTCCTTAACTGCAGCTTTCGAAGTTATGGTGGAACATACGCAGAGTTGCAGGAGAATATATAGGGATTTTTGTAATAACTTAACAGTATACTTGCCCACCAGTGAAACTACATACATCATATTCTTCCTTAATTCTTAATATTTTCCACCACAACATTCCAAATTACAGTAATAACGCTCTATAATGCTCACAGAGGCTCGTTTTCGCGTGAGTTGACATCACAATGAAGTTCCTTCGATAATCAGCTGAAGCTCTGATGATGAAGTTCTCCTTCTATATGTACACCAGCAAAGTCGACACGCTACTGAGTACATTATAGACAGATGTTATTATTAATTTTTCCATTGATTTCACAGTGTCAGTTTTGCCAAGAATAGCCACAATGGCTACACTGATATCTTTTTAACGTTGTTGATCTGACAACACTCAGTGGCTCGGGTATGACTCTTTGAAGTTATCAGTTTGTACAATGAATAGATGGAATTTATGGTTTACCATTTGCATTTCGACTTAATTTCGATCTCATACCGCAAAAGACAAAAAGTTAATACATTTCCTTGACATTGCAGTAACAAATGGTAATGGATGCACCAATTCCACATAAACAGGAAACTCATAGCGATAGATACAATATTTTGTGCCACTATCAATCAGCCCCACAACCGAAAGCAAACTATTGTGAGGCATATTTTAAATGAAGAGATTATGAGGAGACAAGAATAGTAAAACAATAGTAATAGATAATGTATAGAATACACAGTTAGTAGACAGACTGAATTACGGTATTTGGAGTACAATATAGACAGAAATTACACAAACATTTCTACATCTACATGACTACTCTGCAATTCACATTTAAGTGCTTGGCAGAGGGTTCATCGAACCACAATCATACTATCTCTCTACTATTCCACTCCCGAACAGCGAGCGGGAAAAACGAACACCTAAACCTTTCTGTTCGAGCTCTGATTTCTCTTATTTTATTTTGATGATCATTCCTACCTATGTAGGTTGGGCTCAACAAAGTATTTTCGCATTCGGAAGAGAAAGTTGGTGACTGAAATTTCGTAAAAAGGTCTCGCCGCGACGAAAAGCGTCTATGCTATAATGACTTCCATCCCAACTCGTGTATCATATCTGCCACACTCTCTCCCCTATAACGCGATAATACAAAACGAGCTGCCCTTCTTTGCACCCTCTCGATGTCCTCCGTCAATCCCACCTGGTAAGGATCCCACACCGCGCAGCAATATTCTAACAGAGGACGAACGAGTGTAGTGTAAGCTGTCTCTTTAGTGGACTTGTTGCATCTTCTAAGTGTCCTGTCAATGAAACGCAACCTTTGGCTCGCCTTCCCGACAATATTATCTATGTGGTCCTTCCAACTGAAGTTGTTCGTAATTTTAACACACAGGTACTTAGTTGAATTGACAGCCTTGAGAATTGTACTATTTATCGAGTAATCGAATTCCAACGGATTTCTTTTGGAACTCATGTGGATCATCTCACACTTTTCGTTATTTAGCGTCAACTGCCACCTGACACACCATACAGCAATCTTTTCTAAATCGCTTTGCAGCTGATACTGGTCTTCGGATGACCTTACTACACGGTAAATTACAGCATCATCTGCGAACAGTCTAAGAGAACTGCTCAGATTGTCACCCAGGTCATTTATATAGATCAGGAACAGTAGAGGTCCCAGGACGCTTCCCTGGGGAACACCTGATATCACTTCAGTTTTACTCGATGATTTGCCGTCTATTACTACGAACTGCGACCTTCCTGACAGGAAATCACGAATCCAGTCGCACAACTGAGACGATACCCCATAGCTCCGCAGCTTGATTAGAAGTCGCTTGTGAGGAACGGTGTCAATAGCTTTCCGGAAATCTAGAAATACGGAATCAACTTGAGATCCCCTGTCGATAGCGGCCATTACTTCGTGCGAATAAAGAGCTAGCTGCGTTGCACAAGAGCGATGTTTTCTGAAGCCATGCTGATTACGTGTCAATAGATCGTTCCCTTCGAGGTGATTCATAACGTTTGAATACAGTATATGCTCCAAAACCCTACTGCAAACCGACATCAATGATATAGGTCTGTAGTTAAATGGATTACTCCTACTACCCTTCTTGAACACTGGTGCGACCTGCGCAATTTTCCAATCTGTAGGTACAGATATATCGGTGAGCGAGCGGTTGTATATGAGTGCTAAGTAGGGAGCTATAGTATCAGCGTAATCTGAAAGGAACCTAATCGGTATACAATCTGGACCTGAAGACTTGCCCGTATCAAGCGATTTGAGTTGCTTCGCAACCCCTAAGGTATCTACTTCTAAGAAACTCATGCTAGCAGATGTTCGTGTTTCAAATTCTGGAATATTCCATTCGTCTTCCCTGGTGAAGGAATTTCGGAAAACTGCGTTCAAGAACTCCGCTTTAGCGGCACAGTCGTCGATAACAGTACCATCGGCACTGCGCAGCGAAGGTATTGACTGCGTCTTGCCGCTTGTGTACTTTACGACCAGAATTTCTTCGGATTTTCTACCAAATTTCGAGACAATGTTTCGCTGTGGAACCTATTAAAGGCATCTCGCATCGAAGTACGTGCCAAATTCCGCGCGTCTGTAAATTTTAGCCCATCTTCAGGATTTCGCGTTCTTCTGAACTTTGCATGCTTTTTCCGTTGCCTCTGCAACAGCGTTCGGACCTTTTTTGTGTACCACGGGGGATCCGTTCCATCTCTTACCAATTTATGAGGTATGAATATCTCAATTGCTGTTGCTACTATATCTTTGAATTTGAGCCACATCTCGTCTACATTCGCATAGTCAGTTCGGAAGGAATGGAAATTGTCTTTTAGGAAGGCTTCTAGTGGCACTTTATCCGCTTTTTTAAATAAAATTATTTTGCGTTTGTTTCTGATGGATTTGGAAGAAATGGTATTGAGCCTAGCTACAATGACCTTGTGATCACTAATCCCTGTATCAGTCATGATGCTCTCTATCAGCTCTGGATTGTTTGTGGCCAAGAGGTCAAGTGTGTTTTCGCAACCATTTACAATTCGCGTGGGTTCGTGGACTAACTGCTCGAAATAATTTTCGGAGAATGCATTATGCTGGAAAATATATAAATGAACAGACCTTATACAAACACAACACATAAACTTAGCGAAGGCACCACAGAAAAGAAAAGAACACAGTAAATTAATTTTAGTGGTCCACCCCTGATTATTTCTCCATTGGCTGAAGGCCACCCCACCGAAAATACATCAGTCTTATGTTCTACAGTCATGATTTGACTCAACTTGACCAACTTCAGTGTTATGCTAATATATTACAACAATATTTAAATAAAAGAAATATTATAAACATTCTATCACATTCAGACCATTTACAATGAATACAAATAAATAAATAAGCCAGTATTCTTGCACATGTGCATCCACATTAAATGACAAAAAGTCAGTTATTGTTTAAACAATTGCTTGTGTCTACTTGACAGAAGCATCGTTTGGCACTTCTTTTGGCACTCTTTGCTATTTTGCTTTCAGCTGACATATCTGATTAATCATTTTTGAATTGGATTAGTTTTTTAATATCGATTGTAATCATATTCAAATAAAATCACTGGGGAAGTTAGTAATATATTCCTTTAATAACTATACAAGTTTTGCAAGCTATGAGATATTTGTGCTGTTGTGTTATTGTGAAGGATACAATGCTCTGACAAACATTTGCATAATGAAAAGGATATAAAGACTTAATAAGTCAATAATTGAAATCTATGGAAATGGGAAGGTTTCAGGGATGATATCTATAGTGCAATGCTGCCACCTAAGATGTTGTTTGTTGATATTGCATGAAGCACTGAAAACTTGTTAACTCTAACGTTTATTAGGCCAATATTCGTTGACTGTAAATTCTTTTGTAGTTTTTAGGATACTGTATTCAGATTTAGTTTTTTATGGAAATGTAATTTATTATTGAATTTCTGGTAGTTTTAAGTAGTCATATTTCAGATTGCCTTAAACTTAACCATTTCTGGTGCATCTACTTACTGCACATGGGCCATGCAAGGAGGTGCTGTCCAAATTCCCTGCTCTGAAATTTATCGCTTTGTTGCTATGCACTGACTGCCTTGGTACCTGGGCTATCATCGGCTGCACGGTTTGGGTGGACATGCCACGCCCTGTGCCCTCTCGCTAGCACTCGACCTCACAAATTTATCTTACCTCATTCCAGTTCTGTGCAGCCGAGGAACTCACCTACATATATATAACATTACAGTAATAATGCAACTTATTTGATATAAAAATAGCGCCGTTACTGCTTTCGAACCGACAGGTTTATTTACATCTGATGGTTCACGTTTACATTGCATTTCTTGTTGTTTCCATTAGCCGTTGATGTTTTTTCTAAGAGGTGAGATGCCTAGACACTAAATTGGTATCAAATTTTGTGGAATAGGGGACCGACAGATGAACTGTCCGTACTTCTTGCCTTTATGTCTTGTTGTTCCTCCCATTTCCATTTGGTCTGTGTAGTACATTACTTACTTGGGAATGCAGTCCAGGTGGTATGCCATGTCACAGCAGTTTTTACTCAAGTGTTATTCCAGTATTAGATAACCCAGCATTCAATGGGGTTATCAGTCAAACAGGAGCTAAAATTTTTAAGTGCCTTCAGATAAGCTAAAGAGTCACTGAGAAGGAAGCATAGAGACACTATCAGTACAGTACCAGGGCAGCTTCTGGAACAATTAAGCCAATTGAGGCCAACAAAGGTTAATTGCAGGGGATTAACGTGATTTTAGTTCATTTCTCCTTTACCTTGACCATGACCTTGATGTCGATTTTAATTGAGGTTTATGACCATAGGGGAAGGAAGGGGAGGCACCCCACCCACCATCACCTTCCTTGAAGGCCCAACCGCCTTGTGAACGGCCATCTTGATGATGCCGACAGTCATTTTATATTACCATAAAGCTCTTGTGCTACTCTAAGAGTTGACATTAGTTTTTACTGGTATTAATAGAGGGAGTAGCTCCAATTATATGTGTGTATAATCATACTTGCTCTGTGTATCTGTAGAATAAACGATCAGGGGTTCTTGCTGGCTGGAGGCCTCCAACAAGAAATCTTAACAAGATAAAATACAATTAAGATAGCAATGAAATAATTCAGAAAACAACATACGCAAAGTGCAATACAAATGGCTGAGGGCCACAATTAAATTTCATAACTTCAGAATATATTACCATAGACCTTTAAATGAAGAAGGCCAGCATGTTTAACAACAAGAAATCTTATTAATCAACAAGATAAAAGTCAAATTAAGATAACAATAAAAGAATTTAAAGAAGCAACTTATGCAAGGTGCAATACCAATGGCTGAGGGCCACAATTAAACTTCCAAATTTTAAGATATATTAGCATAATCTTTAAATGTAGTAGGCCATAGTGTTTAAGCTTGAAATATAAATTTAAAAATTAATTTTGCAAAATTTTAAGAAAACAAAACAAATAACCATAAGCCTAAAATTTAAAATAGCTGACAACAGATAATTAAACACCGGTGGCACTCAGAAGGCCTCCAGAGAAGTCGGTCTGCTCTCGTTCACATAGGTGAGACAGGTGGTGAGCTGAACTATTCTTGATCCGTCAGAACCCAATCAGGGGGCAGCCAAGGACCGACTGACACAACGACTTGCTTCCTGTCAATCAGTACATGAGACCTCAAACCGGCAATGTTACAAACGTGATAATCCGCAATGGAGTATGTATTAGCTGTCAAAATTACACAGCATGTTGGACCGACAACAAGTGAGCAAAGGACGCTGTCTGAAATTAGGTTAGTGGCCAGGGCAGGTAACTGGAACACTAACGGCTACTAGGCAGAAAATTCCGCTAGTGCACTTGAATTTAAAACATGATAATAGTTAACATCGCTCAAAAGAACACTGCCTGAATTTACGTCAGTGCCCAGGGCAGCTAACCAGAACACTAATGACCACAAGGCAGGTAATTCCACTGGTGCACTCAAATCGTAGTCGACTAAAATAGTTAATTGCAAATCATGGCGGCTAAATCTCAGCCGTAGAACCACTCGGTGTTGCTCACTGGAAAACCTCCCCAACAGCAAACCACTGAAGCGAACCACCACAACATGAATTGACGTGGCTCGGGCAGTTGAAACCACTACTCAACTTTGACGTCCTGGGTCGGTGAAGCACGAAGCTCGTAGCGATCGGACAGCTCCACACTGCGCAGGGGCTGCCAGCGGCCCCAGCCGCATGCACTGCTCGGAGATAACTTCCCTCGTCCGCAATAACCGACCGACTGACTCCAGACCCCCTTGCCGGAAACCATATGCACCAAACCAAAGATGGTACACGGCGCAAATATCGATACACATCACTGCTGCCACACGTAGAAGAAAGAAGAACCAAACACAGATAGACAGCGAAGTTCACGAAAAAGCATGGTTGGGAGAGAGCACGGCTCACCGTTCTTTTGAATTATATACCACAGTGACACTTTTTTATAGAAATTGTTTTAGAACTATGTACAATAGAGATTAATTTTTTTTTCAAACTATGTACAGAGGACATACTACTATTTCACAAACATAAACATTAGCAGAGATCGAGAATGAAACTCGTCTCTGCAGTGGACTGTGTGCTGCTATGAAACTTCTTTTTTCCTGGAGTGCTAGTTCTGCAACGTCTGCAGGATAGCTTTGCCGGCATGGTAGCTCAGCGTGTTCAGTCAGAGAGCAGGGGGGCTTCTGCAATAAAACTGATTCGAAGGATCAACAAACGAACTAGAACGGATGTCATGTGACGTCCGCAGCGACCAAACACAACGAACAAAATGCAATAAATAAATAAATAAAAATAAAAGATGGTAGAGCACTCGCTCATGAAAGGCAAAGGTACTGAGATAGAGTCTCGGTCTGGCACACAGTTTTAATCTGCAGGATATTTCACTATCAGAGATACAGTCTTAAATACTAGGCAAGTAATTAATTACATTTTTTCCTGGGTACTGTTTAGATGACTTCCTCAGCAGCAGGTGAAGCAGTTGGTGGAAGAAGAAGAAGAACACTAAACCGATTCATTGGTTGGGATGTATATACATAGATAGAGAGATGGAAATACAGAGGTAGAGAGATAAATCTATGAGAAATGTTTCATCTCACTATTCCCCCGTATATACAAGATGAAGCTAAATTCGCGCACTCGGGTTTGGCAGCGTGACTCCTCACATGCCAGCGGTAAAAAAATGACTGCAGCAAAATTTCGTCCGGCGAGTGCATCCGGCAGGAAATGGACGTTAAAGAGTGACAATCTGGCAACACTGTAACCACATTTATGGTAACCACCTTTGTCGGTAGATGTCTCTTGTGCTGCACAGCTGGTGCAATGGACAAGGTTTTTTGGTCAACATGCAGGAGGTCGTGGGTTCGATCCTAGGATGAGGCGCATTTTTTGTTATTTGATTATTTCATTCTGACATTTCATACTGTAATATACGCTCTTTCTTAGGTCACATGTATGCTAAATTTACAACATTTTGTAACTATGAACGTAAGAAATACGTGGTTAGACAAATAAGAAAAAGACAGCTGAAGCAAATGACCTGTCATAGGATAGAATAACTATAAAAGCAATATAAATTTCGAGATTCTAAACATGCGCCTGTTCCATGTAATGCGCATTACCCGTCTGACAGATATTGTTCTGCATGATTCATACCGACATAGCTAATTGTGAAATGTTATGTTTCGAATTACACTTTGTCCCTAACGATAATAGCGGTGATGTTTTCACAATCCCATCAATAGACTAATAATAATGACAATAATAGTGCATTAAAATGCGTACTAAACAGCATGTGGTTACCAGACTCAGTGTTGAAAGGCATGGCAACGTAGTGGCAACACATACAAATAGTAACAGAGTTTGGACATTATTCGCAAAGCACATTGGTAGTTCTATTGGTAACGTAAGGCCCTAACGAAATGTGGGGGCCTGAACGAGGCAAGAATAATAGTTGCTACTAATCTCTGGGACAACTGGAAGAGGAAGGGCTTCTTTGAAAGGTGACCAATTTTCCATTTCTACGATTGTAGTATGTGAGTGCATGTGTTTTCTAGGAGCCGCTGCAATCGCTGTTCACGATTAAGACGCCAGATACCCTGCACTACATTTACCAAGTAAGAAACATAGACCTCAACCCAGGATCGAACCATCGACCTGCTGCATGCTAACCAAAAACTATCCACTACACCAACTGTGCAGCACAAGGGCTGTGTGCTGACAGAAGTAGTTACCATACATGTGGTTACAGCGTTGCCAGATTGCCTCTCTTTAACGTCCTTTTTCTGCCGGATATACTCGCCAGACGAAATTTTGTGAGAGACATTTTTTTATCGCTGGCATGTGAGGAGTTGCGCTGCGAAGCCCGATTGCGCGAATTTCGCTTCACCCTGTATTTACGCTTAATCACTAAGGAGGGAGAAAATAGAGTTCTTACAACAGAGACCCTACACTTCTGAACTGATTCAATACTTGACGTCATGCTCAAAAGGCTTTTTTCTGTTGCACTGCCTCGTGTTTTCACAATTGACCAGTTATATGGCGCACCAAATGTGAATGTGCACTAGAACTTTCGATCAGACACTTCTTGTAGTCATCGATTGTGAGAGCCATTGAGGCCATATGATACACACCCTTGTCCCATCTTTGGATGGCACTTTCATCACTAGGGTATACATAAATCTTTGCCCTCAACCTCACAAACTCCACCATCAACGATCCACCCATCGCGTTTTTCATCAGGCCGCTAACCTTATTTTTCAGGGGAATTATTCCGTAAGGATTATCGGCAGCATTTGCATTTCCGAATGCGTCGGGCTTGCACCTAATTACTTCATATGGATCACAGCCTTTTGATTGTTCGTAAGTACAAAAACGCCCCATAGTCATGCCGCAGGATAGGCTTTTACAAAGAGAGGAGGCTGGAGCATAGCGCTCATAAGCTTGGAGACGTATTCCAATTTACCTAATATTACTGAAAAGAACAATAAACAGCATAACCAAAGTTTTGAGAATACCGCCTGTAACTTACAGTATTGATCATTTGAGTGCAAACTGTGAAAGGACATGATATATGAGTATGAGCAAACGTTAATAAATTTAAAATCGAAATAGAAACTACAAAGTATGAAGTAGACTTTACTCTAGTAGAGCCTACTGGTCTGCTGCTGGGGTTCAGTAAAAAGGAATTTGAAGAAATATGCTGATAAAATTTACGAGTCGGATCAAACAGTTGAGATTTTGCAATTAGCACTATCTGTGTAGAGTGTAGCATTGCCAAGAATTCATACCTTAACTATCGATTAAATCATGCAGTTTATGGATTTTTTTCAACATTAGGACCAGGATAAAAGTTCGTATAGGCTCCAGCAAATCCTATATACATCCTCATAACTGTTCAGGCACGAGATTCTCTTGAGCTGAGCTTGGCTGACCAGGATGGTCGTCTTGTGGATTCTCGAGGAGAGGAAGTTGTGACAAAGCCTCATCTCAAGCAGCAACATGGACGTTAGCTATAAAACCAAGCACACAGCAGTCAGTACATCACTTGTGATGTACTGACAACAAGGGAGAATTTCAAGTCATTAAAATCGTTAGGTATGAAACAACACAATGGCATCAGAAGCGCTCGACATAAAATCGTCAGTTCGATTTTATGACGAAATCAGCCGTTATGAATATCATTCACATAAACCATTTGCTTCCACAACTTTTAATAACAGTGACAAGATACGAATCCCTATTCAGCATCAAGATGATTTAACAATTCCAAGTGCAAGCTTCCTCTAGTTGGAAGGTCGAATTTTGAAAAGAGATGGAAGCCTTCCTGAAGCAGCAGTACAACTGAACTACAATGTCTTCTTGTTTGTGTTTCAGGAGCTCCACTGTGAGGTCAACATGACAGACATAGACCGCTGTAGAAATGTAGGGGTGACGTCAGTCCCGGTGACATGTTTCTTCAACATCAGCGAACGTGAATTGCCTACAAAATGCTGGGTGGAGTGTCAGCAGTAACAGCACGTTTACCATACGTGTACCACTTAAAATGCTTTGTGGATTCTTTCAGGACAACAAATGAGGCTTACTGAACATCAATCAGGAACTCATATTAACAAACAGGGCAACACACAATAATCCATGTTTACTCACATTACGAGGGGGTCCAGTTTCATCCCTGTTCCTCAAGGTATTGCTCTTAAAAAACATGCATTAATGTCCAGAATATCAATATTGTTCTGTGTGGTCGCTTCTGTCTTGTGATAAGAATCACACAAATATAATTAGAGCTGCAATACCTTAAGTACTCGTGTCGCATACAGTAGCTGCACTTAGAGTAGCACAAGCGCTCTAGGCTAATATAAAACGACTATCGATATCGTTACACGGGTTGTCCTACCAAGGGGGCTTGGGTTCCAATTGGGGATGGGGCGCCACGTGATTTCCCTTTCGCTCCCATAGGGTCATAAATTTCAATTAAACTCGACGCCAAGATCAATGTCAAGGACAAATTAATTACAATCATATCAATCTTATTTAACTAACTGACCTTGGGTGGCTTAATTTTTCCATAAACAGTACTGGTACCCTATTGTTGTCACCCATAACCAAAAACGCAATTTCTACGAGGGCGTGCTGAAAACTAACGCCTCCAAATTTTTTATTCTGATCTCATCACCAGTTGAGGTATTACACATCATACTTATCACTCGGTTGACTTTCCTGCTTCGCTGATGGAAGTTGGAATCGTCAGCCACTAGAGTGCTCTGAACTTTAGTGTGTATCATGGCGGTGTGTACAGACCTATGCCGGTTCGTAAGAAACAGTGACTGCAATTCAATTTATACCTGCAGAAAACGCGCCTCCAATTGAAATCAACAATTTCTTTTACATTTTGAGTCTAAGGGTGATGGTTTCTTTAACAACTTTCTGATGAATGAAAGCTGCGTTAACCATTTTAACACCAAAACAAGAAAGTATCAACGCATTTGAGCCCAAAAGTATCACCGATGCCAAAATGTTCGAGACCATGCTATCAGCAGGCAAAGTCTTACTCACAGTGTTCTGGGGTGTTTAAGGTGTGGTGCATTTAGAATTTACCCTCAAAGACACTACCATAAACGATGCAAGGTACTCTGACACCCTCACAAACCTGGAAGTACGAGTTCGAACAGTTCGTCCACACATGGAACAACCTCTCCTTCAGCGAGATAGAACCAGATCGCACATGAGCATTGATACGTCGGCAACAATCCATCATTCCCCTTACTATCCCGACTCGGCCTCATCCCATTTTCATCTGTTTCAAAAGCTGAAAGATACCTTCAACGATTTCACTTCGGTTTATTGGAAGATTTTTAGGAGAGTGTCGTTCACTTGTAAATAGTGCGACTGGTTGATGAATACTGTTCAAGTATTTAGGATCTGCGTCAGGTCGCATTAAAATACACTACTGGCCATTAAAGTTGATACACCAGACGAAATGCAGATGATAAACGGGTATTCATTGGATAAATATATTATACTAGAACTGACATGTGAATACTTATTCACGCAATTTGGGTGCATAGATCCTGAGAAATCAGTACCCAGAACAACCACCTCTGGCCGTGATAACGGCCTTGATACGCCTGGGAATTGAGTCAAACCGAGCTTGGATGGTGTGTGCAGGTACAGCTGCCCATGCAGATTCAACACGATACCACAGTTCATAAAGAGTAGTGACTGTCGTATTGTGACAAGCCAGTTGCGCGGCCACGATTCACCAGACTTTTCAGCTGGTGATAGATCTGGAGAATGTGCTGGCCAGGCAGCAGTCGAACACTTTCTGTATCCAGAAAGGCCCGTATCCTACAACATGTGGTCGGGCGTGATTCTGGAGTCATACAAAAAAATTACGTTTTGCCATTCGTGCACCCGCGTTCGTCGTTGAGTACACCATCGCAGGCGCTCCTGTCTGTGATGCAGCGTCAAGGGTAAGCGCAACCATGGTCTCCATGCTGCTGCAAACGTCGTCGAACTGTTCGTGCAGATGGTTGTTGTCTTGCAAACGTCTCCATCTGTTGACTCAGGGATCGAGACGTGGCTGCACGATCCGTTATAGCCATGCGTATAAGATGCCTGTCATCTCGACTGCTAGTGATACAAGGCCGTTGAGATCCAGCACGGCGTTCCGTATTACCCTTCTGAACCCACCGATTGCATATTCTGCTAACAGTTACTGGATCTCGACCAACGCGAGCAGCAATGTCGCGATACGATAAACCGCAATCGCGATAGGCTACAATCCGACCTTTGCCAAAGGCGGAAACGTGATGGTACGCATTTCTCCTCCTTACACGAGGCATCACAACAACGTTTCACCAGGCAACGCCGGTCAACTGCTGTGTATGAGAAATCGTTTAGAAACTTTCCTCGTGTCAACACGGCGTAGGTGCCACCACCGGCGCCAACCTTGTGTGAATGCCCTGAAAAGCTAACATTTGCATATCACAGCATCTTCTGCCTGTCGGTTAAATTTCACGTCTGCAACACGTCATGTTCGTGGTGTAGCAATTTTTAGCGACCAGTAGTGTAAGTTTTTAGGACCTGCGTCAGGTTGGATTAAAAGGGGAAGGGGTGGCTGCTAGATTTGTTACCGGTATATTATGGAGACGTTTGGCGAACTCAAATGGGATTCACTGCAGGGTGAACGACGTTCTTTTCAAGGAGGAATGTCGAGAAAATTTAGAAAATCGGCATTTGAGGTTGGCTGCAGAACGATTCTGATCCCACAACGGACTTTTCGCGTAAGGACCACGAAGATAAAATTGGAGGGATTAGGGCTCTCATGGAGGCAAATAGATAATCGTTTTCCACTCGCTGTATTTGCGAGTGGAGCATGAAAGGAAGTGACTGGTAGTCGTACTTGGTACCCTCCGCCACGAATCGAACAGTAGCTTGAGGAGTATGTAAGTACACTGAACCCCCAAAGAACCTGGTAGAGGCATGCGTATTCAAATACAGAAATACGTAAACAGTGTGGACGGCAACACTTATATAGGACGACAGGTGTATGGCACAGTTGTTAGATCGGCTACTGCTGCTACAATGGCAGGTTATCAAGATTTCAGTGAGTTTCAACGTGATGTTATGGTCGCGCACGAGCGATGGGACGCAGCATGTCTGAGGTAACGATGAAGTGGGATTTTTCCGTTCGACCATTTCACGAGTGTACCGGCAGTATAAGGAATCCGGTGAAACACGGGATCTCAGACATGGCTGCGGCCGGAATAGACCCTGCAAGAACGGGACCAGCGACGACTAAAAAGATTTGTTCAACGTGACAGAAATGAAACCCTTCCGCAAACTGCTCCAGATTTTAATGTTGGGCCATCAACAAGTGTCAGCATGCGAACCATTGAACGAAACATGATCGATATGGACTTTCGTTGCCAAAGGCACACTCGTGTACCCGTGATTACTGCATGATACAACGCTTTACGCCTCGCCTGGGCCTGTCAGCACAGACTTTGGAGTATTGATGACTGGAAACATGTTGCCTGGTCGGACGAGCCTCGTTTCAAATAATATCGGGCGGATGGGCGTGTAAGGGTATGGAGATAACCTCATGAATCCAAGGACTTGCATGTCAGCAGGGACCTGTTCAATATGGTCGTGGTTTTATAATGGTGTGGGGCGTATGCAGTTGGAATGATATGGGACCTCTGATACGTCTATATACGACTCTGACAGGTGACACGTACGTAAGCATCCTATCTCATCACCTTCATCCATTCACATCCATTGTGAATTCCGAAAGACTTGGGCAATTCCAACAGAACAATGCGATGCCCCACGCACTCTTCTGAGTTTAAACACTTCCGCTGGCCACCAAATTCCGCAGACATGAACGTTACTGAGCATCTTTGGGATACTTTGCTACGTGCTGTTAGGAAGAAATCTCCACCACCTCGTACTCTTACAGTATTCATGAAATGAGTTCCCTCGAGCACTACTTCAGAGATTAGTCGAGTCCATGCCACCTCGTGTAGCGGCACCTCTGCGTGCTCGCAGGGGCCCTACACAATATTAGGCTGGTGTGCCAGTTTCTTTGGTTCTTCAATGTAGATGTAGAAGCTGCAAGCAGAGGTGAAGTTGTGACGCTCCGTCAACAATCATTCTACAGTGACGATATCAATAAACTGTTCTCTCGTTGGGAGATATGTGTTCATAATCAGAGTCACTGTCAGAAGGAATAAACAGGTAGATTCAATTGGTTCAAATGGCGCTGAACACTATGCGACTTAACATCTGAGGTCATCAGTCCCCTAGAACTTAGAACAACTTAAACCTAACTAACCTAAGGATATCACACACATCCATACCCCAGGCAGGATTGGAACCTGCGACCGTAGCGGTCGCGCGGTGTCCAGACTGAAGCGCCTAGAACCGCTCGACCACACCGGCAGCCAAGCAGGTACACATGAAGAGTAAAAATTTAGAATGTTAATAAAGTTTATTTTATTTAAAACATCTTAAGAATTTTACATACAAATTTGGAGGCATTAGTTTTCAACACGCTATCGTAGTACCGCACCAGATTCTACCGTTTGCCTCTGATGGTAATTTGAAAAGCCTAGACTAATGCAACCGTGGAATGTACTATGCGTTTCTGACAGTCACTGGTTTTGGAGGCACCAGTATAAAGATGTATACTGTTTTACAAACTGTGGCAATGTGCAACAGGGGGGACTATGTGCAATGGAAATACTTTGGAAAAAACCTTTACAAGTCCAAAGTTTTGAAGATAATGTATCTAAATTTGTCATAGTTGTTAATAAATTTTAAATGCTTACACATGTACGTTTTCGTGATTATTAACGTTATACATTTTTAATTGTAAAGCATTGAAATTTTTCCAACAAGGTGAGTACGAATGTTCCTTTCTTGAAAGTTCTATCAGGAAGAAATTAATGCACTTTTTACGAAATTTCATGTGCCATTATTACAAATATCTACATCTACATAGAAACTCCACAATCTCCCGTACGGTGCGTGGTGGAGGGTACCCCGTACAACTATTTGTCATTTCCTTTCCTGTTCCACTCACAGATAGAGCGAGGGAAAAATGACTGACTATATGCCTCTGTATGAGCCCTAATTTCTCGTATCTTGTCTTCGTGGTCCTTACGTGTATGTTGTCGGCAACAGAATCGTTCTGCAGTCAGCTTCATCGAAATGAAACGTCGGCTTCCCTCCAGCGATTCCCATTTGAGTCCCCGAAACATATCCATAACACTTGCGTGCTGTTCGAATCTATTGGTAACGAATCTAGCAGCCCAACTCTGAATTTCTTCGATGTTTTCCTTTAATTCGACCTGGTAGGAACCCAGGCAGTAGAGCAGTTCGAGAATAGGTCGCACTAGCATACTATATGCGGTCTCCCTCACAAATGAACCACATTTTCCTACAATTCTCCCAATAAATCGAAGTCGACCATTCGACATCCCAACCACAATCCTTACATGCTCGTTCCATTTCGTATCGCTTCGCGACGTTACGCCCAGATATTTAAACGACGTGACTGTGCCAAACAGGACACTACTAATGCTGTATCCGAATATTATGGGTTTGTTTTTCCATCTCATCAGCATAAACTTACATTTTTCTACATTTACAGCTAGCTGGCAGTCATCACGACAACAAGAAATGTTATCTAAGTCATCTTGTATCCTCCTACAGTCAGTCAACTTCGACACCTTCCCATCCGCCGCAGCATAATCAGCAAATAACCGCAGATTGCTGTCCATCCTGTGCGCAAGATCATTTATGTATATAGAAAATAACGGCGGTCCTATCACACTTCCGTGGGGCTGTCCTGATGATACTCTTGACTCTGAGGAACACTCGCCACCGAGAATAACGTACTTGGTTCTATAACTGAAGAACTCTTCGAGTCATTTTGAAACATCCCCTTTGACAATTATACAAGATTGTGCTTAAACTGACACACAATATTTTTAGCGCTACGCAATTTGACTTTCAATAATCCCTACAAAAGAATGGCCCTGACTAACATTAACCTATACCTTTCACAAATCACTTACCTCACAAAAATCTTCGTTACTCAAGCTACTGCAATACAGCGAGCGCCACTACTGCAGCCAAATAAAAGATTCGAACTACTGATGACACTAACTACTGATAGGCATAGTTAGCAAATGAAAGATTTTGATAGAGAACAAACAATGTATTTACCTTAGTAGTGTTCAAAAGTCATAATGTATATAGCACTTCATGACGTCCAGTCTTACAAATTTCAAAACTCCGCCATCTCTCTCCCCACATCCACCACTGCTGGCGGCTCACCTCCAACTGCGCAACGCTACACGCTGTTAACATCCATCTGCCGAACACTACAATGGCAGACAACAATGCAAACTAGCCACAGACTGCGCACAGCACAGCCAGTGATTTTTCATACAGAGCGCTATGTGGCGTTATCAATTAGAAAACCTAAACAGCCTACTTACATAGCTCCCATGCTCCCAGCAAAAAATTTTACAAATTGTTTTGTACACTGGCCAATACAGATTTGAAAAAAAATTTCATAATTACAGTAAGAAAGATATCAAATGCACACATTATTAATACAATGTTGGTCAAAAACTAAAATTTTCGCACAGTCCATAAAGACAGTCCTGATCATTCATCACAGTAAAATTGCAAGTTTTCTTTTTTTTCTCAAAGTCTGAGCAGTAAAAGAAAATGCACACAGAAGTAGTGGATTTCCATGCAGTCTTGAAGAAGTAGTGTTGTCCTTGCAACGGAAAGATAGTGCTGACTCTTGACATGCTGACAGGTAATGGGCCACAACAGAGCAATCCCACAGCAGAGTCAGTCGAAGTTTTGAAGAATATTGGTAGGTAGGTCATCACAGAGCAGACCAGTGTAGTCTTGTTAGAGGTTACGGTATTGGTGGGCTACCAGAGGTGCAGACCCAGTGCAGTCCTTGTAGAAATAATGGTATTGGTGGGCCATCAAAGCCGCAGACCCACTGTAGTTCTTGTAGAGATAGCTAGCAGTCATCCGTTGCGACTGTGCAGGTGCACAATCACCATCGAAGAGTCTTGCAGACAATATCACAAGTCCTTGAACCAGCACTTGTGCACTCACAAAGTTTTTTTTCTAATTGTCCTTAGAACCAGCAATGCTGTTAACCAGTCCCTTGCTGAATTAGTAACACACATGTAAATACAATCTGTCCCAACTCCTCACATATTGTCCATATACTACGACCAACAGAAATGTGTGCAGTGAAATGTAACTTACAAGTTACTTAATTTGATGAACTGGTGTCAATTACAATTTTGTAACATAAGAATACAATAACATAGGTACAAAATACATCATTAAAGAACATAACAATACAGCTAACATTTGTAGTAATACAGGCTTTACAAAACAATAGAAATTAACATATACATCAGTGTTACAGGAATTATGACATAAGGAAATACATAAACGATCAGAATAACTTTTGAAACATCAACTTCACACATGAGCATTAAAAAAACGGAATAAATAATGTCTAAGCATCTTTACAAGGTAAATAACATAGTATTAGAAAAATTCTACAACATAACTCGTATCAGCTAAACACACAAAGACAGGAAAAATACAAATACACAAGGGTACACAATCACATAGAGGGATAACACAAAAGAAAAGGACAGGGTTTGTTATACCGCAGTACTTTGCATAGAGATCTCCCTTCGTTCATCATTATTCCCAAAAAGTCCTATCTAAGCCTGCTTTCTGTATTCTGTTCACATCCTCTTTCAAAAATAGTTTTTCTCCACTGTACACTACTTTTTTGGCCAAACCATTTTCTTATAACTTTTCAATGCATTTCTTCCAATTCGTCATAACTTGTTCTCTTATATGGCCTACCCCATCTTAAGCTAACTTAAATCTACTGAGCTCAGATGCTAAACTAAGGGATGAGGCAATGCAGCAGCACAAAATAATTAACACAAACAGCAATGACAAAATTCAAATTGACAAAGCAAGCAGCAATATTACAACTAATATAAAGCAATGAGCAGCAAACAAGAAAAATAAATCAGTAGTAAAACTGGTTTACCAGAGTAATGCAAAGTGAAATTTAGTAGCATTATGCCTTGCAAACGGCAGCAGCAAATGCAATAACTTATATCTAAACATTACGTAACTCAAGCAGAAAAAATATTACAGTAAAAATGGCCATGTTTAATACCTATGTCAAATCTTAACACTAGGGTGACGCATCACGAGAACTTACACTAGCAGATAAGTTGCCAAATCGTAAAACAATTATTTATGCAATTCCTATGAAGGGAAATGTCTATTTATGTACCCTTGTTTTCTTGGAAGTAGATCATAAATTTATTATTGACTGGATCGGTAGGCATAAAATAACTATATTAGTACATCTATTAAATTTCATTTTAACCAATGCTGCAGTGCAACTAGAAACTAGATATTAAACAAAATGAGTAAATAAATACATAAAGTAAGCCATATGGCATTTCTCTCAACTAGCAAGGCAATAGCCGTGAAATATTTCTCATCGTTTCATTAGGCATTTTAGTAAATATCATAAATTAAGAGCTCCACAGTATAATCATATGTTTTCAAGTTTGAGCGTGTCGTATTTGTGATGCTTTCTACAAAGGAATGTCAATAGCGAGGATAATGGTCTCTTTTTGTTTTCTCCAGCTGTGCCTCTGAAAGGAACACACTAATGGCTTTTTTCCAGGAAACTGTCGTGCAGCTGGTTGCCTACGACGTATTACGTGCAGGTGGTCACTTACCTTTCTTACTGAAAAATTTACGACAGCAGTTTCCGCTACAGTGACAGTCTCATATAAAAATATTTTCACAGGTTGAGAATTTGCGTTACAAATGCGTAGAAAATAAAATCCTATAAATATAACACTGGCCAAAAATTTTTTGTGGGCATTGTAATACATTCACGCATTTACATACATTTCATAACTCTTAAAGTACTATTCTTGGTTTCCAACAACCTTTTTCACAAACCCGAGTCCCTAACCACTAATCATTATTCCTTACCTTATTCGTCGACACTTCTTCAATATTTCATAATAACAGATACGTAGCTTAATCAAATAACTCATATAGCATCAGCTTATTGATCATAAACATACCGCAACAGCGTAATACACATAGTCATCGTAATAATAACATCATAACACCTCAGTCAACTCTCAAAATCGCCGTAGCTTTCTGCAATAATTTGAAAACCTAAAAATAATTCTCTGCTCATTTCAATAGTGTCATCTACCTCAAACTCACTTTAAAAATCATATTCCCATACCAAATACATCATTCAATGCTCTCATAGTATCACAACGGTTCTGAAAAAAATATGAACATTTCAAAAAGTACAGACAAAATACAACTGCATAAGTCTGAAGTTATCCAACTGTGTAATTGTGTAAACATGTTTCACTGATGTAGTAAAAAATGTTTGTCTCTCAGTTAAATGATCAGATAGCTGTGTAATTGATGTGTTAGAGAAACATGGTATCGATGTGTAAAGTTGTATAAGCAAATACCATATTAGCTAGGGCTCCTTGTGCTTGCCAAACACATGGTACACAAAGTAAGCGTCTACCCCCATGAGGATTAATGTAATTATATCTTCAGGTGTTACAGATTAGAGCAATGGAATGAAATGTATCACGGAAAACCTTTGTATCATTGTATTTCAAATATCTTTAAAAATAAATGTTTTAAGTACAAAATTAATCACTCAAATACGTGTACTGTAGCGCTAAACTGTGAATCTTATTGTAAGATAATCTCTGTGGAAGTGTTGTAGTTATCGTCCTCCGAAAACTAAGCTCTGCAGAAGTCAATGTACTTACCTCATGATAAACAAAAGTGAAATGTTATGCATATAGATATCGTAGTTATTACGTACCTTATCGTGATCAAGAAAGTACTATAATGTAACGCATTATTGTGCTACGGAAAAGGCTGTCTCATTGTAGCTATACCACAAAACTTACTAGTAAAACATGTTTTACTTTCCAGATATGCAGATATAAAACATACACCGCTAAATCTACATTGTAAATTGTCACTCATTAGTAGCGTCGTGATATAATCGTGTACCTGTCACATATACTAACCACTGTGTCATTTGGTATCTCACAGAAAGTACTTTAAATGCAGAATGTATTTTCAAGTAAACCAAAATGTTGCATTAAAATCTCATTAGCAGTACTGGTAAATGTTCTATGTGCGCCTTATGGTCGTTATGTAATCGTGCCACTAACAGGTAAGAAAGTACACACACAATTACACTGTGTCGTCTGTTCACTATAACAATGCATTTGTAATTTCTGTTTAAATAACTTCTCTTGGTTCTTGATTGGATATTTAACTCCAAACATTGTTGCATGTTAACAGATTATAAATCTGACAAAGCATACTAGTAATGTAAAGTGAAAAGTTATATGGCAAATACAAAGTTAAAAAGCTGATTATCTTTCAATAAACGGTTTTACATGTGAAATGTGGTGTAAACCTTTACTCTTCCTAGTACGCAGAGTTTCAACTTCACAGCAATTATCATGTTGTATACGTCGGTAAGGAATGCTAAAAATTTTCTCAAGGTTAGCGTCTATATTGTTTTTCGCTGAGCAAGCCGGCGCACGTGGCTGCCTGCGGTGTGAGTCCTTGCCTGTCTCTTTGTTGGCGCGCGTCGTTATTGGGATTTGGAGATCTAACTTCTACAAATTCACCTTGTCGAGAGGGCCCTGCCCTGTTTGAACCACGCCAGTTCTGATGAAATTCAGGTCTGTCGTTTTGTCGGTAGTTTACACAGTTTCCTGTTTGTCGGTCATGTGGTGGAGAATTTCTCCCGGAATCATAACTGCGCGGTGCACCGTTGCGTCTGAAGTTATTCTGTCTCCCTTGATAATAGTTATTTTAGTTCCTATATTGTCTGTTTCTATGGTTATCTCTGTCATATTCATTACTACAGAAATGCGATCTTTCTTTGTAACTATTATTCTGCCAACGGTTGTCATACGTGTGGTGTCTGTTTTGGTCACGATTTGCGTTGTAAGAATAGTCTTTTCGTGTCTGGTTAATATTTCTGTCATCGCGGAATTGTGACAGATGTGACCTGTAATTGTTGTTCTCCTGTTTTCGCTTTCCGCGATTGTCAGTGTCAATTTCCAGTTCTTGTAGCAGTCCCTGAAAAGCTTCAATGTCATTGTAAGGTGTCAAGCAAATCCAACACCCTCCATGAAAACCCTGACATGATAAGCAAATCCAGTAGTATGTCACATAGCTCCGAATAAATCGTGACATTAAATTAACCAAAGTAATACGAGTAATGAGTGAGCAAATGGAATACCACAGACTAACACAAGAATGCCTAAATGCATGTCGTACCTTCCCACCATGAGACCGACGCAGTTCCGAGCGGAGAAACGAGAACAGTAGCCGAGAGCTAGAAGGCCCTACGATAAGGGACGGACTGGACACCCACGTTGCCAGCCTACAGCTAAGACCACACCACCGCCACGTTTTAGAGTGAGACATTTCGTGTCTCTGTTACGTTAGGACCACCCCCTAGCCCATGTTAAAAGATAGAGCCCTCCAGAAGAACAGTACAGATCTTACGATAGCGCTTAAAGGACCACACCAACTGCAAGTTTTAGCGTGAGACTTTTTCGCGTCTCTGTTACGTTGCAAACCTTAAAAACATTGCCCCACCACGAAAAGTATAACGTTTCTCATTGGATAGACAGAATTTTTGTAGACGGAGCTTAAGGTTAACATTGAGACCCTGATTGGTCAGATGAAAACACAGTCAGATAGTTTTTTAAAACCAACTTCGGTAAATTGTAGTACGGAGAAGTTAGTGGGGAGTTTCTTCCGAGATGGCGAGGTGAGCGGAACTGTGCTGCCCGCCGCTGCCCTGTCGCTGCCTAAACACCGACAAGGTAATGAACGCACGCGATGCCGCATTTTTGAGCGCATAAGGCTTCACTCAGAACTGCAGAAGTCTCATCTGTTACACTTCCTTTTTGCGTAATACTAGTGTCAATCGTTAACTAAAACTCACGGTGTTTACAATTGCCACTTGAAGTAAAGATCTGAAACGCGATGATGTTTCTGTTATATACTGTAGTCATTGAGAAGCCACATCAGCCACTGTAATTTACGACAAGTTAGATAAGTTATTAAAGATATCTGAGGGTCACTATACAACATTTGATAGTTTTTCTCTTTTGTGAAACTTAATTTAAACCTAGATTATAGATGTGATATGGCATAGGTCACCCTTCGATCCATTGTAGAACTTGGAAACCCATTCAGGGAATATTCGTTCACATTTTTGTTGAACGCAGTTGGTTTTTACCATCCTGTATTAAAACACTTCCTTTTATCAATAGCGCAATTTATAAACAATTTTTGTGAGTAGAATAAAATTTCCAATGGTAAACTTAACTGCTTTTTCGACGTTATTTTACCAGCTAACTAAAAATAGGAAAGCCTTGAACCCCTTCCATTTAATTTAGTAAGCATTAAGATTCTTCTACGGGGAGTGCAGTGGAGCTGACGCTGAGGTCATTAAGTATTTGGTTATATCATCGCTAGTCTCACTGAACTCTTCTGAAATCTACATGTCATGCGTCTCCTTACCAGCAACAAGTCCCAGGTTCAAACTTGTCAATTCCCTAAAAACACGCTCAGAGTGTCGTTGCGTGAAAGTGGTAGGGAGACACGATATAGAACAAACAGACACCACCATGAATGTTTAGATCGTCTTTGCAACGTACTGCTAAAATAATATGCCGTAAATGTTCAGGTAATTTGATTAAGCAAATACGGATGAGTTCTGCGGGGCTGTATGGGTTTGACAGATACTGATTCTTATGTAACATGTCTTCAAAATATTTTACAAGACTGGAAAATTCAGATTGTTCGAAATGTTTCATCATTATGATGCTATGTTTTACTCGGTCTTGTGTAGCTTGAGACCAGTACGCTGAGAGGGAGGCATGATAAAATTCTCCTTCACTGTGACAATCGTGAATGACCGATCGCATTCTTACAGCTAGTTCATTCTCCAAGTAGCCACACATAAATTCTAACCTGTGCTCCAATGACCAGTTGGGAGGAAAACAATGAGATAATTGACGAAGCCATGCTTGTGGATGAATGTCGTTGTCAGCATTCTTAAATGTTTTGAATTTACGTGTAGTAATGAACAGCTTATATTCAAAATCATCGTGTCGGCTAATCGCATGTCGGTCATTGTTACGTCGTGTCGGCGGTTCCATCTCAAAATTCGGTGCACCTTGCCAACTTCTTTCATAATTTCCGAAATGCCCTGTGTTATTATTTTGTGGCTTTTCCGTATTTCTAAGTCCATCTTCCAGTGTTGGAGCGCGAGTGTCCTCTGAAATATGTAATTTTTGTATTACCTGCGTCAACTGATCTTGTACTTCCCGGATTTCTCTTTTGTACTGTGTATTGATTTGATTCAGATTTTGTTTGAATTTTATAATTTGTTCATACTCTTCTGTGTCAGTGAAGGCTACGGGGCTTGTGTCATTCAGATCATCATCTACCTTTGTAGATAAGTTAGTGAACTGATCCGAAAGTTCGGCTACTTTCTCAGATAGTGAACACATTTCCTCAGTGTGTTTTTCCGAACCAAGTTTCAGAGTGTCCATTTGTGTTTAAATCGAATCTACTGTGTCCTTTAAGTTTTTCCGAGTTCTTGCAAGTTGCGTAACCGAATCGGTGGATGCAACTGAGTCCATTTTAGCTTGCAAGGTGTCGTGATTTTCACGAACAATAGTTTACAGTTCTTTTATGGCTGCTTCGTGATTATGTAATGCATTTTCATGCCGCGAAAAAATAGGTTGAAAATGCTCACAAATTTGTGTTTTTACGTCATTACAGATTTTCGACATTTCGATTCAATGTTATGTAACTCAGTAGTTAAATATTCACGTGTTTGTTCAAGTGTGATGTCTAACTTCCGAAGATTTTGTTCCATTGTGTCTAACTGTTGCTGTGTTTGTCTCTGGTTTTTTTCCATTGTGTCTAACTTTTGAAGCTTTTGCTGTGTTTGTCTCTGATTTTGTTCCATTGTGTCTAACTATCGCTGTGTTTGTCTCTGATTTTGTTTCATTTGTTGCATTAATTGCAATAATAATGTATTAGTGCCTGGAATCTGTTCCTCTATGCTTTTCGGAAGTGCATTTTGCACCGGCAACATTCACATTTTGACAAGCAGAAAACGTGTCTTGACTCATTTGAGAAAACTATGAGGACTCATAACCTAAGTCTACAGTATTTGCAATATTGTGTTCTGTCATTTCGGATTCATGAGGCGAGCTGTTGCCGACCGACCGATCGATAATGGTTCCCTGTTCACTACTTGTTTCATTGTCTACACCATTATTTTCCGCCTGCTCCATTTCCCTACGCACAATTACCAAATTACTACTTCGAATGTCTGTTAATTCACTACACAGTGGTGCTGATAAGCTACGCTCGTCGTCACTATTATTTCTCAGTTTACTATGGAGCCTAGTCTTACGTTTTTCACACGCCATTATTGTCACAATATTTCACACGACAACACAGAAAAGCACAATTTGAAGAGCAAAATTAAGAGAAACATTAACATAGCACTGAAAATAATATCTAGTTAATTGCAAGCGCAGCTGCGAAATACTTCGTGCAAAACTACATGCATGCCATAACTGTTTTACTGTACAACAATGAAAGACTGCAACTACAAAGGAAATTCTCTCCATTATTACGCGCTAGCAATAAACAAAAGCTACACTAATTACACAAACTACAGGAAAAAATCAGAAGATTCCAGTGAGGTATCCTCGTCTAAGGGTCGACATATGAAACGTCCCCTTTGAACAGTTATACAAGACTGTGCAACGCAATCTGACTTTCAATAATCCCTACAAAAGAATGGCCCTGACTAACATTAACCTATACTTTCCACAAATAACTTACCTCACAAAAATCTTCGTTACTCAAGCTACTGCAATACAGCGAGCGCCACTACTGCCAGCCAAATAAAAGATTCGAACTACTGATGGCACTAACTACTGATAGGCATATTAGCAAATGAAAGATTTTCATAGAGAACAAACAATGTATTAACCTTAGCAGTGTTCAAAAGTCATAATGTATATAGCAGTTCATGACATCCAGTCTTACAAATTTCAAAACTCCGCCATCTCTCTCCCCACATCCACCACTGCTGGCGGCTCATCTCCAACTGCACAACGCTACTCGCTGTTAACATCCATCTGCCCAACACTACAATTGCAGACAACAATGCAAACTAGCCACAGACTGCGCGCAGCACAGCCAGTGATTTTTCATACAGAGCGCTATGTGGCGTTACCAATAAGAAATCTTAAACAGCCTACTTACAACTTATCTGTGATCCTATTCCATATGCTCCTGCCTTCTTTAACAGCCTGCAATGGTGCACCGTATCGTAGACTTTCCGGAAAACTAGTAATATGGATTCTGTGGGCCAGAATTTTGATGTCTTCTTTTGGTGAATTTTTACACTTTTCCAATTATTTGTGAAGAAAATGTACCAAATGTTAAGGCTTTTCTCTCGCATAAATGCCTTACTATTGCACCGACTGAAAAATTCTTTACACAGCATGTTTCACTACCGTACTGATTAGTTGAATGCCAAATTTAGGTACTGTGTTGGCAGAAGAGCCAACACCGTGTTACGAGTGGAGGCCGAAATGCACGCGTTTTAGCTCACGCAGGCTGGCATGAGGAGGGAAGAACTATACAGACGTGAGGTCTGGAACATGACAAGGAATGCGAATTCAGAAAGCGGACGTAATTAGTTTGATACTTAACTTTAATCCCTTACTGATGAACGTCGCTCTTGACGGTACATGATTCACAATATTATCTGTTCAGGATACATTCTTGAAGTAATTATAGTAACTGAATATGGCGCCTTGCTAGGTCGCAGCAAATGACGTAGCTGAAGGCTATGCTAAACTGTCCTCTCTGTAAATGAGAGCGTAGAAGTCAGTGAATCATCGCTAGCTAAGTCGGCTCTACAACTGGGGCGTGTGCTAGGGAGTCTCTCTAGACTAGATCTTCCGTGTGGCGGCGCTCTGTCTGCAATCACTGATAGTGGCGACACGCGGGTCCGACGTATACTAAAACGGACCGCGGCCTATTTTAAGGCTACCACCTAGGAAGTGTGGTGTCTGGCGGTGACACCACATTAAGTACTCTGACGTCAGTTGTTTGTGTGGAAAAGGTAGTAAAATTTTTCAAAATGTAACTTGCGGCAAACCTGAATCAAAGACTTGACGGTTTTTGAGTTAGGCCCTACCTTACCGGAGTGAACTGATGCACATTCCTTTTCATCCTCTAGCAGACATTTCTTTGCTTGTCTTCTTTGGTTAACCTGCTTTTATAAATGAGTAACAATAATGTCAGCTGTACAATTCTCCTGTTATAGAATTCCTTCAATATTGACAGTACGAAAACTCCTAAATCAAACACTGGCCTCAGTAGAGTTCGTATTCTGCCAAGATAAGCGCAGTTAAAAACTGAACAAGCGTCATATGCTGCAATTGCAATAGCAGTTGTGGAAACAAATATTTTCTTGACACGTCACTTCCATGTCAGAGGGTACTAACTTTCATTTGGATTTTCAATTTTTCCATGCACACACTCTTGTGGAAGTTCTAGATCTGTTAAACAGCTAAATATTGGTCTTATTGTATTTAATACCGCCTCAGGTAAATTGTACTTATGAGAATAGCTGGTGCCATCATGGTCAGCTTTCTTGAATTTGCACTATCACATATCTCACAAATTATGTACAGATTTGTCATCAGTAGATAGTTTATGAGAATAAATAGACTGCACATTGTTCTGTATTTTCTTCACATTTCCATTTTTGTCCCTTCTGGCCTCCCCATGGTACACTTGTATAGAATGGAATCTTCGTCTTTGAGTCTGTTAGCACCACCTAGAGGTTTTCCATTCTCATATTTTTTACTTTTCAATTCACTTTTTAATTTTAAAAGTCCACCTCCCATTCGTTTTTGCGCGTGACCAATGCAATCCAACTTTTCAACAGTACAGCTATGACCGTAATGCTTACTTTCCATAAGTTTTGAATGTGCTGGTTCACCATCACCTAGATATTTCCAGAATGAAATTTTTACTTTGTACCGCAGTTAGCGGTTTTATGAAACTTCCTGGCAGATTAAAATTGTGTGCCAAACTGAGATTAGAACTCGGGAGCATTACCTTTCCCAAGCAAGTGCTTTACCAACGAAGCTACCCAAGCACGACTGACGCACCACACTTACAGCTCTATTTCCGCCAGGATCTCGTCTCCTACCTTCCAAATTTCACAGTAGCTCTCCTGCGAAACTTGCAGAAGTAACGCTCCGGGAAGAAAAGAATGCTGGTTCTGCAAGTTTCGCAGGAGAGCGTCTCTGAAGTTTGGAAGGTAGGAGACGAGGTACTAGCGGAAGTAAAGCTGTGAGTAGGGGGCATCAGTCGTGCTTGGGTGGTTCAGTTGGTAGAGCACTTTCCTCAGAAAGGCAAATCTCTCGGATTCGAATCTCGGTCTGGCACACAGTTTCAATCTGCCAGGAAGTTTCACCTATGTATTGCGTGTACCCAACACTTTTCCACGCTTCGAAGAAACATAAAATTAATCCTGCAAGATCCATTCCAGCTGTAGAACTGTAATAATTTCTACAGCACATTTTATTTTCTTCAGCGTGCCACTGATTTACTTTCTCTTCATTATCAGATTGATTTTTGAGTGCACAGGCATTGCTTGTACTATATTTTCTCTTTACCTGAATATCAGAACTTTTTCCAGCGCCATCATTAATTATGGATGACATTTCAGACAACGATGTATGGCCACGCTTCATCCATGTTCCATCACATGAGATCCATAAATCCGCATCTCATGTATTATCTGTTTCTACCTTCGTATCACTATTTAACTTCACAGTTCCTTGTGTAGAGTGTTTTAAGTTTTCTTCCACTTCGTTTTCAATAGCACTTATCTGTTCTTTATTTCCATTGCTAATCATACATAGTTCTGGGTTGTGGTACGTTCATATTCCCACAAAAAAGTCTGGTATCTTGGCTGCCTATATCTCATAAAGTATAGTAGTAGCACATTTGCCTCATATCTCCTGTTACTTGCCACTGATGTCCTAAAAGCTGTATCTAAGTGGGTGCCTTATACACTATTCCGTCTTTTTCAGCATACAAGATTCAAAGATCTTAAGACACAGTCAACACAAACATAGGTATTGATATAGTACTGGATAATATTTTGAAATCAACAAGCCTAAAATCACTAGCAGTTTAGTGTTTGGGCCACAATCATCTAGTGATATACCACTATCAGTTTTTCTCTTTGAAGCACTTCTTTTTTGCTTCATCCTTTACTAGTGAGCTAGTTTACAATTTGCCGTTAGGAAATCAAGAAGAATAAGACTTGTTAACCTTTTTAAACACTTAACTAGAATGTAGCATGATGCAGACTGTAATAGCATAGCTTCACACAACTTTGATGAAATTTAATCCTTTGCAGCCACTTGTAAACAAACACCATAAACCAAAGAATAGAAAACAGGTGGCACTGCTGCTATTCCACAGCCTTTTTGATTTACTATACAAACATTCCCTTCATTTTGTGTGTGCAAAACTGGAAGAAAACGCCGCAGGAATAAATAATGTAAGAAAATACAGGAAAAGAATGGGGCATGGCCCCACGAAAGCTTCTGACAATTATTATTTCTATCACATTTAGGAGTGCAGTTGACACGTACTATTCAGGAATTTAAATTTAAATACCATATAATAAATAAGAGCCAATAAAAGTTTTTTCACAATTTTGCTCACTTTTGCATTCTTCCCTCCTTAAGGCGATCTTCATGGACGAAGGTAACCTAGTTATTACCCTCATTTGACAATTTCAGTGGGAATGGGACTCTAAAGTTATTTAGTCTAGGTGCTTTAATAATCTTTCTTAAAATCAGTTGAGTATGTAACTATGATTGGACTAGTTACTAGTAGCATTGTCCCAAGAGAACTTCAGCGAAATATGGGATCTTATGCAGCACTATTGCACAAATTATCGACGTTTACATCAGGAACTTTTTATTAGTTTTATTTTTCCGGCAAGCATTACCCTATTGGGCAGCCAATAGTAATCTTAGAGACAACTAAAATGAAAAAGATGAAGAAATACTATAAGGTTCCTTACAAGAACAGGATTTTCATATTGGCGCTTAGAATAATGTATTATTTCCAGGTCAAATAATGACCGTCTCCGATAACGGTGCCATTGTTGACTGCACGACACCGCCCAGAAAAGCATGGAACTGACCTCCAGAAGAGGACGTTTTGTTGTATAAGTGGTGTGACATAAAAACAAAAATTAACCCACTCACTTTAATCAGAAGGGGCTTGTTCAAATGGTTTCAAAGTGGCTGTGAGCACTATGGGACTTAACATCTATGGTCATCAGTCCTCTAGAACTTAGAACTACTTAAACCTAACTGACCTAACGACGTCACACAACACCCAGTCATCATGAGGCAGAGAAAATCCTTGACCCCGCCCGGAATCGAACCCGGGCGCGGGAAGCGAGAACGCTACCGGACGACCACGAGCTGCGGACAGAAGGGGTCTTGTTCTCAGTGGTAATATAAACTTACTTAATTATGCGCAAAGTGTAAGCGTGTGCTAATATGTTTCTTTCGACCAGACACAGTTTACTATGTATTTTTAGAATGTTTTCAAATTTAATGTCAAATTAAATGAACATTCTTCAAATCAAAATCTCTGTAAATGTATTTATTTCCAGAGTACAAATCCTATTTGCACCTGATGCAGTTTGAAATTGATTTTTACATGGAGAGTAATGCTTGGGTTCAAGTTACACAAACGCAGGAGTTAATTGAACCCAATTTTCAATTATTTAATTCACACAAATAAAAATTTAAATTTTGCCTGAAAGAATCACAAATATAAAAGGATTTAGAATATCAAAAAAAGTTCTTGTTGTAGACTATAATTTGGTACTAAATGTACAAAACTTTTCACTTTTTGGGTCCAAGTACACTCTGTTTACGGTGGTGGACACAACTTCACTTTGTGGAGTAGATATTACTAAGATTTTCTGCTGTTTACTAGCCATTTTCTGTTCTTAAACGAAAACGATATTTTTCAGTAAATAATTATCTGTAGACTGTGGTAAATAATTTATACACAGTATAATGTACAGTTTCCTGCTTCACATGGTCCTTTGGAAACTAAAGAACGACAAATGGAGCATCATTTTTTAGTTATTGACGATTTTTACCGCATTACATGCGACCATCATTGAAAAAACTACTTTTCTTCTTTTTTTTGAAAAATTAAGAAACCGCACAACAGCAGTTTAATTCATAGTCTTTTATTGTGTACATGACCTGTTTCAAACACTTAAAGTTCCATCATCTGATGTAAAAAATATAATCACTTAACCATTTGAGGTCATCCTCTCTCCAACTTAGCCACGGAACCAAAGGTTCTGAGTCAAAAGAATAAAACGGACATAAAATCCACAAAAACCGTTCCCCGATGTTGCGCGACCAAGAACTCTTTATAAAAATTGGGTTACAAATCAGTACCTACGACAATATTCGTATTCGTCCGATATCATATCCAGAAGTGTAGTTTACAGTGCGCTGGGAGCGCTATTGTCGAGGCGTATAACGAAAACGTGGGGTAATGTCGCGACTGCATCTGTTACACAACTTAAATGGAGAGTAATGTTTGGTTCCAAGCTATACAAACCCAGGAGATAGTGGAACATGGAAGAGTCTGTCCGCAGACTGTTGTTGTTGTGTGGAACATGGAAGAGTCTGTCCGCAGACTGTTGTTGTTGTGTAGACTCTCCTGAGATCTGGCGGCAGTTGTCATGAATTTATATGGAACAGATTTTATGGACGTTATAAACAGGAGGGAGTAAAATGAAATTCGTAGTTTTCAGCAGTGTCCATTACAGTGGACGATGGGTCTTGTTGACTTCTAAGTAAGCATTAGAAAGAAAGTGAAAAGTGTAAAAAAAAAACTTTATTGTTGGTTTATTTAAAAAATACAGTCGTGTAGGGAAGATATAGCTTGCACACTAATTATATATTTTTAAAAAAAAAAACATGAATTGTGACACTTCTATATCTGATGATACTAGAGAAACACGGGGGAAAGATGAACAGCCTTGGCACTTTACTTTGGTTTTCTTCGTGGTGCCGGTGTTCGTACACCTCATGCTATCTCCAGCTTAGTCATTTCTGGCAAATGGGCTACAGTAGCTGAAGGTGATTGTATGTGCATTAGTCTTCGCCTTTTAGGACTTAAGTCCTCACCTTCTTCTTCAGCATGTTGTTCCTCTTGGGCATTTAAATGGTCTGCATTCCTTACTTTGAAATCAAGATACAACAGGATACTCTTCTTTGGCTCATAATTCTTAATTCGATCAATCCTGTACTGAATCCGGCTATTTGTAATTCTGTTGTTGTAGTCTTCGTTTCAGAGACTGGTTTGATGCAGCGCTCCATACTACTCTATCCTGTGCATTCTCTTCATCTCAGAGTAACTACTGCAACCTACATCCTTCTGAATCTGCTTACTATATTCATTTCTTAGTCTCACTCTACGATTTTTACCCTCCGCGCTGCCCTCCAGTACTAAATTGGTGATCCGTTGATGCTTCAGAACGTGTCCTACCAACTGATCCCTTCTTCGAGTCAAGTTGTGCCACAAATTCCTCTTCTCCCCATTTCTGTTCAGTACATCTTCATTAGTTACGTGATCTACCCATCTAAGAAGTGAAAAATATTTTTTACCATCCACTTTCTGGCTCTGGTGAAGATGCTGTAAAAATTCATTATCCTGTCAGTCAGGTCTATGCCACCCATCTTTTTATTGTAGCAGGCGATTACTGCTGGACGGGGAATTTGAATGTACCTCGCATCATTCTCCAATCATCTTTTGCATTGACCCACAGGCTGTTTCCTAGTCCTGGCCGATGTAGTTATGGCTAGCTTGTGGTAATACAATTTTACAATAGAAATTAGTCTTCTCTCATGTCTTGTCAACAGATACATGTCCTTGATTTGCAATAGTCGTGTCTGCTGTCAGATGGTCTGCTCTGGATATTCAAGTCTTAATTAATGTTCCAGAAAATGACTGTGTTACAAAAAATAATAGTAAATGTCAGATAACATTTAACAACAATCACAGCAAAAAACTTATTGGAAATTAGAGAAGATAGTCATCAGTGATCGCTAGGAACCAGTGCTCGAAAATGAAGGACTAAGTGGAACCGCGCGACCGCTACGGTCGCAGGTTCGAATCCTGCCTCGGGCATGAATGTGTGTGATGTCCTTAGGTTAGTTAGGTTTAAGTAGTTCTGAGTTCTAGGGGACTGATGACCTCAGCAGTTAAGTCCCATAGTGCTCAGAGCCATTTGAACCATTTTTGTTACTATTTTGTAACCATAATTGAAGAAAGGAAACTTATTGCACGGCAAAGCCATAAAAGAAAACATTTATATATATTTTCAACGACAGGTGCGGTAAGGTTTGGAAGGTAGGAGGCGAGGTACTAGCGGAATTAAAGCTGTGATGACGGGGCGTGAGTCATGCTTGGGTAACTCACAGCCGGCACGGTAGTTCAGCGTGTTCGGTCAGAGGGCTGTGTGCTCTCTGTAATAAAAAAAAACTGAGTCAAGGAACCAACGAACAATTTGAAAGGATGTCTTGTGACGTCGGCCCCACCAAACGCAACGAACTATATTGAACAAAATGAGTAAAAAAAAAAAAAAAAGTCGGTAGCCGCGAAAGGCAAAGGTCCCGAGTTCGAGTCTCGGTCTGGCACACAGTTTTAATTTGCCACGAAGTTTCGAGGTTGCTAATGTCACACCCCTTATGGGAGAATTATTCGGTAGCGTAATTTATATAACATAATTTGTTTTGAGTACATTGAATGTTTATTTTTTTAAGCTATTAACCAGTATCCATACACATACAAATATCTTTTCTTAAAGTGACTTTTCAACTATTTTTCAAATTTGTACCTTTGGTACCACTAAGGCATGTGGTTTCCTAATCTGTACCCCTGATAGCTTAACTTTGACTTAGCGACAAGATAAAAAAATCCATAGAATAATGTAATAAAACGCCAAATAACAAATTAGACACTATAAACGTAACTTTAATTCAGTAGTTACACTTAATGAAATTGCACGTAGGAAACAAAATACAAATACTTAAGAAATTAAATTGCTTCAGTTCGCATATCGAAAACCGGTTGGTTAGAAACATTTTCTAATTTTACTTTCCACGCCAGCTCATAGTTTATGTAACCAGCCTTTACATTTCATACACTGAATCACATCTTCTTCTCTATCTTCCTTACACAGTTGACATAACTAATTCACTTATTTTTTATTTTTTGTTTTTCTTGTTGACGTTTTCATCGATCTGTCCCTTTTTTATAGGTTTATGCACAGGTTTCTTCTTTTTATTGCCCTTTTCTTTGGCTTTACTTCCTTCCTGTTATGACTTGATGTTAGATTCATTGTTGGTGTTTAGTATTTTTCTTGATGCTTACTGTTCTTATACATGGGATAGGAGATAAAACGTTCAAGTAATAGTTTATTTATTGACTGTTAATTTCAGCAAGTGCTGCAATATTGTTTTCGGGTCCACATACCTGAGACAATGCAGAAGGCGCAGACTGACTATTGAGTGGTGCTGCAACGTTAGACGGCCTTCCGTATTTTCCCATTGTTGCTTCTGTTCCGTCAGCCGATTCTTGGTCTGATTGATCAACATTATGTACATTAGTAGCTACACTGTCCTTTTCTTTGTCGACGCTTATATCACATGCTCACAAGCCAGTTGACTTAAAACCGTTTAGTGCTATCTATGTCCATACAAATTGATGTGGTGACAGCATTACCCAAGTATTCTGCAGTGTTAGCTTGTTTTATGACACTGCCAGGATTTGAACGTAGTCACAGAAATGCAGCTTCATTGTAGTTGTCTTTTAGTGTTTTAAAGAACGCCCTCTCCAATGGTGTAGATGATGAGTCGTGTGAGCAGGAAGTGATAGCGTGGTTATACCCTATTGACAAGAGAGCTGAACTGCCTCTTAATTTTTCGTGTATGCTACGTCAATCTAGCAAAAACAAAATTTGTTTCTGGTCCCGTTTTTTCTACTTTTGTACATTTTATGAAATGTTGCGGACATCGGAAAAACAAGTCTGATGTCACCCACTCATTTTTCGAGCATCCAAATGCTGTGTTTGGTGGAGTCCCTATTTTTCAGACATAGTTCATTCTTTTGCTCTTAAATGCGAGTATTAACGTCGGAGGTATGAAATCGCTTGCTACTTTCGTTGCACATACACATGTCGTTGTAAGCCCCGTTTCTCCGTTTGTGATTACGTCCAGTTGGTGTTTGGATTTTCCGGACAATTACTTGAGGCGGTTTGTGAAGCGTGGATAACGCAATTTGATCCACGTTATATATTTGATCAGCAGTATAGTTGTGTTCATCTCGTACTGTCTCATATTTATAAAAAAACTCATTAACGCGCCCTTTATTAAATCCCTTCCTTCATGCCATCGATATTGCTTCGAGAGCTCGCTGCGACAAAGTGGGATGATCGTTAATAAACCTATAATACGATTTTTTACCGGCTATGTTTTTTTCGTTATTGAAGCAGTGCGGCATATGATATTTCTCAGCAAGCTACTGAGCAGGTTTTCTTAATTTCTTATGTTCACCTTTTCTAAAAAAATGATGTTAAATTTAATGTCTGACTTTCACCTAGGGAACTAAGTCATTAAATATATTTTCTTACGTTCACCTTTTATATGAAATAAACAATTCAGAAATAGGTTGGGGAACGAAAAAAATAAGGTAATAACTAAAATCTATGCCGTTAGTAAGAATCTCAGGTATTGAGCTAGAGCTCAGAAATCGGTGGGAATGATTTAAATAGACTGAGTCTAAAAAATCTGTTGAGTTAGTCAGAAATTGCGGTATTGAGCCAGTGAGTGAGCTAGAACATAAATTCCATTCTACTGGCATAGGCCTCTATTGGCCGCCATATTCTCCGGATCTGAACACACTCCTGTAGCTGTATTAAAGAAAATGTGTACAGCAAAAGCCCCAAAACATTGCTGAGCTGAACACAGACATACAGGAAGCCATCGGGAGTGTCTATGTTCCGACACTTTCAGCGGGTCATGCAGAATTTCGTAATTCGTCTGCGCCACTTCATTGCCAAGCATGGCAGGCATATCGAACACGTTATAACCAAAATCAGAATATCTCTGGTGACGTTTACATGTTGAATAAAGTGCATGTGTGCAGTTTATAACTAATTTACGTTCTTCTTCATGTAGGTCAGTAATTGTCTCCCTGTAAACACGCACTATTCTGTAATTAATGATCGATCCTTGTACAGAGTTAATTTCGAACGTGGAAAAAATTATTACTTATGACTTTCTAGTATCCGAATTATGCAGAAATTCATGGCATATTAAACATATACAAAAACAAAACAGTGGTAATGGTATTATTACATACACTCAGCAAAGAATGCGTAATGGATTTCCACAGGATATCATATGCTAGTCTTTTATACAGAAGCTATTTCTCTTAATAATTTGGATCATTGTTTGTGTATGTATGTATACAAAGGTACTTATTTCTATGTAGGTCTGGTCATGGGAGACAGAGACAGTGGTAATGTGGAGTGAGCTGTGTTTCAGTGAAAGTGTGAGTATATGTCGTCTATTCCAGAATAAGGGCTTCTGGCCGAAAACGTACGGATTTAGTAGTCTTTCTGTTGTGCCTGTCTGCGACTCAACATCTCCGCTATATGGCGAATAGCAATCTATCATTTTATCACTTTTTTCTTATTTAAAGTATAACTTAACGAAACGCGCTGTGCAAAAGAATAAATAAAAGAAACACCGTGACTGGCAGCAGACAAATTTATTTTATAAACAAATCCATTGCATTTGCATGTGCTGACTTTCACCAACCATTTATAATGGATAAAATCAAAGCGAATATATATTTAATTGTTGGAAGTCTTTTGTCATCGTTTTTTATGGCGTATATCCTCTGCATGAAACTGAAACGTGGACGATACACACTTCAGGCAAGAAGAAAACAGAAAGTTTTCACAAGTGTTGCATGAGAAAAATGCTATCAGTTTAAAGGGTAGATCTGGTAACTAATAAGGTGATACTGTGAGATTTTGCGTTATTCCGTACTCCTTACATATTTTTTATAATATTTAATCCTGCAAGGCATTTTTGCCATTTTTCATCTGTCAATATCATGCCCTGTTGGTCTTTAATTTTCTATACCTCAAACCACACTAATATTTGAAAGAGGATTAGAGCGAAGTATTCCTGTTTTATTCTCTTAAAAACTGCAGTCTCTCTCAAATAACCATAATGGAGTCATTTTCCCGCGCAAAGGGATTATTTTGAAACCATGGCTTGTTCATTTGAATGGCATGTCTGGGCCAAAAAAGCGTTTGTTATTTAATATCACAAGAAGCAGTAACAAAATTTCGAAACCGTTCCTCTCCTGCATGTATGGTGAAGTAAAGAAGTCCCCTTGTCTAAATTTTGGCGAATCACGAGTCGTCCTGTTGTATTCGGATTACTTGGCAGAACAGCAAATAGTTAACGCAGCAATTATGCGTGACTTCATTGGTCAGAATGGCGTGCGCCACGCTTCCGCACCCACATTGTCACGTCTCCACTATGAACCAGGGAGAGATACTAAGCTAGGTAGAACTGATGCGTTCGTGCCGTCGATGGGTTAGTATGTGCTCCTAGTGGGCACAGGTTTAGGCTCGGGCGTGATGCGTGTAGTAGGTCAGGAGTTCAGTAAACTTGAAAGCAACAGCGCTTTCTTGTTCTGCTATCTATTCTTACCCCAATTTTTTTTGTCCTTTTGCCTGTGAAATTCGTCGAATGTTGAGCTGAGTTGGACTCAGCACTTGAGCCTCTGTCCGTTAGTTAGATCTCATGCGCATGGGGGCGCTTGATAACCACATCAAGTAAATTCATCCTCTTTTCATGGATTTGTTTCCCCTTCAGCTTGTCTTATATTCGATTGAATACTTTGCGAGTGAAGTGAATATTTTTATAACCCTTAACTTTCGCGAGACATGATCTTGTTGCTTTGTTGCTGACCCTAGCACCACTTGGTGAGTGACTGGCTTTAGTATGGCTTGTTCATGGCTGAGGAAGCATCATTTGCATTGCGGTAAGTTACAGATCATGTGAATAACATGCGAAAGGGATCCTGCTTCGCTACTTTTCCTTCCCTGCAGTGAATTGTTTCCGGGGTTATCTATCCTCAGTGGTAGCTACATTTTAACCTTCCCCCATTTCTTTGTAATCACTAACGTAGTTTTCTCATAGAGGCGGTCCGGCTAAAATATTCTCTCCTTTTTCCCACTCGATTCCTTACTGGTAAATTTGACTGCTGACGTAAGTGTTCATGCATATACAATTTAAACTGTTGTAGGCTAATCATGTCCCGTTTGTAATCAACACTGAGATTTGTTGTAATAAACTATTGGAAATTCTTTCTTTTGATGACATACAACCATAACAAAACCGTAGATGAAACGCATGTTATTTCAAAGAGCCTATCGTGATCTCCATAAGCGGAACAAATAAATTAGTAAACACAGTATTTACTTTCCATACGGCCTTCACGGATCTCTCCTTGACATTTCGCTGGTGTTTTGCTAAATTAAACCTAGAGGTCAGGGCTCTACTTTTGAAGATCCGTTCCGACCACTGCACGTACGATAGACTAGCGAAGCATCGTCCCTTCTAGTAAAGGATATTGCTAGACATGAAATAAAATTCCACTTGATGTGGTGGAAGAGGATGCTACTTTTGGAAGATTATAGTTATGCATTTATTCGTTGAGATCATTCCGTGAAGGCAGTATTCCTTATCCGTCCGCTGAATGTCGACAGTTATGATGAAAAGTTATTGTCAAGGAATCATAACCTTTGCCAGTTGCTTTATTGAATTACGAATCGTAGCAAAATCCTACTACATGCACCCAGGCATCTCTTTTAACTGAATTGAATTGTAGGGACAAATTTCCAGTTGGTTTTTGTTTCAGGTTCTTCAGCCGTCGTTTGTTTGACGATTTCTCTGACGTTTCAAACGAATGTCTGGCATCGTCAAAGGCCGACCGCGGTGGCCACGTGGTTCTAGGCGCTGCAGTCCGGAACCGCGCGACTGCTACGGTCGCAGGTTCGAATCCTGCCTCGGACGTGGATGTGTGTGATGGCCTTAGGTTAGTTAGGTTTAAGTAGTTCTAAGTTCTAGGGGACTGATGACCTGAGATGTTAAGTCCCATAGTGCTCAGAGCCATTTGAACCATTTGAACCATCGTCAAAGCTTCACCCTCCATTGCTGATGGTGGGCTTGATTCAAGCTCGCGGCAGGAGATAATATCTACATCTAAATCCATACTCCGCAAGCCACCTGACGGTGTGTGGAGGAAGGTACCGTGAGTACCTCTATCGGTTCTCCCTTCTATTCCAGTCTCGTATTGTTCGTGGAAAGAAGGATTGTCGGTATGTTTCTGTGTGGGCTCTAATCTCTCTGATTTTATCCTCATGGTATCTTCGCGAGATATACGTAGGAGGGAGCAATATACTGCTTGACTCTTCGGTGAAGGTATGTTCTCGAAACTTAAACAAAAGCCCGTACCGAGCTACTGAGCGTCTCTCCTGCAGAGTCTTCCACTGGAGTTTATCAATCATCTCCGTAACGCTTTCGCGATTGCTAAATGATCCTGTAACGAAGCACGCTGCTCTCCGTTGGATCTTCTCTATCTCTTCTATCAATCCTGTCTGGTACGGATCCCACACTGCTGATCAGTATTCAAGCAGTGGGCGAACAAGCGTACTGTAACCTACTTCCTTTGTTTTCGGATTCCATTTCCTTAGGATTCTTCCAATGAATCTCAGTCTGGCATCCGCCTTATCGACGATCAACTTTATATGATCATTCCATTTTAAATCACTCCTAATGCGTACTCCCAGATAATTTATGGAATTAACTGCTTCCAGTTGCTGACCTGCTATTTTGTAGCTAAATGATAAGGGATCTATCTTTCTGTGTATTCGCATCACATTACACTTGTCTACATTGAGATTAAATTGCCATTCCCTGCACCATGCGTCAATTCGCTGCAGATCCTCCTGCATTTCAGTACAATTTTCCATATAGAGTAGATCGGGGGAAGATGCAGAACTTAAGTTGTGGAGGATCAAAACGTTATTAGAATTGAGAGTGTAGATTCGACACTAAGTTGTTGTTCACTGAAGAACCTTTTCTGTGTACAGGCCAGTTGGTATTATGCTACCATTACTAATTACATATGTTTCTAATGTTTTTATGAACAGTGTAGCTTAGGGCACCTCACTCCGAGCGTCGGAGTGAGATGGCAGTTATATCGGAAGCAGACTCCAGCGCTTGTTTTGTGGATGTACGATACAATGCAACTAAATACATAATTTGGAAAACAAATTAAATACATTAAAATAGCGAAACTATAAAATAAACAAGTGGATTTAGGAAACTAGAAAATAACATGATTGCTTCCACATTAAATCACATTTTTTATATAGTTATATTATACATTTTCTTTTTCTGTAAAGGTTTCATGCGACCAATTTTTTATACATGACACACTGAATCAAGTCTAACTGTGGTCCACTTTTATCGTAGTAGTTCATGGCACACAGGGCACAATAATCACTGCCTGGTTCTCTCATCCTGGATTGCCTTACAGTGGATTTCCTGCTTTTAGACCCAATTCGCTGTGACCTAGCTCATGCGTCTTCATTTCAGCTGTGGTCTGTGAGAACTTCAGTTGTTTTCTTTCTGCGCTTAGATGATAACGGATCAAAGGTCGGCACAGGAGTAATGTGTTTAAAGGATGTTCCTGGCGTCGGGTCGTTCTCAGTCTTTGCTTCAAGTGTGCTGTTATCTATCCATGGGAGAAGAGCCCGAAGACATCCTCTGCTGTCGAGCTTGCCTTCATCATTCCTGTCTGCTTCAACAGTAGCGACCATGCCAGAAATTTGAAATGCCTCATCTGGAATTATTACTACGTTGAAAAAAATACAAGCCCCAGGCTTCAGACCCAGACTGAGTACTGAATGGAACTGCAGGTTTCTTCCATGCTTCACTGAGGAAGAACGGGAACTGTACTCTTGAAACTTTACCTCCAGGCTGTGATATTGTCCATCCGCGCATTGCTCTGTAAAAAATCTTATTTCACTGATATGAACACACAACTATCAAGAGGCTGAAGACAGTGCGTTGAATGAGAAAGTAAATAAATAAAGATCACATCAATATCTATTGCAGGCTGTAGCATATCAGGACCAGCAAAGTGTGAGGCACAAACACCGAGAACCAGAACCACTTTTCTTTGTTTCTTGGGACAAAAGTGGTCTTCCATCCATATGGTGAATATATGAGAGTTGACATACTCTGAGTCTCATTTATAAATACGAATGAGCCATTCAGATGTCTATCTTCCCATTCAAGCTTCTTTAAAAACGCACGCCGGAGGAATGAAGTGGCCTGCAGCATTGTAAAAAGTGTTAACTGATACGATTTCTCCTTTTTCTCCAGTAGTTACTTGACGTAATGTAGGAGAAACTGTTCCTGTTTTAACACTGTCTGGCCCAGGATTCATCTAGAAGCCAGTTTCGTCCATATTGTTCAGGCGCCCAGGCTTATCCAGTAAAGAATTTGCTGTTAATGCGTTCAGAAATAAAGAAAAATAAGCTGCAAATGCTTTCCTATTTATTGATATAACGTTGTCAATAGAGACTTCCTCGTAGCTAGATGCGGGTAACGTTTCAGAAAGGACTGTTACCAGTCGCAACCAGCGACTTAATTTTCTTTGGAAAACTGTGATGTATTACAATTTTTTGGGCAAACTCGAATATCAGTCTGTGCAGAGTTCCTCCGGCTGACGGAGATCTACACATCTGGAACTTATTTATGTAGGTGAGCAATAGTTTCTCGTTGTTTCACCAAGGCTACATAGAAATATAATAATAATAATAATAATAACGAGATAGTTATTCAAGACTGAGAAATGTTTCCAGAAATTGGAAATGTGCAGTTAGAGCACCATAGTAAATGTCGAACAATTTTGCCTCTGAATCGTTAATTTTTAATTTAATAAAATATTGTGGTTAAAAACTACACTCATTTTGCTCCCTAATCACGGAAAACATGATTAATATAATATTGTTTACTTTGCGGGTCCAGTGCATGGTTCTTTTCATCGTTCTTCACCAGACGTCGTTTCAGAGTTCTGTATGAGATGCCATATCTTTGGGAAACTCTAAAACAATTAATTCCACCAGTCCTTACATGCTCCATAGCTATTTGTAGGGATTCTTCAGACCACTGATTGCCATTTCATGCTCTTACTTACGTCCGAGGCATTTCCTACAAAAATTAACGCCTGCGTAAGTAAGGAACAAAATTCGTCATCTTACCCCAACAAAGCAGTAACATCTGCCTCGAAGGTTGGGGTGAGATGCCACTTTCTCTGCATTTCACAATATGTCCGCCGCATGGGAAATGTGGATGGTAACATGCACTACAGCCGCTATGCTCAAAATGCCTAATGTTTGTCTCTTCTACTCTGTTTATACACTCGTAAGCACTTTTAAAATATCGGTACACCATTAAGAAGCAGTCCGCTTCAGCTCTTACCTTGTGTTTGTTGGTTAAAAGCGAAGAAACAATAAGCACAGCGACTTACGCAGCTGCCCTCCCGTCACACTGCAGTTAGTTAGTGCCCTACACAATGGTGTCGCCATTTGTCACCACCTGACGGAAACGGCACCTTTGGGCATCTCACCCATACAGGCATCCCCTCCCGATTCGCTGTACCTGTCGCATCAACGCCTGAGCGCCTTTCCCTGGTCATTCATTATTCCGCTGTGGTTCTCACCTTTGCTACCTGCAATGGCCGTTCGCTGCAGCACGGGAATCCAGGACCCGTTCACCATGAAGCTTTATTCTTCTCGGGTTCAGTCTTTCTGCCATACCAGGCTGCCGGACGGAATCGGTCATGTACTGTGAAAAGGCAGCGTAAAGACTATTTACAAACAGACGAAGTAGATCGAAGAGTATCTCAGATGAGCAGTGACACAAGGGACGAGCTCGCAATGTCGGGAATGCACCTCATTCCGTGCACATGTGGGAAAGTCTGTGTGAGGGTGAGTGGATGACCCATCAATACCAGGATGACTGAACAATAATGGTACTACGGGGTTGGACTGATGGAGAAATCAGCCGTGGCGAAGCTCTCGTTGTGTGAGACTGACCCCGGAACAAAATTCGCCGACATGGCAGTTCTCGTGGTGAAGAGTTACCATGTCCACTTTTTCGTAGAAGCCAAAGAATATATTTTATAAAAACAATGATTGTTTGGTAGCGGCACAGAGGGAGTTTCGACGTTTTTATAATTTAGGACGTCACGATGCCATTCCGTCGAAGCACGCGATAAAATGTTGGATTAATAACTCTGAAGAGACTGAATCTGCCCTCAAGAAGAAAGCAACAGGAGTACCAAGAGGTGCGCGTTCTTCAGAGAACATTGATTTGTACGCGAGTTTGTTTCACGGTGCCCACTTCGTTCAATTCGTAAGGAAGCAGCAGTGGTTGGAATCTCCCAGGAGAGTGTTGGCAGAGTTCTTCATCTTGATTTAAAATTTCATGCGTACAAACTACAGATGGTGCAACAATTGGAGGACAACGATTACCAGTTACGATTAGGATTCTGTCAACAAATGATGATAAAAGTCAACAATGACGATGAATTTCTAAACAAGTTGTGGATGTCAGATGGGGGATATTTTCATCTCACAGACTATATGAATAAACAGAATTACCGTTACTGGCCAAACATAAATCCCAATGACGTTCATGAGCGCCCTTTAGGGGCTAGTAAAGTGACAGTACGATGTGGTGCTTCATCACGTGGGATTATCGGGCCTTATTTTTTTGCAAATGAACAAGGAAACGCAATAACTGTCAATGTCGATCGTTACGTGGAGATGTTACGAACTTTCGTTACACCTGCATCCAACAACTACTGAAACGTTGAAGAAGCCTGGTTTCAACAGGACGGAGCGACATCACACACTGCACGGCAATCAGTGGCATATGTGCGAGAATTGTTTGGCAACTCTGTGGTCTCACGATTCGGTAACATTCCCTGGCGCCTAGATCGCCAGATTGATCAGCTTGTGACTTTTTTCTTGTGCGGCTACTTCAAGAGCAAAGTCTATACGACTCGGTCAAGAACCCTGGATGAGTTAAAACAGAATTCGGGACGCAGTACACAGTATCGCAGCTGAGATGTCGCAGCGATCAATGATGAATCTCAACAGCAGATTTCACGAATCTATTCGTACAGGAGGACGTAATCTAAAGGACGTAATTTTTAAAAACTGATAAATGCTATCAGTGTTTCGTAAATGGCAAAGTTGTAAGGTCTATGAATGAAATTTCTTTCCTTCATCACTTCTAGTTTCATTGGATGTTCCCATTTTTCTGTGTCACCCTGTATACTACCTAGACAAATATATTCCAGAAATTTCATTCCTCTAGATTAATTGTGTCTTCGTGTTTCGATTTTTTCCCCCGTCAGTGTAATATCATATGGCTAAAACGCCCACTCGTAATAGCTAAAAAAACTTTTTCGATGGGGATCAATTTATCTCGCGCTTACGGTAAGCTTTGATATTTCAATGTCCATCACTTACATATTCTGTTCAGCCAGGACATTACGATGACCTGCCTAATAGCCAGTATATCCACATTTGACACGGATAACAGCAGCGACGCGTCATGGTATGGAAGCAATGAGAACCTGGTAGGTAGCTAGAAGGAAATGGCACCACATCTGCACACAAAAGTCACCTAATTCTCGTAGATTCCAGGGAGGAGGGCAATGAGCTCTGACGTCACGTTTAATCACTTTCCAGATGTGTTCGATCGGGTTGAGACCTGGCGAGATGGCGGGCCAGCACATCGACTGGAACTCACCGCTGTGTCTCCTCTGAACCATGCCATCACACTCCTGGCCTTGTGGCATAGCGCATTATCTTCTTAAAAAATGCTACTTCCGTCGGTACTACTCCCGTCGGTAAACATGGTCGTCATGAGGGGCTGTACGTGTTCTGCAAGCAATGTGCGATACTCCTTGGAAGTGACGGTGTCTTGCACGAGCTCCACTGGACCCATGGATGCGCACGTGAATTTTCCCCAGAGCATAATGGAGCCGCCGCCAACTTGTCTCCGTCCCACAGTAAGGGTGTCAAGGAGCTGTTCCCATGGAAGACGATGGGTTCGTGTCCTCCCATCGGCATGATGAAGAAGATATCGGGATTCATCAGGGCATATAATGCTGTGCCACTGCCCCAGCGTCCAGTGCCGATGGCCACGTGCCCATTTAAGCCGTAGTTGCCGATGTCGCGGTGTTAACATTGGCACATGCAGGGTCGTCGGCTTCTGAGGCCCATAGTTAGGAGTGTTCGGTGCACTGCGTGTTCAGAACACTTGTATCTGCCCAGCGTTAAAGTCCGATGGTAGTTCCACCACATTTCTCTACCTGCCCTATTTTACTAGTCTGCCCAGCCTACGACTTCCGTTATCTGTAACGACGTGTGATCGCCGAACCAAACGACGTCTGGACTTTGTTTCACCGTGTTGAAAAAACTCGCCACAGCACTTCTCGAACACCCGAAACCTGGTGCAATTTCCGAAATTTTCGTGCCGAGCCTCCGGGCCATCACGATCTGCCCTCGGTCAAACTCAGATAGATCGCGCGCCTCCCCCATTTTAAACACGGAGAGCACTCTCACTGGCACTTCATGCGCCGTGCGTCTGCCTGACTGGCAGTCATTCGTCGCCAGGTGACGCTGCTATCGCCTGGACTTATATCGATAGTAGGTTGGTGGTCGTAATGTTCTGGCTGATCAGTGTATGTTGCCTAGACAAATGTATTTCCGAAATTTAATTACTTTACATTTATTGTTGTTTGGTGTAGCGATTTTTTTCCCGTTAGTGTATAAGCACTGGTCGCTAGTTCGATCTAAGTCCGCTACCAGTAATAGAGGATCAAGCTTTGACAATGAAGCCGCTCGTCGAACAAACGTCGGCCGAATAACCCGAGGCAGAAGCCAACAGGCAATATGTAGAGGAAGACCTAAGCATCAGTACAGCAAGAAGTTTCAGGTGGGTGTAGATCGCAGTGGAGATGAGGAGCCTTGTACAGGATAGAGTAGCGTGGAGAGGTGCATCAAACCGGTGTTCAGTGTGAAGACCACAACAACACTCCCTTGAGATATTCCCGAAAATATTTTTATATCAGGTTACTTCATTCCATTAAGACAAAGTGGCGAACTGCCGTCCTAAGGGGCCCTGCTTCGATTCCCGGCTGGTTCTGGGATTTTTTCCGCTCAGGGACTGGTTGTTGTGTTGTCTTCATCATCATTTCATTCCCATTCATCGCGCAGGTTTCCCAGTGTGGCGTCGACTGTAATAAGCCCTGCTCCAAAGCGGCCGGACCTGCCCGTTAGGGGCTCATTTCCATTTCCATTCCATTAAGAAGGACGTGTTTAGTTTTACCTGCCAGAAGTCTTGAACCAAGTCAAAATACTGTATACTGTGCTCATCGCAAGAACGTCCGCCCCCGGTAGGTGAATGGTCAGCGTGACAGACTGGGCCCGGGTTCGATTCCTTGCTGGGTCGGGGAATTTTCCCCGCCCAGGGACTGGGTGTTGGTTTGTCCTCATTACCATCCTATCATCCTCATCGACTGCAGGTCGTCGGAGTAGCCTCAAATTGAAAGACCGGCACCCGGCGAAAGACCTGCCCGACGGGGGAACTTAGCCATACGATTAAATAAAATCGTAAGAACAAAACCTGATGCAAACACTAGGCCATGCATTATTTCACCTTTTCTGGGATCTCATTGGATTTCGTTTCACGTGGAGTGGAAGCCAAGCTGTCACGAGTACAATCAAATATAGTAGCAGGGATACGTTTTACTCTGCGTGCACATCGAGTGAGCGAAAATTACGGGGTACCAACTTTACCGGCACATTTAATTTGAACGGCATGCTCAGCCAGCTGGTCCAACTAACCTGCAGTTATGTGAACAGCTGCAGTTAAGATGTAAAAATAGACGAGCAGAGAAACAATATACTTTCGAGTGCGATTTAATTTTTAAACAGACTGAAATATTACACTCCTGGAAATGGAAAAAAGAACACATTGACACCGGTGTGTCAGACCCACCATACTTGCTCCGGACACTGCGAGAGGGCTGTACAAGCAATGATCACACGCACGGCACAGCGGACACACCAGGAACCGCGGTGTTGGCCGTCGAATGGCGCTAGCTGCGCAGCATTTGTGCACCGCCGCCGTCAGTGTCAGCCAGTTTGCCGTGGCATACGGAGCTCCATCGCAGTCTTTAACACTGGTAGCATGCCGCGACAGCGTGGACGTGAACCATATGTGCAGTTGACGGACTTTGAGCGAGGGCGTATAGTGGGCATGCGGGAGGCCGGGTGGACGTACCTCCGAATTGCTCAACACGTGGGGCGTGAGGTCTCCACAGTACATCGATGTTGTCGCCAGTGGTCGGCGGAAGATGCACGTGCCCGTCGACCTGGGACCGGACCGCAGCGACGCACAGATGCACGCCAAGACCGTAGGATCCTACGCAGTGCCGTAGGGGACCGCACCGCCACTTCCCAGCAAATTAGGGACACTGTTGCTCCTGGGGTATCGGCGAGGACCATTCGCAACCGTCTCCATGAAGATGGGCTACGGTCCCGCACACCGTTAGGCCGTCTTCCGCTCACGCCCCAACATCGTGCAGCCCGCCTCCAGTGGTGTCGCGACAGGCGTGAATGGAGGGACGAATGGAGACGTGTCGTCTTCAGCGATGAGAGTCGCTTCTGCCTTGGTGCCAATGATGGTCGTATGCGTGTTTGGCGCCGTGCAGGTGAGCGCCACAATCAGGACTGCATACGACTGAGGCACACACGGCCAACACTCGGCATCATGGTGTGGGGAGCGATCTCCTACACTGGCCGTACACCTCTGGTGATCGTCGAGGGGACACTGAATAGTGCACGGTACATCCAAACCGTCATCGAACCCATCGTTCTACCATTCCTAGACCGGCAAGGGAACTTGCTGTTCCAACAGGACAATGCACGTCCGCATGTATCCCGTGCCACCCAACGTGCTCTAGAAGGTGTAAGTCAACTACCCTGGCCAGCAAGATCTCCGGATCTGTCCCCCAATTGAGCATGTTTGGGACTGGATGAAGCGTCGTCTCACGCGTTCTGCACGTCCAGCACGAACGCTGGTCCAACTGAGGCGCCAGGTGGAAATGGCACGGCAAGCCGTTCCACAGGACTACATCCAGCATCTCTAAGATCGTCTCCAGGGGAGAATAGCAGCCTGCATTGCTGCGAAAGCTGGATATACACTGTACTAGTGCCGACGTTGTGCATGCTCTGTTGCCTGTGTCTATGTGCCTGTGGTTCTGTCAGTGTGATCATGTGATGTATCTGACCCCAGGAATGTGTCAATAAAGTTTCCCCTTCCTGGGACAATGAATTCACGGTGTTCTTATTTCAATTTCCAGGAGTGTATTTGGCAAAACTCCGGCAATACTGCGCGCTATTTGGGGGAGCAGATGGAAAGCATAACATGGTCTCGTTCTTAGCTAGCATAGCATTGTAAAACAAGAATGATTTTGATGTCATCGTATGGCTAGTGCCCCCCGTCGGGCAGACCGTTCGCCGGGTGCCGTTCTTCCAATTTGACGCCACTTCAGCGTCCCGCAGTCAATGAGGATGAATGGTGATGAGGACAGCACAATATCCAGTCCCTGGCCAGAGAAAATTCCCCGACCCAGCCGGGAATCAAACCCGAGCCCAGAGGATTGACAATCCGTCACGCTGACCATTCAGCTACCGGGGGCGGACACAAGAGTGATGAAATCTTGTAACTTGAACACTGGGTAATTTTTATGCGCGAGCTATGTGTGACTTAAAAGCGTATTTCTGGGATTTCTTCGAATATGCGGTACGTTAATAACGAGCCTATCACCAACAGAATCCACGAAGCCACAAAAGCGGCTTTGTTTCTCCTCTTTTACGACGTGTCGTTCTGTATCCCAAAAGCGTTCGGCACCGACGTGTGACGAAGCTGCGGGCATTTGTTCCAGTACGTCTGGCAGTTAAAATGTCTTGTAATTTCTCGCTACAAATCTCATGACTTGGCTCCAGATCACTTCCACTCGGTTCGTATTGTACTGCAACGGTGGCAACTGTAGAAATGCAGTATTTGTACGATGTGCTCGATGCAGCGAAAATTATTATTTTCCACATTTCTAACTATGTTTATCGCTATGGCTCTTGTGAGACCACAGCTCAGACATAAAACAGTGGGCATAGTCGAAATAAACAGTAATGGATTTTCCATTTTTGCTCTTAAAATTTAATTTTTTATTGTTTTCTCAATTTAAACAGTCTTTATTAGGTATACCAATTTGAATAAAAATACACTAAGGCGAGATTTGATCTAGCGATCCATGGACGTACCGCATTAACCGATTGACTCACAATGTGACAATTACTGACCTATATGGAAAAAAAAAACGTAAATTAGTTACAAACTACGGCTCGCACATACTTTATTCAACACGTACAACATGTAAACGTCACTACAGATATTCGAATTTAGGTTATGACGTATTGGCTATGCCTGACATCACTGCGGATGATGTGTCCCAAACGAATATCGAAATTCTCCATGACTCGTTAAAGTGTCGGAATATCGATGCTGTCCATGACCTTCTGAATGGCTGTTTCCATTTGAGCAACGGTTATGGGGTTACTGGTGTACAGCTTGTCTTTAATACGGCCCCACAAGAAGGGGTCGGATGTGTTCAGATCCGGAGTATATGGGGGCCAATCGAGGTACCCCAGAGGCAGAAAGCGGTCCACAAATTGTTCCTCCAGGGCGTCAAACACTCTCCTGCTTCGAAGAGATTGAGCTCCGTCTTGCATGCACCACATCCAGTCGAAATCAGCGCCACTTTGGATTAAGGGGATAAAATCAGCTTCCAAAATCTTCACGTACCGTTCGGTAGTCACTGCGTCAGGAAATATCGCACCGATTATTACGTTACTGGACATTACACACCACACAGTGACCCGTTGAGGGTGAAGAGACTTCTCGATCGCGAAATGCACGTTCTCGGTGGCCCACATGCGCCAATTTCGTTTATTGACGAACCCATCCACATGAAAGTGGGCTTCGTCGCTAAAACAAACCATAGTAACACCCATTATGCCCTGCGGCCAACCGTGTAATTTGAACTTCTTAACTCAAATCGTTCAGAAGTTATGCCGATTTCATTTCATGTAGTCTGATAATTGTGACCTCGCAAATCACATTCACAAAAACGTTTTAAATTTAGCGAAACAACTTCAAAGCCGATTTTTCCTGTATATTTGTGGATAACATTGAGAACTATCTGTTTCTCGCCACTTTTTAACGGTGTTCCACACGCGTGTTGCACTATGGAGTCGGAAACAGCATTAGCGTTTTTCACACACACATTAACAGCATGACAGTCAGAGCACAACAGTACAGAGACTGCGACTGTATAGGATTTTTGTAATAAAAATACATGATTAAGAAAGTGTTGATGGTTGTCGATATGTAGGAATATGTTAAAGTTTCATTTAACGCAACGTAGTAGTGAGATATCTAATACAGGAGTAGGATCTACCGGGTGATCAAAAAGTCAGTATAAATTTGAAAAATTAATAAACCATGGAATAATGTAGATAGAGAGGTAAAAATTGACACACATGCTTGGAATGACATGGGGTTTTATTAGAACTAAAAAAAACAAAGTTCACAAAATGTCCGACTGATGGCGCTGGACAGCAAAACGTCAGTGACTGCGCATGACAATCGCATATAAAAGGAGCTGTAAAGAGAGAGAGAATCTCCAAGCCGAGGCACGCTCCCGACTCCGTCTCCTCAACCTCCTTTCCGGCCGTACGTGTGGTCTGGACCCCTCCACCATACTCCACACCTATAAATCCCTCATCCGCCCTACCCTATGTTACGCCCATCCGGCCTGGATCTCCACCCCTCCTACCTTTTACAAATCCCTCCAAATCCTCTAACGCCATGCTCTCCACCTCGCCTATCGCATCCGTCTCCCCTCCCCCACTCGGGTCCTGTACGATCTCATTCCATTCACCCACCTCCTCCTTTTCCTTGAGAGGATACAGATCCTGTACACCTCCCGCAAACTCGATCCTCCTCACCCTCTTGTCTCGCCCATCCTCTCCCACCCCCATCCGCTGCCGCGCCTGTATTCCCACATCTTACCTGGTCTCCATCTCTCCACCCTCCTTACCCTCTCCCAAGGTGACTTCCGCCAGCTCCACCTCCCTGATGATGTCCTCCTCCATATACCCCTCCTACCAACTTTGATCCCCCATCCCTCTTCCTGCGTCTGTTCCTTTGGGCACCCTCCCTCCCTCCTCCCTTTCTCCCCACTCCTCCGCCGGGCTTCCCCTCACTTGTCCCTCTACTCCTCCTCCCATGTCCTCAGCCATTGGCGTCTTTGTTCTCCCCTCTCCACCCCCCCCCCCCGCCCTTCTTCCCCTCTTGGCAGGTCCCCGGACTCGCACATGCTACATGGACTTTCGCGCGCCGGAGATCATCGCCATCAGTGTCTCGTGTGTGCCGTCGTGTTTAGTGTTCAGTGTTCCCCGTCGCACTCCATCGTTCACCTGTGCCATCGCCGTCTTCAGTGTTTGAGCGTCGTGTCAACAGTTTCAAGTGTGGATTATCGTTGAGTGTGAACGGCTCCGTGTTTCTTTCTGTATTTTCTCATTGTGTATCCTCTGGCTGAAGGGCAGTATAGAACGCTGCTGACAGCCAGCCTGTTGTACAGGCTTTAAAATAACAATAAAGAACAAAAAAAGAGAGAATCAGATGCGCCAGCAGTCGCAGCATGTTGACGTTACCTGAAAAGGCGCTTTTAGTGAAACTGTATTATCAGAATGGGGAATGTGTTAGTTCAGCGTAACGATCCTATCGCCATAGGAAGGGGATTCGAACGGGTAAAGGTCCGTTGACAAATGCAGCTGTGATGAGAATGATTTCGAAGTTCGAAGCCACGGGTTGTATAGACGATAGACCCCATAGTGACCGACCGAGCGCAAGGCGTAATGCTGCTGAGACAGTTCAGGAAGAAATCGAGACTGTAGCGGGTTCGTCTATGCACAGGGAAGTCAGCGGTCGTGCAGTCGCACGTCGCACTGGAATTCCATACACTACTGTTTGGTTGGCACTGAGGCGTACCCTACGATGCTATCGGTACAAAATCAATCGCCATCGTGAACTGTTACCTGGAGATTTAGTGATGCGGAGGGCATTTGCGGTGTGGGCTTTTCAAAAGATGGTGGAAGATGACGATTGGTTGAGTAATGTGTTGTGGACCGACGAAGCTCATTTCGCGCTCCGAGGGTCTGTCAACGCCCACAATTGCAGAATTTGGGCTACCGAAAATCCTAGAACTGTCGTGGGAACTGCATTGCACGACGAGAAAGTCACGGTATGGGTTGGATTTACCATATCTCCCGTTATTGGCCCTTTTCTTCGAGGAAATGCGTGATTCTGGTTTTGTAACAGCTACCGTGACGGGTGAGAGGTAAGGCGATATGTTACAGAATCGCATCATCCCCAGCCTCGCTGATAAACACCTGCTGGAACATACGATGTTTATGCATGATGGCGCCCCACCCCATATTGCTACACGCGTGAAAGGTCTGTTGCGCGCGTCGTTTGGTGATGATCGTCTGCTCAGCCGTCACTTTCGTCATGCTTGGCCTCCCAGGTCCCCAGACTTCAGTCCGTGCGATTATTGGCTTTGCAGTTACCTGATATCGCAAGTGTATCGTGATCGACAGACATCTCTAGGGATGCTGAAAGACAACATCCGGCGCCAATGCCTCACCATAACTTCGGACATGCTTCACAGTGTTTTGTGTACATAGTTCCGCGTAGTCAGCGCAAACACAACTTTCCCAATAGGGCGCGCCACGATGAGCACAACAGCGCAGGCGCCGCGCTCGTCCGTCTCCGCTCTACGAGATGGCGCTGCCATAAAGACGGACCACATTCTGCTTCCGCCGATCCGCGTATTAATATGTAACGCAGCCAATGAGATTGCTGCTAACGTAGAACCTTTTCTCCTCTCGGATCACACTCGCGCAGTGATACCTGAATGCTTTAGGTATTATAACGAGTGTACAGACCTCCGAATAGTCAGTCTGCATTAGTCTGTACCAGTCTATAGTGAAGTTTCAGTCTGCGCCTAATACGATTATCATATTCCTTTACATAGCCTTGAAGAGAAATGTATAGACGCTTTGTCAAGTCTCAGAGATATGTGAGAATAAGATTAAACGTACCAAGACCAAAGGAACTTCACATTGTCAATTATAAACAGCATCCACAATCAAGTTAAGTAAGGTTTATGATTGTTATTATTTTAATAAATGTGTGTGAAAATTAATCAAGTTCTGTTTAAAGTTGGTCACCGTCAATCTGCTATTCTAAGCGTGCAAGTGGCATTTCCATCGTCTGACCTAACGGCAGAAGATAAACCCGCCAAGATAAGACCACGAGACATATTGCTGACACTCGCCTACTTCGCTAGAGCGACAAGTCAAACAATCTGCTGGTGTGTGTACCGAAGGTCTTACAGTACGCACACCACACAGTGGTGTTCACAACATTATTCCTCGACCACAGCTGTTGTTGAGGAATGATGGTGGACATGTTGAGCATTTACTGTAAAGAACATCACCGTTGCTTTGTCTTACTTTGTTATGCTAATTATTGCTATTTGATCAGATGAAGCGGCATCTGTCGGACATTTTTTGAACTTTTGTTTTTTTTGTTCTAATAAAACCACATGTCATTCCAAGCATGTGTGTCAATTTGTACCTCTCTATCTACATTATTCCGTGATTTATTCAGTTTTCAAATTTATACTGAGTTTTTGATCACCCGGTACTTTCAAGAGTGTAAAAACACCAGTGTATGTGTGCTAAGGCTGCAGACGAATCACAGCGTTTGTGTTTCTTTACAGCAGGTTTATTGTTATGATGAACGAAGTAGAACAGGTGCAGCCCACTTACTGTGCTCCCGAGAGGCATGTGGTTCGGACGCTGAAAAGTGCCGTCTGGCTGTGTTCGTGGACATCGGCTCCATTAGAAGCGACACGGCAAGGTGGATGGGAAAGGAGGGGGGGGGGGGGGGAGGAGGAAAGGCGAGCGGCGGGAGTGGAGCGCAGGTGGCCCGGGGCCGGCGACGTGACCGGAAGTGCTGATAGATCGGCAGACGGCGCGGCTGCGTCTGCCGCGTCAGCAGCGGCGGCCGTAACCCGGTTAGCGCGCGAGTGGCTGCTCATTGTGCGCATGCGCCCTCTTTAACTGCATTACTCGGGATGTCCGCTCCCCCTCGGGGAGCAAGGGACGCCTATGCGCCTCCCCCCTCCTCCCCCCTCCAGCCAACCTCCCGCCCAATGCCCTCCCTGGCGCTTTCTTCCGCGAGCAGCAGAGAGGACACGGCTCTGCAGCGGGTGCGACAACTTTGCGTTCGCACAAATTCGCCGATTCCCGGTCCTAACTTCGTTGCCGAGGTCTCTTTCTCTCACCGGAGTGTAGCGGAGAGTTTGTTTTAAAAAAACAGCCGCCCCGTTGCCCGGGAAGGGCTTTTAACATTACTCAGGCAGGCAGCTTAACCTACGCCGTAGGCCATCCCCGTTGGCGCACACCTGCGACGGACGCAGCTCCCGCAACCTCCTCCTTAGCTCTATCCACCATGCGCGCCAACCACTCGACTGAAGGGACGCTCAATCCATTGTCGAACTGTCAATGTATCGAACGTCAGAGGGGTCTTACTGCCATATTGTCAATACTACACTACGGACCATTAAAATTACTACACCAGCAAAGTGCTCACAGCCATTTGAACCATTTTCTACACCAAGAAGAAATGCAGATGATAAACGGGTATTCATTGCACAAATATATTACACTAGAACTGACATGTGATTATATTTTCACGCAATTTGGGTGCATAGATTCTGAGAAATCAGTACCCAGAACAACCACCTCTGGCCGTAATAACGGCCTTGATGCGCCTGGGCATTGAGTCAAACAGAACTTGGATGCTGTGTTCAGGTATAGCTGCCCATGCAGCTTCAACACGACACCACAGTTCATCAAGAGTAGTGACTCTCGTATTGTGATGAGCCAGTTGCTCGGCCACCATTGATCAGATGTTTTCAGTTGGTGAGAGATCTGGAGAATGTGCTGGCCAGGGCAGCAGTCGAGCACTTTCTGCACCCAGAAAGGCCCGTACAGCACCTGCAACATGAGGTCGTGCATTATTCTGCTGAAATGTAGGGTTTCGCAGGGATCGAATGAAAGGTACAGCCACGGGTCGTAACACATCTGTAATGTAACGTCCACTGTTCAAAGTGCTGGCAATGTGAACAAGAGGTGACCGAGACGTGTAAACAATGGCACCCCTTACCATCACGCCGGGTGATTCGTCAGTATGGCGATGACGAATACGCGCTTTCAATGTGCGTTCACCACGACCTCGCCAAACACTGATGGGACCATCATGATGCTGTAAACAGAACCTGCATTCATCAGAAAAAATGACGTTTTGCCATTCGTGCACCCAGGTTCGTCGTCGAGTACACCATCGCAGGCGCTCCTGTCTGTGATGTAGCTTCAAGGGTAACCGCAGCCATTGTCCCCGAGCTGATTGTCCATGCTGCGGCAAACATCGTCGAACTGTTCGTACAGATGGTTGTTGTCTTGCAAACGTTCCCATCTGTTGACTCAGGGATGGAGACGTGGCTGCACGATCCGTTACAGCCATGCGGATAAGATGCCTGTCATCTTGACTGCTAGTGATACGAGGTCGTTGGGATCCAGCACGGCGTTCCGTATTACCCTCCTAATCCACCGATTCCATATTCTGCTAACAGTCATTGGATCTCGACCAACGCGAACAGCAATGTCGCGATACGATAAACCGCAATCGCGATATGCTACAATCCGACCTTTATCAAAGTCGGAAACGTGATGGTACGCATTTCTCCTCCTTACACGTGGCATCACAACAACGTTTCACCAGGCAACGCCGGTCAACTGCTGTTTGTGTATGAGAAATCGGTTGGAAACTTTCCTCATGTCAGCACGTTGTAGGTGTTGCCACCGGCGCCAACCTTGTGTGAATGCTCTTAAAAGCTAATCATTTGTATATCACAGCGTCTTCTTCCTGTCGCTTAAATTTCGCCTCTGTAGCACGCCATCTTTGTGGTGTAGCCATTTTAATGGCCAGCAGTGTGGGGGAAACTACGGCCGTAATTATTCCCGAGAGCATACAGCTTTACTGTATGATTAAATGATGATGGAGTCCTCTTGGGTAAAATATTCCGTAGGTAAAATAGTTCCCCATTCGGATCTCCGGGCGGGGACCACTCAGGAGGACGTCGTTATCAGGAGAAAGAAAACTGGCGTTCTACGGATCGGAGCATGGAATGTCAGATCCCTTAATCGAGCAGGTAGGTTAGAAAATTTAGAAAGGGAAATGGATAGGTTAAAGTTAGATATAGTAGGAATTAGTGAAGTTCGCTGGCAGGAGGAACAAGACTTTTGGTCAGGCGAATACAGGGTTATAAATACAAAATCAAATAGGGGTAATGCAGGAGTCGGTTTAATAATGAATAAAAAAATAGGAGTGCGGGTAAGCTACTACAAACAGCATAGTGAATGCATTATTGTGCCAAGATAGACACGAAGCCCTAGCCTACTACAGTAGTACAAGTTTACATGCCAACCAGTTATGCAGATGACGAAGAAATTGAAGAAATGTATGATGAAATGAAAGAAATTAGTCAGATAGTGAAGGGAGACGAAAATTTAATAGTCGTGGGTGACTGGAATTCCCGTGCGACTGCTACGGTCGCAGGTTCGAATCCTTCCTCGGGCATGGATGTGTGTGTTGTCCTTAGGTTAGTTAGGTTTAAGTAGTTCTAAGTTCTAGGGGACTGACGACCACAGCAGTTGAGTCCCATAGTGCTCAGAGCTATTTGAACCATTTTTTTGGACTGGAATTCGGTAGTAAGGAAAGGGAGAGAAGGAAACGTAGTAGGTGGATATGGTTTGGGGCTAAGAAATGAAAGAGGAAACCGCCTGGTAGAATTTTGCACAGAGCACAACTTAATCATAACTAATACTTGGTTCAAGAATCATACAAGAAGGTTGTATACATTCAAGAAGCCTGGAGATACTGACAGGTTTCAGGTAGATTATATAATGGTAAGACAGAGATTTAGGAGCCAGGTTTTAAATTGTAAGACATTCCCAGGGGCAGATGTGGACTCTGACCACAATCTATTGGTTATGGACTGTAGATTAAAACTGAAGAAACTGCAAAAAGGTGGGAATTTGAGGAGATGGGACCTGGATAAACTGACTAAACCAGAAGTTGTACAGAGTTTCAGGGAGAGACTAAGGTAACAATTGACAGGAATGGGGGGAAAGAAGTGCAGTAGAAGAAGAAGGGGTAGCTCTGAGCAATGAAGTAGTGAAGGCAGCAGAGGTTCAAGTAGGTAAAAAGACGAGGGGTGGTAGAAATCCTTGGGTAACGGAAGAAATATCGAATTTAATTAACGAAAGGATAAAATATAAAAATGCAGTAAATGAGGCAGGCAAAAAGGAGTACAAACGACTAAAAATGAGATCAACAGGAAGTGCAAAATGGCTAAGCAGACATAGCTAGAGGACAAATGTAAGGATGTAGAGGCTTATCTCACTAGGGGTAAAATAGATACTGCCTACAGGAAAATTTAAGAGACCTTTGGAGATGTATGATCATCATGAGCTCAGATGGAAAATCACTTCTAAGCAAAGAAGGGAAAGCAGAAAGGTGGAAGGAGTATATAGAGGGTCTATACAAGGGCGATGTACTTGAGGACAATATTATGGAAATGGAAGAGGATGTAGATGAAGATGAAATGGGAGATATGAGACTGTGTGACTAGTTTGACAGAGCACTGAAAGACTTGAGTCGAAACAAGGTCCCCGGAGTAGACAACATTCCATTGCAACTACTGACGGCCTTGGGAGATCCAGTCCTGACAAAACTCTGCCATCTGGTGAGAAAGATGTATGAAACAGGCGAAATACCCTCAGACTTCAAGAAAAATATAACAATTCCAATCCCAAAGAAAGCAGGTGTTGACAGATGTGAAAATTACCGAACTATCAGTTTAATAAGCCACAGGTGCAAAGTACTAACACGAATTCTTTACAGACGAATGGAAAAACTAGAAAAAGCCGACCTCGGGGAAGATCAGTTTGGATTCCGTAGAAATACTGGAACACGTGAGGCAATACTGACCTTACGACTTATCTTAGAAGAAAGATTAAGGAAAGGCAAACCTACGTTTCTACCATTTGTAGACTTAGAGAAAGCTTTTGACAATGTTGACTGGAATACTATCTTTCCAATTCTAAAGGTGGCAGGGGTAAAATACAGGGAGCGAAAGGCTATTTATAATTTGTACGGAAACCAGATGCCAGTTATACGAGTCGAGGGACATGAAAGGGAAGCAGTTGTTGGGAAGGGAGTAAGACAGGGTTGTAGCCTCTCCCCAATGTTATTCAATCTGTATATTTAGCAAACAGTAAAGGAAACGAAGGAAAAATTCGGAGTAGGTATTAAAATCCATGGAGAAGAAGTAAAAACTTTGAGGTTCGCCGATGACGTCGTAATTCTGTCAGAGACTGCAAAGGACCTGGAAGAGCAGTTGAATGGAATGGATAGCGTCTAGAAAGGAGGATATAAGATGAACATCAACAAAAACAAAACGAGGATAATGGAATGTATTCGAATTAAGTCGGGTGATGCTGAGGGAATTAGATTAGGAAATGAAACACTTAAAGTAGTAAAGGAGTTTTGCTATTTGGGGAGCAAAATAACTGATGATGGTCGAAGTAGAGAGAATATAAAATGTAGACTGGCAATGGCAAGGAAAGCGTTTCTGAAGAAGAGAAATTTGTTAACACCGAGTATGGGTTTAAGTTTCAGGAAGTCATTTCTGAAAGAATTTGTATGGAGTGTAGCCATGTATGGAAGTGAAACATGGACGATAAATAGTTTGGACAAGAAGAGAATAGAAGCTTTCGAAATGTGGTGCTACAGAAGAATGCTGAAGATTAGATGGGTAGATCACTTAACTAATGAGGAGGTACTGAATAGGATTGGGGAGAAGAGACGTTTGTGGCACAACTTGACCAGAAGAAGGGATCGGTTGGTAGGACATGTTCTGAGGCATCAAGGGATGACCAATTTAGTATTGGAGCGCAGCGTGGAGGGTAAAAATCGTATAGGGAGACAAAGTGAAGAATACACTAAGCAGATTCAGAAGGACGTAGGTTGCAATAGGTACTGGTAGATGAAGTAGCTTGCACAGGATAGAGTAGCATGGAGAGCTGCATCAAACCAGTCTCAGTACTGAAGATCACAACAAGAAGAACATAGTGTAGTATATGCGCTGTGAGCAACGGCATTGAGGGAGTCGTAGTCTCGCTGTCGGACGCGCAAGTCAAGTTGAATGTGTCCGAAAAAGTTATATGTAAAATGAAGAACGTACTGCTACTTCGCGTTCGGTTTATATTACTGTGAAAGCAGATGCATTTACGGACAGAAAATTTGAGCTTTGTGAAGGAATTAGTTGGAGAGATAAACGCTTGTGAACTCTCAGCCTTTGTGAAGAATTCCGCGTGGCATTTTTCGTAATCGGTTATTAGCTATGAAAATCGCGTAACAATTCGGGTTAAACTTTGGTACATTTCTGCGTGTGTACTAGATGGTATGAACTGTGAGATGAGGATAGTGATGTTAGCTGTCAGTTTTAAATGCGGGCTGATGGCAGCTATTTGATTTGGCGTCTAAAGCAAATAAAGAACTTTTTGCCGAATTTTGGCATTTTTCTAAGAGATGAAACAATCGTCGTCCACCCTAAAATTGTTATATTTACATGACATTTAGCCACAGAGTTAACGCGGACTGTGCTAACGTAAGTATTGACGATGTTTTTCTTCAACGCTGCTTTTAACATCGTCAGAACTGTATCTACGTTGCAGAGAAGCGGGTTGGTGACCAGACGGCGTACTGAGGTAGGCAGAACTTTTGTGGTTGTCAGTACGACGAAAGAAGCAGTTAAAGCGAATTTTAACCTAGCAACACCGCAACCCTCAATGGTGAATGTGTGATGCGCAATGTCCAGTCAGGACACAATCGGTGCGATATCCCTTGATGGCACAGTGACTACCAAACGGTACGTGAAGGTTTTGTAATTTCAATCCGATTATCCAAAGTGTCCCCGATTTCGACAAGATGTGGTTCATGCAAGATGGAGCTTGACCCCATCGAAGCGAGAGACTGTTTGATGTCCTGGAGAAACAATTTGGGGACCGCATTCTGGCTCTGCAGTACCCAGAGGCCACTGGCATGGGCATCGATTGGCCGCCGTACTCTCCGGATCTGAACACATGAGACTCCTTTATGTGGAGCTATATTAAATTCAAGGTATATAGCAATAACCCCAAAACCATCGGTGAGCTGCAAACAGCCATTCAGGAGGTCATCGACAGCAACGACGTCCCACTTTTCAGCGGGTCATCTCGCTATTAGCCTGCGCTACATCATCGCCAATGATGGCAGGCATATCGAACGTGTCATAACATAAATCCGAATATATGTAGTGGCGTTTACATGTTGAATAAAGTGTGTGCACACCGTAGTTTGTAACTAATTTACATTTTTTTCATATAGTTCAATAATTGTCATCCTGTATCACTGAATTCAATACTGTGAAGTAAAGTTCTGCAGCCTCTATGTGCTCACTACTGACTGCGGTCGTGCAGACGACATTAATTATCTAGCGCGTATTAGGAACAATCAAGAATGGGGTGCCGCAAGTTTCGGTCTTGGGTCCTCTGTTGTTCTTAATACGAGGTGCATTCAAGTCTAAGGCCTCCGATTTTTTTTCTAATTAACTACTCACCCGAAATCGATGAAACTGGCGTTACTTCTCGACGTAATCGCCCTGCAGACGTACACATTTTTCACAACGCTGACGCCATGATTCCATGGCAGCGGCGAAGGCTTCCTTAGGAGTTTGTTTTGCCCACTGGAAAATCGCCGAGGCAATAGCAGCACGGCTGGTGAATGTGCGGCCACGGAAAGTGTCTTTCATTGTTGGGAAAAGCCAAAAGTCACTAGGAGCCAGGTCAGGTGAGGAGGGAGCATGAGGAATCACTTCAAAGTTGTTATCACGAAGAAACTGTTGCGTAACGTTAGCTCGATGTGCGGGTGCGTTGTCTTGGTGCAACAGCACACGCGCAGCTCTTCCCGGACGTTTTTGTTGCAGTGCAGGAAGGAATTTGTTCTTAAAAACATTTTCGTAGGATGCACCTGTTACCGTAGTGCCCTTTGGAACGCAATGGGTAAGGATTACGCCCTCGCTGTCCCAGAACATGGACAGCATAATTTTTTCAGCACTGGCGGTTACCCGAAATTTTTTTGGTGGCGGTGAATCTGTGTGCTTCCATTGAGCTGACTGGCGCTTTGTTTCTGGATTGAAAAATGGCATCCACGTCTCATCCATTGTCACAACCGACGAAAAGAAAGTCCCATACAAGCTGTCGCTGCGTATCAACATTGCTTGGCAACATGCCACACGGGCAGCCATGTGGTCGTTTGTCAGCATTCGTGGCACCCACCTGGATGACACTTTTCGTATTTTCAGGTTGTCATGCAGGATTGTCTGCACAGAACCCACAGAAATGCCAACTCTGGAGGCGATCTGTTCAACAGCCATTCGGCGATCCCCCAAAACAATTCTCTCCACTTTCTCGATCACGTCGCCAGACCGGCTTGTGCGAGCCCGAGGTTGTTTCAGTTTGTTGTCACATGATGTTGTGCCTTCATTAAACTGTCGCACCTTCATTAAACTGTCGCACCCACGAAAGCACTTTCGACACATCCATAACTCCATCACCATATGACTCCTTAAACTGTCGATGAATTTCAGTTGGTTTCCCAACACGCAAATTCAGAAAACGAATAATTGCACACTGTTCAAGTAAGGAAAACGTCGTCATTTTAAGTATTTAAAACAGTTCTCATTCTCGGCGCTGGCGGTAAAATTCCATCTGCCGTACGGTGCTGCCATCTTTGGGACGTATTGACAATGAACGCGGCCTCATTTTAAAACAATGCGCATGTTTCTATCTCTTACCAGCCCGGAGAAAAAAAATCGGAGAACTTGAATGCACCTCATATGTATTAAGTACTTGGCATTTTGTGTTCATGAAGGTGCAAAGCCGGTACATTTTGGCGATGATACAAGTACAGCTATCACACACAACAGAAAAGAATTAACTGGTGAAATTGTAAACGACGTTTTTCAGAAAATTATTAAGTGGTTCTCTGCAAATAGGCTCTCATTAAACTTTTGATAAAACACAGTATATACAGTTCCACACAGTAAATGGAACGACACCATCTATAAACAGAGACTTCGATCAGAAATCGGTAGCTAAGGTAGAATATTCAAAATTTCTAGGCGTAAGCATTGATGAGGGGTTGAACTGAAAAAAAAAAAACACACTGAGGATTTGCTGAAACGTTTGAGTTCAGCTACTTGTGCTATAAGGGTCATTGCAAATTTTGGCGATATACCTCTGAGTAAATTAGCTTACCACGCCTATTTTCATTCTTTGCTTTCGTATGGTATCATATTCTGGGGTAACTCATCGTTGAGTAAAAGAGTGTTCATTGCACAAAAGCGTGTAATCAGAATAATTGCTGGAGCTCATCCAAGATCATCCTGTAGACACTTATTTAAAGAGCTAGAGATCTTCACTGTAACCTCCATATATATGAAATTTGTTATTAACAATCCGAACGAATTTAAAAGTAATAGCAGTGTACATGACTAAACACTAGGAGAAAGGATAATCTTCACTACTCAAGGTTAAATTTAATTTTGGCTCAGAAGGGTGCAAATTAGGCTGCCACAAAAGTCTTTGGTCACTTACCTAATAGCATCAAAGGCTGACAGCTACCCATACAGCAATTAAAAGGAAATTAAAAGGATTTCTTAATGGCAACTCCTTCTACTCATTAGATGAATTCTTGGATATAGTAAGTGGGCAATTTCCCCAACCCCCACAAAAAAAATTAAAAATATTAAGTGCCATGTAATATTTTGTGTAATGTAATATCTTGTATAGACACCTTTTATTAACCTGACACGTTCCACATCATTACAAAGTGTCGTATTCGTGATCTATGGAACAAGTACTAATCTAATCTAATCTAATCTAGTAGTTGAAAATTCTGGCAACACATAGGACGTGAAACAGCGACCGCAAACTCCATCTCCGTACGATGCCGGACATGAGTCAAGAATTCAGAGTACTCATAAAGCAGGAGCAGAGACTTGACTCAAGTGTGCGGTCGTAAAAAAGCAATTCGTAGTGCTTCAGTCTCCACGAAGAAGCACAGAGAAACGAATGATGCTGCTCCTAGCGAATCGGCAATCGCATATAGCTAAGTCTATCGATGCTTAGCCAGAGACTCCCACAAAACGCAGTCTAGCGCCGTGTGCCTGTCGATACCCCACCACGGAGCCCCCTCGCTTCCAAGTTCACAATTTAGTGCAAACATCGCCTTGTTAGCGTGAACTCTTCTTGCAGCCAATCGCCGCGCTCGTCATGAACAGTACACTTTCCACTCTCCGCGTCATGAAGGTGTCAACCAGCCGTCTTCAACTCATACTCAATCCGGCAGAAACTTCCACAAGAAATTGTGACCCCTCCACTCTCTACAAATTCAGCCAACCAGGTACTTTTCTGTAACTTTCGGGAGGAATATGCCTGTATGAATGCCATGAGACCTTCTGTGGCGGTTAGCCTCCATCTGCAGCAGGCATTCTTCAGCGCATTCCACCTTGCCGAAAAGGCTGATGCCGGTGCTTGTAAGACGCTATGCTTCCAGCATCGTCCCGACCCCACCTCCTCCGCGCCCGCAGGTCCATCGTGAGAAGCCACTTTTCCCGCCGGCCTCAAAACGGGGTGCCTCACGCTCGGCTTGTTCTCTTCAGAGTCATTAGACTGCCCTATGTGCCTATACTTGCAAATGTTTGTTGGTCATTAGAGAAGTAAAGCCAGCACAGCGATGAAAGCTACATTATGTGCGACTGATCCCGGCGGAGGTTCGAGTCCTCCCTCGGGCATGGGTGTGTGTGTTTGTCCTTAGGATAATTTAGGTTAAGTAGTGTGAAAGCCTAGGGACTGATGGCCTTAGTGGTTCAGTCTCATAAGATTTCACACACATTTGAACACAGCTACATTAAAGTACCTATGTTCATTTTTTGCATGTGTACAGGGCCGCTAACTCCGAACACTCTTATTTGTTGAACTTAGTTTTTTCCTCGTTTGGATTTGATTAAAATGGTGTGGTCCTGGGAGGTCTCCAAATATCCAGGCACTCGAAATCTGGAGGCCCCCGGGACCGGAGTCCTGACTGGGGTCGCCCCCTCTGCCCCCTCTTTCGACCCCTCCATTAGTCCGCCACTGTACCGAAGCACACTGATGATCCAAGACATAATGACCACCCACTTAATAGCTCGTTTAATCTGGAATGCAACACAGCAGAGATTCCTCTTGGTGTGGATTTTGATTACTCGTTGCTAGGTGCACAGAGTTATGTGACACCAGATGTGACGAAATTGTCTTTAAATTATTGGCTAGTGATTTGTGGAAGTGGAGCCGGTAGTATCCCAAAGGAGCTCCATCGGGTTCAGATCAAGCGAAGTTTTTGGCTAAAACATCAATGTGAGTTCAGTATCATGGTCCCCATACCAACGAAGCGCAATTCTGGCCTTATGATACGGAGAGTTACCCTCCTGGAACATGCCATCACCCTCAGGGAAGACATTAAGCACTGTTCACAATAATGTTCAAGTAGTCTACGGCTAGTGTAGTCTACAGCTAGTCTGGTTCGATTCCCACTACTGACAAGGATTTTTGCTCAGTGGTAGGAGTGGTACGGGGTGTACTAAGCCTCGCGAAGCCACTTGAGGTGCTACTTGTTGGAGTAGCTGCTCCATGGTCTGGAAAGTCTGCAAAACGCCTGGGAGAGCGGATGCTGACCACTCGTCCCTCCATACTGTATCAAACGACGCCGCAAGGCAGACGATGACGTCCCGAGGGCCTTCACGGCCTGGTGAGGAGCTCGTTTTTTATGTCTTACGCAGTAGTTGTGTCGATTAGTACCATAGCACAATATTGACTCCAATGGCCTACATCTGTGGTGCAGTGATTGTTTCGAGCAGACCTTTGCCTGAATGACGGCATCTCCTGATATTGTCATCGAACTGGCGCAACAAGAAACATGACTCTTGCGACCTGGCGACAAGTTTCCATTGGTCGCTGGTGAAATCTCGATGATCCTGTGCCCACCGCAATCATGTCTGACAACGTGGGGTCAACGTGTCAGCACGTAGTAGTCGTGTGTACCAGAGCCTCACCTTCAACGATGTGCCCCAAGTGGTGTCCTCTGACACACTTGTGCTGATGCATTGTACTTTGTCACGAGGTCTTCCACAGATCGTCACCTATCCCGCTTTGTGGAGTGGGCCTCATTGTTCTCTTACGTGGCGTGCATGTCCAGCATATTGTCACCTACTCGTGGTTTCATCCTCCTTGAACCACTTTGCATAGAAACTCAAGCCTGTACCAGGCGAACGTCCGACCAGCTTCGCTACTTGCGAGATGCTCGTTTCCAAGTTTTTTTTTTGGGTCATCAGTCTACTGACTGGTTTGATGCAGCCCACCACGAATTCCTCCCCTGTGCTAACCTCTTCATCTCAGAGTAGCACTTGCAATCTACGTCCTCAATTTTTTGCTTGACGTATTCCGATCTCTCTCTTCCTCTACAGTTTTTGCCCTCTACAGCTCCCTCTAGTACCATGGAAGTGATTCCCTCATGTCTTAGCAGGTCCTATCATCCTGACCCTTCTCCTTATCAGTGTTTTCCACATATTCATTTCCTCTCCGATTCTGTATAGAACCTCCTCATTCCTTATCTTAGCAGTCCACCTAATTTTCAACATTCGTCTATAGCACCACATCTCAAATGCTTCGATTCTCTTCTGTTCCGGTTTTCCCACAGTCCATGTTTCACTACCATAGAATGCTGTACTCCAGACGTACATCCTCAGAAATTTCTTCCTCAAATTAAGGCCGATATTTGATATTAGTAGACTTCTCTTGGGCAGAAGTGCCTTTTTTGCCATAGCGAGTCTGCTTTTGATGTCCTCCTTGCTCCGCCCGTCATTGGTTATTTTACTGCCTAGGTAGCAGAATTCCTTAACTTCATTGACATCGTGACTATCAATCCTGATGTTAAGTTTCTCGCTGTTCTAATTTCTACAACTTCTCATTACCTTCGTCTTTCTCCGATTTACTCTCAAACCATACTGTGTACTCATCAGACTGTTCATTCCGTTCAGCAGATCATTTAATTCTTCTTCACTTTCACTCAGGATAGCAATGTCATCAGCGAATCTTATCATTGATATCCTTTCACCTTGTATTTTAATTCCACTCCTGAACCTTTCTTTTATTTCCATCATTGCTTCCTCGATGTACAGATTGAAGAGTAGGGGCGAAAGGCTACAGCCTTGTCCTACACCCTTCTTAATACGAGCACTTCGTTCTTGATCGTCCACTCTTATTATTCCCTCTTGGTTGTTGTACATATTGTATATGACACGTCTCTCCCTATAGCTTACCCCTACTTTTTTCAGTATCTCGAACGACTTGCACCATTTTATATTGTCGAACGCTTCTTCCAGATCCACCCCTAGGACAAGAGAGTGGTGGTGGCGTTTCCAAGTACTGGCTCACAAAAAACATTCCTTCATCGGATCGTTTACGTCAGCGCTTTTCCCCATTTGGGGCCTATTCGCCTTTAGTCTTTGCTCCTCAATCATACTTCCCTTACAGCGTCTCGGGCTTGGTGAGCTGTAAGGATGTGTAAAGATCCACGCAAGTAGTAAGTATTATCCAAGTGGAGCATTTAGTAGGTCGCAGCATGTCCCAGCTGAGAGTTTGCGAGGAACTGTTTCTCCTGACATTTTCTCTCTGTTGTTCAACTCGATCATCCTGTGCCAACCGTAGGCAGCAGGTGGGCTGTGCGTGGTATATTCCACAGTTCAACCAGTAGGTTTAATACATACACAATAAGGAAATAAGATAATTAAACAGTGATATATGTGTGCACTTTTTTAAAATTGATGAAACTATGAATTTCGTTGATGGTATTAGCGCGAAATTTAATTGCTGACTTCTTTCACTTTTAAATTAAAATCAGAAAAATTAAACACAAATAAAATTATATTTAAAAGACGTCACAGGCAGGTGATGACCTGGAAACGTATCAGTGCACATTCACTGGGAGTTGAAAGACTTGTTCTAGGGAAGGATTTTTAGACAATGGAGTGACGTCCGGCTTTCTGTAGTGTTGCAGGGCACCGTCAGATTGGAAGTGTGGTTATTATGGTTTGTGTTAAAATGGGTGGTAGGAAACAGGGAGAGAGAGTTGGAGTTCGGGGTGTTTGCAAGGCCGTAATATGAAAACGAAAGGCATAGGGAATGATGGAGAGGAGCAGGTAAAAGCGGATGTCTGATATCGGGTGGGGTAGGGCACAGAAATTTTGACCTGATTTTATACATGAGTTGTGGCCGAACTAGTATGTTCTCCTGGTGCCAATTGCGACTCCATATCGAGTCATGGGAGTGAGACTAAGTGTACGTCGGAGGTTCGGATGGTGTGATAGAGTTGTAGGAATGTTTAGTATCGGAGAGTATGTGGATTTAGTTTTGGGACAGGATGTGATAAACGTAGTATGTTGGGAGGGAACAGATGAGGAACGGGATACTGTAATGCTATTGTAATGCTATTACACAACATTGAGTGTTATGAAATGGTTTGTAAGTGTGAGGAGTAGAGAGTGTCTGAGTAAGGTATACAATTGCTTGAAGACGAAGTGTCCTTAGATGGTTGTGAATTTATGAAGAATACAAATTGGGCTGCAAAGAAGATCTGTTGTAATGTGTTTGGGCTTTGGAGAGAGTGGTCATTTAGGAGTAAGATCTTCAGGAATCTCATAACTGGGAGGTGGGCTCAGGGAGTTACTGCGATGACTGCGTTTAGCAAAGAATTGGATAGCCACAGACAGTTCAGACACTGTACTCGTGGGTGGGGGACTTTGCGTTTGCATCAGTAGGTGTTATGGCATTATGCGTTCTGAAGGCGGAAACGCAAGTGGCTTGTAAGTCTGGTGGCCGGGATCCTAGGATAAGTGACAACAGTCACGTGCCTCGCCGGGGATTCCCCTGGCCAGCTCAGCCTCCTGGGAGGCGGGTTACGACGTCTGGGAGGCGCTCGCTGTCTCGTCCTGTCTGGAGCCTCGTGAGGTCGCGGCCGGGCGGTCTTCACGGAGCCCGCGGCACTCAGCAGATTGCCCCTGCCAGCCACTGTGCGCCGCTCCTGCGTGGCCAGGCGACTTCAAACGCGGTCGCTATCAGCCGATCACCTGCTGTGGCCGCTTGCTGCACCCTACTGCCCTGCCAGGCGCACAGAGCCGTTTCTATCATTAGGGGCGGCGGAGAGCTGTAAACATAAGTTACAAATAAAACAGTGAACAAACTGAGCGAGTGAGGAGATAAAAGGGAAGAAGAGGAAAAATTAAAACACCGAATTGTTTTCAATAGTGTATGGAACAGTTACTTAATAAGTCTTTGCTTTCTTTGACGAAAGTAAGCACATTGCCTCTGCGCACGTGAACACTAAATCACTGGCTACTGAGAAGGGAAATTCCCCGTCGCACCCTTCTCAGATTTAGTGGTACGATGGTCCATTGGAAAGCCCGTCAAAAACTGATCACATATCAGGTATAAAAACCGGAAGAAACAGTACTGAACACTGAAAAAAAAAAAAAATAGAAACGGTGAACGGTCCAAGAATGCCAAGTGGAATGTAGTTCAGTTTAACGGGTCACAATGTTGGATTGCCACGTGGGCGACGTGTGTTCAAAATTCTCTCGTGCCATTACCTCCCATTTATTTCGCAACATTATGAAGTGTCCTTTCGTTCATTGAAATGTTTGTTCTGTTCCTACAGTCTTGGCAGTTGTCATACTATTCTGAACCTTCAATTAAGGCGGTTCACAAACAACAACTCAAGTACACATGTTATTCCATAACGTTATCGTGGAAGTAGGGGCCAGGACGTGCTGGTGAAAAAACACACACTGCTAAAGATACCTTTTTATTTCAAAAGACTTTCTCAATAATACGTTTTTAAGTCTGGCATTTTTTAAGAAACAATTTCAAAAGAATTTCCAATAGCTATCAGATTTTCTTTATGAAAAGGAGATTGCAAGGTATGACGTTAACAACTTCCCAATAATAAGATTTTAAACTTGACATATGTATGTATAAGACAACAATTAAAAAAAAACTCTTTTAAATAGCTGGCAAATTTTCTCAATGTAAAGGATATTACAAGGTATGACGTTACCACCTTCCCAATAATAAGATTTTAAACAAAAGAGAATAAGACCTTTAAAAATTTAGTAGCTAGTTTGTACTAAAGTTAAAATACTTGTCTCTTGCCAATTAAATAACTTACATTACACCTGTCAGTTGTTACAAGATAAGTGTGAATAAGCCAGCACACACACCTTCACATTAAAGGCAGTTCCCAAAAAAAATTCTTTAGCTCGGTGAGGGAGTGACACGTCTAAAGGGGCTCAGATCACAAAAATCGGAATAGTTATTGGTGGTCTACAGGGCCACAGCAGACCAGCCCCAAAACTTGCATTACCAGCCACCATCTCCCCGAGTTACCCAAAACCAGAAGATGTAGCAAGGGCGGCGCCTGCACTGACTCTGAACCACAGACGCACGACCCGACCCTATATATATATTGCATAAAAATAGTACTCAACTTCGCACACTCCACCACAGCACCGGGAACACGTTGCACTTCCAAATGCTCGTCAGAGCCAACCGCTTCCAGTGGTTTCGACAGCCGATAGGAAGACAAACGGTCCCACGCGCTGATCTCCTGCACCACGGCTTCTAAGCTTCATAAGCCACGTACATGCGGGTAAAGCAGACTTAGCCCCTGACAGCCAAGAGGTCGGCCAAAGCACGTGGCGAGCAGTTGACGACCCCCAACAACAGGGCCCCGCTCGCGCCACCACCTCTCTCGGTCACCGCTCAGTATGTACCCCTTATCGTCACGCGGCCGTAAACTTGCTACACCTCCCGCCAGAGGGCGGTAGCGATCCACACAGCGGGCAAACCGAAAGCGCCACCGCAAACACTAGACGAGAAGCCAGACACAACTACGGTTCATATACATTGGTAATAGAATATGAGTTTTGTGCTAAGAATGGGTTACCGTTGCAAGAAAAAATAATGAATAGTGAGAGCAGCCGAGATACCACATAGACGTCTCACAGAAATGAAAACAACACATAAACAGGTGTGAACTACGTTACAACAAAGGAATTCAAAAGTCAAAAGTTCCAAAATGAAACGCAACTTCGGAAATGTTAAAAACATGTTTTGACAACACAGAGAATCTGCGTGATTATGAAACTGTTGCGTTCATTCGTTGCAACTTATGTGACAAACTATTATCTTTTCATCATTTTCGTGGGAGTGATCACATTCACATTCATACGATTACCTAAATCGGGGAAAGGGGGCGAATCCCACTCACTTACCAGGCGTGCAAATCAGGTGCGTCGATAAGATTTATATGACACACGTACTGTCACTAATGCCGTGTACGACACACCAGACGAATTTTCTGGTGGAGGGTTGGGTTGACTTGTCTCGTCATCAAAGTTTGCGGTTCCCATTCGAAAGCCACTTCCTTTCCGCTGCTAATAGAGTAGTTGCGCACAATCAATTGTCATTACAGGTCCCGTCCTTAAATCTCGCTGTGGCAAACGGACTTTACACTGAAAGGTCTCTGTTGGATTCCTTTCATGTTAATTGCTTAAATCTGTTGTCATTTACGGCATACATTACACTTCTAAATTTACTGTGGTGTTTCTGACTATCTGGGAGGAGACTGAGCAGTGGAACGCGTTACTTTTACACATAAACAAGAACGATCTGTCAGACTACTACACTTTAAAACACAGTTCATATGTAATTCACGTCACCCAGTCTCATACAGAACCTACATCCGCTTTCTTTTATATACCGTATATGATACTGTCGTCCCCCATCCCTTCCCCGATTCAATTTTCTCCCAAAGAAGTTACGTTCGTAGCGCAATCCTGTCCGTCATGAAATTACCACACACTGGTATACTAAATTCATACTAGCTCTCTGTGAAATCTTCCCGAAAAGAATAACTGAGGGCTGCTTTGATGATTACACCACATGCTTCACGTGGTCGACTTGGTTTACACAAAAAGTCTAATTCCACAATAATTTTGATAATTAAAATAAATTACATCGAAACGCAATTTACAAAAGAAAAACGTCGAACTGGTTACTATCGTCTTACCATTAACCTAATAGGTCAAACAATTGTATAGGCACGTGGTGCTGGTCTCACAAAGTACACCCAACGTGGGTTGAACATAAAGAAAAGTTGCTATATTGAAAAATATTGTCAAGAGGAGACATTATAATCTCACGCACATTCGCATTTAAGATTGATGATCTTAGAGTTACGGTTTATCAACTCGTGGTTCTACTTTACTCACAAAGTAGTGACAGAGCAACTACTGGAAGATATTCTGAACTTCACAATCGAATTACACTGCGTCGCCATTTAAGATAACATAAGATATTTTAGATCTAAACCTGAAATAAAGGTGATTAAATTTTCAGTTAGGCTGAACTTAAGAAATCCATTGTCCTACGGACTTGGCAGAGACACACTTAGCTGGAGATCTTACCACTTCAGACGCTCGCTACAGACAGACTGCCGTGGGCCCCTACCGAGGGTGCATCACAGATACAAACGGAAGTAACCAGAGAGGCAGCTTCCTATACCAAGATGACAAGGGACGGACAGGACCATACCAAGAACAGAAACCTCTTTGCTTTTAGAAAGCGTAGCTACCTGTTCCGACGTTGGTCCTACTGTTCTCTAGCAGACAGGCTTGTCTGCTACCATCAAGCATGCAACTAGAAATACATTTGCTCATTCATCCTTTCACACAGAAGGGAAGGGGGAGGACAGGATCTTATCATATACAGTTGAAAGGTGGCTACACTCAGTCACAGCGCCAGAGATTGCGCCAAAGAGTATTATTCAGCCGCCTCCACTGGCAGTTACAGCTGAGAAGTTGCTGAGAGCAGTAGTAGTTCTGAGGTAGCCGTAGTTAGAGTACTAATTGTGACCATGTCGTGTGCAGTTGTTCTGTTAGGCAAGACACCAGATGTTGTTGGATTGGGGATGTTGTAATGATCAGAGTGCATTTTTCGTCAATATATATGAAGGTAAAGAAAATTTTTTTATTTCAAATGTCTTATGCCTCTTGGTCACAGGTTCAGTCAACAAAGCATCTGGCTCGTGTTCCTGAGTTAGACTGTAATTCTGGTTTCTAACTGCAATTATAGTATTTCTAGTTTTTTTAAATTACTTCAGTGTAAATGGTGTTCAAAATATCTTATCGTGGAAGAACCGTGCCAGATGTGTACGTTGAATCACACTTCCACACACAGAACAGTTACATTTGTGCTTTGTTGTTTCGTAGCTTTTATAGTTGCTGGGGACTTAATTAATTAATTGTGTTAACGGAAATTTCCTTTCATTCTTTGTTGTTATTCTATGCAGTCAGATTGCGTACTAATATTATTCAGGGCCAACCGGTCACGAGACTGTGTAACCGGACAAACAGCGACAAAAATTAAAATTATTTGCATTATATTTAATTAAGCCCCCATGAACGTGGCGACCGCTGCTTCGGATCGTCCCTTGGAATTCTTTTGATAGTAAAAGTAACAAACAGTATTGTTGTGGTAATTTGTAGTTTAGTAACTGTAGTCTATATTGCATGTGTAGATTTGGTAATGAACATTTGCAGTTGTCTTGTCTTTCTTCTAATGGTATCTTTGCAGAATTTAATTTTTGATGTCTTATATACGGGTTTGACAATTTTGTGCAGTTATGAACATTTCAATTGTTCGTTAATCGTGTTTGTCGGGAAGCATTTCGTGTGAATGGTATTGTTGGTCATAAAGTGTTATATTGTGTGTAATTTTCGTATAGTGACGAGTTTTGTATGTTTTGTAAATGATAACGCGATCGATGAAAAAGGCAAAAATGATCGGTAGTGAGAATGACGAAATTGTGAACATGGGGAATTCAACACAGGAGAACAGTATGATGAATAATGAAGTAGAAAACAAATTAAATAAGTCGGGAAAATAGTCCGGAACCAGTTCAAAATTTTTCACAATCAAAAAATTTTCAGAATACTAGATTAACGACAGAAGATTCTGGAATAGTATCGAACACAGATAGCTTTACTGCTGTAACGAAGGAAGTTAGTTTTACGGGAAATGTTAGGGGCGAAAAGAATTTCGAACCAGTTAATATGGAGCAATTGATGAGTGCAATATTTAATTTGGGATCTGAATTAAAAACAGTGGGATCACAGTTACGATCTGAATTTAAAACAGAGATGGGAACTTTGGCAACACGGTTAGAAACTGTTATGGGAACAATGAGAACACGGTTAGACTAAAAAAAATGGTTCAAATGGCTCTGAGCACTATGGGACTTAAGATCTGTGGTCATCAGTCCCCTAGAACTTAGCACTACTTAAACCTAACTAACCTAAGAACATCACACACATCCATGCCCGAGGCAGGATTCGGACCTGCGACCGTAGCACTCGCGCGGTTCCGGACTGAGCGCCTAGAACCGCGAGACCACCGGGGCCGACAAGGTTAGACTCACTGGGATCACAGTTAGGATCTGAATTACAAACAGTGGGATCACAAACAGGAACAATTAAAACTGATATGGGAACAATGGAATCACGGTTAGACTCACGAATAGGGACATGTTTCGAAAACATGAAAGATGAATTAAAGAAAGAAATTAGAGAAGAAGTACAACCGATTTTTAATGCTCACAATAATAGATTAATTTCAATAGAAATCCGACAAAAGGAACAGGATAGAGAACAGGAAGAAAGAGATTGCGTGATAGTACAAAAATTTACAACGCGTACACGACGAGGAAGAAATATTTGAAAGAATCGAGGAATCTGTACCAAATGAAAAAATAAATAACCTAACACAACAATATGAACAGTTAACTACTAAAAGTGTCAGTCATGAAACCCGAGTCGCGACACTTACGGAAGACTTATCGGAAAGAGTTGAGGAGACTTCAGGTAAATTGACAAGTCTTAATTTAAATGGGGACAGAGATTAAGATGATACAGCTCCATTGCCATTTGCAGAAACCGGAGAGTAGCAGAACATAAATAAACATGTTGAAAACCAGAGAACATTTAATGAACGCGTTAAAAGGGAATCGGAGGCTTTACGAAAGCACGTTAAACAAACTGAAAGCGAAATAGTCGGAAAAGACAGTAGAAGAAACTTACAATCACCGATAGCGGGGGATTCTGAAGAAAATAATTTATTGGCACCGGTGGCGACACCTACAACGTACTGACATGAGGAAAGTTTCCACCCCATTTCTCATACACAAACAGCAGTTGACCGGCGCGGAATTGTGACAGATGTGACCTGTAATTTTTGTGCTCCTGTTTTCGCGTTCCGCGATTATCAATGTCAATTTCCAGTTCTTGTAACAGTCCCTGAAAAGCTTCAATGTCGTCTTTGCAACGTCCTGCCAAAATAATATGTCGTAAATGTTCAGGTAATCTGATTAAGCAATGCGGATGAGTTCTGAGGGGCTGTATGGGTTTGACAGGTATTGATTCTTGTGCAACATGTCTTCAAAATATTTCACAAGACTGGAAAATTCAGATTGTTCGAAATGTTTCATCATTATGATGCTATGTTTTAGTTGGTCTTGTGTAGCTTGAGACCAATATGCTGAGAGGAAGGGATGATAAAACTCTCCTTCCCTGTGACAATCGTGAATGACCGATCACATTCTTAGAGCTGGTTCATTCTCCAAGTAGCCACACATAAGTTCTAACCTGTGCTCCAATTACCAGGTGGGAGGAAAATAATGAGAGAATTGATGAAGCCATGTTTGTGGATGAATGTCGTTGTCAGAATTCTTAAATATTTTTTAATTTACGTATAGTAATGGACAGCTTATAGTCAAAATCATCGTGTCGGCGGTTCCATCTCAAAATTCGGTGCACCTTGCCAATTTCTTTCATAATTTCCGAAATGCCCTGTGTTATTATTTTGTGGCTTTTCCGTATTTCTAAGTCCCTCTTCCCGTGTTGGAGCGCGAGTGTCCTCTGAAATATGTAATTTTTGTATTACCTGCGTCAAATGATCTTGTACTTCCCGGATTTCTCTTTTGTACTGTGTATTGATTTGATATTGATTGAATTTTCTAATTTGTTCATACTCTTCTGTGTCAGTGAAGGCTACGGGTCTCGTGTCATTCACATCATCATCTACCTGTGTAGATAAGTTAGTGAACTGATCCGAAAGTTCGCCTACTTTCTCCAAGAGGGAACGCATTTCCTCCATTTGTGTTGAAATCGAATCTACTGTGTCCTTTCAGTTTTCCTGAGTTCTTGTAAGTTGCGTAACCGAATCGGTGGATGCAAGTGAGTCCATTTTAGCTTGCAAGGTGTCGTGATTTTCACGAACAATAGTTTGCAGTTATTTTATGGCTGCTTCATGATTCTGTAATGCATTTTCATGCCGCGAAAAAATATGTTGAAAATGCTCACAAATATGTGTTTTTACGTCATTACAGATTTTTTGACATTTCGATTCAATGTTATGTAACTCAGTGGTTAAATCTTCACGTGTTTGTTCCAGTGTGGTGTCTAACTTCCGAAGATTTTGTTCCATTGTGTCTGGACGAGTTCTTGGAACACCTCAACAGTTTTAACAGTAACATCCAGTTTACCACGAGAATAGAAAAAGACAATTCATTGACCTTCCTCGACGTTCTCGTCCGGCACAAACGAAATGGATGCCTTGCCCAAAGCGTTTACAGAAAACCTACGCACAACTATTTGTATATGCATGCTATCGCCCATCACCACTCGGCATAGATACGCACTCTGTTGCGAACAGTGATACATCATGCAAGAACATATCAGAAGCCGATAACCTACTGCATGAACTGAGCCACGTACACAAGGTCTTTAGGAACATCGCTTACACCATTCTTTAAATAAATGAAGTGATCTCAAGCAAGAGTCACAATAAGATCCCCGACCGAGAGCAGAAAAAGAAACTCGCTGTTTTGCCAACTGTATCTTCGTGTCAGGTGAGAAAAGTCGCCTGTTTAACAGACTCAAAGTCTAATAGTTCTTTTGGCATCCGACAGAAGCCCGGCAGTTACTAGCACCAGTTCAAGAAGTGATAAGACTCACAACACACGTGGCCTGTAATGAGATAAATTGACTTAAGAGGTGAGAAAGGTGCTAACTTTGGGAGGGATTGTTTATGTCAGAAATGTGCTAATTTTGAGGTTGATTGTGCTATATAAACTGTGTCGACAGTGTTTTTCGTCATAGACTGTAGTTCAACGAACTCCGCGCGATGTTGACTTGCGAAACTAGATTAATAACACATTTTTCTACGACTTCAGATACTAACATAGACAGATGTGTTATCGGAGCTGATGTAACTGTATTGTACCACAGTAGCCACTATGGAATTAGTTAGAGAATTAAGTTTATTTAACCACCGAGGCGTAATATCTTGTGAACAGAAGTACGGAAGTTATTGTTCTGTAAAGAGAAATATAGTATAAATAAATATTTATTCAAAGGTGAATAATTTCATCATTTTAACAATTTATGAAATTTGCGCTTCAAGTCTACATATACGCACGATTAGGCTTTCGACTCTGCGGCTTTCTGAGTGTTAGTTGGAGCCTGACGCTATCCGTTTCCGTCGCAGTAGGATATCTTTGTATGGGAACTGTAGTTTGCTAATATTATCTCCCCCTCAAAACTGAGACTACTACATTCATACATCCCAGTGTGTGTTACGAATGTAGGAGGCCACGCACGTCTAACGTGAGAAATAAACTGAAATAAGCTTTTCAGGAGAGCGGCGTGCAACAGCACCGGCGCGAACTGCGAAAGTTACAGCTTCGTGTCGCTATCATTTGATCTTCACGGTGTCTGTACGAACCTAAGTCATACAAGTAAACTTACTAATCATAGGCATAGCCGGACAGTATTGAATGATTACGTCCATTTAAAGGCACTCTTAATTAAGGGGAAAAGCTTCGTTATGAAGATAGTTAATATTTAAGTTAGCGTTCAAGTAGCAGTCATTGCAACTTTAACATTTCAAGTTTAATATTCACTGAAGTAAACTGCAATTTAAATTTCTCTCCCTTTATTTTTCTGTCGCCATATGAAAGATCTATAAGCTATTCTGCCAGTGCGACTAGTCCGACAAAAACTAAGGACATATATTCGAAAGATTTAGAACTGCTTTTGAAAGTCAGCCGAGGGAGATCTATGTCGCTGGAGCCTCCGAACTGCAAGTGAAATTAACATAACTCATTTGCATGTATCTTCACATTTATGTCATCATCCCACTTTTAATCACTCATCCTGTCAGATATTTAAAACAAGCGACTGTTAGAGACACTTTTAGATAAACGTTAATCAAGCAGTGACAAGTATTTTGTCCTATTTAGGAGCAACAAGCTACATTTGTTTATGTTTGTTTTCTTTGGATTTTGACAAGGCACTCAAAAGGTCAGCCAAGCCTTCCTGTTGCAGCTACTGAAGCCTTTCGTGGCGACAGTTGGCGATGGACACAAATATTTGGGAGTGATAATTGAATTGGTTTACAGGTACCCAAGCTACAGTGGCTGTAAATGGCCAACTGTAATCCCCCCACCCAAAAAAGTTATCATCCTTAGGAATGTTCCGCTTTCGGTGTGATCGTTCTTTCTACCACTTGAACCCCTTCTTCAAAGGATCCATTCTCAGTTACAAGGATAGACACTCTTTGGCTAGACGATACGATGGTGTTCTCCATTGTGCTACTGAGATTCTGCGGCACAAGGCTAGACTAGATGTGTTGTACCTAGAGTCCGCATCAAAGGAGGTAAATGTCGGTTTATCGGTTTTTATAATGCTGCCTTTCGTAGGCGACAGTTGGCGACAGACACCAATATTTTGGAGTGATAGTTGATCACTCTTCAGTCGAAATGGGTACACTTAATTTGGAAGTTAGTTATGGAGAAGATTCAGGGAGCAGTCCTGAAACATGAACGGCGTTCCTTAACGTGTTTCAGAAAGTTGGGATTCTGAATACCTACTGTGGGGTAAAGGCGGTAGCAGAGCCAGGATGGGGAAGGTGTAGGCACATTTATTTGGTCCAAGCCTTGTTGACACTGATTTATTATTTAACAATAATTGGTTACACACCCAAGTTAATACAATTAACAGTTTAAAAGGAAATTTTAGCAATAAATTTTTTTAAAAAACATTCTCTAGAAGAACATGCAGCCCGATTCTGAAACATTACATAAAGGTACTGTTAGTAAAGGGTATATTATATCGTACAATAGTGCAACTTGTACAAATATTAACAATTACACCAGAAAAATATTGAACTTGTGATTTGTACTACATGTAAATCAAATCTTAAAAAAATCAATTTGCCAAGAGTGCAACAAATTCCCTACTGCGTGCTAAAAAAAAGTGGCAATGATAAACAGTTTTTTAATTTTTTTTTTTACCTCCTGATTTCACTTAAGCTTCCTTAAACCCTACACACATGTCACTTATTTTTCTCTCATGCGACACCACCTTAAGTAAGCTACAAGACAGAAATAACATTAACGACTGGTGGCATGAGTAAACACTGTCAAATTTTGAATTTCACGACGGTTGTGTTACCTAGAAAATTTTCATTTAAATAATCGCCCCACGTGCTCAAAATCAATTCAGTCAGTCTCGAGAAGAAACACAACATAATATACAAATATGGCAATATCAAGAAATATATGGGTTTATCCCAAGCAATATTAGTAGAATTAAGAAATTTGCAGTTTAAACGCACCAATTTTAACAAAGTCTAATGTAATAATAATTTGGACAGAACTTTCATAAAATGATCGATGATAGTGGATACCGTGCCATACACTATGAAACAAATTAAGAATTATTCACAGCAGACACCTGGCACATGATCATCTTCTCTGAAGTATTTCAAATCACAAAATGATGGCTACAAGTACCAACCACATAATAAGATAATGATCATTGAATATAGTAAAAGTATATGAAAATTTCGCCCTTAGCCTGGTGACGAGAACCACACTAATTCAGTTTCTTGTTACACTCTACTGCTAGGCCCAAAAAACAACAGCTGATCATGGAGAACCACGCTGAGCAAGCGGGCATTCCGTCCTCCCCACATGCTCGCAGAAAGCCATACTCATCGCAGTCCTTAACCGGCTGGCACCTGTCGACTCCCCGCCGGTTCCGTCCTGTCCCACCCCGACCGAGCCGTCCTCCAAAACCGTTGCTTCGCGCACCAGCGCCAACAGCACTCAGCGATCACGCCCCCTATCGCTGCTTCAAAAACAAGTGAAATAATCTCGTGGGTAAATGAAATGAGCTGAGCCGTGACACGACTCACCTACGTCTTGTGGATAGCATATTAAATTGCTTAGATCTTTCCCCTTCCCATGAAGATAACTAGGACACTAAAGCAGCTGTCCAGTCATTTTTTATGGAAGCATAAATTTTTTCGATTATGACACATCACACTGTGCTGGCTATCTCTCACGCAGTCCACACATTCACAACTGTGCAATAATTTCTGAAGTATTGTTCTAATGTCTGGGGTCGGTACCAAGAATGTACTGACAAGAGAGAAATGATGGTAGAACATAAACACATGCACTCCTAAGGCTACACAGTTATGCGCTTTAAGATGCGACAAAATTAAGCCATATGGTTTCCAAAATATTAGTCATGCAGAGTGCAACGCTCTTAATACTCTGACGTAGCACATACTCATATATGTTCATCAGACACACATCCAGCCAGAAAGTTTTCTGTACCACTCAATAGGTGACAAGCTATAAGGTGAGAAAACTACTTCTTTCTACAGCAACCTGGCAGTCTTGATCCAACTGTTGATGTTGGTCGATTGAATTTATAGCTAAAACATGTCCGTCAATATTATGTTGCTGTCAGTTATTTCAGAGCTGATATTCTACAGAGGCAGCAATTCATTACCACATTTTGTAGGTGCGCGGAATGAGCATCACTGCAAATTTCTTGGAAGACAGTGTGGCTTCCTCGTGGTCTTTTTGTTCCACCAATGTCGGTGGCGTTTTTACAGAAGTAGAAGTGGCCACCGATACGACATCACAACATTCACCCACCGGGTCAGAATAGTACGACCTGGAATACAACTTTGATGGTCAGCAACAACTTTCTCTAGCAGGCACCGTCGCTACAGTCTTACACTCAAACTTTAATAAGGTAACTGAGCGAAATTAATCAGTTGCTGCCTGATGACAACTTTTAGAAATTAACACAATTTTGCCAACTTTGAACGAGTTGGGCACAAACATATCTCTCAAAACTTCATTTAAAAGCAACTTAAAAAAATATTTCCCGACGAAGACCAAAACGTGCATGAAACTGCTCTGGCGGACTATCCAACCACAGCAATATATGGTAAGGTGGTCTGATAGTAAGCTCATAGATGTCATCGCATTGAAAAGAATCTAAAAAGGCATTATTATGAGCAGCTGTAAGCCTATGATTCAGAACCCAAACAAACAAATCTGATCGCATGTTGACAGGAACAGGTACCTGATATTGCCCATCATAGAACATGCAATATGTCTTTCTGTTGTAGATATGAGTGGCATCTATTCTGTCAGACATGTTCGAGAGAACACACGCCACTGGTATCTACAACTCTGTGGGTACGATGAATGCTTGATGAAAAAGTTTCAATCCAGTTGCCCAACCAACGCCCAGACTCGGACAGGAATCATAAATCTGTGAGCAGGGCGTCACTGGATAGTGGTCATTGCGCTGGAAATTTGGATCTGGATGGCCGAGGCAGTAAAGGCAACCATTGTAGAGAAGCAGAGGATTCGAGTCTTGGTTTGGTAAGAATTTTAAACTCTCACTACTGCATTGCCACAATGTCCTGTGCAGCTGGAAGTCATTGTTTCGTTCCTACCTCTTTCTCATCTCATTTCTCTTCCATTCCTTTCAACCCACTTATCCATGTAAATGTCCTTTTGTACCATCACAATATTGTCGTCCTCAGCTCTAGGAGATGTGTTACATGTTCATTCCTCTCTGAGCATTTCTTCCTCCCCCATCCCTCCATGTCCCTCCACTCCCCACTCTCTGTCCATCTCTACCACCCCTCTGTCTGCTCTCCAATACTCTCTCTGGCCACCTCCTCCTTCTTGCTATGCATCTCCTCCTACCACCAGTTTGTGCCTCCTCTCCTTCTTTCTGTCCATCTCCTCCTACCTCTTCTCTCTGTCCATCTCCTACTGCTTCTTCTCTCCCTACCCATCTCCTCCCTCTCTCTGTTCATCTCCTCCTCTATCCATATAAACCTTCTCCCAGCCATGCTCACCTGCATGTGTATCTTCTGGAAATCATTTAATTAAAGCAGAGGAATACAACTCCCACAGCATGCCTGTCACATAACATGTGTGTCATGCAGAGTAGCCTCTATTGGCGGACTGGAAACCTGTTTCTTGCCTTTGATGTATAAGCTGCCCTGGAAAGCAGGTCGATAATGCAGGTATATACTATTCCCACACAATATGTCTCTCATGTAGGGCAGCATACATGTCAGTGACTGAAAAAACATATCTACCTGTCTCTGCTTTCATAAAGTTGTAAAACACTACAGTGCTGATACTAGTGGCGTTTACTGTTTATGTGACAAATTTGGTTGAATTGATCCAGGTGTTTGGGAGGAGATGCCAAAAATACACCAAGTAGTGGGATAAAGTTCCTTTGGTGCACTTTTGACATCAAATTAATTAAATTGCTCAGTTAATTACCAACCCCTGACGACATCATGTGTTTTCCCCAGCCAGCCCGTGGGACGCTTCCCCTCCATCTTTACCTCAATTTCTGGAAATTGTAGGAAATTGAAATTTTGGCAGGAAATTAAAATTTATTGGCAGGAATATCAAATTTTGTGTGTTCACCTCGAGGTTCAGAGTCCAGCTGATCCAGTTCACTGCACTATCACCACAGGGCGGTATTGGCTCTCCTCCACTCCCCTCTACTCCACCTAACCCCTCCCCTCTCCCAGCTGGAAACTGTGGGGAGAAGGAGTCAGTCTGTGTTGGGTTGAGAGATAGGATAGAGGTATATCTCTATTACTTTGTACACAGTGCAGAATATTATTTAATTAGACAATTTAACTTGCCACTGTTAAGCACTTTGCATTAGCTCCATCTGGTTTCGTCAATAACTGCTAGATGTGAATATTTTCATTATTTGTCCAGCACTGGATAATTTCTCCAGCCAATCTAGCCAATAGCCCTCTATTGGAAGGATGGGTCATAATAGTAGAACAGCCAGCTATCACTGAAATACAGGGGAGTAGCCTCCTGCCAATCTACAAGTGAATACTTGCTGTATGTGTAGAGGGTATTTTCGCCATTAGTGTTGCTCCAGTCGATCTAGCCAATAACCCTGTATGGAAAGGATAGATATTAATGATAGGACAGAAAACTGTCAGTGAAGTACAGAAGAGTAGCTTCCAGCTGATCTACAAGTGAATAGCTGCTGCTGGGAGGAACATAAGGATGAGTAATAATAATATTAGAAGAGCGACCCACTGTCCCACTGCACCTGTTTTATTTATTTATTGTTGTTTCATACCTCTGCCCCACTTGGGCAGGTGTGGGCTGGCAGGTGCACAATATGTCGCTCTTCAGAGAAGAGATTGTAAAACTAGCACAGGAGAAACGTAAAATACAGACAATATAGCGATAAAAGATGATGTTGACTCGTGAGAAGGGGAAAGCAATTGGAGTTAAAATTCACAAAAGGAACAGTTTAGCGATGCATGTCTGCATAAAATCCACATATAATTAAAATGACACTTGATGAAGATGTATCACATAAACACTGGCAGCACGAAGAAGACAATTGAAAAAGACGTTCACATTATGAAAGCCACACAGGACGACGAGACTTAACATACACTGCACTTATGTAACACATACAGCAAGCACCAAAATACTACAGGGAGTAACTGGATTAAAACTGGAAGGATCTGCCAAGGGGTTGGAGGTCAGAGAGAGGAATAGAGGAGGGAGAGAAGGGGGCTCGGCAGAGAAGGGGGACAGGAAAGCGCAGAAGAGGGGGCGGGGAGCTGGTAACACACCAAGGGGCAGGAGATGGGGGTGGGGAAGGGAGCAATTCAGGAAGGAGTGCAAGGACTGGGAAAGAACAAGTGAAGAGCACAGGGGGTAGGAGGCAGGAGACAGCAAAGGGGGAGGGAAAGGAGAGGGAGCCCTAGAGAGGAGGGGAGAGTGAGGAAGGAGAGTTGGGAGGAAGGATACACCGTTAGAATTAGGTTATGTACATATTTCTAGCATTTAGATCATAGTGTGGAGTATTTTCACAGACATAGGATGAAGTTTGACATCGAAAGACCTCCCTCCAACACTGTCGTTGATTTCATTTTCAACAGACCAGAAGTATGGGGTTCCTATACCCACTACATTCCACGCCTCATGAAGGAATAGAGCGATCTGCGTCCACAACTGCTGTTCAGTGAAGACAGTTCTGCACTAATCTTACCCACAGCACTCATCCAAGGGCACAGCATCTGTCCAGATCCATGCATGTCAAATAGGGTAGCAGATGTGAGAGGGTAGCGGTGATATAAGAGATGGTTAAGAAAAAACATATCGTTTGTGCGTTATGGAGCCTCAGGTGGACAGAGTTTGAAATATTTTACGTAAATCAACTGTGCTATCATTTCTGAAGTATTGTTCTAATGTCTGGGGTCGGTACCAAAAATGTACTGACAAGAGACAAATGATGGTAGAACATAAACACATGCACTCTTACTTAATGCTACACAGTTATGCGCTTTAAGATTCGACAATATTAAAGCCATAAGGTTTCCAAAATATTAGTCATTCCGAGTACAACGCTCTTAATACTCTGACGCAGCACATACTCATATATGTTCATCTGACACACATCCAGCCTGAAGCACTCAATAGGTGACAAGCTGTAAGGTGAGAAAACTACTTTTTTCTACAGCAAAGAAAAACATACATTCTTTTTTGATACATGTACAGTACACTTTCTGGAGGTCTATAGCTCCCAGTGCTCACATCCGATTATGGTTGAGAAATTATGCTCTGCTCGTATAAGCCCTGTAAAATGATCGCCATCAATGGAAAATGCATCTTATGAGGAAACAAATAGATAGCAGCGGTGTTTGACATGTAAAACTACACATCATGTTGCACTAAGTCCATAAACAAGACAACTGTGAGGAAAATGTACACACACAGGGTTTGAATCACAAACTTCTGTCAGTGACTTAGAAAAGGAGATTGAAACATTTTACGTAAATCCCTAATTCTAAAGTATTGGTCTATTGGACTGATGTTTGGTGTCAATTCCAAGAAGGTATCAGAGAGAGAGAGAGAGAGAGAGAGAGAGAGAGAGAGAGAGAGAGAGAGAGAGAGAGAGATGATCATGGAACATAAACACATGCCAATGGCTACACGGTCTTCAATTAAACACGCTATAATGCTACAGTTGTGCGGTTTCCGACCTGTTACTCTTGTGGAATGCAACGCTGTCAATATTCCATTGTAGAAATATATATATTTAGCACTCATTTATATATTTAGCACTCATATACAACCGCTCGCTCACCGATAGATCTGTACCTACAAATTGGAAAATTGCATAGGTCGCACCAGTGTTCAAGAAGGGTAGTAGGAGTAATCCATTTAACTACAGACCTATATCATTGACGTCGGTTTTCAGTAGGGTTTTTGGAGCATATACTGTATTTAAACATTATGAATCACCTCGAAGGGAACGATCTATTGACACGTAATCAGCATGGCTTCAGAAAACATCGCTCTTGTGCAACGCAGCTAGCTCTTTATTCGCACGAAGTAATGGCCGCTATCGACAGGGGATCACAAGTTGATTCCGTATTTCTAGATTTCCGGGAAGCTTTTGACACCGTTCCTTACAAGCGACTTCTAATCAAGCTGCGGAGCTATGGGGTATCGTCTCAGTTGTGCGACTGGATTCGTGATTTCCTGTCAGGAAGATCGCAGTTCATAGTAATAGACGGCAAATCATCGAGTAAAAGTGAAGTGATATCAGGTGTTCCCCAGGGAAGCGTCCTGGGACCTCTACTGTTCCTGATCTATATAAATGACCTGGGTGACAATCTGAGCAGTTCTCTTAGACTGTTCGCAGATGATGCTGTAATTTACCGTCTAGTAAGGTCATCCGAAGACCAGTATCAGTTGCAAAGCGATTTAGAAAAGATTGCTGTATGGTGTGTCAGGTGGCAGTTGACGCTAAATAACGAAAAGTGTGAGATGATCCACATGAGTTCCAAAAGAAATCCGTTGGAATTCGATTACTCGATAAATAGTACAATTCTCAAGGCTGTCAATTCAACTAAGTACCTGGGTGTTAAAATTACGAACAACTTCAGTTGGAAGGACCACATAGATAATATTGTCGGGAAGGCGAGCCAAAGGTTGCGTTTCATTGGCAGGACACTTAGAAGATGCAACAAGTCCACTAAAGAGACAGCTTACACTACACTCGTTCGTCCTCTGTTAGAATATTGCTGCGCGGTGTGGGACCCTTACCAGGTGGGATTGACGGAGGACATCGAAAGGGTGCAAAAAAGGGCAGCTCGTTTTGTACTATCACGTTATAGGGGAGAGAGTGTGGCAGATATGATACACGAGTTGGGATGGAAGTCATTACAGCATAGACGTTTTTCGTCGCGACGAGACCTTTTTACGAAATTTCAGTCACCAACTTTCTCTTCCGAATGCGAAAATATTTTGTTGAGGCCAACCTACATAGGTAGGAATGATCATCAAAATAAAATAAGACAAATCAGAGCTCGAACAGAAAGGTTTAGGTGTTCGTTTTTCCCGCTCGCTGTTCGGGAGTGGAATAGTAGAGAGATAGTATGATTGTGGTTCGATGAACCCTCTGCCAAGCACTTAAATGCGAATTGCAGAGTAGTGATGTAGATGTAGATGTACATACATTGTCCCTGAAAGTTTCTCAATGATAAACAGTGGTGACAGACCGTAAGGTTGTAAAACAACTACTACCTCACACACCAAAGAAAACATCGATTCCTTGTAACACAAACACTACATAGGTTTCTGAAGTTGTGTGTACCTGCTGTTTAACAAGCTCAAGCCTGATTACGGTTCGGGGATTATGATAGGTTAAAAACAGTCCTATAAAATGATCATCAGCAGCTGAAAATGTATACCAAAAACAGTGATAACTTACGAGGAAATAAATACCACGATCAGTAGCCAGAGGAGATGTGTCAGTCTTAATGCAGTTTGCCACCGCCTCTCGTAACCTTCCACTTGCACACAGAAGTCACAGTCCTATGTTAGGTTGTATTGCTCATGTGAGGGATAATGTGACTGTTTCGCCTTGGCACCATATCTCTTCAGTGCCTCCTATTTCCACTATAAACGTGTGTATACGTAGCAACGGTCCACTCTCCTCCAGAACACGCAATTTTATTGAATTCGGTCGGTACTCATTTCGTTGTACTTTTCTACAATTTTATGTATTTGCCATCAGTTTCCCCAGTTTTACTAGGTTCTCGCGATTTTACATATTTCATTGTATTTCCCTCAATTTTTACGTATTTAATGTCAATTTTTCGTGATTACACCAGGTTTTCATCGAATTTTACCGATTTAATGTCATTTTTGTTAGTTTTCGACAGTTTTCCACATTTATATGGCCATATTGCTGACATAACGATGTGTTGTTTGATTTTCTATGAGAATCTTTGCGCATATTATACACCAACCTACTAAAAAAATCCTAAGACTTCCCCTCAGCCAGACGGAGTGGCCGAGCGGTTCTAGGCGCTACAGTCTGGAACCGCGTGACCGCTACCGTCGCAGGTTCGAATCCTGCCTTAGGCATGGATGTGTGTGATGTCTTTAGGTTAGTTAGGTTTAAGTAGTTCTAAGTTCTAGGGGACTGATGACCTCAGATGTTAAGTCCCATAGTACTCAGAGCTATTTGCACTTCCCCTCGCCCAGATGATGCACATGTACGCATTTTGGATAGAACAATCTTGAAAAAATAGTAACAGTTGCCTTGTACCTGTACGAGATTTTGCCAGATGTATTGGAATCTCAGAGTCTGGAAACAATTCCATGTATTTCTCTAACCCATCAGATACCCTGTCTGCAAACTCATGCAGTGCTGCACTTGATGGAAACTCAAAGTCTGGAAACAGTTCTACATGTTTATTTGACTTCGAGTCGATCGTACACGAGCGCACAACAGGGAGTTGACATGTGTATAGAGTTGATTTCTGTCGCTGCTCAGATTTTTTCCATAAGTATATGCTCTCATTGCTTACCAGACGTCCTTCCTTATTTCTGTCTATACCTTCCAACTCTGATATGTACCCACAACCCTGCCAGGACTTCTACAAATTATAGGATCCGGCTTTTTATTTTAATTAGCCCAGTAATAAGTTATTCGTTAGCTGACAGTGTTTCGACTACAGGTAGCAACTTGGGTCAGAAGTGTTTCCCTTCTCTCTCCCCTACAGAGTGCATCTCCCTGGCAGCAACAGTCATAGACGACCAGATTGCAAGTTATGCTTTCGAATAGCAACCATCTGCTGCCGCGAGCTCTATACACATACATAGGGTTTCTGCAGGCATATTACCAATTGCAAAGTCTCGATTTCAGTCACTTGTAAGTTATTTTCGACAGTGCTGTAGCTCTGCAAGTAGCGAAATACTCTTCACGAAATGGTTCTGTAATGGGTGTGAGCCCATTTATATTCATCTACGTAAAGAGCATAACATCTTCGATATAATTTATATTACCAATATTTTTAAGAAGATCGTTTAGATTCTCCAGCAATAAAAAACACCCAAGGCGTTCCATTGCGTCCATCACACCTCCTTTCATTCTCTAACGAACCACGATGATGGAACATGATAGCCCTGTTCACGCTATTTCATGTGCTAGATGTCCATTGGACACAGGGAGACAATCCTTCATGAGTATCATTCTTATTCATGATAGAACAGTACATCAGTCGGATGGCATAGTGCAGCACTGCACTTAAACGCACCCAGACACATTCAACAACTTATTTTACAGCTGCAGTGCATTTGCTCTATTTTCTGTATGTCTGTGCCTTGGATAGTTAAACCAGATCCACATTTGGACATAGAGCACATCTCCAGACGTAAGACATGATCAAGCCACCTTCGAACCCTATCCCTGTCCTGGAGACAATTCGTTGCGTCTCCACTTCTGGACACCGCTCTGGGTTGAATGCATGGTGACTCCACCTTTGAATCCAATCCCGGACATAGCAGATTGTGGATCTGCCTCTGAACATCACTCCAGATATAACACATGGCATACCCACACTTGAACAAAAACTCGGGTCTACTCTGAGTCATGGGACCCATCTGTGACACAGACATACAGGAAATAGGGAAAATGCACAGCAACTGTAGAATATGTGGTTAGATGTGACTGGATGCATTCGATTGCAGTGCTATTCTATAGCATCTGACTAATGGGCTGCTCTATCACGTACGTAAGGACAATACTCATGAAGGACTCTCTCCCTAAATTCGATTGATACCTAGCACACAAAACAGCGTGATTGGGGTCATCACATGCTGTCATCGTGGGAGTGTGGTGGTAGTAATGGCAGTGAGGATGGTGGTGGTGGTGGTGATGGTGGGATTTGGAATGGAATGGGGAGAAGGAAGTGGGGAGGGGGGCCATGTGTCTGTGTTGTGAACTAGGTCAGTTGGTCTCTGAACTTCAAGGTGATCATGAAAAATTTGACATTTGTGCCAATAAATTGGAATTTCTAACCAAAATTTCAATTTTCAGGGGGGAGGGGATTTACTCACATGTCATCTGGGGGATGATTAATTGGTGAGTTTAATTAATTCGCATAATTAATTTGATATCAAATGTGCACCAGAACGAACTTTATCGCACTACTCACACACACATATAGTCGATTTTATATATAAGTAGATATATAGATAGAGAAGATATGCAGGTTGGCTAGAAACAGTCTGAGAAGCTTGTTAGAGTGTTGCAGAGTAGCTTGTGCAGAGAAATAATTTTTAAGGAAACAATTCTATACATTGCGCCACTTCTGAACTAATTGGCATTGAAGTTAGGCAATCTGGCCACTTCATATGCAAATTCAAGTGGCTCACCATAGATGATGTTGTCAACCGTGTTGTTCGTTTGGTTTCCAAATAAATATTTTGCATTCGGAGAACGAATTACTCTTGTCATTGCTTAGTTCATACAGCAGCGAAACAGGAGCTCCCTAAGATTACTTCTACAAGATATGATCATGTTCATATTAAAAAAATTAATAATAATAATTACTGATCTGTGAAATTGAGCTGAAGTTGAAAAAAATATTAAGGATATAATTTGTACAATATAATATCTCTAATATGTAATTTTGGAGAAACCAAAACCATAAAATTTTTGTCATTCCCAGAATGTACTGAGTACTTCATTTACTCAGACTGAAATAATTGCTGATATTCACCAAAACAGGTAAGCGTGTTTCAACAATGCCGCTGGATTACTATAGCATGAAGAGCTGTGAGATATAAAAAAAAGTCCTAGCCAAAAGCAGCTGTCATATTTAAAGTTTTCAAGCTATATAAAGGCTTCAACAATCAAAATCCACATACTATTTCCCTACAGGTTGTAGCCTAATAGTTTAATTGCAGACGTTGTACGATGCACGTATTTTGTAAGCATACATAAAACAACACATAATTCGACGTGCAATTTGGACCAACAAGGAAAAGAATGGGGCGAATGAAAAAAAAATGCAAATACGCATTTATACCTAATAAAAAATGAAGAAAACATAAAATGGGGATGTTTATTTCAGTGCACGTGAATGTGTAGGGTGATTCCGTGATGATGTTACAAACCTTCAGGAATAATGGAGAGGGATTAATGCGACAATCTGAGGTAAAAGTCCCTGGTGCCGAAACGACCGAGTCAAAAGTTATAAGCGAAAATTGTTCCAATATCTCTGACAGTGGAATACACGTCCCGATACTGTTGCTGCTAAGATTGTAGGGTAGGATACTTTAAGAATTGATAGTATGGACAGAAACAAGAAAAAAGCATCTACTAAACATGGATTATAAAATGCATACCGTTAAAGCTACGAGCAATCGTTCAGTTGAAGGTATATGTTTCAGAGTAGCGAAGATGGATAAGTGTTCATAGCTCTCAAGGTACGCCTTTAGAACCCACATTAACTAAACTTTCTTTTTCTTGTTTTGGTCCACGCTGTCACCTCTGAAAGTTGCATACCCTACAGTCTAAGCAATAGTACCGGTACGACCGCAGCTCGTGGTCTCGCGATAGCATTCTCGCTTCGCGTGCATGGGGTCCCGGGTTCGATTTCTGGCGAGGTCAGGGATTTTCACCTGCCTCGAGATGACTGGGTATTTGCGTTGTCCTCATCGTTTCACCATCATTCATGAAAGTGGCGATTGAACTGAGCAACGGTTGGGGAATTTGCAGGGGTGCTGATAATTGCGCAGTTGAGCGCCCTAGAAATCAAAAATGTGAGTGAAATCTTATGGAACTTGACTACTAAGATCATCAGTCCCTAAGCTTACACACTGCTTAACCTAAATTATCCTAAGGACAAACACACACATGCATGCCCGAGGGAGCACTCGAACCAGCCGCACAGCCCATGACTGCAGCGCCTCAGACCGCTCGGCTAATCCCGCGCGGCCCTAGAAATCAAACATAATCACCATCAATAGTACCGTTACATGTATTTCACTGTCAGACGTGTCAGAAAGATTTTCGCTGATAACTGTCAACTCTGTGATTGCCAGACCATGGCCCCTTACCTCAATCTGATTTATTCAAACTTCTTCATCATCCCTGAAAGTCTGCAACATCATCACGAAATCACACCGTATAGCACACGAAAGTGGCACAAGATTCGAAGCAATGTAAAAAACTGATAGTTTTCGCAAATTGTAATGTTTTACTATGAAAATGCACTTAATAAAAGAAATTAGTTTAAGTGTAATCTTTTGAAGTTACTGAAAGACTGAACTGAAATATGTGAGACTTCAGTTACGTGAGGTAGGTAAAATAATGATAAGCCGTAAAGGTAATTTAGCAAAAAATAAATAAATAAATAAATAAATTACGAAACGAACCTTTTTCAAATGGATTTACGAGAGTGGAGCTTCTTAACAGTCTTAACTTCTGATGAAGTAACAGCTATGGAAAATGGCGCGTCTTAGTCTTCTCGTTGACTGGAGTATCTGTACTCGACGATGTAGACCAAGCAAACTTCACACACACACACACACACGCACACACACACACATACACACACGGACAAAACCTAATGTCTATCGAAGCCACTGCCGAACTCGTGGCCTTACAGGGACCCTTTCTCGCTTGACTCACTTGTTTGTTAATGGCCAACCCCCATTTCCCGGCCCCCTCCCCCCTCAACTTGCCTCCGCGATTACAACACTGTGCATTGTGGTTTTCGACAGTGAAATGTGTGGGAATCAAGGTTGCAAGGGAAGGAGTGGTTTAACTGACGCCCTTTACTCCACTTCATGAGTTCTTTTCACGTCGATTCTGAGTAGTGGTGTGTCTGAAATGTCTTCGTCGTTCACCCATAGAAAACCGCGTATTTTCAACGCTGGGCGTCGCTGTTCTGACCTCCATCACAGAGGCGTAAAGGGGGGGGGGGCGGGACTTCGTATCGTGTGACACGTTTACAGCGGTGTTGGGCAGAATTGTGGTGAAATCTGATGTCAATGTGACGTCACTAACCCACCTCGCACGCCACACGAAATTCTGAGTTCTCGCCTTCTTTCCGCACGTGTCGACACCTTGCTGTTTGAGGCGTCTCCGAGCCCGAAGATGATGTCACAGGGCGCCACGCATTTGCACCGTTACAGAAGAATGTTTCAGGCATCTATGAGCCAAGTTTCAAACTTCTGCTTTGCAATGGGAGACAATTACGTCGTTTCTAAAAAGTGACCCTTTAATACTGTGTTTCGCAGGAATGTTGGCAGCACGTCACATCGTCGTTGTAAAAAGCATTCCAACTGTAAACCTTTTATTCCCATGTGCAAATGTGGTAGCTGTGAAATATCTGCATGAGATGGTAGTCAATGACTAGAAGTATTTCAGTACATTCACATTTTAACCTCAAAGTTCGCAGCATGCGCACTTAGCAAAACGGTCTCTTCACGATTCTGAAGTTGCAGCTTTTCATGTTATAACAGAGATCACCTGGACTTACACGCTCACTAAGTACAGAGTCCGTGCTTTACATCGAAAACACAGTCTATGTAACTGCAACTGTAATCGTGTCGTTTCCTCGTATTACCTCTTTACCTAGCAATTTGTCGATGACATTTCAAAGCTCGTCTCCCTCGGTGAACGTTACATATCTTGCAATGTTTCAAATTTTTATCGCAAGTCTGAAGTTTTATTCACATGAAAATAATCTATTCATGGGCAACAACGTATTAGTAAATATTTAGGCTGGCAAAAGCACAAAATGAAAAAATAATGATTCCGTAGATGGTAATCACAGATCGTATGTTGCAGTTCCATTTTCCTTGTGAAAATAAAAGAAAATAGTAGAATTATAGTAGTACCTTCTTAACACCAGGCTACATAACAACGGTAAACGTATCATACCACTGCATATTATCAAACACCTCCTCAAAATCTACCAACCCTTCGATGCTAATGTTATTCTTCTCTTACCATCCTGGTTAACTGTATCCTGTAACTTCATTTGTCCTTCAATACTGGGAAACCCCATGCAAAAAACCGTGTTAATAACGTAGCTGTATTTCGACACGTATAGTGGTACCGGTACTTACTCCCATTTCCCCAAGAGACGAGGTTCGGTCTTTACTTTAGCATTGTTTTCTGTTGCCTGAGCGATTTAGCTTTGATACAGAGCAAAGTTTACCGCCGGTATTTTGCAACGTAAAGTGATGTCTCTCCGGGCACTCGTCTGTAAAAACGGTCGCACAGCAAGTCTGCTGCATCGGCGGATGGCAGATAATTTGTCTGTGACGCGTCGTTCCGCGTCGGCCTCTGTTCTCAAAGAGCGCGCAGTAATCGGGTTATCGAAATACCGACGGACTGATTCGACTGACAATGAATTTATACGGCCACAAACGGCCCTTTCTGTCTGTGTTATTGAGGTCGTATCGAATTATGTAAACACGGCGCACGGATTGCGATAGGTCCTCTACGCAAGCAAGCACAGGTAACGCACACAACTGTCGGATCGATGACTCCGTCTGAACCGCGTATCGGCAATTTGTAAAACCCATGAAGGCGAACAAAGGACTCGCTGATCCCCATGCAGGCGCAGAAGATGGTAATCGAGAAGGTTGCCTGAGCGCCTAGTTTATCCGGTATTATCCCGATTGCCGAATGGCTGTACTTCCACTACGACGACGATAAAGCTAGCGTATCATCAATACCTCTCACAGTCCTTTTACTCGAGTGCCCACGAATAGTAGAGTTCTCCGTTCACTGTTTGAATTGATTCACATTTACTTATTTATGTGCGTGTCCGTTTAAGCCACTTGTTGGAGGAGAATGGTGACAGAAAAGATATCCACTGATGATTCAAAAGATAGTGATGATCATGTTTGGCGTGTGGCGCTCTACTGCAAGGTGATCAGCGCCCGTACAAAGTCCCAATTTTTACACAATCAAATCTAGCCACTACCAAAATGATGATGAAACTATGAGGACTACACAAACGTACAGCCCCCGGGCACAGAAAATCCCCAACCCGCTCAGGAATTGAACCCGGGATCCTGTGATCCAGAGGCAGCAATGCTAGCCACCAGACCACGAGCTGCAGCCTCAAAAGATAGTGACCGCCCTTTTCTTGTTTTCGTATTCAAGCATGTTTCGGAGATGTGTCTCCATCTTCAGTGGACTTAACTATTCTATGAAAAATAACATACAAAGAATTTATAAATTATAATGGTAACAATTTTTGAGGTTATAGTGTTTACATTGATAAAAGTACTGACATAAATATTAACATGGAAAATAAAAACTGCATGAGGGCTTAATTAAAAACAAAGGACTAATATTAATGAATAAATGCAATAATTTTACTAGCTGTGTGACAAGTTACGAAGTCTCGTAACCGGTTGGCCCTGACTATTATTAGCACGCAATCTGACTGCATAACATAAAAATAAATAATGACAAGGAATTTCCATTAACAGAATTGATTAATTAAGTCCCCTGCAACTATAAAAGCTACGAAACGACAAAGCACAAGTGTAACTGTTGTGTGTGTGGTAGTGTGACTCAACGTACATGTATCTGGCTCGGTTCTTTCTCAATACGACAAAATATTTTAAGCACCATTTACAATGAACTGTTTGAAAAACCAGAAACACTATAATTTCACATAGAAACCAGAATTACATGTCTAATAAATGAACACGAGCCAGATGCTTTGTGGACTGTACCTGTGAGCAAGAGGGATTGTTATTAAAGAAAATCTGTAATATCTTTTTACCTCATTATATATTGACGAAAATATTCCATTACACCAGCATCATAAATCAATAGCCCATCTCCTTTCTCAAATATATTCTGACAATTGCATCTTCTTCCATCTATACATTACACCAACTCAACAGTACAACATTTCAGTCAACACTCAGATCGTCTACTCTCTCGCCCAACAGAACAACGACTGCTCTCGACATCCTCTGAACTCCTACTGCGCCCAGTGGAGGCGGTGGAATGCTAATCTTTGGCGCAATCTCTGACGCTGTGACTCAGTGTAGCCACCTTTCATATGACCCTGCTCCACGGGCTAGAATTTGGTGGTAATTTTGCCAGCATTGGTGGTGAAAATACCACCAAATGCGTCCAAAAAACACAGACAAAATAAAAGATGATATTAATAAGTAAATATCACATAACTACACTCCTGGAAATGGAAAAAAGAACACATTGACACCGGTGTGTCAGACCCACCATACTTGCTCCGGACACTGCGAGAGGGCTGTACAAGCAATGATCAGACGCACGGCACAGCGGACACACCAGGAACCGCGGTGTTGGCCGTCGATGGCGCTAGCTGCGCAGCATTTGTGCACCGCCGCCGTCAGTGTCAACCAGTTTGCCGTGGCATACGCAGCTCCATCGCAGTCTTTAACACTGGTAGCATGCCGTGACAGCGTGGACGTGAACCGTATGTGCAGTTGACGGACTTTGAGCGAGGGCGTATAGTGGGCATGCGGGAGGCCGGGTGGACGTACCGCCGAATTGCTCAACACGTGGGGCGTGAGGTCTCCACAGTACATCGATGTTGTCGCCAGTGGCCGGCGGAAGGTGCACGTGCCCGTCGACCTGGGACCGGACCGCAGCGACGCACGGATGCACGCCAAGACCGTAGGATCCTACGCAGTGCCGTAGGGGACCGCACCGCCACTTCCCCAAATTAGGGACACTGTTGCTCCTGGGGTATCGGCGAGGAACATTCGCAACCGTCTCCATGAAGCTGGGCTACGGTCCCGCACACCGTTAGGCCGTCTTCCGCTCACGCCCCAACATCGTGCAGCCCGCCTCCAGTGGTGTAGCGACAGGCGTGAATGGAGGGACGAATGGAGACGTGTCGTCTTCAGCGATGAGAGTCGCTTCTGCCTTGGTGCCAATGATGGTCGTATGCGTGTTTGGCGCCGTGCAGGTGAGCGCCACAATGAGGACTGCATACGACCGAGGCACATAGGGCCAACACCCGGCATCATGGTGTGGGGAGCGATCTCCTACACTGGCCGTACACCTCTGGTGATCGTCGAGGGGACACTGAATAGTGCACGGTACATCCAAACCGTCATCGAACCCATCGTTCTACCATTCCTAGACCGGCAAGGGAACTTGCTGTTCCAACAGGACAATGCACGTCCGCATGTATCCTGTGCCACCCAACGTGCTCTAGAAGGTGTAAGTCAACTACCCTGGCCAGCAAGATCTCCGGATCTGTCCCCCATTGAGCATGTTTGGGACTGGATGAAGCGTCGTCTCACGCGGTCTGCACGTCCAGCACGAACGCTGGTCCAACTGAGGCGCCAGGTGGAAATGGAATGGCAAGCCGTTCCACAGGTCTACATCCAGCATCTCTACGATCGTCTCCATGGGAGAATAGCAGCGTGCATTGCTGCGAAAGGTGGATATACACTGTACTAGTGCCGACATTGTGCATGCTCTGTTGCCTGTGTCTATGTGCCTGTGGTTCTGTCAGTGTGATCATGTGATGTATCTGACCCCAGGAATGTGTCAATAAAGTTTCCCCTTCCTGGGACAATGAATTCACGGTGTTCTTATTTCAATTTCCAGGAGTGTAAATAAATTTTGGCTTTGCACTAACCCTTCAGAAATCTAGTATATAAGAATACAGTAAGGAATACAAAATGCTGACACACACATGAGTTTACATAATAGTTTACGCTAGCATAGCTTTTCAGAGTAGTAAAGCAGTTCAATCAATGGCACCAGCAATGACGAATAGGTGCATATAAGAGTCTCATAACATTTCATAAACAATAAATACACAATAAATCAGTTTACACAAATATTCACATAAAATCTTTTCAGTAGTTCAATAAAAAAGTAGCACTCCTCAGAGTAGTTGACAGTTTCAACAGTAGCACCCAGCAATGGTCAACAGGTGCAAATAGCAGACCCATAACATTTCATCAGTAGTATTTGAACAGCTCCAACAGTGGCACCCAGCAATGGCGAGCGCACCTGCACACAGCAATGAGTGACAACACATCAATAGTAGCAGTTCCAACAGTGGCACCCAGCAGTGGCGAGCAGTTACAGACAGCAGTCCCATAAAATACACCGGTAGCAATTGAGCAGTTCCAACAGTGGCACACAGCAATGGCGAATAGGTGCAGACAGCATCCCATAAAATTCACCAATAGTAATTAAACACTTCCAACAGTGGCTCCCAACAATGGCGAATAGGTACAGGTAGACATGAGTGACATCACATCAGTGGTTGCAGTTCCAACAGTGGCATCCAGCAATGGTGAGCAGGTGCAGGCAGGAATGAGCTACTTCACATCAGTGGTTGCAGTTCCAACAGTGGCATCCAACAATGGCGAGCAGGTGCAGGCAGGAATGAGTTACATCACATCAGTGGTTGCAGTTCCAACAGTGGCACCCAGCAAAGTTGAACAAGTGCATGTAACAGTCCATAATATTCAGCAGCATTAATTAAACAGTCCATCACATTTCATCAGCAGAAATTAAACAGTTCATCACATTTCATCAGCAGAAATTAAACATTTCCAAGTGGCACCCAGCAATGATAATAGGTGTAAGCACGAACAACAGTTTGAATTTATGCACAATTGCTTTTGCAAAATTATTATCAATGCTCTTACACTAAACATACAAATTATAATAAATGCACAAATGATATTAGATAATTATCGTATTAACTATTACAAATACACAAATACAGTAAACCTATAATATTTATGGGTGTCAGTGAAAGCCACAATAAATAAGTAAAAAAATATTTAGAAGGTAGGTCGGTACCAATTATTTGGGAGTAGGAAAGGAAAACATGCAAAACACACTCCCTCATCTTTCATCCACATACTAAGTACTATTGTGTAATTGAATAGTGTTAACTGTGTGAATGCAATTCTTTCAAAATTTGTTGACTAACATGTGTATCAATTAGAAGTGGCAGCAGTGTATAATAGTCAATAGTAGTTAGTTGACGTCATAGTCATCATGTCAAGACCAATGTTTGCCAAGCCACATCAAAATATATGGTTGCTGAACTGCTGTCAGTTTGCCAACATACGCAAATACTTCTTTCCCAAATATTTCTTCTTGTTCTATATAATCATCAGCTTCACACAATCTCAATACTTCAGTAATACCTCTTCGATACGTCGATGCATATAAACCTTGTCACCCATATCATTTCACTTCCATAACAACTCTTTCGTCTAGTCAGTCTCCTCGAATAAGTACAGATAAAATCCTAGTGCAAACTTCAATTCATCATCCCATACAATTCGAAGACACAATGTCCACACACAACCTCTGTGTAATCCAACTGAGGGAAATCTTCTACTCATTATGAATTGTAAAATATATTTTGGTTACCTTGTCCATCATGAAATAAATGCACACATGACCTCTAACAGCTTTCAGTGTGAATAACTTTTAGTACATAGGTGTGAGTATACAGTGTTAATGATCGCATAAGAATTTGAATGAATAAATCGTAATATTGCACAGTGTGTACACCACTTCAAGTATAATGGCAAAACAGAAGCAAACATGTGGAGTATTTCTCTGTGTGAAGTTTCACTTGTTATTTCAATTGCTCACGACGAATGAGGTGTAATAATGTCAATCCTAAGGGACCGGGTTCGATTCCCGGCTGGGTAGGTGATTTTCTCTTCTCATGGACTGGATGTTGGGTTGTCCTAATCATCAGCAAGTCGCCGAAGTGGCGTCAAATCGAAAGACTTGCACCCGGCGAACGGTCTACCCGACGGGAGGCCCTAGTCACACGACATTTATTTATTTTTTCTGTAATAATGAATTTATACAGCTTCCATAAAACCTCCAGTTCATGTGACTTCAATGAAGTTTAAATACCCATGTAGTTCGTGGAATTACATCTACATCTACATACATACTCCGCAATCCACCATACGGTGCGTGGCGGAGGGTACCTCGTACCACAACTAGCATCTTTTCCCCCTGTTCCACTCCCAAACAGAACGAGGGAGAAATGACTGCCTATATGCCTCTGTACGAGCCCTAATCTCTCTTATCTTATCTTTGTGGTCTTTCCGCGAAATGTAAGTTGGCGGCAGTAAAATTGTAATGCAGTCAGCCTCAAATGCTGGTTCTCTAAATTTCCTGTGTAGCGATTCACGAAAAGCACGCCTCCTTTCCTCTAGAGACTCGCACCCAAGTTCCTGAAGCATTTCCGTAACTCTAGCGTGATGATCAAACTTACCAGTAACAAATCTAGCAGCCCGCCTCTGAATTGATTCTGTGTCGTCCCTCAATCCGACCTGATAGGGATCCCAAACGCTCGAGCAGTACTCAAGAATAGGTCCTATTAGTGTTTTGTAAGCAGTCTCCTTTGCAGATGAACTACATCTTCCCAAAATTCTACCAATGAACCGAAGACGACTATCCCCCTTCCCCACAACTGCCATTACATGCTTGTCCCGCTAATTCATAGAGCATGAATTTTAACACAAAGTATAAATCACGTAATCACGAGCAGCAAATTACGTATAAGGTACATACCTAAGTAGAAATATGTTACCTGAAAAATAAACTCAATTAATAGTTACATTTTTAGTTTATTACTTTCTTCCTCGTAATTACATTCTTCCTGAAATTATCTCCATAGCAAGTCTTCTTAATGTCGGACAAGCAAAGAATTTACCTGTGGTTCTTAAAGATTTTATACAACTGTATCCAGGAAAATCTGAACATCAATAACATGGTAAGTTAACAAGTCACATTTGCTTTATACGGAATTTAACCGGAGAAATTAGTCTGTGAATTTGTTCACGGCTGTCAGTGCATTTGCACTGAGCGCTCCATCAGCTGTAGGTAGGCGTGACGTAGGCAGTAATTGTTTGCGGTCAACGGTTACCTTGTGCGGCGCGCGGACTGATTGTCGCTTTGTGCATGTGCTGCCGCTAGAACACGGCGCAGTATCCCTGTGTTCTCTGCGTGTTTACGCGCAACTGTTATTTTTCTCAAAAGTACGTCATTCCACAAAAATTTGAACGTTCGATGTTTGATGTATTCCCTTAGAGCGCCGTGATTTAAGAGTTTCTACTTCAACAGTGTTATCATGAATAATTTTGCGAACCCTATATGGATCGTTACAAAGCAGAAAAAAATTGCGACACAAGCCTTTTCCTTTGTGAGACAAACGATGAGACTTTATTAACACCTTTTGACCAACTGACAAGGTTTTTAAACGACCAGGATTTCCCCCTCCTAGCAGCCGCGGATGCAATATTTTGTAGAGCCAGGTTGACAACTTCAGAATGCCGCAGTTTCCGTGTAGGTGGAAAAGGAACGATTTCGGAATAACGATTTGTCCATGCTTTCTTTTTTAGTATCACTATAGGCGGTAAAGAAGTTGAATTATTGGGGAGTTTGTTCAGAATGTTTTGAAAAATATGAAGATACTGATCCCACGTTCTGTGATTATGATGACAGTAAAGACGACACAGTTTATTACTGTCCTTCATCCATCCCTCTGACGAGTTAGATTGAAAGTGGAAACGTGAAATGAAAATTGCTTTAATCTTATGACGCCGTAGAGTACGAAGCCAAATTTTAGAGTGAAACTGTGAACTATTATCTGATATAACTTTATCAACATGACCCACTGCTTTAAGAAAATGTTTGATGAAAGTTGCTTTATATGTATTAAGAAACTCTATACCTAATATAATTTGTGTACTGAGTAATGGAACAATAATAAAATTAGCAAAAAATTCATACCCTAGGTAAATGAAGTTTAAGTTAGTCTGTTGTTTGACTTCCACACGTTTTCCAGAAATAGCTCCACGAACTGTGGTTTTAGGAACAGGTAACACAGAACAAGGAAAAGTTCTTACACATATACGAAAAACTGATTCACTAATAACATTCAGTGGGCTCCCAGAATCTAAAACCGCAGTGAACTTATTCTTACTCACACATACTTCAATAACAGGATGTAAAAATGCGTCTACATTATTTTCCTTTTCGTCTAGCAAAATCTCTTTCATGTCTTCCAAGTGTACGTAATATAAAGTTGTAGTGTTATTACTTTCTGAACCGTCTGTATTGCTGCCAGAAGTCGAAGCTACAAGTCATTGTCGAATGTTTGCGTCACGTTTTTGATTATTCGCGTCACTTCGAGGGTCAATTTCTACGATTTGCACATGTCTGTCTGAATTTTTGTCACGTGCAGGATACCAGTTAGGTCCCTCCTGTCTGTTAGATGTAAGTTCTTGGTTGTGTCTGTTATTAAAATTTCTATTTTCATGGCTACCTATATGACTACTTTTTGTGTAATTTCGACTGTCACTTCTGAAATTATTGTTAGGTCTACTGCCCTGGTTATTTCTGTAGTAAGAATTTCTGGTTTATGGTGTGGGTTCCTGTTGTCATGTCCTAGTTCCTGAACCACGGGCAACGTATGAGTGGCCAAGTAAGTGGTCCTGACAGGATACCAGTTAATTTGGAATAAGGCTGGGCATCTCGGACATATTCTGAGCCGTGGTCACGTTTGTGCTCAGACGGCAAAGACTACCAAATCCACCGTTAGGGGTAAAACTCAATGGGACCCGGGGCAAGTAAGGCTAGCAACCTGCTTCCCTGGTACTTTAAATATGATGCTCGCAACAATCAGAGCAAAATGCTCGGGCCTTTGTAAGTGACGGAGCCCCAACTCCTATTGACAAACCACGGACTCCTAAGACACGACTTGGCAAACGAATGGTAACGAAATGGGGAACTATTAATATCAATGGGGCTACTCTGGGAAGAAGGTAGAGCTGGCAGAGGCTGCAAGTAAGATGGGGCTGGACGTTTTAGCTGTTAGTAACATGCGGGTAAGGGGTGAGAAAGAAGAGGAAGTGGGAGAATACAAGGTCTACCTGTCAGGAGTCAAAGCAGGAATAGCACAATGGGGTGTAGGGCTTTACATCAGGAAAGAAATGGAACCCAGCATAGTTGCAATAAGGTATGTAAACGAACGACTGATGTGGATAGATTGACAGTGTCTAACAAGAAAATTAGGATTGTGTCAGTATATTCGCATTGTGAAGGGACAGATCAAGATAAGATGAATAGTTTTTATGACACACTCAGTGACATAGTTGTTAGAGCAAAGGACAAGGACAGTGTTCTGCTCATGGGTGATTTTAATGCCAGGATTGGAAATCGAACAGAAGGGTATGAAAAGGTTATGGGTACATTTGGAGAGGATGTGGAGGCCAACAGGAACGGGAAACAACACTTGGATTTCTGTGACAGTATGGGCTTAGTAATCACAAACTAATTTTTTATACATAAGAACATTCATCGGTATACTTGGGAAGGCAGGGGAACCAGATCTGTCATTGACTATATAATAACAGATCAGGAATTCAGGAAGGCTGTGAGGGACACAAGTGTATTCAGGGGATTCTTTGATGACACTGATCACTATTTAATGTGCAGTGAAATTGGTACTGTGAGGCCGAAAGTGCAGCAGGTCAGATCCATATGTAGGAGGACAAGAGTGGAGAAATTTCAGGATAAGGAAATCAGGCACAAGTACATAACAGCGATCTCAGAAAGGTACCAGTTACTTGAATGTAGGCAATTACAGTCATTGGAAAAGGAATGGAGAAGGTACAGGGACACAGTACTAGAAGTGGCTGAAGAATGTCTTGTAACAGTAGTGTGTAAAAGTAGGATGAAGCAAACAGCTTGGTGGAATGACACAGTCAAGGCAGCCTGTAAAGGGAAAAAGATGGCATATCAAAAATGGCTACATACTAGAACTCAGGAAGACAGAGAAAGGTATGTTGAAGAAAGAAACAAAGCCAAACAGATAATTGCAGCATCCAAGAAGAAATCTTGGGAAGAGTTTGGAAACAGGTTGGAGACTCTGGGTCAAGCTGCTGGAAAACCATTCTGGAGTGTAATTAGCAGTCTTCGAAAGGGAGATAAGAAGGAAATGAAAAGTATTATGGACAGGTCAGGAAAAAAGCTGGTGAATCCTGTTGATGCCTTGAGCAGATGGAGGGAATATTTTGAAGAGTTGCTCAATGTAGGTGAAAATACGATGAGTAATGTTTCAGATTTCGTTGTACAATGGGATAGGAATGATGATGGAAATAGGATCACATTTGAGGAAGTGGAGAAAATGGTCAATATATTGCTGTGCAATAAAGCTGCTGGGGTGGATGAAATTAAGTCGGAACTCATCAAATACCGTGGACTGTCAGGTCTTAAATGGCTACACAGGATAATTGAAATGGCCTGGGAGTCGCGACAGGTTCCATCAGACTGGACAAATGCAGTAATCACACCAGTCATTAAACATGGAAACAGAAAAGAACTACAGAGGTATCTCTTTAATCAGCGTTGTGGATAAAATCTTCTCAGGTATTGTTGAAAGGAAAGTGGGAGTATTAGTTGAGGACAAATTGGATGAAAATCAGTGTGGGTTTAGGCCTCTTAGAGGTTGTCAGGACCATATCCTAAGCTTACTGCAAGTAATGGAGAAGTGTTACGATTGGAACAGGGAATTGTATCTATGCTTTATAGATCTAGAAAAGGCATCTGACCGGGTTCCTAGAAGGATGTTATAGTCTGTTCTACGAGATTATGGAATAGGAGGCAAACTTTTGCAAGCAATTAAAGGTCTTTACATAGAAAGTCAGGCATCAGTTAGAGTTGACGGTAGATTGACTTCATGGTTCAGAGTAGTTTCAGGGGTAAGACAAGGCTGCAACCTGTCTCCATTGTTGTTCATATTATTTATGGATCATAAGTTGAAAACAATAAACTGGCTGGGTGAGATTAAGATATGTGAACACAAAATAAGCAGTCTCGCATATGCAGATGACTTAGTTGTGATTGCAGATTCGATTGAAAGTTAACAAAGTAATATTTCAGAGCTAGATTAGAAATGTAAGGACTATGGTATGAAGATTAACATCTCCAAAACGAAACTAATGGCCGTGGGAAAGAGATATAAACGGATTGAGTGCCAAATAGGAGGAACATAGAACAGGTGGACGGTTTCAAGTACTTAGGATACAAATTCTCACAGGATGGCAACATAGTGAAAGAACTGGAAGCGAGGTGTAGCAAAGCTAATGCAGTGAGCGCTCAGCTACGATCTACTCTCTTCTGCAAGAAGGAAGTCAGTACCAAGACTAAGTTATCTGTGCACCGTTCAATCTTTCGACCAACTTTGTTGTATGGGAGCGAAAGCTGGGTGTATTCAGGTTACCTTATCAATAAGGTTGAGGTTACGGATATGAAAGTAGGTAGGATGATTGCAGGTACTAGTAGATGGGAACAATGGCAGGAGGGTGTCCACAATGAGGAAATCAAAGAAAAACTGGGAATGAGCTCTATAGATGTAGCAGTCAGGACGAACAGGCTTACATGGTGGGGTCATGTTACACGTATGGGAGTAGCAAGCTTACCAAAGAGACTCATGGGCTCAGCAGTAGAGGGTGGGAGGAGTCGGGGTAGACCAAGGAGAAGATACCTGGATTCGTTTAAGAATGATTTTGAAGTACTAGGCTTAACATCACAAGAGGCATCAATGTTAGCACTGAATAGGGGATCATGGAGGGATTTTATAAGTAGGACTATGCTCCAGACTGAACACTGAAAGGCAAAATCAGTATTAAATGATGATGATGATGATGATGATGTATGAATAATGAATAATGATTGATCATTCCGCTAAGAATTTCTGTTATTATAATTGTCTGTGTAATTTCTGTTAGAACGTTTGTTATTGTCATAATGCTGGTATCCATTGACCTGTCTGTTTCGTCTGTCATTTCCAAAATTACCGTTATAACGTCCATTCCGATCATTATCGCTTTTCTCTACAATCTATTGTGGTTACCGTTACTGAAAAAATTACAAGAAGTTCCATCGTCGTTGTCATACTCAAGTTCTTTTAGCAAAGTCTTAAAAGATTCAGTGTCGTCTTTACATCTTCCGGCTAAAGCAATGTGTCTTATCGATTGTGGCAGCTTAGTTAAACAAATACGAATTAATTGTCGGGCTATAGCCTTTGGAAAGGGATTGATTCTTTGGAATCATGTCTTCAAAGTATTCCGCCGGCGCGCGGAACTCATACTGTTTAAAATTACGCTGCATAATAAGACTATGTTTGTCTTGCGCGTTTTCGGACCAATATGCCGACAGAAATGCATGATAAAAATCATTTAAATTATTACAATCTCTAATAAGTGCCCCCATGCGCGTCGGCGGTTCGTTTTCTAAATATCCACACATAAATTCAGTTTGTGACTTAGTGACCAACTTGGTGGAAGTGCGTACATAAATTGATCTAACCATGAACTTGGATGTATGTCATTATCAGAATTGCGAAAGATCTTAAATTTCCGAACAGTCAAAAAGTGTTTATAGTCAAAGTTTCCGCCTCGTGGCGACAAAGACCTACCGCGTCAGTCCCAGTCCCAATGTCGATTATTGTCAAGTTCGCGCGCCTGGCGCTCCCTTATTGCATCTCGTAAATGAAATAAATTATTTTCTTCAAAGCCCTCTGCTATCGGTGATTATAAGTTTCTTCTACAGTCTTTTCCTACTATTTCGCTTTCAGTTTGTTTAACTTGCTTTCGTAAAGCCTCCAATTCCCTTTTAACGCGTTCATTAAATTTTCACTGATTTTCAGCATGTTTATTTATATTCTGGTACTCTTCTGTTTCTGCAAATGGCAATCGAACTGCATCATCTAAATCTCTGTCCCCATTTAAACTGTCAATTCATCTGAAATCTCCTCAACTTTTTCCGTTAAGTCACCTATTTGTTCTTTCTCTTTAATTACGTCTTCCGTAACTCGGGTTTCAGTATTGACACATTTAGTAGTTAACTGTTCATATTGTTGTGTTAGGTTATTTATTCTGTCATTTGGCACGGATTCCTCGATTATTTTAAATATTTCATCCTTATCGTGTGCGCGTTGTAAATTTAACTCTGAAAATTTTTGTACTATCACGCGATCTCTTTCTTCCTGTTCTGTATCCTGTTCCTTTTGTCTATTTTCAGTTAAAGTTAATCTATTATTGTGAGCATTCAAAATTGGTTGTACTTCTTCTCTAATTTATTTCTTTAATTCATCTTTCATGTTTTGAAAACATGACCCTATTTGTGAATCTAACCGTGTTGCCATTGTTCCCATCTCTGTTTTAAATTCAGATCCTAACTGTTTTTCCATTGTTCCTATATCAGCTTTAATTGTTCGTATTTGTGATCCCAAATTTAATATTGCACTCATCCTCTGCTCCATATTAACTGGTTCGAAATTCTTTTCGCCGCTAACATTTCCCGTAAAACTAACTTTCTTTCTTCATAGCCGTAAAGCTATCGGTGTTCGATACTATTCCAGAATCTTCTATCGTCTCGTATTCTGAAAATTTTCCGATTGTGAAAAAATTTGAACTGGTTCCGGACTATTTTGCCGGCTTATTAATTGTTTTCTACTTCATTGTTCCCCATAATGTTCTCCTGTATTGGCGAGTTTGCCATGATAACGATTTCGTTGTTCTGACTATCCATCATTCTTGCCTCTTTCATCGATCGCGTAATCATTTACAAAACATACAAAACTCGTCACTGTACGAAAATTACACACAATTTAATACTTTATCACCAACAATACCATTCACACGAAATGCTTCCCGACAAATACGATTAACGAACAATTAAAACCTTCACAATTGCACAAAATTGTCAAACCCGTATACGACACATCAAAAATCAAATTCTGCAAAAATACTATTAGAAGAATCACAAGCAACTACAAATGTTCAATTACAAAATATACACATGCAATATAGACTACAATTACTTAACTACAAATTACTACAACAATACTACTGCCTACTATTTTTAATATCAAAAGAATTCCAAAGGACGATCCAAAGCAGCGGTCGCCACGTGCATGGGGGCTTAATTAAAAAGAAATGACTGATATTAATAAATAAATGCAATAATTTTACTAGCTGTGTGACCGGTTACGAAGTCTCGTAACTGGTTTGCCCTGACTATTATTAGCACGCAATCTGACTGCATAAAATAAAAATAAATAATGACAAGGAATTTCTATTAACAGAATTGATTAAGTCCCCTGCAACTATAAAAGCTACGAAACAACAAAGCACAAGTGTAACTGTTGTGTGTGTGGTAGTGTGACTCAAGGTACATGTATCTGGCTCGGTTCTTTCCCAATTCGACAAAATATTTTAAACACCCTTTACAATGAACTAAATGAAAAACCAGAAATACTATAATTGGACATAGAAACCGGAATTACAAGTCTAATAGATGAACACGCGAGCCAGATGCTTTGTTGACTGTACCTGTGAGCAAGAGGGGTTGTTATTAAAGAAAAGCTGTAATATCTTTTTATCTCATTATATATTGACGAAAATATTCCATTACACGAGCATCATAAATCAATAACCCATTTCCTTTCTCATATATATTCTGACAATTGCATCTTCTTCCATCTATACAATACAGCAACCGAACAGTACAACATTTCAATCCACACTCAGATCGTTTATTCTCTCGCCCAACAGAACAGCGACTGCTCTCGACATCCTCTGAACTACTACTGAGCCCAGTGGAGGCGGTGGAATAATAATCTTTGGCGCAATCTCTGACGCTGTGACTCAGTGTAGCCACCTTTCAAAACATACCTTATTATTACGTATTGTTGTTCACGTTGCTCTTTGATATTTACATCACATCTATAATTATTACCTTCCAGTATGTCATATGCAATTAATATGCGTTTATCAATGTTTTGTTACGTAATTTGTCTAATTTTAGGCCTAATATGAAGTAAATGATTTTCCTTTTTTCGCTTAATGTTTTTTCTTTTTCTATTTCCTTTTTGCAGCACTATTCTTCTTATATTAGTTGTACTGTAAAGAAAGATTCGCTATTTTTTTTATGTTACAGTACGTTTTCGAAAAATGTGATGAAGTATATGCTGACTGTGTTTCGGCTTCGTGAAATCCTCAGCGGAGGGCGGAACGGACTTTCTGTGTAAATGTATGTACTGTCTCTTGGTAGATGTCGTGTTTTCTCCTTTCGGAAAATTGCCACACAAGTTGCACGTCCTGTGTCGGTTGTGCAACGATGCTGGTATCAGTTGTCACGTGAACATTCTCACACCCATAGATGAGGATCCGGACAGCCACACTTTACACACACCCGAAAGCATCGTCGTATAGCAAGGGCAGCAGTGGCGTTTGCACAGCTGCCACAACACAGATAAGAGGGTTTGTGAGGCCACATGGACTGTCGTGAACAGGTTATTAGCAGTGAGACTACGGGCACGCACACCAATAGCCCGTCTTCCACGCACGTCACTGCATCGACGTGGACGGTTCGACTGGTACCATCACAGGATCACCTGGAAGATGGAATGGTGCGCCGTGGTCTTCAGTGATGAAGGCAAAGTCTGCCTGCATCCAAGAGATGGTCGTCTGTGCGTACGACGTAGACCTGGTCAACGCTGTCTCGTAGACTGCATTCGTCCGAGACACATGGTTTTTGGTGCGATAAACTTCAACTTCCGTTCACCTTCGATGTTTCTGCAGCGGACGCATGATGTTGTTTGACCCGTTCTTTTGCCGTTCTTGCAGCAGGAACGTGATATGTTGTTCCAAGAGCATAACGCTCAACCACACACTGCCCACCGTGAAACTCAACGTGCCCTGGCCAGCACGATCTCCTGACTTGTCTCCATTAGAGCGTGTGTGGGATACGATGGGACGAGAACTGAACTGTGTCACTAGTTAACCAACAATTCTTTTAGAACTACGTCAAAAGGTAGAGCAGGCGTTGGAGGGCTTCTCCTCATTGGGGTAGTGGCCGCTATTAAACATGAATAAAATATATTAATGTGTCAGTGATGGCTAACTACCACTACTGTTGAATCAAAAGCGATATTGTAAATAACTTGTATTTATTGTAAATTATCTCACGATAGAAATTAGATAATATTGAACAAATCATGAACGAAAACAAATTAAACAAATTGTACACTGTTGTTAGATATACTACACTGGTAATATTGGCTCTCAGCTCTTAATGTTAAGTTGATGCGAAGTTAGATTTAATTATTCCCCTCGCTAAGCAAATTGTAAATGCGATCTGACTGCGCTCCTGTAATCTCTTTTGTGTCTGAAATAATACATACTTCGGACACCACCACCAAGAAACAAACCAAACAACATGCAAAAAGACAAATAATCAATAACGAATCGCAAGCAAAACTGCACGGATGCTCAGTGGATAGCAAGAACACGATCCAACAACTATTTTTGAACTTTACTGCTGCTGCTGCAAGTTTTACATTATCGTCTACCAGCGTGCTGGCTGCATCGATACTGCTGGGGCGACGACTGCAGCTGCGAAGTCGCTGAATTAAGATAAGTCTCTCAAATATCTTGAGCAGAATAAAGTTCTCAGAAACTGCTAATACCACAAGCCCTATGTTTCCTCTAAATGGTATACAACGCTTTTAAGACTGGCTCAACAACCTTCAAGATGCAGCCCAGTGTGTCTTGTACTAACGTGCAATACCAGTATGATAGCTCTGTGCACTGGCTGACTACGTTCAATGGTGACTGCCAGCCTATAAGGCGGAATCAACTGCAATTATACTAGTAGTCAATGCCATGCCTATCGTGGACACTGTCCTACTGTAGCTGCAGACTCGAGATCATACACAGCACAGTATTCAGAATCTAAGTCCATATCTCAGAGTTACCGAAGCTTGCGACCGTCCGCTTTCACGGCACAAGACGCTCTCCTCTCCTCCCGCCTCGCTCTGCACGATGCTCTTGCGACAATCTAGCCGCCAAACTCTAATCAGCCAATCCGGATGCTGCAAAGGCCTCCCACATCTCCCTCGTGGAGTGATACAATTTCTCCACCTATCCAAAAATTTCTCTGCTTTAACAACGGGCGTTGACCCTCAGCGTTTCCCGCACTTTCTTATGAACTGCCCAATCAGAGCTCAGTCCATTTGCCACTAAAACAGCGCGCGACCGGGCGGCGTGAGCGCGTACGTTGGACGCTGTCTGTCTGCTCGGCATTTCCCCTCTCTCTCTCACCTGGCAGCCGCAGAGTTCCTTTTGATGCTTGCAGGTCAGTGACCGCATCTCCTGGGACCCCCAGTACCTGCACAATGCTCTTCAGGCGCTCACCGGCCTTCGCCTGCACGCCTTCACTGGCAAATTCACTTTACTTACACCTACAGCATGCAACTAAATATTATCATTACCAAAGCTCGTATTATTTCAGACATGTGTTTAATCATCACGTATCTCTCTTTCTAATCCACCTAATAAGACTCATTAACCATTATATGGGTTTATTTACTTCAAACATGCAGAATAAGCTGCGAAATGAACGTCACAAATGAAAGGCACCTATCCCAGGTCAGTATTCGCCATGTGTACGGTCGACTGGACACCAGAGTCAACACCTGCATTGCCACCCACGGAGGTACACCACGCACTAATATGTGTGTTTCAAAGTGCGTCGATACCTTATGTCACAAGATCGCTGATGGCCGCTGTGGCCGAGCGGTTCTAGGCGCTACAGTCCAGAACCGCCTGCTGCTACGGTCGCAGGTTTGAATCCTTCCTCGGGCATGGATGTGTGTGATGGTGTGTGATGTCCTTAGGTTAGTTAGGTTTAAGTAGGTCTAAGTCTAGGGGACTGATGACCTCAGATGTTAAATCCCATAGTGTTTAGAGCCATTTGAACCATTTTTTCAGAATCGCTTCAGCTACTGATCTGCAAATCTAATCATTTCTTGTACTCCACATGCACTGTTGCAACGATAAATACTAAATTGCAAACCTCTAAAAGAGTGTACTATTTTTTTCAGCAGTGTAGGAAAGGAAAAAAAGACCGTTAAGGAGAAAAAAGAAATCGATCATCTCATATTAAGCCTAAAATTTGGAAAATTTCATAAAGAAATATTGATAAACGCTTATTAATAGCAGATGACATACTGGGAGGCAATAATTATAGCTGTGCTACAAATATCTAACAGGCATCTGTACACCAATATGTAATACTAATGTATATGTCTATCTTTCCTGTTAACATTGCTGTCAGAACTTTTATTAATGTAAATACCACAACCTGAATCGGTTGCTGCTGCTACAATGTCTGGTTACCAAGAGCTAAGTGAGTTTCAACGCGGTGTTAGCGTACGAGAGATGGGACACAGCATCTGCGAGGTAGCGATGAAAAAGGGATTTTCCCGTACGACCATTTCACGTGTGTACCGTGAATATCAGGAATCCGGTAGAACATCAAATCTCCGACATCGGTGCGGCCGGAAAAAAGTCCTGCAAGAACGTGACCAACGGCGACTGAAGTGAGTCGTTCAACGTGACAGAGGTGCAACCTTTCCAAAAATTGCTGCAGATTTAAGTTCTGGGCCATCAACAAGTGTCAGCGTGCGATCCATTCAACGAAAAACCATCGATATGGGCTTCCGGAGCCGAAGGCCCACTCGTGTGCCCTTGACGACTGCACGACACAAAGCTCTACGCCTCGCCTGGGCCCGTCAACACCGACGTTGGACTGCTGATGACTGGAAACATGTTGCTTGGTCGGACGAGTCTCGTTTCAGATTGTTTCAAGCGGATGGACGTTTACGGGGATGGAAACAATCTAATAAATCCATGGACCCTGCATGTCAGCAGGGAACTGTTCAAGCTGCTGGAGGCTCTGTAATGGCGTGGGGGGTGTGGGGGGGGGGGGTGCAGTTGCTGTCACACGTACGTAAACATCCTGTATGATCACCTGCATCCATTCATGTACATTGTGCATTTCGACGGGCAATTCGAGTAGGACAATACGACATCCCACACGTCCAGAATCACTACAGAGTGGCTCCAGGAACACTCTTCTGACTTTAAACACTTCCGCTGGCCACTAAATTCCCCAGAGACGCAAATTATTGAGCATATCTCGCATGCCTTGCAACGTGCTATTCAGAAGAGATATCCATCCCGTCGTACTCTTACGGATTTATGGACAGTCCGGCAGGATTCATGGTGTCAGTTCCCTCCAGCACTACTTCCGACATTAGTCGAGTAAATCCTATGTCGTGTTCGCGGGGACCCTATACGATATTAGGCATGTTATTCGAAACATGTTTGGATGCTAAAACAAGAAAATTTTTCTTCAAATGGTTCAAATGGCTCTGAGCACTATGGGACTCAACTGCTGTGGTCATTAGTCCCCTAGAACTTAGAACTACTTAAACCTAACTAACATAAGGACATCACACACATCCATGCCCGAGGCAGGATTGGAACCTGCGACCTTAGCAGTCGCACGGTTCCGGACTGCGCGCCTAGAACCGCGAAAATTTTCTTTCCTCAAGGCAGAATCAGATTTCCTTGTTACACATTATTAAGATAACATGGGCAAGAAAAGAGATTCAGCCACAATGTTATTACTGTGACAGTCTGCGTCATAAAGTACTGTTTCACGTTCTTAAGGGAACAGAGCATTGATTGTGTGTGGCGTATGTTCAACAAATCTTTGTTAGGTTTCTGGATTACTACCACAGATCCCATGGTAGTCCATATTAATGCAACCCAGAGCATAGTAAGTGGCTCCAGCGGCCTGCGTTCGTGGGGAGTTGCATGTTTCGTTAGTCATTCACCTGAATGACTGCCTATCTGGACACGACTCTGGATATAGTGCTACAAGAAATGTGATTCATCCGATGACGTAACACTTTTCAATCATCCACGACCCAGTCTCGATGATACCCTGCCCACTGCAGTCGCTGGAGTGATACGTGAACAGGTAGCGGCCGTTTACTGCAGAACCCCTGTGTGGGCTCTGAAACACTTCTGCTTACAGCACCACTGTACCCTGTCGTCAGATCTGCTACAGATCGCTGAATGTTCCACCTCCATGTTCTTTGGCGAGGCTTGGACGTACAACACCATGTCACCTACTTGTGGTTTCACCATCTTTTAAACAGTTTATGTAGGTCCTCACCACAGTAGCACGTGAACAGCCTCTTCCGAAATGATCGTTTCCAGATGACGGTGTAACTTTTCTGCTTAAAAAAAAAACTCTTTATGTGCACACTGATTAGCTAAAACATTCTGATCACTGCCACGTGGGATGCCGCCTGGAGACGTTGTGAGTACGTGACGCGGTAACAAAAGTATGTAAGTGGAACAGATGTGGACGGGGGATCACCCTAGCGAAAATATGGGCTGCAAATGGGGAAATCAGTTGAGATAAGCTACGTTGACAAAGGGTAGACATATTATTACGCAGAACGTGTGGACGAGTATCCCGAAAACAGCGAAGCTGATGAATGTTCACATGCTAGTGTGGTGAGCATCCCCAGAAGGAGGTAAAAGGACAGTGAAAATACCACTAGGAACTAAATTGTTTGACATCAATGACTCTTCACAGAACGCAGGGTTCAGAGGTTTGTCTGCCCTGCAAAGTATGATAGATGGTGACCTAAGGCATATGTGCTGGAAGAGCACAATGTTGGTGCACGCACAAGTGTTTCGCAGCACACCGATCAACCTACATAGTTGAACATGGAACTTTACAGCAGACAGGCCCTACGTATTCACATGTTGACCCGTCAATTACTATTGCAGTGGGCACAAGGTGGATTCGACCGTCGATCAATGGAAACGTGCCGGCTTTTCGGGTGGATCACAATTTTGTTACACTGGGTTAGTGGTCGTCTCCATAAAAGCCTTCGTAGACGTGAAAGGCGGCTCGAAACGTACAGCGCGCCATGGTACGTTCAAATGGATCAAATGGCTCTGAGCGCTATGGGACTTAACATCTGAGGTCATCGGTGCCCTAGAACTTAGATCTACTTAAACCTATCTAACCTAAGGACATGGCACACATCCATGCCCAAGGCAGGATTCGAACCTGCGAAGGTAGCAGTCGATCGATTCCGGACTGAACCGCCTAGAACCGTTCGGCCACAGCGACCGGCACCATGCTACGAACAGCGTACACTACTGGCCATTAAAATTGCTACACCACGAAGATGACATGCTGCACACGCGAAATTTAACCGACAGGAAGAAGATGCTGTGGTATGTAAATGATTGTCCTGCACTTGCATGGGACCCGTGGCAGTAATAGACGACACGCTGACAGCTGCGAACCACCTGCATCACTTCATGCTTGATGTCTTCCCGACGCGATGTCATCTTTCAGCAGTATAACTGTCCCTGTCTCTAAACCAGAACCGTGCTACAGTGGTTTGACGAACATTACAGTGAACTCACGACGATGTTTCGGCAAGCATATTCACCTGATGTTAATACTATGGAACCCATCTGGGTCGGTATCTGGTGGCATCACTGCGTACGCAAATCAGCGGCCCGTTATTTACGCGAATTACATGACCTGTGCGTAGACATCTACTGCCATGTACCTCCACAAACGAAACAGTTAACTATCGCATCCCTGATATACAGAATCAGTGTATTAATCAGGTAGTTGTAATGTTTCGGCTCATCAATGTATGTGCAGTTTTAGTCCACGAAAGTAATTAGCGAAAAAGGTGGCTACTTAAGTTCTGTATTGTACAGGCGAGTGAACAGTGGTGTGTTACGTGAGTCACACTGGAGAGTTTTCAACATCAAAATAACACGCTCAAGTAAAACTAATAAAGATTACACATTAAATGAACAACTCAATTTAGTTTGAATCCAAATTACTTTAATGAAGGTCCATTGCTGATTTATGTAGCTAACTTGCAAAACAAAACTCAAAATTCGAAAAATGTTTCACACACGGATATATCACACAGTTCATTGAAATCTACTTTGAACAACAAGAGAATAATTTCCAAACTGAATTTAAGCTGTCTGACCAAATCATTGATTAACTGTGTAATGACATTGTTCTGTGTGTATAGTGTCACCGGGTGACTATGGCGCTCAACTATTCTTGCATTTACCTCGCTGCAGGAAAAGTTTTCTGTCGAAGCAGGACCTCAGCAAACAGCGCCACAACAAAGCAAAATTAAAAATGGTAAACTTGGAATGACGTTCAAAAGTGTGTGTTCCGTCACATGCAATGCGGAATCAAGCAACTTAGTATTTCTTGTATGTGTGCTAATGTTCTACAAAAGATTTTTCTGAAACCAACCCATAGCAAAGAATTGCTTTATAGCTTGATTTTCAAGATCGCGTACAACACTGACCTTACACAAAAATGGCCTTTTTCAACAGGTTGATTTCTCAAAAATGTTACTTTACGTAACGATTAACTGCCCAAAATGATCTCTATTCTTCAACAAAAATATAGATGTGGGAGAGGAGAACTAACTTCTATAGCTGTGAGTAATCCATGAGATATATTTCAACTAAATTTCGGCACGACAAGTAATTTTACAATAGAGTGCAAACTACTTGCAAGTATTTCTTCCCAAAAACTCGTTTCAAAATCCATAAATACTCTCACCGTTGCCTTATACAGTCATTTACAGCAAATCTATATTTAATATTTAGCTGCTAAATTCCAGATGAAAGTTTCCTAATCATTCAGTTCCATGTCTGCTCCCCAACACAGGTCGACTAATAATAATGCTCTGTCTGTAATCGCCCTCTGGCAGAGACGGTGTAACAACACAACCTAAGATCGCGGACCAACATGACTCGCTCAGAGATGGGTGCATATCAGTGTATGAAAGAGACAAGTTAACAGTTCTGTACCGACCAATACGACATGCACACCTCACAGAGTCATAACAAAATGCCCTTTACCGAATCAGCTCACGTAAGTGACTTATCCTATTTCCGGTCCACAGCTCATGGCTAGCATCGCTCTCTCTGGATAGTGAGGTCCTGGGTTCGATTCTCAGACCGCTCGGAGATTTTTTCGTTTAGGTATTGCGTGTTTGTGTTGTTCTTATCATTTCATTCTCATCTTCATCACGAAGACGCACAAGACAAAATGGCGTCAAATCGACTTACTCGAGGAGGGCGAATAATCCCAGATGGGGTTCATAAAAATGGTTCAAATGGCTCTGAGCACTATGGGACTCAACTGTTGTGGTCATTAGTCCCCGAGAACTTAGAACTACTTAAGCCTAACTAACCTAAGGACATCACACATATCCATGCCCGAGACAGGATTCGAACCTGCGACCGTAGCAGTCGAACGGTTCCGGACTGCGCGCCTAGAACCGCGAGACCACCGCGGCCGGCCCAGATGGGGTCTCCCTGCCAATAACGCCATACATAGATTTCCCATTTTCCGCATTTGTGGCCCGTATCGTCACCGGAATGATTCCCCCATTCGTCTCTTCTTCGCTTGTGCTGGATATTATGAAAAGGTATCGCCAAACATTCAGGAAACGTTGCATGGATCTGGAAACGCTTTATTTCCACATTAGAGCTCATTTTCTACTTGTGTTCATAATCACATTAATAATGGAAAACACGCAGAAACAGAAAGTATCAGCATTACGAAACGTTTTCTTGTGTGAAATGTTCAAAATACGCTCTAGATTATGTTTGGTTCGAATACACAGTAAGTTGTAGTCGTTAGTTTCTCCGTCTGTGTTTGTTGTTCCAATCGAACGACTGGTAATGTTGACATGTGATACACTTCATCGCTTGTGTTAACACGGGCCTAACTTCAATGCACTACTGACATTACTAGCACGTAGCGTCAAGTTAGTGTGCAGCACGGATTTGGTTCCCGATACAGTGCAGTGGTAGCATATTCAAATTCGGAGTCGGGAGGACGTCTGTAGCAATTGGTTGTCGTCTTAGGGAGCATGGGACGTTTAAGTCTACCACTCGCGACTGGGGGAGGCTTAGGAGGAAGGGGACGCCTCAACTAGACGAGAAAGTTCTTCCTTCTGTTGACGAGAAGACTAGTGTTAGCGTAAGACAATGACCTGAAGAAAGTAACGTTGACGACAACACTTCTGCCTGCGTAAGACATTTAGCTGCAACAATTTATGTTGAACACGTGATCGTGTGGAGAGTGCTACATAAGAACCTGCTGCATTCGTACCATGTACAACGTGTACAGGCACTATCGAGAGGTACATTTACCCTCAAGGGTACAATGTGCGAATGGTTCATTCAACACTGTGTCATCCTCACTTTGATGCAAATGTGCTGCTTGCGCAAGAGGCTTCATTTCAAAGTAGATGACTAATATACTATATGATGTCTGTTCTTTCGGACATATCAAAATGAACAGACACTACATATATAATTAAGACGATGTAGCCAATAGGGGTGTGCACCAGGCTAAAGCTCTTACGTGAATCGGCGAAATGTCGCGAGTAAAGAAGACAATTGGCCGGGAGCGCTACATTAGTAGTGTGTGGATAAGGTAAGAATTTGGATGTGACGGGGGCGTGCTAGGTAGTCTATGCAGTTGCAACGACCATCTGACTTGTAAATAGGAGACCAAGTTTCGAATCCCGGTCCAAAAACTTCTCGATTGATTCCAGTCAATGCCTTCTTGCAGCTAATGTTTATAATTCCGTTGTGTCTTAGATGATTAACATGTTGAACAGTTGTAGAGACTGTGCCCTAATGTGGAAATTGAGTGGTTCCGGACGAATGTCGATGCAAAATATTTTCTTCCTCTACGTGTGAGGAATGTTTTTTGACAGTTAAGCCACATCTTTTTGGTTCACTCGGCATATGTACTTTCCTTACTGTTGTAACTACGACCGGAACGGCCGCGGGGTTGAAGTGACGAAAAGCGCGGCGGGACGCTCGGAGCGGCCCGCGAACAACAAAACAGCGGGAGAAGGCGGACACGACCAACGGAGGACAGAGCGAATACAACAAGATCGAAGCAACGGAGTCACCAGGAAGCCTAACAACCACAAGTGCCGGCCGAAGTGGCCGTGCGGTTCTAGGCGCTGCGGTCTGGAACCGCGACACTGCTACGTCGCAGGTTCGAATCCTGCCTCGGGCATGGACGTGCGTGATGTCCTTAGGTTAGTTGGGTTTAACTAGTTCTAAGTTCTAGGGGACTAATGACCTCAGAAGTTGAGTCCCATAGTGCTCAGAGCCATTTGAACCATTTGTATAAAGTCAGTGTTGTTCACGATCTTGAAAATCAAGCTATAAAGTGAAACTTCCTGGCAGATTAAAACTGTGTGCCCGACCGAGACTCGAACTCGGGACCTTTGCCTTTCGCGGGCAAGTGCTCTACCAACTGAACTACCGAAGTACGACTCACGCCCGGTACTCACAGCTTTACTTCTGCCAGTATCCGTCTCCTACCTTCCAAACTTTACAGAAGCTCTTCTGGCAAACATGCAGAACTAGCACTCTTGAAAGAAAGGATACTGTGGAGACATGGCTTAGCCACAGCTTGGGGGATGTTTCCAGAATGAGATTTTCACTCTGCAGCGGAGTGTGCGCTGATATGAAGGTCCCGAGTTCGAGTCTCGGTCGGGCACACAGTTTTAATCTGCCAGGAAGTTTCATATCAGCGCACACTCCGCTGCAGAGTGAAAATCTCATTCTGGAAGCTATAAAGTAATTCTTTACTATAAGATGGTTTGAGAAAAGTCGTTTATAGAACATTAACACCCAAAATTACACCCCTGCAAGAAATACTAAGTTCTTGCGTTCGCATTTCATATGACAGAACACACGCTTTTGAGTGTCATTCCTTGTATACGATTTTTAATTTAGCTTTGCTGCGGCGCTGTTTGCTGTGGTCCTGTTTCGAGAGAAATCTTTTCCTGCAGCGAGGTAAATGCAAGAATAGTTGAGCGCCATAGTCACACTGTGAAACTATACATACAGAACAATGTCGTTATACAGTTAATCAATGATTTGGTCAGACAGCTTACATTCATGAAGAGCATAAATAATAAAAACAGGCGATAAAATCGGAGACTTAAAGAGTAACATGGCGAAAAAAAATCGTAGTACTTAAAACAAATAACAGAGGAATGAAGATGCTAATAAAATACATACGAAGCAGAAAGGTAAAGCAATAGACAGACAATTACAAAAATATGGCGACAGTCTGGAATTCACACCTAGCGACAGCATGGTTTCTGTTTGCAACACGAGAAAGACGAACAGCACTGAACAGTCACTGGAACACTGCACTAAAAAGTTGGCAAACGTGACATACCACAGCCGAGAGCAGGTTGGGGGAAACTGGACAGATGATGGGAAAATAAAAAAGGGGGGAAGGAGAGGAAAAGCGAAGGGGGGGGGGGGGGGAGGCGGGAAAGGATCCGATGGAGGATGAGGACACATAAGAGGGGTGGGGGTGATGGGCAGACGCGAAGGGAGTGAGGAAGGCAGAGAAAGGGAATACAAAAGGACTCGGGGGGGGGGGGGGGCAGAAGGGGGGTAGGGACAGGTTTGTATTGTGGTTGGCAGGAGAGCCAACACTGTGTTACTAGAGGAGGCCGAAATGCACGCGTTTTAGCTCACGCAGGCTGGCGTGAGGTCTGGAACAGAACAAGGAAATTAGAATTTAGAAGAATGGACGTAGCTGGTGGAATACTTAACTTTAATCCATTAATGATGAATGTCGCTCTTGACGGTACATGATTCACAATATCAATAGTAACTGAACATGGCGCCTTGCTAGGTGGTAGCAAGGCGCCATGTCTCGGCAAATGAGAACGTAAGTAGGCAGTGAACCATTGCTAGCAAAGTCCGCTGTACAACTGGGGCGAGTGCTAGGAAGACTCTCTAGACCTGCCGTGTGGCGACGCTCGGTCTGCAATCACTGATAGTGGCGACACGCGGGTCCGACGTATACTACCGGACCGCGGCCGATTTAAACGCTACCACCTAGCAAGTGTGGTGTCTGGCGGTGACACCACAGTTTGGTGGGGAGAAAACAGGATGGATGGGGGGAAGAGAGAACCCAGGAAAATGACGGAGGAAAGGAGGGGTGGTGAGGATCAGAGTTGATAGGAGGGATAGATGGAAGGAGAGAGGAAATCATCTGGCAGGGGGAGTTGATGGAAGCCACCTTGGGAATGGAGCTGAAGGGTGTAGAGATGGAGGGTAGGGGGGACACAACAGTGAAGGCGTGGCAGGGGGCAGGGACGGGAGAGGAGAGGAGCAACCAGGGGATGAGGGGGATCAAGGCAGTGGGAGGTGTAGAGCATGCAGATATGTTTGAGGAACAGGAGCAGATGTGGGAAAGGAATGAGGTCATAGAGGATCCGCGTGGGGGACAGGAGGCATATATGGAAGGCAAGGCAGAGTGCATGACGCTCAAGGATCTGGAGGGACTTATAGAATTTGTGAGGGGGGGGGGCAGGTATCCAGGCGGGACTGGATAACAGAGGATGCCATGGATTAAGGATTTGTAGGTGTGGAGGATGGTAGAGGGGTGCAACTCCCATGTCCGGCCAGAGAGGAGTTTGAGGAGTCAGAGGCGATTGTGGGCTTTGGATTGGATGGATGAGGGATCCAGGTGAGGTGATGGTCAATGGTGAGGTCTAGGTAGGTGAGGGTGGGGGTGAGGCGGACAGGATGGCTGCAGACGGTAAGGGAGAAATCCAGGAGCAGGAAGGGCGTAGTTTTGGAGTTTAAACAGGAGACTGGGATGCCAGACACAGTCGTAGGCCTTTTCGAGGTCGAGGGAGATAAAAATGGTGGAGTGAAGTCGTAGGCCTTTTCGAGGTCGAGGGAGATAAAAATGGTGGAGTGACGGAAGTTAAGCTGCAGGGAGAGCAGATAAGTGAGGTGGAGGAGTTGGTCATCAGTAGAGAAGAAAGGTCGAACGCCACATTGGGTGTTGGGGAGGAGGTGGTTTTGGCAGAGGTGGTGATGGATGCACCAGGAAAGGATGGATTCCAAGAGCTTGCTCAACACCGATGTGAGACTGATAGGACGATAGGAAGAGGCATCAGATGGAGGCTTGCTGGGTGTGGAGAACATCAGGATACGGGAGGTTTTCCACAGGTCGGTATAGAAGCCAGTGGCAAGGATGACATTGTAGAGAGTGGCAAGGACTGAAGGGAAGCAGGGAGGGCAATGTTTGAGGTGGCGGTAGGTAATGCAGTCGTGGCCGGGAGCAGTGTTGCGCTAAGTGCAGAGTGTGAGGCTGATGTCCTGTGTAGTGGTAGCTGGCTGAGTGAGAAGCAGGCGATTAAATATACTCTATCGGGGGCGCCGCTATTGGCCGCTGGGACCACGTGTTCCACTGTGGCGCCCTCACACTAAATGCGGGCCAGGCGGCGCTAGAGCCACAGCTTACGGCGCGATGGTGCAGAGACCTCTAGGGGTCTTCGACGTCCATGACGTCTGGCGGGGATTCAAGTTCCGCGGCGCGCGGTACCAGGCTTATCATGTCACGTACCCGCAATTCGCAACGGGACCAGGCTCATCTGTGTGTTTCGGGCGTGAGCGCTGTTGGAGTCATTCGCCTCGCCTCATCACATTCACGTCTATATTTTAGGAGAAAACATTTCGGATCCAGTCTTGTAATGGAAGTAACATTTTCTAAAAGCAAGCTGAGAGGGCGGTTTCGAGTTGCAAAGGCCTATGGTGTCGCAATGCACAAGTGCATACCCAGTGAGGAGTAGGGAAGGATAGGGAAAAAAAATCGATTACAGTTTGAGATAATGCGGAACATGTAACAAATATGGACTAGTAGCAATTATACCCCTGTGCCAGCCATTTGTAAAATACCAAAACTGGTTCTCCATTCATCACTATTCTCCTTGTTGGAAATGGAAGTGCCACACAGCTTTGGGATCTAAAAGCTGTACCTTCGATTTACGATGTTACGCCTAGTGTTATGCACCATGTCAAACCTGCTAAAAATGTGAATGTCGAAAATATTTACACGTGTTCGTTTAACAGTCTGGCTCCTTAGCTGCATGGTCAGTGTGGCTATGTGCCATGCAGAGAATCCTGGAGAGATTTCCAGCACTTTTCCTCGGCGGGAGGGCTTGGCTGGGGCGGGCTGAACTCAGTCGGGGAGCTGCTTGACCAAGCCGCTAGTCCCACAGGTCTCACAGGAGAAATACTCAATTTAGTATGAATCCAAATTACTTTAATGAAGGACCGGGACTCGAACTTGGGACCTTTGCCTTTCGTGGGTAAGTGCTCTACCATCTGAGCTACCGAAGCACGACTCACGGCCGGTCCTCACAGCTTTACTTCTGCCAGTATCTCGTCTCCTACCTTCCAAACTTTATAGAAGCTCTCCTGCGAACATTGCAGAACTAGCACTCCTGAAGGAGAGCTTCTGTAAAGTTTGGAAGGTAGGAGACGAGATACTGGCAGAAGAAAAGCTGTGAGGACCGGGAGTGAGTCGTGCTTTGGTAGCTCAGATGGTAGAGTACTTGCCTGCAAAAGGCAAAGGTTGCGAGATCGAGTCTCGGTCGGGCACACAGTTTTAATCTGCCAGGAAGTTTCATATCAGCGCACACTCCGCTGCATCTCATTCTGGAATGACGGTAAAGTTATAATTTTAATGACAGAATGTACTAAGCTGTGAAAGAGGGGTTACAGAATTTGTTTTCGAGGAACAGAACGTATTTTCTAAACGTACGAGATTGAGGGAAATTGACAAGGAATCATTCAGTATTAAGGACAAAGAAAGAAGTATTATGATAATTCTGAAGAGCAGTATATTATGAGCAGAGCATAAAGACGAAATTGAGCAGAAATGGCACATCCTGAATCTAAAGAAATATGATGTAGTTGACGTTAAGAGATAGAGTGGCAGTTAAGGGGAAGGTTAACTGCTCTGACAAGTTTGAATACGGGCGACAGACGAGAATGTCTCTCTGGTAAACAAACATATGAAATGTACTTGAAAGACCCAGATACGACTCATAATTCACTGCACATTGTAGCAAGTAAGAATGTAAAAGTATATCGGGAAACAATTTTTTTAAAGAATTTGGAGATGATGTGTGTTTAGTTCCATGTTTGTATAGTGACAGGACTTCTGCGACAGCCAAGAATCAGACATATTGTGGCCCTGTCAAGAGGAGTATTGGAGCGGTGCTAATAGCTCAGCGTTCTCCAACTTACGACCTGGGTACTACACGTACGATAATTTAAGATGACACATGTACATACGATACACCCTTTGGATCGCAGGTCTATTGTAAGATCTTTTGAAAAGAGTGCTATTGATAAGATTTCAGTTTTTTATAATTATTATAATAATTTTTATGGTGTATTTAATTTTTGTTAATTTATTTCACAAATGCGATTTTGAACAGCCTTTATGCCAGTCTGTCCAGCCGTGGATTCTCTCATTTCATTACACTAGTACTCCCAACAAATCTACAGCGGGAGAGTTGAAATTGAAGAGGCGAAAACAAAAATATAGAATTTAGAGGTTGGGTGTGCACTGATGACTCAAGCTCTGAAAGAGCTAGATATAGAATCTGTAACGTGACTTTTGTGCCTGAATTGGGAAGGGTTAAAAAACATTCTAAAAGTGAAAATCATGTCAAGAAAGTGAAGGTGGTGTTAGCTAAGAGCCAGACGGTTTTCACTACATTTGTGAAAACAGCTACAACTGCTGCGTATTTAAACAATCAGGCTCTCATTGACGAAATTAAATCGGCAGGATTCGTGGCAGGGCACAATCTTCCTTTCAGTGCTGTAGAATAGCTGCAGGGGTCAGTTACGAGTTGCTTCCATCATTCGAAAGTCGCCGACGCTGTACATTTGGGTCGCATTAAACGGTCACATCTCGCAAAGAACGTGACGGGAGAGAGCCATAAGAACGAACTTGCAAAAAAAGTGTGATATACAAAATTCAGTGTTCTTGCTGAGGAGTCAATGACGTAGGATCTGTTAAAACGTCGTTTGTTTTGGCTAGATGTTTTGATAAAGCTATAAATAAAATTGAAACCAAATTTTCGAATCATTGTAAAATTTTTAAGTGCAGCGAATATGATAAGGCAAACGAAGGTGCAACAAGCAGAAACCTTTATTCTAATATGAATGCTTTCATTTTCTGAATACAATGTTTCTGAAAACAATATTGTTGTATTTGCTTCTGATGGCTGTAATTCTAACATTGAGTCAAGAAGCTCTGTTGCTACCCGGCTAACTGAAAAACTTGCTTGGCTAATTATTCTTAAACGTATATATCACTCGCTTCACATATGTGCCAGTGAAGCTTATAAATGTCTTCCAAGACCACTGTGAAGACCTAGCTAGGAACATTAACAATACTTTTAAACCTAGTGGTAAGAGACAGGAAAAACTGTATGAATTTCAAACGTTTTTAAATATCAAAATTCAGAGCTTCTTGCATCCACCACAGAAAACATGGTTATCTTTGCGGGCCGTTAGAGTGAGAATTTTAGAACTGTGGAACACTTAGCTCCGATATTTTTGTTCTAAATACCTAGAACGCACGCTGGTTGAGGGAGAAGAAATTCATCGATACCTGAATGACATTTTTTTAAAATTATTTTCCTTATTTTTGGGTTACGTTGCCGAAAACGACAGGTTTAAATACGTATTTCCAGAGCGTTTAAGTTGTTATTTCTAACTTACATGATAAATGGAAGAGAGGTACACGGAAATGTCACTTTGCTACATGGACCGGCAGTATGTCGTAACTAATAAATTCATTAACATTGACCCCAACGACACGTCAAAGTTTCTTTCTGACAGCCAATGTATTTATGAACTGAGGCTATGAAGGCAATCCAGAAACCAGAAATATATAATGAACGGGATGCAGTGAAAGACTTTTACCACAGCTGTAGGGATTTCATGCAAACGGGGTGTCCGGAATTGAAAAAGAGATGATGGCCATTGCCTGCAATTTTGACGTCTAGAAGTGCTCTTTCAAAGAAATAAAGAGAAAGCTCCTTCTCTTATACCCCTAATGTCAAAATTGCCAACAATAATCTCCCTAGATGATGATAAGCATCAACAACAAATCTCTGATGACTGGAGGAAACTTTCTACCCTAAAAATAGACCAAATATTAGAACTATTCAGAAGACGACGTATTCTGGGAGAATATACTCAACATAAAAACATCATATGGTGAGAGAGAATTCCTAGCCCTACCACAGATTGCGCTCTCATGCTTATCACTTCCACACTCAAATGCTAATTGTGAAAGAGTTTTTAGTAAGATGAATCGTATAAAAGTGAAAAGTAGGAATAGGCTTGTTACTTCCAAAGTGAATGGATGTTTGCTTGCCGTCCAGTGTGTAAGGAGCAACAGCTCAGGCAAAAACTCGAAAATTTTGTTCCTACTGAAAGTATGCTCAGCAGCATGAAGAAAACGCTGTTATATTCACTGCCATCCACATCCTGTTCTTCTGTTCCTGACTCTCCAGAGGAGGAAGATGACGGTGACGATAAGATGGTGCATACCATTTTTTAAGTCTGTTTCCAAGACAAGCAAATAACGAAGTAATTTTTTATATAATTTTTGTAACATGTTTAATTTATATTAATTGATTCCTAATAAAAAACTAAAGACCAATAGCATTAACAATGTGGAGAAGTTAATGCGAAATAATCGGACACACCTATTTGTATGTGGCATCAGTATAAATCCCCGCCAGAGGACGGTCACCAATTCTTCCCAATGCACTGCAACAATCATAAAAGCGCTCTACTTCCGTTATTCTTACATCTCAAATTTTTATAGAAATAATCAACACCATCGGCATCCTGTATGACATCTCTTTCTCTACAATCATTCTTTCACACAAATTTTCTTACACCGTAATAAGGCAAACGAAAATGAACAAGTAAAAACCTTTTATCTAATGCTTTCATTTTCTCAATGTGATGCCGTGAGCGTCAAGTATTAGATAAAAAGTCTTCGATTACTGCAAACAATAAGATATCGTGAGTCTCGGTGTAGGAAGACAGAAAAGAATAAACCTGAAATTTATGAAAAATGTTCGGTATTTGAAAACTGTGGACGAGTTCTCATGCTTTCGTGACTTAATAACATAACAAATGATAAATAATGGGGTATGTGTAGCTCCTCAACAGACTACTAGAAACTGAAATGGACATTGATGATGCAAAACAAAAATGGAAAAATACCTCTGTTGTAGTAGATTCTGCTGTGTTTGAAATTCCCGTATTTCTCGAGTTATTCTAAACGATAAGCTTGGAAGAGAGAATGAGTTTCGTAAAAGATTAAACTGATGTTTAAAGTTTGTTGGAAGTCTCTAAGTGCTTTCATTATGAAATACTGGATGCACTCCGTTTTAAGCAGAAACGTGTTTTTGACGCATATAATTACTTCTGACGTCATATCTCTTGAACTATTTGCTGTTCATTCGCAGGTGCATTTAGTGATGTATGCAGATACTATACGCAAAATGTGTTGAGAATGGCATTAGTAGTAAAGAAGTTTGACCACAAGAACAGCAAAGACGTAGTTAGTGTTAAACTTTCTTCTTTGCATCATTTTGTGTGGGCTGTTAGCGAGAAAAAGTTTGGAGTTATGTGAGAAGTTTGTTGGAAATCACTAAGTGCTCGTCACTTTCGAGTAAGGTTGAACAAAGTTGGAATATCTGAGCTCCGTCAGCTTTAAGACAAATACTTAGTTTCTAATTGTAATATTTATCTTATTCTTTAAACTTAACTTGGACTTAATGAGTAGATTATGATAGCATGTTAAATTTTTAAATTCGGCCAATAATTACGCAAAATATTGTAGCTGAACTTTTTGTTGCCCTTGGAAGCCTTTAGATAGGCTACTTGCAACAAAAAGTCAAGGACAGACATCCAGGAACGGATTTCACGTTATAGATTGTAGATATGTACCATCCCTTAACGAACTGTGAGATGAGTTCGATGCAGTTATGCGATCCAGTAACGCTGAAAGGCTGGCAACACTATAATAGCCTCTGAACGGTGCGACCGGCAGCTGATCCAGCCTGAGTGCGAGAATGAATGGACGCATGTGTGACGTAATCAAGGACGCATCTCAGTGTTTCTGTTAAGTAAACAAAAATGGTTCAAATGGCTCTGAACACTATGGGACTTAACATCTGAGGTCATCAGTCCCCTACAACTTAGAACTACTTAAACCTAACTAACCTAAGGACATCACACACATCAATGCCAGAGGCAGGATTCGAACCTGCGACAGCAGCAACAGCGCGGTTCCGAACTGAAGCGCCTAGAGCCGCTCGGCCACCACGGCTGGCTAGTAAACAAAGTAGGTGAAAGGTGCCGATGTGGATAAATGAACTCCATACGTATAACGGTTTTCATGTAGGGGATTGTTATTTCTTCTTTCTTCTTCTTCGCGGATGGATCACTTAGGACCACGCGTAATCAACAATTGTTGGCCTTCCTTTTCGCCCAGTATTCCTTCATAAACAACGAATGGGCTAGCTTTCGTTGCGTAGACCACGTATGTCGGTTAGTTTTTCTCTCTTCTTCCTAAAAAACCCGTGTGTTTGTGATTTTTCTGATTTTATTTCTATCATGTAGATTTGGAGACCCTAATTCTCTCAGGTCTTTTTCTGTCTGTTTGTACCAGTTTGGTCTTGTAGTTTTGTTCTTTAAAAATGTATGGATTTTGTGCGTTAACCTGTTTGAGTCCATTCTTTCTAAGTGCCCCATGAATTGGATTCTTCTAATGCGCATTGTCTCTGTTATTTTGGAGATATTTTTATACATTTCTGCATTTGGTTTTGGATAATGCACCCCATCTTTTGTTCTTGGTCCTAGGATTTTCCTCATTATCTTACGTTCTTTCACTTCTAATTCCTCTTTTAGTGTTCTGTGTTGAAGGTTTAGTGTCTCAGATGCGTAGAGGGCTTTCGGTCTAATTACTGTTGTATAGTGTCATATTTTGCAGTTCCACGAGAGACTCTTTTTGTTGTAAATGTTTTTTGTTAATTGAAACGCCGTCTCCATTTTCTGGACTCTTGATCTGACAGATTTCTTTTCATTACAATTTTCTGCAATCCATTCACCTAAATATTTAAATTCTTTTAGTCGAGAGATGTAGTTATTACCAATTTTGAGATCAGAAGGTGCATCTTTGATGTCAGTCATAAATTTTGTTTTTACAAATGAAATTTGTAATCCTATTTTAGCTGCTTGTTCTTGTAATAATTCTAGCTGTTTCTGTGCATCGGTAATGTCTTGTGCGATCAGTGCTATGTCATCAGCAAATGCTAAACAGTCTAATTTTATGCCCTCATGTCTTGGTCCCAGTCTGTGTGCTGGTGCACCTGTTTTTTTCAAGAGCACAATTGAAGAGCACTGGGGACAGTACATCCCCTTGTCGTCCTCCTGTGTCTATTTCAAATTCTGTGCTCAATTCTCCTATAAATTTTACTTTGAATTTGGTCTCCGTGAGTGTTTCTTTTATGATGTTTGTTGTCTTTTGATCTAGTCCAAATGCTGCTAATACTTCAAAAAGGGATTCTCGGTCTATACTGTCATATGATTTTTTGAAGTCGACAAACGTGACGACGTAACTTTTGCTTGAAGTACTATGTAAATATTTCATTGAGTTTTTCAAGTTAAGGATTTGTTCTACGCATGATCGACCTTGGTATTCGCCTGGTTTTGAATCCAGCTGAGGTTCTGAGCGGTTTAGTAGGGCTTTAGACAAAATTATGTATATTATTGACAATAAAGAGATTCCACGATAGTTGTTGGGGTCTGTTTTACTTCCTTTTTTTGTACAGAGGATATATGATTGCAGTCTTCCAATGTGTGGGGATTTTTTCAGTTTTCCAAATTTCATGTATAATGTCTTTGAGTTTTGCAATAAGATTTTCTCCTGCATTTTTCCATAATTCTGCGATGATTTGGTCTTCTCCTGATGCGTTGTTATTTTTCAATGACTTAATTATCTCTTTAACCTCTTGTAAACTTGGTGGCTTTGAGTCTGGGTTTCGTTGTGTACGATGGAACTCAAATTTTTCTGCCGGCTTTTCACAATTCAGTAATTTAGAAAAGTATTTTGCAAGAATTTCACAGTTTTCGGTGTTGGTATGAGCAGCTTCCCCATGGTCATTTTTGAATTGGAGTGATGGAGGAGAGTACTTTGTTAATTTTTGTTTGAATACTCTGTAGAAATTTCGGGAATTCTTTTTCTTGAAATCATTTTCTATGTCTTGCAATTTTTTGTCTTCGTGTTGTTTACGGACTGTTCGTATTGCTTTTGTGACTGTATTCCTGGTATCTTTGAGATCTTCCAGGGTCTTTTCATTCTTGTTGCACAACCAATTTGGCCACGCCTGTTGTCTGAGATTTATCAGTTGGTCACACTCATCTGTCCACCATGGGTGTTCACGTGTTCTTGTTTGCGCTGCTGCAGTTTCAGCTGCGTTTAAAAGTCCTGCTTGCCGTTCTTGCCAATTTTGTGGTTTAAAATTTTGCGTTTCTTTTGTAAATTGTTCATTGCCATTTATCTTTTGTACATCATATTTACGGCGTGGAGATTTCTTAGTGAATTTTCTTTTTTCTGGAATGACATCTAGGGAGAATTTTGTTGGGTAATGGTCGGAATATAGGTCTAGTCCATTAAGGACTTTAAGTTTCATGATTTCTACTGTATTTACTCGGGAGATCAATACATGATCCAACTGATATTCACCTAGTAATTGATTAGGTGAGATCCAAGTCTTCGTTTTAGAGGCTCTTTTCTTAAAAAAATGTTGATTTGAAAAAAGGTCATGGTTTTTGCAGATTTCAATGAGTCGCATGCCATTCCGGTTGGTCTGTGTATGCCCTGATCTTTTACCTACCCAATATCGATATTTCTTATCTTTACCGATTTGTGCATTGAAATCGTCCATAAGGATTTTGACATGGGTATTTGGGATTTTTTGGAGAATATTATCTAGTTGGTTCCAGAATTCTTCTACTTTGTTTTTGTTATTGATGTTAGTTAGGGTGTATATCTTATTAGCTAATTTTATTGTCAACGTGGAGAGCCGACCCGAGTAAGATTTGAAAGTCGCGACTGAATCAAGTACTGATGTATCTACTATAAATCCAGTTCCAAATTGTGGACAATTTGCCATGGCTCGTTTTCCAGGTTTTACTTTGTATATCCTGTATCCTTCCGAATCAAAAGGATTTTCATCTGTATATCGTGATTCCTGATTGTTATTTATGATTAAGTGACCCATAAAAAATAATGTAATGAACTCATTAGTTAATCGACATAGAATCTGAAAAACATTTGAGGAAGATAGTGAAAATATTAGTCAGTCGTGTGATGAGTTATCTGTTTATTGTGGAATAATAAATTAAAGAATTCTGTTTAAAAACAAATACACATGGATTAATAAAATTCTCACTTGAAGAGTTGCTTGAATTTTCCATTTGGACGAAGTAAGTAAATAGTTATCACAATATTCAGTTTGGGAAATGCAAATTATTGTCATTATCTTGTTCCTAAAATGGAACTTAATGATGGATGGAAACACGCGAAAATTTGGAGCAAATGTGACGTGCTCTAAGAGCCAAACCAGGTGAGCAGTCAACAACAAGAGATGCAAGCTTCCTGGAAGATTAAAACTGTATGCAGGACCGAGATTCGATCTCGGGGCCTTTGCCTTTCCCGGGCAAATGTTCTACCATCTGAGCTACCTAAGCACGACTAACGCCCCGTCCTTACAGCTTTACTTCTGCCAATACCTCGTTTCCTACCTTTCAAATTTTACAGAAGCTCTCCTGCGAACCTTGCAGAACTAGAACTCCTGAAAGAGGATATTGCGGAGACATGGCTTAGCCACAGCCTGGAGGATGGTTCCAGAATGAGGTTTTCACTCTGCAGCGGAGTGTGCGCTGATATGAATCTTAGTGGCACATTAAAACTGTGCCCGCGAAAGGCAAAGGTCCCGAGTTCGAATCTCGGTCTGGCACACAGTTTTAATCTGCCAGGAAGTTTCATATCACCGCACACTCCACTGCAGAGTGAAAATCTAGGCTAGGCTATCAGTTGGGCCTAGATTTATAACCACTGTTAAGCATAATGAACTGTCGGTATCGATCCATACTGCAATCTACAGCCTTTTTCGTATCAGGAGGCGGTCGCTTTCAACATAAGACTGGCACCACATACCTGTTAGGCTGAAAGAGCTCATGATGCATCGTTTGCCATCGGGGTATGATGAGGTATGTAAAAGCGCGACATAATTCTAGAGGTAAGCCTTCAAGTCCGGGCAATTTGTATGTTGTTCCTTGTTTCAGTGCCCCCAATATTTCAACTTCGAGATTGCTTCCACGAGCACTTCATTGTCCATGCGGCTCAGACTGTATTGGTCATAAGATCCCCTCGTCCACCAGGGGCTCTGTCTCGGCACCTGTAAACAGCTGACAAAATCTGTTCAAAAACGCTGAAGAGTGTCGATGAACGTTTGGCGGAGTCATCGCTTTTCCCCAGCACTATCGTCCAAGCATCTGGCCCTTACCGCGGTGGTCTCGCGGTTCTAGGCGCGCAGTCCGGAACCGTGCGACTGCTACAGTCGCAGGTTCGAATCCTGCCTCGGGCATGGATGTGTGTGATGTCCTTAGGTTAAAGTAGTTCTAAGTTCTACTGGACTAATGACCACAGCAGTTGAGTCCCATAGTGCTCAGAGCCATTTGAACCATGTGGTTCTTATGGGTGGACCCTCTATCGTTCGTCGATCGAGTGTGATAATGGCGCTTTAACTCATCTGACTTCAGACTTGTCGGTGACGAGACGAGGCTCACAATGGCAGCTCACGAAGGACTGTGTAATAATACTCCATAGTGGCTTGGTACTACCACATATTGTTTCGAATGTACGCAATAATGGTGCGACGCAAAGCCAGCTTCTCATCTCCCAGCCACCTTCGTGTCTCCGTTGACAGTGCTGGGGGTCGCTGCTCACATGTGGTCCACGCGTTGTCATTTCGCTCGTGACACTCTCGATCTGACAATAACAAAATGTTTAACTTCCAGCTCTCGTGATCATCCCACACACTCTGTCGTGGTTGTTTGGTGGTGTAGAACTGTGCTAGATGATCAGTAGAAGCCGTGGACCATATTTCAGCTGCAATCGTCGCTTCTTGTAGTTCACTGGAGACATACATGGTGACAGTTATTGAATTATATGAAATAAAACCGTCCTAACTTCTGAATCGTTTGCGTTACGACGTTCAAACTGCACGGTTGTATGTGGGGTATGATGGGAATTAGTATGCACTGTGTGGTTTGGTTTATCAACGAAGTACACTTTCATTGGGATGGGTTCGTCAAAAAGCAAAATTGGCGCATTTAGGGGGCTGGGAATCCTCATTACTCTTCACCCTCAACAGGTGACTGTGTGGTGCGCAATGTCCAGTTACAGAATAATCGGTTCGATATTCCTTGATGGCATGGTGACTGACCACGGTGAAGGTACTGGAAGATGATTTCATCCCAATTATTCAAAGTGACCCTCATTTCGATAAGAAGTGGTTGATGCAAGACGGAGCTCGACCTCATCGAAGCAGGAGAGTGTTTGATGTCCTGGAGGAACACCTTGGGCACAGCATCGGCCTTGATTGGCCGCGATATTTTCCGGACATGAACACAGGCGACTGCACCTTGTGGGGCTGTTTTAAAGACAAGGTGTACAGCAATAACCCTAAAACCATTGCTGAGCTGAAAAGAGCCATTCAGGAGGTCATCGACACCACTACAGCAGGTCATGCAGAATTTTGCGACCAGCGCAGAGAAGGAAAATGCGTTTCTGAGAATGCGCTTTTCTGCATAGGTGCCAAGTCACTTTGCGCTAGCTGTAAAGTGTAATTTCATTTGCCTTCAGAAGTGTCGAGTTGTATTTTGTGGAAACTGCATCATCCGAAAGTATTGCATGATACAATAACTTTCATTTTTAATGACCTGTGCACCCAGTGGCAAAGCGTGAATAAAATATGTAGTGGAAATCGCAGTCAGTTCGGTCTCATCTGAAGCCTAAATGCATCGCGCGTTTATTAACTGCCCTAACGTTTCATCCCATTATATTCATAGCCATCATAAGCGGTGCGTAAAACATTCATTGCTTCATTTTGCTCCATTGATGTTAACCCTAGGACGATGGCCAGTTGCTTACAGTGATCCTTCAACGTTCATATCCCGATTCCCTCTGTACGTGTGTGTGTTTGTGTTTGTGTGTGTGTTTTTGTACATTTCGAACCACTTCTCTGAACATAATCATAGTGTCATCGTGTGTGTGTTTTTGTACATTTCGAAACACTTCTCTGAACATAATCATAGTGTCATCGTCTTGATAACTATGGACGTAGGTATCATTTGTTGTTCTTCGATTCTCTCAACACGGTTCCTTTACAATGGTACTTCTGCAGAAGACCGAGAAGTCGAAAGGATAAGTTCTGCAGAGACACTTTTCGTAGTTATTATAAATTATAATGGTCTTTATCGCAATATAGTGTAATAACAACTACACACCTCAACAAAAGTTTGGAATATCGTAGTGTTTACAACAATGACTTGTTATAGTACATTCATTGACGTTTGCTGAATACCTTATTAACACAATGTAATTCCTTCTGAAAACAAGAAATACCTTGAAACTTCCTGGCAGATTAAAACTGTGTGCCCGACCGAGACTCGAACTCGGGACCTTTGCCTTTCGCGGGCAAGTGCTATACCATCTGAGCTACCGAAGCACGACTCACGCCCGGTACTCACAGCTTTACTTCTGCCAGTACCTCGTCTCCTACCTTCCAAACTTTACAGAAGCTCTCCTGCGGACCTTGCAGAACTAGCACTCCTGAAAGAAAGGATATTGCGGAGACATGGCTTAGCCACAGCCTTGGGGATGTTTCCAGAATGAGATTTTCACTCTGCAGCGGAGTGTGCGCTGATATGAAACTTCCTGGCAGATTAAAACTGTCTGCCCGACCGAGACTCGAACTCGGGACCTTTGTCTTTCGCGGGCAAGTACTCTACCATCTGAGCCACCGAAGCACGACTCACGCCCGGTACTCACAGCTTTAATTCTGCCAGTACCTCGTCTCCTACCTTCTAAACTTTACAGAAGCTCTCCTGCGGACCTTGCAGAACTAGCACTCCTGAAATAAAGGATATTGCGGAGACATGGCTTAGCCACAGCCTGGGGGATGTTTCCAGAATGAGATTTTCACTCTGCAGCGGAGTGTGCGCTGATATGAAACTTCCTGGCTTCTGTAAAGTTTGGAAGGTAGGAGACGAGGTTCTGGCAGAAGTAAAGCTGTGAGTACCGGGCGTGAGTCGTGCTTCGGTAGCTCAGATGGTAGAGCACTTGCCCGCGAAAGGCAAAGGTCCCGAGTTCGAGTCTCGGTCGGGCACACAGTTTTAATCTGCCAGGAAGTTTCATATCAGCGCACACTCCGCTGCAGAGTGAAAATCTCATTCCGGAAGAAATATCTTGGTTAGTTACAAAAAATCATTACAAAACGAAGTAGGCTCTCATAAGTGTACATCTTGAAAAACAAAAAAAGTGAAAATCTCTCTCATGATAATGATTATCAGTCTTTAGTTATGAGGATGTCCTTCCCACACATGGGTGAGTTCTTCTCCTAAGCGAGGCATGCTCTGGATGAGACCATCGAGCTTATGTTGTGGTATGAGGTCCCACTCCTTAGTGCCAGGTTCAGTGAGATCCTCAAGATAGATGAATTCGGACAATGTGCAATAGCCAGCTTCAACAGGTCCTATGCGTACTCAGCTGCATGCATGTTTTGGGACTGTGCTGGCCAATGTATTCGGCTGATGTCACATCCTTGAAGATACTGAGACACTGTCAGAGTACGGTGCGGTCTCGCATTGTCATCGACTAGGATGAAATTGTCACTGACCTCATTTCTGTAGGGCCTAACAGTCATTTGCGGGACATCTTGCAGGTATCGAGGACCGGTCAAATTGTCGTAGATGGGAATTAGAGGGGTCCGCCGTCCCATCATTATTGTCGCCCAAACGGATGGAATTTGTGAACGTATCGGCGTTCCTAGTATTGCCTAGCTCTTCTCCAAACCGTAACACGTCTACTGTCTGGTCGCAAACCAATCCTGGTCTCGTCAGCAAACGTGTTGTGGTATGAGGTCCCACTCCTCAGTGCCAGCTTCAGTGAGGTCCTCAAGATTGATGAATTCGGACAATGTGCAATAGCCAGCGTACTCAGCTGCATGCATGTTTTGGGACTGTGCTGGCCAATGTATTCGGCCCATTCTGGAATGGTTCAATGTTGATGTGCAAGAGCCCAAGTCTTTCGACTGCGTCGTTTCCGTTGGTTCAGGGCAAAATCTCTCATTGCTCTTCTGGATGAAGAATATCCTGATGCAATCTTCAATGCACAGTTTGATTAGATCAGATTAAATTACATTCAGTTCTTGTTCCATAGAGATGATTCTCGCGGGTGTGGATGTCAGAAAGTATAACATAAAAACATAAAACAATTGAATATAATACTTACTACGCTGATAATTTGTCAGGAGATTGTCGACATAGGTGAATACAATGCAGTAAACTACACTCATGCTCATAAATTAAGGATAATTGCAGAATGTGGTGCCACACAACGTGGAACTACACAAAACTGGCACTAATAGCATAGGAACATAGGGAACACACACGACACAGATCTATAAGTCCACAGTATTGGTGATCGGTTGAGAAAACCGCCCCGAAACACATGTGATACAAAACGCCACTGTTTCCTGCACATGTACCCGACATCAATATGGGATATGATCACCATGCACACGTAACAGGCTGCACAACGGGTTGGCATACTCTGGATCAGTTGGTCAAGCAGCTGCTGGGGTATAGTCTCTCATTCTTGGGCCAGTGCCTGTCGGAGCTCCTGAAGTGTCTTAGAGGTTTGAAGACGTGCAGCGATAAGTTGACCGAGGGCATCCAAGACGTGCTTGATGGGGTTTAGGTCTGGAGAACAGGCGGGCCAAACCACTCGCCAGATATCTTCTGTCTCAAGGTACTCCTCCACGATGGAAGCTCGGTGGGGCGGTGCGTTATCATCCATCAGGAGGAAGGTGGGACCCATTGCACCCCTGAAAAGGTGGACATACTGGTGCAAAATGACGTCCCGATACACCTGACCTGTTGCAGTTCTTCTGTCAAAGACATGCAGGGGTGTAAGTGCACCAATCATAATCCCACCCCACACCATCAAACCACGACCTTCATACAGGTCCTTTTCAAGGACATTAAGGGGTTGGTATCTGGTTCCTGGTTCACGCCAGATGAAAACCCGGTGAGAATCGCTGATCAGACTATACCTGGACTCATCCGTGAACATAACCTGGGACCACTGTTCCAATGACCATGTTCTACGTTATTGACACCAGGCTTTGCGGTCTCTCCACTGACCAGGTGTCAGTGGAATGCACCGTGCAGGTCTCTCTCTGTAGACTGTGTGTCTGGTGGCAACCAGTGGTTGCGGTAAGGTCCCGAGCAAGACTACCTGCAGTACTCCGTGGCCGTCTGCGGGCACTGACGGTGAGATATTGGTCTTCTTGTGATGTTGTACACTTGGACGTCCCGTGCTCTAGCACCTGAACACGTTTCCTGTCTGCTGGAATCATTGCCATAATTTTGAGCTCACACTTTATGGCACACGGAGGGCCCATGCGACGACCTGCTGTGTTCCACCAGCCTCCAGTCACCCTAGTATTCTAGCCCTCATAACGTCATCAATATGTGTTCTTTGAGCCATTTTCAACACACAGTCACCATTAGTACGTCTGAAAACGTCTGCACACTTACTCGCTGCACTGTACTATGACATGCACCAACACACGTCTCTGAGTATGTGGACTGCTGCCAGCGATACCGTGCGACGACTGCAGGTCAAATGCACCACATGGTCATACCCCGAGGTGATTTAACCCCGCAAACCTCCCACCAGAGCGTTGTTTCACCATGTATCAGCATTGTCCTTCATTTATGAGCATGAGTGTAGAACAGCTAATACTTACAGAATTAAGACACTGTCAGAATGAAACATTGTTATGCACTATCAATAAATTTATCATACACAAAATAGCTACTCTTGACTGTTGTGACCAAATGCCGTTAAAACTCAAATCTAACAGATATTTTTGCTTAAACTGCCTCTGTTAAGATATTCATCTATGGAGTAGAAAGACTTGCCTACCAAAAAGTCTTTCAAACTCTGTTAAAACCGCGCTTTATCTGAAACCAAGTTTTTAATTGTTGCTATCAATTTATTGAAAATGTGTGTCTCTGAATATCAGACTCCTTCTTGAACCAAGGTAAGTGATTTTAGGTCTTTATGTAGACTGTTCTTATTCCTAGTATTGATACTATGTATTGAGCTATTGGTTGGAAATAGTGATATATTACTTGCAACAAATTTCATTAAGGAATAAATATACTGAGAAGCAGTGGTTAGAATACAAAGTTCCTTGAACAGATTTCTACATGATGTTCTTGAATTTACACCACAAATGATTCATATCACACGGCTTTGAACCATAAAAACTTTTGCTCAGTTTGATGAGTTGTCCCAGTATATGATTCCATGTGACATAACAGAATGAAAGTAAGCAAAGTATGCAAGTTTTTTTTTGCATTTATGTCTTCTACATATGACACCATTCTCACTGCAAATACAGACTTGTTTAGGGCTTAAACAATTCTGTGGTATGCCCTTCCCAACTGAATTTATTATCGAGTTATTATCCCAGGAATTTATCACTGTCAACCTCTTCGATCTGCATGTCTTCATAAGTTATACACATGCTGGAAGGAAATCTCATACAGATTCTGAACTGCATAGAGTGGGTGTTCCTGAAGTTTAATGGCAGTGAATTAGCTTTAAACCACTTATTAATATCGATGAAAATTTGATTAGCAGCTATTTCAAAATCTGTACTTGACTTGCAACTTATTGCAGTGTTTGTTTCATCTGCAAAAAAAAAATCGCATCTGGCACTGTAACAGATGAGACGTCATTAACATACACAAGAAAAATCAATGGACCCAAGATGGAACCTTGAAGAACCCACATGTAATTAATTCCACCAGATGAAGACTGACTGCTTATTGCATAGGTATTTCGCGACACCATTTGTTTCCTGTTCGACAGATAAGACTCAAACCATTTCGCAGCATTGCCAGTGACACCATAACATTGTAATTTACTTAAGAGAATGCTGTGGTTCACACAGTCAAAGGCTTTTGACAGGTCACAGATAATGCCAGTAGCCTCTAATTTATTATCTAATGAATTAAATACATTCTCACTGTAATTGTAAATAGCTTTCTCTGTATCAGAACCCTTAAGAATTCCAAACTGTGACTTGGACAATATATTATTTGCAGTCAGATGCTTAATGAGACACTTGAACACAACCTTTTCAGATATTTTTGAGAAAGCCGGCAAAAGTGAAATTGGTCGATAGTCTGATGGTATCTCTTTATCCCTCTTCTTCTAAAGAGGCTTAATTTCAGCATATCTTGACCAGTCTGGAAATGTTCTGCTGATAAGAGAATGATTGCATAAATAACTTAAGACAGAAATCAACTCACATGAGCACTCTTTGATTAACTTTATTGATATATCACACCCACTGGAAAGCTTAGATTGTAACGTTTATATGATGGGTGCTACTTCTTTGGGACGAGTGAGTGTCATTTCCATTTTACTGAAATTACTTTTAAAGGCTGGTCTCAGATACTACATTGCACTGTTCACTGATCCTGATATCTCCAAGCTGTCAGTAACAGAAATGAAGTACTTACTTGAGAGGTTTGCAACACTACATGTACTTATTACCAAAGTCTCTTTTTTTTTAGAGATGTCTGTTCCTCTTCCTTTTTGACCCCACCTGTCTCTGTCTTCACCATATCCCACACAGTTTTTATTTCGTTGCCTGATGTAATTATCTTTTTATCATATTGAAGCTGTTTCGATTTCTGAATTACTTGCTTCAACATTCTGCTGTATTCTAACATAAGAGCTGTTCCTAGATAGTAGATACAGTCTCCTTTTTGTCCTAGCTGAAATCTTTATTCCTTGTGTAATCCATAGTTTATTTTTTGGCTTCTGTGTGATTTAAGTTACCTTTATGGGTAAACAATTTTCAAAAGTGGAGGTAACTTTATTAATGACTGCTTTGTATTTTCCATTTGAATCAGAAATATTTTAAACATCTATCCAGGTCATGTCTTTGAGCAACTTCCTGAATTTCTCAATTTTTGACTTGTTTATTACAATACCCTCCTGTACTCATATTTAATAGATTTTTTATCCTGACGAGTTTCAACATTTAACACAAGATGATGCATGTTAGGATCAGATAGCCTATCTACTAAGGTATAGGTTTTGTGATATGACTTTTCCCCTAGATTTGTCTACAAAGATATTATCGATAGCAGTCTTGGAGCATTTACATATACTAGTAGCAAAGTTTATAATAGGAACTAAATTGAATGATAGTGTCACTGTCTGCAATAATTGTTTCTGACAGAGCTTTTGAGTATATCCACATTAAAATCACTAACAACCACTCTTCCTTTTTTTCCCATGAAATGGGACAGCAGAGCTTCCAGATCTTTTATGAAGAGGTTAAAATTTCCTGACGATGATATTATATACCTACCATTACAAAGGACTTATTATGAAATACTACTTCTGTTGCATAAGCTTCTAAGTGTTGCTGTGAGCAAAATTTATTAATATCAATATTCTTGAAATAAAAACAATTTCTGATAAATTTGGCAACTGCTCCTTTCTCCATACTTTCTTTGCAGCAGTAAGAACTTGAATCCTGTAACATTTAACATATCTATACCAGTGGTCGCATGATATTCAGAGAGACAGATTATATTAACTGGTTTGCTCAACTCTAATTCTTCAACACAAATAAGCAACTCACTAAGCTTACCCCTTAGTCTTCGTATATTCTGATGTAATAACGATAAGGGATTTTGTGCACAGGCTGAATTACAACTGAAGGAACCTTATTTTCCTACAAATTTTTGAGTATCTCTAGTTTCAATCAGAGGTTGTCTGCATGAATTGTGTGAAATAAAATTTGCTTTCTGGCTGCCAGTTTTATCAATGAGAATGTCATTTTCAGCCTGTCTCTGAATACCATTTGTTTCTGCCCTCCCTACCCTGATCTGTCACTTGTAACCACTGGTACTTTACCACTTATGACAGGGCCCCCCTTAAGTTATTTGCTATTAGCCCAGACAGTTTTTTCCTATCCTTTCTTGTTGAGCTGATGAACATGCCTAGTATAGTCCGACCTGATGATAGAATCAACAGGAACCACACTGATATGAGACCCCATATCTCATCCAAGCAGCCGTTCCACCTCTAAATTAACTCTCCTAACAGAAAAGTTTAAATGAGGCTGGTCATGGCGCCTCAGAACAGACACAGACTCAAAATCAGTATGGTTCGTTGCTGAAGCTATCTTATACCAGATGTTTCTCTGTTGAATAATTAGGGTTCCCATCTATGCTGTTGAACGCCCCATCTAGTACTACCACAGTGTCTTCCTTTGCGAAGTCTTTGCAAAGTGAACCTACATCCTCTATCACCTGACCTGGAGTTGCACTAGGTTTAAAAAGAACTTGTGAGCTGGTAACCTGACCCTAGTTCATCCTGCACCAGTTAGCCTACACCTCTACCATGTGAACTTCCTAAGAACAAAACTTTCTTCTTCTTCATACTTACTTTTCAAACACTTTTTGAAAGTTTGTTGTGCCTTGTCTACTCCTACACCTATTTGTGGCTTATCAGTTTCCGTCTGTGGCAACAGATCAAACCTGTTTTCCACATTCACAACCACACTGTCTGGGAATGTCCTATTCCTATCTCTTCTGTTACCTGTTGTCACTTCCCATCTTTTTTTCCCCTTCTCTCCCCTTAACCTTTGCAGGTCATGTATTGCTTTATTTAGTTCCGTCTGAAGCGCAGCAATCTTCTCTTTCTCTTCCACTGTCTTCCTATGTCTAAAGCAATCCTACACAATCAATGAGCCTTGTTTATTTCCCCAATTCCCACGCCGCTACAGTCACCCACACGAAAGAAACTGCAACAACCCTCACACCACACCCCAAAACTAACAATCCCACGGCAAGTCATACACTTCTCACTCATGGCAAACAAATTTTAGCTTTAGCCTAAATTAAAACAAGAATAACTTCGTAGACTACTCAATTAATGTATTAAATTTCTTAGAAAGGTGAGGCCTAAAGTTCGGATACTAATTCAAAGCTTCTGGAGAAACAAAAACGATATAACCTGTATAGTTTACGTGTGGAAACAAAAAGTAAACAAAGAACTGAGCCTGAATTATATAAACTTATTTCGGAACTTTTCACTTCGGCTGCTTACTAGAGAATCAAATGGATAGCGTACAAAATAAACTAACAACCCAAACTTCACTTTATTGAAATAATCACGTAACTTACAGTATATCACAACGTTGCGCCAGGTCTCGAGAACTCGCAGTTTATTAGGAGTTACGTGATTGGTGGTATGTTGTTTGATTTACTCTTGTAAAATTCTACTTGTTTTCTTGGTGAGGTCACCAGCCGTTTTGCTTTGGGGTCGTCCCACCATTCTTCTCGGTTTGCCCACCCGTGGGAAGGTGGTTGTTTGTAAATTGGGTGGTCCGTTTGTCCCTTGTGAAGTAGGGGCGGGTTAGAACAACCTGCGGTTCGGGTTGTTCGGTAATCTCCCTATCTATCTGCCGTACGTTGGTAGCTGCCTCTGTCATGTTTGGATTTGGTGTGTTAACGAATTTATTGCTTGAAGTGTAGCGGCCTAATACCTGACATATGTTTTGACCTTTGGACACTTTGATATTATTGCCTATGATCTTGAGAGGTGGTATCCGTGTACTGTAGAGCATCTTAACTATTGATTGATCACCCTTGTAGAATTTTATATAAGATTGCATTTCATGGGCTTTTATTTACATGATCATTTTAGTATATAAAGTTACAACCCTTTCACCGTAAGACTTTTCTTAGAAGTTAAAATCAAGTTGCAAGTTTGGTGGCAAGGATAATATTTTAATTGTTAGTGTTTTGTACCATTTCCATCCCTCCTACGGGGGGTACATAGTGTGTGTGTGTGCTTCTGTAAATTGTTAAAACTCTTAGTTTAAAGTAATCTGGTGTGTTGCATATTTGCACCAGTGTAGTGTTTCAGAGGCTGTTGTGAGCGGTCGTAACTATGGCTGTGTCAAAAGGAAGCAGCAAGGTTCTCTGCCCGAAAGCTCATACAGTTAAAACTTGTTTCTTTCTGCCTCTGAATAAATTGTAACTTTGATATTTAGAGGGTACTTTCTGATTATAATTTTAAATCTGTTTCTTTTAAAAATTGTTTTTAGGCACTATTAAAGTGAACAAAATTCCCATTTGTTGAAAGGAATTTGGTTATGATTTCATCAGTTACTCCCTGGCAACTACTTCCATGCTTACATAGCACAATGAAATGTGCTAATGTTCTTGATGAATAACTAGTAAATAAAATAAATTCTTAGGAATATTCTTTTGAAAATACATTACGGTTCATTACTGGTAGCAGACATACTGGGATTACGAACGACAGACAGACACTAACTGCCTAACAAATGCGGACGAGAGACAGACTAGCAAGCTGGGGACGAGAGACTGACACAGACTGACCGACTGACTTGTTTTTCCTTTATTGAGTTACGCTGCTCTTCAGCCTACAGACTTTTTAAAACGTAAGAAGAAGATAAGAAACAATAAAAGCAGGCGATAAAACGGTGACTTAAATGTAAAACGGCGGAAAATTGTGGAAAGTTAAAATATAAAACAAAGGGTTGGCAATGCTAATAAAATACACAGGAAGCAGACAGGTAAAATAGTAGACAGACAATTAAGAAACATGGTGACAGTCTGGTTTCTGTTTGCAAGAGATACAGGGTCACACCCAGTGACAGTATGGTTTCCGTTCGCAACACTTCGGAAAAGACACACAACACTGAACACCCACTGTAAACACTGCACTAAATGTCGGCGCAAAGTTGACACACCATAGCCAGGGGCAGATTGGGGGGGGGGGGGGGGGACACCTGGCCAAATGAGGGGGAAAACAAGGAGGGAGGAGAGGGAAAAACGAAAGGGGAGGGGGGAACCGAAGGAGGTTGGGGACTTGGGGACTCATAAGACGGGGGGGGGGGGGGAGGGGGGAGGAGGGACTGACCAGCTCATAGCGCCTCTTACATGCACGTGAACACGCAACCTTTCCCCTCTCCCGCCAGAGGGAGACACCAAAGGTGCGATTGAGACAGCGGCGCCACCGCCAGAAACGGAGGGCGACTGCTTCACACTACGCGCTGCGACGCGCTCTCCAAAACAGCAATTTTTACCACGGTTCAAACGTACACAAATCCTAGTCCAAAATTCGCGCCTATGAAATTTTACCTTTTTTCAGAAAATACGCAAAAAATGTGAAATCTGTAATTGACAGCTTACAATAGCTATTAATTTACTTAGTTACTTGTTGTGAGATACGAATGGAGAAGTCATTTCCAATATTTCTGGCAGTTGATGTTGGGCTCCTGCGAGCCGACAATTGATGGAAATTTTCCTGCATTGGTGATGTCGTACGAGGACGACCACTGCGAGGTGTATCGTTCATATTTCCTGTCCCCCTGTACTTTCTCCACACCTTAGACTCGCCACTTTGAGTAACATGTAACCGATCGGCAACATCTTGCTGTGCATGGCCTGCTGAAAGTGTAAGCACTATCCTGACTGTTTTATGCCTCTGCATGGCGTGTTACTGCAGTGCTAAACTCAAACTGAATGAGGCTATTGTTGTCACTGGATTGCTCGCGGTTTGCCGCTGCGGCAGCGGTACTTTTACATGAATGGGAAACGGCCACAAAGCGCGCCAGTAGTAAACACCGTCCAGCACATGGGCTCTAACTGGATAATGCATGAAGTGCCTAGGTCAGTGAGACCTCTAGTGTCGTAGACTACATTTTACTATAGTATGTCAGACGCTTGAAAGTGGTAGGGGAGCAAGAAAATCTGAAAAGGGAAATGCAATGGCTCAGTCTAGACAAGGTATCAGTGAAGTAAAATGGAAACGAAACAAGGATTTCTGGTCAGATGATTATAGGGCAATATCAACAGCAGCAGAAAGTGCTATGAGTAGGAAGATAGGGCAGAGAATGTGCTCCTGTCAACAGTTCAGTGACAGGGTTGTTCTTATCAGAATCGACAGCAAACCATCACCAAAAACGATAGTTCAGTTACACATGCCAACATCGCAAGCCAAAGATGAAGAGACAGAGAAAGAATTGAGGATATTGAAAGGGTACTACAGTAGGTAACAGGACATGAAAATCTAATAGTCATGGGAAACTGGAATGCAGTTGTAGGAGAAGGACTAGAAGAAAAGTTTACAGGAAAATATGGACTTGGGACAAAGCATGAAAGAGGAGAAAGACTAATTAAGTTCTGTAATTAATTTCAGCCAGTAACAGCGAATACTCTGTTCAAGAATCACAAGAGGAGGAGGTATAGATGGAAAAGACCAGGTGATACGGGAAGATTTCAGTTAGATTACTTCATGGTAAGGCAGAGATTCCGGAATCAGATACTGGACTGTAAGGCGTACCCAGGAGTAGATATAGGATCACATCACAATATAATACTGATGAACAATAAGCTAACGTTTAAGAGATTAGTCAGGAAGAATCAATACGCAAAGAAATGGGATACGAAAATACTAAGGAATGACTAGATACACTTGAGTTCTCAAAGTTTATAGATACCGCAATAAGGAATAGCTCATTAGGAAATACAGCTGAAGAGGAACGGACATCTTGAAAAAGGTCAGTCACAGAAGTTGAAAAGGAAAACATACGTACAAACAAGATAACTGCGAAAAATCCACAGATCAAATACTTCAGCTGATCGATGAAAGAAGGAAGTACAAAAACGATCAGGGAAATCTGAGAATACGGAATACATATCGCTGAAGAATGCAATGAATAGGAAGTGCAAGGAAGCTAAGACGAAATGGCTGCATTAAAATTGCGAAGGATTCGACAAAGATATGATTGTTGGAAAGACTGACTCAGCATATAGGAAAGTCAAAACAACCTTCGGTGAAATTAAAAGCAAGGCTGGTAACATTAGGAGTGCAACAGGAATTCCACTGTTAAATGCAGAGAAGAGAGCGTACTGGTGGAAAAAGTACATTGAAGGCCTCTCTGAGGGTGAAGACTTTTCTGATGCGATAGAAGAAGAAACATGAACTGATTTAGAGGAGATAGGGAATCTAATATTAGAATCAGAATTTAAGAGAGCTTTGGAGGACTTGAGATCAAATAAGACACAAGGGATAGATAACATTCCATGAAAAATTTCTAAGATCATAGGGGGAAGTGGCAACAAACCGACTATTCAAGATGGTGTGCAGAATGTGTGACTGGCGACACACCATCTGACTTTCGGAAAAATATCATCCACACAATTCCGAAGACTGCAAGAGCTAAAACGTGCGAGAATTATCGCGCAATCAACTTAACAGCTCTTGCATCCAAGTGCTGACCAGAATAGTATATAGTAGAATGGAAAGGAAAATTGAGCATGCGCTAGTTGACGATCAGTTTGGCTTCAGGATAGGTAAAGGCAAGAGAGAGGCAGTTCTGACATTGTGCCTGATAATGGAAGCAAGTTTAAAGAAGAATCAAGACACAATCATATCTGAAGGCATGGAAACAGTACTCGACAATGTCAAATGGTGCAAGATGTTCGAAATTCTGAGAAAAATAGGGGTCAGCTATAGGGAGATGCGGGTAGTATACAATATGTGCAAGAGATAAGAAGAAACAATAAAAATGGAAGATCAAGAACGAAGTGCTCTGAGCAAAAAAGGCATAATACAGGGATGTAGTCTTTCGCCCCTATTGTTATATCTGCGTGGAATTAATGTTCAAGGTGAAAGGATATCAGTGATACGATTTGCTGATGACATTGCTATATTCAGTGGAAATTGAGAGAATTACAGGATCCGCTAAATAGTATGAAGAGTCTAATGCATACAGACTATGGATTGAGAGTAAATCGAAGAAGGAAAGTAATGAGATGTACCAGGAATGAGAACAGCGGGAAACTTAACATCAGGACCGTTGGTTGCGAAGTAGATGAATTTAAGGAATTCTGCAACCAAGGCAGCAAAGCAACCAATGCGGACGGAGCAAGGATGACATCAAAAGCGGATTAACACTGGTAAAAAGGGCATTTCTGGGCAAGAAAGGTCTATTGGTGTCAAACATAGGTCTTAATTTGAGGAAGAAATTTCTGAGAATGTACGTTTGAAGAACTGCATTGCATGGTAGTGGAACATGGATGTGGGAAAACCAGAAAACAAGAGTATCGAAGCATTTGATATGTGGTGCTGCAGACGATTGTTGAAAATTAGATCGATTGATAAGTTGAGGATTGAGGAGGTTCTACGCAAAACTGGAGAGGAAAGGAGTATGTGGCAAACACTGACAAAGAGAAGGGATGATAGGACATCTGTTAAGACATCAGGGAATGACTTCCATGGTATTAGAGGGAGCTGTAGAGGGCAAAAACTGTAGAGGTAGACAGAGATTGGAATACACCCAGAAAATAGTTGAGGACATACATTGCAATTGCTATTCCGAGATGAAGAGGTTGGCACAGGAAAGGTATTTGTGGCGGGCCGCATCAAACATTTCAGAAGACTGATGACTCAAAAAATGAAAAGAATTCCGAACTTTTGGTGAGCAGTGAGGATGTTAAATGATTTCGGTTAATGAGCAACCATCCTCAGTTCTGCGGAAGCGAAAAGGAAAATGGCATACATTTAATGTGGAAACCTCTTAATAATTCTTAAAAATATAAATTTTTACAAAAATATGAAAACTTTAAAAATAGTCAGACACTTGTCATGTTTATGCTGTAACTGATACTTAAATATGTCATTAACCACCACAACATCGTTACTAGTGTGACTTGTCAATAGCCAAACGTTATTCAGAGCAGGACAGTACATACTGTGCGTGCTTGCCTGTGATCACTGTTGTTTCCCAGTCATAACTGACACGTGGCGAACAAGGATACACAGCGACAATTTTGGGAAACAAATAGAAAGAACTAATGCTAAGGTGACAAAATTATGGAGGCAAGTACAGAAACGTACATCAAACTAGTAATCGGAATGTAGATCTAAAATTCCCTAAACCATTGTAATAAAGAATACAGGTCACTGGGTCTCCTTCACCCGACGCGTCAGGCCTTGAAAATTTTTCGAAGTTGTCTTTTCTGTCCCACCCCACAATGAACCGAAACGTACTGTCTCGGTTCTCGCTTTCGACATCAAATGTAATGTCTGTCACTCAGACTTGTAGACAAGTACAACCTGACTTAATAAAATGGACACCAAGAATTAAATCCACAGGAAAATCCATTTCTGATGCACAACCTAGCCAAAATAAAGGTTTCTCGGACTTTAAATTATTGAACTATATGATATAAAATCTTCATGACTTCTGAACGGTTTGTATTAGGATATTCAAACTGCAAGATTGGCCGCGGGGCATGATTGGAATTAGTATGTGTACGAGCGTTGGAACTTAAATAGTGGCAACTATTTATTCATTACCGATACGAAAGAGTTACATGTTTGCATCGATCACTGTCCTTCGCCGGCCGCTGTGACCGAGTGGTTCTAGGCGCTTCAGTGCGGAACCACGCTGCTGCTACGGTTGCAGGTTCGAATCCTCCCTCGGGCGTGGATGTGTGTGATCTCCTTAGGTTAGGTTTAAGTAGTTCTAAGTCTAGGGGACTGATGATCTCAGATGTTAAGTCCCATAGTGCTTAGAGCCATTTGAACTACACTCCTGGAAATTGAAATAAGAACACCGTGAATTCATTGTCCCAGGAAGGGGACACATTCCTGGGGTCAGATACATCACATGATCACACTGACAGAACCTCAGGCACATAGACACAGGCAACAGAGCATACACAATGTCGGCACAAGTACAGTGTATATCCACCTTTCGCAGCAATGCAGGCTGCTATTCTCCCATGGAGACGATCGTGGAGATGCTGGATGTAGTCCTGTGGAACGGCTTGCTATGCCATTTCCACCTGGCGCCTCAGTTGGACCAGCGTTCGTGCTGGACGTGCAGACCGCGTGAGACGACGCTTCATCCAGTCCCAAACATGCTCAATGGGGGACAGATCCAGAGATCTTGCTGGCCAGGGTAGTTGACTTACACCTTCTAGAGCACGTTGGGTGGCACGGGATACATGCGGACGTGCATTGTCCTGTTGGAACAGCAAGTTCCCTTGCCGGTCTAGGAATGGTAGAACGATGGGTTCGATGACGGTTTGGATGTACCGTGCACTATTCAGTGTCCCCTCGACGACCACCAGAGGTGTACGGCCAGTGTAGGAGATCGCTCCCCACACCATGATGCCGGGTGTTGGCCCTGTGTGCCTCGGTCGTATGCAGTCCTGATTGTGGTGCTCACCTGCACGACGCCAAACACGCATACGACCATCATTGGCACCAAGGCAGAAGCGACTCTCATCGCTGAAGACGACACGTCTCCATTCGTCCCTCCATTCACGCCTGTCGCGACACCACTGGAGGCGGGCTGCACGATGTTGGGACGTGAGCGGAAGACGGCCTAACGGTGTGCGGGACCGTAGCCCAGCTTCATGGAGACGGTTGCGAATGGTCCTCGCCGATACCCCAGGAGTAACAGTGTCGCCTAATTTGCTGGGAAGTGGCGGTGCGGTCCCCTACGGCACTGCGTAGGATCCTACGGTCTTGGCGTGCATCCGTGCGTCGCTGCGGTCCGGTCCCAGGTCGACGGGCACGTGCACCTTCCGCCGACAACATCGATGTACTGTGGAGACCTCACGCCCCACGTGTTGAGCAATTCGGCGGTACGTCCACCCGCGCATTGTCATCCAAAATGATGGGTGTGTTGTGCTCCTTTCGCAACGCTGGTTGCAAATGATGCTCCAAAACCGAACAGTAATACTATGCATTGACGGTCTGCCGTCGAGAAACGTAATCCGTTAGGATAACACCATCACAGTCGTACACGAGAATCATCATAACTTTGGACCGCTCCATTCCCACCAACAACAGAACAGGCTCTGCTAACCGTATGCTACGCCTTCCACATCACAACGCTCGTGACTACTTAGAAGGACAGTCACAAGTGCAAACACGTAACTCTTTTGTACCGGCTATGAGTAAATAGTTGCCACTATTTAAGTTCCAACCTACGTATGTGGTTTGGTTTAGCGACGAAGCCCACTTTCATTTGGTTGGGTTCGTCAATAGCCAAAACTGAAGCATTTGGATGACTGAGAAGTCACTTCACCCTCAGTGGGTGACTGTGTGGTGTACAGGGTCCATAATCAGTGCGATATTCCTTGATGGCACGGTGACTACCGAAAGGTACGCGAAGGTTTTGGAAGAAAATTTCATCCCCATTATCCAAAGTAACACTGATCGCGACAAGATATGGTTCACGCAAGATGGAGCTCGACCACATCGAGGCAGAAGAGAGTTTGATGTGGTGGAGGAGCATTTTGGGGACCACATTCCCGCACTGCTGTACCATTAGGCAACTGGTTTTGGCTTCGATTGGCCGCCATATTCTCCGGATCTGAACACACGTGACTATTTTTCCTGGGGCTATACTAAAAACTAGGTGTACAGTAATAACCCCAAAACCATTGCTGAGCTGAAAACGGTCATTCAGTTCATCGACAGCATCAATGTTCCGCCACTTCAGTGGGTCATGCAGAATTTCGCTTCGTCTGCTCCACATCATCGCCAATGACGGCAGGCATATCGAACATGTGATAACCTAAATCCGAATACGTGTAGTGTCGTTTAAATGTTGAATAACTGTGCCCGCCGTACTTTGTAACTAATTTACGTTTTCTTTTCACCCTGTGCGACCTATTGTAGGATATACTTATTTTTCGTGTCTTTGTCATAACTGGCATAGCAAATAGTTAACTGATTTGCCTGAACCTGATTAGTCGTACCAACATTTCTTTTCCCTCGCAAAACGTGTAATAAAACAGTCCTTGTAGCCCTGCTACGAGCAACGGGTGTGGTGTACCCGGACTGTTAGCTAACTCACAAATAGAAAACGAAAAGTACATCTACATCATCTACATACATACTCCGCAATCCACCATACGCTGCGTGGCGGAGGGTACCTCGTACAACAACTAGCTTCTTCTCTCCCTGTTCCACTCCCAAACAGAACGAGGGAAAAATAACTGCCTATGTGCCTCTGTACGAGCCATAATCTCTCTTATCTTTGTGGTCTTTTCGCGAAATGTAAGTTGGCGGCAGTAAAATTGTACTGCAGTCAGTCTCAAATTCTGGTTCTCTAAATTTCCTGAGTAGCGATTCACGAAAAGAACGTCTCCATTCCTCTAGACACTCCCACCCGAGTTCCTGAAGCATTTCCGCGACACTCGCGTGATGATCAAACCTACCAGTAACAAATTTAGCAGCCCGCCTCTGAATTGCTTCTATGTCCTCCCTCAAACCGACCTGATAGGGATCCCAAACGCTCGAGCAGTACTCAAGAATAGGTCGTATTCGGAGCGGTCTTCTTTATAGATGAACCACATCTTCCCAAAATTCTACCAATGAACCGAAGACGACTATCCGCCTTCCCCACAACTACCGTTATATGCTTGTCCCACTTCATATCGCTCTGCAATGTTACGCCTAAATATTTAATCGACGTGACTGTGTCAAGCGCTACACTACTCATGGAGTATTCAAACATTACAGGATCCTTTTTCTTATTCATCTGCATTAATTTACATTTATCTATATTTAGAGTTAGCTGCCATTCTTTACACCAATCACAAATCCTGTCCAAGTCATCTTGTATCCTCCTACAGCCACTCAACGACGACACCTTCCCGTACACCACAGCATCATCAGCAAACAGCCGCACATTGCTATCCACCCTATCCAAAAGATCATTTATGTAGATAGTAAACAACAGCGGACCTACCACACTTCCCTGGGGCACTCCAGATGTTACCCTCACCTCCAATGAACACTCACCATCGAGGACAACGTACTGGGTTCTATTACTTAAGAAGTCTTCGAGCCACTCACATACTTGGGAACCAATCCTATATGCCCGTACCTTAGTTAGGAGTCTGCAGTGCGGCACTGAGACAAACGCTTTCCGGAAGTCAAGGAATATGGCATCCGTCTGATACCCTTCATCCATGGTTCGCAAGATATCGTTTGAAAAAAGGAGCGATTCTTTCTAAAGCCGTGCTGATGCATGGACTGCAACTCCTCTGTCTCAAGGAAATTCATTATATTCAAACTGAGAATATGTTCGAGAATCCTGCAACAAACCGATATTATGGATATTGGTCTGTAATTTTGAGGATCCGTTCTTCTACCCTTCTTATATACAGGCGTCACCTGCGCTTTTTTCCAGTCGCTCGGGACTTTACGTTGGGCAAGAGATTCGCGATAAATGAAAGCTAAGAAAGGAGCCAATGCAGTAGAGTACTCTCTGTAAAACCGAATTGGAATCCAATCAAGACCTGGCGATTTATTTCTTTTGAACCCATTCAGCTGCTTCACAAACCCAGGGATGTATATCACTATGTGCTTCATACGAGAATCTGCACGAGACTCAAACGGCGGTATGTTTGTACTATCCTCCTGCGTGAAAAATTTCTCAAACGCTAAATTGAAATTTTTCAGATTTATATGAAATAATGAACTTGAATTCTGCCACCTCCTCTGCTCCATCACTTACCCACTTTTTTCAAAGTAATGTGGAGAAAGTGGGTGCGTAATGCTAACCGTGTTGCTAAACAGCTTCAAATTGTTCGTAGAAACAATTTAAGGTAAAACAATATATCTTTCCTTACGGCAAAGTCCACTCTATGATTATATCGACAGTAATTGTTCTAACTGTAAAGTGCAACGCCGTATACATTCGCCTGAATAAGGAAGTGATGGCACGGAAATGCAATTGATTTAGAAAATAGGTGACTAGAGCAGCATATAACTACTTCCAAATGTTGTCAAACCACTATCGCACACACGACACTAGCGCTGAGAACACTTGGCGCATGAGGCTGGAACATAATTAAACGTGACGCAATATAACGTCTAGATACCTCTAACAGTATTGGATAAAACCTATTGTTTGGGAGTTTGACGACTTTAAATGGTCTGCTATTCACATGGAATGATAGCAAACCGACTCACTAATGTGCGTCGAAGACAACTTTTTTCACAGATGACAGACACGCTTTGAAGCCATGAAAGATTCCGTGAAATACCTCGCATCAGACCTCGCAGTACGAACCAGAAACTTTGGTATGTATTAAGTAAGCAATACCGTGAATGATTAACGATCTTGGATTGTAAAGGTGCACAACTTCTGCTATATTACCAACTCCGTGACGCCCCATCCAGCGACTGTCAACACGCGGCAGACAACACCAGACCAGACTCGAGGTTCTGTTGTGTCTTTCACAGATGGCGTTCCACAGTTCGGCGCAAGCGTGCTGCAGCGTGATAGATTCACGAGACCAGAATTCAAAACAGTCCTTGCGATCATTTGACAGATTTTGGCAAGGAAAAATGTGTTTGCAGAAATCGATGGCTTAGTGCAGAATGTATCTTTGTAGTGAAGCTGCGCGTTAACAAGAAGAGAAATAATTTAGTAGTGAAAGTTGGAAACGTGACAGACAACTTTCAAAGGGGCGTCTGCAAGGACGGAATACGCCGAGTGCCTGGTCGCCAGCTGAAAACGCAGTGAAAGCCATAGCTCACCAGAAAAGCGCGCGTATATTGTGCTCGGACGTTCTGTTCGTCGTTAAAAGATCAGATCTATTATTTTCTTATATAACTGCGTAGGCTTCCGCGGCAGAGTCAGTCGACTTAAAAGTTTTCTGGGTTTGGTACCGCGTCATAATGTAAAAAAACTACAGCTGCTGGAGAAAAACCAACGTTTCAGCTACGATTGCAGCGGCCTTCTTCTGGGTCTAATGGTGCGTTCTAGCTATGTAGTGTTCACTGCGCATGCCATTACGTCATAATTTAGAAAGGATTGGATTGGATTATTTGGGGGAAGAGACCAAACAGCGAGGTCATCGGTCTCATCGGATTAAGGAAGAACGGGAAAGGAAGTCGGCCGTGCCCTTTCAAAGGAACCATTCGGGCATTTGCCTGCAGCGATTTTAGGGAAATCACGGATAACCTAAATCAGGATGGCCGGACGAGGGAGTGAACCGTCGTCCTTCCGAATGCGAGTCCAGTGTGCTAACCACTGCGCCACCCCGCTCGGTTTTTAAAAAGATAGTTAGTTTCATTGGTCACTTAAGGAAGAAGGAGAGGGAACTTTATTTTAATAGGGTATTGCGGTGGAGGGAGAACGTGACCTCTGTTTTCTATTGGCTCTTGTGTTATGTACCACGATTGGTGGCGACCGTCGAATGAGAAGTTGGCTGCTGTTTGTTTACCAACTGCTGGACGTCGGCCGCGCGGCGGCAGCTGTTGGGCTCTGATTGCTGGCAGCCAAGATGGGGCAAGTCTGAGTCCATCCACCCTGTTGATGTTGTTAGGGTGTTTAAGTATTTCGATGGACTCTCTGATTTAGCGTTTCGTCATAATTGGCTTCCTGGTCAACACAGAGGCTTCGCTGAATTTTATTTCTTTTCCGCAGTCTTGGTGATGTTCTGCCACTGCAGATTTGTTGTGTTGCCCTAGACGAATATAACGCTCGTGCTCCCGAATGCGCGTTGCTATTGGCCTACCAGTCTCGCCGATGTATGCCTCTCCACATTGACGTTCCACCTCGTAAACGCCTGCAGTGTGTAATGCATGCACCTTGTCCTTAGTGGAGCCTAGCAAGTCCTGGATGCTACGGCCACTATAGAAGACAGGCTGCACCACAACGCGGCGAAGGTGTTTGCCTATTCTGTCAGTAACGTTTTTCACATAAGATAAGCTATTTCTTGCTTATCTTTCTTGCTTGTGTTCGTCGACAAGGCTGTGTTTATCGACTTATGGCTATTTCTTAAAGATGTTATATTTTTTATTTTTCTCTGATGTAGGAGTGATTACTGTGATCTTGCTGTGTTATGATCAGATTTAGGTCAGTGCGAATGTTGCCGATACTCCTCTGAGAGGAGTCGTCGGGTCAGTGTTTCCTCGTGTACTCCTACATTTCTCTGAAACCAAAACTGGTTCATCACGAGGTCGTCTTTCACCAGTTTTTCCATTCTGTCCCAATCTACTTTGCGTCAGTATTTTCCATCTATGAGTCATTAAACTGATAGTTCGGTAACATTCACATCTGTAAGCAGCTGCTTTCTTCGGAAAAGGAGCAATTGCCGGCCGGCGTGGCCGAGCTGTTCTAGGCGCTACATTCTGGTACGACGCTACCGCTACGGCCGCAGGTTCGAATCCTGCCTCGGGCGTGGATGTGTGTGATGTCCTTAGGTTGCTTAGATTTAAGTAGTTGTAAGTTCTAGGGGACTGATGACTTCAGAAGTTAAGTCCCATAGTGCTCAGAGCCATTTGAAAAGCAGCAATTAGATTCGTCTTGAATTCTGTGGCTATTTTATGTGACTATCATGTACCTATCCCAAATATCTCAAGAAGTGTGAAGAAATGTGCGGCGGTACATAACTTAGAATCGACCAATCGGTATCCACTTACGTGATGCCCGTGGGTTGGCAGTTTTGGCTGCTGGCGTTCCTCGGTATAGTTCGTACTGCCAACCCATACAGCTGCTGTGGTAAGTGTGTTTCGAGCACTGCATATCCATTGTGGTTCGGTAGTCTCTGGAGTCGTGAGTACCGTCACCATACATTCTTTGCCTATCTGAGGCAGGTATTTGATTTAATTCACGCCAGAAGAAGATAATCGCAGCAGCCGCCTCTGCTTTTCGTCCTACTAGCTTTCTCTCTCGTGTTATAAAAGATGTAGCAACAAAATTTAGAAATTAACTTGGAAGAGAGTTTGAATAGAAGCAGAGAGTGCTGTATCGTCCGAACAAGACGCAGTCAGGGAGGGCAAAAGCACCACAGGCGCAAGGATGCGAGCTGGTGCCAGTGCGATAGAGAGTTCCACCAGCCCCACGGGCGACGTCGAGGATGAAGATATCGACTTCGTCTCCGCCTACTGCCGGCCGAGTACTGTCCGAAAACGGACAGAAGCCTACTCGGAAGATAGAAGAGCATCTCTCGCCCACTTTGTTATAGATCAGCGTCCAGGACAGACTTCGACAGGGCACGTCGTTCAGTGAACTCTCATAAGCGAACAGACAGTAGTTGTAAATTGCATTTGATATGTACTGTGAAGTTTACCTACGATTATTTCCACTTAGCTATTGAGGGCCTTTTGTTTGTGTTACATTACAAGCAGTGTTGCCGTCTTTGTTATTCAACTAGTCAGAAAGATAAGTAAACTTTTTAACTCATTTGTGTGACTTTGTTACTAATTTGTTGGAGTGTTGTAGAACCTTCGTTCTCCTGTCCTGTTACCTGTTCCTGGGGCTTAGGTGTGTACTAGTGGCAGAGAGAAAGGCTTAGCGGTGTACTGCACCAGAAGTCATTTCTCGAACCCATAAGGTCGGCCTACCGCAATAACAGTGACAACTCGGCCTCCACAGCAGTAGCGGCGAGGCCTTTACAAAACTGGGGACGAGGGTTTCCGAAAGGGAGTATGTAGACTACTTGATAAAACCAATGAAGGACGCGGAAGGGGGTGAGGAGAGGAAATTAAACCTCATGGGTTAAGAGGGGTTTTAATATTATTTCACTGATCACATAATAGAGTCAAATTTCGAACGGCACAACACTATGAACCCAATTATCAGTTTATTGCACCCCGTCTGGTTTGAATGCGAGCAATGATTCTAAAGTGTGTCATTAAGCTGCTGTATTCTAAGGCGAACTGGCCCACAATTGTCGCGACTGGTCCATCATGTCCTGGATACTAGCATTGGGACGGAGTTGTCGTCCGAGACGGTCTCACATTGATCCTATTGGGGGCAGCTGTCCACGGGACTGCCTCAACATCAGGCACACAGTTCGTACAGACACTTGCTACGTGTGAACGAGCATTGTCGTGTTCAAAACTGGCACCACGACGCTGTTGAATGGGGGGTAACGCATTAGGATGCAAGATGTCCATGGCGTCAGTTTCCCTCATACACTACCAGCCGTGACTTACAGTCATACTCAATGGCTGCCATACCGTGACCTCAGGAGTAACACCGCTGTGCCGCTCCAAAACATTCCAAAACATTCCATGTCTTCACAGGTCGCTGTCACACTAGCCGACGATAGTCATCCAGGATGGTACAGAACCGCAGTGTGACGTCATTCGTCAATAGTCCGTGCTTCCGATTAATGGCACCATTCCAAACGCAGCAGTAGGTGTTGTGGCAATGACGGCAGTCTACGCATGGGACCATAGATCACTTTTCTGGCTGCTGCTGGTCTCCGACCAGCGATGCGGGATGACACAGGACGTTGCATGGAGCCTATTGCTTGTCCTCAGACGGCAGGCGCAAAGTGACATGCTTACGACGTGCTTGGTGTACGATACGGCTACCCTCACTTGTGGTGTTCAGACGTGGTTGACTGGAACCTCGGTGACGGTCGTGGCTGCCGTCACGTTTCCAATCGCTCGGGCCGCTGTCACACCCGGGTGGCCCGTAAAACTAGACGTTGCACTTCTCGACCAGCCGGCCAGATGGAAACCCACACTGAGGCAGCTCTCAAACTCTGTCAGGGGCTGGTAACACTCGTCTCACATGAATCCGCGGCTTCTCGGTGTGATTATTCAAGATCTGATGCTGTTCTCGCTCCTCATATACCCTATCAGGCCTGTTAACAACGCACCTGGAGGCCCTTCTACCTGTGAATTCAAACTCTAATCATTTATGTCTTCGAAGGTACACTGACATCTTATCGTGTCTTCCGGGTCCTTCACTTATTTTATCAGCCAGTATACCTTAGATTGTTTCTCTTTTTGAACTGCAGGTGTTCCTCCTCCAGTAAAATCTTGTATAACAACATCTCTGGCGACAGGTAAATAGTAGGTGAAATGTTCGACTAAAATTATTTTGCTTTATGAACCTTGGGATTACGGATGAAGAAAGCGATGGGATGGGAATTCTGGCTGTAAGGAGCAAACCGTAGTTTTATTTTGAGTAGGTATTCCATTACGTGGATGGGTTGTTAATTCAGTACGGTGTATACTATGCCAAATAATTTTATGTATAGACTGAAGCGGCGAGTAAAAATTTGTGCCAAGGCCGGGAATGGAGCCCCAGGTCTCCTGCGTAGTAGTCAGGTGATTTAGCCACTAAGTCACCTTGGCGTAGCGGTTCACACTACTGCTTGGCTTACCGCGGCATGCCACCCTCCTTGATCCAAATTCCAGTCTATTGTAAATTCCTTCTTACACACGAACATAAATGCAGAGGCTCTCCGTGTTCTGGATGCTGAGATGCTGTTCCACAACATGGAGAGCCTCGGCAATTCTGTTCCTGTGTAAGGAGGAACTTGAAGCAGACAGTGGAGGCAGTGAGAATTTTCATCCAGGAGAGAGGCCTGCCAAAGTAATCCCAAATTTGGAAATTGAAAATTTTTGGTAAGTTTCTATGGGACCAAACTGCTCAGGTCATCGGTTCCTAGACTTACACACTACTTAATCCAACTTAAACTAATTTATACCAAGCACATCACACATTCCCATGCCCGAGGGATAATTCGAAGCTCCGACAGGGAGAGCCGTGCGAATCGTGGAAGGCACCTTGGACCGTGCGGCTACCCCGCGCTGCTCCAGGATAATTCATGTAGTTGTCGGAACCACTGTGCCAAGATGATTTGGTGGCAAACGTACCTGCCAAGTAAGGAGACCCGATTCGATTCCATGCCTTGGTACAAATTTCACTCGCCACTTCGGTCTTGATGCGGCCCGCCACGAATTCCTTTCCTGTTCTAACCTCTTCATCTCAGAGTAGCACTTGCAACCTACGCCCTCAATTATTTGCTTGACGTATTCCAATCTCTGTCTTCCTCTACAGTTTTTGCCCTCTACAGCTCCCTCTAGTACCATGGAACTCATTCCCTCATGTCTTAGCAGATGTCCTATCATCCTGTCCCTTCTCCTTATCAGTGTTTCCCACATACTCCTTTCCTCTCCGATTCTGCGTAGAACCTCCTCATTCCTTACCTTATCAGTCCACCAAATTTTCAACATTCGTCTATAGCACCACATCTCAAATGCTTCGATTCTCTTCTGTTCCGGTTTTCCCACAGTCCATGTTTCACTATCATACAATGCTGTACTCCAGACGTACCTACTCAGAAATTTCTTCCTCAAATTAAGGCCGGTATTTGATATTAGTAGACTTCTCTTGGCCAGAAATGCCTTTTTTGCCATAGCGAGTCTGCTTTTGATGTCCTCCTTGCTCCATCCGTCATTGGTTATTTTACTGACTAGGTAGCAGAATTCCTTCATTGACTTCGTGACCATCAATCCTGATGTTAAGTTTCTCGCTGTTCTCATTTATACTACTTCTCATTACCTTCGTCTTTCTCCGATTTACTCTCAAACCATACTGTGTACTCATTAGACTGTTCATTCCGTTCAGCAGATCATTTAATTCTTCTTCACTTTCACTCAGGATAGCAATGTCATCAGCGAATCGTATCATTGATATCCTTTCACCTTATATTTTAATTCCACTCCTGAACCTTTCTTTTATTTCCACCATTGCTTCCTCGATGTACAGAGTGAAGAGTAGAGACGAAAGGCTACAGCCTTGTCTTACTCCCTTCTTAATACGAGCACTTCGTTCTTGATCGTCCACTCTTATTATTCCCTCTTGGTTGTTGTACATATTGTATATGACCCGTCGCTCCCTATAGCTTACCCCTACTTTTTTCAGAATCTTGAACAGCTTGCACCACTTTATATTGTCGAACGCTTTTTCCAGGTCAACAAATCCTATGAACGTGTCTTGATTTTTCTTTAGCCTTGCTTCCAATATTAGCCGTAACGTCAGAATTGCCTCTCTCGTGCCTTTACTTTTCCTAAAGCCAAACTGATCGTCACCTAGCGCATTCTCAATTTTCTTTTCTATTCTTCTGTATATTATTCTTGTAAGCAGCTTCGACGCATGAGCTGTTAGGCTGATTGTGCGATAATTCTCGCACTTGTCAGCTCTTGCCGTCTTCGGAATTGTGTGGATGATGCTTTTCCGAAAGTCAGATGGTATGTCGCCAGACTCATATATTCTACACACCAACGTGAATAGTCGTTTTGTTGCCACTTCCCCTAATGATTTTAGGAATTCTAATGGAATGTTATCTATCCCTTCTGCCTTATTTGACCGTAAGTCCTCCAAAGCTCTTTTAAATTCCGATTCTAATACTGGATCCCCTATCTCTTCTAAATCGACTCCTATTTCTTCTTCTATCACATCAGACAAATCTTCACCCCTCAAAGAGGCTTTCAATGTATTCTTTCCACCTATCTGCTCTCTCCTCTGCATTTAACAGTGGAATTCCCGTTGCACTCTTAATGTTACCACCGTTGCTTTTAATGTCACCAAAGGTTGTTTTGACTTTCCTGTATGCTGAGTCTGTCCTTCCGACAATCATATCTTTTTCGATGTCTTCACATTTTTTCTTGCAGCCATTTCGTCTTAGCTTCCGTGTACTTCCTATTTATTTCATTCCTCAGCGACTTGTATTTCCGTATTCCTGATTTTCCCGGAACATGTTTGTACTTCCTCCTTTCATCAATCAACTAAAGTATTTCTTCTGTTACCCATGGTTTCTTCGCAGCTACCTTCTTTGTACCTATGTTTCCCTTCCCAACTTCTGTGATGGCCCTTTTTAGAGACGTCCATTCCTCTTCAACTGTGTTGCCTACTGCGCTATTCCTTATTGCTGTATCTATAGCGTTAGAGAACTTCAAACGTATCTCGTCATTCCTTAGAACTTCCGTATCCCACTTCTTAGCGTATTGATTCTTCCTGACTAATGTCTTGAACTTCAGCCTACTCTTCATCACTACTATATTGTGATCTGAGTCTATTTCTGCTCCTGGGTACGCCTTACAATCCAGTATCTGATTTCGGAATCTCTGTCTGACCATGATGTAATCTAATTGAAATCTTCCCGTATCTCCCGGCCTTTTCCAAGTATACCTCCTCCTCTTATGATTGTTGAACACGGTATTCGCTATTACTAGATGAAACTTGTTATAGAACTCAATTAGTCTTTCTCCTCTTTCATTCCTTGTCCCAAGCCCATATTCTCCTGTAACCTTTTCTTCTACTCTTTCCCCTACAACTGCATTCCAGTCGCCCATGACTATTAGATTTTCGTCCCCCTTTACATACTGCATTAGCCTTTCAATATCCTCATACACTTTCTCTATCTGTTCATCTTCAGCTTGCGACGTCGGCATGTATACCTGAACTATCGTTTCGGTGTTGGTCTGCTGTCGATTCTGATTAGAACAACCAGGTCACTGAACTGTTCACAGTAACAGACCCTCTGCTCTACCTTCCTATTCATAACGAATCCTACACCTGTTAATTATTTGCTGCTGCTGTTGATATTACCCGATACTCATCTGACCAGAAATCCTTGTCTTCCTTCCACTTCACTTCACTGACCCCTACTATATCTAGATTGAGTCTTTGCATTTCCCTTTTCAGATTTTCTAGTTTTCCTACCACGTTCAAGCTTCTGACATTCCACGCCCCGACTCGTAGAGCATTATCCTTTCGTTGATTATTCAATCTTTTTCTCATGGTAACCTCCCCCTTGGCAGTCCCTTCCCGGAGATCCGAATGGGGGACTATTCCGGAATCTTTTGCCAATGGAGAGATCCTCATGACACTTCTTCAACTGCAGGCCACATGTCCTGTGGATACACGTTACGTGTCTTTAATGCAGTGGTCTCCATTGCCTTCTGCATCCTCATGTCGTTGATCATTGCTGATTCTTCCGCGTTTAGGGGCAATTTCCCACCCCTAGGACAAGAGAGTGCCCTGAACCTCTATCCGCTCGTCCACCCTCTTTGACAAGGCTGTTGGCAGAATGAGGCTGACTTCTTATGCCGGAAGTCTTCGGCCGCCAATGCTGATTATTTATCAAAATTTAGGCAGTGGCGGGGATCGAAACCGGGACCGAAGACGTTTTGATTATGAATCAAAGACTCTACCGCTTCGGTCTATATACATAAAATTATATCTATGTGAGACCAGTAAAGTGTCTGAAATTGTGTCGTTTCATATGTATACCAATAATGTCAGTTTTTTGTAACGCGTTATGGTGAATTCTATCTGTGTATATTCTCATATTTAATCGAGCCCCAATTAGTAGATTTCCAAATCCACAACACTTGTCGTAAATTTATCTCAAATTGATGTCGTTTAGTACAGAGTGATACGTCCACGCCTTCATTTGACATCTGAGGTGAGGTTTTTCGTTGTAAAACAAACAAAAGCTTTACGAGATGTTAATTTATTCTGTTGACTTCCAGCATAATTGAAATCTTACCCCTGAATCCTACAAATATATTTCTGCCATTGGTGCTGCCACCATACAGTTATTTAAAGCGAAAATACAGAGACATCTCAAATGACACAAAGCATGTATCGACGTCACTCGTTGCCGTCAGGTCAGCCGCTCCACCCTCAACACGTGCAGGCGAAGAAGACTTATGGTTCAGATGGCTCTGAGCACTATGGGACTTAACATCTGAGGTCATCAGTCCCCTAGACTTAGAACTACTTAAACCTAACTAACCTAAGGACATCACACACATCCAAGCCCAAGGCAGGATTCGAACCTACGACCGTAGCAGTAGCGCGGTTCCGGACTGAAGTGTCTAGAACAGCTCGGCCACAACGGCATGCAGATTGGTATGCCTTGGTGGTTTGTGACATCGTTGTAATCCCCTCTTTAATCCAAGTTGTTCAATCATCCCCGCTCCCCTTGTTTTTCAGTATCTCTCCATCAGTTGATCAGATCATTTGATCTACCCATCTAATCTTCAGCATTCTTCTGCAGCACAACATTTAGAAAGGTTCACTTCTCGTCTAAACTATTTGTCGTCCACGTGTTACTTCCATACAAGACTACGCTACAGACAAAGAGATTCACAAAAAAATGTTAACATACATATTTATATTCGATATCAACAATTTCTCCGTTTTCAAAAACGAATTTCTTGATATTGCCAGTACACAGTACATTTTACAGCCCCTCAATTTTAGCTATCGTCTGTTATTTTGCTGCTCAAATAGTAAAACTCGACTTCCATGCTAATGTAATTATCTGACCATCGCCTTATTTAATTCTGCTAGACCCATGTTGAAAACGATTGGGTGTTCACTCGTCTAAATACCATCTATTGTAGAACGCGTCACCCCATTGTATTCCCATAAGTTGTTTACACGCCATGATAAACGCAAGTGCCATACACCGTTCAGCATATCATCCGTGTCCTTCGCCATCTCTCACAGAATTACAGTGTCATCAGAAAACTCAAAGCTTTTATTTCTTTTTCTTCAATTATAGTTCTCATTCCAAATTTCCCCTCAGCTTTCTTCACTATTTCCGCACTGTGATAAGCTGTCTCACGCCCTCCTCAACTATTTCTTCCCTTTTATTACTGTGGTGTGGTTTCTTTACAAGCAGCATATAAGCTTTCACTCACTGTTTTTTACATCAATCACCTGCCCAATTTCAAAGCGTTGTACTCCGTAAATCTGCAAATGCTATAGATGTAGTTTTGCCTTTCCTTAAACTATTTTCTAAGGCGATAAGATACTGTAATACCTGTGTTGTGAAATACTCTTTCCGACATATAAGTATGTCCACAGGCACTTTGCATTGCACTTCTGAACAACACAGTCACTGCACTACCGCATTTATCCACCGATAACGGGGAAGCGACTTTCAATTAAAAGTCTCCACTGTATGGGAACATGAGAAACGAATATACGGGTGCAAGTTGTAGACACATGGTTGACGATATGTGGAAGTTTGGGTCTGATCGTGAATCGCTCTCGGATAGCCTAATTGTAAGGCGACAGCTCGCGATAAGCTGAAAATACAAGTTCGAGCCCCGGTCCAGGACAGATTTTCTTTGTCGGCTTTCCAAAATACGCTAATGGTTGTCCATATTCGCAGATGCGAACACATTTCATGTATCTTCTAAGAGGAGTCTTCGGGTCAGTATTTTCTCGTGTACTCCTACATTTCTCTGAAAACAAAACTGGTTCATCACGAGGTCGCCTTTCACCAGTTTTTCCATTCTGTCCTAAACCACTTTGCGTCAGTATTTTGCATCTATGAGTCATTAAACTGATAGTTCGGCAACATTCATACCTATAAGCACCTGCTTTCTTGCCGGCCGTTGTGGCCGAGCGGTTCTAGGCGCTTCAGCCGGGAACCGCGCGACCGCTACGGTCGCAGTTTCGAATCCTGCCTCGGGCATGGACGTGTGAGATGTTAGCTAGGTTTAAGAAGTTCTAAATTCTATGGGACTGATGACGTCTGATGTTAAGTCCCATAGTGCTCAGAGCCATTTTTAGCCTGCTTTCTTCGGAAAAGCAGCTATTAGATTCGTCTTGAATTCTATGGCTATTTCATCTGACTCACATATCTTACGTTTGAGGTGCCTATCGCAAATATCTCAAGAAGTGTGAAGAAATACCGTCTGCTCTGGGGTCCTTGATTCCAGTTGGGTCTCAGTGCTTCATGACATTCTTCTCACAGTATCGTATCTCTCGTAATATCGTCTTCATCTATTTATTTTTCTCGTTCTGTAATATAATGCTCACCTTTGTTTCCTTTGATTGACCATATATTCGGTTTGTGTTACATCTTGTATGAAAAGGCCGAGCGCATTATGGCCGCTTGTAGGGATCTACGTGCTCGGTTCGTATTTGAGCGAGGAACATGGGATACAAAGTTTTGGTTTAATTGGAACCAGCAACCATTTGTATAGCTATTCGAACATCTGTCTTACTGTAGGTATGTTACAGAATGTTAAGCAAGGTTCGAACGACGAACCGGAGTTGGCGCCCAGGCAGATCGTGCGAATTGATTAATTCCGTTTGAAAAAGATTTTCGCTGGACTGAAATTAATGCTCAGATAATGGCGCCATTTGTATGTACACCGTTCGGATTTTACGTGCAAAAACAAAAAGCTTCGTCATGATTTTACGTGCCAGAACAGTCACCCGTAGACAATTACAGACTGAAGCGAAACTGGTCGTTCAAATTTGGTCCATCGGCGTATCGGACCTTGGTCTAAGATAAGTATTAACCGTTTGAAAAAATCTTTCTTCGTTGGATTTTACGTGAAAAAACACATACGCACGAATTTTTTTCGTTTTTCGAAGCACGCCGTTCTGTATTTGAACGTGTACGAATCGATTGAAATTTTGCACGATGGTAGATAATTGCACAAAGCAAAACAAAACTTTTTTCTCTAGTAATATTTATCGATTGTACGGTTGCGGTGGTTTAAAGTCAGCTAAATTCAGCATTTAAAATTTGTTCTTACGCGAGTTGAATTTGCGGAAATGGTTTAAAGTCAATAAAATAAATTAAAAATGTTTTGTTATGATAAAATTGATAATTCACTTTAAAAAATCTAGCTGCATTCGGATTTTACTCGTAACAAAACCTTTTTGATCCCTTCCTTTACATCCGTTACTTTGTTTGTAGATGACGCTGTGGTTTATTGTCTAGTAACACTATCAGTAGATCAAAACCAATTGAAAAAGGATTTAGATAAGATACGGGTGTATGTTGCGAAAAATGGCAACTGACCCTAAATAATGAAATGTGTGATGTCGTCCACATGAGTGTAACACGATAAATCAATCAGATCTAAACGCCGTAAATTCAACTAAGTAACTAGGAATTAAAATTTCGAACAACTTAAACTAGAAAGAACACATAGAAAATGTTGCGGAGAAGGCGAATCAAATACTGCTTTTTGTTGGCAGAACACTTAGAAGATACAACAAACAAAAAGATTGCATACACTAAGCTTGTCCGTCGTCTTTCGGAGTACTGCTGCGCAGTCTGAGATCCCTACCAGACAGGGTTAACGGAGTACATCGAGAAAGTTCAAAGGAGGACAGTACTTTTTGTGTTATCGAGAAATAGGACAGAGAGTGTTACGGATGTGACACAGGATATGTGGCGGACATTACTAAAACAAAGGCGTTTCTCGTTGCAGCGGTATCTTCCCACGAAATTTCAGTTATTAACTTTCTCCCCCAAATGAGAAAAAAAAATATGTCGACGCCGACCTATTTAGGGAGAAATGATCATCGCAATACAATAAGGAAAATCAGAACTCGAACAGAGAGATATACGGGATCGTTTTTTCCACGCGCTGTTCGAGAGTGTACTAACATAGAATTATTTGAAGGAGGTGGTTCGATGAACCCTCTGCCAGGCACTTAAGTGGGATTTGCAGAGTACCCACGCAGACGTACATGTAGACATATTCGCCTTTCTTGTACTGCGATGGGAGCATTTTTCATTCTGGTAATTTTAAATTAAGCTGAAGGCCAAATATATGCAAGATTCAGTGCGTTATAACACAAACTGAATTTCCTCTTAGCATGCCACTTCCGTTCATACGTAAATCGCGTTTATGGTATGTTGACCGAATCGAGTGGACATAAAGACATGGTTCATGCAAGACGGAGCTCGACCACATCGAAGGAGGAGAGTGTCTGACGTCCTGGAGGAGAGCTCTGGGGACCGCATTCTGGCTCTGGGGGTACCCGGAGGCCACCGCTGAGCTGAAAACAGCATTGATGTTCCGACACTTCAGCGGATTATGCAGACTTTCGCTACTCGTCTGCGCCACATCATCACCAATGAAAGGAGGCTTATCGAACCTGACACAACCTAAACCCGAATATGCGTAGTGACAACATATGTGTAGTGACATACTGACATCAACAAGATACATACAAATATAAAATTCACAATTGAAAGAGAACAGAACAACCAAATTAAGTTTCTGGATATAACAATTTGTTGTGGTTGGCAGGTGAGCCAACCGTGTATTACTAAAGGAGGCCGAAATGCACGCGTTTTAGCTCACGCAGGCTGGTGTGAGGTCTGGAACATGACAAGGGAATTAGAACTGAGAAAAACGGACGTAGCTGGTGGAATACTTAACTTTAATCCATTAATGGAGAACGTCGCTCTTTATGGTACGTGATTCACAATATCAATAGTACGGATACTGGCGCCTTGCTAGGTCGTAGCAAATAACGTAGCTGAAGGCTATGCTAACTATCGTCTCGGCAAATGAGAGGGTAGAAGTCAGTGAACCATCGCTAGCAAAGTCGGCTGTACAACTGGGGCGAGTGCTAGGAAATCTCTCTACACCTGCTGTGTGGCGGCACTCGGTCTGCAATCACTGATATTGGCGACACGCGGGTCCGACGTATACTACCGGACCGCGGTCGATTTAAAGGCTACCACCTAGCAAGTGTGGTGTCTGGCGGTGACACCGCATTCCTCCCCCGCAAATCGGCGTACGGTTGTGGCATAAGGCTTCCGCCCGCCGTGGGGAGGACCCCATGTTGACGTATGCGACGATGTGGGGAGCCGAACAACAGGCGAGGCTGTGCCACCCGCACCCTGCCATTCGGACCGCGGGGAGCTAGGAAACGCCTGAAAACCTGCTCCAGGGTGCACGCCAACATGCAGTGAATGCGCCCGTAGAGAGACAGGAGGCGCCGAAGGGTCGTCCCCCATCGGGCCGGGGCACCCGACGGGCGAAGACAACACATGGTCCGGAGCGGGCAAGAGTTCCATGTCGGAGGACAACTGGTCACGGGAAGCGATCGGCGGCGCGTGACCCAGGGAGGCGCCCGGCGGTTGCAGCGGCGCGTCCACTGAGGGCGTCGCCGGCGGGAGAACAGGCGGCGGCGGCGGCGGCGGTGGCGGCGGTGGCGGAGGCGCGTCGCCATGGGGCAAAATGGAAGGCAGCGTCGGTAACACCTGGGGCTGAGGCGAGCCAGTAGATGGTTCCCCAGGGCGTTGACCGGACGGCGCCGTCGCTGAAAGCAGACGGCGAGCGGCAGATCCCGTGCGACGACAGAGGCGCAGCTGATTGAGACGCCGACGCACCTCACGGAGGCAGCGAAGAATGCGCCCTTCGAACCACCGCTGTGAACCTCGGTAGTGGCGATAGTAGACAACATCGCCTGGAGCAAAAGCAGGTGTCTGCCGCTGCACAGGAACCTGATGCGGCGGATGTAGCAAAGACATCAAGGTTCGATGATGACGACCGTGGAGCAACTCAGCCGCCGAGCGACCATCTCGGGGCTGAGAGCGATACGAGGACAAAAGGAGCAATAACGCGTCCTCCCGAGAATGCGACTCTTTCAACTTCAACATCTGGAACTTGAAAGTCCTGACCAATCGTTCTGCGGCACCTTTTGACTGTGGGGAAAACGGCGCAGACGTCAGATGTTGAATACCATTGGCCTTGCAGAATGACGGAAATTCTGCGGACATGAATTGTGGGCCATTGTCGGAAACAGTCTGTGGAAGACCTTCAATGCAAAAGATAGCGGATAACGCTTGGATGGTGGCAGATGACGTCGTGGAAGACATCCGGACAACAAAAGGAAAATTATTGAATGAATCTACCACAACCAACCATCGAGCATTCCAGAATTGACCAGCAAAATCGATGTGTAAGCGCTGCCAAGGGGACGTGGCTTTTGGCCATGAAAAGAATTTCCGCGTTGGTGCTGATTGTTGTTCGGCACACACCATGCAAGAAGAGGACATATTCGTAATCGCGGCATCGATTCCGAACCAAGTACAGTGCTGACGAGCAAGTTGTTTCGTTGGTTCGCCGATTTTTTTGCTCACAAGGAGAGACTTTTTGGACGACTTGGTGTTTTGCTGTTGCGTTCTGATAATGATCAGTCAAGGGTCGTTCTCACTATACCCCAATGTCCTTGGTGGAGAAGGTGTAAGACAGAGGACTGTAACGAACGTGGGACCACGACCATGGACTGATCATTATCAGAACGCAACAGCAAACACCAAGTCGTACAAAAAGTCTCTCCTTGTGAGCAAAAAAATCGGCGAACCAACGGGTCCCCGATCCGTGACGTAGACAAGGGCCATTGCGTAGCAACAAAACGCAGAACGGGAGCAAGGACAGGGTCGGCAGTTGTGGCTGTAGCTGCACGACGAAAATCGATCGGAAACGATTCGACTACGTCATCGGTTTCCGCATCAATGAACATGGAAGCAAGTTTGGAGGAATCGAATGCCCTATCCTCAGCAACAGGCAAGCGGGACAACGCATCGGCGTTCCCGTGCTTAGCAGTGGACCGATACAAGATATCGTAGCGGTACTGCGAGAGGAAAATAGACCAGCGAATGAATTTCTGCGCTGTACGTGGAGATACCGGCTTGGTCGGATGAAAAAGCGATGTCAAAGGTTTGTGGCCTGTGATTATGGTAAAGTGACGACCATACAAGAAATAATGAAACTTTGTAACACCAAATACGAGAGCCAATGCTTCTTTCTCGATCTGTGAATAATTTCTTTGAGCAGACGAGAGCAATTTGGACGCAAAAGCAATAGGGCGATCGTGCGATCCATCTTTGTGCACAAGCACAGCACCGATCCCGAAATCCGATGCATCCACCATCAACAAGAGGGGCTTCTGGGGATCGAATGGCGTAAGGTAAGTATTGGAAAGCAACGCCGATTGCAACTGGCGAAAGGCGCGTTCGCATTCCGTCGTCCAGACGAACGGAACACCTGTACGGCGTAAGCGATGAAGCGGAGCTGAAATGGAAGAGGCATGCGGAATGTATCTGTTATAATACGTAATTTTTCCCAGCACACTCTGTGGCTGCTTCAAATTCTGCGGCGACGGCAAGTCGTGTATGGCACGGAGGTGCATTGGACTGGGATGTATGCCTTGGGCATTGAGTACACGTCTCAAGTATGGCAAGTACCGAGCAAAAAACACACATTTGTCCTTCCGGAAGCGAAGACCATTTTGTCGCAAGACCTGAAATAATTTTCTGAGATTGGCCAAATGTTCTTCTTCCGTCTTTCCGGAAATCACAATATCGTCCAGATAATTTTCTGCAGTAGGGACCGATGCACAGACAGTTGTTAGATATTGCTGAAACAATGCAGAGGCGGATGCACACCCGAATGGCAGTCGTTTGAATCGATACAAATAAAGATGCGTGTTAACCACCAAAACGTGCTGGGATTCTTCGTCCACCGGTATCTGCAAGTACGCATCTGCGAGGTCCAACTTCGAAAAATATTTACCCGGGCACAGTTTGTCAAAAAGATCTTCCGGGCGGGGTAAAGGAAAAGTTGCAATCACTAGCTGTGGATTCACTGTTGCCTTGAAGTCCACACAAAGTCTCAATTCGCTGGAAGGTTTTGGCAAAATCACTAAGGGTGATGCCCAGAGAGAACCCTGCACACGTTCGATAACACCTTGTGATTCCAAATCGTGTAATGTTTTTGCGACCTCATCACGCAATGGTTCAAATGGCTCTGAGCACTATGGGACTTAACGTCAGTCCCCTAGAACTTAGAACAACTTAAACTTCACTAACCTAAGGATATCACACAACACCCAGCGATCACGAGGCAGAGAAAATCCCTGACCCCGCCGGGAATCGAACCCGGGAACCCGGGCGTGGGAAGCGAGAACACTACCGCACGACCACAAGATGCAGGCCATCTCGCAATGCGTGGCGAACATTGCGCGCTCTGAAAAATTTCGGATGCGCGTTTACTTTCAGTTCCAAATGTGCTTTATAGTGCTTAGCGCAACCAAGGCCTGGTGCAAAAATGTCTGCAAATTCTGCACATAGACGTGAAACACTGTCTGAAGGCACCGTCTGGTTCACTGAAAGGACCTGATTTACTATAGACAAATTAAACAACTGAATTAAATCTGAAACGTCCCCTTTGAAAAATTATACAAGACTGTGCTTAAACTGACACACAATAGTTTTCTTTGCTCAACGCAATCTGAGTTTCAAAAATCCCTGCGAAAGAATGGCCCTGACTAACATTAGCCTATATGTTTCACAAATCACTTACCTCACAAAAATCTTCGTTACACAAGCTACTGCAATATAGCGAGCGCCACTACTGCCAGCTAAATAAAAGATTCAAACTACTGAAGGCACTAACTACTGATAGGCATAGATAGCAAATGAAAGATTTTAATACAGAACAAACAATGTATGTACCTTAATAGTCATAATATATACATATATATCAGTTCATGACACCAATTCTTACAAATTTCAAAACTCCGCATCTCTCTCCCCACGTCCACCACTGCTGGCGGATCACCTCCAACTGCGCAAGGCTACATGCTGTTAGCATCCAGCTGCCGCTGCCCAACACTACAATGGCAGACAACAATGCAAACCAGCCACAGACTGCACGCAGCACAGCCAGTGATTTTCTTACAGTGCGCTACATGGCGCTGGCGTTACCAATAAAAAAACCTAAACATCCCACTTACATAGCCCCCATGCTCCCCACAAAAAAATTTATAAATTGTTTTGGGCAGTGGTCAATACAGATTTGAAAATTTTTTTCATAATTACAATGACTAAGAAATGATATGCACACACTTATCGATACAATGTTGGTCAAAAGCTAAAATTTTCTCACAGTCCATAAAGACAGTCCTGATCATTCATCAAAGTAAAATTGCAGTGTTTTTCTCAAAGTCTGAGTAGTAAAAGAAAATGCACATGGAAGTAGTGGATTTCAATGCAGTCTTGAAGAAGTAATGTTGTCCTTTCAACGAAAGAAAGTGCTGACTCACGACATGCAGACAGGTAATGGGCCACAGCAGAGTCAGTCGACGTTGAAGACTATCGGTAGGTAGGTCATCACAGAGCAGACCCACTGTAGTCCTGGTAGAGATTACTATTGGTGGGCCACCAGAGGTGCAGACCCACTGCAGTCCTTGTAGAAATAATGGTATTGGTGGGTCATCAAAGGTGTAGACCCACTGTAGTCCTTGTAGAAATAATGGTATTGGTGGGCCATCAAAGGTGTAGAACCACTGTAGTCCTTGTAGAGATGGCCAGCAGCCATCTGTTGCGAATGTGCAGGTGTACAATCACCCTCGAAGAGTCTTGCGAAGAATATTGCAAGTCCATAACCACCACTTGTGCACTCACAAAAATTGTTTTTGAAATGTCCTTACAACCAGCAATGCTATTATCCAGTCCCTTGCTGAATTATTAACACACGTGCAAACACTAACAGTCCCTACTTCTCACATATTGTCCATATACTATGACCAACAGAAACGTGTGCAGTGAAATGTAACTTAAAAATTACTTAATTTGATCATCTGGTGTCAATTACAATTTTATAACATAAGAATACAATAACAAAGGTACAAAATATATCATTAAAGAACATAATAGTACAGATAACATTTGCAGTAATACAGGCTTTATAAAAGAATCGAAATAACAAATACATCAGTGTTACAAAAATTACGACATAAGTACATACATAAAAGATCAGAATAACTTTTGAAACATCAACTTCACACATGAGCATTAGAACAAAACAGCATAAATAATGTGTAAACATCTTTATAAAGCAAATAACATGTTATTAATGCAAATTATATTTGAGGATAATAGTATTCCTCATCACAGTGAATGTAGCTTAGTATTAGAAAATTTCTGCAACATAAGTCTTATCAGATAAACATATAAAGACAGGAAGAACATAAATATACAAGGGTACACAAACACATAGTGGGATAACACAAGGGAAAGGGCAGGGTTTGTTTTACTGCAGTATTTTGCAAACAAAACTTTCTTTACTTCTCGGAGATCTCGCTTCGTTCTTCATTATTTCCAAAAAGTCCTATCTATACCTGCTTTCTGTACTTTTCTCATATAACCTCTCAGTGCATTTCTTCAAATCCATCGCAACTCATTCTCTTATATAGGCTACCCCCTCTTAAGCTAACTTAAATCTACTGAGCTCAGATGCTTAACTGACGAGGCAATGCAGCAGCACAAAACAATTAATACAAACAGCATTAACAAAAAAAAACAGAAATTGGCAAAGCAAGCAGCAGTAAATGTAATAACTTATATCTAAACATGACAAACCCACAAGCAGAAAAAAATATTACAGTAAAAATGTTTAATACCTATGTCACATCTTAACACTTGAGTGATGCATCACGAGAACATACGCTAGCAGATAAGTTACCAAATCGTAAAAAAATTATTTTTTGCTATTCCTGTGAAGGGAAATGTCTTTTTGTGCTCTCTTTTCCAAGAAAGTACATCATAAAATGATTCTTTACTGGGTCTGTAGACAGAAAATAGTGATATTAGTACATCTATTAAATTTTATTTTAACCAATGCTGCAGTGCAGATAGAAACTGGATAGTAAACAACATGAGCAATCTCTCAGCTAGAATGACAATAGATATAAAATGTTTCTCATCATTTCATTTCAGTAAATGTCATAAATTAAGAACTCTACAGTGTAATCATGTTTTCAAGTTTGAGGGTGTCGCATTTACGATGCTTTCTACAAAGGAGTGTCAATAGCGAGGATAATGGCTTCCATTTTTTTTTCTTTACCTGTGCCTCTGAAAGGCACACACTAATGAATGGCTTTTTTCCCAGGTGACTGTCGCACAGCTGGGTGCCCACGACGCATAACGTGCAGGTGGTCACTTACCTTTCTTACCGAAAAATTTACGACAGCAGTTTCCGCTACAGTGACAGTCTCATATAAAAATATTTTCACAGGTTGAGAATTTGCGTTACAAATCTGTAGAAACAAAATCCTTTAAATATAATAGTGTCCAAAAAATTTTCACCAGCATAGTGATACATTCATGCATATACACACATTTCATAACACTTAAAGTACGATTCTCGGTTCCCAACATCCTTTTTCACGAACCAGAGTCCCTAACCACTACTCATTATTCCTTACCTTATTACACATATACATATTCGTCGACACTTCTTCAATATCTCATCATAATAAATATGTAGCATAATCAAATTCCTCATATAGCATCAGCTTATTGATCATAAACGTACTGCAACAGCATAATACACATCTTCGTCGTAATAATAACATCATAACACCTCAGTCAAATCTCAAAAACGTCATAGCTTTCTGCAATAATTTCAAAACCTAAAAAAAAATTCTCTGCTCATGTCAAAAGTGTCATCTACCTCAAACGTACTTTAAAAATCATGATCCCATACCAAATACATCATTCAAAGCTCTCATAGTATCACAATGGTTCCGAAAATGTATGAACAGTTCACAAAGCACAGACAAAATACAATTTTGTAAGTGTGAAGTTATCCAACTGGGTAATTACGTAAACATCTGTCACTGATGTAGTAAAATAAATGTTTGTCTCTCTCAGTTAAATGATCAGATAGCTGTGTAATTCTGTGTTAGAGAAATATGGTACCGATGTGTAAAGTTGTATAAGCAAATACCATATTAGCTAGGGCTCCTTGTGGTTGCCACACACATGGTACACAAAGTAGGCGTGTACCCCCCTGAGGATTAATGTAATTATATCCTCAGATGTTACAGATTGCAGCAATGGAATGAAATGTATCACAGAAAACCTTTGTATCATTGTACTTCAAATATCTTTAAAAATAAATGTTTTCAGTACAATATTAATCACTCAACTACATGTACTGTAGCGCTAAACTGTGCGTCGTGTTGTAAGATAATCTCTGTGGAAGTGTCATAGTTATCGTCCTCCGAAAGCTAAGTTCTACAGAAGTCAATGTACTTACCTCATGATAAACAAAAGTGAAATGCTTTGCGTATAGATATCGTAGTTACTACGCTTATTGCTGTGATGAAGTAAGTACTGTACTGTAACGTATTGTTGTGCTACAGAAAAGGCTGTCTCATTGTAGTTATACCACAAAGTTACTACTAAAACATGTTTTACTTTCCAGAATAATACAGAAAAACTGTGTAGATATAAAACAGATACAGTGCGAAAGCAACATTGTAAATTGTCACTCATTAGTATCGTCGTGATAAAATCGTGTAGCTGTCACATAAACTATCCACTGAGTCATCTGGTATCTCACAGAAAGTACTTTAAATCCAGAATTTATTTTCAAGTAAACCAAAATGTTGCATTAAAATCTCATTAGCAATACTGGTAAATGTTCTAAGTATGTGAGCCTTATAGTCGTTACGTAATCGTGCAACTAACAAGCAAGAATGTACACACGCAATAACACAGTGATGTCTGTTCACTATAACAATGCCCTCGTAAATACTGTCTAAATATGTTCCCTAGGTTCTAGACTGGATAGTTAACTTCAAAACATTGTTGCACGTTAACAGTTTCTCAGTGTGACAATGCATACTAGAAATGTGAAGTGAAATGTTTTATGGCAAAGACAAAGTTAAAAAGCAGATTATCTTTCAATAAACGGTTTTACATGTGAAATGTGGTGTAATCCTTTACTCTTCATAGTACTCAGAGTTTCAACTTGAATGCAATTATCATGCGGTAAACGTCGGTAAAGAATACTGGAGTTTTTCTCAAGGTTAGCTCCTATGTTATTTTTCTCTGAGCCAGCCGGCGCACGCGGCTGCCTGCAGTGCGAGTCATTGTCTGCTATCTCTTTGTTGGCGTGCGTCGTTATTGGGATTAGGAGACCTAACTTCTACAAATTCACCTTGCCGAGAGGGTCCAGCTCTGTTTGATGGTAGCCAGTTCTGATGCAATTCAGGCCTGTCGTTACGATCATATCGTCTGTCGTCATGTCAGTCATTTCTGTAATTTCTTTCTTGTCGGTCACGTGGTGGAGAATTTCTCCGTGAATCGTAACTGCGCGCTGTACCGTTGCGTCTGAAGTTATTCCGTCTCCCTTGATAATAATTATTTTGGTTCCCTATTGTCTGTTTCTCTGATTGTCTCTGTGATAGTCATTACCGCGGAGAGACGACCTTTCCCTGTAATTATTACTACTCTGCCAACGGTTGTCATACGGGTGGTGTCTGTTTTGTTCACGATTTGCGTTGTAAGAATAGACTTGTCGTGTCCAGTTATTGTTTCTGTCGTCACGGAATTGTGACAGATGTGAACTGTAGTGATTGTTTTCCTGTTTTCGCATCCCGCGACTGTCTGTGTCAATTTCTAATTCTTGTAAGTGTCCCTGAAAAGCTTCAATGTCGTCTTTGCAACGCCCTGCCAAAATAATATTCCTTAAATGTTCCGGCAATTTGATTAAGCAAATGCGGATGAGTTCTGACGGGCTGTATGGATTTGAAAGATATTGATTCTTATGTAACATGTCTTCAAAATATTTCACATGACTTGAAAATTCAGATTGTTCGAAATTTTTCATCATTATGATGGCATGTTTTACTCGGTCTTGTGTGGCTTGAGACCAATATGCTGAGAGGAAGGCATGATAAAATTCTCCTTCACTATGACAATCGTGAATGACCGATCGCATTCTTACAGCTGGTTCATTCTCCAAGTAGCCACACATAAATTCTAATCTGTGCTCTAATGACCAGTTGGGAGGAAAACAATGAGAGAATTGATGGAGCCACGCTTGTGGATGAATGTCGTTGCCAGAATTCTTAAATGTTTTGAATTTACATGCAGTAATGAACAGCTTATAGTCAAAATCATCGTGTCGGCAGGTAGCATATCGTTGTTTGTTACGTTGTGTCGGCAGTTCCATCTCAAAATTCGGTGCACCTTGCCAATTTCTTTCACAATTTCCGAAATGCCCTGTGTTATTATCTTGTGGCTTTTCCGTATTTCTAATTCCCTCTTCCTGTGTTGGAGCGCGAGTGTCCTCTGAAATACGTAATTGTTGTATTACCTGTGTCAGCTGATCTTGTACTTCCTGGATTTCTCTTTGGTGTTGTGTACTAATTTGATTCAGACTTTGTTTGAATTTCCTAATTTGTTCGCACTCTTCTGTGTCATAGAAGACTACCGGTTTTGTGTCATTCAGATTATCATCTACCTTCGTAGATAAATTAGTGAACTGATCCGAAAGTTCGGCTACTTTCTCCGATAGTGAACACATTTCCTCAGTGTGTTTTTCTGAACCAAGTTTCAGAGTGTCCATTTGTGTTGAAATCGAATCTACTGTGTCCTTTAAGTTTTTCTGAGTTCTTGCAAGTTGCATAACCGAATCGGTGGATGCTACTGAGTCCATTTTAGCTTGCAAGGTATCGTGATTTTCACGAACAACAGTCTGCAATTCTTTTATGGCTGCTTCGTGATTCTGTAATGCGTTTTCATGCCGCGAAAAAATAGGTTGAAAATGCTCACAAATTTGTGTTTTTACGTCATTACAGATTTTTTGACATTTCGATTCAATGTTATGTAACTCTTCACGTATTTGTTCAAGTGTGGTGTCTAACGTCTGAAGATTTTGTTCCATTGTGTCTAACTTTTGAAGCTTTTGTCCCATTTGTTGCATTAATTGTAATAACAGTGCACTGGTGTCTGAAACATGTTCCTCAGTGCTTTTCGGCAGTGCATTTGAACCGGCAATATTCGCATTTTGAAAAGCAGAAAATGTATCTTGATTTATTTGAGAAAACGGTGAGGACGCAAAATCTGAATCTACAGTATTTGCAAGATTGTGTCCTGTCATTTCCGGATCCTGAGGCGAGCTGTTGCCGACCGATCGATCGATAATGCTTCCCTGTTCACTAACTGTTTCACTGCCTACACCATTATTTGCAGCGCGCTCCATTTCCCTATGCACTATTACCAAATTACTACTTTGAACGTTAGTGAATTCATTACATGTTGGCGCTAACACACTGCTTTCGTCTTCACTGTCATTTCTCAGTTTACTTTGGAGCCTAGTATTACGTTTTTCACACGCCATTATTGTCACAATATTTCACATGACAACACAGAAAAGCACAATTTGAAGAGCAAAATGAGAAAACACATTAACATAGCACTGAAAATAATAACTAGTTAATTGAAAGCGCAGCTGCGAAATACTTGGTGCAAAGTTACATGCGTGCCACACCTGTTTTACTGTACAACAATGAAAGACTGCAACTACAAAGGAGATTCTCTCTACAATTACGCGCTAGCAATAAACAAAATCTACACCAATTACACAAACTACAAGAAAAAAATCGGAAGATTCCAGTGAGGCATCCTTGGCTAAGGGTCGACATATGAAACGTCCCCTTTGAACAATTATACAAGACTGTGCTTAAACTGACGTACAATATTTTTAGCGCAACGCAATCTGACTTTCAAAAATCCCTACAAAAAATGTCCCTGAGTAACATTATCCTATATATTTCACAAATCACTTACCTCACAAGAATCTTCGTTACTTGAACTACTGCAATACAGCGAGCGCCACTACTGCCAGCTAACTAAAGGATTCAAACTACGGAAGTCACTAACTACTGATAGACACAGTTAGCAGATGAAAGATTTTAATAGAGAACAAACAATGTATTTACCTTAATAGTCATTATATATATATATATATATATATATATATATATATATATATATATATATATATATATATATCAGTTCATGACACGAATTATTAGAAATTTCAAAACTCCGCCATCTCTCTCCCTACGTCCACCACTGCTGGCGGCTCACCTCCAACTGCGCAACGCTTCGCGCTGTTAGCATCCAGCTGCCGCTGCCCAACACTACAATGGCAGACAACAATGCAAACCAGCCACAGACTGCACGCAGCACAGCCAGTGATTTTCTTACAGAGCGCTACATGGCGTTGGCGTTACCAATAAAAAAACCTAAACATCCTACTTACAAATCGAAACCAAACAAGTTCACTGCAGAAGAAGAACGAAGGACGTAAAATGACACAAGTTTTGTTTGTCCTTTGTATGTTGCAAGAAGGCTGCACTGTCCTAGCACAGGGATTTCTTGTCCTGAATAGCTAGTTAACTTAGTATTTGCGGCACGAAACGGAGGTGTTCCCAGCAGTTTGTAAGTGTCTTGATTGATCAGTGAAACTGCTGCTCCGGTATCGAGCTGGAATGGTATCAGTTTGCCGTTAATGTCCAAGTCTACAGAAAGTTTATTGTCCTGCTGACGACAAGAGCGACAGTGTCGTGCAACGTGAACTGACACTGGAACATAATCACTTGCGACTTGACGTGATTTCCGGCGATGTCGACGCACACTGTTTTTGGGACGAACACAGTCACTGTTAGAGAGAGTGGCACTGCGCGGAGTGGAATGAACGACATGAATTTCCATGGGCGAAGTTTAGCGAGCCTGAGTATCCTTGGTTCGATTCCGATTCCGGTGCGAAGAAAAAGGCCTGGAAAGGTTTTGAGCTTCCGATCTGAGCTTTTTCTGGCAAACACTCTGAACATGTCCTTTTTTATTACAATAAAAGCAAATATCTTGGCGTGACGGGCAGTTCTCACGCGAATGTTTAGTAGTACACCGGGGGCATGATTTGACCCCTGCATTAGCTTGCCTGCGCGGCACACGTGGCTGAGAGCCTGGCGGCAGCGGCGCGGCCGGGCGCGAGGGCTGTTTACTGCTCCGTGCAGCTCGCCCGGCGGGCCGGTTAACCTGACACACTGCTGGCGAAGTTTCAAATGATTCCTGAGCAAAGTCAAGTGTGTCCTGCCGATCCAATATGTTCATCACTTGTTGAAGGGAGGGATTGACGAGTTTCAAAATCTGTTCCCTTACACGAACATCAGAAACGTTCTGTGCGATTGCTTCACGTACCATAGTATCTGAATAAGGGAGGCCACATTGACACTCAAAAGCACAATCCCTAGTAAGGGCTTGCAAGGTTGCAACCCACTCCCGATTAGTCTGACCTGCCGCACGTTTTGTACGAAAGAAGGTATACCGTTTGGCAACTTCATTGACTGATTCTTTGAAATATGCATCTAATGCAGACAACATTTCTTCGTAGGACAGAGTTGATACGTCCCGGCGAGGAAATAATTTGACTATCACACGGTACGTACTCACGCCGACGGATGAAAGGAGGAAAGGTTGCCGCTCGTTACCTTGAATTCTGTAGGCGGCGAGATGGAATCCAAATTGGAGTGACCACTCCGTCCAGCTTTCCAGTGCAGCATCAAAAGGTCGAAAAGTGGGTGCAACAGCGTGTTGTGGTTGCGTTAGCGGTGGAGCGGCTGCTGCCGCATCATTTTGCATCGCACGTTGACCCTGGACGAGCTGTCCAAGGGCATCCAGTAAGGCCTGCGTCTGCTGATTCTGTAAGCGATAAAATTCGGACAGTATATCTGGAGATTGTGGCGAAGCCATTACACAAGTAAATCAGGGAAAATTAGATAAGAACACTTTTACTCTCGTCGCCAGATGTTGTGGTTGGCAGGTGAGCCAACCGTGTATTACTAAAGGAGGCCGAAATGCACGCGTTTTAGCTCACGCAGGCTGGCGTGAGGTCTGGTACATGACAAGGGAATTAGAATTGAGAAAAATGGATGTAGCTGGTGGAATACTTAACTTTAATCCATTAATGGAGAACGTCGCTCTTTATGGTACATGATTCACAATATCAATAGTACGGATACTGGTGCCTTGCTAGATCGTAGCAAATAACGTAGCTGAAGGCTATGCTAACTATCGTCTCGGCAAATGAGAGCGTAGAAGTTAGTGAACCATCGCTAGCAAAGTCGGCTGTACAACTGGGGCGAGTGCTAAGAAGTGTCTCTAGACCTGGTGTGTGGCGGCGCTCGGTCTGCAATCACTGATAGTGGCGACACGCGGGTCCGACGTATACTACCGGACCGCGGCTGATTTAAAAGCTACCACCTTGCAAGTGTGGTGTCTGGCGGTAACACCACACAATCAAAAAACAAAACAAGAAGAATATGTTTCAAATTTGCCGTAAACCCACAGCAACGGACATTACCATTTCGCAATCCTCAGACAGCCACACTCACAAAAGCAGACAGCACTTCGACACATACTCCATAGGATCAACACAGTACCACTCACCAAAGAAAGCTGCCAAAAAGAACTGGACATAGTAATGCAGATAGTACAAAATAATGGTTACAATAATAACACAGTCACAAAGCTAAACAAGAAAATTGAAAGTAAAATAAAAGCAGAAAGCACCAATCCACAGAGAACAACAGAACCAAACACAAACAGGCAGTCCCATGACAACTACACAGGATAATCGGAAAAAAGATGAAAGGAAACACAAGATGGTACACAATGGCCGGCCGGTGTGGCCGAGCGGTTCTAGGCGCTTCAGCGGTTCCATTACAGCAGCATCATAAATAAAAAGCCCATTTCCCTTCTCAAATATATTCTGACAATTGCATTTATACATTACACCAACCGAACTGTACAACATTTCAATCAACACTCAGATCGTCTACTCCCTCGCTCGACATCCTCGGAACTACTACTGCGCCCAGTGGAGGCGGCGGAATAATAATCTTTGGCGCAATCTCTGGCGCTGTGACTCAGTGTGATGGGATGGGCTAGAATTTGGTGGTAATTTTGCCAGCATTGATGGTGAAAATACCACGAAATTCGTCCAAAAAACACAGGCAAAAATAAATGATGATATTAATAAGTAAACATCACATAACTAAATAAATTTTGGCTTTGCACTGACGCCAGTAGCGGCGGACGAGCGGTTCTAGGCGCTTCAGTCAGGAACCACGCGACCGCTACGGTCGCAGGTTCGAATCCTGCCTCGGGCATGGATGTGTGTGATGTCCTTAGGTTAGTTAAGTTTAAGTAGTTCTAAGTTCTAGGGGACTGATGACCTCAGATGTTAAGTCCCACAGTGCTCAGAGTAATTTGAACCATTTGGTACACAAACTCACCCATCCAAGTCACCAACATTTTCAAAAGACTAGGAATAAACATAGCATGCTCAACAGAGAATTCTATACAAAAATACACTACAAAAGTGACAAAAAAGAGAGACATATACCAGGTATGTATCAACTACAGTGTAACACTTGTGAAGGCAGATACATAGGACAAACAGGTAGAACATTTAATGTCAGATAGAAAGAACAAATGAGAGCCTGTAAATATGGGACAAACCATTCTGAAGAGAACATGACCAAGAACTACTCACCAGAGAAGATGACATTAGAAGAATTAGAATTAATAATAAAAGACACCTCCTAACCCTGCAAGAAAATTACCACATACAGAAAAACAAAGCAGGAAGGAAAACCCTGTTGAATGACAAAGTATACGTGCCAAGCAACTCATTATTTACACTAATAGATAAAATAATAGAACAACGCTCCCAAGAGGATTAATATAATAATAATAATAATAATAATAATAATAATAATAATGCCGCCCAACATTCTTACACTCACCTCCACACAATATAGAAACGAAAAGTCAAATAATCTGGCAGCAAAGCCACTCGCTAACAGCTAATGCAACACCATACAATTATAACCACCAACATCCCAACAAAAAAAGGTACTCGTCGTAGTCGTCGCGTCCTCTTCGTCTTCGTCGTCGTCGTCGTCGTCCTCTCTCTCTCTCTCTTTCTCTCTCTCATACACACACACGAATGGAAGTTAGCCTTGAACATATACTTTGTACTTCGTTATGTTGGCAACAAGCAGGCAAACATCAAAGAGGAGGAAACACGTAATAGAGACACAATATTAACGTTGTGAAAAGCAGTGTCCAACGAAATAGTTATATCTAGTGGCAAAAGAACGATAGTACACCACGAAAAAGAATGAGATACATGGTTAACAGGGTGAAGAAGGTCAAAACGCAAAGTTGTGCTTATATGATAGTAATAAAAGTGGTAGTGCGACCTCCAGACCAGATGTGACGAAGCACAGATCAACAAATCGTAAGTAATTACTTTTTTACAAAAAAATCTCGACTAACAAAAATGTATTGTTGTAGATCCCACTGCTGATGTCTTAGAACCAGATAAGGCGAAGCGCGTATGGGATAAATAAATTAAGTAGCAGCAGGAAAAGGCAGTTTCATTTACGAAACAAGTATTTATATGTAGTGACGTTTACATGTTGAATAAAGTGTGTGCACGCCGTAGTTTGTAACTACTTTTTTCATGTTGTTGTTGTTGTTGTTGTCTGCAGTCCTGAGACTGGTTTGATGCAGCTCTCCATGCTACTCTATCCTGTGCAAGCTTCTTCATTTCCCATTCGCTACTGCAACCCACATCCTTCTGAATCTGCTTAGTGTATTCATCTCTTGGTCTCCCTCTACGATTTGTACCCTCCACGCTGCAATCCAATACTAGATTGGTGATCCCTTGATGCCTCAGAACATGTCCTACCAACCGATCCCTCCTTCTGGTCAAGTTGTGCCACAAACTTCTCTTCCCCCAAATCCTAGTCAATACTTCCTCATTAGTTATGTGATCTACCCATCTAATCTTCAGCATTCTTGTGTAGCACCACATTTCGAAACCTTCTATTCTCTTCTTGTCCAAACTATTTGTCGTCCATGTTTCACTTCCATACATGGCTACACTCCATACAAATACTTTCAGAAAAGACTTCCTGACACTTAAATCTATACTCGATGTTAACAAATTTCTTTTCTTCAGAAACGCTTTGCTTGCCATTGCCATTTTATATCCTCTCTACTTCGACCATCATCAGTTATTTTACTCCCCAAATAGCAAAACTCCTTTACTACTTTATGTGTCTCTTTTCCTAATCTAATTCCCTGAGCATCACCCGACTTAATTCGACTGCATTCCATTACCTTCGTTTTGCTTTTGTTGATGTTCATCTTATATACTCCTCTCAAGACACTGTCCATTCCATTCAACTGCTCTTCCAAGTCCTTTGCAGTCTCTGACAGAATTACAATGTCATCGGCGAACCTCAAAGTTTTTATTTCTTCTCCATGGATTTTAATACATACTCCGAATTTTTCTTTTGTTTTCTTTACTGCTTGCTCAGTATACAGATTGAATAACATCGGGGAGAGGCTACAACCCTGTCTCACTCCCTTCCCAACCACTGCTTCCCTTTCATATCCCTCGACTCTTATAACTCCCTGTATTTTACCCCTACCACCTTCAGAATTTGAAAGAGAGTATTCCAGTCAACATTGTCAAAAGCTTTCTCTAAGTCTACAAATGCTAGAAACGTTTGCCTGCTTCATTTACTGCATTTTTATATTTTCTCCTTTCATCGAGTAAATTCAATATTTCTTCTGCTACCGAAGAATATATACCAGCCCTCGACTTTTTACCTACTTGATCTTCTGTTGCCCAAGCTACCCATTCCTCTTCTACTGTATTTCTTTCCACCATTCCTGTCAATTGTTCCCTTGTGCTCTTTATGAAACTGTGTACAACCTCTGAATTAATCAGTTTATCCAGGTCCCATCTCTTTAAACCCATACTTTTTGCAGTTTCTTCATTTTTAATCTACAGTTCATAACCAATGGAATTTTGCACAGAGCACAACTTAATCATAGCTAACACTTGGTTTAAGAATCATGAAAGAAGGTTGCATACATGGAAGAAACCTGGAGTTACTAAAAGGTATCAGATAGATTATATAATGGTAAGACAGAGATTTAAGAATCAGGTTTGAAATTGTAAGACGTTTCCAGGGGCAGATGTGGACTCTGACCACAATCAATCAATTTAAGGAGATGGGACCTCGATAAACTGACTAAATCAGAGGTTGTACAGAGTTCCAAGGAGAGCATAAGGGAACAATTGACAGGAATGGGGGAAATAAATACAGTAGAAGAAGAATGGGTAGCTTTGAGGGATGAAGTAGTGAAGGCAGCAGAGGACCAATTAGGTAAAAAGACGAGGGCTAGTAGAAATCCTTGGGTAACAGAAGAAATATTGAATTTTATTGATGAAAGGAGAAAATATAAAAATGCAATAAATGAAGCAGGCAAAAAGGAATACAAACGTCTCAAAAATGAGATCAACAGGAAGTGCAAAATGGCTAAGCAGGGATGGCTAGAGGACAAATGTAAGGATGTAGAGGCTTATCTCACTAGGGGTAAGATAGATACTGCCTACAGGAAAATTAAAGATACCTTTGGAGAAAAGAGAACCACTTGTATGAAAATCAAGAGCTCAGATGGAAACCCAGCTCTAAGCAAAAAAGGGAAAGCAGAAAGGTGGAAGGAGTATATAGAGGGTCTATGCAAGGGCGATGAACTTGAGAGCAATATTATGGAAATGGAAGAGGATGTAGATGAAGATGAAATGGGAGACACGATACTGCGTGAAGAGTTTGACAGAGCACTGAAATACCTGAGTCGAAACAACGACCCGGGAGTAGACAACATTCCTTTAGAACTACTGACGGCCTTGGGAGAGCCAGTACTGACAAAACTCTACCATCTGGTGAGCAAGATGTATGAAACAGGCGAAATACCCTCAGACTTCAAGAAGAATATAATAATTCCAATCCCAAAGGAAGCAGCTGTTGACAGATGTGAAAATTACCGAACTATCAGTTTAATAAGCCATAGCTGCAAAATACTAACACGAATTCTTAACAGACGAATGGAAAAACTAGTAAAAGCCGACCTCAGGGAAGATCAGTTTGGATTCCGTAGAAATACTGGAACACGTGACGCAATACTGACCTTACGACTTACCTTAGAAGAAAGATTAGGAAAGGCAAACCCACGTTTCTAGCAGTTGTAGACTTAGAGCAAGTTTTTGACAATGTTGACTGGAATACTCTCTTTCAAATTCTAAAGGTGGCAGGGGTAAAATACAGGGAGCGAAAGGCTATTTACAATTTGTACAGAAACCAGATGACTGTTATAAGAGTCGAGGGACATGAAGGGGAAGCAGTGGTTGGGAAGGGAGTAAGATAGGGTTGTAGCCTCTCCCTGATGTTATTCAATCTGGTTCGCCGATGACATTGTAATTCTTTCAGAGACAGCAAAGGACTTGGAAGAGCAGTTGAACGGAATGGACAGTGTCTTGAAAGGAGGATATAAGATGGACGTCAACAAAAGCAACACTAGGGTAATGGAATGTAGTCGAATTAAGTCGGGAGATTCTGAGGGAATTAGATTAGGAAAAGAGACACTTTAAGTAGTAAAGGAGTTTTGCTATTTGATTAGCAAAATAACTTAGGATGGTCGAAGTAGAGAGGATATAAAATGCAGCCTGGCAATGGCAAGGAATGTGTTTCTGACGAAGATGGACGATAAATAGTTTGGACAAGAAGACAATAGAAGCTTTCGAAATGTGGTGCTACAAAAGAATTCTGAAGATTAGATAGGTACATCACATAACTAATGACAAGGTATTGAATAGAATTGGGGAGAAGAGGAGTTTGTTGCACAACTTGACTAGAAGCAGGGATATTTTGGTACGACAAGTTCTGAGGCATCAAGGGATCACCAATTTGGTATTGTAGGGTAGCGTAGAAGGTAAAAATCGTAGAGGGAGACCAAGAGATGAATACACTAAACAGATTCAGAAGGATGTAGGTTGCAGTAGATACTGGGAGATGAAGAGACTTGCACAGGATAGAGTATCATGGAGAGCTGCATCAAACTTGTCTCCGGACTGAAGACCACCACAACAACTAAATATCGAGTTTTAGGTGAAACAAGTTATCCGAAGCAAAGTACTGGTTAGTTACAATTAAAGTGCAGCTGCTCACGGAGGTACAGTGTGGGCTGTAATTATAGCGTGGCAGCGAAACTTTGTAGACTGGTAATAAGTTAATACAGAAGGCATATACTCTGAAAGAAATAGTTCAGATTTGGCTGATAGTGCATTGTACGGCGTCTCGTCGACATCACCGTTTCCCATGTTGTACAAATCGAGGAAGCAGTAATTACTAATGAAAATCAACGTCATGGACTTCTCACTTGTTTGACTTTTTATTTACACATCCCGTTCCTAATCCGTTCCATATGGAAACATTTCGACACGTCTTTCTGGCATCGATTGCGCCAGATTTGCACCTTGTGGCCAAAAGTGGAACTAATTCTTTTTTCAGCGTAAATCGGTTGCGCATTAACGCATTAGTATATCTACCAAGTTTTGCTCCCATACGATAACAACAGCCGACAGTAGGCCTCTGTGGGTAGCTGCACTGTAATTGTAACCGCCCGATGTTTACATTTCCTGCTTCGACCGAGTTATCCCCGTTGCTTCAAAAGTTCTTTTTTTTCTTTTTTTAAATAAGACAATAGTGTCAAAAAATAAAATGAACAGTGCTCTCATGTCGGGCATGTTGGGATTGGCTCACGGAAGTTGTTCCTCATCAAATCTCTTACGAATTCGTATTAGTAGTATTGTACATTTCTATAATAAAACCGAAAGCGAAATCAGTCGCTGACAGCATGAGTATAAATGAGATTACTGGCGTGAAAAGTGGTAGATAATTTCAAGCAATTTTATGCTGTGCCGGAAAGAGTCAGTTATGGTAAGTCAGAACCAACATTCATTTCGTAAAAATTTAGCTTACGATAATCAACGATACTCTCATCTGGATAGCACGATCTCAGACTGATAACAAGAGTAAAAAACTCAACAATATTACTTACATACAGTATTACTGCTCCATCCCTCTATGTCAGTAGAAAGTAATTACTCGATTATCAGTCGTCATCTCAAATGTCATATTTTGACCATATTCTGCATCGGAGCGATGCATTTTGACGGATTACACGTACAGTCACCATGTTGCTGGTGGATCGAGATGAAACTGCAGTGGCACAGAAACCGGCAGTAACATTTTGAAAGGGCGTGGCGACCGAAATCGGCGTATTACGGTTTTACAACACGTCCGTGTTATGCCGAAGGCCGACTGTGTGTGACAGTTTCATTTTTGAAAAGCTCGCGGCCTGTAGTGCGCGTTAGCAAGGCATGAAAGCCACCGGCTCGTTGCCGGAATTATCAAAGCAAGGTTATATACAATTTTCGTCGCAGCCACGAGCCGAATAAGCCCGGCAGAATTATCTCTTTGAGTGAATCTCGCGCTGCTTTCTCTCCCAAACAACAACAGCAGTAATACTAAAAAAAGATGAGAGAGACGCGAGGGGGGAAAAAAAGAATCGTACAGCCATTTTCCACAAAAATGTTCCGCAGCCGTAAAGCATGGGAATTGTTTAATTATAATGAAAATATTGGCAGACGCCGGTTTGGCGACCATTTGCTCCTGATATGCAGTAATTATTCGGTCGCCACGAAGCGCCCCGGGCTATAACAGCAGTCGGTAAAATTTAATAGCGCTATGCAAATACAATCCAAGTTAAATGTTGTCAGCGGCTGAACGCTGGAGCCGCGCAGTCTGGGCGGTAGGGACCGGCCTACCACCCCTCCCCCCTCCTCACCCCTCCATTCTCCCCCCTCCCTCCCCCCTCCCACTCTACTAGCACGTGCATGCAGTTCGCCGCGTGGTACAATTACCCGTGGCGAACCACCGCGGTACATGTGCAGCGTGCGATAGCGCCGAAGCGTTAATTAAAAAACTGTAAACAGCGCCGCATCGGCGGCAGATTCTCTCTTTAATTCGCAAATAACTCGGCGATGCGATGCGCGCTGTCAGCGCCACTACAGGGCAGGCGTGGCTCACTTATCACCTATCGACATGCGCCATCGCATTACGTTAGCGCAGTTTTTAATAAATGCGTAAAGAGCGACGTTGCGAGTGAACTTTCTGTTTCGTTATCGGCTCCCCCTCTACTCCTGATGCTGCAGTGAAGACAGAATGGCAGTTAACGTTGTGGTGTGCGTACTGTAAGACCTTCGGCACACACACCATGAGATTATTTGACTTGTCGCTCTAACGAAGTAGGCGAGTGTCAGGCAATATGTCTCGTGATCCTATCGTGGTGTGTTTATCTTCTACCCCTAGGTCAGTCGATAGGAATGCCACTTGCACGCTTAGCGTAGCAGATTGACGGTGACCAACTTGAACTTGATTAATTTTCACACACCTTTATTAAAATTAATAAAAAGCATAGACATTACGCATCTTGATTGTGGATGCTGTTTACAATTGACAATCTGAAGTTCCTTTGATCTTGGTACGTTAACCTTATTCTCACATATCTCTGATATTTGACAAAGTGTCTATTCATTTGTCTTCAAGGCTATGTACAGGAATATGGTAATCTTATTACGCACAAACAGAAACTTGACTATAGGCTGGTACAGAGTACTGTAGACTGGTACAGATTGGTGCAGACAAATGCAGACTAATGCAGACTGACTAATTCAGAGGTCTGTACACTCATTATAATACATCGAGCATTCAGGTATCACTGCGCGAAAGTGATCCGGGAGCAGAAAAGGTTCTACGTTAGCAGCAATGTCACTGGCTGCATCACATATTAATAGGCGGATCGGCGGAAGCAGAATTTGGTCCGTCTCTAAGGCAGTGCCATCTCGTAGTGTGGAGACGGACAAGTGCTGCGCCTGCGCTGTTGTGCTTAGCGGGGCGCGCTCTAGTGGGAAAGTTGTGTATGCACTGACTACGCGGAACTATGTAAACAACAAACACGTAAGTAACGTTGTTAGTTATGAACCGCTTTTATTGATGTCAATGTTAAATATATTAAGATTATCTGTGGAAGGGAAAATCCCTCAAATGACGTCAATTTGCTATCTCGCGAAGTCGTGCTATTTCGTATGCATTGTCCATAACAGTGGTTAAGGTCTGACGTGTTAATGCTCGAATTTCTGCATGGATATTCACTTTAAGCTGCTGAAGTGTACGCAGTTTGTTCACCTACACACATTCCTTAATACAGTGAAGAGCCAAAAAAACTCGTACGCCTAACTCATATCGTGCAGGGTAGGGGCCGAGACCAGCCGGCGAGGGCCGGCAAACCGGCCCGCGTTAGCTGGACGGACATTCCCGGTATCCGGCGCACCAAATATTTGAGGTGGTACTTATACTGCCAACAACTGAGTTTCGAGGTCTGTCGCGACCAATACACCGCGACATTGATACTGCTACTCGCTACAAGACTACATAACTAAACATATTGTTGCGCCGCTTGAAATAACAATGCGTTGACATACTCTACCTCTGTTATGTCTTGCACTAATAGTGTTGCTAACAATGATTTTGAGATTTCGTTAACTTTGCAGGACGCTTTCGTGAAGAGTTGAAACGTCCCCTTAAAAAAATTGTACATAACTGGTCTATATGAAAAATCCCCTTTGAAAAACTTATACACGAGTGTGCTTAAACTGACACACAATATTTTTAGCGCAACGTAATCTGACTTTCAAAAATCCCTACGAAAGAATGGCCCTGACTAACATTAACCTATACATTTCACAAATCACTTACCTCACAAAAATCTTCGTTACTCAAGCTACTACAAAACAGTGAGCGCCACTACTGCCAGCTAAATGAAAGATTCAAACTACTGAAGGCACTTACTACTGATAGGCATAGTTAGCAAATGAAAGATTTTAATCGAGAACAAACAATGTATTTACCTCACTAGTCATAATATATATAGCAGTTCATGACACCAATTCTTACAAATTTCAAAGCTCCGCCATCTCTCTCCCCACGTCCACCACTGCTGGCGGCTCACCTCCAACTGCGCAACGCTACGCGCTGTTAGCATCCAGCTGCCTCTGCTCAACACTACAATGGCAGACAACAATGCAAACTAAACACACACTGCGCACAGCACAGCCAGTGTTTTTTCATACCGAGCGCTAAGTGGCGTTACCAATAAGAAAACCTAAACAGTCTACTTACATAGCCCCCATGCTCCCCACAAAAAATTTTTACAAATTGTTTTGGGCAGTGGCCAGTAATGATTTGATGACATTTTTCATAATTACTATAACAAAGATATCAAATGCACGCACTTATTGATACAATGTTGGTCAAAAGCTAAAATTTTCTCACAGTCCATATAGACAGTCCTGATCATTCATCACAGTAAAATAGTAGTGTTTTTCTCAAAGACTGAGCAATAAAAGAAAATGCACATGGAAGTAGTGGATTTCCATGCAGTCTTGAAGAAGTAGTGTTGTCCTTCCAACGAAAGACAGTGCTGACTCTTGACATGCAGACAGGTAATGGGCCACAACAGAGTCAGTCAACGTTGAAGACTATTGGTAGGTAGGTCATCACAGAGCAGACCCACTGTAGTCCTGGTAGAGATTACAGTATTGGTGGGCCACCAGAGGTGCAGACCCATTGCAGTCCTTGTAGAAATAATGGTATTGGTGGGTCATCAAAGGTGTAGACCCACTGTAGTCCTTGTAGAGATGGCCAGCAGCCATTGAAGTGTCTTGCGGATAATATAGCAAGTCCATAACCACCACTTGTGCACTCAGAAAAATTGTTTTTGAAATGTCCTTAGAACCAGCAATGCTGTTATCCAGTCCCTTACTGAGTTATTAACACACGTGCAAACACTATCAGTCCCTACTTCTCACATATTGTCCATATACTATGACCAACAGAAACGTGTGCAGTGAAATGTAATTTACAAGTTAGTTAATTTGATGAACTGGTGTCAATTACAATTTTATAACATAAGAATACAATAACAAAGGTACAAAATACATCTTTAAAGAACATAACAATACAGATAACATTTGCAGTAGTATAGGCTTTACAAAAGAATCGAAATAGCAAATACATCAGTGTTACAAAAATTACGACATAAGTACATACATAAAAGATCAGAATAACTTTTGAAACATCAACTTCACACATGAGCATTAAAACAAAACACAATAAATAATGTCTGAACATATTTACAAAGAAAATAACATAGTATTTGAAAAATTCTACAACATAAATCTTATTAGCTAAACACATAAAGACAGGAAAAAGACAAATACACAAGGGTACATAAACACATAGTGGGGTACACAAAAGGAAAGGACAGGGTTTGTTTTCAGGGTAACTTTGGTATTGGAGTCCAACCGAAAACGTCATTCCATAGATCGCCCCTCTTATTTCAACATTTGCTCCAGCCAAAAAAAATCCTATCCAAGCATGGTTTCTGCATTCTGTTCTCATCCTCTTTCAAAAATAGTTTTCCTCCACTGTACATTACTTTTTTGGCCAAACCATTTTCTTATAGCTTCTCAATGCTTTTCTTCCAATTCATCATAGTTAGTTTCTTATATAGTCTACCCCGTCTTAAGCTAACTTAAAGCTACTGAGCTCATATGCTAAACTAAGGGACAAGGCAATGCAGCAGCACAAAACAATAAATACAAACAGCAATGTCAAAAAAATGCAAGTAAGCAAAGCAAGCAGCAATAAATGTAATAACTTATACCTAAACATGACAAAGCTGAAGCATAAAAAATATTACAGTAAAAATGTGTAATACCTATGTCACACCTTAACACTAGAGTGATGCATCACTAGAACAAACGCTAGCAGATAAGTTACCAAATCGTAAAAAAATTATTTTTGTAAGTCCTGTGAAGGGAAATGTCTATTTGTGCTCTCTTTTCTAAGTAAGTACATCATAAAATGATTATTTACTGGGTCTGTAGACAGAAAGTAGTTATATTAGTACATGTATTAAATTTTAATTTAAACAATGCTGCATTGCAACAAGAAACTAGATATGAAACAAAATAGGCAAAGCAAGGCGTGAAACGTCATTCGCTAGCCATAAGGCATTTCATAATGCAGTAAACAATCTTCCAGCTTGCAAGACAATAGACATGAAATGTTTCTCATCATTTCATTTCAGTAAATATCATAAATTAAGAACTCTACAGTGTAATCATGTTTTCAAGTTTGAGGGTGTCGTATTTGCGATGCTTTCTACAAAGGAATGAATGTCAATAGGGAGGATAATGGCCTCTTTTCTTTTCTTTTTTTTTTACCTGTGTCTCTGAAAGGCGCACACTAATGGCTTTCTTTTTGTCAGGTGGTTGTCCCGCAGCTGGGTGCCCACACATTACGTGCAGGTGGTCACTTATCTGTCTTATCGAAATATTTACGACACCATTTTCCGCTAGAGTGGCAGTCTCATATAAAAATATTTTCACAGGTTGAGAATTTGCGTTACAAACGTGTAGAAAATAAAATCCTATAAATATAACAGTGTCCAAAAAATTTTCGTCGACATTGTAATACATTCACGTACTTACATACATTTCATAACTCTTAAAGTACGATCTTGGTTTCCAACAACCTTTTGCACAAACCAGAGTCCCTAACCACTACTCATTATTCCTTGCTTTATTACACATACACATATTTGTCGACACTTCTTCAATATTTAATCATAAGAAATACATAGCATAATCAAATTCCTCACATAGCATCAGCCTATTGATCATAAACATACCACAACAGCGTAATACACATCGTCATCATAACATCATAAAACCTCAGCCAAATCTCAAAATCGTCGTGGCTTCCTATTTCAAAACCTAAAAAAAATCTGTGCTCATGTCAAAAGTGTCATTTACCTCAAACATACATTAAAAATCATGACCCCATACCAAATACATCATTCAAAGCTCTCATAGTATCACAATGGTTCTGAAAAAATATGAACGGTTCACAAAGTACAGACAAAATACAACTTCATAAGTGTTAAGTTATCCAATGGAGTAATTACGTAAACATCTGTCACTGATGTAGTAAAGTAAATGTTTGTCTCTCTCAGTTAAATGATCAGATAGCTGTGTAATTTATGTGTTAGAGAAATATGGTACCGATGTCTAAAGTTGTATAAACAAATACCATATTAGCTAGGGCTGCTTGTGCTTGCCAAACACATGGTACACAAAGTAAGCGTGTACCCCCCTGAGGAATAATGTAATTATATCCTCAGATGTTACAGATTACAGCAATGGAATGAAATGTATCACGGAAAACCTTTGTATCATTGTATTTCAAATATCTTTAAAAATAAATGTTTTAAGTACAAAATTAGTCACTCAAATACGCGTACTGTAGCGCTAAACTGTGCGTCGTGTTGTAAGATAATCTCGTAGTTATCGTCCTCCGAAAGCTAAGTTCTACAGAAGTCAATGTACTTACCTCATGATAAAAGTGAAATGCTTTGCGTATAGATATCGTAGTTACTACGCTTATTGCCATGATGAAGTAAGTACTGTACTGTAATGTATTGTTGTGCTACAGAAAAGGCTGTCTCATTGTAGCTATACCACAAAGTTATTACTAAAACATGTTGTACTTTCCAGAATAATACAGAAAAACTGTGCAGATATAAAACAGATACAGTGCAACAGCAACATTGTAAATTGTCACTCATTAGTAGCGGCGTGATAAAATCGTGTAGCTGTCACATAAACTATCCACTGAGTCATCTGGTATCTCACAGAAAGTACTTTAAATCCAGAATTTATTTTCAAGTAAACCAAAATGTTGCATTAAAATCTCATTAGCAATACTGGTAAATGTTCTAAGTATGTGAGCCTTATAGTCGTTACGTAATCGTACAACTAACAAGCAAGAATGTACACACGCAATAACACAGTGATGTCTGTTTGCTATAACAATGCACTCGTAAATACTGTCTAAATATGTTCCGTAGGTTCTAGACTGGATAGTAAACTTCAAACATTGTTGCATGTTAACAGTTTCTCCGTGTGACAAAGCATACTAGAAATGTGAAGTGAAATGTTTTATGGGAAAGACAAAGTTAAAAAACAGATTATCTTTCAATAAACGGTTTTACATGTGAAATGTGGTGTAAACCTTCACTCTTCCTAGTACGCAGAGTTTCAACTTTAACGCAATTATCATGTGGTTACGTCGGTAAGGAACACTGGAATTTTGCTGAAGGTTTGCTTATGTCATTTTTCTCTGAGCCAGCCGGCACACGCGGCTGCCTGCGGTGCGAGTCATTGTCTGTTACCTCTTTGTTGGCACGCGTCGTTACTGGGATTAGGAGACCTAACTTCTACAAATTCCCCTTGCCGAGAGGGCCCCGCCCTGTTTGAATCCCGCCAGTTCTGATGCAATTCAGGTCTGTCGTTACGATCACATCGTCTGTCGTCATGTCGGTAGATTCCATAGTTTCTTTCTTGTCGGTCACGTGGTCGAGAATTTCTCTCTGAATCGTAACTGCGCGCTGGACCGTTGCGTCTGAAGTTATTCCGTCTCCCGTGATGATAATAGTTCTGGTTGCCATATTGTCTGTTTCTATGATTGTCTCTGTCATATTCATTACTACGGAAATGCGATCTTTCTCTGTAATTATTACTAACCTGCCAAAGGTTGTCATACGGGTGGTGTCTGTTTTGGTCACGATTTGCGTTGTAAGAATAGCCGTGTCGTGTCCAGTTATTATTTCTTTCATCGTGGAATTGCGACGGATGTGACCTGTAATTGTTGTGTTCCTGTTTTCGCGTTCCGCGATTGTCAGTGTCAATTTCTAATTCTTGTAAGAGTCCCTGAAAAGCTTCAATGTTGTCTTTGCAACGTCCTGCCAAAATAATATGTCGTAAATGTTAAGGCAATTTGATTAAGCAAATGTGGATGAGTTCTGTGGGGCTGTATGGGTTTGAAAGATATTTATTCTTATGTAACATGTCTTCAAAATATTTCACAAGACTTGAAAATTCAGATTGTTCGAAATTTTTCATCATTATAATGCCATGTTTTACTCGGTCTTGTGTGGCTTGAGACCAATATGCTGAGAGGAAGGCGTGGTAAAATTCTCCTTCACTGTGGCAATCGTGAATGACCGATCGCATTCTTACAGCTGGTTCATTCTCTAAATAGCCAAACATAAATTCTAATCTGTGCTCTAGTGACCAGTTGGGAGGAAAACAACGAGAGAATTGATGGAGCGACGCTTGTGGATGAATGTCGTTGCCAGAATTCTTAAATGTTTTGAATTTACGTGTAGTAATGAACAGCTTAAAATCATCGTGTCGGCGGGTCGCATATCGGTCATTGTTACGTCGTTTCGGCGGTTCCATCTCAAAATTCGGTGTACTTTGCCAATTTCTTTCATAATCTCCAAAGTGCCCTGTGTTGTTATTTTGTGGCAGTTCCGTATTTTTATGTCCCTCTTCCCGTATTGCAGTGCGAGTGTCCTCTGAAATACGTAATACTTGTATTACCTGTGTCAACTGATCTTGTACTTCCCGGATTTTTCTTTGGTGTTGCGTATTAATTTGATTCTGATTTTGTTTGAATTTCCTAATTTGTTCGAACTCTTCTGTGTCATTAAAGACTACCGGTTTTGTGTCATTCAGATTATCATCTACCTTCGTAGATAAATTATTTAGCTGATCCGAAAGTTCAACTACTTTCTCTGATAATGAACTAATGTCCTCCATGTGTCTTTCTGAACCAATTTTCAGAGTATCTACTGTGTCCTTTAAGTTTTCTTGAGTTTTTGCAAGTTGCGTAACCGGATCGGTAGATGCAACTAAGTCAATTTTTGCGTGCAAAGTCTCATGATTTTCATGAACAATTGTTTGCAGTTCTTTTATGGCTGCTTCGTGATTCTGTAATGCATTTTCATGCCGCGAAAAAATAGGTTGGAAATGCTCACAAATTTGTGTTTTTACGTCACTACAGACTTTTTGACATTTCAATTCGATTTTATGTAATTCAGTACTTAAATCTTCACGTGTTTGTTCAAGCGTATGTTCCACTGAGTCTAACTTTTGAAGCTTTTGCTCCATTGCGTCTAACTTTTGCTGTGTTTGTCTCTGATTTTGTTCCATTGTGTCTAACTTTTGAAGCTTTTGCTGTGTTTGTCTCTGATTTTGTTCTATTGTGTCTAACTTTTGAAGATTTTGTCCCATTTGTTTCTGATTTTGTTCAAGCGTTGTGTCTAACTTTTGTAGCCTTTGTCCCACTTATTGCATTAACTGTAATAACAGTGCACTGGTGTCTGAAACATGTTCCTCAGTGCTTTTCGGCAGTGCATTTGAACCGGCAATATTCGCATTTTGAAAAACAGAAAATGTGTCTTGACTTATTTGAGAAAACGGTGAGGACACAAAATCTGAATCTACAGTATTTGCAAGATTGTGTCCTGTCATTTCGGAATCCTGAGGCGAGCTGTTGCCTACCGATCGATCGGTAATGCTTCCCTGTTCACTACCTGTTTCACTGTCTACACCATTATTTGACGCCCGCTCCATTTCCCAATGCATAGTTACCAAATTACTACTTAGAATGTCTGTTAATTCGTTACACAGTGGTGCTGGTAAGCTACGCTCGTCGTCACTATTATTTCTCAGTTTACTTTGGAGCCTAGTGTTACGTTTTTCACACGCCATTATTGTCACAATATTTCACACGACAACACAGAAAAACACAATTTGAAGAGAAAAAATAAGAGAACACATTAACGTAGCACTGAAAATAATATCTAGTTAATTGCAAGCGCAGCTGCAAAATACTTGGTGCAAATCTACATGCATGCCACAACTGTTTTACTGTACAACAATGAAAGACTGCAACTACAAAGGAAATTCTCTCTATGATTACGCGCTAGCAATAAAAAAAATCTACATTAATTACACAAACTACAAGAAAAAAATCAGAAGATTCCAGTGAGGTATCCTCGGCTAAGGGTCGACATATGAAACGTCCTATTTGAAAAATTATACACGACTGTGCTTAAACTGACGCACAATATTTTTAGCGCAACGCAATCTGACTTTCAAAAATCCCTACGAAAGAATGGCCCTGACTAACATTAACCTATACTTTTCACAAATCACTTACCTCACAAAAATCTTCGTTACTCAAGCTACTGCAATACAGCGAGCACCACTACTGCCAGCTAAATAAAAGATTCAAACTACTGAAGGCACTAACTACTGATAGGCATAGTTAGCAAATGAAAGATTTTAATAGAGAACAAACAATGTATTTACCTCACTAGTCATAATATATATAGCTGTTCATGACACTAATTCTTACAAATTTCAAAACTCCGCCATCTCTCTCCCCACGTCCACCACTGCTGGCGGCTCACCTCCAACTGCGCAACGCTACGCGCTGTTAGCATCCAGCTGCCTCTGCTCAACACTACAATGGCAGACAACAATGCAAACTAAACACACACTGCGCACAGCACAGCCAGTGATTTTTCATACCGAGCGCTAAGCTGCGTTACCAGTAAGACAACCTAAACAGCCTACTTACAGAGTGTGCAGTGACATACTTTTTTTGTTGGTGAAATTTGCCAGAATAAAATATTCCAGAATTTCGGTCAGGTACGTCCACCAATCAAAATTATGTAATTAAATAAAAATCGTAGTTCGTTTCAGTGCTAGCTATTCCCACAACCTTAGACTTTTGCGATTTCATCTTTTCTTTAGCCTTACATTATGGAGTGCTAGGGTTTTAATCCCAATAGGTAGATCTTGGCCCTTATGAATTGGTGGAAGAGTCAATGTGGCCCTCGGACTAAAAAGTTTGGAGACCCTTGGTGTAGGGCCACTGTGAGAACGCAGAAGTGCCGGAACACGACGTGACATGGACTCATCTGATGTCTGAAGTAGTGGCGGAGGGAATTGACACAATGAATCCTGCAGGTTATCCATAAATACGTAAGAGTACGAGGGGTTGGAGATCCCTTCTGAACAGCACGTTGCAAGGCATTCCAGATATGCTCAATTATGATTATGTATGGGGAGTTTAGTGGCAAGCGGAAGTGTGTAAACTCAGAAGAGTGTCCTGGAGCCACTGTAGCAATTCTGGATATCTGGTGTTTCGCATTGTCCAACTGGAATTGCCCAAGTCCGTCGGAAAGCACAATGGACATGAATGGATGCAGGTGATCAGACAGGATGCTTAAGTACTTGTCACTCGTGACAGACGTATCTAGACGTATCAGGGCTCCCATATCATTCCAACTGCACATACCCCACACCATTACAGAGCCTCCACCAGCCTGTAAAGTACCCTGCTGACATGCAGGGACCACGGATTCATGAGGCTCTCCATAACCCGTAGACGTACATACGCACGATACAATTTGAAACGAGACTCGTCCGACCAGGCAACATGTTGTCAATCATCAAAAGTCCCATGCCGGTGTTGAAGGGCCCAGGCGAAGCGTGCAGTCATCAAGGGTATACGAGTGGACCTTCGGCTCCGAAAGCCTATATCGGTGATGCTTCGTTGAATGGTTAGCACGCTGACACTTGCTGATGGCCCAGCATTGAAACCTGTAGCAATTTGTTCTCGCAGGATCTTTTTCCGGTAGCAGCGATGTCGGAGATTCAATGTTTTACAGGATTCCTGATAATCACAGTACACTCCTGAAATGAGCGTACGGGAAGATCCTCACTTCATTGCTACCTCGGTTAACACCACGTTCAAACTCACTTGATAACCTTCCATTGTAACGGCGGTAATCGATCTAACAACTGCGCCAGAAACTTATTTTATATAGGCTCTGCCCGTATTCTGCCTGTTTACATATATCTGTATTTGAATACGCATGCCTATACTAATTTCTTTGGCGCTTCAGTATGTGTCCCCACAGGAAGTAATCGGGTGCCGTCAGGTCGGGGGAACGTGGCGGCCAGTTAACATGGGAATTTCTGGGAATTATACACTCACCCAACAGTTGCCGCAGAAGTTCATTGTGGGTCTGGCTGTATGGTGGTTTGCCCCATCCTACTGAAACCACATTTCGGGAAGATTTTCTACTGCAGGGCGTACAATAATTATCAGTAATATCCCGACATATCTTACCAGTAATTGACAAATTGTTACCTTTATCATTTTCGAAGATTTAAGCCCCGAAACTTCCTTCGAGGTGACCCCCACTAAACTGCACACTTGACAGGGTGCAGTTGGCGCTCAAGACATATCCTTGGATTTGCTGTACCCCAGAACCGACACAGCTGTTTATTGATGAACCCATTCAGATGGAAATGAGCTTCATGTGACATTTGATGAATAAACTCATTGTTTCCCTTTTCTAATTCATGGATGCATGTGGCAAAATTTTGGCTTGGTCCGTGGTTCAGTGTTTTCAGTTCCTGCACTAAATGTATTTTCTATGGAAACAACTTAAAGTCATGTTTTAAAATTCTCCTTAAGGATATTCGGGACAGCCCTAATTACCTATAACGCCATCTCTGGGTCTTCTTCGACAGTGGTCTTACCTCTTTCAATTTTATTTTCTCTGCTAGTCGAACGTGGTCTGCCGGTAGGTGGAAGCTTCGTCACAGAACCCTTTCCCTCTAAGTATGCCATTAGTTGCCGAATTATCGTCGCTTAGGATCAGACGTGGAAATTGTGGTTTGCGTCAGAGTAATAGAGCTGTTATTTTGAAAATAAAATTCCACTAGTTCCAGTTGTTTTTCTTTGGTGTGCTTCATCATGCACGATCTCCAAAGTACCAGTTCGCCTGGCTAGCTGAGTGGTAACGTGTTTGTCTCCTATGAAGCGGGTCCGGGTTCAATCCCCGGCCAGCTTGGACATCTTCTCCATTCGTAGACTGGGTGTTCCTCATCATTCATTATTACCGACAAACAAATCGCCCATTGTGGCTTAACCTGAAATAAGACGTGCACCCGGATGCCGAACTCCCCTGGAGGGCCTTCCGGCCATACGATCATTTCATTTTTTTTCCTCCAAAACATAAAGTTATGGTTATTTGGTTGATTCGGGGGAGGGGATCAAACAGCGAGGCCATCGGTCCAATCGGCTTAGGGAAGGACGGTGAAGGAAATCGGCTGTGCTCTTTCAAAGGAACCATCCAGGCTTTTGCCTGAAGCGATTTAGGGAAATCAGGGAAAATCTAAATCAGGATGGCCGGACGAGGGTTTGTAACGTCGTCCTCCCGAATGCGAGTCCAGTGTGCTAACCACAGCGCCTCCTCGCTCGGTCGTCAAGTTATCATATGCACCTCTAACAAAAGACACAGATGCGTTCCCAAACAAGATATGTACTAAATCAAACTTCACCCAATGACGCCATGAAGGCCCTACGGTACCGACCGCCCGCCGTGTCATCCTCAGCGCACAGGCATCACCGGATGCGGATATGGAGCGACATGTGGTCAGCACACCGCTCTCCCGGCCATATGTCAGTTTACGAGACCGGAGCCGCTACGGCCCAATCAAGTAGCTCCTCAGTTTGCTGAGTGCACCCCGCTTGTCAACAGCGCTCGGCAAATCGGATGGTCACCCTCCAAGTGCGAGCCCACTACGATAGAGCTTAACTACGGTGGTCTGACCGGAACCGGTGTTACCACTGCAGCAAGGGCGATGGCAAATGAAATGATCGTGTTGCCGGAAGGCTCCTTCCAAGGGAGTTCGGTCGCCGGATGCACGTCTTATTTCAGATGACGGCTCGACTTGCGTGTCGGTGATGATGATTGATAAGAAGGACAACGCAACACCCAGTCTACGAGAGAAGAAAATATCCAGCCCTCCCGGGAATCGAACCCGGGCCCGCTGCATGGCAAGCAAACATTTTTTCCACTCAGTCAAGCAGGCGAACTAAGCAGGATGTATATACATGTTAAATTCTACTCTGGCTTCTGGCCCACGGTCCATCTGCACCCCCACGACCACTCACACTCGTGTCCCACTGACCTTTGAGGTTGGACGCTGACTTTCTGCAGCTGCCAAGTTGCATGTGGTCAGGTGTCTAATTCGATGTCCAAGATCAGATCAGAAATACCCGGAAACATCTATGTAATACGAATTTCACCACTGTATATCAACGAGAGGCGGCCCACCTATACAAAAGGAATTGGAAGCGCTGTGTTTTCAGTTTAGAATGAGTAGTAGCAGGATGGGTCGGTCATGAAAGTTCAGTGACTTAGAGTGCAGTAGTCATTGAATGTTAACTGAGTAACATATTCACTGGGGACGTTCCAAACCTGCTCAACTTCTGCAAGTCTACCGTTGGTGATGCCACCGTAAAGTGGAAACGCGAGATGAGAGAGTGATTGTTGACGAAGCTTCGAACATACGGCTTAGGTTTCCAGATACGTGAGTGGCTCGAAGACTTTTTAAGTAATACAACCAAGTACATGGTTCTCGACGGCGAGTGTTCATCAGAGACAAGGGTATCATCAGGGGCGCCCCAGGGAAGTGTAATGGGACCTCTTTGATTACTCTGTACAGGGTGAACATTAATAAGACCAACAAACTGCACTGATGGATTCGTGAGTGGAAACGCAGAAAAATAGGACCCATGAACATGTATCCGGAAATGCATCGTTTGCACGGTAGATGGCGCTGACTAATGACGGTTGCTCTGACCAAGTAGCGTGTGTTCCTTGTGTGTTGCAGGCTGTGTGGTAGACACAGCGTGCTGTAAGCAGCGGAATGGTCCGGTATTCGTGTCGGGAACAATACGAGATGGTGTCTGTGTACGGCCAAGCAGATGAAAACTGTCGAGAGGCAGCACATCTATACCAGAACAAGCACCCACACAGACACCAACCACATCACACAACATTTCAAGTCCTCTCTGGGCGTTTATGTGATCATGACTCCTTTCAGACAGACTAACATGCAAGGAGGCAGCGGTCTGTGCTTACAGCAGACATGCAGGACTGTGGCCTTCAGGATACTGAGACGAACCCTAATACAAGCTCCAAGTCTGGTGTACGCTCAGCCGCGCCGCATTAGCCGAGCGGTCTGAGGCGCTGCAGTCATGGACTGTGCGGCTGGTTCCGGCGAAGGTTCGAGTCCTCCCTCGGGCATGGGTGTGTGTGTTTGTTCTTAGGATAATTTAGGTTAAGTAGTGTGTAAGTTTAGGGACTGATGACCTTAGCAGTTAAGTCCCATAAGATTTCACACACATTTGAACATTTTATTGGTGTTCGCTCAGTTCGCCTCGCTGCACGTTCGTCTGAAGGCGACACATTTCTGTAGTCGATGCTGAAGTTATCCTCACACCAGACCTGTAAGAGTTTTGTGACGTCACTTGCTGTTATTTCTCGTTGAGGAGGCGTCGGCACGCGTGAAACACAGAATATGTTCCACTGTGTTTCTGCAACGTACTACGAAACGTTGAACCAATAAGAGCCTAGACCGTTCTCTTCGTCACAAGCAGAAAGTAAGAGACCCAATACAGAATTCTGTCGTTTGCAGTTGAACCCCATAGTTGGTGAAGATTTTTACGTTACAACGTACGACCGGTGGATATATACTGTTTAAAAGCACCGGCACATTGAGAGTGTCTTGAAAACGCGTCATTATTGGTACGATTCGTTGTAATAAAATGACAGGAAAGGTCATATTATCGGTTAAACAATTTTCGTATTAAAACTTTCGTGTTAAGAAGATATGGCGTTTTAAGGCAACGGCACTTTGAAAATTTATCAAAAACGCGCTGTTATTGATAATATTTGATCTAATTAAATGTCGGTAAATGTCAACGACTAAAGCCTTGTACAAGTAAATAGAAGGTCATATGGTACGGAAGTTAGCATAGTGAAGTGTATAGAGGCGCTGAGTTACGAACTAAAACTGACGGTTCGAGTCTTGCTGCAGCCAGTTTGTATGCATCCAGTTTTTATTCACATTCGCATTTTATAAAATATTTACGGACTTTCTTATGAAATTAATAGAAATATTTTCCGTTTTTCTCTGTGACACAAGGGTCAGTCAAAAAGTAATGCCTCCTTTTTTTGTATGTGAACAACTTCAAATGCAACTGCATAAGTTGAAAACCACAACACTAATGATTAATTTATGATTTTTCAGTATAACACTCCTACATTTCCACAGTTTTAGTCCATCTATTGACGGGGGCAGTGTTGCAAAATGCACGGCCCTACCTCTAAAAGCATTGACGCACGGACGTTTTTACGGCGTCCTCTTCTTCAAAGTGAATCTCGCGATGAACTTCTTTCAGGGGCCCGAAGTGTGGTGGCGCTAGGTCAGAGCCGTGTGGGAGTAGAGGCAAGACTTCGCGTTCAGTTTCCGCAATCACTTGAGTGGTGTGACGACTGGTATGCGATCTTGCGTTGTCATGCAAAAGGAGGACATCCGCCAGAGCTTTGTTGAGCGAAATCTCTGAAGATGTGCTTTAAGCCGCTGGAGGATTATGGGTATTGAACAGAAATTATTGTGCATGCTTACTCTAAAGAATCAACGATAAACTCACCTTCTACATCGCACAATACGTAGCCATAACTTTCCCTGCTGATCACACAGTTGTGAAATTCTTCTTCTTCCGCAAACTTCTGTGATGCCATTCCATTTACATTCTCTCTGATTCTGGTTGAAACAAATGGAGTTATGTTTCGTCTCCGGTCATGCTATTTTCCAGAATCTCCTCCCCTTTCGAACGCAAGCGCTGCAAGAGTTGGGAAGCAATCGTTTCTATTGTTTCTTTATTCTGTCAGTTAACACTCTTGGAACTCGAGTTGTAGAAACCTTTGAGCCAGTTGCTGAATAATCATCGCACTGCCTTTACTGAGGGAGGTTATGCGAAGCAAATCATGTTCAGTCACCGGACGGTCACCACGGATGGTGTCATCGACTCGCTGACGATGTGGGGAGTCACTGCAGTCACCGGCTTGACGCACCGAGTTTCGTCAGCGAGCTTCGCTACAGCAGCGAAACCGTCGTTCAACAGTGCTGACATCCTCTGTTGCACCAGCGTACAGATTTTTCAGTCTTTCATGAACGAGAATATACGCTTCGCCTTCTGCATTCAATAATTCTATCACATAACGCTGTCTAATACAGCACAGTTTAAGTAAAATTTTGTGCTTGTAGTATTGAGATTTCTTGTAGCTTTGAGTTTAGTATGCGAGATACTAAATCAACATTTCCTATTCAAATTGAAGATCAGCACGTTCTGGGTATATACCTCAGGCGATCTATTCTAACCAGTAATCCATCCCTGTTTCTTTAAAGAATGGAATTGCCAAGTAAGTCGATAAGTGCTCTTACCATCAAACGCTGGATGAGGATAGACTAGATAATTTGTGTTCCGTTTTAAGAAAAACTAGCATTTCAGGCATATCAATGGGTATGACGTCATACGTCCTGAACTACGTATCGTGCAATGATACAATCTGGCAGCTGCATTGAGTGATTTTCCCTGAAGAACCAAAGAAACTGCTACACCTGCCTAATATCGTGTAGGCCCCCGCGAGCACGCAGAAGTGCCGCAACACGACTTGGCATGGACTCGGCTTATGTCTGAAGTAGTGCGGTAGGGAATTGACAACATGAATCCAGGGCTGTCCATAAATCACCAAGATTGTGAACGGCCAGTGTCGGTTGGTCAGTCAGTGTGCTCCCTGCCGCCGTTGGATAAGCAGCTGCAGCAGCAAGTCGCATAACCCTAGCTTACTTGTTTGTTAGATAGTTTAATTTCTTTGCGTGTTTTTGGGTACTTGCATTGTTTAATTCATATATTTCGGGCGTATTATAGTATTTGAGGGTTGTAGCGTCGCGCCTTAGTACCTGAATAGTGTAAATTCGCGTAGTCGTCTGTCTTCTGTTTTTGTTTTGAACAACCAGTGTCGGTTGGTCACAGCCATTGTGCTCCCTGCCGCCATTGGATAAGCAGCTGCAGCAGCAAGTCGTATAACCCTAGCTTACTTATTTGTTAGATAGTTTAATTAATTTCTTTGCGTGTTTTTGGGTACTTGCATTGTTTAATTCATATATTTCGGGCGTATTATAGTATTTGACAGTTGTAGCATCGCGCTTTAGTGTTTACTTCGTAGATTCTTATTTAAATTGCGTGTGAGTTTCGTATAGGAGGTGCAATTTCGAGTTTTAGTTACTGTAATCGTAAATTCAGCAGATTGTAGCGCAGTCGTTAGGCATTTGTACAGTTTAGTTGATACATTCTTTGCGTGTTTCGCTTGCGTTATCTAGGCACGGACTCGTGTTTCAGTAACTGTTGTTCAACATCGATTAGAATGGACAGGGACTGCGATTGCTGTGTTCGGATGAGGGCTGACTTGGCATCCCTTCGCTCACAACTGCAATCGGCGCTGACTTCGGTCGCGCAGCTTGAGGCTGTTGCCAATGGGCACCACTGTGGGGAGCCGGACTTGGGTATCATGGGGATGTCAACCTCGTCCCGTCTGTCCCCAGATCGGTCTGCCGCTGTGGTTGCCCCGGTTGCTGCCCGCAGTGGGGCTGAGCCCTCGCCTGTGGTTGATTGGGAGGTCGTTCCAAGGCGTGGCAGGCAGCGAAAGGCGTCCCCGGAGGCTGATCAGAAAGCCTCCCCGGTGCGTCTGACAAACCGGTTTCAGGCACTGTCTCTGGCTGAGCCAGATGCAGCTGCCTGCCGTGTTTCAGAGGATCATTCTCAGCCTTCAAGGTCCGGGCAATCGCAGAGGATGGGCTTACTGGTAGTTGGGAGCTCCAATGTTAGGCGCGTAATGGGGCCCCTTAGGGATACGGCGGCTAAGGAGGGGAAGAAATCCAGTGTGCACTCCGTGTGCATTCCGGGAGGAGTCATACCTGATGTGGAAAGGGTCTTTCCGGATGCCGTGAGGAGCACAGGGTGCAGCCAGCTGCAGGTGGTGGCACATGTCGGCACTAATGACGTGTGTCGCTTTGGATCTGAGGAAATTCTCTCTGGATTCCAGCGGCTATCTGATTTGGTGAAGGCTGCCGGTCTTGCTTACGAGATGAAGGCAGAGCTCACCATCTGCAGCATCGTTGACAGAACCGACTGCGGACCTTTGGTGCAGAGCCGGGTGGAGGGTCTGAATCAGAGGCTCAGACGGTTTTGCGACCGTATTGGCTGCAGATTCCTTGACTTGCGCCATAGGGTGGTGGGGTTTCGGGTTCCGCTGAATAGATCAGGAGTTCACTACACTCAGCTGGCGGCTATACGGGTAGCGGAGGCTGTGTGGCGTGGACTGGGCGGTTTTTTAGGTTAGGAGGCCTCGGGAAAGTGCGGGGTGGGCTGCAATGTCAAAGGGTGCTTGGCAATTACAGGACGTGCTTGGATCAAGGAACAGTCGGAATTATAGTTGTAAATTGTTGTAGTTGCGCTGGAAAAGTCCCTGAGCTTCAAGCGATAATAGAGAGCACAGAAGCTGATATCGTTATAGGTACAGAAAGCTGGCTAAAGCCTGAAATAAGTTCTGCAGAAATTTTTACGAAGTCTCAGACGGTGTTCAGGAAAGATAGGTTAGGTATAATTGGTGGTGGAGTGTTTGTGTCTGTCAGTAGTGGTTTATCTTGTAGTGAAGTCGAAGTAGATACTCCGTGAGAATTGGTATGGGTGGAGGTTATACTTAACAGCCGAATTAAGTTAATAACTGGCTCCTTCTACCGACCCCCAGACTCCGATGATACAGTTGCGGAACAGTTCAGAGAAAGTTTGAGTCTCGTAACAAATAAATACCCCACTCATACGGTTATAGTTGGTGGGGTCTTCAACCTACCCTCGGTATGTTGGCAAAAATACTTGTTCAAAACCGGTGGTAGGCAGAAAACGTCTTCCGAGATTGTCCTAAATGCTTTCTACGAAAATTATTTCGAGCAGTTAGTCCACGAACCCACGCGAATTGTAAATGGTTGCGAAAACACACTTGACCTCTTAGCCACAAACAATCCAGAGCTGATAGAGAGCATCATGACTGATACAGGGATTAGTGATCACAAGGTCATTGTAGCTAGGCTCAATACCATTTCTTCCAAATCCATCAGAAACAAACGCAAAATAATTTTATTTAAAAAAGCGGATAAAGTGCCACTAGAAGCCTTCCTAAAAGACAATTTCCATTCCTTCCGAACTGACTATGCCAATGAGATGTGGCTCAAATTCAAAGATATAGTAGCAACAGCAATTGAGATATTCATACCTCATAAATTGGTAAGAGATGGAACGGATCCCCCGTGGTACACAAAAAAGGTCCTAACGCTGTTGAAGAGGCAACGGAAAAAGCATGCGAAGTTCAGAAGAACGCGAAATCCCGAAGATGGGCTAAAATTTACAGACGCGCGAAATTTGGCACGTACTTCGATGCGAGATGCCTTTAATAGGTTCCACAACGAAACATTGTCTCGAAATTTGCTAGAAAATCCGAAGAAATTCTGGTCGTATGTAAAGTACACAATCGGCAAGACGCAGTCAATGCCTTCGCTGCGCAGTGCCGATGGTACTGTTATCGACGACTGTGCCGCTAAAGCGGAGTTATTGAACGCAGTTTTCCGAAATTCCTTCACCAGGGAAGACGAATGGAGTATTCCAGAATTTTAAACACGAACATCTGCTAGCATGTGTTTCTTAGAAGTAGATACCTTAGGAGTTGCGAAGCAACTCAAATCGCTTGATACGGGCAAGTCGTCAGGTCCAGATTGTATACCGATTAGGTTCCTTTCAGATTACGCTGATACTATAGCTCCCTACTTAGCACTCATATACAACCGCTCGCTCACCGATAGATCTGTACCTACAGATTGGAAAATTGCGCAGGTCGCACCAGTGTTCAAGAAGGGTAGTAGGAGTAATCCATTTAACTACAGACCTATATCATTGACGTCGGTTTGCAGTAGGGTTTTGGAGCATATACTGTATTCAAACATTATGAATCACCTCGAAGGGAACGATCTATTGACACGTAATCAGCATGGCTTCAGAAAACATCGCTCTTGTGCAACACAGCTAGCTCTTTATTCGCACGAAGTAATGGCCGCTATCGACAGGGGATCTCAAGTTGATTCCGTATTTCTAGATTTCCGGAAAGCTTTTGACACCGTTCCTCACAAGCGACTTCTAATCAAGCTGCGGAGTTATGGGGTATCGTCTCAGTTGTGCGACTGGATTCGTGATTTCCTGTCAGGAAGGTCGCAGTTCGTAGTAATAGACGGCAAATCATCGAGTAAAACTGAAGTGATATCAGGTGTTCCCCAGGGAAGCGTCCTGGGGCCTCTACTGTTCCTGATCTATATAAATGACCTGGGTGACAATCTGAGCAGTTCTCTTAGACTGTTCGCAGATGATGCTGTAATTTACCGTCTAGTAAGGTCATCCGAAGACCAGTATCAGCTGCAAAGCGATTTAGAAAAGATTGCTGTATGGTGTGTCAGGTGGCAGTTGACGCTAAATAACGAAAAGTTTGAGATCCGTTGGAATTCGATTACTTGATAAATAGTACAATTCTCAAGGCTGTCAATTCAACTAAGTACCTGGGTGTTAAAATTACGAACAACTTCAGCTGGAAAGACCACATAGATAATATTGTGGGGAAGGCGAGCCAAAGGTTGCGTTTCATTGGCAGGACACTTAGAAGATGCAACAAGTCGACTAAAGAGACAGCTTACACTACACTCGTTCGTCCTCTGTTAGAATATTGCTGCGCGGTGTGGGACCCTTACCAGATGGGATTGACGGAGGACATCGAAAGGGTGCAAAAAAGGGCAGCTCGTTTTGTACTATCACGTTATAGGGGAGAGAGTGTGGCAGATATGATACACGAGTTGGGATGGAAGTCATTACAGCATAGACGTTTTTCGTCGCGGCGAGACCTTTTTACGAAATTTCAGTCACCAACTTTCTCTTCCGAATGCGAAAATATTTTGTTGAGCCCAACCTACATAGGTAGGAATGATCATCAAAATAAAATAAGAGAAATCAGAGCTCGAACAGAAAGGTTTAGGTGTTCGTTTTTCCCGCTCGCTGTTCGGGAGTGGAATAGTAGAGAGATAGTATGATTGTGGTTCGATGAACCCTCTGCCAAGCACTTAAATGTGAATTGCAGAGTAGTCATGTAGATGTAGATGTAGATGTAGATTACGAGGGGGTTGAGATCTCTCCTGAATAGCACGTTGCGAGGCATCCCAGATATGCTCAATAATTTTCATGTCTGGGGAGCCTGGTAGTCTGCGGGAGTGTTTAAACTCAGAAGAGTGTTCCTGGACCCATTCTGTAGCAATTCTGGACGTGTGGGGTGTCGCATAGTTCTGCTGGAGTTGCCCAAGTCCGTCGGAATGCACAATGGACATGAATGGATGCAGATGGTCAGACAGGACCAGTTAGAGACGTATCTACACGTACTAGGGGTTCCATATCACACCAACTGCGCACATCCCTCACCATTAAAGAGCCTCCACCAACTTGAACAGTCCGCAGCTGACAATCAGGGTCCATTGATTCAAGAGGTTGTGTCCATACAACACGTCCATCAGAGCAATACAATTAGAAACGACCAGGGAACTTGTTTCCAGTCATAAACAGTCCAATGTCGGTGTAGACGGGCCCAGGCGAGGCGTAAGGCTTTGTGTCGTGCAGTCATCAAGTAACACAAGTGGGCCTTCGGTCTGAAAGCCCATATCGATGATACAGCTAAGTCGGCTATCTTGCAAGCGACTGTAGTACTGGCATCTGTTGATGCAGAACGTTACTGCTGCAGTGGACTGGAAACGAAGCTTTGCAGAATAGCGAAAAATTAAAATTTTTCACTTGTTGTTGTTATGGTCTTCATTCGAAAGACTGGTTTGAGACAGTTCTCCATGCTACTCTGTCCTGCACAAGCCTCTTCAACTCCGAGTAACTGCCAGCTACATCCTTCTGAATCTGTTTAGTGTATTCATCTCAAATCGTCCCGCTACGCTTTTCATCCTCCACGCTTCCCTCCAATACTAAATTGGTGATCCCTTGATGCCTCAGAACGTGTCCTACCAACTGATGTCTTCTTCTAGTCAATTTGTGCCACAAATTCCTCTTCTGCCCAATTCTGTTCAGTACCTCCTCATTAGTTACATGCTCTACCCATCTAATATTCAGCATTCTTCTATAGCACCACGTTTCAAAAGTTTCTATTCTCTTTTTGTCTACACCTTTGATCGTCCTTGTTTCACTTCCATACAAACACTTTCAGAAGACTTCCTGACACTTAAATCTATACTCGATGTTAACAAGTTTCTCTTCTTGAGAAACGTTTTTCCTTGGATCGACAGTCCATATTTTATATCCCCACTACTTCGACCATCATTTGATGGTCAAATAGCAAAATTCACCTACTACTGCAGTGTGTCATTTTCTAATCTAATTCCCTCAGCGTCACCTCATTTAAGTCAGCAATTGATTTAGTACCTTTCCATTCTGTAGTACCTGTCCGTTCTGCTCAACTGTTCTTCCAAGTCCTTTGCTGTCTCTGACAGAATACACATGTCATCGGCAGGTTTCAAGTTTTTTAGTTCTTCTTCCCGGATTTTAATTCCTACGCTAAGCCGGCCGCGGTGGTCTCGCGGTTCTAGGCGCGCAGTCCGGAACCGTGCGACTGCTACGGTCGCAGGTTCGAATCCTGCCTCGGGCATGGATGTGTGTGATGTCCTTAGGTTAGTTAGGTTTAAGTAGTTCTAAGTTCTAAGGGGCTGATGACCACAGCAGTTGAGTCTCATAGTGCTCAGAGCCATTTGAACCATCCTACGCTAAACTTTTCTTTTGTTTCCTTTACTACTTGCTCAGTGTACAGATTGAATAACATCGGGAGTATGCTACAGCGCTGTCTCACTCATTTCTCAACCACTACTTTCATGCCCCTCAACGTTTATAATTGCCACTTGGTTTGTGTACGAATTGTAAATAGCCTTTCGCTCCCTGTATTTTATCACTGCCACTTTCAGAATTTGAAACATAGTGATCCAGTCAACTTTGTCAAAAGCTTTCTCTAAAGTCCACAAATGCTATAAACGTAGGTTTGCGTTTCCTTAATCTCTGTTCCGAGATAAGTCGTAGGGTCAGTTTTGCCAAGCGAATTCCTGCATTTCTTCGAAATCCAAACTGATCTTCCGTGAGGTCGGCTTCTACCAGTTTTTCCATTCGTCTATGAAGAATTCGTGTTAGTATTTTGCAGGTGTGACTTATTAAACTAATAGTCTGGTAATTTTTACACCTGTTCTAACGGAATATTTTCCAGTCGTGCACTGCTTGTCGTCCTCATTTTTGAGACGTTTGTATTCCTTTTCGCCTGCTTCATTTACTGCATTTTTATATTTTCTCCTTTCATCAACTAAATTATATGTCTTGTGCTACCCAAGGATTTCTACTAGCCCTGATCTTTTTACGTACTTGATCCTCTGCTGCTTTCACTATTTCATCTCTCAAAGCTACCTGTTCTTCTTCTGCTGTATTCCTTTCCGTGTCCTTGTCAAATCATTCTCTTGTGTCCCCTCTGTAACTCTCTACAACCTCTTGTTCTTTCATTTTATCCGGGTCCTATCTTTATGTACTTTCATCGCTTTTAATCTACATTTCATAACCAATAAATTGTGGTCAGAGTCCATATGTGCCTTTGGAAATTTCATAAAATTTAAAACCTGTTTCCTAAATATCTGTCTTACCACTATATAATGTATCTGAAACCTTCTGGCGTCTCCAGGTCTCTTCCACGTATACAACTTTCATTCAAGATTCTTAAACGAAGTGTTAGCGGTGATTAAATTATACTCTGTGCAAAATTATGCCAAGCGCTTCCTCTTTCATTTCTTACACCAAGACCATATTCACCTACTATTTTTGCTTCTCATCCTTTTCCTGCTACCGAATTCCTGTCCCCCACCACTATTAAATTTTCGCCTCCCTTAACTGTCTGAATAATATATTTTATCTGATTATACATTCTTTCAACTTTTTCAACATTTGCAGAGCTAGTCGGCATAAAAACTTGTCCTACTGTGGTAGGCGAGGGCTTCGTGTCTACCTTGTCTACAATAATGCCTTCACTATGCCTCTCGTAGTAGCTTACCGGAGTTCCTATTTTTTATTCATTATTAAATCCACTCCTGCATTACCCTTACTTGATTTTGTATTTATAACGCTGTATTCACCTGACAAAAGCCCTGTTCGTCCTGCCGCCGAACTTCACTATTTCCCACTATATATAACTTTAACCTACCCGTTTCCCTTTTTAAATTTTCTATCTGCGTGGTTAAGGAATCTGGCACTCCACGCTGCGATCAGTAGAATGCCAGTTTTGTTTCTTCATATGACGATGTCGTCCTGAGTAATCTTTGTCCGGAGATTCGAATGGGGGATTACTTTACCACCGGAATATTTTACTCAAGAGGACGCCATCATAATTTAACCATACAGTAAAGGTGCATGTCCTCAGGAATAATTACGTGTATAGTGTCCCCTAGCTTTCGGCCGAACGCAGTACCACCACAGTAAAGCTGTTTTGGTTAATGTTCAATTGCAGTACAGTCAATCATCCAGATTGCTGCAACTGCAACTACTGAAAAGGCTGCTGCCCCTCTTCAGGAATCACACGTTTGTCTGGCCTCTCAACATATACCGCTCGATTGTGGTTGCACCTACTGAGGCACGCAAGCCTCCCCACCAACGGCAAGGTTCAAGCTTCATGGGAGGGGGGGAGGAGATTTTTCACTTAACAAACTTTATTTAAGGGGAAAATAGGAGGCATTACTTTTTGACTGACCCTTGTGTGTAAATATAAGTTCGTTCGCTGTCAGGAGAGACTTTGGTCGATTTTGGGAACTTTTATAAGTTGATTTTCTTACTGATTGGACAAGAAACTTTGCTTTTTGTCTTATAACGTGGACATTGAAGTTTTTATTTATGTATACTAAGGGCAGAAAAACATTATTAAGATATGGACAAGGCAAAAATGCGCATTTTAACAAAGCTGGCGTGGGAATTTTACGCGCTTCGACTTGCGTAAACAGACTGCGTGGTATGCGAGCCAGATTCAGCGAACAGCTATCAATTTGAAAATTTGTGGTAATGTCTTATCGGACCAAACTGCTGAGGTCATCTGTCCCTAAGCTTACGCACTACTTAATCTAACTTAAAATAACTTATGCTATGGATGAGACACACACCCATGCCCGAGGGAGGACTCGAACCTCCGACGAGGAAAGCTGCGTGGACCGTGACAAGGCGCCCATAGACCGCTCGGAAAGCCCGCGCGGCAACAGCTGTCACTTCAGTCCCAGATCACGTTGCCCAGCTCGTCCGATGTGATACGTACTGTTCCACGTCGACGTCGGCTGCCTCAACCCGTGCGAGGACGGCTTAAGTGACGCTTGAGGTCGTGTAAAAAGCGACGCCACTGGTCAGTGGATGGGTGGTGACGGATGATCTGGAGTGATGGTCTACGCTAAAGCCTGCGAAAATCCGGTGTAAGGGTTTGGACTTGTGTTGGCGAATTGCTGGAGAATACTGCCTGCAGTCATAAGTGGTGCCGGAAGAGGTGCTACAATATGCGGATGTTTTTTGTGACAAGGATGCTGTCCCCCTACTGCGCTCATGCAAACGCTAAATACGCGAGGGTGTGAACACCTTTTTACAGCGCTGTGTACTGCGTACAGTAGAGGAACAGCTCGGAGCCGATGAGTGTACCAGCACGTGAAAGCGCCCTGCCAAACATCGGGATCTTTGAGGCAGTGGTTTGTGGACAGTGACATTCCTGGAATAGACTGGCCAGCGCGCAGCCCCGACCTGAACCCAACTGATCACCTTTGCTATGCTTCGGCATCTCGACATCGCTCCAGAGCCGAGCGTCCAACCAACATCACCTCCTCCTATCGTTTCAGCTCTTGAAGAAGAACAAGTCGCTATTCCTCCACAGACATTCAGGGGCGTCATTGAACGTGTCTCCCGCAGAATTAACGTCGTCATAAAGGCGAATGGTGGACATACTCCATATTAATGTCCACTAATAGGTGTCCGGATACTTTTGATCATATAGTGTACACTGCTTACCTCCATCTCATGGTTTCTGGAAAAGATGCTGCACGTAAGACAATGACACGCCTACCCACGAAAGATGTTTATAATTGATAGAAGAACACTCTGTAAAGCTGAAAAAAATTTGCATCTACATCTTCACCCATACTCCGATGGCGGAGGGTACCCTGTGCCACTACTAGTCTTCCACTCGCAGACAGAGCGAGGGAAAAAAGAACTGTCTGTATGCCTCTTTATGAGCCGTAATTTCTCGTGTCTTATCTTCATGTCCTTACGCGAAATGTACAGGGTGGTCCATTGATAGCGGCCGGGCCAAATATCTCACCAAATAAGCATCAAACGAGAAAACTACAAAGAACGAAACTCATCTAGCTTGAAGGACGAAACCAGATGGCGCTATGGTTGGACCGCTAGATGGCGTTACCATAGGGCAAACGGATATCAATTGCGTTTTTTTAAAAATAGGAACCCCATTTTTATTACATATTCGTGTAGTAGGTAAAGAAATATGAATCTGTTAGTTGAACCACTTTTATAGCTTTGTGATAGACGGCGCTGTAATAGTCAAAAACGTGGAAGTATATGATATCACGTAACATTCCGCCAGTGCGGACGGTATTTGCTTCGTGATACATTACCCGTATTACAATGGACCGTTTACCAATTGCGGAAAAGGTCGATATTGTCTTGATGTATGGCTATTGTGATCAAAATGCCCAACTGGCGTGTGCTATCTCAGCTGCTCGGTATCCTGGACGACATCATCCAAGTGTCCGGACCGTTCGCCGGATAGTTACGTTATTTAAGGAAACAGGAAGTGTTCTACTTCCAACATGATGGATGTACAGCACATAGCACGCGTGCGGTTGAAGCGGTATTGAATAGCATATTTCATGACAGGTGGATTGGTCGTCGAAGCACCACACCATGGCCCGCACGTTCGCCGGATCTGACGTCCCGGGATTTCTTTCTGTGGGGAAAGTTGAAGAACACTAGTTTATCGTGGTCCACCGACAACGCCTGACAACATGCGTCAGCGCATTGGCAATGCATGTGCGAACATTACGGAAGGCGAACTACTCGCTGTTGAGAGGAATGTCGTTACACGTATTGCCAAATGCATTGAGGTTGACTGACGGACATCATTTTGACCATTTATTGCATTAATGTGGTATTTACAGGTAAGCACGCTGTTACACCATTCGTTCTCAGAAATGATAAGTTCAAAAAGGTACACGTATCACACTGGAGCAACCGAAATAAAATGTTCAAACGTACCTAGGTTCTGTATTTTAATTTAAAAAACCTAACCGTTACCAAGTGTTCGTCTAAAACTGTGAGCCATATGTTTGTGACTATTACAGCGCCATCTATCACAAAGCGAAAAAGGTGGTCCAACTAAAACATTCATATTTATTTATATACTACACGAATATGTAATAAAAATGTGGATTCCTATTAAAAAAACGGAGTTGATATCCGTTTGATCTATGGCAGCTCCATCTATCGGGCCAACCATAGCGCCATCTGGTCTTCTCGGCAAGCTAGACAGATTTCGTTCTTTGTAGTTTTTCTCGTTTGACGCTTATTTTGTGAGATATTTGGCCCGGTCACGATCAATGGACCACCCTGTATATTGGTGGCAGTGGGATCGTTATACAGTCAACTTCGAATGCCGTTTCTCCAAATCTTCTCAACAGTGTTCCTCGAAAAGAGCGGCCCCTTTCTTCCACGGATTCTCATTTGAGTTTCTGAAGCATCAGCGTAACACATGCGCGTTGTTCGTACCTACCGGTAATTAACCTAGCAGCCCATCTCTAAATTGGTTCGATGTCTTCCTTCAATCCTACCTGACGCGTATCCCAAACACTAGAGCAGTAATCAAGAATACGTCGCACTAGTATCCTATACGTGGTCTCCTTTACAGGTGAACCACACTTTACTAAAATTCTCCCAGTAAGCGGACCGCTTGGTTTCCCTACGACAATCCTCACATGCTCGTTTCATTTCATATCGCTGTGCGACGTTGCGCCCAAATATTTAAACGGCGTGACTGTGTCAAGAAGGATTCTACTAATGCTGTACCCAAATAATACGAGTTTGTTTTTCCTACTCATCTGAATGAACTTACATTTTTCTACATTTAGAGCGCCGGCCGTTGTGGCCGAGCGGTGCTAGGGCCTTCAGTCTGGAACCGCTCGACCGCTACGATCGCAGGTTCTAATCCTGCCTCGGGCATGGATGTGTGTGATGTCCTTAGGTTAGGTAGGTTTAAGCAGTTCTAAGTTCTAGGGGACTGATGACCTCAGATGTTAAGTCCCATAGTGCTCAGAGCCACTTTTTTCCACATTTAGCGCTAGCTGCCATTCACTACACCAACTAGAAACTTTTTCTAAGTCATGTATCATCCTACAGTCAAAGTCACTACTAATCAGTAATATGGCCAGAGCACGCATACGCACCACAAACGCTTGTTTTAGGACCAACAATACAAAACAGAAGTAACGGGGAAAAGAGGAGTAAGACTGTAAAGAATATATTAGAAAACAAAACACTAACAGACGCCTTTAAATAGTGAAGTACCATAGAAGCATTCAAACATGTAGAAAAAGGACAATTTAGGAAAAGCAGACTAAAGTTTTCTGGACATTCCCAGGAAACTAAGAAGAATAATGAGACGACATCTTGAAAATTTTTTTGGAAACCCAACTGGCTTGAGAAAGTACTTGAAGCTCTAAAAGAAAACAGCTTAAACAAAAAGCGAAGCGGAAGACAAGCAGTAAAGAAACTGACAGATGAAGCAGTATTCGAGAAAGCGTAAAGCTAACTTAGTTGTTCAGCGTGGTCCTTAGTTAACCTGCAACTAACGAAGAAGAACAAACCGGTTTCAAAATAAAAAAAAGTCAGTCTCAAATTAGGTTTAGAACTGATCGCTTCAAACAACATGCCATTTAACAGTTGACGAATTATATCATATAAAATTTGATAAACTGTGGTCAGTTAGTATTTTCTGTGGACTGGTATTTTCTGTCACCAGTACATGACGGTAGTTCACACCGTTCTGTTACAGAAATTCAGACAGTATACCAGAGATCTGACAGAGCATAGTAGAACGCCATATTGGGAAACAAACGCGGTATTAGTGACGAAACAGTGTCTTCAGCATGGAGGATGACTACTACAGCCGGCCGCGGTGGTCTCGCGGTTCTAGGCGCGCAGTCCGGAACCCTGCGACTGCTACGGTCGCAGGTTCGAATCCTGCCTCGGGCATGGATGTGTGTGATGTCCTTACGTTAGTTAGGATTAAGTAGTTCTAAGTTCTAGGGGACTGATGACCACTGCAGTTGAGTCACATAGTGCTCAGAGCCATTTTGACTACTACAGTTGTACCACAGACCTCGGAATTGGATGCATTCTTATTCATGATATATGTAAGTAACCTCCAATAATACCACCAAGAACCCGGAAATGTTGTCTTTGCGGATGATGCAAGTATTAAAAGAGCAACTTGCATAGTTGAAAGCGCAAATTAAATTTTCTTGAAAATCGCTGATCGCTTCCCTGCAAATGGACTACCACTGAACCTAAACACAGCTCATGGAATTCTGTGTTGCACGAAGACTGACCATACCACAAATAACTGTGTCTTAGGGAAAGTCACTGAATTATTCCGTGCTTGTCAAGTTTTACCAAGCTTCTTGACTCACTTCCACACTTTCCTGTGTTGCAACCGTAAATTCCTTGAAATTTTTTCTCAAATTAAGGCCAATGTTTGGTGCTGGTAGACATATTAAGGAGGAATATCTTCTTTACCTGAATTAATCTGTTTCTTATGTCTTTTTTCATGCACTGTATTGGTTGCGAGGTTGCACTTCGCAATGGTGATCCCAAATTTGATGCTACTCTCATTTTTGCTACTCTTTAATACTTCCGTTTATCTTTGTTTACTGTCAGTCCACATTCTTTGATCTGTAGACTGCTCATTCCATTCATTAAAATGACGATCTCGTACGCACTGAGTCTTAATTCTAATTGTGAACCGTTCTTTAATTTTCTTCGTTGCTTGTGTGGAGAATGCATTTTCTCCTTGTGCCCTTTTAGTCGAAACGCTACTCGTTTGGTCTTCCGTTTGTATTGTTCCCCCTTTCTTTTGGTACATACTGAATATTACGCGATTTACCTATAATGTGTCATCTTGCATAACTTCGCATTGTCGATTGGTTTTTCTAGGTCTAAAAGCGTTATGAAACTGTCGTGATTTTTCTACGATCTTTGTTTTATAGTATACGGGAAAACGCCAGTAGTAGACTGTAGTCTGGAACTACTTTGTAAAAGCAAAAAATTGCACCGATAGCCTGTCTTTGCGGTACGATTTCTGGTGCTATTGGCGATTAGCTCTTGGGTTCATTGTTGACTGATTATAACTGTTGTAGTGTCCATATAAATAATATAATATTACGTCTAATTTAAAGTTATTTTTGTATACGGGAGCAGTAAGTATCAGAACTGGGGGGGGGGGGGGGGAGGCGGGAGAGAGGAGAGGTAGGGGCGCTGTTTCTCGAAGAAGAGATCCAATTCCGTGAGTCACCCCTCAGGGTAACAGATAACTATTGCGACATCATCGGAAGCTTGACCTAGCATATTTTGAAATAAAAGATGCGTCGATACTCTCTGTCTCGATTATATCTGTGGTGAATTCCACAGGGCAGCTGAAAAATTCTTCGCGAACTAAAAAGTTGATTGTGACGGAATCAGATAGAAAATTCCGGCGACACATTCACACTGGGAAACGTGAGTATAATAGTTCAGTTCTTAACATAAAGGCTCTATATCTGTCCATTAATACAAGTTGATAAGGGTACCACAGTATCAAACAACAATCGTCTGGCCAAGAGATCTGCAAGAATTGACAGGTTTTGGAGAAGATACGTTGGCTAAGAACCGTAATCAAACTTGCACAACAGTAACTACGAGCCTACCCAGGCAGATTTATTACAATGCTATTTGACGACTTAGTAACCGATTTATCAAGTATCTGCTTGTTACAAAAATTCTACAGCTGGCAGCATCCAGGTCAGAGGGGAGAAATATCACTCTGTAAAGTGAAGTGATGTGCAGGCTGTAACGGATAGAACTGCAGGTATTTTCTTGTGTATTACCTTAATATGTAGACACATCTCTGTGTTGTTTGTTTTCTGTGCGTCGAAAGCTCTTCTCACAACCACGTCACATAATTTACTACCTGTTGTTTTCTGTACAGTGGTAATTGCACTTCTATGTGGTTTCTGTCTGTCAGTATAGACTTACCATTTTGCGTCCACGCGTCCATACTTGAACATCTGACCTGCTTCCCAGGGGAAAATAACGATTAATGGCTTGCTGTTTCCATGTGTACTTGTAGGTGCCAAGCAAACTAAAAGCATATGACGTGTAATAGCTACAGTTATTAGTCTGCAAATGACGTACGCTCTGATGTAATGTTGTTCAGTAGCCCGTCCTCTGCCACCAAAGAGATACCTGCACCTATACCCGTCACACAACAAACAGTAGATTTTCAGTATTTCATACAATTATTGACCGAATTTACAAATTTACATTGCCGTCGTAATCTACTCTTTAAGGAATGTAATGTTTTGTTTACCGTAGTAAGACAAGTGTTACAGTTTAAAAATTGTAATGTTGTTCAGTAGACTGTCCTCTGTCACCATAGAGAAACCTGCACCTATACCCGTCATACAACAAATAGTAGACTTTCAGTATTTCATACAATTATTGACCGAATTTATAAATTTACTGTGCTGTCATAGTCTACTCTTAAGGGAATGTAAGCTTACATTAAAGTTTACCATAGTAAGACAAATATTACAGTTAAAATTGAGCGCATGCGTTAAAAGATTAGTGGCATACGGCACCGTTCGCTGTGAACCCTGAGGGGAAGATGCAGCCGCTTAATTGGAAAGATTTTATTCTTCCTATCCTTCAAGCATGGTGGCACTTTTCCTTCGCGGAATGCGAGAGTCGTGTGTTAAATGTATCTGATACGTCTGATACACGTACGTCACTGTAATGAGAGTGGTGTGCTGTTTGTGCTCTGTGACAATGGAACAAGTGGGACGGTAAAACGTTGTGCCGGCACACAGCCAACTTCTCTCTAATAGCATCGAGGCAGCCGCTGAGTTTGACGTTTCCACCCTACGGACGTGTCACCATCAACAGTGTCACATGTCCTCGGGCTACGAGACACTGCGGAGATGTTTGGAAATTAATCCAGGACATCGGGGAAAAGTCAACTGATCAGGTACCGTGAAACGTCCCCTTAGAAAAATTTATACACGACTGTGCTTAAACTGACACACAATAGTTTTTAGCGCAACGCAATCTGACTTCCAAAAGTCCCTACGAAAGAATGGCCCTGACTAGCATTAAGCTATACGTTTCACAAATCACTTACCTCACAAAAATCTTCGTTACTCAAGCTATTGCAATACAGCGAGCGCCACTACTGCCAGCTAAATAAAAGATTCAGACTACTGAAGGCACTAACTACTGATAGGCATAGTTAGCAAATGAAAGATTTTAATAGAGAACAAACAATGTATTTACCTCACTAGTCATAATATATATAGCAGTTCATGACACCAATTCTTACAAATTCAAAACTCCGCTATCTCTCTCCCCACGTCCACCACTGCTGGCGGCTCACCTCCAACTGCGCAACGCTACGCGCTGTTAGCATCCAGCTGCCGCTGCCCAACACTACAATGGCAGACAACAATGCAGACTAAACACAGACTGCACACGGCACAGCCAGTGATTTTTTCATACCGAGCGCTATTTGGCGTTACCAGTAAGAAAACCTAAACAGCCTACTTACAACCGTACACAACCGCCACTCATCTTCTTTCCCGGAGAGGCAAAGGCAAAGCTGCTAACAGCACGTGGAGTTCGCAGGCAGTCACCCATCCAATGTACTGGCCACCAACGACGTGGGTTAAATTTAGTGATCGGATGGGAACCGGTGTATTGAATGAGTCAAGGCCATTGACTTTCTAAGTGTCATGAAATAGCATAACTAATGGCGCGAATATTATCCAGACTATATTCGTCCAGTATTTGAGGATTAGAGCCCTTAGCGACTTCCAACAGACTTTACACATAATTTGAAACCTTTCCGATACTTTCTATCTCTGACACGCCTTACAAAATACGGACAGAAAGGAACTTAATCGCTTACTACATTTTCCATGTTCATTTACTAAAACTTTAGCGTCGTCTAATTTATTATTTCATTACTAGTAATATCTATTCTCATCGGATTTTGCAGACTGTATCCAAATACACTGAAGCGACAAAGAAACTGGTATAGGCATGCGTATTCAAATACAGAGATACGTAAACAGGCAGAATACGGCGCTGCGGTCGGCAACGCCCATACAAGACAACAAGTGTCTGGCGCAGTTGTTAGAACTATTACTGCTGCTACAATAACATGTTATCAAGATTTAAGTGAGTTTGAACGTGATGTTACAGTCGGCGCACTAGCGATGGGGCACAGTATCTTTGAGGTAGCGATGAAGTGGGGATTTTCCCGTACGACCATTTCATGAGTGTACCTCAATATCAGAAAACATGTAAAACATCAAATCTCCGTCATCGCTGGGCCCTGAAAAAGATCCTACAAAAACGGGTCCAACGACGACTGAAGAGAATCGTTGAACGTGACAGAAGTGCAACCCTTCCTCAAATTGCTTCAGATTTCAATGCTGGGCCATCAACAAGTGTCAGTGTGCGAACCATTCAATGAAACATAATCGATATGGGCTTATAGACCGAAGGCCCAATCGTGAGCCCTTGATGACTGCACGACACAAACCTTTACGCCTCGCCTAGACCCGTCAACACCGACATTGGATTGTTGATGACTGGAAACATGTTGCCTGGTCGGACGAGTTTCGTCTCAAATCGTATCAAGCGGATTTACCTGCACTGGTATGGAGACAACTTCATGAATCAATGGACCTTCTATCTCAGCAGGGGACTGTTCAGGCTGGTGGAGGCTCTGTAATGCTGTGGGGCGCGTGCAGTTGGATTGATATGGAACCCCTGATACGAATAGATACGGCTGGTCCTGTCTGATCATCTGCATCCGTTCATGTCCATTGCGCATCCCTACGGAGTTGAGGAATTCCAGCAGGACAATGTGACACGTCCAGAATTGCTACAGAATGGCTCCAGGAACATTATCCTGAATTTAAACAATTCCGCAGTCCACCAAGCTCCCCAGACCTGAAAATTATTGAGCATATCTGGGATTCCGCGCAACGTGCTGTTCAGGAGTGATGTCCACCCGCGCCGTCCGCTGTGGCCGAGCGGTTCTAGGCGCTTCAGTCCTTAACCGCGCTGCTGGTACTGTCGCAGGGTCGAATCCCTCCTCGGGCATGGATGGGTGTGAGGTCCTTAGGTTAGTTAGATTTAATTAGTTCTAAGTCTAGCGGACTGATGACCTCAGATGTTAAGTCCCATAGTGCTTAGAGCCATTTCCTCCACCCCCTCGTAATCTTTGTGATTTATAGACAGCCCTGCACGATTCATAGTGTCAATTTTCTCCAGTACTACTTTAGACATAAGCCGACTCTACGCCACGACGTGTTGTCGTACTTCTGCGTGCGCGCGAGGGCCTACACTATATTAGACAGGTGTAGCAGTTTCTTTGGCTCTTCTGTGTAAATCACTCAATGTAGCTGCCAGATTGTATCATTGCACGATACGTAGTTCATGACGTATGACGTCATAAATATTGAGATGCCCGAAAAGCTAGTCTATACTCATCCAGCGTTTGATTGTAAGAGGATTTATCGATTTACTTGGCAGTTCCATTCTTTAAAGAAACAGGATGGGGTTACTGGTTAGAATAGATCACCTGAGGTATATACCTATAACGGGGAGATGCTGATCTACAGTTTGAATAGGAAATGCTAATTTAATATCCCGCATACGAAACTCAAAGCTACAAGGAATCTCAATGCTATAAGCACAAAAATTTTACTTAAACTGTACAGTATTCTTACAGCCACTAAAGATTCCAATCCCAGTGACGGCAGCTTAACACTCGTTAAAATTTTACAGCAGCATTCTAAAAGCAACTACAACAAAACTCTTGCATTCCGAGATTATAGAGAACATGTTTCGTGTAGCACGACAAAATTGATCACCATGCCACTCAAAACATTAACAGATGGAAGGTGGTTCTATTAACTTTTAAACTGGTAATGGCAAGAACAAATGCTTTAACGATACATTATGAGTTTTACTGGTTAGTAGCTGTTCGTTTGCAAGAATATGATGCAGTTCACAGATAGTGTAACGCTTCAGTTACACTCCTTTTTTCTATTCTCACTTAAATTATTGCTGCAGGATGTGTAACAAGGTCAATGCATTGCAAAAGTTTTCTGAGAGATAGGGTAGGGGCGGCATGTCAGAAGAATATCATTTGATTAACCATTTTGAAAAAAAAAATCTGTTGCATGCAAAGAAAATATGATGTTTAATGCCACTGGGAAACGTGTGCACCACGGCCGTATTATTGTTGTGGTATTTTTGATAAATGACAGCAAAGATTGAAATCCTTCATTTTACAGATTGATTTCGGCCACTGCGTGACATATTTAGGGCTAAAAATGCCTAAGAACCATCAGACCTGAGGATCTAAACACAAATGTGGAACTATTTATAGCACCATCAAAGAATACAGTAATAGGAAAACATAAATATACAGATTCTCGTACATACCAAACTATTCGAACAATGTAATCACACAACATTTTCCGCCGGCCGGAGTGGCCGAGCGGCTCTAGGCGCTACAGTCTGGAACTGCGAGACCGCTACGGTCACAGATTCAAATCCTGCCTTGGGCATGGATGTGTGTGATGTCCTTAGGTTAGTCAGGTTTCAGTAGATCTAAGGACTGATGACCACAGCAGTTAAGTCCTATAGTGCTCAGAACCATTTTGAATCACAACATTTTCCATTAGGTGTAACATGTTCTGTGATGATTACTTCCGACAGATATATTCACTTATGCTACATACAGTAATTCTGAATTACAGAAGAGCTTATCCTGTGATCTACCGTTGCCGATCCAATATACAGGGAGCCTGTAACGTACACAGCCAACTAGGTACGCTTAGTATAGCAAAACAAGCATCATAGTGCCCTACACATTCCAAAACATGCAACACCAGACATCAAATACAGTAAATACTATTAATAAAAAAAACAAAGTTTACATAATACCTTTCAAACGACATGACGATTTTTTAAGGTCAGGAGTCATACCAAAACCTAAAAAACACATTACAGGACTTTTGTGTTATAATGTACATCACAGAGCGTAATTATGCTGTATTTTTTATTATTCCTATACCTTGTTATTTAAAAGTCCAGGGCATGGTAGGAAGGCCGTACACAGAACCAACAACGAGGTAGAAAATTAGACAGTACGACGCTCTTATACAGGGCAACACGCTGATTCACGATATGAGCGTCTTCTTGTGCATTTATGCAAATCTCTTCTGCAATTTTTGTATGAAGTATTTAACAGGTTTCATAACAGCAAATAATGGAGATTAGTTATTATTTTTGAGCCCTATTTGCAATATGTATTTGGCATGTGTTTGCGGATTCATTGAAGGTACCACAGTCCAAAAAATTGTCGTCACCATATGAAATTTCTCCTGGGAGACAAGTAGCTTGTTTCCGATGCATCACTGACGGTTGACTGTAACGATTGCACCCTCACATTAGCGATGGAACACACAAATTGCTTCGCGATTTAATACTATAGGCTCCATTACGACATATCTTTAAGCGACAGAAGCGTCTACGGTCACCATATGTAACTTCTCCTCGTAGTCACGTATGTTTCCTATGCACTACTGACAGTTTGACAGTTTACTACAACGTTTCCAATTTCATATTTACGATACAACACACTAGGTGCGTTGTGATTATATATTACAGGCTCAATGCCAACATCTCTCCTAGTGACTGACTCGCCTTCAGTCAACAAAAGTAACTTCTCCTGGGAGTCAATTAGCTCGTTCCGATGCACCATTGCCAGTTTACTGTAACGTTTACACCCTCACATTTACGATGCAACAAGTAAATTGCATTGCGAATGACTACTACAGGCTACATTTCAACTTCTCTCTTAGTGATTAACTCGGCTTCTGCCAGCATTTAAACTCCTCCTGGGAGTCAAGTAGCTTGTTTGCGATGCACCACTGACAGTTTACTGTAACGTTTGTACCCTCACATTTATATGCATCACGCAAATTGCTTTGCGATTGATTACTACAGGCTCCATGCCAACTTCTCTGGTAGTGATTTACTTGCCTTCGGTCACGATTTGAAAATTCACCCGGGAGTCAAGTAGCTTGTTTCCGATGCACCACTGCCATTTTACTGCGACTTTTGCACCATCACATTTACGATGCAACACGCAAATTGTTTTGATTTGAATACCACAGGCTACATGCCAATTTCTCTCCAAGTGACTAACTCAGCTTCGGTCACCGTATGGAACTTCTCCTGGTAATCAAGTAGTTTGTTTCCGATGCACCAGTGTCAGTTTACTGTAACCTTTGCACCCTCACATTTACTATAGAACACGCAAATTGCGTTGCGATTGAATACTACCGAACTTATGCATACTTGTCACCAAGTAACTAATTCGGCTTCCGTCACCGTACGGAACTTCTCGTGCGAGTCAAGTAGCTTGATTCCGATGCACCACTGACAGTTACGGTCAGTTAACTCTAACGTTTGCACCCTCACATTTACGGTGGATAACAGAAATTGCGTTGCGATTGAATACTACAGGACCCATGCCAACTTCTCTCCAAGTGACTAACTCGACCAGTCATTATTTGAAACGTATCCTGGGAGTCAAGTAGCATGTTTCCGATTCACCACTGACAGTTTACTGTAACGTTAGCACTCACACATTTACGATGGAACGCACAAACCTCGTTGCGTTTGAATACTAAAGGGGCCATGCTAACTTCTCTCCAAGTGACTAACTCGGCATCGGTCAGCATATGAAACTTCAAATGGCAGTCAAGTAACTTGGTTCCCATGCATCACTACAATTTTACTGTACCCCACACACTCTCACATTTACGATGCAACAACCAAATTGCGTCGCGATTGATTACTACAGGGTCCATGCAGTCTTCTCTCCACGCGAATAACGTCGTTACAGCCACCATGTAGAACTTCCTGTATTCAAGTAGCTTGTTTAGGATGCACCACTGCCAGTTTAGTGTAACCCTCGCACCCTAACTTTGACGATGTAACACAAAAATTTCCTCGTGATTGAATGCTATAGGCTCTATGACGACATATCTCGAAGCGACTAAAGCGTCTACGATAACTATGTGGAACTTCTCCTGGTAGTCACGCAGATTGTCTCCGATGCGTCTCTTCCAGTTTACTGTAATCCTCGCACACTTACTTTGACAATGCAGCACAAAAATTGCGGGGCGATTGAAATCTGTAGGTTCCATAACTATATATCTCCAAGCGACTAAAGCATTTGCGGTCACCATATGGAACTGATATGGCAGCCACGTAGATTGTTTCCAAAGTACCACTGACAGTTTACTGTAGCGCTCATATTTTTACGTTGACGATGCATATTTTAAATTGCGTTGTGATTGAATATTACAGGCTCCTTGCCTACTTCTACCGAAGCGACTAATGCAGATACAGTCACCGTATGTATCTTCTCTTGGGATCCAAGTAGGTATTATCCAATACACCACAGCAAATTTACTGTAACCCTCGCGCCCTCAAAATGACGATATGTAACTGCAATTGACTCGCAGATGAATAGAACAGGCTTCATATCGATATCTCTTAGCGACTAACGCGGCTATGGTCACCATATAGAATTTGTCCTTTGAGTCAAGCATTTGATTTCTGATGCATCGAGATTGAATACTACAGGCTCCATGCCGACTTTTCTGCACTCGCCTAACTCGGCTACGGTCACCGTAAGGAACATCTTCTGGGAGTCAAGTAGGTTATTTCAGATGCAACACTGACAGTTTACAGTAACGTTTGCACACTTAAATTTACGATGCAACACCCAAATTGTTTTTCGGTTGAACACTAAAGGCTCCATGGCGACACTGTCCAAGTGACTAACACAACTTTGGTCACCAGATGAAACTTCTCCTGAGAGTCAAGTAGCTTGTTTACGATGCACCACTGACAGTTTACTGTAGCGTTTGCACCCTCACATTTACGATGCAACACACAAATTGCATTGTGATTGAAAACGACAGGTCACATGCAAACTTATTTCCAAGTGACTATGTATTCTTCAGTCACCATATAAAATTTCTAATAGCAGTCAAGTAACTTGGTTCCGATGCATCACTGCCATTTTAATGTAAGCATCACACTCTCAATTGACGATGCAACACACAAATTGCGTAGCGATTGAATACTACAGGCTCCATGTAGACTTCTCTCCATGCGAATAACGTGGTTACGGTCACCGTATCGAACTTATCTTGTAATCAAGTAGGTTGTTTAGGATGCACAACTGCCAGTTTACTGTAAACCTCGCACCCTAACCTTGGCGATGTAACAAAAAAATTTCCTCATGATGCTATAGGCTCCATGAAGACATATCTCCGACTAGAGCGGCTACGGTCACCATGTGAAACTTATCCTGGTAGTCACATAGTTTGTTTCCGATGCACCACTGCCAGTTTACTGGTACCTTCGCACCCCGCCTTTGACGGTGCAACACAAAAATTGCCTGACGATTGGGAACTATAGGCTCCGTAACTACATATCTCCAAGTGACGAAAGTGTCTATGGTCACCATATGTATCATCTCCTTGTAATCACGTAGCTTGTTTCCGATGCACCACTGACAGTTTACTGTGGCCGTCATATGCTGACACTGACGATGCATAACTTATATTGTGCTGCGATTGAATATTACAGGCTCCATGAATACGTCTATCGAAGCGACTAATGTAGGCTGCACAACTGCCAGTTTACTGTAAACCTCGCATCCTAACCTTGGCGATGTAACAAAAAAATTGCTACACACAAAATGGGTCGCGACTGAATACTACAGGCTCCATGGCGTCTTCTCTGCACTCGTCTAACGCGGCTACCATCACTATCACTGTAAGGAACATCTTCTGGGAGTCTAGTAGGTTGTTTCAGATGCGCCACTGCCAGTTAACTGCAACGTTTGCACATTCACAATTTACGATGGCACATACAAATTACATTGCGATTGAAAACTACAGGCCCCATGTCAACATATATCCAAGTGACTAACTCGACATCAGGCACCATATGAAAAAAATGAAATGTCGTGTGGCTAGGGCCTCCCATCGGGTAGACCGTTCGCCTGGTGCAGGTCTTTCGATTTGACGCCACTTCGGCGACCTGCGCGTCGATGAGGATGAAATGATGATGATTAGGACAACACAACACCCAATCCCTGAACAGAGAAAATCTCCGACCCAGCCGGGAATCGAACCCGGGCCCTTAGAATAGACAGTCTGTCACGCTGACCACTTTTTTTTTTTTAGTACATATGTATATATACACAAAGCAACAGTTCTTCAAGGTACCAGTTTAACATATACAAATGAGTGTTAGGTAAACAAATTATTAGAATAACATTAAATACAACAAAATATAACATCCTTTTTTTGTTTCTTTTTTTTGTAATAATTTGTATTGAAGAAACTAAAAGTACATATATATTCACTATGCAAGAGTTCTTCAAGGTACCATTCCATTTAAACATATACAATTAACTGTTAGTTAAGCAAAAAAATAAATAAATACATTAAAAAGAAAAAAACATTAAATACAACAAAGTATAACATATTCTGTCTTTTTGCTTTTTTTAAATTATTTTTATTATTATTATTATTTTTTTTGTCGATGCATGGGAACGTGGATAAGGGTGTTGCATCATGTGACAAGTATGCATGGTACACCCCAGCTTTGAGGGGGGTCAAGGAAGACGCTGCGGAGATAACCGGCAAAAGTTTGTCGGTAAGATGGTTTTCGGGTGAGGGTGCTATGCGAGGTCACAACTTTGTACCAGAAGTCAAGGACTGTATGCGGACCATTTTGAAAGAGGTATTCTAAAGCCAGTCCTCGAAACCAGATGAGAGTATGGTGCTTAGCAAGAGGGTAGTGAAATGTCTGGGGCAACAACAGGAAATCCGGGGTTACCGTCGTTGGCGGGGCACGGAGGTAAAAGCCCACGATTCGTTGGATGAGGAGCCATACGTTTTGTTTCAGGGGGCACGTAAGACGGTGCTCGTCGGTGTCTTCGAGCTGACAGTCAGGGCAGAGTGGGGAGGTGGCCAGTCCTATGCGATAAAGTCGACTGTTAGTCGGGAACTTTCCATAAACTAAAACATACCAGAGTGCAGACACAGACGACGGTAAAAAGGGTGCATGCACACACACCCAAACTGTGCGCCAGTTAATGTCAGGATGCCGTAGCACCATGGGGTCGCAAGGGTTGGACAGCATAAACAAACGATAATAATCTTTTGTACGGGGAGGACGTGCGACTGGAAGATCGGCCCGAACGTAGCTGAGTTCTATGAAACAATTGGCGACGTGGTACAATAATGGAGAAATAGGTGCCACATTGATCGGTGGATCGAGAGAAGCTGGTCGGAGGATATCTATGAGACTACGTGTTAAGGACGGAACGTCCCCTGTCAGTGCCGCAACAGAGTCTGGACAAAGAGTGCAGAAGATCGTGCCCGCACGTTGACGAGTCCGAGGCCACCTTTTGCAGGAGGCAATTTTAAAGTGCTGTAGTGGACTTTGAAAAGTGCCCCTGCTGACACGAAATATCCAAAGGCTGATTGGATGCGGCGGCCAAGGAGTAACGGCATTGGGAGGATCTGGGCGACGTGTACCAGTTTAGGGGCTACATACATGTTGACATAGGACACACGTTGGAGTAGGTTTAAGTTACGGTGCACTTGACCGCGGACATGGTGCCGAATCGACTGCAAAAGCCGCCGGTAAGCCAGGGCCACTGTGCGGTGTGTGGAGCTCGTAAATTCGATACCCAAGTAACGAAGGGTGGTACTGACTGGGAGTGGGTTCGGCACCATAGCCGGGAGGCCGCGCCCAATGTGCATCATAGTCGATTTACAGACATTAAGAATGCTACCAGAAAGATGTCCATACTGGTGGATCCATTGGATGGCGTCATTGAGTTCCGTGGAGGAGCAGGTGAGAAAGAGAAGATCGTCCGCATAAGCCCTACAGTGAAAAGTGTAGTCACGCAAAGTGAGGCCCTGCAGTCTAGAGGTAAGTCCAGTGATGAGGGGCTCAAGTGCAATGGCATATAGTAAAGTAGACATAGGGCATCCTTGACGTACAGAGCGTCGTATAGGAATCGGTCCTACAAGCCTCCCATTGACTTGTACCATCGAGACGGCGGGAAGTAGTAACCGGCGAATGGCATCGACAAAAAGTAATGGGAACCCCATACGTGTCGCCACCATGAGGAGGAATGGGTGTCGAACGCGATCAAAGGCACTCGTGAAATCGACGGATACCAGTGCTGCACGAAGGCGACAAACCGACGCCAGTGCAATGAGGTCACGGCATTCTCCTAGGGCTGTTTGTAAGGTGACCCCACAACCACGTGCAGTCTGCTCAGGTGAAAGGACCGTAGGTAAGACGGTGCGCATGCGCGCTGCTAAGAGGCGTGCATAGATTTTATAGTCTGCATTCAGGAGTGTAAGGGGGCGATATGCAGAGACATGAGACCCTCCCTTCGGTTTAGGCACAGGTAGAAGAATGCCAGTGACAAATTCAGGTGGAATTGGGAAGGATGCAGTAAAGAGTTCCTGAATCATTTCCGTCCAGCGAGGAAGCATCAACGTGGTGAACGCCCGGTAAAACTCCACTGGGAGACCATCTGGTCCTGGTGATTTGTTCTTGGCCCCTCTGTTGATCGCATCTACTACCTCTTCTGCGGTGATTGCAGACATCATGGACGTTGACTCCGCTACGGTGAGTGTCTGGTCAGGGGAAGGACGGAGATCATCAGGAATGGGCGTCGCCATCTGTTCATCATCATAAAATTGGCGATAATGTTCAGCAAAGGCAGACACCACCGCCGCCTGTGTTGTGTGGTGAACACCATCGGAGGTCGTGATGTGGGAGACGAAGATTCGACGTCGACGACTGTGGTCGGATGCGGCATGGATTGTGGATGGGGTTTCGTCGTGGAGGAGGTCTTATCGTCGGGAACGCACCACGACACCATGCAGTCGTGCACGTTGAAGAGAGAGGAGACGAGCTTTGGAACGTTGTCGTTCCCTATGGGTGTCAGGCGATGGAGGGAGTGCATCGAGCTCACAGAGGACGGCGTAGTAAAAATTTGTGGTGTCTCGATGCCATGCTGCTGCTTCCTTGCCACATTGTATGAAGGCCTTTCTGATCGCAGGTTTGGCACATTTGAGCCACCAATGGAACGTGGATGTGTACTGCGGAAGGCGTCTTTCGCAAGACGCCCACGTAGTGGCAATACATTGTCGGCAGTGTGGCGAATAACCAGGCATTTGGTCCTGCGGATGGAGGACACAGTTGAAATCGCCTCCCATGATAAGGCGATCATAGCTTCCAGAAAACAGGGGCGCCACGTCATGTCCGAAGAAAGTGGACCGCTGCCGACGGTTCGTGGAGCCAGACGGAGCGTAGATATTGATGACGCGCGTGTCGAAGATGGTAACAGCCATGCCTCTTCCACAGGGAAGGATTGTCGTGTCCTTGAGTGGGATTCCTTCGCGTATGTAGAAAGCCACTCCACGCCCTGATTGATCACATGTGGACGTGTATGAGTCGTAGCCGTAGACTGGTGGTAGTGTGGCAACGCGTACTTCCTGAAGAAGGGCGACGTCGACGTCAGAGGCCCGAAGCATGTCACATAGGAGTTGCAGCTTGGGTACAGTGCCGATCATGTTGATGTTCAGCGTGGCAAACCGATAGGTTTGTTTCAGTGGTGGTGGACGCGCATCTACCATCACCAAGGCAAGTAAGAGGAGGGCACCGACAGGAAGTCCCGTCCCATCAGGTGCAGGGCCTCGCTTTTGATGTTAACAGGCAGCCTTGTCCGGCGGAGGCAACTCATCCGGAGGAGGGGGCGTATCTTCCTCAATCTCGTCGGCCCATGCTCCTATGCCATGGGTCCGTCCAATGTCCATGGGAATTGCGTCGTGGTGAGAGAGATCTGGAGTTGTCGGCGGGGAGACAGGTGTCTCAACCGGCGCACCGATCGTTACATTGTGCGTGGCGACCTCCATAGAGGTCCCGTCCTGCGAAATGTCTTGATCATCATGAAAGTTGTCCGCCGACCTCTGCATGGAAATGTCGGTTGGTTGGGTGTCGTCTTCGTCGTCGCGGGTGGCGACGCTTTGGGAGCCCGTGGGTGAACGGCGACGGCGTTTGCGCCTACGTGGCGAGCGTTGTTTGCGCACGTGTTCCTCAGTGTCGGACGACGGCAAGGAAGAGCGTCGACCTGGTTCGAATGCGTCGGTGGGTACATTGAAATTGTCAAACAGGTGTTGTGAAGAAGTACTGTTCTCCTCAGCGTCCGGTGCGGGAGCCTGTTAGGCGGCAAGGTTGTCAGGTGGGACGTCCGCACCATCCATAGGTGACTGGGACGGTGGGACATGCCGATCGGAAGGAACGGGCGACGGACTGGACGAAACTGTAGACGTGGCAACAGCCGCTGCGTAAGTGACCGGTAGGGCGGTCATAGTGGGTGTGACGGACGCTTCCGACAACGGGAGCTGCGCGACACGTCGTTGAATGCATTCAGACCGTAGGTGACCTTCTTTCCCGCAACCGGAATAGGTTCGAAGTTGGCCGTCGTACATTATAATGGCACGGCAGCCTCCGATACGTAGATAAGAAGGCACGTGTTTCTGCAACTCGATGCGGACCTGTCTAACACCGTTTAAAACGGGATAGGTCTGAAATTGTACCCATCGTTCAGCAACGTGTTCCAGAACGTTGCCATAGGGACGGAGCGCCTCGATGACGACGTCTGCAGGTAGTTCGAACGGCAGTTCGAATATCCTTATCGTCCGTGTGCCGAGACCTGCGTGATCGACGGTAACGGGTCCGACGTTGCCGTCGGAATGGCAGAAGCGCAGTCCACGTTTTGCCTCTTGAAGCACCTTGTCGCACGCCGCATCGTTGATCATTTTGACGTAGACGGTACTGCTAACTATCGACAAGTGGATACCAATTAGATCCGTTGGTGGTATCTTAACTTCATCGCGAATAAATCATTCCACCTCCAGGGCCTTGGGTCGGGCGAAGTCGGGACAAAAGTTGAAACGTAATGTCTTCTTCTGATAGTTGTGCGCCATGGTGGTCTAGAAGGGAAAACGGCACTTACAGCGGTCGAAGTAAACACAAACACACCGTGCGCGCCTCGCCCGCAGCGCTCTGGCGCGTGACCGCCTCGCAGCACTGCCGGCGGCAGACAAAATTAACACCTCTTCGCCACTCAGCTACCGGGAGCGGACAGGCACCATATGAAACTTTGTAAGTAGGCTGTTTAGGTTTTTTTATTGGTAACGCCGCCGCCACGTAGCGCTCTGTATGAAAATCAGTGGCTGTGCTGTGTGCAGTCAGTGGCTGGTTTGCATTGTTGTCTGCCATTATAGCGTAGGGCAGTTGGCTGTTAGCGGCGCGTAGCGTTGCGCAGTTGGAGGTGAGCCGCCAGCAGTGGTGGATGTGGGGAGAGAGATGGCGGAGTTTTGAAATTTGTAAGGCTGGATGTAATGAACTGCTATATATATTTTGACTATTAAGGTAAATATATTGTTTGTTCTGTATTAAAATCTTTCATTTGCTAACTATGCCTATCAGTAATTAGTGTCTTCAGTAGTTTGAATCTTTCATTTAGCTGGCAGTAGTGGCGCTCGCTGTATTGCAGTAGCTTGAGTAACGAAGATTTTTGTGAGGTAAGTGATTTGTGAAACGTATAGGTTAATGTTAGTGAGGGCCATTCTTTCGTAGGGATTTTTGGAAGTCAGATTGCGTTGCGCTAAAAATATTGTGTGTCAGTTTAAGCACAATCACGTATAATTGTTCCAAGCGGACGCTTCATATGTCGACCCTTAGCCGAGGATACTTCACTGGAATCTTCTGATTTTTTCTTGTAGGTTGTGTAATTAGTGTAGCTTTTGTTTATTGCTAGCGCGTAATCATAGAGAGAATTTCCTTTGTAGTTGCAGTCTTTCATTGTTTTACAGTAAAATAGTTGTGGCATGCATGTAGTTTTGCAAGAAATATTTCGCAGCTGTGCTTGCAATTAACTAGATATTATTTTCAGTGCTATGTTAATGTGTTCTCTTATTTTTGCTCTTCAAATTGTTTTTTTCTGTGTTGTCGTGTGAAATATTGTGACAATAATGGCGTGTGAAAAATCTAATACTAGGCTCCAAAGTAAACTGAGAAATGACAGTGAAGACGAAAGCAGTGTGTTAGCGCCACCATGTAATGAATTAACAATGTTCAAAGTAGTAATTTGGTAACTGTGCGTAGGGAAATGGAGCGGGTTGCAAATAATGGTGTAGGCAGTGAAACAATTAGTGAACAGGGAAGCATTATCGATCGATCTGTCGGCAACAGCTCGCCTCAGTATTCCGAAATGACAGGACACAATCTTGCAAATACTGTAGATTCAGGTTTTGCGTCCTCACCGTTTTCTCAAGTAAGTCAAGACACATTTTCTGTTTTTCAAACTGCGAATATTGCCGGTTCAAATGCATTGCCGAATAGCACTAAGGAACATGTTTCAGACACCAGTGCATTGTTATTACAATTAATGCAACAAATGGGACAAAAGCTTCAAAAGTTAGACACAATGGAACAAAATCTTCAAAAGTTAGACGCAATGGAACAAAAGCTTCAAAAGTTAGATTCAGTGGTACATACGCTTGAATAAACACGTGAAGATTTAACTACTGAATTATATAAAATCGAATCGAAATGTCAAAAAGTCTGTAATGACGTAAAAACACAAATTTGTGAGCATTTCCAACCTATTTTTTCGCGGCATGAAAATGCATTACAGAATCACGAAGCAGCCATAAAAGAACTGCAAACTATTGTTCATGAAAATCATCAGACCTTGCTAGCTAAAATTGACTCAGTTGCATCTACCGATTCGGTTACGCAACTTGCAAAAACTCAAGAGAACTTAAAGGACACATTAGATACTCTGAAAATTGGTTCAGAAAGACACATGGAGGAAATTAGTTCACTATCTGATAAAGCAGCCGAACTTTCAGATAATTTCACTAACTTACCTACAAAGGTAGATGATGATCTGAATGACACAAAACCTGTAGCCTTCACTGACACTGAAGAGTATGAACAAATTAGAAAATTCAAACAGAATCAAAATCAAATCAACACACAGTACAAAAGAGAAATGCGGGAAGTACAAGATCAGTTGGCTCAAGTAATACAAGAATTAGATATTTCAGAGGACACTCGCACTCCAATACGGAAAGAGAGACATAGAAATACAGAACAACCACAAAATAATAACACAGGACATTTCGGAAATCATGAAAGAAATTGGCAAGGTGCGCCGAATTTTGAGATGGAACCGCCGACACGACGTAACAATGAGCGATATGCTACTCGCCGACACGATGATTTTAACTATAAGCTGTTCATTACTACACGTAAATTCAAAACATTTAATAATTCTGGAAACGACATTCATCCACAAGCGTGGCTTCATCAATTCTCTCATTGTTTTCCTCCCAAGTGGTCATTAGAACACAGATTAGAATTTATGTGTGGCTACTTAGAGAATGAACCAGCTGTAAGAATGCGATCGGTCATTCACGATTGCCACAGTGAAGGAGAATTTTACCATGCCTTCCTCTCAGCATATGGGTCTCAAGCCACACAAGACCGAGTAAAACATGGCATCATAATGATGAAACATTTCGAACAATCTGAATTTTCCAGTCTTGTGAAATATTTTGAAGACGTGTTACATAAGAATCAGTATCTTTCAAACCCATACAGCCCGTCAGAACTCATCCGCATTTGCTTAATCAAATTGCCTGAACATTTACGACATATATTTTCGCAGGACGTTGCAAAGATGACATTGAAGATTTTCAGGGACTCTTACAGGAATTAGAAATTGACACTGACAATCGCGGAACGCGAAAACAGGAAAACAACAATTACAGGTCACATCCGTCGCAATTCCGCGATGAAAGAGACAATAACTGGACACGACAAGGCTATTCTCACAACACAAATCGTGACCAAAACAGACACCACCCGTATAACAACCGTTGGCAGAGTAGTAATAATTACAGGGAAAGATCACCTCTCCGCGGTAGTGACTATCACAGAGACAATCAGAGAAACAAACAATATGGGAACCAAAATAATTACTATCAAGGGAGACAGAATAACTTTAGACGCATCGGTCCAGCGCGCAGTTACGATTCTGAGAGAAATTCTCCACCACGTGACCGACAAGAAAGAAACTATGGAATCTACCTACATGACGACAGACCATATGATCGTAACGACAGACCTGAATTGCAGCAGAACTGGTGGGATTCAAACAGAGCTGGGCCCTCTCGGCAAGGTGAATTTGTAGAAGTTAGGTTTCCTAATCCCAATAACTACGCACGCCAACAAAGAGATAGCAGACAATGACTCGCACCACAGGCAGCCACGTGCGCCGGCTGACTCAGAGAAAAATAACATAGGAGCTAACCTTGAGAAAAACTCCAGTATTCTTTACCGACGTTTACCGCATGAAAATTGCGTTCAAGTTGAAACTGTAAGTACTATAAAGAGTAAAGGATTACACCACATTTCACATGTAAAAGCGTTTATTGAAAGATAATCTGCTTTTTAACTTTGTCTTTGCCATAAAACATTTCACTTCACATGCTTTGTCACACTGAGAAACTGTTAACATGCAACAATGTTTTGAAGTTAACTATCCAGTCTAGAACCTAGGGAACATTTTTAAACAGAAATTACGAATGCATTGTTATAGTGAACAGACGACACAGTGTTGTTATTTGTACATTCTTGCGTGTTAGTTGCACGATTACGTAACGACTATAAGGCTTACATACTTAGAACACATACTGTTAATGAGGTTTTAATGCAAAATTTTGGTTTAGTTGAAAAGACATTCTTTATTTGAAGTACTTTCTGTGAGATTAAAGATAACTTAGCATTTGGTTTCTTTGATAGCTACACGATTATATCACGACGCAACTAATGTGTGACACAATTTACATTGTGCTTTTGCGGTGTATCTGTTTTATATCTGCACAGTTTTTCTGAATTATTCTGAAAAGGAAAACATGTTTTAGTAGTAACTTTGTGGTATAGCTACAATGAGACAGCCTTTTCCATAGCACAACAATACGTTACAGTACAGTACTTACTTCATCACAGCAATAAGCGTAGTAACTATGATATCTATACGCAAAGCATTTCACTTTTCTTTATCATGAGGTGAGTACATTGACTTCTGCAGAACTTAGCTTTCGGAGGACGATAACTACGACACTTCCACAGAGATTATCTTACAACACGACGCACAGTTTAGCGCTACAGTACATGTAGTTGAGTGATTAATTTTGTACTGAAAACATTTATTTTTAAAGATATTTGAAGTACAAGGATACAAAGGTTTTCCGTGATACATTTCATTCCATTGCTGTAAGCTGCAACACCTGAGGATATAATTACATTAATCCTCAGGGGGGTACACGCTTACTTTGTGTACCATGTGTTTGGCAAGCACAAGGAGCCCTAGCTAATATCGTATTTGCTTATACAACTATATACATCGGTATCATATTTCTCTAACACATAAATTACACAGCTATTTGATCATTTAACTGAGAAAGACAAACATTTATTTTACTACGACAGTGACACATGTTTATGCAATTATACGTCTGGATAACTTCACGCTTATGAAATTGTATTTTGTCTGTACTTTGTGAAATGTTCATATTTTTTCGGAACCATTGTGATACTATGAGAGCTTTGAATGATTTATTTGGTATGGGATCATGATTTTTAAAGTACCTTTGAGGTAGATGACACCTTTGAAATGAGCTGAGAATTTTGTTACGTTTTGAAATTATTGGAGGAAGCTACGACGATTTTGAGATTTGGCTGAGGTTTTATGATGTTATGATGACGATGTGTATTACACTGTTGCGATATGTTTATGATCAATAAGCTGATGGTATATGAGGAATTTGATTATGGTAGGTATCTGTTACGATGAAATATTTAAGAAGTGTCGACGAATAAGGTAAGGAATTATGAGTAGTGGTTAGGGACTCTGGTTTGTGAAAAATGTGGTTGGAAACCAAGAATCGTACTTTAAGAGTCATGAAATGTATGTAAATGCGTGAATGTATTACAATGCCGACTAAAATTTTTTGGACACTGTTATATCAATAGGATTTTGTTTCTACAGATGTGTAACGCAAATTCTTGACCTGTGAAATTTTTTATATGAGACTGCCACTGAAGCGGAAACTAGTGTTGTAAATATTTCGGTAAGACAGTTAAGTGATCACCTGCACGTAATGCGTCGTGGGCACCGAGCTGCGCGATAGCCACCTGACAAAAGAAAGCCATTAGGTTAAAAAAAAGAGGCCATTCTCCTCGCTATTGACATTCCTTTGTAGAAAGCATCGCAAATACGACATGCTCATTACTTGGAAAGATACTTTCTTACATCTGCACACGTGATAATGACAAGCATCTTTCTATGAGAGTTGAGAGAATTTGTACTAACTTACGAAATGTCACATAACTATTGAATGATATTTTTATGCTTTGCCTTTCATAGTTGCTTAGTTCATTTGATATCTGGTTTCCAGCTGTGTTGCAACATTGGTTTTATAAAATGAAATTAAATGCATTTGCTAATGTGAACACTTTCTGTCAACAGATTTATCAAATAATCATTTTATTATCCACGTTCTTCGAAAAAGGAGCACTTGGAAAGGAAAGAACAATAAGAAGGGATTAATAACAGTTACTGCATACTTAATTTTCTTTTCAACTACTTGGTAATATATTTTGTAGAATTAGTTTTGTGGTGCACCACTTTAATGACATAGATATTAATATGTGAATAGACATTTCTCTTTTCTGCATTGTTGTCTTTACTGTAATATTTTTTTCTGCTTGAGCTTTGTCATGTTTAGATATAAGTTATTGCATTAGCTGCTGCTGTTTGCCAGGCATAATGTTACTGAATTTCACTTTGTATTACTCTGTTAAGCCAGTTTTACTACTGATTTGCTTCATATTAGTTGTAATGTTGCATTTGCTCTGCTAAGTCCTATATTGCTGCCTTTTTTTGCCAATTTGCAATTGAGTTCAGTAGGTTTAAGTTAGCTTAACAGGGGGTAGACTATATAAGAAACTAACTACGATGAATTGGAAGAAAAGCATTGAGAAGCTATAAGAAAATGGTTGGCCAAAAAAGTTGTGTACAGTGGAGAAAAACTATTTTTGAAAGAGGATGTGAACAGAATACAGAAAGCATGCTTGGATAGGAATTTTTTTGGCTGGAGGAAATGTTGAAATAAGAGGGACGATCTATGGAATGAAGTTTTGGGTTGGACTGCAGTACCAAATGTTACCCTGAAAACAAATCCTGTCCTTTCCTTTTGTGTTATCCCACTATGTGTTTGTGTACCCTTGCGTATTTATTTTCTTCCTGTCTCTGTGTACTGTTTCATAGAATTTTTTCTCTTCTAATACTAAGCCACATACACTATGATGAGGAATACTGTTATCCTCAAATATAATTTGCATTAATAACATGTTATTTACATTGTTAAGATGTTTACACATTTTTATTCTGTTTTTTTTTTTTTTTTATAATGCTCATGTGTGAAGTTGATCTTTCAAAAGTTATTCAGATCTTTTATGTATGTACTTATGTCGTAATTTTTGTAACACTGATGTATTTGTTACTTCGATTCTTTTGTAAAGCCTGTATTACTGCAAATGTTATCGGTATTGTTATGTTCTTTAATGATATATTTTGTACCTTTGTTGTTGTATTCTTATGTTATAAATTTTTTCTTGTCACCAGTTCATCAAATTAAGTAACTTGTAAATTATATTTCACTGCACACGTTTCTGTTGTTCATAGTATATGGACAATATGTGAGAAGTAGGGACTGATAGTGTTTGCATGTGTGTTAATAATTCAGTAAGGGACTGGATAACAGCATTGCTGATTCTAAGGACATTTCAAACAAATTCTTTGTGAGTGGACAAGTGGTGGTTTATGGACTTGCTATATTCTCTGCAAGACTCTTCGATGGTGATTATGCACCTGCACAGTTGCAACAGATGGCTGCTGGCCGTGTCTACAAGGACTACAGTGGGTTTGCACCTTTGATGACCACCAATACCATTATTTCTACAAGTACTGCAGTGGGTCAGCACCTTTGATGATCCACCAATACCATTATTTCTACAAGGACTGCTGTGGGTCTGCACCTTTGGTGGCCCACCAATACCATAATCTCTACTAGGACTACAGTGGGTCTGCTCTGTGATGACCTACCTACCAATATTCTTCAAAACTTCGACTGACTCTGCTGTGGGTTTGCTCTGTTGTGGCCCATTACCAGTCAGCATGTCAAGAGTCAGCACTGTCTTTTCATTGGAAGGACAACACTACTTCTTCAAGACTGCATGGAAATCCACTACTTCCATGTGCATTTTCTTTTACTGCTCAGACATTGAGCAAAAACACTGCTATTTTACTGTCATGAACGATCAGGACTGTCTTTATGGACTATGAGAAAATTTTAGCTTTTGGCCAAATTGTATCAATAAGTGTGTGCATTTGATATCTTTGTTATTGTATTTATGAAAAATTTTATCAAATCATTATTGGTCAGTGCCCAAAACAATTTGTAAAATTTTTTGTGGGGAGCATGGGGGCTATGTAAGTAGGCTGTTTAGGTTTTTTTATTGGTAACTCCGCCGCCACGTAGCGCTCTGTATGAAAATCACTGGCTGTGCTGTGTGCAGTCTGTGGCTGGTTTGCATTGTTGTCTGCCATTATAGCGTAGGGCAGTTGGCTGTTAGCGGCGCGTAGAGTTGCGCATTTGGAGGTGAGCCGCCAGCAGTGGTGGATGTGGGGAGAGAGATGGCGGAGTTTTGAAATTTGTAAGGCTGGATGTAATGAACTGCTATATATATTTTGACTATTAAGGTAAATACATAGTTTGTTCTGTATTAAAATCTTTCATTTGCTAACTATGCCTATCAGTAGTTAGTGCCTTCAGTAGTTTGAATCTTTTATTTAGCTGGCAGTAGTGGTGCTCGCTGTATTGCAGTAGCTTGAGTAACGAAGATTTTTGTGAGGTAAGTGATTTGTGAAACGTATAGGTTAATGTTAGTGAGGGCCATTCTTTCGTAGGGATTTTTGGAAGTCAGATTGCGTTGCGCTAAAAATATTGTGTGTCAGTTTAAGCACAATCACGTGTAATTGTTCTAAGGGGACGTTTCAACTTCTAATGACAGTCAAGTAACTTAGTTTCGACGCATCACTGCCATTTTAATGTAACCATAACAGTCTCACATTGACAATTCAACACACAAATTGCGTCGTGACTGAGTACTACAGGCTCCATGAATACTTCTCTCGACGTGAATAACGTTGTTACGGTCACCGTATCGAACTTATCCTGTAACTCAAGTAGCCTGTGTAGGATGCACAACTGCCTATTTACCGTAAACCTCGCACCCTACCTTTGACGATGTAAGACAAAAATTGCCTCGTGATTGCATGCTATAGGCTCCATGAGGACTTATCTCCAAGCGACTAAAGCGTCTATGTTCCCCATATGGATCTTCTCCTGGTAGTCACGTAGCTTGTTTTCGATGCACCACTGCAAGTATACTGTAGCCCCCATATCCTTACATTGACGGTGCATAACTTAAATTGCGTTGCGAATGAATACTACAGGCTCCATGCCTACTTCTATCCAAGCGACTAATGCCGGTACCGTCACCATATGGAACTACTCCTGGGATTCAAGTAGCTATTTTCCGGTACACCACTGCAAATTTACTTTTACACTCGCACCCTCACATTGACAATGTGTAACTGCATTTCCCTCCCGGATGAATACTACAGGCTTCATGCTGACGTCTCCCCTAGCGACTAACGCGGCTATAGTCACCATATGGAATTCGTCCTTTGAGTCAAGTATTTGATTTCTGATGCACTAGTGCCAGTTTACTGTAAACCTCGTACCCTCACATTGACGACGCAACACACAAATTGCGTCGCGATTGACTACTACGGGCTGGATGGCGATTCTCTGCACTCCTCTTACGCGGCTACGATCACCGTAACGAACATCTTCTGGGAGTCAAGTAGATTGGTTCAGATGCACATTTGAAAGTTTACTGTATTTTGTGCACCCTCACATTTACGATGGAATAAGCAAATTGCATCGCGACTGATTACTACAGGCTAAATGCCGAATTCTCTCCACCCGATTAGTGCGGCTACAGTCACCCTATGGAATTTCTCCTGGGAGTCAAGTAGGTTGTTTCTGATACGCCACAGGCTGTTTATTGTATCCCTCCTACCCTCAAGTTGACGATGCAGTACTCAAGTTGCCTCGCGATTGAATACTACAGACCCCATGCCGACTCCCCTCCTAGGGTGTGACGTGCCTACAGTTACTAAATTTAACTTATCTTGGGAGTCAAGTAAATTGTTTTCAATGCACCACTGCCTGTTTATTGTAACCCTCGCACCCTCACATTGACGGTGCGATAAACAGATTACGCCGCGATTGACTACTACATGCTCCATGCCGACTTTTCTTCAAGGGACTAACGCGGCTATGGCCGCGGTATGGGCTTTTCCTGGGAGTCAAGTAGCTTCTTTGTGATGCAACACCGCCAGTTCACTGTAACATTTGCATCCTCACATTTACGCAGCAACACACAATTGCGTCGCGATTGAATACTACAGACTATATGTCGACTTCTCCCCGAGCCACTAAATTGTCTTCGGTCACTATATAGAATTTATACTGGGAGTCAAGTGGCTTGTTTCTGATGTAACACTGCCAGTTTACTGTAACGTTTGCACCCTCATGTTTACGATGCATCACACAAATTGCATCGCGATTGAATACTACAATCTCCATGTCGACTTCTCTCCAAGTGACTAACTCGGGTTCACTCACCTTAAGGAACTTCTCCCGGGAGTCAAGTAGCTAGTTTCCGATGCGCCTCTGCCAGTTAACTGTTACCCTCACACCGTCACATTGACGATGCAACACACAAATTGCGTCACGATTGACTACTACAGTCTCCATGCTGACTTCTCTCCAAGGGACTGGTCAATTGACTGCAGATGTTCCGTTCGGCGGTTCTCTGCTCCTCCATATAAGTACAGCTAGAGACGGATTAGGGGCGATAGGAGGCAGACTGTTCATTGCAGTTGACAAAAGTATTGTTTCTAGTGAGGTCAAAGTTGAATGTGACAGTGAAGTTATCTGGTGCCCTATAATAGATGCAGGTGAAACCAAGTTAACTGTCGTGTTTGTTTACAGGTCACACCTCGCACTGAGGTATGTGGGCTGTTCAAAAAGTTAGTGACTTTTCAAATTGCGCGGGCAACTTATGTTTGAATATTGAATTGTTTTTTGTGTTGGTACAATTGTTCCGAACATAGATCCACAGTTTCAAGTGTGCAGCATTCTTCGTTTGTCTTTGACAAATAGAAAGGTTAGACGTGTTTTAGGGCGTTCAGCGATTTTCGATTATTATAAGAAATAGAACAAAGAATTTGCATCAAATCTTGTGTGAAAAATGGAATCACGAGATCTGAAACAACTGAAATTTTGACGGTGGCATACGGTGGGTCTCTTCCAAGTAGGCCGAGTATATACCATTCTCGTACCTCGCTCTAGACGCCCCAGCTCACCAACAGATTATAGCGTTGAATCTGTGAACTGTTGTGGGAAATCGTCGAATTAGCGAAGAGAAGTTGTTGAGGATTTTGGCATGTCGATCGGCTCGTTTCATTCAATTTTTTCGGATGTTTTGGGCATGAGACATGAGCCAGGGAAGTTTTTTTATTCAAAATTTCCCAATTTTGACCGGAAGAACCTTCCCATGAGCATCGCTCAGAAGCACTTGAATGGCGTCACTGATGAACCTGATTTGTTCAGAAGGGTCATAACTGATGGAGAAACACAGGTTTACTGTTATGACGTCGGAAACAAAGCCCAGCCGGCCCAATGGAAGCATCCCGGAGAGCCAAGACCGAGAAAGTCATTGCTTTTCCCACTGACCGTGGCGTAGTTCATCATGAATTTTTATCTGAAGGTCGTACCGTCAATAAGGAGCATTATCTTGACGTTGTGCCCTGTTTGCGAGAAGGAATACGCATGAAACGTGCGGAATTGTGGAAAAACAGTTCATGGCTTTTGCATCACGACAATGCACCTGATCGTTCACTGTTGCCTGTGAGAGATTTTTTGGCCAAAAGCAATACGACAATTATGCCTCAGCCACCATGTTCAACTGATTTGGTTCCCTGCGACTTGTTTCTATTTCCAAACTGAAGAGACCTATGAAACGACCAAGATTTTTAACGATTGAGGAAATAAGAACTGCATTGCTGGGGGTGCTCAAGGCTGCACCAAGAACTGCTTATGAGAAGTGCTTCGAGGATTGGAAGAAGCGTTGGCACAAGTGTGTTGTATCTGAGAGGGATTGCTTTGAAGGGGACAACATGAATATTGGTGAATAAATAAATATTTTTTCATAAAATATAAAGTCAACTTTCTTTTTGAACGCACCTCATATCTAACTGTCCACGTCAGTCAAACGCCTCCGTGCATTACGCCGCGGGTGACATCAGAGCTGGGGAGACTTGAATGCGTTTTGGGTAAAAGCGGGAATTGAACCGTCCTGGATCGCTTAGATTTCACGGAAGCAACTATTTGTGTGACAGCCTTAATGATGACAAAATCGCGTGGCAAGTGGCGAGATTGTTTTTGACTTTTAAGGAGAACAATTAACTTTTGGTGATTAGAAGTCACGGGGATAGACCATTTTACTTGGAACTCCCCTTAGAAGTCGCCTCTGAACTGTTAACAGTGCTGTTTCCGATAGGAGTATTATCATTTTCGGTATTATTATTATTATTATTATTATTATTATTATTATTATTATTATTATTAGGGATATTATTATAGTGTACGAGCGTGAACGTTTACAGAATATATAAAAGAGTTTAAAACTCAAAACATTTATTTATAGTTAGAGTCCCTAATCCATCTGAGTAAACAGCAATTAGGAACATTTTCTTTCAGTGAGTATAAAGAGTAATGTGGACTTGATGATTGGAAATTATGGTCAGTATGTTCACCATCGCTTTGTGGCAGTATTTTTCAGGCTCTTGTAAACGGCGAAGGTAGGTGTAAAGCACGCACACACAATTTATGTGTCTTCTCATAGCTAAATATCGACCCTTAGATTATTTACCCACCGCCCCATTACATCTTGCGACATTTGGGTGTATTTCGTAGTCACTGCTGTCTACTTATGTTCAGTGTCATAGAGTTAGAGGAAATTTAGGTGTGTTTTAATCTCTGTGTGTCAGCCTGAAATTGAGACGAAATCGTCCCAGTGACTATAAGATGAGGGCTCGTCCTGATATATATTTTTTCTTGTGGTGTCCACATATTCGTAGGAGACCATTTAGACGTAATGTAAGACAAATTGATAATGATTAATTAGAAAATTGGGACATCAGTTTTGCAGGCAGTTTAATGTTATAATCAGTATCATAGAATCATTTTGTGGATGTGTTGTGTGTTTTGGTTTTGGGGTCTTAACAGATGGCGGACAAACAGACGCATAACATACGACCCTAACGCTTCTTCCAATCCTCGAAGTACTTCTCATAAGCAGTTCTTGGTGCAGCCTTGAGCACCCCAAGCAATGCAGTTCTTATTTCCTCAATCGTATATATATATATTCGGATTTTTTCCTTTGCTTGTACTGCGAAACGTTACTTCTTCCCAAATTTCATTCTAGGTCAGAGGGAAGTACCCTATAGGATTTGATCAGTGAGTTTGTGGGTATCAAAATATGTAACATGAATTGCCGTATCTTCCGACAGAGAAACCATAGGCCTTTGTGTCTGAGATAAATTTCAATTTGATTCTTCTACCCGTTCCTTAGAAAACGGATTTTTAACAGTTGGAGAAACATACTGTCAGATGGAAATCTAAATGATGCAGTGAGGGTTTAGTTTATATCGATGTAGGTACGGAACTCTGAAAAAAAGGAAGAATTAAATGTTGAATAACTGTTCAACTTAAGAGGACTTCTCTAAAAATAAAAGGAAAGCAACATTCCTTACTTAAATTTTAACGATTACTTAGCAAACATCAGCAAAAAAATATCTCAGCAAAAAGGATCACAAACAATACCATAAATTGCTAAAGAAAAGCTTAATTCGCTACTCTATTATCAGAACAAAACTGAATGTGGAAGTGAAAAATACAAAATATTATTTTCCACTACAAAGTGTTCTCTTGTTTCAAAGAGTCATGTTGGACACTAAAGTAAAATATGGACTTTCTATAATTATTAAATAGCATTAAAATGACAAAGAAAGAAAATGAAATTAGTTATTAGGTCAGAGAGATTTTTCCTTTCCTACCTCTTATGGATCCACATTTTTTTTTTTACCTTCTAAAATAGCCGTCGGTTCGAGCTATCGTCATACCAGATTTCGTAAAAATCGGTTCAGCACTTTAGTCGTGAAAATGTAGTAGACAGAGTTACTTTTGCATTTATAATATTAGTATTGTTGGTAAAAAGATCACGTACAATGGATCTGTTAGTGTTTACCTTACGCGTGACCCTGATCGCTTAAGATAGCCGCCGGAATACAACTGCACTTTGACTTTGTTTCTTAAAAGTTTGAACAAAACTGTTAAAGAATCACTCTTACGTCTTACCAACAACCAAGCCGCTTCACAACAGTTCCTCTGATTTCGTGCAAATTTACCGTACACCCTTCGTTGTTGTGATGTTTACATGTGGAAACTGTTAGGAAAACTGCCATCTACAAGCAACAGTTGTAAGAAGAGCAAGAGATCAACATGTCAGTAAGTGGCGCTCGTGTCACGCACAGCAGGCGTTGATCTTATTCTCCAACCTTTCCCCACCTGCGACCCCACGAGCACACGGGGCGCCTTATAAAAATTTCAGCTGCGAAACAAAAACCAGTACTCGCGGGGAATAAATTTTAATTTTAAATAATGGCCCGGCGGAGCCGCAGGCGAATGTTTTAGCACCTCCAACAGGGCGGCCGCCTAATTCTCGCTAAACAAAATTAGCTCAGAAGTCCTCCCCTCCCCAGGCTCCAGGCTTCCCTGTCGTGAGGGGGGGGCGCAATACATTACACACGAGGAGGTGAGGGTGAGGGGGCGGGGGAGGCACGGAGGGGGAGGTGTGTGCCGCGCCGTCGTCCGTCCGCTTCTTTCGCCACGAGCACCTCTGGAACTTGTCACCAGCTCTAGACGGATGGCGTCAAGTTGGCAACACTGCCCTGTGCTCTTGTCTCCCGGCTACACTTCGTTGTAAGAATAAACTAAATGTAAACAAACTGGAACGCGATGATTGGTCAGCAACAGTAGCACACGTACACTGGTGTTGGTGCGCTCTTGCAAGTAGGTCCTACTTATGAATTAGGTATTCCTATGTATTAACAGTCATCAACGTTTTTGTTAACCATACTTTAGCTATGCAGTTTTAATTTCCAAAATCGTGTACAGTCGCAGTCTCTGTAACGTTGTGTTCTGATTGTCCAGCTGTTAATACGCTGACACTCTTTCTATTCCGTAGTAAAACACGCACGTGCGACACCGTTGAAAAGTGGCCACAAAGTTGATGTTAATGTTTCTAACAAGTTTACAAAAAAAAAAAAAAAGATCGGTTTCGAAGTTTTAGAAGGAACAGAATTTGTTAAAGTTCGGATAGTTTCTCCAACGCAGGGTGCATCGCTGAATCGCTAGTATGTTTGACAGAATGTAGTTATTTGACGGTTCAAATCTTACTTACGGCATTCTTTTTCTCGTTCAGTCTGGAATACCTACGTCTTTTAAATGAAAAAGTCATCATATTTACACTAATTAACACGTATCTAATCTTCATTCTTTATGAAAATTGCACGTCTTTTTGTTTCTCATTATATAATGGACGCAAAATTCTAGTTTTCATTGCAAATATAGTATCTTAATTATAGGTACTTTATGAAAGATTAATAGAAAAACAAATTTTTAGGACAAAAATAAGAAATCAAATACTGTTTATTTGGTCAATGTCAATTATTTTGTATCACAGATATGGTGTCATACGAGCCTGAATGATAAGCGTCTTAAAAATGGAAAATAATAATTTTCACGGCATCGAGTGGCTGCTGTTTTTGTACTGTAGATTTTTGTTGACTCAGGTGACGACTGATCTGGCATAGGTATCTTTACTGTCTTTCGAACCACGGTCCCTGAACTGAGCATCGTCAGTTTGACTTCTCTACAGTTACCTGCCTATTATGGCTGGACCTGCCCAGTACAGCCTACTGTTTCCTCAGAGCACAAAAGGCTCAACACTGCGCCAAGGTCACATGCCAGTGGGAGGTCTTTTGTTTCATTGTTTGCGAATTTTTATTTTATTATTTTGTTTTACATTTTTTATTGTATGAGATTCTGCTGAATTTTTATGTTTTTTTTAAATTCTTTGTGTTATTGGTACACACATTTTATTCATATAGGCATGAGACTGTATTCGTAGACATATGGAAAATAGCCATAGGTCCTTAATACAGTGCACAAAATAATAGCAAACGTAGATACGATACCGAACAAAATACACTGGTGTCCAACTTTTCAGCAACAAACGGAAATTTTGCAAGGTAGCGTTTATTATGCCACAAAACAGTATACACAGGTGATAATAAAGTAGAAAAAGTCTAAGGAATACAGAAGTGTACGTAATTGCAAGATGCGCAAAATGGTTCAAATGTCTCTGAGCACTATGGGACTTAAAATCTGCAGTCCCCAAGAACTACTTAAATCTAACTAACATAAGGAAATCACACACATCCATTCCCGAGGCAGGATTCTAACCTGCGACCTAAGTTGTCGCGCGGGTCCGGACTGAAGCGTCAAGAACCGCTCGGCCACACCGGCCGGCTGCAAGATGCACAACGGGAGAGAAAAATAGTCTTCCTGTTTGCAACTTAACGGAGTTGCACACACATTCTGACAACTGTTTAATGGGCTCAGCATGGGGTGTGACCAGCTCTGGCAGCAACACAGGGATGACAGCGACGCGGCATACTGTGAATGATATCATCAATCTCATGGTGACACACTAAAGCCCGTTCCTCCTCCAGCACTGCTCGCAAGTCTTGCGTAGCGGTTAGTGGATGCTGACGAGGTCTTCCTAATGCATCCCAGCCATACTCTATGCCATTCAATTCGAGAGAGCGAGCGAGCCACGTCACGTTTCCAAGAAAACATCAACCGCCCGTGCTCTATGATGTCGATCATTATCGTCCTTCAGTACGAAATTTTGGCCATTGCAGCTCGCAACAACCTCGCATGAAGTCCGAGGATCTCGTCACGATATCTGGTAGAAGTGAAACACTTCCATTCAAGTCGTACAATTTTTAGAGTTGTTTGCATGGTTAACATAATGCCTGCCTACACTATTAGGGATCCTTCTCGATATCGGTCTCTTTCAGCAGTGTTTGGGTCCCGAAATACAGATTCGAATCCGTCTAGAATCACTCTGCAGACCAAATGGGGACTCATCTGTGTAAATAACTTTGGCCCACTGTTCGATCTCCCTTCCGTGGAGACGCGTCAGAGGCACACATGCAGCAGGTATCCGACAGTAAAGGCCACTCTGTAAAGCCTTCTCTACACCGTTTGCCACGATACAACGCGTCCAGTGAATGCTGCGAGGTCAGATGCCAGTAGCCATACTGTACTAAGGGGGTACCGTCCTGCCCTTACATCCAAATAATGGTCCTCTCTTTATGATGTCACAAATGGTCGGCCCTACCCTGGTATTTGGGATACAGTTTCGGTCTCTATAAACTTTCGTCGCATCCGAGAAACAACAGAACGATCGACGTTAAGCCATCGAGCCACATGAGTTTGTGACTGTCGTTCCATTCATCCTATGGCCCTCCACCCCAGGGAGTTTGGTAGGTGTGTTATCTGTGTCATACTGCACCGTCTGCGGCTGTGTACACAGCAGTTGTGGATGAGGGACTACCCGGTAAACACTATCTCGTTTGATAGGGGCCCTGACGTCATGATTGGAACGGTTGTCCATTGACCGGAATGCCATGTTCCGTGCAGAACACGATCGTACGGACGTCTGTTGACAGTTTGTATGATCATATCCTGGCTTAAACACAGAACGTGGAAATAGCGGCCTGTTGCGTTAATTTTGGACACCAGTGTATTCAATACTATGCGAAGATTATGATAACAATGTATCTAAATAGTTTATATTACTTAAATAACCTTACGATAGGACAATGTTACATAAATAAAAATACGATGTAAACGAAATTGTACAATTATTGCACAAGAACAGACGTGGTCACATGATTAATATGAAGTAGAAGCTTCGAAACTTAAGAAATTCTGAGAACTTCTCTGTGTCCACATGCTGCCGTACAAAAAGGGTACTTGTCAAATGGCCTCTGGATGATACGAGGTTTTCGCCTAATTCAAGAGCAGCTTCTTAAAAGTAGGTGCAGAGAACCTAGAAGAACCAAGTGACTAACATAGTACATAATAATACACAGACGAAGTTACAATCGGCCAATTATACTTGTAAAATGGAAAGCTTCTTAATAAGGAGTCACGAAGAGCGTGCAACAATGAGTTAGGATAGGCCACCTTTCCGACATCCAATGATCTGACGACAAGTAGGAAGGAACATCCGAAGAGAGAAAAAGAACCAATTGTGAATTAATTAATGTGACTAATGGACAGTTCATTTGACCATTTAGTATTTAACACTTTGACCAGTTAACGGAAGGACAGAATGTGAGTAACATACTGGGGACCCTACCAGTCTATGGTTAAATCTAACTTACTTATCAGCGAACATATCGTTTAGAAATATTTGGAAATTTCCCGAATGATATTGTAGATCAAATACTGCATCTGAAACAAGACGAGAAGAAAGGTGGCTGCGTAATGAATGATGCACTACATGAAGGCTGAAAGATTTGCACAACAAATAATAAACTATTGAAAAGCATGTACCTTGGTATTATCTCGTATTTTACAGTTCTTGACATTGTTTTTTTAAATGTATGCAGTAACGGAAATTAAAAATTAAGAAACCATCGCCATGAAAACTCCCGTGATTGACTTTGGCACGAAAAGTTGCAATAATTATATCCGAATTAGGTATGAGTACGACTGGCTGAAGTAACCAAAAGAGCTCCGAAGCAATGTAAGCACGACTGAATGCTATCAACATTTCAATCCTATAGGAAAACTGAGCAACTTAAGGTTTCCGTGTTCGAAAATAAATTGTATGTAAGGTTGCATAGATGCTTTTGAAGAAAACGCAGTAAAACGTGTTCTATTGGTTATACTCTGTTCATCATAAGAATAAACCTCATGTAGCCGGGCGGGGTGGCCGACTCGTTCTAGGCACTACAGTCTGGAACCGTGTGACCGCTACGGTCGCAAGTTCGAATTGTGCCTTGGCCATGGATGTGTGTGATGTCCTTAGGTTAGTTAGGTTTAATTAGTTCTAAGTTCTAGGGGACTGATGACCTTAGAAGTTAAGTCCCATAGTGCTCAGAGCCTTTGAACCAAACCTCTTGTAAATATTACACTATGTATTCCTCCGCGTTTGCTGGAACCTCATAGGATTTCGTTCCACGTGGAGCGGAAGCCAAGCTATCTCGAGTACACTCAAGTACGATAATGAGGAAACGTTTTATGCTGTGCGTTGGGCGTACATCGACTCGATAATATGGGCCAACAGCCTTAACAGAGCATTTAACATGGCTAGTTAGCTCTGGGCACCCAACCTGGTCCATCTAAGCTACAGTGATGTGAACAGTGAAAGGTGGCTACACTGAGTCACAGCGCCAGAGATTGCGCCAAAGATTATTATTATTCCGCCGCCTCCACTAGCAGTAGTTGTTGAAAGTATGTCGAGAGCAGTACTTGTTGAGGGATGTCGAGAGCAGTACTAGTTCAGAGGATGTCGAGTGCAGTTGTTGTTCTGTTGGGCGAGAGAGTAGATGCTGTTCGGTTGGTATAATATATAGATGGAAGATGTTGCAATGATCACAGTGTATTTTCGTCAATATATATTGAGGTAAAAAAAATTATTTCACATTTCTTTAATGACAATGCCTCTTGGTCACAGGTTCAGTCGACAACGCATCTGGCTTATGTTCATGTATTAGACTTGTAATTCTGGTTTCTGTGTGCAATTTTAGTATTTCTGGTTTTTCAATTAGTTCATTGTAAATGGTATTTAAATATCTTGTCGTATTGAGGAAGAACCGTGCCAGATACATGTACTTATGACAGCAAAAAACGTGGGTCACTGCCGAATGCAACTAGGTCCTCTAAACACCAAAATCTTGTGGGGTACAGACGTTTGACTACACACAATGGTTACCGCAAGAGACTACTAAGAGACCAAAGGTCATTATGGCAGTCAGTCTAAGCGTCAAATAATATCGTCATACAAAACATATTATAAAACACGTTCTTAGCTATGAGAAACCCCATAACACTCATAAACTATCTTTAATTACAGCAAGTGACATTCCAAAAGTTCTGAGAAAACGGATTATTTTACACATATCGTACAGTAATCCTTAGTCAAAATTAAATACTTGAGACAATATATGGAGTTACAAAGTTGTACAGCAATTGGAAAAAGTTTTTTCTCTCTAAAATGTTTTAAATCCAAGTACTGAAGGTCGTTCAACGGCGAGTGGCTCTGGAAACATGACCAACATCGTCGTTATGGACCTGGATTCAAACCCAGAACCTATAGCCATTGCCACCTAAGCTAAGCTTTGTTTGTGCCTTTTTGAGACCGGATCACTAGGCACAAAGAGACGTTAAGGATAGACGTTTGCGCCAGTATCAGTTATCAAATCAGATCCTGAAAATAAATGACGAAAATGTTTGTATTGAACTGGGAATCCTGTCATAACAGTTACCGTCCTGGGAACTACCCCCAACGACGTTTAATATGGTGTCACTGACAAGGAACAAGGTACACTCATGTTTAAAACTGAAATGCCATGATATAAAGCTTGTGACAGGGATGAGAACCCAGCACCTAATCGGATTGTTAACGAAGTACAGTCTTGCTCAAAAGTATCCGAACGACCTGGATTGCATTTCGCCTGATTCCCATGCAACCCACATAACGCAGCTGTCTAGCAGGTCCTCTAATCGCACCTTGATACAGTCGTTTGACTATTGCAAATGTTTCTAACAAGTCACCACTAGAAAACACTGCTTTGTATCGCAATAACTCAGGATGTAAAGTAATATCACGATACTAAAAATATCAGGGAACACATCAACACGGATAAGACTGTCCTTAAGGCTTGTAAGCTCGCATTTATTGCAACAACTGACATACCTGAAATGTTAGCAGTCTCAGTATTACGTCAGATAGGTAATGCACGTAGTACGTTCGTCGTATTCATGATTTCCTCTTCAAAGTAACATACCATACTTGCTATTTAACACAAAATGTCATTAAAAATTTACGTTATTCACGAGCAGCTAGTTGAGAATATGTATGAACTTCAAATGACACGACGAACTGATGATGGTCGAAGTGGAGAGGATATAAAATGTAGACTGGCAATGGCAAGGAAAGCGTTTCTGAAGAAGAGAAATTTGTCAACATCGAGTATTGATTTAAGTGTCAGGAAGACATTTCTGAAAGTATTTGTATGGAGTGTAGCCACGTATGGAAGTGAAACATGGGCGATAAATAGTTTGGACAAGAAGAGAATAGAAGCTTTCAAAATGTGGTGCTACAGAAGAATGCTGAAGATTAGATGGGTAGATCACATAACTAATGAGGAAGTATTGAATAGGATTGGGGAGAAGAGAAGCTTGGGGCACAACTTGACCAGAAGAAGGGATCGGTTGGTAGGACATGTTCTGAGGCATCAAGGGATCACCAATTTAGTATTGGAGGGTAGCGTGGAGGGTAAAAATCTTAGAGGGAGACCAAGAGATGACTACACTAACCAGATTCAGAAGGATGTAGGTTGCAGTGGGTACTGGCAGATGAAGAGGCTTGCACAGGATAGAGTAGCATGGAGAGCTGCATCAAACCAGTCTCAGGACTGAAGACCACAACAACAACAACAACAGCAACAACAACAACAACATCGGATTTTCTCGGCAGTAGCTAGATGTATTAAATGAAATGACGAGACGAAACATTAATTTTTCCTTTCCAGGACTCCAACCCGGGACATATTACTGTTATATTCTATAGAAAAGGAACGTTATGTATGGGGTTGTTACACCAGCAGCGACATGTGAGCATGTTTGAACTAGGGATTGCTTCGTCACTAGAAGTAAATAACTAGTATAAGAAAAGTTACTGGTGATAAAGTTTCTACATGTCACCACTCCTTACTTTATTGTACTTGGTAGAGAAGGAATGTCATGTTTAATGTGATTTTCAGACCACAATGCCATTATACCTTCTTTACTTTGCGTAGCCAGAAGAGGAGAGAATCTACCTCTCCCTATCAAAAAACATCGTCAGAAGTTGGAATCGAACCGAGACGAACAGCATATGAAACTAACATCAGTCCAAGAGACCACCAAACCCACTTATCTACGGCTCATTTCTCTATCATAACATCGTTTCGGCACATAAGATGAGAATTCCGACACACAGGCTAACTGTAGCGGTTTGCAGGATGTTCAGTACATTCATTTACTTGGTTGACCAAATCGCCATGAACTAGCTGCCTTGGCTACCCAGTGCATACATTCAACTCTATTTTGTAATCACCGAAATAAGATAACGTAACTGCCACCTCCACAGAACTGCCAACAGTGTAGGATGCAGAAATTTAAGTAGGTGGTGTTCCTTTCCATTTTAGCTACTCTATTGCGCTATCTGTTTTTTAAAACCATCGTGCAGCGCAAAAGAAATGCTGTAACTGTCTGTCTCTCAGAATTCTATATCCGGCCATGTGCATTATCTCACAGCACTGTGGTATGTCGAAGTTCTGGAGGAACTGCTGTTCACTTCCAGAGGTGCTGTACGTATGTCACTGCTTGTAGCGTAACGGTAAGCGTCGTGCACTGTTGATAAAACATCGCGTGTTCTATTACATTCGCTACTACGTTTTTTTTAAACGCAATTCTGCTGTCTGCTAAAGTTATCAATTTAATGGAACTTTGAGCATAATTCTCTTCACTTCTCAACCCAAAATAGTCGCTTGTGGAAAAAAGGCTAACTTCTGCGACATTTTGTTCTTTTCAGGTTTAATAGACGGCCAGACAGCAGATGCCCTCTAAGCTTTTGTATTATGTATGGGTAGAGCGCATTGTGCCCAAATAGTCAGAAAAGTATTTTCTACATTAGCTGTCGTCTGGTAGTGGCATTTTATTCTTCTTCAAACCTTGATTGACAGCTGTAACTCAGAACAAGTTTTCTACATGCATGTAATCAGTAAACTGCATGTTTATTGTCAGACTGTTATAGATAACCTCAGAGAATTCGCATATATCGTTGATTAATTTCTCGGTGATTACAAAATAGAGTCGAAGGTATGCACTGGGTAGCCAAGGCAGCTAGTTCATGGCGATTCGGTCAACCAAGTAAATGAATTTACTGAACATCCTGCAAACCACTACAGGGAGCCTGTGTGTCGGAATTCTCATCTTGTGTGCCGAAACGGTGTTATGATAGAGAAACGAGCCGTAGAGAAGTGGGTTTGGTGTTCTCTTGGACTGATGTTAGTTTCATATGCTGTTCGTCTCGGTTCGATTCCAACTTCTGCCGATGTTCTTTGATAGGGAGAGGTAGATTCTCTCCTCTTCTGGCTACGCCAAGTGAAGAAGGTACAATGGCGTTGTGGTCTGAAAATCACATTGAACATGACATTCCTTCACTACCAAGTACAATAAAGTAAGGAGTGGTGACATGTAGAAACATTATCAGCAGTAACTTTTCTTATACTAGTTATTTATTTCTAGTGACGAAGCAATCCCTGTGTATGATCACAGGACACTTATTCGGTCTTTTATTTGAGCTTCAGTATGTCGATAAAGTTGGTTCTGAACTGGGAATGCAACTCAGACCGCCCTTAACGCGGAATTTGATCCCTTCGTGACAATACAGCTCGACTACAACTTGTTGTTTGTTCAAAACTGCAGATTCCTCAACGTCTCCACATATTGCACATGAATGGGTTGGAATCCTGGCCCAGCACTAAACTTTTCACTATGTATTCTCAAGCTCTAGCATGAGAACACCTATATGCAGGTGGATAATAATTTTTTATTTTTAATGCATTTTCATTCGTTGTCAACACTAACGATATCTGACGTTTTTGACTCCCAGTGAGACACAGAACTATTTGCGAGATCACTGTAAGTTCAGGGATGTTATTCCGAGCTGCTTGTGGAGAAAAATTCGGGAAGTGTCGCCTCTTTGTGTGTAGTCAACTACGATATGTTTGGGGTTCGATTCTCAGTCAGCACTGAGCACTTCGTCATATTATTTCTAGTTCAAACATGCTCACATGTCGCTGCTGGTGTAACAAACCCATACATAGCGTTCCTTTTCTCTAGAATATAACAGCGATATGTGCCGGGTTGAAGTCCTGGAAAGGAAAAATTAATGTTTCGTCTCGTAATTTCATTTAATACATCTAGCTATTGCCGAGAAAATCCGATATGTCAATGTTGATTGTGCTTCAATAACAATCCGATTAGATTCTGGGTTCGAATCCTTGTCCAACACAAAGCTTTACCTCACTGTATTTCATGTAAGTTACTTGTGAAGAAGCAATATTTAACATCTCTCGTAGTTCGTTAACAGGGACAATAGATGCTGGGCAGGAATTCTCGTCCGTTAAAAATGTTACATCATGTAATTTAAAGTTGATATTTGCTAACTGATACTGTCCAAAAATTAGGTATATCACTCTCATTATGCCTAGTCACGATTGACTGTTAATTTCCGTCAGCCACGAAATCTTAGCCTGCTTGATTGGTTCAAATGGCTCTGAGCACTATGGGACTCAACATGTGAGGTCATCAGTCCCCTAGAACCTAGAACTACGTAAACCTAACTAACCTAAGGACATCACACACATCCATGCCCGAGGCAGGATTCGAACCTCCGACCGTAGCAGTCACGTGGTTCTGGACTGAAGTGCCTAGAACCGCACGGCCACCACGGTCTAGCCTGCATGACTTGAGTTTGAATCCATATGCACAGCGAGGCTGTTCGTCGTGTCATTTGAAGTTCATACATATTCTCAACTAGCTGCTCGTGAATAACGTAAATGCTAAATGACATTTTTTGGTAAATAACAAGTATGGTACGTTACATTGAAGAGGAAATCATGAATACGACGAACATATTACGTGCATTGCCTATCTGACGTTAAAATGAGAGTGCTAAAATTTCAGGTATGTCGGTTATTGCAATAAATGCGAGCTTACAAGACTTAAGTACTGTCTTATCCGTGATGAGTTGTGCCCTGATATTTTTAGTATCGTGGTATTACTTTACATCCTGAGTTATTGCGTTACAGAGCAGTGTTTTCTAGTGGTGACTTGTTGGAACCATTTTCAATCGTTAAACGACTGTATCAAGGAGCGATTAGAGGACCTGCTAGACAGCTGCGTTATGTAGGTCTCGTGGGAATCATGTGAAATGCAATTCAGGTCGTTCGGATACTTTGAGCACGATTGCACATAAAATGAGAAGTTAAATATCAAATGTTTTCACCAACAGCGAATGCTGAAACCTTAACTGACGATAGAATTGTTTTTGCCTCATTGGGATTCGAACACAGCATCAAGTACCATCGTTTTCTAGCCAGGAGCAGACGATAAATAGCTATTGTTGGTTCACCAGTAGCGAGATGGGCGCATGTTTAGCTAGACATCTGGCGACGAAAAGTTCTGTGCTGAATGGAATTCAAACCCCGCACAAGTGGTCATGAAGAAACTTTAACTATCAAATTCTTTTCCAATAATAGCTAGGAATGGCATGTTTGTCAATGATGTGATGGAAAATACTCTGCTGGCTAGAAGTTGAATCCACAACATGTCGTCGTTGGTGATCACAACGTCAAACCCAAATCCGCTTTCACCAGTAGGATGGAGAGGAATGTTTGAACTTGAAAAGATGTAAGGAAACGTTTGATCTTGTAATGTTGTGATAAAACGCTCATCACGTGGCTGTGAGTTGAAACGAACTCGTTACAGCTGACAACGCACGAAGAGACGCCGAAAATGCAACTATTTTTCACCAGTAGTTCGGAGTGCCCATGGTAGGGCTTGAAATGAAATAATGAATATTTTGTGCTGATAAGGATTCGAAACCAGATAGGTGCTTTTCGACGACGCCTAGAGGAATTTGCAATCTTCGGGAACATAGTGAAATCGAATTCTAATCCCAGTCCAGCACCACAGTTTTCAACGTCTCAGTTTTAAATAAAGTAAGACCTTGCGAACTTACATGGCCATTGGTTCATTAAAATGAAATACGTTTTCTAGTTTACGACGGCTTGCTGGTGACGGAGTCTCTGCCTTACGGGGTTTCTCCATCTGTCACAGCTCAAACGAATGCCTAGTCGGCAGCGAAGGGATGTTACCTTTACTGCGGATATTGAACTACGGAGCTTACTGGCGTTCTGCACTTGGCGCTACTACGGGTCAAGGAGAGCTACTTGTGAGTGTTACAAGTCTACGCCCGACGTGAGATGTGAACCTACACGTTTTACACATCAATACAAGATTAATCCACTAGACCACAGAACCCCCTGCCAAGGGCTTAATTATGAATTGCAGAGTATTCATTTAGATGTAGATGCAGATGTCAAGGGACGCGTAACAGGAAGGAGGGCGGGATCTGGGAATGGATAGAAGTGCAGAAGTGCAAAATACAAGCGTGAAATGCTTGCAAAGTATTGCTTTCTTAGACGTGTGCCACAGTTCGTATTATCTTAGGACCGAGGGATAAGGAAGGACTGTTCTCGGAACGAACAATGGGTTATAGGGAAGGGGAGGTCAAAGAATACGGTTTCATAGGTGGTGAGGGGAATGATAGAGAGTAAAGACAGCAGCAAATAAAAGAGAAAATGTAGCGTCATTGGAAACCGCTAGATTTGTTTACAAAGTTTTGGGGGAGTGTAATAGAAGGGCACTTGCGGTGATAGTGTCAGAGAGAGAGAGAGAGAGAGAGAGTATGTGAGAGAGAACAGAAGATATATTGACAACGAGTAAACATAAACGTTCATATGTGTGTGAAATCTTATTGGACTTAACTGCTAAGGTCATCAGTCCCTAATCTTACACACTACTTTACCTAAATTATCCTAAGGACAAACATACACACACATGCCCAAGGGAGGTCTCGAACCTCCGCCAGGACCAGCCTCACAGTCCGTGACTGCAGCGCCTAAGACCGCTCGGCTAATCCCGCGCGGCGGGTAAACATAATATGAAATCGTTGGCGTATTGTGTGGGGAACGGAGGGTGTATTCATGGATGGAGGGGAAGAGAGAGACGTATATGAAATAACAAAAACTACTGTGACAGAGTCCATCTACGCTGATTAGTTTGTAAGTATGTAGACATGGTATAAATGAAATCAAAATAGAATACTTAACAAACTGTATATTCTAAAGAAACTCACTTGAATTAAAAGGCAACTCAAAGGAAAGCTAACCCATATTGTATCTTTTCTGTTGCCACGCTATCTTCCACTAGCTTCCAATGAGAAAAATGACGAAAAAGAAGACGTAACAAAACATTTTAAGGACTCTACTACTTTATCCAGAATCCTTCATTATTTTGTACTTCGATCACGCGTCTTGGCATAGAATGTACAAGCCGTCGGTCGTAACAGCCTGAAGAAGCAACTTCCTCCCAGGCTACCAGGACGCAGTCCCAAAAAGCGTCCGCTGTAGTTGGTTTGTTTCGTGGCCAGTTCTCTGTTAATGTTCTGGAGACCGCAGCCCACATGTTTTCCATGGAGTTCATATCAGCCGCCCGTGGCGGTCAGTCCATGACGTTGACGCCCGTCGTGGAGAGTCGCTGCTGAACAAATGCAGACTTGTGAATTGGAGAATCGTCCTCTTCCAATGTGACGTCCCCTTCTGCGTACAGCATTCGCACTGACGGAAGCATCACATTTTCCAATATGTCGACAAACTGCGCATTGTCCAGAGTTCCTTCTATCCTGTGAAGAATTCCCGCCCCTCTCGCAGAATTCCAACCCCAGCAGGCAACAGATAGCAGGCCACTTCTTCTTGTCGTGGTTACATATTCGCGTCGATGGCGAGTCCCTTGCGGCCTGTAAACGATTCGTGGACCGTCGTTATTGGTGGAAAACACCTTCTCATCAGTGAAAATGACGTTGTCCCACGACGCCCTCAGATGGAGCTCCGCAAATGTTAGCCGGTTTAAAACGTCGTCTTCGCTGAGCTCTTGTGTCATGGAGGATCGTCGTGCATGCAGTCCAGCGTACCTCAGCCTTCGGCGAATTGTGTCACTGGAGCCGGGGAAGTTGGTCTCCCGCCGCAACTGCTTCGCGTTCAGAAAGGCATTTTCTCTGCTCCTAGACATTAGGTCCCTGTCTTCCTGCTGTGAGATCACTCTCTTCCTGCCGAAGCCAGGAGCCCTGTTAGTGATGCTTCTTTCAAGGCAGATCCTCCACCATCTCGTTGAAGTGGTATTTGGTAGCCATAATACCGCCTGCCAGCTTCTCTGATGGAACATCCTCCTTCCTCAATGAGAGCGACGACTCTACCTCGGCGGGTCGAAGTGACCGAGCGGTTCTAGGTGCTTCAGCTACGGTCGCAGGTTCGAATCCTGCCTCGGTCATGGATGTTTGTGATGTCCTTAGGTTAGTTAGGTTTAAGTAGTTCTAAGTTCTAGGGGACTGATGACCTCAGATGATAAGTCCCATAGTGCTCAGAGCCATTTGAACCATTTTTTGACTCTACCTCGAATAGACCTCTCCTAGTGAGCCATTACGGCAGACAGCCCGATGTGTATTTCTGCTTGCCGCTCTTATACTGATGCCAGGAGAGGAGGTCAACATATTTACGTCAAACGGAGCGGCAGAGGCAGAGGCATGAGGCGCAGCCGAGCTGGCTCGTCCCGGGCTCTTGGCCTACCAACACCACCGCCAGATCGCTCACTTGCTTCTTGCCTCGGCCAGCCTGGCTGGCCCGTAGCTCGCGAGCCGCGGCTAGTACAGACCCGGGCCGCATGGCCACGATCACCACTTGAAGGATCAAACGTTACACCTAACCTACCCAAGTCTGTAGTACAAACAAACGCAGCTACAGCTATTATGGTATAACATGTGCAGGCACACCTACAGTTGACGATTTATTCAAATATTTGACGAACAATACATTCAAAAATACATTCATTTTAAACATAAATATCACAAAATATTTCACCTAGCTAGCAATAGCATGACGCAGGAAACTATACTTTCTTGTAAGCGCTGTGCATTAGATGTAGCCTTAAGAAAACCTGTATTCAACCATGACAACTCAGCGGAATGTAAAAGTAAACAGGTTTGGCGGCAGCTTCTCCAAATAATAGTATATACTTAGTATATAATACGCGTTTTGTGCACTTATAACATGTTCTCAGTGTCTCTGAAACAATACGTGCTGCACGACGGAAATTAATTTCTGCTGAGGCACTTTATTTACATGTCAATGATACACGACTGCTAGAGAACATTGCTCTTTACGGCAGTCAATCCACTTGTAAATTAGCATCATGATATCGCAGATATTAGGCAACACGTTACTAAGGTTTGCAACTAAACATGCTACTCCTAGCTACTACTGAATATGAAGCTGATTATTAACGTGTCTTCATAACCATGGGTGCGGCGTTCGACTATCAGTCAGCATAGACGTTTTCGTCATCTTACTTCTAGTTAAACGTGTGCACATCTCGCTGATGGTGAACCAACATTGGACATTTATCGTCTGTTCCTGGTTAGACAACGACGGCGGTAGGCGCCGGGTTCGAATCCCGGTCAGGCAATACGACGTCAGTCGTCATTTAAGGTTCCAACCCCACTACTGGTGACAAACTGTGATATCTACATTCTGATTTTACGTACTTATTCAACAATCCGATTAGGTGCTGGGTTCGCATCCTTGTCCCCAGCATTACATGGTGGCATTTCAATTTTAAACATGTGCATCCTTTATTCCTTGACAATGCAACACTATATAACGTCTTTCGAGGTTAATTACCAAGAAGGTAATTGTCATTTTAGGGTTCCTGCTTTCGTACAAACATTATCGTCATTTACGTTCAACTTAAGAATTGGTAACTGATACTGGTGCAAACGTCAATATTTTACCTCTCTTTCTGCCTAGTGATCGAGTCTCGCTAAGGCACAAAGCTTTGCTTGGTTAACAATGGCTTTACGTTCTGGGTTTGTATCCGGATCCAGAACAAAGACGTTGGTCATGTCGTTTAAAGTACAACTTCGTGTACAAGTAACTGTTGATGAGTAATGTGAACAATGATATTACTTGTGATTCACTGTTAACGTTGGGATTTCCGTAGAGTGGTTGCCACCGTTAATCACGTTTTCTTTTAACTGCTTAGTAGTACATAAAGTTGATGCGAAACCACTCCCCATTGAACGTTGATCGACGTTCAGCATGTGTTGGGTAAACCATTTAGACAGCAAAGAACTTGTTTCCAGTTGCCATACAGCTTTATAAATCCATATACTGTCTCAAATACACTCCTGGAAATTGAAATAAGAACACCGTGAATTCATTGTCCCAGGAAGGGAAAACTTTATTGACACATTCCTGGGGTCAGATACATCACATGATCACACTGACAGAACCACAGGCACATAGACACAGGCAACAGAGCATGCACTATGTCGGCACTAGTACAGTGTATATCCACCTTTCGCAGCAATGCAGGCTGCTATTCTCCCATGGAGACGATCGTAGAGATGCTGGATGTAGTCCTGTGGAACGGCTTGCCATGCCATTTCCACCTGGCGCCTCAGTTGGATCAGCGTTCGTGCTGGACGTGCAAACCGCGTGAGACGACGCTTCATACAGTCCCAAACATGCTCAATGGGGGACAGATCCGGAGATCTTGCTGGCCAGGGTAGTTGACTTACACCTTCTAGAGCACGTTGGGTGGCACGGGATACATGCGGACGTGCATTGTCCTGTTGCAAGGAATGGTAGAACGATGGGTTCGATGACGGTTTGGATGTACCGTGCACTATTCTGTGTCCCCTCGACGATCACCAGAGGTGTACGGCCAGTGTAGGAGATCGCTCCCCACACCATGATGCCGGGTGTGGGCCCTGTATGCCTCGGTCGTATGCAGTTCTGATTGTGGCGCTCACCTGCACTGCGCCAAACACGCATACGACCATCATTGGCACCAAGGCAGAAGCGACTCTCATCGCTGAAGACGACACGTCTCCATTCGTCCCTCCATTCACGCCTGTCGCGACACCACTGGAGGCGGGATGCACGATGTTTGGGCGTGAGCGGAAGAAGGCCTAACGGTGTGCGGGACCGTAGCCCAGCTTCATGGAGACGTTTACGAATGGACCTCGCCGATACCCCAGGAGCAACAGTGTCCCTAATTTGCTGGGAAGTGGCGGTGCGGTCTCCTACGGTCTTGGCGTGCATCCGTGCGTCGCTGCGGTCCGGTCCCAGGTCGACGGGCACATGCACCTTCCGTCGACCACTGGCGACAACATCGATGTACTGTGGAGACCTCACGCCCCACGTGTTGAGCAATTCGGCGGTACGTCCACCCAGCCTCCCGCATGCCCACTATACGCCCTCGCTCAAAGTCCGTCAACTGCACATACGGTTCACGTCCACGCTGTCGCGGCATGCTACCAGTGTTAAAGACTGCGTTGGTGGTCCGTATGCCACGGCAAACTGGCTGACACTGACGGCGGCGGTGCACAAATGCTGCGCAGCTAGCGCCATTCGACGGCCAACACCGCGGTTCCTGGTGTGTCCGCTGTGCCGTGCGTGTGATCATTGCTTGTACAGCCCTCTCGCAGTGTCCGGAGCAAGTATGGTGGGTCTGACACACTGGTGTCAATGTGTTCTTTTTTCCCTTTCCAGGAGTGTATATATATGATGACTTTGGAACATTATTAAGGTAAATACATTGTTTGTTCTCTATCAAAATTTTTCATTTGCTGACTATGCCTATCAGTAGTTAGTGCCTTCAGTAGTTAGAATCTTTTATTTAGCTGGCAGTAGTGTATTTAATTGTGCCTAAGGATTACTGAACGATTTATGTGACAAAACTAGTTGTCCCATAACATTTGAAATGTCACTTATTGTAATTAAGTTTAGTTTACAAACGTTAAGGACTGTCTGATCTCTTCTGTACTATCGCGGTTTTACTTTACATCTGGATGGACTGTCGTAAAGACTGGTGTTCTCTAGTAGTCTCTAGCGGTGCCCATTGTGTATCTTACAACAACTGTACTGTTGAAGGTTACGACTATGTGCAACACAGATATGCTATGTTGGCTGGATACATGTAGGTGCAGCCTACACATTGGAATTCAGGGGTGACCCACTTTTTTTGCTATCAAGTGTACATTGAATCACACTACACACACAGAACAGTTACACTTGTGCTTTGTTGTTTCGTAGCTTTTATAGTTGCCGAGGACTTAATTAATAGTGTTAATGGAAATTTCTTGTCTTTCTTTATTTTTATTTTATGCAGTCAGATTGCGTTCTAATACTACTCACGGCCAACCGGTTGCGATACTTCGTAACCGGACACACAGCTACTAAAATTTTTGCATTTTAATTATGTCCCCATGCAACAGTTATAGTAAAGACGTAAAACGAGACGAGCAGAGACCGCTATAGCCTGGAACGTCATTTAATTTTTAAACAGAAGGAAATAACGGTAAAAGTCAAGCAATAATCTTCTTAGGTGACCTGATGGAAACCATAACATGCTCTACATCTACATACATACTCCGCAATCCACCATACGGTGTGTGGCGGAGGGTACCTCGTACCACAACTAGCATGTTCTCTCCCTGTTCTACTTCCATACAGAACGAGGGAAAAATGGCTGCCTATATGCGTCTGTACGAACCCTAATCTCTATTATCTTATCTTTCCGCGAAATATATGTTGGCGGCAGTAAAATTGTACTGCAGTCAGCCTCAAATGCTGGTTCTCTATATTTCCTCAGTAGCAATTCACGAAAAGAACGCCTTCTTTCCTCTAGAGACTCCCACCCGAGTTCCTGAAGCATTTCCTTAACACTCGCATGATGATCAAACCTACCAGTAACAAATCTAGCAACCCGCCTCTGAATTGCTTCTATGTCCTCCCTCAATCCGACCTGATAGGGAACCCAAACGCTCGAGCAGTACTCAAGAATAGGTCGTATTAGTGTTTTATAAGCAGTCTCCTTTACAGATGAACCACATCTTCCCAAAATTCTACCAATGAACCGAAAAGGACTATCCGCCTTTCCCACAACTGTCATTATATGCTTGTCCCACTTCATATCGCTCTGCAATGTTACGCCCAAACATTTAATCGACGTGACTGTGTCGGGCGCTACACTATTAATGGAGTATTCAAACATTACAGGAATCTTTTTTCCTATTCATCTGCATTAATTTACATTTATCTATATTTAGAGTTAGGTGCCATTCTTTACACCAATCACAAATCCTGTCTGAGTCATCTTGTATCCTCCTACAGTCACTCAACGACGACACCTTCCCATACACCACAGCATCATCAGCGAACAGCCGCACATTGCTATCCCCCCTACCTAAAAGTCATTTACGTAGATGGAAAACAACAGCGGAGCTACCACACTTCCCTGGGGCACTTCAGATGATACCCTCACCTCCGATGAACACTCACCATCGAGTACAACGTACTGGATTCTATTACTTAAGAAGTCTTCGAGCCACTCACATATATGTATATGTTCGTACCTTAGTTAGATCTTAGATAAGATAGTATCGTAATAAGAAAACAATAGTGATGAAAATTCCGGACTTTAACAAGGGTAATTTTACTGCATCAGCTATGTGCAGCGTAAAAGTGCACGGCTGGGATTTCAGCATAAAGTTAAATATTGCAGCCACTGAAGGTTTTGAAGTCTGGTAATCTCTGAACTCCTTCCCTGTCGGACTCCGAGGAATATGGTACATTTTAGAACTGCTGCGCTGATAACGAGCTACTAGCAGTGGAATCCCAAGCCACCAAAAAGTCTTCATTTCCTTTTCCTCTTCTACGACGTGCTGTTCTACATTTCGCCGTCGTTCGCAGTGACTTGTCTCAAAGCTTCATGCATTAGTTCCAGTACGTTTGGCAGCTTAAATGTCTTGTTATTTCCCGCAACAAATCCTTTAATTTTGCTCCAGGTCAATTCTATTGGGTTCATATTTCAGCGTCAAGTGAAAATTATTTTCCATTTTCCTACGACGCTTGTCACTTTGGCTCGTGTAAGACCACACATTTCCTCCAAAACAACGGATATTTTCAAACAAAGACTATTTGATTTTTAATTTGTCTCCAAAAAATTTAATTGTGTAATGTTTTCTAACTTCAATAATCTTTAATAATTTTTTGTAAGATATCAATAATTGAGAATGTGTATTTGTAATTAAAACCAGAATTTTGCCTGTTTTATGTAATTAAAATGTAGAAGACGGTCATTTTTCTTGAAAAACTGATAGTGAAGTATGAGTGAATTACCATATATTTGATGAACGAATATTCAAATGATTTAAATTTTTAAACCGAAGAAAAAAAATTGTAGCCACACTTCCGAGTCGCCACAGAGGCAGTAAAACCAAGACCCACACACATTCCACAGATCTACTCGACTTGGAGTTGCAAATAAAATGCACGCAAAACTCTGATTTACGCGAATCTTATGATCTGAGACGGTTTGACGTCTTGGCGACGACCCAGCTAGGCGGCACCAGACTTTCTGGTCCCTCGGGACACAAAATCTGTTCATCATTATCTGTCTACTTCTTTCTGAATTACGTCGTCGCCTTCGTAGCCGAGATGGCGCTGACCCTCGGAATAGTGTTTACGTCCACGACGCCTCGCGCGCGAAGTTGTTTACCGCTTGTGTTTCTCGCAGATAACTGCACTACAGACATAAAATGGCTTACTAACGTAGAAAATGAAAAATCAAGTGCAGCTTCACTGCTGGATTCACGTGCTCCAAAGATTTCGAAATCGATTGCTTTGTACGGGAAGAGGTCAGAACAGATCCGCAGGACCTGATAGGCATCCACTTATTATGAGCAGTGTGGTTTAAACCAATCAGCGCCGTGCGTTGCCGTATGGCAACACCTGTTATACTTTTTTAAAATCGTTGCTTCTGCGATATCAACGAAGCGAGAGCGTTGGCAGCACTTGCTTCCGTTTCGTAAAACTGTGCAGCTCACAATGCAACAGTTTTAACAATACATTTAAAAGTTCCGACGTATGTAGTGTTGGAATTCGTCATTTGCTGAATGAGGAAGTTCGTTTTAAACAATAATACATGAAATATGATTTTGTTTTTAATATAGCTTTGTTTTATATGCTTAGATATATGTAGACTGGCAATGGCAAGAAAAGCGTTTCTGAAGAAGAGAAATTTGTTAACACCGATTATAGATTTAAGTGTCAGGAAGACTTTTCTGAAAGTATTTATATGGAGTGTAGCCATGTATGGAAGTGAAACATGGGTGATAAATAGTTTAGACAGGAAGAGAATAGAATCTTTCGGAATGTGGTGCTACAGAAGAATGCTGAAGATTAGGTGGGTAGATCACGTAACTAATGAGGAGGTACTGAATAGAATTTGGGGAAGAGAAATTTGTGGCGCAACTTGATTATCAGAAGAAATAGTTGGAAGGACATGTTTTGAGGCATCAAGTATTGAAGGGCAGCGTGGAGGGTAGAAACCGTAGAGGGAGACCAAAAGATAAATACGCTAAGCAGATTCAGAAGGATGTAGGTTAAAGAGTTAACTGGAGATGAAGAAGCTTGAGTAGTACAGAGTAGCATGCAGGGCTGCATCAAACCAGCCTGTGGACTGAAGACCACAACAAAAACAACAACAACGTTTTTTTAGATTCTGGTTAATTTGTATGGTTTTTTAAAATTCTTTATTTTATAGTTACACACATTTTATTTATATAGGCATGACACTGTGTACGCAGACATATGAAAAAGTACTTATAGCTAGTGCATGTTTTGAGGCATCAAGTGATCACGAATGTTTTATTGGAAGTCAGCGTGGAGGGTAAAAATCATAAAGGGAGACCAAGAGATGAGTACACTAAGCAGATTCAGAAGGATGTAGGTTGCAGTAGGTACTGGGAGATGAAGAAGCTTGCACAGGATAGAGAAGCATGGAGAGCTGCATCAAGCCAGTCTCTGAAGACCATGACAATAACAACAACATATATTCTTGGAAAATTATTGCTTGTTGTCAAATAAATTACGTTGAGTTAGGCCGTTTGAACTTCGGATAGGCGCTTTCACTGTGCAATGACGAACATTCCCTTTCTTGTTTAAGATTTCTCTCTTGCTGAGGCTCTGGAGATTGTTTTTAATGATGATACTGAAGGTGATGTGTTTATTGAACAGCCAGATCCGAATGTAGACAGAGATGAAGATTCAGGAAAGGAAGTTGTTGGCAGGTGAGTAGGCCTGTTACTAGTTTGTTTCGAATAGTCTCTTTACTGATACTGCTTGCTTTATAACTTTTTATTCCATTCGGTATTGTTGCAGATTAGTAGACAACCTGTCCTCTCTGCAGTTACGAGCTAATGTTGAAATAAGGTTGCCCTTTAATGAAAGGATAAGTGTAGGTGACGAGGACCGTGACACGCCGTCACAATCAAAGAATGCTGAGCCAGATCTAATTGTATCTGTACCAGCCGTAGCAGACCCAAGTGTGCCAGAGCCATCTGTATCCAAAGTAAGATTTACCTTATTGCCGGACAATGTTGTGAACTGATCTTCTAATAGAGATACATATGGGTGGCGATGGGAGAAATGAGTGACTCTGACATTCAAAATCGCTCTACATTTTCACGGCCTGACCGTTCGAGGTATGAAAAGATATCTATCACTGATGCACCTGAACTTTTTGTTGACCAGGAATTTATTGAGCACATAGCGTTATGTATTATTTCTCATTCATCAGGAACTAAAAATTACAGCGGGCGAGATATGGTGCTTCATGTTCATTCTGTAGCCGGCCGGGTTGGCCGAACGGTTCTAGGCGCTACAGTCTGGAACCGCGCGACCGCTACGGTCACAGGTTCGAATCCTGCCTCAGGCATGGATGTGTGTGATGTCGTTAGGTTAGTTAGGTTTAAGTAGTTATAAGTTCTAGGGGACTGATGACCTCGGAAGTTAAGTCCCATAGTGCTCAGAGCCATTTGAACCATTTTGAACCATGTCCATTCTGTATGTTAGTGGCTACAGTAAACTACCTTCTAAAAGGAACTATTGGGACTGAAACGATGGATTGAAAATGTGGGCTGTGTGACAGGCTATGAGAAGAGACAAATTTCTACAAATATGTAGGTTTCTACACTGTGCGAATAACACTAAGATCGATCAAAACGACACGGCATGGATAATCCGTGTAGTTATAGAGATGTTGAAGAAGTACTGCATTAAGAACTATATATCTGAGGAATACCTGCCGTATGATGAATGTATGGAGAAGTACTTCGACCGCCACTGACGCAAACAATTCATGCGTATTACACCTATTAGTTTCGGCTACAAGATTTGGAGCCTCAATATGAAAAATTAATATTTGGTAAATTATGAACCGTATCAGGGAAAAGGTGCTAAATCAAGTGCAGTGTACGAGCAGTCTTTCTGCAAGATGGCAAGTTCCTTACTTGTTTTATTAGATGAAATTCCTGCAGTGAAGGGAGAACTTTGCTACAGCTTCTACAAGGACAATCTATTTTAAGGCGCATCACTAATTCCAAAAGAACGTTCGCTGGAAAACAAAAAATCTTTTTCCATGGAAGATCGTGGAAATTTTGAGGCAGTAGTAGAGAACAGTGATGCATTCTTCATCTGGTGCTCAAGAAGTTGACCAAGTCAAGAGATTTTCGCAACTAAAAAGCGAAATGTAATGATTCCCAGACCAAAACTGGTAGACACATACAATTCATGTATGGGAGATACTACAAAACTGCTGGCCTTTGTATAATAAAGGAAGAACCCAAAATATTTCTTAGCTGAAATTCAAGAGAGAAGTAGCAGCATAGTACTTACAGAGATACGAAGCTTTACCTAAAGGAGCGTATTTGATTCCTTCAGCCATTTATAGTTAGCAATTGTATTGTGTTATAAAATATCAATAGTAAGGCGAAGAGTTTATAATAAATTTACACAAAGGTTGTATATGTAATAAGAACTTTGAATAACCTACACAACGTGATCAAAAGTATCTGGACAGCCCCAAGGCCGGCCGCTGTGTCCGAGAGATTCTAGGCTCTTCCGTATGGAACCGCGCGACCGCTACGGTCGCAGGTTAGAATCCTGTCTCGAGCATGGATGTGTGTGATGTCCTTAGGTTAGTTAGGTTTAAGTAGTTCTAAGTTCTAGGGGACTGATGACCTCCTCAGATGTTAAGATCCAGAGTGCTCAGAGCCATTTGAACTATTTGACACCCCCAAAAATATACGTTTTTTACAATAGGCGCACTGTGGTGCCACCTACTGCCATATACTCCACATCAGCGACCTCAGTAGTCATTAGACATCATGAGAAAGCAGAAAGAGGGGCTCCACGGACCTCAGGGACTTCGAACGTGCTCAGATGATTGTGTGTCGCTGGTGCCATACGTCTTCACGCGAGATTTCCGCACTCCTAAACATCCCTAGGTCCACTGTTTCCGCTGAGATAGTGAAGTGGAAACGTGAAGGGACACATATAGCACAAAAGGGTACAGGCCGGCTTCGTCTGTTGAATGACAGAGACCGCCGACGGTAGTAGAGGGTCGTAATGTGTAACAGGCAGACATCTATCCAGACTACACACAGGAATTCCAAACTGCAACAGGATAAACTGCAAGTAATATGACAGCTGAACAGATATTGACCATATCCCTGTGTAGGGAAGTTGACTTGGACTTTCCACCAAGAAGGAATATTGTTCGAGTCCCAGAGGCACCATTTTTTAATTTCTCACAATTTATTGAATTTCACACCAAAATTCTAAATTCCCACAAATAGAACTGGTGGGGGAGGGTGAGAGGGAGGCTGGGTGAGGGTGTGGGGGAGGGTTAATTTGCATATTTAAATTAATTAATTTGTTTAATTAAATTGCTACATTGCCACATCTACCACTACAACCCTGTACCAAGCTGGGAGAGGGGGAGGAAATTGGGCATCAATGCAGGCTGTGCTCGCTTTGGCTTTGTCCCACTACTATTCTCTACGTATTGGTACTGTTTTTTAGTACCATTGACTTTACTAATGTTGTAAAACCTATGATAGACAATATCTGAAGATTTCTTCACTACTAATCTGATGTAATCTAGCCTAATACATATAATGAACGCTCTGATACCGGTGGATATCGATAATTTTATTCGTAAGGACATAACCTGACCCAAAACTATTTATACATTCAGGGTGAGTCACCTAACATTACCGCTGCATACATTTCGTAAACCACATCAAATACTGACGAATCGATTCCACAGACCGAACGTGAGGAGAGAGGCTAGTGTAATTGGTTTAATACAAACCATAAAAAAATGCACGGAAGTATGTCTTTTAACACAAACCTACGTTTTTTAAAATGGAACCATGTTAGTTTTGTTAGCACATCTGAACATATAAACAAATACGTAATCAGTGCCGTTTGTTACATTGTAAAATGTTAATTACATCCGGAGATATTGTAACCTAAAGTTGACGCTTGAGTACCACTCCTCCTGTGTATCGGAGAGCACCGAATTACGTAGGGATCCAAAGGGAACGGTGATGGACCTTAGGTACAGAAGAGACTGGAACAGCACTTTACGTCCATATGCTAACACCTTTTTATTGGTCTTTTTCATTGACGCACATGTACATTATCTTGAGGGGTGAGGTACACGTACACACGTGGTTTCCGTTTTCAATTACGGAGTAGAATAGAGTGTGTCTCGACATGTCAGGCCAATAGACGTTCAATGTGGGGCCATCATTTGCTGCACACAATTGCAATCTCTGGCGTAATGAATGTCGTACACGCCGCAGTACATCTGGTGTAATGTCGTCGCAGGCTGCCACAATACGTTGTTTCATATCCTCTAGGGTTGTAGGCACATCACGGTACACATTCTCCTTTAACGTACCCCACAGAAAGAATTCCATAGGCGTAGGATCAGGAGAACGGGCTGGCCAATTTATGCGTCCGCCCCGTCCTATGAAATGCCCGTCGAACATCCTGTCAAAGGTCAGCCTAGTGTTAATTGCGGAATGTGCAGGTGCACCATCCTGCTGATACCACATACGTCGACGCGTTTCCAGTGGGACATTTTCGAGCAACGTTGGCAGATCATTCTGTAGAAACGCGATGTATGTTGCAGCTGTTTGGGCCCCTGCAATGAAGTGAGGACCGACCAATGAGGTGGTCGCCAATGATTCCGCACCATACATTTACTGTCCACGGTCGCTGTCGCTCTACCTGTCTGAGCAAGCGAGGATTGTCCACAGACCAGTAATGCATGTTCGGTAGATTCACTGCCCCGTGGTGTGTGAAACCTGCTTCATCGGTAAACAGGTAGAACTGCAACGCATTCTCTGTTAATGCTCATTGACAGAATTGCACTCGATGATTAAAGTCATGACCATATAATTGCTGATGTAGCGACATATGAAACGGGTGAAAGCGGTGACGATGCAGTATGCGCATGACACTACTTTGACTCAGTCCACCGGCTCTCGCAATGTCCCGTGTACTCATGTGTGGGTTCATGGCAACAGCACCTAACACACCAACTGCACCCGCTTCTCCTGTGACGGGCCTGTTACGGACCCGTTTGCGTGCTACGACCATACCTGTTGCATACAGTTGGCGGTAGATGTTTTGCAATGTGCGGCACGTTGGATGCTCTCTGTCCGGGTACCGTTCTGCATACACCCTGCAGGCTTCAGCTGCATTTCGTCGACACTCGCTATAGATGAGTATCATCTCCGCCTTTTCAGAGTTCGAATACACCATGGTCACAGTTCCTACAACACTACACTATCACAGACGTCTGGTAACACGGTGTACTACAGTTGGTCTGCGTGCGGAGACGAATGCAGAATAACTATAGCAGCAAGCGCTACATGCGGACACTGCGACAGCTAGACCAAACCACAACAGTGCACTACAGCCACACTCGTAAACACGGTCGTCATCGTAAACATGTCCCTGCAGATGCTGCTCGCCGACCGTGGCCCGTGTTTGTTACAACACGAAACTGAACGTCGGAGGTTTTAAGCGTCAACTTTAGGTTACAATATCTCCGGATGTAATTAACATTTTACAATGCAACAAACAGCACTGATTACGTATTTGTTTACATGTTCAAATGTGCTAACAAAACTAACATGGTTCCATTTAAAAAAACGTAGGTTTGTGTTAAAGAACATACTTCCATGCATTTTTTTATGGTTTGTGTTAAACAATTAGACTAGCCCCTCTCCTCACGTTCGGTCTGTGGAATCGATTCGTCAGTATTTGATGTGGTTTACGAAATATATCCAGCGGTAACGTTAGGTGACTCACCCTGTATACTGATGAGCCGAAACATTATGACCACCTGGTTAATAGCTTATTTGTCCGTCATTCGAACGAAATACTTAGCTGATTCTGCGTATCAGGCATCCGAAAGTTTTTTGGCAGGTTTGTGGACGTATGTGGCATTAGATGTCTACGCAAAGGTCATTTAATTCACGTAAATAGCGGGACACTGATTTACGTAATCGGTAATGGCACCCGACAGGGAACAGATGGGTTTCATAGGATTTACGTCAGGCGAGTTTGGTCGGCGAGACATCAAGGCGAGTTCACTATAATGTTTTTCAAGCTACTGTAGCACTGTTCTGGCTCAGAGACACTGACAATTATATTGCTGAAAGATGACATCGCCATCGGGGATGGCATCAAGCATGAGGGGATGCAGTTGGTTCACAGCTATCAACGTGTCTTCGATTACTACCACAGGTCCCATGCGTAATACCGCTCCCACCACCCTGCGTCCGTGGCGCGCAGCACGTGTCGATTAGTCATTCCCCTCGATGACGGCGTTTGTGGAGATGACCGTGGACCTAGCGTGGCAAAAATGTGTTTCGCCCTAAGAGCCGACATGTTTCCACCGATGTACGGTCGAATCCCAATGATCCCGTTTCCATTACAATCGTAATTGACGATATCGTTGGATCAACATATGAGCGTGTAGGAGTGGTCTGCTTTTCAACAAAGGTCAACAATGTACTGTGAACGATGTGTCCGAAACACTTATACATGCACGAGCATTGTGCTCTTTCGGCAGGGATGCCACAGATCACCATCTATCCTATTTTACAGAGCAGACAAGCTTCCGAACTTCTATCTCTTTCCATAGAAGTTCATGACAGTTCCACGTAATAATAATCTTCCCTTTGTCAAAGTCGCTTGTCCCAATGGATTTCCCCATTTGCATTCCATATGTTCGCTAGGGTGATCTGCAGCCGGTGTCTGCTCAGCTTGCATATTTTTGTTACCGCGTCACGTGCCCCCAATGCTACCAGGCGGCTTCCAACATGCCGGTGGCCAGTGGTCACAATGTTTTGGCTTATCAGTGTAGATTTTGTGCCTTGCTGTTTATATCTGATTTGAACAGAAACGTAACTGTAAGCTACATAAAGTTATTTTTTTTTGCCATCAAATTTTGTTCATTTTGTGCAAGGAATATGATGATGAAGATTATGATGATGTTTGGTTTTTGGGGCGCCCTTACAAATCCCCAACCTTTGCTCAGTCCATTCTCGCCACTCTCAGGAATGATGATGAAATGATGAGGACAACACAAACACCCAGTCATCTCGAGGCAGGTGAAAATCCCTGACCTGTAAGGAACATGTATGAGTCAATTTTAATACTCTTTTTGTCAGTGATGTAAATAATCAGATGCTTCGGCTACAGGTGTACTATTTCTGCCTTTTCCCCATGGGGAGGGGGAGAGGAGAGTAGTTAAGCGAACAGCTGGAATTTTGTGGAAGTTGTATAATTACTGTCAACCGATCGTCTGATTATTTTAAAAAAGGAAAAACAAAAAAGATGGATCTATTGCAAATTTGTAGTTAAAGTGACCCAAGGGACCATCAGAGTCGCGAAAAGCTTGAAAGACAATAATATCCCGAAGAAGAAGTAAACGAAACAGCCACGAAAACCAGCTAAGTACCTGATTAAAACTTTTAAATGTGGTCACGTCTACTTTTGAAATAACTGAAACTTGCCCAATACCAGTACTTTTATGTGTACGTTACACTACGAAACAGCAAAGTTGTCCCTCCACTGCCACAGAACAGATCTGCAAAAACACTTAAAAGCGTCACTTTTTTCCCCCTGGAACGCTGCTGTCGTCGGAATCTGCGCTCACGCTGACCAGTACTTACGGCTTCGCCTCCCCCTTCTCGCCGCAGCTGCGGACCCAGACTGCGCTTCTAGCCAGCAAGTGAATGCCCTCGCAGGTGACCATTAATCCAATCTCGTAATTGAAAGTGTCCCGCCGCTTTATGAACGCAATGTGTTATCAGCTCCGCCCCCCGTGGCGGTTTCCGTCGCCCCACCGCATTCATTCGCAGAGCTGCCTTTCCCTCTTCATTCTTTTGCTGCCTAAATGCGGCTGTAAGACGCCAGAGGACTAACAAAGTCCGCCTTCTCCACCTTTCACCGCGGCTGCTCCAGGCCTGCGTCCCTCGTCACGTTCTTTTTCTTCCTCTCTCTCTCTCTCCATGTTTCGGTGTGTGCTGCACTCCATCTAGTGGCTGTAAAGGGCACCAAGGAGCAGTTATGGCAACGAGGGAAGCTAGAAGAGGGGGGAGGGAGGGCGGGAAGCGGAAGGGCCGAGGAAGCGAGCTAAGACCGGTGGAAGGGTGAGAGGGGGTGGGGCAGTGTTTCTTTTTAACGCCCGGCCCTATAAACATGTCCGATATAATTGTTGCCGGAAGAAATATACTTAGCGATGCCGTAAAGCTCTTTTCACACTTCCATACTTCTTTCTGGTTATTATACTTTACGCGAGGAAAGGTCCGGCTGTAAAATTCAAATTTTTGGCTCACTACTGCATTGCGGGCATACTTACCACCATACACAGATGTCCTATAGGCCCACGGACATAATTTGTTCAGCACTGGAAGGGCATTCTGTTAGCAAAAAGGTGAATGGCCTTTCTCATCATGATGCACAAATTTTAACTTTAAAAGAGTTTTGTGGCGCAACACATGTTAAATATAGTTATCAACTGTGTAGGACAGCTGATCCAGTTGCTGTAGAGACCTTTGTAAACCTTATCAAGGAACAAGAGTGGCAAGATGTCTATAGCGCTGATACAGTAGACGATAAATATAACGCTTTTCTCAAAACTTTTCTCGTGCTCTTTGAAAGTTGCTTTCCGTTAGAACGTTCAAAACAGGGTACTAACACAAACAGGCAGCCTGGGTGGCTGACTAGAGGGATAAGAATATCTTCTAGAACAAAGTGGCAATTATATCAAAACGTTAGAAACAGTCAAAATCTAAATGTAGCAGCCCATTACAAACAGTATTGTAAGGTGCTTAAAAATGTTATTAGGATGGCAAAAGGTAAGTGGTATGTAGATAGAATAGCTAAGTCTCAGTATAAAATTAAAACCATATGGTCAGTCGTAAAGGAAGTGGCTGGTCTGCAGAGACAGGTCGAGGATATAGAATCAGTGCGTAGTGGGAATGTTCGTGTTACTGATAAGTCGCATATATGTACAGTATTTAATAATCACTTTCTGAATATAGCAGGAGAACTAAATAGAAACCTAGTCCCAACAGGGAAAAAAGTGTTCCGAGACTGTTACCTGAAATGCTCCTCCATGATAATGACAAGAGGGAGGTTGACTTAATAATTAAATCACTAAAGACCAAGAAATCTCATGGATATGACGGGGTATCTAGCAGAATACTGAAGTATTGTTCTGTGTATGTTAGCCCGGTATTTAGCCATATCTGTAACTTTTCCTTTAGGAGTGGTCGGTTTCCTGACCGATTAAAGTATTCTGTAGTGAAGCCACTTCATAAAAAGGGAGACAGGGATAATGTTGACAACTTTAGACCTATTTCCATGTCATCGGTGTTTGCTACAGTTATCGAGATGGTTGTATATACAAGGTTACTGGAGCATTTAAATTTACATAATTTGCTGTCAAATGTACAGTTAAGTTTCAGAAATGGTTTAACAACTGAAAATGCTATATTCTCTTTTCTCTGTGAGGTTTCAGACGGATTAAATAGAAGGTTGAGAACGTTAGATGTTTTCTTTGATTTAACGAAGGCTTTTGACTGTGTTGAGCACAAAATATTACTGCAGAAGTTGGACCATTATGGAGTAAGGGGAGTAGCTTACAATTGGTTCGCCTCTTACTTTAAGAACAGAAAGCAGAAGGTAATTCTCCGCAATATTGAGAGTGGTAGTGATGTTCAGTCGCAATGGGGCACTGTTAAGTGGGGCGTTCCCCAAGGGTCGGTTCTGGAGCCACTGCTGTTTCTTATTTATATAAATGATATGCCTTCTAGTATTACAGGTGATTCAAAAATATTTCTGTTTGCTGATGACACCAGCTTGGTAGAGAAGGATCTTCCGTGTAATACTGAAACAGTATCAAATAATGTAGTTCATGAAATAAGTTCGTGGCTTGTGGAAAATAATTTGATGCTAAATCACAGTAAGACTCAGTTTTTACAGTTTCTAACTCAAAATTCAACGGGAACCGATATTTTGATCAGACAGAACGGGCATATTATAAGCGAGACGGAACAGTTCAAGTTCCTAGGCGTTCGGTTAGATAGTAAGCTATTGTGGAAAGCCCATGTCCAGGATCTTGTTCAGAAACTAAATGCTGCTTTATTTACCATTAGAACAGTATCTGAAATAAGTGACAGTTCAACACGAAAAGTAGTCCACTTCGCATATTTTCATACCCTTATGTCATATGGTATTTTTTTGGGGTGATTCTTCTCATTCAAAAACGGTATTTTTTGCTCAAAAACGGGCTGTTCGAGCTGTATGTGGTGTAAGTTCGAGAACCTCTTGTCGACCCCTATTCAATAGTCTGGGAATTCTGACAGTGCCCTCACAGTATATATTTTCTTTAATGTCGTTTGTTGGTAGCAATATTAGCCTATTCCCAAGAGTTAGCAGCTTTCACTCAGTTAATACCAGGCAGAAATCAAATCTGTATGTGGAATGCACTTCCTTGCCTCCTGTGCAGAAAGGAGTGCAGTATTCTGCTGCATCCATTTTCAATAAGCTACCACAAGAACTCAAAAATCTTAGCAGTAGCCCAAAGTCCTTTAAGTCTAAACTGAAGAGTTTCCTCATGGCTCACTCCTTCTATTCTGTCGAGGAGCTCCTGGAAGAGCTAAAAAATTTAGTAAATTCCAGTGTTACATTGTTGATTTTCTTTATTTAAACTTACGACTTGTCGCCTGAGTATGTTTTTTATATTTCATTTTATCTGTTTCTACTATCGTGTTATAATTTCATGTATTGACTCGTTCCATGACCATGAAGATTTCTCCTTAATTTGGTCCCACGGAACAATAAATAAATAAATAAATAAATAATGAACACTTGCCACATATGAGAGTAAGGTGAATGCACCTCATCAGTACTCATTATCTGAGTCGCAGGAACATTCTTTTGTTTCACTTAGAGAAGCAGTTTTGGAAGCCACGAGAACAGACAGACAAGTTTTGTAAACAAAGATACTCTTTACCTTTTTCCATTGTCTATAATAGGTGTATCTGTAGGTGCAAAACAGGAGTTTTTATAATTATATTGACAATGTCCTCAAAAATTGGAAATCAGACAATTATTGAGGGATTGAATATGATAAATACACTAATCTAAGAGTTCGACTATTTGGAGGTAATAAAGTAATACGAGAAAATGAAGGCGACTCACTGAATAAGAAAAGGGTTGAGACCTATAAAGGTAAATACTCAATACGGTTGAACCTAGTAATTATCAACGAAATACTAGCAATACTTCAGCTGTAACACGAATTATGATTATGATTAACGTGTAGCTATACAAATTTCAACCAATTTGCGGAACAATAAACAGAGCACTTTACTAGAAACGAAAAAGAATTATAAAAATAAATCTTTACAGAACTAATACGATAACAGCTGTTTGGAAGGGAGAGTATGATAAAGAAAAAAAAAGACGACACAAAGTACAAGCAGCAAAGATGAGATTCTTAAGGAGAGTGAAATTCTGTATAAGAGGACCCTTAAATACAAATTAACTGTAGCGAGGAATAATGAGAGGAGTCTGAAGCCCCTGAGGCATATTACAATAATGAATACCGCAGGGTAATCAGAGAAGTTGGGCACACAAACATGGCACAAGGGAGGGACCTGTTAATAAATCTAGCGTAAGAGAAGAAATACTTCAAACGTTCGACAAAAGGAAAAATGTTTTGATGATTTACTCTGACTACTGGTAGTAAAAGCCATTCGAAATATCTGGGGCTCATAATTGATAAAGACTGGTGAAATAGTAACAGCTAATCGCTTCTGTCATACTAAAATACATTAACAACTTCTCTCAACAGATATTCCATCTATTACAGTTTTAATTGGTCATACTGAGTTCTAGCCAAGAAACTGGATCATCCAAACCCTGAAATTAAAAGAGAGAATTCTCAATCTAGCACCGTTCACAGTAACGCTAACTCACTACAGTCTTGTGAAGACAACTATTTGATCTTCAAATGTAATTTGCACCTTTCTGATTTATACTGCCGACTATGATTACATTGTCACTGTAAACTGGTAATTTAGAAAAGAGCATTAGAAACGATGACCTTTATCGACATTTTCTAGGACGGCTCAAACACAATTAGACTGCGAAACGATGGAAAATTACTGCACATTATTGTCTGTAGGATTAGTATCGGAGTGCAGCCTGAGGAGAAGAAAGATCAGCGTGGGGCAGAATCTCTGCATTAAGGTAATTGATGCCACAATTGAGACTGTTAGCCATGCAAGCACCGGGCGTGCTCATTTAAATAAGCTCAGGAAACTGACTGAAAAAGCAGATAACTATAGAGCGTGTTATTTTTTTATTTTATTTTACACGTCTAGCTCCATAGGACCAAATTAGGGAGCACATTTCCATGGCCGTGGAACGTGTCAGTACAGGAAATTAGAACAGAAAAGTAATAACAGATGAAATAAAATGTTTATGAATCCTAAAAGGACGTGAAACAAAAAGTTTATGTAAACGTAGACAACAATATAACACAGGAATGAGCTTAATTTTTCAAGGAACGCCTCTACGGAATAGAAGGAGGAAACTCTTCAGTTTGAATCTGAAAGCGGGTGGATTACTGCTAAGATTTTTTAATTCTTGTGGTAGCTTACTGAAAATGGATGCAGCAGAATACTGCACGCCTTTCTCCACAAGAGTTAAGGAAGTACGATCCAAATGCAGATCGGATTTATGCCTAGTATTAACTGGGTGAAAGCTGCTAATTCTTGGGAATAAGCTGATACCGTTAACACGAAACGACAGTAAGGTACATATATATTGAGAGGCCAATGTCAGAATACCCGGACTAGTGAACAGGGGTCGTAAGGGGTTCGCGAACTTACACCACTTATTGCCCTAACCGTCCGTTTCTGTGGAAAAAAATACTTTGAGAATGGGTTATAGAATACCACATGTCATAAGCGAATAAAAATAAGAAAAGTTGACTACTTTCCGTGGCAAACTATCACTTACTCCAGATACAGTTCTAATAGTAAAAATTTCAGCATTAACTCTTTGAACAAGATCCTGAACATGGGCTTTCCGCGACAGTTTACTGTCTATCTGAACACCGAGGAATTTAAGCCGTTCAGTGTCACTAATGAGTATAAAAACTTAGTGTTAAAATTTGTGCATCATAGCCTGAAAGGTCATTTACTCATTTGCTAACAGAATGCCCATCTAGTGAAAGACGAATGAATAAAAATATTGCTACAGTTATGCTACTGTTCCCCTGCACTCTGGTTGGAAAAATACGGTCTGCATCAGATCACATGAATTTAGGAGATTTTCAAACATCCTTTTCATTGCACAATCACGCACAAAATTAATATTAAAGTCACCAAATACAAGTAATTTTTGGTACTTCCTATAATATGAACCAAGGACCATCTCTAGCTTGAGTTCAGCGCTTTGATTCGTCTAGGGACTCAAATGGAATGTGGAGGCTGTCCGTGTGGCATCGCCCGCTCTGCCTGTGAGTGGACATGTGGCCGCTCCTTCAGCAAGGTCCGAGCAGGCACACGGGGGGAGGGGTTTATTAGTTATTGGGGGCTCCAACGTTAGGCGGGTGATTCAGCCCCTTAGGGAAATAGCGGAAAGGTCGGGGAAGAAGACCAGTGTTCACTTTGTCTCCTTACCGGGGGGTTTCATTCGAGATGTGGAGGAGGCCCTACCGGCGGCGATATAGAGCACTGGGTGCACCCGACTGCAGATTGTTGCTGATGTCGGCACCAATGACTCCTGCCCTCTGGGTTCAGAGGTCATCCTCAGTTCGTACAGGCGGCTGGCGGAATTGGTGAAGGCGCAAAGCCTCGCTCGCGGGGTGGAATCAGAGCTAACTATTTGTAGTATCGTTCCCAGAACCGATCGCGGTCCTCTGGTTTGGAGCCGAATGGAAAGCTTAAACCAGAGTCTCAGACGATTCTGCGGAGAGCTGGGGTGGAGAAATGTAGGGTCCCCCTGAATAAATTAGGAGTGCACTACACGCCGGAAGCGGCTACAAGGGTACAAGGGTAGCGGAGTACGTGTGGATTGCACATGGGGGTTTTTTAGGTTAGAGAATTCCCTCCCTAGGCCCGACAAGACTCCTCCTGAGACACGGCAAGGTAGGAGTAGGCAAAATGCAACAGGGGATAACAATATTAATGTGCTAATAGTAAACTGCAGGAGCGTCTATAGAAAGGTCCCAGAATTGTTCTCATTAATAAACGGTCACAACGCCCATATAGTACTAGGGACAGAAAATTGGCTGAAACCAGACGTAAACAGTAATGAAATCCTAAACTCCGATTGGAATGTATACCGCAGAGACAGGCTGGACAGTGAAGGAGGAGGCGTGTTTATAGCGATAAGAAGTGCAATACTATCGAAGGAAATTGACGGAGATCCGAATTGTGAAATGATTTGGGTGAAGGTCACGGTTAAAGCAGACTCAGACATGGTAATTGGATGTCTCTATAGGCCCCCGGGCTCAGCAGCTGTTGTGGCTGAGCACCCGAAGAATAATTTGGAAAATATTTCGAGTTGATTTCCCGACCATGTTATAGTTCTGGGTGGAGATTTTAATTTGCCGGATATAGACTGGGAGACTCAAACGTTCATAACGGGTGGCAGGGACAAAGAATCCAGTGAAATTTTTTAAAGTGCTTTATCTGAAAACTACCTTGAGCAGTTAAACAGAGAATCGACTCCTGACGATAACATATTAGACCTTCTGGTGTCAAACAGACCCGAACTATTTGAAACAGTTAACGCAGAACAGGGAATCAGCGATCATAAAGCGGTTACTGCATCGACGATTTCAGCCGTAAATAGAAATATTAAAAAAGCTAGGAAGATTATTCTGTTTAGCAAAAGTGACAAAAAGCAGATTGCAAAGTACCTGATGGCTCAACGTAAAAGTTTAGTCTCAAGTACAGATAGTGTTGAGGATCAGTGGACTAAGTTCAAAACCATCTTACAATATGCGTTGGATGAGTATGTGCCAAGCAAGATCGTAAGAGATGGAAAAGAGCCAACGTGGTACAACAACCGAGTTAGAAAACTGCTGCGGAAGCAAAGGTAACTTCACAGCAAACATAAACATAACCAAAGCCTTGCAGACAAACAAAAATTACGCGAAGCGAAATGTAGTGTGAGGAGGGCTATGCGAGAGGCGTTCAATGAATTCCAAAGTAAAGTTCTATGTACTGACTTGGCAGAAAATCCTAAGAAATTTTGGTCCTATGTCAAAGCGGTAGGTGGATCAAAACAAAATGTCCAGACACTCTGTGACCAAAATGGTACTGAAACAGAGGTTGACAGACTAAAGGCCGAAATACTAAATGTCTTCTTCCAAAGCTGTTCCACAGAGGGAGACTGCACTGTAGTTCCTTCTCTAGATTGTCGCACATTTGACAAAATGGTAGATGTCGAAATAGACGACAGAGGGATAGAGAAACAATTAAAATCGCTCAAAAGAGGAAAGGCCGCTAGACCTTATGGGATACCAGTTCGATTTTACACAGAGTACGCGAAGGAACTTGCCCCCCTTCTTGCAGCGGTGTACCGTAGGTCTCTAGAAGAGCGAAGTGTTCCAAAGGATTGGAGAAGGGCACAGGTCATCCCCGTTTTCAAGAAGGGACGTCGAACAGATGTGCAGAAATATAGACCTATATCTCTAACGTCGATCAGTTGTAGAATATTGGAACACGTATTATGTTCGAGTTTAACGTCTTTTCTGGAGACTAGAAATCTACTCTGTAGGAATCAGCATGGGTTTCTAAAAAAGACGGTCGTGTGAAACCCAGCTCGCGCTATTCGTCCACGAGACTCAGAGGGCCATAGACACGGGTTCACAGTTAGATGCCGTGTTTCTTGACTTCCGCAAGGCGTTTGGCACAGTTCTCCACAGTCGTTTAATGAACAAAGTAAGAGCATACGGACTATCAGACCAATTGTGTGATTGGATTGAGGAATTCCTAGATAACAGAACGCAGCATGTCATTCTCAATGGAGAGAAGTCTTCCGAAGTAAGAGTGATTTCAGGTGTGCCGCAGGGGAGTGTCATAGGACCGTTGCTATTCACAATATACATAAATGACCTGGTGGATGACATCGGAAGTTCACTGAGGCTTTTTGCAGATGATGCTGTGGTGTATCGAGAGGTTGCAACAATTGAAAATTGTACTAAAATGCAGGAGGATCTGCAGCGAATTGACGCATGGTGTAGGGAATGGCAATTGAATCTCAATGTAGACAAGTGTAATGTGCTGTGAATACATAGAAAGATAGATCCCTTATCATTTAGCTACAAAATATCAGGTCAGCAACTGGAAGCAGTTAATTCCATAAATTATCTGGGAGTACGCATTAGGAGTGATTTAAAATGGAATGATCAAATAAAGTTGATCGTCGGTATAGCAGATGCCAGACTGAGATTCATTGGAAGAATCCTAAGGAAATGCAATCCGAAAACAAAGGAAGTAGGTTACAGTACGCTTGTTCGCCCACTGCTTGAATACTGCTCAACAGTGTGGGATCTGCACCAGATAGGGTTGATAGAACAGATAGAGAAGATCCAACGGAGAGCAGCGCGCTTCTTTACAGGATCATTTAGTAATCGCCAAAGCGTTACGGAGATGATAGATAAACTCCAGTGGAAGACTCTGCAGGAGAGACGCTCAGTAGCTCGGTACGGGCTCTTCAGCGAAGAGTCAAGCAGTATATTGCTCCCTCCTACGTATATCTCGCGAGAAACCATGAGGATAAAATGAGAGAGATTAGAGCCCACACAGAAGCATACCGACAATCCTTCTTTCCGCGAACAGTACGAGACTGGAATAGAAGGGAGAACCGATAGAGGTACTCAGGGTACCCTCCGCCACACACCGTCAGGTGGCTTGCGGAGTATGGATGTAGATGTAGATGGAATACCGTTTTTAACGTACATGGCCACTGCCCCATTCCGCGAAGAACTCCTTGAAAAACAGCCAGCCAATCTGAATCATGGTAAAGGAAGCCTCTGAACTGTCACATTATTTAAGTGGTGCTCTGATATATCAATAATCTCAGACTCAACATTTATAAGCAATTCACTAACTTTATCTCTACTACCTCTTGTATTTTGATGAAATACGCTAATTCCTTGGCTACTTAGATACCTGACCTTTGAAGGTGGTTCCTTTGTTAGAGAGACTTTCTTTAAGCAAGTATACTTGTCAGCTGACTTCAGTCGAAAAAAAGGTGCAGCTCTAACGCCAACCACTACAGAAATTTTCCCATTAGAGATACCAACACCGCCTACTAAACTGTCACCGTTAAGCTTTGTTCACCCTCACTTCCCATACCTATCGAGGCCATGCCTAGAGAAACCCAAGCTATTGATAGACTCAACTGGCACCAACGCAGTGTGATCCATGTCCTCAGCCATCAGTGCCTTCCCAACCCGCATTTTAACATGTGTATCATCAGCATTAAGACGCTGAAACATTTGCACAGAGTGCACATTTTTGCCACCAGTTTGAGAAGCTATCTTTTCTAGGTCACCACCTACATCATAATCCCCGACCCTATCAAGACTACTCCCAGCTCCACTCGCAATAACTACCTGATTCTCTTTCGTAAAATTCCTACGTAACTCCCCTACGTTAACAGTCAGCTGAGCCAACCCTTCTCTAGGCTTCACAATGCTGGTGACTTGTTACTCACACCCCAACACTTCCTACAACTGCTGGCTTACACCTCTGACGTTGAACTACTTAACAGTAGAAACTTCTTTTTATCTGAATCTACAACTGTCTTAGGGGCCGTAACTACTGAGATCTGCTGCATGTTCCCTACACCTACAACTAAAAAAAGAGGCTCCTCTCCACTAAACTCTGACACTTGGTGAAATCTATTGGTGATACACAAAGTACAACTGTCTGAATATCTCCTCCTCCTCACTGCCTTCAAACCAACTGCCAGTTCCATTCCCTAGCGCCCTTCTCCACCTCATTCTATCTAGGATTCTGCAACTACACCGAAGGGTACAGTTCATGCGCTCGTGCACCTCTGTTAACTTATTCCTGCTACAAATTCTGCATTTCCAGGAGAGGACATCGCCAGAATGTCCACCGGCTTCCCCACAGAATTTCCCCAATGAAAACACTTTGAACAAATCTCACACCACGACTGGAGTAACTAGTCAGCGCGCCGCTAGTTAAAGCTTCGATCGTTAATAGCAGGATAGACCATTCCAGGACCTAGACTGAAGGAATGGCTCTGAAGTAACTCATTATTTATCTGTTCTCCCAAAGAACAAAGCTGATATATTGAGGATGATATTAATTATTCTGTGATATTACACTCCTCGCTAGCCACGCAATTACATGTTTCGTACCATTTCAGGCTGCAGACTGAAGCAGCTCCACAGGGCAGCAACATTTGTGCATCCAAGAAAGATCTGAATTTATCCAACACTCAGTATCTAATTCAGCATCGAAATACTCCTGACTACGGATGCTCCTTGCCCTCCTTCACCAAGGCAGAGTAGAAATTCGTCTCAACACCCAGCTGCACTCATTTTCTCTTACAATGCAGTGAACTGGCACAGGATAGAAACTCCATATGAGAAAGGTCACTTAAAAATAAAAACTCATGTTAGACACCTACTTCCTCTGAGCATCGGTATTATCGCACTGAATTAGAAACAGGCAAAAAATTAATACCTAATTTAGTTAAGTCATTGAGTTCTAGAACTAATGAAAGATAAAAAAAATCGACGTTCGTCTTTCATAAGCATTTAACCCACAGCAGAATTCCCATCGTTTTTCAGTAAAGGGCGCGGGTAAGGAAATTTAGGCTCAAGAGAAACATAAGCAAGGAGTGGATACTGGCTACAAGCCAAACAAATTGAATGTTCCAACTGATCTAAAATAGACCTTACTAAGAATTTGTAAAAATAGGTGTGTGCATAAGTTTGTAACCAGTATCACATTCCATAACCTCTCAGGAAAACGGATAACTTAACCTCTATTACTATAATGACCAACGGACTGACCACCAAGATATTTGCAATAACACCCAAATGGATGCTTAATAAAGATAACAATAGGCATGAGACGAGGGTGTTGCTGGAAGCAAAGACCTGATTCTCAAGTACTCATGGAGAGGCAAAAATTATAATCATCTTCAAGGAATTATCACACTAGCACTATCACGTAATTTAAAGGATATTTAAAAAATAATGGTTATTTTCCTTTAACGGAGTCACAACAAACCATTGGTAAAGGCTAAGTTGAAACATATATTAATAATAAAGAATTTAAGCACTCTGGCATAAAGTGATGCAAACAAGTGAAGACTGTTGTAATGCACAATACAAGGATTCATATTACTGTATGTGATGTTGAAGTGTGTTAAAAGAAATGTGGATAAATCATAGGGTATTACTACACACAAGGTATCATAAACAAAACAGGAACTTACAATACCTAAGGATGTGTAACACTAAGTACTGAGTCAAATCATGTAGAAATAAATAATAGTAACTGATAGTGCAGTGTGTGAAAAATAAGATTAAAATGAATATGTGCAGATTAACGCACCTCATAAATTCTACAACTACGTATATGCCAGGTTGTATAATAAAACGTCTGTTACTAACGACCAGGCTTAATCGTGAGAGCACAAGTGACATAAAACTGTACACACAGGCTTACGTTAAAGTAACTCCTAAGACGTGAGGAAAAAGGACAAATAAAGATACACACACACACACACACACACACATGTCAAGAGGTGAAGAACGTAGAGTGAGAGACAACACACCTCAGAACAAATCGTTAAGGACAGTATGGTTGAAAAGAAGACCACAGCATACGCAATAACAACAAAAGTAAACAGACATGAAGAACATACATTACAGAGTCACAGGTGTGATTGCCTGGCTTGCCGCGCGGTCTAACGAGCTGTTTCCCGAGCAGGAAGGCGTGTCGGTCCCCGGCACGTATCCACCCGGCGGATTAGTGTCGAGGTTCGATGTGCCAGTCAGCCTGTGGATGGTTTTTTTGCGGTTTTCCACCTGCCTCGGCGAATACAGGCTGGTTTCCCATATTCCGCATGAGTTACACCACGTCAGCGATTGCTGCGGAAACACTGTTTCCATGTACACGTACACGATAATCACTCTGGCACGCCAACCTTTGGGGTTACACTCGTCTGGTATGAGACGTTCCCGGGGTGAGGGAGGGTTCTCTGGGGAGAGAATTACACAATAACCTTGGGTGTTACCAGATCTTCTGTATAGACTGTATGAGCTACCCAGTTCCAGACACTGATAGTGACCATAACATAGTGGCAGGAAAATGTGATCTGAAATTCAGAAACCTGAAGAAAAGAACTTATGAGAAATGGGATCTGAATAGACTAAAGGATGATGTGGTTAGGCTGATATACAAGGAACAAACAAACTTGGCTACAGTTATGAACACACCAGAAATGCTGAAGAAAGATGGGAGTCGTTGATTAGCAAATTTCGTACGAGCAGCAAACGATGTGGTATGGCGACAGAAGACAAAGCATGAAAAAGAGTGGATTACAGACAGCATAATAACAAAAATAAATTTAAGTCGTAACCTGGAACGAGACAACACTGAGAAAGGACAAAGGCAATATAGAGCGCTGAGTCAAAAAGGGCTACATGGTAGTTCTTGGAGGACCAATGTAGAGAGGTGAACGAAGTGATCAAGGTAGGAAAGCTGGAATCTGCCTGTAAATTGTTGAGAAAAGACTAAAAGAGGACCAAGACACATATATTGCCTTCATCGACTTAGAAAAAATCATTCGACAGGGAAGACTGGTCACGGCATTTTAACATGCTGAGGGAGATTGGCATATAATATGACAGAAGAGTAATGCTAGACATATAGAGAAGAAGTAGGTAGCTGTAGTAAGGTGTGGAGAACATCAAGATGAAGCTACCATTGGACAATGTACACCACATTGTGCAGCATCGGCTCGTTAGGTGGGAATTCGCTGCTTTATAGGGCTACATCGACACCGCAGTTTCGTTAGATTCCAGTACTGGAGGTAGGTTTTTTCCAGTTTAATTCAGACTGTCAACCACTGCACAGCCGAATTCAGATTCGTGGGGTTCATTCACATCACCGAGAGAATGTGCAGCCTGAATTCATTAACGTTCCCTGCACATCATGCTTGTGCCGATTAACCGTTTACAGTGTTAGATTGGTATTATCAGTCTGTTGCTTTTCTTGTGTTCGAAGTCGAACTTTTGCAATAAATCCCCAGTTTATTTTGATTCCATTTATCATACTCAGTTGTTCTTTAAATGCAGCTATTAATTCATTTTATAGCAATTCCCCTCATCAGAGTCTCGTGTTAGGGCCAAATTTCAGATGGCGTATTTCCATTGTGTTAATTGCATCAACATTGTGTCTTTTTTTGGGTTATCAGTCTTCCGACAGCGTTGATGCGGCCACCCACGAATTCCTCTAATGTCCCAACTTTTTCATCTCCGAGTAGCACTTGCAACCTATGTCCTCATGTATTTGCTGGATGTATTCCAATCTCTGCCTCCCTTTGCAGTTTTTGCCCTCTACAGCTTCCTCTAGTACCATGGACGTCATTCCCTGATGTCTTAAGAAATGTCCTATGGTCCTGTTCCTTCTCCTTGTCAGTGTTTTCCACATGTTCCTTCCCTCTCCGATTCTGCGCACAACCTCCTCATTCCTTACCTTATCAATCCATCTAATTTTCCATATTCGTCTGTAGCACCACATCTCAAATGCTTTGATTCTCTTCTGTTCCAGTTTTCCCACAGTCCATGTTCCACTACCATACAATGCTGTACTCCAGACGTACGTCTCAGAAATTTCTTCCTCCAATTAATGCCTATGTTTAATACTAGTAGACTTCTCCTGGCCAGGAAAGCCCTTTTTGCCAGTGCTAGTCTGCTTTTGACGTCCTCTTTACTCTTTCCGTCACTAATAATTTTGCTGCCTAGGTAGCAGAATTTGTTAACTCATCTACTTCGTGACCGTCAATCCTCTTGTCAAGTTTCTCGCTGTTCCCATTTCCGCTACTTCTTGTTTCGTCTTTCCTCGATTTAATCTCAATCCACATTCTCTACTAATTAGATTGTTCTCCATTCAGCAGATTATGTAATTCTTCTCTTTCACTCAGGATAGCAATATCATCAACGAACCGTATCATTGATATACTTTCACTTTGAATTTTAATTCCACTCCTGAACCTTTCTTTCATTTCCATCATTGTTTCTTCGATGTACAGAACGAACAGTAGGCGTGTAAGACGACATCCCTTACACCCCGCAGTATGGTATGGATAATGCCATCTCTAGTGTTGTACCGGATCCCTCGTAGTGGTTCTTTCACTTTGGCAAACAGATCGTAATCGCAGGCACTCGTGGCGAGTGAGTACAGTGGCTGTTCCACACGCCCCCACTTCTAGCGGCGCAAGAGGTGCTGCACAGTAGCAGCGTTCTGGCATCGCCCATTGTCATGTGAAATGATGGCGTGCTCTTCCAGGAAATGTCGCCGATTTCGCTCGAGCGCTGAACGAAGGTGGCACTGCAACATCTTGCAGTAGTAGGCAGCGTCTAACGCCACCCTTGGCGGTACAGCGTGATGCGGTATTAACCAATCACTGCCAGACACCGCAATGATCACAGCATTTGGTGTAGCGTGCACTTCTATGGACGAAGAGAACCGGGATGCCTCCATTCACCGGATAGGCAATTCAAGTTTGGTTCGTACGAGTGCGCACAGATTTCGTCGATAGTGACGATGCGTCGAAGAAGTCGTTACCTTCCCTTTGGTACCGGCCAAACAAAACCTGTGCGTCGACGTAGCCTTGCCAATGACGCACCTCGGACATTTCGTGGGGTATACGACGTGATGGAATTTTGCGGTTCCCCATAATGTCGTGCAGAATGTGGAGCACAGTATTGTGGCATACTCCGGCATACTCGGGCTTCTTCCGCTAACTCTCGCGCGTCCAGCGGTGATCCACGTCTGACAAAGCAGCAAGGATTTGGAACTGTATTGTCTTCCATGTGGGGTCGTCCTGTAAGGGGGTGATACTACACAGAACCTCTGCCTAGTCTGAACGATTTAACCCATCATGCGACTGTGCTCTAAGGCAAAGTTGCGTGACCACATGCTTCACGCAGTCCCTGGGAACATTAGTGAGTACTCCGACCTCGTGTCACTTCAATTTTGAGCCAATAACGTTGCTCTGTCTTTGTAGACGTGGTGTTAGGGCGGCTGCACTATTGCTGTGACGTTCAACGGTCTACACACTGCAGTAGATTAGCAGAGTGCTAACCCCGCTCGCTGTACAAACTAAGCTCAAAGGACTTTCTTGTGTCAGTACGAATGGCCGCTCGGCGAGTCACCGGTTTGACGTTACAGCAATGTTAGCGCTACTTTGTATCCAGCGCTTCTACAGTCAAGCGCCAAAGAAACTGGTATCTGCGTGCGTATTCAAATAGAGATATATGTAAAAAGGCAGAATACTGATCTGCGTTCGGCAACGCCGATTTAAGACAAGTGGCGCAGTTGTTAGATCGGTTACTGCTGTTACAATGGAATGTTATCAAGATGTGAGTTTGAACGTGGTGTTACAGTCGGCGCACGAGCCATGGGACACGTAATTCCGAGGTACCGATGAAGTGTGGATATTCCTTAACGATCATTTCAGAAGTGTACCGTAAATATCAGGAATCCTCTGAAACAGCAGATCTCCGGAGAATCCTGCAAGAACTGGACCAACGAAGACAAGAAAAGTGTTCAACGTGACAGAATTGCAACCCTTCCGCAAGTTGCTGCAGATTTCAATGCTGGGCCTTCAACAACTGTCAGCGTATCAACCATTCAACGAAACATCACCGATATGGGCTTTCGGAGCAAAAGGCCCGCTCGTTTACCCTTGATGACTGCACCACAATCAGATTTACTCTTCGCCTGGGCCCGTCAACGCCGACACTGGACTGTTGATGAATGGAAACATGTTGCCTGGTCGGACGATTCTCGTTTCAAATTGTATCGAGCTGATAGACGTGTACGGGTATGGAGACAACCTCATGAATCCATGGACCCTGCATGTCAGCAGAGGACTGTTCAAACCCTGGTGGAGTCTCTGTAATGGCGTGGAGCGTGTGCAGTGGAGTGATATGTGACCACCGATACCTCTAGATACGACTCTGAGAGGTGACACGTATGTAAGCATCCTGTCTGATTAGCTGCATCCATCCATGTCCATTGTGCATTCCTGCATTGAGGAAGGACAATGTGACACTCCAAACGTTCAGAGTTGCTACAGAGTGGCTCCAACAGCACTCTTCTGAGTTTAAAAACTTCCACTGACCTCCAGACTCCACAAACATGAACATTATCGAGCATACGCGGAATGCCTTGCAACGTGCTGTTCAGAAGAGATCTGCACCCCCTTTTACGGATTTATGCACAGCCTTCTATAGTTGATGGTGTCAGTTCCCTCCAGCACGATTTCAGACGTTGGTCGAGTCGATGGCCCGTCGCGTTCCGGCACTTCTGCATGCTTGTGGGGGTCCTACCCGACATTAGGCAGCTGTAAGAGATTCTTTGGCTCTTCAGTGTATATCATTACAAAAGTTGTTCATTACAGTAAGGGGGTCACCTAGAAATGAGGCCATCTTGCAAGCGAATGTTGTTGGGTTATTTTTGGGTGAGGAGACCAGACAGCGAGGTCGTCGGTCTCATCGGATTAGGGAAGGACGGGAAAGGACGTCGGCCGTGCCCTTTCAATGGAACCATCCCGGCATTTGCCTGGAGCGATGTAGGGAAATCACGGAAAACCTAAATCAGGATGGCTGAACGGGGGATTGAACTGTCGTCCTCCCGAATGCGAGTCCAGTGTGCTAACCACTGTGCCACGTTGGTCGGTGCAAGCGAATGACACGATCGCCAAGTTTGAGTCAAAACAGTCTCCCCATCCGTCGCCACTACTCTCCATCAATGAATGGAGCCATAAATACAAGGAATCGTGCTTCTGGTAAACTACAAAATGATGTGAAACATTTCGCTACTAATATGGCGCAAATTTCAGAGAGAGTCTTAGTGAACAAAAGGAGTTTCGAAAAAATCATTCGCAGCTCTCGTTAAGTTAGTGCTATATCACCAGTGCAGCGTGTCATATCGTTAACTTACGAGAAAAGAAGTATGAAAACTACAAAACCCACAGGATCTGGAAGTCAATACGTGACGATTTCTCATAAGTATAGTAAAAGTATATCGGTCATAGAGATGACCGATGTCATGAGGGGAAACGCATATTCTGGCAAAACGAGTAGCTAAAAATCCACTGAAGACGCCTATAACAGAAAAGGCGAAACGCGTCTGGAAAAATGTAGTATACTACTGCAGCAAGACAAAGGCTTCTTGAAGTTATGGAAGGAATATTTTTGCACTCTATGCGACAGACGTCAGTACTAGCAAAACACTTTTTGAACTACTGTGTTTAAAACTGTATAGTTTTCATTACATGAGATCATCAGCTACGACGTTTAAAGATAAGCTGTAGATGCAATTCGATGCTTTGTTTCTACAGACTGGTCAAGCCCTGGATTAGAAGCTGAAGTTACGAAACAGTATCACCAACATTAAATTTTGTTCAAACAGCTCTAACTCGTTGTACTGAAACAGAATTTTTGGGGGTTCACCTGACGCTCCCCGCCAGCTCGTCTCGTCTAGCTAGAAACACTCAAGTGAAGAGACTGTATCGTCGTCGACCGTACTGACAGATCTGAATCAATCAGTCAGCTGTAAAGTTGATTAATTATGGTTGTACCACAGTTATAAGACTAAAAATGACCCGAATCAGCTCGGAAATTGAATTACATTGCTCACGAGAAATTTAGATTTATCCACGCAAACAAATATCTTGACACCTTGATTGCTAACCCTTAGGAGGCAGCGTTTAGACGTGTAGCTGGAGACTGCAGGCTGGCGTTTCATCTTCCCAGTACCTAAATTATATCGGTAACACACGTCTCGAGAACAGTAAATGGCACAATAAATGTAAGTGGCTCTTTCTAACTGTCTGAAAGCATGAGTTATCAATGCAAAGGTTTCGTCAACATGACGTCTAGCACGAAATACATTGCCGTCTACACTGGCTATGCGTGGCAGACGTCACGTGTTTGCTGTTCCATAAATCTGACAAACGAGGCTGAGTGATCCTTCTGGGTGCTATTTTAAGTCTCGGTCGCAGCTAGGAGACAGCACACTATCACGTTAAACTGAATGTAGAACTGCAAGGCATCATGGGTTCTCTTTGTCCGCTGCAGCTGTAAACAGCAAGTAGAGGAGGCAACCTTAAAGGAATTACGGACGGATATCTGTCTCTCGTACTGCTGCCGTGTTTATGCCGTCCAGGAATTGGCGTCCCAACTCGTGTGGTAGTGTACTGGAGCGGTCGCTTTGTGTAGCACGACAAATTACACGAGGAAGAGAACGCGACGAGGACACTGTTGTAGCAGAATTTTGTCGAAAGCTCCACCACATCAGTGAAACACCATAATTGCCCGTAAGTAAAAAAAATGAAGAACATGAATATTTTATGTTAAGTAACAGCTGCGCTCGGCAGTGTTAAATATGCAGATAATCAAAGCTAGAAAGTCGACAAATTTGTAATGAAGGTAAGGCCTGCCCAAGATTCCAAAAATGGGCAAGTTCCCTCTTTTGATGTCTCTCCCCGTCCCCCGCCTCCCACACCTCCCTTGTGAACACTTACCGGTGTCTGTAGTGCTTGGTGAATATTGTAAATTTACTAGCTCTATTTTGGTACTGAATGAAAGTGATGAGAACTCTCTTTTTATTAAATGTATCACATTTTATACTTGTACACCGGATATTTTTCAAAAATAAGTCTTCAATTATGGACAGTCTGTCCCCGCTATCTGATTGGTCAGTGCGACAGAATGTCAATCCTAAGGGCCCGGGTTCGATCCCCGGCTGGGTCGGAGAGTTTCTCTTCTCAGGTACTGGGTGTTGCGTTGTCCTAATCATCATCATTTCATCCCCATCGAGGGCAAGTCGCCGAAGTGTTGTCAGATCGAAAGACTTGCACCCTGCGAACGGTCTACGCGACGGGAGGCCCTAGTAACTGGACATTAACTTTTTGCAACTATCGACATATTCCGCTGCAAAAGTTATTAGATCAAGCAATATGATCTTTGGTTGTCAGGAGCGCTGTCGTCGTCACTGTAGCATTCGGTAAAAAGTAAATGGGTGAGTCGGCTGTTGGTCGCGTTGCTGAGAGGTCTGGAAATGCAGAGGATGTTACTTTTTGGAAACTTGATTTGGTAAAGATTGATATGAGAACTGTGAGGTTGTTGCTGCACTGCTGGCTCGCGTGTAATTTATGACGTATTTGTGGAAAACAAGTTTTCGCGATTTTGTCTTTATCAGTTCGGGTCAGTTATTTTGATTGTCAGGTAGATGTTAAGCAAAGTTATCTGTTCACATCCCTTGCACTCAGAGTCACAAATTCTCCACTCCTTTACCATTTCAGTGACGTATTATACGACAGAGAAATATTTTTTTAGAAGAAGTGATTTTTCTAAAAGTGGTTGTAATTGTTAAGGAATCAGAGTTTCGCAATATAATTTTTGAATTTCGATCTCGTTCAGTCATTTAATAAGCCAAGTTTCTGCCACCGTCTCCTCACAAAAATTTTGTAGTTGTGTCACCGCACTGTACTTAACGGTAAACAGTTGCTCAAAAATAAATCGCGTTTAGGTGCGCACCGCGGCTGCTTTATTACCTTGCACTGCAGTGGGCATGACTTCTTTTCCTTTAGCTGGTCTGCTGCTTTGCAGAATTTTAATAATCACCACTTTCGAGCAGTACTGAGTTGCCGTTGCCACAAAGTAAGTCATGAAAATTTGTTAGAGCCAGTTTAACATGACAGTCAGTACATGGTAAGATCATGTAGAATTAAGCTTTGCATTTCGAAATTGTTATTATGTTCAGTGTGGGTAAAGTTTAGTGCAGATGTCATTTCATATGCAGATAGTCTTATTCATAAAGTGCAGCTTTATCTCCGCTGTTTGGAACTCTATTTAGTGTTTCCGTGCATTGATATAGGGGGTATTCTAATAGGAAAATTTTGAAGAGTTATTCTTCCGAAAATCGTTCTGTAATTTTATGTATTATTTTTAATCTGTACCGGAAAGTATAATCGGTGAACGATCTTAAGGAAATTCATACAGTTTTGGACAAAATATCCATTTTGTGTGATGAATAACAGCTTTCTTTAAATGTGGAGAAACGCACTACTGTACCTACAAAAAGAGAAAGCTCCAGTTAGTCAGGGGTGAATATCTCTCTTGGAGGATGGGACCAAACGGCGAGGTCATCAGCCCCTTCGGATTAGGGAAGAATGGGGAAGGTATTTGGCCATGCCATTTCAAAGGAACCATCCCAGCATTTGCCTGAAGCGATTTAGGGAAATCACGGAAAACGGAGGGCAGACGCGGGTTTGAACCGTCGTCCCCCCGTGTAAGTGTGCTAACCACTGCGCCATCTGGCACGAGTACTGACCATGTTACAGTACCGGCCGTCGCTAGTTCTCTTTTCTAGTAATAGGTGGCAGCAGATACAAAGGGTGAGCTGAAAAACGCCATGATCCCACCCATACTTGGTCCTGCGTTCAGTTGTTTGTGAGCTGTGAGTGCTTAATGTTTTTGTGTGTGAGCAGCATGCAAGAAGTCAGCTTCAGGATTGTGGTACACGTTTATGGTGTGAGTAACTGAATTTATTGTTACATTTACTGTAACTGTGTTCTTTAAGGATACTGTAGGCATAGAACTTTTAAGACATTGTGTATTAAACATTACTCTCTCGATATCTATTTTATTGCACGATCTTCGCATGGTACAGGCCGGCCAGTTGTCTTCCAGAACCGACCCGTCAGAACGTTAAGGGAAAAAAAAAATTTTTTTCTCTCCCATACACACGTATTTAAGGACAATACTAGGAAGCGACATAAAATGGGACGAATAATTGAAAACAATGTTATATAGAAAGCAGACTGAAGGCTTGGGTCTGTTGTAAGAGTTATAAGAAAGTGCTTCTGTAGGGCCAGTTTTATAAAAACGCGAGTGTGGAGGCCGTATTAAGCAGGCATGGCAGCAGGCGTCGAACAAATTCAGGGAAATGCTACCACGATCGCAACAGCTCCGCACTGCCCGTGTGAATGTGTAACAATGTGACTTAAGTGGGAATAACTGGAAGGAATGCGACATAATTCTCAATAAATATTTAGGGGCTCTGTATTCTAGGTTGGTTTACTTGGAGGATGGGACCAAACGGCGAGGTCATCAGCCCCTTCGGATTAGGGAAGAATGGGGAAGGTATTTGGCCATGCCATTTCATAGGAACCATCCCAGCATTTGCCTGAAGCGATTTAGGGAAATCACGGAAAACGGAGGGCAGACGCGGGTTTGAACCGTCGTCCCCCCGTGTAAGTGTGCTAACCACTGCGCCATCTGGCACGAGTACTGACCATGTTACAGTACCGGCTGTCGCTAGTTCTCTTTTCTAGTAATAGGTGGCAGCAGATACAAAGGGTGAGCTGAAAAACGCCATGATCCCACCCATACTTGGTCCTGCGTTCAGTTGTTTGTGAGCTGTGAGTGCTTAATGTTTTTGTGTGTGAGCAGCATGCAAGAAGTCAGCTTCAGGATTGTGGTACACGTTTATGGTGTGAGTAACTGAATTTATTGTTACATTTACTGTAACTGTGTTCTTTAAGGATACTGTAGGCATAGAACTTTTAAGACATTGTGTATTAAACATTACTCTCTCGATATCTATTTTATTGCATGATCTTCGCATGGTACAGGCCGGCCAGTTGTCTTCCAGAACCGACCCGTCAGAACGTTAAGGGAAAAAAACATTTTTTTTTCTCTCCACTTTTCAGAGTGAAATGCCCGTAAACAAGGGGAAAATGAAAGAATAACTGACTGAAGAGAATATGAGGATAACAATAAGTGAAGTAATATTGAGAGAAGTGACAGCAAGGCATACAGCTGAGTCTTTTCATGTCCAGAGGAACACTAAGTGATCGAATAAAAACTAAAGAACAGAGAAAACAAAGTCAGAAAGAGACCTGAAGTCAGTCAGCCGCTCAGTTGAGAAACGTCAGATGCATCTAACACAACCAAACAAATGTACAGTTCAAATAGAACTGCAACAAAAAGGATGTGTCAAAAGAAGCAGGAATTTGGTGGGGACATTCTAAGAACGAACGAGAATGCAATATGTGTAATATTCTCTGAGTTGTTTGAAGAAGAATGGGAGACAATGCAATAAATGTAAAGAGTGGGCACAGGGTTGTGAAGGCCAAGAAACTGTATGGTTTTATTTGTGATCACTGCAACGAGTGAATAATGGTGTTTGAAATTAGTGAGTTTTGTCCATAGAATGAGGTGTTTAGTGGTTTTCTTTACTTTTGTAATGTTATTTATCAGTAGTCTGAAAATATACCTACAATGGCACTGGTCGGTACTGGAAGACGGTCTGTCTGTTTTTACTTCTACATGACTTGTCACTTTTGTAAAATTTCAGGGAAATCATACATGTACATTAATAAGCGATTATTTTAAGTACCGGAGTGCTGTATTAAATTCCAGAGTTTTAAGATATTTCACATTTTTACAGGTGTAAAGGTTAAGGCAGTACTCTTCCCTATATCTCGTTTAGAGCTTATGAGAATAGGAGATATCAGTGTGCATACTGTGGCATAAAGACAATACGCGAGTGGAATAAGACAAATTTGTTACTGTTCATATGAAGTATCCTCCGCCATGCTCTGTACAATGACTTTAGGGGTGCATTTGCAAATGCAGAGGCCGATGTAGAAATATCCATGCAGAGCAGCCTTAAATGAAATGACCTTACGAGAGAGTCGCTGTGGGAAGTGTAGAGCGTGGGTTGAGGTTAACTGAAAGAATAGTAAAAAAAAAAAAAAAACGCAGTGCACCTATGTAACGAGTGACTTATTAGACACTCGACCGACCGTTTACTGACCATTTCTCGCCCATCTGCAATCCTTACCAGATAAGATCAAAACCGTGTTCCCATTTTGAATGAAACAATAAGGTGTGGATCCGGTAGTACACATACACAGATGATGGCTTGAGAAATATGGGTGTAGGTATTTACTAGCACAGAAGGATAGCTGCTGGGAACCTGCTAAGCGTCAACGACGCCTATGAAACCTTATTAGAGTTCATTATTTATTTACAATGTTGCACGTAGTTCTTCTTCTGCGGCAGCCTCGGCTCTTGCTGATTCAGCTGAGTGTTGGGTCCTAGCTGACGTCTGTCGAGTCAGCGTAGCGTTGCACGCCGAGAAGGTGGTGTCAGCGACCCTGAAAGCGCAACGGGTACCCAGCGCCAAGTGTTTCTGTCGCCGGCTGCGGAGTGGACACTTTGCCACTCAGAATTCTCCCATGATCCCTGGTGACCCATCCACAACACATCTGATGTCGGTAGTCTGGTGGTAGAAGGTTGATATCCTCCCTGCCCTTTGTATTTTTCACCATCCAAAGGTTCATGAGTATTGAGCAGGAACGTGGAATCCAAGAGACCCCATTGTTGACTGCCGAATTGAAGTCCGATATTGGTAGCATTCTGCGATGTGGTGTTGTAGGCTGGCAGTCAATCTCTCCATCAGTAGATGGCAGCCAGCGAGTAGTATGAAGTTCATCTGGTGAAGGCCATCCTCTTGAGTACATCTTCGGGTAGTTCACAGAGTATGCTGGAGCATCTACGACATACTCCACTACAGCATCGTGATCATGGAACTGAGTGCTATTACTATGAATGTCATCGATCCCAACGATCAGTTCATGATAATAGCTGGAAAGTTGAAATATTCAAAGGAAGCTAGCGTGAGGCTATGACGCAAAGCTCGGTTCGTAATGACTGAATGTCCCCTTCTTATTCTGCTACATTCACTTAACAGGCTATTAACTGCTGTGTCCGTCCCTCGCCACGTGGTCCTATGAAACAGATACAGATATATAGAACATTGAGTATCAGTCAGAATCTAGCAGAGCTTTGGAAGACTTAAGATCAAATAAGGCAGAAGGTAGGAATATTTCTTCAGAATTTGTGAAACCAGTGGGGGAGGTGGCAACCAAGGGACTATTCAGGTTGTTGTGTAGAATCTATCAGGCCTGAGACATACCAACAGACTTCCAGAAAAATATCATCCACAGATTCCTGATTATAGGAAGGAGAGACAAGTGCGTCAACTGTCACACAGACAGCTTAACTGCTCATGCATACAAGCTTACAATACACAGAAGAATGGAAAAGAAAATTCAAGATCTGTTAGATCTGTAGTGCGGCCATTGGGAATATATAGGTGTCTGACAGGCAGTTCCTATGTTATGCTTTTGATGGAAGCAAGACTCCACAGCAGGATGATGCAGGATATTCGAAATTCTGAGGAAACAGTAGTAAGTTACAGTACAGAAAGAAGGGTAATATAAAATCCGTATAAGAACGAAGAGTCAAAGACATAATTACAAGGCCAAGATCGAAGCGCTAGGAATAATAATGGTGGAGCAAGACAGGGTTGCGTTACTCCCAACACCCTCCCCCCTCGCCTCACCAACACTATTGAATCTATACATCGAAGATGCGATAACGGAAGTAAGAAAGAAATTAAAGAGAGTGGGATTAAAATTAGGTGTAGAAATACAGTCAGTGATAAAATTCGGGTATCACACTGACATCCTCAGTGAAAGATGAAATACAGCAACTCTTCAATGAAGTGAACAGTCTAATGAGTAGTCTGTACAATAGGGACTGAGAGTAAAACGAAGAAAGGCAAAAGTGATGAGCAGTATCAGTAACGGCAATAGTGAGAAACTTGACAATTGTAAATGAAAATGAAAAAGAAAATTTATGACTATAGGTAGATTAAGTGAAAGAATTCTGCAATTTTGAAAGCAAAATAACACATGACAGACGAAACAAGGTCATAAGAAGCAGATCAGCGAAGGCAAACAGAGCGTGCGTGGCTAAGAAAAGTCTGTTGGTATCAAACATCGGCTTTAATCTGTGGTAGAAACTTCTCAGATGAACGTTTGGAGTACTGCATTGTCTGATAGTGAATCCTCAAGTACGGGCACACAGGAGAAGAAACAATAGAACCTTTTGAGATTTGATGCTATGGAAGGATGTTTAAAACTAGGTGGACTGGCAAGGTAGGTAATGAGCAGGTTGTCCTCAGCGAATAAAATCTGAAAAACAGCAACAAGAAGAGGCACAGGATGACAGAACATGTGTTAAGACATCAGGGAATGTTTCCGTGGTGCTAGGGAGGGGGAGGGGGGGATTGTAGAGGATAAAATATATGGGGAGACGGATATTGGAATGTATCCAACAGACAATTGAGGAGGTAGGGTAAAAGCGCTGTTCTGAGATGAAAAAGTTGGCACAAGAGGGGAGGTCTAAACGGACGCATCAGACCAGTCAGAAGACTGATAACTAAAAAAACAGTAGAAGAATGAGTATACTACATTACAGTGTGGAAAGATAACAGTAGGTTGTCAAAGCCAAAAGTACACAGAAAACAGTGAAAACCATTTTCGTTATCGACACTCTTGGTATAATAAAACCAATCCATCATTGCCTAAATCTTATCGATCAACACTGTGGAATTTTCATGTGTTGAAGCAGAAGCGACCAACATTGACACTCAACGAAGCGATCTTTTGTAAAGATAATGAAACTGCCCAGGCACTGGCTGTTACGACAGTGGAACTGTAAGGAAGGGTGATGATGATGTTTGGTTTGTGGGGCCGTCAACTGCGCGGTTATCAGCGCCCGTACAAATTCAGAACCTTTGCTAAGCCCAATCTCGCCACTTTCATGATGATGATGAAATGAGAGGACAACACAAACACCCAGTCATTTCGAGGCATGTAAGGAAGGGGCGGAGGGGGGATGGGAGCTATGAAACAGTAACAAACCCCACGTTTCTTTGTCTTGGTAGGGCCTTCACAACTGGTATATGTATTATTAATGACTAATAACATCCGCTACAACTGTAAAAAAAAAAAAAAATTGGCATGTTAACATTGGTGCATGATTGGTACAGTACTATATGGTCGTATATAGAGAAGTATATGCGAAAGTCCGGTTATCTCTCTTGCTGTGGACGATCGGCCTAGAATATATGAAGTGGATTTTCTGCTTACATACCATGTATTCTATTAACCTTTGTTATTTGACTCCTATGGATATTATAAGCATCTGGAGATGGAACTGCTGTTCTGAAACAGGGTTGTGTTTCCTTTTATTGGAAAATTAAAATCATTTTACTATTGTAGCGGATGTTATCAGTCATGGATAAACCCCGCATTGATTTACAAATTTGATCACATGTTTGATTTTGCTCTTGTTCTAGATATCAGTTCGAAAATCTGTGTGATACAGCTCTTTAGCATCTATCCAGTCAGAAGACTGATGACTAGGAAAACTATTCGGCGGCGATTTACCGACAGTTTTTCTTCCACCTTCGAATAATACACTAAAAGGAGGAAATGTTAGTGGCCCTAGATGTACCCTCCACCACAAAACGTAAGTGGCTTGCGGGGTATAAACACAGGTATACTCCAGGACGCTGACAAAATGTTAACTGTAGCCTTACTTGGCTTTGGGTCCGGACAGAGAGTACCAGAGTTTTGAGACAAGTTGTTGGCTATCAGCTTTCTAGCAGCGGCGCCTTCCTAGGGAAGGGAAGGCCCCACGCGAGCCCTGTCAGCCCCTCCTCACCCACTGGAAGCCCCTTGCAGACAGGGACGCAGCTGGAGGCCGGCGATCGTCACGTGAGGGCGCCGGTGGAGGGGTGGAGACGTGGCCGAGCCGCGTCTCGTAATTTTCTGCAGACGCTAACTGAGGGCGTAACTCGCCGGGGCCGACGCCTTAACACGGTGGGCTCCTGAAGGGCGGCAACCAGCACGGCACGTTCTCGGGGTAGACCAGCCCGCACTGCGCCTTAAAAGCTGCTTCTCACGGGACGCGAAAATCCGCGTGTACGAGGAGTTGGTGAACGTCACGACGAGGAACTCCACCTTCCACTACAGCGCAGAAAGTGAAATGAAGAATATGGAATGTGAGATTTTTGCTTCCTGGAGAGCAACGTGGCCAATGAGACGCGATAGCGTTTTACATTGCAAACAGAACTTAGGGGCCGCCATATTGTATTGAATGGTGGGCTACATGTGATTCCCAAGTTGTGCAGCGACCGTAAACCATAAAATTACCAAATTGTTTCTTTTCTACTAATTAGTACAATCGCTTTTTGGCGTATATAACTGTACTAAGTGGTTGACAAAATCTTTGTCAATATATCCATGTTTTGAAACTTCCTGGCAGATTAAAACTGTGTGGCGGACCGAGACTCGAACTCGCCTATCGTGGGCAAGTGCTCTACCAAATGAGCTACCCAAGCACGACTCACGCCCCGTCCTCACAGCTTTACTTCCGCCAGTACCACGTTTTGTAAATATTTCAGTATTTTATCAAATTTTACCTCACTTTGTATGTAATTTCTCCTTATTTTTATTTTATTTGTTTGTTTTCGCATAGAGGTCGGGTTTGCTTTGCTGCACCCCTTATGGTTTCTCGTTATCATAGTCAATTCTCGATATCACTTTATGTTTGGCATCTGCTTAAGACAGTGTTACTGCTCAGGGCACATATTCATTGAAAGGTAAATTTGTATGTGCATTGTAAATGGTTTAATGCGTCTATGTACATTTAATTGTTTTTACGTTGCTGTATGTACATTCATTCATTTGGTCACTTATTAATTATTTTTATTCCTGTATTTTTAGCAACGATGATGGCTGTTAATCAGTTGAAATCGATTTGGAAAAGTAAATAAAGAAAACTAAATTTCGCGACTGGTTGCTGCTTATTTGGTAATTTCATATTGTATTGGTGGGTTTTCTTGATCACAGAGTAGGTGGTGTGAATATCAGCTGTTTCAAAACATCAGCAAACTAAGGATTTCTCGACAATGCTTCATTTTATATAAAGATGGTACGTGTTCTTTGGGATATCTTCATATAGATAAGGCTAACCTGTGCGGATGCACACGCATTGGCCGAACTCTTCGGGACTCGACACGATTGTCTGCTGCGAACAACGAATGTAAAGGGCAGGGGCACTACGAATGTAGTGTGTGTACATTAAGTTGGGAGTGTGGGTCTCACGGGAGGAGGGGGGGGGGGGGAGGGTAGGTGCAAGGTGCAGTCGCACTATTAACAAGAAGCTTCCACTGAGGCGAGACGACACAAAAAATAACAATGATTGTAATTCTACCCTGTTTCCCTGTAACACTTCGCTTCAGACCAAATTAAATCAGCACATATTGGTCTTCCATTTAGCCCAGTATTTTTTTATACACAACCAAATTGTGTCCTGACTTGCTATGTCCACGCGTGGTGACTGCTCTTCTCCCTTCTTACTTTTGTATCTGTGTTTGTGTGACAAGTTTGATTGCATCTTGGTCTTTTAGTGTTCCTAATTCCGTCTGATTCTATTAGTTCTTACCAGTTGCGTCTACAATCTTATTTTTTTTTCAAGAATATGCTAATCTGAATGAGCGTCCGTTCTTATGCACCCATCCCTGTTATAATGCACGCTCATTGCAACAAAGAATTTAGGGATTTACCTGGAGATATGTGCATCAACCTTTCGACGATGTATTTCATATTTTATTGTTGGTCCCAAGATTTTTCTCATAACTTTACATGCTTTTATATCTAAATGCTATAATGTTGTGTGTTGGAAAGGAAGTGTCTTGTAAGCACAGATTGGATCACTTTACATAGCATCGAATTGTACAGTTCTAGCAAAAGCATATTTCTTTATGTATAAAGACTGTTTCAGAGTGAATACACGTGCTTCAAGGCTTTGTAGCATCGATGACAGACGCCCGCCAAACCCGCAGGGCAGAACAGGTGATGAGGATTGTGGAAAGTGCCAAATAAGATGTCAGCAGGTTCACTCAAAATTGTAATTTATTGTAATTTAATAACACTTTTAAACGACACATAGCTGAAACGTTAGAACCACGAGTTTCAAAGAGGCAATTATTTCACGGCTGAGGGCCTCCAAACAAGAAATCTTAAAAGTCAACAAAATAAAAATGCAGTTAAAATAGCAAATAAAATAATTAAAATTTATATGGTATCACAGCTAGGCTGGAAAGGATCAAGGCTAAAGTAGATAGAACAAACATATGCAAGGTGCAATACAAGCGGATGAGGGCTACAAATAAATTTGAAAATTTAAAATATATTACCATAATCTTTTAAGGCAGAAAGCCGCAATATTTTTTCTTAAAGGATAATTTCAAGACTAAGGTTTTAAGCAGCTTAAGGCCCACAATTGATTTACCACCATTCAAAATTATGTAAGGTGTCAGGCAAATCCAATACCTTCCATGAAAACCCTGACATGATAAGCAAATCCAGTAGTATGTTACATAGCTCCGAATAAATCGTGACAATAAATTAACCAAAGTAATACGAGTAACTAGTGAGCAAATGGAATACCACTCACTAACACAAGAATGCTTAAATGCATGTCGTACCTTCCCACTGTGAGACCAACGCACTTCCGAGGGGAGAAACGAGAACAGAAGCCGAGAGCAGAACCGTGTTAAGCTGGAAGGCCCTACGATAAGGGATGGACTGGACACCCACGTCGCCAGCCTGCTTCTAAGACTGCCACCCGCACGTTTTAACGTGAGACTTTTTCGCGTCTCTGTTACATTAGGACCACCCTCCAACCCATGTTAAAAGATAGACCCCTCCAGAAGAACAGTTTAGATCTCACGATAACGCTAAATGGACCACACCAGCTGCAGGTTTTAGCGTGAGACTTTTTCGCGTCTCTGTTACGTTGCAGACTTTAAAAACATTGCCCCACCACGAAAAGTACAACGTTTCTCATTGTATAGACAGAATTTTTGTAGGCGGAGCTTAAGGTTAACATTGAGACCCTGATTGGTCAGATGAAAACACAGTCAGATGGTTTAAAAAAACTAACTTAGGTAAATTGTAGTAAGGAGAAGTTAGGAGAGAGTTGCTTCCGAGATGGCGAGGTGAGCGGAGCTGTGCTGCCCGCCGCTGCCCTGACGCTGCCTAAACACCGACAAGGTAATGAACGCACGCGATGCCGCATTTTTGAGCGCATGAGGCTTCACTCAGAACTGCAGAAGTCTCATCTGTTACACCTTTTTGCGCAATGCTAGTGTCGATCGTCAATTAAAGCTCATGGTGTTCAAATTTGCCACTTGAAGTAAAAATCTGAAACGCGATGATTTTTCTGTTATATAGTTTTTGAGAAGCCACATCAGCCACTGTAATTTACAACAAGCTAGATAAGTAATTAAAGATAATTGAGGGTCACTGTAGACCATTTTGATAGTTTTCTCTTTGGTGAAACTTAAATTAAACCTAGATTATAGATGTGATATGGCATAGGTCATCCTTCGATCGATTGTAGAACTTGGAAAACCATTCAGGGAATATTCTTTCACATTTTTGTTGAATGCAGTTGGTTTTTACCATCCTGTATTAAAACATTTCCTTTTATCAATAGTGCAATTTATAAACGATGTTTTGTCAGTAGAATAAAATTTCCAATGGTAAACTTTTTCGACGTTATTTTACCAGCTAACTAAAAATAGGAAAGCCTTGAACCCTTTCCACTAAATTTAGTTAGTATTAAGATTCTTTTACAGGGAGTGCTGTGGAGCTGACGCTGAGATCATTTGGTATTTGGTTATATCATCGCTAGTCTCACTGAACTCTTCTGAATTCTACATGTCATGTGTGGTCTGGCGTCTCCTTACCAGCAACAGGTCCCAGGTTGAAACTAGTCAATTCCCTAAAAAAACACGCACAGAGCGTCGTTGCGCGAAAGTGGTGTGGAGACACGATATAGTACAAACAGACACCACCATGAATGTTTAGAAATACATAAAGTCCCGTAAAAACAAAATCTTTAAATCATTGGCTATGATAGATTATAAACAGACAGACACCGGTAAGAAGGACAACAAAGGAAAAGGCACTCAGAAGCCTCCAGGGAGGTCGGTCTACACTCCTTCATTTAGGCGAGACTGCTGGTGAGCTCAACTACACTTGATCTGTCGGTACCCAACCAGGGGACAGCCATGGACCGACCGACACAATGACTTGCTTGCCACAAATCAGTACACGAGACCTAAAACACAAAAGGTTACGAACGTGATAAGCCACAATGAAGTGTGTATTGCTGTCAAAACTACACACCATGTTGGACAGTGACAACAGGTGAGGAAAGGACGCTACCTGAAATTAAGTTAGTGGCCAGGGCAGGTAAGCGGAACACTAACGGCCATAAGGCAGAAAAGACCACCGGTGCACTCAAATTGCAGTCAGCCAATGTAGTTAATTGCACGGCATGGCGGCTAAATTTCAGCTGTAGAAACACTATGTTGCTTACAGGACAACCTCCCCAAAAGCGAACCACCACAACATGAATGGACGTGGCTTGGGTCCTTGAAACCACTACTCAACTTTGACGTCCTGGGTCGGTGAACCACGAAGCTCGTAGCGATCGTACAGCTCCATACACGCTCAGACACTGCGCAGGGACCGCCAGCGGAGCCAGCCGACTGCACCACGTGGAGATAACTTCCATCGTCCGCATCAACCAACTAGACACACAACCTGACAAACACTTGCACGAAGACCTGAACAATTCTCAACAGTAACTAAGAACATACGAAAACAAATCGGGAGTCGATGCGCACACACTTGGCCGACTCATGAATGATCCGTGAGCCAAAACGCGCCGTCCAGTAGGACGACCGACCGACGATCCACCCAGACCGTGGCCCGGCTCGAGTGATGCGTGGCGGCAATGGTCGTGCGAGCCATGTCGGCGTAGACCTCACTGCTGCTCCAACCCGACTGCACCAGTGCCGCATTGCAACTCCCCGACTGGCAGGTCCGGACTGGCAGCCCGAACTCGTGACCCGAACTGCTTACGACAGACAACGACCGGGAAGTAATAGCAGTCGAGCAAAGATGCTACGAGAGGGTATATATCGATAAGCGTTGCTAACGCCGCTCACGGTCAGGCAGTGCAGCAACTCAGTGACAGTAGTAATTTAAATTAACGTAGTGAGGTGGAAGTACGTTAAAAATTGGGTGTAAATACATTAAGGCGGGAACACGAGCCACACACGGCTCAATAACATTCAACTTGCAATTGAAAATTATACTTTAATTGATTTCTTTCTCTATTCATTTCTGTCTTTGTTCATTTTTGGAACACAACCTACGACCAGCTTAGAGACAAAAGTGATGACACTTTCTGCAGCACCTGACGATCATTTTGCAGGACAATGCTCAAGCACGTACAGCGCAAGCTGTTACTGATTTGTTTGACTGATTGGGTTGCTACTAGCTATACCACCAACTGCACTCCCCTGACTTAAGCCCTCGTGTGTTCAGGTCGATTTCTAAACTGAAGGATACACTTCACGGCATTCGCTTCAGAACTGCTACAAATTCGTCGGGCAATAGACCGCGCCGGTCGAACTGTCAACACAACTGGCTCTCATAAGAGTGTCCTACAACTTCCACATCGCTGGCAACGGGTTATACACAATGCTGGTGACTACTTTGAAGGTCATTAAAACTTTGAAACACGTATCTATTTTGTGCGAGCTGTAAATAAATAGTTGCCTCTATTAAAGTTCCAACCCTTATATAATACCTAGAGGCTTCAATTTTCTTATAGCATTAGCTATATGTGTTTAGTGCAATCCCTTAAAACTGTAAATATACAGCTACACGTTTTAGAAAAAAGAAACTGGTTATTATGACATCATTGCATTGCGTCGTTTTACCCGACATTTCGGGTAAAATGAAGCAGTAAGTGGAGTGAATTGGCGCAGGAAATGATGTAAGGTATTTATTTCCATACATCTTATAACACAGAATATATATATTGAATATTATGGCCGGCCGGTGTAGCCGTGCGGTTCTAGGCGCTTCAGTCTGGAACTGCGTGACCGCTACGGTCATCCTGCCTAGGGCATGGATGTGTGTGATGTCCTTACGTTAGTTAGGTTTAAGTAGTTCTAAGTTCTAGGGGACTGATGACCACAGATGTTAAATCCCATAGTGCTCAGAGCCATTTGAACCATTTTTTTCTAATATTATGTTAATTAAACAAAACAACGAAGACTATAGTTTAGAAAAACAATATAGCGGAAGTATCAGCTTAATTAACTATGGAATAGATACAAAACAGTAATAATAGTTTTCTAATAAAATAGCGAGAAAATTGAAGAAGAGTGGAGTATGAGCGTATTCAGTAACTGGTCTCTTGCATATCTGTAAAATAACTGATGCTTCTTCAGACAGGAGTTACAGTTATGGTTTTCTGGATTGCCGCAACCACTGCATTCAGAGTGACACGAAAAAAGACGAGCAATACACCGATACCATTCATCGCTATCTCTGTGAAATTCACGACATACTACGGACAGCCCTTTGCTTCTGGTAAGTTGTGCTGGATGGCTCTCTGTCTAATACAAGTCCTATTATGAGCAACACTGACGGCAGTTCTTAAATCACCCACCGTCAAAGAAGCTCTCTCTGTTTTAAGGGTGTACGTTCTCGGCATCTGAACTGACGAACCCATTCATATAAAAATAATGCATTGTGTTATATTGCTTTATGTAATACATATTATCATATCTGATTTAGCTGGCTACTTTTGTAACTGTGATACTGAAATGCGTTATAATGACGCACTCAGTATCTGTGCGTCTAATTATACTCTTGCTTCTTGCTCCGACAAATGGCAAGTAACGGTTATCGCGTTCTGCGTGCTTATTTGTATAACTGAGCACCAGATTGCAACACGAACCAGATACGTTTAGCTCTCACAGTTACATACTGATTTGCATCATTTTAGGTGCTGCGCCAAATTCCCCCATTCTCTCCTAGTTCGTCTCAATATCTTGCAACCATTATTAAACCGACGGTTCCACAACTGTCAGTCCATGCCTTCTTTTGGAGGAATTGTTACGTTGCTTTTGAAGTTCACCTTCGCCTTCGCTTGTATCATGCACTGAAGCGCGAAAGAAACTGGTATAGGCATGCATATTGAAATACAGAGAAAAGTAAACGGGCGATGAAGTGGGGATTTTCCCGTACGACCATATCATGAGTGTACCGTGAATATCAGGAATCCGGTAAAACATCAAATCTCCGCGCCCTAGAAAAGATGCTGCAAGAATGGTACCAACGACGACTGAAGAGAATCGTTCAACGTGACGGAAGTGCAACCCTTCCGCAAATTGCTGCAGATGTCAATGCTGGGCAATCAACAAGTGTTAACGTGCGATCCATTCAACGAAACACAATCGATTTGGACTTCGGGAGCCGAAGGCTCACTCGTGTACCCTTGATGGCTACACGACACAAAGCTTTACGCCTCGCCTGGGCCCGTCAGCACAGACAGCGAACTGCTGATGAATGGAAACATGTTGCCTGGTCGGACGAGTCTCGTTGCAAATTTTATAGGATGTATGTAAGTGTAAGGGCATGGAGACAACCTGACGAATCCATAGAACCTACATGTCAGAGCAGGGGACCGTTCAAGCTGGAGGAGGCGCTATAACGGTGTGAGGCGTGTGTAGTTGGAGTTATATGGGACCCTTGATACGTCTAGATACGACTCTGACAGCTGACACGTACGTAAGCATCCTGTCCACCTGCATCCATTCATGTCCATTGTGCATTCCGACTGACTTAAGCAATTCCAGCAATGCGACACCCCACACGTCCAGAATTGCTACAGACTAGGTCCAGGAACACTCTTCTCAGTTTAAACACTTTCGTTGGCCACCAAACTCCCCCGACATGAACATTATTGAGCATATCTAGGACGCTTTGCAACGTGCTCTTCAGAAGAGTTCTCCACACGGATTTATGGCCAGCCCTGCAGGGTTCATGGTGTCAGTTGGCTCCAGCACTACTTCAAACATTAGTCGAGTGCATGTCACGTGGTGTTGCGGCAGTTCTGCGCGCTCACAGGGGGCCGTACACGATGTTAGGCAGGTGCACCAGTTTCTTTGGCTCTTCAGTGTAGATATCACTCTTTTTCAGAAAGTAAAGGGTGGTCCATTGATCGTGACCGCACCAAATATTTCACGAAATAAGCGTCAAACGAAAAACTACACATAACGAAACTGGTCTAGCTTGAATGTGGAAACCAGATGGCGCTATGGTTGGCCCTATAGACGGCGCTGCCATAGGTCAAACGGATATCAACTGCGTTTTTAAAAATGGGAACCCCCAGTTTTATTACATACTCGTGTAGTACGTAAAGAAATATGAATGTTTTAGTTGGACCTTTGTGATAGATGCCGCTGTAATAGTCGCAAACATATGGCTCACAATTTTACACGAACAGTTGGTAACAGGTAGGTTTCTTAAATTAAAATACAGAACGTAGGTACGTTTGGACATTTTATTGCGGCTGTTCCAATGTGATACATATACGTTTGTGAACTTATTATTTCTGAGAACGCATGCTGTTACAGCGTGATTACCTGTAAATACCACATTAATGCAATAAATGCTCAAAATTAAGTCCGTCAACCTCAAAGCGTTAGGAAATACGTGTAACGATATTCCTTTCAACAGCGGGTAGTTTGCCTTCCGTAATGTTCGCACATGCATTGACAATGCGCTGACTTACGTTGTCAGGCGTTGTCGGTGGATCACGATAGCTAATATCCTTCAGCTTACCCCACAGAAAGAAATCCGGGGACGTCAGATCCGGTGAACGTGTGCTCCGACGACCAATCCACCTGTCATGAAATACGCTATTCAATACGGCTTCAACCGCACGCGAGCTGTGTCCCGAACATCCATCGTGTTGGAAATACATCGCCATTCTGTCATGCAGTGAACATCTTGAAGTAACATCGGTAGAACATTACGTAGGAAATCAGCATACATTGCACCAATTAGATTACCATCGATAAAATGGGGGACAATTATCCTTCCTCCCATAATGCCGCACCATACATTAACCCGCCACGGTCGCAGATGCTCCACTTGTCGCAGCCATCGTCGATTTTCTGTTGCCCAGTAGTGCATTTTATGCCGGTTTACGTTATCGCTGTTGGTGAATGACGCTTCGTCGCTAAATAGAACGTGCGAAAAAAATCTGTCATCGTCCCGTATTTTCTGTTGTGCCCAGTGGCAGAACTGTACACGACGTTCAAAGTCGTCCCCATGCAATTCCTGGTGCATAGAAATATGGTACGGGTGCAATCGATGTTGATGTAGCTTTCTCAACACCGACCTTTTTGAAATTCCCGATTGTCGCGCAGTTTGTCTGCTACTGATGTGCGAATTAGCCGCGACAGCACCTAAAACACCGACTTGGGCATCATAATAAATTCGACATGTGGCTGAACACTTTCTGTTTCCTTAGAAAATGGTTCAAATGGCTCTGAGCACTATGGGACTCAACTGCTGTGATCATCAGTCCCCTAGAACTTAGAACTACTTAAACCTAACTAACCTAATGACATTACCCACATCTATGCGCGAGGCAGGATTCGAACCTGCGACCGTAGCGGTCACGCGGTTTCAGACTGAAGGGCCTAGAACCGCACGGCCACACCGGCCGGCCCTGCTTCCTTAAATAACGTAACTATCCGGTGAACGGTCCGGACACTTGGATGATGTCGTACAGGATACCGAGCAGCATACATAGCACTCGCCATAGATGATATCTACCTTTTCCGCAATTGGTAAATGGTCCATTTTAACACAGGTATTGTATCACGAAGCAAATACCGTCCGCACTGGCGGAATGTTACGTGATACCACGTACTTATACGTTTGTGATTATTACAGCGCCATGTGTAACAAAGCGAAAAAAGTGGTCCCACTAAAACATTAATTATTTTACGTATTACACGAATATGTAATTGTGGTGGGCGTACTGTAAAACCTTCAGTACACACACCATCAGATTATTTGACTTCTCGCTCTAACGAAGTAGGCGAGTGTCAGCACTATGTCTCGTGGTCTTATTGTGGCGTGTTTATCTTCTGCCGTTAGGTCAGACGATATAAATTCCACTTGCACGCTTAGAATACCAGATTGACGGTAACCAACTTTAAACAGAACTTGACTAATTTTCACACACATTTATTAAAATAATAACAAGCATAAAAATTACTTAACTTGGTTCTGGATGCTATTTACAATTGACAATCTGAAGTTCCTTTGGTATTGGTACGTTAATCTTATTCTCAAAAATATCTCTGATACTGGACAAAAGTGTCTATACATTTATCTTCATGGCTATATACAGGAATATGGTAATCTTATTAGGCGCAGACTGAAACTTGACTGTAGACAGGTACTGACTGCTGCAGACAAATGCAGACTGACTAATTGGAGGTCTGTACACTTGTCATAATACCGCGCGCGTTCATGTATCACTGTGTGAGTGTGATTCGCGAGGATCTACGTTAGCAGCAATCCTCATTGTCTGCGTTACATATTAATACGCGAATCGGCGGAAGCAGAATTTGCTCCGTCTCTATGGCAGCGCCATCGCGTAGTGCGGAGACGGACGAGCGCTGCGCTGTACTTAGCGGGGAGCGCTCTAGTGGGAAATATGTGTACGCGCTGGCTTCGCGGAACTATGTACACAACAGTAATAAAAAATTGGTATTCCTATTTAAAAAAGTGCAGTTGATATCCCTTTGACCTATGGCAGCGCCATCCAGCGGGCCAGCCATAGCGCCATCTGGTTTCCCTCTTCCAGCTAGACTATTTTCGTTCTTTGTAGTTTTTTCGTTTGATGCTTATTTTGTAAGATATTTGGCCCGGTCACTATCAGTGGACCACCCTGTATATGTCGACGAATTTCTGTACCTTTATGGTTACAATAACTTTAGAAACTGGTATGTTGCTCTGCTTTATGTGGTACTGTTTCTTCAAGTTGTTCACGGTTATGTTCCACTAGAGCGCTTTTAAAAGTGACAAGACGTAACAACTTTAAGGAGAAGAATAGGAGGAAGTAGAAAAAGAGTTTGCCACGATACGAGGCAGATGGAAGCGGCGTGTCGCGTGCGGCCTCCTCCAGACGGCGAGGAGCGTGGTGGAGGGTGGTTAGGAGCGCGTAGCGCGGCGTGGCGTGTCTCTGCCCCCGGCCTTCCCTGCCCTGCCCGCCAGATAAGACGCCTGCCCACCGCCTCTCCCCACCCCTCCTCGCGCTGCCCTTGCCTTGAGCACGTGCCGCGGTGGTGCCCGCTATCAGCGCCGCCATTAATACGCGTCACGGCGGGCGATAGCGGCGCCCGCGTAATTAGGTCCGCCGCTTTTGTTCTGTCCTCAGCTGCTCAGGTAGCGGCCGCGCGCGGCGCCCAAATCCTCCGGCCGCGTCTCCAGGCGCTGCGAAGGGTTACTACACGACGGTCCGTCGCGAACGGTACTGGTCTAGCGCGACAGCCGCCTAGCGATGGAACGGGTGAAACTACGAAAATAAACAGACACGTTATCCGCGTGCTAGAACAGAGAGCAGTTATGAACTGCCGTCAATCTGCGCATGAGCACTAGATAGCGATAGTTCGCGCATGCGTAGGAAGGGGTAACGCAGTGTTTTCTGCTTGTTATTTCCTTACCAAGTAGGTAAAAAGACGAGGCCTAATATAAATCCTTGGGTAGCAGAAGAGATACTGAATTGATTGATGAAAGGAGAAAATACAAAAATGCAGTAAATGAAGCAGGCAAAAAGGAATAGGAACGTCCCAAAAATGAGATCGACAGGAAGTACAAAATGGGTAAGCAGGAATGTCTAGAGGACAAATGTAAGAATGTAGAGGCGTATATCACCAGGGGTAAGATAGCTCCTGCCTACAGGAAAATTAAAGAGACCTTTGGAGAAAAGAGAACCACTTGCATGAATATGAAGAGCTCAGATGGAAACCCATTTGTAAGCAAAGAAGAGAAAGCAGAAAGGTGGAAGGAGTATATAGAGGATCTATACAAGGTCGATGTCCTTGACGACAATATTATGGAAATCGAAGAAGATGAAATGGCAGATATGATACTGCGTGAAGAGTTTGACAGAGCACTGAAAGACCTAAGTCGAAACAAGGCCCCGGGAATGTACAACATTCAGTTAGAACTACTGACAGCCTTGGAAGAGCCAGCCATGACAAAACTCTACCATCTGATGAGCAAGATGTATGAGACAGGCGAAATGCCCTCAGACTGCAAGATGAATATAATAATTCCAATCCCAACGATAGCAGAGGTTGACAAATGTGAAAATTACCGAACTAACAGTATAATGAGCCATGGCTGCAAAATACTAACACGAATTCTTTACAGACGAATGGAAAAACTGGTGGAAGACAACCTCGGGGAAGATCAGTTCCGATTCCGTAATAATGTTGGAATACGTGAGGCAATACTGATCTTACGATTTATCTTAGAAAATAGATCAAGGAAAGGCAAACCTACGTTTCTAGCGTTTGTAGACTTAGAGAAAGCTTTTGACAATGTTGACTGGAATTCTCTGTTTCAAATTCTGAAGATGGCAGGGGTAAAACACAGGGAGCAAACGGCTATTTACAATTTTTACAGAAACTAGATGGCAGTTATAAGTGTCGAGGGGCATGAAAGGGAAGCATTGGTTGGGAAGGGAATGAGGCAGGATTATAGTCTATCCCTGATGTTATTCAATCTTTATATTGAGCAAGCAGTAAAGAAAAAAAAGAAAATTTCGGAGTAGGAATTAAAATCCATGGAGAAGAAATAAAAACTTTGAGGTTCGCCGATGACATTGTAATTCTGTCAGAGACAGCAAAGAACCTTGAAGAGCAGCTGAACGGAATGGACAGCGTCTTGAAATGAGGATATAAGATGAACATCAACAAAAGCAAAACGAGGATAATGTAGTCGAATTAAATTGGGTGATGGTGCGGGAATTAGATTAGGAAATCACATGCTTAAAGTAGTAAATGAGTTTTGCTATTTGGGGTCGAAGTAGAGAGGATATAAAATGTAGACTGGCAATGGCAAGGAAAGCGTTTCTGAAGAAAAATTTGTTAACGTCGAGTATAGATTTAAGTGTCAGGAAGTCGTTTCTGCAAGTTCGAAATGGCTCTGAGCACTATGGGACTCACCATCTTAGGTCATAAGTCCCCTAGAACTCAGAACTACTTAAACCTAACTAACATAAGGACATCACACACACCCATGCCCGAGGCAGGGTTCGCACCTGCGACCGTAGCAGCCCCGCGGTTCCGGACTGCAGCGCCAGAACCGCGCGGCCACCGCGGCGGGCGTTTCTGCAAGTATTTGTATGGAGTGTAGCCATGTATGGAAGTGAAATGTGGACGATAAATAGTTTAGACAAAAAGAGAATAGAGGGTTTCGATATGTGGTGCTACAGAAGAATGCTGAAAGTTAGGTGGGTAGATCACATAACTAATGAGGAGGTATTGAAGAGAATTGAAAGAAAAGTTTGTGGCACAAATTGATTAGAAGAAGGGATCTGTTGGTAGGATATGTTCTGAGGCATCAACAGATCACCAATTTAGTATTGGAGGGCAGCGTGGAGGGTAAAAATCGTAGAGGGAGACCAAGAGATGAAGACACTAAGCAGATTCAGAAGGATGTAGGCTGCAATAGGTACTGGGAGCTTGCACAGCACTGAGTAGCATGAAGAGCTGCACCAAACCAGTCTCTGGACTGAAGACCACAACAACAACATGTGGCTAGTGGCTAAATTGAGATTTTCATGTTGGGGATTATCTGCATTCTTTCAGTAAGTAGGTTTCCATAAATGCAGAAAAAAATAATTTTTCTTCCAGCAGATATTCTCTTTGTGAAATCATTTTTTCTATTGATTGTATCGTATTCTAGAAATGGAATAGAGCAAGAAGGCGTTAAGCGTCTTAATTCAGGCACACAGCTTTGTCATAATAGGATACGTCGGGAACCGTTTGTTTCTGAGTAATATGTTTATAACATTACATTGTGATTTTCGATTTGTACCGTATTGCCTTAGCTTACAAAAGTTCAAAAGTTCATGTTTATTTTATTGCACCTCTCGCTTTATTTCAGCGTGCCAGGAAAGAGAAACTGGCGCGCGCATACACACACACACACACACACACACACACACACACACACGTATATATATATGTGCCAGGAAGGGCTCTCATTAAGGCGTCTCAGAGTGAACCAAAGCGATGTTGTTCGGATATGGAGGAGGTACAGAGAAACAGGAACTGCCGATGACATGCCTCACTCAGGCCGCCCAAGGGCTACTACTGCAGTAGATGACCGCTACCTACGGATTATGGCTCGGAGGAACCCTGACCGCTACGCCACCATTTTGAATAATGGTTGCCGTGCAGTCACAGGACGTCGTGTTACGACTAAAACTGTGCGCAAGAGGCTGTATGATGCGCAACTTCACTCCCGGCCGTTATTACCGTGTTATTGACCGTCTAGGCATGGGTGAACACAGACAACACGAGCCGTGTACCTCCTTCCTCGTGCAATGACTGGAACTGATCAGCTGTATGAACCCCTCCCCCCCTTCCCCCCTCCCGGCTAATAGGTGCTGTTCATGCATGGTTGTTTATATCTTTGCGCTGGTTTAGTGACATCTCTGAACTCTGAACAGCCAAAGGGACTGTGTCTGTGATACGATATCCACAGTCAACGTCTGTCTTCAGGAGTTCTGGGAACTGGGGTGATGCAAAACCTTTTATGATGTGCGTATTTTTTCATGGACAATTGATTTTTTTTACATATCACTGAATTTTTAGATATCATCCATATCGATTCTGTCTACCTTCCGTTAATCTTTCCAGGTGAGGGTGGATGTAGATGCAAACACTTCACCACTATTGTCTAAAAGGTGTTTTAAATATTTATAGACGTTATGGATTATAGATTTCGTTTGTCGCCAAAACACAGTTTCCTCTCTCAGCCGAAAAATCTCGTTATAGTTGTTTGTAAACCCTCCCCACATGGCGCAGGGGAGACCTGGCTTTCTTCCCGCTTTTTCATTTTCAATTACACACATCCAATCAGTAAATAAATTGCACAAATAATACGATAAGATAAACATTTTTACTTTGAGTCAAACTGCTGAAACCAACAACTCAATAGGGGATGGAAAACCAGAACTGCGTGAGGTTCTACACACCGTCACTCTACTGACGCTGTCCTGGCGCTCGAACTAGGCAACTAGAGGCTCCCAGCGTTGCCATTTTCTGCTGTTACAAGTAGAGCGCTACGCTAGTCTCGACCCAAGTGCGGCATCAGCGCGCTTGCGGCTACCCGCCAGTACGCCTGGTCAGAGCCATTGTCCAGCCGGAACGCTCCAATCTTTTTCGTGTTTCAGACGCGATGTCTACATCGTTTCGTGAATTTGAAACATGTTTGGCGACAAATTATTAGTAGGCCTATGCTAGCATATTCTTCAATTAGACATTTAGGGTGAATAATTAGATCCCTAACAGTCAGAGAAAACATCTGAGAACTATACATTATTATTTATTCTCTACTAAGAATAATCATGGTTTTATTATTTAAGCAAATAAATCTATTCTTCATGAACCAGATTTATTCAGCCAGAAATATAAAAACTGAAATTAAATTTACAATATTCTTATCTCTCCTATCTCTAGGTGGTTTGCCACCATTTCTTGGATTTCTACCAAAATGAATTGTAATACATTCATTAATAGAAAACAACATGACAACTATCATTGTTGGACTAAAACAGGCTCCATAATAGCGGACTCCAGTAGAAGGTGCAATTCTCTTTTGTACGTACACTCGTCGTTATTAGTCAAAAGGTGTAGAAACGCAGTTTGACTGCTGAGGTTGCAACGCAACCACCCTGCTGGTGTTACTGGTATTCTTGGACGGGGCAGAATGTTTACAGTCGCTTATAGTACCCTACAGCTTCGGCAAGTTAGCCTCTGTACTACTGGTCTACAAAACTCGCGTGCTCCACGAGATTACAGGCCCCTGCCAGTTACTGCTCGGGTATTAATAATTTCTAGCGGGTGGTTTTAACATACCGGTAAAAATTCTAAGGGGACGGATAATGGAATCTTTATAACCACTATAGATGGCATCTATGTATGACTTAATAGGGAGCATAGAGCTCTTCTTATTGTTTGTCGATCCAGCGTGAGACTGAGGTGGGGACTAATTTGTGGGGGTTTTCACGTAATATGTAAGGGATATTTTATTAATCCTATTTTACATTTTGTTAGGGAGGTTTGGGTGCCTTGGGTTTCACCTATTCTTCATGTTGTGAATGATAAAGGGAGGAAATATCCAGTAGAGGATCTAGATTCATTGATATTTATTGACTAGTTATAGCATTTGAACAATTAGCCATGTCTCTACTGTAATAGCTACTGCCCATTCTTATGCAACAGCAGGGGCTCTCATATTATACATCATGACAAATGGTCTCCCTAGTCAACAGCATTTACTTTCGCCACGTAATTATGGAAAGGGAGTTGACCGCAGACCTAGCTTCAATGGAATTTTATGAAGGCACACAATTATACCTTCTATTGATATTACACTTATTTACTGTAGGTCATGCAGAACAAGTTCAGCAAAAGACACTACAAGCGAACTCGGTCAGGGCGAAAGAGTATCTGCCTAAATAATTCTATCTTCATTAAAACGTCAGCCTAAGAGGGATAGCAAGTGGTCCTCTTGAATATGACTGCCAATTTTGGTTTAATCCTGCGATCCGAAACAACACCACGTTACTGAGATGGGGGGTCAAGAACATTTATTGTCATACAGCGGGAAAATTTTGCAAGTTTCCATCCCATCAATAGGCATTAAAATTTGAACTATTTCATAGATACAAGAGTTTAACCCATATATTTTATGTAACGCACTTCATTATAACCAAATCAAATAGTTATTGGAGGGGGGGCACAAAAGACATTTACTAATTATTACCTTGATGCTAGTTCACACACGTGGCCAAGTTTGGGTCAGACAACAGAATTGCAAAAAATCGAGACACACAAGATTCTTTCTACCCTATCTTACACTCACGCATTACCGTATAATTATTTACTGGTACCCACATTTCTATTAACGACAGTTGACAGTTTCGCCGGCCTTTGTGGCCGCACGGTTCTAGGCGCTACAGTCTGGAACCGCGAGGCCGCTGCGGTCGCAGGTTCGAATCCTGCGTCGGGCATGGATGTGTGTGATGTTATTAGGTTAGTTACGTTTAGGTAGTTCCAAGTTATAGGGGACTGATGACCACAGAAGTTAAGTCCCATAGTGCTCAGAGCCATTTGAGACATTTCTGACACAGTTTCGCGCCAAAGTGAATACACGCTCATTTCATAATTCACAATTCTCATTCTCCTCACCAATTTACAACTTCGGAAGAGAGCTTTACGAAACGGTACTGAAGCTACTGTATATTTTTGGAATGAAACAGCACTTCACTAATGTGGCGGTGGCTCCAACCGACCACGTGGCAGGAAACCAGGTACACAAAGAAAACATACCAGAAATTTAAAAAAATCCGCCAAAATATCAGTGTGAAAGAAGCACCACATTAAAATACATTAAATGACTTAACTTCTGTTACGCACAGAGCAATAATACGACTGTGATATTAAGGCCCATGATGCGTGCTTGACCAAGGCACAAACGCAAAGTTCTTACTGAAGTTTAATCATTTTACGGAATGAAACGCCCTCATGGGGATTTCGTAGTAATCTCACACTTGATTTCAACATCTGGACCTTAGTAACGATCAGATTTGAAACATTCTAGTACCTTTGATAATATTACCATAAAATCGAGTGCTAACTCCTCAACGTGTGCACAGCGCCGCCACCCAGGAACCAGTCACGTGTGCCACATCGCCTAACCATTGCCCGTTCAAAAGCAGGGGTGGAGGGGATGGTTCGCCAACCTGAAAAAGCCTATACTCGTTCCTGCGCGACCTCTCTGATACGACTTGCACACTATCTTTGCCAAACTTGTTGACGTTTAGGGGTTGGTACAAACCTACGACAGAACCACTCTACCTATTCAAGGCTAAAGCTTTCTGCTACTTGACATAATGTCGCTTTCATACAGCCCAGGTCGCACAAGGGAAAGGATGCAGGGAAACGTGACACACACGAAAAAAAAAGAAAGCACCGTTTGGTCCATTCTCTCCTGCTTGTTGCCGACTGATTAATTTCTGCCAAGTAAAACACTCTTGCCATTAATTCTGCTGTACCGGAAATTTAATGAGAAAAATCTGGAACGGTACAAGAATTTCTGTTTCAAGTTGAGAAAGCTCAGGCCTACTTTCTTGACGTACGCGCCGTGGACTGGTGCAAGTGGCTCTGAGTACTATGGGACTTAACATCTGAGGTCATCAGTCCCTTAGAACTTAGAACTACGTAAACCTTGAAAGGTGGCTTTGATTTGTGACTTTCATTTCTCAGATTTTTCTGCATATTTGGAGTAAATAAACCCATATAATGGTCAATTAGTCTTATTAGGTGGATTAAAAAGATAGATACGTGATGATTAAACACATGTCTGAAATAATACGGGCTTTGGTAATGATAATATTTAGTTGCTGTAGGTGTAAGCAAAGTGGATTTGCCAGTGGGGGGGGGGGGGGGGCAGGCGAAGGCCGGTGAGTGCCGGAAGAGCATTGTGCAGGTGCTGGGGGTCCCAGGAGATGCGGTCACTGACCTGCAAGCATCAAAATGAACTCCGCCGGCTGCCAGGTGAGAGAGAGGGGGGAAATGCCGAGCAGACAGACAGCATCCAACGTACGCGCTGGCGCCGCCCGGTAGCGCGCAAGTGGACTGAGCCCGGGTTGTGCAGTTCATAAGATAGTGTGGGAAACGCTGAGGATCAACGCCCGCTGTTTCAACAGAGAAATTTTTGGATAGGTGGAGAAATTGTATCACTCCGCGAGGGAGATGTGGGAGGCCTTTGCAGCATCCGGATTGGCTGATTAGAGTTTGGCGGCAAGATTGTCGCAAGAGCATCGTGCAGAGTGCGTCTTGTGCCGTGAAAGCGGACAGTCGCAAAGTTCGGTAGCTCTGAGATAGGGACTTAGATTCTGAATACTGTGCTGTGTATGATCTACAGTCTGCAGCTTCAGTAGGACATCAGCGTCCACGATAAGCATTCCATTGACTACTAGTATAATTGCAGTTGATTCCGCCTTATAGGCTGGCAGTCACCATTGAACGTAGTCAACCAGTGCACAGAGCTATCATACTGGTATTGCACGTTAGTACAAGACACACTGGGCTGCACCTTGAAGGTTGTTGAGCCAGTCTTGAAAGCGCTGTATACTATTTAGAGGAAATATAGGGCTTGTGGTATTAGCAGTTTCTGAGTAGTTTATTCTGCTCAAGATATTTGAGAGACTTATTTTAATTCAGCGACTTCGCAGATGCAGTCGTCGCCCCAGCAGTATCGATGCAGCCAGCACGCTGGTAGACGGTAATGTAAAACTTGCAGCAGCGGCAGTAAAGTTCAGAAATAGTTGTTGGATCGTGTTCTTGCCATCCACTGAGCTGGTTTTGCTTACGATTCGTTATTGGTTATTTGTCTTTTTGCATGTTGTTTGGTTTATTTCTTGGTGGAGGTGTCCGAAGTGCGTATTATTTCAGACACAAAAGAGATTAGAAGAACGCAGTCAGATCGCATTTATCATTTGCTTATCCACGGGCATAATTAAATCTAACTTCGCATCAACTTAACATTAAGAGCTGAGAGCCAAGAACAGTGTACAGTTTGTTTAATTTGTTTTCATTCATGATTTGTTCAATATGATCTAATTTCTATCGTGAGATAATTTAAAATAAATACAAGTTATTTACAATATCGCTTTTGATTCAGCAGTAGTGGTAGTTAGCCGTCACTGTCACATTAACAAATTTTATTCATGTTCAATAAGAAGCCCTACAATCTAACTACCCTAAGGACATCACACACATCCTCACCCGGAGCAGTATTCGAATCTGCGACGGTAGCGGTCGCGTGGTTTCAGACTGAAGCGCCTAGAATCTCTCGGCCACAGCGGACGGCCGCCGTGGCCTGTTCATCTCGTACGTTCAAAAACTGGTTCAAATGGCTCTGCGCACTATGGGACATCTTAGGTCATCAGTCCCCTAGAACTACTTAAACCTAACTAAATTAAGGACATCACACACATACATGCCCGGGCCAGGATTAGAACCTGCGACCGTAGCAGTACCGCGGTTCCGGACTGCAGCGCTTAGAACCGCACGGCCACAACGGTCGGCTCATCTCGTAGGCCTTGGTCTTCTGCAGGTGACATCATGTTATGATGTAACGCATAACACTTCGGTGTAATTCGACCCACTGGAGACCAATGAGTGATGTTAGCAAAAGAATTTTTGTCGTTGTAGGATTTTTAAGTCTTTATTAAGTTACTGAAAGAAAAAGAATGTATTGTTCAGTCAGTGAACATTTTATGTTCTACGTGTGCCGCCGTGAGCGACCTATTGAGTTTTACTTGGTAACCACTGCTGTCTCTAGTCTCCGTCGTATGTGGTCTGTTTTCTGTTGTTAAGTCGTCGATAGTGCTACTTTGATCATTACTCAGGGGTAGTTTTTCTACATAGGCTATCGCCTGTATTTGTCACACTTACGATATGGAAAGTAACTAGTAAGGCAACCTGTAAAACTAAATAATCGTGACAAATTTGTATACTTTACATTATATTAGTATACTATAACTGTATTGCGAACATGTGTCTCGTTTGTAAAAAATTTGCCAACTGTAATTTTATTTGTAGGATGGTTTGAAAATGGGAATAGGTGTCTGAATCTAGTCACCATACAGAAATAATAATAAAAAAAATACATTTCTCATTGCAACTTATGACGGATCTACAACCACTTATTTGGATGACAACTGTCACTAGATAACATACCTTTCCTCACGTGCAAAGGTCCAGCCTATCGGCTTGTCGCACCTAATCATCCCATCTGTGTAGCTCCGAGCATACGAGGTTTGTTCAAAAAATTCGGGAACTTTGTCCGTAAAATTTTTCTACGCTTACCTTTTACTTATTGTGCATGCTCTCCTTCGAAGCGGTCTTGGTATGTCTCTTGCCGGACTGCACGAAGTGCTGCCTGAGATTTTTCTTTTATCTCGTCTGCGGTTGCAAATCTTCGTCCTTTCAACATCATAATCGCAGTCATGCGTGTCATCACCAGTTATGATTATCTTAAGGAGCATCTCATTATCATTTACTCGATCCGAAAGCTATACACAGGCTACGAAGCGAAGGTCTTCCTGGTCTTGTCTCAAGACGTGGGACGTGGGACGATCTTGACGGCAATACGGTGCATTCCAAGATGCTGTGTCAAGATTTCATGACATGACCCAACTGAAATGTACATTCTGTGGCAGTCTTACGGACAGTTAGGCTTCCATTGCCATGCACAATTTGGTTGACGTTCCTGACGTGAGCGTCGTCGGAAGACGCCGAAGAACGTCTGGAACGAGGGTCATGTTTAACTTCCATCCAGGCATTTCTAAACCGTGTGCACCATCCGTAACACCGATTACGCCTTAAGCGTTCATTACCGTAGGCTTCCTGCATTATTTTGGTATGTCTGTGTGTCTCTGTAATGTTTTTCTTGAGTTCCACGCAAAGTTTAATGCAGAAACGTTGCTCCACTAACTCTACCATCTCGACATTGGTAAACTATGTGACACAATGTTGTACTCAATACAGCATTGAAGAATAACACAGAGACATACAACAATGAAACTTCCGGCAGTTACACATTAAAACAGACGTGTGCAGGGATGCCAACCGCATTTCGCTCCAACAAACTACTGTCGCGAAATTACAATCTTTCATGAATTTTTTGAACAGACGTCCTACGTGCGCGACCTTAGCACGTGGTGCTCAGAAATTTTGGAAATTTGTGGTAAGGTCTTATGGGACCAAACTAGTGAGGTCATCGGACCCTAAGCTTACACACTACTTAATCTAACTTAAACTAACTTACGCTTGGAACGACGCACACACCCATGCCAGAGGGAGGACTCGAACCTCCGACGGGGCGAGCCGTGCATACTGTTCAAGGCGCCCTAGACCGCGCGGTCACCCCGCGGGGCCCATGTGGGGCTCAAGTTTTGAGTATTGCGTCTGGAAAGCCAGTGATTTCTTTTATAATTGGGTTAGACAGTTGTATATTACATTGAGGTAAGATTTCATTTTTTTTATTTATTTACTGGACTCGCGGTTCCCGTTAGCTGTCTGCAAAGTGCATCGCAACAAAAACCTATCATATTGCAAGTAAATCAATATAAGACTCCGAATTGCACCGCTATCAGTAAATGACCTACGTATTCTTCACTAAATAAAGTCTCTGAAGAAAAAAAAGAAGGCACAAAAGGAAAGAAACTGAAAATAAGAATATACTTTTCTTCGTTCTAGAGAGGACAATAATTTAGTAACTTCTTCGTTTACGGTAGAGTACAATGTATTCGGAAACACATCAGCGTAAAACTGCCCTTTGCAAGCGACGGTACGATCGACAAGACCAGTCGCTCCACGTGCGGCGAGGTGCGTCACATGGCGACGTCACATATTCAGAATTTGTCAACCACTTGGGTCATTTCCCGACATTTGCGGCCCCGTGGATCTCATGATAAATTACTTGTCTCAGTGTCATCTACATCGCTTCGACGCTTGTTAAACGTTGATAAGACTCAGGGCCGTTTCTACCATTAGGAAGACAAGGAGGCCACCTTGGGCGGCAAAATTTTTAGGCAGGCAAAGGGCGGAAAAAAGTAGTTTCAAATCAGACAGCGAAAAATGTGAGCGAATGAAAAGAACAATGAAAAAGAGGAAAGTTAAAACACCGAATTGTTTTCAAAAGCAAGCAGAACTATGACTTAATAAGTCTTTACTTACTTCGACGAAACTAAACACATGCCTCTACCTGCCTTAAAATAAAAACAGCCGCCATTGAATATGGAACGTTAACAAACTTGACCTTGATTCATCTTCCTCGAATGCTGGAGCAGGGCACATGCGCTGGCTTGCGACTAGATGCCGTACATCCCTCAGTCCCTGTTTTTGTTTTTGTCTCTGCAGATCATTTGAGAAGTGTCAACTGTATTCAGTGCTTCCGTTGATGTTTTTAGTTCTACTATTACTTCCTGTGGTTAAGAAACATGACATTTGCCGTCCTCAATCACTTTCAAAGGAATTGAGGACAAAGCACGAAAACCGACGACTGTCCTCAGAAAATCAGGACGTCTGGTCACCTCATTTTATTGATTATAATAGGAGATCAGCATTGCTGTGCCATCTGGGGGGGGGGGGGGGGGATATCGAAGAGACCGGTGGTAATGAAAAAAGGATGCTTCATTTTCCAATTCTTGCCTAGGGTGGCAAAGTACCTAGCAAAGCCCCGGATAAGGCTCAACCTCTAGAGTGACTCATTAAGGGCGCAGTGGGCACTCCACTGTTACGTGCGGAGCAGAGAGCGGATAGATGGAAAGAGCTGAGTGAAGGCCTCTACTAGAGAGAGATTACTGCTCTAACGACTTGTTTGAGGATCAAACGGGAGTCGCTACGGAGAATCCAGTACTAGAGCTGCGCAAGACTTGAGATCAAATGAGGTAGTACGAATAGATAGAATTCCAACGGAAAATCGAAAATCATTGTGCCAAGTAGCAACTAAGCCATTATTAATGTTAGACTAAAAAATCTATGAATTCGGAGACATCTCACCACACTTCCAGTAAGAATATCGTACAAAGTCAGCGAGGGTAACCACAAGAATAATATACAGAAGAATGGAATAGAAAAATGAGAATCTGCTACATCATTATCAGTTTAGGTTTCTGGAACGAAATGGTCGTGAAGAGCAGGTCTGACGTTGTGCTTGATAATGGCAGCAAACATGGGAAAAAATCAAGACACTTTCATAACCTTTATCGACCTGGAAAAAGCGTTCGAAAACATAAAGTCGTGCCAGATGTTTAACAGTCTCTGAAAAATAGGAGAAAGCGGTAAGGAAAGATGGCTGATATACAGTATGTACAAGAACCAAGAGAGAACAGTAACACTAGAGGACCAGCAACGAAGTGATCGGACTAAAAAAGATGTAAAACATGTAATCTTGAAGTGTTTCAGGTTAGTTTGGGTTGCGTGGTGGTTCTTTACACGCTGAACAGCCAAAGGAACTGCTACACCTGCCTAACATCCTGTAGGGCCCCCGCAAGCACGCAGAAGTGCCGCAAAACGACATGGCCACCACTCATTGTCTGAAGTAATGCTGGAGGGAATTGACATGATGAATCCTGAAGGGCTGTCCAAAAATCCGTAAGATTACGAGGGGTGGATATCTCTTCTGAAAAACACGTTGGAAGTCTTCCCAGATATGCTCGATAATGTTCATGTGCGGGGAGTTTGGTGGCCAGCGGAAGAGTTTCCTGGAGCCACTCTGTAGCAATTCTGGACGTTTGAGGTGTCGTATTGTCGTGTTGGAATTGCCAAAGTCAGTCGGAATACACAATAGACAAGAATGGATGCAGGAGATCAGACAGGATGCTTACGAACGTGTCACCTGTCAGAGTTATATCTAGACGATCTAGACGCGTTAGAGGTCCCGTATCACTGCAACTGAAACGAGACTTCTCCGACCAGGCAACCATGTTTCCAGTCATCAACAGTCCATCGTCAGTGCTCACGGACCGATAAGTTGCGTGAAGCTCTGTTTCGTGCAGTCATCACTCCGAAAGCCTATATTGATGGTTTTTCGTTGAATGGTTCGCACTCAGACACTTGTTGATGGCCAAGCATTGTTATCTGCAACAATTTGCGGAAGGGTTGCGTTCAGAAGTCGTTGGTCCCCTTCTTGCAGGATCTTTTTACGGCCGCAGCGATGTAGGAGATTTGATATTTTACCGGATTTCTGATATTCACTGTACATTCGTGAAATGGTTGAACCGGAAAATGCCCACTTCATCGCTACCTCGGAGATTCTGTTTCATCGCTCCTGCACCAACTATAACACGACGTTCAGACTCACCTAAATCTTGATAACCTGCGGTTGTAGTAGGTATAACTGATCTAACAAGTGCGCCAGACACTTGTTGACTTATATAGGCGTTGTCGACTGCACCGCCATATTCTGCCTATTTACAGGGTGTTTCAAAAATGACCGGTATATTTGAAACGGCAATACAAATTAAACGGGCAGCGATAGAAATACACCGTTTGTTGCAATATGCTTGGGACAATAGTACATTTTCAGGCAGACAAACATTCGAAATTACAATAGTTACAATTGTCAACAACAGATGGCGGTGCGGTCTGGGAAACTCTATAGTACGATATTTTCCACATATCCACCATGCGTAGCAATAATATGGCGTAGTCTCTGAATGAAATTACCCGAAACCTTTGACAACGTGGCTGGCGGAATGGCTTCACATGCAGATGAGATGTACTGCTTCAGCTGTTCAATTGTTTCTGGATTCTGGCGGTACACCTGGTCTTTCAAGTGTCCCCACAGAAAGAAGTCACAGGGGTTCATGTCTGGCGAATAGGGAGGGCAATACACGCCGCCTCCTGTATGTTTCGGATAGCCCAAAGCAATCACACGATCATCGAAATATTCATTCAGGAAATTAAAGACGTCGGCCGTGCGATGTGGCCGGGCACCATCTTGCATAAACCACCAGGTGTTCGCAGTGTCGTCTAAGGCAGTTTGTACCGCCACAAATTCACGAAGAATGTCCAAATAGCGTGATGCAGTAATCGTTTCGGATCTGAAAAATGGGCCAATGATTCCTTTGGAAGAAATGGCGGCCCAGACCAGTACTTTTTGAGGATGCAGGGACGATGGGACTGCAACATGGGGCTTTTCGGTTCCCCATATGCGCCAGTTCTGTTTATTGACGAAGCCGTCCAGGTAAAAATAAGCTTCGTCAGTAAACCAAATGCTGCCCACATGCATATCGCCGTCATCAATCCTGTGCACTATATCGTTAGCGAATGTCTCTTGTGCAGCAATGGTAGCGGCGCTGAGGGGTTGCCGCGTTTGAATTTTGTATGGATAGAGGTGTCAACTCTGGCGCATGAGACGATACGTGGACGTTGGCGTCATTTGGACCGCAGCTCCAACACGGCGTACGAAACCCGAGGCCGCTGTTGGATCACCTGCTGCACTAGCTACGCGGTGCCCTCTGTGGTTGCCGTACGCGGTCGCCCTACCTTTCCAGCACGTTCATCCGTCACGTCCCCAGTCCGTTGAAATTTTTCAAACAGATCCTTTATTGTATCGCTTTTCAGTCCTTTGGTTACATTAAACCTCGGTTGAAAACTTCGTCTTGTTGCAGGCGGTGGAATTCCAACACCAGAAAAATCCTCTGTTCTAAGGAATAAACCATGTTGTCCACAGCACACTTGCACGTTGTGAACAGCACACGCTTACAGCAGAAAGACGACGTACAGAATGGCGCACCCACAGACTGCGTTGTCTTCTATATCTTTCACATCACTTGCAGCGCCATCTGTTGTTGAAAATTGTAACTACTGTAATTTCGAAAGTTTGTCCGCCTGAAAATGTTCTGTTGTCCCAAGCATATTGCAACAAACGGTGTATTTCTATCGCTGCTCGTTTAGTTTTATTGCCGATTCAAATATACCGGTCATTTTTGAAACACCCTGTACCTATCTCTGTTTTTGAATACGCATGCTTACACTAGTTTCTTTGGCGCTTTGGTGTACTTCACCTCATGCACCAAATACTCAAATAAGTTGCCACCTGATCACTTTTTTATACACAGCGAATGCTGCTTACTGAGTATTCGGTCGCCGTCAAGCATCATTAGTCAGGGTCCGGCTAGTCTGTGCTCTGACTCTGTGTGCCTTCTTCCCCCAACTTGACTCAGACTCGCTTCCTTACAAGGCGCCGACAGATCTGGTGAAAATTAACTTCTCTTTCTCATTCACTCGATCACATAAGTAAGAAATGAGGCAGTTCAGCTGCTTGCATTATCTTCAAAATTACAGTACATGATAAATGAAGATAGCTACTAACTCGTATATTGCCTCTCCAACTTGATAATTAACAATTACAATGCATTTATTATCTTTGACATTTCGCGTTCTTAGTTTTCATGCAGTTCTTTCTTCCGCACCGGCCGCTCCATAAAACCCCAGCAGGTAAGGTTGCAAATTGCTACCTATTTCTGTAAAATCAGTGGATAGCCAGCTCTGGTATCAGCATCTACGATTTATAACGGCTCCCAACAGTGCGGTGCTCACTACTTATCGAGTACTGTCAGTCACGACTATTTTTTCTCTGACATACGTATTTAATGACGTGATACCTCCCATTCAAAGAATGGGATGTTTCACTACAATCTTCCGCTCCTTATGTTCGACCTGTACATCAGAGAAGCAATTAGGGGAAAAATTCAGCGTGGAAGGGTATCAGTTATAGGATCCGCAAAGCCACCGCTATCGTAAGTGGAAGTGAAGAAGAACTGCAGGACGTTTTGAATCTGATGAACAGCCTAATGAGTATAGAATATAGATTTTAGAGATAACAGAAGAAAGACGAAAGTAATGAGAAGTAACAGACGTAGGATTAGCGATATATTTAAGATCAATATTGGGGATCACGAAGCAGACCAAGATAACGAATTCTTCTACCTTGGAAGCGAAATATCATATGATGGGTAAAGCAGAGACGACATAAAAAGCAGAGTAGCACAGTCGAGGAGCAAGCAAACATCGGCCTTAATCGGAGGAAGAAATTTCTGAGAATGTACATTTGGAGCACTTCATTGTACAGTGATGTATCATGGACTGTATGAAAACTAGATAAAGAGAGAATCGAAGCTTTTGATATGTGTAGAGGGATGTTGAAAATTAGGTACCATGATATCATAAGAAAGGAGGTACTCCATAGAATCGGCCAACAAAGGAGTACATGTGGAACAGCGACAAGCAGTATGTATAGGATGATAATACGTGCGTTAAGACACCACGGAATGACTTCCATGATACTAGAGGAAGCTGTAGAAGGTAAAAACTGCAGAGAACGATAGGCATTAGAATACATCCATACTAACGTTATAAATGCAGAAGTAACTTGTCTGTTACGCTTTCACGACTAACCCGCATTTGATAAAATTTGGTATGGGCATAGCTGCAATGCTGAGGAAGAACGTAGGCTACTTTACAAAGTGTGTGGTACAACATATTTGTTAAATTGAAGAATATAAGACGGAAGATGGAAAAATAATTACGCTTTGAAAAAGCTATTTACTATCTGACTGTTGAACTTTATCATATTTGTGAAAATACTTTTATTGCGCGATATGTCCTACGTAATACAATTCAATGTAATGAATACAGGGTTCACACAGCCCTCTCAGTGCTTAATCCAACTTCCATATTAATACCCACATTATTAATTGCGAAAGTAGCACACACTGTTTTTACGACTGTGCTACTGAACCGGTTCCCATGGTATCTGCCATGGGGATAACTTGAACCCTGAGGAAGACCATAGGGTACTTTAGAAAGCATTATTTCTTCGAGTATTATTAACATTTTTAAATATGCTGTATGTGAGTGGCTTGCAGATGACGCTAGCGTGATGGACGGTGACTTTCAGGGCCTATAGATTATTCTATGAAACTGCAGATCCAATGTTACTGTGTACATGGTTTATGATATTGAGTTCCTGCACCAACTGGCATAGCAGGAGAGTTTTGGTGAAGGTACAACAATAAAATCCGAGGGTAAACCCGAGAACTATATTTATTACTTTAAGTCTCGCAAACATCAATCGGACGGCAATCCCGAGACCCATATTTAAAACTACTACTAAAAGCTTCACAAACGTGAATCTGGTTTAGTGCATAGTTCTAAGGGGCCTCAAAACTTACTCGATTCCAACAAAACTGAGAGCAATATCATACCAGCCGGAACTTGGATGCCGAATGTCAGTCTGGCTTAAAAGCTACGTAGACTTTAGAATAGTCACAAGTCCATCCATTGTAGACGATGCGCCTTTCTTACAGCTTTCAAGACGCTTGACCACTCACAACGACGACGTCCCTGGAGGGCTGTAACATAAACAGAGAGTCGTACCTTTGCGTGTAGAACGTGTAAGGCTTTTGGCGTTGCACTTTTCATTACGATCAATTAACTGACTATTTTAACCGTAAGTTAGTCACCATAGGGGGATGTTTCAAAATCTCTGGAACCTTAACGCATTAACATGGGAGGAAGAAACGGTTAGCATTTGTTGCTATGGTGGCAAATCTCACATCCAGTAGTAGGTGAGACAGAGAAACCCCTAAAAATTCTACTTCAGCAAGAATGTAACGAATCGAGGCATTTTTAAATATAATGCATGGTTTCAGATTCGATACATAGCAAAATAATAGAAACAGATTCATTATGTACATACATTCAAGCACGGCTTATATTTTTTTTATAAATACGTCTCTACACCACTATATACGCAGACGTCTCGTAAAATCACTAGCTTCCTTACTCACCATCACGCATCATTACAGAACTATTGATATGAGAGCGAAACACCGGATAACAGCTAGTCTAACATATACACTATGTGATCAAAAGTATCCGGACACCTGGCTGAAAATCAATTTCAAGTTCATGGCGCCATCTATCGGTCATGCTGGAATTCATTATGGTGTTGGCCCACCCTTAACCTTGATGACAGCTTCCACTCTCGCAGCATACGTTCAATCAGGTGCTGGAAGGTTTCTTGGGGAATGGCAGCCCATTCTTCAAGGAGTGCTGCACTGAGGAGAGGTATCGATGTCGGTCGGTGAGGCTTGGCACGAAGTCGGCGTTACAAAAGATGCCAAAGGTGTTCTGTATGATTCAGGTCAGGACTCTGTGCAGGCCGGTCCATTATAGGGATGTTATTGTCATGTAACCACTCTGCCACAGGCCGTGCATTATGAACAGGTGCTCGATCATGTTGAAAGATGCAGTCTCCATCCCCGAATTGCTCTTCAACAGTGGGAAGCAAGAAGGTGCTTGAAACATCAATGTAGGTCTGTGTTGTGATAACACCAACGCAAAACAACAAGGGGTGCAAGCCCCCTCCATGAAAAACAAGGCCACACCATAACACCACCGCCTCCAAATATTACTGTTGGCACTACACACGCTGACCGATGACATTCACCGGGCATTCGCCATATACACACCCTGCCATCGGATCGCCACATTGTTTACCGTAATCTGTCACCCCACACAACGTTTTTCCACTGTTCACTCGTCCAGTGTTTACGGTTCTTACACCAAGAGCGGCGTCGGTTGGTACTTGCAGGCGTGATGTGTGGCTTATGGGCAGCCGCTCGACCACGAAATCCACGTTTTCTCACGTCCCGCCTAACTGTCACAGTACTTGCAGTGGATCCTGATGCAGTTTGGAATTCCTGTGTGATGGTCTGGATAGATGTCTGCCTATTACACATTACAACCCTCTTCAACTGTCGGCGGTCTCTGTCAGTCAACAGACAAGGTCAGCCTGAACGCTTTTGTGCTGTGCATGTCCCTCAACGTTTATACTTCACTGTCACATCGGAGACAGTCAACCTAGGGATGCTTAGAAGTGTGGGAATCTCGGGTATAGACGTATTACAGTAGTGACACCCTATCACGTGACCACATTCGAAGTCCGTGAATTACGCGGAGAGCCCTATTCTGCTCTCTCACGATGTCTAATGACTACTGAGGCCGGTGATATGGAGTAGCTGGCAGTAGGTGGCTGTACAATGCACCTAATACGAAAAACGTATGTTTTGGGGGTGTACAGATACTTTTGATCACAAAGTGTACCTGAGAGTGTAGCGTGCTAGTGCTACTCTGAGGTGAAGAGGTTGGGTCAACAGAGGAATTCGTCGCGGGCCGCATAGAAGCATTCAGATGACAAAGGTTGGAAAGGACCATATGATACTGACAGACCGCCGTCTCGTCCTATTCCATATGACATCATTTGAATGCGCCGTGGAGGGGCGCAGGGTGAACACACTACTCTACTGGTGGTCGTCAGTATTCCAATCCATGGAGACGTTGTTTCTCGTCCAAGCAGCTCCTCAATTCGACTGGCGAGGTTGAGTGCACCTTTTCCATTCGGACTGGTACGAACTCCTGAGTTCAGGAGAGGTCGAGCAACTCCCCTAGAATTGGGCAAAATTTTGAAAATATCCATATCTGTAATAGACGTCGATATGGTCTAAATAAAAATATCAGTATTTCGCTATATGTTAAAAACACTGAATCAAGTCACAGAAATCGTTAATGAACATTTGAACATTGAGAAATACTTTATTATATCAAAGATTGAACAATAAAATAGACACAGTGTGGTATAAAATTACCATTTACAAAGAGTTAATTAATGAAACCAATAATCATCACTAGCAGACATTAACAGAAGTCCTCGATGAGTATGTTCCCCTGTCACTCTGGTTTTATTATCTGGCCCAAATAAGTTTACTAATGAAGCCACTCTTTCGAACGAAACAGAAGAGGCTTGGTGTATTAAGTGTTTCTGAACATTTTCTGAGAAAACAGGTGTGGAATTACGGCTGCTCATTTCATACAACACAGTCAATTTTCTCTTAAATGACAGCGCAGTGATGTGTGTCATTTTTCTACCGAGTGTACGTTACTTTGACAGTACGTCTGTCTTTTCTTGACCCAGGCAATCAAGGCGTAAGAGAAGCGCACATTCTGCCTCATGCTTCGGAGTAGCGTGTAATATTTTCCAGGATTCTCATACACGCTGTCGCCAAATGTGTGCATTTTGCACCTTGTACCTATCATCTGTAGCGGTAGAGATGACACACATCAGTAACAAGCTTTCGTAAATATCCTGTATAGACACATTCGTGTTCAAATCTGCAGCTTATCTGCAGTAGTGAATATAAAATTGAATAAAGCCCATTGTAAGATATTTATCGTCATATTGCAATGAATAAGCAGTCTCGCATATGCGGATGACTTAGTTGTGATGGCAGATTCGATTGAAAGTTTGCAAAGTAATATTTCAGAACTAGATCAGAAATGTAAGAACTATGGTATGAAGATTCGCATCTCCAAAACGAAAGTAATGTCAGTGGGAAAGAGGTATAAATGGATTGAGTGCCAAATAGGAGGAACAAAGTTAGAACAGGTGGACGGTTTCAAGTACTTAGGATGCATATTCTCACAGGATGGCAACATAGTGAAAGAACTGGAAGCGAGGTGTAGCAAAGCTAATGCAGTGAGCGCTCAGCTACGATCTACTCTCTTCTGCAAGAAGGAAGTCAGTACCAAGACTAAGTTATCTGTGCACCGTTCAATCTTTCGACCAACTTCGTGGTATGGGAGCGAAAGCTGGGTGGATTCAGGTTACCTTATCAACAAGGTTGAGGTTACGGATATGAAGGTAGCTTGGATGATTGCAGGTACTAGTAGATAGGAACAATGGCATCCCTGAATATGGAAGTTAATAGGAATATAAAAAAAGGGAGGAAGGTTTATCTGTTTAGCAAGAGTAATAGAAGGCAGATTTCAGACTACCTAACAGATCAAAACGAAAATTTCTGTTCCGACACTGACAATTTTGAGTGTTTATGGAAAAAGTTTAAGGCAATTGTAAAATGCGTCTTAGGCAGGTACGTGCCGAGTAAAACTGTGAGGGATGGGAAAAACCCACCGTGGTTCAACAACAAAGTTAGGAAACTACTGCGGAAGCAAAGAGAGTTTCACTTCAAATTTAAACGCAGCCAAAACCTCTCAGACAAACAGAACCTAAACGATGTCAAAGTTATCGTAAGGAGGGCTATGCGTGAAGCGTTCAGTGAATTCGAAAGTAAAATTCTATGTACCGACTTGACAGAAAATCCTAGGAAGTTCTGGTCTTACGTTAAATCAGTAAGTGGCTCGAAACAGCATATCCAGACACTCCGGGATGATGATGGCTTTGAAACAGAGGATGACACGCGTAAAGCCGAAATACTAAACACCTTTTTCCAAAGCTGTTTCAAAGAGGAAGACCGCACTGCAGTTCCTTCTCTAAATCCTCGCACAAATGAAAAAATGGCTGACATCGAAGTAAGTGTCCAAGGAATAGAAAAGCGACTGAAATCACTCAACAGAGGAATGTCCACTGGACCTGACGGAATACCAATTCGATTCTACACAGAGTACGCGAAAGAACTTGCCCCCCCACTAACAGCCGTGTACCGCAAGTCCCTAGAGGAACGGAAGGTTTCAAATGACTGGAAAAGAGCACAGGTAGTTCCAGTCTTGAAAAAGGGTCGTCGAGCAGATGCGCAAAACTATAGACCTATATCTCTGACGTCAATCTGTTGTAGAATTTTAGAACATGTTTTTTGCACGAGTATCATGTCGTTTTTGGAAAGCCAGAATCTAATCTGTAGGAATCAACATGGATTCCGGAAACAGCGATTGTGTGAGACCCAACTCGCTTTATTTGTTCATGAGACCCAGAAATTATTAGATACAGGCTCCCAGGTAGATGCTATTTTCCTAGACTTCCGGAAGGCGTTCGATACAGTTCCGCACTGTCGCCTGATACACAAAGTAAGAGCCTACGGAATATCAGACTAGCTGTGTGGCTGGATTGAAGAGTTTTTAGCAAACAGAACACAGCATGTTGTTATCAATGGAGAGACGTCTACAGACGTTAATGTAACCTCTGGCGTGCCACAGGGGAGTGTTATGGGACCATTGCTTTTCACAATATATAAAGATGACCTAGTAGATAGTGTCGGAAGTTCCATGCGGCTTTTCGCGGATGATGCTCCTGTATACAGAGAAGTTGCAGCATTAGAAAATTGTAGCGAAATGCAGGAAGATCTGCAGCGGATAGGCACTTGGTGTAGGGAGTGGCAACTGGCCCTTAACATAGACAAATGTAATGTATTGCGAATACATAGAAAGAAGGATCCTCTATTGTATGATTATATGATAGCGGAACAAACACTGGTAGCAGTTACTTCTGTTAAATATCTTTGAGTATGCGTGCGGAACGATTTGAAATGGAATGATCATAGAAAATTAATTGTTGGTAAGGCGGGTACCAGGTTGAGATTCATTGGGAGAGTCCTTAGAAAATGTAGTCCATCAACAAAGGAGGTGGCTTACAAAAGACTCGTTCGATCTATACTTGAGTATTGCTCATCAGTGTGGGATCCGTACCAGATCGGGTTGACGGAGGAGATAGAGAAGATCCAAAGAAGAGCGGCGCGTTTCGTCACAGGGTTATTTGGTAAGCGTGATAGCGTTACGGAGATGTTTAGCAAACTCAAGTGGCAGACTATGCAAGAGAGGCGCTCTGCATCGCGGTGTAGCTTGCTCGCCAGGTTTCGAGAGGGTGCATTTCTGGATGAGGTATCGAATATACTGCTTCCCCCTACTTATACCTCCCGTGGAGATCACGAATGTAAAATTAGAGAGATTCGAGCGCGCACGGAGGCTTTCAGACAGTCGTTCTTCCCGCGAACCATACGCGACTGGAACAGAAAAGGGAGGTAATGACAGTGGCACGTAAAGTGCCCTCCGCCACACACCGTTGGGTGGCTTGCGGACTATGAATGTAGATGTATATGTAGATGTAGGGTACCCACAATGAGGAAATCAAAGAAAAACGGAATGAACTCTATAGATGTAGCAGTCAGGGCGAACAGCCTTAGATGGTGGGGTCATGTTACACGCATGGGAGAAGCGAGATTACCCAAGAGGCTCATGGGTTCAGCAGTAGAGGGTAGGAGGAGTCGGGGCAGACCAAGGAGAAGGTACCTGGATTTGGTTAAGAATGATTTTTAAGTAATAGGCTTAACATCAGAAGAGGCACCAATGTTAACACTGAATAGGGGATCATGGAGGAATTTTATAAGGGGGACTATGCTCCAGACTGAATGCTGAAAGGCATAATCAGTCTTAAATGATGATGATGATGATAATGAGGAATGGGCAAGAAATCTGCTGACGAAAACTATAGCATCTATGAATCAAGAAAGACAGACAATAAAAATATCGCCTTCGATATTCGGTACAGAGTATCGATTAATCTGTGTATAGATAATTTAAACATTGACGACATAAATCGATAAAATTTGAAGAAATAACAATATTTTGATGTACTGGTATTTATGGCCACACCTAAAGCACCGCAACTTGCCCTTGTGTTACAGCAGCGCGTCCGTACACATGACCAGACAAGCTTTGGAGGACGACATGTGCATGTCAGAATTTTACTTTAACTCTTCGCGTAATAAGGCTCATCCTAACGTTTATTTAGTGAGTAACTTGTGAAGAGTGACAACAGACTCTCATAACAAATTAAATGCTGAAATTAGGTGGACGTAAATTGCCGGAAGTTGTGAGGGTACTAATCAACAAATGCACCAACTCTGAAAGAACACCAGAAAAATGGAATAATGCAGGAGTGGTACTACTCTTCAAACTGGGTGATAACGAAAACTTTGAGAACTGTCTTCCGGTTGTACGTCTCTGCGGGTTTGCTGCCGGATAATAAAATCAACTCGATTCAATATTTCGGCGATCCATCTGTTCGCTATTTTCTGTAGAATGCTGCTTCTGCTGATGAGTCCCGCTGAGAGCTGATGAAAAGGCTGCAAATCGACGTCCTAGGTAGGCCTCCGTACCGTACACGACGCATGCGCCCACCACCACAGTTGCTGCCCTCCAAGACTGTCTAGGTGGCTCCGTCCATAGTAGTGCACCGGCGCGACAAAGTACAAAAACACATGTATAGTCTACAACGTTACCAAAACCTAAACTAAGATAATGAAAGTTCCTTGTAATACGGCAGGCTGCAGTCATCGACCACCGTTGTGAGACTCGTGTGTCGAAGAAGCAAGGAAAATTTCGGAACAGGAACAGCAGTTAAAGGGGGACCAGATATCTGTGTTAAGATTTGCAGATGATATCGCCCTTCTGACCGGAGTTAGAAGACTTGCTGGAAGGGGTGGAGAACATATTTAGCAGGCAATGGGGCTTAACGAGCAATAGAGTAAGGACAGACGTGATGAAGAGTAGAAGAAATGAGACCTGCTTAACATCTAAAGTGGGAACGAAACTAGTGAAAGAATGAAAGAATTGTGCTGTCTCTGAAGCAAGGCTACACAGATTCTCCGAAACGAAAAAGATTCCAGAAGTATAGGGTGTCCAAAATAAAATTGGCGCAGAAAATCACCTTACCTGGGACGGATGACGTAAGCTATGTCTGCCTGTCTGAAAGTGCATTGAATATTTTTGGGCCACTTTCATTTTGGCCACACTGTGCAAAGGTACCGACAAATAAAGCGATCATTTGTAGTGAAACGTCTCTTTACAAAAATTAATGAATTACTGTGCTGGCAACCCTTTACGTTATTTGATTTTCAAACAGATGAGCAAAACTGAACGTACTCAGACATTTGTCTTTACTTATTCTGATTATCACTAAACTGACACACGATATTTTTTAGCGCAACGCAATCTGACTTTCATTAATCCCCACAAAAGAATGGCCCTGACTAACAATAACCTCACAAAAATCTTCGTTACTCGAACTACTGCAATACAGCGAGCGCCACTACTGCCAGCTAAATAAAAGATTCTAACTACTGACGGCACTGACTACTGATAGGCATAGTTAGCAAATGAAAGATTTTGATAGAGAACAAACAATGTATTTACATTAATAGTGTTCAAAAGTCATAACAAATTTACTCTCTCTTATGGACACAGGTCCAGATCATCCGCTCTCAAAACTCCGCCATCTCACCCCCCACATCCACCACTGCTGGCGGCTCACCTCCAACTGCGCAACGCTACGCGCTGTACACGTCCAACTGCCCAACACTACAATAGCGAATATTCCAACAATGCCAACCAGCCACAGACTGCACACAGCACAACCAGTGATTTTCATACAGACCGCTACGTGGCGTTACCAATATAAAAACCTAAACAGCCTACTTACAGTAGAAGAGCCCTATTAGTATCAGACTTTGACATGGTAATGAGAAAGAACTTTCTCAAAGTGTAGTACTGTATGGAAATGAGTCATGCACCAACGTAAATCTCGAGAATAAGAAACTGGAAGCATCTCTAGTGGAATACCATCGAAGACTGTTAAAAATTAAATGGGCCAGAGTTACGTATAGATGTCTGTGGAGGACACTTACCAGAATAAGTGACAGCGAGACATCTGCTGTAGCATCCAAAAATAGACAACCTGACGCTGGCTTGAGAAACACAACAGTACAGCCAAAAGGAGTCTAAAATATGAGAGACACATTGAAGAGGATATAATAGTGATGCAATGGTGGGAATAGTAATACAAGAGGGGTAGTGGTCGCAGAGTGCGGCAAACCTGTCAAAATACCGATGGCTTCTGAGTGATGTTCTTTCTCAAATAGAATGATATTTAACAGTATTTTAGGAATTTCGGAAAGAGGAGCTTAGTGATGTGTCATGACGATGGAGAGCTGACACAGCACGTACGGCAGGCTCAAAATCTTATCTGATTCTCTGTTGACGTTATATCGCTCGGGCGGATGGGTGGAGAGTCTCTAAGACGCCCCAGATCGGCTTCTCGTCAGCTAAACTTATGCTGTAGCACAGTGCGTGTGCGCGAGAACGGTGGTTCTTCGAATAGTTGCGAGTTCCATCTCCCTGTCTGGCTTGGATGACAAACATTCAAACTCATACTCTTTCTGTTCTCTCATCGCAGAGCCCACTGTGTATAATCCGCACAGTTGTCGCGCTCTAAAGGTTCGCCTTACCGCCTTCTTGCAACACGCTTTCACACCCCTCACACGTCGCTTCCGCCCTGTTCATCATTAAGGGCATTGTTTCGTGAAAACAAGGCAGAAGTTTGAAAAAAAAAATGGTCGGTTTTCTAAGTCAGTTGTGAACCAGGGTAAAGCTTAGAATCTATTAATACGTAATCTGGAAACAGTTTGACATATGAATGACAGCTTTGGGTCTCACACTTCTTGCTTTATTGTATTTTGTGTTGCAAGTAAAATAACGCACGCTAATTATTTAAGTACGGCATAGGTACACATATTGCAAAATAAAAACGAAGTAGAAGCTTGGTTTTTATAATATTACGTTTAGACTTTTAAAAAGATGTTGCTGCACTAATTAACTGTTAAAATTCTTTTTTAATTGTAATGATCGAAAATTTCAGTAATTAGTTCATAGTTTTTCTTTAAAAATGACCCTGATTTTCAAATTTGTTGTAAGAATACTCGATTTGTTAAAAAAGTACGTTTTAAGACAGTATTGAAAATTTCAGCCACCTGTCTTTTATAGTTTTTAACCGATATGTGACCTTCCTGGAAATTCAAGTTAAAGCTTGTTTCTGTACCTACCCTGCATTATAATAATGCATCCCAGGTCCATATTCATCTAGTTTTTGGTGTTGTTGTCCCTCCTTTTCCTTTTTCGTACTTCTTATTCTTGCTTCTTTGGTAGCGTCCAACATTGATTGCTCTGCTTCAAAAAGTCTACTGAGTGAGTGCCAACTTTGCATATCCAGTTCACCAGGGACTTTTATCCCTTCCATAACCGCAAATCCTGACATTTCGGCGTCATTTAAACATAGACAATCCAGTACGCCTATTTTTAAAATATTTAGTCGCACGAGAACAGATTTTGGTATCCATTCTCATACACAGTTGTTAAAACTCTCATTAGGTTTAGAGTCCTACCACGTAATTACTTCTTCAATAACCATAAAAAATCAAGCTTATACTTCGTTTTTATTTTGAGATATGTGTACCTAAGCTGTACTTAAATAATTAACATTATCAAGCTTTAGGTCAGTCAAACTGGTCGAAACCTAACCGATCGTCAGTTTTTTCCGTTCTTGTGTGTACTATTTTTTCATCAACTTGGACGAGTGAGCCGCTAACTTGATTGTGTGACAGTTCACGCACCGTTGTGTCGATGATATTTTTTCCGAAATTCTGACAGTATGTCGCGAGTCACATAGATTCTTCACACCACCTTGAATAGTGATTGAATAGTGATTTGACTGTCACTTACCCAGTAATTCTAGAAATTCCGATGGATTGTTATCTCTCCATTCTGTCTAATTCGACGTTAAGTCTTACAAAGACTGCTAGGGTCATACGCGCCGACATCAGAACTGTAGAACACAAAACCAAAGACAGGAGCTAAAAACGACTACACGTTAATCCCAAACGACGGAAAAGAAGACAACTAAAAACAGGAACGTGGAGTAAGGTCTATAAAATACGCCATAGAGAAACAGAGGTCCTGAACTAAAAGTTATATGGTCTTCGTTATGGAGAACACAGTCGACAGCCGACGTGTAGTTCGCTAAAACTGCCTGCAACCTAGACGGCAAACACAAACGAGAACGTAAAGCTTTGCGTCGCGCAGTCATCAAAGGTACACGAGTAGCCCAACGGCTGCGAAAGCCCATATCGATGACGTTTTGTTGAATGGTTCGCAGGATCATAGTTATGGATGGCCCAGCATTGAAATCTGCAGCAATTTGCGAAAGGGCTGCACTTCGCAGCGATGTCGGCGATCTGATGTTTTACCGGATTCGTAATATTCACGGTACACTCGTGATACGGTGGTACAGGAAAATGCCCAGTTCATCACTACCTCGCAGATGCTGTGTCCCATCGCTCGTGCGCCGACTGTAACGCCACGTTAAGACTCACTTAAAACTTAATAACCTGTCATTCTAGCAGCGGTAGCCGATCTAACAACTGCGCCTGAAACTTGACTTATACAGGTGTTGACGACCGCAGCGCCGTATTCTGCCATTGTACCTTTGAATTTGAATACGCATTCATTAACTAGTTTCTTTGGCGCTTCAGTGCACTTTTATGCCGCACGCAAGTCGGTTACCCCCTGTCTTGTAATATTCGACCATATAGGTGTCGCAAACGTATTTGGATTGGACTTTTCCAGAACTGTAGATTCCGTTCGTGGGCTATCAGAAGGCATTTCCTTCCAACAAATGAGCACCATTTGTAACGTTTTCCCCTCTCTGTTTCAAACATGCTTACGCTCTGTGAAACGGTCTTGTGCAGACACCAACAGCATTCCACACTCCACAAGAGAAGGTCTTATAGCTTATACCATCAGGGACACTGTACCGAACGAATTCAATCACCTCAAAGTCCGGAGCAGTCGGCATCGAATTCCATCAAGTTTCCGGTTATCCCCCATTGGAATGATCCATAAACCAGGAGGCTCTCTTTGCATCTTTTGTGACATCAGTGGCGCAGTCAGTGCCCAAAGTGTAACTGATATCTATTCGGCACTGCGGCCCCAGAATTATTTTCTCGTCTCTCGCTGACCGACTGAGGTTCCACAGTGCTCAGCATAGTGTATAAACTTCTTGGCTGATTAAAACTGCGTGCCGGACCGAGACTCTAACTCGGGACCTTTGTCTTTTGCGGGCAAGTGCTCTACCAACTGAGCTATCCAAACACAGTCACGCCCCGTCCTCACAGCTTTACTTCTACCGATACCTCGCCTCCTACTTTACAAACTTTACAGAAGCTCTCCTGCAGGAAGTAGGAGGCGAGGTACTGGCAGAAGTAAAGCTGTGAGGACGGGGCGTGAGCCATGCTTGGGTAGCTCAGTTGGTAGAGCACTTGCCCGCGAAAGGCAAAGGTCCCGAGTTCGAGTCTCGTTCCGGCACACAATTTTAATCTGCCAGGAAGTTTCATATCAGCGCACAGTCCGCTGCACAGTGAAAATTTCATTGCTGATAGTGAACTAGTATTCACGAAGGCCGTGATTGAAATCCCCGTCCGACCACCTACATTTAATCTTTCCAGTCAAGAGCGAGATGGGTCGTCTGATAGGGGAGCGCCGATTTCCTTTCTCAGCCTAGAAGCATTCCGAGATTCTACTTCGCCTCTCATGACTTCGATGTCGACGGGACGTTTGATCCTGATTTTTCTTACACCCAATACTTCACGGAATATTGGGGTAGGGAGATAAAAATTGACACACATTCTTGAAATTACATGGGGTTTAATTGAAACGCCGGCCAGGGTGGCCGAGCGGTTCTAGGCGCTACAGTCAGGAACCGCGCGACCGAAACGGTCGCAAGTTCGAATCCTGCCTCGGGCATGGGACTGTGTGATGTCCTTAGATTAGTTAGGTTTAAGTAGTTCTAAGTTCTAGGGGACTGGTGACCTCAGAAGTTAAGTCCCATCGTGCTCTGTCGTATGCTGACCTAGGTTTTCTGTGCCTTGGCGTACATTATCCTCGTTATGGTGCGTTATATGTCCTATTTCCCGCGATACTGCATCGTCTCTTGTACTGTCCTCTATTCTCTGTCCATTTTCATACTGGGTCTCTACCTCAATTCGGTCAAGATCTCGATCTGCCATTGCTAATCTTTCCGAATCCCTTATTTTATGTTTTAAAAGCAATTCACATGCCCTACTTCGCGTTAACATGCGCTCATACCATCTCACGCGTTTCATAAACTTTTTGTTCACACGACTTGACACTACCAAGACTGACAAACCAGTCACTTACTTGTTGGGTCAGAACCAACATGTCAACGATGTATCCGCCACCTGTTCGCTTGCATTGGAAAGAAATCTTAATTCTAAACAAATATTAAAATTCATAACTTAATTATGCTATTGCCTCTGCTACAATGTCTCACTGTTTGTTGAATACTTTCTTACTATCTATCGCTGCAGCTACTGTTTTCGACTGCGTACAACATAATTTTTTTTTTACAAAAATTTTTAAGCAAGATATTTTTCTGACCTACTTAGGCATGTGGTCGACCTTCAATCATGGTATTTTACCATCCTGGCAGGGTCGGCATTTTCTAAACATTCATGGTGGTGTCTGTTTGTTCTATATCGTGTCTCCCTACCACTTTCGCGCAACGACGCTCTGAGTGTGTTTTTTAGGGAATTAACTAGTTTGAACCTGGGACCTGTTGCTGGTAAAGAGACGCCAGACCACACATGACATGTGGAATTCAGAAGAGTTCAGTGAGACTAGCGATGATACAACCAAATACTTAATGATCTCAGCGTCCGCTCCACTGCACTCCCTGTAAAAGAATCTTAATACTAACTAAATTTAGTGGAAAGGGTTCAAGGCTTTCCTATTTTCAGTTAGCTGGTAAAGTAACGTCGAAAAAGCAGTTAAGTTTACCATTGGAAATTTTATTCTACTCACAAAATATCGTTTATAAATTGCACTATTGATAAAAGGAAATGTTTTAATACAGGATGGTAAAACCCAACTGCGTTCAACAAAAATGTGAACGAATATTCCCTGAATGGGTTTCCAAGTTCTACAATCGATCGAAGGATGACCTATGCCATATCACATCTATAATCTAGATTTAATTTAAGTTTCACAAAAGAGAAAACTATCAAAATGGTCTACAGTGACCCCCAATTATCTTTAATTACATATCTAACTTGTCGTAAATTACAGTGGCTGATGTGGCTTCTCAATAACTACATAACAGAAAAATCATCGCGTTTCAGATTTTTACTTCAAGTGGCAAATGTGAACACCATGAGTTTTAATTAACGATCGACACTAGTATTACGCAAAAAAGGGGTGTAACAGATGAGTCTTCTGCAATTCTGAGTGAAGCCTTATGCGCTCAAAAATGCGGCATCGCGTGCGTTCATTACCTTGTCAGTGTTTAGGCAGCGTCAGGGCGACAGCGGCCGGCGCACCAGCCATCCAGCTCGCTGTCTCGGAACTAACACTCCTCTAACTTCTCCTTACTACAATTTACCGAAGTTGGTTTAAAAAAATTATCTGGCTATGCTTTCATCTGACCAATCAGGGTCTCAATGTTAACCTTAAGCTCCGCCTACAAAAATTCTGTCTATCCAATGAGAAACGTTATACTTTTCGTGTTGGGCCAACGTTTTTTAAAGTTTGCAACGTAACAGAGACGCTAAAAAGTCTCACGCTAAAACCTGCAGCTGGTGTGGTCCTTTTAGCGTTATCGTGAGATCTATACTGTTCTTCTGGAGGGCTCTATCTTTTAACATGGGCTGGAGGATTGTCCTAATGTAACAGACACGCGAAAAAGTCTCACGCTAAAACTTGCGCGTGGTAGTGGCCCTTTTTGTGTTATCGTAAGATCTGTACTGCTTTTCTGGAGGGCTCTAGCTTTTAACATTGGCTGGGGGTGGTCCTTGACGTACCTGAGACGCGAAAAAGTCTCACGCTAAAACGTGCGGGTGGTAGTTGTACAGGTAGGCTGGCCAGTCCGTCCCTTATCGTAGGGCCTTGTAGCTCAAAAACGGTTCTGCTCTCGGCTTCTGTCCTCGTTTCTCCCCTTGGAACTGCGTCTGCCTCACGGTGGGAAGGTACGACATGCATTTAGGCATTCTTGAGTTAGTCTGTGGTATTCCATTTGCTCACTCGTTACTCGTATTACTTTGGTTAATTTAATGTCACGATTTATTTGGAGCTATGTGACATACTAGTAGATTTGCTTATTATTTCAGGGTTTTCATGGAAGGTGTTGGATTTGCCTGACACCTTACAACACTACTGGCCATTCAAATTGCTACAACACGAAGATGAGGTGCTACAGACGCGAAATTTAACCAACAGGAAGAAGATGCAGTGATATGCAAATGATTTGCTTTTCAGAGCATTCACACAAGGTTGGCGCCGGTGGCGACACCTACAACGTGCTGACATGAGGAAAGTTTCCAACCGATATCCGATACACAAACAGCATTTGGCCAGCGTTTCCTAGTGAAACGTTGTTGTGATGCCTCGTGTAAGGAGGAGAAATGCGTACCATCATGTTACCGACTTTGATAAAGCTTGGCTTGTAACCTATCGCGATTGCATTTTATCGTATCGCGACATTTGTGCTCGCATTGGTCGAGATCCAATAACTGTTAGTAGACTATGGAATCGGTGGGTTCAGGAGGGTAATACGGAACGCCGTGCTGGATCCCGACGGCCTCGTATCACTAGCAGTCGAGATGACAGGTTGTTACGGATCGTGCAGTCACGTCTCGATCCCTGAGTCAACAGATGGCGACGTTTGCAAGACAACAACCATAGGCAAGAACAGTTCGACGACGTTTGGCAGCAGCATGGACTATCAGCTCTAAGACCATGGCTACGGTTACCCTAGACGCTGCATCCCAGACAGGAGCGTCTGCGGTGATGTACTCAACGACGGACCTTGGTGAACGAATGGCAAAACGTCATTTTATCGGATTAGTCCAGGTTCTGTTTACAGCATCATGATGGTGGCATCCGTGTTTGGCGACATGGCGGTGAACGCAAAATGGAAGCGTGTATTCGTCATCGCCATACTGGCGTATCACCCGGCGTGAAGGTAGGGGGTGCCTTTGGTTATACGTCTCGGTCACCTCTTGTTCGCATTGGCCTCACGTTGAACAGTGGACGTTACATTTCATATGTGTTACAACTCGCGGCTCTACCCTTCATTCGATCCCTGTGAAACCCTACATTTCAGCAGGACAATGCACGACCGCATGTTGCAGGTCCTACACCGGCCTTTCTGGATTCAGAAAATGTGCGACTGCTGCCCTGGCCAGCAATTATGCAGATCTCTAACCAACTGAAAACATCTGGTCAGTCAATGGTGGTCGAGCATCTGACTCGTCACAATACGCCAGCCACTACTCTTGATTACTTGTGGTCTCGTGTTGAAGCTGTGTCTGTAAACGCCATCTAAGCTCTGTTTGACTCAATGCCCAGGCGTATGAAGGCAGTAATTACGGCCAGAGGTGGTTGTTCTGGGTACTGATTTCTCAGAATCTATGCACCCAAATTGCGTGAAAACGTAATTACATGTCAGTTCCAGTATAATATATTTGTCCAATGAATACCCGTTTATCATCTGCATTTCTTCTTCACGTAGCAATTTTAATGTCTAGTAGTGTAAAATTATGAAGTCTCAGCATAATCGAGTTAGGCGAAATACACCACTTTAAGGAAAACGTCAATGGCGATGACTAATAAAAGTAGAAGCCAAAAATTGGCCAAAGAATGCAAGTGTATGTCATAATTAAAAGTTACACGTCTAAACTTCATCGGAGCAATATTTTGGTTAGAATATACGTTTTCACTAAAAATTGAAGCCGCTAAATATCAGATTCAGAAAGAGTACGTAGCCTCTATTTCAGGTAAAAACCTTACATATGTGACACCTATAATCTACCTCTACTAGTTTTCAAGTTATTTACTAAAAACGAAATGTGGAACGAAAACGTCCTTATTCGTGGCAGATTAAGTATCATTTTTAGTTACAATAGAAAGTTCTAATTAGAAAACTCGATTAAATCCCTGAAATAATACAGCTGCACCAAGTTTGAAGACTGTACTGTAAATAACAATGGTTACAAAGAATCTTAAGGAGCAGTTAAGAGGTCATGTTCTGCAGTCGGTTCTGTTCTAAAACCTCTAGCTAGCAAAGTTTAAATGCAGTCGAGCTAAAAAAATTATCATTTCCCAAAGCAAACTTAACGCTATTTATATAAAAATTAGGAAGATTGTAAATTGTTAAACGACAGAGCTATTTGTTAAATGACAGGGATATTAATGAATACATGGCCGGTAGCGGGGCCAGTTCAGTTAGTTACTGCTACCTGTGCTGGGCGCTTGGTAGCAGGCGCTTCAGTCTGGAACCGCGCGGCCACTACGGTCGCAGGTTCGACTAATGCCTCGGGCATGGATGTGTGTGATGTCCTTACGTTAGTTAGGTTTAAGTAGTTCTAAGTTCTAGGGGACTGATGACCACAGGCTCAGAGCCATTTGAACTATTTGAAGTGAACTCGCGAGGACTGTACACTGTTCAGGATCCCTTAGATTTCATGAGAGTATCTTTTTGTGTGCCTCCCGTAATGTGAGAAAATATCGTGGCAAGTGGAGAGATTATTTTCCACTTTTCTTTAACGTGAGAAATTAACTTTTGGTTATTATAAGTCAGGGCGACAGACCACTTTACTTGGAATGCCTTGCAGAGGCCACCTCTGTACTATTAACAGTGCTGGTTCCGATAGGGGTATTAGTTATAATACTAAAACTTATATTTTGTGCGTGTGACCTTTTACAGAATGTAACAACCAGCTAAAACTCAAAATTTATGTTTGTAGTCATAGTTCCTGACCACACTGATCAAACTGGAAGTAGGAACATTTCCCTTCGGTGACCACAAAGAGTAATGTGGACTTGCAGACCGGAAATTATGTTCAGTATATTCTCCATGCTAGCTGACCACAGAAAAAGTTTTCAGGCTTTTGTTGACGGTGAAGGTGAGTGGAAAGCACGCGCAGATTATTTAAAAGTTTTTCCATAACGATGTAACGACCATTTGATTATTACCCGCCTCTCCCCCCTCCCCCCTCCCGCGACACAAGTAGCAATTGAGAGTGGAACTCCCATCCTGCATAAAAGTCGTACTTTCCAACAAGTGTTTATTAGACAGGCTAGGGATGAGTGTCAGTCGGCTCTCAGCCGTGGCAGCGTGCGGACGGCCTCGCGCGCCGGCCCCGTGCTCCGCTGCAGGTTTGTTTACTTCCGCGTCGTAGCTTTAAGGCTTGTGTCCGTCCACCGTGAACAACATGTCGAGCGCTTACCGCCGTGCGACCCTTAAAGTTTCCTTTCCAGCTGAACATGCGCGACCTCGTGCACGTGAAGTTGAAACGTTCCTACGTGAAGAAGTTCGTTTAGATCCTAACCACGTTATCGGAATCCATTTTTCGATCACGAGTAGTGTCGTTCATATTAAAATGACAAACACCGAGGTGTGTGAAGATGTTATTCGCCGCCATACCAATGGACTTAAGTTCAAATACTCTGATGGTCACGCTGGAGCAGTAACACTTGAACTCGCAGAGTACGGCCAACGCACGATTAGGGTGTTTGATCTACCATTTGAAGTGCCAAAGGACGTAGTTGTCTCTGCGTTACAACCATACGGTAACGACATCGGTTACGTAGAGGAAAAATGGCAAACTTCACGACCTACCATGTCCTTAATAGTGCGCGTCAGGTCAAAATTGAACTGAAAAAACATATGCCATCATACCTGACAATTGGCGGTGTGCGAGCCATTGTCATGTACGACGGCCAACCCCGAACATGTGCGGGTTGTGGACAAGAAGGCCACGTCAGATCCGCCTGCATGCGACGCCGCCTGATCCAGACGCCGGTCGGCGAGGAAGCGTCCCCAGCGGTGATCACTCAGATCCCTGTCACATATGCCAAGGTTGCCCAGGAAGGTAGCACCTCTACACAGGGTCTTCCTGCTCTGTTGACGTCGTCTGATCAGGCAAATGCAACCGCTACTGAGATTCCTTCTGAGGTGCCACAGACGCCAGATCCTGACCTACCACATCATCGCAGCACTGTGTCTGAAAATGCTAATGAGATGGACGTTGATCTGGGAGTGGTACCTACTTCTGCTTTCCTTCAGACTGGTCCGGAGTCAGACGAAAGCCACCCGCAATCAGACTCGGAACGACCTGTTCGAAAACAAGGGTCGACACGAAAGAGAAAGAAACGTAGCCGTACGCCCTCTGATGAATCCATTCTACGGATGGATGCCAGAGATGCAGAACCGAAGATGGACGTCAAACCGCTCTATGATCTCCAAAAGCCTGGTGCGAACGACCCGCCACAGGCGACTACTGGCAACGATCACCCCTCCTTACTGGCGCCGTCGCCCCCACACGTCGACGTTGAAGAAAGTCTATATGCCGAGCCGAAAACTACGTCTCCTCTCCACATGGATGATGTACACAGTCGGTACCCTACCGCAGTATCAGTCTCCTGGGCAGGCGACGTGGAGATCGAAGGGACTGGCGGGGACGGTGCTGATAATGGGGCGCCCCCATCGGTTGCGCCCGCGCCCGCAAACTCTCCACAATAGCAACCTCTTCAGCGGACCGGCAAGTTCGACGACCTCTCGCTCCTGAAGAAGCAGCCCCACCTGTGCCTGTGGGAGTCCAACACCAGCATTATCGTGTCGCAACGATTAACCTCGCGACCATTCGTGCGCCCCACAAACTAGCGCTGCTCCGCGATATGATTTATGATGCGGACATTGATATTGCGCTTTTTCAGGAAGTGCATGTCGCTGATTTTTCACCACCACATGGCTTCACGGCGCATCTTTCTCCCGCTTCGGACACCGGTAGTGGTGTTGCCATCATCTTACGAGAAAGTCTTCGTGCCGAAGATTTCCTATACCTCCCCAACGGCAGAGGTATGGCCCTTACTCTCTTTGGTGTACGCATCGTCAACATTTATGCGCCGTCGGGCTCTAGCTGCCGTCGTGAACGCAATGCCTTCTTCGCAGATGAAGTTAAACCCCTTTTTCTGGGACCACACGATGACTGGGTCATGGGTGGAGACTTCAACTGCACCCAGCGACCTCAGGATCAATTGCCGCGTCACTCACCATGCGCAGCTCTGGAAACAGTCGTGACGCGGCTACAATTTGTCGACACGTGGAGACATGTTCACGGTGATCTTTTGGGCTTTACGAACTACATTGCGCACTCCTCTAGCCGACTGGATCGCATCTACATCTCGCGATCCCTAATTCAACACACACGACAGGCTGAAATCTGGCCTGTTGCTTTCTCAGATCATGAGGCTTACTTCTGTGACGTTGTTCTCACAAGACAGGCAGCATGGCATGGACGTGGCTTATGGAAACTGAACACGGCACTTCTTAATTCACCTGACTGTCGACTTCTGATAGAAGACACTTGGATCACATGTAATAGACACCGTCCCACGTATCCGTCTACCATATCCTGGTGGATACAGTGTGCAAAACATGCTCTTCGATAACTTTAATCCGGTATGGCAAAGATGTTGTCGCCTGGAGGAAGAGCACTATGGACTTTTACTACAGGATCCTACGAGAATGCTCCACGATGCCAGCCTCCCCTGAGCGCCAGACAAGGATGAACCATGCTAAGGCCCAAATCTCCAATCTCATGCGAAGGCATTTGGAAGGAGCGATAGTACGATCTCGTACTGCTGATCGCATGCCTCATGAACATCCATCTATGTACCATATCATACAAGAACGCCAACATCGACGCCGAAAATTTATTCCCGTCCTAACAGACCAAGAAGGGCGTCGCTACGTAACCCAATCTCCAATAGGGAATGTGCTTCACGCCCACTACCAGCAGCTCTACGCCACAATTCCACATTCCCCAGAGTTGATCGAGGAAGTCTCACAACTCAACTTCAGTGGTCTCCCAGGAGATGCGGCGATTGACTTGGTGTCAGAGGTGACTGATGATGAAGTCCGCGATGCGATCCGAGCAGGAACCATCAATCGCTCCCCAGGACCAGACGGTCTTCTCCTCGAATTTTATCTCACTTTCCGTGATTTTTTAGAGTCCACCTTCACCTCCATCTGTCGGGAACTGACGTCTCCAGAAGCACCTGTGCCGGACGCTTTCATGGAAGGAATTGTTATTCCTGTACATAAACCGCATGGTGGCAACAATATCAGTGATTATCGGCCCCTCACCCTTCTTAACAGTGATATGAAAATCTTCACTCGCCTTTTGGCGGCACGACTTAAAAACGTTGCCCGGTATGTTGTGTCGCCAGATGAAGCAACTTTGGGTTGACCATTCGTTCCTTACGGCCGTTCTCCACCATATGGGTTTCCCAGTCGCCGTTATCACGGTAGTGATGCGCCTTCTACGGGGTGCCTCTTCCAGGATTATGTACAATGGCAGACTCACTCCTCCGATAAAAATCGGTCGATCCGTACGTCAAGGTTGCCCTCTATCAGCGATTTTGCACGCCTTTTCCTTGGAACCCTTGCTATGTGGACTCAGACAACGTTTGGTAGGGTTGTCCATAGATCGATACCGCTTCTGTTGCACGGCCTATGCTGACGATGTAGTCATCTGTTTGCGTAATGCCGACGAGGTTCGAACTGTTTTGACGTGGGTAGCGACTTATGGTGAGGCGTCGGGTAGCTCTTTAAACGTACGTAAGTCACAAGTTATGTTCATTGGCACGGGACTCCCTGTGGAGTGTGTTACACCTCTCACCACCGTTGATACCATTCGCTGTTTGGGAATAGACTTTTCATCTGATCTCCGGCGTTCAGCCGCCATCAACTGCCGACGCCTCCTTTTAATGATCAGAGCAGGTCTTATGGACCATCGCCTTCGATCCCTAGATATTCCCCAATGAGCTCGATATGTCAATATATTATTCCTGTGCATAAACCGCATGGTGGCAACAATATCAGTGATTATCATGTAGCACAAGTTCTACCATTCCCGCTTACTGTGGCACGTCGCATGTTAGCAGCGATGGCATATTTCGTCAGCTGTGGGTTGTTGTTCAAAGTTAACTATGCAACCCTTACTCTTCCCTGTGAACGAGGTGGGATAGGTCTGTTTCACGTGCTGGATAGAGCTGGCGCCCTGTTTGTCAGCTCCCAGATGACGGTATGGACACGATGCCCAACGAGCCTCATTGGTCTCCTCCAGTCGGCATATACGCCGGTCTCACTGTGAGCCCCAGTGGTGATCTCGGACGTTCCGGCCCAGTTACATTATATACGATACTTCTTTCTTGAACTCAGTTATCTACGCTTCACCTTACCAAGACAGCTTTTACTCAGGACAAAGGCAGTATACAATGTCCTCCAATTAGGTCATCCACCTAACCCGATTGAACAAAGCTTCCCCCAGGTTGACTGGCGTCATGTATGGCTTGCGGTTTTCGCCCGTTACCTTGACACGAATGTTCAATCTGTCTGGTAACTAACTGTCAATGGTAAGCAAATCAATCAATCTCGCCTTTATCGTATCCACCTCGCCCAATCACCTCTCTGTTCCACGTGTGGAGTGCCAGACAATGATGAACATCGGTTTGTTTGCGGCCCGGCGGCGGAGGTTTGGCACTTGATTCGTCTTATTGTCGCTTTTCTAACGCGGGACATTCCGGATCGGATTACTCCCCTTTCATTATTATTTCCGGATCGTGAATATTTTCCTCGAACAAAGACCAATGCTGTGAATTGGATTCGCGGACATGCCATTCACTACCTATTTGGACAAACTGTAGACTCTGTACTCGATTTTTGGACATACCTCAATGACCGTCATTATGTCGTTGTCCGACACCCAAAATACAGACAATTTTTCTCGAAATTCCTTGGGAGTGCTTTCCACGACCCGCCTCGCAGCTGGAATGTGTTAAGCCAAGAGAGAAGCCAAGAGAGAAGAACGTTTCCTGTTTGAACCAATGAACATTTCTGAACAATTGAACAGAACCCATCAATTTCGAAAACACGTGACTCAACATATTACCAGCGGGGCGCAAAAGGCCTCTGATCAATTACACAACAAAACTAAACAAAAACAAAAAATAATAATAACATAACGACAATAAAAATAAAATAAAATTCAGAAAAAGGAAAAAAGGGGGTAGCGTCTTTGATTCATAATCGAAACGTCTTCGGTCCCGGGTTCGATCCCCGCCACTCCCTAAATTTTGATAAATAATCAGCATTGGCGGCCGGAGACTTCCGGCATAAGAAGTCAGCCTCATTCTGCCAACGGCCTTGTCAAAGAGGGCGGAGGAGCGGATAGAGGGTCAGGTCACTCTCTTGTCCTAGGGGTGGGAAATTGCCCCTAAAGGCGGAAGAATCAGCAATGATGAACGACATGAGGATGCAGAAGGCAATGGAAACCACTGTATTAAAGACACGTAACATGTATCCGCAGGACATGTGGCCTGTAGTTGAAGAAGTGTCATGATGATCTCTCCATTGGCAAAAGATTCCGGAATAGTCCCCCATTCGGATCTCCGGGAGGGGACTGCCAAGGGGGAGGTTACCATGAGAAAAAGATTGAATAATCAACGAAAGGATAATGTTCTACGAGTCGGGGCGTGGAATGTCAGAAGCTTGAACGTGGTAGGGAAACTAGAAAATCTGAAAAGGGAAATGCAAAGGCTAAATCTAGATATAGTAGGGGTCAGTGAAGTGAAGTGGAAGGAAGACAATGATTTCTGGTCAGATGAGTATCGGGTAATATCAACAGCAGCAAAAAATGGTATAACAGGTGTAGAATTCGTTATGAATAGGAAGGTAGGACAGAGGGTGTGTTACTGTGAACAGTTCAGTGATCGGGTTGTTCTAATCAGAATCGACAGCAGACCAACACCGACAACGATAGTTCAGGTATACATGCCGACGTCGCAAGCTGAAGATGAACAGATAGAGAAAGTGTATGAGGATATTGAAAGGGTAATGCAGTATGTAAAGGGGGACGAAAATCTAATAGTCATGGGCTACTGGAATGCAGTTGTAGGGGAAGGAGTAGAAGAAAAGGTTACAGGAGAATATGGACTTGGGACAAGGAATGAAAGAGGAGAAAGACTAATTGAGTTCTGTAACAAGTTTCAGCTAGTAATAGCGAATACCCTGTTCAAGAATCACAAGAGGAGGAGGTATACTTGGAAAAGTCCGGGAGATACGGGAAGATTTCAATTAGATTACATCATGGTCAGACAGAGATTCCGAAATCAGATACTGGATTGTAAGGCGTACCCAGGAGCAGATATAGACTCAGATCAAAATAAAGTAGTGATGAAGAGCAGGCTGAAGTTCAAGACATTAGTCAGGAAGAATCAATACGCAAAGAAGTGGGATACGGAAGTTCTAAGGAATGACGAGATTCTTTTGAAGGTCTCTAACGCTATAGATAAAGCAATAAGTTATAGCGCAGTAGGTAACACAGTTGAAGAGGAATGGACATCTCTAAAAAGGGCCATCACAGAAGTTGGGAAGGAAAACATAGGTACAAAGAAGGTAGCTGCGAAGAAACCATGGGTAACAGAAGAAATACTTCAGTTGATTGATGAAAGGAGGAAGTACAAACATGTTCCGGGAAAATCAGGAATACAGAAATACTAGTCGCTGAGGAATGAAATAAATAGGAAGTACACGGAAGCTAAGACGAAATGGCTGCAGGAAAAAATGCGAAGACTTTAAAAAAGATATGATTGTCGGAAGGACAGACTCAGCATACAGGAAAGCCAAAACAACCTTTGGTGACATTGAAAGCAATGGTGGTAACATTAAGAGTGCAACGGGAATACCACTGTTAAATGCAGAGGAGAGAGCAGATTGCTGGAAAGAATACATTGAAAGCCTCTATGAGGGTGAAGATTTGTCTGATGTGATAGAAGAAGAAACAGGAGTCGATTTAGAAGAGATAGGGGATCCAGTATTAGAATCAGAATTTAAAAGAGCTTTGGAGGATTTACGGTCAAATAAGGCAGAAGGGATAGATAACATTCCATCAGAATTTCTAAAATCATTAGGGGAAGTGGCAACAAAACGACTATTCACTTTGGTGTGTAGAATATATGAGTCTGGCGACATACCATGTGGCTTTCGGAAAAGCATCATCCACACAATTCCGAAGACAGCAAGAGCTGACAAGTGCGAGAATTATCGCACAATCAGCTTAACAGCTCATGCATCGAAGCTGCTTACAACAATAATATACAGAAGAATGGAAAAGAAAATTGAGTATGCGCTAGGTGACGATCAGTTTGGCTTTAGGAAAAGTAAAGCCACGAGAGAGGCAATTCTGACGTTACGGCTAATAATGGAAGCAAGGCTAAAGAAAAATCAAGACACGTTCATAGGATTTGTCGACCTGGAAAAATCGTTCGACAATATAAAATGGTGCAAGCTGTTCAATATTCTGAAAAAAGTAGGGGTAAGCTATAGGGAGAGACGGGTCATATACATTATGTACAACAACCAAGAGGGAATAATAAGAGTAGACGATCAGAACGAAGTGCTCGTATTAAGAAAGGTGTAAGACAAGGCTGTAGCCTTTCGCCCCTACTCTTCAATCTGTACATCGAGGAAGCAATGATGGAAATAAAAGAAAGTTTCAGGAGTGGAATTAGAATACAAGGTGAAAGGATATCAATGATACGATTCACTGATGACATTGCTATCCTGAGTGAAAGTGAAGAAGAATTAAATGACCTGCTGAACGGAATGAACAGTCTAATGAGTACACAGTATGGTTTGAGAGTAAATCGGAGAAAGACGAAGGTAATGAGAAGTAGTAGAAATGAAAACCATCAGAATTGATGGTCACGAAGTCAATGAAGTTAAGGAATTCTGCTACTTAGGCAGTAAAATAACCAATGACGGACGGAGCAAGGAGGACATCAAAAGCAGACTCGCTATGGCAAAAAAGGCATTTCTGGCCAAGAGACGTCTACTAATATCATATACCGGCCTTAATTTGAGGAAGAAATTTCTGAGGATGTACGTCTGGAGTACAGCATTCTATGGTAGTGAAACATGGACTGTGGGAAAACCGGAACAGAAGAGAATCGAAGCATTTGAGATGTGCTGCTATAGACGAATGTTGAAAATTAGGTGGACTGATGAGGTAAGGAATGAGGAGGTTCTACGCAGAATCGGAGAGGAAAGGAATATGTGGAAAACACTGATAAGGTGAAGGGACAGGATGATAGGACATCTGCTAAGACATGAGGGAATGACTTCCATGGTACTAGAGGGAGCTGTAGAGGGCAAAAACTGTAGAGGAAGACAGAGATTGGAATACGTCAAGCAAATAATTGAGGATGTAGGTTGCAAGTGCTAATCTGAGATGAAGAGGTTAGCACAGGGGAGGAATTCGTGGCGGGCCGCATCAAACCAGTCAGTAGACTGATGACCCAAAAAAAAAAGGGATGATACGATTGTGTAACATATTGGCGTACCTCACATCCGTCATGCAGACATTTTACACACAATTCTCACGCGGCACCACTGACGTGACCACACACATCTAATTATTGTTGGCTAACGGTACGCTGTTTTAATTGTGGCGCCACGCACCCCGGTACTGAATGCACACTACCTCCATACTCACCTCATAAATTGGCGGGTTGCCAGGGCTCGCATGCAGCTTGTTGGAAGGGCTCTAGCGAATTCAGAAAGCTCTCAAGAAGTTCCGCGCATCAGCCTCACATCCTGCACAGCCACAGATGGAAGTTCCAACTGTTCCGGACGGTGTGAAACTAGTAATGGCTGACACGGCCGGCCTGGCTGCTCCAAAAGCCCCACCTCCACCACCACGGGACCAGGTCTGGACTGCAACTACAGCACGGAATTGACGAACGTTTTCTTCAGCACTGCAAGGTATACAGCGTGACGCTGGCCGTTCAACACTGTGGGCCTCTCGGGACAAAGATGCGGATCTGCGCTTGCAGAGGTGACAGACCGTACTACACAAACTCATCACTGCTGGGAAAAAACGCTGGCAGTTAAAGACTGGCTGCCTAAGATGTTTATACTAGTGGAAACACTGCCTCACCTTCAAGGGTCAGATTAATTACAGATCTTTTGCATATTTCTATGGAATGCTACTGGAGTTCGCAATAAGAAACATGAACTACAAGATTTCATTGGCCGTCACAAGATCGAAATATTCCTCTAGTCATAGACTCACCTACGGCCCAATGAAACTTTCAAACTTCCAAATATGGTGTGTTGCCACACTGAGAGACATGCACGAGGTGGTGGCAGAGCAGTTTACCCTCGATTTTGTAACTGGCATGTTGACCTACCTAACCTACCGGACCTGGAAGCAACTGCAGTTTCAGTCTGGTCAAATTTGGAAGAGGTCACTATTGTGGGGCATATCTTCACCCTGAAGTGCAGCTCATAGCACAAAACTTACATCATATCTTAGTACCAAACGGCAAGACGTGTGTTGGTGACGACTGGCTGGCGAAGCGTCCTACTTGGATTTCACCCTAGAGGAGTAGTGGTGCACCGCCTGGAACAGGACTTACTGGAGATCTGAGGACCTACTGAGCGACTCACACTCCCTCCCCCCGCCATCAACGTCCAGACGTCCTTGACAGTATTATTACTCAAGGACTTGGGAGTGACTACGGCCTTCTTACTATCAATGACTTATCGTCGAACTATAATCCTGTTCCGGCGTCGCTACCAAGGACGAGTCACCTACCGAACCAGCGAGTTCACCAGGAAAACAACTGGTTCCAATTCGAGAGGTACTTAAATAAAAACATCGTGCCTACACTAGAGGTTCAGCCGCCGTCTCTTATCGATTATGCCGTCGATTACTTAAACGCGAAAACTCCAGAAGACTCACAAACTGTCGTCTATAAAGGTTTCTGAGTACTTCCGGACCCACGATCCGTTGCCTCCCTTACTTGAAGAACTATGCCTACAGAAGAACCGGTTCCAGAAGTTATGGTAACAGTATTGCTACCCAGCTTACCACCGATAGATGCATCGCCTGGAAAGGCAGCTTCGACGGTGAATATTTGAATGGCAAGTAGAAACATAGGAGGAAATGATGTTCTCCTTCCTCATGCAATCCAGAGAAGAATGGCGATTAGAGAAAAATTGAGGGCTGACACCACGCCCAAACGACCGCGTCAGACTCCTCAGAGATTAACTGAAGGCCCACTGGCAAAAGCGGAAACAATTTGCGGCGGGGTTTGAGTGACAAATGACACTCTGGGGGAGCCTCTGAACAGAGACCGGAGAGACCACGAGTATGCCACCATACAACTCGTCGATCGGATCATCACCGCTCTTGACCAGTTCCGTACCCGTCCAGTTACATCTAGCGAAATTAGAACCATACTCAGGAAGCTAAATGGGAACAAGGTGTCTGGTGTTGACAATAACAGCAACTTACACCTGGAGAAATTGCCACGTAAAGCACTGGTGCTCTTGAGAAGAATTTATAAAGGCTGTCGCTTGAAGAAGTATTTCCCCACTGCTTGGAAGGTATCCAAGGTAGTTCCTATTTCCAAACCACAGAAGGACACAAATTACCGAGCCATTAGTCTTCTTAGTATGGGCAAAACCTTTCAGAGGGTCTTCCAGGCCCGCAATTTGGAACCACTGGTGGCAGACGGTACTATTAGGGCAGAAGAGTATGGCTTCCAACGTAAACTATACACGGAGCTGCAACTCCTTCGTCTGGCGGAACATCTTACCAGAAATTTCAATGTGTCTACTGCTACTGCAGCGGTCTTCTTAGACATTGATAGGGCCTATAATAAAGTACGGAGGGATCAACTAATTCGGAAACAGGATGAACTGACTGTCGATACCCAATCGTTTTGCCAAACTTTTTAACTAGTTTTTTGACAGACAGAAATATGATTGTTACGGGGGAGGGCCAATCGTCTTATACCCGACTGGCGCAGGCGGGGCCGCCTTAAGGACCCATTTTATCCCCATGACTATTTAATCTCTAAGTCAATGACGTGCCAACTGTCACAGCGCTACGAATTGCGCAGTTTGCCAGTGCCAGTGCCAAAATTGGACGCCTTCAATGTCAATCATGTGCCACAGTCGCTTGGTGAAAGACCACTAAAGTGCAACAAAATTCCGCAAGACGACAGCTATCTATTTCAGCAGGAAACGCCCCTGGACGCTACCAACTTGAGGCTGCATGGGTGGGGTATGCCCTGGGGAGCAACGATGACTTACCTCGGGGGTCACTTAGGGCAAACACTTCTTTTCTCCACAAACAGGTTGACCTCAGGAGCAAAGCGTTTGGTATGGCCAAGAAACTCCTCCCTATTTTCGAGAGTACTGACCTCAGTACCGCGGCAAATCTTGGATTATACACTCCTGGAAATGGAAAAAAGAACACATTGACACCGTTGTGTCAGACCCACCATACTTGCTCCAGACACTGCGAGAGGGCTGTACAAGCAATGATCACACGCACGGCACAGCGGACACACCAGGAATCGCGGTGTTGGCCGTCGAATGGCGCTAGCTGCGCAGCATTTGTGCACCACCACCGTCAGTGTCAGCCAGTTTGCCGTGGCATACGGAGCTCCATCGCAGTCTTTAACACAGGTAGCATGCCGCGACAGCGTGGACGTGAACCGTATGTGCAGTTGACGGACTTTGAGCGAGGGCGTATAGTGGGCATGCGGGAGGCCAGGTGGACGTACCGCCGAATTGCTCAACACGTGGGGCGTGAGGTCTCCACAGTACATCGATGTTGTCGCCAGTGGTCGGCGGAAGGTGCACGTGCCCGTCGACCTGGGACCGGACCGCAGCGACGCACGGATGCACGCCAAGACCGTAGGATCCTACGCAGTGCCGTAGGGGACCGCACCGCCACTTCCCAGCAAATTAGGGACACTGTTGCTCCTGGGGTATCGGCGAGGACCATTCGCAACCGTCTCCATGAAGCTGGGCTACGGTCCCGCACACCGTTAGGCCGTCTTCCGCTCACGCCCCAACATCGTGCAGCCCGCCTCCAGTGGTGTCGCGACAGGCGTGAATGGAGGGACGAATGGAGACATGTCGTCTTCAGCGATGAGAATCGCTTCTGTCTTGGTACCAATGATGGTCGTATGCGTGTTTGGCGCCGTGCAGGTGAGCGCCACAATCAGGACTGCATACGACCGAGGCACACAGGGCCAACACCCGGCGTCATGGTGTGGGGAGCGATCTCCTACACTGGCCGTACACCTCTGGTGATCGTCAAGGGGACACTGAATAGGGCACGGTACATCCAAACCGTCATCGAACCCATCGTTCTACCATTCCTAGACCGGCAAGGGAACTTGCTGTTCCAACAGGACAATGCATGTCCGCATGTATCCCGTGCCACTCAACGTGCTCTAGAAGGTGTAAGTCAACTACCCTGGCCAGCAAGATCTCCGGATCTGTCCCCCATTGAGCATGTTTGGGACTGGATGAAGCGTCGTCTCACGCGGTCTGCACGTCCAGCACGAACGCTGGTCCAACTGAGGCGCCAGGTGGAAATGGCATGGCAAGCCGTTCCACAGGACTACATCCACCATCTCTACGATCGTCTCCATGGGAGAATAGCAGCCTGCATTGCTGTGAAAGGTGGATATACACTGTACTAGTGCCGACATTGTGCATGCTCTGTTGCCTGTGTCTATGTGCCTGTGGTTCTGTCAGTGTGATCATGTGATGTATCTGACCCCAGGAATGTGTCAATAAAGTTTCCCCTTCCTGGGACAATGAATTCACGGTGTTCTTATTTCAATTTCCAGGAGTGTATAAGGCGACGGTGCTCTCTAAGATAGTGTATGGCAACTTGGTCTGGGGTCTTCCAGTCCAACACAAGTTGGCCGTCTACAAGTTTTACAAAATATTGTACACAGGTGGATACTTCGTGCCAGCCGCTATACTCGCATCGTTGACCTGCACGCTGCTCTCTATATGGATATGGTACTAGAAACAGTTCGCAAACGCGCGACGACCTTGCACAACAAAGTAGAGAGCTCTGTAACTCGGTGTACAACGTAAGAGATCTAGGCAGGACAATATCCCTTCATAATAAAGTGAACCCAGATACCTAATTACCTTGCGTCATGAATTCTGAATCGTCGTCGATAATCGCACTTCGTTTTGCAGCGTGTAAAAAATAAATAAATAAAAAAACAATACGTCAATTTAATCATTCTGATTCACAATATAGAAAGCTCGGTTCACTTTGCCTTAACACCTCTGCAACAAAAGCAACATATTAACTGTTCGGGCAAATACACTGTCCTGACTGATGCATGTTCGTTATCTGTTATACGGATGGGTCTTAAACATCATACTTATGACCTATAGCTATGCTACCCGAAGCTAAGTGATCCTGATCTCGGAATCCTTAGTGTGTAAAGATTGCGAAATAAGTGTAAATAGGCCTTATGAATGAAAAAACACTGTGACAAGTCCCTTACGATCAATAATGGTAGGTACACCGATGATCTAAGTTTCGATGCGGTGATTATTTATTCATAAACAAAAAACACAATAGAGATATTGGTGGTGTTACAAGTAGTATGCAGAATTTGCGTCAAACAAACTGACGATAATACTACATGTGCAGTAAAGCTTGCGTATGTGCGGTTCAAGTGCATGCATGTGCCCCCAGTCAAATATTCATTGGAAATACACGCAATACAAAGTTCCACAGAGTGTTAACTATTCATAAACTAATTTCTAACCCACGAAATTAAAGTCCAATAGATCGCTTAGCACAATATACATTTCCTTAGGTATTAATAAAGTCATAAAGGATAATCGGATACAATTATCATAAGCGGCAGAGATAGTACTAAGTCTTATAATGCTCACACTCTGACACCCGGAAAAGTTGAGGGTACCATCGGGCAGTCAAATTCAGAGTTCAAGACCTTAGCAACTGTACGAAGTGCCAACAAATATTAAGGCATCTTGCGGCCAAACAGATACACACCGCATCTGCGTCTCGGAACAGAGTATCCTACGAGCGGCCTTTGATGCTCTCTCGACCACGTCGGGCTGCAACAAATTTAACAAAATGGTCCATCAGTCAAATTAAAATTAACATAATGACTACATGCTCTGGTAAGCGCCTCTCCCCACTCGTCCTTTTTCCGACTTTACACTATAGACCAAGCCTATTCGTTCATTTATAAATAATGACCTGTCACGCACACCCACACACACACCGGCACACACACACACACACGCGCACACACAGAGAGAGAGGCACACACACCGGCACACACACGCACACACACACACACACACACGCGCGCGCACACACACACACACACACACACACACACACACACACACACACACACAACCACATGCTTAACTCTTGTTAGTAACAAAACATATTTAATTAGACGTACACGCTATTACACGGCCTGTTGATAAGGCGCGTCTTCTTGCGCTCTCTTCAATGGTGATCCAGAAAATGCATGATTTGCACCAGTTTTAAATCAGCTTCATCTTTATTAATGTGAAAGTGGATTCTCAATCAAGTAATAAATGAAGTAAACAACTATACCACACCTCACACTGGAGAAAAGGGCATGGTTGTGGGTACAATACACTGCATTCACTATTGGTGTACGTTTAGCGCAATTATTGTTCTGGCGCACTGTCATAATTGTCTGTGTTTAAGTTCACTATAATTTGGACTGTGAACCGAATAACAATGCGCGATAACCAGTGCCTATAGCTAATTCCATTAGCTTGACAGCAATTATTGATCTGTGCGTTTACTAGCTATTAATTTTGAATGGTTTATCTAACAATATTCACATAGCCATGCAGATTTAACTTCTGTAATTTTTGTGGTACAAATTTCGTTCAAGTTGATACGCACAGGCTTCAGTCTCGTGTGAAATAGGCGTACTTGGATTTTTGGTAGGACTTTCCTATGATTTATTATTTGATTTCTGCATTACCGGAAATAACCATTTTTGTTACAGGTTGTGAAGTCCGCCGATTTTGCGACATTTATCTCAGGCGATACTTGAATCATATTCTCTCACATTCCTTCCCTCTGGAAGAGATAACCTACTTGTACGCTAGCTGCGGTCACTAACAGTTGAGCCCTCTGAAAGGCCCTCTCTCGTGTTGATAAAACTCGCGCCTGGCAGCTTCTTATGACACGTGCCTTGCTAATTTCCATATGATGTAAACGAAGTTGGCGAATGATTCCTGAGAATTCTGTTTTGCACCGTATCACTGAGTTTCCAGTAGGCATGCAGTTTGCAGCTAAAAGAGGTGTGGTGCGTCATTTTTAAGGGACAATCAAAATGCTTCCCTTCCAAGGCGGTATAGTCCAGAACTGGTATGCCAATCAGACAAAATATCCGTAAGCATTTAAGCAATCATCACATGGACGCATCAGGTTGAAGATACAGATTTGGTAAAACACCGTGACCTGACGCGTGAATGTGTTCGTAAGTGCCTGCTTCACACCCTCGTCCGACAGGTATCGTAGATCGGCTCGAATGAAAAACAGTCCATAGTTGCACTCAATTCTGTTTATTTTAAACCTTGACCATGGTTTCCGCTATAATAATATAGCCTTCTTCAGAAGTCATACAGACTAATAAATGAAAAATGTCTTAGCCCAGAGGCTGCGTCAAGACAAATTAGATAACTTCAACAGACGTAAGCCTGTTTCGAACCTAAGTAATTTTAATTATGTTCGAAACAGGCTCATATCTGTTGAAGTTATATATTTTTATAGCCGAATCCATGGTCAAGGTTTGAAATACACAGAACTGAGTGCAACTGTGGGCTGTTTTTCATTCGAGACAATTTCTTAACGGCTGATGTTGTCGCTGCCATGATGAAAATTATAGGTATCGTAGATCCTTCGAGGCCTTTTGCTTAGGGACCGAAGTCGTGATAATGGCATGGGGAGAGTGCTCGAGTGCGTCCCATTTGGGCTGGCGTAACTTCAGCGTTACGACGTTTGCGTTACGTGGTCGTGCGTTACCATGGTGCAGCAGCATCCCTTGGCGCACCATTCAGCAACTGTGGTTGTCGACAGACATGTTGCGGCAGACACATTTATCATTCTCCGATGGATGTCTAACGGTGTTTGTCCTTCGGCAGCCATGAAAAGGATTGCATAAAGTTAGTCTTGTTTGGTCGCATTTGGTAATAACGTCGCCATAGACCACGTTTCCGCATTTACCACACGCACGTCAGGAAGACACGAACGCCATAGTGATCCGTTGCCTTCATGCCGGTGCTCACAAACCAGTATCGGAGTCGCGATAAGTTGCATATATGCTGCAGCAGCTACCTCGAATGGAAACTCTGTGATCAAACTTGATATCATCCTCAGGAATGAGTATTACATTACGTTCGCAGGGCTCGTTTCTGGTATTTCGGCGATTACGTTCTCTGGTGGTGTCTTGAAAGAGTGCCAATTTGATTTTATGATCCAGTAGAAATAAATTTCAGTTTTGTCGCCGTCGCTTCTATCTTCAGAATAGTGAAGTAAATATGTCATCCCAATGTTTCGTGCAGTACCGACCAAGCAGAAACATTGGAAATTGCTCGTTAACCAAGCACAAGGAGCTTTTCTGACAAAGAGATACAACAATAGAAGATTTATCATTGAAGGTTATAAGGTGATTACCACTTGTTATATTAGCTAATCTTCGTCTGGGCCGACTGTATACGAGTTCCACCAACTTGGGCTGTGACCATTAGAGAAAGTTTTATTATCTAATTTTTTATTACCTATCGTAAGCCTAACATGCAAACGGGACTAAACTTTATGAATTGAATCTGCAAGTAACTCCTAAGCATAGCAACATACTACTACCTTTGTAAAATTTCACGGAAAAGTAATAGAAATAAGTCTTGAAAAGTAATTGGTGATCACGCTTAGTAAATACTAATGGCTAATTTTTTTCCTTAAACTCTGTGGTGCAGTCGTCCACTGCTGTTAATGATCGCTTCTTTGGCGTTTTTAGCTGAGGCTGCAAATACAGTCAGAGGACAGCACCAGTGGGTAGCGACCTCAGGAGTGGACTGAATGTGTTTGCAGCCTCAAACTGGTGAAGCCACATTAGGTGACTATTAACAGCTGTCCGCTGCAGCACACAACTCCACCGCGGGGACAATGGTGAACGCACGTGTGTCTCTCGTAAGCATACGCGAATTTCCCACGCCATCGATAATATTACAAGGATTGGTAACAATATTTTGTAAATCGTGCGCTCTTGTTGTTGATTTTCCACACCAGCTACCGTCTCTGTCTTGACTTTTCTGTACCTACTGAACTTTTCAGACTACAACCACTCAACCTGAAAACAATATTAATGCAACTATCATTTTAATACAAATGTTTGTGTATTCAAACGAATCTAATTTTGCTGAAAGTAAGTGTTGATATCTGGTTTGTGGGGCGCTCAAGTGCGCGGTCATCAGCGCCCGTACAAACTCCCAGTTTTCACACTTCAATTTTTTCACATTCCAACTTAACAAGTGTCACGAATGATGGTGATGATGATGAAATGATGAGGACAACACGAACATCCACTGGTCGGGCAGACGAAGTCTTCCACCCGGCCGAGAATCGAACCCGAGACCCCGTGATGCAAAGACAGCAACGCAAGCCACTAGACCACGAGCTGCGGTGACCCTTGACACTGCAAAACAGACAGGAGCCCCTGCGATGTTGTACTCAACGACGAACCTGGGTGCACGAATGGCAAAACGCTATTTTTTCGGATGAATCCAGGTTCTGTTTACAGCATCATGATGGTCGCAACTGTGTTTGGCGACATCTCGGTGAAAGCACATTGGAAGCGTGTATTCGTCAGCGCCATACTGGCGTATCACCCGGCGTGATGGTATGGGGTGCCACTGGTTACACGTCTCGGTCACCTCTTGTTCGCATTGACTTTGAACAGTGGACGTTACATTTCAGATGTGTTGCAACCCGTGGCTCTCCCTTTCATTCAATCCCTGCGAAACCCTACATTTCAGCAGGATAATACACGACCGCATGTTGCAGGTCCTGTACGGGTCTTTCTGGATACAACAATGTTCGACTGCTGCCCTGGCCAGCACATTCTCTAGATCTCTCACCAACTGGAAACGTCTGGTCAATGCTGGCCGAGCAACTGGCTCGTCACAATGCACCAATCACTACTCCTGATGAACTGTGGTATCGTGTTGAAACTGCATGGGCAGCTGTACCTGTACACGCCATCCAAGCTCTGTTTGACTCAATGCCCAGGCGTATCAAGGCCGTTATTACGGCCAGAGGTGGTTGTTATGGGTACTGATTTCTCAGGATCTATGCATCCAAATTGCGTGAAAATGTAATCACATGTCAGTGCTAGTATAATATATTTGAATATATTTGTCCAATGAATACCCATTTATCATCTGCATTTCTTCTTGGTGTGGCAATTTTAATGGACAGTAGTGTATTTCAATTATATCTGAAACCGATTCAGAAATACGCTGATATTCAGGACTTAAGCAACAGCTAATATACTATAGTACACAGGAAGACATTGAAGAAACAGTTAATCGTCGTTTATAATAGGCAACCGCTTCACAGAGTTCTTGCTGCGTCACATTTGTCAGTCTCGAGCTTTCTACTTCCTCTGTCCTCACGGTCAGGAGATTTAGCAGGCTGGCAGGTACTTAAGTATGGTAAAATTTGTCGTAGAGACGTCACGAAGTCATGGTGCTCTCATATACCGCCAGACATTATGTCCATGTCCCCGATCGGAGAATATTCGTAACGATGCTGATTTCTTGAAACGGTGGATCACCAAACTCATTTCTCTGTCGCCTATCAGCGTTAAACACACGTTTCCATTCAGAAGTAACGGAGTAGCCACTTTCCTCGGCATCAAGCACCAGTTTCCGTGCACATCTAAGTGAGTAACCGCTGTCTCTTTTGAAGCTGTTGTTACACATTCTGATCTCAACGGCAGAATCCCAGGAGACACATGTATGGGATAATATTTCCATTTTATCGAACGTGAACATACGTTTGTTCGTGAGTCTGTCACCAACAACATCAGACTTGTCGAAATCGCGGTATTTAATGTGGTGTCTGTCCAACGTTCCGAAATCATTCATACCTACCGGGCAGTGTAGCTGCCACCACATTCTTGAAGTGTTTTATAAATTCCAGAAACACCGAGACTAGCACTGTCATTTACTGGGTGCAGCATCTCTTTAATTTCCTTGAATGACCGGAAAATTGACTGAATTCCGCGTCCGTTTAATGTGTTGTAACTTCGAAGAATGGAAGGAATGCTGTGGGCTGATCTCCTTTTGATAACTGTGTTTCTCTGTGTTTTTGTGCCTCAGGCTTGGCTTACTTAATACCTCAAGAAATACAGCCGTACTTTCAGGATATGTTTCTAAGATATCTGATCTCGGAATCCAGATGTCTTAGCGCTACGTATCAGCGTATCTAAAATTGCTTTCTTATGAACTGGATGATGAAAGCTTTGCACACTCGTTGCGAGCTGAAGGTCAGTATCTGCTGGCTTCCGGTAAACAGATTGCCCTCGCCACTCACCTCAATTTTCTTCAAGAGATTATCTAAAAATGTTAATTTTTCTTCTCTTTCCATCTCGACAGTGAACTTGATATTAGAGTGCCCAATAATCGTATGCTCCATGTGGCCAGTTCATAAAGATGTCTTTAATACAGAGAAAGAAGCAGGATGGACCAGGAGGGACTGAATTTAAAGTGTGTTCCTCGAAATGTTCCATAAAGAAATTGGTCACCGCAGAGAAAATAGGAAGCCAATGGCTGTTATAACTGCCATTTCGTGAAATCAGTGGCTGTAGAAATATGGCAGAACAGTTTGATAGTCTCGGTAGGGAAACAGTCTGTTAATAATTGTAATGGTTCTTCCGTAGGAACTTTTATAAGGAGACATACCACTTCCAAATTGGCCACAATTTCATCTGAATTTATTCTAATTTGTTGAATTATATCCATGAATATTGCAGAAGTTTTAATATTATGTTCAATACGACCATGAAAATAGTGTAAGTAATTCGCTTGGATAATCTTCTAGCCTGTAGATTGGAAAATCTATAGCATTAATGATAGGTGACAATGGAATGCCTTATTTGTGAATTTAGGTACTGCTAAGCCTATTCAACTAGCAACTAAAGTAAACCATGTTAAGTTTTTGATTATATTCTATTTATATCTCTGTAGACATTGTTTTACTATTTCAGTGTTACTGCTGGTAAAGATAGTTTTGGTTATAAGCGTGTCTACTGAAAAAAATGCAGTAAAAGACGTGGTTAAGCAATATACTAATTAATTGGGAGTTAGATTTAGTGCTATGATCAAAACAGAATTCAACTTTTCTGCATTTTTGGCTAAAGCAGAGGTAATAGTCATCAGGAAATGATGTTTGAAGCTAACAGTTTCACAACTTTTATGTTATGATGTCTTAAACTTTGAAAGTTGAGCATAGATGAATCGAAGAGGTTCTCTACCCCCTTCTCTGGCTTCACAGTGAATAACGTTCAATTTTGGGACTTCAGTTGGTATCTTTGAATAGCTACACAATTTTCAGGATTCAGACGGTAATATACAGGGTGACAATTGATGAATTACATGTAATTGTTCAATTACATGAAATAAAATCGTTATAACTTCTTAAAGGTTTGCGTTAGGACGTTCAAACTGTACGGTTGGCCGCGGGGCATGATTGGAATCAGTAAGCGAATGTGCATGCGTAGCCACTTTCATTTCGATGGGTTCGTCAATAAGCAAAACTGACGCATTTGGGGGACTGAGAAACCGCGTTTTTCGATCGAGAAGTCTTCATCCTCGATGGGTGTGCAGTGTCCAGTCACGGAATAATCGGTGCGACATTCCCCATGGTGGCACGGTGACTACAGAGCAGCATGTGAAGTTTTTGCGGGATTATTTCATACCCGTTATCCAAAATGACCCTGATTTCGACAAGATGCGATTCATGCAAGGCCGGAGCTCGATCCCATCGTAGCGGCGAAGCAGGAGTGTGCTTGATGTCCCGGAGGAGCACTTTGGGGACCGCATTCTGGCTCTGGGGCACCTAGAGGCCACTGGAATGGGCATCGATTGGCTGGGATATTTTCCGGATATGAACACATGTTGCTTCTTTTTGTGGGGCTGTATTAAAGATAAGGCGTACAGCAGAAACCATTGCCAGGCCGAAGACAACCACTCAGGAGGTCATCGACATGGTCGATGTTCCGACACTTCAGTGGATCATTCAGAATTTCGCTATTCGTCTGCGCCACATCATCGCCAATGGTTGCAGGCATATCGGACACCTAAATTCGAATATCTGTAGTCATGTTTACATGTTGAATAAAGTGTGTGAACGCCGTAGTTTGTAAGTACGTTACGTCTTTTTCGCGTATTTCAACAATTGTCACTCTGTATGTTCGATTCAGAACACATATGGATCGCTCAGTGCGGTTATAAGGGAAAGATTTCCCCATGATTCTGTGTATATTCGTGTGTAGAATGCAGTTTCTGCTTTCAGCGTTGGTCATATATCTTCGAAATTAATCTTGGAGGACGTGAACGCATTGCTTAGATGCACTGAAACTCTGCAGAACCTTTGTTATACTGTTGAGTGGTACTTAAGTGAAGAGTGGAGGAATGTCGACTGGTAACTTCGAGGGCGAATTTCTCCGAAGAGTGGAGGAATATTGAGTGGTACTTAAGATAGGTAAATAAATTAGTAAAATCAATGTAAAGTAAAGTAGAAAATAGAAAAAAATGAAAAACTTAGATTCGTTTGGAGGGGTTACACACTGGCAAACAGCGGACAGAGCAGCACTGGCAACGACCGGCGCTTGCAAGTCAGCACGTTCAGGAGAAGCCATCGCCCTCCCCACATAAGCGGAAGCTGTCGATTCAGCCGTCAGCGCATCGCCCGACCGGGTCACGTGTTTCTCAGTTGTCACATGTGATCAAAGGCTCTCGCCTACATTCCAAGAGCCAATGACTGACGTTAAGAAGATTCTTCAAGAAGCTTTTCAACGTGACAGAAGAGGCACTGACCGTGAAGTCATTCACCTCCATTGAACTGAAGTAAATAAATACGCGAGAAGCAGTGGGCCCGACAGTAGTTTTCAGTTCAGTTTCAGTTCGAATTCTGTTCCAGTACAGTTCAGTCGGTGCTGAAGACCGTCATGCAGGAAGAGACTATATCGTACACAGAAGACAGAAGTTAGAATGTATTTGATTTTTACGTACCTGGGTGACTCGTGAGGACGGGAAGGAGACGGCCTGTCATCAGCAGTTACCTGTGAGCTGGTGATGAATATGTGACAGCCGAAGACTGGCAAGCTGGAGTCCATTGTTTGAGTCCTGGACACTGGCCTACCCCCGCCGCGCCGCTCCGCTGGCAGACGCACAACACTGACACAAGCGGCCGCATAGAGAAGAGAAACACTGGGACGCCACATCCAAGGTATCACCATCCGATTCACGACTTCGTTCTCAGTCATTAAAAGGGCCACCTCACTAGGTGCGTCTCCAGTCAACTAGGCGAGACGGCGACACGAGATACAAGTCGCCAGGCGTAATCAGACGCCGCCGCTCACGCAGTAGAAGGCTTCGCAAACGTCACAACTGACGCTCTCTCAGCCAGAACAATCCAGTAAGGAAACCATTGCACAAATCTTTCAGTAAAAGTTATCTTATATAAAAATGCTGTTCCATTCTACCTCATACCCGAGCCAAGGAAGAACCTCCCTCCCCCCCCCCCCCCCTGCCCACATGTTGTTTAGAGAGAAATGTATTTCGTGTTTTTCACCCTGACATAATGCTTTAGAATCAAATGCCCTTTGCAGTAATGCTCATCCTGACAATTGACTAGCATCAAAAGAGGTTACCCAGTTACAATACCAATAACTAATTGCTTATTTAAGTGTGTGAGGATCCTTATAGTGAAAAGAAGAGAATAATACGAAAGAAAGCAAGAGAGCGAAGAACTATGGATATGGCATGCTTTACAGTGAATGTCTAAACGTTCCACAACACATGTTTTGCTTCTCAAAATCGATCATCACAACTAACGAAATTTTGAGATTACCTTCACCTTACTTCCAGCTAACAATAAAATAACTGTTTTGAAATTTTTAACTATAATAAAGCGATGAAAAATTCAAGACTGACAATTATAAGTTTTGAAATACATTCCTAAATTCCTAAATTTAAAAGTGCCTGAAATTAACAATTTTTCATAGTTTTTTTGAGAGTGCTGTCCTTAAAGTAGTACAGGAGTTTTGCTATTTAGGAAGTAAAATAACTGATGATGGTCGAAGTAGAGTGGATATAAAATGTAGTCTGGGAATGGCAAGGAAAGCGTTTCTGAAGAAGAGAAATTTGTTAACATCGAATATAGATTTATGTATCAGGAAGCCGTTTCTGAAAGTATTTGTTTGGAGTGTAGCCATGTATGGAAGTGAAACATGGACGATAACTAGTTTGGACAAGAAGAGAATAGAAGCTTTCGAAATGTGGTGCTACAGAAGAATGCTGAAGATAAGGTGGATAGAACACGTAACTAATGAGGAGGTATTGAATAGGATTGGGGAGAAGAGAAGTTTGTGGCACAACTTGACTAGAAGAAGGGATCGGTTGGTAGGACATGTTTTGAGGCATCAAGGGATCACAAATTTAGCGTTGGAGGGCAGCGAGGAGGGTAAAAATCGTAGAGGGAGACCAAGATATGAATACACTAAGCAGATCCGGAAGGATGTAGGTTGCAGTAGGTACTGGGAGATGAAGAAGCTTGCACAGGATAGAGTAGCATGGAGAGCTGAATCAAACCAGTCTCAGGACTGAAGACAACAACAACAACAACCAGTTAATTCAGAATTTAAGGTGCTGAATACGTCTGACAGGTGCCGAAGCGAAATATCGTGTACGGCAGAAAACGATTCTGTCCGTGCCCCGAAACGTATCTGAGTATTCAGTACACTGAGAAATTGGGTACATAATTTTGTTTCCTTTGATTGTGTCCCTTCTACCTTTACTAAGCCGTATGTACAGTTGTCTAGACTGGACTATTATTTGTAATCAGATTGTTATATGTGCAGTATTTGAACTAAACTCTAGGGAAAGTGCTAAGAAATTTGGATTTTAATGTTTTCGGAACAACTCCGTTCAAACTAGGCTAATTTCCCCTCAGGTAAACTGTAGTCCAATTCACAGCAGGTAAACACGGAGATTGCAGCGCTGCCAGTTCGAAGCAACAGTTAAGGTACGCGCATAGAGGGACTTTGAACTTGAAGAAAGTGTGTATGCTGCAAATTACGTTTCTCGCCAGCTTATGTAGAATTTACCACTTACTACTGTCTTCAGTCGTGACGGCTCGCAATAAATGGAATAAATGTAAAGTAGATAACTTACTACCATCGCGTTTGACACTCGTCCTGGCAACGACGTTCGCAGCATAGTGGTCGAAATGCTGCTGAACGCTCATCCGCTGTCGTAGAATGCATAACAGCAGCTGCCCAGAACGAATCGAAACTAGACTGCCGACGTTCAAGACTCCAACGATACCATTAAGGACATTGCGTACTTCTGAAAGGTGAAGAAATGGATTTTTTAAAATTATTTTATTAAATTCTATAGTCTTTCTTGATTACATTACCATAAGCTTTATTAGGTTCAGAATGAAAAACTGATACTATGTGCTAAATTTTAGAGTTACGGTCATCTACGCTGCCACGCCTGCACTATTTTAACTATAGATAACCATTAGTATATCTCAAAACAACTGCAAATGTTTTGCTTTCAGCGATCTGTTTGGAATTCATTGTGTACCTCACTAACGCTGCTGGTTTACTGCAACTGTAAATCGTCGTCTTCGCTAATATTTATTTTCGCTTTGGTGAAGTGTTCTGTTTATATCCCATTAAAAGTTTATTCACTAAGAGCTACAGATTTTTGTGAGTCTAGATGTTCACCAGTGTACAGTAAATACAAATAATGCCACACATCAAAAATTCGATGTAAGAAAATTCAAGTCTGCACTGTTGAGAAGAGTGTATGTATCAGTTCTTCAGGGACGATTCCAATTTTTGTGTCAACAGTGGTGCTGTTTGTAGTGGAACCTAAACCCTTTCTATTACTTTGTTGTTCAGTTACTGTCAGGCAATGTACACCGTCACATTGTTAACACTTTGCCACTTCCTTTGTTGAAGCAGATGCTTCGATAATCAGTATGTGATGACGAAATTATCTCACGGTACTCTCCTGCCCCCTCCGTAGAATTTTACACATAATGATGAATTAAATGAAAAATTTTATTGCTAGACATGTGTAATTTCTTTTAAGAAATTAAATGTTCATTTATGAGAAATGTATTTCTGTCGGTAGTAACCGCACACAATACAAAGAACTTAATAGTTGTTTTCGATGAAGTTTGTGGGTATAAATATATGTAACATACATTCAGCTGTGAAGCAATAAGTACTAAAAAGAATCCCACAAGAAAGCTCAAAGATGAAGATATGTAGCAGGATGTAGACTATATTCCAGTAATGTTCTGAAGCACATTTTAATATGTCTCAAATTTTAATTCGAAATTTCCCACTTTGTACTTTTTAGAATTTAGGTGCAGATATTTTCTTAAGTCTATAAAAGCATTGGACTACATTTTTTTCCTTAACTTAAAAGTGTCTATACGAGTTTGGTAGATCTAAACCTTTTTTTAAATTAAATTTTAGAGAAATAAAATTTTTAGTTAGGAAAAAAACTGAAAATTGAAATGTGAGATATAATAATTTTTATTCTGGTCAATGAATTCAATGTGCAGAATTGAATAGGTCTAATGTCAAAGCCAACATGTCATACATTTCTGAGAAAAATATGGTCTCCACATGTGTGTTATTGGATTAAATGGTATCTCAATTTAAAGTAGCATTTTATAAAATTTTGTGCATAACTTTTTCAGTTATTAGTTTTTGTGAATATAGATATGTCCAAAATACTTCAAAATACTTGCGAACTGTTCCGAAAATATTCTTCGTTAACCGTGATCAAATACAAAACTACAAGATAAATGCAAAGGAAATAGTGCACAAAAGAAGCAGATACTGATTTTCACAAAATATGGAGTCGAAAAAGTACCCTGTGATCTCTATGTCAAATTTTATTGGCCTAATTTTGTCTGGCACATGTTATAGTGAGACATTTTCAGATTTCGAGAAAAATGACAACCCATCGACGGTGGTAGGAATTTGCCGAAACTGGTTTTGGGCAGGAAAAGTGGTTAGCAAAATCAGGCGGGAGTCAGCCTCGTAATTAGCGAATTGTGTAACAGGATGTGGGGTACTGCTACGTACAACAAAGAAAAAAGGGCTTCTTTCTCGGTGCGGAAATAGTGTCGTGGTGCAGTGAAGGTGTGAGCAGCGGCCGTTAATGGCGGCGAGTGCGGCGGGAGCACGCAGCAGAACAAGGCGAGGGGCGGAGGTGGCAGCGGTGGTTTCCCCATTTCCTCGCTGAGCCGGCCTGCGGGCCTTTACAGCGCGCCGTAAACCTGCCAGCCAAGTGCTTATTATCTGCGATGCGGTGTGTGACGTCAGACACTGTGCGCCGGGCAGCACGCTGCCGGCTGCCGCAGGCGCGAAAAATCACGCGCCGTATGGAGCTGTGTGACTTACGGCCAGCTCGCAACCCACCACCGCTGGACCAGCGGCGCAGTAATTCAGGTGCCCAGATGCAGAAATCTATTCGTAGGGAATTATTCGAGCACGTCATTTTTATGTTTTCTGCAGTTGTTTCTATAATTGACAATCAAATGAAAACGAGAAATACGGGAAATAAGGAGGTAAAGTGTTTATAAGGATGCGCAAAAAACATTATGGCCACCTGTGAATAGTGTGTTGGTCCACCGCTAGGCATGAATTTTACAATAACTTGACAGGACTCCAGAGTATGTGGCACCAGATATCTACGTACAAGTCAAGCAACTCACGCAAGTTACGCGATGGTGGACACGCAGCTGGCGCCCAATATACACTCCTGGAAATTGAAATAAGAACACCGTGAATTCATTGTCCCAGGAAGGGGAAACTTTATTCACACATTCCTGGGGTCAGATACATCACATGATCACACTGACAGAACCACAGGCACATAGACACAGGCAACAGAGCATGCACAATGTCGGCACTAGTACAGTGTATATCCACTTTTGGCAGCAATGCAGGCTGCTATTCTCCCGTGGAGACGATCGTAGAGATGTTGGATTTAGTCCTGTGGAACGGCTTGCCATGCCATTTCCACCTGGCTCCTCAGTTGGACCAGCGTTCGTGCTGGACGTGCAGACCGCGTGAGAAGACGCTTCATACAGTCCTAAACATGCTCAATGGGGGACAGATCCGGAGATCTTGCTGGCCAGGGTAGTTGACTTATACTTTCTAGAGCACGTTGTGTGGCACGGGATACATGCGGACGTGCATTGTCCTGTTGGAACAGCAAGTTCACTTGCCGGTCTAGGAATGGTAGAACGATGGGTTCGATGACGGTTTGGATGTACAATGCACTATTCAGTGTCCCCTCGACGATCACCAGAGGTGTACGGCCAGTGTTGGTCCTGTGTGCCTCGGTCGTATGCAGTCCTGATTGTGCCGCTCACCTGCACGGCGCAAAACACGCATACGACCATCATTGGCACGAAGGCAGAAGCAACTCTCATCGCTGAAGACGACACGTCTCCATTCGTCCCTCCATTCACGCCTGTCGCGACACCACTGGAGGCGGGCTGCACGATGTTGGGGCGTGAGCGGAAGACGGCCTAACGGTGTGCGGGACCGTAGCCCAGCTTCAAGGAGACGGTTGCGAACGGTCCTCGCTGATACCCCAGGAGCAACAGTGCCCCTAATTTGCTGGGAAGAGGCGGTGCGGTCCCCTACGGCACTGCGTAGGATCCTACGGTCTTGGCGTGCATCCGTGCGTCGCTGCGGTCCGGTCCCAGGTCGACGGGCACGTGCACCTTCCGCCGACCACTGGCAACAACATCGATGTACTGTAGAGACCTCACGCCCCACGTGTTGAGCAATTCGGCGGTACGTCCACCCGGCCTCTCGCATGCCCACTATACGCCCTCGCTCAAAGTCCGTCAACTGCACATACGGTTCACGTCCTCGCTGTCGCGGCATGCTACCAGTATTAAAGACTGCGATGGAGCTCCGTATGCCACGGCAAACTGGCTGACACTGACGGCGGCGGTGAACAAATGCTGCGCAGCTAGCGCCGTTTGACGGCCAACACCGCGGTTCCTGGTGTGTCCGCTGTGCCGTGCGTGTGATCATTGCTTGTACAGCCCTCTCGCAGTGTCCGGAGCAAGTATGGTGGGTCTGTCAATGTGTTCTTTTTTCCATTTCCAGGAGTGTATGTCACAACGGCTACAGATCAGGCAGATTTGCTGGCCAAGACATCAATGTTAATTGACTATAATGCCCCTCAAACCAATGTAATATGATTCTGACCTCGCGACACAGACAATTATCCTGCTGGAAGATGTCATCGCCGTAGTGGAAGACATCACGCATAAAGCGATGCAGCCGGCCGCTGTCGCCGAGTGGTTCTAGGCGCTTCAGCCTGGAAGCGAGCGACTGCTACTGTCGCACGTTCGAATCCTGCCTCGGACATGGACGTGTGTGATGTCCTTAGGTTAGTTAGGTTTAAGTAGTTCTAATTACAAGGGGAATGATGGCCTCTGATGTTAAGTCCAATAATGCTCAGAGCCATTAAGCGATGCAGGTGGTCTGCAGTAATGTTCACACAGTCCACTGCTGTCATGGTACCTTCGATTTCCAGCAAAAATCACATGGAAGGCCAACTCAATGTACCCAATGGCATAGTTCTACCATCACCGGCCTGCATCTGTGTCGCAGTGCATGTTTCGTGCAGGCATTCGTCTGGATGATAGCGTGTAAAGTCCCAAACATCGACCTGGTGTAAAAGGAAATGTAATTCATTCGATGGGCTACGTGTTCATATTGATCGACGGTGGAAACTCAGTGGTACTGTGCATGATAACTGACGATGTTTCTGGGTAAACACAGGAACTGGAAGGGGGTCATGTGATGTAGAGCTTCATATTCAATAATGGCGTTTGAACGGCGTGCTCCGAAACACTTGTACCTGCACCAGCACTGTACTCTGTCGTCAGATCTACCAGAGATCGCTGCCGGTCCTGGATCACACAGTGGGGAATCCTCCGTCCTCTGCGTTTTGTGATGATACGAAGCTCACTCCAAAAGAAATGCACACTATTTTTTTCTAAATCCAACCTTTATTCTACATGTTTGAAAGTCTTACAGTGTGTAAATACATCCTTTAGGAACAATAGTTTCATTTCTCCACATAATTTCCATCCCTCTCAACTGCCTTACGGCATCTTGGAAACAGCGCCTATATACCTTCACGGTAAAATTCTCTACCAACCTGTTGGAGTCACAGTTTGGCAGCGTGCACAAAGGAGACATCATCTTCAAACCTTGTTCCACGAAGAGAGTCTTTCAGCTTCCCAAAGAGATGACAGTCAAATGGAACCGGGTCAGGCCTGTGAGGCGGGTGTTTCAGTATTGTCCATCCGAGTTTTGTGATCGCTTCCATAGTTTTTTGACTGACATGTGGGCATGCATTGTCGTGCAACAGCAAAATATTCTGCTTTTGCCGATGTGGTCGAACACGACTAAGTAGAGCTTGTAGTTTCTTCAGTGTCGTCACACATGCACCAGAATTTATGGTGGTTCCAATTGGCATGATGTCCACAAGCAGGAGTCCTTCGGAATCGAAAAACACCGTAGCCGTAACTTTTTCAGCTGAAGGTGTGGTTTTGAATTTTTTTTCTTGGGTGAATTTACGTGATGTTACTCAATTGATTGTCTCTTCGCCTCTGATGAAAAATGATGAAGCCATGTTTCATCACTTGTCACAATACTTCCAAGAAATTCATCTCCACCATTGTCGTACTGTTCCAAAACTTCGATGCATACCGTTTCTCTTGTTTCTTTGTGAGCCACTGTTAACATTCTTGGAACCCACCCAACGTAGCGTGACAATTCGTTCACTCTGATGCGTCTGTCAGCAGTCACCGATTAGTTAACTCTCTAGACATTGTCTGGAGTGTGTGCAGTGCGAGGCCTGCCGCTGCGAGGACAATCCTCAATACTGCCGTGCCAGCTTTCATCACGTAACCTGCTTGCCCACCGACTAACTGTACTGAGATCGACAGCAGCATCTCCATATAGCTTTTTCAACCTCTTGTGGATGTTTCCCACTGTCTCGTTTTCACAGCACATGAATTCTATGACAGCACGTTCCTTCTGACGAACGTCAAGTGTAGCAGCCATCTTGAAGACATGCCGTGACGGCGCCACTCACGGGAACAGATTGAACTAAGTTTGAAAACAAGCGGGAAGGATGAATCTACACACTGTAAAACTTTCAAACATGCAGAATGAAAACTGTATTTTTACAAAAATTGTGTACATTTCTTTTGGAGTGATCCTCGTACATGGTCGTCCAATACTGCTCGTTATTTCACCAGTCTTGAACTACCTTCCATAGGTGCTCACAGCTGTAGTACAACAACAGACGACCAGCTTCGCCGTTTCAGAGATTCTCGTTTCCAGCTGTAGCTCCACAGCAATGTGCACTTTTCAAAAGCGCTTACAACAGTGGATTTCCGCTTTCGCGCCCCTCTCTTCGCTTTAATGACTGCCAAGTCGTCTCTCCCCCGCTGACATTCCTTATGCGTCACGTGCCCGGGACGCCACCAGGAGGCATTTTACCTCAAGCTGATCAGTGATCATAATGTTTTCAAAAGGAATCGACGTAGCAATATACTTACCTCACTGTGAGACAAGACAGACAGCCTTCATGGAAAAATGATTGTGGAATCATGATTGTATCTTGGTTGCACACATCTTCTTCAAAAGCAAATTGAAGGGTTACAAATCTCTTCCTTCAGGGTACCAAAACTATGCAAATCGGATGGGGAGAGACCTGGGCTGTAAGAAGCCTCATGTACTACCAAGGTTGTTTCGACTACGCTGGGAAGCCTTTACACATCTTCCACACCGTTCCGACACCACGCGATTTTCATAGTTTTGGAGCCCCGATGAAAGACATTCATGACCGTCGATTTGCTGTTTTTCCATCTGTCTCATTTTCATTTGACTCCCTGTTATATATTATTATTATTGTTATTATTATTATTATTTTTTCCTCCTTCTTGGAATACTAAAGAAAACGTTTTTTATTTGTACGCCATATGTATTTCACTTGTCCATCTCCATAGCTGTGTGGTCTATGTGGCTGACTGGCATGTCGAGGTTCCGCTTTCGATTCCTGTAACTTCCAGGGGCTTTTCTTGGTGGGATAACTACAGTGGAGTGCACTCAGCCTTCTGATACTAATTGACGAGGTACTAGTTCGAGTAACAGCGCCTCCTGGTATGCTAAGCCGACTCCTAACCGCATCAACATGACACCATTCACTGGTGGATTATCTGGCAGTTGTTAGAGTCCGATTGCCCTGTTATCAGAACAGCAGAGCTTACCCATTTCACTTCAGTTTATTCACAAAGCGTCCTCAGTGACATAAATTACATGTTTTTTTTTTGTATGTATACACCTAATAAGTAAGCAGCCTTCCCCAGCATCACACTGATAGAACTAACTACACTCATCATTCAGAACATTATCGCTACCTACCTAGCAGCCGTTGCGTCCACTTTTGGCGAGGATAAAAGCGGCAATGCGTCATGGAGCGGAAGGCCGCTGGAGGGAGTTGGTACGACATCTGCACACACAAGTCACCTAATTCCCTCTAAATTCCGGGGAGGGGGCCACGTTCAGTCACGTCCCAGATGTGCTCACTCGGTTTTAGATCTGGCGAGTTGGGAGCCCAGCACATCTTTTGGAACTCGCCACTGTGTTCCTCGAACCACCCCGTCATACTCCTGGCCTCGTGACAACGCGCATTATCTTGTTGAAAATTGCCACTGCTTCAGGGGACTATTACTGTCATGAAAAGGTGTGTGAATACTGCAACTTGGCCCTAATGGTGACTTGCACGAGTTCCACAGGCACCCATGGATACTAACGTGAGTGTTCTCTGGAACATAATGGAGCTGTCGCCAGCTTGTCTCCATCCCGCAGTACAGGTTTCAAGGAGCTGTTCGCATGGAAGACGACGGATTCGAGCCCTCTCATCACCATAATGAAGAAGATATCGGGATTCATCAGACCACGCAACGCTCTGCCACTGCGCCACCCTCCTGTGCCGATGGTCACGTGACCACTTCAGTCGTAGTTGCTGACGTCGTGGTGTTTATAGTAGCACATGCATGGATTGCGAATTGCTGAGGCCCCTCGTTAGGAGTGTTCCGTGAACTGTGTGTTCAGGCACACTTGTACCCTACACAGAATTAAAATCTGATGTTAGTTCCGCCACAGTTCGCCACCTGTCCCGTTTTACCAGTCTGCCCATCCTACGAGTCCAACATATGTAATGAGAGGTGCCCGTCCAATCCCACGACGACCGGACGTGGTTTCACCTCGGATTCGCCACGTGTTGAGGACATTCACCACAACACTCCCCCAGACATGTTATATCAGCTGTTAGCTGAAGCTAACGAAGATGGCAGCAGACCTCCAAGACGAGTGGCTAGACAAGATCTGAAGTTGAGTAACATGAAGTGAAAGAAGCAGAAGAAGAACAAGTGAAGTGATTCCTGTGCAAGAGCTGCGTTACTCGACACATGTTCAATCTGAATGGCTAGGCTACGAATCTTCTGAACGTCAACCAGTCAAAACACTCGTCAGAGAGCGCAAGTCATCTCCTCTTGGCTTTGTTTTAATTGGTTATTCAATGAGTTCCTTTCTATCTTCTGAAAAAATTTCTCCTCGCCATTCCTGTTCCTCTCTTTGGCCAGTGAGGCAACTCCTCTCCGGCACTGCTATGATTCTTTGGCACTCTGGATGACGTTTCGATGAACTAGTTAGTGTCCATAGAAACTTCCTGGCAGATTAAAACTGTATGCCGGACCGAGACTCGAACTCGGGACCTTCGCCTTTCGCGGGCAAGTGCTCTACCAACTGAGCTACCCAAGCACGATGCACGGCCCGTCCTCACAGCTTTACTTCTGTCAGTGTCTCGCACCCTACCTACCAAACTTAACAGAAGCTCTCCTGCGAACCCTGCAGAACTAGCAAACCTGAAAGAAAGGATATTGCGGACACGTGACGTAGCCACAGCCTGGAGGATGTTTCCAGAATGAGATTTTCACTCTGCAGCGGAGTGTGCGCTCATATGAAACTTCCTGGCAGATTAAAACTGTGTGCTGGACCGAGACTCGAGCTCGGGACCTTTGCCTTTCGCGGACAAGTGGAAGGTAGGAGACGAGATAGTAGCAGAAGTAAAGCTGTGAGGACGGGGCGTGAGTCGTGCTTGGGTACCTCATTTCCTGGCTCTGAGCACTATGCGACTTAACTTCTGAGGTCATCAGTCGGCTAGAACTTAGAACTAATTAAACCTAACTAACCTAAGGACATCACACACATCCATGTCCGAGGCAGGATTCGATCCTGCGACCATAGCGGTCGCTCGGTTCCAGACTGTGGAGCCTAGAACCGCACGGCCAAGCCGGCCGGCGGGTAGCTCTGTTGTTAGAGCACTTTCCCGCGAAAGGCAAAGATCCCGCGTTCTAGTCTCGGTCCGGCACACAGTTTTAATCTGCCAGGAAGTTTCGTATCAGCGCACACTCCGCTGCAGAGTAAAAATCTAATTCTAGTGTCCATAGGTCTTACATCCTTAAAGCATTTTTTTTTTGTGAGCGCTACTCTTTCGGCGATATGTCACTGTTTTCAAACACCTAAATTGGGGCTCTGTTTTCACCTGCAAGATAGCGATCTCCAGTGTCAGTCCCAGAAATCAACTTTCCACATTTGTCTGATAATAGCAGCTTTTGCTAAAAATTGCTTCACACTGTACCACGTAAAAAATTGGCGCGACCGCAGGACGTTCGTTCTAACTGTTGTACACCTGCACAGTGGTGCCGCGAGGTGCCACAAATCCTTGTGCTGCGCCGGCCTACTTAGGACTCAGCACGTCGCTGACAGTTCCAGCTCTCAGCTCTGCACCAGTGTCACCCAGGGCATGCAGCTTTACTGTGTGATTAAATGATGATAGCGTCCTCTTGGGTAAAATATACCGAAGATATAATGGAATGTAGTCGAATTAAGTCGGGTGATGCTGAGGGAATTAGATTAGGAAATGAGACACTTAAAGTAGTAAATGAGTTTTGCTATTTGGGGAGCAAAATAACTGATGATGGTAGAAGTAGAGAGGATATAAAATGTAGACTGGCAATGCCAAGGAAAGCGTTTCTGAAGAAGAGAAATTTGTTAACATCAAGTATTAAATTTACGTGCCAGGAAGTTTTTTCTGACAGTATTTGTTTGGAGTGTAGCCATGTATGGAAATGAAACATGGACGATAACTAGTTTGGACAAGAAGAGAATAGAAGCTTTCGAAATGTGGTGCTACAGAAGAATGCTGAAGATTAGATGGGTAGATCACGTAACTGAGGAGGTATTGAATAGGATTGGGGAGAAGAATAGTTTGTGGCACAACTTGACTAGAAGAAGGGATCGGTTGGTAGGGCATGTTCTGAGGCATCAAGGGATCACCAACTTGGTACTGGAGGACAGCTTTCAGGGTAAAAATCGTAGAGGGAGACCAAGAGATGAATACACTAAGCAGATTCAGAAGGATGTAGGTTGCAGTAGGTACTGGGAGATGAAGAAGCTTGCACAGGATAGAGTAGCATGGAGAGGTGCATCAAACCAGTCTCAGGACTGAAGACCACAACAACAACAACAAACGTTTAATTGTTGTTGTTTATACGTCCCCTATCTCTCACTTGAGAACATTTCTGCTCAAGCTAGAAAGGGTTCTTCATTCACTTTGTAGGAAGTATCAGATATTAGTCATATGTTGTGACTTCAATATAAATTTTGTATGTGATGGTGCAAGAAAAAGGATGTTAGTAGATCTCCTAAATTCATATGATCTGTTGCAGACTGAGTTTTTACCAACTAGGGTGCAGGGCAACAGTAGCACAGCCATAGATAATATTTTTATTCATTCTTCATTACTAGGCGGGCATTTTGTTAGTAAAAGAGTAAATGGCCTTTCAGACCATGATGCACAACTTTTAACACTAAAACGCTTTTGTATTCAAACAAATGCCACATATAATTACAAACTATGTAGAAAACTTAATCCAACAGCATTAGAGAGTTTTTTTAAACCTCGACAAGGAACAAGAGTGGCAAGATTTTTGCAGTGCCGATAAGATAGATGACAAATATAATGCTTTCCGTAACACCTTTCTCATGCTCTTTGAGAGATGCTTTCCATTAGAACGTTCTAAACGGGGTACTAGCAGTAAAAGGCGTCCCAGGTGGCTGACTAGTGTGATAAGGATAGCATGTAGAAGTAATCACAATCAAGCTGTAGTAGCCCATTACAAACAATACTGCAAGGTGGTTAAAATGTTATTTGGCAGGCAAAGAGTATGCAAATATAATAGCTAATTCACATGATAAAATTAAATCCGTGTGGTCAGTTGTGAGGAAATGTCTAATCAGCAGCACAAGGTCGACGATATAAAGTCAGTTCGCAGTAAAAATATTTCTGTTACTGATAAATCAGATATATGTACAGCATTTAACAATAATTTTCTGAGCATTGGTTGTGAATTAAATAAACAGGAAATCATATAACTCTCCTGGCAAATGCCTTTCCGAGATTGGTGTCTGAAATACTCATCTGTGATACAGACAAGGAAGAGATTGAGTCAATAATTAAATCACTGAAGACTAAGGACTCTCATGGATATGATGGAGTGCCTACAGAATATTAAAGTACTGTGCTGCACATGTTAGCCTTGTATTTAGCCATGTCTGTAATTTTTCCTTTAGGAATGGTCAGTTTCCTGATAGGTTAAAGTACTCAGTAGTAGAAGTGCTTTATAAAAAGGGTGAAAGGGCTAATTTAGACAATTTTAGACCTATTTCTAAGTCATCAGTGTTTGCTAAAGCTATTTAAAAGGCTGTGTATGTAAGGATAGTTGATCATTTTATATCCACGACTTGCTGTCAAATGCACAGTTTGGCTTTAGAAGTCGTTTAACTGAAAATGCTATTTTCTCTTTTCTCTATGAGGTTCTGGATGGGTTAAACAAAAGGTTTCTAACGCTAGGCATATTTTTTGATTTAACTAAGGCGTTTGATTGTGTTGATCACAAAATATTGCTCCAGAAGTTGGGCCATTACGGAATAGGGGAATTAGCTCACAATTGGTTCGTCTCTTACTTTAGCAACAGACAACAAAAGTTCATTATTCACAATGTTGAGAATGTCTGTGATGTGGGGTCGGAGTGGGGTACAGTCAAATGGGGGTGCCCCAGCGATCAGTGTTGTGGCCACCCCTGTTCCTTATTTATATAAATGATATGTCCTCTAGTACTACGGGTAACTCTAAAATATTTCTATTTGGTGGTAGTAAAGGATGTTGTGTGCAACAATGGCTTGGTTTTAAATAGTGCATTTCATGACATAAGTTCATGGCTTGTAGAAAATAAACCAACGCTAAATCACAAAAAATGGTTCGAATGGCTCTCAGCACTATGGGACTTAACATCTGAGGTCATCAGTCCCCTAGAACTTAGGACTATTTAAACCTAAGGACGTCACACACATCCATGCCTGAGGGAGGATTCGAACCTGCGACCGTAGCAGTCGCGCGGCTCCGGACTGAAGCACCTAGAACTTCTTGGCCACCGCGGCCGGCGGTAAATCACCGTAAGACTCAGTTTTTATTGTTTATAACACACAATTCAACGAAACCTGACGTTTTAATTTCACAGAATGGGCATGTGATCAGTAAAACTGAACAGTTCAGATTTCTAGGTGTTCAGATAGATAGTAAGCTATCGTGGAAAGCTCACATTCAGGACGTTGTTCAAAGACTTAATGCTGCCATTTTTACTATTCGACCGGTATCTGATGTGAGTGATCGTTCGACAAGAAAATTAGTCTGCTTTGCTGATTTTTATTCGCTTGTGTCATATGGAATTATATTTTTGGGTAACTCTTCTCATTCTGAAAGGATATTTTTGGCTCAGAAATGGGCGTTTTGGGCAATAAATGGTGTAAGCTCAAGAACGTCTTGAGGACCCCTGTTCACGAGTTTCAGTATTTTGACATTGGCTTTACAGTACACATATTCCTTCCTGTCTTTTCCTTTAACAATATCAGCTTATTCCCAAGAATAAGCAGCTTTCACTCAGTTAATACCCGGCAGAAATCAAACCTGCATTTGGATCGGATTTCCTTAACTCTTGTGCAGAACGATGTGCAGTATACTGCTGCATCCATTTTCAGTAAGCTACCATTAGAATTCAAGAATCTTAGCAATAATCCAACCGCTTTCAAATCGAAACTGAAGAGCTTCCATATGGGTCACTCCTATTCTTTCGAGTAGTTCCTTGCAAAATTAAGCTGGTTCTTGTTGTATTGTTGATTGCGTTTACTTAAACTTTTGGCTTGACTTTCTTCAAGTTTATAAACATTTTATTTTTATCTGTTATTACTATTATGTTGTAATTTCATGTACTGATACGTTCCATGACCTTGGTGATTTACTCCTCAATTTGGTTCTACGGAACTTGACGTGTAAATAAATAAATAAAGCTCGAGGTTGCTCGATACTACTAATTTATGCTAATTTAAATATGTAGCACGACTGTTCCGAAAAACTGTCCCCTGACACCAACTTTCAGATAACAGTTTGTGCCAGTGAGAAAACTCACTCATTTTACATAGTTTTATCACCAACCACCTATTTAAGTCAGCCATAATCGCCACACTACTATGCAATATTGTCCTCTATAACAACGGCTCTAAAGAAAAGTGAATCCGAGAGAAAGAGGTAACCATGGCTGCTAGAGCTACGAAAGCATTAAGATTAACTACACTCCGTAACTAACCTCGTCCTGACTGACTGTGCAGTAAGAGGCACGGAATAACGAGCATGAAATATCATTTTTACTGCCTGGTATCGCATAGTGTTCTTTTCTATTTTATTTATGGACTGTATGGGTAAAAAAGATCTAAAATCTCTAAGCCACATTTCTAAAATTTTACTATCGTCATCTTTATGTTATATGTATATTCAAGGAAGTGATATGCAGAGTAATAAAAAAAGTGTCAGGTATTGGTGAAAAGCTCCTATACAATGTAAGCTTTCACGGCCGATATTGTCTTCACTTAAAACTTCCGGGCTAATAGGCTGTGGTCGAAGTATAAAACTCTGCCCTGACGTTTCGTGTCCGACTGCGGGAGACGAAAAGTCAGGGGAGAGCTTTATACTTCGACCACGGCCTATCAGCCCTGATGTTTTAAGTGAAGAAAAGCTCCTATAGTTATACATCTGAAAACTAATACTGATGAAGATCCTCATTTCTTCAGAGTCTGTGTTTCATTTACAGAAAATCAGGCTTCAGAAGCGATGGCATAGGAAGTTACGAAATGTATATGCGGGCAGATGCAACTGAGCAACACAATCGGGGCGGTGAGGGGGGAGAGGGGGAAGGTTTGGGCAGAATCGTTTCAGTATTGATATATGGGCAGCAGCTGTTGGTGACAGACTGGCAGGGCCACAAACTTTACTAAACAGATTGAGAGGTACCGTATAGCACAGATTTCTGTGTGATGAACGACCAGGGTATTTGCAGATTGTTGCCCTTGCAGAAAGACGGGGCACAATGCCTTTTTCCATGGATCGTGTGACAGTGTCTCGCTGTAAGGATTCAGGCGAAGTGGGTTGCTCAAAGACATGCGGTAGCATGGATTCCCCATTCGCCGGACCTGAATCCATCGGACTTCAGACTGTGGGGACTCTAAAGGCATTGATTTATGTCCAGCCCATGGCAATGAGCAGACTTTTCAGGGTCGTGTGACACAGTACGGTCGCAGCCACGTGCGTTGATGGAGTACATGATTCATTGCGAAGAGGGGCAGAAGGATGCGATCGGATGAGTGGTAACCGCAGGCTCCACTGCCTAGTGTGTGTACTATTACGTAAGAGACAGGTGGGAATGACAGGTCAGATTGGTCCACATCTGAAGAAGTAGTGCTTTCTTGTATCACCGACCAATAGCACCTCATGTACGTGACACACTGCGTTTCTTGGTCACAGTTCGATTTTTTCGTGGTGATGATGAAAGTCTCACGACTCCTCGCACATCTACACTCCACAACACACTCTGCTCTCTGTGGATAAGGGAACTTCGGGTACTGATCTCCTGTTCCTTTCGCGAATGGAAGAACGACTGGCAAGCAGCCCCAGTATGTCCTCGAATTTCTATGACTTTATCTACATTTTGATTGCTAGAGGTATAATCAGGAAACCAAGTTTTATGTTACTTAAGTCTCTTGGAGTGAAAGAAGGGACTTGGATAATTACAGACCAAAATCCTTTGCTGTACAATTCTTGGATATATTCTACGCTCGAGCACAAGAAATTTATTTGAGATAGAGATTGAGAGACGCATTTACAAAGCATCGCTCGTCGGAAGCCCAATTTGCTCTTTGCTCGCACGTATCGTGTGAACGATAGATGAACCGCGCCTGGTAGATTTCATATTCCTAGATATGTGATGCAGTGTTCCGCTGCAGGAACGTACGAGCATACGAGCAGGTTCCAAAATATGTCAGTGACTCGAAAACTTCTGCAGTAATAGAAGCCAGTACGTTTTCCTCGAAGGCGAGTGTTCATCAGAGACAAGGACATCGTCGCGAGCGTCGCACGGTTGTGTGTCAGGACCGCTGTTGATCTCTATAAGCATAACTAAAGAACATGACAATGCTCTGATATTTTTAAATATTTATGGGAATAAGTTTGACATCCTAATCTGGGGTATCCCCGAGAATTGTCTCAGGACGTACAGCTTGGGTCCTCAATGCAGCTGCGCCCAATTTGAAGTTATGGAACTCTAAGTTATACTAAATCATATAGAATATTAATTAAAGGAATCTCAAAAAGTTATTGACCAAATTACTTCAAATTTTGCATTATATTCTAATAACCATTGAGACATACACTCCTGGAAATTGAAATAAGAACACCGTGAATTCATTGTCCCAGGAAGGGGAAACTTTATTGACACATTCCTGGGGTCAGATACATCACATGATCACACTGACAGAACCACAGGCACATAGACACAGGCAACAGAGCATGCACAATGTCGGCACTAGTACAGTGTATATCCACCTTTCGCAGCAATGCAGGCTGCTATTCTCCCGTGGAGACGATCGTAGAGATGTTGGATGTAGTCCTGTGGAACGGCTTGCCATGCCATTTCCACCTGGCGCCTCAGTTGGACCAGCGTTCGTGCTGGACGTGCAGACCGCGTGAGACGACGCTTCATCCACTCCCAAACATGCTCATTGGGGGACAGATCCGGAGATCTTGCTGGCCAGGGTAGTTGACTTACACTTTCTAGAGCACGTTGGGTGGCACGGGATACATGCGGACGTGCATTGTCCTGTTGGAACAGCAAGTTCCCTTGCCGGTCTAGGAATGGTAGAACGATGGGTTCGATGACGGTTTGGATGTACAATGCACTATTCAGTGTCCCCTCGACGATCACCAGAGGTGTACGGACAGTGTAGGAGATCGCTCCCCACACCATGATGCCGGGTGTTGGCCCTGTGTGCCTTGGTCGTATGCAGTCCTGATTGTGGCGCTCACCTGCACGGCGCCAAACACTCATACGACCATCATTGGCACCAAGGCAGAAGCGACTCTCATCGCTAAAGACGACACGTCTCCATTCGTCGCTCCATTCACGCCTGTCGCGACACCACTGGAGGCGGGCTGAACGATGTTGGGGCGTGAGCGGAAGACGGCCTAACGGTGTGCGGGACCGTAGCCCAGCTTCATGGAGACGGTTGCGAATGGTCCTCGCCGATACCCCAGGAGCAACAGTGTCCCTAATTTGCTGGGAAGTGGCTGTGCGGTCCCCTACGGCACTGCGTAGGATCCTACGGTCTTGGCGTGCATCCGTGCGTCGCTGCGGTCCGGTCCCAGAACGACGGGCACGTGCACCTTCCGCCGACCACTGGCGACAACATCGATGTACTGTGGAGACCTCACGCCCCACGTGTTGAGCAATTCGGCGGTACGTCCACCCGGCCTCCCGCATGCCCACTATACGCCCTCGCTCAAAGTCCGTCAACTGCACATACGGTTCACGTCCACGCTGTCGCGGCATGCTACCAGTATTAAAGACTGCGATGGAGCCCCGTATGCCACAGCAAACTGGCTGACACTGACGGCGGCGGTGCACAAATGCTGCGCAGCTAGCGCCATTCGACGGCCAACACCGCGGTTCCTGGTGTGTCCGCTGTGCCGTGAGTGTGATCATTGCTTGTACAGCCCTCTCGCAGTGTCCGGAGCAAGTATGGTGGGTCTGACACACCGGTGTCAATGTGTTCTTTTTTCCATTTCCAGGAGTGTACAAATGCTATATATTAAAAATAGTACCGTTTCCTCCTTATAATTAATTGCGACAAACAAAAATGCTGTACTGTGCAGGGAGTACTGTGGAAATGCATGGTTTTGTTTTCTTTCTGTTAGGAAAGATCTGTTTACGGTTCATCAGATTTTGATCAGAATACTACTACACAGTCAAGAATTCCAAAACTTGATAAATTTTACCATTTTGCAGATTAAAACTATGTGAAGTAATGTCATGAATCTATCCTATCCCCACAGATCCAACAGCTGGAAAGCTCTCACTCAGACCGTGTACACCAATGATGCTAACCCATTTACGCACACACTGACGAGCCCAACATTATGACCACCAACTGAAAAGCGTGTTGGTCCATGTGTTGAACACAGTTCAGTTGTGATTCAGCGTGCCACGCATTCGGGAAGTACGCGATAAGTTCCCAGAAGTTTGTGGCACCAGATGCCTACGTTTCCCGTAATTTAAGAGCGATTGTTCTGTGAGCGCGGAGCTGGCGCCCGGTCCCGACCCAGTCGGGTTTCATCGGATTCACAGGTGCCGAATTTGATGGCCAAGACATTGAGTTCACCATCATTTTCCTCAGATTATTTCAGCATGAATCTGGCCTTTGGATACGGCCATTTATGCTGCTGGAAGATGCCATCAGTGTTTAGGAAGACATCAAACAAAAGGAGTTACAGTTGGTCACTAATAACGCACACGTAGTCCACAGCTGCCATGATGCCTCATATTACTACCGCAGATCCCACGGAAGCCCAGGTGAATGTACCACAGAACGTTATACTGCTCCCATCGGCCAGCGTCTGTAGCGCGCTGCACGTTTCGAGATGCCATTCAACTGGATGACTGCGTATCTGGACGCGACCATCGACCTGGGTTACCAATAAACGGGGTTCATCCGACCAGATGACACGATCCCATTGATCCGCGGTACAATCTCGATTATCCCGTGCTCTCTGTAATCAGAACTGCCGATGTTGTTGTGTCAACATGGGAACACGTAGGGGTCCACCACTACGTAACACCGTGTTCAACACTGTGTGCTGAACAGTGTGCTTCAAAACACTGCCGGCAGCAGCACTGAACTCTGTCGCGAGGTCTTCCACAGCTCACCACCTATCCTGCTTTAGATAGCGGGCAAGCTTCCGATCCCTATGTTCAGTGACGAGGTATGGACGTCCAACTTCTCGTCGTTTGAGCATTCAACCACTTTCCACAGACGCTCACGACAGCAGCACGAGAACAGCCGGCCAGCTTCGATGTTTCCGAGATTCTCGCTCCCAGGTGCTGGGCGACGACAAACTGGCTTTTGTCAGTGTCGTGCAAGTCGGCGGATTTCCGCATTTGCACCACTTACAGGCGCTACGATGATTCCCCATTTGTCTCTGCTCCGCTCAAGTACTTCTCTTACCGCGTATCGTGCCCTCAGCGTCACCAGGCAGCATACAGTCTCGTGGTGGGCAGTGGTCTTAATGGCATGCAGAATCTCTGCTGAACTGTGTTCCCGACATAAATCACCACGCTTTTAAGTTAGTGCTCATAATGTTTCGGCTCGTCAGTGTGTGTAAATGGGTTAGCATTATTGGTGTACAGGTTATGAAAGCGAGCTCTCCAGCTTTTGGATCCGTGGGGATAGAGTAACTCCAAGACATCACTTCACATAGTTTTAATCTGCAAAACGGTAAAATTTACCAAGTTTCTGAATTTTTGACTGTGTACTAGAATTCTAATCAAAATCCGATGAACCGGTAATACATCTTTCCTAATACAAAAAAACAAAACCATGCATTTTCACAGCACTAATCGCACAGTACAGCACTTGTTGGTCATAATTAGTTTTATCGAAAAGACTGTACCTTATTTTAATATGTAGCCTTTGTATGTCTGAATATTGATTAGAGTATAATACATAATTTGAAATGGGTGTATTGATTTTAAGCTATCGTGGTTAAAACCGACTGTGAGAAATGAAATGCGAAACCGGACGTCTTCACAGCACAGCACAGTATCGTATTTCTTGCAGTTCGTTTTAACAGAACACCCGTTCACAGTCTTTGAAAATGTTCAACTTATGTCAATCCGAATGTTTATCAAATTATCATGTAAAATTTTAAATTAAATACGTCAGCAACTGCTCGGTATTTTTGCTAATAATATTTCCGCCATCTACATGGTGATTCAGCTGCCCATAACGTGAGTTTTATGCAACCTACAACGCCTATAAATTCCACACGTATGTTTTTCATATTCTCTTGCTCCCTATGTACAGACTATTAGCCCTACAGAAGAAAACGAACAGTACCATTCTGTAGAAAATTTAATGTAGCTAAATATTGTGCTGGTATACGTTTTCGAATTATTTCAGAGATACGTACAAATGTGACATACTAGAGCCATTTTCTTAAATAACTCGAAAACCTTGATCTCGAGAGTACAGGTATCCCAGGACAAAATTAAATTTCATCAAATTTCGTACAGAAAGTTCGTGTTCATTTTTTCCTGTAAGACTAATAGTTTGTGCGTAGCGAGCAAGAGTTTGTGGAAGGCTCAAACGTGGGTTTTGTATTCTTTGTGGGTTGGGTAAGATGTGTTGGTGGGGACAGCTGATTCATCGTGCATACCTATACATAGGATGTTAGTGGTGACTGAGGACAGTGTGCTAAACAACATTACATCAGTATTTTCATCAGTTGCAGGCTAATAATTGTAGCTATTAGGAGTAGTATGTTTGTAGGTTGGTTAGTACCTCCAAGTACATGTGACAAGAGCAAGCCATTAATGCTTATTTTGCCCTGGGCAGTATGTCAGGTGTTGAAGTGTGGACACGTGAAAACGGAAGGGTTAGTCTACACTGTCAAGCATAATACACTTAGCAATGCAGTTACGACCGTGCATAAAACATCTGGTAGTAAATTATGTGACATGTTAGGGTGTAGATTGTAAGACAAACAGAAAAACAACCAACAAACTGAGGTTGGTACATATTAAGACACCAATGATGACAACATCTGCACTTATACTTTAAGAGATTTTGGGAAACAACGTTTCCTCATTATATGTTAGTATAGATATATTTACATGATATAGAGATCAGGAAATACATAGTCTACGCCTGTCCGATGTTTATCAAAGTGTCATGTAAAAATTTCAAGGAAACTGTTAAGAAATTTTCCAAGTGTTTCGAAACAACCTTAACAAAGGTTTCCCTTTATATATTAGTATAGATATACGAAATGATCTAACGGATAGGGTGAGCATCCATTTACTCAATTGCTTTTGTTTGCTGGTGACACTACACTGTTCTGGAAAGTGTCATCTTTGAGTGACTGTAGGATGACGTAGAAAGAATTTTTATTTGCTGTAATGAATGGTAACTTGAACCAAATATTGAAATATGTAAGTTAATGTAGATGCGCAGAAAAAACACTCATGTTATGTTCGAATACAATATTAATAATGTGCGTCTTGACACAGTCACATCGAATAAACATCAAGATGTAACGCCGCAAAGCAATGTGAAATCTGATGAGCATGTAATATCGGTGGTAGGGGAGGTGACTGGTCGACTTCGGCTTATTAGGAGAATTCTGGAAAAGTATAACACATCTGTAAAAAGAACTCCTGTACAACACTAGTGCGACCTATTCTTGACTACAGTTCGACTGTTTGGGATCCCCAGCAGGTCGAATTAAAGGAAGACATCCAAGCAATTCAGAGGCGTTCTGATAGATTTGTTACCAGTATCTTTGATCAAGAGGCGAGCATTACGGGGTGCTTTGTGAACTCGAATGGGGCGACGTTCTTTTCACGAAACAGTAATAACAAAATTTAAAGAACCAGCATTTCCAGCTGACTGCAGAACGAATCTACTGCCGCCAACACACATTTGGTATAAGTACTGTGAAGACAAGGTAAGAGAAATTACGGCTCGTGCAGATATATATTGACAGTACTTTTCTCGCTCCATTGCGAGTGGAGCAGGAAGGGAATGACTTTGTGGTAAGTAGTGCTACGAGGTACGCTCCACCATGCAGCATACGGTACTTGCACAGTATGTATGTAGATGTAAACGCTCGTGGCGAAACGCGCCATTCTTCGTTGGATCTTCTCCGAGGGATCCTATCCCTACACCAACGGACGAGCATAAGAACTGGTCTAACGGCGGTTTGTAAGCTACCTCTTTGTTCTATGAATTACTTAGCCTTGTATTTTTCCAATGATTTGGTCTCTCATCTGCTTTTCCTACAACGAATACAGTTTTTGGAGTTTTGACAGGAGAACCATTCGCAAACAGCCTCATGGAAAGTTCTGTGTTATACACCAAACTATTTATAAGTGAACGATAGAAACCCTATAAATCAGACTTTGAGTACAACAGACTTTGTCTTCTAGGTCTGACGATTTCGGCCGGTTGCACTCTATTTGATAAGAAAATTTGTTTCGGACCACAAAGCATTTGCTGTATTCCATAATCCTTCATTTGGTTCGCTAGATAACAGAGTGGAACTGCATTCAGTGCTCTTTATTAGATAAGGAACAGCACAAAAACCAGTGCATCGTTACCTAATTTTGTTGACTCTGGTGAATCAACAACGCGAGTGGATTGAACTCAATATGACTGCTTGCAGTATCTACGTTGCTTCATAATGATGAGATTTTCAATCCCCAAATATGTCATAATACTTGAGCATAAAAACTATTTCGGAAGTCCACAACATATTGACGTCAGCAATATAAATTTACTGTTATGAGCATATTTTTGGATGACCATTTGTGACAAAGTGAATATACCACCGTCATCTTCTTCGTCCTCTTCTTCTTCTGCATGTTCTTCTTCAAGTGTTACGCATTTTCCTGCTGTGTCCTCTTGTTCGGTACCTCTGTTGCCAGTGGACAGTTCCCATTTGATGTCTCCACCTCCATCTATTTCTTATTACTACTTTTCCTATTTGTCGATAAGTTTATTTTGTTACTGTAATTATTTTATGCAATGTGTTTTCATTCTTCTTTGTGACATGGCCTCTGAGTTTATTTCTACACTCCTTGATCTTATCATTTACGATTTTAAATTATACTTCGTGTCTGATTGTTCTATTCTTCATTATATTAGTCTACAACCAGCTGCTCATTCCGCAGCTTCTATTTTTCTTTTATTTGCAACTGTTTAGTCTCACTGCGATAAAATGTAAGTGGTATTGCCTTTGTTTTATACAATTTATTAGGGTTTCTTTCCTCAAGTTTTTATTCAGTGTTCTGTATACGGCTCCATTAGTATGACTGAGTCTTTCAATTGTTTTCGATGCGTCTTGTTCGTTTCTGAAGGAGGTAGTATTTCCCAAGAAGTTGAATTCATTCGTCTTTCTGTTTCCTGGTCGTTCATTACAGTTTTGCTTGGGACAGTTTCACCTTCAAAAGCCTTGACTTTGGTTTCTCGGATCGGAATTTTTTACATACAATTATTGGAAGTTATATATAATCTACAAGTGGCGTTTTGAAGGGTGTCCTCGCTGTCCGCTGTAAGAATTTGGTCATCATTAAGGAGTGTTCTCGTTATATAATTTCGTTGGTTAAAGTTATTGGTGTAAGATTCTATTTCTTTTCCTAATTTTCTCAACACGTATATTAAAAACTTTCGGTGAGAAACTACATCCCTGTTATAAGCTTAAATTTGTCGTTACTTCAACACTCTCTTTTCCGGTAATTTTGGATTCTTGTTACATTCGTTGCATTAATCTTAGCGAGTGGTATGTGTCTCCTGTCTAATATTTTCACAATGTTCTCCTGTCTACGTTTTGAAAGGCTTTCACATACTGCTTCTGTATTTAATTCTATGTGTTTTTCAATTCTTTGTCTGATTTAAAATGTGTTGTCTGAGCAGGACACACCCAAATCGAACCAATTTTGCTGCTCTAACAAAATATTTTCTAAAATTACTGCGAATCTTTTGTGCTATTATCTCTGCGGATTTTTCATGAGATGCTCCAACCGAGAAATCGTTTTACGATCTTCACTAGAACAATTTCGAAATTCCTAATTCAACACTTCGAATTTCTGTGTGTTATCTTCCGATTCGTGGTCAGTATGATTAGTGAGAGAATATTTAGATGATTTTCATCCCTTGAATGATTTAAAATAATAATGAAGTTTCTTTGGTTTTTCGTCATAATTAATTCTTTCCTCGATACACAATCATTTTCTGCAGCGCTTCTCATTACAGTTTGTTGAGCATTGTGTTGCACTCCCTCACTGAGTGAAAGGGTTCTGCTTCAAGCGTGCATGTGTTATTCAAACCATCTGTTTCCTTGTAAGTAGGCTGTTTAGGTTTTTTTATAGGTAACGGCACGTAGCGCTTTGTATGAAAATCACTGGCTGTGCTGTGTGGAGTCTGTGGCTAGTTTGCATTTTTGTATGCCATTGTAGTGTTGGGCAGATGGATGTGAACAGCGCGTAGCGTTGCTCAGTTGGAGGTGAGCCACCAGCAGTGCTGGATATGGGGGGAAAGACGGCGGAGTTTTTAAATTTGTAAGACTGGATGTCATGAACTGCTATATACATTATGACTTTTGAACACTATTGAGGTAAATACATTGTTTGTCCTCTATTAAAATCTTTCATTTGCTAACTGTGCCTATCAGTAGTTAGTGCCTTCAGTAGTTTGAATCTTTTATTTAGCTGGTAGTAGTGGCGCTCGCTGTATAGCAGTAGTTCGAGTAACGAAGATTTTTGTGAGGTAAGTGATATGTGAAAGGTATATGGCCATTCTTTTGTAGGGATTATTGGAAGTCAGATTGCGTTGCGCTAAAAAATATTGTGTGTCAGCTTAAGCACAGTCTTGCACAATTTTTCTAAGGGGACGTTTCATATGTTACCCTTAGTGGAGGATACCTCACTGGAATCTTCTGATTTTTTCTTTGTAGTTTGTGTAATTAGTGTAGATTTTGTTTATTGCTAGCGCGTAATTGTAGAGAGAATCTCCTTCGTAGTTGCAGTCTTTCATTGTTGTACACTAAAACAGGTGTGGCACGCATTTAAATTTGCACCAAGTATTTCGCAGCTGGGTTTGCAATTAACTAGATATTATTTTCAGTGCTATGTCAATGTGTTCTCTTATTTTTGCTCTTCAAATTGTGTTTTTCTGTGTTATCGTGTGAAATATTGTGACAATAATGGCGTGTGAAAAACGTAATACTAGGCTCCAAAGTAAACTGAGAAATGACAGTGAAGACGAAAGCAGTGTGTTAGCGCCACTATGTAATGAATTAACTAATGTTCAAAGTAGTAATTTGGTAATTGTGCATAGGGAAATGGAGCGGGCTGCAAATAATGGCATAGGCAGTGAAACAATTAGTGAACAGAAGCATTATCGATCGATCGGTCGGCAACAGCTCGCCTCAGGATTCCGAAATGACAGAACACAATCTTGCAAATACTGTAGATTCAGATTTTGCGTCCTCACCGTTTTCTCAAATAAATCAAGACACATTTTCTGCTTTTCAAAATGAGAATATTGCCGGTTAAAATGCACTTGCGAATAGCAGTGAGGAACATGTTTCAGACACCAGTCCACTGTTATTACAGTTAATGCAACAAATGGGACAAAGGCTACAAAAGTTAGACACACCGCTTGAACAAAATCAGAAACAAATGGCACAAAAACTTCAAAAGTTAGACACAATGGAACAAAATCAGAGACAAACACAGCAAAAGCTTCAAAAGTTAGACACAATGGAACAAAATCAGAGACAAACACAGAAAAAGTTTCAAGAGTTAGACACAATGGAACAAAATCTTCAAAAGTTAGACACAATGGAACACAATCTTCGGAAGTTAGACACCACGCTCGAACAAACACGTGAAGATTTAACTACTGAATTACATAACATTGAATCGAAATGTCAAAAAGTCTGCAATGACGTAAAAACAGAAATTTGTGAGCATTTCCAACCTATTTTTTCGCGTCATGAAAATGCATTACAGAATCACGAAGCAGCCATAAAAGAACTGCAAACTATTGTTCATGAAAATCACGATACCTTGCAAGCTAAAATTGACTCAGTTGCATCTACCGATTCGGTTACGCAACTCGCAAAACTCAGGAAACTTAAAGGACACAGTAGATACGATTTCAACACAAATGGACACTCTGAAACTGTGTTCAGAAAAACACACTGAAGAAATGTGTTCACTATCGGAGAAAGTAGCCGAACTTTCGGATCAGTTCACTAACTTATCTACGAAGGTAGACAATGATCTGAATGACACAAGACCCGTAGCCTTCACTGACACAGAAGAGTATGAACAAATTAGAAAGTTCACACAAAATCAAAATCAAATCAGTAGACAGTACAAAAGAGAAATCCGGGAAGAACAAGATCAGTTGACGCAGGTAATACAAAAATTACATATTTCAGGGGACACTCGCTCTCCAACATGGGAAGAGGGACTTAGAAATACGGAAAAGGCACAAAATAATAACACAGGGTATTTCTGAAATTATGAAAGAAATTGGCAAGGTGCACCGAATTTTGAGATGGAACCGCTGACACGACGTAACAATGAGCGATGTGCGACTCGCCGACACGATGTTTTTGACTATGAGCTGTTCATTACTACACGTAAATTCAAAACATTTAAGAATTCTGACAACGACATTCATCCACATCAATTCTCTCATTGTTTTCCTCCCAACTGGTCATTGGAGCACAGGTTAGAATTTATGTGTGGCTACTTGGAGAATGAACCAGCTGTTAGAATGCGATCGGTCATTCACGATTGTCACAGTGAAGGAGAATTTTCTCATGCCTTCCTCTCAACGTATTGTTCTCAAGCTACACAAGATCGAGTAAAATATAGCATCATACTGATGAAACGTTTCGAACAATCTGAATTTTCCAGTCTTATGAAATATTTTGAAGACATGTTGCATAAGAATCAGTATCTTTCAAACCCACACAGGCCCTCAGAACTCATCCGCATTTGCTTAATCAAACTGCCTGAACATTTACGAAGTATTATTTTAGCAGGACGATGCAAAGACGACATTGAAGCTTTACAGCGACTGTTACAAGAACTGGAAATTGACACTGACAATCGCGGAACGCGAAAACAGGAGCACAACAATTACAGGTCACACCTGTCACAATTCCGCGATGACAGAAATAATACACGACAAGGCTATTCGTACAACGCAAATCGTGACCAAAACAGACACCATCCGTATGACAACCGTTGGCAGAGTAGTAATAATTACAGGGAAAGATCACCTCTCTGCTGTAATGACTATCACAGAGACAATAAGAGGAACAGACAATCTGGGAACCAAAATAATTATTATCAAGGGAGACAATAATTTCAGACGCAAGGGTCCATTGGGTAGTGATAATTCAGCGAGAAATTCTCTACCACTTAACCGACAAGAAAGAAACTACAGGAACTACCGACATGACGACAGACGATATAATCATAACGACAGACCGGAATTTCATCAGAACTGGCGGGATTCAAACAGAGCTGGGCCCTCTCGGCAAGGTGAATTTGTAGAAGTTAGGTCTCCTAATCCCAAGAACGACGCACGCCAACAAAGAGAAAGCAGACAATGACTCCCACCGCAGGCAGCCACGTGCGCCAGCTGGCTCAGAGAAAAATAACATAGACGCTAACCTTGAGCAAATTTTAGCATTCCTTACCGACGTATACAACATGATATTTGCTTCGAAGTTGAAACTCTGAGCACTAGAAAGGGTAAAAGATTGCACCACATTTCACAGGTAAAACCGCATATTGAGAGATAATCTGTTTTTTTAACTTAGCCGTTGCTGTAAAATTTTTCACTATACATTACTAGTATGCTTTGTCAGACTTCGAATCTGTTAACATGTAACAATGTTTGAAGTTAAATATCCAGTCAAGAACCAAGAGAACTTAATTAAACAGAAATTACGAATGCATTGTTATAGTGAACAGACGACACAGTGTTGTTAATTGTACATTCTTGCTTGTTAGTTTAATTGTACATTCTTGCTTGTTAGTTGCACGATTACGTAACGACTATCAGCCTTACACACTTAGAACATATACTGGTACTGCTAACGAGATTTTAATGCAACATTTTGGTTTACTTGAGAACACATTCTGGATTTAAAGTATTTTATGTAAGATTAAAGATGACCTAGAACTTGGTTTGTTTGACAGCTACACGATTTTATCACGACGCTACTAATGAGTGACAATTTACAACGTTGCTTTTGCGGTTTATCTATTTTATATCTGCAAAGTTTTTCTGAATTCTTCTGAAAAGTAAAACATGTTTTAGTAGTAACTTTTGTGCTATAGCTACAAGGAGACAGCCTTTTCCGTAGCACAACAATACATTACAGCACAGTACTTTCATAACTAAGATATCTATACGCAAAGCATTTCACTTTTGTTTATCATGAGGTAAGTACATTGACTTCTGCAGAACTTAGCTTTCGGAGGACGATAACTACGACACATCCACAGAGATTATCTTACAACAAGACGCACAGTTTAGCGCTACAGTACACGTATTTGAGTGATTAATTTTGTACTTAAAAAATTTATTTTTAAAGGTATTGCTGTAATCTGTAACACCTGAGGGTATAATTACATTAATACTCAGGGGGTACACGTTTACTTCGTATACCATGTGTTTGGCAAGCACAAGGAGCCCTAGCTAATATGGTATTTGCTTATACAACTTTACACATCAGTACCATATTTCTCTAACATAAATTACACAGCCATCTGATCATTTAACTGAGAGAGACAAACATTTATTTTACTACATCAGTGACAGATGTTTACGTAATCACACCGTTGGATAACTTCACACTTACGAAATTGTATTTTGTCTATACTTTGTGAACTGTTCATATTTTTTTACGAACCATTGCAATACTATGATAGCTTTGAATGACGTTGCTATGGGATCATGATTTTTAAAGTACGTTTGAGGTAGATGATACTATTGAAATGAGCAGAGAATCTGTTTTAGGTTTTGACATTATTGCAGAAAGCTACGGCGTTTTAGAGATTTGACTGAGGTGCTATGATGTTATTTTTACGACGACGAAGTGTATCATGCTGTTCAGGTATGTTTATGATCAACAAGCTGATGCTATATGAGGAATGTGATTATGCTATGTATTTATTATGATGAAATATTGAAGAAATGTCGACGAATATGTATATGTGTAATAAGGTAAGGAATAATGAGTAGTGGTTAGGGACTCTGGTTTGTGAAAAAGGTTGTTGGAAACCAAAAATCGTACTTTAAGAGTTATGAAATGTATGTAAATGCGTGAATGTATTACAATGCCGACGGAACTTTTTTGGACACTGTTAAATCAATGGGATTTTGTTTCTACAGATTTGTAACGTAAATTCTTGACCTGTGAAATCTTTTATATAAGACTGCCACTGTAGCAGAAACTGGTGTCGTAAATATTTCGGTAAGAAAGTTAAGTGACCACCTGCACGTAATACGTCGTGGGCACCCAGCTGCGCGACAGCCACCTGGAAACAAGCCATTAGTGTGTGCCTTTCAGAGACACAGGTAAAAAAAAAAAGCAAAAAGAGGCCATTATCCTCGGTATTGACATTCCTTTGTAGAAAGCATCGTAAATACGACGCCCTCAAACTTGAAAACATGATTACACTGTAGAGTTCTTAATTTATGATATTTACTGAAATGAAATGATGAGAAACATTTCATGTCTATTGTCTTGCTAGTTGTTTACTGCTTTATGAAATGCCTTATGGCTAGCGAATGACGTTTCACGCCTTGCTTTGCCTATTTTGTTTAATATCTAGTTTCTAGCTGCACTGCAACATTGGTTAAAATGAAATTTTATAGATGCACTAATATAAATATTTTATGCCACAGACACAGTGAAGAATAACTTTATGATGTACTTAAAAAAACGAAGGAGCACAAAAAGACATTTCCCTTCACAGGAATTGCATACAGAATTTTCTTTTCAAATACTTGGTAATTTCTTTTGTAGAATAAATTGTGATGCATCACTCTAGTGTTAAGATGTGACATAGGTATTAGACGTGGCCATCTTTAGTGTAATATTTTTTCTGCTTGCATTTGTCATGTTTAGATATAATTTATTGCATTTGCTGCTGCTGTTTGCCAGGTATAGTGCTACTAAAGTTCACTTTGTATTACTCTGTTGAGCTAATTTTACTACTGATTTATTTTTCTTGTTGCTGCACATTGGCTCATATTAGTTGTAATGTTGCATTGCTTGGTAATTTATATTTACTGTAGCTTGCTTTGCCAATTTCCATTTTTTGTCATTGCTGTTTGTGTTAATTGTTTTGTGCTGCTGCAGTGCCTCGTCCCTTAGTTTATACATCTGAGCTCAGTAGATTTAAGGTACCTTAATAGGGGGTAGCCTCTATAAGAGAATGAGTTGCGATGAATGTGGAAGAAATGCACTGAGAGGTTATACGAGAAAACTCCAGAAAGCAGGTGTAGATAGGACTTTTTGGAAATAATGAAGAGTGAAGGGAGATCTCTGAAAAATAAAGAAAGTTTTGTTTGCAAAATACTGCAGTAAAACAAACCCTGTCCTTTCCTTGTGTTATCCCACTATGTGTATGTGTACCCTTGGGTATTTGTGTTCTTCCTGTCTTTATGTGTTTATCTGATGAGAGTTACATTGTAGAATTTTTCTGATAATATGTTATATACTTTGTAAAGATGTTTAGACATTATTTATTCAGTTTTGTTTTAATGCTCATGTGTGAAGTTGATGTCTCAAAAGTTTTCTGATCTTTTATGTATTTACTTATGTCATAATTCCTGTAACATTGATGTATGTGTTATGTCGATTCTTTTGTAAAGCCTGTATTACTACAAACGTTATCTGTATTATTATGTTCTTTAATGATGTATTTTGTACCTTTGTAATTGTATTCTTATGTTGTAAATTTATAATTGTATAGATACCAGTTCTTCAAGTTAAGTTACACTTCACTGCTCACATTTATGTTGGTCATAGTATATGGACAATATGTGAGAAGTAGGGACTGATAGTGTTTGCACGTGTGTTAATAATTCAACAAGGGACAGGATAACAGCATTGCTGGTTCTAAGGACATTTAAAAAGAAAAAAAAACTTAGTGAGTGCACAAGTGGTGATTTATGCACTTGCTACATTGTCCGCAAGACTCTTCAATGGTGATTGTGCACCTGCACAGTCGCAACAGATGCCTGCTGGCCATCTCTACAAGGCCTGAAGTGGGTTTGCTCTGTGATGCCCTACCTACCAATATTCTTCAAAACTTCGACTGACTCTGCTGTGGGTTTGATCTGTTGTGGCCCATTACCTGTCTGCATGTCAAGAGTCAGCACTGTCTTTCCTTTGGAAGGACAACACGACTTCTTCAAGACTCCAAGGAAATCCACAACTTCTGTGTGCATTCTCTTTTACTGCTCAGACTTTGTGAAAAAAAACAACACTGCAATTTTACTGAGATGAATGATCAGGACTGTGTTTATAGACTGTGAGAAAATTTTAGCTTTTGACCAACATTGTATCAATAAGTGTGTGCATTTGATATCTTTGCTATTGTAATTATGAAAAATTTTATCAAATCATTATTGGCCACTGCTCAAAACAATTTGTAAATTTTTTTGTGGGGAGCATGAGGGCTATGTAACTAGGCTGTTTAGGTTTTTTTATTGGTAACGCTACGTAGCGCTTTGTATGAAAATCACTGGCTGTGCTGTGTGCAGTCTGTGGCTAGTTTGCATTGTTGTCTGCCATTGTAGTGTTGGGCAGTTGGCTGTTAACAGCGCGTAGCGTTGCGCAGTTGGAGGTGAGCCACCAGCAGTGCTGGATATGGGGGGAGAGACGGCGGAGTTTTTAAATTTGTAAGACTGGATGTCATGAACTGCCATATAAATTATGACTTTTGAACACTATTGAGGTAAATACATTGTTTGTCCTCTATTAAAATCTTTCATTTGCTAACTGTGCCTATCAGTAGTTAGTGCCTTCAGTAGTTTGAATCTTTTGTTTAGCTGGTAGTAGTGGCCCTCGCTGTATAGCAGTAGTTCGAGTAATGAAGATTTTTGTAAGGTAAGTGATTTGTGAAAGGTATAGGGCCATTCTTTTGTAGGGATTATTGAAAATCAGATTGCGTTGCGCTAAAAAATATTGTGTGTCAGCTTAAGCACAGTCTTGCACAATTTTTCTAAGGGGACGTTTCATCCTTCCTTTGCTTCCGCTTGACAAAGCGCCAGAGACCGACAGGGAACATAAACTGGTCGAATGAAGGTGTTGCAAGCGAACTTGCTACTGGATAAAATGAGGATGTTTATATTCATACGATTAAGTCTGGCATCGGGCTTCCCAAAACTAAATCTACTCAGTCTTTCCAACTTAAATTTCTGAGGACAGATAATCCTTGATACTCAACTATTATGACTGATTCCTGGGACTGTATGCTGGTCCCGATATCAAATAATGATAGGTATTTTTTCTTCATTGAGGGTACCACATCCATAACTTTATTGAATGAATGCGGCAATTTTCTATTTAGTTTGTTAGTTATGCATTTCACAAGTAGTTTAGACTTTTCAAGTGTTTAATTGAAAAAAAAAAAAGAAATACTTTGTTGCTGCTACGAAGCGTAAACACAGTTGTGTAAACGTAAAACGGAAGTATTGTCTGCTAGAGAAAAGTGGCAAACGTATAAAAACGGTAGCGTATTTACGTTATGTGCTTCTGTTCGTTCTGGTTTATAAATTTAACTTTTTTTGGCGTTTTGATAATTAGCTAGCGCATAAGGTGCGAAATGTGGAGACTTACAACGTTGACCAAAGAATAATAGCAATGACAACCCTCTGTTTAGTTATTCAGATTGTTCGTTGATTAGTGTACAGGGTTGATTATTAAAATGACTAAAAGTTTAGGATTTGTTTCAGAATATTAATTTTCTTCCCTTTCCTTGCATGATAATGGATTTGGAGTTTATCGTAAATCTTTCGAGACGGGTTTTTGTTCTTCATGAAATTCATCGTGAATGCCCTTGCATTAGTTTCGTAAGATTTGTTCGCACTGAATGCTGATCATCGTCGATCCCTCCTGCATTTCGTAACAATTTATTACTCGGCACAGCGAAGTGATAATCTCGCCACGGTGGCGGCAACACCGTGTTTTCGACCGAGAAAAGGGAGGGAGAAGTACTTGTAGTACTGGCGTACACTCCGGTGAGCTTAAAAAGCCGGCCGCTGTGGCCGAGCGGTTCTAGGCGCTTCTGTTCAGAACCGCGCTGCTGCTATGGTCGTAGGTTTGAATCTTGCCTCGGATATGGATGTGTGTGATGTCCTTAGTTAGGCTTAAGTAATACTAAGTTTAGGGGACTGATAACCTCAGATGTTAAGTGCCATAGTGCTTAGCGCCATTTGAATCACTTGTTCTTACAAGTGGGATGCTGTCACGCCATCCATCACCACGTTTACAGGTAACACAATTTGAGGAAGGAAAAAATGTAGTTTCGAAATTCGAATGCAATGTTCGCTGTCGTGTTTACGTGCTGGGCCTGAATCTGGTTTGCTAAGCCGATAAAATAGCGGTTTCCGAGTGTCACTTGTCGGATACTAATGGATTTTGTAAATGCGCTGTTACAGTTTAGTCACCTCTGTGAAGTAAGATTAACAGTTCGTCCGTAGTTTCTTTAGTTTAGTTGACAGACGGGAGGTTGTTCAACAAGACAGTTTAAAAATTTTATCCATGCAAGATTGTTTCATTACTCCTGGCAGATCACGCGCATTATAGAAAATAACTACGATGTGATTACTGCTTGAACATTGTTAAAATCAAACATTTAGGACATTTATAGTGGCCAGAAATATTCCGAATGCATAAAAACTTGCCGAGTATTCAACAAAAAATATTTCACATGATGTACTGAAGCATTCAAATTAGTAGTATTAGTAGTGTGGAACTCAGTAGTGGCGTAGCGTAGAGGATTAAAACGTTTTCGTGATAATCGAGAAGCTATGAATTTCAAACCCTTCAGGTGCTTTGAAATTTAATTTTTAAATGTGTCCAAAAGTGGTTTCACTCATTATTTTCATTCGAATAACTGTGCTTAACTTATTCCCAGTCCTTTGCTGCATCATTTTAATTATCGCATTAACTTGTTTATTTGCCCATCACTTACAGACGGTTTCAAAAAATTGATCCCACCCCTCCCCTTGTGGGTTATCGAACGTTTTGTGACCGAAAATGACTGAGGACAAGAGCGAGTGCCAATGAGTGAGAGTGGGTGCAATAATTTACTAATAAGCCTGCTACAAAGATTAATAACGCAGTCGCCAATTAGTCTTGTTTTGATTATAAAGCAAATGTTCAATATTTCCGTATCTTGCTTCGTCAAAGAAAGATAAAATGTGATTCTCCTCAAATAAATAAATAAAAAAGACTTTATGGTCCATTTCTGAGTGCCAGTCTGACGTTTTGGTTTTTGGGGAACATATGAGAAGTGAACCCTTAATGAAGTCCATGTGGTCACCTTCATCCACAACAATTAAAAGCTGCCAGTACTTTCATTCCAGAATACTCCTCGTACACTATCACTTTGTCAACGTTCCGTGTGTGAATCCCTGTTTCATCTACGTTAATCACTGGTCGTTCTGTCAGCCTCGATAGCTGAGTGGCGCCGGCACAGTAGCTCAGCGTGTTCGAAAAAAGTAAGTAAAGAAACCAACGATCGACTTGAAAGGATGTCGTGTGACGTCCGTCCTGGCCACATGCAACGAACAATACCGAACAAAATGAAGTTAAAGAAAAAGTGGTCAGCGTGACGGAATGCCATGGAAAGTGGTCCGGTTTTGGTTCCCTGCTGGGTCGAAGATTTTCTGCGCTCAGGGACTGGATGTTGTGTTGTCTTCATCATCGTCATATCATCCCTATCGACACGCAAGCCGGCGAAGTGGCGTCAACTGAAAAGACTTGCACCAGGCTACATGTCTACCCGACGGGAGGTCCTAGCCACACGACATTTCGTTTCATTTCACTGATTGCTCTTATCCCGACGCTTCATTCTTCCGTAAAAGCCTAATTTAATATACCCTTCTTTGAGCTATGCCCGCCAGTTCGCACGAAACAACATGTTTATATTTCTACCATTTAAAACTAAATCCAGTAGACACTACAATTTTTCTACTGGTTTCCTTGCTAGGCATGAAGGTATACAGTCCTGTGCAACAAAAGCTGTGTAATTTCCACAAAGCTATTCCTTTATGTTATCCGCTACAGTGTAGACAGTGCCACCTGATTATACTTTTACTCGTATCGTCAGTGGAATACTTGTTGTGATCACCTTGCCTCTTTTTCTTCTTTGGCTTAGAAACTCGGCAGTTCCACTCTGCTCGGCTTCCGTAATCTGCAGACCGTGCTCTTGATCAACTTTTAAGATTTTGGCTGCACGTTCCGCTGTCTACTCCGCCGACACAGTAAAACCCTTTTCGTTCTTATCGTCAACAAATTTGATCTCATAAACGGCAAGCCGTCGTGCCTGCACGCCAAGACATTAACCGTTCTCGCCTTCCGAGCTTGCACCGCGACACATCAACATGCTCCACTTTAATAGGAATAAGTGTGTACCTAGAAACGTGACGATGTTACTTCGTGCTGCTGCCGCATTACCACTTAGCCTTGCCGAGTAACACTAACGATGTAATTTTTCAGAATTAGACTACATCGTCTTCCTGGAAACAAATACTTTCTTTTGCGGCTCGTTTGTCTGTATCATGAACAAGCCCATATTCTAAAAATGGAACAAACTCTGCTTTCACTTCATGTGCATCTCCCAAATAAGAGCGATGGATCGTGTGGGTCGTGTTAGCTAAGAAGCCCTTAACCCCGTCATAACTATTCCGATATTCCGTAAGCACGAATTAGGTATACAGGGCCGTGGTGCAGAACTCTATCGGAAGTTTTCTGGAAGTCAAGTAAAACGCCATAACGCCGGCTGCCTAAAACCTTCTGAATCTCGTGAACATCAGGTCAAGTTGGCTTTGAGTCGAACGGTGCTTTCTATTGCGTGTTGGAATCCCCCAGCCCAGATTTTCGGTGCGATATTGCAGAGCCTGGTTTGTTCACAAATACGATGGAAAGTTCCTTCGGACATGCTGTTATGAAACATAAAAACTGTATTTGTAGCTGCGAATGAAGACAACCATGAGCTTAATAACTGTAAAACGACAATCAAAATTTGTGTCGGTACAGGACTGGAACCCAGATTTCCCATTTATCGCGAGCAGTCGCCTTAAGATTTTATTTTATTTTATTCTTATTTTTATTTGTTTATTTATTTATTTATTTGTCCACATCGCCGTGGGCCGAAGGGGCGTAGGAAAGACGGAGACATGGGAATCAGCAGAAGTGGAATGCTTCTTTATTTATTTATTTTTGATTAATTATTATTATTATGAAATTATGTGAAACAGGCGTCATCGACACAGAAAAGCCGAAGACTGAGTAAAAAAATAGATCCGCCCATTTACTGTGCGATTTCCCATTAACGAAACGGAAGAAAACGACCGGTTACAACCGATATCGGTATTTTAGTTCCGGATAACCGGTATTTTTCCGTATTTGTCTGCTCTTGGTTATAATCGGTGTTTTTGTTTTGTACTAATATTCTATAGTCATAGTAGCAGTCCTAAAGTTTTCATTTTTAAATGAACCTTTTTTAAAGAACGAGTAACTTTTTTTCGTAAACTTTGCATTGCTTTGAAATATTGCATTATTAATGAAGATGGGAAAAGCGATCATTGTTATCTTAATAACAATGTCAACATAAACTAGCAGCAAAAACGTGGGATAAAAATTGGTAAAGCATTGCTGAGACAATAATGTGCGTGTTACCCTGTGGTGTGGCCTATCAGATGCTATGCATATACATTTAGTGAGCAAGACTTACCCCATCTGGTTTACGTGGTAGTTTCTCACTGCTGTCGTCGGAAATCAGTTCTATTACAGAATGACACCGTTCCTAGCCTGGAAGTATTTTATGAAGTGCGGTATCAATTAAGTACAACGCTTCATTTGCCTTAAAGATGAAAAACAGGAGGGGCCACAAAAAAACTAGTCACATAATAGTAGGAGAAAACATAAAACTTAACACTTCATCTATAATTTGCAATAAAAATAGAAAGCAACTGAACCGCTGCCTGTGTCTACATATCATGCTTTTATCTGCTTGTAGCGCTTGAGGACGGACAACTTAACATGACAAAGAATCTTTCCACCTCAGTTTTCATTCTTTAGCGCTGACTTGTAATAAAGTCCAAGTACTGGTGCGATCTCCCATTACGTGATTCTTGAGCAGAATTTCAAAATTTAGAACCAGTAGGAGAATACTGCTGATTTTCTGTAATAGTCAACCAGTTATCACTTTTTGAGAAAAGCAGCAAATGCTGCCCCGTAAATATAGGGAAATAAGGAATAAAAATCCGAAAAACGATTACTTCAGAAATCAGTTATTTTGAGCAGTCCAATTAAACTGACGTTAAAAGGACCTATATAACCGAAAACCGGTTATTCCAGCGATAACCGCCGTTCCTGTCTCCCAATTGCAGAGGTCGGGGGTAGAAACTATCATAGGCTTCTGAAACGCAGACACGGCCAGAGGGAGGGGGAGGGTGGGGCAAGTAGAAGTCGATAACGTGGCTTGTGTTTGAGCTCTGTATGAGCCGTTTATAAATAGATCCAGCAGTCCAGGTGGGATTTTCTCCCTCACGGAATAGGTATGAGGGCGAATCAGAAAGTAAGTTACAACATACAGTTCAGTTTCCCACACAGTCCCCAAGAGACTACAAACATTTTTCGGAGCGGGTAAACAACTTTTCGATTCAGGATGTGTAGAAATCATCGGGCTATTTCTGCTTTCGCCTCCTCTTCGTTTCGGGATCGTCGTCCACCGAGATCCTCTTTCTACTCGCCGAACACATGAGAATCGCACGGCTCTAGCTCTGGACTGTATGGAGGATGTTGTCATACCTCCCACTTGGATCGCTGCAACAGTTCTCACGTTTGGCGAGCCCAGTGCGGTGTTGCGTTGCCGTACAACAGAATCACACGGGTGCTCAACTTCCCCCCTACTTTTCTTTAATTGCCTTACGTAACTCGTGCACCGTTTGAAAATACGAGGCAGAGTTGTTTTTCACGCCTTTCGGCAGAAGCTTCACGCGCACCACACCCTCAATTTCAAATGACACTGTCACCATCACCTTTCCTGCCGAAAGTTCGACCTTGGCTTTCTTTCCTTGTGGTGATGTAGTGTGCACCAATTCCAACAACGTTCCCATTGTTTTGAGGGTGCATCGCCGCAGTAACTCGTTGTCCTCCACAGAATACCGTTCCAAAAATGCCACTGACGATTGGAAACGCTGTCGCTTGTGAATATCGGTGAATAGCCGTGGGACCCTGCTGGCAAACAGTTCACGATATACAAGGTGGGGGTCCACAATGGAGAACACACTGCCATACGAAATGTTCAGCATGCTGCAATTTCCTGCTGTACTATGAGACGATTCTCTCTGATGATCACATCCGCACGGTCAACATTTGCAACGGTACTGGACGTTGTGGGTCTGCCTTCACGATATACGTCAGTGAAATCCGTGAGCCCGGCGTCCAATTGCTTACACCATTTTACAATAACTAGGCGAGAGATTGCAAGCACACTATATACAGCAGTGATCTCACGATGAATGTCCGTGCAATTAAGCCGTTTAGCCCACAGAAATCTGGTCGTTGAACGCACCCCCAATTTGGAGTGAACATCCAGTTGACGTACCATTGAGCCTGCACACACAACGTGATGGGATACCACGCCACCCTGTCCTATCGGACGTGTCAGCAGTTACTGTCGCGTGCTGCACATTGCCCACGGTCACGACACACAAGCGCGCTCTCGCGGCGAGCTAGTATAACTTTTTATTTGCCCTCGTAACTGACGGCCCACCCGTTTACCCACATAACGGCAGGATATGTGGCGGGGGCAAAATATGTATCTGAGTATAGGAATATTCGCGATTCGATCGCATCCGGTGGTACTCGGATGTAGCTGGTACTAATCTGCTTTATGAATCGCCAGACGTCTTGAGAAGAGGCGCGGGTCAGACTGTCTAGATGCCAGGAAAGGAGACAAAGAGGGGAATCTGTGAAACCATGTTGCTTGTGGCAGATTTCCTGTTGACTATATCATACCATATTTCCCAGGCGTTCCGGACGTCCCATGTAAGAGTGGGGGTAGTAGACACATGGTAGACAATATATGGAAGTTTGGATCTCGATTTCGCCATGAGTCGTGCTGAGAATTCCTAATGGTAGTGCAGCGGTCGTCACTATACATTTCGATAGTGCCCGAAGGCACTATCGACATTTATAGCAACGACCGCTGCGCTACAATTTCCTGTTTTAGGTGGCAGGCCGCATGGCCATACCCCCCCCCCCCCCCCAGACCTTCATCGACTTCCTCCAGTGACTTTATTGCAGTGTTAGTTCACGAGTAAACGACAATGGACGTTTAGGAGGGCTGATACCCATCCACGTTTCAGTTCCGAAAGGCTGCCCACTCTCCACACTCCTGTATGGCATTGCCCTAGAGCCCTCATTGGGAGCCTGACGACCAAGCTCTCTGGCCTCATCCTTCATCAGCAAACTTTGGGCATATGCTGATGACCTCCTCCTTCTCATCTGCTCCTGCTCCGAGATTTGGGCAATCCTCGAACTGATTACACTTACCACAAAATCTTCTGCAATGTGCATTGGACTAGGCCTCCAGGAAGCTGAAGTGGGGCCCCTACCGATCGTACAGACGTAACCTTTACCCCCACCATCACAAGCAGAGCGGCGCCAAATTTTCGTCACCTGTTACACGTTGTGGTGTGCGTACTGGAAGACCTTCGGTACACACACCATTAGATTATTTGACTTGTCGCTCTAACGAAGTAGGCGAGTGTCAGAAATATGTCTCGTGGTCTGATCGTGGCGTGTTTATCTTCTGCCATTAGGTCAGACGATAGAAATGCTAGTTGCACACTTAGAGTAGCAGATTGACGGTGTCCAACTTTAAACAGAACATGATTAATTTTCACAGACATTTATTAAAATAATAACAAGCATAAAAATTATTTAACTTGGTTCTGGATGCTATTTACAATTGACAATCTGAAGTTCCTTTGTTATTGATCTGTTAATATTATTCTCACTTATATCTCTGATACTTGACAAAAGTTTCTATACATTTATCTTCATGGCTCTCTACAGGAATATGGTAATCTTATTAGGTACAGACTGAAACTTGACTATAGACTGGTACAGACAAATGTAGAACTAGTACAGACTGGTACAGACAAATGGTGACAGGTACAGACTGGTGCAGACAAATGCACACTGACTAATCAGAGGTCTGTACACTCGTTATAATACTTAACACGTTCATGTATCACTGCGCGAGTGCGATCTGTGAGGAGAAAAGGTTGTACATTAGCAGCAATCTCATTGGCTGCATTACATGTGAATACACGGATCGGCGGAAGCAGAATTTGGTCCGTGTCTATGGCAGCGCAATCTCGTAGTGCGGAGACGGACTGGGCGCGCTCTAGTGAGAAAGTTGTGTACGCGCTGACTACGCGGAACTCTGTACACAACACACGTCATTTGCAACGACCCTCGCCAGAACCTCCTGAGCCGCCAGGATACACTTCAACGCATTGAGTGGCATCAAAATTGGTACACATCTTGCATATTCTCCCTCTGCTGATGGCGATTGGGCGCAACCTCAGGCGGTCTATGGCTGACTTTATGGCTGGTATCATGTTTAAAGTCCGCTATGAGACGCTTATCCAGCCCCTACGGGATGGTGGCCTTAGACTTGTCAACGTCTGTATGCGAGCTGTGGCTTCGTATATGAGCAGCATCACAAGTCATTGGACTGGACAGGGCACATCCCTAACATGCAGATTGCTTGAGGTCCCCCTTCCTGCATCCACAACACCACTGATGTCTGTTGGCCACAACGTGCCTCATTTGTCCTCACATTTCAGCCTTTTTCATTGTCTGCAGTTACACTCGTACAAGCCTTCCAAATACGTGTGCTCCCAGGATCAAGCAGTTTTCCAACATATTACTGGACTTGTTCTCTGTAATGTGATGGAGACCAAATATGTCCATATCTAGTGGCCCATAGTCTGGAATACCATTCACCAGCTCTCCCTACAGATGTCCGGACAAAGTGGTATCACATAGTCAACAGGAAATTTGCCACAAAACAGCGACTGTACAACATTAGTTTGTCGGAGCCCTCTCTTTGTCTCCTTTGCCTGCAACTCGACACTGATGACCATCGTCTGAGCGCCAAATGTAATGCCATTACGTGGGATCACCTACCTATTCCGTGAAGGACCTCGCTTCTGGATCTGCTTACTAACAGCCCATGTAGCGCTGGAACACACGCCACGTTCCACGTATCACGTTAACGAACATTATTCATCGAGTATGTTCAAGGGGTCTTTGTTAGACCTCTACTCAGTTGGGGAGTGCCAGGAGCTGAGGGCACATACCCCTTCCCCCCGCCCCCCCCCCCCCCGTCTCAGACGATATCTGAGTTTCAGTCGCCTATGATCGACTCTACCTCCGACCTCCGCAGATGGAAGAGTGCGCCGTAAATGCAAGTTCTTTGGTTTTTTAATACGTGGGTGACGTCTGTTCCAAAAATTTCACAATAATAGTAAAAATTACAGCACATCAAAATAAATAAGCAACAAGAAAGCCTTCCACTCCTGTATATTTCTGTCTCTCCCACTTCCCTGTGTCTCTTAGGTGGCGGTGAAGGGGACACTGTGGCCAGGCATCGGGTTTCGACACCTGCCCCCTGACCACCAACCGGTCCATTTCCTAAAAAAAAGTTAAAAAAAGTGGTCAGAGCATGTCACAAAAAAGTCGGTAAAAAAATTGTTCGCCGACCGTTCGCAATAAGCGGGAAATCGGGCTTCGAATTCCGGTCCAGATCAAATTTTCATTGCCGTCATTCCATTTTACAGCTGATGGTTGTCCAAATTCGCAAATTCGAATACATTTCATGTAGATGTTAAGTCTACAACAAAATCCACTATAAGTGAGCAAACGAAGTTCCACAACTGTTTCAAAATTGAAGTAACTGAGATAGGTATGTGGTTCTGAGCATCTGTTCAGTTTAATACTCTTATGATCTGTAAGTAAATGAACACCTCGTGAAATGACCAGTATATAAAATAAAAGAAATTGACTTCTTGGTTCGATACATTACGAAGTTACTGTATAGTGACCTTACAGAACATAATCCACTGAATGAACATGAATTGTTACATCGTATTCGTGCTGTAGAAACCATTAACGTATTGGCGCATAAAGTTAAAATGAAGGACGGCGACATCTGCGCAAGTGTAATATCTGTATTTCAACCTTTATTTTATGAGCCGTGCCTGTGCAGTGTACACCTGCAGCGCATCAGAACAGAAATATTTATGGAACAATGTTTTTAAATTACTGTATTTTGAATTCGAGATATGTAACAAGAGGCCTTCATAAATTGGCAGCTTTGTACGATTGCAACGTGAGCTACCACTTTCGCAAAGTTCGCTCGTATACCACCGAATACGACGCTTCTTCCTCACTGACATTAAAGTTTTTAATGCTAAATAGTGGTACATTCCTTTTTCGGATCGCAGGTAAGAAAGTTTTGTTGTTTTTGTGGTCTGCAATGCGAAGGGTGGTTTGATTCTGCTCTTCACGACAGTCTGTCATGGGCAAGAAGTTTCATGTGTACATAACTACTCCAACCTACATCTATTTTAACTTGATTACCTTATCATAACCAACAAATTACGATCACTGTCAACGTCTGCTCCGAACAAAACGCTATCAGATGGCTTTTTCTTTCATTCCTTTCTCATAGACCATGTTCACCTACTATTTCACCTTCCCTTACTTCCCATGGAATTCCAGTCCCCTATCACAATTAAACTTTCGTCTTCCTTAGCTAAGTAATTTCTCTTATTTCATCATACATTGTTTGAATCTCTTCATTCGCGAAGCTAGTTAGCACATAAAGTGTCACTGCCATGGCAAGTGTTGTCTACGACTATATCTTTTGCTGCTCATAGTAGCTTATCCACATTCCTATTTTCTTATTCGGTATTAGACTTTTTACAGCATTAACATTATTTTATTTTGTGTTTATAACTATGTTCTCACAACGGTAGGAGTCCTGTTCTTAAGGACACCACACATAGCTAAATTCCACTACATCTAATTTCAGTCTATTTCTCTTTTTAAATTTTCTAACATACCTTTCAGAAGTCCTGTTCATCCTGCCATCGTACGTCGCTAATTTCCACAACACACGACCTAACCAATCTATTTGACTTTGAAAGTCTCTATTAAGTCATCTAACATTTCACACTACGACCGGTAGAACGCCAGTTTTGTTTTCCAGTTGGTTCTCGTGGGTAGTTAATTCCTGCAGATATGAAGATGAGTTACAAGACACTTACAGTTACAAAATCCGTTTACTTTAAGGCGGTCAGTTTCCTATATGTTGTATGTATGGATATTTTCTTCCAATTGAACAGTAATAGACACACGGACAGTTCTGTATCGGTGGCCGTTTAAAGTACGTCTGCTTACACGCATATCATCATGACAAAGAGCTGTCTATGCGTGTGTAGGATGTATGTGGCAATGACCGGCTTCACTACTTTCACAGAATATTGTTCAAAATGGTTTTCAACACGGACAAACTGCTGCTGTCTAATGGTGCTGTCAAAAGTCTTAAAACGACTGAACTGATTTAGATTATGATCATCGTGTCAACAACCACCGAAATCCTTCGTTAATTTTTGAAGTACGTCTTCTCAGAACTTGTAACTCCAGCGTCGGATACGCTATGGCAAATCCATATTACTTACATTTACGTATGGCTGTTATGTTAGACTGATGCTTGCAAAAATAGCAATGTTATTAGTTTTCTTTGCCAATAGTAAAGAAACTCAGGGAAAGAAATAAAATAAAACCAAATTTTATCATGTACTCTACACTTACTTGTGCAGCATGGCCATTATCGTCCGCAGCTCGTGATCGTGCGGTAGCGTTCTCGCTTCCCACGCCCGGGGTTCCCGGGTTCGATTCCCGGCGGGGTCAGGGATTTTCTCTGCCTCGTGATGACTGGATGTTGTGTGATGTCAGGTTAGTTAGGTTTAAGTAGTTCTAAGTTCTAGGGAACTGATAACCATAGATGTTAAGTCCCATAGTGCTCAGAGCGATTTCAACCATTTTTTTTTGTGACAATTATTGAACTCCATGAAAAAACGTAAATTAGTTACAAAATATGGCGTGCACACACTTTATTCAGCACGCAAACGTCACTACAGATATTCGGATTAAGGTTTTGACGTGTTCGATATGCCTGCCATCATTGGCGATGATGTGGCGCAGGCAAATAGCGAAATTCTGCATTACTCGCTGAAGTGCCGGAACATCGATGCTGTAGACGACCGCCTGAACGGCTGTTTTCGGCTCAGAAATGGTTTTGGGGTTACTGCTGTACACCTCGTCTTTAATATAGCCCAACAAAAGGAGTCGCATGTGTTCAGATCCGGAGAGTATGGCGGCCAGTCGAGACCAATGCCAGTGACCTCTGGGTATCCCAGAGGCAGAATGCCGCCTCAAAAGTGCTCTTCCAGGATATCAAACACTCTCCTGCTTCCAAGGAGTTGATCTCCGTCTTGCATGAACCACATCATGTCGAAATGAGACTATTTTGGATTGTGGGGATGAAACCTTCACGTACCGTTCGGTATTCACCGTGGTGTCAAGGAATACTCCGTGACTGGGGACTGCACACCACACAGTCACCCGATGAGAGTGAAGGGACTTCTCGATCGCGAAATGCGCCAACTTTGCTTGTTGATGAACCCATCCAAATGAAAGTGGACTTCGTCACTAATCCAAACCATGCACGCACATACTAACTCCCATCACGCCCCGCTGCCAACCGTGCAGTTTGAAAGTCCTGATGCAAACCGTTCAGAACTTATGACGATTTCATTTCATATAGTTCAACAACTGTCACCCTGTATTATCGATATTGGACGTTTGCTGATTTTAACAATCTTGACTTACCCCCTGTTGTACCGACCATCGTTCACCTTTTCCCGCTGCATATTCTGTGCGAGCTCCCTCAGTCTTCCATTATGTCGATTCTGCATATGTGTAACACGTACCGGCTTTTTTATATCGGCTGGAGGACGATAAGCATAGCATTCGAACAATTTTAAAGGCACTGAAGACACCATCCCCCATGTACGAGCGTGATCCCAAAAGTAAGGTCTCCATTTTTTTTAAATATAAAGGAAAGTCTATTTACAATAAATTGTAGGTACTTTTGAAGCCCTAACATCTTTTTGTTTTTCCACATAATCGCCATTTTCATTGGAGCACTTTTGTAAACGCCGTAGCAGTTTTTGTATGCCTATGTCACATCAGCTCGCCACCATTCTATTGAAGAAGCGTCGAACCTCATCTTTCACCTCGTCGTCATTACTGAAGGGTCTCCAGCCAAGTGTCCTTTCAACTTCGGAAACAACTGGTAGTCTCTGGGTGCTAAGTCCGGACTATAGGGCGGATGGGTGATTATGTCTCATCCAATCCATTGATGGGGGTGGGGGCGTGTTCGTGCCCTTGCTCAACATTCCTCTTCTTCGGTTCTGCATCACGCGTCTGAGTTTTTTTTTTTTTTTTAATATCTGACAATACCTGTCGGCATTTATTGTTGTCGCAGGAACCGTGAAGCACTCCGACACTTTCGATCCCAAAACACAGTTGTCATGACTTTACCGGCAGACTGTGTTCTTTTGAATCTTCGCGGGCTCGGGTGAATTGGAACGCCGTCACTCACGTGATTGATGTTTGCTCTCAGATGTGAAGTGGAAAGCGCAGATTTAATCACCTGTGACTATTAAATCCTAAAGCTTGTCCTCTTCATCTGTATAGAGTTGAGGGAATTGGGGGGGGGGGGGGGGTTTCAACGTGTTGCCATTTGTAGTCTCCTGTCAGCCTCCTTGGGCACCATCTTGCGCACACCTTCCGAAATTTCAACACTTTAGAAACTTCAGGAACAGCTTTGCAAGGTTCATCGAGAGTAATCCGCCCATCCTGAGGAACGTTTTGTTCAACCTTTGCAATTGTCTCTCGCTTCTTTCCTCGTCATGAATTTCAGTACGACCACCTGAAAACTCTCTACACCCCTTGTGGACATTTTTGACCACATACGACTCTCCATACACTTCCGTCAACTGTCAATGAATGTCGCTCGGGTTTAACGGTTTCTGCACTCAAGAACAGAGTAACTGCGCAAACTTTGCACCTGGAGGTAGTGACTGGCGGGAAATGCATGACAAGCCAACACTGATGGCTCCAGCGAATGTGCGCTGGTTTCTGTACAGAGTGTAGGAGGAAGGAAGAAATAGACTAACCAACAGCCACGCACTTTCCCTGAAGCCCCAGCGCTTGGGACGCCTTACTTTTGGGTTTATCTTCATAATTTGTACATAAAACAACATAACATGCTTCCGACCTGCTGAATATCAGTCGCAACCCAGGTGATTCCATCTATTCGTCACCACCTGGTTAGCTTTTAGAGCAAGTTCTCTTCCCTGGACCTTTTCTCGATCACCTTTGTCCTTTCTTTCTATTTTTACATATGTGGCAGTATGTACTCATGTTTTCCACATCGAACATTTTTCCACTGTCAAAGCTGATGAAGGATAAACGTAATTGAAAGAAATATGTCCTTATTGCATCCATGTATTGTCATGCGAGACACACGAGTCAATATCAGTTTTGTATCCATAGTTTTTCTTTTTGGCCTGGTATGCATAACAGATTCCGTAACAGCTTCTGCCATACTATTCTTGAGGAACATATCTGACAAGTTTTCATGCTATCAGTAAGCTGACGCATATTCGTCGTACCACAGGACATGTCTGTGTCCTTATTCCAACGTCAACACCTCTCACACCATATGCAATTCATATAGTAACTTGATATTGAAACGATCCCTTAGAAAAATACATGAGTTACTGTGCTGATAAACCTCTTACATTATTTGATTTTGAAACAGCCGAGCAGAACTGATCGTACTGAGACATATCTCTCTTTACTTATTCTGATCAACACTAAACTGACACACAATATTTTTAGCGCAACGAAATCTGACTTTCAATAATCTCTACAAACGAATGGCCCTGACTAACAATGACCTATACCTTTCATGAATCATTTACCTCACAAAAATCTTCTTTGCTCGAACTACTGCAACACAGCGAGCGCAAATACTGCCAGCTAAAGAAAAGATTCAAACTACTGAAGGCACTAACTACTGATTGGTATAGTTAGCAAATGAAAGATTTTAATAGAGAACAAACAATGTATTTCACTTAATAATGTTCAAAAGTCATATACGGTGTTACAGATTTACTCCTTCTTATAGACACACGTCCAGATCGTCCACTCTCAAAATTCTGCCATGTCTCTCTCCATATCCACCACTGCTGGCAGCTCACCTCCAACTGCGCAGCGCTACATGCTATTCACAGCCAACTGCCCAACACTACAATAGCGACTATTCCAACAATTCCAACTAGCCCCAGACTGCACACAGCACAGCCAGTGATTTTCATTCAGAGCGCTACGTGGCGTTACCAATATAAAAACCTAAACAGCCTACTTACAATATTTCCAATTTTGGCCTGCTGTTGGTCCGAGAATGTAATCTACGCCTACCTGTCACACAAAACGTGCAAGGTGCACTTTCCCAATAAAATAGCGTCGAACAGCTGTGTTCATCATAATTTTTGTTGCACAGTACTTCCTAAGCCCTAACGGCGCTAAATTTCAACCTGTTATTCTGAAGTCAGAGTTTAACTCACTAGAGGCATTTGACAGGTTCGTATCTTGTGTAGTGTTTCGGATAGAGCTCGGTTTAAATGATTCAGATGGCTCTAAGCATTTCGGGACTTAACATTTGAGGTGAAGACTAGACTTAGAACTACTTAAACCTAACTAACCTAAGGACATCACACACATCCATGTCCGAGGCAGGAGTCGAACCTGCGACCGTAGCAGCCGCGTGGTCCCGGACTGAAGCGCCTAGAACCGCTCGGCCACAGCAGCCGGCTAGAGGTCGGTACTGCTAGTGTAGTTACGACTTCTTCACAATTCAAGTACTTCGTATTCTTTATAATTTGAGTGCGAGAATTTCTGTCCTTATTGAGCTGCTTTAATTTTCTGGTGGTAGCACGGAATGAGGCAAATTGCCAATGACTTCTCTGAAGAAGAAAAACTCGCTATACAGACAAATGAAACATTTTTTATGCTGGGCATTACCCTTAAGTTCAAGTTTCGTGGAAAGACGCATGATCGCTTATGCTAAAGCATTCTGATACATTTCCTTGTGAGGAATTTATTACTAAGAATTAGTACACAGTTTAACAAAATAGATTATAAGATTTTAGAGAAAACTATCGGTAATTTAAAAAAAAAAAGTAGAGGCGAACTCCGTTCTAATGAATCTTCAGATGCATATTTAGTAATTTTGGATGACGAAATAGTAATGAACTGAAAAATGGAAATGTAAAACTTGCCAAGTATCATGTTTTCACAGAACTGCTATGCTACTGTATTCTCGGTACTCTGTTATGTGTCCCTAGACTTGGTGGAGGTGCGAAACCCTGCAGGAAGTCTTTCAAACATGCGTTAATAAATATCGTAAGTTGTTTGTGCCATTCACTACTTAGGCTATCTCTGGAGTTCCAGAACTTAAAACAGGTGAGAAATGATTTTGCTTACCATGTTTTAAAAACTCGCTGCTGGATTTATGTGCTTGTATAATCACAAATAAAACATGGTGCCATAATATTAACAGCACTTCGGACAAAAACGCAGTCGGTTACCTGATGTCTCTTAAAAAGCCCTTAATAAGGTATATATTTTTTAATTTCTCTCATTAATTTTTGCGGTGTTGCAGTGAGCAGTTACGTACAAATTTGTCCTTGGCCAAGGAAAGACGATAACGAAAAAAAGCAGCAAATTTATGTAGAGATGAATGACTGAACAACATAATGCGCTGATGAAAAAAGATCGAAAGCTTTAACGGCGACTACTGAACGGCGAAAAACGAAAAACTAGTCAGTGACAATAAAGTCCAGTAGCGAGGCAATAGTTTTCGGACAGAGAGTACTACCATTGCCAATATGCGCGGTGCCAAAAGGGGTACGTGGGTGGATTGCTTTCGCATCTCTGACACACTGCAAGCTGGGAACGGTGGCACAACTCTGCGCGACCTAGTGCAGGCGCGTCCTGCGTCACCAACGCGTCGCGTCCCAATTTGCGCGGTCCCATTTGAACATTTTAAGTTACAAAAACGCTTTCTGTCCTACGCCGCGCCACACTCACTTTGCGGCTAGCCTAAAAGTCCATTGCACGCAGTTCCCTTTGTGAGATGTGTATGTACCTCACGTGTTCCAGTTTTGTATCAGTTTAATGAATGCTGTGTGTGTGTGTGTGTGTGTGTTTTCTGTTGTGGGAATGTAGGACTACATTGTCCTTTGTTTCCGGTCTCGACAATGGGCCTGGTTTGGCGCGTTCTGGGAGTGCTGTGCAGTAGGCAGCAGCGGGCGGGAGAATGAGTCACTGTGCAGAGATGCGATGGACATTCGGCATTCTCGTGTCTTCAATAATGAGGACATCCACCTGCTACGCGATGGTATCGATAATACGGTGTGGCTCACTTTCAGACTTAGGCGCAAGGAACCACAGTATAATAGTTTCTGCAGTTATACGAACACTGTCTGCTGGCCTACAGCCAGCCGAAGTGGCGGTGCGGTTCTAGGCGCTGCAGTCTGGAACCGCGCGACCGCTACGGTCGCAGGTTCGAATCCTGCCTCGGGCATGGATGTGTGTGATGTCCTTAGGTTAGCTAGATTTAACTAGTTCTAAGTTCTAGGGGACTAATCTCAGCAGTCGAGTCCCATAGTGCTCAGAGCCATTTGAATCATTTTGCTGGCCTAAAATCAAAATACTAGAACACTTGAAGCAAATTTATTACAATTGCTTCTGTACATAATCAACATTCAAAACCAACAATTTATGCATACGTCTGGAGTGAACTATTCTGGGCCAGGCTACAAATCCAGAAGTTCTTGTCTCCATCTTTTTTCACCAGGAAATTATCGTTGTACAAAATACAAGTAATATAAAGGATACATGTTTTCAGATTCAGCAGTACACTAGAGTTTTCTCCTTCTTGGCGAAACGTCGTTGACTGGAGAGCAAATCCTTTCAGAGCAAACAGTTCCTAGGTGGAGGTATGTTTGGCGAACGAATTCATCGCGCATTCATTTGGGGATTCCCCGCGTGGCTGGAGACGATGAACCCGCTAACATCTAACGCATTGCGGAGATTGTCGACTACACCCTGAAAGGTATTAGGGCGTTCCTCCCTGCACCTCCACCGCAACCTCACTCTACTCTCACCCTGTACGCATCCTTTGATCCCTCAGCCAACTCTACAGTAAGGACATGTACAGTGTGCACCAGAAAAAAGCTATGTGTTTTGAAATATACAAAGTTCATATACTATCAACTGGAAAATTGTATTGTGTGCATCTTGTGCCTATAAAACAGTCAAGTGACAAATCAAAAAATAATAATATAAGAAAATAAGTGATCCGTCAATACCATAAATTTTGAAGCAGGTAATTTAAGTGTGATGCCAGGAAACACGACAGATCTAACAAAATACGTGTTTGGCCCATTCAAAAAGAATCGATCCGAAGGTTGTAAAGTAAGACCGCTGCAGTATATATAATGCCATTGTCTATGGAGAAAGTTTGGTCCCTACAAGAGCGCCGAAGCCTCAAACTCGCCCCTAGACCAGGGTTGCCTTCCCTAACTGAGAACTTGTCGGCACACTCTGAGATGGGGGTGTAGAAATGAAGTAAAACATTTATTTAATACAATTACTTGCTGCGGCAGAAGAAGGCGATATTGCACGTTTTTCAGAACTTTTTTTCCACTTTTACGTATTTATAAAATTTTATGTACGACAGCTTGCAGTTAAATTGGCACTGTAAGATTGACTACACAATCCCTGGCAGCAGACGATTTGTTTCATAAGTCCACCAGGCCGACATCAGCGAAAATACTCTTTCCACACTGGCGTTGTGTGAGGGAATAGAAAAAAATACTCGCATAATTTTAGCAGTTGGTAATTTCGTTCAGGATTTTCGGTTTCCTTAAGAAAGTAAATCCACCTTTCATTCACGACACGTTTAGGCTGCCATTTTCTGAGTCACGATTAGTTTCTGAAAAATCTCTTCAGATACATATACCCCTGAAAAAAACTGTAGCCTGAAATCTTCACATCATTTTTAGTCCGGCATAATGTAGTGTTTTAAATCCTCGTCCAATTTGGGGTTTCAGGTAGCATCAGCCAATCAAATATTTGATATTCATCAGTTTTCGAAATACAATTAGTTATTTCTTGGTTAGGGTCCCCATTCTTTAATTTGATCTAATTCATCTTGGTTTGCTTGCCAATGAAACTGAAAGTCTTCGTTTCATTCAGACATATTTGAGTGTCGATTAATATATTTCTTATGTCAATTATTGAGACTTTATTCTTCTCCACGCTTCTCGTATATATATATATTTTTTAGCACAGCCATGTTTGACTGCGGAAACATGAAGTAAATTTCTCTGATCGGACTACTGAAATTATTTTAGGTGGACTGTCTTTGACGTCAAAAAACTGTTTTAATAGAATCCAAAGCTTAAGAATTCTCTCAACTGCGGGCGTTAACGTAGCCATCTTGTTTTTGACTGAGACAGAAGAGTGATGATCGACATCAACGTATAAGCGGAACTCTTTCAGTTTCTCTGTCCTTATTGTGCATATTGCAAATTAATATTCGTATGACGATTATTTCAATGTTGACAGTTTAGACTCCAGCAGCGCTTAATATCTTATTGTGGAGAACATGGGCAGGGCATCCAGCACCTTCCACATTTTTTCCTAGTTCGTCTTTAATTTAGTGATACACACGTGGATGAAGCCCTCCGAAATTGGTATTCGTATTGTCTACACAAAAAATGATTAAATAATCTACTGGAATTTGCAGTTTTCTTAAAGAGTGTAGACAAAACTTTGTAATTGCCTCCGATGTTTCGATATTCAGAGAATCAAATTTCAACAGTTTATGCTGGATTTCGTCAGTTTCAGTAAAGTGTTAAAAACTAAAGGAAACATATTTTCAACCTTATGGTTCGATGCGTCGGTGCCTATGCCGTAAAATGAAACTTCTTGCAATTGTTATACGGATTCGGACACAGAGTGTGGTAGTGGAATATTTTTCACAAACGCTGTTGCTTGTATCCTGGATGTATACAACTTTGCGGCGACTTTGAATTAGGGGTATACTGCGGCATTCAGTATTACGGTCCACTGAAGACAGCTGAAGGATTTATAATGCTTGACAACTTTATAAGTTGTTATTAGTTCCGCAGCGGCAACGCGCAGTTCTTCCTGTGTGTGTGTTTGGGTCTTATGGGTGCTCAACGTTGAGGTCATCAACGCCCTTACACTTATGAAAACAAACGAACGAGGAGATGAACTCTAAAACTGTTGTACACTCGTGCACTCGAAGTAAGTCCAGTCGCTTGTATCCGACGCATCACTGCCTGTTCACTGTAACTCTCGTACACTCACATTGACGATGCAACACAGAAATTGATTCACAATTTCTTACTACAGGCTCCATGCCGACTTACCTCCAAGAAATAAATGCTCCCCTCAAGAATTGTCTCGCCATTAGCTGGGTGCTGGGCTACTGCATAACCGTCGATTGTATATCTGGAGTCAAGTGGACATCTATGATCCTGTCGCGGCAACGGTCACCGCATGGATCCTCTTGTGGGAGACCAGTATTTTGTAACTGATGGACCGTTGCACACTTACTGTAAACCTCGCAACCCCATATTTATGATGTAACACAGAAATTACTTCGTGATTGCATACTACAGGCTGCCAGACAACCTCTCTCTAAGAGGCTAAGCTAACCATTGGAGTTATCTCTGCATTAGGTGGTTTCTGGACTATTGCATAAGCCAGGAGGAGATTGTCTGAGTCATTGCGCTAGTATACATCTATGATACTGGCGCGGCTATAGTTGCCGCACATGCGAGTCCGGTAGCTTGTAACAGTTCCACCGCTGCCCGTTTACTGTAACCCTAGCACCCTGACATTAACGATGCGACACTGAAATTGTTCAGCGATTTTACACGACAGCCTCCATGCCGACTTCTCTCCAAGACACTGATGCCACCGTTGGGAGTTGTTTCGCAGCTATGTCCTCTAGGACACTGTCAGGGTTATTCTTTTTGTGTGCATCTATGATATTTCTTCACGATTGCATACTACAGGCTCATTTCCGACTTCCTTCCAAGAGACTAATGCCGCCCTAAGGCCTGTCTCTGCGGTAGGCGGATGCTGTGCTATTGCATAAGCCTCGAGGATGTTGTCAAGTCATTTTGCTAATGTACATCTAAGATTCCGGGGAGCCTAGTAGGATGCAACCGATCCATCACTGTCCGCATTTGTAACTCTCGTACCATCACATTAATGATTCAGCACAGGAATTTCTTCGCGATTGCATACTACAACCTCCATGCCGACTTCTCTCCAAGAGACTTAAGCCGCTCTCACGTCTTGTCTTGTGATTAGGCGGGTGCTGGGAAATTGCATAAGCTTCGAGGACATTGCCTGAGTCATTCTGCTATTGTGCATCTATTATTATAGCACGGCTACGCTCAAATCATGGAACCTCTCCTGGGAGCCTAGTTTCCTACATCCGATGCTCCGCTGCCCGTTTACTGTAACCCTCCCGCATTCACATTAACGATGCGACAGAAAAACTGCTTCGCAATTGCATACTACGGGCGCTTTGCCGATTTCTTTCCAAAAGGCTAATGCCGTTCTCAGGAGTTGTCTCGTCATTAGGCGAATGCTTCGATCCTGCGTAGGTCAGAAGGACATTGTCGGAGTTCTGCTATCGTACAAGTATGATACTAGGGTCACCAAATGGAACCTCTCCTGGCAGTCCAGTAGCTTGCATTTGATGCACCGCTGCCTGATAACTGCAACCGTTGCAGTCACGTTGATGACAGAGAAATTACCTTGCGATTGCATACTTCAGGCACCATGCCATACTTACTCAGGATTGCAGGGCTCTGTCCGCGTTGATCTTTATTTTCCTAGCTGCTCGTGAGACTGAGTGGATCCGCCGAAATTTTGTTATTCTCCTCCCAGAGGGAAGGGTGGGCCACTGGTAGGTATCAACACCCATTCAAACAAGAGGGCTCGTGTAGACCTCCTGATTCAGGACTTACTCAGTGGTGGTATTTCTTGTAAAAGAACATATGCTGCTGCCCAGAATGTCTTTTTCATCGTTAAGCGGAAAGATGGTAGTTTCGCACTTAGAGGGAATCTGTCGCTCTTTGAAGTCAGTCAACTGCTTGCAAAATGGAACTTTGTTAGTGGAAACTTCTGATTCCGTGCAAGCAGATAACCTACAAACAGCCAAATGTTTTGATAAAACGCAATAGAGACAGAACAGAATAACTTCTTGAACTACAGCAAAGGTATTGCGGCTTCTAGGGATCTAGTTGACATTCCCAGAGAAGAACTGAAAAATGACTGGGCCCAAGAATGCACGTTGTACAAAATATAATGATGAGGACAGATGGCGATCTAGTGAAATCGGACTCTTTTATGCTAACGTTCAACAGCACAAAACTTCCAGAGCATGTAAAGGTGGGTTTTCTTCACCTGAGCAAGTGGCTTTGTTTTCATGAACGCAACGCATTGTTTTAAATTTTGGGCAAATTACTGTTGGACGTAAGGGAGAAGCCACTTGTAGCAAATGTGGGAAGGCCACACATGAAGAAGTTGGTTGTTCATCTCCTGGGAAGTGTGTCAACTGCTCTGGGGATCACCCTGTCTGGAGGAGGGACTGCAGTGTCTTTATCAAGGAAAGCAAGATACGGGAAATAAAAACATTGAAACATATTTCATATGAAGAGGCCGAACAGATCTGCAAGGCCATGCAGTCCCCAGTATTCCTAGCTCCTTTGCATCTGCTCTTAAACAATCAGTTCCGAAGACTAGTGCTGCTACCCAAACGGAGGTTTGCCAGTGCACTTGCACTGCTGCAGTTCCTTCAAAACCTTCCCTGCCCCATCCCCCCTCACCCCCACCCCCCAAACATCAGGCAAGTCTGTTGTCGCTAACGATGCAGAGCTCCCCTTTCCTCCAAAGGAGATTCAATCTAGTCCACCATTCAGCAATGCCACTACCCCTGTTGCAGTTGTGGCTCCATAGCTACTCAGGGCAAAAACAAATACCAAGGGTCAACCACCGATGAACTCTGGAAGTACAGTAAAGTCAGACAATATCGATATCATACTATCTGACGTCTCCCTTGACTCTTTAGTGGAGCTAATGGACCTTCATGTCGGAATGCGGCAACCATCTCGCCCCTAAACTGAGCCTCCACCCATTATGGGATTACCTCCTTGTTGAAAATACAGGGTGAATGTGCAGCTCCATGACACAATGTTCCCATATGGCAGTGTAACATTAATGGTTCTAGGACAGGTGTGGGGGAACAGAAACTTCTAGTGCAAGGAATCCTATTTACCTACACTTACAACAAACACATTTCAAAGCCACTGACACTGCTGTGCCACGTGGCTATTCCCTTCACCACAGGGATGACGTGGCTGTGGACAGAGCCAAGGAAGGGGTTGCTGAGTTTGTCAATGACAAGGATCACTCCTCTGCTCTCCTCCGGGCTACTAACCTTCAATCCATTGCTGTCGAAATTCATGGGTGTCGTAGGATCGCTGTTTGCTCGCTGTATCTACCCTCGCAAGATGTATTAGACTCCGATGCTCTCACAGACCCTGTGCAACAACTCCCATAAGCATTTTTCCTACTGGGAGACTCCAGTGCGCATCATGTATTGCGGAGCCTGACCTTTGTGGTCCGGTTTTGGAGGGCCTCATGATTTCTCACATGTTGTGCTTCCTCAGAACAGGTATTCACACTCATTTCTGTACTGCTACTGGGTCATTCTCGGCCAGCGACCTCTCTTTCTGCTCTCCAGCCCTCACAGACTCTGTTCAGTCGGAGGTCGTTGACGACGTCCATTCCAGTGACCACTTCCCGAATTCGCAGTCACCTACTGGATGGACGATTGCTTCAACAGAAGCCACCAAAATGGATGACGGTCAGTAGGGCTGACTGGCTGTGTTTGAACACTGCGATAGCATCCAGCAATGGGTGAGCCACATCATACAAGTGATCCATCATGCTGCTGACTTATCCATCCCAAAGTCCTCAAGTTATCTTTGAAGGCAACCTGTACCTTGGTGGACAGACGAGTACCGTTCAGCAATCCAGGACAGGCGTCCGGCTCCTCTACAATGCAAATGACACCCTACAACTGACACCTTCACAGCCTTTAGAGTCGCTAAAGCCAAAGCTTGATGCGTAACTAAAGAGAGCAAGGAAAGGTCATACAAAGCTTTCCTGGGCACTATAAATCATTCCACGTGTTCTACGAAAGTATGGGAAGCCATCTGCAGGATTTCCAGTAAACTAAGTCGTTTACTAGTGGCAGCGGCACTGAAACAGGTGTGTCTCCAGCCAACACTTCGAGACTTCGCTCAGACGCTCAGACTGCCCAGACAGCCAGGATCCGGCGTTTCGCTACTACCACGCGACTGTAGAGACCGGAAAACTGGACTTCAGAACCAACACTTTTGCCCGGGAGAAATAAGAGTGATTTCAGCTGTGCCGCAGGGGGTTGTCGTAGGACCGCTGCTATTCACAATATATACAAATGACCTTGTGGATAACATCGGATGTTCACTGAGGCTTTTTGCGGATGATGCTGTAGTATATCGAGAGGTTGTAACAATGGAAAATTGTACTGAAATGCAGGAGGATCTGTAACGAATAGACGCATGGTGCAGGGAATGGCAATTGCATCTCAATGTAGACAAATGTAATGTGCTGCGAATTCATAGAAATAAAGATCCTTTATCATTTGGCTACAATATAGCAGGTCAGCAACTGGAAGGAGTTAATTCCGTAAATTATCTGGGAGTACGCATTAGGAGTGATTAAAAATAGAATGACCATATAAAATTAATCGTCAGTAAAGCAGATGCCAGACTGAGATTCATTGGAAGAATCCTAAGCAAATGCAATCCGAAAACGAAGGAAGTTACAGTACACTTGTTCGCCCACTGCTTGAATGCTGCTCACCAGTGTGGGATCCGTACCAGATAGGGTTGATAGAATAGATGGAGAAGATCCATCGGAGAGCAGCGCGCTTCGTTACAGGATCATTTAGTAATCGCGAAAGCGTTACGGGGATGATAGATAAACTCCAGTGGAAGACTCTGCAGGAGAGGCGCTCACTAGCTTGGTACGGGCTTTTGTTGAGGTTTCCAAAACATACGTTCACCGAGGAGTCAAGCAGTATATTGCTCCCTCCTACGTATATCTCGGGAAGAGACTATGAGGACAAAATCAGAGAGATTAGAGCCCACCCAGAGACATACCGACAATATTTCTTTCCACGAACAATGCGAGACTGTAATAGAAGGGAGAACTGATAGAGGTACTCAGAGTACCCTCCGCCACACACCGTCAGGCGGCTTGTGGAGTATGGATGTAGGTGTAGATGTAGTGATCTCCTGCTCGAAGGTGTTGAATGAGCTGTAAATGATACGGATGGATCCCGTGCATTGATAATATCCACCATATTCTTGTATATGGAACACGTTTGCTTGTCGAAGGACTACGTTCTACTGGCTGAATAATGTCTTGTGCTTCACCCCCAGTCTGTTCATTTAGACGTTCAAATGCATTGTCACTGCCGGGCACTGTAGCAGTCTCACGCAGTGTATTGAACACTCGAGTAAAAACACTTCAATCTGGTAGTCTGCGGTTATTAACCGTATGCCCTATTCTCTACGAGTAGCAGCAGCTTTTCCAGTACATAACCCATACGTAGATATCATATCGGCATACTCAGCATGTGTAAATACGTGCGGCATGTTACATGCTACATTACAACAGACTTGGTCAACGAGCCACAACATAAACTAAAGCACAACTTCACAAACTGAAAGTCGCCACTCTGCTGTTGACATTCGATAAATACGCCCACAACTACCGGTGTACGAACACCCGATACGAAAATACATTGAACTCAACTGTATATCTGTATTCAGTAAAAATTGGACACATATTATATGAATATTTTATTGCAATTCGTCTATACTACTACCTCCTAAAATATTTACTATTTCTCCTGAAACACCCTGTTTAGTTAAATGCAATTCTTTATACAGTAGAGCAGAAATTATACGTAGCATCAACAGGTGAAACATGTTACGTTAGACACAAAATATACACTTGCTTGCAAAAGGCGAAATTTTTCTTACCCATACGATAAACGTCAGGAATTATAAATGATGATTTGATGTTAGTATACAGCCGGCCGGAGTGGCTGAGGGTTTCTAGGCGCTCCCGTCTGGAACCGCGCGACCGCTACGGTCGCAGGTTCGAATCCTGCCTCGGGCATGGATGTGTATGATGTCCTTAGGTTAGTTAGGTTTAAGTACATCTACATCTACATCTACATGACTACTCTGCAATTCACATTTAAGTGCTTGGCAGAGGGTTCATCGAACCACAATCATACTATCTCTCTACTATTCCACTCCCGAACAGCGAGCGGGAAAAACGAACACCTAAACCTTTCTGTTCGAGCTCTGATTTCTCTTATTTTATTTTGATGATCATTCCTACCTATGATGGTTGGGCTCAACAAAATATTTTCGCATTCGGAAGAGAAAGTTCGTGACTGAAATTTCGTAAAAAGGTCTCGCCGCGACGAAAAACGTCTATGCTGTAATGACTTCCATCCCAACTCGTGTATCATATCTGCCACATTCTCTCCCCTATAATGCGATAATACAAAACGAGCTGCCCTTTTTTGCACCCTTTCGATCCTCCGTCAATCCCACCTGGTAAGGATCCTACACTGCGCAGCAATATTCTAACAGAGGACGAACGAGTGTAGTGTAAGCTGTCTCTTTAGTGGACTTGTTGCATCTTCTTTGTGTCCTGCCAATGAAACGCAACCTTTGGCTCGCCTTCCCGACAATATTATCTATGTGGTCTTTCCAACTGAAGTTGTTCGTAATTTCAACACCCAGGTACTTAGTTGAATTGACAGCCTTGAGAATTATACTATTTATCGAGTAATCGAATTCCAACGGATTTCTTTTGGAACTCATGTCGATCATCTCACACTTTTCGTTATTTAGCGTCAACTGCCACCTGACACACCATACAGCAATCTTTTCTAAATCGCTTTGCAGCTGATACTGGTCTTCGGATGACCTTACTAGACGGTAAATTACAGCATCATCTGCGAACAGTCTAAGAGAACTGCTCAGATTGTCACCCAGGTCATTTATATAGATCAGGAACATTAGAGGTCCCAGGACGCTTCCCTGGGGAACACCTGATATCACTTCAGTTTTACTCGATGATTTGCCGTCTATTACTACGAACTGCGACCTTCCTGACAGGAAATCACGAATCCAGTCGCACAACTGAGACGATACCCCATAGCTCCGCAGCTTGATTAGAAGTCGCTTGTGAGGAACGGTGTCAAAAGCTTTCCGGAAATCTAGAAATACGGAATAAACTTGAGATCCCCTGTCGATAGCGGCCATTACTTCGTGCGAATAAAGAGCTAGCTGCGTTGCACAAGAGCGATGTTTTCTGAAGCCATGCTGATTACGTGTCAATAGATCGTTCCCTTCGAGGTGATTCATAATGTTTGAATACAGTATATGCTCCAAAACCCTACTGCAAACCGACGTCAATGATATAGGTCTGTAGTTAAATGGATTACTCCTACTACCCTTCTTGAACACTGGTGCGACCTGCGAAATTTTCCAATCTGTAGGTACAGATCTATCGGTGAGCGAGCGGTTGTATATGAGTGCTAAGTAGGGAGCTATAGTATCAGCGTAATGTGAAAGGAACCTAATCGGTATACAATCTGGACCTGTATCAAGCGATTTGAGTTGCTTCGCAACCCCTAAGGTATCTACTTCTAAGAAACTCATGCTAGCAGATGTTCGTGTTTCAAATTCTGGAATATTCCATTCGTCTTCCCTGGTGAAGTAATTTCGGAAAACTGCGTTGAATAACTCCGCTTTAGCGGCACAGTCGTCGATAACAGTACCATCGGCACTGCGCAGCGAAGGTATTGACTGCGTCTTGCCGCTTGTGTACTTCACATACGACCAGAATTTCTTCGGATTTTCTACCAAATTTCGAGACAATGTTTCGTTGTGGAACCTATTAAAGGCATCTCGCATCGAAGTACGTGCCAAATTTCGCGCGTCTGTAAATTTAGGCCCATCTTCGGGCTAAGTTCTAGGGGAGTGATGACCTCAGAAGTTAAGTCCCATAGTGCGAAAGTTAAGTCCAAAGTAATATGCCGGTCAGAGACAACATTTATTCTGAAAGAGAGTTATAAACGCGGCGAAAACGAAATTCAATGCGTCTACAATGCTCGATCATGGAATTGTTAGTCGCTTGCTGGCTTGCTTGCTACCAAGTCGTGAGAGAGCAAAGTTTGTTACAGTACTACAAACGGAACGCTAAGAGATTGTTTCTATTTAAGAAAAAAGTACTACTACGTGATAGAAATGCGTGGACTTTGTTCTCAGTTATTCTGACTTGAGAACTTAAACTGAAGTGATATTCTGATAGTGTACGATGAGTTAATGAACTTCAATTATTGGAGATATTATTGTTTGACTCAACCTCCATCAAAGTGAACAGTTACAATGAAGAATGGACATAGTATGGAAGACTGCAATAGCTGATTAGCCTTGATTAGGAAACATTAATAAGACCACACGAAGATAATACGAATACCCCGATTGTAAAAGCTGCCGTAATTGTCACGATCACCGAACTGAAAAGAATCGTAATTGATCTGATTCATCGGTGTGCGTGTGGTGTGAAGATTATAAACTAACTGCTAAGAAGGGACAATAAAAATTGTTCGTCAGTTAGGCAAATCTCACGTGTTCGCTCCGTCATTAATTGAACTGTGTGATAGTTGATGATCAAAATTAATTAACTGTGAACATTTTAATTGAAAGAGTGACTTGATGAACATTGAGCATTGAAAGGAGTGTTTTGCCGAAATAATATTACGACGCACGAAACCAAGATAGCATTATAGATTATCTCTCGAGTTTCGTCGTGCCGTAGTGAACAATTCTGTCTAGCAACGTAACAACTAATACTGATACTGAACTGCAAATGAATTTTTCCTCGCTTCAGTGGTGTGAAACGACGCCGGTGATGAATGATTCACTCAATACTGCAATTACTAACTAACCGGGCATAGCAAATCATCATAAAAAATAACAAACAATTAAAATCAGTAGTTCCCACTGCTGAGAAGACTGAGCGGACTCGCAAACGGACTTTCATACATTACGCGAGGAAAAATGTGCTTTAGAGATTTTCATGTGGTGTTCCACGTTATCCGACGGGGACAACCGACACTGTGCATCGCGCCTCCATTCCACCGACCGAGCTGTAGCAGCAGCGGCTCAACATCAACAGCGACAACAAAAGGGGAGAGGGGACTTCACACCAAGTATAAGCTCCAGGCAAGTTGAAACGTCCTCTTAGAAAAATTTATTAAAGATTGTGCTGATAAACCTCCTACGTTATTTGCTTTCCAAAAATCTGAGCAAAATTGAACGTACTCAGATGTTACTCTCTTTACTTATTCCGATCAGCAGTAAACTGACACACAATATATTTACCGCCCCGCAATCTGACTTTCAACAACCCCTTCAAAAGAATGGCCCTGACTAACAATAACGTATAACTTTCATGAATCACTTACCTCACAAAAATCTTCGTTACTCGAACTACCGCAATACAGCAAGCGCCACTACTGCCAGCTAAATAAAAGATTCTAACTACTGAAGGCACTAACTACTGATAGGCATAATCAGCAATTGAAAGATTTTGATAGAGAACAAACAATGTATTTACCTTAATAATGTTCCAAAGTCATTTCATGATATCCAGTATTACAAAAATACTCTTTCTGATGGACACACGTCCAGATCGTCCGCTCTCAAAATTCTGTCATTTCTCTCTCCACATCCACCACTGCTGGCGGCTCACATCCAACTGCGCAACACTACAATAGCGACTATTCCAACAACGCCAACCAGCCACAGACTGCACACAACACAGTCAGCGATTCTCATATAGAGCGCTACGTGGCGTTACCAACATTAAAACCTAAACAGCCTACTTACAAAGTGACCCACCAACATAGTGTAAGCCAAAGTACGATTATGTGTACCCTGCATGAAAGCCACTGCTATCTCTATCACCTGCAACGATTGCAAGATTATCTGCAGCGGTCAGGGGAGTTGTCATTCGTCAGCGCTGTCTGCCGTGGCAGCGATCCGTTTCCGGACCCGTGTTCATAGGATCCTTTTTTCTTATTTCTAGTCAGGAAACCGTCCCTGTAGCTTGTCGGTTTTATTAATATTCACGCTGTATACTACGAACACATTTTTGCCCTAGAAAGGCAGTGGGTGCTCTCTTCGCAGTATTGGCCTCGACGCAGAACACACATACACACACACACACACACACACACACACACACACATACACACAGGGTCAGAGACGTGTTTGTAGAGGTGGAGCGCTGTCACACATTGGTATATACGAGTCCAGTACAGCGAGCAATCGGAAGCGACTGCGTCCCAAATGCTGCAATTACTGCTGCCCCGTGTTTACATGTTGTCCTGCACAAAATTGAGACCGACCATCGGCCGCTCTGAACGACAGCAGCTTTGCCGGCCAGCTGTGAGCGGGGTCGCCCACAGTCAGAACTGCAACTCTGTCCCTTTGCGTGCTATCATTGAGCGGGCACACCGGAAACGTCCACAGTGGCTGCCCTTCCAAACCTGTCAGCTTGCAAAGAGTCGAAGAAATAGAACACACTGGTTGAGTGTGTCACATTGAGCGTGGCATCGTCAGGAAGTTTTAGTTATCACCTGGAAAAAATAAAGGTACACAGTCAATATCTCAGCCCTAATAGCGTACACACTGAATATAACTGCGTCACACTACCGCAGCACAACACTAGAGGATTCAGTTCAAAATGGCGCAGTGCAAATGGTTCAAATGGCTCTGAGCACTATGTGATTTAACATGTGAGGTCATCAGTCCCCTAGAACTTAGAACTACTTAAACCTAACTAAGGACAACACACACATCCATGCCCGAGGCAGGGTTCGAACCTGCGGTCGTAGCGGTCTCGCGGTTCCAGACTGTAGCGCCTAGAGCCGCTCCGTCACAGCGGCCGGAAACTTTCAGCTTGTTTACAATTAACATGCGTACAAGTTTACCCGTACTGTGCTGTTTATTTACTCTGGCCGGCGACATGGCTATCATCGAACACACAAATGTCTGTCGCTGCCATGGTTTGTGAGGCAACAGTGCATTCGATATGAGCATCTGCCACCTCCACGTCTCACTCATGTTCAACAATGGACTTCTTGCTGATACTTCAATCACGATCGTCATCATCATTTTCCAACTCAAGTTACCCGGGTGTGGTGTACAAGAGCTCGCCTCTTCTGTTCCAGGACAGCTTCTCATGTATGTCCTTTCTCCACCAAATTATGGTTTATGGTCTTACAATCTCTATCCAGCGTTTTCCTGTTCTTTCCCGTGGTCTTCTTCCAACGAGGCTCAGGTTGAAATACCTTTTGGCCTGTCTTTCGCTGTTGATTCTCATTATGTCCCCATACACCTGAAGCCTGCGTTTCTATATGACATCGGTAACAGGAACCTGAATACGAGCAGTTTTTCCGTTCACTTCATTCCTGATTTTGTCCTTTCTAGTTGTTTTATTTATAGTTTTGATGAAGCTCATTTCTGTTGTCTGAATTCCGCTGAGGTCTTTGTTTAGTAGGATTCATGTTCTAGGCGCTACAGTCTGTAACCGCGCGACCGCTACGGTCGCAGGTTCGAATCCTGCCTCGGGCATGGATGTGTGTGATGTCCGTAGGTTAGTAAGAATTAAGTAGTTCTAAGTTCTAGGGGACTGATGATCTCAGAAGTTAAGTCCCATAGTGCTCAGAGCCATTTTAATCATTTGATTCATGTTCTAACCCATATCTTAGGACTGGTAAGAAATAGGTGTGGTTACATGGTCGCTTTTGGTTTTCGTGGCATTTTATCATCCCAGAGAAGATTTCGCTGTTATTTCGTACGCTATTGTATGTTCTCAAAGATCGGCGTGCGGTTGTCGAGCGAAATAATAAATTTCATGGAGTACTTACTAGTATTACCAATTTCTGCCGACTGAGAACTGGAATGATTTGCGATGTGAAGGCATCGAGCAGGAAAATTGGAGGGCATATACAATTTAGTAACCCCTCCAGGATTCTGTGAGTAGTGGGGCTACACCGATGCCACCCCACATTCCACTTTTGCCAAATTTATTCAAGATGGCGGTGATGACGTCATCCATCCACCAGAAAAAAATTGGCTGTAAATTCAAATTCCAACAGGATAATGCGTCACACCTAAAAAAATACGCCAATTGAGCTACGTCCACTAACCTAACCCTCCATAAAAAAAATTGGTCCCAAGTTCTAATTCCAATACGATAAACGGTCACACCGACGAAAAAATGGTCTGAAATAGGCGAATTGGGTCAAATCCACTAACCTATGTCCACCTCATCCTGCGAATTCTCGCCAAGTTTGAATTTTGGTGGTCACTTACGTTTTCACTGCTAAACTATGAAAATCGCGTCAACTAAAGTACACTTGTACTAACCTAAGTCACTTGCTATTGATTGGTGGGAAAAGGACTAAAATCTTTAATTCAAGCAGTACTGTCATCACTTTTGATCCAACAGACTGAGTACACATCCTTCGAGACCCAGTGGGCTCCGCACTAGGTCCAGACTCCAACTGACTTGGTTCAAATCGTCACCAGGAGAGGAGGCTACCCCTGGCGCCACTGGTCAACGGTAGGCCGTGCACGTCCCACTGGTCCAGTGACCGCTCACGTCACAGCCCTCAGTCGGACGGCGCCAAAGTTGTTTTGCTGGACAGTGGAATCTTCCCTGACATCACACAACCGCCGGTCCACCACGCGGCTTGCTCGACAAAGAACGCACTCGCTAAGCTAACTGATCACGCAAGTCTCATTATTCAACCCACATGGTCCAATTACATAATCCAAGATCGTCGCCGGCCGCGGTGGTCTCGCGGTTCTAGGCGCGCAGTCCGGAACCGTGCGACTGCTACGGTCGCAGGTTCGAATCCTGCCTCGGGCATGGATGTGTGTGATGTCCTTAGGTTAGTTAGGTTTAAGTAGTTCTAAGTTCTAGGGGACTGATAACCACAGCAGTTGAGTCCCATAGTGCTTAGAGCCATTTGAACCATTTGAACCAAGATCGTCACAAAAACACACACGCGTATGCGTGAGCCATTGTACGTACTAAGCTACCTACCTCCGCAAGTCAATGAAACACTAAGTTTCCAACTCAGATCCCTACCTAGAAAAAAAAATAGCAACTCATACGAGTAAGAAAAGATGTTCACTATACTTTCCACTATCTAGTTTCAACAACTTTTCAATGTCCAGACCGCCACCTCTTGAATTCTGCCATTAAAGGAAGGTCACTTGCGTTATTGCTATCAACATAAGAAAATTGGGGGAAAGAAAGCACACTTGTGCTAAACTCAGCCCTCCGACCGCCACCTCTTCCTAGGAATCGGTGCCGAGTTTGAATTCTGGCAGTAAACAAAGGTCACTTGCGCTTCTGCCACCAACCTAAGAAAATTGTTGCAAACGAAGCTCATCACCACTAACCTAAGCCTCCAGGACACAACCTTTTACTAGGGGTTTCTGGTAAAAGGACTCAGGCTGCATTAGGCCCATGGATGGAGGAACGAATGTACTTTATTTAGGTATGGAGTGTATGTATCACAGAACACACACACTGACATGTCCCACAGCATACAGACCTGCAAATCACTCCTCCATAACGCATTTATAATGCTCTTACACACACGCCTGCTAATTGTAAATCGTAATTGGATGACATCACGGTGGCGCTCTCTGGTGCCGACGTTATCAACTAAGCCAGCTGGACTCCTGATCTCGTGGCAAACACATCTGCATTATATTGTTTAAATAATAATAATAAAGAGAAGTCCGTTTCTCCCGCCACTATTGTGCTGGAATTTGAACTTCGTGCTATGTTTATTGGGGAAGGGGGTTAGGTTAGGGGATGTAGGCCAAGTGTAGACTCTTACACCACATCGTGCATACACTGGGTGCAGCTTTCTTGATGATGTCACAGTCGCCATCATGGATGACGTCATGGTGGTGTCCTCTAGTGGTGGCATTGTGTACTAACTCAGTTCTAGACTTCATGGTGAATACACTGGGAGAGCCATCTTTGATTACGTCACAAATGAGACTGCCCTCTGGTGGTGGCGATGTGTACTAAGTCAGTTGGAGTCCTGACCTTGTGGTGAATACATATACATGGAACTGTTTAAATAGAGTCTTTATGTCCATGTGCTACTTTCCTGCGATTTTCTTTGCTTAGTGGAGATAAGAGAGGTGGGGTGTATTATCCTGTTGGAATTTGAACTTGCCGCCATGTTCTAGGGAGTGTAGGGTTAGGTTAGTGGACATAGAGCAATTCGTCTATTTTCCCACCTTTTTCGTGGTGTGGTGCATTATCATGCTGGAATTTGAATTTCCTGCCAGTTTTTTTTTCTGGAGGGTTAGGTTAGTGGAGGTAGGCCAATTGACCTATTTTCCCACCAAAATTCAAACTTCCCGCCAAAATCCGCCATATTGGATGACATCATGTGCTTTTGCCAAGTCTACATGACTCCATCTTGGATGACGTCATCGCCGCCATCTTGAATAAATTTTGCAACAATGGAATGTGGGGTGGCATCGGTGTAGCCCCACTACTTCCATGAACTTTCCGACGGTAGCGGTTTAGACTCTCTTGTAAGTACCGCAGGGAAAGTAGCACTTCAGACCGACTAGTTTTGGACTGTGGCATTTCTGACCAGAGCGTCCCCAACTACTGCGGCACCTTTGACAGGTAAAATATTTGTGGTCGTAACACCACTCTGACGCCACAAATCACGAAGTCCACGGTCGGGAAGTCCACGACACTTTCTCCCGCCAGTAGTTTTGTTGTAAAACTTAATTTCTTCCCGTCGTATGGAACGTTCAAACTAACGGGAATGCAGTCGGACAACGTCAGTGACAACCATCGATATTTCGACACATAAAAATTTTACCGGCACTAAACCTGTAGAAAAAAATGAATGTGAAATTTAGTCTTGTATCAGTACTGGAAAGATAATATTCGACAGCGTGAATGTAAATGACCGAGTTAAGGGAGTGTTGTATCAGTTACTTAATTTTACAAGTCTAGCACGAAGCGTCAGGTGCAAATATTTATGTAGGTACTTTGAGTGTTGTTTCCATTTGTGTTGTTTTTCCTCTCTTGCTCTCTAGTCGCCTTTTTGAGGTTGTACTGAAATCGGAAATTCGGACAAATTAATCTTGATTTATTTACATGGTAATGTTAGAAAATAGTATTTTTGTTTGTCTCCTTAAGGTAATGTGCTTTTTTTATTACCCAGAAATCCACACACAAGGAAACCATCACTCACAGGACTTGCAAAACTACCGTTGGCTACCGTTAACTGTCATAAGTAAGAGCAGTTATGGTCCTACCTGCGTTACCTGTACATTAGGTGTGATGCATACCTATCAGGCATTACCTCATTTCGATCACTTTGTCAACATCCATGATCAGTGCCTTACTACATCCTTCGAGAAACCGGATGTGTTGAACCTTTTAGAAACTGAGTGAGGGTACATAAAGAACCCTGTAAGCTACAGAACATCAGTTTGCAACCAGCGCTCTTCAGGACACGAAAATTTCGTACCGGTGGTCACTGACAATGCAAGAAATATGCAGGCTGCCTGGAGAATAATGGAAGGAGAGTACACGCGACTTGTGTGGTAACTTCTCATCAAAGGCACCATGGCTGTACACCAGGAGCTATTCGAGCTCGGTATTTACCTCTTGTTCTGATGGAATCCAACCAGAAAGAAAAATACGTGATTCGGCTCTAACTTTAAAACTTCCCTCACCAACCTGTTGAGCTGGAGTTTTAATAATTCTGAGAGCCTATAAACAATAAAGAACAAGCGCTCAGTATTATTGGAATTCTGTCAGAGACAGCAAAGGACTTGTAAGAGCAGTTGAACGGAATGGACAGTGCCTTGAAAGGAGCATATAAGATGAACATCAACAAAAGCAAAATGAGGATAATGGAATGCAGTCGAATTAAGTCGGGCGATGCTGGGGGAATTAGATTAGGAAATGAGATACTTAAAGTAGTAAAGGAGTTTTGCTATTTGGGGAGTAAAATAACTGATGATGGTCGAAGTAGAGAGGATATAAAATGTAGACTGGCAATGGCAAGGAGAGCGTTTCTGAAAAAGAGAAATTTGTTAACATCGAGTATAGATTTAAGAGTCAGGAAGTCGTTTCTGAAAGTATTTGTATCGAGTGTAGCCATGTATGGAAATGAAACATGGACGATAACTAGTTTGGACAAGAAGAGAATAGAAGCTTTCGAAATGTGGTGCTACAGAAGAATGCTGAAGATTAGATGGGTAGATCACGTAACTAATGAGGAGGTATTGAATAGGATTGGGGAGAAGAGAAGTTTGTGGCACAACTTGACTAGAAGAAGGGATCAGTTGGTAGGACATGTTCTGAGGCATCAAGGGATCACATATTTAGCATTGGAGGCAGCGTGGAGGGTAAAAATCGTAGAGGGAGACTAAGAGATGAATACACTAAGCAGATTCAGAAGGATGTAGGTTGCAGTAGGTACTGGGAGATGAAGGAGATTGCACAGGATAGAGTAGCATGGAGAGCTGAATCAAACCAGTCCCTGGACTGACGACCACAACAACAACAACAGTATTATCTCCAGCAACCGGCTATGTTTAAGTCTGCAATTGCAAGCAGAACTAACTCCACCTGCACGCCTACCCATGCTGTGACAAATTTGTTAGTTCCACAATATAAAGGCAACCGTCTGACTGCTGATTATGAAAGCGTTGTACTGCAGTTTATCATTTCTTTTGTTGGGATTTGAATGAGGACGTGTGATACATAATAATAAACATGTTTCACCCTGCGCCCGCTGGAATGTATAACAGTCTACCGCTGAGCAGTCTCGCCTGCAAACTTCCCGCTCTATCACCGTGAACAGCAGCAAGGGAGCGAAATTGATGGCACATGGGAGGGCCCGTAATAAAATGAGAAACAGGCTTTCTCCTACAACAGCCGAAAAATTAGCTTCCGTGTAGTGGAACTTAAGTTACGCAATAAACAATTAATGTGTGTCTTCAGAAACCGTAGGAAGCTTCACTGACTATCCTACAGATAAGATCGAAGGCAGTGTTACTGATATGGAGTAATGTTATTTTGAACCTAAAAGTACAGTGCTTATTTTGACAACAGCGACCAAAGTCTTGATCACAAGCACTGGTCATTATTTTTCAATTCCCCATTAATTTTCATAAGTTGTTGTATTTTGTACTGAAATATTATCTACAAATTCGAATCAATTTTGTGAAAATTCCGGCCAAAACTGGTACCATACAATAAAAAGAAAACAGTGTTAATTAATTTACGTTTACAAGGAAGTGAAGTAGCATTCATGAGTGGATTTCTAGTATTTAGTCACATTTCTCGTGCTTTTTATCATGAAACGTTTATCCACATTAGTTATCTTTCCCAATATTACTAAACTGCAACATACGAAAAATTGTAACATTTTTGTACTATGTAGTTATCCTCATGGCTGTGCCACAAAAATAAATACGATTTATAGCAAAATTCAGGTTTTATTAGACAGTTGTTGGTTTGCAAAATGAAATAGAAGAATGTGCTAATATAAATTAAAAAAACATGATTTATCATGTAGCCCTATAAAAAACAATTTCTTCAAAAGAATGTAAAATAAAAAAAAGTAAACATCGTTGCAACACTTCGTCAGATCCACATCAAACATGTTTCTGTTGTTCATAAACACCCTTTCATTTATCATTAAGAACAGGAAACTCTTGCTTTTAAATATGATAAAATACGTTCTACTGAGTACAAAATACCAATAATTGTATAGATTTTTTGTGTTTGTGCATGTAATTGTACTTGTGTCGAAAGTAATTGCTTTGTTTGCATAAAATCACAGAGGTTAAGCTATGAACTTATTTTTATTACTTATTAAATGCAATTCATGTTCTGCAAGGACAATGGACTAATACTGATCGATATGTGCTTTCAATTATGTTCAAAACAAACTAACTAATTACGAAACGTTATCAGCTCCCAGTTTCTCTCTTACACATTATTTTATGGTTCTGTCCCAACCAATTATACCGATATTACCGGTAATCCAATCATTTGCTACGTCATTTATGTACTACACCAAAATACAGTATCGTAGTTTTGGTACAGCGCGCCTCTACTCACGCTACTTGTGAAATCATAGTGTTCTACAAAGAGGTTAGGGAAGTGTGACTCCACAAAAAGGTTAAGTAGACTCAGAGGTACTACAATTCCTGATTATTACATTATTTACAGAAAACTGTCACTTACAATTTTTATCTAACCATTACTGACTATTGCTGACTTTAAATTATCGACTATGCTTTATACTATCCTTTGTACTATTCTGTAGCAAGTATTGAGTATAGTATGTGAGTAATGAAGATATTTATGGAATTTGCTACAGTTATTTTAGACTGGAGAGACAGTTGAGAAAATTAATAGATTTACCATCGAGCTTGTAGTCGAGAATTATTTCCCCTTGCTGTTTGCGGAGTATAAAAATTTCCTCCTCCTTCATTAAATCCATTGTATGCGACTTCTGGAAGTGCTGGAGCATCTTAAGTTAAATGGGTGTCCAGTGTTTTTTTTTTTTTTTTTTTTGTAAATGTGTGTTGCTTCTGCTGCTTTTGTGCATTGTTTATATGTGTAACATTTGTTATACTGAATGTATCGAATATGAAAGTTCTTGTCGGTTTGTCCTATGCAGCAGCTTGAGTACGTTTTACATGTGATTTTTTATATGTGTGAGTCTAAGAAATTATCCTTTTTATTAATTTAAGGTATTCACTAATTTCTGTTGTTTCTTATTTGTGAATAAGATGCTGTCACTTCATGTGACTTAAGTAGGTTTGCTATTTCTGAGAAATGTTACCTACACTTGCAAAAAACTTGATTGCATTATTAGTATTAGTTACTTCTAAAGACCCAGCAAAGTCTTTCTTACAGGCTATCAGTTTCTGCATTCTGTCTCTAATTGAGCTGGAGAAAGAACGACATAGTAGAAACGCACTTCAATGCACACAGTGCACCCTTGGGTTCTAACACCACATACCCCAAGGGTCGGGTACTTGAGGATCTGCTACACGAAACAGATCTTATATATGGGTCAAGCCACATATTTTAGCACCGCTACAGGTTCGTCTCCAGCCATAGACCTCTTCTTCTGTTCGCCTGCTCTTGGGGACACTGCTCAGTGGACGATGACCTTCATGGTAGTGACCATTTCCCAATCTGTATCCATCTGTCTGATGGAGCAGATCCTGAAAGAAAGCCACCGAGATGGTTACTCAAGAAGGCTAACTGGGTGCTTTACAGGCAGTTAGCTGTTTTCGAGCAATGTGACGGCACCCGAGACTGGGTGCATCACATTACAGCTGTGATTCACGATGCTGCTGATGCATCCATCCCAAAGTCTCTGGAAGTGCCTAGATTTCCCAATCTGTATCCATCTGCCTGATGGAGCAGATCCTGAAAGAAAGCCACCGAGATGGTTACTCAAGAAGACTAACTGGATGCTTTACAGGCAGTTAGCTGTTTTCGAGCAATGTGACGGCACCCGGGACTGGGTGGATCACATAACAGCTGTGATTCACGGTGCTGCTGATGCTTCCATCCCAAAGTCTCTGGAAGTACCTAGGCGGCGATCTGTCCCTTGGTGGAATGATGAGTGTCGCTTTGCAATCAGGAACGGAGCGCAGCAATGAGCAGATTCAGTCGACGCCCTGCAGATGAGAATGTTGCAAATTTTAGAATGGCTCATTCAAAGGCGAGGAGACAAATTCGGGAGAGTAAGCAGAGGTCTTGGCAAGAGTTCCTGAACTCCATCAATAGGTCCACACCGGCATGCAAAGTATGGGAAGCCATTAGGACGATCTTAAGACACAGCTCTCGACCGCCAATAGCAGCTGTACGAATACAGGAATCTCTTGTAACATCGACGACGGATATAACTCAGACAATGGTTGAATCATATAAATCCATTACGGCCGATTCCAACCAGGATCCCACCTTCCGTCAATATTGGGATGCACGGGAGAAGGGCGATCTCGATTTCCATTTCACCAACATGGAAGAATACAACCAGCCTTTCTCTCTGTGGAAGATGGATTCTGCATTGTCAGTTGCTTGTGATACGACCCCTGGAAACGACCAGATGACCTACAGCATGTTACAACAGTTGGACCGACAGTCGAAGGAAGTCCTTCAGCTCTTCAATAAAATTTAGATAACTGCCGACTTTCCCAATTCATGGAAGGAGTCTATTTTAATCCCAATTTTGAAACCAGGAAAGGATCGGACCGACCCTGGTAGTTATGTCAGTATTACCCTGACAAGCTGTGTAGGAAAGGAACTGCAGTGTATGGTCAATCGGCGCCTAGTGTGGGTTCTGGAAACCAAATCCCTACTCAGTCCCTCCCAGTGTGGGTTCAGGAGGTATGGCTCCACTCCCTATAACCTGACCCTGCTCAAAGCTGCAATTCAACAAGCTTTCCTTCGTAAGCAACACCTAATTGGAGTTTCCTTCGATTTGGAAAAGGCCTACGATACTACTTTGAGCCATAATATTTTGTCGCAGATCCGTCTGTGGGCATTCCGTGGACGTCTACCGACCTTCACATGGTCCTTTCTCTCGGACAGATATTTTAGGTACAGGGTTGGCAATGTCCTGTCTGACCGTTTTAAGCTGGAGAATGGTGTCCCTCAAGGGAATGTTTTAAGTGGCACTGATTTCGCCATCGCAATCAATAGTACTACAACGTCAGTGCAAAGCCCAGTAGTATGTTCCTTGTTTGTGGACGACTTCTCCATCTTCTGTGCCTACTCCAGCGTCGCCACGGCTACTCGGCAATTGCAACTGACGACAAGACGGTAGGAGGAATGGTCTCGCACCCAGGTTATAAATTCTCATTAGAGAAAACAGTTTGTGTTGCTTTTAATCATTCCCGTTCTCTGTTTAATTTGCCCGTTTCAAAACTTGGGCGCACCAATCTCACTTTTAAAGAAAGGGTGAAATATCTGTATCTTTGAAGAGTCACATCTTAAAGAACTGAAACTGAGATGTCTCAGGCCTTAAACATCCTTAAATGTTTCCAGAATGAGATTTTCACTCTGCAGCGGAGTGTGCGCTGATATGAAACTTTCTGGCAGATTAAAACTGTGTGCCCGACCGAGACTCGAACTCGGGACCTTTACCTTTCGCGGGCAAGTGCTCTACCATCTGAGCTACCGAAGCACGACTCACGCCCGGCACTCACAGCTTTACTTCTGCCAGTATCCGTCTCCTACCTTCCAAACTTTACAGAAGCTCTCCTGCGAACCTTGCAGACCTAGCACTCCTGAAAGAAAGGATATTGCGGAGACATGGCTTAGCCACAGCCTGGGGGATGTTTCCAGAATGAGATTTTCACTCTGCAGCGGAGTGTGCGCTGATATGAAACTTCCTGGCAGATTAAAACTGTGTGCAAAGGTCCCGAGTTCGAGTCTCGGTCGGGCACACAGTTTTAATCTGCCAGGAAGTTTCATATCAGCGCACACTCCGCTGCACAGTGAAAATCTCATTCTGGAAACATCCCCCAGGGTGTGGCTAAGCCATGTCTCCGCAATATCCGCCGGCCGCGGTGGTCTCGCGGTTCTAGGCGCGCAGTCCGGAACCGTGCGACTGCTACGGTCGCAGGTTCGAATCCTGCCTCGGGCATGGATGTGTGTGATGTCCTTAGGTTAGTTAGGTTTAAGTAGTTCTAAGTTCTAGGGGACTAATGACCACAGCAGTTGAGTCCCATAGTGCTCAGAGCCATTTGAACCATCCGCAATATCCTTTCTTTCAGGAGTGCTAGTTCTGCAAGTTTCGCAGGAGAGCTTCTGTAAAGTTTGGAAGGTAGGAGACGGATATTGGCGGAAGTAAAGCTGTGAGTACCGGGCGTGAGTCGTGCTTCGGTAGCTCAGTTGGTAGATCACTTGCCCGCGAAAGACAAAGGTCCCGAGTTCGAGTCTCTGTCGGGCACACAGTTTTAATCTACCAGGAAGTTTCATCCTTAAATGTGTTACTCATAGGTCTTGGGGAGCCGAAAGAGCACAACCCCGGCTTGAATACGGATGTCAGATTTATGGGTCAGCAAGGCCTTCATACTTTAAAATACTGGATGCAGTTCAATACGGGGTATTAGGCCCTCAACAGGGGCCTATCGCTAGAGTCCTGTTGTTAGTTTGTGTGCAGAGACTGGTGAGCCTCCGCTGTCTATACGCCAAGCATATATGACATTGTCCATTCCTACATCGCCAGCATCCACTTACGTTGTTCAGCCACCACTGGAACGGCTGTTCGATCATCGACCACAAGCAACACGGCCATTTGAGATCCGTGCAAGGGAGAGCCTTGAATTATTACAGGTGGGGGACATTAAGGTCCAAAGCCAGGGCTGGAGTAGGGCATCTCCCTGGCTACTACCAAGGCCTAGATTGCTTTTAGAACTGACTGCTCACTAGAAGCATTTTACCCCAGACCATGTTTTTAAAATTAAATTTAATGAATTTTTACTTAGCCACCCAGTTCTCATTACCGCCTACGCGGATGTTTCTAAGCAGGGAGATGTTTGCGGTTGTTCTGCCGTGTTCCCCAACACTGTCCTCAGGCAAGGGCTCCCAAAGCAGTTTTCAGTTTATTACGTGGAACTCTTTGCTATCATGAGGGCAATGAACTAGATGAGACGGCGCCGTGACAAAAAATTTATCATCTGCTCCGACTCTCAAAGTGCCCTTCTCTCTGTTGGACAGATGTCCCCAGCAGGTCGGATGGTCCAAAAACTGCAGGACGCTCTCCTTTTCTTGCACAGGTAAAACAAGGAAATCATTTTTCGCTGGGTTCCAGGGCACACAGGCATACAGGGAAACGAACTCACGGATGCTGCTGCTTAGGAGGCTTGCTCCTTTCCTTCTCCTGCCAGTTGCTCAGTCCCTCAGCGGGCTGTAACTTCATTTGTGAACAGGAAGGCCACATTTTGGTGGGTGTCCCAGTGGCTGGAAGTGAGGAACAATACACTACGTTACATCAAGACTTCTGTGCGACCATGGATCACCTCCTTACGCTGGCGACGGTGTGAAGAAGCAGCCCTTACTCGGCATAGAGTGGGACATTGCCCACTGATACATGACTTCCTCTTACATCGGGAGGAGCCCCCAGTAGTCAGAGCTGTCAGTACGATATGAAAACCTGAGTATCTTCCCTCTATTTTAACTGATAGCGAGGCGAATGTTGTTCATGTCTTAAAATTTTGTGCGGTGTCCGGAATTCTTCCCACAAGTGTCACAGAGTGGCTGGGTCACGTATTATTTTTAAGTCGTCATCCAACCACGCTTATTTGTCCCTTTCTTAACAGCATCTTTACAGGTATTTTCTACATGATTTCGTTTAGTGTTCCCTTTGTGTCTCGCTGGGGTTTTATTAAGGGCTTTTCTGAACCTCACCTTCCTGGTGTTGCTGTACGTTTCCTGTGGCGGCATCAAACGTAGTCTTCCAGTTTATTGATCTCCTTCCATAGATTATGAAAATCTTCTTCGGTATAATATTAATGCAAGGGCGCTGATGACCTAGTTGTTTAGTGCCATCCACCATAAACCATCATCATCATCAAATGGAAATTTTGCAAGGCTTATTTTATTTTGCTACAAAAACGGTACTGACAGGTAATAGTAAAATAGAAACAACGTAAAGAATACAATACATAAACAACTGCAACATACATAGCAGTGGACGAAAGTGTTCTTCGTTTTTTCCAACTTAACAGTTATGCACACACATTGCGACAACTGGTTAATGTACCCTATATGGAGTCTGATCACCTCTGGCAGAAATACAGGTCTGACAACGACGGAGCATGCTGTGAAAAACATTTATGCCACGTTGAAGCAAAAACGCCCGTTCTTCCTCTGGAGCTGCTCACAAGTCTTTGAGGCATGAGATTCAAAAAGGCAGAACGAGGAGGCCACGTCATCCGTGCAGTATCTTCCGTTTCCAAGAAAACATCAACCACCCATGCTCTATGAGATCAACCATTATTGTCCACCAATACGAAGTCTGGGCCCACATCACCTAGCAAAAACAGTACATGAGGTCCCACGACCTCGTCACGATAACTGGCAGCAGTTAAACCTTTCCGATTCACCCACACAATTCCAGGAAGAGGTGGTCAACATAATCCCTGCCCACACCATTAGTGATCCTTCTCGATATCGGCGTTCCACATTCCCTCCAGATGCGAATTCGTCGAGAATCACTCCCCAGACCAGATCGGGACTCGTCTGTGATAAGAACATTGGCCCACTCTTCGACTGTCCAGGTGGCATGTTGACAACTCCACTCAAGAAGTTCCCTATGTGAAAGCGCGTCAGAGGCACATACACAGCAGGTCTCCGACAATAAAGGGCACTCTGTCGAAGCCTCCTCTGGACAACACGCCCAGTGGATGCTGCGAGGTTCGATGCCAATTGCTGCGCAATACAGCCAAATAGCGGTACTCTCTTTCTGATGTCAGACTTGGTCAGCCCTGCCCTGTCTTCGGGATACAGTTTCGATCTCTATAAACTGTCGCCATAACCGAGGAACAACAGAACGATTCACGTTTAGCCATCGGGCCACTGCGACTGTCCTGCCTCCATTCTTCTTATGGCCCTCCACCGCAGATAGTTCGGTAGGCATCTTCTATGTGCCATACTGCATCGTCTGTGACTATATACACAGCAATTGTCGATGTGGGACTACCCAACCCCGTTGATAGGTGCCATGACGTCATTGTTGGCGTTGTTGCTCGTTGACCAAAATTCCGTTTTCCGTGTATAACACGATCATACGGACATCTGTAGACAGATTGTATGATTGTATCATGAATTAGACACGGGACAGGGATATAGCGCTTTGTTGCTTTAATTTTGGACGCAAGTGTATATTTGGAGAGAGGTAGCGCTCATAGGTAAACCGGGGATCACAAGGGGTCCTCAAGAGACACTGGCAAACTCTACCGACAGGTTCCTGAAACAGAAATGAATAAAAATATCCTGTAAACATGGACTCTAAAACTCATGCTTTCGGAATACGCGGTCATCCTAGGTATTATGAAATATCTTCTCTGATTCAAGGTCTTTGCTTTCCATATTTTGGGAGAAGGAAGCGTTAACCAAACCAGGAAAAAAACGTAAACGTGGGGTCTGAAATACATGTTTTAAGGCCTATGAGTCCTTTTTCATCTTCGCTAGTGTTGAACGCATATTGTTTGCTTTTAGAGCGCACGTTTACTAGATTTTTTCTTGTTTTTGTGTAAGAAACCCGTCCGTAAGCTTTGGTGGTGTTTTTCGGGACACTCGTCATGTTAGACTGGGAAAATCCCGAAGGGCAAGAAGCTGCTCGCTAGCTCGTCTTTTTTGTATAGTGTAAAGTGGCAGTGCTGTGTGTGCAGTCATTGACATAGAGCGTGAAGAAAGCTTTTAATGCACTGTTATGTAAAATGACACTTTGCAGCTGCCAGGTATGTTGCAAAAACATGCCATCGTTACATATAATGTTGGCCAAACATTCTACAGTGATTTAACAGCCAGCTTGTGCAATGATAAAATGGACATCAAGAGGTGATTTGGTCTGGTCCTAGGCTTACTACACAGGCGAAGCATGATCTTATACGGAATCTTGTACACTGTATAGAGATAAACGTCAAAATCGTTGGACCGGAGAAGTCATTTGGCTGTGTAAGCATGCGACTTCTCGCTAAACTAAGCACAGTAGTCAAGTACCGTATTCGAGTACTTTTACAACAAGTGTTGTGTTAAGCATTGAAGATATTCACAGGACCTACCATCCGAAGCTAAGTGTTTTACTTTTGTAAGGTCAAGCTCTTTCTTTATGTGTGTTACGTGTGTTTTTTTCTTTTTTTTTTTAAGCAGTGAATGAATACCAGTTCTGTGTTTAATGCCCTAAAGTTATTTCATATTTCACAGACACATACATTGGCGATGGTACTAGCTAGAATTAATACATTCAGTCTCCAACCAATGGATTTGATGGTATACTCACAAAACTAACATTCTATCATAATTGTTAGACTTGCTGTGAATGTTTCAATGACTCCGACTACCGCACGTAACAAGACAAATTGATTATCATTCAGAGGAAGCACTCTGGTGAAACTAATTAGACAGAATACAGTTTTTTACTTCACAAGCATTCAGGTTACTCCATTAGATGTTCAAAGTGTGCATTTCAGCAAATGTTTCAGTTAATTTATGTTTAATACAAAAAATGAAGATTAAGCTCTATCCCTAAAATACGTAAGACAGTTTACTTAAAACTACATAACGAGATTATAATGCTATCTTCAGAGAATACTTAAAACAATTTTAGTTGTGACAATATTACGATTAATACAGAGCAAAAGCCTTTGGGCTTCGTTACAGCTTTGAAATAAAAACTGAACAATTATTCTGAAGTACTAATGGCAAACCACCGCTCAAATTGAATGTAATTTAACAAGGATTATTGAGGAGTTTTTTGACTTTACAGGAATGATAACTTTAGTAATCAGAAACTCAACATAGGAAAGAACAAGTGCTCTATGAGTAGTACTAAGTTCAAAATTTTACCAACAAGAGCAGTCACAAAATAACAGCGGTGTCATAAATATAGCAACATTAGAATTGATGCAAACCGCCTTAGCCGCCCAGGTGGGAGTATACCATCACGTTCAACGCCGACGTATCAACCTATCCGTCGCACGGAGCTTTAGTCTAAGCTTGAGAGCAGAACATGTCTGTAACATACAAAATGCTCTCTTAGCAAACCACATCCAAATAGCAGTTCAAGACAGCAATATCGGGTCAGAGTTCAGCTTATGAAGTAGATCTATTAAGTAGGTTCTCGCTCAGCCCCCATTTTCTATCTCACTTACTTCGTTTCTTCATATAGGTACGAAAATCACTTCACTTTTCTTTCAGCTACCCTAGTTTCAGCCACTTTCCAATTTTTCTATTCCTTAGCTTTTTTAAATTCTAGCAACTTTTTCTCAAATCTAATTTTTTTGTCTCTATAAATGGAAGCTGAAAAGGACATGGGTTCCTATGTAAAACCTGATCTACTAAGTGCCTTTTACACCCTCTAGAAGTGGGTAATATGAATTATGAAGCACCGTACATGTACTGAAATGACATGAGATCAATTAGTTACTGCAATTATATTCAGAGGATTTCGGTTAATACGTAATTATTTTATAAATATATGCAGGCATGGGATTTGCAGACATGGAACAGACTGAACATGGCTAACGTCTTCATTCAAAAATGACATGAAATGCAATGAAATTTCAAACTTTTTCAGTTACAGTTAATGCACTTAATGTTTGATCCGCAAGGTACTCGGAAGGAGGCGCTATTTCCAGATATTGAGGATCAAAACGCTTTATATGATTTGTCAGAAATAACTGCCCATAGTATTAACGTGAAGTGAAATACCCCAGAATGTACCAAACAAGTTTAGGAGCAAGTCAGTGCCACTTAATATTCACCGTTATAAAAACATGAAGTCCCGAATCGCGAGAGAATTTCAATGAAAAGTTAAGAATTATGACTTCGGTTTCTCAAAATTCACTCTAAAAAAAAAAAAACGTTAATCCCCGAATCGTGAGAGAATTTAAATTAAATCTTAAAAATCATGACTTTGGCTATGACACGACTATAACGTGATCGTAGAGTTTCTAAAGTTGTAACGTGCGACAACATATATTGCCTATTTTCGTATGCGAAACTGGACTCGATAAGCAACCTGAGCTATCAGTCAACGGAATCTAACCTGCATAACGCTGTGTGCGTGTTGTATGAGTGTCAGCTTTACTGTCATTTAAGCCCTCAGCAGATATTTACAGAAAAACGTAAAACTAACCTTTGGATAAAGTATATAACGGCATATTTGAATATGAAAACTACAGGAAAAAAAAGAACCTGTAGCAATAAATACCTCAGTTATCTGAAAAAAAAATGGCTCTGAGCACTATGGGACTCAACATCTTAGGTCATAAGTCCCCTAGAACTTAGAACTACTTAAACCTAACTAACCTAAGGACATCACACACACCCACGCCCGAGGCAGGATTCGAACCTGAAACCGTAGTAGCCTCGCGGTTCCGGACTGCAGCGCCAGAACGGCACGGCCACCGCGGCCGGCTCTCAGTTATCTGACTGCGTTTCTGGTCAAGAATTTACAGGTGATACAGAATCTGGCTTGTGGAACGGAATTTACTGGATCAGAGTACATGACTTGTTGTGGTCTGGCAGTGTCTCTGTTTCAACTCTAAGTTTTGCACTCACTTCTTTAGATAACTGACTTTTTCCATGTGGTTTAGAGCAATTCGCAGCAGATTGCAGCAGCAGCTACTAAAGGGTTTTGTTACTAAGAATGAATTTAATAGAAAGGAGTTTGCTTGGGTAGTATTAACTACTAAACAACTTGTGAGAAGGAATTTCATTAATTAAGTCTATCTAGGACTTCAGAATCATCATTATCAAGTATAAATAACGGCGAAATGCCTCACAATGACTATATAAGTATCAACTGACAAACAAAACATGGCATTATTGCAAACTCGGACTAAGAATCACGAGTCAAACCCTGCAATTGCGCTTTACGCTATGCTTGCGAATTTTAACTTGAATTCTTCCATCTTCAAGCGGAGTTAAGCCATCTAAATATCTCCTGGCTATATAAATGAAACCAGGCCTTGATCTGCCATCGCCGATGTGAGGGCAGCGTGTCACGTCTTCTGTCTCCGAGCTCTCGAAAGACAATATTACTTTCACTTTCGCAGACAGACCGCGTCTCACAACAATGCTCAGAATCGCTCCCATGTTTCGCCTTATGGTTGTTACTCTAGATATCTGAGTGCTTAAAAAGTTGGCTATATTGTTTTCAATGTAATAGAAACACCATTTCTAGCTGCCGTCTTGGATCTCGAACAAACGGTAGCTGCTCTCTCTCTCTCTCTCCCCAGAACGGCATCGGTCTTACTCAACCACTCTCCGAAACAGAAAAGCTTCCTTACAGCTCCACTCTCAGCGCATCTTCCACGTCTCAACAAATATAATCGCATCGAAAACTCGTGCCAGCCAAGCAGAGCTCGTAAAAACAAAACAAAGCTTCCATAAGAGCCCCTCCTCTCGTCTTATGAACGTCAGGAAGAATTACGTGCCCAGTAAGAGCTCTAGTCTTTATTTTAGAGTATGAGACACAAGAAAATGCCTGAATCTTCCTGGCTGATTAAAACTGTGTGCCGGACCGAGACTCGAACTCGGGACCTTTGCCTTTCGTGGGTGCTCTACCAACTGAGCTACCCCAGCACGACTCACGCCCCGTCCTAACAGCTTTACTTCTGCCAGTATCTCGTCTCCTACCTTCCCAACTTTACAGAAGCTCTCCTGCAAAGGTCACGAGTTCGAGTCTCGGTCCGACACACAGTTTTAATCTGCCAGGAAGTTTCATATTAACGCACACTCAGCTACAGAGTGAAATTCTAATTCTGGAAGAAAATGCTTGTTTATACTTTGACAGCAAAGTGTTAACTTGTAAATAACAAATTTCAGCTATCAGTCGTCCTTTTTAAGTTTCATTGGCAGATCTAGTTGAAATCTAGATCTGCCAATAAAATTTAAAAATGACGACTGATAGCTGAAATTATTTTTTATAAGGTAATATAGAAGTCGATGTGTGCAACAGCCTTCTGAATGGAAGGTAACCTGATAAAGTGTTAACTTTCCCCTGGTGCCAACACATAGAGAGTGAGCGTGAACTGGACAACAGGTTGGGAGCTGTCTTCCGGAGCTGGAGCCTGAAAGTCTGTGTAGAACGTGACTCCATCGTTAGCGAGGTATCGCCTGCGGGCGTACTAGCTGGAACACGCTGTGACGAACCCATCCCTAGCTTGAAAAGAGACGAGCCAAGTTGAGACTGTGTTCAGCACTTTATTTGAGCCTCTATTATTAACGAGGGAGCCACCGCCTTGCTCTTAGGCTGCGCAACACACGTGTGAAATTTCGGCCATCCGTGCACTACCTCTTTCGAACGAAAGCCATTCTTTCAGTCACATCTGACTTGCTTGTGCCTTGACCGGTGGATAAGAGTATCAAATTGTCTAACTAAATTTTATTAGAGGAGGTAATTACGTAGGTGGCTGTTGTTGTTTCTTCTCTTATTGTACTGAAATTGCTGGTGGAATCCTGTCTTGGCTGACTTTTATTCACTGCACACCAGTCTTAAATGACTTTTAATCACAGCAGGCGGGTGTCACTGTCGTAGTGCATTTAGTGAGATCCTCGCCAGCGTCTTCCCATAACCTTTTTGTTAGTTTACATCTTTGTGTTCGGTGTCAGGTTGGATTTTCGTTGGATATTCGTTGAATTAGGGTAAACCTACGTTTCTAGCATTTGTAGACTTAGAGAAAGCTTTTGACACTGTTAACTGGAATACTCTCTTTCAAATTCTGAAGGTGGCAGGGGTAAAATAAAGGGAGCGAAAGGCTATTTACAATTTGTACAGAAACCAGATAGCAGTTACAAGAGTCGAGGGACATGAAAGGGAAGCAGTGGTTGGGAAGGGAGTGAGACAGGGTTGTAGCCTCACCCCGATGTTATTTAATCTGTATATTGAGCAAGCACTAAAGGAAAAAAAGAAAAATTCGGAGTAGGTATTAAAATCCACGGAGAAGAAATAAAAACTTTGAGGTTCGCCGATGACATTGTAATTCTATCAGAGACAGCAAAGGACTTGGAAGAGCAGTTGAATGGAATGGACAGTGTCTTGAAACGAGGATATAAGATGAACATCAACAAAAGCAAAACGAGATTAATGGAATGTAGTCGACTTAAGTCGGGTGATGCTGAGGGAATTAGATTAGGAAATGAGACACTTAAAGTAGTAAAGGAGTTTTGCTACTTGAGGAGCAAAATAATTGATGATGGTCGAAGTAGAGAGGATATAAAATGTAAACTGTCAATGGCAAGGGAAGCGTTTCTGAAGAAGAGAAATTTGTTAACATCGAGTATAGATTTAAGGGTCAGGAAGTCGATTCTGAAAGTATTTGTATGGAAGTGAAACATGGACGATAAATAGCTTAGAGAAGAAGAGAATAGAGGCTTTCAAAATTTGGTGCTACAGAAGAATGCCAAAGATTAGATGGGTAGATCACATAACTTACGAGGTAGAATTGGGGAGAAGAGGAGTTTGTGGCACAACTTGAGAAGAAGAACGGACCGGTTGGTAGGACATGTTCTGAGGCATCAAGGGATCACAAATTTAGCATTGGAGGGCAGCGTGGTGGGTAAAAATCGTAGAGGGAGACCAAGAGATGAATACACTAAGCAGATTCAGAAGGATGTCGTTGCAGTAAGTACTGGGAGATGAAGAAGCTTGCACAGGATAGAGTAGCATGGAGAGCTGCACCAAATCAGTCTCAGGACTGAAGACCACAACAACAACAACAAGGTGGAATTGAGGAGTGGGGACCCAGTTTACGATTTATTAATCATTGTACAATCTAAAGAAGACAATGGCACACACGTCTCTCCGAGACGCAATTCAGTTTTGAACTAGATTAACTGCGAATTTCATATTGCACAACTCATTTGTGTTAGAAGTGTGCTTTATAGGCTCGATTTATAGTTTGTTAGGTACAGTACCTAATAATGTGATAATAGTGAGATATTGTAATGAAGACTCGAATGACTCGAAGAAGTGCACTATCAATTAGTTATCTGGATTGTTAAAAATTCCTCATGGAAATCAATTGCAAACACTGCACGTATGTGACGCTTATCCCCTGAGAAAAGTGTCCTATAAATGAGTCGAGCATGTTTCATTCGAGACAGATATTAAATATTCAAACATGGAGATAAGGCACATGTGGTAGAATTTATGGACAAAGGAAAGCCATCAGATCACGAATTTGGAAAGCCCAATCCTGTATAACACGCGAAGCCGTCTAATAACCGAAATCAACCATTGTGTTTAATGATAGACATCGAATCACAATATCTAATATCCCTACCAAACTTAACAAAGCAAGTTTAAATGACCATAATTTTACAAACTGCCTAGGAAAAGCTTTAAAGTGAGAAAACCTGTAAGTGACTTTTGATTACAGAGACGGATACCGATCACCTTGTGTTCTCAAGGAATTACAAACATGCTCAAGGCACATTTTTTACGGTAAGTCTAAATACACAACTCAGTTCAAAAGGACACAAATTTGCATAATTTTAACACATTCGCGATTTCCAATCGTGCGAAACGTTCCAACAATTCGCAGCTTGCTGCAATGAAATCATTAAGCTGAAAGCTGCTGGTCGAATGCGCACACATCAGAAGTCTGATATGCTTCATCTTGAGCGTGCTGCTGAAATAGGTAAAATCTCGAGCGTTACTACAAGAGGTTCCTGCACTTTCCTGCTCGGCGAAGACATGCAGCGCCCTCCGTTAGGGACGCTTTTGAATGATTTCTATGGGACGTAAGGTGACTTCCACATAGAGCGGATTTCCGAGATGTGAAAGTAGCCCTTACAAAACGACGACACAAATATTTAATTTCATATACATTTTCATGTATAAACCGAATGTCAATATCTCTAATACAGATGAATTAATAAATGTAGTTTGTAATATTCTTGTAATTTTCCCAGCGCATTTTTATCTTGGATAACAAAAATTCAAATGTGTGTGAATTCCTAAGAGACCAAACTGCACAGGTCATCGGTTCCTAGACTTACACACTACTTAAACTAACTTATGCTAAGAACAACACACACAACCATGCCCGAGGGAGGATTCGAACCTCTGGCGGGAGGGGCCGCGCATTCCGTCACATGACGCCTCAAACCGCGCGTCTACTCCGCGCGGCTCTTGAATAACATCCTCTTTGTGTTTCCAGATTATGTTACGAATGTCTATGAAAGACAAGAACAGTTAATGAATGACAGTATTTCTTGCCGAGACCGAGAGAAATTCAATTCGCTCTGAACGCATTTCCGTAAGAATTGGAAAAAGTAAATTACAAAAGATCAGGGAGTGTGCTGGAGCATATATTTTAGATCATCTTGCAATACTTTGAGATATGAAATTCTCATTTGTAAATGAAATGTCACATACTTAGTTGTCCACAACAGTAGACGAAACTGAAGATCGTGGTGTTATTACGGTAGCAGAAATTTATATTTTACGTTTAGCAGTTTTCTGGTTTTGGCAAATAACGCCAGGTTATCTGAGGTATACAGTGATCACACATGGTTCTTTTTCTTGCAATAGTTGTCATGCCAGGATGTGAGTTCATGAAAGCTTTCAATCAGTAATCAGTAAATAACTGATTTATTTCGTTTGAAACAACTGTTGCAGTAGAAAAACACACAGCAAACAGCAAATGTGCTTGATTAATTATGTATTTCACTTGTTTAATTTGTTAACTATTTGTTATTGTGTTTTTAGAATCTATTCTTCATTGAATGAGCCGCTGGTGCATGGGAATATTTACTAGAAACTTTTCACAGTTATTTCGCCAGTCCTGCACAATTTCTGCATGTGTTTCGCGAAGCATGCAACTCAAGTGGCTCAAATGGTTCAAATGGCTCGGAGCATTATGGGACTTAACTTCTGAGGCCATCAGTCCCCTAGAACATAGAGCTACTTAAACCTAACTAACCTAAGGACATCACACACAGCCATGCCCGAGGCAGGATTCGAACCTGCGACCGTAGCGTTCGCGCAGCTCTAGACTGTAGCGCCTAGAACCGCTCGGCCACTTCTGCCGGCAACAAGCAACTCAATCGGAATACATAGGAGTACTGCACCATTGATTTGCTGACGTGTTCGCTATGAAGGCAGAGATCTATTTCCTCCCGGACATAAACATTGCGCAATAGTATTCGTGCAATATATTGACACAATAGAACTGCGCAAGAAATACTGAGCATGTGAGGGCCTCTTATCACTTGGTTCAGCAGCAACGCCATTCCTTCAATCTACGGACTGTTTCAACAATGTGCCATTTCGGTCGAGCTAAAATAATGACTAGCTATTTTTCAGAAGAAAATTTTTCATCAATTGCAAATATATTTTTATTACGCTTCACCGGTTTTGACAAATTAATCTGGCATTTTTAAAAGGCTACAAAGTTAGGGATATTATAAATTTTTAGACTTTGTCTAATTTGCACGTTTTAGAAGAGATGATATGCATTAAACCCAGACATTGGTTTGATTGTATGTCATCTTCCAAAATGTGAAAATTAGGCTGTTCCTTTAACTATGTGGTTTTTTAATGTATTAAAAGGAACTTGTTTATATACCTCGGTTAAATTTTTATATGCTTTAATATATATTCATTGTTCTTAGCAAAGCACCTTGACATATACGTTACTGTAAATTGTCAATCCGTATTTACAATAATCACATACAATATGTACATTTTTGGAGACATCGTGACATTATGCTTCTATGAAGAAGATACTGACATCTGATAAACTAATACTAAGTAAGTTGCTTTAATGTACTTCTTACACTTCTAATAAATGTATAGTCAATGTACAAATATTTACAATATCCAGAATCTTGTAGGCTACTGATGCTGACAAATTAATTTGCCGAAACCGGTAAAGCGTAATAAAAAAACATTTGCAACTGACGACTAAATTTTATTCTGAAAAATATATACTATAGATGCTGAAAAGTACACCTATGAATAAAATAACTAATAACTACCAACTTCTGTGACTCTTAAAAAATAATTTATAATGTTCACGTAGCGTGGGCGTATTGCCTCAGATACAATGGAATGTAGTACTCCAGTGTTGTCTCTTCTTTTGTGTGTGACAATTAGTATGAAAATGTAAAGTACTGCACATAAACAGACGACAAATTATTTTATAATTGTAAAAATTCTTGTATAATCAGACGATTGCGGAATAATCACTTTAAGTATTCGCAGAAATTAAATACTAGGGAGTATGCGTACGAATTAATCTACAGTGGACCGACTTCTTAAAATTAATCGCTGAAAGGGAGAACCTAGACTGAGATTCACTGTAAGAATTCTCAGGGAACCGAAGAAGGAAGCAGCATACAAAATCCTATTTCGACCGATACTGAAAAGTTGGTCGTCAGTGTGGAACTGTATTGACTAATGTAACAAATAGAGAAGATCCAACAAAGAACAGCGCGTTTTGTCAAAAACGAGAGGCATTGTGCATCACTGTGTGGATTACTGTTTAAACTGCAAGAGAGTACGCTGCTGGAAGAGCCCACGAATGTATTGCTTGCTGTTACGTATACATCGCGAGAAGTCCATGAAGGCAAAATTGGAGTGATTCTAGCTGAGACGGAAGCCTACAGCACTCATTCTTCTCGTGGATCATTCATGGCTTAAAAATGAAAGTGAGGAAGTGATGTTGGTGCGTGAAGTACCCTTCCACGCAAACCATATGGTCGCTTACGGAGCATACACTTAGATATGGACGTAGATGTAAATCAGTTTCGATCACGTTATGGCAGAAGAATCTGGGAAGTTAATCATTAATGTGTTATGATACGATTTGTTGGGTGTATGAAATTTTCAAAAACATATTTTTTCTGAACAGTTTAGTATATTTTCTTTTTATGCGGACTTTTAAGTTGCCTGCAGGCCGTGGAATTTTGTGAGATAGAGGCTGTGTTATTATTACATAGTTTCAGCACATACATGCATACGGTTTATATTTACAATTGTAATATCCAAATGGTTGAAATAGTAAAGTTTGTTTAATTGATACACTACCATATCACTAAATTATTCGGTTTCTTTATTATATCGTTATTACAAGCATTGAAAACCATTTTTAGATTTCTACTGAGTCGCACCAACAGTCATACTTGTCAAGCATTTCATAAACATGGTAATGTATTGGGGGGGGGGGGGCGTTTAAAGGTCATTTTTTAATTTTTTCTTGAATGTCTAAAAACCGCGGTTTGTAGCGAAAATCTTTCCCAAAACAAAATTAAACTTTTTTAATAGAGCGCGGAATGTTATGTTGTAAAAAGTGCTTTTAGGTCCGTAAAGTAGGCTCATTCAGTACCTTATTTACGATACATAAACCCTAAAATAGGACCTAAAGTATTACGCAGAAAAACTAAACATAGTGTCAAATACACAGTGTCGACATGCGAGCATATTATTATTCATCAAAATAAGTATGCACAGTTACAAAGCACAGCAAACATTACATTATTTTAATGTTCAGACTGATCCCTAACTTCTTAGGTTTTCGGGATAAAAATACAGTATAATGCGCATACAGCGATATGCTGAAATACGTTTAATATATATTTTAATGAACGCCGGATAAACCAGTGGTTACAAACATTCGAAGCATAGTTCGCTGCACAGTCACTAAAATCTTTTTTAGGTTTTCCAGAAAAATACTACCGTGAAACTTCCTGGCAGATTAAAACTGCGTGCTGGACCGAGACTCGAAGGCAGGAGACGAGGTACTGGCAGAAGTAAAGCTGTGAGGACGGGGCGTAAGTCGTGCATGGGTACCTCAGTTGGTAAAGCACTTTCCTGCGAAAGGCACAGGTTCTAAGTTCGAGTCTCGGTCTGGCACACAGTTTAATGTGCCAGGGACTTCATATCAATGCACACTTCGCTCTAGAGTGAAAATCTCATGCTGAAATACTACCGTGCTTGTAATCAGTAACAATTTATGTGCCGAAAAAGAACCTTTTACATCAACGGATGTGTAACGGACTTACTTCGCATTCGGCACATGTTGGACAGAAATCCTGCAATCGCAGGCTCTGAATTTTCCAAGTATGTGTGCTGTTGCCGACAAGTCTATCAAACTAGCTTTTTTCTGCAGAAACTTTTGCATTTTTGCCCGTACTTTTTCCTACCACTTCACCTGCCCCATCATTTATTTGCTTTTTAACTTCATTCAATAAAGAAATGTTCTCGCGGGTAGGTCTTCCTGAGCCTTCTAATTTGGAAATAATTCTTGCCATAAACGTGCGCTTGGCTCTAAAATAAGCCAGATCCCTTCAGGCGATCTTTGAGTAACGGCTTTTCTGAATTTTGGTTGATTTTCAGCTACTTTTTGAACTGCCGGGAGACTGTTTCTGTAGTATTCCTCTATTGCTAACCACGTTCCCCAGTACAACAGGTTCAAGCGGCAAAGGGACATCTGGAAGTAGTTCCTTGATTGCCTAGATTGCCTATATCCTTGTTGGCGGCTTAACAAATGCTTTATTTACCGTGGACATAAATTTGTTTACCTTAGGGAAGTCTGGCTTTAATTGCTCTGCTATACAGTTGATAACATGTGCTACTCAATTTACATGCAGCATCAAAAGGTAGAATACTTTAAGCAGTTTATACTCTGCAACCATAATACAGAGGTATCTGTGAAGGTCAGAAGCACCTTGCTTTCATGCACGGCATTTGGATATAGCAAGTTCAGCACATTGTTGACAAAGTTTGCAATTGTTTGCAGGTTAGTCTTTGGTAGTTGTTTTAAACAAATCAAGTAAGTCCTGGAAGGCGCATCTGGGTCGAACTTGCCAAGAATCAGGTATGCAGTGTAACGGGCAGCACTGTTAATTGTTTCGTCAACAGAAATCTATACGCAAGGATAGCCAGTGTCTCCCCGGGCCCTGTGCCTCGCGTCAGTGTAAACTGAATCCACAGAACTTTTACGCAACGTTCAACGTTGACTCTGAGGGAACAGACTGATGGCATTATCTCTCGAGAAAACCTTTGAAAATAACACTTTTGGTTGTCTAAAAGGGATGTTCGCTGCACAGTAGCATGACACAAGTCACTGCAGAATGGATTGATTTTGGTGGATTCATCAGATGTTAAATGCATTTGCTTCAGTTTTGAATTTCGTTCAAAATTTGCCTTTTGTAACGCTGCATCTGCGTGCTAAGTAGGATTTTGCGTCACTCGAAACCTGGCAGATGCTATACATAGTTGCTTATAAAGAGTGTTTGGTATTTTTAGGTGACACTGGTACTTAAATTTAGCAAAATAAAAAATACAGAATTCGATTTAGCTAGTTTAGTTTACCAACTATTCTGTCACAGTAAAGATTTCTGTCTGCAAATCGAAACTTAAAAGCAAAAAATTGAAACTTGGTACGTCACATTAAAAACTGTTATGCTTTGCTCTATAGCTACGACATTTTCACGGTTATTTCTTTTTCTTTACATCAAAACTGAACTGAGGAACTCAAAAATTATAATAAGAGTTAACAATTGAGTCACGATGTCTCTCAGTATAATTTTAAACAATATTTACAAAATAATCAGCTTCACCAGAGCTCTGGTGTCAAAAGATGTGAGAACAAAGTCGCCATTCTGAAAGGCAGGAAAGACTAAGAAGCATAAAAACATTAACAACGAAGCTCTTCCTTGCACTTTATCCTTGTCTCGTATATTGCGGAAACTGGAGCAGTTATAGTCTTATACGAATGGACTTTCAGTTAGCTACTTTCGCCATTTTCTTCTGTTGAACTATTTGCACTCTGTAATTAGAATAGATTTTGAAACAATGAACACGTTACACGTCATACACCCATGGGTACACCACGTGCTAGTTTAGTTTGGCGGGTGGATAATATAAATTCGACAATGACTTCGCTTTCCTTCATTGAGAGTCCGTATCTAACCAAGGAGTTGTAGCTCTTCTCTTGTGTATATATTTGTTTCATCTGATGTCAGTTAACGATCTGCCAATATCTTTCATTAAGGAAATAAGCAGTTAGTCAGGATTCTATGTGCACAGATTTTTTTTCACCTTCGATTGTTGTAATCAGGTCCAATCTTTCGAAACTACAATAATTTTATATTGCATTACAGAAAAAGTATTTTTTGTAATTTTAAAGCTAAAATAGGCGAAAATAAGGGTTAACGTCGAAATAGGCTCTTTTAGGTGCTGTGAAATTAACGGTTACGAGTTTAATTAGTCATTAAACGCGTAAGTACAAGTTTATTTTCGACTAGGAAATCAAGAAAATAATTGGTTTTAGCCTAAATGTCCATACTCAATTCACTAAATTTCGTACAAAAAAGGTCCTGTTCATTTTTTTTTTTTTTTTGCAAGCGATAGGAAAATATCAGATTATTAAAAATAGTTTTTAATGGTATAATTAATGTTTACTGTTAAATAATGTGTGTTAATAACAAATATAAAATTTCTGTGCCACATTTAAGTGCAGTAGAACAGTATTAATAGATAAATTTTATTCGGGGGTGTAACAGGCTGGAAAGACAGGGATAAGGGGTGGGAGGTACAAACACGAGGAAAGTAGGTCGTTGGATTGAGATCAGGCACCGCCTTCCTTCAAAGGTCTGCAAACCAAAGGTCGAGCAGGAAATTCCCAATTCTTTCTACTGCACTGCGTCACAAAAAGCAACTACAACGACTTTCACAGAGTGATACCATCTCTTCTGCACCTCGTCATACGAATCACTGGTGATAACAGTGTGTAGGCATGCTTGTGGGTGTATATTTTCCACGAAATGCGTAAGCACTACACGGAATACAGATATGAATTACTAACAACACTAAAGCAAGACACGCATATGGATACAATGCTTGTAAATCTCTGCACACTGTCCTGCAATGCCAGAGGGGAAACTGATTCTTATTCATCCACTTCGGTAGCTGTAGCGTTGTTCTGGGTGCCTGACAACGACTGCTGCTCGCTTTTCAGTTTACAGAGAGACTCTACCTCCTCAGCATCTCCTGTCCAGCTCTTTCACTTGAGTAGGCAAAATAATATCACTGAGCTCAGTTTGATTCAGCGGAGTCATAAAATTAACTGAATTTATCGTCGGTGCATGGCAGAACATCGTAATAATACGCTACTGGCCATTAAAATTGCTACACCAAGAAGAAATGCAGATGATAAACGGGTATTCAGCGGACAAATATATTGTACTAGAACTGACATGTGATTACATTTTCACGCAATATGGGTGCATAGATCCTGAGAAATCAGTACCCAGAACAACTACCTCTGGTCGTAATAACGGCCTTGATACGCCTGGGCATTGAGTCAAACAGAGCTTGGATGACGTGTACAGATACAGCTGCCCATGCAGCTTCAGCACGATACCACAGTTCATCATGAGTAGTGACTGGCGTATTGTGACGAGCCAGTTGCTCGGCCACCATTGACCAGACATTTTCACCTGCTGAAATGCAGCGTTTCGCAGTGATCGATTGAAGGGTAAAGCCACGGGTCGTAACACATCTGAAATGTAACGTCCACTGTTCAAAGTGTCAATGCGAACAAGAGGTGACCGAGAAATGTAACCAATGGCACCCTATACCATCACGCCGGGCGATACGCCGGTATGGCGATGACAAGTACACGCTTCCAATGTGCCTTCACCGCGATGTCGCCAAACACGGATGCGACCATCATGATGCTGTAAACTGAACCTGGATTCATCCGAAAAAATGACGTTTTGCCATTCTTGCACCCAGGTTTGTTGTTGAGTACACCATCGCAGGCGCTCCAGTCTGTGTTGCAGCGTTAAAAGTAACCGCAGCCATGGTCTCCGAGCTTATAGTCCATGCTGTTACTAACATCGTCGATCTTGCAAATGGTTGTTGTCTTGCAAACGTCCCCATCTGTTGACTCAGAGATCGAGACGTGGCTGCACGATCCGTTACAGGTTTGCGGATAAGATGTGTGTCATCTCGACTGCTAGTGATCGGTGGCCGTTGGGATCCAGCACAGAGTTCCGTATTACCCTCCTGAACCTACCGATTCCATATTCTGCAGTCATTGGATCTCGAACAACACGAACAGCAATGTCGAGATACGATAAACCGCAATCACGATAGGCTACAATCCGACCTTTATCAAAGTCGGAGACGTGATGGTACGCATTTCTCTTCCTTACACGAGGCATCACAACAACGTTTCACCAGGCAACGCCGGTCAACTGCTGTTTGTGTATGAGAAATCGGTTGGAAACTTTCCTCATGTTAGCACGTTGCAGGTGTCGCCACCGGCGTCAACGTTGTGTGAATTCTCTGAAAAGCTGATCATATGCATTTCACAGCATCTTCTTCCAGTCGGTTAAATTTCGCGTCTGTAGCACGTCATCTTCGTGGTGTAGCAATTTTAATGGGCAGTAGTGTATTACAAAGGACAAACTATTGCTAATGTTCTGCAAAACTATACTTATTTGGTCTTGAACCGGCTTTCGGCTTCTCAGACCATTTTCAGGTGACAATTGAATGTCGCAAACAGAAATGAACATGATGTGCGACTTACAGAGATATTGTTTGTACATAAGACAAAAAATGACGAAGTGTTCACATAGGAAAGTATTACAATAACTACATTAACTAAAGAAGGGTAAACAAAATTTTTATGTAGAGAGACATGTAATAAATTATGAGAAATAAAATTAATTTACGGACTGAATCTATTATTGGTAACGGAAACTTAATTTAACAAGAGGGAGCCGGCTGGTGTGGCCAAGCGATTCTAGGCGCTTCAGTCTGGAACCGCGCGACCGCTACGGTCGCAGGTTCGAATCCTGCGTCGGGCATGGATGTGTGTGATATCCGTAGGTTAGTTAGGTTTAAGTAGTTTTAAGTTCTAGGTGACTGATGTCCTCAGATGTTAAATCCCATAGTGCCAGAGTCATATGAACATTTTTTTTAACAAGAGGGAAAACGGGAACTGGGCCTGAGCAGCAAAAGTCGTATCTTTCTGCCTTAATCGCTAGCTTCTCTCATGTTCACTTAGCTTAATTACCACTGCCCTTTAATTAAGAAACATGAACTTGAAAGTAACTGGATTAAGGAAGAAAGATTCGACCTTGATGATGATCTTTTAGGAGAAAAGTATCCTTATAATGTAGAATGTGAAGTTTCATATTTCGTCAAGAAAAGCAGATAACCCTTGGGAATAGTGGAAATCAACAAACATCTGACTCAGAATGCCACCCTAATATTAGATGATCAAATTCAGTTTCCATTTTTCCCCTTGTTGAAGTAAGTTTCTGTTACAATTAGTAGGTTCAGACTGTAAATTCATTTGATTTCTCATCATTTGTTACATGTACCTCCATATAAAAACTTTGTTTACCCTGTTTTAGTTAATGTAATCATTGTATCATTTCCCTGTGTAAACACTCTGTCATTTTTATATCTTCTGCACAAGTAATACTGTGTAAGTCGCACATCACGTTTATATCTGTTTTTGCTACATTCAGCTGCCAACTGAAGATGGCCTGAGGAGCTGAAATCCGGTTCGAGACCAAATAAAGATAATTTTGCAGAATATTAGGAACTGTTTTTCCTTTTTAATATTAGCGGAGTTATTTTTAGTTTATTGAGTACTTATTTGCAGTTCTTAAAAGAGCTATTGTACAAAAAAATCTGAACAGTTGGAGCTGTCAGCTGTCTACCACATGGAAGAACCTCTCTTAAGTGTAGTATCCTGTCAATATGTGTTCGAGAATGCCTATATCATTGTCGCCACCATTAACGTCTGGAATAATTTTCGCAGCATGACGGTGTCGAAATGCAACATACCAGGCTTTGCTCTCCCAGTATCTCAAGAGGTCAAACAGACGTTGTTCAGATCGATGTTACAGACCTACAGAAATTTCAACAAAAAAAGTCAAGAAATGCAGTACAGCAGACTACTGTTCTAGATTTAAATATGTTCAATCATATTCCATCAGACATACTGACATCCACCTAGCAAGATATTCTGTCGATATGCGGTAAGTGGATCCACTGATTGCAGCCACCTCTTTCAGGTGTCAGCCATTCTTGAATGGAAGAGACTAGTTACGAAATTATTGTTGAGAGGAGTGCAGTACCTTTCTGGTCGTTCATTAATTCATCATCAAGTAGCTGCAACACGATTACACAGCATTACAATATGGTGACAGTGATAGACAGTAGGAAGATTCCACATGTACCAATCTAATTTCTTTCCCACCAACATTGCATAGGTCACCGAGAACATCTCACAAATCAAGCACTTCTCAGCTATCGTATTTCACATGAACCGCCACTCAACAACTGCAAATAACTACTGACTTAATAAACTGAAAACAGCTCCACCATGTAAACACTATACAGTGGACGTACTTTGTCTGCTTACATAAGAGAAGTGGGCGGAAATATTGGGGAGATATAGTCTGTCTATAAACATAAAAGCGAGCAACACCCATGGTGGAGGAAGTCGCTTAGCCCGGAATAACGCTACAACTGCCGTAAAGGATGACTACGAATCAATTGCCCTCTAGCAGTGCAGAGCAGTGTGCAGAGATTTACTTAGAATCTGTCCGTATGCTTTTCTTCCGTTCCTAAATAGACATCTACATGACTACTCTGCAAATCACTCTTGGGTTCCTGACAAAGGGTTCAGCGAATCACCTTCAGAATAATTCTGTTTTATTCCAGTCACGAAAACGCGGAGAAAACGTACACCTATAAGTTTCCGTGAGAGCTCTGATTTCCATTATTTTATTATTGTTATCGTTTCTCCTTATCTAAATCGGCGATATTTTCGCATTCGGAGGAGAACGTTGGTGACTGAGATTTCGTGAGCAGATCTGTTCGAAACGCCTTTGTTTTAATGATAGCCATCCCAAATCTTGTATCGTGTCCACGAAACTCTCTCTCCTATCTCTCAATAATACGAAACGTGCTGCCCTTCGTTGAACTTTATCATTGTATTTCGTTAACCCTATTTGGTAAGGATCCCACACCACGCAGTAGTACCCAAAAAGAGGAAGGACAAGTGTAGTGTAGGCAGCCTCCTTAGTAGACCTGAGCTACCTTCTAAGTGTTCTGCCAACGAAACGCAGTGTTGTGGGGAGATTGTTCGTAATTATAATTCTTAGATATTCAGTTGAATTTATGCCTTTAGATTCGATTGATTTATATCGTATGACCAAAGCATAACGAATTTCATATAGCACTCATGTGGATGACATCACACTTTTCATTATTAAGGGTCAATTTCCAATTTTTGCACCATACACAGATCTTACCTAAATCGTTTTACAATTGGTTTTGAACTTCTGATTACTTTACCAGACGATAAACGACAGCCTCATCTGCAAACAATCTAAGACGGTTGTTCAGATTGTCTCCTAAATCGTTTACATGGATAAAGAACAACAGAGGGCCTATAACACTACCTTGGGGAACGCCAGAAATCATATCTGTTTTATTGGATGACTTTCCGTCAGTTACTACAAACTGTGATCTCTCTGACAGTAATCATGAATTCAGTCACGTAACAGACGATATGCCATAACAACGGAAATTTGTTACAAGCCGCTTGTGATATAAGGTGTCAAAAACTTCTCGAAAAATAGAAATACGGAAATCAATTTTAAGTCGTTTGTCGATAGCACTGAACACTTCGTGTGAGTAAACAGCTAGTTGTATTCCACAAGAACGATGTTTTCTAAATCCACGTTGACAGTGTATCAAATACGGTTCAAATGGTTCTGAGCACTATGGCACCTAACATCTGAGGTCATATGTCCCCTATTAGAACTACTTAAAGCTAAATCATCTAAGGACATCACACACATCCATGTCCGAGGCAGGATTCGAACCTGCCACCGTAGCGCCTGACGTTGACTTCTGGGAGCTTCACCTTCTTTGTCAGGCAGTGTAATTAAAACTTTTTACTTGTTATTGTCTTATATAAAAGAGACGACGGAAAAACTGCTAATCCTCATTCTAATATTGCCCTTCTTAATGACCAGAGGTAGCGGTTGTCAAGATAAAATACTTTAGCATCTAGTCGCTAATATTACGAACATAGTCCTCAGAAACCTGTTTCAGGGGTCAGGCTCCCATCATCTGGCTGTGTAAATTAATCCTTAATAAGCGTGCACTTCAAAAGCAAACAATGTCAAAATATGAAAATAAAAAAAAATTTCGTCTTACTTTAAGAATGGCAAACTCAGATGCTCTGCTCCGCTTATCAATGATCCCGCCCAGCCACGAACGCGTTCCTTCTATAATTCGGTAATCGCCGGTCACACCCGCTCCATCCCTCCGTGCAGCACCAGTACGTAAACATTGTAAGGGTCTGAACACTTTGCATTGAACCATTAGCCGTTCCATAACATTCCATAGATGTTACAAAGGAACATAGGGAGACAGCATATCGACGGTTATCTATGCAAAATCTTTCACATTTGTCATGGTAACGCCAAGTAAATAACGGTTACGATATGAAGATGATAAATCGTCTTATCCATAGGGGCAAGAAGAAAAGGAAGGGGGAGATAGCAAGAGTTAAGAAGATCGTTACTGTAGTATTTTTTGGGAAAATTTCACAGAAACTTGCAACATTTTGCGGCCACGCAACGTTCACTTGGCTTGCACAACAAAAAATGAGCTATAGTTTAAGGGATGAGGTTGTCAACAGGGTAAGTAAACTTGAACAGACGCGTGTGCATAGCACGAAGCGAAATATGTGGAACAAACGGGCGGAAAATTTTCAGCAAGATATACGTAGGATATACATATTTTTAGACTGGGCAACTACGGAAAATTGAAGTTGCCAGGCTGAAGAAACCAGTCACCCTCCTCCCCGATTCCCTCGAAACGCATAGAAGAGGATGTAGAGTTGATGTATGTGGATAGGAAAGGAAACAAACGCGAACTACTTCAGAAACATGAAATAGCAATCCACTGGGTTAAGTTAGATAATGTACTTGACACACTCGTACAAATTGGCGAGAATGGTAATCGTTTCTTCAATAGTTACTGTATTTTTTCTCTTTTTTGTGGTTGGTGGTGATAGTACGTTAAATGTCACTGATTTTGCATTCATTACCACCAGCACGTCTCACCACGCTCCTTCGTTAACTTCTTTGTCACGCTGCGGAACGGCTAAGGGATCAGTGCAGTCTGTCAGTTTACGAACTAGCGGTGTAAGGAGAGGCAGATGATGCGACCGGTGGCTACCGCCTTACGAAAGGAAACTATTTGGCCCCTGAGCGATAACGTGGATTAGCAGCACAGAGAATTTGGTGTCGCCATTTTTAAGTAAAGCGAGAACTTTACGTCAAAATAATTGTATTTCTTTTTATATTTTGACATTGTGTTCTTTTTTAGGCCATGTATATCTAGGACTAACTTAGGGTCATGACGGGAGCTTGAATACCGAAACGCATTTCTGAGGACTACGTTCCTAATATTCGTGATCCTGTGCTCAATTATTTATAGCGGAATGACAATACTCATTATACTAATTATTTGACTGCTCACGTTATGTGTTGTGTTTCTGAATCCACCACATGCTAATAACAAGTATTTTCATATGTACCACAAGAAAGAGCTGCATGCAACATAAATTGTTTTGTTTTAGTGTGTTATGTTCCCGTCTTGGAACTTAACAGAACACGTGGCGGTGAGTCGTGCAGCATCTACCGGGTTTAGTTTTTTGACTTTACTGGGTAAAGTGGTGATTAATCGTAATGTTAGATGCTATTCTCTTATCTCAAGACATATTCTATGGATAGCACAGTGTAATGAATTTTATTTTTATTTATAGTTCTTAATTACATCAAAAATAAAAAAGGTACAATTACAATGATTGTAGAAAGTGTTGTGCAGTATCAACCATTGTCATTTCTGCGATAATATCGCTTTTTAACTCTGCACTGCAAAGATACTTATTGAATGATAATATAACACACCAGCATGGCAACGTAATGTTACTATTTCAGCTCAGTTCACCACTATTTACCTCACTGTTTTATAGACGTCACAAATGAAACACAAAATGTTTTCCTGATCCGCACATACAGCATATGTCGAGCCTCTACACTTGGTGCACAGCTCCCAGTCTTCTTCCTATGACACCAGACGCGTAACGGACTTTTCCTTCCCTTCTGTTGACCCATTCTTTTCAATAAACTCCAGTTTTCCTCGCCGTTTTATAAATGGTTTTCCACAGCCATCTCTTGAGTGTTATTTTATTTGCTAACACCTAGTTTAAGTTAAGGATTCATCAACTCTCTTTCAGACTCCATTTTTGCTGGTTTTAATCTCCTCTCTTCGGTGGTAATCTTTTTCATTTCTAATGGTTGAAAAAACTTCAGCTGCGTCCTTCGCTGTCATTTTGTTAGACATAACCTTCCTCGCATCCATTTTCATGCTCTCTTCATACCATTTTCCACTTTCTTTTTGTTATTTTCCACCATTTTAGTTTGAAAGGAAGTAAGAAAGAGAAAATATAATTGAAAAATTGAAATTACTTGTGACCGGTTCAGAAAGGCAATCGGGCTGCTGGTACAGCGCTACAAACATGTAGTAGGATCTAGTCACATTGTACGTACTTTTACGGAAAATATCATGAAAAGTTTGTTAAATATCGTTTCTTACGTAACAGAAATAACCGAGACACAGCAGCGAAATGAATTACTTATCCTATGAACGAGCTTCAGAGGCCTTAGTATATGCTCCGAGAGCTAAGAGCTAAAACAAGACCATCAAGCACTCAGATCACACAAAGCATTCCAAACGTCCCTCTTCGTAATCGGCCTATTGGATTGCAATATAACTGACGGCATATGCCTAATTAAATTTTACAGTGAGTAAGGTCATCGTTACGAAAATAACGACGTTTAGTTGGAGGAAAGTGTACAATAGACTCTCCTGAAGGAAGAATCCATTCTAAACTTTAGCTAAATACTGATGATAATTTTGAAATGTGTGGAATATAGCGCAATTGCTGACGAACCTCACAAGGGGAAAAATACGTAGCACATAATATTTAGTATAAAAATCACTGATAGCTAAAGTGGATAATTAAACAGTCACCTGCTACCTAGGCAATGAATCTCCAGAATCTTGGGAAAGGTAATGGCAAAGGAATTTAAGCAAATAGTCACTGGCGTGGCAACAGAAGGTTGCCACGCTTTTCCACAGCACTTAGTTCCAAAGAAAATAAATGAATCAGTAAGTACTGAGTCCGCAGTTACTTATTCTGAAATACTAAATTTTGAAAGGAACGGTAAATGTAATTACTGGTTAAATAAATGACTGGCTTAACTTGAACTTCGTTATGTAAAAAAAAAAAAAAATGGTAACTTCGGCATAACGTAATGCAGAATTTAGAAAAAGGCAAACAATTTACTGTTGATTATTGAAAGATTGAACTGCATTTACTTTAAGCAAACGAGCAATTGGTTTTACTTTTAAAATAATAACAATAAAATACATATCAAGCCAGCAGAAGTCACTCGCTAATCTAAATACACAATAAATAAAATAGATCATTCTTAATTCGTACTGTATCTTTAGTTATTAGTTTTGCCAGTTAAATTTTACTTTGCTTTAAGTAGCCTCTGTTATGCAACACAAGAATGGTTACTGTGGCAGAAAACTTAGACTGGAACTGGATTTTAGCAAACACACTAACTGGCAGTAAATAGTTAATCACTTTTCATATTGTTAATACACTCGGTGGTTCCATGGAGCCAGCCGGTGTGACCGAGCGGTTCTAGAGCTTCGGTCTGGAACCGCGTGACCGCTACGGTCGCAGGTTCGAATCCTGCCTCGGGAATTCGAACCTGCAGCGCCTAGAACCGCTCGGCCACTTCGGCCGGCGGGACTGATGAACTCAAAGTCCAATAGTGATCAGAGCTATTTGAACCATTTTTTTTATTGCATGGAAAGGAAGCGGACCCTGCTTAGTAATAACGTCTGAGGACAATGACAACACAGGTGCTCTGCAAGTTTTAACTATTGCAAGTTATTATTGAAGCTATTCACACTTTGTGCAGGAAATGTTGCTGGGCAATTCCTTAACAGTCTTACCATGTTGTAGCTGTGCGGACGACGAAGAATGTAGCCGACGATAATGCTGCCCTGCCACCGTTCTGCTGCTACTACTGTTCGATGAGAAGAAACCAAAGACGTCTCCAGAGCCACGGATAATTGTGGGACAGGCAACAGTTGTAATCACAGCTTCCTTCGCCTGTCCACTCCTACCGTGCTATCAACACTCGCGAGCTAACAAATCTGGCGCTTCTACACTGACGCGACCTTAGCTGCACACCGCGTCGGCGGTAGCGCCCGACAAACGCTTCCGCCCCCTTTCATAACACAGACTGCCCTGCTTTCCTGCCTGTTCGCAACGCGACAGAGACTCTGCATACGCAAAGATAAACAACGACACAGCTACTACTACTATTTCGTCGCTCCCGATACATTTCTATGAAGTTCGCTTGGCTGTTACGCAGCAATATTTTGCCGGCCGATGTGGTCTAGCGGTTGTAGGCGCTCAGTCCGGACCGCGCGACTGCTACGGTCGCAGGTTCGAATCGTGCCTCGGGGATGGATGTGTGTGATGTCCTTAGGTTGGTTAGGTTTAAGTAGTTCTAAGTTCTAGGGGACTGATGACCACAGATGGTAAGTCACATAGTGCTCTAAAAAATAATAATAATAAAAAAAATTTAAAAAATTGCAATTTTTATTATAATTACAATCAAGTATATACAGTCAAAAATAAATACACTAGTACATCGATTACGTATTGAATATAGTTTCCGTGATATATCTGATAGATTCAGAATCAAAAGTGCAGCGCAAGTTATCAACGAATATAAAACGGCGAAAGTTTTGGATGGTGCAGAAGGTATTTTATTTGCATTTTTGGTGTTACACACTGAAGAGAGGACGAAAATATCCGACTCCTGCACAAGCTTTCTTGTGTTTGCTGTACCCTTCTGCCATTTGGGAAATGAGAGTAGTGGCCAGTAACGTTAGCCGCCCTATACTGCACGACTCTCCCCTAAAGTTCGATCTTGCGGGCACTGGAGCAGGTGACACATTCTTCCTGATTTAAATTTCTTGTCTGTTCCGATTCACTCAGTGCCCTTCACTCAATGCAACGTTTGTATCCAGCAGATAAAATAGTCCAGATCATCCGGGAAGCCCTCCTCCAACTACAGCGACTGGGGAAGGTTGTGGCTTTCTGCTGGGTTCCAGGGCATGTCGGCATTGCTGGGAATGAAAGGGCAGATCTCGTAGCCAAGAAGGCGTGTCTCGATCCACAAGTATCTCAGTGTGCTGTCCCCCTGCACGCACTCACCTCGCTATTGAGCTCATGAGTCATGCGTCGGTGGGAGGATGAGTGGCTGGAAGTGACTGACAATAAGCTCCGTAAAGTCAAGCCCACAACCCGTGTGTGGTGTACTTCCTTTCAGCCCCGTCAACGGGACGAGGTTCTCCTCACTCGGCTTCGAATAGGCCACAGCCCTATGACGTATGGCTTCCTGCTCCGACGAGAGGACCCTCCAATGTGTGGTTCTTGTGGCGTACGGGTCACTGTGCGCCACGCTTTATTGGATTGCGTTTTATTTTCTGACCAGTGGGCCGCGGCTGACTTGCCAACGGACCTTCCATCTCTTTTAGGCAACACTCGGACGAATGTGGTTAAAGTTTTAAAGTTCTGTGTCATGTCAAATGTTTTTACAAAGATTTTAGGGAGGGGATCTTAATTTGCTCACTGTGTGACAAGCTCGTCCATATTTTATGTAAGTGGCCAGCCAATGAAAATTCACTGAGGCATTATTTTTGCTACGTTCTACCTACGTATGTCGCATTTTCCTTCTTTTCCTGCTTTCTTTGCGTGTGTACTTCAGTTTTATTATGTCTGCCCACATTCGTTCCTTTTAATGTGTGTAAGGGCGCTGATGACCTCGATGTTGAGCGCCCATAAGCCCCAACACACACACACAATAGCTCAAAATATACTCTTCTGGGTTAGCACTTTCCTCCGCGGACCACGTAGTTTCTTCTTTGAACACTATATATTATTTTGAGATTTAAACGAAACATGAGCAACTGATGGGAATGCTTCTTGAATACGTCATAGGGGTGGTAAGTCCCTTTGCATCTACACGAGAAGCGACGCCGAGGAGACGCACGCTGGGACGGAGGCGCGGTCGTCTTTCTTTTGTTTCTCACCTGCTGGGAGGCGGCGCCGTGGCGGGACTGTGTTGTCCGTGCAGGAGTGCAGAGGGCGGGCCATTTGCATTTTTTCAATTCGGGAATTTAGTGCCGCCGTAAGCGCGTATATATTACGCGGGGTACGGGGGCGCCGCCCTTATCTGAACCGCCGGCGGCCGATATTAAAACCGCACCCAATTCCGCGGCGAGCCGCAAACAGGGGGCTGATTCACGGCCGCAGCGCCGGCGCGAAACGCGTCGCGTCGCCGGCGGACAAATTAAGACCGACTGCAGACATCACTCCGCCAGACATTCTTAACGTGGGGGCCGCAAATGAGGAGCGGCACTGACGAACCAGCCACGACAGCTACTTTCGCCTGGAAATTGCGAGGATGTCGCCTTTCTACGTGTGCCTGCTGAAGAATGCAAATATTCGTTACTGTAGCTCCACAATTAAAGCACACTAGTATCAAACAAAGGCGTTCATGTGTCGAAGAAATTACTAAGACAAATTTTTTGTGCCGGCCATTTACACAGCAGCTGTATATAGACTAGTGGCCATTAAAACTGGTACACCAAGAAGAAATGCAGATAATAAACGGGTATTCATTCGAGCAAATATATTATACTAGAACTGATATGTGATTACATTTTCACGCAATTTGGGTGCATAGATCCTGAGAAATCAGTATCCAGAACAACCACCTCTGGCCATAATAATGACCTTGATATGCCTGGGCATTGAGTCAAACAGAGCGTGCACAGGTACAGCTGCCCATGCAGCTTCAACACGATACCACAGTTCATCAAGAGTAGTGACTGGCGTATTGTGACGAGACAGTTGCTCGGCCACCTTTGACCAGAGCGATCTGGTGAGAGATAGATCTGGAGAATGTGCTGGTCAGGGCAGCAGTCGAACATTTTTTGTATCCAGGAAGGCCCGTGCAGGACCTGCTACATGCGATCGTGCATTATCCTCCTGAAATGTAGGGTTTCGCAGGGATCTACTGAACGGTAGAATCACGCGTCGTAACATATCTGAAATGTAACGTGCACTGTTCGAAGTGCCGTCAATGCGAACAAGAGGTGACCGAGACGTGTAACCAATAGCTCAAATGGATCTGAGTGCTATGGGACTTAACTGCTGTGGTCATTAGTCCCCTAGAACTTAGAACTACTTAAACCTAACTAACCTAAGGACATCACACACATCCATGCCCGAGGCAGGATTCGAACCTGCGACCGTAGCAGTCCCACTGTTCCGGACTGAGCACCTAGAACCGCGAGACCACCGCTGCCGGCTGTAACCAATAGCACCCCATACCATCACGCCGGGTAATACGACAGTATGGCGATGACGAATACATACTTCCAATATGCGTTCACCGCGATGTCGCCAAACACGGATGCTACCATCATGTTGCTGTAAACAGAAGCTGGATTCATCCGACAAAATGACGTTTTGCCATTCGTTCACCCAGGTTCATCGTTGAGTACACCATCGCAGGCGCTCCTTTCTGTGATGCAGCGTCAAGGGTAACCGCAGCCATGATCTCCGAGCTGATAGTCCATGCTGCTGCAAACGTCGTCGAACTGTTCGTACAGATGGTTGTTGTCTTGGAAACGTCCCCATCTGTTGACTCAGGGATCGAGACGTGGCTGCACGATGCGTTACAGCGATGCGGATAGGATCAAGCAGAGCGCTCCGTATTACCCTCCTGGACCCACCGATTCCATATTCTGCTAACAGTCATTGGATCACGACGAACGCGAGCAGCAATGTCGCGATACGATAATCCTCAATCACGATAGGCTACAATCCGTTGTCTGTGAAAGTCGGAAACGTGATGGTACGCATTTCTCCTCCTTACACCAGGCATCACAACTATGTCTCACCAGGAAACGCAATTTACTTTATTTACAATAAAGTGCCTGGCAGAGGCTTGAATGAACGGCTTTCAAGCTCTCTACCGTTTCACTCTTGAATGGCGCTCCACGAAAACGAGCACTTAAATTTTTCTGTGCGAGTCCTGATTTCTTTTATTTTATCGTGATGATAATTTCTTCCTATGTAGGGATGCCAACAGAATGTTTTTGCAATAGAAGGAGAAAAGTGGTCATTGAAATTTCGTGAGAAGATCTCTTCGAAACGAAAATCGCCTTTGTTTTAATGATTGCCACTCCAATTCACATATCATGACACTATCTTACCTATTTCGCGATAGTACAACACGAGCCGCCCTTCTTTGAACTTTTTCGATGTCATCCGTCAGTTCCACCTAATGTGGATCCAACACCGCTCAGCAATACTCCAGAATTGACACATTTGGTGTAAGCAATCTCCTTAGTAGACCTGTTGCACTTCTTAAGTGTTCTGCTAATGAATCGCAACTTTGGTTTGCTCTACCCACAACATTACCTATGTGATCGTTCCAATTTAGGTTATTTGTAATTGTAGTCCATAAGTATTTAGTTGAATTTACAGCGTTAAAGATTTGTTTGACTTACCGCGTAAACGTAATTTAGGGGATTTCTTTTAGTGCTCATGTGAATTACTTCACACTTTCTTTATTCAGGATCAATTGCCACTTTTCGCACCATACAGATATCTAAATTATTTTGCTATTTGTATTGATCATCTGACGACTTTACAAGAGCGTAAATAACAGCATCATCTGCAAAGCTTAGAAGCCTACTCTTGATATAGACCAGGAACAGTAGAAGGCCTATAACACTTTCTTGGGGAACGCCGGATATTTTTCTGTTTCACTTGATGTCTTTCCGTCTATTACTACGAACTGTGACCTTTCTGACAGGAAATCACAAATCCAGTCGCACAACTGAGGCGATATTCCATAGGCAAGAAGTGTGGTTAGAAGACACTTTTGAGGAACGGTGTCGAAAGCCTTCTGGAAATCTAAAAATATGAATCTATTTGACATCCCCTGTCAATAACAATCATTACTTCAAGATATTTTCGTTTACACATACAGTTTATCTTTTGAACTTGCCTATAGGTCTTAGACTCAAAACAGTTCGTTGAGGATTTTATAATAAAATGGAAAAGTACTTACCGATCAGCGTCTAATACATTATTTTTAAACCAAATATCTTCCTCTCAGGAGTAAACTGGTTGAAAGTTTGCATTTTTCGTTTTGGTCACTGTTATCAACGAACAGCTGTGTAACTGCTATTTTTTGTGTCTATTGTCTAAATTGTTTCTGTATGTGTTGCCAACAATACACACAGAAAATGGCAGTTAAAGTGCTATGGTTGAAGGCAGTGACAAAAAGGAAAAACGCAAACTTTCAACGAGTTTGCCACCTGAGAGAAAACTATTTGGCTTAGAAATGAAGAATTAGACGCTGATCTGTAAGTACTTTCCCATTTCATTCTAAAAACCTCAACGAAGTTCTTTAAACCTATACCCTATGACTGCAAACAATAACCTGTACGGGCAACCGAAAAAATCGGGTAACGTTTCACGACACTCACTGAAGAGGCCTTGTAACTAAGGCGAAACGCGTCTTGATGCAAAAGATTAATAAAAAAACTTAATGTGCAGCATGCAAAATGGCTTCTTCTTTTGAAACTACTGTATTTTAAATTTCTGAGAATGCGCCCGTTATTGTATGGAAGTGGAATCGCGGTGTGAGAACGGAAAAGAATACACGCCAAAATCCTCAGTCGAGATAATCAAGCAGCTGCGGAGTTTCTTGACTTACTAAATGCAATGGGCTCGGCTTCACACCAGCGTTTATTGACGAACTACCATGCCAGGTATCAAACAACATTAGTGACTAAGTTGAGGAATTCTTGGTAAGGAGGGGGCAGCATCTTTTCTCGGATGGCGCGTCATCGACAGAAGTTGACGTAGCTTCAAGCGTGCCACCGTTGAGTCTGCTGGCATCATTGCTAATCATATTCTATATTAATGACCTGAAGGACAGTGTTTACAATACACTTTTGTTCAGATGGTGCAAGTAATGAACCACAGCGTGGCGCGCGAAATGCTTACATAATGTTTAATTAACAAGGTAAGTAAGGTGTAAGTGTACACCAGATGTAGATTGAGTTAAACGAAATGGTATCGACAGCAACTGAGGGATTCACACCAAATAAATTAACAAACCACAGAGCTGAAAACCCATGGTACACCAAACAGGTCATTAGACTGGTGCAGAAACAACGAAAAAACATGCCAAATTGAAACGAATGCAAAATCCCCAAGTCTGCTGATCTTTTATAGAAGCCAGTAATTTAGAGCGGACTTTAAGCGATATTCTTATTATAGTTTCCACAACGAAACTTTGTCTCGAAACCTGGCAGTAGTGAAGCATCTTAAACCACTTAATAAAAGCAAGTCTTCCGGTCCACACTCTATGCCAATTAGTTCCCTTTCAGAGTACGCTGATGCAATAACTCCATACATAACAATCATATACAACCGTTCGCTTGACGAAAGGTCAGTACCTAAAGACTGGAAAGTTGCACCGTTCACACCAATATTCAAGAGAGGCAATAGGAGTAATCCACTAAATTAGAGGCTCTTATCATTAACGTCGATATGCAGCAGGATTTTGGAACATATAGTGTGTTCGAACATTATGAACTACCTCGAAAAGACCAGCATATTGACACATAGTCAACATGGGTTTGCCGCCCGGGGTGGCCGAACGGTTCTACGCGCTACAGTCTGGAACCGCGCGACGCTCCTGCCTCGTGCATGGATGTGTATGATGTCCTTAGGTTAGTTAGGTTTACGTAGAAATTAGTTCTAGGGGACTGATAACCTCAGAAGTTAAGTCCCATAGTGCTCAGAGCCATTTGAACCTTTTGAACACGGGTTTAGAAAACATAATTCACGTGAAACACAACTAGCTCTTTACTCGCACGAAGTGTTGAGTTCTATCGACAAGGGATTTACAATTGATTCCGTATTTCTAGATTTCTAGATTTCTAGATTTCCAGAAGGCTTCTGACACAGTACGTTACAAGTAGCGTGTAACTAAACTGCTTGCTTGTCGAATATCGTCTAAGTTATGCGACTGGATTCGTTATTTCCTGTCAGAAAGGTCCCAGTTTGTAGTAAATGACTGTAAGTTTTGGAGCAAAACAGAAGTGATTTCTGGCGTTCCCCAAGATAGTCTTCCAGGCCCTCTGTTGTTCCATTTCTATGTAAATGGTTCAGGAGAGAGTTTGAGCAGCCTTCTTAGGTTGTTTGTCGTTTATGGTACGGCAGTTGACCCTAAATAACGAAAAGTGTGAGGTCATCCGCATGAGTGGTAATAGGAATCCGTTAATTTTTGGTTACACAACAAATCTGTCGAATCTAAGGGCGGCAAGTTCAACTACATACCTAGGAATTACAATTACGAACGACTGAAATAAGAAAGAACACATATGAAATATTGTGGGGAAGGCGAACCAGAGACTGCGGTTTATTGGAAAAAGCCTTAGAAGATGCAACAGAACCACTAAGGAGACTGCCTTGCGCTATGGTTGTCCGTCCTTTGTCCTCTTTTGGAGTACTGCTGGACGGCATGGGGTCCTTAACATATAGAATTAATGGAGTACATCGAGAAATTTCAAAGAAGAGCAGCTCGTTTATACTATCGAGAAATAGGGAAAAGAGTGTCACGGACGTGATGCGGGATATGGGGTGGACATAATTAAAACAAAGGCGTTTCTCATTGCTATTAAATCTTCTCACGAAATATCCGTCATTAACTTTCTCCTCCGAATGCGAAAATATTTTGTTGCCGCCGACCAACATACGGAAAAAATGGTTCAATTGGCTCTGAGCACTATGGGACTTAACTTCTGAGGTCAGCAGTCCCCTAGAACTACTTAAACCTAACTAACCTAAGGGCATCACACACATCCATCCCCGAGGCAGGATTCGAACCTGCGACCGTGGCGGTCGCGCGGTTCCATGATTCACAATTAAGTTGGACAGTATTGTCTTCCATTCTGTTGCTACACTTTCCTGTACATCCTTATCTTCCCCACGCACTTCATTCCACACGATGTTGTGCCTGGCATTGAAACTGACAAATGGCTCTGAGCACTATGCGACTTAACTTCTAAGGTCATCAGTCGCCTAGAACCACTTAAACCTAACTAACCTAAGGGCATCACACACATCCATTCCCGACGCAGATTTCGAACCTGCGACCGTAGCGGTCGCGCGGTTCCAGGCTGGCGCGCCTAGAACCGCTCGGCCACTCCGACCGGCCATACAGAACAACGATCATCATAGTAAAATAAGGGAAATCAGGGTTTACATGGGAGGGTATAGGTGTTCGTTTTCTCCGCGCCCTGTTCGACGGTGGAATGACAGAGAATTATTGTAAAGGTGTTTCGATGAATCCTCTGCCAGCCATTTAAGTGTGATCTGCAGAGTAGCCCTGTAGATGTAGACACGTCAATCTTTTCTTTTTTATGTTAGTCATCAAAATGTGGCAGGGGTAAAATACAGGGAGCGAAAGGCTATTTATAATTTGTACAGAAACCAGATGGCAGTCATAAGAGTCGAGGGGCATGAAAGGGAAGCAGTGGTTGGGAAAGGAGTGAGACAGGGTTGTAGCCTCTCCCCGATGTTATTCAATCTGTATATTGAGCAAGCAGTAAAGGAAACAAAAGAAAAATTTGGAGTAGGTATTAAAATTCATGGAGACGAAGTAAAAACTTTGAGGTTCGCCGATGACATTGTAATTCTGTCAGAGACGGCAAAGGACTTGGAAGAGCAGTTGAATGGAATGGACAGTGTCTTGAAAGGAGGATATAAGATGAACATTAACAAAAGCAAAACGAGAATAATGGAATGTAGTCAAATTAAATCGGGTGATGCTGAGGGAATTAGATTAGGAAATGAGACACTTAAAGTAGTAAAGGAGTTTTGCTATTTAGGAAGTAAAATAACTGATGATGGTCGAAGTAGAGAAGATATAAAATGTTGACTGGCAATGGCAAGGAAAGCGTTTCTGAAGAAGAGAAATTTGTTAACATCGAATATCGATTTATGTATCAGGAAGTCGTTTCTGAAAGTATTTGTTTGGAGTGTAGCCATGTATGGAAGTGAAACATGGACGATAACTAGTTTGGACAAGAAGAGAATAGAAGCTTTCGAAATGTGGTGCTACAGAAGAATACTGAAGATAAGGTGGATAGAGCACGTAACTAATGAGGAGGTATTGAATAGGATTGGGGAGAAGAGAAGTTTGTGCACAACTTGACTAGAAGAAGGGATCGGTTGGTAGGACATGTTTTGAGGCATCAAGGGATCACAAATTTAGCATTGGAGGGCAGCGTGGAGGGTAAAAATCGTAGAGGGAGACCTAGAGATGAGTACACTAAGCAGATTCAGAAGGATGTAGGTTGCAGTAGGTACTGGGAGATGAAGCAGCTTGCACAGGATAGAGTAGCATGGAGAGCTGCATCAAACCAGTCTCAGGACTGAAGACAACAACAAGAACATCAAAATGTGTGCAGTACATTTCCCATTTGTTCGAGACGAATTCTAGTGTTTGCGTCTACCATACGACACAAGTCTTCTACTATTACCTGGAAAATCGTTGTGACAGCCACTCTCAGTTGAGTTAGATTACATGGTTTGTTGCGTCAGACTCTCTCCATCAAATATGCCTCTAAGAATCAAACACAGGGATTAACATCCTGGCAGAGTGGCGGCTATATTGAACCGTCCTGAAAACGGTCTGATTACCTAGGGGACACCACACAGGGCCCAAAATGTTCGCGCAGGAAATCTAGAATATTTTCTGTGTGAGTACGAGGTCCATCTTGCCAGAACCGTTGCGTCTCCATTGGTAAACATTTTTGCAAAATTGCGGAAGAAAACTCTTCGGGAGCATGTCCATACAACGCGCACTGTTAAATGTGCCTTTGAAAAAGATTGGGCCAGTGATTCCATGCCTGGAAATGGCACCGCAAACATTCTCTTTTTCTCCATAATTTTAAGTCTCGTATACAACATCGAGAGCTTCTCGTCCCTAGTACGTGATATTCTGCCTATCGGCGCTACCGTTCAACTGAACGTACACATCACCACAGAACCATGTGTTACGAATAACGGCAGCATCGTTTACGAGAGTCGAAGTCGCACCGTACCTTGTCAGTTTGTTCAACGCTGTCATTTTGTATGGATACAATTTCACGCCAGTCTGAGATATTCTTTGAAGAGATGGATGCGCACTTTGGCCGAAGCTCGCCTCACGGATTTCCTGGGACTTTGTGTCAAAGCCGCTCTCATAGCCTCGATATTCTCTGTAGTATGGACTTTGTTGCCACAAGGTCGCTTTCGCTCTAAAATATTGTCCTTAGTTTCAGATTTTGTGGTTGGTCTGTACACTGTCTGTCTGCAGGAGCTCCATCTCGTACGAAAATGAACACGAAAACGCGGCTGCCGTCTTCCTAAAACAACGCAGTCTTTACCTTCTGTTCTAGCATCAACCGGGCATTGACCGCCATTTTACTAAACTTAATCGGTGGCGATTAAGCCTCTACCACTGATAAGTGAGGAAACTGTTGCCGAATTGAAGACCGCCATTTTCGGGGAGGGATATTCATACTGACCTATGACTCAAAGGGTAAGAGAGGTAAGGGGAAAAAACACAAGAACAAAATATATGTTTACATCACAGTTCCTACAGAGTAATAAAGTCTATCTTGTATGAATGTAGTTGTCTACTTTTGTTTATTAGACCTCTATCAAAAGACGTGAAGCTATAAATATCTGTTCAAGAACTCCAATTTCGTTTATTACAAGTATCAACGAAAATGTATCAAGTTTTCGGTTCCAGCCCGTTGCATGAAACTTATGAAGTAGCAAAGAGTGAGATCACATCTTACACTAATTTGTTACTTTTGGTCCCTGTTTAATATTTCCTGGCACACATTTTGCCTCTGTCTTTTTTGATTAATTTTTCAGTCCTTAATTTAGTTTTGTACTGCATAATTTTATCTGCCTCACGTTCGACAATTTTATCTTAGTTTTCCTTCATCTATCTTGAACAATTGTAATCTCCAATACAACTTGAACTATCCCCTTTATTTTCACACTTTTTGTGACATCAGAGAGACAGTGTCCTTGTGAAACTTATTTGCACCTGTTAACTCATTGTGTCTGCAACGTTTTACGACACATGTGATATCGTTTACTAAGTGCAGGCCACGGCGTTCCCCTGCAAATGACGGCTTCAGTATGGGAGCGCTACACTAGCGCCACTGAGCGGTCTAGTTATGTTTGGTATATCTGTGGTGGCGACACGCACATTGACAGTTGCCGTCTTCTTGTGAAACTGGCACTAACTACTGCTATTCGTCACAAGATTCAAACATTGCCAATCCTGCAAATAAAATATTTAGCACACAATGTCAATGTATGACGTTTGCCCTGTGCTATCTAGAAAAAGCTGCACAAATATCCACCCAGGTCTTGACTAAATTTCAGAGTGGTGTAAATATCCAGAAAAATAAAAATTGTGTCTTTGGCCGAATGCGGAGAAGTAGTATCCTATCACTACAGAAAAAATGAGTCCCTGTTGGAATCAGTCAATTCGTACAAACACCTGGGTAACACATGTCGCAGACATACGAAATTTAATGTACACATACACTCGGTCGTAGTTAAGTCAGGTTGCAGATTGTTGACTAGACAATTCTGTGTCCCATCTTAGAATGTTATTCAGATGAGTGGAACCCAGAGCAAATAGTACAGGAGTTGCTGAACGTATTCAGAGAAGATTATTTTTGTTATCTCTCGTGCACAGTCCTGCAATATTTTGCAAATGACAACACTTACCGCCTCGACTCTCAATAAACGTGTTTAATCCCCAGGACGGCGATTTCGGTCTATTATGCCACTCTCAGGTGGTAGTTCAGTATGGATAATGCGTATAGTTCCTTCATTAATACACCGTCCTCAGGTTAACCGTTTACATATTCCATGTGTATAATAAGAGAGGAGTTTCCCGCATTTGGATAAAAGAATGTAACGTAAGTGCTATAGAATTTATCTCACTTTGGTACTTTCAGTGTGTGTCTACCAGGTGTGAATTTCACAATGCAGTCAAATGTCACAGCTAATGGTTGCGAAGATTACGGTGCACACAGCGGCCAATGTGTAGCGTAAAGCTGCTACCCGGCCAGGCATTTAACCGTTCCGTAAAGTGTCGATCCAATGGCGCACATGGTAGGCCGTATGGCGTGTGTCTCGTCATCACTGGCATAGAGTGTTACTGAAAATCTCCTCCCTCGCCTGCATTTTATGGCCTACGGCCCTACGGTCTATCTTCTGCACCATTGCCGACTTACAGACTCACAAAACGTCTGGTCAGCTCTCTTACTCGGCACGTTGGCCACTGTGTGCACCTTATCACGTATGCGATCGATTTCGTCAGCCACATTAAATGCTTGCGACTTGGAGAAGCAGATATCATGGTAATCTTTGATGCCGTCTCATTATTCACATGTGTTCCCCACCGAGGACTATACAGATCTGCTGTCCCAATCCGTTGACGATAACGTTGTGGTTTGAAAATTGAAAATTTGTGGTAAGTTCCTATGGGACCAAACTACTGAGGTCATCGGTCCTAGGGTACACACTACTTGATCTAACTTAAACTAGCTTACGCTAAGGACAACACACGCAACAATGCCGGAGGAGGACTCGAAGCTCCAATGGAGTTGTTGATTGATTTAAGCACACTGTGACGTTATAGTATTTTTTATATCCTAAAAAATATTTTAAACAGATGGAAGGCTTCGCTATGGGAAGCCTATTAGCTTCAGACATAGCGAACATGTTTATGAAATAGTTTGAGGGCATCGCCCTCGGTAGCGCACCTGCAAACACAGTTGCTTTGCCGTTACGTTGGCGACACAGCCGTTGTATCGCCTCATGGATGTGAATAGCTGGGAGAGTGCTTGGACCACATCAACAGCGTCCATCATCACATCAACATTACGTTGTAAGTAGACACAGGTGGTGGCTTGCCATTCCTAGACCTCCATAAACGCCGAAAAGTAAACGTTTGAGCCATGCAGTTTACGGAAGACTCACCGACACAGTCTGGTGTCTGCACGCGAGGTGAGCCACTTGAGGAAACTGTCGCAAGAAAACGCCTACAACAGCCAACAAATTTTTAAATCATTTCGCCGAAGAACAGATAGCAGAAATCCACCGAGAAGACACGAAGATGCTTGCTTTTTTACGTTCTACGTCTCAGTGACAGGAAAGATTAGTCACCTCGTAAACAGGTACGAAATCGATTCAGGATTATGGTCTGCAGCGGAACTTCGACCATTCATGAGAATTGTCAAAAGAATATAATAGCATCTACTTTCAGTGCCAGTCGCACATTTTTTATGCTATGACAAGTTTCAAACTGTCTAGACAATGTTCAGAATGCTCCATTCGCACCATCAACAGAACAGGACCTGCTGATGGTATACTACATCTTCCACATCGCTGGAAACGGGTTCTACACAACGCTGGTGACTACTTTGAAGGACAGTAACAGGTGCAAACATGTGACTTGTAAACTTCCAGTATAAAAATAAAAAAATTGATAATTTTTTGTTAATGTCTTAACTCACGAAAACTGATAAATTTTGACGGAAGCAGCGCTACGCCAAGGCCCTGAATAAACGGAATAATTCTTACTTCATAATGGTGTCGCTGGATAACGTTGTCTATATATCGGCTCGTGAATGGCACAGCTTAGTGCAATGCTGGCCTATCTACTAATACTGGACAACGTTTGTCTGAGATCTGAATCATTAGAAAGACTGACTTTCCTTATTGCCACAGCTGCACAACACGTCATCTGATTATTAAAGAACACACGACTATGAGATGAGAAAGTTACTGAAGTATTTTAATTTAAATACACTACTGGCCATTAAAATTGCTACACCAAAAAGAAATGCAGATGATAAGCGGGTATTGATTGGACAAATATATTATACAAGAACTGACATGTGATTACATTTTCACGCAGTTTTTTGCATAGATCCTGAGAAATCACTATCCAAAACAACCACCTCTGGCAGTAATAACGGCCTTAATACGCCCGGGCATTGAGTCAAACAGAGCTTGGGTGGCGTGAACAGGTATACATGCCCATGCGGCTTCAACACAATACCACAGTTCATCAAGAGTAGTGACTGGCGTATTGTGGAGAGCCAGTGGCTCGGTCACCATTGACCAGACCTTTTCAATTGGTGAGAGATCTGGAGAATGTGCTGGCGAGGGCAGCAGTCGAACATTTTCTGTACCCAGAAAGGCCCGTACAGTACATGAAATGTAACGTCCACTGTTCGAAGTGCCGTCAATGCGAACAAGAGGTGACCGAGACGTGTAACTAATGGCACCCCATACCATCACGCCGGGCGATACGCCGGTATGGCGATGACGAATACACGCTTCCAATTTGCGTTCACCGCGATGTCGCCAAACACGGTTGCGACCATCATGATGCTGCAAACAGAACCTGGATTCATCCGAGGAAATGATGTTTTTCCGCTTTTGCGCCCAGTTTCGTCGTCGAGTAGACCATCGCAGGCGCTCCTGTCCGTGATGCAGCGTCAAAGGTAATCGCAGCCATGGACTCCGATTTGATAGTCCATGCTGCTGCAAACGTCGTCGAACTGTTCGTGCAGATTGTTGTTGTTTCGCAAACGTCCCCATCTGTTGACTCAGGGATCGAGACGTGGCTGCACGATCCGTTAGAGTCATACGGATAAGATGCCTGTCATCTCGATTGCTAGTGATACAAGGCCGTTGGGATCCAGCACGGCGTTCCGTATTACCCTCCTGGACCCACCGATTCCATATTCTGCTAACAGTCATTCGATCTCGACCAACGCAAACAGCAATGTCGCGATACGATAAACCGCAATCGCGATAGGCTACAATCCGACCTTTATCAAAGTCGGAAACGTGATGGTACACATTTCTCCCGCTTACACGAGGCATCACAACAACGTTTCACCAGGCAACGCCGGTCAACTGCTGTTTGTGTATGAGAAATCGGTTGGAAACTTTCCTCATGTCAGCACGTTGTAGGTGTCGCCAGCGGCGCCAACCTTGTGTGAATGCTCTGAATAGCTAATCATTTGCATATTGGAGCATCTGCTTCCTGTCAGTTAAATTTCGCGTCTGTAGCACGTCATCTTCATGGTGTAGGAATTTTGATGGCCAGTAGTGTAAATGACTTTTTTTTTTTTTGACGGGTAAAAATTATATTCTGAAAATCTTTTACATTGCTCATAAAGATCTGGAATCGATTATATGAAAAATTGAACATTACAAGTCTGGATCAATTGGTGGTGACGAATCACAAAAAGATTGAAACAAATTCATATTAACGTCTCAGACAAATGACTTAACAACGCGCATGAAAATAAAAATAATAAAATTTACCTTACAATTCATGGTTATGAACTGCGCTGTAACAGCGAAAGACTACAACATCACTGTAGCAGCGAACGACTGCAACTACTTTCGAGGCTGGTTTGACCTGCGACTCAATTGCAGCAAAGATATTTACTGCAGCAGGCAGCGCGTGAGCAATACATCGAAATTTCATTTGCTCCAGCGGGATGGTGAACCCCTACAAACTCTTTTGTATCGGTTGTGAATAAATAGTTGCCACTATTTAAGTTCCAACCCTTGTAAATTCCAGGACGCTATTACCATTCGTTTGTTAACGATCACAGTAAAATGGTTTACAGTTAAATACAAGAAAAAAAGATTCATCGAAAAAATTACTAAAAATCGAAAGCACGATTACGATGACTACTACAGACTGGACTCGTATTACAACCTATCACCGACTGACTAGATAGGCGCACAGAAGAAATATCGTGCATACATCTTACAACTTCGTGGCTGTTCGTAAGCGATCGGTAACTGAAAAATTTTCATGTCTTTTCAGGTTTAAACGATTTACTGCACAGTGGTAATGCAGCATAAAAGCTTTACTGGTAAGTAGGCTCCTCCTAGCATTCACTCTGCTAAAGATGAACTCTAATACTCAAATATTTATTACAGAAAAGATTCACGCCAGAGTACTGGTAAGTGCCCAACAAACAGATCGCCGAACAAGAGTCTTTCTCATTGCTCGCCCACATCTCCGCAGCCCATTAACTCACCATCGTGCAATTCGGTTCATCCGTTACCGATGTCTGCGTGGGAAATAGCTTCTGACTGGGTGCTGGTTTTTTTCCCCAGTGCTGCTTAAGGGAGATAATTACGTCTGCTAACTGCAGCGGCCCGGTAAACAGGAAAATTTAAGAAATAAGGAGCTGTCGAAAATGAGAGGAACCTCGGAAGATACATGTAGCTACGTCAGGAAACCGTCGCGTCTCTGTCACTAATACACATCGATTGGTATACTGAAGATGACCCAGGGAGACCGAAACCAGTCATACTACAAAAAATGTGCAACTGAAAAATAAACGATATACGATTTTTTTTCAAAAATACCATTACATTTGATAAATTGTCTCACAGTCATTATGTTGGCTATAGTGAGACTTGAGGAAGATGATGTTGAAAGGCGCGAGCTCTATCTTCTTATGTCGTGCTTTCTACTGAAAATCGCGTGCTTGCAGTCTTGTTAACTTTACTATTACAGAGATCGTTTACACTTTTGTTTTCAATTGGTCCTGTGTGCAACAAATAACTTACTTGGTCTTTCTGCTGCCACTGCTTGATCTGCTGCAATCCATTATTTAACAAAAACATAAAAAACCTATTATTCATGCTGAGTGCAATGCATGTTCTGTATGGCGGCTCCTGCTGTTGCTGCGGCTGCTGCTGCTTACTACAACTACATATAATGATAAATGATAACCCAAACAAGTACAGTCGTGCTCAAAAGCATCCGAACGACCTGAATTGCATTTCGCCTGATTCGCATGCAGCCCACATAACGCAGCTGTCTAGCAGGTCCTCTAATCGCTCCTTGGTACAGTCGTTTGACTATTGAAAATGGTTCCAACAAGTCACCACTAGAAAACACTAGTCTGTATCGCAATAACTTAAGACGTAAAGTAATACTACGATACTACAAATGTCAGGGAACACCTTATCACCGATAAGACTGTCCTTGAGGCTTGTAAGCCCACATTTATTACAATAAATGACATATCTGAAATGTTACCACTCTCATTATTACATCAGATAGGTAATGCACGTAGTAAGTTCGTCGTATTCATGATTTCCTCTTCAAAGTAACATACCGTACTTATTATTTAACACAAAACTACATTAAAAATTTAAATTATTCACGAGCAGCTAGTTGAGAATATGTATGAACTTCAAATGACATAACGAACCGTCTCGATCTGCATATGGATTCAAACCCAGGTCATGCAGACCAAGCAAAGATTTCGTGACGACGCAAACTAACAGTCATTCCTGATTAGGCATACAGAGAGTGATATACCTCGATTTTAGACAGTATCAATTAGCAAATACCAACTTTAAATTACATAACGCAAACATTTTTAACGGACGCGAATTCCTACCCAGCACCTATTGTCCCTGTTAACGAACTACGAGAGATGTTAAATATTGCTTCTTAACAAGTAACTTACTTGAAATGCCGTGAAGTAAAGCTTTGTGTTGGACAGGGATTCGGACCCAGATCCTAATAAGATAGATATCGAAGCACATCAACTGTGACATATCGCATTTTCTCGGCAGTAGCTAGATGTTTTAACTGAAATGACGAGACGAAACAACAATTTTTTCCTTCCCAGGACTCCAACCCCGCACCTATCGCTGTTATATTCTAGAGAAAACGAACGTTAAATATGGGTTTGTTACACCATCAGCGACATGTGAGCATGTTTGAACCAGAAATAATATGACGAAGTGTTCAGTGCTGACTGGGAATAGAGCACTACTCATATCGTTGTTGACTACACACAAAGAGAAGTCAGCTACCGAATTTTTCTTTGCCGGCAGCTCGGAATAACATCTTGAACTTACAGTGATCTCGCAAATAGTTGTGTGTCTCACTGGGAGTCAAAACGTCAAATATCGTTTGTGTTGACAACTAATGAAAATACATTAAATTCGAAATTATTATCCACCAGCAGATAGGTGTTCTCATGCTAGATCTTGATAATAGATAATGAAATGTTTAGTGCCGGGCCAGGATTCGAACCCATTCACGTGCAATATGTGGAGATGTTGAGGAATCTGCAGTTTTGAACAAACAACAAATTGTAGCCGAGCTGTATTGTCACGAAGGGATCAAATTCCACTTTAAGGGCGGTCTGAGTTGCATTCCCACTTCAGAACCAATTTTATCGACGTAAATAATCTCAGATAAAAGATGGGATAAGTGTCCTGTGATCCTACATAGTGTTTATTTCGTCAGTAGAAATAAATAACTAGTATAAGAAAGGTTACAGGCGATAGAGTTTCTACATGTCGCCACTCCAGACTTTATTGTGGCTCAACCTAACGTCTACTTGGTAGAGAAGGAATATCATTTTTAATGTGAATTTCAGACCACAGTACCATTATATCTTCTTCACTTGGTGTAGCCAAGAAGAGAATGGAATCTGCCTCTCCCTATCTAAAATCAGTGACCGAAGTTGGAACCGAACCCAGACCATAGATGTATGAACCTATCGGCCCAACAGACTGTTTGTTTCTCATAAGTATTGACCTGGCCATAAGCATTATCCTCATAGCGCTGTGGAATGCTGAATTTCTGGAGGTGTTATAGCTAAGTGTCAGTTACTAGCATAATGGTAAGTATCGCGCACGGTAAATAAGATGTCGCGAGTTCGAGTACATTCACTGCTAGATTTTTTTAAATACAGTTCTGCTGTCTGCTAAATTTATCAATCCAATAGAACTTGTAACATAATTCACTTCTCAACCCAAAATAGTCGTATGTGGAAAAAGGGCTAACTTCTGCGACATTTTGTTCATTTCAGGTTTAACAGATAGCCATACAGTAGATGTACGTCGAAACTTTTGTATTATGTATGGGGAGAGCGAATCATGCCAAAATACGTCGGAAAATTATTTTCTACATTAGCTTTCGTCTGGTAGTGGCATTTTATTCTTTTTCAAACCTTGTTTGACAACTTTAACTCAGAACACGTTTCCTACATGCAACAAATTAATAAACTGCATGTGCATTATCAGACAGTGACAGATAACATCAGAGAATTCGCATGTATCGTTGATGATTAATTTCTCTCCCATGTTTACTATTGTTTTAACAACATTTAAGGAAATCTTACGAAAACTGTGAACTGTATTACAAAAACGAAATAAAACTACCCACGATAACCTTACGACAAATGTTTGTTTTAATAAAATCTATGATCTATGAAACAAGAACTAATCTAATGTAATCTAATCTATTCATATCATATTGATGACTAGCCATGAAGAGTCATGAATTACCGAAGTTTTTGCCAATACCAGTAACCAAACCTAACTTGAAAATAAATGAGGACAATTTTTGTAATGAACCGGGACTTCTATCAAGACCCTTTCGACCCTGTTAACTAACTACGAAAGATGTCTGATATACATCTATTCTGAAGTAACAAAGTGTGCATGCATTTAAAGATGAATTGCATGATGTGAAGTTCTGTGATGGAGATACGAACCCAACACGGCTCTTTCCCTGCCTACGGAATCCTTTTAATTTTAATATCAAACATCAGCAATTACTCGTAGATTTCATTAAAAGTAAAGTAATTGATGAAGACTTTACTTGGCGCTGCCTTTCTTCATTTACTTGCACCTAGAAATGGCTACCGAGTACTGTCAAACCAAAAGGCAAGAGATCTTACAGCCTTCCGATATACGTCGCTGTCAGTTCTTCCATATGGTTTGGTCGACATTACCTGTTTCAAGTTGTGTATGACAGACAATGTTTTAGAAAATCAATTGTTTTCCTTTGCAATAAACAGAAACATTTTCATTCCAAGCTATCCAAGTACAAAATTTTTGCATTATTAATTCACATTTAATATTCGCTTCTGTAATATAGGAAAGTATTTCACAGTTGCAAAACTCGCATCCGACTCATTGTCCTTACACTTAGTGGCTGACCATAAATTCTAGCTCAGAGTGACACCAGTTTAAGTAACCTAATGTAGTGAAGACTGTTTGCCAGTGCTCTTTCTCACCGTAAAATACGCAATTCACTCATAAGTACACTTTAACAGTAATTTCTGTCTGTTTGCAACGCATACGGATTAGAATTTAGTGGTGTTTTCTCTTCCACTTCTGTACACAATATGCCTGACCTAAACGGGCCCTTTATCATTACAGGCCTGGGCAGTGCAACATCATACTGACAACACTAATGTGCTTCTACTGACAACCTGACTGTTCGTTTTACGTGCTTTTGTAATCATTTAAATAAAACATGACCTTCCCGTGGGGGACATTTCGTCCCACTTTTCTTTCTGTGAAATTTGTCAATAAGCTTTTTACCTTCCAGCCAGCGAAATGAGACAGAATACGGCCGGTAAACGGTTCACAAACCACGATTTAGTGCCGTTAAGACGATTTCTTTAAATATTGTCGTAGCTAAAGGAATTTAGTTTCGTGTTAAATCGTGTCAAGCAGAGCAATGTTCACAGACATCTCAAATAGGAAAAAGCTCATTATCCAGGTACGAATGTTGTAAAACAAACTCCCACAGTTGTGTCATGTTGATCTTTTCGTTGATAGCACTGCGTATTTTGTCTATGAGGTATCACAACGTAGTGTTCCTGTAGCTGTGAGAATCATTGGTTGAAAACGAGTTTAACACCAGTAGGTACAGTACTCCTAAATATTCAAAATGATTATCAACCTAAGTCTGAGTTCAGCCGCAAACTGAGGCGAATTGATAATATTGGAGCTAGACTGTGTATCCTTGTCTTCCTTGAGTGGGCATTGGAAGGCTTTTACACACACGTATACAATACTATGAATACTTCGAACGCTATACTTAACGTTGCTCTCATAAACTACTTTTGTTTTTTAATTCTTCTGGGACGTCAGTGTGCAATATGTGTTGTAGATACAGTCTTATAGCAAAAAATTGACCGCCGAGTCGTTCACGTAAGGTGGGCAATACAGTCATGCTCCTCTCAGAATCCTATGTCCGGCAATATGCTCGATCTGGCAACGTTGTAGATTGCGGCACTTCCCAGAGGAAGTCTTGACTTCAGTCTTAGTACTTTATTCTTGACTACGACCGTAGTCTTGAGGTAAATCGCGAGACTAGCTAATACGATGTCTGGTATCTAAAAGCACACGTCGACAAATTTTTTATCGCCCCTTTTCTCTCGGTGCTGAAGCTATGAGTGTAATTAAAGAGAATCTACAATATATTTCGTTTTCTGTCACACTGGTAATAACAGTTTGGTCCAACAATGTTTTAGCGAAAGATTTCTTTGCCGATCATCTGCCTCGGAACACCGCATGCGTCTGAGTTCTCTGGGACCCATTTACTGCCTACCGGCAGGGGGCTCAGGCACTGCATTGTGTCGCCTTCTGCCGACGTCTGCTTCACTGCGCACTCTCGACAATGTAAAATGGTTTAATGTTGTTGAGTGGTGACCCATAAAATCTGTCTACGATTTGTGTTTCACTCTTGATAGCAAAGGAGGCACAAAACCGTTTTTATTTGATGGTTATTTTATTACACTAGAATGCAATACATCAATGTGGCACAGAACTAATTTCATTGTTTCTGATCCAGTGCACTACAATTTCTTTGATTCTCTATGGTAAATGGATGCAAAAGATTGTGTCAATACCTATCAGAACCTGCTCTATCGCTAATCAGGCAACTTGCTTGTTTTGAAGTCTATACCTTAATTGATGGAGAAGTGAACGCTGTTCACAAGTGATATTTAAAATATCCAATTGCCCGTATTTGAAGGTACCCAGAGAAAAGTAATTTGCTACAGCTAATGTTAGCAAATGTCTGCAGGGAGTTCCTAATTGCTACTGTGTACATTTATCATAGAGGCCCTATAGTAATCAAGAGCTTCATTTCCTTCATAGTTATCACCCTGGCATGTGAGTCTTAAGTGAAGAACAATATTGAAATTCGTATCGCTGATGGTCGATTCGAATTTCTTCAGAGACGCTGGTATTACGAAGCTGCTTGGCAGTCAGAAAGCCAAGATCTATTACCATTAACACAGCTTACTGAGTCGAGCTACCAAGAGGATTTGATGAGTAAAGGTTTTCTTACGATTTCGATACATAATTTTTCTGGAAATTCGCAGCTCCATAAAATATATCAGAAAATAAGCTCGCATACGCTGGCCCCTACCACGGTTAGAAATGACGACCGATTGAGGCGTTCTGACCCGAGACACAGGCGGTACCACCGGGCTACGGACACACTGCTGCCTGTACGCCACTCTCATCATGGTGTTTGTCGCTCAACATCACAACGCATCGTGAAAGATAATAAAAGTTGTCACTTATGTGAAGAATAGCATTTCTAATTTAGCGAGTCAATTCAGGACCATACGCGGAAGTGATTGCACTGTCACAGTGTTGCTAATGTTTGTGACGATGTTGCCAATTCTCAGCTGTGCTAGGAAGAGCTCTGTAGCGATATCCGAGGAGAATCCTGAACTCGTGTCATAGGAGGATATGGAGAGGAGGCGCGGGGTTTGGTTAATATACAGCGTTTTCTCCTACCACTTGCATCAAACATTCACGTGTATAATCTTCCATCACGATTACAGTTTCCTACAAATTATATACGAATAAAACATTTACCTTGTTACTTTGTGACAAAAGATTATTTCAGTACAATAAAAAGTCTTTAGAAATCACTTATGCCCACCTGTCACAAAAGTAAGATAACAAACACTTTGCACCTCGAAATCAATTGCACCTATGTGCAGTCTTGAGACGTTTAAATAAATCGTCTTAACGGCACTAAATCGTGGTTTGTGAATCATTTACAGGCCTTACTGTGCCGCATTTCACTGGTTGGAAGGCATCAAGCTTACTGACAAATTTCACAAAAGGAAAAGGGGGAAGAAATGTTCCCCACTGGAAGGTCATGTTGTTTTATTTAAATGATTACAAAAGCAGATAAAACGAACAGTCCGGTTGTCAGTAGAAGCACATTACTGTTGTCAGTATGATGTTGCACTGCCCAGGGCCTGTAATGATAAAGGTCCCGTTTAGGTCAGGCATATTGTACACAGAAGTGGAAGATAGAACACCACTAAATTCTAATCCGTATGCGTTGCAAACAGACAGAAATTACTGTTAAAGTGTACTTATGAGTGAATTGCGTATTTTCCGTTGAGAAAGAGCACTGGCAAACAGTCTTCACTACATTAGGTTACTTCATCTGGTGTCACTCTGAGCTAGAATTTATGGTCAGCCACTAAGTGTAAGGTCAATGAGTCGGATGCGAGTTTTGCAACTGTGAAATACTTTCCTTCATTATAGAAGCGAATATTAAATTTGAAGTAATGTTGTGAAAATTTTGTACTTGGATAGCTTAGAATGAAAATGTTACTGTTTATTACAGAGGAAAACCATAGATTTTCTAAAAAAATGTCTATCATACACAACTTGAAACAGGTAATGTCGACCAAATCATATGGAAGAACTGACAGCGACGTATATCGGAAGGCTTTTTGGTTTGGTAGTACTCGATAGCCATTTCTAGGCGCTAGTAAATGAAGTAAGGCAGCGCGTTATCTTATCAAATAAAGCCTTCTTCAATTACTTTAGTTTAAATGTAATCTACGAGTAATTGCTGATGTTTGATTTTGACATGAAAAGGATTCCGTAGACAGGGAAATAACTTGTTCTTGAGAAACTGCATCTATAGTGACCAAAAGGCATCAAATTATCTTCAAGTACAGTGTTCCAGCAGCGGTATGAAAAAAATGATAGTAATAATGAAGATAATAATCGAATTATCCGGTAACTTCACACTTCGCAGTGGATTTTCTTGAACTAAGAAATTTACTGAATTTGTGAAAATTTCAAAATGGCTTCACATCGACCCTATGATGCCTATAAGAGTCTTTACATCCTGCTGACATGAGGATAGCATAATCTCCACATCAGAAACTTGCTTCTATTTAACCATTTAATAGACTCTCGTTTTTTCCACCGTGACTAATTTTGTAAGCTCAACACTTCATGTGTTAGAGCACACTCCTGGGGTTGGAAAATGTGCCCACAATGGTATGTCAGAACGAACTATCACAGGTGCAATGCGTGGGTTCAGGCATTTACTTTTAAGAGGCACAGAAAGATTCACTTTACCTCTGAGAAAGACGTTATAATCCAGAATTCGCATTAAACATCACGTTCCTTCATTATTAACTGAGCAGAGCCGGTTTATGTTGGGATATTACACTGAGGAAGTCATTGTAAACAGAAATACTGTCGCCAGTATACTTACATTAGAAAATTTTATTTTATTTGATGAACCGATAGCCATTTAAAGGAACAGGGCTCTTACTTTACTAGTACTTGATTGAACTAGAGACGTTGAAAAATTTGGTGCTGGACTGTGATTCGAATTCATATCTCCTCTTTCGAGGATCTGAATCTCTCGGAACAGTATAATTCAATCATTTCGTTTATTTTCTCAAGACTGCAATCTTTTCTAGATCTCCTCCAAAGGTAAGTGTTTTGGTCCGAATCCTGATCCAGTAAAAAATATTCATAATTTCATTTGAAGCCCTATCACGTGCTCAGCTGCCTGTTAGTGAAAATTAACATATATTTTTAGTGTCTGTTCGTGTATTGGCAACAATCGTATAAGCTGTCGTTATTTCTGGTCAAACACGCACACATCTTACTATTGGTGTGTAAGCAACTGATACTTAAGCTATATTCGTGGATGTACGGTAGGTGTGCGGTTGTATTGTCGCTTAGGCACAAAAGTTTGTATCCTTATTTTAGATACAAACACCTAGCTCCTGGTAAGAAAAACCGATACGAAACATTTGATTTTACTTAGGTAACAATCGGATTACGTGTTGAGTTCGTATCTCCGTCACAGAACTTCACATCATGCACTTCATCTTTAAATGCATGCACACTTTGTTACTGTAGAGGTATATCAGACATCTTTCGTGGTTAGTTAACAGAGACGAAAGGGTCTTGATAGAAGTCCCGGTTCATTACAAAAACTGTCGTCTTTTATTTTCAAATTAGGTTTGGTTACTGGTATTGGCAAAAACTTCGGTAATTCATGACTCTTCATGGCTAGTCATCAATATGATATGATTAGATTAGATTACATTAGATTAATTCTTGTTTCATAGATCATAGATTTTATTAAAACAAACATTTGTCGTAAGGTTATCGTGGGTAGTTTTATTTCATTTTTTTTAATACAGTTCACAATTTTCGTAAGGTTTCCTTTAATGTTGTTAAAACAATAGTAAACATGAGAGAGAAATTAATCATCAACGATACATGCGAATTCTCTGATGTTATCTATAACTGTCTGAAAATGCACATGCAGTTTATCGATTACTTGCATGTAGGAAACTTGTTCTGAGTTAAAGTTGTGAAACAAGGTTTGAAAGAGAATAAAATGCCACTACCAGACGAAAGCTAATGTAGAAAATAATTTTCCGACGTATTTTGGCACGATGCGCTCTCCCCATACACAATACAAAAGTTTCGAGATGCATCTACTGTATGGCTATCTGTAAAACCTGAAATGAACAAAATGTCGCAAAAGTTAGTCCTTTTTCCACATACGACTATTTTGGGTTGAGAAGTGAAGGGAATTATGTTACAAGTTCGATTAGATTGATAAATTTACCAGACAGCAGAATTGTGTTTTAAAAAACCTAACAGTGAATGTGCTCGAACTCGCGACATCTTATTTACCGTGCGCGATACTTACCATTATGCTAGTAACTGACACTTAGCTATAACACCTCCAGAAATTCAGCATTCCACAGCGCTATGAGGATAATGCTTAGGGCCAGGTCAATACTTATGAGAGACAAACAGTTATACCTAATCTTTTGCACTGCACGACGTTTTCAACAAACAGATCGCGCAATAGAGTAGCTCAAGTGGAGGAACACTTCCTATTTAAATTTCTGCATCCTACACTGTTGGGATTTCTATGTACGTGATTTACGTGATTTAATTTGGTGATTACAAAATAAAGTTGAATGTATGCACTGGGTAGCCGAGGCAGCTAGTTCATGGTGATTCGGGCAACAAAGTAAATGAATTTACTGAACATGCTGCAATTAGATACAGGAAGCCTGTGTGTCAGAATTCTGAGCCAGTGTGGCACATTGGCGTTTTGATAGAAAAATGAGCCACAGAGAAGAGGATTTGGTGGTCTGTTGGGCCGATAGGTTCATACATCTATGGTCTGGGTTCGGTTCCAACTTCGGTCAGTGATTTTAGATAGGCAGAGGCTGATTCCATTCTCATCTTGGCTACACCAAGTGAAGAAGATATAATGGTATTGTGGTCTGAAATTCACATTAAAAATGATATTCCTTCTCTACCAAGTAGACGTTAGGTTGAGCCACAATAAAGTCTGGAGTGGCGACATGTAGAAACTCTATCGCCTGTAACCTTTATTGTGTTGTTGTTGTTGTCTTCAGTCCTGAGACTGGTTTGATGCAGCTCTCCATTCAACTCTATCCTGTGCAAACTTCTTGATCTCCCAGTACCTACTGCAACCTACATCCTTCTGAATCTGCTTAGTGTATTCATCTCTTGGTCTCCCTCTACGATTTTTACCCTCCACGCTGAACTCCAATGCTAAATTTATGATCCCTTGATGCCTCAAAAGATGTCCTACCAACCGATCCCTTCTTCTAGTCAAGTTGTGCCACAAACTTCTCTTCTCCCCAATCCTATTCAATACCTCCTCATTAGTTACGTGATCTATCCACCTTATCTTCAGCATTCTTCTGTAGCACCACATTTCCAAAGCTTCTATTCTCTTCTTGTTCAAACTATTTATCGTCCATGTTTCACTTCCATACATGGCTACACTCCATACAAAATACTTTCAGAAAAAACTTCCTGACACTCGATGTTAACAAATTTCTCTTCTTCAGAAACGCTTTCCTTGCCATTGCCAGTCAACATTTTATATCTTCTCTACTTCGACCATCATCAGTTATTTTGCTCCCAAAATAGCAAAACTCCTTTATTAATTTAAGTGTCTCATTTCCTAATCTAATTCCCTCAGCATCACCCGACTTAATTCGACTACATTCCATTATTCTCGTTTTGCTTTTGTTGATGTTCATCTTATATACTCCTCTCAAGACACTGTCCATTCCGTTCAACTGCTCTTCCAACTCCTTTGCCGTCTCTGATAGAATTACAATGTCATCGGCGAACCTCAAAGTTTTTACTTCTTCTCCATGAATTTTAATACCTACTCCAAATTTTGTTTCCTTTATTGCTTGCTCAATATCAGATTGAATAACATCGGGGAGAGGCTACAACCCTGTCTCACTCCTTTCCCAACCACTGCTTCCCTTTCAGGCCCCTCGACTCTTATGACTGCCATCTGGTTTCTGTACAAATTGTAAATAGCCTTTCGCTCCCTGTATTTTACCCCTGCCACCTTCAGAATTTGAAAGAGAGTATTCCAGACAACATGGTCAAAAGCTTTCTCTAAGTCTACAAATGCTTAGAAACGTAGGTTTGCCTTTTCTTAATCTCTCTTCTAAGATAAGTCGTAAGGTCAGTATCGCCTCACGTGTTCCAACATCGAAACTGATCCTCCCCGAGGTCCGCATCTACCAGTTTTTCCACTCGTCTGTAAAGAATTTGCATTAGTGTTTTGCACCTGTGACAAATTAAACTGATAGTTCGGTAATTTTCACATCTGTCAGCACCTGCTTTCTTTGGGATTGTAATTATTATATTCTTCTGGAAGTCTGAGGGTATTTCGCCTGTCTCATACATCTTGCTCACCAGATGGTAAAGTTTTGTCATGACTGGCTCTCCCAAGGCCGTCAGTAGTTCTAATGGAATGTTGTCTACTCTGGGGGCCTTGTTTCGACTCAGGTCTTTCAGTGCTCTGTCAAACTCTTCAAGCAGAATCTTATCTCTCATTTCATTTTCATCTACATCCTCTTCCATTTCCATAATATTGTCCTCAAGTACATCGCCCTTGTATAAACCTTCTATATACTTTTCCCACCTTTCTGCCTTCCCTTCTTTACTTAGAACTGGGTTGCCATCTGAGCTCTTGATATTCATACACGTGGTTCTCTTCTCTCCAGTCTCTTTAATTTTCCTGTAGGCAGTATCAATCTTATCCCTAGTGAGATAAGCTTCTACATTCTTACATTTGTCCTCTAGCCATCCCTGCTTAGCCATTTTGCACTTCCTGTCGATCTCATTTTTGAGACGTTTGTATTCCTTTTTGCCTGCTTCATTTACTGCATTTTTATATTTTCTCCTTTCATCAATTAAATTCAACATTTCTTCTGTTACCCAAGGATTTCTAGCAGCCCTCGTCTTTTTACCTACTGTATCCTCTGCTGCCTTCACTACTTCATCCCTCAGAGCTACCCATTCTTCTTCTACTCAGTTTCTTTCCCCTATTCCTGTCAATTGTTCCCTTATGCTCTTCTTGAAACTCTGTACAACCTGTGGTTCTTTCAGTTTATCCAGATCCCATGTCCTTAAATTCCCACCTTTTTGCAGTTTCTTTAGTTTTAACCTACAGGTCATAACCAATAGATTGTGGTCAGAGTCCACATCTGCCCCTGGAAATGTCTTACAATTTAAAACCTGATTCCTAAATCTCTGACTTACCATTATATAATCTATTTGATACCTTTTAATAACTAGTATTTCTTATACTAGTTATTTATGTCTAGTGACGAAACAAACACTATGTAGGATCACAGGACACTTATTCAATCTTTTATCTGAGATTATTTACGTCGATAAAATTGGTTCTGAAGTGGAAATTGCAACTCAGACCGCCCTTAACGTGGAATTTTATCCCTTCGTGACAATACAGCTCGGCTACAATTTGTTGTTTTTTCAAAACTGCATATTCTTCAACATCTCCCAATATTGCACGTTAATGGGTTCGAATCCTGGCCCGGCACTAAACATTTCATTATCTATTATCAAGATCTAGTATGAGAACACCTATCTGCTGGTGGATAATAATTTCATTAGTTGTCAACACTAACGATATTTGACGTTTTGATTCCCAGTGAGACACACAACTATTTGCGAGATCACTGTAAGTTCAAGATGTTATTCCGAGCTGCCGGCAAAGAAAAATTCGGTAGCTGACTTCTCTTTGTGGGTAGTCAACAACGATATGTGTGGTGCTCTATTCCCAGTCAGCACTGAACACTTCGTCATATTATTTCTGGTTCAAACATGCTCACATGTCGCTGATGGTGTAACAAACCCATATTTAACGTTCGTTTTCTCTAGAATATAACAGCGATAGGTGCTGGGTTGGAGTCCTGGGAAGGAAAAAATTAATGTTTCGTCTCGTCATTTCAGTTAAAACATCTAGCTACTGCCGAGAAAATGCGATATGTCACAGTTGATTGTGCTTCGATATCTATCTTATTAGGATCTGGGTCCAAATCCCTGTCCAACACAAAGCTTTACTTCACGGCATTTCAAGTAAGTTACTTGTTAAGAAGCAATATTTAACATCTCTCGTAGTTCGTTAACAGGGACAATAGGTGCTGGGTAGGAATTCGCGTCCGTTAAAAATGTTTGCGTTATGTAATTTAAAGTTGGTATTTGCTAATTGACACTGTCTAAAATCGAGGTATATCACTCTCTGTATGCCTAATCAGGAATGAATGTTAATTTGCGACAGTCACGAAATCTTTGCTTAGTCTGCATGACCTGGATTTCAATTCATATGCAGATCGAGACGGTTCGTCATGTCATTAGAAGTTCATCCATATTCTCAACTGGCTGCTCGTGAATAACTTAAATTTTTAATGTCGTTTTATGTTAAATAATAAATACGGTATGTTACTTTGAAGAGAAAATCATGAATACAACAAACGTATTACGTGCATTACCTATCTGATGTAATAATGAGAGTGGTAACATTTCAGGTATGTCATTTATTGTAATAAATGTGAGCTTACAAGCCTGAAGGATAGTCTTACCTGTGATAAGATGTTCCCTGATATTTGTAGTATCGTAGTATTACTTTACGTCTTGAGTTCTTGCGATACAGAGTAGTGTCTTCTAGTGGTGACTTGATGGAAACATTTTCAATAGTCAAACGACTGTACCAAGGAGCGATTAGAGGACCTGCTAGATAGCTGCGTTATGTGGGTTGCATGTGAATCAGGCGAAATGCAATTCAGGTCCTTAGGATACTTTTGAGCGCAACTACATATCCTTTCTTCAAAAAATCTATTCTGAAAGCAATTATTTCTCATTCTATTAACAAAACGCTGCCCGGGTTCGATTCCCGGCGGGGTCAGGGATTTTCTCTGCCTCGTGATGATTGAGTGTTGTGTGCTGTCCTTAGGTTAGTTAGGTTTAAGTAGTTCTCAAGCTCTAGGGGACTGATGACCATAGATGTTAAGTCCCATAGTGCTCAGAGCCATTTGAACCATTTTTTGAACAAAACTCTGAAGTTGTGTCAACAATCGCTTCGTATGTAAATCTGCCTCTAGTGGCATTAAAGCAGTATTGCAAATTATTCAAACTCTTGAGAGAGACTGAAATACTTATCAATTAAATACATAGTGAAACAATTCCCTGAAAATTACAAAATAAATCAACGACAAAAATCAATACTTAAACTGTTCGCCTAACAATGGTTTCCCTTAAGAATTCAACTCCTATCATTATCAAAATTACCGTCTGCTGCTACGCACATAGACAAACAATTTTCTTTAAATTAATAAGCGGGCTGCAAATTATTAAAAAAAATCAGCTCAGTTGCAAATCCTGTGTCGCTGCTGGCGGACACGGCAATGCGCCAGCTCGGCGACGACCCCTCGCCCAACACACGTGCGCACCACAGCAGGCGGGCTCCTACACCGGCTTCAAAACTGCCACTAGTCAATCCGTGCGCTGCTAGGCGCGACAACAATATCTTAGATTCCAGAGCTTGTGTATGCGCGCTGTAGCCAACCTTTAAATCCTAAGGGAGTATTGCCAACTCTCAATGTACACTCCTGGAAATTGAAGTAAGAACACCGTGAATTCATTGTCCCAGGAAGGGGAAACTTTATTGACATATTCCTGGGGTCAGATACATCACATGATCACACTGACAGAACCACAGGCACATAGACACAGGCAACAGAGCATGCACAATGTCGGCACTAGTACAGTGTATATCCACCTTTCGCAGCAATGCAGGCTGCTATTCTTCCATGGAGACGATCGTAGAGATGCTGGATGTAGTCCTGTGGAACGGCTTGCCATGCCATTTCCACCTGGCGCCTCAGTTGGACCAGCGTTCGTGCTGGACATGCAGACCGCGTGAGACGACGCTTCATCCAGTCCCAAACATGCTCCATGGGGGACAGATCCGGAGATCTTGCTGGCCAGGGTAGTTGACTTACTCCTTCTAGAGCACGTTGGGTGGCACGGGATACATGCGGACGTGCATTGTCCTGTTGGAACAGCAAGTTCCCTTGCCGGTCTAGGAATGGTAGAACGATGGGTTCGATGACGGTTTGGATGTACCGTGCACTATTCAGTGTCCCCTCGACGATCACCAGAGGTGTACGGCCAGTGTAGGAGATCGCTCCCCACACCATGATGCCGGGTGTTGGCCCTGTGTGCCTTGGTCGTATGCAGTCCTGATTGTGGCGCTCACCTGCACGGCGCCAAACACGCATACGATCATCATTGGCACCAAGGCAGAAGCGACTCTCATCGCTGAAGACGACACGTCTCCATTCGTCCCTCCATTCACGCCTGTCGCGACACCACTGGAGGCGGGCTGCACGATGTTAGGGCGTGAGCGGAAGACGGCCTAACGATGTGCGGGACCGTAGCCCAGCTTCATAGAGACGGTTGCGAATGGTCCTCGCCGATACCCTAGGAGCAACAGTGTCCCTAATTTGCTGGGAAGTGGCGGTGCGGTCCCCCTACGGCATTGCGTAGGATCCTACGGTCTTGGCGTGCATCCGTGCGTCGTTGCGGTCCGGTCCCAGGTCGACGGGCACGTCCACCTTCCGCCGACCACTGGCGACAACATCGATGTACTGTGGAGACCTCACGCCCCACGTGTTGAGTAATTCGGCGGTACGTCCACCCGGCTTCCCGCATGCCCACTATACGCCCTCGCTCAAAGTCCGTCAACTGCACATACGGTTCACGTCCACGCTGTCGCGGCATGCTACCAGTGTTAAAGACTGCGATGGAGCTCCGTATGCCACGGCAAACTGGCTGACACTGACGGCGGCGGTGCACAAATGCTGCGCAGCTAGCGCCATTCGACGGCCAACACCGCGTTTCCTGGTGTGTCCGCTGTGCCGTGCGTGTGATCATTGCTTGTACAGCCCTCTCGCAGTGTCCGGAGCAAGTATGGTGGGTCTGACACACCGGTGTCAATGTGTTCTTTTTTCCATTTCAAGGAGTGTAGATCACAGTGTGTGTGTATGTGGCCAGTTTCGTGTCGGATAGAATGCACACACTATAAGGGCAAAAAAGGGTTTTGGCATAGCGTTGTAAAAAGAAGTCCGTCCCGATCTCAGTCTTGTTCCGGCACTCGGCCAGTGCACATCGCGCGGTGACGGGCGGTAGCGCGGGCCAGTGTTTACGTCGCGAGCAGTGCTGAGGTGGAGAGCTGAGCAGCGTGTGCGAGCGCTGTTAACGTTTGTTTCTGTATAACTGTTGTAAGTAAGATGTCGACAATTAACAGAGCGAACAGCGTTCAGTGTGTTTTCGATCGCGCTGCCTTGCGACCGACGGCGTTTGAAATTCATGAGTGGATCTTTGAGGATTTGAAATTGCCTGAAGATATAGTCGACACATTCCAGTTGGACTTTGTGCAGTACTCGTTATTTATCAAATTTATTTCGAGTGACACTTACGAGAAATTCGCTGAGGAGCATGTTGGTGTGAGACCATTCCGTCATAATGATGGCAGTATTAGTAATGTCCAAATCGTGCCTTCGGGATACGGAGTAAGAACCGTCAGGGTATTTAATGTGCCACCTGAGTGCCCTAATGATCTGATTGCACGTTCTCTGTCACTGTACGGCGCTGTTTTTTCAGTTACAAATGAAAAATGGTCGAGTGCCTATCGCTACCAAGTTAACAGCGGGGTGCGCAGTGTACGTGTAGATTTGAAAAAGCATATACCTTCGTATGTTGCCATTGGCGGCTGTCGTGCACAGGTAACTTACATTGGTCAACCCCCTACCTGTTCGATCTGCCATTCAACTGAACATCTGCGGATGAACTGTACACGTAGACGTCCATTTCAACTTCCACGGGAACGTCCTGCAGACGGTAGTGAAAAGCTAGTACCACTATTGAGTGAGGTGATCGCGGGGACTGTACCACCACCCCTGCAGCCGGAACATGTCAGCGAGGTGGAGGTGCCAGTTCAGGTGGAATGCAGTGCCAAAGACATTCGCGGTAGGACGGACGTCGATTCGGCACCGTCACCTTCACCGGGGCAGTTACCGCTGGATAACAACGATGCGCCAGCCACCTCTGAAACTAAGCCGTGTGAGATACAGGAGCGGGTGCAGATCAGTTTGCCTGAACCACCCCTATCGGTAGAGATTGTAGCAGACACGAAGAAAGGCCGCCGAAGGAGAAACAAAGGGAATAGTAGCAAAGAGGAAAAGTCGAATGATTTAGGACCCGTGCACATGTCAGAAAGTGGCAGCGAGACTGAACCTCAATCTTCTTGCCCCGTGCGCTGCGAGGACACCGCGAGGCAAGAACGCATTCGTGAACAAACCAAACACCTGAAGGCACTACTGAGCGCTGAAAGGGATCAGAGCACCGTAACGGCCAAGAGGAAGAGCGAGCAGAGCAGCGAGCAGCTGCAGCAGCGCTCTCGCAGGAACTCGCTGACGTCAGTCGCAGCCCCGCGTGGTGGCCAGGCGGATGCGACCACGTTGACAGACTCAGCCGGCGGTGGCGGTCAGCGCACCGCGCAGCACCCCGACAGCAATGAGCCGTGGTGGCAGCAGAACGAGGAGATGCAGCAGTAGCTGCTCTCGCGCATGACCATCGCGCTGCGACCTTCCCCTCCCTGGTCTGTTATTGATTTTGACATTTCGTTTCGTACTCCAAACGTTACCAACGAGTTTGGTTCAAAGCCGGAGAGAAGGACGATGCGAAACTCACAGCTCATTGTCCTCTGAACCATCATGGGTGACAGCCAAACCTACAACATTACCACACTTAACGTCAATAGAATTCAAAGTGCGGTGAAACTCCGTTCGCTAAATGATTTCTTGTATGGTACCAGCGTTGACATTGCCCTCCTACAGGAGGTAGTCACAGCCTTAGAAGTGCCCGGTTACGTTCTTATTGATAACATCAATCTTCAGGATGCTGTAGGCACTGCCATCCTTCTGCGCGACGGTGTACCCTTTACGGATGTGCAGCGGCTGCCCAGTGGTCGTGGCATTTCTCTTCTAGTGAATGGTGTGCAGATTGTTAACGTGTACGCCCCCTCAGGTAGCACTCATAAGAGAGATCGTTCAAAATTTTATAAAACCGAGGTTCCCATTCTTCTTAGCGGTTATCGTGAACATCTCATCCTTGGTGGTGACTTCAATTGTGTGCTCAATGACAGAGACCAAACTCCTAACACGAACAGATGTATCGAACTTGAACATTTAATTCATGGCATGCGTCTTCACGATACATGGGAACAACTGCACGGTGAACGGGTAGCGTACACCTTCGTAACCAGTCATTCTGCCAGTCGGCTGGATAGGATCTATGTGTCCGATGCCCTCCAGCGACACACTGTGAACTGTGACATAGCTCCTGTCAATGTCTCCGACCATTGTGCATATCAGTGTTACCTCAACCTACACCGCCAGCCAATTTACCGCGGGAAGGGCTACTGGAAATTGAATGTCAGCCTTCTGCAGGATGCCCAACTTGAAGAGGAGGTGAACTTAACGTGGCAACAGCTCCAGCGGCACCGACGTCGTTACGCTAGCGTTCTACAGTGGTGGATTCAGTGTGCTAAGCCTAAATTACGCCTGACCGTCATGAGCTACGCCCGACAAAAAAGATTTTGGCAGAAACAGACTATTGAATTTTATTATCGCTGTTTGAGAGAACTGTACAGTCGCACTAACAATCCTTCTCGAGACATCGACGTAAAGATCAAACGATATAAAGCGAAAATCACTTCGATACAACGCCAACGCATGCATGGCATCATCGTGCGAGCCCACCCTAAGGACGTTGCCGCCGAAGAACGGGCCTCTCTGTATCACATCCTGAGAACGACGAAACGGTGTAAAGCCATGTTGATTGAAGCCGTCGTTGATGACGCTGAGAATGCCATCACGAAGCAACGTGACATCATCTCGCACGTCTACGACTATTATAGTCAACTTTACAAGAAGCAACTCGTTGATGAACACTCGTGCGAGGATTTTCTTAGGACCTTGAGCTGTCGCTTGTCACAACAGGATAATGCAAAGTTGGAATCTGTTTTCACACAGGACGAAATCCGACTGGCGGTTCACAGTGCAAAGAAAGGGAAATCACCAGGACCTGATGGTCTCAGCGCTGAGTTTTACCAGCGATACTGGAACGTCCTCGGTCCGACACTCCTCGAGATAGCGAATGAACTCTGGCACCTGGAAGTCATACCCAAGGCATTTACGGAAGGTATCATCCTGCCCTTACCGAAAAAAGGGAACAGCAGGAAGGTTGAAAACATGCGACCCATCACACTCCTGAATGCCGACTTCAAAATCATCCCCAGATCGATTAAGCTAAGGATGCAAACCGTTATGTACAAGGTTTTAGGCAGTTACCAGTACAGTGCAGTGCAAGGTCGAAGTGCAATCTCAGCTGCCTGCGATTTGAGGGACATCATCTGTTCATATGCTGAAACTAAAGGACAGGGCGCTCTGATCTTTCTAGATTTTGAGAAGGCTTATGACCGTGTACGTCATGATTTCCTCTTTCAAAGCATGAAGAAACTAGGATTTGGACCTCATCTCATAGAATTAATTCGCAAACTTACTACAAACGCCTCTTCACGGATTCTCATTAATGGCCATTTTACAAAAGAAGTTTCCATCGAGCAGTCCATCCGCCAAGGATGTCCTCTCTCAATGATTTTGTACGCCATTGCAGTAGAGCCGCTCCTGAACAACTTAGTGCATAGCGGGATCGGGCTTAGCGTCGAGTCTGTCACTATCCCATGCATTGCGTATGCTGACGATATATGCGTAACTGTGTCATCATCGCAACAACTTCTGTCAGTAGCAACTCTTCTACAAACATTCACGTTTCTTTCAGGAGCAATACTCAATAGAACTAAAACCACAGTTTTGCAAATCGGTGGCGGTATCGGAGACATATCCCATGTTACCTGGTGCAAGGTAAAGGATTCTCACACAACCCTCGGTGTTACTTTTGAAGCCAAACCAGACAAATTCCTGACGAAGAACTGGTCACACATGCTTCATAAATTACGTGCTGCTTTGATGCTTCACTCCGACCGTGACTTGAACATACTACAGAAAGTTAAGACCATCGGGATCGCAATTACGAGCAAGATGAATTATTTGGCGCAAATTCTTCCAATCTCCGACCACCTAGCCAAGAGTATACAACAAGCGTTATGTTGGTTTATTTTTAGGGGGCATATTTTCAAAGTTCAGTTCGATACCTTAACCTTACCTTCGTCCAAAGGTGGCCTCAACCTCATTAAAGTACACAAAAAATGTGTCACCCTGCTCCTAAATCGCATCAGGAAGGAGTTTCGTACCCGGAGGACCAGTCTCATCAGAAACCTCATTCAGCGGTGGAAACCTCATAGCTTGGACCCACCCGTTAATATCGCCGGCATTCCACTTTCTTACCGACATGTGCGACTATACTACATGGAAATGAGCTACATTCGACACAACATCGTCGATACCGGAAGCCTGACGAACAGGAAGCTTTATGACCTTCTCATGACAACAAACCACAGGAATCGTCTCGAAGAAAAATATCCACATATACATTGGAGTATAATATGGCGGAATGTGCACAACGACATGTTACCATCACGCGTCATAGCAGACTGGTATCTCACAGTCAACGATAAAGTAGCAACGAATGAAAAGCTACATAAAATAGGCCTTCAACCAACGCCCAACTGTGACGCATGCGGAAGAGTCGATACGCTCCTTCATAGGTTCACTTGCGGACATGCAGAAGAAATTACAACCTTTCTTCGTCAACGATTGTCAGTGATAGACCGTACGACGCCCAGTGGTGTAGAACTTTTAGAGATCACTCAGCCACAAAAACTGAGGTATCCACGAGCAAAAAACAACGCTACAACGTGGATCATGGGCCACACAGCATCGTTTATTATGCAGAATAGGCATGCTACTTTTCTAGACTATTATTCTTACATAGAAATTGAACACTTTAAAATAAGCCAACATTGTGACTACAGGAGGATATTTGGAAATATGCTGAAAATCATAATTAACGGTTAAATGCTTCAAATACAATATTTGGATAGTAGAGGTTGCCAGTTGCCTGTATGTCTAAATCCTATTTGCCTCCTGGGACTTTATTTCTTGCCGGAATTTTAAGATACTATTCAGATGATCACCAATGCAGAAGGCATTTTTTTTTTTCCTTCACATTTTTCTCTCAACATTTTCCTTCTCTCGCTGAGCAGCGGAGCAACTTTCCTTTCGACAATGATGTGATAGTCTTTTGTGCACCTCAAGAAGACATTTCCTTTCTTTTCTTATATTGCGCAACGGCTGCCTAGAACTCATAAATACTATGTTCATTCTATTTCATTACAAATCGGAGCACATGTTTATTTTTCCCTTAAAAAAATGGTAAAAAAAAACGGCTGCTGCATCTGGATCATAGGGTCTCGGGATCGATTCCCGGCCGGGTTGTGGATTTTTCTTCGCGTGGGGATTGGGTGTTTTTGTTGTCCTCATCATTTAAAAAAAAAAAAAAAAAAAAAGATAGCTGAGTGGTCAGCGCGGCGACATGTCACGCCAAGGCAAGTGGGTTCGATTCCAAGCTGGGTCAGATATTTTCTCCACTCAGGGACTGGGTGAAGTGTTGTCCTCATTATCATTTCATAATCATCAGTGGAGTATAATGGGAAACCACCACTGGAATCACTTCCCTAAACGCTCATGCGGTGGACCTCTGTGACGAGGCTTCCTCCTTGACCAGACCTGCTGTCAGTTTTAAGTGTAAAAGGAACGGTCGAGAAAAAAAGTTCTGATAACTGCGATATCTCCGATTTGCGTTGTACGCTATTGGCCATTAAAATTGCTACACCAAAAAGAAATGCATTTGATAAACGGGTATTCATTGGACATATAAACTATACTAGAACTGACATGTGATAACATTTGCACGCAATTTGGGTGCATAGATCCTGAGAAATCAGTACCCAGAACAACCACCTTTGGCCATTACAACGGCCTTGATACGCCTGGGCATTGAGTCAAACAGAGCTTGGATAGCGTGTACAGGTACAGCTGCCCATGCAGCTTCAACACGATACCACAGTTGATCAAGAGTAGTGACTGGCGTAATGTGACGAGCCAGTTGCTCGGCCACCGTTGACAAGACGTTTCTAATTGGTGAGAGATCTGGAGAACTTTCTGGCGAGGGCAGCAGTCCAATATTTTCAGTATCCAGAAAGGTCTGTACAGGACCTGAAATGTAACGTCCACTGTCCAAAGTGCCGTCAATGTGAACAAGAGGTGAGAGAGACGTGTAACCAATGGCACCCCATACCATCATGCCATTGACCAGACGTTCTAAATTGGTGAGAGATCTGGAGAATGTGCTGGCCAGGGCAGCAGTCGAACATTTTCTGTATCCAGAAAGGCTCGTACAGGACCTGCAACATGCTGTCTTGCTTTATTCTACTGAAAAGTAGGGTTTCGCAGGGATCGAATTAAGGGTAGAGCCACGGGTCGTAACACACCTGAAATGTAACGTCCACTGTTCACAGTGCGTCAATGCGAACAAGAGGTGACAGAGACGTGTAACCAATGGCACCCCATACCATCACGCCGGGTGATACGCCAGTATAGCGATGACGATTACACGTTTCCAATGTGCGTTCACCGCGATGTCGCCAAACACGGTTGCGAGCATCATGATGCTGCAAACAGAACCTGGATTCATCCGAGGAAATGATGTTTTGCCGCTTGTGCACCCAGGTTCGCCGTCGAGGAGACCATCGCAGGCGCTCCTGTCTGTGATGCAGCGTCAAAGGTAACCGCAGCCATGGACTCCGAGTTGGTAGTCCATGCTGCTGCAAACGTCGTCGAACTGTTCGTGCAGATGGTTGTTGTCTTGCAAACGTCCCCATCTGTTGACTCAGGGATCGAGACGTGGCAGCACGATCCGTTACAGCCATGCGGATCAGATGCCTGTCATCTGGAGTGCTAGTGATACGAGGCCGTTGGGATTCTGCACGGAGTTCCGTATTACCCTCCTGGACCCACCGATTCCATATTCTGCCAACAGTCGTTCGATCTCTACCAACGCAAGCAGCAATGTCGCGATACGATAAACCGCAATCGCGATAGGCTACAACCCGGCCTTTATCAAAGTCGGTAACGTGATGGTACACATTTCTCCTGCTTACACGAGGCATCACAACAACGTTTCACCAGGCAACGCCGGTCAACTGCTGTTTGTGTATGAGAAATCGGTTGGAAACTTTCCTCATGTCAGCACGTTGTAGGTGTCGCCAGCGGCGCCAACCTTGTGTGATTGCTCTGAAAAGCTAATCATTTCCTTATCACAGCATCTGCTTCCTGTCAGTTAAATTTCGCGTCTGTAGCACGTCATCTTCGTGGTGTAGCATTTAATGGCCAGTAGTGTACTATGCAGTGCCCATCAGACCCCTTCAGACAGGGAGTGACGAGGCTCTTCCCGTATGGGGATCACGGCTCCTGTGCGAGTGCAAGACGTGGACGCCAGGTGACCTGTGGGGGTGTCTGGGCCGGTCCTGGAGGTGTGCTCGGATAGCCAAAATGTTTAAGACAACCACTCGAGCTAAGCGGGAAATCCGAACATCAGTCCTCGCTGTCAGACAGTCAGGTTGGTATCCCACCACTGTCCAGGCCGTCTACAGACACCACTTCACTAGTCAGCAGGGCTCAGTTCAATCGGGACTCATCACTGAAGACAGATCTTCTCAAGCCAACGAGATTCCAGGTCAATGAGGGTCGTCGGATCTGTCGCCAATTGAGATAATTGAGAAACTTTGTGGTCAGTGTTCTCCAACAAGCTCGGGATTTTGACGGTCTAACGCGCATATTCGACAGAATTCGGCACGATATCCATCATGGGGACACCTGAAAATTCTGTGAATCTGTCCAAGCGAAATTGCTGATTGCATAAGGGCCTGACATGGACCAACGCGTTATTGACTTGCTCCCTTCATGAAGCTCTTTCTCTCTCATAAATCATCGATTTTTTCAAAATGTTTATCTCTTGTTTTTCTGTACATTTACATCACTCATCCCGTTTTCCGTCCTATTCAGATAAGTCTTCGTGGTGCGTCTTTCAAAAATGGCTCTGAGCACTATGGGACTTAACTTCTGAGGTCATCAGTGCCCTAGAACTTAGAACTACTTAAACCTAACTAACCTAAGGTCATCACACACATCCATGCCCGAGGCAGGATTAGAACCTGCGACCGTAGCAGTCGCGCGGTTCCGGACTGTAGCGCGTAGAACCGCTCGGCCACTCCGACCAGCGGCGAGTCTTGTTTTATTTACTTTTTATTACAGTGTACGTATACATGTTCATACAGGGTGTTTCAAAAATGACCGGTATATTTGAAACGGCAATACAAACTAAACGAGCAGCGATAGAAATACACCGTTTGTTGCAATATGCTTGGGACAACAGTACATTTCCAGGCAGACAAGGTTTCGAAATTACCTATAGTTACAATTGTCAACAACAGATGGCGCTGCGGTCTGGGAAACTCTATAGTACGATATTTTCCACATATCCATCATGCGTAGCAATAATATGGCGTAGTCTCTTAATGAAATTACCCGAAACCTTTGACAACGTGTCTGGCGGAATGGCTTCACATGCAGATGAGATGTACTGCTTCAGCTGTTCAATTGTTTCTGGATTCTGGTGGTACACCTGGTCTTTCAAGTGTCCCCACAGAAAGACGTCACACGGGTTCATGTCTGGCGAATAGGGAGGCCAATCCACGCCGCCTCCTGTATGTTTCGGATAGCCCAAAGCAATCACACGATCATCGAAATATTCATTCAGGAAATTAAAGACGTCGGCCGTGCGATGTGGCCGGGCACCATTTTGCATAAACCACGAGGTGTTCGCAGTGTCGTCTAAGGCAGTTTGTACCGCCACAAATTCACGAGGAATGTCCAGATAGCGTGATGCAGTAATCGTTTCGGGTCTGAAAAATGGGCCAATGATTCCTTTGGAAGAAATGGCGGCCCAGACCAGTACTTTTTGAGGATGCAGGGACGATGGGACTGAAACATGGGGCTTTTCGGTTCCCCATATGCGCCAAGTCTGTTTATTGACGAAGCCGTCCAGGTAAAAATAAGCTTCGTCAGTAAACCAAATGCTGCCCACATGCATATCGCCGTCATCAATCCTGTGCACTATATCGTTAGCGAATGTCTGTCGTGCAGCAATGGTAGCGGCGCTGAGGGGTTGCCGCGTTTGAATTTTGTATGGATAGAGGTGTAAACTCTGGAACATGAGATGATACGTAGACGTTCCGGTCATTTGGACCGTAGCTGCAACACGGCGAATGGAAACCCGAGGCCTCTGTTGGATCACCTGCTGCACTAGCTGCGCATTGCCCTCTGTGGTTGCTGTACGCGGTCGCCCTACCTTTCCAGCACGTTCATCCGTCACGTTCCCAGTCCGTTGAAATTTTTCAAACAGATCATTTTATTGTATCGCTTTTCGGTCCTTTGGTTACATTAAACCTCCGTTGAAAACTTCGTCTTGTTGAAACAATACTGTGTTCTAGGCGGTGGAATTCCAACACCAGAAAAATCCTCTGTTCTAAGGAATAAACCATGTTGTCCACAGCACACTTGCACGTTGTGAACAGCACACGCTTACAGCAGAAAGACGACGTACAGAATGGCGCACCCACAGACTGCGTTGTCTTCTATATCTTTCACATCACTTGCAGCGCCATCTGTTGTTGAAAATTGTAACTACTGTAATTTCGAAAGTTTGTCCGCCTGAAAATGTACTGTTGTCCCAAGCATATTGCAACAAACGGTGTATTTCTATCGCTGCTCGTTTAGTTTTTGTTGCCGTTTCAAATATACCGGTCATTTTTGAAACACCCTGTAGATTTCTCTTTTTGAGAAAGCTTTCTTAGCTGATGTCAATTTCTTTTTATATCGTCACTAGTTCACTCATTGTAATTATTTTCTAACCAAAATAGGAAACGTACTGTATTACTTTTAGTGTCTCTCTTCCTAACCTAATTCCTTCAGCATCGTCACATCTAACTCAACCACATTCCATTACCCTTGTTTTACTTTTGTGGATATTCATCGTATCACTTGTTTTCAAAACACTATATATTCTGTTCGAGTACCATTGCGAGTCTCCGTTTCTTACAGAATTAAAATGTCATTGACAGACTTAAAATTTTTTGTTTCTTCTCCCCCATCTTTAATTTGCTTTCAAAATTTTTCCCTTCTTTTTGTTATTGCTTGCTCAACAGCAGATTGAATAACATGGTTGATAGACTACTACCCTCTCGCATTCCCTTCTGAAGCACTGTATTGCTTTTCTTTCATGTCATTCGACTCTCATAAATACAGTCTTGTTTCTGGATAAGTTGCGGGTAAGCTTTTACTTCTTGTACTTCAGCCATGCTGCCTTCAGAATCCTAATGAGTGTTTCCCAGTGAATGTAATTTTACCATTCTTTAACGTATCTTCTAAGACAAAACTCACTGTCAGTATTGCTTCATGTGTTACTATATTTCTCTGGAATCAAAACTGGTGTTCCCTGAGATTGTGCTGTACCAGGTTTTTTTATTCTTCTCAAAATATTTCGTCGAAATCTGGCAGCTATGACTTGTTAAATTGATGTGTCGCTACGGCCCCAGGTTCGAATCTTGCCTCTGGTATGGATATGTGTGGTTTTCCTTAGGTTAGTTAGGTTTAAGTAGTTCTAAGTTCTAGGGGACTGATATCCTCATATGTTAAGTCCCATAGTGCTCAGAGCCATTTGAACCATTTATGAATTCCTTCCACCTTTCAGCCTCTCCTTTTTTCCTTAGTAGTGGCTTCCCATGTGAGTTTTTATTCTTCACACAGATACTTCTTTTTACTCAAAATGTTTTCTTTTCTTATTTTCATATCGTAATTTTCCTATACGAGGCACCTTACCTGCCTTTTATATAGTTATGCACACTTCGGTACATCTGCACTTCTCCTACAGCTTCGCTGTATTGGACTTCCTATCTATCTTGCTTTACAGACGTTTGTATATCCTTTTCTTGCTTTGTTTTTATATTAAATTCAATATCTGTCGTGTTACCCATGTATTTCGACTAGGCTCTCCCTGTGCCTTTTTGACCCTGTGCCATCGTCCTTTTTTCACCTGTCAGTACTACCAATTCGTCTTCTATTGCATTCCTTTCCTCTGAGTAAATCGTTGCCTAATGTTCCATTATAAGTCTCACCATCCATTTATACCACAAACTATCTTGTTCTGGTTACACCTCTCTGCACATGGGAAAAGATGGTTCGTCGTATATGTGAGTTTTCATGTACGTTTTAGACTGTAACACTTACATCGATTAGAAGCAGGTTTATATTATGTAACTGTATATCTACAATTTTGAAGTCTTCATTCTTTGTTAGTTAAGTCGTTGATTTGTGACAAGCAATTTAAAGTATCGTAATGTATGTATGGAAAAAGATAAAGGATTGTTAAAATAATGAAATTTTATAATATGTGTATATTTAGAAGACAAACTTTCTATATTGGAAGCTGGTTCATGCTTAGAGCATGTGTGTTTGTAATATGGAAAAGATGTAGGGGAGTCCCTCCGCAACGGAAGTGGCTCGGTGCGATGCACAAGGTGGTTTTAGTGGTCGAACTGGGAGGCTATTTGGTGGGAACGATAGGCAGTCAGTGGCTACGGCCGCGGTGGTCTCGCGGTTCTATGCGCGCAGTCCGGAACCGTGCGACTGCTACGGTCGCAGGTTCGAATCCTGCCTCGGGCATGGATGTGTGTGATGTCCTTAGGTTAGTTAGGTTTAAGTAGTTCTAAGTTCCAGGGAACTAATGACCGCAGCAGTTGAGTCCCATAGTGCTCAAAGCCATTGTTGCACGGTACACACCGACGGTGCCAACGGAGGCAAAAAAGCCACTTCGCAAGGAATTTTGCCTCGGATGTGGATTTGGCTGTTGCATGGTACTCTCGACAATAACGAATGGCTCTAACACATTAAAAATCCGTCGCCAAGAAGAAATTGTACATCCAAACACCGAGAGCCGTGAGAACAGTTAGCCGCCACGTCGCTTGCCACCACTATTTCGTCACTGCTCCTCCAACTTCATACATACAGATATGCATTAGAGCATTTGTGTGAGTGATTATAAAAATAATCCAAGTGAAAAAAGGAAAAAAACTCAAAATCCTCCCAGAGGGTAACATTAGCTTATATCACGACAGGCTTTTCCCGTAACAGGACTTAAGCCGTCGGCACACGGGCCGTGCTGTCGAACGTCAACGTTGAGCGTGCCAAGATCAACTTGCTGCTGAACGCTCAGGCACGATACGACTCGTGCATACGGTACGTGTGACCCAACGTGGTATACGCGATCGCAACGCACTCCAGTGGCAGTTAGGGATGTTTGTAGCACCTAAATCACACTGTTTACTCATCGGGCGCGCGTAAAATTACCACGTTGGCTCTATTAAAACGCACATTACCTCCATCGTCCACGAAAAGGAAAGTACCATGTCCAATCGATAAGAACACAGGCTTATAAAAGTTCCTTTACAAATAGTGCGGTACAAATTTTAGAATACTTCTCCGCATAAGATAAACATTATTTCATCATTCCCACATTTTAGTAAAACCCAAAGGTCAGTCTTACGTGATCAATGTTCGTAACCAGTAGCAGAATCTCTGCAACATGTGAATTACGAAGCGTAAAAGAAAAAGGAGCAAAATATCTTTACACAAGTAGCGCAACCTGTTCCATAGATTAAGCCAATCGAACTAAGTCACCCCTCAAAAAGAGGTGAACTTATGTTTACATAATATCGAATATTATAGCATATACTTATTTTAAACTAATAATAAAGTATCAGAATCAAATAAAAAGGCGAAAGTAAAAAAAAGGGGTTTAGAAGTGTTTAGACGCGAACCACTACCCCAACAAAAATTCATTACTGGACAAATACACTACTCATTACCATAAACCAACAACACGTCATGTATTTAATAATATTGTGTTAATCCTTGCTAAAAAACTTAATCGTACATATGTTACTAATTGAAATTTAATTATAACAAATTGTGCCAAGAACAATGCGTTTTGGGTGGATATTCAGTGTGTCGCTGCCTTCAAACAGCCTCCTCTCATAATACGCAAGTTACAATAATTCTTTTGTCACGAATATGATGTTTCTCATTATTTTATTGGAACGAATCACACAACTAACAACGGGTTTTTCAGTGATTCTCACTTTGCAGGTGTTCAGAAACGGCATACAGACATATAGGTTTGAAATGAATGCCAATATGGCGCCTCACAACTCTGTACTGAAGGGAGATGGCGTGCGTGTGACGTAGTTGGCGTTGTGCCACCTCATTGGTCAACGCTCAGACGCACGCTCAGAATATCTGACATCCCAGATATTGCTCTGCACGTTGGGAAAGACTCCCGAAAGTGCTATTCCACGCTATGACGTCAGAAACTCGGCACGCTCAACGCTCAACGTTTGGTTGCACGGTCCGTGCGCCGACGGCTTTAGGCTTAGAGTTCAAATGGAACTACTTAAACCTAACTAACCTAAGGACATAACACACATTCATGCCCGAGGCAGGATTCGAGCCTGCGACCGTAGCAGCAGCAGCACGGTTGTTATGGAAGAGTGGCGTATGATAGTACACGAGAGTGGCGTATAACGAAGCAAGTGTTATAAGATAAGCACCTGTCCACTTGAAAATTGACCAAAGAGCGGTTAAATGAACGAAAGCTTTTTGGATACGTATGGCCCTGACTGAAAATTATGTCTTTCAAAGGAGCAATATTGGGTTATAGAAATGAAATTACAGACCGTGACGGGAACCTTTCGTGCTTCTGTTTCACTGGATCTTTACTAGTTTGAGCAGTTTCTTCTTACTCCAGCACTATGGGAACGGTGGAGGGCGCATCCATCAATGTTTTTTTCTCCTTCTTCTTGTAATGAACTGTATGCTTTCCAATACACAGTTGTTGTTTGTGAGCAACGTTTCTTTCACACACTGCATCGATATGTGCAGTGGGGTGTGTAGTTCCAAATTTAATCAAAACGTTCGCTTAATAGAGAAGAGCAGTCCAACGTTCAATATTTCAGATATTTAGTGGCTCATTAACCAGTCAGAATTTTCTGATAATGTAGTTCACAATCAACAAAGGGAAAATGTTGCGCCAGTTGCAATCCCGACCACGGCCGCCATTTCAGAGTAGTGCGCTTGTGAGAGAGCCGCCTCTCATCGCTAAACAAACGGCAACATTTGAATTAGGCACGTAGATGTATAAAGCGACACCGTGTATCCATTAAACGTCACCAGAGACAGAGTTTTAAATAAGTGCTTCCTGTTACAGGCGGCACGAAAACAGGATGTTCGCGCCGGCAATGGTTCTTTCCGCTCTCCTTTTGTCTCATCATCAGTTGTTTGTAGCTCGTAATTCGTTCCCCATAAATAATGAAAATTAGCCACTCCCTATGATGAAGTAGGTAGCGAATATTTTTATAAAAAAAACTCTTGCCATTGTAAATTTAGGCTTTGCGATGATAATTTATGAGGTCAAAGAAAAAATATTGCCCTCAAACTACTGGCAACACTGTGGTGAGAGATTTGTGCGTCCCTAACGCATACATAGTACATGCAAAATAAGAGACTTTAAAATTTCTAAGCCTATCCAAGTAATGACGGAATTACTACCCCTTAGCGTTTTCAGTAAAATTAAATTGTAAAATGTGTGTTTACTTCCGAGACATGATAAAATTTTTTGTGGTACACTTCGATCCTTAGAGATTGCTATATATTTTTGTTTTTAATGTATTGCTATCGTTCATTTTATTCGTTTAAACATTCCTGGCGCTTTGTTTTATCGAAAATGGGATGATACGATCAGCGGCAGCATACGAGCATATGCATACTGGTGATATGATGCAGCCTAACCAAAAAATAAAAAAATTAAAATAAAAGTGATTTTACAATGCCGGCCGGGGTGGCAGAGCGGTTCTAGGCGCTACAGTCTGGAACCACGTGACCGCTACGGTCGCAGGTTCGAATCCTGCCTCGATCATGGATGTGTGTGATGTCCTTAGGTTGGTTAGGTTTAAGTAGTTCTAAGTTCTAGGGGACTGATGACCTCAGAAGTTGAGTCCCATAGTGCTCAGAGCCATTTTTTGTGATTTTACAGGGCGAAATGTGTTTAGAAGCTTGAAGGACTATTAATTTGTTTTGCTGTTTCACAGACCTATCTTCTTACGTTCAGGTCTAGAGTTACTTGGTGAATTCAGTAATACGATTTATTTTCTTATTTATCTTGACGGTAGGGCTATATCGACTGAACCACCGTTCAGAAAATGGCTGCAAATGTCTTTAGTTACAGCACATACACACATACGCTGACATCACGTCGTACTGTGCTTTTGTGGAAGTCACTAAACTGGTGTAGTCAATAGAACTTACTATGTATGTATTACAATAATTCTGTTTTGAACATAACGCAAACTTCACAAATAAATAAGATACGAAGCTGCATTATCTATGAAACTAAACGTATATGGAATTTCTGGTTCATGTGAAAATGCAAGAGGTGTGAATACCGCAAAAAAAGCTTTGATGAAAAAATTTCGAGTCCACTCCAAAACAATTACGCAGTTTCAGTTGTGTGTAATGCAAATGATATTCGTCACCTCGTTGGAGGGCACCAGGAAACTATACAATGGCCATTAAAATTCCTACACCACGAAGATGACGTACTTCAGACGCGAAATTTAACCGACAGGAAGAAGATGCTGTGATATGCAAATGATAGCTTTTCAGAGCATTCACACATGGTTGGCGCCGGTGGCGTTACCTACAACGTGCTGACATGAGGAAAGTTTCCAACCGATTTCTCATACATAAACAGCAGTTGACCGGCGTTGCCTAGTGAAACGTTGCTGTGATGCCTCGTGTAAGGAGGTGAAATGCGTACCATCACGTTTCCGACTTAGAAAAATGGCACATTCTAGCCTATCGCGATTGCGGTTTATCGTATCGCGACATTGCTGCTCGCGTTCTTCGAGATCCAATGACTGTTAGCAGAATATGGAATCGGTGGGCTCAGGAGGGTAATACGAAACGCCGTGCTGGATCCCAATGGCCTCGTATCACTAGCAGTCGAGATGACAGGCATCTAATCCGCATGGCTGTAACGGATCGTGCAGCCACGTATCGATCCCTGAGCCAACAGATGTGGACGTTTGCAAGACAACAACCATCTGCAGCAGCATGGACTATCAGCTCGGAGACCATGGCTGCGGTTACCTTTGACGCTGCATCACAGACAGGAGCCCCTGCGATGGTGTACTCAACGACGAACCTGGGGTGCATGAATGGCAAAAGGTCATTTTTTCGGATGAATCCAGGTTCTGATAATAGCATCATGATGGTCGCATCCGTGTTTGGCGACATAGCGGTGAACGCACACTGGAAACGTGTATTCGTCATCGCCGTTCTGGCGTATCACCCGACGAGATGGTATGGGGTGAAATTGGTTACACGTCTCAGTCACCTCTTGTTCGCATTGCCGGCAATTTGAACAGTGGACGTTACATTTCAGATGTGTTACGACCCGTGGCTCTACCCTTCATTCGATTCCTCCGAAACCCTACATTTCATCAAGATAATGTACGACCGCATGTTGCAGGTCCTGTACGGCTCTTCCTGGATACAGAAAATGTTCGACTGCTGCCTTGGTCAGCACATTCTCCAGGTGTCTCACCAATTGAAAACGTCTGGTCAATGGTGGCCGAGCAACTGGCTCGTCACAATACGCCAGTCACTACTCTTAATCAATTGTGGTATCGCGTTGAAGCTGCATGGGCAGCTGTACCTGTACACGTCATCCAAGCTCTGTTTGACTGAATGCCCAGGCGTTTCAAGGCCATTATTACGGCTAGCGGTGGTTGCTCTGGGATCTGATTTCTCAGGATCTATGCACCCAAATTGCGTGAAAATGTAATCACATGTCAGTTCTAGTATAATATATTTGTCCAGTGAATACCCGTTTATCATCTGCATATCTTCTTGGTGTAGCAATTTTAATGGCCAGTAGTGTACATTTCGGCTACAGAACCTTACGAAGCGCTTGTCTGCGCTATGCTCAGCGACTGAAGATTTATCTTCATATACCATAAAGGTACCCTGAGTGCACAAATACAATAGAACTTGCTTAAATCTGCCCGTGTATAATTCGTAAATCCGTCCAAACCGTGCAAGTATTTCAGTCTCGAGATAATCAGTGCACTTTTATATGCACCTTTTCTGTATAAAACGGAACGTGCCTGGCGCGGAAACGGTAAACAAATCTTAGAACATACTTAATAATTAATTGTATTATACGGAAAAGAGCCTATACAGTACTACTGTTCATTAGTAACTCGCGACTCGACAATGACGTTACTTTTAACACCTCTGTTAAGCGGCGCAAAACCAAGAAATGAGGTGTAATGCAGCTTAAGTGCTGCTGGTGTGGGCCTAAATGGGCGCCGCTCTGTGAAACAACGAATAAGTTATGCTCAGTGTCGTTATAGTACATCAAAGGAAACGCTTCGTTCGTCAGCGCTCTGTTTGTCGGCTTTCTCGTTTGCCTCCTTATTGACGCACGCACGCCAGCACATACAGGAACATTGTTGTGCATCTACCAACACTCTGCTGCAATGAAAGAGGTTTGTATTGTTCCCTTAAACAATGGTTTTACCCGGCAATGTCATTATTTTCTTCCAGTTTAAGTTGACTACTAGCACATTAAGAGATGCTGAACCATGATGTCGAACGATCGGTATGTGTAGTTAACACTTAACGATGAGATTAATGTAAACGAGACGAGTGAGAAAGGCAAACTCACTGTGCGAGAAATTACGTTTCAAATGCGCTAAAACACTAATTTATGAGACTTTAAGAAACAAGGATAGGATTCGGGACGAATTGGTGAAAGGGAAGGGGCAGATGAAAAGAAAGGCGAAGAAGACCGGAAATGAAGAAATTAACGAAATAGTGTGGGAATGGTTCGTAAGTGCGGGGGCAAAAAACTTACCTTTATTTGGACCCATGTTGCAGAGTGAGACTCTCAAAGTCGCTAAAGAGCTTGGAAGTACGGAGTTTAAGGCATCCACAGGACGGCTGGACAGTTTCAATGCTAGGTACAACATCGTCTGGAGTGAAGTGCGTGGGGAAGATAAGGATGTGCAGGTAAGTGTAGCAACAGAATGGAAGACAACACTGTCGAACTTAATTGTGAATTATGACCAGAGGGACGTGTTCAACGCCAATGAAACGGGACTGCCTTCAAAACCGTCAGCAATTCGAGCTGAAAAGTGCGCCGGTGGAAAAATGTCAAAGGAAACATTAACTGTATTGCTGTGTGGAAACATGTTAGGTGAAATGAAGAGATCACTGGTGGCTGAAAAGACGGCAAAAGTAGGTTTTTTTTCTTTTTTTCTTTTCTTTTTTTTTCCAAAGAAAATTCCTCACTGGCTGTATGAACTGCGTTGTTTTAAAAACATAGACGTCAGTAAGCTTCCAGTCACATGATGACATGATGAAGCAAAAAAAAAAAAAAAAAAAAAAAAAAAAAAGGCGTGGATGGTGAGTGGTCTGATGCAAGAATGGCTGGGCTCTCTCAATGCCAAAATGAAGAAAGAAAATCGCCAATTTCTCCTTTTCATAGACAATGCAACCTGCCACCCGAAAGCAACGTTATCAAACGTGAAATCGGCTTGGTTCCCTCCAGGTTCAACCAGCCTCACACAACCTATGGACCAGGGGTTATCTTCATTTTAAAGTGTCATTATAGGCGATTACTGATGCAGTCTCTTTTTCTTAGAGTTGAAGAAGACGAAAGTGTGTTTGCTCTTGCACGGTCGGTTTCTGTTCTGGTTGCACTAAATTGGATTGACTTGGCGGTAAAGGAAATAAAAACGGATACTATCACGAAGTTCTTCAACAAAGCGGAGTTTGGAGGTTAAGAACAAGACGCTTCTTTGGCCATCGGAGCTCGAGAAAATACAGCAGCAGTTGCTGAATTAACGAATATAAGAAACATTTCATGTAGCGCAGAAGTAATGACTTTCTGTCAACTCCACTTTCACTTCAGCAACAAAATGAATAGAAATCCGCAACACATAGGACTATGAAGAAGAAACATAGGACGAAGAAGAGGAGCAAAATGATGTCCCTAGAAAAATTAATACGTCTGAAGAAGCCATTGCATGCATAAACGATGTTATGCAATTTGCAGTGCACATAAATTCTCCCAACGTGTTGGAGCTATTGTATGATGCAAAAAATTGTCTAGAAAAAAAAAACAATTTTGAAAAGGAAATTGAAACAAGTGTCTGGCAAAAAAGTGAAATGTAAAGCAAATAAACAAGGGAGTAATATGTATGTAAATACAATAACAAACGCATATAAAATCCGAGTAAAAGTACATCAGTACCGTGTTATTTGACAGTTAGTGTAAAAGTCCAGTGTTATGTTGTCCAATATACAGTAAATAAACATCTACCGTGTTGAAGTGAAGATACGTAAACTCAGTACATGCATAATAAAAAAAATATTCTGTGCTTTTGTGCACGATACCTGACAAATTTTACTTAGCGCAGTGAGCTTTGTGTAATCCGGAAACTTACCCAATTTGAAAAATAATTTTAGTCCCAGACGATTCCGTTTTGATGCAGTTTTACTGTACGCGGCAGTGCTTTATTTATACCTATTTGTTTAATTGGCAGTTACAGAAATTATTTTCATTGTAGAATATCTTCTAAACGTTCTCATAAAAGTCTTAAACTATTTAACTTTCGCTTTATATATAAGAGGCCATCAAAAAAATTCCGTTTGAGGGCATTGCAGCAAATTATATGCGACGTAACTCGACTCCGATGCGGGTATACATGAAGTGACAAAAGTCGAAGGATAGCGATACGCACATCATATACAGGTGGCGTAAGTGTCGCATGCACAGGGTACATGAGGACAGTGCGTTAGCGGTGTACTCAGGTCATTCACGTGATAAAGATGTAAGACGTGATTGTGGCCGCACGACGCGAGGTAACAGACTCTGAACGCGGAATGGTTGTTGGAGCTACACTCAAGTGACATTACATTTTTCAAATCGTCAGGGTATTCAGTATTCCGAGTTCCCCGGTGTTAATAACGTGCCAGGAATACCAAATTTCAGGCTTTACCTCTCACTACGGACAACGCAGCGGCCGACGGCCTGCACTTAACAACCGACAGCAGCGGTGTGTGCATAGAGCCGTCAGTGCTAACAGACAAGCAGCATTGCGCGATGTTATCGCAAAAATCAATGTGGGACGTACGATGAACGTATCCATTCGGACAGTGCGGCGAAATCTGGCGTTAATTGACTGTGGCAACAGATGACCGTGAGTGCCTCTGCTAACAGCACGACATCGCCTGCAGCGTCTCTCCTGGACTGCTGACCATACCGTTTGGACCCTAGTCGACTGGAAAACGGTGGCCTCGTCAGAAGAATCCCGAATTCAGTCGGTCAGAGCTGTGGTAGGGTTCGAGTGTGTGGCGCAGACTCTACGAAGCCAGGGACCCAAGTTGTCAACAAGGCATTGTGGAAGCTTGCGGTGGCTCCAGAATAGTGTGGATTGTGTTTACACGGAATGAACTGGGTCCCCTGATGCAACTGCACAGATAATTGACTGGAAATGGTTATGTTCGACTAACATTTTCAGCCATTCACGGAATTGACGTTCCCAAACAACGATGGAATTTTTACGGATGACAATGCCCCATGTCACCAGGCTACAGCTGTTTGCTGTTGGTTAGAAGAACGTTTTGGACAATTAGAGCGAATGATTTTGACACCCAGATCGCCCAGTATGAATCCCAGTAAACATTTACAGGACATAACCGAGAGGTCAGTTCGTGAACAAAACCCTGCACCGCCAACACTTTTCGCAATTATGGTTGGCTCAGTAGTTCTTCAGGAGACTGCCAACGAATTGTTGAGTCCATATCACGTCGAGCTGCTGCACTAAGCCAGGCAGACCTGACACGACATTAGGAGGTACCCCACGCCACGTCACCTCACTGTATGAGCACAGTTAACTGCTCAAGCGACTGGTATGTCACTCTTGTTTTCCTGACCGCGTGCGATAAATATTTAAATGTGAGCATGGCGACTTTATTACCAAATGCGTCCAAACAGGATGAACGTGCAGTTACTCTTTTGGTGGCTACCCAGGGCCAAACATCAGTAGACTGCCATCGGAGAATGAAATATGCATTTTTTTTGGTCATCAGTCTACTGACTGGTTTGATGCGGCCCGCCAGGAGTTCCTTTCCAGTGCTAACCTCTTCATCTCAGAGTAGCACTTGCAACCTACGTCCTCAATTATTTGCTTGACGTATTACAATCTCTGTTTTCCTCTACAGTTTTTGCCCTCTACAGTTCCCTCTAGTACCATGGAAGTCATTCCCTCATGTCTTAGCAGATGTCCTAGCATCCTGTCCCTTCTCCTTATCAGTGTTTTCCACATATTCCTTTCCTCTCCGATTCTGCGTAGAACCTCCTCATTCCTTACCTTATCAATCCACCTAATTTTCAACATTCGTCTATAGCACCACATCTCAAATGCTTCGATTCTCTTCTGTTCCGGTTTTCCCACAGTCCATGTTTCACTACCATACAATGCTGTACTCCAGAAGTACATCCTCAGAAATTTCATCCTCAAATTAAGGCCGGTATTTGATATTAGTAGACTTCTCTTGGCCAGAAATGCCTTTTCTGCCATAGCGAGTCTGCTTTTGATGTCTTCCTTGCTCCGTCCGTCATTGGTTATTTTACTGCCTAGGTAGCAGAATTCCTTAACTTCATTGACTTCGTGACCATCAATCCTGATGTTAAGTTTCTCGCTGTTCTCATTTCTACTACTTCGCATTACCTTTGTCTTTCTCCGATTTACTCTCAAACCATACTGTGTACTCATTAGACTGTTCATTCCGTTCAGCAGATCATTTAATTCTTCTTCACTTTCACTCAGGATAGCAATGTCATCAGCGAATCGTATCATTGATTTCCTTTCACCTTGTATTTTAATTCCACTCCTGAACCTTTCTTTTATTTCCATCATTGCTTCCTCGATGTACAGATTGAAGAGTAGGGGCGAAAGGCTACAGCCTTGTCTTACACCCTTCTTAATACGAGCACTTCGTTCTTGATCGTTCACTCTTATTATTCCCTCTTGGTTGTTGTACATATTGTATATGACCCGTCTCTCCCTATAGCTTACCGCTACTTTTTCAGTATCTCGAACAGCTTGCACCATTTTATATTGTCGAACGCTTTTTCCAGGTCGACAAATCCTATGAACGTGTCTTTTTCTTTAGCCTTGCTTCCATTATTAGCCGTAACTTCAGAATTGCCTCTCTCGTGCCTTTACTTTCCCTAAAGCCAAACTGATCGTCACCTAGCGCATTCTCAATTTTCTTTTCCATTCTTCTGTATATTATTCTCGTAAGCAGCTTCGATGCATGAGATGTTAAGCTGATTGTGCGATAATTCTCGCACTCGTCAGCTCTTGCCGTCTTCGGAATTGTGTGGATGATGCTTTTCTGAAAGTCAGATGGTATGTCGCCAGACTCATATATTCTACACACCAACGTGAATAGTCGTTTTGTTGCCACTTCCCCTCATGATTTTAGAAATTCTGATGGAATGTTATCTATCCCTTCTGCCTTATTTGACCGTAAGTCCTCCAAAGCTCTTTTAAATTCCGATTCTAATACTGGATCCCCTATCTCTTCTAAATCGACTCCTGTTTCTTCTTCTATTACATCAGACAAATCGTCACCCTCATAGAGGCTTTCAATGTATTCTTTCCAGCTATCTGCTCTCTCCTCTGTGTTTAACAGTGGAATTCCCGTTGCACTCTTAATGTTATCGCCGTTGCTTTTAATGTCACCAAAGGTTGTTTTGACTTTCCTGTATGCTGAGTCTGTTCTTCCGACAATCATATCTTTTACGATGTCTTCACATTTGTCCTGCAGCTATTTCGTCTTAGCTTCCCTGCACTTCCTATTTATTTCATTCCTCAGCGACTTGTGTTTCTGTATTCCTGATTTTCCCGGAACATGTTTGTACTTCCTTCTTTCATTAATCAACTGAAGTATTTCTTCCGTTACCCATGGTTTCTTCGCAGCTACCTTCTTTGTACCCATGTTTTCCTTCCCAACTTCTGTGATGACCCTTTTTAGAGATGTCCATTCCTCTTCAACTGTACTGCCTACTGTGCTACGGTCTCATTAAAACGAAGGTCCCCGTATCGCAAGTGTCGCAACGTAGAAGTTAACATCAGCCGAAGAGAGAGAGACGCTATCACCTGCCGGCCGTTATGGCCGATCGGTTCTCGGCACTTCAGCCTGGAACCGTTCGAATCCTTCCTCGGGCATGGATGTGTGTGATGTCCTTTGGTTAGTTAGGTTTAAGTAGTTCTAAGTTCTAGGGGACTGATGACCTCAAATGTTAAGTCCCATAGTGCTCAGAGCCATTTGAACTCTATCACTCGCCCTCTAGTCCTTTCCCATGAGGTTATCACATCTTTGGTCCTTTAGAAAAGGCCTTGGAGGTGGACGATTCTTGTCGGACGAGGACGTACAGCAGGCAGTTACGGAGTTCTTCACGCAGCAAGACACGGTGTATCTTTAACTTTGTGTGTCGCTGGGATCACTGCCTCAATGTTCTCGGTGAATTTGCCTGATTTTCGTACCGATTGTGGTCTGCACGGCCTTAGAACGGGGTGCTTCAAAAAGAACTTCACAACTTTAAAAATTCATATAAATTTATTGAAAGGACATATAGAGCTGGGTTTAGTGTCATTTTGTAGGGAAACACATCAAGTTTTCTTTTTACCTTAACGAAAGATGTTGCATGCGGCTTCGGATGGTTATCCTGCAGACATCCCATCGGAAGCCAATTTCTTTCCAAACTAGCTGTTGCTTTATAGGTGTAACTAGCTCAGTGGCGGAGTAAATTCTTGCTCTAAGTTCAGGCAGAAAAGCTGGCACAGGAGTTACAAACACGATTTCCTTGATGAATCGCCATAAGAAAAAAGTCGAGCAGTGTCAGGTCTGGGGAACGTGTGGAGGCCATACAATTGGCGCATCACCGCTAATCCATTGACTTGGAAAGCGGTCGCTGAGAAAATCTCGGACGTCAGCCAGGTAGTGGGGTGGTACACCCTCTTGCATCAAATAACATTTCGTTCTTCACCATCCTCGTCGATCTGTTGTATCAAAAAGAGTTGTAACATATCCAAGTACACTTTCCCGTTGATGGTACTTTAGCTTTGACGATTGTTTAAGCAAGCAAGGATTATCAAAACTTAAAAAAATAATTGAGCTGATAGATAAAGATAATGGGCTCCTTGCTCAGCGATATGTTCATTTAAAATACCAGTATTATTACTCAGTGATTATGAGAAAGTAATTTCAGTGAGTGTTTAAAGATGCTTGTACATTAGAATGTTCTAATATCTTTGTGCGATCAATAATACCGGCTCTCATTTCCGGAAAACGTTACTGCATTGCGCAAAAGTCAATCAGTAATTACTTAAAATGAAATTAACGTGCTAATAAAACTTATTCTGCTTAACAGGAAATATTTACACTACTGGCCATTAAAATTGCTACACCACGAAGATAACATCCTACAGACGCGAAATTAACCGACAGGAAGAAGATGCTGTGATATGCAAATGATTAGCTTATCACAACATTCACACAGGTTGGCGCCGGTGGCGACACCTGCAACATGCTGACATGAGAACAATTTCCAACCGATTTCTCGTACTCAAATAGCAGTTGACCGGCGTTGCCTGGTGAAACGTTGTTGTGATGCCTCGTGTAAGGAGGAGAAATACGTACCATCACGTTACCGACTTTGATAAAGGGCTGCTCGCGTTATGACTGTTAGCAGAATATGGAATCGGTGGGTTCAGGAAGGTAATACGGAACGCTGTGCTGGATCCCAACGGCCTCGTATCACTAGCAGTCAAGATGACAGGTATCTTATCCGCATGGCTGTAACGGATCGTGCAGCCACGTCTCGATCCCTGAGTCAACAGATGGGGACGTTTGCAAGACAACAACCATCTGCACGAACAGTTCGACAACATTTGCAGCAGCGTGGACTATCAGCTCGGAAACCATGGCTGCGGTTACCCTTGACGCTGCATCACAAACAGGAGCGCCTGCGACGGTGTACTCGGCGACGAACCTGGGTGCACGAATGGCAAAACGTAATTTTTTTGGATGAATCCGGGTTTTGTTTACAGCATCATGATGATCGCTTCCGTGTTTGGCGACATCGCGGTGAACGGACACTGGAAGCGTGTATTCGTCATCGCCATACTGGCGTATCACCCAGCGTGATGGTATGGGGTGCCATTGGTTACACGTCTCGGTCACCTCTTGTTCGCATTGACGGCACTTTGAACAGTGGACGTTACATTTCAGATGTGTTACGACCCCTGGCTTTACCCTTCACTCGATCCCTGCGAAAGCTTATATTTCTGCAGGATATTGCGCGACCGCATATTGCAGGTCCTGTACGGGCCTTTGTGGATACAGAAAATGTTCGATTGCTGCCCTGGCCAGCACATTCTCCAGATCTCTCACCAACTGAAAATGTCTGGTCAATGGTGGCCGAGCAACTGGCTCGTCACAATACGTCAGTCACTACTACCTGTACACGCCATTCAAACTCTGTTTTACGCAACGCCTAGGCATATGAAGGCCGTTATTACGGCCAGTGGTGGTTGTTCTGGGTACTGATTTCTCAGGATCTATGCGCCCAAATTGTGTGAAAATATAATCACATGTCCGTACTAGTGTAATATATTTGTCCAATGAATACCCGTTTATCATCTGCATTTCTTCTTGGTGTAGCAATTTCAATGACCAGTAGTGTATTTAAGAACAATTACAATAATAGAAATATTAACTGTAGACATTATGGTAGGCTTCGTGAAGCTATTTATTACGAAAACTGAGTGCCAAACAGTTAGTAGTCAAGTTCATATGCACGATCGTACTATTGTCAATATATTTTGTATAAATGACTGCATCGGTCGTACAGATTGAAATCCTTCATTTCGGTCACTGTGTGACCATCCTCAGTGGTAAAAAATACGTAAGAACCATCAGACATGATGATCTTAACGCAAATGTAGCCCTATTTATAACCACCACCAAAAAATACACAACACGAAAAAATATGCAAATATACACACTCTCGTACATACGAAAATTTCGAACCTTGTATTGCTACATAATTATAGCATAACATTTTCTATGAGGTGTAACATGCACTGTGATGATTATTTTCAACACGTACCTTCACTTTTACTGCATACAATAATGTTCAAATTGCAGGAGAACCTATCCAATGTTGCCGATCCAACGTAAAGTGAGCTTGCAGCCTACACAGCCAACTAGATAAGCTCAGCATAGCAAAACAAGTATCATGGTACTCTCTACATTCCAAAGCGTACAATACGCAGACATGAAATACAGCAAATACCATTAATAGAAAAAAACCAAAGCTTACATAAAAACTACCTTTAAAATCACATTAAAATTTTCTAACTCCTAAAGTCATAGCAAAACATTAAAAAAGGCAGTACAGGCATAATAAAACATATAATAAATTAAGCCCTCTAAAGTTAAGTACAACATAAAATTTTTATAGGAATATACCTAATGTAAGAGCACATAGTAATACCTTAAAAACAAATACAAAAATGTTAACAATAGAAACCACTTTTTTACATTTCCGAAAACATCGATTAAATGAAAAACAATCATTTACAGTGGGACGTTACGCCCTCTCTTATCATATTTGAAGACTTGACCATCCTAACGAGTGACATTATCATCGTAAATTCTTAACAGGCATTTACAAAAGGTAGTAAATATATATTAACAACAATATAAAACACAGTAGTCTATGATGTACTGGATCTGCAATACTGCTGTTTTCCTGCGAGAAACCGATGTTAAATTTCAATAACGACAAAATGGGTGACTGTGGTACCTTGAATGAACACTCAAGCATATGCCAAATATTCATTGCAAATAGTGCTAAAATAGTAACTAATACCCACGGTTTGCTGTTAGGAAACAGATTAAATACCTCATAGCAAAAAATTGCTGAAGAAGAGACTTGCGTAAGTGCGTACAAAGTTTACGTTCATATACAGGGTGAGTCACCTAACGTTACCGCTGGATATATTTCGTAAACCACAGCAAATACTGACGAACCGATTCCACAGACCGAACGTGAGGAGAGGGGCTAGTGTAATTGTTTAATACAATCCATACAAAAATGCACGGAAGTATGCCTTTTAAAAAATGGAACCACGTTAGTTTTGTTAGCACATCTGAACATATAAAAAAATACGTAATCAGTGCCGTTTGTTGCATTGTAAAATGTTAATTACATCCGGAGATATTGTAACCTGAAGTTGACACTTGAAACCTCCAACGTTTAGTTGCGTGTTGCAACAAACACGGGCCACGTTCGGCGAGCAGCATCTGCAGGGACATGTTTACGATGACGACCGTGTTTACGAGTGTGGCTATAGTGCAATGTTGTGGTTTGGTCTAGCTGTCACAGTGTCTGCATCTAGCGCTTCCTGCTATTGTTATTCTGCATTCGTCTCCGCACGCAAACTAACTGTAGTACACCTTGTTACTAGACGTCTGTGATAGTGTAGTGTTGTAGGAACTGTGACAACGGTGTATTCGAAGTCTGAAAAGGCGGAGATGATACTCATCTATGGCGAGTGTCGACGAAATGCAGCTGAAGCCTGCAGAGTGTATGCAGATCAGTACCCGGACAGAGAGCACCCAACGTGCCGCACATTGCAAAACATCTACCGCCAACTGTATGCAACAGGTATGGTCGTAGCACGCAAACGAGTCCGTAAGCGGGTACAGTTGGTGTGTTAGCTGCTGTTGCCATGAACCCACACATGAGTACACGGGACATTGCGAGAGCCGGTGGACTGAGTCAAAGTAGTGTCATGCGCATACTGCATCGTCACCATTTTCACCCGTTTCATGTGTCGCTACAGCAGCAGTTCCATGGTGATGACTTTAATCATCGAGTGCAATTCTGTCAATGGGCATTAGCAGAGAGTGCGTTGCAGTTCTACCTGTTTACCGATGAAGCGGGTTTCACAAATCACGGGGCAGTGAATCTACGGAACATGCATTACTGGTCCGTGGTCAATCCTCGCTGGCTCAGACAGGTAGAGCGACAGCGACCGTGGACTGTAAATGTATGGTGTGGAATCATTGGCGACCACGTCATTCGTCCTCACTTCATTTCAGGGGCCCAAACAGTTGCAACATACATCGCGTTTCTACAGAATGATCTGCCAACGTTGCTCGAAAATGTCCCACTGGAAACGCGTCGACGTATGTGGTATCAGCATGATGGTGCACCTACACATTCCGCAATTAACACTAGGCTGACCCTTGACAGGATGTTCGACGGGCGTTTCAAAGGACGTGGAGATCGCATAAATTGACCAGCCCGTTCTCCTGAACTTACACCTCTGGACTTCTTTCTGTGGGGTACGGTAAAGGAGAATGTGTACCGTGATGTGCCTACAACCCCAGAGGATATGAAACAACGTATTGTGGCAGCCTGCGGCGACATTACACCAGATGTACTGCGGCGTGTACGACATTCATTACGGCAGAGATTGCAATCGTGTGCAGCAAATGATGGCCACCACATTGAATACCTATCGGCCTGACATGTCGGGACACACTCTATTCCACTCCGTAATTGAAAACGGAAACTACGTGTGTACGTGTACCTCACCCCTCATGGTAATGTGCATGTGCGTCAGTGAAAAAGACCAATAAAAAGGTGTTAACATGTGGACGTAATGTGCTGTCCCAGTCTCTTCTGTACCTAAGGTCCATCACCGTTCCCTTTGGATCCCTACGTAATTCGGTGCTCTCCGATACACACGATCGAACAGCGGAGGAGTGGTACTCAAGCGTCAACTTTAGGTTACAATATCTCCGGATGTAATTAACATTTTACAATGCAACAAACGGCACTGATTACGTATTTGTTTATATGTTCAGATGTGCTAACAAAACTAACGTGGTTCCATTTAAAAAAGCGTAGGTTTGTGTTAAAAAGCATACTTCCTTGCATTTTTGTATGGTTTGTATTAACCAATTACACTAGCCCCTCTCCTCACGTTCGGTCTGTGGAATCGGTTCGTCAGTGTTTGATGTGGTTTACGAAATATATCCAGCGGTAATGTTAGGTGACTCACCCTGTATAGAATGTAATAGCGTTATAGTGTATAAGAGCGTCATAACGGCTGATCTTGCGTCTCGCTGCCGGCCCTATGGTCGGCCTTCCAGCCATGCATCATGATGCTAACCGTGATCTAGAATCCGAGCTCGAGTCAGAGCATTAATTATTACTTAAATACGTCCAGCCTGATTATCATCTGTACAATATTGTTCGCTCACACCGTGAACTGGGTCCGATTTCTGCAACTAGTGCAAACTAAACTAAAAAGTACTTACGTTTATTATCTGAAATTTTACTGACTACTTTTTAGTTTTAATCATTTGACAAAATTCCGTGGATGGTTATTGCGCAATAATGATTTGGTGCCCGCATCTCGTGGTCGTGCGGTAGCGTTCTTGCTTCCCACGCCCGGGTTCCCGGGTTCGATTTCCGGCGGGGTCAGGGATTTTCTCGGCCTCGTGATGGCTGGGTGTTGTGTGCTGTCCTTAGGTTAGTTAGGTTTAAGTAGTTCTACGTTCTAGGGGACTGATGACCATCGATGTTAGGTCCCATAGTGCTCAGAGCCATTTGAACCATTTTGTTTTTGAATGATTTGGTTGTTTTTCTATTTAAGTTGTTCTTCGGAACCGTTGCTGTTTTCCAGGCAACAAGTACATTAGGGAAACATGCTGTCAGTTATTTCAGTTATCCGTAAGTGTAGCTCCTTTTTTTCCCTTGGTAGTGTTTCCCACATAACCCTTTCCTCGACGACTCTGCGAAGGACCTCTTCAGTTCCTACCTTATCAGTTAACCCAATTTTCAACATACTTCTGTAGCACCACATCTCATATTCTTCTATTCTCTCGTTCCGGTTTCCCCATAGTCCATGTGTTATTTACACAATGCTGCGCTCCAAAAGGAAATTCTCAGAAATGTTTTCCTCAAATTAAGACCTGAGTTTGATACTGGTAGACTTCTCTTGGCCAGGAATGCCCATTTGTCGAGTGCTAGTCTGCTTTTTATGTCGTCCTTGCTCCGTCCGTCATAGGTTATTTTGCTGCATAGGTAGCAGAATTCCTTAACTTCATATACTTCATTATCACCAGTTACGATGTTAACATTTTACCTGTCCACATTTTTGCTGCTACTCATTACTTTCGCCTTTCTTCGATTTACTCTCAATCCACATTCTGTACTCATTCGACTGTTCATTCTATCCAACACATCCTGCATTTGTTCTTCACTTTCACCGAGGATACCAATGTCAGCAGCGAATCTTTGCATTGATACCTTTTACCATGAATTTTAATTGCAGTCTTGAATCTTTCTTTTATTTCCACCATTGCTTCTTCGCCGCTAGATTGAGCAGCAGGCGCAAAAGACTACCTCCCTCTTTTATACCCTTTTTAATCCGTGCGCTTCGATGTTGGTCTTCCACTCTTAAAGTTACCTCTTGTTTCTTGTACATCTTGTGTATCGCCAGTCTTTCCCTATAGCTTACCCCTATTTTTTGCACGATTTCGAACATCTTGCACCATTTTACACTGTCGAAAGTTTTTGCTAGGTGTCTTAATTTCTGTTCAGTCTTATTTTCATTATCAACCAAAAAGCCAGAACTGCCTCTCTGGTCACTTCACCATTGCTGAAGCCAAGCTGATCATCTTCCAAGAGATCCTCAATTTCTTTTTTCTCTCGTCTATATATTATTCTTGACAACAACCTGCATGGGTGAGCGGTTAATCTTATTGTGCGACAATTCTCGCTCTTGCCCGCTCTTGCAGTTTCGGGAATTGTGTGGATGATGTTTTCTTGCGAAAGCCTGTTGGTATATCGCCAGTCTCATACATTCTACACACCAACGTGAATCATCGTTTAGTTTCCACTGCCTCCAATGATTATAGAAATACTGATGGAATATTATCTGTCCCTTCTGCCTTATTTGATTTCATGTCTTCCAAAGCTCTTCTAAATTCTGATTCTATCACTGCATCCCTCATCTCTTCCCCATCCATTCATGTTTCTTTTTCTCGTAGAGGCTCTCAGTGTACTCTTTCCACCTGTCGTCTCTCTTCTCTGCATTTAACAATGGAATTCCCGTTGCACCCTTAATGTTACCGCGTTCGCCTTTAATTTCACCGAATTTCTATATGCTGAATCAGTCCTTCTGACAATCGTTTCTTTCTCAGGTTCTACACATTTTCCACGTAGCCACTTCGTCTTAGCTTCCCTTCATTTCCAGTTTATTTGATTCCAAAGTGACTTGTATTTCAGTGTTCCTAAATTTCCGTGAATATCTTTTGTACTTCCTTCTCTCGTCGATGAGCTGAAGTAGTTCTTCTGTTACCCACAGTTTCTTAGCAATTACCTTTCTTCTGTCTAACTTTTTCTCTCCAACTTATGTGACTGCCCTTTTTAGAGATGCCCATTCCTGTTCAACTGAGCTGCCTACTAGCTTATCCATTATCACAGTATCTGTATCCTCAGAGAACTTCAAGCGTATGTCTTCACTACTTTGTACTTGCGTATCCTGCTTCTTTGCGCAGTGATTGTTCCTGACTAGCCTTCATCATAACCAAATTGGTGATATGAGTCTATATCTGCCCCTGTGTACGCCTTAAAATCCAGTATTTGATTCCGGAATCTCTCCGTGACCATGACGAAGTCTAACTAAAATCTTCCCGTATCTCCTAGCCTTTTCCGAGTATACCTCCTCTTGTTGTGATTCTTGAATACGGGATTCGCTATTACCATCCTAAATTTATCGCAGAAGTCGATTAATCTTTCTCCTCTCTTTTTTCTAGTACACAGCTCTTATTATCCCTAACCCTTTCTTCTATTCCTTCCCCCACAACTGCATTCCAATCCCACCTCATTGTTATGTATTCATCTCCCTTTATGTACTGAATTACCTACGCAGAACATATACCTGTACGTGTAATTAAAAGACAGTAAAACTGCCCGTTTGTGGCTGGTCGGAGAAAGATATTTGGCTGATGCGCAGCCGTTTCACTGCCTTTAATTCAATGTACATTTTAATCTGAGGACTTTTATGCACAGCCTAGTTCCAATGGGAAGGTTTTTTAGTGGATTTTATTTGAGTTTACTGATGGCTACATATACCATGTTGTATTGTATTGTATGGAACTGGGGACCGCCGTAACCCACAGTGGTACACAACCCCACAACAGACTACAGCAGTCCACTCACCCCGCCGCCGCCCCACAAGAACCCAGGGTTATTGTGCGATTCGGCCCCCATTGCATCCCCCAGGGAACGTCTCACACTAGACGAGTGTATCCCCAATGTTTGCGTGGTAAATTATGGTGTACGCGTACGTGGAGAAAGTGTTTGCGCAGCAATCGCCGACATAGGGTAACAGGTGGAATGAGGCAACCAGCCCGCATTCGCCGAGGCAGATGGAAAACCGCCTTAAAAACCATCCACAGACTGGCCGGGGACCAGCACGCCGGTCCGCCCCGAAAGCAGTGCTTTAGACCCCATGGCTAACCGGGCGGGCTTATACCATGTTACTTGATGTGAGCTTCTTTGCTCTGACATTTGTCGTCGCTAATATGTTATTTTACGAGTCCACCTTCTTATGAAGAAGACAATTTTGCAACTGCTGAAACCTTGGTCAAGAGTCGTCAATAAACCTTTATACCTGGAAATGGCTGGTTGATTTTCTCAAATCATGCAATCATAAGGACCTCGGTTCAGGGTTCAGGGCAAGGAACACGAAGTTACAACATTCCTAGAATGACTGATATGATTCTGCGATCCGACGACAATGATTGCCAAAAATTTGAGTTTCTGATGCTATGCATGGCAGAAGGGCGTCTTTCTCCTTCCTACTCATGAAAATGTTCACAGAGCACTTTGTGACCTACACCAGCCAAATGAAATTGCAGATCTTACCATTTTTCAGTGCATCCTTGTGTAGAGCACCAGTGCTGTTGGTGACTCCTTAGGTGCGCTTGTATAACGCATCGTTGAAGAGCTGATCCAGTCTGTGACTATGTCGAATACGATACCGGTGAAACCGAAGAAGTTACCTAGTGCAGACTTTACATCCTGTTCCAGTTGGAGCTGTAAAATAAAATAACTCCTGTTCATACCGATGACTGCGAGCCGAATTCTAAGTATTTATCCTGCAAGCAGAAGCCGAAGTGTCTCTTTAGTGCTGCGAGTCCTGCAAACGCGTCAGAAAAAAATCTTACAAGCTGTCATTCGACGACAAGGATCAGTTTTGGTAGATCGTTTTCCGGGACAATAAGAATAGAATCTGATCATGAATCCAGTTGGATCCCCACTTCTCAATAATATTCCAAAACATATTACGTCCAAGCAGTATGTCCAATGCCATTCCTGGATTTTCACGCCCAGAGGGCTTACGTGGCTTCAGCTTGATTTGGCTGTGTCCTTTTGGTGATGTAAATGAGCCCATCATTCATCCTAACAACATGTTTCACCAAACCTACTGTGATTTCTAATAACTTTTTCCACAAGTGCCCAGCTGCAAGTATTTTGGGAAGAGAAAGATGTGGTCCCACACTTTATGAAATCCTCACTCATCTGTTTGCCGAGAGCGGAGGGTGGTGCACCTTCCCATCTGCCCCTGCTGCTTTCACAGAGGTCGTTCTAAAGGCAGAATGGTGCCGTGCGTCCTCCGCATTTCTACATAAAGTCTGTTCCTCCTCGCCAGCCGAGACATGTAACTTTTCTTTAGGAAAAACTTTCTCGGAGAGTGGGAGCGGCCGCCAGGGCGTCCAGAATTTCTCCATCTCCAGCCAGGGCAAATTGAGGGCTGCCTTACGCCGCAATAAAACTGCGTTACCGCCGGTCGCGGATTTTGTCGGTTCTCCGCAGGCGTCCCCATAGCCTCTTCACTGCACGCATTGACCTTTGGTGAATGATGTCCAGCCCGAAGTCACCTGTGTTTAAGGCGCCATTCCGTCGCCTAACTCTGATGTCAGTCTGTGAAATTGCTAGCCCAGTCTACCGCAAATTTCAAAAAAATAGAACTGCTATAAATACTTGATGTATTAGCGATGACAGTCGGTACGACAATTAAATGAAGCGAATACGTGCGTAATCCGTAATAAAATAAAGGAATCCATTATTTTCAAATACAATTAATTCTGTGATTTTATCTTGGAACTCTTCCATTTGTTTGCATAGAAAAACAGTAATATCAGAAAATTGAGTCCGCCTTGAAGCAAAACACATTGTTATTCGTTTATTTTTTTATTCTCTCAAACTAGTTTCGGCGACAGATATCACCATCATCAGTGGGTTGTTTTAATCTTATTTATTGTATGTTACAGCATGCTTTAACGAATTATTGTCGCTGTCTGCGACATATTTTCCGTGCGCTTTTTGTTTCTGTTGCCGTTTTTTACTGAGCGAACATCATGTCATGTTCGTTGGATGGTATGTGGCTGCTTTTATGCACAGAAAAACAAAACTTTCGCACTTCGTTTCTGATACAGAACAGCAAGATGGTGTAATGTTCTCGATCAGAAACAGAGTGCGAAAGTTTTGTGTTTCTTTGTATAAAAGCAGCCACATACCATCCAGCGAACATGATATGATCTTCGCTAAGTAAAAAACGGCAACAGAAACAAAAACCGCACAGAACGTATGTCGCAGACAGCGACAATAATTCTTTAAAAGATGCTGTAACATACAATAAATAATATTAAAATAAACCCACTGATGATGGTGATATTTGTCACTGAAACTAGTTTGGGAGAGTAAGGAAATAAACGATTACAATTAATTCTGTTTACATATCTCAGCATATAATTTTCATATCAAATGTGAACAACGTGAAAGTGGACGAAACTGTAAAGATTCAGTGTCTTTCAAGATACTGCGAGCTTAACTTCCTTCAGCATTTCACGCATGTTATGCGCGAAACTCGTGTTTTACGTCATACAAACGATGTGCTAGGTTTGCATTTTTTCAGAGTAGTCACCTACCAGTACACAACGCAAGCAGAGCAGGGAAATGCGACGTTAGGTGCCTAGCCGCCTCTCCAGCAAGCGACAGAAAGCGGCACACCAATGGATGGGATAGTTACTTATTTATTTATATATTTATTTACATCGGAACGGTGTTCCACGCATGCAGTATTTTACATCTCATAGTTACATCATGACAGTAGTCTTAATAAGAAAAATAGATTAATCTAGTGACAAAATGAATAAAGAGTAATGATGGAGACCCAATAAAGTAAATATTGGAATTATTTTTACAATAGCTGCCACATATAAAAATTATGATAAAAGCAATTATAATAAATATAAAAATTATCATAAAAGCAATAATAACAAGTCTAAAAGAAAAAAGAAAACACGAATGGTAAACATGAGAAAAACTGGCAACAGTAATGATGATTCGTGCAGATGTACATTAATATATTGGTGTATAAAGTAGATGTTTACTGGTATAGTGAATTTTGGGAAGTGGAGATTTAAGTAGACCGCATCGGTTAAGAAAAAAACTGGGAACGAAAATGGTTCAAATTCCTCTGAGCGCTATGGGACTTAACAGCTGAGGTCATCAGTCCCCTAGAACTTAGAACTACTTAAACCTAACTAACCTAAGGACATCACACACATCCATGACCGAGGCGGATTCGAACCTGCGACCGTAGCGGTCGCACGGGTCCAAGCTGAAGCGCCTAGAACCGCTCGGCCACTCCGGCCGGCAAAACCGGGAACTGAAGAAGATCAAGTAAGTAAGAAGGAAGTAATGGGGTCAAATGTGTTCATGTACAGAGGAAGGCATTACTGTTGCTTAAGTAGATACGTCATTAACTGCTTCTTGAAGTCGGACATGCTTTTAAGTTCTCTAATATAACAAGGGAGGTTATTCTAGAGTCGGGTTCCCGCTGCTGTAAAGGACTTCGAGATGGTGACTGAGCGATGTAGTGGAATAGAGAGGATTTTATTATGATAGGAACTTATGTTTCTGCCATGTTGTTCAGGCATGAGCGTTAAGGACGAGGAGAGAAATGAGGGACAGTGTACATTTATAAAGCAGTAGACGAGACAGAGTGTATGGAAATGTCTGCGTTTGTCTGCACGCAGCCAGGACAGTTATGCATACTCTGGTGAAATGTGATCAAAAAGTCGAACGCAGGCATTCATGACTAGTTCCAGACGTCGCGAATTTTCCTGGGAGAGACCTTGTAGGATAATATCGCTGTAGTCAATAATTGGAAGTATAAGCGTTTGTACTGCTTTTTTCAGATCGATCGGGAAGAGTTTTTTTATATTTTTGTAGGGCATGGAGAAATGCTGATGGTTTTTTGCACACTGCAGTTATGTGCTCTGTTCAATTTAGATTTTCATCTATTATTACTCCCAAACTCTTTGCTGAGGGAGAGAAGTTGATATTTGTTCCCTTTAGGATTTGAGATGGAACGGATTCCCGATGTTTTGGGCTAATGAGCTTAGAGTGACCAACAAGTACCGCTTGGGTTTTAGATGGGTTGAGTTTTTGTCCTATTTTCTGTGCCCACTTTGATAGTGCATCGAGATCAGTATTGAAATTTTCAATAGCTTTCTTAAGATTGATTGGTTTTGCACGTAAATACAACTGAAGGTCATGAGCATAAAAGTGATATTTGCAGTAAGTCAGAACTGATGACACATCATTAACGTACAGATAGAAGAGTGTAGGACCTAATACTGAGCCTTGGGGAACGCCTGACACTGCCTCCCACCATTCTGGTTTTATATTCCCGAACAGGACGCGTTGCTGACGAGACTTCATGTATGAGCTAAACCATTGCTCTGCACTTGATGAGAAATTTAGACCGCTAAGTTTGGCAAGTAAGGTGTCGAAGTCGACAGTATGAAATGCTTGCTGAAATCTAAGAAGCAAATTATAGTCGCTTCTTGTCTATCCAGGGCAAGTTTCAGGTAATCTGTCACCCATATCAATGTGGATATTGTGCTTCGATGTTTGGGAAACCCGATTGTATTCGTCTCGTAGGTTGTTAGTAGTTAGGTAGTTGGAATATATATTCTAAGACTTTTGATAGTGCTGGAAGAATGCAGATTGGGGCGGTAGTCATGGGGTGCTGTGGCAATGTCCTTTTTAGGCAGTGGCGTAATTTGTCCCAGTTTCCAGGCCTCAGGGAAACCGTGATTAAGGAATCGTTTAAAATGTCAGAGGGCAGTAGTGGATCAGTAATAAGTTTTATCATCTGGATAGTGATTCCATCATGTCCAGTAGATGCTGATCTAATCAGCATGATGGCTTTCTTGACAACTCTGCAAGTGACGTGCTGTAGATAGAATTTTTCTTTGCTACAGTCGTTTATCCCTATGGGGTAATCGATTATTCTTTTTTTTCGGTTCAATTGTGGTTGTACGTAGCGCGAAGAATCGGTTTAGTTCTTCAGCTGAGACCATGGGATTTTCTGCAGCTTTTATTTTGCCTAAAGCGAGACTACGGAGATTTTTCCACAGGATAGCTGGTCTACATCTATTGTCAGTTAACCTACGGGCATACCTGAGCTTAACGTTCTTCACTGCTTGACTGACTATGTTTCGTTTCTGCTTGTATACAGTATGATTTTCAAGTGTCGGGTGTATCTTGTATGCTCGATGTGCTGCGTCTCTGAGACTCATGAGCTGTTTTAGTTCATCAGTCAGCCAACGTGCAGGTTTCCTTTTTACATTTCTGGTCTTTATTGGAGCATATTCGTCATACAGTTGAGTAATTTTGTTAGTGAAATCCTGAGGTTTTTCGTTTATGTCCATAAGGGGAGTAGATGTTATCGCCCAACTATTTCTTGTGTCTCAGTTTCGAGTTCAGGCAAATTTATAAGTCTCGGTATGTAGCCAGTTTTTGTTTCTAGTGAAGTTTCTTTTCTAGTGAATACGTCATGAAAATAATGTCATGGGCAGACATGCCAGGCGCAGATATTTCAGAGGTGCAGATTATTCTGTTTGGAAATTTCGTTGCGAATATATCTATGAAAGTATATGCATGTACATTGCATGTACAATATGCAACTTGGTACGTTCGGGTGTTGATTGCCCGAGGAGGCTGCCGACGGATGGTTGCGGGTAGTGGTTAGAGCTGGCGAGAGGTTCTGGCATGAGGCGGAAGGCGTGAGGAGGATGGGGGAGGAGGGGGAGTGTTCTCCCGGTTCTCTGCAGGGAAAGCGGCCGGGAGGGGAGGGGCTAGGTCCCTGGGGAGGTGACAGGACCTGTGGCCAAGGTTTGCAACAGTCCTGAAAGTAGCCGTGTGCTGGCAAGGAAAAGAAACTCGCTAAACACAACGGGAGTAATCTGCACGTAACGGTTTTCAAGAGAAGGACAGAGTGAGATATAAATGGCGCTTATGAGGATAACAACAAAAATATGATAGTGGGTTGCTAATTGAAAATGGAAGTAAGACAAACTTAGCAGACAACATTCCATTAGAACTGCTGACGGCCTTGGAAGAGTCAGTCGCGACAAAACACTACCATCTGGTGAGCAAGATGTATGGGACAGGCGAAATACCCTCAGACTTTAAGAAGAATATAATAATTCCAATCCTAAAGAAAGCAGGTGTTGACAGATGTGTAAATTACTGAACAGTTAGTTTAATAAGTCACGAATGCAAAATACTAACGCGAATTCTTTACAGACGAATGGAAAAACTGTTTGAAGCCGACCTCGGGGAAGATCAGTTCGGATTCCGTAGAAATATTGCAACACGTGAGGCAATACTGACCCTACGACTTATCTTAGAAGCAAGATTAAGGAAAGGCAAACCTAGGTTCTAGCGTTTTTAGAGAAAGTTTTTGACAATGTAGAGTGGAATACTCTCTTTCAAATTCTGGAGGTGGTAGGGGTAAAATTCAGTGAGCGAAAGCCTATTTACAATTTGTACAGTAACCAGATGGCAGTAATAAGAGTCGAGGGGTATGAAAGGGAAGCAGGGGTTGGGAAGGGAGTGAGGCAGGGTTGTAGCCTCTCCCCGATGTTATTCCATCTGTATATTGAGCAAGCAGTGAAGGAAACAAAAGAAAAATTCGGAGTAGATATTAAAATCCATGGAGAAGAAATAAAAACTTTGATGTTTGCCGATGACATTGTAATTCTGTCAGAGACAGCAAAGAAATGAGATACATAAAGTAGTAACGGAGTTTTGATATTTGGGGAGCAAAATAACTGATGATGGTCGAAGTAGAGAGGATATAAAATGTAGACTGGCAATGGCAAGGAAAGCGTTTCTGAAAAAGAGAAATTTGTTAACATCGAGTATAGATTTAAGTGTCAGGAAGTCGTTTCTGAAAGTATTTGTATGGAGTATAGCCATGTATGGAAGTGAAACATGGACGATAACTAGTTTGGACAAGAAGAGAACAGAAGCTTTCGAAATGTGGTGCTACAGAAGAATGTCGAAGATTAGATGGGTAGTTCATATAGCTAATGAGGCGGTATTGAATGGGATTGGGGAGAAGAGAAGATTGTGGCACAACTTGACCAGAAGAAGGGATCGGTTGGTTGGACATGTTCTGAGCCATCAAGGGATCACCAATTTAGTATTGGAGGGCAGCGTGGAGCGTAAAAATCGTAGAGGGAGACCAAGAGATGAATACACTAAACAGATTCAGAAGGATGTAGTTGCAGTAGGTACTGGGAGATGAAGAAGCTAGCACAGAATAGAGTAGCATAGAGAGCTGCATCAGACCAGTCTCAGGGCTGAAGACCACAACAACAAGACTAACATGTAATAATTACATGATAAAGCAATTAGAGATAGAAACAGTTATGTGAAGAAACGAAATGTTAATAATACAAATAATAACAAAATTACATGAGGAAACAATCAGAGATAAATATAGTAATGTGTAGAAGAGTAAAGTATATTAGTTAAGTTATGGTTGACAATGTAAACAATATAAACATACAGGTTAGTGGCAGCAAGATTTGACATGATTTAGCTTCTAAAGAATAGGCTTTCTAGCTAATTAACACCACAGATTGTTTACTTTCCGTTTTCGGTCTTAACCATTAACCTACCGTCATTTGTCCATACGTTCTGTAGCCCAAATTTCCAAATTGCGGTCTTCAAAATGTTTAGTCTTTCAAAGGTCAGATGCTCGCGTACCGTCAGACACGACTTCGCGAGATTCTTCTTTGCTCTGGAGATTTCAGATCTTTTCCTATTTTTTCACTATTTTCGCTATTATAGGTCTTGGCGACCTGCGACCTACTCTATGACTTCTGTGAATGTCACTCAGAGTCACCTGCACGCCCAGCTTTTCTTGGGCAAGGTTTATCACTTGTTCGTTTGTGTTCTCTCTGCTGCTCACTGGAATGCCGAAGTCTGAGGTTATTGCCTCTCTGATATTGTTCGAGCTCATCCGTCTTTTCGATCAATTTCTGTTAGAGCAGTCGTGCTCTGTCCTTACTTGCTTTTAACGAAGTGTCCACTGCACGGATCTCGCTCGCATTCGCCTCCAGAGTTTTCTGTATTTTGTCCGCCACTGCTGCAGTGACGGCATCAGTGATGGTTTGAACAACGAGCCCGAGCGTCTCCTTAGCCTGCAGCGCGGCACTCACCTCACCTCTGCCTTCACGAGTGCGGCGATGTCAGCGATGCCGGGCGGAGCGGCCGCAGCTCCCGGTGTAGACCTCACGCCTGCGCTGTCGCCGGCCTGGACGTTGGTTGTACTGCGCGTTGTTCGGTAATTTTCCATTTTAAGTGCGATTCCGTGTAGTTCGTAGTATGAGATGCAAAAAACGACACTTGGCACTAGATATATGACTTTAGTGTATGTAGACTAGCCTCACTGCTTAAAAACACCTCGAGATTTCATGTAATCGTGAGAGCCAAGCTAACGCACGTCACTCACTCCAAGCAAGAATTAACGGTTCCCTGTCGACTTGTACCATGTGCCGGAATATTCCAACCATCAGCGGCATTCTGCTTGTTATGTGTGCTGTGTGCCGTTTTGGGAGCAGGTGGAATACGTAGCGTTGGTTCTTATGTTATTTTATTCTGAAGGTACTAACTCACTGATGTGTTAATTGTGGATGGCATATAGGAAACACAATAAGTACTACGTCGCTAAGAAGCGACAGCAGTAGTTTTCTAATGGTACGAATTTTTCTGTGTAGAGTCAGAAGCAGAGACAATGGCTGATTGTGACACTGACTGCAGCGTCGCCAGTTACCAGGTATAGCATCCACGATATATATATTCTTTTACTACGAGTGGAATATGAATGTGTAGAAAGTTACGTAACTCAATAATATTCATACCATTATGTAATTATTTCTTAAAACGATGATAATTATTTAAAACAAAGACAATATTTGTTTCACGTTCTTTGTTAATCTATGTCATTCTTTTCTTTTGTTTTGTACTCTTTTGTCGTCTTCTTCTGATGTACGTCGCCGACGAAAGACGCAAATCGATTTGAGGTCTGTTGAATGAAAAACATTTAACTGCAAAATTATCGCACTTATATGTTCATTTGATAGTAAAAAAACAAATAGAACCAAATGCGTTAAAACTATTTATGATTAATAATTGAAAAATCACTTCCTCTTTTAATTATAATTTTATATTTATTATCAGTTTAATAAGTCACACCTGCAAAATACTAACGCGAATTCTTTACATACGAATTGAAAAACTAGTAGAAGCCGACCTCGGGGGAGATCAGTTTGGATTCCGTAGAAATGTTGGAACACGTATGAGGCAATACTGACCCTACGACTTATCTTAGAAACTAGATTAAGGAAGGGCAAACCTACGTTTCTAGCATTTTTAGACTTAGAGAAAGCTTTTGACAATGTTGACTGGAATACTCTCTTTCAAATTCTGAAGGTGGCAGGGGTAAAATACAGGGAGCGGAAGGCTATTTACAATTTGTACAGAAACCAGATGGCATTTATTAGAGTCGAGGGACATGAAAGGGATGCAGTGGTTGGGAAGGGAGTGAGACAGAGTTGTAGCCTATCCCCGATGTTATTCAATCTCTATATTGAGCAAGCAGTAAAGAAAACAAAAGAAAAATTCGGAGTAGGTATTAAAATCCATGGAGAAGAGATAAAAACTTTGAGGTTCGCCGATGACATCGCAATTCTGTCAGAGACAGCAAAGGACTTGGAAGAGCAGCTGAACGGAATGGATAGTGTATTGAAAGGAGGATATAAGATGAACATCAACAAAAGCTAAACGAGGATAATGGAATGTAGTCGAATTAAGTGGGGTGATGCTGAGAGAATTAGATCAGGAAATGAGACACTTAAAATAGTAAAAGAGTTTTCCTCTTTGGGGAGCAAAATAACTGATGATGGTCGAAGTAGAGAGGATATAAAATGTAGACTGGCAATGGCAAGGAAAGAGTTTCTGAAAAAGAGAAATTTGTTAACATCGAGTATAGATTTAAGTGTCAGGAAGTCATTTCTGAAAGTATTTGTATGGAGTGTAGCCATGTATGGAAGTGAATCATGGACGATAAATAGTTTGGACAAGAAGAGAATAGAAGCTTTCGAAATCTGGTGCTTCAGAAGAATGCAGAAGATTAAATTGGTAGATCACATAACTAATGAGGAATTATTGAACCGAATGGGGGAGAAGAGCAGTTTGTGGCACAACTTGACCAGAAGAAGGGATCGGTTGGTAGGACATGTTCTGAGGCATCAAGGGATTACCAATTTAGTATTGGAGGGCAGCGTGGAACGTAAAAATCGTAGAGGGAGACCAAAGGATGAATACACTAAACGGATTCAGAAGGATGTAGGTTGCAGTAGGTACTGGGAGATGAAGAAGCTTGCTCAGGATAGAGTAGCATGGAGAGCTGCATCAAAGCAGTCTCAGGACTGAAGACCACAACAACAACAACATTAATTGTTTTATCATAGCTGGAAGAAGCGCTGCCAATGTTAATTGCGATTATATAGCAACTTCGTCTGTACGACTAGCCGGTCGTAGTGGCCGTGCGGTTCTAGGCGCTACAGTCTGGAGCCGAACGACCGCTCTGGTCTCAGGTTCGAATCCTGCCACGGGAATCGATGTGTGTGATGTCCTTAGGTTAGTTAGGTTTAATTAGTTCTAAGTTCTAGGCGACTGATGACCTCAGAAGTTAAGTCGCATAGTGGTCAGAGCCGTTTGAACCATTTGTACGTCTAGGTGAAAATAGCATGGGTTTCTATTAAACTAATTTGCAAAACAATTTAATATTTTTTTATTGGTGGCATCAACTTAAATGATTAATTATATTCTACACCAACGCCACTTCCCCAATGATTTTAGAAGTTCTGGCGGAATATTGTCCATCCCTTCTTCAAAATCTCTTCTTATTTGAATAATGGATTCCCTGTCTCTTCTATATCTCCTGTTTCTTCTTCTGTCAAATGGGTCTGAGCACTATGGGACTTAACCGCTCAGGTCATCAGTCCCCTAGAACTTAGAACTACTTAAACCTAACTAACCTAAGGACGTCACACACATCCATGTCCGAGACAGGATTCGAACCTGCTACCGTAGCGGTCGCGCAGTTCCAGACTGTAGCGCGTAGAACCGCTCGGCCAGCTCGGGCCGGCACTCTTCTTCTGTCACATCAGGCAAATCTTCTCCTTCATAGAGGCCGTCAATGCACTCGTTGGACGTACACGCTCTCTCCTCTGCTTTTGAGAATAGAAGGAATTCCTATTGTACTCTTAATGATACCGCCCTTGCTTTTAATTTCACTGAAGGTTGTTTTGAATTTTCTACATATCGAGCCAGTCCTTCAGACAATCTTTTTTTTAGATTTCTTCGCATTTTTCATGCACCCATTTCACTTTAGGATACGTGCACTGCCTATTTATTTCATTCTCAGTGAGTTTTATTTCCGTGTTCCTGAATTTCCCTGACGTTTCTGTTTTATTGGAGCATTTCTTGTGTTGCCCATCGTTTCTGGTAAGAAGGAGTTGTGAAGGAGTGGCGAGGTGCCGTACTAATGTGAATTCAGACATCCTTTAAAACAAATTTATTAACAACAATTCTTACTCAACAGTTACTAGAAAACAATCTTTGAGCCCAAAGCAATTATAACATAAATTACAAGTTTCAACTGAAGCTCGATAACTGCTCTGGAGTCCAAAATTAAAACAACAAACATGCTTGGAATGACATGGGGTTTTATTAGAACCAAAAAAATACAACAGTTCAAAAAATGTCCGACAGATGGCGCTTCATCTGATCAGAATACCAATAATTAGCATAACAAAGTAAGACAAAGCATAGATGACGTTCTTTACAGGAAATGCTCAATACTTCCATCATCATTCCTCAACAATAGCTGTAGTCGAGGAATAATGTTGTGAAGAACACTGTAAAGCATGTTCGGAGTTATGGTGAGGCATAGGTGTCAGATTTTGTGTTTCAGTATCCCTAGAGATGTCGGTCGATCACGATACACTTGCGACTTCAGGTAACCCCAAAGCCAATAATCGCACGGACTGAGGTCTGGGGTGCTGGAAGGCCAATCATGACGAAAGTGGCGGCTGAGCACACGATCATCACCAAACGATACGTGCAAGAGATCTTTCCCATGTCTAGCAATATGGGGTGGTTCTAATAAAACCCCATGTCAGTCCAAGGATGTGTGTCAATTTTTACCTCTCAATCTACATTATTCCGTGGTTTATTAAGTTTTCAAATTTATACTGACCTTTTTAAGCACCCGGTATTTGCCGGTAGCCCTACATCCACAATCGCTGTGTACACAGTCACAGACGGTGCATTATGGCACAAGAGAAGACGCCCACCAGGCCATGGGGAGAATGAAAGCAGAACAGTCGCAAACTGATGTAGCCCGACGTCTTAATGTGAATCGGATGTGGCGACAGTTTAAGGAAATCGCGAAGACCAGGGCGTCGTGGACCACGTGTAACGCCACACAGAGAGGACCGTTATTAGGCTGTAAGGGCACGACGGCACCGCCTTAGTGGTGCAAGGCAACTAGCATCTGTCCTCACAGCACCCACTGCACGTGTTTTAGTGAGGAAAGCGGTGTACAGAGAGCTTAAGCAGAGTGGCCTTTATTGTCGGACATCTGACTCGTCTTCAAAGAAGGAAACGTCTCGAGTGGAGCCGTCAACATGCCATCTGGACGGTCGATGAGTGAGCCAATGTTTTTTTTCACAGATGAGTCCCGATTTGATCTGAACAGTGTTTGTCGATGGATTCGCATACGAAGTGAACATGGTACACGATTTAAGGACCAAACCACTATGAAAAAGAGACCGATATCGAGGATGATTCCCAATGGTGTGGGCAGGGATTATGTTGACCACTCGAACACCTCTTCATCAAGTTTTACGGTTAAATTGGCAAGTTTTAACTGCTGTCAAGTATCGTGACGAGATCTTGGGACCTCATGTGTGGATGTTTCTATGTGCTGCCGGCACAGATTTCGTATTGCTGGACGATAATGCTCGACCTCATAGTAGAAGATGGTTGATCTTTTCCTGATAACGGAAGATATTGCACGCATGGCGTGGCCTGCTCACTCTCCCGATGTTAATCCAATAGGGCACGTCTGGGATGCACTAGAGACGCGGGCTGCACCATGTCAGCACCCACCAACTACTTTCCAAGGCTAACGAAAAACACCGGGGGAAGAAAGGGCGTTATTGCCTCAAAGTTAAGTCCTATAGTGCTCAGAGCCATTTGAACCATACTGGCGTATCACCCGGCGTGACGCTATGGGGTGCCATTGGTTACACGTCTCGGTATCCTCTTGTTCGCATTGACCTCACTTTGAGCAGTGGACGTTACATTTCAAATGTGTTACGACCCGTGGCTCTACCCTTCATTCTATCCCTGCGAAACCCTACATTTCCGCAGAATAATGCACGACAGCATGTTACAGGCCCTTTACGGGCTATTCTGGATACAGAAAATGTTCGATTGCTGCCCTGGCCAGCACATTCTACAGATCTCTCACCATTTGAAAGCGTATGGTCAATGGTGGCCGAGCAACTGGCTCGACACAATACGCCAGTCACCACTCTTGATGAACTGTGGTATCGTGTTGAAGCTGCATTGGCAGCTGTACCTGTACACGCCATCCAAGCTCTGTTTGACTGAATGCCCAGGCGTATCAAGGCCGTTATTACGGCCAGAGGCGGTTGTTCTGGGTACTGATTTCTCAGAATCTATGCACCCAAATTGCGTGAAAATGTAATCACATGTCAGTTCTAGTATAGTATATTTGTCCAATAAATGCATTTCTTCCTGATGTAGTAAGTTTAATGGTCAGTAGTATAGTTTTACGGCACATACACGGGCTGCTCCCAGCCCAGGGCCCCGCTCGCCTCCTTCCTCGTGCCGCTGCTAACTCGAGACTCCGTTATACGAGCCACGGCGCCTCTCGGACCATACTCGCAGCACAAGCATCTTTGGCAAAGAGCTCTTACATAAGCAGCGATTCCACCAGAGAGGCACAGAGTATTCTTAGTTACCTTGTTTGAACCTACGTTTTACTTTCCAGCTTCTGTAGCTGCACTTCATAGAGATGTCGATTCCTCTTTAATTGAACTGGCTCCTGAACTATTCCTTATCGCATTGTCCGTAGTTTTCCAGAACTTCAAACGTGTCTCTTCATTCCTTAGTACTTCCACGTCCCACTTCTTTGCGTATTGATTGATCCTGAGTAGTCTCTTAAATTTCAGCCTACTATTCATCACTGTTACATTGTGATCTGAGTCGGTATCTGGTGTTGCGTATGCCTTACAATCTAGTGCCTGAATTCGGGATCTCTGCCTGACCATGATGTAATCTAACTGCAATCTTCCTGTATCTCCCTGCCTTTCCCAAACATGCCTCCTCTTCTTGTGATTCTGGACCAGAGTATTCGCAACACTGGCTGAAATTTGTCGCAGAACTCGATTAGTCTTTCGCTTCTCTTGTTCCTAGTACCAAACCCATAGTTTCCAATACCCCTTTCTTCTATTCCTTCCTCTACAATTGCATCCCCCATGAATATTAGACTTTCATCTCCCTTTACGTACTGTATTACACGTTCAATATCCTCACATACTTTCTCTATCTCTTCAACTTCAGCTTCAGCTTGCGACCTCGGCATGTATACCAGAACTATCACCGTCGGAGATTGTTTGCTGTCGATTCCGATGAGAACAAACCATTCACTGAACTTTTAACAGTAACACACAGTCTGCCCTACATTCCCATTCATAACCAATCCTACTCTCGTTATACATTTTTTGCTGCTGTTAATATTACCCTATTCTCACCTGAGCAGAAATTGTTATCTTCTTTCCATTTCACTTCACTGACACCTACAACAGCTGGATTGAGCCTTTGAATTCCCCTTTTCAGCTTTTCTAGCTTCCCTACCACTTTCAAACTTATGGCATTCCACGCCCCGACTTGTAGAAAGTTATCCTTTCGCTGGCTATTCAATCTTTTTGTCATACTCACGCCCTCCTTGGTAGTCCCCTACCAGAGGCCACATGTCCTGTTGATAGAAATTATGTGTCTTTAATACAGTGGTTTATTTTGCCTTCTGCATCCTCAAGCCGTAGATTACTGCTGATTCTTCTGTCCTTAGGGGTAGTTTCCCAACCCATGAGCAAAAGAGTACCTTGAACCTCTGCCCATTCTTCTACTCTCTTTGAAGAGAATGTCGGCGAAATGAGGGTGACTTCTTATGCCGGAATCCTTCGGCCGCCAATGCTGACGATTTTTATTCAAAATGTAAGCTTTAGAGGGATTCGAACCGGAGAGCGAGAATGTTTCTATTACTAATCAAAGACGCTACCCCCTCTTTTTTCTTCTCCTAGACCTCTTCAGCTTTCCCCATAGACCACTGGTATTTGCCCGTGATCCCTTCCCTCACAGATGTTGCTTCACGACAGGGTGTATCGTCAAGCTGATACAAATAATAATTATCTCCTGTCTGTCCCTCTACTTTACACATTACACAATGCTGTAAAATGCAGTCGTGTCCGTCCGCGTTAAGCAGTGTCTTAAGATCTGTGAGAGACTACACTCTGACCACGAAAAACACTCCCACACCCTATGACCACCTCCTTCGTACTACACAGAGGGTAGAGTACGTGGTGGCAGGTAGCGTTCTCCAAGCGTTCGCTAAAACCACCCCTTCCATCGGACTTCGGCAGGGTATAGTGTGATTGGTCACTCCACCGTCTATTGGCATCGCTTTTTACACAACCTCATGCGTCTCGCTTAGCGCTGACTGGAGATATGCGTGGCTTTTGAGGTACTGCTCGACCATTGCACAGTAGTTGCGCTAGCTAGTATCCTGGTAGCAATTTGGAACTCACGTATGCTTCCTTCCGCTAGTTTCCTCCAATTTTCTTCAAGCAGTCTTCAGAATGCACGACGGTCCCTGTCGATCACCACATGAGATGAGCCTAGTCTTAGTTTATCTGATGTTGATGATGATGTTTGGTTTGTGGGGCGGTCAACTGCGCGGTCAGCATCGCCCGTACGAAGTCCCAATTTTTACACACTCCAGTTCTTTTCGCAGTCCTATCTAGCCACTGTCACGGATGATAATGATAATGAAATGATGAGGACAACATAAACACCAAATCTCCAGGCAGATGAAATCTCCAATCCGGCCGGGAATCGAACCCGGGATCCGGTGGTCCAGAGGCAGCAACGCTAGCCACTAGACCACAAGCTGCGGACTTGGTTTATCTGTGGTCGGTTCTTCACGTTCCTACTTCACAGTGACATCACCTGCAATCGACTAGGGCAGCTTTAGAAAGGTTGAAACGTCCCTGATGGATTTAGAAATTCTTCCAATCCTTATGTGGCATACAGAAAACCAGTACTTAACAGTATTGGTTAAAAACAGTCTTGGTTGCAATTTTAGTTGTTTATTTTTCAACTACGCGTTTCGCCTTATTTAGGAATCTTCGGGTTATTTTAATTTGGTATTTCTTAGAAGGATCCTTTAGTCAGTGTAGCCAAAGGGCATCGTAGAATATATCAGGCCAACATCGCCTTCGTTAAACTCAGTAAAAACTTTTCTAGATGGACGCGAGCATTATGCTTACCACCTGAGCCCCCATCTTATTCTGTTACTCGCTCCTGTGAACGGGAATGCGTTATGCAGATCTTGGTGTCCATCTAGCAAAGTGATGGAGTACGCCGACAACCACATAACAGTGCAAGTGTTCCGTCTGAAGAACATTACTGTGTGTTTTTGTGATTGCGTATCAGTAGCTTTTCCAATGTTACGAGGCCGTTTCACGGAAACAGTTGTAACTGGTGAAACAACCGGAATAAACCAGTGTTTCACATACGGCCGCTTTGTGGTCCAAGCGACACAAAGCGTCGGTCGGGGAGCCAAGATGATTCGGACACCAGAGGCACCACAAAATTTCCAAACAGGTCGTATCACTACTGGAAATGGCCACTTGAGACGCCAAGCTGGGAGTGAAAATTTTGTGTACAGTGCTGCTCATAATTAACAGCGAAAACTGATACAAATGAAAGTGTGAAAGAGAAACTAGGGTGGGAATGGGTGGGGAGGGGCACCAAATGATAAGTCGCTCGTGTGAAAAAATATTCTTGAACCAGCCCTGGTTACGTCACTATTCAGGAAGTGAGCCATTGGAAACCACAGGAGCGGTATCTAAAAATACTCAAAAAATACCCCTAAACCATCTTCTAAATCCTTACACTGAGTTTGGGTTCGGCCTGTATTTAGCTGGTGATGGCAGACAATCTGTTCCTTTTATTTTTATTGTTCGTACAATTTGGACATACTGGTGCAAATTACGATGTTAGTGGTTAACTACTTTTAATAAATCCATAGTTCATTTTCTTTATATTCATTAACAAAATGGCATTTTACTTTATTGTATGTAGGTGTAAAATTTTTTTATTTTAATACAGTGTCAGTTATTTTGCCGATTGTAAGAGCTAAGGCAAGTGTAACTTGTCCCAGCACTGGTGCTTGTCTAGGAGGAATGTGGCATTACAGACAAAAGTTGAAAATCTTTTTTTTAAATGTTGCCATAGAGTGTACTAAACAGTGTACTAATTAATTAAATATTTGTATTTCTTATTGATAGAATTTTATGAAAGGACTATTGAAAATTAATATAAGTGTAGACGAGTGATTTTCTTAATTAAAATCGCACATTAGTTTTTCTTCCTTAGAGTTTGTTCCGTCTCCATCGCACCAAATGCAGCATTTGCAAGAATGTGTCTGGTCTTGTGGCGAAGGTTCTACGCATATCTCTTCATATGCAGGGCGCTGCTCTACAAATTCTTTGTAAGCTTTTCTTTGCCGTTTTAAATGTTTCCTTTCCACCTTCTATCACCCCTTATCAGTCAACAAATAGCTCTATATGTGAGCTTATTAAAAAACTTGCACTTTATGTATTGTAACTTTTCCTTTCTCTTCGCACATGGCGTCCGTTAAGACAATGGTTTAAAATGGATCATAAATCGACACCATTTTTGTTAATGGGTGCAGGAGTTTTTGAAGGTACTGATTGTTAATTATATTCAACCTGATGTTCAACACGAGATTAATAATTAAGAGCTTCTGTGGTTTGGCGTTTCGGTGCTGGAGCATAACAGAAGTTTTTTCTGTCACACCAAGCTCCATAAAAAGAACACGATCTGTGCTCTATGCCGCAGAAAAGTCATGTTGCCGGCCGTTGTGGCCGAGCAGTTCGGGGCACTACAGTCTGGAACCGCGCGACCGCTAAGGTCGCAGATTCGAATCCTGCCTCGGGCATGGATGTGTGTGTAAGGTGTCAGGCAAATCCAACACCTTACATGAAAACCCTGACATAATAAGCAAATCTACTAGTATGTCACATAGCTCCGAATAAATCGTGACATTAAATTAACCAAAGTAATATGAGTAACGAGTGAGCAAATGGAATACCACAGACTAACACAAGAATGCCTAAATGCTCGTGGCGTGGGTGCCCAGCCCCTCTCTTATCTAGCTTAACACGGTTCTGCTCTCGGCTTCTGTCCTCGTTTCTCCCCTCGGAACTGCGTCTGCCTCACGGTGGGAAGGAACGACATGCATTTAGGCATTCTTGTGTTAGTCTGTGGTATTCCATTTGCTCACTCGTTACTCGTATTACTTTGGTTAATTGAATGTCACGATTTATTCGGAGCTATGTGACATACTAGTAGATTTGCTTATTATGTCAGGGTTTTCATGTAAGGTGTTGGATTTGCCTGACACCTTACATGTGTGATGTCCTTAGGTTAGTTAGGTTTAAGTAGTTCTAAGTTCTAGGGGATTGATGACCTTAGAAATTAAGTCCCATAGTACTCAGAGCCATTTGAACAATTTTTGAAGTCATGTTTTTTAGATATAAGTGGGCCTTAAAGTTCGACGTCAGTTTGTTTCTACGCACTAACAGCATTAGCCAGGGTAACTGCTTTGGAGTAATCAGTGCTTAGTGGATGACTATATGATAAACATGCGCCAGTCATCTTGCTGCAGTCGGTTAAGTTAAAAGTGAGCAAGTGAGGTAAAAGAAATGGAAAGGAAACGGGATGGGAGAGAGATTGGACGAAAATAATGACTTCCAGCCACACAGGGCACTGCAGCGACGCAACGGCGAGAATTGCAAATTTGTGCCGGACTGAGACTCGAACTCGAAAGTTCCACTTCTCTAGAACGCCTCGGTCATCCGTGCACGCTCTATGTGGTCCAAAACACCCCACTGCCCACTGCAGCGACCCCTGCTCATTAACGCTCTACTCGAAGATTTCGATTCCCGTGGGAGTTCGGACATTGGTTGTGCAACTGCACTGAAACTTTCTCATCAAACAACCGACGCACCCACAAAATTAGATGTGAGTGGTGCCTGTTCTGTCGGACATGTCTAGAATGTCTTGAACAGTACAACACTTGAGGTATCAAAGGCGTCTGAACTTTCGAAATCAGCTTGATTGGGCGAGTTTTCAGTGTGTCATTGCGTGAACAGTTAGTAGTATCCGTATGATGATGATACCTCCTAGTATGGGCTTCAGCCGAGTAACCAGTTGTCTCATCTCGCTTGTCGGCTTGTCCCCATCTCCCCAATTTTTTACATTCGGCTGCAACAAGTCCGAAAACTCTCAATTAAACACCGAATTTTACATCGTATTTTACGGTCTATAAGATGCTACGGACTATAACAAGACGCAATTGAATTTTTAAGCAATTCCTTTAAAAAACTTTTTTATAATTTTTATTATAAGATTGCAAAGGTGAACTAAAAAAATAATTCTTTGTTTACGAAACTGAACTTATCTTTAAATCTCGGAAAATTGTAATCTGAACTTTCTTCTTCTTGTTCCTCTTCGTCCTCATCGTTGCCCTCTTTATATTTGAGATGGTCTGCACTGCCATCAAGAGCGTTTGTTAAGACCCACTTCTTGAGAGATTTAACAATAACGTCTACTCTCACTCTAGGCCACGACTGTATTATCCACTCACATGTTTCATTCTAGGTCGTTTTAAAGGTCCTTTCGCCGTGAACTCATGTTGGATTTAATTAATCATCCAGTTACTCCACTCCTCTCTCATCTAAGTCCTCCTGGAATAACAGCTACCTCTGTAACTCCCTGTCTCGATTTCTCTTTCACAGGATTTTTCAAATGACTAATAAACTGATCTAGCACAGGAAGAGAACTCTTCTTCAATAAAGCATCTTTCCTTCTGTCTCACACTCTTTTAATCCATAATTTCGTACTAGATTCGTCCATTCAGCCCTTGTCATGTACGTGAACAACACGTGACGGTATTTCAGAAGGTTTTGGCACTGTTTTTCCCTCGAAAATGACCAGCGGATTAAGTTAAGTACCATCTCACAACATTAGAGGACAACAGCACAGAGAATGTTTTCATGTCCACTTGTTTTTATAGTTACAGTTTTAGCACATTTCATGGCAACAGCTCTGTTACTAGGAACGTCAAATATCAAAGGAGTTTCTATATACGGTATTTGGCTTAGTTCCACACTCGTTTTCTGTTGATGTATCTGTCGATGTTGAATAATGAAGAGATCGAAAGAAATGTTCTCCTCATACTCTTGCGGCATTTTGTGAGATATTTTGTTTCTGGTTCGCTTGCTAAGTTCAAGACGCTTTATAAATCTTTAGCACCAAACAACTCCACCCTTAAAGCGCTAGTTTGCGAAGGTGTATTTGAATCATTTTTGTGTTAATTTCAATGCAAATGTTCAAGATGGCCGCCGAGTGAGATCACAGGTATTTTCTTCATCCGCTAAAAGAACTTATTAAGAGGAAATAGTGTCAAATTTAAATTTTCTTTGTTTCTGTACTTGCTGTAGTGTCCATTCTTGTCACTCAACTGAATATTCGCGTCCCAGCAGAGTCTGTTCTTGAAAAACTACGTGTTGTCTGATGTCCCGATAATCACGACGTAACCCGAAAGTTTTGCGTGACATAAACACAAAAAATTGTATTCAAGTTTTCTTGGTAGTGCAAAATTCATTGAAAGAAGACAGCTACCAGCTTCATCAGTGTCTACTGTCGCAATACAAGTGTATTTAAATGTTTCTAAATCGTATTTAACTAACACATATCGTATTATTTACTAGTTAGATAGACGGGATCTAGGCCTAAATTTTCCGAGTTATAAACGTAAATTCTCTAAAAGCAAAGTAATTACTGAATTGACAAATTTAAAACATTCTTTAACGTTAATTATCCTTTCGAAACTGACCATTAGTGAGAAATTACCGGCTCATTTCGCTGCTGTTATAGGGTAATGAGTAGAGGCATTTGTTGCCAATCCTGTAGGAAATATTTTCACAGGTAGGGAAAGGGGGGGGGAGTGAATGCAGTAGGGAGAATGATGCGACAGAAGAGGCTCTCTCCTGGATCAGCGTGGTATGCAATAGGAACATTTTGATTGGGGAACAGGTACATTTGGAGGAAACAAGGAAGGAACAGCTAAGGATCAAGGGAGATGGGAAGAGGGTGGTTGGGAACTGGCAGCTGGTAAGAGGATGGGAAGAAAGAGAAAACGATCTGACAGTTTTATCATCAACACCAAAAACACGTATCTACCAATGCCAGAGTTAAGAGGAGAAGAGCCTCAGATAGAACAAGGAGCAGGAAATGTGCAGCACACTTCAACGGAGACCAAGAAGCCTAGGAATATACAAAGTCTTAGGAAGAAGAAAGTGCAGCTGCTAGGTAGCAGCCATAGGCCCTCAGTTGCAGGAAAGTTTAGGGGCAGCGTACCATGCCACCAGTATCTTCAAGCCAAATGCAGGGCTAAGTCATGTGATAGAGGTCGTAGGGTCTTTATGTAAGGAATTTTGTAGAGGACCATGTAGTGAGGCGCGAAACAGTTTGGACAAGATAGCTTCCCTGACTCATGGCACCAACGTACACTTTGTTGAGCTGTTCCTGCGTCGTGATCGACCACACCTTGATGAAGCTGTGAGGCGAGTTAATGTGGGGTTAGGGATGGCTCTGATGACAGCCAACTTTACGTACGTTTCTCTGGTGCCCGTCGGGACTATCAACAGATGGGACTTCACTAAGCACGGCCTATGCCTTAACAGGACAGTGAAGGGAAGTTTGGTACCGCTTATTCATGAAAGTATAGGGGGTGGATCTCGGGCCACACATGGTCAAATGCCTGTTGTCAGACGTAGGATAAGTAAGTCCTTTTTAGGATAAATCCAGACGACAAGTTCCCATGCCTAAAGAGTATCTCCAGGACTTTAAAAAATACTGAAACATTCACTCACAAGACAGATTTTAAAACTCCAAATATCACACATACCAGATGTCACGAAGAAATACAAACCATTGGAAGATTAACATGGGGTATTTCACAGACTAAACAATCCTCCATCAAAACATGCAATCAATAAAAAATAAAATATAACTACTAGAAGTTGAGCTCCAATCTTTGAACTGCACAGTGGTTTGTGTTACTAAACACTGGTGAAGCGACACAGAAATCCAACATCATTACATGAAAGGGCAAACTGTTACTGCAGAAGTGCTTCAAGGGGTGGAGGATCATGCATTTATATAAGAAAAGGAACACAGTTCAAATCAAGACATGGCCTCAGTACAGTAAGTGAAGACACTTTGAAATATCAGCTATTGAATTAACAGGGCTTGATATCACCAAGAAATTAATCATTTTGTGTGTGTATAGATCTCGCAGTGGTAGTGTAGACAAATTTTTTCAACAGATTAACAGACATTCTAGATAAAGTCTGAAGCACAAAGGTCAATATAATTCTGTTTGGGGACATTAACATCAACACTAATATCATAAATGAGTCCAGCAGCAGCATCATAAATATCCTTCAGATTTTTGTCATATTCCTATTGGTCAATACTGCAACGAGGGTTACTACAATAACTGCATCAGTAATTGACCATGTGGCCACAAATATGGAGAGGGGAAAACGTGATGTAGCTGTAAAAGATATCAGACTATCAGACCATCTCTGTCAAATAACAACAGTACAATGAGGCATCAAATCATTCCCTACTACAAGTCTACAATCGACATCTGTTAGAAATCAAAATAAAAGATTTTCAAAAGAGCTATCAAAACAAAGCTGGGATGAAGTGTATGAGGAAACCAACGTGAATATGAAATTCTCTAAATTCTCCACATTATTTAAATTGAACTTTGAAAAGGCATTTTCAAAAGTATGCATGTCTGCATCATCATCTCACAAAAACAGATGGATAACAGCAGGTATTAAGAACCTCCCAAATACAGTTGCATGAAAAAGAGTCATAGATACAAAAAGATCTATAGGAAGTTGCTGATTGTTGCATTTAATGACAAAATAATATATAATGCGGAGAATAAAAGCAAAGCAGTCTGGGATGTTATAAAAAAGGAAACAGGGAGACGTAAACAAACGCAGAATACCATAATGCTGAGGGGGGGGGGGGGGATAAGGTAATAATTGATCCACAACACTTAACAAATAGTGTAAATAAGTTACAGCAAAAATTCCCCAAAACAAATACAGGGTGTCCGGAAAGTCTTTCCCTGATTACATAATTTGATAACTCGGGCTAGAAGAAGTAAAATACAAATATGAAACTGGTGTCTAATTGTTTACAAACTATCAAAGTTTTTTTCACACATCGGTAAACTTGCAAATGAGCACCCTTGGTAGCACGTAGCACACCTAGGTGATATTCAGTTTCCGTCCACTCATTAGCCAACATCACTGGAGGGATCGATTCAACGACTCTGGTTATCCGTTGCCGCAGGGTTTCAAGATCTGGTACACGTGTTCGGTAGACATCGTCCTTGACATAACCCCATAAAAATACGTCTATTGGGGTTATGTCAGGAGAGCGTGGAGGCCAAACCGTTGGCCCATCACGACCAATCCATCGCCCATGAAAGGTCATATTGATATAGGCACGGACGTCCAATCCCCAATGAGGCGGTGCACCATCTTGCTCTAACAAGACATCGGGGTGCTACTGAAGCAGCTGAGGAACAGCAAACAGTTGCAACATGTGCAGATACACTGCAGATGTGATGATAGCCTCACCGAAGAAGAATGGCGCGATAATTCGATCGTGCAATAGCGCGCACCAAACATTCACCTTTGGACTGCCTCTGGTGCACTCCATGACCTCGCCAGGGGGTTGTGAACCCCAAATGCGCACTTTATGGCGATTCACTACTCCACTGACAAAATTCGTCTGAGATAACCATTATCGTCCTCAATACGTGATATCATTTCGACCACACAGTCATATCGACGTGTACTGTCATTGGGCAACAAGGCCTGAACGATTTGCACTTTGTATGCACGAAACAATAAACGTTTGTGTAAAATGTCATGGAGAGACCTTTTTGGCATCTGTAATTCACGTGAGGCCCTGTGCAGCGATTTCTTCGGACTTCGCAGGGAAGACTGCCTTACAGTCTCCCCCCTGTATGCTGAGGTTCTTAGTTGACCAGACCTTGGAAGGTCAGCAACGGATTCTGTGTTCTTGAACCTCTCATACCAGACTTTAATGCTCTTGAAATCAGGTGGATTCCTTCCAAATGTTGTCTGGAAGTGTCTCTGCACTGTGGTTGGTGATCGTGTCTCATGGTACCACGGGACACACTGTGCCTTCTCCTGATTGGTTAACATGGCTTCTTGGCACTGCACCTCATCCACTACTTGCGTACTGCGAACCTAAAACATAAAAAACTTTGATAGTTGTAAACAATTCGACGCAAGTTTCATATTTGTATCTTACTCATAGCCTGAGTTATCAATTTATGTATTCAGGGGAAGACTTTACGGACACCCAGTATAACACCTGTAAATAATGTTGTACTAAATACAATGATGTTACTTCTAACCACAGAGAATGATGTCAATAAAACTGTTCAAAAAATAAAAAGTTAGTGGGCTTAGATGAAGTACCAATGTGTGTGGTGAAACAATGTATAGAGATTATATAAGGTCCCTCAACAAAAATAATAAATGAATCCTTCATATCAAAGACATTTCCAGAGCAGTTAAGCAAGAGTTGTACCTTTTGCTTAAGAAATGTAATGCGGAAGACATAGAAAATTACCAGTTGATTTCCCTGCTGTCTCCATTCTCTAAAATAGTAGAAGCAATTATGAAAGCCAGACTAATGAATTACCTGAATAAATACAATCTTTTAAGCGAATTACAGTTTAGTAGAATTTACAAAAGTTGTATTTGATGCTCTTGTCAAAGATGAGTATGTCACAGGCATATTTTTGGATCTTTCTAAGGCCTCTGATTCAGTGGACCCCAAGGTTCTATTAAATAAATTAGAAGCATTAGGAATAAGAGGAGTAGCTAATGACTGGTTTCGATCATACCTAGCAGATGGGGTACAAAGAGTAGAGGTAACATTTACTTCAAATAGATCCAAACATTTAGTAAAACACTTATCAGAACCAAAATACATAAATGTAGAGGTTCTGCAAGGTAGCATATTAGGACCAATACTATTCGTGGTATACATGAATGACTTTCCCAGTAGTGTTACTCATGGTGAAAGAATTCTCTTCGCTGATGATAGCAATATTAAAATCACTGAGAAAGCAAGAGAACTCGTTGCAGAGAAAGCAAATCAAACTCTCAGTGAAGTTTAAGATTGGTCAATAAGCAATGAAGTGACATTGAACATAAAGGAAACTAATGCCATGGGTTTCAGTTTGAAGAGATAAAATGACAGTGTTAAATTAAATGTAGATGGCATCTCTATAGACTGTGTAACAAATGAAAAATTTCTAAGAATGAATATTGATTCTCAGTTGAAGTGGTGTGAACACACAAAGGTAATTGCAAACAGAATGTCATCAGGATATTATGCCCTTAGAATCCTATCATTAGTGCGTAACATGCAGTGCCTTTTAGTTCCATGCTATTCATATGAATACTCAGTTCTTAGCTATGGCGTTCTTTTTTGGGGAACAAATGCACAAAATATGAACACAATTTTCAAACTCTAGAAAAGAGCCATAAGAATAATCAAAAATAGTAGTTGCGCTCATTGTAAAGATCTGTTCAAAACACTGGGGATTTTAGCTGCTCCATGTGTCTACATTTACCAGCCAGTTGCAAACATCAAAAATAACGTTGGTAATTATTGCACAAACAGTTCTGTCCATGACTGTGGAAAAGGTGCTAGACTCAACTTATATTTACCAAAGAAAAATAAACAGAAAACTCAAAACTGCATTTTCTACCAAGGAATAAAACTGTACCATAAATTACCACAAGAGGTTAAAGAAATTGCAAAAATACACTTATTTAAAAAGGGAGGTAAAAAGTGCCTGTTATGCAATTCATTTTATACGTTAAAGGATTACTGAGATAAAACAGAGTAGGGGTTTCATAAAACAGGTTATAGAAATAGATAATAATAATAATTATAAAACATCCAGCATTCCACATATCACCTCCACACTATATTTCCTTACCTTTTTTTCCTTTTCTAGAAAAACTTACGCCCAAGCTATGTGTAGAACAATACCAACACTTCTTCTGCTTCCTGAGCTCAGCATCTTACTCATTATAGAGGGATGCTGACTCAGATTTCGATACAGAAAATGGTCCAGAGATCACTTGTGTGTGTGTGTGTGTGAGTTAGTGGTCCAGTCAGTGAAGTGTTATGAAACAATGTGTGTATAGTGCGTGCAGCGACTGATAGCGATATATGAGTGAACCTGTGGCATTACATTATTTAATAAGTTATTTGTAAAAGGATTATTTTATACCAGGAGTAAATCTAATGACTGTCTGTAACTAGAAGTCTGTAAATGTATAGGAATAAGCTTATTTTAAATTGGTCTAAACTTGTAAATACTTTGACTTGACCTATATCCTTGTAAAAAGAGATCTACAGATGAATGAAACTACTACTATTACTGTCATTTTCAGTGTTCCTGAATCCATTTCCATACGTCTTCTGGTTTTGGCCGTATTACATTCAGTTCTCTATTTGCACATTTAGTCTTCCTCTCTTTTTTCGATTCTTCTATACTAGCCCGCCAATCGCGGCATCTGTTGGTGGAGGGCCGAAATGCCGCTCAGCTGCTCTGTTTCCGTATTCTTTTACGTATGATATTACTGGCAGTTTATACCATGAATCATGTGAATACCTCAAATTTTTTCCATTACGAAACTAGCTATTAACAAAATATCGTACTGTTACCGATAGCACAAATCACTTTGAAGTTCACTGGCACCGTAGACTGCAGTGACGCATCGTAGGCTAGACAGTGTTCTGGGTTTGTGACGGCAAGGTGGGAGGGAGACAGTGTTAGGAAGCTCGTGATCGCATCGTTCCACTGCTGCTGCCAGCTGAATCCAGTGTTGCCAGATAGAGATAGGTTTCTCGCGGCATCAAGTATATTGTAAGAAGGATGTTCAGGTAACGCCACGTAGCGCTCTGTATGAAAATCACTGGCTGTGCTGTGTGCAGTCTGTGACTGGTTGACAGTGTTGAAATATTCTCTATTGTAGTGTTGGGCAGTTGGCTGTTAACAGTGCGTAACGTTGCGCAGTTGGAGGTGAGCCGCCAGCAGTGGTGGATGTGGGGAGAGAGATGGCGAAGTTTTGAGAGCGGATGATCTGGACGTGTGTCCATCAGAGACAGTAAATTTGTAAGACTGGATGTTATTAACTAATATATTATGACTTTTGAACACTATTAAGGTAAATACATTGTTTGTTCTTTATTAAAATCTTTTCATGCCTATCAGTAGTTAGTCCCTTCAGTAGTTAGAATCTTTTATTTAGCTGGCAGTAGTGGCGTTCGCTGTATTGCAGTAGTTCGAGTAAGGAAGATTTTTGTAAGTGATTCATAAAAGGTATAGGTTATTGTTAGTCAGGGCCATTCTATTGTTGGGATTTTTGAAAGTCAGGTTGCGTTGTGCTAAAAATAATGTGTGTCAGTTTAGTGTTGAGCAGAATAAGCAGAGAGAAATGTCTGAGTACGTTCAGTTTTGCTCAGCTGTTTGAAAAACAAATAATGTGAGAGGTCATTCATAAATTTTTCTAAGGGGACGTTTCAATACGGCCATTTTTAATAGTGGCATGACTTTTAAATCAAACAATCGTCACTTTTATATAAATTTCGCATATAAGACGGCTTGAATTTTGAGGGGCAATTTTTCGAAAAAAAGCGTCTTATAGTCCGTAAAATACGGTAATTGAAATTCATTGGCCGCGGAGGTGTAGAGTGGCCTCTGTAGTGAAACTCGTTAGATATGCCAATGTGTTAATGCACAAGAGATTTATGCTGGAAAAAATTAGTTCCAGTTTTGGGCAGCGGGTGCAAATCTGACTGTGTAATGCAACTCATCAACGTCTCCGGTGTTCATACTGAACAAACTGTGTCAATGGCAGTTAATAATAAAACCAACATTACGCCTTTCTCATTTGTTTGACCTCTTTTGCCCTACGCTGATCGGATTTCAAAGAGAAAAACCCGGGACACTTCTGCTTATACATTATACCTAACTTTCTTACTACACTTTCACTTATATTTTGAAATCGATAATACGTCTATGACAATGCATCAGCTGAAGAACCCGCAGCAAGTATGCATCTCCATTTTGTGAATGGAAGAGGAACATATAGGTACATTATACATAAATAAAATTCTTTTCGTCAGAAATAAAAGAGAATGACATACAGATTTCTATTGTAACAGCCTGGATATATTTTCTGCAATGTTTAATCAGTTTCTTGGTACTTAGGCACAGTCTGTTAATCCTAAAAACCGAGTAATATTACTAATCAGTGACCAGATACAAATTGTACATTTCATACCAAAATTTAAGATTTCGTTTAATTGCAGACTGTCAGTTCAAGTGTGTATATATGCCAAACAGTACTGAACAAACTCTGGTAACTCACTGCATCGCTCACGTTCTTCACAAAATTATCTTCGACATTGCTGTTCGGAGAAATGGTTTAAGTGATGCCCCTTTACTCCTCTCTTGGTTTTGATTCTACTTGTATCCAGATCCACAAAGCAGAAAGTCAGCAAATTGGCGGGAGAGGGGATATTTTGGAAATATAGATATCTATAACATTCTACGTCTATGAAACTTATTTTCCACAAATATTTAATCAAAAGAGAAATATTTTTGCACGCATTTTGTTGCTCGATTCAAAGCCGGGACAGTTACGTGCTCCAAGTGATTTTCTCGGGCCAACAGGGAATTTATACGAAAACCGGAACTGTCGCAGCAAAATCGGTACCTCGGGTCAGTCTATTCTGCCTTCGTCTCGCTCCTAATCTATTACAATATATGGGAACATTTGTATACGTAAAATTTTATACATGTCTGCACGTTCAGAGACCGTGAATGGTTATAATTGAAAGAAAAGCAGCCCTCAGTCACTATTTTTAACGAATTAACCGGCTTTCGGCACTGTTAGGTGTGGTGTCACCGCCAGACACCACACTTGCTAGGTGGTAGCGTTTAAATCGGCCGCGGTCCCTTAGTATACGTCGGACCCGCGTGTCGCCACTATCAGTGATTGCAGACCGAGCGTCCCCACACGGCAGGTCTAGTATAGAGAGAATCCCTAGCACTCGCCTCAGTTGTACTGCCGACTTTGCTAGCGATGGTTCATTGTCTACATACGCTCTCATTTGCAGAGACGACAGTATAGCATAGCCTTCAGCTACATCATTTGCTACGACCTAGCAAGGCGCCATATTCTTCAAGAATGTATTCTGAACTGATAATATTGTGAATCATGTACCGTCAAGAGCGACGTTCATCATTAATGGATTAAATTTAAGTATCAAATTAATTACGTCCGCTTTCTGAATTCTAATTCCTTGTCATGTTCCAGACCTCACGTCAGTATAGTCCTTCCCTCCTCACGCCAGCCTGCGCGAGCTAAAACACGTGCATTTCGGCCTCCACTCGTAACACGGTGTTGGCTCTTCTACCAACACAAGACTAGGAGTGTCTTCCTGAGAATTTAAATTAAAGTATGGTCTATAACAGGGTCGCAGAATTATGACTAAAAACGTATGATAGAGAGTATAAGTACAGAATCTTCGTGAAATATTGGCAGTACTTATATGTCATTTATAAAATACTAAATATACCAAAAGGGTATTAGTCACTTTTATATACCTTGGCTAATGCCTTTTTGGCATATTTATTATTTTATAAATGACATATAAGTACTGCCAATATTTCACGATGATTCTGTACTTATACTCTCTATCATACGTTTTTAGTCATAATTCTGTGACCATTGTTTGATTTGAATACTGAGGCAGACACTCATAGCAGTGCCGAAAGCCGGTTAATTCGTTAAAAATAGCGACTGAGGGCTGTTTTTCTTTGAGTTATATTTGTATACGTCTTTCCTGCATTTACACCGAAGTATTTTCACCTATTGGCTAAAATTAGAACTAAATTTTGTCTAGTAAAAATCAATTCCGCGTTAATGTTCAGATGGCTGTGAGCACTATGAGACTTAACTACTTTGGTCATCAGTCCCCTAGAACTTAGAACTACTTAAATCTAACTAACCTAAGGACATCACACACATCCATGCCCGAGGCAGGATTCGAACCTGCGACCGTAAAGGTCGCGCGGTTCCAGACGGTAGCGCCTAGAACCGCTCGGCCACTCCGGCCTGCCCGCATTAATGTATTTGGGTATGTACCAAGTTTTGCTGCCACAGGATAATTATACTGGATGTCTATGGGTAGCTGCACTTTATTTATAACCACCTGGTACCTAAGCTGATGCTGCCAAACACGGTTGTAAATAGAAGTGTGACCTTCACTTTTATTCGAATAATCATTGAAGCCCACTTGAAGCTCGACAGCCACTTTGTGACGCCGCGGGAGGAAGGTTGTGAGAACCAGCTGGCGAGGCGCGGCAAGCAGGAGGCAGAAAGTAGCCGCCCTTTCTCCCCCTGAGGGCTCCGCCGACACTGGCCAACTTCGGAGAAACAATTGCCGAGCGGAGGGCGCGCCACGCCGCCCGAGACAAAGGAAGCGCCGGCCGCTGTCGGACAGGGAGGAAGACGACCGCGGGCCACTGTCGTTATTCTTTGGGGGGCGCGAGAAAAGACGAAGCGAAAGAATAAAAAAAGAAAAAAAACCGTAAGGGAAGGGAGAAAAAAAGGAAGAAAGGAAAATGAGAAAGGGGTCGAGCGAAGGGGAGGGGGGGGGGGGGGGGGAGAGGGAAAATACCCATCTGGCTGTCGGTGCCTGCGGCGCTGTGGTCCGAAACTGCGAATTTGCCTAATAGAGAAAAGAGGGCCTCCGGCTACGCTCTCGTTCGTCAGACAGGAAGCGGAGGCGAGGCTGAGGCCGAGGCGGGCTTAAAGAATGCGCGGCGGCCTGGCCGCCGTTCCCAGGCCCCGGGAAATCAATTCGCGGACGGACCCCAAGCCTTCCCGGGGCCACTCATTTGTAATATCGGCCGCTCGCCGTAATTAGCGGCGCAATTAAAACTCCGGCCCGGCCGGATGGCGGGAATTCGTTAGCCGCGCCGCAGCTGTAGGTCGCGACGCCGCCGGCTTCCAGCTCCAGGAAGCGCGACCCACCGCTGCCCGCCCCTCGCAGCCCCAGCACTCCGCGCCTCCTACAGTCCTGCCCACGAACGATGGCGGCTCGCGCAGGTCGAGACAAGCGCAGGGTGTGATATTTCTGGCTCATTCAGCCATCATGTTAGGCTGCAGCAAGCTATTTCCAGGGCAGTGCAGATGCAGGAAGCATAGAGATGCTACTGTTACCGACGACTGTGCCGATAAAGCGGAGTTATTGGACGCAGTTTTCCGAAATTCCTTCACCAGGGAAGACGAATGGAATATTCCAGAATTTGTAACACGAACAGCTGCTAGCATGAGTTTCTTAGAAGTAGATACCTTAGGAGTGGCGAAGCAACTCAAATCGCTTGATACGGGCAAGTCTTCAGGTCCAGATTGTACACCGATTAGGTTCCTTTCAGGTTACGCTGATACAATAGCTCCCTACCTAGCAATCATATACAACCGCTCGCTCACCGGTAGATCTGTACCTACAGATTGGAAAATTGCGCAGGTCGCACCAGTGTTTAAGATGGGTAGTAGGAGTAATCCATCGAACTACAGACCTATATCATTGACGTCGGTTTGCAGTAGGGTTTTGGAGCATATACTTTATTCAAACACTATGAATCACCTCGAAGGGAACGATATATTGATACGTAATCAGCATGGTTTCAGAAAACATCGTTCTTGTGCAACGCAGCTAGCTGTTTATTCGCACGAAGTAATGGCCGCTATCGATAAGGGATCTCAAGTTGATTCCGTATTTCTAGATTTCCGGAAAGCTTTTGACACTGTTCCTCACAAGCGACTTCTACTCAAGCTGCGGGCCTATGGGGTATCGTCTCAGTTGTGCGACTGGATTCGTGATTTCCTGTCAGGAAGGTCGCAGTTCGTAGTAATAGACGGCAAATCATCGAGTAAAATTGAAGTGATATCAGGTGTTCCCCAGGGAAGCGTCCTGGGACCTCTGCTGTTCCTGATCGATATAAATGAACTGGGTGACAATCTGAGCAGTTCTCTTAGGTTGTTCGCAGATGATGCTGTAATTTACCGTCTAGTAAAGTCTTCTGAAGACCAGTATCAGTTGCAAAGCGATTCAGAAAAGATTGCTGTATGGTTTCGCAGGTGGCAATTGACGCTAAATAACGAAAAGTGTGAGGTCATCCACATGAGTTCCAAAAGAAATCCGTTGGAATTCGATTACTTGATAAATAGTACAATTCTCAAGGCTGTCAATTCAACTAAGTACCTGGGTGTTAAAATTACGAACAACTTCAGCTGGAAAGACCACATAGATAATATTGTGGGGAAGGCGAGCCAAAGGTTGCGTTTCATTCACAGGACACTTAGAAGACGCAACAAGACCACTAAAGAGACAGCTACACTACACTCGTTCGTCCTCTGTTAGGATATTGCTGCGCGGTGTGGGATCCTTACCAGGTGGGATTGACGGAGGACACCGAAAGGGTGCAAAAAGGGCAGCTCGTTTTGTATTATCACGTAATAGGGGAGAGAATGTGGCACATATGATACGCGAGTTGGGATGGAAGTCATTACAGCAAAGACGTTTTCCAGCGCGGTGAGATCTATTTACGAAATTTCAGTCACCAACTTTCTCTTCCGAATGCGAAAATATTTTGTTGAGCCCAACCTACCTAGGTAGGAATGATCATCAAAATAAATTAAGAGAAATCAGAGTTCGAACAGAAAGGTTTAGGTGTTCGTATTTCCCGTGCTCTGTTCGGGAGTGGAATGGTAGAGAGATAGTACGATTGTGGTTCGATGAACCCTCTGCCAAGCACTTAAATGTGAATTGCAGAGTAGTCATGTCGATGTAGATGTAGATGTGGCTTGGGGTACAGGTGACAGATGTTACATTCGGTACCATCCCCGTGAGAAAGACCGCCTACATAATGCTGCTGCTCTGTGATGGGCTACTGTGTTCGGCGGCAGGGCGCCAAAACGTTAACCTTTAGTTGCTATTTTCACAAGCTGCGACATCGTCGCGAAAAAAACACAGTGACCCGTATATGCAATAAGTTTCCTTTAATTTACGTCTATGGTCAACAGCCAGCTATCAATCAGTCATTTCAAAATTATTAAAATCAAAGTATTACTAAAACAAAAGACTGACGAAATTACATCCCATGCACTTCGGTGGCGTTCGGGTCACGCCTTGCTGGCTTGGCGCGCGAAGTGTCTCGGGCAGTCCGGCTCTCCAGTTCTGACCGTTCCAGTAGACAGACATGTTGTCTCTTATAGCAGTATGTGTTTCATGCAATTTTATTTACTGCAGTTCCGACCGTCGCTAGGAACAGACATGTTGTCTGCAATAGTAGTATTTGATTCTTGTAATTTTATTCTCCAGTTCTGACGGTTCCAGTAGACAGACATGTTGTTTGTGGCAGGGTGTATTTCATGTTATTTTAGCCACATATAATGACTGTGGAAAGATATGTTCAAAATTTTGTTATCAAGAATAGTTTCTCGTGTCTATATCAATAAAAACGAGAGTGTCATCCCAAATGAGTTATAGTTTATTCGTAGCAGCAGTTCCTTGCGAAGATAATTTCAGCCTCAAGAGAAAGAATCCACGACCTGCGTGCTGTTTTCTGTGCTGGGGACATCATCATGATGAAGACAGTAGGTTAGAGAAGTGTACAAGAACTTAAGTGTTCCACACAGATAAAAAGTCGCTTGATGCCTTCCTGAAAGACAATCTCCACTCATTCCACATTGATAATATAAGTGTAGACCAGATGTGGTTTGAATTCAAAGAAAACGTATCGGTAGCAATTGAGAGATGTATACCAAATAAATTAACAAACGAAGGAGCTGATACTCCTTGGTACACAATACGGTTAGAACACTGTTGCAGAAACAACGAAATAAACACGACAAATTTGAGCAGACGCAAAAACCCAAAAGTGGTGATCTTTTATAGAAGCTTAAAATTTTGCGTGGACTTCAATGCGAGATGCTTATAACAGTTTCCTCAACGAAACTTTGTCACGAAAGGTGGCAGAAAATCCAAAGAGATTCTTGTCGTATGTGAAGTATGTTGGCGGCGAGAAACAATCAATGCCTTCTCTGCGAAGACGAAGTAAATATTCCAGAAATCGAATCAAGAACAGCTGCTAACATGAGTAACTTAGAAGTAAATATCCTCGGAATAGTGGAGCAACTTAAATGACTTTATCAAAGCAAGTTCTCTGGTCAAGACTCTATACCAGTTAGGTTCCTTTCACGGTATGCTGATGCATTAGCTCCATACTTAGCAATCATATACAGTCGATCGCTCGACGAAAGATCCGTACCCAAAGATTACAAAGTTGCACGGGTCACACCAATATTCAAGAAAGGTAGTAGGAGTAATCCAATAAATTACAGGCCCATATCGTTAACGTCGATATGTAGCAGTATTTTGCAACATATATTGTGTTGGAACATTATGAATTACCTCGACGAAAACGGTCTATTGACACACATTCAACATGGGTTTAGAAAACATCGTTCTAGCCCGTTATTTGCATGAAGTGTTGAGTGCTACTGACAAGGGATTTCAGATCGATTCGGTATTTCTGGAATTCCGGAAGGCTTTTGACACTGTATCACACAAGCGGCTTGTGGTGGAATTGATTGCGTACTTATGGAATATTCTCTAAGTTATTTGACAGGATTTGTGATTTCGTAGCAATTGACAAACAGACATCGAGTAAAACAGAAGTGATTCTGGCGTTCCCCAAGGTAGTGTTCTAGGTCCTTTGCTGTTCCTTGTCTATATAAACGATTTTGGAGACAATCTGAGCAGCTGTCTTAGGTTGATTGTAGATGACGCTGTCGTTTATCGACTAATAAAGTCATTAGAAGGTCAAAACAAATTTGCTAAACGACTTAGAAAAAATATATGAATGGTGCTAAATTTGGCAGTTGACCCTAAATAACGAAAAGTGTGAGGTCATCCACATGACTGCTAAAAGGAATCCGTTTAACTTCCGTTACACGATAGATCAGTAAAATCTAATGGCCGTAAATTCAACTACATACCTAGGAACTACAATTACGAACAACTTAAATTGGAAGTAACACATAAAAAATGTTGTTGGGATAGCGATCCAAGGACTGCGTTTTATTGGCAGGACACTTAGAAAATGTAACACATCTACTAAGGAGACTGCCTACACTGCTCTTGTCCGTTCTCGTTTTGAATACTGCTGCGCGCTGTGTGGTCCTTACCAGATAGGATTGACGGAATACATGGAAAAAGTTCGAAGAAGGGCAGCACGTTTTGTATTATCGTGAAATATGGGAGATAGTGTCACTGAAATGTTATAGGAATTGGGTTGGACATCGTTAAAGGAAAGGTGATTCTCGTTGCGACGGAATCTTCTCACGAAATTCCAATCAACAACTTTCTCCTCCGAATGCGAAAGTATTTTGTTGACACTGACCTACATAGGGAGAAACGATCACCGCGATAAAATAAGGTAAATCAGAGCTCGTACGGAAAGACATAGGTGTTCGTTCTTTCCCTCCGCTAAATGAGACTGGAATAATAGAGAATTTTGATGGTGGTTCGATGAACTCTCTGCCAGGCACTTAAATGTGATTTGCAGAGTATCCATGTAGATGAAGATGTAGGAGATTTCGCCACGTGTTGCAATGCACTCCTCGAACACCCGACTAGTCGTAGAGTTTCCGAAATGCTCGTGGCGAGCCTCTGGGCCATCGCAATTGCCCTCGGTCAAACTCAGACAGATCACGCGCCTTTCCAGTTCTGCAAACGGACAGCACGCTCGCTGATACCACATGCACTTTGCGTGTGTCTGACCAAAAGTCATTCCTCCCCAGGTGTCGCAGCTATCGTCTGGACGGGTATATATCGATAGTAGGTCGGTGGTCTTAATGTTCTGGCTGATCAGTGTGTCTCTCGCTTGCTTGTGTAGAATTTTTGTTACTTCCCACCACCTCAGTCATGACAACTGGCAACAAATGGAAAAAAAAAATCACTAAGCAACTCTCGACGATTAAGTACAGTGCTCGCATTGTATGTAATAGTCACAGCAGAGCGGAGCGCTCAGAACACTATTGAACGCTAGTTGTCGGTCGAAGAACGTGTCACGCAGGTGCGCAGAACAAGCCTAAACTAGACGTGATGCCAATTACAGCGGCGCTGTCACGCCTTAGCTCGCGGTGGCAACGCGACCAAGCTGCTGCAAAAGCTTTTATCAACATCCGCATCACTATCACCTAGCCAGGTGACAGCCACTGTTGTATAAACACGAAAGCACGTTAACTTGGAGCTCGTCGTTGGTTATGAAGAGACAGTCGAGAAGCTTACAAAACGCGCCTGAATATCACTCTCGTATTACGGAGTGGAGAGTCAAGTTGGTAAAAGAATAATTTTCTGCTTTATTTTTTGTTAGCTAGAATGGTTCCATTGTTCCTGTTTTTGAGACGTATCTTTCATTACAGACATACTGTAAATGCTTATGTAAGTTCATATAGAATTATTTTCTGTAGAGTAAATCACTTCTATCGAAACAGCGTCACCTTCAGTTACTTTCCGTTTTCTCTTACGATAAATGCATGTTGCCTTGAAATACATCCGAAGCGCTACTAATTATTCATGTATCTGATTTATGTACTGCAACACTAGCTAATGTGAATTTGTTTGAAGAATTAGAAATATATTTCTAGAGTGGAAATCAATAACGCGCTAAGTGCCAAAAGACTAACTCCGACTTATTCAGTGTTTTTCTTTGACAAAAATATTTTAATGAAAAAACCTCAACAATATTTTTTATTTACTGTTTACAGTAAGTGTCACACAACTACCTCAAAATTTTTCCAAGTTCCCTTTCTTTAATCGATGAAAAACATTTTATTCTGAACAACGCAGAATGTGCAAAATTCCGCAGTGGTATCGGCAGAAACGAGGTAAGTGCCAATGAAAGAAGTCTGAAGCGTTTATCAGTTTTGTTAAAAATAAATACTTTGCAGATACATTTTACAGATACCCTATTCTGTGATTAAGTTATATTTTATCCTTTTTTAATTTTATAGAACACTCAGGAATTTTGATTAACTCTTCAAAAAATGTTCTGTTAGCTAAAATGAAATACGGCAGCATCTTTTTCTTTTCAGCTGACAAGTTGTTTTACATTGTTGCGACGATAAAACAAAGTTCTTCATTATGTCAGTGGTAACCCCATTGTTGAAAATCTTGTACGTGCTCCAGTCTTCAAGTTAGTTAAACACTGTTCTCATCTTGACGATAGCAGATGCAATATTTTTCACTTGAGCTGAACTACATTTGGAAATATTTATTTTCGTTATGTTAGTATGTGCATCGGCTGCTTTTTTAAAAATAAAAATGCCCTCAGGCTTGGGCATAGTAACGGCAAATCAACTTTTAGGTGTCGCATTCTCCATGAGTTTTACAAAGTTCTTAGGTACTTGGCATTCTGACACTCTTCCAACCTCTTACATTTTTCAGTTTGGGCAAAATCTCTGTCACGCGCTGCAGACAGTTGCAAAGCTTTGTGGCACTTTGCTCGCTACAGCCTCACCAGTGGACCGGCACATATACCGCTCATGCTATCTTTCGTGCCTTATGTGCACTACTAGAAATGATCGCAGCATTTAGCCCTCTTTTCAGGTTGTTGGCAACGGCACTTAGCCTGGTTTTTCGCGTCTAACTAAAAAACATCTTTTGGCATTTAGCCCGTTATTAATTTCCGCTCTACACCTGAGTGTTCAGGGCAACAAGTGTAAACTGATAAAGGAGAACAAATCCGAAATAATCTGTTACCTTTTCCGAAATATTGCACACTTTAAACTGAAAACCAACACATTAATAAAAAATTAATGTTAATATTATCTTGGACAAAAGTGCAAGATATAACCATTCTTCCGGCCGTCGTGGCCGAGCAGTTCTAGGCGCGACAGTCTGGAACCGCGCGACCGCTACGGTCGCAGGTTCGAACCCTGACTCGGGCATGGATGTGTGTGATGTCCTTAGGTTAGTAAGGTTTATGTAGTTCTAAGTTCTCGAGGACTGATGACCTCAGAAGTTAAGTCCCATAGTGCTCAAAGCCATAACCATTCTAAATTAACTCTCTTATATTAAATTTGCTTCTTTACATTTTTAGTGAAAAATGCGAGCATGCAATCAGCATCCCCGCGCTTTGATGCCTCTGCTGGATCAATGTTATCAGGTGGATACGCCACACCTAAAGAAACTAGCGCGCCCTGTTTCTCGCCGAGTTCAAGCTAGTATCGAAGCTGGAGGCAGTAGCTGAGCAACTCCTCGGTGTTGTCTAGTATTTGTCTGGTGAACTTCTGTTTGTAAATACACTCCTGGAAATGGAAAAAAGAACACATTGACACCGGTGTGTCAGACCCACCATACTTGCTCCGGACACTGCGAGAGGGCTGTACAAGCAATGATCACACGCACGGCACAGCGGACACACCAGGAACCGCGGTGTTGGCCGTCGAATGGCGCTAGCTGCGCAGCATTTGTGCACCGCCGCCGTCAGTGTCAGCCAGTTTGCCGTGGCATACGGAGCTCCATCGCAGTCTTTAACACAGGTAGCATGCCGCGACAGCGTGGACGTGAACCGTATGTGCAGTTGACGGACTTTGAGCGAGGGCGTATAGTGGGCATGCGGGAGGCCGGGTGGACGTACCGCCGAATTGCTCAACACGGGGGCGTGAGGTCTCCACAGTACATCGATGTTGTCGCCAGTGGTCGGCGGAAGGTGCATGTGCCCGTCGACCTGGGACCGGACCGCAGCGACGCACGAATGCACGCCAAGACCGTAGGATCCTACGCAGTGCCGTAGGGGACCGCACCGCCACTTCCCAGCAAATGAGGGACACTGTTGCTCCTGGGGTATCGGCGAGGACCATTCGCAACCGTCTCCATGAAGCTGGGCTACGGTCCCACACACCGTTAGGCCGTCTTCGGCTCACGCCCCAACATCGTGCAGCCCGCCTCCAGTGGTGCCGCGACAGGCGTGAATGGAGGGACGAATGGAGACGTGTCGTCTTCAGCGATGAGAGTCGCTTCTGCCTTGGTGCCAATGATAGTCGTATGCGTGTTTGGCGCCGTGCAGGTGAGCGCCACAATCAGGACTGCATACGACCGAGGCACACAGGGCCAACACCCGGCATCATGGTGTGGGGAGCGATCTCCTACACTGGCCGTACACCTCTGGTGATCGTCGAGGGGACACTGAATAATGGACGGTACATCCAAACCATCATCGAACCCATCGTTCTACCATTCCTAGACCGGCAAGGGAACTTGCTGTTCCCACAGGACAATGCACGTCCGCATGTATCCCGTGCCACCCAACGTGCTCTAGAAGGTGTAAGTCAACTACCCTGGCCAGCAAGATCTCAGGATCTGTCCCCCATTGAGCATGTTTGGGACTGGATGAAGCGTCGTCTCACGCGGTCTGCACGTCCAGCACGAACGCTGGTCCAACTGAGGCGCCAGGTGGAAATGGCATGGCAAGCCGTTCCACAGGACTACATCCAGCATCTCTACGATCGTCTCCATGGGTGAATAGCAGTCTGCATTGCTGCGAAAGGTGGATATACACTGTGCTAGTGCCGACATTGTGCATGCTCTGTTGCCTGTGCCTATGTGCCTGTGGTTCTGTCAGTGTGATCATGTGATGTATCTGACCCCAGGAATGTGTCAATAAAGTTTCCCCTTCCTGGGACAATGAATTCACGGTGTTCTTATTTCAATTTCCAGGAGTGTATGTGCAATCAAATAACTGTAAACAGTGATTCCACAGTGGAATGCAGGCAAGCTTCGCGAAAGCGATCGGCAACCCTTCGGACACCTCGGTCACGCGTGCAGCCTACGCTGCCCCTGCACGCTCCAGCGTCGCTAGCTCGCCCTGTCGCAGCAGCGCACGGATACCAGAGACCGCCACTCCCCAGGGAGTTGGCTGCGTCCACCACACACGTGACCAGAAAATACCGCTGCGAGGATTCCGCCACCGACCGCCAGAGCTCCACAGGTCACTTCTTCCTGCTTTGAAAGCCCGTCTTTGCTTCCGGGCGGGTGCAGTTCACCTCAACGTATTAGGACAAAGTCCACCGAAGGGACTGACGCCGCAGTATTCAGCACCATCGTTGTTACCTTGGTCAAATCTGATTGCATCCAGGATAGACTTTCCCGTTCCTTGCCGGTATTATTCAGGACACCTTCATTGGACTTAAAACACAGAAAATATCGTTCTTGTGAAACACAACTGGCTCTTTATTCTCATGAAGTAATAAGTGCTATCGTCAGGGAATGACAAATTGATTCCATATTTTTAGATTTCCAGAAGGCTTTCGACATCGTTCCTCACAAGCGTCTTCTAACCAACTGGATTGTGCAACTGGATTCCTGATTTCCTGTCAGAAAGGTCACAGTTCATAGTAATAGACGGAAAGTCGTCGAGTAAAACAGAAGTAATATCTGGCGTTTCCCAAGAAGTTGTTGTAGGCTCTCTATTGTTCTTGATGCGAAAAGTGACAATTGACCCTGAATAAGGAAAAGTGTGGAGTTATTCACGTGTCACGTGAGTACTAAAAGAAATCAGCTAAATTTCGATTACGCGATATGTCACACAAATCTGAAGGCTGTAAATTCAGATAAATACTCACGGATTACAATTACAAACAACCTAAATTGGAACGATCGCATAGATAATATTGTGGGTAGAGCAAACCAAAGACTGCCATTCATTGGCTGGACACTTAGAAGCTGCAACATGTCTACTAAAGAGAATGCTTACACCGCACTTGTCCTTCCTATTCTGGAGTATTGCTGTGCGATGTGGGATCCGCGTCATATGGGACTGACGGATGACATCGAAAAAATAAAAAGAAGGGCAGCTCGTTTTGTATTATCGCGAAGTAGCGGAGATAGTGCCACAGACATGATACGTGAATTGGAGTGTCAATCATTGAATCAAAGGCGTTTTTCGTTGGGACGGATCTTCTCATGAAATTTCAATTAGCTGTTTTCTACTCCGATTGCGAAAACATTCTGTTGGCACCCGCCTATATAGCGAGAAATGACCGTCACGATGAAATAAATCAGGTCTCGCACAGAAAAATTTAAGTGCTCGTTTTTCCCGCGTGCCGTTCGAGAATGGAACGGTAGAGAGACAGCTTGAAGGTGGTTCATTGAACCCTCTGGCAGGCACTTTATTGTGAATAGCAGAGTAATCACGTAGATGTAGATGTAGAAAATACTTTCCATGCTAATGTATTTGTCTAATTGTGTTATTTTGTCAGACTCTGGAATCACCATACTATGAAGTCTTCCTACCTGTGGGACACTGTAATTGTGATTTTGTTGTTGTCGTCGAAGCAGACGTTTCCTTTCCTTGGTCAATAGACTTTTCTAAAGTTTGATCACTTTTTCCCTGTGCCGGTGTGAACGATACTTAGCATAGCAATAGAAGTAGCATTCTGCGACGAACACTATTTAAAAGTACAATCAATTTACGTGATCCTGAATCTGCATTTCAACAAACAACGTTATTTACTACGTCTCTTATTCATAAATGATGAGGTTATTTTAACGTTGCTGCAGTTTATCACTACTACCAATGTTGCGTTTGACATATGTACACTCGTGTGCAAAACGTAAGCAAAGTAACTTTCGCATTATCTATCGCTGCCAAATAACATAGCTCGACGAAAGAAATTTGGACCATACATAGAAACAAGTGCTACGTAAATGAAAGAATTACTCAGTGAGTCGAGCAGATATGAAACTTTTATTGAAAGACAATAATTACACTGAACACAACTTTTATTAAAAGTGTTCTGGCGTAACCGCAAGCGCCGGAACGAAGGCACGGAACGCAAGGCTAGAGAAGGCTCTTCAGTCCGGAACCGCGCTGCTGCTACAGTCGATGGTTCGAATCCTGCCTCGGGTATGGATGTGTATGATGTCCTTAGGTTGGTTAGGTTTACGTAGTTCTACGTTCTAGGGGACTGATGACCTCAGATGTTAAGTCCTGTAGTGCTCAGAGCCATTTGAGGCAGAGAAGGCGGTGAGGTAACGTTGGCTAGTGGTGCGCGGAACGGGACAATGCTGCGCCAGGAGCGCCCTCTGCAAGAAGTGAGTAAAAGCGCCGCTCCTGTCAGCCTCGGCCACTCAGATCGGCACCGCAGTGCGGACGGCAGTTATCGGCGATGTGTGTCAACTTGCGGGAACTGTCTATAGCGATAACTGTAACTGTTTGCATGTTACTTGTGACACCAGTGTATATCCAGAGTTAAGTATTGTCTATAGCTTTATAGAAATAAACTACTTATGATATTTGCTTGTTGTGTAGCATTCCGAGAATGCACCATCCTTTATGCACCGTATAAGCGACAAGTGGGCAAGATCAAACAGAAAGACGATAGTTACAGTGAAGCCACCGTGATTTATAGCGGTCCTCTGGACGTTACAGGTCATCACCAGCGGGGTTGACAACTGCAGGGTGGTCGCTGCTGTTTGTGGACATGTACGAGTCCCCAGCGCATCCCACACGTGCTCGATGGTATTTAGGTCGGAGAAGAGACAGGCCTATTCATTCGTCCGTGCTCTCGTCTTAAGAACCCTTGCATTTGCGTTTATTGACTCATTCGCGCAGTGTCATCCATAAGCAATAAGGTAGGACTGAATGTACCACTAAAAAGACGCTCCAATGGAACGACTATAGCGTCAAAATAATGTTCACCTTAGAGTATTCCGTGTTGAATGCTCTGTGGGTCACTACTCCTATACAACATCATAGCACCTGGACAACCGAAATGACCATATTCGTCAATGTTCCCGGATCTTTGCGATTACAGGTGTGCCGCAGGGGAGTGTCGTAGGACCCTTGCTATTCACAATATACATACACTACTGGCCATTAAAATTGCTACACCAAGAAGAAATGCGGATGATAAACGGGTATTCGTTGGACAAATATATTATACTAGAACTGACATGTGATTACATTTTCACGCAATTTGACTGCATAGATCCTGAGAAATCTGTACCCAGAACAACCACCTCTGGCCGTAATAACGGACTTGATGCGCCTGGGCATTGAGTCAAACAGAGCTCGGATGGCGTGTATAGGTACAGCTGCCAATGCAACTACAACACGATACCACAGTTCACCAAGAGGAGTGACTGGTGTATTGTGACGACCCAGTTGCTCAGCCACCTTTGACCAGACGTTTTCAATTGGTGAGACATATGGAGAATGTCCTGGTCAGGGCAGCAGTCGAACATTTTCTGTATCCAGAAAGGCCCGTACACGACCTGCAACATGCGGTAGTGCATTATCCTGCTGAAATGTCGGGTTTCGCAGCGATCGAATGAAGGGTAGAGCTACGGGTCGTAACACATCTGAAATGTAACGTCCACTGTTGAAAGTACCGTCAATGCGAACAAGAGGTGACCGAGACGTGTAACTAATGGCACCCCATACCATCACTCCGGGTAATAACGCCAGTATGGCTATGACGAATACACGCTTGCAATGTGCTTTCACCGCGACGTCGCCAAACACAGATGCGGCCATCACGATGCTGTAGACAGAGCCTGGATTCATCGGAAAAAATAGCTTTTTGCCATTCGTACACCCAGGTTCGTCGTTGAGTACACCATCGTAGGCGCTCCAGACTGTGTTGCAGCGTCAAGAGTAACCGCAGCCATGGCCTCCAAGCTGATAGTCCATGCTGCTGCAAGCGTTGTAGTACGGTTTGTGCAGATGGTTGTTGTCTTGCAAGCGTCCCCATGTGTTGACTCGAGGATTGAGACGTGGCTGCACGATCCGTTACAGCCATGCGGAAAAGATGCCTGTCATCTCGAATGCTAGTGCTACGAGGCCGTGGGGATCTATCACGGCGTTCCGTATTACCCTCCTGAACCCAACGATTCCATAGTCTGCTAATAGTCATTGTATCTCGACCAACGCGAGCAGCAATGTCGCGAAACGATAAACCGCAATCGCGATAGGCTACAATTATCAAAGTCGGAAACGTAATGGTATGCATTTCTCCTCCTTATACGAAGCATCACAACAACGTTTCACCAGGCAACGCCGGTCAACTGCTGTTTGTGTATGAGAAATTGGTTAGAAACTTTCCTCATGTCAGCACGTTGTAGGTGTCGCCACCGGCGCCAACCTTGTGCGAATGCTATGAAAAGCTAATCATTTGCATATCACAGCATCTTTTTCCTGTCGGTTAAATTTCGCGTCTGTAACACATCATCTTCGTGGTGTATCAATTTTAATAGCCAGTAGTGTAAATGACCTTGTGGATAACATCGGAATTCACTGAGGCTTTTTGCGGATGATGGTGTAGTATATCGAGAGGTTGTAACAATGGAAAATTGTACTGAAATGCAGAAGCATCTGCAACGAATTGACGCATGGTGCAGGAAATGGCAATTGAATCTCAGTGTAGACAAGTGTAATGTGCTGCTAATACACAGAAAGAAAGATCCTCTATCATTTAGCTCCAATATAGGTCAGCAACTGGAAACAGTTAATTCCATATATTATCTGGGAGTGGGCATTAGGAGCTATTTAAAATGGAATGACAATACAGAATTAATCGTCTGTAAATCAGGTGCCAGACTGAGGTTCATTGGAAGAATCCTAAGGAAATGCAATCCGAAAACAAAGAAAGTAGGTTACGGTACACTTGTTCGCCCACTGCTTGAATATTGCTCAGCAGTGTGGGATCCGCACCAGATAGGTTGGGTAGTAGAGATAGAGAAGATCCAACGGAGAGCAGCGCGCTACGTTGCAGGATCATTTAGTAATCGCGAAAGCGTTACGGAGATGATAGATAAACTCCAGTTGAAGACTCTACAAGAGAGACGCTCAGTAGCTCGGTATGGGCTTTTGTTGAAGTTTTGAGAACGTACCTTCACCTATTGCTCCCTCCTACGAATATCTCGCGGAGGGACCATGAGGATAAAATGAGAGAGATTACAGCCCACACAGAGGCATACCGACAATCTTTCTTTCCACGATCAATATGAGACTGGAATAGAAGGGAGAACCGATAGAGGTACTCAAAGTACCCTCCGCCACACACCGCCAGGCGGCTTTCAGAGTATGAATGTAGATGAGAGTTGGGGTCATGTAATGGAGCCATGCATATAGTCCAGCATCATTTTTTTGTGATCCTGGTGTTACGGTGTGAGGATGTATAACGATGTATGTGCGTACTGACCCCCAAATTTCTGAACACGATACACTCGCCAGACAATGGTATTGTGACACTATAGTCCTCCCACATGTGCTTTTCTTCAGGGGTGCATTTGGCACTGCCTTGATTTTTATGGATGGCAGTGCACGACCGCACTGAAATGCAGCGGTGAAGAAGCGAGACGATACTCGACGAAGTGATGTTCGCAGCTCGTGATCTAGTGGCTAGCGTTGCTACCTCTAGATCATGGGGTCCCGGGTTCAATTCCCGGCCTGGTTGGGGATTTTTCTCTGCCCAGGGACTGGGTGTTTGTGTTGTCCTCATCATCCCATCATGGGTTTTAGGAAACAGCAGTTATGCGAGACACAGCTGGCCCTCTTTGTGCATGGTATACAACAGGAACTAGATACTGGCTCCCACGTTGGTGCCATGTTTTTCGACTTTCTAAAGGCGTTAGATTCAGTTCCGCACTGTCGCTTGCTACAAAAAGTGCGCGCTTACGGTCTATCCGATGACTTATGCTGTTCGATAGAAAGTTTTGTAACAGACACGAATCAGTACGTCGTCCAGAACAGGTTGACTTCAACAGAAACAAGCGTAACTTCAAGTGTGCCCCAGGGCAGTGTAATAGGTTCTTTGCTTTTTGCAATTTATGTAAACTATCTGGTTGATAATATTGACAGCGGCCTTAGACTGTTTGTCGATGATGCTGTAGTCTACGGGAAATAGTTTCACACGAAAGTTGTGAACAAATCAATGAGGATTTACAGAAAATAAAGGCGTGGGGTAATGACTGGCAGTCATCTCTCGATATTACTAAGTGTGACCTAATGCGTATAACAAGGCGAAAATGCCCATTAATGTAAAAGTACAAAACAAATGCCCAGTCTTTGGAAGCGGTAACGTCCGTCAGGTATCTGGGTGTGACTATTCGAAATGATGTCGAATGGAATGATCAGATTACACAAGTAACAGGTAAGGCGGAGACTAGATTGCGGTTTATTGGTAGAATTCTGGAGCGATGCAGTCCTTCAACAAAGGAAATAGCTTACTATACGTTAGTTCGTCCAGTCTTGGAGTATTGTTCGTCTGTGTGGGACCCTTACCAGTTGGGTCTGATTCAAGAGATTAAGGAGGTCCAAAGAAGAGCGGCAAGATTCGTGACTGGTACATCTACCCATCGCAGAGCGTTACAAATCTCATAGAAAGTTTGAAGTGGCACACTCTTGCAGACAGACGGCGAGCTAAACAGAAGGGGCTGCTCACTAAATTCCGAAATCCGATCTTCACCGAGGATGTAGAGCATATATTATTACCACCAACTTTCAGATCGCGCAATGATCACCATTCAAAGATAAGGGAAATAAGAGCTCCTACTGAGGCGTTGAGACAGTCGTTTTTCCCCTTGCGCGATGCGCGAGTGGAACGGGGGAGGGGGGGGGGGGGAAGTTGACTTTGACGCGAATTGTGCCCTCCGCCACGCACCGCTTGGTAGCTAGCGGATTATGTATGTAGATGTAGATTCATGAAAGTGGCTAGACTGGACTGTGTACGAATTGGGAATGTGTACAGGCGCTGATGACCGCGCAGTTGAGCGCCCCACAAACCTACCATCATCAACAACGAATGGATTATCTTGCCCCGAATTAAACTCCATCGATCACGTGATGGACGCGTTGAGAAGGCGTACTGCAGCGCTTCCACGTGCACCAACGACCATCCAGAAGTTTCAACCGCACTGGTGGAGGAATGGACCGCCCTGTCACTGCAGTTCATTAGCAGACCCACGCCCAGCATGGGAGCGCGTTGCTGAGCATGCATTGCCGTCTATGGTGACCACACACACCATTACGAACCGTGTCCCGCCATTTCTGATTTCAAGAGGACCGCCATAAATCGCTGTGGCTTTAATGTAATTATTGTCTTTAAATAAAATTGTCATTTCTATTCGTCCCACTGCGTATTTCTGTCAATTACCTTCTGAGCTGTTCTTCAGCAGATCTTTCTGTGTAGAGATCAAGTTATTTCAAGCAATGTTACTCGGTAGTGGCTCATCATACCAAATTTACTTTCGTCCTTACGTTTTGCACAGTAGCGAAATGTGCCTATAGAGGTGTCGAGAGCGGTGATGAAACAGAAAGATTCCGGCGACTAGCAGCTGCCGTTATTAGGTCTGAATGGTACTAGACAGCATTTCATGTGCCTTCGATGAAATAAGTGTTCAAAACGAAGCTGAATATATGCACGCTGAATACAAGAAGAAAACTGATTCCAGTTTGTTAAACAAATACTCATAACCTTTTTTGAAAGGAATAATAGCGTGCCATCTAACAGAACAGTACCGACTTTACATATAATTGCATACCTTGAACAACCACTTAGGGCAGATGGAAAGTTGTGAGTTCCGACGAATGCTAAGCCATAGTTCGCAAAATTTGTGAACCCCGACCAACTGTAACACAGCCCCACTTTCAGTCCTACACTTTACGTGGACTGTGTTTTAAATAGCGTCGCTACCAAGTTGTCGGCAAGCCTTAAAGCTTGTCCTAATGGTAGAGTTTTCCTCTTCCCACATTACTAAGCGATCTTATCTAGCCAAGACGTCCAGAGTCGCACGCTTTTCCCGCCTGCCAAGCGGATGGTTTATAGAAAATATCGCAACCTCGTGGAAGTGCGGAGGACGGCTGGTGAACCACGCTGACCAGTCACTTCAATGAAACGCCAGTCCCTTCAGCTTCAAACCAAGAATCCATCAGCCCACCTGAAGGGCCCTAGCGAGACGGTTACCGGACGTCCGGATGTCTCCGTTCATATTCTCCTTTTAACTCTCTGTCTGGGGTCCGGGAGGATTTTTATATTGTCCTCGTTTCTCATAAAGTTAATTCTATATGTTATGTGCTTGAGGACTCATTAAATGAAAAATTCATTTGCCTAAAGGTTAAACAGTAGCTGGAAAATCAACAGAGGAGGGCTTTGATAAACAATTTAAACTTTTCAATCATGATATTATGATCCATTATCAATCGTGCCATGAATATTTAAAAAGATGGCTCTGTACGTTAGACGACTGTTCCTGTTAAATGGATGACTTAAAAAACATGTTAGTTACAGTGGTGTTGGAAAAAGCCTTTTGTGTTTTCAAGATAAATGTAAAGTTTTAAAATTGAAAATGTGCAATGCTATAAACAGTTCTGTAATTTTATGTAATTTCTGAAACAGAATAGTAATCATCATGAATTAGTGCGTTACCTCGTAGTAAAAAATGGGCCCAGTATTTCTGCCAAAGTGAGTCTGTTAAGGGTCTTTCAGAATTATTAAAACTTAACGAATACGTTTCCAGTATATCAGAGCGCAACGCAAATGCAGGAAAAGTATTTTCGCTCATTAGAATACAGTGGACTGACGACAGAAATAGGTTGAACGTTGAAGCTGTTAAAGGGATGCTGATGGTCCAGTAGAATTTAACAGCCGGCCAGAGTGGCCGTGCGGTTCTAGGCGCTACAGTCCGGAACCGCGCGACCGCTGCGCTCGCAGGGTCGAATCCTGCCTCGGGCATGGATGTGTGTGATGTCCTTAGGTTAGTTAGGTTTAATTAATTCTAACTTCTAGGCGGCTGATGACTTCAGAAGTTAAGTCGCATAGTGCTCAGAGCCATTTTAACCATTTGAACAATTTAACAGAATATTCCTGTATATCTTATTACAACTACCTGCTGAGAAAGCCCACACTTCTGCAGCAAATTGGATCTTCAGCGAAGTACCAATAAAAGTAAGGAATGTATGTTACGTCTATTAAGTAATTGATTTATTAAATTTAAACATAACCTTTTCGTATTTCCTCCTTTTTTCTAGCTTTGTCCTCCTTTTTGAAGCTATTTGTCCTCGTTTTTACACGTCTGCATCTGGTCACTCTATACAGTGGGTTACGGGCGACGTGTACCCTATATGCTGACCTCACCTCCATCCCTGTTCTACCGGCACCCCCTCTCCATCACTCCGCTGGACTGCCCTGTAACTACACGGAGATTCAGTACAGCAAGATACATTAAAACCTGGAACGGGTAATCTCAGCAATCATCACACACGTCTCTTGAGAATTAAGGCCTGCATTATTCATGCGCTTCACTCTCCAGCACAAAATCTGTCTTAATTGTTACTGATTCAATAAATATACCCAGTTAGAATCAAGTGGGTATCCAGTTACAGCCTGGAGCGTTTAACACTCTTAAGAAAATACTTCGTGACACTTAAATTTGTGTTCCATGTTTACAAATTTCCCTTCTTCCAGAAATGCTCTTTTTGCTGTGCCCTGTCCTAATTTTATTTTGGTCTAAAGTAGTAAGCTCCCCCCCCCCCCCCCACCAACCCTGTATTAAAAAATGTTGAAATCTGTGTGAACTCCTAAGGGACCAGACTGCTTAAGTCATCGCTCCCTAGACTTACACACTACTTAAACTAACTTATATTAAGAACAACACACACGCCCATGCCCGGAAGGATTCGAACCTCTGACGGGAAGGGCCGGACAGTCCGTGTCATGACGCCTTAAACCGCGTGGCCTCTCCGAGCGGCACCCGGCATTGCTTAATGAATCGAATCCTATGTGTCAAATAGTTATGTTTTAAGACAAGTTTTTCACACTTATCAATATTTATGACATACCTTATGAACTATGTATTACACGATACTATAATTTGAACGATGTGCATGTCATTTTGATTTTTGTAAGTTGTCGGTGTGCGTGGCAGAGACATAGCAATTATGTTACTGTTGAACAATCTTTGTTGTTGTGGCACAGTCTTAGTCACTACACAATGGGTTATGTGATGGGCATATGCAGTACTGCTACCAAATGTTGGCTTACTTCACCTATACAATCTGCAACTGACTTTTTTAAGGAGCTTTTCTATACCACGGATGGCTTTGGAGTTATCCGTGGATGTACAGTCTGCCTCAGGCAGTTGCTACTATATATTTTACTGTTTGCCCGAGTGTTGGGTTGTCATATGAGAACTGTGCTTAGGCTGTCTGAGTCTATTTCCGCATAACTTCCAGATCAGTGACATCAATGCATCGAGCTCACAATAGTTTGGTCGTTTGTAACAAGGACACTCTTCTACCTAATTTCGTCGTGCACATTACTGCTGCCATATGTGACTGTTCTTCACAAATGAAAGCCTTGTGTGATATAGACACCCCTTAACCTGCTTCCTGTGTGCCACAGAAACAGCGTAGATCACCAGTACTGCTTACTACGAAGGTTATTTGGAAAGTAAGGAACGATCGGTAGGGAAATGGAGAGCACAATGAAAATCTGATGATGCTTTGCACAGATGCGTTGGGCACTGTGTCTAGTACGCCTGTCGATCGCATCATGTCGCTGTTTTCAGTTCTGAGCTCACAGTGAGAACGTAAAGATGGCTAGAAAATAGTGTCTCCTGCCAAGTATGAGGGCCTGGCGAAAGATTTGGCCTGAAGCTATGCAATCCACATAACTGTCATGTGGTTCGTTCTACACGAAAATTATCGGCCGCACTCTGCAGGGGAAATGAAGATGCTCCTGCAGCTTTTTCGATGTGAAGTGATCGATCACCCACAATACAGGCCGTAATTAGTTACTCCTGAGGTTCATCTCTGCTGAAATGAACCGCTGGATATGATGACAGTATTTTGACACAGACAACGAGGTGCAATCCAGAGTAGAAAATTGCCGAAAAGCAATAGCGGCTGTCATCTATAACGAGGGAATTGAAAAGTTGGTACAACGCTTCGACAGATGTCTACGTCTGAGCGGCGACTGTGTATATAACTAGCTGGAAGATGTAGCTAACTGTTGCAAATAAAACAGTTTTGATTTTCACTGTGGTTTCCATTTGGTGACCAATCGTTCCTTACTTTCCGAATAGCCCACGTACAAAACAAATTGTAACTACAAATTTTCAAAATAGCCCTGTGCAGAACATTCTCATAGACATCATGCAACGTGATAACCTACCTGTGGTGAACTCTATTGCTTACTTCATTCACATGTTCATGAATTCTTTAAATATTTTTTGCTTATAGTTATTTAAGTCATATCCTTGTAAAGCTATTTTTCTCCTGGTATTTGTAACACGTTTTGTATTTTCCTACCCATAGCGTTTAGAATTGTGTCCTTGTCCCATTCCTGTCTGAAATGACCCTCATATGAAATCCTTCTTTGGGAAGGTGGAGGATGTGTTAAGTGGGCATTTAATTTTGACATTTGTAAGTTACCAATGTGCATGTCGAAGACAGAGCAAGTTATATTACTGTTAAACAATCTTTGGTTTTGTTGCGGCACAGTCTTTGCTGTTGCACAGTGTGATACATTCTTAGTTGAAGTGTAATAGGTGTTGGATGTATTCAATAGTGCTGGAAAGAAAAAATGTGGCAAGCGATAAACAGTTTTCCTTTCATTATTTTGTTTATGTATGTGCAAGAAAAAGTTTCGAAAAGATTAGAAATTATGTGTTAACTTTGCTGAACATTGCAGAGTGTTCTCATTGTCAAGTAATGGGTAAATTTATGCTGGGTAATTTGCGCGCCATGAGTTAGGCTGCCTCAACACAAATACATAGTTTCTGACTGTAAAACTTGACTTATTCTGTCAAACCTTTAACGTAACTTTATACTTCTCAATGGGTAGATTATGCCAGCATTTTAAATACAGAATGTAAGGGGTACAAGTGCATATAGCACACACATTTGTATGTTGGTTACTTTTTCTCTGTGTGGAACACTGCTTCTATAAACACTTCACAAACTTTATGGCCTGATGTTTTCTGCACGGTTATAAGTGCATCACTAAGTGGACTACATCTGTCAGCACAGACAAGATGTTTTGTTCTATGCATCCACACTGCAGCACTTGACCTGCTAACCAGGGGAAATTAAGCATTACTGGCTTGCACTTGCCGCATGTAGTTTGCTGTTTAATCATACCTGAAATTATACGACTTATGATAGCTGTAATTATTAGTCTGCAAATGACGTAAGTATTGATGTAATGTTATCCAGTACACCGTTCTCATGCACCAGTAGAAATATATGGGCTGATACCCATTACGCCCTGTATTTTAAGGCGGACAATAACTATATTTTGACATGGAATCCGTGAGTTATGCGACGTCCAGTCGAGACTTAATAATACAGATGAGTTGTGACCTGAACCTACTATGATGGGCTGCGAGGTTAGTGATTTTCCCATGATGTCCTGCATTTTACAGCTCCAGACTCTGAAGAACCATTGCATCAAGGGTGCTATCAACGAGAGCACGATATCCTCTTAGAAAATGCCTACAGTCTGTTCCAGAGCTGGACTCGTAGAAAAGGCTGAATGCCAAAAACAATTTCGTGGGACTGCTTAGACAGTAGTTGGCTGGAAGGGTATAGGAGGTACGCCTTGTGCCCAGTAGAGATGGTGTTTCGTAGGGTATTTACTGTGTTGTCTGTGGTTCTCAGTAATTAACTAAATTATCTTTGAAATATGGCAAGCCTGGTAGAAAATGAAAAAAAAAAAAGGTTCTGATGACTCTAAGCACTTTGGGATTTAACATATGAGGACATCAGTCCAATAGACTTAGAACTACTTAAACCTAACTAACCTAAGGACATCACACACATCCAAGCCCGAGGCACGATTCGAACCTGCTACCATAGCAGCAGCGCGGTTCCAGACTGAAACGCCTAGAAAGGCTCGGCCACAGCGGCCGGCTGTGTTCTCCTGTGAGGGCGTCGAGTTCTGACTGAGGCATTTCCAATTTTCAGAAGGATGGTGCGATTTAGTGGACAGACACAAGGCCTCATATTGAGGTCAGATAACAGGAACAGGCCCACAGACGACATTCCAAACGAATACTGAAAATATGTCATACAAGTAGCTTCATCCACACACTGAAGGAATATCGTAGTACTATTGTGCTTGGGAAACACAGCATGTGCTTCTGTAAGATCGGTACTCTTCACTTTTGACCCTGGAATAACACCTCATAACTATTTAGAGTTGTCTAGTCGCGTTATAATATCAGCACCCCAGGTATTAGAGAGGGGCGTAAATTTAAGTAACTACCATTTTTTCCTGCAGAGCGAATTTCGTTGTTCTATTTTACAACTTGATGCCTTTCAATCAGACGTGAAATATTCACACATCTTGTAATTTTTTCCCATTTCCTTTGAAAGAAAGTCTTCAGAAGAATTTCTTTTGTTGCTTCATTTTTTTCAGTCCTCAAGCAATTGCTGCTTAAGGACTGCACACTCTCAATCCACATTCTGCACTCATTAGACTGTTAATTAACATTCATTCATTCATTTACCAGACCCTGTGATTCGCAATTATTCATCTCTTTCACTCGGGATGGCAAAGTCATCAGAAAATGTTGTTGTTGTTGTTCAGGTCTTCAGTCCTGAGACTGGTTTGATGCACCTCTCCATGCTACTCTATCCTGTGCAAGCTTCTTCATCTCCCAGTACCTACTGCAACCTACATCCTTCTGAATCTACTTAGTGTATTCATCTCTTGGTCTCCCTCTACGATTTTTACCCTACACAGTGCCCTCCAATACTAAATTGGTGATGCCTTGATGCCTCAGAACATGTCCTACCAACCGATCCCTTCTTCTGGTCACGTTGTGCCAGAAACTTCTCTTCTCCCAATCCTATTCAATAACCCCTCATTAGTTTTATATGATCTACCCATCTAATCTTCAGCATTCTTCTGTAGCACCACATTTCGAAAGCTTCTATTCTCTTCTTCTCCAAACTAGTTATCCTCCGTGTTTCACTTCCACAAATGGCTACACTCCATACAAATACTTTCAGAAACGACTTCCTGTCACTTAAATCTATACTCGACGTTAACAAATTTTTCTTCTTCAGAAACGCTTTCCTTGCCATTGCCAGTCTACATTTTAGATCTTCTCTACTTCAACCATCATCAGTTATTTTGCTCCCCAAATAGCAAACCTCCTTTACTACTTTAAGTGTTTCATTTCCTAATCTAATTCCCTCAGCATCACCCGACTTAATTCGACTACATTATATTATCCTCGTATTGCTTTTGTTAATGTCCATCTTATATCCTCCTTTCATGAAACTATACATTCTGTTCATCTGCTCTTCTAGGTCCTTTGCTGTCTCTTACAGAATTACAATGTCATCGTCGAACCTCAAAGTTTTTATTTCTTCTCCATGGATTTTAATACCAACTCCGAATTTTTCCCTTATTTCCTTCACTGCTTGCTCAATATAGAGATTGAATAACATCGGAGATAGGCTACAACCCTGTCTCACTCCCTTCCCAACCATTGTTTTCCTTTCATGTCCCTCAACTCTTATAACTGCCATCTGGTTTCTGTACAAATTGTAAATAGCCTTTCGCTCCCTGTATTTTACCCCGGCCACCTTCAGAATTTGAAAGAGAGTATTCCAGTCAACATTGTCAAAAGCTTTCTCTAAGTCTACAAATAGTAGAAATGTAGGTTTGTCTTTCCTTAATCTAGCTTCTAAGACAAGTCGTAGGGTCAGTATTGCCTCACGTATTTTTACGGAATCCAAACTAATCTTCATCGAGGTCGGCTTCTACCAGTTTTTCCATTCGTCTGTAAAGAATTCGCGTTAGTATTTTGCACCCGTGACTTATTAAACTGATAGTTCGGTAATTTTCACATCTGTCAACACCTGCTTTCTTTGGGATTGGAATTATTATATTCTTCTTGAAGTCTAGTGGCATTTCGCCTGTCTCATACATCTTGCTCACCAGATGGTAGAGTTTTGTCGGGACTGGCTCTCCCAAGGCTGTCAGTAGTTCTATTGGAATGTTATCTACTCCTGGGGCCTTGTTTCGACTCAGGTCTTTCAGTGCTCTGTCAAACTCTTCACACAGTATAATATCTCCCATTTCATCTTCATCTACATCCTCTTCCATTTCCATAATATTGTTCTCAAGTACATCGCCCTTGTATAGATCCTCTGTATAATTCTTCCACCTTTCTCCTTTCCCTTCTTTGCTTAGAACTGGGTCACAGTCTGAGCTCTTGATATCCATACAAGTGGTTCTCTTTTCTCCGAAGGTCTCTATAATTTTCCTGTAGGCAGTATCTATCTTACCCCTAGTGAGATAAGCCTCTACAACCTTACATTTGTCCTCTAGCCATCCCTGCTTAGCCATTTTGCACTTCATATCGATCTCATTTTTGAGACGTTTGTATTCCTTTTTGCCTGCTTCATTTTCTGCTTTTTTATATTTTCTCCTTTCATCAATTAAATTAAATATTTCTTCTGTTACCCAAGGATTTCTACTACCCCTTTTTACCTACTTGATCCTCTGCTGCCTTCACTACTTCATCCTTCAAAGCTACCCATTCTTCTTCTATTGTATTTCATTCCCCCATTCCTATCAATTGCTCCCTTATGCTTTCCTTGAAACTCCGTACAACCTCTGGTCATTTCAGTTTATCCAGGTCCCATCTCCTTAAATTCCCACCTTTTCTCAGTTTCTTCAGTTTTAATCTACAGGTCATAACCAATAGATTGTGGTCAGAATCCACATCTGTCCCTGGAAATGTCTTACAATTTAAAACCTGGTTCCTAAATCTCTATCGTACCATTATATAATCTATCTGAAACCTGTCAGCATCTCCAGGCTTTTTCCATGTTTACAACCTTCTTTTATGATTCTTGAACCAAATGTCAACTATGATTAAGTTGTGCTCTGTGTAGAATTCTACCAGGCGGCTTCCTCTTTCATTTTTAGCCCCAATCCATATTCACCTGCTACGTTTTCAACTCTCCCTTTTCCTACTACCGAATTTCAGTCCCTCATGGCTATTAAACTTTCGTCTCCCTTCACTATCTGAAAAATTTCTTTTATTTCATCATATATTTCTTCAATTTCTAGTTGGCACATAAGCTTGCATTATTGTAGTAGGTGTGGGCTTCGTGTCGATCTTGGCCACAATAATGCGTTCACTATGGTGTTTGTAGTAGCTTACCCGCACTCCTATTTTTTATTCATTATTAAATCGACTCCTGCATTACCCCTTTTTGATTTTGTATTTATAACCCTGTATTCGCCTGACCAAAATTTTTCCTCCTGCCAGCGAATTTCACTAATTCCCACTATATCTAACTTTAACCTATCCATTTCCATTTTTAAATTTTCTAACCTACCTGCTCTATTAAGGGATCTGACATTCCATGCTCCGATCCGTAGAACGCCAGTTTTAATCCGAATGGGGGACTATTGTACCTCCGGAATATTTTACCCAAGAGGACGCCATCATCATTAAACCATACAATAAAGCTGCATGCCGAATGTTACCAATTTGAATCCCATGTTTGAACCTTTCCTTAATTTCCATAATTGCTTCTTTGATGTGCAGATGGATAATAAGCATTAAAGGGTCTTGGTCTTCCATTGTTACTGTTGGCCCTTGGTCCTCGTACATGTTGTCTGTCTTTCCATTTATCTATAGTACTATTTTCCTGAGAATTTCAAACATGTTTCACCATTTCACTTTATCGAACGCTATTTCTAGGTAGACAAATGCTCTGAAAGTGTCTTTATTTTTCATAAGTCTTGCTTCCATTATCAAACGCAATGACGAAATTGCCTCTCCCGCTCGTTCATCGTTCCGAAAGCCAAAATTGTGGTCGTTTAACAGATCCTCAGTTTTCTATTCAAGTCTTCTGTATATCATTCACGTTAGCAACCTGACCTATTAAGCTGACTGTACGATAGCTCTGCCACGTATATCACCTCACTGCTTTCGTGATTGTATGGATGACACTTTCCCGAGAGTGTGATGGTATTTCTCCAGTCGATTTGATTCTGACATTATCTTGAATACATTTGATTACCACTTCCTTCCAATGACTTTAGAAATCACCTTCTGCCGTATTTGATCACAAGTTTTCCAAAGCTCTGTTAAACACTGTCTCTAGTACTCATTTACCTGTGGGCTGCAAATTTATTCCCATTTCTTTTTTTATATTGTCATCAGACTGTTCCACCTCCTCGCATAGGCCTTCACTGTACTCCTTTATCATACAGACTCTCTCCTCTGCTTTCAGCAGTGAAATTTCCTGTGACGACGGTGTGGCAGAGAGTACCGTACCACAATCGATAAGCCGCGTACGAAACAGTGGTAGCACAGCAGCTGTATGGGTTGGCAGTACGAACTGTACCGAGGTCCGCCAGGGGCCGCAGACGAGAGCTCGTGAGCATCACGTCTGTGGGCAGCGACTGGTCGATGCCTCGTTAATTGCCGGAGCACTGAGCTCCAGCGGACAGTGCTCTTCAGTGTGGCGAGTCGTGTACAGTCTCCAGTTACGACCGAGTCTACAAGCTACTGTGTTCGTCCGTCGTCTTCGAGACTCAGCCCTCATAGGCATAATAGGCCTGCTCTGGACTCTATGTAGGCACCACTCAGAGGCACAGAGATAGTACATTAATATTTTAGAGGACTTGTAATAATTTCAGACGTCTAATTGTGTTGAACATTTCACAAGAAGAAGCATCATTTAAGCTGTGTAGTTCTTTATCAATCTACATTATAAAAGTAAGTGTACAACGTCCGCTTAAACTCGAAATCGAGTACCGGTACGATCAAGGAGGTTATACGATGTCGTAGCCCTCTACCCCCATCCATGAAGAAGGTTCCCGTTTTTACTTGAAGAGCGTGCTTTTGAAGATATAAGGACTGGGAAGTTTTTAGAACATTCGCGTGTAATCGAGATCATTCCAGAAGATTCAAGTGTATTCGGTAGCATTCCAGAACGATCTGGAATGTTCGGGAATAGTCTGGAACATTCGGGAACATTCGAGAATGTTCGGGAACATCACGGAACATCGTAGATCATTGCTGAACATTTTAGAACACTCCCTAATGTTCTGAAATGTTCTGGAAAATTGTGGTGTTCCAGTTCCTTGTATTCGTTCTGCGACGTTATGAGTGACGTTATTTCAGTAACTTGCTTCACTGTCACTTTAGTATGATGACAATGTAGTGTTATGCAAACTTAACTCTTATTCTACCTTTCCCTCCCATTACGATACTTTAATAATGGATCTTACCCTATTTGTCTGATTAGCAATGCATATTCTCTTTAGCAATGTTTACTACCCGTAAGCGTAACGGCTAGTCACCTAAGTTTTTTTAATTATATATACTCCCATTCCATTTAATGCTTGACATTGCTCTGTAATAAAAACCGTCATGTACGTATAATTTCATTTGTACTTAATGGTACCTCAAAAATTGTTAATTTCCAGAATGATTGCATTTAATGAAAACGTTCAAAATGTAATTAATTTTATTGAATTCGTCCATTGTGTAATATGTCTATAACATATTTTTTTACATCATAACTCATGGATTACTGTCACATTGATTGTTGTATGTATGGTATATTTTTTGGGCCTGAAGATGACGTTGTTACAACGTTGAAACTAGTTGCCAAAATAAAATCGATACCTTAAATACAGCTGGAGGAATTTCTTCATTTTTATTATTAATTACTTTCTGCACATGGTACCGAACGTGATATTATACAACAAAATTAGTTTTTAACATTTATGATTAAAGATACTAGCTTCTGAACTCTGTGGAATATTGACACTTCTTAATAACTTTATAAACGTAATCTCTTTTAATCTATCGAATATTTAGAGATTTAGCTTTTTATAAATAAATCCTAGCGTTACAAGAACTTTTACTTTACATCTAGCATACATTTCTGCATATACAGTGGACCTAGCGATGTTTTAGTTTATGTCATGAGTGCTCTTTTATAGGGGCTGTCAGTAAATATTCACAACATTGTACATAATTGAATGGGATATATGTGACAACGTGCCTAATGTGTCCTACTTTCTTGTGTTTCATTCAAGGCGGAGCCAGGGATTTTCTCTGCCTCGTGATGGCTGGGTGTTGTGTGATGTCCTTAGGTTACTTAGGTTTAAGTAGTTCTAGGGGACTGATGACCATAGATGTTAAGTCCCATAGTGCTCAGAGCCATTTGAACCATTTCTTGTGTTTCACTGAAATATTTCAGTTGTACATGGGACAGTGACACATGTTTTATTACTGGCCAATTAAAGACGGACGTGTACCTTTGTAAGTTCATTCATTGAGCTGAATCTGTGTTATGAACAACCAGCAGGACTCAATGTTACCTTTGATTGACGTCCCACTTCCCTTCCTCGAGACTAAGTGGAGATTCCACTTGTCTTGTAGAAATTTAGCCACCAGGTGTAAAAATAAAGCATTTCCTCCACATTCACCACATGAAATGTGCATTTGTAGTACAGCTACAATTATGATTTTCTTATAAACTGCACATTGTCTTTGAGAAGGTGTCTTTCCAAAACGAATTAAAATACTGTTGACTTCCTGTATCAATTCTCGAAGATAAGATTCTTTAGAAAAGTATGATGCTTCTACTCCTAGAGAACCATATACCACAATAGAATACCTCCATACAAAAATGAAAAGGTCTTTTAGAAATGATTAGTCGAGTTCTTTATATGGTTCTAAACCTATACTTCCAAATTTGCGTTTATCGTATTGTGACCATACGTAACCAGTGTGGGATTTCTGTAGTGCACGTCTCGTGCAGTGATTGCCCTAACTTAATAAATGTGTACTTAAATAAAATTTAGAACACGTGCTTTCTGAAGACTGTTTTTAGTCTTTGTAATCGTGTACATCTGCACTATTTCGTGAAGATGGTATATGAATTTTCACATGGTACATATGTTTCATGATCTCTTTAAGCATCCAAGCTAAAAGGATGTAATGAAAATGAGTAAATAAATCATATATTTTGTTAAGGAAACAGGGAACACGCTAAGAAAACAAAGTAGGCATCCACTTAAAATCTTTATTCGTACAACTTCAACGCATATATAATTATCTATTATGATCTATATTTTTGTTATATTTTTTATTCTTTCGTTGCGTAGATACTTACATAGGACTTATTTACATGCATGCAGACAACAATCACAAATCGGCAAGTCATCAGCAGCAAATGTTACATCTGATTATAGACACTGAATGGCTTCACAGATAAGTTCCTTAATTGACGCCTTTTTCATGTGAAAGTAGATTCGAGTATTATCTTAGAGGAAGACAACATTATCGAGTAAATTACATCACACACGCCTTAGAATCAAGAATGGAAACTTTGAACACTGGACTAAGAATTTTATGAATAACTCACTGGTTTCCTTCTCTTTAATGAATCTTTTAGTTCAACAAGCAAGGACAAGGGACGTATCACATTTTTCTTGGAAGGTTTCTTTTGTTACACATTGCATTTGACATACTCTTAAATGCTCAGTTCAGACAGATAACCAATGAAAATAACAACATCTTTAAAAGTATTTCATGCAGGCCTTTAATTTTTTTCTTTCCTTTCAGTTTGAAAGCAGTAATAAATATCTGATTAACTACAGAACAGGTGTTTGGATAATTACTTTGTAAAATACATAGTGCGACTGATTTTTAATTGTTATGGTCTTTGTTGTGAGAAACTTTGATATTAGCAACAATATCTAACCTCACAGGGATCAGTTTAAAAGTGGAAGCTGCTCTTGTAATGTTTCCTGTAAGAATAGATGAATTTCTCATTTTTGGCATTAAAATTTGCAAAGCGAAAGGTAATCTTACAATGTACATTACACATCCTTTATAGAATACTTCTTTCACACCCTCAAGTCAATACAGTTTTTTTCCAGCAAAGAATTCTCGGCGTCAATGAATATTTAGGTCAATGAATGTGTAGGTCATTATTAGAAACGACTACCATGACAACATCAAAATGAATTAATTTTATATCTTAATCATTTGATGATTTTCCATTAATAAAGCCCACTTGTCAACATATAGAGATAAGCCATGGTCTAAAATAAGAGTAGAGTAACACACACATACAGCGCATCAACTGAACAACATACTGTGTGGTTAGAGGTTGTACACGCACGTTTTGGTTCAGCAAACATTTACCGCATTCAGCAGGACACCTATATGCTATCGTCAACTAACATGAGGCACCACACCGCGCACCCAACGTCTAGCTACTTAACATAAATGATATTTGCGGTACACAGCCGAGAGTATGGACAACACGAGGCTCTTCGGGAGAGCCTTGTGTTCAACATTTGCGTGCTGACCACCGCCAAGCCAAGTCAAACACGGCTACCAGACACAATGTGGGCGGGGGCATTGTCTGCAGTCTGCTTTGTTGACGATATGTATATGGCTGCAAAGTCACTTTGGGGACACTGGACGAGGGAAATAGGAGGGGGGCTGGGGTGCTACAGAATAGCCTTTTATTTGGCACATAGAAACGAATCGGTGACTGTCTACTTTACAACAACACTTCACTTTAAAGTCACATCAATTTGCACATCATTTTTGTAACACACTGAGTCCACTGTCTCCCACTACACATACAATGTCTTACTGAGTGATTAACCTCCTGGACACTATCTTTGTCTCGATTGTGTTGTAAATGTTATTTGACAACACAAATGATGATTTCTGCTCTCCATGACGAATAAAATGGCTCTCCGTGACGGACGAAACGACTTGTGGTTTCGTTACGGTTATATCGTCTTATTGGCTGAATATACAACACGATGGGGACAACAGTTTGCCGCATCAGGTTCAAATTTTCACAAGTATTCCTGGTAAAGCAGATATTTTTAAGGACGGGGTTCTGTGAAGGAAAGATGGAAGTACACCACCGTGAAGACCACCGAACTTCACTAAATTTTAATTTTCAATCTGAGTTGCATTTTTGTTGTTATGAATACCCCTAAACCTTCAACACAGAAATTTTGGTACCCTTCAGAATACGACTAAGTGGGGAGAAGATGCAAGGAACCTTCCAGCGAACACATGAAACCTACGTTTGATATCTGCGTCAATCAGACATTTGACTACCTAACGAAATGTATGAAATTTCTGTGCACTCCCATCAATTAAGAAACAAGCATTGAAAATTTCCTTAGTTGTTTGCTCTGGCAAGCGTCACACTAAGTGGTTATTTGATTTCTAATACAGTTTAACTTATATGCCATTAGGATCAGTTTTAACGTTGCATAAATATACACACATAGTTTATGTGTCAGAAATATTGTGGGCATTCAAGAAATAATTTTTGGATGGTGGTATTGGCAAAATATCAAGAGTTTATATCTTTGTGATTAGGCATATACGTTTGTTTGCAGGAGACTCTCTTGAGAGTGTATGTGTTAAGAGTGTATTGCAAAAGTTTCAACACGGCAGCACCATTAAATAAAAGAACATAAATCTGCATTGTTTCTAGACATCACCGGGATATGCGAGAACGTTGTACCTAACGTTAATGGTCATACCATGGAAAATTATAAAGTTAATGACACTGCACTATTCAGTGTTTCACTGTATTGCTCTCCTGCGTTCTATATGCATGTGGTAATTAAACTGCAATGCTGTTTAATTGATCACTTCCAAATAAATCGTGCAAAAGTCGATGACGGCAATTGCATCTACGCTGTGATGGGAAAGACAAGCACCTTCCAAGTGTTCTAAAAGACAAATTTTCTCGAAATCTGGATTGTCAATGGCTCTTTGTTAATTCCATCGATGCTGTCAGAGTGTTACTATAAGCTCAAAAACCACTAAGCATAGTCGATTTCGACTACATCTGCAATCGTAAATGATGTGTGGTAATGTTAGGATAATAAACACAGATCAGGTATCACCTGTCAGAAGAAATTGTACTTGTGTTTGTAGTCATTAACCTTCATTTAATTGTATGCTATCATCAGAGCAGTTTCTGCTTATTGGTTAGATTCTGCATAATGCACGAGCTAAAGACGCAAAGCTGGTGATAAGCTGATAAGAAAATAGTTGCGTGGAAAAAATACATAAAAAACACAATTATGATACATCTGTCTTATTCCTCGCCTCCAAACAGTTCGAAACATGATGGATATACATTTATCCTGTCTGACAAGATTGATTTGTGCCTCATCTACAAGACATGGAACATAAATTTATAAATGAGATTACAAAGAGCTATGGAATTTGAAGATGAATGCCACCCTTTTCATATTAGAAAATCCTTCAGAAAAATAAGAATATCTACTGTTTCCCCAGATTAATGTATGCTGTCATTTCTCTGAAATTAATATGAAGTACTGAAAAGAAAGAACACAATATAAATAAGTACTTAACGGTACATAACTTTTTGGCATAGCCAGGACTCAATACATTAATAGTTACCATAGATGCTGGACATCAAGACCTTATCATCAGTTATACCAATTCAAACACTGCTTGTATATTTATTTCATTTCATAAGAAAACTCTGCAGTTAATCATATCATACATGATCAGGAACCAATTCTACAATGAGGGTTTACCGAATTACCTACTGCTGCACAAACGTTTCATTTTAAATACTCCTTATCTAAGTCCTAAATAACGTCCTCTGCAGTGTCCTCATCTGGAAGGTGCTTGTCAATCCAACTCCCTTGGCGATGTTAAACAATTCAAATTTATAGGTTGCAAAGCATTGTGCACTCAAGAAGCACACATCGAATGCAACATGTAAAATATTAATTATATATGAGGAACTTGTAGAATTACATTGGATAAGGAAACTAGGAAGGAGAGCACAATGAAATTCTAAACAGCAATGTATATAACAAAGTAATATATTGGCTATGAGCAATGAGTATTAAGATAAGACGGTAGTGAGAATCCATGTAGAGAAAATCAGTTTTTTTGAGGTTAGTTGCAAGTGTTACGAGAAATGGGGCTCTAAAGAATATGATCATATCCCAACAGTCGAGCAGCTGGACTTCAGGAAAAAAAAAAAATATTTCTGATGAAAAATACGAATGTTCCACTCTTGTGCATCTGATATCCTACGACTGAATCCTTAATAACATGCTCAGTTGCTACCATGGCGAATGAGATATATTGGGAAACACAATACAAGAACTGAAGCCTTGATGGTAAACAACAAAAAGGCAGAGATATGTTGATGACATAGCTGTAACAGCTGAAAGGGAGAAATATGTTGGAGCCATCATGAGTAAAATGGATAAAATTATGTTAGAAAAGTATAATTTAATAATAAACAATGTGTACCAAAGGTGACTAAGTAAGGCAAGTGCTATTCCAAACACATGTGGATGATGAGTTAATTGAAAACAAATTGACTGGTTTATTTATCTTGATAGCAAGAACCTTAGAAAGGAACGAAGCTCTGAAGAAGTATAATTCCTCATGGAAAATGTACTTTTACTAAAGAGAAGAAGATATTAACCTGTAAAGATAAGAACTGACAAATCAGTATACAATCTCTGACAATGCATGTTTGGAGTGGGGCCTTTATATTGATGTGAGATCCAAACAGTAGTAAATGCAGAGGAAAAAAATATTGTTTTGAAATGTGATGTAAGCTCTTTCAGAAAATCAAATAAACTCACATGAACACAAAAAAGTGTTTTATAGATGAGGAAGTGTGAAGAGAAATTTATGGCAAACTGTCATAAAAAGTTGAGCTAATATTACAAGTTTTCTGTTCAGACATTAGGCAACCATTTTAGTAGTATCTGGCAGTTTCTGAGGTAGAGCCAACAGATGAAGGACGTTGATGAAATTATGGAAGCTCTTAGATATATGACTTATAAACACATGATAAGAAGATCAAGGAGACATGAATAATTAAAATCTGCAACTAACAACCAGTTGCCGAACTGGACCCCAAAGAGTGGAACGCTAATTGAGAATTTGATACACCATATCTATGGAAGTCATTAATTTATTACCTAAATGGTGACTGACAGGAAAGGTAATTAGTTAGTGAAGTTAAATACTGAACACACTCACCATCATCATATGTATTGTTTTGTGGTTGTGGAGACAGTGAAATTTAAGAAATAATTTTAGACATGACTGGTAGCAAAGGTCTGAGTCACAAATTGGCAGTATCAGTAGAGATGTTTCAAATATGGTAGTGTGACAAATAGTTCCACAGAAGGTACCAGACACCCATCACACCCATAACATGTCACGGTATGGCTTATACCTGAGCCCACCACTGTAGCTGAATTACCAACAGACAGCTGTCCATTAATGAGCAACGGTGACTGTGGCCTAGAGGGGGATAACCCAAAGCTACACATGCAGCAGTGGATAGTATAGGATCCACAGGCAGACAGCTCACAAATGCAGGTCAAACAGCCAGTGCCTGGGGTCCAGAGGCAGACGACACATTGCTGTAGGTGTAGCAATGAACAGTAGTGAGCGGTGATGCCTGGGGCTGGAGGCAGATGACTCACAGCTGCAGGTGCAGCAGTGGCAGCAGACATTAGTGAGCAGTGAAGCCTGAGGTCTGGAGGCATCACTGCTGCAGGTGCAGCAGTGGCAGCAGACAGTAGTGAGCGGTGGTGCCTGGGGTCTGGAGGTGTCACTGCTGCAGATGCAGCAGTGGCAGCAGACAGTAGTGAGCGGTGGTGCCAGGGGTCTGGAGGTGTCACTGCTGCAGGTGCGGCAGTGGCAGCAGACAGTAGTGAGCGGTGGTGCCTGGGGTCTGGAGGCAGATAACTCACAGCTGCAGGTGCAGTAGTGGCAGCAGCCAAGTGAGTGCGAGGCCGCCACCTCCACCACCACCGCCACCTAGCCCGCCCCCAGAGTCGCTTCCTCCCGGGCCTCCCGCCGTCTCTCGCAGGGATTCCCGGTAGCCATTGTACAGCCGTGGGCTGTTCTCCTCCAGGTCTGCCTCCCCGGATGACTCGGCTTCGGAGCCACTGTCCCCATCGTCTAGGCCATCGAGCGCACTCTTAGCACGCTTTGGCAGCTCCATTTCTGCAACAAGTACCCGACAGTAAAATGACTATGTGCTGAAGTAGGTCTAGGGAAAGAAAGACAGTAGTACTTATTAGGAGTCCACATCAGAAATGGTTCCACTGCCATCGAGACCATCACAAGCATTCAATATTTAACTACTATTTGCTGAGGAGTGTGAGGTAAATAAAAGGGCTCTGCGTTGGAGACATTGTCTCCATCATCGAGAACGCAGCACATACTTTCAGCATATGGAAGAGGCTCTCTATGTGAAGCAGATAACCAATACCTAACTACTGTACAATGGGGGAAATCTAGGAAAGAAATGACGTTGTCATTACGGAGGACATCGAACTGGAGCCAATTATTCAGCCCATCAAGCGTGTCTCTAGCATTGTTTGGAAAGTCCAGTTTTGCACCATGAATGCAGACTGTAATTATAATGTGTTTATAGATATTATGAAAAGCAGGACATGTTGGGACCACTGAACTGTCACGCATGCTGTTGAGTTTAATGTTGTCTCAGACTGGCAACTCAATATCTGTAATAAGTATCCAACAAGCAACGTGCTGAGGAAAACATAGGAACAGAACAAGAGTTTGCTCTCGACGACTCCACGCCAAAACCAATGAATTTATTTTGAAGAGAAACAGCAAGGTCTGTCAGGGAAAATAGATGATCTAGCACTCAAAAGTTATGACCGAATGATCCAGGAGTAGAAACATGGCACAAGAGTATTTAATAATAACTTTATAAGCCTAACAAAGAACTACATAAGGTTATGTCGAAAGAGAAAAACCGGTAAAGTATATGTGATTGTCATTATCACAGGCATTCAGTATGAGTTGACTCGAACTTTTTCCACAGTAATCGGGAGGACAATGACTCTCATAAAACCAAAAATTGTCTCAAAGTTTGTAATATTTCAAGGAAATACACAAATTCATTCTTATAATAGAGCTATTGTCTCTGCCATAAATGAATTTCAACAGTTTTACAGAGAATCTTAACAGACAGATTTAATGTGTTACTGTTACATCCCTCTTCAAGAAAGATACTTCACGTGACACTGACAAGTGTCGACCAATTTTACGATGTAGTTCTTTCTCAAACGTTTTGAAGAAGTACAAAACTTAAAAATAATTAAGCATAGCTGCCAATAATAAAGTTCGAATCAGAGTAGTAATTCAAGCAACGTCTCTCCGTTCAACACACTACCATCTCATTGACTGCGTATTAAAATGTGTGAATGACAAATTATCACCTAGAAGGATTCTTTGTGATCTTCCTAAGGCGTAAATCGTGGAAGTCCTTTTGAGAAACACAGTTTGTGGCTTTAAAGGTACAATGAGCAAGTGGATCACTTCAGATTTAATTGATAGCTAACGTTCGTATTATACAATTCTTGTAATTTTCGTTATGAATCTTCCGATTTTGCACAAAATACTATATGTGTACCGTATGGTTCATTGCTGGGCTAGTTCCATTTGATGCTATACATAAATGGTCTTCCATCTTCCACTGACAAAGAAAAAATAGTGCCCTTTGCTGATGATACAAGAACCAGATTCAAGCTCAAACGCGGTGCGACAACAGTAGGAATAATAAACAAAGTACTGTATTTACAAAGAAACTTACTTGTTGTTAGTGAATGGTTTATCACATCAGTTTTAAAGAAAACATGTCTTTCAGAACTACGCAAGAAGCGATACACATCATCATCATCATCATCATCAACAACAACAACAACAACAGAAAATGGGGAAACGAAATACATAAAATAGTACGTTCTAACTTTCTTGGTCCGCACATTGATTAGAAGGTCAACAGAATCACATATTAAGTCTGTAGTGAAACATCTGAGTTTGGCAACAACTAACTTGCAGATTTTTAGTTGGAAAGTTGACTTATGTGCTATATATCGTATTAACAGTATATGAAATAATTTTCTGAGTTAGTTCAGCACATAGTCACCAAGTTTTCATTACACAGAAACAGTATGTGCGGCTAATACCTGGTGTCAATCCTCTTCCTCACGTTGTCAACTGTTTAATAAAACTAGGCATTGCGACGTAACGCGGTGAAACCCTCAATAGACGACACATCGGTACCTATGACCAGTTCGACAGCAACGTGGCCCTCGGTAGTGTCTTTACGGTTGGTGGGCCGATAGGTACCCGAATAACACTTGGGCACGGGTGCCTTACATCACCAAAGGAGATGGCCTGTTTGTTCACATAATCGAAATATTTCATCAACAAATAAAGATATTCAACAGTCAAAACCGGCTGATTATAGTTCAAGTGGCAACGGAATTATCGGTTATCAGAGCTCTCTAATACGAACAGAGCTCCCAGAGATACAGGTAATAAAGAATCATTTTTCTTTATCTTTTTTAGAAATTAATTAACTCTATTATCTAAATTGATATGACACTCACCGACTTGTGAACAGATAGATCTAAGTAGAAGCTATTTATAAGTATGTGACAGTAAATCATCCACATATTTATTCAAGCTGGTAGAAGGCCATCACTGATTACCATATTTGATCAATCACTGTGGAGGAACTATATAATTAACCTATATAATTAACGCAACGTTACACACAGTGGCATAAACTACTTTGAATAGCGTGACTATGAATAAATGTAGATGTCTATGCATTTTTAGATTGAATGTTAGACAATACTAAACATGAAGTTTTAGTATCTTCATATGTGCAAGAACCAGCAGTGCTACGTCCCTTCATAGACCATATTGCAAACGTGGAGATTTCTCCCATAAGGGAGATGCTGTACTTCTTGTGTCAGCAAAAAATTAACATATGTTTCGATTGTTGAAATCCTTATACCTTATGCAAATGCTACATATCAAACTAACTCATCGAGTATTTTAGGTACACATATATACCTAGAATCAGTTACCAGAATACGTTTTTACACTGTAGCAAAGTGTGCGCTGAACTTAAAGCTCATGGCATATCAAAACTGTATGTTAAACTGTGACGCGAACCTGGGAGGTTCGCGACCTGGTCCGGCACACAGTTTTAATTGTATCAGAAAGGTTCATATCATCCCACTCTCTGCCACAGAGTGAAGATTCATTCTGTAAATATCTCCAGGCTATAGTTAAGCAACGTCTCCACAATATCCTTTCTTCCAGCAGTGCTAATCATGCAAGGTATGAAGGAGAATCTCTGTGAAGTTTCGAAGGTAGGAGATAAGATGCTGGCAGATGTAAAGCTGTGAGGACGGTCGTACTTAGGTAGCGAAGTGGGCAGAGCAGTTTCCCACGAATGATAAACGTCCAAGGTTGGCATACTGGTGTGGCACACAGTATTCACATGCCAGGAAGTTTCAGATTGGTGTCAATCTGTCCCGAAATTAAACACGTATGTCAGGGTGCATATACGTTTTAAATATCATGTGATTGTCTAAAGATATGAACTTTTCGAGTCTGGAGAATCTGGACAGTAACGGTTTGACACCTGTACACTCGGTAAAGGGTATAAATTCTGACGCTGGAACGTGTGGACAAGACTACCGTAAGAGACGCCTTAGTGTGAGGATCATGTGTCAATTTGGCCAGCAGTGCAGCCACGTAAGTGCAGTATTTGTCGTGAGAGCTGCTAAATTTAGACTTCAACTTGGTGTTTGGCACGTGACCAGCTACTCACGATACATTTACCTTTTAAAGGACTTACCACTGGACCGCTGCTATAACCCTTACTCCACGTAAAACTTCACGGAACCTAGAGTAACTAGTCAGTGCTTCACTTTCTTCGGTGCTATTCTCCGATAGGACTTGGAAGAGATTAACTTCAGTGAGTCGTTTCCGCTACGGTCGCAGGTTCGAATCCTGCCTCAGGCAGGGATGTGTGTGATGTCCTCAGGTTAGTTAGGTTTAATAAGTTCTACGTTCTAGGCGACTGATGACCTCAGAAGTTAAGTCGCATAGTGCTCAGAGCCGTTTGAACCATTTGGGTCGCTTCGGCTCTACTGTTCGTATGATTCAGCACATCCAGCACGTGTGTTTAAGGCTAAAATAAACCATTATTTGCTTTTTATTTCTCACGTGTGTCGACTGCTGAATTTTAAGTCATTCCCTCGTCATTATTTGGGAATATTTGCAGAGTACTTCGATGCACAATATTTCCTGGGACATAATGCAACGATCCACGGGAACCCCCTGGTGGGTCATTTACATGGTTTTTTACATCTTTGGGTGGGTTTAGTGACATTTCTGAACAGTCAAGTGGACTGTATTTTTGATACAATATCCACAGTTAACGTCTATTTTCAGAAGTTCTGGGAGTGGAGGTGAATCAAAACTTTTTTTGATGTGTGTATATTCAACTGCATCTTCCGTACAACATTGTTGGTATAGCTGTAGTTTTATAAAATTTAATTTTTGTTTCTTTTCAGGTTTTTTAGTTCATTCTTCCTTTATTGTCCACACTCCGTTTGTTGTAGATTTTCGACGATATCATTATCATCATCATAACTCAAGTCATAGCCCAGGTATTTGCAATGTGATACTTGTTCAGTTACTTCGATATTATTTACTATCTTCGACCGTATTCGGCATTTAAACACTATAACTGTCGTTGTAATTTTGGGATTTTGTTCAATACGTATTCGGTGTAGCCGATGTCTGCTAGCTGGAGGTCATCTTCACCGTCTTGTTTTGTTACTTTCGTATGTTTATCTAATTTAACAACTGTATTACCAGCGGAAACGTATAGCTGTGGATAGTACTAATTGTGTTAGTAAACACACGTAGGGAAGCAGACACTAGATGTGACGGAATGTCGAGTGTGTACTTCTAACGTCGTAACAGTGACGATGTAGTTCTTGTTGCCAGAGAGGAAATATAGTTGCACAAAAATTCTCCAGAGCAGGATTTGTCGAGTGTACATGAAGGTTATCCATGACGAATATTCTGGAACCCGTGACTGTGGAGTGAATATATATGCCGATAACAGTGCTGGATGCTGGTGGGTTTATGGTGACACTTCCTGTGTGTATAGTGAGAACTGATTAATCTGTGCCAGCTGGTGTGGCCGAGCGGTTCTAGGCGCTTCAGTCTGGAACCGCGCGACCGCTACGGGTTCGAATTCTTCTTCGGGCATGGACGTGTGTAATGTCCTTAGGATAGTTAGTTTAAGTAGTTCTAAGTTCCAGGGGACTGCTGACCTCAGATGTTAAGTCTTATAGTGCTCAGAGCCATTTGAATCATTTTTTTTTATTAATTTGTGAACAACAGGCAATGGAAACAGCCTGGTGCACTCTAAATACAATGCCGTCCATTTTGCTACAATTTATATGCAGCATTACGCTATGGAATTAAAGTCGAAAATTTAGTGACCTCAATCCGAAGACGAGCCTGAAAAGGCCCAGAGCTAGGTCATGGGAATATACAAGTATTTTAAAAAGTGACTGGTCGCAGTGTTGTGTATAATCACATAAACCTATTTTTGTTCTGTATAATGAGATGAAGCTAACTTTTTAGAAAATACTTACAATGGTAACGAAGTTTACAGTTACCGAGAAGTGCGGCCGGCTTACTTTTCGGAAATACTCTCTAAGACAGAAAGACGAGGCACCATGAGGGAATTATCCGAGTGGAGCGGATATGGGCAGATGTACATTTACAGTCAGTCAAATGATACCAATTTCAGAAAAACGGAACTTACAAATTGAGCAAGTCAACAATGATTTGGACAACCTCTGGCCTTCATGCCAACAGTTATTCGGTTTGGCGTTCATAAGTAGATCTGTCGTCCTCCTGACCTCCTGAGGGATTTCGTGACGAAATTCTGTCGAATCGGTAAGTCAGGTTGTCAAAATACCGAGATGGCTCTAGCGCCCGCCCATAACGCAGCTGGGGAGACATCTAGCGACCACAGTGGCAAAGGTAGGGTCTGGCGGACACGAAGGCAAGCAGTGCAACTCTCACCGTGTGCCGAAATGTACGCCGAGGTTAGCTTGCCATGAACGGCAACAAAGCGTGATCTAGAATATCATCGACATATCGCTGTGCTGTGAGACTGCCGCGGATGACAACCAAAGGTATTCTGCTATGTAAATAAATGGCATCCTAGACCGTCATTCCTGATTGTCGGGCCGCTGTCTAATGCGTCTCCAAATACGTTTTTGCGTTCTTCGGAGTTCAGTTCAAAGCACGATTGATCACTGAAGATACGTCTACACCAATCAATGAAGTTTCAGATCAAAGAAATGACCAGATACGCTGCTGACAGCGATGGGATACCAACATGACTGGCGGCCGACATACGACCCAACAACCAGGGGTGGTGGCCTGGTGTGCCATTTGTTTTCATAGCAGGACCGCTTTGGTCGTCTTTACAGCACAGCGGTACGTCGATTTTCTACGCCCCGTTTTGTTGCCCCTCTTGGAAAGTCATCCTGGGCTTAAATTTCAGCAAGAAAACTTCCTCAAGCATATGACGAAAGTTTCTACTGCTTGTCTTCGTGTTTGTCAAACCCTACACCAAGGTCGCTGGATCTCTCCCCAATTGAGAAAGTTGAGAGCATTATGGGGAGAGTTCTACAACCAGTTTGGTATTTTGACGATCTAGCGAGCCAGATGAACAGAAATTATTACGCCGGCCGTGTGGTGGCCGAGCTGTTCTAGGCGCTTCAGTCTGGACCCGTGCGACCGCTACGGTCGCCTCGGGGACGGATGTGAGTGATGTCCTTAGGCTCGTTAGGTTTAAGTAGTTCTAAGTCCTAGGGGACTGATGACCTGACATGTTAAGTCCCATCGTGCTCAGAGCCATTTGAACCATTATGAAATTATTAGGATATCCCTCAGCAAGACATGCAACAACACTATCGATCAATGTCAATCCGAATACCTGCTTGCATAACGGCTAGAGATGACTAACGCATTATTGACTCGCTCAATCTGTGAAGCTCGTTCTCCTGAAGAAATCATTAAATTTTTCTGAAATTCTGATCATTTGTTTGTCTGTACGTGAACATGTTATGTACCAATTTCCGTCCGACTCGGATAATTTCTTCGTATTGCGTCGTTTTTTTTTTGTTTTGGCTTGGAGATCAGTTCTACGACGCCGTTCTCCTGCGATTTTAAACTACCGATGGTACAGTCGTAAGTAGCAGATTTTTGCTTTTAATACTGTTTACATCGATCACGCCGGAGATTCGTCAAACGCCCGAACCAACCGACTTACGGGTACTTAGAGGCCAGAGAAGTAGCGGCGGCGAAAACAGGGAGGAGGTAGCAGCGTGCCGGCCGGAGTTTGGTAGCGCAGACTCGCTGATTCAGAAACTCCGGCGGAACTTCGCCGAGGCTCGCGCCAGAGCTAAATAAGGGAGGTCGCCAGGGAGCGGTTTCTGAATTTTTAGAGCCTCTTCTTGCCTTTCTTCGTTACTGTCTTAGGTGCGCTGCGACTGCGAGTTTCCCAAAGAGAGAACGCACTCTTTGTTTGTGTTTTGTTCATACACCGTACAGATTCCTTTTCTTTTGTCCAGGGACGGGAAAGTATCTCTGTGAAGACACCGGACGATTCGAAAAGCTGTACTCTGACCCACTACAGTAAGGAGGGTACGTACGTGACTAGAATTATGAATGCAGAAAACGTCAGAAATTTATAAACAAACTACGGTTTGCAGTAACTCCGCAATCTCCGGTTCTTTAAAGGATCAAATTCTCACGTGCAAAAACGCTTAAAGTATATGATTTTTTTTGTAAATGAGTTAATATGTTAAGTGTCTGACGTTAACGACATGTTTTTAGAGGGACTGTTACGTGAATGAGTGTGAAAACATCGATTTTTTTAATTTTTGTCTTAAAAAACTGCCTGTAATTTTCTGAACTTAGAGGAAATTGTACCGAAGGAAGCCACAAAATTAGAGGAATTTAGAAGTATCTGCACACACATGTCGACGCTCCAACTCCAGGCAAACTACTCTGTTAAAAACAGAATTTGGTTCTCCCTTGTCTGTTTTTTATGACTGTTGAGCCTCTAATGTCTTAGTGACACAAGATTATTAGAGAAGTAATTACAGGCTAGGACTCACAACCCAAATTAGTTTTTAACAACAGTATACGCGAATTGATTGCAGAAATAGTTCTGGTAGGATTAAATCCTTTGAAAACAGGTGTGCTGGACGCTCTGGGACGAGTGGTTCTAGGCTCTTCAGTCTGGAACCGCGCGACCGATACGGTCGCAGGTTCGAATCCTATCTCGGGCATGGACGTGTGTGATGTCCTTAGGACTGATGACCCCAGATGTTAAGGCCCATAGTGCTCAGAGCCATTTGAACCATTTGGAGGCTCTCGTATGTTTCAGTGATGGTGCTGTGTCAACGTCTGAGGTTATGGAATTCATAGGAGTGGCTGGTGGACTAAATGTGCAAAGAACTTCAATTGCCATTAACAGCAGGAGACTCTTCGAAGCAGAGAAATCAGTGCTGGAAGCCAGGAGAGAAGCAAGAATAAGAAGGAGGTGGGAGATCAAAGCCAGAAACAAGATCAATCTGGACGTGGGATGCATTAGTGTTATACAGGGTACGTACAGAAATAAGTCTTAACTTTACCTTGTGTTTCCCGGAAGCTCGCCATTTTGATGTTCTAGACCACAATGGTTAAAAACTCTTGAAGACATAGGGCTGAAATTATGTATACTATCATAAAACATGCACAACTAGAAGACAGACTATTCTTTTTAAAATCTAACACTTTTATGAAAGAAAAATTATGAGTTAATTACTGAAATTTTTCATAATCATTATTAAATAATTTTTCGATTCCTCATTTATGACAGCAACATCTTCTTAAAGTCTGCTTTAAAGATAATAGTGTAAAGAACTTCCGAAAAACATAAAGCTTCTGCTTTCTTTTCATTACATTTCTGAGTGTATGCTGCACATAAATAATACAAATGATTTATTTCGCTTGCAACACAAAATACAATTCATAATAAAGTGTCAGATTAAATCTACGTTTTATACATCCAAATGTTCCAAAAAGGTCTTTCAAAAATGGTAAGCATTATATGATCTTCCAAATTTTTTGGGCTACAATATTTGTAAAACTGAGAATTTTTTCGAGATTTCCTGTTGTGTTCAGGAATCAGTCTCTAAGAGGGACTAAAAGTCACCCATTTGGTCCTGAAAGTCAATGATTTGGACCTAAAGTCTCCTGAACTGTGTGCCGTACATTGATGTAAGAGGCGATCAAAAAGTTTCTGTTTGGAAGCCGTAAAGTCCAGAATCGGTATGGCAATCAAGCAACATCGCGGTGAGCATTGAGGTAGTCATTCCACCGACGCACCAGGTTGAAATACGCGTTTGGTAAAACCTCGTGTCCTGCTGCGTGAAGGAGTCTGTAACTGCCTGCTATACCGTACTTGGACATCCTCCTGAGGAATTTCGTGCCAAATTCTGTACAATTGGTGCTTTTAGATTGTCAAAAGACCGAGATGTTTGGAGGGCTCTACCCATAATGCTTCAAACGTTCACAATTTTGGGAGTGATCCAGCCACCTTGGTGGCCAAGGTAGGGTTCAACAAGCAATAAGAGAAGCAGCAGAAATTCTCTCCGCACGCGGACGGACACCAGTTTGCTCAAATGTAAGCCCAGGGTAGCTCGCCTGGAAGGGTAACAAAACGGGGCGTAGAATACAGTCGAAGTAGGATGCATCCCACCGCTACCTGGGGCGTCTGCACACACGTCAGCCTGGAATCTCATTGACTGGGGTGCAGCTGTGTTCAGTGATGAGTCCCGCTTCGAAATGAGCCCCGATGACCAGCCCCTCAGGAGGATGTCTAAGACGTGTCTAGAGACGGTCCGGACATTGGTGGGATACCAACCTGACTGTTGCCCACTCTAAGGCACGGTAACCATGAACCATGGTCTGGGGTGCCATTTCTGTTCACAGCAGGTCACTTGTCATCCGCCGCACCCTTACAGCACAGGGCCACGTCGACGACATTCCACGTCACGTTTTGTTGCCCCTCTTGGCAAGAGCGATTCTAGAGTTACATTTCAGCAAGATAATTTCTGCCCGCACATGGCAACAGTTTCTACTGCTCGTGTTTGCCAAACCCTACATTGGCCAGCAAGATCGACGAATCTTTTGCCAATTGAGAACGTTTGGAACATTATTGGCAGGTCTCTCCAACTAGCTTCGGACTTTCACGTTCTCACACGCAAATTGGCAGAATTTGGCACATTATCCCCCGGTAGGGATCCGAATAACTTTATCAATCAACGTCAAGCCGAATAATTCTTTGCATAAGGGTCAGAGACGGACCAACACATTATTGACTTGCTCACTTTGTGTAGGTTGTTAGCAACTTGGCTCCATGAGCAGTTGAGCTGACAGTGCACCATTTCTCCCATTTAATCTAAAAAAAAACTAAACTACAACCGAACAGGCCATGAAGGCCCAACGGCGCCGACCGGCCGCCGTGTCATCCTCAGCCCACAGGCGTCACTGGATGCGGATATGGAAGGGCAAGTCGTCAGCGCACCGCTTCCCCGGCTGGATGTCATTCAAGAGACCTGAGCTGCTACTTCTCAAGCAAGTAGCTCCTCAGTTTGCCTCACAAGGGCTGAGTGCGCCCCGCTTGCCAACAGCGCTCGGTTGACCAGACGGTCACCCATCCAAGTGCTAGCCCAACCCGACAGCGCTTAACTTCGGTAATCTGACGAGATCTGGTGTTACCACTGCAGCAAGACCGTTGCCCCACTTAATCTCGGTTAATGTAATTCGGCTGGCGTTGTTCCTACCACAGGGCCCTGGCGCTAGCCGCGACGTCTTGTATCGAGCCCGTGTTGGACAGTGGGATGCTGTTCCTCGGTCGGGCCTTGCGGCAGTGGCCATCGGCAGCTCCCAGAGGACGCTGGAGGTCTCAGTGGCCAGCGGCGCTAATGCCCAGCCAGCTACCGCGGAATCGCAATCTGCATTAAGCGACCGCGCGACAACTTGCTCGCGCAGTGCCGTTCGCCGTCCCTCGAGACGCGCCGCCTCAACTGCTGGCTGGCTCTTCCGGCTCTTGCTGGTCTACTGACGCGACAAACTCTCCCGCCCCTTCTGCCCCCAACAGTAACTCTCAGAGATTAAGGTGTCGTCTAACAATCCTTTTGGAGGAAACAAAGTATTTCGTGCCTCAGGACTTCCGGGGGAACGATTAGCTAGCAATGGAAAATTATATGTAAATCTTAAAAGGAATTCTCTCACTTCTTCTGCGAGAAAATACCGCCATTCCATAAAGTTTTCCATAAAGTTTATTACAGACAAACCATGCGTAAAAGCACTGCAGTGGCTATGTCAGTTCACAACCAATTTCAAGAGCTCATGTAATGAGTCATCTTCTAAAGCTGTTATGTAATGTATCGAGAGTCATCACACATATGTGGCTCCTATCACATCACTAACTACTAATAGGAGAGAAGCGTATTCTGGTTCATACTCAACATTCTAGGCTGTTGTCAATTGTCGGATGGATAACAACAGAGACACAGAAATATTTCTGGGCAAATTTTGACTAAATATACTTACTGACACAATTCCTGTACGTTGCTGGGGAGAGGAAGAAGTTGGTCCCGTCTACAACGAGGTCATTAGAGACGGAGCACAAGCTCAGATTAGGGAACGATATTGGCCGTTCTCTTTCAAAGGATCCATCCCTGCATTTACCTGAAGCGAATCACGGAACTGACTGAAAACCTGGCCGGACGCGGATTTGAACCGCCGTCCTCCCGAAAGCGAGTCCAGTGTAGCTACTCGCTCGGGGTACGTTCCTGTGCTGATTACGTGAAAACGTCCGTTCCCCTGTGAGCAAGCTTTCCATACGACACTGGAACTACAAAATGACTAAGGTTCAAAAGAAGGACAACTGTAGGCCTATTTCTCTGGCCTCAGTTCGTTGCAGAATTATGGAACATGACTTACACATAGGTATTATGTCATCTTTTGGGACCAACTCTATGGGGAATCGATAAACAGTAATCGTGTGAAATTCACCTCCCTCCGTTGATCTGTCAGATCAAAAGAATGATAGAATGTTACATCAAACACCTTTCACCCGTATAATTTCCAAACTGTTATTTTACTGGGCTACCAGTTCCGGCGGTATATTACTTTGTTTTCGGGTCCCCTGGCCTACGTGTAGGAATAACCTCTGTTCCGGTCAAAACAGGGGCCACCATTCAATAACTGGTATCTGTAGATTTGTGCTTGAAACAGTGGTCACTTCAAACATTATCTGCCGACTCAGACGATGTTTGAAGTAACCCCTTGGATATTAGGCGGCTAAAAGATCTTTGATTTGACATTCTGTACTGAACATTCAAGTCTCGCAACCATCTCTGAAAAGATGGACATACGAAGGAAAAAGAATATTAGTTTCGAGGCTGTATACTTCTACTTGCGAAGGAGCTAGAGGCAATTTCGCACTGACATCTGGTGATCAAAGTATAAGCTTAACTGATACTAGCTTTCCGATCGCACAGAAGACATTGTAGAAAATCTAGTTCACTGTTTCGTGATCAGCAGGAAAAATCGCCACATGTTAAACTACCATTTTCTGTAAGTTAAAACTGAGAAATGTACAGCAATCAGTCGCAATTGTATTTTACTGCAGATCTAGCTTTCAACGAATCATCAGTACGGTCAGATGCAAGTTAAATTTTCATAGTCACTTGCCTATAAGAAAAGCCTACACTACGCCATCCGTGTCAGTATTTCAGTAGACTCTCTATACAGTCGCTGATCGTACCCATTCCATATTGAATCGCACATGATTTTATGTTTGACATATAAGTGTTTTGAAGTCTGCTTTCCGAGGTTTGTAGCAGGTCCTGGTCTTCTATCGGCATAGAGCCTACTCTCATTTGTATTCATTGCAGTGGTTAAGCAAATCAATCTAGTATGATGTGCAGAAAGAATGATTGCTTGTGCGTGCTATCATCAGTGTAAACCTGTCATCACGGCCCCTACGGTGGCGATACGCAGTGGACTGTAGAATATTTCTAGATTATTCAGTTAATACTGGTTCTCGACGATTTTTAGAGACGTTGTGTAATGAAATCCAGATGTCTACTACAGTCGTCTAATGACGTATTTATTGCGATGAATCTACTTTGGGCTGTAACGACATCTTCAGACCATGGTCATGTATCATCAGTGATCGCTGCCAGTCTGCATTGTATTCCAGCGTGGTACAGTTTAGGACTGCTGCAAGCTTTTTCGTGGTTTGCTTCTGAGGTTAACGGTCCTTTGTAGTAATTTTTATAATTTGACGCATTGACAGTTGTCAAATTATAAAAATTACAATAAAGAACCATTAGCGACACAAGCAAACCACGAAAAGCTCACAGCATAAGAGTCCTAAACCTGTACCACGTTGGATTACAGTTCAGACTGGCAGCGATCACTGATGATACATGACCATGGTCTGAAGATGGCGTTCCAGCCCAAAATGGGTCTAGCGCAATGAATACATCATTATACTACTATAGCATCAATGTGGATTTTATTATATAATGTTTCTAACATATACATTCTACGCTGTGGGCCCATTGGATCGTAACCTTTGTGAGAAGGTTTCCATGGGACACTCTTTAAGCAAATCAATCATGTCGGGTATTTTTGAAATTTCAGCAAGGCTCTTCAATGAGTCAAAGGAGCTTATGACCATTCTTACGCCCATTCTTTGTATAATGCTTGCTTACTTCTGTTTGGTACCGGCCCTAGATACTTGAACAACTTTTTATGACAGGACGCATTAGTGATTAGTAAGCAGTCTCCTTTGCAGACTTGCTGATTTCCGAGTATCCTGTCAATGAACTGAACTCTCCCTGTAGCTTCCCTACGATTGAGCCTATCTGATCGTAACATCTTATATCCTAGTCAATTCAATTATAACTGTTATACCAGATACACTGGAGGAAAAAAATCACAGCACTAAGAAGGAGATGTGCCACATAAACGAAAGTTGGTAGGCGCGTTTGTACATCTGAAAGATAATGTCTATTCAAATTTCTAGCCAGATGCATAAGACTGCCGCTAGTAGCGCCACAATGAGGATGCAAATGAGGTTTGCTTTACATACACGCTGTAACGGCCGTGAGCGTTAGTTACCTTTGAGGTTGGAGGTGGTGGGTTGACGTTAGTCAAGAATGTTTTAAAGCGACAAACACGCCCTTATCAACACTTCACTGAGTTTGAGCGAGGTCTTGTAACAGGGGTATAAGACGCCGCTGGATGTTCCTTCGGCGATATTGCAGAAAGACTTGGCAGGAACTTAGACACTGTACATAATTGTTGGCAGTATTGGTCTCGAGAATAGTCGGACGTGAGAACACCGCAGTCTGGTCGGCCACACTACCGAAAGGGAAGACCATCGTGTTCGGCGTATGGCTCTGGGGCATCATACTGTATCTGCAGCAGCAATCTGAGCAGCAGTTGGCACCACAGTGACACAAGTAACTGCAACAAATCGGTTACTTCAAGGACGACCCTAGGGTCAGATGTCCTGTAGTGGGAATTCCACCGACCCCAAACCACCGCCATTTGTGACTGGAAGGCAGGGCGGAGGTCTGTGGTGTTTTCTGATGAAAGCTGATACCGCCTCGGTGCCGGGCTTGGTCAGAAGAAGGCCAGTTAAGGATCTGGAATGAACCTGTCTCTGTGTTATATGGTAGACACACTGGATCTTCACCTTGAGTTATGGTCTGAGGTGCGATTTCATATGAGAGCAGCAGCATTCTCGTGGTTATTCAACACACCCTGACTGCAAATTTGTACGCCAATCTGTTGCAATCAACATTTCCGAAGGCAATATACCTCAGTGAAAAAGTTAGGAATTGCCCAACTGTAACCGGCCAAGGGAGCCCGGAAACACTGGCACATTGTTTGGAAGAGATAACAGCGGAACACGGCCTCACGGCGCCTGGCGACAAACAGGGAAGAGTCCGCTCTTGTCTGCGTGACTGACCGAAGCCAAAACCGGCCGCAGGACAGAGGTGTAAGGCCTAACCATATATGGTGATGGATGAGCACTGTGTACATTACCAGTGGTTTGGAAGCAAGCAAATGAGCCATACGAATAGGGGATCGTGACTGCCCAAGATAGAGGAGGGCACCACAGCCACCAGTAGACACCATCTTCTTGGTGCAGGGCGCCGGAAGCTAGACTTAGTTATTTTCCACTAGCATCGATGCCAGCCGTTGCTGCCGAAATGTCTTCTTAGAGCAGCCTATCGGCCATTAGAAAGTAGTTGGGTCGAAAGTTAGTGCCAGAGGAACCTTCTCAAGTTACACAGCAGAGGGGGATTCTAGAGATTTCTGTCCTAATTTCTTAATCACCCTCAACGACTTCCGTACTACGTGCCACTTGCAGCTTGCAGGCCAGCACTAGTCGGAGGCGTACAAGCAGCCCACGCTTCCTTCCACTCAGCGAATAGCCTAGTGAATTTGAGACCCCTGTTACCGTAGCTACATGTCCTTAACACTCCCTCTTGGGGCTCCACAAATCCGGTGACTCGACTCATTGTGCTGCCACTTATGTACAGCATTCCATGGGCTGTTTTCCAACAGGATAACGCTTGACCACATACGCTAGTTTCGGCATGTTGCCTGCTCGATGACCAGACCTACCTACACTCAAGAATATGTGAGACATCATCAGACGGTAACTTCAGCGTCATCCACAAACAGCATTAAACATCCCTGTATTGACCGACTAAGTGCAACAGGCTTGAAAGTTCACCTAGAAACTAACACGTATCGCCTGCACGTTTTCATGCTTGCATTCAACAGTCTGGCATTTATAAAGATTATTAATGTATCAGCATTTTACATTTGCAGTGGTTTACCTTGTGCTTATACACTCCTGGAAATGGAAAAAAAGAACACATTGATACCGGTGTGTCAGACCCACCATACTTGCTCCGGACACTGCGAGGGGGCTGTACAAGCAATGATCACACGCACGGCACAGCGGACACACCAGGAACCGCGGTGTTGGCTGTCGAATGGCGCTAGCTGCGCAGCATTTGTGCACCGCCGCCGTCAGTGTCAGCCAGTTTGCCGTGGCATACGGAGCTCTATCGCAGTCTTTAACACAGGTAGCATGCCGCGACAGCGTGGACATGAACCGTATGTGCAGCTGACGGACTTGGAGCGAGGGCGTATAGTGGGCATGCGGGAGGCCGGGTGGATGTACCGCCGAATTGCTCAACACGTGGGGCGTGAGGTCTCCACAGTACATCGATGTTGTCGCCAGTGGTCGGCGGAAGGTGCACGTGCCCGTCGACCTGGGACCGGACCGCAGCGACGCACGGATGCACGCCAAGACCGTAGGATCCTACGCAGTGCCGTAGGGGACCGCACCGCCACTTCCTAGCAAATTAGGGACACTGTTGCTCCTGGGGTATCTGCGAGGACCATTCGCAACCGTCTCAATGAAGCTGGGCTACGGTCCCGCACACCGTTAAGCCGTCTTCCGCTCACGCCCCAACATCGTGCAGCCCGCCTCCAGTGGTGTCGCGACAGGCGTGAATGGAGGGACGACTGGAGACGTGTCGTCTTCAGCGATGAGAGTCGCTTCTGCCTTGGTGCCAATGATGGTCGTATGCGTGTTTGGCGCCGTGCAGGTGAGCGCCACAATCAGGACTGCATACGACCGAGGCACACAGGGCCAACACCCGGCATCATGGTGTGGGGAGCGATCTCCTACACTGGCCGTACACCTCTGGTGATCGTCGAGGGGACACTGAATAGTGCATTGTACATCCAAACCGTCATCGAACCCATCGTTCTACCATTCCTAGACCGGCAAGGGAACTTGCTGTTGCAACAGGACAATGCACGTCCGCATGTATCCCGTGCCACCCAACGTGCTCTAGAAGGTGTAAGTCAACTACCCTGGCCAGCACGATCTCCGGATCTGTCCCCCATTGAGCATGTTTGGGACTGGATGAAGCGTCGTCTCACGCGGTCTGCACGTCCAGCACGAACGCTGGTCCAACTGAGGCGCCAGGTGGAAATGGCATGGCAAGCCGTTCCACAGGACTACATCCAGCATCTCTACGATCGTCTCCATGGGAGAATAGCAGCCTGCATTGCTGCGAAAGGTGGATATACACTGTACTAGTGCCGACATTGTGCATGCTATGTTGCCTGTGTCTATGTGCCTGTGGTTCTGTCAGTGTGATCATGTGATGTATCTGACCCCAGGAATGTGTCAATAAAGTTTCCCCTTCCTGGGACAATGAATTCACGGTATTCTTCTTTCAATTTCCAGGAGTGTATTAACCTGTGATCTTGCACTTAAATATGTTACCTAGACAAATGTATTCCTAAAATTTCATTACTCTACATGAATTATTTTTTGGTGTTAAGATTTTCTTTCTATCAGTACATTTTGATACCAACTGTGTCTTACTGGTCATGTGGTCAAAGGATTCTACTTTCCAGCTGTTTCGGTGTGCAGAAATTGACTATGTTTGCATCACTTTGAAATATTATCAATATCTGGTTGAATATATTTACACATTGTTTGAGGCAACGCTTCATTATAGACAACTGCATCATTTACGAAAAATTTAACGTTCCTATTAATATTGTCTGTAAGGTAATCAATATACAACATAAGCAGCATGCCTGAAGGTACTTATATTTCCGTCAATGACTCTAAATCCAAGAAAACAACTTGTATCTTTACTGAGCTCTAGGTTATTTTTTATTGTACTCTTCTGTCCGAAGGCTCCTTCCTCCAGCACTCCAAAGTACTCGGGGTGACTCTCTGCAATTTTTACCCCCTAGACTTATTGAAGAAACGATGCCTTGAAGCCTTAGGATTTTCTATCAACCGATCTATTCTTGCAGTCAGGTTGTGTCGTAGATTTGTTTTTCCCATAATTCTACCTACCCATCAAATTTTGAGCATTACAGAAGCTTCCGTTCTCTTAGCGCGTGAATAGTTTATCGTCCACGTTTCACATCCTTTCAATGTACACTAGAGGCAAATGCCTTCAGACGGAAATTCCTAACAATTAAAGTGATAGTCGATGCCAACAAATTTCTCTTTATGCAGAGGTGCTTTTCTTGCTAATGCTAGTCCGCAGTTAGTTTTTACACTACAATCTTGAGTTATTTTTCTACCCAAACACCAAATATCATGAACAACATTTAGTGTCTGATTTCCTAATCTAATTCCCTCAGCACCACCCAATTTAAATCGATTGTATTCCATCACCCTCGTTTTAATTATTTGATATTCATCTTATAACCTCTCTTCACAAAACCATGCGTTCTGTTCGACTGTTCGCGTAAGTCTCCGGCCATCAGAATTACAATATTATTGTAAAACCTGAAAGTTTCATTTCTTATCGCTGAACTTCATTCCATTTCCAGATTTCTGCTAGATTTCCTTTACTGCTCTCTGAATGTACAGCCTGAATAACATCGAGGATAGAATACAATCCTGTCTCACACTCTTCTCAACTAACGCTACCGCTTCACGTTCTTTATTGTCAAAAAATTTCTCTAAATGTGCAGATGTTATAGCGTAGGTTTATCTTTCTTTAACGTACCTTGTAAGATTAGTGATAGGGTCAGTATTGCCTGGCATGTACCTTCATTTCCCTGGAGCCCAAACAACTATTCCACCCGGTCAGCTTCTACAATTTTTTGCATTCTTCTGTAGTTCATGTCAGTGTTATACTTTCTACACTGAGGTGACAAAATCCATGGGACAGCGATATAGACATTTTAAGAGGGCAGTAGTATCGCATACACAAAGTGTAAAAGGGCAGTGTACTGGCGAAGCTGTACTTGTACTCAGGCGAAAAGCTTCCCGACGTGGGTATAGCGGACGACTGTTAACAGACTTTGAACGCGAAATGGTAGTGGGTGATTTCACTTCGGAAATCGTTAGCGAATACAGTATTGAGAGATCCACATCGTCAAGAGTGTGTCGACAATACCAAATTTTTGGCATGACCTCTCACCAGGGACAACACAGTGGCGTTTGCGCACAATTGTCAGTGCTAAAAGACAAACAACACTACGTGAAATCAATGTGGGAAGTACGACGAGCGTATTCGGTACGATAGTGCGCCGAAATTTGGCATTAATGGACAATGGCAGCAGGCAATCAACGCGAGTGTGTTGGTTGACAGCACGACATCGCCTGCAGCGCCTCTCCTGGACTCGCGACCATGTCGGTTGGATCTATAATGGAAAATCGCGGCCTGGTAGATGAGTCCCCATTTCAATTGGTAAGAGCTGATGGTAGGGTTCCAGTGTTGCTCAGACCCCAGAAAGCCATGGACCCAACAAGGCACTGTGCGAACTACTGGTGGCTCAATAATGTTCTGGGATGTATTTACACATAATGGAGTGGGTCCCGTGGTCCAGCTGAACAGATCACTGAGTGCAAATGGTTGTTCGGCTACTTGGAGACAATTTGCCGCGACTCATAGTTGTCGTGTTCCCAAACAACGACGGAATTTTTATGGTTGACAAAACGCCATGTCACTGAGCCACAGTTGATTTCGATTCTTTTGAAGAACATTCTGGAGAGTTCGAGCGAATAATTTGACGACGCTGCTCGCCCAACACGAATCACATCGAACATTTATGCGACACAATCGTGAGGTCTGTTCACGCACAAAATACTGCACCTGCAACACTTTCGGAATTGTTGTTGTTGTGGTCTTCAGTCCTGAGACTGGTTTGATGCAGTTCTCCGTGCTACTCTATCCTGTGCAAGCTTCTTCATCTCCCAGTACCTACAGCAGCCTACATTCTTCTGAATCTGCTTAGTTTATATATCTCTTGGTCTCACTCTACGATTTTTACCCTCCACACTGCCCTCCAGTACTAAATTGGTGATCCCATGATGCCTCAGAACATGTCCTACCAACCGATCCCTTCTCCTGGTCAAGTTGTGCCACAAACTCCTCTTCTCCCCAATTCTATTCAATAATTCTTCATTAGTTATGTGATCTACCCATCTAATCTTCAGCATTCTTCTGTAGCACCACTTTTCGAAAGCTTCTATTCCCTTCTTGTCTAAACTATTTATCGTCCGTGTTTCACTTCCATACATGGCCACAAAAAAGTGGTTCAAATGGCTCTGAGCACTATGGGATTTAACATCTGTGGTCATCAGTTCCCTAGAACTTAGAACTACTTAAACCTAACTAACCTAAGGACATCACACACATACATGCCCGAGGCAGGATTCGAACCTGTGATCCTAACAGTCGCGACATGGCTACACTCCATACAAATACTTTCAGAGACGAATTCCTGACACTTAAATCTATACTCGATGTTAACAAATTTCTCTTCTTCAGAAACGCTTTCCTTCCCATTGCCAGTCTACATTTTATATCCTCTCTACTTCAACCATCATCACTTATTTTGTTTCCCAAATAGCAAAACTCCTTTACTACTTTAAGTGTCCCATTTCCTAATCTAATTCCCATCTACATTACCCGACTTAATTCGACTACATTCCATTATCCTCGTTTTGATTTTGTTGATGTTCATCTTATACCCTCCTTTCAAGATACTGTCCATTCCGTTCAACTGTTCTTCCAATTCCTTTGCTGTCTCTGACAGAATTACAATGCCATTGGCAAACCTCGAAGTTTTTATTTCTTCTCCATGGATTTTAAGACCTACTCCGAATTTTTCTTTTGTTTCCTTTACTGCTTGCTCAATATAGAGATTGAATAACATCGGGGATAGGCTACAACTCTGTCTCACTCCCTTCCCAACCACTGCATCCCTTTCATGTTCCTCGACTCTAATAAATGCCATCTGGTTTCTGTACAAATTTTAAATAAACTTTTGCTCCCTGTATTTTACACCGGCCACCTTCAGAATTTGAAAGAGTATTCCAGTCAACATTGTCCAAAGCTTTCTCTAAGTCGTTAAATGGTAGAAATGTAGGTTTGTCGTTCCTTAATCTAGCTTCTAAGATAAGTCGTAGGGTCAATATTGCCTCACGTATTCCAATATTTCTATGGAATCCAAACTGATCTTCCCCGAGGTCGTCTCCTACCAGTTTTTCGGAATTATGTCAGGCTATGAAAGCAGCATGGCTCAGTATTTCTGCTGGGGACTTCTAACGATTTGTTGAGTCCACGCCACTCCGAGTTGCTGCACTACGCCAGGCAAAAGAAGGTCCGACACGATATTGGGAGGTATCCCATGACTTTTGTCATCTCAGTGCACAAGTAATCGTCGGTTTTCATAATTTTTGCACTACTTCTGGGAATCCCTGGAGTGAAAACAGAGATCGTACTGAGAGTGACGTCAGTGGCCTGCCGACTTAGTACCGCACAGTGTGCTCTGCAAGAAAGCGGTGGGGAGCGGGGAGCGGTGCGGTGCCCGCTGGGAGCTCCGGCGACAAACAGCGAGACAATGGTGGGCGGCCGCGCGACATTATGCATGCGGCTGCGCTGCCGCCGGCCCTTGTCCGCCGCTCGGCCATTGAGCACTTCGGCGGTGACCGACCACCGTCCAGCGGCCGGCGGCGCGCTTGCCCCGTACCGCTGCCGCTGCCGGCTTCCTGCGTCACAGACCACGCGCTCGTGGCCACGCACTACCCGCTGCAGCGCTGCCGCCGGCCCTTGTCCGCCGCTCGGCCATTGAGCACTTCGGCGGTGACCGACCACCGTCCAGCGGCCGGCGGCGCGCTTGCCCCGTACCGCTGCCGCTGCCGGCTTCCTGCGTCACAGACCACGCGCTCGTGGCCACGCACTACCCGCTGCAGCGCTGCCGCCGGCCCTTGTCCGCCGCTCGGCCATTGAGCACTTCGGCGGTGACCGACCACCGTCCAGCGGCCGGCGGCGCGCTTGCCCCGTACCGCTGCCGCTGCCGGCTTCCTGCGTCACAGACCACGCGCTCGTGGCCACGCACTACCCGCTGCAGCGCTGCCGCCGGCCCTTGTCCGCCGCTCGGCCATTGAGCACTTCGGCGGTGACCGACCACCGTCCAGCGGCCGGCGGCGCGCTTGCCCCGTACCGCTGCCGCTGCCGGCTTCCTGCGTCACAGACCACGCGCTCGTGGCCACGCACTACCCGCTGCAGCGCTGCCGCCGGCCCTTGTCCGCCGCTCGGCCATTGAGCACTTCGGCGGTGACCGACCACCATCCAGCGGCCGGCGGCGCGCTTGCCCCGTACCGCTGCCGCTGCCGGCTTCCTGCGTCACAGACCACTTGCTCGTGGCCACGCACTACCCGCTGCAGCGCTGCCGCCGGCCCTTGTCCGCCGCTCGGCCATTGAGCACTTCGGCGGTGACCGACCACCGTCCAGCGGCCGGCGGCGCGCTTGCCCCGTACCGCTGCCGCTGCCGGCTTCCTGCGTCACAGACCACGCGCTCGTGGCCACGCACTACCCGCTGCAGCGCTGCCGCCGGCCCTTGTCCGCCGCTCGGCCATTGAGCACTTCGGCGGTGACCGACCACCGTCCAGCGGCCGGCGGCGCGCTTGCCCCGTACCGCTGCCGCTGCCGGCTTCCTGCGTCACAGACCACGCGCTCGTGGCCACGCACTACCCGCTGCAGCGCTGCCGCCGGCCCTTGTCCGCCGCTCGGCCATTGAGCACTTCGGCGGTGACCGACCACCGTCCAGCGGCCGGCGGCGCGCTTGCCCCGTACCGCTGCCGCTGCCGGCTTCCTGCGTCACAGACCACGCGCTCGTGGCCACGCACTACCCGCTGCAGCGCTGCCGCCGGCCCTTGTCCGCCGCTCGGCCATTGAGCACTTCGGCGGTGACCGACCACCGTCCAGCGGCCAGCGGCGCGCTTGCCCCGTACCGCTGCCGCTGCCGGCTTCCTGCGTCACAGACCACGCGCTCGTTGCCACGCACTACCCGCTGCAGCGCTGCCGCCGGCCCTTGTCCGCCGCTCGGCCATTGAGCACTTCGGCGGTGACCGACCACCGTCCAGCGGCCGGCGGCGCGCTTGCCCCGTACCGCTGCCGCTGCCGGCTTCCTGCGTCACAGACCACGCGCTCGTGGCCACGCACTACCCGCTGCAGCGCTGCCGCCGGCCCTTGTCCGCCGCTCGGCCATTGAGCACTTCGGCGGTGACCGACCACCGTCCAGCGGCCGGCGGCGCGCTTGCCCCGTACCGCTGCCGCTGCCGGCTTCCTGCGTCACAGACCACGCGCTCGTGGCCACGCACTACCCGCTGCAGCGCTGCCGCCGGCCCTTGTCCGCCGCTCGGCCATTGAGCACTTCGGCGGTGACCGACCACCGTCCAGCGGCCGGCGGCGCGCTTGCCCCGTACCGCTGCCGCTGCCGGCTTCCTGCGACACAGACCACGCGCTCGTGGCCACGCGCTACCCGCTGCAGTGCTGCCGCCGGCCCTTGTCCGCCGCTCGGCCATTGAGCACTTCGGCGGTGACCGACCACCGTCCAGCGGCCGGCGGCGCGCTTGCCCCGTACCGCTGCCGCTGCCGGCTTCCTGCGTCACAGACCACGCGCTCGTTGCCACGCACTACCCGCTGCAGCGCTGCCGCCGGCCCTTGTCCGCCGCTCGGCCATTGAGCACTTCGGCGGTGACCGACCACCGTCCAGCGGCCGGCGGCGCGCTTGCCCCGTACCGCTGCCGCTGCCGGCTTCCTGCGTCACAGACCACGCGCTCGTGGCCACGCACTACCCGCTGCAGCGCTGCCGCCGGCCCTTGTCCGCCGCTCGGCCATTGAGCACTTCGGCGGTGACCGACCACCGTCCAGCGGCCAGCGGCGCGCTTGCCCCATACCGCTGCCGCTGCCGGCTTCCTGCGTCACAGACCACGCGCTCGTGGCCACGCACTACCCGCTGCAGCGCTGCCGCCGGCCCTTGTCCGCCGCTCGGCCATTGAGCACTTCGGCGGTGACCGACCACCGTCCAGCGGCCGGCGGCGCGCTTGCCCCGTACCGCTGCCGCTGCCGGCTTCCTGCGTCACAGACCACGCGCTCGTGGCCACGCACTACCCGCTGCAGCGCTGCCGCCGGCCCTTGTCCGCTTGCCCCGTACCGCTGCCGCTGCCGGCTTCCTGCGTCACAGACCACGCGCTCGTGGCCACGCACTACCCGCTGCAGCGCTGCCGCCGGCCCTTGTCCGCCGCTCGGCCATTGAGCACTTCGGCGGTGACCGACCACCGTCCAGCGGCCGGCGGCGCGCTTGCCCCGTACCGCTGCCGCTGCCGGCTTCCTGCGTCACAGACCACGCGCTCGTGGCCACGCACTACCCGCTGCAGCGCTGCCGCCGGCCCTTGTCCGCCGCTCGGCCATTGAGCACTTCGGCGGTGACCGACCACCGTCCAGCGGCCGGCGGCGCGCTTGCCCCGTACCGCTGCCGCTGCCGGCTTCCTGCGTCACTGACCACGCGCTCGTTGCCACGCACTACCCGCTGCAGCGCTGCCGCCGGCCCTTGTCCGCCGCTCGGCCATTGAGCACTTCGGCGGTGACCGACCACCGTCCAGCGGCCGGCGGCGCGCTTGCCCCGTACCGCTGCCGCTGCCGGCTTCCTGCGTCACAGACCACGCGCTCGTGGCCACGCACTACCCGCTGCAGCGCTGCCGCCGGCCCTTGTCCGCCGCTCGGCCATTGAGCACTTCGGCGGTGACCGACCACTGTCCAGCGGCCGGCGGCGCGCTTGCCCCGTACCGCTGCCGCTGCCGGCTTCCTGCGTCACAGACCATGCGCTCGTGGCCACGCACTACCCGCTGCAGCGCTGCCGCTGGCCCTTGTCCGCCGCTCGGCCATTGAGCACTTCGGCGGTGACCGACCACCGTCCAGCGGCCGGCGGCGCGCTTGCCCCGTACCGCTGCCGCTGCCGGCTTCCTGCGTCACAGACCACGCGCTCGTGGCCACGCACTACCCGCTGCAGCGCTGCCGCCGGCCCTTGTCCGCCGCTCGGCCATTGAGCACTTCGGCGGTGACCGACCACCGTCCAGCGGCCGGCGGCGCGCTTGCCCCGTACCGCTGCCGCTGCCGGCTTCCTGCGTCACAGACCACGCGCTCGTTGCCACGCACTACCCGCTGCAGCGCTGCCGCCGGCCCTTGTCCGCCGCTCGGCCATTGAGCACTTCGGCGGTGACCGACCACCGTCCAGCGGCCGGCGGCGCGCTTGCCCCGTACCGCTGCCGCTGCCGGCTTCCTGCGTCACAGACCACTTGCTCGTGGCCACGCACTACCCGCTGCAGCGCTGCCGCCGGCCCTTGTCCGCCGCTCGGCCATTGAGCACTTCGGCGGTGACCGACCACCGTCCAGCGGCCGGCGGCGCGCTTGCCCCGTACCGCTGCCGCTGCCGGCTTCCTGCGTCACAGACCACGCGCTCGTGGCCACGCACTACCCGCTGCAGCGCTGCCGCCGGCCCTTGTCCGCCGCTCGGCCATTGAGCACTTCGGCGGTGACCGACCACCGTCCAGCGGCCGGCGGCGCGCTTGCCCCGTACCGCTGCCGCTGCCGGCTTCCTGCGTCACAGACCACGCGCTCGTGGCCATGCACTACCCGCTGCAGCGGTGCCCGCCGCACAACGTCTCTAGCTAGCCGCCGGTCTAAATCTACAATCGGCGACATAATTAGATGGCTTTTTTTTTTTAAACTCCGCAATTTTCTCTCATTGCAAATCAGAATTCTGGAATTTGACTCTACAATTTTCCTCTGTAATGGTGCAAAAGCATGGCGCCCTGCGACCTAACCCTTGGTCTCAGCCAGGCTTCAGACTGCAACTTCTCGACACATACGAGAAAAAGGTCAAAGCTCAGAAGTTCATCTGAGGTCCTATATAACAGACTGAATCGTCCGCCATGTACACTCCAACTCTGAAGACTCAGTAGTGGTTACCTTGCAGGTGGTTAACCAACTCATGAAACTTTTTACAGTATTTATTACAAAATAATTCATATTGCATGTATGAAGTGTTCTGAAGAGTAAGTGTTCTGAAGAGTAAGTGTTCTGAAGTGTATAAATATACCTAGAATGCCGTTTTCATATAAGAGAAAAACTGAAATGTAATGTACCACAGCTACATAAAGCAGGCTTGGAACTTACGTGGTAGTTCGTAACTATTAAACGTAATAAATATACAACTTGCTACCAGTTTCTTCAAATGTGGGTGTTATGCAGTAACAATTTGTGCAGTAACAATAAGTCATACTTATTTACTGTAAAGAAGACAAGTCAAGTTGCAGACAGGCACAATTAAAAGACACTAATCCATGTTCACAACTTGACGTGCCTCCCATACGGTACGTGGCAATCTATATTTTCGTACATCATTGATATTCCGACCTAGAGTTCCCATTGTTGGATTAATTGTCTTTATTTTTTAATAAATGGTTCTGAGCACTACGGGACTAAATATCTCAGGTCATCAGCCCCCCTACAACTTAGAACTACTTAAACCTAACTAACCTAACGACATCACACACGACCATGCCCGAGACAGGATTCGAACCTGCGACCATAGCTTTCGCGCGGTTCCAGACTTAAGCGCCTAGAACCGCTCGGCTACTCCGGACGGCTTTAATAAAAATTAAGTATTTTGAGAAATGCTGCACTAAGAAGCCCCTTGAATTATGCCATGCATGAACTAAATCCTAAAAGTATGTTCATATAGGGCTATTATCCAAAACTCACTTTTTTTCTCATTGGATTAAATTATTTTTTGTTCAGCAGGGAAGTCTCAGTAACCATACTTCCAAACATAAACTGTAAAATGTGTGTATCGGGAATTCACCATGTTATTAAATATCTTTATCATTAACACAAAAATAAGACAAAGATTTTGTTGTTTGTTGACGAGTGGTCAAAACTATATTGTTTGAGTTTTATTTTACTTGTGCCGGTTCCCTCACAGTGACCAATCCGCTATAAAAATATCTTAATTATCACTCGTCCTACCGTAACTACATAAGAAATGGGGTTGCATATTACTCAGTTTGTGTATGTATGTTGATAACAACGATGTATAAATACATCACAATCAATATTTCACTCCACTTTTCCGAGTGCCAGAAATATCTCACGAATCGAAAACTTTTGAGACGAACTGTTTCAGTATATCTACATCTACATCCATTTCCCATTTGTCACAGTTCGTCTGAATGCACAATGGACATCAATGCATGCAGGTGATCAGTTAAGATGAAGAAGACGTATCACAGGTCACATATCACTCCAACTGCTTACGCGCCACACCATTACAGAGCCTCCACCAGCTTGAAGAGTCTCTTGTTTACATTCAGAGTCCATGGATTCATGAGGTTGTCTCCATAGCCGTACACGTCCATCCGCTCGATACAATTTGAAACGAGACTCGTCCGACCAGACAACATGTTTTCAGTCATCAATAGTCCAATGTCGGTATTGAAGGGCCCTAGTGACGTAAAGCTTTTATGCCGTGCAGTCATCAAGGATAAACAAGTGGGCCTTCGGATCCAAAAGCCCATATCGTTGATGTTACGTTGAATGGTTCGCACGCTGACACTTTTTGATGGCCTACCATTGAAATCTGCAGCAATTTGCGGAAGAGTTGTACGTATGTCACGTTGAACGATTCTCTTCAGTCGTCTTTGGTCCCGTTCTTGGAGATATTTTTCCTGACGCAGCGATGCCGGAGATTCGATGTTTATACACATGTATTTGGAAGCGTTTCCAGCTTACCAAAAACTTAAGCCGGCCGGAGTGGCCGTGCAGTTCTAGGCGCTACATTCTGGAGCCGCGAGACCGCTACGGTCGCAGGTTCGAACCCTGCCTCGGGCATGGATGTGTGTGATGTCCTTAGGTTAGTTAGGTGTAATTAGTTATAAGTTCTAGGCGACTGATGGCCTCAGAAGTTAAGTCACATAGTGCTCAGTGCCATTTGAACCATTTTTTAAAACCAAAAACAAGCCCCTACAGGCCTGCTTGCTGTCACTGACTTCACGCCGCCGTGGCCTATTTGTTTTGATGAGGGACAGTTACTCTCTTAAATTCTTTTGGAAGAATTGTAAAACATCTGGATCTATTTTTGTTTAAGCGTTTTATCTAATTTTTAACGGAGTATTTACAGGCCTTCTGGAGCTCTGTATTGATCTTGACCTTGTTGCAATATTTAAGTCTTCTGGCGATTGGTAATTATTGATTTTAATCTTATTTAAAAAAATTTAAGAGAGAGTTTTAAAGTAAATTCTAAGCCTTCTTGTGCTCTGTGATTAATGATGTTCATCTTTTCGTAATTTTTTCTGTCAAAAAAAGGATACATTTCAAACCAAATTTTTAAGTCCTTCCGGCGCTGTGTGTTTATTAGTTGTTAACAGGCTATTGACTTCATTCGATTGTAAAGAAAATGTTTTCAAATGTTCAAATGTGTGTGAAATCTTATGGGACTTAACTGCTAAGGTCATCAGCCCCTAAGCTTACACACTACTTAACCTAAATTATCCTAAGGACAAACACACACACCCATGCTCGAGGGAGGACTCGAACCTCCGCCGGGACCAGCCGCACAGTCCATGACTGCAGCACCCAAGACCGCTCGGCTAATCCCGCGCAGCGAAAATGTTTTCTTGAAATAAATCTAGATGTTGTCAACTACAAGTAGTGTTGAACTTGGAGCTTGGCCTTTGCATGAATTCCTGGCGCCACAAGTGAAAGAACATTTCAGTGCATTTCAAACATTGGAACACGTAGGGATCGTGTGACGTGGAGCCCCATGTTCAAGAATGGCCGTGCTCCGAAACAGTTGTGCCTGTACCAGCGTTGTATCTTGTTGTTAGATCTGCCACACAGCGCTGCCTATCGCGGATCACACGGTGGGGGATCTTCCGACCTCTTCGGTTTGTGATGAGACCCGGTCGTCCAATACCATGCGGCCTAATCTTTTCTTGACCATCCTTCAACCACTCTCCATAGGGTCTCACGACAGTAATACGTCAGCAGGCGACCAGCTTCGCCGTTTGAGAGATTCTCACTTCCAGCCGCAGCTCCTCAACAGCGTGCCTTCTGTAAAAGCCGCTTACATCAGTGGAGTTCCGCAATTACTACTCTATCTTTGCTTTAATGACTGCCCATTCGTCTCTCTTCCGTTTGTATTCTGTGCTTAGTGCATCACGTGACCGCACCACCAGAAGGCAGTGAACCTCGCGGTGGGCAGTGGTCATAATGTTTTGGCTCATCAATGTGTAATTTCCATGCAGCAATGAACAGGCTGATTTTGGCATAACTGGCCACGCCTTACGTACAGGGTGACAGTTATTGACCTACATGGAATAATACCGTCATAATTTCTGAACGGTTTGCGTTAGGACGCACAAGCTGCAAGGCTGGCTGCCGGACGTAATGGGAAGTAGTATGCGCATCATGGTTTGGTTTAGCGACGAAGCGCACTTCCATTTGGAACGTTCGTCAGTATGCAAAATGGGAATATTTGGGCGACTGAGAACCCGCATTTCGCGATCGAGAAGTCTGTTCACCCCTAACGTGTGACTGTGTAGTGTGCAGTGTCCGGCCACGGAATAATCTGTGCGATATTCCTTGGCGGCAGGGTGACTACCGAACGGTGCTTGAAGGTTTTGGAAGACGATTTCATCCCCATTATCCAGAGTTACCCTGTTTTCGACAATATGTGCTTCACGCAAGACGGAGCTCGATCCTGTCGAAGCAGAAGAGTGCTTGATGCACTGGAGGAGCGCTTTGTGGAGCGCTTTGTGGACCGCATTCTGCCTCTGGGGTATCCAAAGGCCACTGGCCGTACTCTCCGGATCTGAACACGTGCTACTCCTTCTTCTGGGGCTATATTAAAGACGAAGTGTACAGCGGTAACCCCAGAACCACTGCTGAGCTGGAAACACGCATTGAGGAGGTCATCGACAGCATCACTGTTCCGACACTTCAGCTGGTCGTGCAGAATTTCCCTATTCGTCTGCGCCACGTCATCGCCTGTGATGGAAGGCATATCGAACATGTCATAACCTAAATCCTGATATCTGTAGTGACGTTTACATGTTGAATAAAGTGTGCGCATGCCGTAGTTTACGTTTTTCCATATAATTCGATAATTATCACCCTGTAGGCTGGTTTTGCTTACCGTAGAGTCGGATGTTGCCCTCCGCGTCGCCAATGGAATTCTTGGAGATGCACTTGTAGCCACCGAGGTCGGACTTCTTGATCTTGCGGATGACCAGCTTCATCTGGACGCTGTACAAGGAGCTGTTGATCTCCGTCATGTTGTACTTGTCGTTGGCGATGATCATCTCCCCTGCAACAGGAAGCATGCAGCCCAATGTACAACTCGGATTCATACATGTATGTACATCGTGCTTCTGTAGATCGGTGACCTTTCGTGTCTCAACTCTTTTTATTTTACGTCTTTCCCCAATCATGATGGGACCTTCCAAAAACTTTGCGAGCATCAATGAGGACTCCGTCTCCGAAAAGAATGCAACTTAAGATTGGAAGACACAGCCGGTTGTTTCGGTTGTGTTACTACGCTGCTACATTTGTTACTGGTAGATTTAATGAACACGTAACTGTCACGGAGATACTTCGGGAACCCATATGGGAAATCCTGGAGGGAAGTCAATGTTCTTTTCGAGGAACACTATTGAGGATATTTAGAGAAGCGACACTTTAAGCTGACCTCAGCACTACTGTACTGCGGCCAACGTACGTTGCTAAGAATCTGATATAAGAAGTTAGGGTTCATACGGAGACATACAGGAAGTGTTTTCCCCTCAATCTGTTTGCAAGTTGAACAGGAAACGAAATGGCTAGGAGTGTTACGGGGTACCCTCCGCCACGCACCGTACTGTGGCTTGAGGAGTATAAAAATGTAACATTCTGATAGAGGGGGAGCACACTGCTATACGTCCATTTCGTATGAAATTCGTACAGTCTATTGAGAGTAACGAAATAAACTTCTTACTAGAATTGAGCCTCGATTTTGATGTATTTTAGTGAAAGACTTTCTCGTTTCTAGATTTAGAAGTTTCGAAATAGAACTCAATAAACAACTGAAAACTAGATCTTGGATAAAGCGTAAAGACTAAAATTTGGTGGTAGATTTCTAATAAAACAGCACATATTTTTAAATAATGTTTTTCGATGTAGGCTTCTATGAGATTAGCTCACGAATCAGACAGGACTTAAAAAGCAACGATTTGAGAAAAGAAGGCAGTATTGGTATATCTTGGATATCAAACCTACATAATTTGTGGAATGCTCCTCGTCTTAAAAAAATGGTCTTGAAGAAAACAGTGTAGCTTCATCCGACTGATATGTATAACAAAACGGTTTTTACTCAGTAGCGCCTTGCTTTCGAACGTGACGCACCAGGTATTCAGCATAAGTCAACATTCCTTCAAAAATGTCTTTTAAAGTTTGGCAGTAGTGTAAAACGAGAACTAGAGATTAGGAAGGACTGAAAATAAAGATAAACCAACAACAGGGAAAAATAGAAAAAGCAGTGGCAAGCATTTGTTATGATTATACAAATCAAAATATAAAAATAATGATGTTCTGAAAGCTACACAAGATGAGGTAAACGACGTAACAAGTGACAAAAAGCGGTGGGACAGGATGGTCTTTCAATAGAAGTCATCCTTTATTACTCTTATTTTTGTTTCGCGCGACAGCTTCAGCCCCTCCTCTTTCTGTGTTGTTGTTTCCTATTTCTCCAGAACCCCTACATTTTCTCCCCACGTTTTTCGCTTTCTTGTGTACATGCTGTCTTTTTTATTTCTCCTGCCTTGAAAGTCTTCCAAACTCAGTGTTTTATTGTTAGAAAGGTTTCTTTCCGTTATTGCGATAAGTGACACTATTACAGGTTTGCAAGTTGACCTTATGTGGGGAAGTACAGATTATAAGTTAAAAAGTCTCTTCCGTGGATGACATCTCCTTTCGAAAACCTCCCTGAAATTCATCCAGTTGTTTGTCTAAAGTTTCTTCATTATAATATTTTGTATGGCACTGGCATACGTGACATTTATTATTAATTTATTTATGCAATTATTTCATCCAGCAGGCCCTCTCTTATATACCACACATTCCTAGTACTATCCTCCCCCCCCTTACCCATTCGGTTTCTTTAAAGAATGGAACCTCCACGTTCTTTATCAATGTACTTCCTCATACATGTCAGTGTTTATGACATTCTCTCTTCTGAATTGTGTGTCCTACAACAATACCACTTCGCAATTACTTTTAGTGGTATGTGATAGGAATATATTAGCAATAAAGAACTAATGAAATAAAACTTAGTCCAGCAATGAGAAAATGATTATTCCACATTGTATGCAAGTTGTATCTGACTGGAGAAATACCGTCAGACTTCAAAAAGAATGTAATAATTACTATTCTAAAGACGGCACCTGCCAACGGGTATGAGTACTACCGAACCATCTGTTGAACAAGTCAAATACTGACATCAGTTATTTACAGAAGAATGCTAAAATTGGTAGAACCGGCCTTCGGGAAGATTAGCATGGGTTCCTTAGAAAAGCGCGGAAACAGGTGATGCAATACCGACCTTACCTCTTATCTTAGAAGACATACTGAAGAAAGACAAATCGCGTTTACACTATTTATATATTTAGAGCAAGGTTGACTGTTATAGCTAACTATTATACGCTCCCTGAAATTTGGAATGCAGTAGGGGTAAAATATCGGTAGCGAGAAGTTATTAAAACTTGTACAGAAAGTAGACTGTGGTTATAAGAGTCGACACCGTGAAAGGGAAACAATTGAGAAGGGGCTGACAAGGACAGGTCCCCAGAGGTCGGATCGAATTTTTGAAACCATCTACACAATGTGATCAAAAATATCCGGACACCCCCAAAAACATACGTTTTTCAAATTAGGTGCATTGCGCTGCCACCTACTGCCAGGTACTCCATATTAGCGACCTCAGTAATCACTAAACATCGCGAGAGAGAAGAACGGGGCCCTCCGCGGAACTCACGGACTTCGAACTTCGTCAGGTGATTGGGTGTCACTTGTGTCATATGTGCGTACCGGAGATTTCCACATTCCTAAAAATCCCTAGTTCCACTGTTTCCGATGTGGTAGTGAAGTGAAAACGTGAAACGACACGCACAGCACAAAAGCGTACAGGCCGACCTCGTCTGTTGACTGACAGAGACCGCCGACAGTTGAAGAGGGTCATAATGTGTAATAGACAGTAATCTATCTCGACCATCACAGAGTAATTCCAAACTACATCCGGATCCACTACAAGCACCTTGACAGTTAAGCGGGAGGTGAAAAACGTGGGTTTCATGGTCGAGTGGCTACTCATAAGCCACACAATCGGTGCGGTAAATGCCAAACGACGCCTCACTTTGAGTAAGGAGCGTAAACACTGGGCGACTGAACAGTGGAAAAACGTTGTGTGGAGTGACGAATCAAGATACACAGTGTGACGATCCGATGGCAGCGTGTGTGTATAGCGAATGCCCGGTGAAAGTTATTTGCCAGCGTGTGTAGTGCCAACAGCAAAATTCGGAGGAGGTGGTGTTATGGTGTGGTCGTGTTTTCCATGGAGGGGGCTTGCACCCCTTGTTGTTTTGCGTGGCACTATCACAGCAAACGCCTACATTGATGTTTTAAGCACCTTCTTCCTTCTCACTGCTGAAGAGCAATTCGGAGATGGCGACTGCATCTTTCAACACGATCAAGCACCTGTTCATAATGCACTGCCTATGGTGGAGTGGTTACACGACAATATTATCCCTGTCATAGACTGTCCTGCACAGAATCTTGAACTGCATCCTACAGAACACCTTTGGGCTGTTTTGGATCGCCGACTTCGTTCCAGTTCTCACCGATCGACATCGATACCTCTCCTCAGTGCAGCATTCCGTAAAGAATAGGCTGCCATTCCCAAGAACCTTCCAGCACTTGACTGAACGTATGTCTGGGAGAGTGGAAGCTGTCATCAAGGCTAAAGGTGGGCCAACACCATATTGAATTCCAGCATTACCGATGGAGCGCGCCACAAACTTGTAAGTCATTTTCAGCCGGTATATGGGTACTTTCGATCACATAGTGTATATGGTGATGTAGGTTATCACACCCTGCAGCTATTCATTGCGGTGAGCCCTCGTTTGCGAGTGACGAAAAATTTTGGAATTTCGTGCAATATTTTAGAGCAATGCTAACAGTACACAAAACGTTGTGGCATAGTACCTGTCATGCAGAAGGTTGTAGGTATGAATCTCACTAGGGGCAATAGTTTTTATTTCTAACTCTATCGAAATGATTTTGATCAATATTTTCATTCAAGTTATTTGTTCAAACACAATTTTTAAAATTTCTAACCGTCTGTCATGTCATTTAAACCATCATACCACCAAAACCATTTGCTTCTTTTTTTCTTCCAATCAAACTTTTTTCAATCATTGTACATGTAATTTAATTATTTTTTGTGTTAACATTAACTCAATTTCTACTCTTTTATCGTTTTATATTTTCGTCCATGTTACTGCATTCGTAATTTATCTTTCCATGGTTGCTTGAATTTCGTTTCATTTCTGATCCCTTATTTAGCTTAAATCATCATCTACATTATTTTGTCCGTAGTTCAACAGGAATTTGTGCTTTAAGTGTTCTAATAACGATTAGCGAAAAATACATTTTTGACACTTCTGCACTGTCAGTGTACACTGAGGTGACAAAAGTCGTGGGAGAGCGATATGCACATAAGCAGATGGCGCTAGTATCGCATACAAAAGGTATAAAAGGACACTGCATTGGCGGAGCTGTTGTTTGTTGTAAATTACGGAAATAGGTAACTTAGTATTCCGGACCCACAGTGCCAAGAGTGTGTTGGGAATACCAAATTTCAGGCATTCCTCTCAGCACGAACAACGGAGTGACCGACGGACTTCATTTAACGACCCAAAGCAGCGGTGTTTGCGTTGAGTTGTCAGTGCTAACAGACAAGCAACACTGCGTGAAATAACCCCAGAAATCAGTGTGGGACTAAAGACGAACACATCCGTTAGGACTGTTACGAAAGTTGCCGTAAATAGGCTATGGCAGAAAACGGCCGACTCGAGTGCCTTTGCAAACAGATCGACATCGCCTTCAGCCCCTGTCCTGGGGTCGTAATAATATCGTTTGGACCCTAGAAGAATGGAAAAACGAGCCGGCCACGTCAAGCGATTTCCCATTTCAGTTGATAAAGAGCTTATGGTAGGGTTACAGGTGATGCAGAGTCGACAAATCCACAGACGCAAGCTGTCAGCAGGGCACTGAGCAAACTGGTCGTGGCTCCGTAATGGTCTGGGCTAGTCGACGTAAAGCTATCATTTACTCGAAAGAGTTGTGATTGGTTACTTCGAGACCATTTGCAGCCAGTCCTGGACTTCACCTCGATCGAATTTTTATGGATGACAGCACTTCATCTGTGCACAGTTGTTCGCGGTTGGTTTATAGAACATTCTGTACAGTTCTAGCTAATGAGTTTGCCATCCCAACCTCCCGACATGAATCTCATCGAACATTTGCGGGCATAATCGAGGGATCAGTCGGGTACAAAACCCTGCGCCGGCAACACTTTTCCAGCTATAGACGGCTAAAGAGACAGCAACGACTTGCGACTTGTTGAGTCGATGTCACGCCTGGTTGCTGCACTACGCCGAACAAGAGGGGGTCCGACACGATTTTAGGAGGCATCCCAAGATTTTTGTCACCTAAGGGTGTGAGACGTAAGTAAACAAAATGGTTCAAATAGCTCTGAGCACTATGGGACTCAACTGCTGTGGTCATCAGTCCCCTAGAACTTAGAACTACTTAAACCTAACTAATCTAAAGACATCACACACATCCATGCCCGAGGCAGGATTCGAACCTGCGACCGTAGCAGTCGCACGGTTCCGGACTGCGCGCCTAGAACCGCGAGACCACCGCGGCCGGCGTAAGTAAACAGATTCAGAAAAGTACCAGATGTGACTGTCTCGTGTCAGCTTCGCGACTGTAGTGATCCGGATAGCAGAGGGCTTGTTTTTCCCCAGTTTGTATTCACCCAGCCATAGTTAATGGAAGTCTGTATCCGTAGCCGCGTGGCCAGCACAACTGACGTCCACATGGTGAACGCTGGTCCGATTTCCGGTACTGCGAGGACTGTAACAGGGTGCATTCAGCATCCTGATGCGAGCTGAGTAGCTAACTGAGTGAGCAGTAGCGAGTATCGGAAACTGAGAGGGCTGTGATGATCCCACACCCCTCCTCACCGCAACCAATGACGCCGCTGCCAGAGGATCATACGGCGGTCGGGCGGCAGGTAATGTATCATTGGGCTCGCCAGCGCCTGTGGATCTAGTTTACGTTTCACAGTGAAAACAACAGCCAAACTTTTAATGACGTCACTCAATAACATTTGTCACACGCCCTAAAATGAACATGAGCCATCTGATTCACCAACGCAACGCTGCCACTCACAGCACTGGCACGTCATCAACAGCAATTAGCGTAGCCTTACCTCTGATGGCAGAAAATAACTAAGTAGTGGGCTAATAAATCATACTGTACTATGTTATTTGGTTTCATCCTTGTGCCATCAGACATTCTTCTGGTCATCGTCCTCCATTTACTTTCGTCAGTACCGGTGTTTATCGAATATCAGCTCGACAAGCCGGCTGCCGCTTATCGAACTTCCTTTCACGAGACCTGCAGAGGAAATAAATTCCGCACTTATGGCGTATGGATGAGTTATTACGAACTTTTGACACATATGTTCCCTGTTTTGAATGGCGTAAGACAGGTCAAAACTGAGTTACTGAAACATATCCCTTCGTTCATTAAGGTGCGCGGATACCATGCGCTGGCGTATATGGCCATCAGCCGAGAACTTGCGCATTGTACTTCTCCTAATCACCTGCGCACTGATTGCGACCAGAATACGGGGTCCTCGGCTTCCCGTGGGGGCAGCTGACAGCCGCGTGCGTGTGACGTACATGTAAACATGCCAATTGGCAGTTTGTAAACACAATTTTGACAAAGTTCAGTAAATTTAACGGTTTAGCCGAAGATAAACGAATGGCAGGCGGAGAGATGATTCCAGCTCTTCACGCCAGAAAGCGGCAAAACAGCAGAAAAAAGATACAGAAACAAATTATCCGGAAACAAAAGCCTTGCACATTCGGGAAGCTGGCGCTACTCAGATAACACCGTCGACGGAACACATAGAATTTCACTAACAGGAATCTCTCGAGCAGTGGTCGGAATAGTAGTCAAAAGCAAATAAAAAGACGAGGCGTGCGCATCAGGCGGCGGAGACAGTGGCTCCTGTATTGAGGTAAAAACTGATGTGCATGTCGGAAGAATGTAAAGGTATAGCAACATCGGAGAAAGTCTGGGCCTGGCAAAGAACGGCTAACAACGAGAAATAGGCACAAGCAGACGACACCGTCTAAGAAACAGGACTGCTAAAGATTCTCCTCAAATAGAGGATCACGTGAGACCCAGGTATAATCCATGGAATCAATTCAAAGTTACGACTGGGCAGATGACGAAGCGCTAAGACATCGATCAGAAAATGAGACAAAAATAGGACACTGACAAAGTGTAGACACAATATTGAATCATTTCAATTAGACCCCAGGAAACTGTGAACAATAAGACTAGAGCATAAATAACATTTCTGCTATTCCTCTTGTTCTTCTGTTTCTACCTTCTCCCTTCATGTATCAATTTTATATATGTTGTGTAGTTCTACAAATGCTGCCACCATATGCCGAGTGGCTGTACTTTACACTGGAAAAAGATTAGTTCCAACTTTGGCCATAAGGTGCAAATCTGGAGCTGTACAGTATTTCGCCGACGTCTGCGGTTTTCTTATAGACCAAACTGTGTAAGCGACAGTTAATACTAAAATCAATATTATGCCTTTCTCAGTTGTTTGACCTTTTCTGTTCACGTCCCATGATATATGGACACATTTCAGTATGTCTTTACTGCATTCAAAGCGCCAGATGTGCACCTGGTGGCCAAAATTAAAACTAATTTTTTTTCTGACGTAAATCAGTTCCGCATTAACGGATTACAAGATCTACTAGATTTCGCTGCCATACGATAATTACAACCGACACTGGATCCCTGTCAGTCGCTGCACTTTAAGTAGAACCGCCTGGTACTTTAACAAGTTTAAACATTAATAGGATTCCCACAGACATACAGCTTAAAAAGAATTTCTGTACGACTCAGAAACAGACGTTGCCCTCTTACAAAACGTAGCTTTTAATTTTCCAGGATGTAATAACGAACATGTCAATATTGCTACAGAAGAACAGACTGGAACAGCTCTCCCGTGGAGAGAACGGAATGTAGTTCTTGAAACTGAGCATTTAACAGTTCAGAAGTGGTCTCAGTTCTCGAGTGTATCATCTTAGGTAGAGAACTTATACTCTCAATCTGGCAGCTCAATGAAAGCTCAACTAGCCGATTCTGTCAAGGAGGATGTTATTTGTCTATTAACCCTTCGAGTTGACTAACTGGTGGAGATTTCAACACTGTCATACATAAAAATGACCAAACGCCCAAATCATAATTACTCTAAAGAATGTCATGACCTAGTTACAAATTTATAGCGGAAGGGCATCTGGGAATCAAACTTACCTATGTCGCACTAAGTTTCTGTAGTCATATGGACAGAAAATATGTATCAAACAATATGTTGTTGTTGTTGTGGTCTTCAGTACTGAGACTGGTATGATGCAGCTCTCCATGCTACTCTATCCTGTGCAAGCTTCTTCATCTCTCAGTACCTACTGCAACCTACATCCTTCTGAATCCGTTTAGTGTATTCATCCTTCAGTTTCACTCTACGATTTTTACCCTCCACGCTGCCCTCCAGTACCAAATTGGTGATCACTTGATGCCTCAGAACATGTCCTACCAACCGGTCCCTTCTTCTTGTCAACTTGTGCCACAAACTTCTCTTCTCCCCAATTCTATTCAATATCTCCTCATTAGTTATGTGAACTACCCATCTAATCTTCAGCATTCTTCTGTAGCACCACATTTCGAAAGCTTCTATTCTCTTCTTGTCCAAACTATTCATCGTCCATGTTTCCATGTTTCACTTCCATACATGGCTACACTCCATACAAATACTTTCAGAAAAGACTTCATGACTATTAAATCTATACTCGATGTTAACAAACTTCTCTTCTTCAGAAACGCTTTCCTTGCCATTGCCAGTCTACAGTTTATATCCTCTCTACTTCAACCATCATCACTTATTTTGTTCCCCAAATAGCCAAACTCCTTTACTACTTTAAGTTTCTCATTTCCTAATCTAATTCCTTCACCATCACCCGACTTAATTCGACTACATTCCACTATCTTCGTTTTGCTTTTGTTGATGTTCATCTTATATCCTCCTTTCAAGACATTGTCCATTCCATTCAACCGCTCTTCCAAGTCCTTTGCTGGCTCTGATAGAATTACAATGTCATCGGCGAACCTTAAAGTTTTTATTTCTTCTCCATGGGTTTTAATACCTACTCCGAACTTTTCTTTTGTTTCCTTTACGGCTTGCTCAATATACAGATTGAATGACATCGGGGAGAGGCTACAACCCTGTCTTACTCCCTTCCCAACCACTGCTTCCCTTTCATGTCCCTCGACTCTTACAACTGCCATCTGGTTTCTGTACAAATTGTAAATAGGCTTTCGCTCCCTGTATTTTACCCCTGCCACCTTCAGAATTTGAAAGAGAGTATTCCAGTCAACATTGTCAAAAGCATTCTCTAAGTCTACAAATGCTAGAAACGTAGGTTTGCCTTTTCTTAATCTTTCTTCTAAGATAAGTCGTAAGGCCAGTATCGCCTCACGTGTTCCAACATTACTACGGAATCAAACTGATCCTCCCCGAGGTCCGCATCTACCAGTTTTTCCATTCGTCTGTAAAGAATTCGCATTAGTATTTTGCAGCTGTGACTTATTAAACTGACAGTTCGGTAATTTTCACATCTGTCAGCACCTGCTTTCTTTGTGATTGGAATTATTATGCTCTTCTTCAAGTCTTATGGTATTTCGCCTGTCTCATACATCTTGCTCACCAGATGGGAGAGTTTTGTCGGGACTGGCTGTCCCAAAGCCGTCAGTATTTCCAATGGAGTGTTGTCTACTCCCGGGGCCTTGTTTCGACTCAGGTCTTTCAGTGCTCTGTCAAACTCTTCACTCAGTATCGTATCTCCCATTTCATCTTCATCTACATCCTCTTCCATTTCCATAATATTGTCCTCACGTACATCGCCCTTGTATAGACCCTCTATATACTCCTTCCACCTTTCTGCTTTCCCTTCTTTGCTTAGAACTGGGTTTCCATCTGAGGTCTTAATGATCATACAAGTGGTTCTCTTATCTCCAAAGGTCTCTTTAATTTTCCTGTAGGCAGTATCTATCTTACCCCTAGTGAGATAAGCCTCTACACCCTTACATTTGTTCTCTAGCCATCCCTGCTTAGCCATTTTGCACTTTCTGTCGATATCATTTTTGAGACGTTTGTATTCCTTTTTGCCTACTTCATTTATTGCATTTTTATATTTTCTCCTTTCATCAATTAAATTCAATATTTCTTCTGTTATCCAAGGTTTTCTACTAGCCCTAGTCTTTTTACCAACTTGATCCTCTGCTGCCTTCACTACTTCATCCCTCAAAGCTACCCATTCTTCTTCTACTGTATTTCTTTCCCCCGTTCCTGTCAATTGTTCCCTTATTCTCTCCCTGAAACTCTGTACAACCTCTGGTTCTTTCAGTTTATCCAGGTCCCATCTCCTTAAATTCCCACCTTTTTGCGGTTTCTTTCGTTTTAATCTACAGGTGAAACCAATAGATTGTCGTGAGAATCCACATCTTCCCCTGGAAATGTCTTACAATTTAAAACCTGGTTCCTAAATCTCTGTCTTGCCATTATATAATCTATCTGATACCTTTTAGTATCTCCGGGGTTCTTCCATGTATACAACCTTCTTTCATGATTCTTAAACGAAGTGTTAGCTATGTTTAAGTTGTGCTCTGTGCAAAATTCTACCAGGCGGCTCCCTCTTTCATTTCTTAGCCCCAATCCATATCCACCTACTACGTTTCCTTCTCTCCCTTTTCCTACACTCGATTTCCAGTCACCCATGACTATTAAATTTTCGTCTCCCTTCACTATCTGAATAATTTCTTTTATTTCATCATACATTTCTTCAATTTCTTCGTCATCTGCAGAGCTAGTTGGCATATAAGCTTGTACTACCGTAGTAGGTGTGGGCTTCGTATCTATCTTGGCCACAATATTGCGTTCACTATGCTGTTTGTAGTAGCTTACCCGCATTCCTATTTTCCTATTCATCACTAAACCTACTCTTGCATTACCCCTATCTGATTTTGTGTTTATAACCCTGTAGTCACCTGACCAGAAGTCTTGTTCCTCCTGCCACCGAACTTCACTTATTCCCACTATATCTAACTTTGACCTATCCATTTCCCTTTTTAAATTTTCTAACCTATCTGCCCGATTAAGGGAACTGACATTCCTCGCTCCGATCCGTAGAACGCCAGTTTTCTTTCTCCTGATAACGACATCCTCTTGAGTAGTCCCCGCCCGGAGATCCGAATGGGGGACTACTTTACCTACGGAATATTTTACGCAAGAGGACGCCATCATCATTTAATCATACAGTAAAGCTGCATGTCCTCGGGAAAAATTACGGCCGTAGTTTCCCCTTGCTTTCAGCCTTTCGCAGTACCAGCACAGCAAGGCCGTTTTGGTTATTGTTACAAGGCCAGATCAGTCAATCATCCAGACTGTTGTCCCTGCAACTACTGAAAAGGCTGCTGCCCCTCTTCAGGAACCACACGTTTGTCTGGCCTCTCAACAGATACCCCTCCGTTGTGGTTGTACCTAGGTACGGCTATCTGTATCGCTGAGCCACGCAAGCGTCCCCACGAACGGCAAGGCCCGTGGTTCATGGGGGGAGGGGGGGGAGGGGAAGAGATCAAACAATAAACACCCGTAATACCTACTGAGCCTATTATTCGGATCACTAAGCCGCTACTTCCACAGCAAATCTGGCACAACAAGCAACAAAAAATACGGCAAATAATGGTATCGAAAGACACAAAACTGAAAGAGGTTACCACGAAAACATGACACGAAACCTTAAGAGGTCGAAACAGGTTTAATTCTGAGTTGGATTGGTGGACTAAGGTCGCCAAACCACTCCTGCGGCCCGCATCTCGTGGTCGTGCGGTAGCGTTCTCGCTTCCCGCGCCCGGGTTCCCGGGTTCGATTCCTGGCGGGGTCAGGGATTTTCTCTGCCTCGTGACGGCTGGGTGTTGTGTGTTGTCCTTAGGTTAGTTACGTTTAAGTTGTTCCAAGTTCTAGGGGACTGATGACCATAGATGTTAAGTCCCATAGTGCTCAGAGCCTTTTGAACCACTCCTGCGAAACACTGTCATAATTTATAACGAAGTAGAATTCAGTGACATTAAAAATACTATGGGATTTTATTACGCTTTTTTATGCGACATGTACAGTCAGGAACATAGAGTGGAGCTCACGTTACAAGAAATAAAAAAGATCAAAGCTAAAATATTCTCAATAAAGAGACGATAGTTAGATGGCTTAAAAGAAATCAAAACTTCAAACTGCTGCTCTATATGAGAAGAGGTAACATAACTAGATCACCTAATCAATCACAGGAAGAACAAAAAATGAATTCTTGTAGAGGAACTAGAAGCAGATAGCGGAAACATTCTAACAATACAATCAGATATCATGCAGGAAACATGTGAGTACTCCGTAAGGCTCTATTCACCGGTCTGAAACAGACGAAAATGCAACTGAAGAAGAACTAGCCAGACTAGATACAAAGCTAAATGCAGACTACAATATTGACCTTTTTTCCGATTTTAGTAATGAAGAAGTATATGATCTCATTACCAAATCGCCGACAAACAAATTACCTGGACCCGATGACTTAGTAATAAAATTTTATAGGACGTACTGGAAAATTATCGGCAGCACTACAACACACAAAATGAAGAAAAGACAGGGGAGAATGAAAGTATCGATGAAGCTCAAGCACGGGAAAACAGTGTACATTATAAAAATAAAAAATAATAGATATTTAAGAAACCTCAGAGATATTACATTATTTAGTAGTGATTATAAGATAATAACCAGAGGAATCAAGGAAAGACCCTCAATAAAACAATTTAGATAAACACCAGTCTTGCCCTCAGAGACAAGTATTATCCAAACCATAGAAGAATATTGGGGTGTATTATCAATAATATCTGTAACAAACAACAGTAGCAATAGGTTCCATTTTCACACACTTTCATAAAGCTTTGGATCGTGTCAGCAGTCACTATCTAGAAAGATCACTGAAGAAAAAGCATTTGGATGATAACAATACAGAAGTAATAAGAAACACGGTAACAGAAACCAGGGGCGATTCTAGAAGTTTTAGCCTATGCAACTGTCTATATGTGTTTATATCTTCGTAGGTGACACTCATTTTACATTCATCTGTGTCTATATTTTAGTTAATCACTGAATCAGTCATGTCTATTTCAACTTAGGCAATCTGAATACCTGTTCTTTCGTTGCACAAAATGTTTATTTTGTCAACCGGCATGCCCAGCTTTTATATAATTTTTTTTTAAAGATTTTCCTTTGAGGTGACTGAAGAGCGGAAAATTGTATCCTCTCACAGCCTACCCTCGCCCGTATGGGGCTGGGGGATGAAATAACAATAAAGAAAAGAAAAGACTACATTGATGTGATGTACGTAAGCTTCGCTCTGTGCTCAATGTTATTCTTGTTTCCGGTTCTAAACTTTGGATGTTTGATGTAATGCATGTGTCCAGTTGGCAGCGCTAATGATTTCGCTAAATGAAAGAGAGATGTTTCCAAGACGTCCTGGATCTTGTGCTGTGATGACTGACTGAAGCAAACGGAGCAGTCGCCATGTTGACTTAAGTGTTTGCGTTATGTATTTCTTGCATTTCTTATTTATATTTGCCCTTTATGAAAATAAGCAGTATTTTTGCTCCAATATTAGGCGCGTAATGAGGCCCCTTAGGAACATGGCTGCCAAAGAGGGGAAGGAAGCCAGTGTACACTCCGTGTGCATACCGGGGAGAGTCATTCCGGATGTGGAAAGGCTGCTTCCGGATGCCATGAAGAGTGCAGCCAGCTGTAGGTGGTGGCCCATGTCGGTGGCAATGATGTGTGTCGCTTTGGATCGGAGGAGATCCTCTCTGGTTTCGGGCGGCTAGCGGAAATGATGAAGACTGCCAGTCTTGCTTGCGAGATTAAGGCAGAGCTCACCGTCTGCAGCGTCGTGGACAGAACCGCCTGTGGTCCTTTGGTGCAGAGCCGAGTGGAGGGTCTGAATCAGAGGCTCAGGCGGTTCTGTGACCGTGTAGACTGGAGATACCTTGACTTGCGCCATCGTGTGGTGGGTTTCCGGGTTCCACTACACACAGGAGGCGGCTACACGGGTAGCGGGGCCTGTGTGGAAGGGTGGGGTTTAGGTCAGAGGGTTTCATGGAACCACAGAAAGGGCGTCCGTCTGAATGGGGACATGTAAATCACAGAAAGGTAGTTGTTGAATCGATCGGTATTGTAGCTGTACAGTGTCGTAGCTATGGTGGAAAGGAACCAGAGCCCCAAGCCATAATATAAAGCACTGAAGCTCAAATAGTTATAGGTACAGAAAGCTGGCTAAAGCTGGAAGTACGTTCAGCCGACATTTTTTCAAACGATACTACAGTGTTCAGAAAGCATAAAAAAAATACAGTTGATGGTGGAGTATTTGTTGCTGTCAGAAGTAGTTTGCCCTGAAGTGAAAAAGAAGTAGATAGTTCCCGTGAAATAGTATGGGTAGAGGTTATACCTGGCAATCACGCCAAACTATTAATTGGATCGTTTTTCCGACCCCCATCCCTCCCCCCTCCTCCCCCACGACTCACAAGATACAGTCGCTGAACAGTCCAAAGAAAACTCGAGTCGCATTTCAAATGGGTACCCCACTCATACAAATGGCTCAAATGGCACTGAGCACTATGGGACTTAACATCTGAGGTCATCAGTCCCCTAGAACTTAGAACTACCTAAACCTAACTAAGGGCATCACACACATCCATTCCCGAGGCAGGATTCGAATCTGCGACCGTAGCGGTCGGTGGTGACTCAATCTACCCTCGATATGCTGGAAAATTTATACGTTCAAACCGGGGGCAGGCGTAAAACGTCTGCACTAAATGCTTTCTCAGAAAATTATTTTGAACAGTTAGTTCATGAGCCCACTCGAAGCGTAAATGGTTGCGAATGCATACTTGACCTCTTAGCAACAAATAATCCTGAACAAATAGGGAGTATTATGACGAAAACAGGGATTAGCGACAACAAGGCAGTTGCTGCTGGGCTGAATATCGTAACACCTACAACCATCAAAAAGAAACGCAAAGCATATCTATTTAAAAAAGCTGATAAAAATGTTCTTAACGCCTTTTTAAGAGAGAGTATTCACTCCTTCCGATCTGATCATGTAAACGTAGAAAAGTTGTGGAATGATTTGAAAGAGATAGTATCGACAGAAATTGAGAGATATATACTGTAACACATAAATTAATAATAGATGGTACTGATCCCCCATGGTACACAAAACGGGACAGATCGCTGTTGCAGAAGCAGCTAAAAATGCATGCTCAACTTAAAATAACGCAAAATCTCCAAGACTGGCAAAGTTTTGCAGAAGTTCGAAATATAGTGACTACTTAAATGCGAGATGCTTTTCATAATTTCCACAAAGAAATTCCGTCTCGAAATCTGGCAGAAAATCCAAACAGATTCTGGTCATACATAAAGCACACCAGTGGCAAGACGCAGTCAATACCTTCACTGCTCGATAACAACGGTAAAACCACTGACGACAGTGTCACTAAAGCAGAGTTATTAAACACGGTTTTCCGAATCTACTTCACCAAAGAAGACGAAGTAAATATTCCTGAATTCCAATCAAGAACAACTGCCAAAATGAGAAACATAGAAGTATATATCCTCGGTGTAACAAATCAGCTTCAGTCACTTCATAAAGGCCTCCGGTCCAGATTGTGTACCAGTCAAGTTCCTTTCAGAGTATGCTGATACAATAGCTGCATGTTTAGCAATTATATAAAACTGCTCCCTCACAGAAGGATCCGTACCTAAAGACTGGAAAATTGCTCAAGTCTCACCAATACCCAAAAGGGAAGTAGGAGTTGTTGTTGTCTTCAGTCCTGAGACTGGTTTGATGCAGCTCTCCATGCTACTCTATCCTGTGCAAGCTGCTTCATCTCCCAGTACCTACTGCAACCTACATCCTTCTGAATCTGCTTAGTGTACTCATCTCTCGGTCTCCCTCTACGATTTTTACCCTCCACGCTGCCCTCCAATGCTAAATTTGTGATCCCTTGATGCCTCAAAACATGTCCTACCAACCGATCCCTTCTTCTAGTCAAGTTGTGCCACAAACTTCTCTTCTCCCCAATCCTATTCAATACCTCCTCATTAGTTACGTGCTCTATCCACCTTATCTTCAGTATTCTTCTGTAGCACCACATTTCGAAAGCTTCTATTCTCTTCTTGTCCAAACTAGTTATCGTCCATGTTTCACTTCCATACATGGCTACACTCCAAACAAATACTTTCAGAAACGACTTCCTGATACATAAATCTATATTCGATGTTAACAAATTTCTCTTCTTCAGAAACGCTTTCCTTGCCATTGCCAGTCTACATTTTATATCCTCTCTACTTCGACCGTCATCAGTTATTTTACTTCCTAAATAGCAAAACTCCTTTACTACTTTAAGTGTCTCATTTCCTAATCTAATTCCCTCAGCATCACCCGATTTAATTTGACTACATTCCATTATCCTCGTTTTGCTTTTGTTGATGTTCATCTTATATCCTCCTTTCAAGACACTGTCCATTCCGTTCAACTGCTCTTCCAAGTCGTTTGCCGTCTCTGACAGAATTACAATGTCATCGGCGAACCTCAAAGTTTTTACTTCGTCTCCATGAATTTTAATACCTACTCCAAATTTTTATTTTGTTTCCTTTACTGCTTGCTCAATATACAGATTGAATAACATCGGGGAGAGGCTACAACCCTGTCTCACTCCTTTCCCAACCACTGCTTCCCTTTCATGCCCCTCGACTCTTATGACTGCCATCTGGTTTCTGTACAAATTGTAAATAGCCTTTCGCTCCCTGTATTTTACCCCTGCCACCTTTAGAATTTGAAAAAGAGTATTCCAGTCAACATTGTCAAAAGCTTTCTCTAAGTCTACAAATGCTAGAAACGTAGGTTTGCCTTTTCTTAATCTTTCTTCTAAGATAAGTCGTAAGGTCAGTATTGCCTCACGTGTTCCAACATTTCGACGGAATCCAAACTGATCCTCCCAGAGGTCTGCATCTACCAGTTTTTCCATTCGTCTGTAAAGAATTCGCGTTAGTATTTTGCAGCCGTGGCTTATTAAACTGATAGTTCGGTAATTTTCACATTTGTCAGCACCTGCTTTCTTTGGGATTGGAATTATTATATTCTTCTTGAAGTCTGAGGGTATTTCGCCTGTCTCATACATCTTGCTCACCAGCTGGTAGAGTTTTGTCAGGACTGGTTGTCCCAAGGCCGTCAGTAGTTCTAATGGAATGTTGTCTACTCCGGGGGCCTTGTTTCGACTCAGGTCTTTCAGTGCTCTGTCAAACTCTTCACGCAGTATCGTATCTCCCATTTCGTCTTCATCTACATCCTCTTCTATTTCCATAATATTGTCCTCAAGTACATCGCCCTTGTATAAACCTTCTATATACTCCTTCCACCTTTCATCCTTTGAATTACAGGTCCATATCACTAAGGTCTATTTGAAGCAGGGTTTTGGAACATATGCTGTATTCGAACATTATGAAGTACCTCGAAGAAAACGATTTATTGACATATAGTCAGCACGGATTCCGAAAATACAGTTCTTGCGAAACACAACTAGCTCTTTATACTCATGAAGTAATGAGTGCTATCGACAAGTTATGTCAAATTGATTCCATATTTTTAGATTTCCAGAAGGCTTTCGAGACCGTTCCTCCGAAGCGCCTTCTAACCAAACTGCGTGCCTGTGGAATATCGCCTCAGTTGTGCGACTGAATTCGTAATTTCCTGTGAGAAAGGTTACAAATCGTAGTGATAGGCGGAAAGTCATCGAGTAAAGCAAAAGTCATATCCGGCGTTCCCCAAGGAAGTGTTATAGGCCCTATATTGTTCCTGATCTTTTAGAACGACATAGGAGACAATCTGAGTAGCCGTCTTAAATTGTTTGCAGATGATGCTGTCATTTACCGTCTTGTAAAGTATCAGATGACGAAACTAAATTGCAAAATGATTTTGATAAGATATCTGTGTGGTGCGAAAAGTGGCAACTGACCCTGAATAAAGAAAAGTGTGAAGTTATTCACATGAGTACTAAAAGAAATGCGCTGAATTTGGATTACACGATAAATCACACAAATCTGAAAGCTGTAAATTCAACTAAATATTTAGGGATTAGAATTAACAAATAACCTAGGTTGGAACGATCTCAGAGATAATGTTGTGGGTAGAGCAAGCCACAGACTATTCACTGGCGGAACACTTAGAAGGTGCAAGAGGTCTACTAAAGAGACTGCTTACATCACGGTTGTCCGCCCTATTCCGGAGTATTGCTGTGCGGTGTGGGATCCGCATCAGATGGGATTGACGGATGACAATGAAAAAGTGCAAAGAGGGGCAGCTCGTTTTGTATAATCGCTAATTAGGGGAGATAGTGCCACAGACATGATACGTGAATTGGAGTGGCAATCATTAAAACAAAGGCGTTTTTCGTCGCGACGGGATCTTCTCATGAAATTTCAGTCACTAGTTTTCTACTCCGATTGCTTAAACATTCTGTTGGCACCCGCCTACATAGGGAGAAATGGTCATCAGGAGAAAATAAGAGAAATAAGGGCTCGCAAAGTAAAATTTAAATGCTCGCTTTTCCCGCGCGCCGTTCGAGAGTGGAACGGTAGAGAGGTAGCTTTGGGTGGTTCATTGAACCCTCTGCCACGCAATCACGTAGATGTAGATGTAGTGCAACACTGCATCATGCATTACCGTTTGCTGTGCTAAAAGGTCGAAGTATTTGACGTCGGTGGGAAAACATGTTATCACTCACTGTTAATCACTTCGTTTACTAGGCTAAACAGGTAGTCACAACAAAGCAATTGCTTCTTAACACCTTTTAATCCCCTTTTTCCTTAGAGTAAATCATTTGTTTATAGATGAAATCAGCTCATCTCTCTCTCTCTCTCTCTCTCTCTCTCTCTCTCTCTCTCTCTCTCTCTCTCTCTCTGCACTGCAAAATAATTTGACTATTTTAATGCAATTTTAACGATTAAATGATTCTTTTTCTAGAGAACAAATCGCAGGAATACAAAGCCTGTCCTCATCCATAGTATTTTGCATGGATATTTTCACACATTTTAGTGTAGAGTCGTTATGGGGCAGGTCACTGCTATGCACAGTAATCTCTACATCTACATCTACATTTATACTTCACAAGTCACCCAACGGTGTGTGGCGGAGGACACTTTATGTGCCACTGTCATTACCTCCCTTTCCTGTTCCACTCGCGTATGGTTCGCGGAAAGAACGGCTGCCGGAAAGCCTCCGTGCGCACTCGAATCTCTCTAATTTTACATTCGTGATCTCCTCGGGAGGTATAAGTTGGGGAAGCAATATATTCGATACCTCATCCAGAAGCGCATCTTATCGAAACCTGGGCCGCAAGCTACACCGCGGTGCAGAGCGCCTCTCTTGAAGAGTCTGCCACTTGAGTTTGCTAAACATATCCGTAACTCTATCACGCTTACCAAATAACCCTGTGACGAAACGCGCCGCTCTTCTTTGGATCTTCTCTATCTCCTCTGTCAACATGTACGGATCCAACACTGATGCGCAAAACTCAAGTATAGGCCGAATGAGTGTTTAGTAAGCCACCTCCTTTGTTGATGGACTACATTTTCTAAGGACTCTCCTAATGAATCTCAACCTCTCTGTATACTACAGCATCATCCGCGAAAAGACGCATGGAAGTTCCGACACTATCTACTAGGTCATTTATATACACTCCTGGAAATTGAAATAAGAACACCGTGAATTCATTGTCCCAGGGGTCAGATACATCACATGATCACACTGACAGAACCACAGGCACATAGACACAGGCAACAGAGCATGCACAATGTCGGCACTAGTACAGTGTATATCCACCTTTCGCAGCAATGCAGGCTGCTATTCTCCCATGGAGACGATCGTAGAGATGCTGGATGTAGTCCTGTGGAACGGCTTGCCATGCCATTTCCACCTGGCGCCTCAGTTGGACCAGCGTTCGTGCTGGACGTGCAGACCGCGTGAGACGACGCTTCATCCAATCCCAAACATGCTCAATGGGGGACAGATCCGCAGATCTTGCTGGCCAGGGTAGTTGACTTACACCTTCTAGAGCACGTTGGGTGGCACGGGATACATGCGGACGTGCACTGTCCTGTTGGAACAGCAAGTTCCCTTGCCTGTCTAGGAATGGTAGAACGATGGGTTCGATGACGGTTTGGATGTACCGTGCACTATTCAGTGTCCCCTCGACGATCACCAGAGGTGTGTGGCCAGTGTAGGAGATCGCTCCCCACACCATGATGCCTGGTGTTGGCCCTGTGTGCCTCGGTCGTATGCAGTCCTGATTGTGGCGCTCACCTGCACGGCGCCAAACACGCATACGACCATCATTGGCACCAAGGCAGAAGCGACTCTCATCGCTGAAGACGACACGTCTCCATTCGTCCCTCCATTCACCCCACTGGAGGCGGGCTGCACGATGTTGGGGCGTGAGCGGAAGACGGCCGAACGGTGTGCGGGACCGTAGCCCAGCTTCATGGAGACGGTTGCGAATAGTCCTCGCCGATACCCCAGGAGCAACAGTGTCCCTAATTTGCTGGGAAGTGGCGGTGCGGTCCCCTACGGCACTGCGTAGGATCCTACGGTCTTGGCGTGCATCCGTGCGTCGCTGCGGTCCGGTCGCAGGTCGACGGGCACGTGCACCTTCCGCCGACCACTGGCGACAACATCGATGTACTGTGGAGACCTCACGCCCCACGTGTTGAGCAAGTCGGCGGTACGTCCACCCGGCCTCCCGCATGCCCACTATACGCCCTCGCTCAAAGTCCGTCAACTGCACATACGGTTCACGTCCACGCTGTTGCGGCATGCTACCAGTGTTAAAGACTGCGATGGAGCTCCGTATGCCACAGCAAACTGGCTGACACTGACGGCGGCGGAGCACAAATGCTGCGCAGCTAGCGCCATTCGACGGCCAACACCGCGGTTCCTGGTGTGTCCGCTGTGCCGTGCGTGTGATCATTGCTTGTACAGCCCTCTCGCAGTGTCCGGAGCAAGTATGGTGGATCTGACACACCGGTGTCAATGTGTTCTTTTTTCCATTTCCAGGAGTGTATTTGTATTTAACACTTTCAGGAGAAGCTTTTGCCAAGCTGCAGACATAAAGAAAGTTCAATAACATCACAGCACTTGATGTTTTCCAGGAATCCTTTCGGATGTACAACACAATTAATTGACGGCAGGAATCCGAAGATTGTAATTTAAATAGAACTGAATTGGATAGTTTGCTGGGAAAGAAAATAATGTCGGTTCAAAGAGGTGTAGAGCTGTCACGTGATCATTAATACTGAATCGATTACTGATCTGTCATTACGAGGTCCAGAAGCCTTGCGCACACACATTTCTCCATTGCGTGAAATGTTCCCGCATTCCAATTGACTGTCCTTGCTGCTGGTGACTGTCGATATTATAGAGAACGTCGTCAGTGCAAAAGGAAATTTGCTTGAAATGAACGCTTTCCGCTCTTATTTCCTCCATTTATTCGGGAAACTTTCGCTAGGTGGTGACACTTACTTTACCGTATTTTAGCGCAGAGCAAGATATTTACGAATGTATTGCTACAGGACAAAAGAATTTCTAAGCGGACGGAATTGCCGATCCCAGAAAGAAGGAACTGTCGAAAACATTATCGAAAAATTAACAGCACACGGCGTTTAAGAGTTTTCAGAAGTTCCCTAAGAGCTGTACTCTCTAGAAGCCACGAGCACAAACTGTGTTACATAGAGCCATCCATCGCTCCAAGGCGTAGGTTTAAGACGTACTACAACATATTCAAAAAACATCATTCAGTATCAACAGTTTCAAAAACGGTCATTGTCATTATTTAAATCCGCATGTGAAATATTCGGAATTCTGTAGTACAATATTGAGAAATTCACTGAGGTGACAAAAGTCATGGCATACCTCCTAATATCGTGGCAAGACGTTGGAAGTACACCTACAGAAATATGGAGCCATGTTACCTCTGTACCTGTCCATATATGAGAAGGTTTTGCCGGTGCAGGACTTCGCGCACGAACTGATCTCTCGATTATGTCCCATAAATGTTCGATGGGATTCACGTCGGGCGATCTCGGTTTCCAAATAATTCCCTCCAACTGTCAAGAATGTTCTTCAAACTAATACCGAACTATTTTGGACAATGACAGGCCACATTGTCATCCAAAATAATTCGATCGATATGAAGTCCACGAATGGATGCAAATGGTTACGAAGTAGCCGAAGATAACCATTTTCAGTCAGTGATCGGTTCAGTTGGGCCAAAGGACGTAGTCCATTCCATGTAAACACAGCTCACACCTTTATGGAGCCACCACCAACTTGCACAGGGCCTTGTTGACAAGTTGCGTCCGTGGCTTCGACCTGGCCACGGTTTTCCACTCATCTAGCATCCATCCAATATACACTACTGGCCATTAAAATTGCTACACCACGAAGATGCCGTGCTACAGACGCGAAATTAAATCGACAGGAAGAAGATGCTGTGATATGCAAATGATTAGATTTTTAGAGCATTCACACAAGGTTGGCGCCTGTGGCCACACCTACAACGTGGTGACATGAGGAAAGTTTCCAACCGATTTCTCATACACAAACAGCAGTTGGCCGGCGTTGCCTGGTGAAACGTTGTTGAGATGCGTCGTGTAAGGAGGAGAAATGCTTACCATCTTGTTTCCGACTTTGATAAAGGTCGGATTGTAGCCTACCGCGATTGCGGTTTATCGTATCGCGACATTGCTGCTCACGTTGGTCGAGATCCAATGACTTTTAGTAGGATTTTGAATCGGTGGGTCCAGGAGGGTAATACGGAACGCCGTTCTGGATCCCAACGGCCTCGTATCACTAGCAGTCGAGATGACAGGCATCTTATCTGCATGGCTGTAACGGATCGTGCAGACGTGTCTCGATCAACAGATGAGCACGTTAGCAAGACAACAACCATCTGCACCAACAGTTCGACGACGTTTGCAGCAGCATGGCTGCGGTTACCCTTGACGCTGCATCACAGACAGGGGCGCCTGCGATGGTGTACTCAACGACGAACCTGGGTGCACGAATGGCAAAACGTCATTTTTTTGGATGAATCCAGGTTCTGTTTACAGCATCATGATGGTTGCATCCGGGTTTTGGAACATCGCGGTGAACGCACATTGGAAGCGTGTATTCGTCATCGCCATACTGGCGTATTACCCGGCGTGATGGTACTGGGTGCCATTGGTTACACGTCTCGGTCACCTCTTGTTCGCATTGACGGCACTTTGAACATTGGACGTTACTTTTCAGATGTGTTACGACTCGTGGTTCTACCCTTCATTCGATCGCTGCGAAACCCTACATTTCAGCGGGATAATGCACGACCATATGCAGGTCCTGTAAGGGACTTTCTGGATACACAAAATGTTCGACTGCTGTCCTAGCCAATACATTCTCCAGATCTCTAACCAACGTCTGGTCAGTGGTTGCCGAGCAACTGGTTTGTCACAATACGCCAGTTTCTACTATTGATGAAATGTGGTATCGTGTTGAAGCTGCAAGGGCAGCTCTACCTGTACACTCCATCCGAGCTCTTTTTGACTCGATGCCCAGGCGTATCAAGGCAGTTATTACGTCCAGAGGTGGTTGTTCTGGGTATGGATTTCTCAGGATCTATGCATCCAAATTGCGTGAAAATGTATGTCAGTTCTAGTATAATATATTTGTTCAATGAATACCCGTTTATTATCTGCATTTCTTCTTAGTGTAGCAATTTTAATGGCCAGTAGTGTAGTCACGATCCCAGAAGAGGCGCTGCAGGCGATACCATGCTGTTACTAAAGGCACTCGCGTCTGTCGTCTGCTGCCGTAGCGCATTAATGTCAAATTTCGCCTAGCTGTCCTAACGTATACGTTCGTCGTACGTCGCACATTGATTTCTGTGGTTATTTTGGGCATAGTTAGCACTGACCACTCTACGCAAAAGGCACTGCTCTTAAGTGAAGGCTGTTGGCCACTGCGTTGTCCGTAGTGAGAGGGAATGCTTGAATTGTGGTATACTCGGCACACTGGTGACATTGTGGATCCCGGAATATTCAGTTCCCTAACGACTTCCTAAACGGAAAAACGGAATGTTCCACGTATCTAGCTCCAACTACCACTCCGAGTTCTAAGTCTATTTATTCCAGCCGTGTACCCATAATCACGTGAGACGCCTTTTCATATGAATCACCTGAGTGAATCCAACAGCTCCACCTACGCACTGCCCTTTTATACGTTGCATAAGCGATACTACCGCCATCTATATACATTCATATCGCTATCCCACGACTTTTGGCAACTGAGTGCATTCTGTAATATACCTTTTTGGGGTGACTCCATCACGAGACTTTAACTACAGGTTTTTTGTGGTGCCTAGGCATTGCACCACACCGCTGGATGTGCTATTCCTGAGATGAAAAGACTGGTGCAGAAGAAGAAGTCGTACCTACTGTCGTCAAACAAGTCTACCAGCTGACAGAAAATTCCAAGGAACTGGAACTGGCCGGCCGCGGTGGTCTCGCGGTTCTAGGCGCGCAGTCCGGAACCGTGCGACTGCTATGGTCGCAGGTTCGAATCCTGCCTCGGGGATAGATGTGTGTGATGTCCTTAGGTTAGTTAGGTTTAAGTAGTTCTAAGTTCTAGGGGACTGATGACCGCAGCAGTTGAGTCCCATAGTGCTCAGAGCCATTTGAACTGGAACTGATGCTGCGACAGTTTCCTCTGGTAACACTCTAGTAGGTGACTGCTCTTTCTATACACACGCAGCGGTCGCTGCGTCTGAGTCATCGTCCTCCCTGTGATATTACCGAGACAGTGCCGCGCTGCCTCGTGTTGTCGCAGCGGATAGCCGAGGCGAGGCCACAGGTGTCCGTGGAAGTGGGTTGCCATCTGTATGGAAATGCCGCCGCCGCTCCGTCGCTTAGAAACAAACGCAAGTAAGCGACCCGCGGTCGCCGTATCGGTTTCCCTCCCCCCCCCCCCCCATCTCCACCGTTCCCCAACTCTTGAGACACCAACATCGCTGACACGGCCACCAGCGCCTCCAGGTCGCGAAAGCTAATTCATCACAGCCAGACGTTTCCAGCCACTCTGATCAAGCAAATGGTGGCGCCGACCTGTAGACACATTCGTTGCTTCTAAGCGCGTTCTTGTCTTCACTAATCCAATGAGTGAAGTAGAGAGCTTGCAGAGTATCTTTACCCCTAGCTGCACAGAGTGATCGGTGGGTTGCGGGGGGGAGGGGGGGGGCAACGAGACTCGTGGGGGCTCAGTCGTCAAGCAACACTGCGGTACGGGAGATGCAGACGCACCAACGCACCATATCCCATGACTTGTGAACTACAGCTAGTGACAGTTCTTCACGTTTACAAAGCTTTCGAGTCATCCAGTGTGGTACACTTTCAAAGCGTCCGGCAAACAAGAACTAAAGCTTTTGCAGGTTTGTTTACACCCTAATAAAGCGTCTCTGACATACTAATTTAACGACGCAGAAATTAATTGTGTTTCGTGAAGCCACTGGCGAAATTACGTGGTCTTCAGTTGGTATCAATATTGATGCCACAGAACTGGTTATGTATTGCGTATTTACATATCATTATTCCCTTTATTATTCCAAAGAAAGTGATTAAAATGTTCCAGCTCCCTACCGAGGTTTATTTCTTTTAAGGTGGGGTTCAACAGCTCGCATTGTCTGTAAAATCGCATAAAATATTATCTTAATCGGTACTCGAAAGGTATTATTTCCCTGATTTAATGTGAGGAACTCGCCAGCAAGATCTAATAATATATTTTTGACGGAAAAATAAACCAATGTTTTTCCTTTTGCGCTGAAACTGCTAATAGCAGATAGAGTTTGAGTAATATTGTATGACCCAAAATCGCTAAAATTGTTGTGCGAAGTGACTGATATGAACAACAACGTGGCTTGAGAGCTATTGAGAGCGTTATTCCCTTCAGCTCGATATAAAAAAAAAGAAGCGGAAATAAAATGCGTTTAAATATGGAACATGAACAGTGCTGGAATAGTAGCCGTCTAAGAGAGCTTGTCAGATGACCCACCGTTGACAGTGAAATAATTCGTCGGACTTGGAAACCACACAGCACGGGTGACTGAAATGTGTGTTTAATGCCGGTTTTGTCGAATTTGATGCGCGTCACCCCTTTAATACCCTCCCAACCGCCCACGCCGTCCCACGGACGCAATAAATCAAACCGGAGTTTTTTGATTGGCGAGCCGATAACACGCCAGTCGCTGTTGAAATAAGGATACAGCTTCCGATTAAATTTAATCAGGTCACGGGCCGGTGACTGTGACAGCGGCAGCGTCGCCCCTGGCTCTGCCCCCTCCTCCCCTCCCCCCCTCCCCCCACCCACACTTTCCTCCCCCACTACACAAACACACACACACACACACACACACACACACACACACACACACACACACACACACACACATAGCCGCACGCAATACACATGATGCCCCTCACCACGCCGCCCTGTTTAGCATATGGCGCTATGGATCGTGGTCGAACGAGAGTAGCATTCACGCAAGAAAATGTTTCATTTGAGTGAATAGCTGGAGCTACACGCATGGGAAATTCCATTCCGGCAATCGTTAGGTAGTTCAATATTCCGAGATCCACAGTGACCACGGCTTACTGAGAATACCAAATGTCAGCCATTACCTCTCACCATTCTCAAAGGAGTGGCCGAGAGCCTTCACTGAACGACCGAGAGCAGCGGCGTTTACACAAAATTTTCGGTGCTGAAAGATAATCAACACTGGGTCAAATAACAACATAGATCAATCTGGAACGACGAACGTATCCGTTAGGACAGTGGGGTGAAATCTGGCGTGAATGGGCAATGACACCAGACGACCCAACAGTGTGCGTTTGCTAAGAGCACCAAATCGCCTGCAGCACATCTCCTGGGCTCGTGAGCATGTCGGGTGGATTCCAGACGACTGAGAAACCGTGGCCTGGTGAGGTGCGTCCCGATTTCAGCTGGTAAGAGGTGGCGGTAGAGTCTGAGTGGGGCGCAGATTCCATGAAGCCATGGATCCAAGTTGTCAACGAGGCCCTGCACAAGTTGCAGTTGGCTACAAAATCGTGTGACTTTTTTTATACATGAAATGAACTGGATCCTCTGGTCCAACTGAACTGATGATTTGCTGGAAATGTGTGTGTTCGGCGACTTGGAAAAAACTATTGTGGAATTTTTATGGATGACAGTGCCTCAAGTCACGCCAAAATTATTCGTGATTGGTTTGAAATTTTTCAGGACAGCTCTAGGGAATGATGTGGCCACGCATATCGGACGACTAGCATTCCATCGAATATTTACGGGACACATTTGAGAGGTCAGGTGGTGGACAAATTCCTGCACCGGCACCACTTTCGCAGTTATGGACAGCTACAGAGGCAGCATGGCTCAGTGTCTGGAGCGGTCTTCCACAACGACTTGTTGAGTCTACGCCACTTCAGGTTTCCTGCACCACCTCGGGTGAAACGAATTCCGAAACGATATCAGAAAACAGGTTGTTTGAAATTACATGTATGAAAGAATAAAAAATCGAGATGTAAAGATCACGTCATTAGGAACAGTTTTTCTTAGAGACAAAATGTTCGCTGCTGCCTGTGACAACGCTAGATATCCTTTTGCATTGTTTATGTGCCCGAGACGCGACAGGAGATAGGCAACCTGCGAAGTGAGTATGCAGTGTGTGTTGACTGCAATTCACTCGTCTCCTCTGCATGAAGAGGGTAGGCCGAACCAATGAAAACTGCTGATTTGCTTTCTAAAATATCTTTCCGCCAGGAGAGACACCTATTTTTCAGGTTTTCTTGTTAAAGATCACTCAATCAATTTGCAGGGACGCCTAAAGGAACCCAGCGTGGTCAGTAAGCGTCGGCTTACATTTTTCTCTAGCGAAACGTGTTACCCATGGCTCGGTCTATCACCCTAGACGTCTGATGCAAAGACTTTGAAATATCATGTGTATAAAACAGCAACTTGTTACTTCGTGGAGCCGGCCGTTGTGGGCAAGCGGTTGTAGGCGCTTCAGCCCGGAACCGCGCTGCTGCTACGATCTCAGGTTCGAATGCTGCCTCGGGGATCGATGTTTGTGATATCCTTAGGATATTCAGTTCCAAGTTCTAGGGGCCTAATGATCTCAGATGTTAAGTCTCATAGTGCTCAGAGCCATTTGAACCATTTGTTACTTCGTGGAAACTCGTGTATTCCACTGACTAGTCTTGGAACCTATTCAGGATGGCCTACATATGGAGCACATTTTACATGTTGCCTCATCTGAAGATGAAATAAACGAATATGTCACGAAAGTGACTAGTTCCAGTTTTCTTTATTTGTGTTCTGTACCAACTGACAAACCCGGCATTGTCCGGGTAATCCTTTTGCCAGTTTTTATTAGAAACTTACAGTTTCTGAAAGCTGGGCTCAGCTGGTTCACGTATCTAAAACGCGATTTTGTGAGCGTCTCTATGCCGACACCTCTTCATCGTTCTATAGACGGCTATTGTTTTCGCCTACAGACGTTTGTCCTCCGTAGTTGACAGCTATCAAAACCGCTGTCAGGGATTTCTTTAAGTTGATCGACAGTAGGAATCTCTTAGTACTAAAGAATAAATGTAGCGCATTCAAAGTTCATGCAACTTGCGGCATTTTTACACGTAACTCAGTGTCTATGACGTGAAATGTCCTGTGGCATGCGTGCATACGTTCTGCGAAATATGTTGCGAATAAAATTAGTAGCAAAGAACTAATAAATTTAAACATCATGCACACAGCCAATATTTTTCACGAATTTCAGTGTTCACTCCGTCATATCTCCTGACCTATGTGTGTACCATGATACAATTTTCTAGGCACAATTAACGGCATATGTGGAAACTGTCTGAGAAATGTATTGCGGACAGATTTTGTAGAACAAAAGCAAAAAAATTTAAGCGTCAGTTTTCCATCAGTCTCGTTGTTTATGACGTCATGTCTTCGGGACTGTGATAGGTAGGTGGTTTTTACCTCCATCAGCGAGTCTTGCCAAATAGTTAGGGATATGTGTACCAAAAATTGTTGAAATCGGTCTCGTGGTTTACTAGGAGATTCGAACCTACAAATACACACTGATATATACATGCATACGTAGACTTTTATAAAATATGTTGATATAGTCATGGGCCTGCCACATCAATAATGAGTAAGCTATGAGAAATGAAACTGCAAGGACTTTTCGCTACATGTTTGTCACGTTAATGTTCCACGAAAATCGGGGCTTCGTCAGGACAGTAACTGACTATCGAAGTCACGGAATCTTAGCGAAACGGCACTGTCCTGTGAAAGCAGGGATTACACTTATGCCGGGGACATTACCCTGTTGGTGACGATGTTATCTCCAGTGTGGTTGGAGTGGACACCACATCTGTGTGGTTCCCTTATTTCTTCGACATTCAGCTGTTTTCGTACAGCGCGAAAACTGCAAGACGTACACAGAAAAGAGACATATTAGGTGGACAGGGCGTCTCTCCCATTTCGATTCGTAATACGCGCTTCACACCTCTAGGGGCAGGCAAGTCGGAACGTGGTCGAACAATCCGATCCGTACTGTCGCAGCGAATTATTTCGCCCCTCCAGATAGACAACCCAATGAACAGAGTTCCAAAGCAGGCTGGTGTACCGTTTTCCGCGCAACAATTGCAGGCACATGGTCTTCTGCCTATATTGACGTTTGTTACATTACAAATGATCGCCATACAGATAATCTGTGATGTGAGTTAAATACATGGAAATATGCTCTACCGAACAACACTTGTCTGTTTTCTGTATGTCGTGTAATTTTCACGCATTCGCCTTCTGAAACCCAGGGAAAAGTTATGAAAAACCTTGTAGGTAGTTGTTAAACATTGACATTGATTTGCGCTATTATAGACTAACATTACACATTTTTATCTCGTAGTTCTACATTTACACTATGCAATCCACTTTATGGTGTGTGGTGGAGCGTTCTTTACATACGAGTGTCACTTCCCTTCGTTGCTCTTCCATTCTCGAATTGTGCACTGGAAGAAAGACTTCTGTCAAGCTTCAGTGTGAGCACGAATCTCTCTGATTTCGCCTTCAGGGTCGTCTAGTTAGATATTTATTCTTAACAAAGTTCCAGAATTTAATGCCTTCCAGGAAAGTTATCACGCTCAAATTACTCCAGGAATTGAGAGCTGGCTGAAACCTAAAGTAGAAAGCTCTGAGATATTTAGCGAGTTATGGAACGTATATCGGAAAGAAAGATTAGACGCCGTAGGTTGGGGAGCCTTCATTGCAGGTGACAAAAATATTGCCTCTATTGTCGTCGTAAGCTGAGTGTAACTGGTTGCACATAATAAGTCCAGGTGAACCAAGTTAATTGTTGGTTGCTTTTACCAGCCACCAGGTTGTGCCTTGACAGTTCTAGAGTCAACCAGAGAAAGTCTGTTGACAGTAGTGGGTAAATACCTATATCATACAATACTAACTGCAGGCGACTGTGACGCCTATGGATTTAGTGCTGAGGGTACAGACAGTCTGTGAATTAATTTTGAACACGTTTCTGAAAATTGACTTGAACAGCTAGTCCGGCATGCCACACGCAATGGAAATTCTTAGGCCTTGTAGCTACGAACAGCCTGGACCTTATCGACGCCGTCAGTATACGTAGCATAGTGTAGTACAGTATGTCATGGTAGCGACTATAGTTACGAAAGTTAATAAATTATTCAAGAAGGCTAGGAGACAGGTTCTGATAGCAGTAGCTGATAAGCAGTTTGTACCACCTAACAGACAATGAACTGACATAACTTAGTTTCAGTAAAATAGAGGCAGAGGAATTGTGGGCAAAGTTTAAACAGATTGTAAATTGTAGACTGGAGAACTATATGCCTAATACGTGGATTAAGAGCGGAAAATATCAGGGCTGTTGCACTCTCCATTCAAAACAAGACGTCCGAACGATGACAAGCAAACGCTACTAGAGATTCGTGCGTCTGAAAAGAGGCATACAACGACTACCACCGTCGTACCTTGGCATAAGATCTGGAAGAAAACCCGACAAATCTGATCTACGTTGAAGCGCTAAGAGTGTCAAAGGCTCCATCCAGAAACTCGTTGACCAGTCTAGTGCGGCAGTTTGAAAATGAGCTGTCCTATTTGCATCACGAGCAAGTTTTGGCCATAAATGAGACCAGAGATGTTGATCAGAGTAGGTTGTAATGTACTTGGATTACGTAACCATTGCGGCAGCTCACCTGAACCTCGCGATACCAGTAATATTCTACTGTGTTTCTGTTACCTACTTAACTTATTTCTGAGACAACACTCAGATTTGATTTCATTTGTGATACATCGATATGTTTATATTACAATGATATTATTCTTATGTGTATTCTTTCTTTTATCACTATAATCTTTGACGTACTTGTAACTTTGAATTTTGGGCGCGTAAGCGATTATTAGTTAGTTGTTAGAGAGTCGGACCTTGAGAAAGTCAAGTGTTGGACTTCATGTTGGAAAGATGCATATTGTAGCCAGTTTATAAAATGTGAACTTAAACAGTGAGGAAGATGTTTTCAAGTTTGTTTTGTATTGTGAAGTGATGTTTTGTGTATTACGTGCCATTGCAACAAAAGCAGTAAAAAATAAGTGTAACTTGAATTCGGAGTGCTGATTTTTTTTACATCACCATTGTGCTAACTTTGAAAGGTTTAATCTTCAAGAATGGTTTGTAAACCGCATCTACAAAACTTTTGAATATAGCAGAATAAAACCTAGACCTCTTAGTATCCGAGCTTGGAATCATCACCACCTTGATTTTCGACGATTGAGCCATGACTTTACAAAGATACCAGCGTGGGAAACACGAAAAGATGAGTGCCTAGTTTATTTATTACTACAAGAAATGACTTTATTAACTGTGCTCCAATGACACCTGCCACATAATAACTTAGTTGTTGCCCGAAAATGATGTATTTAGCAGCGTGAGCAACACCACAATCGTTATTAAATTTTGACCTTTGTTGTGGTAGGGTTGTTAGACAGTCAGTGTCCGTTGGACAGCCTGGAAATGTACTTGCTTTAGATGACATGCCATGTAGAGGAGGCACCATTATTTTAATAGCATTTTGAAATAACATGTGTTGAGGAAAGATACTGAGCAAAGAGGAAAGATATTGAGTAAATAAGATTATATTAATGGAAGAATGATAGAAGCCAACTTTTAAGGTAGTCCAATGTTCTCCGTCACCTTTCTGTCGCGGTGCTGGGACGAAGTTGTTACACCGAAGTTCTTGAAGTGCAAGCACCTATTCACCACCGCCCAAGCACGTCATATCTACGATAGAATGGAACGAGCTTTCCTTCGCGAGCGAATTCACACAACACAACAATTAAAAACCGATTTTTCCCATCTGATGTGATATGACCTTCTACATCTACATCTACATCCATACTCCGCAAGCCACCTGACGGTGTATGGCGGAGGGTACCCTGAGTACCTCTATCGGTTCTCCCTTCTATTCCAGTCTCGTATTGTACGTGGAAAGAAGGATTGTCGGTATGCTTCTGTGTGGGCTCTAATCTCTCTGATTTTATCCTCATGGTCTCTTCGCGAGATATACGTAGGAGGGAGCAATATACTGCTTGACTCTTCCGTGAAGGTATGTTCTCGAAACTTTAACAAAAGCCCGTACCGAGCTACTGAGCGTCTCTCCTGCAGAGTCTTCCACTGGAGTTTATCTATCATCTCCGTAACGCTTTCGCAATTACTAAATTACCTTGCCTCGGTGGGTGGGCTAACGTAACTAACAGTATCACACCTGTACGTCCATGCACACTTAGTAGTACAGTTTGTTTAACGTCAAACGTACACCTTAGGCATTGTTGTCTGATTCATTTGTCATTTGTAGTCGACCACTATTAAATTATAATGCTTACAGCGTCATCTACTGCTACACTTTGTAACTATTTGCTATTCTTCTGTCATACGTTTTCCCTCTTTTCCGATAATATTCCGTTGCAAATTTCAAGCCATTCTGACCAGTGATGTTATTTCTGCGCCGGTTTACTATCACCCTGTAGACGCAGAGGCCAGATGCGTTGAGAGTTGGCAATACTCTCTTAGGATTTAAAGGTTGGCTACAGCGCGCATACACAAGCTCTGGAATCTAAGATACTGTTGTCGCGCTTCGCAGCGCACGGATTAATTAGTGGCAGTTTGGAAGGCAGTGTAGGAGCCCGCCTGCTGTGGTGAGCACGTGTGTTGGGCGAGGGGTCGTCGCCGAGCTGCCGCATTGCCGTGTCCGCCAGCAGTGACACAGGATTTGGTATTGAGTTGATATTTTTTATAATTTGCAGCACGCTTATTAATTTAAAGAAACGGGTTTGTGTATGTGCGTAGCAGCAGACGGTAATTTTGATAATGATAGGAGTTGCATTCTTAAGGGAAACCATTGTTAGGCGAATAGATTAAGTATTGATTTTTATCATTGATTTCTTTTGTAATTGTCAGGGAATTGTCTCACTATGTATTTAATTGAGAAGTATTTAAGTCTGTCTCAAGAGTTTGATTAATTCGTAATACTGCTTTAATGCCACTGGAGGCAGATTTACATACGAAGCGATTATACAAAGAGCTTCTAGCGTTTTGTTAATTTAATGAGAAAGAATCGCTTTCAGAATACATTTTTTGAAAATTACTTGTTTAGATTTGACCAAACCCTTTCTCTTGAATTATATGTGTATTTGCAGCAACAGCAGGAGCCGCCATACAGAACATGCCATGTATTCAGCTTGAAAAACATGTTTTTTTAATGTTTTTGTTAAATAATGGAACGCAGCAAATCACGCAGTGGCAGCATAAAGACCAAGTAAGTTATTTGTTGCGCACAGGACCAATAGAAACAAATAAATAAAGTTTAGGCGATCTCTGTAATAGTAAAGTTAACAAGAGATTTTCAGTAGTAAACACGAGATAAGAAGAAAGAGCTAGCGACTTTCAGCGTTCTTGCTAAGGGCTTCTCAAAGTCTTTAACGCGCAGCAACCAACGTTCAGTTAAAAACTCTGGCGAAGAGTGTGCCGGCGAAGAACTGTAACCAGCCACGCCTCCAGCTTCAGCCGGGGTTTTCGGACCGGTTGAGGCTGTGTGATGTAACCGAATTAGGAACGTCCAAAGAAGGGGGGATGAAACACATAATACCTGAAAGGAACGGCGTACCGATGGTGTATGCTCCCAGAAATAAATCCGAGAGGCCATCCTTGACCCGAGGTTGCGGTGAGGCGAGACAAGTTCGCCCAAAGAGGGAACGAATTTGTTGCCGGCACTGTTAAACGGAAGACGGCGTCCCGCGGGAATCGGCGCCAATCCGCCGTCTGGTCAAGTGGCGGTCGTAAGCCGCCGTAAGTGCTGGCGCCGTAAAGCGAGCCGCCGCGACGCCGTGTAACCACGCCCGGGCGGCGTCGGCCGGCACTCGCCAGCGCATCTGGGCGTAGCGCCGGACCGGATGTCTCCGCGGACGCTTCCCTGCACTCTGCTACAACTTGCTGATGGCTGCTGGGCATCGGCTCGGCTTCCTTACCTTGTGCTTAGTGACCAAACGACGATTCAACAAACTACGTGCTGGACACCACTATGCCGTTTGTTGTCCTCTACATCTACATCTTCATCTAAAGTGCGCGTCGTTTATGTTGGCGGCCGAGTTTAAGTTCGTTCTCCGCATCTGATGTCACAAAACACAATCAGCCAATGTACAGAAAACGGCGTTGCCAGATCTCGAATGCAGAGCAGAGCATGGACGAGTGTCTTCAGTTTTTGAAACGTTCAGTCAGAAATAAAGTGATAGAACAAAAGCAATGTCTTGATAGCAGACTTTCTTGTATAGAAAGTTTGGAAAAAGCATTCCTTATACCAATTGCTTCATATTCTATTAATTAATGAAACCAAACAAGCAATATGACTCCTAATTCAGGCGATATCAAGGAAAGGTGTTTGTATCAATCTCACGAACCGCTTTTTCGCCATAAAGAACAGCGGTAATTGTTTATTTCCTATTGTACTTCGACGAAGTGCGACTAATTCATAGTCATACCAACAGTATATCAGTATTTTGCGTGCCTGTTACAGTCCTCATGGAGTTACATTATAGGACGAGCCGCATTAACGTAACGGTTAAGGCGTTGGGTTAATAAGCGTCTAAAATGGACCATACGGAAAATATACTCATTGATTTTTACCTCTGCAAACTCATCAAAATTTCGTGCAATGGTTTACTGTATTTAATTCTGCGTTGAACATCGAAACAAAATTAAGTCATTTATGGGGGAAGGTATCAGTCAAGAAGATGTGTAAAAATCTAATTTTTGGGCCAAATAGTTTTTGTGGAATCGAATGATAAAGAGTGTCAAAGCAGTCGAAACACCATGTGTCAGCACAGGCGAGCAGTGCAGTGGCAAAATCGCGTACAGCGCGAAATGCGGGGAGCACGTCTCTGTAGCAGCGAAAGGGTTATTGCGGCCGTGGTGGCTTTACTTCATGAACTGCGCGCTCCGCCCTAAACGTAAGTTTGCGAACCTTACTATACTATGGCGCTGCTTCTCTTGGCGCGTGCGTCGTGTACAACTGGCAACGCAGCAATCTCCCGCGTCTGGGAGGGCATGCGCGAGCCGCCAAGATAAAAGAATTGAACTACAGATCTACATCGATACTCTGCAAATCACACTTAAGTGCAGAGGTTCATCGAACCACCTTCAGAATACTTCTCTATTATCCCACTCTCTAACAATGCTCGGAAAAAAACGAGCAACTACCGGGTGATCAAAAAGTCAGTATCAATTTGAAAACTTAATAAACCACGGAATAATGTAGACAGAGAGGTAAAAATTGACACACTTGCTTGCAATGACAAGGGGTTTTATTAGAACAAAAAAAAACAAAGTTGAAAAAAATTCCGACAGATGCGCGTCGCTTGGTGATGATCGTGTGCTCAGCTGTCACTTTCGTCATGCTTGGCCTCCCAGGTCCCCAGTCCCCAGACCTCAGTCCGTGCGATTATTGGCTTTGGGGTTACCTGAAGTCGCAAGTGTATCGTGATCGACCGACATCTCTAGGGATGCTGAAAGACAAAATCCGACGCCAATGCCTCACCATAACTCCAGACATGCTTTATTATGCTGTTCACAACATTATTCCTCGACTACAGCTATTGTTGAGGAATGATGGTGGACATATAGAGCATTTCCTGTAAAGAACATCACCTTTGCTTTGTCTTACTTCGTGAAGCTAATTATTGCTATTCTGTTCAGATGAAGCGGCCTCTGTCGGACATTTTTTGAACTTTCGTATTTTTTTGGTTCTAATAAAATTATTCCGTGATTTATTCAGTTTTCAAATTTATACTGACTTTTTGATTGCCCACTATATCTTCCCATGCGAGCTCTGATTTGTCTTATTTCATCACGATGATCGTTTCTCACTGTGTAGATCGGCGTCATTAAAATATCTTCGCATCCGGAGGAAAAAGTAGCTCATTGAAATTTCGTGGAAAGATTCCACCTCCACGAGAAACGCGTTCGTTTTAATGATGTCCAAATCCTGTATCTCGTCTGTGAACACTCTCCCCTACTTCTCCATAACACAGAACGTGTTGCTCTTCTTTGAACTTTCACCATGTCCTCTGTTAATCGTAACTAGTACGGATCCCACACCGCGCAGCAGTACTCCAAGAGGACAGAAAAGCGTAGTACAGGCAGTCTATTAGTAGATGTGTTGCATCTTCCAACTGTTCTGCCATTAAAACGCAATCTTTGGTTCGACATTTTCTATCTATTCTTTCCAATTTAAATTGTCCATAAATATGATTCCTAAGTATTTAGTTGAAATTATGGCCTTTGGATTTGATCTATTTATCGTGTTCAACGGATTCCTTTTCGCACTCATGTGGTTGAACTCAAACATTTCATTGTTTGGGTCAACTGTCACTTTTCGCACCATACAAATACCTCTCATTTTTATTTAAAAACGAACAGTCGAGAACGCAATAATATTTCTTTGTTAACCGGTTTCGGCTTATCTTATTTTTGGGCCCTGCAAGGGTAGGAACAGCAAGGTTTTAAACTGTACTATTACATATGGCCTTAAAATAAGATACAGAAACCTGTAGTAAAAATTGCATGCAGTACTATTGTATATGGCATTAAAAATAGAGAAAGGTTAAAGCGTTTACGCCTAAGGCCGGCGGCCCTTTGGATATTTCGTGATACCACGATCGTACACTGACTGATGGCTGTGGAGCCACGGGTTAAATAGCGTGCATTTCGCACGCCGACTATGGCTTACGTCCTCACCTTCCAATGGCAAAAGCTTCACAAGAGCTGTACGCGATTTGCACTGTAGCCAAAATACAAGAACACAAGATGTTAAAAAGTTATCAAGCATTAGGCAAGTGGTCATTTATGTTAAAATAAATTAAACAAACTTAAGGCCGTGTGTCGTAGTACAGTTTGTAACCTTGCTGTTCCCACTCCTGCAAGGTCAAAAAATTCTGAAGATGGCTTGTAGATAAGCCGAAACCGGTTAATAAAGAAATATTATTGAGATCACGACTGTTCATTTTTAAATATAGATACAGGCCGCTGCTCTCCGTTGACGTTGGTTTCAAAATTTATGATACAGATACCTTGTCTGAATTATTTTGCAATTTGTTTTGATCTTCTGATTACTTTACTAGACGGTAAACGACAGTGTCATAAACAACCTAAAACGGCTCCTCAGATTACCTTTGGGAACGCCAAAAAGCATTTCTGTTTTACTCGATGACTTTCCGTCAATTACTACGAACCTCTCCGACAGCAAATCACAAATCAACAATCCCTTGTACGTGAAATAAGTGCGGAAATATTGTGTTACTCTCACTGTGTAGTGTATGGCTTTCTAATGTTGCTAATGCAATTTCTATAATGTAACGCCTCCACGAACCATGGAGCTTGCCATGATCATGCTATTCAATCCGTAAATAGAGCAAGCAGTAAACGAAAACAAACAGAAATTTGTAAAGAGAATCAAAGTTTATGGAGAAGTAATAAGAACTCTAATGCCTTATCATACTGTAGTAATTCTATCAGAGAGGGTAAAGGACTTAGAAGAGCAGATGAGCTGAAAGGGCACTTTCATGTAAAGAGGCTATAAGGTGGACATTAACAAAAATAAAACAAGATGTATCAATGGAGCTGTTTAGTATATTCCTAAGAAGCTGTAAGTCTGAACACTGGTCACCTTCAGGAAAAGATAAGATCATGCAAATTTAAGAAAAACAATGTTCAATGGAAGCGTCTAATTGAAGAAAAATCTCACGGGAAGGCCCTGTTAAGTATGAACGTACGGGTACCCCACCACACGTGTAATAATGAAGGGGCTCATCTACCTACAAAAGAAACTAGCAGTAACTCTAATCATTTGGTTTATTACCATAAAACATCAAAGAAATGAATTACCCATTGAAATATGTAACCATTTAAGAAATGGAAAACAGAATCGTAAATATGGAATATGGCTCTGGCACAGGGGGATGAACAAATGAAAGCATAATCATAAACCACCTCGTAAATACGGCCAATAACTGCAAAAATGGTTAATGGTTTAAGGTGAGTACGAACACCAGTAGACTCGCCAGAGTGCGATGGGAACAACTAGCTGGCTGCAAACGTTAAAACTGTCGAGTTAAATTCTGATGCGAGTCAACTAGCCTCACCGCCCCCTCGATTCAGTGATTACATCTCACTCTTACCACTGCTGAAGGGAATGTGTTTGGAAGACGGTGGCGGTAGTGGTTAGGTATTCTGAGCGCAGATTATCTTCTGTATTCAGTTCTAATATGAAAACAGCCTCCTGTGTGACGCCATGGCAGCAAGCATGTAATCTCTTTGGTGTCCATACAATATGCCTACTCTCTTCTGTCACCTGATAGCAACTGTTGTCCCACTTAAACTCTCCGAAACAAAGCTGCTTCTGCCAGTGTAGGACTCTCGCTGGTCAACTGCAGAATACATAGCGCGTTCTGACCAACAACAGTTTTCTAAACACGTTTAACAAACTTCTGCTCTCATGGATTTTGTAATCGGTAAAGGAGGCAAGCTTCTCCTCTCACGGATGTTTGTAACAGGTACAGGAGGCAGAAAATCCCTCCCGCTCCGTGACAGGTTTTCAAGCTTGGCCAATCAAATAGATTACATGTAAGCACAAGCGCGAAAATGCGTCTTCTAAGGAAATAATTATCTTTAGCCGATCAGAGTGCCCATTACCAGTATTTTAAACGAAAGTTCATTCGTGGCATGACCACCGACATACGACTGGTTCCACATTCAACCTTTCTGGCGGCTACAGCTGGTTTCACATGTTAGGTTTCTGAAAGTATTGCTTCTAGCATTTCGCACAATGGACCTTTACATCAAATAGGCCGCCCCCGGTTGCCTATTGTCCTGACATGGGACGAAGTAAATTCAGTGTTTCCTACACGCTTCTCTCTGGTCCTGTTCAGTAAATTTCTATGTTACATAAGCCAGCTAGAAAGAGCTCTTCTAGGCCACAGAAAACTGCTGGTACCTCTCACCATAATGTAAGGAAAGGAATAGAAGAAGTAATTAGCTGTGTACCGTAGAATATTGTCTAAGTTAGATGCAGCATTAAAGGACTGACTCTATTGAGATGTGCATACATCATTACGAAATATGTTGTATAGCTGGTTGCGGATAAGCTGCCACATTATAAAAAGTAATGAACTGCACTTGAATTAACTCAGATGGTACTGAGTGGATGAAATTGCGGAAGGAGTCACTGAAAGTGGCACATGGGTTCTGCTACTTGAACAGTAAAATAATGGACAATGGACAAAGTGGAGAGGATATAAAACGCAGAATTAGAATTGCAAGAAGGGTATTTCTGAAAAAAAAACTAGTGAACATGCAATATAAACTTTAGTGTTAGGTTGTCTTTTCCGGAAGGATGTATCTGGATTGAAGCCCTGTACACATGTAAAACATGGATGACAAGCACTTCAAGAAGAGAATAGAAAAAACTGAAATATAGTTCTGCAGAAATTTACTGTAGATTAGATAGGCAGATTGGATAACTCATGCAGAGGTACTGAAGTGAACTTGGTTCAAATGGTTCAAATGGCTCTGAGCACTGTGAGACTTAACATCTGAGGTCGTCATTCCCCTAGAACTCAGAACTACTTAAACCTAACTAACCTAAGGACATCACACACATCCATGCCCGAGGGAGGATTCGAACATGCGACCACAGCGGTCGCGCGGTTCCAGACTGAAGCGCCTAGAACCGCTCGGCCACCGCCGCCGGCATTGAAGTGAACTGGGGTGGACAGAAATTTATGGCAAAAGTTAGGCTAAAAGAAGGGCTAGGTTGATAGGACGCAGCTTGAGGTATCAAGGACTCGTCAGATGATGGCAAATTGGGGGAAGCGGGTCTGAAATTTGTAGTCAGAAACTACTGTAAAGTGGTTAAATTGGATGTAGATCACAGGGATGTAGAGGCTTGTACATGATAGACGGTGTCAATAACTGCATCAACCCAGGTTTTTGACTGCTGGCGACAACTACAAGAACAAAATAATTTGAAAAATAAACAACTTTGTTCTACGTAAAACAAACTTTTTGTTTGTGTGCCACAAATTTTATTTTAAACAAAGTAGGTTTTGGGTTGTAAAGCCATTTCATTGCGTAATTGATTGAGAAATGTTCTCCATGTGTAAAGTGTTTATAATCTCCCACGGAAATTAAAAAGTTATTTTTAACCTACGTGATAGTACAACATACAACAAATAAATAAATTGCTGATAATATCACCACTGAACCTGAATGGTGGTTGTAGATTTCTTCTTTTATAGAAGATATTAAGATCTTCTAAACAATAAAGATAATTCCATCCCTAAGACTGATTTGAAATTAATAGTACTATTGCAGGTGTTATTCCCTTTTTCATACTCTGACCACTTTGACTTCTGCAGTCAGTTATAAGATGACATATAGTTTTATGAGACGCATTCAAGTAGTATAGGTCGTCTGCACATATTTAAGTTTTGACTGCCGATGCAGCAACGCCTATTAATTGTTTACAAAGGGCAGAAATCATTGTTTTGATGCAAAGCCGTTTGACTGCTTGAAAGGAAAAAAAAAACAGCTTCGAAAACGCTTGTTTCCAACATCTTTGAAATTCATGCCTTAATCCTATTTTTCTTTTCTTTGTGTAAAAGAGCTCCTCACATTCAGCAGGAGCTGTGCCTTACGGGTCTACTCGGTGTTTGACATATGAATTAATCCACGTTGTCAAACCACATTTTATAGTCTTTGCAAGAGAAAGCTGCGACATTGCAAACTGTGTGCAAGGTGGGTACCAAACATGGTTACCAACCGAAACAAGATGCAAAGAGTAACGAGGATGTAGTCCAATCTTAACGGGCGGACCTGAGGGGATTAGATAGTGAGAGACTAAAAATTGTAGATGGGTGCTGATAGTTGAGCAGCGAAATAAACTGATCAGCCAAAACAATAAGATCAATCTCCACCAAGATGTTCGTTGGTGCCTGGTGGCATCGAGGGCACGTGACGTGGTAACAACACTATATAAACGGAGCAGACATGGAGAAGGCATCACTTCAAAGACGATATGGGCTGCAAGTGGGGAAATACACTGAGATAAGCAGCTTTTATAAAGGTCAGATTATTATTACGCAGAGATGCGAACGAGTATCAGGAAAACGGCGAAGCTGGTCGAATGTTCACGTCCTACTGTCATGAGCATCTATGAAAAGAGGTAGGACAGAGAAATTACCACTAGGCTTCTGTGAAATATCTGGGAGTATGCGTGCGGAACGATTTGAAGTGGAATCATCATATAAAATTAATTGTTGGTAAGGTGGGTGCCAGGTTGAGATTCATTGGGAGAGTCCTTAGAAAATGTAGTTCATCAACAAAGGAGGTGGCTTACAAAACACTCGTTCGACCTATGCTTGAGTATTGCTCATCAGTGTGGGATCCGTACCAGGTCGGTTTGACGGAGGAGATAGAGAAGGTCCAAAGAAGAGCGGCGCGATTCGTCACAGGGTTATTTGGTAAGCGTGATAGCGTTAAGGAGATGTTTAGCAAACTCGAGTGGCAGTCTATGCCAGAGAGGCGCTCTGCATCGTGGTTTAGTTTGCTGTCCAGGTTTCGAGAGGGTGCGTTTCTGGGTGAGGCATCGAATATATTGCTTCCCTCTACTTACACCTCCCGAGGAGATCACGAATGTAAAATTAGAAAGATTCGTGCGCGCACTGAGGCTTTCCGGCAGTCGTTTATACGCGAGTGGAACAGGAAAGGGAGGTAATGACAGTGGCACGTGAAGTGCCCTCCGCCGCACACCGTTGGGTGGCTTGCGGAGTATAAACGTAGATGTAGATGTAGAATCTTTGTCCGTCCACGACTCTTCGTATAACGTGGGGTTAGGATTGATGGTGATCTGTGGCATCTCTGTCGAAAGAGCACAGTGCTGGTGCACGCACAAGTGTTTCGGAGAACATCATTCATCGTACACTGATGAACATGGAGCTCCACGGTAGGCCATCACTACGTGGTGGAACGCTTATCCAACAGCATCGTCAGTTATGACTGCCGTGGGCACGGGACTGTCGGGACTCGACGGTCGATCAATGGAATCGCGTCGGGTTTTCGGACGAACCACATTATTGCTCCACTAGGCCGATGGTCGTCTCCACAAACGCCATCATTGGGGTGAACGGGGGCTCGAAAAGCGCAGCGCGTCACAGACGTAGGGGAGCAGTATTACGCTAAAGGAGACATTCTCCTGAGCTTACATGGGACTAGTGACAGAAACCGAAGACACGCTAATAGCTGTGAACCACCTGCATCCCTTCATGCTTGATGTCTTTCCCGACGGCGATGTCATCATTCAGCAGTACAACTGTCAGTGTCTAGTAGCCAGAACAGTGCTACATTGATTTGAAAAGCATTATAATGAACTCACGTTGATGTCTAGGCGATCAAATTCGCCTGCTGTAAATCTTATCGAACCCATCGATTCGCTATTGGACACCATTATCGCGTACATAAACCAGCGGCCCGTTATTTCTACGAATTACATGATGTGTGCGTAGACATCAAATGCCACATACCTCCACAAATCTACCAACAAACTGTCGAATTCGTGATACGTAGAATCAGTTGATGCATTTCGTTCCAAAGACGAACAAACAAGCTATTAAGTGGTCATAACGTTTTGGCTCATCAGTGTGAGTAAATGTGACAGAGGAAAGTTTTTCGTCATTGTCGACAAACATGGATATGTACATCTACACTAACGTGGAAACAAAGGAAGTCAATGTAGGGCGACAAACTTCGCCGAAATCGAAAAAAAAAAGTAATGGCCTTATTCGAGGTTACCGTTTTGTGGGCCGTAAAGGATGTTCTTTTGATTGGTTTCTCGGCACGTGTGTAAACAGTTGCAGCTGATTTGTACTGAAAAACGCTTAACAGGTAGAGGTGTGCCACCCAAAATTTACAACAAGGGAAGCTGCTGACCGGATCCCAGCGACTGTCACTTCAACTGCCACTTCAGAGAACGGCTTGCTCACAACGGTTCGAAGATGAGGGAACTCAATACCGTCGTTGTCAACTGGTGCGATTCACAGGTGGAACTTCTATGTAGAGGGTTGAAGATGCTAGTTCAACTTACCGATAGGTGTTTAGAAGACAACATCTATTACTTCGAAAAATGACGTAGATTTGTACAGAATTAAAATGGCGAGTGAATTTTTTTCCAGCTGCACCGCGTTGAAGCATCTCACTTCTCACGTTAACTAATCATTGGCAACCATGAAAGAAACGATATAAATTACGGAGGAAATCCTTGGTGCCACTGAGTAAACAACAGCACATCTTTAGAAGCCCGACACATGCTATTTGCCTCGATAACCAATTGGAACAATAACAACAGAAAAGCGGCTTGTTACTCAAAATCTGCAACTAGGTCGTATAATGTTGAAAAACATAGACAGTGAGGGTGTTTTCCCCTATATAACAAGACTACTCACTCATTTAAAATGCAAAAATTTTATAATCAAGGAATGAACCACCATACAGTTCTCTGAGACAATAAATTAATTTCGTTGTATTCGTGAACTAAATGAGGCAATATTTCGTACGTTTAAAACCAGTTGGGCAACTTGAATCCGCCATTAACCAATCGTGAAAATGGTGTTAGAGCTTTTATTTTCATTTTTGTCTACATTATTTTTTAAGTCTTCAGTCTTCTGGTTGGTTCGATGCAGCCCGTCGAGAATTATCCTACTTTGACGTCATTTTCATCTCAGAGTAGCAACTGCAACCTATGTCCTCAATTAATTCCTGCATCTATTCCAATCTCTGTCTTTCTCTTCAATTTTTACCCACTACAGCTCCATGTAGTACCATGGGAGTTATTCTCCGATGTCTTAACAGATGTCCTGTCATCTTGTCCCTTCTTATTGTCAGTGTTTTCTATATATTCCTCGCCGATTGTGCGGAGAATCTCCTCACTCCAAACATTGTCAGTCCACCTAATTTTCAACGTACGTCTGTAGCACCACATCTCAGATGCTTCGATTGTCTTCTCTTTCTGTTTTCCCACATACAATGTTTCACTACCGCACTATGGTGTGCTTCAAACGAAGTTTCTCAGAAATTTCTTCGTCAAATTAGGGCCTATGTTTGGCACTACTAGGATTTTCTTGGGCAGAAATGCCTTTTTCTTGCCAGTGCTAGTCTGCTTTTTATGTCCACATTGCTCCGCCCATCATGGGTTATTTTTCTGCCTGGGTAGCAGGATTCCGTAACTTCGTCTACATCGTGAACTCCAGTTTTCATTTCTGCTACTTCTCATTCATCAATCTTCTATTTTCTCTCAATCCATATTCTGTTCTCATTAGTCTGTTAATTCCATTCAGTACATCCTGTAATCCTTCTTCACTTTCAGTGTGGATCGCAATGTCGTCAGCGAATCTTTACATTGATATCCTTTCGACTTGAACTTCAGTTCCACTGTAAACCTTTTTTTTTTTATTTCCGTCATTCCTTCTTCGGTGTATAGATCGAACAAGAGGGGTAAAAGACTACATTCGTGTCTTACACCGTTTTTAATCCTAGCACTTCGTTCTTGGTCTTCCAGTCTAATTTTCGCTCTTGGTTTCGTACATATTGTATGTTATCTACCTTTCCTATAGCTCACCCTTATTTTTCTCACAATTTCATACATCTTGCATTTGTCGATCGCCTTTTCCAGGTCGGTAAACCCTATGACCATGTGTTAATTTTTCTTTTGTCTTGCTAGCACTATCAAACGCAACGTCAGAATTGCGTCTCTAGTGCCTTTCCCTTTACTAAAGCCAAACTGATCATCTTCTGACACGCCATCAGTTTCCTTTGACTTTCTTCTGTATATTATTCTTTTCAGCAGAGTAGATGCATGAGGTGTGAAGCTGATTGTGCGATAATTCTCGCACTTGTCGGCTCTTGCTATCCTCAGAATTGTGTAGATGATGTTTTTTCTAAAGGTTGATGGTGTAAGTAGGCTGTTTAGGTTTTTTTATTTGTGGCGCCACGTAGCGCTCTGTATGAAAAGTCACTGGCTGTGCTGTGTATAGTCAGTGCCTGGTTGGCATTGTTGTAATACTCGCCATTTTAGTGTTGGGCAGCTGGATATTAGCAGCGCGTAGCTTTGCGCAGTTGGAGATGAGCCGCCAGCAGTGGTGGATGTGGGGAGAGAGATGGCAGAGTTTTGAAATTTGTAAGACTGGATGTCATGAACTGCTATATACATTATGACTTTTGAACACTACTGAGGTAAATACATTGTTTGTTCTCTATCAAAATCTTTCATTTGCTAACTATGCCTATGAGTAGTTAGTGCCTTCAGTAGTTTGAATCTTTTATTTAGGTGGCAGTAGTGGCGCTCGCTGCATTGCAGTAGTTCGAGTAACGACGATTTTTGTGAGGTAAGTGATTTGTGAAAGGTATAGGTTAATGTTAGTCAGGGCCATTCTTTTGTAGCGATTACTGAAAGTCAGATTGCGTTGCGCTAAAAATATTGTGTGTCAGTTTAAGCACAGTCTTGTATAATTTTTCAAAGGGGACGTTCCATATGTCGACCCTTAGCCGAGGATACCTCACTGGAATCTTCTGATTTTTTTCTTGTACTTTGTGTAATTGTGTAGCTTTTGTTTATTGCTAGCGCGTAATTATAGAGAGAATTTCCTTTGTAGTTGTAATTTTTCATTTTTGTACAGTAAAACAGTTGTGGCATGCATGTAGGTTTGCACCAAGTATTTCGCAGCTGCGCTTGCAATTAACTAGATATCATTTTCAGTGCTACGTTAATGTGTTCTCTTATTTTTGCTTTTCAAATTGTGCTTTTCTGTGTTATCGTGTGAAATATTGTGACAATAATGGCGTTTGAAAAACGTAATACTAGGCTCCAAAGTAAACTGAGAAATGACTACTAACGAACCCATATTCTGCCGTAATCCTTTCTTCTATTCCTTCCCCTAAAATCGCATTCCAATCCCCCATGACTGTTACATTTTCATCTCCCTTTACGTACTGGATTACCCGTTCAATACTCTCATACACTTTCCCTATCTCTTCATCTTGGCCGGCCGCTGTGACCGAGTGGTTCTAGCTGCATTAGTCTGGAACCACGCGACCGCTACGTCGTAGGTTCGAATCCTGCCTAGGGCATGGATATGTGTGATGTCTTTAGGTTAGTTAGGTTCAAACAGTTCTAAGTTCTAGAGGACTGATGACCTCAGATGACCAAGTCCCATAGAGCTCAGAGCTATTTCTTTCTTCATCTTCAGCTCGCGACGTCGGCATATGTTACCAGGACTACTGGTGTCGATGTTGGAATGCAGTCGATTCTGATGAGAATAACCCTATCACTGAACTGTGCCCTACCTTAGTAGTCACAACGAATCCTACTCCCGTTATACCATTTTCTGCTGCTGTTGATGTTACCGTATAAAATTATCTGACCAGAAACCCTTGTCTTCTTTTCATTTCACTTCACTGACCCCTACTATATATAGACTGAGTCTTTGTGTCTCCCTTTTCAGATTTTCTGCCTTTCCTACCACGTTCAAGCTTCTGACATTCCACGACCCGACTCGTAGAACGTCATCATGTCGTTGGTCAATCAAAACTTTCATATGGTAACCTCCCTCATGGCAGTCCCCTCTCAGAGATCTGAATGGGGCCCTAGTGTGGAATCTTTTGCCAATATAGAGATCATCATAACGTTTTTCAGTTACAGACCATATGTCCTGTGGATATTCACATTCTATTTTTAATGCAGTGGTTTTCTTAGATTTCTGGATCCTCGTACTGTTGATCAATGTTGATTCTCCCGCTGTAACTGGTAGCGTCATTGGAATTGTATACTCGTAAATTAAAAGAGTGGCGGTACATGGAAGGTGACGTGTCCCGCTAGTGTTTATCAGGTATACAAAACCTCGAGACGATCTTCGCTGCGAGGAAGATCGTCGATCAAACTTCAACTGCGTGCGGCGCATTTGATGAGGGTATAGTTTAGCGTGAGTGCGTCGCGGGGAAGTTCAACAGCTTCCACTGGTAGACGCAACGAGAGGCAGAGAGGCGTTATGCATCACGGAGAGGCTTGCTGTTGAAATTCCGAGACTGTCCTTCCAAAAAGAGTCAGGCAGCAGACATTGCTTCAGTCCACCTAATTCTCGCTAAATAACCACCACGAGAAAATCAGACAAATTTGAGCTCATATAGGGTGGTCAAAAAGAAACTGGCCCAAATAATGTTTCACACCCGTTAAGAAAAACATCACAACTTACATTAATTAAAATAATAGCACACTATATAATAATATAGCTACATTTTTCACTGAAACGTTGTAAATAAATATGAATATAGGACATAAATCTCTGAATATGTATAATGAAGAGGGCATAGCAGTAAATGTCTCTAGTATGGGTCAGGAGATACATGAAATATCAGTGTAGAGCGTGTACCGAAGAACGGCATGAAGGCTCGGTGGTGACAGAGAAGCGACAAGCGATGATACAAGCCCCCGGAATCAGTAACAAAAACTGCTAGATGTATGCGCAGTATAAATCTGTTGTACGACCGAGTAGCACGTAATACTGCTGCCAGTGATAAACACAAAAAATTATACCAAATTCCTGCAATCAATAGTCTTACAACCTATTTACCCTCGAGCGGGAGCGCCTGTGTATAAGGCGCGCCAACAGCAAAGAACATTACCGTCTACAATTCCATTGTTGTTTCACAATAGCAAGTCTCTACCTATTCCTGTACTATTGTTTCAGCTAGCACAATGAGAAGGTGTGTGTCATAGGTTCACTTGAGCTACACTAATATAAAATAAACTGCGTGTGTGCCAGTCTACAAAGTACGCTACGCGCTGGGTCATGTAAGTGATATTTCCTTCACTTTTCTTTCGTTCCTTTTTAATCGATTCCAAAGGTAACTCATAACAAGTGAGTATATCACGGTGCAGGGCGAGATCAAAGCTGACAGACAACGAGCTTGATTGGTTACTCAACGAGGACCCAGAGTTGAACTCTATACCAGACAACGGAAGCGATGACGACTATGAAGAAGAAGAGGAATTTATTACACGAAGTGCCCACGATTCAGATACTGTTCAGGTCCGCGATTCAGATGATGACTGTGAAGAGCCACTCTCCACTGGTGTTATTTTTATTGGGAGGGAAAAACGTGTAAAATGGAATGAAATATGTCGTAATGTGATTCCAAAAACAAAAAGAAAGAAAATTGTGAAAATATTCCCTGTGCCTACACGCGTTGCCAGAGGGATCACAAGTGCAACAGAGGCTTTATGGACAATACTTATCCTGGAAATGATTGACGAAATTGTAAAATACATGAATACATTCTTCAATGTAAGAAAGAATGTGTACAGTATTCCAGAGAAAGGCACGCTAAGAAAACTACAAGGTGTGAAATAATGGCATGGTTGGGATTGCTGTATCTCGTCAGGACTAAGAAATCAAAGCACACAAATGTGACTGAACTGTGGACAAACGAGTAGTTGTATGGAGATTATGAGAGCTGTGATGAGTTACAGGAGATTCCTGACTCTTTCACGATGTATCCGTTTTCAAAACAAGAGTACAAGGCAAGAAAGAGGAGTAACATAAAATTGCTGCACTAAGGCAAATATTGGAAGCCCTTGTGGTGAACTGCAAGAATGCTTATAGTGTAGAACAATTTGTGACAGCAGATGAAAAGTTGCAAGCTTTCCGGGCTCGCTGTCATTTTGTTCAGTATATACCGAACAGACCAGCGAAGTACGGGATAAAGATTTTTATTTCAGCAGATGCTAAAACATTCTTCACAAGTAATACTGAAGTATATTGTGGAAAACAACCTAAAGGACCATAGGATGTTTATAATTCTCCCTGTGGTATTGTAGGAAGGCTAGCCACTCACACTGAAGACTCAGGAAGAAATTTTACAATGGACAATTGGTACACTAGCTAATTCTTTGCCAACTCCCTTATGAAAAAGCGACCAACATCATCAGCTCGTCGAGAAAAACGAAAGCGATATTCCACAAGAATTTTTACCTGGAAAATGTAGGGCTATCCACTTCTTTTTATTTGGTTTCGTATGTGCCGAAACAAAAAAAGGCAGTTATATTACTTCTAACTATGCACGAATTTGGAACCACTGACGAAGTTACTGGTAAACCACAGATAGTTTTGGCTTACAATATAACAAAGGGAGGAGTCGACACAGTCAATCAACTTGGATGTGCGTATTCGATCGCAAGGGTGACAAGAAGATGACCATTCGTTGTATTCTGTGCTCTAATGGATATAGCAGGAATCAATTCTCAAATAATTTTCATACAAATGAGGCAAATCCAAGAAAAAGAAGATGAGCTTTCTTGAAAGATTCAGCACTGTCTTTTATGTATCCTCAGCTAGTGGAAAGAGCTAGTATTCCTTCACTTCCAGCCGATATTGCAACTTTCCTCGTGAAATACAAAGATCAACGTGTTGAAAGAACTGAGGAGCCTACCACCAAGAAAAAAGGTCGGTATGTGACACGTGGACGAGAAGGAAACATATCTACTACCTCAATGGTAATTTATGCCATTGCTTTGTTTCCAAAGGACATGTAAAAAGAGTGCATACATGTGAGAAGTGTAAAGCATTTCCCGAAAATGCGCACGACAATTGAGTAGATGGAAGGAACTTTGTGATAGCTGATACATCTTCAATATAAAAACCCTTTGTCCTTTTATATTGCAATGAAAGTGTGTTTTTGTTCATTATGTGCTTAAAAAAGCGTTGGAATAGATTGATATGTCAGCCGCGACAATAGAATGATATAAAAGTTCAAATGGTTCTGAGCACTATGGGACTCAACATCTGAGGTCAACAGTCCCCTAGAACTTAGAACTACTTAAACCTAACTAACCTAAGGATAGCACACACATCCATGCCCGAGACAGGTTTCGAACATGCGACCGTAGCGGTCGCGCGGTTCCAGACTGAAGCGCCTAGAACCGCTCGGCCAGACCGGCCGGCCTATGAAAGTTCCTTACTTGTTTAATCAAATAGTAAATTAGCGATGTGATGTAAGTTTCTTGTATTGTTGTTTAAATAAACTAAAATAAAACTGTGATTTAGCTCATACATGTTTCCCTCGGTAGCATAATGACAGCTCTTGACTACGTGTGTACAAAGTGCACCGCGCGTTCACTCGTGTAACGAAAATCGGCGCTCCTACTCGAGGGTTTAGAATGTTCTCCTGCCTCTTTCGTAAGTGTAAGATGTGACTGCTGCCTCGAAAAAATTCATATTATCTCTATATGTCTCTGTGCTATTGACTATGGTGCTCTTCTCAGAACTAGCAGTCTACATGAATCATTCCGTACACCCATCGTTTTGAGGTTGTGCTGTATCAATACAAGATTAGTAATTCCGTGGAGTGCGAACAACATAAGTTGTGAAATGCGGCCCTACTACAGTGGTGAGCAAAAGCTAAGGAAGAGTAACTTTGGAATGAAGTGTCGCCGCCAAGTAACACAGCTCGGTGAAACCTGGACCATACATCAAAGAATTGCCACGATATAGTACACAGTGCCCTAGAATTAGAACTACTTAAACCTAACCAACCTGAGGACATCACACACATACATGTCCGAGGCAGGATTCAAACCTGCGACCGTATCAGCGCCCAGAACCACTCGGCCACAGCGGCCGGCAAAGAAGAACACAATGCGACGAACAGAAATAATAATTTTACTCGAAGACAGTAGTTACCGTGAAGGTCTCGGCGTTTCATGAAGGTCCCCTGGAGCATTACAGAAGGCGGGACGGTTTTGGTAGGACGTGGGATTGCCACACACGGTGACGCATTGTTCATGACGTGCTCCCACGCAACCCACAAGGTTGGCAAGGAGTTCTTTTGACACAGCTTTCCATTCCTTCACCAGCGAGGGTGACAGTGCCCGATAGTCGTCGGTGCATGTCGGGGTGGGGGGGGGGGGGGGTGGGGGGTGGGGGTGGGGTCCTGAAATACGCTTCCCCACCGCATCTCTGACGTGCTCTGTGGGCTTTAAGCTGGAGGAACGGACGGACCAGCACATTCGCCGAATATCCGCTCTTTCGAAGAATTACTCCTCCTATGCAGTTCGGTGCTGTCACGCATTATCATCCATCAGTGCCGGTTGCGCAAGGTGCACGAATACAGTGTCACAACAGTGACCTGTATGTTTACCGATTCTGAGGGCAGCATTAATTATGCAAACGGATCTGATTAGGGTGACCAGACACTTTCTTACATCGGACCAGGGATCTCACATCTGACCAATGCGCACTTGAAACATCATACCTCTCCACAGCACACCACTTGCGCCACCAAAACGATCGTGTGCTGCAGTGTTGGACGTAGCTTTACAAGGCGAGAGATAGGATCACTTAATGCGCCCAGAAACATTGTCGAACATAATCAGTTTCGTGGTTCAGGTCGTGTGGTATAGGGGAGGGAAATGGTGGCATGGGCATATTGATCTCCAAATCTTTTAACACGGGAAAAACACAAAACAACATTGGTTTGACACTCTTCTTCTTTCCCACCCGAGTCTTTTCAGTGCCGCATTTGATCCAGAGACCGCACCGAAGACCGGAGTTGGAGGAACTCTTGGAACGAGCGAATGGACAGTCCTAATACCATCCACGACATGTTGGGTGCGTTGGGGAGACGTTTTGCAGCACGTCCACCGTCCTTCCAACAGTTGTCAGACGCATTGGAGGAGGAATGGAACGCCCTACCAAAAAACTCTTTAGAAACCTCCTGCCCAGAAAGGGAGCACGTTGCAGAGAATGTCCGTGGCGATCACACGCCCTATTAAGAATCCTGTGACCGCCTTTCATAATGTCCACGGGACCATAATAAGTACCGAAAGTTACAGAGTAATTACTGCCTTTGAATAAAAGTGTCATGTTCGTCACATTTCTTTCAGTTAGTTCACTTTCAGTTAGTGTAGTATAGTGCAGTGTAGTGTAGTGTACTGTAGCAGTCATTCGTATGCATGGTTCAAGTTTCTTCGCATATGTTACTTGACGGCGACAAAGTATGTGAAAATTACTTTCACCCTTATGTTTTGCACACCAGCGTAGTTTATGGACGTATGGTGTCAGGTTATAGCTAAACCCAAAGCGTTAATCGAGACTCACACGTCCTTAAACCACGATATCTTCAACGGCGGATTGCAGCTAAAAAAGATGTTCGCCAGGTTGTTCCGTACACTTGTAGAGACTCAGACAGCATGGACAAGGGATCGTGTTGGACCTCGCACTGTTCGTACGCCTAAGGAACCTTTTACGCGGGACGTAATGGAAGCGAACACAAGCGAATGCCCATCCATAGACAATTCACCACTGTTCATTTCCATTCGCTTGAACAAGTGTTTAAGCTTTAGGGTACAGTAGATAACACAAGATAACGAACATGGCCCGTGTAAGCTGCTTTATTGCATTTTGCCATTAATAAACGGCACAGAGCCACAATGTAAAATTTGATATTCGAATAGGATTATTTCGATGGTGAACGCATTATTTTTGACGAAGCAAGTAAAATGTCGTAGGGAAGGAAGAAATTTGGTTTCTGATTTTGTACGTAAACTAGAACTACTCACATATCACTAGAACTACTCACATATCGGTTGACGATCTTCATTGGCTTCTCATTACAACTGAAGAGGAAATTTAAACGCACAACACTAATTACCGACGGCCAACACAATCTACAGAAAGGCTGGTTATTAGCAACCAATGCATTTAGGTTGCTGGTTGTTTCACATTTCAATAGCTGCTATGTATCAGATAGCTTCTGATGACCGCAATGACATATGCAGAAACTCTTCAACCATTTTGATTGCATCGGCAATATGTACGATTCATATATTTTTTCCTTCGTCATTCGTGCTCCGGATCTCTTGCCACCCAGAAGCGCGTAATTTTATATACATATACTAAGTATCTGGCAATGCCAAGACATGTATTTATTCCAATCTTCTATCAGTTCATCTCTTACTCCTCTCTCTCTCTCTCTGTTTCCTCCTTTACCCTCTCTCTCTCTCTCTCTCTCTCTCTCTCTCTCTCTCTCTCTCCATCTCCACCACTCCTTTTGTCTGTATACCTCCTCAAACGCCAGTCTCTGTCCATTTCCTCCCCCGTTTCTCTCTCCTTCCCTCTTCCCTCTCTTTCTCTGCCCATGTCCCTCTCCCCTCTCTCTGTCCATCTCCTCCTGCCTCACCATATCTGTGTCCATCACCTTCTTACTCCTCTTTGTCTGCCTCTGCCTCATTCCCCTTTCTTTATCCACGTTGTCACCCCATCCCAATAGGAACCCTGTGGTTCTTTCCCCCACATCAGTTTTTTCCAGAGTATAACTAATATGTACTCCAAATTTTGTGTAAATCTATTCAGGGGTTTAGGATTAGTTTTCTAAGGGTGGCTTTGCCCGCGTACACACATTTGAAACTTATTTCACATATTTCAAACAAATTTGTATACATATTGCACCTGTATCTCTAGCGAATTGCGCCTTGCAGCTTTATTTTCAACAGATCAGCGTCGTATCTGCTGAATTGTGTGTGGTACAATGATATATATGTGTACATACATTCATTGTCATATGTGGATACTGTCTGCGAATTCTTTTGCGAATAGAGTTAGTAGTAAATAAGAAACAAATTTTAACGTCATGTATGGCGTTGCAGTTTTACACGCATATCAGTGTTTATGCCATTATATCTCCGGAACTATGTATCGCACATTGATATAATTTCGCCGGTACATTGTGTGACTTGTCTGAAAACTACCTGAAAAATTTGTCGCCATACATAGTAAAAAAGTAACACATTAAAATGTCATGCTTCATGTGGCAGTCTTACCGCATGTACAGCGAACATGCGGCAAGCGATAAACTTTTTTTTCCTTTCACCGTGTTGTGAGTGCTGTTACCAAGAAAAAGTTTGTTAAAGGATTGAAATTATGTGTAAAGTTTATTGCAATTTACTAGGTGCTCTCATTCTCAGATGCTGAATATATAAATTATGCATATTCGTGTGTCGTGGGCTACTCTGCTTTGCATCCACAACTAGACTGCTTTGATGGCTAGGTGGCTCTTCCCTCACACCAACTTTCTTCGGAAACCAACTATCTTCGGATAGTAAAGGCTGTGTGTACCAAGATTCGTAGAGATCCGTGAAGTGCGTTGCGAGGAGGTGGAACATACATACATGCAAATACAAAGAGGATCACCAAAAACTTGCAACGCAAATATTGCGGAAGTGGGAAGTGCTATTGCTTTGTGGTTTTCACAGAATGGATTGGTAATCTGGAACATTAACCAACTAAATGTAGGGCGTATTAGAATGTCAGAGGTGTTTGTTGCAGGATTCTAGTGAGAGACGTTTTAGAGATATCGTGTTCTATGTAGTTTCCACAATTACAATTGTTTGTGCCATTCAACCTGCATAGCTCCTAGTAACGACGTTGTTATGTTTTCTTCCAGTGTGCTTGTGTGTTCCTTGAGTGCAATGCAACTTGCTAGTCAGTTAGTTTGTGGCAGTCCAGACAGTGGTCATGAGCGGTCGATGGGATTTACCATGCAGAAAAAGCCGACGGGCTCATAATCTATGGAGAATGAATAAAGAAAGAAGTTCGTTTTTGCATGATGTACGCGGAAAGATATCCCAATAGACGTCAACCGTGTCGGCAATTATTTTCGCTCTCTTCAACAGTTTCGCGAAACTAGTAGTGTAACACCTAGACAACGTAACATACGGAAACAAGAGACGACAGAAGAGCGAGGAAATAAGTGATCTAGGCGCTGTTGCAATACATCCGTACGTTAGCTCCTGCGCAATCGCATGGGGAAGTGGTATGAGTCAGGCAAACGTCCTAAGCACTTTTCCTAGACCTAGGTTCCATCCCTATCACTTCTTTTTCCATCAGGAACTGCAAGGAAATGATTATGAGTATCGTGTTAACTTCTGTACATGGGCATTAACACAGGATACTCCAGAAAATCATCCATCTTGTTTAGTGATGACGCCAGGTAAACAGCCGAAACATGCATTATTGGACTGTTGACAATCCACTTGAGCTTTGTCAAGTGGAGCGTCAGCCTCCACGAAGTGTAAACGTGTGGTGTGGGATAGTGAACTGCAACGTACTGCAGACTGCTCGGACGTATACGCTGAAATGCTAGCGTGTGTGCAGCAGTCGTTCCATACCAAGACTGGATGCGTATATTGCCGCTGCCGGTTCTCATTTTGAACATAACCTGTGACGGTTAGTTGTCTCGTTACTGGTAGGAATCCACATAACTAGTGTATGTACTTGTTGTTCTTTAGTGTCTGCTACCACAGGTACTGTCCAAGTGTCGGGGTGCGAATTTTTCAAACTGTGATATCTCATAAACGACTCGCACTAGAATCCTGCAGCAAATACGACAATGTTTGTACAAAAAATACACTTTCTTAGCATTATTACAATCTTTTTACTGGCTAACAGTATGAGCCCCTGACTACCAATCCATTCTGTGAAAACCGCACATCAATAGTACTTTCTATTTCCGCTATAATTGCTGTGCAAGTTTTAGGTGATTCACTTGGGATACATACATCCATTTTTATAACATGTATGGATTCTTCTATCAGCAACGTTACGTTCTCTTTGGAACACTCCATCGCTCTCGCAACACATGTCAGCAACAATAAAAACAGAGAACATAGCAAACGAAAGTTTTCCGCTCTGCTGGCGCCAAAAATGAGAGAACACGAACTTCCTCTCATGATAAGCTACGAGAGCGAGAACTAGCGGAACACTGGTAAAAACAAGCGGATGCGAACCGTAGAAAAAGGAGTGCCGTTTGCTTACGCGCCAAGCGTTTACCCCAGAGACAAATATCGTTTGCTGTTGCACCTTCGTTTTTATTTGCCTCGGTGCACAGAGAGCTTCATACGGATATGTTTGTCTTGTGACAAATACCAAGTGGTCTTAATATAAATCTGCGATGAATTTGAACTGTAAGCCACTTTCTTGCGCGGTCGATTCCGCACAAGGAGTTACTTTATCTACAGCGCAGTTTGTGCAGTTCCTCATATCACGAGACCACCTTCCCAGATTACAAATACTGCAAGTTAAGTCCAAGACGGAGCGCTGAAATCGTCCAGGTCACAGTTGGAATTCGTCGAGCGAACAGGAAAAATGGTTCAAATGGCTCTAAGCACTATGGGACTTAACTGCTGAGGTCATTAGTCCCCTAGGACGTAGAACTACTTAAATCTAACTAAGGACATCACACACATCCATGCCCGAGGCAGGATTCGAAAGTGCGACCGTAGCGGTCGCGCCGTGCCAGACTGTAGCGCTTAGAATCGCTCGGTCACTCCGGCCGGCTGATCAGGAAAGCAAAGCATAATATACACGTTAGTACCAATTTGTGGGCAAGAACTGTTGGCAAAAAAAAAAAAAGAACCGTACAAGTTATCGGACGGATTAACAGAAGCTCTTTATAGCCATCTTCTGCACGACAAATTATAAATTGAGAACATTAACTTTGCAAAACGACAACAGATATACTGGGTGTTACAAAAAGGTACGGCCAAACTTGCAGGAAACATCCCTCACACACAAATAAAGAAAAGATATTATGCGGACATATGTCCGGAAACGCTTAATTTCCATGTTAGAGCTCATTTTAATTTCGTCAGTGTGTACTGTACTTCCTCTATTCACCGCCAGTTGGCCCAATTGAAGGAAGGTAATGTTGACTTCCGTGCTTGTGTTGACATGCGACTCATTGCTCTACAGTACTAGCATCAAGCACATCAGTACGTAGCATCAACAGGTTAGTGTTCATCACGAACGTGGTTTTGCAGTCAGTGCAATGTTTATTCATGCAGAGTTGGCAGATGCCCATTTGATGTATGGATTAGTACGGGGAAATAGCAGTGGCGCTGTACGTTTGTATCGAGAGAGATTTCCAGAACGAAGGTGTCCCGACAGGAAGACGTTCGAAGCAATTGATCGGCGTCTTAGGGAGCACGGAACATTCCAGCCTATGACTCTCGACTGGGGAAGACCTAGAACGACGAGGACACCTGCAATGGACGAGGCAATTCTTCGTGCAGTTGACAATAACCCTAATGTCAGCGTCAGAGAAGTTGCTGCTGTACAAGGTAACGTTGACCACGTCACTGTATGGAGAGTCCTACGGAAGAACCAGTTGTTTCCGTACCATGTACAGCGTGTGCAGCCACTATCAGCAGCTGATTGGCCTCCACGGGTACACTTCTGCGAATGGTTCATCCAACAATGTGTCAATCCTCATTTCAGTGCAAATGTTCTCTTTACGGATGAGGCTTCATTCCAACATGATCAAATTGTAAATTTTGACGATCAACATTTGTGGGCTGACGAGAATCCCCACGAAATTGTGCAATCACGTCATCAACACAGATTTTCTGTGAACGTTTGGGCAAGCATTCTTGGTGAGGTCTTGATTGGGCCCCATGTTCTTCCACCTACGCTCAATGGAGCACGTTATCATGATTCGGTACGGGATATTCTACCTGTGCTGCTAGAACATGTGCCTTTACAAGTACAACACAACATGTGCTTCATGTACGATGATGGAGCTCCTGCACATTTCAGTCGAAGTGTTCGTACGCTTCTCAACAACAGATTCGGTGACCGATGGATTGATAGAGGCGGACCAATTCCATGGCCTCCACGCTCTCCTGACCTCAACCCTATTGACTTTCATTTATGGGGGCATTTGAAAGCTCTTGTCTACGCAACCCCGGTTCCAAATGTAGGGACTCTTCGTGCTCGTATTGTCGACGGCTGTGATACAATACGCCATTCTCCAGGGCTGCATCAGCGCATCAGGGACTCGATGCGATGGAGGGTGGATGCATGTATCCTCGCTAATGGAGGACATTTTGAACATTTCCTGTAACAAAGTGTTTGAAGTCACGCTGGTACGTTTTGTTGCTGTGCGTTTCTATTCCATGATTAATGTGATTTGAAGAGAAGTAATAAAATGAGCTCTAATATGGAAAGTAAACGTTTCCGGACACATGTCCACATAATATATTTTCTTTCTTTGTGTGTGTGGAATGTTTCCTGAAAGTTTGGCCGTACCTTTTTGTAACACCCTGTATATTACGCACGACGGGGTACTACCCGATTTTCTACGCTCGTCAACACAGTACCCAGACACACATTTTTAGTGAGTCACATATTAGCCGAGGAGGTCCAGTAGCATGGCTTCCCCTCTCACTTGACATTAATCCCCTAAATTTCTGGCTATAGAGACATCGAAAGGCATTGGGGTATTTCACACCCACCCACAACATACACCCGCTACAGAAGTTTGTAACCCATGCATGTGACTAAACCCAAAACAGCCAGGTATGTTCACACGAGGTCGTGATTCATGAGAAGAACAGTTGGAAGACGCTTACGAAAGAGCGGTGAACACCTAGAGAAACTCATACACTCTCATTAGGCAGATGAGTGCCACAAAACTGAATAGTTTGCATCTCAATAAATATTAGTTTAAGCACATGTGTTTCTAGAATATTTTAACCAGTTGTGTCCAATACTATCACACTGTACAAGACTTACAACTGCCAAACATACATTCTGTATAAGATCTCAAATGTGTCTGTTGTCTTTTTTCGTTCAAATTACTCCACGGACAGATATATTTGGAGCTTTGAAGCACAAGAGCTGATGGAAATTTAGGATGACTCCGTAACAAATGTTTAGATTAAAGGGCGCTGAATTTGCCTGTTTAACATTACAGTTATTCCCAGCACTGACCATAAATAAAGGGTCACATATAAACAGAGTTCGATTGTAAATATTTAATACAATTAATAATTCATTATAGATGGTACGAAATTATTAATAAAGAGGGGGCGTATTTAGCACGCTTAAATGAAAATTGGTGCGAGCTGAAAGGCAATGAAACACATGATGTCTGTGATATTAATTATATAATTGATAATTTTTAGTGTACTTTGCGTTTTAGCGTAGAAGGGAATTGTCAATCGGCGGCGGATTTATAATGCCACAATTTCAGAATACGCTTACATAAATTATGTATTGAACAGAGTCCTGTCCCTGCTCATAACGCGGAATTTCGGCGCGCATTAAACTTACCTATCATCGAGAACGCAAGTTAATTTAATATCTCCTCTCCCTTATCGAGTGGGCACATCGCGGCGAGCAGACAATAGTCACAAAGTCACTCCTGCTCATTGTGACCTCATTGTTTACTTTTGATATAATTTTTTAACTGTCAACGTTTGGCGCACACATCATGCAGACTGCCTGTACCGTATTACGTATGTGGTTCATCTGCACTTAACAAGTCCGGTCGTTTTGTTTTAAATTCTTCAGTAAGTTCTCCGTTCTTTCAATTTCAAACCTACTCACACACAAATTATAATGTTATGGTATGAGAGATCGTTTAACAAGAAGAACCATAGGTTACCAACAATATGTTGACCCTGATCTTTAGCTCTGACAATTAATCGCAAGTAAAACGATTGGGGAAACTTCCTTTTTTTTGTGGTAAGTTCCTATGGGACCAAACTGCTGAGGTCATCGGTTTCTAGGTTTGATCACTACTTAATCTAACTTAAACTAAATTACGCTAAGGACAACACACACACACCCATGCCCGAGGGAGGACTCGAGCCTCCGAGACGGGGAACCGCGCGAACCGTGGCAAGGCGTTCCAGGGCGCGCGGTTACCCCGCGCGGCGAAATTTCCTTTCATTTTTGTAGTCCACAGACGAGGAATAGTTTCAGCCGAAGAATTCCAGCTAACTGCACATCTGTTCGTGGTGTTTTGCACCTATGAAAATCACGTTAGTTACTAATGCCAAGTAAAAGATAATTGAGACTTGGTTTCATTTCTGAAATCCATGAGTGGAACGTCATAAAATAAAACTGCAAACTCTTTTCCTCGCTTATATGTTTCCTGAAATGAAATACCTACAAAATACCTTTCGCCTTTATAAGTTGTATCTCAAGAGGCTGCAGTTTGCAAAGATAGGGAGGAGGTGGGGGACGGGGGATAGATTCGTTGCTTACTTAGCATGATTTTAGGGTCCTTAACGTCGCAGTAATTCACCTTTATTGTACAGCAATCAGATCTTTTCAGTCAAACAACCAAAGTGTTACAACATCGATAGGTGGGTAAACGGAAGGAAATAAACGCATCTAGAACTTCAACCGGTAAAGCTTAGGTGATTAATACCTGTCTGGCAAAGCAATACCCAGATAAACATCGGAAGACATTACAGTCACCTAAAAATTATTCAGTGTACCATTATAGACTGAATGCCTTGCACATCAAGGGCTGTTAGACTGGGTTTTGTTAAAACAGAGTTAAAAAGAAGTGTTCTAAATATCTACAAATCCGAGACAATGTGACAATTTACAAATGCTGCTCCTACTTAAATTTCTGATGTATAAACTTTCAAAGCCACCTTGTTCTTCGCGTGTTTAAACTCCAGTTCTATTGTCTTACGGCGTTGGCGATGACATCAGTTGACATCTTCTATCTTGTAAAACAGAGAAATCTTAGTATTGTTCCACTTTTGCAGAATTGTCTTCGTCCATAGACAGTCTGCAAATAATTTCGTAAATTCGTTATGCGTTACTTGTCTTCCAGCTTCAGAGTTTTTATTATGTCACTATACTCTCCATGCACCACTCATTTCTTCATAGCTCAAATCACTTAACTCATCTAATCTCGCATACTTTTGGAAAGTTATTAGTTTGAATATACTATTTTTATGATTTATCTCATGAAGCTTCTCTTCCTAACGCTTGTTACTGTGCCTCATCACATTTTAATTGACGAAATGTGGTATCTATGTAATTCAGGTTTCAAACACTTATTCCTTTCAAATTTTTCTTGTACCAAAGTTTCATGTATCTTTACCACCCTCATATTCGCATGACGACGTTTGAACATTTTTGGCTAACTAAGCACACTTCGCAGTTCTCCTGTTGCCGTTTAAAACAAGCTGGCACTTTCCCTCTAACAGTTTTGTTATTTCAAAATTTTTCCGCTTAATTCGAACTCCTTCACATCAGGTGCATTAGGTATAGGCCTACACCCTAGTAGTGACGTATGGAAATTTGTGACATACCGGGATTCGAAACTGTACTCACCACTTCGTCACAAGTGGTCGCCTTTACTACTTTGTCTACACTTGCACGTCGTCCGGCCCACCCAAACTACCACATGTCACACAATCTACATCCTTACATCGAAGTCCACTGAATTCATCAGCTAATTCTCGCAATACTTCTCGGATTCCCACAACAGAGAGAATGACACAACGAGGACTCGAGGTCAGTGTTGTTGTCGTCGTGTGTTCACCGACGCTTGTAATAGAATGTAGGCAGAATGACATATGGCAATTTGAGTCGGTCCAAGAAGCGCGCACGGACAGTCGAAGGCGCCTGCTCGCATCAAGCGGAAAACTGATGTGAAGGAATTCGCCGACAGCGAATTAATTTCGAGTTACATGCTATAGCCGTGGATCTTCAACAGTACCTGTTCAGGCATGAATGTAAGTATAACAATTAAAATTTTCCAACCTTTAGCTTTCTGTACACTTGCAACATTTATGCTTTTCCTCCAGAAAATCAGTTCAATATCAGGGGCCAACAGGTATCATACACTTTATGAAGAGTTACCTTGATTTTTTTCTTTCGAAATTTGTGGAACGCTGGCGTCAAGACGTCAAAGCGGTCGAAAGTTGTAACACGAATGCGTTGAAAGACCACTGGTGGTATCTGCACGCAAACCGACAATCGGCACTCATGGCAGAAAAAGGTGTTAGTTACTCTAAGGAGAAAAAGGAAATACAAGCACATGACACGTATTTTATTTGTAATATGAAGGTATTTTCATATTTACACTTCAAAGAAACCTTTGTTTATGTTGAAAAATTATATTACTTTGCATTACCATTACGCAGGTTTTACTCATTTCCTATTTCATAATGAAGTCACATTGTGACAAAACCATACGTAATAGCAAAAACTGAGCTCATGTAAAGATTAAGTGCGCAAGGCACAATGAGATTAAGCTGTTACCTAATATAGCATAATAACAACCATTTTCACTGCCTGAGTAATTGATCCTTCGCCCTATGATTAAAAAAATCTTAATTTGTTTAGATGATAAATTTCTGATGTGTTCAGTTCTTCCCAGATTTCTGCTTATTTTTTGTTTACAGCATGGTGGCCTCTGAACATTTGCATTTATAGAGTGTTATGCAAAATTCACATCATGGACAGTATCATTACTGTATTATAGAAACGGCCCATAGCACTTCATTTCTATTTTTTCTTTTGCAAGTGCATCATTGACATGTTTCTACAGGATGAGTATGTTCAAGGCAAGCGCCTTGTTCTCCACGACCAAGGCATCAAACGTGTGTCCTCTGCCATTTCCATGCTGTTTCTCTTGTCATTTCTGGCATCATGCTCAAAGTTTCACACCGAAGAACATTTTTGTATTTTCCCTTTCCTTTTTTGTGTAAAACTGCATGAAAATCCGTTATCATCTTACACAAGATTGTTCCCCAGTTCTCAAATTCTGTCATCTTTCGAAGGGGCCTTAAATCTCCTCATCAGAATATGAGGACATTATTGCATATTCTTTAATTGATTTTTGAAATCAGTCTTACTGCACTGCTTGAGGTTCTTTCAGTATCTGTTACAGTTTTCTGATTTTCAAGTTTACGATATTCTGAATATTATCCAAGTTCTGTTTCTCAGTAATGAGATGTGTATCCTGACTTCCATTTTATAGGATCTTGTTTTTTTCGATGGACATCCGCCAACACTGTTGTATCTCTGCACTATTTAACTCCATTCTTCTTCTAGTAAACATCACATCCTAATGTAATAAAATGTAACAGAATTTGTGTTTCATCGAAAATTTTCCCATACTTTGACTCTGTCTGGCGACAAACTATACGAAAGTTTAATCAAACGTTACAATTTTTATCTAGTGCCATGTACACTTCTCATAACCAAGTCTCAGTGAACATTGGTAGTAATAGAACTATTTATTTACATTCAATTTTAGCAAGAGAACACACCAGATATAATCTGGATTTATCTGTAGCTATGGTATCATATTACGATTATATGCAGTGGGTCCCACCTAATTCTGTCACCCCATATATTTCCGAAACGAAACAAAAAGTTAAAAATGGAATTGGCGAGAGATACATGTATGTCAGGGTCTCACTCAATAGGCAAGAATGCACATTGCATAAATATAAACAAACATCACTCTCAATACACAGTTACATTCTTTTTTTAACTGGCACATGCATGTTTTTTCTACATAAATGGAAAGTAGACATTAGAATTAGGGACGGCAAACTTGTTTTCACTGTTCTAAAGGATAGCAGCAGCGCTTCAGTTTCTGCCCACAGTAAGCTCCAGGACAGTGCAGGCAACCCGCAATACATGATTACTACATTTTGACATAAACTGTGACACTGTTTCCATTATTTAAAATCCAGGTATTCCAAAAGGTATAAGGTTTAGAGCAGTGACATAAAGTTTTCTAGCACTAACTGCACCTTTAGTTTTCATTTCAGTGGATAAAACACACATATGATGTTTAAAAAAACGTAACTTTGGCTTGAAAGTGATGTTCGTTTACTTGTGGAGATTGTGCTTTTCTGCCCACTGTTTGAGCCACTGACAAATTTTGTTTCATTTCAGAAATATATGTGTGGATGTATATCTAGGCTGAATGATCGGTTCTTAGTCGAGTATTAGCACATAACCTTCTATCAGCAGTAGCTGATTGATAAAAGCAAAGAAATCAGGCAATAAACCACTTTACAACTGAAGCCATTTATTATCTGAATCCAAGATGCTGAGTTGCTGCTGTTCTCTCAACCAAACATTATGTAAAAAAAAAAATCAACGAACATTAACGATGTTTTAATATCATACAAATTTAATATTGCTTTTCAATTTTTTGGTTATAATTCTGACATATAGTTCTCTTCTGTTTCTCTGCCCTTGATTCACTTGACAGTAAGTTCTCTGAAAAGGGAAATAGTATATTCCTTCGCTTCATAAGTAATTGAATCGGATAATCTTCTTAAAATTGTGCTTCGAAACTTTTGTAGCAGATGTTTTATTGGAAACGACCATAAGAAGCAGCTGAGAGTTTTTGTCTATAATATAGCGCAACTAGTTTCCACTTGAGGTCATTATCTGTTAGAACCTGGATACAATACTCAAAAATAGCCTATAATTTATACAACGAGAGAAGACATTTACGGGCCAGAGAGAGTGTATAGAACTGTTAGCGTATGTAGCAAGTAGTATTACAAAATAGACATTCAGTACATTCACTCCTGATTATACTCATAGTACATCAGCTGTGCAATACAATGATTGTTCAGATTTTGATCAGTTTTATAAAACATATTGTTAATGGTCTTTGCAAGAATTTTATAGGATTTTGTGATACTTTTATTAGATAGATGATTTGTCTTTTGAATAGTTAATTTAAAATGTTTTAAAAATGTTTCAAATTGCTCTGGGCACTATGCGACTTAACGTCTGAGGTCATCAGTCACCTAGAACTTAGAACTAATTAAACCTAACTAACCTAAGGACATCACACACACCCATGCCCAAAGCAGGATTCGAACCTGCGACCGTAGAGGTCGCTCAGCTCCAGACTGTAACGCCTAGAACCGCACGGCTTTTCCGGCCGGCGAAAATGTTTTAATAATCTTTTTCTACTCTGAGAGAATGTAATCAAAGTTGTACTATAATATGCACTGAACCTACTGAATTTTCAGACTGTAATGCCTGGCCTATAATTCAGTTACAGTCTTGACAATTTTGTGCCATATACCGTGTATTATACATGTGAAATGTAGTTGTTGTGATATATAACACCATGGTCAGCTTGTTTATAATACTTACATTACGAAGGTCATATATACATGGTGAGTCACCTAACATTACCGCTGGATATATTTCGTAACCCACATAAAATACTGACGAATCGATTCCACAGACCGAACGTGAGGAGAGGGGCTAGTTTCATTGGTTAATGCAAACCATAAAAAAATGCACGGTAGTATGTTTTTTAACACAAACCTACGTTTTTTTAAATGGAACCCCTTTAGTTTTGTTAGCACATCTGAACATATAAACAAATACGTAATCAGTGCCATTTGTTGCATTGTAAAATGTTAATTACATCCGGAGATATTGTAACCTAAAGTTGACGCTTGAGTACCACTCCTCCGCTGTTTGATCGTGTGTATCGGAGAGCACCGAATTACGTAGGGATCCAAAGGGAACGGTGATGGGCCTTAGGTACAGAAGAGACTGGAATAGCACATTACGTCCACATGCTAACACCTTTTTATTGGTCTTTTTCATTGACGCACATGTACATTACCATGAGGGGTGAGGTACACGTACACACGTGGTTTCCGTTTTCAATTACGGAGTGGAATAGAGTGTGTCCCGACATGTCAGGCCAATAGATGTTCAATGTTGTGGCCATCATTTGCTACACACAACTGCAATCTCTGGCGTAATGAATACTGTACACGCCGCAGTACATCTGGTGTAATGTCGCCGCAGGCTGCCGCAATACGTTGTTTCATATCCTCTGGGGTTGTAGGCACATCACGGCACACATTCTCTTTTAGCATACCCCACAGAAAGAAGTCCAGAGGTGTAAGATCAGGAGAACGGGCTGGCCAATTTATGCGTCCTCCACATCCTATGAAACGCCCGTCGAACATCCTGTCAAGGGTCAGCCTAGTGTTAATTGCGGAATGTGCTGGTGCACCATCATGCTGATACCACATACGTCGACGCGTTTCCAGTGGGACATTTTCGAGCAACGTTGGCAGATCATTCTGTAGAAACGCGATGTATGTTTGGGCCACTGCAATGAAGTGAGGACGAATGAGGTGGTCGCCAATGATTCCGCACCACACATTTACAGTCCACGGTCGCTGCCGCTCTACCTGTCTGAGCCAGCGGGGATTGTCCACGGACCAGTAATGCATGTTCCGTAGATTTACTGCCCCGTGGTTTGTGAAACCCGTTTCATCGGTAAACAGGTAGAACTGCAGCGCATTCTCTGTTAATGCCCATTGACAGAATTGCACTCGATGATTAAAGTCATCATCACATAATTGCTGCTGTAGCGACACATGAAACGGGTGAGAGCGGTGACGATGCAGTATGCGCATGACATTACTTTGACTCAGTCCACCGGCTCTCGAAATGTTCCGTGTACTCATGTATGAGTTCATGGCAACAGCAGCTAACACACCACTTGCACCCGCTTCTCCTGTGACGGGCCTGTTACGGACCCGTTTGCGTGCTACGACCATACCTGTTGCATACAGTTGGCGGTAAATGTTTTGCAATGTGCGGCACGTTGGATGCTCTCTGTCCGGGTGCCGTTCTGCATACACCCTGCAGGCTTCAGCTGCATTTCGTCGACACTCGCCCTAGATGACTATCATCTCCGCCTTTTCAGAGTTCGAATACACCATGGTCACAGTTCCTACAACACTACACTATCACAGACGTCTGGTAACACGGTGTACTAAAGTTGGGCTGCGTGGGGAGACGAATGCAGAATAACAATAGCAGCAAGCGCTACATGCGGACACTGCGACAGCTAGACCAAACCACAACAGTGCACTACAGCCACACTCGTAAACACGGTCGTCATCTTAAACATGTCCCTGCAGATGCTGCTCGCCGACCGTGGCCCGTGTTTGTTACAACACGCAACTGAACGTCGGAGGTTTCAAGCGTCAACTGTAGGTTACAATATCTCCGGATGTCATTAACATTTTACAATGCAACAAACGGCACTGATTACGTATTTGTTTATAAGTTCATATGTGCTAACAAAACTAACGTGGTTCCATTTGTTAAAAAACATACTTCCGTGCATTTTTGTATGGTTTGTATTAAACAATTACACTAGCCCCTCTCCTCACGTTAGGTCTGTGGAATCGGTTCGTCAGTATTTGATGTGGTTTACGAAATATATCCAGCGGTAACGTTAGGTGACTCACCATGTATATGAACAGTGGTAAATAATCATCGATTTCATTTTAAAACTAAAGAAAGTCTGGTATTTGGTTCACATGTCTGTGAGCACTATGGGACTTAACATATATGGTCATCAGCGCTCTAGAACGTAGAACTACTTACACCTAGCTAACCTAAGGATATCACACACATCCATGCCCGAGGCAGGATTCGAACCTGCGACCGTAGCGGGCACGCGGTTCCAGACTGAGGCGCTTAGAACCGCACGGCCACACCGGCCGGCAGTGCGGTATTTAACAAAAATTTTTTATAAAAAAGTTATCACATTAATAACTTTTGAAAACATCACTGGAAATTAACAATGATGATAGATAATTAAAATAGTAATCAGCCTTGATTGCAAGCATTTATTAAAAACTAAAAATCACATGTAAAAATGATAACTGGTTTCGATTTTATAAAAATCGTCTACAGACCATGTCTCTGAAATGTTAAACATTAATATTCTTCAGAGGGAAACAAGCGTCGAAGTTACACACTTGTATTTAAAAATATGGATAGCGAGAGTTAATAAAATAAAAATTTCTTACACTAACTTTTAATGTACGCTTTAGAAGGATGGTTTTTAGCTTTTAATAAATCTGTGCGAGCAAGGCTGACTATCATTTTAATTTTTTATTATATTGCATTATGTTTTTCCTCTTAGTAACAACTCTGTGCTTTTGATGAGTATTGTACCGTGGTTCTGCTAGATGATGACATCAAGGTTGAAATCAGTTCCACATTATTCAAAATACAAACTGTTGGTAGCCTGTGGTGGTTATTTACAAGAAAATGATTTTATATAAGTTTTTTCTGTGAGTAAAAATAGTTGTCATTCCAGAGTAAGTCGGTTAGTTGTATGATGGTTATTAAGGTGTGCCAAACTTTGCATGTGAAAGGTCCACAGTGGTAATGTGCTTCAGTGTTAGATTATTCGTGGTCTCTAGAAAGTACCTGCAGAAAGAATAGGTTTTAAGTACATGTCAGAATATATTTTGTGTGCGTTAATTATTTCTCACAGATATCAATAAACAGAGGTAAAGTGGTGGAAGTCTTCAACAGAAAAAAATAATCCTTAATATAGGACGGGCAAGATGCGGTTTTGCGTTATCTTGCTGAGAGATGATGTCACGCCCTTAAGTGGCCAGAAACGGAATGGCTGCTGCCTAGGCTACCAGCTACACTAAGCAGAGGTGGTTGTGTTGTGCACCCAATAGGGCACATTACCACCACTGTAGACGTCACGTCTGTATGGTGACGGCGATTGTCATATTGAAAGAACCTCCACAGGTGGTTACATTCGTCGTCACGCTGTTCGCAGAGCTGACACTTGTCTGAAAACCTGACGTGGTGTCACTCTTAGGTCCAGTGTTGTCGCTGGATGTACCTTTGTTGCTGTGTCTCCCTCTGCTGCCACAAGGGAAATCACATGACCAGTCATTGTGCTGGCAACCTGTGGTACTCCAGCTATCGTCATACTGTCCGTGTCGTTACTTACCTCGCAGGAAATAAGCCCACTTTGTGACTCAAGTGATACGACATGGCTGTATAGTATTGTACAGCTGAGCTATGAATATGCACACTGATCAGCCAGATCACTATGACCTACTACCTGCCATCGATATAGATCCGTCTACGCGATAGCAGCGTCGCCTGGCGAGGAATGACTGCTAGTCAGACACATGCTATGTGCATCTAGTATCTACAAGCATGCCATCTGTGTGTAGAATACTCAAGGTATGCGACCTCTCTGAGTTTGACCGACTTGTTAGATACTGTGATAAGTGTGTTCAACACTTGGCGGTACCAATTTGAAACGCAGTTTACATGTCGTGGGGTTGGGTGGACACCCCTCATTATAGGTGTCGGTCATCGTACGCTTGGCAGGCTGATAAAGCAGGACAGGTGGCCAACTGTGGCTGAACTAACATCAGACTACTTCTCGCTGCAGTACAAGTGGGTCTGAATACACAGTGCTCCGAAAAATGCTAGAGAGGGGCCTCCGCAGCTGACGATTCGTGCATGTGCCCATGTTAACTCCATGACATCGATAACTACAATTGAAATGAGAATGAGACCATCGACACTGGACGTTGGCGCAGTGGCAGAGCTGATGTATCGTGGTACCGTCTACATCATGCCACTGGGAGGGAACGAATCCGTCCTCTTCTAGGGGACAGAGAGAAACTGGGGACGGCTACAACATGCGCTGCGGAACATTCATATGGGCATTCATGGGTGTAGTGGAGCTCGAGCAAGACACCATGATGGCCAAGTAGTACCGTACACTAGTTTCACACTACGTACACCCCTTCATGACGATAGCATTTCCTGAGGGCAGTGACATTTTTCAACAAGATAATTCCCCCTGTCTAAAGGCCAGGAGTGAGATGGAGTCGTTCAAGAAACTCAGTGGGGAGTTCCAATTGATGTGCTGGTCCCCCAACGTGCTAGATCAAAACCTGCTCATACACATCTGGAATTTACGGGAATTAGATGACGTGTGTATGGACATGCGGTGCCAACTCCTTCCAGCGACCTACCAAGGCCACATTGGTTCCTTGCCACGATGCGTTGCTACTGTTACATGTGCCAGAGGTGGATATACTGGCTCTTAGGTATCTGTTCTTAATGTTCTGGTTTATCAGTGTATATCCTCTCGGGCGCTAGTCAAGCAGAGCTATTGAAATCCTGTACGCATTGAATATGGCCTATCTGAACCTATTGATTCCATAACAGTTGTGAGATTTCGACATGTGATAAGATGTTGCTAATTCTTACACAAGGCATAAGGCCTCATAAACAATGTAGAAGACATTACTCATACATATTTTGTACCACTGAAATGGATTACTTTTTGTTTATATATCCGAAAACGTAGTATATTTCATGCTAGTATAAAGTCTGCTGCATGCCACCACCTCATGTTCCAGTTTTAATGGACGGGAATATATCTTACGTAATACAAGCTTCAAAAGATGGTCTATTATGTTTTAGTTCTGTAATGATATTACTACAATGGTACCACCTTATAATAGGTACCTGCTACCTACATTATGCTCATCTCAGAATGTGGAGTGGTTTTAACATATTATATTGTTGCGAGGCAGGTAACGTTCAGAGAAATGAGGGCACTGTAACGTTACCTTTGTTTAGGCTAGCTAACCGGCCTCGAGTATTGTTACGAGGTAATTTGTTGTAGAGGTGAACTGTAGTGGGCCCAGGTTCACGGCCCACTGCGGCAGTTCTGTCTTCCAGCTAAGCGACCAGTAAAAGCGCGAGTCCAGTTGGAAAGGGTAGCAATTGTGACAGAAGTAGGGAAAATCTCAGTATGGGGAATTTTGATGGCCATTGCTCGCATGACCTTTGCACAGGAGGCAATGCTCCAACACATGGCGGAATGTGAGAAAAGCTGAAAGACAGCTTCACAGCAAGTAAAAAAGAAAATCCGAATATATCGGCGATCTCAGATAAATTATGGGCATCCAAGGAGACAACAATAATTCAGTACCTCTAGAACTTGATGTTTCACAGTGAATAAATATTTTGAAAATGAGCATCTGAATTAAAAACTTTTAATTTCTTCATGCGATTTCAACAAACAATATCTCAGATAATAGCATTGCACTATAGCTGTCGTCGCTGACAGCAAGTAACTATTTTATTTATTGATTTACGATGCCTTTTATATATTTTCATTATACAAATATTTATCAGGACACCATACTCTCCATAACTACACAGCAAATGAATACCTTATGGATACCTTATATTTTGTCATACTTGCATTTCTTTAATGAACAGTTTAATATTTAGTAAACAGTTCCTTTTTCATATGTTGACTGCAAGTGCTATTAAAAAACTATGGTGATTTAAAAGTGGTCACTCCCATATGTTAGCTGGTTCCACCATTACAGAGAGTGCCAAAAGAGGCTTCTGTCAGGCAGGCATAAACAATTGTTTAAAAAATATTTAACAACATTTTGCTGTCATTTATCATGAACACACGTGTACAAGAATGATGGCTTATTAATTAATGAAACAACTTTATTTATGGTTATAACGAATGATACGTATGTGATCAATTATAACATCTGTTTATTTAAATATTGTCCAAAAATGGTTCAAATGGCTCTGAGCACTATGGGACTTAATTTCTGAGGTCATCAGTCCCCTAGAACTTAGTACTACTTAAACCTAACTAACCTAAGGACATCACACAAATCCATGCCTGAGGCAGGAGTCGAACCTGCGACCGCAGCGGTCTAAATATTGTTGAAATGTGTCAGTTTAATCCATAAAGTGGACAAGATGAATCAGATCATGTCTGTAGTAGCACACAAGAATGATGCAATTTTGGTAGGATGGCTTTCAGCCAATGTAAAAGCAGACAGTAGCAGAATTTGGGAGTCAAGTGGAGACTGGGACGTTTCGAGGGAAGAGGATATCAGAAGACTTTTTACGTCCGTGCTGGAAGAAGACAGACCTGCCGGTGGTAATGTGCATGATTCGGACACACAAGTGATGGACAGTGAATAGCCGCTATGAGACATTAACTTTTGAGGATTAGAGTTTGAAGGGGACACTTCACGTCGAGTGCTCGAAGAAGGCAGACCTGCCTACAGCAACGTGTGTGATCCAGTGATATAGGTGACTGGCTCTGGGCAGTGAATGCCCACTACCATACTTTTGAAGGGACTTTTATATTTCGAGATGTGTGACTGTGCTACAGAGTATTGTATTAAGGAGCTGGAGAGAGTTTGTGTGTTAATTTGTGAATCATTGTTATGAGCTTGTGAATATTTCTTGTGTTGTGATTGCAGAATGGACTTAGTTCGCTCATATCTTTAATGACTATTTAGTCTGGGGAATTTGTTACTATTCTCGTAACGCTCTCAATTTAACTTTCCTGCATTTGATAAGGGTATTTTCGGTCAGGATGTTAACTCAGTATCGTAGGATCACTTCCTCTTTGTCTGAGATGTCCTTTTTTGAATAAACATTATTGAGCATAGTTCTCTCTGGTCTACAGCAATAAACAGACGTTACAATAGAACCATTTTCATTAAGTTATTCATTTAACTTCATTTTGTACATCTGTGTATTTTATTATCTCGCAGTTCTACGCAATGCTTAGACTATTTGAGGGCAGCATCAGAGCTACAGGTTGTTATTTGCAGAGAATTATCTGCAGGGAATGAAAGTAGGCGTGTGCCGCTTTACCCCATGACTGCGTCGAGCTGGTTCAAATGGCTCTGAGCACTAAGGGACTTAACATCTGAGGTCATCAGTCCCCTAGAACTTAGAACTACTCAAACCTGACTAACCTAAGGACACCACACACATCCAAGCCCGAGACAGGATTCGAACCTGCGACCGTAGCGATCGCACGGTACATCGAGCTATTCTTTTTTAAACAGATCAGTACATAAACTACGAGTAACCGCAGGTAAATACGCAACTGGTCTCCTTGTGTGTAACGGTGTCTAGAGGAGCAAGTATGTTACTAGTAACCGTTAGGTACCGTCGCAGCACTTTGTATGTTTCCTTTTTAGTAGGTTTGGCCGTGACTGGAGACACGGTGGTGGGGGGAGGGACGCAGATTGAATATACAACAATACAGGAAGCTCTGAGAAACCAGAATGATGTGGCATTCTCTCAGGCTTGTGGAAAGGCGGTGAATGAAGAAATAGTTTGAGATTTCATCACAAACGGCTCTGGATACTTCTCCTACCCGACACAGTTGCGCATTATCGGTTAGTCAAGTAAATGAGAGCTTACCGAGCGTCGGATCGTATTTCTGACTGGATTAAGAACTTTCTAGCAAATGGAGCTCAACATGTCGTTCTTAAAGTGACCGAGTCGATAGAGATGGAAGAAGTTTGTGGAGTAGCCCTACGGTATGTTATACGGTTGTTACTATTTACAGAGTACTCTAGTCTGCAGATTCAAGGATACAAATAACTTTCATTTGATACGTAACAGCCAAGTAAAGTAGCTCGTTGAAAGTTGGGCCACACATACCTATAGGTAAATGTATGAAGTACTTAATGAGACGAAAAGAAATGACACTATTATTCAAAGACAATAATTACAGTGAAGTCGTCGCGATTTGTTATGGTTCCCTAGGTGTGTGTTCACCACGGACGGCAATGCGTGCTCTGCGATGTGTTCCCATGCTGTTCAGAATATTGGTAATGAGTTTTTGTGGTAGTCTTGTGGCAGGGCGTTTCTCCATCGGCGCTATTAGAGGCAGTCGCGCATTGTTATCCATAAAAACAAAGTCAGGACCTAATGCACCCGAAAAAACGCACATGGGGAAGACGTACAGTGTAACAAAACGCTGACCGGGTAGTGCACCGTGTTCAGAGATGTAGAGATCAGTGTAGCCACGCAATCGTCATCAAGCCAGAACCACGAATACGTTCATGTTCTATAAGGTTCCCAGGTGGGTTACGTGTCCCCACTCCTCGCCACGTGAGGGCATATCCGCAGCACTCAGCCCATAACCGCTCTCATCTGAGAAGAGCGCACACACCCACTCTTCAGTCGTCCAATCGTGATGCTCTTGGCGCCAACGTTAACGGTGAGGCCGGGATGGGGGTGTCAACGGAACGCAGTGTACTGGTTCTTCGGGCAGACAGACAAACACCACGCAGTCGAGGCGTCGCTGTGCAGTGTCATATTGCGCGACTCGCAGTCCCGCTGATTGCCTCGGATCCCTCCTCGCCTGATGCACAGCATAGCGGTCGTCTTCTGCTGTAGTTGACCTCCTCTCCTTGGGGCAGCAGCACAACACTCCCCTATGCGGCTCATCACAGTTGGTCCTTATTCCAGTTTGTAGTTCATTCTTCCGCGTGTGAAGTTATCCGAATCTCGTCTACGGGCTACGCTGGACTGAGGATCCAACTACGCTGCGCCGCAACTTCTCACTGGCTGACACGCCCTTATTTCCAAATTCGTTCAACTACACCGTGTTGCAGAGCCAACTCCATTTGGCAAAATTCGTTCAAGTGCACCGTGTTGCAGAGTCAGCTCCATTTGGCATTATATTCACGCTGATCACACATCGTGTGACGCCCAGCTTCCTGTGCACGAGTGGGGGACCTCTGACATCACGTACCCGCACTTCCATTCACTTTCACCGAGCAGCCAATATGCTCTGTTACTTTATCTAACTCCTCCATAAATTTTACAGAGAAGAGTCTGTAGATGATCTAGGACATGAAGTCGGAACTCCATGACGCATTTGGTTGACGATGAGGTTGTGTGTAAGAAAGATACAACGTCTGATGGTTATAGTGGAATGCCGAACCTGTTGAGAATTGTTCATTCGTGAAATCAGTTACCACGGACTTAAACAAATGCAAATCGCCGAGCACAAATAAACGAAGAGAACAATTGCTGTTTGACTTGAGAATTGGCGATAAATAATTGGAAACAGTCATCCGTAATATACTGCATAAAAGTTACTGTAACGAAAGCAGGTGTCAGGGTAAAAAGAAATGGAATTCATTCACGACAGAAGTGGCTTACAAAATACTTCTTAACTGTATATTGGGATCCTAACAGAGTTCGGTTAAGGGAAGAGGTACAGAAGATCCAGCAAGCAGCGACGTGTTTCCCTGCAGGATCGTTTAAAAAGGTCGGAAGCCGTACGCAGATATTCACAGATTCCGGCGTCACGCGATGTAAGACAGGTGTCGAGCATCAGGTAGCAGTTTACTGCTGGAATTCCGAGAACGCATGTTCCAAGAAGTGTTCATCCCTCACAAGTCTCGTGAAATGAGAGTGGCAGGAAAATTACATAAATTGCAGCTAATACGGAGTGTTTATTTATTTATTTATTTTCGAGCGTTGTTCCATCCGTGAATTGCAGAAATGATAGTGGTAGCACAATCAGACTCTGCCCCACGCAGTAAGCTGGCTTGTGGATAGCTACTGGATAATATCTGTGTTCTGTAATACTTCAAACTAATACGGAATTGATCCGTCTGTCCATGTGCTAGATTGATGTGACACGGGTTTGAGAAGTACGATCTTTTCTGCCCATCGCTGGACAATGTTGGTTCCCCGTATGCATATTCGGTTTTTCGTGATAAGCTTTCTTCTAGTTAGTTTTAGTTTCTAAGCAATACACGGTGGTCCATACGTGTGGAACCATCGTTCTAAAATAAAAACATGTAGATAAACAAAAACAGATGGATAAAATAAAGTCGTATCAGATGAGGGAGGGAGAAAATCTGAGAAGTCATGTGACCACAACAGACGGCCATTTCAGAAGACGCCATGTTGGATGCAACTCGTAATTTGGTAAACGGAGGGACAGCACGTGAAGCGTCAACCATACGGAGACTTACAGGAGAAAAACAATGGTGCCTTCATTACAGCATCGCTTTATTCATTTTCGAATTGTGACTAATGGTTCTTTCTTACAAATGAAGACTGATGGCAACAACGCCTGCTGAGATCTTCCCGCTATCAGGAGAAATAAGCACACGTGTTACCGTAGAGTATTTCAACCAACGCCATCCAGACAGTTCACTCGTTACCCGGTTGCAGTGATGAAATTAGTCGCGAAATACCCTGAAACAGGATCTGTCGCAGAAATATGGAAAGGTGGCAGATCAAAAACGGCTGCGTGTGAAGCAACATCAACCGCCGTTCCGGCACCAATTTGTAAGGGACCAGACCGCAGTGCTCACCAAATGTAGCAGGAAATTGGGATCAGCCGTACATCAATAATGAGGATTTTTCATGCACATAAATTCTACCCTTAGAGAATGGAAATGTGGCAAAACCCCAATACGTACGATCCAAATCATCAGATTCAGTTTGCAGAATGGATTACTCTCAAGCAGTACAAAACATCTCGTTCCCTCCATGGAGTACTGTTTACAGATGAAGCTAATTTCTATGGTAACGGAATACACAATATTACAAATACTGGTCAGATGTCAGCTCTCACTGAAAACATCCATCGAAGGTGGGATGGCGCACCGAAAGTGTAAGTTTGGGGTGGAATGTGGGGTTTTCATTTTGTTGAGCCCTTCTTCGTTTAGGGTGTGCAGCTGTTAGAAGTGGATGCGCTGTTGTTGTTCCTGTCTGTAGACAGGCGATTTCCAGCTTTCCTCCAGAACGATGGGCCCGTCCTCGGTATGGGATATCTGTCCCCTGCGCTCGTACAGCTACAGTGAAATGGTCACCACGTTCCACCAATCTAAGCCCATTACGTTTCTATCCGTGCGGACATTTGAAGCCAGCTGTGTATGCTTAAGGAGACTTTTGCCATTGCTGAATATGTCGCTAAAATAACTGGTGACTTGCTGTTTGTAAATTCTTGTTTACTGACGCGTTTCGAACACAGCCCATCACTGCAACTTCAAAAGAAAAGTCTTCATACAAAGTATCGGGTCGCATGTGTCAGCTGTCAGCATCAGAACGCAACTCTATGATGAATGAAGTTATGCTTACATGAAGATAAGCATTATTTGTCTAGAGCAATTGGATACTTGGTACGTCACACGGCCAATGGTAAATTAGTATTGGAAATTTACGAGTTGCACACAAGACGGAGGTTTCAAAAATGACTGCCACCTTGGTAACGTAGTCATCGCCACTCTCCCATCTCATATTACTTCATAAATTTCTGTTTGTCCACGTTTTATGTTTTAGAGGAAGCCTGATTCTAAATCTACGGGACACCCTGTACAGTAAAATACCTTACGTCTTAGTTAGTTAGGGAATAACAGAAGGACCGCCAAGAATCTGAACAATACCTGTGTGATGTCCAAATCAACATCATCTTTTAGCCAAATATTTTTCACAGTATTTGGATTTTACGGGTGTATTCTAGGATAGGGAGCTCATTTTGTTATCGAGATAAATGAACAGTGACAGTGAGTAGATGACGTCGAGACGTAATAACGGAATAATTTAAAGCTTTCAGTACTTTTGTGAGGCAGCCCTAAAATATTCTCCCCTATAGGCAGATTTTTGTTCGTTTTTGCTGTATGATGCGTCACGAGCGACAGGAGAGCTATTGAGCCCTCAGGCTGCGCCGTGCCTCTAGCCGAGCCGAAATTTTATCGCCGGACGTCCTCTTTCATCTGACTGACACCCGCAGGGCGGGTACGAAAAATTCCTGCGCCGTTTCCGGACAGCTTTATAGACGCGGGCAGGCTTATGAGGTCCTGACAGATTTATCGACTCTGGCGGGACAGCGCAAGGATTCCTCATAATGATAATTATCGGAAACCCGGATTTATGGAGCGTCATCGAACGGACGGTGTAGCAGTCACAGCCGAAAAACGCAGTCGGACGAGCGCGTAGCGTAGGATCACCGCTGTGTAGCAGGTAGCGGCTGGGGCTGCAGTGTTGCGTCAGAGCGAAACCCTGCGGCCGCCAGGAAGGAGAGCACTAGGATTTATTTGGCTGCTGTCCGAAGTAATCCGGCGCTGTACGAGCGACATCACCAGCGTCCGGTCTGCCCCTAGAGGGGAGATTTATCCCCGACAATGAAATAACCGAAACATTTTTTTCTCCCTCCGTGTAATTATAATTAAAGCCCAGAGGGAGAGTTATGGTGGCGATTAACTACTGCGGAACTTGTCACGGCGGCAGCGAGATAAGTGCTTCGACTGGTGCCCACGCTCCGCGGACGGTCGCAGAATGTTGGGGCGGTCTCGTTATAAATACAGCTGTGCTGGTGGGCGGGGAGGGGGGGGGGTAAGTAAGGGGGGAGGGGTGACTGAGGTGCAGGACGGAGAGGGCAGCTGCGGCTAACCTTACAACCGGATGGGTCGATGCATTTTTCCGCCAAGGACGGCGAATTTCGCGTGCCCGATGTTGCTGTAGGAGTCCAGCTAGGGGATATTTATGTCTCAATCGCTGAGACTGATGCCGCTCCTCCCCCGGACATACAAAGGGAGGGGCCCCGCTAATGTTCACCTGCCTAATGTCATTCATTTATTCGTCCTCCGGCGGGCGCCGCCGATATATCAGCGTCGCCGCGTCCCAGCGGAGGGCGGAACCTCTGAGTCGTCCGTCAGGGGCGCCCACCCACGCCCCCTTCCCCCCCACCACCACCCCTTAGCCCCCCTTGGCGCCTCCCTCAAAGCAAGAAGATGGGGCAGACAGGTAGCCGACCGCGAGTCTCTACTGCGCCCTGAATAATCGGCTCCCGCCGTTAGTTTGGAAACTGTTTTTGCTCGGGACAACGACTGCTATTCGATTCAGAAGGCAGCGTAATATATCGCTCGCTGCGTGAGCTTTATCGGTTTCCGCGGAAAATCTAGCTGCGAATGTCCCGTTTTTATCCCCGCGCGCTGTGGTAGTTCTTGCGTTTCGTGCGGTCGGAATGGCCCTCGATTGGACGATTCGCAAGATGAGACGCGAGTTATCGCTTAAAAAGAACGTCTCTGCTAACGGTGGAAACGCTTACAAACATGGCCGCTAGGGGCCAGTCGTAAGGATTAACCGCTCGTATTTGTACATCTGAACTGATTACGAAAACCGAGCGAGGTGGCGCAGTGGTTAGCACACTGGACTCGCATTCGGGAGGACGACGGTTCAATCCCATCTCCGGCCATCCTGATTTTGGTTTTCCGTGATTTCCCTAAATCGTTTCAGGCAAATGCCGTGATGGTTCCTTTGAAAGGGCACGGCCGATTTCCTTCCCAATCCTTCCCTAACCCGAGCTTGCGCTCCGTCTCTAATGACCTCGTTGTCGACGGGACGTTAAACACTAACCACCACCACCACCACTGATTACCAAAACAGCTTCCTGCGACTGTAACAATTTCATTACACTAAAATGGGGCTCGGCAGCAAAGACGTCATCATCAGGATGACACTTAAATTATTTATTTATTTAACCTGATCAGATTAGGGCCATCAGGCCCTCTCTCACATCGGACCAGTGTTCCACACATGCAGCATTTCACACATCGGAGTTACATCATGACAATAATTTAAATGAGAAAATTAGATTACTCTAGTGACAATATGAATAAAGAGTAGTGACTAAGACCTAATAAAGTAAATGCGCCAGTATTTTTACAGCAGGTGCTATACATACAGGTTATGATAAAAGCAATAATAATAACAGTAAAAAAATCAAATAATAATGACAAACATGAGAAAATTTGGCAACAGTAATGAAGATTTGTGCAGATGTACATTAATATCTTGGGGTGTAAAGTAGATGTTTACTAGTATAGCGAGTTTTGGGGAAGGGAGATTTACGGAGGGGGAAAGAGGGAAGTAATGAGGTGAAGTGCATTCATGTACAGAGAAAGGCATTACTGTTGCTGAAGTAGATACGTCATTAACTGTTTCTGGAAGCCGGACATGTTTTCAAGTTCTCTAATATAACGAGGGACCTTATTCCAGAGTCGGGTTCCCGCTACTGTAAAGGACTTGGAGAAGGTGACTGAGCGATGCAGCGGAACGAAGAGGATTTTATTATAATGTGAACGTGTGTTTCTGTCGTGTTGTTCCGACATGAGAGTTAAGGACAAGGAGAGATATGTGGGACAGTGTACATTTATAAGGCAGTAGATGAGACAGAGTGTATGGAAGTCTCTGCGTTTGTCTGCACGCAGCCAGGACAATTCTGCATATGGTGGTGAAATGTGATCAAAAAGTTTAACGTCACAGATATAACGGACGCAGGCATTCATGACCAGTTTTAGAGGTCGCGAATTTTCCTGAGAGAGGCCTTGTAGGATAATATCGCTGTAGTCAATGACTAGGAGTATAAGCGCTATTTTGGTGGCGAACACAAGCGGAAAGTACGGGATTACTCACAAGTGACTATGGGGTTCACAAGACGACTGTACGAAAAACAGCAGGAAGTCCAGAAAAGCGACACATACCTGTCGATAGATTGTCTCTCCAAGTTTTTCACTCACATTACAAATGCTTAATACAGACATAATTCGTGGCGCAGCAAAGCTCAGTACGTGCGTGCAATTCACTGAAGTCACTCACACTAATTGCATGGCTTTCACAATACGTTCACTGGGTTGCCCATTACGCTGTGAAACTACGTAATTTGGAGTGGATGATTAGTTTTCATGTTGGGACAGGCCTGTCTCCTACTGCCGCTACTATCGCACAGCGCGTCTTACTAATCGAAACTTGGCGAGATGTTTACTGACATGCGTCATTTTTTAATATGTCTTGTAGTTTCTGTGCAGGCATCGTCTAAATCCTCTGAGGTACTTACGAATAACTCCATACAGGGATCATCTCGTACAGTGTATTACAGGCACTGCCTGTTGTTGACCTCTTCGCTTATGGGCTAATCTCTCTTATTTTTTCTGTATACGAGTGCATATTTATTTATTTCACCTGAAACTCTTGCCCTTTCAAGGGTTCTTTTACTTCTAAACACATATTCCTACAGGAAACTTCAGCTGTACACAAATCACTACAATCAATATACCTAGGAGTATGGGTATAATATGGGGAGTCATCATTACGTCTCGAACATACGCCATGCTAGTTGCTCTAAATATCAGATTCTGCTGGAAGTGTTCAGATAAAAATGCTAGACTCCGTCATTTACGAGTGTATTAATTATTCTGGTTATAGTCAAGAGAGTAAAGACTCACATTTCATTCTTAAGTGAACTCCATGAAACGTCACATACTTCTCTTCTTGGTTGTTCGAAACGTATATCAAAAACGACGCGAATTGCATCTAGCTACTGAATCAAATATACACCTAAGACCAGAAAAACGCCTGAAATTGTCTTCCTGACGCTGTTATTCACGAAAGCACAGTAATATTTTCTGTTTAAAACAACTATTACATGCACACGATAGAAATTAAGAACGAGAAGCAATCGTCTGCGAATGTTCCTAATTATATCCCCATAGCTACGAGCAACCCTTCGGAGCGGTAGGACATGCAGACGCTACGCTCATATTCATTGCAAGAATCGTAGGGAAGTGTAACTCGCCTACGAAAGAAGTGTTTTATTTATTTATTTATATTTTTAATTTTGTATTTTTTTTTTTCAAAAAGAAATCTAACGTCAGTCGGTACGAGACAGGCGTTGTGTATTGAAAGGATACATCGAGTCCTTTTTATTTTGAACTATAGATGCTATTTAAAATATGTAAACCAATCACTTTTCATTGCCAGTGAAAGCAGACAGTGTTTTTCAGTGAAGGCGATGAAAATTAACAAAATGCACTCTCTGAATTTTTGTGAGTTGTTCATCACTTGTTTGTATCGGACTCTCTCTCGCTTGTTTTTTTAGAGAGAGAGAGAGAGAGAGACATCTCTCCTGCGTTAGCCACTGCCTATGCAAACATTTCTAATTATTATTTAGTAATAAGTATGTTTATATGAAATTGTCTAAGTGTGTTTGTTACACACAATAACAATCACCATTTTGGCAGCCGACGGGCCAGCTGTGGAGTTTTTGTAAGCAATTGTAACGCTTTTCGGACTAACGCTTGTCAACGTGAAATTATCACTAATCTTTTATATCTCATTCACATCGCTACTACCGGTAGCAAAATTTTTCAGAGCCTCCATTTATTAATTCTCTGCGAAGTCTAATGTCTCAACGCCATCAGATTGACGCGCTCGTAATAATTATTAACCACGCTGTCGCTAAATTGAAGTCTGCGGGTCTGTTAGTCCGGCAGAGGACAATAGTTCTACATACTGTATCTCAGTCTCAAAATCACAGGGTCGTTGAAACTCTAGAAGATAGCAGTGGGGTGTATAATGAAACTAAATAGTGCAGCATCTATTCTGACGTAAAAGACACACTTCAAGTCAGATTTTTAATTAGTTACCGGCAGGTCAATTTATGAGTAGTTTGACACTTTTTATTTGCAGCCTGTACGGTAATTCATTCACAAAAACCTTCAGTCATTGCACATACCCTATTTCTTGATATGGACTCAATTGGAAAACTATCACTACCTTTAAAATTATATGGCACTTACATCTAAATAATTATTATCATTTTTACTACCAGTTTTTAGTCAGTGTTTTATATTGAAAGTGCTGTGTTGTATTAAAAAGAATCCTCCACTGTATGCGTTACGTTAAGTTTAAAATACCGTAGTATTTTTTCTGTGAAATTGGGAAGTATCAATTATTGTAATTTTTACTGATAAAGGAAAAAATTTTGGGGAACTAATTTAAAAACTGAATTTTTCCAAAACATCCAAATACTCGACAACATTTTGAGCTCGCACCAATGCGTAGGAGTTCTGTTCTGGACTCCACGCAGACAAGAGCGTTAGGTCACGTATGTTACATAGAGAATAAAATGTTGGCAAATAAACATTGATTAATGTTATGGAGATTATGTGAAGTAGAATAAAACTCACAAAAATAAGGAAAAACTGAAATATTTCCTTTATATCAACACACTACAACATGAAATGCGGCAGGAGATTTTCCATCCCTTTTTCATTTAATTTGAGGATGATTCAGTAATTGGAGGGCGGTAAAAGAATTGGAATCCAACAGCAATTTTTTATTTATCGTGCATCTGATCACAGCGACAGTCGATGCTGTGCTATTTCTACCTCTCCTTCCTTTCATTTAACACGGTGCTGGGCTCTCACGTTTCCTGGATAATTTGTGTGTGAGTAGAAAGGAACAGGGCACTGTATTTGGTACAGGCAGGGTAGTGAATGTAGTGAGAAAAGTGCCCTTTTTGATGTCAGCCCGTGGGATCCACAGATTTTTGTTTCAGCAGAAGTCGGGATACTGGGAGCATCCGAGTGGCGTAGCAGACCACTGTGCGTTTTACAACCGGAGCCTGGCTTTCTCACGTTCTGCAGAGCCTCCTGAAGCTACGTTCCATACTATTTTCGAAAGAATCATAGTCTGCCAAAGATAATGCCCTACCGCAGAGCCCATTCAAGTAATGCTCGCTGCTGTGCGCAAAAACGCGTCAGTGGTAGATTTGCCAGTGACGTCACCGACGGTGCTGAAGACGAAATTTCTTAAATACAGAACGGTGTTGAGTAATGTGACTGGTGTTTGATAATGAAGCGATGTCTTGCAGGCAGTTTGTGCGCTTGCAGGAATCCCGCTATTGGGTAGCCGTGTATGCATTTTCCGCTACTTGTGGGCACGTACATTTTAGCGCGAAGAAATAGCCTGTCGTAAGATTGTGTAAAAATAGTAATCTGTCGGTGGTTGACACAAAGGAGAGAGAGTTTTAATCCACGGCCAGACACACTAGTGATACGAAGATGGAGCGAACCTCGACCTTCAGCACAGACCCACTTGCGCAATGGTGGCGTTCTGCACGGCTGACGGCGAATTATTACGGAGAGAGTAATTAGCATAAGAGTTTGCATAAAGAATTTGTAAAGCATTTCACATTCCGTTCATTATCCCTGCGAATAATTACATTATCACAGAATAAATTTGTATCTTAATCCAGAGACTATGTATTAATATATATCACCCGTATTAAGTAATCTGTGCTGACTTCCACTTTAGAATCTACAGCTAGGGACTTTAACAATTTACCTTATACCTTAAATTTGTGTATACTAGTGTGTAGTTTGAATCTTATAGTGATGTCTGAGTCTTAACTAGTTTTCAGGATCAGGGTAACATTACACACACAAGGAGTTTCACAGAAATACGCAGACTCGTGCTAGGGACATGATTGTTCGGACCTGCTGGGAACCCATCAAAATAATTAATGTCGGAGTTTTTGTTCATTGATTTTGCGTTTATTGTGTGACTTGATAAGAGATAATACAATGGATTGCAGTAGTTTTAATAATTGCTGGCATACATTAATATAATGTAATTTCTTTTTTCGATCTTCTGGTTCTTGGCTCGGTCGATTCTGCTCCATGTCTGATGGTTTATCTGCTGTACAAATCAGCGATACAAATTTTGGATGAGATTGTATTTGTTTGATGTTGAGAGAATCTATGATAGACTACAATCAGCACAAACATCAGTAGTAATATACCGATATTACTGCGTGTTTCTGTAGTCAAGTTTGCCGACCGGGGTGGCCGAGCGGTTCTAGACGCTACAGTCTGGAACCGCGCGATTGCTACGGTCGCAGGTTCGAATCCTGCCTCGGGCATGGATGTGTGTGATGTCCTTAGGTTAGTTATGCTTAAGTAGTTCTAAGTCTAGGGGACTGATGACCTCAGAAGTTAAATCCCATAGTGCTCAGAGCCATTTGAACCATTTTTGTAGTCAAGTTTGAATGTCAACACAGCGCAGAGCTCAACTTGAATTAGGTAAGATAAGTAGTTAAGCAGACAGCGTGATGCCACAAGATGAAGCTACGAGTTTTTGTGAGTCAGGAGAGGACTGTCGTAATTAGCAGCCAAGCCCGATAGGTAGTGATCAGGCACAGATGGCGTAAAAGATCGCACTCCAATAGAAAATGAGGACTGTACAGCGAATGGCAGTATACTCGTATGCAAAGGAGAAGACAAGGACACACCACAACATGCAGAAGCAGTGATGGTAATTTGCAATCACGTGAAGGAAGGGAGAGGGAATTGAACCAGACGTTACTCCGTTAGGGCCTTGGCAAGCTTCAACAGACAGAACTTTGGAGACTGGAGTGTACGTGTGTGTGTGTGTGTGTGTGTGTGTGTGTGTGTGTGTGTGTGTGTGTGTGTGTTTGGGCGCTCAATATCGAGGTTACCCGTACTTTTATACATACTAAAAGAAACTAAAATTATCGTTACAGAGTGAAGCGAAAACCTATAAAATTACATTCACTCACTCCCACCTCACTCGTGTTGACTCACATAGTCACTCTATCATACAGGTCTCATAGACGTTACGACAATGGAGAAGGGTGAAAGGTGGTACACATGCGATTAAAACAGAAGAGCTAAAAAAAAGGCACAAAGGGTGACTGGGGATGACGATTTCAACATCAGAAATTTTTAAAGGAAATGAGGAAAGTAAATTAAGACATGGCAGGAAACATACAAGAGAAAATAAGACAAGGAAGTAAAAATGGGGAAAATATAAGGATAGAAAATATATAGGAGAAAGCGAACTGTAGTAAAGAAAGGGAGAAACGAAGAAAATTCATAAATTGGCCGAAGAATCGAAGAAACTATCGCAAGAGGTGAAGGACGAGACCGATCATAGTGAAAGAGACAAAAGAAGAAGGTAAGAACATAGGTAAGAAAACTCGCGGGAAAAAATAGTCGAAAACATGGAGACGTGACAAGAAGAAAGAGAAATGTACGTGTGAGTGGTTAGAATAAACAACAATTCATTTAGCAGATGAAACCTGAGATAACGCAGAAAGTCAGCACAGGATCCCATTCGACAAATCCGGTACTTGCTGAAGAAACGGGAGAAGTACAGGTGCTTCTCACATTCAAAAATTGACATGAAGTTATCAACACCTGGAAGTAAAACAAGGCCAAAGTAGCATTTAAAAATTACTTAAAGCTCCAATGGAAGGTCAGTGCCATATGCCACATCAGGTGACAATGAATTTAGCATCTGTGATAGCTTTAGCTGAAGCTCTCACTACGTATTGAGCCAAGAAAATGTGAGAAGAATCGAAATGAGTATCAGGAAGAGGATAGTAAGTACCATTTGATTATAAGTACTTTTTGCTAATTAGGGCGCCGGCCGCGGTGGTCTCGCGGTTCTAGGCGCGCAGGTTCGAATCCTGCCTCGGGCATGGATGTGTGTGATGACCTTAGGTTAGTTAGGTTGAAGTAGTTCTAAGTTATAGGGGACTGATGACCACAGCTGTTAAGTCCCATAGTGCTCAGAACCATTTGAACCACTTTTTTGCAAATTAGGGAATTCCAGAAAATATGAGCGGCACACATCACATCCAAAAAGTTAATTTTGCAATTTGATTTATCATTACCTTCATCTTGTTCACTGATGTACAAGCTTGAATTTATTTGCAGTCACCAGGAAGGAACGGTAGCAGAGAAAATGGGAGGCAAAGCAACTAAGTGTCGCTCACACAAAGAATTGAGAGACGGGTTCCTAAGAACTACTGGTCGAAGGAAAATCAGGAGAGAAAGAAACACGAGAAGATTATCGGCAAAGAAAATATGGAGTCCAGATTCAAAAGCCCGAAAACATTCCTTGAGGCAATGACGAGTAAAAATCAATTCCCTGACGTATCGTGCATGACAGGAGAAATTTTTAGACACTGATACTTTAAGCTACCGCCTCATTATTATGAAGTGTTAGCAGGAAGATGTAACGAAGATATCAAAACATTCTGGAACACGCTGAGTGAGTTACGAGTTCGCGTTCAGCGAGCAGCACTGCTGAGAAAGAAGGCCCAATAATGAGAGCCACTTCAACAGACCATCGCATTGACAGTACGACAACCGTAAAATAACAAGAGTAGACAATCAAACAATGAGTAAACTTCCCAGGTGCATCAGATGGTGGAGATTTTGGGTGTAAACATGGACCACAAAACAGAGGGTGGTCTAACGAGAAGAGAAATAGTTATGGAGCAGGGAAGAGAGGGTGGAACAATCAAAGAAGTAATAATAATGGAGTGCAGAACAGTGGTTGAAATCATCACAAGAGTAAATATAACAGGGACCAATTTGCACCCAATGATGTGGGAAGAGATATGAACCAAGAATGGGTCGAGATTATGGTAATTCCGGGACTTAATCCACGCAATGATTAGAGAGTAAATAGCCTGGCTCAGCAATGACTGCAAGAAAATATGGGAGAGGATAATTTTACACCCACCGCACCACTCAAAGCCACCTTTATCTATGTCATAAAATGATAACATTTCAGAGGTATTACTAGAACACAAGGAAGTGACAACATTGAAGGATATTCGTCTGCTGACGATAAGACAATAGGAGAAGTAGAACTTTAAGGTACATTGGATAGCAGGACTTAAATTTCGGCGATAGTGGACACAACTTTCGATTGATGCAGAGTAAATTTTAATTAGCGAGAACTTTCGATGAGAAAATTAGAATAACGTTTAGAAGCTTGGGAAAAGTTACGGAAATAAACTGATGTGCCAAGGACACACGCTAATAGAAAATTTCCTAGTAGTCCCTAAACTGGCGACAGACTTAATAAGCGGTATGGGCTTAATCTGTGACTACGGTGACTTAGAAGGTGGTGAAGTGACTCTGCAAAAAGGGAAGAAGATTCAGATTCGATCTGCCATCTGCACTCAGACACTAGCAAACTGTTTGAAAATATGTATGGACGGAAGAGAGTGCAGGAGAAGGGATATGGACTGGAAACGAGATGATGATGAGGAATCAGAAAATGGAGAAGAGATTATAAAAAAACAAACTGGTTAGGCTATCAACAAACGTGTGGAAAAGGTTACGAACATGATTGCAGAAGATCGAGAGAAGTGTGGGAAATATTATCCGACAATAGGAATGTATTTCTACCATAAATGTAAGCAATAAAGAATTTTGAGCACACTTTCAGCGTGAAGGACTATTGTAAATTCTTCGTACCTCCTTACGCAGTTCCAGTCGCACACAGAATGAAAGTGTGCCAAAATATCAAATGTATGTTGCGGAAAGAAGTGATTGAACATGTGGTTTCTACTTATAACAGCCCTCTGAGAAAGGGAAGACTGGTGTATATGCTTCATATTCCATTCAACATAGGATACCACGATTATCACGCTGGAGGCAGACGGGCCAGAGAATCTAGAAGAACCGTTACAATGATTTTATGTGGTGAAAGTTTTCTCGTCGAGCGATGTTACATAACGTTTCTGGCAGACAGAGCTTCATCCCTCTTGCCGCACATACACTGCTTTTCTCATATTTGGTCAGTGCTACTACCATTTCAACGTCACCCTTTGGCTTCATTTATCATCACGTACATTTATTCGTGGGTTAAACGGAACTCATGATGAATCAATGAAGCAAGAAATTACTTGTTACGTCGATATCCCTTTGACTTTGAAAGGAAGATAGAGAGGTCGCAACAGAGCCCTAAAGGCGTCGTTTGTTGCACTAAGGAACACCGGAATAACTATCAGTTTTCATAAATCTTGCCGTCCCACAAGGAAAGTGGAGTTTTTAGGAAATATTGTATCAGCAGAAGAAATAAGAATGAAAGACGAAAACATAGAAGTGATTGCGCAGTTGCAGACGTCTCGCACCAGAAAGGATTTGAGAGGATTTCTGATTCATGAATTTGTATAAAAAATGTATCACAATAGACACGCTAGCAGCACCGAGACTCTGTGTGCATGAATAGAGAAGAAAACACTGTGAGTTTGGGATGCGAACGCAGTGAGTCAATCGCAGGCGCTGAAAAATGCACAGGTAACTGCTCCGATAATGTCACATAGCGACTTGTCAACAGATTTTTGTAAGATTACTGACAACTTTAAGACTGGCTTCGGTGTCATGATCTTCGAAGAGGTTGAGGAAAATGTAGAGACTGCAAATAAGACAATTGCACCTGGTAGTCGAATGCTTTCAGATTGTGAGAAAAATTGTTCAGTTACAGAACTAGAAGCTTTAGCTGTGACCTGGGACTTCGCAAAGTTTCGCTGTTTCATCTACAGATGCATGACCAGAGTGTACTTCGACCACTGGCCCCTACAATTTTTGCATACGACCAAATTAACCCATGAAAAACTGCCGCAGTGTGTTCTTTTCTGCAGGATTTCGACTTCACAATCACATGTTTGCCAGTCGAAACAAACGTAGTAGCCAATGCTCTATCCAGTTAACTTGTAGGCTTGAGGGAAGAGATAACAGAGGATGTGTAAGACTGTTTACTTTATCTTAGGACTGTGTCCTTTGAGAAGTACATTACTATGTCACTTTATGAGACAGTCACCAAACAGAACAAGGACCGGAAACTTAGATAGCTGAGCGTTAACTCTGGGGAAGCATTATGAGAGAGAGCTTGGAAATTTGTGCTGAATCAATTGCTACAGACAACTTGGAACATGGAACATACTGTGAAAGGAGTTTCAGAACGTCTTTAACGAGATGTTGCACAGCTCAACATTGTTGCCACCACTGACCGTTCTAAAGAATCGAACACCCTCTATGAAATTGCAAGAAACAGTTGAGTACCCACCCAGAACAATTATACAGCAACGTGAACTAATTATCCAGGCATTGCACAGGATCGGTGAGGTGGGAAGAAAGTGGAAGGAGACAGTAGGTAAGAAGGCAAGAGTGAAGGAATATCGGGTTGGGCAGAGAGTACTTGTCAAATCTTCCAAACTGTCAAACAAACAGAGAGGTCGTGCTACAAGTCTTTCTCTGTATACAATGGACCGCTAAGAATCCGACATATTGCACATGGAAATGTGTACGAGATAGAGACCATTTCATTCCAGATCAACTGTACTGAGAAAGAAACCATTTGAAGTGGTCTGTCGAATAATGTGCAGTTTATAGATTGTAAATATTTGTGATTTACATCAACACCAACACAAGTCGTAATTTTTCTCGTACAGTTCTTATATCTCTATTAATTTGTATCTGTAACGGTTGAACTCCGTAATGTCACAGAGTCGTTTTGAACAGCCGCCGAACGGCTGTGTCACGTCACGCACACGCCGCCTCAGAAGTACGAACACTCGCCACAACATCTGAGGGGGAGCCACAGGGCTCACTCTGGCCGCGATCATGATCTTCCCTGTTGAGCGATCAACAAAACAATACCGACTGTCACCTCACCAGTAGTCTGTAGGTTGTGTGTGGCACATGCGTTCTTTATTTCTATAAATGTTTTCTATTCGTTACTCAGAAGTAGTCATAAGTTCTATAATAACATATATTTCCGTTTCAGTGCCAGCAGTTGTGGTTTTTCTCTTTCCTAAGCCCGTCTGTGAAAATTTGTAGCCCTCTTTATTCGAGCTTTTCTAGGTGCTTCGGTCTGGAACCGCGCGACCGCTAAGGTCGCAGGTACGAATCCTGCGTCGGGCATGGATGTGTGTGATGTCCTTAGGTTAGTTACGTTTGTTCTAAGGGACTGATGACGTCAGATGTTAAGTCCCATAGTGCTCAGATCCATGTGAACCATTTCGAGCCCTCTTTATTGACAATGTTTTGAGTACCGAGCATTTTTTTTTAGGGGACCCATCTGCACTTAAAATTATAATGCGTGTTTGTTTTAAAAGTACAGTGGGACCATTATCTGAGATTTTTAGCGTATTTCAATTGTGGCATTGGGAACTAGCTACTGTGAGAATTAAATGTGATATATTTCTGTGTAAGTTATTGTGTTCTGTATTTTCCTTTAACAGCCTTGTTTTGAGACCATTATATTGTATGGTTAACTGGGAGGGGGGTCTTGATTTTAATTTGTCGGTTAAGAGTTTATGTGATTATTAAAAATGTTTCCTGAGTGTTGGTTGCACACATCTCAACTTGGCATTACTATATTACCACCATACTGTCAGAATTTTCAGTTGAGGCAACCTGTGTACCATTTATAAACGTTGAAACAGTTTATGACAGTTCTGATACTTATATTTTGCAACACTATTCTTAATGAACATCTCGTACTTCAACAGAAAGGAACGATCCCCCCTCCCCTCGCCGCCCACCCTGCAGACCAAAAAATTACGTACTTCCCTGACCGATGTAAAGAGATTTGTTTTGAATTTGTTTAGCTGTTACACGAGTTCTTATTTTCTGTTCTAGATTCCAAAATTCCAAAGGACGTGTCTTCATCATTCAGTCCAGGAATAAAGCAAGGTTAGGATGTTTTACTTGGAAGTGTGTGTGTGATTGGATATATGCGTCATACGAATTATCATTTACATATTGTGGTTGAGGTTTGCCGATGACATTGTAATTCTGTCAGAGACAGCAGAGGACTTGGAAGAGTAGTTGAACGGAATGGACAGTGTCTTGAAGGGAGGATATAAGATGAACATCAACAGAAGCAAAACAAGGATAATGGAATGTAGTCGAAATAAGTCGGGTGATGCTGAGGGAATTAGATTAAGAAGTAAGACTCTTAAAATGGTAAAGGAGTTTCGCTATTTGGGGAGCAAAATAACTGATGATGATCGAAGTAGAGAGGATATAATATGTAGCCTGGGAACGGCAAGGAAAGCGTTTCTGAAGATGAGAAATCTGTTTACATCGAGTATAGATTGAGGTGTAAGGAAGCCGTTTCTGCAAGTATTTGTATGGAGTGTAGCCATGTATGGAAGTGAAACATGGACGATAAATAGTTTGGACAAGAAGAGAATAGAAGCTTTCGAAATGTGGTGCTACAGAAGAATGCTGGAGATTAGATGGGTCGATCACATAACTAATGAGGAGGTATTGAATAGAATTAGGGAGAAGAAGAGTTTGTTGCACAACTTGACTAGAAGAAGGGATCGGTTGGTACGACATGTTCTGAGGCATCACTGGAGCAACAGTTTAGTAGTGAAGGGCAGCGTGGAGGGTAAAACTCGTAGAGGGAGACCAAGAGATAGATACACTACACAGATTCAGAAAGATGTAGATTGCAGTAGGTACTGCGAGATGAAGAAGCTTGCAGAGGATAGAATAGCATGGAGAGCTGCATCAAACCAGTCTCAGGACTGAAGACCACAACAACAACAACATTTTGGTTGGCAGAGTTACTTGTCCTATGATGCTGATCGTCAGTAACACAGTGTGTCATTTCGGCAAAGCCGATGGTAACGAAAAAATTAGTCGGACTGCGGGTACGAAAATTGTGCTTGTCACTGTCCCCTCTACCTGGTTTAAGACGGTGATCTAGTAAACTTTTTATAGCTTAATTTTCATTCATTTAACATGCTGGCCTCTCAGGTATCCCGGGCGATTTCAGTCTGCGTGGGAAGGTACAGTGCACACTGTATTTGGGACAGGTAGGCAAGGCAGTGAACATAGTGAAGACAGTCAGTCCTCTCCTACACTATCGAAGCAGCGGGAGCGAGTAAGAATAACGTATTCGGCTCATTTTGCTGTCGCAAATCTTTCAGCTGGTGTATCGAGAAGAGAATATGCAACAAAGATTTCTTACATAATGAAGAGGATTACCACTTACCTTGATTAAAGTTATTTGAAGAAAAAATTTTAATTTTATGTGGTCATAGCAGGCGCTTGCAACTATGCAAGTTGTCAATTAGTAGCTGGCCTCGGTGGTCGTGAGGTTCTAGGCGCTTCAGTCTGTAACCATGCGACTGCTACGGTCGGAGGTTCGAATCCTGTCTCGGGCATGGATGTATGTGATGTCCTCAGGTTAGTTAGGTTTAAGTGGATCTACGTTCTAGGGGACTGATGACCTCAGATATTACTTCCCATAGTGCTCAGAGCCATTTGAACCATTTATTAATTAGTACTGAGGTAGTGAGAGGCTGGAGGTACAGTGCTTCTCGATCTACTTTCCAGACAAAAAAAAAAAACGAAAATCTCGTGAAATATGTCTTCAAAACTCATACCATTAAAAAAATAAAATCGTAAAGAAAAAGCAGTTGCACCACTTGGGCTGTGCGTAGTTTGTGTTTCCTTGATGGGAAACCTCTTTAGCAATACTCTTCGCCTTTCCACTCTTGTAATGGAGGCAACAGTAAATAAGTAACCATGGTGCAGCTGAGTAATGCGCACTTCGCCTCCAAGCGTAAACACTACACAACAGCTTGTGTACCTGTCTGACACAGGATGCAAAGATGGGGAATGCTTCACGGCAAGAGGGATTTTCAGCACAGCAATTTGCTCCCTCGACTGGGGTTGCCTATAGCGACGCTATTCGAAAGTTCTAGCGCACTTGTGAGACACAAAACATTGTGAAGTACCTCGCAGTGTTCGCCACAGCCCAACAACAATATCCGGTAACAGTTCCTTACAAAGTATGACTCGTAGGTACTCTGAGGACAACACGACAGAATCGTCGGTTTCCTTTCTGAGGAAAGCTGTAGGGCTTTGTGTACACAGCCAGTACACAACCGTCTCCACAGGAGCTTTCCGACAGCAATGCGTTTCTTACAAGCAACTGTACAAGGTCCCTAGTTCCGTCGTGCCTGGAGGGACACGAGGGAACACCTCACATTGAGCCATGATGAATGCGTGTTTCTCTCCACCGTCGAGTGCAGGATTTATCTGATACCTGATCACTGCTGTAGAAGAGTGTGGAGCAGCCAGGTACCCTTGCACGTCACAGGCATTCAGTCCCACAGAAGTGCGTCAATCACATTTTGCGCTGTTATCGTGCACCTATGTCGGACGCCTCTCAGTTTCACCTCATTTGAAAGACATGAAATATAGGGACAAGACTATCCAACTTGCTGTCCCGCCTTACAGTCAATATTTCGTCAGTGGTTTCATCTTCCAAGGTGACGATACGCTACAGAAAGAGTTGAAAAGCGTTACCCACGATCTGGGCTGATACATTCCAGGTTTTATTTCTTTTACATCGATTGGTGAAGATCATATACTAATTGGGCCACTTTATTAATGGAGACCTATGTCCTAATATGAAGAAAATTTAATGATTGCAAAAATTAGGCAATGACACACATCCTATGAATTTTACATCTGTCAATCTAACTGCAGGGTTTCTCTAATTAAGTGTGCTGAACATTCCTGCAGAATGTTTGAGTGATCAGAGGGGTGGGCAGGTGCTGTGGTCCTTCTAAAGAAGCTCAGGAGGGGAATAATACATCACTAGCCATTAAAATTGGTACACGACGAAGATGACATGCTACAGACGCGAAATGTAACCGACAGCAAGAAGATCCTGTGATTTGCAAGTTATTAGCTTCTCAGAACACTCACACAAGGTTATCGCCAGTGGCGAACCCTGCAACGTGCTGACATGAGGAAAGTTTCCAACCCATGTCTCATACACAAACAGCAGTTGACCGGCGTTGCCTGGTGAAACGTTGTTGTGACGCATCATATAAGGAGGAGAAATGTGTACCATCACGATTCCGACTTTGATAAAGGTCGGATTGTAGCCTATCGCGACTGCGGTTTATCGTATCGCGACACTGCTGCTCGCGTGGGTCGAGATCCAATGACTGTTAGCAGAATATGGATTCGATGGGTTCAGGAGGGTAATACGGAACGCCGTGATGGATCCCAACGGCCTCGTATCACTAGCAATCGAGATGACAGGCATCTCATCCGCATGGCTGTAACGGATCGTGCAGCCACGTCTCGATCCCTAAGTGAACAGATGGGGACGTTTGCAAGACAACAACCACCTGCACGAACAGTTCGACTAAGTTTGTAGCAGCATGGACTATCAGCTCGGAGGCCATGGCTGCGGTTGCCCTTGACGCTGTATCACAGACAGGAGCGCCTGCGATTGTGTACTCAACGACGAACCTGGATGCACGAATGGCAAAACGTCATATTTTCGGATGAATCCAGGTTCTGTTTACAGCGTCATGATGGTCGCATCCGTGTTTGGCGACATCGCGGTGAACGCACATTGGAAGCGTGTATTCGTCATCGCCATACTGGCGTATCACACGGAGTGATGGTATGAGGTGTCATTGGTTACACGTCTCGGTCACCTCCTGTTCTCACTGACGGCACTTTGAACAATGAAAGTTACATTTCAGATGTGTTACGAGCCGTGGCTCTACCCTTCATTCGATCCCTACAAAACCCTACATTTCACCAGGACAATACACGACCGCATGTTGCAGGTCCTGTACGGGCCTTCATGGATACAGAAAATGATCGACTGCTGCCGTGGCCAGCACATTCTCCAGATCTCTTACCAACTGAAAACACCTAGTCAGTGGTGGCCGAGCAACTGGCTCGTCACAATACGCTAGTCACTTCTCTTGATGAACTGTGGTATCGTGTTGAAGCTGCATAGGCAGCTGTTCGTGTACACGCCATCCAAGCTCTGTTTGACTCAATGCCCAGGCGTATCAAGGCCGCTATTACGGCCGGATATGGTTGTTCTGGGTACTGATTTCTCAGGATCTATGCACCCAAATTGCGTGAATATGTAATCACATGTCAATTCTAGTATAATATATTTGTCCAATGAATACCCGCTTATCATCTGCATTTGTTCTTGGTGTAGCAATTTTAATGGCCAGTAGTGTACAAGGTGTCCAGAATGCGGAGTAAACGCGTGGCCTGGTTGACTGAGGCTGGCCTTGCCGAAATATGTTGTTGAGATACCAGAGTTAGAGGAAACGAGGGAGTCGAGAGGGCTTTGGTTTGCAGAAGCAGTCGAGAGGACATTCTGGAGGGAATTCGACAGAACATTCTTTCCTGAAGGGTGGTAGAGACAATATGCCTTATTGGAGATTGGTAAGGAGCAAATTGGTTTCATTCGAGACTCAAGACAGCAGCTAGAATTAAGAGCATTCACGTTGCAGTTCTAGGAAAATTGCAATCTATTTAGAGTTGTATCACAGCCGAACTCATGGTTTTCAGTTTTTCATTTTAATTCTCTCTCGATTCGCGAATTAATGGCTTTATTTCAGTGAATTGTATGTGGTCATTCACTTGCTCTTTGACTCGGTGGATGCATGTATTAATTGCGGTGCACATAACCTAGCCTTAATGCCAAACGTAGCGTTATTATATCTGAAGTATATATACGAAGTACATTCAGTCGCAATCAATGGAAATAATTGATGCCACCTCATTTCAGTACAGATTAGTGCCCCCCATCATAGTAGCGTATTAAATGATTCGCATCAAATTTTTTTGAACAATTAGTTCAGAAGCTGTAAATCATTGCGAAACATCCTCGATCTCTCAACAACAAACAATTTATAGCTAACAGGAAGCATTACGACGGATACAAGGTCGTTGCAGCGAGACGGAATATGTAACAACCAAACTCACCAAAAATAAACGCAAAATGTATATGTTTAAAAAAGAAGATAAAAATTCGTTTGATGCCTTCCTAAGAAACAGTCTCCATTCCTTCATAAATCACCATGAAAATGTACATCAGGTGTGGCCTTAGTTCAAAGACACGAATGGAGACATTTATGCCAAATAAGTTAATAATAGATGGAGCTGACGCTCTATGGTACACAAAACAGAAGCATGCCAAATTTAAGAGAACGCAAAATCCCCAGAACTGGCGAAGTTTTACAGAGACTCGAAATTAACGCGACTTTCAAGGCAAGATTATTCTAATAGTGTTCACAACGAAACACTTTTCTTGAAATCTGACAGAAAATCCACAGACACTCTGGTCATACATAAGTACACCAGAGGCAAGACACAATCAATGGCTTCACTATGCAACAGCAAAGGTTATTTTACCGGTGGCAGTACCGCTAAAGAGGAGCTACTAAATACGGTTTTCCAAAATTCTTTCAACAAAGAAGACGAAATAAATAATGCAGTTTTCGAATCAGGAACTGATGCCAAAATGAATAAATTTTAAGTAGATAACCCCGTTGTAGCAAAAGAACTTAAAACACTTAATAAAGGCAAGTCCTCTGGTCCAGACTGTATACCAGTTAGATTCCTTTCGAAGTACGCTCATGTAACAGCTCCGTACCTCACAACCATATGCAACTGCTCGCTCGACGAAGAATTCGTACCTAAAGACTGGAAAGTTGCGCAGGTCACACCAGTAACCGAGAAATGAGACACGAGTAATCCGCTAAATTACAGACTCATATCAGTAATGCCGATTTGTAGTAGGATTTTACACCATATACCGTGTTCGAACATTATGAACTGCCTCGAGGAAATTGGATCAGTTGACACGCAGTCAACAACAGTTCAGAAAATATCGTTCTTGTGGAACACAGTTACAAACTGATACCACATTTATCGTCTCAGTTACGGGACTGGATAAGTCATTTCCTGACGGGAAGACCACAGTCCGTAGCAACTGAGGGAAAGTCACTGTGTAAAGCGTATGTGATATCTGGCATTCCAGAATATTATAGGCCCTCTGCTGTTCCTAATCTATATAAACGATTTAAAAGACAATGTGAGCAGTCCTATTATATCGTTTCCTGATCATGCTGTTCAAAAATGATTCAAATAGCTCTGACCACTATGGGACTCAACTGCTGTGGTCATCAGTCCCCTAGAACTTAGAACTACTTAAACCTAACTAACCTAGGGACATCACACACATCCATGCCCGAGGCAGGAATCGAACCTGCGACCGTAGCAGTCGCGCGGTTCCGGTCTGCGCGCCTAGAACCGCGAGACCACCGCGACCGGCGATCATGCTGTCATTTACGATCTAGTAAAGTCATCGGAAGATCAAAACCAACTGCAAAATAGTTTAAACGCGATGCTGTAATCTGCAAAAGTTACTAAAGGTACTAAAAGGAATGCCCTAAATTTCTGTTACACAATAAATCAAAAGCAAAAGCAGGATGTTTTGCTGTTGCACGACAATGCACGGCCACGTGTCACTCAAAAAACCATGGAAGCGGTCACAAAACTCGGATGGACAACACTGAAACACCCGCCTTACAGACCTGACCTGACTCCATGTGATTATCATCTGTTTGGGAAACTAAGACTCTCTTCGTGGAACAAGGTATGAAGATGTGACTGCCTTGTGCACGCTACCAAACAGTGGCTCCAACAGGTTGGTCCAGAATTTTAACATGCGGGTATACAGGCGCTGGTTACAAGATGACGTAAGGGAGTTGAGAGGGATGGAAATTATGTAGAGAAATGAAAATAATGTTCGTAAAGGATGTATCCACACGCTGTAGAACTTTCAAACATGTAGAATAAAAGATGGATTTAAAAAAATAGTGTGCATTTCTTTTGGAGTGATCCTCGTAATTGGTTATGACTTTAGCCAGATGGCTGCAAAGATTTGCTAGAAGATTTACGCGGTGGTAATTCTAAAGAGTTCCTCTCTCGCGATTTTGAGCACCGAAACAAATTCAGCATTTTTTCCGGGTCTTTGGCATACTCTAAAACTCAGCTTACTTTCTTGTGAGCTCTCAGGGAAATAAATCAAAGCTGTAAAATGCAAAGAAAAATCGTTATTGACAATATAGAGGCGAAGAGAAGGGGGGGAGGAAGGGGGGGGGGGGGTGGAATGAACTGAGCTACAGTTTAAAAGTAGGCAGTAGGAGAGTGGAACGGAGCTCACAGTATTCGGGAATAGTGCCTCCCTGTCATCACGCACCAGTCGCGATGTCGGGGACGCACTAAACAGAGTTGGCATCGTAAGGAGAGCAATAATCCACGGCAGTTAATGGAGCGTCCGCGTCATCAGGGCTCGCTCTGGAGGCGACGCTGGATAGCGGGGGTTAGGCCTGGAGTCTGTCTCCAGCGAGCGCTGAAGCCACTGCGCGTTTATCGCGGGCCAGGGCGGGGGTATGAATTACCCGCGTTACTGGCGGCTGCGGCGCTAAATGCCGGCAAACAGCGGCGGAATTAATGCCGACTAATGCGAGCTGGCGCGGCGTTACGTGCGCAAATGAAGCGGCCGCTGCTCTGCCGGGTGGCTGTGGGTGCGACACTACTCCCTAGACACTGGCGGGGGCAACACAACTATAGGCCCTGTAAGGTGAAACCTGTAGCTTAAGATCATTTGACCAATTCAGTAATCCGTTATACGCCCTTTGTCATAAATGTTCCAGGACAGGTTTAAATTCATTTGTTTTTGAGTTTACAATGCTAAAAGAGAACAAATATTTTTTTTTTTATCTTACCTGGTACGTGTGTTTTCTTGAAATGTTTCTGCGCAGACTCACTATGTGGCTGTGCTGTGTTAAACAACACACTGACTGCGTTTCTGGCGCATTAGTTACCGTGACAGAATAGAAGATGATTTAAATAAAGAGTGAACATTAAGTTCTGCTTTAATCTTGGGAAAACACCTAGTGAAACGTGGACAACGATTAACCGAGAACATACATGCGAGGCACTTTCAAGAACTCCGAGATTCAGTGCGAGACGATCTCAGAGCTGGTCGCCCGTCTACAACACATACCGATACAAACGTGGAGCGTGCAAGGCAGTTAATGCGAGAGGACTGTGATGTAACTGAGCATGAGATATCAGGAGGACACTCAATGCAAAACTCGTCAGTCACTCACTAACAGAGGAACAGAAGGAGGAGAGACGAAAAATTTTTGCTGAATACTGAAGAGAGCCAGACGTGAGCCGTATGAATGTCATAAATTATTGCTGGGATGAAAGTTAGTGCTGTACGTATGACCCACACATGAACCATCAAAGTGCTTAGTGGCAGAGTCCTGTATCGCCAGCCTCGAAAAATGTCAAATGACTACCTTCCAGAACAAAGAAAATGTTGATCGCATTCTTTGACAGTAAGGGATTTGTTCTTCATGAGTGTGTTCCTCCAGGTCAAATGAACTATGTAAACTCTTTACGGCGAAGTCTTGAAATGTTTGCGACAAGCAATTAAACTTCGCCGCCCTGATTCTGGCGCCCGCATCTCGTGGTCGTGCGGTAGCGTTCTCGCTTCCCACGCCCGGGTTCCCGGGTTCGATTCCCGGCGGGGTCAGGGATTTTCTCTGCCTCGTGATGGCTGGGTGTTGTGTGATGTCCTTCGCTTAGTTAGGTGTAAGTAGTTCTAAGTTCTAGGGGACTGATGACCACAGTAGTTAAGTCCCATAGTGCTCAGAGCCCTGATTCTGGCATTCACAGAACCGATTCCTACCGCATCACAATACAAGACCTCATTCTGCTTTATCTGTTACCGAGTATCTGGCAAGACATTCTGTTATTGCCATTCTACATCCTCCATTTTCGGTCGTCTTCTTGCCTTGCGATTTTTTCTTGTTTCCGCGAGCGAAAAGGCGACTTCAAGGAAATGTTCATCACGATATCGCAAACATCCAACGCGCTGTGACAAGTGAGCTTACAAGTATCGCAGTTGAAAATTTCCATGCTTGCTTCAGTGACCTCCAGACACGTTGGCAGCTCTTTGTACATACGGAGCAAAGATCATTACTTGGTAAGTGCTATTTTCTGTTTTTTGTTGTTTTTTTTGTTTTAACATGTCCTGAATATTTTCTCACGAAAGGAGTACGTACTCAGAAAATACACGAACGGAAAAAACATCCCAACGCCAAGAAGCAGTTGTGCGACATACACGAAAGTTGGTAAGCGTGTTTTTACGCTTGAAAGATTATGATTATTCAAATTTCAGACCAGTTGCACAACAGAGCTCCAGCTGCGCCACTATGAGGATGCAAATCAGATCTGCATTAAAGACAATCTGTAATGATCGTGAGTGTTTGTTACCTTTGAGATTGGAAGTGGTGAGTTGAAGTTAGTCAGGAATGCCTTTAAGGCGACAAAGACGCCATTACAAACACCTCACTGAGCTCGAACGAGATTATGTAACAGGACGACGAGAAGCAGGATGTTCCTCCTCTGATATTTCCGGAAGAATTGGCAGGAATGGATCCTCTGTACATGATTGCTGGCAGTGGTTGTCACCATAGTGTGCAGTCACAGGGAGACCGTGCTCCTGACGGCCACGTTGCACAATCGATACGCTTGTGACAGTGGCACACCGAACTGCAATTGGGGCAGCAACCTGAGCAGCAGTTAGCACCAATAACGATACAGGGACAGTAAAGAATCCAGTACTTCAAGGACAGCTACGAGCCACACGCCCTGTGGTGTGCATCCCACTGACCCCAGACCACCGCCATTTGCGACTTCAGTTGCGTCAAGCGAGAGCTCAATTGAGAGCACGTTGGAGGTCTGTTGTTTTTCTGCGGAACTGCTGGTTCTGCCTCAATGCCAGTGATGGCTGTCTGTTGGATAGGAGGCCAGTAGAGAGCCTGCAACCAACCTGCATACGTGGTAGACACACTGGACCTGTACCTGGAGTCATGGCTTGTGGTGCGGCTTCGTACGACAGCAGCAGTACTCCTATGGTTATCCCACAAATCTGTACGTCAATCCGGTGATTCGACCTCTAGTCCTGCCATTCATGAACCGCATTCCAGGGGATGTTTTCCAACAGAATAATGCTCGCCCACATGCCGCTGTTGTAATCCAGCAGGCCGCTCTATAGTTGTCAACATGGTGCCTTGGCAGGTTACGGCGCTCATCTACTAATATCATTAACGCCCAATCACAAACGTTAGTGTACTAATAGCGTAGAAAAACGCAAGGGGGCACCATCAGAAAGTACCTACAAAGACGCAGAGAAACAAATTAAAAGAGTTACGTCAGTGTAATAAAACGAAGGATACGAGCAGCTGCGAGAGCGTCATCAGCTAAAAGTTCCTGTAAGGTAGACGGCTGACATAGGACAACACGAGACTGAATAAAACAGCGACACGACAATAAAACACGGCGTACGGTCAATGGACGACCACAGGGGCACTGCGGGGCGGGGTTACCAGACAACAAGTACCGGTGGCTAAATCGGCAGTGTCCAATCCACAACCTGGCTAAAATGTCCTCTTCTCGACGGTAAGGGCGTGAGGAGGTCGTCCAAGCCGTCGGGATCGGTTTGATGGCCCTAAGCTTATTTTCATAGAGAGAGGACCAAGCCTCATGCCACAATGATGAAACGCGCCGACAAAGAACCCCACTAACATCAGTTGTTGGGACACAAAAGGAAGGTGTCCGAGGCAGGAGGACAGCAGCCTTGGCCGCAGCATCAGCAGCTTCGTTCCCAGGCACATCAACGGGGCCAGGAATCCACAAAAAAAGGAAACGAGCGCCGGTATCAGCTAGCACATGAAGGGACCGTTGAATTCGTTGCGTGAATCTATCTCTAATAGACCACATATGGGTCAGCATTGGATGACAGCTCCAGGGTCATCCACAAATAGCATTAATTGTCCTAGGATTCCCCGACCAACCACAACAGGCAATTAACTCCATCACACAAACTGACATCCGGTACCTGTACAGCACCATGCATGGACGATTGCATTCATTATTCTGGTGGGTTATGCACATTATTAATGTACCATCATTTCTAACTTGCAATGGCGTATCTCACATGATCCTGTGGATCTTGCAATATTAACCACTGAATATCTTACCTAGACAAATGTAATCTCGAATTTCATTACTCTACATAACTTATTTTTTGGTGTTGCCATTTCTTTCCGCTACTGTATATCATGCACTTTAAGATGGGCGACTCAACTTAAGTCATCCCCTTCTGAGACGACTGATGTATGCTCGATTGGCTATCTTGACGAGCATGAATGCATTCCTGGAGAAGTTCTGTTTTTCCTATTCACACGCTTGGTACGGCTTTACGATTCTCAAGTATTGTATTCTATTGTCCACTTCACGTCAGAGAATTTAACAGTACTGAGCACAGGGTGAACCAGAACTCCACTTACAGACTTTCAGAGATTCATTAGGGATACTTTTCAAGTAAAATAGTACGAAGCAACCACAGTACTCAGCAGCTCGTAATAATGTAATTAAGGTTTATTTGGTTCGTTACAGCAATCACGCTTGTTTGTGTGAAAATATCTTCGCAACATTGAAGAAGCAAACAAAATACAATGACCAAAACAACACAGAGTACTGCAACACCATGTAGTGAGACGTGGTTGACAGCGCTACGGGAACACCTCACAATACCGTCGTTGTGCCAATCTTCCATGGTATTCAGTCAGCCCATAACGCGAGCTCATATCTGCCAAGTAAAACTGTCCATACAGTTTTTTAGGATTGTTAGCGTGCAGCTAACACTGCCGGTGAAAGAAACACAAGACAAAAGCGAGCAGTTCTGAATGCTCGTTTGAAAGCGAAGCCTGAAACAGATACTACTGTCTCCAACAGCAGGCATCGTGAGCGAATGAAAACAAGGAACACAGCGCATGCGGTCGGCGTTTGCACTGTTGTGCACCGTTTCCAGTGCAGCTCAGATGCAAAGCTAACTGCGGCGAGAAACCAAACAAAATGATATAACTGTGTGACGAGACGCAGGAGGCCGTGGATCCCTTACTCCAACTTGCTCAGAAGGTTTCCGTGAACAAACCTCGAAAGTTTGTCGTCCTTCTTCTATACATAGTCACATGCTCAGACAACGAATGTCGTGATTTCCACGAATTTTATCACTCCGAATATACTTAGTAAGCTGTCACAAATACTATTTTACTGATTTATTTAACCTGAGATAATCTAGTCTGCAGCTACAAAAGATTCGAATTTATGAATACCTAGTGTGTTGTATGCGGCCGGTCTTCAGCGCAGAAACCAAAATCCAAACCTCGAAAATCCCGTGCAAATTTGCGAGAAGACAAAATTGGCGAAATTTCGGAATTATTTGAGTAATTCGCTCTATACATTGTTTCCTTCTGTCCTAAGACAATCAGCACTCAGATCTTTGTTGTAGAGAATAAAATTTTCTTAAAGTTGCACTGATCATATTAATTTTTGAGCGACATATTTACCAAGGTGCAGAGCTTGAAAGGAACTGCAAAATCCTCCTGGTTAAAAAAACATTGCGAAAAGAACGGATATTGGCGCTAAATTATAAATGTGTTACTTCTTCTAAAGGATAATGGTAAGACCTCTAACGGCCAACGTTTTACTCAAAGAACTCCTGTCGTCCCTCTCTGTCTCCCCAAGGTTCACTGTCATACCAACCGCCGTCTGCTGTACAGCGAGCTACCTTAATTTAAGTATTAACTGTATTTTTCTTACTACTTCCGTGTGTTTTTGCTTTTAGGGAGCTTTAATTGTCGAGTGCTATTAAACTGTTCCATAGATTAAGTGTTTGTCTTGAATTCAGTCAGAGAGTCACTTTAGTCAGCCACCATAGTGCCAGTAATGTCAGTGTCGTCCCAACCGCCGTCTGCTTCACGTCTGCTCTGCAACGAGCTACCTTAATTTAAGTTTTAACTGTATTTTCTTACTTCTTCCGTGTGTTTTTGCTTTTAGGAAGCTTTAATTGTCGAGTGCTATTGATAGTGTTCCACAGATTTCGTGTTTGTCTTGAATTCAGTCAGAGAGTCCCTTTAGTCAGCCACCATAGTGCCAGTAGTGTCAGTGTCGTCCCAACTGCCGTCTGCTTCACGTCTGCTGTGCAGCGAGCTACCTTAATTTAAGTATTAACTGTATTTTCTTACTTCTTCCGTGTGTTTTTGCTTTTAGGAAGCTTTAATTGTCGAGTGCTATTGATAGTGTTCCATAGATTTCGTGTTTGTCTTGAATTCAGTGTCACGTTAGTCAGCCCCATAGTGCCAGTAGTGTCAGTGTCGTCCCAACCGTCTGCTTCACGTCTGCTGTGCAGCGAGCTACCTTAATTTAAGTATTAACTGTATTTTCTTACTTCTTCCGTGTGTTTTTGCTTTTAGGAAGCTTTAATTGTCGAGTGCTATTGATACTGTTCCATAGATTTCGTGTTTGTCTTCAATTCAGAGTCCCTTTAGTCAGCCACCATAGTGCCAGTAGTGTCAGTGTCGTCCCAACTGCCGTTTGCTTCACGTCTGCTGTGCAGCGAGCTACCTTAATTTAAGTATTAACTGTATTTTCTTACTTCTTCCGTGTGTTTTTGCTTTTAGGAAGCTTTAATTGTCGAGTGCTATTGATAGTGTTCCATAGATTTCGTGTTTGTCTTGAATTCAGTGTCACGTTAGTCAGCCCCATAGTGCCAGTAGTGTCAGTGTCGTCCCAACTGCCGTCTGCTTCACGTCTGCTGTGCAGCGAGCTACCTTAATTTAAGTATTAACTGTATTTTCTTACTTCTTCCGTGTGTTTTTGCTTTTAGGAAGCTTTAATTGTCGAGTGCTATTGATAGTGTTCCATAGATTTCGTGTTTGTCTTGAATTCAGTCAGAGAGTCCCTTTAGTCAGCCACCATAGTGCCAGTAGTGTCAGTGTCGTCCCAACTGCCATCTGCTTCACGTCTGCTGTGCAGCGAGCTACCTTAATTTAAGTATTAACTGTATTTTCTTACTTCTTCCGTGTGTTTTTGCTTTTAGGAAGCTTTGTCGAGTGCTATTGATACTGTTCCATAGATTTCGTGTTTGTCTTGAATTCAGTCAGAGTCCCTTTAGTCAGCCACCATAGTGCCAGTAGTGTCAGTGTCGTCCCAACCGCCGTCTGCTTCACGTCTGCTGTGCAGCGAGCTACCTTAATTTAAGTATTAACTGTATTTTCTTACTTCTTCCGTGTGTTTTTGCTTTTAGGAAGCTTTAATTGTCGAGTGCTATTGATACTGTTCCATAGATTTCGTGTTTGTCTTGAATTCAGTGTCACGTTAGTCAGCCCCATAGTGCCAGTAGTGTCAGTGTCGTCCCAACTGCCGTCTGCTTCACGTCTGCTGTGCAGCGAGCTACCTTAATTTAAGTATTAACTGTATTTTCTTACTTCTTCCGTGTGTTTTTGCTTTTAGGAAGCTTTAATTGTCGAGTGCTATTGATAGTGTTCCATAGATTTCGTGTTTGTCTTGAATTCAGTCAGAGAGTCCCTTTAGTCAGCCACCATAGTGCCAGTAGTGTCAGTGTCGTCCCAACGATCTGCTTCACGTCTGCTGTGCAGCGAGCTACCTTAATTTAAGAATTAACTGTATTTTCTTACTTCTTCCGTGTGTTTTTGCTTTTAGGAAGCTTTAATTGTCGAGTGCTATTGATACTGTTCCATAGATTTCGTGTTTGTCTTCAATTCAGAGTCCCTTTAGTCAGCCACCATAGTGCCAGTAGTGTCAGTGTCGTCCCAACTGCCATCTGCTTCACGTCTGCTGTGCAGCGAGCTACCTTAATTTAAGTATTAACTGTATTTTCTTACTTCTTCCGTGTGTTTTTGCTTTTAGGAAGCTTTGTCGAGTGCTATTGATACTGTTCCATAGATTTCGTGTTTGTCTTGAATTCAGTCAGAGTCCCTTTAGTCAGCCACCATAGTGCCAGTAGTGTCAGTGTCGTCCCAACCGCCGTCTGCTTCACGTCTGCTGTGCAGCGAGCTACCTTAATTTAAGTATTAACTGTATTTTCTTACTTCTTCCGTGTGTTTTTGCTTTTAGGAAGCTTTAATTGTCGAGTGCTATTGATACTGTTCCATAGATTTCGTGTTTGTCTTGAATTCAGTCAGAGTCCCTTTAGTCAGCCACCATAGTGCCAGTAGTGTCAGTGTCGTCCCAACCGCCGTCTGCTTCACGTCTGCTGTGCAGCGAGCTACCTTAATTTAAGTATTAACTGTATTTTCTTACTTCTTCCGTGTGTTTTTGCTTTTAGGAAGCTTTGTCGAGTGCTATTGATACTGTTCCATAGATTTCGTGTTTGTCTTGAATTCAGTCAGAGAGTCCCTTTAGTCAGCCACCATAGTGCCAGTAGTGTCAGTGTCGTCCCAACCGCCGTCTGCTTCACGTCTGCTGTGCAGCGAGCTACCTTAATTTAAGTATTAACTGTATTTTCTTACTTCTTCCGTGTGTTTTTGCTTTTAGGAAGCTTTAATTGTCGAGTGCTATTGATACTGTTCCATAGATTTCGTGTTTGTCTTGAATTCAGTCAGAGAGTCCCTTTAGTCAGCCACCATAGTGCCAGTAGTGTCAGTGTCGTCCCAACCGCCGTCTGCTTCACGTCTGCTGTGCAGCGAGCTACCTTAATTTAAGTATTAACTGTATTTTCTTACTTCTTCCGTGTGTTTTTGCTTTTAGGAAGCTTTAATAGTCGAGTGCTATTGATACTGTTCCATAGATTTCGTGTTTGTCTTGAATTCAGTCAGAGTCCCTTTAGTCAGCCACCATAGTGCCAGTAGTGTCAGTGTCGTCCCAACCGTCTGCTTCACGTCTGCTGTGCAGCGAGCTACCTTAATTTAAGTATTAACTGTATTTTCTTACTTCTTCCGTGTGTTTTTGCTTTTAGGAAGCTTTAATTGTCGAGTGCTATTGATAGTGTTCCATAGATTTCGTGTTTGTCTTGAATTCAGTCAGAGAGTCCCTTTAGTCAGCCACCATAGTGCCAGTAGTGTCAGTGTCGTCCCAACTGCCGTCTGCTTCACGTCTGCTGTGCAGCGAGCTACCTTAATTTAAGTATTAACTGTATTTTCTTACTTCTTCCGTGAGTTTTTGCTTTTAGGAAGCTTTAATTGTCGAGTGCTATTGATACTGTTCCATAGATTTCGTGTTTGTCTTGAATTCAGAGTGTCACGTTAGTCAACCCCATAGTGCCAGTAGTGTCAGTGTCGTCCCAACCGCCGTCTGCTTCACCTCTGCTGTGCAGCGAAATACCTTAATTTAAGTATTAACTGTATTTTCTTACTTCTTCCGTGTGTTTTTGCTTTTAGGAAGCTTTAATTGTCGAGTGTTATTGATAGTGTTCCATAGATTTCGTGTTTGTCTTGAATTCAGTGTCACGTTAGTCAGCCCCATAGTGCCAGTAGTGTCAGTGTCGTCCCAACGATCTGCTTCACGTCTGCTGTGCAGCGAGCTACCTTAATTTAAGAATTAACTGTATTTTCTTACTTCTTCCGTGTGTTTTTGCTTTTAGGAAGCTTTAATTGTCGAGTGCTATTGATAGTGTTCCATAGATTTCGTGTTTGTCTTGAATTCAGTCAGAGAGTCCCTTTAGTCAGCCACCATAGTGCCAGTAGTGTCAGTGTCGTCCCAACCGCCGTCTGCTTCACGTCTGCTGTGCAGCGAGCTACCTTAATTTAAGTATTAACTGTATTTTCTTACTTCTTCCGTGTGTTTTTGCTTTTAGGAAGCTTTAATTGTCGAGTGCTATTGATACTGTTCCATAGATTTCGTGTTTGTCTTGAATTCAGTCAGAGAGTCCCTTTAGTCAGCCACCATAGTGCCAGTAGTGTCAGTGTCGTCCCAACGATCTGCTTCACGTCTGCTGTGCAGCGAGCTACCTTAATTTAAGAATTAACTGTATTTTCTTACTTCTTCCGTGTGTTTTTGCTTTTAGGAAGCTTTGTCGAGTGCTATTGATACTGTTCCATAGATTTCGTGTTTGTCTTGAATTCAGAGTCCCTTTAGTCAGCCACCATAGTGCCAGTAGTGTCAGTGTCGTCCCAACCGCCGTCTGCTTCACGTCTGCTGTGCAGCGAGCTACCTTAATTTAAGTATTAACTGTATTTTCTTACTTCTTCCGTGTGTTTTTGCTTTTAGGAAGCTTTGTCGAGTGCTATTGATACTGTTCCATAGACTTCGTGTTTGTCTTGAATTCAGTCAGAGTCCCTTTAGTCAGCCACCATAGTGCCAGTAGTGTCAGTGTCGTCCCAACCGCCGTCTGCTTCACGTCTGCTGTGCAGCGAGCTACCTTAATTTAAGTATTAACTGTATTTTCTTACTTCTTCCGTGTGTTTTTGCTTTTAGGAAGCTTTAATAGTCGAGTGCTATTGATACTGTTCCATAGATTTCGTGTTTGTCTTGAATTCAGTCAGAGTCCCTTTAGTCAGCCACCATAGTGCCAGTAGTGTCAGTGTCGTCCCAACGATCTGCTTCACGTCTGCTGTGCAGCGAGCTACCTTAATTTAAGAATTAACTGTATTTTCTTACTTCTTCCGTGTGTTTTTGCTTTTAGGAAGCTTTAATTGTCGAGTGCTATTGATAGTGTTCCATAGATTTCGTGTTTGTCTTGAATTCAGTGTCACGTTAGTCAGCCCCATAGTGCCAGTAGTGTCAGTGTCGTCCCAACCGCCGTCTGCTTCACGTCTGCTGTGCAGCGAGCTACCTTAATTTAAGTATTAACTGTATTTTCTTACTTCTTCCGTGTGTTTTTGCTTTTAGGAAGCTTTAATTGTCGAGTGTTATTGATAGTGTTCCATAGATTTCGTGTTTGTCTTGAATTCAGTGTCACGTTAGTCAGCCCCATAGTGCCAGTAGTGTCAGTGTCGTCCCAACGATCTGCTTCACGTCTGCTGTGCAGCGAGCTACCTTAATTTAAGAATTAACTGTATTTTCTTACTTCTTCCGTGTGTTTTTGCTTTTAGGAAGCTTTAATTGTCGAGTGCTATTGATAGTGTTCCATAGATTTCGTGTTTGTCTTGAATTCAGTGTCACGTTAGTCAGCCCCATAGTGCCAGTAGTGTCAGTGTCGTCCCAACCGCCGTCTGCTTCACGTCTGCTGTGCAGCGAGCTACCTTAATTTAAGTATTAACTGTATTTTCTTACTTCTTCCGTGTGTTTTTGCTTTTAGGAAGCTTTAATTGTCGAGTGCTATTGATACTGTTCCACAGATTTCGTGTTTGTCTTGAATTCAGTCAGAGTCCCTTTAGTCAGCCACCATAGTGCCAGTAGTGTCAGTGTCGTCCCAACCGCCGTCTGCTTCACGTCTGCTGTGCAGCGAGCTACCTTAATTTAAGTATTAACTGTATTTTCTTACTTCTTCCGTGTGTTTTTGCTTTTAGGAAGCTTTAATTGTCGAGTGCTATTGATACTGTTCCATAGATTTCGTGTTTGTCTTGAATTCAGTCAGAGTCCCTTTAGTCAGCCACCATAGTGCCAGTAGTGTCAGTGTCGTCCCAACCGTCTGCTTCACGTCTGCTGTGCAGCGAGCTACCTTAATTTAAGTATTAACTGTATTTTCTTACTTCTTCCGTGAGTTTTTGCTTTTAGGAAGCTTTAATTGTCGAGTGCTATTGATACTGTTCCATAGATTTCGTGTTTGTCTTGAATTCAGAGTGTCACGTTAGTCAACCCCATAGTGCCAGTAGTGTCAGTGTCGTCCCAACCGCCGTCTGCTTCACCTCTGCTGTGCAGCGAAATACCTTAATTTAAGTATTAACTGTATTTTCTTACTTCTTCCGTGTGTTTTTGCTTTTAGGAAGCTTTAATTGTCGAGTGTTATTGATAGTGTTCCATAGATTTCGTGTTTGTCTTGAATTCAGTGTCACGTTAGTCAGCCCCATAGTGCCAGTAGTGTCAGTGTCGTCCCAACGATCTGCTTCACGTCTGCTGTGCAGCGAGCTACCTTAATTTAAGAATTAACTGTATTTTCTTACTTCTTCCGTGTGTTTTTGCTTTTAGGAAGCTTTAATTGTCGAGTGCTATTGATAGTGTTCCATAGATTTCGTGTTTGTCTTGAATTCAGTGTCACGTTAGTCAGCCCCATAGTGCCAGTAGTGTCAGTGTCGTCCCAACCGCCGTCTGCTTCACGTCTGCTGTGCAGCGAGCTACCTTAATTTAAGTATTAACTGTATTTTCTTACTTCTTCCATGTGTTTTTGCTTTTAGGAAGCTTTAATTGTCAAGTGCTATTGATAGTGTTCCATAGATTTCGTGTTTGTCTTGAATTCAGTCAGAGAGTCCCTTTAGTCAGCCACCATAGTGCCAGTAGTGTCAGTGTCGTCCCAACCGCCGTCTGCTTCACGTCTGCTGTGCAGCGAGCTACCTTAATTTAAGTATTAACTGTATTTTCTTACTTCTTCCATGTGTTTTTGCTTTTAGGAAGCTTTAATTGTCAAGTGCTATTGATAGTGTTCCATAGATTTCGTGTTTGTCTTGAATTCAGTCAGAGAGTCCCTTTAGTCAGCCACCATAGTGCCAGTAGTGTCAGTGTCGTCCCAACTGCCGTCTGCTTCACGTCTGCTGTGCAGCGAGCTACCTTAATTTAAGTATTAACTGTATTTTCTTACTTCTTCCGTGAGTTTTTGCTTTTAGGAAGCTTTAATTGTCGAGTGCTATTGATACTGTTCCATAGATTTCGTGTTTGTCTTGAATTCAGAGTGTCACGTTAGTCAACCCCATAGTGCCAGTAGTGTCAGTGTCGTCCCAACCGCCGTCTGCTTCACCTCTGCTGTGCAGCGAAATACCTTAATTTAAGTATTAACTGTATTTTCTTACTTCTTCCGTGTGTTTTTGCTTTTAGGAAGCTTTAATTGTCGAGTGTTATTGATAGTGTTCCATAGATTTCGTGTTTGTCTTGAATTCAGTGTCACGTTAGTCAGCCCCATAGTGCCAGTAGTGTCAGTGTCGTCCCAACGATCTGCTTCACGTCTGCTGTGCAGCGAGCTACCTTAATTTAAGAATTAACTGTATTTTCTTACTTCTTCCGTGTGTTTTTGCTTTTAGGAAGCTTTAATTGTCGAGTGCTATTGATAGTGTTCCATAGATTTCGTGTTTGTCTTGAATTCAGTGTCACGTTAGTCAGCCCCATAGTGCCAGTAGTGTCAGTGTCGTCCCAACCGCCGTCTGCTTCACGTCTGCTGTGCAGCGAGCTACCTTAATTTAAGTATTAACTGTATTTTCTTACTTCTTCCATGTGTTTTTGCTTTTAGGAAGCTTTAATTGTCAAGTGCTATTGATAGTGTTCCATAGATTTCGTGTTTGTCTTGAATTCAGTCAGAGAGTCCCTTTAGTCAGCCACCATAGTGCCAGTAGTGTCAGTGTCGTCCCAACCGCCGTCTGCTTCACGTCTGCTGTGCAGCGAGCTACCTTAATTTAAGTATTAACTGTATTTTCTTACTTCTTCCATGTGTTTTTGCTTTTAGGAAGCTTTAATTGTCAAGTGCTATTGATAGTGTTCCATAGATTTCGTGTTTGTCTTGAATTCAGTCAGAGAGTCCCTTTAGTCAGCCACCATAGTGCCAGTAGTGTCAGTGTCGTCCCAACTGCCGTCTGCTTCACGTCTGCTGTGCAGCGAGCTACCTTAATTTAAGTATTAACTGTATTTTCTTACTTCTTCCGTGAGTTTTTGCTTTTAGGAAGCTTTAATTGTCGAGTGCTATTGATACTGTTCCATAGATTTCGTGTTTGTCTTGAATTCAGAGTGTCACGTTAGTCAACCCCATAGTGCCAGTAGTGTCAGTGTCGTCCCAACCGCCGTCTGCTTCACCTCTGCTGTGCAGCGAAATACCTTAATTTAAGTATTAACTGTATTTTCTTACTTCTTCCGTGTGTTTTTGCTTTTAGGAAGCTTTAATTGTCGAGTGTTATTGATAGTGTTCCATAGATTTCGTGTTTGTCTTGAATTCAGTGTCACGTTAGTCAGCCCCATAGTGCCAGTAGTGTCAGTGTCGTCCCAACGATCTGCTTCACGTCTGCTGTGCAGCGAGCTACCTTAATTTAAGAATTAACTGTATTTTCTTACTTCTTCCGTGTGTTTTTGCTTTTAGGAAGCTTTAATTGTCGAGTGCTATTGATAGTGTTCCATAGATTTCGTGTTTGTCTTGAATTCAGTGTCACGTTAGTCAGCCCCATAGTGCCAGTAGTGTCAGTGTCGTCCCAACCGCCGTCTGCTTCACGTCTGCTGTGCAGCGAGCTACCTTAATTTAAGTATTAACTGTATTTTCTTACTTCTTCCATGTGTTTTTGCTTTTAGGAAGCTTTAATTGTCAAGTGCTATTGATAGTGTTCCATAGATTTCGTGTTTGTCTTGAATTCAGTCAGAGTCCCTTTAGTCAGCCACCATAGTGCCAGTAGTGTCAGTGTCGTCCCAACCGCCGTCTGCTTCACGTCTGCTGTGCAGCGAGCTACCTTAATTTAAGAATTAACTGTATTTTCTTACTTCTTCCGTGTGTTTTTGCTTTTAGGAAGCTTTAATTGTCGAGTGCTATTGATAGTGTTCCATAGATTTCGTGTTTGTCTTGAATTCAGTGTCACGTTAGTCAGCCCCATAGTGCCAGTAGTGTCAGTGTCGTCCCAACCGCCGTCTGCTTCACGTCTGCTGTGCAGCGAGCTACCTTAATTTAAGTATTAACTGTATTTTCTTACTTCTTCCATGTGTTTTTGCTTTTAGGAAGCTTTAATTGTCAAGTGCTATTGATAGTGTTCCATAGATTTCGTGTTTGTCTTGAATTCAGTGTCACGTTAGTCAGCCCCATAGTGCCAGTAGTGTCAGTGTCGTCCCAACCGCCGTCTGCTTCACGTCTGCTGTGCAGCGAGCTACCTTAATTTAAGTATTAACTGTATTTTCTTACTTCTTCCGTGTGTTTTTGCTTTTAGGAAGCTTTAATTGTCGAGTGCTATTGATAGTGTTCCATAGATTTCGTGTTTGTCTTGAATTCAGTCAGAGTCCCTTTAGTCAGCCACCATAGTGCCAGTAGTGTCAGTGTCGTCCCAACCGCCGTCTGCTTCACGTCTGCTGTGCAGCGAGCTACCTTAATTTAAGTATTAACTGTATTTTCTTACTTCTTCCGTGTGTTTTTGCTTTTAGGAAGCTTTAATTGTCGAGTGCTATTGATAGTGTTCCATAGATTTCGTGTTTGTCTTGAATTCAGTCAGAGAGTCCCTTTAGTCAGCCACCATAGTGCCAGTAGTGTCAGTGTCGTCCCAACGATCTGCTTCACGTCTGCTGTGCAGCGAGCTACCTTAATTTAAGAATTAACTGTATTTTCTTACTTCTTCCGTGAGTTTTTGCTTTTAGGAAGCTTTAATTGTCGAGTGCTATTGATACTGTTCCATAGATTTCGTGTTTGTCTTGAATTCAGTGTCACGTTAGTCAGCCCCATAGTGCCAGTAGTGTCAGTGTCGTCCCAACCGCCGTCTGCTTCACGTCTGCTGTGCAGCGAGCTACCTTAATTTAAGTATTAACTGTATTTTCTTACTTCTTCCGTGTGTTTTTGCTTTTAGGAAGCTTTAATTGTCGAGTGCTATTGATAGTGTTCCATAGATTTCGTGTTTGTCTTCAATTCAGAGTCCCTTTAGTCAGCCACCATAGTGCCAGTAATATCAGTGTCGTCCCAACCGCCGTCTGCTTCACGTCTGCTGTGCAGCGAGCTACCTTAATTTAGTATTAACTGTATTTTCTTACTTCTTACTTCTTACTTCTTCCGTGTGCTTTTGCTTTTAGGAAGCTTTAATTGTCGAGTGCTATTGATAGTGTTCCATAGATTTCGTGTTTGTCTTGAATTCAGTGTCACGTTAGTCAGCCCCATAGTGCCAGTAGTGTCAGTGTCGTCCCAACCGCCGTCTGCTTCACGTCTGCTGTGCAGCGAGCTACCTTAATTTAAGTATTAACTGTATTTTCTTACTTCTTCCGTGTGTTTTTGCTTTTAGGAAGCTTTAATTGTCGAGTGCTATTGATAGTGTTCCATAGATTTCGTGTTTGTCTTGAATTCAGTGTCACGTTAGTCAGCCCCCATAGTGCCAGTAGTGTCAGTGTCGTCCCAACCGCCGTCTGCTTCACGTCTGCTGTGCAGCGAGCTACCTTAATTTAAGTATTAACTGTATTTTCTTACTTCTTCCGTGTGTTTTTGCTTTTAGGAAGCTTTAATTGTCGAGTGCTATTGATAGTGTTCCATAGATTTCGTGTTTGTCTTCAATTCAGAGTCCCTTTAGTCAGCCACCATAGTGCCAGTAATATCAGTGTCGTCCCAACCGCCGTCTGCTTCACGTCTGCTGTGCAGCGAGCTACCTTAATTTAGTATTAACTGTATTTTCTTACTTCTTCCGTGTGTTTTTGCTTTTAGGAAGCTTTAATTGTCGAGTGCTATTGATAGTGTTCCATAGATTTCGTGTTTGTCTTCAATTCAGAGTCCCTTTAGTCAGCCACCATAGTGCCAGTAATGTCAGTGTCGTCCCAAACGCCGTCTGCTTCACGTCTGCTGTGCAGCGAGCTACCTTAATTTAAGTATTAACTGTATTTTCTTACTTCTTCCGTGTGTTTTTGCTTTTAGGAAGCTTTAATTGTCGAGTGCTATTGATAGTGTTCCATAGATTTCGTGTTTGTCTTGAATTCAGTGTCACGTTAGTCAGCCCCATAGTGCCAGTAGTGTCAGTGTCGTCCCAACCGCCGTCTGCTTCACGTCTGCTGTGCAGCGAGCTACCTTAATTTAAGTATTAACTGTATTTTCTTACTTCTTCCGTGAGTTTTTGCTTTTAGGAAGCTTTAATTGTCGAGTGCTATTGATAGTGTTCCATAGATTTCGTGTTTGTCTTCAATTCAGAGTCCCTTTAGTCAGCCACCATAGTGCCAGTAATGTCAGTGTCGTCCCAACCGCCGTCTGCTTCACGTCTGCTGTGCAGCGAGCTACCTTAATTTAAGTATTAACTGTATTTTCTTACTTCTTCCGTGTGTTTTTGCTTTTAGGAAGCTTTAATTGTCGAGTGCTATTGATAGTGTTCCATAGATTTCGTGTTTGTCTTCAATTCAGTGTCACGTTAGTCAGCCCCATAGTGCCAGTAGTGTCAGTGTCGTCCCAACCGCCGCCTGCTTCACGTCTGCTGTGCAGCGAGCTACCTTAATTTAAGTATTAACTGTATTTTCTTACTTCTTCCGTGTGTTTTTGCTTTTAGGAAGCTTTAATTGTCGAGTGCTATTGATAGTGTTCCATAGATTTCGTGTTTGTCTTGAATTCAGTGTCACGTTAGTCAGCCCCATAGTGCCAGTAGTGTCAGTGTCGTCCCAACCGCCTGCTTCACGTCTGCTGTGCAGCGAGCTACCTTAATTTAAGTATTAACTGTATTTTCTTACTTCTTCCGTGTGTTTTTGCTTTTAGGAAGCTTTAATTGTCGAGTGCTATTGATAGTGTTCCATAGATTTCGTGTTTGTCTTGAATTCAGTGTCACGTTAGTCAGCCCCATAGTGCCAGTAGTGTCAGTGTCGTCCCAACCGTCTGCTTCACGTCTGCTGTGCAGCGAGCTACCTTAATTTAAGTATTAACTGTATTTTCTTACTTCTTCCGTGTGTTTTTGCTTTTAGGAAGCTTTAATTGTCGAGTGCTATTGATAGTGTTCCATAGATTTCGTGTTTGTCTTGAATTCAGTGTCACGTTAGTCAGCCCCATAGTGCCAGTAGTCAGTGTCGTCCCAACCGTCTGCTTCACGTCTGCTGTGCAGCGAGCTACCTTAATTTAAGTATTAACTGTATTTTCTTACTTCTTCCGTGTGTTTTTGCTTTTAGGAAGCTTTAATTGTCAAGTGCTATTGATAGTGTTCCATAGATTTCGTGTTTGTCTTGAATTCAGTGTCACGTTAGTCAGCCCCATAGTGCCAGTAGTGTCAGTGTCGTCCCAACCGTCTGCTTCACGTCTGCTGTGCAGCGAGCTACCTTAATTTAAGTATTAACTGTATTTTCTTACTTCTTCCGTGTGTTTTTGCTTTTAGGAAGCTTTAATTGTCGAGTGCTATTGATAGTGTTCCATAGATTTCGTGTTTGTCTTGAATTCAGTGTCACGTTAGTCAGCCCCATAGTGCCAGTAGTGTCAGTGTCGTCCCAACCGCCGTCTGCTTCACGTCTGCTGTGCAGCGAGCTACCTTAATTTAAGTATTAACTGTATTTTCTTACTTCTTCCGTGTGTTTTTGCTTTTAGGAAGCTTTAATTGTCGAGTGCTATTGATAGTGTTCCATAGATTTCGTGTTTGTCTTGAATTCAGTGTCACGTTAGTCAGCCCCATAGTGCCAGTAGTGTCAGTGTCGTCCCAACCGCCGTCTGCTTCACGTCTGCTGTGCAGCGAGCTACCTTAATTTAAGTATTAACTGTATTTTCTTACTTCTTCCGTGTGTTTTTGCTTTTAGGAAGCTTTAATTGTCGAGTGCTATTGATAGTGTTCCATAGATTTCGTGTTTGTCTTGAATTCAGAGTGTCACGTTAGTCACCCACCATAGTGGCAGTAGTGCTAGTGTTTGTTTTGAAAACAGTCCAGAGACAGGTAGTGCTATTTTCATTGTTTTCACAAGAAGTGGCTAGCAATCACTGCTTAGTCAATAATTAGCCTCCTTTAGTGGATTAGCAGTCTAGTTAAAAGTTGATTCTCTCTTCAGTAAATTGATTCCTTAGGATGGATAGGATGTATTACTGCTGTGTACGGACGCAGGAGGAGCTGGCCACTGTTCCGGAACAGCTGAGCGTCTTAATGGCCGCGGTTAGCCGTCTTCAGGTTGCTGCCTCGGAGTGTAGCGGCAGTATGGAGTCTGGTGCGTCGCAGGGTACACCGCAGGTGTTACATTCTTCACCCACTGTCCCTGCTGTCGAGACCTCTTCGTGGGTACCGGGCGCGGTTGGGCCACCCTCTCCCCAAGGGGAGTGTCGGGTTCAGCGGCGTTCGCGGCGAACGAGGTGGAGGGTAAATGTGGAGGCTGGCCGTGTGGCGTCGCCCGCTCTGCCTGTGAGTGGACATGTGGCCGCTCCTTCAACAAGGTCCGAGCAGGCACACGGGGTAGGGGTTTATTAGTTATTGGGAGCTCCAACGTTAGGCGGGTGATGGAGCCCCTTAGGGAAATAGCGGAAAGGTCGGGGAAGAAGGCCAGTGTTCACTCTGTCTGCTTGCCGGGGTCTCATCCGAGATGTGGTGGAGGCCCCACCGGCGGCGATAGAGCAATGTGTACACCCGACTGCAAATTGTTGCTCATGTCGGCACCAATGACTCATGCCGTCTGGGTTCAGAGGTCATCCTCAGTTCGTACAGGCGGTTGGCGGAATTGAAGGCAGAAAGCCTCGCTCGCGGGGTGGAACCGAGTGGAAGGCTTAAACCAGAGGCTCCAGATTCTAGGAGATCTGGGGTGCAAATTTCTCGAACTCCGGCATCGGGTGGAGAAATGTAGGGTCCCCCTGAATAGGTCAGGCGTGCTCTACACGCCAGAAGCGGCTCCAAGGGTAGCGGAGTTCGTGTGGAGTGCACATGCGGGGTTTTTTAGGTTAGAGATTTCCCTCCCTAGGCCCGACAAGACGCCTCCTGAGACACGGCAAGGTAGGAGTAGGCAAAATGCAACAAGGAATAACAATATTAATGTGCTAATAGTAAACTGCAGGAGGGTCTATAGAAAGGTCCCAGAAATCCTCTCATTAATGGTCAAAATGCCGATATAGTACTAGGCACAAAGTTGGCTGAAACCAGACGTAAACAGTAATGAAATTCTAAACTCAGGTTGGAATGTATACCGCAGAGATAGGCTGGACAGTGAAGGGGGAGGCGTTTTTATAGCGATTACTGCAATAGTATCAAAGGAAATTGACGGAGATCCGAAATGTGAAATGATTTGGGTGAAGGTCACGTTTAAAGCAGGCTGAGACATGGTAATTGGATGTCTCTATAGGCTCCCTGGCTCAGCAGCTGTTGTGGCTGAGCACCGGAAGGATAATTTGGAAAATATTTAGAGTAGATTTCCCCACCATGTTATAGTTCTGGGTGTAGATTTTAATTTGCCGGATATATACTGGGAAACTCAAACGTTCATAACGGGTAGCAGGGACAAAGAATCCAGTGAAATTTTTTAAAGTGCTTTATCTGAAAATTACCTTGAGCAGTTACAGAGAACCGACTCGTGGCGATAACATATTAGACCTTCTGGTGACAGATACGAAATATTTGAAAGTTAACGCAGAACAGGGAAGCAGCGATCATAAAGCGGTTACGGCATCGATGATTTCAGCCGTAAATAGAAATATTAAAAAGGTAGGAAGATTTTTTCTGTTTAGCAAGTGACAAAAACAGATTACAAAGTTTTCTCTAGAGTACAGATAGTGTTGAGGATCAGTGGACAAAGTTCAAAACGATCGTACAATATGCGTTAGATATGTGCCAAGCAAGATCGTAAGAGATGGAAAAGAGCCACCGTGGTACAACAACCGAGTTAGAAAACTGCTGCGGAAGCAATGGGAACTTCACAGCAAACATAAACATAGCCAAAGCCTTGCAGACAAAAAAAATTACAGGAAGCGAAATGTAGTGTGACGAGGGCTATGCGAGAGGCGTTCAGTGAATTCGAAAGTAAAGTTCTATGTACTGACTTAGCAGAAAACCCTAAGAAATTTTGGTCTTATGTTAAAGCGGTAGGTGGATCAAAACAAAATGTCCAGATTCTGTGACCAAAATGGTACTGAAACAGAGGATGACAGACTAAAGGCCGATATACTAAATGTCTTTTTCCAAAGCTGTTTCACAGAAGACTGCTCTGTAGTTCCTTCTCTAGATTGTCGCACAGATGAAAAAATGGTAGATATCGAAATAGACGACAGAGGGATAGAGGAACAATTAAAATCGCTCAGAAGAGGAAAGGCCGCTGGACCTGATGGGATAGCAGTTCGATTTTACAGAGTACGCGAAGGAACTTGCCCCACTTGTGCAGCGGTGTAGCGTAGGTCTCTAGAAGAGCATAGCGTTCCAAAGGATTGGAAAAGGGCACAGGTCATCCCCGTTTTCAAGAAGGGACGTCGAACAGATGTGCAGAACTATAGACCTATATCTCTAACGTTGATCAGTTGTAGAATTTTGAAACAAGTATTATGTTAGAGTATGACTCTTCTGGAGACTAGAATTCTACTCTGTAGGAATCAGCGTGGGTTTCGAAAAAGACGGTCGTGTGAAACCCAGCTCTCGCTATTCGTCCACGAGACTCAGAGGGCCATAGACACGGGTTCACAGGTAGATGCTGTGTTTCTTGACTTCCGCAAGGCGTTCGATACAGTTCCCCACAGTTGTTTAATGAACAAAGTAAGAGCGTATGGACTATCATACCAGTTCTGTGATTGGATTGAGGAGTTCCTAGATAACAGACCGCAGCATGTCATTCTCAATGGAGAGAAGTCTTCCGAAGTAATTGATTTCAGGTGTGCCGCAGGGGAGTGTCGCAGGACCGTTGCTATTCACAATATACATAAATGACCTGGTGGATGACACCATCAGAAGTTCACAGAAGCCTTTTGCAGATGATGCTGTGGTGCATCGATAGGTTGTAAGAATGGAAAATTGTACTGAAATGCAGGAGGATCTGCAGCGAATTGACGCATGGTGCAGGGAAAGGCAATTAAATCTCAATGTAGGTAAGTGTAATGTGCTGCGAATACATAGATATTCCTTATCATTTAGCTACATAATAGCAAGTCATCAACTGGAAGCAGTTAATTCCATAAATTATCTGGGAGTAAGCAGTACGAGTGATTTAAAATGGAATGATCAAAGATGATCGTCGGTAAAGCAGATGCCAGACTGAGATTCATTGGAAGAATCCTAAGGAAATGCAATCCGACAACAAAGGAAGTAGGTTACAGTAAGCTTGTTCGCCCACTGCTTGAACACTAATCAACAGTGTGGGATCCGCACCAGATAGGGTTGATAGAAGAGAGAGAAGATCCAACGGAGAGCAGCGTGCTTCGTTACAGGATCATTTAGTAATCGCGAAAGCGTCACTGAGATGATAAACTACAGTGGAAGACACTGCAGGAGAGACGCTCAGTAGCTCGGTACGGGGTTTTGTTAAGGTTTCGAGAACATACCTTCACCGAAGAGTCAAGCAGTATGTTGCTCCCTCTTACGTATATATCGCGAAGAGACCATGAGGATAAAATCAGAGATTAGAGCCCACACAGAAGCATACCGACTATCCTTCTTTCCTTCTTTACACGAACAATACGAGACTGGAATAGAAGGGACAACCGATAGAGGTAGCCAGGGTGCCCTCTGCCACACACCGTCAGGTGGCTTGCGGAGTATGGATGTGGATGTAGATTGTTCGAGTTTTCTGTCGTGGTAGTGTCTCTCAGAAACCTCCTGATTTAGGTCTGGCCCTGGTGAATTCTAGCGTGATTGGCTACAATAACGTTTTCCAACGACAGAACACCGGATACCTGATTTTTTGAAGCTGCAGGCCCCCGCGGTAGACCCTTTTATACTATTGCAAGAAATGATTTTGTCAGCAGTCTGGGGCTGCGTTTTCAGTTAGTACGGCCCCAGTCTGATAGAATCTTTCCGTTACCCAGCCAACACTGTACTTGTAGCCCTTTCACCCTTATGTAAAAATGGATTTGTCGTACTCATTTCCAATGCTAGCACCATTTAAGGCAATATCCTATAGCGGTTTTCATTATCATTACATCGATATCTATAAGCTGCTTCACTACAATGAACTTCTTAGTGGTTTCGTTCATCAACATTGAAATGATGGTCGTTTTGTTGACACTGAAACTACTGTTGTTGTGAGGAAGACTTATCTTGTAGACGAGCGTAGTAAAGCTTGCTACTTTGGTACTTTGGTAACGTAAGAGAGACACTGAAAATGGTGCAAGCTCAAATAGGAACAGTTCTCTATGATCATCAGATTCTCTGCCTGTTACTGTAACGTCATTGGAAGATCGACTGCTTTTCTCCATGAAAATTTCGGGACAAAATGTCAGTGTAGAGTAACAAACTTACTCTTTCGCCGTCATTTTCTTCATGCAGCTGATGCTAATGCATGGAACTAAAGAACAGTTCACTTCCTTGTTAGGTTCCCGGGAATTACGCCGGATAATATTGTAGAAATAGCACAATATTTGAGCGAGACAACTTGAGGTGCTACTGTCGCGTCCCTAAGAAGCTCGCCAATTTATATGTAGGATTTCTAAAACAGTGCAGGCGCCAGCGGCGCATAACGTCATCGAAGACCAATCGTAGACAGCGTCAAATACCAGAGGCGCCGCGGCGCGGGAAAATGCGGCCGAGAGCGACGGAGCGAGCGCGAGGTGTTGGCGCGCGATTTAAGCAAGGCTTCCCATCTGCGTTGACTCGGTGCAGTTGCTAATCTGCGGCTGACGATACCTTAGTGCCGCAAGGCTGGCTCCCAAGCTTTGCTCAGGTGAATTCCCGTGTCTATTAGGTCACTGCTTATACGTATTTCGACCACCTCTTTGCTGATGGAGTTCCAGTATGTGGAAGCATGCGAGGGGATCATGGTTTCTTCATAATTCATGCCGTGTCCCGTCTCAAGGCAGTGTTTAGCAACCGCAGATTTCTCTCGCTGGCCCAGCCTTGAGTGACGTTTATGTTCGTCGCACCTGTCTTTATCCGTACGACAGGTCTGGCAAATATAAGACTTCCCATATTGGCACGGGATTTTATATATTCCTGGTCTCCTCAGGCAGAGGTTGTCTTTAACAGAGCCCGGCATTGATTGCACTCGTGCTGGAGGCAGGAAAACACATTTAACCAGGTACTAGTTGAAAATTCTGCCCGTCTTAAGACACTCCACTGACAAACGGTAGAAAAACCAACGCCGTGGTGTTCTCTGCTTCTTCAGGCTGTTTTTGACGTTTGGAGAGTGCTGGTCTAAAAGCATTCCGAATCTGCTTCTCGGAGTACCCGTTCTGAGCAAACACAGAGCAGAGATGGCTAAGCTCTGCCGATAAGCTGTCCTGATGTCAGATGGCTCTAGCCCTATGCACGAGCGTCCGTAAACGCTACTGCGCTGTGAGGGATGACGACAGCTCGTAGCTTGTAAATAGAAGTCTGTGTGCGTAGGCTTCCGGAACACACTGTGACCCAAGGAGCCGTCTCCTTTTCCACGAACCAATACATCCAGAAACCGGAGCTCACCATCTTTCTCTACCTCCATGGTGAAACAGATGCATGGATGGAGGGAGTTCAGATGTTCCAGAAAAGAAGGAAACGTTGCTGTCCCATGCGGCCATACCACAAACGTATCATTTACATATCTACAAAAACATTTGGGTTTCAAAACCGCCGTCTGAAGTTCTTTGCCCTCGAAATGTTCCATAAAAAGATTAGCTACTGTGGAAGACAGAGGGCTACCCATAGCAACACCGCCAGTCTACTCAAAATACTGGTCGTTAAATAAAAAGTCGAGGTAAGCAAGTGTTTTAAAAGGTGTAAGACGTCCTCTTCCAGCTTAAGATGGGCAGAATTTTCAAGAAGTACCGGATTAAATGTGTTTTCCGGCCTCCAACACGAGTGAATCAATGTTGGACTCTGTTAAAGACAACCTCGGCCTGAGGAGACCAGGAATATATAAAATCCCGTGCCAAAATGGGCACTAATATTTCGCAATAATACAAAAGGATCTGCCCTTTCTTTAACTCTTTCGATGTCCTCAGTCAATCCCAGCCGATGCGGATCCCACATCGTACAGCAATACTCCAGAAAAGGGCGGACTAGTGTTCCGCAAACAGTCCCTTTAGTGAACCGGTTTCACCTCCTAAGTGTTCTGCCAATAAATCGAAGTCTTTGGTTTGTTTTCCACACATTATCTATCCGATCGTTCTAATTTGAGTTATTGGTAATTGTAATCCCTCAGTATTTAGATAAGTTTGCATAACTTTATATTTGTCATTTATTGAGTAACTGAAATTTAGCGGATTCCTTTTAGTAATCACGTTGATGACTTCACACTTTTCATCATTTAAAGTCAAGTCCCTTTTTTGCACTGTAGACATATCTTGCGTAAATCATCTTACAACTGATTTTCATCATTTGATGACTTTACAAGAAAGTAAGTCAGCATAATCTGAAACGAATCTAAGAAGGCTGCTCAGATTGTCTTCTAAATCGTTAATGTAGATCAGGAACAACAGAGGGATTACAACACTGCCTTAGGGAACCCCAGATGTTACTTCTGTTTTACTCGATTACTTGCGAACAATTGTTATGAAGTTCCCCTTTCTGGCAGGAAAGCTCCAGTCGCACAACTGAGACGATAATCCAAAGGCGCACAGTTTAAAGCCGCTTGTGAGGAAAAGTGTCAACAGCCATCTGAAAGTCTAAGAACATGGAATCAATCAAGCGTCCCCTGTCAACAGCTCTCACAACTAGATGGGAATAAAAAGCTAGAGTTGTTTCACATGAACGATATTTTCTGAATCTGTGTTGTCTGTTTGTCAATAAATGATTTTCTTCGAGCTTATCCATAATGTTAAAGCACAGTATATATTCCAAAACCGTACTGCAAATTGACGGTAGCGATATGGGTCTGTAATTCAGCGGACTGCTTGTATTTCCTTTTTTTTTCCGTCGGTGTGACTTGTGCAAATGTGCAGTCTTTAGGTACGGATCTTCCAACTAACGATCGGTTGTATACATCTGCTAAACATGGAGCTATTGTATCATTAAACTCTTGAAAGGAACCTCACTGGTATACATTCTGGACCAGAGTTCTTGCCATTCTTAAGTGTTTTAAGCTACCTCGGTACTTCGAGGATATATACTTCTAAGTTATGTTAGCAGTTGTTCCTGAATCGAATTCTAGAATATTTACTTCGTCTTCTTTTCTGAAGGAACTTCGGAGAAACTTGCTTAGTAATTCTGCTTTAGTGGCACTTTCCATCTATGACATCACCGTTGTTATCGCTCAGTGAAGGTAACGGTTACGCCTTGCCGGTGGTGCTCTTTACATCGACCAGGCACTCTTCCTGTCTTCTGCCAGTTTCCCAATACGGCTTCAGGTTGAAAGACTCCAATATCGGTCTGGAAATGCGGTTGCACATGCTGATCAGAGTAACAAACTGACTGATAGCGAGCCGCAGTTGGGTGTGGAAGCGGACTGTGTCGTCGGTTCGCGGGTGCTCGCGCCCAATGTAGCTTCAGCAGCAACAGCTGTGCGCTCTGAACCGACATTTTATCACGCTCCCTGTTAACGAGTGGTAGGCCTATTAAGTTTACTTTACTGGATCGTAAAAAAGGAAAGCTCACTAAACAGTAAAAAATACTGTAAGCAATGAAGCAAAACTGGATCAACTCCTGGACTTAATTTTCAGGTACAGGTTCTCCTTTTCCTTTAAAAAATTACAAACGACCTCTTCGTATTCGCGCACTTTCTTCATCGCTGTATATAATACGTCTAATTCGATTCTGAAAAACTGCCGCACAAAATTGATTCCTTTTGTTATCTTATAGCCTCACATTGCAGCTTGAGGATGACGTGTTTATTTTTTTCGATACTGGTCATAGTGACTGTGATACTTAATTTTCTAGTACTCTGCAGTAAAAAATGTGGTCGCTGGCTACTTTACGTGTGGCTCATTTTAGGTGATACGTTTTTTACTAAATGTTGATAACGTTCCGAAATTGTTTTTAAAGTAGGAAAAAGAGCCGTATCTCGCTGCAGTATGGGGAAAATACAAGCTATTTTATGTGAGCGGGCTGCATGACAGGGTCCGTTGGCTGCACTCTGCACACAAAGAGCCACGTTTCCCAAATTAGTGATCGCGATTTATTGTGATTTATTGTTGTGCCTACTGCTGGAAGAAAATGATAAAGCAGAAGACATTCCACACCAGTAATTACTTAATGGAAAACTTGAAACACATATCGTATTTAGGATAAAGCTTTACAACATTTTCTTTGTGCCACTTATCACCCGTCATTTGTAAAACAAATATAATTCATATTACGCAATACGTTAGAGTGAACATACAGGACAGGGCCTAACCGAAAACATTTGTGGGAATTAAATTTTAATGCGGCCTACTGCCTCCATTTAAAGTAATGCCCATGTTAATTCGCAAAAAATTCTCTGACTGCGAATATCTTGACATTAGTTGTGTTAGGTATGGATATTCTACCTGATAGACACGTGAAAATCTGTGTCGGAGCTGAACTCGATCACGGATTCCATGCTTATCGCGAACGGTCACTCTAGCTATTTGGCTATCCGTGATCGCCAATTTGTTTCGACGGCTGTCAGATGTCGTTAATAACATCTCATCCAGACATGCCTGTGTTAAGTTTCAGTTTTAAAACACGAATGTTATGTCCAGCTCTGGTGCAAACACTGAAACTCCTGCAGACGGTCCGACAACAGTTGTTCCTGTAGCACGTGAAGTTGATGTATCAGCTCAGACCCTATAAAAGAAAGGAGTAAGATAAATTTTCTGCAAGAAGAAAGCGATATTTACAAGACAAAGTAGCTTGTCACCTGAAGCTGAAAGCAGTGGCTGTTCACAGTAATGAATTTAAAAGCTAATGTGATAAGTTTTCAACTAAAAATTTATCACAGCTTGTTTCATTAGCTTTTACTTTCGTAAAACTATTCAACCAGATGGTTGGATTACTTCCGTCTCGTGAGAATGCCCATTTCCAGCCGTAGTAGTAAGCAGCTGTCTTTTCGGATTTACTCGATTTCAGTGCGGCGCCGAACGCAAAGCTAGTCTTCATGCAGATCAAAGGAGACGTCCTCAGCTCTCCCTCGGTATACTGTCTGTTCTGTGGTTCAACATTGCCAAATCTCTCTGCTCCAGCTTCGTTGTGTGCTTTCTTTGTCTGCGAGACAAGTTTACCTAGCGCTACAATGTCTGAAGTTTGCAGCGGAAGTGTTGCTAAACGGAAAGTTTGGCTATCTGCGTGGTGAGACACGCGAGTTTGTGTTCTTCGTGCGGGAATATTTAGAGAAGTAGACAGCCGATGGTGCGCCTCTAATGCCTCTAACGAAGGTAGACGAAAGAACTGCAGGCGCTTTAAAAACACTGTAAGGAAAAATACTGTGCAGTACCGGACGGGGCTGGTTCTTCCAAACTAAGGCGAGGACGCAACTGCAAGTAACACACTTGGACTCATTTCAACAAGATGCTGCTCCTCTTCACAAATAACGATATTAAAAGAGAAAAGAAATCCCAACCATAAAATAACTTTGCTGTACTCTGCATGCGGCAGAATCATTCAGTCACGGCAAGACTTCTTTCTTAACATTGTCAGATTTCTCGGTTCTCGGTACAAAAAAAAAGGCTAAAAATTATAATGGAAGGAAGTGAAGCCTCTGCGTGGCGTTTTCTGTTTTTAAGAGACGTTGTTAAAGTGCCGTTTGAAGACAATGCATGGTTCGATAAAACATGGCTAGACGTCGGTCTATCCGTCTGAAAGGGCTCGACGGATGACAGTATGTGTGGAAACACAGGTATTTCCGCCAGAAAGGCGCAAGAATTATTGTCTTACATACTAGAAGTTCATCTGGTTTGGCACAGAACTGTCACCTGCTTTATAAATAGAGGAAAACAAGCGACTACCACGATGGCACAGGCCACGATATTTTTGTGAAGTGTTTCAAGTAGCATTTACAGGAAAACATAAATCGGTCGTCTGTCATTGTAATGGATAATGGCGCTTACTATTCAGTTATTAAAGATAAAGCTCCGACGGAGGCAGCAAAGAAAAGGCAGACATTTCTCAGTCGTTGAAACGCAACAATATGAAAGTTCAATGCTGTTTCTGGAAGGCGGAGCTCATGAAACTAGGGGCAAAAAAGAGGCCGCAATTTCAACAGTATGTTGTTAACGAGGTGGCTATAGAAAACTCTCTGACGGTTCTTAGGCTGCCATCATACCATTGCCACCATCGACATGACGTGGGCGCGGGTCAAACGCTACTTGTCAATAAATACCAAATGGTTCAGTGGGGCAGAAATTCAGGGACTATTAGAGGAAGCAGTGGCCAAGGAAATGGAATAATGTAGTACGCCACACAAAAACGGTTGATAATTAAGCCTGGAAAAGTGAAGCGAGTGTAGAAGGTAATATCGCAAATATAATTAAATACTTGGGCGAATCTTCCAGTTAACAGACCGCAGGTAACTGTGCCGAGGAAGAAAGTGACTCCACTATGCAGTATTTACCTTTTGCCAATTCGTGTTTCTTCGGTATTTGTTTCGTACTTTGAGTGAATGGCGCCCATAGCACTTCCATCATAAATCTCATCTCGCTATTAAGGAATACCCTCTGCACATGTATGATGTACTACATGCGCAGTGCAGTGACTGATAAGTACTTAATCATTATACATTATTTTAATTTTGTTAAATATTGAATTTGCATGAAGGATTCAGATCCATTTCGTATCGGATACGCCAACTACGTAAATTTAAATCATTGTGATTACTACAAAAGACAGGGCATGATCTCCTGCTTTTGATGAGATAATAAAAAGAGAAGGAAAATGTTGTCATCTTATACACAGGAGTGCCTTGATACGCCAGGGCATTGAGTCAGAGCTTTGATAGCGTGTACAGGAATAGCTGCCCATACAGCTTCAACACGATACCACAGTTCATGAAGAGCAGTGACTGGCGTATTGTGACGAGCCAGTTGCTCGGCCACCATTGACCAGACGTTTTCAGTTGCTGGCAGATCTGGAGGATGTGCTGGCCAGGGCAGCAGTGGAACATTTGCTCTATCCAGAAAGGTCCGTACAGGACATGCAACATGCGGTCGTGCATTATCCTGCTCAAATGTAGGGTTTCGCAGGGATCGAATGAAGGGTAGAGCCACGGGTCGTAACAGATCTGAAATGTAACGTCCACTGTTCAAAGTGCCGTCAAAGCGAACAAGAGGTGACAGACGTGTAACCAATGGCACCCCATACGATCACACCGGTGATATGTCAGTATGGCGATGACGAATACACGCTTCCAATGTGCGTTCACCGCGATGTCGCCAAACACGGATGAGACCATCGTGATGCTGTAAACAGAACCTGGATTCACCAGAAAAAATGACCTTTTGCCACTTGTGCACCCAAGTTAGTCGTTGAGTACACCATCGCAGGCGGTCCTGTCTGTGATGCAGCGTCAAGGGTAACCGCAGCCATGGTCTCTGAGCTGATGGTTCATGCTGCTGCAGACGTCGTGCAGATGGTTGTCTTGCAAACATCCCCATCTGTTGACTCGGGGATCGAGACGTGGCTGCACGATCCGTTACAGCCATGCGGATAAGATGCCCTTCATGTTTTATGCCTAGGATGCCCTTTATCAAAGCAGGAAACGTGATGGTACACATTTCTCCTCCTTACACGAGGCATCACAACAACGTTCCAGCAGGCAACGCCGGTCAACTGCTGTTTGTATATGAGAAATCGGTTGGAAACTTTCCTCATGTCATCACGTTTTGTGTGTCGCCACCGGCGCCAACCTTGTGTGAATGATCTGAAAAGCTAATCATTTGCATATCACAGCATCTTCTTCCTGTCGGTTAAGTTTCGCGTCTGTAGCACGTCATCTTCGTGGTCTAGCAGTTTTAATGGGCATAGTGTATATTTCTAAATTTTTAACAGCAGCTAAAATGCGCAATAAACAAGATAAATAAAATATATCCGCCCGTCCTTTACTTCAGAGACGGTTGTTTACTCGGTTTCAATATGGAAGATTTCGCTCATGCGCGTTAAATTTTGGCTGATGGATGGCAGCCGAGTTTCCACCCTGTTTACTCTCTATTCTGTGGATGAACGGAGTAGTAGGAGCGACCAAGGGCGTTCTCTGATCGGCTGTTGCTGTGGTAGCAGCCCTGTAAACAGCTAGAGGTCAATGAGTTTGTTATTTTGATCCAGGTACAGCTGCTAGATATGTTTTTCCACAATCTGTTTCCGCTCCCATCCGAACGGACAACCGTTTTTGATACGTGACTACGTTGTCAGGTTACACCTTGTTTCCAAACACTTCTGTTAACGTGGACTTCATGTGCATTGAAGGAGTACTAACACTAGACCGAGCATGAAGCTGTCTACCTCTGACATTTAACTGAAGAGAAAAACCATTGCGCTGACTAAATCGAAAAACCGGAGCCGCCGATTTCCAGAGGCCATTCGTGTGAAACAACTGACGATCTGAAAACAAATATTTCAACGGTCTAGCAAATCAGCTTCAGGCTTTCACATATAAAAACGACTGCGAAAAAATGGTTTCCGAAATTCACTTTTCATCTCCTGGAAGTTGCATCTCGTGTAAACGCAGAGTGTGTAAAGCGGCTAGCGGCGATTCATTTGACAAGCTACAAGACTGCTTCAGCGAAACCAAAATTAAGAGTCGAAATTGTAGTCACACTTTCCGTGACTTACAGCGAAGGACTTACACGGCAGTCTTCGTAAGCTGCACAAAAACTTAAAATAAATAAAAGTTTTTGCTTTAATACTCAGAGTAAAATAAGTAGACGTAGCTATTCTCGGTAGCCTTATGCATCTAAATTTTTCCATGTTCACCTGATAAGAATTCAGTCATCACTCGCTTCACAAAACCGACGCTTCTTCGCGTTAAAATTTCGCTAAGACTTTTAATACGAGGGTTAATACTGGTATGTCGTCAATTTGAACTGAGATTTCGGGGATAGGCCACTTTTTGATACGTCATTTAATCAAACTCGGGGCCATAAAACTTCAAGGATTATTTTCCGAATATCAAGATCACCGACGTCTCTCTAAGACTGTATCTGGCAATTACGATCGTACACAATAGTGGGAAGAGGTCCTTTTTAAGCTCAATCTGATCAAAAACAGGCTGCGACGTTCCATGTTAGAAGACAGGTCAAATAAAGTGCAAACAATCTCGCATTTGCCTACCACACATACTTACTCATGGTTGAAATGTTAATTCAAAAAGTGAAATACTGGTTTTTCATTGGACGGAAATCTAATTTTATCTTCACTTTTTTAAAAAAATGCTGTTGTCCATTTAGATGTCAATAAGTGTTAAATACGTTAAGGATATCAGTTTTTGCTTTTCTTAATTACATCAGATCATTATCAGCATTGATGGACTCACTGGTATTTTCGACACGTTTCACGATTTGTCATTAGATGGGCCATTACGTTTGCAGCCAACGTTAAAACGTTCTGATCCAGCAATACTCTATCAGGAGGAACGCTACCATAGACCGTAGACAAGACTGCGCATTACGTCGTTTTACTGAAGCCAACTTCTAAGTCACATGACTCTGGGCACGAAGCCGAGTACATCATTACGCATTTATAGTGCACAACTTGACATTCTTTTTTAAAGTCAAAATTTGGGTCCTTGCGCTTTTTACCAGATTCAGAAGTAATGACCTCCACATATGCTCAGATAAGTCTTCTTTTTGTGTCTTAAGGATTAGGTAAAGTGAAAAAAACCTCAGTTGTGTAAGCGAATTACTTTAAAATACTTGCAGAGGTACTTCGATAAGTTTAAAGTTAGGATGGATGTTGCTCCCTCGATGTAAAACATGGTGAATGAGTAAGCCTTTGAGACGACATATTGTTATTATGTATCCGACTACACCAGTATAATCAAAATTTGGTAATATATTACGCTTCTTATCTCGATATCGTTTCGGTATCTGTATTGGGTTAAGCAAAAGTCAGAAAACGTATTTGCTTATTTTGTGTAAATTCCTTACTTTATCCACATAAACCAATTTCCTTTTCTACAAATGCTTCCTAAAGCATTTCACACATATTTTTGTGGAATCGTTAGAAAACTAATGGTGTGTTCGGCGCTGTTAGGTCTTCCACTCCTGGGAAGCGGTGAACTACGGTACACAGAAAAACGTATTCACTAAAGAATAATCATTCTCTCGGTCGTTGAAAGACTGTCAATACGTTCCAACTTCACCATACGTAAAAACGGTATCCACAAATTTATCACGAATTTGGGAGAAATTAGATTAACTGCACATTTACATGCGCAAGAGTTGTACGAAAATTCGTTGAATAATCAAAATCAGTGATTGATTTCAGGCATAAATGAGAGAAATTGTAACTGTCTGCTCCACTTCATACAGCACGTAATGTTAGAAACTCAGCTTTCTGGCCTGAGTGCCGTGACTTAAATGCTGGTTTCAAGCGTTAACGCGGCTGGGGGTAGTCTGTTATATATGGTCTATGAACGTTACTGTATAATGTATATTGTGCAGCTTTGGCAGACAGAGAGCTAGGTTACGTCAGCACCAGTAACCAGTGGGGCAGTTTCTACCAATGTTGTCGCGTTGATTTAGCCTGAGCAACGAGAACTACTTATAAATGGAAAGATGTAGCCCTAAAGGTGAGTTACATAGCAAAGTCTTAAAGCATGAAGAAAACTGTATAGTACCCCTTATTTGTAGGTAGGAGCGTATTTTGCTTTATTTCCAGCTTAACTATTTCACATACGTGAAACAAATGTATCAGCGCTGCAGTACGAACAGAATACGGAGAGAGCAGTAGGTTCCCACGGTGGCCAGGAGAAGCAGCTTGTCATCTGGCTCTCCGAGAGCCAACGGGATGAGGTGCCGATGTAGAAATCACTCGTGGCATCACCAAAGAGATTCGTAGGGAAAGTACGTTCATTGTGGTGCGAATAGGGTAATTGTTATTAGGAGAAATTTAACTGATGTCTGAGTGGTAAAAGGCATTAAGAAGAGTCTACTGGTCATAAATACTATCTCTCAGTAATTTTACAATGCGATTCCATTATCTTGCGGTAGACAGTGCTCTCGTACGGTTAATAGTTAGCTTGCAATCGGTGTGAACAAATTCATTTTACGGTGTTTCTTAAAAGAAAGCACCATAATGGCATCCCCTGTCATAATTAGTTACACAAAAATCTTCTTCTCGCTTCATTACTTAAAATACACAGTAGTACTGCACTTTCACAATCCGACGGTAGTGCTACGGCTCAGCAAGCGGACATACAACTACAGGGGGATCTCCACGTAACAGGTAGGAAGAATTTCTACGTGGTGGCTCACGAAATCAGTTCAATGATGGGCTGGCTTAATTATCGACACTGATGGGTTCAAATGGTTCAAATGGCTCTGAGCACTATGGGACTTAACATCTGAGGTCATCAGTCCCCTAGAACTTAGAACTACTTAAACCTAACTAACCTAAGGACATCACACACATCCATGCCCGAAGCAGGATTCGAACCTGCGACGGAGGCGGTCGCGTGGTTACAGACTGAAGCGCCTAGAATCGCTCGTCCACAACAGCCGTCAAACTCTGATGGGAAAGCGTGGCCAGTTACAGTGTACACCCCTTATACCACCATCTAAGGACTCACCAGCTAAACTGATACATTTCTAGCGATTTAATACGAGTGGGGGTGGGGGTCTTCCATTTGGCAGGCCTTGCCGGCACATCAGTTTCTCCCAAGTTTGGATAGATTACAATGGATGCTTCATGCACGCCGACGCAGTTTGGGTAACTTGCAGTGGGTGCGTCTTTCACTTGGCATCTTGTGAGTGAAATGCGACTGTGGAGAAATGACTTGCGACGAAAAAACTATTTATTGCAAATCTGTGGGTAAAATAAGAAGTGCAATTTCGATGGAAAACGCGACGAAGAAAGAAGCAGGAGGTGAGCGATAACTCAGAGGCCATTGCAATGTGTAACACTAAAACTGTTGTAAGTAATGCAAGAAGTGTCACGTAAAGTGATAGCATAGCGAAAAATATAATTCGCGTCACTGGAATACGAGCATTCCGCGAGTAAAGAATAGCGAACGATCGCCGAGAATAGATCGTAGGAGAAGAAAGAAGATAGCGACTTCCAGCGTGACAAGACAGGCTACGTAACCGGAGGAATCAAGACACGACGACATTGCCTCGATAGCAACTCAACGCAGCACAGCAGCAGAGAAGGGGAGCGCTGGAGGCGCTCTGAGGTCCGGAGTTCAACGCACGGTGAGCCAGCGCAGCATTACTGCGCCTAGTAAAATATATAATTTTCAAAGTGAGTTAGTGATATATTACTGTTGTGTGTAGTTGTTAGTTAGAAGCGGTAGGACGACCAAGCGTAAAATTCGCGAATCAAATATTACCGAGAATATGGCTCAGCGTACCTCTGACTTGTCAGACACACACATGGTGTATTTCCGCATGTAAAATCAAAAGTAGGCCTTGTAGACAGGATGAATGCTAATGTAGGTAACGACTGACAGGAAGTCCCAGAAAATACCACAAAAAGGCTGCTGACTGGCTAAGGAATGTACGACGACAGAAAATAAACCTAACAAAATTAATGGTTCAGAATTTAATATGCAAGCCATATTTGCAGCTGTAATGAGTTAACTAGAGGAAAATGCTCGGAAACTACGAAGCTAAACCAAAAACTGGAAACGACTAACAACAAAATAGAACAAACTGCTATGAAAACTAACAAGAAACTAGAAGAAAACAACCGAGAAGTCGAAGCAACAGATAAGAGAAAAGAAGGAAGTAATAAAGACACTAAAGGACAGTTGATAAAATGTTTCAAAGAAATTAGCAAGAGAACAGATAACAGGTTGCATAAATGTATTATGGGCAGTAACCAAAAATTCAAAGTGGTAGATGAAAAAATTGAGGATATAATCAAGGAACAGCGTGCACTGGCTCAGAATTAGGAAAGAAGAATCACCATTGGGGAAGTAGCCATTGTAAATCACAGTAAATTTACTAAAGAATTAGAACAGAATGTTAAAATTTTAGATCAGAGTTTTGACAAGGACACTGAAAAATGTAATGAGTCGATCTTCAATGTAAATAAAAATTTTGATGAAACAGATAACTTAATCTAATAGAATATCTTCAGTAGAAACAAATACTGAAGAGATATTCACAAAAGTAGCTAGTATTCAGAAATAGGTCACTGATTGTACTAATAGAGGTACTGATATCTTTGCTGAAAGAGTTGAAAAGAAAATAGATTAAAAGTGAAAAGATATTATCTCTGTGAATAATAGTAGAAAAAATACAAATGAAGACCAATAACTAAAATTTTGTATATTACATAATTTTTGGCAAAAGAGATACTCCATTCTACAACTTTTGTGAAACAGTTCAAAGACCTATTACCAAAAATGGGACGAATGTAGGGAGATGGGAAGTGTTACAAGCAGAAGGAAGGAGATGCTCTTTCATGGGGAATGAGATATGGTGAATCATGTGAAACATACGAGTTCATTAAAAATTCTTAGATAAGTACTTATCTAATGTTAGAAGCAGCATCTTCCAGCGGAGAAACTTCTTAGGCGATGGATTGTTGTTGTTGTGGTCTTCAGTCCTGAGACTGGTTTGATGCAGCTCTCCATGCTACTCTGTCCTGTGCAAGCTTCTTCATCTTCCAGAACCCACTGCAACCCACGTCCTTCTGAATCTGCTTAGTGTAGTCATCTCTTGGTCTCACTCTGATTTTTACCCTCCACGCTGCCCTTCAATACTAAATTGGTGATCCCTAGATGCCTCAGAACATGTCCTACCAACCGATCCCTTCTTCTGGTCAAGTTGTGCCACAAACATCTCTTCTCCCCAATCCTATTCAATACTTCCTCATTAGTTATGTGATCTACCCATCTAATCTTCAACATTCTTCTGTACCATCACGTTTCGACAGCTTGTGCTGTCTTCTTGTCCAAACTATTTATCGTCTATGTTTCACTTCCATACATGGCTACATTCCATACAAATACTTTTAGAAAAGACTTCCTGACACTTAAATCTATGCTCGATGTTAACAAATTTCTCTTCTTCAGAAACGTTTTTCTTGTCATTGCCAGTCTACATTTTATATCCTCTCTACTTCGACCATCATCAGTTATTTTGCTCCCCAAATAGCAAAATTCCTTTACTACTTTAAGTGTCTCATTTCCTAATCTAATTCCCTCAGCATCACCCGACTTAATTCGACTACATTCCATTATCCTCGTTTTGCTTTTGTTAATGTTCATCTTATATCCTCCTTTCAAGACACTGTCCATTCCATTCAACTGCTCTTCCAAGTCCTTTGCTGTCTCTGATAGAATTAAAATGTCATCGGCGAACCTCAAATTTTTTATTTCTTCTCCATGGATTTTAATACCTACTCCGAATTTTTCTTTTGTTTCCTTCAGTGCTTGCTCAATATACAGATTGAATAACATCGGGGAGAGGCTACAACGCTGTCTCACTCCCTTCCCAACCACTGATTCCCTTTCATGTCGGTCGACTCTTATAACTGCCATCTGGTTTCTGTACATACTGTAAATGGCCTTTCGCTCCCTATATTTTACCCCTGCTACCTTCAGAATTTGAAAGAGTATTCCAGTCAACATTGTCTAAAGCTTTCTCTGTCTACAAACGCTAGAAACGTAGGTTTGCCCTTCCTTAATCTAGCTTCTAAGATAAGTCATAGGGTCAGTATTGCCTCTACGGAATCCAAACTGATCCAAACTGATCTTCCCCGAGGTCGGCTTCTACTAGTTTTTCCATTCGTCTGTAAAGAATTCGCGTTAGTATTTTCCAGCTGTGACTTATTAAACTGATAGTTCGGTAATTTTCACATCTGTCAACACCTGCTTTGTTTGGGATTGGAATTATGATTCTTGAAGTCTGAGGGTATTTCGCCTGTCTCATACATCTTGGGTATGATAGCTATAAAAATTCTTTCCAAAGTTTCTGTTACAAGAACTTGTATTTAGATCAATCACTAAGTGAGGGAGACCTTATTGCTGTACTATTGGTCAAACTACCAGTGAGTGTTCAGAAAAAAATTAATAGGGACATTGAACAAGAAAACAGAAGATATTTTACAATCTTCAAACCAGCTGGATGCAATTTCAGGGGAGGAAACATCGAGTAATGACTGGAGAGAACTAAATTGGAGATCGAGAGAAAGTAATAATTGGTGGGACAAAACAAACTATAATGAGCAGAGGGAATGTAAAAGAAATCAGAATGGGAGAGACAATGAGAGACATGGCAATGGTTTCCATAGACATAATATAAGAGACTGGGGCCAAGGAGGTAATAATAATCACAGTAACAGGCCATATCAAGAACAAAATAAGAAATTTAATGACAGGACAGAAACAAACCACGAAAGGGAGACCATGAAAGCGGAAACTCGTAAGGAGTCTGTGTGAGGTCTGAACATGTGCTCAGGTAAGTGACAGACCATTTTGTATGAAGAGGTTCATAAGGGTAAGTCATCTTGAAGAAGATGAAATAGTAAAGAGGTATACCAACTGACTGCAGATGTGGAAATCAGCAGAAATAAAACTGTTACTGATACAGGTAGCAAGTTATGTACTGTAGTAAAGGGGCTCTGTCCACAAATTAGAAGTGGAAGTAAGGTACCAGTATTGGCATTAAAAGGAGTTACATTTTAGGTACAATAGGAGGAAGAAATTAGAAAATATAGGATGAAATGTTATTTGAGGTAATGTTCCAGGAATTTTATTGGAGGCTAGTGCTATGATGGTCCCAAATCTTTGTATTGGATTGATAATAGGGACACATTCGTTCGTGGACAGGCACAAATTACAGATTAGGAAAGCGTAGTATGACCCTAATGGTGAACAGTTCTAAGAAAAATTATGTTCAGTAACATGGTTAATGCCAAAGTGAAAGCACAGGATAAGTACTATCTAAAAATGATGCATGAGTGTTTTCAATGGGAAGTACATAAAGAGGAATGTGCTCCACACCAGAAAGGGAATCAGAATCAGAGTGAGGTTGGTTCAGAGATAGTAAATGAAATAACGAATAAAGTAAAGAATATTGATGTTTTTTGTAAGATGGAAAAAGAGAGCTAAAATGAGTTGTTAAAATATATAGAAGTAATTTTTGATAGACCACTATTAATGAAGTGATAACCTTACTAATTTAAAGTCAAGCCACGTCAACTTTTCAAGTGGAAACCACTTTCCAATTTTCAAGAAGGAGGCCATAGGTAGAGAAATACAGAGGATATTGTCTTTACAGATTATGAACAGGTCAACCAGTCAGTACCATTACCCACTAGTTTACATTATCAAAAAACTTGGTTCAGGACAAGTTACGTAGGATGCTGCGGTAGGAAATAACGTAATACAACCTGAGAACGATATACCAGAAACTTCAGAGGAATTATTGCACAAATATTAGGGTGCTATCCAGTCTGGAACTAACTCATGGCTTTTGGCAGATAAAATTAGTCCAAAATTGTAGGAAATTTATAGCTTTCATGTATTAGGGCAGATGCTATCAGTTCAAGGTACTACCATTTGGACTAAATATTTCAGTGACCACATTTATGAGGGTCTTATACTCCATACATGGAGAAGAGCTGTTATCTAAAACCACTCAGCAGATGGACGACATTTTAACTGCAACCAGCAATTGGCAGAATCTGAAACGAACATTGGAGGAAGTACTGAAGGCCTTCCAAAGAGGTAATGTTATATTTAACTTATCCATATCCAAATTTGGAAAATGGTAAATACAGTTCCTGGGGCATGTTATCACAGCATAATGTACTGGACCAAATACTGCTAAAGTAGAAGCTATCAAAGGATTCCTGCAACCAAGGAAAATGAAACAGTTTTTTTTCAGTCTCTGTAATTCTTATTGCAAGCTTGAGTGAATTGGCTACTAAATGAAACAGCTATTTTGACTTTAACTAAGAAGAATGTACCATGGAAATGGACCAAACAGTGCCAGAGACAATCTGCTAATATTAAGGAGGCTCTCTTTAAATGTGGGATACTCTTTCACCCAAGGTTAGGTAAGGAGTTTTGTGTATCTGCTAACATTTCCAATTTTGGAATTGGAGCACATCTATTCCAAGTAACTGAGCTGAGAATTGTGTGGAACAGAGACCAATTAGTTTTGCTAGCAGACAGTTAACTAGGTGTGAGTGTCACCACACAGTTACTGGAAAAGAGACATTAGCAGTTGTGTAGCCACTGAAAAAGTTGTCACACTATTTGATATGGACAAAAGTTAACATATACACAGACCATAAGGCACTATAATTTATTAAGAGGTACAGACTGACACAGGGTAGACTTAACAGATGGGCAATAGCTCTTCAGGAATTCCAATTTGATATAAGTTATAGTACTGGCAAGGACAATGTGGTGGCATATGTATTGTCCTAACTGCCATTAGGATTGGAACAAGAGGAACAGAATGAATCAGATTCCAGGGAAATATGTTTGTTTTACATAAACAGGGAAGAGCAAAAAATAAGGTTCTAAAAAGCTTGAGAAATATCGTAAAGGAACAAGAAAAAACCTGATTTTGCTTGTTGTAAAGCAGAAGTAGGAAGTAAGTCAGGAGCCCAAATATAGGGAATATTATTTGGTGGAAAAAGGATATTGCACTGAAGAACCAATTTCATGTGGAAAGATAGGAAGTTATGTTTACCTGAACATATTATGGAGGTGTTTATAAAGCATATACACATGAGCTAGGATCATTTTAGACCCAAGTCCACGAATCAGCTTGATTTTAGAAAGTATCACTCATGCGAAACTCAGCTTGCCCTTTTCTCACCTGATGTACTGAGAACTATGGATAAAGGACAAAAGGTAGTTCCCTATTTCTAAATGTCCAGGAAGCATTTGGCACAGTTCCCCATACCGGCTATTAACGAAGGTACAAGCATATGGAATAATTTCACAGATAAGTGACTTGCTTGAAGACATCTTAAAAAAATGGAACCCAGAATGTTGTCCTCGATGGGGAGCGTTCATCAGAGACAATGGTTTTGTCAGGAATGCCACAGGGAACTGTAATAGGACCACTGTTGTTCTCTATGTACCTAAATGATTGGGCGGACAGGCTGGGTAGCAATCTGTGGTTGGAGGGAAGGCGACATTCTTTTCGTGAAACACTATCATGAAAATTTAGAGACCCGGCGTTTGAAGCTTAACGCTGAACGATTGTACTGCCGTCGTCAAACATTGCGCGAAAGGACCCCAAAGATAAATTACGGGAAATTAGGTCTCATACTGAGGTTTATAGACAGTTGGTTTTCCCTCGTTCTATTTGCGAGTGGAACAGGTAAGAATATAAGTAGTGCTACGCAGTACCCTCTGTCATGCACCGTACGGTGGTTTGCTGAGTATCTATATAGATGTAGAAAACATAGGCATTAGTATTGCACTTCCAGAATCTGACGGCGCTGCAGTGGCTCTGCATGGGGACAATTAAACTATGAGAGCATCTCCACAAATAGGTACGAAGAATTACTAGTCGGCCGCTCGCTACATCACTTCAAGGCCAGACTGACTTGGTTACCACAAACGCCGGGTGAGAAAGTGCGACCATTTATACTGTATGCCCCCTTATAGTACCAATTACTGACTCACTGGCTCAACTGAGACATTCCTACATGTTTAGTATGAGTGGGGAGGGGGGTTGGAAAATGCTTTGTCCCTATACAAAATGTTGTAAGCATGTCTGTGATGCCTTTAGTACTGTTATAAATACCCATTTACAGGATATTGGAGATGAAGCAAGCAAATTTAATGGAATGAATAAAACTCCCAGAATTATTTCATATACTTAAATAATGAACATTAAATGCTGTGTTATAGGATTTAAGAGTATAAACTATTGGATAAAGGATTAAAGTGTACCATCGAAACTGGATCCCACATTACTGAACAAAAACAGCTAATAGCATCTGCGAAAGTACCACTAGACTTAGCAGACTTACCTGTAAAACAACACATTGAAATTACCATCAAAATAGCGAATGCTACAGAAAGAGAGCTGTAAATCGGGAAGATACAATACCTATTGATATAAGAAAGTGTTACGCCAAATTATTGAAAAATAGACGAATAACAACGCCCTAGCAATTAAATCACATAAAGGCAATAATCTATTTATCCCAACCAGAAATGATTACATACAAGAAGTCCTTTGGTAGCAATGGTATTGCACATAAATAAACAGAAACCCCATAAACACATTTGTTGCCCAAATAAAGAAAACAATAAGAGCATGTTATACAATACTTACATAATATGAAAGGACATGTATAGCAATGAACCCTAAAACACCACAAATCCGCACACTCCCTAAGATACACAACCTGCTTGTTTCTATATGTCCTGTGGAAAGCAATGTTAAGTCTCACATACTACATCAGCAATATATTTAACAACTTCCTTAATAACTTTTACATATACGACAAAAAAATATACCATAAGGAATTCCAAAACATTAGCTAAAAACATTAAAGACATAAAAATACCCCCAATTTAAGGTTTGTATCTTTTGACATTACTACGCTATACGCAAACATTAGGATCCAGGAAACAAGACATCGTAGATAAAAACCTATTCAGATACAGAAAATCTCAAAGTCAATACAGAAATTTTACAACAAACAAAATGAAACAAATAAACTAATAAAATATGTACACTAAAAGATGGAGTCGCACTGGGATGTAACATTGCTGAAACCATAGTGACATATTCCTTACTAGTTGGAAGGAAAATTCCTCGATTAAAAAAAAAAGCAACTAATCAAAAGATCATATACTACTACAGATACGCAGACGACACTTAACACTTTTGGAAGACAACCTTAATGACACAGACGAAATACATAAAGTAGCAAATCAATTACACCCCAAACTGAAATTTACCACAGAACACGAAACTAGCAAAACAATTAAGTTTCTCGACGTAAGTACAAAAAAAAAAAAAACACGAAGCACAAACATCGCTAAGAAATTTACAGAAAGCCTACCACAAAAGACGGTTTTGTCAGTGCACACTCATGTCATCGCAAAGTCCACACCCTCATATTCTTCCACACATTGCTTAACAGATTAATAAATTTCCCACTAGAAGATGAAGAAGCTCAAAAGGAATTAAAAATCTTGGAATAAATAGTTCATCAACACGACTGTGTCATCAACATACATTCAGAACACTGTGGGTTTCAAGTTAGCAGATTCCAGCGCATTCCCCTCAATGCTCTCCATAAAAATTAAATCACAAAGACGTCGCGAGGGTGCAGCTCTGTGACACACAAATATCACCGTGTTGAACGACTCCGCAGCCATAGATTTAATTTCCATGCATATGTTACACCTCTTTGCCGCCAAACGACGTCTCTGGCGCGTTGTGTATCTTTAGCCGCATACGCATTTGTGCGGTCCACGGTTTTAAAAGGACGGAGCAAGTGCTAGAGCGTCAGTCACCTCGGCTTACTCTGAAGATGACTGGACGTTATTCAGCCGAAATATTAGGAGCTGAATTTATGTGGCTGCACGCCCGTAACTTTATTGAACAGTCTTTACGCCGTGAAAACATGAAGATTAACAATAACAAAACTATTTAAAAAATAAAAGTATAACACAAAAATCTCAACTAAAACTAAAACAAATTTCAGGAAAAAACATAATTAGGAGCAAACCAATAAAAACAACTAAAAATAACTGAATTCCCACACATCACCTAATTATAATCGTAACTATATAAACATGTCATATTGCTGATCCACTGTCATCCAAGCTGTCAAGAGAAAAATATCATGCATAAATTCAAATATACGTCTCAAACATACACCTATACAGAGACTAATAATTCTAAAAAAAGACAGGACATGGCAGCAACGATGTTACATGTAAGATAAAATACCAAACCGATCTATTATAACAATTCTTATCCTAGCTACAGACCATTACATTAAGACCATCACTTACTTATGTACAGTATATTTACATATCTGATGACAGTACGCCAAAATCGGCTCACTGTGAGTTATTTGTAAAATAAAGGCATTTAAGGAGCAGTGCAGTTAGCTGATACTCATAATACTTATGTCATTAGAAGACATATTTAGTATGCTGACCCCAAAGAACAAAACGTACTGTTAGATTTGCTTATGAAACTACGAGGGTAATCCCAAAAGTAAGGTCTCCTATTTTTTTATAAGTACATAGTCCTGTTTATTTCTACAATGGTTTACATTAGTTCACAGCTTGAACATTTAGCTATTTTTTTGACATAATCACCATTTCTGTGGATGCATTTTTGTAGATGCTGTAGTAGTTTTTGTGTACCCATGTCTTACCAGCTCGCTGCCATGCTTTTCAGAAAGCAATGAATTGCTTCTTTCACCTCGTCCTCGGAGCTGAATCGCTGGGACCACAATTAACGCTGACAGGTAGTATGAGACTGAAAAAACTCAAACGGGCAATTCAGAACCGGAGAAGAGGAATATTAAGCAAGGGCGTACATATTCTCCATGACAACGCTCGCCCACACATCGCTCGGCAAACCGTTGCTCTCCTGCAACAGTTTCAGGGGAACATAATCACCCACCCTATAGTCTTGACTTGGCGCCCAGCGACTATCATCTGTTCCCTAGGTTAAAAGAACATTTGACCGGAAAGCGATTCAGCTCCGACGACGAGGTGAAAAAAGAGTTTCATAACTTCCTGAACAGCATGGCGGCGAGCTAGTATGAGATGGGCATACAAAAACTGCCACAGCGTCTACAAAAATGCATCGACAGAAATGGTCGTTCTGTCGAAAAATAGCTAAATGTTCAAGCTGTAAATTGATGTAAACCATTGTAGAAATAAACATGTCTATATACTTTTAAAAAATAGAAGACTTACTTATGGGATTACCCTCGTATTTCCTCTGCTATGGGCGCACCGTGAGGATGATAAATACGGCCTTGGTGACATGCGACGGTGAATCAGAAAGTAAGTTGCACTTGCAAGTTAGGGCCATTTATTAAATTGCATACACATAGGCAAAACGGCTACGAGAATATAGTGTGTAAGTTCACTTTACACATAAGTCACAAGAGAATGTGAACATTTCTCGGAACTGGTAACCAAGTTTCGATTCCTGATGCATAGAAACCACCTCCAGCACTACGCGACATCCTGGATACGACTGCTTTAACAGATCATCGTTTCGGAATCTTCGTCCACCGAGATCCCCTTTCATCTTGCCTAGCACATGATAATCGCATGGCGCTAGGTCTGGTCTGTATGGAGGATGTTCCCATACCTCCCCCTTGAATCGCTGCAGCAGTCATGATATTTAGCAAGCCGTTTGCAGTGTTGCGTTATCTTGCAACAAAATGACACCCGCGCTCAGTTTTATCCGCCGCTTTTCTTTAATTGCGTTACGCAACGAACGCAACGTTTGGCAATACGAAGCATAGTTGATTGTCGTGCCTCTATGCATAAGTTCCATGTGCACCAGCCTCTCCACGTCAAAGAACGCTGTCGCTATCACGTTTCCTGCCGAAGGTTGAACCTTGGCTCTCTTTCGTTTTGATGATGTGGCTTGCACGCATTTCAACGATGCTCTTTGTTTTGGGTGTGGAGTGGTGGACCTACAATTTATTCCCTGAGATTATTCGTCGCAGAAGCGCGTTGTACTCCACAGAATACCGTCCCAAAAATGCCAGTGACGATTGGAAATGCTGTCCCTTGTGAACATCGGTGAGCATCCGTGGGATCGATTTGGCACACAGTTTACAATATCCAAGATGCTGGGGAACAATGGAGAACACACTGCCATGTGAAATGTTCAGCATGCTCGCAGTTTGCTGCAGTGTGATGCGGCGATTCTCTCTAACGATCAATCCATACGGTCAACATTTGCAACGGTACTGGACGTAGCTGACCTGCCTTGGCGATATTCGTCGGTGAGATCCGTGCACCCGCCATCAAATTGCTTACAATATTTTATAGTAACTGGGCGTGGGGACTGCACGCACACCATATACAGCAGTGATCTCATGATGAATTTGCCCGGGAGCGAGGGAGGGTGGGAGGGAGGGAGGGGCCTCTGCTGGTCAGAGCACACTGTACGCCACACAACACAGCCAGTGCCAGCCTCTGCCTTGGCTGCCGCGTGCATTGTCTGCGCACCTTAACTTTGCATCGCACTCCGTCGGCGATCGTTTCAGTCGCACGTCCTGCCCTCGGGGCAGTTGATGCGAGCAACAGGACAGAGAGCCTCCTAGCGGAGAACATAAGAACTACTTGCAACAACCTGCTCGCAAGAGAACGGCCAATTTGTCGCGGAGCGGGTGACTGGTGGCAGGTCACTGCTCCCCCCACCCTCGGAACTCGCCCGCTCAACGCTCACCCCACCATTCTCGACTCAAGCCAGAGTGTCGAGCAAAGCAGCTCAGGTGTCACTCTGATCTCTGCGGTCTCAGCTCACGCAGTAATACAGCTCGCGGCACGACCTGCTTGACTCAGTGCCTCTGCATAGGAGTTCGTCTCTAATGGATATTGTTCTTCGTAGTAATACGGCTATGTATATTACATTATTATGTTATGTATACATCATTTGTTTTTATTTTTATTTGTTTATACTGATCACCGAGCGAGCGAGGTGGCGCAGTGGTTAGCACACTGGACTCGCATTCGGGAGGACGACGGTTCAATCCCGTCTCCGGCCATACTGATTTACTTTTTCCGTGATTTCCCTAAATCGCTTCAGGCAAATGCCGGGATGGTTCCTTTGAAAGGGCACGGCCGATTTCCTTACCAATCCTTCCCAATCCTTCCCTAACCCGAGCTTGTGCTCCGTCTCTAATGACCTCGTTGTCGACGGGACGTTAAACACTAACCACCACCACCTTTATACTGATCAGATTAGGTTCCTGACGACTCTTACTATAGGATTTTTGTTATGGACACTCGAATTTACACTTTTATTACGAGCGATAAACGTATTGCAAAATGTGATACACTAATATTTCCCTTGTTTTATTCTGCGTAAGGCTATATGCAGCACTTTAGTCTTACAGTGAAATTCATATATATATTTTTCTTATTCTGGTACGGATTTTGCGATTTTAGGCGTCTTCAGAAGGAAACGTTCACTTTAAAAATATAGGATGTATTTTTATGAGGTTAATGAAATTTTAATACATTATAGCCAAATATATTCTTAATTTAATTCTGAAGTTACATTTTCCGATCACCCAAAAAAACCACGATGGTGCAAAATAAATCAATAATCAAAAACTTTGCCATATCGTGGAAATTTCAATAAACAATACAAAATTCTTACTTATTATCTGTGTTACTTCAAAATAGGATCAAATAAGGCCAAAATACAGGTATAGTACTGGAATAAACCAAGTTTAAAGGGCAATGTGCCTTTCGTTTATTTTCTATTGTGAATGAGTGGTGAGTCATGAAAAAAGAGCTAGTTCGTTTCAGGGAGTGAACAGTTCTGATCTGATCTCTGAAAAGAAGTTTTCCCCATCTCTAGTGTGATCTAGAAGCTGATGCTACCCAGCAACGTTTTTGACGTGAGCTGCCAATACCGTACTGTACTCACCCGTGTCTCGCGTCCAGTAGTTGATGGCCTTGGGGGAGGCCTCGACGTGACACTGCAGGGCTACGTCCGTGCCGGTGGGCGCCCCCACCAGCTGGTTCGGCACTTGGATCAGTGGGTGGACTGCAATAGAAACAAACCGTCATGACTAAGCGCGCTCGACACTGTCCTCACACACTCGCAACACTGCGCCTTGTTACCTCTTTGGTACCACAACAGTCAACGATCGGTGGCTTTTTTAACAGCAATGCTCTTCTAGACGGAATTCTACTCGAAATGCTATGTTCTGCAAGTTCATCTGGGCTATCAGCCACACTCTCCAGCGTGTTATGCAAGAAGTTGCATTTTAATGTAGAATAAAGGATTAAACTTCCTAGCAGAGTGAAACTGTGTGTGGACTGGGGCTTGAACATGGAACATTTGCTTTTCCCAGGCAACTGCGTTAGCGCCTGAGTCATCCAAGCACGACTCACGACCCTTCCAAAGAGCTCTATGTCCGCCAGTACTTCTCTACTTCACAGAAGTTCTACCTGGCGGTTTGGGAGGTGGGAGAGAGGGGCTGGTAGGTATGATGCCCTGAGGGTGGGTCGTGAGTCTTGCTTGGATGATATAGGTATTAGAGCAGTTGCCTGGGAAACGCAAAGGTCCTTGTTCGAGGCACAGGACGCCAAACAGCTTTAATCTGCCAGGAACCTTGAAAAAATGGTTCAAATGATTCTGAGCACTATGGCACTTGACTTCAGAGGTCATCAGTCCCCTAACTAACCTAAGGACATCACACACATCCATGCCCGAAGCAGGATTCGAACCTGCGACCGAGGCGGTCGCGCGGTTCCAGACTGAAGAGCCTAGAAGCGCTCGGCCACTCCGGCCGGCTTAAGGCATTTCAGAGTTACTTTCGTGTTAGTAGTATTAGTATGGATGTATGGATTACGTTTATACAGAACCTTCAGAGCGCTAGTCCTCCATGAACTTCTCCTGTTTTCTCCGTCATTAGTTGATGCAACAGTTATATTAACTTCGACTTTCAACAATCTGTCGCATTGTTAAAATAGTAGCTACAGCCATAACTACGTGCATAAACTTGTATCTCATCTCTTATCTATTATGTGACGTGTAATCATTATCATGGAGCTAGCAAGCTGTCATATCTACCTCCATAATATCTGTCTATATAAGCTTCTCATATATTTGTCTGTCCCAATATTCAACACAAATTATCTGTCTCTACAATATTTTTGACTAATTGGGATTATGCACTTGTTTGGATTAACTACAATTTACGCTCATTCAGTGTATATTGTTGTTACAGTAATACCCATACCCTGTCGTGTTAGCCATGCACATATTGTAACGTCTCTGATAGACATGATCTTTGACACAGTTTCCTCTTCACAGATCGTCATCTTTGTGTATAATCGCCCGTGCGGCCGAAATACTTAGGAGTGTGTGTACGTGTGTGGTGTTCTACACTACCTGTGTGTTGCATGCCCAGGAAATTGTTCAATATTGCCTGATATCAGCGAAATGTGGGTTTCTTCGAACAAAGCAACGCAATTAAAAGATACAGGAGTTCACGATGTAAATGACACAAACTAATTCGCTCCTTATCTAGGCAAGTTGTTAACATTATTAAAACTCAGTGACAGTGGCATACAGATTAAAATACCAGTTTTTCATCACATCGTTTCTTGGTGCTGGCCGACACCGCACCAAGGAACCTCCGCCACAATCAGGAAGCGTTACATATGCATAATCATGTAATTTTAAATGTGCAGAGCCGCCTGAAGAAAAACCTGTCAGTTCGATACCGGTAACTGCGCTGTTTTTTTTTTTCCTAATCAACTGGGATTATTAACAGTGGATGGTTGTTGTTCTCACTTTATTGTAAGAACTAAGCTGTATTCTCACGCAGACAGCGTATTCCCACACCATTTGTCGACAAATTAGCGTTTTTTATCGCTGGGTACATTTGTTTCCATGATATGTATTACTTGCATCTACAAACTTCGTTGATGTTCATGCATCTATTTCAGTCTATTATTTTAGTACGTCTGGCTTTTGCCTCAGATTGGACCAAAAGATACGTAACTTAAAATTTCTTGTGACATTTGATTTTATTTTTACTTTACTTTACATTCTTTCCTAGCGACTACGGAGAAGTTTCGTTTGAAAAGTACTCCGCCATATTCTAGGATAAAAATAACATTTTGAAGTGGCACCACCTGGCAATGCTGTAAACACACTACTGGCCACTAAAATTGATACACCACGAAGATGACGTGCTACAGACGCGAAATTTAACCGACAGGAAGAAGATGCTGTGATATGCAAATTAGCTCTTCAGAGCATTCACACAAGGTTGGCGCCGGTGGCGACACCTACAACGCGCTGACGTAAGGAAAGTTTCCAGCCGATTTCTCAAACACAAACAGCAGTAGACCGGCATTGCCTGGTGAAACGTTGTTGTGATGCGTTGTGTAAGGAGAACAAATGCGTACCATCACGTTTGCAACTTTGGTAAAGGTCGGATTGTAGCGTATCGCGATTGTGGTTTATCGTATTGCGACATTACTGCTCACGTTGGTCGAGATACAGTCACTTTCAGCAGAATATGGAATCGGTGGGTTCAGGAGGGTAATACAGAAGGCTGTGCTGGACCCCAAGGGCCTCGTATCACTAGCAGTCGAGATGGCAGGCATCTTATCCGCATGGCTGTAACAGATCGTGCAGCCACGTCTCGATCCCTGAGTCAACAGATGGGGACGTTTGCAAGACAACAACCATCTGCACGAATAGTTCGACGACGTTTGCAGCAGCATGGACTATCAGCTCGGAGACAATGGCTGCGGTTACCCTGCATCACAGACAGGAGCGTCTGCGATGGTGTACTCAACGACGAACCTGGGTGCACAAATGGCAAAATGTCATTTTTTCGGATGAATTCAGGTTCTGTTTACAGCGTCATAATGGTCGCATCCGTGACTGGCGACATCGCGGTGAACGCACATTGGAAGCGTGTGTTCGTTATCGCCGTACTGGCGCTTCACCCGGCGTGATGGTATGGGGAGCCATTGGTTACACGTCTAGGTCACCTCTTGTTCGCATTGACGGCACTTTGAACAGTGGACGTTACATTTCAGATGTGTTACGACCCGTGGCTTTATCCTTCATTCGATCCCTGCGAAACCCTACATTTCAGTAGGATAATGCACGACCGCATTTTGCAGGTCCAATGCGGGCCTTACTATATGCAGAAAATGTTCGACTGCTGCCTTGGCCAGCACATTCTCCAGATTTCTCACCAAATGGAAACGTCTGATCAATGATGTCAGAGCAACTGGCTCTTCAGAATACGCCAGTCACTACTCTTGATTAACAGTGGTATCGTGTTGAAGCTGCATGGGCCGCTGTACCTGTACACGCCATCCAAGCTCTGTTTGACTCAATGCCCAGGCGTATCATGGCCGTTATTACGGCGCGAGGTGGCTGTTCTGGGTACTGATTTCTCGCGATCTATGCACCCAAATTGCGTGAAAATGTAATCGCTTGTCAGTTGTAGTATAATATATTTGTCCAATGAATACCCGTTTATCATCTGCATTTCTTCTTGGTGTAGCAATTTTAATGGCCAGTAGTAAAGCTTGACGGAGATGTTTTTGTGATGAAGACTTGAAGAGTAGCAACTAATACTACAATACGGGCAGGAAAACCCTTACACTATCTGTTAGTAATAAACGGACTATAGCGCTGTACCGTCGCGGAGCCTTGAGCAGAAGATGGTGCGCGCCGCTACGTGGAGTGACGCGCTGCCCTATTACTTCCTCTGATTGAGACAAAAGCACAATCTCTTCGCGGCGCTCGCTGAAAACAGAACACGCAGTCTGTGTGCTCCTCCATCAAACACGCCCGCTCCGCTGTCTGCCGGAGAGGAAAGTTTATGAATAAAACAGACGGCGGCGACAGTATCTGCGGAGTACGGCGGCGGGGACTCCCCCTATTCCGTGCAGTCGCGGCGCCGAGGTATCACGTGTCAGCTTGGCTTCACGGGCAGCGGGGACGGCGGCGCATCTGCGCATGCGCGCCGCCGCCATCAAAGATTCAGCGATCGCGAGGGCCGGCGCGGCTCTTTTCATCGCGCATTCCCTCTGTTTGACTGCGCACGTGTTATGTGCGTCTGTGTACGGTCACGTCACGGCGAGGTCCCACCGTAAGTGGGGCCCCGCTTCGCCGCCACAGACGCGGCCGCCGCTGTGCGCCGCTAAACAGCTTTGGCAGGGGTGCAGTGCGGTTACCCGTAAGTGGCCGGCCAATGCCGCTCTGTGACCCGTGTGTGTACGCGCCAGCGCTGCGCGCCGGGGTACCCATTGGATGCAGATAGAGCTCACAGGCCGACTGCCGTCGCAGATTCGGGGGAGCCGTGGCCGTTCACACACATCTCTTTATTATTATTGTTGTTGTTGATGATGTTTTTATGGGAATCAGTCCTAAGGCTGGCTAGTTTCCTCTCTCCACACGCTCGAACCCCAACTTCTTCATCTCTGCATAACTGCACACTACATTCAGTTAAATCGTTCATTTCTGAAACAACACATCTCACCTAACTCAGTCACATTTTGCAGGTAATGAGACAAGGATAACACTGACCCTACGACTTACCTTGGATGCTCGGTTTAGGAAAGGCAAAGCTACGTTTCCAGCATTTGTAGACTTAACAAGGAGACGGCACGACCGTGGGGTCGGTGATTTGTTCGAAATTTTGTGTGGTGAAAGAGGACGCCTAACACCTCACGTGGTTAAAATATTAGGACGCACACCCGGAAAATCCCGAGAAAAATCGATCCAAAGTTTCTTAGGTGCGGTATCAGTATAAAAAGGGTAGTCCACTGCTGAGAAATTCTATGAAGAATGTAAGCAAAAAAATTTAATATGCATGTATGGAGCCTTACCAACTTAATTAGTTACCAGCTGTGGAGGAGGGCGTATCTAGTAGTTCATTATAAAAGCCACGATTCTTCGATGGTATGTAAGGCTGCAATTTCTTTGTCACCTAGTTTCTCATTTACTTCCACGTAGCCCTGTGGATAAGCAGCGCCACTTGCCAACAATGGATGGTTTATTCTAGAAAGCAACCGTAAATTATGAACAACAAGTCCATCAACGAAATTGTTTCCTATGAAACGATCCCCTTTATCTGAAATTCGATAAATTCAGTGACATCGAATGTTACTTTTCACCTTTTTTCACTTTTCTTCCCGTAGACTCCTCCGAAAGTACCGATTTCTTGAAATATTTCGACCACCAGTTATGAACATCAAAAACGTGCTGTTTGTACCATTTTAACAGTAAATTCGTTAGTCTTTTTCGAAGCTACTCCCAGTTCTGCCTATTCACGCAGTGAATAGATTATTGGAGACAAATTCCGAATCCTTTTCTGCTGCTATTTTCTCGTGTTCTCCTTTGTACTCGGTATTTTTAACTTCCTTTTCACGTATTTCACTTCCGACCAAACAGATTCCTCATTATCAGGAGCCATGCTACAGTCAAACAGTGCTATTGGCGCTCCACGTTTCGAAGAGAGAAAACACGATTCACGCACGCATTTACAGCAGAAGCACCACCTCTCCAGGAGAAGAGCCGTTTCTGCATTAAAAGGAAATTTTATATCCCGTCTGTAGGTCAGGGATATATGGTACGTGCATTCTTTATACACCAAACTCTAGGTATGGATCTGTAACCACTAAAATGTGAATAAGTCATATAATGTCAAAAAGTAGACACGTGCTTTGTCTGTACCTCTTTACTCTTTTCAAGGCTTGTCGCCCCCAACAGTTTCTGCCACCTCATACTTCCTTCCATTACCAAATTGACGATATCTCGATACCCCAGAATGTGTCCTATTGCAAGCTCCCCTGGTGAGCTAAATATCACGTCTTTTTCTGAATTGCCACAAGGCTGTAGCTGGTGTCTTAGCAGCCGTACGTTTAAACTGATGATAATACCGCGCCTACTTCTCGTAAACTGATTTCGTCCATATTTATGGTACACGCTACACCTCTCCAGAAACGGAACTGACAAAAAAGGAAGCACCAGATGGCCAGGCATTTAGAACACTGAACTTTTGGCACAGGTCAGGCAAGGAGTGAGTCATTTATCTTAAAGTAGTTATCAGACAGTGGCTGGAGCAGCGGGAAGGAGAACAGAAACGGTAATCTGCAGGTCGTCGGGTCGAGCCCCCTATGCGGATAGTTTTTATTTTCAAATTTTATGTTACTTGTACTACAAATATACCGAAACTGCGGTGTCACTTATCGATATCAACCTACTGCAGTCATAAAGTTAGCAATGGAAATGTAAGTTTCCTTCAGACGCCGATGGCAGTCGCACAGGATAACGGCGGATCCTATGGTGCGCACCCGCTGAGCCACACCGCCGGTAGCTCTGGGCTACAAGCGCCCCCTGCCGCCGCAAATACAGGATGGCCGGCGGCAGCCACTGAGTCCACTCACGCTCGGAGCCACTGTGCTACACGGCGTCCCCTAGGCCTAACTCTGACACCATCGTTCATGCTTTAGTTCAGAAAGCCTCTTCCTTATTAACGCTGAGAGGTGAACTCTTTCTTGCTTGGATGAATACATCTTACGTAAATCTTGTTTCCTTATCAAATCTGCTCCCGTCCAGTTTTTCTATGACAACAGTTGCTGCACTACTCTGAAGCATATCCTTCCGTACCATTGTGTGCGAAGTCGTACAACACAGAAATAACGCTGGATATACACTGATCAGCAAAAATATTGTGACCAGTGCCCGCCGCGACGTTGGATACCGCCCTGTGCCTTCGCGAGCATGTGACGAGGTAACAAAAGTATGTAAGCAGAGCAGACACAGACTGGGATCACCCTAGCGAAGATTTGGGATGCAAATGGAGAAATCCATTAAGATACGCGACTTTCACAAAGGGGAGATTATTATTGCGCGGTGCCTGCCAACGAGCATTCCATAAACGGTTAAGCTGGTCGAATGATCACGTGCTACTGCCGTGAGCATCTACGCAAAGAGGTAAAAGGTAGGTGAAATTACCACCAGGCGCTAACTGGTTGTACATCCACGACTCTTCATAGAACGTGCGGTTAGTAAGGCTTGTCTGCTCCATAAAGTAGGATAGAGGGTGATCTGTGCCGTCTTTGCCGAAATTGCACAATGCTGCCGCACGCACTAGTGTTTCGGAACACACCGTTCATCGTACACTGTTGAACATGGAGCTCCGCAGCAGATCACCCAGCTGACATGTTGACCCAACGACGTCGTCAGTTACGATTGCAAGGAGCACGGGACCACCGGAATTCGACCGTCGATCAACGGAAACGTGTCGGCTTCTTGGGTGAATCACATTTTTCCTACACCAGGTCGTCTCCACAAACGCCGTCATCGAGGTGACCGGCGGCTCGACATAATCCTTCACTTGCATGATACCTGTGGTATTAACCGAAAACACAGACAGCTGCGAACAACGTTCATCCCTTCATGTTTGTCTTTCCCGACGGTGATGTCATCTTGCATCAGTATAATTGTGCGTGTCTAGGAGCCAGAACGGTGCTACAGTGGTTTCAGGGAATTATTGTGAACTCACGTTGATGCCTGAGCGACCATATCCTATGCAACCATCTGGGTCGCTATCGGGTGCCGTCACTGAGTACGAAAATCAGAAGTTCGCAATTTACGCTAATTACGTGACCTGTGCGTAGACATCTAATTCCACATACCCGGACAAACCTACCAACAACCTGTCCGACCCCCGATACACAGAATAAGTTATGTATTTCGTTCCAAAGAAGGGCAAACAAACTATTAATCAGGTGTCATAATTTTTTGTCACATGGGTCTATTTCATTTATTACTATTGTCATAAAAGCCAAGAGGAGGAGATGGAGAGTAAAATTTGGGATTGTAAATAAATTACCAGGGAGGGATTGTACTATGTCACACACGAAAACTTCCGTATTATCTTACAGCTGATGATTTACATCTGCTCGGGTGATACTCATGGTGAAAACAGGGAAGCAGTACTTTTCTCGCCATATTGCACACGTTACAAACGCAGTGTTTTTATAATTACACGGCCCTTTTAAAATTGCTATGAGAAAACAAACTTGGTTTACATACATAAAGGGTTTTCTGGTCGAGAGCTAGCAAGCGTATGAGCTCCGTAGCTATAGCTGGAGTTGTCCCCAAACGACCGCTGGCCCGATTGTACCTGTGCTAGAGACCTGTTGTTCAGGTGCAGCTGGCGACGCTGATCGAAGATCAAAATGAAACTAACGGCATACGAAGTCCTGTTCGCTTTAGTTACCAATCTTGGGAAGATATTTACACAGTCACTGTGAACGCTGTACGTGCAATAGTTTCTTGGAAATGAATTTAAAATCCAAACGTGAAATTATTAGAAAGCAAACGAAATTCCGCATGCGTAACGATCAATAAAAATCACCTCAGCTGTACTATTAAATATTTATTGTGTTTCGACTGATTTCGAACGTCAAACACCTTTAGGCTAGAGCATCTAAACCAGCAGAATAGGTAACTCACACTGATAAAAGCCGTATGCAAAATACTCCAAGAATGTGCTAAATTCGTAACAAAAATGTTATTGACTTTTGTAATGTTAATGACCAAGTGCAGAAACACCGGTCATAAACATCCTGCAGACCACCTGGTGAACATCTGGCGAGCAGACAGGGCATGTTGAGTACAGCACACTGACCAGAGAGGGCCGCTCCATCACAGAGGTAAAAACGTGAATACAGCACTTGACTCCCGTCTGGTTTGATAGTCGCATGTGCAATCACAATCGTTACAAGCAACGACAAAACCTTAATACAGAACCGAATTTAGAGAGCGCACAATTAATGCAGGCAATTGAAACGTAGAACCTAGAAAAGTTAAACAGCTCAGTTACGCACCATAACAAGGGAACTGGTGACAGTGCTCACACTAAACTAGACGGTAATTATGTTCACAACTACTACAGTATACTTATAAAGCACAGTTACAGACTACATGTAAAGCATAGTTGCAGAATAATCATGTAAAATATATCAGGAACGATAATTACAATCTCACAGAAGGCTCATAAGTCATTAACGTAGTTAGAAAAGATGTATTGCCTCTGAAAATGTAGAAGAGTTGAAGAAACAAACTGCTGATTATTGTATGCTGTTAATGAAATTACAAGCGAGCTGTGCTAAGCGAGCTACAGTTACGTACAATAGAAGAGCACATCACTGATGGGATGGCGAGGCGCGTCGACTCGAGCTCACCGAGAATTTCTCCAGCCTCTAGTTCTCAATCAATTCTCGAGAAGCTCACGAGAAATGGCTCGTCGGCGTGTGCCGCTGCGCGCCAGTTGGCTGCGACAACTTAGGCCGCGCCGCTGTTGTTTTATGAATTGAATGCCGCCGCTAGGCAAACACGCTCGCTGCTCGCTGTAATCGTAACTAGTATGTCTCAGGTTTCATTCGAGTAAAGTGGTTATTCAAATCAATATGGGCACTCGAAAACGAACCTCATGGTGCTGCCAATACTTTACGGAGGATGGAGATAACGTTACTTGCAACATTTGTCGTAAAAATCTCCGTAATGTATCAAAAAATACAACGGGCATGATTAGACATCTTAAACTGCACAATTTATCGAGCAATAAAACAGCGACGTCCGTGGATACAGATGCTCATTCTTCTAACAGTGCGAGGCAGACAAAATATCCAGGTACGTGTGGTACAAAACGGGAATTCCGTGCAAAAGTTCAGATAGTGTCCGAAGCGGTCCGCCACGCTTACAACAAAAAAAATTATAATCTACAGCTTACCCCAAAATCAAACCTATACTATCCTAGCTTTTGCACGATACGATATGTAATTTTATTGGACTAGTTGTCGAGCACAGCGTATCCTCTCGCAGGAGCACTGATCTAAATCTTACATTTCTCTTCATAGAGGGAAGTAAACAGCAACAACACCTAGATGAAGCACTAGTGGCCATAATAACAGACGATTTTCAACCGCTTTCAATCGTCGAGGATACTAGTTTTCGACGTTTTGTTTCACTGTTGGACCCACAATACTCGATACCAAATAGAAAGAAGTTGCGCCTCATGATTGAGGATGATTACCATAAACAGAAAGAGGCTGTAAACTTGGCCGTGGAAGACTCTACTTGTGTTTCTTTAACGACCGATATTTGGACCTCACTCAATATTGAGGCATATATTGCTGTAACTGGTCATTTCATTAACACTAATTGGAGTCTGAAAGCTTTAGCTCTGGAGACATTCCGTTTCCCGGAAAAGCATACAGCGCTAAATATTAATGAGGCGTTAAATAACGTGATTTCAAAATGGAACATTGAAAACAAAGTTGTAAGCATCACAACTGACAACGCCAGTAACATGACGCAGGCCGTACAACTTATTCACAGTGGCAACATAGGTATGCAACATGTGCCTTGTTTAGCACACACTATAAATTTAGTTGTGAAAAGTTCTTTGAACAGCAACAGTGAGCTCTGCATAATGCGGGAAAAGGCCAGAAAAAATTGTTAGCTATTTTAAAACAAGTTGCAATGCTAATGAAAAACTCCAAGAGATCCAGGATCTAATGAAAAAACCTGTTCATAAAGTGATTTAGGAAACCGAAACCCGATGGAACTGTACGTTTTATATGCTACAACGTCTAGTGGAGCAAAAGGAATGCATTGCAGCCTGTTTATCAACTTTGTATTCAGGTGTAGAGAACCTCACAGCTGACGAGTAGCGAATTTTGAGCGAATGTTTATGTGTACTAGAGCCATTTGAAGTGGTAACAAATGAAATCTCAACTGAAAATTACACCTATCTTTCGAAAGTTATTCCAATAATCAGACAGCTAATCACAACCGTATGCAATGGGAAGTGGGCTACCACGACAGCGCAAGAGCTACAGCAACGTCTGCACAACTCACTAATAGCCCGGCTAGGCTTCATAGAAACAAACAAAGTACATGCCGTTGCCGCAGTTCTCGACCCAAGATTCAAAACGTTACCATTTACGAATCCCATTCATTTAAAAACATGCCGTTGCAAGCCTAATTACAGAGTGCACAAACGTGGTAGAGACCGTACGATCTACTCATTCGACTGCTAACGACACTAGCCACGACTACCATGGCGTACAAAACGCCAGTAGTTCCTTATGGGCACTTTCGATGAAGAGGTTTCCAATAAAAATCTAATGAAAAGCGGTTGTGATAGCATAGACCTGGAGGTACAACGATATTTGGAAGAACCGTACCTATAACGCACGGATAATCCTTTACACTATAGGGAAAAACATGAAAACAGTTACCCAGGTCTATCTGTCGTGGCAAAAAAATATCTTGCAATACCTGCAACTTCTGTTCCGAGAAAAAGAATATTTTCGAAAACAGGACTACTTATAAACAAACAAAGAAGCAGACTAAAAGGCCAATTGGTTAATAAAATCATATTTCTAAACAAAAATCGACGGCAGTGTAGCAATGCGATGTAAAAATGGCTTCTGCTGAACAACTTTTGTTTACTTTGTTTCTTCTGTAAGTAAACTCATGTATGCAGTTTCTGTATATAAAAGGCTATAGTACCTCTCTTTTACGTTTAAGCATACATGCATACATGCAGAATTTCCAAGGTAATTTATTTTGTAAGAATAAAGCTTCTGTTTTATGCGAATTCTTTGCTGTGTTTTAAACAACAATTCTATGATTTTTGTCTTATGAGACATATACTAATACTTCAGTAATCATTAATAACGGTAGTAAAGTTGATATCAATCATAGAACTTCAAAGTTTTCCGAGTACGTACGTACGACGAGTACGACCGCTGCGGCTCAGTGCTTCGTGTACTGAAGGTTTGCGCAATTTCTCAGAGAGCGCAGCACTGTCAATTTCTCGAGCGTAGCCGAGAAATTCTCGAGAAATTGCCTTCGCGTCGCGCGTTTCTTGAGCGCGATCATAGCCCATCCCTAGAGTACATACACCAGTGGCTACGCAAAGCTCCTATCATCATTAAGCTGATAACGCAATAGGCTTATTCCACAATCGATTGTGATGTAGTTACACATAATACAACATAACCCGTAACAATGATTATAAAAATGATCATTGCAACAGAATAAACGCAGTTACGACAAACAACGTCTTATCATTGAACGTATAAAAGAATTGAAAAGGGTAGTTCTTCTGCGCTGCTAACAAACTAAAAGAATGAATGAAACTTAACTTTGCAGCAGAGTGTGTGCTGATATGAAACTTGATGTCGGATTAAAACTGTGTGCCGGACAGAGACTCTAAATCGGGATCTTTGCCTTTCGGGGGCAAGTGCTCTACCATCTGAGCTACCCAAGTACGACTTTCGACCCATCCTCATAGCGTTAATGCCACCAGAACCTCGTCTCCTACCTTCCAAATTTCACAGAAGGTACCTTTCAGAACTAGCACTCCTGAGAGAAAAGATTTTGCGGTAATATGGCTTAGCCACAGCCTGTGGGATACTTCCAGAATGAAATTTGATTCTGTATCGGAGTGTGCGCTGAAATGAAACTTCCTGGCAGAGTAAAGCTGTGTGCCGGAGTGACACTCGAATTTTAGAACTTTGCCTTTCTTTGGCAAGTGCTGGACCATCGTAGCTACCCAAGCACCATTCACGACCAGTCCTCACAGCTTTAATTCCACCAGGACCTCGTCTCCTATCTTCGAAACTTCAGAGAGTCTCTCCTGCAGATCTTGCAGAACTAGCACTCCTGGAAGAAAGTATATTGGGGTAACATGGCTTAACAACAACCTGGTGGATGTTTCAACAATGAGATTTTTCACTCTGCAGCCAAGTGTGCGTTGATATGAAACTTCCTGGCAGATTAAAACTCTGGGCCGGACCGAGACTCGAAGTTGGTAGAACACTTGGCCGCGAAAGACAAAGTCCCGAGTTCGAGTGTCGGTCTGGTACACCAGGAAATTTTAAACTAAAAGCCAGCTCCGCTGAATTTGCACATGTCTCTGCAATAAAGCAACAGAGTTAAAGCTTACACAAGAGAGCGCTGACCTATACAGGTAAAACAGTTGTTAGTTATACAAATGATGAAGTATCTGCACACAACCTCGCAGAAAATAGTAAATGTTGCCACACAAAGTGACCGTGAGTAATGAATAACAGCCATTACAAGAAAACTTGCTGACAGTGAACATTTGGAATGCTATGCTACAGTGATGAAACTGGATAGTTTCAGTTGTGTATTGACAGCTGAAATCCAGCTGTGTGAAATTTACTGCTATTATGTACAAACACAAAGCGGACAAAGAGTAAAAACCACAGCACAATTAATTCAGACAATTGAGAAACAGATATGAAAGTAAGTTTGCAACATAACTATGTACAAAAAAGAGAACAGGTGACAGGGGTCACTTCACACAGCACCGTCATTTGACACGTATGACAGTAAACAAATAACTGTCAAATAGTCACAAGTAGCGTAATTTCCTGTTTAATTTGACTTGCGCGGCCCTTCCCGCCGGAGATTAAAGTCCTCACTCGTACATGGGGTGTGTGTGTTGTTCTTAGTATAAGTTAGTTTAAATAGTGTGTAACTCTAGGACACCCAGTTTTAAGCATACAAGGGAAAGCAGAATGGTGGAAGGAGTATACAGAGGGTCTATACAAGGGCGATGTACTTGAGGACTATACTATAGAAATGGAAGAATGTAGATGAAGATGAAATGGGAGATATGATGCTGCGTGAAGAGTTTGACAGGGCACTGGAAGACCTGAGTCGAAACAAGGCCCCGGGAGTAAACAACATTCCATTAGAACTACTGACGGCATTTGGAGATCCGGTCCTGACAAAACTCTACCAACAGGTCAGCAAGTTTGAGAAAGGCGCTCTCAGACTTCGAGAAGAATACAATAATTCCAATCCCAAAGAAAGCAGGTTTTGACAGATGAAAAAATTACCGAACTGTCAGTTTAATAAGTCACAGTTGCAAAATACTAAGGCGAGTTATTTACAGACGAATGGAAAAAATGGTAGAAGCCGAACTCGGGGAAGATCAGTTTGGATTCCGTAGAAATGTTGGAACACGTGAGGCAATACTGACCTTACGACTTATCTTAGAAGAAAGATTAAGGAAAGGCAAACCTACGTTTCTAGCATTTGTAGACTTAGAGAAAGCTTTTGACAATGTTGACTGGAATACTCTCTTCCAAATTCTAAAGGTGGCACGGGTAAAATACAGGGAGCGAAAAGCTATTTACAATTTGTACAGAAAATAGATGGCAGTTATAAGGGTCGAGGGGCACGAAAGGGAAGCAGTGGTTGGGAAGGTAGTGAGACTGGATTGTAGCCTCTCCACGATGTTTTTCAGTCTGTATATTGAGCAAGCAGTAAAGGAAACAAAAGAAAAGTTCGGAGTAGGGATTAAAATCCATAGAGAAGAAATAAAAACTTTAAGGTTCGCCGATGACATCGTAATTCTGCCAGAGACAGCAAAGGATTTGGAAGAGCAGTTGAACGGAATGGACAGTGTCTTGAATGGAGGATATATGATGAACATCAACAGAAGCAAAACGAGAATAATGGTATGTAGTCGAATTAAGTCTGGCGATGCTGAGGGAATTAGATTAGGAAATGAGACACTTAAAGTAGTAAATAAGTTTTGTTATTTGGGGAGCAAAATAACTGATGATGGTCGAAGTAGAGAGGATATAAAATGTAGACTGGCAATGGCAAGGAATGTGTTTCTGAAGAAGAAAAATTTGTTAACATCGAGTATTGATTTAAGTGTCAGGAAGTCGTTTCTCAAAGCATTTGTATGGAGTGTAGCCATGTATAGAAGTGAAACATGGACGATAAATAGTTTGGACAAAAAAAGAATAGAAGCTTTCGAAACGTGGTGCTACAGAAGCATGCTGAAGATTAGATGGTTAGATCACATAACTAATGAGGAGGTATTGAAAATAATTGGGGAGAAGAGGAGTTTGTGGCACAACTTGACAAGAAGAAGGGACCGGTTGGTAGGACATGTTATGAGGCATCAGGGGATCACAAATTTAGCTCTGGAGGGCAGCGTGGAGGGTAAAAATCGTAAGGGAGACCAAGAGATGAATACACTAAGCAGATTCAGAAGGATGTAGGTTGCAGTAGGTACTGGGAGATGAAGATTGCACAGGGTAGAGTAGCATGGAGAGCTGCATCAAACCAGTCTCAGGACTGAAGACCACAACAACAACAGTAACAAGTCCAGGTACCGATGACCTCAGCAGTTTGTTCTCTTAGAAACGCGCATACATTTGACCATTTCGACCATTTTGACTTGAAGATGTTCAACGAAGGAAATCTGTCGTAACACAACAAATTTGTAATTATACTGCTGAGGCTGTGTTTGTTAATCATTAATATTGTTAGCTAGGGTGCACAACATTTACGAGACTATTTACGCACAGTGATTTGACCCTACGACCTTCGGAATACTATATTGTTCTCTACATAATGAATTCATCATTGCGAATAATAACTACCATCAGCTGTAGAATGGAATGACGACAATGAAAATTTGTGTGGGACCGGGACTCGAACCCAGTTTTCCCGCTCATCGCGAGCAGTCGCCTCACCTCTTTTATTTATTTATTTATTTATTTTAAGGAACCGCTGTAGGAGCAGCACGGCGGGTAGGGCAGGAGTGGACACCCCCGCCGGCATGGCCAAGTAACGTTCTAGGATCGAAGAATCAGGGAGAGGATGTAGCGGGATTGTCTGTGTTGTCTTATTTAAATATTTGTTCCAGTTTCATAATTTTTAAAAAATTTTAAATTGTATTAATGGACTTATTTTTGTTTTATTAAAGAAAAAATCCTACTACTGCCGTAGCCGGGCGTCCGAGTCGTCTTCTCGTTCGTTGGGAGGGTTCCCCCCTATTCCGTCCGTAGAGGATCAATATGCTCCAGGATTCTTCTTCATTTTCAGCGTCTCGTACCCGGAAGGCTCCAGTTCAAAAATGGTTCAAATGGCTCTGAGCACTATGCGATTTAACTTTGGAAGTCATCATTCGCCTAGAACGTAGAACTAAATAAACCTAACTAACCTTCGGACATCACACACATCCATGCCCGAGGCAGGATTCGAACCTGCGACAGGAGCGGTCGCTCGGCTCCAGACAGTAGCGCCTAGAACCGTACGGCCACTACGGACGGTAAGGCTCCAGTGAGCAGGAGGATCCGCAAGTAATGATCCTTAATAATTTGCGAAACGGGTTCTGTACTTCGGGTGACGGCTGAAAGCTGCTTGTGTCGTCATCAGTAGGGACCAAAAGTCGAGTGTACCTTTATAAGCATTGATAAACATGTAGTAAAGGGCCATGCCTTTTAGCCAGTTAACGGCGTTCGTCCTATTCGATGGAAAGTATACGCCGTCGGGGCGCAATATATCATCAGGAGAGAGAGATTCCGTCAATCACTGCAAGAGTAATGCCAGCATGTGCTGCGTCAGTAGGCAGCACTCACTGGTCGCGGCCCAAGTCAGGCGGTTTGCATCCGAGTCAACTACTGAGCATGTCGGACACAAGGAGACGTCCGACAGATGAATGGAATGTAGCCCATTCACAATCACGTGCCACAATGAACGCACTGTCGTGCGTAGAAAGGCGTCTGTACCGCTCGCCACACCGTGTTCCAGGCAACTTCAGGATGTCTGAGTGCGACCGTATTGATAGGTTGCTGCTGTTGATAGAGGCAGTCTTTTGTGCTGAGCATCCGTGCCGTTGGAAGTTCTGACCGTAAGTAGCTGAAGTCAATCAAGAACACTCTGATATGGGCGAGTGCCGGTGAAATGTGTCCTACAGGAACCAGGGGATGCAGAGTGTGTGGAGCCACTGCACCTATCAGGATGCCTCTCAGAGTGGCGTGGGCAGAGGTCCACGTGCGACGCATAGTGTTGAGTTAAAGCGATCGCGCACGTTTATAGACATGAATTAAACCGATACCGCACGCCCGCTGCGGCAGTGTCAGGGTCGCATATCGGACTTTAAAAGTAAGGCCGGCGCTCACGAAATGTTCATATGCTGTTTGAAATATGTCGGCCATCGTAGCCGGCAAGGGAAGGACATGCGCAAAATAATCCAGTGTGGAGACATAGGTGAGGACGTAACGTGTTCTGAGGACAGCATATCCATGCGACACAATTTGCTGTATCGTATCAGAGCACGTGTCTGGTGCAGGAGCCAGCGGTATGTAGCCGCCGCCATGCGGCGAACATTGCTATAAAACTACACTCCTAAACATTTGAGTACGGGCACCAAGTCAAAGAGTACCGCCATTGCGTGGGAAAGCCCCCCCCCCCCTCCAACATCCATGTATTTTGCCTTCTTCACGTTGATGACGATCCCAGCGACCGCCCCATACTGGCGCAGCCACTGAATCGCCATATGCACTTGATCCTCTGGTCTGGCCAGGAACACCACGTAATCGGCGAATGCAACACAACGAAAGGTCACGTCCTGCATGGAAATGCCTGTTAATCGCTGCCGTAGACCATGTAAAACTGTTTCAAGCGCTGCCGCAAATAACATATCCAACAAGGGGCACCCTTGTCCCACTGACCGTCCAACAACAATGTGACCAGACTGGTAACCGGTCCATGGACCGGTCGAAGGACAACCTTAGCAGACTCTTGAGAGAGGCCCATGTGTTTCAAAACTCCGCGTAGGAAGCCGCGGTCGACGCGATCGAACGCGTGGTCAAAATCGAAGGCGACAAGGGCGCCTCGTGTTTTGTAGGCTGCCGTCAAATCAATTACGTCGCGGTATGCTCATAATGCTGTATGAATCTTGCTGGCACCACCTAAACGGGTCTGATCGGTGTGGATGACTTCCCCGATGACGGTGTGGAGACACGCGTTGAGGATGCGGGTGAAGATCTTGCCGTTGTTGAGGAGTGTGAGTGAGCGGAAGTCCTGCCACCTACAACCACCACTCGGTTTCGGTACTGGGATCAGGATGCCGTCTGTGAATTCTGTGGGGGAGAATTCCTGGGGTAAACCGTCCGGCCCAGGCGACTTGTTCGGTGCTCCACGTGCCAAGGACGATGTCAGCTCGTCGGATGTAATGGGCAACAGCAGAGTATCATCCACGTCCCTAGGGGCGGGAAAATAGTGCAACAGCTCGTCATAATCACGTACGTTTCGCGGATCTTCCGTGAACAAGGTCTCATTGTGTGGCCTAACGTGCGCGCCATGTCCGTTTGCGTCAATGCGCGGCGGCCCTCCTCCGTGTTTATCGCCGTAATGAGCTGACGTATGCGGTGGCGCCCAATGTGATAGACTGATGCCGTTTTGTAGGGGATGCAGTCTTGCACTCACACATGGATGCGGACACCTTCTAGCTGCTCTGCCCTGATGAGATCTTTGATCCGTTTACGAACAGTTGACGTACGGGAGACGGCGGTCACGTCGCCAGCTCACGTAACGCTGTATAGTAAAATTCCGATGTTGTCCTTTGCCAGTTCGATCTGTCACGCCCGTAGGCCGTCAGCGTCTTTCGGAGTGCAGGCCACCACAGCAAAATGGAAGCATACGTGGGCAGGCGCCTGAAACAACGACGCCACGTGTCAGTAACTGCTTACCGTTACGCTTCCTCGCGAAGGAGGGTAACGTTTAGCGTCCATTCGCTTCTGCTGCGCCTGGTGAGTTGTCGGGGTAAGGTGATAGTGCAGATATATGCGAGATGGTCCGTGAAGGCCGTCGGCCGGAGTTCTGCATCACGGGTTGCTGTGCAGAGGGCACGCGAGACGTATATCCAGACCAGACGACGGGCAGAGTGGCTGGTAAAATGTGTATATCCGCGCTGCTTCCCATGATGTAACACCCATGTGTAGTGGAGCGCGAGGTCACGTACCAGCACTTGTAGCGCCGGGCATGGGATGTAATTCTGTATCTGATCCTCGGGCTGCAGAACACTCTTAAAATTGCCTCGCACTATGAAGTGGTCCATATTTCCTTACAAAAGTGGGGCTACCTCCTTCGAATAGAAGACATGCCTGTATCACGGTGCGAAATACCGGAGAGAGCGTAGACGATAACGAGCCAAGTGTGAGAGCGATGCCTCGCCTGCTCTGCAAGTATGTCACGCCCGTCACTTCCATACCATCTCGGAGAAGGATGGCCGTTCCTCTTGCGCCATCGCCAGAGGTTAGGCTGCAGGTGGTGTAACCATATAGGTCTAAACGCAGCTCGGGACGGACCTCCTGTAGCTGGGCATCGTTCAAGTCTGCCGCTCTGATCATGTCGTGTAACCACATGGTATGACTGAGACAAACCAAGTGGCTGAGGCAGTGTGCTGGTGCAAGCCCACGGTGGTCTCGCACACCACACAGCCATCCAGCCACATGACGTGCTGTACTGTGGCGTATGATCCCCTGACTGGCAGAACCCTCCGGGCTCAATGTCACCCATGAACTCTGGAGAAGGTATCGATGTGTGCTGCGCATCATCGGCCACCATGTCGCCTGCCCAATCACGAAGAGAGGATTGGGAGGCCGGTGGTGGCTGGCCACTTTCACAGGAGCCCACATTTTGGGGGTCGAACAGATGCGCCTCGCTTTCAGGTCCACCAGTTGTAGGACAGTGTTCCTTATCTTCAGGCGCCTTCTGGTGAAGGAGGCCGCTAGAATTCGTTGCATCAACTGTAGACGCATCAACAGAGTCTATGTCTTCCGCCATTCTCAAATCCCTGTCCTGTTCTTCAGCTGACAATCGCCTCTTTTTGTGTCACTTGGGTGACTTTTGCTTGCGGGTCCAAGATTCGACATCCACTGGAGAGCGGGGCTCGACACAGTCTCAGTCATCGGGAATCGCTTGTCCGATCCCGACAGTGATACGGCTGGGTGGCCGCGATGTCATGGTGGGCAAAGGCTGCAGGAACCTCTGTACCGTTCGTCTGCGGTGTTGTCGTCATCGTCGGAGGTGCTGATTCACCAACAGAGCTCGCTTGAGCTTTAGTAGCAGGTTTTGATCACCCGTCACATCATGTCGTGCCGCCTCCACATACGTTAGCGGGAGAGAGGTCATCGTGGAACGTTGGGTTAGTTCATTGCGGGCACCTGAAAGAGGCGGCGTTGCAGACACTCAGTTCTAACATGGCCCTCGTGGCCGCAGCACGAGCAGGTCCTCGGTTGGCCATCATATATAGCAACTGCGCGATAGTCGCCAACGAAAACATATGAGATGGAACGTGCTTCTGAAATTCTATGCGCACTTGTCGTACCCGGTTAAGGACAGCGTACGTTTCGAATGCATTCCATTTCTCCTCTGTGTGGCTCAGAACAGTGCCACATGACCGCAGCGCATCAACGACAAGGTTGGCGGGAACTTCGAACTGTAGTTCAAAGATGTGCATGGTACGCACCCCCAGACCAGCATGGTCAACTGCTACCACGCAAACATTTCCGTCTGCGTGGCAGAATCGAAAGCCGTTTGCAGATCGTTGGAGAAGTCTGTCTCAGACGGCTTCGTCAATCAGTTTGAGGTACTCTAGATGCAATACACAAACGAATGCCTATCGCCGGCCATAGTGGCCGAGGGGTTCTACGCGCTACAGTCTGGAACTGTGCGACCGCTACAGTTGCAGGTTCGAATCCTGCCACGGGCATCGATGTGTGTGATGTCCTTAGGTTAGGTGGGTTTAAGTAGTTCTAAGAGATTGATGACCTCAGAAGTCCCATAGTGCTCAGAGCCATTTAACCATTTGAACCAATGTCTATCAGTTCTTGCGGTTCTATATGCATGATGTGTCGAAGAAACCGTTCAGTTTCATGGGCTTTCGGTCTTGTGTACGATGCGTTGAACGTTAGTTTGATTGTCGCTTGTCGTTATGAGAACGCCATGGTACAGGTACTATAAGGTAATTCAACGACGCAACCGCGCACTAGCGGTTGAACAACAACACCTGCGGAGGGCTGATCGGCGCGCCAAGCCCGTTTGCACGGTATCACGGCTGAAAGCCGACATCCATTCGGCTGTCCGTGCACGACTCACGGCTAGACCCAAACTTCCTTAAGTCGTCAACCATACGTCTACGATCTGTGCTCGCACATCCACTTTGTGTATTCCCGTTCAGATCAGACGTTGTGCATCAAAGTCGCATGGTCGATATCGACAGATAAATACGATACTGCAGTGCGCTACAGCTGATGGTATTTGTTATACGCAATTGCGAAATCATCTGATGTGTTTAGTAACGGCTGCGGTTCGTAGTCGTCAAATGATGTGATCGGCAGTCTACTGAAATTTTCGCGTTGTTTGGACTGGTAGTTGAAGTGTTAATATCTCCGTAATACGTTGTACAGATATTCTCAGTATCTTGCGGGACTAGTTGTTGAACTGTTAAATCTCTTCGTACAGGTAGTCGCATTACCTTTATGATTTACATATTGTCTTTTAATTTCTATTTTACCCATCTGACTTAAACATAACATTCCGTATGTTGAGACAAATGTCGCGCTGTTGAATACTGTATAGCACTAAACGTTTAAATCTACTGTTGTGTATACATATTTGTTTATTCTTCCTGTTAATATCTGATTCAAATTATTATAGCTTTCTGGTACATTTTCAAACTTACATCGCGCCTTTTTCTGGTGTAGGGATATATAGCCACTCTGGGACAGACAGGATAGTATCAAAAGTTTCCAGACAAGCCTTTTAATACCTTCCGTGTAAAGGCATCCGAGCGTGACGTACTGGTCGACAATGTCATCTTGTTTCCCGTCTCAGTGAGTTAACGTACAGATTTGTGTACGGGACAAGTTGGTTGTTTCGAGAAATTGCACAATTAAGTTTCAGTAAATCCTCTTCCAAGTTCATCTATTATGACTTTTTCATTCAGTTGACATTGTTTTCAAATATTTGTGCGTCGCTCAGTGCATCGTCATAAGAATAACACCGACACTGCAATATCACTCCCCACTCCTTCCGCTGGGCCAACCGCTATCTGGACCCACGCTAACGTAAATAGCTCAAGACTTTTCCGATCCCCCTCCCCCCCCCCCCCAAAAAAATGCAGTTTTTTCTAAACGCTTCGTCATCTGGAGCTCCCACTCTTGTCACTTACATTTCTGGTGAAGCCCTACGTGTACCACAAATTTGGAAGGAATCACGAATGCGCGGTCCCTTTGTAAGCTTGCCTTTTCACCTGAGACCAAGTGAAAGATAACCCGTCGTTGGATTAACTTTGCCAGTCGACGCTTAAGACAACCTCCTGCCTCTTCTTCTGTACTCCTCTTGCTCATGTCGTTCCTCGCAGCAGATTAAGTTGCGAAACAGCGGTGCCTGACTTATTGTGAAGTACCGACGGGAGAGACACTGCAGCGACTACAGCCGCCAAGAGATACGAGAAACGTATTCCTAGTTGCGATTATCAACGATTATCCGCGTGTTTGAGTTTCCATTCGAAGTTCTAGAAGAATTGGTGACAGACGCCCTGCGTCCTTTACGGGGCGGTCCTATCCCATTTGGCTGAAAAATGGGTGAGTTTCAAAACGTATTCTGTCCAAAATGGCGTCAAGCAAATACAGATCGAACCCCGAAAACATGTCGCGTCATACTTGTACATCGCTGGTTGTAGGGCGATTGTCATCTATGGCGGACAACTAACTACGTGCTCTCGATGTGACAAGAAGGCACACGTACGTTCTGAGTGTGCTCAACGAAGGTTGTTACAGCTGCCACGGGACGATCCATCCTTCACACCACATACGACTGAGCTACCCATGACCTAAGTGACCGCATTACGCGGTGACGTAGGCCGTGCGACACAAACGTACCGAGAGATACAGACACAGGCAGATCGTGGCGAGCTACAGAAGGACGACGTTGCGCGTTGCGCTGGATCGCCTGCAGCAGGCACAGAACACCGTCTCTTTGGTGCCGCTGGCGGCCCCTTCAGATAAGGCACTTACTGACGGCGATAATTCGACGGCGCACGTTTCCGATTCACAACCAGAGGCCATGCTAACCTCTGGTACCGAGGCTCGCCAACGAAAAGAGCGATCACCAAAACGCCGGAAGAAGAGCCGCCTCAAGGTGGAGAACGACCAACCAGATCCAGCGGGCAATGCCGAGGCGTTTTCGGCTACAGAGCAGACGACCATGGATACAGAAGTACTGACTAGCGTGGATGCAGGGGTGGCTAGCTGGTCGGCGACACGACTTTCCCATGACGATACTGTAGAAACAGCGGAGGAGTCTGATCGACGGCAACATGCAACTGAGGAGACTAAGGCGCCTAAAACGCACGACGGTAGGGGACTGGTCACAAGACCCTCCCCCGGGGGGAACAGATAATGCTGAGGAGCTACTACTCCACACACTGCCGGTGTAAGACCGGAACAGTGCATTGAACAACGGCAGACCACCTGAGGGAGATAAAAGCAAAGTCCTAGAAAGGTGGCAAAAGTATTTTACCGAACTGCTTGACGGTAAAGAAAGGGATAAAGAAGAAGGAACCGTGATTGAGAATGAAAGGGAACAGGACTCAAAATTGTAATCAGAGTTAGATGTAGAGGATCGGGATGAGGGAGTAGTACCAGAACTATGAAGAATGCTATCAAGAGCCTAAAAATAATAAAGCAGCAGGTGAAACCGGCATAGAGGCCGAATTATTAAAATATGGGGGGAAGAAAATGGAGGAGGCAGTCCATGAATTGATAAAGGAAATATGGATAAAGGAGGTAATGCCTAAGGAGTGGAACATCGGAATTATCTGCCCGTTACATGAAAAAGGTGACAAGTCGGAATTAGCAATTATCGTGGAATCACTCTCTTGGACGTAACATATAAGATATTTAGTAAAGTGTTAGCCTTCAGATTTGAAGGGATGATAGAAGGGATATTGGGGGACTATCAGGCTGGATTTAGGAGGAACAGATCCACGATGGATCAGATATTTTTACTAAGACAAGTGCTAGAGAAGTTTTATGAGTATGACAAGCAATTACATCAGTTGTACATTGATTTTAGGCAAGCTTACGACAGCCTACAGGGGAAGATAATTATACAAATAATGAAAGAATTTAGAATCCCACTAAAACTGGTCAATTTAACAGAAATGACAATGAAAACAACAGTGTGTAAAGTAAGAATAGAGAAAGAACTGTCTGGTAATTCCAAGTACAGGGGGGGGGGGGCTACGACAGGGAGATGTGATCTCTACAATGCTATTTAATTTAGTTTTAGAATAGGTGATGCGGTAAACGCCGATAAACCCAGGAGGAGCAATACTTAATTGACAAATTCAAGTGGTAGCATATGCGGATGACGTAGTATTAACGGCAAGGAATGTAAGGGCACCAAAGGACAACTACGATACGTTAGAGGAAGCAGCAAGAGAAATAGGTTTAGAAGTAAACATAAACAAAACAAAGTATATGGTGATGGGGAAGCCCAAGATAAACGGACAAAACAATTCAGTAGTAATGAGAAATTAACATGAAAGAGTGAAAACATTTAAATATTTAGGATCTGTAATAACGGAGGACAATAAAGTAGCAGTAGAAATTCAACAAAGGATAGCGAGTGGAAATCTTTGCTGTTTTGCTTTGCAGACTGTATTTAATTCCAGGAATGATAGTAGGAACACAAAAATCAAAATATACACGACCATATTAAGACCTATAGTAATATATGGATCAGAAGGATGGGTATTGACATTAAAGGAGGACAACTGGTCATTGAGATGGGAAAGAAAGATACTGAGAAGGATTTTTGGAGCAGTGAGAGAGGAAGATGGCTGGAGAGTAAGGACGAATGTAGAACTACAAACACTTTTTGGACAGATGGATATTGTTGTTAGAATTATGCAGGGAAGAATAAGACGGGCAGTACATGTACAGAGAATGCCAGAAACTCGGAGTGTCAAGAAAGTGTTCATGGGAAAACCTGACGGGAGAAGGAGATGAGGTGGACCCAGGAAAAGGTGGCTGGACGATATGGAAGAAGATCTAAAGGTGATGGACAGAGAACAATGGAGGCAGGAGATACAGGAAGTCGTTTCTGAAAGTATTTGTATGGAGTGTAGCCATGTATGGAAGTGAAAGGTGGACGATAAATAGTTTCGAGAAGAAGAGAATAGAAGCTTTCGAAATGTGATGCTACAGAAGAATGCTGAAGATTAGATGGGTAGACCACATAACTAATGAGAAGTTATTTGAATAGAATTGGGGAGAAGAGAAATTGGTGGCACAGCTTGACTAGTAGAAGGGATAGGTTGGTAGGATATGGTCTGAGGCATCAAGAGATCACCAATTTAGTATTGGAGGGCAGTGTGTAGGGTAAAAGTCGTAGAAGGAGACAAAGAGATGAATACACTAAGCAGATTCAAAGGGATGTAGGTTGCAGTAGGTACTGGGAGATGAAGAAGCTTGCACAGGATAGAGTAGCATAGAGAGCTGCATCAAACCAGTCTCAGTACTGAAGACCACAACAACAGCAATGCCTTGCAGTGTCCGCCACAGCTCACGGTAGTAACTTATCCAGCTTATCCACCATCGAAATATAATGCGAAACATAGTAAATAAACGTGGCCCAAAATAAGAGGACCCTCCTTTTACTTAGTTATGCTATAAAATTCTTTTTTACTGAAATCGATTCAGTAGCTCTTCATAGGTTATTTCATCTTCCCATCTAGTCATTAGCATTGTCCTGTAGCACCACATTTCGAAAGCTTCTATTCGCTTGTTGTCCCGTACATCGTCAGCGTTGTACTTCGCACAAAGCTGTATTCCATACGTATAACTGCAGAAGACATTTCCTAACACTTGAAATACGTATTTTATGTTACAAATTCCTCTTACTGAAAAATGCTTGCCTTACTGCTGTGTAGCCAGCCTTCATTTTATATCCTCTCTACATCACCTATCGCCACCTATTTTACTACCCAACTAGCAAACCTCTTAGTTTACTTCTGGTGTCTTCTTCCATTATCCGACTCCCTCAGCATAACCTGATATAATTCAGCTACATACTATTACCCTCTTTCCACTTTTGTTCATGTAGTACATTTTATAGCCTCTCTTCAGGACGTTATCTATTCTATTCAACTGATTTTAGAAGTCCTTTGCTGTCGTTGACAGAATACGTCACTGGCAATCCTAAAAGTTTTTAAGTGTTGTCTGATTTAGACCTCTCTTCTGCAGTCGCAGTTTTACAACTTATATGGGACTTATTTCGTCTTTTGCGACTATGATACAAATCTTATGTAATCAAAATAATCCTTTTAATTGTAGTTGCAAAAGCTGGAGTACATCCTAGATTACCTAAAAGTTATTATTTCTTTTCCCTGAGTTTAAATTTCCTTCCTAAATTTCCTCTTGGTTTACTTGGCAGCTTGCTCAATGGGTACATTGAATATCATCCGTGACAGAATACAATCCTCTCTTACACACTGCTTCTCTTTCATGTTCTTGGATTTTGCTGTCTAGTTTCTACCCAAGTTGAAGCTAACCTATCGCTCCGTGTATTTTTTCTCTCTGCTATTTTCAGAATTTCTAAGAATTTGCTTCAGTCAGCGTTGTCAAAAGCTTTCTCTAACTCTACGAATGCAATAACTGTAAGTTTTTAAAGGACGTCATGGTTGTCTTCGGCTGTAAAATTATTTATTTATAAATACCTCTAGTGCAGAATCGGTCATTTAGACGTTAGTTATCAAGAGTAATACCAAAAAATTGTGCTTCAGTACATATGAAAACATTACAAAAATATTGACGTGTATACATGTCATCGTTATCTTCACAAGCCTATGTTAGCCATTTATCGTTGTCAACTTTTACGTGAATTCTTACGTAAGGAATGTCAAGGGTTATAATAAAATAGACAGAAAAGGGAATGTTGGTATAAAAAATGAGCTGAACATCAGGAGTTTAAAATAAAAGTTATAAGAGAATAAGAAAAGGTAGATGACCTCAACAAAGTGTGTATCCTGAAAGGAAAACAGTATAAATAAAACAATGCGCAACGGAAGGCCAATGGTAATCCTGGATGACTGTGGAAAAGATGTCAACCGTATCGGACAGTAAACAGCCGCAAACAGGAAGTCATGTAGAAGAAGACATTATATACTGAAATACTGGACAGCCCGCGGTTCTAGGCGCTCAGTCCGGAACGGCGCGACCGCTACGGTCGCAGGTTCGAATCCTGCCTCGGGCATGGATGTGTGTGATGTCCTTAGGTTAGTTAGGTTTAAGTAGTTCTAAGTTCTAGGGGACTGATGACCACAGATGTTAAGTCCCATAGTGCTCAGAGCCATTTGAACCATTTGAACTGGACAGCCACACCGTGGCAGAAACGCAGATATGTTCCAACCATTAAAGGTCATGGAGTTAAAAGCTTGTCAGAAGTGACGAATGTAATCAAGTTGACACAGATAAGATAGCAGTGGCGAATACAGAGCTATAAACAAATCGATGCGTGAGTGTAAATTTCTGAATTACAATCCTCACATATTAATGTGCATACAAAGTAGTGGCGGTAGAATTCTAATTATGTGGTAGAATGCATACTTGACTTCAGCACAAGAAGATGCAAACAAGAAGGAACCCTTCAGTTCCTAATGAGAAGTTAGGTAAGAGAATTACGCATATCCAGCTATAACGAGAGAGAGTTTTCTCAGGACGTTATTTGATTCCCCCTCAACTGGTATCTACGAACCAGAGTGCTAATTAGTTCTTGGTATTCTGTCCGTAGAGTAATTCTTTCACTGGCCACATTAAGGTGGTAACTTCCCCTGACCAGATTACTGAGGGGCTTCGCACAAGCACTATTTTAGTGGTATTTCGCGCTTTGCTCACAATGAAGATACAGTTGGTAACCATTTTGTATAGCGATATCTTGTGTAAGGGCAGACAAAGTGGGTGACTATCAATGTAGGATGTGCCATAGCTTAATGGCACTAAGGTACACTCAAACCCTATTGGTGGAAGTCAAGGTAATGTCTCCACAGATTACACAACAACAGCTACTAAGCGACTAAATAAAGCTACGTAAAGCGCCGAGCAACCTACAACGCTACTCCTGTAAAGGCATTTAATATTGCACTATTGTGGCATATGCCTAGTATACCTATGCCACTCAATTTTTCTCTCTCAATTTTTTTATCTTTTTTTTATCTTTTTTGTGTGTGTTCTCTGTTATTATACAAAGGGAGAGACAACTTAAAAAGTACGTGCACTTGATGTACACTATGGGATGTTTTCCTAAACGAGATTATATCTGATGTAAGAAGGTCTCGAAAGTGCTATGATGAGGACTATGAAACGGAATTTGTGACTGGACTGAAGATTTCATGATAGTGGGTATCTTGGATGGAGAGTCATTGATGACTTCAAAGTCATCCGTGGAACGGTGTTGAGAGCTTTGCTGTTAATGTTGCATTACAATGAGTCGGCATAGAGTACTAATAGTGCAGCCTCAGACACTTTGCAGGTGATGCAGTTGCCAATCATTTAGTACTACCTAAAAAAATCTGTATGAATATTCACTCGCATCTCGACATGCCATCCCTCTAATTTTTCTCTCATCTAGGAGAGTCCAGACGACGTTTCTTTTCTGTTTAACTTTTTGTATGTATTACATTTCCAACAGCGCAAGCAAGTATGCGTATTTGTTGGTGCGTAATTTCTTCGAATTGGACGTCGTGTATCATGGCGCGTCGCTTCCAATATTCGGTGGTACTCTCTTGCGCTGTTTAGCATATGGCAGGCAGCTGGGGTCGATATGTGTTTCACTGTATAGTGTGTCGTGTTTATGCCTTAAGGCGGTTTAAGAGCAATAATGTCTGTTGATTCCAGAGAAATAACACTGAAATCTATTAATGATTAAAAAGGGAAGGCATACATAATGTGTTTTCCAAAATTATTTGAATAAAAATGTGAGATGTGATTGCACGAGCGTCAAGTATTAGATGAAAAGTCTCCTATCGTGTAACAGCAAGGAATAAGAAGTAGGAACACAGAGAAGAGAAGCCTGCAAATGTACAAAACGTGCGTATGAAACAACTGAATGATATTCATGTTACGGCGAGTTAAAAGTGCAGCATCTGAGGGGCGTGACATGTGAAAGACAGAAAAGATAGGACAGGTGGCGCACCTCAACAAACTACTGGACTTTGACGTGGAGGATATTGAGGATACAAAAAATACAAAATTGGAACACACACCTCCGTTCTAGTGGAATCTGTCGAGTCTGAGAATAGAAATCTATAAAATTATATAATCTTTCTTGACTGAAATTGCGGAAACACCTTTTTATAAAATAAAATACAATTAACTTCCCAGAACGATGAAGAACCTCCGATACGTTTTTCTCAGCTTCATTAATACTTGGAATCACTGAAATGCAAAATAAATAGATCACTCTGGTGCGTAAGTCGCCAGTCGCTAGCTAAAGAAGTATTACTGCCAGACTAGTCGCTATAGTTTCCCAAGGATAATATCTTAAACCTCGCTGTGACCTCCTTGTGAAATTTGCAAAACAAAACGTCGCCGCCAGTACCTCTGTTATTCAGATATTGTTTTCGCCCGCAGTCGCCTCATGTTTTCCTTTCTGTTGCCTGTAATCACAATAAACACAACAGAAATCGCTGAGCTAAAAAATGGATGCATAGCACAATGCCTGAACTAGAGGCAAAGCATGCGTACGAGAATATGCAAGCGTACAAAAAAAAAAAAAAAAAAAAAAAAAAAAAAAAAAAAAAAATCTTCAAATTGCTCTGAGCACTATGGGACTCAACTGCTGTGGTCGTCAGTCCCCTAGAACTTAGAACTACTTAAACCTAACTAACCTAAGGAGATCACACACATCCATGCCCGAGGCAGGATTTTAACCTACGACCGTAGCAGTCGCACGGTTCCGGACTGCGCGCATAGAACCGCGAGACCACCGCGGCCGGCGCATACAGTACATACGTTCGGTCTACTGACTTCTGTACACGCGCTTTTATTCCCGTGCATCAGCGATTTTGCACGAGGAAAAGGCATGGTGTGGACATACGTTCAGGCGAATCTTGCATCTAGTTAAGCGGCCCCTAAACAGCCAACATTGTTGGTCAGTACTTCTGGATGCGCAATGACGATGAACGTGTAGGGGTGAGATTGAGAGGTAATACTGACCACAGCAAAAACTTTTGTAATATGGATACTGCGCTGTCTGGAAATATTTTGAAGCCTTTGGGCAGTATTGACAAGTTCTCGACAATCGCTGGCGTGCTACAGTCTCTGTAGGCGTCTTTGCGTTCGCAGTCCGCATTTCTTGCTGTTGCTGCTGTGTTGAAAATGATCTCTGTTGTGTACATAGTTCCGCGTAGTCAGCGCGTGCACAACTTTCCCACTAGAGGCGCCCCGCTAAGCACAACAGCGGAGGCGCAGCGCTCGTCCGTCTCCGCACTACGAGACAGACCAAATTCTGCTTCCGCCGATCCGCGTATTAATATTTAACGCAGCCAATGAGGTTTCTGCTAACTTAGAACCTTTTCTCTACGCGGATAACACTCGCGCAGTGATACGTGAACGCGCGAGGTGTACAGACCTCCGATTAGTCAGTCTGCATCAGTCTGCATTTGTCTGTACCAGTCTATAGTCATGTTTCAGTCTGCGCCTAATAAGATTATCATATTCCTGTACATAGCCATGAAGAGAAATGTATAGACACTTTGTCAGGTATCAGGGATATGTGAGAATAAGATTAATGTACCAAGACCAAAGGAACTGCAGATTGTCAATTGTAAATAGTATCCAGAATCAAGTTAAGTAAGGTTTACGATTATTATTATTTTAATAAATGTGTGTGAAAATTAATCAAGTTTGTTTAAAGTTGGTCACCGTCAATCTGCTACTCTAAGCGTGCAAGTGGCTTTTCTATCGTCTGACCTAACGGCAGAAGATAAACACGCCACGATAAGACCACGAGATCTATTGCTGACACTCGCCTACTGCGTTAGAGCGACAAGTCAAATAATCTGATGGTGTGTGTGCCGAAGGTCTTACAGTACGCACACCACAAGCTCAAAACCAGAAAATCGAGGGTTCTTAGTAGAGTGTATTGAAATGTATAAATCACTGTCGACATTGTAGGAGGTCAGGGCAAATGAGTACAATAACAGAAATATTAGGAATGAATCGTATGATTTGTTTCTCACAAAATACAGGGGATAGTACCTTAAACCACGAAGGAAGATGTTTTTAAGGCGTATACACATATTTATAGCCAAGTCCTTGCCACAGTGATGACACCGGCTCACGTCAGTTCACCGACGTTAAGTGGTATTGAGCGTGGCTAGCATTGGGAGGGTGACCGTCCGGGTCTACCGAGCGTTGGTGGCAAGCTGAGTGCACTCAGCCCTTGTGAGGCCAATTGAGGAGCTTCTTGACTGACAAGTAGCGGCACCGATCATGAAAACTGAAACACCTGGGATAGCGGTGCGCTGGCCCTATTCCCTTCGAATCCGTGTAAAGTGAAGCTTATCGGCTGAGGGAGAGACGGTGGTCGGTCGGTACTCTTGGGACTCGCTAGGCCTGTCTGGACGGAGTTTAGTTAGATAATTATGTGTGTGTGTGTGTATGTTACGTATCCAAATATAATCGTTCAGTGCTCTTATTATTCCAGACAACGTTTAGATAACAATGCCTCAAATACTTTGAGGTGAGTGCACTTGTAAATTTCAAGTCTTCGGAAGAATAGCCTAGCAAGGTATCGTAGCGTGATAGATCAGCGCCGACATCGTCGAACAGCGCCTGTCATTGTACTATATGTTGTATCTCGAATACGCTTTGGCAAAATTTATTTGGAAGAGGGGGAAGACTCAAAAATTGTCATTTTTCGTATAAAATGGGTTGATCAGTTTCGTGACACACATTTTGTATGTGACCAAACAGTAAACTATACAGAAGAGAACAATATCGATGGTTTTTCTCTCGATATTTTTTTGCAGGTAGACTTTGATACTTCAAACAAATAAGCAGATGCTAAACGCATAGTCACGTAGTGCTACGTTGGGCTAAACGGGATGTTTAGCGGAATCGCTGGAAATCACGTATAGAACTGTATGAGAATTGTGCATTGAATAAAAATTGATGGCGGGGGAGGTGGTGGGAAGGGAGAGGGGGGGGGGGGGGGAGTGTCTGTGTGTGGCGATTACAATTTCCAGAAACGAAACACATACATTCGTCATTTTTGCACATACGTTATTTGCGCTCCCAATTTAGGTGTCCATTTACGCCATCTTCAGGGACTTTGAACAACAAACATTGAGAGAAATGCAATTTTTTCGTGTAGTAATAAGTGTTTAGTTGTCCGTTGATGAAAGATGGCGTATTTGGTCTAACACAGAGATCTACTAATACCGGTTATTCAATATTGTTTCACGTTATTACTGCTCACAAGACCGGATTCCTTCCAATTTACGTTGGTCAAGGGTCCTGAAGACGACATAGTGAAACACGGAAACTCGTTGTAGCGAAAATAAATTAAATGTCTGCAGGAATTTCAAATCTCATTTCATACTGAACATCCGAAGTCCTTGCAACCATCTATTACACGTTTGGACATACAAAGATTTGTAACGTATCAAATATGTGTGTGTGTGTGTGTGTGTGTGTGTGTGTGTGTGTGTGTGTGTGTGTGTGTGTGTGTGTGTGTATCTTTTTAGTTCAAGGCAAGTTCTCTCAAAAAATTTTTGTAGAGTCTGTAACGCTTCTTGAACTAGTTTCTCATCCACTTTTTTCCGCTTGCAACGAAGTACAGCAAGTACCATAGGGCGCTTTAGGTAGATCTAACCCAACGAGTTTAAACCTCATTCAGCGGCTGTCACACGAGCTACAGTTACCAATGCTGACTCGACTGCCATGTTGACGGTGCTCAGAATATTGAGAGCAGCCAGCCCGACGCTTGCCTACGTAGAAAGTGAACTGCGTTTTGGTAAATCGCTTAATTTTTCTTTGCAATTTGTTCATCGAAATATAAATTAAACATGCCTTATGTGTTCTAAGCATTCATCGAAGTGACAGTAACTATCGTAGGGATGGACAAATTGCCAGCCGGAGTGGCCGAGCGGTTCTGGGCGCTTCAGTCTGGAACGGCGCCACTGCTACGGTCGCAGGTTCGAATCCTGCCTCGGGCATGGATGAGTGTGATGTCCTTAGGTTAGTTATGTTTAAGTGGTTCTAAGTTCTAAGGGACTGATGACCACAGATGTTAAGTCCCATAGTGCTTGGAGCCATTTGAACCATTTTTTTTTATGGACAAATTGTTTCGAACTACAACGAGCTACGACACAACCAGGCCCAGAAAGCGAACTTTCGATAATTTGGTCAATCATTCGCTTAATGAGTCATCAGTAGCACATAGCAAGTCTTCAGTTTAATAATTATACTGCTTTTAGTCATACGAACAAATGTACCATTTCTATTAGCTAACCAGGACACATTTCGAAGTTTACAGAATAATCTTCAGGTGGTATCTACATATTCATTTTGCATTGATTTACGTTCTGTTTGCAAGTGACAAGAAGTTATCGTGTGTGGACGAAATTTTTTTTTTGTTTACATCGGAAAGTTTATCCATATTTCTGCTAAATATTTCCTTGTTACTACTAATATATACAGTTCACTCTTTTTTTGTGAGGAAAATAAAGCTTCCATTGGCTATTCTATATTATGTAAAATTCAAGGGGGACGGGGGGGGGGGGGGGGGAGAGGTGTGTGACATAGAGACGACGCCCTTGACTACAGATAAAATGGCGGACCGTATTCAATTTACTTCAGACATATCGGATACATAGCCACTCGTTGGTCAGGCCTGACTCCTGCCCTGACTGACAGCTGGGCTGGCCACAGAAACGGTAACTGTAGGAGGATACAAGATGAGTTGGACAGGATTTGCGATTGGTGTAAAGAATGGCAGCTAACTCTAAATATAGATAAATGTAAATTAATGCAGAGGAATTGGAAAAATAATCCTGTAATGTTTGAATATTTGATTAGTTGGGTAGCGCTTGACACAGTCACGTCGGTTAAATATTTGGGCGTAACATTGCAGAGCGATATGAAGTGGGACAAGCATGTAATGGCAGTTGGGGGGAAGGCGGATAACGTCTTCGGTTCATTGGTAGAATTTTGGGAAGATGTGGTTCATCTGCAGAGGAGGCCGCTTATAAAACACTAATACGACCTAATCTTGAGTACTGCTCGAGCGTTTGGGATCCCTATCAGGTCGGATTGAGGGAGGACATAGAAGCAATTCAAGGGCGGGCTGCTAGATTTGTTACTGGTATGTTTGATCGTCACGCGAGTGTTACGGAAATGCTTCAGGAACTCGGGTGGGAGTGTCTAGCGGAAAGGAGGCGTCCTTTTCGTGAATCGCTACTGAGGAAATTTAGAGAACCAGCATTTGAGGCTGACTGCAGCACAATTTTACTGCCGCCAATTTACATCTCGCGGAAAGACCACAAGATGAGAGAGATTAGGGCTCGTACAGAGGCATATAAGCGGTCATTTTTCCCTAGATCTGTTTGGGAGTGGAACAGGGAGAGAAGGGGCTAGTTGTGGTATTAGGTACCCTTCGGCACGCACCGTATGGTGGATTGCGGAGTATGTATGCAGATGTAGATGTAGATGTAGATGTAGATGAAACGAGTGGTGGCAAGTGGTGCAGGGTGCGCGGTGCGGGGGTTGGAGAGGTTGAGCAGAGTGTTGCGAGCGCGTGGTATCATCCCACTGCACGCTTCCCCTCCCACGGGCGCGTGACGCATCAGTCACTGCGTGTCAAACGCAGGCCGGCGCGTCTTGGCTGCGCCCAACGCAGCCGATACACTCCGCTATTAATAACCTGCGCTGTAGCCACCGGCGTCAGAGCAGCCAGCGCCGCTGAAGAAATGAAAGAGCGCTAGGGCCCTGGTGCCGGGCCGCATAAAAGATGCGCCACTGTCGCACGCATAAAAAACTACTCCACATTCACTTGGCATATTTTACTTTTTATCGCCCGCGGCTCACAAGCCCATACCATAGTCCGCCCTTTTCTCTTCTCTCCCCTCTGACTCCTCTTTTTCTTCTCTCCGCTCCTCCCGTCTTCCGAGGATGGTGCGGCCAATGGGGGGACGTAAAGTACGTCGCCTGATCTGTCACCCTGCTATAACAGCACTTAATGCATCATGCATAGGCTAGGCACCCTGCGACTCTTGTTTAATTAACAGTCATCTGGGTACGGAAATTAATGTACCAAAAACTACTAATAACTTAAGAAAACGTTTCGTTCCGTATGTTACATAAAATTTTGTTTAAATGGGTGGTTATCATTAACGAACAGTTATTCACAGAAGTCCAAAAAACCTTGGTACATATGATAACGCATTAATGTATAATTAGTTCCAATTGTGGCCACCAGATGCAAATCTGCCGCTCTACAACATCTTGTCGACATCTCCGGTGCTTGTATTCTGTAAGTAGTGGTTAACAATAAAATCAATACGACTCCTTTTCACTTGCCTGACGCTACTGCCCACATCCAGTTGGTAGTTCATTACATATGGGGAACCTTTCTATATGTCTTTTTTGCATTTACAGCGCCAGATTTTCAACTGATGGCCAAAACTAGAACTAAATTTTTTCCAACGTAAATTCGCTTCCACATTAAGGCATTCGAATAGCTACCAAATTTCGGTGCTATACGGTAATTATAGCCCACACTGGAGATCTGTGAGTAGCTCCACTTTAATCGCAACCATCTGGCATTTTACATGATCTTCGTTTCAAGCACATTTCGTTCAAAAATGGTTCAAATGGCTCTGAGCACTATGCGAATTAACTTCTGAGAACTTAGAAATAATTAAACCTAACTAACCTAAGGACATCACACACATCCAAGCCCGAGGCAGGATTCGAACCTGCGACTGTAACGGTCGCTTGGCTCCAGACTGTAGCGCCTAGCACATTTCGTCATTTTACTATTTCAAAGATGTTACATCTTGTGATGTATAATGGAACAAACAAATTGTAAAATCTTAACCGAAATGAAGCAGAAATTCGAAATATATGATTATATAAGGTAAAGAAAAATAGGAATACGATAAGGAATCTTACTGATGATATGACGCATTGATAAAATACTCCCAGAAAAGGAAAATCGGGTTGCTTTACCTTCCCTAAACGTCATGTTTCATTCAGTAATACGGTTTCTAAAAAAAGCTGAATTTTAAAAAACTGTTAACGTTACTGAAACAGTTATGTAGTAAATAATACTCCTTTCTCAATACTGTGTTGCGAGGAACTCCACATGTAAGCTGTAAAACGTGTAATCCACTGTGTAATGAAAATACATTTCCCTGTAAAGCGGGAATGGTGACTCATGTCGTCATTTAGTGTCTTTGTTGTATATTGTGAGATTCTAATGTATTACAAATTACTGCTTAATTTCTTAGGGGTTGTCGCACTGAAAGGCATAAGTAATACCTTTCAACCGTAATAATAGGAAATGGGCTTGTTACCCGAAGCCTACGCAGTAGAAAATAAATTTTTCTCACACATATCCAAAAAGAGGACTTGCTTGTCTAATAAGTTACATTTTGATGAAGAACAGTCACGTAAAAATGAGTCAGAAAGGAGTCATTAAGGTAGGTAAGTAAGCCCTGTTCACCAACTCATATGTTAGTTTGGGTGTAAATCTACTCCACAAATGACCGGAGATAGCAGAGATGCTACATAATGCTGCAATTTTGCTTGTGTATTCGGTTGGTGAATACTGTGTCCACGCGTGGGAAAACAGAGCATATACAACAAATAAGATGTGCTCTGAATGACGTTATGAGGACCCCTACTGTCAGATCAAGTCTCACTGAAGGGTTGCCTGTCCTATAGACTTATGTTCCTCCGGATACCAGAAGCAACGCTGGTAAGGTGCAAATTGTTAAGAAGACGGAGGAGTTAAGAATTCATTCGTAAGTAACTGTTTCCAGAATCCACGAGCTGTGTGCCTTATGTCATGCTAGTCACATGGGGCCACAGGCGTCTTCCATGTCACTCTGAAGTGGAAAGCACGCTGAAACGTACATCCACACGAGAACGGCACCCTAACTGAAATCTTGACAAGGAAGATTTCAGGAGTTGGCCTTCCCGTTGCGAACAGTCGAGACTCGACCACATCCGATCTGGACAACTGTGCTCCAGCCTCTTCTTCAAGAAGTTAGATCTCTGGGAAAGGGCTGCCTGCGACTGTGGTGCGGACGAAAAGACAGTGAGAAAAATTGTAGGGAACTGCCGTATTTGTCAGATTTCACTGTGTATGTATAAGGGCAGTCAAATGAAAAAGAAACAGATAGAAAAAATAGTAACGTGCTTATTATTTCAAATTAACCGCCGTAACTGCTAATAGATATCGCGTTTTCATTTCACTACTCCTTATACAGGTTATCAGGTGCATAGACGCGGATATTGTGATCGTTGGTACTTTAATATGTATCCACTTCAGTGCGTCAGTTGTTTATCCTCTCCGTCTAACAGTTTTCCCCCAAACACGTCAGGCAATTTACTACCTGTGTTCTGCAGAATCGTAACTGCACCACTAAATGAATTACGCTTGTCAATATAGACTACCCGTTTTGCGTCTACCCATTCACATTTCAGCATCTATCTGCTGCCCAAGGAAAAATAAGCATTAACGACTTGCTCTTGCCACGTGTAGTTTGAGGCAGTAACCAACCTACCCGTAATACCTACAATTACTAGTGTGCAAATGAGGTAAACACTGACTTAATGTAGTTCAGTACACTGCCGTCAATCATCAATAAAAATGTCTGCATTTACACCCCTAAGACCCTGTATACAGATTGATTCACAAACATATGAAAATATTTTAATATGTTATTCTAAAAGTGAAACTAAAGAAAAAAGCTCATATAAACATAGGTCCGCAAATGTTTTGTTATGAAGGTAAGGCTAATAAAAGATATTCCAGAAGTTTAGCAACTTCGCTAATATGAAGTTATCGCAAAACTGTACGAGGTTAAAGTAAATCACGATTTCCATTTATTTTGTTGTTATTGATCTGGTGAATCTAATAAAACATGGCCCAGACGTGTATCTGCAGTTGTTTTCCAGAACATCCACAGAAGCAAAAGGTAATTTCGTAAAATTTTTAATTTATTAACTACTTGGCCCAATTTGTTTCTTAAATTCCAGACAGTTGCACAAAGTTTTCAATGTAAGTTGTAGAGAATTTAATTTTAGAAAAATGATGATAATAACGTTAACTGAAACTGTATGAATGTGTCATATAATCTGCTTTTATTAATACCGTAGCACAAGTGAATTCATGTTAAACCGGAAAAAAATCTCAATGTTAAGAAAGTTGTACAGTGTACATACAGTTTTACAATACATATTCAAAAATGTCTCCACCGAGTTCAATGCATATAGCTGCACGTGTATGTACTGATTTTGTTGCTCGCTTCAGTTTCACAGGGTTGTCCTTAATTTCGTCTACCGCATTCATAATGCGAGCAAAAAATGCAATACAAATCTGGGACATGTTTTATTAGATTCACCAGACAAAAACAACAAAATAAATGGAAAATCGTGCTTTACTTCAACCTCGTACAGTTTTGCTATTTCTTCATATTAGCGAAGCAAAATCTTTTATTAGCCATAACTCCACAACCAAACATTTGCGGACCTATGTTTATATGAAATTTTTTCTTTAGTTTTACTTGTAGAATAACGTTTTAAAATATTTGAGTATCTTCGTACATCAGCGTGTCTGTTTTATTACACCATACGGTAATAAAGAAAATAATGGGCCTCAAACTTTCCTTCAATTATGGGCATAGCTGTTGTGTGTGTTAGATCTAATGAATATTTGGTACGCTCCAATAATCTGTATAATTCGAATCCCTTACTTTTGTAAACAAACTTGGTGAGTAAGTGTAATACTTTTGCTTAGTATTCACCATCTGTTTTGTCACACTTTGCAAACTCATCAGTACAAAGAAACGCTTCTGCAGGACAAAGAATTTTGTTGGAGACCTTTCCATCGCATGGAATCGACTTCAACTGTTCTGGGTGCAATGCTGTCGGCAAACATGAACTGGTTTTGCTTCAAAATTTTGAAAAACACAGCCCTCAGTCGCGAACACAATGAATTTGTAACCCAGGTTTCGGTGTCACAAGGGACACCTTCTTCGGAAAAAAATTAAAACTAAATGTACCTGAATGTACCTAAAAACACGAAAGCAGCGGTCATACTTGACAGCGTGAGATAGTCAGAATCAAAATAAAATGCAACAGACTATCTGAGAGAAGAAATTAAAACTTTGAGGTTCGCCGATGACATTGTAATCCTCTCAGAGACAGCAAAGGACTTGGAAGAGCAGTTGAACGGAATGGACAATGCCTCGAAAGGAGGGTATAAGATGAACCCCATGAACCACGGACCTTGCTGTTGGTAGGGAGGCTTGCGTGCCTCAACGATACAGATAGCCGTACCGTAGGTGCAACCACAACGGAGGGGTATCTGTTGAGAGGTGCAGCAGCCTTTTCAGTAGTTGCAGGGGCAACAGTCTGGATGATTGACTGATCTGGCCTTGTAACATTAACCAAAACGGCCTTGCTGTTGTGGTACTGCGAACGGCTGAAAGCAAGGGGAAACTACAGCCATAATTTTTAGCGAGGGCATGCAGCTTTACTGTATGGTTAAATGATGATGGCGTCCTCTTGGGTAAAATATTCCGGAGGTAAAATAGTCCCCCACTCGCATCTCCGGGCGGGGACTACTCAAGAGGACGTCGTTATCACGAGAAAGAAAACTGGCATTCTACGGATCGGTTCGTGGAATGTCAGATCCCTTAATCGAGTAGGTAGGTTAGGAAATTTAAATAGGGAAATGGGTAGGTTAAAGTTAGATATAGTGGGAATTAGTGAAGTTCGGTGGCAAGAGGAACAAGACTTCTGGTCAGGTGAATACAGGGTTATAAATCCAAAATCAAATAGGGGTAATGCAGGAGTAGGTTTAATAATGAATAAAAAATAGGAGTGCTGGTAAGCTACTACAAACAGCATAGTGAACGTATTATTGTGGCCAAGATAGGCACAAAGCCCATGCCTACTATAGTAGTACAAGTTTATATGACAAATAACTCCGCAGATAACGAAGAAATTGAAGAAATGTATGATGAGATAAAAGAAATTATTCAGGTAGTGATGGGAGACGAAAATTCAATAGTAATGGGTGACTGGAATTCGACAGTATGGAAAGGGAGAGAAGGAAACATAGCAGGTGAATATGGATTGGGGCTAAGAAATGAAAGAGGAAGCCGTCTGATAGAATTTTGCACAGAGCATAACTTAATCTTAGCTTGGTTCAAGACTCATAAAAGAAGGTTGTATACATGGAAGAATCCTGGAGATACTAAAAGGTATCAGATAGATTATATAATGATAAGACAGAGATTTAGGAACCAGGTTTTAAATTGTAAGACATTTCCAGGATCAGATGTGGACTCTGACCACAATCTATTGGTTATGAACTGTAAATTAAAACTGAAGAAATTGCAAAAAGGTGGGAATTTAAGGAGATGGAACCTGGATAAATTGACTAAACCAGAGGTTGTACAGAGTTTCAGGGAGAGCATAAGGGAACAATTGGCAGCAATGGGGGAAAGAAATACAGTAGAAGAAGAATGGGTAGCTCTGAGGGATGTAGTAGTGAAGGCAGCAGAGGATCAAGTAGGTAAAAAGACGAGGGCTAGTGGAAATCCCTGGGTAACAGAAGAAATATTGAATTTAATTGATGAAAGGAGAAAATATAAAAATGCAGTAAATGAAGCAGGCAAAAAGGAATACAAACGTCTCAAAATGAGATCGACAGGAAGTGCAAAATGGCTAAGCAGGCATGGCTAGAGGACAAATGTAAGGATGTACAGGCTTATCTCACTAGGGGTAAGATAGATACGGCCTACAGGAAAATTAAAGAGACCTTTGGAGAAAAGAGAACCACTTGTATGAATATCAAGAACTCAGATGGAAACCCAGTTCTAAGCAAAGAGGGGACAGCAGAAAGGTGGAAGGAGTATATAGAGGGTCTATACAAGGGCGATGTACTTGAGGACAATATTATGGAAATGGAAGAGGATGTAGATGAAGATGAAATGGGGGATAGGATACTGCGTGAAGCGTTTGACACAGCACTGAAAGACCTGAGTCGAAACATGGGCCCGGGAGTAGACAATATTCCATGAGAACTACTGACGGCCTTGGAAGAGCCAGTCCTGACAAAACTCTACCATCAGGTGAGCAAGATGTACGACAACGGTCAAATACCCTCAGACTTCAAGAACAATATAATAATTCCAATCCCAAAGAAAGCAGGTGTTGACAGATGAGAAAATTACCAAACTATCAGTTTAATAAGTCACAGCTGCAAAATACTAACGCGAGTTATTTACAGACGAATGGAAAAAGTGGTATAAGTCGGCCACGGGGAAGATCAGTTTGGATTCCGTAGAAATGTTGGAACACGTGAGGCAATACTGACTTTATGACTTATCTTAGAAGAAAGATTAAGGAAAGGCAAACCTACGTTTCTAGCATATGTAGACTTAGAGAAAGCTTTTGATGATGTTGACTGGAATACTCTCTTTCAAATTCTAAAGGTGGCAGGAGTAAAATACCGGGAGCGAAAGGCTATTTACAATTTGTACGGAAACTAGATGGCAGTTATAAGAGTCGAGGGACAAGAAAGGGAAGCAGTGGTTGGGAACGGAGTGAGACAGGGTTGTAGCCACTCCCCAATGTTATTCAATCTGTATATTGAGCAAGCAGTGAAGAAAAAAAAACAAAAGAAAAATTTGGAGTAGGAATTAAAATTCACGGAGAAGAAATAAAAACTGAGGTTCGCCGATGACACTGTAATTCTGTCAGAGACAGCGAAGGACTTGGAAGAGCAGTTGAATGGAATGGATAGTGTCTTGAAGGGAGGTTATAAGATGAACATCAACAAAAGCAAAACGAGGATAATGGAATGTAGTCGAATTAAGTCGGGTGATGCTGAGGGAATTAGATTGGGAAATGAGACACTTAAAGCAGTAAAGGAGTTTTGCTATTTGGGGAGCAAAATAACTGATGATGGTCGAAGTAGAGAGGATATAAAATGTAGACTGGCAAGGACAAGAAAAACGTTTCTGAAGAAGAGAAATTTGTTTACATCGAGCATAGATGTAAGTGTCAGGAAGTCGTTTCTCAAAGCATTTGTATGGAGTGTGGCCATGTATGGAAGTGAAACATGGTCGATAAATAGTTTGGACAATGTGGTGCTACAGAAGAATGCTGAAGATTAGATGGGTAGATCACATAACTAACGAGAACGTATTGGATAGAATTGGGGAGAAGAGGAGTTTGTGGCACAACTTGACAAGAAGAAGGGACCGGTTGGTAGGACATGTTCTGAGGCATCAAGGGATCACAAATTTAGTATTGGAGGGCAGCGTGGAGGGTAAAAATCGTAGAGGGAGACCAAGAGATGAATACACCAAGCAGATTCAGAAGGATGTAGGTCGCAGTAAGTACGTGGAGATGAAGCAGCTTGCACAGGACAGAGTAGCATGGGGAGCTGCATCAAACCAGTCTCAGGACTGAAGACCACAACAACAACATGCTGTAACATTTAGTTTTAATTTTGTCCGAAGAAGGTGTCCCTTGTGACACCGAAACCTAGGTTACAAATTAATTATGTTCGCAACTAAGGGCTGTGTTTTTCAAACTTTTGTATTATAAAACAGTCGCTGATTGACAGCCATGTTAAAAAACCTTTGCTTCGTTTCTGTTGTCGACTGGCTGAACAGTGTGTCACCTTTATCAAGAAATCGCTGTACAGGAAATCTCCCTGTGTCTGCGCCGTTAACGATTAAGCCTGTTAATCCCTGCTTCGCTTCTTTCCATTTGCACACGCAGTCGAACGAGTGTGCCGACTTTCGGAGCTCATCTTGAAGTTCCTAGGACCAGTGACGCAGTTCTTCACCAGTTCTAACCCGTGAAGGCCGAAAAGTCAGTTTCATTTTTTTATTTAAAAAAAAAGTGGAAAGAAAGCTCTACTCGGGCGCAGATAGCTGAGGAGATCATCATCAGCGGTCTCACCCGTGTGCTACTTGGCAGTGGGTCAGCTGTTAGGAGGAGGAGTAAGGGAGTTAGGTGGTGGTGTTAGGGAGTTGGGTGGGGGAAGGAGCGCTACGCACCGGGGGACGCAGAACGACTGGGGTCCGCTCTCGCTGCGCTCTTAATGTAATAATGTAAAGAGGTCCGACTGGAGAATGAGGAGTTGGGCAGGAGAGCGGGGGGCGAAGCCAGCCGGCGGCCGGGGCCTCATCTCAAACTTGTGCCTGCGCCCAAATCCCTCTTTAGACCTATTTCTATTCATGTGTAAGGCGCGCTCCAGGAGCTGCGAGCCGGGGCTCCCACCTTGCAACGCCGCACCGAAAAAGTATCATAATATATACATATAAACCCAGACGGGGCCGAGCCACCGAATTTCTGCACTCCGGCGGGCAAAGGAGATATATATTTTGTGAAAAGGGAAATATTTCCCCGCGGACGCAGGGGCGAGAGCAGGGCGCGGGGAGGGTACGCCAAAGAAAGGGGGAGAAAATAGCCCGGCGTTCATTTTTATGATTAACATTTTCACCGAAAATATACGGACTGCTCGAGGGAAAGGTATTTATGCATATTTTTCAGGGAATCTGATGCCTGGGGATGTAAGTCACTCAGGTGAAATCGAGTTAAATCCTATCTCTTGAACACCGCAGGTAACTTTGCTGTGGCTTGCTGTGTTTCCAAGAAGGTGGCAGGTGACTCATTTGTCCCTTGACGTTGGCGAGCAATGTGGGCGAACGATAAATTTGTTTCTTCTTAAATTTGTTCCTGGGTGGGATCCACCTTGAGCAATACACAGTTTTTCTGTTCTTCTATTACCCAGACGTGTTTCTCTGTAGTTTCAGCATCATCAGTGGTTTTTTTTCCTTTCTTTTAAACAACAATGTAAGTGCTCGTTACTACTTGTACACATACAACTTGCAGTTTTTAATGAAGTATGTAGAAACAGGTAAACAGACATGATATATACCTCGTTACCTAATGTTTTCCTTTTTTTATGTTTTGCTTTACAGTTGTTTTCCTTTCACAGTTTGTCATCTGCTGTTATCCAGAACTGAATGCAGAAATGTTATTTACATCGAAATTTTACGATTGGGAATGGTATAGAAGTCATAACACTACGTACCTCTATGTGGAAGACTTCGTGTGTGCGTGCATGTGTGCGTGTTAGCAGTTTAACATTTGTGGGTATTGTTTTATTAATTTAGTTTTGGGTGTGTGTGTATTTATTGGTTGTCGTTGTCTGATAGTTAAATAAGGGGAGAGAACAGGGCTCAAACACTATTAGACAATACTAACCCATAAACACACAAACTCTCTCTCTCTCTCTCTCTCTCTCGCTCTCTCTCTCTCTCTCTCTCTCTCTCTCTCTCTCTCTCTCTAACACATACACACTCACACACACACACAAAATCTTCCACACAGAATAAATTAGTGTTATGCCAAATCATTATACTCTCACATTTAAAATTTCGATGTAATTAACGCTTTTACATTAAGTTCTGAATGTTTGGGGATGACAAACTGCGAAATGAAAACGGCTGTAATGCAAAACATAAAAAAAACTATAGCATACGGTAACGGGAATGTGCGATTTTTCCGTTTTTAAATACTTCCTTAAAGACTCGAATTTATATGTGTACAAGAAGTAAAGAGAATTTTTCTATTTTTTTAAGAAAAATTGTGTTTTCTCGTGGCAGACTCCACCCAAAAGTAAGTTTATTTCCAAGGAAACAAGGACAGAAGAGTTTCAATGTCAATATGATTATTTTTTTGTACTTATTTTCCCCAGCAGTACGTTGCTTACTGACCGCTGAATCCACATCTGACTTCATTTTGTTTTCCGCCTAATACTGTTTTGTCACAATTTTATTTCGTTATAGACTGGAAAACTAGCAAATCACACGTATTCGAAATGAAAAGCAATTTATCCTCTCATTATCATCGAAGGTTTTGTTGAAGTATAAACATAAAAACACTATTTTATATTTATTGCATCTAACATAGCTTTTACCGTGATAAACTGCCTTTTGTCGGTCTCAACGAAGTGATCAATGGTAGTCTACCATATCATCCTGATATTCCAGCGGCCCTGATACCGTCTATCCATCAGTCACATTGTTCTTCAGTTACATCACCCGACTTTCAGGGAAGAAAATCAGGGTACCTGTTAAAGGAGTGAATCCAACGGTTCATCAAACAGCCTAACTTCCTTAAGATTCTTCCGTATGTAGTGTGTGTATGTGTGTGTGTGTGTGTGTGTCCGTGTGTGTGCGTGCGCGTTTGCGAGAGAGAGAGAGAGAGAGAGAGAGAGAGAGAGAGAGAGAGAGAGAGAGAGAGACTATCGATTGTTGACCTAATATTACATTACAGTTTCTACAACAGATGATGACCGAAGGTCATAAACGTATTTTTTTCAACGTGTATTTCATTGGTTCACCGTTGTTGCTAACAATTTAGCTGTACTATTGGCGACTACCACATTAAGCAAAGTTATACCAGTATACAAGAAAGAGAACAGAAATAACCCGCGCAATTATAAGCCCATATCACTGACATGGATTTTTCATTTAATGTTCTACATTATGAAATACTTCGAAGAAAATGATCTATTAACACACGACCAACACGAATTCAAAAACTATCATTCACCTGAAACGAAGTGGCTCTTCATTCACAGGAAGTAAAGAATAATGTTACAAAAGGAACTCAAGTTGATTCCTTAGTTCTGGACTTTCAGAGATGCTTCTGACACCGCTCCTCACAAGTCTATGGAGTGTCGTCTGAGCTGTGCAACTGAATTCCTGGTTTCCCGTCAGAAAGGTCACATTTCATAGCAACTGCCGGGCAGTCATCTATTGAAACCAAATGTTTTATCGGGGGTTTCCCAAGGAAGGGTTACAGGCACTCTGCTGTCCTTAATGTACATAAACGATTTAGGAATGGAGGAAAACCATCCTATACTGTTTGCAGATGATGCAGTTCTTTTCAACCAATCTAAGAACTTGTTGCCTAGTTTGTTTTATTTATTTACTAACTGAGTACCCGTCTTTGCTTGGGTATGTATTCACTTCACTTCTAGTAGTCCATATCCCCCTTGCCCCTCCCTCCGATCATCTTCTGCCGCCCCTCTATCCTCTCTTTGTCCATGTCCTCTCTCTCTCTCTCTCTCTCTCTCTCTCTCTCTGTATGTCATGCAGTGATACAGTTTTGTAGGTACATTTAGCGGCATATGTGGATACTGTCTGCTAAATGAGTTGCGAATAGTGTTTGTTGCAAAGAAACTACAAATTTAAGAGTCATGAAGTCATGCCAGATGCGACAGGTTTACTGCATGAACAACGAAAATGTAGTGAGCGATAAACTTTTTTCGTTTCATCATTTTGAGGGGGCTGTAAGCAAGGAAAAGTGTCGTAAAGGTTTGAAATTATGTGTAAAGTTCATTGCAAGTCATCAAGTGCTCTGGTTCTCAAACACTGCATCCATACTGCGCATGGGGTTATACACTGTCCAAGGTGTACTTTATGCAACGAATTGTGTTGAAGCTTGTATTAAACATATGGGAGATGGTATAAGCATTGTATTTATTACTCTGAATTGTACTACGTAGCACATACTGTATCAACTAATAAGGGCATTTTCACAAACATGATAAAGGTCACAAGGTCAAAGAGTAAATAGTTTTTCCAAAAAGTAAATATTTTTCCCCAGTTCGCGTAATAAGCTTCAAATCAATAATTATCTTACACTACATACGTTCTGAAGCAGTTCATTTTCTTCTTCGCGGTTCACACTATGTGTCTCGTAACCAGATTTTATTGAAATCGGTTCAGCGAGTTAGTGACAATAAAGTTAAAAGCCATGCATGATGGTACAGATGTGTAACACACACACACACACACACACACATATATATATATATATATATATATATATATATATATATATATATATATATATATATATATATATGGTTCAAATGGATCTGAGCACTATGGGACTTAACATCTATGGTCATCAATCTCCTAGAACTTAGAACTACTTAAACCTAACGAACCTAAGGACAACACACAACACCCAGCCATCATGAGGCACAGAAAATCTTTGACCCTGCCGGGAATCGGGGCTGTGAGTACCGGGATTCGGTATAGCTCAGTTGGCAGAGCACTTGCCTGCGAAAGGTAAAGGTCCCGAGTTCGAGTCTCGGTAGGGCACACAGTTTTAATCTGCCAGGAAGTTTCATACCAGCGCAAACTCCGCTGCAGAGTGAAAATCTCATTCTGAAAACATCCCCCAGGCTGTGGCTAAGCCATGTCTCAGCAATATCCTTTCTTTCAGGAGTGCTAGTTCTGCAAGGTTCGCAGGAGAGCTTCTGTAAAGTTTGGAAGGTAGGAGACGATATACTGGCAGAAGTAATGCTGTAAATACCGGGCGTGAGTCGTGCTACGGTGGTTCAGATGCTTCGGTCAGAGGGTTAGCTGTCCTCTGTAATAAAAAAAAAACTGAGTGAATGTACCAATAACGAACTTCAAAGGGCGTATGGGGACGTCCGCCACGAACAATTGCAACGAATTATAACAATCAAAATGATAGCCGACACGGTAGCACCAGATAGTCCGGCTTTCGCCGCCGTGCAGTGCGGACGTGTTGTTGTTTCCGCCTGCGGAGCGCGCGCGCTCGCTGTTGTTTACATTTCAGCGGCCGTCACTTACGTGTCGTTTACGTGCACTAGAGCCATGCCCAATCGTTTTCGAACTTCTGCAACGAATACGCACGACCAAAGGCCTTGTAAGTGGAACGCTTCCTACGCGACGTTCTAAGATCCAAGCTTCCGACATCCTGGGCATCCATTTGTCCATATTAAGCAGTACTGTGTACGTGAAAGTCGTCAATGACGCGTTGTGTGAAAGAATACTTCGTGACACCAACCATGGATTACGCTTTTGCCACGCCGACGGCAATGTCGGAGCGGTCACTGTCGACCACGCGGGCTTAGGAATGCGCACCATACGAGTTTTCGAACTCCCGTTCGAGCTACCGGCGGAAGACGTTATCGTGGCTTTCCGCCCCTATGGCACTGTACATGGCCACACTGCCGAACGCTGGGCGCAATTCCAAACGTACCCCATTCTTAACGGTGTACGGCAGATCACCATCGATCTCCATCGCCATGTGCCATCTTACCTGCAAATTAGCGGGTGCCAAGCGGTTGTCATATACGACGGTCAACCTGGGTGCGGAAAAGGAGGCCACCTCAGATCTGAGTGTCTTCAGCGACGGATCACCCAGTTTCCAGGCGCTACCGTGGCACCTCCGGCTCCGACGACGATTTTACCGATCACCTACGCATCGGCGCTCTCTTCTCCTCCCACCGGCCGCCGCTCATCGAACCACGTACCGGTGACCCTTGCAGCTACTATGGATACCGCCGGGGCCGACACGTCGCGCTCAAAGCCAGACGCTACTACGGCGCCACTACCAACAGCGTCGACTTCCGACACCCACCCGCCTGAACATATGGACACCCCTTCATTTGACGTTCCGGCGACGGCCTTCCTCTCAGAGCGACGCGATTCCCTTCCGTCTTCCGACACGGAGGGACGAACCCGCAAACAACGTTCACCTAAGAGGCGCAAGAGGAGGCGCCGTACGGTCTCGGAACGAGACCGATCACCTCCTCCTGATGCTCAAGAGGCCGTCCGACACGACGAGGCCTCAGAGAACCTACACGACGATACGAATGACGACAACATGACGCCGACTGTGGATGTTTCGATGCCAACTCTACTGGCTCGCTTAGGTGCTCCTGAACCAATGGACTCCACCGATGCGACTGCCGCCCCTGCGACCGAAGTGGAACGTACGACCATCACAACGACAGCGCCCTCAATGGTCTGGAGTGAGGACGTCGATGAGGAGCCGGACCACACGCTGGGGACAGAGTTACCCCAGACGGAAGCATCGTTACGCCGCTGATAACGCCGTCAGGTGGCGCACGGCACGACTCGCCGTTGCCTCGCCCCTCTTCATCTTCCCCCGGTGGAGTTCCCCTTCACGACGAGGGACAGCTCCAAACCTACCGAATAGCGACGATCAACATTAACACCATCAGCTCACCCGTGAAACTTCGACTGCTGCGAGGATGATATGGGTGTCGGACGTCGATATAGCACTACTACAGGAAGCACACTTGGCCACACTTCCAGACGTCGCGGGATAGAACACTTATCCTTCTCCTGGTGACCACCTGGGACGCAGCGTAGCCATCTACGCTAGAGAAGGCATTGCAGTGGCCGATATCACATACCTTCCATCTGCCAGAGGCACGGCCGTCACCGTCATGGGGACGCGTATCGTCAACATTTACGCTACGTCAGGCTCCACCCGCAGACGCGACAGGGCACTCTTCTATTCAGAAGAAATCGCTCCTTTGTTTCTTGGACGCTGCGACCATTATTTGCTTGGGGGCGATTTTAATTGTGTCTTGCACCCTAAAGATCACGTGCCCCACTACAACACCTGCGTCTTGTCGTCCGAGATCTGTTGCTCCGCGACACTTGGGAAGTTTAGCACGGCGACGCGCCTGGACATACTTACCAGACGAGTCACTCCGCGAGCCGCCTGGACAGAATTTACGTCTCTCGGGAACTCACACCTGCAGTCCAAGGTGCAGAATTTTGGCCCCTGGCCTTTTCGGACCACTGTGCCTACATCTGCAACATTCTCTTCCCCAAGCAAGTGGTCTGGCGCAGTCGTGCACCGTGGAAGCTAAACACCTCCCATCTTCATGATCCCGAATGTCTTCAACGTGTTACCGAGACGTGGACCACCTGTGAACGTCGCTTGCCTAAATATTGCACGACCTTGACCTGGTGGCTGGAATGTGCCAAACCTGCCATTCGAAGTACTTTGATTCAGTATGGAAAGGAAGTTGCTCTGTGGCGCCGGCACACTACCGACTATTTCTACGCCGTTATCCGCGACCTGGACGCCCAACCGCCCATCCCCGACACCCAGAGGGGACGCAGCAGAATTAAGGCGCAAATTGTAACTTTGACACGCCGTCGACTGCGGGGGGCTATGGTGCGAACCCGATATCAAGATTCGGCGGAACAGGAACATCCGACCATGCATCATATCGCCTCCGATAGGAAACATCGGCGACAACAACTCGTCACCGAGATCACAACCTGTCGCGTCCACCACGTCACTTGCCAGGCCGAAATCGTCAGTGCCTTTGTCGACCACTACCGCACAATGTACCAGGAGGAGACTACCAGCAACCGGACGCTGAGGAGTCTGTGTTACCACACGTAACTCGCACCCTCACCAGCGACGAAGCGGATGAGCTGATGGAGCCCATTACGCGTGACGAAATCCACGATGCAATAAAAAAGGTGCTCTGAATAAGTCACCTGGTGTCGACGGATTGCCGATAGAATTTTATCGCGCTTTCTTCACACTAATGGCGTCACGGTGGACAACGATGTTTCATGAACTGCTGACGATGGGGAACGCCGTATCGCCGTACCGCCGTACCCATCCACAAACCGACACCAGGTGTGACGACAGCACATTACCGTCCCCTGACTTTGCTTAACGCAGACTGTAAAATTTTTACACGCCTCCTGGCAACGCGATGCCGCAAGGTCCTGCATAGCATTCTATCCCCGGAACAGACAACTCCGGGCGGCTCAGTTAATATACAAACGGCCACAGGAGAATGTCGCGATTTAATTGCACTGGCAGCGGCGTGCAGACTCCGCGCCGCAGTGGTTGCCATTGATTTCGACAGCGCATTCGACAAAGTGCGGCATCCTTTTCTGTTCTCCGTGATGAACCGCATGGGTTTTCCACCAGCCTTTATCGACGTAATCCGGCGCCTGTACGGCACCGCCGAATCGCTGATTCAGGTTAATGGCCGTGTGGCGGGTCCAGTGGCGATCCGACGTCCCGTACGGCAAGGCTGCCCACTTTCGACCCTACTCTATGCCATCAGCCTGGAGCCACTCATCGGGAGTCTGACGAGCCACCTTTCTGGCCTCACTTTGCGACAGCACAGTTTTCGATGTCGTGCGTATGCGGACGACCTCCTTCTCTTGATCCGCTCACGGAGTGAAACACACACGGTACTTGATTTGATATCAACGTACGGCACTGCAGCGGGCAGTAACATGAATGTGACTAAATCCGCGGCGATGCCCATTGGACGCGGCCTCTCACACGACGACTTAGCACCTCTCCCGTGTGTACAGAAACTACGATACCTTGGTATCATTTTCACCTCCACCGGGCGCCGCTCCGCTGCCATCAATTTTCGGCGTGCTCTCCAAACCAGCCGCACGACGGTGCGACAAAATCTTCTCCGACGACTCGATTCTTTACAACGTGTCCAATACCTCAATCAACATGTGGCGTCCAGAATGGTCCACATTGCACAGGTCCTCCCGCTGCCATCAACTATCGGACGTAGCCTCCAGGGTGCCTTCGGATACTTCCTTACTGCCGGTACGCTCTTTAAGGTCCGCTACGACGCTCTCACCCTTCCCCCGCGAGCGGGTGGCCTCGGCCTTGTCAATGTGCGACTCCGCGCGGCGCCCTTGTACATGTCCACCATGCACAAGCAGTGGCACGGGGCACCTCCCTTACGCGCAGCTTGCTGGAAATTCTTGTGCCCACGACCATAGCACCACCAGTACCAGTCGGACACATAAAGCACCATCTGACGCACATTTCTGATTTCATCGTCGATTTCAGTTATGCTCACACACACTTACCGACCACGCGTTCTCCTCGACCTAAAGATTTTTACACCCCACTCCTTCGTTCCATATCCAGAAACAATATCGAATTGCGACATCCGTCCACGCGGTGGCCCACGGTTTGGCGTCACATCCACCAGCCTTTTCTTCCCTCCAACGTCCGGGCAACATGGTACCAGGTCGCAAATGAAAAATTCGCCACAAATCATCGTCTTCACGCCATCGGACTAAAGGACTCTCCACTCTGCTCCATCTGCCACCTCATGGATGACGATGTCCATCAACTGACTTGTGCTGTCACCAGTGACGTCTGGAAACTTGCCCGACAGTTCGTTGCCTGTTACCTCCGTGTTCCGCCGGACTCGATTGACCCATGGACTCTTATCCATCCTGAGAATACTCATTTCATCGCCACCAAAAATCATGCGATTGTATGGGTCAAGGGATGGACCATCACCTACATGTATAATGATGGCGACAAATCACGCCTTGATTTCTGGCAATACTTACAAACCACCCACAGTGAAGTCGAACAGCGACCGCGCTACCGCGCCTTCTTCGCTAATTACCTACACGCGATCTTTACGTCACCGCCGCTCAGTTGGATGGTGCCACACGCTGACAGCACTTCCCCCCCCCCACCCTGCTGACATCTGAGACCCCTCGCGCTGCTTTCTACATTGCAACCCATAGTGGAGTAGGCACTACACCAGATAAACACTGGATTTTCCCTCACTCCTCTGTATATTGCTTTACACCGCTTAGCTTCCATCAGCATTACTAGTTTCTTTCCCTACACCTTGTTCATAAAAAAAACTTCCTCACCTTGTACGAGTATCATGTCTTGTGTTATTTTCGCCGAAAGGATGACATTTTTCTTGTATTTAAGTTTGTACCAATAAAGATCTTTTGTTCATTTACCCTGTTCCTGGTGAAGAAAAAAAAAAACATAACAAAAATAATAAAAAAAAATCTCTGCGTTTTCGGTCAGAGAGCTGCTTGGCCTCTGTAATAAAAAAGCTCAGTCGAAAGATCAACGAACGAACTTTAACGGATGTCATGCGACGTCCGCAACGAACGAACACAACGATCAACAATGGAAAAAAAAAAGATGGTGGAGCACTTACCCGCGAAAGGCAAAGGTCCCGAGTTCGAGTCTCGGTCGGGCACACAGTTTTAACCTGCCAGGAAGTTTCATTTTATTTATCTCTTTCTGCGAGTCTGCGTCTATTGCAGTGTCATTAGCAAGTCTGATGCGGTGAATCTGATAGCAGAACGATTAATTTTGATTCCATTCCCTTCTTTGTTGTTGTTGCCTCTGCGATAAACATATTAACTAAGTAAGGTGACAGAGGGCCGATTTTTGCTTCTTTGTCGCTACCATTAATATCCAGTCATTATTCTGATTTTTGTATGTACTCAAAATTAATCGTCCATAATTTGCATTTGCCTTCTAGGGTAATGCAATAGTTCTACATTTTAAAAAGTCAGGTGATATGATGTCCCTTCATAATATTTAGCTACCACGGTAGATAATTTACTTTATATTGTAAAATGTAAACTTTCACGGCCGGAACTGTCATGATTAATAAAATTCTTTTCCGGGCTATTATGCCGTGGTCTGATGGATTTCGCATTGTAACCCAACGTTTCGTCCCCATCTGCGGAGGACATCTTCAAGGGGGTTCGTGGCTTCTGTTAACTTCCGAAACACACACTGTCTCACTACTGACTGCAGCAAATTTTTGTTTTCGCGTGCTCCCGCGCATAGGCGTGACGTCACATGTTTTGAATACGCGAGCGCAATTGGCCGTTGTCGGTTGCCGCCGTCCGCTGTTGCTATCATCCCATGGCGGAAGACTGGTACACATCTTCTCCAGCACCGGCATCCAGATGTCATTCAATTTCACGCCCTCCTCCTTCCTATTAAAATTCCTGGGGTGTTTCATAATCTCTATAGCCTCTCTGTAAAGCCTTTCATGATATCCGCTTGTGGCTGCCAGTACTTGAGTTCTATCAAAATAAATGTGGTGGTCTCCTGACTGCAAAGCGTGTTCCGCAACAGCTGATCTATCAATCTCTCCCCTTCTACAATTGCCCTTGTGCTCTTCTAGTCATTTTTTGACCGTTCTTTTTGTGGTACCCACATATACCTCCCCACAACTACACGGGATCCTGTAAATTCCTGCTTTTTCCAGCGGTTTACGAGCATCCTTAGCCAATCTCAGGTGTTCTTGTATCTTCCGGGTAGGTTTGTAAACCACCGCGATATTCCGTTTTTTCAATATTTTCCCTATGCGGTCAGTGACGTCCTTAATAAAAGCAGGAAAACTTTCGATTTTGCAAGCGCTTGTGCATTGCTATGATTTTCACGCGGCGGTCTTAACGCTCTTTTTATCTCAGCAGCCGAGTAACCATTCCTGAGTAATGCATCAGTGAGGTGTTCCAGTTCCGTATCCAGTAGCCCAGGTTCACAGATGTTCCTCGCTCTACCCGCCAACGTTTTTATTATGCCTCGCTTTTGTTGTGGGTGGTGGTTCGAATCCCGGTGTAGATAAGGATCCGTGTGCGTGGGTTTCCGGTAAACTGTATGGCCTAAGCTACCATCCTGTTTCTTGTAAACTAGCACATCCAGAAAATTTAGTCTCCCTTCTGCCTCCTCCTCCATGGAGGAAAATATTGAAAATATTGAAAAAACGGAATATCGCGGTGGTTTACAAACCTACCCGGAAGATACAAGAACACCTGAGATTGGCTAAGGATGCTCGTAAACCGCTGGAAAAAGCAGGGATTTACAGGATCCCGTGTAGTTGTGGGGAGGTATATGTGGGTACCACAAAAAGAACGGTCAAAAAACGACTAGAAGAGCACAAGGGCAATTGTAAAAGGGGAGAGATTGATAGATCAGCTGTTGCGGAACACGCTTTGCAGTCAGGTGACCACCACATTTATTTTGATAGAACTCAAGTACTGGCAGCCACAAGCGGATATCATGAAAGGCTTTACAGAGAGGCTATAGAGATTATGAAACACCCCAGGAATTTTAATAGGAAGGAGGAGGGCGTGAAATTGAATGACATCTGGATGCCGGTGCTGGAGAAGATGTGTACCAGTCTTCCGCCATGGGATGATAGCAACAGCGGACGGCGGCAACCGACAACGGCCAATTGCGCTCGCGTATTCAAAACATGTGACGTCTCGCCTATGCGCGGGAGCACGCGAAAACAAAAATTTGCTGCAGTCAGTAGTGAGACAGTGTGTGTTTCGGAAGTTAACAGAAGCCACGAACCCCCTTGAAGATGTCCTCCGCAGATGGGGACGAAACGTTGGGTTACAATGCGAAATCCATCAGACCACGGCATAATAGCCCGGAAAAGAATTTTATTAATCATTACTTTATATTGTCACTGCTGTTTTGTTGGAACTGTGCAGCTTTTCACCCTCAGTATAATATAAATTTCCATTTTCAGTACCACTTTACATCTCTTCAGTATAATCCTTCCACCTCTCACTTACATCTTCTATGTTGCCATGTTTACCTCTCTCTTCGTTACTTTTGGCTCTCTGGCTGTTTTGCAACAGTTTAATCTTGGAGTAGTATTCGGGAGGACGACGGTTCAATCCCGCGTCCGGCCATTCTGGTTTAGGTTTTCCGTGATTTCCCTAAATTGCTCCAGGCAAATGCCGTGATGATTCCTTTGAAAGGAGACCGATGACGTCGCTGTTTGGTCTCTTACCCCAAACAACCCAACCCAATCCTAATCTTAGAGTATGTTTCAGCCCGTTTTCCGTGATTAACACCATCTTCTATTTCTTTACTAATTTTACCCAGCCACTTTTATTTCTTTAAATGGCACATTCTTGTTATCTTGTGTTTATTATTTTATACTAATCAGCGTTTTTTTCTTTTAGTCTATTCCCTAAGTCAATTAGTTTCAGTATTGACAAAACGAGTAGATAAAAGGGGAAAAAACCTCTCAATATAAAGCGATAAAAAAAAGATAACAACAATGTGCCGATTAGAGAAAGGAAAGCGGCTGAGAAAAACTAGTACAGAAACAGAAGATGAAGTCAAATAAGGAAAACAGGACGAAACTTATTGCAAGATCAAACTGCTGAAACACAGCAAATTCCATTTTTGCTACCGTGGTAAAAGTAACCGTCCATTCTTAGACCGTGAATGGGACAACGTGACTTGTGTACAGTGTTGAGTATGTCAACCTCCTTCGAAAGCCCATTTCTGGCTTAGAACGTGCAGGAATTGTCACCTTATGGCAAGACATTGTTGTCAGCTAGAGGAACTGCGGATTGACTTGTAATACAGCACGTCACTCGGATATTCATTTCTCAATAATAACAGATGACGATGAAAATTACAAATTATCTGTCATCGTCTGCGGAGAATGTAACACAGTGCTGCGGAGGCAACTGAGAGGGCTGTTTCGATCCAACCAGTCACCATACGACCCATTTTTCTGCTAGGTGTCCAGCATTACAGAGCACCCAGCACTAGGTATGCAACTGAAGATGTTGCCCAACGGAACTCCTGGAAGTGAATCTCGATCAGTGACGTTCTCTTCAGCGAAGAGTGCAGTATTTGTGGGCATTTGACGATCATCGCGGAGGTGGCCAGGTACGAATGCATGTCTGAGGCACGCATTCCCTCTGGTTCAGCAGAGAAGTGTGTCCAACACGTACTGGGCTAGTATCACATACAAATATTGGCTCACTCTCATCGGTAATTAGTAAGTGAGGTCTGTGGAGTATCGAGACAGGACCCTCCAACGTACTAACTGTACCGACAGTGAACATTTTGGCAATGGGTTCGTCTCTGAAGTTGATAATGCACGTGCGCAGCGCCATGAATTCCTTCCTCCAAGAGGCAGGAAACCACCGAATGGAATGACCCGCAGGATCTGGTGACACTGAGTGCTATAGCGCAAAACTAACGCCCGGTATGAGAGCTACCGGTAATACAGGCATCACGAGCGGGTTGCCTAAGCTGCAGCCCTGCTGGCTACTCCGCCACGGCATACAGTACGGCTGACCGAAACCCGTCAGCTGTTGTCGAGAGAACTCGACGCGAAAACAAGAGGTACCCTCTACGCTGCACATGGTACTGCTATCGCTGACTGTTTCATTCGCTGGCACTAATTGAGATCTGCCAGTCACAGCCCCATCTAGTAAGAAACAGGTATCCATCGGTGGGGCACGGCCAGCCGCTAGTAGGTAGTTCATTTCGCTGAGCCAAACAAGTATCTACTCATAGCAGCATCCAAGCAGCACCAGCCACCAACCATGCTGGAAAGTACTCTTCTGCAGCCACTATGAGCAGCCATTCATCATCTCCGAGCGTCCGTCTCTTCGACATTCCACTCCCTTGGAATTTGGGCATCAAGTCTTGGCATCCACCAGCTGTTATTGACTTTGTTATTGTGTTCACGCCGGTCGGTGTGACCGAGCGGTTCTAGACGCTTCAGTGTCGAACCGCATGACGTAGGTTCGAATCCTGCCTCTGGCATGGATGTGTGTGATGTCCTTAGGTTAGTTAGGTTTAAGTAGCTCTAAATTCTAGGGGACTGATTACCTCAGATGTTAAGTTCCATAGTGCTCAGATCCATCTGAACCATCATCTACTGTGTTCACGGACTGCCTCCGAGATTTGGGAGAACCATAGGAGACAATTATCCATTACCATTTATCCATCCAGAAGATTGTTTACTTGTGTTCAACTAATCCTGATAATTAGCTATCTCTGTGGATCTTATTTGTGAGTCATTAAGATTAGGCTTATAAAAATAAAGTTTTATGGGTTTTCTATGCCTCGGAATCTTATTTGGTGTTGTGAACCCGCTTACGGTCACCACACTGAGCATATTGTGTCCAGTTGAAACCCGCATCGAAGGAACCTGAACCGCGTACTGTATGACTTTAGGAGCTCTGCTGTGGAAGAATGAGAATGGCTCGAACAGCAACATCGCGACCACGCAGTGGACATCATGGCGTAGAGGATGCAGGGGGTTTGCACTGCCCAGAGTGAAGCATCACTGTGCTGATTGTTGCCCAGCAAAAATACTTTATTTCCCAAATGAGCTAATATTGCAGTTTCGAAAATACTGCATCTTTTCGTACTAAATTTCGAAGCAAAGACCGACGCCAGCTGCACTCGGGCGTTGAAATAATTCGATGTTGAAAGTTGAATATTTTTTCCAACCGGGACATGAACCCGGATCTTCCACTTATTGCGAGTGGTTGCCTTTATTGCGTCTCCCATCCAGACACGCTGTCAGTCTGACCCAAACTCTCAAGTTGTCACATGCTAGTAGTTCCCACTGCCGATTCACTTACTTGCTCGCAGTAAGTCCTGCATTCAAGCAAGAGGCTCGGATCCTGCTGTGCATCTTCAATGAAGGTATAAAGGCAGTCACGTCGACATATATACTATCCGAATCTGACAGAACACACACACACACACACATTTTGAATTTATTTCATGGGCTTATTTTCTTTTTTAGTTTCTAAGGCCTACTGCTTTGTATATTGCTTCTCTTAAATTGAAACCCCACGTTAGCTGATGCAGCTGATGCGGAAATTTCCCTTTAGTTTACATCGGACTCTTTTATAGTTTTGTTCACGACCTGCAAATGGCCAATTGTGCCAATCCACTTCTAAACACAGCTAGTACCCTTACCTCAGTAAAATTCAGCGGTTTATTCTTTCTCTTCGGTGATACATGACCGAGATGGCCATTGATAAATGTAACGTATTTGCGTCTGTCCCCATACCTCTGAAGGTGGTCGAGTTTCGGGGATTTATCTTGTCTATAGTTCGTTCTAGACACAACTTAGTTTAATATTTTCTATTGAAGCGCTATTTCTAGCGATTTCCGTTCGTTCTACACCTTCATCTACATACACACACGCCAACCCCCTAAGCATGTGTGGAGAAAGAAATCCTGATACCGCTGGCAAGTTGTCCCTTTCCTATTCCGTACGCGAATGATCTAAGTTCCACTTTCTCTTGTTTCCTCCTAGTGGACATTCCACGAGACGTAAGCCAACGTACCTGCCTCGATGAAACAGATGGCAGTACCGTAGGCCCAACTGCAATGGAGGGGTATGAGTGGAGAGGCCAGACTAATCCAAGGTTCCTGGACAAGGGCAGTAGCTCAGTAGCGGAAGGGCCACCGGTCTGGACGATCGAGAGACGTGGCCTCCCAGCAACAGCCAACGTGGCCTTGCTGTGCTGGTACTATAAACAGCTGAAAGCAAAGGTGCAACCACAGCCGTCACTCCGTCACTTTTCCTAAGGTCACGCTGATCTACTGTATGAAGAAACGATGACAACTTCCTCTTGGGTAAAGTATACCGGAGGTGAAACAATAACTGGCATTGTACGCATCCCAGCGCGAAATGTTAGATCCCTTAATCGAAAGGGAAGTGGAAAGATTAAAGCTAGATACAGTGGCAATTATTGAAGTATGGTGACTGGAGGAACAGGACTTCAGGTCTGGCGAGCAAAGGTGTGATGACGGAGAATGCTTAGTAAATAATAGGAAAATAGCAGTTCTGGCAGGCTACTGTAAACGGCATATTATCGTAGCTAAGACAGGCATGAAGGCAACACCCAGAGCAGTAGTACAGATTCATACGGCAAACAGCTCTGCACATGAGGAAGAGAGTGCAAGAATCTATGATAATATTTTCAAGGAAATTACTGAGTTAAGGAAGAGATAAATTTAATTGTGATGGATGATTGTGATTTGGGAGTAGAAAACGGAAAAGGAAGAAAAGCAGTATGATAACACTGACTGGGGAAAAGGAATGAAAGAGGAAACCGCCTAGTAAAGTTTTGCACGGGAACATGAATTAGTCACCTTAGCATGTAGTTACAAAAAAAAATGGTTTTATACGTGGAAAAGACCTGAAGACATTAGAAGATTAGACATTAATTATACAACGGTAACACAGTTTTAGGAACCAGATTTGAAACTTAAGACATTTCCAGACACAAATGTGACTCTGATCACAATTTATCGGTTATGAAGTGTAGATTAAAGTTAAAGAACTTGCAAAATGTTAGGAAATTAAAGGGATGGGACCTGGATAAGTTGAAAGAAACAGAGTATGTTAAATGTTTGAAACAGGCAGTTAGGTGACGATTCACGGCAGCAGGAGAAAGGAATAGAGTAGAAGACAAGTCGGTAGCTTCGCGAGATGAGATAGTGAAGACAACAAGTTATCAAGCAAATAAGAAGACCAGGCCTAGTAGAAATTTAATTGAAAGATAAAAAGACAAGACCTAGTAGAAATCCTTGGACATCACAGGAGATACCGAATTTAATTGATGAAAGGAAAGGAAAAACTATTAAAAAATGCAACGAATGAAGCAGGCAAAAGGGAATACTCCTAAAAGTGAGATTGAAAGAAAATGTAAAATGACGAAGCAGGAGGGGCTACAGGTCAAATGTAAGTCTATAGAAGCATGGATAACTTGGTGAAAGACAGCGAAGAAAAGAGAAGCTACCGTAGAAGTACCAAACCAGTACCATGCAAGCAAGAGAAAGCTGAAAGATGGGAGGATCATGAAGAGGGTCTACTTAAGTCAAAAACAAAGATTAGGACAATATTACAGAAATAGAAAAGGAAGAAGGTGAAGATGAGATGGGAGTTATGATACTGCGAACAGAGTGAATGACCGAAACGGAAACAAGTCTCTTGGAGTAGACGATATTCCCTTAAAATTATTGAGTTATCTGGGACAGCCACCCACGAAACAATAATTTCACCTAATGTACAATGTATATGAGATAGGCAAAATACCCTCAGATTTCAAGCGGAACGTAATAATTCCAGTTCTATAGAAGGCAGCTGCTAACAGGTTTCAATTCAACCGAAACATCAGTATAATAAGTCATGGTTGCAAAATATTGACACGAATTATTTACGGAAGACTGGAAAAAGTGGTAACGTTGACATCGAGAAAGATTAGTTTTAGTTCTGGAGAAATCACGGAACACGGGAGGCAATACGGATTGAGCGATGTCTCTTAGATTAGAGAAAGGAAAAACAATGTTTATAGCGTTTACAGATTTACAGAATTTTATTTTAAATATTGACTGTGATAGATCCTTCGGATTCGGAAGGTAGCAGGGATAAAATGCAGTGACGAAAGGTTTATTTACAGCTTGTAGAGAAATCAAAACGCAGTTATTATAAGAGACGAAGGGCATAAACAGGAAGACATAGTTGAGAAGGGAATGAGACAGGGTTTTTGCCTATACACGAAGTTTTATTCAGTCTGTACAGTGGACAAGCTGTGAACGAAACTGAGGAGAAATATGTAAAGGCAATTAAAGTTTAGAGAGGAGAGATAAAAACTTCGAAACTTACCGATGGCATTATAACTCTGACAGACTCAGTAAAGCGCCGTTAAACGGAATGGATGGTCTGTTGAAAGGAGATTATAATAGGAACACCAAAAAGGGTATTAAAATGTAGTCGAATTACATTAAGCGATACTGAGGGAATTAGAATAGAAAATGAGGCACTAAAAATGCTTGGTAGGTTTTTCTATTTGCGCAGCAAAGTAACTGATGGTGGCCGAAGTAGAGAAGATAAAAAAATTCAGACCGGCAGTTGCAAGGAAAGCATTTCTGGAAAAGGGTAATTTGTTAGCATCTAGCATCAAATGAAAAATTAGTAAGTATTGGGTTGGTGCATAAGTTCGTAGCGTTTCTCCAGACGTTTCATAAACACAACCGATACACATAACGAAGACCGCTACGGTCGCAGGTTGAAATTCTGCAGTAATGGTTACACCTCGGGGAAGCATTTGGTTGTACGCTACATTGCCGCTGTTCCTCCCGATGCTTAACATTGTCTTTTGTGGATGCACGGAAGTCTTTATACTGGAGTTGTTGCTTTGTTTGGATTCAACCATTCCTTTTTCTTATGTTAGCATAAAGACACCATTTATCATTACCATTAACAATGCAGCGTAGGAATGGTCGGTGTCGTTCACGAGCCAGTTGACGACGAGCAAACGGGCATTTTGGGTTAGAGCATTCAGTACCCGTACACCCGATTTTTGAACCTTCCCCACTGCCTGAAAATGTCGCACGACGGTGGAATGATCTCAGTTCCTCACATTTGCCAGTTCTCGAATACACTGACTTGGGTCGTTGTGGATTAATGCGTTTAAACAATTTTGATCAAACTTCGAAGGTCTTCCTGAACGTGGAGAATCACTAACGTGCAGACTGTCCTCCATTAAACGAGAAAACCATTTTCTTACCTTGCTCTGTCCATTGGGATTATACCAATGCACAGCGCAACTGTTTCTGGCTGTTTCCGCTGCTGTCACCCCACTATTGAACTCAGACAGAAGAATACGTCGGAAATAGTCCGATTTCTCCACTTGGTACTCCATTCCTAGCGTCCACACTTCCATTCACTGTCTCCTAATGACAAAATGACAATATGTGAACTCAGATGGTAACAATAAACTACAAATATAAAAATGATAGTCGGTAAATAAACCAACAGGAACTGGAATATCAACATTTAAAACAAAATCGCTGCGTCCTCATGCACCAACATTTTGTCTGGGAGTGAAATGTAGAGTTCAGACAAGAAGAGAACAGAAGCTTTTGATATGTGGCGCTGCAGACGATTGGTGAAGATTAGATAGAGTAACTAATGAGGGGGTGCTGCATCAAATCGCGAAGGCAGAAAAATTTGTGACACAACTTGATCAAAAGAAGCAATCGCTTGACAGGACATTTCCTGAGGTATAAAGGAATTGTAAGTTTGGTTGTGGAATGAAATGTATGTAGGAGAGTAGGGGAGAGCGGGGGGGAGGGGACAAGTGGTATAGAAGTTGTAGAGACTTGATCACAGTACACGTGTTCAAGTGGATGTAGAGTGTGGTAGTTATACAGAAATTAAGATACTTTCACGGGAGATACTAGCTAGAGAACGTGCGTCAAACTAGCCTTAGGACTGAAGATCAGAACAACAACGCGTGGGGAGGAAGTATTACTTCGCCCCATTCTTACCCCGGACGTGACCTGTCGGAATTTAACAGTAGCTCCTCATCATGCGCAACGCCTTCCTTGAAGTTTGTTGAGTACCTTCGTAATGCTCACAGGAGTAGTCAATTATTCCGTGTCGAAACTCACTGCTCTTCGCTGGATATTCAGTTTTTTTTTTATTAACCAAACCCGATGAAGGACTTACAGACACGAGCAATACTCAAGAACGAATGTCTTGTAACCCACTTCTTTCACGCATTAATTACCCTTAAAATTTCAGCAATGAATCTCACCGTCTCATATGTTTCGGCAGCAAGTAGTTTCATGTGGTCATTCCTGTTTGGATCCTCCAGATGGTTACTCCTACGTACCTTGCGCTTGTTACTGATGAAACATCCCATTAGAAAAATTATAAATTACTGTGCTGGTAAACCTCTTACATTATTTGATTTACAAACAGCAGAATAAAACTGAACGTACTCAGACATTTCTCTCTTTACTTATTCTGATCATCACTAAAGTGACACAACATTTTTTTAGCGCAACGCAATTTGACTTTCAATAATCCCTACAAAAGAATGGCCCTGACTAACAATAACCTATACCTTTCATGAATCACTTACCCCACAAAAATCTTCCGTTACTCGAACTGCTGCAATACAGCGAGCGCAAATACTGCCAGCTAAATAAACTATTCAAACTACTGAAGGCACTAACTACTGATAGGCATAGTTAGCAAATGAAAGATTTTGATAGAGAACAAACAATGTATTTACCTTAATAATGTTCAAAAGTCATTATATATATATATATATATATATATATATATATATATATATATATATATATATATATATGTATCAGGGCATTCAGTCTTACAAAGACAAATTTCCTTTTTCTGACGGTTACCCGTCCAGATCGTCCGCTGTCAAAACTCCCCCACATCCACCACTGCTGGCGGCTCACTTCCAACTGCCCAACGCTACGTACTTTTCACATCCAACTGTCCAACACTACACAAGCGAATATTCCAACAGTGAGTCCAACCAGCCACAGACTGCACACAGCACTGTCAGTGATTTTCATACAGAGCGCTACGTGGTGTTACCAACATAAAAACCTAAACAGTCCACTTACACTGTTTCCACTGATTCACCGCCGGTAATGTAATCAAACCGCAATGAATTTGTTCGCTCGATTAGGCACAATACAGCATATTTATTTATATCTTAATACAACTGCCAGTCCTGCCCCAAACCTCGCTCCTCCGCAGGTCTTACTGCATCTCACTACACTGTTTCGGCGTTGCAACCATCCAGTAGACAGCAGTATATTCTCACATTGCCCCTTAACATTACCAAGTAGATCATTTACATATTTATTGCAAACAGTAAGAGCCCAATAACGATCCCTCCGGTTACTCCCGAAGAAAATTTTACGTCCCTCGATTTCGTCCCGTTCAGACTCCCTTTATAATGCCACCTGTTACGAGTTCCGGAACCTCATTAGTTTCGTTATTATAGATCAGTGTTTAGGACTTATCTGCTGACCTGCGATAACACTTAAATTAAAGAAAAATACTCCAAAGAAATAGAAAGCGAGGATGAGTGGCATAGTGCTGTTCACTTACAGACTCTAAAAACTTAATCCTCCTCCGCATTCAAAGGCATCCTTCCATGCCACATTTGACAGGTCAGTGTATCCTTCTAGTGTAGGTGACTGTAACGGGCCCTTGTACAGAGTGGTGTCACTTTTGTGCTATATGATAACGCCAGTGCAAGCACTTATATCTGTCGAATAACACCAAGTGTAACGCCGGGTTGGATGACTACATCGGACATTTATACATCCCAGAATCAGAGGTGGTCAAAGTTTGTTACACTAACAAGACCAAACTCGCCACATGTAAAATAGCATGTGCAATTCTGGATCTGAGAATGACCAAAATCCCGCTTCCAAAGAGTTTGCAATGTTATCGACAATCCATGGCGTTTACACCACATTGCGGGTCATAGTTGTTTATTTTAGTACATTTTAGTACTAGGAGAGGGGGAGCTGGAGTGTGGGAAAGTCTCAGACGTGGAGGCTATGTCCTTGATTTAAATGAGAACGTAGAATCTCCCGTGTGAAATTGCTGGCAACTGCGTAACTTAAAATCACAATATCTAACAAATAATACCACCGGGAAATATGATCGTAGGTGGTCTGCTATTTGCCGTGCCATGGAAAGGGATACGGGGAGCTTGAGCCTGTGGTCTCGGGACGGTGGCAGTCACTGGTACAGCAGACTTGCCTGGTTTGAGTCCCGTTTGGGTATGGATTTTCATATGTGCTGTTGCCCAGCATGTCCTGGGTGTGGATCCTAATGAGAATGTCAGCCAATCACTGGTTTCTCTTGGATGTGTCGCTCTTAGGTGAAAATATATCTCATGGGAATAACACACAATCTATGATGCGTCGTAACTGCGCATTTGTGGTTGAATCGATCTGTGTACATATTTGCATGTGTATGGAAGAATTGGAGCAATACCGAACAGACTTGTTCCCCATATTACTTACTATATGGCCAAAACTAGTCTGAAGTTAATACTGCTCTGGATGAGGGTCTCTGTAGGAAGAGGGATACATGTATCGTAAACGACCAAATCCATAGATTAGTCGTCTGATGCACGTCGGAACATCCAGTTTTAAACTAGTAGGGTTTTTCTGCTACTGTAGAGGCTGCTTCACATCGGGAGTTCTTTTAATTACACAAAATGGTGCTAGTGGAGTACCAGAAACGAACAAATAAAGGAAAAGAAGCGTTGCTGTACTTGAAGTTATTTGGTTCTCGAATCTGTATCCGACTCTTGGATTTCGAGAACATTGCGTCTGGCGTCACCACACAGCCCTACACTAGTGACCTCTACAAAGGAGGCGGTATAGGCAAAATAAAAACGGTAGTACGTAGAAGCGTTCCAGAGAGAACGGGAAGCCGCGTGATAGGTACAGCGCGGATAAAAGGCTCCAAATCATAGTAAATTCGGCTTGGCCGATAGTAGGCCGTCGATGCAGCGGAGGTCGTTTGTTGGGAATATCAGCCGTGCCGCACAGGCAGGCTGAGCTGGCGCGCCAGTTAACTGCGGCGAGAACAGCGCCAGCTGTGGGAGGGGGAATCCCCCAGCATCGCGCCACAGCGGACGGGGAACCCCCGCGGGCGGGCTGCGGCCGTACAGTGCCCCTGCAGCCGCGGCGCACGGACCGGTGCCAAGTTTTCTGCAGCTAACACCCCGCCCCGCCTAGACATTCTTGCCGGCTGCCCGCGCGCTGTAAGGAGACGGTGTTTATGGCCCCCTAAATGTTAACGGGCCACCGGTTTAAAACTCGGGCCTCCCGCCGCTGCTCCGGTAATTGCCTACCGGCCGTATTAACAGGCACCGCTTCGCACTTCGCAGCCAGTTTCCACCTCGGCGCTCTTTCACTGCGTGAGGACTTGCGCTGCCCGGCTGGAATGTCATTTGCTAACCTGCGTCAAAATAAAAAGAAATTTCGAATCGCAGTTTGAGAACAACCACTTTCCGATTCTGTAGCGATCGGATTAATCGGATCGTGCCGTGTGGCCCTATTACAGGTCCGCTATTGTCGACTAATACGTTTAAGACATCGGCCGGGTGGCGATCTTTTCTGTTATTGGCATAGCGGTTACTGCTGCACCACATGTTTGCTTAACTGTGTCGCACTTCCAGTTTGGCTGTGCCTCGCGTCAACGTACCGTACGAGCGAAGAACTAAGGAATTACGAGGGCTGCTGTGAAATTATTATTCATCTCGTCGGATACAGTAGAACATAGATCAATTTTCACTTAGCTGCGAATGTTCTAAAATTTCTCGTGCAATGCCAGTAATAGTAACAATCCTGGAGGAAATGTAATAATTTTCTAACACGTATACATGCGTCATAGTATTGGTAGCGGTTTTGACTAGTAATCAAAGCGTCCTCAGATTTAATTTTGAATAAAAATCTGCAGGAATGGAAGGGGGAGATTTTTGGTTTAGGCAGTCAATTCTCGTTCAACCAATGGCCTCGTCAAAGAGGGCGGAGGAGTGGACAGAGGTTCTCCCATACCTCTTGCTCTTGGGGTGGGAAACTGCGGCCTTCTTTCCTTTTTTTTTTGAGTCATCAATGCCACGAATTCATTTCCTGCGTCAACCTCTTCAGTTGAGAGTAGCACATGAATCCTTCGTCCTTAGTTATTTGCTGAGTGTACTGTCTTCCAACCTTTCTCTTCCCTTACAGTTTTTTTAATTCATTCGAACACACAAAATACGACGTACCATGAAGGAGGGAAGCGTTCGAAAGGGACGGACGGCACTAGCTGTGACATACGTGTGCAGACAAAACAAATGTTTACAATTTCAGATAACTGGATGATGAGTGACGCGTTGGTCCATTTATGACCCGAATGCAAACAGTTATCGGTTCGGGATTGATTGGGGTATCCTACCGCTGTTTGAAGCGTCTCCAGTCACGTCATCGTTGATCATCGGGGGCTGCAATCTCATTGGAGTGCAATTGTCTTCACTGATGAGTCCCACTTCCCCACTTCGACTCCGCGGACGGGGGTGGGACACCAACCTGATTGTTACCCACCATTCGGCCCGACAGCCGGGATGTTCAGAAGTGCCTGATTTTGGTTATCCGTGGAACCCTTACAGCATGTACGCCCCGTTTTATTGCCCTTCGTGGCAAACCATCCTGGGCTACAATTCAGTAACCTAATACCCTCCTGCACACTTTAAGAGATTCTACTGGTTCTCTCCGCGCTTGCCAAACCCTACCTTGGCCAGCAAGGTCGCCGGGTCGCTCCCCAATTGAGAGCGTTTGGGGCATTGTGAGCAGGGCTCCCCAGGCAGCTCGGGATTTTGACGATCCAACGCGCCAATTGGATACAATTTGGCACGATATCCCTCAGAGGATATTCAACAACTCTGTCAATCAATGCCAAGGCGAATAACTGCGTGCAAAAGGGCCCGTTATTGTCTCACTCAATTTGTGAAGCCCTTTCTCTTACACAAATCATCAATTTTTTCTGTAATTTTAATTATTCGTTTGTTAGTACATGGTCGTCACATCTACTAATTTCCGTCCGACTTGACTAATTCCTTCGCTGTGCATCTTTTTTTTTTTTTACTCAGAGTTTACAAACAGCAGCAGAAAACGGTGTAATAGGAGTAGGATTCGACATGAACAGAAAAGAGGTGTAGAAAATAAGTTACTGCTAACAGTATAGTGACAGGATTATTCTGATCAGAACCGGTGGCAAATCAGCGTCAACAACAATGTTTCAGATATAGTTGACGACGTCCCAGGAAGGACGTGAAAAGAAAGAGAAAAATATGAGGTTGTTGAACGTGTGATTCAGTATACAAAGGAAGATGAAAATGTAATAATGATTGGTGGTGGGAACGACATAGTATGGGAAGGAACAGCAGACAGAGCTACGAGAAAATATGCATGTCGTACCAGGAATGAGAGATAACAAAAATGAATTCAGTTTCAGGTAGCAATAACGAATGCAGTGTTGCAAAATCACAAAAGAAAAACGTATAATTGCAAGACACCACGGTATGATTCCAGCTGGATTACATTATGTTCAGGCAGAGATTCTGAAACCAGATGTTGGATTGTAACGCGCACCCAGGAGATATATAGACTCGGATCACAATTTCGTAATGGTAAAGTTCAGACTGGAAGATCAGAGAATCATTCGGAAGAATGAAGGTGGAAGAAAGTGTGATAGTGAAGTGATCAGATGTGACTGGGTGAATTGCGACCCTATAAGACCATAGACACTGTGATAATGAATGCCACAAGAGGAAATTCTTTTTACAGGAAGTCAGGATCTGTTGACGGGCCATCAAAGTATTTGGACTGACAAATAAAGGTACGAAGAAGGCCAGTGAAGGGAAACATCATAAATACTTCAAGAAAATCACCGAGTACATAAATGTTCAAGGACATTCAGGATACAAAGATGAAGGTCACTTAGGAGTGAATTAAATGGAACGTGCAGGGAAACTAAGGCGAAATGGCTACAGGTAAACGCGTAGAAATCGAAAATGAAATTTAAATATAAATCATACATATTACCGCCTTGAGCGGCTGGTAAAATACTTTACTTATACAATCAGTTTTAGTCGTCTGACAACCGACAGGTTGTCATAAAAATGTATTCAAAGCATGTTATGCGAAATATAAGATCATTATCGTCAGGTCGTAAAACCTCGAATAATGCAGTGTTATTATATCGTAATATTAATTACGCCGTCAATATATATATATATATATATATATATATATATGTGTGTGTGTGTGTGTGTGGCCCTCGGAATGTTATCATTCATGTTAAAACCATAATCGGCGTTAACGCTGTGAACCGATTCACACCACACAGAACAGCCTATGTGTGGTATGAAACTGTTCCTTAACTCCCAGACCCACTCCTTCTCACTCTAGACGAGTAGTATAACTTAAATCAAGTTGTACTCCCTCCCGCTCCCCACTACCCCAGTAGAGCAAGTGAATGAGCCTCGTCGTTCTTCGTCCGTTCACCGTAGTGGGAGAATCAACAAAGAGACTGGCCATCGCCCCCAGGCATAATATACAGAAATGCGCATTTGAATGTATTATTTACCCCTTCCTATTACTAGTCAATGCTTTTTACAGTTTTCGTGTAATTTGTTAGAATTTTTCCAAAATTCTCTTAGTTTTTCAAAGAATTACACTTTAAAGAACAATATTACGTAAATTAGACAGATATCCCACGGTTAACAAATACCATGTGTTAATATTTGAACAAATACACTCTTGCCCCTATCTTTCCCCAAGAGGCCATTTGTGGTCTCAAGTTATGTTTACAGATTTGACGACTTTTTTCCAAAAGTCCACTTTCATGAAGTAGGATGTAAATATGAGACTTCAAATACCAACCAAATAACACAGTGTGGTATTTAAACAAATACAACGATATCCCACAGTAAATACTTAGTGCTGTGTGATAGTTGTACAAATAAACCTATATACCCCGTTAACAATTAGCACAGTGCAGTACTTTAACAAATATACCAGTATCCCATGTTAAATATTCAGTACAATGCCACAAATACGATATTGCAATGTACAAAGTCCACAAAGGAACTTATGTAAGCATTACTAATGCGTTAGAAACCATGATGTCACTATAAGGTTGCCTTAGAGAAGTATGACATTATAGGATTATAGTAGACATTTAAACAACAGCGGAATAAATCCACGCACACGACATAGCTAAATTTGCACCTTAAACAAATAGCTCCATCCCACCAACACCGCCACTGGCATGTATATCTTCCAGGTATTCCGTCCAATGTGCTGCATGATTAAGCGCCAAGTACTCCAAGAGAGAGACTCTAGCAAATTTTTGTAACTCTATGATATGCCTGGCTGTAGCTGCCACTATTTTATCTTGCTAGAAGCTCGCCTAGATGCAGCCTGATACGCGTAAAGTAGCATACGGTACAAAAGTGGAGTGAGGTACAAGCAGCCGATGCTACAGTATGTACCATTCCCGTGGGAGAGTCCGCCAATTGCACTGAACATGTTTCTGATTGGTCGGCACATTCGCTTAACTTCTCTTATTAATTATTTATAAACTTTTCATTCTATTCAATCCAATTTTCATACGTCAGTGACTCATGGTTACCCTACGAGTCTACCGTTTTGTTTATTAAATTTCACTTGTTATGAGAAACATAAGAGTAACTATATTGCAACCGAAGTGCTTCGGACACCTTCGGGTCGCTTTGGCGCGCCTGGGAGACGAAGTACTTCCGCTGCGCTAGTCAGACTGTTCCGGGCCTTGTTCAGAGCCGCACGTGCATCTATGTTTCGGACGGACATGTCGTACACTATATCGGAAGTTGTCAGAAAAGTTGCTGTATTATTAAGAGAGCTATTTCGAGTGTTGTAGAAGACAGTGTAAAAAGTGATATTTTAAAATATAAACAACAGGATACATTAATGAGAAGTTTCGCCTACCATCATTGTCAGTAATACAGATCTTGCCCTCTGCAGATTTAGAGACTAATCTGGGCAAGTGGCATCCCACAAAAAAAAGCACAAACACAGGTTCGAGTTAGAGATGACAGTAGAGCAACCTCCATCGAAAAAGATCCCACGACCGACGAGCTGTCTTCTGCTCCGGGGACACCACTTTAGAAGACGACAGGTTGGTGGAAAGAGCGGTTAGGAACTCTTATTCAATCTTTACAGGTGTCTCCAGCTTCCAGATCTGACTTCCAACACCACAACGTATATTTTATAATTCGATATTTAATCCTTCGGATTATCTGCAGGAAAATGAAGCATTTTCACAATCCATATACTAGCAAAGCTCTCCTGTACAGGAAAGACACTTTTACATCGACTTTAATGAAAAAAAAGAACTTGTCATATTGTCCACAATGTACTCTACACAGATGAGTTGGCAAAACAGTTCAGTTTTTAATATAAATTTCACAATCCATTGATTCGTGTTAGTGAACACGGAGTGAAGCTTAGAAATTGCTAATGCGTAATAAAATCACGACAGATCATTTTGACCACTCTCCAAAAGTTCCTTAATTTTTTTTCTATAGTTCATTCCACAACTACTAAATGGGTGCATTTCCGCAATCCGCGAAGAACCGCTACAGGTTCTCTCCACTCACTGAAGACGTAGTTTATGAGAGGACGCACGCACCATGTGTGTGTTCGTGTCATGGATATTGGAAACACTTCGACTTCCACATACACTATTTTACTGGTGTGTATTTGGTTAACATTCTTTGATAACAGTCTCCCAGATTTAAACTTTACTCACTTCCACAGGCCTGTAACATTGCGGCAACCTACTCTTTGGTGTATGGCTGTGTCAAATATACAGTAGTGCTGACTCTATGGATTATTTGTCACATTTATTTAGTGGGGATACAATGCTACCGAGATTAAATCATTTATTAATATGTGTGCTACTGAGCGTGTCTGTCACCTGATGGATTTGTTTGAGATGTTTGCCCACACCATCTTCCAGTTAAAGTCATTGTTTTAATCTCGCCTGCTGAAGCAAACGGAACGATCTTCTGAATATTTACAATTATTGTCTCTACTGTGCAATACCTTTCATTAAGAATCTTCTCTAATACATACTTTGTCGAATGTATGTTCTGAGATATAGTTACTGGCATTCTTCGGTAACGTATGTTTTCTACTGCGTTACCCTATGCAGTCATAAGTAACTTCGACCAACTAACAAACAATTTCAGCGTATTTATCAGATTTTTCACAACAATGGCTGAATACATCGTACCAAAATATGTTAAACTTATGCCAACTGGATTAATCCACAAAATTACAAGCTCTTATCATTAACGCCAATATGCAACAGGATTATGGAACATACATTGTGTTCGAACATCATGAATTATATCGAAGAGAATGGCCTATTCACTCACAGTCAACGCGACCTTAGAAAACATCGTCTTATGAAACACAGGTAGCTTCTTATTCACAAGAACTGTTGAGTGCTATCGACAAGGGATTCCATATTGATTCCGTATTTCTAGATTTACAGAAAGCTTTCGACACCGTATCTCACAAGCCGCTTGTAATCATATTGCGTGCTTTTGGCATATCGTCTCAGTTATGGGAGTAGATTCATGATTTTTCCTGTCAGACAGGTCACAGTTTGTAGTAACTGACGGAAGTGACTTCTGGCGTTCCACAGGGTAGTTTTTTCGCACTCTGCTGTTCCTTATCTATATAAACGATTTAGGAGACAATCTGACTGTTGTTTGCAGATGACGCTGTCATTTACATCCTATTAAAGGTATCAGAAGATCAAAGCAAATAGCAAAACGACTTAGAAAAGATAGTTGAATAGTGCAAAGATTGTCAATTGAGCTTAAATAATGAAAAGTGTGAGGCGAGTTCGCTAAACTTCGGTTAGCCAATATGTGAATTAAATCTGAAGACCGTGAATCCAACTAAATAGCTAGGAATTACAATTACTGAGCCGTGCGGGACTTGTTTTCATGCCATTTATTACTTGACATGTTGTATTTGCGGTACTGCCATCCCGTTTCTTATTCGATTTACTGGCGTCACTAAGTTGCTGGGATGCCTGCCCATGACTGGCAGCAGCAGCACTACCGATAAGAGCACTGTCGTACTATCTTTGGAGCGACCGCTAGAATTTCTGGGTCGTGGTGTGCGGTGAGTTCAGTCGGGATGGAGCCCCAGTGAGGCCTGCACATTCAGAACTCTCCCGACTGCTGGCGACACGCATGCACTGTCCGACGGAGGGAGACTCGAGCAAGGACGACCGTTGGTTGGTTGTTCGGCCGGACGTCTCCTCGGGCGACGTGTATTTGGTCTTCTTACCACGTCCGGGCCTCTTAAATTGGTTATCTTATGGGACGTGGGTTGGTTCCTTCCTTGTGCAGAGCGACTGCTACGGTCGCAGGTTCGAATCCTGCCTCGGGCATGGATGTGTGTGATGTCCTTAGGTTAGTTAGGTTTAAGTAGTTCTAAGTCCTAGGGGACTTATGACCACAGCAGTTGAGTCCCATAGTGCTCAGAGCCATTTGAACCATTTGAACCTTGTGCAGAGATGTTGGGTAGCCAGTGGGCAAGTGTTCCCTCTGCATGGTTGGGTCCAAGCCAGTGGCTCCGGGCAGTCGTGTGTCTGAGATGCGACTGGACATCAAGGGAGTCGGCATGGAGCAGCAGTGAGGTCCAGACAGCCATGACTCACCCGATCGTTGCCGACACACATGAGGTGAGTGTGAATGACCTTAGTTGGTTGGCCGATCGGTCGTCTCATCGGACGACGTGTATTTGGTCACCGACCACTTCTGCGTTCTCTGTGTGTGTCGATTTGTGATTCGTCCTTGTTGTTCCACAGTGGCTCGGTTTAGTATTGTTCGAGTTGTCTGTGGAAGTATTTAGCGGAACCGTGTGTAGCTTGTGTGGTTTCCACTGAGCAATTATTTTAATGCTGTCTGGGTGCTGGATAGAGTGAGTCGGTTGGGACAGAGCAGCGAGGAATTCTCTGCGGCGCAGGGCCGGGCCGGGGCCGCTGGTGGTGTGCATGCACTGTGGGATCATGAGGCACTAGCTGCGAGAGCGACAACAAGTTTGTGGCCCACTGCACCTGGAAGCTGAAGTTGAGTGATCAGTTAATCTGTTATGGAACTTCAACTACAGTGACATATGTTCATTCATTTGCGGGCTGTTGCCCCCTTGGCCGTTCGGGCTAGAAGCATCGTATGATGTGTTGGAGTCGGCAAAATCTTCCAGCCATCTTCCTATGTTGTGATTATTTATTAAACTGACCGTTACTTATCAGGGAAGTGCACCAGCAGTATTTTCTGCCCTGTGGCCGTTAACGCTCCAGTTACCTGCTCTGGTCGTTAGTGTAGTTTGTAGGCAGTGTGCTTTTTTCTCGTCGTGTTGTTGCTGTCCAGCATGGCGTGCAGTCCGACAGCCTTTAAAGTTATTTCATTTAGAATTGCTTAGAGTGGTTATTGTTCCCCTGGGTTTTTTTAGACGCCAGGTTTCTGGAGGCGTATTGCTATTCGTATTCTCCTCATCGGCCTATATTCTCCATCATTCTGGCGTTGGTCGGATGGAAGGGAACTGGTTTAAGTGTTGGTCAGTCCTTGGGTCGTCTCTAGTTTGGGTTGGCATCCGATTACCACCTAACTTTAACTCCTGGTTGCTTGTCTCACCTCACCTTACATTTGAGCTACCTTCCCAGGCCGGCCCTTGGAACGCTTCTGAGCACCACTTGTTCTGTTTGTTTTAAAATGTGATTTTCATTTTAGTTGAAGTATTGTGCAAGGCCTATGGCCATGTATTAATTCATTCTTTTTTTAATTTTTACATAAAGGCCTTCAACTTTGTTAAACTAAAATTTGGAGCATTGATTGTTTTGAAAAGGATTTTTTTATTCTTAGAAATTGTTCTATCTAAAATTGTTTGTAATCCAGACCCTAAGCCGTTAGTTGTTCCTTACGTTATGTGTGGCCTTCAGCGAAGATTTGCGTGAACCCTTTAATAAGGCCTTCAGCCGTGTGTATTCTCTGAAGGAAATTTTTTTTATAAGAAGCAAGTGGTTTATTCTAAATTATTTATCTGACTTGTTGTATAGGCCTTCAGCCATTGTTTCAAATTTGTTTGTGGCTTTCAGCCGTGCAATAAGTTAATGAGACTTCGGCCGTTCTGTTGTAAGTTTAAAAATAAATTTTCTTGCTTAAATTTTTTTATTAATATGCCTCAATTATAGTTTTCCTTCAGACGTGAATTGTTTTTATTGTACGTATTTTTTTTAAATTTAGTTATTTTACCTTATGTTTTTAATTGCTTTTGATTTCTAAGTCAGGCCTTCAGCCGTTCTTGTGTTTTCTGTGTGGTTTTGGGCCTTCAGCCCAGAAAGCATCTCAAGTTTTCTTTAACTAGGCCTTCAGCCGTATTGTTTAATTGTGATCTTTTAAGCCAATGTGTAAATGAGTGGTTCGTAGAAAAATAAATTTTCGTGTTTGATTGTGCAACTCACAGTAACTGTTAACCGCCCCATCCACAACCTTAACCTTATCCTATGCGCTCTCTGACTACCTACCAATCAGGTTTCAATTACGAAAACCTTAAATTGGAAAGAACACACACAAAATGTTGTGGGGGGTGTCGAACCAAAGACGGCATTTTATTGGCAGAACACTTAGAAGATGGAACAGATGTACAAAAGAAATTGCCTATACCGCGTTGGTCCGTCCTCTTTTGGAGTACTGCTGCATGATGTGGAATCCGTACCAGACATTGGTACGGAGTACATCGAGAATGTTCAAAGGAGGAGAGCACGTTCTGTATTATGGAGAGATTTGGGGTGCACATAATTAAAACAAAGGCTTTTGTTGTTGCGGCATGAACTCCTGACAAAACTTCGATTACTAAATTTCTTCTCCGAGTGCGCAAATGTTTTGTAAATAAGGTAAATCAGAGTCCGCACGGAAAGAGACAGGTGTTCGTTTCTTCCCGCGCGCTGTTTTGGAGTGGAATAATGGGGAATTATTGCCAAAGTGGTTCGATGAAGCATGTGCCAGGCACTGAAGTGTGATTTAGAGAGTAAATGTAAAAATAGGGAAAAGTGAAGAATAAAGATGTAGGATGTTAATAACAACTGTTTTATTTAAAAAGCCTTACGAGATTTCTATAGTAATTGGAGTCATTACATTTTAGCACGTCCTCGTAACTACACACAATTTTCATTGAAAATATATATTCTTAATTACCGATGTTTTTAAGTGATTTTTAAGTTAAAAAGCCATTATATTTTTTCATCTTTATTGATTTTACGATTTACGGAAATGCTCGTAGAGCATGCATATTTGGTTCAAAAATTTGCAGTAGCTGGAAATCGAACCTTGGCCGCCAATGTGGCAAACGAGTACTTTACCACAGAGATATGTGGACCTCCCTAAAACCGACGTTGATGGAGGGGAATGGATGTGCCCGTAAAACTTCAAACTCGGTTTTCTAGAGAATCTGTAAGAGTTTGGTAAAATTGCTTCGATAGCTTGATAAATAACTTTTGAAATTCGTGTACGATAAACATAAAGAATACAAAAATCCGACTGCTGCGTGCTCTCCTCTTTACCCGTCTTTGCCGTTTGTCGCGACAGATGATAATGTGTTCGGTGACATCTAAAGTGTTGAATTTACGCAAGCCCATCGCGAGAGTTTCCCCTTGCGGTTAAGTCAACGTACGATCTTGTGTTTCCTCCCAAATAGATTTCTTCGCAGCAGGCGTCATGTCCAAGCTCCGGAAATGCGTTCCTTCCTTCAGCTTGTATCTCAAGACTCCCTCCGCAAACCTTCGAATTTTGATGCTATCATTTTGTTACATCTTGTATACGAAACCTGCACGCAGCTGATCTATGTAAAAGGCCCCACAGACAAGTGACGAATAGCAGCGATCCGTCGCACGGACGACCGACCGCTTCGTAACCGTACGTGTGTGGGCACATCTCAGCGATCGGTTGCATATCTCTGGTCGTATGAAAATCCCAGGCAGTTTGACGGGATTTGTGCACGGAATATGGCTGCTTGGCTGGTTAGCAGCGGCCTGTGGCAACATGGCTGTGTAGTTTTGCTTCGTTTTGCTTTGCCCATTTTCAGTAAGAAATTTTTGTTAGAATTTATTGTTATCCAGGTGACACGAGCCTGAGAAGTAAGTCGGAGTTGCCTTTTATATAAAGAAGTAATACAAAGTAGGCTCTTCGATTCCGCAGGAATTAGCATTTTGAAGCTTATGCTATATTAGTAGAAGTGATGGGAAGTTCTTTGTAATACTCGCGATAGAAAGGGGTCTGTCTTATGTTTTTGTCTTATCTATGAAATAATTATATGCATTATTAAAGGTTTTGAATTCTAAACAGAATGACACACTGCCTACTGTAACGTCAAGAGGACATTTTAATTTAAACGTTCAGCGCAAACCTGTCATAGAGTTACACTCAAGTCCCTTGTCATTTAATGTAATCTAATTCTCCTTCATACAACTTGTAACATGGGTTACGCTAATCAGTAGTGCTGCTATTGACAGCATCCCTATAGGAACACCGAAGACTTGCAATTAAACAATAAGACGGATGAATGAAAAGAGGAATTCAGCAGTAATAAACGCATTGGCATACTGGAGAGATTTACACGACTAATTTGGCGTCAGTGAAGATGTAATATATTACACAAAGTAACCTACAGTTCCCAAGAAAAGCATTTCAAAACATGTTTAGTAACTTATAACTCAGGTAGATTTTAAATTTATGTTTTGTAAGTATTTGTGGGGATACGGAAATCAACTGCAACTGCTGCTAAACGTAGCAGTTCATTTTCCGTAGCAGAACTTCATAATACTGATTGCAAATTGCTTGGCATATCGCTCGTGTGTATTGTACCGTGGCGAGCGACTGGTTTGCGGGCGATATCGCATACGACGTATCAAATGTGTGTGAAATATTATGGGACTTAACTGTTAAGGTCATCAGTCCCTAAGCTTACACATTACTTAACCTAAATTATCCTAAGGACAAACACACACAACCATGCCCGAGGGAGGACCAGCCGCTCAGTCCATGTCGGCGGCAACGTATCGCTGCGATCCGTCGCTCGTGTCTGGGGCATTTAAGATAACGCCATCTGACATTCAAGCGCAAGGCACTCACGACCTTAGTGGATAATGCAACAACCGTCTAAGATGCCGAAAATTTGCCACACGAACTGAGCCACCTGCCATTAGTGTATCATACTGAGGAATTCTGTGAGCCATGTACCTCATAAAAACCATACCGATAGGCAGCGCAGATCAGAAGACGAAGTGTAACGAAGCCGTTGTTTCTTGTGCAGCCAGTTCAGTTGGTCAGACCACCTTTACTCAGCCGTTACCTTAAGACGGCAGCAACCCTCGCAGCCGAAAGTTGGTGCAGAACGAAGGGTTCAACACTGTTCGTGGTCTAGTGGCTGGCGTTGCTGCCTCTGGATCACCAGGTGCTGGTTTCGATCCCCGGCCGGGTTGGGGATTTTTCTCTATCCGAGGACTGGGTGCTTGTGTTATCCTCATCATTTCATCATCATCCTCTTCATACGTGACAGTGAATAGTTTGGACTGTGTACTAATTTGTACTGTGAAAAAAATTGGGACTTTGTACGGGTGCCGATGACCGCGCACCTGAGCGCCCCAGTGTTTGAAAAGCGGGAAGACTTTAAATCATGCGTTCGTCAAGACCAACTGATCAGACACTTCTTCTTGGTAATGGCGAAAGGTGTAAGGATGATGTAGGTCGTAACAGTTATGCGTAAACGGGAGACTCGCGCAGCACATCCTGTAGGTGAATCAAAATAGTCCTTGGACCTATCGCTCACAATAACAGGACCAACGAAAACAAAAGCAACGCATTAGCTGAGAATACATGCAATAGCAATTGAATGGTTCATTTTTAAAACCATTCCGAATATTACTCTGAAAATAGTTCTCACACTTGTTTGTATTGTTAACACTCGACAAAATTTGGGACAAACCTAATTATCCGTGTTTAATATAACGAACTCTTTCCTCTTGTATACATATGCCTTCACGGTCGTCCAACACGTAGTTGTACCATATTCTTAATGTTACCGTCTGTAGCGGTAATGAGAATTCCTTTTAGCCCGAAATAAATGCGTGGAAAGATTATCTGTGTATTGTAAAGTGGTTTGCTGGAGTGACATAATGACCTCTGTGGTACATGCGCTCCAAGAGCCGAACGCGGAAGTTGTCGGAATACCAACCAAACTGTTTGGATTTTCACCAAACTTCAAATAGTCTTGGCCATTAATTATGAATGCTTGATGTTACGATTAATCTCAACAATACAGTATTTCAAGCAGAGACTCATCTTTCACGGAGACGGTCGTGCAACGTGTCTATCTCCTAACAAAGTGCCGGTCTGGACATTACCTTTGGCTTCACTACAACAGCTCGCCTGTTTACGGCGGTTGGCTGCTATTGTCAGCACACCTCCTCGCTCCTCTTTCACTTTTAACACAGGTGCGACACAAAAAATGCTCTCTCTCTCTCTCTCTGTTAGGTTTCAACGTCTGTTTCGGTTTCTGCATGACGTATGTTTCTGACATCGCATTTGACTTCTTGGTCAAGTTTGAACTTCACAGACGCGCTCTCACTTCCTATCCTAAGAAGCAACAATCGTGTAAAATCGCACTGACACGTTACCAGGGGCTATGTGTCGCCAAATGTCCCGTTTCCCCTCTTGCTCGCATTTAGCTTTAAGTTTGTATTATTTTTACACACACACACACACACAAATTTGATGCACCCCGTCACGTTTTCGTCTCCTTCGCTATCTTCTTCAGCTGCGAGTAAGTTGCTCAGTTTTTTGTTGCGTGCACTATAATCTCGGCCTTGTCTCACAATTTTACACTCTACAGTTTTCTCTCGTTGCGTGGAAGCTTACTCACTGATGTTTTCATTGACGCCGTGTCACCATGTCCATTCTTCTAGACAGTGTTTTCGACACATCACTTTCTCGCCAATTCTGTGGAGCACATTAGCGTTTATTATCAACCTCCGTCTGCAAAATCACTTCTCAGACTCGTCGCTTTTCCACACCCCATCATTCACTGCGGTATAACGCCGTGCTCCAGGTGGACAAAAAATGGCTCTGAGCACTATGGGACTCAACTGCTGTGTTCATTAGTCCCCTAGAACTTAAAACTACTTCAACCTAACTAACCTAAGGACATCACACACATCCATGCAAGGACATCACACACATCCATGCCCGAGGCAGGATTCGAACCTGCGACCGTAACAGTCGCACGGTTCCGGACTGCGCGCCTAGAATCGCGAGACCACCGCGGCCGGCTCCAGGTGGACATTCTAAAGTTTATTTCGAGAATTAAGGTCTATGTTTCATACTAGCAAAATTGTTTACCTATTGTAATCTGTTCCTCTTGTTCATCTTGCTTCGTACGTCATACGGTATATTGCCTTCCATGCTCCCTCTTCGATGAGGTTTCCAAATTTTATATTAAATTTGTCGCTGACATCTGTGCTGCTTTTCAGTTTTTTTCGTCTTACTGTTTTCATTTATTTATTGACTTTAACTACTTACTGCGTCCAGCTAGAGTGAAAGGTGTGGATGTTTGTTTTACTTAAATGGTACGACAGTGCTGTGTTATTAGCTGTCCTCGAATTTCCACCGCTACTAATTATTTATCTGTGTCCTTTCTACGTAATACGCTGTTGGTCTATGTCCAGAAGAAAAAGTTAACTGAAAACATTGAAGGAGGACAGTGCAGTGAAAGAAGAAGTGCAAGAGAAATTAACATAGAAACGGACGTCTTATGTACTCGTACTATTAACAACAAGTGAGTAAACTGAGATACGCTCTCTCAGCGGCACTTTGTGCTTCTCGTTCTCTCTATACGAATATTCGCGATGTTTAGACTATGATAAAAAACAACAGTATAATTGACAAAAACGGTGTACGCTTACACTGAGATGACAAAAGTCATGGACAGCGATATGTCCATATACAGATGGCGATAGTATAATAGGACAATGCATTGGCGCAGCTGTCATTGTTACCCAAGTGGTTCATGTGAAAAGATTTCCGACATGGCTATGGCCGCTAGACGGAACAGACTTTGAACGCGAAGTAGTAGTTGAAGTTAGACGCATGGGGCCGTCCATATCGGAAATCATTGCGGAATTCAATATTCCGAGAAACACAGTGTACAGAGTGTGACGAGAATACAACTTTGCAGGCATAACCTCTCAACACGGGCAATGGCCTTCACCGAGCGAGGTGGCGCCGTGGCTGGCACAGTGGACTCGCATTCGGGAGGAAGACGGTTCAATCCCGCGTCCGGCCCTCCAGGCAAATGCCGGCATGGTTCCTTTGAAAGGGCACGGCCTACTTGCTTCCCCATCCTTCCCTGGTCCGACGAGACCGATGACCTAGCACACAACCCATCCCAACCCCAGTGCCGGCCGCGGTGGTCTCGCGGTTCTAGGCGCGCAGTCCGGAACCGTGCGACTGCTGCGGTCGCAGGTTCGAATCCTGCCTCGGGCATGGATGTGTGTGATGTCCATAGGTTAGTTAGGTTTAAGTAGTTCTAAGTTCTAGGGGACTAATGACCACAGCAGTTGAGTCCCATAGTGCTCAGAGCCATTTGAACCAGCCAACCCCAGCGGCCTTCACTTATCGACCGAGAGCAGCGGCGTTTGCGTAGGTTTGTTAGTGCTAACAGACAAGCAACACCACGTGAATTAATCGCAGAAATCAATGTGGGACGTACGATGAACGTATCCTTTAGGTGAGGTGAAATATGGCGTTAAATGGCCATGGCAGCCAACGACCGACGCGAATGCTTTTGCTAACAGCACGACATGTGCTGCAGCGTCTCTCCTGGCCTCGTGACCATATCGGCTGGACCACCTCAGACGGCCCAAAAAGTGTAGTCTAGTCAGATGATTACCGATTTCCATTGCTAAGAGCTGATGGTGCACACCCCACGAAGCCATGGACCCAAGTTGTCAACAAAGCACTGTGCAAGCTGGAGGTAGCTCCATAATGGTGTCTGCTGTGTTTACATGGAATGTACTGGGTCCTCTGGATGCTCGGTTACTTGGAGAGCATTTACAGCCATTCATGGACGTCCTGTTCCCGAAAGACGATGACATTTTTATGGATGAAAGTACGCCGTGTCACTGGGCCACAACTGTTTTCGACTGATTTGAAGGACATTCTGACAATGATTTGGCCACACAGATTCACCGACATGAATGCAATCGAACATTTACGAGACATAATCGAGTGATCGGTTCGTGCACGCAGTTCTGCACCGGCAACTCTCGCTATTGTGGACGACTATAGGTGCAGCATGGCTCAATATTTTTGCAGCGGTCTTCCAAAGACATGTGGAGTGTTGTGTCACCGCGAGACACCACACTTGCTAGGTGGTAGCTTTTAAATCGGCCGCGGTCCGTTAGTATACGTCGGACCCGCGTGTCGCCACTATCAGTGATTGCAGACCGAGAGCGGCCACACGGCAGGTCTGGTCTAGAGAGACTCCCTAGCACTCGCCCCAGTTGCACAGCCGACTTTGCTAGCGATGGTTCACTGTCTATATACGCTCGTATTTGGAGGGACGACAGTTTAGCATAGCTTTCAGCTACGTCATTTACTACGACCAAGCAAGGCACCATATTCGGTTACTATAATTACTTCAAAAATGTATTGATTCAAATGGCTCTGAGCACTATGGGACTTAACGTCTATGGTCATCAGTCCCCTAGAACTTAGAACTACTTAAACCTAACTAACCTAAGGACAACACACGACACCCAGCCATCACGAAGCAGAGAAAATCCCTGACCCCGCCGGGAATCGAACCCGAGAACCCGGTCGCGGAAAGCGAGAACGCTACCGCACGACCACGAGATGCGGGCTTCAAAAATGTATCCTGAATAGATAATATTGTGAATCATGTACCGTCAAGAGCGACGTTCATCATTAATGGATTAAAGTTAAGTATCAAAGTAATTACGTCCGCTTTCTGAATTCTCATTCCTTGCCATGTTCCAGACCTCACGTCAGTATAACTCTTCCCTCCTCACGCTTGCCTGCTTGAGCTAAAACGCGTGCATTTCGGCCTCCACTCGTAACACGGTGTTGGCTCTTCTGCTAACACAAAATGGAGTCCATGCCACGTTGAGTTGCTACACTGCTCCGGTCAAAAGGAGGTCCGACACGATATTAGAAGCTATCCAATAATTTTCTCATCTCAGTCCGTGTTAAATGATTTTTCTGCTGATGTTCGTTCCTGACGATATTTGTACAAATTTGATTCGTAATGCTTTGTAACGCATCAGTCAGTTAAATAGGTTTCTAGTTTTATTTACTATGGAGAGATATTTGGTAGGAGAGACAGTTGAAAGGTGACAGTATACTGCCCTACTGTTCATTTCTGTCACTGTCGCGCAACAGTCCACTATCTGCGAACCAACTGGGCATATATATTTTTGAATCCATCTGCCCGCTATCATAGAGTACTGCGGTGGGAACCGACGTTTTTATAAAGCTCGTAGGTTACACTGAGTCTGGCATATGCTTTGCTTGATCGACGTGGCGTCGCGGTACTTCCGTCCGCCATACAAAGAGAGTTACATCCTGTGCAGCACAGGGGGGCGAAACCAACACCACATAGAGGGAAAGGCCGAACAACTGCGAGAACTCGTCGTTGTCACTTCAGCGAGAAACGCCGAACCTCAACAGCTGTCTTGTGCTGTCCAACACCGCATTGGGTATAAAAATGTCATTGTGTTATGTGATCTGTACGAGTGCTTATTTAAGTACAAAGAAATCATATGACGTGTTACCAACCTATGTTTGTGTGAGTTTAACGCAACATAATATATGTTTACGCTATTTCATTTTCATGAAGGTGAACTGTTGCGTACCAACAAGTAATGAAAAGCACACAGCAGGAAATATGGTTCATGTGTTCACATTTCCTAAAGACGATGTAATGAGACATACATCGATCCATTCAATTCCAAAACACGATTACGCTATTGTTAATATTATTCAGGGGTTACTTTCTTTTTCATGTAACCTAGTAATACAGGTTTTAGATTACTGTATATTATTGTATGCCAGACTACTTATTTTGAATATGTTACGATTAATGTAGTCCACTCCATTTTTGAGGCACGCCGCATGCTTTTCAAAGCTAGCGACACTACGCGGGAAGTATTTGTAACGGACGGGGAAACCACAACTGCTCCCCTTTCAAAACCATGGCTTGATAAGAATGCGTGGCCATAATGCATTTTTCCCATCTCTCCAGCCTACCTATTTCAGCTGCAGGGTCATTCAGAGAGGAACAAGAGGAAGAAAGAAGCACTCTGGAAGCAGCAGTATTGCAGGAAAGTAACGTGATTAGTGCAGCCATACATAAAGAGTATTTCAAAATAATTTCACATGAAACCTTCAGAAACTGAAAGAGAAAGCTAATTTAAAATCTTTGCAGAAGAAATGCGTAAAAATAGCGAAAGAAGAGTATATTTTCTTTTGAGTATCTATCATCTGTGCAGTCCCGCTACACACTGTGTATTGTGAATGATAATAATTTCAAAATGGAGATCTTAACAAAATTCTCCTCACTGAATTTATTCTTGAAGTTTTACTTGAAACAAAAATTGTGTGAATACAACCAACTTTGATGTCCATGCCGAAGAGTTATTATATAAAAATATTATTTGGAAATTTGTGAATGCTTTGCTAAACTAATATCTGTCATTTAAAAATGCCCCAGATCTTCCTAGCAATTAAAAAAAATGGTTCAAATGGCTCTGAGCACTATGGGACTTAACTGCTGAGGTCAGCAGTCCCCTAGAACTTAGAACTACTTAAACCTAACTAACCTAAGGACATCACACACATCCATGCCCGAGGCAGGATTCGAACCTGCGACAGTAGCGGTCGCGCGGTTCCAGACTATAGCGCCTAGAACCGCTCGGTCACTCCCGCCGGCCCTAGCAATTCACCTGAAAGAAAATACCGCATGTGTTATTCATGTTATATATGCTACTCACGAAATTAATCGCAGTTTTGCTTTCTTAACAGTGTTTACTTCACTGCAACATAAGGAACAATAAGGTTTTTCTCTGTTAACTAACCTCATTCAAGTATTGACTCAAAAGTCACTAATTTTACGATCCAAGCAATTCTTTTGGAGTTGGCCTGGTTTATATTACGATCGCCGCTTGTCTATGATGACACGATTTTTGTAGGTGGTGTTGGTGAAGCTGATTCACTGATCACCCAGGACATTATGACCACTACCTATTAAAATTGCTACACCACGAAGATGACGTGCTACAGAGGCGAAATCTAACCGACAGGAAGGAAACACTCTGATATGCAAATGATTAGCTTTCCAAAGCATTCACACAAGGTTGGCGCCGGTGGCGACACCTACAACGTGCTGGGTTGAGGAACGTTTCCAACTGATTACTCATACACATCCAGCAGTTGACAGGCGTTCCCTGGTGAAACGTTGTTGTGATGCCTCGTGTAAGGAGGAGAAATGCGTACCATCACGTTTCCGACTTTGATAAAGCTCGGATTGTAGCCTATCGCAATTGCGGTTTATAGTATCGCGACTTTGCTGCTCGCATTGATCGAGATCCAATGACTGTTAGCAGAATATGGAATCGGTGGGTTCAGGAGGGTAATACGGAACGCCGTGCTGGATCCCAACGGCCTCGTATCACCAGCAGTCGAGATGACAGGCATCTTATCCGCGTGGCTGTAACGGATCGTGCAGACACGTCTCGATCCCTGAGTCAACAGATGGGGACGTTTGCAAGACAAGGACCATCTGCACGAACAGTTCGACGACGTTTGCAGCAGCATGGACTATCAGCTCGGAGACCGTGGCTGCGGTGACCCTTGACGCTGCATCACAGACAGGAGCGCCTGCGATGGTGTACTCAACAACAAACGTGGGTGCACGAATGGCAAAACGTCATTTTTTCGGATGAATCCAGGTTCTGTTTACAGCATCATGATGGTGTTTGGCGACATCGCGGTGAACACACATTGGAAGCGTGTATTCGTTATCGCCATACTGGCGTATCACCTGGCGTGATGGTATGCGGTGCCATTGGTTACACGTCTCGGTCAGTTATTGTTCGAACTGACGGCAATTTGAACAGTGGACGTTACATTTCAGATGTGTTTGACCCGCGGCTCTACCCTTCATTCGATCTCTGCGGAACCCTACATTTCAGCAGGTTAGTGCACGGCCTGATGTTGCAGGTCCTTTACGGGCCTTTCTGAATACAGAAAATGTTCGACTACTGCCCTGGCCGGCACATTCTCCAGATCTCTCTCTAATTTAAACGTCTGGTCAATGACGGCTGAGCAACTGCCTCGTCACAGTACGCCAGTCACTACTTTTGAACTGTGGTATCGTGTTGAAGCTGCATGGGCAGCTGTACCTGTACACGCCATTCAAGCTCTGTTTGACTCAATGCCCAGGCGTGTCAAGGCCGTTATTACGGCCAGAGGTGGTTGTTCTGGGTACTGATTTCTCAGGATGTATGCACCCAAACTGCGTGAAAATGTAATCACATGTCAGTTCTAGTGTAATACATTTGTCCAATGAATACCTGTTTATAATCTGCATTTCTTCTTGGTGTAGCAATTTAGTGTCCAGTAGTGCAATAGACGGTGTGGCCACCGTGGCGACGCGTTGCGGTTTGGAAGCAATGAAGCCTTTGTAGGTCGCTGGAGGGAGCTGACACCCCATCTGCAGTTGTAAGCACCTAATATATTACGGGGATTTGGGTGATGAGCCCTGGCACCGCGTTCAGTCACAGCCCAGATGTGTTTGATCAGGTTCAGATCTGGTGAATTGGGGAGGCCAGCACATCGATTGGAACTCGCCACTGTATTCCTCGAACCACTGCGTCACACTCCTGGCTTGCCTCTGTCCCGCACCACTGGTGTCCAGTAGCTGTTACTCTGGAAGACGAGAGATCCGCGCCCTCCCATTAGCATGGTGAACAAGGTATTGGGAGTTATCAGACCATGCAACATTGCGCCACTGCGCCAACATTAAGTGCTGATGGTAACATACCCATTTCAGTCGTAGTTACCGTTGTGCTTTTAACATCGGCACATTCATGCCACAGTTCGCTGCGGAGGTCCTACGTTAGGAGTGGTTTGTGCGCTGTGTGTCCGGACACACTTGTATTCAGCCTGGCATTAAAGTCTGATGTTAGTTTCGTGACAGTTGGCTGTCTGTCCTGTTTTACTAGTCTGTCCAACCTACGACCCCTGACATCTGTGATGAGGGGTGGCCACCCAACATCACGACGTCTGTTTTCACCTTGGTTTCACCACGTGTTGAAGACACTCACCACAGCCTTCCTCGAATACCGACAAGTCGTGCCGAGCCTTCAGCCCATGACAGTCTGCCCTCGGTCAAACTCAGATAGATCGCGCGCCTTGCCCATTCTAGACACGTTCAGTAGGCCTACACTCAGTGGCACTAAATGCACCGTGCGTGTATCTGATTAGCCGTCATTTCCCGCCAGGTGACGCTGCTATCACGCGGTCGGGTTTATATCGATAGTAGGTCGGTGGACAACCTTGGTTCACTGCCTGGCCACTTGGCGCTGTGCAAGTTTATCAGTCCATCATCTCGCTTTCTTATTGGTTGATTTTAGTAATCCGAGTTTGTTTTCGTTTTGTAATTAACAGAAGCTTGTTTCATCATATTGTGCTTCTGATTACGACTTCTCGCGTGGGTTGCACTCTTTGAATTGCATTGTAAATATTTTGCTCATACTCCGATTGAGTTCTGCTCGCATCCGTAGTATTGGGTGGGGCAAATGATTCCGTATTTGATATTGTTTCATGTAAAAGAGGAGCTCGTTTGTTCAAATGATTTTTCGTGGACTTTAGTGTATTTGGTTCAAATGACTCTGAGCACTATCGGACTTAACATTTGAGGTCATCAGTACCCTAGAACTTAGAACTACTTAAACCTAACTAACCTAAGGACATCACACACATCCATGGCTCAGGCAGGATTCGAACCTGCGACCGTAGCGGTCGCGCGGTTCCAGACTGTAGCGACTACAACCGCTCGGCCACACCGGCCGGCTTAGTGTATTTGTTTCTGCTTACGAATCTGTGTGACAACATCACGATTTAAATACATGTTAAGTATATTTTATTCTACTTTTTGTTTGCTTCTCTTTTCTTTACTTTCTCGCATTTAATGGAGAACTCAATGTTAGCAGGGTTTGACAGTATTACATTTGGTCACGAAATGAGTATGTAATTCTGCTTTGAACGATATTGTTTCTTACCACTGACTGCCATGCATTTTACAGTGATTTCCAGAGCACCAATGTAGATGTAGTTGAGTATACTTTGCAGTCTTGATAATTAGACCATTCTTCCTCGCACACGCTAAAAATTCGGCAGTAGTAGCGCAAATGTTTTCACACTTTATTAACATTATTAACATATACTATCAACAATACATTTTAGCAGCACTCAATGAAAATTTCGGTGGTCTCCATTAAATGCGACAGTACGAAAAACAGATAGGAAAGAAAGTAACTTAGAATAAGAGCAATGTAGTTGCAATGCATTTAAATCGAGACTTTTCTAGACGCAGTTCACAGACGGATTAGTAAGCAGTAACAAATAGACATGAGTCTACAGAATACCATGCGACATAAAGAGCTCCTGTTTCATATGAAAAAAAAATGGAATCATTTACCCCACCCAGTATTGCGGGTGAGAGCATAAATTAAGCAGAATATGAGCAACGTATTTATAACTTAATTCAGAGACTCCAGTGTATACAAGAAGGTCGTCATAAGGAACACAATTTTCACATGATAACAGCCACACAGTCAAATTTGCAATATTAGGTTTTACAAATAAACACACATTACCACAAGACTACCAAACCTACCTATAAAGTATAAATGGGAGCTGTTACCGTCTAATTCTCATATTTCGCAAAGCAAGACACAGTTTAAAGCACCATATTTTCCTGAATTCGAAGTTCACTGCCAGGCCACTGCGAGCGCTGCTGTCGGTCTCTTTTCCGTTTCATAACATGTGGCAGGGGTAAAATACAGGGAGCGAAAGGCTATCTACAGTTTGTACAGAAACCAGACGGCAGTTATAAGAGTCGAGGGGCACGAAAGGGAAGCAGTGGTTGGGAAGGGAGTGAGACAGGGTTGAAGTCTCTACCCGATGTTATTCAATCTGTATATTGAGCAACCAGTAAAAGAAACAAAAGAAAAATTCGGAGTATGTATTAAAATCCACGGAGAAGAAATAAAAATTTTGAGGTTCGCCGATGACATTGTAATTCTGTCAGAGACAGCAAAGGTCTTGAAAGAACAGTTGTACGGAATGGTCAGTGTCTTGAAAGGAGAATATAAGATGAACATCAAAAAAAGGAAAACAAGGATAATGGAATGTAGTCGAATTAAGTCGGGTGATGCTGAGGGAATTAGATTAGGAAATGAGACGCTTAATATAGTAAAAAAGTTTTGCTATTTGGACAGAAAAATAACTGATGATGGTAGAAGTAGAGAGGATATAAAATGTAAACTGGCAATGGCAAGGAAAGCGTTTCTGAATAAGAGAAATTTGTTAACATCGAGTATAGATTTAGGTGTCAGGAAGTCGTTTCTGAAAGTATTTGTATGGAGTGTAGCCATGTATGGAAATGAAACATGCACAATAAATAGTTTGGACAAGAAGAGAATAGAAGCTTTCGAAATGTGGTGCTGCAGAAGAATGCTGAAGATCAGGTGGGTAGGTCACATAACTAATGTGGAGGTATTGAATAGAATTGGGGACGAGTTTGTGGCACAACTTGACTAGAGGAAGGGATCGGTTGTTAGGACATGTTGTGAGGCATCAAGGGGTCACCAATTTAGTATTGGAGGGCAACGTGGAGGGTAAAAATCATAGAGGGAGACCAAGTGATAAATACACTGAACAGATTCAGAAGGATGTGGGTTGCAGTAGGTACTGGGAGATGAAGTAGCTTGCACAGGATAGAGTAGCATGGGGAGCTGCATCAAACCAGTCTCTGGACTGAAGACCACAACAACAACAACATCGTCTATTACTCATATTTCTCAATGCAAGATACTGTTTAAGGCGCCATATTTTCCCGAATTCGAAGTTCACTGCCAGGCCACTGCGAGCGTTGTTGTCGGCCTCTTTTTTTCGTTTCATAACATAGGCTTTGCACTTCCGATATTTTGATGTTCTGATGTTGTCTAGGGCCCATCTGAGAGACTAGATCACCTCCCGATGTTACGATAGTCTGATGCAGGACGCAGTTGGCGTGCGGCTTCATACGGGATCTAAGACAACAGCCAATCGAGCAATAGTGAGTGCAATCGGTTTATGTTCGCGTCTACGTTCGAAGTCACTTCTTGGCACAAATGTCGCTTTTGCATTCATTCAATAACGTGCTCTCCCGCCTGACAACACGACGAACAGTGAGTTTTCCTGATCCAAATATTCAAAAAATTAACTTAGTAATTTTCCCCAGTGTGGAAAATTTATTTATTAGTTTTCAGGAGTCCGTTATTGAGTCTTCAGTTCGCAGATTCACACTTTTGTTTGGCTACTGAGTTCCTACAGTCAGTGATTCGGAATTTCTGTAAGTCTTCTTATACCTATGAGCCAAAGTAAAGTAGAAACACAAAGAAATGCTAATACTTCCTCTTTATCCGACCTTGGTCAACTTTACTTGGGCGATTCCTGCCAATATTTAATATATAAAAATACTGAAAGATTCTTTCACCACTGCTTATTTTTCTTGGCAGTCTTCAAAGGCATGTTTGGATGTCTAAAGCTCCGCCTCCTGTTACTCGCTTATCAAGTACTCTAGCTGTACCCATCAGATTCATTGGTGACAGTCTCGATGACTTTTCATCTTTAGAGCAGGGGATTTCGTACCAAAATTAATATATATATTACTGTCTGTAATAATTTACCGTGACATTAACACACTTGTAGCACCACACGGCAGAGGCTTTAGAGGTCAAAGGAGTTACATAGAAGCACAACTCAGGAAGGTCTGGAGGAATTTCAACCAAATTTCGTATCTACATGAAGCATTATTTGTACACAAATAGTGTTGGAATAAAATAGACCTGCTGCCGCTGGTGGTAGTAGTGAGAACTGGAAGGGATGACATTTCGAAACATGAGTAAATGATCTGTAGACATTTCTTTTCTGTGATTAGTTTACACGTAATACTTTAAATGTATGAACCGCAATCATCTCTTATCTGTGTCACGACTGGGATAGCCGAAAATTTACTTGTTTTTGCAGAAGATGTTTCAAATGGCTCTGAGCACTATGGGACTTAACAGCTGAGGTCATCAGTCCCCTATAACTTAGAACTACTTAATCCTAACGAACCTAAGGACATCACACACATCCATACCTGAGGCAGGATTCGAACCTGCGACCGTAGAGGTCGCGCGGTTCCAGACTGAAGCGCTCAACCATCCCAGCCGGCTTGGAAAGATAAAAACCATTGTATATCCTAAAGCACTTGAAGAGACTTCTTTTAAAATTTAATTTAGTGCAAAAAGAATCATTCTCTTATATTTTGCGCATGTAAATGCGTTAAATGCGTCTGCTTTGTGTATGTATATCGAGTAACAATTAGAAAGTAAAGCGGGCATCGCAACAGATGACGGACACAGCTGGTATACGAGCTGTGTGAGAAAAGTAATGAGACTGGCATTGCGAGCGATATGGCAAAGCTGTGTTGCTCTGCTTGAGTAGACCGGTGTGTTCATCCCCTCCAGATGCTCAGTACGTGTTACAATTCTGTACACCCGTCATGTGAATTTTGAGAGCGCTAGCAGTGAAGTTGTGGGTTACAAAACTGGAACTGAGGAATTTAGAGCAACGTTATACCATCATGTTACACTTGGGGAATCAACGAGTGTGACCTTTCAGAGGCCTATGGGGAACATCAAGAGCACAAGTCTTTGGCTCGTACACATAACTTTCGGAAGGCATAGAGCACGTTGAGGATGAACCTCGCGCAGGGAGGCCTTCAACTTCAAAAACCGTACAGCCATCCTGCAGGACAAACTCTCAACAAGTGTTTTACAAAGATGTCCTTGAAAGGCTTAGGAAAACAGTGACTCGAATGAGGCCAGACATTGCATGCATGTGGGCGCTGTGTCATGACAACGTCCCATGTCACACGGTCACTTCCATCACAGAATGCTTGACATTAAAAAGCATTCGTGTTGTTCCACAGCCCCCCCCCCCCCAACCCCCGTATTCGACTGATCTGAGTCCCTGTGACTTTTTTCTTTTCCCGAAACTGGGACTCTGGAGAATACTCACAAGAATGTGGCCGACGTGTTAAAGGCCCTAGCAGTCGAGCCCTTCAGACTGGGAACAAAGATTCCACCGGTGCACAGCTGGCGAATGGAACTAATTTTAAGGGCACAATATTGTTGTTTGAAAAAAAAAATAAAAACCTTTGGTAGATAAAAAATAAGTCTCAGCACTTATCTTACACTCCTCGTATGTAACGTAAAATGTGCACAGCGCTACGTTGAATGCTCCTGATCCTGACAGACTGAATAAATCAATAAACAAATACAAATAAATGTGTAATGCTGGAGACATCTTGAGAGGCTGTAAAGACTCAGATAGCGGTTTCGAACTCAAGCAAGCTTGTTAGAGTATTTAGAGCATCTGATGATGTCTGTGGCATTAGGAGCCGAACCGTTAGCCACACGCACCATATCTTTACGAACATGTAACGAAAATCAATAGGGATGTAAATACAGCTTATGAAAGCCTGCATCGAACGGTCCAAGAACTTCTCATCTACAAAAGCATTGTTCACCGTATAAAGATTATGTCATCTATTTATCTAGCCGAAGTGTTGTCCTTGTAAAAGACTGGAAATCATTATTTATCGTATCAACAAGAGTTATGCCAGTGTTTGGCTCAAGGAGGCCTTGTATTGGAGGCGCACCCAGCGTCAGTTGGCTGGCGTTATTTACTGCCGTTAAGCCAGGCAGGGTAGGCGCGTTTCGGCTGAAATACTCCGTGCGCCACGCACGGGTCCCGTCTGATTAGATTTAATAATGCAGGGGGCTACGCAGTTGGATCGGGCCGCCGTCCGTCATTGTTAATAGAGCGGAACTGCACTAAGTTTATCTGGGCGGAAGCGGAAATTAGCTATCCAGAGGGCCGCCTTCCGGTATTGACTCGCGCGAATTGAAAGGCAGCGCTAACTGGCCACTCTTCGCAGCCAGTTCGTGCCCGAAGGTGAACATAGCAGTCTCTCCGGACCGTTCACCTCTCACCAGCGGCATCTTTCATTCTGATTCTCGTAGTAGCATTAATACACATTTATATTGGGCCCAGTGAGATATTAAATTCACATTCTTTCTCGATATATAGCAGAAAATTAAAATCTCCCGGAAGGTTATTAAAGCGTCCATCATTTTACAACGTTTGATGTGGCAAGTGTATTGGATCTCCGTTCTGAATCGATAATGTCGTTAAGAGATTTGCATATCCTATTCTGACCCAGAAGTTGATAATGAGCTAAAGATCGGTTGTGGATAAGGGAAGAATACAAGAGATATCGGCAGCCCAGATAATAGTTTATCATTTACTGAGCAATGTCTATTTGACTGTGGCAGGGCAATACGAATAAACTACTTTATACGCCATACAGGATGACAGAAATATCGGTACATGAATGGAAGCGCACACTGCCCTCCAACGTGCAACAGACCTGGCGGCAGTGGGGTGGCTTGCGCGTTTCAATGATGCAGACAGTAGCAGAGTTGGTGCAGCCATATCGCATGGGTATCTGTGGACAAGTCGGACTTACCTATGGTTCCTGAAGCGTTCAGTTCTTGCAGAGTCAACAGTATGGATAATTGAATGATGTCACTTTCTAACATTAGCCAACAGGGTTGAGAGCAAGGGTAAATTAGAGCTGTTATTTTTCCCATAGACTAGCAGGTCTACCGTATGACTTAAAGGTGATGGCAGCCTCTTAGTTGAACTATTCTGAGAGTATAATAGTCCCTCGTTTGTATCTCCAGGAGGATGTTGTCGTCACGAAAACCAATACTGGTCCTCTGGACGTCGGAGACTGGAATGTCAGATCCCTTAATCGATAAGCGGCCTAGAGAACTTGAAAAAGAAAAATGGTTAGATAGATGTTGGTCGCAGTCAGTGAAGTTTGGTGGTAAGAAGAATAGGATTTCTGGTCAGGTGAATACAAAAATAACTACACCATTGAGCAACGAACGTCATACCATAGGATCGAACTGATCAGTCAAAATAGTCACAATATGCCTGGCAGTAATGCGAACTTGCAGAGTAGCCATGAAGCCTGTGGTGTACCATGATATGGCTGTCCAAATAATCACAGTATCTCCGCAATATTTCGCTCTTGAGATAAATCAGTCTGCCTCATACGTAGGCTTCAGACGCTGTTAGGAGGACGTAAACTCGGTCAGGAGTTAAAATAAGTTAGAAACAAGACTGATCTGATTAAACGACATACTTCCATAGTTCCACAGCCCAGGTTTTATGGCTTCGGCACCACGTTTCCCTCTTAAGGGCATTAGCGTCACGAGTGGTTCTGGAATTCCAGCTTGCCCTAGAGTTCCCTGCTTCTGATGCTCCGAGTTGTTTTTGTGCTGACATTGTTCGAGAGTGCGACATTCAGTTCCGCATGGTTTCTTTTCGTCACAATCCTCTTCAGTTAATTAACGTGTGACATAAAGTCACGTAGGACTCTACTGAGTACTGTTGTAAATACGCGTAGACCTGTAATTAAGTCGACTCTGTCATGTCGTGTTACGCACACCATTGGTAACGTTCTAGTCCTTGTGCCACTTTTATACTTGGATTTCTGAAGATGTAAATGATTCTGATACGCGTGATGCATACTTTTTGATCTTTGATCAATAAAGTCATTCTTCACCTTCTCTATGACGTTGATGCGGCCTAGCCAGCTTAACTACGGAGCTACGCATATTCTCTGCAATTAACGTCTCTCAAGATAACACAACCTCACCACGTTGTAACTTAACGGATGCTGTTTTCTCACTTTCCTTGTATGCAGAAAATTTTCTGTACTGTGTCTTCTGAAACGCCAAACACTGCGACTGCCCTGTTTACGGAAGCAGCCACCATAAGACTACGAACAATTTATTCACCTACGAATTCACTTAGATCCGACACATTCGACCTGGGATCTCATTGGCTGGAGTACAACTGTCTTCAGTGTTCGGTTCCGCTTCCAGCTGAGTCTCAATGATCAGCGAAGACGTGTCTGGAGACAACCCGGACAGTCGTGTGATACCTACATGACTGCCGCCCGCCATATGGCATGAAAACCAGGAGTGCAGGTCCGGTGTGACGTGTTATCCGCGGCACTCTCGCAGCACAGCGGTACGTGGACGACATTCTACGAATAATTTTGTTGCTCTTAATGGCAAGCCTTTCTCGGCTTACATTTCAGCAAGGTAATGCACTCCCGCTCACAGCTAGAATTTGTGCTGCTTGTCTTCATCTACATCTACATCTACATCTACATGACTACTCTGCAATTCACATTTAAGTGCTTGGCAGAGGGTTCATCGAACCACAATCATACTATCTCTCTACTATTCCACTCCCGAACAGCGAACGGGAAAAACGAACACCTAAACGTTTCTGTTCGAGCTCTGATTTCTCTTATTTTATTTTGATGATCATTCCTACCTATGTAGGTTGGGCTCAACAAAATATTTTCGCATTCGGAAGAGAAAGTTGGTGACTGAAATTTCGTAAAAAGGTCTCGCCGCGACGAAAAACGTCTATACTGTAATGACTTCCATCCCAACTCGTGTATCATATCTGCCACACTCTCTCCCCTATAACGCGATAATACAAAACGAGCTGCCCTTTTTTGCACCCTTTCGATGTCCTCCGTCAATCCCACCTGGTAAGGATCCTACACTGCGCAGCAATATTCTAACAGAGGACGAACGAGTGTAGTGTAAGCTGTCTCTTTAGTGGACTTGTTGCATCTTCTAAGTGTCGTGCCAATGAAACGCAACCTTTGACTCGCCTTCCCGACAATATTATCTATGTGGTCCTTCCAACTGAAGTTGTTCGTAATTTTAACACCCAGGTACTTAGTTGAATTGACAGCCTTGAGAATTGTACTATTTATCGAGTAATCGAATTCCAACGGATTTCTTTTGGAACTCATGTGGATCATCTCACACTTTTCGTTATTTAGCGTCAACTGCCACCTGACACACCATACAGCAATCTTTTCTAAATCGCTTTGCAGCTGATACTGGTCTTCGGATGACCTTACTACACGGTAAATTACAGCATCATCTGCGAACAGTCTAAGAGAACTGCTCAGATTGTCACCCAGGTCATTTATATAGATCAGGAACAGTAGAGGTCCCAGGACGCTTCCCTGGGGAACACCTGATATCACTTCAGTTTTACTCGATGATTTGCCGTCTATTACTACGAACTGCGACCTTCCTGACAGGAAATCACGAATCCAGTCGCACAACTGAGACGATACCCCATAGCTCCGCAGCTTGATTAGAAGTCGCTTGTGAGGAACGGTGTCAAAAGCTTTCCGGAAATCTAGAAATACGGAATCAACTTGAGATCCCCTGTCGATAGCGGCCATTACTTCGTGCGAATAAAGAGCGTTGCACAAGAGCGATGTTTTCTGAAGCCATGCTGATTACGTGTCAATAGATCGTTCCCTTCGAGGTGATTCATAATGTTTGAATACAGTATATGCTCCAAAACCCTACTGCAAACCGACGTCAATGATATAGGTCTGTAGTTAAATGGATTACTCCTACTACCCTTCTTGAACACTGGTGCGACCTGCGCAATTTTCCAATCTGTAGGTACAGATCTATCGGTGAGCGAGCGGTTGTATATGAGTGCTAAGTAGGGAGCTATAGTATCAGCGTAATCTGAAAGGAACCTAATCGGTATACAATATGGATCTGAAGACTTGCCCGTATCAAGCGATTTGAGTTGCTTCGCAACCCCTAAGGTATCTACTTCTAAGAAACTCATGCTAGCAGATGTTCGTGTTTCAAATTCTGGAATATTCCATTCGTCTTCCCTGGTGAAGGAATTTCGGAAAACTGCGTTCAATAACTCCGCTTTAGCGGCACAGTCGTCGATAACAGTACCATCGGCACTGCGCAGCGAAGGTATTGACTGCGTCTTGCCGCTTGTGTACTTTACATACGACCAGAATTTCTTCGGATTTTCTACCAAATTTCGAGACAATGTTTCGTTGTGGAACCTATTAAAGGCATCTCGCATCGAAGTACGTGCCAAATTTCGCGCGTCTGTAAATTTTAGCCCATCTTGAGGATTTCAGGTTCTTCTGAACTTCGCATGCTTTTTCCGTTGCCTCTGCAACAGCGTTCGGACCTTTTTTGTGTACCACGGGGGATCCGTTCCATCTCTTACAAACTTATGAGGTAAGTACCAAACCATACCTTGGACAACAAGGTCGGCGCTTCTCCCCAAATGGGAACGCTTCCAGCATTATGGGCCGAGAACTCCAACCAGCTCCGGATTTTGACGATCTAACGTGTCAGTTGGACATAATCTGGCAATCAGTACAAAGCCAAATAACTACTTGAATAAGGGCCAAAGGTGGACCAACGTGTTATTGACGTGATCACTTTGTGAACCTATTTATTTTGAATAAATGATCCAAATTTTCTGATGCTGTAATCACATGCTTCTACACGTACATCGCTTCTGCCGTTTACCGTCCCATTCAGCTAATTCCTTCGTGGTGCGTTGTTTTCTTTCCCTCAGTGTGTATAGTGGCAGACACAGCGCAACAGAAGAGACAATAAAAATAGAAAAATGACAATAGAAGGTGTGTAAATAGCTTTGACAGATGTTATAGTGTAGACAGTTGAGGAAAACCTAGGCAGTAGGTTAGTGCTTCGTAACAATCCTTTAGGAATACGTGAGATACTGAAACGAACCAGGCAAGACGATACACAGATGTCTAAAACCGAGACTGACAGGGACACAAAATTCCAAATTAGGACTGGCTAGAGGATACATGCAAAGCTGGAGAAAAATAGCATGAGTTTGGGAAAGATAGATGCCGCCAGTAGGAACATTGAGGACATCACTTGAGAAATGTGGAATTTTATGAATATCAAGAGCCCATATGCCATCCTACTTATAAGAAAACAAGAAAAGGCTGCAAAGTGGAAGGAAAACATAGTGGGCTTATATAAAGGAAATAAACTTGAAGACTATATGTATTACAGATGGATAAAAGGAAGCAGGTGAGGATGAGATGGGAGATACGATACTGTATTAGAATTTGATAGAGCTCTGAAAGGTCTATGTCAGAACAAGCCACACGGAATTGACAGCACTCCCTCAGACTTATTAAGATCTTTGCAAGATGTATGAGACAGGCGAGATACGCTCAGACTAAAACAAAAAACATTACAGTGGGGAAGTAGCCAGTAATCAAAGTTTCGATCAGACATGCTCATATCAAAAATTAAGAATTAAAAATGTCCCAGCCTTTGGTTAACAATTTTTGACTTGAGTATGTCTGATCGAAACTTTAGCTATTGCCTTCTCGCATTGTAATTTTACAGTAGTTAAAATTTCATTCTGATGAACACTTTCTTAGAGACGTCGAAATCTATATCAATGTATTAAAAAATTATTTGCAATTGTTTGGCTGTGTTGCTTCTCCGCTAAACTTATATACGGTTGCTGCAAGACAGCCATATTCAAAACTGTAACATTATTTACAACTACAATTCGAAAGAAATAAGGTGCTGACAAACGTGAATATTATCAAATTAGCACTTTAATAAGTCATGGACGCGAAATAGTAACACGAATTATTTACAGTAGAGTGGGAAACCGGTAGAAGCAAACTAGGAGGATCACGAAAAGCACTGATGACCCTACGACTTGTCTCGAGAGGTAGTCGGGAATAAGACAAACCTACATTGTTAGCAGTTGCAGATTTTGATATAGCGCTCGACAGTGTTAACTGGAAAACATTCTTTGAAATTCTGAAGGTCGCAGGGGTAAGCGCAGGGAATGAAAGATTATCCACAACATAGACTGGAATTGTTGGATGTGTTGAAGGGCATTAACGTGTGAGGGTAGCTGAGAATGGAGTGAGAAAGAGCTGTAGTCTGACCCAGATGTTACTGAAACTGTACATTAACCCCCGCGCTACCAGCGCATTTTCGATAACGCCCGTTACCAATGAGATGAAGAAGACTTTGTGCCCACCCTAAAAGAAGAAAGTAAAATTCATTAGCTGTTACTGACCTATATTTTTAGAGATACTGACGTGCAAGTAGTATCCAGAACTTAAAATATCGTGAGCACGCGCTTGGCAATATCAAGCAGCTTCAATACCGTGTCCTATCAACTGCACTATGACGACAAGAAATTAATGGAAATTTCCTAAATGTATGAAACTTCCTGGCAGATTAAAACTGTGTGCCCGACCGAGACTCGAACTCGGGACCTTTGCTTTTCGCGGACAAGTGCTCTACCATCTGAGCTACCGAAGCACGACTCACGCCCGGTACTCACAGCTTTACTTCTGCCAGTACCTCGTCTCCTACCTTCCAAACTTTACAGAAGCTCTCCTGCGAACCTTGCAGAACTAGCACTCCTGAAAGAAAGGATACTGCGGAGACACTGAAAATAGCAAATGATTTCTGCCTACGATATACCGTATAGAGAGTATTAAATATGCAGGCTGAAAAAAAGTAAGAAAAGTGTTTCTGTGAGAGGGTAATATATTACAACCTAATATAAATTTAAGTATTGGGAATTCTTCTCCAGAAGTATTTGTCTGGAGTACGTAAACTTTTGTAGCTGCTTCGAGACGGACGACGGGAGGGTCTGAATGACGAAGTAGCTCATTCTGTCACCCTCACTCACACGAAAATACCACTGCGCCTCAACATTAATTAATAAGTTTAGGAGTGTGAAACGTCCGAGGTTGGGTTCAAGTCCAGAAGACGAGGCGACCTTTCGACGTTTAGAATATTCTATGAGAATAGAAGTAATATCTAGCACTATTTCGTGACTATAATGTAAACGAAAACGGCGTCTTAGAGTCGTTTGCGGTCTTCATGACATCAGAGACTGGGCAGAAAAACTTTGTAAGTGTCGTTGAAACAGTGTATCTGTGTGAGGACAACACTTTACACTCAACTTACTTTAGTCAAACGAACAGCGGTGGCTTGGAATCGACAGCGAGCGCAAAAATGTTCTCAGCTGTGCGTGATCTAAATTTGAAAGACATGACGATAAATATCCGTTGAGGTGTGCATAATTGAGGTTGTGCAGGTTCACCGCGATGAATGATTGACGCCGTGGTGAGTCAAACACAAGCCTCATGACCGTTGTGGGAGGAATTCAGCCTCAGGTTTGAAGTATTTAACCGGATCGAATATTCCAATTTGGGCGACAGAAATGCCGTATTGTACCAGACTATTCGCAGAAGCGTCCGCGAAAATTACGGACAGAGTGATAATAGTCTTCAAAGGTTTTTCAGTAACGAAAAAAACTTTTTCGGTTAAAGTTCAGTTGGTGATTTAATACAACTGACGAACAATCTGTTCCCTTCACTGTTGAATTCTTTTATTTATTCTTTGTAGTTACCTTGGCACCTTCCAAGTATGCCGTAATTGATAACAGAGTTTTTCATTTCAAGTACAAGTTAATGAATATGACAACAATGTCAAATGTTTAGCTCTAGGCTAAGTCGGACCTGTAACGTGTGCTGGACAATGGTAGCTAAAGATAAGTTGTTTCTTATTTACATCATATTCTCATCTATACGCAGCAAATTCTAGGATAATGAAGTGTAAGCGATGACGCCTATCGGAAGTAATACGTGTGTATCATCATTAACTTCGGCAAAAGTTTTATTTTAACAATTTATAATGGTGATGGGAATTATGAAGTGCTATTTAAACTGCATTTTTAAAGTCAAAGTAACTGCAATGAACAAATAATTTAAAACAACAATTGAAACTAGAAGTTCAGTATAGTGTTCGAAATTTAACCTTAAAGCATCAAGGTAAACATTGTAAGCAGACATGAGACATTATGAAAAGTAGCGATCTCACTTTGATTGTGTGATGGTGATGGATTTATCACATTCTGGGCTCTACATTCAAAGTCTAGGGAGGAAATTTATTACAAAACCAAGAAAAAATAAACATAAAACTCAAAACAGCATTTTCTACCAAGGAATAAAACTGTACAATAAATTACCAAAAGAGATTAAAGATATTTCAAAAATACACTTATTTAAGAAGGCAGCTAAAAAGTACCTGTTATGCAATACATTTTATACATTGAAGGATTACTTAGATAAAGCAGAGTAGGGGTTTGATAAAAAAATGTTATACAAACAAATAATAATAATAATAATGATGATTATTAAACATCCAATATTCCACATAACACCTTCACTTTATTATTTTTCTTCTTTTTTCCTTTCTAGAGACACTCTCCCCTCAAGCTATGCATAGCACAATACTAACACCTCTTCCTCTTTCTGAGCTCAACATCTCACTCATTATGAAGGGATGCTGACTCAGTTTTTCAGGATAGCAAATGGGAACTTGCAGTACAGAAAATGGCCCAAGGATCACCTGTGTGTGTGTGTGTGTGTGTGTGTGTGTGTGTGTGTGTGTGTGTGTGTGTGTGTGTGTGTATGTATGTAGTGAGTGAAGTGTTATGAAACAATGTGTGTATAGTGTGTGCAGTGACTGATAGTGAAATATGAGTGAATAGTGTGGCATTACATTATTTAATGAGTTATTTGTAAATAAATTATTGTATACCAGGAGTAAAATCTAATGATTGTCTCTAACTAGAAGTCTGTAAATATATGTGTATACGAATTAGCTTATTGTAAATTGATCTAAGCTTGTAAATACTTTGACATGTCCTATATCCTTGTAAAAAGAGATCTACGGATGAATAAAACTACTACTACTACTACTAAAACCAGCGAGTGGGGGGTGCTAGCAACAAGTGTGCTTAGAAAAAGTGGGAAAGTAAAGGAAAGGAAGAAACCGTTTCCCGAAGCAGGTATGCACAGCAAATATTCTGAACCTGTAGTGCTGTACATTCTGTACCTAGTGGCAAGCGGATGGTAGGTCAGCAGCTCAATGCCTTGAAGAAAAGCGGATAGCTGCTGAATGCCGATCCTTCGACTCTTTGTCTGAGGGAAATGAGAGGGGTTGTGGAAGTGACCGCACCAACAGTGAAACTAGAGGCCTGGTCCTTGCTGAGCGACACTAAACTAGGTAGAGGCGTTAAATGCAACAGCTTCTAGTTGCCACGGTCGTAACTGTACCCGCATCTCGTGGTCGTGCGGTAGCGTTCTCGCTTCCCACGCCCGTGTTCCCGGGTTCGATTCCCGGAGAGGTCAGGGATTTTCTCTGCCTCGTGATGGCTGGGTGTTGTGTGCTGTCCTTAGGTTAGTTAGGTTTAAGTAGTTCTAAGTTCTAGGGGACTGATGACCATCGACGTTTAGTCCCATAGTGCTCAGAGCCATTTGAACCATTTGAAAACGAAGAGGTAGTGAATCTAAGGGGCAAAAAATCGATACTTATAGCACTACCGGAAAAAAAAGATACAACACTTGCCTAAGTGAAAACAAGAAAGAAGAGAAGAAAGGATTTTCTCAAAATAGAGCAGAACAGACACCTGCATCAAGCCAGTCTTCGGACTGAAAACCACAACAATAAAAAAGAACATAAGCAATACCAATAACTGAAGATGCAGTTAGTGAATAATCAACGTGCGATACAGTATACAAACAAAATCTTTCGAACTGGCACTAGCCTCGTGGCCAGACCAAGACTAAAAGTAGTAGGCGACAGATTTTTTTCCTATTATTTTGTTCAAAAACTTGTTCAAATGGGTCTGAGCACTATGGGACTTAACATCTGTGGCCATCAGTCCCCTAGAACTTAGAACTACTTAAACCTAACTAACCTAAGGACATCACACACATCAATGCGCGAGGCAGGATTCGAACCAGCGACCGTTGCGGTCGCGCGGCTACAGACTGTAGCGCCAGAACCGCTCGGCCACGGCGGCCGGCCTATTGTTTTGTGGTCACTGTTTCTGTTAGGATCTTTCTGATAGCCATGAAGTAGATAAATTCCCAGTTAGGCAGAAAACGTAGATTCCCACTTATTGCTACAGACTATGAGCTATAAGTGAACACAGTCAAATCTATTGCACATTGCTGTACAATCGCAATAAAGTCATGAGATGTTCAATTGACTCTTTTATTAACATAAAAATGATAGCAGGCCTCAGACGGGATTTTATGTCCTGTATATTATCTACTGCTCATAATAATGGCGATCACTAACGTCAAATAGATGCACTTTCACGACACAGAAGAAAAACCAAAAACAAATAAACACGAATGGCCACCATGTAAACCACGTACAAGAACCTGAGTACATAACTATTCCTTATTTATAGGTTGTTCCAGACAAAATAACCAAGCTGTTTTAAGCGCACAGCCATCAGGATAACTTTTGCCACCACTAACAACCTAACAAAGAAACTGGCGCATCACACTTGAAAACCAATTCAGAAACTCAGCAGATCAGGAATCTATGAAGCGAGACACAGACACTGCAAGAAATACATTCAGCAGAAATTTTACACCTGCTTCACTGTTGATAAAGCTAAGAAATTAGCTCTTGCGAAGGATATGGACGAAACAAGACGCAGTGTTGCACTAGGCAACGATGTTAAGGCACTGCATACTTTAGAGAACAGTTAGGAATGCGTGTGAAATCTTACGGGACTTGACTGCTAAGGTCATCAGTTCCTAAGCTTACACACTACTTAACCTAAATCATCCTAAGGATAAACAGCCACACCCATGCCCGAGGGGGGGGGGGGGGGGGGGGTCGAACCTCCGTCGAGATCAGCCGCACAGAACAGTTAGGAAATGGGCATCTTAGAGGAAATGGAAACGGCCAAAAGTGGAAAAAAGAGAGCCTAAAAGAAACTGCAGGTTCTAGCCTTTCTTCAATTCTATACAGTTAAAACAGATAATAATTGCACAGTATAGTTAAAGGACCACATATCGCATTGCGAAGTAGAAGTTTGGTTTAGAGGTGCCTACAACTTTCCTCCTGTGACGGTACAAAAACGTGGCGTCCTGCTACATCACCCTCGTACTCGTTGATGTTTCAAACAGAAAGAAAAAAGGCCACAGATGGGAAGTTAACCTGAGGTTAACCGTAAAGTTGTGTCAATGGTGTCACATTGGTACCAAGTTGCGCCATACTTCTGCCCGTCACCTTGGATGTGTCACACGATAGGAAAGTCGTCACAGCCCATCTTCCCCACATTTCACCCCTTCATTTGACGCCTCTACGATGGAAGGCAGAACAGCGACACCCAACGTCGAAATCACCTGGTTTTCTTTTCGGTGACCGATGAAGACATTTCAGGCGCACTGCCTCTCAAAATCGACACAAAACGCCTGAGGGTGTCACATAAAAGGCGTTATTAATGAAACCACACCTGCCCTTGGGGCGTTGACTCCCACACTGTTAGCGGTATAAAACACGAGTTCACAATGTAATGTAGAACAGGACAGCGTTCTTTTCAATCTTTGACACTGCTGAGACCATCCGGACGATTCAGCCCTTCTCTAAGATCCTTGTGGGCCAGTAACTCCAATGAATATGATCGCACCCATCTAGACGGCGTGTGACCGTAGGCTTTGCTCTGGTCTACAGTGTGGAACCACTAGGAACCGCTGAAAACCATTCGGCGGAATTTGAATCTGATCCGAAGTAGGAACGAGTGTTTACGCCCCTGTTTCCTGCCTTCTTGTGACGTTATCATGGCGGGGTGTGACATTGCCTGCTGTTGTTGAGCACTTTAAAAATACAGAGGCAAACTGGGACAGTTTCCTAGGGGCTTGCAGACAGGCAACCCCTTTCACACCCCTCTGATTCCGCACATCTACTAGCATTTGCAGGGCAGCAGCATAGTCTGCCTGCAGGCACCTAAGGCTCTCTCTGGATTTTTCTTCCACATTATCGGAAAACCAATGAGCAGGCACACAGGTGTGGCCTGCGTCGGAAATTAATGGTCATAAGTCACGACTCTCTTTCCCCTTCTTTAAACTTCTACTACAGGGTGAGAGTATTCCTTTTGTCATATTATTTTAAAATTTTTTATTTAAAAATAATCTTTTAAACGCAGGCTAAGAATACATGCAGCAGGCATGGCATCTTAGACAGGCTGTCTTATTACTGAAAATGACCTGACAATAATACAAATGGAGAGAAGGCAAAAGGGGCGCAAGGTTGTATTGTTACATCAGCAAATGTTACCAACACATACTTGGAATTGGCGTTATTAAAATCAAAACACTATCCATCCTACAAAAATTAACTGCAGAAAGCTATTTTTGCTATATCAGTTGCATGGTATAAAGGGAGATTTGGAATAACGGAGGACATTTGGTAGCTTCTGACAATGGAAATATCTGGATTTTGGGAAAAAACGGTTTTATAAACAAGCAGGTGGCTGTGACTTCTGAAATTTTCCCGGCGTATTTGTTCTTCTAATAATTTCCGGGTATGCAGCCGGATCCCGTCGACATTCTGCCACGATATTTCGGCCCAGAGACGTCCGGCCATCATCAGATGAGTACACAACTACTGAAGAGCCCAGGTGCAGTCGCGGTATTTATGCCGAATCTCGCGCATGCGAAATGTACTGGCATCCTACAGCGCATGCGTCACGTGTTGACATGCGCGGCATAGCCGAGTTGTACGTGCTGCTCTCGGTGGTGAAAGTAAAAGATCATCTAGTCATTGAGCATCGAATAACGCTGTCTATTCCGCTGTGATTGTATAATTTTAATAACAGGATTCCAATTTTTATCCAGTTGAAAGCCGTTGTCACGATTTATAAGATTATCGGCAAGACGTATTTCCACTGATTCCTTGATTACGGAATCCCCAAATCCGGAAACCGGAGCTAAAATTTTTGTTCCATTGTATTCCATTGAATGTCCCAATGAAATACAGTGCTCTGCTGCTGCCGATTTTGACGGTTGCCGCAGACGGGTGTATCTTTCATGTTCTGTACATCGTTCATGCACAGTTCTTGTCGTCTGGCCAATATATGCAGAGCCACATTCACAGGGAATTTTGTAGACGCCTGCTTTCTTCAGTTGTAAATCGTCTTTAACGGATCCAACCAGGGCCCGGTTCTTTGCTGGTGGACGGAAGATAACCTTGATTTTATTCTTCTTCAGTAATCGGCCTATTTTAGACGACACATTCCCGGCGTATGGAAGAAACGCAGTTGATTTAAAGTCGTCATCAGCGTCCTCAGTGCGCTGCTTCTTGTTATGAGAGTTGCGCATGGCCTTTCTCATTTGGCGTGAAGTGCAGCCATTCTCTTTAAAAACCTTCTGCAAGTGTTCTAATTCTGCGTGGAGGTTTTCATCATCCGATATTATATACGCTCGATGTATTAAGGTACTGAGAACACCGGCTGTTTGTGCTGGGTGGTGGCAGCTTGACGCCTGGAGATACAGATCTGTGTGAGTCGGTTTCCTGTACGCAGAATGTCCAAATGACCCATCATTTTTACGGCGTACTAGCACGTCTAGAAATGGTAAAGTGCCATCTTTTTCAATCTCCATCCTGAATTTGATGTTCTCATGTAAAGAGTTTAAATGATGAAGGAATTTCTCCAGTTCCTGTCTGCCATGAGGCCATACAACAAAAGTATCATCTACGTACCGCCAGAAGACCGTAGGCTTTAAGACAGCAGACTCAAGTGCTTTCTCCTCAAAGTCCTCCATAAAGAGATTAGCTACCATAGGGGACAAAGGGCTCCCCATGGCGACGCCGTCTATTTGTTCAAAGAATTCGTCATTGAATAAAAAGTACGTTGAGGAGAGTATATTATTATTTATTATTATAATATTAGAAGAAGCAGGTGACTATCTCAAAAAATAGTATAGTTTATCCATTTTTTGCAGATAGCGAGTTTTGGAAAAACGGTTCTCATATACAGCCAGCTCAAAGCACATTTCGGGCTACTATTGACATAAGCCACGGAAGTAACATCAGTAAGAGGCTAGAGCCGGCACCAAGTTGCCCTAGGCCTGTTTTGAAGTTGCCTATCTGAAGACTTCCAACGGAACTTCAATGATTTCAGAAAATTATAGAAAGAATTTTAAAAAATTAAAAATGTTCTCGCAATCTACTCATCGTGAGGTACAATCTTACCAGTGCAAAAATATTCCTATCGGATCACAAAAAAGGCAAATGTGTTACTCTTGAAAAGATTCTTGACATAAAAGCGGAGAATCATCTATCTCCTCATTCCGCCTTGCTCAACAAAAATTTCGGAATGCGAACACATTTCGCGCTCTTTTTAGCAGAACACTCGAAAGCCGTTTACCCAGTCTCTCTCTGCACTTAAGCCTTCATAATCGGCGTCTCCCACGCACTCCTTCTATCTATATATGCCTCTAGTCGTCTTTATCCCATTAATTTCCCGTATACCCTGCTGCCATTGCGACTGCCTCCACTCTCCCTCGCTCTCACTTACTGCCTTCTTTTGTCTTTCTTTCCCGCAACCACTGTGTCTGCCATACATCGGCGGCTCAAAAATTCTGGAGGTCCGCATTTACTACTCAAGAAATGTGTGTGATATCTTATGGGACTTAACTGCTAAGGTCATCAGTCCCTAAGCTTACACAATGCTTAACCTAAATTATCCTAAGGGCAAACACACATACATCCAAGCCCGAGGGAGGACTCGAACTTCCGCCGGGGCCAGCCGCACAGTCCACGAGTGCAGCGCCTGAGTCCGCTCGGCTAATTCCGCGCGGCGCATACACTACTTTACAACTGCTAAGGGACAACTGTCAATTGCTGCTGAACGACTGATAATAACTACTGAATGACCGACAATTGTTACGGAACGCTCGACCAGTGATAGCAAAACTAAATGTATAGGGCGGAACGCGTTTACTGCAGCGAAGAGTTAACACGAACGCTCCACGCATTCGACAGTTCATGCAGTACGCTGTGTGACGAAGGTCGTTGTGGAGCCGATTACGGCGGCACTCCGTGTGGGACGGTAACATGTCTGCGACACAGCATTTGAGTGCTTACGATCGTGGACGAGCAGTTGGACTGCTCGTGGCCCGTCAGTCACTACTGTCTCCACAGTAATGTGTGTGTCCAAAAGTGTCATCTCGCGATTAAAAAAGGCCGCTGAAGGTGGAAACACTATGAGAAAATATGTTGTTGGTCTTAATAGGACCACCAAACCTCAAAAGGATCGATACGTTGCCATAGTGTCGAAAACTAATTTACATCTCACTCCTAGGCAGATCGCTGCAGACCTTTCAACCGCTATTGGTGCAAGTGCCTCTGTTGGAACTATTTCGCGATGATTAAAAGGGCTCGCTCGTATGCTCGGAAGATCGTCAGAAGCATCCCACTTCACCCACGACATCACCGAAAACAGTTCGATGGTGTAGGGAGCACGTCGGTTGGGGTCAGGAACAGTGGTCCAGAGTGATGTTCTCGGATGATTCCCGCTCCACAATGGCAAGTGTGTCTGGCTAGCAAGGAGAGAGAGGCAGACGCGTTACACACCACAGAATGTTTATGAACATAATCGGTATGCAGACATTACGCACAGTGACAAAACACCGATGCATATCTGCGCACGAGGTGCCTTTACAGTACAGAGATGTTGCAGGGAGATTATTCTGGATCATATCCGTCTGTTTAGGGATGTCGTAGATTCCGACTTTCCGTTTATGGACGATAATATCAACCCCCACAGATGACCGTTGAGGTATCGGACACACTGGAAAGTGAAGACACTCAATGTATGGAATGCCCTGCGCACTCCCCAGATATAAACCCTTTAGAACATGCCTGGGATGCCTTGGCAGACGTGTTTCGCAACGAACAGCCCCTCCCAGAACGTTTTAAGAAATGAAGATCGCCTTGAGAGAGGAGTGGGATAATATTCAATACGGATTCTTCAATAGTTTGGCAGCCACCATGAATAACACGTGTTAAATATCCATTAGTGCCCGAGGAGGAAATATTCCTTAGTGACATTCCTACATTGACCTTTGTGTTGGAAGTCTGACTTCTGTCAAACATGAGGGTTATTTATGTCTGTAATCTTACTTTCTAGTACGGTAAAATCTATACCATTTTTCGTTATAAATATATCATTCCACCTCCATTGTGTTTCACGCCGTCCATCAATATCTGATTATTCGTGTCATACAATGTCTCTTTTACTTACCAACGATCAGGCAGTGTATTTTTTCCTCTATACCCTTGTCTTTAAAATTTCCATCCAAAGTGAGCCCTCCCCTATATGTACGTGTTTTCCAATCTGGTACGGATCCAGACCCTCCAAATCCATATAAGATCCCCAGTCTTCAATTTACATTGTCTCCTCTCTCTCTTGCACCCACTGCTTCTATCTCTATCCATTTCTCTTCCTTTTCAATGCCAACGTCTGTCATCGACCATCACTGTCTCCCCTCTCTTTCTCTCGTCCTGACATTAGCTCCACTCCCTCATTGCCGCTGTCCCTCTGCTACTCACGAGCAGCACAAAAGTACGCAAATACGTTCGCATGCCACAAATTTTATTGAGAAAGGATGAATGAGGATTGAGGCAGCTGGTTTCAGTCACAGTATTTTAGAGATTTCGTGTTCTGACAGGAAAATTTTTCCGCTGCTTCCCTTCTTTCCCCCACTATTGCAGGGTGTACTGCTTATGCAGGGTACTAGGAGTGTAAGTGCAGATATTTCTACTGATGTCTGATGACAGTGTAGTAAAAAACATTGCATCAGTATTTAATTCAGTTGCTGAATAATAATTGTATCACTTACGGGTGGTACGTTTTCAGAATGGTTCGTACTCCAAGTACGTGTGACACAAGAAAGCCGTTAAGTTTATTTTCCCCTGAAGAGCAGGTTAAATGAAGTGTGGACGCCTGGACGCCAAACGGGAAGTCTACACTACACAAGCGTACTCCAGTTAACAGCATTTACGATTGTGCTGAAAACATTGGGTAATAAATTATGTGACCTGTTTACCAGGAGACTGTTAGACACAGAGAAAAAAAACACGAACACACTGAAGTGTATAGACACTAAGGTATTACTTATCACAGTATCTTTACCTGTACCCCTAACACCCTACATAAAACGAATTATATATATGTCAGTAAAGGTGTTGACTGTTTATTTATGTACTTCAACAAATTTATATTATTTGGTACATATAAACAACAAATTAGTGTGTGTAATATAACTTTAATACAAAAAGTTTTGCTTTCCTTTCCTTTCTGGATATTTTGTTCATCGACTGCAGTTCATTGAAAACCCCCAGCTTATGACTTGTATCTCAGAAGAGTGAAAATATTATTACAAAAATTTTATTGAATAGCAGTCTCTGTAGTTTTTCGTAGCTTTTAGAGGTCATTTTAAGTTGTTTTCAGGTAAGGTAAGACTCATTTTAGCCCTTTTTTTTCACTGTAGTACCGCTTGGGCTTATTTATGTGTGCGTGAAATAACCGTTACACAGAGACAGTACTTCAGAAAGTTTTACTCGTGAAACAGTGCTAACTAAAAACACACTTTGGTGACCTCAGAACCCTTGCGGTGACGTTAGAACCCATGCGTTGCATTCACTACTTCCATTAAAACTACATTTGCGCCTCACACTGGATTTTATTTACATTTATACATACACAAGTACGGTAACTTTGAAGCTCTGGCTGTTGGTGGTAATACCGAAAAATTTTGCAAGTTATCCCGAAAACATCTCCTTAAGAGTGTATGGTAAAAAGTTTGACAGTTTGCCATAAATATAAACTACAGACGTGGTCATCCCCACAACTGGTATTTTTGGTGACCAAAAATCAGATTTTCGAAAACGAGAAAATGGCTTTCCTAGATGAATGTCTAAATAATGTAGAGTCAAAATTTAAGCCATTTGCAGTGGACGGTTATTTAGATAATTGCAGCTCCTTTGCATAAAAGGCTAAAATCCGGTTTTTGTGGCTTCCTGCGTAAGAACGATGACTTTCAACCTCTGCATATCGGTAATGGATAATGGTATCGAAAATATATGAAGTTCCCCGAGAATCTTTAGGACATACGGTAAAAATTTCCACGATCTGCCAAAAACAGAAATTACACAAGTGGCCATCCCCACAATTGGTGGTTTTGATACTGAAAAAATCACGGTTTTACGTGGTTTTCTCAGGAACCACCCATGAACAAATGGTGCTTTCAGAAATTTCATCGGGTCCTCTCTTGATTACATGTAATGGAAAAGAACCATCCGATTTGCCTGGACTGGGTGAAGTGTGTAATGTTTAAATTTTGGCCTCGAGCATAGTATAGCTACAGTATGCCCAACATCGACAGGTATATAAATGGTTGCTGGGCCAAGGCCTATCTGCAACACTTGACTCGTTATCCTTAGGTTAGTTAGGTTTAAGCAGTTCTACGTTCTAGGGGACTGATGACCATAGATGTTAAGTCCGATAGTGCTCAGAGGCATTTGAAACTTATCTCTGTGATAAAGCGAACACGAGATACGACCCCCGGAAAAAATGCATTTTGACGAGCTGCTTTTTGGAACGAATTGGTACTATGCACTGTCGTGCGCTGATCAATATTAAACGTTTTAACAGTAACACAACTATGAATGTTAGAAATGCTTATACGCTGCATGGGCGTACTGACCTCCAAACCCTTGAAAACTGTTCAGTCAACGCCATTGCGACACTGCACTCCTCCCCACTGTACACCGCATTCAGGTCTAACTTCACTTTTATGGATGACACTGACCGACTGCCTCGAACTACGCTAGTGAATAAGTTCTTGGAACGTGTATATATTCGGCAAAGGGACTGTCCAGCCCATTCTCCCGACTTCAGTGCCATCTAGCAGTGCAGCACAAAGACTGTCCTGCAGTTGTCAACTGTGCTAGTAGCGTAGAAACGGAACGCCCTACCACCCCAACTCCTTACTAACCTTGTTGCCAGCATGGTGCCATGTTGCAGAGCATACAGTTCCGTCCGTGGTGATCACGCATTATATTAAGAATCATATCCTGCCTTTTGTAATACCCATAGGACCATCACCAAATCTTCATGATTTCAGTGCAATTATTCTCTTTGCATAACAGCGTCACTGCCGTTCGTCTGACTGCATGACTCCAAATTTTTTGAGTTAGCTTCTGTAGACTACTGTATGAGTTCCATCTATCTATGGCACAAGTTTATCGAGCTATGTTGTCTGGCAGTGTCACAACATGATACAATTATTTTCGTCAACAAGTTTTGCACACCTGTATGTGTATATGCAGTGTGTAACGGTTATAAGTGCAGATATTTTTATTTGTGAGTGAGGATGGCATACTGAGCAACATTACATCAGTAATTCCGTCATTTGCAGAGAAATAACTATAGCTATTACGAGTTGTATATTTTTAGGTTGGGTAGTGTCTCTAAGTATGTGTGGCAAGAGCAAGCCATTGTTGCTTATTTTCCCCTGGGCAGCAGGTCGGGTGTTGAGTTGTGGATGTTAAACAGTTAGTCTACACTGGCAGGCGTAGTCCACTTGGTGGTGCAGTTATAACCATGCAGAAAACATTAGATCATAGAGTTTCAAACGTGTTTGTGGGAAGACTGTTCGACACAGGGAAAAAATCCTATTAAGGTATCACAAACAAAAATATCTGCACTTATATGCATATACAGCTGGCGTACGATGCCGTCATCGGGTCCGAAGGCGGATGTGATGTCAAATCGCTGCTATGTCATCCTCTGCCATTTGGTGTCATTGAGATGAAGTATGGTTGTGGTACACACTGAAAGCCGCACACCACAGCCACTTAAAGAAATTAAAAATCTATCAAGTACAGTAAGATTGTCTTCCAAATTAATAATTAATAACAAAGTATGTGCTGACAGGCGTGAATGCTATCGATCTGTCAATGTAATAAGTGATAGCTGCAAAATACTAACTTGAATGCCTTACAAAGAATGGAAAAACTGGTCGAAGCAGACCTTGAAGAAGATCATGGTTATGTTATATTAAGACAAATTTAACTTTAGAGTAATGGCGTCTTAGAGAAAGTATTTGACAATGCCCACAGTAATACTTTCTTTGAAATTTTAAAGTTGTAAAAGGTGAAATATAGAGAGCTAAAGGATATTTACAACTTTTACAGAAATCAGACTGCAGTTACAAGACTTGAGAGGCGTGAAAAGGAAGCAGAGATTGAGAAGGGAGTGATATAGGGATGTAGCCTACCATCACTGTTGATCAGTCTGTACACTGAGCAAGCAGTAAAGGAAACCAAAGAAAAATTTTAAGTGAAAATTAAAGCTCAATTAAATGGCAAATGGTTCAAATGGCTCTGAGCACTAGGGAACTTAACATCTGAGGTCATCAGTCTCCTAGAACTTAAAACTACTTAAACCTGACTAACCTAAGGACATCACACACATCCATGCCCCAGCCAGGATTCAAATCTGCGACCGTAGCGGTCGCGCGGTTCCAGACTGTAGCGTATAGAACCGCTCTGCCACCCCGGTCGGCTCAGTGAAAAGAAATAAAAGCTTTAATGTTTTCTGATGACATAGTAATTCTGGAAGTAACAACAGAGTGCTTGGAAAAGTAGTTGAGCAGAATGGACAGAGTCTTGAAAGGAAATATCAGATGAAGATCAATAAAAGGAAAAGGACGGTAATGGAACGAACTCGAATTATATCAGATGGTGGTAAGGGAATTTCACTAGGAAAAGAGACATTTAACTAGCAGATAAATTTAGCTGTTTGGTCAGAAAAATAACTGATGATGGCCAATGGATTTAGGGTATAAAATCTAGAATGGCAGTGACAGGAAAAGCGTTTTTAAGTAAGAGAAATTCGTTAACATCGAATATAAAGTTAAGTGTTAGGAGCTTTTTCTGAAAGTATTTGTATGGAGTGCAGCCACATATGGAAGTGAAACATGGATGATGAATAGTTTGGGCAAGATGAGAATAGAAGCTTTTGAAATGTGGTGCTACAGTAGAATGCTGAAGATTGGATGGGTAGATCACGGAACTAATGAGAAGGTACTGAAAAGAATTGGAGAGAAAAGTAATTTGTGGCACAACCCGACTGGAAGAAGGGTTCAGTTGACAGGACACAGTCTGAGACATCAAGGGATCACCAGTTTAATATTGCGTGAAAGTTTGAGGGGTAAAAATTGTAGAGGGAAACCAAGAGACGAATACAGTAAGCAGATCCAGAAGGATGTTAGTTGCAGTAGTTATTCAGAGATGAAGAGGCTTGCACCGGATGGAGCATCATGGAGAGCAGCATCAAACCAGTCTTCGGACTGACGACCACAACAGCAACAGCAATGAAAACTTTATAACTATACATTGTAAACATGCTCGTTGACTGGATTACTAATGTTCCTGCATGTCCACCATTATAAGGCTCGAGCCTGGGTACTGTATATCATGAACAGCTTCTTCGACCGTTCGGTGCCCAAACAACTATGTGTATTTACACCAAATTCGTCGACAACAAACGTAAACCTCCTCGTTAATGGAAGCCCCCCCCAAAAAATTTTCAGGCGATCCTATCTCGCCATGGTAATAAGCAATATACGGCCGGGTCTCGCAAGCAAATAACCCGCAGCAGCGCCGGCGCTATCACACGGCGAGTCTCGGCGTTATTTTAGAGGCTCGAGAGAGAGGCGGCGGTCATGCAGGTTGGCGGCAAAAATGAACCGCGGGGCGTGGTTTAGGAGGGTAGGGGACGTTACGACGGGGGAGGGGGCGGGGGATGAAGTGGGCCGGGCGGGGCCAGCCAGGGCATTATCGAAACATTGGCCACCCCTTCCGGCTCGCCCTTTCGCAGCCGATATTGAAAGAATCCCAAGTTGTTTCATTCCGCCGCCTATCGGCCTAACTCGAAACAAACTTGCGGGTCCCTGGCTGAGTGGTGGGGGTTGGGGTGGGTGACGGGGTGCTGTTTGCTGGGGCGCAGCCAGATTGGAGGGCCCTCGGCGCCGTGTTATTACCAAAGTTGGCGGCGTCATGTGTCCGCAGCGATCCGTCAAACGCTGACATCCTCAGTCAATACTTTTTTCTTCCGGGTGCGCGTCAATGACATCGGAACGCCGCACTGATGTTGATTGAGCAGTCAAGTCTTCCCACATTAACACATTAACACTGTAGTGCCACGCAGAACAAAATAACACTGTGCTAGGTACAAAACCTGAATTTGCGACTGACTTGTGTGATACACCTGTGACCGGTAGTACTAAGTATATTATATAGGACAGGGATTTATTGATATGCACAGATGCAATTTCGGGTATTATCCCGAAAATTGTCAGAAAAAAGTTACTGTTCATAATATGTTGTGCGTCCTATACTCCACAGCCGGCCCGAGTGGCCGTGCGGTTCTAGGCGCTACAGTCTGGAACCGAGCGACCGCTACGGTCGCAGGTTCGAATCCTGCCTCAGGCATGGATGTGTGTGATGTCCTGAGGTTAGTTAGGTTTAATTAGTTCTAAGTTCTAGGCGACTGATGACCTCAGACGTTAAATCGCGTAGTGCTCAGAGCCATTTGAACCATCTACTCCACAGTTGGCACTACACACGCTGGCAGATGACGTACTCCACGCATTCGCCATACCAACACACCTACATTGGATCTTCACATTGTGTACCGTGATTAGTCATTCCACACAACCTTTTTTCCACTGTTCAATAGTCCAGTATTTACTATGCTTACAGCAAGCGAGGTGTCGTTTGCCATTTACTGGCGTGATGTCTGGCTTATGAGCAGCGTTCGTCCATGAAATCCAAGTTTTCTCACCTCATAGTACTTCCACTGGATCCTGATGAAGTTTGGAATTCCTGTGTGATGGTCTGGATAAATGTCTGTCTATTACACATTACGACCCTCTTCAACTGTCGACGGTGTGTCAGTCAACAGACGAGGTCGGCCTGTACGCTTTTCTGCTGTACGTGTCCCTTCAAGTTTCCACTTCACTATCACATCGGAAATAGTGAACCTAGGGATGTTTAGACGTGTGGAAATCTCGCGCACAGACTTATGACACAGGTGACACCCAATCACTTGACTACGTTCGAAGTCCGTGAGTTCTACGGAGCTCTCCATTCTGCTCTCTCATCATGTCTAATTACTTGGAGTACCTGACAGCAGGTGGCAGCACAATGCACCTAATATGAAAAACGTTTGTGTTGGAGGTGTTCGGATACTTTTGATCACGTAGTGTATAAAGATATAGGTGTTTCACAGTTTCTCGAAATTTAACCCCTATGGGCTGAAGTAGCCCGTGAAAATCTTTTTTTAAAATAAATATTAAAAACTACTAAAGGATTTTTAAAGCTATATCTATGAAAATTGGCATTTGGCCTCTCGGTTTCAAAGAAAAGAATACGGGGTTCAGTGTTTTTGGAAATTCAGCCGCTATGAGGATGACATAAGAGATGATCATATTCATTTTGCTTCATGTTTGAAGGGAAAATCATGAAGATTGTACTTCTCTGATACAAATTAAAAATACGTGCTTCGCTGTTTTTGGAAATTCAACCTCCAAGGGATTGAAACAGGGGGTGTGAATTTTTATGAAAATATTTCATTTTGAAAGCGTTTTAAAGCTAAATTTTTTAAGGTCCGTATTTTTCTTCTACGTTAGAAATAAAAAGAATACATGTTCCACTGTTTTTGGAACCCCTAAGTAGGGCCCCACTGATTCACCGACTCATCATCCCCCCGTCTAAACCACTAAGTATAGAGCTGAACCCCCCTCAGCGATAGTGGAATGGAGGATTTTTTAGAAAATATTTTTAAAGCTTAACTATTAAAACTGGTATCTCACCTCTCGGTCAATGAAGCAGGTGTTAGGGGATAAAGTTTCTATGGAAATATCACCACAAGAACGCAGAAGACATGATTAACAGCTACCAGAACTGCCTTTTGGTCAGAAATACATTCCAAAAAGACCATGCTTCTATGGCGTGAAGGCGTGTGGAAAGTTTAGAAGGTGTTGCAAATTCGATTAAACGAAAACAAAAGACAAAATATGTGCATACTACACAATATACATGAGCCGAGCATTTGGTGCTCAGCTAGTCTCTTTATAATCACAACACCCGTGGTACTTACGAAGTAACATGGAGAGAGCAATGATTAAGTTTTAAGAACTCTTGTCAACGATGAAGCTTTTCTACTATTTTTCCCATTCGAGAATTTGATGTTGGTTCGTTTTCTTCGGAGCAACGTGAAGTTTACTTTTTAGGTAGTGTTTAATGTTTTACCTAAATCACACAAAGCATTTCTGTGGTAGCATATAGAGCAGATAATACAGTAGATTTTGTGGTAATCTGTGAAAATGTCTCACCAACTCGACATTGCAGTAATACGGTGTAATCTCCTGAAAACTATAAACTACATGTCCATGTATAAAAAATGTAAACTTGTGTGCTTCAAAAAATACAATATAGCAGCTTTTCTGTACAGGATTGATGAGTGACAACTGTCAAAAGTTAAATCGAGCAAATACCATAGAATAACAATTTGTGGCTGTAGGAAGCGAGACAGTCAAAAGCGTTTAGTTCAAGTCTTACTGTTGGTAAGGTATTGTGAAACTGTTTACAAGATACTTGTACTCTATACACTAGCATATTGCAAATATATGTGGGAGCCTTAAGAGATTGTTGCGTGTGAACAACGTTATACAAAACCTACAACTGGCGAACATTGGCACATCCTGATGTCCAAGACGTATCGTATCAACTTGCTCCTTCTTTAAGCCAGTGAGTGCCACAAAAGGATTTTCTCTCCACTTTGATTCATTATATGTTCTGTAGTTATCTGATCTCTAGTGTTAAGCATTCTTCTATGGCACCAAACTGTATTTACTCTTTATGGCCCACGTTTCACTTCCTTACAACACTACTTGACAAGAGGAACTAGTGTTATTGTTGTAAGACTACATACTAAAATACGCCTACAGTGCAATAGATTTGTTTTGCTACGTTAACATTAATTTCATCCTCTTTATAAGACACTGTCCATGCAGTTCAACTGACTTGCGAGTTTTCTGCTGTCTGTGAGAGAATTGCAACGTAATCGGCAGACTTTATAGTTTTAAACAAGTTCCCTTGACATTTATTTATTTTTCCAAATATCTCCTTCATATGCTTTAGTGCAGGTTCAGTGTACAGACAGAATAATAACAGGGTGCATTCCTATCATATTCTTTTCTCAGGTATCATCTTCTTTACTTTTGTTGTTGATTGACTTTCTTTACTATTAAACTACTTCTTCTAAGTTTATATACATCAGTAAACTTAATGTCGAAAATCATCGATTTCCTCGTAGCGTTGCGGAAGATGTCGATGTACTCTTTTCTCTTATTATGGCTGTTCCTTTTTTGTTCTTTTCACAGTTTTGCCTTCTAAACTGTAACTATAACTGATACATTTTTCTGTCTTCGAGTCTGCAACGATTACTGTGGACAGTACCTGGGAAGCTGTATCAACTGACGGAACGGTGTTGAGAATACACATATTTATTATGCCGTAACACAAGCTTAACAGTCACTCACTATTGATTACATACAATAATTACACACAGCAGTATGCAATTGGGGAATGTCCATCCTTACGTGTTTCATCCCTTTAACACCACATACTTGCGATTATGTGCAAAATACTTGTGTTAACTCTTACTATCCTAATTTAGCGATTAAGCAACAAACTGTGCAATACAATACAGTTTTCCTCCAGGCGAAATACAATGAAGAGTAAATGTAAAATAATGTATTATACACAGGGTGATTATAATTAAAGTTAAACTTTCAAAACGCCGTATAATTAACACCACTGGTCAAAATGACTTCAAATAGCAACAGAATATTATCGGAGAAGGGGGGAAACGTATGCCAGAATAAAAAAAAACAGCGTGAAAATTGATCAATAGATGGCGCTGTATGTGTCAGAATACGTAAATGAAAACACCTGTCATGCACACGACCCATTGAAGTTGGCATAAACATACCAGGTACACCGCTTTTCCTCCTTTCGTGTGTGCGACGTTTGCCATGACTGTCTCAATGCAGGATCACGCTCAGCTTGTAAAGCTGTATTACAGGAATGACGACTGGGCACACGTCGCTCTGCAGAAGTTCCGGACACTGAAGAGTTTGCCGGGGACTGCCGTGGGTCTGGAGAAAATGATTTGTAAATTCAAAAAGACGGGTTCTTTTGGTGTGCAACCTGGTAGAGGGAGGAAACGAACTGATTCGACATCAGTGGAAGCAGTGACCACAGCAATGCAGGAGGAGACGAGTGGTGGTTTGCAACGTGTAGTGCACGGAGAATTGCCCAAACATTGGACATACCCCTGAGCACGGTGTGTAAAATCCTACGAAACATCCATTAACCAGTATCACTTCATCGTGAAAAGGTCACTGTGTCGTGCGGTTTACGGCATCATTTATCATAGGGCCATATTTTTTCGAAGAGACAAGTGCTTCCGGTCCTGGTACCTGTACCGTCACTGGTAAGTGCTATGAGTGTCTTTTGCGCAACCACCTCATTCCCAGCTCTCCAACAATGTGGATGTGTGGATGGGATTATTTTTATGCAAGATAGCGCACCTCCGCACATTGCAAATCCAGTTAAGCATCTGCTGAAGCGCCGTTTCGGAAATGGTAGAATTATCAGCCGCCATTTCCCTTCCGAAGGACCGTCACGATCACCTGATCTTAATCCGCGTGACTACTGGCTGTGGGCTATCTGAAAGATTTTGTGTTCAGCTTTCCGACTGAAGACTTATTTGCATTGAAGGCACGCATTGCGCAACACATTCTGAGCGTGACCCCGGAAACAGTTGGATCTGTTGTGGAACATGCTATTTCTCCATTTCAGCTTGTTGCAGAAAACGGTGGGCAGCATTTTGAACATTTTTGCGTCGGTCATACGGAAATTAATAATCCAATTTGATTTTGACTGGTGCTTTTTATGCGGTTTTTGGCCTGAGGAAAATTAAAAACCGATGATATTGATGCTTTGTACGCGCTTTTTGGCCTCAGACAATTGAAAACTGATGTGAATGATTTTTTGTATGAACCTTTTTTCCTCAGGACAATTGAAAACCGATTTTTCCCATCCGATGTGATATGGCCTTGCCGTGGTGGATGGGCTTACGTAATTTACAGTATCACACCTGTACACCCAGGCATACTGAGTAGTACAGTTTGTTAAACATCAAACGTACACGTTAGGCATTGTTGTATCATTTGTCTTTTGTAGTCGACCACTATTAAATTATAATGTTTGCAGAGCCATCTATTACTGCATTTTGTAACTATTTATTTTTCTTCTGCCATACGTTTTTCCTCTTCTCTGATAATATTCCATTGCAATTTGACGTCATTCTCACCAGTTGTGTTATCTCTACAGCGGTTTGAAAGTTTAACTTTAATTATAATCACCCTGCATATTTGTCGAATCAGTTTTGTAAACGTTAATATCAATGATCAAATCTGCGAAAGACTGCAATTGTATCATTTCATGACCACTAACTAAGCTGACCATTTCACGCTTTATACCAATATTCTAAATGCATCAGCCCTCATCTAAAAACATCTTTGTGTTTTAAATTGGCATAGTAGTTGGAGAGTTGTGAATGTATGTCATTTATTGTGACTGGCACCCAAAATGACTGTCGCGGTTAGAAGGTGAGAAGTGTATGTTGCAACGGATTGACAGCAAGTGTCCTGAAACGATGTGGATTAGGATAGGTAAAAATAGTGGGGGTACCGTTTGGGACGCGATGAAGAGGGGACCTGCGTTCGATGGACCGAGAAGGGCACGTGGAGGAAGGATTTTCATCTACGTGCACAGAAGTCATGTTGGAAACTTAGGAGTTTCGGGAGTGAAGCTGAGTTGTGGACTTAGTAAGTTTAGCTAGCTTGGTAATAAACTGTGAAACAGCAATGAATATCAGTTACGAATTCCGATAGAATTTGAACCGTCGCTTTCTAGTTGAAACAACCGGTTGTCGAACCCGTTTATTTACCCAGTTATTTATCTAGCACCAAACATATAAACCTTTGGTTAATAAACAATTTTAGTTCAAACTTATCCCCTCGTTGACAAGTAAGGGTGATTCAAAATCACCGAAACTACGAAACTATAATTTCACAATTTTAAGTATAGTCTATTCACCGAGAGCTGGGACGAAACATAAGCATTGTAACGTGAGCGACTACACTCGTTTCCAGAGAAAGCATTCGGTGTTCACGTGACACGTAGGGGTGTGGAAAATCCTTGGCGCACCCTTTGCAGCTAGCGGCGTTTGGCTGGCTGCCGAGCTGTCACAGCGGACCGTGAGAAACCTGGGCAACAATATACGAAATAAATGTAACAATAATGTTAAAATAATGTTAAACTGAGTTCATTCTGTCGAAGCAGATTTATTTTCATCCAGGTTGCTAACAAAACGCTCCATTCAAACACAATTAATTGTTAATTGTAATAACAATACCAGTAATAATAATGATAAAGGGCGAAACAAGGTTCACTCTGTCGAACTTGAGCTGTTTTCATTGAGGTTTATAACAAACCGCTCCTCTCTCTCCTCTATAATGCAGTCTAATTTCCACATTTGAGTTTCCACGTTTTCTACGACATGGAGGACGCACTTGTTCCAATCCTCTGCAGACACAGTTCTTACTGCTTCTTCTATCAGTACTTTAACTTCTGACATTTTGTATGTTCTGTTTTTCGCTGACTCGATGGCGTTTAATTCACAGTGGACGGAGGAATTCTGAGAACAGTTTTTCCTGCATTCTTCGCCATTTCATCTATTGCGTACTCGTTGTGCTTAGTGATTTTTAACTATATCTAAAAGATCTTTCTTCAACATACCGTCTTCGAAATCGATGTTTTTAGATTTTACCCACTCTTATATTTCGTGCTTATTGGAATTCGCATTGGGAACTTTTTCTTTTCTCCGAGAATGGTACGGCGCTTTATCAATAACAGTAACTGCATTTTCCTGAAGCCGAGGAAGAACATCTTGAAACCACTTCTCGAAGGTTTCGGCGCACATCTCCTCATGATAATCTCCACTTTTCTTTGATTCGAAAGTCCCTTGCTTCCGGTGGATAATGCGGACAGAAACGCTTGTTTTGAGGAATTTATAGTGTCATCTACCCAGACGTAACTTCGGGTATGTCCTGAGTTCACCCACGTCTCATCCAAATAGTAAATGGATCTGCCTTCATCCCTCAACCGTTTAATGGTTCGAAGATAACGCCGCCTCCATAAAATGTTGTCATCCCTGTCTATTAACATGCTATCGCGCCCACGCCGGACATATTTGAAATTCATTTCTCTCAACAACTTATAAAATGTAGTCCTCCGAAAATTGCCCAGATCTGCAACTTCGTTCACGACTGTAAGCACTTTATCAATTGTTGGCAATTCGTTACGAAAAAAAATCGTGTACTTTCCTTCGTATCACATTTCTATCGAAGTCATCAAGACTTTCAGAAAGTTTCTGTCGTAATTTTCCTTTTTTGGGAGACTTCAAAGACTGTGCAGCCCTGTACTCACTTATCACACGATACACTGAGGAGCGTCCAACACCTGTAGCCGCAACTGTTTTCGAAACAATGTCACTCATCGACTGTTCTGGATGTAACAGTTCCGTTTTATGCACATTAAGCACCATGTGCTTCTCAGAAGAACTTAATGATTTCTTCTTTGCTCGCTTCTTTGGTGGACTGAGAACTGACACGTCGACCTCGCTCGCTGAATCCGTGGATGACATAATGAGGACAGCCGTATGTGATGCTAATGAAATAAGTGAATATATAAAATAAGAAACCATGCGATGCTATTGGATGCGCACATAAACAGTGAATGCTCAGCGTGACTACAAACACATATACTTACTCTAATAATCAACAACTAGTCTTTCAAGGGTCTTTACAGATGAACTTAATACATCCTGAAATCGCTGCTGTACAACACTCACTAACGAGCTCACACCTGCAACTGAGATGGCCACACTGACTAAGCGCCGCGCCTGCGAACTGCACCATGCATCGCTCATAAAGGACAAACGGTTGCACCCATCGCATTCGAACAAACTACAAAATTAAATTCAAATGTTTCTGAAACTTTTCTCGCTTACACCCTCAGAAAAAAATTTAAAGTGGAAAGTTTGTCGCTTACTATATTTCGGATGATGATTTGGTAAAAGTTCTGCATCGGACGTGAGATTTTAATTTATTAATTTATTACTTCACTATTACTGACTCTATTGGGCAGAAAGTTTGCAGACGTCATCAAAATGTAGTACTGAAGGCAATTATAAAAATATTTCGGTGCGACACACAGTTTAGAAGATATGGCGTGATAAATATAGAGTAACGCGAAAAAACAACTTTTCCTGAAAGCTTAAATATTTATCTTTTTCTGTGACAATAAATTTTAATGTAATTTAAGAAAAGGTGTCGGAAGGTAGTTCTCGGGTTAGTTTATCATGTTCAGGTGCAAAATTATAAAAAACACGACTTTCATTTTTTAATTTCTGTCGCCCCTGCCTTGTACACCCCTCGACGGCAGCGCTGTGGTCACGCGCCTCGCCTTGCCGTGTTTACAGTACGTCTCTTGTTTCGGTGAATGGAGTATAGTCACATTATGCCGTCAACTTTTTAAAGGACTGGAAATACCTTGTACTCACGCAGTATCGAAGCTAGACTAACAGACAGACGACTCAAAAATCGATCGCGCACTTACTCCTACGCTCACAATGTCGCGAAAGGAAGGGTCTAGTTTAAAAGAAGGGGAAGTCAGGTAGCATCAATCGCTTGCTGTTTTGGTAGATTATGTCAGCTACAGCTAGGTAAAATACACTGCAAAAAGCCAGAAGCTTTGCTCCCTATTCGTTTCTCTTCTGCCGTTCTTGCTCTCGCTTACTCTACCGTTCAGTGGCCTAGTAATGCAGTAACGCGTGGTCCTCACAATTAATGAAACAGATGTGTCTGTTTACAGTTTTGACTGTGGATCACATCTTTATGAAAAGATGTATATTATCAACACCGAAACATACACCAAACGTCGAAGAGCGTCTGAAATTGTTAAAGTGAGGTTGGAAAAGATTCAGATTCATTTCCGTATAGCACGAGTAGCGCGCAACAACGGAGAACACATCAGTTCGTCGTCTGCATCCATAATGCCACGAAAGTGTACTTGAGCAAATATTTAAACTGTTAAGTAGGATATCGATCAAAACTTCATGATGCTTATGCCGTCCTCACACAGGACGTAAAACTGAAAGTGGACATGAAGCTGGTCGAGTTTTGTGACGTCAGAACGTGGAATTTCATGTCCTCATACGGGAAAGGCAGAATCAGACACGAAAAATTTTGAATTTCTAAGCAGGAACGTGGTCAATGAAATACAATCTCGTTTTTATATCTCAAGCAGAAATTATGAGATGCCACAATCGACTAGGTCGTTCGCAGTTGAATCCCGTATTTGCAGATTTATATATAATAATTTGGATGCTATGAATACAAGCTGTTTCAAAGCACTAGCGGATTGAGTGTTTCCAAACCGCCTCATATCTGATACGATTTATGATAATTAAATATCAGTCAACGACATACCGTTGGTTAAAACTTTCCAGGACATTGTAAGACACAAACTGACATCGGTCAACTATAGTGTAGGGGATAGAGATGAAGATAGTGTCCTAAAAGAATGACCTTTCATCTTATATTTACTGCACAAATTTTTATTTATCTCTACTTGACGATACCAGGACCTTCCTTCTAAATTAATGGTTCAAATGGCTCTGAGTACTATGGGACTCAACTGCTGTGGTCATCAGTCCCCTAGAACTTAGAACTACTTAAACCTAACTAACCTAAGGACATCACACACATCCATGCCCGAGGCAGGATTCGAACCTGCGACCGTAGCAGTCGCACGTCTAAATTAATAAAAGTATTTTCTATCATAGTTGATGTTGTGTATATATAATGCATCTCCCCGTTCATAAATGAGTTTGTCCACTATTATATACACGCAGTCACCAATGAAATGCAAGACTGCTGTCAACGGCATTGTCTGAAGTGTTCGTGATTTGTTATCTATTTCTTTACTTATTGCGGGACACATCATTCTTTTGTTAATACTGTGTCTGGATGTGTGCAAATACACATATGTGTACGCATGCCTCTTTTACACACACACACACACACACACACACACACACACACACACCACACACACACACACAAAAGTGCTAGCGCGCGCACACGCACACGCGGACGCACACACACATACGAGCACTTAATCTTACATCAAGTACATAATTTCACAGTAATATTCCAGTAAGTAAATGATTTTTGGTCTTTATCTACAAGTAAGTTTGACTACTCACAGTAGTAGATTTTACACTTCCTTCTTTCATGTGTCTTGAACATAGTACTCTATAAAAATACTGCTGCTGAGCAGAGGTAGTGATATAATAAAAATGTCCATAGGGTTTTACTAAAAAGTGGGAATGCTACAATAATTTTAATCTGATGAGGAAAACATTTTTATTCCAATTCCAGAGAAGCAAGATGCTGGCAGGTTTGAACTTTACCGAACTATCGGTTTAATAAGTCATTCTTGCAAAACACGAACACTAATTTGTCACAGAATAATGACACCACTGGTAGAAGCCAACCTCGGCGAAGATCAGTTTGGTTTCTAGTAAATGAAGAGGCGAGATCGTACTGACCCTATCACCTGTCTTAGAAAATAGATTCAGAGAAAGATTTCTAAAATGTTTAATATAACACTCTCTTTCACATTCAGAAGATCGTAGAGATGAAATAGTAAGAACAAAAGGTTATCTACAACTTCAACCAATCAGACTATAGTTATAACCAAAGAAATTAAAGAAAATCAGGTAGGGAGAAGGGAGTGAGACAATGCTCTAGTGCATCCCCGATGATATTCGACCTGTTCATTTAGCTGGTGCAAAAGAAAATGAGGGAGAAAGTACAAAACGGAATTCAAGTTCAGGGAGAAGAAATAACAACTTTAAAACTCAACTATAACATCGTCTGTCAGATACAGCAAAGGACTTCGAACAGCATCTTAACGAAATTGATAGGTTCGTAATAACATTTAATAAGGCGACCATCAACATAAGTGAAACTAGGGTATTAACATGAAGTAGAATTAACTCAGGCAATGCTGAAGGAATTAGATGAAGTAAAGAGGTACGTATCAAAAGTAGTATATAATAGCGAAATAGCAGATGATGGCCGAAGAAGACAGAATATAAAATGCAGACTGGCAGTGGCAAGAAAAGCATTTATTTTTATTAATATACGGATGCTGAGGGAATTAGATTAGGAAATGAGACACTTAAAGTAGTAAATACGTTTTGCTATATTGGTGGCGAAATAACTTATGATGGTCGAAGTAGAGAGGATATAAATTGTAGACTGGCAATGGCAAGGAAAGCGTTTCTGAAGAAGAGAAATCTGTTAACATCGAGTATAGATTTAAGTGTCAGGAAGTTGTTTCTGGCAGTATTTGTATGGGGTGTAGCCACATGGAAGTGAAACATGGACGATAAATAGTTTGGACAAGAAGAGAATAGAAGCTTTCGAAATGTGATGCTACAGAAGAATGCTGAAGATTAGATGGGTAGATCACATAAGTAATGAGGAGGTATTGAATAAAATTGGGGAGAGGAGGAATTTGTGGCATAACTTGACTAGAAGAAGGAATCGGTTGGTAGGACATATTCTGAGGCATCAAGGGATCACCAATTTAGTATTGGAGGGCAGCGTGGAGGGTAAAAATTGTAGAAGACCAAGAGATGAATACACTAAGGAGATTCAGAAGGATGTAGGTTGCAGTAGGTACTGGGAGATGAAGAAGCTTGCACAGGGCAGAGTAGCATGGAGAGCTGCATCAAACCAGTCTCTGGACCGAAGGCCACAACAACAACCAGGGAATAAAAATTAGTGTGAGAAAGTTTTTATCTGAAGATATTTGTCTGGAGTGTAGTCTAGCCTATTGTGGGAGTTAAATGAGGATGGTAAGCTGTTAGGCAAGAACAGAAGATTCTGAAATGTGGTGGTAGAGACAAATGGTGAATATTAGATGCATCGCTCGAGTAACTAATGAGGAGGTGCAGAATCGAACTGTGTAAAAGGAAATTACAGAAATTAATGGCTGAAAGGACAGAAAGGAAGAGACAACTGATGGGACGAATCCTGAGGCATCAAAGAATCGACAGTTTGGTAATGCAGGAAGATAAGGGTAAAATACAGTAACATGTTCAGATGGATGTAGGTTGAAGTGGTTACTCAGAGATGAAGAGGAGTGCATACGATAGACTGGCGTGGAGAACTAGGTCAAATCAGTCCTAACACTCAAGACCACAGCAACAGTGACAACAACAAAATCGAGCAGATTACTGTACTTTTGCATCGCACTATTTGTAGTGCAAATTTTAAAAGCTAATATCCTTATTGTCTGGACACGGACATTTTCTTCTTGCCGTGTATCACATTATGAATATTGAAGTTTTATTCATTTGTACTACGGACAGAACATCATGGCTGGCACGCAGATAAGGGAACAAATCAGCGTTTTAACAGAGCTAGAATATCAGGTGCGTCCGGTGTGGGAAACGGTTTGATTTCGGCACTAGATGTAGCGGGCAACTGCCACTGCTGAGCGCTGCTGTTGTGGATGAAGAACACATTATGATCCATCTGAAGCACTGTCTCATTTCTGAATGTGCGCCAAGCACGATGCAGACCAAGTCTGTGTTGTTTCACGACGAGAAGAATGTTTTGTGTGACTCCAGAGATACTGGTTAAAGGTCTACACGGATATGTATGGACATACCTGGGGATGGACAAAAATATAAAAACGCAACGCATTATCATGCATAATACGATTTAGCAAAATCGGTGACATTCAAAGCAGCTTCCAGCCGTCTCAGAATGGATGAAGATCCTATGTGGTTTCCAAGGCAATCTCACACCATTCCTACTTCAAAGCAGTAGCAAGTTTAACTAACCATGATGGAAGTGAATAGCGATCACCCGACATTCCTTCCAACATAGACCACCAAGACTCAATAATATTGACATATTGTTACTGAGTTGACCAGAAAGATGCGACAGTTCATCCTTGTGATCACATGACCAGCGCTCGAGGATGCGAACTTTGTGAGGAGGGCCACTGTCTTCATGCACCACAGCAGCATCATTGGAGAACAAACATTGTACTATCAGACGGACCTGATGAGCCAGAAGGATCTCATAATCCTTGGTCATTATGCGACCTTGCCGAGTATACATGGAGCCCATAGGATACCACGATATGGCTCCCAAGATCATAACAGAACCCTCTCGATGCTTCACTCTCCTGTCGTGAAGTCGGCAGGAAGTTGCACACTGTGCGCAGCGAGAGTGGTGCGACCAAACGACTTTTGTTCATTGCTTCATAGTTCAGTAATTTGCATCACTGATGAGTACTTTACGAATTGCACCTTTCTCTGCAGTTCCCTACATCTGGAACTCTTTTTTGGAAATTTGTGGTAAGGTTCTATGGGACCAAACTGCTGAGGTCACCAACCGCTAGGCTCAGACACAAACTAACTTAAACTAGCTTATGCTAAGGACAACACACAAACCCATGCCCGAGGGTGGACTCGAACCTCTGATGGGAGGTGAGGAATACTCAGTATTGTAGAACACTCAGTGTAATGTCGTTTATTGAAACTGAACTACTCTTCTCGAACAATCACTATATACACACAAAAACAAATAACTTGTAGACGACCATTCATCAAGAGCGTCGGTCAGATCTGTCGGAGCTGGTCCCAGCTCGGTGAGGAAATGGCTGTACTGCTTCTGCGCTGGTCTTATAAAGCCGGTGGAGGCCGGCGGAGTACTCCAACTTTCCCTGTGTCTCTGATGCGACCTCTGCAGAAAAAGGTTCGCATTAGTCTCTAGCAAGTTCTGTTTGTTTTGAAGAATTGTTTACTCTTGGTTGCGCCTGCAAGTGCTTGTATATATTATATGGTACACAGGGGTGTCTTGAGTGTAGTCTGCCTGGCAGGGGCCGTCTGTGGCAGACATAACAGGTGGAGCCGCGTGAACCGTGGTAAGGTGCCCGAGATCGCATGGCTACCCCACGCAGCTGGAGATCTCTTCGTCTTGTTTTAATGCTTACAGAGTTCGCGAGTGCGACGTTCAGTTCTACAGTACATTTTGCAGCTGCTGTCCTCTTATTTTTCGTCGCAAAACTCCTCAATACACACTTTAGTATGTGTGATAGGTTAGCGCATGATACTTTTCCATTTTCACTGTATGCATTATAGATCATCGATACGGTACCTCCTTAAACGTCAAAGCCGTTTGCTACTTCGGTTCCAGAAGCAACCAAGGTTGATACTGGAGAATCAACACTTTTGCGACGTTCGAATGCACTTAGCTCCGATATAATCCGCTCATAACTACTCAGAGCACTGTTCTGACCACGACTGACACTTGTGACATATTGAGAAAATAGAACAAATGCCATTCGTGGTCAAATAAAACAGCACAACCTGTAAGCTTGGCTAACATCTGCACTTGTGTACAAACATAAATTTGTCGAGATGTTTCGATGTCTTTGTCCAACCCTTGACGACGCTGCCTCTGCAGGCTGAGAACAGAGAGTGTGAGGACGAAGGGTTCTCTTATGTTGTGGGCTATTCCAGTGCAGTCGACCATCCGTGGACTTCTCACACCTTTACGGATACTCAAGGATGAATAGTTCAAGAGACTATCTTCTCGATGGTTTTCACCTTATGGCACATGGGACGCGAAAACAACGTCTCACCTTAGTCAGCGTGTATGATTCATTTTCCTTCAACAGCCTATGATATTGATATCCAAACTGCTCTTTGAGTAAAGTGGTTATGTTGGCCATGTCTTCGTTGATCAAATACTTTGTGCGAACCAGTCATCAGGTTACACGGCCTTGCCACAGTGATAACACTGGTTCAAAAATGGTTCAAATGGCTCTGAGCACTAAGCGATTTCTGAGGTCATCAGTCGCCTAGAACTTAGAACTACTTAAACCTAACTAACCTAAGGGCATCACACACATCCATGCCCGAGGCAGGATTGGAACCTGCGACCGTAGCGATCGCTCAGTTCCAAACTGTAGCGCCTAGAACCACACGGCCACTCCGGCCGGCGGTAACACCGGTTCCCGTCAGATCATCGAAGTTAAGCGCTGCTGCGCGCAACTGGCACTTGGATGGGTGACCACCTTGTCTGCCGAGCGCTGTTAGCGAGCGGGGTGCACTCAGCCCTTGTGAGACAATCTGATGAGATACTTGATTCAGAAGTAGCGGCTCCGGTCTCGGAAAGTGACATACAGCCGGGAGAGCAGTGTGCTGACCACATGCCCATCAAAAAAATGGTTCAAAATGGCTCTGAGCACTATGGGACTCAACATCTTAGGTCATAAGTCCCCTAGAACTTAGAACTACTTAAACCTAACTAACCTAAGGGCATCACACACATCCATGCCCGAGGCAGGATTCGAACCTGCGACCGTAGCAGTCCCGCGGTTCCAGACTGCAGCGCCAGAACCGCACGGCTACCGCGGCCGGCCCACATGCCCATCCAGCGACGCCTGTTGTCTGAGGATGACACGGCGGCCGTTGGGTCTTCATGGCTTGTTTGCGCGGAGTTTAGTTTTAATCAGCAGTTTACGGCTTTAGTCTTTAACCAAGGTCTAGTTTTCGGCCTATCAGTGTTTTTATTCTGAAAAAATGATTTGTGCAATTCCGTCATATGTACAGCTGGCACGTGCCGTGAACGGCAGACAAGAACACAGCGACAGCATTGATAGGGCGACCAACTGCTGCCAGTCTCACTGTGGCGCCACACGCAGTACGGTGAGACACCTCCTAGATGGCCCACAAACCTGGAACTGCTTCATGGTTCCGCTAAAAGGCATTCAAATAGTCAATTTATCCGCCAATACCTATGCCAGGCACCACAGAGAGCGTTCAGACCCGGAACTACGAAGGCTTTATCTGTTTTGTTTTCAAGGTCCTACCAGTCATGAAATAAACGACAGTTAAAATGTATCATTTGCAACATTTAGCTACACCTTCCCGTTACTTCTCCAGGCAGTCGCTGCTCCCGCGTTCACATTTATCGAAGCGTGGTACCAACTTTCCAATGTTCTCGTCTTAGAAGGCAGTCGCCTGTGGTCTCTGCCATTTCTCTAAGCTGGTCCGCAACTCGCAATCTGTGCCAAAACGCTGTACACAATGCATCGAGTCATGTGAACCGAGAGATGAAAATCAGAGGTAGCGAAGTCCAGGCTGTAAAAAGGGTGATTACAACCCCCGGAAACGCTGCAAGGGCGTCTTTGTTCCAACTGCAGTGCGCGGACAAGCATTGTCATTCCTCTTCGCTTGATCTGAGTTGACCTGCGTAGACAGTTTCCTACAATCATTCGTTGGATTCGCTTTCTGCCGTAACCACCTGCAACACGAATGTCTGTAAAATGTAAACTTTCACGATCGGAATTGCCATAATTAATCATATCTACCATACTGTTATGCCGTGGCCAAATGAATTTCACCTCAGAACACGACGTATCGTCCCTATCAGCGGAGAAGACATTTTCAAGGGGGACCGTAGCTTTTTTGAATATCCGATTCACATCCTGGCTCGCTACTGACTACAGCATAATTCCGCTTCCTCGAGATTCAGCGCAGTGGAGTGACGTCACATGTTTTGAACACGATATCGCAATTGGCCGTTGTCGACTGCATCTCACCAGTGCATTACCCAAGAAAGGTTATTCGTTCGCTGAGATGAAAACAGCGTTAATACCACCGCGTAAAAGTCAAACCGATGTCAGGACGAAGAGTTGTCTTATTTCGTTGACTATTCCAGTGCAATGGAACATCCGTGGACTTCTCACCCCTTTGCTATCAATTCTGGAGTGTTATTCCAGTTTCTGGCGTCAGTACCACGAAGGTGCCAGCAAGAGAGAAATGACTGTAGAGCATAAACACATACACTTCTAAGGCTACATGGTGCTGCACCTACAAACGCTATATTGTTAAAACCATATTGTTTCCGAAGTACTAGTCGTGTGGGATGAAACGCTCTTGATACTCAAATGCAAGACACACACGTCCGTCATCTGACATACAGCCACCTTGCAAGTTTTCTACCCGAATCACTACAGCTACTAACTTTAAGAAGGTAAAAGTACTTCCTACAACATTATACAGATGTCCTACGAAGTGACCAACCTGTTCCTCGCTGCGAAGGTATCGCTGGTGTATATCCGCCGCTCCAACTACCTGTAAACCAACTAAACGAAGTTGAGGGACTGCTGGTCTGACTATTAGGGAAGCAGAGGGATTTTATACGCCTTTTTAAGTTGAGGACGTACATACCCTCAATCACATTTCCCGTATGAGTCGTCCTGATTAGCTGTAGTAGTGGTTTTGCAGGATGCTTTGCTAGTTTTGCGCGGTTGTACATATTTTGTCGTAGTTCCCTCAATTTTACGTATTTCCCATCAGTTTGTCTTGATCATACGAGGTTTTCTCGATTTTTACTGATTTTATTTGATTTTTCATATTTTTTCGATAGTTTTCTGTATGTATACGTTCATATTGACAACATACCCATGCATTTTCTGATGTTATGCAATCATTTTTGTGTGCCTTATACACCAATCTACTAAAATCCTAAGAATTCCCCTCTTATCGACGATCAGCATGCATTTTGGATATGACGATCTTGAAAAGTATAGTAGCATTGGGTCTGTACTTAGATGAGGTTCAATGATGGATACGTTGGAGGCACTGTGCCGTGCGCCCACGTTAATTTCGCGTAATTCCCGCTGATTTGGAATCCTTCTGGCTGCAAGGCCGCACGGAGCGTTACTGTCGCCGGTAGAGGGCATGTCGGAGGAGAAGGTAGTTAAGGGCTGCGGCGATCTGGAGAAAATGGAGTTTGTGACACGGGCGGCGAAGTGCACAAGTGAGGCGGCGTGTTGGTGTGGCGAAGCGTCTGCCGTGGTCCGTTGGTAAGAGTGCTTGGTTACTGTGGGTTTGGCGGGGCCAGGTGTTGCTCGCAGCCGTGAATGTCGTTCGTGAAAAGCTCCTTCGGCAGGACTCACAGAATTCGGCGTGTCCTCTGCTACTGAAGTTGCAAGCAGTTTGTGTCTATTGTGGTGCCGGATTGGAGTACTGTCTGACCTTGCAACTACTGGACGCGGAGGCGTCTGCTGGATGATACCCGCGGGTTTCCCACTGCGAATAACCTTCGTTACATCCTTCTCTCGGCGCTCTCTGAGCAAGCGTTTGTCAGTGGGCGCTGGATTTTATGAGAAATCACGGTGAGCATCCGATTAGTGTGTACGTCACATGGTGTCGCGGGGTGGCTAATTAAACTCCGTATCCTGGTTGCCCGTTGTTATGTATATGTAAATGTGTTATTTGTGAAGGTTTTGCCTGGTACTACTTGAGCTCAGTCCTGTCAATGTGTGTGGGCTTGTGGCTGTCACTGTTCCAAACTGATTTTAGAATCTCAGGGTATATAATGTAGATGCAATTCTACTGATTTACGAATTGTACTTTATAGCCAGTGAAAACTGTTTAATCTAGCTACCTTATTTATGTGGCATGCCTATAGTTACTTGTTGGTTAGCATCGCGAGATCGAACTGTTCACTAAATTGTTTGAACCATAAAAGAGAACCAAAGAAAAATTTCATGCCTCAGTAGTCAAGTCAAAGATTCCTGCATAACGTTGGTATTTTTCTGCATTTGTAGTACGTTTAATTTTTACTAAATAATTAACGAGTTGTCTCTGTGTTACGGGATAGGTGGTTGTATCTCTTGTTAACTGTGCTCTAGTTAAAGGTACCTGTGTACCACGACTGAAATTTTTAATTAAGGTTTCTAGTACTGTGGTAGCGAAACAGCCATGTCATGTCTCTAGAGAAGGAGGAATTACTGCTCTGTCATCATAGATTTTAAGCACATTTGTCAGCCATTTTGGCTATTTCGAAGGCAATGGTGTTTTGATAATTACTGGCAATGGCACATGGTTAATATTTGTCACGTATTCATTTGATCATATGTTTTGCTGTTAGTAATGTAAATGTATTTTTAACGTTCTTTACTAAAAGGAAGTGATTTTATACCGGTGCCGTTTTGCGGTGTTTGCTGTCAGTTGTGTTACTGAAATTTAGTCTTTTCAGTTCTGGAGGCAATGCTAGTCTTGGAGTTTTGCTTTTTAAAAATAAATTCATCAGTGTTTTTAGACACGTTAATAATTTCGTTATGGCTCCGTACCCTTCCATTCAGCACTAGCTCCTTACCACGCATTTCAGACACGAAAACAATTCCGTGTACTGTTATGACACATCAGAGAGCTTGTCTGCAGACTCAAACGTCTGTTCCACATGTTCACTGGACTTCCACTCTGCTATGGCCAAGCGGTTCTAAGAGCTTCAGTCCGGAACCGCGCTGCTGCTACGGTCGCAGTTTCGAATCCTGCCTCGGGCATGGATGTGTGTGATGTCCTTAGGTTAGTCACGTTTAAGTAGTTCTAAGTCTAGGGGCTGATGACCTCCGATGTTAAGTCCCATAGTGCTTAGAGCCATTTGAACTTCCACTCTGTCGTGTAAGGGATCTGCTATAGGAGTTGACACGTATACAGAGTTGATTTCTGTTGCTGCTCTCTTATTATTCCCATATTTATATGCTCTTCTTGCTTAACAGATGAGCTTCGCTACTTTTGTTTATACCTTCCAACTCTCATACGTTCCCAGAACCCGGGCAACACATCTACAAGCTGTAGATTTCGGGTATTCTTTTTTACCGCAGTAACAAGGTATTCGTTAGTTGACAGTGTGTTGTCTGCAGTTAGGATCCTGCACCATAAGAGATTCATACGTTCCCAGAACACGGTCAAGACATCCACAAGCTGTAGATTTCGGATACTCTTTTTTTTACCGCAGCAACAAGTTATTCGTTGGTTGACAGTGTATTGACTGCCTTTAGGATCCTGCACCATAAGAGTTTCTCTTCTCCGCACTACAGAGCGCATCTCTCCAGAAGGATAATTTGTAGACGAACAGTTAGCAAGTTATGCATTCGTACCGCAACAGTCTACACACATACAGATAGAAACTATGCATATATGTTACCAATCACAAAAGTCTCGATTTCAACCACTTGTACATTATTTTCGACAGTGCTAGAGCCCTGCAAATAACAAAATGCTCTTCGCAAAGCGGTTATGTAGGGTATGTCAGCACATTCAAATTCGTCCTGAAAAAAGCATGATATCTTTGATGCAAGTTATCTTACAAATATTTTGTTACAAGATTGTCTAGATCCTCCAGTAATAAGAACAAATCAACGCATCGTGCTGCGTCTATCACTACTCCTTTTATGCACCTAGAGATCCGCGAGGATACCACATGACCATCTAAATTCCGCTATTTTCTATGCTATTTTGTATGGCAGGCGGTGGATATGTATGTCGTGCATTACTGTATTAAGATTGTTGGGTTCCACAGTACTAATGCTACGCAAACGATATGTCTTTAAGAATATATCTTTTTTAGGTGCAGAACCATGCAGGTTTAGGAGTGCGCGGGTTTATCCTCTACGATCATTTCCTGCTGCCAGTACCTTCGTAGTACTGACTCCACAAACTGGAATGATACTCCAGAATTGATAGCACAGCTGACTTACGTAAGATGTTTCAAACTCTGTCCACAGGGCACTCCATCACCCACAAACCACACATTTCGTCTTAACTGTGTGTCGTATCACCACGGCACTCTCGTGTCTACCATGCAGCGATAAGGAGTGTTAGCCTCCTTGATATGCACGCATATGAAGAGATCTTGTGCACTTGAGTGGGTGCTGTGAGTAAGATTGGTGTGCAACAGTCTTCACCGACACAGCAGTTACAGACTCAGTTCACTTTGTTCCTTCACGAGACATGGAATATCAAATCGCTCCAGGCAAATGCTGGATGTTTCCTCTGAAAGTTCACGGCCGATTTCCGTCTCCATCCTTGACACAATAAAAATAAAAAAAAAAGTTCAAATGGCTCTAAGCACTATGGGACTTAACATCTGAGGTCATCAGTCCCCTAGACTTAGAACTACTTAAACCCAACTAACCTAAGGACATCACACACATCCATGCCAGAGGCAGGATTCGAACCTGCGGCCGTTGCAGCAGCGTCGTTCCGGACTGAAGAGCCTAGAACCGCTTTTTTTTTCGGGTGCGAAGATCGACGGATCAGGAAGAGGATGTAGTGGGTTTGTCGAAGTTTTATTTATTTATTTAATTTTTTTTCCATGACAAAGAAAGATCCTACAGCTACCGTAGCCGAGCGTCCGAGTCGTCTTCTCGTCTGTTGGGAGGGGTTCTCCCCTATTCCGTGCGTAGAGGATCAATATGCTCCAGGATTCTTCATTTTCAGCGTCTCATACCCGGAACGCCCCAGTGAGCAGGAGGATCCCCAAATAATGAACCTAAGTAATTTGCGAAACTAGTTCTGTACTTCGGGTGGCGGCTGAAAGCTGCATATGTTGTCATCAATAGGGACCAAAAGTCGAGTATGCCTTTGGGAGCATCGCAAAATATGTAGTAAACGGCCATGCCTTTTAGCCAGTTAACGGCGTTCGTTCTGGTTGATGGAAAGTATACGTCGTCGGGGCGCAATATTTCGTCAAGGGAGACTGACTCCGGTAATCGCCGCAAGAGTAATGCCAGCATGCGCTGCGTCAGTAGCCAGCACTCGCTGGTCGCAGCACAAGTCAGACGGTGCACATCCGAGTCAGAAACTGAGCATGTCGGACACAAGGGGTCGTCCGTCAGATGTATGGAATGTAGCCTCTGACGAGTAGCGAACTTCCCATTCACAACCACGTACCACAATGAACGCACCGTCGTAGGTAGAAAAGGCGTGTGTACCGTTCGCCACACGGTGTTCCAGGCAACTTCAGGATGTCTGTGGACGACCGTATTTACAGGTTGCCGCTGTTGATAGAGGCGATAATAGTCTTTTGTGCCGAGCTTTCGTGTCGTCGGAAGTTCTGACCGTAAGTAGCTGAAGTCAATCAAGTGTGGTGCCACTTCCGCTATCAGGGTGCCCGTCAGAGTGGCGTGGGCAGAGGTCAACTTGGGACGCATAGTGTTGAGATAAAGCGATCGCGCGCGGTTATATACATGAATTAAACCGATACCGCCAGCCCGCTGCGGTAGTGTCAGGGTGGCGTATCGGAATTTAAAAACAAAACCGGTGCTTACGAAATGTCCATATGCTGCTTGAAATCTGTCGGCCATCGTAGCCGTCAAGGGAAGGATATGCGCAAAATAGTTCAGTTTTGAGACAAGATAGGTGTTGACATAACGTGTTCTGAGGAGCATATCCAAGCGCCGCAGTTTGTTGTCCTGCAGCAGAGCACGTGTCTGGTGTAGGAGCCGACGGTACGTAGCCGCCGCCGTGCGGCGGACATTGCTATAGAATTGCACTCCTAAACACTTGAGTACGGGCACCTTGTCAAAGGGCACTGCCGTTGTGTGGGAAAGCCCCCCTCCGACATCCACGTATTTTGTCTTCTTCACGTTGATGATGCTCCCAGCGACCGCCCCGTACTGGCGTAGCCACTGTAGCGCCATATGCATTTCATCCTCTGATCTGGCCAGGAACACCACGTCATCGGCGAATGCACCACAACGAAAGGTCACGTCCCGCAAGGAGATACCAGATAATCGCTGCCGTACACCATGTAAAGCTGGTTCAAGCGCTGCAGCAAATAATATACCCGACAGGGGGCACCATTGTCGCACTGATCGTCCAACAACAATGTGACCAGCCTGATAACCGTTGACCATCATGCGGGAGCGCGCTCCGTGGACCAGTCGAAGGACCAACTGTGCAGACTCCGGAGAGAGGCCCATATGTTGCAAAACTGCGCGTAAGAAGCCGTGGTCGACGCGGTCGAATGCGTGGTCAAAATCGACGGCGACAAGGGCGTCTCGTATTTTGCAGGTCGCCGTCAAAGCAATTACGTCGCGGTATGCTGCTAACGCCGTATGAATGTTGCTGACACCACCTAAACATGTCTGATCGGTGTGGATGGCTTTCCCGATAGCGGTGTGGAGACGCGCGCGGAGGATACGGGCGAAGATCTTGCAGTCGTTGTTGAGGAGCGTGAGTGGGCGAAAATCCTGCCACCTACAACCACCATTCGGTTTCGGTACTGGGATCAATATGCCTTCTGTGAATTCTTTGGGGACAGTGAAATTAGGGCGGATCAGGTCTTGAAACATTTGGATCCACTTGTCACCCATTAGGTGGTAAAAAGTGCGGTAGAATTCCAGGGGTAAACCGTCCGGTCCAGGCGACTTGTTCGGTGCTCCACGTGCCAAGGTCGATGTCAGCTCGTCGGGTGTAATGGGCAACAGCAGACTATCATCGGGCGCCACGTCCCTAGGGGCGGGAAAATCGTGCAACAGCTCGTCATAATCACGTACATTTCGCGGATCTTCCATGTACAAGGTCCCATAGTGTCTGGCGAACGTGTGCGCGATGTCCGTTTGTGTCACTGCACGGCCGCCCTCCTCCGTGTTTACCGCCGTAATGAGCTGACGTTTGCGGTTGCGCCTCTCGCGCACAATGTGATATATTGACGCTGTTTCGTTGGGGATATAGGATTGCACTCGCGCACGGATGCGGACACCTTCTAGCTGCTCTGTGCTGATGCGAAGTAGACGAGCTTTGATGCGTTGTACGGACATCAGACGTTTGGGAGACTGTGGTTGCGTCGCCAGCTGTATAGTAAAATTCCGATGTTGCCCTTTGCCAGTTCGATCTGTCACGCCCGTAGACCATCAAGGTCTTTCGGAGTGCAGGTTTGACACATCCCAGTCACCACAGCAACGTGGAAGCATACATGGGCAGGCGCCTGATACATCGACGCCACGTGTCAGTGACTGCTCGCCGACACGCTTCCTCGCGAAGGAGGGAGACGTTCAGCGTCCACGGGCCCCTGCTGCGTCTTGTGAGTTGTCGGGGCAAGGTGACAGTGCAGATGTACGCGAGATGGTCCGTGAAGGCCGTCGGCCAGAGTTCTGCATCACAGGTTGCTGTGCGCAGAGCACGCGAGACGTATATCCGGTCCAGACGACTGGCAGAATGGCTGGTAAAGTGCGTATATCCACTCTGGGTCCCATGATATAAAAGCCATGTGTCGTGGAGCGCGATGTCACGTATCAATGCTTGTAGAGCCGGACATGGGACGTAATGCGGTATCTGGTCCTCGTTCCGCAGAACACTGTTAAAATCGCCGCCCACTATGTAATGGTCCATATTTCCTTGCAAAAGTGGGGCTACCTCCTCCGAATAGAAGACATGCCTGTCACCTCGGTGCGAATTACCGGAGGGAGCGTAGACGTTAATGAGGCGGACTGCGCCAAGTGTTAGTACGATGCCTCGCCCGATCGGCAAGTACGTCACGTCCGTCGCGTCTATGCCATCTCGGAGAACGATGGCCGTTCCTCCTGCGCCATCGCCTACGGGTAGGCTGTACGTGGTGTAGCCATATAGGTCTAAACGCAGCTCGGGATGGACTTCCTGGAGAAGGACAATGTCCAAGTCTGCCGCTCTGATCATGTCGTGTAACATGCGGGTCTTGACAGTGGAGTGGACACCATTTACATTGACTGTTCCCACACGGTATGACTGAGACATATCAAGTGGCGGAGGCAGTGTGCCGGTGCAAGCCCATAGTGATCTCACACACCACACAGCCATCCATCAGCACGCTGTGCATTACTGTGCCGTATGATTCCCTGACTGGCAGAGCCCTCCGGGCTCAATGTCAGCCATGGGCTCTGGTGGAGATATCGATGTGTGCTGTGCATCATCTGCCTCCATATCGTCTGCCCAATCACCAAGATGATGTCATTGGGGGCTGGTCGCTTTCACAGGAGCCCACATTTTGGGAGTCGACGCAATGCGCCTCGTTTTCTGGGCCACCAGATTTAGGAGTGTGTTCCTTGTCTTCAGGCACCTTCTGGTGAATGATGCCACTGGAGTGCGTTGCACTTGTGGGCGAGTCAATGAAGTCGATGTCTTACGCCGGCTGCACATCCCTGTCCTGTTCTTCAGCTGACAATCGCCTCTTCTTGTGTCGCTTGGGTGATTTTTGTTTTCGGGTCCGAGACTCGACATCCACTGGAGGGCGGGGCTCGACACAGTCTCGGTCGCTAGGAACCCCTGTGTCCGATCCCGACAATGACAGTGGCTGGGCGTCCACGACGCTGCGGTGGGCAGAGGCTGTTCTACACCGTTGGGGTGCGTCGTCGTCGACGACGTTGACTCTCCAACGGAGCTGGCAGCGGCTTGAGGAGGTGGCATGTGTTGATCATCCATCACATCATGTCGTGCCGCCTCCACATACGTTAGCGGGAGAGAGGTCATAGTGGATCGTTGGGAAAGTTCATTGCGGGGCACCTGAACGAGGCGTCGCTGCAGACACTCAGTTCTAACATGGCCCTCCTGGCCGCAGCCCGAGCAGGTCCTCGGTTGTCCATCATATATAACAATTGCGCGGCAGCCACCAAGGAAAATATATGATGGAACGTGCTTCTTAAGTTCTATGCGCACTTGTCGCACCCCGTTAAGGACAGGGTACGTCTCGAATGTGTTCCATTTCTCCTCTGTGTGGCTCAGAACTGTGCCGTATGGCCGCAGGGCATCAACGACTAGGTTGGCAGGAACTTCGACCGGTAGTTCAAAGACGCGCACGGTACGCACCCCCAGACCAGCATGGTCCACTCCTACCACGCTCACGTTACCGTCAGAAGCGAAAGCCGTTCGCAGATCGTTGGAGCAATCTGTCGCAGGCCGCTTCGTCAATCAGTTTGAGGTACACTGTGCTGGTTACAATAGACAGATGAATTCCTATCAGTTCTTGTGCTTCTATGTTCTCTGAGAAACCGTTCAATTTCATGGGCCTTCGGTCTCGTGTACGATTCGTTGAACGTTAGCTTGATTGTAGCTTTTCGATATGAGAACGCCATGTCGGGTAGGTACAGGTACTATACGGCAAGACAACGACGCGACCGCGCGCTAGCGGGTAAACAACAACACCTGCGGAGCACTGCCCGGCGCGCCGAGCCCGTCCGCACGGTATCACGGCTGAAAGCCGGCTGTCGACCATTTGACACACTCCGAGCTGATGTTTGTCTCTGATGACCTCGATTTTGACGGGACGTTAAACACAATCTTACTTCATTCCTTCCTTCGTACTTCTGGCAATTGTCATGTTAGCGACTAAAAAGTAATTCAAGTACCTGGCGTGTCTCTGTGTGTGGAATAGTGTGCTTATATTGTTTCAGAGGGGTGAGCTTCAAATCATTTTCAACTAGCGACCCATCCCAGCGTCGCACGGCGGCCAGAACACTTGTTTATAGGATGTAGCTATATACACAGACCTCCCTCGTGAATCGGTCGTCTTGCGCCATAGCCCTATGGTAGTTACTGAGTTCAGTGTTCACTCACAGACAGAAAAAGTCAGTGAGGGATTTTAACCTACAATATGTATAGATCCTGATCGATTTCCACTGCTCTCTGGTGTTGGGGTAGTTGATATTTAGAAAATAACTGACCAACCATACAAAATCTTAGGATTTTGCGTCGTTTAAAATACTCTGTGACGGCTTCACAGTTAGTACACGTTAGATCATGAAGTGTTGCTTCAGAGTATCTGACACATCTCAATTGTTTTATATGTAGAAAGGCGAGCGGTTGACGAATAATGAGGTTTCATAACTGATGGAACAACATCTTAAAGAAAGAGTATCCATTACCAATGAACATTTTTTCCTAAGTAAAAGTTGATGAATCTGGATTGTTGCTCTCTTCGCCTTTAGGAAGTCTGAATATGCATCAGAATCACATTTATTATCATTTGGTATGGGTTATACAATACAGCGTCAGTTTCATCGTGTGAATCCCTGAGGTGCAGATCATTGAAAATACACCAATTCCAACGTCTTCAAGGAGCACGGACGATAGTTTTCGCGCGTTTACCATAAATTATTACTCCGTTCTGCCAGAATATGAAGCAAGAACAACGACGAATGACAACTACCATAAAAAGGATTTAGCGGACTCAACGACACTTCAGCTAAAAAGAGATAGGGGAAGAAAAAGTATACAATTACTTGCTATTGCGGTCCAAACGGCTACATCTTCTGAATTTTCATCTCGGACCTGCAGTAATTCACAACAGTCCATTCCGTGTTCAGACTGCAATGTAAACTAGGAGTAGAATTAGTTTCAGTGGCGCCCTTCATTTAGCTGGCGAGATATGACAATATAAAACTGCCCCAGCAGCAGGATTAAGGGTTGACACTTGTTGCACCCGCGCGCAAACAACCTTAATGTCGCGACTGCTCGGGATAATACTGTGTGCCATTTTGAAGGTAATATCACCCATATTATGAAAGAATTACGCTGCCACAGCGTAAAATTACAACTGGCATTTCATAACCAAGGAGCAAATCCGTCGGTCTGGCTGGAAGAGACCCAGGCCGGGGAATGCCGGGTACAGCAGCAGCGAGCACTGAGGTTGCAGAGTACCACTGTTGCTGTCACAGGTACACGTTGGTTTATTCTTCCCTCTCGACGATGTTATTTAGTCAAGTGCCTGATCTAAATTAAGCTCCGGGTTCTAAATACGAAAAACTTTCTCAAAACATGAAGATATACCACGTGATCAAAAGTATCCGAACACACCCAAAAACATGCATTTCTCATATTAGGTGCATTGTGCTGCCACCTGCTGCCAGATACTCCATAACAGCAACCTCAGTAGTCATTACATATCGTGAGAGAGCAGAATGGGGCGCTCTGCGAAACTCAAGGCTCGTAACGTGGTCAGGTGATTGGGTATCACTTGTGTCATACGTCTGTACGTGAGATTCCCACACACCTAAACATCCCTACCTCCACTGTTGCCGATGTGATACTGAGGGTAAAACATACGGCGCAGAAACGTTCAGGCCGACTATATCTGCTGACTGACAGAGATCACCGACAGTTTAAGAGGGTCGTAATGCGTAACAGGCACACATCTACCCACACCATCGCACAGGAAATCCAAACTGCATCAATATCCACTGCAAGTACTATGGGGTGAAAAACTTGGGTTTCATGGTCGAGCGGCTGCTCATGAGCCACACATCACGTCTGTAATTTGCAAAGCGACGCCTCGACTGAAGTAAGGAGGGTAAACATTGGGCGATTGAGCAGCGGAAAAACGTTGAGTGGAGTGAAGAATCACGGTACACAATGTGGCGATCCGATGGCAGTGTGTGGGTATGGCAAATGCCTGATGTACGTCATCTGCCAGAGTGTGTTGTGCCAACCGTAAAATTCGGAGGCGGTGGTATTATAGTTTGGTCGTATTTATCATGTAGGGAGCCATCACCCCATGTTGTTTTACTCGGCACTATCACAGCACAATGTTTTAAGCACGTTCTTGCTTTCCACTGTTGAAGAACAATTCGGGGATGACGATTGCATCTTTCAACATGATCGAGCATCTGTTTATAATGCACGGCCTGCTGTGGAGTGGTTACACGACAACATCCCTGTAATGGACTGGCCTGCACAGAGTCCTGACCGGAATCCTATAGGACACCTTTGGCATGTTTTGGAAAGCTGACTTTCTGGTAGGCTTCGCCGACCGACACCGATACCGATACCGCTCCTCAGTGCAGCAGTCCGTGAAGAATGGGCTACCATTCCCCAAAAAACCTTCCAGCACCTGATTGAACGTATGCCTGCGAGAGTGGAAGCTGTCATCAAGGCTAAGGGTCGGCCAACACCATATTGGCTTCCAGCATTACCGATGGAGGATACCAAGAACTTGTAAGTTATTTTCAGCCAGGTGTCCGCATACATTTGATCACATGGTGTAATATAGAAACTCTTGTAAGCGTAGGAAGGCAACAGCACGTAAAAGATAACGTAAGCATAACTGAAGACATGTGCAGAAAAACGGGCTAACACTCAAACGTAAAATTTTGGAGCTAAGTGTTGCCATCTTTTGCTTTTTACTGGAAGTATCAAATCTGACATTGGTCTCAGTCCTAAATATCATATTAGGATGAAATAAAACGTGGAGAATTTCTTGCGTTTCGCTAGATATGATTTGTGTAGTGTCAAAAACGAGCTACACTTAGGCTTTCCTTCAACGGCAAGGAGCTGAGTAGCAAGACAGCCAATACTGCGCCATATGATAAACGGACACTAGATAATTAAACGTAATTTGAAAAGATTTGGGGGCGAAGTAGATTATTCCAGAATGAGATTTTCACTCTGCAGCAGAGTGTGCGCTGATATGAAACTTCCTGCCAGACTAAAACTGTGTGCCCGACCGAGACTCGAACTCGGGACCTTTGCCTTTCGCGGGTAAGTCCTCTACCAACTGAGCTACCGAAGCACGACTCACGCCCGGTACTCACAGCTTTACTTCTGCCAGTACCTCGTCTCCTACCTTCCAAACTTTACAGAAGCTCTCCTGTGAACCTTGCAGAACTAGCACTCCTGAAAGAAAAGATATTGCTGAGACATGACTTAGCCACAGCCTGGGGGATGTTTCCAGAATGACATTTTCACTCTGCAGCGGAGTGTGCGCTGATATGAAACTTCCTGCCTTTCGCGGGCAAGCGCTCTACCAACTGAGCTAGCGAAGCACGACTCACGCCCGGTACTCACAGCTTTACTTCTGCCATTACCTCGTCTCCTACCTTCCAGTTTCATATCAGCGAACACTCCGCTGCAGAGTGAAAATCTCATTCTGGAAACATCCCCCAGGCTGTGGCTAAGCCATGTCTCCGCAATATCCTTTCTTTTAGGAGAGCTGGTTCTGCAAGTTTCGCAGGAGAGCTTCTGTAAACTTTGGAAGGTAGGAAACGGTAGGAATTAATTACAGTGTAAACACGAAATACAGTCCTTGTGTAATAGGAAATATAAATCACGTTATGAACCTAGTTTAGTGTGTTTGATGTCATCAGCTGGTAGATTCAGTACAGAAGTCACATAGCGCACACACCGGATGTAGAAATGGGAAATGTTGGCAAAGCTGTGCAAAACCAGAGGAATTTATCGAAAGAGGAAGCGTACTCCACAGAATTGGCGTAAAGATGTTGAGAAGAAGAACCGAAACATTGGTAAAGAGTACAGTGATTATAAGAGTGTAGTGAAAAAGGCAAAATCCCAAGATTCAGACTGACCTTAAGCGAGAAAATGATTCCATATTGTAGCTGCAGGAACAAGGGCCGAAATCTAAGTAACAACGATCGTCAAAATTCTTATATATAATTGGATGTGCGAATCCGACTCCCGTCAAGCGGAGGTACAGTGATGATCCAGGGAGGAGTAGGCGTTAGACAACTAACGTCTCTAAGCTTACTGTAGGTGAATTAGGCGTTCAGATTTGTAAGGAAGCTTACCTAGCACTTTTCGATATAAGCAATGGACTCCAATCCCGTGTGAATCGACAAAAGAAAGTATCTGGAATTCCTGAAGTTAGTTTCTGTGTTACATTAAGCAACAAAACACTAAACGAACATTCCCAATGATAGATTTATGTGCAACATGACATTAAAAGTTAAATATTTTATTTAAGGAGAATAAGCGGGACAGACGTAACAATCGCCCGAATAAATGCATTGAGGAAGATCAGGATTTGCAAGGTCTCGTTTTATGAGAAAATAGTTTCCCTATACAGTCAGGTCACTATTCCACGAAAATGAATTCCAACATGATGTATCGATGTGCAGATCTAACCTTTAGCAAGATGTACAGTCTTCATCAAGATAAGTGCAAGAACAGCAACAGGGAAGTTCTTAGCATGGCGTGTGTTGCAAAATACCGACTTTTCTAAATCAGTATCGCGTTAAGATTCAAATTTCATGTTAGGAAAACGGTCAGAAAAACAAGCAACATTGAACTTCCATGTTAAACAGGCTAGTACTTCTCGTGTTTACTTGCGCCACTACGTTTGCTAACGTTGTCTGTCTGCGATTCGCAGAAGCAGCGATTATCGATATCTAGCACCGTGGTACTCTCTTTGGAAGGACGTCAAGTGCTTCCGGGTCGGAGTGTGTCGGAGGGTTCCGTCGGACTGAGCAGCAGTGATGCCCGGCAGCTTGAGGACATGCCAGGACCACTGGGGGCACGCAGGCACTGCCAGAGCCAGGGGCTGTAGTTGTGAAGGCCACAACCTGGTTGACCATCGGACCCAGGACGTTTCAGTGAGAGAAACCTCCACTATTTAGAGATCACGCCTTTCGTTCGGCCTTTGCTGCACGACATCGGGCTGGCCGCCTTATAGAAAGGAGTTCGCGGTTCACACGAGAGCAACAGGAGTGAAACCACTACATCGGGCTGGACGAGGCGAGCTGCGACGCCGTGAGACGGGAGATCGGCGCGCCTTCCTGCGTCCATTGAAGCGGCAGGCAGCGGACGGTTCGGGAGAGCGTTGGGGGTGCTGCGCCAGGTCTTCGCCAGAAATCGCAGTTTATTAGAAGTTAAGTGATTGGAGATATGTTGTTTAATTGACTTGTTAAACTCTACTTGTTTTCTTGGTGAGTTCACTAGCCGCTTTGTTTTGAGGTCGTCCCACCATTCTTCTCCGTTTGCCCACCAGCGCGAAGGTAGTTATATATGAATTTGGTGGTCCGTTTTTCCCTTGTGGAGTAGGGGAGGGTTAGAGCAACCCGCGGATCGGGTTGTTCAGGAATCCCCCTGTCAATATGCCATACGTTAATAGCCGCCTCTGTCATGTTTGTCGGATTCGGTGTTAACGAATTTATTGCTTAAGGTGCAAAGGCCGAATTCCTGAAATATGTTTTTATCTTGCCTATCATATTGAGAGGCGATATATGTGTAATGTAGAGCATGTTTGTACATTTTATGTAAGACTGAATTACCTGGGTTTTTATTTAAATGGTCATTTTAGTATATAAAGTTGCCACCCTTCCACCGTAAGAGTTTACTTTTAAAATCAAGCTGCACTTTCGGGGGAAAGTAATTTTTTTTGTGTGAGTGTTTTGTACCATTTCCATCCCTCATACAGGGTGCATAGTTTGTGTCTTTGTGTGAGCTGTTAAAATTTTTAGTTTAAAGTAAACTGGTGTGTTGCAGTTTCTCTTTCAGAGGTTGTTGTGAGCGGTGGTGACTACGGCCGTGTTTAAAGGGAGCGGTAAGGTTCTCAGCCCAAAGGCTCGTACTGTCTAAAAAAAATTGTTGTTATTTCGGCCTCTGACTAAATTGTAACTTGTTATTTAGAGGGTGCTTTCTGATTATAATTTTTAATTTTTTTAAAATATGAAACAGTTTTTTTAGGAAGAAATTTTCCATTTGGTGAAAGAAATTTGTTTTCATCAGTTACCCACTGGCAACTACTTCGACGCTCACATAGTGTGATTAAATACGTTAATGTTCTTGATGACTCGCTAGTAAATAAAGTAATTCTTTAAGAAAAGATTTTGAAAGTAAATCCACGGGTTCAACTAGTCTGAGTTGCCATCCGGTGAAGTGAATACAACTCTTGGCTGCCTGTCTCTTCGGTTACGAAGTTGAGCAACTTTCCCAGGCCGATCCTTGGAGCACTGTCTGAGGCCCACTTCTCTCTTGGTTGGGTCAGATTATGATGATTGGTTTTCTTTTTTAAGAAAAAGGTTTTAATTTTGATTTATTACTGTTGGGACCTTCATCAGGCGAAAAATTTGAATTTATGGTTAATAGGGCCTTCAGCCGTGAGTGTAACTCGCTCAAGATTTTTTTTTAATTAGATATTGTACCTTAACAGTCAAAATTGATAATTGTTGCTTATTGTCAACCTTATTTGCAATTGGTTCCAAATAAAGTGTACGTGATTTTAAAAAAAGTAAAGAAAAGAAAAACTGAGCAACCAACGGTAACTGAGTAAGGCCCCGTCCACACCAAATCATGCCTTTCCCTAAGTACCAGGTCTCAATGCATCTTACATTTGAACCGCACAACAGATCGTAAATACTTCTCTTTCCATCATTATTATTAACTATTTAAGTGAAAAGTCTTTAACAATAGTAAAGACTACAAAACAACTGAAACACAATTTATCTCTCACAATCCCCTATACACTTTCTTATTACCGCATGCACAATAGGAAAATTAAGATATTTACTCTGCAATAGTCTATCATGTTTTTGTTTTGCTTACCCGCCGCAAACGCGACAGGAGCACAAGCACACTGCAGGAGGTGGGAGGGAGGCATGGGGAAACATGCAAACCGGACAATAGAAAAGCTAAACTCGCAGTGCATAGGTTTAGTAGCAGACAAAAACAAATTAAGCCACGTATAGAACTGTCCAGGGTTGGGCAGTGCTTTACTTCAAGAACTTGCTATAGACAGACACAAGTCATACTCTCCTATGTTGGGCTGTGCATACGTATTGCATACGTATTGTACTACAGCATAGAAAAATATATAGAACTGCAAGACAGAACAAATGTCATATAAATAATAATATGTGGCCAACCCCAACAAAAACATGTGGTACGTGTTATTTATGTTGTACCGTAAGGTTGGAGTCTAAAAGCTCACAAATATTACTAAGAATAAAGGTCTCAGCACTGTGACAGCTGGCATTATAGCTTTTTTTTTCTACGATGGGTACCTGTAGGAGGGCAACTAAAGGCCTTATCTAGAAGTAGCATTATTTATGTGAAAAAGTCACTGACATTGGAAACAGAAGGTCAGAGTAGAAGTTTACACCGGGGGAAGTCTGGGATAATCAAAATATCATCGTGCATATAATAATGTAATATAGCCGGCCGCGGTGGTCTCGAGGTTCTAGGCGCGCAGTCCGGAACCGCGCGACTGCTACGGTCGCAGGTTCGAATCCTGCCTCGGACATGGATGTGTGTGATGTCCTTAGGTTAGTTAGGTTTAACTAGTTCTAAGTTCTAGGGGACTGATGACCTAAGATGTTAAGTCCCATAGTGCTCAGAGCCATATGAACCATTTGAATAATGTGATATAATAACAAGGCTCTAACCATAGCTTAGACTGGAACCAATGTTAATTATTTATTGCATTGAAATACTAGTGAAGATATGTTTCATGTTAAAATGAGACCCACCCAGGTAGATTGACATGAATTGAGGCACAACAAGCACAACTATAAACAATGTGGTACCGTAGAAGGACAGGAAGCAGAACGGCAAAAGTGAACATAAAATAACGTGGTAATTTAACATGGATCGTAGGTCACCCGTGGAAGAATTTGTGAGAAACTGAGATAACCCAAGCATAAAATTGTACTTTCCGAGGACAGAGTTTGAACTCGTAAACAGTTTGTATAGATAGGTGCAAGTAATACTCTGTTATGGAGGGTTAAGAGTACAGATGTGTGACCCTAGGTTTTTCCTATGATTTGCCTATAACATCAAGTGTGGAGTACATGTAATTGAAGTCAAGTAGACAGCAACACAAGTCCTTTTAAGTATAAGCCTATATAGTTGCAAAAATACACACACACACACACACACACACACACACACTCGCGCGCTCACACACACTTCTCAGTCATGTAGATAAAAGTGTCAGACATTGAATTAGCATCGCACATCACAACCCGAGGTGGGAACATAATTTTGTGTACTTTCAAATTAGAGCTCCAGTTTATTAAATTTTGTCATTCTCTTAGTTGTTACCTTCAGTATCTCTTTGAAACATTTAGCAAAATTCATGCAAAAATAACACTTCCGTACTGTCCCATTAGTTAAAATAATTTCCCGGTCCATACAAAACTTTAACAAACTTATCAGTGCACCATTATAGGCTCGTTTGAAGATACAAACGCGATTTTCTTTTCAAATTCTCATTCAAGAGGTAAGCAAAAGTATTATCAATTCATTTGTTTGTTCCACTATGTACGTTTACGTTCCTCAACTTTGTTATTGCCTGAGCACTTTAAATTACAACCACGTGCTTTCAGTGGAGGTGGAAACCTGAAATGTAAAATGTGTTTTGGTAAACGGAAAACAGTAGTTTTTGTTCATGGAATCAGAGGTAGCTCAATGTAGTTCTTGCCCTAAGTGGGATCGCTGTTTAAGAGAAGAAGGGAGCCTCCTCCTGCTCTCTCTTCATTTCATGGAGGAGGCTTACAGCCTGTTTCATCTTCACTGAAGCCCTCTCTCTTTGCAGTTGGTTTATAATTGATCACTGCCTTCAAAATGGTTCGAATGACTCTCAGCACTATGGGACTTAACATCTGAGGTCATCAGTCCCCTAGAATAGAACTACTTAAACCTAACTAACCTAAGGACATCACACACAATCCATGCCTGAAGCAGGATTCGAACCTGCGACCGAAGTAGCCGCGTGGTACTTAATCTGTCTTCCCTCATTCTGTATTTTCATTTATGCATCCTTGCTCCATTTTTTTCCTTTATACTGTGTATATTAAGTTCGTATCTTATAATATCCTTGTGTATTTTGTCACTGAGGGAAGAGATTCACTATTTCAAACTTCAAAGTATGTACAAATATTTCGTAAAGCTTGACAGGAAATGGACTACGTAACGAAGTAGAAACCGACCTAATACTATTACTATACTTTCTGTATGTACACAATTTTAAGCTGCCCAGCAGAAAGTTTTTATTAATTTGTTGTCATACATCCTAATTTTCTGGACGATTCAGGAAGGGCAAGTAGCGTGATGTGTCATTAGTCTTATGATATATGGCTCATTTCACATCGCCGATACACAGGTACGAAGAAAGGACTGGAGCTGGAAATGCCCAAAACTGAGTTACTTAGTTCATTTTTGTATTTCACATTGCTCACAAGACACACTCTTGTCTGAATGGCGGCAAATGGTCTCCCGGTAGCCGAAGATAACCATTTACAGCCAATGATGGGTTCAGTTGGACAAGAGGACACAGCCCATTCCACGTAACACAGGCACCACCAACTTGCACAGTGCCTTGTTGACATCTTTGATGCATGGCTTAGTGGGGTGTGCGCTACACTCTAACCCTACCATCAGCTCTTACCAACTAGAATCTGGACTCATCTGACCAGGTCACGGTTGTCCAGTCGTCTATGGTCCAACCGACACGATCACGAGCCCAGGGGAGGCGCTGGAGGCGATGACGTGCTGTCAGCAAAGGCACTCGCGTCGTTCGTCTGCTGCCACAGCCCATTAACGCCAAGTTTCGCCACAATGACCTAAAGCACGTGTTAGTCGCACGACCCACATTGGTATCTGCGGTTATTTCACGCAGTACTGCTTGTCTGTTAGTACTGAAAACTCTAAGCACATGCCGTGCTGCCCGTGTTGACTGGTAATTCCTAAAATCTGGTCTTCTCGGCACAGTCTTCATACTGTGGATCTCGGAGCATTGAACTCCTTAACGATCTCCGAAGTGATATGTCCCAAGCGTCTAGCTACAGCTACCATTCCACTTTCAAAGTCGGTAATGCCCATCGTGAGGCCATAGTCACGTCGGAAACCTTTTCATGTGAATCACCTGAGTACAAATGACAGCTCTGCGAATGTACTACCCTTTTATACCTTGGGTATGCGATACTATCGCCTTGTTTATATGTGCCTATCGCTACCCCGCCACTTTTGTCGCCTCATTGGACATGTTAAACGGGAATGACCAGGGCAACATAAAGAATCGAAGGAATCCCTGAGCGTTAACATAAAGTTCGTCCACATGCCCTGGTGAGCGCAGCGGTACCGACCGATCGCTGCGTTACCCTCTGGCCACGGCGTCGGTGGACCCGCCAGAACAGTGCCGGCCGCTGTTCGTTTTCGTGACCTGGAGCCGTTACCTCTCGATCAAGTACCTCCTCAATTTGCATCGCGAGGCTGAGAACACTCCATTCCAGTCCTCCAGCTAAGGAAAAATCACTAGCTGTACCGTGAAACGAACCGGTGTCCTCTGTGTGGCAGTCAGCCTTGTTGACCTTACAGCTATGGAGGCGGACATATGCGACTTAAAGTAACTCCTGTCTGAGTTGAATGGTTTATGTCGAAGCAGTATAGCCATTTGACGCCACATGTGAAGTGTTATATTTGTTTGTCTGCTCCACTGAGCATCGTGCCCGGTCAGAGCTGTATAGCGCTCCTCGGTGTTCTGTGCCGAACGCGTATTGCTGCCCGCGCATATTCCAAGCACTTTCAGATAAGTCTTATTCCAGTATGCATATCTCAAAGTTTTAGCGGATGAATAAGCATTTTAATCCATGACAGCGCTATATTTCTGCCGCTTTGTATTACACGGGGTGTAAATTTTAAGTTGACTAACCAGAATAACTCGGAAAATAAGCTTTACACGAAAAATGAGTGTAGAATCCAAAGTTGCTTATTTTCGAGGCGGACATCTGCTGGTGCTAAAATTAACCCGCCATCCCAGCCCCCTGGGGGTAGGGCGGGAGGCAACTCCTTAAATTTCAAAGGGGAATCCCCATTTTTATTGCAGAATCAGATTCTTCATAAAAAAAACTACGTACATTCTGTCTTAACATTTGTTTTGATTCTTGGTAGTTTGCGCCGTAATTCAAGAAAATCCATGTTCTCATTTTTGCGTAGAAAATGGTTACAGATAAGTAAAAAATACTTCTTTACTTCGTAAATTTTGATTCGGTAAAACTACAACTCACCCTCTTTCCCCATAGGGTGGGGTATGAGAGACAGAAATTAGAGTTTTACAAATGTTGACCAAAATACTGAATTAATTTTTTCCGAAGATTCGAATAAGTTTTGTTTGTTTCGTGGTCTCGAAGCCACAAAACTTTTAATTATGAAACAAATCGTCTGACTAGCTAACTAACTAACCAGAGATCCTACTTTTTATTTATTCTTAACCATTTTTTACGCAAAAATGAGGACATCGATTTTCTTGAATTACAGCGCCAAGAAGCTTAACGTCATAACATATATTATCCATATGTTGGCTGCTATTAACTTAATGATTGTCTTGTTGAACTGAAGATTACCCGAGGATGTTACTACAGGCGGAAACCGGTTCTGGCTTAATAAATGTACCTAAAACAACAGCTGTGGCTGCTTTCTTAACATTCATATTAATCGCGTGTGCAAGCGTGATATGATAAATATTATTTTGAATTATTTCTTGCCTCTTATTCTTGAGGCAAAAGAAAAACGTGGGCTGGCTCTGGGTTTGTGCTGAGCTTAGACTCAAATATGAATTATTTTACTTACAATTCCAAGCAGTGTGGCTTTTGTACTCCTTTAGAGAAATCTGAAAAAAAAATGGTTCAAATGGCTCTGAGCACTATGGGACTTAACATCTGTGGTCATCAGTCCCCTATAACTTAGAACTACTTACACCTAAATAACCTAAGGACATTACACACATCCATGCCCCAAGCAGGATTCGAACCTGCGACCGTAGCAGTCGCTCGCTTCCGGACTGAGCGCCTAGAACCGCTAGACCACCGCGACCGGCAGAAATCAGCACATTCCGTTTTCTTACCTATTTGTGCTGTAGATAGCGACCACAGCAGGCTTAACTTGCAGACGATAAATGTGCTTCTAGAAGACTGAGTAATATGGAAATGTCCACCACTTTTCGTGTCTGGCATATCCTCTGATTACCTGATGCTTGCATATTCAAAGCCATATCGAGAAACAAGAAAGTTACTGAGACCCTATTTTTGGTATATTGTGGTACTACTTTTATTTTGTTTCTTATCAGGGCCGATCAGATTGTTGCGTCGCTGCAGCGTATACGCAACGTAGCGCGACTCCGACACGGGTATGATGTAAGCACCGACATCTATGCAGGGGATTAGTGTGGCATTCGTGTCGTTGCGACGTGCGTTCGGCAAATATGGAAATCTGAATTATGGTGACATTATTACTAAATGCATCCAAAGAGGACCACTGTGTTGTTATTTTTTTCTTGACTGCTAGTAGACATGTATTGGAGAGTGCAGAACGTTTATAGGGGAGCATATCTGTCGAAAACCGCCGTTGTGGAATGGTACGGCAAAGGGTGGTAGTGTTACATGATAGCGCACGTCCCCGCAGCGAAAATGGTGTAACGCAGAAGTTACGCCAACTCAAGTGGGAGCGACTCGAACCGCCCCTTCCCCCAACAATCTTGATCTCTCTCCACGCAATTATCACGCTTTCGGTCCCTTAAAAAAGGCGTTGCAGTGGTGGTGTTTTCGGTTAGGAGCGATTTTTTAAGCAGGTGCCAGCAGGTTCAATCTGCCTCACATTTGTCGGTGTCCTGGAGCAGTGAACACGTAGCGTAGACATAGACAGTGTCCATCAGAAAGGTGCTCGTAGTAGGTGCCATATTGGCGGAGCTACGGCTCTGTGGTCTCATACACTAATACATACATCAAAAAAAAGTTTTGCATCATCCCCGTTTCCCAGAACTTCTGAAGATAGACGTTGACTTTGGATATTGTATCACAGACCCAGTCCCTTTGACTGTTCAGAGATGCCACTAAACCCACCCAAAGACATAAACAACCATGTATGAGTAGCGCCTTTTAGACGGTGGGGGTCCGACAGCCGATCAGTTCCATTCATTCCACCAGGATGGAGGTACACGGCTCGTGTTGTCTGTAGTTCAACCATGCCTAGACGGTCATTACCGCGTTCGATCGCGTCCGCTTTGTTACTTTGTGCCAGGAAGGGCTCTCAACAAGGGAAATGTAGAAGCGTCTCGGAACGAACAAAAGCGATGTTGTTCGGACATGGAGGAGATATAGAGAGACAGGAACTGTCGATGACATGCCTCACTCAGGCCGCCCAAGAGCTAATACTGCAGTGGATGGCCGCTACCTACGGTTTACGGCTCGGAGGAACCCTGACAGCAACGCCACCATGTTGAATAATGCTTTTCGTGCAGGCACAGGGCGTCGTGTTATGACTCAAACTGTGCACAATAGGCTGCATGATGCGCAGTTTCACTCCCGACGTCCATAGCGAGCTCCATCTTTGCAACCACGACAACATGCAGCGCGGTTCAGATGGGCCCCACAATTTTCCGAATGGACCGCTCAGGAATGGCATCACTTTCCCTTTACTGATGAGTGGCGCATATGCCTCCAACCAGAAAACCGTCGGAAACGTGTTTTGAGGCAACCCAGTCAGGCTTAACGCCTTAGACACATAGTCCAGCGAGTGCAACAAGGTGTAGCTTCACTGCTGTTTCGGGATGGCATTATGTGGGGCCGACGCACGCCGCTGGTGGTCACGGAAGGCGCCGTAACGGCTGTACGATACGTGACAGCCGTTCTCTGACCGATAGTGTAACCATATCGGCAGCATATTGGCGACGCATTGGTCTTGATGGATGAGAATTCGCGCCCCCGTCGTGCACATTTTGTGAATGACTTCCTTCAGGATAACGACCTCCAGACATGAACCCTATCGAACATGCCTGGGATGGACTGAAAAGGATTGTTTATGGACGACGTAACACAGCAACCTGACGGATCCGTTGAGGAGTGGGACAATCTGGACCAACAGTGCCTTGATGAACTTGTGGATAGTATGCCACGATGAATACATGCATGCATCAGTGCAAGAGTACGTGCTACTGGGCATTAGAGGTACCCGTGCACACGGCAACCTGGACCACCACTTCTGAAGGGCTCGCTGTATGGCGGTACAACATGCAATGTGTGGTTTTCATAACCAATATAAAGGGCGGAAATGATATTTATGTTGATCTCTATTCCAGTTTTTTTGTACAGCTTCCGAAGCTCTCAGAACCAAGGTGATGCAAAACTGTTTTTGATGTGTGTAGGAGTGGTGAGACTGTTAAAAAGTCTAGTACGACGTTTACTATTCGTGGAAAGTGGGTTATCGTCTCGATTGACACTATCGTAAGACTTCCGCCGGCAGTCGTCTCCACATCACTGCCAGATGGGACCGCCTACAGGCCTATATTTACGCCAACACGACCCGCTGTTGTACCTCACAGCTAGTATTTCTCTGCCCCCCTCATCTCCTTCCCATAGTGGCTTCGTTGATCTCCTCTTCTTTGATTGTTATTTGATTACTTGTTCATCTGTACTACTGGCCATTAAAATTGCTACACCAAGAAGAAATGCAGAAGATAAACGGGTATTCATTGGACAAATATATTATACTAGAACTGACATGAGGTTACATTTTCACGCAATTTGGGTGCATAGATCCTGAGAAATCAGTACCCAGAACAACCACCTATGGGCGTAATAACGGCCTTGATGCGCCTGGGCATTGAGTCAAACAGAGCTTGGATGCTGTGTACAGGTATAGCTGCCCATGCAGCTTCAACACGACACCACAGTTCATCAAGAGTAGTGACTGGCGTATTGTGACGAGCCAGTTGCTTGGCCACCATTGCCCAGACGTTTTCAATTGGTAAGAGATCTGGAGAATGTGCTGGCCAGGGCAGCAGTCGAACATTTTCCGTATGCAGAAAGGCCTGTCCAGAACCTGCAACATGCGGTCGTGCATTATTCTGCTGAAAGGTAGGGTTTCTCAGAGATCGAATGAGGGTAGAGCCACGGGTCGTAAAACATCTGCAATGTAACGTCCACTGTTCAAAGTGCCGTCAATGCGAACAAGAGGTGACCGAGACGTGTAACCAATGGCACCCCATACCATCACGCCGGGTGATACGTCAGTATGGCGATGACGAATACACGCTTCCAATGTCCGTTCACCGCGATGTCACCAAACACGGATGCGACCATCATGAAGCTGTGGACAGAACCTGGATTCGTCCGAAAAAATAACGTTTTGCCATTCGTGCACCCAGGTTCATCGTTGAGTACACCATAACAGGCGCTCCTGCCTGTGATGTAGCATCAAGGGTAACCGCAGACATGGTCTCCAAGCTGATAGTCCATGTTGCTGCAAACGTCGTCGAACTGTTCGTGCAGATGGTTGTTGCCTTGCGTCCCCATCTGTTGACTCAGGGATCGAGACGTGGCGGCACGATCCGTTAGAGCGATGCCGATAAGATGCCTGTCATCTAGACTGCTAGTGATACGAGGCCTTAGGGATCGAGCACGGCATTCCGTATCACCCTCCTGAACCCACCGATTCCATATTCTGCTAACAGTCATTGGATCTCGACTGACGAGAGCAGCCATGTCGCAATACGATAAACCGCAATCGCGATAGGCTTCAATTCGACCTTTTTGAAAGTCGGAAACGTGATGGTAGGCATTTCTCCTCCCTACACGAGGCATCACAACAACGTTTCACCAGGAAACGCCGGTCAACTGCTGTTCGTGTATGAGAAATCGGTTGGAAACTTCCCTCATGTCAGCATGTTGTAAGTGTCGCCACCAGCGTCAACCTTGTGTGAATGCTCTGAAAAGCTAACCAGTTGCATATTACAGCATCTTCTTCCTGTCGGTTAAATTTCGCGTCTGTAGCACGTCATCTTTGTGGTGTAGCAATTTTAATGGCCAGTAGAGTATATGTACTTATAATAATTCTGTAAAACTGTCGTGTCTGACTTGTCTATCTAATGGCGCTTCTCTAAAATTATTAGATAAGTTCCCATGCCGATTTCGCAAGTAACCTGAGCACAGCTTGGGGCACCGTATAGGCTTTATTTCAACAAAACCGATTCATATATATATATATATATATATATATATATATATATATATATATATATATATATATATATATATACTGTCATATTATGAGAACGTAATTTGAATGAACCTCATTCGTAGACATACTGCATAGAGAGTGATCACCACTGCATGCGCTACCTGGCTATCTGAAATGGGAATCCATTATTTATGACGTGGACGGCTGGGACTCTGTACTCATCAGTCTGCAGTCATATATATATATATATATATATATATATATATATATATATATATATATATATATGGTGTATGCACGTTCCACATCTCCTCCGAAATCACTGGATCAGTTTCAACCAAACTTGGCACACATATCACATGGCTTGCAAAGAATTAGGGTGGGAGAAAAATTCCCTACGCATCAAAGGAGTGAAAAAGAAATGCAGCCCATAACGTTCATTTTCCTAGATTTTGTTCATCCAGTATTTGAGAACAAGGACACTTAGAGACTTGTAGGGAACGGACTTTTATCTAAATAAATATTTTTGTTTGCTTATTGATAAAAAAATCTGTGACTAAGACTGAAATTCTTAAAACAAGCACACTTCAGAAGTACACAAAACTCTGTTTCACATAAAAATACGCGCTTTTGTAATATGTTAAATAAATAAATGTTTTAAATAATTTGGTTAAAAACGTATAATTTATCACTTTTCTTTGTTATAATATTTAAATTTAACAGAAAATCTCGTACACTGTCATATTATGAGAACGTAATTTGAATGAACCTCATTCGTAGACATACTGCATAGAGACTGATCACCACTGCATGCGCTACCTGGCTATTTGAAATGGGAATCCATTATTTATGACGTGGACGGCTGGGACTCTGTACTCATCAGTCTGCAGTCATTGCCGTCATCTTGTTTAAAGTGGGGTGTTTGTACTGTAAGGTACCTCAGGTGAAGTTACTGGTGATGTAATGCTGAGCGTAAAGTTCGATAACGATAGAAGCTGAAGACCAAAATTGAAAATTGTAGTAACGTCGGGACTTAAACCCAGGTCACCCGATTACTAGCCAGATGTGTTTACAGTTACACCACCATAGCACTATGGATAACACAGCTGCATGGACTACCGTAGTCCAGTTCTCTGCCTAACACAGACTTCACACTTTCAGCCCATTTTCCTCACCTTTCAATCGTCTCTATTGCCGAGGCTCGCCGGTATTGGAATAGCACCACAGCTTTGTACGTAACGGGCAAATCCTGCCTGTGCCTCAGGCATAGGCGATCAACTGAGCTGATGGAATCAATTTCCTCTGAGACATATGAGTTTCAACTTTATCCTCGGTAATTATAGAAACTCAAGAAATGAATTAAACTTTGTACCATGACCAGAACTTGAACGCAGATCTCCTGTTTACTGGGCAGTTGTGTTAACAATTACACCATCATGCTATGGCTAACACACCTGCACTGAGTACCCTGAATTAGCGGCAGTGCGGCGTTGGAGGAAGGTCTGTTACCCATACTGCTATAGTGATGTAATATTAGCATATGTGCATAGTAAAGAGGAGATTTAGGTTCAAGCCACGGCCATTGCTCAAATTTTAATTCATTTCTTTACCTTCTATCATTGTGGAAGATATGGTTAAGTTTCGTACGTATCAAGGAAATCATAAATACATAGAGACCAGTGATCTCAAGCCTTGCAGCATTTAGCAGATAGAAAACACAGAATAGCTGCTTCGTGGACAACTTCTAAACACGTTCTTTTAGGTGAAGCAGCTTCCTTTTCACATACCCTAGTTTCATACCTAGAGTATTATGCAGATTTATGCGACACTTTTCTTTCGTGTGCTATTGCTTTATATGACCTGAGAAGCTTAGCGCCCAGAAATTTTCTTACGAAATACTCAAATTTTGTAACACCAGAAGAATAAATCAACCTTAAGAAAACTGTATGAGTCAGCCTGATGCGAAGAAATGCTAAGAAAAACCAGGAAAGAACGTGAAAATAATGAAAAACATACGTAAGCATTGACAAATCAACAGACGCTAGCGGTAGGAAAGTGGGATATATTGACGTAACTGTGCTAATAAATGACAGATTCCACGTGGCGTTTTTTATTTGCATGTAAAAAAATATCAGCATCGAGTCATTTAACAATGGCGCGCTTATTCAATGAATCTCTGCAGTTGTTCTGACCGAACGGGGTGAAATTTGATGGTGTATTACTTACGAATGGGGCTCCATGTGAGAAGAAGGCAGCCAAAGGCCTTTACGTAAGCTTCCCAGACATGATACACATAACTTACCTTTACGTAAGCTTCCCAGACATGATACACATAACTTACGTAGTACATGGTTTACACAGTTTATATGAGCAGATACGTACACTGTAATCCAAAATGAACAAATTGATCTCAAACAGCAAAAGGATGTTTGTAAAAGCGCCAACAGGAACTGATTTTTCAGAGCCAAAAATCCAGATATTTTACTTCCATAGTAAGTCGTTCGGGGATATGGCTGAAAGGAGCAGTGTATTAAGCAAACAATTTTCTGAATTTGAAATAGGTGATTACTAAACTAATTGAAGATAACGCTTCTTCAATTGAAATTCTTCAGAACTTACTCAATGACAGTATACTAAAAATGAATTATCTTACATACATGCACAGAAACATCGATCAGCTTGTTAAGTGAGACAGTTAATGAAGTGCAGTTGAGCGGTTTATACCAAATAAATTACCAAACGACATAGCTGACCGTCCTTGCTACACAAAACGCATCAGAACATGCCAAATTCAAACAGACGTCAAATCTCAAAAATTGGCGGTGTTTTACAGAAGCTCGAAATTTAGCGCAGACTTCAATGCGAGATGCTTATAATAATTTCCACAAAGAAACCTGGCAGAAAATACAAAGAGATTCTGGTCGTATGTGATGTATGCCATCAGCAAAATACAATAAATGTCTTCTGTCAGCGATAGCAATGGAAATACTATCGAAGACAGTGCTACCAACGCAGAATTACTAAACACAGCCAACACAGCCTTCCGAAATGCCTTCACAAAAGAAGACGAAGTAAATATTCCAGAATTCGAATCAAGAACAGCTCCCAACATGAGTAACGTAGAAGTAGATATCCTCGGAGTAGTGAAGCAGCATAAATCACTTAATACACTCCTGGAAATGGAAAAAAGAACACATTGACACCGGTGTGTCAGACCCACCATACTTGCTCCGGACACTGCGAGAGGGCTGTACAAGCAATGATCACACGCACGGCCCAACGGACACACCAGGAACCGCGGTGTTGGCCGTCGAATGGCGCTAGCTGCGCAGCATTTGTGCAACGCCGCCGTCAGTGTCAGCCAGTTTGCCGTGGCATACGGAGCTCCATCGCAGTCTTTAACACTGGTAGCATGCCGCGACAGCGTGGACGTGAACCGTATGTGCAGTTGACAAACTTTGAGCGAGGGCGTGCAGTGGACATGCGTGAGGCCGGGTGCACGTATCGCCGAATTGCTCAACACGTGGGGCGTGAGGTCTCCACAGTACATCGATGTTGTCGCCAGTGGTCGGCGGAAGGTGCACGTGCCCATCGACCTGGGACCGGACCGCAGCGACGCACAGATGCACGCCAAGACCGTAGGATCCTACGCAGTGCCGTAGGGGACCGCACCGCCACTACCCTGCAAATTAGGGACACTGTTGCTCCTGGGGTATCGGCGAGGACCATTCGCAACCGTCTCCATGAAGCTGGGCTACGGTCCCGCACACCGTTAGGCCGTCTTCCGCTCACGCCCCAACATCGTCCAGCCCGCCTCCAGTGGTGTCGCGACAGGCGTGAATGGAGGGACGAATGGAGACGTGTCGTCTTCAGCGATGAGAGTCGCTTCTGCCTTGGTGCCAATGATGGTCGTATGCGTGTTTGGCGCTGTGCAGGTGAGCGCCACAATCAGGACTGCATACGACCGAGGCACACAGGGCCAACACCCGGCATCATGGTGTGGGGAGCGATCTCCTACACTGGCCGTACACCTCTGGTGATCGTCGAGGGGACACTGAATAGTGCACGGTACATCCAAACCGTCATCGAACCCATCGTTCTACCATTCCTAGACCGGCAAGGGAACTTGCTGTTCCAACAGGACAATGCACGTCCGCATGTATCCCGTGCCACCCAACGTTCTCTAGAAGGTGTAAGTCAACTACCCTGGCTAGCAAGATCTACGGATCTGTCCCCCATTGAGCATGTTTTGGACTGGATGAAGCGTCGTCTCACGCGGTCTGCACGTCCAGCACGAACGCTGGTCCAACTGAGGCGCCAGGTGGAAATGGCATGGCAAGCCGTTCCACAGGACTACATCCAGCATCTCTACGATCGTCTCCATGGGAGAATAGCAGCCTGCATTGCTGCGAAAGGTGGATATACACTGTACTAGTGCCGACATTGTGCATGCTCTGTTGCCTGTGTCTATGTGCCTGTGGTTCTGTCAGTGTGATCATGTGATGTATCTGACCCCAGGAATGTGTCAATAAAGTTTCCCCTTCCTGGGACAATGAATTCACGGTGTTCTTATTTCAATTTCCAGGAGTTTAAAAGGAAGTCTTTTGGACCAGACTGTATACCAATTAGGTTCCTATCAGACTATTCTGATTCAATAGCTCCAAACTTAAAAATCATATAGAACAGTTCATTCTACGAAAGATTCGTACCCAAAGACTAGAAAGTTGCACAGGTCACACCACTATTCAAGAGAGGTAGTAGGAGTAATCCACTAAATTAGAGGCCCATAGCGTTAACGACGAGCAGCAGGAATATGGAACATATATTGTGAACGAACATTTTGAGCTACCTCGAAAAGAACGGTCTATTGACACACGGTCAATAGGGATTTAGAAAACATCGTTCTTTTGAAACACAACTAGCTCTTTACTCGCACGATGTGTTGAGTGTTATTGACAAAGGATTTCAGATTGATTCCGTATTTCTGGATTTCCGGAAGGCTTTGGACACTGTATCACCCAAGGTGCTTGTAGTGAAATTGCGTGTTTATGAGATATCGTCTCAGTAATGTGGATTCGTGTTTTCCTGTCAGAGAGGTCAGAATTCGTAGTAATTGACGCTAAGTCAGTGAATAAAAGAGAAGTGATTTCTGGCGTTCCCCAAGGTAGTGTTATAGGCCATTTGGTGTTCCTTATCGATATAAACGGTTTGAAAGACACTCTGGGCAGTCATCTTAGGTTGTTTGCAGCTGACCTGTCGCTTATCGACTAGTAAATTCGTCAAAAGATGAAAACAAATTGCAGAACGTTTTAGAAAATATATCTGTATGATTCAAGTATTGGAAATTGTCTCTAAATAACGAAAGGTGCGCGATCATGCACATGAAAGCTAAAATGAATCCTTTAAACGTCGGTTACACGATAGATCAATCATATCTAAAGGCCGCAAATTCAGCTAAACACTAGGAATTACAATTACGAACAACGTAAACTGGAAGGGACACACATAAAATGTTGTGGGGAAGGCTAACCAAGGACTGCGTTATATTGGCAGGACACTTAGAAAATGTAACAGATCACCTAAAGAGGCTGCCTATACTACGATTGTCCACCCTCTTTTAGCATACTGCTGCGCGGTGTGGGATCTTTACCAGACATGTCTGGCGGAGTACATCGAAAAAGTTCCAACAGGTTCAGCACGTTTTGCATTATCGCGAAATAGGGCAGAGAGTGTCACAGAAATGATACAGGATTTGGGCTGGACATCATTAAAAGGAAGGCGTTTTTCGTTGCGACGGAATCTTCTCACGAAATTCCAATCGCCAACTTTCTCCTCCGAATGCGAAAATATTTTGTTGACGCCGATCTACGTAGGGAGAAACGATCACCGTGGTAAAATAAGGGAAAGAAGAGCTCGTACGGAAAGATATACGTGTTAGTGCTTTCCTCGCGCTGTACGACATTGGAATAATAGAGAATAGGTGGTTCGATGAACCCTCTGCCAGACTCTTAAATGTGATTTGCAGATTATCTATGTAGATGTAGGTGTAGATACTGAAAAAAGATTAATTAACTCAAACGTCCAAAAGTAGAAGAAATTAAACAGAAATTTGAAAGTGTGTTCGGAAAATAGGGTAGATTTCATACTTTGTGTAATATTGCCACGATTTTAGAAGGGAAAATAAACGTTGTTGAAATTGAAAACGTGTGTATCAGTGATGTTCCTTAGATGAAATATGCAAGACTGCCATCACTCGATGTTGATAGGTCCTCCTCCCGGCTTAGTATATTGTTTGTTTTTTTATGAAGTAAACTTGGAGAAATCAGTAATTGCAATCCACCATTGAGTCAGAGTCATTGGTGAGTTATTTTGAAGGTAAGTATTTACAGTTCTGTAATACTGAAATTGTTTTTCATTTTTACGTATATTTTTTATATTTTTCTTACGTAAGAAGTAAAATGTTTTAAGGTTTTTAGTGCACAAAAATCCGTTGCCTAGTGACCACCTCTGGAATCCACTTCACAGATGTGTAGCAGACGTCTAGACCGTGGCGTACATAAGGCACGCCACAGCAGTGGTCTGACGCTTACACGGCTGCTGGAGGGCGTCATACCTTGCTTCGTTTCATTCCTCCCCAGTATCTCATTGTAGTGCCAGCGGAATGGAACGGGTACAAACGATAGCATGGGTTTTAGTTAATCGTCACTTAAACGGGAGAAACAGGATACAGCGGATTGGTTGCAGAAATTTATAAGGAACGAGTGCGGATACTTTTACACCCTGTTTCAACAGCTCTGTAATGTTACTAAGTAATTCTTCCAGTATATTCGATGAACTACATGGGCAACTGAAGTATGACACAAATAAATTGTCTTTCGATGGGGGATGTAGCTTTTCGAGTGCACAGATGCCTTTTTTGATCATATGGGGAGAGTATCTTAATAGATGCAAGGAGAACTTTCAGTTACGTCTTTCTAGAACTTGAAGGTACACGGAAATTAGTATCGGAATACTAAGCATAAACTCACTGGCGAAACTATTCAGCTTTGGAGCGTTCCAATTTTCACGAAATGAAACTATCACTTGCTGACATTTTTAGGTTAGCTGGAATTTCAACGAATTCGACATGGGAGTGAGAAAATGAATGGTTTTGGGGCAGTCAAGCTATGCGTAGGTGATTGTGGGACATTATGAAAATCATTACAAGAACAACGTGCGAAAGACTGCTGCACTTGACACAGTTCTTCGTGAGTTGAGAGCCGAAGGTTTGATGATGTCGGAGTTAGTGCCTAAAATATGTTCTGTAAGAAGTAATTATGCACGTAACATTAATGGAGATTACTTTCTGTGTTTGGAAACTTCTGTCGATGGTCTTCGGCAAATACGGAGGTGTCCTGAATAGTCTCTCAGCAGAACCACAGCTCCGCAAATGCGGAAGCTAACCAAAGAATAAAATGTTGACCTAGTCAATATGGATGAATCCAAAACTCTGATGTCCGAAAGAATTACCCAGTTGAGGATATTTGGCAGTTGTGGACTTTGGAACACGATTTGGATATTATTGAGACAAGAAATCAAAATCTGATTTGATCCATTAGAAAAGGTTTGTGAAAAATGTATGTTCGCCAGAAAAACGCAGTGTGTTCTCCAGTCTCAATTCCAATAATAATACTTCACGCAACAGCGTATCTTATCTTCATGAAGCCTCTTTATCCGTGTTATGAACCGCTGAATTGTTCTAATGTCATTCTTAAAAGGTTCAAGCACCTTCTGGAGTAAGCTACAAAAATGTCGTCGCCAAACACCGAGCTGACAAATTTTATTTATCGAATCACGAAATTCAGACATGTTTGTTTCATCTCATTTGTACTGATTTTGAGCATATGACCCTGAAGCCCACGAGCAGCAGGTTGGCATCGTCCAGAGATTGTGGAGCCTCAACAAAGTCAGCAACGCGAATCGAAACACAGGCATTAGCGAGGGGTGGCTGCAAACCGCAACAGCGAGTGCGAGGCACACGACCACACCACCACCTCAGCAGCATCAGCACGCTCACACTGTGGCCAATGTAGCGCCGAGCATACGAGAGACCATCCAAGTTGGCGATCTCAGCGACAGCAGTCAGCGTCATTGTGGCAGTTAATGTTTTAGACAAACGTCTACTGTTGTAGATGTCGGAGATTGCACCTTACGAGAACAGTTTGTTACTTAGTGCATGACAGCGCAAATTACCCATTACTCCCGTGGCGAAGGAGTGTGTCAAAGTTAAGCAAATCTCTCATTCATTTATGTAGTGAAGTTAACAAATATTCCATGTGTTTTAGTTTGATGATACTTCCTCCAGTTAAACCAAAGAACCTACAGTTATGTCCAGACGAAAATAGTTTTATCTGGTGACAACACTTTCATTACAGTGACGAAGGTGGAGCTTCGATACTCATAATAAAGGGTGATTCTAAAGTCACTATACATTTCAGTGATATAGTAAGTCACTATAGATTTCAGTGATATAGTAAAGGAATATTTGTTTCGGGCAGGTACTATGGCAAGGTGCTTGTCAAAGAAGAACGAATCTGTTGTTTCTGATCGTCTTCGTGGAATGACGTGTGTACTTTGCCCGTCGATTCCGAAAAACAGGCCCCACCAGGCTTGCTATCAAGACCCTAGTCAATAAATTCCAGCGTACTGGCAGTGTTGCAGACGAAGAACGTCCAGGGAGGCCGGCCATAACGTCAGACACCGTGCAAAGTGTGCAGAATGCGATCACACGTAGCCCTTCCGCATCTACCAGGAGACTTAAAAGGGAGTTTGGTATTCCTCAAACCACAAGTGCGTATCATATCAAGGTCGTACATAACCTTGAAGCGGAGAATTACGCAGCCAGACAAGCTATGTGTCATGATCTGCTACAAGCTGTGGAAAATGAGAATTTGATGCAAAATTTCTTGTTCAGTGATGAAGCTTCATTTCATACCTGTGGACGTCTGAACAGACAACTGCAGGATCTGGGCAAACGAACAACCAAGTGCGCTGTACGAGTGGCAACGTGACACACCAAAATTGAATGTGGTTAGGGATAACGAGGTAAATAGTGTACGGGCCCTTCTTCTTCGCAGAACAAACCGTTACAGGAATGGCATACCTAGATATGTTGGAACAGTTTTTGCAGCCCCAGTTGATAGCTGACGGGATTATCGATACTGTTGTTTTTCAACAGGATGGTGTATCATCCCCTTCTGTCCTCGTTGATCAGGATTATCTGAATCAAGCATTTCCCGGAAGTTGGATCGTGCCTCTCTACGTATGAGGTCACCCCGCTCTCCTGATTTAAGACTTTTTTGCATAGGGGTTTGTCAAGTCTAAGGTATACCAGGTGAAGATCCGCAGCACTGAACACTTAACACGGCGGACTCGAGCTGCAGCTGCTGAGATTACACCAGATATGCTTGTGTAGGTTTTTCGGTGTACAGTGTAGCGCTGGGGGGTGTGCCTAGACATACAAGGTGGTCACATTGAAATGTACTGAAATTATATCCCTTTGTAACATAAGTTGCAGTGCCATTACATATTGGTTAATAAAATTTGTTTGACTACAAAATATATAGTGACTTTAGAATCACCCTGTACACTGGAACTGAAGTGTACCGTCACGTCGCCGTACAGCAAACCCACTTACTGCTGTGCAAAACGTAAGGACGAAAGTAACTTTCGCAGAATGTGTAACTGTCAAGTAGAACAGCTTGAGGAAACTTGGACGATGCGTCTACACTACAGTAAAGGACATTACAGTACAGAACAGACGGTAACTGAAACAAATGTTTGAGACTAACACAAATGACAATTTCAGTAAAAGGCAATGACTGCACTGGAGTTACCGCGATTCGTGACGGTCCCCTGGACATTATAAAGAACGGGACATGGATGTTAATATATTGTGTGATCACCACGGGCTTCTTGTGGCAGGGTGTACCATTTCTCCGCCAGTGCAGTTGAAAACTGCTGGATGGTAGTTGATGCGCGTGGACATGCTGCAACATCTCTTCCGAAGGCATCCCACATTTCCTCGATGGGATGTAAGTCGGGGAAATGGGCTAGGCGGATTGTCATCCACAAATACAAAGTCACGGACTAATGCACGCCTGACAAGATGCTAAAGCGAAATGAGTACAGTGCCAAGGTAATGCTGATTTTTGAGCATAACGCGTTCAAAGATTTTGACATCGCTACGCTGTAAGTAGTCTGTTTAGGTTTTTACGTTGGTAACGCTGCGTAGCGCTCTATATAAGAAAGCACTGATTGTGCTGTGTGAAGTCTGTGGCTGGTTTGCACTGTTGGAATATTTGCTATTGTAGTGTTGGGCAGTTGGATGTGAACAGCGCGTAGAGTTGCGCAGTTGCAGGTGAGCCGCCAGCAGTGGTGAATATGGGGAGAGAGATGGCAGGATTTTGAGAGCGGACGATCTGGATGTGTGTCCATCAGACACAGTAAATTTGTAATACTGGATATCACGAAAGGATATATGTATGATGAGGTTTGAACATTATTAAGGTAAATACATTGTTTGTTCTCTATCAAAATCTTTCATTTGCTAACTATGCCTGTCAGTAGTTAGTGCCTTCAGTAGTTAGAATCTTTTATTTAGCTGGCAGCATTGGCACTTGCTGTAATGCAGTAGTTCGAGTAACGAAGATTTTTGTAAGGTAAGTGATTCATCAAAGGTATAGGTTATTGTCAGTCAGCGCTATTCTTTCGTAAGGATTATTGAAAGTCAGATTGCGTTGCACTAAAAATATTGTGTGTCAGTTTAGTGTTGATCAGAATAAGTAAAGAGAGAAATGTCTGAGTACATTAAGTTCTGCTCAGCTGTTTGAGAATCAAATCGTGTAAGAGGTATATCAGCACAGTAAATCATTAATTTTTTTAAGAGGACGTTTTAAATGGTGACCCTGCCAGGATTGGAACCTGGAATCTTTGTGAGGTAAATGATTCATGAAAGGTATAGTTTATTGTTAGTCAGGGCCATTCTTTTGTAGGTTTCATTGAAAGTCAGATTGCGTTGCGCTAAAAATACTGTGTGTTAGTTTAGTGTTGATCAGAATAAGTAAAGAGAGAAATGTCTGAGTACGTTCAGTTCTGCTCAGCTGTTTGAAAATGTAATAAAGTAAGAGGTTTATCAGCACAGTAATTCATTAATTTTTTTAAGGCGACGTTTCAACGCCAATGCAACTTTATGTCTTCACACACCGTAACATGTGTACCAACAAAATGATCATGTTCGACAATGCGCACATGGAGGAGTTGGTGGAAGCTCGCCTTCCTACTCCTCTGACTTCCAGGGACAGTTTGGGAGGACATATTGCACTACGTCTTCATGGGACAACGAGCATCCAGCAGCACTGGTGTAGGAATGGTGCACTGTGTCTCAAAAACTCTTTACCAACCTTGTGAACAGCATGGGTGCACATTGCAGAGTATGTATTGCCGTGTGCGGTGGTTAGACACCCTATTATAAACCATGTTTCCCATTTTGTACTGACCTGAGGAATCTTCATGACTCTCAATGACTACAGTGAAATAACTTTCTTGCGTTAAAAGTGTCATTTGTGTTCATCTCATTGCGTATTTCTTTCAGTTACCATCTGTAGTATACTGTGCCAATTCTTTTATGTGTGGTCCAAGTTCCAACGAGCTAAGTTACATGGCGGACCAACATAGTGCAAAAGTTACCTTCATCGTTAACTCTGCGCTCCAGAGTAACTTTGCAAAGGTCGTTTAGACAAACACGTTTTGCAACCGAGTGCATGTGTGTGAACTAGACTGAAGCCCTCACTGCCCCACACGTGACCGCTGGCCGGGATGGCCGAGCGGTTCTAGACGCTACAGTCTGGAACCGCGCGACTGCTACGGTCGCAGGTTCGAATCCTGCCTCGGGCATGGATGTGTGTGATGTCCTTAGGTTAGTTAGGTTTAAGTAGTTCTAAGTTCTAGGCGACTGATGACCTCAGAAGTTAAGTCGCGTAGTGCTCAGAGCCATTTGAAGCCCACACGTGACTGTGTTGACGCCACAGTTTCCGTGTGGCTTTCGGACGGCCCCAGCCCGTGCCGCGTAGATGCGAAAGCCACCATGGGGCCACGTACACGGAGGAGTGCAGACGGCGGCTCTTTAGACAGCCTTAGGGTTCCATTTTCTAGAGGAAGTGGAGGGGAGGCGAGAGGTACCACAGCAGAGTGAACTAATCACAGGATGCAGTAAGGAAGATATAGATCAGCAAACGCCCAAGTTGCTTTCCTGCCTAATGATACTGACACTGTAGCGGCCAGGTGCCGGCAGAAGCAGTTTCAGCCGCCCCTGCAAGGCGGTCGGGTACCGGCTCGGCTCGGCCCCGCCCCCGCCCCCACCCCCGCCCCCGAAGCCCCTTCACAGTTTTTAAACGCGAGGCGCTCAGCGGACGCGGCGACAGACGTCCCGGGTCACGCAGTGCCGTTTATTGGAATTCCTGCCCGGACAAGACACATGGCGTTCTCTCGCCACGCCTACCAACCCTCACCCCCCATCCCCCCACCCCCAGTCCTGTCAAGCGGCGACACTTGCCTTCCATTCCACTCCCTGGCTTTCCATCCCTATCCTTCCCTCTGGGCCTCTTAAGGCCCGCTTACAGCCCGCGAGTTGCTGTGGCTGTGTACCAGTAACACTTCTCAACACTGATCTCCATCTTATCGGTATCTACAAGGGTTATTGTAAAAGTAAATAATTCTCCAGACAGTTTTATTCCAAGTAATGAAACAATATATTTTAAGAGGGTTCTGTTCCAAAGCTCGAGTTATTTCAAAAAGTGATTCACTACCAACAGAACCTGATAAAAATTTCCGTACTATACAATCAGTTTCAGTCCACAAACCATAATCAGGTGTCATAAATACGCAGGTTCGATAAAGAACAGTCGCAACACCACCGTTATGTGTTGAACGTGTGTCACTTGGCGCGTCCGCTGTATGTATCTGACAGCAGACGGTCAGCTGAAGTAGTCAGTTGCAGTGAGCACTATCGGACTTAAACTTCTGTGGTCATCAGTCCTCTAGAACTTAGAACTACTTAAACCTAACTAACCCAAGGACATCACACACATCCATGCCCGAGGCAGGATTCGAACTTGCTACCGTAGCGGCCGCGCGGTTCCAGACTGTAGCGCCTAGAACCTCTCGGCCACCACGGCCGGCTGTAGTGAGTACTGTCTGACAGCGCGGAAGGCCAGTTCGAGCAACCTAAATGCTTAAGAAACATAAACAACGTGCGTGTGTCAACAGTTAAGTACACGAGGTGAAAGGGCGCAGTGTTTCCTTTTGGCACTGCATCCCACACATTCTTCATGACAATGCACGATGCTTCGCGGCTAACCCCGTTCAGGCGCTCCTGCTAACATGGGGGTGGGAGATGCCGGAATATTCACCGTATTCACCCGATACTAGACCGTGCAATTACGACCTTGTCTCTAAAAGGAAGGAACCTCTTCGTGGCACGCACTACAACACGAGAAGAGACACCGTTCGTGCCACAGTGTGGTCCTTCCACGATATCATCAGAGATGGATGTATTGGCTGTGTGCGACACCTTGCACCTCTGTCGTGAAAGTTGATCGTGATGTGTGGCGATTATAATGAGCGTATGTAAAACTATAGCCGTGTTGCCACTACTTTTTATGTATTTACAACATGCTTCCGTGTCGTGCAGGGTGTGACCCCCACATGACTGACTGGCCCAACCGTCTCACATTTATGTTCCTATAATTATTTGGTGGCACCTGAAGATGAAGCTTTAAGCTTCGAAACTTATCGTGAACAAATTAAGAAATTTGCTGTAGTTCCATGGACTCGAAAATGATTAAGAAACTGTATGATATTAACTTTACACCAAATGTATTGTTAACAATGTATTGATTCTACGTTGCAAAGAGCTTTTTACTGAAGACCTTAATGAAGCGAATTTTTAACTATTTCTATCGATAATGGCAATCATAAATCTACTAAATTATTTCCTCTCATTGCCAGATATTTCAAACCTGAAAGAGGGCTACATGTAAAGTCATTAGATTTCTGTTCTCTCGAAAAAGGAACATCAGCTGTCTTATTACAGCGTGTAGAGCTTGTTCTACAGGCCAACTATTTGGAGTCAAAATCTGAGTGTCTATATGATGGCAATGCGAATAATAAGTCTGCTCGGGTTAAGAGAGGAAATTAGAAGTAAGTCTGAAAAAGTTTCTTGCATAGATTGGTTGCATGGCACATGTAATTCACAGCAACGTAGAAACAGCAGTATGCAAGTTACCAATCGACGTAGAAAAGATTGTGTGTAAAATATGTAAGTATTTCTGTGTAATGGGGGAACGACTATAGGAATTCTGTGAATTTGTGAATATTGCATACTAGCAAGTACTGGCTTACAGCAGCACAAGGCGTTAACATTACTGCATTCACTTGAAAGGACTGTGAAATTGTACCCTGCTTTATAATCATTTTTCCTGTCAGAATAACGAGGAGTCAGAATAAAGGTTACGGTTTATGCACAGTCAGCTCCATATCTTTCAAACCAGAATTCTAGAAACTGAAAGGCAGAATATGTGTGTTGCAGAAGCGTTAGGCTGTTATGAGCTACTAAAAACAAAGGTAAAAAATAGGAGAGATAATAATTTTTTGAGTCTCCAAGTTAAATCCATGTTACTAAAACTATATGAGTAGGTGAACAGCTCTAGATAGATTTTATTCATTTGTAAATATGGTCTACTGTGTAGCATATGACTATCTGGTTTCATGGAGTCAGAAATCTACACATGACACCGATTTCCGTTGGTGTGCTTTGAAATCAAAACCAAAATAGATGTGGAGGCCAGGATGTCAACAATACAAGGCACAGTTAATGTTATCTTTGACTGTTCAATCTTGTTTGATGAATTTTGTGTGGCTGAAACGATTATACTAGAAAAATTACGTGAGTGGAATGCTAACAATGTAGTAATACAGGATAGATGGGTGGACATTTTCAAATTCTTCAAGGAGAAAAACATTGCAATAACAATCGTCCCTAAGTCATAGAGTTTATTCTTTGCCCGTTTTTGAAAAATGAATAAGTACTGGTCATGTGTAAAAACCAATATTTTGGTTTTTCTATTTAATGCTAAAATGTAATTTCACTTTCCCATATATGGAACTGTATGACACACTGCTGGGTCCCCGAAAGATTTGTGAAGATATTCACTCCAGTGCATTTATGTAAACAAGTAAACATGAATGACTGCTTGAGGTTTGTTCTATGTATGAAAGATTTATGAGGAATGTTCAATTGTGTTAAATGCGATAGTGTTCTTTCTTTTACCTACCTTGTACTAGCTTTATATAAATAATAATGGCTTGTTTTACCTTTGAAGTAACGTTTCCTTACATGAGCATCGACGCTAAAAGTCGTAATAATAATAATACCTCAGTCAGAAAAAGCCACTGTGGCGCGTTTCGGTTCCAGTTAAACAGGATCCATAAGTTGTTTTAGTGGACATTCAGTTCGTCTTCGTCCCTGAGGATGATACTAGAGCATATTTGTATGTGTCCTGTGTATTTAAAAAATATACAGTAGCCTTACAAATAGTTCAACCAATGTAAGCAGGGGAGATTCTTCCGATTGCGGGGATATTACGTATGAGACCCCACAAGGTTCAATCTTAGATGAGCTATTGTTTCACAAGTATGTAAACGATTTACGTCTGATATGCAAGAAGCAGATTTAGTTCTTTTTGCAGGTCACACTAGTATTGTAATGAATCGGAAAATTCGAACAACAATAGAAGAAATGGTAAACAATATTCTTAAAAAGTGATTTTCTGCGCATGGCCTTATCACTCCCACTTTAGAATGACATAACATATTAAAATTCGTAACTTCTACTGGTACTACGCGAACAGCGTTACCCATCCACATTTGTATTTCAAATTATCGCAAATCTACGGAAGAGACAAATCAGTAATTTGACAATTGTTGCGTATTTTCATTCAGTAATCTCACATGGAATATTCTGCGATAACTCGCCGTTCAGAAAGAAAGTTTTCATTGCTCGAAAACATGCCTTAAGAGGAATATGTAGTGCTCACCCACGAACGTATTGTACACCACACTTTACGGACTACAAGTCTCATTTTTTTTCTTCAAAAAAATTGCCCCCAAAATTCAAGTTCGACATATGTTAGAAATTAATTTAAAAACGATGAGTGTTTGATTTTCAAGTCCCGCCAGTCTTAAACGTGGCCATATATTCGACGCGGCGGGAAACCGATGTATCTGGCAACAGCCCCACCGTTACAAAACCAGAAGACTGTCTAGTTTACGATGCTTATGATGCGTCATTGTGTTATTGGCAACCGTACATACAAATTGAAAGTAGAAACATATTCAGAAGAATATGGAAACAGAACAAGTAAATAGCATTCACCGACAGAACAAAACCATTCGTGATTGGCGGTGTAGTAAAGAAAAACAGAAAAAAATGAGGAAGACTAAATGTGCAAATACAGGACTGAATGCAAAATGGCCAAAACTAGAAGATGAAGTATTGAAATGGATTCAAGGACATCGTCAAAATGTCATTAGAATTAATACAAAGATGATTCAAATACAGAGTAGTAAACTAGCACAACTGGAAAATTTTACAGACTGCAAGAGTGGAGTTGGTTCGTGCTACAAGTTTAGGAAGTGTCATGGACTTATAATTTGACCAAAATCAAAATATGTTCGAAAATGTCACAGAAGTATGAAGAGAAAATATCTTTCCATCGCTTTATTATTCAATATCTAAAGAAAACCAGGGCGGAAATAAGCTATATAACGAATATGGACGAAACTCCTTCTAATTTTGATCTGCCTAGTAACATAAATGTTGTCATGAAAGGTCCTAAAACTGTAGCTATAAGAACAAGTGATCATTAAAAAAATGCACAACGATCTTTTCCTTTCGTGTTGTGCTGACGGTAATAAACTTCGCGCAGTAGTCATTTTCAAGCGCAAAACAATGCCATAGCCTCTTGAAATAGCGAAATTGCAGCTTACCGTAGTGTGGGAGAGAAGAAAAGGTGCTTTACTGGAGAAGAGTTCTCTTCTTGTGCTACATCAGTTCAGTGGTCATTTGAATAATTCTGCGAAAGAGAAGCTTGCTGCTATTCCGGAAGGACTTACTTCACAATTGCAATCTCTTGATGTCTCGACAAATACACGATATGAAATCTATATGAGAGAGGAATGGAACAAATGACGATAGACGGAACCCAACATTCACATCGAAGGGAGCTTTAAAACGACCTGCAATCAAACACGCGAAGATCATCTTATATATCAAGATGACAACGAAAAGAAGGAAGAATAAGAACAAGCAGAAGAAGAAAAAGAAGAAGAAGGAAATTCAGATGTCGATTTTCAGTTATTTTAAAGGTCAGTTCGGTTTTATAAGCAAAGAAATTTTTTTAGTCTGGGTTTGCAATCTAATAATGAAAATGATAAGGACGACAGAAAGTAATAAGTTTAATTTTAGATCCATTACGCTCTGAAAAAGAAACATTCAGACTCATAGGAAATAAGGAACCTTAAAATTACGGTATAAAAATATATTTTCTGGTATGAAAAAGTGGACGTTAAAATTATAGCACAATCAACTAGACAAGGTGTTCCATGAAACTCACAGGTAGAGTTAAAAATTAAGTTCCATCACTGCTGACCTTTTTGTTAACGCAAAGTAAAATCCTTCGAAAATGTTACTTATGTAGGGTCTAGTGTTTATTCTGGACTGCGCAACAGACTGAACTGAAACGACTGTACTGTTTTCTTAGAAACTGCTCGCAAGAGGTTCTAGGTTACGTGCTCAAGATAAGAGGAAGCAACAAAGAGCGTGATAAAAGTGAACAGTGACCTCAGTGATACATAGCTGTGTTCACAAGCGGGGAAAAAAATAAAGGAACGGTAATTTACGCAACTTAGGCGATAGTGGTGCCCTTATCTGACCGTGCCGTGGCCAGGAGAACGACTCGCGTTGGCGTAATGAGGTGCGCGGAAACTACGCTGTTAGGGATGTCTGGAGTGGCAGCGTAGCTACATGAGAGAGTATACTGTAGGCGACTCATTTTTGTGCACAACAGCATGTGCGAAGCGGCGCAGCTGAATACCGGTCTAGAAACTTGACTCTTAATGTTTATCGTATGTATTGATTGCATCCATCTATAAAACAAACATCTAAAAAACAAACTTGATCGATTATGATCGTGTAGTTGAGAGTCCCGCAAACCAAACGTCATCCTCATAAAACAAGCTGACTGCTGATTCTATCCTGTTTACAGTATTTTTCTGTCAATATACTGTAGCAGGACTCACAATATCGTTTCTCTCTGCATATGTATCATATGGTGGATTTCGAAAACTAGGTCAATTTTTTGGTGTGGAACAGGGAATTGTGTCTATGTTTTATAGATCTAGAATAGGCATATGACCGGGTTCCTAGGAGGAAGTTATTGTCTGTTCTACGAGATTATGGAATAGGAGGCAAACTTTTGCAAGCAATTAAAGGTCTTTACATAGTCAGGCAGCAGTTAGAGATGACGGTAAATTCAGTTCATGGTTCAGAGTAGTTTCAGGGGTAAGACAAGGCTGCAACCTGTCTCCACTGTTGTTCATATTATTTATGGATCATATGTTGAAAGCAATAGACTGGCTGGGTGAGATTAAGATATGTGAACACAAAATAAGCAGTCTCGCATATGCGGATGACTTAGTTGTGATGGCAGATTCGATTGAAAGTTTGCAAAGTAATATTTCAGAGCTAGATCAGAAATGTAAGGACTATGGTATGAAGGTTAGCATCTCCAAAACGAAAGTAATGTCAATGGGAAAGAGATATAAACGGATTGAGTGCCAAATAGGAGGAACAAAGTTAGAACAGTTGGACGGTTTCAAGTACTTAGGATGCATATTCTCACAGGATGGCAACATAGTTAAAGAACTGGAAGCGAGGTGTAGCAAAGCTAATGCAGTGAGCGCTCAGCTACGATCTACTCTCTTCTGCAAGAAGTTATCTGTGCACCGTTCAATCTTTCGACCAACTTTGTTGTATGGGAACGAAAGCTGGGTGGATTCAGGTTACCTTATCAATAAGGTTGAGGTTACTGATATGAAAGTAGCTAGGATGATTGCAGGTACTAGTAGATGGAAACAATGGCAGGAGGGTGTCCACAATGAGGAAATCAAAGAAAAACTGGGAATGAACTCTATAGATGTAGAAGCCAGGGCGAACAGGCTTAGATGGTGGTGTCTTGTTACACGCATGGGAGAAGCAAGGTTACCCAAGAGACTCATGTGTTCAGTAGTAGAGGGTAGGAAGAGTCAGGATAAGGAGAAACTACCTGGATTCGGTTAAGAATGATTTTGAAGAAATAGGCTTAACATCAGAAGAGGCACCAATGTTAGCACTGAATAGGGGATCATGAAGGAATTTTATAAGGAGGACTATGCTCCAGACTGAATGCTGAAAGACATAATCAGTCTTAAATGATGATGATGATCAATTTTTTATGATGTTACTAAGTTGACTTAAAAATGCCCTAAAACTAACATATGGCACAATTTTTCATGGCATTCGCTCTGTAACGCTTATTCTAAATGAATATTTTTGTGAGCCCCGGTGGTTTTTGTTTGATGGGCATTAGGCCGTTGTCCACGGCATACTGGTCTGAATAATATTTCGTCTCATAATGTCGGAGGCATCATCAGAGACCAAAAGAATCTGACAGCACTTTCAAACTTAAAACAGTTCGACTTGCTGAGTTTACGTAGCTTCTGATGATATTTCAGGAATTATGAGTCGAAACGTTTGGCAGAGAAATTTTCCACGCAGCACAGCAAAATGCGCATAAGAAAATCAAAAAACATGCAACTACCGTCCCCGAACGCCTGCATTGTGAGGAGAAATGAGTCTCCAGATAGTGGGAATACATCATGCTTTTCTCCTCTCCTTCGGTGTCTTTCTTGTCTGTTTCTTATTATCCACTAACATTACGAGATACTCATTTTCCTTCATACCGTCTTTCTATCTGAAAAATGTCCTTGTCTGAATCTCTCAATAAGTTCATCCGACAGGTCACTACAAGTTTTTGTAAAGAAAGGCTTACATTATCTTTCGAACTAAAGGATGAGAGAAATTGTTAGACAGATATGCAAATCCCCTGCCTGTTGAATTCAGACGGTTCGGGTATGCGATGTTTGATATGAAATAATGTAAAGTCGTAGGGGAAGGAGCACTAAAGTGGCCACTGAAACGGAAATTTAATTTTCATCAAACCATGGCTGTTGGCAGAAGCTTTCGCTTACATATTTTTAATCGAAATTAGCTATCACAAAAACTATTTACTCGTAAAAAATAGATAATAAGTAGGACCTATATGCACTTTTCTGCAGCCTTCCGTATTTTTCCCAGTCTAACAGCATAAAGCGACCATTGTGGACATAAACACTCCGAAACTAGCTAGCAATTCTATTTCGTCTGAATTAACGCCATTGGTTTGCTGTTCTTGCTTTGAACAGTCAACGGTTGCATCTACATACATGTGATGATCAGGATGAAACTGATTAATTTACACTATTTTGAGAACTTAAAATTTTCTCTTTGTTGACCTTATTAACAGTTAGTCTATTAGCCATCGAGATAGGCATTCTAACAAGGGTGGGCCGCGCCTACTCACCAATACCGATTTCGTCTACATTTATGCTATATTCATGGTTTAATCGGAAATGGTTCTAATGGTTCAAATGGCTCTGAGCACTATGGGACTCAACTGCTGAGGTCATCAGTCCCCTAGAACTTAGAACTACTTAAACCTAACTAACCTAAGGACATCACACACATCCATGCCCGAGGCAGGATTCGAACCTGCCACCGTAGCAGTCGCGCGGTTCCGGACTGAGCGTAACCGGAAATGCAACTGACAGAAGTGGGCCAAGCGTCTGGAAAAAAAAAATAGATTTTTTGACGCTGGTCGGGCGCATCATGAGGCATTTATGTTGAAACAGTCACGCGGATACAGCAGTGGAAAGAGCACATCACGACAGTTCGAGGGTCCTGAGTTCAAGCCACTTTGCGGAAACATTTCTTTCTTTATTTTAAGTTTTTACGTTACTTACAGTAACCAAAATAATGCTTAATCTACTGTATTTATTAATATTTTAATAGAATTAAAGGCAGTGGAAAATCTCGAACTGCAAATGCATTTCTAGAAAGGTAATGCACTGCATACGCAAGTCCTTTGTATACAAAATTATATGCTTTATTAACCAGTAATTTTCTGACCATGTTGTACACGTTGCAAACGCCGCATTTTACCACTTACGTATTTGTTTTAAAGTATCTGTAACAAGAACAAACTTGGTTTACATTCACAAAAATTTCTGTATGACCGCACAATGTGGCAGAAAAGCACGCGTAGCACGTAGTTTCGCCAAATATTGGCGGGGAAGGCTGCTGATATACCACGGAATGAATTTTGATGCTGTCTTCTCGGCATGAGATTTCTTTTCCTCTCTCGGAGAGATGAGAACTGTGTTTAAACTTTTTGATCAATATCTTCAGCTGATGACCAAAACTGGACATTTGCAGGGTTGGACTAGCGGGGTGCATTTAGGGAAAAATCACTTTAATACCGCACGATGGTAATCCTCATCCATCTTGAAAAACGTCGCCGTATTACTGCGGCTGTCCTGCAGACGATTCAGTTAACAAAAGAAATTTGTTTGCCTGCACATAGTGATTCATCACACATCATACATTGAGCATCATCTCTGTTTATTCTAGAGCAGTAACGTAAAAACTGAAAATAAGAAGGAAAGAATTTCCACATAGTGATTCGAATCCACGACCCTCGAATTGCCACTCTGTACTCTTTTCTTTTGTCTCGCCCTACCCGAGTCAAAAGCGCTGTTTTTTTCTTCAAAACGCTTGGCCAAATGGAGCCATCACTCCTGCCACTTTCAACCCTGCATACACAATAAAAGGGTACGAAATCGGTGACGACGCGTAGGCACGTTGAACTTGTAATACTGGTAATATTAGGTGCTTAATTCTTCTGTTTTCTGGACATATTTTCCAGGCATCTTGATGCTCTAGTATCTGAAACGGTACCATGGGGGTGCATCAGAACTTTTTCAATCTGATTTTTGTATGAGGCCAAATATAACAGAACAGAAACAATTTTAAAGCATTAATTAATTAATTCAAAATCATGGCAGTGGTGTAGAAAACAGATGACAACTTTGAATACGTAGAAATTATGCACTTTAACCGCAAAAAGAATTGAAAATTGGAAGACTATAAATTCCATGGAGTCTGCTGAAAATAAAACTTTTCATATCTGTTAATAAGCGACCAAACAATGGTCAGTTATGCTACCACACTCAGTTGAAATAACACCAGAGTCATTTCAAAAGTTCTGCTCGCTGTAAGACAGAATTGAAGAAAATAATTTATATCACAAAATACCTTTGTGAGCCTTCAATATAATCTACATTGTTGCTTACGACAGCTTCCCAAGTTTTGGAAACTTCTGTTTGCCGGACAGGGCACCTTCACCGTTCAGCTATCTGATTATTCTAGTCACCTCACCGCAAGCTTCATCAGTTGTTTCAAAACGTTTCCCACGGAGTTGTTCTTTCAATCTGGGAAACAAATCAAAGTATGATGGGCCTATATCAGGACTGTATGGTAGGTGGGGAGGTATCTCCCATTCTTATTTGTCGACCGTTTCTGTAACTGGTAGGGCAATATGCAGTCCTGTATTATCGTTCAAAATGAGCTGCAAGAATTTCAAACGTTCTTTGACGAATTTTCGGGTGCAAAACGTTTTGCAGAAACAGTTTGTAATATGTGCCAGTTACATACGTCCCCTGGGGCCCTCTGTTCGTAGTTATGATTACATCCATGCCATACGCAAAGCACTTCATCAGTTACACCTTTCATTGTTCGCGGTGGTATTTTTTCGGGCGTAGAGAGTCGAAACTGTTTCATTGTGACGACTGAGACTTAAATTATGGCTCAATGCCTCGTATCCAGGTTTCGTCAAGTACGACAATCCTTTTCATAAACTGTTCGCCTTTGTGTGCGATGCCGTTGAAGCAATTCTTCTGAAGCCTGCTGTCTACTCTTTACTCAGATCATGAGGAACCCATCTGGCAGCAATTTTTCTCACCTTTAACTTTTCAGTTACGATTCTGTAAACTCAAGTGACAGACATTCTGGTCTCATATAAACTTCGTCTCATTTCTTTCTTCAGTCCTCTCTGAAACTGTTATTAATAATAGCCTGAGAGGTGTAGCCTGTGGCCGTTGATGGCATTGCAGCTCTTGTCTTTCCGTCAGTTTTTATCTGACCACGGAATCCAGAAGACCAACGTGATACTGCGCTGCGATCCACTACCCTATATCGGCACGCATCTTTCGAAGCGTCGTAAATTTCCGTTGTGGTGTTTCCACGCAGAAATTCGATTTCATGCAGGAAAGATGGTCTACACTTATAATCCGGTCTGTGTTGGTTTCAGATCCCATTTTCAAACTGAATTACTCACGACACAGACAAGCGATACGGCAAACACAACTACGATCATCACGCCTAAAGTCTTACTGATAACTGACATGAATTTCAACGTGATTAAGGCACCGTAACGGTAGCGCATGTGCGTGGTGCAGGACTTTCGAAACGGCACTCATACAACACAAACCAGATAGTAAAATTGTTGGGGTTTCCTTGATGACTTTGGTCATATTGCCCACTGGTATTTTGTCTTCAGATATTAGGCCGAAGTTTGCTTAACGATTTTTCCAACGTTTCGACAGCACAAGTGGCTCCCGCTAGTATTTCTCCCACAGGTGCCAGTACTGTGGGGTACACTGGAGATCTTCTGACAAATTTAGAAGATAGGAAAACTGGCGGAAGTAAAACTGTAAGAATAGTTCGTGGGTAATGTTTGGATAGTTCAGTCAGTAGAGCATTTGTACAGGAAACACAAAGATTCCAAGTTCCATTCCCAATCCGGCGCTGGCTGGGGAGGCCGAGCGGTTCTAGGCGCTACATTCTGGAACCGCGCGACCGCTACGGTCGCAGGTTCGAATCCTGCCTCGGGCATGGATGTGTGTGACGTCCTTAGGTTAGTTAGGTTTAAGCAATTCTAAATTCTAGGGGACTGATGACCTTAGTAGTTAAGTCCCATAGTGCTCAGAGCTATTAGAACCATTTGAACCCAATAGGGCAAGCAGTTTTACTCTGCCAGGAAGTTTCTATTGTTTAGTTGGTGATATTTATAAAGCTCCATATCCCATGGAATCATGACTCTTATCAGCTCCTTTTGACAGTTTCCTCTGTCCTAGTACAATCACTGAAGTGCAGGGTAGGAAGAATCCTTGGGATGGATCCCTCATACCTTCATCTAGCCTGCCTGGAAGACGCTAACGCCGCGCTGAGTGATCCCGTGGTTTGAGGCGCCGTGTCACATATTGCGCGCCCCCTCCCTCAGGAGGTTCGAGTTCTTCCTTAGGCTTGGGTGTGTGTGTTGTTCTTAGCATAATTCAATTTAAGTTAGTTTAAGTATTGTGGAAGTCTAGCGACCGATAAGCTTGGTCCCTTAGAAATTCACACAAATTTGAAATTTGAAGACTCTATCAACGTTTTTGTTTTCTGATGTGTCGCTGCTTTCCTTGTATCTCTGCCTATCGCCCGCCCCTCCCTCCGACCCTGTCCCGTTGCACAGAATAACTACAGTGCAGTTTGTACTCTCCCACAGTGTGTAATTATTGAAAAAGATTAACAGTTCGTAAACAAGTTAATGTGAAAATTGACATTTCATCAAATGCTAAACAGTAGTGTCATGATGTGTCACTTCACATCAGTGTGTAAATGTGCTTCCTCGGGTAGCAATCGTGCATACAGTTTATGTCAGGTGGTTGATTCGCAACTGTTTCAGTTAGAATGAAGACAGGCTGTTACGAGCGCAAACAGCAGCTTTTGGCAGCAGCAGACATATTTGAGGTGCTGGGTGACTCACAGTGCACGTGCACCATCATCCTCTTGCTGACGGAGGGCGGGACGCCGTTGGCGGCGATGCAGAGGTAGGCGCCCATCTCGGAGCGGGTGACCTTGGTCAGCGTCAGCACCTCCCCCTCCACCGACTGCACTGCTGGCACATGGCAGAGTGGCAGAGTCAGCAGACACAGCACTGCTGCAGCAGGGGACAGAGGACAGTAAGGGACAGTTGAAGGCCAGCCACACCCTTCCACTCCACTCCACCCCACCCCACTTCACATCACCATCTCTGGGGTGACCTTGAAATGTTCAAGGCCAGCCGCACCCTTCCACTCCACTCCACCCCACCCCACCTCACACCACTATCTCTGGGGTAACCTTGAACTGTCCTCATACTGCCCTTTATCCCTAACTTGCTACTACAGTCACCACACTATTAGTTATAGTTAGTGTATAAGTTTGCAACAGTTTCTACAAGTCTAGGCAAGTACACATCTTTGTATGTGCACATGTCACCTACATTTGCTCTTTGCTGGAACAGGGAAAGGTGCATCACTCATTAAACTGAAGACTGCTTTGGACACCACAGTGCTTCACTAGTCACTGTGGTATTAGGTGTGGAATCCACTTGCAATCCTCTGACCTCATAACTAATTTACACATTTATTTACAGTGGTACACCAAGTTGCTTGTTGATTAGAAACTGTGGTGCAAGTTATCATTCATCATCAGCAACAATGACTGACTTCAGTTGTAACATAAGAAGGCTAAATTTGGCTGAATTCCTGCTGTTTTATGTACCAAGTTATACACTGAGGAATCATGAAGATTGATTGTATACTTCACATTTACAAATCACTGAGAAAAGGGAAACAACCAGTGACAGAAGAAGTACTGTGACAGAGGACTAGATTTGTTGCCTGAGATTTACTTTCTCTTTGCCTGTGGCCACAGCACAAGAATGACTGACTGAGAATTTACACACTTACAATATCTGTACTCTTCACCACTGTATGCACACAGCCAAAGAATTAAACTACAGCTATTATGTATAAGAAAACGATCAAAATATTTACATGTCATGCACATATTGTAATAAAATTTTTTCGCAGTTATCATCCTCAATTGCTCGAAATTTATCACTCAGTTCCTAGATATATAGTTTATATTTATTCCATTCTAAATTAAGAGATTTATAGCTGCAGTGCATTTACAAATCAATATATGACAGTATAAGGAAGGACAGAAGCACCGAAACCTGAAAACCAGGAAAGATAATGGAATCAATCTGGGGCCTCAAACACCCACACATTTCCACTTACGCTGTGAACGCCTATGTAACCACCCAGAACTGCTGATGGAAGTTTGATGAACAGGCACAAATCAGGGAACGAACATGATAACATCTGATAACAAGATTGGTGGTCAGTAAAGATTTGACATAATGTCATGTGGAGAAGGCGACAGCTGAATTCTGAAATGTGTAATTGACGGTGGCAGAAGTACTGGGTGATCAAAAAGTCAGCATAAATTTGAAAACTGAATAAATCACGGAATAATGTAGATAGAGAGGTACAAATTGACACACATGCCTGGAATGACATGGGGTTTTATTAGAACCAAAAAAATACAAAAGTTCAAAAAATGTCCGACAGATGGCGCTTCATCTGATTAGAATAGCAATAATTAGCATAACAAAGTAAGACAAAGCAAAGATGATATTCTTTACAGGAAATGCTCAATATGTCCACCATCATTCCTCAACAATAGCTGTAGTCGAGGAATAATGTTGTGAACACCACTGTAAAGCATGGCCGGAGTTATGGTGAGGCATTGGCATCGGATGTTGTCTTTCAGCATCCCTAGAGATGTCGGTCGATCACGATACACTTGCGACTTCAGGTAACCCCCAAACTCAATAATCGCACGGACTGAGGTCTGGGAACCTGGGAGGCCAAGCACGACGAAAGTGGCGGCTGAGCACACGATCATCACCAAGCGAAGAGCGCAAGATCTTTCACGCGTCTAGCAATATGGGGTGGAGCGCCATCCTACATAAACATCGTACGTTCCAGAAGGTGTTTATAAGCCGGGCTGGGGATGATGTGATTCTGTAACATATCGGCGTACCTCTCACCCGCCACGGTAGCAGTTACAAAACCAGAATCACACATTTCCTCGAAGAAAAAAGGGCCGATAACGGTAGATGTGGTAAATCCAACCCATACCGTGACTTTCTCGCCGTGCAATGGAGTTTCCACGACAGTTCTAGGATTTTCGGTAGCCCATATTCTGCAGTCGTGGGCGTTGACAGACCCTTGGAGCGTGAAATGAGCTTCGTCGGTCGACAACACCTTACTCAACCAATCGTCATCTTCCGCCATCTTTTGAAACGCCCACACCGCAAATGCCCTCCGCTTCACTAAATCGCCAGTTAATAGTTCATAATGCCGATTGATTTTATACGGATAGCATCGGAGGGTACGCCTAAGTGCCAACCAAACAGTAGTGTATGGAATGCGACATGCGACTACACGAGGAACCCGCAACAGTCTCCATTTCTTCCTGAACTGTCTCAGCAGCATTACACCTTGTCATCGGTTAGCCACTACGGGTTCTGTCGTCTAAACAATCCGTGGCTTCGAACTTCGAAATCATTCTCGCCACAGCCGCATTTGTCAACGGACCATTACCCGTTCCAATCCCCTTCCTATGGCGATAGGATCGTAACGCTGAACTAGCACATTTCCCATTCTGATACTAGAGCTTCACTAAAAGCGTCTTTTCAGGTAACGTCAACATGCTGCGACTGCTGGCGCATCTGATTCTCTCTCTCATTACAGCTCCTTTTATACATGATTGTTATGCGCAGTTTTTGACGTTTTGTTGTCCAGTGCCATCTGCCGGACGTTTTGTGAACTTTTTTCGGTTCTAATAAAACCCCATGGCATTCCAAGTAAGTGTGTCAAATTTTACCTCTGTGTCTACATTATTCCATGGTTTATTAAGTTTTCAAATTTATACTGACTTTTTGATCACTCAGTATAATGATGATATAATATGTGGACTGGCAATAGCAAAAATATTTTCTGAAACATAAAAATTTTGAAAATACTGATAGTCACGTGGATAGGCAGAATTAAAATGAAGAGATACTGAATAGAAATGAGAAAAAATTATAGCACAACTTGACTAAAAGAAGGATCAGTTGATATGACACATTCTGGGTTATCAATGAAGTTGGTACAGAGACAACTATGGGTGGAAAAAATTGTCGATTGAGATGAAGGGTTGACTTCTACAATAAATTTCAAATAGATGTAGCTTAAATTAGTTATGTAGAGATGAAGACCTTTGCTCAAGATAGACTAGCTTGGAGGGGTGTACCATAGTTATTTTCTGAATGAAGATCTCAACAACTGCAACAATATCAACCAGAACATTTAAATTAATGTACTAAACATCTTCAGACCACAGTAGCTACACAGCAACCAGTTCTGCATACAGTCTTCATATTTGTCCAGTCAAACCTGAGCACTGTGTTAATAAGTTACGTATTTTTCAGCAGGGAATAGGTTGCGCCTTTTTGTAGGTACTGATTGTTTGGAAGGTAGTCCCATTTTGAATAAGAAGAGCTGGTGGCTTAATGATAAGTAGTGCACTGAAGATCGTGATGCACGTTGTTACAGGAAGAGATGAAGACCTTTGCTCAAGATAGACTAGCTTGGAGGGGTGTACCATAGTTATTTTCTGAATGAAGATCTCAACAACTGCAACAATATCAACCAGAACATTTAAATTAATGTACTAAACATCTTCAGACCACAGTAGCTACACAGCAACCAGTTCTGCATACAGTCTTCATATTTGTCCAGTCAAACCTGAGCACTGTGTTAATAAGTTACGTATTTTTCAGCAGGGAATAGGTTGCGCCTTTTTGTAGGTACTGATTGTTTGGAAGGTAGTCCCATTTTGAATAAGAAGAGCTGGTGGCTTAATGATAAGTTGTGCACTGAAGATCGTGATGCACGTTGTTACAGGAAGAGACTAAAGTAAGCCAAGTGGGGTTCATTCTCAGGAGACAACATCATAAGTCACTCTTTCTGAGACTGTAAGGAAAACTTTCATTTAATCGTTCTGTAGGAAGCCGTCAAAATCATTGGACAATGATTGACAAGGGCGTGAAGTTTTGGACAGGTGTGGTGTAAATGGTGTAAACCCTTTCCACTTCACAAGCTTCTACTGTGGGCTTGTTGCTAAATCTTGTTTGAAGGGAATCGTGAAAATAATGGCGTCTGGCCTCTCACTGTGGATCCTCTGACAAGTGGCTTATGGGTTGCAGCCCGGTGCCAGCCTCAGCTCTAGCGGAGCAGTGCTGGTGGGGCTTGTGCTTACCCCTGGTCTTCGAGGTCTGGCCACCGCGCAGCACGATGTCGCCGCCGTCCTCCCGCCTCCAGACCACCTTGGGCTTGGGGTAGCCGCGCGCCTTGCACACCAGCTTCGCCGAACCTCCTTCGGGCACCATGAGGTCTCCGGACGTCTCCTCGTAGATGATGTCCGGTGGGATCACCACCTCCAGGAACGCCGTCTGCCAGACACAACAACGAAACACATTCGCTAGCTGAAAATCTATATTATTAAATTTGTGTTCAAGAAATAAAGAACCATAAAGTGCATGTCAGTTGCCGTAGGCCATTTCAGTAGATACTTTCTGTATTTCATTGCATTTTATAATTTTTTAACAACATAAACCTTGAAACATGCGCTATTATCGGCTTATCGACAGTTCAAATGAGTCCAGAATGAGATTTTCACGCTTCAGCGGAGTGTGCGCTGATATGAAACTTCCTGGCAGATCAAAACTAGGTGCCGGACCGAGACTCGAACTTAGGACCTTTGCCTTCGCGGGCAAGTGCTCTACCAACTGAACTACCCAAGCACGACTCACGCCACTTCCTCACAGCTTTACGTCTGCCAGTACCTCGCCTCCCACTTCCTGCAGGAGAGTTTCTGTAAAGTTTGGAAAGTAGGAGGCGAGGTACTGGCAGAAGTATAGCTGTGAGGAAGGGGCGTGAGTCGTGCTTGGGTAGCTCAGTTGGTAGAGCACTTGCTCGCGAAAGGCAAAGGTCCCGAATTGGAGCCTCGGTCCGACACACAGTTTTGTTCTGCCAGGAAGTTTCAGTTCAAATGAATTTTACCAATACCAATATTACGTTAGATAAACACTGTGTCGTTTTCAAAGCACACATTCAACGAGAGATCTCTGTTCATAGTAATTTAAACCCTCGATGCGGAAATCAGAAAATGAATCATGAAGAGAGACAACACACAGTTGCACCACAACGCAACTCTGATGGCGAATGCTTTCGTTACCTGAGACGTTCCACAAGAGGAATACTGAAGCTACGTTGGAACGTGCCGTTCATAGACGGCGCGATACAATTAAAGGACAACGTTTTCGAAACCCCGTAATTGTCTCCCATTACGAAATACAAGTTTGAAAGTAGGGTCAAAGGTACCTACAGGTTTCCTCTGTACAGATGCAAAAGTGTGGTGCCCTGCGACTTCATCCTTAGTTTCTGCGAGACTTCAAACAGCAACGTGTGAACACATGCAAAAAAAAGTCCAGAGCATATAAGTTCATGTTACGTGTACGATATGTTAATGGCGTCACACTGGCTCCAAATTTCACTACAATTCTGTCCAACGCCACTGTGGACCTGTCAAACGAAACGAAGGTCGTCACGCCCCCACCTACACACATTCCACCCCTTCTTTTGACTCCTCTTCGATGGTCGTCAGAACGGCGACACGCAGCTCTCAAATCACGTGAATTTGTTATGGGTGACTGAGGATATGGAAAGGCCTCAGGTGGCGGCGTAAAGAGCGTCAATGAAACCAGCCCTTTGCTTGGGACGTTGCTTCCCACACATTTTGTGGTCAAAACCAACAATTTTCAGTGGGATCAGCAACAGAATGACGTCCTTGACAAACGTTTACTCTGCTGACAACTACGGACGTCTCTAAGGACAGTGTGGGGCTGCATCGCAATTGAACGTGATTGATTTTTTCTCGTGCACAGTTGGGAACCACTACGGACCGTCCAAAATCATTCGACGAAATTTGATCGTGATAAGAAGCAGTAAAAGGTCCTTATGATTTTTCAGCCCTTCATTTCCGCGCCCCCCTCTGATGTGATCATAGAGGAGTGCTACTCTCATGTGTGAGTCCTACGACAAAGGGTCCCTCTAAGCCCTCAGTTTGGCAACACCCTCTGTTACAAAAGTCCACTTTCATTGAGAATTTAAAAAAAAGTCCTTGTACAGAGACAATCTTTGAAGTATACCTGAAACCCTGCAGGCAAGCAGCTGACATCGGAGGTGTGTCACGTGGTTGCCTGTCTGCAGGGTTTCAGGATTACTTCGAAGGTTGTCTATGTAAAGGCATTTCTTTCTTTTTTGAATTCTCAATAAATTGGATTTCGTACCGCAGAGGGTGCTGCCAAACTAGAGGTCTTAGGAGGACCGTTGGTGATATTATTTACACTTGCCTCAATGTCTCATCCTCCATGATCACGCTAATGGAGGGCGTGAACAGGAGGGCTCAAAAAGTATAAGCACGTTTTCCTGCTTCGCATCACTTTCAAATTTCGTCAAATGGTTTTCAACGGCCCCTAGTGGTTCCACCCTGTATACCAGAGCAAATGTTCCAGTCACGCTGTTCTCCAAGGGGCTCACTTCACGTTCAATGGGTATTCAGCTCCACGATGTCCTTAGACAGGGGTTTAAACATCCGAGGTTGTCTGCAGAGTCAACGGTTGTCAAAAACGTCGTACTGACAACTGTTATTTTCTACCCCTAAATGTCTGGGAAGCAACGCTCTATGGAAACGGCTGGTTTCATTGATGCCCTTTACGCTGCCTCCTGACGCCCTTTCGCGTCGTTTCTAAGCTGTACTGTGTCTGAGATCTTTCCCTCGGTCACACATAAGAAAAATGCTTGATTTCAGCACTGGATGTCGCCGTTCAGACAACCATCGCAGAGGAGTCAAAAGAAGGGGTGGCATGTGGGTAAGAGTGACTGTGACGACCTTCTCGTCAAATGACACGTCCACGGTGGGGCTGGACAGAAATTTCGAGCCAATGTGGGCTTACATGTCGCATGAACTTTTTTTAGCATTTGTCGACATCTTGCTGTCTGAAGCATATCAGAGTCCAATGAGGATCGCGACGCTTTTGCACTATTACAGAGGAAGGTTGTAAGCACCTTACAATCCGGTTAATTCGCAATGGGTGTCAATTACAGGGTATCGAAAACTTAATTCTTTAATTGTGTTGCTCAATGTAGAAACCAAACTGACACTGATTTTTATATACAGGCTGATAATTGTCAACATTCAGCTCAACTTGCCGGAATACACTGTATGTTGATGCCTGAGGTCCATATCATCTTAGCCTGAAAGTCCGTCAGCTGTCTTAGCCTACGTTCATGTTATATTTTACCAGAAAGGTCTCAGTGAGACGCCGATCAGACGCCGGCCAGTGTGGCCGTGCGGTTCTAGGCGCTGCCTGGAGCCGCCTGACCGCGACGGTCGCAGGTTCGAATTCTGCATCTGGCATGGATGTGTGTGATGTCCTTAGGTTACGTTAGGTTTAAGTAGTTCTAAGTTCTAGGGGACTGATGACTACAGATGTTAAGCCCCATAGTGATCCATTTGAACCATTCTTTTTTTGGAGATCAGACCCAAGTTGCACCACCGTTCAACTGTGAGTTGGGCAACTGATGAGAATAATGAGGTGGGACGTAAGTCTCGAGCATTTTTGCCACACGCAGATAGTATTTCCCACAGTATTGGTCATATTCAGAAGAAGCAACGTTAGAAGTATATTTTTCTACCACTGTCTAAGATGTGGGCCATTTTCGTGTCTGTCAAGAGCGATCTTGGTTACCGTGAGGCAGGTAACTGTCGAATACCCTCCAGTTGTGGAATGCCATAAATGAGTTAGACCATCAGGACCGAGAAGAACCACTGCATAGAGCATAAGCGTTGTATCTTCTGCAGTAAACTGTCAGCCAAAGGTGACAGTCTGTGAAGAGTTCGACCCAGTCTATGAGGTTTACGTGGACTTTCTGCTCAGTCCCAAATCGAGAAAGTATCATGGTATATGTTTGTTGCCTGGATCCCTCATTAACTAGGAGACTGATGCAGGTAGATAGAGTTTAAGACTCAAATTTAAGAACAAGTTAAACATTTACTATGAGATATACTCTGCTGATGGATAGATAGACACTTTGAAGGACTTTAAATAACAGGGAAGTATACGGGAAGTAACAAAGGAAATTCTGACAAATATAAGGCTCAGCCTCCAAGGAATGCTATGGGAAAAGTTTGAAACCATGAGCAATGTCAACAGGGAGACTGATCGTTACCCATTTTCTTCAACACAGCGAAGTATGTGTTCAGACAGTGAAGAGCAATAAAAGAGAAGATAGGAATACCAAAGACGCACGTGGTAAACAAAGAAAGCAATAGGGTCCAAGTGCACAGCCTAGTCTTTGCAGGCGATGTGGCGATCGTAAGTCGGAAGAAAACGCAAAGAGACAATCCGATGACCTAAGCATGATACCCAGAGGCACTGAGGGTCGCCTGCAACAAGACAGACATTTAATATCACAGGGGATTAAAAAACACCTGTTGGAAAAGTACGTAACGCGTAAAAACGTAGGTAAGTGCGAGAATATGTAACAGAAAGAAACAGAAGCAAAGAGGGACAAATGGGGCGGATGAAGAAGACTAGGCTAGTCTTCTGCATGACAAAAGACTTGTACAATAAAAAGACTGTATGTACAGACCTAAAGATCACAGACCACAAGGCAATGGAAACGAATCCGATATATATTCAGCTGAGATGATAACATTGGGAAGAAATTATGCAGAATATCTAGAGAAAGTAGAGACGAGAACTCTGAGTAAAATACTACGAGAGAAATGTTATGGAGTGTAAGGACTGTGTCAGGAGAAATCAGACTGAAAAGGACAGTGTTTGCTGCACATGTGATCGGGACATGGATAGAATGACGATAAGAATATGGAAAACAACAAGTGTGTCAAGACGAAAGACAGGAACAAAGAGGGTTGTTGACCAATGGAATGATTGGACGGAAATGGAGATCTGGATGGAAGGAGAGGAAAATTGGAGAAGCAAGTACACACCGACCAATATGCCAGCGTTTGAAACAGAGAAGTGTACAGGAAGAGGAGAAAGTCAACAGTGGAGCGGACAAGAAAAGACGATATTCAAGATTTCGGAAGAACGTCAAGGAAGAAGAGAATGATGATGGGGTCAAGAGAGGAGAACGAAGTACAATCCATGAAGCGGTTACCTGTGATCCTAAAGAGGCTGTGACTCAAGAACAAGATAATAATGATAATAATAATAATAATAATAATAATAATAATAAGAATAAGATAATACAAAACCACAAACATGAGCCGCGAGTAGTGTTCAGTGATGTTTTCATAATAAAGAGAAACACAAGGTTCATTAATTGAAGCTTTAATCACTGATTAAACGATTGTGGTGTTTCTCATCACATGAGGCTGTTAGCTTTCGCTAAGGTGCAAAGTAATCGCACATACTTGATGAAAACAGAGACATCTGCACGCGAGTGACGTAATTACTCTCAAAGTAATCAACAGGAAAACTGTAACTAGTTCAAAAATGGCTCAAATGGCTCTGAGCACTATGGGATTTAACGTTTGAGGTCATCAGCCCCCTATAACTTTGTACTGCTTAATCCTAACTAACCTAAGGACATCACGCACATCCATGCCAGAGGCAGGATTCGAACATGCGACAGTAGCAGCAGCGCGGTTCCAGACTTAAGCGCATAGAACCGCTCGGCCACCGCGGCCGGCTGTAACTTGTTGCAAGTTAGCAAGTGCCTACAGCAAAGTGCGTCATGCAAGCAAACGGGTATGTACTGTAGCACTGTGCTCCGGAATTTTAGGCATCGGAGACACAGCTCGCTAGTGAAAGTCAGATCCACAAAAAGTAGGGCCTATGGCAACTAGCATGGGGGAGCTGTGACTCTGGGAACAGACCGAGTGCTAAACCGGGGTTTGTCACAGTTCACCACACTGTTTCAGGTCTTCCACGACGAAGGAGATTCCGTTCAAAATTTTGCAAAATAGCAAAAAAAAATTTGATTGCAGATTTCAGTTTTCCTTGCTCCTGTGATCTTTACTAACGAGTTCACTTCCAACTGAAATTTAAGGAAGTTTGAAAAAAAAACAGTACTAATACGGAATCAGTCGTGGGTAGTAATTAGACTGATGACTTTTGAATTATTAATTGTTAGTTCGTTAGAGATTTACGCGGCCTCGAAGGTGGCGACCTTGAGAGGATCTTTGTGTTGGAGCCCCACATAAGCCTACAACAGCCAGGCAAATCTGCTTTTCTAGAACAGTGCCTTGATATTTACTGATCATCCAATGGAGTACAACAGCGTGTATATTCCGATGATCACTTACAGTTATTGGGATAGTGATATTGAGGAGGCTGTTCAGAGTAAACTAGCAAGTGACCTCATACACTGCCTAACAAAACAAGTGAAGCAGCAGAAAAGATCGAGTATCCATGTAACACGTACACATACATACCATCGATGAATATCCAAAAGATTCGAATTGCAATTCTCTATGACAGGTAGGAAAGGCCACTAGAGTGCGTTAACGACGTTCGTGTTCAGAGCTGTTACAAGGACTTGTGGAGCGTGCATGTGCCGTTAGCAGCGTCAAAAGTTGAGTGTTTACTGTGAGGGACACGGAGAAGCCGTGTTCTCGTGAGAGACAGCGTTATCATCATCTGACTGAAACTGGAAATGGTCTCATTGTGGATTTCCACTTGGGCAGTTGGTCGAATCTTATAATTTCCAGATTTGTGAGGTATTCGAAAATAATGAGCCGGTGTTGAATTGCATGGAGACTTGAGGGAAAGTTGAGTGTTCATCGGAGGTGAGGGTATCATCTAGAATGCCCCAGGGATGTGTGGTAGCACCGCTGTTATTTTCTATCTACATAAATAGTCTTCAGGATAGGGTGGATAGCAATGTGCGGCTGTTTGCTTATGATACTGTGGTGTACGGGAAGGTGTCGTCGTTGAGTGACTGTAGGAGAATACAAGATGACTTGGACAGGATTTGTGATTGGTGTAAAGAATGGCAGCTAAATCTGAATATAGAAAATGTAAAGTAATGCAGATGAATTGGAAAGAGAATCCCGTAATGTTTGAATACTCCATTAGTACTGTAGCGCTTGACACAGTCACGTCGATTAAATATTTGGGTGTAACATTGCAGAGCGGATAGTCGTCTTCGGTTCATTGGTAGAATTTTGGGAGGATGTGGTTCATCTGTAAAGGAGACCGCTTATAAAACACTAATAGACCTATTCTTGAGTACTGCTCGAGCGTTTGGGATCCCTGTCAGGTCGTATTGAGGGAGGACATAAAAGCAATTCAGAGGTAGGCCGCTAGATTTGTTACTGGTAGGTTTGATCATCACGCGAGTGTTATGGAAATGCCTCAGGAACTCGGGTGGGTTTCTCTAGAGGAAAGGAGGCGTTCTTTTCGTGAATCGCTACTGAGGAAATTTAGAGATCCAGCATTTGAGGCTGACTGCAGTAAAATTTTACTGCCGCCATCTTACATTTCGCGGAAAGACCACAAAGAGAAGATAAGAGAGATTAGGCCTCGTACAGAGGCATATAGGCAGACATTTTTCCCTTTTACTCTTTGGGACTGGAACAGGGAGAGAAGATGCTAGTTGTGGTACGAGGTACCCTCCACCACGCACCGTATGGTGGATTTCGGAGTATCTATGTAGATGTAGATGTAGTTTACTCGTAGTCATGGTTCCAGACGACCACATCTGACCACCAGAAGGAAGGAAGAACACGTACTGGCCTATCTGCAATACTCTGTGTCTTTGCGCACCATTGGTTGGAGATAACCAGCAGTCAGCACAGAGACGCCATTCTATGTGTAGGCTGTTATTAACACCACAACACAAACAGCCGCGTTTGGAGAGATACCGTGCCCGGAAAGCAAGGCCTCCTGATCAACTGCGTCGCACTGCGTTCAGCGAGGAACCACGGTTCTCCTGTACCCAGATCCCATCGAAGTGACTACGGTGGTAACGTGGGTGGACGTCACATTTTTCCAATATTTTGGAGAGGCACAACGGTGTTATTCCTGGCGTTGTGATGTGGAAACCCGCCAGGTATGACTTCAGTCCATGGCTGAAAATATTGAGGGGACTGTGACGACAGAAAGGTACGTCACGAACTTCCTGCATCCTGAAATGCTACACCTCATGGGTAGTATCGCGATGCCGTTTTTCAGCAGTACAATGCTGGTCCAAGACGGTATGGGTATCTATCGACTGACCATCACAAGGGAGGATCGGCTTATTGTGCACCAAGGACACAGTAACTCCATCACATATATGTGTGCCATCCAAGAAGGGCAATTACTCTCAGCAAACATTCTGTCTCATCCCGCACCACTGGTCGGCGACTAACAGCAGCTGCACTGGCAAATTACCGTCCCCCACGTAGGTTGCCGTTGACTCCACAACCCGAACGGCTGCGATTGGAGAAGTGTTGTGGCTAGGATGCACGAGCGGGGATGAAAGGGTAGCACTGTGTTCAGTGATGAATCGCAATTCTACATTACTCCGGATGACCACAGGTGGCGGACATGGGGGCTTCCTGAGGCGGGGTCCTATTTTTCCAACATTTTGGTGACATACATCGCCGATATGCCTGGCCTCAGGGTGTATGGAGCCGTCGGGTATAAATTCAGGTCAGTGTTTGTAGTTACAGAAGAAAACCTGCCAGCACAACGGCATGTCAAGGTCATCCCGCTTCTTGTCGTGATACCTCTAATGTTACAGAATCATGATCCCATTCTTCAACAGGACATCGCTCCTCCGCATGTGGGACAGCGTCTGCGTTATGATGAGATACTCGCATGGTCAGCAGTATCCCCAGACCTGTCCCCGATGGAAAATGTTTGGGACCAGCTCGAATGTCAAATCCTTCCCAGTGACAGTATGAAGGATATCAAGGACCAGCTCCAAAGTTACACAGCAGCTTGATTCTGGAGAAGATACAACGACATTTTGACGCTCTTCACAATGCCCGGTGAACATCGTCTGCCAGTGTGTGTAGTGCCAGCGCTTGTATCGAAGCCAGTGGGGGCGCAACGTCATTGTGGTAAGTAGACTGATCAAGTTCTTTCTAAATTTCAGTCGATTTTGTAACCTCTACAATAACATCACATATCCTCTTAAACATTTTCTCTCCTCCTTCCCTTCTGGTTATTTCACCCTTTCTGTCAGACACTGTAGAGGATTTTGCCTAAATTTTGCTTGGAATTCTGTTCTTTAACCTGTTAAATAACACGGGGACAGAGTTACAACAACACTGTCATCAAAAGTACCCGGACACCTTCAAAAACATAGTTTTTTGATATTAGGTGCATTGTGTTGCCATCTACTGCCAGGTACTTCATATCAGAGTCCTCAGTAGTCATTAAACATGGCGAGAGAGCAGAATGAGGTGCTCCGCATAACTCACAGACTTCAAATGTGGTCAGGTGATTGGGTGTCACTTGTGTCATGCGTCTGTACGCGAGATTTCCACACTCCTAAGCATCCCTAGGTCTACTGTTTCCGATGTGATACTGAATTGTAGAGGTGAAGGGACACGTACAGCACAAAAGCGTACAGACCGACCTCGTCTGTTGACTGACAGACCTCCAACAGTTGAGAAGGGTCGTGATGTGTAATACGCAGACATCTATCCAGACCATCACGCAGGAATTCCAAACTGCATCAGGATCCACTACAAGTAATATGACAGGCTGCAGGTGAGAAAACTTGGTTTCATGGTCGAGAAGCTGCTGATAACGCACACATCACGCCGGTAAATGCCAAACGGCGCCTCGCTTGATGCAAGGAGTGTAAATATTGGATGACTAACAGTGCAAAAACGTTGTCTGGAGTGACGAATCACAGTACACAATGTGGCGATCCGATGGCAGGGTGTGGTTATGGCGAATGCCCGGTGAACATCATCTGCCAGTGTGTGTAGTGCCAACAGTAAAATTCGTAGGCGGTGGTGTTATGGTGTGGTCTTTTCTTTTCTTTCTTCTTGCACTCTTTGTTTGTTTTGCGTAGCACTATCACAGCACAAGTCTACATTGATGTTTTAAGCACCTTCTTGCTTCCCACTGTTGAAGAGCAATTCGGGGATGGCGATTACATCTCACCGACCTATATCAATACCTCTTCTCAGTGCAGCAGTCCGTGAAGAAAGGGCTCCCATTGCCCAAGAAACCTTCCAGCGCCTGACTGAAAGTATGCCTGCGACAGTGGAAGCTGTCATCAAGGCTAAGTGTGGCCCAACACCACATATAATTCTAGCATTACCGATGGAGGGCGCCACGAACTTGTAAGTCATTTTCAGCCAGGTATGCTGATACTTTTGATCGTCTAGTGTACTTGCTCACCTGCATTTGGTTTAATGTCTCACTGTCCGTAACGTCTAACGCTGGCAACGTTTTGTGTTTTCTTTCTGCTTACGCCGTGTTTCGCTTTCTGTCAGGCGCAGTCCTGGTAGCTGAGTGCTTAAACGGCCATGCGCAGCAATCTCGCGTTGTGTCTCTGCCTTGAACGTGACGGAGTGTACCCCAGCCGAGATGTCGGGGGCAGTCGAAGATGCTACTCACATCATTTCTGTAAGTTATTTCTACATCACAAAAAATATTTATTTTGATTCCACCAGCGTACACAGATAGAAAAAAACTTCTGTGTGATCAGATTGCACAACACTGACTGTCAATAGATCAAACAGCACTACAGCTCATCTTTTACTTTTTGAAGCTATACGTGTGTGCAATGCATCACAATGGGCATACTTTATTCGGATACCGAGTACGTACCATTGCCTACTTGTAGTGGTGGAATAATATCAGGTGGACGACACTATTCAGTTGCTGTATGGAACGGTGGATAACTACTGTACCGGATAGACTTGTTTTCGTGCCCTTGCCTTTTTTTTTTTTTTGTCATCAGTCTACTGACTGGTTTGATGCAGCCCGCCACGAATTCCTTTCCTGTGCTAACCTCTTCATCTCAGAGTAGCACTTGTCCTCAATTATTTGCTTGACGTATTCCAATCTCTGTCTTCCTCTACAGTTTTTGCCCTCTACAGTTCCCTCTAGTACCATGGAAGTCATTCCCTCATGTCTTAGCAGGTCCTATCACCCTGTCCCTTCTACTTATCAGTGTTTTCCACATATTCCTTTCCTCTCCGATTCTGCGTAGAACCTCCTCATTCCTTACCTTATCAGTCCACCTAATTTTCAACATTCGTCTATAGCACCACATCTCAAATGCTTCGATTCTCTTCTGTTCCGGTTTTCCCACAGTCCATGTTTCACTACAATGCTGTACTCCAGACGTACATCCTCAGGAGTTTCTTCCTCAAATTAAGGCCGGTATTTGTAATTAGTAGACTTCTCTTGGCCAGGAATGCCTTTTTTGCCATAGCGAGTCTGCTTTTGATGTCTTCCTTGCTCCGTCCGTCATTGGTTATTTTACTGCCTTAACTTCATTGACTTCGTGACCATCAATCCTGATGTTACGTTTCTCGCTGTTCTCATTTCTACTACTTCTCATTACCTTCGCCTTTCTCCGATTTACTCTCAAACCATACTGTGTACTCATTAGACTGTTCATTCCGTTCAGCAGATCATTTAATTCTTCTTCACTTTCACTCAGGATAGCAATGTCATCAGCGAATCGTATCATTGATATCCTTTCACCTTGTATTTTAATTCTACTCCTGAACCTTTCTTTTATTTCCATCATTGCTTGCTCGATGTACAGATTGAAGAGGAGAGGCGAAAGGCTACAGCCTTGTCTTACAGCCTTCTTAATACGAGCATTTCGTTCTTGATCGTCCACTCTTATTATTCCCTCTTGTTTGTTGTACATATTGTATATGACCCGTCTCTCCCTATAGCTTACCCCTACTTTTTTTTAGTATCTCGAACAGCTTGCACCATTTTATATTGTCGAACGCTTTTTCCAGGTCGACAAATCCTATGAACGTGTCTTGATTTTTCTTTAGTCCTTGCCTATGAACTCTGATAATCTTGCCTGCTCTGGGCGACAGGTTAACGGACGCCAGTGAGAGAGAGGAGATGTAGCTGCTTTCAGCACGGCAAGCCTTCCACAGGAGCGGAGCTGCAAGAAGCCACAATGCCACACAGCGTAGTATGGTCCAGTGGCTTTATAACGTTGCCTGTTACTTACCCAGTCCTTTAATGCGAGCCACATTTAAGGTTCCCTCTTAGTAGTACCCTTACAGTAGATGTCATATCTGAAGTTCCTGATATGTACAAACGTTACACGGTGCGTCTATTATTCCTTGAGCCACTGTTCGTCAATGACAGTAATTTCCTAGTTATACACCGCCCGATAATTCGAACAGTAAAATAAGTGATACCCTTCGACGTGCTGAGCTGAGTGCTCAACATTGTACTGTTCTTGTCACTTACTGCGCGACATCTGTTTCATAGTTATGTCACGTGTTGCTGTTTCAAATCGAATGTGTGAATTACTTCGGTTGATAAGTGGGTATGCAACTGTACGGAACATATGTCAGTTTTTTAGACTTACTCTGTTTTCGTCCTGATAGCAGAGTAGTGTTAAAGATAAATCGCAAAAGACACAGAATCATCATAATAGCACCTCTTTCATCCGAGACTCTCCGCAGTACTTAATCGCGCTCGTGATATCGACGGAACCGTTATATATTGAGCAATTCAGTTCAATAGCACCAGACTCCGAGGTAGGCCGCGCTTCGACTCTGCAACGCCCACTACACGTGGAAGCCCGAGCTCCAGGATCGGTACCCTTATAACTTTTAACTACTCTTTGTATGTATTATTAAACTTCTTGGCGTAGAACTGTGTCGTCTTTTTATTGATACCGAAACTTGCGCTTAGCCGTAGTTTCTGAACTGTGAACTGCTTTTAATGTGAGGAGGCTACAGCGACTTGACTATCGTGACCACAGTGTCCTTCTCGTAACGTTCCTCCACACGTGTTGTTACTGCTATTGCATTGTCGGTATGCCTGTTGTCTACAGAAACACCGCAGCATGTGCAGATCGTCCTATGTGGTGCTCGGGTGCGCCGAAGGTGATGTAAACCAGTACAAGAGCCTGTAACAGAAATTTACTAGAAGAGGAACGTGCTGGTTGTGACGGAGGCATCCCGCGTTCTCTGGCCGAGTTAAGGGAACGAGGCATCACCAGAACGATAGCATTCCACAGGTGTGTGTGTGTGTGTGTGTGTGTGTGCACGCAACGTAGCCAGGTTTCCATTACTGGCCTACCTTACGACTGAGGTTCGCAACAGACTGGGTTTGCCTGTAGGGAGCACTCTGGCTGGTTTTCGCTTTACGCTGGGTACTTGGGTTTCGGTCTACGCGTAGTATGTGTTCTGACTTGTATCGAAGTGTTCTGTGCTTGTTGGGCACTGTGCAAAATAATTTGTGATGTATCCTCAGCACTAAACGACCAGTCTCCTATCAGAGCCGTACCGAGGTTATCCTGCGCCCCCGGCAGAACTACCAAAACACCTCTTCTCGCCCTTTCCCCTCAAAAGTACATTGCTACTACATTTTCTACGTGAAGACGATTATACAAGCTTTGAGTAGGTTAATTAAAAAAGAAGCATTACTGAAAAAGTATTACGTATAAGAGCGTCACTGATATTAAATATTGCACACATTAAATTAAATGTAGCCTCACAGTAAATAAACCAAAAGTTATGTAAACATTCCAAAAATTAAGATTGAACAAAAATTAAGATTGCTAATAAGAAGTGAAAGAAAACGGGCCACAATGAGAACTACCTTTCTTTAACTCCCATTTAACATGAAACTTTTTGTAATCATCACCATCATCATCTTCCTTTCAAGGGTTAGGCTTTTACCTGTTCCGAACTCACAAACAAAATCATTCCCATCTTTTTTCGAGATCTCTCAATATCGCTTTTCCTATTCGGCTTGTAGTTCAGGAATTTCTGAGGAGTTCTATAAACTGGCGGTCTTATCAGGTATTGTTTCCAATCTTTACAGACATTTCTGAAGTATTTCATTCAAGCTCATAATATTTAATTCTGTTCTAACCATATCTCTTCTTGTGCAGCCCTTCGCCTTTCGTAGTAATCTCAATTCTAAAGGTTTGAAATTTCTTTTCCTGTCTTTTTGTGGTAACCCAGCTTTCGCTACCGTAGGATAACACCGGAACCGCCATTATAGAATATCATGATGGTTCCTTTTTGCACTTTATGGCCCAATGTTCTGCTAATGGTATTACAGAAAGCATGGAATTTGTGTATTTTATTCTCAATATCAGGGCCCAAATCAAAACTTATAACACTGCCGAAATAAGAGGTTTCAGACACTTGTTCTAAAACTGAATTTTCCAAAACAATTTTTGACCTGACTAGATACTTTCCTCGGAATTCCATTATTTTTCTTTTGTTATTAGAAATTTTAAAATTGTACATCTTGCAAATTTCGGCAGCTGATATACCGATCTTTGGAGTTCATCTCCATTGAATAATAACGATGTCATCAAAAAACTAAGGTACATTCAGTAAATTCCTCATTTGTTATCTTAATTCCTTTGTTCACTTTATATTTCAATTTGCAAAGAATGAAGTCAATGTAGATACTAAAAAGGATCGGTGATAGTCCACATCCTTGTCTAGCGCCTTAGTTAGTAATTATTTCCTCTGATCGATTCCTACCTGTATTTATTTCAATGCTTGTAGACTTTTCACTGTATCTATTACCTGATAAGAATATCTACATTCAGACATAATCTTCCATAGCCTATCACGACTCAAACGGGAAAAGACCCTATCGAGGTCGATGAAGGCCGTACGAGTTTCTGTGTTAGTAAATTCTCTGTGTGTTTTTTTTTTTTTACGATGTTTTAAATTAGAAACACATTGTCTGTTGATGAATGACCTGAACTAAATCCACTTTGTTCTTCAGAAATAATAACTTCTGTGATATTGTTATTCTTGATGGTTGAATATTGTTTTTAGCCAGTGTTTAGAAGACTTATGCCAAGATAGTTTCTACAGCCATTACGTTTCCCTTTTTTGAAAAAAGAAATTACTTCTGTTGTGTATCAAGCGTCTGTGACCTTGCAGTTCGATGAACATTAATTTATTTGTCTTTCAACTTAATTATTCTTACTTTGTTACTTCTTTGGTTTTCGCAACGTCAGTGACAGATGTTTTTTTCTAGTTTCTGGTCGAGATAACGATTCCACGTCGTGTGGAGTATTTCGCGACTGACATTATCATCTTCTACAGGTACTGCGAGAAGCGGCCTAACGTGTAATCGCTGCCTGCAGTACAACCAGATGGGGCGAGAGTAATGCGGCAGTCTGTCTCTCGTTCAGCGCAATTACCGATAACATCAAGTAACTGCAAGACATTTCTGGAAGCATTCCTTTGCAGTCAAGAGCGTTGAGTTATTTTTACGGATGCCCGAGTTCTCTTTTCTAGCCGCTGTTCTGCTCATTGTGGAAACCCTGTAATCTGTTGAACAGTAATCCTTACTTTGTGTACCATCCATCGCTAATGCTGGTCCACCCTTTGGCGTGATGACGTTTACCACTCTCTCAAGCATACGGTCAATCAGAACCTGGAAGGTTTCTTGGGGAATGGCAGCCCATTCTTCACGGAGTGCTGCACCGAGGAAAGTTATCGATGTCGGTCGGTGAGGCCTGGCACGAAGTCGGCATTCCAAAACATCCCAAAAGTGTTCTATAGGATTCAGGTGGACTCTGTGCAGGCCAGTCCATTACAGGGATGTTATTAGCGTGTAAGCACTCCGCCACAGGCTGTGCATTATGATCAGGTGCTCAATCGTGTTGAAAGATGCAATCGCCATCCCCGAATTGTTCTTCAACAGGGAGAAGTAAGAAGGTGCTTAAAACATCAATGTAGGCCTGTGCTGTGATAGTGCTACTAAATTCCCCTACTTGAAAACAAGACCACAGCATAACACCACCGCCTCGGAATTTTACTCTTGGCACTATAAATGGTCCCAGATTACGTTCATCGGACATCCACCATACCCACAACCTGCCATCGGATCGCCAAATTGTGTACCGTGATTGGTCAATCCACACAACGTTTTTCCACTGTTCAATAGCCCAATGTGTACTGCGTCGTTTGGCATTTACCGGCGTGATGTGTGGCTTATGAACAGCCGCTACCATGAAATCCAAGTTTTCTCGCCTCCAGCCTGACTGTCATAGTACTTGCTGTGGATCCTGATGCAGTTTGGAATTCCTGTGTGATGGTCTGGATAGACATCTCTCTATTACACATTACGACCCTCATCAACTATCGGCGTTCTCTGTCAGTCAACAGACGAGGTCGGCCTGTACACTTTTGTGCTGTACGTGTCCCTTCACATTTCCACTTCGCTGTCACATCGGAAACAGTGGACCTAGGGATGTTTAGGAGTGTCGAAATCTCGTGTACAGACGTATGACACAAGTGACACCCAATCACCTGACCACATTCGTAGTCCGTGAGTCCAACGGAGCGCACCATTTTGCTCTATCGCGATGTCTAATGACTAATGAGGTCCCTGATATGGAGTACCTGGCAGTAGGTGGCAGAACAATGCTCCCAATATGAAAAACGTATGTCTTTTTGTGTGTCCGGATACTTTTGATCGCGTAGTGTAAGCTAAAAGTGGTTTCATTTTATTACGATCTCGCCGATCATCTCACTGCATAAAGCCAAGAAACACGAACTAGTGTTATGCAGTCGATAAAGACACCGGTACATGACAACAATTGCTCATCAAAGGACACAGCGGGCTCGGGGAGTCGAATTAGATCGAAAAGAAAGCATGGCACAGGTACCCAACAGCGTGCTGGATGCTTAAAGCGCCTGGGTAGCTTCGCCTGCACTTCCGGGGATGAACTGGCACCAAACTGGTTGCGGCACACCTCCAGCCTTCACGTCTTTCTGCCTTCTTCCTCATTTCTGTATGGGAGCTACAGCCGACATCTTCTATAATTTGATCAAAGCACTTCAGTCGTGGTTGACACAGCCCTCTATTTTCGTTTTTAGGCAGTCATCCCGTCCAAAGTAGACCGCCAAAAGTTTGAACTCTTATTCAAGTCTGCAGTGTTCCGTGGCCGTTGTCAGTGATGGTAAAACCATCTGAGTTTTCAGGTCATACCTTATCCCTCGTCAGACGTCTTCAGCGAGCAGGTATTTAGACGCAGTTTCTCATCACGACCGATCCCGGAGGCAGACTGCTTACATTTTACAACAGTAAGATCTTGGACTCAAAGGTAGTGCATCTGAGCGAAATATTGGTGGTCAACGGCTACGATGACCTTTCTGCAAACATGGCCTTAAAGCAAACTGGTTATAACAATAATGCGGACATGAAGAACGAGGAACCCTTCTTTCACTCGGCTACCGTTTGTGTCTAGAATAACAGACCCCATAGGCCGAATTCTTGAGGAGAATGATAAAAAGGACTACAGTTTTAAGACAGCAAGAGATCTACATCTACATCCATACTCCGCAAGCCACCTGACGGTGTGTGGCGGAGGGTACCTCGAGTACCTCTATCGATTCTCCCTTCTATTCCAGTGTCGTATTGTTCGTGGAAAGAAGAATTGTCGGTATGCTTCTGTGTGGGCTCTAATCTCTCTGATTTTATCTTCATGAACTACTTCTTGCTACTCGCAAAGGTGCGTGCGTGACCGCCACTAGACGCTGGGAGTATATGAAGTGACGTGCGATTGTGGCAAAATATATAGCAGAAACAGTAAAAGAAAGCATTAAAGAGAACAAACGTCATAACTGTTCAAGGGGAAAAAAATGTAAAATTTGCGGTAGCGCAGTTGACCACATTATGAATTTGAAGAACATACGATTGCTATCCAGAGAAAATAATATTCATAGAAGAATAGTTCGTGAAGCAGTTCAAACATCGAATGAGTGCCGCTTCAATAGAGGTTAGAGGCTAGACGCTCCATTCATCGGGATCGTAATGTTCCAAGGAAGTGAACATACGCGCGTAGTGGGAGAGGAAGACGAACAACTCCTGGGAAACATCCTGGGTGCCAGAACAACAACAGCAGTGGGACTAGGCCGGTTCAGCCTCAATAAGGTGCAAACAACCTCAATAGGGTTTAAACAAACCCACCAGTTGCCCTAGCTCTCCCTATGTAAACAAACTGCTCGAGTAGGACCTTGTTTCTTCTATTTAGGAAGTAATTCTAGAGGAATAAAATGGTTCAAATGGCTCTGAACACTATGGGACTTAACTTCTGAGGTCTTCAGTCCCCTAGAACTTAGAGCTACTTAAACCTAATTAACCTAAGGACATCACGCACATGCACGCTTGAGGCAGGATTCGAACCTGCGATCGTAACGGTCGCGCGGTTCCAGACTGTAGCGCCTAGAACCGCTCGGCCACTCCGGCAGGCTCTAGGGGAATAACTGGCATTATAACTGGAATAAGTGGTCTATAACTGTTATTATAATTACCATAATTTACAGGCAAGATGCCTCCCGAGCAGTGAGCATGCGTTTGTGTTTACCGAGGTGTCCGATAACTTTCATCATAAAGATGATAATGTATGCCCTAAAACGGCGTCTCCCCTCCCTTACTGATGCAGTGTGCTCCTACTGATCCAACCACACCACCACCTTCCTTAGTGTTACCACCATCCTGAGATGCAACTTGAAACTCTTCGTCTGTACCTCAGTTAAGAAATAGCAGCACCAATTTCAGGTGATATTCGCAAACTTCTTGCGGAGTACGATATTGCCTTCATTTTCGCAAATTTTCGACAGAGTATCTCTCTCCACGCTATTTGGGGTAATTTATTCATTTTTTGAAGAAGACGCTTGTTTACACGTGTTTCATTGCTATTTTAATTATGACACAGGTAAATATCGGTTTCATTTCTAATTTAGTACCTTTTTTTAAGATGATATATGGAAATGTGCACTGGAATAATGATAGTTCAAAGCAACTGCTGTACTGGAATCCAAGGTCGTTTACTCAACACATGCTACCTGTTTCGACGTGGTGGAATCATCTCCAGGCCCCAAGCGTAACCAGCCATCCGCAACCGCAATGGCAAAGACCGACGGAGTTTTCAAATAGAAACAGTAATTGGGCTTGTACGCCAGTACATGCAACTAACGAAGCCGTGTGCAGCGGGGAGAAAATGAACTGGTTTCCATATCTTCGTAGCAGTAAGAAGCCCATCATGGTCAGACTACTTTGCTCGTTGCACGTGCTGGCGTACACGCTTAATTACAGTATCCATTTGAAGGCTCCGTTGGTCTTTGTCACTGCGGCTCTGGACGGCAGGTTACGCTCGTGGCCTAAAGATGACGCTTACTGGCGTGTGTTGAATCAACGACGTTGGATTTCAATACAGCTGTTGGTTTTAATTATCATTATTCAAGTACTTGATGGATTACCAGAGACCTGTAAATAAGGTTTTCGCAGCTATTTTTCCCAATTGTTTAATATGATGAACGTAAATATGGCTTTCACTGCTATATTACCGATTTTTTAAAATATGATAACAAGTAAATATGGGTTTTGCTGCTATTTTACCGATTTCCTACGATGACACACGTGAATATGTGCTTCACTACTATTTTACTGAATTTTTAAGATTACGCATGTAAATATGTCTTTGTGGCAATTTTACCGATTTTTCGGGAAGAGGCACGTAAATACCGGACTGTGAATGATTAAAAATTCCACCAACACATTAATTACCAATAAGTAAACTCCTTCAGTAAGTACACTACTTCTATGTACTGTTTTACTGATTTTTTTCAGTAGTCCACAAACAGACACATTTTTTTCTGGAAGATACACAAAAAAAATTCTGATCAAATGCTCATAATATCATGATAATTCACCAGTTCTTCATTTCGCTTTGTTGAACTTATTCTCCCTACTATGAGTGTGTGACGTAACTCTCAGGTCCCCTAACACTACATGATTATATTGGATTTGTGGAAGATGACAGCTAAAGGTTGAAACGTCCCCTTTGAAAAATTTATACACGACTGTGCTTAAACTGACACACAATATTTTTGGCGCAACGCAATCTGACTTCCAAAAATCCCTACGAAAGAATGGCCCTGACTAACATTAACCTATACGTTTCACAAATCACTTACCTCACAAAAATCTTCGTTACTCAAGCTACTGCAATACAGCGAGCGCCACTACTGCCAGCTAAATAAAAGATTCAAACGACTGAAGGCACTAACTACTGATAGGCATATTTAGCAAATGAAAGATTTTAATACAGAACAAACAATGTATTTACATCACTAGTCATAATATATATAGCAGCTCATGACACCAATTCTTACAAATTTCAAAACTCCGCCATCTCTCTCCCCACGTCCACCACTGCTGGCGGCTCACCTGCAACTGCGCAACGCTACGCGCTGTTAGCATCCAGCTGCCGCTGCCCAACACTACAATGGCGAGTATTACAACAATGCCAACCAGCCACAGACTGCACACGGCACAGCCAGTGATTTCCATACAGAGCGCTACGTGGCGGCGGCGTTACCAATAAAAAAACTTAAACAGCCTACTTACATAAAACTTCGACTGACTCTGCTGTTGGTTTTCTCTGTTGTGGCCCATTACCTGTCTGCATGTCAAGAGCCAGCACTGTCTTTCCGTTGGAAGAGCAACACTACTTCTTCAAGATTGCATGGAAACCCACTACTTCCCTGTGCTTTTTCTTTTACTACTCAGACTTTGAGAAAAACACTGCAATTTTACTTTGATGAATGATCAGGACTGTCTTTATGGACTGTGAGAAAATTTTAGCTCCTGACCAACATTGTATCAATAAGTGTGTGCATTTGATATCTTTGTTATAGTAATTATGAAAAATTTTATCAAATCATTATTGGCCACTGCCCAAAACAATTTGTAAAAATTTTTTGTGGGGAGCATGGGGGCTATGTAAGTAGCGCTCTGTATGAAAATCACTGGCTGTGCCGTGTGCAGTCTGTGGCTGGTTTGCATTGTTGTAATACTCGCCATTGTAGTGTTGGGTAGCGGCAGCTGGATGCTAACAGCGCGTAGCGTTGCGCAGTTGCAGGTGAGCCGCCAGCAGTGGTGGACGTGGGGAGAGAGATAGCGGAGTTTTGAAATTTGTAAGAATTGGTGTCATGAGCTGCTATATATATTATGACTAGTGAGGTAAATACATTGTTTGTTCTGTATTAAAATCTTTCATTTGCTAAATATGCCTATCAGTAGTTAGTGCCTTCAGTAGTTTGAATCTTTTATTTAGCTGGCAGTAGTGGCGCTCGCTGTATTGCAGTAGCTTGAGTAACGAAGATTTTTGTGAGGTAAGTGATTTGTGAAACGTATAGGTTAATGTTAGTCAGGGCCATTCTTTCGTAGGGATTTTTGGAAGTCAGATTGCGTTGCGCCAAAAATATTGTGTGTCAGTTTAAGTACAGTCGTGTATAAATTTTTCAAAGGGTACGTTTCATATAGACCAGTCGTGTATAAATTTTTCAAAGGGGGCGTTTCAAGGTAAACGCGCCGCTAATATCGCGCAGTCGCGAATCCCTGACTTTGCCTGATGCGCGTCTTGCTTCTGCACGACTTTGACTGATCGCAACCCCCCACCCCCCACCACCACCACCACCACCCCTCCTCACCACTCTGTGTTCTGGGAAAAAAAAACTGCCGGGATAATATGCGAATAACTGTAACGTCTGCATTTACGTAAACGCCACACAGTGTTGTGTCCCCATGGCGCGCAAAAGTGTACATCGAAAACGTGTTACTTAAACTTCAGCCACGCCTGTGGAAGGTCCAGGACCAAGGACGGCGCAGCATGAAATCACATAAGAAATACCAGCCCTCCGCACCTTCTCGAACGCACAGGCCTGCAGCAGCCATGCGGACAGAGGGCCGTCGTCTAACGCAGCGACGTAACGAACCGTTCATTGCTGCTGGAGAGACCGCGAACGCTAACACTCAGCTTAATAACGTGTATACAAGAATTTTTTCCCATTTTAGTGATGTACACACTGATCAGAAGTATCCTGACACTAACATTAATACGACAGCCATGTACTGATGGAATCGCATGCCGTCACAGTTAAAACGTACAATGACGGTTTCGACCACGTCCTTGTATAGTTATCTTGAAAAATCATCTTATTTTCACAGCACACTTAAGCAGAGCACGTATTAAACAAATAGATATCACATGGCACCTACTACATTCAGAATATTGAAGTGCATTACGATTTTAACACTTCTTATCTTAGCGAACCGCATAATCTTTAGGAATTGATTAAAAACCTATATGGCAACCCACAGATAATTAATACATACGTAATGCATTCCAGCTCCTTAACAGCGCGTTGGTACACAATTTCCACCGAATACAACATCAATTCTACGTGACACAAAGGTTTTATACCTTCCCAGAGGTATATGATTTCACTTGTTTTACGAAATTCACGTTCAATTACGGTTTGGCAGTTCTAGTATTTTTTTTTTACCTCATTCCGACAGAATTATCGTCCGAGAATGCGCCACCCATGGACTGGTGCTACAAATACGGCAGATGGTTCACTACTTGTTTTAAGTTTGACTTGACGATCAGAAACAGTGTGTCGCACCTAGGGATAATGGAAGGAAATAACAGCAAGATTAGTCCACGAAAAGAAAGACTGACAATGATATACATTACAAAATTTGTTGAAATGTAGGGTGTGATGCAACAAAATAAAAGTGATGTTGTTATTCAATGGAAAAGTTGGAATTTGAGATTTCGATTACTGTTTTATCAGTCACAATTGGCGTAAGAATCATGGATTGACCACTGTCATAAAATATTGCATTATGAAATGTGAATAGTCTTTACTTGCAGATTCGCGTGGCTTGAAGCAGTCACAGTTAGCGTGCTACTGATTAAGAAATTGCATTATCGTCTTTATAATTACTTCATAATCGTAGGTACGATCATACCTGGTTGTGAAATTATTGTTATGACAAAAGAATTTCCTAAGGGACCAGAAAGTTCTTAAGGGCGCAAGAGCAACTGTAACGTCACGCAAAAGGGAAATTCAATATTAAAGCTGATGCAAGAAGACGATAAAACATTTTTCTTTTTGTCAATGTTACACGCACATTCTACTGCTGATCTCGGTGTCTGTATAGCACGCTAGCTGTGACTGCTTCAAGACTATTCACATTTCATAATGAAATATTTTATGACATTGGTCATTCCATGATTCTTACGCCAATTGTGACTGATAAAACAGTAATCGAAATCTCAAATTCCAACTTGTCCATTGAATAACAACATCACTTTTATTTTGTTACATCACAAGGGGTTAGGTGGAAAGTGGCAAGAATGGAGAACTGTGGCACAGAAAACTCGGTGCGTGAAGCAGTGAGAAAGGGGCATGATTCGCGACTGGACAGCTTAGTCGGCAACAACTTTGCCTGCTATGTGCTGGCTTCCGGATTTGAGTCCCACTTTTACACACAGTTTCTAAGCAACAGGTACTTGGTCCCTTCATGAGCCATACGTTTCTGCAGGTTTATTGTGTTGCCGACTGCACTCGAAACACATATGTTTTTTTTTTAATTTTCTTCGCACCATAACGAGAATCCGATTGCTCAGGAACAGGCGTGGTTTGTTAGTCGCATATTTATGCACGTGCTGCAGTAAAATTACTTTCGCAAGCTGTTTCTTAGAGGCAAATTAAAAAGGAAAAATATCACTCCGAGTTTGTCGCGAGCGCAGATAAACCACACGCTTCATATCGTGACTGGTACGACGCCCATATTGTGAATGGAGGTGCAATGCTTTTAGTCGATTACGAGCTGCGATAGGCTTAACACCGTGCTTCGCTTTCACGTTAACTGCTTAGTAGCATTCCTGGGGGTGGCGAGGGCGTTTGGAACCCACTAATTTGCTGTCGTAGGGAAGACGGATGCAAATCTGACGTGCACGAGGCAGTCCCAGGCACGGTTTCTCCGCAATAAGAGTAGTCTCAGTGCAGTTGTTACCTGTAGCGGAGAGAACTGTCGTACGTTGCCTGAAGTCACATGTTTCTGGCTGCTCCAACAGTTAGTTGCTAGCACAGACGTTGTAGCTAAAATAGGCCGGACCTTATCGGTAGTGTTAGTTTAGAAACGGGGATTAGCGATCATGATGTCTTTATAGCAGCTATGCTTACTAAAGTTAACAGATCAGTTAAGAAGGCCACGAGAGTGTTGCTGCTGGACAGAGCAGATAAGCAGTTATCACAATGTCACTTAAACAGTGAATTGGCATCACTTTGTTCCAGTATGATGAATGTAGAGGAATTATGGGCAAAGTTACAGCAGACTGTGGATCGTGCTCTGGAGATTTATGTGCCTAGTAGGTGGATAAAGATTGGAAAAGACCCACCATGGTTTAATAACGAAATTCGGAAGATGCTGAGGAAACAGAGTCTGTTGCACTCCCGATTCATAGGAGAACGCACAAATGACGACAAGCGAAGGTTAGTAGAGATTCGTGCGTCTGTGAAAAGATCTATGACCGAAGCATACAACAACTACCACTGTCACGCCTCAGCAAAAGATCTGGCAGACAACCCGAGAAAATTCTCATTCGATGTAAAATAGCTAAGCGGATCTAAGGCTTCCATTGACCAATCTGGTGTGACAGATGAAGATAGCTAAACGAAAGCTGAAGTTTTAAATTTCACTTTTAACAAGGCGTTTATACAGGAGAATCGTACAAACATACCGTCGTTAGACTGTCGGAGAGACTCCAGTACGGACGACATAGTAATAAGTATCTGTGGGTCACAGAAACAATTGAAGGATTCGAAAAAATAACCAGGTTCGGATGGAACCCCAGTTAGATTTTACAAAGAGTACTCTACGGCTTTGGTCCCTTATCTAACTTGTACTTATCCTGAATCTCTCGCTCAGCGCAAGCGACTGCAAAAAAACGTAGGTTACTCCAGTATATAAGGAAGGTAAAAGAACGGGCCCGCAAAATTACATGTTATTATCCCTAACTTCTGTTTGGTGCAGAATTCTTGAACATATTCTTAGTTCGAATACAATAAAGTTTCTTGAGACTGAGAAACTTATGTGCCCGAATCACCATGATTCTAGAAAGTATTCCTCGTGGGAAACTCAGCTTGCGCTTTTCTCGCACGATGTACTGCGAACCATGGGCAACAGGCAGATTCCATATTTCGGGATTTCCGGGAAGCATTTGACACGGTGCCCCATTGTAGGCTATTAAGGAAGGTGCAAGCATATGGAATAAGTTCGCAGATATGTGAGTGGCTCGAAGAGTTCTTAAATAATGGGGCCAGTGTGTTGTATTCGGTGGCGAGTGTTCGTCAGAGACAAGTGTATCGCCAGGAGCGCCCCAGGGAAGTGTGACAGGACCGCTGTTGTTCGCTATATGTACAGGGCTATTACAAATGATTGAAGCGATTTCATAAATTCACTGTAGCTACATTCATTGACATATGGTCACGACACACTACAGATACGTAGAAAAACTCATACAGTTTTGTTAGGCTGAAGCCGCATTTCAGGTTTCTGCCGCCAGAGCGCTCGAGAGCGCAGTGAGACAAAATGGCGACAGGAGCCAAGAAAGCGTATGTCGTGCTTGAAATGCACTCACATCAGTCAGTCATAACAGTCCAACGACACTTCAGGACGAAGTTCAACAAAGATCCACCAACTGCTAACTCCATTAGGCGATGGTATGCGCAGTTTAAAGCTTCTGGATGCCTCTGTAAGGGAAAATCAATGGGTCGGCCTGCAGTGAACGAAGAAACGGTTGAACGCGTGCGGGCAAGTTTCACGCGTAGCCCGTGGACGTCGACGAATAAAGCAAGCAGGGAGCTAAACGTACCACAGCCGACGGTTTGGAAAATCTTACGGGGAAGGCTAAAGCAGAAGCCTTACCGTTTACAAATGCTACAAGCCCTGACACCCGATGACAAAGTCAAACGTTTTGAATTTTCAGCGCGGTTGCAACAGCTCATGGAAGAGGATGCGTTCAGTGCGAAACTTGTTTTCAGTGATGAAGCAACATTTTTTTCGTAATGGTGAAGTGAACAGACACAATGTGCGAATCTGGGCGGAAGATAATCCTGACGCATTCGTGTTGCAAATTCGCAATTCACCAAAAGTAACGTGTTTTGTGCAAACTCACGGTTTAAAGTTTACGGCCCCTTTTTCATCTGCGAAAAAAACGTTACAGGACACGTGTATCTGGACATGCTGGAAAATTGGCTCATGCCACAACTGGAGACCGACACCGCCGACTTCATCTTTCAACAGGATGGTGCTCCACCACACTTCCATCATGATGTTCGGCATTTCTTAAACAGCAGATTGGAAAACCGATGGATCGGTCGTGATGGAGATCATGATCAGCGATTCATGTCATGGCCTCCACGCTCTCCCGACTTAAACCCATGCGATTTCTTTATGTGGGGTTACGTGAAAGATTCAGTGTTTAAACCTCCTCTACCAAGAAACGTTCCAGAACTGCTAGCTCGCATCAACGATGCTTTCAAGCTCATTGATGGGGACATGCTGCGCCGAGTGTGGGAGGAACTTGATTATCGGCATGATGTCTGCCGAATCACTAAAGGGCCACATATCGAACATGTGTGAATGCCTAAAAAACTTTTTGAGTTTTTGTATGTGTGTGCAAAGCATTGTGAAAATATCTTAAATAATAAAGTTATTGTAGAGCTGTGAAATCGCTTCAGTCATTTATAATAACCATGTATATAAATGATTCAACTGACAGTGTGGGCAGCATCTGCGGTTGTTTGCGGATGTTTCTGTGGTGTACAATAAGGTGTCGAACCTGAGTGATAAGGAAGATACAAGACGAGTTTGACAAAATTTGCAGTTGTTGTAATGAATTGCAGCTAGCGCTAAACGTGGAAATACGTATGTTAATGCAGATGAGTAAGAATAACAAATCTGTAATGTTCGGACACAGTATTGTTAGTGTCCTGCTTGACACAGTCACATCATTTGAATATCTGGGCGTCTCGTTGCAAAGCGATATGAGATGGAACGAGCATGTGTGAACTGCGGTAGGGAAGGTTAACAGTCGAATTCGGTTTCTTCTTCAGCTATAAGGGGACTGGATACAGGATGCTGGTGCGTCATATTCTTGAGTACTGCTCGAGTGTTTGGGTTACGTACCAGGTGGATTGAAGGAAGATATCGAGACAGTTCAGAGATCTGTTACCGGTACGTTCGAATAACACGTAAGTGTTACGGAGATGCTTCGGAACTCAAATAGGAATCCCTGGAGGGAAAGTGACGATCTTTCCGAGAAACACTATAGAAAAAATTCAGAGGATCGTCATTTGAAGCTGACTGCCGAACGATTCTACTTACGGCAACATACATTGCGCGTAAGGACCACGAAAATAAGGTACGAGAAATTAGGGCTCATACGGAAGCATACAGACACTCGTGTTTCCATCGCTCTGTTTGCGAGGAAATGACAAGTAGCGGCACTGGTACCCTCAGCCACGCACCGTACGGTGGCTTGCGGAATATCTGCGTAGATGTACATTGAGATATAGAGAGTGCAATAGCCATTATGTGTGTTCTTTGAGCCGCGCGCTCTGCAATGTTCTCACAGTTTAATCTCAACTAATAACCACGGGGTGTGCGGTGGTTCGCCGGCCGTGGTGGACGAGCGGTTCTAGGCGCTACAGTCTGGAAGCGCGCATCCGCTACGGTCGCAGGTTCGAATCCTGCCTAGGGAATAGATGTGTGTGATGTCCTTGGGTTAGTTAGGTTTAAGTAGTTCTACGTTCCAGGGGACTGATGACCTCAGCTGTTAAGTCCCACAGTGCTAAGAGCCATTTGAACCATTTTTTGTGCGGTGGATCAGGAATAGACCCTCTGCGTTTATTGTGACATGTTTACGAGCTCTCGAGAAATTACGACGGGAATTCGAAAAGCACTTCCGAGAACAAGGCCTTCCATTTCAGGTGTCGGATCGGCTCAAGACGGCAGCACACGAAACCAGAACAAAAACATTTGCTGGTCGTTGCAAAAGCTGTACGTTCTCGGATGTGAATTCGTTTCAGTTTGTTTCGAAATGACTTTACAACAGGAATTCAGACAATGGCTTTCACTTGTTTACTTGTTAAGCAAACATGAACAGTGCATTGAAAACTGAGTTTAGAAAAAATATGATACTGGACCATGAGTAATAAATATTTGTGTTGAAGATGCAGAGTTTCGATTGCCTAAAGTGCTCTGTTCTGGCCGTCACTGAGCCTGTCTGCTTAATAGGTCACGCTTTCTACCGGTCCGGATAGCAACGGAGCAACGCGTTCTCTTACATCCACAACACGAACCAAATGCAATTGAGTGTGTTTGCTTTTTATTCGTCGGTTGCTCGTAATTATAAGAGAAATGTGCGACTTTTATAATCACAACAACATGTTAAGGCAAAAAGTATTTAATACTAAAGGTTATGCGGCTGTGCTACTTTACTCATTGAAAGGGAGTTTTATAATTTGACATTGAATGATGTAATGTGAAGACTACGTCCCGCATACTAAACTACATATCAGCTAGAACTCTGTACAATTTTTTGAGCCAAGTTGGCAGTTGTGACACAGATTAGGCACAGTTGGTATTGATTGACACTGATTGTGCGTTATTGTTATAAGACACATAAAAATTTCGAGTAGTAGATATGATGCCGTCACTCATACGACCACACCGCCGCCTGAGAGATCGATCCGCCGGATGCGATTCTCTCGATAAACGGAACACAAGAACGGCTGCTTTAGCCAAAGAATATACAGCAAGTCGCAGTACATTATGCTCGCCACTAGGCCACTTCATGTGCAGCAGGAGTGTAGTGCAGTCGTGCCAGTCTACAGTTCGTAGCCTCGATCAGTGGTCAGTCAGCGCCGATGTTAGTCATCGCCTGCAGCTCGGTCACTGCTGCTATCAAGTCTTTGTAGCCCAGCGCCAAGTTAGTCTTCAGATTCACCGGTTTCGACATTCAGGATTACGAGAGATTAATTCGTCACTGTAAGATTTTTGACTTGTAAATTATGTCATTCTTCAAACGCTTAGTCTAGTCGCGTCTTCTATAATTGTCAACCAACTGATCATGGACTACAGCAAAGTAATATATACTTTCCTATTTTATACTCCTGCTATTTAATTGTGTTTTCCTGCTGCAGCTACCAAGCAGTCTTGGCATAGTAAAACCCACGTTTCCACCTCCTTGGCTACCTTATATTTGCCACCTCATGTTCATGTACTCGATTATGGTGGAAGGTCGAGCGAGAGCCATTAGTAGATCTACCAGTCCTTCTGTGAACATCACTTTGTTAAGGTTTGTCTGGAGTTTCCTTCAAATGTGGGAAGGACTGATGGAACTGCTACATTCCCCCCCACCCCACACGTTTTCCTACAAGCATGCTGATGGTGAGCGATACATGTGTGTGTGTGTTCACGTTCACGCCATTCGAACTCTCGAAAGGGAGCGAACAGTAGTCATAGTGCACCACAAAAAAAATAAAAAATTTAAAAATTTAAAAAAATATTTCCACTTACCAATGTGCCGACGCACGATGATTACGATACCTCTGCTGCTATCCGATAAAACGGAAGTGTTAGGCAGCTGCAGATTTCACGTGCGTCTGTTTATAAGACTCCGAAAAATTTTGAGGTAAGGTGCTTTGTGTCTCTCTATAGGAGCTGTGTACACTGGGGGGCCGGTCGGAGTGGCCGAGTGGTTCTAGGCGCTACAGTCTGGAACCGCGAGACCGCTACGGTCGTAGATTCGAATCCTGCCTCGGGCAAGGATTGTGTGATGACCTTAGGTAGGTTAGGTTTAAGTAGTTCTAAGTTCTAGGGGGACTGGTGACCTCAGAAATTGACTCCCATAGTGCTCAGAGCCATTTTTTGACACTTGGGGAGAGGCGCGACCAACCAACACCTGTCCGTAAATGCGACCGCTAGCCCAGGAGACTACCGCCATGACACTGGCGGCAAATAACTGCCCGAAATCATCCTTTGTTTCAGAGAATCCCCACTCTCTGTGTCCGTCTCGTTAACGGTCAAGATATTCCTACCAACAACGAGCAACAAATGCAGCTCCTTTGTCAGTAACTCTCATCACATTTTAAGGTGGCCGCCGCATAAAGGAGACGGTCTTCATTGATAAGACCCTTGCGGACTCCCTAAACGCTGTATGAGGGCAGCCTCAGAAAACGTTCTAAAATCATTCTTATTCCACAGCTCATGTAAGTCACTGAATATGCCTGTCAGCTGCTGAATTTGCCCATACAGTTTTATTAAAAAAAAAAACACTATATCACGTATTCGCTACAATAACATCACCAGGTCTAAAGTGTTGGACGATAAGATTTTACCACGAATCCACCCCTCACCTCGCTCTTACACATTATTTGAGCTCCGACAGTACCCTGTCTACTGCTGATTGACGATGAAGAATGGATCCGCTAGTACCGGAGTCAAGTTGTGATGCTGCCAAGAAGAGAAGGCTGTAGATATTACATCACAAAATCTATTTTTCTTTTTTGTTATCTTGTAAGGTCAGAAATGCAACAACTAGTTTGGAAATTGCCTTTAATTCTTGCATGTGATATTTTCCTCTTACAGCACTCTCCTGGGAGATTTGTTTAGGGGTCATATGTATAAGACAGTGGACGATAAAGATATTCCACATCTATCTATGCCTCTCAGACTGGCAAACAAATCCCGTAATGTGGTTTTATAAGCTTTCTGGCCGCACTTTGTAGCAGTGAAATTTTTCTTACTTACAGAAATGCCATAACGTACCCTTTACTTGGTAAAAGACTTTTCCCGAAAACAGTAACATAATGCTGAATTAGTTACCGGTAGGATCAATCATGCACTTCCTTTGTGAAAACGCTGTTGAGAATCAACGTTCGCAGTCCACCTGAGATGAGAGACATTAGAGCTCGTGCAGATATATGCTTCCCTCTCTAGATCCGATTTTGTGAGTGGCGCATGGTACCGTATGGAATATGTGTGTGTGTGTGTGTGTGTGTGTGTGTGTGATTAAAAAAATGAGAAGAGACTTTGTGATCGCATTATCCTCTCATAAGCGACTAAAGTTCGGGCAATCATTACAAAACAATATGAATCGGTGCACAGCCGAATATCTAAAATTTCCTCGCAAATATACATATATAAAAACGGGACGATTCTAAAATAGACTAAAATATAGTACTCGTGATAATTAGAGCTCACATCTATAGATCCAATCTGGTAAATGTCTCTGACTGAAGAGCAGATCTTTTATGTTTGTCGTAACACACAGCAAAAATGCTAAACTTGTTGCGAACGTGGGAAGTCATTATAGATCGATAGGTAATAGTAGGTATTTATTTACAATACTGAAATTAGCGCTGCGTGGAGGAACGTAACATATCTGGGAACGCTATGTTACTGCCAGCCATAGCTGTACCTGCCTAATTAAGCATTTTTTCCAGTCTTGGTTTTATAGAAAGTAACGAGGCATAAGAACTGTTTTGAGTCATCTTGCAGAGCAATTTTGAACTCCACCATTAGACCCCCTACAAAGCAGTTGCCAGCCATGTAAAAAAAGTTTCGGTTTTCTTGCGCGTCAATTCGGGATAAAATCTCGAGCTTTCGACGATAGCCTACATCTTCATCGCCAGAAGCTCCTAGCGATGGCGAAAGAGTCCATCGTCGAAAGCTCGAGAATTTATGCCGAGTTGACACGACAAGAAAACAGAGAATGTTTTATATATCAGTGCCATCGCGAAAGACTTCGTTCTCATAGGTGAAAGTGTCGCGGTTTTATATAATGATTTTCACTTTCAAATTATAGCTTTATTAGCCATTATAGATCCTGATTTCTTTCTTTTGTAAAAAAAAGTAGGGCATTTAGAAATGCTGTTGCGTCCTACAGTTACCAAGTAATCCATTAAAACTACAGTTTTCAACTACATGTACACATCCATCTTAAAGCACAACACTTATGTATTCAAAATTTAGGAGTCAGAACCAGAAAAGCAGTCACAATCACATGATCGAAACATAATATAACATCTCAGTAGACAAAATTGCAAAACGATCGTAGAACATATATCAGAAAACTTTAGCAGGTAATGGTCTGAGTCTACTGAACACTCATTGCCTCTTTATTTGTATGGAAGGTGTAATTTTTTGTACGTCATGCCAGTAAGATAGTCAGGCCCTCTAGAGTCGTTCTTTGCATTCTCACATTTACTATTACTAACATTTTCCATATCCTCAAGACTGGAAAAAAATTCAAGAAGGTATTGCATCCCACACTGATTTACTTGCAGTGAACAGACAGTCATTCACCCAGATATAGTCCACAGTAGAAGTACCAGCATCGCAGATTGGTAGCTCTTCTAATAGATTTCCAGCTTAAGTAATTAAAATTACAGATATTTTCAGTCTTTATTGCCTAGAATGTATCTACATCCACAGTAGTCAACAGCATTTACTTCAAATTTCTGGAATAAGCTGGTGTAGAACAGATATCAGCTTAGCTTGGCATCCTTAAATGTTTAAGATAAACACCAGTATGCATCTTGACATAGTAATGCGACCACCTACTGCATAAATTGTTCTCTACTTCTTCTTCTTTCTTTCTTCCTAGGCTATAAACCTGTTTCCTTCAGTACCCCGCAGCCTACCCTGAGGTGTCGCTCTGTCCTCTCCTTGAATGGCCAATATTTCTTTTACCACCTGTCTGTGTCATAATTGGTCTCACCATTGTTTTGTATATTCTTGCCTTTGCATCTTTTCCCATATCGTTATTTTTCCAAATAGCACTATTTAAACAAGCTGCTACTTTGTTTGTTTTTGCTACCTGGTCTCTGACGTCCGTCTTGACATTTCCACTCATGGATAGTTCAATGCCATGATATTTAAATGTCACTACCTGTTGAATAACTTTTCTAATCACTTTCTGTTTACATCTAATTGGCTCCAAAGATGCCGTTATATATTTGGTTTTTTGAGTGGGTATGACCACATTTAGGTTTTTGGCTACCACGCTAAATATACACTCCTGGAAATTGAAATAAGAACACCGTGAATTCATTGTCCCAGAAAGGGGAAACTTTATTGACACATTCCTGGGGTCAGATACATCACATGATCACACTGACAGAACCACAGGCACAAAGACACAGGCAACATAGCATGCACAATGTCGGCACTAGTACAGTCTATATCCACCTTTCGCAGCAATGCAGGCTGCTATTCTCCCATGGAGACGATCGTAGAGATGCTGGATGTAGTCCTGTGGAACGGCTTGCCATGCCATTTCCACCTGGCGCCTCAGTTGGACCAGCGTTCGTGCTGGACGTGCAGACCGCGTGAGACGACACTTCATCCAGTCCCAAACATGCTCAATGGGGGACAGATCCGGAGATCTTGCTGGCCAGGGTAGTTGACTTACACCTTCTAGAGCACTTTGGGTGGCACGGGATACATGCGGACGTGCGTTGTCCTGTTGGAACAGCAAGTTCCCTTGCCGGTCTGGGAATGGTAGAACGATGGGTTCGATGACGGTTTGGATTACCGTGGACTATTCAGTGTCCCCTCGACGATCACCAGAGGTGTACGGCCAGTGTAGGAGATCGCTCCCCACACCATGATGCCGGGTGTTGGCCCTGTGTGCCTCGGTCGTATGCAGTCCTGATTGTAGCGCTCACCTGCACAGCGCCAAACACGCATACGACCATCATTAGCACCAAGGCAGAAGCGACTCTCATCGCTGAAGACGACACGTCTCCATTCGTCCCTCCATTCACGCCTGTCGCGACACCACTGGAGGCGGGCTGCACGATGTTGGGGCGTGAGCGGAAGACGGCCTAACGGTGTGCGGGACCGTAGCCCAGCTTCATGGAGACGGTTGCGAATGGTCCTCGCCGATAAAACCAGGAGCAACAGTGTCCCTAATTTGCTGGGAAGTGGCGGTGCGGTCCCCTACGGCACTGCGTAGGATCCTACGGTCTTGGTGTGCATCCGTGCGTCGCTGCGGTCCGGTCCCAGGTCGACGGGCACGTGCACCTTCCGCCGACCACTGGCGACAACATCGATGTACTGTGGAGACCTCACGCCCCACGTGTTGAGCAATTCGGCGGTACGTCCACCCGGCCTCCCGCATGCCCACTATACGTCCTCGCGCAAAGTCCGTCAACTGCACATACGGTTCACGTCCACGCTGTCGCGGCATGCTACCAGTGTTAAAGACTGCGATGGAGCTCCGTATGCCACGGCAAACTGGCTGACACTGACGGCGGCGGTGCACAAATGCTGCGCAGCTAGCGCCATTCGACGGCCAACACCGCGGTTCCTGGTGTGTCCGCTGTGCCGTGCGTGTGATCATTGCTTGTACAGCCCTCTCGCAGTGTCTGGAGCAAGTATGGTGGGTGTGACACACCGGTGTCAATGTGTTCTTTTTTCCATTTCCAGGAGTGTATGTAAGCCTTCCTGAAGGTTATCTTCACTGTTTGCCAGCGTAATTGTATTGTCAGCATTACAAATGAGTTTTATTTCTTCATCCCCCATTCTATAACCATTTCCAGCCAATACCTTCTTTATCATCTTGTCCATGATGGTGTCTAAAAGTAATGGACTCAAAGAGTCATCTTCTCTAATATCACCGTTAACTGCTATGCAACTAGTTAACCTGGAACCAGTTTTCACCTGTTTGTAGTTGTTGGAATAAATGTTTCCAGTTGTTTTTATTAACGTGGAAGGAATCCCCCTATTGTGGAGCAGATTTAAAACACGTTAACTGGTTCCTATAGAAAGCACTCTGTGAATCAATAAAATAAAGATAAGCAAATATGGTGTATTCAGTAGACTTCTTTACAACATGTTTAAGAATGGACACTGCATCTAAGCATGACCTTCCAGATTTAAAGCCAAACTACTTCTCTGTAAGCATTCTAACGCTTTTTGTTTTTTTTTTCCTTTTATTTCTGTAATGAATTTAAGAATCGATCTGAGTGGATTTTTCCCTCTGTAGTTAGAAGAATCTTTCTTATCTTCTTTTTTGTGTGTAAGAATTGTAATACTTGTTCTCCTTGATTTGGAATTTTATTACCCGTTATAACATTGTTAACAAACTTAGTTAATTGTTCACTAGGTGGATATCCTCCATTTTTGAGTAATTCGCTGGAAATCCTATCTTCCCCGGGAGACTTCCTATTGTTAACAGACTTACACCTTCTTCTACCACTGTGTCTGAAACAGTTACATCATCATTTACCTGTATGCTAATTTGTAATCTCTCTTCGTTTTCTGGTGATTTTTTTAACTTTGTTCAACTGTGTGAAATATTTAAATCATGATCCTCATTACGTTGTTCACCTTCTAAATTTCATTTGTTTCCTCTGCTAACGTACAACCCTCTACATTTTTTTCTGCTACCCACCGAATTCATCTTCTGAATTTTTAAAAAAGAATCACTAGTGATTTTGTCTCATTATGAATTCTTTTGTAATTTAAACACAATTCTTATATTCTGAGTACTTTGTCTTATGTTTTGAGTGTTTTATATTCCAGATAGGCACACCTCTTTAATACTTTCTTGGACCTTCTCTCAAGCTAGATCTACATTATCCTCTGCATTAATCGGTTTCTCTCTTATTTTCTCTGATAATCGTTTCTGATACAAAATTTTTGTAGGTGCATTCCATGATGATTCGATAGTAATTTTTTTTTCATTTAAGGCTGGTTCTTTAGCAATCAGTTCCTTCGTACATGCAATCTCATTTTTTCCATGAGCAGGTTGTCATGGCTCCCTGTGTTTACAGGATTTGAAGTCCTGACACCTAGCACTGACAGAGGTTGGATGTTTCTGCTTGTAACAATGTAATCTAATGTTTATTTATGACATCTTTTGTTCTGAAAACTGTATTTATGTAGCTCTTTGTGGTTATAGAAGGTATTATTTATTCTCAGTTCGTTTCTTGAGCGAAAATTGAGAATAGCTTCACCATTATAATTTAGAAAATCTTCATTAAATCATTGTTGAACTCTAGGGATGATACTATTTCCGATATGAGCATTTGAATCCACAATTATTACAGCAAAATCGTTTGATGTTATCAGATCGATGACTTCTTCTAACTGCTTGTAGAAGACATCTCTCTATTTTCTATGTTATAATTCTCGGAGCTGTACAGGGACATAATGTTCAATTTGTGATGAAGCAGTTTCAATTTTAGTAAAACTGTTCTCTCGGAGATGTACTGGCACTTCTAAATAAGATCTTTGTATTTATTGTGCATAAGTATCCCAACTCCTGCTTCATGTCTTTTTTCCTTCTCAGTTCCACTACAAGCGAGTAGGTACAGTCATTTTCTTTCTGCCTTTTACCTTTCTTTTTTGTCCCTTGGATACTCCATACTGAGATTTTATGTTGTTTAAGTTCTTCTAGAAAGTCTTGATCCTCGTTGTTAAAGGATATTACGTTCGGCGTTCCATTTCTCAGAGTATTTTTATTTTTCCGTGTCTTAGACCCGTTCCTGGTTTTGGTCGTTAAATTTGTAGTCCGTGCAGTGCTGGTACTCCGAGCAGTGAAATTATGCTGCCAGTAGGTTGCTGCCCTAGTTGTCGGTGGGTTTGTTTCCAAGACTTTCCTTTCCTAAGCTTGCTATCTTCACCATAGCCTAGGAGCCCACCCTGTTTCACCAGATTTTGTTTTTCAGTTCTGGCATCTCCTAGCATCTGGTGCTCTCGCACCACTAATCGTGCAAAGCAGCAGGATCCGCAGATTTTTTCTTCAGGGTTGTCTTCCCCTAGCGTCCGGTGATGCTACACCATATTCTGCAAGGCAGCAGCTTTGAAAATGTGAGTTGAGAAAAAATAAAGAAAGATTGCCTCGAGCCCCTAAATCTAATATCGCTTGGGTCGAAAAAACAGAAAAAGTTTGACATCAGTAAGTGGTTAAAAACTGTTCAAATGGCTCTGAGCACTATGCGACTTAACATCTGTGGTCGTCAGTCGCCTAGAACTTAGAACTAATTAAACCTAACTAACCTAAGGACAGCACACACATCCATGCCCGAGGCAGGATTCGAACCTGCGACCGTAGCAGTCACGCGGTTCCGGACTGAGCGCCTAGAACTCAGTAAGTGGAAGTAACGTCAAACTCAGCTCATGGCCCTATGGTCGCAAATCTTGGTTCTCCAAAGATGGGAGCCCCTTAAGGGTCTATTTCCTACTGATGGTGATTACTCATACCAGTAACATTGCGTAAAGATCATGTTGGCAACACTTACAGTCAAATGATATTCTGGTCACACCTTCTAAATATCACTGGACTTGCAATACAGTTTAACTGTTTTGCATGTGCTGCAATGGGATACCCCAGGACCACAGAGTGGAGCCTATGGCCCAGAAACTATAAGGAACATGAACAGTCCTGCTCAGCACACCAAAAATGTACACTTAGACGTTCATTTTTCGTACATCCATAGTTGAAATGGAGAAGTTTATGTTTAAACCTACGTTTCTAGCATTTGTAGATTTAGAGAAAGCTTTTGACAATGTTGACTGGAATACTCTCTTTCAAATTCTAAAGGTGGCAGGGGTAAAATACAGGGAGCGAAAGGCTATTTACAATTTGTGCAGAAAACAGATGGCAGTTATAAGAGTCGAGGGACATGAAAGGGAAGCAGTGGTTGGGAAGGGAGTAAGACAGGGTTGCAGCCTCTCCCCGATATTATTCAATCTGTATATTGAGCAAGCAGTAAAGAAAACAGAAGTAAATTTCGGAGTAGATATTAAAATCCATGGAGAAGAAATAAAAACTTTGAGGTTCGCCGATGACATTGTAATTCTGTCAGAGACAGCAAAGGACTTGGAAAAGCAGTTGAACGGAATGGACAGTGTCTTGAAAGGAGGGTATAAGATGAACATCAACAAAAGCAAAAACGAGAATAATGGAATGTAGTCGAATTAAGTCGGGTGATGATGAGGGAATTAGATTAGGAAATGAGACACTTAAAGTAGTAAAGGAGTTTTGCTATTTGGGGAGCAAATTAACTGATGATGGTCGAAGTAGAGAGGATATAAAATGTAGCCTGGCAATGGTAGGAAAAGCGTTTCTGAAGAAGAGAAATTTGTTAACATCGAGTATAGATTTAAGTGTTAGGAAGTCATTTCTGAAAGTATTTGTATGGAGTGTAGCCATGTATGGAAGTGAAACATGGACGATAAATAGTTTGGACAAGAAGAGAATAGAAGCTTTCGAAATGTGGTGCTACAGAAGAATGCTGAAGATTAGATGGGTAGATCATATAAGTAATGAGAAAGTATTGAATAGGATTGGGGGGAAGAGAAGTTTGTGGCACCACTTGACCAGAAGAAGGGATCGGTTGGTAGGACATGTGCTGAGGCATCAAAGGATCACCAATTTAGTACTGGAGGGCAGCGTGGAGGGTAAAAATCGTAGAGGGAGACCAAGAGATGAATACACTAAGCAGATTCAGAAGGCTGTAGGTTGCAGTAGGTACTGGGAGATGAAGGAGCTTGCACAGGATAGAGTAGCATGGAGAGCTGGATCAAACCAGTCTCAGGACTGAAGACAACAACAACAACAACAAAGTTTCAGCCCCGATGTCTTTCAAAAATACCGCTCCACAGCCCGATAGCTACATGAGAAAATGGGTTAATGCAACCTTAGCATGGAGAGTCATCATAATGTATGGGCTTATTTATTTATTTTTATTTACACGTCACGATCCGTAGGACCTAATTGAGGAGCAAATCTCCAAGGTCACGGAAAGTGTCTGTACATAAAATTACAACAGAAAAGTAATAACCGATGAAATAAAGTTTATGAATCCTAAAAGGACGTTATGTAAACACAGTCAACAAAATAACACAAGAATGAGCTTAATTTTTCAGTGAACTACTCGACAGTCTAGAAGGTGGAAACGCTTCAGTTTAAATTTGAAAGCGGGTGGATTACTAGTAAGATTTTTTAGTTCTTGTGGTAGCTTATTCAAAATAGACACAGCAGTATACTGCACATCTTTCTGCACTGGGGTTAAGGAAGTCTGATCCAAATGCATCTTGGACTTCTGCCGAGAATTAACTGAGTGAAAACTGCTTATTCTTGGGAATAAGCTGATACTGTTGACAAGAAGTGACAGTAAGGAATATATATATTGAGAGGCGAATGTCAAAATAGCGTGACTAGTGAACAGGTGTCGACAACAGGTTCGTGAACTTATACCCCTTTTTGACCGAACGGCTTGTTTCTGAGCCAAAAATATCCTTTTAGAATGGGAAAAGTTAGCCCAAAATATAAAACCATATGACGTAAGCTAATGAAAATAAGCAAAGTAGACTAATTTTCGTGTCGCACGATCACTTACAGTATTTCAGATACCGTTCGAATAGTAAAAATAGCAGCATTCAGTCTTTGAAAAAGATCCTGAACGTGGGCTTTCCAAGACTATCTATCTGAACGTCCATAAATTTGAAATGTTCAGTTTCACTAATCATGTGCCCATTCTGGGAAATTAAAAAGTCGAGTTTTGTTGAATTGTGTGTCAGAAACTGTAAAAACGAAGTCTTACCATGATTTAGCGTTAGTTTATATTCTAGAACCCATGAACTTATTTCATGAACTGCACTATTTGAAAACGAGCCAACGTTGCACACAACATGCTTTACTACCATGCTAGTGTCATCAGCAAACAGGAATATTTTAGAGTTACCCATAATACTAGAGGGAATATCATCTATATAAATAAGGGATAGGAGTGGTCCCAACACTGATCCCTGGGGCACCCGCCATCTGACCGTACCCCACTCAGACCCTACATCAGAGAAATTCTCAACACTGTGAATAGTGGCATTTTGCTGTCTGTAGCTAAAGTAAGAGGTGAACTAATTGTGAGCTACACCCTGTATTCTGTAATGGTACAACTTTTGGAGCAATATTTTATGACTTTAAGGGGAAGTAAGACTTGTATTTTTATAAAATAATAGGTATAATTTAGGGTTAGGTCGTCAACCTTGCGCTTATGCACCCTCTCTAGTAGCAGTAAGGCTTTCAGAATAGAATAATTTCTTCGTTAATGTGTTCAGTAGTTCAGTAGTTAAAATATAGTCATATAGACAGCTTTGTAACCAATTGTCAGTCCTGGCTACCCAGAATGTATGTACATGCATACAGGTCAACAGTATTTTCTTTAATTCTACAAAAACGCTGGTATAGAGTCCACCTCACTTTGTCTTAGTAATTGTAAACGGTTGGGACAAACTCTGAAATGCGTCTTAGCAAGGCAGTATAAATGGTATAGAACAGCAGACATTTTTTATTAATGACGATTATTGACTCTAGCACCAAAAACATTCGGTAAAGATCGTGAAGACAACACCATAAGACGCGTGACTTTCTATTGATGCCTTCCAAATGTTATTGGACTTGCAATACAGTTACACCAAATTGTGAGTGTCCTGCGACATAGATACCCCAGGGCCATGGAACGGAGTGTGGGTCTAGCAGCGACAATCAATAAGCACTCGAAATGGCAGCTCTTCTAGTCATATCCTGTAAGTGTGGATGTAATTACACTCCCTTATTTGTGTGCTGCGACATGGTTACCCCAAGGCCAGGGATAGGGTGAAAGTGCTGCTTTTTTTACTTACATGGTGTCACCCAAGATTCATAGTAAGTTGGGAAGTTAATTTTAAAGACTTCCAGGCCACTACATACCAGGAGGATACTCGCTTATTTAAATAATAATTATAATGCATCACCGAAAAATGGTAACAGAGGGTGGTGACAGAGGCACGCAAGCAGATAGAGCTAACGGCGACCCTGCGCGATTCAGTTGCGTAGGTGAAACAGTATGTACGCTGACTACAAATTCGACCGTCTCTCTCTTTGTCCAAGCTCATTAAGCATGATGATGTGGAGTTTCCATGGAGTTTCCGTATAGTGTAACAATGTACCCCATTACAGCATATTTTAACTATCGAGTGTGGTTACTAATCCAGTCTCGAATCTGATGATGTTGATGAGCAACTAGGTTCTGTTTTCAACGGAGGGATTGTGTTATGTGAGTTTGTATTATTCATATTAATTATAGCATTAAAAGAATGTGTTATAAGCATAGAGGTATAACCACAAAGTACCTAAGATACAACCACAAGCAGAATACAGTAAAACAGTAGTGAGTAAGCTTCATTTATACATATCTTGTCCATCCTTCACAGCCAACTGGCAGATTTGTTCCGCAGATATGCATTGCACAATTTTCTTTAAATAGTCTAATTTCGTCCCTGTCGTCAATATCCTTCTAACGAGCACTTCTGTTGCTGGGACACGAGCCATTTTTATACCAAAGATGTGTACACATATAAAAATCAGTTATATCTGATGAAGGTAATATGAAGGAAATTTCTTGTGATTTCATCAATAGTAACGCCAATGCGCAGTCCGCGTATATAGCTTTGCAATGCATCCAAATATTTTTACGATTTCAAATTCATATGAATTGCAAGTCGCATGTAGCGAATACCAAAGCATTCACAATAAAATAACATTACCGTTAGTTGAAGTATGACAGTGTATTTTTGTGCGCCATGTTCCTCTCTTTTTACCAAGGAAAATCGCCAAACAGCCAAATGTTTGGAGAAGTCGTTTTATTTAGACAACAAGTTTCGGCATCTTAATAATGCCATCTTCAAGCCACTACGCACTCCAAATATATCGATAGTTGCATAACTTCAGCCACCTGTATCTAGATTCCGTTAATTTCTTTTTGGAGTTTTACTTCGAAGACTTGAGAAACAACTCAAGCATTCGAAGTAAACACTCCAAAAACGAATTCACAGAATTCAGATATTTATGGCTGCAATTATGCAAGTGTCGATATGTCAGACTGTTTGTACGTGGAGTGTGTAGTGGCCTGAAAATGGCACTACCGAGATACCGAAAACTGGTTGTCTAAATAAAACAACTTCTCAAAATTTACGGCTGTTTGGCGATTTTCCTTGGTAAACATTTGATCGGCCGCTGTCTCGTGTCCATACTGGATCAACAGAGATGTATCTCTCTCTCTCTCTCTCTCTTTCTCTTTCTCTCTACGATGCACGGTCTTTCCACAATTAACGCATATGGCGTGTCATACTGTCTCTCATATCTACGCGGCAGAGTCCGATATCTACCGATTACCCTATATGTATAATGCTTTTTCTATTTCTAAGTATATTTGCCAAGTGTTTTCTTTCTTTCCATGTGTATCGAAATGAAAATCAAATTTTCTGTAGGTGTTCTCCTAGCTGCCTATCAACGTTTACTGCAGATCTCTTAGTTTGGGAGCAGATGGTGCTATGATTCTAATAGTTCTCTATTCCTTTTAGCTTTCTAGGAAAGATCTCCAGGCACTTTATTCATGCTACAAAAAGTTTAAATAACGCCTAAAGTATAAATACAGGTATCCTGCAAGATCATGTCCTATCCTGATTTTTAGATTTATCAAAGTTGTTTCCGTTATTCGGTATTATCCCTTGTTTTTCATATTTTCCTATATTCAATGCGTAAACGTACAAGTGTACATACCGGGTGGTCATAATTAAACTTCTCCTATTTAACACGTTATAGCACAGAAACTAATTACCGTACGAATACCAAACTTGATAGCATTAATGTACAGAGTGTGGACTGCATAATTTCCACGCGTCACAGCGCCACCATCCAGTTCCAACTGTGACCAAGAGGTGACGTCATCAATCATCGTGATTCACAGTCTCACACGCCTGACTCGTCACAGTGCAGTTGTTGACGTGTCAACATGAGCTTGGACAAAAGGAGCAGGGCATTGTTGGTGAATCTCTGTTATCAAAACAACAGTAATGCTGCAACTGCGTTTAAAGGAAATCACCGGCTTAAATGATTAGGGAAGGGACCTTTTTCTCCACTTGCTGTGCGGCTCATGAAGAAGAAGTTCGAATCAACTGGAGTACTGGGCGTCGCTCCGGGAAGAGGCCGATGACAGATGGTTGATGAAATCGCTGTTGCTGCGGCAGACAACCATGCACGTCAGTCCCGATCGTCAGGCAGTGCGCGTGCTGTGTCACGACAGTTGAACATCCCGTGGTCCATTGTGCGGAAGTTGCCTTGAACCGTTTTCAAATGTTATCCGTACAAGGTCCTATTCCTTGTGATTTTTGACTGCGGGGCTACCTGAAGTGTTTACCAGGGGGACATTCACACATACGCTGATCTGAAGTACATGATATCAAGAGAGGTAGCTAGCATACCTACTGACGTGCTTCGTTCTGTTGTGCAGAATCCAATCCTGCGCTTTCAGACTCTACTGGACACTGATGGGCGCCATATTGAGCCCCTTTTGTAGCAGTAATGCAATGATGTACAGTAGCAGCACATTGAAAGTTTTTCAATTGAATTGATTCTGCATTATTTCTCTTCCTCGACACTAATGCTATCAAGTTTGGTACTCGTACCGTAATTAGTTTCCGGGTTGCAACGTATTAAATGGGAGACCTTAATTATAACAACCCGGTATAAGGGTGTCTCTCCGAAGAGCCGTCAGACGATTTTTCTCTGGTGTTTCAGATGATATTTGCAATTTCAATTTAACATTGTTTAGCAGGAATAAGCCCAGGCAAATAAAGCTTATCTCACTTTTCATGCGATACCCAGCATCGACACAAAGGGCCAGTTTATTTCTCGTCGCAGACAAAAGGAGCTTTGAGGCGGAATTTTTCGTGGCCATTAGAAAGAGTGATCCAACAAAATCTAGTACGATATTCGTTTTATCGATGTGTGTTAAAAGAGAGACTAAAACACGAAGAATAACAAGTACTCCAGCAGCAACAGAACTGCCTGGGCCCATGTTGACTGCTACCGCCAAGCGTGAAGTGCTGCTGAATCGCTGCCGAATTGCTGTTTACACATTTTGTTTCACTGTCCCTGTTAAACAAAAAATGAATATCGGAATACACTAATTTTGCAACGCTCTGTTGGATACGCACGTAAAATTCCAATACAAAATTATTATTTTTTTTGTGTGTAAACGTACCGAGAGTATTTGTTGACAATGGGCGTCGCATGGAAGACGTGACGATTATTAGTTATTTGGAGTGGCTTCTGTTACACAATGCAAAAACTAAATTTCAAATATCTGCCTAAATGGCAGAGAAATTGCCCTTGATGACTCGTAATAGAGGCACCTGATACATTGTCTTATTGCTGCTTTTGCCGCTCCTGCTGCTTTTATTTCGACTCAGCAGAATCACAATCCAGCCAGAGTAAGTACAAACTACAGTTCTTTCTTCAAATGTCGCCACAGCACTGAGTGCCAAAACCATCGCTAACATACATTTGTACATGCAAGGATAACAGTGGTGGTAAAGTGTTTACGTTATTCTGTTGTAATTACAAAGACACACACACACACACACACACACACACACAGCCAGTTATGGTATTTCAAGTGTCAGTTTCACACAGGCCTTCGTACACTCTTCTCTCACTGATCATGGAAACGGCGTAATGAGCAGGGGACAGCAGCAGGTCGCGGGCCTGACTCATGGATGTAGGTGGCGGCAACAACCAGAGGTGTATTTATTACGGCGTAAAGCCAAGCGCCAACATGCCAGCCGAAAACGACAGCGAAGAGACGGCTGTGAAAAGAAGTCAGCCAATCGCACGCTCACCGGATCCCCCTGCATGACGAAAATGCAACATCAGCGGCCCTTTGTGAAGAGGACATAAGCGCTGCGACCGCCTCGTGACGGCCCACTCCAATAGCAGCTTCAGGATCAGCCACTTGGATAGCAGCGTCAACGTTAGGCACTTCGACAGCAGTTTAGGAAATACTTTTGTCAGTTCGAGATCAGCAGTCACTGCAAAGACGGACTATTTCGTATGTCACCCTTTGCTTGCGCCACATCTGTGTAATTGCCAGAGTTAAGTGTTGTAATTGTTCTTTTCGTAATAAAACTCATTAATACGAGTTTTTGCTGTTTGTCTAGCGAACGGAACATGCAGGCTTCCTAGACACAAAAAGACTGAAGACGATTCTGGACGAAACAGTGCTCGGAGTGGCATCCGAGACTGTGTTAGGTGCGAAATACTGTTAATATTGGATTCGCAATGCGCTGTCTGGGACATTTGTACGTGTGTTCCTACCATGTGCTACATATGGGGATATTGTTCCAGGTGGATCCACCTGTGTAACGACCAGGAGGTTTGGGGTGACCTGTCCAGAAATTTCTGGACAATGTTCGAAATGGATCCACCCAGTACGATCTGGGGTAACATCCGAAAGCTGGTTCCACCTGAGTTAGATAAGGATGCTGTTTGTGGTGGTGGATACATAACATGCAATTCTGGGAATATCATTCGAGGTGGTTCTGCCTACACAATAATTCCTGAAAAATGTTTAGTGTGGATTCATCTATGTATGATTGAGACTGGTTTACAGAAATGGATCAACCCATGGAATATCTGGCGCTGCTGCCGCCCTCGACCTGCCTCCTCTGTTTATCACACCCTGCCTCTGATGCCTGATTCAGCCTCCAGTTTCACTTGGGGAAGGGGGGGAAAGGGAGTGGGGAGGCCCTGTGTAAAGCTGACACACGTCACAGTGCAACTGTGGTGTGTGTCTCTGGGTGTGTGTAGAATAGTACTGTAACCACCATACTGTACATATATGTGTATTTTAATCTTGGCGTTGAAATTAGGAGGAACCAGCATAGTTTGTAGTACCCTGGCTGGGCTAGCATTCCGTAACACAGTTCGATTCTAAATAAAAATAGCATTCCACATCTGGAAATGTAATCAATAATAGCATCCCCACTTGTATTTACATATGTAATACGGAAAAATATGGAAAGAAAAGTAAAATATCGAAAAAAAGAAAAATGTCGGAAAATGTAAAACATCCGGTAAAGTCCAAATACAGCATGGTCATACAGGGTATCCATACTTATACATAAAAAGGTTCCAAAATGTTGTATGACATAAGCACTGGATCAAAGTGCCTGGACGCGCCTTGGATGTTTCTCTAGAAAGCTACAAGGAAGAGAGAAACACACGCATCAAAAAAATAGTTTTGGATCGCAGACGCAGTCCTTTTGACTATTCAGAGATGTCAATAAACCCATGCAAAGATGTAAACAATCACGCATGAGCAGCGCCTATTAGAAGGACGGGGTCCGACAGCTTATCACTTCCAGTCATTCCACCAGGAAGGAGGTACACGGCTCTTGTTGTGTGTAGTTAAACGATGTCTAGACCGTCAACACCGGGGTTCGATTGCATCCACTTTGTTACTTTGTACCACGAAGGGCTCTCAACATGTGAAGTGTCCAGGCGTCTCGGAGTGAACCAAAGCGTTGTTATTTGGACACGGAGGAGATACAGAAAGACAGGAACTGTCGATGACATGTCTCGCTCAGGCCGCCTAAGGGCTGCTACTGCAGTCTATGACCACTATCTACGGATTATGGCTCGGAGGAACACTGACAGCAACGCCACCATGTTGAATTATGCTTTTCGTGCAGTCACAGGACGTCGTGTTACGACTCGAACTGTGCGCAACAGGCAGCACGATGAGCAACGTCACTCCAGACGTCCATTGCGAGGTCCAGCTTTGCAACCAAGAGACCACGCAGCGCGGTACAGATGGGTGTTCTGTCGGACCACTCACATCTACAACATTATTTCAGATATACATGTCGACGTCATAAGCAGAGGGTGAAACGATAGGGAAAGTATGTGAGGACCGTGGAAGTGTGATTCAGTATGTAAAGGAAGGCTAGAATCTAATAATCATTGGCGATTGACACGCCTTAGTAGGAGAGGGAGGATTAGAAGGGATTACTGGGGAACATGAACTCTAGTAATAAATTTCAGCTAGTAACAGTGAATGGTGAAACGATAGGGAAAGTATGTGAGGACCGTGGAAGTGTGATTCAGTATGTAAAGGAAGGCTAGAATCTAATAATCATTGGCGATTGACACGCCTTGGTAGGAGACGGAGGATTAGAAGGGGTTACGGGATAACATGAACTCTAGCAATAAATTTCAGCTAGTAACAGTGAATACACTGTTCCAAAATCTCACCAGGAGCAGGCATACGGGGAAACGGCCTGGAGACATGATCGGACTCCAACAGGATTACGTCTTGTCAGACAGAGGTTCCGGAATCAGACGGTAGATTTTAAGGCGTATCTAGAAGCAGATATAGATTCAGACCACAATAGTCTGAAGCGGACGAAGAATCGATGAGGAAAGAAACGAGTTATGGGTATCATGAGCAACAGTTTAATTGAACAACAAATGAAGCAAGTACAAAAATGTTTTGGATAAGACCCGATTACAGCAATATAGGTCACCGGGGAGTGAAATAAACAGGTAGTATGGGAAATACCAAGCGAAATGATGCCAGGAAAAATGTGAAGGAGTGGAAAATGAAATGGTCGTAGGAAGGACAGATTCAGCATACAGAAAAGTCTGAAAACCTTCAGTGGAATTAAAAGGTAAGACGCAAACATTAGGTGTGCAAGAGGAATTTCGGTGTTGAATTTAGAGGAAAGAGCGGGTAGGTGGAAAGAGAAGCGTGAAGCCCTCTACGAGAAGGAGGAACTTGAATCCTGTATTAGACTTTATCAGATCTTTGAAAGACTTGAGATCAAATTAGGAGGAAGTGATGGCAAAACTCACTTCGAAATTTCTAAAATTAGTCGAGGAAGTGGCAACCAAACGACTATTCAAGTACTCAGATATGTAGGAGAAATTACCGTACAATCAGTTTAAAATCTCATGCTCATAACGTTTCTGTCAAGAACAATATACAGAAGAATAGAAATGGAAATTGAGAAGACGTTAAATAACGATCTGTTTGACTTTTGGAAGGGTACAGGTGGCAGAAGGACTTTTCTGATGTTACGCTTGATAATGGAAGCAATACTTAAGAGAAATCGGGACAAGTTCATGGGATTTGTCGTCTTGGAAGAAGCCTTCGAGGAAATGAAATGTTTGAAAATGTTCTAAATTCTCAGAAAAATAGGTATAAGCAATTCTAAATGATGTATGACTCATAGCATAAACAGAAACGAAGAGGGAACAATAAGAATCAAAGGGCAAGAACGAATTGCTCATATTAAAAAGGGTGTAAGGAATGTTTTCTGTTACCACAAATATTCAAGCTATACATCAGAGAAGCAATGACGGAAATAAAACTAAGGTTGATGATAGGGATTAAAATCAGGGGGAAAGAATATGAATGATACTATTCGCTAATGACACTGCTATCCGTATTGAAAGTGAGGGTCCAGCTCTCGGTTAACACAGATCTACAGAGCGGCATGTGTTTATCATTTCCTGTCTCTTACTTGTAGTACATTTATGAAATATTGTGCGTATTTCCATTTAAGAGACGGAAGCTCGCATTTTGTAAGTGTAAATTCGAGCAGTCTGTAGCGCAGTTTTCATTTCTTCATTTTTCTTCATTTTTATGTCTTATTTTATAGTTTATTTAATTGATCATTATTAATTAATCTGAAAGCATGTTTCTGAACATTGTTGAAGTAGATTTTCTTTGAGTTTTAAGTTAATTGCTAAATTATTTTTTTTTTTTTTGAAGAGGCCAATGTTAATGGGAGAATGTTAATTTCTGGTCAGATCATGTCCTCCTTCTTAATAAAGATTGATTTTTCATAAATAGATGCGTTTCTTTTGCTAATAATTTGACAGTAGTTTAGAAAAACGTCAGTAGAAATAGCGAGTGTAGTTAAGTGTTAATAAACTGCGCATGTTTTGAGTTACCTGCCAGTGATCGGACCATATATCGGTCCTTTGTAATACTTTCTGAAATTCATCACATTTTTCTGTCGTCCCGACTTCACTAAACGCAAGAGAGCTCGATCTAGCTTTCGACTGCAACTTCCCCAAGCGGATACTTGCTATTATTGAAACCTTTCATTTACTGTGTTTTGGTCAAAGACAAGGGATGGAGCGTCCTTCCGCTACCATAATATTTTTCCATTGACGGTTGCAACAATCCCTCTCAGCTTGTTTAAGAACAAACCAGTAATCCCCAACCCCGATACTTTAAAGAATCAAACTGCGGTGAATAAAACAGCTTCAAAAGTGTGATTACTTTACAAACGAGTTAACGTGTTAAAAATTGACATTAAAACGTGAAACCTTCATAGTTGAAGACACTCCATTTTAAGAAATTCCAGTTTTTTCGTGCATCGCAATATTTATCACGTCACACTGTGATACATTGATATAATTTGCGCGTACTTCTTCTTTTTCATCCTTGCGTTGCCTTTGTCGGTTTCTCTACGGAGTAAGCATGGTTGTTTGGGGTTTGACCATGTTAGTTAATGATCGGATTCCAATCCTAGTGCCAATCCCCCTTCCCCCTCCCTCTCTCCCTCAAATTCGCAGACTCATTCAGTGGTACCTATGAGCACCTTCCGCAAACTGTGTTGCGAATGGAGTTAGTAGCAAATGACGTCGTGCCTGATCCTTAAGTTTTTCTGCGTGAATTGTGGAAATGCAGTAAGCCATAAACTTTTTCCTTTCGTTATTTCGCGGCTGCTGTCAGTGATAAAAAGTTGGTACAGGTTTGAAATTACGTGTAAAGTTTGTAAGACGACGTTAATTGCTCTCTTCCTCTAACGCCACATGAATATAGTCCGGGTAATTTGCGCGCCATGAGTTACGCTCTCCCAAGACGTGTACACACTTTCCAACGTCAATACTTGTATTATTATGTTAAACCTTCAACCTAAGATTATACCTATCACTGAGCAGGTTGTGATAAGATTCTATATTCTGTAAATTCGATTAATCGGCCTAATTACACGAAATACTGAAAATCGGATTTTTGTTTCCCTTTAAAGCCGTCAGATAGGAAAATTGTAATTGGAAGTGCTTTAGTTAAAAAAGATTAAGGGACTTGGACTAATGTATGGCTTGCTCATGTCACCATATCACTTTAGAGCTCAGACGTAACTGAGTGTTCTCGCGCTGAGGTATACGTTAACGCTTTGGATAGGCTGTGGGCTGTCCCTTAGCATACCCAGCGCTCTATCTGAAGCTATTGTCATTTATAACGAGAAATATAAATCTACATTCTTAACGAATTTTTCTAGCTACTTTAGTTTCAGTACCAGCGAAGAGCAAAACCTGTCCGGATATTTCCAGTTTAGAAGTATTCCACGTTCAAGACTAGAGGTAAAAATTCCCACCCATGTTCGATTGATTTCATGCAGAATAGGAATTTAGAGCCCCAGCAATAAAAATCACGACACGAGTTTACTGTCCAGGTGATCTACAATGTCTTCGCTCTTGGGGCACAACTAAGGCTGCCTTGACGTTCGGAACGAACGAACGGTTGGCAGAGGGACAACCTGTGACGAGGTCAGTCCAAAATTGCGATTAATGTTTCGACAGACATGTAGCGTGTATTAACTGCCGGGCTGTATAGATTCAAAAGCGTATGTCGTTCCTATATTACTTCGTTGCCGTTTCTTTCAGGCGTAAAAGGAGGCCGTACAGCTATTCTAACAGTCCAACTGACACCTCAGCTGAGCTTGACAGTTACTACATGCGAACCTTGAATATATTTTCGCGATGTCATGCACCAGGACAATAACGATGAAAACTCGGCAGTTTGAGAACTGCGCCGTGCCAATTTCACTGGTGTCTTTCGCTACACGCACCAGCCGGCGCAAGATTTTCCCTGTAAACATCCTGCTTTAAGGATTGTATGTTTGTTTAAGGCCAAAGGGCACGCGACTGAAGTTCTGGTAGCAGATAACAACATGGACACTCACGTTGCAGACAAAGGGAAAAGAACATTTGACAGAACGCTCTTATGTTGGGAGATCGAGTACAGCAACATTCTTTTGCTTTCCTATCAGTATATAACTTTCACCTAACGGAGTGGTAAGTTACCTTATTACGGTCTATTCTAGGTGGAGGGCTGATAGGATACTGTGGTTTTATTTTATGAAACAAGTTTTTCTTTCAGCTGTAACCGCCCCACAAATAACCCGACCTTCTGGTTCTTGACACACAGGAACTGCACAGTCCAGTTCCGCAGAGACACAAGTAACTGCCACACGAATCTCCTTATCAGGATTACTACCCCGTCTAAGTATGTGCTTTAACGACATTAAATTCCGTACTTTGCGTGTATTTTGAGTTGATGACTCGAAATTCACTGTCAGAAAAAAAATCAGTATACTCTTTTAAAGGTTTTCAGTTCACTCAAGATTCATTGTAGCAACAGTGCATGTGGAGTACATGAAATGATTATATTTATAGATCAATAGAACGAGCGTTTCTGAGGTACCAAGCACTGATCAATGCAGAAACATCCATATTAGTGCTTGGTGTAACATTTATGGGCGCCATTGCAAACGCTGACTCTGGGGTCCAGTCGCTCATACAGGTGGTGAATATCGTCCTGGGATATGTTGTGACGCACCTTCTCAACCTGTAGGAGATTTTGGTTGACGAGTTTCAGGAGCCACTTCTCGTTCCGTCATATCCCACACACGCACGATTGGCGACAAGTCTGGAGATCGTGCTGGCCAGGGAAGGTCCTGCACGTCTCGCAGAGTGCGTTGAGTTTCACGGGCAGTGTGTGGCAAAGCGTGGTTCTGTCGGAACAACGCATCACCTTCCTGTAGCAAGAACGACAAAAGGATGAGTGTAACAACACTCTGCACGTACCGAGCGCTGCTTACCGTCCTCTCCAGAAACACCAAAGGTGAACAGGAGTTGTAGCTTATCGCACTACAGATCATCAGGTCTGGGATGGGGCCAGGGTGTTTTAAAGGAATTAACTCTACGAGACAGCGCTCGCCAGGTCTACGTTGTACATGCAAGCGACCATCTGATTTCATCGCTGAAGATGGTGGCTCGTCGTTCCATCTTACAAGTGATCCTTTGACGGAACTAGACGAACCGTGTGCTTCAGTGGTTCCCAACAGGACCTCCTCTCCAGAAACACCAAAGGTGAACAGGAGTTGTAGCTTATCGCACTACAGATCATCAGGTCTGGGATGGGGCCAGGGTGTTTTAAAGGAATTAACTCTACGAGACAGCGCTCGCCAGGTCTACGTTGTACATGTAAGCAACCATCTGATTTCATCGCAGAAGATGGTGGCCCGTCGTTCCATCTTACAAGTGATCCTTTGAGGGAACCAGACAAACCGAGTGCTTCAGTGGTTCCCAAAAGGTGGTCTGAAGACCCCTCAGGGCTCCGCGAGATACGCCAGAGGGGTCAGTAAGATGCTATTAGAATAAAAAATATATATATATTTCGTATGACAACAGATTTTTTGTTTTGGACGCTTCCTGCATGAGCAGAGCTTTAGCGAACGCCAACTTGTGCGTCTAGCGTCTTCCTAGAGTGTAAAGAGATCGGCAGTGAACATGAGCAACTTCCTATTCATACGGAAGTAAGATGGCTTTCTCGATGTAGGATCTTATCAAGATCTTTTGAACTTTGAGACGATGTTCTTGTCTTCCTTCTTGACACAAAGTACGCGGATTTTCTCACTAACTTCTCTTGGCTTTGCTCAGTTGCGTACTTAGCTGATGTGTTTGAACACTTGAATCTGTTAGACTTGAGTATACAAGGAAAAAATATAGATATGTTCAAAGTTGAGGATCAGATTAGTGTTATGGTCAGAAAGTGTCAGATCTGGACGTAAAGAATAGAAAACGAGTCACTAAATAACTTTTCTACTTTAAAAAAATTCTTGGAGTCATCAGAGGAGAGTTTTCCTGACCAGATCATGATCAATGTAGCCGAGCATCTACGCAGCCTAGCCATCACTTTTAGAGAGTATTTCTCTGAACCTGACACTAACGACAGATGGATTCGAAATCCCTTCAGCTGTGAAGATATAGACAAAATCCAGGGCCTCACTGAAGAAGAGGAAGATCAACTTCTTGATCTGTCCAGCTGTGGCATGATGATAAACATTTTCATCGGTGATAAAATTACAGACTTCTGGTCATCAGCATGCAGGACTACAAGAAACTTGGAGTTAAGGCAACGAAAAAGATCTTTCCATTTGCAACCACATATCGGTGTGAGCAAGCATTTTCTTCCATGTGTTTCATGAAAAACAAATATAGGAATCGGCTCGACATGCGGTCGGATTTCAGACTGAAAGTTTCAAGTTTGTAATCTAATATTTCAGAACTAATGGACTCAATTTGAATTCATCTCATTAAGAACTGAAAATTAAAACTAACTGCATACTGATGGAGTATTCTGTTGTAACTGTATTTTTTCAAATAAATAATACCTTGTATGAATTTAGTGTTTTCTTATTTTTCACACATGTCTACTCAATGCAATCTCAGGTGTAGTACACCTGAGCGACCAATACGCTCAGTTTTAATTTTTTACTGTCATTTTCAGTTCATCCTCATTTTTTATTTTTGAAGGAGTTTGTTATACTAAACACCCAGATTAGAAGACAAAGATTTTGAGCAATAATAAAAAATTTAACATGGTGGCTAAATTGAAAAGTTTTAAGCTCAATATTTTTTCAATAGTGAATAGGTCAATGTTTTTTCTATGTACCAAAAATAGAAAACGTTTGAAAAGACTCTTAATTTGGCTTTTTTAGGTGCTTGACACTGTGATGTGACAAGGTACCAATCATGCTCGATGAGGGGGTCCTCGAGAAAATTTTGTTGGGAACCCCTGGTGTACGTCGATGTTGTGGCATCAGGAAAGTCGGGCTAAAGGTGTGCGTGTCTACAGTCCAACTGCTAATAATCGATTCGCAACCGTTCGTGATGTGGCGATCTGTCACTGCTGAATTTAGGGTACGATGATCCTGGTGGCCTCTGTGCTACGTGGTCGTCCAGAATCTTCTCTGAAGGTGTGAGAATGATCACGTGGTGACTGATACCAGCATCGTTGCATAACTGCTGCAGCACGTCCAACTTTTGTGGGAATTCTCCGAAAGGACCATTCCACCACAGAGAAGTGCACAATTTGACCCCTTTCAAATTCGCTCATTTGGCTGTAGGAAGCACGTCTCTGTGGCATGGTTGCCTGCTTATTTCACACGCTTGCACCTAACTGAGCCCTCTAGGTGGGATCATCCCTACTAAAGGGTGGACACTGATGGCGTTCAGCCAGCTACGGCACTACGCTGCGTATTGGCTGACGATGTTGGAAACATTTATCAGTACAACTATTTTCCCCTAGGTGCCGTATACCGTCATCGGATCTAAATCGACATAGTCTTCCGTTGTGTAATAATTTTGCTTTCCGGCAGTGTAGATTCTTTAGTTTTACATATTACACACACAAGAATTTGTTTACTGGTTGCTGGACGATGTATCATTTTCTATACGTGGTCATTACGAAATTTTTTAGTAGTCCTGGCTTAAAATCACTCTGCATTGTGAAGTATCTGGCCATTGGAAACGTCTACTAACGTGTATCACAATAGTTGCTAATTCTTATCCTCCTGCTTGAATACCTAGTCCAGAAGTTAACTCCACAGTCTCAATCTGAAAATTCTTAATCTTTTGGCTCACAAAAATTTAACTCAAAGGAACACTTCAGCTTAGTACACGTTTTTTGTAGAAAAGGGGCCAGACTTTCCACTTGCTGACTAAGCAATGAAGTAAGAATATTATCAATCTGAAATTCTTGAAAATAGTTACTTATTTAACAGATATCGAAAGAAGCTCTGCTTCCTACGAGAGCTCAACAACGACTAACCCACTTATGTGTAGCGATTCTGTTTCAAAACAGCTTATCTATGTCACGATTTACGCGTCTAAGGACGTTTGAATAACTTCAGTGCTAGTTGAAAACCAAATTCATCGAATATAAACACTTTACAATTCCCAATGTTATCCTAGGAGAATGATTGTCCTTGTGAAATGGAATTTCCATTGCCAATTGTCTTATACCACTGGGTTAAAAGAAGAATACAGTATGGGTTACGGCAAAAATAAAAATAGCTACAGTACTGTCCATTAAAATTGTTACACCAAGAAGAAATTCAGATGATAAACGGGTATTCATTGGGAAAATATATTACAATAGAACTGACAAGTGATTTTCACGCAATTTGGGTGCATAGATCCTGAGAAATCAGTACCCAGAACAACCACCTCTGGCTGTAATAACGGCCTTGATACGCCTGGGCATTGAGTCAAACAGAGCTTGGATGGCATGTACAGGTACAGCTGCCCATGCAGCTTCAACACGATACCACAGTTCATCATGAGTAGTGACTGGCGTATTATGAGGAGCCAGTTGCTAGGCCACCATTTACCAGACGTTTTCAATTGGTAAGAGATCTGGAGAACGTGCTGGCCACGACAGCAGTCGAATGTTTTCTGTACACAGAATGGCCCGTACACGACCTGCAGCATGCGGTCGTGCATTATACTGCTGAAATGTAGGGTTTCGCAGGGATCGAATGAAGGGTAGCGCCACGGTCGTAACAAATCTGAAATGTAATGTCAACTGTTCAAAGCGCTGTCATTGCGTACAAGAGGTGACCGAGACGTGTAAACAGTGGCACCCCATACCATCACGCCGGGTGATACGCCAGGATGGTGATGACGAATACACGCTTCCAATGTGCGTTCACAGCGATGTCGCCAATCACGGATGCGACAATCATGATGCTGTAAACGGAACCTGGAGTCATCTGAAAAAATGGCGTTTTACCATTCGTGCACCCAAGTTCGACGTTGAAAACACCACCGCAGGCGCTCCTGTCTGTGACGCAGCGTCAAGGGTGACCGCAGCCATGGTCTCCGAGCTGATAGTCCATGCTGCTTGAAACGTCGTCGAACTGTGGTGCAGGTGGTTGTTGTCTTGGAACCATCCCCATCTGTTGACACATGAATCAAGACGTGGCTGCGCGATCCGTTACAGCCTTGCGGATAAGATGCCTGTCATCTCGACTGCTAGTGATACGAGGCCGTTGGGATCCAGCACGGCGTTCCGTATTACCCTGCTGAACCCACCGATTCTATACTCTGCTTACAGTCATTGGATCCCGACCAACACGAGCAACAATATCGCGATACGGTTAACCGTAATCACGATAGGCTACAGACGCGAAATTTAACCGACAGGAAGAAGATGCTGTGATATGCGAATGATCAGCTTTTCAGAGCATTCCCACAAGATTGGCGATGGTGGCGAGACCTCCAACGGCGCCCATGAGAAAAGTTTGCATCCGATTTCTCATACACAAACAGCAGATGACCGGCGTTGCCTGCGAAGCTTTGTTGTGATGCCTCGTGCAAGGAGAATGCGTACCATCACGTTTCCGACTTTGATAAAGGTCGGATTGTAGCCTATCGCGATTGCGGTTTATCGTATCGCGACATTGCTGCTCGTGTTGGTCGAGATCCAATGACTGTAAGCAGAGTATGGAATCGGTGGGTTCAGCAGGGTAATACGGAACGCCGTGCTGGATCCCAACGGCCTCGTATCACTAGTAGTCGAGATGACAGGTATCTTATCCGCATGGCTGAATCGGATCGTGCAGACACGTCTCGATCCCTGAGTCAACAGAGCAACCATCTGCACGAACAGTTCGGCGACGTTTGCAGCAGCATGGACTATCAGCTCGAAGATCAAGGCTGCGGTTACCCTTGACGCTGCATCACAGACAGGAGCGCCTGCGATGGTGTACTCACGGACGAGCCTGGGTGCACAAATGGCAAAACGGCATTTTTATTTTCAGATGAATCCAGGTTCCGTTTACAGCATCCTGATGGTCGCATCCGTGTTTGGCGACATCGCGGTGAACGCACATTGGATGCGTCTATTTGTCATCGCCATACTGGCCAATCACCCAGCGTGATGGTATGGGGTGTAATTCTTTACACGTCTCAGTCACCTCTTGTTCGCAACGACGGGGCTTTGAACAGTGGACGTTACATTTCAAATTTGTTACGACCGTGGCGCTACCATTCATTCGATCCCTGCGAAACCCTACATTTCAGCAGGATAATGCACGACCGCATGTTGCAGGTCCTGTACGGGCCATTCTGGATACAAAAAAACATTCGACTGCTGTCGTGGCCAGCACATTCTCCAGATCTCTCACCAATTGAAAACGTCTGGTAAATGGTGGCCGAGCAACTGGCTCTTCACAATACGCCAGTCACTACTCTTGAGGAACTGTGGTATCGTGTTGAAGCTGCAAGGACAGCTGTACCTGTACACGCCATTCAAGCTCTGTTTGACTCAGTGCCCAGGCGTACCAGGGCCGTTATTACGATCAGAGGTGGTTGTTTTGGGTACTGATTTCTCAGGATCTATGCACCCAAAATGCGTGAAAAGGTAATCACATGTCAGTTCTAGTATAAGAAATTTGTCCAGTGAATACCCGTTTATAATCTGCAATTCTTCTTGGTGTAGTAAGTTTAATGGCCAGTAGTGTACTTTCAGAAAGGACTTCCTGACGCTTAAATTTATACTCGATGTTAACAAATTTCAGAAATGCTTTCCTTGTCTTTGGTAGTCTACATTTTATATCCTCTGTACATGGACATCAGTTATTTTGCTGCCCAAATACCAAAACCCATCGCCTGTTTCCAGTGTCTCATTTCCTGCTCTAATTCCCTCAGCATCACCTGATTTAGTTCGTCTACATTCCATTATTCTCTTTTTGCTTTTGTTGATGTTCATCTTATATCTTCCTTTCAAGACACTGTCCATTAAGTTCAACTGCTCTTCCAATTCCTTTTTCTATTTCTCACAGAATTGCAATGTCATCAGGTTTTTTAATTTCTTCTCCCTGGATTTTAATTCCTACGCCAAATTTTTCTTTACTACTTGTTCAAAATACAGACTGAATAACATTGGGGATAGACTACAATCCTGTCTCACTCCCTTCTCAATCATTGCTTTCCTTTCGTGTCCCTCGACTCTTATAAACAGGAATAAGCACATTACCATATTATTATATGTTGACGACATTATATTAACGGTAAATTTTGATGGCGAACTACAAAAATTACCCAACTCTGCAAGGATTATAATTTTAAGGTAGCAGTAAATAAAACTAAAGATTGGCATCCCATGGGAAGTGCCCAGTATGAAGCAAAATTGTAAACGAATATCAGATTTTGGATCATATAAATATGACTTTTAAGGGCGATAAGGATATATATTACGTTACGAAGGTATTAGAGTACGCTATCTTAGTAGGATTTTCCGGACCCCCTTTGTGATGTTCAATTGACCACCGGATGTCAGGAGACGCGGACCCACCAGTATAATACGGGACGAGGAGTATTGTGTTTCCAGCAGAGAAGCAGGCGCAACAGAATGGACCGGTCAACGACACCGAACATGGATTGGATGTCACCTAACAAATCAGCCACGGACATTTCAACCCTTCAGTGTTTGTGATGCGATGCGTGTGCAGCTGAAACGTAAAGGAAAGACCACAGCCAGATCAACACCATGCAGAACTCATGTACTGGCCGACAACGACTGTCGAGAACTGCCGAGAGTAGCTGTAAAACAGTATGAAATCAGCGGAAGGAAACATTCGTCAGTTCCAAAGATCTACCAGTAATTCAGCTACTATAGTAAATGTGTGTAGGGATTTAAAAAGAATAAAGTACAACGGACGAGAAGTTCGGCATAAAATACACTGTCCGCGAAATTTATTGCGAACAGAATTAGTAGCACAGAAGCATTAAATTTAAACACAATTCAAGGTGCGCATCTCATTGTTTATGACTTCGTATCTCCTAAACTACGATACCTAGGTGGTTCTTAATTCCCAATAGAGATTGTTGCCTGACAGTAAGGGATACGTGTACCAAGTTTGCTTGAAACTGGTGCTGTGACCCAGGAGGAAATGTGGAACATACAAACATATATACATACATCAATTTTTGTACTGTGCATTAATAAATTAAATGTGTTTAAAGCTTCCTAACGATTTATGCTCACACAACTCCCAGCCACAGTCCACTCCTGCTGTTTCTTGTGCCACAACCATAATTTTTACTGTATTTTGACATGACGTCAGTCGAACTAACATTTCTGCCTATCTGTATAAGTGTTCTCAACTTTTCCTGTCGTTTGTGTTATCGACAAAATCAAAACTAGGATAATGGAATGTCGCCGAATTAAATCAGGTGATGCTGAGGGAATTAGATTAGTAAATGAGACACTTAAACTAGTATCTGAATTTTGTTATTTGGGCACCAAATGGCATGGTCGAAGTGGAGAGGGTATAAAATATAGACTGGCAATGGCAAGGAAAGCGTTTCTGGAGAAATTTGTTAGCATCGATTACAGAGATAAGTATCAGGAAGCCTTTTCTGAAAGTCTGTATGGATTGTAGCCATGTATGGAAGTGAAAGATAGCCAATAAACAGTTTAGACAAGGAGAGACAGAAGCTTTTGAAATGTGGTGCTACTGAAGAACGCTGAAGATTAGATGTGTAGAACACGTAACCAATGAGGAGGTACCGAACAGAATTGAGGAGGAGAAGAATTTCTGGCACCACTTGAGTAGAACAAGGGACTGGTTGATAGGACACGTTCTGAGGCATCAAGGTATCATCAATTTAGTATTGGAGGGCGGCGTGGAGGGTAAAAATTGTAGATTGAGACCAAGACATGAATACACTAAGCAGATTCAGAAGGATGTAGGTTGCAGTAGTTACTCGGTGGTAAATAGGCTAGGACAGGATAGAGTAACATGCAGAGCTGCAACAAACCAGTGTCTGGATTGAAGACCACAACAACAACTACATGTTAGTATGCAAAATAAAATGAAATAGCTCTGTAATTCATAATTTTGCCGCAACTGTCCTACACGTAAACACACAGAATCCAATTGATTCAATACTGAGCAGTTACAGAGTACAGTCAATATGTAATCTAGCCTTGTCTTACAGTTTTTCGTGGCGATTTTCTGTCACCGCTGCGTAACTTTCGACTATCACTAAATGTATATAAACGTGCAATAGCCATTTATACTTGGTCACATCTGAACTCAATTCAGACCATGAAGCTATGAAAGTGGAAGATATGTCATATTTGAATCATTAATACACATCCGAGCGAAATGACGCAGTGGCTAGCACACTGGACTCGCATTCGGGAGGACGACAGTTCAATTCCGTGTCCGGCCATCCTGATTTAGGTTTTCCATGATTTCCCTAAATCGCTCCAGACAAATGCCGGGATGGTTCCTTTGAAAGGGCACGGCCGACTTCCTTCCCCGTCCTTCCCTAATCTGATGAGACCGATAACCTCTTTGTCTCGTCTCCTCACCCCCCCCCCCCCCCACCAAAAAGAAGAAACAACAACATTAACACACAATATTTCTATGACAGCATCTCTATACTGGCTAATTTGGTAGTGTAGTAAAAGTGTATTTGGTACAGTAAAATGTATATGCAATGATTGATGCTGTTATGAGCAAAATTAATTATGAGTTTATATTTTGAGATAGGCTTTTGTTTTCAGTAAATTTGAATTGTATCCGGAAGAGTATATCACAGAGGTAACAGTTGTACTCTGGAACTGAGATACCGATGTTTCAACAACTGAGTCAGGTCTACCGATACAGCTGCTGGATCACGTGTTTATTTGGTGCAGGATGGCTCCGGTCATCCACTTGTGGTGTGGTTATCACGACCGCAGGAAATGCGGCCGCCACGATTGGAGACACCTGTCGTACAGACAGTTGACCAATAGACGCCAGTCACACTCCATATTGCAAGAGTACGAGCGATGTAAGAGGACCATGCCGTGATGTTTGTTTCCAGGCTCTGGTGATGTTTTACCACCATCCTAACTCTATAGGAATACACCCGTGCCTGAAGGCGGGCTATAACACATGAACGCTCCGTTTTGACGGAAATCGCCCTCTTGGCCATAAACTGTAACTTACAAAATCGTTACTACATTCTTGGTCACTTGTTGACAAACTGCCTGTTGACTTCTGTCTCGGGTTCTTCGCCCGACGTTTGTTTGATGATTTTTCTGATGTTTTGCCAACACGAGTGGCGTGCCAACGTTCAAGGGCTTTTCCGTTCTCATTACCACTGAGGTCCTCCCTATGCTACCCGCTATGGTTGTTCTCTGCAACACAATGCAGGATCAGTTCTCCTTGAGGCTTTCTCCTTGCTAACTGAGCTATTGTCACAGCAAGAATTTCCGTGCCGGCTAATTTTACTATGTGGGGGAGGGGGGGGGGGGGGGCGGTCTCAGACAGCACGTGTCCCACCACAGCCGATTTCTCCAGGTGACCCAACCAACAATGCCACTTATGTTCGGTGAGTCTGGTGTAGACTGATCGTCCACTGATAACAACATAAGCTTTTCCACATGTACATTCTAACATTCTGGGTGGTGTCTGTTTGTTCTATATCGTGTCTCCCTACCACTTTCGCGCAACGACGCTTTGAGCGTGTTTTTTAGGGAATTGACTAGTTTGAACCTAGGACCTGTTGCTGGTAAGGAGACGCCAGACCACACATGACATGTAGAATTCAGAAGAGTTTAGTGAGACTAGCGATGATATAACCAAATACTTAATGATTTCAGCATCATCTCCACAGCGCTCCCTGTAAAAGAATCTTAATACTAACTAAATTTAGTGGAAGGGGTTCAAGGCTTTCCTATTTTCAGTTAGCTGGTAAAATAACGTCGAAAAAGCAGTTAAGTTTACCTTTGGAAATATTATTCTACTCACAAAACATTGTTTATAAATTGCACTATTGATAAAAGCAAGTGTTTAATACAGGATGGTAAAAACCAACTGAGTTCAACAAAAAAGGGAACGAATATTCCCTGAATGGGTTTCTAAGTTCTACAATGGATCGAAGGATGACCTATGCCATATCACATCTATAATCTAGGTTTAAATTAAGTTTCAAAAAAGAGAAAACTATCAAAATGGTCCACAGTGACCCTCAATTATCTTTAATTACTTATCTAACTTTTCGTAAATTACAGTGGCTGATGTGGCTTCTCAATAACTATATAATAGAAAAATCATCGCGTTTCAGATGTTTCCTTCAAGTGGCAAATATGAACACCATGTGCTTTAATTGACGATCGACACTAGTATTACGCAAAAAGGGGGTGTAACAGATGAGACTTCTGCATTTCTGAGTGAAGCTTTATGCGCTGTTATGCGGCAGCGCTTGCGTTCATTACCTTGTTGGTGTTCGTCAGGGGACGGCGGCCGGCGCAGCAGCCATCCAGCTCGCCGTCTCGGAACTAACTAACTTCTCCTAACTTCTCCTTACTACCATTTACCGAAGTTTGTTTAAAAAAACTATCTGGCTGTGTTTTCATCTGAACAATCAGGGTCTCAATGTTAACCTTAAGCTCCGCCTACAAAAATTCTGTCTATCCAATGAGAAACGTTATACTTTTCGTGGTGGGGCAATGTTTTTAAAGTTTGCAACGTAACAGAGACGCGAAAAAGTCTCACGCTAAAACTTGTAGCTGGTGTGGTCGTTTTAGCGTTACCGTAGGATCTATACTGTTCTTCGAGAGGGCTCTAACATGGGCTGGGGGGTGGTCCTAACGTAACAGAGACGCGAAAACTTGTGGGTGGTGTGGCCCTTTTTGTGTTACCGTAGGATCTATACTGTTCTTCTGGAGGGCTCTATCTTTTAACATAGGCTGGGGGGTGGTCCTAACATAACAGAGACGCGAAAAAGTCTCACGCTAAAGCTTGCGGGTGGTGTGGCCCTTTTTGTGTTATCGTAAGATCTATACTGTTTTTCTGGAGGGCTCTAGCTTTTAACATGGGCTGGGGGGTGGTCCTTGACGTAACAGAGACGTGAAAAAGTCTCACACTAAAACTTGCAGCTGGCGTTTTCCTAGTGGTTAGCTGGCGACGTGGGTGTCCAGTCCGTCCCTTATCGTAGGGCCTTCTAGCTTAACACGGTTCTGCTCTCGGCTTCTCGTTTCTCCCCTCGGAACTGCGTCTGTCTCACGGTGGGAAGGTATGACATGCATTTAGGCATTCTTGTGTTAGTCTGTGGTATTCCATTTGCTCACTCGTTACTCGTATTACTTTGGTTAATTTAATGTCTCACGCTAAAGCTTGCGGGTGGTGTGGCCCTTTTTGTGTTATCGTAAGATCTATACTGTTTTTCTGGAGGGCTCTAGCTTTTAACATGGGCTGGGGGGTGGTCCTTGACGTAACAGAGACGTGAAAAAGTCTCACACTAAAACTTGGAGCTGGCGTTTTCCTAGTGGTTAGCTGGCGACGTGGTTGTCCAGTCCGTCCCTTATCGTAGGGCCTTCTAGCTTAACACGGTTCTGCTCTCGGCTTCTCGTTTCTCCCCTCGGAACTGCGTCTGTCTCACGGTGGGAAGGTATGACATGCATTTAGGCATTCTTGTGTTAGTCTGTGGTATTCCATTTGCTCACTCGTTACTCGTATTACTTTGGTTAATTTAATGTCACGATTTATTCGGAGCTATGTAACATACTACTGGATTTGCTTATCATGTCATGGTTTTCATGGAAGGTGTTGGATTTGCCTGACACCTTACAACATGGTATGCAGTATATTCCAGAAATTGCAAGTGGGTCGCTTTTCTCCTTGTCGATCTCAGACACTTTTTGATCTTCTTCGTCGGTTTAGCCTATAAGTAGTCTTTACGTCATGATTGCATAATGTACGACCGATTCTGTCTGTCACGCTATGGATGTATGGCAGAAAGGCCGTACCTGAAATTTCTTTTTCCATTGCGTCACTCCACGAGTGTTTGATTCTGTGACAATTCTTATGTAGATGGTGAAGTGCACTTTACTCCTCAGAACCCTTTCTAGGTGATACATCTCGCGTCTTACGTGATGCCTCTCACATATTCGTCTTGCTCGCGCTACGAGCGTGTTAATCATGCCTCTTTTCTGATAGATTGGTGATATGACAGTTTGTACATGTATTGCTACGCGTGCGTCGTTTTTTGATACACGCTGTGTCCCCGATTTTCACCATCCAACGAGGCCAGCGTCGGCATAGAGACTGTTCAGCACTCTTAGGAAGTCACCGAACTGTTTCTCTACAAGGCTCCACACGACGAAGATATCGCCGACGTATCTCTATTACACTTTAGGTTTACAAGGTGCCAAGTCCAACGCCTATGCTTTGGAACGAAGAAGTTGACCACTATTGGACTAAGTAGGCTACCCATGGCGACGCCATCCAGCTGTTCGTACAAGTCGCCATTCCATATGAAAAAACTCGTGGTGAGACACGCATCAAGCTCTTTCATGTACGGGAAAGCGCTTGGAGGTCGGCATCCCGGATACATATAACCTATGGCCGCGATCTCGTCTCCAATGCACCAGCAGCAATGGAGAGTGAATGTAAGCCACTCGTGCTGGGGAAATGTCAGAAATATCATAAATAAAATATATCCTCTATCAGTTACACAGTTGGCTTTTCTTTGTTTGCTCTCTTGGTAAGAGAATGTGCAGGATGAGAATATATTAATTATGTGTGTCAATCAGCATCCTCCCCCAATCCTTTTTATTTCTCCAGATAATCTCACCAGATTGGGAATATGTATGGTTGAATCTGCTGGTAGAGAAACAGAGGCCTCGTTGTGTGTTCTGGGATCTGTAGTATCGATTTGACAGCTCTTCTCTGAGACTCTAGCAAACCTGTTTCCTTGCGAATAACAGCGCTTTCCGATTTCTTAGGCTGAGGATTAGGACATGTCCATCCCCGACTCTGTGAAAAAAAAATGGTCTCCAGTGTCGACTGCCTCCACTGACTGTTGAAGCGGCACTTGGTATCCCACTGCCGACTAGGTAAGAATTAATACTCCTTGGGACATTCCATGGTGTCACTTTGTCCCAGTTAGTTGGAATGTTTTTGTTGATTATGAGAAAATCATTTATTTTCCTTCGCAGAATATTCTCGATTGATTCTCATTTCGCTCCATTGAGATTTTCAATTACTTTTCATGCTACATTAGCTTGAAAGGTACCCCTTATTTGCAGATAATGGCACATTTTACTTTATTCCCACTGTTGCTATTTCACATGCGTGATGGAAGGTATCAACGCTGCAATACGTACGGGGCAAGGAACGAGCGGTAGGTTCCCATGCTGGCTGGTAAAGGCGGTTGGCCATCTGGCGCTCGCAGAGTCAATGGGATGAGATGCCATTGCAAGAATCCCTCGTGACGGTGGTAAGGATATACGTAGAGAAAGTACACATATTCTGGCGAGAATCAAGTAATTGCTATTAGTAAATATTTGTTAACAAAAGTTGCCTTTTGCCACTCAACATTAGGAGAAGTCTACTGGTAATTAATATTATCTTTCAGTATGTTTACAATGCCAGGAAACAGTGATACTAAATGAATAACTTTGGCATAATCGAAGGATTACGAGCATACACGAGCTATACCGATTGTACGCTCAAGTTGGCACTTGTTGGTAGGATGGCTTTCGATCTAGTCATGAGATAGACCATGCTCTCGTGCCGTTAGTAGTTAGCTTATAATCAGTGTGAACAAGCTCATTTTACGGTGTTTCTTTAATAATCGCACCGTAATGGCATACAGGGTAAAAACTATTTGTACGAAAAAACTTCTTCTCGCTTCATTACGTGAGAAGACTTAGACAATAGCATTGTACTCTCGGAAGTTGAAGAATTCCTACGCCATGGCTTACTAAGTCAGTTCAAGGGCGGACTGGCTTAGTTATCGCAATACTCGGGTAGGAAAGACTAGCCAGTTATACTATTTATATACATTTATACTTCTTATATTCTATTTATACCACCTAAGGACTCACCGGCGAAACTGAGACATTTCTGGAGGTTTAGTGCGAGTGGAGGGTTCTTGCACGCTTTGTTCATGCTGAGAGCGACCGTGTGCCATCAGCAGTGGGCTCTATTTCATTATTAGCTACATTGTTTTGTTTTGTGTTAGCAGAAGAGCCAACATCGTGTTACGAGAGGAGGCCGAAATGCACGCCGTTTTAGCTCACGCAGGCTGGCGTGAGGAGGGAAGAACTATACTGACATCTGGAACATGACAAGGAATGAGTATTCAGAAAGCGGACGTAATTAACTTTAATCCATTAACGATGAACGTCGCTCTTGACGGTACATGATTCACAATAATATCTGTTCAGGATACATTCTTGAAGTAATTATAGGAACTGAATTGGAGCCTTGCTAGGTCGTAGCAAATGACGTAGCTGAAGGCTATGCTAAACTGTCGTCTCTGCAAATAAGAGCGTATGTAGTCAGTGAACCATCGCTAGCAAAGTCGGCTGTATAACTGGGGCGAGTGCTAGGAAGTCTCTCTAGCCCTGCCGTGTGGCGGCGCTCGGTCTACAATCACTGATAGTGGCGACACGCGGGTCCGACGTATACTAACGGACCGCGGCCGATTTAAAGGCTACCACTTAGCAAGTGTGGTGTCTGGTGGTGACACCACATTTTGTATGAGAATAGTGTATCCATTAAATTCACGGCAGTTGCACTTTGACAGAGCTCGTCTCCTGTGATTTAACTAGACTGAAATCTTTCTGTCAACGGACTGCGTGCAGTGAATCGTAGTTTGCACCTGTTTATTGCCTTCAGCAATACACTTTTAGTGCAAAAACGTATATCATATTGCGGAATCCTGAAAATTATGTTCCATGTCTTGAGACACGATTCTTTGTTTGGCTTCTCCACAAAGTGCCAATGAAGTAATAATGTTGCAAGTACCCTGTACGCAGTTGTGTACTATAGCAGATTTTGTGCAGAACGAACCCAGTTCCTACAACATCTCGTCACTGGTTGGAACATTGTGGAATTTACCATTTTTAGTGGAAAGTCTCTGACTTTGAGATCTCTCTAGCTTGCCCACTGCTTCTTACTGTTGCTGAGTTACGTTAGGGTTTGTCATGCAATGAATGCAGGATTATACCACCTTTACATAGTTCCCCCTTTCTCTTGTATCTTTCCTTTAGTTCACACCCTCGTTTTTCCTCGTAATTTGTCTTGGATATATGATAATTTCAGAACTGTAACTTCATTTTGGTGACAGTGTACGCATATGTATTTAATGATTTAGGAATATTCCATCTCACCGCATATTTTTTCCACTTGCTTCAAATTTGGACCCCGAAATAAATGAAGTATATTCAACTCAATATGAGAATTGAGGAAGTTTCTTCTTCTTTTGAGCCACATCATGTCCATGAATCCCTGGGAGCGTCCTGATGTGTTATTTACAATAAGTGCTTTTCATGATTAGTTCTGATCGGGCAGCCGTACACACACAGTAGGCTTGGGTTAGATTAAATTTACACACATGAGTTATTCCCTGCCTTTACTGAGTCACAATAAGTGCTTAAAGTCCATGTTGTAGCTTCCTTGTGAAGCTTTCACAAACTTCGTTCACACAAGCAGAGCGGCATAGTACATGACTCACACTTAACGATACGTAGCACGAATTTTCATTGACGCAGGGGAGTAGGCAGTTTGCCCTTGACAGTTCGAGAAAAGATAGGATCATACTGGAGAGGGAGTAGGTAACTTGCAGTACCTTTATCATTAACGATAAAACAATGTTCTCGATATCTACCAGTCGCCTCGGACCCCTACTACAATTAATATTAAGTTTTCTATACCTATCTACTTCCAAAGCTGACGAACACTCAACGTGTCTGACTTCCGGAAAGCGTTTGACTCGGTGCCCCACTGCAGACTCCTGACTAAGGTACGAGCATATGGGATTGGTTCCCAAATAAGCGAGTGGCTCGAAGACTTCTTAAGTAATAGAACACAGTACGTTGTCCTCGATGGTGAATGTTCATCGGAGGTGAGGGTATCATCTGGAGTGCCCCAGGGAAGTGTGGTAGCTCCGCTGTTGTTTTCTATCTACATAAATGATCTTTTGGATAGGGTGGATAGCAATGTGCGACTGTTTGCTGATGATTCTGTGGTGTACGGGAAGGTTTCGCCGTTGAATGACTGTAGGAGCATATAAGATGACTTGGACAGGATTTGTGATTGGTGTAAAGAATGGCTGCTATCTCTAAATATAGACAAATGTAAATTAATGCAGATGAACAGGAAAAAGAATTCCGTAAAGTTTGAATACTCCATTAGTAGTGTAGCGTTTTAAACAGTCATGTCTATTAAATATTTGGGCGTAACATTGCAGAGCGATATGAATTGGGACAAGCATGTAATGGCAGTTGTGGGGAAGGTGGGTAGTCGTCTTCGGTTCATTGGTAGAATTTTGGGAATATGCGGTTCATCTGTAAACTCTAATATGACCTATTCTCGAGTACTGCTCGAACGTTTGGGATCCCTATCAGGGAGGACACAGAAGCAATTCAGAGGCGGGCTGCTAGATTTGTTACTGGTAGGTTTGATCATCACGCGAGTGTTACGGAAATGCTTCAGGATCTTGGGTGGGAGTCTCTAGAGAAAAGGAGGCGTTCTTCTCGTGAATCGCTACTGAGCAAATTTAGAGAACCAGCATTTGAGGCTGACTGCATTACAATTTAATGCCGCCAACTAACATTTCGCGGAAATACCACAAAGATAAGAGAGACTAGGGCTCGTGCAGAGGCATATAGGAAGTCATTTTTCCCCCGTTCCGTTTGGGAGTGGAACAGGGTGAGAAGATGCTAGTTGTGGTACGAGGTACCCTCCACAACGCACCGTATGGTGGATTATGGAGTATGTATGTACTGTAGATGTAGATGTACCAGATGAAGGACTTGGGTTAGACTGCTGATACACCCAGCGATTTTTTTTCCCGCAGGAGGGGGGCGGACTAGAACAAGATGCATTGAGTTCCATAAGGCCATCTGAGAATGAGGACTGGCGGCTTCCTTTACTTAATTCTACGCGTTTTTTATTATTACTATGTCTTCACTGCCATCAGTTCAAGTGCGGCATCCAAATACATGTTGTTGTTGTTGTTGTGGTCTTCAGTCCTGAGACTGGTTTGATGCAGCTGTCCATGGTACTCTATGCTGTGCAAGCTTCTTCATCTCCCAGTACCTACTGCAGCCTACATCCTTCTGAATCTCCTTAGTGTATTCATCTCTTGGTCTCCCTCTACGATTTTACCCTCCACGCTGCCCTCGAATACTAAATTGGCTATCCCTAGATGTCTCAGAACATGTCCTACCAACCGATCCCTTCTTCTAGTCCAGTTGTGCCAATTCTGTTCAATACCTATTCTCTTCTTGTCTAAACTATTTATCGTCCACGTTTCACTTCCATACATGGCTACTCTCCATACAAATACTTTCAGAAACGACTTCCTGACATTTAAATCTATACTCCATGTTTACAAATTTCTCTTCTTCACTTACGCTTTCCTTGCCATTGCCAGTCTACATTTTATATCCTCTCTAATTCGACCATCATCAGTTATTTTTCTCCCCAAATAGCAAAACTCCTTTACTACTTTAAGTGTCTCATTTCCTAATCTAATTCCCTCAGCATCACCCGACTTAATTCGACTGCATTCCATTATCCTCGTTTTGCTTTTGTTGATGTTCATCTTATACCTTCCTTTCAAGACACTGTCCATTCCGTTGAACTGATCGTACAAGTCATTTGCTGTCTCTGACAGAATTACAACGTCATCGGTGAACCTCAAAGTTTTTATTTCTTCTCCATGGATTGTAATACCTACTCCGAACTTTTCTTTTGTTTCCTTTATTGTTTGCTCAATATACAGATTGGCTACAACCCTGTCTCACTTCCTTCCCAACCACTGCTTCCCTTTGATTTCCCTCGACTCTTACACCTGCCATCTGGTTTCTGTACAAATTGTAAATAGCCTTTCGCTCTCTGTATTTTACCCCTGCTACCTTCAGAATTTGAAAGAGAGTATTCCAATCAACATTGTCAAAAGCTTTCTCTAAGTCTACAAATGCTAGAAACGTAGGTTTGCCTTTCCTTAATCTTTCTTGTAAGATAAGTTGTAAGGTCAGTATTGCTTCACGTGTTCCAACATATCTACGGAATCCAAACTGATCTTCCCCTAGGTCGGCTTCTGTCAGTTTTTCCATTTGTCTGTAAAGAATTCGCGTTAGTATTTTGCAGCTGTGACTTATTAAACTGACAGCTCGGTAATTTTAACATCTGTCAACACCCGCTTTCTTTGGGATTGGGATTATTATATTCTTCTTGAAGTCTGAGGGTATTTCGCCTGTCTCATACGTCTTGGTCACCAGATGGTAGAGTTTTGTCAGGACTGGCTCTCCCAATGTTGTCAGTAGTTCTAATTGAATGTTATCTATTCCGGGGGCCTTGTTTCGACTCAGATCTTTCAGTACTCTGTCAAACTCTTCACGCAGTATCATATCTCCCATTTCATCTACATCCACATCCTCTTCCATTTCCATAATATTGTCCTCAAGTACATCGCCCTTGTATAGACCCTCTATATACTCCTTCCACCTTTCTGCTTTCCCTTCTTTGCTTAGGACTCGGTTTCCATTAAGATCTTGATATTCATACAATATCCGACATTTTATAAATGATAATTCTTGAAGTAATCACATTTGTTAGAAGTCCTCTGCTTCTGATACGCAGCACGCGTACAGTGTCCGTTAAGGAAACTGTACACGTGTTAGTGTCATTTTGCATTATTGACGCAGTCTTGGTACACAGCCTTAGCACTAGAAGCAGTGGACCCACGACGGACCCCTGTGGAACGCGCCGCGCACTCTCACTCTCTACACCGGTCAGGCAGGTGAGTTATTGCGGAAGCCCTTCCCACGTCCTGGTATCCGCTCGCGAGACGGTGCCGAGTTGCTCGAAGCCCCGCTCTGCGTGTGCTTGCTGGCCTCACACGGCGCCAGCTGCAGCCAAGCGCCAGTTATCTGGGCAGGGCGGGCTTCGCGCGCTGCGGGCGCCGTATTTACCGACTGGCCGCCGCCTGTACACGGGCCATCTCGCCTGCGCGCGGCATCATCGCGCCTGCGTTTGATGTGGACCCGCCGCCGGCAAACAAATCCCGGGGCCGCCGCCGGCCGGTCGTTCGCTCGTCGGCAAACACTCGCCCACCCCCTTATCCAAACCCAACCCACGCGCCAACCCGGGCTCCCTTCTGCCCAGGCGCGCGCCAACTCCAGGCTACTGAGGCGTTCGCAGACTCCAGCACACGTATTTTGCAGGATGATTTCCCATCGCCTTAGAAACGCTCTGCGACTTTCTGGCCTCTACAATCTTTTCTGGAGCGATCATTCCATTAAGTGCATACAACTAATGTCAAGGGAGAAATACACTGAAGAGCCAAAGAGACTGGTACACCTGCCTAATATCGTGTAGGGCCCCAGCGAGCACACGGAAGTGCCACAACACCATGTGGCATGCACTCGACTAATGTCTGAAGTACTGCTGGAGGGAGCTCACACAATGAATCCTGCAGGGCTGGCCATAAACCCGTAAGAATACGAGGGAGTAGAGATCTCTTCTGTACTGCATATTGCAAGGTATCCCAGATATGCTCAATAATGTTCATGTCTGGGGAGTTTGGTGGCCAGCAGAAGTGTTTAAACTAAAAGGAAGGTCAGGGTTGGCCGTAATATTGATGGTTTATTGATAGCAAAATGGATTTTCAATCATATAGTGAACATCTTCAGTGCTGTGGTGTGATAGGCACTGATATCAAGTAACCAAAACTGAGAAACGATTAGAAATCTTTTCTCAGTTTTGGCTACTGATAGTAACTTGATACCAGTGCCTATGAGTTTAATTTGTACACAACAGCACTGAAGATGATCACTATATAATTGAAAATCCATTTTGTTCTCAATAAACCATCAATATTACGGCCAACGCTGGCCTTCATTTTAATTTAACATATATGGTCGTTACGCACACAGCACTCTATGGAGTCGCCAATCAATAAGAAGTGTTCATGGAGCCAGTCTGTAGCAATTCTGGATGTGTGGAGTGTCGCATTGTCCTGCTGTAATTGCCCAAGTCAGTCTGACATAAATGGATGCCGGTGATCAGACAGGATGCGTGTGTCAGAGTCGTATCTAGACGTATCAGGGATCCGAAATCACTCCAACTGCACACGCCCCACACTAAGATAAAGCCGCCACCAGTTTCAACGCTCCTGACATGCAAGGTACATGGATTCATGATCTTGCCTGCTTAGCCTGCACGTCCATCTGTTCGATATAGTTTGAATCGAGACTCGCCGTACCAGCAACATGTTTCCAGTCATCAACAGTCCAATGTCAGTATTGACGGGCCCAGGCGAGGCGTAAAGCTTTGTGTCATGCATTTATCAACTGTACACAAGTGGGCCTACGGCTCCGAAACCCCATATGGATTCTCTGCAGCGGTCGTTGGTCCCATTCTTGCAGGATCTTTTTGAGACCGCAGCCATGTCGGAAATTTGATGTTTTACCGGATTCCTAATACTCACGGTACACTCGTGAAATGGTCGTACGGGAAAATACCCAGTTCATCGCTGCGTCGGAGATGTTGTGTTCCATCGCTCGCGCATCTATTGTAACACCACGTTCCAACTCACTTAATCTTGGTAACCTGCTATTGTAGCAGCAGTAACCGATCTAACAACAGTGCCAGTCATTTGTTGTCTTGTATAGACGTTGCCGACCGTAGTGCCGTATTCTGCCTGCTTACGTGTCTCTATATTTGAATACGCATGCCTATACCAGTTTCTTTGCGTCTCAGTGTACATTACAGTTCATAGTATGTAGTATGTAAGGAGTGTAAGTCCGCATATTTTTACGTATGCCAAACTCAGTATGTGCACACATCAGTCTGTTGGTTGTTTTTTCTTTGTATTGAACGTCTTCCCAGAAACACGTCGCAAACTTTACGACCTGATGCTTTTGGCATGGTCGTAACTGTTCCACTAAGTAGACTACGCCTGTCAGTATAGACCAACCATTTTGCTCCACACATTCACACTTCAATACCTGACCTGCTGCCCAGGAGACAATAAGCATTAATCGCTTACTCTTGCCACACGTACTTAGAGATACTAACCAACCTACTCTCATGGGCCAAAACATTATGACCTGATTAATAGCTTGTTTCTCTGTCTTCGGAACGAAAAACATCAATGATTTTGCGTAATGAGATCCAACAGTTTCGTGGCAAGTTTGTGGAGGTATATGACATTAAATGTTTACGCACAGGTGACGTAATCAGCGAAAATTATAGGGTGCAAATTTGGGTACTCGGTGACGGCGTCCGATAGCGACCCAGATGCGTTCCATGTCATTTACATAAGGCGAATTTGGTCGCCAAGAGATGAACGTGAGTTTGCTATAATCCTCCTAAAACCACTGTAGCGCGGTTCTCCCTCCAAGATACCCACAATTATACTGCTGAAAGATGACAACGCCGTCGGCGAAGACATCCCTTCATAGGGATGTATGTGATTCGCAGCTGTCACTGCGCCTTCGATTTCTAACACAGGTCACGTGCAATCTCAGGAGAATGCCTCCTATAGCATAATACTGCTCCCACCAGTATGCGCCCGTGGCGAGTAGCACGTTTCGAGGCGCCGTTTATCCCTATGACGGCGTTTCTAGAGACGACCACCGTCGTAGAGTTCAAAAATGTGACTCGCTCGAAGAGCTGACACGTTACCATTGAATCCTGATGACCACGTGCCAACTCCAGTCGACATTGGGTCAACATGTGAACATGTAAGGGTGGTCTGCTGCGGAGCTTCGTGTTCAACTGTGTACGATGGACGGTGTGCTCCGAAACACACCAGCATAGTGCTCTTTCGGCAGAGATGCCACAGATAACCATTTGTCCTACTCCGCAAAGCAGACAAATCTCCGAATACCATGACCAGTGAAGAATCGTAAACGTCCAACCATTTACCGCCTAGCGATAGTTTCACTGGCCTTCTACCTCTTTCCGTAGATACTCTAACACAGCAGCACGTAAACATTCGACCAACTTCGCTGCTGGCAGGGGTGGCAGTGAGGTTCTAGGCGCTACAGTATGGAACCGCGCGACCGCTACGGTCGCAGGTACGAATCCTCCCTCGGCCATGGCTGTGTGTGATGTCCTTTGGTTAGTTAGGTGTAAGTAGTTCTGAGTTGTAGGGGACTGATGACCTCAGATGTAAGTCCAGTAGTACTCAGAGCCATTTGAACCATCTTGGACCAGCTTCAACGTTTCGGAGATATTCGTTCACGGGCTCTGCATAATAATAATCTGTAGTTTGCGAAAGCCGCTTTTGTCAAAGGATTTCCCTATTTGTAGCCTACATCTTTGCCAGGGTGATCCACTGCCCCCTTCTGCTCTGCTTATACACACTACTGGCCATTAAAACTGTTACACCAAGAAATGCACATGATAACGGGTTATTCATTGGACAAATATATTCTACTAGAACTGACAAGTGATTACATTTTCACGTAACTGGGGTGCGTAGATCCTAAGAAAGCAGTACCTAGAACAACCACCTCTGGCCGTAATAACGGCCTTGATAAGCCTGGGCATTGAGTCAAACAGAGCTTGGCTGGCGTGTACAGGTACAGCTGACCATGCAGCTTCAACACGATACCACATTTCATCAAGGGTAGTGACTGCCGTATTGTGACGAGCCAGTTGCTCGGCTACCATTGACCAGACATTTTCAGTTGGTGAGAGATCTGGACAATGTACAGTCCAGGGCAGCAGTCGAACGTTTTCTGTATCCAGAAAGGCCCGTACAGGACCTGCAACATGCGGTAGTGCATTATGCAGCTGAAATGTAGGGTTTCGCAGGGATCGAATGAAGGATTGAGCCATAGGTCGTAAGACATCTGAAATGTAACGTCCACTGTTCAAAGTGCCGTCAATGCGAACAAGAGGTGACCGAGGCGTGTAACCAATGGCACCCATACCATCACGCTGGGTGATACGCCAGTATGGCGATGACGACTACACACTTCCAACGTGCGTTCACCGCGATGTCGCCAAACACGGATGCGACCATCCTGACGCTGTAAACAGAACCTGGATTCATCCGAAAAAATGTCGTTTTGCCATTTGTGCACCCAGGTTCGACGTTGAGTACACCATCGCAGGCGCTCCTGTCTGTGATGCAGCGTCAAGGGTAACCGCAGCCATGGTTTCCGATGTGATAGTTCATGCTGCTGCAAACGTCGTCCAACTGTTCGTGCAGATGGATGTTGTCTTGCAAACGTCCCCATTGTTGACTCAGGGATCGAGACGTGGCTGCACGACCCGTTATAGCCATGCGGGTAATATGCCTGTCATATCAACTTCTAGTGATACGAGGCCGTTGTGATCCAGCACGGCGTTCCGTATTACCCCCCTGAACCCACCGGTTCCATATTCTGCTAACAGTCATTGGGTCTCGACCAACGCAAGCAGCAATGTCGCGATAGGATAAACCGCGATCGCGATATGCTACAAACCGACCTTTATCAACGTAGGAAACGTGATGGTACGCATTTCTCCTCCTTACACGAGGCATCACAACAACGTTTCCCGAGGCAACACCGGCCAACTGCTGTTTGTGTATGAGAAATCGGTTGGAAACTTTCCTTATGTCAGCACGTTGTAGGTGTAGCCACCGGCGCCAACCTTGTGTGAATGCTGTGAGAAGCTGATCATTTGCACATCACAGCATCTTCTTCTTGTTGGTTAAATTTTGCTTCTGTAGCACGTCATCTTCATGGTGTAGCAATTTTAATGGCCAGTAGTGTATTTCTGGTACCGCGTCACGTTCCTCCGACGCCACGAGACGGCATTCGACGTCTCGGGCTGCAATGGTCATAATGTTTTGCCTTATCTGTGTAAATACACAAGAGCTGAAATAAGCTGTTAGTCTGCAAATGATGTAAACGCTGATGTAGTGTCGTTCCGTACCGTGTCCTCAGTCATCAATATAAATATCTGACCACATACCCGTTAAACGTTATATGTGAGGTGCTGCAAGAGCTCCTGTTAAGGAGATGCTTCAGTTGCCACCATGAGTTGCTTTCCTCAAAGTCAAATATCGTCAGGTGATAGGTGCCCGATGCCTTACGAAGAAAGATTTCGGTAGCATATATCTCTGCAGTAGGTAAGTGGCACAACAAAAAGATCGAAGCAAAAGTGAGCCGGCTACACAACGTACGCGTATGCGAGCAACTGTCCAGCTACACCTCGCGATCACGTACTGTGTCATCACGCGTCGGAAAACAGGATTATTCTCACAGTGCTACGCCATGTCTACATATCGTACACATACAGGTACGTAACGTACGCTATTGAAACAAAACATTAAGATCATCTGCTCAACAGCGTGTTGGTCCACTTCTCGTACCGAATACAACGGCGATATTGCTTTGCATGGATTCGCCAATCCTGACTTTCTACAGGTGTGTGGCACCAAATATCTACGCACGGGTCAGGCAATTCCCATAAATTATTGCCCAGTGGTTTGTGGGTGAGGGAATAGAGCCTGACAGAGTCTCAGATGTGTTCCACCCGCTTCGGGTCAGGCGAACCTATTGGCCATTGCATTAACGCGAGCTAACCATCATGCTCCTTAAAATACTGAACGTGATTCTGGTCTTGTGAGATGAACAGTTGTCCTGCTGGAAAATGCAATCACCGTCAGGGAAGCTATCAAGCATAAAGGACTGCTGGTGGTCTGCAACAACTTTCTCAAACTTCATAGCTGTCCTGGTATCACCTTGGGTCCGACCGAAGTTGAGGTATGGCGTAAAACTGCCCCCACTGGTCTCAATTTGTAGCACTAAGCATGTAGGAAGAGGTGTTCGTATGGATAAAGATGTATCAGGAACGATCACGCACCTGGTCTAAAAAGAAACGTGTTTCAGTTGATTCGGCTTAACGTTTGCATTCATCCAGGATCCTGTCTGTCACCCTCTTCCACTGCTATCATAGCTGACGAAGTCTTTTGGTCAACACACGAACACGTACGAGTCGTCTTCTGAACATTCCTATATTCAACGACGTCAGCTAGATGCCGTGCTCTGACACACTTGTGCCTTCTTCTGCTTAAGAGCTGGCGAGCCTCCTACCTCTAGGTTCTGCGACGAAGGGTACAAGTATAGCACCTTGCCGTCTACTCCCGGTTTCATCGCCCTCCTGCCACTTTCCATAGATGCTCGCGTAATCAGCACTCCAAAAGGCGACCAACTGCTCCATTTCCGAACTGCTCGTTCCAGGTGCGTTTCGTCAGCGTCACTTGCGTCGGTGGATTGCTCCACTTGCGGTACATGTAGTCGCTAGACAGATCTTTACGTGGCTGTACATAATCCTCCTGCTACTTTTGGAGTTCGCATTATGGAAATCTTTTTCCTCTCATTTTTTGTTAAATTATTTCTGTCTGCATTGTTTATCGAACTACCGGCTCCCATGCAGATAGCTGCTGGGGCCAACTTGTACGGAGTCTGAATCTTGCACAGGAAGATCCCCAGGTCTAAATAAATGATCTTGATGAAAACTGTAGGATATGTAGAAGAATGAAAATAATGCAATACATCCTATTTTGTTTTTCCCATTTTAAGATTTGAGGGTTTAAAAAAGGTATATCTTCTAAACCACGATGTATAAAAAATATGTTCCACATAAAATTTAATCTGTAATTAACTTTCTTAAAACTGTAGAATAAACTTTTGTAATAACCTAGAATTTAACCAAATACCCCCACCATTAATTCATTTTGAAAAATGAAAACTTTTGTTACAACATAAATTAAAGAAGCTTTCACACCACATCCATCCAGATGTTATAAAACTTGTGTCCCTAAATAACGTTTTTGGAAAATAAACTGTACACCACGTACTGTAGGAGTATTTTCAACATAGCTAATTAAAATATCCAACACATTCATTATTATTCCAATTACTTGTTTTACTTATTTTTGTTTTTTGTTTTCAATGTTTTTTAAGTCTCATATTTCAAGTCTTTTTGTTTATGATCATTTAATCTACCGTTTCACATACGTGTATTTTTAGTTAAAATAATAAGTAACTCATTATTACAATACCAAATGACTACGATAATGATTATTTGGAAACAAATACTTATAAGATTACTTTTTTTACATCGTGCACACAAAATGAACTAAATCACATCGCGTAATACACACGACGAGAATCACAGTATAACACAAAATTCATCAGGATACTCAAATTGTGGCGATGTAGAAAATCGTTCGCGCTCAGCCATATGTTCGCGAAAATTATACGAAAATCGTAATTTTTTTATAAACAATGCACAGCGCCTTCAGTACTCTGAGATATTTAACATTATTCTTTTTTTACCTATTTTAACCTTAAGCTAGTAATCAGCACTGATTTATAATCGAACCAGTGTAAGAGAAAATCGAGTTTTCGACGGGGAGAGTCTTTGTTTAGTGGTATGTTGTTAAAGGTCGTCATTACAAAAATTCTTCTCTTGGGAAAATTCAAGTCATAATACTGAATAGAGAATTAGTTACTTGTAAACGTCTGTAGCAGAAGATTCTGAAACAGGAGGTACGTTTATTTATCGATTTTCAACGACTTCTTGATTTAGCCTGACCAGCATTACGGCGTCGCATAGGTCCTTCGTCATTGACATGCACTGATTTAGTGAACGAATCTGCTCTTTGCCGTGACTATTGCTAGATTCCAGTTATTCTATTGCCTTGAATTACAGAAATTTATAGCACTATCAATCATTTCTTATTAAGATATTGCCGTCGGACAAGGACAGGCTCCGATGGATCTACCGTGAGAAGAATAAAGATAAAATAAGGTTTCAGTAGCGTTGATATCTCCCACTTCAACGGAGAGACGTCCACTACATTCTCTAGCACGCAGGAGTTCCACTTGACAAACCTTACTGCACTACTCGAACTACAGTCATGTCGTTATTCCTACTTTCGCTTCCACTGGAGTAAATCTTGACACTACACCCTTAATTGTGCGAATTAATAGTTTAAAGTTATTAGCTTCGTTATACTTGTGCACGACATTCATTATTTTTAATTAATCAGAGACAGAATAGTTAACTTGCAATTAACTCAAACCAGTAACTTTTCAAAATTTAATTCAAAACACTGAACAGCTTATCTTTGTAATAGCATAAAACTGACAACATAGCTGACAGGACCTATTAATATATTGTACTAATCAATGTTTAAAAATTTGTTTCATGATATGACGAACCCTGTGCATCTGCGGCTGTAGAGCACCAGTACATCGCACGTGTTGCTAACGGTCCAGAGCTTTGCACGCGCCAGCACATCTCACAGCTGCTGTCTTTATGCTCCTGTGCCACTTGATAGTTTACTCCTGACTCACGAATACTAGTTAAACTGTTTTATTTCTTCCATATTCAGTAGTATCTTCAGTTTTAGATTACAGGCACTGCTGTTATTTAGCAGTTTTCTTGCCCAGGAATTGCACTTGCAGAAAATGAAGGGATCATATGAAATGTGTCTTTACTAAGAGTTTTGTCACAGTTGAGGACATTGTCAACTAATTCTGGGATTTTTCTATGCTATGATCAAGACCGGAGCACAGTACAGAATACCCACAGAACAACGGTCAAATTTTCAACCTACCGGTGAAATGGAGGAGGAAAAGATTTTAACACAAGGTGTAGTTGATTCCTTGTCAGAATCTTTGAAAGTCTTTTAGCATCTCACCAGTCTGCAATGTGTACTAAAGAAGGAATATGACTACTAACGTAGGAAATATTGCCTCTAAGCAAAAGATTGTCGCTTCTCAATAGCCTGAATGTTGAAAGCTCAGTCTGAATTACCTACTAAAGTCTTTGTAGTCTCTGCAGAACAGTTAGAGATCTCTGACAAAATTACGTAACTCCAGGAATCAGATGAGCTGTTTCCCTCTTCATTACAGCAGATAGGGCTAGATATTCAAGAGACTGCCGAGAACTAGTGCAACAAAGTAGTTTCTAGTTTTTCGCCAGGTTGTGCTCTCGAGAGCACATGTAAGTGCCTGGTAGGTCATCATCGGACCACCTTCGCAATAATTCCCTGTTATTCCATTCTCCACCAGCGCGGGAAAAACGAACACCTGTATCTTTCGTACGAACTCTGATTTCCCTTATTTTATTATGATGGTCGTTTCTCTCTTTGTACATCGACGTCAGTCAAATATTTCCAGTTTCGGAGGAGAAAGTTGGTGATTGAAATTTAGTGAGAAGATCCCTCCGACACGAGAATCGCTTTTCCTGATGTCCATCTGAAATTCTGTATCACATCCGTGACGCTCACTCCCCTATTTCTCAACAACGCAAAACGTGTTGCCCTCCTTTGAACTTTCTCAATGTACTGCGTTAATCCTATCTGGTAAGGACGATATTGCAGTGCCTGTGTTATCTGAATTATGATGCAAAGTTCTTTCAGACATGTATGCATGTAGGCGCATGATTGAATACTGTAGGCAGTCACAAAGTAGATATGTTGCGTATTCTATGCGTTCTGCCACTAAAATGCAGTCTCTGGTTCCCTTTCTCCACAAAATTTAAGTTGCTCATAATTGCAAATTCTCAGGTATTTAGTTGAATTTACGGCCTTTCGATTTGACTCATTTATCGTGTAACCGAAGTTTAACGTATTCCTTTCAACACTCATGTGGATTACCATATACTTTTCGTTGTTCAGAGTCAGTTGAGGTTCGCCGATGACATTGTAATTCTGTTAGAGGCAGCAAAGGACATGGAAGAGCAGTTGAACGGAATGGACAGTGTCTTGAAAGGAGGATATAAGATGAACATCAACAAAAGCAAAACGAGCATAATAGAATGTAGTCGAGTTAAATGAGGTGATGCTAAGGGAATTAGATTAGGAAATGAGACGCTAATAGTAGTAGATGAGCTTTGCTATTTGGCGAGAAAAATAACTAATGATGGTAGAAGTAGAGGGGATATAAAACGTAGACTGGCAATGACAAGGAAAGCGTTTATGAAGAAGAGAAATTTGTTAACATCGATTAATGATTTAACTGTCAGGAAGTCTTTTCTGAAAGTATTTGTATGGAGTGTAGCCATGTATGGAAGTGAAACATGGACTATAAATAGTTTTGACAAGGAGAGAATAGAAGCTTTCAAAATGTGGTGCTACAGAAGAATGCTGAAGATTAGATGGGTAGATCACACAACTAATGAAGAGGTATTGAATAGAAATGGGGAGAAGAGAAATTTGTGGCACAACTTGACTAGAAGAAGGGATCGGTTGGTAGGACATGTTCTGAAGCATCAAGGGATCAGCAATGTAGAATTGGAGGGCAGCATGGAGGGTGAAAATTATAGAGGGAGACCAAGAAATGAATACACTAAGCAGATTCAGAAGGATGTAGGTTGCAGTAGGTACTGGGAGATGAAGAAGCTTGCACAGGATAGAGTAGCATGGAGAGCAGCATGAAACCAGTCTCTGGACTGAAGATCACAACAACAACAACAGGGTCAATTGCCAATTTTTGCACCACACAGATACCTTACCTAAATCGTTTCGCAATTAATTTTCACGTTCTGATGACTTTACTAGATGATAAAGGATCGTGTCATCTGCAAACAATAAATCTGCTCACATTGCCTCCAAAATTGTTTGAATAGATAAGGAACAACTGAGGGCCTATAACACTATGATCGGGAGCGCCAGAAATCTCTTCCGTTTTGATCGATGACTTCGATCAGTTACTACGAACTATGATCTCTCTGACAGGAAATAGTAAAGAAGTTTGATGAAGATGAAGTACAGTTTTCTAGGAAGATAGAAGACTGGGCGATAAATAAGGGTCGGCTGCGGTGGCCGTGCGGTTCTGGGCGTTGCAGTCCGGAACCGCGGGACTGCTATGGTCGCTGGTTCGAATCCTGCCTCGGGCATAGATGTGTGCCATGTCCTTAGGTTAGTTAGGTTTAAGTAGTTCTAAGTTCTACGGAACTGATGACCTAAGATATTAAGTCCCATAGTGCTCAGAGCCATTTGATAAAGAAGGAACAGCACGTCATTCATCGCGAAGGCAAAGGAATAAAAGAATCTACAGAGACTTCATCTTGTGATAAATTACCCCCTACTGTACAAGTCCAGCGAGAAGTTACCAACGGGCGCTGATTTCTCTCAGAGGTAACTGAAGATGGCACAACTCAATGAGAATTTTTTGCGTGACGTAAGGGAAGTCGGAGGGGCGGTAAAAGATGCGTGGGCTGCAGCACAAGTAAGAGATTTACTACAGACCTCGAGCACCGGATTAGCCAACGGCAATGAATGGATCCCAGTTCGGTTTTACAAAGAGTACTCAACGCCATTGGCCACTTACTTAGTTTGTATTTATCGCGAATCTCTCGACCAGCGCAAAGTTCAAAGTGAATGAAAAAAAAAGCACACGGGATTCCTGTATATAAGAAGGGTAAAAGAATGGACCTGCAAAATTACAGATCAACGTTGGTTTGCTGCACAATCCTAGGGCATGTTATGAGCTCGAGTACAGTAAATTTCCCAGAGACCGGAAAGCTCACGTCCACAAATCAGCACAGCTTTAGAAAGCATCGCTCGTGCGAAACGAAGTGTTCTCCTTGCTCACATGATATACTGCGAACTATGGATGCAGGGCAACAGGCTGGTTCCATATTTCTACATTTGCGAAAAAGCATTCGACACCGTACGCCACAGCGGACTGTTAGCGAAGGTAAGTGTATACGGAATACGCTCCCAGATATTAGATTGGCTCGCAAATTTCTGTAGTTGTAGAACCCAGTATCTTGTCCTCGACGGCGACTGTTCGTCGTACACAAGGATAACATCAGGAGTGATCCAAGGAAGTGTGACTGGATCGTTGTTACTTTCAATACACATGAATGATCTGGCAGACAGGGTGCGCAGGAATCCATGGTTGTTGGCTGATGATGCTGTGGTGTACTGAAAAGTGTTGGCGATAAGTGACTGTAGGTTGATACACGATGACCCATAGAAAATTTCTATTTGAATGGCTGAATGGCAGTTGGCTGTTAACACAGAAAAATGTAACACATTGCCGATGAGTAGTAAATACAAACCCTTAATTTTCGGATGCAGTATTAGTAATGTCCTGCTTGAGACAGTCACGTGGTTTACATATCCGAGAGTAACGTTGAGAAAGATACGAAATGAAACGAGCCTGTGAGGATTGCGGTAGGGAAGGCGAATGGTCTACTTCAGTTTATTGGGAGAATTTTACGGAAAAGTGGATCATTTGAAAAGGAGACCGCATATAGGACGAAAGTGCGACTTATTCTTGACTTTGCGATTCGCATCAGGTCGGATCGAAAGAAGACGTCGCGGCAATTCAGAGGCGAGCTGTTAGATTTGATACCTGTACGTTCCATCGGGATACAAAAGTTACGGATATGCTTCGGGAGATCAAGTGGGAAGAAGTTCATTTCGAAGAACACTAGTAAGGAAGTTTAGAGAACCGGTATTTAAAGCGGACTCCAGAATGGTCCTACTGCCGCACAACAACATTTCGCATAGGGACCACGCAGATAAGATTAGGGCTCATACAGAGGCAGATAGTCGTTTTTAGACAGTCGTTTTTCCCTCGCTCAATCTGCGAGTGGAACAGGAAAGTAAAAGACTAGTTTTGGTAAAGGGTACCCTCCGCTACGCACTGTACGGTGCCTTGCACAGTATGTATGTAGATGTACGTGTAGTCAGACACACGCACGGGGCATGTAGTTTTAGTCAGTGTGCTGTCCGCGTGTAGATTGGGAAAGGAGCGCGATCTGTCCAAGTTTAACCGAGAACAAATTGCGGCGGGCCGGTGGCCGATCATTTCGGAAACTCCAAGACTTGTCGGATGTTCGAGGAGTGCTGTGCAGAGTGTCTTCAACACGTGCGAAACCAAGGGGAAATCAAGCTTTTGTATGTCCATCCTTTTAGCAGGAGATCTCTGGGACGACGACCGTTTACGATCGTGACAAAGAATAAAACACCTTCAGTCGTCCTTATGATTTGATTTTATTATGTCGCTACAAGTTTCAACGTTTCATTGCGTCATCTTCAGGCTGTTTTGATGCGATACAGATTGATACGATCCCCATGCATAACCCGTCAGATGCCAGCATTAATGGTTGAAGTGCTGACACATTATCTGCGAATCCAGTAATGCTGGCAACTGATGGGTTATGCATGGGGATCGTATCAACCTGTACCGCATAAAAAAAAACCTGAAGATGACGCGATGAATCGTTGAAACTGGTAGCGACAAACAAAAATAAAATCATAAGGACGGCTGTAGGTGTTTTTATTTTTTGTCACGAAGGTGAAACCACGTCAAGACGTCGTAGGGTTGGGCAGCCAGCTCTCGTTACACATGTCAGACGTTATAGGCTGGGCTAACTGGTAAAACAGGATGGGCGAGAACCGTGGCTGAACTAACATGAGACTTAAATTCTAGGCAGAGCACAAGTGTATCTGATATACAGTGGACGGAACACTCCTAACGATGGACCTCCGGAGCCGACGACCTATGCAAGTGCCAATTTCGGCAACTACGACGGGAATAGGCTCATGACCACCGGCACTGGAAATTGGCGCAGTGCTAGACCGTTGCATGGTCTGAATTATGTTGATGGGATGGCGCGAATGCGTCATCTTCCAGGGAAACAACTCCTTGACAACTCTATTGTGGGACGGAGACAAGCTAGCGAAGGCTCCTTTATGCTCTTGGGAATGTTCAAGTGAGCATCCATGGGTCCTGCGGATCACGTGCAAGTCACCATAACGGCCAAGGAGTATCGTACACTCCTTCTGGCTGATCAGTGCATTGCACAAAGCCTGATATATATATACTCCTGGAAATGGAAAAAAGAACGCATTGACACCGGTGTGTCAGACCCACGATACTTGCTCCGGACACTGCGAGAGGGCTGTACAAGCAATGATCACACGCACGGCACAGCGGACACACCAGGAACCGCGGTGTTGGCCGTCGAATGGCGCTAGCTGCGCAGCATTTGTGCACCGCCTCCGTCAGTGTCAGCCAGTTTGCCGTGGCATACGGAGCTCCATCGCAGTCTGTAACACTGGTAGCATGCCGCGACAGCGTGGACGTGAACCGTATGTGCAGTTGACGGACTTTGAGCGAGGGCGTATAGTGGGCATGCGGGAGGCCGGGTGGACGTACCGCCGAATTGCTCAACAAGTGGGGCGTGAGGTCTCCACAGTACATCGATGTTGTCGCCAGTGGTCGGCGGAAGGTGCACGTGCCCGTCGACCTGGGACCGGACCGCAGCGACGCACGGATGCACGCCAAGACCGTAGGATCCTACGCAGTGCCGTAGGGGACCGCACCCCCCCTTCCCAGCAAATTAGGGACACTGTTGCTCCTGGGGTATCGGCGAGGACCATTCGCAACCGTCTCCATGAAGCTGGGCTACGGTCCCGCACACCGTTAGGCTGTCTTCCGCTCACGCCCCAACATCGTGCAGCCCGCCTCCAGTGGTGTCGCGACAGGCGTGAATGGAGGGACGAATGGAGACGTGTCGTCTTCAGCGATGAGAGTCACTTCTGCCTTGGTGCCAATGATGGTCGTATGCGTGTTTGGCGCCGTGCAGGTGAGCGCCACAATCAGGACTGCATACGACCGAGGCACACAGGGCCAACACCCGGCATCATGGTGTGGGGAGCGATCTCCTACACTGGCCGTACGCCTCTGGTTATCGTCGAGGGGACACTGAATAGTGGACGGTACATCCAAACCGTCATCGAACCCATCGTTCTACCATTCCTAGACCGGCAAGGGAACTTGCTGTTCCAACAGGACAGTGCACGTCCGCATGTATCCCGTGCCACCCATCGTGCTCTAGAAGGTGTAAGTCAACTATCCTGGCCAGCAAGATCTCCGGATCTGTCCCCCATTGAGCATGTTTGGGACTGGATGAACCATCGTCTCACGCGGTCTGCACGTCCAGCACGAACGCTTGTCCATCTGAGGCGCCAGGTGGAAATGGCATGGCAAGCCGTTCCACAGGACTACATCCAGCATCTCTACGATCGTCTCCATGGGAGAATAGCAGGCTGCATTGCTGCGAAAGGTGGATATAGACTGTACTAGTGCCGACATTGTGCATGCTCTGTTGCCTGTGTCTTTGTGCCTGTGGTTCTGTCAGTGTGATCATGTGATGTATCTGACCCCAGGAATGTGTCAATAAAGTTTCCCCTTCCTGGGACAATGAATTCACGGTGTTCTCATTTCAATTTCCAGGAGTATATATATATATATATATATATATATATATATATATATATATATATATATATATATGAGTAGTGGTTGATTAAATCCTGAGGTCATCAGTCACCTAGACTTAAACCTAACTAACGTAAGGACATCACACACATCCATGGCCGAGGCAAGATCCAGGATTTGAACCTGCGACCCTAGCAGCAGCACGGTTCCGGACAGAAGTGCCTAGAACAGCTCGGCCGCAGTGACCGACTGTTATTTCTCTGTCCAGAGGTTATTCATTAGTGTGCATTTATATTTATGTGCAGTAGTCAGTTTAATCCAGGAGACAGATACTTCCTGAACTTCGTGATTTTATTTATAATACGTGCATAATGATGATCTTTCAGTATTCAGTGTGTGCTGTTCTAATAGGTTAAGGGTTTTTACTAAGTTTTGATCTTATTTCCATTTTTTCCGATTCTCATCATACAAAACAATTCAGCTAATTCATTAATTTATAACGAATGTTCTTGAATTTTCTTGAATCAAATATTAACTGAAGTATAAGGCCAATGGTTTCGTAACTAACAGGTTTTTTCAACTTTGACAGGTGCCGGCAGGTGTGGCCGAGCGGTTCTAGGCGCTGCAGTCCGGTACCGTGCTGCTGCTGCTGCTACAGTCGCAGGTTCGAATCCTGCCTCGGGCATGGATGTGTGTAATATACTTAGGTAAGTAAGGTTTAAGTAGTTCTAAGTGTAGGGGACTGATGACCTCAGAGCCATCAGAGCCATTCTTATGAGTTTTGACATGTGTAAATACGTTCAAAAAAAAAAAAAGGTTCAAATGGCTCTGAGCACTATGGGACTTAACATCTATGGTCATCAGTCCCCTAGAACTTAGAACAACTTAAACGTAACTAACCTAAGGACATCACACACATCCATGCCCGAAGCAGGATTCGAACTTGCGACCGTAGCAGCCGCGCGGTTCCGGACTGAGCACCTAGAACCGCTAGACCACCGCGGCCGGCCTAAATACGTTCACTGAAGTGCCAAAACATTGGGACCGTCTGCTTAACACTGTGTTGGTCCACCTCTGGAATGTAATACTGCCGCGGTTCTGCGTGGCTTTGGACTCGAAAAGTCCACGGTAGGTTTCCGGAGGTACGTGGTGTGAGATGTCCACATAGAGGTAACGCAGTTCACGTAAATTACGGGCCGGTGATTTGAGTCCGCGGAGGTTGGGTTCCATAGCGTCCCAGATGCATCGCATCGGGTTCAGATCAAGGAAGTTTGGTGGACAACAGATCAACGTGTTCCTCAAACCACTGGGATATGATTCTAGCCTTGCTACATAGGCAGTTATCTTGCTGGAAGATGGCCACTTGGGAGAAGACATAAAGAATAAAGTGATGTACGGATCGGCAAGAAAGTTACATATGCCACAACTGTGCCTTCAGTTACCGTCCAAGCCCCGTGGAAGTCCATGCAAATGCCCCCACCGGCCTGTGTCCCCGCCATAGTGGACGTGTCCAGAAACTGTTAACATGGATGGCGACCTATCCGAACAAGACCCTCCAACGTGACTCATCCGACCAGGCGACAGGATTTCATTACTTCACAACTCAAACTGAATGATTTCGTTGCCCACTGCAATCGTGATTGACGATGTTGTTAGGACAGCATGGGAGTACGATGTGGTTGCTGTTGCAGAGCCCCATGTTCAAAGACGCGCGTCGAACGTTGTGCCTGCACCAAATCCGCCGCATATCGTCGCCTGCCCTGCTTTCCAGAGAGGGAAAGGCTCCGAACCCCTCGTTCTGTGCCGAGCCGTGGACTTGCAATACGCTGCCGCTTACTCGTGGCTGCTTTTCACAAATGCTCACCTCAGTAGCATGTGAACAGCCGCCGAAATTCGCCGTTTCAGAAGTACTCATTTCTAGGCGCCAGTTCCTAATTATCAGCCCTTCGTCAAAGGGGGTTACTTCAGCTCCCAATTTGCGGCTAGTTTGGTCGCTAGAATGATTCCCCATTCATCTATGGTCCGCATATGTTCGTTCCCAACAGAGTCTCTTCCCCGCAGTCCCACCAGGCAGCATTAAATCTCTCGGTGTGCAGTGATCACAATGTTTTTTTCTCATAGCGTATGTAGCTTAAGTTCTGATGATGCAAGTAACCTGCTCAAGCAGCACACCTGGTACACGTGGGTTAGGCTTTATGGTTATTAAACATAAGCTCTTTTGAATGAATGAGTTCTAAGTTCTAAACTAATTGACAACTGCTAAGGAGATATTGAAAACTGAGCTGAATTCTTTAAGATTCGGAGGTATTTTATTCCTTAATGTTTTAATAACTGCGTAAATTACTAACAATGAACTTTCTAACCGATACTGCATGAAGTAACGTGAACTGATACCTGAGTGGTAATCAACGCTGTCATGTTCAAAAATGGTTCAAATGGCTCTGAGCACTATGGGACTTAACTTCTGAGCTCATTAGCCCCCTAGAACATAAAACTACATAAAACTAACTAACCTAAGGACATCACATACATCCATGCCCGAGGCCGGATTCGAACCTGCGACCGTAGCGGTCGCCCGGTTCCAGACTGTAGCGCCTAGAACCGCTCGGCCACCTCGGACGACTCACTGTCATGTTATAACCTGATGAGAAGATGACATTTTAAAGACTTTCACTTGCAGTGTCTTATACACGGACGAGCCAAAGAAACTGGTACACCTGCCTAATATTGTGTTGGGTCCCCGCGAACACGCGGAAGTGCAGTAGTTCTTCAGGGAACTGACACCATGAATCCTGCAGGGCTGTCCAAAAATCCGTAAGAGTACAAGTTCTTCTGAACAGCACGTTGCAAGGCATGTCTAAGGAGTCTGGAGGCCCTTGGAAATGTTTAAACTCAGAAGAGTCATAGGCGAGAGATGGGTGGACAACTGTCCGGTACAGTTTGAATTTGGTGTCTAAGTCAGTTCCCTGTTGTTGAAAAGAGGGTACAATGCCTTTATTAGGTTTTGCGCCTTTTGGGTGGCTTATTCCGCATATCGATCGAAGAGCAGTTATTTATCCATCCAGACATCTAGATGTTTGGTATCTGGGTACAATGGAAACCGGACACCTACAATAGTGATGTTGTGATGGAGGACGCCTTTTGGTGAAGCACACAGCCGTAGTTTTGGCATTGAGGGATATAATCATGTATTTTATTCGTATTTAAGCAACAAGCAGGAAATTCCCCTCCGAGCGTCTTCAGCAGTCTGCGACATTCATAATTATTCTTTGTCCTTTATGTTAATCTTAAGCTGGTAATCAGCATCCAGTTGTAATCGAATAAGTGTACGAGGAGTCCAATCTTCTGATAGCGAGAAACTTTGTATCGCGGTACATTGTTGAAGGCTGCCATTACATAAATTGTTATCTTGGGAAAGTTCAAGCGATAATATTGACTACTGGATTAAGTACTCGTAAGCGTATGTAGTATGAAAGAGTTGTCTAGAAACAGATGGTAGGTTTATTGATAGATTTTCAACGAATCCATGATTTCGCTTGAACAGCATTACGGCGTCGCTTAGGTCCTTCGGAACTGATGAGAATTGATTTGGTGGAAAAGTCTTGAATTAAGGAAATTTATTTCTTATTAAGATACTGTCGTTGCATAAGGACAGACTCTGGTGGATCAAATGCGAGAGGAATAAAGACTATTTAAGAAATCAGTGTTATTGAGATATGCCTCTTCGGCGGTGAGACTTCCAGCAGATTCTCCAGCACGCACAACATCAACTCTACAAACCTTTCTGCACTACTAAAACTATGGTCACATCGTTATTCGTTCCACTGAAATAAACTTGGACAAGACTGTCTTAGTTGTGCGAACTAATAGTTTCTAGTTATCATTTCCCTTACATATGCACAAGGAATTTATTAAGCTTCAATTAACCAGAGGCAGAATAGTTAATTTCTAATTAATGCAAACCAATAACTTGTCATGCGATTTAAACTTAAAACACTAAATAAAGGCTCAGTGTGATAGTATAATGGGTGATCCTCTAAATATCCTGAACTGTACCAGGCATATTTCAGAACACTGGAAAACCTCGACGAAGAGAACTGATTAGGTACTATTGACTACAGCTTGATTAAATTGTTTCTCAAACGGAGATTGACATAACAGCCATTCAGCAGATGAGCACGACGAGGCCGCGAATTGTCGCCCATGAAGGCGAATGCCTCGCCAATTCCTCGCCAATATGGCGGTTGGAGGATGGCATTCACGTATCGTACAGCCGTTACAGCTCCTTCCATGACCAGTAGCAACGTACGTCGTCCCCACATACTGTCACCTCCATCTTGCTGCACTTGCTTGACAGTGTGTATAAGGCGTACAGACTGACTGGATTGCCTCCAAAGACATCTCTGACGATTGTCTGGTTGAAGGCATATGTGAATCACATCGGTGAAGAGAATGTGATGTCAATCCTGAGCGGTCCATTCGGCATGTTGTTGGGCCCACCTGTACCGCGCTGCATGGCGTCATGGTTGCAAAGCTGGACTTCGGCATGAACATCGGGAGTGAAGCTACGCATCATACAGCCTATTGCGCACAGTTTTAGTCATTTACACGACGTGCTGTGGCCGCACGAAAATCATTATTCAACATGGTGGCTTTGCTGTCAGGGTTCCTCCGAGCCATAATCCGTAGGTAGGGGTCATCCACTGCAGTCGTAGTCTTTGGGGGCCTGAGCAAAGCATTCCATCGACAGTTCCTGTTTTTCTGTACCTCTTGCATGTCCAATCAGCATCGCATTAGTTCACTCCGAGACACCTGGACATTTACATTGTTGAGAGCCGTTCCTGGCACGATGTAACAATACGGACGCGAGAGAACCGCGGTATTGACCGTCTAGCCATGGTTGAACTACAGAGAACACGAGCCGTGTACCTCCTTCCTGGTGGAATGACTGGAACTGATCGGCTGCTAATGCATGGTTGTTTACATCTAAGTGCGGGTTTAAGGACTGTGTCTGTGCTACAATATCCACAGTCAACGTCTATCTTCAGGAGTTCTGGAAACCGGGGTGTATATTGCATTATTTTGAGCCCTCTGCGTATTAGTCAAGTTTCATAATGATAGTTTATTTGCTCCTGGGAATGTCCACTTATTGGAGTTGTGCGATTGTTGCAAGATGCGGGCAGCCTCTCTAAAACGGTGCCTTAGACAGGCTACCTTAGCCACACCGCGCGTCTCAGCAGTCGGAAACATTCGCGGTGGCTACGAAGCCAACCAGTGCGCCTGGTTCTGTACTCTGTCTAGCATCTCACTGGGCCTCCCTTTGGCTACGTCCCTGATGTGCCGGCGCCACGTTAGATGTCGGTCTAGCGTGACACCAGGGTGCGACAGTGTAGGGCTGCCTGTGATGTTGACGAGGGCACCGCTGCTAGGAGTTACTGCGGAGGGGTGCGCCTTGGTAGCACTGAACTTAAGTCGTCACCTGGCAGCCCAGGTGCGCAGGTTGTCAGAGTCGAGCTGCAGTCGATGTTGGGGAGTGATGGGTCCCTATCCCTCTCTGCTCCGCTTATCACTTTCCTTTGTGCGTCACGCACCATTAACGCCACCAGGGTCATTAGTTTCGCGGAGGTTTGGCTCATCATTGTACTTGTATTATTCGCAAGCCAGCTTACAGTACATGGCGGAGGGTACCTCATAGCAAAATTACCCATTTTCTTTTCTATTCCACTTGAGTATTCAGAATGTGACTTCGCATATGCCTCTGTATGCGTCTTTACCTCTCTTATCTTGTGTGAACTTAATCCTCGGGTTTCGCGAGAACTATTACTCGGCAAAGCCCTATAGCAGGCTGCACAGGGAACTAACTGGTCACGTGACTGGGCACAACCATACTGCAGTCAAAGCAGGACGCGTTGCTACCGAGGAGCGGGAGCTTACTGCTGATGAAATTATATTGATTTGTGATGGGAAGCAGGGACAGTTCGGACGGAAAATGAGACGCAATGTGCAAGCAAAATCTTACAGCTGAGCAAGTAGACGGCGTACAAATTATGGCAGGAGGTGCGATGCTGAGATGAACGGAAATAAAGTATAAGGGGGCCGTTCGAAGGCCATACAGTCCAGAACTTGTATGCCAGACATTTAAAATAGGCGTCAGCATTGAGGCAATCATCTCACCGTTGCACCAGGTTGAAGATACCAGTTTGGTATAATCGCCGCTTCAAGGCCTTTTTTAAGAAACCGAAGGAGTGATATTCGCATGGGGATAGATCAGGACTATAGTCCGGCTCCCACTATAGTTGGCATAGCCTCTGATGGTATGGCAGACCGACCGGGGTCTTGTGCCGAGTCGGGACCAGCACAGAACTTTCCGCACCATTCCACAGCGGTTGTTTTCGGCAGATATGCTCCCCAGACGAATTCTTCATACTCCAGTGGATGTCTAATGGTCTTTGTCCTTCGGCAGCCAACAAAAGAGTAAGATCGTGCTGGTCCCGTTAGAACGTATTTGGTAATAAAGTCGCCATGGTCCACATTTCCGCATTTACCGAACGCACGTTCTAAAGACACAAATCGCACACTATTCTGTCGCCTGCATGTCGGTATTTATGTGCCGGCATCGGCGTCGTGCTATGTTGCATACCTTTTTTTATGGGGAGCGTCAAGAAGTCTTATCCTGTGCCAAACATTTCATCTTAGAGTAGCACTTACAACCTATGTCCTCAGTTATTTGCTAGATGCATCTCTCTTCCTCTACAGTTTTTAACCTCTACAGCTCCCTCTAGTTATTCCCTGATGTTTTAAGGCTGTGCCTTCTTCTTTTCAGTGTTTTACATATATTCCTTTCCTCGTCCATTCTGACGAGAACCTCCTAATTCCTTACCTTACCGAATTTTCAACTTTTTTCTATAGCAGCCCATCTCCAGTTCTCTACTGTTCCGGTTTTCACACCATGTTTTATTACTGAACAGTTTTGTCATCAACATGCACATTCTCAGGAATTTTACCTCAACTTTGGGCTTATATTGAATACTAGTAGCCTTCTCTTTATCAGGAATGCCCTCTTGACTTGTGTTAGTCTGGTTTCAGTGTCCTCCTTGCTCCGTCCATCATCGGTTATTTTGCTGCCAATTCGGCAGAATTTTTAGCTTCGTCTACTTTGTGATACCCAATCACGATGTTAAGGTCCTCGCTGTTCTCATTTCTGCAACTTTTCATTACCTCCGTTTTCCTTCTATTTACTCTCAATCCTTAATTTGTAATCATTACATTGTTCATTCCATTCGACACTTCTTTTAATCTTTCATCACTTTCACTGAGGATAGCAATGTCAACAGCGAATAGTATCATTGAAATCCTTTGACCTCGAATTTTAATCCCACTCTTGAACCTTTCTTGATTTTCGTCGTTGCTTCTTCGATGTACAGATTGAACAGCACGAGTGAAAGACTACATCCCGATCTCACATATTTTTATAATTCGAGAGCTTCGTTCCTGGTCTTCTAGTCTTAGTTCTTGTACATATTGTACATTACGCGCCTTTCCTTATAGGTTTCTCCTATTTTCTACTAAAGCCAAACTGACTGACATCCAACCGACCCTCATTCTCAGTTTTCTATCCAATCTATAGCATATTGTTCTTGTCAGCAACTTGGGTGCATGAACTTTTAAGCTGATTGCCCGATAAGTCTCGCACTTTTCAGCTCTTGCTCTCTTCGGAATTGTGTGGATCGGAAGTTTAATTGTTTATCGCCATTCTCACACATTCTACGCACCAACGTGAATAGTAGTTTTGCTGACTCTTCCCCCAGTGACGTTAGAAATCCTGGTGGAATGTTATCTGTTCCTTCGGCCTTATTTGTTCTTAACTCATATAAATCTCTTTTAAATTATGACCCCATTAATGGGTCCCCTGACTCTTCTCGGTCGGCTCTTGTTTCTTCTTGAATCTCGCACAGAGGCCTTAAACACACTCTTTCCTATCCGCTTTCTCATCTGCTTTTAACAGTGGAATTCAAGTTGTATACTTAATGTTACCACCTTTCCTTTTAATTTAGCCTGAGGTTGTTTTGACTTTTCTATATGCTGAGTCAGTTCTTCCGACAACCTTTTCTTTTCAGATTTCTTCACATTTTCTACGTAACCATTTCATCTTAGTTTCCGTGCACTTCCTATTTATTTCATTCCTAACAAGGGAATCTCCCCATCGCACCCCTCAGATTTAGTTATAAGTTGGCACAGTGGATACGCCTTGAAAAACTGAACACAGATCAATCGAGAAAACAGGAAGAAGTTGTGTGGAACTATGATAAAAATAAGCAAAATATACAAACTGAGAAGTCCATGCGCAAGATATGGAACGTCAAGGATAACGTGAGCTCAGGAGCCCTATGGTCCCGTGGTTAGCATGAGCAGCTGCGGAACGACAGGTCATTGGTTCACGTCTTCCCTCACTCTAATGTTTTCATTTTTGGGAGTGATTATCACATCCACAAGAAAACCTAAATCGGACAAAGTAGAAGAATCTTTTTACCCATTCGCCAACTGTACAAGTTAGGTGGGTCGACAACATATTTCTGTCACGTGACGCACATGCCGTCATCAGTGTCGTATAGAATATTTCAGACATATTTTCCTGTGGAGGATTCGGTTGACCGATGACCTTGCGATCAAATTTTTTCGGTTCCCATTGGAGAGGCACGTCCTTTTGTCTACTAATCGCTCAGTTTTGGGGTGCGGTCGCAAAACGCAGACACTAAACTTCTTACAGTGAACAGAGACGTCAATGAACGAACGGACAGATCATAACTTTGCGAAAATAAAAAAAAGCTTAACTTTTCACTCGAGGGAAGACTTGAACCAAGGAACCTTCGCAGCTGCTCACGCTACCACGGGACCACGGCGCTCCTAAGTTTACCTTATCCTTGATGTTGCATATCTTCCGCATCGACTACTCAGTTTGTATATTTTGCTTATTTTTTTCATAGTTCCACACAACTTCTTCCAGTTTCCTCGAGTGATCTGTGTTCAGTTTTTCAAGGCCTATCAACTGTGCCAAATTATAACTAAATCTGAGGGGAGTGCGATGGGGAGTTTCCCTTGTAAGTAACTCGTATTTCTGTATTCCTTAATTTTCCGGAACATTTTCGTTCTTCCCTTCTTCAGTCGATTAGTTGCAGTATTTCTTTCATTACCCATAGTTTCTTCCCTGTTACCTTCCTCGCATCTACATTTTCCTCTCCAACATCTGTTACTTCCCTCTTTAGAGATGTCAATTCCTATTCAACTGAATTGCCTGCTGAGCTACTCATTGTCACAGTATCCATAGCCTCAAAGAATTTCAAGCATATCTCTTCACACCTTAGTTCTTCCGTGTCGCATTTCTTTGCACACTGATTCTTCTTCATTGTTTTCTTAAACATCAGCCTGTTGTTCATCATTAGTAAATTGTCATCTAAGTCTGTATCTGCCCCTGGGTATACCTTACAATCCAATATCTGATTTCAGAATCTCTGCCTAACCGTGATATAATCTCCCTTTATGTCCCGGTCTTTTCTAAGTACACTTTCTCCTTTTCGGATTCTTGCACAGAGTATTCGCTATTACAAATCTGAAATTTGTCTTTAGTCTTTCTCCTCTTTCATTTCTACTAAAAATACCATACTCCCTCGTAATCCTTTCTTCTACCTCTTTCCCTGCAATCGCATTCCAGTCCCCCAAGGCCATTAGATTTTCATCTCCCTTTACATACTGAATTACCTGCTCACTATACTCATATACTTTCTGTATTTCTTCATCTTCTTCTTGCGACACCGGCATGTAGCCTGCACCTGACCTGTTGTTGTCGGTGTTGGTTTTGTCGATTCTGATGAGAAAAATGCTATCACTGAACGATTCTCAGTGACTCACTCTCTGCCCTACCAGCGTTTCACATTTGCAATGGGTTATCGGCCGCTTACATTATGCTGTGATCTTGCAATGTTAATCACTTAAGTATATATTGCGGAAATTCCATTAGTCTAGGCCACTGATGGAGAATACCGATGTTGTTGATGATATGCTCACGTAATAATATATTTTTTTATAGACATGAGATAAGATGAAGACACACAGTTTTAATCTGCCAGAAAGTTTCATATCAGCGCACACTCCACTGCAGAGTGAAAATCTCATTCTGGGATCATCCCTCATGCTGTGGCTAAACGATGTCTCCGCAACATCCTTTCTTTCAGGACTGCTAGTTCTGCAAGGTTCGCAGGAGAGCATCTGTAAAGTTTGGAAGGTAGGAGACGAGGTACTGGCAGAAGTGAAGCTGTGAGGAGGGGGCGGGAGTCGTGCTTGGGTAGCTCAGTTGGTAGAGCACTTGCCCGCGAAAGGCAAAGGTCTCGAGTTTGAGTCTCGGTCCGGCACACAGTTTTAATCCGCCAGGAAGTTTCATATCAGCGCACACTCCGCTGCAGAGTGTTTGAGCGCCACGTGAATTGAGTGGTTTAATGGAGTCAATTGCGAGAAACGCACTGATGCACCCGCCAGCCACAAGAGGGCTCCGAATTGTAACATGTGTGTAACATAACTATGTCGGTGTATGAGAGACAGCGTGCTGTAATCGAGTTTCGAATTCGAAGAGTTCGTGCACACATGAACACCCTCTCTTCGGCGTGACAATACCAGACCACACATGAGCGCTGCGACATCGGGAGCAATCCGATGCCTTGGGTTCACTGTCATCGATCGTCCCCTATACACCACGATTTCGCCCCATACGATTTTCATTTGTCTCGAAAACTTAAAGAACATCTCCGAGGACTTCACTTTGATAGTGATGTAGCGGTACAAGCAGAGGTGGAATTGTGGATTCGTCAGCAATGTAAAACATTCTACACTGACGGGATCAAAAATGGTCAATTCTTGGGAGAGATGTGTACTTTGCAGAGTGACGACGAGATGCAGAATCTTAATAAAGTTTGTTTCATTTGAAATGCTTTAAGAGTTTTCACATAAAAATTCAGAGGCGTTATTTTTTAGCATGCCCTCGTAAATACTTTAGCCAGTAAGTTAATGCAGTGAAAGAATTAGCGCGACACTGTTCGCGGTCTGTATCGATAAATGATAATCTTATTTCAGTGCTCACACGCACAATTGATCATTAATGAATTGTTACTAAGAACCTGCTGCCAACATAACTCGTCTATTGGAAATGTAAACTGCTATGTTTGTGTTGCTGAGAAAATGTTTCTTAATGCAGTTATATTGTCTTGCGATAAAAGCTAACTGTTTTGCGATTTAAGAAAATGTACTGTTAATAGTCAGTATGCAACAGTCAGTATATTAAATCTCTTTATTCTGTGTGTTATGAAGCGCGTAAGACACATTTACATTCACATTAATAATTTATAACTATCTACTTTTTTTCTTTTTCTTAACATTAAGCCCATAGCTCAGTGGCTTGATTTCATGAGCATACTTTGAGAGCAAACTTAATTAACTTTGCATGTTATGATTTCTCAGATTTTGATGATATTTTTCTTTGTGTATTCCCGACGTAAAAAGAAACTCGTATTGTATTTCCATATTTTTGCAGGGAAGTTGTGTATTTCCGTTTTGGGATCGTTAGCTGTATTTCAGTGTTTTGCGTTTAAACAGATATTTATGTTATTTGTGTGAATCTTAGTTTAAAAAATGTCTAGTGTTTCTGCCATTTGTTTTACTTTTCTTGCTATCAGTCCGGTAAGAACATTCAGTAGGAGCAAGGTAGGGAGAGAGTACTGTGCATTGGGTTGTGCGGCAGATGGTTTCAGAGAGTGGGAATGTGCCTGCTATCGGTGACTGACCCTTCAAACAGCCGGGAGTCACGTACTGAGCATGGCGAAGAAGCAGTCAGTTAATATTTATTACTTGAAGACCAGAATGCTCGTCCAGTCATACCGTCAACGTTAGTTGCATTGATAGAAGGTTGATAATAATTACATAAAGCTTTCAACTAAAATATAAACGTAAATGAGAAGAACATTTTAACATAGTCATTATTTATGGAAGACGATCGACTAATCAGATGCGTGCACTGAGTAAGAAGGCGCCAAAATGCTGCTGTAACTCACTACGAGTCTCGGGTTTGAGCGAGGAAATACGCGTCGGTGCGGTCAAGTGAAATACTACGTGGCTAGTTATTCGTCGCAGTTAACAGTTCCTCGTAAAATGTTTGTGTGTAGCAACTCATTAGAAATTTTATATCAGTAATGAACGAGTGCAGCAAACGCTTTGGACGGTATAGTGCAACGCGCTACCGAAAATCGTCTATCGTGTTCAACAGTGCATTCATGAACGGTCAAGTAATGCTGCGAATTTTTAGATTGTGTCTTGTAGCAGTACTCTGAACATAGTTGGCTTTCACGGAATTTGGTTTACTTAATGACCGTATTCAGGTTCTTACCTACGTTTCTGAATGAGTTAATGAATATCAATCATTCTACGTTGTGAGAACTATATTTCATAGCGCTGGATATTCTCACACACTGCCAAATATGAAAAGAAAGTCATAGGAATAAGACAGGGTTGACTAGGAAAATTACTGAATTTGATGAGTTTAATAAAATTTTGGGTAGGAAAACTGCACAAGTTAATAATGCATTAGGGAAAATTAGATATGATGTATCAAACAATCTTTATGAACGAGCTGATCAGCTGTCCAAATCTTGTAAGGAATTAACAATTAACCTTAGGATTTAAATGTCGTAATTTAAGCCCGAAATGAAAAGCACAGAAACTCGGAAGACAATCACCAGAACTGTTGAGCTGAACAGTTCGTTGGAGACAACAGAATGGGAATTCTTTAAAAGCATTAGCTTCACTGGAAATAACATGATGACCAAATCCGTGAACTAACATCTAGAGTTGCGCTAATACGGAAAAAATTAGATCGTACTCCTCCCTACTGTCATAGCAGCATTACGCATTTCAATGCTCTAATTATCCAAATAAATTTAAAAAAGTGGATTACAACACCCATGAAACAAGTAATGTCAAATCTCAGTGTCATAACAGAGTAGGCGAAATTATTCGAAAGACAAAAAAAATTTCAAAATGTCTAACTAAAAATATTGATGTTAATAAGCAGAAATTAAATCAATATGGTGCTCTGCTTGAAAATGACCGAGCGAGGTGGCGTAGTGGTTAGCACACTGGACTCGCATTCGGGAGGACGACGGTGCAATCCCGTCTACGGCCATCCTGATTTAGGTTTTCCGTGATTTCCCTAACTCGTTTGAGGCAAATGCCGGGATGGTTCCTTTGAAAGGGCACGGCCGATTTCCTTCCCAATCCTTCCCTAACCCGAGCTTGCGCTCCGTCTCTAATGACCTCGTTGTCGACGGGACGTTAAACACTAGCCACCACCACCACCAACTTGAAAATGGCTTTACACAAAGGTTATAGCGTTGGTATTTGCAAGAAATAAATCCGATTGGATTAGGACGCTGTGATGCAACTGATTACATTTTTTGTGGGTGTGTAAGTTCCAGCACTTTTCAGCTAGTGGTATAATTCATCTTGTTGCATTTGTAAAACAATTCGAGTATACATTACCTATAGCACAGGATGACTCAAAACTGGATGTGTCTTCAGCTAGTTGGAAGGCGAAACATTGTCATGGGGAATGTGAATGGGTTCCTGTAGAACATATGATGAATTTATAAGGGCTTGATTTAAACGATATTCGTCACACACTGCAGAAAATAGTGTACACATTGACATTTTCATGATAAGAAATTTAGTTGACAGCTGGGTGCAGTGTCTGGAATAAGTTAACACAGAGAAATATGTAGGGATAATGGATGGAGATGGAAGAATCAGTAGTAGACAGACACTATCATAGGAAAAATTATAGGGGACCACATGCTAGAGGTAGAGGTGGATGGAACTGTGGAAATTTCCACAATAATAATGGACAGTATCAGAGAGGGCTGATTGACGAGATAACAAAGATGAGGCTAGAAAATTCAAGTCACAGAAGAGAAATAAACAAGCCAAGGCAGGAAAACTAATTAAGAGTACTGACGAGGTCTGGTCAACAACTGATTCTGAACGAGGGCCAGCAGATAGATGCCATTAAGGAAGATTTAACATTCGGAGGAGAAGGATTCAATAAAAATTATCAACCCACATTAGAGGTAAAATTAAATCACACAGAAGTATTACCTATTCTAGATTCATGGAGTGACGTTTGTGTGAAAAATGAAGAGTTGTATTTGAATTAAATGAGAGAAATGATATTGCAGAATTGCCAGTAAGGGGGTGAGAATTATTGAAGCCATTGGTGCTGAATGTAAGATAACGAAGATCGAAGCTCCGGCCGCGCTGGTCTAGAGGTTCTAGGCGCTCAGTCGGAGCCGCGCCACTGCTAAGGTCGCAGGTTCGAATCCTGCCTCGGGCATGGATGTGTGTGATGTCCTTAGGTTAGTTAGGTTTAAGTAGTTCTAAGTTCTAGGGGACTAATGACCACAGATGTGGTCCCATAGTGCTCAGAGCCATTTGAACCTTTTTTTTTTTTTTTTTTTTTTTTTTTTTTAAGATCGAAGCGGGTGCTGTTGCTAACTGAGATTAAAGATATGAGGTTTAAAGTGAATGTAATGGTCATTTCCAGATTGTGTGTCAAATTAACTTTGCGGATGCATTTATTAATACAGAATTTTCCTGTGATAGATTTTTAAAGGAGCTGTTAAGAGAAAGATGAACTGTTACATACGCGATGTATGATCATGAGGGATAAACAGAGTGACCATGTTGAAGTACTGAAGGAAAAGTTAATGATTACCCTGACGAAATTGGGAATGGAATAATAGATGATGTAGGAAGCAAAAACGGAGCAGATGGGGAGTCAGTGACTTGTACCAAATTTAGTAAGAACGAGCTGTTCCAAAATATTGTAGATGAGATTACTGGACAAAATACTTGGAGACTGATGTTAAACTTAACATCCCAAGAAATTCTGAACGGCATAATTACTGACAAAGTAGCACAAGTGCAAAATATAGGGTTTGATGAGAGTCACTAAGGATGTTGTTGAGGAAATAGTATGTAAAATTATTTTCAGATAGTCCTTGTCGAAGGGGGGACTGTGTCTTCCAGTTCGATGTAAAATGGAATAGTCCATTTAAACTGAGACCATATATTAGCCCTATAACAAAATAGGAAGCAATAGACAAAGAAGTTAAACATAAGTTGGATTTAAAAATCACTGAAAGATCATAAAGTCAAGATGTTGCCTGGTCGGACAAGTCTCGTTTCAAATTGTATCGAGCGGATGGACGTGTACGGATGTGGAGACAACCTCATGAATCCATGGACACTGCATGTCAGCAGGGGACAGATCAAGTTTGCGGAGGCTACGTAATGGTGTGGAGCGTGTGTAGTTGGAGTGATATGGGACCCCTAATTCGTCTAGAAACGTCTCTGACAGGTGACACGTACGTAAGCATCCTGTCTCATCACCTGCATCCGTTCATGTCCATTGTGTATTCCGACGGACTTCAGCAATTCCAGCAGGACAAAGCAACACCTCACACGTCCAGAACACACTGGCTCCAGAAACACTTTTCTGAGTTTAAACACTTCCGCTGGCCACCAAACTCCCCAGACATGAACTTTATTGAGCATATCTGGGATGCCTTGCAACGTGCTGTTCTCCACCCCCTCGTACTCTTACTGGTTTATGGACAGCCTTGCAGGATTCATGGTGTCAAGTCCCTCCAGCACTACTTCAGACATGATGCGAGCTCATGCCATGTGGTGGCACTTCTGCGAGCTCGCGGAGGCCCTTGCACGACATTAGGCACGTATACTAGTTTCTTTTGCTCTTCAGTGTAGAACAGGTATGAACAAGTGCTACACGCGCTTTGGACGAGTTACACTCCTGGAAATGGAAAAAAGAACACATTGACACCGGTGTGTCAGACCCACCATACTTGCTCCGGACACTGCGAGAGGGCTGTACAAGCAATGATCACACGCACGGCACAGCGTACACACCAGGAACCGCGGTGTTGGCCGTCGAATGGCGCTAGCTGCGCAGCATTTGTGCACCGCCGCCGTCAGTGTCAGCCAGTTTGCCGTGGCATACGGAGCTCCATCGCAGTCTTTAACACTGGTAGCATGCCGCGACAACGTGGACGTGAACCGTATGTGCAGTTGACGGACTTTGAGCGAGGGCGTATAGTGGGCATGCGGGAGGCCGGGTGGACGTACCGCCGAACTGCTCAACACGTGGGGCGTGAGGTCTCCACAGTATATCGATGTTGTCGCCAGTGGTCGGCGGAAGGTGCACGTGCCCATCGACCTGGGACCGGACCGCAGCGACGCACGGATGCACGCCAAGACCGTAGGATCCTACGCAGTGCCGTAGGGGACCGCACCGCCACTTCCCAGCAAATTAGGGACACTGTTGCTCCTGGGGTATCGACGAGGATTATTCGCAACCGTCTCCATGAAGCTGGGCTACGGTCCCGCACACCGTTAGGCCGTCTTACGCTCACGCCCCAACATCGTGCAGCCCGCCTCCAGTGGTGTCGCGACAGGCGTGAATAGAGGGACGACTGGAGACGTGTCGTCTTCAGCGATGAGAGTCGCTTCTGCCTTGGTGCCAATGATGGTCGTATGCGTGTTTGGCGTCGTGCAGGTAAGCGCCACAATCAGGACTGCATACGACCGAGGCACACAGGGCCAACACCCGGCATCATGGTGTGGGGAGCGATCTCCTACACTGGCCGTACACCTCTGGTGATCGTCGAGGGGACACTGAATAGTGGACGGTACATCCAAACCGTCATCGGACCCATCGTTCTACCATTCCTAGACCGGCAGGGGAACTTGCAGTTCCAACAGGACAATGCACGTCCGCATGTATCCCGTGCCACCCAACGTGCTCTAGAAGGTGTAAGTCAACTACCTTGGCCAGCAAGATCTCCGGATCTGTCCCCCATTGAGCAGGTTTGGGACTGGATGAAGCGTCGTCTCACGCGGTCTGCATGTCCAGCACGAACGCTGGTGCAACTGAGGCGCCAGGTGGAAATGGCATGGCAAGCCGTTCCACAGGACTACATCCAGCATCTTTACGATCGTCTCCATGGGAGAAGAGGAGCCAGCATTGCTGCGAAAGGTGGATATACACTGTACTAGTGCCGACATTGTGCATGCTCTGTTGCCTGTGTCTATGTGCCTGTGGTTCTGTCAGTGTGATCATGTGATGTATCTGACCCCAGGAATGTGTCAATAAAATTTCCCCTTCCTGGGACAATGAATTCACGGTGTTCTTATTTCAATTTCCAGGAGTGTATCTAAAAAGTTGTCCTGTTGAACAGCGACTTGGTGAAAAGTCGTGTGAAGTACTGAACGTCTTGTAATTCTGTGAATCATTAAATTGTGTCTCGTCGCACTGCCCTGAACATATCTCCCACGGTATTTCGTTTAATGAACGACCATAATCAGTTTTGTACTTACATTTCTTAATTACTGTTTCACATTAACGAATAAAAATCAAGTGGCGTCCTGTATTTTGATACGTTTATTATCTAGAACTGTATTTTCTCACACACTGTCACTTCAGTTTTGCACAGTTTGTTGTTTGCTCGTCGAATCCTGTGCCTATATGGAGAAGAAGCCTATTAGGACAAGAGCTAAGAGACAACTTCAGAAGACATGTGGTAAAGAAGAAACGAAAGTCACTCATGCTATAAAAGTGAAAAAAAAAAACATTCTTATAGACTGTAGTATTGGAAGAACCTGTCATTTCTGCAAGATGGCTATTTTATGAAATCCACGGTCTAGGAATGCGAACATTATAATAATAGTTCACTGTCGCCACTCCTCTGTTTTTTAATGTTACGAACTATTCAAGTAAGGAGTGAATATAGTTTTCTAAGAATTGTTCTAATAAAGAGTGTATCTGAATATCCACGTAAGTCATCATTTGGATAAGACTGAGAATAAATCTGAAAAGAATGAATGAACTGATCGTATGGAAGTAATGGCTTTTAGTCCCCACCTGAGGTGGTTAGGCTGCAGAGTTGCAACTCTTTTCAACTGACGCCACACTGGGCAACTAGCGTGTCGAAGACAATGAAATGACGATGAAGACAACACAGTATCCAATCCCCTGGCAGAGGAAAACTCCGACCCAGTGGGGAATCGAAACTGTGTACACTGCATGGCAGTAAGATGCGCTGAGCACTCAGTTAAGATGTGAATTAGTGAATCTGTATCATGCGGCAATGCTCATTTGCAAGCATATCTAAGTGCGAACGTGACAATGTCTAAAGAATAACAACTGTAAAGTCTCATAAAATGGATGAACGAAATTTGTGACCTGGTTCTCCCACTGTCATACTGTTTGTCCTGAAAATAAAGCTTTAGATCCTTTCCCGCGAGGATGTTGAGTGAATGCGCTATAGACTGTGTGCATGTGGTGGATATTAAGGTGATTCCCTGGCACTGAACCTTTCTTCAATAATCCCAACGAATCCTTTCAGTGAGAGCAGAAAATGCCAGTGATAAAAGTTTTCTGGTGTAGTCACACTATAAAGAGTCTCACAGCGGATACAACTGCACAAACTTTCCCCCAGAGATACGGCTGAAGATACGTGACAGTCTATTGCCAGACTGTCGCATGTCATATACTAATCACAATCAGTACCACCTAAATTTAATTCACATATTTTAATAAAAATAATAAACTCATCAAAAAAGTTAATCGTATTCCAAATTACCTACGAATAGTCACTATGGACGTTCCTTTTGTGTGTATCTGGTCACGTACACAATGCGAACTCATCCGTCGTTGCTAAATGGTTCAAATGGCTCTGAGCACTATGGGACTTAACATCTATGGTCATCAGTCCCCTAGAACTTAGAACTACTCAAACCTAACTAATCTAAGGACATCACACAACACCCAGCCATCACGAGGCACAGAAAATCCCTGACCCCGCCGGGAATCGAACCCGGGAACCAGGGCGTGGGAAGCGAGAACGCTACCGCACGACAATGAGATGCGGGCTCCGTCGTTGCTACTCAGCCTCATGGCGAGCGGTGCTATCACGGCTTGTAAACAAACGCAGCACACCAGAGCTGACTTCTTGTGAATGCGCAGTTATCCGTATGCCTCGTAGTCCATCGCAATGCCTTGGAACAAGCTCTCCATGGTAGGTCGTATCAAAATCACCTGACTGATGGGAGGAATCGTGAGACAAGTTGACGTTTCGGATATTGATCACGTTAATCAAAGTGTTGTTTCCAGCCTGTGGAAAAAGTTCGAGGAAGCGTATTCAATAGCGGATCGACATCGCGAAGGTCGTCCGAGACAGGACCGGTATGTAACGATATCTAACCGGAAGCACCCTACTAGCGACTACTCTGCCTCACGAACTTCGAGAAGCCACAGGGGTTAATGTAGGTACCCAAACTGTGCACAACAGACCTCATGCTGGGAGGTTGTACAGAGGAAGACCTCTCAAGGCTCCACCATCCATCCACATCACAGGGGTGCTCGTGTAATATGGGTTAGAGCACATGAACATTGGACACGAGACCAATGGAGGCGATCAAGAGAACGCAGTTATCCCTCGATGATTATGGAATGTCGCCAACAATTCTATGGCTGAATCGCATTCTGGGCAGGTATCGTCTATGGTCGCCGCGCAGCACCACTCGTTCCAATTGAAGGCAACGTGACTGCTCCTGTGTAGTGAAAACAACATTCTCCGATTCAGGTATGCGGCAGGGGAGTGTCGTAGGAGCGTTACCATTCACAATATATATATGACCTTGTGAATGACATCGGATGTTCACTGAGGCTTTTTGCGGATGTTGCTGTAGTATATAGAGGGGTTGTAACAATGGAAATTTGTACTGAAATGCAGGAGCATTTGCAACGAATTGACGCATGGTGCAGGGAATGGCAATTGAATCTCAATGTAGACAAGTGTAATTTGCTGCGAATGCATAGAAAGAAAGTCCTTTATCATTTAGCTACAACATGGCAGGTCAGCAACTGGAAGCAGTTAATTCCATAAATCAGCTGGGAGTAGGCATTAGGAGTGATTTAAAATGGAATGACCATATAAAATTAATCGTCGGTAAAGCAGATGCCAGACTGAGATTCATTGGAAGAATCCTAAGGAAATGCAGTCCGAAAACAAAGGAAGTAGGTAACAGTACACTTGTTCAACCACTGCTTGAATACTGCTCACCGGACTGAGATGCGTACCAGATAGGGTTGATAGAAGCGATAGAGAAGATCCAACGGAGAGTAGCGCGCTTCGTTACAGGGTCATTTAGCAATCGCGAAAGCGTTACGGAAATGATAGATCAGTGGAAGACTCTGCCAGAGAGACGCTCAGTAGCTCGGTACGAGCTTTCGTTGAAGTTTCGAGAACATACCTCCACCGAGGAGTAAAGTAGTATATTGCTCTCTCCTACGTATATCTCGCGAAGAGGCCATGAGGGTAAAATCAGAGAGATTAGAGCCCACACAGAGGCATACCGACAACCTTTCTTTCTACGAACAATACGAGACTGGAATGGAAGGGAGAACCGATAGAGGTACTCAAGGTACCGTCCCCCACACACCGTCAGATGGCATGCGGAGTATGGACGTAGATATAGATGCATTGCCATACGCGATGATCACCCTACTAAGAACCATGTTTCCCATTTCGTAATGACCTGAGGAGCCCATTGTCAGTGGTTCTGTAGAGACTGTAAGGGAAGCGTTCGCTCTGCGGGATGATAACTCCCGACCTCATCTTCCTCGCAGTATGTGTCAGTAGGATTTGACAGGAAGTGGGATCAGAGGAATGGATTGAACAGCATCCTAGCATCCTCACCGGATATGAACTGCATGCAGCAAGCATGGAGCTTGCTCAAAAGAGCGGTTTGTAGTCGTCAACATCCTCCAATAACGATTGAAACTATAGCCGAGCGGTTCTAGGCGCTACAGTCTGGAACAGCACGAGCGCTACAGTTGCAGGTTCGAATCTTGCCTCGGGCATGGATGTGTGTGATGTCCTGAGGTTAGTTAGGTTTAAGTAGTTCTAAGTTGTAGGGGACTGATGACCTCAGAAGTTAGGTCCCATAGTGCTCAGAGCCAATTGAACCATTTTTGATTGAAACTCTCAGGAATGCTGAGGCCCACAATGAGTTGCTACTGAGCATATTCAACATGCTCTGTCGCATTCATAAGTGCCTGAGGGTTTTTCGAGGACCTACATATTACTGAGCAGTGCACTGATCAGTTTATTTTATGTTTTTTGATGTTGTGGGACATTGCAACTTTTTTTTTATTTTTTCAGATAATGTTCGTTTATCATTTCATAATCTGTTTCTTATGCGTAATATTATGTATTATCAAAAAACACAGTATAAGACCTCAGTCTCTTTTAAATATAGAAGAACCGATTACATGTTTAACTTTTTAGGATGGGTGAAATTAACACCTGTAATGAAAAACGACAGTGCTTGCTAAATAAAGCCATGTAACTCTATATTTATCACCTTCCTTGGTGTAGGTCTTAGGTGATTTCTCTGCTGGACAGACCAGGTCAGTGACCCAATCTTAGATTGCACCATCAGGACTGAGGGTTACCTTTTTGGAGGACTGTGTAAGCAAGAACGATCGCGAGGAAGCAGATACCGGGCACCCGACCTCGCTAATGTTAGGTCTGGTGATGGCCAGGCGCCTTCCTGCCGATTTCGCATAACGTTTTGCTCACTGTGCGACTTGGTCATAGTCTACATAGAAACGCTTCCCGTGGCCTGACGAACGCTTGCACTCGGTACAAAGTCGCGATTTTTGAGAGCAGTGGTGTCTGGACCAAACAAATTAAAAGGACCTTCGTTTTTCGTCGAGGACTCACTTTCCAGGAACGCTATGAAAGGGGCAGTCAGAGACAAACAAACATCTAGCCGTGCTGTGGGAAATGGCTGACCTGCCGTGTGGACAATATTTCTTATTTCCTTAGCCCGCCTCTCTGATGCCACCTTGTGAGAAGTGGATGACACCTGAACTACAAAGTTGTACGAGTCCTCCTAAGTTGTAGAGTTGGAGAAACTAAGACGTTTTTAAGGTGTGCATACGTGCAGAAAACAAAATGGTTGAAACCTCGAACAAGTTGGAGACTGTGAGAAAAATTCAGAATTATTGAGGAGCTCCAAGCCCAGGTGCGTAACGACTGGTTAACGTCATAAAACTTTAGTATGGACGGGAGACTGTTGGCTTGCTAACAAAAACACAATTGGCCCGTACTTTTCAGAGCTATTGCCACTGGCGTGCTATAATTGGGCAGATTTGAAGAGGAGAACGGACACAGGTGTCGATAGGGACAGGAAGGACACTTCACGTCGGCTCTCGGTACAGGGCAGACTCTCTTGTGTAGCTTGGGAGAGACCACACTGTTGGTTCTCGATAGAGGGAAGACTTTGCTTCGGTTCTCGTACTTCAGTTGACGTGTCACACAGCATGCGGCAGAGTACGGCGACTGCTTTGCTTCACACATCAGGAAGCTCTGGTGGGAGACTGCAGCATTGGCAAACAAGGTGTTCGAGAGTACGCGTGGTTATCTGGACGCTGTTAGATCTAGGCACATTTCAGAATCAAATAATTTCAGGAGCATCTGGAGGCTGGTGACAAATCAATTTGAAATGTGAGTTGCATATGAAATTCTTTCTGGCGGGCCCAGGAAATCATCGTGGAATTAACTATACACAAATCGTGTGTATATCCCAGTTTTGTTCCATCCACCTGAATTATCCAGTCTTTACCAAGATATTCACGTGTTAAGTTTATTGGACCCTTGTAGACAGTGAACAGTTTCCTCATTCTCTGCTTTGCTTCTGACGGAGCTGGTAAACTGGTATGGTAATCATTTCATACTCATATACGTCAGGAGAGAATCTTCAAATAAACAGGAACAAATGTAGGCCAATGTTTCATGTCGTACTTACATGATGTCTTGTGTGAATTACGGCACCCAGGTTTCATGTTTACTAGAGCCTTTCCTGTCTTATTAACCAGCAATGGTGTGACAACTTTTTCATTAAATGCACGTCAGTCCATGGCGATAAATCTAACTATAGGCCACGACAACAAATGCTGATCATTCTGACACCCACAGGGCCGTAACCTCAAACTGGCCACTATCTTCCAACTTCGTCCAGAATCTCAATCTGGAAAATGTTGGCATCAAACGAGTTGTCTGCTTTTCATAGATCCAAATAGATGAAAGTCTCATTATTGTAGGATAGTCCATCCATCTATGGCAACAAGTTTTGTGATCACAAACTGTTGTTTTACTGTGTGGCAATCAGAATTTTGTCTTCTTCTCTATCCTAAATCTCGAAATTTGAGCATGCACCCCAACTGGTGTCGTCTTGTAACTGTCAGTATTGACAATATCTTTAAGCACAAAGACATTCAAGCCGGCCGTAGAGGCCGTCCGGTTCTAGGCGCTACAGTCTGGAACCGAGGGACCGCTACGGTCGCAGATTCGAATCCTGCCTCGGGTATGGATGTGTGGGATGTCCTTAGGTGAGTTAGGTTTAATTAGTTCTATGTTCTAGGCGAATGATGACCTCAGAAGGTAAGTCGCATAGTGCTCAAAGCCATTTGAACCAAAACGACATTCAAAACTATCATACCTCGTCTGTACCAGAGGATGAGGAGACGGAGCACATCACGTTGCATGCTAATGGTTGCGTTGGACTTCTCTATTGAAGAATTCGAATGTCGTCACTTCGGCTTGCAGTGGTGACGCCATGTTTCATCTCTGGTGATGACGGTGTTAAGAAAACAGTGTCCTTCAACCTCTTATTGGTCCAGCAGGTCCCTACAAATTTCTTTTCCATGATGTTTTTGGTCTTGTATAAGACTTGTAGAAACTGTTTACAGATCTTGAGGCATTGTAGCTCACGGCGCGTGGTTTATCCAAACGATACTCATTCAACATTTGAGTATAACAGCACTTAGCGATTTCCAACAAACTGTGCCCATGATTTCGAAACTTTTCGAAACTTTTTCCCGCAGAAAGCTTCCATTATAAGGTAAATAAAGAAAAAAGTTTATCTCTTAACACGTTTTACATGTTCGTTACGTAAAACTACAGCATCAGACAAGAAGTTTTATTTTATTACTTCTTTACCTCCAACTCATTTCACGTCATATTTTGCATATAATACTGAATGTACCTGAAAAATTACATCAGTGTACGACACATAGTTCAGACCACATGAGATCGTTAACACTGAGATGCGTGATAATCTAGCTTTTCTCAATGCAGAGTCCAAATTGCCCATATAACAGCCATCCAGTGTTTGATAATGAGATCACTTAGTAACATTCAGTAAACTGATTTGTAAAGTAATCAAACGCTGGACGCTGCTTTATGGATGGGTTGAAAGGCGCAGGGGAGGGGGGAGTTACTGGTCTTGTCTGAGTCATTACAGCCAAACGTTAGCTGTGAATACAATTCTTCGGTCGAAATCCGCCGATCAAAACGGATGGGTTGATCGAGACGTTATTCATTATGAGGAATGGCACGTGACCATGGTCGATTGGGGCGTGTATCATGCACGTTTTTTTCACCTCTACTGAAACGCAGCACCAATCGTCTTACATTACTAACTTCTACCGTATCGTCTCCATATACTCTTAGCGTCAATGGATTTCAATTGGTGATGTTAATTCAGAAGTGAGGAAGTCGTTGGGACATTCACAGGATGGGAAAAATGAAAGTGGTCCAGAAAATACTAGGGCTATTTTTCTTTTCGACCTCCGATCAGTCGCAAAATGAAGACCACACTGAAACTCCGGCGAAGCTCTGGGCAGATGTGTTGGGCGGTGTCTCTAGTATGACCGACCATCGCATAACGTTGCACTTTTCAGTTCCGAGTGCACAGTAAAGCAGTCTAGACAGTAGTGTCTCCCTCCAAATGTGAAATGCTGCTGAGTGGTTTCATCTGATTTCTTTCAAAGACCCAGTCAAATCTTTACAAGTTTTCTCCCAGAGCAACTTCGGCTATGTGTACGTGACACAAGTTGCCAGCCTGTCAGTCCGTTTAAAAGCTGCTGACAAGAGATGCCTTGAGCCCTCTGCTGAAATCGATAGCGAATTCAAGCCATCGGTTTCAGTCAATCGCGTATGTGGGATACAGGTCACCTCTGTGGACGCTGTAGGATTCTGCTGTGTAGAACACAGCCTCTTTCTCTTGTGGTCAAGACCTCGAGCAGAACAGGCATCCTTCTTGGGAGGCACAGTCTCTATCTCTGCGACCCGTTGATCGGCCTCCAACACAAATTAACATGGACCTTCCCTTTCGTTGTCCACCTGTTTAGTTGTTCGTCCTCCTAGACAAGCCACAACTGACTAACGTCCTGCCTGGCCGTGCCCCTTGTATACCGTACGTTGAAATACACTCCTGGAAATGGAAAAAAGAACACATTGACACCGGTGTGTCAGACCCACCATACTTGCTCCGGACACTGCGAGAGGGCTGTACAAGCAATGATCACACGCACGGCACAGCGGACACACCAGGAACCGCGGTGTTGGCCGTCGAATGGGGCTAGCTGCGCAGCATTTGTGTACCGCCGCCGTCAGTGTCAGCCAGTTTGCCGTGGCATACGGAGCTCCATTGCAGTCTTTAACACTGGTAGCATGCCGCGACAGCGTGGACGTGAACCGTATGTGCAGTTGACGGACTTTGAGCGAGGGCGTATAGTGGGCATGCGGGAGGCCGGGTGGACGTACCGCCCAATTGCCAACACGTGGGGCGTGAGGTCTCCACAGTACATCGATGTTGTCGCCAGTGGTCGGCGGAAGGTGCACGTGCCCGTCGGCCTGGGACCGGACCGCAGCGACGCACGGATGCACGCCAAGACCGTAGGATCCTACGCAGTGCCGTAGGGGACCGCACCGCCACTTCCCAGCAAATTAGGGACACTGTTGCTCCTGGGGTATCGGCGAGAACCATTCGCAACCGTCTCCATGGAGCTGGGCTACGGTCCCGCACACCGTTAAGCCGTCTTCCGCTCACGCCCCAACATCGTGCAGCCCGCCTCCAGTGGTGTCGCGACAGGCGTGAATGGAGGGACGACTGGAGACGTGTCGTCTTCAGCGATGAGAGTCGCTTCTGCCTTGGTGCCAATGATGGTCGTATGCGTGTTTGGCGCCGTGCAGGTGAGCGCCACAATCAGGACTGCATACGACCGAGGCACACAGGGCCAACACCCGGCATCATGGTGTGGGGAGCGATCTCCTACACTGGCTGTACACCTCTGGTGATCGTCGAGGGGACACTGAATAGTGCACGGTGCATCCAAACCGTCATCGAACCCATCGTTCTACCATTCCTAGACCGGCAAGGGAACTTGCTGTTCCAACAGGACAATGCACGTCCGCATGTATCCCGTGCCACCCAACGTGCTCTAGAAGGTGTAAGTCAACTACCCTGGCCAGCAAGATCTCCGTATCTGTCCCCCATTGAGCATGTTTGGGACTGGATGAAGCGTCGTCTCACGCGGTGTGCACGTCCAGCACGAACGCTGGTCCAACTGAGGCGCCAGGTGGAAATGGCATGGCAAGCCGTTCCACAGGACTACATCCAGCATCTCTACGATCGTCTCCATGGGAGAATAGCAGCCTGCATTGCTGCGAAAGGTGGATATACACTGTACTAGTGCCAACATTGTGCATGCTCTGTTGTCTGTGTCTACGTGCCTGTGGTTCTGTCAGTGTGATCATGTGATGTATCTGACCCCAAGAATGTGTCAATAAAGTTTCCCCTTCCTGGGACAATGAATTCACGGTGTTCTTATTTCAATTTCCAGGAGTGTATATTCCCTTTATCTTACCTAATTTTCTGTTTTGTCATTTAACTCCAGCCCTGAATGCCCACTCACTAATTCTGATCACTCGACTTCCTGTACATTGTTGTAAGCTGGATGCACCAATCTTACCCTCTTCCCTGAACATGTATAAAATGTCAGAAATAAAACGTTTTTTACTTTCACTGTAGTTTCCATTTGTGAGCGATCGAAGATTAAAAGAAAAAGTAGCTCTCATATATGATGTACCATAAGACAGGCAACCTATCTTACTTGGAGCAGATGATGGCTTGTCTATCTTAAGTTGCATTACGTTTTTGTAATTTTTTTTAGCCCATTCTGGTACCAAGATGTCAGACGCCATTTTGGAAAGCTCCTCTGCTACTGGTATCTGTCCACTACAGTGAAAGCAATAGCACATTAACGGGAAGATTCAAAATTTAGTACTACACATAATCTGCTTCCGATGCTCAGTGATGACTGGGTGTTATGTGATGTCCTTAGGTTAGTTAGGTTTAAGTAGTTCTAAGTTCTAGGGGACTGATCACCATAGCTGTTAAGTCCCATAGTGCTCAGAGCCATTTGAACTATTTTTTGAACCGATGCGAAAAGTCAACAAAAACAAAATGGAAATATTAGTTTCGGAATAACCATCATATTTTAATTATCTTAACCATAGACCGAAAAATTAATTTGATTTTACTATTATTCGTAGCTTCTCCTTTCTTTAACTGTAACTAAAATCTGCACTAATAAGTCTTCTCTACTGTCTACCATAAGATGTGCGAGTATATCGCTATTTCAGTTTCTTGCCATATAATCGAACAATTGTACTAGTTCATACTCACAATGAGATGGTCTAGATACATAAAAATAAAGAAATAGCTACTACCATCTCCTCTTTTCTCCCATATCCCTGGGCAATTTGTAAATAAAGAATGCTGCATTCTTCAGTCTGTAGCCTGGTTTGACGAATCTCTCTAGAAATTGAATTCTGTGCGGGTCTCTTCATCTCGTCCGCATTGAACCTGCTTGCTGTATTCAAGTCTTACTTTCCCTCTTAAATTTTCACACCCTACATTTCCCCCCAACCCCCCCCCCCCACCCCAATTCTCAAACTAACTCTATCATGGTGTCTTATGACGTGTTCTAAGAACCGGTCTAATCTTGCAGTCGTGACTCAAATATCTTTTCTCCCGAATTTGATACAGATTTGGATCTACTCATCCATTCTTCGGCGTTCTTCGCTTCCACATGGGTTTCACTTCCACATAACGCCACTCTCCATAAAAAATACTTTCAGAAAATATTCCATAATACATAAATTTACTTTGGATTTCAAAAAATACCCTCAGCATCACTATACTTGTTCCGACAACGTACCATGTTTTGCTAGTGATGATAGTCATTTTATAACTTTTTGATGCTGTTCTATCTGTTCTATTCAACTGATCCTTCAGAATTTCGGTCAACATTATCAAATTATCTTAATTACATAGGAAAAAAGTCAGTTAAAAAAACAGCAAACAATGAAGAGAATTCACCTGTTAGTCCATATTTAATTTCTGTAGCGACCTCAGTTTCCATGTAGCAATGATTTTCGTAAATTCTTAACATAACTATGTATTAAATATATCTGGCAAAATGGTGACAGTACGCAGATGAATCAAAGAAATGAGTATAATACTAACGAAACGTGAAGAATCTTATCTAAAAATATTTCCTTAACGATTAAACTGCAATATTTTGCCTCCAGAGCATCGCTTCGTAATCATAAGCAGTAGTCAGACAAAAATTAGATACGCTATCTGCCTTCGCTTTTGCATTAGAGAAATATCCTGCATCAATGATTCCCCGTGTTCGGCACTAGAGACGCCAAGGTTATCCGGAAAGAAATCACATTCTGAGGAGACGCTGATATGGGCAATTCTCTGCTGAGACACACAGGCCTTATAACAGGTGACAAATTAGGATATTACACACTTTCCTTGTTTCTGAAGTGATCCCATACATTTTCGTCAGACAAAAATAACTGTGCCATGGTTCACGCTAACAACAAAGAACATGTAACGCAGTGTTTTTAACCAGCCTCAGGAGTGTAACACATGGCAAGGAGCATATGTGGGGTGCTCCAGTACTACGGCAGTCTACAGACTTTTTTGCGTTTGTACCACTTCTTAACAGGTGGGTTAAATTTCCATGTTTTGCTGTTTCAGAATTAACCCTGTGAAGATACAGGAAAAAGAATTTCGACTATTTGCCGAAGGGGAAGAAATTTGTTCTTATGAATGAACACAAAAAACAAACCTCAAATTTCTATGAACTTAGAACAACAAGAAGTCACTTCAAAAAATCGCTAGAATTCTCGTTGTTCAAATGTAACATGTTCAAGAATGACTCATAGGCAGCGCTGCCAAACCAAGTACGTTTCGTAGAAGGAGATTTACGAACTTAAGGTTATCTTGTCCGCCCCCGATAGCTGAGTGGTCAGCGTGACAGAATGTCACTCATAAGTGCCCGGGTTCGATTCCCGGCTAGGTCGGAGATTTTCTCCACTCAGGGACTGGGTGTTGTGTCGTCCTAATCGTCATCATTTCATCGACGTGCAAGTCGCCGAAGTGGCGTCAAATCGGAAGACTTGCACCCTGCGAACGGTCTACCCGACGGGAGGCTCTAGTCACACGACATTTACATTTAAGGTTATGTTTCGTAAATCCTTGTACATATTTCCAATACTTTTCAACGATTAAGTCTGCAGCATATTCAGGTTTGTCTAAAGAGGAATAAGCAATATGCAGCATTTCAAGGATTTCTAGAGATAAAGGTTAGAATGTCACAAGGAAAGTGAGCCCCATACCCAAAAACTGATTTAGTTTCAGAATTCAGCACCCACGATTTTGCGAAGAATGCTCGTCGCTCTCTTGGGGAAACGTTAGCAAAGTATAAATAAAAAAAGTGATCTCACAAAGTAACATCTGCTCTTGGCTCTGTTTCCCATTAGCACTAGGTAGTGCGACAATCAATAAAGTAAGACACGATGCCGGTCTACATCTACATCTACATCTACATCCATACTCCGCAGGCCACCTGACGGTGTGTGGCGGAGGGTACCCTGAGTACCTCTATCGGTTCTCCCTTCTATTCCAGTCTCGTATTGTACGTGGAAAGAAGGATTGTCGGTATGCTTCTGTGTGGGCTCTAATCTCTCTGATTTTATCCTCATGGTCTCTTCGCGAGATATACGTAGGAGGGAGCAATATACTGCTTGACTCTTCGGTGAAGGTATGTTCTCGAAACTTTAACAAAAGCCCGTACCGAGCTACTGAGCGTCTCTACTGCAGAGTCTTCCACTGGAGTTTATCTATCATCTCCGTAACGCTTTCGCAATTACTAAATGATCCTGTAACGAAGCGCGCTGCTCTCCGTTGGATCTTCTCTATCTCTTCTATCAACCCCACCTGGTGCGGATCCCACACTGCTGAGCAGTATTCAAGCATTGGGCGAACAAGCGTACTGTAACCTACTTCCTTTGTTGTCGGATTGCATTTCCTTAGGATTCTTCCAATGAATCTCAGTCTGGCATCTGCTTTACCGACGATCAACTTTATATGATCATTCCATTTTAAATCACTCCTAATGAGTACTCCCAGATAATTTATGGAATTAACTGCTTCCAGTTGCTGACCTGCTATTTTGTAGCTAAATGATAAGGGACCTATCTTTCTATGTATTCGCATTACATTACACTTGTCTACATTGAGATTCAATTGCCATTCCGTGCACCATGCGTCAATTCACTGCAGATCCTCCTGCATTTCAGTACAATTTTCCATTGTTGCAACCTCTCGATACACCACATCATCATCTGCAAAAAGCCTCAGTGAACTTCCGATGTCATCCACCAGGTCATTTGTGTATATTCTGAATAGCAACGGTCCTATGACACTCCCCTGCGGCACACCTGAAATCACTCTTACTTCGGAAGACTTCTCTCCATTGAGAATGACATGCTGCGTTCTGTTATCTAGGAACTCCTCAATCCAATCATACAATTGATCTGATAGTCCGTATGCTCTTACTTTGTTCATTAAACGACTGTGGGGAACTGTGTCAAACGCCTTGAGGAAGTCAAGAAACACGGCATCTACCTGTGAACCCGTGTCTAAGGCCCTCTGAGTCTCGTGGACGAATAGCGCGAGCTGGGTTTATCACGACCGTCTTTTTCGAAACCCATGCTGATTCCTACAGAGTAGATTTCTAGTCTCCAGAAAAGACATTATACTCGAACATAATACGTGTTCCAAAATTCTACATCTGATCGACGTTAGAGATATAGGTCTATAGTTCTGCACATCTGTTCGACGTCCCTTCTTGAAAACGGGGATGACCTGTGCCCTTTTCCAATCCTTTGGAACACTTCGCTCTTCTAGAGACCTACGGTACACCGCTGCAAGAAGGGGGGCAAGTTCCTTCGCGTACTCTGTGTAAAATCGAACTGGTATCCCATAAGGTCTAGCGGCCTTTCCTCTTTTGAGCGATTTTAATTGTTTCTCTATCCTCTGTCGTCTACTTCGATATCTACCATTTTGTCAACTGTGCGACAATCTAGAGAAGGAAGCACAGTGCAGTCTTCCTCTGTGAAACAGCTTTGGAAGAAGACATTTAGTAATTCGGCCTTTAGTCTGTCATCCTCTGTTTCAGTACCATTTTGGTCACAGAGTGTCTGGACATTTTGTTTTGATCCACCTACCGCTTTGACATAGGACCAGAATTTCTTAGGATTTTCTGCCAAGTCAGTACATAGAACTTTACTTTCGAATTCATTGAAAGCCTCTCGCATAGCCCTCCTCACACTGCATTTCGCTTCGCGTAATTTTTGTTTGTCTGCAAGGCTTTGGCTATGTTTATGTTTGCTGTGAAGTTCCCTTTGCTTCCGCAGCAGTTTTCTAACTCGGTTGTTGTACCACGGTGGCTCTTTCCCATCTCTTACGATCTTGCTTGGCACATACTCATCTAACGCATATTGTACCATGGTTTTGAACTTGGTCCACTGATCGTCAACACTGTCTGTACTTGAGACAAAACTTTTGTGTTGAGCCACCAAGTACTCTGAAATCTGCTTTTTGTCACTTTTGCTAAACAGAAAAATCTTCCTACCTTTTTTAATATTTCTATTTACGGCTGAAATCATCGATGCAGTAACCGCTTTATGATCGCTGATTCCCTGTTCTGCATTAACTGATTCAAATAGTTCGGGTCTGTTTGTCACCAGAAGGTCTAATATGTTATCGCCACGAGTCGGTTTTCTGTTTAACTGCTAAAGGTAGTTTTCAGATAAAGCACTTAAAAATATTTCGCTGGATTCTTTGTCCCTGCCACCCGTTATGAACGTTTGAGTCTCCCAGTCTATATCCGGCAAATTAAAATCTCCACCCAGAACTATAACATGGTGGGGAAATCTACTCGAAATATTTTCCAAATTATTCTTCAGCTGCTGAGCCACAACCGCTGCTGAGCCCGGGGGCCTATAAAGACATCCAATTACCATGTCTGAGCCTTGTTTAACCGTGACCTTCACCCAAATTATTTCAGAATTCGCAATTCATATACAAGAAGAGGACCAACACATAGCGCGGCTTCCTTTTTGCGGTGCTACAACGAGCAAGATAGCCAGAGTCCTGAAGAGGCAAGGAATAGAACCAGTTTTCCGACCACCTAAGAAAATTAAGGAAATGTTGAGACAAGTCAAAGATAGTCTCGGCTTAAGAGTGCCGGGAATTTATACTATTCCTTGCGAATTCGGCAGGAATTACATGGGCCAGTCTGTAAGAACCGTTGCCGACCGCTGCATCGATCACCAGCGCCACCTGAAACACAGGTATTTGGAAAAGTCAGCGGTGGCTGAACACAGCCTGCTTAACAAGCATAAGATTTTATTTGAAGAAACCAGAGTAATAGCCTACGCATCGAATTACTGGGACTCTGTGATCCGGGAAGCAGTCGAAATTAGACTTAGCGATAATAACTTTAACAGAGACAACGGCTATGCACTTAGCAACACTTGGAAGAGTGCACTGGGTAAAGAAAAATCGCAGAGAAAAACTTCCCTCACTTTACCTCCTGATCCAAGGGATGACGCTGCAAGCAACGCGGGATAGAAACTACATCTATGGAAGTAGAGGGCAACACTTCACTACACGCCATATCGCCGTTGCTATGACGTATTCCAGCCAATCAGAAGCCGTCCTTTGCATATAAAAGTGGGAACCTCGCTAGTTCACGACAGTCAGTTTTAGCCCTGACGACGACCATGGAGGCAGTGGTCGAAAGCTTGGAGTTTTATCCTGAATTGACGCGGCATGTGCACTGAGAGATTTTTATTCAATCAGTAAAGAAGTCCCCAGTGAGGGAGTAGGGAGGATGTGTCCGTGTTAACCTGGCATACTTACTGTTAGGAGAACGTAGTTGATTTTCCATGGGGTGTGTGTTGAACTAGCACACGCACTACTCGGAGGGCACAGCTGACCCTTCGTGGGGTCTGTGATGACCTGTGCTGTTGGAAGGACCTGCCTGGCTCTTAATAGTGTCAGTGTTTACATGGTAGACGTATCGTTTGCAGGACCTACCTGGCTCTTCGGGGTGTCTTTCTTGACTTGGTTAATGTATCGTTTGCAGGACCTACCTGGCTCTTCACGGGGTCTTTGCTGACTTGGTACATGTACCGTTGGCAGGACCTACCTGGCTCTTCATGGGGTCCGTGTTGACCTGGCACATGTACTGGCCGCGGTCCTCGCGCTTCACGCCACGCAGGTTGAGCGTCCACGTGTTGAAGTCGTTGTGCGTGACGGAAAGCCGCTGGTTGTTGGTGATGACGTGCTCGTGGATGGCCAGGATGGCCTTGGTGTCGGCTTTGATCCACGCCACCTGCAACAGGTGCCACACCGCGGCTACCGTAGTCCCGCGCCACACTCGTCCGCCCTTCGAACGGACTGGACCGGCGACGTCTGCTCTGCGACCGCCGGCCGTCGACCTGAAACGTGGGACTGCTCTTGTCAGCAAGAGTTCCGAGGGACACATGAGTAGCCTTAACACTCCATGATACCATGCACATCTGACAGTCAGTGTCTGTCCTGTCTGAATGTATAAACCAATTAGCAATAACTTCACACCAGATTCAAGGTCAAGTTTCACGTCAACGTTTGTACAAGACGTTTCCAATACAACATAACTCTGAACACAAAAATATTTTAATTTTTTCGCATACATTCAGACTTAGCCGAGGCAGTGTACGCTAATACGCTCAATACTAAACTCGACACAGCGTCGTTTTGTGCAGAATCGCGGAAGTGTTTGGCGGAGCCGCCGTATTGGCGACGCCCAGTCAGAGCTGTGTGCAATGCGTGTGGTTGCGACTTCCAAAGACTTTTTTCTTTTATATTACAAACCATAGAGGCCGAGAGCTGCATAGCACATGGATGCAGCAATCGATGCGAACCTGTTAGTGCCTTCAAGTTACGTACGCTCTATGTCCGAAATTTCTGAAGAAACGGGTGCGAGTTCGACACAAAGGGACCCTGGACACCACTGAATCATGGCGTCTTTTGAAATGATCGTTTTGTAAAAGACAGCTGCGTGCAACTTCCAGGACCTGATGAACAAATGGTGAAAGATGACGATTTACCGAGTTTATTAAGTTTAAGTACACACGAAGAACAGTAAGGAAGCCAGTTATATTAGCTGATGAATAACATTATGTAAGGTCTTCATGTAATGAAATAAAACGAGAAATAAATGTACAGAAAGACGTGCTGTAGGTAATGGTAGTGATATGCAAAATTATAACAGAAGTTTAACTTGTTACGTGATTCAATGTGACATTAAAACGTTTCGTTCTTTGCTTGATTTAACATCTTGAATGAAAAACAAAGTAAATTTTGTTGTCTTATGCCTAAAGCTTTTAACAGATCTGTTATTTTTTCCCCTTCGTGTAGAGAGAAAGTAATTCAAATGTAATTAGATGGACAGTTCAACTAATAACTTTAAAACGATTTATTGCCTAAACGTTACAAGAGTCTGATGAGATCGTACAAAAACCTTCTCACGTCATTGCTTTCCTTTGTATATTGTCGTGTCATTCAGCTAATTGGATGTGGAGATCTAAAGGAAACTCTCTCTTTTACAGGTAACTTTGATGTAATGCGACAGGCCTAGGCTCTAGGGAATAACCCACCAGTTTAATACTGAGGTCATTAGTGTAATTTTTCTAGAATGAGATTTTCACTCTGCAGCGGAGAGCTCCTATGAAATTTGGAAGGTAGGAGACGAGGTACTGGCAGAATTGAAACTGTGAGGCCGGGTCCTGAGTCGTGCTTGGGCAGCTCAGTTGGTAGAGCACTTGCCTGCGAAAGGCAAAGGTCCCAGGTTCGAGTCTCGGTCCGGCACACAGTTTTAATCTGTCAACAAGTTTCATATTAGTGCACGCTCGACCGCAGAGTGAAAATCTCATTCTGAGAACATCCCCTATGCTGTAGCTAAGCCATGTCTCCGCAATATCGTTTCTTCCAGGAGCGCTAGTTCTGCAAGGTTTGCAGAAGAGCTTCTGTGAAGTTTGGAAGGTAGGAGACGAGGTACTGGCAGAATTGAAACTGTGAGGACGGGTCGTAAGTCGTGCTTGGGCAGCTCAGTTTGTAGAGCACTTGCCCGCGAAAGGCAAAGGACCCGAGTTCGAGTCTCCGTCCGGCACACAGTTTTAATCTGTCAGGTAGTTTCATATCAGCGCACACTCCGCTGCAGAGTGAAAATCTCATTCTGGAAACAACCCCTAGGCTGTGTCTAAGCCATGTCTCCGCAATATCCTTTCTTCCAGGAGTGACAGTTCTGCAAGGTTCGCAGAAACCTTCTGTGGAGTTTGGAAGGTAGGAGATGAGGTACTGGCAGAATTGAAACAATGAGGACGGGTCGTTAGTCGTGCTTGGGTAGCTTACTTGGTAGAGCACTTGCCCGCGAAGGGCAAAGGCCCCTAGTTCGAGTCTAGGTCCGGCACACAATATGTCAGGAAGTTTCAGTGTAATTTTTGTTTCTTAATTGCGGAGAGGGCGGGCGTCCACATGTTGGAAGACTAAAATTACTTTGTGACTATGCTGCAGCGAGTCGTGTTGTACGGGCACGCGGCTAGCCAGTCACAAGTCTGTATCGAGCGCCACATGCTCTACGCTATGTTTCCTGTCTTTATGGGTTAACACAGTGCCTTGTCTAGCCTGGCTGGTTGCACGCCTGCAAAACTGCTACCTGTCAATCACAAAGTAATTTTAATCGACCTATAGTTATCGATTTGTGTTCATAGGGTATTGTCTACATATGGGACATTTGTTCCACGAGAGAGTCCACAATTATTTAATATTTTGTATTTGATGAGATTTAGTGTACAATAAAAAATTGTTTTCATGACAATGAAGTATCGCTACCTAAAACTACCTGTCAAAATAAAAATATCTGCCATATCTGGAGTCGAATCTGGTAATTTAGTTTTTTATGGGCAACTGCTCTATCGATTAACATACAGGATGATTTTTTCCACCGTGTACAAACTCTAGGGATTGATGAGCGGAGACGGATGCGGAACAAATAAGGTCTCATGATCTTATGATCGATAATGCATGGTTTCCATGTTAGAGACCATGTATTCAGTAATACTTTGTTGCAGAGACCGCGGTCTAATACGCGTTGTACCACGGAGGCGCAGTTACAGTATGCGTGGTTTCCTCCTAGAGGATGGTGCTGTTCCTCACACGTCATGCCCTAGCGTCCTCTCCTGCCACAGTAACTGCTAATGTTGCATCCGATTCACTTCTCCAGCTGACTCACTTTGTAGTGGACGCGATACAGCATTGTACACGATGGTTCCGTATTGGAATCGAGAGCTTGCCGACATGGTGTTTACTGATGGAAGGGCAAATGGCAACGGGCGGAGGGCAGCAAGGTTGTATCAGGAGAGCCGGCCGCGGTAGCCGCTCCAGTCCGGAACCGCGCGACTGCAACTGTCGCAGACTCAAATCCTGCCTCGGGCATGGATGTATGTGATATCCTTAGGTTTAAGTAGTTCTGTGTTCTAGGGGACTGATGACCTCAGATGTTAAGTCCCATAGTGCTCAGAGCCATTTGAACCATTTTGTAGGAGGGGGCCTATGCCCGCCAGCCGACAACCACTACAGCATTCAATGTTTACAACAGTGTTTCGCTGTTTGCCTGAGACACTGTCGTTTCAGGAAGCGGGATATCATGCAGGGCGTACCCGAAATTTTCGGACACCAGGCTTGGATGACAATGTGATTAATCCTCTGGAAGGCGACCTCTGTGTCAGTACCAGGCAGTTGGCCCGCCAGTACACGGTAAGCCAGACGACCGTGTGGAACATTCTCCATGGCAACTGTTACTACCCTGACCACTTACAGTGTGTGCAGCGCTTACTAGCTACAGAATTTCACGTCGGGAGTGGTAACTTCACCTTTCATAAGTCATCTCTGCGCTAGTAGGCTGACTCCGCACATTATGGTGACAGCGAATCATCAGCATCGGTGCAACCGGAATGGTTTGGCCGGAACAATTGGCGACCGTATTTTGGGAGCAGTCTTCCTTCCACGTCTCCTTACGGGCCGGAGCTATCGGCGTTTCTTCTCGTGACTTTGGCTCCCTTGCTGGAAGATGTGCGTTTGATGACTCGAAGGGTTATGTGGCTGTTACATGGTGGTGCTCCAGCCCACTTCGCCGTTAACTTCCCACCGCATCTCAATCAAGTCTTCCCTGGTCGATGGAACTGACGAGGGGGTCCAGTTACACGGCCTGCTCGTTCACCGGATCTCAACCCCTACCGATTTGTGGTTTTGAGGCCATCTCAAAAGTATCGTGTATGCAGAGCCCATTCCAGATGTTGAGACACTGGAGCCGTGCATTCATATTGCCTTTGACACTTATTGCAACAATGGCTGCATGGTACAGCCCATATTAGACCGCAAGTCTCTCCAACAATGTGTAATGAATAAATGATTTCTTGCATTTAAGCCATTTATTTCCAATTGTACGTTTGTTAGACCTTTTTTGTTCCGTAGCCTCTCATCGATCAGCCTCTAGAGTCTGTACGCTGTGGAAAAAATCATCCTGTATATATAATGACCCAGAAATGATGCGATGAACCTCGAGGGATTGTAGAGGGTGTCTTTTTAGGAATAAATCGAGGATGGGAACCCGTGACCGGAAACGTCATCCAACGACGCTACAGACCACCGAAGTTACAGTCACCAGCGCCTGACACTAGGCAATCCCTTCGGCCGTAAAGGGAAAGTCTCGCAATGTCGTTCGCTATTCAGTGATCGCGAATGACTGGAAAAAATAGCCAGTGGAGCTCTAGCTGTTGCGTGCACACGCCTTGCCACCTATGAATGCGATTCTCCGTTGCCTTGGAGGATGACGGTTGTCGACATTGGTTTCCATTAATTTTTCTATTTTATACCGAAAAATATTGAAGAATTTCCATGGAAACCTTTGTCCGAAACCATCTTCAATGAAGCAACAGAGCATCGCATTTATAGGGGACAACGCCATTTTATGCAGCACCTAGCTCTATCTTCTCAACTGACGACCGTGGCAATCAGTCGCGATCACTGAACAGCAAACAACATTGGGAGACGTTCCGCCAACGATCCATCAACGTAAGAAGTCACGTTTGCTGCCGAAGGGGTAGCCAAGTAACTTTGATGCTCGATAACTTCGTTGGATGAAGTTTCCGGACAGACGTTCCTATCCTTGATTTGTTCCTCAAGACACGCTCTACAACCCTTTGACGTTTGTCGCAACGTTTCTGGTTCGTGCGGTACATTTTTTCTCTGTTAACGTTCTTATTTAAATTGTTGAACTCAATTAACTTGCGACGGGTAAATTAAAATTAGGATAATGGAAGAAAGCTGTCGTTGCTTCACTGGAGTATAGAAAGCATCTTCGCAGCATTAAATAATAGAAAGTACAGAATAAAATGGTATAAGTTTCTTCGTCTCAATTACTAAATCACCCTCAGTGGCGTGATGTTTCGTTATTATAGAGAGCAAATCAAAAAAAAGTTCTCTTTTAATATTATAGCTATTGCTCAAAAGAATACTTAGTTTTCTGTTAACAGTAATAATGCAGTTTCTTACAATTTTTCTTTTTTGCATTCACCTTTGTTTCTCATTGAATTAGTACGATAACGTCGAACTTCTTTTTGATTGTGTCCATGATGTTTCGAGACACTTGTTACATAATATTGAGGCTTCACACCTTACTGAGAACTCAGAGATAATGAACAGCTCTAAAAATCTGTTCAATTGCGCAACGTTATGAACCTAATATGATGTTCACTTTTTGGTCTTCAAGTTTTTACGGACTCGGGCATACTCAGAACAAACTCTGGACATATGTGATGATACAAAGCTTTGTTGAAAAAGAAAAGAAAAGAACATTTCAGCTCATTATCTTGTATATAGATGAGATGACCTCAACATACTGTGAGAACTCCCGTATCGCATACATCTTCCGAATGACAGTTTAACAATATCTGCCAAGTGAAGTAATTAATTGATGGATGGATTATTACAGGGGATTCACATTTTTATGAACCGTCTCTAGGATTTCACTGGATCATTGAAACTAGAAAGGCTTGCTTTGACACCTGAAACGTCCTTGTGAACAGAATAATATGCTTGACTACAGAATTATTTGAACATTTAATTGTACCAGGAGACATACTGTGCCTTTTGGGTGCCGGGAAGAACTACTCTAAAATAAAGAAAATGCTTCCCGGCATTCATGCAACATCAGACAATGGCATGATTTCCACGTGCAAACGAGTACTCACGGATTACCCAAGAGAAACGATTGACGGGCGTCCGGATGATATGATGCCACTCGAGACACGCTATCTGGCTCTCTTTGAGTGTCACTCGTCAGTTACAAGAGGGGTAATTACCAAGGTTTCAATGTTTGGCAGTGAAGATGCCGAGAGTTTAAAATAAATGCATCACAGGAAGAAACGGGTTCAGATTTCCATGCGACCGTTCTGATGAAGTTTCTCTCTTCCATTAGCCATAATGCATGTTGGGTTTGTTTAAGCAATTGGCCGATTTTCACCCCACATCCTTGTAGTACAGAGGCCAGGACACTGAATTCGCATCATGGAGATCAACAGATTTAGGTTTCCATAATTTCCCTTAACCGCTCCGGGAATATGGTGGAATGGTTCCTCTGAAAGGGCACGGCCGATTTCCTCCCCCATTCTTCCCCCATCAGTTTTTGTACTCGGTCTCTGAATACCTCGTTGTCGAGGGGACGTTCAGCTCTGGTCTTCTTTTCTTCCTTCCTTCCTTCAAATGAGCAATCATCCACGAGCAAATGTCATTTCGATATCTGACAGGTAGTTAAACTCGCACTGTCCTTTAATCAATGGAAATCGCTGCTCAATGGAGAGGGGATGTGGGAGAGAATGATTTTCAAACATATCACGCAACTACACTTGTTTCCCTGCCTTGGAAACCTACTTTGTATTCCAGAATACCTCGTAGTGCATGTTAGAAACGTACAATTGATGTTTGGTATGGGGCAGTCTTTCAGTCTGCTGTTTAAAGTGTTTATGTAAATATCGGATGAAAACAAGTAAGAGGTGATAAACACAACTTACGAGAACCAATTTATTGCCTATGTTGGAACAGACAAAGAGTATAATTAGGAATGATTTGTGATATTTTTCTATTCAGGTGACCTCGTTGACAAAGCAAAACTGCAGCAAGTAACTGCTGTGTCAGCGAATTTAAAATCTTAGATTGCAGAACAGTTACGGAAAGATAACACACACACACACACACACACACACACACTTACACACACACACACACACACACACACACATTGTAAACACTAGCGCCATCACACAACCAAATTCAACCGACGCTAGAAATCAGAGAAAATTTCTAAATTACGGTTAAGGTAGCATTAATTGTGTCCCTCTGTTTTTTCACAGGGGAGAGAGCAGAACTCCGCACAGAATTTAGTAACTTCTGGCGTCGGATATTTTTGTTGTGTGGCTGCGCTAGTGTTTACAGGCTGTGTGCGCACGCGCGCTCCCGCTTGTGTGTGTGTGTGTGTGTGTGTGTGTGTGTGTGTGTGTGTGTGTGTGTTATCTTTCGGGAATTTCTCTGCAAACCGAGGTTCTAAATTCACTTGCACAGCGCTTTCCTTCTGCAATTTTACAGGGTGGTCACGTGTCGAAATATCGGTGGTTGTTGACGACGTCACCCGCCTGCATTCCCGGTTAAGTTATTTGAACAGAAAGGTTTCGAGTTTACCGCAAGGTATACGATTCCATTCTTTTGGCGTTTCGGCTACTGACTTCACTGTCATCAGGTGCTGTGAGTAATCATGCTATGTGTGCTGCAAACTGCAGGCACTGCAGGGAGCAAACACAAAAAAAGAATTCTGCCTTCACACCAGAAAGCTGGAGTAGAGCGACTGGAATGCGAGTAGTTTCAATGAGAATTTGGCGCACCGATGGTGTACATTGAAATTCTGAGACATGCAGAGAAGACAGGCCCAGAACCATGAAAGGCGAATATGACTTTGACATTATTTACCGCCTCACACTCTCCCTCAACAGAACACACCATTATGATCTATTTCTTGATTCCTCATGATACGTCTATACCGGTTATTCCATCTTTTAGTCGCACTCAGTCAATAAGCTATTTTCTCTTCAATTCGACTCAGTATCTTTACGTTAGTTAGTCCATCTACCCATCCAGTCTTCGACTTTCTCCCTTATAACCACAATTCATAACACTGTAATCTCCATTTGTCCGAGTTGTTTGTTGTCTACCTTCCAGTTTCAAACAGAACAACAATACAGACAATTTCTCAAAAAAATGTTCAAATGTCTCTGAGCACTATGCGACTTGACTTCTGAGGTCATCAGTTGCCTAGAACTTCGAAGTAATTAAACCTAACTAACCTAAGGACATCACACACATCCATGCCCGAGGCAGGATTCGAACTTGCGACCGGAGCGGTCCCTCGGTTCCAGACTAGCGCCTAGAACCGCACGGCCACTCCGGCCGGCTGACAATTTCTAGCAGAAAAGACTTCGTAAGAAATTTGCATTTATAATTAACAGTTTCTGTGTGTCAGTTAAATATTTATTGATACTACCTGTCTATATTTTACATCCTCTGTGTTTTGGCCAGTGTCAGTTACTTTGGTGTCAAATACCAAAAAGGAAACACTCACCCGTTGCTGTGTTTCATTTACTGATCTAATTTCGGCTGCATACTTGCACTCATTACGCTTTTGTTGATGTTGATCTTAGACGCTCTTTTCAAGACACTGTCCATTCTGTTAAACTAATCTTCCATGTTCTTTGCCGTCTCTGACCGAATTACTGTATCACCAGTAAATCTCGAAATTTATATTTCTACGCCCTGGACTTTTCTTTCCCAAATTTCTCCTTATTTTCTTTACTACTTGCTCTATGTACAGGTTAAATAACGTGGGGGGATATTGTGCAATCACATCCGGTTTCCTTCTCTACTAAAGCTTTGTTTTCATGTTCTTCGACTCTTAAAAACAGAAGATTGCTTTTTGTGTAGGTTATATTATTTTATTCTAGATAAATTCAGCCGTTGATTTGGCATTCACCTCAGACTGTTGTGTGCAACCGGTAAATGTTTCCGAAAAATGTGAAAAAGCACACCAGACTGAATATGTCGCCTTTCCTCGTTTGGGTGCACGCAATCTCCATCACTACTGTAATTGCGCAGGCGGTCTGTCCCATTTCGGCCGTAACAAGCACCAACTCCGTCTAGCTGGGACAGCATTGTATTGTCTAGATAACAGTGCTGTCGCTGTCTAGTGCAGGCTCTAAGCAGATAGCGCCTCACTCGCTTGGCGTTCGCCGTCCACGAAGCTGCTTCCACTGTCGACACATCGCCTCAGCATGGTAAGTACTGCTTCCAGTCTCTTTCACCTCCAGTCATTATTGGCCTGTTATGTGACTGCTATAGGCTACTGACGCTTTCACACTGTTCCACAAAACCCATCTGAAGTCGCACTGAATTGCTCAGGTACGCGGGTTAATGTCCTTTTACTAGTGGCAATTGGGTTGCGGCGTATAGATAGCATCGCAAATAGCGGACTTATCTGCCAGCGCATGGCCTAGATCTCACTTTTCCTGAGCAATACCGAAATCAGTTTGAAACATAACTCTCAGCCAAAAAAATTATGCGTGCTTGATAGCATATTGATTGGCCTTTGGAACGCAATACAGCCCCTATCCCGCGTGGTGTGGATTCGAAGACTACTAGGAAGTTTGAGGAAGTACGTGGAACCAGACGTTCCCGAACATTATGGGTCGGTGATTTGCAGGTGCGGAGCTGGGATCCGACAGCATGCCTTATGAGTTCCGTCGGCTTCCGATCACATGAATTTGGTGGCCATACGTCGGTGTGAGCTCATTGTCATGCTCCTCAATACCTTTTACACGATTCTGAGCTTTTGACACGAATATTTACCTTGTGGCATGACGACTTTGTGGTCGGGGAAGACTTTAAGCAGGACCGGACGCAGGTGGTCCGTAATAATATACAGGGTGTTACGGAAAGGTACGGTCAAATTTTCAGGAAACATTCCTCAGACACAAATAAAGAAAAGATGTTATGTGGACATGTGTCCGGAAACGCTTAATTTCCATGTTAGAGCTCATTTTAATTTGTTCTTCCACCTACGCTCAATGGAGCACGTTATCATGATTTCATACGGGATACTCTAAATGTGCTGCTAGAACATGTGTCTTTACAAGTACGACACAACATGTGGTTTATGCACGATGGAGCTCCTGCACATTTTAGTCGAAGTGTTCGTACGCTTCTCAACAACAGATTCGGTGACCGATGGATTGGTAGAGGCGGACCAATTTCATGGCCTCCACGCTCTCCTGGCCTCAACCCTCTTGGCTTTCATTTATGAGGGCATTTGATAGCTCTTGTCTATGCAGCCCCGGTACCAAATGTAGAGACTCTTTGTGGTCGCATTGTGGACGGCTGTGGTACAATACGCCATTCTCCAGGGCTGCATCAGCGCATCAGGGATTCCTTGCGATGGAGGGTGGATGCATGCATCCTCGCTAACGGAGAACATTTTGAACATTTCCTGTAACAAAGTGTTTGAAGTCACGCTGATCGCTCTGTTGCTGTGTGTTTCCCTTCCATGATTAATGTAATTTGAAGAGAAGGAATAAAATGAGCTCTAACATGGAAAATAAGCGTTTCCAGACACATGTCCACATAACGTATTTTCTTTCTTTGTGTGTGGGGAATGTTTCCTGAAAGTCTCGCCGTACCTTTTGTAACACCCTGTATAGTCCACAGATGTCACGGTCTCCTCGTTTACTACCACAGTTTACATGAAAACCCAGCTGAATGTCCCCCAGCGACCTGTATCCGTGGCGCGGAAGCACACTTGGGACAGCCGTTCACCTGTTGCGTACCGAGACTCGATCGTCGACCTGGTGTTATTAGAAACGTGATTCATCTGACCAGACGGTCAATTCGCGATTATGTCTCATCTCCTGTGTTGCCTAATACGGAGCCCCATGTTCGGCAATGTTCGCCAGACATTGTGCTGAGAAACATCTGTACCTGCACCAGCACTGAACGATGTCGTCATAATCGCATCTCCTGCTTTACAGCGCGTTCTGTCATGAGACGTGGACGAACAAAAACCTTTTCACATTCGCGTGGTTTCACCGTTCTTGAGCCACTTTCCACAGATGCAGAACGCGAACGCGAACGCGAACAACCGACTAGATTCGACGGAAGTGTCGTTGCTAGGCGACGGACCGTAACTACACGCCGTTTGTCACAGTCGTGTGAGTCTGTGGACGCCCTCATTTGCTACACGTAACGTCGCTAGAATGATTCGTCACTCTCCTCGACTCCGCTTGTGTACTTTCCTCACCTCATCACGTGCTCGCAACGTCGTGAACGGAATTCAGCTCCGTGCCGGGCTACGCTCATGTTGTTTTAGCAGCGTATATTCTCGCAGGCTGCGGGAACAATGGAAAGATGAAAGCTTATTTTACAAGACGAGTTACTGCATTGGCTTGTACACTGAAGAGCAAAAAAAAAAACCGGTACATCTGCCTAATATCATAGAGGGCCCTCGCGAGCACGTAAAAGTGTCGCAACACGACAAGGCATGGACTCGACTAATGTCTGAAGCAGTTCTGGAGGAAACGGACAGCATGAATCTTGCAGGGCGGCCCATAAATGAGTAAGAGTACGACTGGGTGCAGATCTCTTCCGAACAGCACGTTGCAAGGCTTCATAGATTTGCTCAATAATGTTCATGTCTGGGGAGTTTGGTGGCCAGTGGAAGTGTTTATACTGCGAACAGTGTTCCTGGAGCCACTCTGTAGCAATTCTGGACGTGTGGGGTTTCTCATTGTCGTACTGGCGTTGTTTAATTCCGTCGGAATGCTCAATCGATGCAGGTGAACAGGCTGGGTGCTTACGTACGTGTCACCTGTCACAGTGTCGTATCTAGACGTATCAGGGGTCCAGTATCACGCCAACTGCACACGCCCCACATCATTACAGAGCCTTCACTAGCTTGAACAGTTCCCTGCTGATGTGCAGGGTCCATGGATTCATGAGATTGTCTCCATACCCGTACACGTCCGTCCGCTCGATAAAATTTGAATCGAGACTCGTCCGACCAGGCAACACGTTTCCAGTCAGCAACATTCCAATGTCAGTGTTGACGGGCGCACGCGAGGCGTAAAGCTTTGTACCGCGCAGTCACCAAGTGTACATGAGTGGGCTCCGAAAGCCCATATCGACGATGTTTCGTTAAATGGTTCGCACGATGAGTCTTTTTGATGGCCCAGCATTGAAATCTGCAGCAATTTGGGGAAGGGTTGCACTTCTGTCACATTGAACGATTCTCTTCAGTGGTCATTGCTCCCGTTCTTGTTGGACCTTTTTCCGGTCGCAGTGATGTCAGAGATTTGATGTTATAAAATTCCTGATTTTTCACGGTACACTCGTGAAACGGTCGTATGGGAAAATCCTCACTTCATCACTACCTCAGAGATGCTGTGTCCTATCGCTCGTGCGCCGACTATAACACTACGTTCAAACTCACTTAAATCTTGATAACCTACCATAGTAGCAGCAGTTACCGATCTAACAACTGAGCCCGACTCTTGTCTTATATAGGCGTTACCGGACGCAGCCCCGGCCTGTACGCCCGCTACGGTCGCAGGTTCGAATCCTGCCTCGGACATGGGTGTGTGTCATGTCAGATTAGTTAGGTTTAAGTAGTTCTAAGTCTAGGGGACTGATGACCTCAGATGTTAAGTCGCATAGTGCTCAGAGCCATTTGGACCATTTTGAACCGGCTGCAGCGCCGTATTCTGTTTACATATCTCTGTATTTGAATACTCATGCCTGTACCAGATTTTCTGGTGCTTCGGTGTATTATAGTAATACATCGGTTGCATTCGAGCTTACTGGTGCACCAGACCTCTACGCATTAAATCGCGGTTTAAACGTGTTTCACCATTTATGGCACACTTTATACGAATGGTCTTAAAAATATACTCTCTAAGGCACATTTTAAGGCAATAAAAAAATTTAAAAAATGTGTTCTGCTCTACCCCTTAAACTCCCATTGACAGCACAAAATTCTGTTGTGCCTTTATCTGAGAAACTCTCGTTACACATGACTTGCTTTATCAAAGTTATCCTCTCCCTGACCGTATCGCATGCGCATGCAAAGTCCTCCTTTCAGGTTGTTAACGTACTTAGCCCTTTTACTACTTACGGTCACATATCTCACTGCAGGCCGGCATGTACGATAATTATGAACAATCACTTCGCGTCGAAGAGACCTCAATTTTGAGATAGCAAGTAGACATACAGTTATTAGGTACGATGTTTTCATACCTGCGACACTTTCTCCTACCTCCGCTGCTCAGAATTTCCCTATGTTTTGTGATCAAATAAACAAATAAATAACGTAACTAACTTACGTTAAAATACTTAATTAGAATATTTATTTTGTGGGATTGACAATGGTGGAGATTGGTGGAATACTAGTTAGCATGCAAAATCCTTTACAAATTACGAATGTAATCTCATTTCTCTTATAAACATCTATAAGACTCAGTATAAGAAATATTAAGTGCAGTATTCGGCATCTGAAAGAATATTTGAACACGATAGTCCTTCCTTAGGGAATCAGAGCGCAGTTTACCTTTGTAGCCATCTCTAGAAACCAACTCCCACATCATTGAACGTCACACAGGAAACACTGTGACATCGCTATCAGTCCTATACACTAATGTCTGTGAAAATTACACCACGATGAAGGTTACACGTGAATAAAGTGAACTTTGTATCGCCAACTAGATACATGAGGAAACATAGTTGATATCTAGACATCACGTTCTCCTCACGGATGAGTGTCGTATATGCCTTCAACCAGACAATCATCGGAGACATTTCTGGAGGCATCCCGGTCAGACTTAACGCCTTAAACACACTGTCCAGCGAGTGCAGCAAGGTGGAGGTTCCCTGCTGTACCTGGGTGGCATTATGTGGGGCCGACGTACGCCGCTGTTGGTCATGGAAGGCGCCGTAACAGCTGTACGACACGTGAATGCCGTTCTCCGGCCGATAGTTCAACCATATCAGCACTATATTGGCGAGGCATTCGTCTTAATGGACGGCAAATCGCGCCCACATCGAGCAAATCTAGTGAATGACTTCCTTCAGGATAACGACATCGCTCGACTAGAGTTGCTAGCTTGTTCACCAGATATGAACATTATCAAATATGCCTGGGGTAGATTCCAAAGGGCTGTTTATGGACGACGTGAACAACCAACCACTCTGAAAGATCTACGGCGAATCGCCTTTGAGGAATGGGCCAATCTGGACCAACAGTGCCTTGATGAACTTGTGGATAGTATGCCACGAGGAATACAGGCATGCATCAATGCAAGAGGACGTGCTACTGGGTATTAGAGGTACCGGTGTGGACAGCAATGTGGACCACGACCTCTGAAGTTCTCGCTGTATGGTGGTACATCATGCAATGCGTGGTTTTCCTGAGCAATAAAAAGGGCTGAAATGATGTTCACGTTGATCTCTATTCCAATTTTCTGTACAGGTTCCAGAACTCTCGGAACCAAGGTGGTGCCATACCTTTTTTCTGATATGTGTATACTACCCCTGTCTTCCATAGGTCTGACCTAGATCTACATACGTCGTTTACGAAAGTCATAGATGTCACGTTTTCCCATTTGTTTATTCTTGTAAAGTACAAACGAACGGACTGCTTCTACTTCCACGCACCATCTATCGAACTGAAGCAAAATAGTGTTGGCACTCCACTCGCATTACGTGATTTGGCATTGCACCGCAGACTCCGTGATGAAGAGCAGAAGCGAGAAGATTGAGAGGGAGGCGTTTACAGACAAGAACAGAGGTAGGTACGGCCCGTGGTGGATAACGTCGGCAACACCTCTGCCATACCTCAGCAGCTACCTCCAACAGCTTCCTGCATCAGTAATATTGTGGGGCAGCAGCGAAATAGTGCCTTGTATTGCACTAACCTTGTAGCATTGTGGACGGCAACAACATTGCGGCCACCCATTGTCGTAAATTATAATCCGTGTTAAGACACATTAACTTGTACACGTCATGAGGAGGGAGACCATGTTCCTTTATAAACCTACGGTCAGGTGGTGGAGCTACACTAGTTTAGAACTTCTCTGAACTTCTTCTACCCAACAGTATATCAAAGACTAGAAGAAAATTATCCGTAATTTCAAATACCTCACTGCATCTGTGAACTGAACGACGGTATAAAAGCCCCATAGATTGTATTTGAGGTACGCGGACGTCCCCAGACAACCCAACAAAATGGGCATCATATGCTCCTCAACTTGTTCGCAAGATTCAACATCAGAAGGCGAATAAAATGGTTCATTCTTTTTATGCGAGTGATACCGCGATCAACAAAAAAGGTTGTTCTCGGACTAGTGGCCTTAATAACGCGGTAGGTTACGGACGTATGTTTTCTTTATTGAGTTAAAGGGAGTTATTGTATTGTCAGTAACAATAATCTCGGAGTGAAAAATTATTTACAGATTCTACAGGTGCCAGACTGCAGTTGAGAGAGATGGTTCAAATGGCTCTGAGCACTATGGGACTTAACATCAGTGGTCATCAGTCCCCTAGAACTTAGAACTACTTAAACCGAACTAACCTAAGGACATCACACACATCAATGCCCTAGGCAGGATTCGAACCCGCGACCGTAGCAGTCGCGCGGGTCCGGACTGAGCGCCTAGAACCGCTAGACCACCGCGGCCGGCAGTTGAAAGAGATGAAGAACATGCAATGCAACCATCGTTCATGAGCGGGCAAGTCAGGGTTGTGGTCAAACCGTGATGTTATTCAGTCTATAAAATGACCAAGTAGTAATGTAAACCACGAATAAATTTAGAAAAGGTATCAAATATCAGGATGAAAGAAACAAGCTGGTGACATTGCAAAAAGTGGTGACATTGCAATTTCAGTCGGAGCTAGCAAATGGCTTGGAAGAGCGCATACGCGAAATACAGTGAAGCGCTAAAGAAACTGGTATGGGAAAGCGTCTTCAAATACAGAGGTAAGTAAATAGGCAGAAAACGGCGCTGCAGTCGGTAACGCCTATATAAGACAATAAAAGTCTGGCGCAGTTCTTAGATCGGTTACTGCTGGTACAGAGGCAGGTTATCAAGATTTGAGTGAGTTTAAACGTAGTGTTATAATCGGCGCACAGATGATAGGCCACAGCGTCTCCGAGGTAGCGATGAAGTGGGGATTTTCCCGTACGACCATTTCACGACTGTACCGTGAATATCAGGAATCTGGCAAAGCATCAAATATCCGACATCGCTGCGGCTGGAAAAATATCTTGCAAGAACGGGAACAATGACGGCTGAAGAGAAACTATAAAAATCGGTAGAGATATGGACGGACTTGACGTGCTGGTAGGGGCACGTGATTGAAGTTTCTTTGGGGCAACGCGTGATGAGTTTGTAGGTTTAAGCTTGAGGGCATGTGATGGTATTGTGTAGGATATCACGACTAACTGGAATGGAAGATGTGGTATGTCACGGGCGATAAAATGTCATACATTGACAGAAAATTTCTGCGTTCATTGCAGGAGCGGACTACAATCACACCTTTCTGGATGGATGTGCTGATTACATTCGGCAGTTGCATAGGCAGAGAGATTGGGAGGCAGAAATTTATAAGATTTTAAAGAAACCTTGGTATTACAAGTGCGGAAGCTTAACGGTAAAGAGAATGCCAGACATTTGGTACAACAAAGACACAGATTGACGGCCGAAAAATATTGGAGAGGCGGCAGATGGCTCTAAGCCAACTGTCCTGTTGGAGACCTAAAACTCGAGACAGTGTAATTCTTTCTGCGGGCAGTCGCCGGAGGCTGTCACATGGCCCCTCTGCCATGACTCCTCACTGATGGAACTTGGAGCAACGTGGAAGGGTTCAAACGCCATGCTAGACTACTAGTTGTAGAATCCAGTGAGCTCTTCGTTTGTGGTTTGGAGATGGGCTTCCATTGTTAGTTTATGACTGAGTGCTAGTCCGAGCTATTTTTCTGTGACAAACGTGTTCTGTTTACGTTCATCATTGTTAATTCCCTCGCCCAGAAGAATGAATCTGGTTCATCAATGGTGTACCATCACTCTTCCGCATTTATAAAACATACAAGCATAGCTTTCTCAAATGAAATTTTAGAATATGGTTCTAAAATTACACTACTGGCCATTAAAGTTGCTACACCACGAAGATGACCTGCTACAGACGCTAAATTTAACCGACAAAAAGAAGAAGCTGTGATATGCAAGTGCTTAGCTTTTCAGAGCATTCACACAACGTTGGCGCCGGTGGCGACACCTAGAACGTGCTGACATGAGGAAAGTTTCCAACCAATTTCTCATACAGAAACAGCACTTGACCGGCGTTGCCTGGTGAAACGTTGTTGTGATGCCTCGTCTAAGGAGGAGAAATGCGTACCATCACGTTTCCGACTTTGATAAAGGCCGGATTGTAGCCAATCGCGATTGCGGTTTATCGTATCGCGACATTTCTGCTCGCGTAGGTCGAGATCCAATGACTGTTGGCAGAATATGGAATCAGTGGGTTCAGGGGGGTAATACGAAACGCCGTGCTGGATCCCAACGGCCTCGTATCACTAGCAGTCGAGATGACAGGCATCTTATCCGCATGTCTGTGACGGATCGTGCAGCCACAGATGGGGACGTTTGAAAGACAACAACCATCTGCACGAACAGTTCGACGACGTTTAGAGCAGCATGAACTATAAGCTCGGAGAACATGGCTGCGGTCACCCTTGACGCTGCATCACAGACAGGACCTCCTGCAATGGTGTACTCAACGACGAATCTGGGTGCACGAATGGCAAAACGTCATTTTCTCGAATAAATCGAGGTTCTGTTTACAGCATCATGATGGTGGCACCCGTGTTTGGCGACATCGCGGTCAACGCACATTGGAAGCGTGTGTTCGTCATCGCCATACTGGCGTATCACTCAGCGTGATCGTATGGGGTGCCATTGGTTACACGCGGTTGGTCACCTCTTGTTCGCATTGACGGCACTTTGAACAATGGACGTTAGATTTCAGATGTGTTACTACCCGTAGCTCTACGCTTCATTCGATCCCTGCGAAACCCTACATTTCAGCAGGATAACGCACGACCGCATGTTGAAGGTCCTGTACGGGCCTTTCTGGATACAGGAAATGCTGCCTTGGCCAGCACATTCTCCAGATCTTTCACTAATTTTAAACGTCTGGTCAATGGTGGCCGAGCAATTGGCTCGTCACAATACGCTAGTCGCTACTCTTGATAAACTGTGGTATCGTGTTGAAGGTGCATGGCCAGCTGTTCATGTACACGCCAACCAAGCTCTGTTTGCCTCAATTCCCAGGCGTATCAAGGCCGTTATTACGCCCAGAGGTACTGATTTCTCAGGATCTACGCACCCAAATCGCGTGAAAATACAATCACATGTCAGTTCTAGTGTAATATATTTTTCCAATGAATACCCATTTATCATCTGCATTTCTACTTAGTGTAACAATTTTAATGGCCAGTAGTGTATTTAAACAGACAGTTGCTGTATATGTAAGACCTTAGGTAATTGATTGTTGTTTTAAAAACACGACGAAAACTGTTAAGTAGATATTGTACAAAAGCTTGAAACACTTCATATCACTAAGTCATTGGAAGTGAAAAGAAGATAAGGAAAATCGTTGTGGGGGAATAGTTTGGAAAAGAATGTGAGATGAAGGAGGTGAAGAGGAGGACTCTGAACTAGCTGTTAGAAAAGGATAGACGGGAATGGTTGCATAGGAGCGAGCGCCAGCAGCAGGTGGTAGAGACGGCCGGTGCGCGTGTTGCAGATGTCGCGGGCGCGCCTGCCCCGGCTGTGGCTGTGGCTGCCCCTGGCGCTGGCGCCCCTCCTGAGCGGCCCGGCCGTGCAGGTGTCCGGCGCGCGCATCCTGGCGGCGGTGCCCATGCGCTCCGCCAGCCACTTCCGCGTGCTGCAGCCGCTGCTGCGCGCGCTCGCCCACCGCGGCCACCACCTCACCGTCATATCGCACTTCCCCCAGCAGCCGCCGCCGCCCAACTACACCGACATCAGCCTCAACAGCGCCGCCACGCACGGCCGCGCCCCCTCGCCTTACGTGAGTTGTCTACACGCTTTCTCTAACAGGGGCATATACAGTGGACAGGCCCACACTCACTTTACTCGCAGTGTTATTGAACGCAGTTTTCCGAAATTCCTTCACCAGGGAAGACGAATGGGATATTCCAGAATTCAAAACACGAACAGATGCTAGCATGAGTTTCTTAGAAATATATACCTTAGGGGTTGCGAAGCAACTCAAATCGCTTGATATGGGCAAGTCTTCAGGACCAGATTGTATACCATTTGGTTCCTTTCAGATTACGCTGATACAATAGCTCCCTACTTAGCAATCATATACAACCGCTCTCTCACCGATAGATCTGTACCTACAGATTGGAAAAATGCGCAGGTCGCACCAGTGTTTAAGAAGGGTAGTAGGAGTTATCCATAGAACTACAGACCTATATCATTGACGTCGGTTTACAGTAGGGTTTTGGAGCATATGCTGTATTCAGACATTATCAATCACCTCCAAGGGAACTATCTGTTGATACGTAATCAGCACGGTTTCAGGAAACATCGTTCGAGTGCAAAACAGCTAGCTCTTTATACGCACGAAGTAATGGCAGCTATTGACAGGGGATCTCAAGTTGATTCCGTATTTCTAGATTTCCGGAAGGCTTTTGACACCGTTCCTAACAAGCGACTTCTAATCAAGCTGCGGGCCTATAAGGTATCGTCTCAGTTGTGCGACTGGATTTGTGACTTCCTGTCAGGAAGGTCGCAGTTCGTAGTAATACACGGCAAATCATCGAGTAAAACTGAAGTGATATCAGGTGTTCCCCAGGGAAGCGTCCTGGGACCTCTGCTGTTCCTGGTCTTTATAAATGACCTGGGTGACAATCTGAGCAGTTCTCTTTGGTTGTTCGCAGATGATGCTGTAATTTACCGTCTAGTAAGGTCGATTTAGAAAAGATTGCTGAATGGTGTGGCAGGTGGCAGTTGACGCTAAATAACGAAACGTGTGAGGTGATCTACATGAGTTCCAAAAGAAATCCGTTGGAATTAGATTACTCGATAAATAGTACAATTCTCAAGGCTGTCAATTCAACTAAGTACCTGGGTGCTAAAATTACGAACAACTTCAGTTGGAAAGACCCCATAGATAATATTGTGGGGAAGGCGAGCCAAAGGTTGCGCTTCATTTGTAGGACACTTAGAAGATGCAACAAGTCCACTAAAGAGACATCTTACACTGCACTCGTTCGTCCTCTGTTAGAATATTGCTGCTCGGTGTGGGATCCTTACCAGGTGGGACTGACAGAGGACATCGAAAGGGTGCAAGAAAGGGCAGCTCGTCTTGTATTATCACGTAATAGGGGAGAGAGTGTGGCAGATATGATGTACCAGTAGGGATGGAAGACATTAAAGCAAAGACGTTTACGAAATTTCAGTCACCAACTTTCTCTTCCGAATGCGAAAATATTTTGTTGGGCCCAGCCTTCATAGGTAGGAATGATCATCAAAATAAAATAAGAGAAATCAGAGCTTGAACAGAAAGGTTTAGCTGTTCGTTTTCCCGCGCACTGTTCGGGAGTGGAATGGTAGAGAGATAGTATGACTGTGGTTCGATGAACCCTCTGCCAAGCACTTAAATGTGAATTACAGAGTAATCATGTAGATGTAGATGTAGAGCTCGCACAAAATAACGTGTTATCTACACAGTAATGTATTCCGGCCGAGTCCACCACTCTGGTCGCACGTTGACTTCCGCCTGCTGACGTACACGCTTCGAGGATTCTCGTTGCTCTCTCTTTACCACACAACACAACACCATAATCTTTCGACAGTCTAACGGCCTTGCTGAAGGGTTTTTCCGCTTCTCGCCTTGATTGTCTTGGCCATCCAGACACGGCCCCCAACCGACTCAAATTTCTGGCTTATTCACACACTATTGACACAGTGCTCTTGCCTGTTATCGTCGCAACTGTATGTGGTGTCTGTTCTTTCAGGCACGCCCAAAAGATATTTTTATTCTCTTCCAGTTAGTTACGTCCTCCAAACTGCATTCTTTATAACTAATCTTGCATCCTATACTATAATTAACCACACACACTTTTTTCCCTCAACTGCATGTGAGCACGAAGGAACCATTCTATCTCTATTCCATCATCATGCACGGCCGTTGTCCCTAAAGCATACTCTGTCTGTCTGTCCAACATGCTGATTACACAAACCTATGTTTCTCTCGCCCAGATAGAATCCCACTCACTTTATATTTCTTCAGAAGCGACAGCTACAAAGTTTATGAGCCATGAACCGAATAACTTAGCCAAGCTATCAATGATGCTAAGGAGGAACGAACACTATATTACGCAAAACGCTGTGTAACTAAATGTCTACAGAAATGTGATAAACACTGAGCCGTGGCGCGCCTCTCGGGCGCAAGACGCTATCGATTACTCTTCTGGTTGAGGTTGGCACTATGTGCGATCGCGAGCTCCTCCTGTCGGAGTGGGTCGTAAAGGGGGATTGACTGCGAGTACGGGAGTCTAGGACGGACAGCATCTGAGAACGGACATGGCAGCCGCACTCTGAGGCGACAAGAGAAGAGTTGTTGTGCACGGCCGAGAAGGGAGCGTTGAGCAAGGCGGCAGTCAGCATCACTTTCCGGGGGACACAGAGTTGTGGCAGTCCTGCGAGCAGACACCAGCTCCGGGAGCAGTGCTCCGGTTTGTGGACGTGACGTGGGTCGTATTTTTGAGCAGTATAGTTTGCTTGGTACGCACCTGCTGCTCCCTTTATGCACACGTGTGTTGTTCTGCCCGTATGTGCATTGAAAAGGTTACGCCCCTGCTGGAACAATGGCTTGTGCTTTACGTTCATGCACCCTAAATCATTTGTTTTGCTGCAGGCGGCTGTAATTTGAGAATTTTATTTTCGTCGCGATTGTCTTAGCCCGGTGGTGCCTAGTATCCGAGAACAAGACAGCTAACGTGTGACCTGTTGTTTTTGGTTTTCGCGTCCTGTTTGGGCAACCTAGTTATCACGCACACAAATGTATTGCTGCCGAGTGAGGTCAGTCCTAATCTTGTGGAACTAAGCTTTCAGTGACCGGCTCGTCTGGAGATTAATTAATTTAACCTTTGTGATGTGTTTTTTTGCTTTCAATGATGAATTTCTTGTCATTCATTTGTGTATGTTTCGCCGTTAATGATAACAGTGAGTAAGGTAGCAAGGCCTTGAAGGGCTCGCGTATCGTGAGTGAATTTTTGGGCAACTGTTTAATTTGATTTCTTGTTTATCGGTCTGGTGAAAACTTATGCCAAGTTTACTAATTTCCGCCTGTGTTCCGGAATTTGGTTTGAAGGTAAATCCGTTGGTAAATCTTTACTGGAGCTAACTGTTAACTGATCTTGCGTTGAACTAATGCCATTATTAAATCGTTTCTTGTGTGCAATAAATTGTATTACCATACAGAAGGAGACAGGGCACATTCTGTGGTCGAGGGGTAGGCACGGTTGCTGCTTTGCGAGTGGCGTCTTGTCGCTCGCTATCATTTCCCGCATTAGAACGGGCGGCGTGAGACTTGTTTGCTCGCGGCTGTATGGCCGATAGTCAGCTGTGCCTGCTCCCGCTTAGGGGTGTGCCGTGTTGCGTAAGGCGTACACCGACTTTCAGTCACTGTTACTCCTGTGTTGCTATCGGTCGCTTACCGAAACGTTAGTCTGTTTTAGCACGGTGATCACTGGGCAGTGACGATGTCGGTTGATCACCGGCGTTGGGGCGGTCGTCCGCTCTTAGTGGCTTCGGTCGCTTGGACTTGGCAGTTACCTTCTGGTTAAGCAGATCAAACTTCTTTATTTGCTGTAAATTCCTTAGTAGTTTGTGAGAAAAGTTGTAACTCAGCTTTTCATGATTTTACACAATTCAAGCATTTTGGTAAGGCATTTTCCTATCTATGTTTTATTTAAATTAGAATTCTTTATTGGGGTTATTCACCTGTTGAAGCTTAACATAAAATTTGTAACTTACCTTTCATGATTTTACTTAATTTAAGCATTCTTGTACAGCAGTCCTTTATCTACGTTTTATTGATTGGTAATTCTTGATTGATTGGTTGAAGGTTAACATATGTTTGTAACCAAGTTTATGTCCTTACTTAATTGAGATTTGTTAAGAGCCTTGATTACTGGAAGATCATTAAAGCTCGGGTGCTTGTAATTGTGAATACTGTTGTCTGTCTCTGTTGTGGGCTACCCTTCCACTTCTACAGCCAAGCTGTCCCATCTGCCAGTACAAACACATTTGTGCAATTGGTAATGAATCTCACCGTCCACAGGATACAGCAAACATCTGATTTGGCAGAAAGAAGAAAGGCCACGAGTTAGGCAATCACAATGACGTACACCACTGGTGGACACAATGATAAAAAGTATTAGTTCATTAACTATTAGTGGATTTTTACTTTGAACTGACACGACTAGTAATTTCATGCATGTATGCATGTCCGAGGGGCATTTGCATCGAATTATACACATACTATCAAATACAGACGTTGTGATAGTGGTATTTCGTCCACAGGCAAGGCCAGCATTGCCTCTCCCTATGCGGGAATCACACGAACGGTGTAAGTTTGGATCGGTCCGACAGTCACGCAAGGATAGCTGAAATGATTAAGATGACTACTCGCAATAAGCGGGATATCCGGGTACAAGTTCCGGTCCGGTACAAATTTTCATTTTTCTACAGTAAACCATACAGCTGACGTAATATCGTGTTCGCAGTTCGTGAACAAGTTTCGTAATATATTGTGGTTGGTGGTCTGAGCATATCTCCAAGGCCATGGCCTCATAATATGTTTGAAGTGATTTTTAATGATGAAAAAGAAAGAAAAATTTTATTTAATGTTTGTTAATTGTCGCTGGGTGCACAAGAAAGATATACTGCTGCACTCCCACCTGGCTTGTTCAGTGTTGCCACCACAACATACAATAAAATCATCAGAATCAGTCTGCCAGTAGCTGGCCTAGCTAACTTGTCACCCTCCAGAACTCCCCATCATCGCCCACCTTCATCTGAGGCAGCTTCTTTAATTAAGTTGGCTTGCGACGTCATTCCCATGGCGTCAAACAAGCTCTACGTGAGAATTACAAAATGAGTTACGAATCGATTTAATATTTCTATAGTTTTCAGTAACGGTGAAGGCTAATTTTCAGGATGATTCTGTTGACCCAAATAGTATTCAGGGACACTCACAGAGAGCCGATTTTGTCTGCATCCAAATCATGTTTACAATATATTGAATGAACTGGGGTGACATGGAACAGATGGCATAAAAACATAGAAGAGCGAAAATCATTACAAAAATATCAAAATTAGAACTCATCTCGGTTTGACCCATGCGATTCATTGTCTTGATTGAAAAAAAGTAGTCATCAATTCAAAGATTGTTTTGAGCACTGCATTGCTTCACTAGGCGTCGTCCTAGTAGACGTGGTATGCTGTTGCCTTCATCTGACCTTTTTTTGGGGGGGGGGGGCTATAGTTTAATATGGATTCCTAATCAAAGTACAACACGCCATATTTCATATCAACAAACACTGCGAGGGATGAAAAAAGTGACGAGTAACAGATGAAAATCCTTTGGCTGACCAGAGATGGAAGTCTTCATTAAACAATATTAATTAGAACGTTGTCTTTTGGATGAAACAGATTACCTGTATCAACAAAGAAGGCTAGGAGTGCATTTTTGCTGGAAAGAGCAGACAAGCAGTTGTTATAACTCCACTCAGACAATGAATTAACATCACTTACTTCCAGTATCATAGAAGTAGAGCAATTACGAGCAAAGTTTAAATGGATAGTAAATCGTGCTTTGGAGAAGGATGTGCCGAGTAAGTGGATTAAGGGTGGAAAAGACCCACCGTCCTTTAGCAACAAAATTCCGAAAATGCTGAGAAAGCAAAGACTGGTGTCCTCTTGGTTTAAAATAGAATGCCCAAATAACGACAGGAACAAGTTGATAGAGATTTAAGCTTCTGTAAAAAAAGACCGATGCGTGAAGCATACAAGAACTACAACTATCATAAGTTAGCAGGAGATCTTGTCAAGAACCCAAGTAAAATCTTATGCTAAGTGAATTCGCTAAGGGGGTCGATTTCTAATCAGTCACTAGTTGGGGTGTCTGCTGTGGCAAAGCAAACGTAAAGCCGATGTTTTGAATTTCGCTTTTAAGAAATCGTTCACGAAGGAGAGTCGTGCAAGCATAGCGTCGTTTGATCATCACGCAGACTCCCATATGGAGGATATAGTAACGGGCATCGCCGGCGGGTGGAAAAAAGTGAAAGAGTTGAAAACAAATAAGTCCACAGGTCGGGACGGAATGCCATTTAGATTTTACATATAGTCCTCTACGGAATTGGCTCCTTACTTAGCTTAACGAATCTCTCGCTCTGCGCAAAGTCCCACGCGACTGGAGAAAAGCGCAGGTGACTCCCTTATATAAGCAAGGTAAAAGAACGGACTCGCAAAATTACAGACCAGTCTCCTTGACATCGGTCTGCTGCAGAATTGTTGAACATATTCTCACTTTGAACATAATAAATTTCATTGAGGCGCAAAATCTTCTGTCCACAAATCACTACGGTTTCAGAAAGCATCGCTCGAGAGGAACTCACAGGATATCGTGCGGACTGTGGCTGAAGGGCAACAGGCCGATTTCATATACCAAGATTTCCGGAAAGCATTTGACACAGTGACCCACTGCAGACAACGGAGGTACGAGCACCTGGAATAAGTTCACAGATTTGTGAGTGCTCGTAAGTACACTGTCCTCGACGGCGACTGTTCGTCGAGAGTGTCCCAGAGAAAGGTGACAGGACCACTCATGTTCTCTATATACATAAACGACCTTGCCTGACAGGGTGAACAGCCATCTGCGGGTATTTAATGATGATACTGAAATGTGCGGGAAGGTGTCGTCGTTGTGTGGCTGTGGGAAGATACAGGATTTCTAATTGGTATACTGAATGGCAGCTAGCTACAAATGTAAAAATAAATGCAGTTTAACACAGACGAGTAAGAAAGACAATCCTCTAATGTTCGAATGCACCATTAGTAGTGTCGATTAAATATCTACGTGTACCGTTGCAAAGCGATATGAAATGAAACAATCATCAAGGACTGTAGAAGGAAAGGCATCGGTTTGCTGGGAGTATTTTAGCAAACTGTGGTGTATCTGTAAAGGAAACCGCATATAGGACACTATTGCGACCCATTCTTGAGCACTGCACGTGTTTTTGGGACACCTACCAGGTCGCATTAAAGGAAATCCAAGGAATTCAGAGACGGACAGGTATATTTCTTGCTGGTAGGTTCGAACAACACGCAAATAGTGCGTAGAGAGAAACTCAAAACGACGAAAGGTGATTTTTAATTATTTTTTTTATTTTTGAGGAAGAGTATCGAGGAAATTCAGTGAACCGCCATTTGAAGCTGACTGCAGAACGATTGTACAGCCATCAACGTAGATTTCGCGTAAAGATGATGAAGATAGAAGAAGAGAAATTAGAGCTTGTACGGAGGCATAGAGACAGCAGTTTTTCCTTCACTGTATTTGCAAGTTCAACAAGAAAGGAAATAACTAATAGTGAACTGAAAGTGAATTGTAAGATGTCCACCTGGGTGCCAGATGAGAAAAATTAGTTTGTTTAGATGCAATGAATTAGAAGAAAAAAAGTTAAGGAACTGTTTTTAAAACTATAACCTAGATACGAAACCATAACCCATGTGTAAAAATGGACAAATCATGCAATATTTCAGGACACCCACTGAAGATGCCATGTTAAAAAGGCGAAACGCGTCTGGTTGCATAATAAAAATAAAAATTTCGATGTGCAGCATACAAAGAAGGCATTTTCTTAAAAAAAATTCCAATTTTTAACTAGTAGTGGTACGGGGTACTCTCCACCATGCACCTTACCCTGCCTTGCGGAATACGTATGTAGATGTAGGTATAGATTTGTGCACTTAAATTACTTCATAATGCTTTCCTAAAAAGAACTGAGTGTAAACTGTGTCGGCTTCGCAGTAGTAGTTCATGGAAGCTAACCTTCAATGTGAGTAAGAGGTGGTTCTGACTTGCAATACATGGTAGTGATGTGAGGCATAATTCCTGAAAGAAAAACTTGTATCACGTGATGAAATCTGATAAATTGCATACAGCCCGGAGAAAATAAAACACGCCTGGAAAACATTTGATGCAGCTTGACATAGGTAATACCTCATCTAGCCTGGGTGTGGACTATGTAAGTTGGATTGCTGATCTTACGTGCATGTAATATTTTCAGGTGTACTTGTAACTTTCCCACGCCGTGCAAGTGAAAAGACTGATATGGAAAGATACGGATAGTTTCAAGCAGTTTTATCTGATAACCAAAAGTACCTGTTATGTTAGACGTGAACAATTTTACAACGGAAACATTTGGTTAGCGCAATTCTCATTTATTTTTCCGTCTCAGGTATACATTTTTAGCTAGGCTGCATGCTTCGATCACTCTGTATTATTCTCTGAATCAGCAACCCGTCTTGTCTACTCAGAACCGCATAACGTCAGAGTACTGCGTTTTACAACTGCAGTGGTTCCGAGTAGAAGAGACGGCTGGCTGACGCGAGTGCTTGGCTCTGAAGATGATAGAGTGACTAATAAATGAAATCTAATTAAAAATGTGCAACAGAGACGGAACAATAAGTGAGATTTACCGTAATTATCTAAACAGTTACTCAATCTCTTAAAACGATAACGTCGACTACTGAGGAAAATCTAAGTTACGACGGGGAAAGGATTTTCCTTCTGAAACAGTGTGTTAGGAACAAACTGAATGGCCACATTCGATCTTTGATTTACTAAAAGAGCGAAGAATGTTGAACCATTATATCTCGATAATGATGGAAACTGAATATTTGGATTAAAATTTGTGCCACGGCTAATATTTGAACCTTGGTCTCTCTGCTTACAAGGAATGAATGGTAACCACTACACCACTGTAGCAGAACACTGTAGCAGACTGCGTAAGTCCAGTGCCCTCCCCAACATTAACTCCAATTCATATCTTCCGCTTATTTTTCCCCTAAATCATCACTACTGACAGGGCGCTCCGATATTGAAATACCACCCCAGCGTTGGACATAATGCCCAATGGAAATGGCAATAGCGCCGATTTAAGAGGAAAATAAGCTGACGATATGGACTCTGAGATTGTGTTGCTGAGGGCATTGGATTTACGTAGTCCTTGCAGGAGTGTTAGTTGGAGTTCTGCGGTAGTGTAATACACTACTGGACATTAAAGTTGCTACACCACGAAGCGGACGTGCTATAGACGTGAAATTTAGCCGACAGGAAGAAGATGCTGCTATGCAAATGATTAGCTTCTCAGAGCATTCACACAGGGATGGCGCCGGTGGCGACACCTACAACGTTTCCAACCGATTTCTCATACACAAATAGCAGTTGACCGGCGTTGCCGGGTGAAATGTTGTTGTGATACCTCCTGTAAGGAGGAGAAATGACTACCAACACGTTCAAAATGGTTCAAATGGCTGTGAGCACTATGCGACTTAACTTCTGAGGTCATCAGTCGCCTATAACTTAGAACTAATTAAACCTAACTAACCTAAGGACATCGCACACATCCATGCCAGAAGCAGGATTCGAACCTGCGACCGTAGCAGTCGCTCGGCTCCAGACTGTAGCACCTATAACCGCACGGCCACTCCGGCCGGCGTAACATCACGTTTCCGACTTTGATAAAGGTCGGATTATAGCCTATCGCGACTTCAGTTTATCGTATCACGACACTGCTGCTCGCGTTGGTCGAAATCGAATGACTGTTAGCAGAATATGGAATTGGTGGGTTCAGGAGGGTAATACGGAACGCCGTGCTGGATCCCAACGGCCTCGTATCACTACCAGTCGAGATGACAGGCATCTTATCCGCATGGTTGTAACGAATCGTGCAGCCACGTCTCGATCCCTGAGTCAACAGATGGGGACGTTTGCAAGACAACAGCCATCTGCACGAACAGTTCGACGACGTTTGCAACAGCACGGACTATCAGCTCGGAGACCTTGGCTACGGTTACCCTGACGGTCCATCACAGACAGGAGCACCTGCGATGGTGTACTCAACGACGAACCTGGGTGCACGAATGGCAAAACGTCATTTTTTCGGATGAATCCAGGTTCTGTTTACAGCATCATAATGGACGCATCAATGATTGGCGACATCGCGGTGAACGCACATTGGAAGCGTGTATTCGTTATTCATATCACCCGGCGTGATGGTATTGAGTGCCATTGGTTACACATCTCTGTCACCTCTTGTTCCCATTGACCGTACTTTGGACAGTGGACACTACATTTCAGATGCTTTGCGACCCGTAGCTCTACGCTTCATTCGATCCCTGCGAAACCCTACATTTCAGCTGCATAATGCACGACCGCATGTTGCTGGCCCTGTACGAGCCTTTCTGGATACAGAAAATGTTCGACTGCTGCCCTGGCTAGCATATTCTCCAGATCTCTCACCAATTGAAAACGTCTGGTCAATGGTGGCCGAGAAACTGGCTCGTCACAATACGGCAGTCACTACTCTTGATGAACTGTGGTATCGTGCTGAAGCTGCCTGGGCAGCTGTACCTGTACACGCCATCCAAGCTCTGTTTAACTCAATGCCCAGGGGTATCAAGGCCGTTATTACGGCCAGAAGTGTTTGTTCTCGGTACTTATTTCTCAGGATCTATGCACCCAAACTGCGTGAAAATGTAATCACATGTCTGTTCTAGTAAAATTTATTTGTCCAATAATACACGTTTGTCATCTGCATTTATTCTTGGGGTAGCAATTTTAATGGCCAGTAGTGTAGTTAGCACTCTTGCCTCGAAAGCGAGACCTGGGTTCAAGTCATGTCTATGCAACAAAATTTAATTCATTTAGTCAGCTTCCACCATTATCGTGGATAAAGATGAGACTTAAATTTCTCGACGAGATTTTTATTATAATAATTATATCTCGGTGTGAGTTTTGACTTCTTTCAGGAATGTGCTGTTCATCGAAAGTGCCTCAGTGACGCACCGTGGTGTTACTTTTTCTACGCAGCTGCCGATGAGGGAAGGCAGCTTGCCGCGAGCGATGTGGCGCTGGTCGCAGTTGTGCGACAAGACGGCCGCATTCTGCCGGGAAGCGTACGCGGCGCCCGCGGTGCGCCGTTTGCTGGCCTCTGACGCGCGCTTCGACCTCGTGCTGGCCGAGGCGTTCGCCGGCGACTGCATGGCCGGCCTCGCGCACCGCTTCCGCGCCCCGCTGGTCGGCGTCGTCTCCAGCGTCGCCCTGCCCTGGGTCCACGACAGGGTCAGTAGTCTGGGCCGGCGTAAGGGCGGCGGGAAGCGAAAGCGGACACTGGCAGCGTTTGTGACGTCAGAACGCGAGACTCCACGTGGCAGTGCACTCCCGAGCGCAAGAGACAGTCGTGTCAGGTTCTCTGAAGAGTGCTACGAGCGTGGTCAATGACATGCTAAATAATTTTACGCAGCGCACGGAACTTACGAGACGCCGTACTGGATTACGTCAGTTGCAGTTTATTTAATAGTTTCAGAAGCATCGCACATAAAATCAGAATGATTAACACATACATATCAAGTATATGTGGTTGTTGTGGTCTTCAGTCGTGAGACTGGTTTGATGCAGCTCTCCATGCTGCTCTATCCTGTGCAAGCTTCTTCATCTCCCAGTACCTACTGCAACATACATACATCTGAATCAGCTTAGTGTATTCATCTGTTGGTCTCCATCCACAATTTTTACCCTCCACGCTGCCCTCCAATACTAAATTGGTGATCCTTCGATGTCTCAGAAGATGTCCTACCAACCGGTCCCTTCTTCTAGTCAAGTTGTGCCACAAGCTCCTCTTCTCCCAAATTCTATTCAATACCTCTTCGTTATGTGATCTACCCATCTAATCTTCAGCATTCTTCTGTAGCATCACATTTGGAAAGCCTCTATTCTCTTCTTGTCTAAGCTATTTATCGTCCACGTTTCACTTCCATACATGGCTACACTCCATACAAACACTTTCACAAACGACTTCCTGACAGTTAAAACTATACTCAATGTTAACAAATTCTTCTTCTTCAGAAACGCTTTCCTTGCCATTGCCAGTATACATTTTATATCCTCTTTACTTCGACGATCATAAGTTATTTTGCTCCCAGTTATTTTGCTCCCCAAATAGCAAAACTCCTTTACTGCTTTAAGTGTCTCATTTCCTAATCTAATTCCCTCAGCATCACCCGACTTCATTCGACTACATTCCATTATCCTCGTTTTGCGTTTGTTGATGTTCATCTTATACCCTCCTTTCAAGACACTATCCATTCCGTTCAACTGCTCTTCCAAGTCCTTTGCTGTGTCTGACAGAATTACAATGTCATCGGCGAACCTCAAAGTTTTTATTTCTTCTCCATGGATTTTAATACCTACTCCGAACTTTTCTTTTGTTTCCTTTATTGCTTGCTCAATATACAGATTGAATGACATCGGGGATAGGCTAGAACCCTGTCTCACTCCCTTCCCAACCCCTGCTTCCCTTTCATACCCCTCGAATCAAGCATATAACAAATGCAAAAAGGAACATAAAAGTATACAGATATATAGGGTGTTACAAAAAGGAACGGCCAAACTTTCAGGAAACATTCCTCACACACGAAAAAAGAAAAGATGTTATACGGACATGTGTCCGGAAACGCTTAATTTCCATGTTAGAGCTTATTTTAATTTCGTCAGTATGTAATGTACTTCCTCGATTGACCGCCATTTGGCCCAACTGAGGGAAGGTAATGTTGACTTCGGTGCTTGTGTTGACATGCGACTCATTGCTCTACAGTAATAGCATCAAGCACATCAGTACGCAGCATCAACAGGTTAGTGTTCATCACGAACGTGGTTTTGCAGTCACTACAATGTTTACAAATGCAGAGTTGGCAGATGCCCATTTGATGTATGGATTAGCACGGGGCAATAGCCGTGGCGCGGTACGTTTGTATCGAGACAGATTTCCAGAACGTAGGTGTCTCGACAGGAAGACGTTCGAAACAATTGATCGGTGTCTTAGGGAGCCGGAATATTCCAGCCTATGACTCGCGACTGGGGAAGACCTAGAACGAGGAGGACACCTGTAATGGACGAGGCAATTCTTCGTGCAGTTGACGATAACCCTAATGTCAGTTTCAGAGAAGTTGCTGCTGTACAAGGTAACGTTGACCACGTCACTGTATGGAGGGTGCTACGGGAGAACCAGTTGTTTCCGCACCATGTACAGCGTGTGCAGCCACTATCAGCAGCTGATTGGCCTCCACGGGTACACTTCGAATGGTTCATCCAACAATGTGTCAATCCTCATTTCACTGCAAATGTTCTCTTTGCAGATGAGGCTTCATTCCAACGTGATCAGATTGTAAATTTTCACAATCAACACGTGTGCGCTGACGAGTATCAGCACGCAATTGTGCAATCACGTCATCAACACAGATTTTCTGTGAACGTTTGGGCAGGAGTTGTTGGTGATGTCGTGATTGGGCCCCATGTTCTTCCACCTACGCTGAATGTAGCACGTTATCATGATTTCATACGGGATACTCTACCTATGCTGCTAGAACATGTGCCTTTACAAGTACGACACAACATGTGGTTCATGCACGATGGAGCTCCTACACATTTCAGTCCAAGTGTTTGTACGCTCTCAACTACAGATTCGGTGACTGATGGATTGGTAGAGGCGGGCCAATTTCATGGCCTCCACGCTCTCCTGACCTCAACCCTCTTGACTTTCATTTATGGGGGCATTTGAAAGCTCTTGTCTACGCAACGGACCCGATACCAAATGTGGAGACTCTTTGTGCTCGTATTGTGGACGGCTGTGGTACAATACGCCATTCTCTAGGGCTGCATCAGCGCATCAGGGATTCCGTGCGACGGAGGGTGGATGAATGTATCCTCGCTAACGGAGGACATTTTGAACATTACCTGTAACAAAGTGTTTGAAGTCACACTGGTACGTCCTGTTGCTGTGTGTTTCCCTTCCATGATTAATGTGATTTGAAGAGAAGTAATAAAATGAGGTCTAACATGGAAAGTAAGCGTTTCCGGACACATGTCCACATAACATATTTTCTTCCTTTGTGTGTGAGGAATGTTTCCTGAAAGTTTGGCCGTCCCTTTTTGTAACACCCTATACAAGCAAGTTTTTTTTATTTTATAAAGTCTTGGACCAGAACCTGGCAACGTCCAGCGCTTCCGGGTGGCATTCATCAAATCCTGTGCTTGGGTACACTACACACTGCGTGAGGTGGGTGGTGGTTTGAGTGTGTCCACAGTCACACACCGCCGGTTCATTTGAGAAGCCCCATTTGCGCATATTCTCTTTGGATAGTGTGACACCAGAGCGCAGCCTATTAAGAGATTTCCATGTCGTCCACCCGTCCACATGGCAGGGAGAGAGTTCTTCGTTTGGGACTAACCATACCCCAAAGTGCGCGTTTTCTTCTCGCCACACTGCCAGCCTCAGTTGCTGCCGTGTCCCGACGATAATTTCTGTTGTGAGCAGGAAGATTTTTGTACATTTTAGTCGACGGCGGGCTGGCTGGTATTTGTACAGCGGATGGGCAGGTGAGGTCAGCGCCTTTGTCTTTTCCTTCCTGGCCGTTACTTTCCTTCTAATATCTGGTGGGGCCACGCCTGCCAGGCAGTACAGTTTATCAGTCGGGGTTGGTCTCAGCCTGTGACGATGCGGCAGGATTCATTAAGCGGTATGTCCACGTGCTTGGCGTGGCTAGAATTGTACCACACTGGGTACGCGTACTCCACTGTTGAATAGCAGCATGTAGTGCCCGTTAGTTTGCGCACAATGTCGTTTCTCGCGGCTTCATTGTGTTTAGTGTTCATGCAGTGCTTTTTATAGGTGAGTGCTCTATCTAAGGTGACGCCTAAGTATTTTGGTGTTTCGCAAACTTCCAGGGGCACTCCTTCCCAGTTAAGTTGTAGTCTTCATGCCGATTGTCAGTTCTTTAGGTGGAAGGCGCAGGTTTGGGTTTTCCCTGGGTTGGGTTTGAGATGGTTCCCCTTATAGTAGGTAGCAAGCTGTTCGATGGCTTCTGACAGATTCTGTTCAATAGCTGAAACCCCTCCTGGATGGTTTCTACTTTATAACTTACCTGCTATTAAACTGGATGGTTCCCAAATTCTTGTTACAAACTTCAAGGTGTTGTAGAGAGGACTCGATTGATAAAGTTCTGATAAGGAACCCACATCAGTAAACGTACCGTTTGTGAGTAAAATGAGTTCTGAAGATTGGGTCACGATCACATCTCCCGCGTCACACAGCGGAGACAATTAGCTCTGACCCTTGTGCCCTACAGGAGCTCACAGCACGGGTGATTTTTGCAGTACTCGTCGTCCGGTTCTCTTCCACGTGGCGAAGGGCACCAACACCGACTCAAAGGAAGGCCTCGGCGCTTGTAAGTGACGTCACGTCAGCTAGGCACGGCGAACGCCAGGTCTGTTGCAGGCATAATGGTGGTGTCTCCCTCTCTGACACAGGAAAATGTGAAACTATAGGCGGTAGTTGACCAACACGCATTGTTCTGAGAGATTTCTGCAATCAATTAATTGTGCAATTCATTACACTTCTTAACAAATAGTGTACTCCTGAACTTTAATTTCCACCTGTTTTAAGGATTGACATACAAAAACAACTTCATGGCACAGCAGCAATAGAATTCGTGCTTCTTTACCTTATTTGTAAATCTGAGGAAGGTACCTTTGTACTGGGTTGCTTTTACAAGAAACTGTGAGTATAATGATGCTCTTCTTTAGGTATCTCGGTTGACTATGGGATGAGGAGCACTGAATGAAATATCTTGCGATTGTACACGTTGGGGGAGGGGGCGGGTGACAGAAGAAGAGACAAAAGAGAGATACTAGTTTTATCAAATAATTTTATTTTTTATTTTTTCTAATGTCCATGTTCAAAAAAGTTTAAGCTCAGCAGTATTTTCGATGTATGAAGCTATTTTGTTTCCTGTTTAGAATTCCTTTCGTTGAAAACGACTGTAACCTAATGACGGGCAACATTTGTAGAATTTACACATGTAAATTAGTTCACATTTCCAGTGACGATGTCAAACGACAATAAATAAAAGAAACGAGTTCATTGTAAGGGGATTGGGGTAAGTTTCCATAGCAAAATGGATCATGTAAACATAGTTACTTGGATGTAAAATTTCCGAAACTGGCAATGGGGCAAAGCATCTTCTCACATTGATCTACGTTTGTTTCGATAGGATTCAGTAATACAGAACTATGATCTTCATTAGTAGCTTTACGATAGTAAGAAAATCTTTCGTCTAAATGAAACTGCAGAATCCAAAACAATACCAAACATTTTGTCCAAAAATAAGAGATTTATAGTGATAAGCACGCCCAGGCGTTTCTGCCTGCAACAGACCTGGCGTTCGCCGTGCCTAGCTGACGTGTCGTCACGAACAAGCGCCGAGGCCTTCCTTTGAGTCGGTGCTGAGGGCGCCCGCTTCGAAGTCGAGAGTGCGGCATACCAGTTTCTCGCGCTCGTTGTTGCATGCAGGCGGAAGTGCTATGTGACGTCATAATCATAGCAGGAACCGACGACGGCGCCCTCTTCTCGGTTTCTGTGCGCTCCGTGAAGAGGGAGTGATCCGACCTTCCGACTTGTTTTATATCCAAATGGTTTATATCTGGAATGTGTTTCTTACCAAAACTTTATTACGAACTCCACCGTAAAAGGAATTGTGAATTACCCCCTGCACGCTACTTCGAAGCGCTAGCACACTAAGGATGCCTCAAAAACGCGTCTTTTTTTATGCAATAGCAAAATGACGGAAAACGACATATTGGTAGCCGAGGGATTTTCGCATTTCCTGGTATTCGTGTTACATCTTGCGTGCTATGAAAATACGACCTTTCGGAGTACCAGATCATTGAAGATTTATTAAAAAAGGCCCTTTATACGCCCAGTTTGTTATAATAAAATGTAGGATAATAACGTTAAAGACTGTAATCATCGTAAAGATGACGTTACGGACTGGAATAGCGTTTCGTCAACTGTAGTATAATGCTTGGAGACGCTGCTTCTGAATGTCAAGATTGCTTTATGTGTATATATTTTTTATTTTTTTTATTTCGTATTTACACATATAGTTTCATAGGACCAAATTGAGGAGCAAATCTCCAAGATCATAGAACGTGTCAGTAGATGAAATTACCACATAAAAGTAATAACAAACAAAAATAAAATATTCGTGAACCCAAAAAAAGTCAAGCCATAATTTTAAGTAAGCGCAATCAACAATATAACATAATAATAAGCTTAATTTTTCAAGGAACTCCTCAACCGAATAGACCCATGACCCATGAGGAAACTCTTCAGTTTTTGATTTGAAAGCGCGTGGATAACTGCGAAGATTTTTCGATTCTTGTGGTAGCTGATTGAAAATGGATGCAGCAGTATACTGCACACCTTTCTGCACAAGAGTTAAGGAAGTTCTGTCCAAACGCAGACTGGATTTCTGTCGACCATAGTCGAGTGAAATCTGCTAATTATTGGGAATAAGCTGATACTGTTAACAAGAAACGGCAGTAAAGAATACATGTATTGAGAAGCCAATGTCAGCTTACCCAGACTAGTGAAGAGGGGTCGACAGGAGTTTCGCGATATTACACCACTTATTGCCCGAACTGCCAGTTTCTGAATCAAAAATATCCTTTTAGAATGGGAAGAGTTACGCCAAAATATACCATACGACAGAGGCGAATGAAACTAAGCAAACTAGACTAATTTTCGCGTTGAACGATCATTTCCTTCAGATACCGTTCGAATAGTAAAAGTGGCAGCATTAAGTCTTTAAACAAGATCCTGAACGTGGGATTTCTACAACGGGTACTATCTATCTGAAGACCTAGAAATATGAACTGTTCAGTTTCACTAATCTTACTGTGATTTAGCGTTAGTTTTTTTTTTTCTACAAGGCACGAACTTATGTCATGAACTGCACTATTTGAAACCGAGCCGATGTTGCACACAACATCCTTTACTACCAAGCTAGTGTGATCAGCAAACAGAAATATTTTATAATTACCCGTAAAATAAACTATTCATGAACCCAAAAAAAGTCAAGCCATAATTTTAAGTAAGCGCAATCAACAATATAACATAATAATTAGCTTAATTTTTCAAGGAATTCCTCAACCGAATAGACCCATGACCCATGAGGAAATTCTTCAGTTTTTTTTTTTTATTTGCCGGCCGTGGTGGTCTCGCTGTTGTCGGCGCGCAGTCCGGAACCGTGCGACTGCTACGGTCGCAGGTTCGAATCCTGCCTCGGGCATGGATGTGTGTGATGTCCTTAGGTTAGTTAGGCTTAAGTAGTTCTAAGTTCTAGGGGACTAATGACCCCAGCCGTTGAGTCCCATAGTGCTCAGAACCATTTGAACCATTTTTTTTATTTGAAAGTGCGTGGATAACTGCGAAGATTTTTCGATTCTTGTGGTAACTGATTGAAAATGGATGCAGCAGTATACTGCACACCTTTCTGCGCAAGAGTTAAGGTAGTTCTATCCAAACGCAGGGCATATCACTTATATAAATAAGGAACAGGAGTGGCCCGAGCACTGAACCCTGGGACACCCGCCCCTACCCCCCCCCCCCCCCCCCCCCTCAATTCACCGTACCCCACTCAGACCCCACATCACAATCTTTCTCAACACTGTGAATAATAACCTTTTGCTGTCTGTTGTTAAAGTAAGAAGAGAACCAATTGTGAAGCTACTTCCAGTATTCCGTAAAAGTCCAACTTCTGGAGCAATATTTCGTGATCAACAAACGCCTTACTTAAATCAGCTTCATGTTTTCTACAATATTCTACGGCTTTCATAGTAATTTAATACATTGTGAAGTATAAACAAGCGCGCTCTCCGGTCCGGACTGATTTCGCTCAATTTTGTGGACTTCCCATGGTACATGGGCTTCCATTTTACAAGACTGACGTGTATTTCAATGGCTTATTGGCTAGCAATTCAGTAAACTGTTTGCTGCGGACTGCAGAACACGTCATTCACATGGAGAAGGGAACAAACATGCATTTTAATAGATACCGCAAACGAGGACTAGTATTTTTATGTCAGAAGTAACAATCACCACAATAAACACTGGTGAGTCGTGGCACATTCACGTCTATTTTAAAAAGAAAAATGCCTTAGTTGCAGTTGGTGACTCCAAAAAAACTCCGAAGTGAATTTATACACATGTGTAATATGCTTGACGCTGAAAAGTGTAGCTCAGAACACTGCCGATGGAGTGGCTGCTCTCCCAAACAACGTTATGCGCTAAGTGACTATAACTGCTGGATTGTATTTGTTTTGCGCCTGTCGGTTATTAGCCTGTACATGTCGCGTGATTAGGGCTTCCCGTCGGGTAGACCGTTCGCCCGATGCAACTCGTTCGATTTGACGCCGCTTGCGGGACTTGCGCGTCGATGGGGATGAAACGATGATGATCAGGACAACACAACGCCCAGACCCTGAGCGGTGAAAATCTCCGACCCAGCCGGGAATCGAACCCGAGCCCTTAGGATTGACATTCCGTCGCCCTGACCATTTCTTCTTTTTTTAAGTTCATAGGAATAAACTTTAACAAAATATGAAACTTCCTGGCAGATTGAAACTCTGTGCCGGACCGAGACTCGAACTGGGGACCTTGCCTTTCGCAGGCAAGTGCTCTACCAACTTTTTTTAAATAGTATTTTTAGGATGGTCAGGGCGTGGTACACGCCGCACTAGCAGTGGGGTCTCTTCACGGCACTGCCAGTGCGTCGAGGCCCAAACCCCTTCCACCCCTTTTTTCATGTCCCCTGTTGGGTCATAGCACTAAGTGTGCAGAAATCTTAACACAAAACTCACATTCTCCGATGTAAGAAAGACAAAGAAACCTCTTCTCTCAGTAGAAACTGAACACTGATTAAAAAAAAAACTTAACAATTTTTCTCGAATCACACAAATACATTGGAAGTCGAACACGAGTAATTTTGAACAAAGTGTTCTGAAAAAAAATGAAGAGTTCCGGAAGCAAGATAATAGTAATAAGAAACCAAGTGCCTTTTAATTTACTTCTGTTCGTTCTCGTTCAAGGTGTTGTAGTGGTTCCACATATTTAACCTACACCCATTCTTTCAAAAATGATCTTCAGCATTTTGCCGTAGTGCTTCTTGTGGTTGCGACACGTGTTGATTTTTGCGTATTGACACTTTATGTAAACGCGGAATTCAATCTCGTTGTCCGACCCAAGTCTGTGGATGACATAACTAACATATTTTCCCAGTAACCAGCTAATGGCGTTGGTTTTTAATTTCGGAAAGTATGTCATGTCTCGTCTAAGGAGGAGCGATGACGTTATATATTCCGTAGAGGATCTGATGAGAAATGCGATTTTTTGCCTGATCCAATTCCAGTTATGCACATTGTTACCACAGGTGAGTCTGGTGTATCCACCAGATTGCATTTTCCACAAAGGTGTGTCTGGTTTAAACCGATCCCATATAGTCTCTCGTTGGTGCTGATGACATTATTAACTGTTTTGTAAAACGCGGAAAAAGCGTCTGTAGATATCCCGGCATAGTTGATGTTCCGCCATACAGCTTTCCAGTGACAATTTGGGAATTTCGTTTCAATTTTGTTTCTACCCTCATTTAACTTCCTTTCAAGTATGATGTCGCGCTGTGATACGTGTGTTGCTTCTGATTTCGTCACTAAGATGCTTCGAGGAAAAAGTTCCTCACATACTGCACACGGGCATTAATCCTTGGCACATCAATCGGTGCTTGCAGGCTATGGGGTGTCACAGCCTCAAAGAGCTTTGCGGTTATACATTGTGGAAGTTCTCAGAGTATATGGAAAGTCCGTTTGAGGAACAGAGCAGACGCTTTATTGCGAATGTCCACCAAACCGAGGCCCCCGTTTCTGACATCCAGTATAACGGTAGTCGCACCAACCCTGAATATGTCTCCTTGCCGTAAATAATTGGTGACAGTGAACATGATCGCTTCTAGTTTAGGGATTGGAAATACCAGCGCAGTGAAATGCGCTTTAGACAAAACGCAGGAGTTGATGAATCTGACTTATTGCACCAGGTCCATAGTTCGATTTATAATCTCCATTACAGCACCGTGAACTTTCCTCCTAGTTTCCGTCCAGTTAAAAGCCGCCATACTCATCGGACATGCCATTAAGGTTATTCCCAAAGTTTTATGTTTGTTGTCTTGTTTTGCCCATGCCAGTCGAAGGTGATCTAGGCCCCGTAGATTCAATATTTGACTTTTGTTTTCATTTGCTGTCGCTCCCGACGCTAGACAATACCTTTGGATTTCTCTTTCCAGTGTAACTGTCTCCTCCTTGTTCTTTATTACAATGCCCACGTCATCAGCATAAGCTCGTATGACAGTTTTCTCACCACTCAATGTCATGCCTGTTACTCTTGCGAGGACAGTGCGGAGGAAGGGCTCTAAAGATACGGAAAATAAAAACATAGATAAGGGACTGCCCTGTGGAAACCCTCGCCTTATCTGTATGGGTTTAGATGTTTGGCCATTGATTGCTACTTTCGCATTTATCTCTTTTGCAATATTCCTTAGCATGTTCACAATCTGGGGGTGGAAAGCCTTTCTTGACTGCGTCGCAAAGACGTATCTATGACTAAAGCGGTGAAAAGCTTTATTGAAATCTATAAAGATTAACGCACATTTTATACTTGTCACTGAGGTAATTGCAATGACGTCTCTGTATGCAGATAGACTTTCTAATATCGTTCTGGTCGGAGAACAAGATTGACGAGGACTCAATATTTTGTTGGAAAAGGCAGAGAGTCTTTTGTTGATAATACGCGAAATTATTTTGTAATCAGAATTTAGTAGCGAAGGAGGCCGAAAATTATTTAAGTTGGTTTTGCTTTTACTCTTACGAATCAGTACTATCTTACTTTCCTTAATCTCTGCAGGGCCCGGTTTTCCGTTCAGGACCTCATTTACCATGGAAGTGATCTTGTCCCCAATTATAGACAAGTAGCGCTCATAAAACTCCACAGGGAGGCCATCAAGTCCCGGAGAGTTTTTGAGAGGTGAGTTACGCACTGCCTCATGCACTTCATCTTTAGTAATAGGTGATAGGATGTCCGCGTTGTCTTTCCCGACAATTGTGGACCTAAAATAGTGAGAAAGTCCTCAATGCTGCATCTTCCACTGTGGTAGGGGCATATAAGGTTTCATAGTACCTGTGGACTTCGTCCAGTATTTGTTTCTGGCATGTGAGCCTCGTACAAGTATGCGTCTGGACTTCATCAATAAAAGTTTGACGACTGTTTTTAGCATGCCGCACCAAGTGATACAGAGAAGCTGTTTCATCTGCTACGACTGGTGAGGCTTTCGATTTAATTTTGAGTCCCTCCATCTGTTGCCGTTTAATTCTTAATAACTTCGCTTTTTTTATATCATTCAGACGAATTACGTCATCATGGGCCTGTTGATATAAGCCTCTTAAAGCTTTATAACAAAACTCCATTGTATTCCTCAACTCCCTGTGCCTCGCTGCACTATACTGCATGACAACTTCCCGCAGGCTTGGTTTCGCCCTCCTAGTCCACCAGTCAGTGACTGTTGGGTGCTTGTCTACTGTGCGGAGGCACATAGCCCACGCTACTCTTATTGCCTGTTCCAGTTCTTCGTCAGTTAAAACAGAGATATTTAAATTCCATTGGCCTCTGAATCGACGGGTTGGCTGTACACGTAAATTAAAGCAAGTTAAAAGTGTACTGTGATCGCTAAAATACACGGGAATAGTTCCAACGTTTAATAAATAATTTTGCAAATTTGGTGACACGTAAATTCTATCTAGTCTATTGCGGGAGTGGCTGGTTATATACGTGATCCCGATTGGCGTCGGGTGCTGAAGTTCCCACACATCCTTGAGGTGTAGATCACTTACTAACTTTTTTAACTGTGGCGAGTAGTTGAAGTTGGGTTGTTGATCTTTCTGGTTTAAAACACAGTTAAAATCCCCACCTAGTATAAGAGAACACGGATTTGTTTTTTCATCTTGAAAAAACTTCGCATGATCCAATTTGTGGGAATTTCCTGATGGGGCGTAATGGTTAAGCACTGTCACATCGAAAATGTTTACGCCTATGGCTCTTCCTGATTCTAGTCGATCGATTGGAGTCACCGGAATGCCTTCCCTTATAAAAATGGCTGTACCGATATTGGCTTCCGTAGAAACATTAACAATTTCAATAAAGCCTGGGATTCGAAATTCGGTTATCGCAACTTCTTGTAGCAACGCGATATCTGTCCCGGACTGGTACAAGAATTCTTTTTGTGCTCCCAATTCCAAGGGTATTTTATTAATGTTAATAGTAGTAATGCTATATGCTTGCATCACAGCCATGCCGGAAGAAGCTATTTGGGATGAGGATCGGTATGATTATAGCAAAAACTTGCTTCCCTGCAAGGCACGACCTTCACAATCTGTGTGCCCATTACATGCACTAATTTCCTAGAAAAATTTGCACTGCGTTTAAATAAAGAGCTTGAGAAGAAAAGTATCCTGAAATCCTGACAATGAATGGCTATAAGTCACTGTGGCCCTTCTCTTTCTCTTCGTCAGTGTTGGCCCTGATGACTTCATATTTAATATTCTTTTTCTTGATGTCTTTTTTATCTGGTGTGGCTTTCGCTTGATGACGTGTGACAGCAAGACCCGGCGTTGGTCGCTGCCGCCGGCGGTGGCTGTATGGGGCAACACCCGTGGCTTGCGAGTCGTCAATATTTGGGTCCGGCGTGGTGTCTGTTGTGTTGTCTTGCTGGCGAGGCGGTGATGCTTGTTTATTCCCTCCTTCGACGCGGCGTTGCGCTTTCGGAGTCAGCAGGTTGTTTACTTGGTACTTCCTTGTACTGTTCGCACTGTATGGGCTGTGCACTTGATGCCGTTATTGCAGCCGTGACCTCAGGCTCAGGGTCACATTTCCGTGAAAGGTCACTACCAGCTGCGTGGCGGTATAAGTCCTTGTGCGGAAGTAGGAGCCACATCGACCTGCATTCCATCTCCTTTTTCCACTTCCAACAGATCTTCAGGACTGGGCTTCGGCCTCCTGGTAACGGGTGTTTCACACGAAGAGAACTCATCAACATTTTTTCAGTGTCTTCTAGAGGACGCTTTTTAGTGGGTATCTCGCTGTCACGGGACGGAATTTCAGCAGTTAATGCAGGATTTAAAAGCGGAAAGTCATTAACATCATTTTCAGAGGTAGTAACAGGATCCACGACAGCCGCCGGCTCTGTTGTATTACTGGCTGGCAACAAATCGTTGAGTGTTAATTTCCGGCGTTGCGTAAGGTTATTTGTTAGCACAAAAACACGGCAAGGGCAGTCCTGACGGAGGTGACCAGACTCGTTACATACATGACATGTAGGGGTTTGCCCCGAGTACATAACATGCGCCTTGTGCCCGTCAACAAAGATGTGGGAGGGCATGTTTGCCTTCACTTCCATCTCCACGGAGCGAATGCTGTTAAAGCACTGCAGCTTGAAATGCGAAGCCCACCTTTCGTTGACTATTTGCCTAACAATCCCATACTTTTAAAGGACATCTTTAATTTTTGAGTTGTCTACTTCGATGGGAATATTCAAAACCCTAACATTCCTAAATACAGACTCGGAATTCCGGAGTTTGACAGTACTTTTAGTACCATCACGGTGTATAAATTCCGTTTCATAACCAAATTTTGCCAGAAAGTGGTCTACACTCACGGAAACGTTAAACTTTACGAAAATGCTATATTCATCAGCGTCTAGGTGCATGGTATGAACAGATTCAGAATGAAGTCCAATTATCTCGGTAATCCAGTCGTGTATTTCAAGTGCAGAGGGTTGTAATCGACGGGTGTACTTGTCGAAGGTGAAAATCACGGTGTTTTTTCTCACGGAGTTTGCCATGGTGTTCTGCAGCGAAGGAATCTCGGACAACGCCGAAATCCCAACGGCACTACGTAGAAAGACGACACGAACGAAGACCAAATGCTCAATTGATAACGCTTAATTCACGTGCAAAACGCCAATAAACGATCACGAAACACGAAAACACTGGTGTAAACGCTGAACGTTCACGGAGCAAACTTGAGGAGCGTGCGACCGCTGCGACAGCTAAAGCCAGACTGCGCGCAGTTGGTTCTCGTCACACATGATGGCGAGTATTGACTCTCAACCGTCAGAATACATTTCAGTTGGTAACACCGAAGCACGTACTCATTTTTAGCTCTATACTTTCACCCATAATGATTCCTGCGCACCCTCTTCATTTCCGCTCCGACAGTTTTTGAACTCTGTGGGTTATCAGTGGTTATTGCATTACTCACCCAACCGCCAGCTGTTTTGGTGTTGATGAGCAGTTTGCAGTTATGCGTACCCCTCCCTATATCCCCCAAACAAAAACACACACACACACACACACACACACACACACACACACACACATTTCCCGTACCGTACCTGACATATGTATTATATCTAAATCAGATCGTGCTTAACTTGTAAGTAACCTGTCCTGGAAAACTTTCATTTTGCTGCTATCCAACAGAAACAAGTTTCTCATTTTTTGCGTTCCACATAACGTGAAAGTGGTTATAATATTTTCGTCAAGACTTTTATTGATTTTCGACTTTACCCAGTTTCGATGTGAGCTAGATGACAAAAATTATTGTCTCAAAATCTGACTAACATTCTCGCTGAATAGAGTTTGGATGACATTGGTTTGTTTGAAAATAGCAAATGTACTCAGTAACTGAAATAAAACAGTCCGTTAGTACACAAATGTTCGAAAAATAGTCTCGTTCTTCTGCAAGGCGATTTTTGTGAGCCTTCCATATTGCATGTCACGACGATACATCCCCACTCGCTCCTATGAAGATTTCAATTTTCTTCCATTATTCCAGCATTTTTATCACTGAGGTCTATATGTGCAGCCTTTGTTTAATATATTCGTTCCTCTACCTGTCTAGTATACTAAACCTTCTCGCCTTCCGCAGGAGCATCGTCCCTGTTGACTACATCTGTTCTACCCTTTTAAAGGTGAAAATCACTCCCGCCAGTACATTACTGTCTTTGTACAAGATGATATTAACAATGTGTAATCTCTGGTCTCATTATTTAGTGTTAAATGTATTGTACAACGGTTGCACTGAAGGCTAAATATTTTATTCTTAATGTAATGACTTTGGTCGCAGCATGAACTACATCCTAAAAGAAAGGAAGGAAACCCTCGGCGATTAAATAATCAGAGTATGAAGAACATAATTTAAGATAGGAAAAAGCATTGTGGAAAGAAAGGAACTAGGCCGTTGCCTTTCAAAAGAACCATTCCAGGAATTCGCTTAATCGAGTTACGAAAGTAAGGAAGAAAGATTATGGTTATCTGGGGTTCCCAAGGATGTGTTAAATGTCCTCAGCTGTTCTTAATGTATATCTAAATGATTTAAGAAATTAATTGAACAATCCTATTACATTGTTTGAAGATGATGTTGTCGTTTACCGTGCAGTAAAGGCATGGTTCAAATGGCTCTAAGCACTATGGTACTTCTGAGGTCATCGGTCCCGTAGACTTAGAACTACTTAAACCTAACTAACTTAATGACATCACACATCCATGCCCGAGGCAGGATTCGAACCTGCGACCGTAGCAGCAGCGCGGTGGCGACAGCAATAGCATCCGACCACCCCTTATACTAACCACTCCAAATCTGTGAAATAACCACGCCGTCTCTGCGCCGATGCGGGACATAGGTACAAGAAAAAGAAGGTTTGCATCGTACGAAAAGAGGTAGTTGACTCTGAACAACAAAACTGTGAGCTTGCAGAATAAATATAAGGAATTTAAAAGTTGAATCTATAATTAAGCAAACATCTTAAATAGTAACCATAGTAGTTGGGCTAAAGTCATTTTATGTCAACCCCGAGCCTTAGGTTCAGGTGAGCACCAAAACAAATACCGTATACTCTGCACTGACTGCTTTTACAAATCCTATTTACATTAAAACATTTTAGAGAAAGAGAGGGGTGGAGTGAGCTAACCAGTCGGATGATTGGTGACACGAGTACCTTTGGGGCACTGTAGATGATGTAAAACTGGCACCAGGCCGTCATTTGGCCGCCCACTGCTGACGTCAGGAAGAGCGGTGGAGTGGTGTCAGCGTGCCAATCGGTTGGGTGAAACAGCCAAGTAAGTTGGGTCGATATACACAGACGTGACAGAATGGGAAGAAGGATCTGTAGTATTTCTACGTGTCAGTGACCACACAGTGAAGGAAGCTACCCAGTCCTGTTGACGTTTCAACGTGGGCTGTGCAAGGGGTCTCTAAGGAGAGCTGTACCACTTGCAGAAAGAAACACGGCGTAGTAACAATAGTCGTAATGAAATGTTAACCGACAGAGACCGAAGACACTAGGTTTCAAACCAGACAGAATTGCAGCTGTTGCTAGCTAAGGGCGTGCCATCTCAACCAGTCTCTGAGAGATCGTTGTAAAGCGAAATTAATATGAAGAACATTTGGATTCGCGTATCTCGTAAAAGGTTACTGCTCTCAGCAACACACGAGGTGTACGCCCGCAATGGGCAAAACAACACAGTTACTTTGCAGTAGTTGCCTGGGGGCGTGTACTGCGGTTCGATGTATCGCGATTTTGGCTCTATACATATGGTGAAAGGCACTGACTATATCCACAGCCAAATGAGGCGTCTCACACAGAGTGAAGCTAGGGTTGGAATCAGTTACGAGAGGTTTTGGAAATATATTTCGCTCCACGACTGATCCCACTTATTCCGGTAACCAATGCACTTATTTCAGTGCTTTCAGTGGTGAAGCGTTGCCCTTCCTGATTCCCTTTCACTTTGACAATGGTGTGGACACTGTCGTCTTCCAGGATGACAACAGCATGTTCATTCTTATGAGCCTGTTTTCACTAGCACTCACGCAAACTATCGCTCGCCTACTGGCAACTTCATCAGCTGATCTTGATCGCACAGGAAACGTCTTGTACTCTTTGGAGCAGTGGATGGAATGCAGCAGTCAACATCCATGGGTACCTCTAAAGGATGTAATCATATGTAGCTTTCAGTTGATATTCGCATGTGAAAGCTCTATCCTATTTGTACTTAAATTATTGTTATTGAAATATATTTGCCTGCTGACTATACAGGTTGAATCACGAGTGATGGCGGTCCACGCAGGGCGAGTCAGCGATGGGGTCTGCACTGTCTCCAGTTCAAAAATGGCTCTGAGCACTATGGGACTTAACATCTGAGGTCATCAGTCCTTTAGAACTTAGAACTACTTAAACCTAACTAACCTAAGGATATCACACACATCCATGCCCGAGGCAGGATTCGAACCTGCACTGTATCAGTCGCGCGGTTCCGGACTGAAGCGCCTGGAACCGCTCGGCCATACCGGCTGGCGTTTCCAGTTCGATAAACATGTCTTCCACTTCAAGAAAGCGTGTCCGTTGGAAATTAAATCTGACTCTTGCTTATGTAGAATTTGTCGCTTACCAGAAGCATTATCCATGACAAATAGCAACAAATGGAACTAAAATTCGCCAAGTAACTCGCTACCATCGAGCATAATCCTCCCATCGACTACAACGTTCACAGAACAGAGCTCAGTACAGTGCTGAACGGTCCTCGTTGGTCGGAGAATGCGTGAAGTAGTTGCTTAGGATGAGTCTAAGCTCGACCGCCGTCGTTCATGACTCCAAATATAACGTCTGATTAGGTTTACTGTGCAACTGTTTCATAATTCTGCAGATGGGGAACCCCGACCACCCGGCCTACATGGAGAACTTCTTCCTGTCGATGGTGGCGCCGCTGGGTTTCTGGGAGCGGACGGCCAACAGTGCATTCTACCTGCTGATGAGACTGGCCAACTGGTGGTTGTCGGAGCGAGTGATCGACGAGGTGGAGCGAGCCGCGCTGGGCAGCGCCCTGCCACCCACCAGCCGTCTGGTCTACAACACCAGCCTCATGCTCCTCAACAGCCACTTCAGCCTCAACCAGCCCATACCACTCGTGCCTGCTATGATCGAGGTTGGGGGCCTCCACATAGAACAGCCCAAGCCTCTGCCAAAGGTGTGTACCGCTGCCCGTCTCTAAAGTAACTGTCTGTTGTGCCAGTCATCAGTCTCAACATTGTTTTGATACAATTTTCGGTATAGCTTCCCAATTATTATCTTTATTTCAGCACAACTGGTACATCCATTACCATCAAATGATGACTTCCAAACTCATATCTAGGTCTGGCGCTGCAGTTCTTTCTTTCAACTATCTAATTCATTACAGTTTTGGCAGCCTCGTACAGTAGAAGATAAGGTGAAAAAAGGCAGTCCTGGATATGTAACTTTCGTACATTTACGGAAAACTTCTGACTGTAACACACTTCGAAATTCTGAAGAAAGCAGGGAAAAACTACAGGGAGCGAAAAGTCATCTTCAACCTGTGCAGAAAATAGTCTCCAATTATAAGAGTCGAAGTATATGAAAGGGAAGCAGCAGTTGAGAAGTCAGTGAGACACGGTTTCAAACTATCTTCTGTGTTATCCAGTCTGTACAATGAACAATCTGTGAAGGAAACCAAAAAGAAATTTCAGGATAAGAAGTAAAAACCTTGAGGTTTACCGATCACACTGTAATTCCGTATGAGGAGTTGGAAGAGCAGTTCAGTGGATCGGATAACGTCTTGAAAAGAGGTTATAATATGGACACCAACAAAAGTAAAATGAGAGGAACGGGACGTCATCGAATTAAATCAGATGTGCTGACAAAATTAGATAGGACAGTCAGACACTACAGCTAATCAATGACTATAGGCGTTTCAGGGGCAAGAAATTGTCGATGGCCGAAATACAGAGGATATGAAATACGGACTGCCAATACTAACAAAGTCCGCAGCTCGTGGTCTCGCGGCAGCGTTCTTGTTTCCTGAGGACGGGGTCTCGGGTTCGATTCCCGGCGGGGTCAGGGATTTTCACCTGCCTCGAGATGACTGGGTGTTGTTGTGTCGTCTTCATCATCATTCATCCCCATTACGGTCGGAGGAAGGCAATGGCAAACTACCTACACTAGGACCTGGCCTAGTACGGCGGTGTGGTTCTAATGCATTGTCCCCTACGCTCTGTTACGGAGTATGGGGCTTCATCATCACCATCATCATCATCATCAATACTAACAACATGGTTTCTGAAAAAGGGAAATTTATAACATCGTATAATAATTTAAACGCTAGGTAGTCTTTTCTCCAGGTATTGGTATGTTGTAGCACTATACAGAAGTGAAATGTGCACGAAGAAAGAAAAGCGGAAATAAGCTTTTGAAATGTGATGCCACAGATGAGTGTGGAAGACTAGACGGGTAGAGGAAAGAGCGAATAAGAAGGTACTAAATTATACTGGAAAAAAAGTAATTTGTGGCGAAGTTTGACTAAAAAAAAGGACTTCGTTGATATTCTCGCCCATCAAGAAATCGTCAATTTCGTAATGAAAGGAAATCTGCGTGGTAAAAGTTGTAGTGTGAGACGAAGGCGTGAGTACAGTGATCTTATCAGAACAACATCGAATCAATCTTCGAACGGAAGAACATACAACAACAGGAGGTTGACGTCAGCGAACATGCCCAACTAATCTGTCTCATCGCCGTTCACGACAACAACTGTTTCTTTCTTCCAATGATTCCCACAGTTTAAGTTTCCTGAGCGCCGCTGCTTTATATTTTTTTGTAGTCTGCACTGCCCTATTACGATAGTTACAACGTTTCTCTTCATTCACACGATGTCTCCTATCATGCCAACTTGATGAAAATTCTCTAAACTTTGAGTCATTTCTCAGAAATTACACCTCTAGCGTCTCGTACGTGGTTCTTTTAACAGATGCACTGCATGTTTGCAGAAGCTTTGCAACAAAACTAACTCTTCCATCCTTCGTACTAGTTACAACAATTTATATCTCTTCATATAGCCCTGTAGCATTACCCTTGATTATTCAAACATACTACGGGCTTCCCAATGTTACTTCGTCAACATGTAAAACCAAACTTCCTGGTTCTTTCTCTTTGTTGTAGACACGTTCTTCTATTTATCCACATTCGAAAAGAGCTGGCGTTCAACACAATAAGCGGGAATACTGTCAATGTGGCTCTGCACTTCGTTACGGCTGTACAGTGATTATAATTTCCTGCCCACAACAGCATCCCCAGGGTCTGTCAGGACTGCCGGTCCTGTCTGATAAATCATTTATGTTCAGAAGATTTGTGATTTTGAGACTCTTCGTTGTAGAAAATACAAATTTTGTTTCGTTTCTTTCGAACATCCACCATCCAACGTAGCGCACTGCGTAAATCTTTTGAGCATATCACATATCTTTAAAGATACTCAAGATTGTGGTAATGTTGGGAAATATTCATGAATTGGTAAATTTTCGTACGCGTTTCGGAAAACTAGGAAGGCGAAATCTTCATGTTCGCCTGCATGTACTGATTCCAAGCAGTCATCTGCGTAGCAATAATAATAATTTTAAAAAAAAGCCGTCTTATCCACAGAGTGATTTTTCTAGAGCCATCAATGATTCTCTGGGAGAAATATTTCTCCCTCCATATGCATAATAAAATCAAGCCTGGAATATAGTCTAAATCACCTGTGCTCCTTTCCGGTCATACCGGTTTATTCGATATCTTACATATTCCTAATAAATGTGAGTTTTGTCAGAAACGAATCTAAGATGTAATAAGGATTCCGTTAGTGTGTTTTATCTTTTTCACTTTCAGAAATCTTATATATATATATATATATATATATATATATATATATATATATATATATATATATATATATAGAACCAGTACTTCAATGTTTAAGCGTTTCATTATCGATACCCTTAAGAAGTGCAGATATTAGCAGCTGATTTGTGGTGGGTGCTATATCGATGATGCTCTAGAAGTTTCTGAAAGCCACGCGCCAACTGTCTGAGAGTCCTGGGTAGACTGTGTACGCATTTAATGCGTTGGAGCGAGGCGGTCAGCGGCTGGTGATCAAGGCCCTCGTCACACGACATTATAATATAATTATTACTGTCATGCAAGATAAACTCCACACAAATACTTTCATACAACACTTCCTCTCTCACTTCATTGCATTTTAGATAAACATATCTGGCGTTCTCAGAAAATCAGTTCTTGCTGTTGCCAGTCTGCATTTTATAATCTCTCCACTTCTGCCATCGTCAGCTACCTAACAAAAAACCGAAACTCTTCTACTACTTTCAGTGTCCCATTTCCTAATCTAATTTCCTCTGCACCACCTGATTTTATAAAGTAATATAACATCTTCTGAGGACCCGATCCATTCTCTTGCACGGATCGTACAAGTCTTTTTCCACCACTGAAAAATTACGTCATCACTCGGAAAACTCGACGTTTCAATTTTTCTTCCAGTTCCAAATTTACAAATTTTTCTTTACTGCTTGCTCAAGGTACAGACTGAATTGCATGGCCTGCCATCCAGTATCACTCCTTTTGGTGGGTCTGTCCCTTCTCTCTTAGAAGGGCTGTCTGTAATGTAGTGTCTCATTGACACGTAACGGGTTCCCAAAATTTTCGCCACCTCAGTTCCTCATAAAGTGAATGTTTTGCCTTTAATTATAATTATTACTGTCTGAGAGAAACACTGCTTATTAAGTAATTCTTGTATCCTCATTACGTGACCTTTAATTAGTGCAGACAGTTGCTCACAGTGAAACTTCCTGGCACATTAAAACTGTGTGCCGGGCCGAGACTCGAACTCGGGACCTTTTCCTTTCGCGGGAAAGTGCTCTACCAACTGAGCTACCCATTCACGACTCACGCCCCGTCCTCACAGCTTTACTTCTGCCAGTACCTCGTCTCCTACCTTCCTAACTTTACAGAAGCTCTCCTGCGAAGCTGGCTTAGCCATGTCTCCACAATATCCTTTCTTTCAAGAGTGCTAGTTCTGCAAGGTTCGCAGGAGAGCTTCTATAAACTTAGGAAGGTAGGAGACGAGGTACTGGCAGAAGTAAAGCTGTGAGGACTGGGCGTGAGTCGTGCTTGGCTAGCTCAGTTGGTAGAGCACTTTCCCGCGAAAGGCAAAGGTCCCAAGTTCGAGTCTTGGTACGGCACACGGTTTTAATCTGCCAGGAAGTTTCATATCAGCGCACACTCCACTGCAGAGTGAAAATCTCACTCAGTTGCTCACACTGTTGAGACTATTGTTGGTACTGGTGACAGGAGCTGCAGGAGTTCTTCGACTCGAGCGAGCATGGCGTGGTGTACTTCAGCATGGGCACGATGCTACGCGTCGACGCCCTGCCCCAGGAGCAGCTGCGCGGAATACTGCGGGCGTTCGCGTCGCTGCCGCAGAAGGTGCTCTGGAAGGCGGACCACACGCTGCTGCCGCCGCTGCCGCCCAACGTCCACACTTCCGAGTGGCTGCCGCAAAACGACATCCTCAGTGAGTCCGCTACGCTACACGGATTTTCAGATTGACAGCGTGCCTACAGTCTGTTGGACGCTGCCCCGTGGTACACGTGTGTGTGGACGCGCCCGTCGACCCTAACACAGGCAGGTGCAGGTAGTACAGGCTAACCGCGCACATGCGCGAGCCACTTGACCATCTCTGCCCACTGCCACTGGGTCAGACTTGTGCTACCACGTAGGCTACGACCCGCCTACCCGACTTCGTGAGCATCAACTGTTCGCCCACCCCTCTACACCCATACCCATTGATGCCTAGGAACCGTACGCATGCAATCTAGGTGGAGCAGACTCGTCTATAGCATGTATATAAAATGGATGTATGTGCACGCTAGGCCTTGGTACAGTGCTGAACGCAGTTGACACCACATCATCACACACAAGTCACCTAATTCCCATCCATTCCGGGGTGCGGAGTGACGAGCTTTGACGTCAAGTTGTAAGACGTCTTCCTCTCCTGACCTTCATTGCTTACATAATCCGCCCTCACAATCATATTCCGCACATCAAGACGCTTCATTCGAGCCCAAACTCGATAAGATAAAATCAGTGTTGTATGAATTCATGTAAACGATATGCAAATAACTAATAAATCGCAAATGCGCACCGAGATTGAAATACTCGTGGCTGGCGTGGACACATGCATTCCAGACACGACGGTCGCAGGGGCTTTTAGTTCTGGAGAGCAACCGCACGTCAGGAGGCCGTTCCCAACCTATCTACGTCGGCCGGTGACCGCCTGTAGAACAGACAGCGTTTGCCTATGTGAAAGGACGACCCCGTGTTCGTCTTAAAAGCAAATTCCGCTACATTGTGTGGGAGCGCCCAGCCTACGCATTCTTTATAAAATAGCACGCAGTTTCAGAGATTTTCACAGGGAGACAGCAAACGCCGATGCTACAGATTTCTGGATTGGTCGCCTTAAACGAAACGTCACTGTCCCGTATTAGAAGAGTAATGCTGATTGGCAGACGACATTCCCGACGCCTTGAGCTGAAGGAGTAATGGAAGAGACCGAAAGATATACCCCTTCACGTCTGGCGTGGAGAGCGCCGTTCCGTTGTCGCTCTTGGAGCGAGAACACGTAACGAGAGCGTGTGGCCGCCACGCTAATTGTGCGGTGTGAACAGCAAGCGAATTTTTGACTGGCATCGCGGTGGACTGGTTATCTGACCGGTGTACCACGACAGTAGTAAGACTAGGGGCGACTAGGAGTCCTTGACTTCATCAAGGCATAGGGAGAGTTTGATTGGCGAAGGTCAATCCAGATAGAACGAGAGTTATCTTATTTGTCAGCAGAGAGCGGCGCAGACAGCAGTATTCTACACTACAGCTCTTGCGAGCCCCATATTTCCTCCACAACAGTACACCTCACTGCATTTCACACGCGACAGCCTCGACCATACTTATCAACATTCTAACGGATAATTATTCAAGTTGAGTAGGTGCGTCTCTCAGCCATTCTGTCAAGTCAATAACAATCTTAAACTTTGTATAAAAATTTCATAAGCGAATGCTACCCTTGAGAGGTAACTTAACATTCCGAAAAGAACCCGGAAATAACTTCAGTTCATAACTAAAGTGTCATTGTGATTTCTCAGAATTTTAGCAAAATAAATAATAATTTTCGTTTTTCTTACACTAACTAGCACTACTCCAGTGTCCAAGTATCCCACTAGTTACGTAAGAAATTTTGTGAATTTTTGTGTCATTTCCTTACAGCGGACGACTCCAGAAGATATTTATTTCTGAAAGTTTTCAGGCATTTCGCTTTAGAACGTTAGGAGCGTTTGTCTGACTTCTGTAGTAGTGTGAGGGTGGAAATTGCATCTTGTAGGAGTCACATGGTAAATGGTACATCTCAGATTAATCCGTTGCGCAGAATGACAGAACAGCAATCCCACCCGCTCACCATGTCCAATCACATCCCACATCGATCGGACTCAGATCTGGCGAGTTGGGGGCCAGCACATCAATTGGAAATCGCCACTGTGTTCCCCAAACCACTTCTGTCCTTGTGACATGCCACATTATGTAGTGGAAAAATGCCACTGCTGTCGGGAAACGCGATCGTCGTGAAGGAGTGTACGTGGTCTGCCACGGGATTCCTTGCCCATCATGGTGCCTTGCGCTACACCACTAGACCCATGGTTACCAACGTTAATGTTCCCCACACCATAATGGAGCTGCCGCTAGCTTGTCTCCGTCTCGCAGTATTGGTATCAAGGAGCTCCTCTTCTGGAAGACGAAAGATTCGTGCCCTCTCACCGGCATAATGAGGAAGGTATCGCGATACATCAGACCATACAACGCTCTTCCACTGCGCCAATGTCCAGTGTAATAGCCAGGTGCCCATTTCAGTCATAGTTATCGATGTCGTGGTGTTAACATTGGCATATGCATGGGTCGTTGGCTGCAGAGGCCCCAGTTAGGACTGTTCGGTGCACTGTTTATTCAAACTTGTACTCTGCCCTGCATTTACGTCCGATGTTAATTCCGCCACCTCTCGCCTCCTGTTCTGTTTTACTAGTCCGCTCATCCTATGACTTTCGACTCCTGTAATGGGGGGTGACCGTCCAACCCCATGACGTCTGGACGTGGTTTCATCTTGGTTTCGTCACTTGTTGAAGGCAATCACCACAGCACTCCTTAAACACCAGACAAGTGGTGCAGTTTCTGAAACGCTCGCGCGAAGCCCCTGGGCCTTCGGAATCTGTCCTCGGTCAAACCTAGAGAGATCGAACGCCTTCCCCATTCTACACACGGACAGCACGCTCATTGGAACTACGTGCACCGTGTGTGTGTCTGACTAGCAGTCATTCCTCGCCAGGTGACACTGCTATCGCCTGGACGGATTTATATCGATAGTTGGTCGGTGGTCATAATGTTCTGGCTGATCAGTGTAGAACACCGGGGGAAATGCAAAAAAGAGTATTCGGTGCGCATACGGTTTAGCAACTGAAAAACATTGTGTTGAGTTAATACTGGCCTAGCATCCTCAGAGGTGTGGTGGAAGTGACATGTACAAGTCATAAAATAATAACGGTATTAGTGTCACAGTACTACTCCCAGTTACGGGACACTAAACGGAGAGGGGAGATTGATAGAAAGAGTAGAGAAGGTGGGAAGAAGAGTTTGCTTTTGGTCTCGGATTCCTAGCAGTAAACACAAAACAGTCTCGAAGATTCTCATGCAACTCCAGTGGCAAACGCTACAAGAAAGGCTTTGGGCAGCAAAGTGTGGCTTACTATTAAAATTCTACACTGTAGATACCTAGAACAGTCTAGCAAAGCAGTTTATTGCTTCCTCCTATGTACGTCTTGTGAAAAATCATTAAGCTAAAATCTGAAAGAATAAAACTCATATCCAGTTTTATTACCATTTCTTCATCCCACGCACCCTTTGTGACTGCAACACAAAGGGTGCGCGAAGTATCCTCTGTCAGACACGGTAAGTGGCCTGTGAAGTATACACGTAAATGTGGACCCCATAGTTATCTGGATTTCTAATCTCATTAGCGATGATAGTAAAAAAGAACGTGGAAAAATTTCATCCAAAATTAGTTGTTCCTACCTGCAGGAAAAAAAAAAAATGTCTTAGCCGTAACACACCACGAGCATCTATGCAGATGGGGTCATGATGTGAAGGGGTAATTTTCAAAAGTAGGCAGAAAAGGATGAAAGTACAATATGATCTACTACCTATCTTGTATATCATTTACATATACTAATATACGATTGCAAAGTTGTAGAGGCACGATATTCCATAGTAAAACAATTCACAATGCTAATTTAAGTAAGAGAGAATATGATGACAATCGCCTAGTATATTTATGACTTTAAATCATGTGAAGAAACTAACTGTATACAGGCAGATATCATGTGTAATAGAACATTCGCGTAAATAAGTAGCAGGGTAATGCCAGGTAATCACCTCGTGTTACAAACCTTCGACTAAGAGGAGAAAGCGCAGCACTATAGGCATATGGGATGAAGTCTTTTAATTTCAAGAGGATAGTTCTTTGAATACCTCTGTCACGGGATTGACCTACAGCTACGTCTACGTCCATACTCTTCAAACCACTCTGGCAGATGGTATATCCCACTTGACCACTTCCTAGGGTTTCTTCCCGTTTCATACGTAGCCATACGTAGGGTGTTCAAGTATATTCCTACAGTCATCATTTAAAGCCGTTTCGTGAAACTTAGCTGACTTTCTCGGGATATTTTACGATTGTGTTCAAGCATCTTGCTGTTCAGTTTTTTCAGCACAGGTCAAACAGATATGTGGCCATTCGTACTGCCCTTCTCCGTATACATTCTGGAAAGGGGAGAATGAGTTTAATGCCTCGTTGACGTCGAGGTCATTACAGACAACCTCTGATTGTCTCAAGGATGGGGAAGGAAATCGTTCGCGCCCTTTCAAAGAAACCATCCAGACAATTGTCTGGAGCGTCTCAGGGAAATCACGGAAAACCTAAACCTGGATGGCCGGACGAGAGCTTCAACCGTTGTCCTCCCGAAAACGAGTCCAGTGTTCTAACCACTAGTATACGTTCAATATCACCTGCTAATCCTTTTTAGTATGGGTCCCACACCATTTAGCAGTATTCTAAGATAGACTGCACCAGTGATTTGTAGCCAATCGCCTCTTAAGACAGACTGAACTTCCCCAGTATTCTACCAATGAACCGAAGTGTACCGCCTGTTTTACGCACTACTCAAACCATGTGGTCGATCCTTTTCATGAATCTACTAAGTGTTACACCCAGCTATTTTTATGAGTTGACCCATTCCAACGGTGACTTGTTTACATTATAGTCACAGAATGCAACGGTTATTCATTTTGTGAAGTGCAGACTTGTAATTTTCGGATCGCCACTTAGAAATCTTATGAATATTTCACTGAATATTTGGGCAGCTTCTATCAGAGTATACTTCACTGTAGATAACTGCTTCATCTAAGTCAAAAGCGAGGTTACTACTAATATTGCCCACAAGGTCATTAATATTTAAATATGAATAGCAACGGACCCAAAGCACTACCCTGGGGTACACCCAAAGATAGGTATACATCTATCGATTACTCTCTACCCAAGAGTTTTCTTTATTTTATTTATTTACACGCCAAGTTCCGTGGGACCAAATCTCCAAGTTCGTGTGTCGTGTAAGTAAGTGAAATTACAACATAAAAGTAATAACAAACAAAAATGAAATGTTTATGAATCCAAAGAAGGAGCGACCCATGAGGAAACTCTTTAGTTTCGATTTGAAAGACCGTCGATTACTGCCAAGATTTTTCAATTCTTGTGGTAGTTTATTGAAAATGGATGCAGCAGTATACTGCACACCTTTCTGCACAAGAGATAAGGAATTCCAATCCAAATCCAGGTTGAACTTCTGTCGAGTATTAACTGTGTGAAAGCTTGCGAATAACCTGATACTGTTAACAAGAAACGACAGTAAACAATATATGTATTGAGAGCCTAATGTCAAAATATCCAGAGTAGTGAACAGCGGTCGACAAGAGGTTCGAGAACTTACGCCACTTATTGCCCGAACCGCCCGTATCTGAGCCAAAAATATCCTTTTAGAACGGGGCGAGTTACCCCAAAATACTCGTACCATACAACATAAGCGAATGAAAATATGCAAAGCACACTAATTTTCGTGTTGAACGATCACTTCAGATACCGCTGGAATTGTAAAAAAAAAAGTGGCAGCAGTAGGTTTTTGAACAACATCCTGAACGTGGGCTTTCCACGACAGTTTACTATCTATCTCAAGATCTAAAAATCTGAACTGTTCAGTTTCACTAATCATATGCCCATTCTGTGAAATGAAAACGTGTGGTTTTGCTTTTGAAATAACGTGCGCGTCCTTTCTACCAAACAAAATTCAGTCAGAAAATCTCGCCTGATATCTCGCACACTGTGCTTTGATAAAATGCGTAGTTTCTCGGAACTCGAGAAATACTTGATCTGCCTAAATGCTTTGGTCCATGTTTTTCACTAAGTCGTGTGGAAAAATTGCGAGTTGTGTTTCATATTATCGGTTTCCGGAGTCAGTATTGGTTGTCATGGACGAGGTCTTTCTGTTTGAGGTACCTCATTACGTTTGAGCTCAAAGGGTTCTAAGATTCTAATGCAAATGAAAGTGAAGGGTTTTTCTCTGTTCCTCCCCTGGACAGGAAGGGGAAACTACAAAAAAAGATTTACTTGTCACAGCCCATTTTTGTGCTGCGAAGAAAAAAAAACAGTTTCACGTCTTCACGTGTTAGCGTCCATCTATGGCTATCCGAAAACAACTAAAACAACTAAAAGGGGGTATGAAAGCAAGGAAGTAGGGGAAGAAGACACACCAGGGAGTGATGAAAATAAAAGGAGCTGTGTAGGGATTTCTTTATGTACCAGAATTCTGCGAGTCGCTCGCGCCTTCTGATGGTGGAATATCCAAAAGTGTCTTCTCGAAATTTTTATCGAAATTCCGTTTGTTGGTCGTTCAGAGTATCATGTCGACAAAATAAGCATCAGCTTCTCATGGCTGGGTCATTCAAATTGGAAGGTGGGTCAAGAAAGGCGCTCCATAGAAAATTTGAAATGAACAAATAGTATCTGGAGTTGCGAACAAGTGCACAATTTCGATCATAAATGTACGTCCAATAACCCAGTTCCGATTTCTCGTCGGGCCAAAAAGGTAGCGCACACTGTGGCGGCGTATCCAATTGACAGCGGAGGTCTCCTCCGAGGCTGGCTTCGTTGATCACCGGCTTAGACCCGTTGACACTGCAGAGCATGAGCGATACATGAATGTCAACGACACCTCTTTAGTATCCCTCACATGACACAAATGTTTCAGGTCCCGATTACTCTCGATCGTCGTATGTTGATGGCGATGGTTTGCTTTGGCTGTACCGGGATATTATTCAGAGTTTAGTATGCCTACCTTGCCATTCCACGAGATCGTGGTGGGGCTAACTGTGTCCACGTGTCAGACAAAGTTACTGTACATTTTGTTATATCTCAAATGAAAGTCCGGCGCCGTTGCCCGACGAGCCTGATTGCTTTCGCATCAGTATGCGCCATTCTTCAAGTAAGCCTCATTTATCACCTTGTCATTTCTTTCTGGAATTAAGTCACATCCTCCTTATCAGCTCCACGAATACTCAGGACAAAGACTGTACACGACGCATTGGCCCCCCAGTCCATCGAACACAAACTACCCTTTATCATATGGTGTCGTGTGTGGAAAGCGGTGCAGGCTTTCTGGAAAGCAGCGCCCAATCCGCCTGGTGTATTATCGTCAATGAGAACCAGGTCAATCAACTTCTTTTGCACCGTTTCAACTGTTAGCTTTCTTTGCAAGGGTAATGAATCACGTCCGAGGATAAAAACGTCTGGAAAGCGATTTGAGCAAGTGTCTATCGGGTAAGGAAAGCCAAGATATGCTGCACGCGCCTCCAGGAGTCAGACGACGGACGACATGAGAATCGGTAGGGGTGTGTGTCGTCCACACCACAAAGAACACATGGGGTCTCTCAGCAAGGCGGAAGCGGTGCAAACGAAACTGGTTGACCCGGTTGTCACTGACGGTGATATACCAGGCGGATTGGACACTGCTGTCGGGAAAGCATGCATGGCTTTCCATTTACGACGCCATGTGATAGGGGGAAACTTGTGTTCGATGGGACGGGGAGGGGGGCGATGCATTTGCAATACGTCGTGCACAGTCTTTGTGCAGAGTATCTGTGGAAGCGGAAAGGAGTGGAGGATGTAACTTAATTCCAGAAAGAAATGCCGAAAGTGATAAATGAGGGGTGGAATATCTGATAACGTGAATGGGGCTGACATGAAGACTGGCGTATATTCATGGAAAAGCAGCCCTGTCAGGCTTGTCGGGCAACAGCGTCCGACTTTCAGTTGATATGTAACACAACGTTCAGTAACTCTGCCCGACATGTGGGATACACCAACCCTGCCACACTCACATGGGAGAGCGAGGGTGGCTTGCTGAACTCTTAACAGCATCCCGGCACACGCAAAGGAACCCGTCGCCATCAACATACGACGGACAAGGGTAATCGCGACCGGAAACGTGGCATGTGGGCGATACGAGAGGCGTGGTTGACATTCATGTATCGCGCACGCTCTACAGTGTCAAGGGAACGAAGCCGGTGATCAAGGGTGCAAGCCATGATCGTTTGGAGCGGACGTCTGCTGTTTGTCACCGCTGAACGACGGAGATCATTCGTAAAATCGATGCCCAAGCAGCGGACGGTGGTGGCTACGTTTAGAGGAGCGACATTTCTCTCAGGTAAGCCATCACCAATGGTTAGAACATACGATTTGGAAACGTGAAGACAACTGCTCGATGCCCCAGCATACGTCGGCACACACTTCAGAACCTCATCGACATCATCTTCACTGCTTAGGTAAAGGACGAGATCGTCAGCGTAGACCGTTCAGCAGAAGCAGTTTACATGCAATGACAGGCCAGAATGCTGGACAATATCCAGAATGAAATATTTATTCAACAGCGGAGTGTGCGCTCATATGAAGCTTCCTGGAAGATTAAAACTGTTTACCGGACTGAGACTCGATCTCGAGACCTTTGCCGTTTGCGGGCAAGTGCTCGACCGATTGAGCTACCGAAGCATGGCTCAGGACCCATCCTCACAGCGTTACTTCTGCCAGCACTTGAACTCCTTCCTTCCAACTCTACCGTGAAACTTACTAGAGTTCGAGTGTCGGTTCGGTACAAAGTTTTAATCTGCCAAGAAGCTTCATATTGGACGGTAGTTACGTGGATCACTTCTGCTGCCCATTTCTGTGAAAAGTTATTCGGGCTATGGTCATTAACGAATTTGATAATAACGTTAATTTACGACGCAAATAGTGTCAAGAAGTACACGTGGCAGTGGGGAAGAGATGTGAATTGAATTTTTGCATTGTCAACATTATTGTTGTGGTGTTAGTGAGAATGAGTAAAGCAGTGTGCAATTAGTGGGACCACAGATGAAGTGTTCGGCACACGTGCCTTGAGGTTTTTGTTTCCTTCTTTCTCTCTTTATGCCCTAGTCTTGACACTAGTGCAGCCTGATGCAGACCCTGCTCTATTCAGCGAAATAGCAGCTATAAGAGAGTGAAGGAAACGGATTTCCGTTTGGGAAGTGTAGCAGGGGGTTCAGGAAATCGTCTGACAATCATTGTCAGTCTCTTGAAAACCTTGGTCGGAGCTGTTGGTTAGTAATAGTCCGCAGGGAAAATTTAAAAGAAATTGAAATAAGAAGACCGTGAATTCATTGTCCCAGGAAGGGGAAACTTTATTGACACATTCCTGGGGTCAGATACATCACATGATCACACTGACAGAACCACAGGCACATAGACACAGGCAACAGAGCATGCACAATGTCGGCACTAGTACAGTGTATATCCACCTTTCGCAGCAATGCAGGCTGCTATTCTCCCATGGAGACGATCGTAGAGATGCTGGATGTAGTCCTGTGGAACGGCTTGCCATGCCATTTCCACCTGACGCCTCAGTTGGACCAGCGTTCGTGCTGGACGTGCAGACCGCGTGAGACGACGCTTCATCCAGTCCCAAACATGCTCAATGGGGGACAGATCCGGAGATCTTGCTGGCCACTGTAGTTGACTTACACCTTCTAGAGCACGTTGGGTGGCACGGGATACATGCGGACGTGCATTGTCCTGTTGGAACAGCAAGTTCCCCTGCCGGTCTAGGAATGGTAGAACGATGGGTTCGATGACGGTTTGGATGTACCGTCCACTATTCAGTGTCCCCTCGACGATCACCAGAGGTGTACGGCCAGTGTAGGAGATCGCTCCCCACACCATGATGCCGGGTGTTGGCCCTGTGTGCCTCGGTCGTATGCAGTCCTGATTGTGGCGCTCACCTGCACGGCGCCAAACACGCATACGACCATCATTGGCACCAAGGCAGAAGCGACTCTCATCGCTGAAGACGACACGTCTCCATTCGTCCCTCTATTCACGCCTGTCGCGACACCACTGGAGGCGGGCTGCACGATGTTGGGGCGTGAGCGGAAGACGGCCTAACGGTGTGCGGGACCGTAGCCCAGCTTCATGGAGACGGTTGCGAATGGTCCTCGCCGATACCCCAGGAGCACCAGTGTCCCTAATTTGCTGGGAAGTGGCGGTGCGGTCCCCTACGACACTGCGTAGGATCCTACGGTCTTGGCGTGCATCCGTGCGTCGCTGCGGTCCGGTCCCAGGTCGACGGGCACGTGCACCTTCCGCCGACCACTGGCGACAACATCGATGTACTGTGGAGACCTGACGCCCCACGTGTTGAGCAATTCAGCGGTACGTCCACCCGGCCTCCCGCATGCCCACTATACGCCCTCGCTCAAAGTCCGTCAACTGCACATACGGTTCACGTCCACGCTGTCGCGGCATGCTACCAGTGTTAAAGACTACGATGGAGCTCCGTATGCCACGGCAAACTGGCTGACACTGACGGCGGCGGTGCACAAATGCTGCGCAGCTAGTGCCATTCGACGGCCAACACCGCGGTTCCTGGTGTGTCCGCTGTGCCGTGCGTGTGATCATTGCTTGTACAGCCCTCTCGCAGTGTCCGGAGCAAGTATGGTGGGTCTGACACACCGGTGTCAATGTGTTCTTTTTTCCATTTCCAGGAGTGTACTTTTACATTCATGCGTGTTGTGTGTGTGTGTGTGTGTGTGTGTGTGTGTGTGTGTGTTTGTGTATGTCAGAGAGAGAGAGATAGAGAGAGAGAGGGCGTAAATAGACTTGAATAACTTTCCTCACCCTCGGTACTACGTAAATGGACTTATATTACTCTCCATAGTACTAACTTCATAATAATTGTACAACAAATATTTTCCATACGACGGATATAGTGTAATCCAGTCCATACGTGATAGGACGCAAAATATACAACATCGCTTAGGCGGTATTGTCTATTGTAATGGAGAAACACGGTGCACCTGTGAATAAATTCTATTGAGACCTTGAAGCTTATGTTCATGGAACAGCTCGGTTTTAGAAGGCATCGTTCGTGCGATACTCAGCTTGCCCTCTTTTCACATGATATACTGAAAACTGTTGATCAGGTGCAACATGAAGATTCCATATGTCTAGATTTCAGGAAAGCATTTGTTACAGTGACCCCCACTTCTCAAGTAACACAACCCACAATGTTGACCTCGACGTTGAATGGTCATTAGAGACGAGAATATCGTCAGGAGTACCAGGTAATCGTGATAGTTTTCTGTATGCAGTACATAAATTGTCCGGTACATAGGGTGGGCAGCAATCTGCGGTCGTTTGATGATGATGCTGTAGTGTACGTTAAGGTGTCGAAGCTGAATGGCTGTAAGAGAATTAGGAGGACACAAGATAACTTAGACAAAATTTCTTGTTGATGTAATGAATGGCAGCTAATTCTAAATGCAAAAAACTATAAGTCAGTACTGACGAGTGCTTTATACGATCACATCGTTTAAATATCTGGACGAGCAAGTGAGGAATGTAGTACGTAAGGCAAATGGTCGACTTCGGATTGTTGTAAGAATTGTAGAAAAAGTGTAGTTTATCTGTAAAACAGACCTCATGTAGGACACTAGTGCGACCTGGTCTTGAATATTGCTTGAGTGTTTGGGATCTCTACCAGGTCGGATTACAGGTAGACATCGGAGTAATTCAAAGGCCCGCTGGTAGAATTCTTACCGGTAGGTTGGAACAGCGTTAACTGTTGCGCAGATTTTGGGAACACAAATGGGAATCCCTGGAGGGAAGTGACTGCTTTTTCGAGGAAAGGTTTTGAGAAAATTTAGAGAACCGGTTTATGAGCCTGAATCCAGAACGCTTCCACGGCCGCTAACATGCATTTCGCGTAGAGGCCACCAAGATAAGAGAAATTAGGGCTCGTTCGGAGACAGGCAGTCGTTTCTCCCTCTCTTCTCTTGACAGTGCAGAAGGAGTGGAAATGACTAGTACTAGTACCCTCCGCCACTCACCATATACGGCGGCTTGAGAACGTAGGTGTAGCCATGAAAAGATTGGATGACCTGCGAGTTGGGAAGCCAGTACGGGTAAATTTTCAACTCATTCCTAATACATATTTAGTAATTGTGAACAAGAATAAAATACCATACGTATGTTTAAAAAATGTCGTCAACCGGTATTATACAGAAATTGGCGGTTTTTGCGGAACCGGGACATGTTGAACATACTGATAACAGGCAGTTGATCAATACGAGACCAATGTTTCTGGTTAAAACCTCTTTCGTTCTCTGATCTAAGTTGTCACATTTTTATGCTCTTTCTGGTGTATCGTAACAGGCACTTTCATTTCATACCAACGGTTTCATATAACGTATTTCCTCAATCAGTTGCTAACATATTCAAATAATTGGTGTCTGTTTCCCTTGTATTAGAATTTACGTCTATTGTTGTCAACTTTTGTTGACAGTCTTAACCATCTTTGTCCTCTCCTGGGCTAGTCGAAGCAACTCTGACATGAAAGCAATGCACCACTTGGTTTTAGACACTTATTGAAGCGACTGAAGTACCTCAGTCAAAGCAATCAATTCTGACGCTTTGTTTGTAAGATATTACTACACTTTAAAGAATTTGAATTAATGAAATTTGAAATTTCCAACGTATAATCTGATTCTACATCCACATTACATAGATCGCATGCTATTGTTGTGAATGAATAACACTATCACTTAACTCAAATTGTATTGATATTGCGGTCGTTTTTCCAAACACCACCATCGTTCTGTCATTTCAGCTGGCTGAATGATTTATACACTTGATTTGTATGCCCAAAGAAATTTTACTCTCTGTTGGACGCCCATTTACATTACAAGTCACTAAACTGTACAAAAAAATCATCCTTCAGTCTAAAGAACGAACATGTTAAGTAGCAACCTGGTTACAGATCACGTAGTCATTATGATAACACACTTGATAATCTAATTTGAAGTCATGAATCTCACCAATCTGCGTCTTTGGAACGAAATACATCACTGATTCTGCGTATCAGGGATCCGATAGTTCGTTTGTAGGTTTGTGGGGGTATGTGGCATTAGATGTCTATGCAGAGGTCATGGAATTCGCGAAAATTACGGACCGCTGATTTCCGTACGTGGTGTTACCACCCGAAAGCGACCCAGATCAGTTTCATATAATTTACATCAGGCGAATTTGGTCGCCGAGACATCAACGTGAGTTCACTATAATGCTGCTCAAACCACTGCAGCACGGTACTGGCTCCGAGACGCGAACGATTATACTAGTGAAAGATGAGATCGCCTGAGGAGAAGACATCAAGTATGAAGGTATACACGTGGTTCGTAGGAGTCAGCGTGTCTTCGATAGCCGCCATAGGTCACATGCAAGCGCAGAAGGTTGTCTCATATAGCATAATTCTGGTCCCACCAGCCAGCGTTTGTGACCCGCTGAGCGTTTTGAGCCGTCGTTCACCTCGATGGCAGCGTTTGTGGAGACGACCATCGACCAAGTGTAGCAAAAATGTAATTCACTCGAAGAGGCGACACGTTTCCATTGACTTACGGTCGAATCCCGGTTCCGCGCCCACTACAACTGTAATTGACGATATCGTTGCCTCGACATGTGTACATGTGAGGGTGGTCTGCTGCGGAGCACCATGTTCAACAATGTACCGTGAACAGTTTGCTCCGAAACACTTGTGCGTTTACCAGCATTGTGCACTTTCGGCAGAGATGCCACAGATCACCATCTGTCCAACTTTACAGAGAAGACAAGCCTGCGAGCCACATGTTCTGTGAAGATTCGTGGACGAACAACCAACCATTTAGCACCTAGTTGTAGTTTCGCTGTCTTTCTACCTCTTCCCGTAGATGCTCACGACAGTAGCACGTGAACATTCGACCAGGTTCCGCGTTTTCGAGATACTCGTTCACAGACTCTGTATTACAATAATGTGCCCTTTGTCGAAGTCGCTTATCTCAATGGATTTTGCCGTTTCCAGCGAATAACTTCGCTAGAGTGATCTCCCGCCAGTGTCTGCTCCGCGTACATACTTTTGTCGCCGCCTCACGTGCCCGAGACGCTATCAGGTTGCAACCAACGTCGTGGTGGGCACTGGCAATAATGTTTTGGCTGATCAGTGTATGTGGCACAGGAATCTGACCTGAAGATCTCCTTAAGACCGTAATGGTTCCCTTGCCAAAGGAACGCAATGCCAGTCAACGTAAATATTATAAGACAATTGGTTTTATATGTCATGTCAATAAGGCTCTGACCAGAACAGTGATGAGAAAAACAGAGAGGAATGTAGTGGAGAATATAGGAAAAGATCAGTTAGTATTTAGAAAACGAAGAGGGACCACAGATGCAATTGGGTGTCTGAGGATGATGGAAGAAAGGCTTTTGAAAGTGAACAGAGAAATTGTGTTTGTTTTGTCGGCTACTAAAAAGCATTTGGCAGTATATGCTGCTGAAGATTCTGAAGGATACTTGTATGGACTGGAAGGATAGAAGGTTAATAAAGTAACTCTATATGGGGCAGAAAGAAGTGGTTCGAGCAGAAGAGGATGAAACTGGAGAAGTCAGTACTAGAAGGTAAATAGACAGGGTTTTTGTATGTCAACAGCACTTTTCAATATATGTATGCTGTTAAGCTAGTTAATAAGGCCTTAGAAAAATCAGAAGGAGTTGTTGTTGGAGGAGAATGAATAAAAAAACCACCAAGTACGCTGATGATATGACTCTGCTTGCAAAAACGGAGAACGATCTTGAGGTAATGGTGGAGAATATTTTCAGTTTGGGTAAAGAGTTTGGAATGAAACTGGACATAAGCGTGACGATTAGCATGTCACTAAATGGAATGGTATTAGGACAATTCAGTAATTCCAGTACTTGGGAAGCTTGATGACGTCCAGTGGAAGTTGTACAGAGGAAGTGAGGCGCAGAATATCCCCATGAGAGAGAGAGCTTTTGGGGGACTGATAGGTTTGCTAACAGACAGAATCATTCCCATAATACTTAGGAGGATTGTGTGGAGTGTGGTGCCTCATGATACTGAAACGTGGACTGTCAGACCAAAAGTATAAAAGTACTTTAAAAGTTTTGAAATGTGATTATGGAGAAGAATGGAGAAAGTGAAATGTATCGATAGAAAAAGAAATCAGGAGGTGCCGAGTAGCGAGGGAGGGGAGAGGAGCTTCATGGGGATCATATGGAAGGGGAAAATATCTTGGATGGGACGCATATTACGTAGGAATTGTCTGTTACGGAGAATCATGGAGGGAAAAGTAGAACGAAAAAGAGGGAGACGAAGCAGAAAGTTTGGAATGCTGACAGATGTAAAGAGAGGCAGAAGTTGCAACCAAATGAAGAAGAATGCTAAGGACAGAGAGCTATGGAGGGCGTCCAACTGATACGTACTTGAGGGCAGATTTAGTGAAAGAAGAAGAAGAAGAAGAGGCACACATGATGCTTAGAGGAAGGTGTGCAGTGTTTGAAAGCGACAGAAAGAAACGCAACGTGTGCGACACGTCATACCAATGCTACTGCCTTCATTTTTGTATGACTCCTGGTACACCAGCAACGTTGAAAAGATGATAGAATTTCAGTGCTATCGTATTTTTCTCTTTCGAAGGATGAGGACTTGTTGAATAGTAACGGCCCCGAATTTTTTATGTAAAAATTCTTGATGGTTTTCGAATGAAGCAAAACTTATTAATTTCTATGTCTTTATTCTTCATGTCTACATACTTGCAAATCTCTGCCGCTAGCGGGCTCAAAATTGTAGCGTGGAACATGACGGTTTGTAACGTAATTTTTTCGGTGTTTGAGAAACAGTGAGCTGTAATGAAGTTCCTAATTTGAAGAATTCCTCTACACAAGGAGCACCTACTGTTTCAGCATGAAAATGCCAGAGCACTAACGAGTGCTACGACGTATGCAAGAATCCGACGCGTCACGTTCACAATCTTTGATTCCCCCACCCCGTGAATTCCTGACTTGGCCCCATCAGAATTTCATCTGTTTACGAAAGTTAAATAACATCTTTGAGGACTTCAATTTGATAGTGAGGGAGCATTGAAAGCAGATGTGAGGTTGTGGCTTCATCAGAAATGTCTGACATCCTACACTGAAGTTATCAACAGAGTGGTCTCTCGTTGAGACAAGTGCGTTCATCACCACGGTGAAAACGTTGAAAAATAAGCATGTAGACATCTATAAGATAGATGAAAGGTGCAGAATTTCAATAACACACGTTCTATTTAAAAATCTTTAAGAGATTTCATACAAAAAATTGGGAGGCGTTATTTTTCAGCACGCCCTTCTACTAAAGAAACCAAAATACAGAATACCCAGAGTTTGCCATTGATTTTCTTCTGAGCCATACTAACAAAATCTGTCTCATAATTGGAGTAGAAACCCTGAAAATACAGCTGATTAACGAAACGGAAGACTACAATATTTTTAAAAATATGTGTGATATTGTCGAAAGTCCTTTTGCAATCTGGCATGGTCACAAGGACCTACAGTAATCTATATGCACAAAATTGTATAATTTGTATCATACTTCGATCGCAAATATTTTTTTATATTTTATTTGAGCCCTAGTTTCGATAATTAATAATAATTTTATGATCGGTCTTTGTTAATATAATGGTACAGAAAACGTAAAATTGAGCTGAGAATAGCAGTGTGAAAATTACAGCACGTGATAAAACATAAGGACAAATAATTGTATGTGACGCAAACTCTGAGCTACTCTGTATCTTTATTCCTTCTTGCTATGCCCATTACTATAGAGGTATCTGTACCTACTACAGTTTAGAATGTAGTGCTGGAATGTTGCTGTCCGTATTAGAGGCATTCGGCAGCGTTGTGTCAGGAGTGAGTGCTGACGGCGTGCGATCTCGTGTTTGTGGCAGACCACCCCAAGACCGTGGCGTTCGTCACACACGGCGGGATGCTGGGCCTGCAGGAGGCGGTTGCGGCAGGGGTGCCCATGCTGGTGGTGCCGGTCCTAGGCGACCAGCCGCACAACGCCGCATCCCTGAGCAGCCGCGGCGTCGCCCTGACTTTGACCGTGAATCAGCTGACTGAGCACAATGTGCGCCACGCCCTGGACAGCCTCGTCAACGACACCAGGTGAGCACACCATGAGCAGTCGCGGCATCGCCATGCCCTGACCTTCTGACAGCTTACCAAACAGATAGAACATGACTCCAATGACAGACTCGTGTGTGACATCAGATGAGCACGTCTTGAGCAGCTGTTGCATAGCCTTGCCCTGACCTTGTAAATGTTCAAGCAGGGTGAATGTGGCACTAATCATAGACTAGTCAATGACACCAGGTGAGCACACCATGAGCAGCCATGGCATCGCCCTGCCCTGACCTTGTGAGAGCTGAACAAGTAGAGTGAACATGACTCCAATGACAGGCACGTCTATGACATCAGACGAGCACGCCATGAGCAGCTGTAGTGTAACCTTGTCCTGACCTTGTGAGAGATGACTAAGCGGAGTGAACATGACACTCTTGACAGACTCATCAGTGACACTAGCTGAGCATGCTAGGAGCAGCTGCAGTGTCGCCTTGCGCTAAGCTTGCAACAGCAGACCAAACAGAGTGATTGTCACACTCTAGACAAGCTTGTTAGTGACACCAGTTTAGCACAATATAAGTAGCAATGATGTTGTCTTGATCCTGACCGTGCAACACCATAACGAGCACATTGTGCATGAATGCCTTGACAGACTCACGAATGATACCAGGCGAGTGCACCACGAGCAACTCTGTAGTGTCGCTCTGACTCTCATGGTGAGCCAGCTGATCATGCCCAAGTGCGCACAATGCCCTTGACATGCTCGTCGATGACACAAAGTGAAATCACGATGAGCACCCGTGGCGCCACCTTGACGTTTGTTTGTGAACGAAATTTGATACATGAGGATGTGGTGTGCGTACTGAAAGACCTTCGGTACACACACCATCAGATTATTTGACTTGTCGCTCTAACGAAGTAGGCGAGTGTCAGCAATATGTCTCATAGTCTTATTGTGGCGTGTTTATCTTCTGCCGTTAAGTCAGACGATAGAAAAGCCAATTGCATGCTTATAGTAGCAGATTGATGGTCACCAACTTTAAAGAGAACTTGATTAATTTTCACACACATTTATTAAAATAATAAATAACATAGACATTACGTAACTTGATTTTGGATGCTGTTTACAATTGACAATATGAAGTTCCTTAGGTCTTGGTATGTTAATCTTATTCTCACATATCTCTGATACTTGACAAAGTGTCTATTCCTTTACCTTCATGGCTATGTACAGGAATATGGTAATCTTATTAGGTGCAGACTGAAACTTGACTATGGACTGGTACAGACTAATGCAGACTGGTACAGACTGGTACAGACTAATGCAGACAGGTACAGACTAATGCAGACTAACTAATAGATGGTCTGTACACTCGTTATAATACCTCGCGCGTTCAGGTATCACTGCGCGAGTGTGATCCGTGAGGAGAAAAGTTCTACATTAGCAGCAATCTCTTTGACTCCGTTACATATTAATACGCGGCTCGGCGGAAGCAGAATTTGGTCCGTCTCTATGGCAGCGCCATCTCATAGTGCGGAGACGTACGAGCGCTGTGCCCACACTGTTGTCCTTAGTGGGGCGCACTCTAGTGGGAAAGTTGTGTACGCACTGACTACGTGGAACTATGTACACAACAGAAGAGTATGCACAAGATTTGTGACTGAAATCAGGGTTTCGTAATAATTCAAAGTGTGATTCTTAACGGGATGAAATCGACAAATGTTAAAGACACTTCGTGACAACCCTAAGGTTCGGAATGGGAACAATACTCATTATAATAAACATTGTGTTTCACAATTTCTTGCCGGCCAGAGTGGCCGTGCGGTTCTAGGCACAACCGTCTGGAGCCGAGCGACCGCTAGGGTCGCAGGTTCGAATCCTGCCTCAGGCATGGATGTGTGTCATGTCCTTAGGTCATGACCTCAGAAGTTACGTCGCATAGTACTCAGAGCCGTTTGAACCACAATTTATTGTGTCCAGGAAGCCTGCCAACTCGTTTCACTAGACAAACAATCCAACCACTTGTATTAATGAGTTATATTACAACTGATCAAATAGAATACTTAAGATGTGTCGCAATCAAAGGGCGACATACAAAATAATCAGTCCTTGCACTGACTACTGCTGTCTAACAGACAAAAGTCTTTCCTGAACTGCTATCGAAGTGACTAACGTTGACGCTGCTATTAAAGTCTCTAATCTTGGAGCTACTCCACCAGTCGGGCGTGGCGTTTATGACTTCTTCACAAAGGCGCAGCTGCTCTCGCGTTGCCGTCCTGGCAGGGAGGTTAGTCAGCCTGCTATTGGCTGGCTTCTTCTCACAGTCTCTCTTCACTTTCGCTCCCGATTGGCGTCCTGGCGCTTGACTTTACGCCGTAGAGCAATTCATGTTACACACTTCTGGGAAGAACCAATGTCTTCAAACGCCATCCAACAACGTTACTGAGAATCAAAGTTTTAGGCAACGGCGCCAGTAAATGTATGTACTCTACTGGCCATTAAAATTGTTAAACAAAGAAGAAATGCAGATGATAAACGGATATTCATTGGACAAATATATTATACTAGAACTGACATGTGATTACATTTTCACGCAATTTGGGTGCGTACATCCTGAGAAATCAGTACCCAGAACAACCAACTCTGGCCATAATAGCGGCCTTCATACGCCTGGGGATTGAGTCAAACAGAGCTTGGATGGCGTGTACAGGTACAGCTGCCCATGCAGCTTCAATACGATACCACAGTTCATCATGAGTAGTGACGCGTATTGTGACGAGCCAGTTGCTCGGCCACCATTGACCAGACGTTTTCAGTTGGTGAGAGATCTGGAGAATGTGCTGGCCACAGCAGCAGTCGAACATTTTCATGTATCCAGAAAGGCCCGTACAGGACCTGCAACATGCGTTCGTGCATTATCCTGCTGAAATGTAGTGTTTCGCAGTGATCGAATTAAGGGTAGAGCCACGGGTCGTAACAAATCTGAAATGTAACGTCCACTGTTCAAAATGCCGTCAATGCGAACAAGAGGTGACCGAGACGTGTAACTAATGGCACGCCATATCATCACGCCGGATGATAAGCTAGTATGGCGATGACGAATACACGCTCCCAGTGCCAAACACGGATGCGACCATCGTGATGCTGTAAACAGAACCAGGATTCATCCGAACAAATGACGTTTTGCCATTCGTGCACCCACGTTCGTCGTTAAGTACGCCATCGTAGGAGCTCCTGTCTGTCATGCAGCGGCGAGGGTAACCGCAGCCATGGTCTCCGAGCTGGTAGTCCATGATGCTGCAAACGTCGTCGAACTGTTCGTGCAGATGGCTGTTGTCTTGCGAACGTCCCCATCTGTTGACTCAGGGATCGAGACGTGGCTGCACGATCCGTTACAGCCATGCGGATAAGATGCCTGTCATCTCGACTGCTAGTGATACGAGGCCGTTGGGATCCAGCACGGCGTTCCGTATTACTCTCCTGAACCCACCGATTCCATATTCTGCTAACAGTCATTGGATCTGGACCAACGCGAGGAGCAATGTCTCGATACGATAAACCGCAATCGACATAGGCTAAAATCCGACCTTTATCAAAGTCGGAAACGTGATGGTACGTATTTCTCCTCCTTACACGAGGCATCACGTTTCACCAGGCAACGCCGGTTAACTACTATTCGTGTATGAGAAATCGGTTGGAAACTTTCCTCATGTCAGCACGTTGTAGGTGTCGCCACCGGCTCCAAGCTTGTGTGAATGCTCTGAAAAGCTAATCATTTGCATATCACAGCATCTTCTTTCTGTCGGTTAAATTTCATGTCTGTATAAAGTCATCTTCGTGGTGTAGCAATTTTAATGGTCAGCAGTGTTTGTACACATGATGATTCGGTGATGACGTTACAAACTTTCTAGGATGATGGAGAAGGATAAATGCATCAGTTTGAGGTAAGAGCCCTGCACAGAAAACGATAGAGTCGATAGTTATAAGTGAAAACCTTTCGAACACCTCAAACAATGGAATACATAAACTGGTACTGTTTTTCTTAAGACTGTTTGACAGGCAACTTCCAGGGGTGGTAGTAGCGACGAAAAAAAGGTAAAAAGTCCAGTAAACATTGACTCTAAAATTCATACCTGGGGAGCTATGAGAACCTGTTCATCTTCGCTGCTGTGAAACATGTCTTCTCTATTGAAGACGTACCCAAGGCTCTTCAGGAATGCATTTTAAATCCGATATTAACTGGACATTTTTTCTCGTTTTGGTCCATACTAGCACCTCTGAAAGTTGACTACCCTACAACCTACGCTAAACATGTATTCCACTGTCAACGATATCAGAACGGTTTCCGCTTATAACTTTCGAATCGTTCGTTTCCGTTACAGGGTACCTTATCTCAAATTATTGTATTTATCCTTCTCCATCATTCTAGAAAGTTTGTAACACCATTACGGAATCATTCTGTATATACCAACATCCACAGGCGCTGGCGAGTATAACTTTTACAACCTATAGTGTCGTTTCATGACGTTCCGCAACAAGGGTTCCCTTGTAAAACTTGATCTATTAAGTCCCTACTGCAGCCTTTAGAAGTGTGTAACATGAATTGTGAAACACCGCGTACAGACTAGGGGACATAAAAACGTAAGTTACACATGTCGTGTGACGCTAAGACCACTGCACAACAAGAGCAGAACATTGTCAGAAGAGAGTAAATGCTCTGAGCTTCTAGCAGAGACAGACTTGCTGCGCTGCAGACAATAAGAGCAGCACATTATGATTCTTGTGTGCAAAACATCTAAATAGTGAAATCCTGGTGGTGTATGGACCAAGTGGTGTATCGTGTCCAGCAGTAGTGAACTGGTGCCATGAACGTGAGCAAGGCGGCACAGACATAGGTGACGCTAATCGGGAAGGAAGGCTGTTGGCATCGATCGAGGGCGATATTCAGGCAATGACTCGCAACAAACGCAAATTTTCCAACCATCAGGACGTTCACAGAGCAGTTCTCTAATGACCAATAAAATGCATTACTATCGTCGAGGAATTGAAAGATTGGTAGAACGTTACGACCGTTGTTTACAACGACCTGGTGACAATGTTCAAAATTCAAAATATTGCCATGTATTTGTGATACTTTGCTGTTTAATACGACATTCATTAAACTTAACCAAACGAAGGTTAATTTTTGGTGCCTTCGTAATAATGTCGTGAATAACGTCAGAACCCCCTTGAAGATATGCCTCGTGATGACTGGGTGTTGTGTGATGTCCTTAGGTTAGTTAGGTTTAAGTAGTTCTACGTTCTAGGGGACTGATGACCATAGATGTTAAGTCCCATAGTGCTCAGAGCCATCTGAACCATTTTTGAACCCATTAAGGTACTGTTGTATTCGTATACAGGATGCAACGGTAGAAGAGTGTAGCGACATGCACGGAGACTGTTGACGGTCTTCATCGACTGGTACTGGGGGTGGCAGTTGATACTGAACTTAAATAAGTGTAATGAATTCACCGTAAATAGACGAATAGATCTGTTACGGTCTGATTACACTACTGCCGGTAAGTCACTGGAAACAATAACAATAGTAAAATATCTAAAATACGTGGAGTGACCTATGACGAAATGAAAACACAAAACTGTTTGTAGGAGGAGCACACGCCACACTGAAAGTTCTGGAAAGAATTGTATGGAAATGCAATTTATACAAGAAATAAGCGGCTTACAATGCACTAGGGCGACCGATTCTTGTCTGCTGGTAATTGGTCTCGGACGCTCACCACTTTGGAACAACAGAAGACATAGAGCAGACCAAACGAAGATCATAGTGTTTCTTCAGAGGTTCATTTAGTAGACGAAGCACAAGAGCGTTACGGATATGTTCAACATATTCGAGTGGCAGGTGCAACACAAGAGGCGCTGTGTATCACAGATAACTTAACTGTTGAAATTTCGAAAACATGCTTCCAAAAAGGTTCCAGAAACTTACTACATCGCCAGCCGGTTCTAGGCGCTTCATTCTGGAACCGCGCGACCGCTACGGTCGCAGGTTCGAATCCTGACTTGGGCATGGATGTGTGTGATGTCATTAGGTTGGTTAGTTTTAAGTAGTTCTAAGATCTAGGGGACTGATGACCTCAGATCTTAAGTCCCATAGTGCTCAGAGCCGTTTGAAATCATACTACATCCTCACATATGCATCTTGCACAGCGACTACAGTGAGAAAACTAGGGAAATTAGAGCTATCTCGCACGGTGCCTTATCGAAGGTCGCTAATCCCACGGACCATTCAGAAACGGAAGAGACAAGAGAGAAGAGAAATACCCTCCGCCACACCATGTCAGATGGCGTCCGTGTGAGATGTAGATGCACACGTAGCATGAGTGTAATCAAGTTTCTAGGTCTACATTAAAATTGCTACTCCCCGAAGATGACGTGCTACAGACGCGATATTTAACCGACAGGAAGAAGATGCTGTGATATGCAAATGATTATTTTCTCAGAGCATTCACACAAGGTTGACGCCGGTGGCGACAACCACAACGTGCTGACATGAGGAAAGTTTCCAACCGATTTCTCATACACAAAAAGCAGTTGACCGGCGTTGCCTTGTGAAACGTTGTTGTGATGCCTCTTGTAAGGAGGATAAATCCGTACCATCACGTTTCCGATTTTGACAAAGGTCGGATTTTAGCCTATAGCGATTGCAGTTTATCGTATCGCGACATTGCTGCTCGCGTTGGTCGAGATCCAATCACTCTTAGCAGAATATGGAATCGGTGTGTTCACGAGGGTAATACGGAAGTCCGTGTTGGATCCCAACGGCCTCTTATCACTAACAGTCGAGATGACAGGCATCTTATCCGCATAGCTGAAACGGATCGTGCAGCCACGTCTCCATCCCTGAGTCAACATATGGGGGGACGTTCGCAAGACAACAACCATCTCCACGAACAGGTCGAGCCCGCATCTCTTGGTCGTGCGGTAGCGTGCTCGCTTCCCACGCCCGGGTTCCCGGGTTCGATTCCCGGCTGGGTCAGCCTCGTGATGGCTGGGTGTTGTGTGATGTCCTTAGGTTAGTTAGGTTTAAGTAGTTCTAAGTTCTAGGGGACTGATGACCATAGATGTTAAGTTCCATAGTGCTCAGAGCCATATGAACCATTTTTGAACAGTTCGATGACGTTTGCAGCAGCATGGACTATCAGCTCGAAGACCATGGCTGCGGTTACCCTTGACGCTGCATCGCAGGCAAGAGCACCTGCGATGGTGTACTCAACGACGAACCTGGGTGCACGAATGGCAAAACGTCAATTTTTTCGGATGAATCCAGGTTCTGTTTGCAGCATCTTGATGGTCACTTCCGTGTTTGGTGACATCGCGGTGAACGCACATTGGAAGCGTGTATTCGTCATCGTCGTACTGGAGTGTCACCTGGCGTGATAGTATGAGGCGCCATTGGTTACACGTCTCGGCCACCTCTTGTTCGCACTGAGGGAACTTTGAAAAGTGGACGTTACATATCAGATGTGTTACGACGCGTGGCTCTACTCTTCATTCGATCCCTGCGAGACCCTACATTTCATCAGGACAATGCACAACCGCACATAGCAGGTCCGGTACGGTCCTTTCTGGATACAGAAAATGGTCGACTGCTGCCCTGGCCACTACATTCTCCAGATCTCTCACGAATTGAAAACGTCTGGTCAATGGTGACCGAGCAACTGGCTCGTCACAATACGCCAGTCACTACTCATGATGAACTGTGGTACCGTGTTGAAGCTGCATGGGCAGCTGTACCTGTACACGCCATCCAAGCTCTGTTTGATTCAATGCCCTCGCTTATCAAAGCCGTTATTACGGCCAGAGTTGGTTGTTCTGGGTATTGATTTCTCAGGAACTATGCACCCAAATTGCGTGAAAATGTAATCAAATGTCAGTTCTAGTATAATATATTTGTCCAATGAATCCCCGTTTATCATCTTATTTCTTCTTGGTGTAGCAATTTTAATGGCCACTAGTGTACTTGGTACGGTAAATGGCGGAGCTAAAGTTAGTGTTTCGTTTCGGCCCATTGGGATGGCATATCATTGCGGCAGAAAGCTACGACTACGCTGCGCGTATCTATGCTTCTTATTTTAAAAAAAGATGGTTCAGTTTAAATAGGAATAAAAAGAAAACCTATGCGGGGTGTACGACGAAAAAACTGAAAACACTTAGTATGTTATGAGATACCGGAAACTGAGTAGTCTGGGAATGGGAATACTAACATAGGGTCACTTTGATGCAGTTACCTCTGACTCTACCCCCTTTTATGTTGAGTCAAGATCATACATCTGTAATTATTCCCTGAACGTCCTGGGACTGGGACGCTACAAGCCCCGTGTGCTCTCCCTCCCCTAAAGAAGTTCGAGATGGGCGATGTAGATCAAGTGTCTTTATGTCTTTAATTTTGCACCCGAGGTATCAGGTTGTAATCTCCGTTAGGGTAACTTGTAGGTCCTGCAGTCGAGGCCCAGACGATGTAATTTTCATAAATTTTCGTGGTTTTGAAGTGAATTTTTGTCGGTAACGATGGTAAGACAGCCAAAGTGTGTTGAGATGGCCTACAGAGTCCGCGTTCGAATCCTGGAGACAGCAGTGCTTCATCTACCTCTCTTAAAAAAACTTATATAGTGCAGTTGCTAAAGTTCATATTGCTAGCAGCGGAAATATGCTCCTACCGGAGCACAAAAACGGCGTGTATGCTCTTATTTAATTAAAATAATCTAAGTGAGAAGGGTGTACCTGTTGCCTAATTCTGTCTTCGTCAGCAGCTTTAAAAATGTTTTAATGCGGACACATTCGCGCTTTTTTCAACGTGCACCACGCCTCTCACTCTCACAGCCTCACCTATCTGCAGCTCGCTCACAGACGCTAGTTCATCGCTGTAAGTCTCTCAACCCGTCCACACGTGCTTGCCCATTCTCAATCAGTTATCTATCCCAACTCATTATCATTATTTCTTTGTGTCTCTCAAACTCTCAGTGTCTCCTGCCTCACAGATACAGTTTCGTTTGTTCTGTTTCTGACGTTGTCGCTATCACTGCCTCCCTCTATTTCGCTTTTACTATCTCAATCCTTCCTTCCCACTACTGCTGCCTCTTGTCGCTGTCACTATCTGCCTCTTCTCGCTGTCACTTTTCTTGCTGTCACTATCTGCTTCTTCTCGCTGTCATTACTGTCTCTTCCTCATTCTCATTGTCGTAGACGCCGTCTCTCATTATCACTGCCTCTCTCCCACTTCCTTCTCATTTTCGTCTCCCACTGGCGCTGTCTCCTTTGCTCTTTCCCTAGCATCGTTCTGTCACTGCCACTGGGTCTCTCTTTCTTTCACACTGCCCTTGTCTCCTTCGCTCCTTTCATATCACAACCACTGGCCGCTTATTCTTTTCCGTGTTTTTCACCACAGCAACTGTCTCCTTCTCTCTCAACGTAAAAAAGCGCGAATATGTTCGCATGCCAAAATATTTGGGAAATTTTTAAAAGTGCTGAGAAAGGTAGAATGGTGAAACTGGTACCCCACTCTTCAGTCAGAGATCCTTTTAAACAGAAGCATATTCGCTTTGTTTTTTGCTCCGATAGGAGAATTTTTCCGCTGGTTCCCTTCTTTCCCTTCATACAGCAGGGCATGTCAGTCATATGAAAAGCATTTTATGGGTGAGTGAAATTTTGGTAGTCAAATTGCGTGAAACTGAAATAACGCACAAAAAGCTTGGGCTTCCCAGAACGGTTGTGATGATAACGGATCCACTTTATAGCATATTTTCTCCGTTCTAAGTTAGTTTATAAACTACGTTTTCAGCTCATGCCACATTATATTCTTGTATATTACGTGTACATGTCGGGTAGCTTTGAATCTCTGTGTCGCGCAAACGGATAAAGATATCGGAAAAATTGTTTTTTTTTTTTTTTTTTTAACATGTATCAATGGGACAAATGTCACAATTCCGGTGTTAAACGCACGATGTCGAACGTATTATCAGCAATTTTAGATTTCAACACACGAGCAGAAACTATGGGTGTCACCGTGTTAACAAAATTGTGAGTTCCAGCAAACAAACTCAAATTGTGGATTTGAACATACCAGCAGACTAGAACCTGTAGGTTCCATCGAAGTAGCAAAAACAGCAGTTTCCACATTAGTAGCAAAAACAGGAGGGTCCAACATACCAGCAGAAACTGTGGAGTTCATTCTATTAGCAAAACTGTGGAGTCTAACATACTAACAGAAACTGTAGGTTCCAACATTCTAACGGAGCAGAAAGGGAAACGTCATGATCCATCGTCCTAACAGAAACTGCAGTTTTCAATGTAGTCGCAGAAATTGGAGGATTGGGCATATCAGCAGAAACTATGGGATCCATAATGTTGCCAAAACTGCGGATCCCAACACACTAACTTAAAATGTGTGTTGCAACACACCAGCAGACTTTGGTTTCCAAGATACTAACAGAAATCGCAAGTTACATTCTATTGGTTGAAACTACAATTTCCAACGCACAAGCAGAATCGACAGGTTTAAGTATACTATCAGGAACTATGGGTTTCATCGCCTTATCAACACTGCGTATTCCAATATATTAGTAGAACCTCATGTTCCATTATACTAGTGGAGATTGTGGGGCCATTGTTCTAGGAGAAGCTGCAATTTATAATGTACTGGCACAAACAGCAGGTTCCATTTCACTAGGAGAAACTGAGGATTCCAGTATATTAGCAGAAAAGGTGTGGCCAAATATGTTAGTCGAAACTACGGGTTCCAGTATTCTAAGAGAAATTTACGGCCCACGGCACTACCCGAATATGCAGTTTACAGATCACTACTTGAAGCTGTGGGGTCGAACATACTAGCTGAAACTATGGATTCCACTGTATTAGCAGAAAGTGCGTATTCCAGTGTCCCAGTAGAAACAGTATGTTCAATCGTACTAGCAGAAACTACATTTTCCAATGTTCCTGCAGAATCAGTATGGTACAACATACTAGCAGGAATTGTAGATTCCATCACATTAGAAGAAACTAAGTTTGTATTACGAGCACTGTGGAGTCATTCGTACTCTCAGAGACTGTGTTATACATCGTACGAGAGTTGACTGAAGAGTGATGCCTTCACCTGCATTAATTTGGTTTGTATGGGAATACTTTAATAAATCAAACGCAGAAATAATCCTTAGAATATGATCTTTAATTACGAATATTCACATTTCCACATAATCATCAGCCAATTGGATATATTTCTGCCAACGATGAACAAGTTTTCTGAAGCCCTCACGGAAGACGTCGACACTCTGTTTCCGCAATCAAAGTCTCACAGTTCCCCCAGCGTCTTCATCAGAAGCATAATGATGTCTCCGCAGATGGCCTTTCTTTATCGGGAACATATGAAAGTCAGACGGTGTTAAATCTGGACTGTATGGAGGTGCCGTACGGTGGTGAGATTCAGTCTCTGAAGTTATGTTGTGGTAGCACGTGAAGTGTGTGGTTTGGCATTGTCATGCTGCAGGAAAACATTTCCCTTTTCCTTTCGGACCCTTGTTAGCCGTCTTTTCAGAGTTCGCAGCGTTGTGATGTAACGCTCTGAACTTATTGCTGTTCCACGATCAAGTAAATCAACATGGATAACACCATCTCCGTCACAGAACACTGTGGTCATGATTTTTCCAGTCGAGGGCTGCCTCTTGAATTTCTTTGTGTCTATATTCCATAGACATACGTTTTTTCTCCGAATCGTAATGATGTACCCACATTTTGTCTCCTGTCACAATTGAATGGAGAAACGCGTCACCTTCACTGCCGTAACGCAAGAGGAGTTCCTGGCAAATTTCAAGTCTGTGCGGTTTCATTTCAGGAGTCAGCATCCGGGATAGCCATCGTGCACAGATCTTTTGATAGCCAAGCAAAGCAAAAATGTGACACACACGTTTTTGTGAAATGCCGATTGTGCTTGCAGTTTCTCTCTGAGTGATACGATGGTCGTCCTGAATCAATCTGTCAAGATTTCGCTTGTAAAACTCGGTCGTTGCTGTCACTGACCGTCCAATCCTCTGTTTGTCACGCAGGTCACATGTTCCCGGCTCAGCGTCTTTAAACTTACTCGCCCAACGACAGATAGTACTCGCATCAACACAATCACCATAAACTGCATTCATTCTCTGATGAATCTCCTTTGGGGTCATACCTTCTGCTGTCAAGAATTCAGTTACAGCACGTTGCTTAAATGGCATTGACCGACTGCCTGCTTTACACTGTAACAACACAACCGTTCAATGCTAAGGCTTCCCGCCAACTGGAGCTGCACAGAAGAAACTACAGTACAAGCCAGTACCTGCCTGATTACAATGCTGGCTACTGTTGAAGAGTTACGAAGGTGGAGGCATTACTTTTCTGTCAACCCTTGTATTACCCGAAACCGCTGGTACGCTTACAACGGTTGTTGTTGTTGTCTTCAGTCCTGAGACTGGTTTGATGCAGCTCTTCATGCTACTCTATTCTGTGCAAGCTTCTTCATCTCCGAGTACCTACTGCAGCCTACGTCTTACTGAATCTGCTTAGTGTATTCATCTCTTGGTCTCCCTCTACGTTTTTTACCCTCCACACTGCCCTCCAATACTAAATTGGTGATCCCTCGACGTCTCAGAACATGTCCTGCCAACCGATCCCTTCTTCTAGTCAAGATGTACCACAAGCTCCTCTTCTCCCCTATTCTATTCAACACCTCCACATTAGTTATGTGATATACGCATCTAATCTTCAGCATTCTTCTGTAGCACCACATTTCGAAAGCTTCTATTCTCTTCTTGTCTAATCTATTTATCGTCCACGTTTCACTTCCATACATGGCTACGCTCCATACAAATACTTTCAGAAACGACTTCCTGACATTTAATTCTATACTCGATGTTAACAAATTTTTCTTCTTCATAACGCTTTCCTTGCCATTGCCAGTCTACATTTTATATCCTCTCTACTTCGACCATCATCAGTTATTTTGCTCCCCAAATAGCAAACCTCCTTTACTACTTTAAGTGTCTCATTTCCTAATCTAATTCCCTCTGCATCACCCGACTTAATTCGACCACATTCCATTATCCTCGTTTTGGTTTTGTTGATGTTCATCTTATACCCTCCTTTCAAGACACTGTCCATTCCGTTCAACTGCTCTTCCAAGTCCTTTGCTGTCTCTGACAGAATTACAATGTCATCGGCGAACCCCAAAGTTTTTATTTCTTCTCCATGGATTTTAATACCTACTCCGAACTTTTCTTTTGTTTCCTTTACTGCTTGCTCAATATACAGATTGAATAGCATCGGGGATAGGCTGCAACCCTGTCTCACTCCCTTCCCAACCACTGCTTCCCTTTCATACCTCTCGACTCTTATAACTGCCATCTGGTTTCTGTACAATTTGTAAATAGCCTTTCCCTGTCTGTATTTTACCCCTGCCACCTTCAGAATTTGAAAGAGAGTATTCCAATCAACACTGTCAAAAGCTTTTTCTACGTCTACAAATGCTAGAAACGTAGGTTTGCTTTTCCTTGGTCTTTCTTCTAAGATAAGTCATAGGATCAGTATTGCCTCACGTGTTCTAACATTTGTACGGAATCTAAACTGATCTTCCCCGAAGTCGGCTTCTACTAGTTTTTCCATTCGTCTGTAAAGAATTCGCGTTAGTATTTTGCAGGCGTGACTTATTAAACTGGTAGTTCGGTAATTTTCACATCTTTCAACGCCTGCTTTCTTTGGGATTGGGATTATTATCTTCTTCTTGAAGTCTGAGGGTATTTCGCCTGTCTCATACATCTTGCTCACCACGTGGTAGAGTTTTGTCAGTATACAGTACAACGCCGCAATTCGCATTAGTTACTTTCGACATCTCTTACGCAGAGTACACAGTGACCACTTTGCCGCCATCTCCACTGTTTCAGCTACAGGAAGCGCATGAAGCAGCTGTCTGCACTGTTCCGGGACCGGCCCCGGCCGCCGCTGGAGGAGGCGGTGTACTGGGTGGAGTACGTCATCAGGCACCGGGGGGCGCCGCACCTGCGGTCCGCCGCGCTGGACCTGGCCTGGTACCAGTACCTGCTGCTGGACGTCGCCGCTCTCGTTCTGGCCACAGTGCTGCTCGCGCTGGCGTCCGTCTACGCCGGTCTGCGCTGGATACTCGGACCTCTCTTAGTCGGCAATCGAGCGCAGCGGAAGAAAATCAAGAGTAACTGAGCAACAGTCAGCAGTGCTAGTGCACTGCCCGAGGAAAGCCGCGATTAAAATAACGTGAGGAATGTCAGGTGAAGCCGTGGAGTGGAGTGTTACTCGCTGCTTATACGTGTTGCCGTACAGTGCTGAAATTACTCATTTTTTGCGTTGTTAATATGAGGGTTGGCCATAAAGCAATGCACCGCATTTTTTTCTTCAACAATTCTTTATTAAACATACAGAGAAATACACACATGAAGGGCCGGCCGGAGTGGCCGAGCGGTTCTAGGCGCTACAGTCTGGGACCGCGCCACCGCTACGGTCGCAGGTTCGAATCCTGCCTCGGGCATGGACGTGTGTGATGTCCTTAGTTACGTTTTAGTAGTTCTAAGTTCTAGGGGACCGATGACCTCAGCTGTTGAGTCCCATAGAGCTCAGAGCCAACCAACACACGTGAAGGAATGGTGTTTTTTTTTTTCTACACACCCTGTTTTCCACGTAATCTCCATTCCAGTCTATGGCCTTCCTCCAGCTCGAGACAAGGGCGTGTGTGCCCTGTCGGTACCAATCATTGACCTGGTGGTGGAGCCAGTGCTTCACTGTGTGAATCATCTACTCATGTCTTCCACGAATGACATCATTCAATAGCCTAAACAAGTGAAAGTCCGAGGGGGCTATGTCAGGTGTGTCAGGTTTGACAGCCGTGGATGGTCTCCACGAGCGCTACAAATCGTGGAGGTCCGCCCAACCATCTTCTGATGAACTCATCCGCCATGCCCAGCGGCTGACTGTACTTCTGTCGACAGCAGATGCTCCATAGACATTGCACAAGCGTTTATGAATATTCCTCGCAGTTTCTTTCACTGCAGCAGTAAGAAATTCAATGCTACGCTATCTGTCCGAAGTGACAGAAACTTGACGCGCCGCTCACTCAGAGGTCTTCAGATAATGCACACGTAACGATTCGCAGCCGTAACACTGTTTTCTGAGCAGACAAAAAAATTGTGGTGCATTATTTTTTGGGCAACCCTCGGATAGGAGGCAACAGCAAGCCTGAAGAAAATTTACGCTTTCGGCTGGCTACCTTGGGTGGGTAAGAACATGTAATACCGACAAATTTCACGGCGGTTGAACGAAACTGGGTAGTCCAGATCGTCAGATACGAGTATATTAGGTAAATGTTTCCTTGCACCGTCGTTCTTCACACGTTTCCCTGCCTTACCTCGCTCCCCCACCCCCCTCGCCGCTCTAGCACAATCCTTATCAGACCAAAGAAAAATAATTTTTTTTAGGATTCCTAACCTCATAGAGCGTGAGCTGTGTGTTCGTGTGCGTATGTTGTGCAACTATCAAATGTGGGTGTAAGGAAGGAAATGTAGTCTTCCGATTTTGACAAGAATTGGTTTGACTTGAGTTTTCTGTGGATTTCACGAAAATAAATTTTTCCTGCATAGAATGCGCAACGTCTCGCAGTCAGAAAAGTCGCATATTAAAATGACCACAGCGAAGCCTGAAATGTCTTTGTTGGTAACAAATGATACTAATAAAAATTTGGAGTGTTTTAAAGTGTTCACTGACTCTTGTTCATGTACTGCATCAGTTTTTGGTAAGACTCATTTTGTTGTACAGACCTGATTATAAAGTGTTTTCTCATATTTAAGGAGTGTCTATTTTTTAAGAACTCTGTTAAAAACAGTAATAATTTCTTGGGTTTTCTCTTTAATGGAATTTATTGTATCAGCAGTATCGCCTGCAAAAACTACTAATTCTGCTTGACAATGTTAAGTGCAACGTCATTCACGTAAACAGTGCACAAGGAGCGCTGTGTGAAAACAAAAATACAACTTTATGAGTGATTCCTGGGCTGAAAATGGTAAACGTGTGCTTATACCTGGTTCAAATGGAACACAGTGCTCCTATGACACAAGCAATTACTTTGAAACTAAAAGTGTTGCTCATAAAGGAACGCCCGTTGGCCTACTGGACATAAGTTTGACTCTTGGCTGTAAGCACCAACTTATGGTGGAAGAACGTGTCAGAATCGATATCAAAAATTTCCAATCTAACCACCAAATGAAATTCATGGATCTGGCAGAGTTCACAATTTATTCTGTGAAAACATAATTAAAATTAACGAATCTACTGTAAAATGAAACAAGAAAAGTGTAATAATAAAATGAAACGTGGTCACCACCAGTTGAAGTCACTGTAAAATTGTGATCAAAACTTCGAAAAATGAAGGAATGACGCTGCACTAACCGTCACTAATTTACAAATGAAAACTGACTACAATAGCGGAGGACAAACCAGCTATGAAAATGGTTGGGAACATAAAGAAATGCTACATTTAGTGTCATTAAACTTCACGGCTATCTTCGACATCAGTTAATAACATGAGTGATAACCTGAAACAGCTACCGAGAAGGACAGAAAATGGAGAGAAAAAAATCCTGTTTCGTCTCCGAACTTTGCACACTGTATAAATACTTGAATACCGGTGAATGTAGCTCACGTTGACGACTGGAACTGCCAGCCAAACTACTCCACATTACTGCGTCAATTTCCACCGCTGGTGCAAAGCTGTGGTGCGCCGCGCCCGCAGCTGCACACGCGAGTGCCATCTGTAGCCTCCACGATCCATCGGTGCAGACGCCCAGGTCCACCGCACAACCCAGTCCAGGACGTCTGATGCCTAAGTTGAATCTTGGAAAGCTTCCTCGTACTTAGTACCACCTGTCATAAAGCTTACTCTGCCAGACCAAGGGTGGAATGCTCAATGTTCCTCAAACACATCGAACGAAATACTCTCTCTTCGGCCTCTGTGGTTTCCCATCTCATTCTGGAGCAGCGGTCACCACCATCTCCCATAACCAATCGTGTGGCAGACTCAAGGTGTCGTCCAAATTACAGAATTTGGCGATGAACATTATCTCCCATAAAGCAGTAACGAGCAGTACTACGCCGTGGAAGTTGCAGGATTCTCTGTTTCTCACACTGTAAGAGACTGTTCCTGCTGTTATGGGATACTTGAAAGCAGGACAGGAAAATCGGAAGTGCCTGCATTTCCAGAAATACCCTCGATGTGAATTTTAGTTTCAAACCAGCGTTCCACTATGTTTCATCGAAGCAAACTTCTCAACTTAGAGACTAAATCTCCTTCTCCCCCTGGCTAATAGGGTATGGCGTTTGTACTGCATGGGCTACTTGTCAATATTGTATTGACTATGTTTGGCCGAAGAGTACGTCCAGGTGCGAATCTGTACCCCCAATCCCCCCCATATTATCTCGCGATGGTCTCGTACTGGCAACCTTTCATCAAATCCTCCTTCTGCCCCTGTCTGAAGTCCAGGATCCGATACAAAGCGCAGAGTCCGTTTTCACATGCAGAAATGTTAGCTCAGACGGTTGCAACGAAATAAAGTTAAACCAAATGGAAATTAAGAACAGCTCACTAAAGCACCCACTACTTGTGAATCACGTAGTCATCCATGTTCTCATTACGCAACAAATCTGAATCAAATCAACTTAACTACGCGTGATATGAGTCTATTTTGAAACAAATGACAGGATCAGGCCCAGACGCGGCTGAAACCTCTCAGCTGCTCCGCAAAATTTAAGGGCGAGATAGTAACATAACAGATTAATAACTCGGTGAAAAATCAATGGAAGTGTGGTAGTATATTGCCAGAGGCCTCCCAGTTGTGCACAGAAAGCTGAACACCGCACGGCGTGTCTTGCGGCTGGCCTGCAACACAAGACAGCTGAAGGCATGAGAAAAGACACTTTGTGTCATTCAGCGAGAAGTGACGGTGCACTGTTGTGTTCTTCATTACAACATGGCCCTGGAATGTTCCGGCGTAAAAGTAAAGCGCCGGAACGACGGTCAAGAACGTTAGAGCAGAGAAGGCTGCGAAGACGACTTCAGCCGAAAGTACGCTGACCCGCCCTTATCTAGGACGACACCGAGACAGCAGCGGCCTCTAAGAGAACATAAACGCCGCGCCGCCTGGCCACGGGCCAGTTGAAGATTAGCCGTTCTAAGAGCTCTACGGCAGCGACTTACGAACTGTATTGTTTTACTTGTAATAGGAGTTGTGTATAATGAAGAACTTTTTTTATGAGATTTTCACTCTGCAGCAGAGTGTACGCTGATATGAAACGTCCTGGCAGATTAAAACTGTGTGCCGGATCGAGACTCGAACTCGCAACCTTTGCCTTTCGCAGGCATATGCTCTACCATCTGAGCTACCCAAGCACGACTCATACCCCGTCCTCACAGCTTCACTTCTGCCAGTACCTCGTCTCCAACCTTCCAAATTTTACAGAAGCTCTCCTGCGAACTTTGTTAGCAATTCCGTTTCCTTATAACTCTCTCTTTCCAGTACTCTTCTTGTCTTATGTTATTCTTTTCAATTCAGGCGGTTTTCAGTTTCTTTTCCAAATGGTATTTCAAGATCTGTTTCATGAATTTGCTGTCACACTCTCTGTAAATGTATACAAAGACAGCAACCTGCTCTTGCTTATCGTTTCCGATATGTGTTCTATGTTCTGGTAAATTTAATCGTTACTTCCGAATTTCCTAATGTTTTCGGTATGATTCTCCTTTTTCATATTTCTAACTTTTCAAACCTATAATTTCATTATATACAATCGGTAGCATACATTTATTCTCGTTTCGTTACGGTTGTTGCAGTGCTTTGCTTTAATTTCCTTAGTGAGCAGTTTTTTGTCATAGATATTATTAGCTGTACCATACGCTCTTTCGATACTTGTACAGATATAGTCTGCGGTCTATACCTGTAAAATCAGCGAAAGAGCGTATGGTACAGCTAATAATACCTATGACAGAAAAAGGAGGACATCAAAAGCAGACTAGCACTGGCAAAAAGGACATTCCTGGCCGAGAGAAGTCTACTGGCATCAAACATAGTTCTTAATTTGAGAAAGAAATTTCTGAGGATGTGCGTTCGGAGCACAGCACTGTATGGTAGTGAAACACGGACTGTGGGAAAATCGGAACAGAAGAGAATTGAAGCATTTGAGATGTGGTGCTATAGACGAATGTTGAAAATTAAGTGGGCGGATAAGGTGTGGAATGAGGGGGTTCTGCGCAGAATCGAATAGGAAAGGAATGTATGGAAAACATTGACAACGAGAAGTGACAGGATGATACATCTGTTAAGACGTCAGGGAATAACTTCCATGGCACTACAGTAAAAACTGTGGAGGAAGGCAGAAATTGGAATACGTCCAGCATGTAGTCGAGGACGTAGGTGCAAGTGCTACTCTGAGATGAAGAGGTTGGCACAGGAGAGGAATTCGTGTCCGGCTGCATTAAACCAGTCAGAAGAATGAGGGATAAAAAAACTGTGGTGTAGTATATCATCTGTTTTGCTTTTATTGTTCTCGTCCCGCCCCCATCCTCCCCATCCCGCCGCCCCACTTGTCCATAGAAACCACCCATTACCCAAATAGGTCTCAACCTCATATTCAGAAAATATTTTTGTTGTTTAGTTTTAACGTCTTCTCGTATGTTCCCTTGATGTTTATTTACAGTTTCGCTCATACATTTTCAAGTATGTAAAAGTATAACGTTTACTCTTTACGTGGAACACTGTATTAACTATTTTTTCTCAAACTTTGCCTTTGATAAGGGTAGTCAGTTATTGCCTTAAAATGGTCTCGAAAGCCGAAAACGATATAGTGTATAAATTAATACTGCACAAAATTCAGAGGTTAAATGTTTCGTTCGTCAGTGTAAAGTTTTCTGTCAAGAAGTTAATCAAAGTTTTCATCTGTAGGTATGCATTGTGTATAAGTGAAATGCCGACTTTGTAGAATTAGGAGATGAATGAAGTGAGATCGTTTGAAATTTGATACTAAAGAAAAATGATGTAAATTAAATGGATATGTAAGGAAGTATCAAATGATGAAATACTGAAAAGAATGAACAAAGAACGGAGTGTGGTCCAATGTAAAATCTCTAAGCGGGTCTAAAGTTCACTCGTTGACCAGTCTAATTTCACAGTGGAAGATAGAAAAACGGACGCCGAAGCTTTAAATTGCAGGTTGAAGAAATCGTTCGCACAGGAGAATTCTACAGACGAACCATCATTTGACCATTGCACAGAGTTCCATCCGGATGATATAGTACTAAGCATCCATTGCGTAGAGAAAAAACTGAAAGAGATGAAGAGAAATAAGTCACCAGGTCAAGCTGGAATCCCATTTGGTTTTACAAAGAGTGCTCTACGTCATTGGCCTCTTATTTAATTTGCATTTATGGTGAATCTGTCGATCTTCAGAAAGTGCCAATCGACTGGAAAAAGGCGCAGGTGACTCAAATGTATCAGAAGGATAAAAGAACTGACCCGCAAAATTACTGACCAACGTTCTTAACATCGGTTTGCTGTAGAATTCTAGAGGATATTCTGAGTTCGAATACAACAAATTTTCTAGAGGCCGAAAAGCTCATGTCCACAGATCAGCACGGCTTTAGGAAACATCGCTTGTGCGAAACCCAGCCTGCTCTTTTCTCACGTGATATACTACGAACTATGGATGAAGGGCAAAAGGCAATTTCATATTTGTAGATTTTCGGAAAGCATTCCACCAACAGCCCAACAGCGGACTGATAACGAAGGTATATGTATTAGGCTCCCAGATATGTGAATGGCTCGAAGAGTTCTTAATTTACAGAACCCAGTATGTTGTCCTCGACGACGAGTGTTCATCGGAGAGAGGGGTGACATCAGGAGTGCCCCAGGTAAGTGTGATAGGACCGTTGCTATTTTCTATATATATGATCTGGCAGTCAGGGTAGTCAGCAATCTGCGATTTTTCACTGACGATGCTGTGGTGTACAGGAAGGTGATCCAAGATGACCTAGACAAAATTTTTTGTTGGTATGATGAATGGCAGCTGGCTCTTAACGTAGAAAAATATAAGTTAATGCGGATGTGTAGTACAAACAAAGCCGTAATGTTTAGATACAGCAGTGTCCTGCTTGACTCAGTAACGTTTTTTAAATATCTGGTCGATATGAAATGGAAAGAGCATGCACGATTGTGGCAGAGAAGGCGAATGGTCGACTTCAGTTCACTGGGAGAATTTTAGGAAAGTGTTGTTCACCTTTGAAGCATACCGCATGTAGGACGCTTGTGCGACCTATTCTTGAGTACTGCTAGAATGTTAGGGATCCGCACCAGATCAGATTGAAAGTAGGCATCTAAGCAATTCAGAGGCGAGCTGCTACATTTGCTACCGATAGGTTCGATCAGCATGCAAGTGTTAGTGATGTGCTTAGGGACTTCAGTTGGAAGCTCTTGAGGGGAGAAGACACACATTTCGAAGAACACTACTGAGAAAGTTTAGAGAACAGATATTTGAAGCTGACTGCAGAACGATCCTACTGCTGTCAACATATATAGCGCGTAAAGACAACAAGGATAAGATACGAGAAATTAGGGCTCATGCGGAGGCATATACCAGATGTACTGGTATGCAATGAGCGTTTTTTTGTTGTGAAAATGAAACACTAATTTTGAATTGAAAAGTAAAAACACTTTATTCCAAGTACTGACCATTGCTTTCTATATATTTTGACCACCTTTCTGGCAATTTGTGGATACTCGCCAAGAGAAATGTTCGTCTTTTGAAGCAAACCAATCAGACACCCAATTTTCGACTTCTTCGTAGGAATCTGTGTTCCTCAGCCAATGCGTGTCCCATTGATGAAAACAAATGGTCGTCGGAAGCGGCCAAGTCTGGTGAACACGGCGGGTGGGGTAGCAGTTCCCAGCCAAGTGTTTTGATTGTATCCTGAACCACTTTTGCTTTGTGTGCAGGTGCATTGTCGTGTAAAAAAAATTACTTTGCCATGTCCTCTGGCCCGTCCTGGTATTTTTTCGATCAATGCATAGTTCAAATTGATCATTTGTTGTCTGTAGCGACTAGTATTCACAGTTTCAACGGGTTTTAGAAGCTCATGATACACCACACCTTTCTGATCCTACCAGACACAGAGCATTGTGTTCTTGCTGAATCGATCTGGTTTTGCAATCGATGTTGATGGTTGTTCCAGATTAAGCCATAATTTTTCCCGTTTAGGATTCTCAAAATAAATCCATTTTTCATCGCCAGTAACAAATCGGTGCCAAATTGATTTTCTTTCATGTATTTTAAGCAAAATTTGACAAATGGTTTTTCGGTTTTCCATCTGCCTTTCATTCAATTCATGTGACACTCATTTTCCACACTTTTCGATCTTTCCCATAGCTTTCAAACGGTCAGAAATTGTTTGTTGTGCAACATTTAGCATTGCTGCCATTTGCTTCTGACTCAAAGTATCATCTTCATCCAATTTTGCTTGCAATTCGGCGTCTTCGAACGTTTTTGATGGTCTTCCACGTTCTTCATCTCTTCCATCAAAACCATTATTTCTGAACCGTTGAAACCATCTTTTGCATGTTGCTTCTGATAGAGCATGATCATCATATGCCTCGACAAGCATTAGATGCGACTCTGCAGCACTTTTTTTTCAAATGAAAACAAAAAATTAATGCTTTCCGCAAATCATCCCTTTCTGGTACAAAATTCGACATTGTTAACACGATGAAAACATAAGATGTTGGTTGTTCCATCATTGGTGATACTAAATACCTTTAACAGATGTCATACCAACCAAACAAAAAAAATTAGGATTGTTCACAACCAATGTTCCCTGGCGACATAATTGTATCCTAACGCTGATTTCATGCTGGTACACCTAGTAGATAGTGGAGGCACATAGATAGTCGTTTTTCCTTGCTCTATCTCCGGGTGGAGCGGAAAAGCAAATAGTTGTCGTACAGGGTACCCTCCGCCACGCACCGTACCGTGATTTGCGGCGAATGTATGTAGATGTAGATGTGGAACCTTGACAGAAGAAGAGTTATTTGTTATGGCATAAGGGAATTGTCAACATAGTGCTTTATGGAACAGTAACGGGGCAACTATAGAAGATGGTGGGGGTAATAGCCACACAGAAATGAAAAGATTAGCTCAGTATAGCCGCCGAGGCGAAAGACTGCTGGCTTAAAACTGAAATCCTCGACCCAGCGCGCTCCGCAGACTGTTTGGCGGGATGCTGCCTGCTGGTCTAATTGTTTTGACGAGCACAAGTCACGTAGGGCGGCCGCCGCTTAGCACCTCACGTCACGGACTCGCCGCTGCTGATACTGCGGCCAGACTCTGCTGCTATGCGCCAGCCTGCTGCGTTTCATTATCGCGTCGTGAACCAGCCGCGCAGGCAGCCGGAGGTGGCTCCTTTCGCGACGGCCTTCACGGCTATTAGATAATGCAGAGGTCCGTATCAGCGCTCGCTGCCGTCCGAGATCGCTATCCGCAGCCTGCAAGCACACACACACACAGAGCGTAGCAGTACGGCTGTCGCAAGTATTGAGTGTGCCCGACGCAGCTGACCACTGTCTGTGAGTACTCGCAACACCTCGTTCGCATAAAAGTAAACGTGTTTTCCCGTAAATCACACTGTGTTAGACCAGTGTCGTGTTTTAGTTCATAAGCCGCAGCAAAACGGGGGCGTAGCCAGGGAGTCCCCTACCCCCACCCCTCCACCACCATAGAAACAAATTATCAACTTCACAAATCGCAGCGCGCACACGCATGGGAATTCAGCATGTTTGCAGAAAGCCAGAACTTGGAATGGATAGCCGGCCGGGGAGGCCGAGCGGTTCTAGGCGCTACAGTCTAGAACCGCGCGACCGCTACGGTCGCAGGTTCGAATCCTGCCTCGGGCATGGATGTGTGCGATGTCCTTAGGTTAGTTAGGTTTAAGTAGTTCTAAGTTCTAGGGGACTGATGACCTCAGAAGTTAAGTCCCATAGCGCTCAGAGCCATTTGAACCAATTTGGAGGGGATATTGACTTGTACTGAGTGTTCATGTCATCTTACGTCATGAAATCTCCGTCATTGCTACTCTCCTTGCAGCTGAAACCTTGCGTCTGAAACTAGCGTTCTACCTTCACAAACTGCCTGTTGGCTTCTGTCTCGGGTTCTTCGACCGACGTTTTTCTCCTAATTTTTCTGATGTTTCACTAGCACGATTGGCTGACACTGTCAAAGCTTCATCTCTCATTGCTGGTGGTGGACCGCAGTGGAGGGTGAAGCTTTAACAAAGCCAGCTACTCGTGCTGGCGAAAAGTCAGAAAAATTAGGAGAAAAACGTCGGTCGAAGAACCCGAGACAGAAGCCAACAGGTAGTTTATCAATGAGTGTCCAAGAAAGCCTTAACAATTTTGTACCTTCAGATGACGCTGTTTGTTCCTTGTGGTACCAGTAAATGTAAGAAACTATTAAAACCATTTTATAAAATATGTGTGGCATATTTCAATCTCATGTCTTTAATTTTGCTCTTTGTACGTCGGTTTCAGAGTTACATAACGCCATATCCACACATCCATAAGACTGTCCAATTTGTCAAAAATCGAATACAGTGAGCGTATCCATGGAGTGGTAGTGCACAAGGACACATCACGTGCGTCTAGCTTAAGATACTCATAACCAGTAGAAACTGTTTACGGCACACAGGCATACGTATGTAGGCTACACTATACCCGTAGCCTCCATTTACGTGCTTCATCACTCTGTTTATATGCTGGCTATATGATTTATCCTCTATATTCCATAATAACTGAGGAGACATGTATGCTGATGGCTATTTCTGAGAATTCTGGAATCAATAACATATTGCAAAAGTAATGAATACAAATAAAAACAGCTCATTCGAATATGCCAAACATACTGCATTTTATTAATAAATATTGCCGAAGGCCGAAAGTTCCATTTAGCAAAATGTATCACTGTAGAATCCTAAACATGTGAATATGGGAATTATTCGAATTTATCAGAACGTTAGCCGTCTGACAGCAAAAGAATATGTTTAACTCTCATACTAGTTATGCAATTTTATATATAGTTAGTAGTTAACTGATGTTATGCGGTAGTACAGGCTGGCGCATGAAACCTGCCCTGAGTGCTAGACTGCTTACTGTCGCAAGCCAATTGCTCAGTACTGTAAATCCAGACCTTTGCATTAGCTTATTTGTTATTTATTATCCAATTTTATATATATATATATATATATATATATATATATATATATATATAGGGTGGTCAGAAAATGTGGGAAATGCTTGTAGGGATGTTACAGGGCAGGTTGTACTGAGACATAAATGTTAAGAAAGAAATTCTATACGTTGCTCCGTTTCCGAGTTATTTAGCATAGAATTTAGCCAATCGGGGCGTCGCGCGCTCGCATTTAAGCGGCCTTCTAGGGGCGGTGTTGCCCAACGAGTGCTTTGTCTCGTTAGCTGAAACTTGAATTTGCGCGCGCGACGATCTGATTGGCTAACTTCAATGCTAAATAACTCGGAAAGGGCGTAACGTATCGAATTTTTTTTTTTTTTTTTGTTTAATTCGTATCTCTGTACAACCTTCCCTGCAACATACCTACAAGCGTTTCAGATATCACCGTGCATTTGTAGATTTGGTGATTGATAAATAAAGTTTTCCACGGTTTCGAGTATTATTTTGCTACTACACCACTACGCCTTCCACGAAATTGGTATGAGTTTCTCTACCTTACTTCGAATCCCCGATAAGCCCTTGCAAGGTCATGTGGGCAGCCGAAGTTATTAGGAAACCGTTTACTGAGCAATATTCACACAGAGCGATATCTCTCAACTGTAGACCCACCCGTAGTGGCATCAGCGTCGAGTTTATGCAGGTCAGAGAAAGATACAGACTGCAGCAGCATACGCTTGGGACATTCATACAGTCAGCTTACCATCTCACTGTAAGCATCCTGTATAAGTGAAATGTTGATGAATACTTTTGTTCTATAACGCATCTCGCAGGCTGACAATGTGACAAAATTTATTCGAAGTGTTATTTTACATGTCACTCTGCACCTGAACAGAACCAACTAGTCTGCATCTGTCCAAACATACTGTACATCGTAATTACATATGTAATAGACTTCTTTGAGAAAAAATGCTGAGTGTGACAGCGATTAAAGTCTGTTCACTCTTGTGTTACAGGACGGTTTCCCGGAAATAGTCATGTGACGTATGCAAATTCATTATGAAAGACTTCGATTATAGTAATTAACTGATGCTGAGGAATGTGATAAAGAAAACTGCTAATGATAATTGGTAATTGACCAATTTAACTTATTCGTCATTCACTCCTGATTCGGTTTTGCCTGCCTTAGAGAAGCTGCAGTAAGAGTCGGCCATCACTCATACAGTAATTTTGCGAAGGCCTCCTGATGTAAAGCTGAGGGTCAATAGCCCACAGTCAAACAGTGCTTTGCGAAGCCGCCCTGGGGAGCGGCAGGTAACATTTTAAAACTTAACAAGAGAGAAATGTTTTTAGAGAAAGTACAGTTGTGCACATAACCGGAGAGTAGTGTTTTCTCCGTAGAGCGCCGGACGCTGGATATAAACATCTCGAAAATGGCATAGGAACCCGCAGTTTTGGGTCTTTCGAAACATGAGACACTGCTGGACGTGTTGATTCTGGAAAATAAACCAAAATGCTTACATGATATAAGAATCACGGTGACTGGCTCACGTAAATAAACTACAGCTTTCGCAGAGAAGTTGGGCTGTGCCAAAAAAGACCACCTCACTTGTGACGAAGAGAAAGTGAGGCGACTTTTTGCTGTGTCAGACTGTAGCATGCACATTATTCGTTAACCAAATAAACTAGAGCGCGGGAGAGCGGACTAGCGTGTTGTATGCAGTGTTTCTTCTGCCAGCACTTGGAAGATCAAGAGCACAGTCACTCTGAATTCAATAAGAAACGCAAAATGCGGGACTATGAGGTTTCCTTGTAGTAAACATTCGAGCAAAAATCACTTCATCTTCGAATCCATCGCCAACATTATCTTCAACTACATCAATACATTGTGCTTCCGCTGGTGTCCCGCAGTCCGAGCTGACACATCAAGAGACCTAGAGATTTCTATTTGGCCGATTATAAAGTCGTTTGTGCCACTACTGACTGATTTTCGAGTCACTTCAGCTTCGATCAAGAACGTTATGCTGAGGTGGGGCCGCAACCACGAGACAAGGTGTAGGAGAAACTTGTATTTCGCAGCATTGACCAGCCTGCTTTCAACCCCAGCCACAGGTCTGATGTAGTCCCCCCCCCCCCCCCCCCCCCTGTAGTGCTGTGTGTCTTCAAGTAACATCACGACAAGCACTGGGCACTTGACGATTACTGTATCTGACCTACACGATTATTAGTAACTTTCCCACAATCCGTATTTCAGAAATACATCTACATCTACGTGATTCCTCTGCTATTCACTATAAAGTGCCTAGCAGAGGGTTCAAGGAATCACCTTTAAGCTGTCTCTCTTCCGTTCCACTCTCGCGGGAAAAACGAGCACTTAAATTTTTCTGTGCGAGCCCTGATTTCTCTTATTTTATCGTGATGATCATCTCTCCCTATGTAGGTGGATGGCAACAGAATGTTTTCGAAATCGGAGGAGAAAACTGGTGATTGAAATTTCACGAGAAGATCCTGTCGCAACGATAAACGCCTTTGTTTAAATGATTGCCACTCTAATTCACGTATCATGTCTGTGGCACTATGTCCCTATTTCACGATAGTACAAAACGGATTCACGTCTTTGAAGTTTTTCGATCTCACCCGTCAGTCTCACCTAAAGCTGATCCCACACAGCACAGCAATGCTCCAGGATAGGGCGGACAAGCGTGGTATAAACAGTCTCTTTAGAAGACCTGTTGCACCTTCTGAGTGTTCTGCCAATGGGTCGCAGTCTTTGGTTTGCTCTACCCGCAACATTACCTATGTGATGGTTCCAATTTACGTTACTTGCAGTCGTAACCACGAAGTATTTAGTTGAATCTACAGCCTTAAGATTTATGTGACTTATTGCGTAATCGAAATTTGGCAGATCTCTTTTAGTATTCATGTGAATAACCACACTTCTCTATATTCAGGGTCAATTGACACTTTTAGCACCATACAGATATCGTAGCTAAATCATTTTGTAATTCGTTTTGTTCATACGTTTTACTCGATGACTTTCCGTCTATTACTGAGATCTGTGACCTTTTTGACAAGAAATCACGAATCCAGTCGCACAACTGAGGCGATATTCCATAGGCATGGAGTTTGGTTAGAAGGCGCTTGTGAGGAACGGTGTCGAAAGCCTTCTGGAAATCTATAAATATGCAATCAGTTTGACATCCCCTGTCGATAGCAGTCATTACTTCATGAGTGTAAAGAGCTAGTTGTGTTTCGCAAGAACGATACTTCATGAATCCGTGCAGACTATGTGTCAATAAATCGTTTTCTTCGAAGTAATTCATAACGTTCGAATACAGTATATGTTCAAAAACCCTACTGCAAATCGATGTTAGTGATATGGACCTGTAATTCAGCGGATTACTCCTGTTTCCCTTTTTGGATATTGGTGTGAGTTGAGCAATTTTCCAGTCTTGAGGTAGGGATCTTTCTATGAGCGAGCGGTTGCATATAATTGCTAAATGTGGAGCTACTGCATCAGCATACTCTGAAAGGAATCTAACTAGTATACAGTCTGAAGCGGTGGTCTTGCCTTTATTACGTGATTTAAGCTGCTTTGGTAGACCGAGGATATCAACTTCTATGTTTCTCATCGTGTCAGATGTTCCTGATTGGATTTTAGGAATATTTACTTCGTCTTCTTTGGTGAAGGAGCTTCGGAAAATCGTGTTTAATAATTCTTCTTTAGTGGCTCTGTCACCAGCGACTTCACCGTTGTTATCGCGCAGTGAAGGTATTTATTGCGTCTTGCCACTGGTGTGCTTTATGTATGATCAGAACAAGTCATTATTACGTTATTGTTGCTGTTGTTTGTCGTTAATTTTGTGAATTATGTTATCGTAATAAATCAAAGTAATTGCGAATCGTGTCTCATTCAGCAGTCGTAAGTACGTCACTAACTATCGCGGGGGCCCCCACTGTTCCTGCGTCGCAAATCAGGCACACACTTCATTTAAAATCACAGTCACCTCGCACTTGTCACTCCTTCGTTTCGTCTTCATATGCTATCACTGTACGGGAAACTCTGGTGAGGGGCTCACCAGTGAGTACCTCCAAACCCCCTTGCCAGCTCAGCTCTGGTCAAACGACTGTGTGCTCACTCCGCTACCGCCTGTTTCCGAGCTGCTTAGGCTCCGGCTACGGCAGTACCGGAGATAGCACACTACTTGGAAAGCGTGACTCACTCGCCGGTTAAGAGAGCCTCTGTCCAGTTCAGATAAGAAATTTTAATGTGGCGTAAGAATTCCTGTAAGGTGGCATCACTGTTACTGACAACACAACAACTCGTGGCAAAATCGAGCTGGTCAAGTAACGCGTATATGAGCTGGCAGTGTGGTCAACTGACTGAGCAGCCAACTTGATATGCCAGGAAGTAGCTGGAACGCTACTTGTACTGTCCAAACTGAATAACGTCCAGTATAGTGACGACGTAGCTTCTAAACAGTCGTGTTTCCCCATCTGAAGAAAACGAGTATCAAACACAGGATCGATCTATACCTATATAAGATTCTCAGTAATTATTGAAGCCCCGGTTCTATACAGGGTGATTCACAAAGATATGCAAATATTTTAATATCTTATTCTACAACAAAACTAAAAAAAATATCATATAAACATAGGTCCGCTAATGTTTAGTTGCGGAGTTAGGGCTAATAAAAGATTTTGCCTGAAATTTAGCAAAAATGGTTCAAATGGCTCTGAGTACTATGGGCACTTAACATCTGAGGTCATCAGTCCCCTAGAACTTAGAACTACTTAAACCTAACTAACCTAAGGACATTACACACATCGATGCCCGAGGCAGGATTCGAACCTGCGACCGTAGCGGTTGCGCGGTTCCAGACTGAAGCGCCTAGAACCGCTCGGCCACGCTGGCCGGTGAAATTTAGCAACTTCGCCAATATGAAGCCATCGCAAAACTGTACGAGGTTAAAGTGAAGCACGATTTCCATTTATTTTGTTGTTATTGGTCTGGTGAATCTTAATAAAACATGTCCCAGACGTGTATCCGCAGTAGTTTTCCAAAACATGCAGCAAAGCAAAGAAGTAATTTCGTAAAATTTGTATGATTAACTACTTGGCCCAAATTGTTTTTTAAATTCCAGGCAACTGCACAGCGTTTTCAACAGAAATTGTATAGAATTTAATTTAGGAGAAATGATTCTAATAACGTTAACTGAAACTGTATGTACTTGTCATATAATCTGCTTTTATTAATACCATCACATGTGAATTCATGTTAAACAGGAAAAAATGTTCTTTAACTCGACAATACAGAAGACTAACTGGTTTCAAGATTAGGAAACAACTGAAACAACTCATTAACGGTTGCCAACAATGACATAAGTGTTTCTACATTCTTAATAGAAAGTAAACAAATTTGTTTCTATGGATGTTCTGGAAAACTACTGCAGATGCACGTCTGGCATAAGTTTTATTAGGCCAATAACAATAAAATAAATGCAAATCGTGCTTTACTTTAACCTAATACAGTTTTTCGATGACTTCATATTAGGGAAGTTGCTAAATTTCAGGCAAAATGTTTTACTGTGTGAAATCTTATGGGACTTAACTGCTAAGGTCATCAGTCCTTACACACTACTTAACCTAAACTATCCTAAGGACAAACACACACACCCATGCCCGAGGGAGGACTCAAACCTCCGCCGGGATAAGCCGCACGACTGCAGCGCCATAGACCGCTCGGCTAATCCAGAACGGCAAAATGTTTTATTAGTCATAACTCTGTAACTAAACATTTGCGGACCTATGTTTATATGAATTTTTTTCTCTCGTTTTACTTATAGAATAACATACTGAAAGATTTGCATATCTTCGTGAATAACCACGTACAGGGGAGAGAGTTGTACTTAGGAACAGTTTTCATAATGCCGTCACTAGCGAGCTCTGTAATAGAAGTTTAATATATTTTTTTATTTTGTCTTTAAAAAACAAAATTCACATTTTATGCGCTGCAGTCTTTTCTTAAAATTAACCCCGAAAATTAAATTTTATTTCCAAATGTAAGAACATTTTCTGAGGTGCAATGTTATCATATACATTGCAACAAATATCGTATTGAAATTTAACACCGTTGCAGTCGACAAAATATTGTCAGCACTGTATTTATTAATTTGTCTGTTACATGATTACTTTGCTACACGCCAATAATCAGCAAGTGAAAAGAAATAAGTGAAAAGAAATTTTGTCATAACCAGTTACAAGTTACATGCCTTTTCAGACAGAAGCTGATAAAAACCAACACACATTTCCATTTTTTAGACAGGTAAAAGAACATTAAAGAATCTCAGTTCATTTGCAAGTAACGCATGTTCCACGTTGTTGCAAGGTACGCGATGGCTCCCGACCGGTGAACTACACCCTAACTGTCCAAATGTAATATATACACATCAAAACATATTTTGCATCACCCCATCCTGAAGGTGGACTTCGACTGTGGATATTGTATCACAGACACTGACTGTTCAGAGATGTCACTAAACCCACCCAGAGATGTAGACAACCATTCACGAGCAGCACCTGTTAGACGGAGGAACTGCTCGTGTTTTCTGTAGTTCAACCATGCCTAGACGGTCAATAGCGTCGTTGGATCACGTCCGTTATTATATAGCATATCGCTCTGTATAATGCGAAATATTTACAAATGCTACACGAAAAACAACCTTATAGCCAATAACAACAAAAATTGTAGGAAATGAAAGAAACTGCTAGTGGCGGTCTCTAGCGTGCATTCACTCACGTGATTCTGAACTCAGTCGCTAGACTGAAGTAAAAAGCATCGTGTGTTCCTAAGTACACTATACTCTAGGTACAACACTCTCCCCTATACATGCCCATTTCGAGATTTATGTGGCAGCCAGACGTTGCCACAAAAACGATAAAATCCAATTTTTTGATGGAAACTGTTTTTTATTTCTTAAAATATTCGCTTTATAGTTATACATCATCTTTTACCTGGTCTCTGTGGGGTTCTCGGAAATGTTTCCTCTTTGATTCTGGTATCTAGAGTACATGTTCTGGAATGTTTCAATAGCTTCTTCAAGTCATGAAGACCATTACACAAGTATTCCGTTTGACAAAGAAAGATGATTATACGATGATTCACGTTACTAAATGAGTGAGACATTTATTTGATGTTCTTTTTTATCATTGAGATGTATCTAATTTTGGGGATTATAGTTTGTCGTATATAGAAAGACCTGCGTTTACTGCCCTTAATGACATTCCCATATACTACAGTCGCTGTGATGTAATCCATTAACAGAATGTAATGGCGCAGCGGCTAAAACATGGGGCGCGCGTCCGGAAAGATCCTCATCTGGCCCCCCATTTTCCCCGTGACTTCCCTGACCGAGTACTTCCTATGCTGGAATGGTTCCTTTCAAAAGAACGCGTTCGATTTCCTTCCAAACCCATTTAATCTGAGATTGTGCTCTGTACCCGATGACCTTATCGACTATGGGTCTGGTAAACCAGTCTTCTTTACTTGTTACTTATAGGAATTACAAACCGATTGTGCCTGCATACCGAACATATGAAGGATGGCGTTTTATTCTGTCGCAAAACTAAATGTGTTGGCCGATAATAACGATGGTGTTGAGTACCCCAAACCCACAAACACAGACACACACTCACTCAATCACACACACACACACACACACACACACACACGCATAAATACACAAAACCAAAAACATATCAAAATTTCGTTTACTGTTGTGGAAAGTTTTGTGGGCTGTCCTCTTTATCTAACAAGGACGATAAATTAAATGTCAAGTCAAACAACGACGTAGATATGAGATCCGCAGCTATCAGCAGTTGACGAAATCGACTGGAACAGGTGTGGATGCTCCTTAACTTGATAACAAGTTGGTGGGCACTATTCCGCCTCTACGCGTTCTTCTTACAGTGGTCAACGCGCAACGGATGGTCTACGCAACGAATAATCCATCTCGTCAAAATACTGCATTCGTAGAATTTCAGTTACGTTAGAGAACTGTTGTTGTTGTGGTCTTCTGTCCTGAGACTGGTTTGATGCAGCTCTCCATGCTACTCTGTCCTGTGCAAGCTTCTTCATCACCCAGTACCTACTGCAACCTACATCCTTCTGAATCTGCTTAGTGTATTCATCTCTTGGTCTCCATCTACGATTTTTACCCTCCACGCTGCCCTCCAATGCTAAATTTGTGATCCCTTGATGCCTCAAAACATGTCCTACCAACCGATCCCTTCTTCTAGTCAAGTTGTGCCACAAACTTCTCTTCTCCACAATCCTATTCCATACCTCCTCATTAGTTACGTGATCTATCCACCTTATCTTCAGCATTCTTCTGTAGCACCACATTTCGAAAGCTTCTATTCTCTTCTTGTCCAAACTATTTATCGTCCATGTTTCACTTCCATACATGGCTACACTCCATACAAATACTTTCAGAAACGACTTCCTGATACATAAATCTATACTCGATGTTAACGAATTTCTCTTCTTCAGAAACGCTTTCCTTGCCATTGCCAGTTTACATTTTATATCCTCTCTACTTCGACCATCACCAGTTATTTTACTTCCTAAATAGCAAAACTCCTTTACTACTTTAAGTGTCTCATTTCCTAATCTAATTCCCTCAGCATCATCCGATTTAATTTGACTACATTCCATTATCCTCGTTTTGTTTTTGTTGATGTTCATCTTGTATCCTCCTTTTAAGACACTATCCATTCCGTTCAACTGCTCTCCTAATTCCTTTGCTGTCTCTGACAGAATTACGATGTCATCGGCGAACCCCAAAGTTTTTATTTCTTCTCCAAGGATTTTAATACCTACTCCGAATTTTTCTTTTGTTTCCTTTACTGCTTGCTCAATATACAGATTGAATAACATTGGGGAGAGGCTACAACCCTGTCTCACTCCTTTCCCAACCACTGCTTCCCTTTCATGCCCCTCGACTCTTATGACTGCCATCTGGTTTCTGTACAAATTGTAAATAGCCTTTCGCTCCCTGTATTTTACCCCTGCCACCTTCAGAATTTGAAAGAGAGTATTCCAGTCAACATTGTCAAAAGCTTTCTTAAGTCTACAAATGCTAGAAACGTAGGTTTCCCTTTTCTTAATCTTTCTTCTAAGATAAGTCGTAAGGTCAGTATTGCCTCACGTGTTCCAAAATTCCTACGGAATCCAAACTGATCCTCCCCGAGGTCCACATCTACCAGCTTTTCCATTCGTCTGTAAAGAATTCGCGTTAGTATTCTGCAGCTGTGACTTATTAAACTGATAGTTCGGTAATTTTCAAATCTGTCAACACCTGCTTTCTTTGGGATTGGAATTATTATATTCTTCTTGAAGTCTGAGAGTATTTCGCCTGTCTCGTACATCTTGCTCACCAGCTGGTAGAGTTTTGTCATGACTGGCCCTCCCAAGGCCGTCAGTAGTTCCAATGGAATGTTGTCTACTTCGGGGGCCTTTTTTCGACTCAGGTCTTTCAGCGCTCTGTCAAACTCTTCACGCAGTATCTTACCTCCCATTTCATCTTCATCTACATCCTCTTCCCTTTCAATAATATTGTCCTCAAGTACTTCGCCCTTGTATAAACCCTCTATATACTCTTTCCACCTCTCTGCTTTCCCTTCTTTCCTTAGAACTGGGTTTCCATCTGAGCTCTTGATATTCATACAAGTGGTTCTCTTCTCTCCAAGGGTCTCTAATTTTCCTGTAGGCAGTATCTATCTTATCCCTAGTGAGATAAGCCTCTACATCCTTACATTTGTCCTTTAGCCATCCCTGCTTAGCCATTTTGCTCTTCCTGTCGATCTCATTTTTGAGACGTTTGTATTCCTTTTTGCCTGCTTCATTTACTGCATTTTTATATTTTCTCCTTTCATCAATTAAATTCAATATTTCATGTGTTACCCAAGGATTTCTATTAGCCCTCGTCCTTTTACCTACTTGATCCTCTGCTGCCTTCACTGCTTCATCCCTCAAAGCTACCCATTCTTCTTCTACTGTATTTCTTTCCCCCATTCCTGTCAATTGTTCCCTTATGCTCTCCCTGAAACTCTGTACAACCACTGGTTCTTTCAGTTTATCCAGGTCACATCTCCTTAAATTCCCACCTTTTTGCAGTTTATTCAGTTTTAATCTACAGGGCATAACCAATAGACTGTGGTCAGAGTCCACATCTGCCCCTGGAAATGTCCTACAATTTGAAACCTGATTCCTAAATCTCTGTCTTACCATTATATAATCTATCTGATACCTTTTAGTATCTCCAGGATTCTTCTATGTATACAACCTTCTTTTATGATTCTTGAACCAAGTGTTAGCTATGATTAAGTTATGGTCTGTGCAAAATTCTACCAGACGGCTTCCTCTTTCATTTTTTAGCCCCAATCCATATTCACCCACTATGTTTCCTTCTCTCCCTTTTCCTACTGACGAATTCCAGTCACCCATGACTATTAAATTTTCGTCTCCCTTCACTACCTGAATAATTTCTTTTATCTCATCATACATTTCCTCAATTTCTTCATCATCTGCAGAGCTAGTTGGCATATAAACTTGTACTACTGTAGTAGGCATGGGCTTTGTGTCTATCTTGGCCACAATAATGCGTTCACTATGCTGTTTGTAGTAGCTTTCCCGCACTCCTATTTTTTATTCATTATTAAACCTACTCCTGCATTTCCCCTATTTGATTATGTATTTATAACCCTGTATTCACCTGAACAAAAGTCTTGTTCCTCCTGCCACCAAACTTTACTAATTCCCACTATATCTAACTTTAACCTATCCATTCCCCTTTTTAAATTTTCTAAGAGAACTAGGACGTCAGAAAACATCCGTTTGCAGTAGCACATGTAATTTTCCAGACGCCGTACGATTTTCACATGAAAGGCTTCTACAGTGGACTTTTAATAACTTTTTCCTGTCATTGGAATTTTGGCGGTTACATATTGAAACACGAATTTGCATTTCACTTATGAAAATCTGACACACGTTCGCGTCAAAATTTTTGGATGCCTTCATTTCGATATTTTGTTTTGCGTGACCATGTGGCAGCTCTGGCAATTAAACGTCAATAACACGAGATATGTGATGATTTTATCTGGAAGAAATGTTTGTTTACTTTGTGTCTGTCGACAATAGACAACAAACAGCTAGCGCACAATTTGTCATGACGCGCTGAAAACACAAAACGTCAAATTTAATTTACTAATGAAATTCGTACGCTTGCTGCAGGAAGTATATGAACCAACAAACTTTGGAGAAACAGTAGTCTCTATACCCATAACACCGAGCGAGAAGCACACAGTAACTATTTTAAAATGAGTGTCAATATTTCTACAATGCAAAGCACCGTAGGAACACTTAGATAAATTGGTAGATATCTAAGTTGCGTCATACATGTCTAACTTTGTCTCATTTCTTCTATTTTAATGTCACCAGAAACTGAACTTGATATTTTAGGCAATCACTGTGGAGTTTACGAAAATGTTTGTTGTCTATTGACTTCAGGGTAGTTACATGGTTACTGCGAAAAAACACAATTTTCTCCTCTGCTTCATTGATATTTGCTATTTTTGTAACCGATTTTTCGGATGATTAGGCCACTGTTGGTCGGAAATGGTACACCATGAGCTACTAATAACTACAAGTGAAATAGTGCAAAAGCAGTTTCAATTTTGGACCAACAAAATCTCCTATTAGAATATGGAGCACTTTGTTTAAATACCCATAGTCTTTCTAAATCACAGCACTGTGATCTAACACTTGCACAACTCTTCCACATGATGAATGACTCACAGTTTTTTTTTTTTTTTTAGACTTGTGGTTTCTTCTTTAATGTTGACACTATTCAGTGATCCAGGGATCCGCAACAGCAGGTACACTCCATATAAATACCCATATATATAAAAGAAACCATCAGTACCGTATTCGGTATCTGAAAGCATGTTTGTAGTCTCAGATCTGAGTCCACGCAGGCACACAATTTTAAAAACCGTTCATTATGGTCTTGCCAGGGGGCATCTCGCGAGCTGAGGATTAATAACACTGAATTTGAAAGGGATTTTCCTGTTGATACTATATGTTCACAGTATCACTTTTTATTTATATCAGTCTGGCATTCCCGCTCATGGTGGGTGATAAAGGTAACTAATGATAAAGTGACTTTATCTAAGCCACTGACGATAACTGATAAAAAGCTGATATCAAAATAAAGTACGCCACCACCATTCTGAACGTGTCACAGAATTTTGCGTTATTGGACTTCAGCAGGAGACAGTGGTATTAAAAGTGGTTTGAAAAAAAAAAAGCTTGTACGCAGTTTATCACAGCGGCAGATGTCTAGCAAACGTTTAAGGCAGAATACTGGTTCTTTACTGCAGTCATGCCAATGGCTAGGTGCTCGTGAGAATTCTGTGGGTGGTCAGCAACTGAGAATATAAATAACAACATCAATCCCTAAGCACGGTTTATCCTGATAAAGATTTGTTCCAATTCAAATGGTGGGTTTCTATTCCAATAAACTAACGAGCAATGCAGAGAACATTAGTTGGTGTGGAACATGTTTCTCAAATTCCGTAAAAATTCTTGAATTTTGTTTGCCAGCTCTCAAACTAAACACAACAAAAATGGGAAATTATAATAATTATCTTTTATGCTGAAAGAGACTACTGCGAACACGGAAATAAAACTCTAAACTAAGTAACTGAAATGAGAACCCATATTTGAACAGATTTACAGATTCATGAAAAACTTAAATCAGCGATTATTTCTATGTTTAGAGTTTCGCTGGTTATCGAAGCCAGTTGGATTACATTATCTTTTAGCTGAGAGGAAGGATTAAAACCATTTTGAAAACATTAAATTTCTGCTTTCCCGTGATCTGAAGAAATTCAATAGACAATAATTTTGCACTTTCCTAAATAGAAATTCCTTGCTTAAAATACAAGGACTAGCCTCAGATGCAGTTTTTCATTTTCGGTGGACATGTGATGTCGGGCTAGTTTCTGGGTGTGAAAATGCATGAATTGTGACAATGTTTGTGACGCTATGACGACACAGCGGAAGCAGTTACTTTTTGAGAAAGAACGTTGAATCGGAAAGTTGGTGACATTTTAATGTGATGCTTTATCTTTGTGAGATTTTTGTTCAAGAAGGAATTACACCATTGGATGGATGCGTGTTCTCATTCAGTGACTGGGTTTAGGAATCATAGCAAGGCTCATAAATTCTTCGCATCAGTCATTCCGTTGTGCACAATAATTTCAGCTTGCGTCTTAAAGATGTCTCCAGCTGCGATTTACTTCCTAGATCAGGGTAAACAAATTAAATGTTCACAGGATTTTGCAACTGAGCACCTCCACAACTGAGGCCGCTGCTTTTATTATGGTTGATTGTAATATCATTCCTCTGATGTCAAACAAGCCACACATTAGAATTTGTAAAAGGTGACTTATAAAACAAATAAATTTCGTTACAATTTCCAATGATACTGAAGGCCAATTGTCAGTATGACTTGGTGGACTACAGTAGTATTCTGGGACACTCATGAACTGTCATTTATGTTTGCCTGCAAATCATGTTTATAATGCATTAATTGGCACAGATACGAATAAGTGAGCTAGAAACATAAAAAAATAAAATTTACTCATATATATCTCAAAAGACTGCACTCTAATCATAGATCACAAATCGAGGTCACAGTACCGAGTAACTTGGCGATGCCTTTGAATAAATGTTTTTATTAATTAATATTAAGTAGAGCGTTGTTGTTTGGACGAAACAAATAGTCAAAATATCCACGGGTGTACTGCCGGTCTATAGTGTCCAACGGACACAATATTTCAGCGATCAAACATGTCGCCATCTTCAGGTGATCACCTGATGATGGCGACATGTTTGATCCCGAAATATTGTGCCCGTTGGACACTATAGACCGGCAGTATACCCGTGGATATTTTGATTATCAAATACGCCGGTAGAAACTCAAAAATCGAAACAAATAGTGTTTATCGAGGTATTTTGAATTTGTACATCGCCTGTGGTATTCCATTTACTTTAGATTGATAATCAAAAGACTCTCGCAGAGTAAGTTGAGCAGCGCTCTCATATCAGGCTTTGTGGGATAGTTTGTGGAAGCCGTCCCCTAACCTGTCACATCACTGTGAATAATACGTGTTAGTAACGGTGAAGCGATTGTTAAAACAGGACCTAACATAATTACAAAAACTGAATAAAGTAAATAAAAGTCAAAATGTCAGTGTGGAGAAAGACATAATATTTCAAGTAAGTATTTCTAGTAGCCACAAGTGTTCTTCATGGTAAGACCCGAACCAACTTTTATTCTATGGAAATATAGCTTATGATGGACAGTGCAGTAAGAGAAAGTTTCTGCTAATGTAGACTGGAATATAGTCACTGAAATTAAGAAGGCAGAAGCTATAAAATACAGCCAACGAAAGATTATTCACAACTTATACAGAAACCAGACTGCAATTATAAGAGTCGGAGGACATGAAAGGGAAGCAGGTGGTTAAGCACGGTGTACCTGCCACCCATATTATTCAGTCTGTACACTTAGCAAGTAGTAAAGGAAACACAAGAGAAATTTGGAAAGAGGATTAAAATACAGGGAGAGAAGATAAAAACTTTGAGGTTTGTCGATGACATTAGTTCTGTCAGAGAAACTGAACGCAATGGTTAGTGCCTGAAAAGAAGTTATGAGATAAAACAAAAGTAAACAAAGGAAATGGAATGGAATGTAGGTGAATGAAATCAGGCGACTAGGAAATGAGACACTGGAAGCAGCAGACCGATTTTGCTGTAGGGACAGGAAAATAACTGATGATGACCGAACTAGAGAGACAAAACGCATCATAGCAATAGCAAGAAAAGCATTTCAAAAAAGAAAAATGAGGTAATGAATGGAATTTATGAAAAAAGAATTTATGGCACAAATAGACCAAAACAAGGAATCGGTTAATTGGACACATATTAAGGCATCAAGAAATCATCAATTTTCTAGCGGAGGAAAGTGAGGGGGGTACAAATTGTAAAGGGAGACCAAGGTTCGAATACAGCACGCAGCTTGAAATTGATGTAAGTGGCAGTAGTTGCTCGGAGATGAAGAGGCTGGCACAGCACAGAGCTGCATGAAACCAGTCTTCCCACTGAAGACCACAGCAACAAGTACGTACAAAAGGACTCCCTTCTAAAGCAATCGATTGGGAATAGATCGAAGGTTCGTAATCGAACTTTGATTTACGAATCTAACGGAAAATTTAATAGAACCATCCAAGAAATCGACAGCGAGTTGCCGGAAAGAATCGGGTCGACACCGAACGTTGTGCCTGAAGCCAGTTGGCTGTCGGGACAGCGTCTCCTGTCTCAGAATTGACAGACACTCAAGGTCGTCTTACTGCACCTGACCGACGTCCACCACCGATTCCTTAAGGACACACACTTTCCCTGCCACTGGATCACAGTAGCAGTTTTCTTTTCGACTGTGGACGAGCAAAATTTGTCATGGCTTGCAATGACTATATTTAGTTTTACGTGACAACGATTTTAGTACAACCTGCAGAAAATTGCCATGTTATGCTCGAGGTTTGATCATCTATGCTTCATCCTTAGACCGAAAGCCTACTGTTGGAGCGGAAAAAATCTCATTTTCTGCAATGGCAAAGAGAAAAGTGTGAAATGTCAAGGTTGAAATGACGTCCTCCCCAGAAATCGGCACCTTCTTTATTTTTCGAGCAACATACCGCAGCATGCAATCACAATTCCATAACCCAGTTACATATTGTTTCAAACGGGAAAGGCGAAGACAGTCTTTGTTCAGTCCTTGGGTGTTGAATGTGTTCTCCAGAGCCAACTGTTGTGGCTTTAGATGCAGTCAAACCACAAAATGTAGCCTCTAAAGCAATTTATTTTAAAAAGCGTAATCATACCCATCGATATGAAAAACTCAGAAGAAATAAAAATAACGCAATAAAATCATTAAATTGATCAGTTGTGAAACTTTGTGAGCAAAGTGGCCACATCTGGTAAAGTATCTTACGAAGATTATTTCGCGTTATTTGTTGCTAGTATTTTTTGATCCATATCCAAGGGGAGCAAAATAACTGATGATGGTCGAAGTAGAGAGGATATAAAATGTAGACTGGCAATGGCAAGGAAAGCGTTTCTGAAGAAGAGAAATTTGTTAACATCGAGTATAGATTTAAGTGTCAGGAAGTCATTTCTGAAAGTATTTGTATGAAGTGTAGCCATGTATGGAAGCGAAACATGGACGATAAATAGTTTGGACAAGAAAAGAATAGAAGCTTTCGAAATGTGGTGCTACAGAAAAATGCTGAAGATTAGATGGGTAGATCGCATAACTAATGAGGAAGTATTGAATCGGATTGGGGAGAAGAGAAGTTTGTGGCACAACTTGACCAGAAGAAACGATCGGTTGGTAGGACATGTTCTGAGGCATCAAGGGATCACCAATTTAGTATTGGAGGGCAGCGTGGAGAGTAAAAATCGTAGAGGGAGACCAAGAGATGACTACACTAAGCAGATTCAGAAGGATGTAAGCTGCAGTAGGTACTGGGAGACGAAGAAGCTTGCACAGGATAGATTAGGATGGAGAGCTGCATCAAACCAGTATCAAGACTGAAGACCACAACAACAACATCCAACAAGATTTCGATATATGTTCTGAGTTTGTTGTACTTCAGTTCCTTAAATTATATTTTTGTCCTGACATTATGGGAAAGTGCTTAAAGATTTCTTTCGTTGACACATTTTCTTTCCCTTACTGGATGCATATGGAGATGTGCTGCGGGATAATAACCTCGAGAATGGCGACCAGTCGTTAGCGCAGCCACTTCCTCAGTGTGCGGTCACCTAGCAAGAGCGGCGATGGTGACAGGAGGTGCGCAGTAGCTGCAGTTCTGTTTGTCGCGTCAGTTATTCCAAACGCACATGACATAAACATTAAAAAATAATTAAATTTCTCACGTATATTGAGCAAAGAGATGCTGGACCTCATTCTTTTCATTGTTCAAGCATTTCCGTCACCTGCTTAGGAAACTGCTCATTACACTCTGCTGTTTCCTCTGAGAAATGGCAGCAATTCCATGATGACAGTGTGGTGTCACCGCCAGACACCACACTTGCTAGGTGGTAGCCTTTAAATCGGCCGCGGTCCGGTAACATACGTCGGACCCGCGTGTCGCCACCATCAGTGATTGCAGACCGAGGGCCGCCACAGGGTAGGTCTAGAGAGACTTCCTAGCACTCGCCCAGTTCTACAGCCGACTTTGCTAGCGATGGCTCACTGACAAACTACTCTCTCATTTGCCGAGACGATAGTTTAGCATAGCCTTCAGTACTATTGATATTGTGAATCATGTACCATAAAGAGCGACGTTCTCCATTAATGGATTAAAGGTACGTATTCCACCAGCTACGTCCGTTTTACTCAATTCTAATTCCCTTGTCATGTTCCAGACCTCACGCCAGCCTGCGTGAGCTAAATCGCGTGCATTTCGGCCTCCTTTAGTAACACGGTGTTGGCTCTCCTGTCAACCACAACAGTTAGTTTTATGTTCACAAAGATAAAAATCGCAGTGGTTATATCGGGGGAACAGAGCGCCAAATGTTCTCAATGATAACTCTATCTTGAAACATGTCATGAATCTCCCGTAACGGGAAGTTGGCGGTATGTGCTGACGCCGAGTCCTGCAGAAACGCCGTGAAACCAAGTTCTCGCTTAGTTAACTACCGCAGAAAAGGGCAACGAAATGTTTTCCATGTATTCTCATTCTTATTTGTTTCCTGGCAAAAGAAGGCCTTATTAGTCTCCTACCGTTAACAACGTACCATACGCCAATTTATGGTCATGATGAGTGCCTGGTGTATTTCGTTACGCTTTTCAGAACACCAGTAATGGTTTTTTGTAAATCAACATATACAAACAGGTCAAAAATGAAACTGAGGTGAGTGTCACGTGCCCTATTCAAAACCCTTTCAGAAAACTTCAACCTTTTTGCAGGATCACGTGGTCTAAATCCTTGCACTGCAGTTATTTTACAATATATTTGTAGCTATTTGAACTGAGCCATACGAAATTCCCATTTGGAGATCAATTTTCTGGGAGACCTTTCCAGAGCATGGCCTATGTTATCCAGAGTTTCTTCTGTGACTAGTACAGGAGGATGTCTGTTTCATAAAGTTTGTTCATCACTCAATTAATCGTACTCGAATTAGGTACTCAAACACCAGAAAATACCTCTTGAAATAATCTCCTTACGGTATATGCTAATTCTGTACACACGTATGAATCATACAGAAATACTCTTCGGCGAACAGTTGTATTTCTTAGTTTCACTTGAAACACTTTCACTCAATAAACTGTACTCTGTCACCGAACGAACACGCGGTGGAAATACTGAATACTCCCGGCCAGCTAGCCCGCTAACTGGCTGCCAACGGGAGAAAATACTGCCCGCCAGGCAGATGCGTTAACGATTGATGCCCCTGTAGAATTAATAACAAAAAAAGCTTTAGTTTGCGTAGCAGCGCTCCAATGAAATGTGCTTACAATTATTTTTGTATTAAAGTTTTTACCTTAAGAGCTATTGATAGCAGCCACCAATCCTGTTTTCAGAAACAATTAATTTTATGTATGCCCTGCAAAACCTAATTCCTCAGGGTACGACACATCTTCAACCTCACGCGATATGCTACGTGAAAAATGACAGTTTTTTGAATCTCAGCCGGCCGCTGTGGCCGTGTGGTTCTAGGGGCTCCAGTCCGGAGCCGGAATGCTGCTACGGTCGCAGGTTCGAATCCTGCCTCGGGCATGGGTGTGTGTGATGTCCTATGGTTAGTTAGGTTTAAGTAGTTCTAAGTTCTAGGGGACTAATGACCACAGCATTTGCGTCCCATAGTGCTCAGAGCCATTTGAACCATTTTTTTTAATCTTATCAATTCTTTCAAAAATTTTTGTGAACGCCGATGATCGTTTCACATTTTATTGAATGCTTGCCATAGGGAATTCCACCGTAAACTCCTTCTCAGCCCTCCATAAACTTGTGTTCTATGATTATTCTTCATGTGCCCGTCATAAATCATCCAATCGTAATACAAATTTTGACGATATATTAAAAATTATATATACTAAAAATTTCACTTTTTTTTGCCCGCTACAAACACACACTTATGGTACATACGGCAATTACTAGAAGAGGTTAAAAGCTGGACACCAAGCGTAAGCGGAAGTGACGAGTAAGCGTGGAGAAAGGAACTCTGTAGCGTTGCTCGACAGCTCTGAGTGTTGTCGGTCAACGAACATTTGTGCGACACCTTGTGACATGCAAACAGCCGCTACCAAGGAATTCTGGACGAAGCTTACAGATAACTGTAGCTCCAATTAAAACACATTCTTATCGACGGATTGCAGCGCGGAGTGTTACGACCAAACACCGAACATTTTGGTGAAAGTCTTTTTAAATGTATTAAATAATCTTCAACAGGAACATAAATATGTACTATTTACTTCTTTGTGGTTGAAACTCTTATGTTGCCTTTTTCTGTGTTTTTAGATAAATACTTAAGCGCCAAAACTAATAATTTTTATGTCTTTTTGTTTGTTACTTATTCCTTCACTACTAAAAACTACAATACATGAATACTAAGGATCGCTTAACTTGGCTTTCTATCAGATCATATCTCATTCAAAAGCAACTGTTAGCTCCGGAGCTAAAACGTCGTACACTGTTGTTCTAAGTTTCTTTTATTGATAGTTCCGATTGCGACGTTGTTGTGCGAGATAGCTTGTAACATTACTAAATACGCTGTAAATTTGTATCTTACATAAATACTTTCAGATCCGACGTATTTTTTTCTGACGTTAAAATATTTCTGTGCAATATATTTGAGCAGTCAGGAAAATATGAAAAGAAATATTTGACTTCCCAACATATCAGTACAACCTAAACACAAAAACGCACTTTCCAAGGTTACTAGGAAGAATATTTCTTTGCTTCCAAAGGCAACGGCAAATGGTTCAAATGGCTCTGAGCACTATGGGACTTAACATCTGAGGTCACCAGTCTCCTAGAACTTAGGACTACTTAAACCTAACTAACCTGAGGACATCACACACATCCATGCTCGAGGCAGGATTCGAACCTGCGACCGTAGCGGTCGCGCGGTTCCAGACTGATGCCCCTAGAACCGCTCAGCCACGTCGGGCGGCAAAGGCAAGTGCAACGTGGATTCTAAAATCTAAATTTACATTCAACTAACGTGAATCTTTTATTGATAGTGCAATACCGTTGTCCAGTACAAAGAAGGTTTTTGAGAACTCCCCATCAAGAATTCAGACTGTAAAAGACGAGACATACCTCTGCCCCCTGAACCTACCATAAGGCAATGGTAGATTTCAGCAGCAGTTTACTGCGCCTCAAATTTCCAGAGAACACATAAGGTGGTTATCGCTCTGAAGGATTTATCATCTCCAAGTATACCAACAAAGAAACTCATAGAATTTCCGGAAGTGAGAAATGACTTAATTGTCGTTATGGCCTCTTTCTTGCCACAAGTGATCTTTCATCTTCAAGAAACAGGGCAGCCTTTGACGGAGTCAGTAAAAAGTTTGGACGATGCAGTGGACAGATTGGAAAGTGAACCACGGAAATGTGGTTTATAAGTTAGGGAAAAGTCTAAAATGGTGATTTTGAAAAGTCCTGATGTTGAGAAACTTCGAAACATTTCAAAAACTGCACAAGGTGACAGTCCTATAGCAGTAGAAATGGACCCTTAAATAGTTCAATGCTCTAATTTCCTTTGAAGATTTTGACAACTTATTTTCTCAGATGAAAATGTATTATCTCACACGAGTCTTAAAAGAACTCCAGAAACTTTCAAAAAGAATTTGACTGCCATGTGCAACCAATAACCCGATAAGCCATTGTAAATGTATTGGGTAACAGAAACATAGCTGGCAAGGGTGGCCGAGCGGTTCTAGGCGCTACGGTCAGGAACCGCTCGACCGCTTCGTCGCAGGTTCGAATCCTGCCTCGAGCATGGATGCGTGTGATGTCCTTCGGTTAGTTACGTTTAAGTAGTTCTAAGTTCTAGGTGACTGATGACGTCAGAAGTTAAGTCCCCTAGTGCTCCGAGCCATTTTGAACCAAGAAATATTTTCGTTTTTCCGTCAAGTACAATTAGTACAGGGTGATTATAACTAACGTTAAACAGTAGAAATAACACACTGGTCAGGATGACGTCAAATTGCAACGGAACATTATCGGAGAAGGGGGAAAACGTATGGCAGAAGACAAAAAACAGTGTGAAAATTGATCAACAAATGGCACTGTATTTGTCATATTACACAAATGAAAACACAAGCGGTGCGCACGACCCACTGAAGTTGGTATAAATACGCCGGGTACACGGCTTTTCCTCGTTTCGCGTCTGCGACGTTCGCCATGACTGTCTCAATGCAGGATCGCGCTGTGCTTCTAAAGCTGTATTACAAGAATGATGACTGTGCACACTGAAGAGTTTGAAAAAAGGCGTCGGCCAAATGACAACCGTGGATCTGGAGAAATTCGAAAAGACTTGTTCTTTTGTTGGGTATTTGGTTTAAAACTCTGAAGTTACTTTAAAATGATAATGCCACAAGAGGTTAACATAAATGTGAGGACTGTGCGATCGTCTGAATAGTGCAGTAAGTGAATAGGCATAATGTTAAGGTGTTTATTACCTTTTATTGCCGATATCAGCTGTTTACAATGCCATTTTACCGGCCTTTTTAATGATTTATAATGCGGTCTGTGGTTATGGGCGTGCATCCAGCCACGGTTGAAGAGACTCAGCTCGTGTTTACAAAACAGACAACACAGCACAAAGCACGCGGCAGTCGAGAGAGATCTCTGATTGGCTGGCGGCTGCCCACTCACTACCCCGTCAGTAACGAACTTATTGTAGTGCAAGTACAGCATCTTCGATCCTCCTTAGCTCGAGACGCTCCAGTTGTGGCCTCACATTATTGTAGCGAACGTGATCCAGCAATACAACGCTGATAGGGCTTCTGATCTCTAGGTCTCACATCGGTAGTAAAACCATGATGAGAGCAAAGTCTTAATGTATACCTGCGGGGAGTACGCCGAAAGCTGTATGAGGTTGTTCGCCAATGATGGTGTTGTATCTATAAATGTCGCAACAACGCTACAAAATTATTACAACAAAACGTAGGGAAACCTGCACAGGATTGTCGCTTGGTGTAGGATTAAACAGTTGACTCTCAACATAAGCAGATGTTACAAATTGCGCATGAAGAAGAGATCTGTTTGGTTACACGATTGCTGGAAAGCTACCTGAAACAGTCTCAAGTGTTAAACTGCGTAGTACGCACACGGCTAGATTAAGTCCAATGATCAGAATAAAGCTAATTGTAGAAATAGTAGATTCCCGGGTGAGATTCTTTGGAAGAATTCACAGAAACAGTTGTCCACGCATGAAGGACGACGCTTACGAAACCCTGAGAAAGTGGAATGTTGCTTCTCAGTCTGGAACCGAAAGGTGGCTTATCCAACGCTAGTGGCTCTCGCTAAAAGATAGGCACGCGTTTTCCATCACGGCGTGATTTACTGTCAAAACTTCGAGAGCCTATTTCTATAGAGAATTATAGATTTGAGTCGTGTGTGTTCTGTTGGACGTGTCCAACAAAACATACACCGTCTATATCTATAACTCTAAGGGCGCAATCGCTGTTTCATGAAAAGTTTCAGTGCCATCCGAACTCCTACGGGAACCAAATACCTGCAAGTAGGGATGGATGGCAGTTCTTTGCACTACGGCAAGCGGGAAATTGGGAATTTAGGTCTAACGGAAAGCGTGTCGAGATACCCGAGATCACCTCTCACACTTTGTTAGTAAAGATATTTGCACGCCTTGCTTAAGTGTAGTGGCTAACTGAAGTATGGTCTTCAAGTTGTATTTATACTCGTACGAATAAAGATATTTCATTTAACCTGCTTCCTGTTATACAAAAACAGATGAGAGCCGCTCACATCTTGACCAGGCGTCGGGTTTCAGCCCCTGCCCTCCATGTCTTCACCAGCTCTAAGCTAAACGTACTTTAGTTTATAACAAATTAAAAAGTCCTTAGAGCACAAAAGGTGGTCAGAGAATCTGCTTGGTAAAAAAGTTAATAAAGAAGGGAAAAAAGAAGCTTAAAGCAGTCATTCTCCAGAAGCGGAGCACACATTTTCATCTCTCGCTATTGAACTGCTACAATGACTACTGCGGCTGGAAATCATTATTGACTTCAAATTACTTTCCCATTCCGTTCCCTTCCCATTCCTTTAACCCCACTAATTCATTCTATAGAGAATTCAACGAACACAGTAGGCATGTACTCTTGGAGGGAATGATACATTGGAGGCAGAACAAATGTTCATGACTGACAGAGGTGTGGAAGAACTCCCATTTTGACTGATGAGTTGCTGCAAAAAATTGAGGAAACCGTTTGTGAAGACCGCCGACTGACAGTGGATGAAATGTCTGTGAAATTTCTACAGTTCTCCAGGACTCGCTTTTGCTAGAAACACAGTAACGCTGGGATACGGAAAACTGCAGAAGATAGATCCGAAAACAGATGACACAAGAGCACAAAAAAATCGGGTCGATAGACGTCCGTGAGTTTCTTGAATTGGAAGGTGAAGTTTTTCTGAGCTCTATTGTGACTGGAGACGAAATGTAGGTGGTTCATTACTGAGTCAAAATAACAGTCGCCACAGTGGCGTCGCACCAGTTCCCCATCTCCCAAAAAATTAAAAACCACAATGTTTAGGCAAAAAATTATGACCTCAGTGTTTTGGGGCCTAAAAGATACCATTTTGGTCGAATTTCTGCCTCCTTGGGACACGATCAATGCACATCGATATTCTGAGACCCCACAAAGCTAAAAAAGAGCATTCAAAACAAAATAAGGGGTTTACTTGTTGCTCGTTGCCCGTATTCACACAGTCTTAACCACCAAGGCGCTCTTAGACTCATTTGGTTGGGATGTTTTGTACCACCCCGCCGGTACTTTCCTGACTTGATATTTTCAGATTACCACCTTTTCACCTCCCTGAAGGCACACATTAGTGGAATTAAATTTTCAACATACATGCAGATCAGAAAGAGACTCTAAAGTGGGGGGGGGGGGGGAGAGAGATTTTCCAAGAGACCATAAAGAAGCTTGTGCACGGCTCACCACTTGCATCGAACTGGGTGACGATTATGTGGGAAAGTAGTCAACAAGTATATCAACAATATCCTGTAATTTTTTCAAACACACTTTTTCTAAAAATTATAAAAATCTAGTACAATTTCTTTATGACCATGCCTCGTATCATTAACTATAATCAGTTATGATATTCACTAAATCTGAGAACATAAATTTCATCATAAAAACTCGTACACGGTGTTTCGAACTAATATGCTATGCCTCAGAGAGTATATTCCTAGGGGCAAATAAGTTGTGAAAAAAGCTGAACGGTGATGAACAACGCTTTCCAGAAATTACTACATTGAGTCGCCGCTTGTGACGGTTCAATCTTTATTTTAGTATAACCAGTCTCAAGTCACGTTCGTCTCATAATTACATGGTACACAGTTCTTAGTGATTGTTTGTGCCATTGTGTGGTTATATGTGTAGCGAGGAGAGGACCAGGTGCAAACATTGACAGGAACGAAGCACACGATTGTCGCACACGTGTTACATTAACAATGACTTCCTTAGTACTGGAGAGAGCTGTAGAAGGTAAAAGCTATAGAGGAAGGCATTCGAATGTATGTAACAGACAACTGGAGGACGTGGGGTGAAGCGCTGCTCTGAGGTGAAGAGGTTGCTACACAAGAGGAATTCGTGGGCAGACTTATCAAAAGAGTAAGAAGACTGATCTCCCAAAAAAAAGTAAAAGGTAGAGGCTAAGAGTAGACACGGACGATTAACAAAAGCTTTTAAAAATGGAACAGACGAGTCCTGGCAGCGTGCAGAGGGGCTGCAGATGAGAGAGACAGCAGAAGATGGAGGTTGGCAGTATCCAGTGCACCGTGAAGTTGGCTAGTTTTGCAAATTGTTTAACAAGTAATTTTATTTTCTGTGTCAGTGATTTACCTCAAAATTTTTGACCCCGTGTACACATTTAGTTAAATGGTTTAATTTACTACCGAAATAATTGTTTTACACTTAGTTTGTCTTAATATCATTATGTAAGCAGCCAGATGGACAGAATACTTGCGACTGTTTTCCATCGTCAGTATTTGCCCAGCAATAGGAGAGGTGTTGGCATAAAGTTCGTGATCGACAGGTCTAGCACCAATGGATTAAATCCCAAACCAGTCCGCAGTCTCTTACGCAGTGAAGCATATGGCATTGTGGTTTTTAATGAGTTATGCCGTAACCAACTCTTATGGATTGCTTTAAAAATAAGTGTCCTACATTTAGTATTTCTGTAGATAGTATTTCTTTAGATACAATAGGAAAGAGAAAAGTGGTGTTTGTAAGAAGTGGTGAAGGTAATAACGCCATCTTGAAATTCTCTCACATTTATGAGACCCGACGTACCATACATTAGTCAAAAATGAATAAACGTATAATTGTAACGCATAATGGGACTGATACATTCAACAATTACGGAAACAATGCAAAATTTAAACATACTATGAACTTATAATTCAGTACCTGTGAAGTTTAGCACAGCCATATATTCGCACAATGTACCATGTTTTACATTTTTTGCACTGAATACCGTCATACGTGCTCCCTTTGTTCTAGAAGTAGCCACCGCACTTATCGCAGTACAGTTCCTTACTACAGGACTTTATATTGAACAGTGTTGAGAACTGTTGCTCTGGAATACGGCCAAATTTCCTAGCTGCCGTTTTCCCTTCATCCTTGTTCATCTATTGTAGAAGAATTCTTCATGGAATGTTAAATGTCCTTGAAGCCTTTGCACGATTTTGAGAGGGCTTAGCCATATCGTCACCTAGATATACTGTTATGCGTTACATACATCGAAATATTTTGAAACTAGCCACTAAAATGTGCATGACGTTTACCCTGAACGGCGTTATTACCTTCAATTACCCTATACGTAAGACGCAACTGTTATACGTTGAGCGCAAAGTGGTTATTGTTAGCGAAAGAAGAAACCCCTTTCGATTAAGCTCCTGAACAACCTCCCCGGCAAGTTCGTTGTTGTCTCCTTGCCAGCAATGCATTACGATGGTCTGTTTTCTGCTAAGTGATAGACACAATCAACTTTCCTGAATGGAGGCGCAGGATGTGGTTGCCCTGCCTTTATTTACCTCTGCGATGTACGACAGCTGGCCGCTTTCTCGCAGCAGGTGAGAGCAGGAAGTGATCCCATCGCGGGTGTTCTTCCGGTCCGCGCAGCCCTCGCCCTTCCCTGGCAACATGCGCACGCGCCCTCTGCTGCTGGTGGCCCTGTTGACGGCCGCCGGCGCGTCCGAGGCGGCCAACATCCTGTGCCTGGTCTACTTCGTGGCGCCCAGCCACTTCGTCATGTTCGAGCGGCTGTTCAAGGCTCTGGCGGCGCGGGGCCACAACGTAACCGTGGTCAGCCACTTCCCGCAGAAGACGCCCGTCGCCAACTACACCGACATCAGCATCCTCGGAAGCATTCCCTTCTTCGCAGACGAGGTGAGTGGGTGTCGAATTTACATTCCGCTTCTCACAGACATCAAACTGTCATTGTTGTTTGATTTGTAGGAGTCTTATTTCGTTCATTTCGACGCAATAGTTGGAATCTTTTCACACCAACAAATAATTCTCATTTTCATAGTCTTCTCCGAGTATATGCTGAATAGACTAGGAGAAAACTAATATCCGCAACCGACACCTTACCCGAATAATTCATTGAAATATACAACCCAGCACTCTTCTTGATTTTTATTTTATTTTTTTCCCAAGCCACTTCTTTTTCTATAAATAGCTATATTATATGCCGTTTTACGCTACCGAATACTTTTTCCAAATCGACATTGATAACACGTACCCCTCTGCCAGTACACTTGTAAACGATACCTCTCAATAATATAGTAGCAATTCTTCCTTCTACTCCTCTTCATACACTCCTAGCGACCCGCACTGGCTTTGTATACGTCCCAGTAAGTATCTACGAACGGACGACTTGTTTATAATTTGTACAGAGACAGGAAACCTTCCTGGTCAATAGGCCTATCCCATTAGTCAAAACGTATCAAAATCCGTACAGTAGTTCCTGAAATTAGGCCATACATACAGACAGAAACTGTGGATGAGTACTTAACAATAAAAATTTATCACCAATAAAACTGTATATTTGTCCATACACACCCGTATTCAAAACTCCACAGCCACTAAAGCACACACTACCTACATGACAGCAAATCCTTCTCCTCAAAAATAATGCCGACACGTGTTTGCATGGCTCTCATGATGTCATACATAAAGAGGTCTCCATTTGAATAATGAGAAAGAGCTGATCTCAGGATGTCCAGGTGCACCTGCAGCCGCTTTCCTTACTTGTCCCACGAGTTTGGTATGATGAGCCACCATTACGATCACCGATTCTGTAGGGACACGGTATAAGTTCACCACCTTCAGGATGCAGTTACTGAGATTTAATGCGTCCCACCCAGTTGGCTGCTTTCAGTATACACTTTAGCAACCTCATGTTTAAAACTATTTTTGCGGGTTCACCCTGTAATTTAATTACCATGCTTACAGTCACTTCTTGTATTATTTGCGTAACTGTGCAATTATTGTCCTCACCCATATAACTAAGGTTAGAGTTCACCATTAGAACCCCCTGAGCAAGTATTACATGTTCACGTCATTTTTCTGTTTCCCATTTTTCCCTTAGTTGCCTTAAAGTCGTGGAGTTATGTACCGTCTATGCAACAAACTGAAGGCAGTTTGTTTTTGTCATACGCGTTTCGCTCTTTTTATTTGGGAAGCATCATCAGTGGCGATTTCCACGGCTGTTTCCACCGCTGTTGACTCATTCGTGTGGTCCTCGAGATGCGTTCGTTAGTTTCCACACTCCATCTGGCCGATTTCTGGCGTCCTTTCACCCACATTAGTCAACATATATGTTGATTGTAAAAAGTGCAAGTGATATATGCGATGTCACAATTGTGAGTGAAAAAACACCTAAAATCACCCAGTTGGAGTATGGAAACTCGATCTCGCAGCCTTTCGATTTCCAGGCACGGGCTTTACCACTAGACTATCAGCACATGCCTGTTTTTGTGATAGTTCATCGTTGCATACACTGGGGTAGATGAACTTGAGAACAATCAAGTGGAGTTTTGAAAACTTACACCACTTACATCAAAAGCCTCTGCAAAAGGTCAAAACAGGGGTGTCGAATTAATGTAACACAAATTATTGCACTGATCGTTTCCTGAAACGTATGTGAGCAATGGAATGCAGTCTTTTTTGAGAGAACTAACAACTAACGGAACGCCTAAGCTATTTTATCAGTGGATGCCATAGAATAACTATCATAATTGCGCAAGACAATGTAATGTGGTAACCTGATTGGTTTTTCCTTTATATAAACTTAACAATTTGAACGTTTTTCGTGTGTAAGATATCTCGAAAACCTGTCAGATAAAAATAAACAAACGAGAAGTATCTCACAGCACAGATATATGCATATATAGACAAGCAAAACATTTTAAATTTAGAGGACATCGTGCACTGTATCTTGTCAAATATTCCAGTACAAAAGAGGTGCACAAAATAAATGACCCACACTGCTTCAAATAAAAGAAGTTGCATTCGTTATTTGACATTAGTGCAGATAAGCTTTCGAAATAGCAACTAAAAGTTATAGTTCTAACCATACAGTCATTGTTTATAAAATAAATGAACTCCATAAACTCAATAACTTGTAGTAATAAACTAGTGTAGTAGTGAAACAGCTTCAACATATGATACAATAATACAAGATAAATGTAAGACATGAAGGCTATTCAGAAAGTAAGGCCCGAACTATCGCGAAATAGAAACCACAGTAACAATCCAATGAAACTTCTCATAGATGTGTTGGACAGTGTCTCTTGTGTGGCCATCAGTAACATCACGTCGCTCTTTCCAATTCTGATCGCACAGTGAGCGTGTAAAGAAGCGTGGAAGACGGTGTGTCCCCCGAAGTATGAGAGCCTGTGAGATATTTCGCCTGAATTCATGCAGCCCACACAACGTAGCTGTCATGCGTTTCCTTCTTTATGACAATCCTCGTCCGCGCACTGCAGGAGCAACGAGGTGGGTTCTGCATCGTTTCCGATGGGAAGTGTTTCATCACCCACCATACAGCCCGGAATTAGCTCACTCAGAGCAGAGGAGGCTGTCTTCTGTGACGAGGTTATTCGAACATGGGTACAATGCCACAACAAATGTCTCAGTCAGAGCGGCGACTGTGTGGAAAAGTAGTTGGAAGGTGTAGCTAAATCTCACAAGTAAAATATTTTTGATTTTTGCTGTGATTTCCATTTCCCAACCGATTGCACCTTACTTTCCGAACAGCCCTCGTAACTTGTTGCCATTTATGGCTTTTAATGTGAGAGATTCTCAAGATGCCTTTGATCCAAATCATGTAAAATTGCTACTTTCGAGTAATAAAAAAGCAACGAAGAAGTGATATTAAATTGCCCGTTGCTATTAGTTCGTGGAGGACAATGAAAGATCAGACAATGTCAAAGTGTCTCTGACATTATTACGAGGTTTTTTTTATGACAGGATTTGAGACGATGAACGGTTGTATGAGCAGATGCTACTGGCGCAACAGTATGAAGTGCTAAATCGTACAGGGATTTTTACTTCCTTCCAAGTCGACTCCTTAGCACTCGGTTCACCTAAAACTGATGCGTTACCTGTTATATTCTGGGGAACGGGCTTCAGCGTTACTGGCGATCACAGCCCGCCTACGCGGTATCAGTTCCCAATCAAAACTGGACGTGCCATTCGCATCACGTGTAGTGCAGCATGCAGCAGCCCAATTAGACTAATTGCGTTCTACAAACGTCCTAGGGCGATTTCACCAGTCGTGAAATGGAAACCACAGAGAAAATAAAAAAGGTTTTATTTGCAGCATTTAGTAAACGTTTCCAGCTCCTTTTCTACATACTTGCCACTTTGAATCAGGCATCTGTCGTAGCTTGGTACCAACTTTTCAGTTCCCTGATAATAGAAAGCAGTCTCCCTGGCTTTGTACCAATTCCTTATCCCGATCTGCAGCTGTGCCAAAATGCCGTCATGGCCAGCACCTTGTGTGAGCAAATCAAAGGGAGCCAAGTCCGAGCTGTGTGGTGGGTGATCAAACACTTCCCATCGAAAACGCTGCAGAACCTTCGTTGTTGCCCCTGCACTGAGCGTCCGATCACTGTCACAGTGGAGGAAATGTGTGACAGTTACGTTATGTGGGCTGCCTGAAAGCCCTCAGCAGGCACATCACGGTCGCCAAGCGACAATACTGCTCAAAGCATATTTAAGCCCTCACAGTGCACTCGTAAGTGGAAAGTGCGACGTGACGCAATCGATGGGCATGCTAAATACATGGCCCAACACATCTGTCCCAAACTTCATCACATTTTCACTGTAGCTTTAATTTCGCTACCAAACGGTGGTAGACGGTGTGCAGGGTAGAAGTGACAGTTGTTTGCGGCAGGTGACGATGGACCTGGTGGGCGACTACCAGTCTCTGTCGCTGGCCGTCCTCAACTGGCAGGAGAACAGCGACTTCTGCTCGCGCGTGCTGGCGCTGCCGCAGCTGCGCGCCCTGCGGGACACACCCGCTCACTACGACCTGGTCATCGCCGAGATCTTCCACGGCGACTGCCTCGTGCCCTTCGCCCACGTGTTCCACGCGCCGCTCGTCGGCATCGTCTCCAGCGTCGCATTCCCCTGGGTCTACGACAGGGTGAGTCGCTGCGTCGCCTGCTGACTGCCGAGCGTGGGTTCACGTCATCGGTTTACATCGTTTCCTGGTGTCAGGGAAGCGACCTTAAAGGCCCTACACACATATCAACCGAACGAACAACCGACCCACCTACCGACCGCCGAACTGGACGTGCGTAGGAGTATTGACAGACCGACCGACGAGCTTTTCTTGTCAGGATGTTGGGGGTCGGGGATGGATAGCAACTCCCCCCCCCCCCCCTCCCGCCCACCTCCACCCACCCTGTATCACCACTTCACCCAACAAATCGCGCTGCGTGTAGCGCTGTCGTACCAACCTCCCTGATGAAGTTCATCTTTTGAGACTGTGCGCAGGATTCAGTGCTCCTTAACAGGGTGCGAGTCAGACGAAACTTTGACAGAGGTTCCAAAGAAATTTGAAGACTGAAGAGTCATGTCACGCGAGGAGTATTGCAATCGCGATGCACAGCAAGTGAAAGATATGAACTGAAATTCTTCGACCTTCCGTATTTCAGGTTTAGCTGTTATTTCCGATGCTTATTGCAAATACGATGGTTGGAACTTTAATAGTGGCAACTATTTATTTATAGCTCGTACAAAATAGATATATGTTTCAAGGTTTTACTGAGCTTCAATGTAGTCACCAGCATTGTGTATAACCCGTTGCCAGCAATGTGGAAGTCGTAGAATACTTTTAGCAGTGGCAGTTGTGTTGATAGTTCGAGCGGCGCGGTCTACTGCCCGACGAATTTGTAGCAGCTCTGAAGCTAATGCCGAGAAGTACTTCCTTCAGTTTAGATATCGAGTTGAGCACTTTAGAAACGGGAGTGCAGTTGATGGTATAGCACTTAGCAGCCCCATCAGTCAAACACAGCTGAACGATGTGTAGGGTACGGTTGATGCCATCGATTTTCCGGTTCTGAAACCAAATTCGTGTTGGCTCATGCTCCTAAGAGCCCTGTTGGTTTTCTAGCACTGACACAGTAGCTTATCCCGAATCTTTTCTAGTGGAGACATCTTGCAGCACGTCGTCACGTACCCACGAAGTTGGTGGAACAATGGACGCTCTTCCACTACAACTATGTACCAGTCTTGTGGCCAGCATACAAGCAAGTAGCAGAGCATGCATTGCAGTCCTTGGTGACCGCGTACCCTCTTAGCAACCATGTCCCGCCTTTTGGAATGACCACGCGACCACGATACATCGCTGTCACTTTCGATAAAAGTATAGTTTCTGTTAGTCTCACTGCTTATTTCTTTCAGTTATCTACGCTACTATACAGCAGGAGTTCTGTCAGTGTATGGTCGAAGTTTCATCAAGCTGTGTTACTTGGCAGTGACAGATAATGTGGTAGTTAATTTCATTCATACGTTTTGCGCACCAGCGATCCTTTTATAACATCTACCAACCACTAAACCGATGAAGTCTTAAAAATACATATCTTATTGATTCTGACATCGCACCCCTCTCAGATTCAGTTATAAGTTGGCACAGTGGATATCCCTTGAAAAACTGAACACAGATCAATCGAGAAAACAGGAAGAAGTGTGGAACTATGAAAAAATAAGCAAACTATACAAACTGTGTAGTCCATGTGCAAGACAGGCAACATCAAGGAGAGTGTGACCTCAGGACTGCCGTGACCCTTGGTTAGCGTGAGCAACTGCGGAACGAGAGGTCATTGGTTCAAATCTTCCTTCGAGTGAAAAGTTCCCTTTTTTTATTTTCGTAAAGTTATGATCTGTCCGTTCATTGACGTCTCTGTTCACTGTAATAAGTTTAGTGTCTGTGTTTTGCGACCACACCGCAACACCGTGCGATTCCTAGAAGAAAGTACATGCCTCTCCAATGGGAACCGAAAACTTTTGATCGCAAGGTCATAGGTCAACCGATTCCTCCACAGGAAAACACGTCTGATATATTCTATAAGACAATGGTGACGGCATGTGCGTCACATGACAGGAATGTGTTGTCGACCCACCTAACTTGTACACTTGGCGAATGGGTAAAAAGATTCTTCTACCTTGCCCGATTTAGGTTTTCTTGTGGATGTGATAATCACTCCCAAAAAAGTGATGAAAACATAAGAGTTTGTCACATAAACTGCATCAAATGAGTGCAACAGTATCACAGTAGCACAGTTTTCCCTATGCTCTGTCAAAACATATGTTTTAATGTTTTCAAATTTTTCCGTCCCCATACTACGGCGCAGTTACCTCGCATCGGACGGTCGGACGGACAGATAATAAGTGTCCGAAAATTAAAAAAAATAATTTTTCACTCGAGGGAAGATTTGAACCAGGGCCCTCTCATTCAGCAGCTGCTCACGCTAACCACGGGACCAAGGCACTCCTTGGCTCAGATCGTCCTTGATGTTGCCTATCTTTCACATGGACTACTCAGTTTGTATATTTTGCTTATTTTTTTCATGGTTCCACACAACTTTCCTGTTTTCTCGATTGATCTGTGTTCAGTTTTTCAAGGCCTATCCACTGTGCCATGGGGAGGTTCCCTTGTGAACATTATCGTTTCGGACGTTTTTCTTCAGAGTATTGCACTTAGTGCTCGGGGAATTGATGAGGTGTTGCATGTTTACAGTAGCATTATATGAAAAGAAGAGCGTCCTAGTCATTTACGAAAATTTTTTTCATGTAAACAATCAGCTGCTGATCAGTACCTCGAACAATAATCGAAGTTTAGAGAACTTGTAATAACCAAAAATATTCGAAACGGGTAATGGTAAGGAAAAAATTGTTTTAACGAAATCTTCTCTGTCTTCCATCCGGGATGGGTGTGTTGGAATGTCACGGAACTCCACGCCATCCGCATGGAACCCTGAAAAGATTTCGTCAGTGGTATGTGACGGGGCATCTCCATTCACAGACAGTAATATGTTTTATCAGTGTATGGTGGATTAAGTGGTAGGTAGTAGTAATAACATGTAAGTGCATGCGTGCCCGCGCTGAGAGGTGCCGCGGTTTCCGCAGAGCAGGTGGGGAGCCCCGACCACCCGGCGTACTGCGAGGGCTACTACGCGGCGATGACGGCGCCCTTCTCCTTCCTGGAGCGGCTGGAGAATGTGGCGTGGCACGCGGCGCTGCGCCTCGGCGACTGGTGGTTCTCGCAGCGGCCCATCGACGCCCTGGCGCGCGACTTCTTCGGGCCGGAGGCGCCTGCCGCCAGCAGTGTGGCGCGCGACTCCAGCCTGGTGCTGGTCAACAGCCACCACAGCGTGAACGAGCCGCGGCCCACCGTGCCCGCCCTCGTCGAGGTGGGCGGCCTCCACATCAAGGAGGTTCAGCCTCTGCCCGAGGTACGTGCCGCTTCCGTACCCAAAGGTACAGCAGTTCGCCACACGGAGAACACGCTAGGGTGGAGATCATTAACAGCGAAAGAGATGGGCCCCTTCGTATCCAAGGATTCATTATGTTCGTATGCATAGGAACTGTAGGAGGGCAGAGGGTGAGGTGCGTAATACACTACTGGCCATTAAAATTGCTACACCAAGAAGAAATGCAGATGATAAACGCATATGCATTGGACATATACAGTATACTAGAACTGTCGTGTGATTACATTTTCACGCAATTTGGGTGCATAGATCCTGAGAAATCAGTACCCGGAACAACCTCCTCCGGCCGTAATATCGGCCTTGATACGCCTGGGCATTGAGTCAAACAGACCTTGGAAGGCATGTACAGGTACAGCTGCCCATGCAGCTTCAACACTATATCACAGTTCATTAAGAGTAGTGACTGGCGTATTGTGACGAGCCAGTTGCTCGGCCACCATTGACCAGACGTTTTCAATTGGTGAGAGGTCTGGAGAATGTGCTACCCAGGGCAGGAGTCAAACATTTTCTGTATCCAGAAAGACCCGTACAGGATCTGCAACATGCTGTCGTGCAGTATCCTGCTGAAATGTAAAGTTTCGCAGGGATCTTATGAAGGGTAGAGCCACATGTCGTAACACATCTGAAATGTAACGTCCACTGTTCAAAGTGCCGTCAATGCGAACAAGAGGTGACCGAGACGCGTAACCAATGGCACCCCATACCATCACGCCGTGTGATACGCCAGTATGACGAATACACGCTTCCAATGTGCGTTCACAGCGATGTCGCCAAACACGGATGCGACCATCATGATGATGTAAACAGAACCTGTATTCATCCGAAAAAATTACGTTTTGCCATTCGTGCTGCCAGGTTCGACGTTGAGTGCACCATCTCAGGCGCTCCTGTCTGTGATACAGCGTCAAGGGTAACCACAGCCATGATCTCCGAGCTGATAGTCCATGCTGCTGCAAACGTCGTCCAACTGTTCGTGAAGATGGTTGTTGTCTTGCAAACGTCCCCATCTGTTGACTCAGGGATCGAAACGTGGCTGCACGATCCGTTACAGCCATGGGGATAAGTTGCCTGTCATCTCTACTGCTAGTGATACGAGGCCGTTGAGATCCAGCACGGCATTCCGTATTACCCTCCTGAACCCACCGATTCCATATTCTGCTAACAGTCATTGGATCTCGAACGACGCGAGCAGCAATGTCGCCATACGATAAACCGCACCTGCGATAGGCTACAATCCGACCTTTATCAAAGTCGGAAACGTGATGGTACGCATTCCTCCTCCTTACACGAGGCATCGCAACAACGTTACACCAGACAACGCCGGTCAACTACTGTTTGTGTATGAGAAATCGGTTGGAAACTTTCCTCATGTCAGCACGTAGGCGTCACCACCGGCGCCAATCTTGTGTGAATGCTCTGAAAAGCTAATCATTTGCATATCACAGCATCGTCTTCCTGTCGGATAAATTTCGCGTCTGTAACACGTCATCTTCGTGGTGTAGCAATTTTAATGGCTAGTAGTGTAAGTTTTGCACCCTTATATCCACGCATAAATTACGTCACTAAGTGGCAGAAGTGTTGGGCGGACCCGGCCGGTGTGGCCGAGCGGTTCTAGGCGCTACAGTCTGGAACCGTGCGCCTGCTACGGTAGCAGGTTCGAATCCTGTCTCGGGCATGGGTGTGCGTGATGTCCTTAGGTTAGTTAGGTTTAAGTAGTTCTAAGTTCTAGGGGACTTATGACCTCAGAAGTGAAGTCCCATAGTGCTCAGAGCCATTTGAACCATTCTTTGTTGGCCGGAGAAGCCAAAGAGATTGCAACCCCCCACATTCACACATATGTTAGCGTCGCACCCGTTGGAACTGTAATACGGCAGAGGACGAGTAGCCAAGAAGTTTTGTACTTATAGCAGGTTTCTCTTCTAACAGTCGTCAGGTGCATTTTCTCTCGTGATTCTCCAGATATTTGCAGTTTCGTTTTCGTAGTGTGCAGCTGGACTCAGTTCAAACAATAAACAGCTCATCACGTCTTTTATACGACGCACAGTGTCGACGGAAAGCGTCGGTTTCTTCCCCATCACAAATAAAAATTTTAAAGCTGAATTAGTCTAATGAGATATTTGCTTCCTATATATGAATGAACGGGGGCAGTAGAACACAAAATATAACCGGCACTCCCGCCCAGGGCCGCGATGACTGCCACCACCAGGCAGCAACGCTGCTGCTCAGTTGCTGCTGGAGTACTGATTGTTCTTGGTGTTTTACTGTCCCTCTTAATTAATATCGATATAACAAATATCGCACTAAACTGATATGGGACCGCTCTATCGAATAACCACGTAAAATTCAGCTTCAAAAATCATTTCATTTGCAAAGCGAAACAAACCGACGTTTTCCAATGACGCTGGGCGTCGCCTGTAAGACTTAATGAGCAGTACCGGCCTGGGCAACTCCGGCTACACACGGCAAAAATTAGATGGCAAATGTCTGCCGAAACACTAGAGAGAAAATGCGCCTGAACATCCACGCACGTATTACCTAAGTGTGTACATGAAGTGTAGCGGCAGAGAGCAGACGAGGCGATTGGTGCCTCCCTCCATATCCACAGATACATTAGCTTCATATTCACAGGAAGTGGAGAAGGGGCGATGATCAGCAGTAATAAGTTTTGCACCGATACCTCCACGCATAAATAACCTCACTATGTAGAGAAAGTATTGGGGTGGAGAAGAAGAACAGCCAGACATTCGCTGCTCCATGTCCAGTTTGGCTATATTACTTCCGCATCCGTAGGAACTGTTGGGGCTGAACCAGTCAATTTGTTTTGCAGCTGCATATCCACGCATACAATATTATGCAGGAAAATTTTTGGGGTGAGTAGAATGAACAGCCAAAACCATTACGCCTCCATATCCACGGATATACTAGGTCCGTACCCAGAGAAAGGGGAAGAGGATGAGCAGCCTACGACATTCAGTCTCCTCCAAGGCGCCTTACCTGAGGGTCGACGTGTGGTTCTACACAGTTCACTCAACATTATTACAGTGCCAAATTGGTTACGTTATTTCTCACTGATACTAAGACATTGTTGAAACCCATAGCGTTGGGTTCATCTCTGTACTTCAGCAGTCAGAACGTTAGACTGCCAAACGGAGGACCTTCTCCCTGGGATTTCTCTCAGGGTTATGAGTCCAGCTGAGGAATTTCTTCAATGGGGACTAGCAACTCTAAGCTACCAATGACTGCGAGACTTACGTGCTGCCCTCAAGCCCCTCCGAAAAGATCCAAATTACTTCATGACACAGAGGATGACACAGTAACCGATGAGTATTGTGCCGTCCCCGGAACTGATCGCAGAGTTACTTTTTCTGTAGCACAAGAGGAGGTGAGGATGTGGGCTACTAAATATCTTGTTATGGAGGAGAAAGACGGTATATTTTTATTTAAAGTTTTGTTAGGTCTCTTACAGTCGATTTCATCCTCAGGCATAATGCGATAGTCGATCCTGCAGTGATCTGTATCTGCTGATAATATATAGATGCTGTCTAAAGGTTACCTGATACACTTGAGTGTACATAATTTGCATCCAGTACCACCCTAAGACTCTGGGAATGAAACTATTTCTATTTCGCTATCAATTGCGGTTAGAAATAAAAGTAAACAGAAAAAGAAAGTATATAGCTTTTATTCCCCATAGTAAAATATATTTAAAAGCGTAATCTCTCAGATTTTATGGTCGAGACTGATTAACGGTGTTCTTCTGGATGTTCAGCCCTGTTGTCTCCGTAGTACGTTGCAACGGCCGACACAGCCATCCTCTTCAGCTCTTATGAGCTTTGCTGTTACGTATCTTCGCAGCCCGGACTTTAATCAAACTGTGAACTGTGGAGCCGCTGTTTATAGGCGAGCTGGACTCCCGATGTTCGCTACTCCCTTTTTTTTCTCAAGGTCGGCACTGACAGTCCGTGAAACGCACATTCTGTCAGGGTGTACCATCCGCGGAGGGCTTGATGGCCAGTGAGATGTTAATAAACTGAATGCCGTATCCCAAGCCTAGCTTAAACTGATACATCCGCCCTTGTTTACAACGTTTCCCGATTTTACTTGATAGACTTCTTAATTACGCTGTCACAGAAACTAGCCGTTTGTAACACGATACTTGCCTCGCTATGTTTCGTTTCACTCCTTTATTCGAGGCAGTGATCGTCGACAGCAAATTTGAATCTTTGTTTCAGCTGGTGTGTCGCCAATGTTCCTTGCATCTCTCCTCGATTATTTTAATAGCCTGACCCTCGCAAGACATGCCATAGGCGCTCGGAATGTGGTAAATACTCTGCTTGCGGAGACCTACATCGTAATTAGCATTACAGGAAAAGACATCCTGTCTTTGTTGACGGAAACGAAATAATGTTCCCTTGGAAGTCTACATGTCATACCTGATAATGCGCCAGTAGAAGGTAGTTAAGCGATACCTGGATGCTCTTTCTCTGTCCCAGTCTAGACGTCTTTCTCGGGCGAAATTGGTTTTGACTGCAACACTCCTCAATTTTATTATTTGAGTACACATTCCATCAGAACACTATTCTTAGGTGTTGCAATTCTTCAGCGACGCTCTCCGTGCCTGGAACTGTTCGAGCTACATTGAACATACTCCGTAACAACGATTTTTTTTTGTGAAAGGTGATGGCTGGCGCCGTAAGACAGAGGTCAGCGTGCGTAGGTTTCCTATATGCACTGTAACCCAGAGATCCTCCGTTCTCCTTTTCTTCTAAGACTTCTGGAAAAGGTAGTTGGTACTCTTTCTCAAGTTTCATCGTGAATTATGTATCAGAATGGATAGAGTTTAAATGACCCTGGAATTATTGACGTTTTTCTGCTCAATAAGGCAACTGAATATATATAAAAACAAGTTGGTTTAAATTTCGTGGAGTCTAGTTCCTTTTCTTCAAACTATCCCACATGTAAGTTCACCATAACAGGCGACATGCCATCGAATAATTAATAACATTTTTCATCAATCAGGAAAAAAGCCGACGTCGCAACCCACCTAAAAATGTCACTCAAACATTCGTATAACTTTCCCACCATGAGTTCCAAGGGTTTAGAATGTGAGACTCTTGTAACGAGGGAGAATGTATCGTAACTGATCACAATATCCGTTTCCTATAGCCGTAATCGACTGGGGTAGTGTACAAAGTGAGTGGAGTTTTGAACGTAGTGTTCACAATTTCCAACCATTCACCGGGAATGCTTTTCGGGAATTTTACGAGCTGGTATTGTTACGGAACAGTTTTTCTGGACACAGTCTCGCAAAATACGCAACTCAGTAATTAAAACCCCACTTGATCGGAATACTTAATTCAAGTCAATAAAAATAATGCGACACACGCTGTCGGCAACTAGCTAATGCAGCCTGTCTATTCTCTTACTCTTAATTGATATTAGCATACAGTGAAGTTATTGGAAAATGTTAGAAGCTCGCTGTGAGATTGAAATGGATACGGGCATGCTAGAAGCCGAAAGAGAGAGCCATCCTTAGCGCCAGATTCTTGAAAGGCCGCTGTGGGGAGTTTCGAGCGTCACTGGCCACCTGCTGTGCGGAACCATAGTGGGGCATCAGGCTGATATACAGACACACAGGTAGCTTCTCTCATAGAGAATACCTCTGGCAAAAATATTTTGTGTCCAGATAATGGAATGAGGAGACTCGCCTTATTATTCATTTAGAATTCAAAGGCCTAATATGAGGTATGGGAGAGTGATGCAACTTGGAACACTTATCAGACTTCTGCCTCCATCCAGCCTTCTGATAGAACATTAATACGTCTTCTTATTGCCGCGCAGGGTGCCCGCGCATTTTAAGGCGGCATGTTACAGTTCGCGCGGCTCCCACTGTCGGAGGTTCGTGTCCAGCTTCGGGCATGGGTGTGTGTGTTGTCATTAGCCTAAGTTAGATTAAATACTGTGTAAGGTTGGGGACCGATGACCCCAGCAATTTGGTCCAATATGATCTTAACCACAAATTTAGAAAAAGAGATTCTTATTATTCCGCTCGGAAACGGTAGTACTCATTTTATGCGTGCTGCAGTCCTTGCCTAAAAAATTCAAAAATTAAGATTTTTCTAAATACAAGGTACAAGTGGTCATGTACCTAGGAACAAATATTCTACTCAAATTCAAAAGCGTTGTAATCTAGAAACTCTTATCGGTGCTGTATTTAACAGTGTATGTGTTACATTTTTACTCTAGTACACACCAAAAATAAGTAAGTGACAACAAATTAGGAAGAAGACCTAACAAAAATCAGTTTAAAGTTAAAACCAACTGAAGTAGAGACCAATTACTCTTTTCCAACAAATTTAATATTACTCATTTAGTCGCTGAAATCTGATTTGTTTGTTGTAGACTGCACATGATATATAATTTTAGCTGAAGCTATGATGTTTTCTGTATGCATGACCTGCTCCAAACACACGTGCACTTACGAGAAGAGCGATTTTGTGTTCCGCTGAATGTACTCATCATCTGGAGACGAGCTGGTACTTTGAACAAGTGCCAGGACCTTCAGTCGTTACTATGAGGTGAACGGGGCCTGTCTTTTAACTTAGCATAAACGGCCATCAGACTCAGCTAATGAGATGATGCATCACTGTTGTTTAAAAATATGTCATTTGTTACTGTTAAAACATTGGCACCTCAGAAACTGGCCGACTATCTTGTTTGCAACAAGCGTTTAAAGAAACAGTGTTTTGAAATAAATCAAAATTTTGCGTGAAATTTTCGTTTCATGATTATTGTAAATTCCTAACGCAACAATAACGCCACAACCCTCTCCTTTCATCTTTTGGTAATAATTCACCTTCAGGAAAGACTTTTTACAGTTGGTTTGTAGATTTTCGTTGTGTTTGCGTTTCCGTGAGCGACGAAATCCGTGAGAGGTGACCAAATTCCGGTTGTATCTCAAATCCCATCTATGCTGAGCGGAACATCGTGGAAGATTGTTGGCACGTGACGTAATGTGACACGCGGGGATACTTAGGCATATCGAACACTGCCATAGGTAGTATCGGTGGTGGTGGTTAGTGTTTAACGTCCCATCGACAACGAGGTCATTAGAGACGGAGCGCAAGCTCGGGTAAGGGAAGGATTGGGAAGGAAATCGGCCGTGCCCTTTCAGAGGAACCATCCCGGCATTTGCCTGAAGCGATTTAGGGAAATCACGGAAAACCTAAATTAGAATGGCCGGAGACGGGATTGAACCGTCGTCCTCCCGAATGCGAGTCCAGTGTGCTAACCACTGCGCCACCTCGCTCGGTAGGTAGTATCGGTTTTGCAGTAATTTAGTTGAGAAAATAATCACTTCCCATTGGACTCAGCATGTCCCATCAAAGATAGAAACAATCTCATGTCAACTGCTACAAGGAAGTTCTCATAACTTCTACCAAGGTAATGCAAAATCCGAAAACAACATCGTAAATGAATGTGGGTGTATTCGGAACAGCCGGAAACTAAGAAGTACTCAACTATTTGGTAGCTCGAAGTTGAACTGCAAACAACAGAAGTAGGTAGTTCACCAAGAGGCCAAGGAAGACATGGAATTAACGTCTCGTTGCCCTATTCACCCGATCTACCGCCTAGTGGCTTATTCTGTTACCTTATGTGACTGCAAACAGTTGTGAATAGCGACTTTCACCATCTGAAAGCAGCTGCTGAATGCTTCCAAAACAATGTGCCTGCGTGAGATGGCAGTATCAGAGTACACAAATTTCTCCGCAACTGGCCCGAACCCATCCAGAAGATTACAAATTTTAAGGCAAACGCTTTGAGAAAAAAATACAACAGTTTACATATAAAAAAAACTTTTTCAATCATTAATTCTGTAAAAATTTTAATTGCGTCCGTCGTATGTTGTTTACGCAAAAAGAACCTAACTATTCATACCATCAGTTACCCATCTCATCATACGCATCTTAGGCTTCTACACTACGTGTATAATTTACAACATCGTGTACCAACCCTCCACTGTGTACAGGCAGAAGTCGACATATCTTCTCGGAATTGATGCCGAGGACGAAAAGGAAAAAAGGACAGATCGTGCGAAATGGTGTTTTTACCGCAAACATATGACTGAAGACGATAAATACTACTTAGCATATCTGCGGAAACTTTAACAGCACACTTCCACCTTTAACAGTGAGATAATTGCTGTGCACTTTTGCGATAGTTTAATCGGTTGAAACGAGGCCAAACAAAAGCTTTTTTACATATCTTCCAGGTGTCTGTGTACGCCACTTTCTCATAACTGACTGATATTGATGTCGGCCTGATGCAATGTCTCGTTACTGAAACAATTTCACAAAAGAAATGAAGCCTCTAGTTTAGCTTCCAGCGGAACTGCAGATAGTTGGAAATGGAGAACGCGATCTCACTGGAGAGGATAGTGAAGGAAAGGCGCCTTTGCCAAGTTCCCTCTCATTCAGCTAGCGAGGAGTCTAAACCACGAAAACGCGTAAACGATTCTGCTCCCCAGCACAACCACATTAACTCAGCACTACACCACTTCACGCTATCTGCTGATATAGGGTCGCGAACAGCTGAAAATGTAAAAGCGTTCCCCGTACGCGTAGGTGGAACGTGGCAATAGAATGAAACGTGCACCGTATTTGTACCAGCGACAACAGCTAGTGGTTTAAGTATACACAGCTCTCACATTTACATGAAAAAAATGTAGTGGGGGCGTTTGGTAATTTCCCTTTACTGAAAATGAATAGAGTCTGACTTTTCTGTCGACGGGGCGATATGTGCAGAAAGTGGCGCCCTCGCTTCATTGATAGCGGTCCTCTTCTTATTCTTAAAGAGTGCGGTGTCGTTGCACCGCTACCATTTGGAACACCAGTGATGATTCTACTGCTCTCGACAAATGTCTCTGGACAAATGTTCGCAGGAGGCCAACGACAATTAATAGTTTAGCCAGCGTAAGAGAGCAAGCTGCCATTCATCCCACAAAATCTCAATTAAATTTAATTCGTCTTATATTCTTCTGCAGTTACTCATAGAGGACACTCTTCCGTACGCTACAACTTCATCAGTAGGCAGTCGAAGATTGCTGCTTACCCTGTCTGGACCCGTTGTGTATATGGAAAACAAATGCGGTCATATTAAAGTCCCTAGGAAAATACTGACAATACCCTTGTTTCTGAAAAATAGTCGCATTAGTTAAAAATCTTTGAGCCATTCACATATGTGAGAACCTAATCCGTATGCTCAGACCTTCGTTAACATTCTGTAGTGTGACATGTAACAAAAGCTTCTCTGTAATCTATGACTATGGAATCGGCCTATTACCCTAATCTGTGGTTCCCCGGACATGATGCGAGGTAAGGCGAACTTCAAGCTTCGGACGAGACATACTTTTTACATCCCTTTTTATAGGCGGATTTAAGATATTCCCCCTCAATGAAATATATTGAAACTTGGAACAAGCTGAAGAACTGTGCATCAAACGGACGTTATGGATACTGATTTGTAATATTCGTACAGACGGGAGTCACGTGCGCTTTTCTGAAGTCGCTTGCAGCAAGAGATTCGCGATAAATACAAGCTAATTACGCGGCTTATGCCGATGAGTACTCTTTGTAAAAGCGAATTGGGTTTCCATAGCCGTGCGGTCTGAGTCGCCTTGCCACGATTCGCGGGGTTCCCCCCCGTCGGAGGTTCGAGTCTTCCCTCGGGAATAGGTGTGTGTGTCGTCCTTGGTGTAAGTTAGTTTAAGTTAGATTAAATAGTGAGTAAGCGTATGGACCGATGACCTCAGCAGTTTGGTCCCATTGGGACATACCACAAATTACCAAAAAAATTGTGTTTCCATCTGGACGTACCGACGTACCCATGTTCTACCATTCCAGCTGCTTTTCAACGCCATAGATGCCTGTTTACATGTCTTTCAGACGGTCAAACGATGGTATGTCTGTGCAGTCCTCTTATGTGAATGTTGTTTTAAACGTGAAATTTAAATTGCAGACAGAAGAATGGTCTACGAATGACTGGATAGGAGAAGCCTTCGACGCGCTTAGTGATTTCACGTTGGATCGAAATGTTCCCTTGTTCTCGGAAAGGTCTTTCGCTAACGTATATCCGTAGAAGTTTCTAACTGCTTCATGCATCAGTATTTTGTAAACGCACGAATTTCTATTGCGTTTTGCCTGTCGACATATCGGAATTCTATTTTGAACCGAGAACGCAACAGTCCCTATTTTCTTAGCTTTCTCCTAATTTTGTGCTACAATCAAGCTTTACCCACAATTCTTCTACGTCCATCACACTGAAAGTAAATGTCGCCCATTCATTGTTGAAGTAGGATGCTAACAACTGCTTTATTGCCCTCTCTAGCAAAAAATCTCTCCTGGCCTTCTTGAGTCACTCATTAACTTTATTAACCGTCACGAGTATGACGACATCGTGATGAGCAGTCCCCATTGCAGTGGTTCGGTAGCAGAGAGACGCTGTACGTTGGGGAGAGCATTGCACGCAAAGTCAAATAACGGGGATGGCTGCATAGAACTGTTGTGGAAAATATTTCAAGCACCTTTAGATAGGCAACCTGACACACATCTTCCACATTTGAAGCGGATTTTCGCGAATTGCCTAAAGTTGCATGAAATTTTCTTCAACCCTCTTTTTTCTGTCCACTCCCGAGTATGAGCTGGGAAATGGTGGGGGGGTGGGGGACGTGTAGGGTATGTTACCAACATGGTGGCCATTTTGAAGGTCGCCATTTTTAATGCCACTGGTAGATTTCCATTGGAAAGGGGTTATATCTTTATTAAGTAGATAGCAAATTATTCTAGAAAAAAATGGTGATTATATTTTTGATCATATGTTTAATCACTCTCTATGTACGACTGATGTTTCTACCTTGCAGGTGACACGAAAATTGATGGTGTGGACACAGCCCGAATGCGTTGAAATCGTCCTGACATCAGGATAGAGGAGAACTCGTGTCGACGCAAAGGCTCCCAAGCAACGCCACACTAACAGACCACCCATTACCTATAGTGCTACAAGGAAATTTCTTACGAAATTCCGTGAAGGTGTCTGTGCCGCAGACAAACAGAAATCTATTCGATTGAGCCCATTTTGCAGCGAGGTGCGGCGAAAATTACACTCTGAATTCCCACTGAGCGAGGTCGGAACTGCGGTTGCTGTTGCTTCATCCGTAGCCGTTTCTGATCGCCCAGTTTTCGGTTTGCGCGCGAAGAATTCTGCGATAATTGTCTCCACCGCACTAAGCTGGTTGAAGTGTTGTGTAGTAACACAGGTGAAGCTCTCTCCCGATATCGGGACGATCTTACTTGTGTTAAGGCTACCAGCTTTGATATTACCTGTAAGGAATACCTGACGTCACACCTGACGTTTCACCAGCACGAGCCACTGGCATTGCCAAAGTTTCACCCTCCATTGCTGGTGGCGGACTGGAGCCCAGCTCGCTGCCGTAGACTGTGTGTGCTCGTACTTGGCGCGCCAACGTCCGAGGGCTTCTCAGCGGTCATTTCCGGTGCGGTTCTCTTGCTACCTGAAACGATCGTTCGCTGCAGCACAGGAAGCCAGGATCCATTTACCTTGAGGCTTTTCTTTTTCTTATTGAAGCTTTTGTCGTGTTGTGAATTTCTAAGGCTTTCTGAACATGCGGTTGTCCTAACGCCGTTTTTATTCTGCTGGTACTGATCGACCATCCAGTCATCCCAGCATGAACGTCTCCGCATGTGCATGGTACGCGGTACATTCCTGGCATTGCAAGTGGGTCCCTTTTCTCTTCGGCGTATCTGAGAGACTCTTCGATTTTCTTTGTCGGTTTGTAAATAGTCTTTACACCGATTTGTGCAATATACGGCCAATTCATTCTCTGGGAATGTGTGGCGGAAAGGCCGTGCCCACAATTTCTTTTTCTGATTTCTGGCTTCATCGAGTGTTTGGCTCTGTTATACTTCTAATATCATTTGTGGAGAAGCAGTTGCTCCTCAGACACTTTCTAAGTACTGTATTTTGCGTCTGAGGTGCGGTGGCTCACATATTCGTCTTGCCCTCGTTGTTGTTGTTGTCTTCAGTCCTGAGACTGGTTTGATGCAGCTCTCCATGCTACTCTATCCTGCGCAAGGTGCTTCATCTCCCAGTATCTACTACAACCTACATCCTTCTGAATCTGCTTAGTGTACTCATCTCTCAGTCTCCCTCTACGATTTTTACCATCCACACTGCCCTCCAATGCTAAATTTGTGATCCCTTGATGCCTCAAAACATGTCCTACCAACTGATCCCTTCTTCTAGTCAAGTTGTGCCACAAACTTCTCTTCTCCCCAATCCTATTCAATACCTCCTCATTAGTTACGTGATCTATCCACCTTATCTTCAGTATTCTTCTGTAGCACCACATTTCGAAAGCTTCTATTCTCTTCTTGTCCAAACTAGTTATCGTCCATGTTTCACTTCCATACATGGCTACACTCCAAACAAATATTTTCAGAAATGACTTCCTGACACTTAAATCTATATCCGATGTTAACAAATTTCTTTTCTTCAGAAACGCTTTCCTTGCCATTGGCAGTCTACATTTTATATCCTCTCTACTTCGACCATCATCAGTTATTTTACTTCCTAAATAGCAAAACTCCTTTACTACTTTAAGTGTCTCATTTCCTAATCTAATTCCTTCAGCATCACCCGATTTAATTTGACTACATTCCATTATCCTCGTTTTGCTTTTGTTGATGTTCATCTTATATCCTCCTTTCAAGACACTGTCCATTCCGTTCAACTGCTCTTCCAAGTCCTTTGCCGTCTCTGACAGAATTACAATGTCATCGGCGAACCTCAAAGTTTTTACTTCGTTTCCATGAATTTTAATACCTACTCCAAATTTTTCTTTTGTTTCCTTTACTTCTTGCTCAATATACAGATTGAATAACACCGGGGAGAGGCTACAACCCTGTCTCACTCCTTTCCCAACCACTGCTTCCCTTTCATGCCCCTCGACTCTTATGACTGCCATCTGGTTTCTGTACAAATTGTAAATAGCCTTTCGCTCCCTGTATTTTACCCCTGCCACCTTTAGAATTTGAAAAAGAGTATTCCAGTCAACATTGTCAAAAGCTTTCTCTAAGTCTACAAATGCTAGAAACGTAGGTTTCCCTTTTCTTAATCTTTCTTCTAAGATAAGTCGTAAGGTCAGTATTGCCTCACGTGTTCCAACATTTCGACGGAATCCAAACTGATCCTCCCCGAGGTCCGCATCTACCAGTTTTTCCATTCGTCTGTAAAGAATTCGCGTTAGTGTTTTGCAGCTGTGACTTATTAAACTGATAGTTCGGTAATTTTCACATCTGTCAACACCTGCTTTCTTTGGGATTGGAATTATTATATTCTTCTTGAAGTCTGAGGGTATTTCTCCTGTCTCATACATCTTGCTCACCAGCTGGTAGAGTTTTGTCATGACAGGCTCTCCCAAGGCCGTCAGTAGTTCTAATGGAATGTTGTCTACTCCAGGGGCCTTGTTTTGACTCAGGTCTTTCAGTGCTCTGTCAAACTCTTCACGCAGTATCGTATCTCCCATTTCGTCTTCATCTACATCCTCTTCCATTTCCATAATATTGTCCTCAAGTACATCACCCTTGTATAAACCTTTTATATACTCTTTCCACCTTTCTGCCTTCCCTTCTTTGCTTAGAACTGGGTTGCCATCTGAGCTCTTGATATTCGTACACGTGGTTCTCTTCTCTCCAAAGGTCTCTTTAATTTTCCTGTAGGCAGTATCTATCTTACCCCTAGTGAGATAAGCTTCTACATCCTTACATTTGTCCTCTAGCCATCCCTATTTAGCCATTTGGACTTCCTGTCGATCTCATTTTTGAGACGTCTGTATTTTTTTTGCCTGCTTCATTTCCTGCATTTTTATATTTTCTCCTTTCATCAATTAAATTCAATATTTCTTCTGTTACCCAAGGATTTCTAGCAGCCCTCGTCTTTGTACCTACTTTATCCTCTGCTGCCTTCACTACTTCATCCCTCAGAGCTACCCATTCTTCTTCTACTGTATTTCTTTCCCCTATTCCTGTCAATTGTTCCCTTATGCTCTCCCTGAAACTCTGTACAACCTCTGGTTCTTTCAGTTTATCCAGGTCCCATCTCCTTAATTTCCCACATTTTTGCAGTTTCTTCAGTTTTAATCTACAGGTCATAACCAATAGATTGTGGTCAGAGTCCACATCTGCCCCTGGAAATGTCTTACAACTTAAAACCTGGTTCCTAAATCTCTGTCTTATCATTATATAATCTATCTGATACCTTTTAGTATCTCCAGGGTTCTTCCACGTATACAACCTTCTTTCATGATTCTTAAACCAAGTGTTACCTATGATTAAGTTGTGCTCTGTACAAAATTCTACTAGGCAGCTTCCTCTTTCATTTCTTAGCCCCAATCCATATTCACCTACTATGTTTCCTTCTCTCCCTTTTCCTACACTCGAATTCCAGTCACCCATTACTATTAAATTTTCGTCTCCCTTCACTATCTGAATAATTTCTTTTATTTCATCGTACATTTCTTCAATTTCTTCGTCATCTGCAGAGCTAGTTGACATATAAACTTGTACTACTGTAGTAGGTGTGGGCTTCGTATCTATCTTGGCAACAATAATGCGTTCACTATGCTGTTTGTAGTAGCTTACCCGCATTCCTATTTTCCTATTCATTATTAAACATACTCCTGCATTACCCCTATTTGATTTTGTGTTTATAACCCTGTAGTCACCTGACCAGAAGTCTTGTTCCTCCTGCCACTGAACTTCACTAATTCCCACTATATCTAACTTTAACCTATCCATTTCCCTTTTTAAATTTTCTAACCTACCTGCCCGATTAAGGGATCTGACATTCCACGCTCCGATCCGTAGAACGCCAGTTTTTGCCCTCGTTACGACCCTATTAATCTTGTCTCTTTTCTGGTTCGGGTGGTGAAAAAAAAAATGTTCAAATGTGTTGAATTCCTAAGAGACCAAACTGCTGAGGTCATCAGTCCTTAGACTTACACACTACTGAAACTAACTTATGCTAAGAACAACACACACACCCATACCCGAGGAAGGACTCGAACCTCCGGCGGGAGGGGCCGCGGCGTTTGTGACACGGCTCCTCAAACCACGTGGTCACTCTGCGCGGCGCGGGTTGTGGTTTGATAGTTTGTGCAGGTGTCGGTCCGGGTGTGTCGGTTTTAAAAACACGCTGTGTCCCAGGTTTTCACCATCCCTTGCGACCAGAACATCTGGAAAAGTCGTTTTTTTGTCCTCTACTTCCATAGTATATTTTATGTTGGCGTGGAGACAGTTCAAGTGTCTTAGGAAGTCACCGAGCTGATCTTCACCATGGCTCCACACAACGAAAGTATCATCGACGTATCTGTACCACACTTTAGGTTTACAAGGTGCCAAGTCCAGAGCCTGTACTTAGAAGTGATCCATGAAGAAGTTGGCCACCACTGGACTGAACACCCATGGCGACGCCTTCCGGCTGTTCGTAGAAGTTGCCATTACACGTGAAAGAGCTCGTGGTGAAACGTGCATGAAAGAGCTTTGTGATGTCTTGAGGGAACCGATGTGCTCCAAAAAGTCATTGAGTGGCACTTTTGTAAACAAAGAAACAACATTAAAGCTGACCAGGATGTCGTTAGGCGCAAGTTTTAGTTTCTTGAGCCTCTCAATGAAATGTCATGAGTCCTTGATGAATGTGTCAATCTTCTCCACGTGCGGATGGAGCAGGCCAGATGTGCCAGGAACGCTAACAATCGGTCTTTTTCTTATGGATCTTAGGTAATCCATACAGCGGCTTGTCCTGGCGGAGGTTCGAGTCATCCCTCGGGCATGGGCGTGTCTGTGTGTGTCCTTAGGATAATTCAGGTTAAGTAGTGTGTAAGCTTAGGGACTGATGACCTTAGCAGTTAAGTCCCACAAGATTTCACACACATTTGAAAAATTTTAATCCATACAGCCGAGGTGACAGGACGTCTGTGTCGCGCAGATTCCTCTGTAAATCAGTCGACAGAGAAGACGTCTTGATAACCGTTTCGTATTTCATGTGATACGCTGTGTCAGTTTTCGGTGCGTCGAGAGATCTAATATGCCCCGGATCTTCTACTCATAACCTTCGGTCTTCATTACGATGGATGCATTTCCCTTATCGACAGGCAGTAGCAATCGGCTGCAATAGAGCACTCGCTGTGTGAGACCGACCACTTAGTAAAATTCGCCGAAACTGAAGTTCTGGCCGTAGAGAAGAACTATCACACCAGCTTGATGAGAGAAGCTGTAGAAATAAACAAACACGAGAAGAGCTTCAACAAGAAAGAGGAAAGCTTCAAGGTAAACGTATCCTCGCTCCCCGTGCTGCACTCAACAATCGTCGCAGGTAGCAGGAGAACCGCATCGGAAATGACCGCGGAGAAGCCCTCGGACGTTGGCGCGCCAAGTACGTGGATCACTCCACAAGAAATGCACACTATTTTTTAAATACATCTTTTATTCTACATGTTTGAAAGTTTTACAGTGTGTAGATACATCCTTTAGGAACAATATTTTCATTTCTCCACATAATTTCCATCCCTCTCAACTGCCTTACTCCATCTTGGAACCAGCGCCTGTATACCGGCACGGTAAATTCTGGACCAATCTGTTGGAGCCACTGTTTGGCAGCGCGCACAAGGGAGTAACCATTTTCAAAACTTGTTCGACGAAGAGAGTCTTTCAGTTTCCCAAAGAGATGACAGTCACATGGAGCCAGGTAAGGACTGTAAGGCGGGTATTTCAGTGTTGTTCATCCGAGTTTTGCGATAGCTTACATGGTTTTTTGTCTGACGTGTGGCCGTGCATTGTAGTGCAACAGCAAAACATCCAGCTTTTGCCGATGTGGTCGAACACGACTCAGTCGAGGTTGAAGTGTCTTCAGTGTCGTCAACATACATCAGAATTAATAGTGATTTCACTTGGCATGATGTCCACAAGCAAGAGTCCTTAGGAATCGAAAAGCACCGTAGCCATAACGTTTCCAGCAGAAGGTGTGGGCCTGAATTTTTTTTTCTTGGGTGAATTTGCGTGATGGCACTCCATTGATTGCCTCTTCGTCTCTGGTGAGAAATGATGGAGCCATGTTTCATCACCTGTCACAATTCTTCCAAGAAATTTATCTCCACCATTCTCGTACTGTTCCAAAAGTTCGATGCATACCGTTTTTCTCGTTTCTTTGTGAGCCACTGTTAACATCCTGGAAGCCCACCTGACACAAACCTTTTTTAACGCCAACACTTTCAGTATTCTGCAAATACTTCCTTCCCATATCCCAACGTAGCATGACAATTCGTTCACCGTGATGCGTCTGTCAGCAGTCACCAGTTCGTAAACTCTCTGCACATTGTCTGGAGTGTGTGCAGTACGAGGCCTGCCGCTGCGAGGACAATCCTCAATATTGCCGTGCCCGCTTTCATCACGTAACCTGCTTGCCCACCGACTAACTGTACTGCGATCAACAGCAGCATCTCCATACACTTTTTTCAATCTCTTCTGGATGTTTCCCACCGTCTCGTTTTCACAGCACAGGAATTCTATGACAGCACGTTGCTTATGACGAACGTCAAGTGTAGCAGCCATCTTGAAGACATGCTGTGCCGGCGCCACTCACGGGAACAGGTTGACCTAAGTTTGAAAACAAGCGGGAAGGACGTATCTACACACTGTAAAACTTTCACACATGCAGAATGAAAACTGTATTTTTACAAAAATAGTGTGCATTTTTTTTGCAGTGACTCTCGTACAGTCTGCGGCCGCGAACTCGGTTCCAGTCTATCACCAGCAATGGAGGGTGAAGCATTGAGAACGCCAACGACTCGTGCTGGCGAAACGCCAGAAAAATCATCAGAACCCGAGACAGAAGCCTACAGGCAGTTTGTCAGAGACAGTAATTCTTGGAAAGGGCTCACTGAAAACAGATGGGACCCGCAAGCTGCGTCCTCAATTTAACTCGAGCCAGAGTCTACCACATAGGTTTCGTTGCCCCTGACGAGACTGGTGCTTGCCTGCAGGAGCTGCAGCGGTTCCTGGACAACAGCCCGCAGGGGGTGGTGTTCTTCAGCCTGGGCACGATGGTACGCTGCGACACCTTCTCGCCGGACAAGATGGCCGCGCTGCTGGCCGTTTTCTCGGCGCTGCCGCAGCGCGTGCTGTGGAGAGTCGACCCAGCCAAGCTGCCGCCGCTCCCGGCCAACGTGTTCGCGCGCAAGTGGATGCCGCAGAACGACGTGCTCAGTAAGTAGTAACCCTGTACGCGTTGAGCGTGCCGAGTTTATGACGTCGTAGCGTGGAATAGCACGATCGGGAGTCTTTCCGAGCGTGCAGAGCAGTATGTAGCATGTCAGAGGTTCTGAGCGTGCGTCTGAGCGCTGACCAATGAGATGTCACAACGCCACCTACGTCACACGCGCACCGTCTCCCTTCAGTACAGAGTTGTGAGGCGCCATATTGGCATTCATTTCAAGCCTGTATGTATATATGGGAAATACGATACTGCGTGAAGAGTTTGACAGAGCACTGAAAGACCTGAGTCGAAATAAGGCACCCGAACATCCCATTGGAACTACTGACGGCCTTGGGAGAGCCAGTCCTGACAAAACTCTACCAGCTAGTGAGCAAGATGTATGAAACTGGCGAAATACCCTCAGACTTCAAGAAGAATATAATAATTCCAATCCCAAAGAAAGCACGTGTTGACAGATGTGAAAATTAGTGAACAATCATTTTAATAAGCCACAGCTGTAAAAAACTAACACATTCTTTACAGACGAATGGGAAAACTAGTAGAAGCTGACCTCGGGGAAGATCAGTTTGGATTCCGTAGAAGTACTGGAACACGTGAGGCAATACTGACCTCACGACTTATCTTAGAAGAAAGATTAAGGAAAGGCAAACCTATCATTTGCAGACTTGGAGAAAGCTTTTGACGATGTTGACTGGAACACTCTCTTTCAAATTCTAAAGGTGGCAGGGGTAAAATACACGGAGCGAAAGGCTATTTACAATTTGCACAGAAACCAGATGGCAGTCATAAGAGTCAAGGGGTATGAAAGGGAAGCAGTTGTTGGGAAGGGAGTAAGACAGGGTTGTAGCCTCTCCCCGATGTTATTCAATCTGTATATTGAGCAAGCAGTAAAGGAAGCAAAAGAAAAATCCGGTCTAGGTATTAAAATCCATGGAGAAGAAATAAAAGCTTTCAGGTTCGCCGATGAAATTGTAATTCTGTCAGAAACAGCAAAGGACTTATAAGAGCAGTTCAATGGAATGGACAGTGTTTTGAAAGGAGGATATAAGATGAACATCAACAAAAGCAAAACGAGGATAATGGAATGTAGTCAAACTAAATCGGGTGAAGCTGAGGGAATTAGATTAGGAAATGAGACACTTAAAGTAGTAAAGGAGTTTTGTTATTTGGGGAGCAAAATAACTGATGATGCTCGAAGTAGAGAGGACATAAAATGTAGACTGGCAATGGCAAGGAAAGCGTTTCTGAAGAAGAGAAATTTGTTAACACCGAGTATAGATTTAAGCGTCAGGAAGTCTTTTCTGAAAGTGTTTGCGTGGAGTGTAGCCATGTATGGAAGTGAAACATGGACGATAAATAGTTTGGACAAGAAGAGAATAGAAGCTTTCGAAATGTGGTGCTACAGAAGAATGCTGAAGATTGGATGGGTAGGTCACGTAACTAATGAGGAAGTATTGAATAGGATTGGGGAGAAGAGACGTTTGTGGCACAACTTGACTAGAAGAAGGGATCGGTTGGTAGGACATGTTCTGAGGCATCAAGGGATCACCAATTTAGTATTGGAAGCAGGGTGGAGGGTAAAAATCGTAGAGGGAGACCAAGATATGAATACACTAAGCAGATTCAGAAGGATGTAGGTTGCAGTAGGTACTGGGAGATGAAGAAGCTTGCACAGGATAGAGTAGCATGGAGAGCTGCATCAAACCAGTCTCAGGACTGAAGACAACAACAACAACAACAACAACAACAATGTATATATGCCGTTTCTGATCACCAGCAAATTGAGAATCACTGGGAAACCCTTTGTTAGTTGTGTCATTTGTTCCAATAAAAGAATGAGAAACATCGTGTTCGTGGCAAAAGAATTATTGTAACTTGCGCATTTTGAGGGTAGGCTATCTGAAGGAAGCGACATACTGAATATCCACCCAAAACACACTGTTCTTGTTCAACTTATTAGAATTAAATTTCAATTAGTAACATAATTATCTACGGTTAAAGTTTTTTAGCTATGGGTAACTTAATGTGAATAGGCGCAAGGACTGTGTTGCTTGCTTAGCGTAATGATTAGCGTCTCTGTCTTGAAATGAGTTTTTGTTGGGGCGGTGGTTCGCCTCTTAACACTTCCAAATTTGTTTCCCCAACATTCGCGTTTTTATTAGGTTCTGATACTTTATTATTAGTTTAATATAAGTATATGCTATAATATTTGATGTTATGTAAATATAAGTTTACCCTTTTTTTTAGGGCTGACCTTGTTCGATTGGCTTAATCTACACGACAGCTTTTGCTACTTTTATAAAGATATTTTGCTGCTCTTCCTTTTACGCTTCGCAATTCACATGTTGCAGAGATTCTGCTACTGGGTAGGAACAGTGATCAAGTAAGACTAACGTTGAGGTTTTACTAAAATGTCGGAATGATGAAATAATGTTTATCTTATGCGGAGAAGTATTCCAAATTTGTACCGCACTGTGTCTAATGGTACTTTTACAAGCATGTCTTCTTACTGATTGGACATGGTACTTTCCTTTCCGTGGACGAAGGAGGAAATGTGCGTTCTAATAGAGATTTTTACACGCGCCCGTTGAGAAAACAGTGTGAGTTACGAGCTAGAAACCTCCCTCAACTCCCGCTGGAGTGCGTTGCGATTGCGTATACCACGTTGGGGCCCACGTACCGTATGCACAAGTCGCATCGTTCGTGAGCGTTCAGCAGCAAGTTGAACTTAGCACTCTCGACGTTAACGTTCGACAGCACGGTCCGTGTGCCGACGGCTTTGTTTACACGTTGCTTTTGGCGCGCAAGAAGAGTCAACAAACTTGCGGAGACTGCTTAACTCGCTACTCCCAGCTGCTCTCTGCTTCCTGCACGGAAGAAAAGTCACTTGTACAGGTTGTCTCACCATACTTATTACAGGCGTGTAGGGGATGTAGAGGGTACGTAGTAAGTAATGTCCTGATACACCGACTGGACGTAAAGTCAGAAGATCGGATCACTTTCAAATGTCCCACTTCGTAGTACAGTAGGTAATGGTAGAGCAACAAAGTGCATTTCTCGAAAACATTTCTAGGAACACCTCTGTCCATCACATAGCATGTGGATATAATTAAAGTGCAGCTATTCACGAAGTGTGAATTATCGTACGGCAGCAAAACGTAGTAAGTATGCTAATACGGTAATGCGGAACCGATTTACGCCAGGAAAAATAATTTTGACCACCAGGTGCAAATCTGGCGCTGTGAGTGCGAGGAAGACGCCTAGAAATGTTTTTGTTTGTAATGGATTACGAACCCGATGTGGGCAGATAAGGCCCAATAAGAGAGAAAAGAATAACGTCGATTTTATTATTGACCATCGCTTGCACAGTTTGTTCAACATGAGCACTGGAAACGTCGACGAGATGTTACATCCGTAAAACGACGTCATCAACAGCTGCTTGCCGCAGCTCCGATAGAATCCGAGCAACGTGTTCCTGGCGTTCAGGTCAGGTAGAGACTAAACGCGTCCCCGGTAAACGCATAGTTTTAGATATCTACAGAGCCAGAAGTCACGTCGCTGCAGATCAAATGATCTTGCAGATCATGTATCTGGAAACCATCTGGGGATAGCACGTTCACGGAAGGCTGCATGAAATAGATCTTTCACTAGGTGAACGACATGAGGTGTTCCCCTATCTTGAATGAAAACTGTGGTTTCCACACAGTTGCGCTTTTCAAAAGCACCTCACTGGCCGTCTGGGTGTATTTTCTTCAATGAAGAACGAGCGGAGAGTAAAGCTACTTGTGAATCCACACCACAGAGTCATAAACGACGAGTGCAGTGGCTCTTTGTGGACAACACTCTGTTTAATAGCACCCAAAATCAGCCGTTCTTTGTATTGACTGAACCCTGCAGTGTAAAAATGCCACGTCCTTCCATACAATATTGGCCGGCCACACATCATCAACTTTGATCCGTTTTCAGAAAATTCAGAACGTTGCTGCGGGTCGTTAGGTTTCGGCTACTGTACCATCTGGATCTTGTACGGGTAGCATTGTAAAATAGACCGTAAAACGTCCATAGTGTTGTCCATGGGATAGGCAGTTCTGGTGACGCTCCACGAGCACTGGTACTACACGGGGCAGGTGCTGTACGGTGAGGTACAGCAAGAGCAACCTCATTACTAACTTCTACCGTGATAGGACGCCTTCTCCTTCCAGGTGACACATCAATCTCACCCTTGTTTCCGAATTTTATTATCATCCTCTTTAAACCATTTAATGACATCGGGCCTTTCCTGAGACGTTTCTGTCGGTGTACTCTCTCAGTGAAGCACTGGATAGTAGCTGCCGTTCACACAAAACATTTTCACTAACAGTGCAGGGTCTGTCTTTTCGATAGCCATACTTCTTACTTACTTTATGGCTTGTCAAATGACAGCGCGGATGTCATACTGACATACAAAATGTGTACAGCGCCACGCCTGCACACATTTGGAAGTAAATTATATTATTATATTCAAGTGTAAATCGGTTCCGCATTAAAGCAGTAACACATCTCTCACGTTTCGCTGCCATGCGACAGCAACAGCCAATTCTGGACCTCACTGAGTAGTTGTAGTTTAATTGTAAGCACGCAATATCTGATGGATTGGAGCCATCCCAAAAATTTTTCGACACAAGCGCTTTGCAGCTCTACCATTACGGAGCGTACCGTGAAGCAGCAGATTTGAAAGATATCCGCTATGTAAACTCATTTTACGCTGCTGACAGAAGTCGAAGCATTGAATCATACTTGTCAAGCGATGAAGATGTCTGCAGCCGTGCATTGCACTGCTCTGACAGTGCTATAACGAAGTGATTTCGAGGAAAAATAAGGCAGAATATAGCACTTTTGTGCAGAGAACATAGTGGTGATTGAACTAACAACATGAACTAAAGCCGTCTCTTTTTGACGTAAGGAGCAAACGTGATACAGCATTAAGTGAAACATGAGGTACATTAAAGGACTGTAGACAGCAGTCAACAGGAGAGGAAATTAAAAACGAAATATAAGCTCTGCGTTCACATCACTGCCGAGAAAGGTGTGTCGTTCAGGCCTCGAAGAGGTGTGGCGCTGAACGAAATTTGTTTACTGAAAGTGTAGTTTACTGACATATCTCGCTTCACCAATGGTATTGAGTCATAATAGTGGCTGATAACTTCTCCGAAAAAGTCATTCTTTTTCTCATCACGTTATCCTCCTTTGCTAACTTCTATTGCACACCATCCCGTAGGAGCCTACAATTATCCTTGCTCTTCCACAATTAACTTCGGAATGAGTGTGTACTCGTGTTCGGAAAGAATATATATCCGAATAAATGTCGAAAGTCCTGTCTTTTCCCGTCCACGCATCCACTTTTCAAACATAATTAAAGTTTTATGTGCGTATTGTCCATTGCCACAGCATATAATGCAGTGGACACAGAGAAAGAGAAAACTGTTGATCTCCGTGTATCACTCCGTAGCATGACTGGTTACTCTGCGTATTGCTACGAGGGCCTACTGCCGCGCGCTTCGTGCCGCGTCTAAACACATGGGACTTTCCCGTTCGCTTTAGTGTGCGCGTTCTTGTACGCTTTAACGAATGTATTCAGTGTAGCTTACCACTACCATACAACTGATACACATCGGTCCTGGAAGTCATTCCTCTCCTGGCAAGGAAGATGATGAATATCTTCGAGTTTTAACACAAATAAATGCGCGGAAAAATTCAAGAAAATTTTATACCAGTATAGCCTGACATAATTAAGAAAGCTTCTAGAGGTATCATTATCGGCAGTTACTAAACAGTGATATCGGCAGCTAATTTCAGGGGCCTCCGACATAAGTGTCGTCCAAGAAGGTTCTGGACGTTACAGTTTTGAGCCAACTATCGGGGAATGCCAGGTACACCGCAAGCTTTCGAGTCGTTTGAGTGAGTCAGTAGGTGTCTTGTGGCAAGTGTTTCATTCTAAAGATTTCATTGTTTAAAACTGATAGGAACAAATATCTGAGTTGAAACTTCCTGGCAGATTACAACTGTGTGCCCGACCGAGACTCGAACTCGGGACCTTTGCCTTTCGCGGGCAAGTGCTCTACCAACTGAGCTACCTAAGCACGACTCACGCCCCGTCCTCACAGCTTTACTTCTGCCAGTATCACGTCTCCTGGTAGAGCAAATGCCCGCGAAAGGCAAAGGTCCCGAGTTCGAGTATCGGTCGGGCACACAGTTTTAATCTGCCAGGAAGTTTCATGTCAGCGCACACTCCGCTGCAGAGTGAAAATCTCATTCTGTAAATATCTGAGTTGTTATAGTAAATGAAAATACATGAAAATAATTTTGTGAAGCCCATTGTGAAGGATCATGAGTTACGAATTGTTTGAAGATCGCAGAATGATATGAGCATGACAGCCATTAGAAGGACATGGGAAACCTAATTTCTTAGACGACAGACTGCGAAAGTTGGATATCAGATGTAGTTTCGAACAATTACAGGGAAGTAACTAAATAGCTCAAATGTTCTTTATGTGAACTAGATGAAAGTAACTGACTTTTCGGGCTGATTAGGATGAGTGACTTTGGACAGAAAGTGACTAATGAGTTCCCTACAAGTATCCTGTCCAATGTACAGGCTAACTTAAGCACACACTTCAGTTCAAAGGCCAGCTTGGTACATCTAAGGTACCAAACCCCTTTTACTCGTCAAAGTACCACAAAACAGAGTGAGCATTAATATTCAAAAATACATCGGGGTAGGGGGGAGGGCGGTTACAAGCTGTAACTGTGTGATGCATCAAACAAGGGTTTTTGGTGACCACGTGGGAGGGTAAAGTGTAACGGGTTAAGAAATATTCATTCTACAGTTTCTCCAGACGGATTACTTGACTGAACAGTCCACGGATATGTTGCCAGGTCATAGATTTCATCGGGCACAATTTTTCGAAGTCAGACTGGTCGCTGTTGCCAGGTGTGCTGACGAACTGGGCACTTGGCCGACTTATAGTGGTTGGACAACACAATGGAATCGCCAAAAGCATAACACATTACCAACATAATGACTCGCCGCAATAGTGCAAATACACAAGGGGTCCACAAACGTGGGAACACTAGGAATACAACACATTACCGTGCCTGGTACGGTGTAGGAAAACCGTTGGAGTGCAAAACAGCTGCCAGTAGTCTAGGAGTGGACAATCTTACACCATTCTTCCTGCAAGAGTGTGGCAAGTTCAGCTAACGATCATAGACATGGATAGTGATTACATAACTTTCTCTCCAAAGCCACGAAGGGCCAGTCATATTGAGACCTGGTGACTGTAGTGTCCAGGGGAGATGCGATAAATCATCCTCGTACTCACAAAACCAGTCCTGGACGATATGAGCTGTGTGAACAGGGGCCCTGTAGTCTTGGAATACACTATCATCACTGAGGAACAAACGTTGAACTATGCGATGGAAATGCTGAGCCAAAATGGTCACATAGCATGTGGTAGTAGTGCCACTTTACAGAGCAACCAAGGGGCCCATGAAACACCACAATCCGGCAGCCCAAATTATCATCCAACCCCAGCTGTGTTTCACACTTGTACCCTAAACTGACAAGAAGTGTGAAACAAGACACATCCGATCAAATAACGTTGTTCCATTGCTCCACAGACCAGGTTATATGGCATCGGCACCACGCTTTGACGTACGGACATTTGCGTCACTGATTAGCGGTTTTGGAATTCCAGTTCGCCCTCCAATTCCCGGATTATGGAGAATCCTTCGTGTTCTTTTGGCGTTGTGTTCGTGAATGCTACATTCACTTCGGCAAAGACGTTAGCAGCTGTTGCCTCTTATTTTTCGTCCCAATCCTCTTCAATGACCGTCCATCGCCATTGCTCTAAAGACACCCTCATCAGCATATGCACTGTGACAACCTATGTTTTCCGCTTTGCCTGTATGCGATATAAATCTTCGGTGCCACTTGAAACACCAAACATCTCTGATCCGTTGGTTACGAAAGCATCCAGCATACGAGCACCAAGAAGTTGCCCACACTCGCATGACTGACTCTTGCGAAATGTTGAGGACATTGCAGAGGTACCATTTATGGTGATATACAACAGCGCAACCTGCAGGCTTAGCTAGTACCTGTATTTATGTTCAAGCATGCATTTCTCGCGTTGTTTCCGCATTTTTCTCCAACCCCTGTACATGGTGTAACAGGTATAAGTGCAGATAGTGCAGATATTTTTATACGTGGTACCTTAATGGGTACACGCATCGGTGTGTTGGTCGTTTTTTCTGTGCCTTGAACAGTCTTTCGACAAACACGCCATAATCCTTAGGACCTATTTTTTTTCTGCATGGCCTTAACTGCACCACTAAGTAGACTATGCCTGTCAGTATAGACTGACACGTTCGCAATTCAACACCTGACTTGCCGCCCAGAAGAAAATTACCTTTAATGGGTTGCTCTTGCCACGTGTAATTGGAGGTACTGACCAACCTAAACGCTGACGAGTTGTAATACGATCTGTGCTTTTTAAGTAAGTACCGTTTTGAAATAGAAAAAGACGCGATAAGATATCATAATTTTATTTTTACATGAAAGCCTGTACCTTAATCTACGCACTGACGCAATTACAGTCTGATTCTTCCTTGTTTACGATGCCTCCGATAATCGCGAGTCCCGCCGACTGTGAAGTACGGGCTGTTATAAGATTTCTTAGTGCTAAAGGCCTAAAAGCAATCGATATTCATCGTGAGATCTGTGCAGTTTACGGAGAAAGCATTATGAGCGATGGAATGGTAAGAAAGTGAGTGAGACCATTTAAAGATGGCCGCACAAATGTCCATGATGAACAACGGAGTGGGCATCCTTCAGTTGTTAATGAAAGTTTGGTGGAGGAAGTGCACAATGAGGTGAGGGAAAACAGACGCTTTACGATTTCCTCCTTGCGGGATGAATTTAATAATGTTTCTCGTATTGTTTTTATGGCATTGTGACCGAGCACTTGAATTACAGAAAATTTTGGACACGTTGGGTACCGAAAATGTTGACGGATGCGCACAAAACCAAACGTTTAGACTGTGCATTGACTTTCCTTGAGCGGTACCACAACGATGGTGATGATTTATTAAGCCAAACTGTTACGGGCGATGAACCATGGGTAGCCTACGTCACACCAGAATCAAAGAAACTGTCCATGGAAGTTGAGCGAGAGCAACGTTTTGCTGCAAGACAATGCCCGTCCGTATGTGGCGAACCAGACCAAAGATCTCATCACATATTTTCGATGGGAAACTGTAGATCATCCTCCGTACAGCCCCGATCTTACGCCCAGTGACTACCATGTGTTCTTGCCAATGAAGAAACACCTGGGCGGTCAGCGTCTTCAAGACGATGACGAAGTCAAAACAGTGGTGACGCAGTGGTTAACAAGTCAGGCGGCAGACTTCTATGAGGAGGGTATTCAAAAACTGGTACAACGTTATGACAAGTGCCTCAATATTGACTGAAATTATGTAGAAAAGTAGATTAAGGTACAGGCTTTCACGTAAAAATAAAATTATTGAGATATCTTAGCACGACGTTTTTTTAAATTTCAAAACGGTACTTACTTAAAAAAAACACGCCTCGTAGCTATAATTATCAGTCTGTAAATGACGTAAATGCTGACGTAATGTTGTTTGGTACACCGAACTCAGTCACCAGTATGAATATCTGTATTTAAACTCGTTATACCCTGTATCACCTCACTGGCTAACGTGGCAGTACACTCACAGACTTCGATCAGGAAATAACGTGAGTGTCCTCAATCCGTTTTTGTTGCGCAGATCACCCAAACGTGCGGCTATTCATAACGCACTCTGGCCTGATGGGGACCCAGGAGGCGCTGTGGGCAGGGGTGCCGATGCTGTGCATGCCCATGTTTGGCGACCAGTTCCTCAACGCCCTCAAGGTGGAGTCCCTGGGAGCCGGCATCAAGCTCGAGTACAAGGACATCACGCAGCAGTCGCTGAGCAGCGCCATGGACGCCCTCCTCAACGATCCGAGGTGAGGAACGCACACAGGAAAGGTGGACAGTGCAGGCTGCAACCTATTGTCCAGAGTGTTTTAAAACCGTAATGCATTATTTTCGTGTATAACTATTATGTCGCTATGGATATTTGGACTAAAATTTAGTTTTCTATTATATCCTTCGTTACTGCACAGTCTTGGTTGTGTATCCATTTTTAGCTGTATGCTGCAACACAGGGAACGTACCTGTTTGGTTACAGTCAAAAATACACGGTGGTCATAGATTTTAAAAATGCCACGGCATGGCGATGTACAACTGTACCGTAGCGAGGGCTGCAAAATAAGAGGATATTTTAATCGCAGTTACCACAGCTAGAGCGGAAAATTTATATTGCTTGGTGACCCCGCAGCAAACAAAGCACAGCGTTATCCATGAGCACCTACGGAGGTACAAAGACGATGGTCGGACAACTGCAGGATATAGAGAAAATGACGTATAGCAGTATTGAGTTGTAACACGCGCGATGCCATGGCTGCAGAGCGCACGACAAAGGGGCAATAACATCGTAACGTGTAGACAAAACACCCGCTAATTAAGATCTAATCGTATTGCTTCTTGTGCCTAGATAGGAAACCCTACGAACAGACATCCAAACCTTTCTGCTGTCACGCCTTCCCACGCAGTTCCTTTCAACAACATCAGTTAACTGTTCACGTGTGCTGCCATCTGCCACGACACAACTACTGTTCATATTAAGCACCTGCAACGTGAGTTAAAAACTTGGGAAAATGCTCTGTGCACTGACATGTGACTGTTTTCTGCATGTCTCGTACTTTCCACGCAGCCTTCTTCTGAAACCAGTCCCAGAGATACTTACGAACAGCTATGTGTGTACTATCAACTTTCTGTATCATAAAACAGCCAAGAGTTTTCAAAGCTGTCATTATTTGACAAAACATCAATAAGAAACCTGTTTACAGTCAACATAGAGTCTACGACAGGTAATCTTTTAGCGTCGCGAGCCGTATAGAACGTTGTTTGATTTTTGCGTTTACTTTATTTTCCTCTACATGAAAAATATGCTGAGATTTTCAAACTAGTTTGTTTCTTGCGCATCCTTAGTGACTATGGTACTACTAATTCGAAGTAATGATAAGTGTTGTTTTGTGGTATATCACCAAAACTGTGATCGTTATATTTCCCATGCATGCTGTTGCCTATCAACAACTTTCTTTTCCTACGAACCTCTACACTATATCTACGTTTCTAGCAATCTCCTTGTAAGACTTACTTCGTAAACTAACATCGTAAATTACTGCTTATCGTTGTTTATTGAAGGGCGACAGACGGTACGTACACAATTTTTACAGAAACAATGCCGTAATTCAAACTGTAGAACCTAGACTGAAAAATTAGTTGCTTATCGTTTTACCACAATTGTACGCAACGGCACACATACTTTTCTCCTTTTCAGACAGACAGTGGTCGCTGAAACTCACCAGACCTTCGGAGGTTTCGTTCGACATTGTCATAGTATAAGGAACCCCATTGTTGTTAGATTCCGTCATCAGAGGGGTGTGTTGGCTCAAATGGCTCTGAGCACTATGGGACTTAACTTCCGAGGTCATCAGTCCCCTAGGACTTAGAACTTCTTAAACCTAACTAACCTAGGGACATCACACACATCCATGCCCGAGGCAGGATTCGAACCTACGACCGCAGCGGTCGCGCGGTTCCAGACTGTAGCGCCTAGAACCGCTCGGCCACTCCGGCCGGCAGAGGGGTGTGTTCGCAGTGATCGAACGTTTAACGATGTTATGTATTTCTATACAACTAGAATGAAGTACTTTTTAATTTGCTTGTAATCTGTCGTCATTTAGTACCATAATACTACCTCATTACGTCATTTTTTTTAAATATTTTATGAAAGCTTTGCGTGGTCGTTTTAATTTTGTTAACAGCATGGAATACTGATTCTGATGTATCGGCTGTGGCCAGCAGTCCCTTGTTCGTAACAGTTGTCTTGACGTTCACGAGTTCTTCTTCTGAATAACCATTCTCAGTATTCCCCAAACCAGACCCAATGCTATCACTGTTCCCGTGTTTGCCCTCTCTGTCTGCTGCAGTATTGTCAGAAGCAAACAGTAAGCTCAGTAGCTCTTCTAAACAGCATCCCATAGGAACACACCGGTTGCCTCTTTACCTGTGGTTACTCTTACTTTAGGTACCTGGGCTATGCACGGCTCTGTTTCCAAAGAATAGCTCGATGTAGTCAAAGGGTCGAGACGCGCACGTTGTCCTTCATGCCCCGCAGCTGATTCGGTGTAAATAATAACCTGTAGTAGTGATCCTGCAGTCAAATAGTCTATGCATCGACTAGAATTGCGAATTAATAAAATACACGAAACTACAAAGTAAATTATGAATAATTTAATAACAACTGTTCTATTTTAACGTCTGTAACTAAGGTAGAGACAGAGAACTATGTTGAATAATGTTTATTCGAGAAAGGACATCTCAAATAAACTGGAAGTGATCCTACGATATTCAGTTAAAATACAGACAGAAAATACAATTAACAAATGCAGTGAAGTTACATTGAGAGCGTTACGAGAATGGTAGCGAAATTCCCAAACTAAATAGTCATCAAAGATACGCGGAAACTAAGTTCATTTCGTAGTCACAATATATGAAATATTCACCAGCTCAAATCAGTTCAGGGTTCAACATGAGGCTTGCCCAAATTAACACATGTGAGATGTGAGTAGAAACTTCCACCCTGTCTATCCGCAATTCTATAAACAAGCGAAAAAATGAATCCTGCTCAAGAACACATACAGACACCTCAAAATACAAATCCCTTGACAAACTGAAGTACGATAGGGGCCGTTCACTGCGAACAGTCTATGAGCCTCTCTATCAGAAATCACACGTACCACAGGTAGGTCTGCCCTCTTCCAGACCGAACATCGTGTCAAGAGTCGCTCCCTAGAAGTCTTCATTCGAAAAGCCGCAGTTTCCACTTGACTTGCATCTGCTGTTCCACTGGCGGAAGGCAGTATAACCGAAAATAAATGGTTCAAATGGCTCTGAGCACTATCGGACTTAACTTCTCAGGTCATCAGTCCCCTAGAACTTAGAACTACTTAAACCTATCTAACCTAAGGAAATCACACACATCCATGCCCGAGGCAGGATTCGAACCTGCGACCGTAGCGGTCGCTCGGTTCCAGACTGAATCGCTCGGCCACACCGGCCGGCAGTAACTTCTGTAATTCTAAAGATACTGAAGTACTGTTTTGTATCTGGATGCGCCTCTTTTTTCTGAGATCGCAAATGTATTCAAATTTGCTTTAATACTTGCTGTGAATCACACTGAAGCGCCAAAGAAACTGGTATAGGCATGCGTATTCAAATACGGAGATATGTAAACAAGCAGAAAACGCTGCGGTCGGCAACGCCTATGTAAGACAACAGGTGTCTGGCGCAGTTGTTAGATCAGTTACAGCTGCTAGAATGGCAGTTTATCCATATTGAACCGAGTTTGAACGTGGTATTATAATCGGCCCACCAGCGATGGGATACAGAATCTCCGAGGTAGCGATCAACTCGGGATTTTCCCGTATCACTATTTCACAAGTGTCCCGTGGATATCAGGTATCCGGTAAAACATCAATCTCCATCATCGCTGCGGCCGGTATAAGATTCTGGAGGAACGGGACCAACGACGACTGAACAGAATCGTTCAACGTGACAGAAGAGCAACTCTTCTGCAAATTACTGCAGATTTCAATACTTGGGCATCAACAAGTGTCAGCTTGCGAACCATTAAACGCTTGATGACTGCACGACACAAAGCCTTACGCTTCGCATGGGCTAGTCAACACCGAAATTGGAATGTTGATGACTGGAAACAAGTTGCCTCGTGGGACGAGTCTCGTTTCAAATCGTATCGAGCGGATGGACGTTAACGGGTATGGAGAAAACCTCATGAATCTTTGGACCCTGCATGTCAGCAGGGTAACGTCCAAGCTGATGGAGACTCTGCCATAGTGTAGGGCGTGTGCAGTTGGAATGACATGGGACTCGTGGTACGTCTAGACACTTCTCTGACAGGTGGCACGTACGTAAGCATCCTGTCTGGTCACCTGCATTCATTCATGTCCATTGTGCATTACGACGGACTTGGGCAATTCTAACAGGACAATGCGACGCCCCACACATCCAGAGTGGCTCCAGGAACACCTGGGTTTAAACACTTCCACTGACCACGAAACTCCCCAGACATGAATGTTATTGAGCATATCTGGAATGTCTTGCAACGTGCTGTTCAGAAGAGATCTCCATCCCCCTCGTACTGATACTGATTTATGGGCAGTGCTGCAGGATTCATGGTGTCAGTTCCATCCAGCACTACTTCAGACATTAGTCGAGTCCATGCCACGTTGTGTTGCGGCACTTCTACGTGCTCGTAGAGGCCCAACACGATATTAGGCAGGTGTACCAGTTTCTTTGCTCTTCAATGCATTATAGATCCTCGAAGAGTTATAAGAAGCTGTCTTTAAGCTTGTCTGGTACTCCTTCCTTTCTTGGAGCGTCTCCTGCATAAACGCCACTCAAGTAACAGCCGTCAAAATCCCCCGTACTGGGATGTTCCACATTTCCGGCCACACTGCTCGTCTCTGCAGCTGGCGAGCCAGAAACGGTCACGTAGCCGGATTGGCCGAGGCGTCCCCCAACCCACTGGTGTTCAGCCGTGTCACGAATTTACCTTACCTTGCACCAGTTCTAAATTGGTAGCTTGCATACGCATAATGTTATAGGCTTCGGAGCAAACGAACCATTAGACAGCTGAAACGCCTATCTTCCTTAAATTACAAATTAACTGTCATTATGAAGATTAGCATCTCCAAACCGAAAGTTATGTTAGTAGGAAAGAAATATAAACGGATTGAGTGCCAAATAGGAGGAACAAAGTTAGAACACGTGGACAGTTGCAAGTACTTAGGATGCATATTCTCACAGGATGGCAACATAGTGAAAGAATTGGAAGCGAGGTGTAGCAAAAGCTAATGCATTAGCGCTCAGCTACGATCTACTCTCTTCTGCAAGAAGGAAGTCAGTACCAAGACTAAGTTATCTGTGCACCGTTCAATCTTTCGACCAACTTTGTTGTATGGCAGCGAAAGCTGGGTGGATTCAGGTTACCTTATCAACAAGGTTGAGGTTACGGATATGAAACTAGCTAGGATGATTGCAGGTACTAGTAGATGGGAACAATGGCAGGAGGGTGTCCACAATGAGGAAATCGAAGAAAAACTGGGAATGAACTCTATAGATGTAGCAGTCAGGGCGAACAGGCTTAGATGGTGGGGTCATATTACAAGCGTGGGAGAAGCAAGGTTAACCAAGGGACTCATGGGTTCAGCAGTAGAGGGTAGGAGGAGTCGGGGCAGACCAAGGAGAAGTTACCTGGATTCGGTTAAGAAAGATTTTGAAGTAATAGGTTTAACATCAGACGAGGCACCAATGTTAGCATTGAATAGGGGATCGTGGAGGAATTTTTTAAGGGGGCTATGCTCCAGACTGAACGCTGAAAGACATAATCAGTCTTAAATGATGATGATGATGATGATGATGGATATCAGACTCCTGCAAAACACTGAATTACGTTCGAGAATACATTTATTGTCAAGTGACATCAAGCATAACTTTCAATTCTCCATTGCCTGATATTAGTGGTAATTCGTCTCTTTTTTTCTAAAAGAGAGAGAATTTTGAACACGTAATAATAATAATGGCGTGTGACGAGGGCCTCCCGTCGGGTAGACCGTTCGCCTGGTGTAAGTCTTTCGATTTGACGCCACTTCGGAGACTTGCGCGTCCATGAGGATGAAACGAGGATGATTAGGACAACACAACACCCAGACGCTGAGTGGCGAAAATCTCCGACCCAGCCGGGAATCGAACCCGGGCCCTTAGGATTGAGTCTGTCGCACTGACCACTTTTTTTTCTAAATCTCTTTTTGTTCGCTTTCGTTCGTTCCATATGCTCGGGGAGGACGTCGTAAGACACCCGTTTAAGTTCGTTGTTGCTCCATTTACCCAGTTCTTTTATTACAGAGGGCTGCTAATCCTCTGACGGAACACGCTGAGCTACCGTGCCGGCAGACCACTCAGCTACCGGGGGCGGACGACACGTACTGCAAGTAGTCGTAGTACAATAATTGCGATAAATGTGCATAGCTTGTTGGTATACCGGCAATCAGCATCTCTATGGATGTTAAAATGGCGTCAAAGAGTACGTAGCCAGATGCATTAAAACGTCCGTTTCAATCCATTGGTCACGAACTGTCACTGTTGACTACAAAAGCAACAATTGTATTGCGAAGAGATCTTGAGAAGCACATGCTGATAATTCACATTACGTGAAAACTATTGGAATGTGGTTCGACTAGCTTTTCGCTATCTGTGCGAGTAAACATGTACTAGCTCTGATCAAAGGAATGATTCTAAATGCTAGAAAAATTCGGGATGGTGGGGAGGGGGGTGTATTTTTAAATACAAGTGTCATATTGCCTCTTTGGAAAAAGACGTTCATGAAATTTATGCAGTCTTCTTAGTACATCCCTACATTCCTGAACGTTAGCAACAATGCAGTATTTGTTGACAGGTACCGCGAGCGCGCCAAACACCTGTCTGCACTGTTCCGGGACCGCCCCCGTCCGCCGCTGGAGGAGGCGGTGTACTGGGTGGAGTACGTCATCAGGCACCGGGGGGCGCCGCACCTCAGGTCCGCCGCGCTGGACCTGGCCTGGTACCAGTACCTGCTCATAGATGTCGCTGCCTTCGTGATAGCGGCTGCGTCGGCTGTTACCGTCTTAACGTACTTGGTGGTGTGCAAGGTTCTGAGGCTCTTCAAGATCGAAAAGAGCTCAAAGGACGCGAAGAGGATGGAAAAGAAGATGAAGTGAGTTCGCTGGGCTACGTTTCAAAGTTTCTAACTGTGTTGACTAAGTGATATGGACTACACTGAGACTCTCTGTCACTGGAGAAACAAGACTTTAACTTGTTGGATTCCCTTAAATGAAACTTTTTCTTACAAAAATGAAGATTTCGTCAGCAGGAGTCACTGTTCCTTATTTACATTGAATGTAACAGTGTAGCAACAGTGTAAGAATTAATTTTCTTCGGCTTTAATAAGCGGGCAGCTATAGTGTCAAAGTACCTCTGCTGCATACTAGTGTAGTGCGAGAGCACTTATATCCGAGTTTTGCATCTTATTTCAATAATAAAACGTTTATGACGACCTCAGTGCCATTATCTCTTCACAGTGAATCGATAAGACTTCCATTAAGTCCATCCTTCCCCATGAGTTCCCATAATTTTCCTGACGCATGTGGCGCTCGCTGTGTTATTCAGTGGTTTGGTATTTAACTAATTTTTAAATGAAAATGATAATGTTATTGCATTACAGTGAGTAACTACAAAATAATTTTTTCTCCCGGCTAAAGATTTGGTCAAGCTGCTAAAGAAATCCAAGTAACGTTGTGTTAAAGTGTTGTCTGTAAGTTGCCATTAAATCACAGTTCATACAACAGAATCTACACAACTATTGATTATGATGGCAACAGTCATCTTCAGCAAAATGATCATTAAAACCACCGAATATCAGCCGCGCACAACTCTGACGTATGTTACCTGAAACAATATTCTTCGCAACTCGTGCGTAATTAATTTCGGCTCCAGACATCAGCAAGAAAAGTTTGTTATATGGATTGTGCTATGAGCACTGTTTTTAAAGAACCAATCTGATTCGAATTATTTTCATTAAAATGAGTTCGGGAGCACAGGTGCACATTTCTTTTTACACATTTTTATTACCTTCGGCATTTATGTCTGCAGAGTCGCGTAATTTGAATTTGTCGCTGAGATAATTGTTAACAATTACATTGTTAACAATTGACATAGACTTTCTATTGTTAGAGCAAATTTCCTTTCAACAGGATAAGTATTTGAATTAATGCTTATTAAACTTTACTTTTATATTGTGCACTATTTAGACTAATTTTCATCGAGCAAACCTTTGATACTTTCGTAAGAAACAAGTATAAAAATGCTATACAAATCGCTATCATCAATGGCTGCACTCCTTGTAGCGGAAAGAAATAACTAAGACAGATAATGCTTATTGAGAGAGGAATTAAAGTTACAAATAATTATTCGCTCATATTTATAATAATAATAAACTCAAGTAATATTTAACAAATAATTACAATTTCTTAACAGACTTCAGTTTGATATGCGTCTTGCGTCCGCAACCTACAAAAGCCAACCAAAAAAAGATAAAAACAAAGGAAGACGAAGCAAATCATAAAAGGAATTTACATTGATCATTGTCTTTGTATGATACGCATCGATATGTCCGATTACATCATACAATATTATATAAATAATTAATATTTACCATTGTTTTGTTTTATTTTACTGTTTTTCTACATATCGGATAGATAATGTTTGTAACTGTTAAAGGCATAATTTCCTCTCGTCGCACTGTAGCTAAAATTTATCTCGTGGATGTTACACGTATCGCAGTGGAACGAGAGTATTTAACGAAACTGATGGAACAAACAGTGGGGGTTACGGATAGCGAGTGGTTTTTATTTTAGTTCCTACGAGTTTCAATTGTATATATCAACATCACCTAGTGTCCAATACAACGACAGAAAACGATGCCAAAAATATGTGGTGTGTGGTGAGTTGTGAGGTTCATTACGATGTGTCATTTCAGTGTCAGTCTTGAATTCTGTCATTATCTTCTACATATTCTTTCCGCAGTGCTGTAGCTTAAGCATGGACTATGAATATTTTATATGCAGAAACATTTCGAAGAGGCTACAATTTTTCTAATGGTGTCAAAGCTAGCGAAAAAAGCAAAAACATGTCATCTGTATTCAAATGCATGGAATTTATATTCATATGGTTAACAGACGCTTAAGGAGCTTCTTCTTCTCCTTCTTTTACTACTACTACTAGTACTACCCTTGCAGCAATATTTAGACAAATGGTTCAAATGACTCTCAGCACTATGGGACTTAACTGCTGAGGTCATCAGTTCCCTAGAACTTAGAACTACTTAAACCTAACTAACCTAAGCACATCACACACATCCATGCCCGAGGCAGGACTCGAACCTGCGACCGTAGCGGTCGCGCGGATGCAGACTGAAGCGCCTAGAACCGTTCGGCCACACCGGCCGGCAATATTTAGTCCTCCCATAATTTTGCTTCTCTTCCAGTAATCTTTAACCTTATGGACTTTCTTCCCAAAATGTAATCTTGATTCCTCCGTTCGCAACAGATGGGGTATCCATATTTGCTTACGTTCTTCAGTCTTTTAGTTAACATGATTTATTTTCAATGCCTCTTTCATAACCTAACTTTGTGGACCTGGGTATGTCCATGGAGAATGGAAGTTAAGGAATGTAAATCTGTACAAGCATATGGCTGATACAAAATAATAAATGCTGTCGAGGCAATGCTAGAGGTGGTTTCTGACGTATGCTAGTGTAGTAGTTCCCGACATATTGCTTTGTAATATTAACGGAGGAAGAAATTTTCATCAGAATTTTGCCCTAAAAAAAAAGAAGAAATCGTGGAATATAATTCATTTGCCCCTTCATAAAACGACTGAAGAAGGCCATGTCATATCACTATCAGTCTGACCGAACTGTGAAAAAGTACATGATTTCCGTAGTATTATTATACCCAGCATGGACCATTGAAGTGGTTTTCAAAACTACAGGATCTTCTACATGCCGTAGCACCTCAGTAAAGAAAAGTGTATTTTCTAGATTAATTCCTGTACTACTGGACCCATCTGTATACAGGACGTAAAAAAGAAAAGTGGCCCAGGAAACATTTCATGTACGTTAAGACAGACACCTGAAACAGTATCCCGGAGACCAGGCCAGGACCGACTACGAGAGACATGAGAAAGCGTGGTCCGTTATTTGGCTGTAAGGACACGACGTTACCACCTTACTACTGCACTACAACTAGCATCCCCTCGTCGTGTTGTATCGAGGCAAACGGTGTACAGAAGGCTTCAGCAGAGTTGCCTTTATTGTTGGAGACCTGGCTTGTCTTCACAGAGGGGTGCATCAGGAGTGGAGGCTTTAACATACCATCTGGACTATCAAACGGTAGGCCAATGTTATTTTCACAGATGAGTCCCGATTTACTCTGGGGACTGATTCTAGACGGACTCGCATCTGGAGGGCACGTGGAGCGGGATTTGGGACACAAACATTGTGGATAGAGTTCGATATCGAGGACGATCCCCACAATGGTGTGGACGGGAATTATGTTGACCACTCGAACACCTCTTCATGAAATTGTACTGGGGAATCAGCAAGATATAACCGCTGTCAGGCATCGTGAGGAGATCTTGGATATCATGCGCGGTTGTTGCAAGATGCTGTGAGTCCAAACTTCGTAATGATGAACGATAATCCTCGACCTCATACAGCACGGATGGTTGATGTTTTCTCTGGAAATGGAAGATATTGCACGCATAGCGTGGCCTTATCGCTCTCCTGATTTGAATCCCATAGAGTATAAGAACCTTCAACATCGCAGCGCGTCAGCAATCGTTGGTTAATATATAAAAAAACTAGAAACCCTCCTCGATTGCGAAAAAAGCACCTAGTGTTAACCTAGGTTTCGGCTAAGATAACTACACCTTCTTCAGAACAATAAAACCCACAAGTGCCTAAGAAGACCTTTGTCAATGATTAAAAGAACACCATAGCTATACATTTTTATTTTTTCCTCCTTTTTTTCCTTTATAAATGTATAGCTTTGGTGCTCTTTTAATCATTGACAATGGTCTTCTTAGGCACTTGTGGGTTTTATTGTTCTGAAGAAGGTGTAGTTATCTACGCCGAAACCTAGGTTAACCTATAGAGTATGTCTGGGATGCACTAAGGAGACGGGCTGCATCGCGTCAGTATCCCCAAACCACTCTCCAAGATTTGCGATCAGCTCTGCAGGAAGAATGGGCGTTATAGCCTCAACATGAGACTGATGACGTCATTCACAGCATGCTCCGTCGTTGTCAAGCCAGTATTGCCGCCAGAGACGGTCACACCACATACTGAGCTCATTAAAGAATGTGTGTGCAAATCCGTTACGATGGAAAAAAACGGAGAACATTCTTGTCTACCGTTATGCACGTTGGAGTTTATTGCGTTCTGTATTCTTTACATTGTTTCAACTGTACTGTTACCTGTTTATCTGTTTTGTGGCATAATGAACGCAACCTTACAAAATTTCCGTTTGTTGCTTGAATTTTGGACAGTTTTCTCCGTTCCCAACTATAGGTCGGGGTGATAGAGCGGCTAAGATATTGCACTGGTATTCAGGAACCTTCAGTACACATTGCCGCAACCCATATTGAACTTATAGCTAGTTCCCTTAAACGAATATTTCGATGGTCCATTAGAAAATGTCTTCGCCAGCTTCATGTCTTATTCTCATACCATCTTTTCCGCAGTTTCAAATTACTTCGGCGCCTGTGGTACCATAAGCCTTAACCTTCTTCTCCGCGTTTTAGCGCAGTGATACTGGCGGCCACAGTGCTGAGAGATAAATCACCGAGTGACGACTGCTTTGGCATGTGAACTTCTCCTTAATGCAGGAAACTAGCGGTCGAGAGCTACACTGGTATATTATATCTACAGCTACACTCCACAAGCTGCGCTCTGAAGGGTGCTAACCAGCACTGTTACATGTTCCTTTCGCGAATGTTGCTTGGGAATAAAGGCTGTCGGAAAGCCTCCGTATATGCTTCAGTTTCTACAATGTCTGCCATCAATTTCGCAAGGTGTGTGGAGGAGGAAGTAATTTGTTACGTGTTCCTTTTTTGTTTGAACTCTCGGAATTCTCTGTGCGATGCACAAAGACATTGTTGCAGTGCCTGACGTTAGAGTTTGGAAATAATTTCTGTAATCCGCTCTCACTAAACGACCGTCTTCGCTATCCCCTCTAATAATCGTAATTCGTAAGGCTCCCAGACTTATGAGCAATACTAAAGAACTGAAAATAGATTCGTTTTCTGTGTGTTGGTTCCAATGGATCTGAGCACTATGGGACTTAACATCTATGGTCATAAGTCCCATATAACTTAAAACTACTTAAACCTAACTAACCAAAGGACATCACACAACACCCAGTCATCATTTCTGTGTGTCGATCGCTGTTTTTGATATCCCGGTCTGATCGATTACTGGCAGTGTCGCCAATTTAGATGTGAACGACTGTGTAATACGTTGAGGAAATAGAGCTTGCAAGATGGCAGCTCACAGTTTTCGAACTTTCTGCAGATGTGCCTCAGATTTAAAGGACTACCATTTTGAACATGTTCAAAAGACAGATTTGGTTACCATAAGATCTGTGAGCAGTACAAATGAAAATGTGTAACCGATGTTGACAGAACTAAAAAAGAAAACGGTTTTGCTTTTGCCTTAACATTTCTTCAGCACTGGTAAAGAGGCATGGGTGCAGTACGTCAAGGCTGAAAATACGGACCAGTCGAAACAGAGGCTGCACACTCATTTTCAAATGCGCTGGAGCTAATCCTTCATTTCATTTCCTGATTACTATTATTTCACAGAATAAAGCGCGGATTGTTAAAAGTGATCGATATTATCAACGCTGTCGCCTCTCTCCCCGAAGATGGAATCGGAAACAGTCGCCTCAGTTTCGATTTTTTTTTCGTGTATTTGCCTCAGCTTTCGTTACAGCATATCTTTCTCTCCTGCTTTTGGCGTACTCCTTTCTTGTTTTCAGGCTTGTCTTTTTCAGCGGTTAGTTACTGCTGGAGGCCTGGTCACTCAGGATTTTGTTGCTGGCGAATGGGTAGCGTGGCAAACCGGGGCACATTACGGTATGGCCGGTGGCTGGGCAATAACGTTTCCGTTTGAGGACCTTGCTGCACCTCATTTGCAACGCAGCTCGACTCTGATGCAACCATATAAGCACCGACTTGTGGCCGAGGGACTGGAGCGGCGCTTTTCGACGAGCGTGTGGTAAATGCGGAAACGTAAACTGTTACCAAATGCGTGCAAACAAAAACAACTTATTGTTACTCTTTTCTTGACTGCCGATGAAAAAATACTGTACGAAATACGTCGGAGAATGAAGAATGTGTATGGGACAGCACGTCTGTCGAAAACCGCAGCTGTGGTGCGGTGTGCGCGACCTGGGAATTAGGAGAAGTTACGCTAACTCAAGTGGGAGAGACTTTGCCACTCGCCCTATAGTGCTGAACTCTCCGCACGTGGTTAGCATGCCTTCGGTCACCACTTCACGGTCGACAATTCCTGCCGACGAGGTAGTGTAGCAGGCATTTACGGACTTCTTCATGCAGCAGGACACGGTGTATTGTCAAAGAGAGATCTTCAACCTGGTGCGGCATTGAGATGATTTCCTCACTAGCATACCGATTCTGAACTTTACGGCCTTCGAATGGAAATATTTTAAACGTCCTTTCTATTCTGGAATGTAGGGTATCATTTTCAAGGACTATATTGACTGCTTAATAATTATCTCCTGCTAATAAATATGTCACAAATTTTCTGTGTACGTCACAAAAATTTGGTAGGTATGTAGTCAATATCTGCGTAAATGTTGCAAATGTTCTATAACTGTGTGCACACTTATTTAGAGTCTGAAAATGATGTTTGTTAAAATTGTTGCTTAGTCCGAAGTGATGAAAAACAATTTATGACTAGCTGTTGTTAAACAACTGCATCATAATTAACAGTAGGAACATTTGTGATAGCTATGGTTTCCTTATGAATAGACTCGGACACCCGCCCTGTAGTCAAAGCTGTGTGTTTTACGACACCTTAGGCTTTTCCATTTTTATAGCAACAAAACTACACTCAAAGTAGACCTCTCTTTGATTTATAACAATGGTTGTTTCCAGGACGACAGCTTCGACTCATTTGATAGACCATCAATTTCGAAATCTTTCGATTGAACACAGTTTTCTAATTCGCATCAGAGTCGGCGGAAGGTGATCTGTATATCTAGAGGGCTGATTCGAGACAGGTCACAGGGGCTCGTTTACAATTTGCAGTTGTGGCATCCTGTAGTTCTCCCAGTAATCCCAAATTATTCAAGCAGACGATATCATACCATGAAATTATAGTTACAGTTTTTTAGTAGCGCAATGGAATTTTGACAACAGGTTCGCGAGAATAACGGGTGAGAATACTGTGACAACACAGGTTTTTTGCGGTACTTTTACAAAAGTCTGAAGGCCAACCCTTTCCTCTGCACGAAAGATCCCATACTGTCAATGGAACGAAGATAAGACTCAAAGCTTTTGGCTAGGAGATTTTTCTGCCTCCTCCTTACAGCCCGGACATGGCACCCAGCGGCCTTCATCTGTTCCCCAAGATGAAGGGCCAGGCTGACTACTCACAAGGGAAACTCCCCATCGCACCCCTCTTCAGATTTATTGGCAAGATAGCCCAGTGGATAGCCAGTCAAATACTGATCGCAGATCGAGCATCAAAAAAGGAAGAAGGTGTACTGAACTGAGAAAAAGAGCAAAATAAAAACAATGAACGCTCTAAGCTCAACAAGTGCAAAATCGAGCGAAAGATAACGCCCACGGCGTTGTTTTTAAGTGGTCACGGTATTGGATTGCGAAGTAGACGAGCCAGAATCGACACTCTAACCTGCCTATTGCTTTTATTTACTTACATTTTTCGCAACATTATGAATTTTCCGTCTGGTCATTGAAATGTCTGTTCTCTTTCTGTAGTCTCGGCAGTTGATATACTTACCAAGCGTGCAAGTTAGGTGAGTCGATAAGAGATTCCCATCATATGACACAGGTACTGTCACTAATGCCGTGTATGACACAGACGTGTTTTCCAGTGAAGGATTCGGTTGACTTGTTGTCTTGTCATCAAATCCTTGCTGTTGCAAACGGACGTTACACCACTAAACAGACAGAAATTTGAATGCAGCGAAAAAGAAATAAAAATAATTTGCACTAGGGAACTTTCAACACCTGTTTGGAAGTCCAACACCATGACCACTTTTTTGCATTCTGTTCGTTATTGTTCGTTGTGCGTGGTCGTAGCGGACGTCACATTGTTGATACCTTCACTCAGCTGTTTTTTTATTAAAGAGACTAGCCAGCTCTCTGGCCGACGCTGTTGCTCTCCCTGCCTGCTCTATGTTGGGTGCACGATTGGCGCTTACGCCGTTCACTGTTTCAATTTTTCTCTTTTTTCACAGTTCTTCCTGTTTTCGTGCTTCATCAGTGTTCAGTTTTTGACGTGCTGTCCACTTTGCCGTCTTACCACAAAATCTGTTTGTGTGTGTGGGGGGGGGGGGGGGGGGCGTGAGTTGGGGGTTTCCTTTGTTACCAGTTCACAACCGACCGGCGACGAGTTCCCGATGGCACCACTCTTTGATGAACGGATGAAATACTACTGTCAGCGTAACATAAATGTCTGAAAATGAGTGCCGGCGTCAGTGGCCGAGCGGTTCAGTCTGGGACCGCACGACTGCTACGGTCGCAGGTTCGAACCCTGCCTCGGGCATGGATGTGTGTGATGTCCTTAGGTTAGTTAGGTTTAAGTAGTTCTAAGTTTTAGGGGACTGATGACTTCAGATGTTAAGTCCCATAGTGCTCAGAGCCATTTGAAAATGAGTGGCATCTTTGTGAAGAAGTATTGTCAGAAAGTAAGTACGGGCTGGACCTAAAAAAAATATTTTTTTCTAATAGCCAATAGGATGTTAATGACGAATAACCCCCGCATATATATTTATTTACTGTTTATTCAGCCTGACCAGATCAGGACTTTAAGTCCCTCTGTTACATGTGACTAGGGACAGCGCATACTACTGACACTAACAACAACAACAACAACAACAACAATAATAATAATAATAATAATAATAATAATAGGTTAGATTACCACATTTCTACCCATATTTAGTACTATCAGAAGCGGAAGAGATAGAGGAAGTTGAGAAGATTGCAACGACAGTAAGAATATCTTTTAGAAAACGAAATAGGTAGAGAAATGTGCAACAAGGGGAAAGGAGAAGTTGTGGGGGAGCGGGACTATCGAGAATAAGCTGCACGGAGTGCAGGAGAGATGCCTCTTGTGATAGAAGGTGGACCTACAGCTGTCTCTTGATATTTGGAAAGAATGTAACTTCTTTGATATTTTGAGAAAGACTGTCCCACTGTCGAGTTCCTGTCACAGACAATGATTTGCCGAATATGTGATGGTAGAGAGAGAATTTTACTTTGTTTAGAAATAGTATTTTTCCTGCTGTTCAGATAGCAGTGTAAGAATTGAAGACAAGTAAGAGAGAGTACAGTGATTGTGAGGAAGATAGCGCAGACATGGAATGTGATAGTCTACGCTTATTGGCCCGTTGGTAGCTTGGGGAGATACAGTCATAAAAACGTACATCACAAATGTATCGCTCAGAAACGTTCATCGAGAGTTCCAGCCTGCGTTAGCTGTGGTGTGGAAGTCCTTGGAATCACCATAGTCAAATATGGCGAGTATTAGTGTCTCCGCCAGCTTCTTTTTAAGTTCGAAAGGAAATACTTTTTCTTACATTTTTGTTGTGAGTGAAACGCTGACACGTTCTTGCAGACTGTAGTTACATTTGAATCCACTCTAAGGGATGGTTCAGAATTATCTCCAAGTTCTTTGCAGAATGTAGTACAGTTTGCCAACAAATACATCAGTATAGCAGTGCAGATACTAAACACGAACTCTGTTTTGCTGACACTGTCTCTAGAGCTCACAAAATTAGGGAAAGATAAACCGCAGCGTGGGCGAGGCAACAAGAGAAGCCTGAGAAACATGTTTTACAGACGTAACGTACCTTGCAGCTATCTTAACTGTGTGGCTGCAACGTTAATTGCTTGGTGGATGACGTAGGCAAATAACTGGGTATTACCCCTGACCAAGAGCAAAATGCTAGACTGAGTGATAGTACTAACCATTATGTACAGACGTACAGTGCGTATCGTAACTAATAACGGAACTTCACACAACTGAAAGAACGCGATAATGGAAGGACACATCCATGTGAAAACAAACCCTTTCCGAGGCAACGGTGTATAAGAGTGTTGTCATATCACTGGCTTGGTTGCGGAGTGTCTTCGCGGGCAGCGCGTTTGCAGAGTCGAGCATGCGACACGGAACTGTTATGTTGTGTTGTGGGTACCTCTGCATCCAAGAGGCGTTGTTAATTATGGAAGTTCAAGTGTTGCTGCAAGCGCTATTACAGTAAAGTGATGGAATATGGAAGTGATTCAGAGGAAAGTGCGTAATTATGTAATTAAAAGTGAGCAGTTCCGCCAATAACGACGTATTTGTATATCCTCTCGTTGCGTGTCTCACCGTTCATCAATCATCCGCCCTGTGTTCGGTCTACCAGAATGAACTAATGTGAATCGGTAATACTACTTACCACAGAAGTGAGTGTTTTAGTGCCAGTGTCTTGTAGCGAGCGTGAGAACCTGCTTTCGGTTATCGCTTTCCGCATCATCAACAATCAACCGCGCCGCGACGGTTACGCGCACGCTAGTACAACTGAGAACTGTTAACTGTAAATTTAACTTTGTGAACAGTGTTAAAATTTATTACTAGTGTAAAGGAAGACTGGTAACAGATATCTGTGAATGCGTGACGAGCGTAAGAACTTTCGTGCGATAATTCGGCTTCCGCATCATCAACAATCACCCGCGTCGTGTCGGTTACGCTTACGCTCGTCAGAGTGATATTGTGGACTGGTAATCCTCCATTAATTAGGATAAACACTTATGAATTAGAATGTAAACAGTGCCACCTGCGATTTTCTTTTATCGTCCGAGAATATAGTTGTTCATACTAGACGTAGTGCAGTGTTGTGTTTTAACGTTGAGTGGCTCCCCTAAACCACCTTGCATATTTCGGTAGATAATTTCAAGCAAGCCAGCACCAGTGTGGAGCGGAACAATACGACCGCCGCGAGATTATCAGGTACGTGGTGTGGACAGGGCGCACTGCCCGAAACGACAACCAGTTGAAGGATTCCCCACCCATTCGAACCCCCGGGCGTGTTACAGATGTATGAGTGCTTAGTCGCCAATACCTTTCGTATCATATAATGTCCTAGCTGACAAAAATGTTTTTCAGTTAAGTTCCAGCTCACAGGGCTCACGGTTCAAGTATGTCCATCAGATGAAATACAATAATATTCCAGAGCATTATATGTTAGGATTTGCTGCCACTTGTGAAAGGAGCTGTACCGCATGTCGTTCTCGGATTTTGATGTAATACGGAGTTTATCTCTGGAGTTAGCGAGGTGGCTCAGTAGTTAGCACAATGCACTCGCATTCAGGAGGACGACGATTCAAACTCGCGTCCGGCCATCTTGATTTAGATTTCCGTGATTTCCCTAAATCGCTCCAGCCAAGATCGTGCTCCATCTCTAATGAGCACGACGCCGGCGGGGCATTGCATCCAATCATCCTTCCTTCCTTCGAATTATTTCAAGCAACGCTCCATCACCTCGTAAAGCTCGACTATAGTGTACAATTACTGTTCTGGCGTAACCACCAGCGCCGGAACGAAGAGGAAGAACGCAAGACAGAGAAGGCGGTGAGGGTACGTCAGGCATTAGCCAGCTGACAAGGACCGCGTCCCGACAGGAGCGACCTCTCCAAGAAGTGAATGTAGTCCCCGCTCCTGCCAGCCTCGACCGGACATTACTAGAAAGTATTCGCGGAGTATTTGCACCGTCTAGCAGAGAATGCTACAAGAACAGTAAGTAGTGATCGACAAATTGTGTGACAGACTTGTCTCATCATTGCATGTATCTCAGCACTCTGATTTATACTGCCTGTCACCCACCGCTTGCAACACTTGTTCTAAATACAAAGCTCCATAGTTAACAAAAATATACAGCCGTTGGCACGACGAAAGACCCGTACCCAAAGACTGGAAAGTTGCACAGGTCACGCCAGTATTCAAGAAAGGTAGTAGGAGTAATCCACTAAGTTACAGGCCCATATCGTTAACGTCGATATCCAGCAGGATTAATGTGTTCGAACGTAATGAATTACCTCGAAGAAAACGGTCTATTGACACACAGTCAACATGGGTTTAGAAAACATCGTTCTTGTGAAACACAAATAGCTCTTTATTCACATGAAGTGCTGAGTGCTATTGACAAGGGATTTCAGATCGATTCCGTATTTCTGGATTTCCGGGAGGCTTTTGACACTGTACCACACAAGCGGCTCGCAATGAAATTGCGTGTTTATGGAATATCGCCTCAGTTATGGGACTGGATGTGTGATTTCCTGTGAGAGAGGTCACAGTTGGTTGTAATTGACGGAAAGTAATCGAGTAAAACAGAAGTGATTTCTGGCGTTCCCCAAGGTAGTGTTACAGGCCCTTTGCTGTTCCTTATCTATATAAACGATTTGAGAGATAATCTGAACAGCATCCTTTAGTTGTTTGCAGATGACGCTGACGTTTATCGACTAATAAAGCCATTAGAAGATCAAAACAAATTGCAAAACGATTTAGAAGAAATATCGGAATAGTGCGAAAAGTGGCAGTTGATCTTAAATAACGAATAGTGTGAAGTCATCCACATAAATGCTAAAAAGAAGGCGTTAAACTTTGGGTACACGATAAATCTGTCTAATTTTAAAGCCGTAAATTCAACCAAATACCTAGGAATTACAATTACGAACAATTTAAATTGGAAGGAACACATAGAAAATGTTGTGTGGAAGGCTAACCAGAGACTGCGTTTTATTGGGCGGACACTTAGCAAATGTAACAGACCTACTGAGGAGACTGCCTACACTACGCTTGTCCGTCCTCTTTTAGAATACTGCTGCGCGATGTGGGATCCTTACCACTTAGGACTGAGATCGCGAAATATGGGAGAGAGTGTCACGGAAATGATACAGAATTTTGGATGGACATCATTAAAATAAAGGCGTTTTTCGTTGCGACGGAATCTTCAAATGGTTCAAATGGCTCTGAGCACTATGCGACTTTACTTCTGAGGGCATCAGCCTCCTAGAAGTTAGAACTAATTAAACCTAACTAACCTAAGGACATCACACACATCCATGCCCGAGGCAGGATTCGAACCTGCGACCGTAGTGGTCGCTCGGTTCCAGTCTGTAGCGCCTAGAACCGCACGGTCACTCCGCCGTCACGGAATCTTCCCACGAAATTTCAACCATCAACTTTATCCTCCGAATGCGAAAATATTTTGTTGACTCCGACTTATATAGGGAGGAACGATCAAAAAGATAAACTAAGGGAAATCAGAACTGGTACGGTAAGATATAGGTGTTCATTTTTCCCTCGCGCTATACGAGATTGGAATAATAGAGGATTGTGAAGGTGGTTCGATGAACCCTCTGCCAGGCACTTAAATGTGATTTGCAGAGTATCCATGTAGATGTAGATAGTTAAGTATTGCCAATATGCTTTATTGAAATAAAACTACAAGCGTTATTTTCTTGAATTCTTTCATAGCATTCCGAGAACGTAGCATCCATAGGGCATCCTATACGAGACGAATGGGCAGTTCCCCACTATAGGCGACGAAGACTTAACATTAATTATCTTCTGTTGTTGTTCAACTGTATCAACGATTGTGCCGTACATTTCACTTTCAAGACGATCCCAGATAGAAAAGTCTAGTGGATTGAGGTCAGGTAGCCTTGGAAGCCGACGCATAGGCCCTCCTCGGCCTATGCGTCTTGAACCATACTTAAGTCGCAGATGAACGCGCCGATGATGTCCAACCACAAAGGTACCACATTCCCCAAAGTTGCATAACGGGGACTTCCTCAATCAGTTCTAGAGGAAACCGAAGGTAATCCCTCAGGTTTTATTGGAAGAATATGTGTTCCAAAAAGGCGATCATGTTTCACCTCTTACCAAACGGCACGTTAACGGGTTCACATCCAGGAGAACGTGTTCGCTAGTATTAGTATATATTTTCCTTAGTAACACACAGAACCACCACACTGTGAACTAATATCCTTAACATCAGTTTGATGCGGAATTATTGTGTGTATTCTAGGTTCGAATACGTTAAATTTTCTCTAGGCACATAAAACGGAAAAGGTTAAGAAAACACTGCTCGCGAGGAACTCAGCTTTCTGTTTTCTAGCACGATATCCTGCGAATCGTGTCTGCAGGGAAACAGGCAGATTCGATATTCCTAGATTTTCGAAAAATGTGCCAAACTTCAGGCTTAACGAAGGCCCGAGCATACGGCATAGTTTGTCAGATATGTGTCTCCACTAGAATGCATTACATTATAACGAAAAGCGAGAGTTCATCGGAGGCAAAGCTATACGAGGAGTGGCTCAGGGAAGCATGAGAGGACCGCTGTTTTTCCCTTCGCACAGAAACGGTCTGACTGACAGGTCAGCCGGCGACGCTGTGGTGTGCGGAACAGAGTCGTCTTGAAGTGGCTGTGGTACGAAAACTTGCACAGAATTTCTGTTCGGTGTGATGAACGGCAGCTTGCTCTAAATTAGAAAAATACAAGTTAATGCAGATGAGGAAGGAAAATAAACGTATCATGTTCGATTACAGTGTTACTGACGTGCTGCTTGGCGCAGCCACATTGATTAAATATCCAGGTGTAACATTGCAAGGCGGCACGAAATGGATCGAGCACATAAGGACGGCAGTCGGGAAGGCGAACGGTCGATTTATGTTTATTGAGATTGTGGTTCATCTCCAAAAGAAATAGAGCCCGAAACACGTGTGCGACCCAGTCTTGAGTATGGCTGGAGTTTTTGGAATCCCCGCCATGTCGGTTTAAAGGAAGGCTTGGAAGCTGTGTTTGTTACCGGTTGGTTCGATAAACACGAGTATTAAGGAAATGCTTCATGGACTCAAACGGGAACATCCGGAAGGTAGAAGACATTCTTTTTGCGAAACGCTATTGAGAAAGTTTAGATCAGAGCTCTTACGGAAGCGTATAGAGGTTCGTTTTTCAGTCGCTCCACTTGCGAATGGAACAGGTGAGCGAATGAAAAGCAGTGGCGGAAGATACACTCCGTCACCCACCGTATGGTCACTCGCGGAGTAGCTAAGTAGATGTGGATTCGCTTTTTATTATGACACCCCCTGTATAATTGTAGTGCGAATAAAAAAAAGGTAGAAGATCTTTTCAATGAGTGCAAAATTTATTTCACAAAAATCCCTCAAGTATCGTCGCTATAAAAGGAATGTAACGCATCATGAAAAAGCGTTGAGAATAGAATTTGAAAATATGTTGCACAGAATGATTTTGAAAAAGCGTCCGATAGAGCTATAAGGCTAAAGATGTGGGCAATAATATCTGACAAGTGCTTTCCGATACACATTCACATCGCATATACCCACTGAAGGTCGTACGTGTGTGATGTGTCTTGTAGAGACGCAAAACGAGAAAGAACAGCAGGGCAGACTTTCATAACCACGGAAAATTGGCGTTTCAGAGCTGCGGTTAGCATGTCATTGCGTGGCGATACACAGCTTAAGTAGCGGGTATGTGGGAACACTCACATGTGCTTTTCTGACAAGTTTATTATCTGGGAAGGAAGTGCACACCTTTCCCCACTCTTCCCCACTTGTATCATCATGCTGTCTACTATGCAGGTCGCTTACATGTTATTTCCATATACATAAACTGATTGTTGCTTTAAGAGCACTGACAGTTGCCTGCTGGAGACAATGTCCACAAGAATTCCCTTTGACTTACATTATTTCTCAGTAAGATCTAAAGATTGTTCAGAATGCCTTGAATGAGGAATCCCTAATCATCACTCTGCTGAAGCCAGAGTAAGTTGGTCAACTTCAGGAAACGGGTATTTTCTGTCTGGGTGCTGCCAATGTTGGCATTTATCAAAACAGGTCGTTTGAGTACCACAGCCATTACAAAGTGATTTTTGCGTCATTCCATACCAAACAAGTAAGAACATTTTAGCGTCATCACACCCGCACTCTCCCCTTAGATGAGTATGTGTTGTGCTTCAGTAGGTTAATCTTTCTTCCTCTGGTCTCTGCACACACACACACCCCTTCATGATAGTCTGCCAAAACATTCTGAAAACATTGTTTCTGAGGCCTCGACTCACAGTAGAGTATCAGAGTACCTTTTGTCACGACCCAAGAAAGCATCAGAAAGTTTCTATTTCATTATTGCTATTATATTTTTGGAGTCCTACTCGTTACAGGTACACGTACAACTTGGCGCACTCATGGCGTGCTTGGCAGTGATTGCCGGCCGAGCAGCTCGCGTCCTAGCACCGTTCCACTTCCCTGGGGGCAACCACTTCAACACGCTGGGCCGGTTGGTGCGCGAGGTGGCCGCCAGAGGCCACCACCTGACCGTCGTGAGCCATGCCCCACTGGAAGTCGCGCTGACCAACTACTCTGACATCAGCATTAGTGCGTTCGCTGTGCTCGTCACAGACATGTTTAGTTTCAAGGAGCTTTCCTCTTCGTTCAAGAACGACATTGGTCTGCTCGATATGGGAATCATAAAAGAATTTGCTTCATCCTTAAATAGCAAATATTTTAAAAATTGTAAAGTTGCATATGAACATTCAGTCATTCAAGACCTCATTAGAAGCATAAGTTACCTACCGACAATTGATTTTTTGTTGTCTTCATAATTAACGTAATACTCATATACAAGGTGGTTTTGAATGAAAAATGCATAATCAGAATGATTGTATGAGTGGTTGTCAGAAATCCTTAATTAGCGCCTCCAAAGCAGCAAATTTTGAGCATGATATTTGGTGACCATGTTAGTCTTCCTCTACGGATTCATCACTTTATGGGACATGTTTTTCCAAGCGATTATGGATGTTCAAGGAATGTTCCATCTCGAAAATCGCCTTGTCATCGTTCTGAAATTGCGTGTCATGCATTCGAGGAAAGAGAAATTAGTCGGCTAAGCCACGCCAGAACAATACGATGGGAGGGAAGGAGGCAAATTGGATAGCCCAAAGAAGCAACATGTGAGCATGTGTCCTGGGCAGAATGCACTGGCCAGCTGGCGTGCAGGAATTACACTCCCTTGCATAGCTTGCCGCTGCTCCTCCGCTAAACAGCTCGGCCTCATCACTAAATCTCGGTAGTATGTCCTTTACTATTACAATCTCTTTCTACAGCACCATGGGAGTCCCAGAAAAACACTCCACATATCCTTGCCTGGTGGTGGTTGGGTCTTCGCCTTTTTCTACGATGCTGAATGGACGTGCTTCCGCTGCTTGGTTTTCCGCTTCTTCTCTCGGACTGCCAGCACTCGTTCCTGGTGGTCAGGCGGCTAAACAAATCACCAGGTAAATAAAGTTACTGCCTCAGGAACTGCAAAAACAGAACTCCCTCATCAGCAATGCTAGGACATCCTGTCACAGCCACTGCCCCAGACATGCTGAATCGTGCGGATGCCATTATTCGTGCCGAGTCAAACTCGCGACAACCAACATTGAAATCACGCTGTTTTCTTACAGGTGGTCGAGAAAAACATTTGAGATACAGCTCCGCTCGGAATCGATACGAAAAGGCCTCAGGGAGTGTCATAAAGGGCGTCAACGAAGCCACCCTTCCCTTGCAGCGCTGATTCCCACAGATTTCGCGGTCAGGAAGGACAGTTCACAGTGCGCTGAGCAACACGATAAATTTGTTGTCTGCTGCCACGTCCTGGACGTTCTAACCTTACTGCAAGGATATTGCCGGGTGCAACCCCATTAACCGTGATCTCACCCCTTTGGAGGGCAGAGTGACACCATTCTTAGCTGTACCATGCAGGATGGAACCACAAGGGACCGTTCGAAAGAATCTGATGCATTTCGAACGTCATCCGAAGCAGTAACGTGTTTTTATGTTTTATCATCCCTCATGTCCTTCTGTGGCATGGCCAAGAGAGGGTTCGACAGTATCCCTCTAAGAACGCTCAGTCTGACAATAGCCTCGGTGGGACCCATGCAACTTTCTTGACCAGCTTAAGGGCCTACGCCCCGACAGCAGTTCAGCCGCGTGGCTGCTGCAGCATCTGAGGGTTCGCAAACCCCTTTGACGCTGTTAGTCGAAGTTTGTCTACTTGCAGGCGCTAGAGCAGCTGCAGGGCTGAATTGGTTTTAAAGCATCACCAAGCCGGAGGCCCAAGTTGAAGATCGCCAAGATTTTGTATCATTACAGACGAAGACTGTAGACACCATTGAGACAAATTTCAAAGTTATGCTTCGCAATGGCAGACAGTTACGGGGTTTCGAAAAAGTGATCCTCTCACTTTGTTGCTCAGTGTACTGTATGCATCTTTGTATAAACAACACAAGTTATATCACTATACCCATGCTACCTATGTTGAGGTGCATGAAATGTTTTTTCGGTCCTGTTTTACTCTGCCTCTCCTGTACATCCACATTTTTCCTCCTTACGATGTGTGATGGAGTACAGTTCTGGCACCACTATATTCCCCCCTTCCTGTTCACGCCACAAATGGCATAGTGGGCGAATGATTGGTGATCACACTCGGTGCGAGGTTTAATTGATCTGATTTTCACACGGAGGTCATTTTGCAACACATTTGTGGGAGCAAATAACATGTCACCCAAATCTTCTTGGAACATACCGCTCTATAGATTTACTGTCGAGCATCTGTGTGACGATTCCGCGACTCTTCACGACGTTGGGTCTTCGTTGTCTCTTCTATTAATCCTACCTGGTACAGGTCTCAAACCGATGAATAATACTCAAGAATCGGAAGAATGAGTCGAATAAATCTTCCGTAAGGCACTTCTTTCGTAAATGAATCACAAGATACTCTCACCCGATGTGAGCCCAACATATGCTTTTCCTCGAACTTGTTTTATGTGGTCCTTCCACTATAGGTCGTTCGGCACGGTTATTAATAGGTAACTCATAGTAGTTACTGCTTCCTCCGATTTGTCTCCAGTTATGTAATCGAACAGTAGTGTATCTATTCGCCTATTTATGTACAATACACTCTTTTACGTTCACCTTCAACTGACAGTCACTGTACGAATCATCGATCCTCTCCAGGTCCTTGCAGAATTTCGCTACAGTCGTCTGTCGTTTTAATCTTGCCACAGACATCAGGGTCGTACGAATAGCCTGACGGAGCCTCCAACGCCGTCTAATACATCATTACTAAGAATAAATTGTAAATATTAGAGGCCCTGTAACACTCCCTTGTCGTGTTCTCGATATTACCTTTACGCCTCTCGATTTGGTTCCGTTATGAACTACGTGTTGCGTTAAGAAGTCCTGAATCCAGTCACAAATCGCGTCTGATACTCGATAAGCTCTTTTTTTTCAGTAGACGACTACGCGGAACTGTACCGAATGCTTTCCGCAATGCGAGGAATACGCTATCAACCTGAGTGCCTTTATATACGGCACCCTGGATCTCACTGAGGAACAAAGCGAGCTTAGGATCGCAAGATCTATTTTTGCGGAATGTATGTTGATTTTTATAGAGGAGATTTTCCTTCTCTAAAAATTTCTTTCATCTTAATCCCAAACGCTACATAGTTACGCTCTCACCAACGTCTTCCTAGTATCCATGTCAGTTATCTGATACATGTGGTCAACGTTTCTTCGTGTGTACAAATCAACTTATGCTACCGTCCGCACATCCACCAACACATCCGCAGTATCGGAATTCTTTCACTTTTTATCACTGCAGCGTCGTCTCGAAACTTGATGTTAAGCATGACGTTACTCCCCTTTCTGCCACTGATTCAGTCACCATTCACTCACAAATTTTGCGTTAGCCACTGCAGAATCTTCAATCGTCGGTGATTTTAGAAATAAGTAAGCTAAATGGAGGTTCGGACGGTGAAAACAGGATAAAAATGATTACAAATTATGTACTGTCTGCTCAGCATCCCATCAACGTCATGTGTTAAATTCTGTTTATGTCTACAATCGGTGTCCGAAGGTTGACGAATCTTTTAAGACTGCAGAAGGACAAGTAGGTAGAAGAACAATACCGTGCAACAGACGATCATAGCCAGCAGATTCACGAGAGTCATATATGGGGTGTTATTTAACAATAAGATGAACATTTGCTTTAAATAGTTTAGGGGACCAATATGAGTCAATGGTTAAAAAAAAATTTTTTTAGGAAATTTAAATGTTTGTGATTTGTTCATATACTCTTTAAAACATATTCCTGATTTCAGCACTTTTATTTAAAATCATGTGTTTTCTGTCATGCCCTGATATGATGTGAAAGTACGATTGCTAGGCCTACATCCTGTTTGAACATTTTGCCATCGAATGTGAAATAGTTTCTTGTGCTGCATAGTTGGGTGAGGGTCGTCTTCTGTGTTATGTAGTTGTACGATGGAAATACTATTCCGTTATATTTATTTATATCTATGGATTCTTTGATGGGGTTTGTGCCGTGTAGCTTTACTATGTCTAGGGAAATAAATTTTGCATTGAGTTGAATCTGAAGTTTTTTAATGCCTTGTATTTGTTGGTAACGTTTCACTGAAAAAAGAGGTATGAATTTTGTATTTGTTTTCTAAAATTTAATGTACATTTCGCTTAACTTCGTAGCCTCGATATTTCATAGGAAAATCGTTCTGACAGGGCCTGAAGATTTATGGATTTTTGGTTGGGCCTGTAACTTTGGAGCTCTAGGATTCATTATTGTTATGTCCATGATGCTGTTCCCACTTAAATGTGTGTAAATATAGCCAAGAGTTAGGTTTTACAAAAATTAGGAATTATTTCTGGGGAGAACATGGTCTCAGGTCTTTGCCATTGTGACAACTGTAGAGTGCAAGATGCTGAAAGACCTGTGACAGTAAAGGCAAAAATGCAAGACGGTTAGCTATATGTTGCAAAAGAAAGCTGGAGGACACGCCAGAGACAAAAGAAAACAAAATATATCCATCAGGCTGTTTTTGATCATGAACATGTATATGTACAAAATGATGTCATTTCCTTCAAAAGTGGTTTCCCAGATACAACATCTTTTACTAAAAGTACTTTTTTCTGAAGTACTATTCAAGATAATGAAATGACATTGAGTATGCATGTAGATTACAGCCATCTTCAACAATGGAACCTCAAGTAAAGTGAAACAAAATTGTAAATGAAAAAATGTGCGAAATTTTGTATAGTTTCGCTTTCTAAAAAATTTGAAAAATAGCGCTTAAGGAACGTGTTTTAGGCTCTGATAAATCTCAGTGGGCACTTAATTGTTGTCGAAATTTGAATGCTCTATGTTCAATAGCTTTTCACACACAGGACAAACATTTGGTGTAAAATTAATATGGACACAATACGAAATACGCTTCAGGTATTGTTCACCATCATATACGGTACTTGTAGAGTATATTTTTCAAAGCGGAAGACGTTGTGTTGTCGAACATTTTTCCTTTATTCGTCATCGAAGTTCAGCTGTAGAGTTTAAGTGAAATGATTGCAAGAAGCACAATGTAACAGTATGCACAACTAACATGGGGACGCTTTACATCATTTTTGGTGTCTGTACTTCAGTAGTCTAATATCAAGTGTCATGGTTCCAAAAATTTTGTCGTAGATAAAGACAATAACATAAAAACCAGTTTGGAAAAAACCAGCATTTAGTCATGTTTTCACAGATAAAATGCACACTATTTATGACTCTAAGGACAGGTTCTACATCATGACGAATTGTTGTAAATGTAATTGAAGCATCATGCAAAAAACTGTACTGAACTGAACTAATTTGACCTGCTGATTCTCAGTTTGCCAGCAGACAAAATCACCAAGACAATAAGCATAGAGTTTACGCTATGTAAAAAAAATGACCATCTGTTGCACAGTACTGGTTCTATAGCAACTACTGATCCTATAGTATTGTAGATTCTTTAACCTTCAGACATCAACTGTGCACATACGCAGGATTTTACGGGAAAATAATACTGAAGAGTAATGCAACAGACACTGCTCCGTATCTTAAAATCATTTTTATTCTATTTCAACCATTGGAACTGACTTACTTTCTTTCCCAGGGATTTCATCTACCTTTCATTCTACAACATCACAAAAAGTAAATCACACTACAAGAACTCGTATCACAGTCATACATACGAGAGTTAACACAAATGACAAACGTACGTGGGACTTTCCGATTTATGTCGGTCGACCGTAGAACATGACTTTTTTAGAGACAACGTTTAATCTTTTTTTCTAACTGCTCGTCTTGAATATAAATAAATTCTTCATTTGTGTGGCCATATTTTCAGCAATTGCTTTACAATTACTGAAGCCATTTCAGTGCTGTACACAAATAATTTTAGTCCAACGACCCTTAATGAAATTAGAGCTGTCCTTACATTTGCTGGGCATTTTGTTGACTAGCGTTTGTGAGGAATCTTGAGCCGAGGGATGTGTGAACCTGACTGCACAAATATGCAGCCGGATCTTGACAAGATTTCACAGTAGTCCAAAGACTGCCGGTATGGTTTAAATATTCATAAATGTGATAATTAGCATTTCACAGAATTAAACAACATAGTATTCTATGCCTATATTCTCAATGAATCAGTGAACTTATGTAAATACCTGTGTGTAACAACTTTATCAATATGAAACCGAACCATAAGATATGCCTAGTCGCAGGTATACCATGAGGCTGTCTTTTGCTCACTGATAGGATACTAGGAAAACGCAGTCAGTATACAACGGAGACTGCTTACAAAGCACTCATACGACCCATTCTCGAATACTGCTCAAGTGCATGCGACCCGAAGCATTTGGGAGTAACGGGAGACATTGGGTGTATACGTATAAGGGCAGCACGTCTATTTGACACATGGTGGAGAGTCGCAGAAACGCTGGAAAAACTAAACAGGCAGGCGAAGAGCTTTAATGTAGATGCTAACTATCACATGATCGCCTTCTTGTATAAAAACCCAGTTTTAAGTGATGACTCTGGGAATACATTGCACACCCTACGCATCGCTCCAGTAGGGATCATGAGTACAAGAGTCGACTAACTACAGCACGCACTGGCGCGTTTAAACAATCATTTTTCCCTCACCTCCTACGAGAATGGAAAAGGAACAACCCATAATAAGTGGCACAATGGAAAATACCACAAACCGGAGACGTGATATGTGCACTGATGTTAAGACGGCCTGCTACCGACGCAGAACTGTATTCAGCGGAATACGAACTGTGATCGTTTTGACTTAAATTTTGTAAGATGTCCAATGTCTGGTAAAATGTTTTCCCTAGACATTCAAAGATCGCAGATCTATCTGCAAAGTCTGGGTCTGGAAAAGATCGTAATGAAAGAATAAAGAAGAGAGATCAAGAAATTTGTAAGAGAAATGACTGGCTAAACATATGATTAGCAGCTATACAGACACATGTGGTAATGTACGTGAGATTGTATAAAGAAACAAGTTGTATCACAGAGTAATAAACGATTCATTATATTTCCACATATTATCGCAGGAAGTAATTCCAAAAATTCAAGGCACCGTAAAGGCTGACAGTTGCAACCTTATTACTTTCTTACTTAGCACAGCTGAAAATAAATCATTTAAACCTACATCCAAGCAATCTCATACCTTTTTCACATATATGTGATACTAATTTTTACATGTTCCTTTTTCTAATTAAGAAACTGTGGCGATAAACAGCATGAAGGAAATTATGTATCAACTTCAAACAACATCACCTACAATCTTATCCTACCACAAAAGTTTAAAACAGTTACGTAAAAAGAAGTTGTGTTCTCATTGCGCAAGTTTTCCTGTTTCCCATAATTTTTTAGATTGCTCTTTGAGTAACTGCTTCTGCATGTACAAACATTTGGAATGAATGTAGCAAACAATTTCATCAATATAATGTTGTTTGTCAAACAATGCAACTCATTAGCATAAGATGAAACAATTATAATACAAAATCCCAAATTTTTTCTGTAGATTTGAAAGAAAAGGATTAGCTGTTAGAAAAAAAAAAGTTTAAAGATTAAGAAAGTAGAGGCTGCTTTAAAATGACACTTTATTTAATTCTTTGAAGTTACAATTTTAGACTAGCAAAAATAAAAACAGTTTACTATCTTTTGGACAGAAATTCTTAAATTGGTACAGTTGGCCCAGAATACGATGCACAAGTGCATGTGGCTATGTGGGTTGAAGACAGAATACTGAGGTCTTAAAAATGAGGAAGAAGACACACAAAAGATGCATATATGCAGCCGGGAGATCACTGTGGGGGTATTTGTAGGTTATTTAAGGCATGAAACGAATGTCAGAGTGCACTATAGAAATTTCTTTATTTTTTCGCATTTTTAACAATATAAAGTCAAACAGCAACAAGTAGAGTTTGGTTACAATTATACTTAATATATTGACACTAATACAAACGCGAAAGATAATGATTCGGTTTTGTGTGTGTCTCTCTCTTTCGTGAACACCAACTTGGCAGACTTCTCATTTGATATTCCCACCCCAGTATCAACATAAGGAAATAGGGATTTCTCCATCATATCATTCTTATTCATAAGAGAAATGCCTTTTAAGTTTAATTTTAAAACTATTTTACCCTTGCCTAACTATTTTACCGTTGCAGCAGTATGAATTGCTGTTTCCTGCTCGAAATTTAGCCAAGATATAGTTTCCTCCACCTAGGTCTGCTGGATTAGTCATTACAATAGGAGCTGGTGTGATTTCTCCAAAGAGATCGACATCATTCATGCTGTCATCACCCTTCAAAGAGGTGTTACAGCCAGAATCAGTCTCTCGGTTTCCTTTCTTTTTTGTTGTTTGGTCGCAGGCATATATTTCTGGCTTTTGGCCTACCCTTTTTTTTCAGCAATGAGTTTACTATCGTGCACATGGAATCCCGCAGTTCTGTTGCAATCATACGGAATCAGCGGCAACCCGCAATACTCCGCTGTGCAGCAGGTGGCTGTGCCGCAGGCGACTTTTAGGAATGGAGCGCATCACATTTAAGGATTATACAGGGAGCGTAATACTTATCTCCATGTAACAACTGTGTCATTAACGAATAATTTAGCAGCTAGAAACAACTTTCTGTGTATGTATCGTGAATGTCGTACGTGTATATACAATTTTTGCGTAAATGTGGCAAGTGTTCTGGAACTGAGTGCACATTTATTTTCAGCCTGAAACTGCTATTTGTAAAATAAACTAAAGTTTATAATGGAAAAACAAATTATGACTAACTATTCCAAACAATGGCTGCACGACTAACAGTTGTAACATTGGTGACAGGTATGGTTTACTTATAAAAAGGCTGAGTTTTGGCTGTATGACTTTTAGCACACCAAAAGAATGAAATTCCATTGAATTACGCGATGGTATAATAACCTTACAAACGACTTTGTGCATCTTACATTTAATACGGGATATCAATTCAACATCATCTTTTACATTTGTTGCTGCTAAGAAATTTTTCTTTAACGTGTCGTGTATGTGCGTACCATACATTCTGTGCTATACTTGACACTTGCATAATGTTTAGCTTTCGTGTAGCATAATTTTCGACACCAACCAAAATTCATATTGTCTGTATCTAAACACGAAGATATCGGTGTAGCGACATGTAAGAGAGAGTAAAACAGCTTTGTGTTTTGTGTACAACGAAACGTTCATAGCCGGCCGCGGTGATTTGCGGTTCTAGGCGCTGCAGTCCGGAACCGCGGGACTGCTACGGTCGCAGGTTCGAATCCTTCCTCGGGCATGGATGTGTGTGATGTCCTTAGGTTAGTTACGTTTAAGTAGTTCTAAGTTCTAGGGGACTGATGACCTAAGATGTTAAGTCCCATAGTGCTCAGAGCCATTTGAACCATTTTTGAAACGTTCATACGGTCAGTCTGGCTGTCCATTCGAAAGGTTCGTGGTGGCGTCGTACTGAATGTTCCATCTGTGTAGACTATGAATGTACCCACTGCTATGCACTTCACAATGTTTTGAAGAGTGTACATTAAGATGTAGATAGGCACTCTGCTTGCGAGTCAGGATACTGGCAGCGTCTAGAAAGTGTCTGAAGTTGTGATTTAAGTATCCCGAAAACAACTGTGTTATAAATATTCAGAGACACAGCTATCGAGTTGAATAAACAGAAGTATTATATCTAAGCCGTTCCCTTTTTTTGACATGGAATCTCCAAGACAAAGCATGTGTAGAAACACTGGACTAATCATGTTCTATATACGGTACATAATCTGTACTTAACAGTATCAATATTGAGCGTACCGCTAAAAGCACTTCAAGTTCCGATCACACGAAACATTTCAGCACTCAGATGTTCCGCGAACAGCAAAATTCCCAGCCTCCAGTGGCATCGGTGCGTCTTGGGGGAAACACAGGATCACTGCTCTAGCCGCAGTAAAGAATACGGTGTCTCAAATCTCTACGAAAAGGAAGATGTTCCATCGACATCGAGGTCATTAGAGACGGAGCATAAGCTCGGTTTGTGTCAACGATGGGGAAGGAAGTCGGCCGTGCCCTTTCAAAGGAACAATCCTGGCATTTGCCTGAGACCATTTAGGGAAATGACGGAAAACCTACATTTGGATGGCCAGACGCGAGTCCAGTGCGCTAGCGACTCCGCTCAGATCTTAACGTAGATCTGCCAACACTCCTCCGTAAATGAGGTCTGTGATGCATGTCTGTGCTGTAGTTTCGGGGGTTCGCCGTTGGAATCCTGGTGGTGTAAGAGCTATTCATCACTACAATTTGCCCGGCGAGGTGAGACGATATGTTCGTGTAAAGTTACTGATCACCATGCTTTGCACCAATATACTGTATATACTGTGCTGAGTTCCAAACCTCTCTTTACAAGGGAACCTCCCCATCGCACCCCCCTCAGATTTAGTTATAAGTTGGCATAGTGGATAGGCCTTGAAAAACTGAACACAGATTAATCGAGAAAACAGGGAGATCTTGTGTGGAACTATGAAAAAATAAGCAAAATGTAAAATATACTAACTGAGTAGTCCATGCGCAGGATAGGCAACATCAAGGATTGTGTGAGCTGAGGAGCGCCGTGGTCCCGTGGTTAGTGTGAGCAGCTGTGGAACAAGAAGTCCTTGGTTCAAGTGTTCCCTCGAGTGAAAAGTTTATTTATTTCCTCAACATTTTGATGTGTTCGTTCGTTCATTAACGTCTCTGTTCACTCTAATAAGTTTAGTGTCTGTCTTTTGCAACCGCACCGTAAAACCGTGCGATTAGTAGACGAAAGGACGCGCCTCTCCAATGGGAACCGAAAACATTTGATCGCAAGGTCATAGGTCAACCGATTCCTCCACAGGAAAACACGTCTGATACATTCTATACGACACTGGTGACGGCATGTGCGTCACATGACAGGAATATGTTGTCGACCCACCTAACTTGTACACTTGGTGAATGGGTAAAAAGATTCTTCTGCCTTAAACGATACAGGTTTTCTTGTGGATGTGATAATCACTCCCAAAAAAGCGATGAAAACATAAGAGTTTGTCACATCAACTGCAACAAATGAATGCAACAGTTTCCCTGTGCTCTGTCGAAATATATGTTTTTAACGTTTTCAAATTTTTCCGAGTGTAGACCGTCAAATCCTGCATAAGTCCAAGAAAATCTGAACGTGTCCTGGTATTTTAGAGAGCGAAGTTGACTATGTGTGAGTGTCTGCACTTTGAAAATTGAACACGATTACGTTAACAAAACTGCTCTGTGTACCTGTGCGGCTTCGCAAAATAATTGTCTGAAAATAAAAAATTGTACTTTTCACGAAAGGAAAGACTTGAACCAAAGACCCCTCGTTCCGCAGCTGCTCACGCTTACCACGAGACCACGGTGCTCCTGACCCCAGACACTCCTATCTTTTGCACCGACTACTCAGTTCGTATATTTTGCTTATGTTTTTCATAGTTCCACACAACTTCTTCCTATTTTCTCGTGGGATTAGTGTTCAGTTTTTCAAGGCCTATCCACTGAGCCAACTTATAACTAAATCTGAGGGGGGGTGCGATGGAGAGATTCCCTCGTTAGTGGAACAGTGAGTGAAGATGTGACATTTTATGGCGATCCGTCCATCGCATGTTAAGCTCGGAGTACGCCTCCGTACTATTCGAGAGGAATCGGCTGAGACGCAGTAAGGAGAAGATAAAATACGCCGCGATCGTGTGAAGCATTACTCGTCTACTCGTCCACTGTTTCTATAATTTTGACCCAACATTTTGGCACATTACGCATGTAACGGACAGGGCCTTTTACTTCGCTCTACAAGTCGTCTTCTCGTAATGCAAAGGAAGGAGTTTTAGACACGGGGTCTGAAGTCGATAGCTGTGCGGCCGCAATGTGGGAGGTGTATGAACGGCCGTTGTCTGTTGGCAGGACATGGAGCAGTTCCTGTCTGGGTCTAGAGAGGGCGCGGTGTACGTGTCGTTCGGCAGCCTGATTCCGTTCCACACGCTGCCGCTGGACAGGATGATCGCCGTCCTGGAGGCGCTGTCCAGCCTGGAGCAGCGCGTGCTGCTGCGCTGCGACGCCTCCCAGCTGCCAGTCGGTGTGCGGCTGCCTGGCAACGTGAGGGCCAGCAGGTGGCTGCCCCAGGTCGACATACTGGGTCAGTCACCCACCATGAGCTCTGCTGGGTACGATTATTTCACAAGCAATTCAGTTGCAGTTTAGAAAACACGTCATGTGGTACTGGCGCGAGCAGCCCGCTCTGAGAATCTGTTCACTGGGTTGCCCAATTGCAGACACACGGAACAGATGAGTTTGATATATTCTAACATTACCACCGCCTTGAGGAACAATCGACACTACAACATGGTGTGTATTACGAATAAAAAATGGGACAAATTAAATATACACAAATGTGTTTCATTGTTCTGTATGTCTTGTATACAGGGTGTTACAAAAAGATACGGCCAAACTTTCAGGAAACATTCCTCACACACAAAGAAAGAAAATATGTTATGTGGACATGTGTCCGGAAACGCTTACCTTCCATATTAGAGCACATTTTATTACTTCTCTTCAAATCACATTAGTCATGGAATGGAAACAAACACCAACAGAACGTACCAGCGTGAATTCAAACACTTTGTTACAGGAAATGTTCAAAATGTCATCCGTTAGCGAGGATACGTCGCGTGGAATCCCTGATGCGCTGATGCAGCCTTGGAGAATGGCGTATTGTACCACAGCCGTCCACAATACGAGCACGAAGAGTCTCTACATTTGGTACCGGAGTTGCGTAGACAAGAGATTTCAAATGCACCCATAAATGAAAGTCAAGAGGGTTGAGGTCAGCAGAACGTGGAGGCCATAGAATTGGTCCGCCTCTACCAATCCATCGGTCACCGAGTCTGTTGTTGAGAAGCGAACGAACACTTCGACTGAAATGCGCAGGAGTTCCGTCGTGCATGAACCACATGTTGTGTCGTACTTGTAAAGGCACATGTTCTAGCAGCACTGGTAGAGTATCCCGTATGAAATCATGATAACGTGCTCCATTGAGCGTAGGTGGAAGAACGTGGGGCCCAATCAAGACATCACCAACAATGCCTGCCCAAACGTTCACAGAAAATCTTTGTTGATGACGTGATTGCACAACTGCGTGCGGATGCTCGTCAGCTCACACATGTTCGTTGTGAAAATTTACAATTAGATCACGTTGGAATGAAGCCTCATCCGTAAAGAGAACATTTGCAGTGTAATGAGGATTGACACATTGTTGGATGAACCATTCGCAGAAGTGTACCCGTGGAGGCCAATCAGTTGCTGATAGTGCCTGCACACGCAGTACATGGTACTGAAAGAACTGGTTCTCCCGTAGCACTCTCCATACAGTGACGTGGTCAACGTTACCTTGTACAGCAATAACGTCTCTGACGCTGACATTAGGGTTATCGTCAACTGCACGAAGAATTGCCTCGTCCATTGCAGGTGTCCTCGTCGTTCTAGGTCTTCTCCAGTCGCGAGTCATAGGCTGGAATATTCGGTGCTCCCTAAGACGCCGATCAATTGCTTCGAACGTCTTCCCGTCGGGACACCTTCGTTCTGGAAATCTGTCTGGATACAAACGTACCGCGCCACGGCTATTGCCCCGTGCTAATCCATACATCAAATGGGCATCTGCCAACTCCGCATTTGTAAACATTGCACTGACTGCAAAACCACGTTCGTGATGAACACTAAATAATCTGTTGATGCTACGTACTGATGTGCTTGATGCTAGTACTGTAGAGCAACGAGTCGCATGTCAACACAAGCACCGAAGTCAATATTACCTTCCTTCAATTGGGCCAACTGGCGGTGAATCGAGGAAGCACAGTACATACTGACGAAACTAAAATGAGACCTAACATGAAAATTAAGCGTTTCCGGACACATGTCCAAATATCTTTTCTTCATTTGTGTGTGAGAAATGCTTCCTGAAAGTTCGGCCGTACCTTTTTGTAATACCCTGTATTTACCGCAGTCGTCTTCTGAAACCGCACTGGCACATTACGTAACAAAATTAGAGAATCACTTTTTCGAAGCCCTGTAATTGTCTCCCATGCCGATGCAAGAGTTCGAAATTAGGTTCAAAGGTACCTACAACCCTCCTGCGTAATGGTAAAGCACGGTGCCCTGCAAAGTTACGCTTGATCTCGGCGACACTTCAAACAGCGAGGTGTAGACACGTCCAATAAAATGGCCACAGCTCAGACGTTCATATTTGCTGCTAAGTGGGTTAGTGACGTCACACTGGCACCACGTTTCACCGCAATTCTGCCCGACGCCGCCGTGGACGTTCATACTATGGGTAGGTTGTCACATCCTCCTCTTACCCACATTTCACCGCTTCTTTTGACGCCTCTGCGATCGAGAGCAAAATTGCGACCCAGCATCGAAATCACGCGGCTCTTACGGGTGGCAGTGGAAAATATTTCACTCACACCGCCGCTCAGAATCGACATGGAGAGGCCTCGTTGCGGGGGCGGGGAGGGGGGGGGGTACAAAAGGCGTCAATAAAACCACCGTTTCCCCTGTGGCATTGATTACCACACATTTTGCAACAGAAGTCGACTGCAGTGCACTGAGCAACAGGAGGCGTCATAGAAAGGGGTGAAAAGTGGGTAAGAGGGGATACGACATCATTAACCCACGGTACAGCTTACACTAACTTCTGAGGTGTGGCCTTCGCTTTGGATGTTTCGAACACCTTGCTCTTTGAAGCGCCGCCGAACCGAAGAGTAACTCTGCAAGGCGACACGCTTTTGAACTACACTCCTGGAAATGGAAAAAAGGACACATTGACACCGGTGTGTCAGACCCACCATACTTGCTCCGGACACTGCGAGAGGGCTGTACAAGCAATGATCACACGCACGGCACAGCGGACACACCAGGAACCGCGGTGTTGGCCGTCGAATGGCGCTAGCTGCGCAGCATTTGTGCACCGCCGGCGTCAGTGTCAGCCAGTTTGCCGTGGCATACGGAGCTCCATCGCAGTCTTTAACACTGGTAGCATGCCGCGACAGCGTGGACGTGAACCGTATGTGCAGTTGACGGACTTTGAGCGAGGGCGTATAGTGGGCATGCGGGAGGCCGGGTGGACGTACCGCCGAATTGCTCGACACGTGGGGCGTGAGGTCTCCACAGTACATCGATGTTGTCGCCAGTGGTCGGCGGAAGGTGCACGCGCCCGTCGACCTGGGACCGGACCGCAGCGACGCACGGATGCACGCGAAGACCGTAGGATCCTACGCAGTGCCGTAGGGGACCGCACCGCCACTTCCCAGCAAATTAGGGACACTGTTGCTCCTGGCGTATCGCCGAGGACCATTCGCAACCGTCTCCATGAAGCTGGGATACGGTCCCGCACACCGTTAGGCCGTCTTCCGCTCACGCCCCAACATCGTGCAGCCCGCCTCCAGTGGTGTCGCGACAGGCGTGAATGGATGGACGAATGGAGACGTGTCGTCTTCAGCGATGAGAGTCGCTTCTGCCTTGGTGCCAATGATGGTCGTATGCGTGTTTGGCACCGTGCAGGTGAGCGCCACAATCAGGACTGCATACGACCGAGGCACACAGAGCCAACACCCGGCATCATGCTGCGGGGAGCGATCTCCTACACTGGCCGTACACCTCTGGTGTTCGTCGAGGGGACACTGAATAGTGCACGGTACATCCAAACCGTCATCGAACCCATCGTTCTACCATTCCTAGACCGGCAAGGGAACTTGCTGTTCCAACAGGACAATGCACGTCCGCATGTATCCCGTGCCATCCAACGTGCTCTAGAAGGTGTAAGTCAGCTACCCTGGCCAGCAAGATCTCCGGATCCGTTCCCCATTGAGCATGTTTGGGACTGGATGAAGCGTCGTCTGACGCGGTCTGCACGTCCAGCACGAACGCTGGTCCAACTGAGGCGCCAGGTGGAAATGGCATGGCAAGCCGTTCCACAGGACTACATCCAGCATCTCTACGATCGTCTCCATGGGAGAATAGCAGCCTGCATTGCTGCGAAAGGTGGATATACACTGTACTAGTGCCGACATTGTGCATGCTCTGTTGCCTTTGTCTATGTGCCTGTGGTTCTGTCAGTGTGATCATGTGATGTATCTGAACGCAGGAATGTGTCAATAAAGTTTCCCTTTCCTGGGACAATGAATTCACGGTGTTCTTATTTCAATTTCCAGGAGTGTATTACAGAGGAAGGTTGTAGACATCTTTACGCCTAAGTCTGAACCTATGTGTCAGAACTGGACAAAATTACGGGTTTCGAAAATGTGATCCTTTATTTTTGTTGCAAAGTGTAACTACGAATGACCGTACCTCATATGCGATAAGATGGAATATTTTGACTTCTTTTCCCCCTTCTTGATTAATTAGTGTAATTTTTCTCCTGCTTGTCTTATACCCTCAATTTTTCTTATTTCTTTTCCGCATTACCATATGTCAAGCAAATACCTGTTAAATTAGCCACATATTTAGTAAAACAGTATTAAAATTAGTTTTTGGACTGAAACATAGTTGACTCAAATATAGGGTATAAATATGAGCCAGTACCCGACTATCAACTGTTATGACATACGTGTTACACTGGACGAACAGGTAGAAAAATATGTGTACGGTGCAAGGAACATTGTAACATTGACAAATGCAGTCCGTCGACCGTCGCTTCACTTTCAAGGGATGAGAAGCAAGAAGAGGAAAATTGTTTCAGTGTTATACATAAGTGAACCTCACGAAAGACCTTGTAATTTATTGGCATTGCACTAAAAACAACAAAGTCTTACTTGAACGAATCGTTTTGAAAAAATAGAAAATAAATCGAAAATCTGTAGTACATGTTGTATAGGTACAGCTAACCATTAGGTTGCTTACAACTACGTCTATAGCATTTAGAGGTTAACGATATTTTACGCTAACGGTTGTCCACGATTTTTTGCCGCTTAATGCTTTGTATTTCTTGGATGGTTATCTACAAATAATACTGTATCCACCTAGTATCCTACGTTTGCAAATGTATTTTTTATACGATCTTCTTCTTTGACCTATATATGGAACGCTTGTTGTTAAGCTGTAAATTTAGTATAATACTATTCGACTTTGTCTTGGATAAAGGAGGCCGAGACACTGATTAATTCAGAGGAACAGAGATGGGGGGAACAGACACAGTCCTGGCGTTTAGTGATGATTTGTGATTCTTGGTGAAATCGTGGAGGAAGTCTGTGTTAATACTTCACGATTGCTCCACCATGCAAAGATATTTGTACTGGTGGTGAAAGATGATAAAATGAAATATCTCCTCTTACCACGCAGTCAAGCTCTCCTTCCTTGCACTGTTGCTGACAAGCATACCTTTGAACGATTTAAAGAACTCAAGTATCCGGTATCCATAGTGACTAATAAAAGTGAAGCAACGAAAAAGTCCATCAGCTAATAGTAAACGCTAACAGTATGTTCTTTAGTCTGAATAATTTATTCAAGTCTCAAGTGATATCACAGAACTTAATGATTCAGCTGTACATGACAGTAGTACGGCCGGCTCTTTCATATGGTTGTCAGACGTCAGCGGCAATTGAAGAAGTGATGTCTGCTTTCGAGTGGAAGGTGCTTCGAAAGATGTATGGACCTATCTACAATACCATGGCAGGTCAGTGGGAGCGCCGAAAGGCGACCAGTACCATCGGTTTGGAAAGCCCAAACATTGGCCGAATTTTAGGGCACAAGCGGCTAAAGTGGTTTCGCCACACCCTTTGGGCTGACAGAGTCCTTCCACACCGATTCCTCCACTCTCAACCTGCTAGAAAAGCTCAAGAGGACGTCCAATGACGCTATAGAAGGATCGAGTGTTAACAATCCTTAAGGAAGTGGAACCAACAATCGTCGAAGCGGAAGCCAGAGACCAGCAGTGTAGATAATCCCTCTGCTGCGACTCACTGACCTCTCTTAATTGTGCTTTTTGTAATGGATTGTTTTATAATTTTTATGGCGTGCCGTTTTCGTTTATTCCTATAGTAGTGTTATTATTTCTTCTATTTTTCTGTTACAGGCCTTGAAGGCTCGTCAAGCGATAAATGATGATAATGACTATGATTCATACAGATCGTACAACAGAAGGTGGGTACTGGTCTCTGATCGAGACCCGTCGCACATTAAAGAATAATATGAACAGTATCTTATGGTGTAACATAATATCATTTCTAAGGCATGTCGTGGCTGTGGAACACTATCAACATACAATGTTGTATAGCACCTTAGTACGCTTGTAAAACTGTCAGCTCTCTTACCCAGCCAACAGTATTCCCTTCGAAAACAAGTTGAGGAATCTTCGAAATAAGCGAAACAACACAGGTCACACAGACAATTTACTCATTAGAAAATGTTCCCGGATCTTTGTGTCCGACTGCACAGTGATACAGAAGCAAAGTAGTTCGGCAAAACGTCCATGGCATATGGTGGGTGGTGATACTCTATGTCAGAGGCATCAAGAATAGCAATACAAGGCATGATGCACTCGGTTGACTTTACACGATGCACACCGGCTTACCACAGCGTGCTTCTGGCCATTCAGCGCCACATGCGACAGCAGTGTGTATCCTCTGACCAGCAGATGCAGTGCGTGGTGCTGGTTTCAGGCTGCAACATTCATCTCACAAAGAGATCACCTGACTATGGGGATTTTGTAGTTTTTATGTTCATGGTACGTAAAATTACTGAAGTGTCACTCTCCCAAATCAGTTCGATGGAGCTCTCAAAATTTCCCGAACAAATCGACTTTCACTATTTCCGAGGAACTTTAATTCTCTAAGTTAATGCGATTTTTCACGACGGGCTGTGTGTCTCGTACACAAATGTCGGACAGTCGTAGATGCGTCGTCAGTGAATCGTTCATTCGAATTTTTGCTACGATGTTTCTTCTTTTTTCTTATTTTTTTCGTTCAATTCAAATATACATCACTTAAATATAAAATTTATTGAATATATGCATTTAACGCATATCTGAACATAATTTTTATGAAAAATGCTGTCTTCTTGTTTCTAATTCAATCACACAAATGCAAATATAAATTCTAAATTATCGGTCGTTCATAAATGATTGTTAATAAAGATCGTTTAAATTGAAAACATTAAAAAAATTATTAACAATCTTCTATGAAACATATATAATTAAGACATTATATTTGAAATAAAAACTGGAATTTGTACATGATACGTAATCAGGAACAAGAACACATGCATTTTTAATAAAAATAATTATATCGGTGTTAATTCGTATTTGCTACATTTTATATTTAAATGATGTAGGTATCGAACTGATCAAAAAAGTGCAAGGAAAAATAAGACTTTAGAGAGATTCGAAGAAGAAATCCATTGATAACCCAACTACGAGTCTCTCGTCCCCGTGTTGCTATCCTCCACAGCTGTCAAGTATTGCTACAGGCGCAAATTGCTGCTGTCTTCCAGCGAAGAGGCCATGCATAGTGTACACTAACCATATTCACTTTCCCCTCAGCATTCGATAAAGCTAGAATAGCGCCAAAAAATGCACAAATCAATCTGACAAGGACAGTCGTCGGTCCACACTGACTATTACAGAAACATAAAGCTGTACCGTACAACCGTGTTACGTGCATGTTATCCGATCACACTATATTCAACAGTGGAATGTGACGCAATGTTTTGTTATGAATCACGAACCCACAATTTATGGGCACATTCGAGGGTCATTCAATAATTAAAGAGACAAATTGGTCTGGAGAAAAAAAGCACTTATTTTTACAAAAGAATACTTTTTCTACTTTTCAACACAATCCCTTTGAACATATATGCACTTGTTCCAACGGGCTACAAGCTTTTTTTATTCCAACTTGGTGGTTGAAATAATCTCCCACAAACTTTTTCACGTTCCCGTTGTCCTGAAACCTCTTACCAAGTAATGCTTCCTACAGTGCACCAGAAAAATTTAAATCACTAGGTCCTAAATGAGGACTGTAAGGGGGATGAGACAGTACGTCGCAGCCCATTTTGTCGATAATTTCACTGGTTAGTTGAGCGATATGATGTAGTGCATTGTCTTGCTGGAGAATCATACCTCTCCTCTGAGCTCTACTACTTCTCCCTCTCATGGCTGGCTACACCTTGTTTAAAAGCAAATCCGACTAGTACTGGCTGTTCACTGTACGGTGCTTCTCGACATAATCACAAAAACACCGTCAACATCAATATGACTTTTCCTACTGAAGCTTGTAATTTGAATTTTTTCTTGGGAGGCGAGTTGGTGTGCTTCCACTCAATGCTTTGTATTTTTGATTCTGGCTCATAATAGTGATCCCCCAAGTTTCATCAAAAGCTACAATTTTGTTGAGGAAGTGCTCGCCTTCTCTTTCATAACGTTCCTTTAGCTCTGTGCACACACTCAACCCTGTTTCCTTGGGTAGCCGCGTCAATTCCTTTGGGACCCATCTTACACATGTTTTACGGTACTTCAACTTGGTACGGATAATGTTATGAAAGTGATGGCTTTGAAACTGGTCGGGCAGAACGGTGTTCCTCAGTCACTGAGTCGTGACCATTTTTGAACTGCTCTACCCACATGCATAATTTTGTACAATTCATATAACCTTCACCACAAACTTTACACATTCTACAGTATATAATCACTGGTTTCTCCATTCAGCAAGTACAAAACGTATAACATAACGTTGTTCAACTAATGAGGACGTTTCAGACGGACTCGCAATCTTGCAATGTTTGAAGTTATAAACAAAACAATTTTGATACATCAGCTGATCAGGGCTCGCCCCAGTGATGCCAGCTTAAAGCCATAAAGGTACCAAAATTGCCCTACTAACGGTTTTTTCTCAGACCAATTTGTCTCCTTAATTATTGAATGACCCTCGTACATTGACGATACAAAACATTATGACCACTGCCCACTGCGAGATTGTATGCAACTTGGTGCCGCAGCAAGCAAAACATACGAAATGAGAAGAGACGAATGGGGAATCATTCCAGCGACGATCGAGCCCGAAGATGGGGATATCCGCACCTGTAAGTGACTCTGAGAAAGTACACATTGCCAAGGGCATGGGAATGGGTGTCACAGAGACGACGAAGCTAGTCGGTCGTTGGCTTGCTACTGATGAACGTTTACGCCTCATCACAGAAAGCGTAGGACACTTTCCGTTCTTTTAGGATGTGATATGTGGTACATCTGACCAGGTCCACAGTCGACCACGGGGTTTCCTACGTGTTCCAATGAACTTCCAACGCCATCGTTAATTACGTTGAAGTGCGGACGAGATTATCGAGACTGAAATGTGGATCAGAGAAAAGGTGTCGGATCAAATACGTTTCCCTCCACACCACGTCGATGGTCCTCTCTGGATACGCCATAATTTAGACGAACAGCTCCTCAAAACACGGACCGTGGCACATCTGCAGGCCTGTGCGGGAGTATTCTAGTATGGGGGATATTCACCTGGGTCGCTACGGTACGTGTGATAGTAATCGACAACACTATGGCAGCCATAATTCATCTGCATTTCCAACCCTAGCACATATTTTCTCATCGAGGTCTGAGAAGAATGAACTGATGTAACTGGATTATCAGAACTATAAAAAGCAGTGCACACCACTGTCACCACTGAATGTGATTGTGTCAGTATTGTGACACATGGGTCTTTATTGTGTGCATTAGCAAATCCATTCGTCATGGTGGCACCGCTGCTTGTGTTACAAGACCTTTAATGACGTTGTGTAGCAAGGCTGACTCATCTTTCTCTCAATTTTGTCGTACGACTGACCTTATCTGCTAGCAAAGTTAGAGTATTTTGTCGTCATCACCCCCTCCCCCCACACCCAAATGTTCTCAGGGCTACTCGTTTTTTGTTGGAGGTTTTGCATAGTGACATGCTGGCACGTGCTCTACAGGTTTCACGGCAAACCTCTTCTGATGCTTTCGGTGGGGATGAAGCTGCTACACGCCCCATGGAGTCCATGTAATCTGCTACTGGTAACATTTTTTGGAGTGGGCTTGAAAATAACCCCTTCGGTAAGAATCATCGCTGCATCCACGTCCAGATGTTTGTTGGTGATATTAATTACTGTACGGCTCCCTCCATCTTACCTTGCCCTACTGTATAAATGAAAAAAAAAATTTGCTCTCTGACGTGCACTCATTCTCCTTGTGATTGCGTCGTAATATCAGCCCATTCCGCAGAGAGTGTAGCCGACATGTAAAAAATGGAACATCCTTTGAAGTGTGGACATCACGAGTTCCGTGTACCACTTCCAGGCTTAAGCGGGCCGTAATACTGATGGTCACTGTCGAATGTTCAGTTTTGGTTAACGTAGGTGCAACGTGTTCACCTCGACCCCTTGTTAGGGGAGTCTGCGTACTGAGGAGTCCACCATCATTCTGTCGGTGCTCATTCGACTTCCGTAGGTGGTGGAACATAGCGTATTCAGCCGAGTTGTTGTATCCATTTTACACACAATACTTTGATGGTCGAACCTGTCCTCATTTTCAGGCGCAAAGAGTTGTGCTGTTATGTGTTTTCGCTACGTGAACTACACAGCGAGCGTTGCTCGGGGCACCTGCACAAACGATCTGGTCGGTCGTGAAAACTTTGCACATAAAATGGAGAAAACAACTCGGCTCAACGCTCAAAATTTCAACATTACTTAAATTGTATCGATATTTCGTGAAGAACAGGACAATGGTGCTGAAAGGTAGTGACTGATTATATATTTTTCAGATATTATGAATCCAAACGATTTAGAATACAAATGGGAAGTATGAAAATTATGATACGATTTCATAAATCAATTCGAGCATAAAATGAAGTATAAATGCGGCAATTAATGCCAAATATTCAAACCGAAAACAAAATATAGTCCATTCCCATTCGAACGGTTTTTGCGACGCACCATTACAAACTTCCCTTTAAGACAACACTATTCATTTAGAATTCAAAGGCCTAATATGAGGTATGGGAGAGTGATGGACCTTGGAACATTTGTCAGACTTCTGCTTCCAGCCAGCGTTGTAATAGAACATTAATACGTCATCATATTCCGCTCTAAAATGATAGTATTCACGTTATGCGTGCTTTAGTCTTTACCTAAAAAATTCAGTAATTACTCTGGGAAAGTAAGGTTTCACAGAGTGTGGGTAACTAATCGCAGGTACAACGTGGTCATGTATCTAGGAACAAATATTCTATTCAAATTCAGAAGTCTTGTAATCTTATTGGTACTGTATTTAACAATGAGTGTGTTACACTACTATTATAGTACACACCAAAAATCAATAAGTGAAATCAAATTAAGAAGCTGCATTAACAAAAACCAGTTTCAAGTTGAAACCAACTCAAGTAGAGACGAATTCCTCTTTTGAAATAAATTTTCTGTTACGCATGTAGTTGCTGAAATCTGATTTGTTTGTTGTAGACAACACCGAAACCAGAGTTATTGCGCGGCAGTTCGGCCCCCAGTGGACCCCCCCCCCCCTCCCCCCCTCTGAACGTCTCTACCAGACGACTGCACCTCCAATGTTTGCGTGGTAGAGAGTGTTTGCACAGCAATCGCCGACATTAGTGTAGCTGAGGCGGATAAGGGGAACCAGTCGGCGTTCACAAAACCGCCATAAAAACCATCCACAGACTGGCCGGTACACCAGACGTCGACTCTAATCCACCGGGCGGATTCGTGCGCGGGACCAGCACGTCTTCCCGCCCGGAAAGCAGTGCGTTAGACCGCACGACTAACCCGGCGGGCTTACATAAACTTAAGTAATGCTATAATGTTTTTTGTGTGCGTGAACTGCCCTCCAAATAAACTTGCACTTACGGGAAGAGCGATTTTATGTGCTCCTGTAACGTATCTATTGTTCATTGCGTTGACACCAGCTGGTACAATGAACAAATGCCCGTGGCCTAACTTGGTATAAACGACCAATAGAATCGGCTAATGAGATGTGCCGGCCGCGGTGGTCTCGCGGTTCTAGGCGCTCAGTCCGGAACCGCGCGATTGCTACGGTCACAGGTTCGAATCCTGCCTCGGGCATGGATGTGTGTGATGTCCTTAAGTTAGTTGGGTTTAAGTAGTTCTAAGTTCTAGGGCACTGATGACCACAGATGTTAAGTCCCATAGTGCTCAGAGCCCAAAGCTAATGAGATGTGACATCACTGTTGTTTAAAAATATGTCATTTGTTACTGTTAAAACAATATCACTTCACAGTTTGGCCGACGAGCGTTTAAACAAACAATGTTTTGAAAGAAATCAAAAATGTGCTTGTAATTTTTCGCTGGATGTTTCTTTTTGAGATTTTCGTAAGGGCCTAGCGCAGAATAAATGCCACAAATCGCTCCGTTTATCTTATGGTAATAAATCATCATCAGGACAGACTGCTTACATTTGGTTTGTAGATTTTCGTTCTGGTAGTGTCTCCGTCAGCGATGAAATCCGTGAGCGATGACCACACACCGCCGGTGTTTCAGAAACCATCTATGCTGTGCGGAACATTGCGGCGCCTGACGTAGTGTGACACGCGGGCTCAAGTCAATTGCTACAAGGAAATGCCGAGGTAACGCAGAATCAGAAAACAACACAGTAAATGAGTATGGATGTATTCAGAAGAGCCGGAAACTGAGTACCCAACTATTTGGTAGTTCGAAGATGAACTGCAAGCAACAAGAGTAGGTCGTTCATCGAGAGGCGAAGGAAGACATGGAGTTAACGTCTCGCTTCCCTATTCACCAGATGTACCGCCTAATGACTTCATTCTGTTCCCTTGTGTGACGGAAAACTTTCGTCGAGTTTCACCACTGGTTAGCAAGAGAGGTTCTGTGATGTTTGGAAGGTCCGTGACGAGGTACTGGTGGAATTAAAGCTGTGAGGACGGGGCGTGAGTCGTGATTGGGTAGCCCAGTCGGTAGAGCACTTGCCCGCGAAAGGCAAAGCTCCCGAGCTCGAGTCTCGGTCCGGCACACAGTTTTAATCTGACACGAACTATCAGACGTGACACTATCTTGAGAGTTCACAAAATTAGGGAAACATAAGGAACAGCGAGAGTGAGGTATCCAGATATGCTTGAGCAACACGCCCTGCAGACACTAACGTACATTTCAGCTATCTTAACTGTGTGGCTGCAACGTTAACTGCTTATTGGATGACGCAGGCAAATAACTGGGTATTACACTCTGAACAAGAGCAAAATGCTAGACTGACAGAGTACTAACAATAACGTACAGATGTACGGTAGGTATCATTATTAACAATGGAATTTCACCAAAGTGAAAGTATGCGTTAATGGAAGGAAAGTGTTTTAGTAGACAAACATAGGCAAACAAACCGTTTGCGAGGTAACGGCAGATGTGTGGTTACTAGCTGCCACTGAGTTTCATATCACATGCTACCCTACTTTACACAAATGTTTTTCAATTAAGTCCCAGCTCACTGGGCTCAAGTTAAAATTATGCCCATAACAAGAAATACACTACTATTCCAAGACGTTATATGTTAGGATTTGCTGCACATTTGTAAAAGGATCTGTGCGACGTAGCGCAGTGGTTAGGACACTGGTTTGGTTTGGTTGTTTGGGGAAGGAGACCAGACAGCGTGGTCATCGGTCTCATCGGATTAGGGAAGGATGGGGAAGGAAGTCGGCCGTGCCCTTTCAGAGGAACCATCCCGGTAGGACACTGGACTCGCATTCTGGAGGACGACGGTACCAACCAGAGTCCGGCCATCCTAATTTCGGTTTTCCGTAATTTTCCTAAATCGTGCAAGTCAAATGCCGGGATAGTTCCTTTGAAAGGACACGGCCGATTTCCTTCCACATCCTTGACAATTCGACGTTGTGCTCTATCTCTAATGACCTCAATGTCGACGCGACCATAGATCGAATCTTCCTTCCTCCCTTCCTTCCTTCGAATTGTTTCAAACAACGCTCGTAAAGCTCGACTAGGCTGCACGATTCTCTGCTGTAGCTCTAGAACTGTATCAACTATAGTGCTGTACATTTCACTTTCAAGATGATCCCAGAAAGAAAAAAACAGTGGATTAGGTTCAGGTGACCTTGGAAGCCAAGATACAGGCCCTGCTCGACCTATATGTCTTACACTATACTGAAGTTGTAGATGAATACGCCGATGATGCCCTGTCACACAGGTACCGCATTCCCCAACATTCAGTAACCAGAATGTCCTCCTTCAAGAAACCAAAGGTCGTCCGTGAAGTGTTATTGGATGAATATATGTTCCAAAAGACGATCACCTTCTACCTCTAACGAAACATTCAGTGAGAAACTTGTTGACATGATGACTCACGCACACCTTGAGGTTTACGCCTAAACTGAGTCCACTTGGATACTGATTAACTCAGAAGTTTACAATTCAAATACGTTCATAGTAAGAAGGACAAAAATTAACACTTAAGATACTCGGGCTGGTAACCATACATTTGTAATTGTTTCGCAAACAGCGTGTTAATGGGTCCAAATCCACGGGTAAGTATTCGGTAGTATTACAGTATACTTTCGCAGTAACACAACAGAACTACCAAATTGAAAAACTAATAACTTTAACATCGACCTGCAGCAGAATTCTTGTGTATATTCTAGGTTTGAATGTATTGCATTTCCTTGAGACACAAAAGCTTCTGTCTATAAACGGGAACGGCTTTAGAAATCACCGCTCGCGCAGAACTCAGCTTGCTGTTCTCTCGCACGATGTCCTGCGAACCATGTATGAAGGGCAAGAAGCAGGTTCCATATTCCTAGATTTCCCAAAAATGTTTGGCGAAGTGGCAAACTGCAGACTTAAGTAAGTCCGAGCATACGGAATAGATTGTCACATACTGTATGTCTCGAACACTTTTTAGGCAACAGAATGTATTACATTGTCCTGGAAACCGAGTGTTCATGAGAAACAAAGCTACGCCAAGAGAGACGCAGACAAGCGTGATAAGACCGCTCTCCTTCCCTTCACACATAAACGATCTGACTGACGGGTCGAGCAACAGTGAGCGACTGTTGGCTGATGACGCTGTGGTGTACGGAACAGGGTTGTCTTGAAGTAGCTGCCGGAGAATACACTATAACTTGCACATAATTCCTGTTTGATGAATGGTAGCTTGCTCTTAATTATAAAAATGTAAGTAAATGCAGACAAGAAAGAAACCCAATCCTGTGAAGTTCGTTTACAGTATCACGGGTGTGCTGTTTGGTACTGTCACATCTATAAAATACACTCCTGGAAATTGAAATAAGAACACCGTGAATTCATTGTCCCAGGAAGGGGAAACTTTATTGACACATTCCTGGGGTCAGATACATCACATGATCACACTGACAGAACCACAGGCACATAGACAAAGGCAACAGAGCATGCACAATGTCGGCACTAGTACAGTGTATATCCACCTTTCGCAGCAATGCAGGCTGCTATTCTCCCATGGAGACGATCGTAGAGATGCTGGATGTAGTCCTGTGGAACGGCTTGCCATGCCATTTCCACCTGGCGCCTCAGTTGGACCAGCGTTCGTGCTGGACGTGCAGACCGCGTCAGACGACGCTTCATCCAGTCCCAAACATGCTCAATGGGGGACAGATCCGGAGATCTTGCTGGCCAGGGTAGTTGACTTACACCTTCTAGAGCACGTTGGGTGGCACGGGATACATGCGGACGTGCATTGTCCTGTTGCAACAGCAACTTCCCTTGCCGGTCTAGGAATGGTAGAACGATGGGTTCGATGACGGTTTGGATGTACCGTGCAACTATTCATTGTCCCCTCGACGATCACCAGAGGTGTACGGCCAGTGTAGGAGATCGCTCCCCACACCATGATGCCGGGTGTTGGCCATGTGTGCCTCGGTCGTATGCAGTCCTGATCGTGGCGCTTACCTGCACGGCGCCAGAACACGCATACGACCATCATTGGCACCAAGGCAGAAGCGACTCTCATCGCTGAAGATGACACGTCTCCATTCGTCCCTCCATTCACGCCTGTCGCGACACCACTGGAGGCGGGCTGCACGAAGTTGGGGCGTGAGCGGAAGACGGCCTAACGGTGTGCGGGACCGTATCCCAGCTTCATGGATACGGTTGCGAATGGTCCTCGCCGATACCCCAGGAGCAACAGTGTCCCTAATTTGCTGGGAAGTGGCGGTGCGGTCCCTTACGGCACTGCGTAGGATCCTACGGTCTTGGCGTGCATCCGTGCGTCGCTGCGGTCCGGTCCCAGGTGGACGGGCACGTGCACCTTCCGCCGACCACTGCGGACAACATCGATGTACTGTGGAGACCTCACGCCCCACGTGTCGAGCAATTCGGCGGTACGTCCACCCGGCCTCCCGCATGCCCACTATACGCCCTCGCTCAAAGTCCGTCAACTGCACATACGGTTCACGTCCACGCTGTCGCAGCATGCTACCAGTGTTAAAGACTGCGATGGAGCTCCGTATGCCACGGCAAACTGGCTGACACTGACGGCGGCGGTGCACAAATGCTGCGCAGCTAGCGCCATTCGACGGCCAACACCGCGGTTCCTGGTGTGTCCGCTGTGCCGTGCGTGTGATCATTGCTTGTACAGCCCTCTCGCAGTGTCCGGAGCAAGTATGGTGGGTCTGAGACACCGGTGTCAATGTGTTCTTTTTTCCATTTCCAGGAGTGTATTAGGCGTAAGGTTGCGAGCCGGGACGAAATGGATCGAGCGCATACGGAAGGCGAACGGTCGATTTCGGTTTATTGAGGGTATGGTTGGTAATAAACATAGGTTTCCGCGGCGATTGTCACAGTCAGTTAACAAAAACACCCTTAAGAAGGTAACTTGCAACAGTGATCGAACCCTCGGTAGTTTTACATATTGACAAAGCGGGCGCAAACCAAGAAAAATTTTATTGACAGTGTGGTTCATCTCCAAATGAGACAGCGCGCAAAGCATATGTGCGACCCGTCCTTGAGTAGTGCAGCAGTTCTTCGAATCCCCTCCAGGTTGGTTTAAAGGAAGAGTTAGAAGCTAGATTGATTACCGGTGAGTTCGATAAACACGAGTGTCAAGGAAAAGCTTCGTGACCTCAGAGTGGAATCCCCAGAGAGAAGAAGAAAACGTTCTTTTTAATAACCGCTATTTGATCTAAATTCTGTCAATAGCGTTTCTGAACTAAAGGTCGTACGGAAGCATATAGAGGGTCGTTTTTCAGTCACTCCACTTGCGACTAGAGCAGGTTAAGCAAATGAATGGCACGGGTGCAAGATACCCTCCGTCATGTACCGTATGGTGGTTCGTGGAATATATATGTAGATGTAGATTCGCTGTTGATTCTGATACACCCCGTAAAATTTCAGCGCGAATAGAAGAAGGTAGAAGATCTCATTGATGAAAAAAATGTTCAGATGTGTATGAAATCTTATGGGACTTAATTGTTAAGGTCATCCGTCCCTAGGCTTACACACTACATTATCCTAAGGACAAACAAACACACCCATACCCGAGGGAGGACTCGAACCTCCGACAGGACCAACCTCACAGTCCATGACTGCAGCGCCTTAAGCCGCTCGGCTAATTCCGCGCTCTCTTTCATGAATGCAAAATTTATTCTACAAATGCCGCTCAAGTTTAGTCGCCGTATAACAGATGCAACAGGGAATGAAAAAGCACCGAGAATAGAATTTGAAAATACACGTTGCACATAATGGTTTTTAAAAAGCGTCCGATATAGCTAGAAGAGTAAAGTTGTATGCAGTACTTTCTGACAAGTGCTTTTTGACATACATTCACATCGCGGACACCCGCGGAAGGTCTTAAATGCACGATGTGTCTTGTAGTCAAGTAAAACGAGAAAGAACAGTAGAACAGACTTTCGTAGTCATGGAAAATTGACGTTTCAGTGCTGCGCAACGTTATTGCTTGAGGTTAGACAACTTGGCGGGTATGTGGGAACACTCACATGTGCTGTCTAACAAGCTTACTATCTGGAAAGGGGAATCGACGCTTCCCCCCCCCCCCCCTCCCCCTCCCCGCTCAATAGCAGTCTTCACTCGAAGGACGTTTTGCACTATAGAGGCAAAAACTACGTAACACTTAAGCTATAGCCTACTTGAGCCGAACAAGTGATATGGGCACGGGAGTGTTGGCAAACTGTGAGAGATAGAGAACTTGTTAACTAAAACCTCGTCTACAACCGCATTCGTGGCCAGTAATGAACTGACGCATCACCTTCAACTTTAGCAGGCGGAAAATACTGTGCTACAAGCATGAAGGTAACTCTTACAACCAGTTTATTTGCTTTTGGCCTATGAGTATTTAAAATCTCACCAATTATAGTAGCAGACTGAAATCATTCCCATTGGTGTTTATATTCCGGTTCGGTATTTACATGATTTTCCTTACAGTTGTCTCCAGACGAATCGAATGCACTATTCCCGCGTAGTGCCATTCCTGAAAGTCAGAAGCATGTTAATCTGTATAAGGTACCCTGGAATAGACACATCATTCATGACCATCATTGCACAATTAATATGTCGTACAACTGGTCAACTTTGTGACAGATATTATAGTTTGTGAGAACAGTGCGCTGCATGTTTTTATTCTTAAACTACGTAACTCGGGTCAACATGCAACCGGTAACTCAGTTGCAATGGGTTATTGCACAGTTTCACCATTAATGTTGGAAGTTACTTGAGATAGGCAGAAAGCCATTTTGTTTTTAGGTGGAAAAATTTGTTTGGATGGATTTCTGAGAAATTTTCTTCTGCTTCCAGTAAGCTTGAGAGCTGACTGAATGAAGTTAAGTTGATATAAATCTGTTATACTTTCAGATCATTCTGTATAAGAGTTAACTTTCCCTAAAATCTTCTTCCGCCACTGAGAAGTGTATCAGTTTATTCCGTAGGTTTTTTGAAGGTTTTGTAAGAAAGGCAAAGTATTGTTTCATCCTATAACTTTGTTTCTTCATATAACATCCAGTTGTTCAGAATACAGTATTGTATGTCACGACTTTTTTTCACGTATCTCTAAACTTCTATGTAAGGATCTAATAGTCGGACTTAATTACCTTACTTAGAGCATATTGTCTTACACTGTCAGTGTGAGTCAACTGAACAGATACCTACATAAGTGTCTGACAGTTTTGTGTAACTGTATTGCTTAATGCAGTTTTTTTTTCATTCTTATTTTGCTTCAACGAGAATAATCACCCAGTTATTTGTATTTTAAGAAAATTTGAAAACTAAATATCACGGACCTAGCAAACTTTGTGACAGATGTTTGTCTGTGTACATGTGAAACAAAACTCATAAAACTGGGTAAAGCAGTGAAATGATAGAGCTATGCGTCATTAAGAAACACTAGGTCAATTCCATCTTTGTGAGAGATAAATTTAAATCTAGTTTCCTAGCATTAGACTTCATGACACAACGTTGTTCCCAACGGGGGAGATAGCTTCGTGACTATTACCGTTTTATATTCCGAATACCCCACCGCACAAAGAAATTTTATTGCTATAAAAATCAAACGACAAACGTTATGAAATTCGATATATATGGAAACTGAATGTATTTCTATAATGTTATAGTGCAAAAACTGCCAAAAATGTCACAAAATTTCCTAGTTTTAAGGTATTTATTTAGTCGTTTCGCCACACAAAAACGCACATATATATTAGAAATCACAAAGCACATAATATAGACAATACAGTGATGCTGTCTGATTCTGAGATAATTCTTTCAATTTGTATGCACAAATTCAGGAACACTTATGTTTTGACTGGTGTAATTCATTTGCAACATACTTTTATTGAACACGGGGTAGTTTACGAACAGTTCTCTTAGTAATAACTGTGGTAAGTCATGACAACATAGATAGGTATACAGGGTGACGGATGGAGGATACAAATTACTTCCAAAATACGAGTGTTGTCCAGAAAGTTAAGGTTCGAGCGGTCGCGAAATGGAAACCACTGGGAAAATCCGCTAAAGCTTGGCGCAGACGTGTTGGGCAGTGTCTCTAGTATCCCCGTCGATCAGTTCGCGTCGCTCTTTTTAGTTTTGAGCCAACAGTGAGCACGTAAAGATGCGTAGGGAATAGCGACTCCCGCCAAGTATGAGGGCCTGGTTTGAGATTTCGCCTGTAACATGCAGCCCACATAACACAACCGTCGAGCAGTTCCTTCTTCACGCCAATTCTCGGCCGCACACTGCAGGGGCAATGAAGACGGTCTTGCAGCGTTCGCGATGTATGATCATCCATAATACAGTCCGTAATTGGCTACCCCTGAGTCTCATCTCTGCACAAAAGAACGGCTGGCTATGAAGACAAAATTTTTCCACAGACAACGAACTGCAGACAAGTGCAGATAACTGGCCGAAAGCACAGGCGGCTGCTTTCTATGACGAGGATACTGGAAAGTTGATACAACACTACGACAACACTAGAGGTTGAAGCGGCGACTGTGTGAAGGTGGAAGATATACCTAACTGTTGCAAATAAAACGTTTCTGGTTTTCACTGTGGTTTCCATTTCGCTACCTATCGGAATTTACTTTCTGGATAACCCTCCTATCTAAGTACCTCAATGAAGTATTCTGCAGGACCCTAAATGCGAATCTCCAAAATATGTGAGACTTGTAAGCCGTGCATTTTCTTACAAAACAGTCGTAGACGAACACTCGTAGTCGAACAGACATTTAGCTAGATATAAGTGCTACCTGTTTTGAAAGAAATAACCTGAGAATACGTTCAGGAAACCATACAAACTCGAAACCCAATGCTTTTGTTTCCGGGGCATCAGTCTACTGACTGGTTTGATGACTTCTTCTCCTGTGCCATCCTCTTCCTCTCGAGTAACACTGGTACACAATCGTCCTCGTTTATTTGTTGTATATATTCCAATTTGTGTCTCCCCATATAGACTTAGGCCTCAATGGCTCTCTCTAGTATCGGAACCTGTACAGAAAATTGGAATACAGATCAACATAAGCATCATTTCCGCCCTTTTAATTGCTCATGAAAACAACACATTGCATTTTGTACCACCATACATCGAGAACTACAGAGGTCGTGGTGGTGATCCAGCTTGCTGTACACACTGGTACCTCTAATACCAAGTAGCACGTCCTCTTGCATTGATGCATGCCTGTATTCGGCGTGGCATACTATCCACAAGTTCATCAAGGCACTGTTGGTCCAGAATGTCCCACTGCTCGACTTCGATTCAGCGTAGATCCCTCAGAGTGCTTGGTGGGTCATCTCGTTCATAAACAGCTATTTTCAATCTATCACAGGCATGTCCGATAGGGTTCATATCTGGAGTACGTGCTGGCCACTCTAGTCGAGTTATGTCGTTATCCTGAAGGAAAGTATTCACAAGTTGTGCACGATGGGGGCGCGAATTGTCGTCCATGAAGACGAATGCCTTGCCAATATGCTGCCGATATGGTTTCACTATCGGTCGGAAGATGGCATTCACGTATCGTACAGCCGTTACAGCGCCTTCCCTGACCACCAGCGGCGTACGTCGGCCCCAGATAATGCCACCCCAAAACAGCAAGAAACCTCCACCTTGCTCCAATCGCTGGACAGTTTGTATAAGGTGTTCAGCCTGGCCGGGTCGCCTCCAAACACGTCTCAAACAATTGTCTAGTCGGTGAAGAGAACGTGATTCCAACCCTTGGCGGTCCATTCGGCATGTGTTTGGCCCATCTATACCGCGCTGCATGGTGTCGTGGTTGCGAAGATGGACCGCGCCATGGACGTCGGGAGCGAAGCTGCGCATTATGCAACCTATTGCGAACAATCTGAGTCGCAACAAGACGTCCTGTGGCTTCAAAAAGAGCATTATTCAACATGGTGGCGTTGTTGTCATGGTTCCTCCGAGCGATAATCCGTAGGTAATTGTTATCCACTGCAGTAGTAGCCCTTGGGTGGCCTGAGCGATGTATGTCATCGACAGCTCCTGACTCTCTGTACCTCCTCTATGTCCGAAAAACCTCGCTTTGGTTCACTCGCAGATACCTGGACACTTCTCTTGATGAGAGCCCTTCCTGGCACAAAGTGACAATGCGGACGCGATCGAGCCGCGGTGTTGGCCGTCTAGGCATGATTGAACTTCAGACAACATGAGGCGTGTACCTCCTTCCTGGTGGAATGACTGAAACTGATCAACGGTCGGACCCCCTCCGTCTAATAGGCGCTGCTCATGCATGGTTGTTTGCAACTCCGAGCGGGTTTAGTAACATATCTGAATAGTCAAAGGTACTGTGTCTGTGATACAACATCCACAGTCAACGTCTATCTTCAGGAGTTCTGGGAACTGGGGTCATGCAAAACTTTTTTTGATGTGTGTATATCGGTACAAAGGATGTTGAAGATACACTGCTGAAGTGAATGTTTATTTAAGAGGGTCTGTCTACGAAATACAACAGGAACGTAGTTACAGAAACGATTTGAATCTCGCCATTCAAAGGGAAAGAGCCAGTAAGGTGTATGATTTTAGTCAGTAGACAGAGTCTTGAGCAAGTGCGCTTGGCGACGTGTCCTCTGACATAAATTTTTCTTTCCATTATAGTAAGTACGTCATCCTGCCCCTCAATCTCGTACGTGATCTGTACATTTATTTTCATGCTTCTACTAGTTCAACGGGAATTTCACCACTGCTAGTTAAAAACCATTAGTTTTTAAAGGTTTAAGCCCCAAAATTTCTGTGTATCACTGCTGGAAGGCAAAACAGGCAATACTCGCTCATAAAAAATCTGCCATTTGAGATGCATTAAAATCTTCAGTTTGTAAACTCCAATAAGATACCTAAAAGCGCTATGAACAATTTTGTTTCTTGTATTTTTTTCTGCACATTACATGATTTTCTTTGATTAAATTAAACAGAAGTATCTTTACTGCATGATTGCTGTTATTTTTTGTGAATGTCATCAGAATGTTCATAAGTTTGTACTATTTCAGTGCCCTGCGTAGCCGATTTCTTGCGACGTAACAACAGTTCCAATGTTTTATATTTGTGGAGAATTGTCCTCAGAAGGTATTCTGTAAACCATTTTGCATGTTGCAACGGTTCGCCTATGACTACCATTAGTACGTAATATTACTCCTCATTTAAATAACTAACGATAAGAAAGTGCATAAAAGAATACTGCTGAGCGGCCAGCTGAAGCTACAAGTGGGGTATCTGTTATGTGTTGATGTCTGTAAAAATATGATCTAGAACGATACTTTGTATGACACCATGCAAGAAACATGTAATTACGTTAAGTAGCATAAGTCATGCACTCATATTCCTGATCGACTGAAATAAATTACTTGTATTGCTCCAGACCAAACTCTTCCTCCAGTTAATAGTGAGTTGAAGTCATTAAAAAATATTAAAGATAGGCAGAAAAAATACGGCGCATTGTGTGTTTTGGTGGAAGAATATATATGAACTATGTCACAGCCTTTACCCTCGTCATCACTCACAGCTTCGAATCAGTTGGTAACAACAAGTTTAATTTACAGTGCGCCAATCTTACTTTATTGTGGGACAAATAATTATAAATTGTGCATAATATATACCCTTTAGAAGTGATAGAGTCTCTTAGACATTTAGAACTTTAGGTTCCACATATGGGGAAGAACATTAACTAAAACAGATTAATATCATTTCTAGACAATTGTGCCTTTAAGATATTTAACATTAGGCCCCTATTCTCACCTGAGCCAAAGACTTCAATAGTGTCAGAAGGACTCAGCATCAGCAGCGTGCCACACTGGCGACTTTCCTGCCTGGTCTTTACAGTCAGTAGACAGATTTTAGGGAAACTTTAGTATTTTAGTGGGTGAATGGAGGCGTGGCGATTTCAACCTCTATTTGCACTTGTGAAGCTGTGGGTGCTGCTCCATTCATCTTGGCCTGGGATGTGGTGTGGTTCAGCTCATCCCTCACAACTTCTGTTGTTATGGGTGGCGCATCTAGCAAAGACAGTATCGCATCGTCTGCCTATATGGATATCCGCGGTTGGGGGGGGGGAGGTTGGGGGGGGGGTTGGGGGGGGGGCAGCCTTCTTGGTAATGTTGGCAGCATGGAGGCTGAGTTTGAACAACATGCTGTGATCACAGCGCATATCCACCAAACTGCATTAGGCCTCAATACTGTTGCTAAATGAATATAACTCAAATTTTTAGTCTATCTAATATACAAATGCATGGTCAGTTTTTATTCAGTTCTGATATTGCAAATTAATATTGTATATCAGTTTGGCCATGTCAATCCACATGTCCTTTAGCGCACACGATCCAACAGTATTATAAATGAACAGAGCTCCTAATATATATGGTTTGTGTTTGATGAGCCCCATTCTATTACTGCTTAAGAAATCTTACATAGAATATCTCAGACATCTAGATCTGCTATTTTCATGATCCCCTACCTGACCCTTTGTGAACTTATTCATTTACCCATACATCTACCTTATAAAGAGTGTCAATTCAGTGAACACTGTTTAGGTGGTGGTGGTGGTGGTGGTTAGTGTTTAACGTCCCGTCGACAACGAGGTCATTAGAGACGGAGCGCAAGCTCGGGTTAGGGAAGGATTGGGAAGGAAATCGGCCGTGCCCTTTCAAAGGAACCATCCCGGCATTTGCCTGAAACGATTTAGGGAAATCATGGAAAACCTAAATCAGGATGTCCGGAGACGGGATTGAACCGTCGTCCTCCCGAATGCGAGTCCAGTGTGCTAACCACTGCGCCACCTCGCTCAGTGAACACTGTTTAGCTAAAGTCAAAAGGAATTGTTATAGGACAGTCCACTGTATATGAGATTACTGTCATTATCCATTACAATCTATAAATTCATTAAATAAATGTCTTACTGACTCAACTATGGGAACATATATCTGATGAGTCAAGTTAATCCAAACCTAATGTATTTAAACAAAATAACCTATGGGTAAGAGAGATATGATGATAAAAGGTGGTTTAACATTACATAAGTTGATTATATATGATCTAGTGGGCAAAAGACAAATTGCTGCTTTTCTTAAGTAATTTGAAGGAAGGTTTCCTACACAGTGGACTGAAATAAAGAAAATCCGAATTATTACTAAGAGTTCAAGCTGCTGAATTGAGATTTTAAATACAAAAATAATTTTGAAAGTTTAGATAAGTTCCCAATAGCACTTAAAATTAAGTTTTGAGTCCTAATGAGTACATTAGACTGAATTAATATGGACACATAATGCAAGGAAAAAATCCAGATCACCAGGCAGGTAAAGAAATGGAAATGAGCATATGGCATCATTGGCTGGAATTCCCCTATTCAGGGAAGTTCGGTCACAAATTGCAAGTCTTATTTCATTCGACGCCACATTGCATGACTTGTGGGCCAGTGATGAGGATGAGAGGTTGATGAGGACAACGCAACACCCAGTCCACGACCGCAGAAAATCTTCAACGCGGCTGGGAATCGAACTCGGGCACACTTGCATGGGATGCGAGCACACTATCACCCAGCTAAGAAGGCGGACACCATGCAGGTGTTTGAAAAAGACAACGAAGACAACAGAGCCAACAAACCTGTAATTGATTGCTTACTTTGTGGTATTCATAGTTAATGTAATACACATGTCCAAGGTCTTCTGAGTGAAAAATGCATACTCAAAACCCTAGAAATGATTGCATGAGTGGCAGTCAGACATGCATTTGAGATGGGTTAATAGGACCAGTGAGTATATGACCTCAGTGGGACTAGCTGAAGAAGAATACATGGACAAAAGAAGATGGAGGAGTCTGAATAATGAAGATTAAACCCGACTATGGTTTTGTTGCCAACATAGTAAGTAAGTACTGAGCCATAAAGCTTGTATGATGATTGTAAACGTAACTTTCATGAACATATAATCTATAATGAATACTCAGATGAAGATTTGAGCTTTGAACACTGTAGGTGTCAAGGAAGTTTGACTGTTAGTGGAGATATTAAATTATGTGCTGATTTTCAACAGAACTGTAAAAAGCATAGGAGAATTAGCGAGTATATGAAGGTAATCTTAAGTTGTGAATACATGTTACATAGGTTATCATATTAGTTACTGTCTGTGGAGAGAGGCTAAGTTTGTCATCAGCAAACTTTGTGATGTATCAGGCGTCTGTATTACAAAGAGGTACTGTAGTTGCTAGTAAGAAGTGTATTATTTAATGAAAAGGAAAATCATAATTACTTAAGGAGCATTTATTGTCCTTTTCTCAAGGTGGTTGTTTCAAGATTTCAGGCTGAGCATATAATGAATCACAGCGAGTGTGAAGAACCTCAGATGAACGTCATAGAACTGGAAAAAACTACTATTTATTTCATAGCTATAGGGTAAAATAAATGTATTTACTTACAATTTATTTAGTTATAAAGCAGCCTTATCTAACCATTTATATATTGTATGATCGAAAAGAATGTGAGCAAAAGAATATGAACATTTACTGAATGTAAGAAGTGTTATGAAGCCTTCTGTTGTTTTCGGCTACTGCTGCAAAGAGTTTAGTTGTATAAGAGAATCTTTGGCTATGTGCAACAGAACATACGCTTAAATCCAAACAAATATCGCAAAAGTGCAACTGTGCAACTGTGTAATATATCTAGTCATTACTTTGTTAGGGTCACATAGTAAATGATTATCAAATAAGATAAATACTGTACTGATACATGAGGCCTCCCCTCCCAGGTTCTAGTAGAGTACCAGACCACCTTCAGCGGCTATCATCTATTCAGGATCCTCCTCGTTGCAGGTACACGTACAGCTTCTCACAGTCTTGGCGTGCTTGGCGGTGGATGCCGGCAACGCAGCGCGCATCCTGGCGCCTTTCCACTTCCCTGGCGGCAGCCACTTCAACACGCTGGGCCGGTTGGTGCGAGAGTTGGCCGCCAGGGGCCATCACCTGACCGTTGTGAGCCATACCCCTCTGGAGGTCCCGCTGACCAACTACACTAGCATCAACATCAGGGGGTCCGCTGCACTTAACACAGACATGTTCAGTTTCGAGCAGCTTTCCTCCTCAATCAAGAAAGACATTGGTCTACTCGACGTAGGCGTCATAAAAGAATTTGTTTCATCCTTATACAGCAAATATATTAAAAATTGTGAAGCCATATATGAACATTCCGCCGTTAAAGACCTTATTAGAAGCATAAGGTACCTATCAGTAGTTGATTGCTTACTTTGTGATATTCATAGTTAACGTTATATACATATATCATGTCTTCTGAATGAAAAATGCATACTGAAAACTCTAGAAATGATTGCAAGAGTGGCAGTCAGAAAGCTTTAATCATCGCCTCCAAAACAGCAGATTGTAAGCTTGATGTTAGGTGAGATAGATACTATATCCACTTCTTTCTTCATGATTCAAAATTATTGACCAAGGGTCGGGATAGCGGATAGCAAGAAAACGATGTATCAGTAAATCGAAATCTGTTACACGACATTTTTAATCGATATAATTTATGTCGAGATGATATTTTGTGGCAATATAATTCCGTATTATTATTATTATCTAACTCGTAAAAGAGAAATCTCATCTCTGCTCTCTTTTCAATAGTGACGTATTTACAACGTAAGAACGGTACCTACAGATTTTTTGCTTTGAAGTTTTTGGAGAAAATTTGAATGCTGTCAGTTGTATATTTTTCTCAATTGAAATTAACGATGGTAGAAATGTTTGACTTGCAATTCTCGAAACCTCTTCTGTTCGCGTTGTCTGTTGTGTGATTCTATTAGTGATTCTGCAGTCTGAAGACAAAAAAGAAAGTAAATGGTTCTCAAAAGTGATGTGAAGAAGCATTTCACACCAAATTACTTCTACTCACAGAAGTGAATAAAAGGTAGAAATATCAACAATTGAATTGTTTTTAAGTTATTTAGAAAATAATTTTTGGAACTGATAATTTTTCATTTATGTTATCTCTGTTTTCCATGATTTTGATTATCTACTTTCTTTGTCAATTTTTTCTTGTGATTTTTATACATAAAATAATGCACATTGAAATTGGTTTTCGATAATTTCAATAATTTATATAGCCCACTCCTTACGGTTTAAAATATCACAGCATATATACGTAATGATTTGAATATTAAAACAATTTTTTTTCATTCATATGTCGATATATTTCATTCGAGTAGTAATCGATAGCGATTTTAGGTACGCAGTACCCTATTCATCGAATATCAATATTTATCTTTCGATAAAAAATTCTGACCACACTTGAAGAGTTGCTCCACCTAACCACTGTGATCTTTGATGGATCATTGTTGTGCAGCAACTCCTCTTCAAACGCAGGAAACGGGAAGCGTGGCGGTATTTCCAATTAGCCATTGCCCGCGTCGTATTTCTTCGGCTCTTCTACAGCGTGATACGTTATAGTCGTGTGAGGGATTCATTGTTTACCACCACTGCAGGCACATAACCGTGAGTTTCTGGGCGACAAATGATACTTAATGACTACTACTATTTTCACACTTACATTACATTGCTTTCATTTGTCACGATTTAAAATCTCTGAAAGGTTTCAGGAGAGTCACTTTAAGACGTCGCTTAGTAGGAGTCAAGAGTGAAGGTGGTCGAGTTTAGGTCTGTTCTGCGCATACAAGTCACGCATGCTCCAACCCCAACAGGCCCTTAGTACTGTTCTGAGATCTTTGCTGTGAATGTCGAAGTCACTGCGAGCAATAAATGTGATCGTAGTGAGTTATTTAGCTAATCTTTATTCCATTTTTTGGGAATTGTCATCGCTCATAATGGTGGAAAGCGACAAATTCTACACAAGAAAGCGAGAGACACACTTTACACGATCGATATAACTTTTGTCGCGGTGATATTCCATGGCAATATAATTGCATATCATTGGTGTGAAGCACCAATATGGTCGTTAGAGGTTGGCCAAATAGTTATTTTGGAGTACCCGTTACCACGGTTACAGTTATTTTTAATAACTGTTATAAATAACTGCCAGTTACTTTTTACTACCGAAAGCTCCAGACGGAGTTACTGTTAAATAACGAAATAGGTGGAAATCATCAGTTTACGTATCAGTATTATTATAACTGCGTGCTGTGCAAAGTGTCATGAACGTCACGTGAATCGTGCCATAATATTAGCTAGTTAACTGTCCGGTACACTTCAGATGATGTTTGAATGGTTATTGGCGTTTTGCATTATATGAACGTAATTTATCGTTCGCTGTTATTATCCTCGCAGCTGCAGCAGAATGTACACGGAACTACACCACAGCGCTGTTTAAGTGAAATGCTAAAAACGTACTTTTTTAAGTACAAAGTAATACGTAAGCTGAAACTGTAGGTAAAATTCGAAGCTTAATTTCTTGTGCTGTTCACTTCATAGAATAAGTGTACGGCCTTGTATTATAACACAAAAATATACGTCGCGTGACGTGTGAGTACGCTAATCCAAGTTTTATGTGAGATTTGAAAAACTGCTCAATTTCTTCAGCCACGGTGAGGATCCTAATTTTTTGATGGAAGAATGACTAAATTACATTTCGCCAAGCCTTCAGTTTGTAGTGTATCTCTTACGTTTGGCATTATTGTACACAGAATTCCACTGGATGACTGGTGGCGTTGACCTTGTAAGGGTAACAGATTTAAACGTCTCAGACGTCATTACGATAACTTTTTTACTCTGTTGATCTAATTCTGGTTTGGATATTCACACTGTAAGAGTCTGAATTAATAGTATGATGCTGGGAATACAAATTTGCATTAAGCTTGCAGAAATTTCGCAATAACAAAATTTCCTGTCCTGAGGAATACTTTTCCTGCCAATTCCATGTTTTGCTTTTTTATCACTTCTGTCTTACATATGAGGCAATAATAAAGACTTCATCTGTCAAAGCCAACTGCCTGCTTTGACTCCTTTTTCTTTTTTTTTAATTTTAATATCGTGATACCAGAATGAGATTTTGACTCTGCAGCGGAGTATGCGCTGATGTGGAACTTCCTGGCAGATTAAAACTGTGTGCCCGACCGAGACTCGAACTCGGGACCTTTGCCTTTCGCGGGCAAGTGCTCTACCAACTGAGCTACCGAAGAACACTCACGTTCGCTACTCACAGCTTTACTTCTGCCAGTATCCGTCTCCTACCTTCCAAACTTTACAGAAGCTCTTCTGCGAAACTTGCAGAACTAGCACTCCTGAAAGAAAGGATATTGCGGAGACATGGCTTAGCCACAGCTTGGGGGATGTTTCCAGAACGAGATTTTCACTCTGCAGCGGAGTGTGCGCTGATGTGAAACTTCCTGGCAGATTAAAACTGTGTGCCCGACCGAGACTCGAACTCGGGACCTTTGCCTTTCGCGGGCAAGTGCTCTACCATGTCTCCGCAATATCCTTTCTTTCAGGAGTGCTAGTTCTGCAAGTTTCGCAGAAGAGCTTCTGTAAAGTTTGGAAGGTAGGAGACGGATACTGGCAGAAGTAAAGCTGTGAGTACCAAACGTGAGTCGTGCTTCGGTAGCTCAGTTGGTAGAACACTTGCCCGTGAAAGGCAAAGGTCCCGAGTTCGAGTCTCGGTCGGGCACACAGTTTTTATCTGCCAGGAAGTTTCACATCAGCGCACACTCCGCTGCAGAGTGAAAATCTCATTCTGGAAACATACCCCAGGCTGTGGCTAAGCCATATCTCCGCAATATCCTTTCTTTCAGGAGTGCTAGTTCTGCAAGTTTCGCAGAAGAGCTTCTGTAAAGTTTGGAAGGTAGGAGACGGATACTGGCAGAAGTATAGCTGTGAGTACCGAACGTGAGTCGTGCTTCGGTAGCTCAGTTGGTAGAGCACTTGCCCGCAAAAGGCAAAGGTCCCGAGTTCGAGTCTCGGTCAGGCACACAGTTTTAATCTGCCAGGAAGTTTCACATCAGCGCACACTCCGCTGCAGAGTGAAAATCTCATTCTGGAAACATCCCCCAGGCTGTGGCTAAGCCATGTCTCCGCAATATCCTTTCTTTCAGGAGTGCTAGTTCTGCAAGTTTCGCAGAAGAGCTTCTGTAAAGTTTGGAAGGTAGGAGACGGATACTGGCAGAAGTAAAGCTGTGAGTACCGAACGTGAGTCGTGCTTCGGTAGCTCAGTTGGTAGAGCACTTGCCCGCGAAAGGCAAAGGTCCCGAGTTCGAGTTTCGGTCGGGCACACAGTTTTAATCTGCCAGGAAGTTTCAATATCGTGATAGTTAATTGTCTGAGTATGTACAGGACTAACTCATGAAGGAGATAGGTGAGCACATATAAAAGAAGGCTAAGTTTTGCATATAACAGAAGTTCAACACAGCAATGAATGCACCTGAAAAATATTTTTAGTGTCGCTTAACATAAAAGAAAATTAATTGAGCTGTTTGAAAGCAAAAAAAAACATATTCAAAAACATTCTTGTATTATACACAAGTACTAGTAGGCCTAATATAAATAAATCTATACTTTCATTTAAATACCACTGACAAAGTATCTGACCTTTGAGTGTTGTAAGCATACCTGTTTTTATTTTAAATATGACCGCCACGCGGGGTAGCGGTGCGGTCTACAGCGCCGTGCCACGGTTAACGCAACTTCCCCAGTCGGTGGTTCGAATCCTCCCTTGGGCACGGGTGTGTGCGTTGTCCTTGGTTTTGGCTTAAGTTTAAGTTAGAGTAAGTAATGTGTAAGCATAGGGATCGATGACCTCAGCAGTTTGGTCACATAGGACTTACCACAAATTTCCAAATATGTCTCCCTCAAATGGTTAATTTACCATACATGTGTCTGAAGAGTAAATATTCCATTCTAAAATAAAGTTAATAATGTCAGAGTGGTGTCTGATAGGAGGGACCGAAAAGGCACTGCACATGTACGGTCGTTCCATTGAGTCACTGCTGTGTGTGTCAGTTTAGTTTGGGTGGGTAGTAGAAATAGTTACCATAAGGAATTCGTATAAAACTGATGTGCTCAATACTACACAGAAAATGTTTCAAAGTCACTAGCCAAAAATTAAACGAACAAGAAAAGTCCTTCTGTAATGGATGTGTACAAACTCATTTTTCTCTTAGTAAAACACAAAGCCATGTTTCGCCAAACTGCACAAGTTTTTTGTACTAAACTTGATAAGATACACTTTAATGAGATCGGCCAGATACAGCACCGGTATTTTTTCATCAATATGGGACCATTAATCATTTGGGATATAGTATACTTTGAGAGTATACTCAACTGTTTTCCATTTTCAGGTCGCCTACAATATTCAAATATTTCAGTGTAAAATCCTAAATAATATTAACATGTTCGATACTCTTTACAATATTTCGTCGCTTTCAGTGTTTAAGACTATTGCTAGTACCACAAATAATAACACAGAGAAAAACAAGAACAACAAACGAAAATCAATACGAAACCAGAGGCCGGAAAGAAAGTGACACCTGTTACAGAAATACAGGAAATGAAGAGAATAGAACCCCAGATGTTCTGCGGTTAACTCCGTAGCAAAGCGAATACTTTGTTCACTCCGCTAACTGTCCTCTCTGGAAATATGACCGGTTCTACGACCTTTAACTGGAGTCAGGAACACAGTTACTGACTCCCAGGCTAACTGTAGTGGTAGCCCTCAAACTGCGAGTGAATAAGATAAATGCCAGAGAAATATGCCGACCTCTGTCATTTATTCCCATAGTCGCTCGAATTCCGTATGGTAACTATTTCTACTACCCACCCAAACTAAACTGACACACACAGCAGTGACTCAATGGAACGACCGTACATGTGCAGTGCCTTTTCGGTCCCTCCTATCAGACACCACTCTGACATTATTAACTTTATTTAATTATTTGTGCTGAAAGAAGTGAGAGCGCACGAAATAGTACACAGTTCTATCTACAGATGGCGCGCATCTATTTCCATGAAGTATGGAACAGCTTCCAAATAATGTATCCCTCTCCATAGTAGCCAGATTTCAGATGAGTTGATGCGAAAGCGTAGCGCGATCTTTGGTAAACAGATGGCGTGAGACACTGTTGGCAGTTATTGAAATAACTGCTAGTACCAGATGAGCGGTTATCACAGTAACTGCTACTTTTCAGTAGTCGGTTATTTCTATACGTTACTTCACTTTTGGCACCTCTAATCGGGATACCACAAATGTCGCTTGGACCTGACAACAACGCAACCCCCATCTGTGCCTCGAGCTGTGAGAAACGCCATCGTTCGTGAACGAACTATTTCAAATTCCATTTCTGGTTCACGAGGAGTAACCATTTGACGCAGGTACCAATCAACCTATAGTTCAGACCCCTCCCGGTTCTTTAACAAGGTAATTGTCTTACTACAAGCTTCGTCTATGTGTAATAAAACTGATCTTCGACAGGAGTGGCGAGAAGCAGTTCGACATGGTGATCGTGCACGCTTTGCTGGTCAACTGCTTCGACCCTATTGCGCACCTCCTCGGTGGGGTTCCACTCGTTGCTGTGTCAACTAGTCTGATGACGCCGTGGTGCAGCGACAGGGTTGCCAACCCTCACAATCCTGCCTACGTCGGCACCTACTTCCTCTCCTACGAAACTGGCAACATGGGTTTCTACGAACGCTTTCTCAACACCTTTTATCATCTTTTTATGAAACTTGTAAGTATGGGCATGTTAGAACTAACACTGTTCTGTGCCAATTTTGTACAGTGTATTCCTACAGGTTGTAAGTTTCTGAGACTTCCCTAAATCACTTCAGGCGAATGATCACACGTTTTAATATAATAAGACTGCGCTGATTTACAATCATTGCACAATGTTAGTTACTATACCATTCCTAATGAGATCTTTGTCGACTATATGTAAAATCTTAAATTTCTTTATTCCTTCGAGTAGCATAGAACTGACACTATAATTCAATGGCTTTTTATAGTGGACGGATCAGCATCAAAAACGTCGCGTGCTCTCCTTCCGAGATAGAAAGTTTCGTACATAGCGTAGGATACTACCACGCATTTGCGTGAACAGAAACTTTGAACGGTATGTAGTACCTTTTTACTCATGCCAATGACTCGCACATCTTTACTGTATCCCATCTGTTCACACATAATCGGTTTTCCTCCCCTCCAAGTTGCAAATACGTCTTTGGTTGCATGGGCGTACTGCCTTCATTGAGGTGTGAGTCACGACAGTATAATCTTTGACTATCGCATCGTTCCTCCTCGCTGAACCTCTAGAACCTGTCCGCGTTCACATTCCAGCTCCAGGGTGACAGAGTATTTTCCGTTTCCCATTGTTATTATGAGGAATTAAAGTGCATTCACACGCTTTTTTTCTAAAATTCCTTAAACCGAACAACAAGACGAAGCCCGCATGTTAAGTTGTGAATGACCAGGGGCTCATAGAAACAGAGGACAGTGAGAGGGGGATTGCAATGTGCAATAGGGCTGAACGTTGCTCTGAAGTTGCTGGATTTATGTCGCAGCTTTTTGTCCACCTAGTGTTAAGGCTGAAATAACAACTAGTTTTGTTCGGGGATCATGATAAGCTTTGACCAGCATATGTATAGTTTTCAGAACTGCGATGTCCCCTATCAAATAACTGGATACATTACGATACGGCTGTAAGGCCGAAACTGGTAAATGGGAAGCAATTAAATAAATTTGGGTACAGAAGAGCCGAAGTGGAACATTACAATGTCTCTCAACAAATATACGGCTGTGCCACCTCACACGAGGAAAATTATATTCAGTTACAATATTACAGGTATATATCAAACATTCCGCCTGAGAGCCATTCGACATGCAGTTTCCATGAGTTTATCTTGTCTGTATGTGTGCTACGATGACGTTTACAGCAGGTTTAAATTAGAAAATTAATGTTCCTCTACAGCATTTCGCTGTATCCATTAATCTCTGGATATCGCTGTTTACATCTGCATCTACATCAATACGCCGTAAGCCGACTGACGGTATGTGGCGGAGAGAACTTGTAGCACCACTATCTGATCCCCTCTTCCCTGTTTCACTCGAGAATGGCGTGTGGGATTAATGACTGTAGGTAAGCCTCTGTATTAGATCCAATTTCTCGAATTATCTTGTCGTGGTCATTTTACGAGATGTGATGATGAAGTAGTATGTTGTCCAGCTCTTGCCGTGAAGTACTTTCTCGAAGTTTCAATAGTACCCCCTCCATGATGCACAACGCCTGTTGTAGCGCCTGCCACTGGAATATGCCGAGCACCTCTGTAACGCTCTCGCCCCGACCAAAAGATCCAGTGATGAAACGCGTCGCTCTTCGTTGGATCTTCTCTGTCTGTTCTGTCAGTCCTACCTGGTAGGGATCCCAAATAATGAGCAATAGTTAAGAATCGGTCGAACAAGTGCCTCGTAAGACACCTCTTACGTGGATGGGTTATATTTCCGTAAGATAAATCTCAGTCTGGCATCAACTTTTCTTGCTATTTGCTATTCGTGGCCATTCCGCTTAGGTTCGCTCTAAATAGATACTTAAGTATATTTCACGGTAGATATTGTTTCCAGCAAATTGTCATGAAATGGTTGAAATGGCTCTGAGCATTATGGGACTAAAATTTAGGCAGTTAACTTATGTCAAATTGAAATAACAGTAAAATAATTTTACATCTCAGACCGGATTTTCTAATCAGATCCTTTCATTTTAAGTCTGCAATTCATCTTTTTCAATCTTGATCTGATTTAATTCATTATAAATGGTTCCGAAAGCCTGCGACTGTGTAAAGAATAGGTTTGTTTACAAATAACTCATCTGCTACCAGTCACGACTTACTTTATTTTATTTGTCACACGGCGCGTTTTGGGAAATGATTCACATCTTCAAGTGTGTTTTCTGTGTTTGTTATGTCATTCCTATGTGTTGTTGTCGGTGTGTGAGTTCTGCTTCATTTCGTTGACTTTACTGCAATACTTAAGAAAACACGCGATTTTTAGTTGGTTAAAGATCTTTTTGTAAATTTAGTGGCGAAATTTAGAAGAATTTGTCCTTACAGTTTCCCTGTGGCCCATTTGTGCAGAGTCTCACACACACTAAACATCACACATAACTTGTTGTACACTTTCAAACATCGAAAACATTTTACATCAAAAAACAGTTCCATTGCTGTTCCTACAAGTAGTCAACAGAGATGACATTATAGGTCTTCCACAGAGTATGATATGCTTTTGTACAGAGGATATTTACCTCAACAATCTGGATCATAATAGTTTACAATTGTGCTTATTTCTATGTGTTACTATTTTTATTTAAGTATACTCTCGAAACATCTGAAGGAATTCACTGATTCTCTTTCAAGTTTTTAGTGTAATATTTTATCTTCATATTTTCTGTCATGTGAATATATCTCCAGTTCTTCTAGCAAATATGTTCTTTACTTAGTCCGTGGAGTACTTCGACAGATTGCTGTATTTTTCCAAATGGGTGTCCTGTATTATGTACATATGTTGTTATGGCTGATGTAGTGTGTCTGTTGTGTGTGTGTAGGCTTTTATGTGCTCTGTGTACCTGGTGTTGAAATTTCGGCCTGTTTGTCCTAGGTAGCACATAGAGCATTCCTGGGGTGTGATCTCGTATATTCCAGAGTCTGAGTATGGATGATGTTTACACTTTATATTGTGTATTAGTTTTGTTGTAGTTTATTTGAGTAGAAAAACCAATTTTTACATCGTAATTTTTGAAAATATTTGCAATCTTCTGTGATACATTGTCAGTGTATGGGATATTAGATATACATTTGTTTCTCTGTTTTTCTTCTGTGGTGTAGCTTGTACCTGGGTCTTTCTTCACTTTGTCTAGGATTGTGTCAACTATGGAAGCATTGTACCCATTGGCAACTGCAATCTTTTCACTGTGTTTATTTCTTGTAACATGTTTTCTTGGTTCAATGGTATTTTAGTTGCCCTATGCAACACCGACCTGTATGCTGCCTGTTTATGGATATTTGGGTGACACGAGGTTGCAGGGATTGTGGTATCAGTAATTGTGTTTTTCTTATGAATTTTGACTGTGCACGTGTTGTTGTGTCTTGTAATATTTAGGTCCAGAGAATTGATGCTTTTATTTTGCTCATTTTCCATTGTAAATTGGATTTCATCATGTATACTATTGAAGTAATTTAAAACTTCTGTAATGTCTTAGGTGTCCCCTTTTACTAACAGTAGTGTGTCATCTACATATCTCCCATAAAATTCAAATTTCTTTAGGCAAGGTTCTTGGCTGTTAAATAATTTTTGTTCTAATCGATTTATGTATGTGTCAGGTATGGTACCAGATATACATGAGCCCATTGCTAGGCCATCTGGTTGTTTATATATGTTGCCATTAAAAGTGAAGTAATTGTAACTCAGGGTTAGCCGAAGGAGTTCGATAAATTCAACAGTTTATACATATCTAAAGGCACATATCTAAAAGACCTAACAAAAAGCTTTCAAATGAAGATGAATGTAATGATGAGTAACAGAAATGAGATCAACAATAAATGCAACATCAAAACTGGAACTAGAAGAAGTGAAGAAATTCTGTTTCCTTGAAAGCAAAATGACAAATAAAAGACGAAGCAAGGAAAATACAATATACACACTAACACTGGCAAAGGCTGGATTCCTGGCCGAGAGAAGTCTACTAATATCAAACATCAGGATCAGTAAGAAGAACGTTAGGAACACTGCACAGTTTGCTAATGAAGCAAAGAGTGTGGGGAAACAGGGAGAGAATAAAAGTGTTTGATATGTGTTACAGAAGGATTCTGAAAATTAGATAGAGTGGTAGGATAAGGAATGGGGAAGTTCTCTGCAGAGTCGGTGAGGAGTGGAACAGATGGGTCAGGATGATAGGACTTAGGGAATAACTTGCATTCCACTAGAGGAAGTTCTAGAGGGTAAAAATTGTAAGGGCATGAAGAGACTGGTATAAACCCCATTAATAATTGAGCACATAGGGGGCAGATGGTACTCCGAGATGGTGATGGTGGAATAAGAGAAGAATTTTTGTTGAGCCCCATCGAACCCGTCAGAAAATCTATGACTCCAAAAAATGACTATCGACAAATATGATTTGTTGCACGTGCAATTTCAACTAATTGTCTTTACTCATCAAACGTAGTGTATATTGTTTATATCATCAGTATGTACTTTTGCACCGACTAAGCACAAGGTCACTCTTAAGTCTCTCCACAGTTAAAGAAAACGTATGCGTGAAAATTACGAAACACAGAGAAAAATGTCACACGTCAGCGGACAGAGCATCGTAGTATGCGTTGTGGCGTAGCAGCAGACCGCAACACTAAGTAGCCAGGATTGTCATAACATGTAGACCATCACCCGGTCATCGGGGCTTGTTAACGCGACCGCTTCCGGGACGCTGGTGTATGGCGACCCCACATCAAATCCGCCCGGCGAGTCGCTGTGCTGGCCAGTGTGCATGTGCTTTTTAGGAGATTTCCCCACATGCCTCTACGTTAACACTGAGCTGGTTCCCATGTTATGCCTCAGATACACGCTACGCAAACAGTTAGAACATACTTTCTCACACTTACACAAGGCATTTACTCAGTACGCAGAAAGCTGTGTAAGGGGAAGGGGGGGGGGGGGGTGAACAGGAGACCAATTTATCTTAGCTTAAAACACTTACTCGGCACATAGAGACAAATCGTCTGCTCCGTACTGTAGCATGGCATCAGTTAGTACCTGCGGATAGGCAACCCATTGAAAACATTTATAAACTGGGCTGCTGTTGCGTCCACCCATGCAGTTTGTGTCAACGACGTCAACGAACTGCACACAAGTACAGACATTTGCCGCGTCACAACGAGTGTTCTGTACTGGCCACCCGCAATGTGATTTAAAAACTTGCAGACACTCTCTGTCCGCGGAAAGGAGATGTGCTATTTTGTTCTGCGTCTCACTGTCGCGCAGTCGTCTTCTCAAACACTGGAAGTACTTTTGAATGACCCTGAATATCAGATAGTGACATTTGGTCGAAATTGTAATTGCAAGAAATACATTTCGTTGACAATCTATGTTCAAAAGTTACACTGGTGTCTCGTAATCTAAACGATACAGTACAAGTCATCATGAGGAAAGAATTGTAAAGGTATGTCCAGAAACAAATACTTGTCGATAAATGATGCATTCTCTCCTATTAAAGCTGAGTGCTGCTCAGTGAAGTTATCACTCTTCTCCTTTTGTTCAGGGCCAACAGCATGGCACGAATATAAAAATCATATACAGGGTGTTTCAGCTGCCCTTCTCGACGTCGTTTTATGACACCCAGAAATATATATGGCCTTCATAAACTATAAATTGTAAATGTCGCGCGTGATTTATGAAAAACAGGGATAAAGTTGCGGGTTGCATAAAATGACATTGTCAGGGGCAGGTGAAATGAAAATGACAATATAAGTAGTTTGAAGAATCATTTAAGATTATTTTACAGTATCAAGATAAGTATAATACTTATAGCTAGGGCACCTACGCATACGGCTATTGATGTAATAGAGCATAAGAAAGAACTCGACAGAAACTGTGTAGAATACACCTGGAGAATACACGGTTCACGCAGCCACAGTTGTCAGACACACTTGGCTTTCCTCGTGTATGGTGAAACGCATTGGAACACACCCGTGGCTGTTGCGTGTGCATATTTTAGATGGGTGTGGCGTACACCTTTAAATATCCTCACAGCGCAAAATGTAGGCGCAAAAGTTGACGTGAACATGAATGTCATGCTACTGGACATCCTCGGACCATCTACGGCTCACTAAATCTTTGTGTTATGTAAGGTCCAATGAGGCGTGGAAAACCGGGGATGCCCCGCCCTACATAATTTCCATCCGCTGTTGACACAAAAGTATTATTAGTATCGTACCACGTCATAAAGTAAAAATTCTACCAGATAACCCGACGTTTCAGCGACGGTTACAGTAGCTTTCTTCAGGGGCAACGGGTGACCAGAAGACGGCCACTGTAACCACGGCAAAAACGTCGGTTTCTTCAGTATAGCTTTTACATTACGGGGCTGTACAGTACTAAGAAAACTTTTATGTCAACTGACTTTCGCTGCGTAAGCCCAAGCAATTACAACATCCGCTGTGTTTCTGAAAGAAAACGGTGACAAACAGCACCAGTTCATTTGCGTGGTGATGCGTCTGGCCCTATGAGTATGCCATCTATAATTCATACCGTGTTCACTCGAGGATATTGCATCTTCTCACATGTGTTTGTTTTGGTAATTTATTATCCCACTCTGTGTGAATCCTGCCTCGAGGTACTGTACATGCTGTATGAGACGAGAATAACGCCCCTGCTCGACGATAACTGTGTGATTGATGCCTTCAGTCACTCCAAATGTGACTCGTGCGTTTCGGGATCAAAGTCGACTCGACGCATCACGCGCTCCTCCACATCCGGTGAGGTCTGCCGTCATCTCTTGTCCCTGTTAAAAGTCATCCTTTTTTGTATGTTGCTGGAACAACCAGCGAAAATTTTTTCTTCAGATAAAAGAAGCGTTCAAGGTTTTGTTCAGTGTACGTGACACAGACCTGTTAAATAACGAAGTTACCAAAACCCTATCACAGCGTAATGTCTGCAATTTACTGCGTGGAATAATAGCATTCCATTTCACTGTTCACGCTGAGCCCTTTCCTCCAAATCACAAATGTTGATCTGATGTCACAACAAACTCAAAACGATACGTACTACACAGGGTAGTCTACTGATAGTGACCGGGCCAAATATCACGAAATATGCATGAAACGAGAAAACTACAAAGAATGAAACTTGTCTAGCTTGAAGGGGCAAACCAGATGGCGCTATGGCTGGCCCGCTAGATGGCGCTGCCATAGGTCAAATGGATATCAACTACGTTTCTTTAAATAGGAACCCCCATTTTTTATTACGTATGAATATTTTAGTTGGCCCACTTTTTTCGCTTTGTGATAGGTGGCGCTATAATAGTCACAAACGTTTAAGTACGTAGTACGTGGTTTCACGTAACATTCCGCCAGTGTGGACGGTATTTGCTTCGTGATACATTAACCGTGTTAAAATGGACCGTTTAACAATTGCGGAAAAGGTCGATATCATGATGATGTATGGCTATTGTGATTAAAATCACCAACGGGCGTGTGCTATGTATGCTGCTCGGTAACCTGGACGACATCATCCAAGTATCCGGACCGTTCGCCGGATAGTTACGTTATTTAAGGAAATAGGAACTGTTCAGCCACATGTGAAACGTCAACCACGACCTGCAACAAATGATAATGCCCAAGTAGGTGTTTTGACTGCTGTCGCAGCTAATCGGCACATCAGTAGTAGACAAATTGCGCGAAAATAGGGAATCTCAAAGAGGTCGGTGTTGAGAATGCTACATCAACATCGATTACACCCGTACGATATTTCTATGCACCAGGAATTGCATGGCGACGACTTTGAGCGTCGTGTACAGTTCTGCCACTGGGCACGAGAGAAATTACGGGACGATGACAGATTTTTTGCACGCGTTCTATTTAGCGACGAAGCGTCATTCACCAACAGCGGTAACATAAACCGGCATAATATGCACTAATGGGCAACGGAAAATCCACGATGGCTGCGACAAATGGAACATCAGCGACCTTGATGGGTATGGTGCGGCATTACTGGAGGAAGGATAATTGGCTCCCATTTTATCGATGGCAATCTAAATGGTCCAATGCATGCTGATTTCCTACGTAATGTTCTACCGATGTTACTACAAGATGTTTCACTGTCTGACAGAATGGCGATGTACTTCCAACATGATGGATGTTCGGCACATAGCTCGCGTGCGGTTGAAGCGGTATTGAATAGCATATTTCATGACAGTTGGATTTGTCGTCGAAGTATCGTACCATGGGCCGTACGATCACCGGATCTGACGTTCCCGGATTACTTTCTGTGGGGGAAGTTGAAGGATATTTGCTATCGTGATCCATCGACAACGCCTGACAAAATGTGTCAGCGCATTGTCAATACATGTGCGAACATTACGGGAGGCGAACTACTCGCTGTTGAGAGGAATGTCGTTACACGTATTGCCAAATGCATTGAGGTTGACGGACATCATTTTGAGCATTTACTGCATTAACCACGCTGTAACAGCATGCGTTCTCAGAAATGTTAAGTTCACAAAGGTACATGTATCACATTGGAACAACAGAAATAAAATGTTCATACGTACCTACGTTCTGTATTTAAATAACCTACCTGTTACCAACTGTTGGTCTAAAATTGTGGGACATATGTTTGTGACTATTACAGCGCCATCTATCACAAAGCGAAAAAAGTGGTCCAACTAAAACATTCATAAATCTTTACGTACTACACGAATATGTAATAAATGGTGTTCCTATTTTAAAAAACGCAGTTGATATCCATTTGACCTATGGCAGCGCCATATAGTGGGCCAACCATGGCGCCATCTGGTTGCCCGCTTCAAGCTAGACAAGTTTCGTTCTTTGCAGTTTTTTCGTTTGACGCTTATTTCGTGAGATATTTCGTCCAGTCGGGATCAAAGGACCGTCATGTATAGGAGATGAAGATCCTGTATAGGTGATGTAGGAGACGGTTGTGTGTGTGGTATCTCTAACGAGTGCACAAAACGGGACTAACTACAGAGGCAAACAAAAATAATAGGAAATGGATAATGAATGTCAGAGAAATGACCCGGTCTCACGCAGACGTTGGTACACAGCAGCAACGGTCACATGATGCGGGGTACGGAATTAGGATATTGTTGTTGATAAACCCGCTGTGCAGCTCGTCCGTTGTGGTGCGCTACGTGGTACGTACCAAGCATGTCAGAGTACTCACTCCAGGTGTATCGCTCCATTAGTAAAACAGAGACAATGCACTAATACACTGGTGGACAGCAGTTGCCTACAACTGAAGAGCGTAATACGCCTTCTAACAACTGAAGAGCGTAATACGGCCTCCACCGGTTTAAATACTCCTCATAGGAAAAAATGACATTAGGGAAAAATATTTGTTTTGATGTTCCCTACAACCTCCCAGAGCTTGTCGGTTTAAATACTTTTCACCCTGTATATGTATACGCTACAGCAACAACACATGACTAAATCTGTAGGTGATTTTGTCTACTGAAGGGACGCAATTTAGCACAAAGTTCTGCCACGTCTGACAACAACAACCAGTGTGAGCATCAAATCAAACCGAGCTTGGATGACACTGTGCTTCATTCAGTGCTACTTCAATTCAATTAGGGAGTTCAAAAACCGCAGTGGGTGACGAGTGGTACAGTGCCCATTTGTCAGTAACACATTATCAGATCCAGTCTTGGATCGTGTTGTTGAAAGAGAACGTCACACAGACCTTCAACACAGGGCACAGCAACCATCCTTGACAGGTCAGTAATGTAAATCCGCTGTCACAACTGTCATCTCCGTGAAGCAAATGTGATCGCCTTGCGACCCCTGTGGAATCCTAAACCATCGCCCGTATGATGACACCGAACCTGGGAATTTCGTTGTCGTCGGACCCTCCACACGCGGATATGCCCATCGTGATGCTGTACGCAAAGCTAGTCAATTTGTGAGGTAGCACCACCACAGTGTTGTTGAGCGCGCAGCTATGGTCGGGCGTGTCTCTGTTGCCGCGTCAAGTCCCCTCGACCGCCGACAGGTGCGCCACAGCGCCCTCTACGCGGACACAGAGGCGCTACACCGGCGCCACCTGGGCGAGCAGCTGCCGCCCCTGTGGCAGTCTCTGTCGGCTACGAGCCTCGTGCTGCTCAACACGCACTGGACCATCGGCGGCGCAGTGCCGCTGCTGCCCAACGTAGTAGAGGTCGGCGGACTACACATCGAGCAGCCGCAGCCCCTGCCGCAGGTACCGTCACTGTACTTTGTTCAAAAATTCATCTGCATTTCGACTTATTCGATACTGCGCTCCATCTTTTCAAGTCACGCTAATCCCATGAAACATGGACCTTGCCGTTGGTGGGGAGGCTTGCACGCCTCAATGATACAATTAGCCGTACCATAGGTGCAACCACAACGGAGGGTATCTGTTGAGAGGCCAGACAAACGTGTGGTTCCTCAAGACGGGCAACAGCCTTTTCAGTAGTTGCAGGGGCAACAGTCTGGATGATTGACTGATCTGGCCCTGTAGCACTAACCAAAACGGCCTTGCTGTTGTGGTACTACGAGCGGCTGAAAGCAAGGGGAAACTACAGCCGTAATTTTTCGCGAGGGCATGCAGCTTTACTGTATGATAAAATGATGATGGCGTCCTCTTGGGTAGAATATTCCGGAGGTAAAACAGTCCTCCATTCGGATCTCTGGGCGCGGACTACTCAAGAGGACGTCGTTATCAGGAGAAAGAAAACTGGCGTTCTACAGGATCGGAGCGTGGAATGTAAGATCTCTTAATCGGGCAGGTAGGTTAGAAAATTTAAAAAGGGAAATTGATAGATTGAAGTTAGATATAGTGGGAATTAGTAAAGTTCGGTGGCAGGTGAATACAGGGTTATAAATACAAAATCAAATAGGGGTAATGCCGGAGTAGGTTTAATAATGAATAAAAAATAGGAGTGCGGGTAAGCTACTACAAACAGCATAGTGAACACATTATTGTGGCCAAGATAGACACGAAGCCCATGCCTACTACAGTAGTACAAGTTTATATGCCAACTAGCTCTGCAGATGGCGAAGAAATTGATGAAACGTATTATGAGATAAAATAAATTATTCAGGTAGTGAAGGGAGACGAAAATTTAATAGTCATGGGCGACTGGAATTCGAGAGTAGGAAAAGGGAGAGAAGTGAATAGGTGAGTAGGTGAATATGGATTGCGGCTAAGAAATGAAAGAGGAAGCCGCCTGGTAGAATTTTGCGCACAACCTAACTTAATCACAGCTAACACTTGGTTCAAGATTCATGAAAGAAGGTTGTATACATGGAAGAACCCTGGAGATACTAAAAGGTATCAGACAGACTATATAATGGTAAGACAGAGATTTAGGAACCAGGTCTTAAATTGTAAGACATTTCCAGGGGCAGATGTGGACTCTGACCACAATCTATTGGTTATTAACTGTAGATTAAAATTGAAGAAATTGTAATAAGGTGGGAATTTAAGCAGATGGGACATGGATAAACTCACTAAACTAGAGGTTGTACAAAGTTTCAGGGAGATTATAAGGGAACAATTGACAGGAATGGGGGAAAGAAATACAGTAGAAGAAGAATGGGTAGCTCTGAGGGATGAAGTAGTGAAGGCAGCAGACGATCAAGTAGGTAAAAAGACGAGATCTAGTAGAAATCCTTGGGTAACAGAAGAAATATTGAATTTAATTGATGAAAGGAGAATATATAAAAATGCAGTAAATGAAGCAGGCCAAAAGGAATACAAACGCCTCAGATTAGATTACATTAATACTTGTTCCATAGATCATTAATATGACACTTTGTAATGATGTGGAACGTGTCAGGTTAATGAAAGATGTCTGCACAAGATATTACATTACACAAAATATTGCATGATACTAATGTTTATGTTAGTTTTTTTCCCTCCCTTATATCTAAAAATTCAGCCACTGAGTAGAAGGAGTTGTCTTTTAATTTATTTTTAAATGTTTGTTGACTATCTGTCAGGCTTTTGATGCTGTTTGATAGGTGACCAAAGACTTTTGTGGCAGCATAATTTACCCTTTTCTGTGCCAAAGTCAGATTTAACCCTGTATAGTGAAGATCATCCTTTCTCCTGGTCTTATAGCTATGCACACTGCTATTACATTTGAACTGGGTTGGATTATTAACAACAAATATCATAAGTGAATATATATACTGTGAGGTTACTGTGAGGATCCCTAGATCCTTAAATAGATGTCTGTAGGATGACTGTAGGTGGGCTCCAGCAATTATTCTGAATACACGTTTTTGAGCAATGAATACTTTTCTACTCAACGATGAATTATCCCATAATGTGATGCCATACGAAAACAGTGAATGAAAATAGGCATAGTAAGCTAATTTACTGAGATTCTTATCACCAAAATTTGTAATAACCCTAATAGCATACGTAGGTGAACTCAGACGTTTCAGCAGACCATCAATATGTTGCTTCCAGTTTAACTTCTCATCAGTGGACATCTAAAAATTTTGAGAATTCCACCTTAGCTACAGACTTCTGTTCAAATTCTATATTTATTACTGGATTCGTGCCATTTACTGTATGGAACTGTATATACAGTGTTTTATCAAAATTTAAAGAGAGAGTCCGCTTGCTGAAAACCACTTAATAATTTTGTGAAAAATATCATTTACAATTACATCACTTAGTTCTTGGTTTTTGGATGTAATTACTGTACTTGTATCACTACCAAAAAGAACTAACTTCTCATCTTCATCAATATGGAATGGTAAGTCATTAATGTATATCAAGAACAGTAAAGGACCTAAGACCGAACCCTGTGGGACCCCGTACTGGATAGCCCCCCAGTTTGAGGAATCAGCTGTTGTTTTAACATTACATGAACCACTTATTTCAACTTTCTGCATTCTTCTAGTTAAGTATGAATTAAACCATTTATGCACTGCCCCCCTCAAACCATAATGATTTAGCTTATCTAAAATAATTCCAATTTATCGACAGGAAGTGCAAAATGGCTAAGCAGGGATGGCTAGAGGACAAATGTAAGGATGTAGAGGCTGATCTCACCAGGGGTAAGATAGATACTGCGTACAGGAAAATTAAAGAGACTTTTGGAGAAAATAAAGCCACTTAAAACAAATCAAGAGCTCAGATGGAAAACCAGTTCTAAGCAAAGAAGGGAAAGCAGAAAGGTGGAAGGTGGAGGGTCTATACAAGGGCGATGTACTTGAGGACAATATTATGGAAATGGAAGAGGATGAAGATGAAATGGGAGATACGATATTGCGTGAAGAGTTTGACAGAGCATTGAAAGACCTGAGCCGAAACAAGGCCCCGGGAGTAGACAACATTCCATTAGAACTACTGACGGCTTTGGGAGAGTCAGTCCTGACAAAACTCTACCATCTGCCATCTGGTGAGCAAGATGTATGAGATAGGCGAAATACCCCCAGACTTCAAGAAGAATATAATAATTCCGATCCCAAAGAAAGCAGGTGCTGACAGATGTGAATATTACCGAACAATCAGTTTAATAAGTCACAGATGCAAAATACTGACGCGTATTCTCTACAGACGAATGGAAAAACTGGTTGAAGTTGATCTAGGGGAAGATCAGTTTGGATTCCGTAGAAATGTTGGAACACGTGAGGCAATACTGATCCTACGACTTATCTTTGAATCTACATTAAGGAAAGGGAAACCTATGTTTCCAGCATTTGTAGACATAGAGAAAGCTTTTGACAATGTTGACTGGAATACTCTCTTTCAAATTCTGAAGGTCGCAGGGCTAAATTCAGGGATAGAAGGCTATTTACAATTTGTACAGAAACCAGATGGCAGTTATAAGAGTCAGGGGGCACCAAAGGGAAGCAGTGGTTGGGAAGGGAGTGAGAAAGGGTTGTAGTCTATCCCCAATGTTATTAAATCTGTATATCGAGCAAGCAGTGAAGGAAACAACAGAAAAATTCGGAGTAGGTATTAAAATCCATAGAGAAGAAACAAAAAATTTGAAGTTCGCCGATGACATTGTAATTCTGTCAGAGACAGCAAAGGACTTGGAAGAGCAGTTGAACGGAATGGACAGTGTCGTGAAAGGAGGGTATAAGATGAACACCAACAAAAGCAAAACGAGGATAATGGAATGTAGTCGAATTACGTCGGGTGATGCTGAGGAAATTAGATTAGGAATGGTTCAAATGGGTCTGAGCACTAAGGGACTTAACATCTATGGTCATCAGTCCCCAAGAACTTAGAACTACTTAAACCAAACTAACCTAAGGACATCACACAACACCCAGCCATCACGAGGCAGAGAAAATCCCTGACCTCGCCGGGAATCGAACCCGGGAACCAAGGCGTGGGAAGAGAAAACGCTACCGCACGACCACGAGCTGTGGGCTTTAGATTAGGAAATGAGATACTTAAAGTATTAAAGGAGCTTTGCTATTTGGGGAGCAAAATAACTGATGATGGTCGAAGTAGAGAGGATATAAAATGTAGAATGGCAATGGCAAGGAAAGCGTTTCTGGAGAAGAGAAATTTGTTAACATCGAGTATTGATATAAGTGTCAGGAAGCCGTTTCTGAAAGCATTTGTATGGAAGTGAAACATGGACGATAACTAGTTTGGACAAGAAGAGAATAGAAGCTTTCGAAATGTGGTGCTACAGAAGAATGCTGAAGATTGGAGGGGTAGATCATCTGAGGAAGTATTGAGTAGGATTGGGGAGAAGAGAAGTTTGTGGAACAACTTAACTAGAAGAAGGGATCTTTTGGTAGGACATGTTCTGAGGCATCAAGGGATCACCAATGTAGTATTGGAGGGCAGCGTGGAGGGTAAAATTCGTAGAGGGAGACCAAGAGATGAATACACTAAACAGATTCATAAGGATGTAGGTTGCAGTAGGTACTGGGAGATGAAGAAGCTTGCACAGGATAGAGTAGCATGGAGAGCTGCATCAAACCAGTCTCAGGACTGAAGACCACAACAACAACAACAATCTTTGTGATCAAAAAGGATACACGCACACACAAACATCACGACGCACCACGAAGGAATTATCCGCATGGGACGGAAATTCGTAAATATGCTGCACATCTACTGATAAACAAATGATTATTTTTTCAGAAAAACTGCGTGATTTGTTCAAGAGAAAGAACTTTACATATCGAGCAAGCCAATAATGCGTTAGTCAACTTCTGGACCTCACGCTACCAGTTATTCATCTTGGCATTGATTGTATAGTTCTTGTATGTACTAACAATACCTCCACTTGCAAAGTAGATTAGAAATAAGATTAATAATGTTTCTCACGCACCATATGTTTGCTTTATCGGGTAACAATAAAACTATTGACTGTGGGTGGTATCGTCAAAATCGACATAATGAGGTCACCGTAATTAAGTCATTAATTTGGCACTTATCTTGAATGGATTCCCATGCAGATTTCGTCGAATTCCTTATGGCTCATCTTATTGATTCTGGGGTGATTCCACTTTGGCTACTAGAAGGTCCGGATCTGTATTTTAGCAATATTTGAAGACCTAACAAATGCGTTTTTCAGGAAATTATTAATGATAGAACAACCCCAGATCAGAACAGTGGCATGGTAGAAATAATTTTTGACTTGGTGTTCACGATCCACATTTTAATAGAGTTCTTGTAAATTCACATATACTTCTCCTTAATTGTCACATCATCAAGTAAACAGTTTTATATCAATCTTCACATACATAATTTCCACTTCAACTAAACAAAAGACTTGACTGTTCTTTTACAAAGGGAAATAACAATATAACTTCTGCAAAGTCAAACAAAGACTGCTCTGTGCGCATTCATGCCAAAACGATTACAAGTAAGTCAAAGGAAATGACAATCTCACAGAAATGCATACACACAAGAACCATATCACTGTAATATACCGATACATCGGAGTAACTATATATTAACAAAACCAAATGTGAGTATTGTCAGAAAAAGTAGTTCGATATTACTGGCATCGAGAACTGGCGGTTGGAGTGCCGTAATGGTCACGTAAATGAAGAACCATTACAAGGTCCTCCTGAGAGATAATGTGCCAAATATTGTCCAACTGGTTCGTTAGATCGCCAAGGTCTTGAGGTGATACGAGGGCTCTGTCTGTAATGCCCAAAACGTTCTCAACTTGGGAAAGATCCGGCGACTTCGCTCGGCAGGGTAGGGTTTGACAAGCACGTAGTAGAAACTCTTTCCGTGTGCAGGCGGGCACTATCTTGCTGATATTTAAGCCCTGGATGGCTTAAGATGAAGGGCAACAAAACTGGGAGGAGAATATCGTCGACGTACCGCTGTACTGTAAGAATGCCACAGATGACAATCAAATGGGCCGAATGGTTGGTATCCCACTGCGTCTCCATACACGTCTTCAGCCTGAAATCTCATTCACTGGAGTAGAATTGTCGTCAGTTATGTGTCTCGTTTGGAACTGAACGGTGTTTGCTGGTCTTCGTGCTTACCGAATCCTAACTTGGCCCTCACGCTCTCCGCATCTCACCCCAGTTCGGAATGTTGGAGCATTATGGGCTGGTCTCTCCAACTAGTGTTGGAATTTGACGATATAACGCGCCATTGGGACAGAATTTGGCATGAAAATCCTCAGGACATCCAAGAACTGCATCAGTCAATGCCAAGCAGACTAAGTGCTTGCATAAGGGTTAGGGATGGACCAACGCATTACTGACTTGATCCATTAGTGAAACTCTTACTCTTGCATAAAGCATGCAGTTTTTGTGAAATTGTAAGCATATGTTTCTCTGTAGATGTACGTCACATCTACGGATTTCCGTGCAGTTTGGATGATTGATTCGTGGTGCATCTTTTTTTATATGTCTTAGACTGTATTGTTTGCTTCTCAAGATACGCCTTTCATATTACATCACCCGCAGAACCTCTACAATGTTTTTTCTATGATTTAGTCTTGGTCTGCTCCTTCTACTTTCCCCTTCTACAGCTGTTTCCAGTGTTAAGTTCTCCACTTCTGGATACCATAGCAAACACTCCAAAGACCTGTGTTCTTATCAGTTATTTCCGGCGTTTCATAATTTTGCGCTTTATTTGTCGATATAACTTTAACATTCTGTCACAGCAATACATACCAAATGCTTCCATTTCATTTTTATAATTATTACCGCTCCTCACGCTTCGTGTTCTTCATTTCCGATGGTCCACCTTTCTATATATACAGGGTGAGCAAAACCAAACTGTTCCGAAAAATGCGTTGCGCAAGAAATCCTGTAATTGTCTCTCATTGCATCGTATAAGTTTGAATTTTTTCTCAAAGGTGCCCTCAACAGTCTTCTGCAATTGTGGAAAAGGGGCACACGGTGAATCACACAGGCTCGGCGACGCATCAAACAGCAAGGTTTCCACACATGCCGAAAAAAAGGCGATAGCTCAGAAAATCATGTGAGCTGTACGGTGGATTAATTTATGCTACACTTATACCAAATTTCACCAAAATTCTGCCCAACGTCGCCGTGTAAATTTGACACGATACGAAGGTCGTCATAACCCCTCTTACGAACATGTCAACCCTTTTCTTTGACGCTTCTGCGATGGAGGTCAAGCCTACGACACCCAGAGCTAAAATCACGCTTGTGGGTGGTCGAGGAAAATAGATATACCGCCGCTAAGAACTGAGACGAAGAGTCCTGAGAGGGCGGCATAAGAGGCATAAATGAAAGCACTTCTCCCCTGGGCAAGTTGATTCCCATACATTTCACGATTAAAAATTAGGCCACTGTTACCACGCCTTGGACGTTCTAAACCTACTCTAAGGACGTTGCGGGGCTGGAACCCAACCAACCACGTTCTTACCCCTTTGGAATGTAGGGGATTCTTCGCTGTACGATACATGTTGGAACGTCAAGAGACAGTTCAAAACCATTCGCTGAAATTCGAACATGATCCGAAGCAATAACGTGTTTTTATGCTTTTACATGCCTCCTTTTTCGGGCCCTTCTGCGGCGTGATCACGAAGTGGTTCGACAGTGTCATGTGTGTGAATGAAATGGAATAGTGTTCTAAGAAAACTCAGTTCGGCAATAGCCCCAGTGGGAACCATGCACTTTTCTTGTGCAGGGACCTTGAACAAGTTAAAAATGTACCTGTCAGAAATTGCGACAGCAATTCAGCTGCGAGGCTGCTGCAACACCTGAGGGTTCGCCAAACCCTTTGACGCTGTTTTGACGCTGTTAGTAGAAGATTGACTTCTTGCAGGCGCTAGAACAGCCGCAAGGCTGAATTGGTGTTTAAAGCATCGCCAAGCCGGAGGCTGAGGTTGCAGATTGCCACGCTTTTGCATCATTACAGAGGAAGATTGTAGACGTCGTTGAGTCAAATTTCAAAGTTATGCCTCGCAATGGCAGACAGTTACGGGGCTTCGAAAAGTGATCCTTTCATTTTGTTGCGCAGTTGGTATGGGCAACACAATTTACATCACTAAACCAAGGCTGCCTATGTTGAAGTGCATGAAATGTTTTTTTCGGTGCTGTTTGACTCTTCCCCTCCTGTACAGCCACATTTTGCCTCCTTAAGATGTTTGATGGAGAACAATTCTGGCACCTCTATTTTTCCACCTTTCTGATCCATACACGAATGGCGCAATGAAAGAATCACTGGTGAGTACACTTGGGAGGAAGCAGTGTTACCCAAGTCTTCTTGGAAGATAGCGTCCATGGATATTTTGTTGAGCATCTGTGAAACGATCCCGCGACGATACACGCCGCTCTTCGTTGGATCTTCTTCGTCTCTTCTATTAATGCTGCCTGGTACAAATCTGAGACCGATGAATAATACTCACGAATAACAAGAATCAGTCGAATGAGTCTTACATTTAAGATACTCCCAACTGATATGAGGTTTTCCTCGAATCTGTTTTACTTGGTCATTCTACTGTAGTTCGGTCGGCACGGTTATTAATAGGTATCTCATGGTAGTTTCTGCTTCCTCTGATTTGTCTCCAGGTATGTAATCTAACAGTACTGCATCTATTCGCCTATTTATGTACAATACACTCTTTTACGTTCACCGTCAACTGACAGTCACTGCACGAATCATCGTTCTACTGTAGGTCCTTGCAGAATTTCGCTACAGTCCTCTGGCGTTGTAACCTTACCACGCAGAACAGGTTTGTACTAATAGCCTGACGGAGCCTCCAACGTCGTCTAATAAATCATTACTATGAACAAATTGTAAATAGCAGCGGTCCTGTATACCCGATGTTACCTTTACGTCTCTCAGTTTTGTTCCGTTATGAACGAAGTGCTGCTTTAAGAAGTCCTGAATCCAGTCTCGAATCGGGTCTGATAGTCTCGAATCGGGTCTGATACTCGACAAGCTCCTGTTTTCTTCAGTAAACGACTACGCGGAACTGTACCAAATACATTCCGCAATGCGAGGAACACGCTGTCAACCTGGGTGCCTTTATATACGGCACACTGGGTCTCACTTTGGAACAAAGCGAGCTGAGTATCGCAAGATCAATTTTTGCGGAATATATGTTAATTTTTATAGAGGTGATTTTCCTTCTCTAAAAGTTTCTTTCATCTTAGTCCCATACATAGTTACTCTCTCACCAACATCTTCCTCGTATCCATATCAGTATCTGATACATGTGGTCAACGTTTCTTTGTGTGTACAAATTAACTTATGCCACCATCCTTCGGATAACCGTCCTGTGTAGTTACACATCCGCAGTATCGGAATTCTTTCACTTTCATCACTGCAGTGTCGTCTCCAAACCTGATGTTAAGCATGACGTTACTCCCCTTTCTGCCAGTGACTCAGTCCCCATTCATCACAAATTTTGCGTTAGCCACTGCAGCATCTTGAATCGTCGGTGATTTTAGAAATAAGTAAGCTGAATGGAGTTTCGGACGGTGAAAACAGGATAAAAATGATTACAAATTATGTACTGTCTGCTCAGCATCCCATCAACGTCATGTGTTAAATTCTGTTTATGTCTACAATCGGTGTCCGAAGGTTGACGAATCTTTTAAGACTGCAGAAGGACAAGTAGCTAGAAGAAGAATACCGTGCAACAGACGATCATAGCCAGCAGATTCACGAGAGTCATATATGGGATGTTATTTAACAATAAGATGAATATTTGCTTTAAATAGTTTAGGGGACCAATATGAGGCATTGGTTCAAAAAAAATTTTTTTTATGAAATTTAAATGTTTGTGATTTGTTCATATACTCTTTAAAACATATTCCTGAGAAACGGATTTCAGGACTTTTATTTAAAATGATGTGTTTTCTGTCATGCCCTGATATGATGTGAAAGTACGATTGCTAGGCCTACATCCTGTTTGAACATTTTGCCATCGAATGTGAAATCGTTTCTTCTCCTGCAAAGTTCCGTATTCTTCTGTGTATTGTAGTTGTACGATTGAAATACTATTCCGTAATATTTATTTATATCTATGGATTCTTTGATGAGGTATGTGCTGTGTAGCTTTAGTATATCTAGGGAAATGAATTTTGCACTGAGTGGAATCTGGAGTTTTTTGATGCTTTGTATTTGTTGGCAACGTTTCACTGAAAAAAGAGGTATGAATTTTGTATTGGTTTTTTAAAATTTAATGTACATTTTTATTATTTTTGTAGCATGGATATTTCATAGAAAAATCGTTCTGACACGGCCTTAAGATTTATGGATTTTTGGTTGGGCCTGGAACTTTGGAGCTCTAGGATTCATTATCGTTTTGTCCATAATCCTGCTCTCACCTAAAACTGTGTAAATATAGCCAAGCGTTAGGTGTTACAAATATTAGGTATTATTTCTGGGGAGAATATGGTCTCAGGTCTTTGCCATTGTGTCAACTGTAGAGTGCAAGATGCTGAAAAATCTGTGACAGTAATGGAAAACATAGAAGTCAGTTAGCTAGATGTTGCAAAAGAAAGTTGGATGACACTCTAGAGGCAGATGAAAAAACGTATGCATCAGGCAGTTTTTGATCATGAACAAGTTCAAACCCAGCTAATTTTCTCAAAAGGTGACTTCTCAGATACAACATTTTCAATAGAAAAGTATTTTTTTTTCTGAAGTACTCTTCAAGATAATTCCACGAAATGATTAAAAACAGCACAATGTAACAGTAATCAAAACTAACATGTTGACACATCACACTATTTTCGGTGTCTCTGCACTTCAGTAGCCGAATATCTAGAGCCATGGTTCCAAAAATTTCGTTATAGATTAAAGATGATAGCAAGAAATTCAGTTTTGCAAATGGTGAGCATTTAGTCATGTTTTCGCAGAAAAAAATATATTTTATTAATAACTGTAAGGATACGTTCCACATCAAGACTAATTGTTGTAGAGGTAATTGAAGAACCAAGCAAAAAGCTGTACTGAACAAATACATCCTGCTGTTTCTCGTTTTGCAAGTATACAAAATCAGCAATACGTTCAGCTTAGAGTTTGTGCTGTGCAAAAAATGACCATTTTTTGCACAGTACTGGTTCCTCGGCGACTTCTGCTTCTGTATTCGATTCTTTACCTTCAGACATCGACTGTGCACTTAAGCACGGATTTACAGAGACGTAACACTGCAGCGAGATACAACAGACACTGCTCCGTATCGTAAAATAATGTTTATTCTATTTTAACCGCTGGAACCGACTTACATACTTTCCCAGTGACTCCGTCTACCTTTCATTCAATAACAACGCAAACAGAAAATCACACTGCAAGGACACGTATCAGTCATGCACACGAGTCTGAACACAAATGACACATATACGTAGGACGTTCTGAAATATGTTGATCGACCATATAAGATGACTTAAGAGACAGTGTTCACTCTTTTTTCTAACTGCTCGTCTTGCATCCAAATAAATTCTTCATTTGTGTGGTCATATTGTCCATAAAATATTTATAATTACTGAAGGCATTTACGTACTGTATATAGATCATAATGGAACACTCTCTTTCAAATTGTGAGGTGGCATGGTTGAAATATAGAGAGCGCAAGGCTATTTGCAATTTGTGCAGAAACAGGATCGCAGTTATAAGCAGTGGTTGAGAAGGGTGTGATACAGTGTTGCAGCCTATATTCTACCAGAGACAGCAAATAACTTGGAAGAGCAACTGAACGGAATGAACAGTGTCTTGAAAGGAGAATATAAGATGAACTTCAATAAAAGCAAAACGATGGAATGTAGTTGAATTAACTCAGGTGATGCTAAGGACATTAGGTTAGTAAATGAGGCACTTACGGTGCCGAGCACAAAACTAGTATAAATTTAGTAACTCTTACGTAGTTAGTCTGAACTACTTTAGTAAATTACTTCTGTAGTAATATACTCTTTTAATAATTGTTGAAAAGCTCAATTTCTATCTACTTCTTTAGTTGTAACTAAAATAGAAAAGCCTTTTTACTCAAGATGTAAGGCACTTCTGCACACAGTTGACCCGTGCACTACGTTCCCTCTCGGAAAATATTGATTGTTGCCAAACATTATTGCATTACCTTTTGCGTAATTTATGTTGATCACTAAAATTTTAGAAGCTAGAAAAGATTATTAAATTAAATTATTAAAATTTGAAAATCTAAATGCTGGTGCATTAATTAATGATAAGATCTGTTTATTATGAAACAGAAACGTACTATTAATGGATGAATTTATTTTTAACCTCGCCATCTACAAATACCAACGTCCATTGTTGGTTGGTGACACATATTAATGCAAGTGCCAGTTTGAGATCTGAGCTAGCAGCAATATGGAAGTAGGCAAGAACTATTCAAAAAACATGCCAGAAACTGAAAACGAGCAGTTTGCTGAAATAATGAAAATGTACATAACTACTATAGAATATAAAATGCACGGTGTCAACATGCTAAAAAGGAAAGAGGATGCTTGGAAAAAATACACGTTGATTACAACGCAGAAGCTCTTACACAAAAATCACAAGAGCAGCTCAAAGTAATGTGCAAGGACATGAAAGCGAAAACAAAGCAAATGAAAGCTAAATGTAATCGAGAACAATTTCAAACTGGCGGCGGAGCAGGTGAGGCGAAGATCGGCGGTATAAGAAACTGATGTTGATATGATCCCATAAATTTCGAGGGGATAGCTGGAGTTACCGACAATGGCACATCTGAAGAAAATGTGATACTTTCAAGCAACGTCGATGATAACTGCTCTGAATATAGCAATGAAACTGCTGAAGGTGGAACCTTATCGAATAGTTATGAACCTCAGCCTGCATTCTCTGGTGGTAGCTTATCAGAAGATGCGCCCAGCAAAAGTGGGAGAGAACATTTGGCTGTAGTGAAGAACCGAGAGTTGTTGAAAAAAGCAAAAATGTTATTAATAGAAAGACAAAGAGAAATCACGGAAGAAGAGCACAACCTTAAAATGGAAATTGTGAGAAAGTTCAAGTACGTAATGGAGAAAAATTCAGGTTCCAGTTCTTCAGGAAATGTACTCGAGAAATTAGGGTTTTTGCGAATGAATAAGAAAATATTCATATGTGTAAAACATATTTCATTTCCTTGATATTTTTCTAAAATGGATGATATATTCTTGTTTCTTGTATGGCATAATATTTGTGTTTATCATTTCGACATCGATACTAACTTTTTTTAATACCACATTCTAATATTTAGGGCCTACCTGAAATCGCAGTATTATAAAAGAAGTCTTTTTTTCAGAAATATTCGAATTATTGTATGACTTTATATACTCAATTAACAAATAAAACGAGAATGTTAATCCCCAAGCAAAAAAAGAAGAAAGAACAAAAGAACATAACTACAACACATAAATAAAAAGAGTGACTTTTCACTGCAGTAGTGACAACCGAATGGCTTATTTATTCATGGGGAGTTCATGACGAATTGGCGATCCCCCTGTCACATTAATCTTGTTAGTAAGAGAAATGGCTTTTCATTTAATTTAAAAACTATTTTATTCTTGTCCGCAGACACTGTAGCCATAGCTTCTAGGTCATTTCCAGAAGTATCTGGAGTTTTATGAATTGATCTATCCTTCGAGAAATTTAGCCGAGATATAGTCTCCTCTACCTACACCTGCTGGATCATCCATTACAATCCGACCTGGTGTGAATTCTCCAAAGAGGTCGACATCATCCGTGCTGTCATTACTGTTCAATGAGATGTCAGAATCAGAATCAGTCTCCTCGGTTTCCTTCCTTTTTTGTTATTTGACACAGCCATACGTTTCTGGCTATCCTGCCTTTTGGCCTACTTCTTCTTTCTTTGCTGTTCCAGCAATGAGTTTATTACTGGACGTGGGGTCCCCCATAGTTGTGCTGTCGTCTTACACAGAGCGGCAACCCGCAGTACTCCGCTGTGTGGCAGGCGGCTAGGCCGCAGGCGACGGTGTGTCACTTTTAGGAATGGAGCGTATCACATTTGAGGATTATATTGACAGCGCAATGTTTATCTCCGTACAACAACTGTCTCAGTAGTTAGAACACAACTTTCTGTGTACGTAACATAAATTTCGTACATGTATAGCAAATATTTTGCTAAATGTGGCAAATGTTCTAGAACTGTGCGCACATTTATTTTCAGTTTGAAGGTGCTGTTTGTCAAAATTATTTTGTACCTCCAAACTAAAGTTTCTAATGAAAAATAAATTATGAATCACTGTTCCAAATAATGGCAGCATAACTGATAGCTGAAACATAGATGATAGGTAAGGTTTTCTTATAAAAAGACTGGACGTAATTAATTTTTTGGAAAGTTTGGACTGCATTAGTTTTAGGACACGGTGCATTACATGTTAGTGTTTACAGCGAGGAATAATGACATTCTCTTGAATTAAGCGATAGTATAATAACCGTACAAACCACTTTGTGCGTAGTACATTTAATACATGATAGCAATTTCACATCATCTTTTACACTTGTTGCCGTGAAATAATTATTTCTACCATACATTCTCTGCTGTACTTGACAGGTGCAGAATGTGTATCTTTCGTGCACCATAATTTTCGACACTTATTAAAATTACATTTACCTTGTGCGCATGTATTAAACGTGCAATTGCACGCAATAAAGAATGAAACAGCTTTGTATTTTATGTACAACGAGGCGTCCATACTGCCATCTGGCTATTTATTGATAGCTGCATGGTGTTATGGTGTGGAAAGCTCCGTCTTGTGTAGAGTAGGCTATGGAAGTACTCACAACCATACACTCCATAACGGTTCGCAAAGTATAAATATAGATGTAGATAGCCACTCTGCTTTCGAGTCAGGTTATTGGCAGAGCCTACAAAGTGCTTGTGTTTGTGATTAGAGTATCCCGAAATCAACTGTATAATAATATAAAAAGAAAACAGCTGTAAGGGGGAACGAACGGAATAAACAGAAGTATTGAAGTTAAACTGCTCCCTTGCAGTTTTGTCATGGAATCTGCGAGACAATGGCGTGTGTATTAGCACTGAACTAGCCATGTTTTAGATATGGGACATACTTTGTACCAAACAGTATGAATATTGAGTATACCGCTAAGAGCTACTCCCCATCAGACGAAACGTTTTATTTCAGCATTCAGATGTTCCGCGAACAGCAAAATGCACAGCCTACGGCGGCATTGGTGTGTCGGAGGGCAACATACCGTCGCTGATCTGGCCGCAGCAGTCAGCAAGCTGTTCGGATTGTGCCCAGCATGGGGAAGGAAATCGGCAGTACCCTTCCGAAGGATCCATCCCGGCATTTGCCTGGGACGATTTAGGAACATCACTAAAAACTTAAATCTGGATGGCCGGACTCGAGTCCAGTGCGCTCAAATCTTTACGTCTATCTGGCCATCCTCCTCGGTAGATGAGAGTGCTGATGTACGACTATGTTGTGGCGCTTGGCTCGGAGGTAAGTCGTTGGAATCCTGGTGATGTAAGAGATATTCATCACTATAATTTGCCCGGCGAGTGGAGGCGACATGTTGGTGTAAAGTTCCTGATCACCAGGCTTTGCACCAACTCACTGTACTGAGTTCCAAACTTCTCCTTTGTGTCTCAGTGAGTGTAGACATGTGACACATTTGATAGCGATCCGACCATCGGACGTTAAGGGGAGCCGGAGGTGGTCAAATCCAAAAAACTACGATTTGTTTTGCTACAGAAAATTAATTGGAACATTCCTCTTTAATGTAAACTTCGAATTATTGTTCTACTCGCCCTATAAATGGAGTTATTACCATTTTTCCCCACGCCTGCAGAGGAAATGGGCGGCCGCTGATTGCATCTAACACCCTCTCGTGACTTCCTGGCGAACTGCTTGGGATTTTCTCGGCCTGTTATGCATACAGCGCCTTATGTTACGCATACAGCGAGTGTGCAAGGGTTGGCTACATTGTTTTCTGTGACAAATGAAGCGCTAAGAGCGCGGAACATCCTCTCTTTGCTGTTTACCGTTTCGAATTAGTTCACTGTTGCGCCTGTTGTTGGTAGTATTATATTTCTTGTGTAAAGCGTTGTTCTGGTTACGATGCCACGTTTTAGTAACCGTGTATATAAGAAGAGGAAGAACGTAGGGAAAAGAAAATTAACACTAATACCAAGTTGCGATACTACAATTACTGAAACAGTGCGTTCTTCTGCTAAGCAACACATGGCCGGTCATAGCCCTGTGACATCTTCTAGCAAGAAGCTGACTGGTGGAAGTGACAGATTTCGTGAATATTTTAGTGACAGTGATGATATTAACGAAGTACTTAATATTGGATTATCATCTTCTGTGCTGAAAGAAAGTGTTCTGTGCAAAATGTGTTCAAGTGAAGGAGTGGGACTAGAGATAACAAAGCACTTTAGTTTAGCTTGTGAGATGAAGATAATCTGTGCATGTTGCAAGTATCAAGTTACTTTCTACAATTCACATGCCAGTCTCGTTGGTGAAAATTGACGATCTAGAGTGTTTGATGTGAATGTTCGACTTGTGTATGGTCTTCGATCCATTCGAAAAGGGTCTGCTGCTGGTAAACCGTTTTGTGGTATTATGAACTTGCCATCGCCTCCAAGCAAATTTGGGTACTACTGTGAACTGGTAGGATCCTCTGTTAAAGATGTGGCTTTGAAAACCATGAAGAAAGCAGTGGAGGAATCTGTAGAAATGAACGGTACTTCTAGGGATTTGGTAGTGGCATTAGATGGTTCCTGGCAAAAGAGGGGTCATAAATCCCTGAATGGAGTTGTAACTGCTACTTGTGGCGATAGTGCAAAAGTGATATGCTGCAATATTATCAAAACATTGTAGATGCAAGAATAAAATCAAAGGAGAGCAGAGTGGAACCTGTGAGATAAATTTTAGTGGATCAAGTGGAGCAATGGTAGTGGATGGAGTGAACGTTCAGTTCCCAGATACAAAGTTAGGTGCAAATACTACCTTGGGGATGGTGACTCCAAAGGTTTCAAGACTATAGAGGAACTGAAACCATATGGAAATGAATTTGTAGTTGAAAAGTTGGAATGCAATGGGCATGTGCAAAAGCGTATGGGTGCACGGCTTCGAAGGCTCAAACAAACTTTGGGTTCAAGTAAGCTCAGTGATGGAAGGACAACAAGAGGGAGAGGCAGGCTTATTGATGAGGTGATTGAACGTCTACAGAGATACTATGGGTATGCTATAAGGCAAAATACTAGTAATGTTAGTGACATGCGAAAAGTAGTGTGGGCATTGTTCCTTCATACTGCCTCTTCCAATGAATACCCTCAACACAGCCTGTGCCCAAAAGATTCCTGGTGCAAATATAATGTGAAAAAGGACTATTATCACAAACATGGTTTGCCAGCAGCTGTGATAAATGCAACAAAACCAATTTTTCATGACTTAGCACAGCCAGAATTGTTACACAAATGTCTACACAGAAAGATGCAGAATCCTAATGAGAGCGTAAACAATTTGATTTGGAAAGTGATTCCTAAAAGGGTGTTTGTAAGCATAAAAGCACTGCACTTTGGCATTTATGATGCAATAGCAGCCGACAACCAAGGGAACAGTGTGATGTGTGAAGTTCTGACAGGCATTAGGATTTACAGCTGGGGTGAACACTGTACGAGCACTAAGAAATACGAGTATTGACAGAGACAGGATAAGAGGAGCAGAAAGAAGAGAAAGGCATATGAAGTATGATGGATCAACAGGCCAGAAAAGAAGACAGAAGGGGAAGCTTTTGGAGAATGAAGAAGAAGACCCTGATAATCCATTCTATAGTGCAAGAATGTATTGAGAAACTTTGATAGCCATTTCCCGTAAATTAAAATTTTTCGAATATAAGAAACATTTTCTCAAAATACACTCAAGCTAGAGAGATGAAATTTTCAGACAGCACACCTAGTGGCCAAACTTACATTGTAACACAACCATTTGGCAATATGTTCAGTAATTTCATTTCAGTTTAATTTTAAAGCAATTATTTGTGAAAAAATTGGGTCATTAATAAAAAAATAATTGGAAGGAAAGTATAAAAGATACTCCAAAGTCTCCCTGTCATAACTGCAATACTAAACCACTCTACATGTAAAAAAAATTCAAATTTTTCTATTTGGTAGTTTATTCATAAATGTTCCTCAAAATTAGTGATTTTAACATGGGCAGCATAGGCATCTCCGGCTCCCCTTAATCTCGGAGACCACCTCCATACTATTGGAGAGGAAGAGTCTCAGACGAAGTAAGGAGAAGATAAAATACGAAGCGATCGAGTGAAGAACTACTCGTCTGCTTGTCTACTATTTCTATAATTTTGACCCAACATATTTGACACATTCTGCATGTAACGGACAGGGCCTTTTACTTCGCTCCACACGTCTTCTCGTAAGGCAAAGGTAGGAGTCTAGACACGGGGTCTGAAGTCGTTAGCTGTGTGGCCGTAATATGGAAGGTGTATGGACAACCGTTGTCTAGAATGAGATTTTGGCACTGCAGTGGAGTGTGCGCTGATACGAATTTTCCTGGCAGATTAAAACTGTGTACCGAACCGAGACTCGAACTCGGGACCTTTGCCTTTCGCGGGCAAGTGCTCTACCAGCTAAGCTACCCAAGCACGACTCACGCCCTGTACTCACAGCTGCAGAGTGCAAATGTCATTCTGGAAACATCCCCCAGGCTGTAGCTAAGCCATGTCTCCGCAATATCGTTTCTTTCAGGAGTGCTAGTTCTGCAAGGTTCGCAGAAGAACTTCTGTAAAGTTGGGAAGGTAGGAGACGAGGCACTGGCAGAAGTAAAGCTGTCAGTACAAGGCGTGAGTCGTGCTTGGGTGGCTCAGTTGGTAGAGCACTTGCCCACGAAAGGCAAAGGTCACGAGTTCGAGTCTCGGTCCGGCACACTAGTTTAATCTGCCAGGAAGTTTCATATCCACACACACTCCGCTGCAGAATGAAAATCTCATTCTGGAAACATCCCCCAGGCTGTGGTTAAGCCATGTCTCCGAAATAGCCTTTCTTTCGGGAGTGCTAGTTCTGCAAGTTTGGTAGGAGAGCTTCTGTAAAGTTTGGAAGGTAGGAGACGAGGTACTGGCAGAAGTAAAGCTGTGAGTAGGGGGCGTGAGTTGTGCTTGGATAGCTTAGTTGGTACAACACTTGCCCTCGAAAGGCAAAGGTCCTGAGTTCGAGTCTCGGTCCGGCACACAGTTTTAATTTGCCAGGAAGTCTCATATCAGCCGTTGTCTGTTCGCAGGACATGGAGCAGTTCATGTCTGGATCTAGAGAGGGCGCGGTGTACGTGTCGTTCGGCAGCCTGATCCCGTTCCACACGCTGCCGCTGGAGAAGATGCGCGCCGTCCTGGAGGCGCTGTCCAGCCTGGAGCAGCGCGTGCTGCTGCGCTGCGACGTCTCCCAGCTGCCGGCCGGTGTGCGGCTGCCTGGCAACGTGAGGGCCAGCAGGTGGCTGCCCCAGGTCGACATACTGGGTCAGTCGCTCACTACGCGCTCTGATGGTTACGTTAATTTCGTAAACTATTCAGTTGCAGTTGAGAAAAGACATTATGTAATGCTGGCGCGATATCAGCCCTCTCTGGATATATGCTCGTTGGGTTGCCTATCTGCGGGCACGGACTAATTCGATGCAATAGCACCGAGCAGATGAGTTTTGTATATTCTGACATGACCATTCTCTAGAGCAGTGGTTCCCAACAGATGGTCCGCGGAACCCCAAGGGTCCGCAAGCTATGCAGAGGGGTCCGCAAGATGCTGTTAGAATAAAAATATATTAAATATATTTGGTATGATAACAGATTTTTTGTTTTGGCCGCTTACTGCATGATCAGAGCTTTAGCGAACGCTGACTTCTGTGTCTAGTGTCTTCCTGTCATTTTCAGTTCATACTCAATTTTCATATTTTTTAAGGAGTTTGTTATCCTAACATCCAGATTTGAAAACAAAAATTTTGACCAATAATCAAAAATTTAACAACAACAGTGATGGCTAAATTGAAAAAGTTTTAAGCTCAATATTTTTTCAATAATGAATACGTCATTGTTTTTTCTAGGTACCAGAAGTAGAAAACGTATAAAAAGACTTAATTTGGCTTCTTTAGGTACTTGATACTGTGATATGACAAGATACCAATCATGTTAGATGAGGGGGTCGTCGAGAAAATATTGTTGGGAAACCCTGCTCTAGAGGAACACACTACATATACCACGGTATGTCTTACGAATCAAAAACTGGACAAATGCTCTACCCACTAACATGTTTTACTGTTCAGTTTGGTCTTGCCGCAGAGGCACACTGTGTGACAAAATTAGAAAATCACTTTTTCGTAGCATCGTAATTGTCTCCCCTGCCGATGAAAACGTTCGTAATTGCGCTCAAAGGTGCTAACCCTCGTGCGTCATACAAAAGCGCGGCGCCCTGCCACGTCAAGCTCGGGCTCAGCGACGCTTCGGACAGCGAGGTGTCGTCACACCCAGTAAGTATGTTGTTCTCAATGGAGATACGTCTACAGACGTTAAAGTAACCTCTGGCGTGCCACAGAGGAGTGTTATGGGACCATTGCTTTTCACAATATACATAAATGACCTAGTAGATAGTGTCGGAAGTTCCATGCGGCATTTCGCGGATGATGCTCCAATATACAGAGAAGTTGCACCATTAGAAAATTGCAGCGAAATGCCGGAAGATCTGATGTGGATAGGCACTTGGTGCAGGAAGTCGGAACTGACCCTTAACATAGGCAAATGTAATGTATTGCGAATACCTAGAAAGAAGGATCCTTTATTGTATGAGTATATGACATCGGAACAAATACTGGTAGCAGTTACTTCTATAAAATATTTGGGAGTATGCGTACGGAACGATTTGAAGTGAAATGATCATATAAAATTAATTGTTGGGTGCCAGGTTGAGATTCATTGGGAGAGTCCTTCGAAAACGTAGTCCATCAACAAAGGAGGTGGCTTACAAAACACTCGTTCGACCTATACTTGAATATTGCTCATCAGTGTGGGATCCCTACCAGGTCGGGTTGACAGAGGAGATAGAGAAGATCCAAAGAAGAGCGGCGCGTTTCGTCACAGGGTTATTTGGTAAGCGTGACAGCGTAACGGAGATGTTTAGCAAACTCAAGTGGCAGACTCTGCAAGAGAGGCGCTCTGCATCGTGGTGTAGCTTGCTGTCCAGGTTTCGAGAGGGTGCGCTTCTGGATGAGGCAATGAATATATTGCTTCTCCCTACTTATACCTCCCGAAGAGATCACGAACGTGAAATTAGAGAGATTCGAGCACGCACGGAGGCTTTCCGGCAGTCGTTCCTCTCGCGAGCCATACGCGTCTGGAACAGGAAACGGAGGTAATGTCAGTGGCAGGTAAAGTGCCCTCCGCCACACACCGTTGGGTGGCTTGCGGAGTAGAAATGTAGATGTAGACTTAAGAAGGCCGCAGCTCAGAAGTTCATGTGAGCTGCAAGATGGGTTAGTGATGCCGCATTGTAACCACGTTTCACCACAATTCTGCCCGACGCCACTGTGGGCGTGTCATACTGAGGGAAGGTCGTCACATTCCCCGCTTACCCACATTTCACCGCTTCCTTTGACGCCTATGCGATCGAGAGCAGAATCGCGACACCCAGCATCGAAATCATACAGTTCTGATGGGTGGCCGTGGAAAATATTTCAATCACATCGCCGCTCAGAATCGACATGGAAAGACGTCAAGGAGAGGGCGGCGGGAGGAGGGGGCAAAAAGGGTGCCAACGAAACTACAGTTTCGTCGATTCGAATCTCGCTATGGTGATTTTTCTTTCAGTTCGAATATATCCATCGCTTAAATACAAAATTCATTGAATATAACTAACACATATCTAAACATCATTATTTCTTATGAAAAATGGCCTTCTTCTTGTTTCACATATGAAATACAAATATAAATTCTTAATTATCGGTAGTTCATAAAAGATTCTTAGTAAATATCGTTTAAATTGAAAAATTGCAAATTTATTAATAATCTTCTATAATATATGGATAATTAAGACATAAAAAACTGATATTTGAATGTGATATGTAATCATGAATACATGAATTATTTTCATAAAAATAATTTTATCGGTGTTAATTCGATTTTGCTACATTTTACATTTAAATGATGTAGGTATCGAAAAGAACAAAAAAATGAAAGGAAAAATAAGACTTTAGAGAGACTTGAAGAAGAGATCCATTGATAACCCAATTACGAGTCTATCGTCAACCCGTCAGTATCCTCCACATCTACACTAACCATATTCACTGTCAAGTATTGCTACAGGCGCCAATTGCTGCTGTCTTCCAGCGAAGAGGCCATGCATAGTGTACACTAACCATATTCACTTTCCCCTCAGCATTCGATACAGCTAGAATAGCGCGCAAAAAATGCACAAATCAATCTGAGAAGCACAGTCGTCGGTCCACACTGACTATTACAGAAACATAAAGTTGTACCGTACAGCCATGCTATGTGCATGTTATCCAATCACACTATATTCAACCGTGGAATGTGACGCAATGTTTTTTTTATGAATCACGAACCCACAGTTTATGGGCACATACGAGGGTCATTCAATAATTGAAGAGACAAATTGGTCTGGAGAAAAAAGCACTTATTTTTACAAAAGACACACCGTCAGGTGGCTTGCGGAGTATGGATGTAGATTAAGAATACTTTTTTCTACTTTTCAACACAATCCCTTTGAACATATATGCACTTGTTTCAACGGGCTACAAGCTTTTTTATTCCAACTTGGTGGTTGAAGTAATCTCCCACAAACTTTTTCACGTTCCCGTTGTCCTGATACCTCTTACCAAGTAATGTCCGCCCCCGGTAGCTGAGTGGTCAGCGCGACAGACTGTCAATCCAAAGGGCCCGGATTCGATTCCCGGCTGGGTCGGAGATTTTCCCCGCTCAGGGACTGGGTGTTGTGCTGTCCTAATAATCATCATTTCATCCCCACCGACGCCCAAGTCGCCGAAGTGGCGTCAAATCGAATGACTTGCACCAGACGAACGGTCTACCCGACGGGAGGCCCTCGTCACACGATATTTCATTTTACCAAGTAATGCTCCCTTCAGTGCACCAAAAAAATTTAAATCACTAGGTCCTGAATGAGGACTGTGAGGGGGATGAGACAGTACGTCTCAGCCCATTTTGTCAATAATTTCACGGGTTAGCTGAGCGATATGACGTAGTGCATTGTCTTGCTGGAGAATCACACCTCTCCTCTGAGCTCTACTACTTCTCCCTCTCATGGCTGGCTACACCTTGTTTAAAAGCAAATCCGACTAGTATTGGCTGTTCAATGTACGGTGCTTTTCGAGATAATCACAGAAACACCGTCAACATCAATATGACTTTTCCTACTGAAGCTTGTGATTTGAATTTGGTGTGCTTCCACTCAATTCTTTGTATTTTTGATTCTGGCTCATAATAGTGATACCCCAAGTTTCATCAAAAGTTACAATTTTGTTGAGGAAGTGCTCGCCTTCTCTTTCATAACGTTCCATTAGCTCTGTGCAGACACTCAACCCTGTTTCCTTGGGTAGCCGCGTCAATTCCTTTGGGACTCATCTTACACATATTTTACGGTACTTCAGCTTGTTACGGATAATGTTATGAACTGTAGCAGTACTAACTTGAACCTTATCAACTATCATTTCCACAGTCACACCGGGGTCGGCTCGAATAACGTCATCAATTCAGTTTTCAACTGATAGCTTTGAAATTGGTCGGGCAGAACGGTGTTCGTCAGTCACGGCCATTTTGTAACTGCTCTGCCAACTTGTAAAAATTTGCACACTTCATACAAACTTCACCATAAACGTTAGACATTCTACAGTATATACTCACTGGTTTCTCGCTTTTAGCAACTAACGACTACTTTTCAAGTGGACTCGCCATCTTGAAATGTACACTCCTGGAAATTGAAATAAGAACACCGTGAATTCATTGTCCCAGGAGGGGGAAACTTTATTGACACATTCCTAGGGTCAGATACATCACATGATCACACTGACAGAACCACAGGCACATAGACACAGGCAACAGAGCATGCACAATGTCGGCACAAGTACAGTGTATATCCACCTTTCGCAGCAACGCAGGCTGCTATTCTCCCATGGAGACGATCGTAGAGATGCTGGATGTAGTCCTGTGGAACGGCTTGCCATGCCATTTCCACCTGGCGCCTCAGTTGGACCAGCGTTCGTGCTGGACGTGCAGACCGCGTGAGACGACGCTTCATCCAGTCCCAAACATGCTCAATGGGGGACAGATCCGGAGATCTTGCTGGCCAGGGTAGTTGACTTACACCTTCTAGAGCACGTTGGGTGGCACGGGATACATGCGGACGTGCATTGTCCTGTTGGAACAGCAAGTTCCCTTGCGTGTCTAGGAATGGTAGAACGATGGGTTCGATGACGGTTTGGATGTACCGTGCACTATTCAGTGTCCCCTCGACGATCACCAGAGGTGTACGGCCAGTGTAGGAGATCGCTCCCCACACCATGATGCCGGGTGTTGGCCCTGTGTGCCTCGGTCGTATTCAGTGCTGATTGTGGCGCTCACCTGCACGGCGCCAAACACGCATACGGCCATCATTGGCACCAAGGCAGAAGCGACTCTCATCGCTGAAGACGACACGTCTCCATTCGTCCCTCCATTCACGCCTGTCGCGACACCACTGGAGGCGGGCTGCACGATGTTGGGGCGTGAGCGGAAGACAGCCTAACGGTGTGCGGGACCGTAGCCCAGCTTCATGGAGAGGGTTGCGAATGGTCCTCGCCGATACCCCAGGAGCAACAGTGTCCCTAATTTGCTGGGAAGTGGCGGTGCGGTCCCCTACGGCACTGCGTAGGATCCTACGGTCTTGGCGTGCATCCGTGCGTCGCTGCGGTCCGGTCCCAGGTCGACGGGCACGTGCTCCTTCCGCCGACCACTGGCGACAACATCGATGTGCTGTGGAGACCTCACGCCCCACGTGTTGAGCAATTCGGCGGTACGTCCACCCGGCCTCCCGCATGCCCACTATACGCCCTCGCTCAAAGTCCGTCAACCTCACATACGGTTCACGTCCACGCTGTCGCGGCATGCTACCAGTGTTAAAGACTGTGATGGAGCTCCGTATGCCACGGCAAACTGGATGACACTGACGGCGGCGGTGCACAAATGCTGCGCAGCTAGCGCCATTCGACGGCCAACACCGCGGTTCCTGGTGTGTCCGCTGTGCCGTGCGTGTGATCATTGCTTGTACAGCCCTCTCGCAGTGTCCGGAGCAAGTATGGTGGGTCTGACACACCGGTGTCAATGTGATCTTTTTTCCATTTCCAGGAGTGTATTTTTGAGGTTATAAACAAAACAATTTTGATACGTCAGCTGATCAAGACTCGCCCCAGTGATGCCAACTTAAAGCCATAAAGGTACCAAAATTGCCCTACTAACAATTTTTCCTAGACCAATTTGTCTCTTTAATTATTGAATGACCGTCGTACACTGATGATATAAAACATTATGACCATTGTGCACTACGAGATTTTATGCAACCTGGTGCCGCAGCAGGAAAAACATATAAAATGAGCAGAGACGAACGTAAATTCATTCAGCGACGATAGAAGCCGAAAATGGGGATATCCGCTGCTATAAGTGACCGTGAGAAAGGACACAATGCCAAGGGCATGGGAACGGGTCTCTCGGTGGCGAAGCTGGTCTGCCGTTCGCTTGCTACTTTCGTGAGCATCTGTGAGAAGTGGATGAAGGACAGCGAAACTACGAGTAGGCGACAACACGCTGGACGTTTACGCCTCATCACAGGAAGCAGAAATAGGAAATTTGCCGCTCTTTGAGGTGGTGATATGTGGCACATCTGACAACGCAGTGCAGGTCCACATTCGACCACGGGCTGCCCTACGTGTTCCAATGAACACCCAACGCCATCTTCAATTACGGTTAAAGTGCGGACGAGATTGAAATGTGGATCAGTGAAAAGGTGTCGCCCAGTCGGATCAAACAAGTTTCTTTCACACCATGTCGGTGTTTTTCTCTGGATACGCCGTAATTCAGACTAACTGCTCCTCAAAACACGCACCGTGGCACATCTGCAGGCCTGTGCTGGAGAATTATGATACGGATTACATTCACGTGGGCTTCTATGGCCCATGTGATAGTTATCGATAACACTATGACAGCTGTAGTTTACATGAACAATATTGTGGACCAGCTACTCTCCTTCAATCTCGATGTCAACCCCCTCCCCCCCCTCCCCACCTATGGCGATGGCATATTCCACCAGGATAACTCTCCATGTCCCAAGGCCATAACTGTGCTGCAGGAGTTTCAGTATTGTTATAGTGAACGTCTTTGACACCGCATTATCTTGACATGATCTCCAAGGATTTTGGCTGCCAGCTCGACGCCGACAAACCACCGACTCGTGACTTTCGGAAGTTGCGAGACGTCTTCGTAAGCATCTAGCGCCATATACCTCCCGCTAGCTACGAGAAACTTGGCGAATCCGTGTGTTGCAGATTCACTGCTGTACTGCATTCCAAAGGTGGCCCAACTCGCTGTGGAGCAGGTGGTCATAACGCTTTGATTCGTCAGTGTCCGTGAGTGTGATGCTACTGGTAGACAGAGCTGCCTGCTGGCGACGCGTCTAACTGAGAAAACTGGTTGACTAAAGCAATCCCATCACGACAGCGCACCGCAGCGTGTGCGCCTTCGTCACGCACGGCGGCATGCATAGCGTGCTGGAGGCCGTCCACCACGGGGTGCCGCTGCTGGGCATCCCGCTCTTCGCCGACCAGAGGCTCACCATGAGACGCATGCAGACCCTGGGCGTCGCCATCCAGCAGGACTACCTCCACATGACGGCGCAGTCGCTTGGGGCTGCGCTTCGCTCCCTCGTCAACGGCACCAGGTGAGGCGCAGTTGGTATGTCCAGTCAACGTTCACGACTCCCCTCTGCATGTCTCAATGTGTGACATTTAATGTACGAGTACCACTGACAATAATCAAGAAAGCTAAATATGCCAGGTATAACTACCAACACTTTAACTAGTGACCCCAGACAAAAACTTCGAAATCGCCTGAAATCTGGGTCACATCGTATTATTTTCCCGGACACACACATTCTGTAGACATGTTATTATCCTGAACTCCAAAACAGTTTCCAAAAACTACTTTAAGCAACACCAAATTTTATCAGTTTGTAGGTGGAGCACCCCAACTCTCCTTTTGTTAATCTATATTCCGATATCCCATTCCCTCCCCCCCCCCCCCCCCCCCCCAAATTAGCTCCAGCCCTTGACCGACTTTTAGAATCGCCCCTCTTCTTGACTGCACAAAGCTAATCCGAAAGATGACTCTCTAGGGGATAACAAGGTGAAAATAACCAAACTTCTGTGCCAGAAACGGCGGAGATAATTTTTATAGTGAAGATATGAGCATTCATATACATAAATGACCTGCTGGATGACATCGGAAGTTCACTGAGGCTTTTTGCAGATGATGCTGTGGTGTATCGAGAGGTTGCAACAGTGGAAAATTGTACTGAATTGCAGGAGGATCTGCAGCGAATTGACGGATGGTCCACGGAATGGCAATTGAATCTCAATGTAGACAAGCGTAATGAGCTGCGAAAACATAGAAAGATAGATCCCTTATCATTTAGCTGCAAAATAGCAGGTCAGCAACTGGAAGCAGTTAATTCCATAAATTATCTGGGAGTATGCATTAGGGAGTGATTTAAAATGGAATGATCATATAAAGTTGATCGTCGGTAAAGCAGATGCCAGACTGAGATTCATTGGAAGAATCGTAAGGAAATGCAATCCGACAACAAAGGAAGTAGGTTACAGTACGCTTGTTCGCCCACTGCTTGAATACTGCTCAGCAGTGTGGGATCCGCACCAGATAGGGTTGATAGAAGAGATAGAGAAGATCCAACGGAGAGCAGCGCGCTTCGTTACAGGATCATTTAGTGGTCGCGAAAGCGTTATGGAGATGATAGATAAACTCCAGTGGAAGACTGCAGGAGAGACGCTCAGTAGGTCGGTACGGTCTTTTGTTAAAGTTTCGAGAACATACCTTCACCGAAGAGTCAAGCAGTATATTGCTCCCTCCTACGTATATCTCGCGAAGAGACCATGAGGATAAATTCAGAGAGATTAAAGCCCACACAGAAGCATACCGACAATCCTTCTTTCCACGAACAATACGAGACTGGAATAGAAGGGAGAACCGATAGAGGTACTCAGGGTACCCTCCGCAACACGCCGTCAGGTGGCTTGCGGAGTATGGATGTAGATGTAGATTCAGTTTCTAAACAAGACAGCGATATTTTTGAAGAAAGGGTTTTAACAACCCTCAATCCTATGAATTTAAAATTGTCGATCCACTGACTGTATGGTCACTTAGGGACGTTAAAACTTTGGAAGTTCTGCATCAGAATCTGACTGCATTGCTTTTTGTTGCAGTTAAGCATTAATTCCGCCCCCCCCCCCCCCATGAACAATGGACCTTGTCGTTGGTGGGGAGACTTGCGTGCCTCAGCGATACAGATAGCCGTACCGTAGAGCACTGAAAGACCTGAGTCGAAACATGGCCCCCGGAGTAGACAACATTCCACTGGAACTACTGACGGCCTTGGGAGAGCCAGTCCTGACAAAACTGTACCACCTGGTGAGCAAGATGTATGAAACAGGCGAAATACCCCCAGACTTCAAGAAGAATATAATAATTCCAATCCAAAAGAAAGCAGGTGTTTACAGATGTGAAAATTACCGAACAATCCGTTTAATAAGCCACAGCTAACGCGAATTCTTTACAAACGAATGGAAAAACTAGTAGAAGCCGACCTCGGGGAAGATCACTTTGGATTCCGTAGAAATACTGGAAGACGTGAGGCAATACTGAGCTTACGACTTATCTTAGAAGAAAGATTAAGGAAAGGCAAACCTACGTTTCTAGCATTTGTAGACTTACAGAAAGCTTTTGACAATGTTGACTGGAATACTCTCTTTCAAATTCGAAAGGTGGCAGGGGTAAAATACAGGGAGCGAAAGGCTATTTACAATTTGTACAGAAATCAAATGGCAGTTATAAGAGTCGAGGGATATGAAAGGGAAGCAGTGGTTAGGAAGGGAGTAAGACAGGGTTGCAGCCTCTCCCCGATGTTATTCAATCTGTATATTGTGCAAGCAGTAAAGAAAACAAAAGAAAAATTCGGAGCAGGTATTAAAATCCATGGAGAAAAAATAAAAACTTTGAGGTTCGCCGATGACATTGTAATTTTGTCAGAGACAGCAAAGGACATGGAAGAGCAGTTGAACGGAATGGACAGTGTCTTGAAAGGAAGATATAAGATGAACATCAACAAAAGCAAAACGAGAATTAAGTCGGGTGATGCTGAGGGAATTAGATTAGGAAATTAGACACTTAAAGTAGTAAAGGAGTTTTGCTATTTGGGGAGCAAAATAACTGATGATGGTCAAAGTAGAGAGGATACAAAATGTAGACTGGCAATCGCAAGGAAAGCGGTTCTGAAGAAGAGAAATTTGTTAACATCGAGTATAGATTTAAGTGTCAGGAAGTCATTTCTGAAAGTATTTGTATGGAGTGTAGCCATGTATGGAAGTGAAACATGGACGATGAATAGTTTGGACAAGAAGAGAATAGAAGCTTTCGAAATGTGGTGTTACAGAAGAATGTTGAAGATTAGATGGGTAGATCACACAACTAATGAGGAAGTATTGAATAGGATTGGGGAGAAGAGAAGTTTGTGGCACAACTTGACCAGAAGAAGGGATCAGTTGGTAGGACATGTTCTGAGCCATCAAGGGATCACCAATTTAGTATTGGAGGGCAGCGTGGAGGGTAAAAATCGTAGAGGGAGACCAAGAGATGAATACACTAAGCAGATTCAGAAGGATGTAGATTGCAGTAGGTAGATGAAGAAGCTTGCACAGGATAGAGTAGCATGGAGAGCTGCATCAGACCAGACTCAGGACTGAAGACAACAACAACAAGCATTAATATGTTCTCTGAAAGTTACGCTCGGTCGCTACTCATTATCCTACTATATAGATCATGTACAGAACATTAAACATTTTTCAACAAAACATTTGTTACGTATTTAATGAGACACATGATACCCAAATGTCTACATGTCCTTCATGTCACAATCGGTTTCGGTTACAAACCGTCATCACTGTATCTTTATACAGCAAAAGAATAAGAAACGATCAGGAATGTATAGGGCACAGTCCATTGCAGAAAATGTGGCATACCACAGTTCTTACAAAACTTCACATAGTATTTACACGTCATGTTATTGCATAACTGCACTGATCAGCCAATTATGATCATCGACCTACAATCAATATAAACCCGTCCAGGAGATAGCAGGGTCATCTGGCGAGGAATGACTGCTAGTGAGAAACACACACGGTGCATTTAGTGTCAGTAAGTGTGATGTCCGTATGCAGAACAGAGAAGGTGCACGATATATCCGAGTTTGACCTAAGACAGATTGTGATGGCCCAGGAGCGCGACACGATCTTTTCAGAAGCTACTTGGCTTGTCGGGAGTTCGAGGAGTGCTGTGGTAAGTGTCTTCAACATGTTGCGAAACCGAGGTGAAACCACGTCCAGGCGTTGCGGGGTTGATTGGCCACCCCTCATTATAGATGTCGAAAGTTGTAGGCACGACAGACTGCTAAAACGGGACGGGCAGCGAACTGTGGCGGAACTCACATCAGGCTTTAATACTGGGCATAGTAAAACTGTGTATAAACACACAGTGCACCAGACATTGCTACCAACGGATCTGCGCATCCGACGGCGCAATATGTGCCAATGTTAATACCACGACATCGGCAACTACGACTCAAATCGGCGCCTGACCTTCATCACTGGGCATTGGGGCAGTGGTGGAGCGTTGCATTGCCTGATGAATCACGATAGCTTCATTATCATGCCGAGGGGAAGGCGCGAGTGCGTCGTCTTCCAGGGGAATAGTTCCTTAACACCTGTACCGTGGACGGAGACAGGCTGGCGGCACCTCCTTTATAGTCTGGGAACATTCGCATGGAATCCATGGGTCCAGTAGAGCTCGTGCAAGGCATCACGATGACCAAAGAGTATTGTAACTGGTGCTCACCTCGTACATCTCTTCGTGACGATCATGTTTCCCGACGGCAGTGGCATTTTTCAAAGAAGTAATGCGCCATGTCACAGTGCCAGGAGTGTCATGGAGTGGTTTGAGGAACAAAGTGGCGACTTCCAATGATGTGCTGGCCCACCTAGCTCGCCAGACCTGAACTCGATTGAAAGCATCTTGGATGCGATTGAACGTGGCGTCAGAGCTCAACGCCCTCCTCCTAGGAATTTATGGGAATTAGGTGAATTGTGAGTGCATACGTCGTGTCAACTCCCTACAGCGATCTGCCTAGGCCTCACTGATTCCATGTCACGAAGCGTCACCGTTGTTATCCGTGTCAAAGGTGAACGTACCGTCCAATACGTATGTCCTGACTGATCAGTATATATATATATATATATATATATATATATATATATATATATATATATATATATATGCCAATGTCATTAATAAAGCCACGTCAGAAAAGCTGACATCAATAACGGTATGTATAGTAAAGAGATGATGTGTCAGATGTAAAGGCTTAATTGTGATTTTAGACTTATCAAAGAGGCAAGAACATTACGAATAATAAACTAAAACAAAAATTTTGCTTTTTCTCCCTGATTCCCTTAGTGTAGATAGTCACTAAAATATATTAGGAAAAAACGGGCAGTGATCGAGTAACACAGAAGTGACATATGGCATTCCCTATGACGTATTACACTCCCTCTGCTCTTCCTAATTTTTATAAACGATTCAGGAGGCAATCTGTGCAAGCCCTCTTAGATAATTTGCAGACGATGTTGTCATTTACCATCAAGTAAAGTCCTCAGAAGGTCAAAATCAACTGCAAAATAATTTGGACAACATAGCTTATCTGTACGGTGCGAAACGTGGCAACTGAATCTAAGTAAGGGAAAGCGAGAGGTCATCCACATGACTATTAAAAGGAATCCGTTACATTTCGGCTATAAAATGCAGCAGATCTAGAAAAGAAAATGCGTATACTGCTACTACGTTCGTCCATCTTCCGCTAGAGTACTGCTGTGGAGTATGGCGTCCTTACCAGATAGGACTGACGGAGGTCATCGAAAAAGTCCAAAGAAGGGTAGCTCGTACTGGATTGTCACGAAATACGGGTGAGAGTGTCACGGATACGACAAGCGACTTGGTGCCAACATACAGTTCACGTAGGGGCAACGAGCATAAAAAAATGGCTCTGAGCACTATGGGACTCAACATCTTAGGTCATAAGTACCGTAGAACTTAGAACTACTTAAACCTAACCAACCTAAGGACATCACACACACCCATGCCCGAGGCATGATTCGAACCTGCGACCGTAGCAGCCCCGAGGTTCCGGACTGCAGCGCCAGAACCGCACGGCCACCGCGGCCGGCTGCAGCGAGCATAAAATAGGAAAAATTGGATTCGTGAGCAGGTGTGTAGACAGTCGTTTCCCCCTCGATCTATTTGCGGGTGGAACAAGAAGGGAAGTGACTGGTAGGGGGACAACGTGTCCTCCACCACGCAACGTACGGTGGCTTGCCGAGTATGCTCGTAGAAATATATGTAGATGTAGAATAAATCACATACAAACAAGTTTGTGTAAAGTATTTCATAATAAGAAAAACAACAGACCCAAACAGAGGCCTGCACACAGATCCCAGTCACTTTCAAACCACTTCCTTGGTTGTTGATAATGTGCGACAACATTCTGCTTCTTACCTTCCACGAATGAAGTGAACCGTTGTTAAGCCTATCCTCCAATCACATAACGTTCCAGATTGTGCTCCTTCGCTCGTATCTTCTACTTTTTTTTTTTTTTAGAATCCATTCAGCAAACATTTTAGACACACTGTGTACGACAGTTGTGGTAGCCTTTCCCTTAATTAAACACCTGTAAGGTGAGATATCGCCACAGAGGTTTACAAAATGAATGGCAGCTGTAACTCAATGTGCAGGTACCGCGACCGCGCCAGGCGTCTATCTGCACTGTTCCGGGACCGCCCCCGGCCGCCGCTGGAGGAGGCGGTCTACTGGGTGGAGTACGTCATCAGGCACCGGGGGGCGCCGCAACTCAGGTCCGCCGCGCTGGACCTGTCCTGGTACCAGTACCTGCTCATAGATGTCACAGCAGTCGTGGGACTCGCTGCCGTCTTGACGGCCACGTTGCTCTACGTGTGTTTCAGGAAAGTGGAACTCTGTGTGGGATCAAAACTGGAGAAGTTCAAAGCTGCGTGAATGCTAATTCTCTTATTGTTAGCTGTCCATATAATAAAATCGTAAGAAATAACTACCACCTTCTGTATCGTTCAGCCATTCTTAAATCTACAATTTTATGAGTTAAATATGTGTGGTGTGCGCACTGTAAGACCCTCGGTACACACACCATCAGATTATTTAACTTGTCGCTCTAACGAAGTAGGCGAGTGTCAGCAACATGTCTCGTGGTCTTATCGTGGCGTGTTTATCTTCTCCCGTTAGGTCAGACGATAGAAATACCACTTGCACGCTTAGAGTAGCAGATTGACGGTGACCAACTTTAAACAGAACTTGATTAATTTTCAAACACATTTATTAAAATAATAAAAAGCGTAGACATTACGTAACTTGATTCTGGATGCTGTTTACAATTGACAATCTGAAGTTCCTTTGGTCTTGGTACGTTAATCTTATTCTCACATATCTCTGATACTTGACAAAGTGTGTATACATTTATCTTCATGGCTATGTACAGGAATACGATAATCTTATTAGGCGCAGACTGAAACTTGCTACAGACTAATAAAGACCAATGCAGACTAATGCAGACTGACTAATCGGAGGTTTGACAACTCGTTATAATACCACGCGCGTTCAGGTATCACTGCGCGAGTGTGATCCGCGAGGAGAAAAGGTTCTACGTTAGCAGCAATCTCATTGGTTGCGTTACATATTAATACGCGGATCGGCGGATGCAGAATTTGGTCCGTCTCTATGGCAGCGCCATATCGTAGTGCGGAGACGGACGAGCGCTGCGCCTGCGCTGTTGTGCTTAGCGAGGCGCGGTCTAGTGGGAAAGTTGTGTACGCGCTGACTACACGGAACTATGTACACAACAATATGTAACACGCCACCAATTGCGTCAGCTCCGTTCACATTCCGTCAAATCATAAAAATCCTCGTTCACAATTATGGACCTCTAGATAATACAGGGTGTATCAACAACAATCATCCAATTTTTAAAAAATCATAATTGTTATGTTATTTAAGATACCAGGGTGAACAACATACTGTTGGAAAGAGCATACTCTCGAGTTCCCGCTAGGTAGTAGCAGTCTGCGCCCACTTCATTTCTAATAAAAATGGTGTCTGTACATTTTTTGAGTTTTGTGTTCAACGTTTTGTGCAGGACGGGTCAGTAATAACAGTTCAGCGTGACTTTCGTATCTGGTATGGTGTGGATCCTCCTACAGCTCAGAGCATTAGACAATGGCATGAACCATTCCAAGAAACAGATTGTCTGTGTACAGGCAAATTGCTGGGCCGTCCTCGAGAGCTTGATGCAGATGTCGAACGCATCCGACATCGTTTCACAAGCAGCCCGCAGAAATCTGTTCGCCGTGCAGCTCGACAGCTCAAAATGCCCCCGATGTCCGTCTGGCGGGTGTTGCGTCGACGTTTCCACATTAAACCATAAAAAAATCGGCTACTGTAAGTTCTTCGTGCAGGTCACAAACAACAACTTGTAGAGTTCTTTTTTAAAAACATGGAGGATGAGAGTTTTTTTCACGGTTAGCATTTAGTGACTAGGGAACATTCCTTTTCAATGGAAAGGTGAACCGTCATAATGTGTCATATGGGGTACGGAACAACAACATGAAGTTGTACAACATGAGAGAGACTTTCCAAAATTTAATGTGTATTGTGCAGTTTCACTGGAGAAAGTCTATGGTCTATTTTTCTTTGCTGATAACACTGTTACAGAAAACATATATCTCGATATGGTTGAGAACCTCCTATTCTCACAGTTGAGACTGATTCAAATGACTTCATTTACGGACAGGATGCGACACTACAGCACTGGCATCTGGAAGAGCGGGAATTTTTAAATCAAAGTATTACTGAACGATGGACCGCTCGCACTGGCTCAAATGATTCAGCCTTACATTACTCGCCTCCAAGGTCACCGACTCTGACTGTGATTATTTCTTGCGTGGGTTTGCAAAAGACTCTTTTAATGTGCCTCCGTTACCAACAACAATGCATGAACTGAGACATCGCATAACAGCAGCAGTGGAAGCAGTAACTCAAGACATGCTCTCTGTAGTGTGGGAACAATTTAAACACCACAATGACATATCCCGTGCCTCTCAAGGGGGCATATTGAACACCTATGAAAGGTATTAAAAAAAAGCTTTTATAGTTTCCCATTCATCAGAAAACAAAATTCATTTTATATGTTTATCAGTTTAAGAAATGCAGACGTGCCAAATCGGATGATTATTTTTGATACACCATCTAGTATGTAGTCGAAACAGATGTGGAAGTTCTTCAGTGTGGTATTGTAGGTGGTTAGTGAAGATACTTAAAACACACTGGCTGACAGAAGAAAAGAGAAACACTCGGAAGAAGAGGACAAAACAAAATGAGACTTCGTGGGTTGAGAAGGTATGTATCGCTATTTCAGTGCTTACAAATTTACAAATGTCTTTACAGTATCTGCCCACTATCGTGCGTGACGTTCCACTCTCTCCGACCTGAATACGTGCACTAACTCTACTGGGAAGGGTATTATAAAGTAGTTGCATCCTCTACTGAGGCAAGTTGATGCAAAACATTTGTAGCAAGCCCTTGGTTTTCCAGATACTGGCACTGGGGCTAGGACACCTCCTACCAGATCTAAGGACCTCAATGGTCACATGAGTACCTCAACATCACGTAGACAGTTCATAGAAATGGGTGCCACGTGTAAACGAGCATTGTATTACTGAAAAATGACGATACTATCGTTTGAGTGGCAATACATGAGGATGCAGGATGACCACTGAATCAAATCGTTCAAATCGCTCTGAGCACTATGGGACACAACTTCTGAGGTCATCAGTCCCCTAGGACTTAGAACTACTTAAACCTAACTAATCTGAGGACATCACACACGTCCAAGCCCGTGACTGGATTCGAACCTGCGACCGTAGCGGTCGCGCGGTTCCAGACTGTAGCGCCTTGAACCGCTCCGCCACACCGGCCAGCCACTGAATCATTACCAGCAATGGCCAGAAGCAGTACGCGATGGCTACCTACATCATGACGTCAGCAATAAGAGTAGTATGTTTTCAAAACACTGGAAAAATGAGACATCGCTCCTGATCGCCGTTATGCTCACCAACGATGGCCACTCGGTGTAGTGCAGAAACTGATTCGCCGCTTAACGCAGTGTGACGCCAGTCATCAGTAGTACATGCTTTCATCTCAAGACAGCGCTCCAGAGGCAGCCGTTTGTGTTGTGTAAACAGCAGCCTACGCCATCTCGTACCCTATCAGTGGAGCATTATGGCACAGAAAGTCGCAAGCAGTCCATTACTTGTTCTTTCTCAACTGATAGACGCAGATGTGGAGTAGTCAAGATGTGCTGGCGCTTAATCCTCCCGTCCGTTATCCAGACGTCGCCGGCCGTAGCTTGCTAGAGTATGCCTGGCCTCACACGCTCCTATGCAGTCCTACATCGTGCCACTGTCACACACGACGGTCTCACAAATATGGATACTGCACCTTTCGACCAGCGGACAGAATGGAGACCCACAATGACGCCCGTTTCAAACTAATAACACTCACATGCAAGCTTAACACTGGATGTCAAACACACACGTGAGCTGTACGCACACGAACAGCTCTTCAACACTGCGCTGACTCTTTTTTCTCTAGGCGGTGGTGTATCTCTTCAACACTGAACAGCAATCTGAGGCCTTGTTCGGCATGAATGAGGATTTAAAGTAGCTCTCATACACGCATAGCATGACTGAGTAAGTAATGACCTTGGCGCATTGCTGCTTGCCTTAAGTTTAAAAATGTAATCGTTATGAGAGAAATGTCAAATCCTTTCCTGCCGAAATTCTGACCTACTTACGTACATGTCATTTCGAGGAAAAGGCATACAACTGTTTGGTGACTTCAGTAGCGTAGATTTAGTTGCCGTATCGAGAAAGTGTTTCCCATATCAATTTTTCTTTCCATTATGGCCACAGTTACAAATTATAGCTGTGACTTACGTTTCACACGTCCAGCTGTGATATGATTCCAATAGTTTACAAGGCTTCTGATATTCTGTTACTGACATATACATTCTATACATTCTATTACTGACATAATGGATCTCCCAAATAATGGTTAAATCCTATTTGTTGAGTTCTGTTGTACGTGTTCATGACGTAATGTAGCGTAGCATGGAAAGTGATATCTGTATCCATACTGATAATGTAATTGAAAAACTTTTTGTGCTTGATAAGGAGTTGCGCTAATACAAACTGGTGTTGACAATAAAGACGTTCACAGCAGCTGACGATAGTACAATACGGTTACAGAGTTTTATATTGAACAGGGAAAACGCCCAGCATCACCCAGGTAGCACTAAGCACCTACAGCCACAAATGTTTATTACGTTTAGTGGTATACAGAAACCTTCCAAATGAATCTACCTGTTTGTGAAAACCCAATCAAAAACTCTCCAGTAGTTCCGGAGTATTAGCCTTCACTTACAAGCGGAAAATGCAGCAGGAACTTTAATATATAATATGTGCTGATACATACAGACCTTCCTCGTTAATCAGTCTAACTATTAGTGGAAACCGTATCAAAATCTGTGCAGCATTCCCCCAGACTAATGGGGACGTACAAAAAGAAGCGATCAGGGAACTTCATTTTATATACGTAGAGCGAGAAGATTTAGTAAAACGTTTTTTATTAAGCTACTAAAACATGGCTGCAACTTACATTTTATGTTTACAGGCAGTAATGTACGTTTATTATACTTTTGACCGATGATGAATGCAATGTATATTCAAATGGAAGAACATATTTTATCTAATTTCATCATAGTTGAACAAGTTTAAGGTTTTTTAACTGCACTTCTCCTTTGAATCCTTGCTTCTTGACGAATTTTCCGACGCTGGATCAATGGGAAGTACACTACAAGTTGTGATGAACAAATTTTCGAGTATGAAACTATCTGACATAAATGGCCGTATTTTTAGACTGAAGTTTAAATTCTTACGCCGCCAAGGGACCATGTGATACTTTTTTACTTGATACGTCCACCCGTTCATGAGAAAAAGGGCTGTTAGCTGTCGGGGAGAAAGGTAGACAAATAGACAGATGAACAGAGAAGCGATGCTATCAGGGTTAAGTTTTCACAGTTTGTGGCACGGAATCGTAAAAGCAATGTTCTCTGGAAATTTTTTTGACTGGAGGCCTCAGCTTGTAAAAGCCAAGATTCTGCACACGCCCTGGTGCTCGGCACGACACGTTATATGGGTCCTTTGGATGGAGGCTGGAACCGCATATTGCGCAGAGCACATAATGAGAAAAACTGGTGGAAGGCGACTCCCAGGCATCTGAGCTACGCAGTACCGGGGCCGTAGTGTAGTACTCGCTGTGAGTGGAGACTAACCACGTGCCCTTGCTTCCACTTCTGAAAGGAGAGCCGAAACTCCCAGGTGAGTGTGACTGCACTCTGTGTCACTGACGTACGGCTCCCTTTATTCCCTGGCTCATCCTGGCGGCAACCAAACTACAGAAAATATCACGTGCAATACTGACACAAGAAAAGACAAGAAATTAGTGAAGAAATATATGGCTTAGTCCTTCCAGTCATAGAGGCTATTTACGCTCAGCAATAAATATTTATTTAGTGACAGGAATAGAACTAAGATTATAATGAATTTAACTCAATTTTGCAATATCAGCCGTTCCAGTTCAGCAATGGACTGACGTGTGTTACCCTAGAAGTTTTTTTATATATTTCTATAAAAAAACTATTATGTTTACCAATGAGAAATACATGACTCTTTCTTGTTGTACCTTATCCGAAGTTGTGAATGTTTTGACTTTAATCATTTACTATGCATTTAAAAATCCACCACTCCTGTCATTTCAACAAGGCAACGAAATTCTTCTCAGGCTATGTTTTTAATTTTAAAAAATTTATTTCACGTCAGCAGCAAAATTATTGTCCGCTGAAAATCCTCAAGGATTAAGAAAAAGCAAAGGCGGTATCATTTCAGAAAGACATGATTGCACATGCTATGGATTTATTTGCCACGATAGACGTTGTGTTCCAAAATTTTGTACTTTAGGTAATAAAGCTAGATTTATTGTGAATCTCTCGCCCAGCACAAAACCCCAAGCGACTGGAAAAAAAGCACAGGTTACTCCAGTATATAGAAGCGCAAAAGAACGGACCCGCAAAATTACAGACCAATAATCACGTCTGCTGTAGAACCCTTTAACATATTCTCCATTTGAATATAGTGAACATTCTTCAGGCTAATAAGTTTATGTCCGCGAATCAGCATGGTTTGAGAAAGCACCACTCATGAGCTCAGCTTGCCCTTTTCTCACTTGATACACTGCGGACTACGGATGAAGGGCAACAAGCGGGTTCCATATTTCTATATTTCGGGAAAGCACTCGACACGGCGCCCCATTGCAGGCTGTTAACGAAGGTAAGATCATATAGAATAAGTTTAAAGACTTGTTAAGTAATAGAACGCAGAATGTTGTCCTCGACAGGGTATAGTCAGGAATGCCATGGAGAAGTGTGATAGGACCGCTGTTGTTCTCTATATACATAAATCATTTGGTGGATATAATATGGGCAGAAATCTGCGCTTTTTTTGCTTGTTATGCCGTGGTGTACGGTAAGGTGTCAAAGTTGAGTGACTGTAGGAGAATACAAGACGACTTAGACATAATTTCCCGTTGGTGCGATGAATGGGAGCTAGCTCTAATTACGGAAAAATGTAAGTTAATGAGGATGAGTAGGAAGAAAAAAACTTGTAATGTTCGCATACAGTGTTCTGGTGTCCTGCTGGACACAGTCAGGTTGTTTAAATAACTGGGTGTAGGATTGCAAAGCGATATGAAATGGAACGAGTATGTGAGAATTGTGGTAGGGAAGGCGAATTGTCGACTTCGGTTTATTGGGATAATTTTAGGAAAGAGTGGTCCACCTGTAGAAGAGACTGCATACAGGACGCTGGTACGACCTATTCTTGAGTACTGCTCGAGTGTTCGGCACCCGTACTAGGTCGGATTGAAGGAAGACATCGAAGCAGTTCAGAGGCAGCTTGCTAGATTTGTTACTTCATGGTTCGAACGATACGTAAGTATGGCGGAGATGCTTTGGGAACTGAGATCGGAATCCCCGGAGGGACAGCGACGTTCTTTTCTGAGAAAATGCAGGCAACCGACATTTGCACCTGACTTCCGACCGATTCTACTGTCTCCAACAAATATTGCGCGTAAGGACCACGAAGATAAGATTCGAGAAACTACAGGTGATATGGAGGCATATAGACATTCGCTTTTCGCTCCCTCTGTTTGCAAATATAACAGGAAAGGGGTTGGGTTGTTTGGGGAAAGAGACCAGACAGCGAGGTCATCGGTCTCATTGGATTAGGGAAGGACGGGGAAGAAAGTAGGCCATGCCCTTTCAAAGGAACCATCCCGGCATTTGCCTGGAGTGATTTAGGGAAATCACAGAAAGCCTAAATCAGGATGGCCGAACGCGGGATTGAACCTTCGTCTTCCCGAATGAATAGGAAAGGAAATGTCTACTGCTTGTACAGGTAACCCTCCGCCAGGCAACGGACGGTGGCTTGCAGAGTACCCATGTAGATGTAGATGTAGATAACCAACCATTTATTGGCCGAGGATAACCTATGTAAGTATTCTTCCAATTTTCTTTTATGAATTTCACGCGTGAAATGATCTGCTAATGAAGCAAAGCCTACCAACCATGAGCTGGTGATTCGGCTGAATATCAGTGATTGTCATATGGGCGCGTGAATTCCAAGCATACATGGTTCACAACCCTGTTACGCAATGTAAAGCACTATGTGTTAACTTATACAAGCAGCTCTATCCATCATCGAACTTGTAATGAAAAGTTCACCTTCACAGTAGGCAAAGAAATAAACTCGATGCACATTTCTCACTGACTGGCGAAGCTTCTGACATTACCTTCAACCGTTTCGAAAGGTTCACGTTGAAACTGGTGTCACTGACGTTCAGGCTGTTGGAGTAACAATCATTACTAAACTACAAAGGGCAACTAAAACAATTTAAAAAAATTGTATGTTCAGCTAACTAAAGAGGTGGTATTCCATCTCGATGTGAACTTGAAACATTTCGATATGACCAGCAACATATAGAGGAGCTGCGGCCTGTGTTTCGTAGACTAGTTGACCTGCCACTGGAAACACATTGTAGCATCTCCCATGTTTTCCGCCCTCCACATAAAGCAAAGTCACACATCAGTCACCGCATGCACTTCTTACATTTTCTTCTGCCGTAGAGGAGGAGAATGAATATCCAGTTTTCGAAAGAGAGAGAGAGAGAGAGAGAGAGAGAGAGAGAGAGAGAGAGAGAGAAAGAAAGAGAGAGAGAGAGAGAGAGAGAGAGAAGCAGACGCCAATGGTCTACAGTCGCAATTGTAACCAAGTACAACATTAACTTAAGACATTTATATCATGAAGGCGGCAGGAGTAAAATACAGGGAGCGAAAGGCTATTTACAATTTGTACAGAAACCAGATGGCAGTTATAAGAGTCGAGGGGCACGAAAAGGAAGCAGTGGTTGGGAAGGGAGTGAGACATTATTCAATCTGTATATTGAGCAAGCAGTGAAGGAAACAAAAGAAAAATTCGGAGTAGGTATTAAAATTCATGGAGACGAAGTAAAAACTTTGAGGTTTGCCGATGACATCGTATTCTGTCAGAGACAGCAAAGGACTTGGAAGAGCAGTTGAACGGAATGGATAGTGTCTTGAAGATATAAGATGAACATCAAAAAAAGTAAAACGAGGGTAATGGAATGTAGTCGAATTAAGTCGGGTGATGCTGAGGGGATTAGATTAGGAAATGAGACACTTAAAGTAGTAAAGAAATTTTGCTATTTGGGAAGCAAAATAACTGATGATGGTCGAAGTAGAGAGGATATCAAATGTAGACTCGCAATGGCAAGGAAAGCGTTTCTGAAGAAGAAAAATTTGTTACCATCGAGTATAGATTTAAGTGTCAGGAAGTCTCTGAAAGTGTTTGCGTGGAGTGTAGCCATGTATGGAAGTGAAACATGGACGATAACTGGTTTGGTCAAGAAGAGAATAGAAGCTTTCGAAATGTGGTGCTACAGAAGAATGCTGAAGGTTAGATGGGTAGATCATATAACTACTGAGGAGGTATTTATTTGGTTTGAGGAGAAGAGAAGTTTGTGGCACAACTTGCCTAGAAGAAGGGATCGGTTCGTAGGACATGTTCTGAGGCATCAAGGGATTACCAATTTAGTACTGGAGGGCAGCGTGGAGGGTAAAAATCATAGAGGGACCAAGAGATGAATACACTAAACAGATTCAGAAGGATGCAGGTTGCAGTAGGTACTGGGAGATGAAGAAGCTTGCACAGGATAGAGTAGCATAGAGAGCTGCATCAAACCAGTCTCAGGACTGAAGTCCACAACAACAACAATCATATAAGACCGATCAAGTTCTGAAGCGTTAAAGGATCAGATACAGCTTAATCAAACGTTGCCGAGCGGTCCTCGGAAATAAACAGAAAAGGTATACAAAAATCATCATTATTATTAATATATTATTTATCTTCGGCAACTGTAGGTGTATTAATTGAAGTAATCAGCAACTAGCTCCACAAAAGAAATTTTATTTCCTTAACCGGTTTGAGGCACATAGTGCCTTTCAGAAAGTAGTAGCTATAGTGTTATTTGCGAGTGTCAAAAGTAAGATGCATGCATCATACTGGTACGGTCGTGTGTTTCATAGTGCCTATACAAAAATGATATAAGGAAGCCATACAACGAGAGCAGACGTCATCCCAGAACTGGCTGAACTTGTCAGTGTCAAATGAAAGACATTGGGCACAAGGAGCCATGTCCCTCTAGTATAATCTGTTATACAACATGTAAACATTCGCAGCTGCCACTTCTCCCTATGAAGTCGTTTTCCGACTACTTTACAACATTAAAGCTAACAAGCCAGTTCGCGTTACGTGAAGCTCATTAGGCATTCAACATTTCACGTTGATAACAGGCGGAATGTACAGACACATCATTAGCGCCTTCCCAGTCTCCTAGAGCTCATTGATCAAAGTACAAGGGTACTATAAATGATTCATTCGTTGTCAGACCTCTGAACTTTGCAAAGTTGCAGGAATAGAACCGAAAACGCACCAAATTTGGACTTTGCACTCTACAGAGTTTTATGAAAGTTCTATGAATGCCCCTCTGGTCAACAATAAACGTCCAAGCTGTACTCAACTTCGTTCAGTGCTTTATGTAGCAATATTCTGCCAATGGCCATCACAGCAGCATTCATGCAATCTATGGGCTGATTCAGCGTTCATGATAGATGGAGTACGGAAGCACAGTCCTTAACAGATTCCCAAAGAAATGAGTCACAAGGCGTTACGTCATGCGTCCTTGGGGGGGGGGGGGGGGGGGGGGGTAGGATAAGAACATGCCCACATCTTCTACACCAGTACTCCCAATCCAGCGATGTGGATGTGGTTGTAAGTCGTTTAGGTAGCGACGACCATCGGTGCTCCAATGAGGGAGCACCCCATTGTTATAGAAGAAATTCCCGGATAAGCAGTCGGTTTTGGAAACAACCACAGCTGCACCACACCAAGGTAAGAGCTAACTGTCAAAATCTTCTCACAGAAGAATACTTGTAGCTTCATCTGTAACACTGCTCAGAAAACATTAACCTTCGGCGAATGTTATTCATGTGCCAATTTACAAGAGGATTTTTAGCGACCCATACTCTCACCTTGTGGTGATTAAGCTTCTGAAGACAAATGAAAAGCTACTTCGCCGATGAATATTAACTTGGCACCGAAATGATCATCCTCAAATGGTTACTGCATTTTTAGGTGCTGCCCATGATCGTCCGGTTTTAATTGTTGCAATGCTGCAGACGCTACGGCTTGAAATGTAACCGCCGTCACTACATCTTCGCCACTGTTTGCCGCGGTATTCCAAGTTCCTGGCTTGGTGGGAGCGGTACTGCGTAGGAAACATTCCGTCACGGTCTTCACGGACGCATCTAGCACACTTGGTCGATGGTCGACCAGTACTTTTCTGTTTACTGAGACAATGAGAGTCCCTAAATTGTTGATACCAACGCATAGTGCTCCGTTTACATGTCAGTTCTTTGGCGTAGCTCCTTCTGAACGCCCACTGCACTGTTGTAACCGATAAACATCTCGCATATTCCACCACACAAAAACTCTTTTCTTGCTTTGTCGTCATTTTGTCAAGACACTGCACTCGTAACGCCAACCGGGGGCCATAGTGTAAACTAAATGGGTTTATGGTTTACATTCTTGCATCTATCATTTTGTACACTTAATGCTTCGTAAGACACACAACATTTAGTGAATTGTGTCGTGGCGTTTTAGCAATTGGAAACAAACTTTACTATTTTTTTTAATTTTCTCTCTTAGTCACGTTCACGTTTGTGTTAAGGTAACTACTTTCGAATGCATTAGTTTATATCGTACCTACATTAACCATTAGTCAAAATGTAAAACACACTATATTGAAGCAAATAAACCGTTTTCTAACATTCTGTACGCCCTACGAATCACAATGGGTCTTTCCACTGGTTGTAACAAACGTGAGTTGTCTTCATGCGATTAATAAAAAGTTTCGTAGTATATCATTTAAACATTTGGAACTGTCGTCACCAGTTAACATTAGAATAATCTGTGTTCTTGATGCTACTAACTACTATACACTGAGCCATCTGTTAGCGAAACGTGGTGCGGAGTGTTGGCAGCCGCAATTTTCATTTGTTACGCGTTCTTTCGCGCTGACGTACTTAAGTATACGCTACTGGGACAGAAAAGGGAGGTAATGACAGTGGCACGTAAAGTGCCCTCCGCGACACACCGTTGGGTGGCTTGCGGAGTATAAATGTAGATGTAGATGTAGATGTAGACGTCATACCACAGTGTTACAATTGATTTGTAGTACCTCTATGTCTACCTATCGATCTGAGACAAGAAAATTTGCAAGAAAATTTCATACAATACTTACATCACTCTCAATGAATACGTAGTACCACGGTACAGAAAAATGTTTCGCACAGAGTCCACTAAGTACTTTAAAAACTCGAAAATCTTTCTTAACTTCAGAATCTGAAGTTGAGTAAACCGGACATCTAGTTTCATTCTTAGAAAAACCTGCGTTATTTTTCAAGATACTTGTGCAATTTACATATGCTGGTAAATATTACGTCTAACGAGTGACTGGAAGATTGTGCAGTGTGATTCAGTTTGTTGTATATCATTGAAACTGTCAACAGCATTACTCTTGCAGAGCAACTGCTTAAGTACAAAATTACTCCATCACGTAATCCATCGCTGAAACAAGCAAGTCTTCTTCTGAGAAGCGTTCTATATCGCAATTAATTACCGGCATCCATAGGAAATTGCTAATTGTTAAGGTCGCAGAACGATGTGGGCCTGCACTTGTCCGACATCACACTTCTCGTATGATTTTACACTCCGCCTGCAAGTTATCTACAGCTCTCCTGCAAGAACACGTGCATGATGATATTCAGGCTGCTTTCCGCAGTCGCTGCGAACTTTGTAAAGGTTAAATATTCGGATAACAGGGACTAAAATTTCCGTCAAGTTTTATAATTTATTGAACCACGATGACTGGAAATTATCTAGTATTATTTTGTTGGCTATTTTGATTCCACATCGCGCTTTCAGAGAACCATCTCATCACCAAGTGACGTTCACATAGAATTTCATTAAAATTTAGCTGTCTATGCTGTTACTCGTATGTGTCAACTAAAGTGTCGTCTCATTATACATTAACTGCTACATGATTTTTTCGCTATCGTGTAGTCAGACGAATGTATGTTTCTTTAACTGAGTTATAATAGATAATAAAAGAGTCATACCAAAATGATTAAATGAATTTTCAAGAAACAATAGAAAACAATAAAGATGGTCAAAGGTGCGTCTAGCATGCATAAAATTACTGATGACGATGACACAAAGTGATCATCACGAGAGAAGGAGTTTTTTAAGATAAAATATTCTGCAGAAAATGGTAACTAGAAAATAAATTTTAATGCTGACAGTATTTGATGAAGGAGAGTCTCAAAAAGAGTATTGCAAAAAAATAATTAAATGAAAAACACTGTGTGGCATAGCATCGCAAGAAAAATGGCACCAGGGCTGACTAATTGGCAATAAATATGTTTAAATTTTGACCAGAAGTCTATAAAACCTGGGGGTCCTCGGTTTTAGACCTTCAAAATTTCTGTGTCAACAAGATAACATGAGCGTTGAGTCGAATTTGCTGGGTTGGTCTCCGCAATGTCGAGCTCTTAAAACGAACGTATTTCAGATGACACTAAATAAAATCTGTTTGCTGGGTAAAGTTTGTTTGAGTCAAAAATAACTTCCAGAGGAAACCGAAATTATATTCCTTAAGGAACGTCGTAAATTAAATTATTAGGCGAAAGATAATTCAGTAACCAAGTTGATATTTCATATAATTTCCTACAACGCTACTTAGTTTCACTTTTTCCCCTTAAGTATTTGTTTAATTGTAATACGGCATTCAACTAAGAGTTACATAAGGCAATTTAGACTTCCTGCACCTAACGCAGGAAACGCAGTGATTCGACCGAATCTCCTGGAACAATATTCCTCCTATTTCGGTTAAATGTATCAAATGAATTAGAAACAGGACTTTCCAACTGCTAAAAATGCTTATTTATTTCACCAGACACGTTTCGTTGCATTCATTTAAATCATTGCCAGTGGTCTGTAATTAAATATATTTACGATAATGCAGCGCTTCTAGATCTAAAAATAGACGTAATGCAGTATAGTCTGATTTCCGCTCACATCTGGGTGACGTCTGCTGCATATTTTCCAGTGTTTGGCTTAGTTGCTGCACAGTTTCTTTAGGTCAAACACGATAAAAAGTTGCACCACTGGTGTATATTTATGTTCTGCTGGATCGACAAACGCCTACGTATTTCGTTTGTGTGGTGTTTTCTACTAGTCTCTTTGTTTTTTCCTCCTTTTAAGGTCATATGTTCAATGACTCTGTACAGTATCAGGTTTCCAGTACTTATCTCATCATTAAAGAAGTGTTTATTTTCTGTTAGAGCTTTGCGTATGTAGCCGGCCGGAGTGGCCGAGTGGTTCTAGGCGCTAAAATCTGGAACCACGCAACCGCTACGGTCGCAGGTTCGAATCCTGCCTCTGTCATGGATTTGTGTGATGTCCTTAGGTTAGTTAGGGTTAAGTAGCTCTGAGTTCCAAGGATTATTTACAGTCGAATTGAAAAACTGGTAGAAGCCGACATCGGGGAAGATCAGTTTGGATTCCGTAGAAATATTGGAATACGTGAGGCAATACTGAGCTTACGACTTATCTTAGAAGAAAGATTAAGGAAAGGCAAACCTATGTTTCTAGCATTTGTAGACTTACAGAAAGCTTTTGAGAATGTTGACTGGAATACTCTCTTTCAAATTCTAAAGGTGGCAGGGGTAAAATACAGGGAGCGAAAGGCTATTTACAATTTGTACAGAAACCAGATGGCAGTTATAAGAGTCGAGGGACATGAAAGTGAAGCAGTGGTTGGGAAGGGAGTGAGACAGTGTTGTAGCTCTCCCCAATGTTATTCAATCTGTATATTGAGCAAGCAGTAAAGAAAACAAAAGAAAAATTCGGAGTAGGTATTAAAATCCATGAAGAAGAAATAAAAACTTTGAGATTCGCCGATGACATCGTAATTCTGTCAGAGACAGCAAAGGAATTAGGAGAGCAGTTGAACGGAATGGATAGTGTCTTAAAAGGAGGATACAAGATGAACATCAACAAAAGCAAAACGAGGATAATGGAATGTAGTCGAATTAAGTCGAGTGATGCTGAGGGAATTAGATTAGGAAATGAGACACTTAAAGTAGTAAAGGAGTTTTGCTACTTGGGGAGCAAAATAACTGATGATGGTCGACGTAGAGAAGATATAAAATGTAGACTGGCAATGGCAAGAAAAGCGTTTCTGAAGAAGAGAAATTTGTTAACATCGAGTGTAGATTTAAGAGTCAGGAAGTCGTTTCTGAATGTATTTATATGGAATTTAGCCATGTATGGAATTGAAACATGGACGATAAATAGTTTGGACAGGAAGAGAATAGAAGCTTTCAAAATATGGTGCTACAGAAGAATGCTGAAGATTAGATGGGTAGATCACATAAATAATGAGGAGGGATTTAAGTAGAGATGCGGAGAAGTGGAGTTTGTGGCACAACTTGACGAGCAGAAGAGACCGGTTGGTAGGACATGTTCTGAGGCATCAAGGAATCACAAATTTAGCATTTGAGGGCAGCGTGGAGGGTAAAAATCGTAGAGAGAGACCAACAGATGAATACACTAAGCAGATTCAGAAGGATGAAGAAGCTTGCACAGGATAAGGTAGCATGGAGAGCTGCATCAAACCAGTCTCAGGACTGAAGAAGACAACAACAACAAGTTCTAGGGGACTGATGACCTCAGCAGTTAAGTCCCATAGTTCTCAGAGCCATATGAACAATTTTTGTGTGTGTGTGTGTGTGTGTGTGTGTGTGTGTGTGTGTGTGTGTGTGTGTGTGTAGCAGCTTTTACTAAAAATGAGGAAATGTGTGTTTTTACTGACCTCGTGTAGATGAATTTCTGGAACCCAGATATTATGCAAAATGATTTAGCCTCACAAAAAAGCTCCCCCTTCTATGCCTGTGTCTCTTTCTACCTCCCCACACCCAAGATCACTTCACCTCTACCTCCCGCTACGAAGGGAAAATACAGTCGTTCTGCAGTCAGCTTCAAATGCTGGTTGTCTAAATTTTTTCATTAATTTTTCGTGAATAGAACATCTTCTCTCCATGGACTTCCATTTGAGTCACGAACCATTTCCGTAACAATTGCGTGGTAATCGAACCTAGCAGACCGCCGCTGAATTGTTTCGATGTCTTCCTGCAATCCGACCTGGTAAGGATCTCATACACTCCATCAGCACCCACGAACAGGTCACACCAGTGTCCTACATGCAGTCTCCTTTGCACGTGTACCATACTTTCCTAAAATTCTCCCAATAAACCTGAGTCGAGTATACGCTTTCCCTACTACAATCCTTACATACTCGTTACATTTCTTATCGCTTTGCAACGTTACACCAAGATATTTAATCGACGTGACTGTTTCAAGTAGAATATTACTGGTACTATATTCGTACATCACGGGATTGTTTCCCCTATTCATTTGTACTGACTTACACTTTTCCACATTTAGAGTTAGCTGCATTTATCACACGGCTAGAAGCTTTGTGTAGGTCATCTGGTATCCTCCTTCAGTTGTAAGTAGGCTGTTTAGTATTTTTTTTTTTTATTGGTAAGGCCACATAGCGTTCTGTATGAAAAATCACTGGCTGTGCTGTGTGCAGTCAGTGGCTGGTTGGCATTGTTGTAATACTCTCCATTGTAGTGTTGGGCGGCTGGATGTTAACAGCGCGTAGCGTTGTGCAGTTGGAGGTGTGCCGCCAGCAGTGGTGCACGTGGGGAGAGAGATGGCGGAGTTTTGAAATTTGTAAGAATTGGTGTCACGAACTGATATATATATATATATATATTCATTTGCTAACTATGCCTATCAGTAGTTAGTGCCTTCAGTAGTTTGAATCTTTTATTTAGCTGGCAGTAGTGGCGCTCGCTGTATTGCAGTAGCTTGAGTAACGAAGATTTTTGTGAGATAAGTGATTTGTGAAACGTATAGGTTAATGTTAGTCAGGGCCATTCTTTCGTAGGGATTTTTGGAAGTCAGATTGCGTTGCGCTAAAAATATTGTGTGTCAGTTTAAACACAGTCTTGTATAATTTTTCTAAGGGGACGTTTCACAGTCACTCAACGACGACACTTTCCCGTACACCACAGTATCATCAGTAAACACTGCAGATTCCTGCTCATCCTGTCGGCAGATCGTTTATGTATACAGAAAATAACATCGGTCCTGTTACACTTGCCTGGGGCACTCCTCATGACAACCGTGTCTGTGAACAAGACTCGCCCTCTAGCAGAACACACTAGATTCTGTTACACAACAAGTCTTCGAATCACATATCTGGTAACCTATTCCATATGCTCCTGCCTTCGTTAACTCTCTGCAGTGGGGCACCGTGTCATATACTTTTCAGAAACCTAGAAATATGGACTCTAGCCGTTGACTTTCATCGACAGTTCACAGGATACCATGTGAGAGGAGGATGAGTTTCGCACGCGCGATTCTTTCTAAAACTATGATGATTCTTCGAATAAGCTTTTCCGTCTCAAGGAAATCTGCTATATTCATATTCAGAATATCTTCGCGAATTCTGCAAGAAACTGACGTTAAGGATATTGATCTGTAATTTTACGGCTCCGCTCTTTTATCCTTTTTATGTCAAGGGGTCACCTGCGCTCTTTTTTAAGCTATGGATACGACCGTAGTACCGTAGAACTCACTTGTTATGTACCGTAGGAAATTACTGGTCACGACATTCCACCTCCGCTTTAACTACGGACGGCACCCCTTTCGGCTACACGTGATTGATTCACCTCTATGCGATTGTGGAGCGGTGGATGACTTCGACCACATCATTTTCGACTGCCCATTACGAATTACTGCGGTACTTGGTGTTACGAGGACAACAACTTCCTACCATAGTGCATCTACTACTTGCCGCGCATGATGTGTCACTGTTTAAACACAAATAAACTGGCGAGCCAGAGGGACTGATGAACTGAGAAGTTAAGTCCCATAGTGCTCAGAGACATTTTGTTTCCAGTACGAGCGTAGCAACAGCGTACCCACTGCAGGGTCACTGTCATGTTCCCAGCGTTCGCAACAATAACGTCTATCTTTAAGCGATGCCTTTTTTCGTCCTGTGTCGTATTTAACGATGTCATATCGATTCTTTGGGCACACACGAAATTCATAACTCGTGTGCTACATTGTCTAGATCTGTATTCAAGACTGTCTCTAGTCATTACGTTCCAAAAGTGCTTTTCGTAACAACAGGGGTATTGTGAATTATTGAACGGATACCAAGTGTGGAGAATCCAGGCATATGGGATTGTGATGATAAGAAAGGAGAGCTTATGATATCATTCGAGTTCCCTGGTAATTCTTTTTCCAATTTTATCTTTGGTTTCCTCAATGTACATACTGAATAACATCGCGAGTAGGCCATAACTCTTTCTCAATCCCTTCCGAACTACTGCTTGACTTTTATGTACTTCGCTTATTGTAACTACAGTCTCATTTCCGCGTCAGTAGTAAATAATCTTTTGTTCCCTGTATTTTGTTCCTGCCACATTCCGAATTTAAAAGACTATAGTGCAGTCAACACTGTCAAAAGTTTTCACTGAATATAGAAATGATATAAATATTGGTTTGCCTGAGGATGCTACACATTGGATATTTTGTTGGAACGCAGAAGGAAATCCACTGAAATAATCTCGAGTTTCCACCTACTCACTACAGCGAGTTCAAGTACTATTTCGCCATGCTTCTTACTCGTCCTCCTCAGCTAAAGTTGCTCGGTTAACAGCTCGAGTAAATTACATCTGTGTATTTTCCGAGAAAACTTGCATCCTCATTAAAATAATGTGGAATATGCAGCAGAAGCCTTAGTCAAATTAAAACACTGCTGATAGGGAAGTAATACTGAGTAGAATAAAGTTAGTGGAACCTACGTGGAGTTGACTACTAGAAGGATGAATAGTACGTTTAAATTCAGGTGCGCTCATCGTGTATGTTGGCCTTGTTTGGTTTGGATAGCAATTGACAAAGACGGCTTGATACAACATGCACTGGAGCACGCTCTATTAACGTCGCCACAACTGACGAAAATGCAGCTTCTATAGTGTCTAGTGTCGTTTCTTGCTTCCTTTGCCAACAACACAACCTGCATTAACCCATCGAGAAATGTAAAAACCAAAAGCAGTACCAGAGGAAGAATAACGTTGTTGAATTTAAAGTCTATAAGGAATGTATGTCGATGTGAAAATGAAGAGAAAATCGGATATGTAACGTTGCCGGATGGTTTTAGGTGGTAAGGACGTTTTCGGCTTTGACTTCCCTCTACACATTTGCGGCAAAGGTCTTTGAGGTACCTATATTTGCGTTTTTTCATTATTACTGAAAATTTGTTCCATTATCAAGAAAATACATTTTAAAAACGAAGGAAGGCAGGCTGAAATCTGTCCTCACTGACCAGATTACACAAATACTTTATCTTCCAAGGTTCCGTAATGAAGATCTCCTACTCAAGGATATACAACATGTCCCAAAAAAGAATACATAATACATATTTCCAAAGAAGTATAGTTTCTAACGCCACGTTCACAGACCCCGAGTTACGTGATCATAAAGGTTGTTGAATAAATCAAAAATTCTAAAACATATTTTCATTTAAGTGGTTAAACTAATTTCAAACGAAACATACAAATTTACAATGCGTTGGAGTGCATGAGATTATTCCTAGTATAGTGCAATCACGCAAAACCTATTTGCATTTTCACAGTACTGCACTTATACGACAAGAAGACAGTTTTTTCTGCAAATACTCACGTTATTTTACAGTACTGAATAACATCACACATCAATTGTCTCTACTAAACAATTACTCACTGGAGTAAATGGTGTCGGCCGACAATATATCCAATAGCTCCTCTAAAAATCAAACTTACCAGTAGTTAATTTTTTATGGTATTCGACAAGTTAATGAAAATAACTACTCCTAAATTATGATTAGCATTGTGAACCGATGTATGTGATGTTCAGGCCTTAAAGCCTGTTGGTTTGAAAAGGAAATTTACTATTTATGACAAATTTCATTTAGTAATAAGTACTCTGCGTGACAGAAAACCGTGGAACACCCGGCAGACACAGGATGTCAACGTTACTTGGTACACGTACAGACTACTGACGGGTACAGAAATTATTGTGGGTGCAGCTCTGTGACAGGTAGAGCGGCCACCAAAGTGCTTAGTACTGTACTCTTTAGTGTTGTTACGAGGGCTGTAGTGTGTACATGGGGTGTGAACAGCTCCAGACGTTCGGACCATGAAGGACATGTAGATGGTACGCACTCGTGTGAGACAGCGTTTCCAGCACGTGGCAGGGGCCTCACTCTCGGTTTGTACGAGGTTTGTCCGGAAAATACGTATAAAAGTTGAATAATGTATTTATGTTACAAGTTGCAGTCACCGCCGGCTGGAACTACTGCTGTAATCAATCCCATCAACGTTCAGTTCGAGTCAGAGCACTCTGCGTGAAGGTGGGAGTGTGCGGCAGCTTGTTGACAGTTACCATTTTCCACCTGCCGTCGGCATGGAGCTCTCTCTGATTGAGGAACAGCGCGTCAACATCAAGTTTCTTGCATAGCTAGGCAAGAATGGCCGTGAGATTTTTGAGTGTTGAAACAGGTTTACGGAGACAATTCTCTGAAGGAACCAACCGTGAACACGTGGTTGGCCGATAAGAAGTGAACGATGACCCTCGCCCAGGACGCCCGTCGACATAAAGTTCCGATGAAAATGTTGAACGAATTCGGGCTTGTGTTCTTAAAGACCGTAGATTGACAGTCAGAATGATTGCTGACGAGCTGTCAATCCCCAGAACAATCGTTCACGAAATCCTGACACAAAAACGTGACATGAAGAAATTGTGTGCGAAAATCGTACCGAAGCTCCTGACGCCAGAACAGAAAGCAAAGAGGGTTGAGTGCTGTGAGGATTGGTTGGAAGCAGACTATCAACCGAGTCATCACTGGAGAAGAGTCCTGGTTTTACGAATTCGATGTGGAGCTCAAATCTCAAAGCAAGGAATGGAAACTAGCAGGAGAACCGAGAACAAAAAAGTCGCGAAAATCATTACCAATGTGTAGACAGTGTTGATTGTTTTCTTTGATTCTAGGGGCATTGTTCACAAGGAATTTGTCCCTCCCGGCCAGAGAGTGAACGGAAATTTTTTCGTTGAAGTCCTGACACGTCTCAGAGCTCGTGTGGCCCGAGTTCTACCGGAATTGGCAAAAGGGGGCAGGTGGATCCTTCATCACGACAATGCGCCCGCTCACAAGTCGCTCGTTGTGCGCGAGTTTTTGGCCCGAAGCTCCATCACCGTGACAGACCACCCGCCTTATTCACCTGATTTAGCCCCGTGTGACTTCTTCACGTTCCCGAAATACAAAATGGTGCTTCGGGGGCGGCACTTGGGAGATGTGGAAGCCATCGAGGCGGAAACGACACGCCAACTGAACCACATCACAACTGAAGACTTTCAGCAATGTTATCAACAGTGGAAACGGCGTTGGCAGAAGTGTATCGCGTCTCAGGACGAGTACTTTGAAGGAGACCATATTGTAATACCTGAATAATTGTAAAATAAAGTTATTATTCAACTTTTATACCTATTTTCCGGACAAACCTCGTACAGCTGGAGGAATCGTGTAATTTGCAGATTTGAGAAGCATTCAGATGTGACAACGGCCTGATGTTGGACTGCATGGGAACGTGAGGAGCATACACTCGTCGTCAAAAATCTGGCGATCACGTCTAACAGCCACAATGGAGGACATTTGTATTGTGCACTAAGCACAGCTTTGCCCATCCACATCTGCACCTGCCATCTGAGAACAAGTAACGGAGTCCCTGCTACAATGTGTGTCATCCCTCACCTCTAGTTGGTGAATAGCAGCAGCAGGACTAGGGAATTACCGTCCATTGCCTAGGCCACCACGAACACCACAACACTAACTGCTGCGTTTGTAGTGGTGGCGTGGCTTGGAGGTATCGACTCTTGGTGTCATGGCCAGACGAAACTGCAATCGTCTGGTCACAGCTGTGGGTTCTTTGATTGCGCTGGGAAATGGTTCAGTATGTGAAATATTAGTTAACTTTGTTACATGAATAAATAAAATTATTTCTGAGCCGTGGCAGGACTGGTGCCAGGGCTATCTTTGGTTAGGCACTATCGATTCCTTCTGGCACAAGTTTGTCTTTGGAATCTGGGCCGGTTCAGGATATAGAGGGCAGTACGGGGTGGAAAGGGACAACAACATTGGGCACCTCACGCGGATGTGTGTGTATTGGCGAGACGTTGGAGAGACGACAGCGAGCACGGTGTGCCTGAGTACGGGCGGCCGTTACCGCCTGATCGTACTGGGGTCAGTAATAGCGGGCCGGCGCTGTGGCTTCGTGACAACCTCGTGAAGCTATGCATGTGCTCGCTTCTGTGAAGGAACGCGTTGTTACTATCGGACTAAGTAACGGCTGGCGTCTTCGCCACATCGATCCAGCAGCTGGCGTCGAGTTAAGTAATTCAAGTTCTACCAACGATTAGTGAAATATAATGATTGCTCTTGAGGAAGCAAAGCGTTGCAAGGACTGTGATGTGATGTTTCATGCCTCTTATTAAGTGTGTGCTTCTCTCATTAATAGTATTATTATTACTTCAGCCTGAAAGTGTCTAAAACATTGATACGTGTCCGCAGCCTTACCGAACGATCTATATTCCGTGTCTAAAGACTGCCGTGTGGTACCTAGCAGACCCACGTAAGGTGATGATTGGGTTTTAATGAGCTAGTTCCGTCTGCATCATTCGTGTATGTGGTTCTGCTTAAAGGAATGGAATCCAGTTTTACTATTGTCAATTTTATCGAAGTACTTTTCTGTGTAAGTCTGAGTATTAAGGTGAAGGAAGGGTTGTTTGGTTACCTGCTGTCGCTCCTGATTTATGTTTCAGAGATCGGAAGCAGTGGGCCACAGAAGTGCAGAGCCTCCCCTTTTAAATTACTAGCGGGCGTACGGGCGGTGGAATTCTCCTGAGCTCGCGTGTGCTGTTTGGTTCCGATTTCGGTGTTATGAACGGAGGGGAAGTACAAATGTAGTCCACATCTTAATTCGAAGATAAGTACTTAGTCGCCTCCACCGTTCGTGGCCAAGTCGCGCCCTGACAATCTCGGGCCTCAGTTATCGTACAAGCTGCAGTTTTCTGAAACTTGTGGTGGCTCTGCAAGGTTGCCCGGGTTAAATGTTTTAAATATTTTGGGGGATTTCTAGAAGAATGTGTCTTAATTGAAACCGTTTTCTAAAATTGCGGTGCAATTCAGCCTCGGTGGCGTATGTCAATTTTGATGGGGAAATAACTGGGTTATTATTGATCAAACTGTCTATAACTTCGTAAAGTTGTTTGGTAATATCTCGCCCGGGAGGGGCGATTTTCAATCTATGTGGAAATAATAACTGATTGCTTGGTTATTTGATGTAAAGTTCATTTTAAATGATTTACCTGGCCTGAGCGGCGGTTTTTTAAATGTTAGTAAAGAGATTAATTTGCTTGTGGTTTCATATAACAATCAGTTAGTAAAATTGGCCTGAGTGGTCGGTTTTTAAATGCTTTTAAAGAGATTAATTCGTTTGTGGTCTTATATAACAAGCAGTTTGTAAAGTTTGCCTGAATGGCGTTTCTTGAAGAAATTATTATCTGATTTATGATTGTAATTCTTTTAATGATTTATCTATGCTGCAAATAAATAAGTTGAAACGAAATGGTCACTGTATGGGTCATGTCCTTCCACTCCCTTTATATTAAAGGTTAAGGAAACTGCAGGTCAAAATAGAAATAACGTTCCAATTTCCTTAACTCGATACAATCCTTTGCCATAGGAGTACCTGAATCTTCTACAACGGTCATTGACTTAAAGCATCAACTGATGCACTAATTAACAAACAGCTCTCTTGAAGTACATTTTTCCACATTTATAAAAGTACAATTCCATCTGATACTTGAATAACTCTCTAGTCCCACTCAGTGATGTTGACTTCTTCAACTGTCACGAGCTGGGGTGGCGAACGTCCATACTTGGCTATTTATTGACTTCCGCACTGTGGTGCGAGAGGACGTGTCTTTTTCATTCCCATTCGTCATTGTCGACTGAAGTGAGGAAACTATCGCAAATGTCTGTGGTGTCGATGAGGATTGGCGACTGTGGTGTGAGACCACATTCATTGTACAATACCACACCTGATAATGGGCATCGCATTGCGTATAGTGTTCGACGACGAGTAACGGTTTTCCACTACCATCGCCGGTGACAACCTGGATAGAGGTCCCATTGTTACTATGTTTTGGAGAGGCACAGCAGAGTAACTCATTCTGTCACCGTGTGGATAACCATCGGATGTGACTTCAGGTCACTGCTGATAATGATGGGGGCAACTCTGGCAGCACATTCGTACATCATAGACATCCTGCGTCGTCACGTGTTACGTCTCATGCAACAGTATCGCGACGCCAGTTTTGACAAGCTAGTCCACAGATGGCACGAGTCTCTGCGGACTTTCTGCGAGATATTAGAGTATTCCGGTGGCCAACGATGTCATCAGACGCGTCTCCAATACATTATGTGTAGCACCAGCTTGGACGTCTACTCCGCTCCACTGGCAGCATGCAGGATATCGAGGGCCAGGTACAATAGTTGCAGGCCAGATAGCCTCTGGAGAGGATGCAATAGCTGCATGACGAGCAACCCAATCGAATGCGTGCACGCGTCCAGGCCAGGGGGCGTGCAACGTCGTGCTTATACAAGGGCCAAGTCGTTTGCAAATCTGAATAGATTCTACAGTTTCTAAAGCGTTACGTGCCTCTCAATTAGTAAGTTTAATTTCGTTTCTTTCTTTCCTTCCGAGTACTTTACCTTTTTTGCCTGGCAGGTACATTGCAGAGCAGTAGTTGGTACCGCCAGTTCCTTGAACAGTCCTCTACAAGACGTCTTGAGTCCACAACTCAAATAAATCGTATTATACACTTTTTGATTTGGTAAATGTGAAGTTAGTCTGATGAGCAACCAAAGGAAAGCTTCCTGTGTATTACAGGATCAGTGTAAGGGAAGTATAGTTGCTATTTTTATTTTTAAGAAACCTATTTCTCACAATATCCACATAGCAAATCAAGATCTAAGGAGTAATACAATGTGTGTTAAATAGTTTTGACATATATGTACCTTTAATACTCAAAACTCTTGTGACCAGACGAAACTACTTTCATCCTGCTATACATGTGTGTTCTTTGTTTGCTCTGGGAGGAGGCGCATCAAACTTGAACACATAAAACAATAATTCCATTTATTACATACATGAAGAAAATATTTACTTAACTTTGACACCCTAGTTTGCCACGGGATTGGCGAATAATTTGCAACTGTCACTGACTGGCAAAGCATCACTTGGTCGACGTTTTAACAAAATGTGCTTTTGCAGTACCAAATGTTGCATTGACGACAGGACATTTCATCAGAAACTTTAACAACTGTCACTGCCCTACGCGATGTCGTTCACTACTGTAGATAAGGACCAAAAGTGGACTGAACTCCTGCATGCTCGACACTATATCGATCTCGGCGTGAGGGCGTTGCTACACTGAGAGGGATGCATGGCTTTCTGGAGTGCCTCCCATTGGTAGTTGCGGATTGCAGCGAACCCGCGCTAATGTTTGTGGTATCGATTCGTGTTTCCAACTTTAGTGTGGCACCGCGATCTCTGGACGATACCACAAAAAATGCAGAAAGAGACCTCTAAAGATACGCTCGTCACCTAATATTTCTTGAAATATGCGCTATTTTTTATGTGTACTATCAGTATGCAGTGATGTAGATTCTTTTTCTGTTGAAGTTCACTGGTCATGGCTTATTGCTTGTGTTTGTGCCGGTACTTAGTCGTGCGACTGTGCTGATCTTCTCCGACAAAGCAATTATTACCACCTCTTACTTAAGTTAGTAACTCTCCGGAGTGTGTATGTGTGTGTGTGTAACGAGATGACAAAAAATCGTAGGATAGCGATATGCATGTATACAAATGGCGGTAACACCACATTCGGAAGGTACAAAAGGACAGTGCATTCGCTGAGCTGTCATTTGTGCTCAGGTGATTCATTGAAAATGTGTCAGGCGCGATTACGGCTGCACGAAGGTAACTAACAGATTTTTAGCGTGGAATGGTAGTTTGACCTAGAAATATGGGACAAAAAATGGCTCTAAGCACTATGGGACTTAACATCTGAGGTCATCAGACCCCCAGAACGTAGAACTACTTAAACCTAACTAACCTAAGGATATCATACACGCTCGAGGATGGAATCGAACCTGCGACCGTAACAGTCGCGCGGTTCCGGACTGAAGCACCCAGAACCGGTTGGTCACCGAGGCCAGCACACATGGGAAATCAACATTCCGAGATTCACAGTCTGAAGAGTGCGCTGAGAATACCAAACTTCAGGCTTTGCCCCTCACCACAGACAACGCAGCGCACGTAACGACCATGAGCAGCGGCATTTGCGTAGCGTTTTTAGCACTAAGAGACAAGCAACGCTGCACGAAATAATGGCAGAAAGCAATTTACGACGTACAACGAAGGTATCCGTTAGGGCAGTGCGCGAAATCTGACAGTAATAGGCTACTGCAGCAGACGAACGACACAAACGCCTTTGTTAACAGCACGAGTCGACTGCAGCGCCTCTTCTAGGCTCGTGACCACATCGGTTGGACCTTACACGATTCGAAAAACGTGGCCTGGTCAGATGAGTTCCGTTTCCAAGCGGTGAGAGCGGATGGTAGGGTTCGCTGTGTTGCGCAGAGCCCACGAACCCACAGACCCATGTTGTTAACTAGGCGCTATGCGATCTGGTGGTGGCTCCATAATGATGCAGGCCATCTTTGGGTGGAATTGACTGTTTCTCTGGTCAAATTACATCTACATCTACATCAACATCCATACTCGGCAAGCCACTTGACGGTGTGTGGCGGAGGGTACTTTGAGTACATCTATCGGTTCTCCTTTCTATTCCAGTCTCGTGTTGTTCGTGGAAAGATAGATTGTCGGTATGCCCCTGTATGGGCTCTGATCTCTCTGAATTTATCCTCATGGTTCTTCAATACAATCACACAATTGGTCTGATAGTCCATATACTCTTACTTTCACTAGACTTCACATATAGGTAATCCAGCTTTTACTGTCAACAACAAACATTCAGGAATGTACGCAAAGATGCCACCAATCTGCATTACCAAACAAAAAGGAAAATTTGTTATTTGTTATTCTCAGCATGGAAATATTACTTGTCAATACACCGTTTCAAAAATTTAGAAATTCTGAATGTTGTATGTTTATTTCCTTCATGTCAAAGTTTCCAACGTTATTACGTTCTGCAGCGAAGTTATTAGAAAATGTATAAGGCGTCTGGAAACTATCAAAAACTACGATCTGAAAAACAGTCAGAGGATTTAACTTATGCCAGTTTAGAAAATGTTAATGCAAATATCGTACTGGGTCATTCTTCTTTTCTTCTACATCTACATCTAGATGCATACTTTATCCTCATGGTCTCTTCGCAAGATGTACGTAAAAGGGGGGGGGGGGGGGGGGCAATATACTGCTTGACTTCTCGGTGAAGGTATGTTCTCGAAACTTTAACAAAAGCCCGTACCGAGCTACTGAGCGTCTCTCCTGCAGAGTCTTCCACTGGAGTTTATCTATCATCTCCGTAACGCATTCGCGATTACTAAATGATCCTGTAACGAAGCGCGCTGCTCTCCGTTGGATCTTCTCTATCTCTTATATCAACACTATCTGGTACGGGTCCCACACTGCTGAGCAGTATTCAAGCAGTGGGCGAACAAGCTTACTGTAACCTACTTCCCTTGTTTTCGGATTGCATTTCCTTTGGATTCTTCCAATGAATCTCAGTCTGGCATCTGCTTTACCGACGATCAACTTTATATGATCATTCCATTTTAAATCACTCCTAATACATACTCCCAGATAATTTATGGAATTAACTGCTTCCAGTTGCTGACCTGCTATTTTGTAGTTAAATGATAAGGGATCTATCTTTCTATGTATTCGCAGCACATTACACTTGTCTACATTGAGATTCAATTGCCATTCCCTGCACCATGCGTCAATTCGCTGCAGATCCTCCTGCATTTCAGTACAATTTTCCACTGTTACAACCTCTCGATACACCACAGCATCATCTGAAAAAAGCCTTATTGAACTTCCGATGTCATCCACAACGTCATTTATGTATGTTGTGAACAGCAACGGTCCTATGACACTCCCCTGCGGCACACCTGAAATCACTCTTACTTCGGAAGACATCTCTCCACTGGGACTGACATGCTGCGTTCTGTTATCTAGGAACTCTTCCATCCAATCGCACAGTTGTTCTGATAGTCCATATGGTCTTACTTTGTTCATTAAACGACTATGGGGAACTGTATCGAACGCCTTGCGGAAGTGAAGAAACACAGCATCTACCTGGGAACCCGCGTCTATGGCCCTCTGAGTCTCGTGGACGAATAGCGATTTTAATTGTTTTTCTATCCCTCTGTTATCTACCATTTTGTCATCTGTGCGACAATCTAGAGAAGGAACTACAATGAAGTCTTCCTCTGTGAAATTAACCGAACGTTGACTGGAAAAGATGTATGTTCGTGTACTTGAAGACCATTTGCACCATTCACACATGTCATGTTCCCTAACAAAACGAATGTCACCGGGCAACAACTTTTTGCGTTTCCTTTGATGAACGTTCTGGACAATTCGAGCGAATGATTTGGCCACCCACATCGCCAACATGCATTGCTCGAACATTTATGCGATGTAATTGAGATGCCAGTTCGTGTACAGCATGCTGCACCGGTAACACTTTCGGAATTATGGACGGCTATAGAGGCAACACGGCTCAGTATTTCTGCCGGGGGAGTTACAACGACTTGCTGATTCCATGTCAGGTCGATCTGCACCCATACGCCAGGGAATAGGAGGCCCGAAATGTTACTTGTAAGTGTCCCATCATTTTTGTCGACACTCTGTATATTTGCATCATCATCCCATTAGCGCCCCACTGTTTTACTTAATTCATGTAGTTTACAGTATTTACGAACTCTCAGGACACAAGACCACTGTACTGGATTTCAGTTTTGCCAGTGGATTGCGTGACATAACGCTGAAAATCCGCAGTTCGTTGAATAGGAGAGATTTTGTACACAGTAGCATAATAAATTACGTTAGTAACTACGTGCGCTGACATGCAAATTCTAGAGCGTTTGCAGAAGCAAGGCAATAGGTTCGCTTTAGTAGGACAGGAATTGCGGACGACTAACTCCTAAAGTTGTAACATTACCAGACTATTGAAGAGTTGCTGTTCATCGGCAATTTCTGAGCGCAAAATATATGTACTATTCGTGAACGTAGTCCTTCCAGAAAGACAACAAATATAGTTTACGCCCGTTGTGGCACCATTTTATTTTCTACTCCACTACCTAGTACAAACGTTTAATGAGCATTGGAACGGTCAAGGGGTTAGCATGTCCTTCCCTTATACGTATCGCTATACAGAGTTGAAATTAGTCAAATGCCTTCAAAGCGACAAATACGCCATTATCAACACCTCGCTGAGATTGAAGAAGGTCCTGCAGTAGGTCTACGAGAAGCTGTATGTTCCTTCGCGGTGCTGCAGAAAAAAGTGGCAGAATGTAACCATTGTACCTGATTGCTTCCAGCGGTGGTCACGGGAATGTACCGACGCAAGGAGACTGGTCTTCGGAAGGCCGAGTGACACTACCGAGAGAGAAGATCATCGTGTTCGGCATATGGCTCTGGCGTATCGTACTGCATCTGCAGCATCAGTCTGAGCACCAGTTGGCATCACAGTAAAACAACGAACTGCTGCACATCGGTTACATCAAGGGCAACTCCGAGCCAGACGCCAAGCAGCGTGCATTCAGCTGACCACAAGCCACGCCATTTGAGGCTTTAGCAGTATCAACCGATAGCTCATTGGAGGAAGGTTGGAAGCCTGTTTTCTGATCAACTTCGGACGTCAACTGCAGCGTCCATGTATTGGCCGACCAAGTGCAACAGTCATGGATCTCCATCCCACAAACTCGCATCCAGCACCTGTACAACACAATGCATGCTCGTTTGCATCCTGGCATTCAACATTTTCGCGGTTACATTGGTTTTTAATGTACCAGAATTTCACATTTGCAATCATCCTATGATCTTGCAACGTTAACTGACTTAAATACGTTACTTATACACTACTGGCCATTAAAATTGCTACACCACGAAGATGACGTGCTACAGACGCGAAATTTAACCGACAGGAAGAAGCTGCTGTGATATGCAAATGATTAGCATTTCAGAGCATTCACACAAGGTTGGTGCCGGTGGCGACACCTACAGCGTCCTGACATGAGGAAAGCTTCCAACCGATTTCTTATACACAAACAGCAGTTGACAGGCGTTGCCTGGTGAAAGGTTGTTGTGATGCCTCGTCTCAGGAGGAGAAATGCGTACTATCACGTTTCCGACTTTGATAAAGGTCGCATTGTAACCTATCGCGATTGCGGTTTATCGTATCGCGACATTGAGGCTCGCGTTGCTCGACATAAAATGACTGTTAGCAGAATATGGAATCGGTGGGTTCAGAGGGTAATACAGAACGTCGTGCTGGATCCCAACGGCCTCGTATCACCAGCAGCCGGGATGACATGCATCTTATCCGCATGGCTGTAACGGATCGCGCAGCCACGTCTCGATCCCTGAGTCAACAGATGGGGACGTTTGCAAGACAATAACCATCTGCACGAACAGTTCGACGACGTTTGCAGCAGCATGGACTATCAGCTCGGAGACAATGGCTGCGTTTTCCCTTGACGCTGCATCACAGACAGGAGCGCCTGCTATGATGTACTCAACGACGAACCTTGGTGCACGAATGGCAAAACGTCATTTTACGGATGAATCCCGGTTCTGTTTACAGCATCATGAGGATCGCGTTCGTGCTGGTGACATCGCGGAGAACGCACGTTGGAAGCGTGTATTCGTCATCGCCATACTGGCGTATCACCCGGCGTAATCGTATGGTGTGCCATTGGTTACACGTCTCGGTCACCTCTTGTTCGCATTGACGGCACTTTGAACAGTGGACGTTACATTTCAGATGTGTTACGACCCGTGGCTCTACCCTTCATTCGATCCCTCCGAAAACCTACATTTAAGCAGGATAAAGCACGACCGCCTGTTGCAGGTCCTGTAAGGGCCTTTCTGGATACAGAAAATGTTCGACTACTACCCTGGCCAGCACATTTTCCGGATCTCTCACCAATTGAAACGTCTGGTCAATGGTGGCCGAGCAATTGGCTCGTCACAATACGCCAGTCACTACTCTTGATGAACCGTGGTATCGTGTTGAAGCTGCATGGGCAGATCTACCTGTACAGGCCATCCAAGCTGTGTTTGACACAATACCCAGGCGTATCAGGGCCGTTATTACGGCCAGAGGTGGCTGTTCTGGGTACTGATTTCTCAGGATCTATGTACCCAAACTGCGTGAAAATGTAATCACATGCTAGTTCTGGTATAATATATTTTTCTAATGAATACCCGTCTATCATCTGCACTACTTCTTGGTGTAGCAATTTTAATGGCCAGTAGTGTATGTATTACAGAAATTTCCTTACTCCACATGAATTATTTTTTGGTATTGTAATTTTTCCGTCAGAGTAAATTAAAGTGTTAACAAGTCTTTCTCTGTAGGTATTTCTCTGGAATTAAGCGGGTGATAAACAACAAGAGAATAAGTGAATAAAACCTTTTCAAATTGGCGCTACATAAAGTACTTTGACAATCAGATGGGTATGTCAGACAACCGTTGAAGAGCATGGGCTGAATTAGGAAGAAAAGATCTTCACTTCGTAACTCCGCTAAATGATGCGGACAGGTGATAGGAGACTCCTGACACATCATGAAACGGTCAGTTTCGTAACTGAAGGGCAGTGTGTGAAACAAAAACTGTAGTGGGAGACCGTAGACGGAATACTCTGCTGCAAATGAATGTAGGTAGTGGAGACATAACACCTCTGTTAGAGAGGGCAAATTGGACGACAGATTTGATTCCAAGGCTCCTGTAGAGAAAATCGCTTACAAGGCGCTACTGTAACCAGTTCTGGAGTACTGCTTCAGTGTTTGAAATACTCTTCAAGTAGGGAAGATCGCAGAGATCGAATTATTCACAGATGCGTTACTAGGATCTGTAACAGGTCAGTATAATCCATACGAAGGTTTAATAGAAAGGCTAGGAGATCTTAAACGGAGATTCTTAGAACAATGGCGACATTTTTCCACGAAATCCTGTTAGATAAATCTAGAGAAGCTGTATTCTGCTGTCATCATTTATTCCACGCAGGTGTTATTATAAGAAGAAACGAGAGATCCCACCACGAACAGAGGTAGACATTTTTTCTTCGTTCAAGTACCGAATCGGATGGAACAGAAAATCGATAATACTGGAACAAAGTACCCTCCGACACACACTGCACAATGGATGCACACAGCATACATACATCTAGAACGGTAAGCTTTCGCGCCACCGCGCCTATGTCTGCGACATCATTTTGCAACCGGGATGCGAGTTAAGATAACGTCAGACCATCTTTTTGGACGCAGTAAATTCAACAGCGGTTAGTATATTTATATTGTACCTTGATGTGGTCCCACTGTTACAAACACTAATGTAGAGTATTTTCGTAATTCTTTATGATAATTGTGGTTCCAAACGTAAATACTGTCCTTCATGAACTGCTTGTCATGGTTAACCAGTTACGGCCCTCACCTGGGGCGTTGTATCGCTGATTATGCTCGGTCGGCTACATATTCTGTTAATTACAACTCAGTGAAATATATCTCTAGATCATAGTACATGATTTCAAAGAGTATCTAAGAAATTTCAGCGCTAATTTATGGTCACTTGTACTTTTAAGGGAACTGAGAAATTATAATGTGTAGTAAGGCTCCTAATACAGAATAAACACCATAAATAAATATTTACGTCTAATTTGGCAAGCAACATCAGTTTTGCAGTAACGATATCGGTCACTAAATAAGCAATTTGCGTTAAGTACTTAATTTATTGTTCTGTGTTTCAAGAGCCACTTTATAATATGGTGAATATTACTATAGTATTAACACAAATCATTATAAAGGATACTCTGCGTAAATGTATGGATGTTTTGCGACTGACAGTATCATTAAGAAAACTAATTTTTTATGTTGCAATCAATGTACGTGTCACATAGCAACGGATATTCAAACTGATGGCGGCTTTGCTCAGATTTGGAACATCATCATGTATCTCACACAGCACTATTGCTTTAATCCAGATTTTTCTAGCTTTCAAGGAAACGTATTTGGGACGCGTTGGAGTTCTGTATCTGCTTTATCTGCAGCGATAATCGAGCATCCGACAAGCGTACTCGCTGCGTGCTAAAAACGAGCTTTACGTCAGTGGAATGTCCATTAAATTATATAAAGTAAGAGCAGAAGTAAAGATAAAATAACCCATGTTCTAGATCTTTCATGTGCAGGAGGGAGTCAAAATAAGCCTACATGCTTACAGTAGTCAATGGGAACTACACAGAAAGTTAAAAAAACGATGCCAGTAGGCTCGGCTTTATCAAAATCATCAGAGGCGAAACATTAACTCATATGGAGTAGGATGTGGGAAGAGGTGCCCTCGAAATTGTAGAGGAAAGGAAGGTGACACTCGCCCGGTAAAGTATACGGAATCAGTATGCCCGCACCACATCTCCGTTTGTTGCCAACTTGGTTTCCACTGCCTTGAACCAAATGCAATGATTGAAGTTTGTTTTTGTACACATTTTATGACATATTCTCATCTTATCTTTCTCTGAGTTTCGATTTACGGTTTACTAAAGGAGGTCATTAGCTCATTGTATTCCAGTAACACACGTTGTCACCTTTAGCATAAGATGACAGAAAGTGCGTATTTCTTCTTGTTCTTAATTTTTTACTGCTTATTCGGCAGAGTATGTTTCATATTACTAGTTTTTAAGGTTCGTGACAAGATAGTACTACCTTCAAGTAAGTTACGTAAATATGTTGCGTGACAGCAGTTTTTAGGACGGCAGACGCCGTTAATTGAATTTTGAAATTGAAAAACCACTTAAAAAGAAAACTTGAAATATTTTTGGTGCTGCACGTAGTCTACAAAAACAATTTTTTTTTAAATGTGATGGTGTTACACATTACAATTCGTAAAGGTTCGTATGCAGGAGGCAGAAATGGGACTAAGGGCTTCTAAGGTAATCTGAAATTTCTTAGCAAATTTATAAACAAGTACTGAATTAATTTTCATCTATTACGTAGGATTGTTTATTAACAAACACAAATTTAAAGATTTTAGTGCGAACCTGGATATTCCACTTCACTTCAAAAACATTACTGGGTACAGGGATGTCGTATCTCACCAACAAGTTAATATCAAGTTTCATTCTTGATAATCATATGCTAGGATCATAATCAATGTTGTTGCGTCTATTTAGTAAATATGCATCTACATCAACACACATATTCTGCAATGCAGAAGGACTTAGTATATGGAGTCTGTATGGCGATGTAATTCTAATTGGTAATATCTGCTGCTGTAGTCATAGAACACAAAGTTTTTTTTTTCGTTTTGTGAAGCGTATAATTTTATATTACTGTACAGAGCACAAAATCGCCCCATATACAAGTAGATAGCCATAAATGATATTTTAAGTTTTTTTCTTTCTACAATTAAGCAATACAATTATCGAAAAAAACATGCCCAAAAGTTCACTTTTTTTTTTTTTTTTTTTTTTTTTTTTTTTTTTTTTTTTTTTTTTTTGCTTCTTGAATATTTGATTGACAGATCATCCTTTAGCTGCTTCTGTCCAGTTCCCTTATTCTACAGAAGCGATTTTTCAACATCGCCCACATGTTGTCCAACACATCCATCATCGTAGCTCATACACACCGTACGTGGAAGTTTATTGTGTTTAAAGTAGCGAAAATGTACGTGAAGCAAACGATATTTACGAGCTAGGTGCCATCGTGTAAACGGCGCTACAGACAGAAATTTTTCCTCAGAAACAGTGAACACATTCTAACTCGGTAAAAGGAAATATGTTCACATTTTGTTTCTAGATTACCAGCGATCTTCGAAATAATTCGGTAATGTTTTTTCAAGCGAGCTCTTCATGTATCAACAGAGAAGTTCGAACGATCTCGAATTTGAAGCGAAACTCTGAATAAACTTTAAAATTTTTAGTAGGGTACATAGTTTCTCTCTCTCTCTCTCTCTTTCTCTCTCTCTCTCTTTGGTTCTCTCGCTCTCTGTAAGTGTGTGTGTGTGTGTGTGTGTGTGTGTGTGTGTGTGGGCGTGTTCCCCTGGCTACGAGAGGTAACGTGTGTATAAAACAAACATGCCAAATCAGAAAACGCGCCTCCCAGACTTTTGTTTCGTGATACGTATGTTAAGTACCATATCAAAAAGTAGTCCTGCATGAAGGAAAATGTGTAAAAGAAAGAATGAAGATTACAGTTTAGCGTACCATAGACAAGGAGGCCATTAGTGACGGAACACAAGCTCGGTTTAGTGAAGGATACGGAAGGAAATCAGCGGGGACCTTTGAAAGAAACCATCCCGACATTTGGCTTAATTTGACTAGGGAAATTATGGAAAAATTTTTCCTATCATTGTACTGAAAAATAACACAAGTTGCCCGTCTCTTATTTCACGAGATTCACAGATTCATCAGTGTGGAGTTCCTAAGTAAAAAATATTGGTTATGAAATTACATTAATTGTTAACTCAAAAAAAAAGGTGGCAATCTACTTTGGTGTGGCAGAATGTTACGGAGCGTGGTGTTATGCGTACACACGGACCCGTCGCTTAGGGGCCTAGGCTGCATTTGAGTTACGTGAGCAATGAGTGTCAGGGGTTTATTTTTTATATGTTGCTAGTTTCCTCAGTCCTGCGCTAACCTCTTCACCTCAGAGCAGCACTCGCACCTACGTCCTCAACTGTTTACTGGGTGCATGTTACAGCCTCTGCCTTACCCTACAGTTTTCATCCTGTGCAGTTCCCTCGGGTACCATGGGATTGTTCCTCGAAGTATTGAGACAGTGCTGTCATCCTGCCTATGACAATGTTTCCTTGGCGTACTCCTGCACGCCGGTTCTGCGAAGAACCTCCTCATTTCTTATATTAACAGTTCTCTTAATTATAAACATCCTTCAGTAGCACTACATCTCAAACGCTTCGTTTCGCTTTTTTTCTATTTATCACACAATCCGCGATTCCCTCCCAAATAGTGCTTACACCGCATGTATAATCTCATTTACTTCTTCCTTAAACACACTACTATTCCCAAAGAATTCTATGTTTGAAACTTCCAGGCAGATTAAAACTGTGTGCCGGACCGAGACTCTAACTCGGGACCTTTGCCTTTCGCGGGCAAGTGCTCTACCAACTGAGCTACCCAAACACGACTCACACCCCGTCCTCACAGCTTTACTTCCGCCAGTACCTCGTCTGCTACTTTCCAAACGAGTTCGAGTCTTGGCAAGGCACTCAGTTTTAATCTGCCAGGTAGTTTCATATCAGCGCACACTCCCCTGCAGAATAAAAATCCCATTCTGTAAATTCTATGTTTACCAGTCTAGTGAAATTTTTTAAGTGCTCCTCGCTTCGTCCGTCACATGTTGTTTCGCTTCCAGGCACCAGAAACCATTCGTGGTCTCCAATTTTGACGTCAACTTTATCGCTAATCACATTTCTGCTAGTCCACGTTCCCTGAGACTTTCTTCTGTTTACTCTCAGTCCACAGTATAATCAGCCTACATGTCGTGATCGTGGGGTTTACCTCGTAGAGTGCTCCGTTACGTTAGTGCGAATGCAGGGACAGATTGCGGTCGATGCTCATACACTGATGAGCCAGAACATTACCACCACCTGCTCAATAGTTGTTAGTCGTCTTTGGAACGAGATACTTCACCGATTCTGCGTATTATGGATCCGGCAGTTTCGTTGGTAGCTTTGTGGAGGTATGTGGCATTAGCTGTCTACGCACAGGTCATGTAATTGTCGTAAATAACGGGCCGCTGATTGACGTACGCGGTGATGCCATCCGACAGCAACGCAGATGGATTCCATAGGATTTACATCAGGTGAATATGGTCGCCGAGACATTGACGTGAGTTCACTATAATGCACTTCAAATCACTAGCAAGATTCTGGCTCCCAGACACGGATAGTTATACTGTTGAAAGATGGCAACGCCGACGGGGAAGACATCAAGCATGCACGGATCTTATAGGTGATTCGCAACTGTTAGCGTATCTTTGATTAATACCGCATGTCTCATGCAAGCGCAGGAGAATGTCTCCCATAGCATAATGCTGTAGCCGCCATGCTGCGTCAGTGGCGGTCTGCACGTTTCGAGCCACCATTCATTTCGGAGACGGCTTTGGTGGAGACGACCATCGACCTAGTGTAGCAAAAACGTTAACCTAGTGTACCAAAAATGTTATTCACCCGACCTGCCGACACGTTTCCTTTGATCGATAGTCGAATCTCGATGGTTCCGTGCCCACTGCAGTCGTTATTGACGATGTGGTTGAGTCAATTTGTAAACGCGTAAGGGTGGTCTGCTGCGGAGCTCCACGCTCAACAATGTACGATGAACGGTATCCTCCTAAATACCTGTGAGTGCACCAGCATGTGATCTTTTGGCAGATATGCCACAGATCAAAGTCTGTCATACTTTACAGAGCAGACAAGCTTCCGAACCCCACGTTCTGTGCAGAGTTGTGAACGTCCAACCATTTAGCGCATAGCAGTAGTTTCACGGTCCTCCTTCCTTCTTCAGTAGATGTTCACGACAGTAGGATGTGGACATTCGACCAGCTTCGCCGTTTCCGAGATACTCGTTCATAGGCTTTCTGTAATAATAATCAGTAGTTTGACAAAGTAGCTCTTTTCCGTGGATTTCCCCATTTGCAGGCCATATCTTCGATTGGGTGATCCCCATACGTCTCTGTTGCGTTTACACACTTTGCATAGCGCTCCACGTGCGCACAACGGCACCAGACGGCATCCAGCCTCGCGGTGGGTAGTGGTCATAATGTTTTGGTTAATCAGTGAATCTATTAGTGCACCTCATCATGCCTCCTCTTTAGCGCTTAAGGTGGTCGAACTTCTCATAAAAATATTTGTAAGCTACAGGGGAAGACGGATAACGTACAATATGTAAAAGAACCATGAAGGAAAAGTAAGAATTGAAGACCGAAAACGGATTGCTGGAATTAGAAAGGGTATAAGACAGGAATATAATCCTGCGCCCCTACTGCTCAGTCAGTACATTGAAGACTCCATAACAGAAAGGTTGAAAAATGAACAAACGAACAATGAAAATCGATTCAGCATTGGTAGAATGACAACCACTTTGGTATGGTCGAATCTCACGTATGGATGGTAAGAGAATATCCCACGAAGAGCGGGTGTGCCGACATGCAGCAATGTGGAAAAGTGGTAGACATTCCTAGGAACGCATTAGTTACAGAGGAGAAGCAGGAAAGGCAGCTGACTGAAGATAATGAAGTAGGCGACAAACGATGTCAATGTAGTTCTACTGCACGTATCCTCACGTAGCGAGAGATGAGAGCACGTAATGCACTCAGCAACATTGTCGAGCATCATCGTTTTAATGATCCAGGTGCTATGGCGTGGCGAAGCACGATGTTACATGGGTGTACTGACTTCCAAATCTTTTGAACACGGCACACTCAGCGGTCAGTGTGATTGTGATACCATACAGGGCGGTCCATTGATAGTGACTGGGCCAAATATTTCAAACAAAAATAAACTACAAAGAACGAAACTCGTATAGCTTAAATGCGGAAACTAGATGGCGCTATGGTTGACCCGCTAGATGGCGCTGCCATAGGTCAAACGGATATCAACTGCGTTTCTTTAAATAGAAACGTTTGTGACTATTACAGCGCCATCTATCACAAAGCGAAAAAAGTAGTCCAACTAAAACAGTCATATTTCTTTACGTACCACACGAATATGTAATAAAAAATTGGGGGTTCCTATTTTAAAAAACGCAGTTGTATCCGTTTGACCTATGGCAGCGCCATCTAGCGGGCCAACCATAGCGCCATCTGGTTGCCCCTTCAAGCTAGACAAGTTTCGTTCTTTGCAGATTTTTCGTTTGCCGCTTATTTCGTGAGATATTTGACTCGGTCACGAACAATGGACCACCCTGTACACTCCTTCCCCACGTGTCTCTTTTCAGGGGTGCATTCAACCCGGTCTCCATTTTTATGGATGACAATGAGCCATCGCACTGAACAGCGCAGGAGAGCAGCTCTTGGAACGAGAGGATGGCCTGCTCGTTTCCCGCGACCTGAATCCGAACGAGCGCGTGTGGGATGCTTTGGGGAGACGCACAACCACACGGAAATATGCACCAATGGCAATCTCGCTGTTGTCAAGGGCACTAGTGGGGTAATAGATCTCTGTACCACTCTGTATCACTAACCGTGTGGTCAGCGTGGCAGCACGTTTCAGATCATGCACTGCAATCCCTGGTTATCACGGACTCTATTAAGAACCACGTCACTTTTAATGTGGCGTCAAATATTTGCAAGTTCATTGAAGAATTCACTTACCCTTATAAGTAAGTCACAGACAAATTAGGGTAGGATAACGACACAATAAAATTTCAGTACACATGATTTTAATATGATGCTTGGCAGCACGCCGCTACTGTAGTTTGCGATCGACAGCACTGCCGAGATAACAAAACCAAAATCCCGCCGCAATCCCAACTGTTATCTGAGCCGTGGTACACTAGCCAAATACACTCAGGATTCTCATGCAAGTCTCTTTATTACCACTGCAGTCGGTTTAATCTTAGTAATCCGCGTCTTCGTACATGTTTTCCTTAAAAATCTAGAGGTTTTTCAGGGATTAGTGCGAAACATAACCTTTAATGTAAACATGGTAACTGCACGCTAAAAGGCAGTTAGTTACATCATTATAGACCTCATAAAACATTGATTCATTCTGTAATCACAATATCACACGTTTCTCAGAGAAGACAGGCCGCCAAGGAAAAAGGAATTACGAAAAACCGCCGACGGCAGACATTTCCAGTGCTTCTTCTTTAGACTGTTAGAGGGAAGTACATTCTATAAATTTCTACCTTTAAGAGAAGTTTAAATACATGAATTAATGCTACTTATACTGAAGAAAATATGTGCTTTTATCTACAAATATCTGATTACCAGACGTTGCTTGTTTACTTACTTATTGCAACTTCCCTTGAAAGGAAAAAAAAATCAAATATATATTGCATTTGAAACCAAAAATCAACTAGAATACTACATCTCTTCATTACGAGATATTTCTAAGAAGTTACAGGGATATCTAAATGACTTATCGTATGTTAACTGGTATGTTTATGGGTTCTATGGAGTTCTGTTATTTTGTATAGTAATATCAGGAGTCCCACAAAATTCAGTAGTAGGTCCTATATTCATACCATTGCTTACAAACGGTTTGTCATCAGTTTTGTCCTACTGCAAGTACCACATGCACGCTGATGACCTCTATTGTACCTGAAATACCTATCGATCACCTTAATATCGACATGTGTACACCATGAATATAAGTGCAGGATACAGGGTTAAAGCTCAACCCATCCAAAACCTGGCCGGTACTCGTCGGTCATTCTAGCCTCATTAGCCCCAGTTATCGGGAATCCCTATCACCTTCAACCGTTAATGGGGAAAATATGACCTCCTCTTCTTCAGTATAGAGAGTAGCAGTAAAACAGATGAAAATCTGTACTGTACTGAGTAGGTAACTGCAATGTGTAAGAAAGAATCAGCATCTCTCCATGTTCTATAAAAACGTAAAAAGCTTATCTCTCTTCAGCTGGAGAAGAAACCTGTAAAAACATTTAACACTGCAGTGATTGATTACAGCGATGTTATACTGCAAAGCATTTTTCAGGAAAACTCATGGCGCTAGAAACTGGTTATTAGAAATTTTGTTCGTTAGATGTGTGATGTTCTAGCCTTTGATCATATTTCACCATCATATGCTATCCTGGAAGCATGCAGACAAGCGCAGAGGTTTATTATCTACTGTCTTATCAACGTGTACTTTTCCCCCATATCCCTTCTCGACCTTAACGCTCTTGTCTGAAACACATTACAGAAACACTCGTTTCCATCAGAGCAATATAGTTTCTTTCCCACTCCACTGTCCAACCACCTTTTTCGAAGTCCGCCTCAGTAACAGGAACCCGACTCTGGAATAATCTCCTGTAGCATATTAGAGAACTGAATAACATATCCAACTTCAGAACACAGTCAATGACATATCTGCAAAAGAGACAGTAACGATTAACATCGTCCCTGTACGCATTCGTTATCTTATACATCCGTCTTTCCAACCTGGTTTTCCTCATTACCCTGTGTTCTTGGTCGATGCAACATCTTTAAATTTCCTTTCGTCACAACCCATTATATCAGAAAACGTCTATTTTGTATACCTAAAGCCCAGAGGGATTAGCCGAGCGGTCTTAGGCGCTGCAGTCATGGACTTTGGGGCTGGTCCCGGCGGAGGTTCGAGTCCTCCCTCGAGGTTCGAGTCCTCCCTCGGGCATGGGTGTGTGTGTTCGTCCTTAGAATAATTTAGGATAAGTAGTGTGTAAGCTTAGGGACTGATGACCTTAGCAGTGAAGTCCCATTAGATTTCACACACATTTGAACATTTTTGCACACCTATAAATTCTTTTTATATTTGGCACTATCATTACTGCTATTATTTTACTTATTATTATTATTAGCGACAGTAGCATCAATAGTACAAGTACTGGCAGTGTTGATTTTATTAGTTCATAGTCAGTATTACTATTCTCACATTATCATTATAAACACTTAAATCATTTTAATACTATTTGTCACACTAAAATTGTTATTTTCTAGGTAACTATGACGTAAAACAGTACTGTATGCATGAAACCCTAGTCTGATGTAGGAGTGTGCCTAATGGTACTAATCAGATCAGGTTCAATAAATAAATAAATGTAGAGTATCCTAAACGTTCTGTAGAATCATATTAGTTCCATTCGACTAAAAATGGTGGACTGAAATTACAATTGAATACTACAGTTGTCGTGTAGCGCCATTCTTGTATCCTGACGCAAGAAGAGAATAGAAGCTGGTTGTGATTAACGGTGCAGATTAAATGGGTATATCGGATACCTAATGAAGACGTACAGTATCTAAATGTGGAGAAAAGAAGTTTATTCCTTAACTTGACCAAAGCAAGGCGTCTGTTGAATTAGCACATCCTGCTGCATCGATGAATTGTCACTTTGGTAATGGAGACGGGATCTGCATAAAATCTCTAGAGAGAGCGCTAGACTTAACTACGCAAAGCAGTAGTTATGGAGACAAGAAGAGTCTTCAGCATGACAGATCTGCGTGGAGACTGCACCAAACTACTTATCAGACTGAGTACTACAATTACGGTAGTTATTCTTACTTTTGCTCTACTGGCCCAACAAACTGCAATCTGTTTTTGGCCTCGTGCAGTAGCCTCCTCGATAGCATTTTGTCCTGGCATCTTCTTCCCTTGCTCCATGTGTCTGAAGACACATGGCCATCTGTCTTATTTTCGGTGTGCGTATAGATCTTCACCGGTCGCATTCCTTCTCTGACACTTCTCCCAATCTTGATCCCTCCTTATATAAACGTGCCGGCCCATCTCAGCCTCCACTTCTTGGCTTCCGCAAAAGAATCTGGTTTATTATACACCTCCATTATACACCTACCGTAGTTCTCCATTTTTTCTTCTTCACCATTCTCCTCCCTGACAAACTGGCCCAAATATCTTCCGTGGGAATTTGTTCTCGAAACCCTTCATCTTTCTCTCCGTAATCTTATCTAGTGTCCATATTTCTCCCCCATGTAGTAATACTGGTCTGATTATAGTTTTATATATCCTTATTCTGGTTCCTCTTGATAAAATTTTGGATGATAGTAGTATGTTGAGTGAATACAATGCTCTGGTTGTCGCTTTTAGCCTCGCTGCCGTTTCTTGTCTCTCATCATTTCTGTTACTTACTCCAAGCGCTAGATCTTTAGACTCCTACTTCTTCGAACACATGGTCATCAGTCTGTATCGTTTCTCGCCTTTTTTCAACTAATTTCTTTCTAGCCTCATGAATTATGTTTTCTCGTCAATTACCTCTAATCCGGCTTCCTTTGCTTTTTGAAATAGCTTTCTTGTCAGTATTTTCAGGTCATCAAGAGTTTCAGCGATTAATATTACATCATCTGCAGAGACCAGTACACTCAGTTTTATTCTTAGGCTAATTCCTTCCTCCGCTTCACTTGTTGCATCCAGTGCTTCCTATATTATTACAATGGACAAGAGTAGTAATATTCCATCTCCGTTTTTGCGTCAGAAGCCATGGAGCACTCTTCATTTATTTTCACCATCACTTTTGAGCAATTTAGTGTAACTTTTGCAAGATTTGTAACTGTTTCTCTGCTTATGCTCTCGTAGGCTTTCTTAAAATCTACAAAAATTACTGTCATTACACATGAAATGTATTCACAGCAGCAAATACGTACAACTATCATGTGTTTAATGGTAAGACAACAGTGAAAACTTGTGCCAGGCCGGGACTCGAACCTGGATTTCCCACTTTACGCAAACAATCGTTTTAACCGGGTTCACTGCGCGTGGACGACTTACGCCCACACCTTGACTTCCGTACGTCGTACTTCATGTGTCACAACCTACATTCGTGCATATTATGTAATTCCCGTATAGGGCGAGGACATTTTTAACTGAAAGTCTCTGCCAGGTGTCGGCAGATAAATCGGATATCGTAGCGCACGTACGGAAGAACAGGCACTGCTGCATGCATGCATGCATGCAGGTCCGATGGAAGATTACATCCTACTTCTTAACAACACAGACACTGCATTATTGCATATCGTAGTAATTTCATTGTTCTACTGTATTCTCAGTATTCTGATATGGCTTCTTTCAGTAAAGATAACCTGATCAGTAGTGGATCGACTCTTCATAATTCCCACTTGATTCTCATAAATTCTCTCTTTTAAATATGGTTCTAATCTTTTCTGGATAATCTTGGAAGAACACTCAGCAGGCTGTGCTGTTTATTGAGTTGCGTTTGTAATTCCTTCGTCCTTGTACATCGCCCTTTTTATGAGTTAGCGCTATGACCGCTTATTTCCACACAGATGGTATGCCTTCCTCACTCGAAATGTTCGTCACGAGCTTGTGTGATTGTTTCGCAATCGTATCTGCTTCTTCGTAAGTAGTTTGGCTGTTATTCCATCTCGTCTTGGAACTTTGTTGCTGTTTGCTATTTAGATTGCGATGGTTAATCAATAATCTCAAATATGATATTCCAGTCAACATAATCAAAAGCCTCCATTAAACCTACAAATGCTGTAAACGTTAGTTTGCGGTTCTTTATCTCTTAAGATAAGTCCTAGTGCCAGTATCAACACGCTTATTCCCAGATTTCTCCAAAACCCTCCTCCTAGGTCTGCCTCTACCAGTTGTTGATTATTCTGTAAATAGCCTGTGTTTTTATGTAACAACCATAGCTTTCTGAAATGATGGTTCGATAATAATCACAGAATTTCATACAAGTATCAACCTTGCAAATTCTCCACCTGTCCTTGTTACAATCGATGTTCTCGTCTAGTAGAAGATGCATTTGCAGTATAAATACAAGCACCTACCTAGTGTCAACTATATTTTTAATCAAACATAAAAGTGTCACGACTTGGTGTCATGGACGACTTTTCACAAACGTTGGGGAGCCATTTTTAATTTTGACCGGTCGGCTGCCGTGCACCAATTAAGAAGATCGCACGAAACCAGGTAGAAGTCGTATTTTGCTCAGTTGCGTCCCACATGTGTTGAACTGACAGGTGAGATTCTTCTTGATACTACTGCTCAACTGGTTGTTTTTCCAACACTGAATTAGCGAGGGTTTTCCCTCTCTGTGACCAGTGTTTCCGCAGTTTACCGTCAGCCGTAGTCATGTGGGTAGCAGTCTCCGGTGGCGATCAGCTGTCAGCACCGCACTGAAACTAGAAAATCAACGGTCTTGTTTTACGTATGGCTTTACATTTCAAATGCAACGCGACAACCTACTTTTACTAAGCAAACGCTGTCATTTTCTATTCCCTGAGGTAAAGCAGACATTAATTCTTCGCCAGCTTGTCAGCGTACAGGTAGTGTCGGCAAAAGGTTTGTAGAATTTTCTCATACGGCATCTGATCTATACAGTCTATCCTTGACTGATTCAAGTAAACAGTGGATAAGGAATAGATTCGACGGCAAATGAGACATCACGTGGACATTCGACGTGTCCTTCATTCCGCTGCATTATGAACGAAACCTGGTTTCCACTGCTGGCTGCTTCTCAAAACGTTTACTCTATGGTAGCGAAATATTAGTGTTCTGTCATTCTTGTGTCACTCGTTTTTATCACTTTTGCATTTTTTAAAATATTTGTAAATGGATTCTATTTTTGTAGGATGTGAATAAACGCTTCTTACTGTGCGAAGGGATTCTGATACGCACTGTAACACTGTATAAGGAAAATGAATCTGTCCTCGACAGTACGAAATTTATCTTCGGGTCATTATATCGCGATTAGTGACAACTGTCCAAAGTGTGAAGGTACGCGCATGAGAGGCAGCAGTAAAATTTTCCATCCGCGGAGAATTTTTGAATGGTTGCGCAAACAACATGCTCGTTGTGCGTGGCACTCCAAATCTTATCGCCGTGGAGTCGCTGTACCGAATCTTTACACTCATAGCGATAAGAGGTATCATACATCTGTCACAGCGGCACTTCTGCTGAACCGGCTTTAACTGCTGAACCGAGGGGATCCAGTTGCATAACGCCGTACCCAACACCTTTTGCAGGTATCAAGGACCAACATCTCTTTGATGAAGAGGTCAGCAGAGACGGAACTCAGGTTCTTGCAGGGAAAGTAAAGAGAAGAAAATCGGCCGCAACGTTATCGAAAGAACCATTCTGCAATTTGCCTTGAGCGTTTTTGGGAAACCAAGGAAAACCTAATACTGGAAGATGGAGGGGTGTTTAAGCAGCCATCGTCGCAAGTATACTGCGCCATCTCGGTCACTATTTTGTAGTTTCCATCAAATACCTGTGTTAAATTAGTACCTCTATCATCTGTACCCGAGTTCGAGTCTCGGTCGGGCGCACAGTTTTAATCTGCCAGGAAGTTTCATATCAGCGCACACTCCTCTGCAGAGGGAAAATCTCATGCTGGAAACATCCCCCAGGCTGTGGCTAAGCAATGTCTCCGCAAAATCCTTTCTTTCAGGAGTGCTAGTTCTGCAAGGTTCGCAGGAGAGCTTCTTTAAAGTTTGGAAGATAGGAGACGAGGTACTGGCAGAAGTATAGCTGTGAGGACGGGGCGTGAGTCGTGCTTGGGTAGCTCAGTTGGTAGAGCACTTGCCCGCGGAAGGCAAAGGTCCCGAGTTAGAGTCTCGGTCCGGCACACAGTTTTAATCTGCCAGGAAGTTTCAGGTTAATTTTTGTTTTCATTTAGTCCGTTGTGTGTCTATTCAGATTTTTTTATTTCTGGAAAAATATGTGAAGGTCTTGAACTTGCCTCGTTTCTAATACGACAGTTCCCTCTGAAGAATATACTTAAAATTCTTGTACTACATTTATTCGGAAATCTTTTCTTACCAGTTTATTCTGGTATTTTCTGTCATTTATTAGTCTCTGCAGTTCTTCGTTAAGTCTCCCTCCTTTTTACAGAGTGAGTACTTTAGCCTACAGACTAGCATGACTTCCGCACATTATCGTCCGCTTATTTTTGGAAGCAATCTTGCTATTCTGGCCTAGAGCTTTCAGTATCTGTTATAAAGTTTCCAGTTCCGTAGATTACAATAAATCCAATTTGAAAATTTCCTCCCTGATAATTCTATTGAACCTAACTAACCTAAGGACATCATACACATCCATGCTCGAGGCTGCATTCGAACCTACGTCCGTAGCGGCAGCGCGGTTCCGGACTGAAGCGCCTAGAACCGCATGGTCAAACATTCCTCTGCCGCACTTCATATACCCCTATAAAGTTATTGTTCTCAGCTGAAAAGTGATATAACATCTGTGCTCCTATGCCCCACTTATTGTTTTTACAGCCAAACTGTTGCTGGCCGTGCACCATTGCCTCAAGTCATCAAAAATGACATTGAGCAATATGGGACTTAACATCTGTGGTTATCAGTCCCCTAGAACTTAGGACTACTTAAACCTAACTAACCTAAGGACGTCACACATATCCATGCCCGAGGCAGGATTTGAATCTGTGTCCGTAGTGGTTCAAGCCATCGTCCCGACAAAATTCTTTCATCGGGATCAGAATAACAACGTTTTAGGAGAAGCATCGTGGCAGTACGGCCGACAGCAATCTTACCCATGAGACACTAGACCGAGACGGCCTGAAGAGCAAAAGCCGGAGTCGTGTTAAAACTTAGCAGAGCAGACCACACGCAATACTCATCTCAAACCGGATTCCTTCCAAGTCTCAGAGCGTGAGACGAACAATTCCAGTTCATCTACTAACCACGCGTTTGCAGGGTCCGCAAATCGCCATTCAGTATCGTCCATTGGCCCCCAATCATTCTTCGTCGCAAGACGCACACCAAATCTAGAAGGTAGCACTTTGATTCACCACGCTGTCAGGAGTGTGAATTAGTGGGCAGTTCACAAATCGATCCGCCAAACTTGTCACTTTGTCGGTACTAACACCTATAGGGTTACGATCGTCTGGAGTGGAAATTGGGACGTGCCCTGATTGGTTTACTTAATCCATACTCAGATTTAAATAACTGCTATCCCTCGACGTCTCAGTAGAGTCATCTTTGGCAGCCATCACATTGTTTATTATATAGCATCTAGGCAAAACTCTATACCAACAATGATTCAAGACTTACATGTTCTCGATGATGTAAATCTGCATCGTCACGTATTTCGACGCTGCCTGACTCAGCAGACGGGTGCGTTTCGAAGGCTGCCGCCGCTGCTCTTCAATTTGCTTATCTACAAGGCCGCGGCTGTCCGCAGACCGCCAGCGGAAAACGATCTCGCGAGACACGCAGAGTGCGAGCAGCTTGTGTTCGCTGCAGCCGCCGGTGGGGGTGAGCACCGAAAGCGATTGTAAGTACTGAACCGAACATCGCTTCTGCCTTGAGTCTAGTGTCACTGTATGGTATATGGTAGGTGTTACGAGAGTAACGCCTCGAAACATTTCCTTGTGAAGGCAAACATCAACACTTTTGTTTAGTTCGTACCTTTCCATCAGCACCTGTTTTCAGAAACGCCCATTTACATTAGTACGTGTTCCTCCAATGCTGTACCAAAGACAACGACGTCTGATATACGCTGTGTGTGTATAGTTCGCGAATGTGCGCTTCATCGAATGATATAAACCGAACAAAACTTGCACGGTCGCTGATACGTGAACAGGTATTATATTGTTCATTGTCCGACGTGGGCACATTGCCCATAAAGTTCGCGTAAAAACTGGGAAGTCACAAATCACTTTAGCCTACAGACTAGCATGATTTCCGTACATTATCGTCCGCTTATTTTTGGAAGAAATCTTGCTATTCTGGTCTAGAGCTTTCAGTATCTGTTATAAAGTTTTTTAGCTTCCCAGTACCAACTCATGCGTTTTAATAAATTCAGTGACTGATTCCAAAAATAATTCGTTTCTGCTATTGTTTTTTTGTTGCTTTTACATCGACCGCATTCCGTATGAGCAAAGTGTAGGCTGTCAGTGGTAACTTTTAACAGCCACGCTCCCGCGAGGCAGATTTTAAAATATGTAAAAATTATGCAAAAACCTAAAAATCGTGCTAAAATCTGTATAGCTTCTAAGTTGCAATATCATCGAATTTCTCTGAAATTTCCGTAAAAGATAAAAACTAGTTATCTTGATAAGAAGTAAAACTGGTGTCTGGCAGAATTAGTAGTGATGCTGGTGCACGATTTGGAACTATAAGAACTGGACAGGAAACGTTATTTCTTGATTTCGAGAAAGCAGTTAGCAGCATGTTATGAGGATTTTCGAGCATAGTGTTTTACCTCCGGCATCTGGAAACCTACTGGTAATGGAGCAACTACACGAGACAGTTTGACTAACGATACGTAGTGAACATACTAAAACGCTCGTGATATAAATCTAACATGTTCACAAAAACAGAAAACGCATCACGGAAAATGAAATACTTAGGAACAGGTAATGGAACTGACAGTTTTCGTACATAGAATCGAAATTTGTAATCGGAAACTCAGTTGGACTAATAACGTCTCAAGTGTAATAATGTACATATTTGTGCTTCACTAATTTTGATAGAATGGTTTCTACATCTACATCTACATCTACATCCATACTCCGCAAGCCACCTGACGGTGTGTGGCGGAGGGTACCCTGAGTAACTCTATCGGTTCTCCCTTCTATTCCAGTCTCCTATTGTTCGTGGAAAGAAGGATTGTCGGTATGCTTCTGTGTGGGCTCATGGTCTCTTCGCGAGATATACGTTGGAGGGAGCAATATACTGCTTGACTCTTCGGTGAAGGTATGTTCTCGAAACTTTAACAAAAGCCCGTACCGAGCTACTGAGAGTCTCTCCTGCAGAGTCTTCCACTGGAGTTTATCTATCATCTCCGTAACGCTTTTGCGATTGCTAAATTATCCTGTAACGAAGCGCGCTGGTCTCCGTTGGATCTTCTCTATCTCTTCTATCAACCCTATCTGGTACGGATTCCTTTAATGTTACGTTACGTCGTAAGTACTGCATAACTGAAAAAGTATAAAACAAAAGCCGTATCATTTTTTACTCGTAGCAAAATGAGTGCGTATAAACTCATACCTAGTCGCATTTCACTAATATGAATGTAGATAGTTTGCGTATTCCCTAAGACTATACAGTAAACGAAAATCGTAGGTTGGAATGGAAGTGATAGCAGGCAATAGGCAGAAGATAATTACTTAGAACCAGAGTAAATGGAGTATACTGTTAAAAGTGGAATGATGGGGCCGAGATTGCGGTCAGCTAAGGGAATCTGGATAAAAGTTTGTTGGGACGCAATATGGAGAGTGTGTAGGTGAGGTTAGGGGGACTGTTTGTATAAAGGTGACAGAAAACGAGGGATAATAATTAGGAATAAAACCATTGGCTGGTCAGTATTCAGTTTTCGGAAAGCGCAAGAAATCCGAAGGCGTTAATATGGTAGAAAGGGATGAGAGTGTGGGGAGAGGACACTTCTCGTAATATATTCTCACGACATATACGAGGGCAAAATATAACTGGCCCGTGAAATATTTATAACACTGGAGTAGAATTGACTCCTTTTAATGAAAAGGGGAACTGACAACACGGAAAATGCTGGAAACCGAGATTTCTGTTTCCAGCCGGTTGCCATGCGTCTGCGTCTGCGCTCGTCCCGAGTACTCCGCTTTCAGTCATTATGTTTGAGTGAGTTAGACGAGAAGATGGGTTTAGCGACCAGCTGCGTGCAACACAAAATAGCGCTTGCGGCAGTACACCGTGCATACGTTCCCGAGTGCTATGCAAAGCACAATTGGCGTGAAACGTTTGCGGAACTGTTCGCGCAAGAGTTTAGAACTGGAAGTGCTTTGGCAAAACCTCATGCACTTGCAAAATGACACGAAACTGGCTATGTAGCAATATAACCCGTAACAATGGTCAATCCTGCGTCAGTCTCACTGTAAAAAAATTTCCTTCGTGTGTAAACTTATGAGCCAAAACATTTTAACTGCCTGCGTAATCGTATATTGATCGAACTTTGAACGCAGTACAGAAAAGCGATTACGAGTGACATGGATTCGACAAGTTCTTGGTAAGTTTCTGGGTGTATTGGCACCAGATATCAGCGCACAGGTGAGGTAGTTCCCACAATGTACGGGCTGCTTGCGTGTGGGCGCACGGAAGACACCTAGTAGTGCCGCAGATGTATTCCATCGGGTTCAGCTCACACATATTTAATGGTCAATGCATCAACATGATTTCACTTCCTAAACCACTGTAGTACGATTTTGGCTCCTTAGCACAGACATTTTTTTCTGATGGAAGATGCCACCGCCACTGGGAAAGACTGCAAGATTGAAAGGGAGCAGGTTGCTCGGAATAACGTTCACGTTATTAATATACGCCTCTGGTGCTCACATTTACGAGATGCTTTCAATATGCAATACAGCACTTTTTTATAAAAGCACATTGATTTTATTCACGATTCCTCTACACCACTCGTTTGGCTACAAAGCTCTATTTTCCAAAATAATCTCCGTTCCGTCTTACGCCACCTTACTGGGAGAGCCCGCATGGTACCACTCTACTGATCGACTTCGGAGTCAACGTTTTGTTGCAACAATGACCTTCCCATCATCCACGTAGTGCTTCCAGCCGAGTGCATTCTTCACTGGGCCAAACAGGTAGAAGTCGGAAGATTTGTGATCCGGGCTGTAGGGTGGATGAGGAAGAACAGTCCTAGGAAGTTCTGTGAGCTTCTTCCGGGGCGCGTAGCCCAGTGTCGATAGTCATGCACCCGTTCCAGTCGTAGTTTCCTGTGTTAACATTGGCCGGACGTTGTGGCCGAGCGGCTCTAGGCGCTTCAGTCCGGAACCGCGCTGCTGCTACGGTCGCAGTTTCGAATCCTGCCTCGGGCATGGATGTGTGTGATGTCCTTAGGTTAGTTAGGTTCAAGCAGTTGTAAGTCCAGGGGACTGATGACCTCAGATGTTAAGTCCCATAGTGCTCAGAGCCATTTGAACCATTTTTGTTAACATTGGCACATGCATGGATGGTCCTCATGCGTAGGGCCAGTGTTGGGCCTCACATGTACTCTGCCCAGAATTAAAGTATGATGTTAATTCCGCCACACATCGCTGACTGTCCTGTTTTATCAGTTTTCCCACACTACGACGTCGGATATATTAAATGAGGCGAGGCCGAGCAAACCCACGACGTCTGGATGTAGTTTTACCACGTGTAGAAGTCCCTCGCCGCAGCACTCCTCGAACACCCGACAAGTCGTGCAGTTTCTGAACTGCTCGTGCTCAGCCTCCGGGTCATCACAATCTACCCTCTGTCGAACTGAGATAGATGGAGCGCATTCCCCATTCTACACACGGACAGCACGCTCAGTGGTACTACATGCACAGTGCGTAGGTCTGACTAGCAGTTACCCTCGCCGGATGACGCTTCTATCGCCTGGACGGCTTTATATCGACAGCAAGCCAGTGGTCGTAATGCTCTGAATAATCAGTGTTTTTTTTTTCCTTTACTGGATTTCGATTCCCCCTGAAGGGGGCGGGCTGGCAGCAGCTTAGTACACCGTTCTTCATCCTACAGAATTTTTTGATCAGAAGAAGATAAGAAGACAATAAAAACAGGCGATGAAATGGTGATGTAAAATGTAAATCGGCGGAAAATTGTGGAAAGTTAAAACTGAAACTAATGGTGGACGATGTAATAAAATACGAACGAACCAGGCAGGGAAAAAGTAGACAGACAATTAAAAAACACAGCGACAGTCTGGATTCTGTTTGCAAGAGACATACAAAAAAAATCACACCCTGCGACAGCATGATGTCCGTTCGTAACACTTCGGAAAGATGCACAACACTTAATCACTAGGAACACTGCAGTAAAAGGTCGGCATGAAGACCACAGGCAAGAGGAGATGGGAGGGGGGACCTGGACAGAGGAGGGGGGAGAAAAACGGGGGAGGAAAAAACGAAAGGCGGGGGGGGGGGGGGGGGGGAATGGCAAAGGGAGAGGACTCAGAAGTGTTGAAGACGTACAACAAGTAGCCGGGCTGCGTTGCAGATGCGGCTGTTGGGCCTGCTGGTGTGTTCGGCTGCGCTGCTGGCGGCGGCGGCGCCCGTCTGCCGGGCTGCGCGCATCCTGGGCCTGTTCCACTTCCAGGGCCGCAGCCACTGGGCCATGGTGGAGCCGCTGCTGCAGCAGCTCGCCGCCAGGGGGCACAACCTCACCGTCGTGTCGCACTTCCCGCAGAAGAGCCCGCCGCCCAACTACCGCGACGTCAGCATCCGCGGCTCGGTGCCCACCATCGTCAACAACCTCACCGTCGACTTCGTGCGCAGCCTCAATGTGGTGTTCTTCATGTGGCAGAACACCTACGACTACTGCGAGAACATCTTCGAACATCCCGGTCTGACCGAAATCTTGACGACGAACGACAAGTACGATCTCATAATAACGCAGGTATGCAGCTACAACCCTTTCACATGCAGACAATGTAAATGCAGTGTAACTTGACTATAACAACATCCAAGGGACCTTGAAAACAATGTTGTTGTAAACGAGTGTCGTAACCGAGGTTCGTCTGGTCAGTCCATTGTGACAGCAAATGGAAAAGAACATAATGAGATTTTCACTCTGCAGCAGAGTGTGCGCTAATATGAAACTTCCTGGTAGATTAAAACTGTGTGCCGGACCAAGACGCGAACTCGGAGCCTTTGCCTTTCGCGGGCAAGCGCTCTACCTACTATTTTTTTTTTTAATCTCATTTTGTTCACTTTTGTTCGTTGCATCTGCTCGGGGCGGACGTCGTAAGACATCCATTGATGTTAGTTGTTGAGCTTTGAGCTCAGTTTTTTTATTACAGAGGGCACGTAACCCTCTGACCGAACACGCTGAGCTACCGTGCCGGCTGAACCTACTGAGCTAACCAAGCACGACTCACGCCACGTCCTCACATCTTTACTTCTACCAATATCTCGTCTCCTACCTTCCAAAATTTTCAGAAATGCTAGTTCTGCAAGGTTTGCAGGAGAGCTTCTGTAAAGTTTGGAAGGTAGGAGACGAGAAACTGGCAGAAGTAAAGCTGTGAGGACGGGGCGTGAGTCGTGCTTGGGTAGCTCAGTTGGTAGAGCACTTGCCCGCGAAAGGCAAAGGTCCCGAGCTCGACTCTAGGTCCGGAACACAGTTTTAATCTGCCAGGAAGTTTCGGAAAAGGATATATTTATATAGCCTCATTTTATTTTACATACACTATTCACTCTTAAGTTTAAATGAATACAGTATATACAGCAGTACGACGAGTACTCACCAGACTGCTTTACTTCATTTTACTTCGCTGTCTATTTGCCAATACTGACTTTTTAAACTACGTTCTACGTTCATTGTTTCATTTCTAATTTCACTGTTCCCTCCCCTAGCTTCACTGAACATTTCACAACCCCAATGACTTCTACACCGTCACTCATACTTGGGATATGCACTTCATTTCTTTCTTCTTCTTCTTCTCCTTCATCTTCATCTCCTTTAAAACTTCCTGTCAGATTAAAACTGTGTGCTGGACCGAGGCTCGAACTCGGGACATTTTCCTTTCGCGGGCAAGTGCTCTATCAACTGAACTACCCAAGCACGACTCACGCCCCGTCCTCACAGCTTTACTTCTGCCAGTACCTCGTCTCCTACCTTCCAAACTTTAAAGAAGCTCTCCTGCGAACCTTGCAGAATTAGCACTCCTGAAAGAGGAGACATGGCTTAGCCACAGCCTGGGGGATGTTTCCAGAATGAGATTTTCACTCTACAGCGGAGTGTGCGCTGATATGAAACTTCCTGCCAGATTAAAACATCCCTCAGGCTGTGGCTAAGCCATGTCTCCGAAATATCCTTTCTTGCAGGAGTGCTAGTTCTGCTAGGTTCGCAGGAGAGTTTCTGTAAAGTTTGGAAGGTAGGAGACGAGGTACTGGCAGAAGTAAAGCTGTGAGGACGGGGAGTGAGTCGTGCTTGAGTACCTCAGTTGGTAGAGCACTTGCCCGCGAAAGGCAAAGGTCCCGAGTTCGAGTCTCGGTTCGGCAAACAGTTTTAATCTGCCAGGAAGGCATATCAGCGCACACTCCGCTTGCTCACCTCATGGACGCTGTGACCCCGATTTTTCATTTCATTTGCGATTTCCTCTTCAGTTTGCGCTTAGGTTGTAACAAGGTCATCATCTACTGTTGTATCCGTTTCAATGTCGCACCGACTGCAGTACACACAAGGGGTCTAGTTGCTACCACCGCACTGAGTGGAATGTATAAGTTCTAATAAGTGTTCACCAACCTGCAGTCTTCTACAGTCGTTGTCCCCTGCGCAGAAAGCAGCACGTAGGTTATGAATCTGTTGTCCTGTGGCTGTAAGAAATTCTTAGGGAAGAACCGTTATTTTAGAAATAATAAAATTTCCAATCACTTGGTTTATATAGGATGCCACCCTCTTTTTGCTGGCAGAACACGAGAAACTGCATAATTACATTCCACTTTAGAGTCACAAATGATTTCTGTTTTTCAACAAATTAATGAACTGCATATTTCCGTAATTAGTGTCACACTATTATCAACTGTATGTCCAAATAACCATACACTGCTAACAAAGTCTTAACTAACACTGACCGCTGCACACAACATGTCTGTCCTCCGAGGCTTCTCCACCAGCTCTGATTTACGCATAAGACATTGTTAAATAAGTCTTAACCAACACCTCCGTGACTGCCAAACCAGCTCTGATCTTACAGCCGAACAACTTAGCTCGCCATCCAAGTTAGGCTCTATCCCAAGATCACCTAAGTGCTTCAAATGGTTCAAATGGCTCTGAGCACTACGGGACTTAACATCTGAGGTCATCAGTCCCCTAGAACATAGAACTACTTGAACCTAACTAACCTAAGGACATCACACACACCCATGCCCGAGGCAGGATTCGAACCGGCGACCGGAGCAGTCACGCGGTTCCGGACTGAAGCGCCTAGAACTGCGACGTGCTTCGTCTGCCTTTTCGTTATGTAGTTGTTCATTATTCTGTTTGTTATTAACAATTGTGAAATGATGGAGTGAGGGCACGCTAGTGACACATGCTTTAATTTTTAATTCAAGTAAATACGCTGTTCAATTTTTCGAATATCAATAATAGAAGATTATCATTTTGGCGCGCAAGTACCGAACGCACCAGCCAATAGCGGAGAAGGACCTCCATTTAAGCGGTCTTTCTCAAGATACCCTCACCAACACACCATCTGTCTTCGGTACCTCACACCACATTATGTCGTCCTGCAACTGCTGCCTTCTCGACTGCTCTAAGACGAGCTTCTTGTACCTGAATATGATGGCTACAAAGCCAGAAATATTGCAAGTTTACGATAGTGGCATTTCAAACGCCTAATTACTCTTTGGTTCATGGGATGCAATAAGCTTGTAGTATTTGCAGGAAGAAACGTAGCTTAATACTTTCCAGATCAGAGAGTGGCGGATGTGCTGGACGGTTGTCAATAACAAGCAGTATCTTCCTTTTCTAATTTCTAAGCCTTTGATCCCAACGCGTTATTTCAGCTTCAAAGAGTTCGGAGGTTACCAAGGGCTTTTCACTAGCATTTTAGTGCACTAGCAAAATTTTTACATGATTAAAATAACTACGACTTTTCTACTTAGCTGTCACGAGCAATTTGTTCTTCTCAGTTCCATCTCTGTTACCACAACCAGAACTGTTATTAGTTTTTTAGATAACTTGCCTCCAAAACATTTTTTCATCCTTGAATTTGAGAGTTTTTTTTAAGAGTCAATTTAAAGAAAATGCCAGTCTCGTCTGCGTTAAACATGTTACAGTCTGCATATCCTTCACGAATTTTAGGCCACGTGGTAGTGACAGATTGTTGGATTGTTTCAGTATTCACACTGTTGGCTTCATCGCTAGCTTTGCCAAAAGTAATGCAGTGACATTGCTTCAATATGTCAATCCAGCCACTACTGCACACAAATTCCTCGTCTTTTAGTTTCTTGGCAAAATTCTTCTGCTTTTCCCATAAGGAAGGCCAATCAATGGGTACACTGATGTTTCTCTGTTGCTTAAACCACTTAAGCTGCGCTTCATCCTCGTCGCTGCGTTGTGCTTTTCGTAAACGCTTAATTTTAGATCCATTTTGTTCAAATGCAGTAACAATTTTGCGCTTGTCCTTTTAAATCTTTTGGACTGTGGAATTTACGAGGCCATATTGACGACACACATCAATATTTCAGCTCCAACTCGACTTTCACTTTCTCTTCCAGCGATGAAACTTTTCTTGCACTCGCCATGCTGGTCTGAAATGCGTGCGCTTCGTAACCTGACATCACGTGTACTGTCGACAAGTTCTGTGACTGTCAGCACTACTGTAATTTGACCGCGCTAGGATAACAATGAGGTGAGGATTCTATGCTACTCCTATTGTTGACGGAAGGGCAGAGAGAACAATATGCCAATTTGCCATGCTACAACACCAGATTTCCTTCACAAGTACAATGATTGTTGGAAAATCTTGATGCTACCTGAGACAGAAAATGACGTTATATACGACGTACATGCATACAAATTTGTCGTATTAAGCAAAGATGAGAAGTATATTCCTCGTGAGAAATATGGCCGTAGCTCAGAAACCACGGCGTTATACGCGAGTTACCGTTGTAAATGATGTCGTTATAAAGAAGTTCATCTGTAATACACTGGGTATAACTTAAAATGTTCGGATATCTTTTCTCGAAATCTTTGTCTGGGCTATAACCTTAACGATACGCAAACGATGAACACACAAGCCAAGAAAATAACAGATACTTCTAAAATTTGGTAATTCAAATGAAATCTTGGAGAAAACAGCTCTCCGGCACGATTTGACTGAAAGAAAGGACAGTTTGATGAGGCACATCTTTAGACACCAACGGTCGGTTAGTTCCGTAATGGTGGGAAATATGGCAGGGACGAAGGGTACAAACTGTCGACGCAAACTGAGACGCGAATACAGTAAACAATTTGGAATCAGTACAATAGTTACGCAGAGGGGAAGGAAATTTGGTACGATAGACTACACTCTGTTCAAAATTACCTTAGGATTAGAGGCCGTGAGGGAAGTAGTGGGGAGAAACTCACGCGGAATGTACGCCTCATTAACCAATGAAACGAGACCTGCAGCCGCAGCAAATAATTGCAGTTGTCAGACCTTCACCCCACCACTTCAATACTTGCCACTTGCAGAATTATGGGCTTCTGTTTTAGGCACCTTGCTGTCGCGAGGTTTTATTTTCATTTCTGGTGACTGCGAGACTGGGAATTTTATTTGTTGTTAGTGTTGTTTCTTGTGTGACAGTAATTCGTTATCTATAAACCCACCCACATGTTTTCTCGCAAAGAAACCAAATTGGCCACAGCTTCGCTTTTGACTTGCGAGCAGTTCATCATTTGCAACGTTTAAGCCAACTTATATCACTGACAGAGTTCCGGTTTGGAGCAGAATAAAATATGATTAGTTTTTAAGACTTCGTTCGCATAATCTCGTCACCTTTATAGCATCCAAAAACTTTCTTGTTTGTCGAAAATTTCGTAGCGTTATCAGGAAGGACATTTACGTAAACTTCCCAGATATCGGATTAAAGTTTATCGTTATTAACGTGACCGAAACGAAAACGCAATACATCTTTTTCAGAACAAACTGATGCCAGTTTCATCTTGATATACTGAACAGTTTTTGAGTTGGAGGGAACTGAACAGGATGTAAGATTATAAGAGTCTTCGGTGCGGAAGTGGCAGTTTTCTTTCACGCTCCCATCTGCTCCTGCAGTAGTCTCAGTCCTGCAGTAACTTTGAACAAAGTATAGTGTGGAGATCATCAAACCATTCTTCCGAACAACAACATAAAGCACAATAACAATACTGTCCATCAAAATTACTGGGCTGAGCATAAAGATCAGATTCCTGATGTAAAAGTAAGAAGAGTAACATGTCGAAATCGATCCCGAAACTATTAGTTTCTAATGTACCTTGTGTAAGCGGCGCCCCACGGCCGCTAAATATTAAAAGAAAGTCATTATAACACTACCTTGAGTACTTATATAGTACAGTATGTACAGAGATACTTAATTTTGATGTTTCACAATAATATTCATATTTATTGTTCATGAACCAGGTTTCGTCTTTGTATGCCACCCGCCTACAACATGAAACGAAACACATACTCCACACAGCATCAGTGATACTTTATAGTTATGCAAGGACTTTTTTTTCCATAGACAGGTGATCTATTACGATTATATATCCGTACGAAAAATTGAAATACAGAAAGGAGCAGATTATATGCACGTCAATCCGGTACAACTACTAGACTGAGAGGAGGAAAATTCCACCTTTGCCGATCACGTTCTGAATGAATTTCATTCTTACAACGTTAAATGTGGTGTTTTTCATAGATCAAATAAAAGCAGAAAACTAACATTACTTCAAATTCTGGCTATCAATAAACAACATTATTCATCCTTGCTAAGGAGTGATAATGCGCTCGGTGTAAATAGTAATGCGCTTGGTGTAAATAGTATGTTCCCCACCCGTTTCCACTGCCCCCTTCCTCCATTCTATCTCCTATTCTTTTTTGCGTGTTCATCATATTCACCAGTTATAGTGTTCATATAACATAGTATGTGCCACTACTCACTTGTGTATCTTTTTCGGCTTGTGCATTACTATACTTTTTATCTATGAATGTAACGTAATAAAAGGCGTATTTCTTCATATCTTCTTTGTGAATTTCAATATGGTTGTGTTTTTCGTGTAGATCTATAGACATACTAGGACATACAACTTTGTAAAAACAATCTCAGTGAAGCAACAAATTCTGGCTCATATAATGTGGGCTGCCTGTAGAGTCTTAAGCTGTCTAAGGATTCCCTAGTAAGCCGAAAGCTGGTTCACAACGAACTGTAAAATAAATATTATTGTGGAGCAACAGTAATGAGTATTCCAGTATTTAATGTGTATTTGCCCCTCCAAGTACCTGCCGATATTGGGTAGATATACTCTGCCAGGGAAGAAACTAGTACAACCTTTTTAGAGGTTTCCAATTCACTGAAGAGTTATTGCTGCAACAGTGCATGTGGAGTAAATGACATGATTACATCTACAGATCAATACAAGCGATTCTGGGGTACCAGGTATTGAACCACGCTGAAAAACCTATATTAGTACGTGGTGTAACTCTACAGGACGCAATGCTGACACTGTCATCCAGTCGATCCTACATATGTCGAATACTGCCCTGGGATACGTTATGCCACGCTTGATCGACCAGTTCGTGTAGTTCTTAAAGTAGTGTTGGCTGACAAGTCGCACGAGATACTTCTCGTCCCATCATATCCCACACATGCTCGACTAGAGACATATCCGGAGGTCGTGCTGGCCAGAGACGTTGCTGCACATCTTGCAGAGCATGCTGAGTCTCGTGGACAGCGTGTGGCAAAGCATTATCCTGATGAAACAACAAATCTCCTTCCTGATGCGAGAATGGCCAAAGGATGGTTCAAATGGCTCTGAGCACTATGGGACTTAACTGCTGATGTCATCAGTCCCGTAGAACTTAGAATTACGTAAACCTAACTAACCTAAGGACATCACCCACAACTATGAACGAGGCAGGATTCGAACCTATAACCGTAGCGGTCGCGCGGTTCCAGACTGTAGCGCCTAGAACCGCTGGGCCACTCCTGCCGGCCGGCCAAAGGATGGGTCTAACAACATTCTTCAAATACTAAGTGTGCTTAGCGTCCCCTCCAGGAACACCAAAGGTGAACGAGAATTATAGATTATCGCACCCCAGACCCTGAGGCCTGGAGTGGGGCCTGCGATGCTGTCGCGTGAGTGAAAGTCGGGCTAGAGGTGGGCGTGCCTCCGCCCTAACTGCTAATAACCGGTTTGCAACAGATCGTGTTGACACGTCTGGGATCATGAGCTCTCTTTTCTGAACTGTGGTAGCTGTGCGATCTGTCGCTGCTGCACTTACAATACATTCGTCCTCGTGGGCCTCTGGGCTGCTTGGACGTCCAGAAGCTCGTCTATGGTTGTGAGAATTTTCACGTGACCACTGATACCAGTATCGTTGCAAAACTGACAGAGAACGTCCATGTTGAGAGGTAGTTTTTCGAAAGGACCATCACGCCATACTGAGGTCACACTCTGACCCATTTCAAACTCTCTCAGCTGACTGTAGGAAGCCTGAGTGGGTCTCTGTGGCACAGTTTTCAGCTTGCTTCACACGTTTGCACCACGCTGAGCCTTCTGGTTGTGAGCATTCTGTTAATAAGTGTGGTAAAACTTGAGATAATTAACTATAAAATTCGAGTTTTCTCTAAGCACGAAGTTTAAAACGTAACAGCCCATTCATGTTTCCATAGATTAAATAAATTCTAGATTTTCATACACCTGTAAGTATGGTTTGTAAGCTATGCAAAATTCATAGAAGAATCTCTCTTACTTACGAAGAAAAGTGTACCTATACAACAAATACAGCCAACAGTAAGAGAAGAAAATCGTGAAATTTCACATTTAAAAAATATTATTTTTTCGAGTTTTTGAACCTCCACTGCTATGAGTGTGAATCCTGAATCCTTCCTGGTCATGCTGACAAAGCTTTATGAATTTATTTGTAAAAGTATAGACAGTGCAAATTAAGATGTCTTGTGGTGCCTCTCCTTCTCAAAGTCGGCCCGTTTGACGTCCTACTCGCCTTAAAGGGTAGACAAATAGCGCGCTCTGGTCGCCATATCACAAGATGTCTTTAAATCCCGCAGCTGTGAATTGCGTGACGAGTTAGCTGGCTGTCGGCAGGTGTTCGGGGCGGACTGCTTCGCCGGCTTCCTGCACCGCTTCCGGGGCACGCCCGTGGTCAGCCTGACGACGAGCGTGATGCTGCCCTGGAGCAACACGCGCATGGCCAACCCGGACCACCCCGCCTACATCCCCAACTACTACCTGCCGTACGGGCCGCGCATGACCTTCACCGAGCGCCTCGTCAACACAGTCGCCACGGTCGCCACCAGCGTCGGCTTCGAATACTACTCCGCCAGCCTGGTCGACAGCCTCAACAGGTAGCCGCAGCACCACTGCTGAGAAATCTCGCACGGCAGACGCTCGAAAACAGGCCGCAGGTATCCGAGAACCAGACTGGGAAATTCCAATGACTGGTTCCGTGGTACAATCTGTTGTGTCCGACTTCTCGGACACTGAGGTAGCTACAACTGGCCGTTAAAATTGCTACACCACGAAGATGACGTGCTACAGACGCGAGTTTTCACCGACAGGAAGAAGATGTGATATGCAAATGATTAGCTTTTCAGAGCATTCGCACAAGGTTGGCGCCGGTGGCGACACCTATAACGTGCTGACGTGAGGAAAGTTTCCAACCGATTTCTCATACACAAACAGCAAATGACCGGAGTTGCCTGGTGAAGCGTTGTTGTGATGCCTCGTGTAATACCATCACGTTTCCGAGTTTGATTAAGGTCGGATTGTAGCCTATCGCGATTGCGGTTTACCGTATCGCGACATTTCTGCTCGCGTTTTTCGAGATCCAATTACTCTTAACAGAATATGGAATTGTTGGGTTCAGGATCCCTGAGTCAACAGATGGGGACGATTGCAAGACAACAGCCATCTGCACGAAAAGTTCGACGACGTTTGCAGCAGCATGGACTATTAGATCGGAGACCATGGCTGCGGTTACCCTTGACGCTCCATCACAGTCATAGCGGCTGCGATGGTGTACTTGTCAACGAACCTGGGAGCACGAATGGCAAAACGTAATTTTTTCGAATGAATCCAGGTTCTGTTTGCAGCATCATGATGGTCGCATCCGTGTTTGGCGACATCGCGGTGGACGCACATTGGAAGCGTGTATTCGTTATCGCGATACTGGCGTATCACCCTGTGTGATGGTATGTAGTGCCATTGGTTACACGTCTCGGTCACCTCTTGTTCGCGTTGACGGCACTTTGAACAGTGGACGTTACATTTCATTCGATCCCTGCGAAACCCTACATTTCAGCAGGATAATGCACGACCGCATGTTGACGGTCCTGTACGGGCATTTGTGGATACAGAAAATGTTCGACTGTTGCCCTGGCCAGCACATTCTCCAGATCTCTCACCAATTGAAAATGTCTGATCAATGGTGGCCGAGCAACTGGCTTGTCACAATACGCCAGTCACTACTCTCGATGAACTGTGCTATCGTGTTGAAGCTACTTGGGCAGCTGTACCTGTACACGCCATCCAAGCTCTGTTTGACTCAATGCCCAGACGCATGAAGGCCGTTATTACGGCCACAGGTGGTTGTTCTGGGTACTGATTTCTCAGGACCTATGTACCCAAATTACGTGGAAATATAATCATTGTCAGTTCCAGTATAATATATTTGTCCAATGAATACACGTTTATCATCTGCATTTCTTCTTGGTGTAGCGATTTTAATGGCCAGTAGTGTAGTAATCAGACAGTTAATTAGAACACTCTGAATAAGTAATACTTTATTAATCACAATAAACTCATGTTTGCTTGCCAAGCTCGGCTGCAGCTATGAAACTGTAGACGTGAACTTGCGGTTCAGAACACACTATACCATCTGAGTGGCAAACAGATACAAGTCCAGAATAGCCGAAATGTGGCTTCATCACAGTCACTCGAAAAAACAAGTTTGACAGATCTGGTAGCGTTGGGGCGTAGGCACGGTTCAAGGGAGACGGATATCTCTTTACTCTCCCACGGCTAACACGGGCTGGGCCACGGTGAGCAGACAGCACAGCGACATTATTCCTACAGGAGCTTCCCGGAAGTTGAGAGGATTCGACCTCGATCAGAACGGCCGTCCTGGCCTCTGGCGACGCAGTTTTAGGGCAGAGGCGCGGCGGTGGCGCCTCGGACCTACTGGTCGCACTTCTCCCCACCATCTCATTGGCGCCTCGTGACACTGCTTTGCGGTGGTCGACACATCTTGGGCCGCCCACGATACTCGACGACACAGAAGAACTTGTTCTTAACCGCCTACGTTTGTAACTTCCATAGAGACCGAGAACAGTAAATTAAGTAGCAGCGTATGCAAAAGGATTTGAGCGCTATTCCAGGGAATTGTGGTAGGACTGCTCTTGTTTACTACATACAGAGTGAACAGCAATCTGTGACACGTCGCTGATGACGCTGCAGTACACGGGAAAGTGTAATACTTGAGTGACTGTATGAGGACGCAGGATGAACTGCACAGAATTTGTATCTGGTGTAGTGAATGGCAGATTACTCAGAATGAAGAAAAATGTAAGTTAATGTAGATGAGTGGGGAAACGAAACCCGTAATGTTCGGACAAAGCATTATTAGTGTCCTGTTTGAGACACTCAAGTCGCTTAAATATCTGGGAGTAACGTTGCAAAGAGACATGAAATGGAATCAGCATGTGAGGATTGTGTGGGGGCGGCAGATGGTCGACTTCGGTTCATTGGGAGAATTTTAAGACAAGTGTTGCTCATCTCTAAAGAAAACCGCATAAGGACGTTCTTGCGAACTATTCTTGAGTACTTGTCGAACGTTTGGGATCCGCACCAGGTCGCATTAAAAGAAGACATCGAAGCAATTCAGAGGATGGGTGCAAGATTTGTTAATGATAAGGTCGATTTACACTCGAGTATTGAGGAAATGCTTCGTGAACTAAAATGGGAAATACCGGAGGGATGATGATCTTCTTTCGCAAAACACTGGTGAGAAAATTTAGAGAACTTGCATTTGCGACAGACTGCAGTTCGATCCTAATGCCACTAACAAGCATCTCACTTAAGGACTGCGAAGGTAAAATAAATCAGAGCTCCTACAGAAGAGTAGAAACAGTTTTTTTTTTCCATCGCTCAAGTTGCGATTGGATCAGGGACGGGTATGACTAGGCGCGGTACAAGGTACTCTCCGCGATGCACCGTACGGCGCCTTGTGGGGTATGTACCTAGATGTGTATGTAGAAGCAATCATACTTCACACGTCTTGTCTCGTGAATGGCAAAGAAGGAAATCTTAACACATGGACAGCGACAAATACGGTCTGCCATGGTCTTAACAACGACTGCCAGACTACGCAGAAGTTGGCATTGCTGTAACGTCAGAAGGCGGCATCGCCTTATTCGACTACAACCCTTATTCGACTACAATCCTTTGTTTTCTTTATTTACATTCCTGTTACAATGTCGTTTTATTTTTATTTTATTCGACTACAATACTTGGTTTTCTTTATTTACATTCCTGTTACAATGTCGCTTGAAGACAATATACACTCCATTCCAATGATCTTCCAGTTTCTTTGCTGTTTCCTGACAGAACTATAATGTCACCGTCAAATCTCAAAGTTTTTATTTTTCTCTCCGAGTTTCATTTCCCGTACAAAATCTCTACTTGGTGTCCTCTACTCCCTGCTCAGTTTCCAGACTGAGTAACATAGGGGATAGGACAAAACCTTGTCTCTCCCTGTCTCAATTACTACCTCCCTTTCATAACCTTCTACTATTGTACGGGCAGTTTGTTTTCTGTAACAGTTGTGTACAAACTTGTGCTACCAGCAATCGTAAGAAAGTCAGAGAGTATTTTCCAGTCAGCGTTGTCAAAAGATTTCTCCAAATGTACGAATATTGTTAATGTAGGTTTACGTATATTTAATTATGTCCTAAAATACGTCGTGGGAGTAGACATGGGAATCACTGCTTCAGTTGCAAGTCTTTTATTGCTAACTTCACTTCAGGTTTAGGATAACAAATATCCTTTATCAGGTGCACTTACTGGACCAAACATGAGATATACACTAAAAATTATCTTTACATACTCTTGTATTCGTAAAATAAAACGAATGAAAACTATCATTCATGAAACTCTTAACAGCAGTCGGGCTAGATACAGTGAAAAGTGAGAACGGAATATGTCGCAATGCCATGTCGATAGATAGAAGTACAGGTGCCTAGGTGAAGAGGCGTGGTATAAAATACGAACAAGAACACTCACGTCGTATGCGGCGACATCTAAGTTCCGTGAGACTGAATAGAGCGGAGAGCACGGAGTACGGAGGAAGCAAGGAAGGAAGATTCGGCTTAACATCCCGTCGACATCGAGGTCACGAGAGAGGCAGCATAAGCTCGGATTGTGTCAAGGATGGGGAAGTAAGTCGGCCGTGCCCTTTCAGAGGCACCATTGGGGACACGGAATGGCGCACACGAAAGAGGAAGCTAAGTTGGTAACTTTGGTGTCACGATACTGTGGCCATCTGTTAGGACGGAAGTGAATGGGATGAGACCGACAAGCCCCAACTTTGACACTGAAACTGGCAGTTTTAAATGCAGAACAGGGGAGAAAACATTGTAAAGCAACGTAAACAACGCGAAAGGCGTATAATAAGGCAAATTTTGAAAGATTAATGACACATTAAAACGAGGAACCAGAACGAATAGGTGATAAAAACCACCAAATAAAAGCTAGTAGCTTAAAGAGACCTGTAAAGAACAAAGCATAAACGAACACTAAAATTATTGTCATAAGTGATAGACTCATGCTATCCAGTGGCTACAAAATTAGGTGGGTTCAAGTAGTATGTCATCAGAAGTCAATACAACTATTAAAACTATTAAAGTGTGCAGAATTTTGCTGATAGCAGAATTCTTAAAACTGTCGGAAATGAGAAGTAGCTGAAACATAAGTTTTTGCCTTTTCATTTTGAATGAAGAAACCTCACTAAATCAGATAGCACTAATGAGTAATTTTCCTTTCTTGAAGCAGCGTCCGATTTCACCCGTTCATCTTTCTAGTTTCTGACAAGTACTTTCAACAGTGTCATTAACTTCTGATTACTGGAACACTCCTAAACGTAATTCATGTTAGTACTTTGCAGTGTCGTCTTAGTAATCTGTTGGTTCGATAATATTCGGACAGACCGTCACTCTGTTCTTTTGAATAGAGATGATTACATTCTTCATGAATTCGGAGCGTATTTCGCCTGTTATAATATACAGTATTGAGCTGTTCAATTTTGTCATAGTACTTGCGTCTATCAACATCCTGTAAATTTCTTTTCGTAATATCACACTTCTCATCTTATCTTCATCTAATTACTTTTCACTTTCATAATAATATCTTCAAGTTTATTTCCATTATACGGAACTTCTAATCTTCCAACGTACGAAATTCATTGTTCGATGATATCTTTGTTTGTTATTTATATTTGCACTCCATTCTGAAGTGTCTCTTCATAATCTGACTTTATCGGTCGGTTAATGCAGTCTGAAAGTGATGATGCAAACAAACAATTTGACGTATATTTGGTGAAACAACTGACAAAGTGAGTACCCCAGTGCTAACAGATAAAACCGAATAAAAATAGTTTTAGAACAGCGTGTGTCAGAGATCTAGATAACATGCACATAGTGGCTATGCGAATAGATTGTGAATTGCACATAATCTTCTAATCTGCTGCGTTTTGATCACTTCTTTGAATCTCCGCATCTACAATTCGACGACAAATAAGAGAAGAACGTGCAACAACACCTCAACTCTGTATGTGTTGCATTCTTTAGTATTCATTGTTTCACGCGAAGTTAATTTTTTGGGAAATAATACCTTACTTAAGACTTTTATCGGCCTAGTGCTTATAATTCTGTGTTGGACTGAACTGTTTCTGCAACAATTCGTGCTTCTCTAGATAACCTCCATATATCGATTGTACACAAAATTTAGAAATTCTGAATCATATTAACGCCAGTATAAAGTTCACTATGGGAAAATGGAAAGGATGTCAGATTTCATTTTTGGATGCACAGGTCTTTAGAAAACATGTCAAAAGTTAAGCGGACAAAGTTGGCAGAAAGCCCACTCACACTGAACTACACAAAAATTCCAAATAGCATTCCAAGCACGAAAAAGAAGTGATTGAAATACTGGTGGACATGGCTGAAAGAATTTGTGATCTGCAGAACTAGGAGGAAGAGCACTATCATTTAAGTATTACTTTAAGTAGGAATCCACACTCTGACACAGAGCGAAATAGGGCAGTATAATCTAGCGAAAACGAAGCATCTGAAGATCAAGTTTTCCTCATATTCGTGAAAACAGTTACAGACTGCATCGGCAAGGTGCTCGGAAGATACGGCGTAAGTGTTTAAACGTAACAAGAAATTAGTATAAATATCTGAACACTTCGAAGTACCTCCGCATGTTTATTGCCAAAGAAGCAATATTCAAAATATGCTGTACATGTGGTCAACTGTACACATCAAGCATTGGGAAAATGAAGCCACCAAATACGTGTCTTTGATACTGTGGTTTTATCGAAGTCTAATCGTTACTATGCCAAGATGTAGAGAGAGGCCGTAAAAATTCAAAAGATCAAAACAACTGTAACAGAAGAAAGGAGGATTGAAATTACACAAGCTGTGCACCCTACTCGTAAATACAGAAACCAGCATCATCTCTTCCACACTATACGCTCCATAAAAGAAGTCGATGTGACTGCTCGATCGTAAGGCCCCAGAGCGAGCGATACCGGTCGCAGGCGATACCACTTGCTCTGATCCGGCCACACACGAGCGATATACCGAAAAATTTTAATCAGTATTTCCAACCCAATGTGTCGTAAAGCTGGAAAATGAACTATGTTTAACAGCGGTCAGAGTTGTTCTTCGCACATCGACCAATGCTTCAAAAAATAAAACAAATTAAAAAACGGGACTGCAATTTATGAAACTTGTCTCAAAACACTTTTCTTGGCTACTGTCGACTATGTTGCAGATTACATTTCATCTTTCATTGTCACAAGTCTGTTGTGCACACTTTTCCAGCTTGTATCTCCTGTATAAGTTTTAAAGTCCATATTTCCTATTTCATTTATTGCACACTAGCTTTGCAATCTCGATGTTTCTCTGTAAAGGTCACCAATAGCAGCACCGCCGATTTCCGTAAACGTTGTTACATCGCATGAGGGGGAGCTAGGCTATATAAAAAGCAAAGGGACTTTACGACCATGAATTAAGAATAAACATTTAAATTAAAATGTCCACTTAATATTACCTCATTCAATTGGCACTTATTAACTGCAATAAGGCGTCTAGTCGTTTCATAAGTAAGCCCACATAATTAGATCGAGATTCGTGAACTGATTTTTTTAAACCGAAAATTTCAAAATGCTGCTCACTGCAAAATGTGTGGGTCCTGTACTATTCTGGCCTCCTTGATTGTTTCAAAGGCCCATTTTTCATGCGGAATTTTTCGTTTCACGGCTTCCCTGTTCGCTTCCCGAATTGGCAGGTGACTTTGCATCGCAAGAATGTTTTTATATTTATATTCCTTTCTAATAGTAATTAGAGCTGTTGAATCCTGCCTAGTTGTCCACTATGCGGTATCTAGGAAACCCGCTTTCTCGGATCGCTAGACAACAATTGAAACAAATCATATTAATGAATTTTATTACAAAAGGAAATGATTACAATACTTATCTTTGCGCTAAACAGATGGGTCGAAAGCAAAGGGCAATAGCCAAACAAACAATGTTCTTCAGTATATACACTACAGGCCATTAAAATTGCTACACCACGAAAATGACGTGCTACAGACGCGAAATTTTGCCGACAGGAAGAACATACTGTGATATGCAAATGATTAGCTTTTCTGAGCATTCACACAAGGTTGGCGCCGGTGGTGACACCTACAACGTGCTGACATGAGGAAACTTTCCAACCGATTTCTCATACACAAACATCAGTTGACCGGCGTTGCCTGGTGAAACGTTGTTGTGATGCCTCGTGTAAGGAGGAGATATGCGTATCATTACGTTTCTTACTTTGATAAATGTCGGATTGTAGCCTATCGCGATTGGGGTTTATCGTATCGCGACATTGCTGTTCGCGTTGGTAAGTATCCAATGACTGTTAGCAGAATTTGGAAACGGTGGCTTCCGGAGGCTAATACGGAACGCCGTGCTGGATCCCAACGGCCTCGTTTCACTAGCAGCCGAGATGACAGGCATCTTATCGGCATAGCTGTAACGGATCGTGCAGCCACGTCTCGATCCCTGAGTCAACAATGGGGACGCTTGCAAGACAATAACCATCTGCACGAACAGTTGGACGACGTTAGCAGCAGCATAGACTATCAGCTCGATGACCATGGCTTCGGTTACCCTTGACGCCGCATCACAGAAAGGAACGCCTGCAATGGTGTACCCAACGACGAACCGGGATGCACTAATGGCAAAACGTCATTTTTTTCGGATGAATCCAGATTCTGTTTACAGCATCATGATGGTCGCATCCGTGTTTGGCGACATTGCGGTGGACGCACATTGGAAGCGTGTATTCCTCATAGCCATACTGGCGTATCACCCGGCATGATTGTAAGGGGTGCCATTGCTTACACGTCTCGGTCACCTCTTATTCGCATTGACAGCACTCTGAACAGTGGACGTTACATTTCAGATGTTTTACGACCCGTGGCTCTACCCTTCATTCGATCCCTGCGAAACCCTACATTTCAGCAGGATAATGCACGACCGCATGTTGCAGGTCCTGTACGGGCCTTTCTGGAGACAGAAAATGTTCGACTGCTGCCCTGGCCAGCACATTCTCCAAACTCTCACCAATTAAAAACTTCTATTCCATGGTGGCCGAGCAAGTGGCTCGTCACAATACGCCAGTCACTAATCTTGATGAACTGGGGTATCGTGTTGAAGCTGCATGGGCAGCTGTACCTGTACACGCCATCCAAGCGCCGTTTGACTCAATGTCCAGGCGTATCAAGGCCGTTTTACGGCCACGGGTGGTTGTTCTGGGTACAGATTTCTCAGGATCTATGCACCCAAATTGCTTGAATATGTAATCACATGTCAGTTCTAGTATAATATATTTGTCCATTCAATACCCATTTATCATCTGTATTTCTTCTTGGTGTAGCAATCTTAATGGCCAGTAGAGTACAATTCCTAAGTCTCTGGTCTTGAAACCGAGCGAGGTGGCGCAGTGGTTAGCACACTGGACTCGCATTCGGGAGGACGACGGTTCAATCCCGTCTCCGGCCATCCTGATTTAGGTTTTCCGTGATTTCCCTAAATCGTTTCAGGCAAATGCCGGGATGGTTCCTTTGAAAGGGCACGGCCGATTTTCTTCCCAGTCCTTCCCTATCCCGAGCTTGCGCTCTGTCTCTAATGACCTCGTTGTCACTAACTACCACCACCATCTGGTCTTGAAGTGCCTAATCTTGATGCTGCTACAAAAGTGGGCCGCGACCAGTCGGCGCTTATGTCCTCTGCGTATACAGGCCCTGTCATCGCGTTGTCTTCCTGGAGAGGGTTCAGTCAGAGTGCAATTGGCTGACGTCTTCTTCACAGCCCTCATTGCTCTATCGTTTTCGACTGGCGTGCTGGCCCTTGACTTTACGCTGTAACAAAAACGTAGACTTCAAGTTCACTTCATTGAGAAAATTCGTGCTCCCTGAATAGCTATAAATTCTAAAGTCCACTTCACGCAGACATAGAGTAAGGAAACAAAAGTACACGATCAGCGTTATAAAACAGAGAAAAGAGTGGCAGGCACGCAGTCGCACTGCGACACGTGGTACGCGATTCATCACGTGACCTGGAAATTACGAGTGATCAACGATCGACCACTGCAGTTTGCGGTCTCCCCGAACACGTTCAGTAAGTGGGCAGATCGCGTAACCTGGAGAAGGACCGCTGTGGCGTTTCGCTCATGTGGGAGGCCCGCAGGAGTGGTCTCATAACGTCACAATCTGATGTGTGGGTACGTCTAAGTAATTCGCCTTGTCTGTAACGATTCTCACGACAGTTTAAGACGCAATCTCTGATGATATCCCTAGAATAAGGACGCGAAACTTTAAACACAGGAACATGTCTTAGATTGCAGCCTAGTCCAAAATAACAAAAATCAAGCGAATTCCACCCGTGAAAACCTCTCTGATCGATTCGGTTTCAGTCGTTCGAGCTAGGGTACTTCCCCTCTGACAGTGCACACCTATCCTATGATCGTGGAGGGTGAGAGGGCAAGGGGATTATGAGTTCGTAAAACGTTCAAATGGCCCTGAGCACTATGGGACTTAACTTCTAAGGTCATCAGTCCCCTATAACTTAGAACTACTTAAACCTAACTAACCTAAGGACATCACACACATCCATGCCCGAGGCATGATTCGAACCTGCGACCGTAGCGGTCGCGCGGTTCCAGACTGTAGCACCTAGAACCGCTCGGCCACCGAAGCCGGCTGGGAGTTCATCGTTCGTCTGTCTGCTTTCATGCGCTTCACCACGACTTTCTCTTCTGTGCCAACCTCTTCGTCTAAGAGTAGCGCTTACATCCTGCGTCCTCGATTATTTGTTGGATATTTTCCCATCTCTATGTTCCCTTGCAGTTTTTCCTATCTACAGCCCTATCAGGTGCCATGGAAGTCATTCCTTGACGTCTTAACACACGTCCTAACACCTCGTCCCTCCTTCTTATGAGTGTTTTCCACATTCTGCAATGGACTCTGCGGCTGGTCCCAGCGGAGGTTCGAGTCCTCCCTCGGGCATGGGTGTGTGTGTGTGTTTATCCTTAGGATATTTAGGTTGAGTAGTGTGTAAGCTTAAGGACTGATGACCTTAGGAGTTAAGTCCCATAAGATTTCACACACATTTGAACATTTTGTGAACACATTCTGTGAAGAACCTCCTCAATTTTTATCTAATTTTCAACAATCTTCTATACCACCCCCCTTCAAATTCTTCGATTCTCTTCTCTTTTGGTTTTCTCACAATGGATGCTTCACTTTCATACATTGCTGTTCTCCAACCACACATTCTAGTAATTTTATTTTCCAAATTAAAGCTTATGTTTTGGCAAGGAATGCTCTCTCTGACTGTGCTAGTCTAATTCCCACGTTCTGCTTCCTCCATGGTTTATTTTGCTTCTAAAGTAGCAGAATTCGTTCATCTACTTCGCGGCCTCCAGTTCTGATGGTAAGTTTCTCACTAATCTCATTTCCGCTGCTCCTCATTTCTTTCTTTTTTCAAACGAATGCGTGGTGTCTGTTCCTTCGGACAAGTTTATCTCTCTACAGTCCTCTCAGGTGCCATGGAAGTCACTCCACGCGTTCGTATAACTGGTTCACCTTGATGGACAATGAATCGACAACCTTCATCGCCGATGCACGTCGACGTTCGACATCCGGCGGGAATCGAAAATTAGAGAGAATGAAGGAAATGGACGAGGACTGCTGACGGATGGCGCAAAGTGGGAATAAGTCAACCGGTGAATATGCCGTGATAGTCCGCATATTTGCGCCTTGTTTAAAGCAACTGCGTAGTAAGCAGGGCTTCCTGGGTTCGAATCCCGGTCTGGCACACATTTTCACTCGTCACCGATGATTTCACATAAAGCTTCGCTGTAGCTGATATTGTTAGTTCCTTCACGTTCCTTTGCGTTCTTCCCGCGTCCAACTTTCTTCGGCTTTCTCTTATAAATATTCTGTGCTCAGCAGATTGTTCGTTCCATTCATTATGTCCTGTACATCTTTTTCACTGAGAATACCATAGCGATCAAGTTTCCTAATTCATGAAATTTTTTCATCCTGAATTTTAATCCCATCCTTGGACATTTATTTTATTTTCGTTACTACGTCTTTGATGTACAGACTGAACAGTATGAACCAAAAACTGCATCTCTGGTTTACGCCCTCTTTTACTCCAAGCACGTCGTTCTTGGTCTTTCAGTTGCGTAGTTCCCTTTTGGTTCTCGTACATACTAAAATTATCCGTCTTCCGCTATAGGTTACAGCTGCTTTCCCTGTAATTACGATCATCTTGCTCCATTTTACACTGGCGAACGCTTTTTCTAGGTCGAGAGATCCGATAACGGTGTCTTTATTTAAGTTCTGCTTCCGTTATCAAGAGCATAGTTAGGATTGCTTGTCTGGTGCCTTTATCCTACCTAAAGCCAGATCGATCGTCGCCCATGAGGTGGCCGAGCTGCATACTGCGGACGTTTTGTGATAGTATACCATACGTCATCCAACTGAAATAATTTGTGGGAACATAAACAGAGGGATAGGGGGATATCAGAAATGTGAAGTCTCCTGAGACTGACCAGGGAGCCACTATACACGACGACACGTACACAGGAGTTTATACAGTAATACCCAATCCACTATCGAGTGCATGGCAGAGGGTACCAGCCAGCGCTGTGGAGATGTTTGTACGTACTTTGAAATTTCATCGGGAGAAGCGGAACGTAATTAGAAACTTGGGTTTCGTGTCGCTGGGCGTAGACTTCTTTGCTCATCTGTAAACATTGCGAGCTGGCCCGCGCCGTGGCGCGCCGCTGCTGCGACGTGTTGCGAATCTCGGAGCAGTAGCCTGCCTGCATAGGGAAACGGTTATCTCGGCGATGACTCCAGCGCTACAGCATGTGGTGGAGTCTTCTGCCACTGCCCTGCACTGTCATTGGTTCTTGAGTCGCAGCGGTGCCAGTGGTCTTCAACGATCGCGCTAACAGTTTAAGCTAGGTGGCTCCCTGGAAGTTCTTGTACGTCACGCATCCCACGCAACCCCCTGCACCAGCGAACTTCTCACAAAGTCATATCGCACCAGTTAATTGAATTTATAGCCGCCCTCTGAAGCCTAGAATAACTTCCACGGTACACCTTGCGAAACGTGAGCAGGTAAGTCCCACTGTGGCTTTCCTCTCATATGAACCAACGCCTTTATCAACGCACTCTTCATATCGTTGACTTCTCCAACACAGCTTTTAAGTGGAGCGTATATGCGTGTTGTTCTGAAAAAATAAATTTGCCATTTTATCGAAAGCAGAGGCTCTCTGGAAAAATTATTTTACGTTTAATGGTTTTCACTTATGACGTGTGTCATTTTCACATTTGAGTAGCCTTTTCTCAGAGACATACTATACATCCTTCTCTGGTTTCATATAGTGAATAACGTTCAATTCAGTCATTAAATGTCACATTTTCGATTCTTCCCATGTATCTCTCGATTTACATGTGAATTACATTCGACTGAGAATACAAGTAAAGCACTACATGGGAAATTGCCCTAAAGTCACTATTTTATCTGAATATTCCACACACACACACACACACACACACACACACACACACACACACGTATACACGCACACACACACTGGTGATGACCCTGAGCCAGGCTCTGAGCACTATGCTACTTAACTTCTGAGGTCATCAGTCGTCTAGACCTTAGAACTAATTAAACCTAACTAACCTAAGGACATCACACACATCCATGCTCGAGGCAGGATTCGAACCTGCGACCGTAGTGGTCGCTCGGTTCCAGACTGTAGCGCCTAGAACCGCACGGCCACTCCAGCCGGCTCACTGGTCATACCGGACTCGAGAGTCCATTATCGCAGCAACGTATTTTCGCCATCCATCCCTGTCTTGGGCTATCTCCTGCCATTCACCTTCAATACCTAGGCTCCTCAAATCAGCCGTCACATTGTCCTCCCATCTACGCCTTGGTCTCCCCACAGGACGTTTTTCCTCTAAGTGCCCCCACCAGTACTCTGCGCGCTACCCTGCCCTCAACCATTCGAGCTACGTGACCCGTCCATCGCAGCCTACGTGATCTAATAAGACTGATTTTCTCAGAGCTTGAATAGAGTTCGTGAACCTCTACGTTATGCAGTTTTCTCCACTCTCCGCCAATGTCATCCCTTTTTTCTCTGAAAATTTCCCTCAGAATTTCGTTTTCAAATACTCGAAACGGCTTTTAATTTTCCACAGTGAGAGACCAAGTGTCACACCCATACAGCATAATTGGTGAAATAATAGTTTTGTATATTCTAATCTTTAAATTCCTAGGCAATATCCGTGATGAAAGTAATCTATTCAGTGAGAAGCAGCACGCATTTCCCGCCAGTAATCTCTTCTTCAGTTCGATCTCATTTCTTGAAGTGATGTCTACGTCTAGATACTTAAATGTGTTCACTTTTTCAAACTGCATTTCTCCAACTCTTAACATTCCTGATCTACATTCCATATACAGCATCATTTCGAATGCAATTATATCCTATTGCCCTAAAGTTACTATTTTTCCTAAATATTCTGCACACAGCAGTAAATGGGGACAAAGTGCAGTAAACGTTCCTGCGAGAACAAGTAGAGGAAACGGTCGTATAATCATACGACCAGAAATGCGGCCCAGGGAAGGTGGATATAAAGATCTTCCACAGTGACTCAACGTCAGTACTACCAGATGGCCCGCCTGCATGGCTGGCCGCTGTGGCCGAGCGGTTCTAGGCGCTGCTGCTGTCGCAGGTTCGACTCCTGCCTCGGGGATGTAAGTATGTGATGCCCTTAGGTTAGTGTAAGTAGTTCTAATTCTAGGGGACTGATGACCTCAGATGTTAAGTCCTACAGTACTTGGAGCCATTTGAACCGCCTGCATGGTGTAAGTCAGGGGACCGTGTGGAACATTCTCCACGGCAATGCCACTGCGGGTATTACTTTAGAAAGCGTACTGGCCTTATTACTCACCGTCACTGCGACAGTTTTGTCGCTCGTTTGTTGGACAGGCCATCACTTCGGTGGAATTTCGTTCATCCGTCCTAATCGCAGATGAGGCTGCCTTTACGATGGTCGGTATCGTCAACCTTCACAACGCCTACCCGTGGCCTACGGAGAATCCCCACGGTATGGTGGCAGCGATGCATTACCACCGGTTCATCCTCTGTGCCGGCCGAAGTGGCCGTGCGGTTCTAGGCGCAGCAGTCTGGAACCGCGAGACCGCTACGTTCGCAGGTTCGAATCCTGCCTCGGGCATGGCTTTGTGTGATGTTCTTAGGTTAGTTAGGTTTAACTAGTTCTAAGTTCTAGGCGACTAATGACCTCAGAAGTTGAGTCCCATAGTGCTCAGAGGCATCGGAACCATTTTTCATCCTCTGTGTGTGAGAGCGAAATACCGGCGACCACGTCGCGGCACCAGTCATCTTTCCACAACGTCTCATAAGCGAGGCACATCTCCACTTGCTGCTGATGACCCTGGTTCCACTACTGGAAGACGTGCCTTTGCAGGTACAAAGGTTGACGTGGTTACAATAGGACGGTGCTCCAACTCACTGCCCTCTTAATTGTGAAGTTAAAATAACAGTACAAGTAGAAAAGTCCCACTAGCCTCGTGTCTCCTATGATTGCTTTCAGTCATTGAAACCCGCACTCTCAAATACCTTCTACCTCCACCTTTACATGGGTGTACATCCCTTGGAAAGCATTTCCGGCCTTGTGACCATGTAATCTCTTCTACTCCTTTCCTCTCAGAGACCCTTTCCTGCAGTTTGTCCGCATAAAACAAAATCGCCATGTATATTGGTGTTTTGGCTACAACTCTGTTTTCAATGCAGACAATCATATTTTTCACTGAGTATGAAAACGTGATTTTGGTTACAAGGTCAAGGCTAAAAACACGTGTATATAAATAAACGGAGGCCATCAGACGGAAAGGAAGAAGGCAAACTAAGCAGAAAAAGACGAAGGCGGTAAAGAAAAACTGTGGATAGGGTATATTTCAGAGGGTAAGTTTAAACTTAATTTGAATTTCTGTCTATTTTTCGGTAGATGATTTTTTGCCATTAACATAGTTTCCAGCCAGAGGTACCACTTCCCAAAATCTGTCAGATTTGAACTAAACTTTGATGTCAGCTTCACGTTGCTGCTACCTACGCGTGTCATCCACCAAACCAATTTCGTAATCTTTTTGACTCGTGACATTTAAAGCTAAAAAAACTCTTAAACAGTTGCTTCTAAAATTATAAAATTAGAATTACTTGAAGCATAATAATTTTGTTTAATTGTATCGATCCTAGATTTTTTCATCCTTTGCCTGTTAAGACTTTTTCAGAGGGAATAAATACACTAATACAAATATAACAGTGACACAAGCAACATGGAGAAGCTATTAACTTGGTAACACTGTAAAAATTGTTGACAGAATTATTGCTATTAATAATATTATTACGTGTGTAGTATTTGAGCAGAATTCTGCTGAAAATTTGTAAAAAATTTTATGAGGAAGTGAATATTAAATGTTTCAGTATAATTACATTCAGTTCTCCAGTATATGAACTCTTACCGAACAAAATGTATTCTGTTTATCAGGCGATATTTCGGCAAGGGGATTCCCAGGACGGCGGATCTGGTGACGAACACGAACCTGATGCTGGTGAACAGCCACTTCAGCATCAACCACGCGCGGCCCTTCCTCCCCAACGTAGTGGAAGTCGGCGGAATGCACATCCCCAGCAAACCTAAGAAACTGCCCGATGTAAGTGCTTGCTCAAAGGTCTGTTGTCAGATAACACTATCCATTTTTCTTATTTATGCCACTACTGAGATTGTTTCCTCTAAGTTAAGGAAAAAACTTCAATGCATAAATTAATTTGTGTTTAAGAGACCTAAGCAAAATAATGTAGTCACCTAAGATCGCATTTGAAAGCTAGAGTTACTACAGACAAGAGTTGAAAGTGGTTTTGCGGATGGACGGAAAATCAATAAACAGAACACTAAAAAAATGGTCTGAAGCACTTTTGGTAAACTATGTGGGAATTTCAAAAGTAAGCTACCAGTGTACCCGATAAGAAAACTTAACAACCACTGTTTTGAATTGTGGCAGAGTGACACGAACATCTAATGTGACGTCTGTAGAATCACGTGAAAAACATACAGGATCAACGTGAATACGTGTAGCTGAAGAACGTAATACTGGAAGAAGTAATACATGAGGTGTGTAAGAGCCGGCCTCAGTGGCCGAGCGGTTCTAGGCGCTTCAGTCTAGAACCGCGCGACCGCTACGGTCGCAGGTTCGAATCCTGTCTCGGGCATGGATGTGTGTGATGTCCTTAGGTTAGTTAGATTTAAGTAGTTCTACGTTCTAGGGGACTGATGACCTCAGATGTTGAGTCCCATAGTGCTTAGAGCCATTTGAACCATTTTTTGTGTGTCAGAGAAGGTAATCCGTAAGTGCGAGAATGAATGTTTTCAAGGAAAGATAAGTGAATCAAATACATAGTCGAGGTACGGAGAACTGCACCAAGGTCTAATCTCACGCTCTGGCCGATGATCTGACAAGATTACTGAGGTGGAATTAGGCCAGATAGAGCTGTTAAACAAATAATAAAAAGTAAACACAAACAGATAAATCTCTACGCCGGTTTTCACCTAAAACAGTCGTTATCGCAGCGGTCATGAAAACAGCGCCCGACTGATCTGTACTACCACAAAAAGCCAAGATGTAATTTAACGTTGTTACCAAAAATTTCGAAAAGTTAGTTACCAACTTACTTCAAATTTTTACACGTCATTCTAACATACGTTCGGACGAGCAGCAACTATACTTTTTTTAATGTATTTTACAAGAAGACCTCGAAAAGTTCGTGAACCATTTACTCCAAATTTTTACACGATATTCTAATAAATGATCTGACGGATACAAACTACACGTTTATATACATAAAGGAAGTCGTAGCTTAACGTCGTTACCAAAATCTCACAAAATTCGCGATCCATTTACTTCAATTTTTACACGATAATCTAATAAACGTTCGGACAGACATTCTCACAGATTCAGCAGCTGGAAAGGTCTCCGCTCTACCCCCTTATGTTAATGATTTACCCATTTTTTGCAACTGACTTGATGTCCGGGGGGAGGGAATGGGGTGGGTAGGAGATGGGGCAGGAGGAGAAGATCGACAAAGAGAGGGAGGAACTGGAGGAAAGCAGCCGTGCTACTAAAATGAATCAGGTGGAAAACTAAGGCTTAAATTCTCTGAAGGGCTTTATGGAATGAACGAGAGCGATCAACAGAATAAAGTTCTGTATCTATGACCTGTAGACTTAAAAGTCTTAAGCATGTGGTTCAAAGAAGACCTTTGCATGAGGAATAAATAGAAGGAAGTTCGAATTGAACAGAGCTCAATTTGCCGAGAACTTCAGGAGATCCGACGAGAACACCAGCTCAAAAGAGAGAGAAAAACAGAAGATAGCCAGGAAGGTAAAGAATTTTGATAGTCTGTGCAGCGAAGAGGACATCTGAACAAGAACTGCTGCGAAAAAATTGCATCATCTTCATCACCAGAATAACTTGTGGTTTAGTTCGGGAAACTCCTGCTAAGTACTCTTGCGATCACGAGCTATCGCTATGGACAATCACCTGTGTAACTGAGCTAAAACAAAATCTCACTTATGTGATCTGAGGCTTTCCCGGCGTATATGCTGTTTGAAGGAGTCTCGGGTGTCCAGCCGGATACGATATTCGAATGCCCACGATATATCGGCGAATAATTCGTGCGGTGGAAGATCGATGCAAAGAACACCAACTCTACACCCGCCTAGGTCAACCAAGCCAATCTACCCTAGCAGAACATTGCATAAACACTGGACACACAGCGAATTATGACGAGACAAAAGTACTGGTCTCCACGAAGAACTACATCTACATGGATACTCTGCAAATCACATTTAAGTGCCTGGCAGAGGGTTCATCGAACCACCTTCACAATTCTCTATTATTCATATCTCGTATAGCGCGCGGGAAGAATGAACACCTATATCTTTCCGTACGAGCTCTTATTTTGTCTTGGTGATCGTTTCTCCCTATTTAAATCGGTGTCAACAAAATATTTTCGAATTCGGAGGTGAAAGTTGGTGATTAGAATTTCGTGACAAGATTTCATCGCAACGAAAAACGCCTTTCTCTTAATGATGTCCATCCCAAATCCTGTATCATTTCTGTGACACACGCTTCCATATTTCACGCCAATACAATACGTGTTGCCTTCCTTTGAACTTTTTCGATGTACTCAGTCAGTCCTACCTGGTAAGGATCCCACACCGCGCATTCTAAATGAGGACGGACAGTCGTAGTATAAGCGGTCTACTTAGTATGTCTGTTACATTTTCTAAGTGTCCTCCTAACAAAACGCAGTCTTTGGTTAGCCTTCCCCACTACATTTTCTGTCTGTTCATTCCAATTTAAATTGTTCGTAATTGTAATACCTAGGTATTTAGTTGAATTTACGGCTTTTAGATTAGACTGATTTATCGTGTAACCGAAGTTTAACGCGTTCCTTTTAGCGCTCATGTGAATGACCTCACACTTTTCGTTATTTAAGGTCAACTTGCACTTTTTGCACCATTCCGATATTTCTTCTAATTCGTTTTGCAGTTTGTTTTAATCTTCTCATGACTTTATTAGTCGATAAACGACAGCGTCATCTGCAAACAACCGAAGACGGGTGGTCATATTACCTCCCAAATCGTTTATATAGATAAGGAACGGCAAAGGGCCTATAACCTTGGGGAACGCCAGAAATAACTTCTGTTTTACTCGATGACTTTCCGTCAATTACAACGAACTGTGACCTCTCTGACAGGAAATCACATATCCAGTCACATAGCTGAGACGATATTCCTTAAGCACGCAGTTTCACTACGAGCTGCTTGTGTGGCACAGTGTCAAAACTACCAGGCGATAGAAATTCGCGTAACAGACAACTTCGTCAAAAGGAACACTTGTTACCAACTCAGTAATGTCTGGAAACAAATACTAAGCTCTGTCAAGGAGCAACGGTCGAAGCGCACAAGAGATGATTCCGCCACGGCCGCCGAAGAGATACTGTGCCCCCTCCCTCCACCCCCCCCCCCCCCCTCCGCCTTCCCCACCACAAGACACGCAGCGCCGTCGGCGCACGGAATCGCAACTGAAGCCGCAGAGAGCGGACAGACCATTGCTTCAGAACCACCTGATGATGGCGGAACGGTTATGCGCCGAAATATATTGAGTATTCGACGATAGTGTCGGGCTGGACTCCCGAGAACCCGTCAAACAAAATCTCTCTTCTCTGTGCCGTTCAGTGTGTCTCCAGTAGTGAAAGAGACATCCGGCTTGTGTATGCTCTTCAGGCTGTCAAACTGAAAAACGCAAGTTGTGACTAATGCTCAATGCTCTGAACAACCTGATCGTTCTCGCTCCTGGCTATCAAGAGAAGTGGAGTACATGGTGCATTCTCGATAGCCTATATTGTAAAATCCGCAGATCTGGACTTAATCTCTTAGGATTTCCAGCCACCTCTACCAACTGCAGCTGCCAGCTCTTTATCGTGTTCTGCACCGAGGAAGATCCGTTTCAAGCAGTTAGAGTTGCAGTTGAGGTTGCCCGCTTTAGGTCACCCGGGCGTGTTTTAAGCAATCTGCTTGTAAAAAGTATTGTCACCGTGGCTTCAGTAATCATTTCAGACTGCGAATGAGTGCTTACTGTACCTCTACGGTGAGGAGCAGTGTCGGCAAGTGCAGTTGCCGGCCGAATAGCCGTATTCCTTAGGGACGTCACTCAAAAGCTTTAAGACCTGATTACAGCAGACCAAAGGAGAAGGATGGTACACAGCAATGGAAGAACACGGTGTCTCTACCTTTCATTATTAAGGTTACAGATCGAATCGCAAAATTCTGCTTAAACATAAAGTGAAACCGGTATTCAAACCTACCAGAAAAATAGGACAAGTACTTCGTTCTGTTAAAGATAGAAGGCCACCATTATCATCTAGCGGTGTGTATAAAATTTCGTGTACTTGTGGCAAGGTCTATATTAGTACTACAAAAAGAAGTGTGAATACGAGGGTAAAGGAGCATAAAAGTCTTTGCCGACTGGGTAAAATAGATAAATCGGCCGTTGCGGAACATGCACTTCAGTCAGGTGACCATGTAGTTAAGTTTCCTGAAACTACAGTTTTAAGTGCTACCACGAACTATTATCCACGACTGTATAGGGAGTCTACTGAAATATATAAACATGAAGGTAATTTTAATAGAAAAGAAGAGGCCTTGAAATTAAGCGAGATATGGACAGTGGCATTACAGAATCGATAAGTGATTTTTATCTATGACGGACTATTATCGATAGTTACATTTTATCTTTGACTAGTTTTCTCTCTGCTACTATGTGCAAGCTATACCACGTCAACTTTCCTCGGTATTCAGGCCGCTATCCGACGCCCGACTCGTCAGTCGGCAGGACTCAGCAGGACTAGCCATACCTCTGAAGATGTCCAACGTAGTATTAGACGAAACGTTAAGAATTGAAGAATTCCATGAACCACTGCCATATAACACGGAAGAATTATCAGCAACAGTACCGGAGGAGAGATACTCTGACAGACAAAGAAACTGAAAATGTAACAAAATCAGTCGGTATAGATTGGAACAAAGAGCAAGGAGTTACCTTCAGCGACGGAAATAGCAGAGGAGGAATGAACATACACATCGGCAAACATAGCGATATGACAGCGGCAAGGAAGTTTTGCAGATACTCCCAGCGAAGCGCCGTGGGCAGACTATTTGAAACATTCTGTACACCCTTTTCGTCTTCTCGCTACTAATAGGCACTTTGCTTGGTGGACCGTACAGACGTATACTGTGTGAGGCAAGAGTACTGGAGTTGTCTCCCCACCCCCACCCAACTCGCTTTCCGGCCTCACCCGGCCAGGTAACCAGTTCGCCATGCGGGGTAACAGACGGCATTCTTTGTGCAGGATATGAAGCGGTTCTTGGACGGGGCCCCGGAAGACGTGGGCGCCGTGCTGTTTACGTTCGGGTCGCTGGTGCGGACGGAGACGATGCCGCTGCAGAAACTGGTGGCCTTCGTAGCGGCATTCAGACAGCTGGCCCCGCAGCGCTTCATATGGAAGGTGGACGCGTCTGCCCTCGCCGAACTGGGGCTCACCGTCCCCGACAACGTTTACACGGCCAACTGGGTGCCGCAGTTCGACGTGCTCAGTGAGTACTACAGTCTAGTTTTCACACTATGCTGAGAACTGCAGCATAGTGTGTGAATAGGCTGTTTAGGTTTTTATGTTGGTAACGCCATGTAGCGCTCTATATGAAAATCACTGACCGTGCTGTGTGCAGTCTGTGGCTGGTTTCCATTGTTGGAATATTTCCTATTGTAGTGTTGGGCAGTTGGCTGTTAACGGCGCGTCGTGTTGCGCAGTTGGAGGTGAGCCGCCAGCATTGGTGGATGTGGAGAGAGATGGAGGAGTTTTGAGAGCGAATGATCTGCACGTGTGTCCATCAGAGACAGTAAATTTGTAGGATTGGATGTCATGAACTGATATATAATGACTTTTGAACATTATTAAGGTAAATACATTGTTTGTTCTCTATCAAAATCTTTCATTTGCTAACTATGCCTAACAGTAGTTAGTCCCTTCAGTAGTTTGAATCTTATTTAGCTGGCAGTAGTTCGAGGAACGAAGATTTTTGTGAGGTATGCGATTCATGAAAGGTGTAGGTTATTGTTAGTCAGGGTCATTCTTTTGTAGGGATTATTAAAAGTCAGATTGCGTTGCGCTAAAAATATTCTGTGTCAGTTTAAGCACAATCATTCATAAATATTTCAAAGGAGACGTTTCATATATCGACACTCAGCCGAGAATACCTCACTCGAATCTTCTGATTTTTTCTTGTAGTATGTGTAATTAGTGTAGCAATTATTTAATGCTACCTCGTAATTATAGAGATCGTTTCCTTTATAGTTGTAGTTTTTCATTGTTGTACAGTAAAACAGTTGTGGCACGCATGTAGATTTGCACCAAGTATTTCGCAGCTGCGGTTGCAATTAACTAGTTATTATTTTCAGTGCTACGTTAATGTGTTATCTTATTTTGCTCTTCAAATTGAGGTTTCCGTGTTATCGTGTGAAATATTGTGACAATAATGGCGTGTGAAAAACGTAACACTAAACTAAAAACACAATATTTTTAGCGCAACGCAATCTGACTTTCAAAAATCCCTACAAAAGAATAGCCCTGACTAACAATAACCTATACCTTTCATGAATCACTTACCTAACACTGATGGACACACGTCCAGATCATCCGCTCTCAAAACTCCGCCATCTCTCTCGCCACATCCACCACTGCTGGCGGCTCACCTCCAACGGCGCAACGCTACGCGCTGTTAACAGCCAACTGCCCAACACTACAATAGCAAATTCCAACAATACAAACCAGCCACAGACTGCACACAGCACAATCAGTGATTTTCATATAGAACGCTACATGGCGTTACCAACATAAAAACCTAAACAGCCTACTTACAAGTGTACAGTTAATAACGCTTTGAGTACTTTCCTATCACACTAGAAACCACTTTTGAATAGTGCTGAACGTAACATATCGCGTGCGGTGGGACGTGTCGCTCTATCACTGTCCTTTAAGCAATCAGTCCACCTACCTGGATAGGCTTCAAGTCATCTGCCCCTTCACTCAGCGATGGTAGATACTGGTTTAGCCGACAAAAGCAGCGGTTATTAAAACTCCACTTGATACCTACCACACAAAGACTACATAACTCCAGTCCATGTGGCAGTAGCTCAAAGTTAGTTTAACTGTTGAGCGTTCGGTATTCGCGAGAGTCCTTTATAAAACTGTCAAAAGTTCCCTTGTTAGTTGATTTATTGTCTTTAAAACAAAGAAAACGGCTATCAAGTCCCGACAGCAGTTATGAAATGATACTGGTTGTCTCTGTTCTGGGTTCACAAGCAAAAGCAGTGCGAAGATATTTCAAACGTTCTAAAGAGACAGTGACCCAGGACTACTTGCGAGTTACCACAGTCAGTCGTTCGGTAGTCTTCTTGCACAGAAGTGCTCGCCATAACGTCTCGTTACCTGCGCGAAACCCGCCACGGCGGAGTTGACGTACAACTTGAAACGTTCACACCCGAAATGTCCCAAAATAAATCACTCACAAAGCTCAAACTTTCTCAAAATACTTAACACTAGTTTCTCTTCGACTGCGACACGAGAACGGATCAAACGTGGAAATTGCTTCATTCTGGTACAAATCTGATCAGCGTCACTTAACGTAGGTGTTTACCAGAAGACGTCTCCAGACCGACTATATCTCGAGTCATAGATCTGAGACACCAAGACCTACTCAAACGCGCGAGAAATGCTGTTCTATTGGCCAGTATGTTAGGCACCCAATCAAATCGTCTCGACTGCGTCTATACTCGCGGTATTTCTAAAGTAAACACATAAGATTATCACATGCAATTTAGACTAGAAATCTCTTAATTCCGGAACTAGATAAAATTTAATGAAAGGAAAATACACTTCGTTTCCACAAAATAAATTACTAACAAATTTAATACTCAACGCCCCCTCGTGCTGCCCTTTACAAAATTAAGCTCACTCGGACATATATCCCAAATTCCCCTACTACACAACAACCTTCTCACGCTTGCATTTACATAGTTTTCAATAAAATATCACATTCTCACTTTACGTGTGTCCCCCAATCCCCTCAGTCTCTCCAAAACACTCACACAACAAAACGCAATGAAATAATAATTTTTCAATGTACTTTTAATTACGTCAGAAATCTATGGCAATGAAACCAAAGAAAATTCCAGTAAAGTAGATTAAACTCGGTTTCACAATGCCAGCACGTTTTTTTTTTTAGGTAAAAATCTGTGTCTCCTAAAGTACTGAAGTTATTGAATTGAAATTTTAGCAGTATGGTTGTATTATTCATAGAATTTTGTACAGTGGTATGAAAAAAAATCGATTAATATTTAATAGTACTTCTTAAGATTCATTGACAGTATGTGTAACGTACTGCATGTGGTATTAAGTAAGTGCACCGCTCGTCTGGCCTAGTATCCAATGTCTCTCTGCCTGGCTCCACTGCAACGTGACAACTCGTAATAATTTGCTACGTTACACACGCTCATATGCACCAAATCAGAGCTTGACGAAATTTATACTGTCACGTATACTTACTTTGTCTGCTAAATTTATTGACCACCGGGGCCTCATAATTGCATGTTAGCTACTTCATGATTCACGTGTGATTTCAGAACTCGACCCATGCAAAAATATTTTCGGTATTTTAAAAAATTACTTCTCTCGAAGAAACCTCCTTTATCAACATCAGGATGGACATTCTTAGATACTTGCCCGTGTCACTGTAATCCTCTCAGAGACAGCAAGGAGCTTAGAAGAGCGGCTGAACGGAATGAGTGCCGTTTCGAAAAATGTTATAAGATGAACATCAGCAAACGCCAAACGAAGTGAATGTAATGTTGTCGAACGAGATATCTTGGCGCTGAGTCAAGTTGCTACGGAAACGAGACACTGCAAGTGCTTGGGCAACAAGTAACTGATTATGGCCGAAGTACACAGGACATAACATGCGGGCTGGCAATAACAAGAAAAAATTTTTTTTTAAACAGGAATTTTTTTCATGTGATGCTTATCTGTCGATATATTTCTACTTGTTCCAAGTTAACACGAACACAACGTAGCTCTTGGAGTGCAAATTACCCAGATTATCCTCGTCTTCATCCGGTATTACAGAATGAGCACTTAGCTATTTCTAACAAGCAATATACATAATTTAAAAACTTTTTCTCCCTGACAACCCCGTATCCCCACAAAATAATGAAAGGAGAGAGATTTATTGCATAATACATTTTCAACGTTCATGCAGTAAAAAAGATCAGGCATGATGTTTTACTTTATCATTGCATTACTATTCACTGTAAGGCGCCTTGCCCCCCCACCAAGTCTCGGAGGTTCGAGTTCACCCTGGGGTATGGGTGTGTATGATGTCGTTAGCGTAACTTAGCTTAAGTTAGATTACGTAGTGTGGAAGCCTATGGACCGATGACCTTACCAGTTTGGTCCCATAGGAATTTACCACAAATTTCCAATTTTACTATTCACAACATAAAAAATGGTTCAAATGGCTGTGGGCACTATTGGACTTAACATCTGTGGTCATCAGTCCCCTAGAACTTAGAACTACTTAAACCTAACTAACCTAAGGACATCACACACATCCATGCCCGAGGCAGGATTCGAACCTGCGACCGCATCAGTCGCGCGGTTCCGGACTGAAGCGGCTAGAACCACTCGGCCACTAAGGACGGCTTCACAACATATCGCCGGCAGCGGTGGTCTCGCGGTTCTAGGCGCGCAATCCGGAACCGTGCGATTGCTACGGTCGCAGGTTCGAATCCTGCCTTGGGCATGGATGTGTGTGATGTCTTTAGGTTAGTTAGGTTTAAGTAGTTCTAAGTTCTAGGGGACTAATGACCACAGCAGTTGAGTCCCATAGTGCTCAGAACCATTTGAACCACAACATATCTTGCAGACAATAGCCATAAACACCATTGAACCTACCAGTAAAATTATATCACTATACGACATATAATTCAAGAGATACTACGTCGTAAAATTTAATCGCGCCAAGAACTACCTTTAGTGAAAACCTATCGCAAGTTACTCAGATTATACTCAGTCAGTGTTTGATAATGAGGACACTGTTTTCCACACGGGAGTTCTGTTCTGTGAAGAATCTGGGCTGCGTGCGCGGATAAGGCGGCGGCTGGGAATAGAGGTTGCTGCTACTAGTAGTATGGGCGAACGGTTTGCTTGACAGCGGTCAGTGTGTGCAGTATACCTCAGCCAGTGGCAACCGCTGCCGTCAACAAGCTGTGGCCGTGCGGCATGGTTTCCCGGATCTAGCTACTCATGGTACACGATCAGAGATCAGTTCTAATGGCTCTGAGCACTATGGGTCTCAACTGCTGTGGTCATCAGTCCCCTAGAACTTAGAACTACTTAAACCTAACTAACCTAAGGACATTACACACATCCATGCCCGAGGCAGGATTCGAATCTGCGACCGTAGCAGTAGCACGGTTCCGGATTGCGCGCTTAGAACCGCGAGACCACCGCGGCCGGCAGAGATCAGTTCCTGCACGACCTCTGATAAGGAGTGTGTCCTTTATAGGGCACAAACAAGCTACGCGTGATAAAAGGCTCTGACATCACGCGTTACGCCCAGTCTGCACGCTGACGGCCAGGGTAGCTTCCACAGGCATCTCAACCACGAGAATCCAACTACCTGTATGGTATTCACGTCGGCTATCTTATCACGGAAAACGTATTTTCGCTCGCCTGGACGATCAAAGACCAGTCCTTCTTCACGTCCTTCAGGTCACCACAAGTTGCGGGCGTTCATCTCCCACGGCGGCCTCATGGGGACGCTGGAGGCGGTGCACTGCGGAGTGCCGGTGCTCGGGATCCCGCTGTTCGCCGACCAGAAGCTCAACGTGCCCAACATGGTGCGCCACGGCGTCGCCATGCAGTTCGAGCTGGACTACGTTAACACCGACCTGCTCGTCTACGCGCTGCGGAGGATCACCGCGCCCGGTTCCAAGTGAGATCATTTTTCTCTAACACAGTGGGTTTCCTTCGCCCGGGATAGCAATTACTGTTTCTCTCCTTTCTTGAAATTGCTATTGTCTGTTTATACCTACAACCACGTTCCACCCAACTTTCTTGCACGTTAACCTGTTAAGGACTCGCGGGGCTTTGCTGATACGCAGAACGTGAAACCTCGATATGTCTTTACGCTGCTTCTCGGCAGCTCTCGTAGGAAGCAATACTCGCAAATTCGCCGTAGTCTGTGGGTTCGTCCACCACTGCTGGCGGCTCACCTCCAACTGCGCAACGCCACGCGTTGTTAGCATCCAGCTGCCGCTTCCCATCACTACAATGGCAGACAACAATGCAAACCAGCCACAGACTGCACACGGCACAACCAGTGATTTTCATACACAGCGCTACGTGGCGGCGGCGTTACCAATAAATAAACCTAAACAGCCTACTTACAGACTGTGTCATTAAACAAATATCTTAACAGTATTTAATCATTCCATTGTAAGTTATTTCCTTTGGATTGTAAAGATGACAAGCAATACTCGCAAAGTCGCCGTAGTCTCTGGGTAATGCTGTTGTTCAGTGCTGTATCTAGTTCGTAAGTGTTTTCTGCCAGGACAGTCTCTCCGATAACAGAGTCAACAAATTTAGAATAGATCTGACTGACGTAGCTATAAATTCATAAATCACCTCAACATTTCTGACGAAATTGCCCATGAAAAAGTGGATGACCATGAATTAATGAAGTCTTGAATGCATTCACATGAAATATCACAGGAGGATTACCGATTAAGCAAACTTTTATCACATACATTATGAAACAGAGGGAACTGCGTGTAGTGAACGTCCAAGACAGGAAGAAGAGAAACAGGGATGGACAGTTGAATGCAAGAGTAGGGAGCGAAGCATTATACAGCTCAACTTGGGGTTGAAGCTCTTTTCTCCCGTGTTTGCTTTAACAATATGAACACATCTGGTATTTCCCAACTAACATGCCAGTACTGCAAAGCAGTTTGTATAGGTTTATATAGGGCAGACAAGCAGAAACGTTAGTACCAGATACACAGAAGACCATTAAAAAGTAACAGCTCTCATTCCACATTGGCTGAACACCTCATGGACATGAAACATAACCCAACAAACATCAATACGGATTTGAAAATTCTCAAATGCAGTAACAGGCCCCCACAAAAACTAATTGAAGAAAATTATCAGATCAAAAAGCCATAGTGGTAGGTCAACAAATGATAAATGAATACACAGCTCTCTGCAATAGAACTCTATTCTCTGCCCTCAAGGAATTGTTAGACAAGACCAACCAATAGAGCTCTCACCCCACCCCCCCTCCACCCACACACACGCACTCACCATCCTACCCCCACCTCCACACAAACACACACAAAATAAAAATAAAATAAATCCTTAAACCTACTGTCACTCTCTCTCTCTCTCTCTCTCTCTCTCTCTCTCTCTCTCTCTCCCTTTTTACACTCACACACACACACACACGAAGGCAAAAAAAAATCACAAACACCTTTGAAAGATTCAGAACAGCCGCCAGGAACACCTTCAACTGTTGCACTGTCAGCCATCTTGTTTTTACACCTTAAATTGTTCCACTGCCCGCCACAATTGTTTTTACAGCTGGTAAAGCTGTGAAACAATTACAGTGACAGTGATACTGACAACTCAATATATAGTGTTTGACAGTGATGAAGTGATTAAAAGGAAAATGTAAGTGAAACATTATGTAAATAGACACACACAGAATTAAATAATTTCATACATAGAAATAACAAGTTTTCAAATCGTAATTTTGGCATAAACAATTTGTCTACTTTAAGGTATTTTGCTAAAGGCCGACCCTATACAAAAACATACTATACAGCTCTATTGCTCCTGAAGATGTTGTACATAAAAATGAAAATGGTGACCAAGACTAAGATTTTCTTCCGTGTAACTACGCGCACATGACCAACAAATTATTTAGGAAAGAGGGTATAAACAGCTATATTTCGATATTTGGAGCTATAACAAACTGTATTTCTGTTTGTAAGAAGTGTGTAAATCTCATTCATCATAGCGTGAATCTAGTGATCCAGATACCGAATCCGACCGTCATGTGGATTATTGCCTAAGGCATGAGTAATGGTATATGAAAGGTACCTGCTTAAAGGTGAAAAAATAAAGTTCCTGTATAAGCAAAGACTAACAGCACCCATAACACACACACACACACATACAAATCAAATTAAAGTGAACAACAATCTAGTTTGTATTAAAAATGTAATCTGTATAAATGCATATACAAAATTAGAAAAATGTTATACGCGGTAGGAATGGGTTACGTGTCCGGAATTAATAAAACAGATGGGATATTATAGAAAAAACTCTTTCGAATACGGTTTTTTACAAGTCTAGTCTCTAGCCACAACTTTTTACTGTTTTACGTCACAAGCGTTATATTATAGCCGACAGGTACCACACATTCCATTTCACTAACGACCTGACTCAGTCCCTCGACACTTGTGGCAACAAGTGGTACATCATCAGCAAACCATATCATACCGATTTTCTGTCTGTGACAAACAACTCCAACATCAATTTGGTCATTTGCTTCCCTCATCGCCTTTACTATACAGGTTGTCTGTTTTAACTTGAGACAACGAAACATCTCGAAAACGAGGTCTCGTACGAAAAACATTTTCTAGTTGAAAAGTTATTATTTGTAAAGCACACGTCTGTCTGTGTCACAACTAACCATCTCCTACCCACACCTCCTGGGTGGGCGGGGGTCAGTGTTGCGTTTTCAAACAGGAACCCTCCATTTTTATTGCATGCTTTTATTTTCCCCCCAAAAATATGAACGATTTACTCAAATCTTTGTGTCAAATTCGTGGAAGATGCTGCTGGAATCGATAAATTTCAAGTGTGCCTGTGTTCCCAAGCAAGAACCGACTCATTCGATTGTACATTTGTTATGCGATGTAAATGTAAACTTTTGTATTCTAGCTGTTGACATTTATGTTAGAAATTTACTGTAATGTTGTACATTTGACTGTACAGTACAATATAATTAGTAGTTTCACTGTCTAGATGGAAACTACGTTTAGCGTGTTCTAGGAACAACGACGTGGAAATTATAGTTCTCTCTTCCCGTCGGGGTGCTTGATATTGGTGAATTCGGTTGAGCCTCGCATTGGGGTGCTTGATATCGGTGAGTATCCATAGCAGGTGCACCCACCACTATCACTTCATGGACATTTCACGTTATTACAATGCTTGTGGTTTATGCAGCGTCGGTAGCCGCGTCGAGAGTTGTGGCGGTTGAGTGGAAACATACACCGAAATCAGTCACCCTGATGGTGAGATGCAAGGGCGGCCACTATAATCAATTATTCTGATGATTTGGGGACTCAACACAATCAGACCTATAGGGAACAGAAAAGTGCCTTATCATACAAGTTGCTTATATGCCAGAAATGTCAAAGTCTAGCTTTGTTATTTGTACTGTACACTGAGATTTGCAACCCCGCATGCTCGATGATACTTCCAGAAAGCTGACTGGACGAAGTTTTCAACGGAACTGGATGACACCATTCGCTGGATACCTCCATCACATAAGAATCATCAACGCTTCGTTAGTGTAGTAACAGCAACAGCTAAAAAGTGTATGCCAAGAGGTTACAGAAAAGAATATGTTCCGGATGGAATGATGAATGTGAAACACTGTACCAACACTTCCAGCGAAGTTTCCGGCGGAATTGGCCGTGCGGTTCTAGGCGCTACAGTCTGTAACCGAGTGACCACTACGGTCGCAGGTTCGAATCCTGCCTCGGGCATGGATGTGTGTGATGTCCTTAGGTTGTTAGGTTTAATTAGATCTAAGCTCTAGGCGACTGATGACCTCAGAATTTAAGTCGCACAGTACTCAGAGTCATTTGAACCATTTTTGAACTTCGGATTTTTTTTCTAAATCTGTCATCTACCATTTCTTCAGTGCCGCTGGTCCTTTCATAATCTATTTACAATATTTCGTCGTCTTCTTTTATAGAAGATTCATGTGACTACTTAAGTCATTTTTTATGTCTATTGTGATATGGTTCACTCTCAGTTTTTAATATGTCACGACACATGAATTTTTCGCCATAAGGTCGTTCTGCACCAGATGTGTTCCTCGGATGGGTCTCTCCTAGAATGGAGAACCATCCGTATTTGCGGTTGTAATAGGAGGAGACAATGGTGATAGTGCGAGTTTGAGAGTGGAATAAGCGAGGATAAGCTAATAGTTCGAGCGACTGAGCGCGAAATGGAAAGAGAAGTCTTGTTCGTTTCCTGGTCACTAGTCATAACCTGAAACTTCCTGGCAGATTAAAACTGTGTGCCCGACCGGGACTCGAACTCGGGACCTTTGCCTTTCGCGGGCAAGTGCTCTACCATCTTTTTTTTTTGTCCAACGCCTTAACCACTTTTTTTGTTTTTATTTTTATTTTTTATTTTTATTTTTTTGATTGACTCGAACTCGGGACCTTTGCCTTTTTTTAAAAAAAATTTTATTTTTTATTTTTTGTTTTTTTTACCTATCTAACCTAAAAACAAAAACAAAGATAGTGCCACCGCCACTTTCATCCTACAGTTAACTAGGACGGCCGTTCGCCACCACTTTAGATTTTGCGAACGAAACAAAAATTAAATATGCCTCTGAACTTTTAATATAAAAAAATAATAAAAGGAGAAAGGAAAGGGTATAATACGTTATTATATTTGATTTGTTGTTCATTTTGTTCTTAGTTTGTTCTTGTGTATTTATTAGGATTCTAAACGCAGGTCTCCTGCCCACTTTTTTTTAATCTTTTTTATTTATTTATATAGGTATCAATGTGCGAACAGCCATAGTTAATCAAGCCTGGAAAACTAAAACAGAATGTAGACACCATCGAAGATATTAAACGTAAATAACATGAAAAAGAAAGCTACCACGTCGTAGTTAGGCTTCCCATTGACTGCGCCCACTGATAAAGATTGTTCAATATATGCTCGTTTGCAGTTTGTTCTGACCTCATCTGCCACTGCCTGGAACATTCCAGCTGCACGGGGGGCTGTGAAAGGCGCTCCATAGGTAGTGTGCGAAGCATTGTCGATATCTGGTATGCCCGGAAATAGCATGATGTCTTTCTTGCAAATAGAGCCAGAAGTCAAGGAAATTCTTGTGTCCGTCACGACAGAGGTAATGGACCGCATGTTCACGTATCCAGGTGACGGAGTTGGTTCGAGTCTTGGGGTAAAATGTCTCATCCGGAAACAATAACGTGCGTGCAGATATATGCTCCGGCCTAACTCGCAAGACATAAGCCAGCATCTGCCGCACAAGGTGCCAAACCGGTTCCGCCTCTCCGCAGCTGAGGCGGTGCTCGTCAGAATCTACTGTGTTACAACCCACACAATTAGGAGATTCTGCCATGTGGATATTGTAGAGACGTTCTTGCGTCACCGGCTTCCCATTAACGACTACGTACCATTGGGAAACAACGTCGGAATCAAGCATGGCATCGTGTACAGTCTTCCACACAACGCGCCACCGTACGTCAGGATATTTTAGTTCGACCACATTTAGGGGGTGGCGTTGCATCATGTCGTGATAAATACGTCGAGTTGTGGCCATTTGTGGTGTCGTGAGCGCTACACTGCAATAACTTTGTTCTAAATAGAAACGTCCTATATAAAAGAGGGGCGCTGGGATGTCCTGTAGTGGCACCGGCGCTCTTAGTGAAGTAGGTCGTAGCGCCGTCAGAAGCAGACTCGTGAGGCTCGTAGGACAACGGCGCAGCAGACATAAATGTGAGCTAACATAGAGGGCAATGGCCCTATCATGGACGTTGACTAGGCCGAGACCACCTTTTTCCTTGGGGAGAGTAAGAGATACGTATCTGATCTTCAGTAACATACCAGCAGTGACGAAGTATCCCAGCGCTGCCATAATGCTACGAGCCAAGGGTTTCGGGATGGGTAGCGTTTGGGCGACATGCGGTATGCGGGACGCAAGGTATACATTGGCGTATCATAATACGCCCGCTGAACGATGTTGAGGGATCGCAAGCGCTGATTTGCAATTCCGGCCCTAATTTGGTGAAGAAGGCGTCGATAATTGAGCGTCGTCGCGCGTCGCATGTCGTTCATGAGATCTAAGCCCAAGCAGCGGAGAGTATCACTGAAGTGTAAGGGGGCAATGTGTTCCTGCGGTAGCCCAATCCCGATGCTCAAGGCGACAGATTTGTCAACGTTGATTTGGCTACCAGAAGCTGTACCGTAGGTTGCAATCCAGTCCAACGTCGCGGCCATATCGTCAGCTCCTCGTATGACGATCATCAAATCATCCGCATATGCGGTGCAGCGATAGATGGAGCCGCCGAACTGTATCCCAGTGAGCCTGTCTCGGAGACCACACAACAAGGGTTCTAAGGCCAATGCAAATAACAATGTTGATAATGGACATCCCTGTCGTACTGATCGGCGGATCGGCATGGGTGCCGTCAGTCTTCCATTAACAAGAACTCGAGAAGTAGCCCCATGCAGAAGGCGTGTCAACACTGTGATAAAGGGGTCGGGATATTCCATGCGCCGTAGAACGGCAGTGAGGAAAGTGTGGCCCACACGGTCAAAAGCCTGGCTAAAGTCGATAGACGCCAGGGCTGCCGGCAAACGTCTCACCCGTGCAAGGGAGATGAGATCTCTGTAACGACATAACGCAGTTCTGATGTTGTTGGGTCCCCCCAAGGACATCTGATCGCTGGACAGGACGTGCAATAGTGTGCCCCGAAGACGTTCTGATAGCAGCCTCGAAAAGATCTTGAAGTCGCTGTTCAATAACGTTAAGGGGCGATAATCGCGGACATGATTCCGACCCTTCGGCTTATGGATGGGGAAAATCAGTCCTTCCAAGAACGGTGCAGGCAGCGGTATACCCGGGGACAACAATTCCTGACAAATTTCAACCCAACACGGTACCAACAGTTGTTTAAATGCTCGATAGAACTCTAATGGTAATCCATCGATTCCTGGTGATTTATGGGGAGCACCTTTACCAATGGCGTCGAGCACTTCCTCTTCTGTCACTTCTCCCAGTAAAGTCGGTACCATGTCTGGTGGAACTGTACCGTGGACATGTGCTGAAACGGAGTCTACCGTCGCCATATCAGGGAGCACTGCTGAATAAAGTTGAGCGTAATGCCCATAGAAGGCTTCTGCTATATCTGCTTGTTCTGCCACGTGTCGTCCGTCGTCCGTTATCATGTCGGTTACCAGTGCCCTACGGCGCCCCCTGCGTTCTAGGAGCACGTGGTGCATAGATGGCCTTTCTGATTGTATCATGTCTGGAGCACGCGACCGTATAACAGCACCTTGTAAATGATGGCGTGCTAAGGAGATGAGTTGCGCTTTCGCGCGGTTGACTATGATCTGCCGGTCAGGTGAGGGCTCCATAGCAAGACATTCCCGTAGGACGGTGTAATAAAAGTTTTCCGTGCTCCTCCTCCATGCCGCCGCTTCTCGGCCGTAAACCATGAAGGTGCGCCTAAGAGCAGGCTTGGCACATTCAATCCACCAACTGAGGGCCGATCGGTAACGACCACGACGCTGTAAGGACGCGTTCCACGACTCTTCGATAGCACGTTTACATGCCGGCTCGTCCAGATGGGCGGCGTTCAGTTTCCAGGGGGGCCTACTGCGCCACACACGTGCAGCTGGGAGGGCAATGGTGCAAATATAGGCTGTGTGGTCGGTGAATGCAGAGGGCCAGAGCTCTGCTCTTCTCGTCGCCGTCGAAAGGGTGCTTGTGACGTAAATCCTGTCTAACCGACTTGATGAATGACTTGTATAGTGGGTGTATCCAGGAGCTGGGCCATGGATATGGCGCCACGTGTCAATCAGGTGGAGGTCACGCACTAGCATTTCCAACTCCGCACACGGGACGTGATGTGGCTGCTGATCAGACGGAGATAATGTACAGTTAAAATCTCCTCCGATCACCATATCGTCTAAGCGGCCCATAAATAGACGTGTGATATCTTCCGAAAAGAAGCGGGCCCGATCTCTCCGTCTCCCTGATCCTGAAGGGGCATAGACATTGATGAGTCGTACACCGTTGACAGTTACTGCCATGGCTCTTGCACTTGGTAAGTACAGTACGTCCGTAGCCTCCAAACCGTCCCGTAGCAGAACAGCCACACCACAATCGGTAGAAGAGGCGTGAGAGATGTGGGCGGTATATCCGTAGAAGTCAGGGAAACTAGCGACACATACTTCCTGTAAGAGGGCCACGTCGACGTCCGCCGCATCAAGCATGCGTTGTAGCATTGTCAGTTTGTGTGGTGCCCTTATCGCGTTGATATTGATTGTGGCTAGGCGAAAGGTGTGCTGCCTAGCCTCTTCACCTAGGGTAGACCCCATGGCAATCAAAGCTAACCGCAAGAGATGCCGGACCTACCAAATTCGTTACAAATTATGCGTCTTTTACGATAGGAGTGGCATCTCCGCTGTCACCCGTGCCCTCTTTAGGAAGTTCCTCAACATCGTCCGACCACAGTGGCTGCAACACGATGCTGTGTAGCTGATCGGCACCTAAATCTCCCGCACGTACGTCGTCTTTGTTAGAGGTAGACGGAGCGCCATCCATCGACGCGACCTGCTGAATCCGTGGTGCAAGAAGTAACTTGGCACTCGTGGTATGGGCAAGTGAACCGTCTACACCACTTAGATTCTCAGCAGGCGCAGCATCCATGCCGTCTGAGGAGATGTCACCGTCTTGACCGGCCGTGTGTAGGAGGCAATCGTCTGAAGGGGTCCGCCGACGTCGCTTCCGTCGTCGAGGCGAACGTTGCTTGCGAACGTGGACATCCGTATCCGAATGTGGGAGGCAATCCAGCGTCGTATCACCTTCCGCTAGGAAAGCCGCGGTCGGGACAATGTTCGCGTCCACGTCCATCGCGTTCTGGATGTTACGTTGCGTCTGGAGTCCGTGGGACTGTTGCTGCTGTTGTTGCTGTGGAGGGGGCGACATATGGGTTGGCATCGGGGGTCCTTCCTCTTCCTCCCTTGGTACTTCTGGCGTCGATGGGTGTGTCTGATCGCCCGTTTTGTCCTCAACTATGGTGCGCATCGTCGTCTGAGCGTACGTGAGGGGCAGGATTGTCGTCCCCGTCGGGGAAACGGAGTCTCCCACTGGTATCTGCGTAATTCGACGTTGTAAGCAGCTCGATCGAACATGGCCTTCCTGCCCACATCCGGAACAGGTACGCGGCTGACCGTCGTACATGATGATTGCACGACAGCCACCGATGTTCAAATAGGACGGCACATGTTTCTTGAGCTCAATTTTAATTTGGCGCACACCATTGTAGACCTTATACGTCGAGAAAGTTTACCACTTTTCTGCAACGTGGTTGATAACATTGCCGTACGGTCGGAAGGCGGCCTTGACAACTTCCTCTGGGACCTCGAAGGGGAGCTCAAAAACCCTTACAGTCCTTAGGCCCATGCCTGCATGATCCACCGTCACTGCACCGATATGCCCGTCAGAATGTTTGAATCTGAGAGAGTTCGAGTATTTAGACACCACTGTCGCGCAGACCTCTGCACTGGTCATTTTAACATAAACCACGCTCGCCGTTATAGAAAAATGTATTCCGACGACAGTCGCCGGATCTAAACGTAGATCGTCTCGTATGAACTGTTCTATTTCATAGGCTCGAGGACGCGCGTGATCTGGTTGGAAGGTAATTTTGATCGTATCGTGGCGCCATGTGTGTGCCATAGTCGCACCGAACTTGAAACTAATACAACTCGCGCCGCGAGAAGGTAAACACAAGCAAGCGCTCACGGTCGCGCACGGCGGGGCGCAGCGGACGTCCTCGCCCCACCGCAGCCGAAAGCAGAATGACCATGTGAGCTACCGAAGCACGACTCACGCCCAGCCCTCACAGCTTTACTTCTGCCAGTATCTCGTCTCGTACCTTCGAAACTTTAAAGAAGCTCTCCGGCGAACCTTGCAGAACTAGCATTCCTGAAAGAAAGTATATTGCGGAGACATGGCTTAGCCACAGCCTGGGGGGATGTTTCCACAATGAGATTTTCACTCTGCGCCGGAGTGTTAGCTGATATGAAACTTCCTGGCAGATTAAAACTGTGGGCCCGACCCAAACTCGAACTCGGGACGTTAGCCTTTCGCGGGCAAGTGCCCGGTAGAGGTCCTGAATTCGAGTCTCGGTCGGGCACACAGTTATAATCTTCCAGGAAGTTTCACATCAGCCCACACTCCGCTGCAGAGTGAAAATCTCATTCTAGTCACAACCTGTTCGTCACATCGAAAAATGGTTCAAATGGCTCTGAGCAATTTGGGACTCAACATCTGAGGTCATCAGTCCCCTAGACTAAGAACTACTTAAGCCTAAAATACAACATTTTTGGATGTGTAAATAATCTTCACGGGTGTACCTACGGCTCTGTGCGGTGGCAAACCCGTGAAGACTATTTACAACACATCCGCCGGGAAAGCTTGAAGGGTATGTCTTTGGTGGGAGAGTTGTGGGATATTTCAGCTGTTCACTTTGCCGTTTGCGCTCGGGCCGTCGGAGGGAATCATCCTGTTGCATGATAACGGCCGCCCCCCGCCCCCCTCCTCCCCCACTGCCAATTGGCTGAAAGCTGCGCTTCAGCGATCTGGATGGGCAACATTACAACATCCTTCGTACAGACCTGATCTTTCACCACGTTATTTCCACATCTTTGGCGACCTGGAGAAAGATGTATGTGGACGTCGGTTTCAGTCGGATGAGGAAGTGCAATAATGGGTGCAGTTGTGGATCCACCAGCGGCCGATCGCGTTCTCCGGAAAGGGAATTGATCGTCTCTTCTGCCACTGGGACATTTGTCTTAACGCGTTTGGGTGCCACTCATACAGTACATTGCTAAATAACTTAAACATTTTATTCCATTTCACATCATCAAAAGCAAATATCTTACCTTGTTTTCTTTTTCTTTCTAAATCTGTTACCTACCATTTCTTCAGGGCCGCTGGTCGTTTCATAATCTTTGTTTTCTTTCATAGAAGATTCATGCGTCTACTTAAGTCAATATTTATGTCTGTTATGTGGTTCAATCTCAATTTTTAATATACGTTGACAAATGAATTTTTTGCCATACGGGAGTTCTGCACCAGAAGTATTCTTCGGATGGGCCTCTTCCAGAATGGAGAACCACCCGTGTTTTCGGTTATAATAGGAGGAGATATTGGCGATAGTGCGAGTTTGAGAGTGGAATAGGCGCGAATAGGACAATAGTTCGAGCGACTGAGCGCGAAATGGAAAGAGAAGTCTGGTTCGTTTCCTGGTCACTAGCCATAACCTGTTCGTCACATCAAAGTGCAGCATTTTGTCAGCATGCTGGAATATATCCAATAATGAATAAGAAAATAGGAATGCGGGTGAGCTACTACGAAAAGGATAATGATCTCATTATCATAGCCGAAATAGAAAAGAAGCCAACAACCGCTACAGTACGGCAAGTTTATATTCTAACTAGCTGCGCAAATGATGAAGAGACTGAAATAATGTTTGATGAGATAAAAGAAATTATTCAGAGAATTAAGGGAAAGGACAGTTTAATCGTGATGGGGGACTGGAATTCGATAGTAGGAAAAGGAAGAGAAGGAAAAATAGTAGGTGAATATGAACTGGGAGAAAGGGAAGAAAGAGGAAGCTGCCTGGTAGAATTTTGCTCAGTGTATAATTAAATCGTAGCCAATACTTGGTTTAACAATCATGAAAGGAGGATGTATACATGGAAGAGACCTGAACACACCGCATGGTTTCAGATTGATTATACAAGGTGGTCCATTGATCGTGATCGGGCCAAATATCTCACGAAATAAGCGTCAAACGAAAAAATTACAAAGAACGAAACTTGTATAGTTTGAAGGGGCAAACCAGATGGCGCTATGGTTGGCCCGTCAGATAGCGCAGCCAAACGTCAAACGGATATCAATTGCGTTTTTTTAATAGGAACTCCCATTTTTATTACATATTCGTGTAGTACGTAAAGAAATATGAATGCTTTAGGTTGGACTTTTTTCGCTTTGTGATAGATGGCGCTGTAATAGTCACAAACATATGGCTCACAATTTTTGACGAACATTTGGTAACAGGTAGGTTTTTTAAATTAAAATACAGAACGTAGGTACGTATGAACATTTTATTTCGGTTGTGCCAGTGTGACATATGTACTACTGTGAACGTATCATTTCTGAGAACGCATGCTGTTACAGCGTGATTACCTGTGAATAACACATTAATGCAATAAATGCTCAAAATGATGTCCGTCAACGTGAATGCATTTGGCAATACGTGTAACGACATTCCTCTCAACAGCGAGTAGTTCGTCATGAGTAATGTTCGCACATGCATTGACAATGCATTGTTGTCAGGCTTTGTCGGTGGATCACGATAACAAATATCTTTCAGCTTTACCCACAGAAAGAAATCCGGGAACGTCAGATTCGGTGAACGTGCGAGGCATGGTATGGTGCTTTGACGACCAATTCACGTGTCTTGATATATGCTATTCGATACCGCTTCAACCGCACGCGAGCTATGTGCCGTCCATCCATCATATTAGAAGTACATCACCATTCTGTCATGCAGTGAAACATCTTGTAGTAACATCGGTAGAACATTACGTAGGAAATCAGCATACAATGCACCATTTACATTGCCATCGATAAAAGGGGGGCCAATTACCTTTCCTCCCATAATGCCGCACCATACATTAACCCGCCAAGGTCGCTGATGTTCCACTTGTCGCAGCCATCGTGGATTTTCCGTTACCCAATAGTGCATATTATGTCGGTTTACGTTACTGCTGTTGGTGAATGACGCTTCGTCGCTAAATAGAACGCGTGCTCAAAATCTGTCATCGTCCCGTAATTTCTCTTGTGTCCAGTGGCAGAACTGTACACGACGTTCAAAGTCGTCGCCATGCAATTCTTGTTGCATAGACCGACGTTTTAGAGATTTCCGATTCTAGCGCAGTCTGTCTGCTACTGATGTGCGGATTAGCCACGACAGCAGCTAAAACACCTACTTGGGCATCACCATTTGTTGCAGGTCGTGGTTGACATGTGACCGAACACTTCCTGTTTCCTTAAATAACGTAACTATGCGGCGAACGGTCCGGACACTTGGATGGTGTCGTCCAGGATACCGAGCAGCATACATAGCACACGCCCGTTGGTCATTTTGATCACAATAGCCATACATCAACACGATATCGACCTTTTCCGCAATTGGTAAACGGTCCGTTTTAACGCGGGTAATGTATCACGAAGCAAATACCGGCCGCATTGGCGGAATGTTTCGTGATACCTCGCACTTTACGTTTGTAACTATTACAGCGCCATGTATCAGAAAGCGAAAGAAGTGGTCCAGCATTCACATTTCTTTACGTACTACACGTATTTCGTGCAATGCACTCTGACGGACGAGAGGACTCTGTAACTGAGTGTGCCTTCCGCCTGCTGCCCAGGTACCGGCTGCGCGCCAGAGAGCTGTCGTGGCAGTTCCGCGACCGGCCGCGGACGCCGCTGGAGGAGGCGGTGTACTGGACGGAGTACGTGATGCGGCACCGCGGCGCGCCGCACATGCGGCCTGCCTCGCTGCGGCTCAGCTGGTACCAGTACCTGCTGCTCGACGTGCTCGCCTTCATCGCCTGCACCTTCTGCCTCACCACCACGCTCACCTGGATCCTCCTCAAAAACTGCCTGTGCACTCAAAGTCAGAGGAAGCGCAAGAGGTCGCGGATCGATAGGCGGTTCAGAGCCACCTGAGTGACCGCGTACTGGGCCGACACCGTCCCCCAAAGTGTTGCCCGACCTGTGACGTGCTGTTTGTATACCTGGCTGAATACTAGCTCGTAGTGGGAATCTCTTAGTCCTTGGCTTCTGGAGACATTTTTCATTGGTGAATATCTAGAAACTGCCATTAATGAATTAGTAGGTAATCGAGAGCTTCTGTAAAGTTTGGAAGGTAGGAGACGGATACTGGCAGAAGTAAAGCTGTGAGTACCGGGCGTGAATCGTGCTTCGGTAGCTCAGATGGTAGAGCGCTTGCCCGTGAAAGGCAAAGGTCCCGAGTTCGAGTCTCGGTCGGGCACACAGTTTTAATCTGCCAGGAAGTTTCACATCAGCGCACACTCCGCTGCAGAGTGAAAATCTCATTCTGGAAACATCCCCCAGGCTGCGGCTAAGCTATGTCTCCGCAATATCCTTTCTTTCAGGAGTGCAGGTTCTGCAAGGTTCGCAGGAGAGCTTCTGTAAAGTTTGGAAGGTAGGAGACGGATACTGGCAGAAGTAAAGCTGTGAGTACCGGGCATGAGTCGTGCTTCGGTAGCTCAGATGGTAGAGCGCTTGCCCGCGGAAGGCAAAGGTCCCGAGTTCGAGTCTCGGTCGGACACACAGTTTTAATCTGCCAGGAAGTTTCATAGTAGGTAATTGCTTACCTCCGTTATAGAGCATTTTCCTACAAGTTCCACTATACAAGTTGACTGATTACTCAGGAAAATACATCGCGCGTAGAGATACACACACACACACGCAGTTATAAGAGCAAAATTGTTTTTGTCGTGTTACTGTGCCAAAAAATGGCAAAGTAGTTGAATTTCTTGACATGGAGAAAGGTGAAGGGACCTTTTGAATGTTTTCGTGTGCCTGTGAAAGCTAGAAGGAAACATCGACAAGACTGCACTACTTGCGCGCGCTGTAGCTGTCTTTGAAGGCGGCTCTTCGTGTTTACAGCTGAAACGTCCCGTGACCTGCCACTGCCTACACACACTGCAGTATCGGAAACGTGTGGCTCACATTTCATTATACGACTGCTTTTCCTCAGGGTTAAAATAAATTATTTCCAGATCTTGCCAGCGCTAGCTGATACATAGCAGGACTTTGATGTATGAACAGATACATCTATCTGAAAGGAACGTATTCAGATTATGGGAGTCTACAGCTGTTAAGTGTCTGTCTTGTGTTAACAGCAAGTCCAGAATGAGAGGCACAACAACGGAACTTGGCGCCTATTTTTTTTTAACTGGCTTTCGATACGTTCCCTTACAGCCATACCAACAGTGGAGTCATTTACAATGATACAAACGTTAAGATAAGACAACACTCAGTCCCCGAGCAGAGACAATCTCCGTTTCTTGTCATCTCGTGCATATCGACATGTGGTCACGGACTACTTTTCCTTATTTATGACTCACACTCCAGAGAATCTACACGTCAAGGCAGGCTTTTCCAATAACTTAAGTTGCCACAGACGTCTACAGTTATCTTCTTTCACTCCACCGCCAACATTTGTAGCTGTTTTTATCTGGCTATCAGATGGTGCTGTAATGCGTGAGAAAAATACTTAGCTACTTTTACATCACAGCCCAGGTTTCGTCATTCAAACCACTTGCTTATCATCTACTTTTCACGTAGTAAAAATAAAACGATGAATTACACTAACGCCTTATACTTCAATTAATTTCTACAATGAGGAAAAGCCAAATCACACGCACGAGATGGCGTGTAGGAAGCGTTGGTAGCTTCGTGTAGAATCTGGGCCTACCGAAAGTGGCGCTCAACACTGTTCACGTTCCAGTTATTAGCGTCGCATTGGTATGATGCCAACTCGTGACGCTCGACATTAAGCAGTAAAGATTTCAGCGTTCTGGTGTAGCACGTTGGTTCGCTCTGTGATGAAGTGTACGTTACTTATCGTTGTTTACACTCTATAAATGGTTATTAATGTTCAAAATTCCGACTTCGTCGTGATTTGGAGTCATTAACTGTAAGTCTGGGCAAGTCAGTCCAGACGTCGGAGTAGTACTAAAATCACTGAGCACTGCAAATAACAAACCGCCAACCATTGGCCTGTATCATTATGACATCATACAGATTCAAATTTGGTAGCGAACGGTGCACTCTGAAATCTGTTATGTTCGTACATGTCCGCCGAAGCACAACTTCCTGTATCGAGAGAACGCCCGTGGTCCACGATCGCCTCGTGTTTTTATTACTGCAGTCGGCTGCACACTTTCTGTTTCGTATTCCTTGCCTTACGTTTTGCAGTTCTCCCTTGGAAATCAACTGTAAAATCATATCTAGGCCAACAATAATTACACACTACACGCACGGTTGTCAACTGAAGCAACTTGAGCATTTTCTTCAGTGAATGGTGGCGCGTATACGTCATCACCTATCGAAAGCAAATCTGTCAGTTTTGTTAGTCGATGACGGGGACGTATTGTAACTGACGGAATCACTGCTTCGCAAACATTATGAAAACCGAATTACGGTGAACAAAGTTGAAAGTTGAATGAGAATTCAGAGAGGGAAAATAACGGAATCGATGCTGCCAAACGTGCCTCCTCCTCCAGGCACGCTCAGCTCTCCTCCAAAGTCCATGTCCACATTAGTAACAATCTCCATAAATATCACTTAAGTAGAAGATGGATGCTCTCAGTGTTGAACAGCCTAGATTCCAGTGTTTTTTTTTTTTTTTTTTTTTTGCTGTTAAATAATCTAAGTGATTGTTATTGTATAGTATTTATTTAATTAGACTGTAAGGTAATAAAATACATTTCTCTTAATATTTGCGTCGGTGTAGACCGATGTATGTTTTACTTCATTAAATATAAAATTTCACTAATTACTGTTTCCACACAGATTTCCCATATCGCAAAGGTTTTCGCGATGGAAAGGTATCATTGTTGCCTCCGTATCTTATGTTCTACAGTTCGCAACAGCTATAGTTCATTTCTATTCTCATTTATTAACTAAATTTGTGGTTAACCTCAAAGATAAATAGCGCTGTCAGTAGAAAGTATATGTTGAGACATCAGTTCCAGTAGTACTTGTGATTCAGGTCCGTAACTCAGATTCTTGTAACAATCCTCAGTTCATGCAGCTGTTGAAACAGTGGTTTCAAACAAACAATGAAGCTGAGATTCATCATCATCCTGGGCAGGGCTTTAAACCAAAAGCCCCACTCCCACATTACCACCAAGCAGTACTGAACCCATATCCGAAGATGCAGGCCTTGAACGATGCACAAAAAGATGCCCACAAAAGATCGCAGAGTTTTGTTCGTAACTCAGACATGAACCCACGTATGCGTAAGCCAAATACTTACGTTTTAAGAAGCAGTATTATAAATAACCCAGTAGCTTGTGGCACATAAGAAAGTAAAAATTGATACAACAAGAAAACGGCGGACACATAAGATATTCCGATGTTACATACACCACGCTACAATTTTTCCTATGAATAATGGAAAGCGAGCGTATCCGTCAGTAGTCATGTAGATGTAGATGTAGATGTCACCGTAAAACTTCCAAGTTAAAGTTCAGTTGCTGTGTCTGTGTTTTGTTTCAAATAAATATGCTTTGGAAAAGCATTCTGCCTTGAGCAAGAAGAGATTTTTTTGCTTTTTTCACGGACACGTGTTTCACTATCATCAGTGGGTTAATTTTTCAGTCAAGCGACAAATAAATGCTTGATGCTACAATAACACTTTGATTGTGGTCAATTCATTCGTAACATGTCAACAAAATAAATACCTTAATAGCACATTCTGGTGTCCATGTACCTGCCTCTCCTCTGCATCCGCAGCTCGTGGTCTCGTGATCGCTTCCCGAGCACGGGGTCCCGGGTTCGATTCCTGGCGGGGTCTGGGATTTTCACCGGCCTCTAGATGACTGTTTGTGCTGTCCTCATCATTTCATCACCATTCATGAAACTGTCGAGTTTGGGCTAAGTAAAGGTTGGGAATTTGTACTGGCGCTGATAACAGCGCAGTTGAGCGCCTCACAAACATCATCACCACATCTCACCTGCAGTACGGCTGATCTTTCGATACGGTTTGTAGTGCAGCTGCTGTATGTGATATTGACGTATATATTTTATTAAAATGTTGTGACTATAACGAACAGAAATCCGGTACTATATGTATTGTCATGCTTATCGTGAATTGCTTTTTCGCCCCCGACTCGTACATTCATACATTGTTTTCTCCTTCCATTACGATGCTGAACACACATTTTGCATTTCTGCAGTGTGACTCTTGTGCCATTGAGCCTATTTTTGAGCTTCTTTTGCGAGGAATTCACCAGGAAAAGATCAAGTTCTCACGAGCGGGCGAATGCAGCATAGTAGAGTATAACAAAGAGTGTTTGTTACACCGAAGTAAGTCTCGTGTCGACCTCCTTCAATCATGACAGGATAACATTGAAGCTCTTTGGAACAGTATCTGATCTTGATCGGCATTCACGAAATACTTTGCAGACGAAGCCTAAACAACGCAAAACAGTTATAGACAGCCTTTCTGATACGAGGACGGCCGGTTTGGCCGAGCTTTTCTAGGCGCTTCAGTCTGGATCCGCGCGACCGCTGCGGTCGGAGGTTCGAATCCTGCCTCGGGCATGGATGTGTGTGATGTCCTTAGGTTAGTTAGGTTTAAGTAGTTCTAAGATTTAGGGCACTGATGACCTCAGACGTTAACTCTCATAGTGCTCAGAGCCATTTCCACCACTTTCTGATACGAGCCATTTAACGTGAGTTAGGCCTCAACAAAAATGTAAAATGTTTCTAACGAAAAGGATCACATCAAATTTCCATTTTATTGCAAAAGTGTTTCTTTTAACAGTCACGCTAATAAACTATTCAACCAATTTCCAAGCTATTTTTGTAACAAAAGTGAATAGTAAAGTGCAACGCCGCATCTGAACAGCGCCGCCACTAGCTGTGTTATGTAAAAAAGCTAAAAGACAACTCTCGTACAACGTTCATCAACTCTGAAGTAATTGTGCATTTTCAACTTTTCGCGCCGTAATGAATACTCAATTAAATTTCGCGCATGCAGCCGCGCAAATAAATTTGTATCAATTTCCTCATATAATAAATCAGTGAGCAGGGAAAGATAAATGGAAACCCATGAAGCTGCTGGCAGCGATCAGAACCAAACCAAAAAGTCCGTGATTGCTTCTTAAATGAACGCACTTGCTGATAACGACAAAAGTGGTTGCATATGCGGCTATAATGCCGAGTGAATCTTTCACACGTAGAACGGACATTTATACCGGTGGCTGTGCAGCGTCGGTGAGCACAGAAATGAAATTTAGAATCGAAGATGATCTAATACACTGTCAAAAGCGACGAAGAAGCTGTAGAAAGAAATTAGAGGGTGAAAGCAATCGATTGTAGCATACGCCTCTGCCACCGAGAAAGATCTCTCTCTCTCTCTCTCTCTCTCTCTCTCTCTCTCTCTCCCTCTCTCTCCCTCTCTCTCTCTCTCTCCCTCGATCCCTCTCACACGCACATACACAGTTTTATTCTATGAAGTGCAAAAGATTACGTATTTTTGAAAACTTGGTTCTAAATCTAATGGAATCGCCATTTAGTACCAGTTCATGAGAAGTGTTTTAGGAATCAAACATTCAGATACGATGGTTCATAATATCAGCTATGGATCTGTTTACTGCTCCAATTTGCGTACATGTGCGTACATGTGCGTCACCACTTTCTTAGCACTTGCCAAAGAAATCTCTCAGATACTCATAAAATTATCTCGTTAGATGATAGTTTTAATCAGCATACTAAATGCGAATATTGTGTAATTGTTAATGGCGATGTGCTTCACATGCAAAGCTTTTCCTGGGGTAGCAGGAGAAAACATTGACCATGTTAGCAGTTCTGATTGCCCACACTCATAACGCTACATTTTGGAATTAGTACACACTTCGCTTGTCACACTAATGTATGGAGAAACATCACGTGGCCGCTACAACACAGAGAGGTCTTATCAACCGTTTGGGATATCCTCGTGATATCTACCCTCCGGTCGACTCTCGTTAACTGATGAGAACGCTGCGCGTGTTTTCGAAAAGCAGCAACTTCGTTAAAGGTCTCTTCCCATACATGAGTGGCGTGACCCACGAACGCTTACGCGTCAGTGCATGAGAAGTCATTAGAATGCCTATACAGCTGACAGCCCTAGCGCTACAGTAACAAATGGCCCACTGAACAGTCACATGAATTCCTTTTGGCAATAGCAACAAATCTCCTGAGTTGGTGTACGTACGGGGTGGGGGGGGGGGGGGGGGGGAGGAGCGTTACTAAAACTGACTGTTAGCTATACTTGAACAGTTTACAAAAATAATATACGTGATGTACAGACAATGATCAGTTCTTACTGATTATTGACCTTCACTTGGATGCAACCGCAGTTCTCTACATTCACTAGACTTCATATATAGGTAATCCAGCTTTTACTGTCAACAACAAACATTCAGGAATGTACGCAGCTGATTCGTTTCCGCAAAGATGCCACCAATCTGCATTACCAAACAAAAAGGAAAATTTGTTATTTGTTATTCTCAGCATGAAAATATTACTTGTCAATACAATGTTTCAAAAATTTAGAAATTCTGAATGTTGTATGTTTATTTTCTTCATGTCAAAGTTTCTAACGTTATTACGTTCTGCAGCGTAGTTATTCGAAAATGTATAAGGGGTCTGGAAACTATCAAAAACTACGATCTGAAAAACAGACAGAGGATTTAACTTATGCCAGTTTAGAAAATGTTAATGCAAATATCGTACTGGGTCATTCTTCTTTTCTTCTACATCTACATCTACATCTACATCTAGATGCATACTTTATCCTCACGGTCTCTTCGCAAGATATACGTAAAGGGGGGGGGGGGGGGCAATATACTGATGGCTCCTCTGTGAAGGTCTGTTCTCGAAACTTTAACAAAAGCCCACCGAGCTACTGAGCGTCTCTCCTGCAGAGTCTTCCACTGGAGTTTATCTATCATCTCCATAACGCATTCGCGATTACTAAATGATCCTGTAACGAAGCGCGCTGCTCTCCGTTAGATCTTCTCTATCTCTTCTATCAACACTATCTGGTACGGGTCCCACACTGCTGAGCAGTATTCAAGCAGTGGGCGAACAAGCTTACTATAACCTACTTCCCTTGTTTTCGGATTGCATTTCCTTAGGATTCTTCCAGTGAATCTCAGTCTGGCATCTGCTTTACCGACGATCAACTATATATGATCATTCCATTTTAAATCACTCCTAATGCGTACTTCCAGATAATTTATGGAACTAACTGCTTCCATTTGCTGATCTGCTATTTTGTAGCTAAATGATAAGGGATCTATCTTTCTATGTATTCGCAGCACATTACACTTGTCTACATTGAGATTCAATTGCCATTCCCTGTACCATGCGTCAATTCCCTGCAGATCCTCCTGCATTTCAGTACAATTTTCCACTGTTACAACCTCTCGATACACCACAGCATCATCTGCAAAAAGCCTTAGTGAACTTCCGATGTCATCCACAACGTCATTTATGTATATTGTGAATAGCAACGGTCCTCTGACACTCCCCTGCAGCATACCTGAAATCACTCTTACTTCGGAAGACACCTCTCCACTGGGAATGACATGCTGCGTTATGTTATCTAGCAACTCTTCCATCCAATCACACAATTGTTCTGATAGTCCATATGGTCTTACTTTGTTCATCAAACGACTGTGGGGAAATGTATTGAACGCCTTGTGGAAGTCAAGAAACACGGCACCCACCTGTGAACTCGTGTCTATGGCCCTCTGAGTCTCGTGGACGAATAGCGCGAGCTGGTTTCACACGACCGTCTTTTTCGCAACCCATGCTGATTCCTACAGAGGAGATTTCTAGTCTCCAGAAAAGACATTATACTCGAACATAATACGTGTTCCAAAGTTCTACAACTGATCGATGTTAGAGATATAGGTCTATAGTTCTCCACATCTGTTCGACGTCCCTTCTTGAAAACGGGGATGACCTGTGTCCTTTTCCAATCCTTTGGAACGCCTTTTCCAATCCTTTCGAACGCTACGCTCTTCTAGAGACCTACGGTACACCGCTGCACGAAGGGGGGCAAGTTCCTTCGCGTACTCTGTGTAACATCAGGTCCAGCGGCCTTTCCTGTTTTGAGCGATTTTAATTGTTCCTCTATCCCTCTGTCGTCTATTTCGGCATCTACCATTTTGTCATCTGTGCGACAATGTAGAGAAGGAACTACAGTGCAGTCTTCTTCTGTGAAACAGCTTTAGAAAAAGACATTTAGTATTTCGGCCTTTAGTCTGTCATCCTCTGTTTCAGTACCATTTTGGTCACAGAGTGTCTGGACATTTTGTTTTGATCCACCTACCGCTTTGACATAGGACCAAAATTTCTTGGAATTTTCTGCCAAGTCAGTACATAGAACTTTACTTTCGAATTCATTGAACGCCTCTCGCATAGCCCTCCTCACACTACATTTCGCTTCGCGTAATTTTTGTTTTTCTGCAAGGCTTTGGCTATGTTTATGTTTGCTGTGAAGTTCCCTTTACTTCTGCAGCAGTTTTCTAACTCTGTTGTTGTATCACGGTGGCTCTTTTCCATCTCTTACGATCTTGCTTGGCACATACTCATCTAACGCATATTGTACGATGGTTTTGAACTTTGTCCACTGATCCTCAACACTATCTGTACTTGAGACAAAACTTTTGTGTTGAGCCGTCAGGTACTCTGTAATCTGCTTTTTGTCACTTTTGCTAAACAGAAAAATCTTCCTACCTCTTTAAATATTTCTGCGTTAACTGTTTCAAATAGTTCGGGTCTGTTTGTCACCAGGTCTAATATGTTATTGCCACGAGTCGGTTCTCTGTTTAACTGCTCAAGGTAGTTTTCAGATAAAGCACGCAAAAAAAGAAAGAAAAAACACGATGACGTGTAGACAAAGATATTTTTAAGTGCTATTATGGTTAGCACCTAACCATGCGAATTACATTAAAATCAGTGTTTCCTTGCGCCAGCTACAATGTAACGTGTTGTTTAGGAAGGGACATGATGATGTAAAGTAACTGCTGGGACTTTGAGCCAGTTTTGTGCCTGTTAGAAGCTTCGTCTTGTTACTGACTATACTGTTATCGAGATGAAGTGACATTCAACTGATTGCTTGTACAAAAGTAACTTTTAATTTCGTTGCGAAATACTAAACCGAAAATTTTTTGGTACAAAGTATTCTTTCTCAAAATATTCGGTTTTAAAATTTAAACACTTCTGCATGTGTTATGACAAATTATGGAAACACTTATTCCACTGTGATGTTAGTACGAAACATGGCTCTGGGAAGATTCAACGCTTTTTTGAGGATATGAAAATCTTTTCCCACGCATTTTTCTCCTTAACATAACAAAACAAAAAGAATTTGTTAGGAGATAAATCCGGCGAAATCGGGCAAGGAGGCTTCGAATGTTTTTCCTCGTCAAATAATGAAGTAAGTGACCTACTGCGTGAAAGCTGATATTGTCGTGACAAACAATGAGCAAACGACGAAGTGCTTCGATTTGCCGACGTCCATGTGTTTAGTACGTTCGGCTTCTCTTAACCCTTAGCCACCGCTTGCCGAAATTATTACACTGTCATCTGTCGATCTGCAGAGCTCGATGAAGGTACCGCGGCCGTTCCTGAGCTCGTGAAACGGCCGAATCCATAGTTGTTTCCAGATCTCTCCCACACAACGGCCTCCCGGAAGCTTGGATTACAGAAGTACAGCACTACTCCCAGCCGGGAGTGTTGGTCATGTTTTAACGCAAACTGTAAAAAATCATCCAACTTGAATTTTCCCTTGAGATTTCTATTTTTGGGCAATATTGTTTCTTTAAATTTGTATTTTAACCAAGCTATTACGACAATTTTTCAGATGCAATTTTTTTTAACAGTAACAAACAGGAAATTTAAAACGAGCTTTAACGTAACGTCTTACATGGGTATGTAAACGTTGACCTTTGCAAAAAAGAAAAATCCTAACTTTTTTCAGTATGAACTCTCGATTATTATTCAATATTTAGAAACGGCGTGTCTTAGAAATCCTCTCTGCAAGAAGTGACAGACTAGCACCAGATACTACAGAGAACTGATCATTAACACACTTGCGGTAGCGAGAGACAACCCACACAGATAAGATTGTAGCTGGATGAAAGCAGTTCCATGTTATCACCAAACAACTGGGAAGGAACTAAAGGTGCCAAGATACAGGGTGATTCAAGAGGAATCTAACATGATTTGTGAGGTAATTCTGCAGGTGAGAAAAAAGTCCTATGAACGTGTGTTCGATTTTCTATCGTTAGGTAACTGGAGCAGGCTGAAGACGACACAAATCCTTGAATGAATAAGGCAAATGTGAATACTACTGCCCGAAATGCTGTTCCTTCTTGTGTGGTTTTAGGGCGCACAACTACAATGGCCATTAGCGCCCGGACTAAGTTAGGAATGCACCGCGAGGCACAAGGTTAAAACAGCTACTAAAAGGGACAACACTATAAAAGACGTAGTAACAGGCATAGGATTAAAAAAAAGAAACAGCATAATCAAATGTCCTTAGACAGGTTTGTCAAGTTGATAAAACGAAGAACGCGAGCAGCTGCTCCTAGGTCATCCGCTAAAATGGCATCCAGAGTACATGGCAGGCCAAGATCAAGAAGCAGTGTAGTAAAATCCGGACAGGACGTTAAAATGTGGCGGACCGTCAGCAATTGCCCACATGGGCAGAACGTCAGCAGATGGCGATGACTGAGCCGGCAGTGTCCAATTCGTAACCGGGCCAAAACGACTTCCTGCCGCCGAGAAGCGCGTGAGTAGGACGTCCAAGCCGCGGGAAGAGGTTTCAAGGCCCGAAGCTTGTTGTCCGTAAGTGCAGCCCAATCGGCATGCCACAGCGATAAAATGCTCTGACAAATGACCCTGCTACAATCTGATGAAGGGACACAACAAGAAACTGTCCGAGGCTGGAGAACCGCAGTCTTGGACGCGGCATCTGCAGCTTCGTTCCCAGGGTTACCGACATGGCCAGGAACCCACATAAAGCTAAAAGGAAAACCGTCGTCCACCAGCTGCTGAAGAGAGCGTTGGATCCGGTGCACGAAAGGGTGAACCAGATACGGATCACTGAGGCTCTGGATGGCGCTCAGGGAATCGGAGCAGATGACATAAGCAGAATGCCGGTGGCGGCAGATGTAAAGAACAGCCTGGTAGAGGGCAAAGAGCTCAGCTGTGGAGACCGAACAATGGCTATGGAGCCGGTATTTGTAACTTTGTGCTCCGACAATAAAAGAACACCCGACCCCGTCATTGGTCTTAGAGCAATCTGTATATATGAAGGTCATATTAATGAACTTCGAACGAAGTTCGACAAAACGGGAGTGGTATACCGAACCTAGGGTAACCTCCTTTGCGAGCGAGCTGTGGTCAAGGTGAACATGAACCTGAGCCTGGAGCCAATGTGTCGTGTGGCTGTCGCCCACTCTAAAGGTTGCAGGGAGTGGAAAATCAAGGTGTTGAAGGAGGCGACGAAAGCGAACTCCAGGGGGTAGCAGGGCACAGACATACAACCCGTATTGACGGTCGAGAGAGTCGTCAAAAAAGGAACGATGCGACGGGTGGTCAGGCATTGACAGTAGCCGACAGGCATAACGACAAAGCAGTATATCGCGCCGGTAGGTGAGTGGCAATTCACCGGCTTCAGCATGAAGACTCTCGACGGGACTAGTATAAAACGCTCCGATCGCAAGACGTAAACCACGATGTTGTATGGAGTTGAGGTGGCGTAAGATGGACGGCCGTGCAGAGGAGTATACGAAGCTCCCATAATCCACCTTGGAGTGGACGATCTGCCGATATAGGCGGCGTAGGACGGTTCGATCCGCTCCCCACGACATACCACTGAGAACAGGGGAGGACATTTAAAGAACGAACGGGCAGCCAAATATGACACATGTGGAGACCAGCTAACTTTCCTGTCAAATGTAAGACCTAAAATTTTTGTTGTCTCCACGAATGGGAGAGCAACGGGACCGAGTCGTAAGGACGGTGGGAGAAACTCTTTGTAGCGCCAGAAGTTAATACAGACCGTCTTCTCGGCAGAAAAACGGAAGCCATTGGCGACAGTCCAGGAGTAAAGACGGTTAAGAGAACGCTGAAGACAGCGCTCCAGGAAACATGTACGCTGCGCGCTGCAATAGATGGTAAAATCGTCCACGAAAAGGGAGCCTGACACATCAGCTGGGAGGCAATCCATTATTGGATTGATCGCTATGGCGAAGAGAGCGACGCTCAAAACTAAGCCCTGTGGCACCCCATTCTCCTGGCGAAAGGTGTCTGACAGGACAGAACCCACACGTACCCTGAACTGTCGATCCATTAAAAAGGAACGAATAAAAAGAGGGAGGCGACCGCGAAGGCCCCATGTATGCATGGTGCGGAGAATGCCCGCCCTCCAACAAGTGTCGTAAGCCTTCTCCAAATCAAAGAACACAGCCGCGGTCTGGCGCTTCCGCAAGAAGTTATTCATAATGAAGGTCGACAAGGTAACCAGATGGTCAACAGCAGAGCGGCGCCTACGAAATCCACATTGTACATTGGTAAGTAGGCGTCGAGATTCGAGCAGCCAAACCAACCGAGAGTTAACCATTCGCTCCATCACCTTACAGACACAGCTGGTAAGCGAGATGGGTCGATAACTGGAAGGCAAGTGCTTGTCCTTCCCCGGCTTAGGAATCGGTACAACAATAGACTCGCGCCAACATGCAGGAACATGTCCCTCAATCCAGATGCAATTGTAAGTACGAAGAAGAAAACATTTACCCGCAGGAGAAAGGTTCTTCAGCATCTGAATATGAATACAATGAGGCCCTGAAGCGGAGGACCGTGACCGGGCAAGTGCATTTTCGAGTTCCCGCACGGTGAATGGGGCATCATAACTTTCACGATTGGAGGAGTGGAAGGTAGGTGGCCTAGCCGCCTCTGCTTGTGTTCGGGGGAGGAAGGCAGGGGGGGTAATGAGCGGAGCTCGAAACCTCTGCGTAAAAGCGGCCGAAGGCATTGGAGACATCCTCAGGGGCCACAAGGACGAATTCGCGACCGTCAAGCCAGAAACTGGTGAGTGGACCTTAGTGCCAGATAGCCGGCGCAGGCTACCCCAGACAACAGTAGAAGGAGTAAAACTGTTGAAGGTGCTTGTGAATGCAGCCCAGCTGGCTTTCTTGCTTCCTTTAATAATACGACGACACTACGCACGTAATCGTTTATAATTGATACAATTCGCCACTATAGGGTGGCGTTTAAAGGTGCGTAAAGCACGTCGACGAGCACGTAAAGCGTCTCTACATGCTGCGGTCCACCAGGGGACCGGTACGCGACGTGGAGAAGAAGTAGTGTGAGGGATGGAAAACTCAGCAGCAGTGAGAATGACTTCCGTGAGGTGTGCTACCTGACTATCGCAGCTTGTGAAGGTTTGATCCTGAAAGGTCGCCCTGGAAGAGAAGAGCCCCCAGTCCGCTTTGGAGATGTTCCAACTAGTTGAGCACGGTGAGGGGGTATGATGCACGAGATGGATAACACACGGGAAGTGGTCGCTCGAATATGTATCAGAAAGTGAATACCACTGAAACCGGCGTGCAAGTTGGGTAGTACATATAGAGAGGTCTAAATGGGAATAGGTGTGAGACGTGTCCGAAAGAAAAGTATTGAGGCAGACAAGATTGAGCTGGTTGGAAAGGTCTGCTAACAGGGAGCCCCTCGGGCAGGATGCTGGAGAACCCCAAAGGGGATGGTGGGCAGTTAACAAAAATGGTGCAGGTAGCTGAGCAATAATTTGCATCATATCAGCCCTGATAACGGCAGACGACGATGGAGTGTAAACGGTATAAATGTAAAAAGTGAGGAGAGTAATTCGGACGGCAACTGATGCAATGTGATGGGATCATAGTAAATATCATCCCGGACCAGCAACATAACCCGTCCATGAGCCAGAATACCTGCCACAGGGAGTAGGTCAAAACGCTCAGAGGTGTAGTGTGCCAAGGCAATTTGATCGCATGGGCGTTGCTTCGTTTCCTGGAGGGCTACGACGAGAGGACGGTGCGAGCGCAGCAGCAATTTCAAGTCCTCTCGGTTGGAGCGAATGCTGCGAATATTCCAGTGAATAAGTGCCATCGTGAGAAGAAAAAGAAGATGAAAGAAGGGGTCACCTCGAAGGTCGCTGAGGGCCTGGCTTCGAGCGAGCACTGCCGCCACTATCAGTAGGCGGACTATCATCGTCCATTGGTTCAATAGGTTCATCGGCCATCTTGTTAAGATGGCCGGGAGGGGGAGCTTCCTCCGCCGGTGAACGGCCAGATGTTCGGCTACCAGCGGTGCGGCCAGGCGAAACGGATGATGGCCTGGGGCGGCAACCGCTGGGTGGCGCAGAAGAAGAAATGCGCCGTGGCGGAGAAGGAGAACTGTGCTTCCTATGAGCCTTCTTGGAACGTCGTTTAGTGGAAGTACTGGTCGATGGCTGGGAGTTCGAGGTACGTAGAAGGTCTGCACGAGACGGTTCCTTCTTAAAGGCCCGTGCATCTCACATCTGGGTCTTCATCTTGGCAGAAGCTGATGAAGGTGCTTGTGTCTGAGGCGTGACGGGAGGAAGAGGAGACGTCGACCGCGCGATCTTAGCACTGGCCGAACGGACGACTGTAGTGCTGAAGGTCAGATCACATGTCTGCGTCGCCACCTCCCTGGTAGTCGGAGGAGAGGCGAGGACAGTACTGTATTTCCCCGCTGGGAGCAGCGTGGGCTTCCTACTAGCAAATAGCTTGCCAGCAGCCGAGGTGGAGACTTTATCTTTGACCTGAAATTCTTGGATACACCGTTCTTCCTTGTAGATGGGACAGTCGCGGGAGGACTCCGCATGGTCACCCTGACAGTTCACATAACGAGGAGACGGAGGTGGACAGTCACCCTCATGGGCATCCCTGCCACAAGTGACACATTTAGCCGCATTGGAACAAGACTGGTGAGCGTGATGAAAACACTGACACTGGTAGCAGCGTGTAGGTACCGGGACATAGGGGCGAACAGAAATAACCTCGTAGCCCACTTCGATGCGCGACGGCAGCTGAACACTATCAAACGCCAAGAAAAGTGTCCGGGTTGGTACAAGGTCATTGTTCACCTTTTTCATGACCCTATGGACAGCCGTCACGCCCTGCTCAGCGAGGGAGGAATGAATCTCCTCGTCAGTCAATCCGTCGAGTGATCTAGTATATACCACATCACGAGACGAATTCAAAGTGCGGTGAGCCTCCACCCGGACAGGGACCGTGTGCAGGAGTGTGGCCCGAAGCAGTTTTTGTGCCTGAAAGGTGCTCTCAGTTTGTAGTAACAAGGTACCGTTACGCAACCTGGTACAAGACTTGACAGATCCGGCAATGGCATCTACGCCCTTCTGGATAACGAAAGGGTTGACAAAGGAAAAATCCTTTCCGTCCTCAGATCGACAAACTATGAGGAACTGTGGGGCAGGTGGTAGTACTTTTGTCATTGGTGGCTGGTCAAATTTCCGTTTGTGGGCAGAAGTCGAGAGAGAAGAAGAAGAAAAATCCATTGCAGAGGAATCCCCCATGATTTCCAGCGTCTCCGATGTCGTGCTCCTTCCTTGTGGGGACCCTCTCAGAGGGCACTGCCACCTTAGGTGATTGTTTACACCTCAGGTCACACCTGCCGAGAAACGGATAGAGAGACCAATCGGCATGGTCAGAAGGTATCAGCTCAGGCAATCACGCCTCCCTGGGCCTGGCCTTTACCAGGGGGTACGTGCGTGCCTACTTGTCTACCCAGGGCGGGGAATTACGCGTTACCCCGTCACCGGCTACGCGTGCGAACGCGTGGGTCGGCCTTCAGGCGCGCACAGGGAGGAAGGAAGAAGAGGAAAAAGAAGAGAGAGAGGGAGAGAGAGAACAGACTGTCTCAAACGCCGAGGCGGAGACCAGAGAAGGCAAGGGGAAGGCAAGGAGAGGAAGGCAAGGAAGAGAGTAAGACAGTGAGATGGAGAATAACAAAGAAAGGAAACAACCAAAGGAAGGAAGGAACGAGAAGAAGTGAAAAACCAAAATGACCGCAAATATAGGTCATGGAACCGTCCGTCTCCGGACGCAGGCGCTAACTACCCCCTTGAGGGGGAGAGACTCCTTTTAGTCGCCTAGTCGCCTCTTATGACAGGAAGGAATACCTCGGGCCTATTCTAACCCCCGGACCCGCATGGGGGGGGGGGGGGGCGAGGGGGGGGGGGAGTGCTGTGTGGGTGCTGTTGTGGGCAGAATAACGGTGGAACGCATGACTGATCCTGCAAGAGGCGTGGGGGTTCTACAACAGGTGGCAGTGACATCACACCGAGGCGACAGCTGCAAGTGTATCCAGTACACACACAATCGTGGTTTGGGACAGTGAACAGTCTTGAAGTCGTGTGCTTGTCGTGACTGAGTGTTGTTTAATTGAACAAGTCCATTGCGTCCGTGAATATCAACATGCCACATACGTTCACCCGTGCGGAATATGCACACACGGTGACTGCGTACGGGTCATGTAATGGCAGTGCCCCTGCGGCTGTGGCTGAATACCACCATTCCCCTGATCAACGAACCCATTGTGCCACGGTATTTCCTAGGATTTTTCAAACACTACATGAGTCTGGAGCACTAACCAATGTGCATATAACATCGAAAAGTGAGGCCATCCAGTCAGTTCAGGAGATGGATAACGTTTTTGCAATGGAGTCCTACAAAAAATACACAGTGCATTATCCGTCAGCTCGTTATTCCACAAACGCAAGTAAGTCGTACGTTGCATTCCATGTGCAGGTCGTGCAACGTTTATGACTTAGTAAGCAGACAACAAATTTGTGAATGGTTGGCTGTACACAGAGACGTTGTGCAATACATTATACTCACAGACGACACTAGATTTACTCGATGGTGTGATGAACATCCGCAATTCTCATTCATGTAGGATGGAGAACGCACATGACGCTAGGGAACCAAGATTCCTAGTTAGCTTCTCAGTGAACGCCTGGTGTGGTGTAACTGATGACCTGCCAAATCGTATGGCAGACGCAGCATACGCACGTATGTGACATTCCTCTTCAAAAATCCTGTACAGGGTGCACATAAAGTAAGGTAACACTTTCAATTATTTATTGCACAAAAACTAAACATTATACAAATGTCATACATATTGCATTTTGAAGGGAAACTCTGAAAGTTATGTTTTTTTTTTTTTTTTTTACAAACATTCGATATGCGAACCACAAGTGATACGGCGGACGTCAATACGGTAATCGAATTCTCGCCATACCCGTCCCATCATAGCATCGTCAACTGTGGCAGTCGCATCCCATAGTCTCTCCCGGAGCTCTGCAACATCACGTGGTAGAGGCAGTACATACACCAGATCCTTAATGTGTCCCGACAGAAATAAGTCACACGGAGTAGGATCTGGTGATGAGGGAGGCCATTTCATGAAACAGCTGTCCCTTCTGTAGCACGGCTCGCTCCGCACCTAAACTCGCGGTGTTTGCGACTACCGCTCACTACCGGTAAATTACCCAACTACGCTCTGGCGGTATACATGAGAAAAAACTTTCAGGGTTTCTCTTCAAAATGACCTTAGTATGATATCTGTGAAATGTTTGGTTCTTGTGCAACAAATAAGTGAAAGTGTTTCCGGACTTTATGTACACTCTGTATGTTATGCTCCTTGCTTTCGTCTCTTGAAGAGGCCAGAACAGTTTCATTTCACTGTTATTAAATACTATCGAGGTAATACCCAGTAAAGTTGGGAGAAGGGCGGCAAACTGCTGCCCCCTGAGAAAGAATAATCTCCGTTAAGTGTACTTACTTGCCCCGCCACAATAACGTATCGCTACGCCTGAACAAGGTACGTATTTTTCTGATCCACTTTAAACGGAAGAAAGAGACGAGAAAATCCTACCATTACCTATGTTTTAACAAAATGAAACGAAATGGGTATCGTAACGAAGAAACAGATTTCTGTAGTTGTTTACACAGCACAAGAATTAATAAACTACTGATACATGCAGGGTGTTCGGAAATACCCGTTGCAAACTTGTAGGACTTGTAAAGGGGAATGAGTACGCAATACTTGCCCGCCAGGCTAGCCGCGCGGTCTAACGCGACGCTTCCCGAGCGGGAAGGCGTGCCGGTCCCTGGCATGAATCCGCCCGGCAAATTAATATCGAGGTCAGGTGTGCCAGCCAGCCTGTGAATGGTTTTTAAGGCGGTTTTCCATCTACCTCGGCGAATACGGGATGGTTCCCCTCATTCTGCCTCAGTTACACTATGTCGGCGACTGCTACGCACAGGCTGACTCCAAGTACGCGTACACCATAATTACTCTACCACGCAAACATTTGGGGCTACACTCGTCTGATGTGGGAGAGGAGAGGGGGGGGGGAATCCACTGTGGGCCGAACCGCACAATAACCCTGGGTTCGGTGTAGGGCGGCGGTGAGGAGGGTGGACTGCTGTGGCCTGTTGTGGGGTTGTGAACCACTGAGGGCTTCGCCGGGGCGAAGCCTCTCCACCGTTTCTAGGTCCTCGGTGTAATATACAATACACAATACACACGTAATATTTTGAATAGGAATCCATGTCAGGAAACGTAACATTTCTGTGCTACAGTCGTTTGAGATCATGTATGCTAGGTAAGTATGCAATGGTGTAATCAGGGTGAGCTCATGTCATTTGACGTCTGTCCTATCCCTGTGACCTGGTTCGAGCATAAGTTTCCTTTAACGGAGATTTTGTAAATAATAACTGTTGTGATTCCAACTGCACAAAAAAGATCGAAGTAGCAGTTAGTAACGCTCATCGATACACATCAACTTAGCGTGAACTCAACCTTTGACATTAGTAGCCCCTTTTGGACTACGTGCCAGTTTAAAGCTGTAGCTTACATTATCTGCGCTTAAGATGGCAGCACAGTAACCGAAATCTGGATACGCAGTAACCATTATTTGCAACTGATTGCTGTACCCTTTAGTATTTAAAATAAATACAGTAGCTGGGCACATCTACCTAACTAGGACCCGAATTTTGTGAAATTGTATATTTTGTTAGTTTATATGTAGTTATAAGACAATCTAAAACGTCGACTAATTACACTGAAATCCCTCATTTCAAAGTTTTAAATTACATATTTTGAAGTATTAATCATATTTCAGACTTAACTACATAATTTTACATATTTTAATATTACTGCCGAATTATTATACATTTTCGTTAGTCCCATTCATTTTCCTTACATACCAAGGAAAACTTGTATTATTCTGTTTCTCATACTTTGGTCAATTCCATTACACCCAAAGCTAAATTGCGTAAGTTCGACATTGACAACAATGACTCGTTTTAAATGCTTCTCTTTCTTGTTCTCAAACTTTTCACACTGTAACAGTCAGTTACATTTAAGTTAACTATTGCTGCGTTTGCACTTCGTTGTCATCAAAGCTGAAAACATGGATTTCTATTGACAATGCTATTAACCACTGATGATATAATAATCCTCTGCCGAACTTGTAATAAACGTAAAAGATGTACGATGAAATCTCAAACTGAACAATAACCATGCTCCTTTCATTAGGAAAGGTTGTACGTGCACAGTTGCACAGCTGCATCTAAATCAATTTAGTGCAAATCTCTGGCGGTTCCTAAATTAATACGCTGATAATAGCAACGAAGAAAGTTTTCTTGAAATCTACAACGCCACAGTTCTACAAATTCAGTGAATTGCTTTCAAATGTTGAAGGAACAAGTGCTCATACATTAGGAAGGGATTCAATCAGCAAAGCACAATAGCACGGGGCCAAATCGTACCATCGCAGAAATTCAGAACATTAGCGGTCCGAAACAGATAGGAGGTGCCCTACAAGGTACAATTAAATTTTATGTTCAATGAAACGCATTGCAGAGCAGATGTGAAACTACAAAAATTAATGCGAGCACAATATAGAAATTAAAAAGGGACACTGATGACAACTTGTTTTACCAATATCCATGACCCAGGGAAACCGCAGTAATGTTAGGCTACGCTGATTAAATTGACTGTACTGATTCTGAACATAAATTAACACGTTTTACTACTAAAGTCTACAAGCACAGAGGAAACACACATAATGAGGTTTTGTTCACAGTATCATGACTATGTCTGCTCCGATAATAACTGCCTTTATTTGTCGAGAGTAGTCGTGGTGCCTCTCGTAGACTTTACTACAAACTAAACCAAAATTTTAGCTATCTGTTGTGTTAAATGAAATTGTACGTTAAAGCAATTGAAACTAATCCACAATTATTTTCTTTGCAGTCGTATCGAAAAAAGTAGAAATAAAACTCATCTTCCACTTCATTTTAGAATGTATATAACATTTCTTGGGTTTGTTGTCTCTTTTGTTTTGTTTGGGTGCTAAATATGGTGAAAACAAACATCGCAACAGCTGGTCGCAATTTCCTTCCGATATGAAAAGCTGCAGTGCCAAAATGTTATAGCGACAAATAACTGCTGCATAGCTTTGTGCGATTTGTTTCCTTTGAAATTGTTCCGTTCAGAGGCAAGAGTCCAAATATCCCTTCGTGCTTCTACAATGGAAAAAAATGTCACCAATATTCACAGTGCGTAAAATTAAGTTAGGATATTCATAACATGAACAGAAAGAACGAAAGACCATGCAATTAATATTTTGTAACTTTCCTCATACACTTCTACGTAGATAAACTATGGAATGAGCCATATTCAAACGTTTTAGTATTTACTTACATAGACGATCATCTCTATCTGCATGATAACGATATCAATCCTAAACGCCAATCTTATAATTCGTGAACTAGGTCTCTGGCTAAATATTTATACACTCCTGGAAATTGAAATAAGAACACCGTGAATTCATTGTCCCAGGAAGGGGAAACTTTATTGACACATTCCTGGGGGCAGATACATCACATGATCACACTGACAGAACCACAGGCACAAAGACAGAGGCAACAGAGCATGCACAATGTCGGCACTAGTACAGTGTATATCCACCTTTCGCAGCAAAGCAGGCTGCTATTCTCCCATGGAGACGATCGTAGAGGTGCTGGATGTAGTCCTGTGGAACGGCTTGCCATGCCATTTCCACCTGGCACCTCAGTTGGACCAGCGTTCGTGCTGGACGTGCAGACCGCGTGAGACGACGCTTCATCCAGTCCCAAACATGCTCAATGGGGGACAGATCCGGAGATCTTGCTGGCCATGGTAGTTGACTGACACCTTCTAGAGCACGTTGGGTGGCACGGGATACATGCGGACGTGCATTGTCCTGTTGGAACAGCAAGTTCCCTTGCCGGTCTAGGAATGGTAGAACGATGGGTTCGATGACGGTTTGGATGTACCATGCACTATTCAGTGTCCCCTCGACGATCACCAGAGGTGTACGGCCAGTGTAGGAGATCGCTCCCCACAACATGATGCCGGGTGTTGGCCCTGTGTGCCTCGGTCGTATGCAGTCCTGATTGTGGCGCTCACCTGCACGGCGCCAAACACGCATACGACCATCATTGGCACCAAGGCAGAAGCGACTCTCATCGCTGAAGACGACACGTCTCCATTCGTCCCTCCATTCACGCCTGTCGCGACACCACTGGAGGCGGGCTGCACGATGTTGGGGCGTGAGCGGAAGACGGCCTAACGGTGTGCGGGACCGTAGCCCAGCTTCATGGAGACGGTTGCGAATGGTCCTCGCCGATACCCCAGGAGCAACAGTGTCCCTAATTTGCTGGGAAATGGCGGTGCGGTCCCCTACGGCACTGCGTAGGATCCTACGGTCTTGGCGTGCATCCGTACGTCGCTGCGGTCCGGTCCCAGGTCGACGGGCACGTGCACCTTCCGCCGACCACTGGCGACAACATCGATGTACTGTGGAGACCTCACGCCCCACGTGTTGAGCAATTCGGCGGTACGTCCACCCGTCCTCCCGCATGCCCACTATACGCCCTCGCTCAAAGTCCGTCAACTGCACATACGATTCACGTCCACGCTGTCGCGGCATGCTACCAGTGTTAAAGACTGCGATGGAGCTCCGTATGCCACGGCAAACTGGCTGACACTGACGGCGGCGGTGCACAAATGCTGCGCAGCTAGCGCCATTCGACGGCCAACACCGCGGTTCCTGGTGTGTCCCCTGTGCCGTGCGTGTGATCATTGCTTGTACAGCCCTCTCGCAGTGTCCGGAGCAAGTATGGTGAGTCTGACACACCGGTGTCAATGTGTTCTTTTTTCCATTTCCGGGAGTGTATTTTTAGGACTATCTTATGTGTGGAGCGAAATAAAAATATGTGTGTAAATTCCTAAGGGACCATACTGCAGAGGTCATCGGTCGCTATACTTACACGATACATAAACTAACTTAAACTAACTTATGCTAAGAACAACGCGCACACCCATGCTGGAGGGAGGACTCGAACCTCCGGCGGGAGGGGGAGCGAAGTATTACTGCCTTTCACATTTATTTTGGATACAATCAAACAGTACACCATTTTAATGAAAAAACCTGTACTGAAAACATTATAGTAAAAGTAAGTTAATTCTGTAAATTTCTGCAGACAGAATTCATCTGTGAGCTGATCGAGATGTCACTGTTAACTTACTGACGGCATGTGCTGTCTATATCACCTACGGTCAAGGAACTGTAGTAGGTCAAAACAAAAACATGAAAACTACTGACTGGCCAGAGTTTGTTCTATCATAACATTTACCACTGAATTTAATTTAAAACTGTATTACGTACGTTCACGGCCCTGGACGAGGTAAATATTGGTCAGAATTTAGTATGTTCGAATTATATATAGTAGTACATTACCGAAAGTGGACGTCAGAATAATTGTTCAGCTCGTCGCCGCAACGCACTTTCTTAACGGACAAACAAACTCGGGGAGCTACTACTTTTCATATTTATATTTGGACATACTGCAGTTCTTAGACAGAGATCGGACATGCCGTCATTAAGTTAAAAGTGACATCTCAGTCAACTGAACGGGTACTTTCCGTCTGAAGGAAACTTATGGAATAAATGTATTTTGTTACAATATTTTCAGTTAAGGTTCTTTATCACGGTGATGAAAGATTTGGTTGTATCGAAAAAAAAATCTGTGAAAGGATGTAATATTTCCCTCCACAGATAAATTTGTTTCAAAATACATAAAATTTAGCTAGTGATCTAGTGTATGAATTATATAACCGAAGCTAAAGGGTGCTATCATTAGTGTGTACATGGGAATGGTCGTCTACGTGTATAAATGAATGCCCTTTTGATGTGGTTCATTACATAGTGTGTCTACGTAAAAGTACGTGAGGAAATTTACAAAGTAGTAATTGCACGGCCTTTCGTTTTTTCTTTTCAAGTTACGAACTTCGTAAGTTAATTTTAAAGAATGTGAATATTGGTAACACTTTTTTTTCACTGTAGAGGTTCGAAGGAATACTCACTGAAGCGCCAAAGACAATGGTATGGGCAAGCGTATTCAAATAGAGACATGTAAATAAGCAGAATACGGCGCTGCGGTCGGCAACGCCTGTATAAGACAACAAGTGTCTGCCGCATTCGTTATACCGGCTACTGCTGCTACTACGGCAGGTTATAAAGATTTAAGTGAGATAGAACGGGTTCTTATAGTCAGCGAACGAGCATTGGGACACCTCCGAGGTAGCGATGAAGTGGGGATTTTTCCGTACGACCATTTAAAGAGTAGTCCGAGAATATCACGAATCCAGTAAAAGATCAAATCTCCGACAGCACTGAGGCCGGAAAACATCTTGCAAGAGCGAGACCAACGACGACAGATGAGAATCGTTTTGCGTGACAGAAGTGCAACCCTTACGCAAATTTCTGCAGATTTCAATTCTGGGATATCAACAAGTGTCAGTGTGCGAACCATTCAACGAAACATCATCGATATGGGTTTCGGAGACGAAGGCCCACTCGTGTATCCTTGATGACGGTACGACATAAAGCTTTACGCCTCGCCTGGGCCCGTCAACGCCAACATTGGACAGTTGATGTCTGGAAACATGTTGCTTGGTCGGATGAGTATCGTTTCAATTTGTCTCGAGCGAATGGACAAAATTAGAACTACTTAGACCCAACTAACCTAAGGACATCACACACATCCATGCCCGAGGCAGCATTCGAACGTGCGACCGTAGCGGTCTTGCGGTTCCAGACTGTAGCGCCTAGAACCTGCTTGACAGCAGGACTGTTCAAGATGGTGGAGGCTCTGTATTGGTGTTGGGTGTGTGCAGTTGGAGTGATATGGGACTCCTGACTGGTCCAGATACAACTCCGACAGGTGACACGTACGTTAGCATCCTGTCTGACCACCTGCATCTATTCATGTACATTGGGCATTCCGACGGATTTGGGCAATTCCAGCAGAACAAGCGACACATCACACGTCCAGAATTGCTAGAGTGGCTCCAGGAACAGTCTTCTGAGTTTAAACACTTCCGTTGGCCACCAAACTCCCAAGCCATGAACATTATTGTGCATATCTGGGATGCGCTGCAACGTGCTGTTAAGCGGAGATCTCCGCCCCTTCGTACACTTACGGATTCATGGACAGCCCTCCAGGATTTATGGTGTCAGTGCCCTCCAGGACTACTTCAGACATTAGTCGAATCGATGCCACGACGTGTTGCGGCAGTTCTGCATGCTCGTAGAGACCCTTCATGATGTTAGGCAGGTATACCAATTTCTTAGGCTCTTCAAAATATCTTTCTGGTGATTTCCACAGCTAACTAAAACTGCAGCAAAGAATGAAACAGGTCGGACTATTAGCGAAGGCGAATGTCAGAAAAAGAGTAAAGTTGGTGGAAAAGCGAGGTCAAAAAACAACTTACTCCAAAGAAAACTTGTTTCAAGAAATGTCAAGATCAAAAGTAGAATCCTATCACCTTGCTGTACAAGCCAAAAAAGAGGCCAAGAGCAGTCCGAAAGCAACAATCCACATGAGTATTCACAACAGACACGGAACAGCTTAGAAAGGATAAGGAAATTTTCAAAATAGCTAAATTTATAAATAATCAGAACAAAGATATAAACGACAGTAAATACACTGAAAACAGATCTGGAACACTATTAGCTTCGAATAAGACTATTGATGAAAGACAGAAAGAATACTACAAAATTTATTGGACGAATGGCTCCCACAAGAATCATTATCTGAGATAGCACCAGTGCCAAGCCTATTAGAAATTATAACATACTTGTAGGAAGAATAGATGCCGCCCTTAAAAAAACGAAAAATAAAGCAACTGTCTCCGACGAAATACCACCTGAACTTCTACAGGCGTAATGGGTACCCAGTGTATAATGTCTCACCAAACAATTTAACCTTACCTTAATTGAAAGGAGAAAGCCTGATGACTGAAGATGAAATAACTTAATCCCGTTCTAGAAAAACAAAGGTGATACAACTGAGTGTGGGAAGTATCTTGCAATACAAGTTATGTCTCAAACACAGAAGGGTTGGGAAACAGCGCTTGCAAGCACATTACGTAAGTTAACAGAAACCAAGTCTAATCAGTGTGATTTTATCAGCAGGATAAGCATTACAGATGCTAATGACATCATATTGGAAAGATAAAAATCCAAAAACGTCACAAAATACATCCATCTAGTTTTTATTGAACTCGAAAAATCTTCCGACTAAGTGCGAATAAAGCTTTGTTTTCGCGTGCAGTGTGTCCCAGGGTATCACATGTGAATTCTGAAGTACGGCAGAGTGCTGTACCTGATCTCTAGGCAACTCTGTAAATGAAGTTTAATATATTTTTTACTCGTTTTTAAATGAAAGTATTAGCCTTCAATGTGGCGTAATCCTTTTCTGAAGTTGCAAAAACTGCTCCGGAAAGGTAAGGTTTTCCAAAATGTGAAAAAATGTTCCGACGTACAACAGGGCCATGCGCCTAAGAAACAAATATTAAATTTAAAAGTGTTTCAATAGAGGAAATGTTATCAGTGCAATATTTAATAGTTTATCTATTACATTACTGCTCTATAACATCCCAATAATCAGTAAGTGAAACTAAATTAAGTAAAAGTGTTATGAAAAACAAGTGGCAAATTCAATATATTTTGAAACAGAAGCTGTTTAAGATATTAAACAAATTCAGTTCACTGGCAAATATGATATGTCCCATGGTAGAAGACGTTATAAGTTTCAAAGTAAAAAATGGTAAAGAACTGACAAAATATGGCGTAGCAGTACACATGTTACATTAATAGATTTAAACCTACATAGAATCTTACTCACCACGAAATTCTGCAACTGGGGAACCGATTGTATCTTCCAAACAGCTTTAATATATGATGCAGCACTTACATGTGTCGAACTAAAAATATTTGAGGATGCTGCACAAAACAGAACATCTCACAATAACATAACCAGCACAAAATGCCGGAAACTGCTTGTAGCTGACTCAAGTGCGTATACCTTCAAGTGATTCTGAAATCAGTCTTTGCATACTCAAGGCGCCACACAGTTCTCTCATTATGAGAACGTCAAGATAAAAGTTGTAAAAGCTGCAGGGCTCAGGGAAGTATAAGAGGTAAAAGTTGGGATTGACCAAGGATCTGTTCTGTTCCCATTACTATTCATCCACATCTAGGTTATATGGATACTCTGCAAATCACAGTTAAGTGTCTGGCGGAGGGTTAATCGAACCACCTTCACAATAATTCTCTATTGTTCCAATCTCGAACATCGCGCGGAAAAACAAACACCTGTATTTTGCGTTGCGAGCCCTGATTTCACTTATTTTATTATGATGATCGTTTCTTCCTATGTAGATCGGCGTCGACAAAATATTTTAACATTCGGAGGAGAAAGTTGGTGATTGAAATTTCGTGAAAAGATTCCGCCACAATGATAAACGCCTTTGTTTTAATGATTTCCTCCCAAAATCCCGTATCACGTCCGTGACACACTCTCTCCTATTTCGCGATAATTCGAGTACAAAATGTACTGCTCTACTTGAACTGTCTCGATGTACTGCATTAAGCCTACCTGGTAAGGGCCCCAGAGAACACAGCAATGCTCCAATCAAATCATGAACTATGACACAGAACACCTGCAGAAACTAACCTCATCGACACTTCATCCGCTGGTGACATAGGTCTAGTACCACAAATTATACCTGTAATTTAAGACGACCTTAATGTTGGCTGCGCGGATATGGAATGTAGAGGACTTAAAGAGTTGGCCTACGCAGGACCAAATCAGACCATATGTATTGCAACATACCAAGAAAGGCTTTGAGTTCGACTCGACTGCATCTGTTCAGTGCCCTTCTATCATCCATCGACCAGTTCAGGTACCTCGCGTAGGTAGTAACACCCATAGCTTCCACGGGGAAACACATTGAAAACCGTTTCACAACCGGATGCTTGCAATGGAGGTCATTAATATGAGACATGTGAGGTGCGGAAATGACTATCGAAGTGAAACGAAAAACGAGCGAAAAAACTAGTTGTAACCTACGGGTCAGAAATCAAGTTCATGAGCAAATCACACGAACGGAAGTTCCATGTTACAGAGACAAGGACGTTACGCTGCTCTGGAAAAATGGCCCTAAAAGAAACAATAAGAAAATGCGTGACTCATTTAAAGTGGCAAACATAACGGAAAAACTTCAAGTGTTTCGCTTGCCCCTGTATGGACATGCCATGCGCCGTGATCCAAACCGCATGACAATCACAGTATTTGACACAGAGAACCAAAAAAAGGTCCCGAAGGCCCACCAAATACATGCACTAGGATCCTAAAGAACGATCTGAAAAAGATAAGACTGCACCCTGAAATGATGCAAATACGTTCAGAATGAGTAACAAGCCTTGGGCCGACCGCAAGAGTCGTGGGAAATAGGATAATGAAGGAAACAACGATGTTTAAATTATCCTGCACCTACAGTCATTAGGAAACGTATTCTAGACATGAAACTATGTTGGCTACGGCTGAAACGAGTCACAAAATTATTTTTTTCATTTCATTATGACGCCAGTAATGAGGGTGCTAAAGAGAAGGTGCATTTCTTTCGTGCGACTGAAATCGGTGCTCGTTCGCAGCCAACAATTATTTAATCTCTAATGTTGTTGTTGTTGTTGTCTTCAGTCCTGAGACTGGTTTGATGCAGCTCTCCATGCTACTCTATCCTGTGCAAGGTGCTTCATCTCCCAGTACCTACTGCAACCTACATCCTTCTGAATCTGCTTAGTGTAGTCATCTCTCGGTCTCCCTCTACGATTTTTACCCTCCACGCTGCCCTCCAACGCTAAATTTGTGATCCCTTGATGCCACAAAACATGTCCTACCAACCTATCCCTTCTTCTAGTCAAGTTGTGCCACAAACTTCTCTTCTCCCCAATCCTATTCAACACCTCCTCATTAGTTACGTGATCTATCCACCTTATCTTCAGTATTCTTCTGTAGCACCACATTTCGAAAGCTTCTATTCTCTTCTTGTCCAAACTAGTTATCGTCCATGTTTCACTTCCATACATGGCTACACTCCAAACAAACACTTTCAGAAACGACTTCCTGATACAGAAACCTATATTCGATGTTAACAAATTTCTCTTCTTCAGAAACGCCTTCCTTGCCATTGCCAGTCTACATTTTATATCCTCTCTACTTCGACCATCATCAGTTATTTTACTTCCTAAATAGCAAAACTCCTTTACTACTTTAAGTGTCTCATTTCCTAATCTAATTCCCTCAGCATCACCCGATTTAATTTGACTACATTCCATTATCCTCGTTTTGCTTTTGTTAATGTTCATCTTATATCCTCCTTTCAAGACACTGTCCATTCCGTTCAACTGCTCTTCCAAGTCCTTTGCCGTCTCTGACAGAATTACAATGTCATCGGCGAACCTCAAAGTTTTTACTTCGTCTCCATGAATTTTAATACCTACTCCAAATTTTTCTTTTGTTTCCTTTACTGCTTCCTCAATATACAGATTGAATAACATCGGGGAGAGGCTACAACCCTGTCTCACTCCCTTCCCAATCACTGCTTCCCTTTCATGCCCCTCGACTTTTATGACGGCCATCTGGTTTCTGTACAAATTGTAAATAGCCTTTCGCTCCCTTTATTTTACCCCTGCCACCTTTAGAATTTGAAAAAGAGTATTCCAGTCAACATTGTCAAAAGCTTTCTCTAAGTCTACAAATGCTAGAAACGTAGGTTTGCCTTTTCTTAATCTTTCTTCTAAGATAAGTCGTAAGGTCAGTATTGCCTCACGTGTTCCAACATTTCGACGGAATCCAAACTGATCCTCCCCGAGGTCCGCATCTACCAGTATTTCCATTCGTCTGTAAAGAATTCGCGTTAGTATTTTGCAGCTGTGACTTATTAAACTGATTAAAATGATTGTTCAGTAATTTTCACATCTGTCAACACGTACTTTCTTTGGGATTGGATTATTATATTCTTCTTGAAGTCTGAGTGTATTTCGCCTGTTTCATACATCTTGCTCACCAGCTGGTAGAGTTTTGTCATGACTGGCTCTCCCAAGGCCGTCAGTAGTTCCAATGGAATGTTGTCTACTCCGGGGGCCTTGTTTCGACTCAGGTCTTTCAGTGCTCTGTCAAACTCTTCACGCAGTATCGTATCTCCCATTTCGTCTTCATCTACATCCTCTTCCATTTCCATAATATTGTCCTCAAGTACATCACCCTTGTATAAACCTTCTATATACTCCTTCCACCTTTCTGCCTTCCCTTCTTTGCTTAGAACTGGGTTGCCATCTGAGCTCTTGATATTCATACACGTGGTTCTCTTCTCTCCGAAGGTCTCCTTAATTTTCCTGTACGCAGTATCTATCTTACCCCTAGTGAGATAAGCTTCTACATCCTTACATTTGTCCTCTAGCCATCCCTGTTTAGCCATTTTGCACTTCCTGTCGATCTCATTTTTGAGACGTCGGTATTCCTTTTTGCCTGCTTCATTTACTGCATTTTTATATTTGCTCCTTTCATCAATTAAATTCAATATTTCTTCTGTTACCCAAGGATTTCTAGCAGCCCTCGTCTTTTTACCTACTTTATCCTCTGCTGCCTTCACTACTTCATCCCTCAGAGCTACCCATTCTTCTTCTACTGTATTTCTTTCCCCTATTCCTGTCAATTGTCCCCTTATGCTTTCCCTGAAACTCTGTACAACCTCTGGTTCTTTCAGTTTATCCAGGTCCCATCTCCTTAATTTCCCACATTTTTGCAGTTTCTTCAGCTTTAATCTACAGGTCATAACCAATAGATTGTGGTCCGAGTCCACATCTGCCCCTGGAAATGTCTTCCTAAATCTCTGTCTTACCATTATATAATCTATTTGATACCTTTTAGTATCTCCAGGGTTCTTCCACGTATACAACCTTCTTTCATGATTCTTAAACCAAGTGTTAGCTATGATTAAGTTGTGCTCTGTGCAAAATTCTACTAGGCGGCTTCCTCTTTCATTTCTTAGCCCCAATCCATATTCACCTACTATGTTTCCTTCTCTCCCTTTTCCTACTGCCGAATTCCAGTCACCCATGACTATTAAATTTTCGTCTCCCTTCACTATCTGAACAATTTCTTTTATTTCATCGTACATTTCTTCAATTTCTTCGTCATCTGCAGAGCTAGTTGGCATATAAACTTGTACTACTGTAGTAGGTGTGGGCTTCGTATCTATCTTGACCACAATAATGCGTTCACTATGCTGTTTGTAGTAGCTTACCCGCATTCCTATTTTCCTATTCATTAGTAAACCTACTCCTGCATTACCCCTATTTGATTTTGTGTTTGTAACCCTGTAGTCACCTGACCAGAAGTCTTGTTCCTCCTGCCACCGAACTTCACTAATCCCCACTATATCTAACTTTAACCTATCCATTTCCCTTTTTAAATTTTCTAACCTACCTGCCCGATTAAGGGATCTGACATTCCACGCTCCGATCCGTAGAACGCGAGTTTTCTTCCTCCTGATAACGAAATCCTCCTGAGTAGTCCCCGCCCGGAGATCCGAATGGGGGACCATTTTACCTCGGGAATATTTTACCCAAGAGGATGCCATCATCATTTAATCATACAGTAAAGCTGCATGTCCTCGGGAAAAATTACGGCTGTAGTTTCCCCTTGCTTTCAGCCGTTCGCAGTACCAGCACAGCAAGGCCGTTTTGGTTAATGTTGCAAAGCCAGATCAGTCAATCATCCAGACTGTTGCCCCTGCAACTACTGAAAAGGCTGCTGCCCCTCTTCAGGAACCATATGTTTGTCTGGCCTCTCAACAGATACCCCTCCGTTGTGGTTGCACATACGGTACGGCCATCTGTATTGCTGAGGCACGCAAGCCTCCCCACCAACGGCAAGGTCCATGGTTCATGGGGGGGATCTCTAATGTATGCTACCGATATAATGACACCTCTGCCTTCACATGTAAAAGTTCAAAATGATTGCAGATTCGAACATACATTTCCACTTTGTCCAACTTATGCTTTCCGAACGCATTACTACCTTTCAGTAAGTGCTTATGATCGCTAGAAACATCGTCATGTTGCCTTCAATGATCCCTGGCCAAGGGATCGACACTGAATTTGTATACTGAAGTTACTGCGAGACTCGCGACTACAGCACCATCTAGCGACGAATGATCGAACTAGTTGCTCAACGGCCGCTCGTAGATGTAGACCATCTTTCGTCTTACAGCAAGTATGAATTTGCGAGGGAAAATTTGTGCAGCTGTTGGCTTCATTAGATATTCAGATATGGCATAACGATATCCAACGTTTCAGTAAGAAAATTTTACAATTTCTTACAGCAATCATTGAATATATATCTGACAGCGATATTAGTGTTTTAATTTGGATGTAATGTAAATTATAACTAAAACACCATGGAAGAGAGTATGCTGTATTGCTTTAGTATGTATGTTTATTGAAAGATGTTTCCTTGAAGAGGTAATCATAAAATGTAATACATCTCATAAGGACAAAAAGGTAAGGCAGTTGTCAGTCTGAAGGTTGGTTTAACAGCACAGTCCTTCACCAAGCACTCCTATTAGAGATTTAAGCGGATTCTGTCCTCTGTCCTCTGAACTGATTTACCCAGCCCGTCACAGGATGGGGCGACAGTTTTTCGTGGTCCAGGAACCACGGCGCTACTCGGCATTTTCCACATTAACAGACACCGATATACGTGAGAAAAATAGTTAGATCAAAATTCTGGACCTGATCGGCGATCGAAAGACAGAACGTCAGATACAGCGTCTGGTACCTGTCTGTATTTTGCAGCTATCAGTAACCTGATGGGAAGAGTAGAAGCCAATAACAACAAAATTAAAAAAGGTCCTGTAGAGAAGAAGCCTTTTACAGCTTTACGTAAAATGCACACAGTTCTGTGAAGCCATGTACTACCTACTCTGTAATTCCATAGGCCAATACAACAACTGTTGCTGATGAATGAAAAGTAACTGTAAATATGCGTAACTAAATAAATGCAGAAGCCCACTGCATGTCAATAGCATGCATTGGGCGTAGGGCTGACAGATAATTATGTGCGTCTAAGACCAAGTTTTGCCTAGTATAAGCCTGGTAGCAGGTAAAACGGAAATGCTTTTCCTTTGCTTACCGTCTACAATCACTTATTAGTTAAAAATAGACAGCGTGGGTGACATTCCTTTGGAAATCTCGGGAACTCGTTAACAAAATTTTGTGGTAGGGTCTTATGGGACCAAACTGCTGAGGTAATCGGTTCCTAAGCCTACACACTACTTAATCTAACTCAAACTATCTTGCACTATGGACAACACACACGCCCATTTCCGAGGGATGACTCGAACCACCGATGTGTGGAGCCGCACTGACCGTGACAAGGCGCCTTGGACCGCGCTGCCATCACGCGCGCGATCTCGTTAACAATACAACAGTAACAGACGAGCAAACGTTTGATAAACGCCCATAAACATAGGGTACATAGGTAGCAAAATCTTAATGCTGTGCATCCCAATAGTGCGTTGTTATATAGGATATAGCGTCCCCAGCGAAATAATAAGAAAACACTTAAAAACAGTATTGGTAGAGAAGAGACATTTTGAAATTGAATAATATACATTTTTCACATGTACCCGTATTATAATAATTTCTCTGTGTAAGTTTCGAGGGGAAATAAATATAACAAAATGATCTAAAGAGACAACAAGATACACTCTTTTGTTAATTTTTTAGTCGTCTTCACTTCTTCTTTTGTCTTGGTTGCGTGTAGACGGACACCTTGTGAGTGCTGTCAAATGTAAGCATATTTATATTAATTAAGCAGATATTATATTGATTTAATATTATTGTGCACTTTTAATTTGTATGAGGTGATCCCGATTTCAAATCCGCCTTCCTTGAATTAACTTGCATTCGAGTAATTTACAGTTCAACAATCGCAGCGATCGATGCAGCCAACAACGCCATTACGTGGCGATATTAACTTATAAAAAAATTTAGCGCAAGCGTAAAACGCGCCCGCTATTAACATATTATTCATTTTTATCTACAGCCGCCCGACGTTGCAGAAAATACGTAGCTTTAAGATTCTTATTTTCAGTGCAACAGCCGGGAGCCAGAGCCAGGCTCCGACTACAATGCTATTGTTAACGGAGGTAAGAAGAAATACTCTCGCGCGCGTGTGGGCCGCAATTGTAATTGATAACTACAGATATTTTGCTTCAAAATAAGTTGACTAGCCGAGGCAATTATTATGAAAAGTTTATTCCATTATTCAACTTATATGTTTATGCTTTAAGATTCAGTGAGTGTAACGTTAATTAACGTAACAAATAATTTATACTGAAGATAAAATTGTTAAAAAAGGAGAACTTAGCAAAAGCGTTTAATTGTAAATCAAAATAAAATGGAATATAATTTTTATTCAGGCCCGCCACGTAAGTCGGCAACAATCAACATAATAATAATAATATATTAAATTACGACGGCCGACGGACGCGAGAAGGATAAGTAACTCAAATTATTTATTTAATTTTCCGTCACAGTTACATATAATCTTTAATGGTGAATAATTTCGAACTAGTTTTCAAACCACTGACTGCACCTCAAACTGTAACATGATTCCAATTTTCAAACGATTACCTGCCTCTCTATTGTTTGACTGTAATACAATTCGAATGGGATTGGAGTAACTTTACAGTCAAACAGTAGAGACGCAGGCAGTGGTTTGGAAATGAATGAAAGCATCCGCAACTAGTGACCGATAAAGACAGTAATATGTTATGTAGCTCTGACGGAAAACTAAATAAATAATACCTTTTATGACATATTACACTTCAGCTTTTTTGGCGTGCGGTACTGCTGACAAATGTGCTCCGGCTCAACAATGTAATTGCAGTAATGTAGTAATAAGTCTTATTATCTGTCTGATGGCAGATGGAAGTTAAGTGTCAACATCGTGTGGCGGATAGTGAACATTAAGGCGAAAGTGCTTTCCCGTCTGGAAGATAACGCGGATGACCATCAAATTTTAATTGAGGCGACGACCATAGAAAACTGTAAGGGAGACATCGAGTTACTTAGGGTAGTGTAGGGTACCACACTACTACATTAGCTAACAGTTGCACGTACACAAATCAGTTATTGCGTTTGTGTCTGCGACATGTTGTCGTCGGAATTATTCTAAACCAGATGCTCCGACCAAGATTTATTGGAGATTTTCCTCGATCGTATGGAACATGCGCATATTGTATTTCAGGTTGGGAAACCCCCTGTCTCTACCCCATTTCCCTAGGAGATGTCAGTCAGCCCGCTGTATCTTAGGGTTTAAAACAAAAAAAAATATCGAATTTGTCTGTCGCTGAGAATTCAAAAATACTGCAAGTGATGCGTTATTACTTGTTTATTCGTTTAGGACACGTGTAAGTGCAGGTATCAACCGCTAAGGTCAAAGAGGGAGGAGAACTGTATCAGTGACGACACTTTTCGATATAAAGGACAAATGTGTGAATATTATGTGAGTAAACGTTACGGCAGTGTTCGCATCTATTAAGCTTGATGCTTTAGGATGGTTCAAATGGTTCAAATGGTTCAAATGGCTCTGAGCACTATGGGACTTAACTACTCTGGTCATCAGTCCCCTAGAACTTAGAACTACTTAAACCTAACTAACCTAAGAACATCACACACATCCATGCCCGAGGCAGGATTCGAACCTGCGACCGTAGCAGATGCTTTAGGATTCCAGAGTTGGACACACATGTGTCATCATAGTGAAGAGTGAGTATCAATATTTCATTTCTTTCCCGTGTCGAATTTAAACGTCGGCAGTTTATGAGAGGAAGGAGAAACAATCTCATTCTTTTGTTGTTAAAAGGATACATTTATCTCAGTTGAACCTAGACACTGACGTTGACTACAACGCAAAAAAGCAAAGCTCCGTTACTTGGTCCTTGTGGGCCACTCAGGTTTTACCGAGCGCCTTGCCATCCTCTGTTACCTAGGGCCGTGTGGTCAGCACACCATTCTGTGGCCGTTGTCCGCTTTCTGAGTTGCACTCCTCCCACCAAAATCCCTGGTAGTACCAGGAAACGAATTCGAGTCCTCCGCACAGCTGGCAGAAACGTTGGCCACTGAGCGACGAAGGCGAACGGCTCTGACTGCAACGGAACCTGTATTCTCGTCAACACCGGCATGATGTCCTGTATGCACACACATCAGCAAGAGAGATTGGGGGCGAGCGCTTGCTCGCTCCTGATATCTGGCGATATCGACTGTTTATTCCTTACCAAATTCCTACTTTTTTCTAGCAGTGGCTGACTGCGATTCTACTAAATTGTAGCTTTATAGGTTTGTATACATCTCGGGTTCGTTAGGTTGTCACTCCGTCCATGGAGTTTCCTCGGCGCGACGGCGGTTTCTGAGCTGCTGTGGAGTCAGCTTTTATAAGTGTAATTTGCTATTTTCTGCGGGTTATTTTTGTTCCCTTCCAACTCGAGTTTCGCAATCAGCCTAATATATTTTTGTAGGTTATATTTTTAATTTTCAGTGTCAACCTAAGTTATTGGTGTATGGAGACCAATGATTACGCTTTACCTCAATAAATCGGAACGCGTCTTGTGACGAAAAGACGCATTTTCTTACAGTTGTAACGACGAAAGGAAAATACCCTCAGTAGTTGTAAAGCAGCTACGGACAGTATGGTCACACAAATGAAGAATTTAACTGCTGTATATTTCTTGCCAAATTTAACTTTTCGATCTCGAAACGTTTTCAGATTCACCGGATATGAAAAACGACCATTTTAAAATCTTGCCACCTCCATGATAAATTTTGCGGATGTCTGCAATAGCGTTCTAACATATCCTTTCCGTCCCGATCACTCTTATTCACTATCCGAGGTCGTGAACTAAGTTTAGACTAATCAAAATATCCACGGGTGTACTGCCGGTATATAGTGTCCAACGGGCACAATATTTCGGCGATCAAACATGTCGCCACCATCAGGTGAACTGACGGACTGAGCTCCTATGAACGTGCGGGCACGGAGATCCGTACGCTATGGCTGCTCAGGGGGAACTCAGTGGATATTTTGATTATCAAATACGCCGGGAGAAACTCAAGAATCACATAAGTTTAGACTACTTATTTTACTTCAATTAGCAGTGGCGGAAACCCTATAGGGAATGTTACAACATGCACTGAGCGTTTATATTCTTATCTCGATCTTGTTGCCCTATAGACAAATAAAAAACTGTCTGCTGGGATGTGGCTAAAAAGAAAAGAAAAGAAAAGAACCGAGCTTTACATGTGGAACAGTAAGCCGAAAACAAAGATCCATATATATTTGGTCAAGGACACTGACTTTATGAATTGTAAATAACTGTAAATAGCGAGCGCTTATCTGAGGAGACAGTTCCTGATAAGGGTAAGTAACAAGTGACCTCACGGACAGTATAGTACAGTAATACCTCTAAAACTGATACAATGGCGACCTTAACGAATGTTACGGGCAAAATTCTTGGTTCAGTCTGGGCGAAAAACACACAGCCAGTATATACGAAATCTAAATGCAATTCATATTAATGTTGTTGTAAGGGAACAAGCAGCGGAAACGAAGCATTATTTCCTAAAATGAAAGTAAAAATATTGAGAAAAAGAGTGTTCATAAACGAGGAAACGTATTAATGATACCTTCATCATAGGTACCAACAACATACTACTTCAGAGAGCACATTTAGTATGTTTTATTTGCTGTCACGCATGTGACATTCACTTACATGGGAATACTTTCTGTATTCATGTGTTAGTGATTTCCGATATTGTTTCCACGAGGAAAAAGATTGTCGTTGGAAGGCACAGCGCTACTGGAATCTTTTAGAATTTACAGATATCATACATGTTTATTTCCAAGGAGATAAGACGCGAACGGCGAATTAGTTGAGAGATTATAAAGCGCAAGCTTTCAGCTAACTACGACTTTACGGGCTGTGGGGGAGTCTCTAGCATTAGGCGAAGAAACGTTCGCTACTGAAACATAAATTACTCCACGATCTGATTCCCGTAAAACACAAAGTAACAAAGGAGTTTTGAGATTTCTCGACAAATGGCTACGGCTGCACTTGCTTCTAGCCTATGTCTTTTATATTTTCCTCCTTTTTGAAACTGGAGGTCCCCTTTTTTGAAGTGAATGGCCTACGGATTTGATATGTCTGTCTTTGTGGCGGATCGGAATGGAAGTACATTTTTGCGAAGATGATTATTTATTGTGAAAGTATGGGGCAGCTACCCTCCCAGGCCCCTCGCTGAGAATTCCATTGATCTAACCGCAAGTTGTAACTGCAACTGAAATGTATTCCCGACCCAGATCGACAGTAACAATGAACGAGGAGTATACACTGGTAAAATAGTTAGGGTCCTGCAGAGGATAAAGCTCTGGAGATCTGAAATAAATCCAGTCTACAGAAGCTCCATCTAGGACCCAACGGAAGGACTGAAGCTGCACATCTTAAACGACAGTGGAGTTGAGGCTGACGTCCCATCAATGGAGTTCACCCTTTCATCTCTCAGCACGTACGGTGCCAATAGCTTACATATGTGGAAAGTTGGCTCTGGTGACTTCCCTGTACATACATCAGTTTACAGGTTCACAGTAAATGTTAAATATAGTACAAAATCCTAATAGTATGTAAGAAGTATACAAAAGCTTGTTAGTAGTACAGAATCGATGTGCCAACCAGGCATAGAGGCAGTCATCCCACCGACGCACCCGTTTGGTAAAACACCATATCCTATTGCATGAACAAGTCCACAGCTGCCCGCTACACGTCCTCGTTCGAATGGAATCGACGACCCTTCAGGGCCTCTTTTAAGGGACCGAAGGCGTAATAACGGCACGGGGAGAGGTCACGGCTGCAGGACGGGTGCTCGAGTGTCTCCCACCAGATTTGGCGTAACTTCTGCGTTACGGCGTTTGATCAATAGGAGCGTGCGTTATCACGAAGCAGAAGTGTCCCTGGTATACCATTCCAGAATGGTGGTTTTCGATAGACAGGCTACCCCATACACATTACTCATTTTCCAATAGATGTCTACCGGGATTTTTCCTTCAGCAGCCAAGAAGACAATAACAGCACGTCGATCCCGTTTTGTCGTCAGTATCTGTTGTTCGGGAGAGTCGAGTTCGTGATAACGACAATTTGATCACTTTAAAGTTAGATGGGAAGAACCTATTTATACAGTGATAGGTCAGGAGTAGGTCAATATTCGACCATTTTCGATTCGAGTACGCCTCATCTGTTCTGTCCCATTCCACTGCTCTCGCTCTGTGGAGAAACCGGATTTGGCTCTGAGCACTATTGGATTTAACATCTGAGGTCAACAATTCCCTCGAACTTAGAACTACTTAAACCTAACTAACCTAAGGACATCACACACATCCATGCCCGAAGTAAGCTTGGACCCTGCGATCGTAGTGGTCGTGCGGTCCCAGACTGAAGCGCCTAGAACCGCTCGGCCACTGCGGCCGGCGAGCATCATCACGTTGGCGTAGAAATTGATGAATGTTCGTACATGCCCGCCGATGGCCCACTACCTGTATCGAGAGAACGCCTTATAATGACCCGTGGTTCACGATCGCCCCGTGTTTTACCCCTGTAGTCGCCTGCAAGCGTTCTGCTTCGTAATCCTTCCCTTATGTGCTGCAGTTCTCCCTTGTAAATCAACTGTAAAATCATATCTTGATCAAACAGTAATTACAGACCACTCGCACGGTTGTCAACTCAAGCAACTTGACCATTTTCTCCAGTGACTGATGGCGCGTATACGTCATCACCTATCGAAAGCACATCTCTCTGTCAGTTTTGTTATTCGATGACGGGGACCTATAACTGACGGAATCACTGTTTGGCAAATATGATTAAATCTGAATTACGGTGAACAAAGTTGAATGAGAATTCAGAGATGGAAAGACGGAATCGATGCTACCAAACATGCCTCCTCCTTCAGGTTCAAATGGCTCTGAGCACTATGGGACCTCACATCTGAGGTCATCGGTTCCCTAGAACTTAGAACTACTTCATCCTAACTAACCTAAGGACACAACACACATCCATGCCCGAGGGAGGATTCGAAACTGCGACTGTAGCGGTCGCGCGGTTCGAGACTGAAGCGCCTAGAACCTCTCGGTCACAACGGCTGGCTCTAACCGCGCGGCCACTCCACTCGCAAGCCGGATTTCCGTACCTTTTTGCTATACTTGGCATCCTTTGATAGACGCTTCTTATTACCAATTTCATTTCACTTAAATCTACATCGACATCTACATATCTAGTCACCAAACTACTGCGAAACGCATGGCAAAGTGTACGTAGCACGGTACATGTCCGTTTCAGTCAAGTATGGATGGCCTACCTTCAGCACTCTCGCAATTCAGGTTTCTCAACATATCTGTGATGCTCTACGCTGCATTCAAGAAACCTGTGATTACTCGCGTCGTCCTTCCTCATATACGTTCACCACCAGTTGGCCCAATTGAAGGTAGGTAATGTTGACTTCGGTGCTTGTGTTGACATGCCACTCATTGCTCTACAGTACTAGCCTCAAGTATATCAGTACGTAGCATCAACAGGTTAGTGTTCATCACGAGCGCGGTTTTGCAGTCAGTACAATGTCTTCAAATGCGGAGTTGGCAGATGCCCATTTGATGTATGGATTAGCACGGGGCAATAGCTGTGGCGCAGTACGTTTGTATCGAGACAGATTTCCAGAACGAAGGTGTCCCGGCAGGAAGACGTTCGAAGCAACTGATCGGCGTCTTAGGGAGCACGGAACATTCCAGCCTATGACTCGCGATTGAGCTAGACCTAGAACGACGTGGATTGGACGAGGCAATTCTTCGTGCAGTTGACGATAACCCTAATGTCAGCGTCAGAGAAGTTGCTGTACAAGATAACGTTGACCACGTCACTGTATGCAGAGTGATAAGGGAGAACCAGTTGTTCCGTACCATGTACAGCGTGTGCAAGCTCTATCAGCAGCTGATTGGCCTCTACGGGACACTTCTGCGAATGGTTCATCCAACAATGTGTGAATCCTCATTTCAGTGCAAATTTTCTCTTTACGGATGAGGTTTCATTCCAACGTGATCAAATTGTAAATTTTCACAATCAACATGTGTGGGCTGACGAGAATCCACACGCAATTGTGCAATCACGACATTAACACAGATTTTCTGTGAACGTTTGGGCAGGCATGGTTGGTGACGTCTTGATTGGGCCCTATGTTCTTCCACCTACGCTCAATGGAGCACGTTATCATGATTTCATACGGGATACTCTACCTGTGCTGCTAGAACATGTGCCTTTACAAGTACGACACAACATGTGGTTCGTGCACGATGGAGCTCCTGCACATTTCAGTAGAAGTGTTCGTACGCTTCTCAACAACAGATGCGGTGACCGATGGATTGGTAGACGCGGACCAATTCCAAGGCCTCCACGCTCTCCTGACCTCAAACCTCTTGACTTTCATTTATGGGGGCATTTGAAAGCTCTTGTCTACTTAGCCCCGGTATCAAATGTAGAGACTGTTCGTGCTCGTATTGTGGTCGGCTGTGATACAATACGCCATTCTTCAGGGCTGCATCAGAGCATCATGAAATCCATGCGACGGAGGGTGGATGCATGTATCCTCGCTGACGGAGGACATTTTGAACATATCCAGTAACAAAGTGTTTAAAGTCACGCTGGTACGTTCTGTTGCTGAGCATTTCCATTCCATGATTAATGTGATTTGAAGAGAAGTAATAAAATGAGCTCTAACATGGAAATTTAACGTTTCCGAACTCATGTCCACGTAACATCTTTTCTTTCTTTGTGTGTGAGAAATGTTTCCTGAAAGTTTGGCCGTACCTTTTTGTAACACCCTGTATTGTATTCGTAAGACATCCTTCATTCCTTTTCTTCGTTTTCTGAAGTGCACAGTGATACATTTGTAACATGTAAAGGAACCAGTTTTATACGTTATCGAGATCGGTTTCAATATTTGTCAATATTTTCATCCAAATACTACTTCACTGTAGATAACAACATGTTCAGAAATTACTTGGTGACTATTAATTACCGTCACTATTCTCTGCCATGAGTTTGTTGGCGGACGCCTGAAATTAATTCTACTTCTGTCGAATACCCTCCATCCAAGACGAGATGCTACGTTCTTCGGCAATGATACTGGGAGGTCCTTTCACGTCATCCTTCTTGTGCACCGATGTGACACATGATACCTTCCTACCGCACAGAACAGTTTATTTGTCTTTTGGATCTACAGTTTATACTATGTTTTCCCAGAGGGGCTACCTCAGCTGCAAATTATGTATAGAAATTGACAGAGGTCCAGCCGGACTCTGGTGACCGTAATCCGCCCAGATTAAGGCGACGGGCCTCTGCCGAGTCTATTGTGATACATCTAGCCAAGCAAGTAAGAACTTCGACGCAACTCTGGACTTTCAAGGCAAATTCATCACAACGGCAACGTTCAATGTACATGCACTTTATACCGACCAATACTTTTCAGTTCTACAAATGTCTGTCGTGCAAGGATTTGAACGGTATTGTTTGCAGCTCTAATGAAGTGCATGTCATGCAGAACAAATTTGTGTTGTCTCTGGACACGGCGGCAGCGATGATGATTACGGCAACGTGCAACTGGAGCAAACTCGAACCCTGCGCAGCGGCTAATAATTTTTTTCACGTTACACCAACAATAACTACGACTTCAACTACAGAACCAGGAGCTGCTGGAACAGAGGATGACCAAAACAATTGGAAGTTTCACGGCAACTGCTACAGCGGGATGCGAACTCTGTGCAGCAGACACCACTGCATGCGCAGCAGCCAGAAGAAGAGTGCTACGACAGTTACCAGTAGCTCCTGCACCTCCACTTCAAGGCACGAGCCGTTTCCAACGTTGTAACGCAACGCCCTTGTCCTTCGTCTAATAACTTTAAATGTAAATAAGCAGCAGGAAATCACTGTGCTTAAACTGACACACAATATTTTTAGCGCAACGCAATCTGACTTTCAAAAAGCCCTACAAAAGAATGGCCCTGACTAACATTAACCTATACGTTTCACAAATCACTTACAAAAATCTTCGTTACTCAAGCTACTGCAATACAGCGAGCGCCACTACTGCCAGCTAAATAAAAGATTCAAACTACTGAAGACACTAACTACTGATAGGCATAGTTAGCAAATGAAAGATTTTAATACAGAACAAACAATGTATTTACCTTAATAGTCATAATATATATATCAGTTCGTGACACCAATTCTTACAAATTTCAAAACTCCGCCATCTCTCGCCCCACGTCCACCACTGCTGGCGGCTCACCTCCAACTGCCCAACGCTACGCGCTGTTAGCATCCAGCTGCCGCTGCTCAACACTACAATGGCAGACAACTATGCAAACCAGTCACAGACTGCACACGGCACAGCCAGTGATTTTTATACAGAGCGCTACGTGGCGGCGGCGTTACCAATAAAAAAACCTAAACAGCCCACTTAAACAATGTACACGCCAAGGTGAATGAACGGTGCTGTACAGGCAGCAATTACCAAACATTTCTATCAACAAAGACATCGGCACAATTTGCACTTGGCACAGTTAGGTCTTTTATAAATGATTACTTATTTATTTATCTATCCTTTCTATGTTGTGGTCGTCAGTTCCTCTATTAAATGCAACCAGGCATTCCGTACATTTCACGTTACGTTCAAAACGACACACATGCTGTAAAACATTTACTTCAAATTTCTATGTTCTGATGAACATGTGAAAAAAATTAATGAAATATTAAATGCCTCAAAAAGATATATATCGTGGTGAACTGACTGTACTTCCTATCGGGAAAATAAATTCAGCAGCAATATGCGTACTGGAGATAGTACCATGAGACGTCATCATATTGCAAGACGAGCGAAAGCTCAATAATTGACAGAAGCGTGATTGCAAACACTTATTTATTAAAAGAAACTTCCTGGCAGATTAAATCTGTGTGCCGGATCGAGAATCAAACTTATTTGTTGATCAGTTGCAGTAGTTATCATGAAGATATTTCAGTCCGTCTTCCACACAGTTATTTTTATTATTAAAATTCACTGTGCCACGCAGTAGATCACGGGTAGATCAAAAGATCAAACAGAACCCGAGATCCTCAACTGCGACGTAAACTGTTCCAACAGTTCGATTCGTGCTCAAACACAGCCCTACTTGAAACAGTAGAATCTGAACTGACACAACAGAAGTTACTTTTAACGCGATTGCAGTTTTCCAAGAGTCTAGCATTCGCTATGAGTACCTACAGGTCACTTGGACAGTCAGTGTGGCAAATATTAAATACCCCGGGCAACGCTGGGCGCTATAGCTAATTTCATATAAACCAGAGACGTTTTATGGATGTTTGGAGAGATACAAAATTACTAAAATCTTTGTGACGTTATATACGATTCAAAAGAGAAAATAAAGTGACTTCGAATACGTTAGCGTGTACTCACCGAAATACAGCAATCATCAGACGCGGACAGCATACTGCATTTTTCCATAGATGAGTACAAAGAAGGAACTGCATTTTAGACCATAGATACATGCATATCATACACGCACTACCTCTGGAATGTTAACTTCTGAAACTGTAAGTCACCTGACGGTCGGAATAAAGCCAATAATTTTTGTTTCGGAACTGAGGCTTCTTATTGCAATTTTTCTCTTTTATAGCAGGATTGAAACACTGAGTTTAACAACTTGTATATTGTTACGACAGATGTAGCACTACCATTAACACAGTTTCAGCGATACTTCCAATGGTTATATTTTTAACAATCGGCCAGGCGAAAGAGTAACAATAAATAAGCAATCGTGATATTTACCGTTCCTCCACCATATGCTTTTTATAAACGCCGATTCCTCTTATTTTCTACACTGAGTGTTATTTAGTTATTGGATTCCTCAAAACTAGAAGACAAAATATTCTTTGGGCAGGGAACACTCTGTTACCAGAGAATTTCTCAAAAACATACGTGAAATGTTTTTATGCTGTTATAAGAAAGTGAAACAAGCTGTGTAACCCGTGCTAGACAATACGTTCATTAATGGTAGCTAGTAAAGTATCCCCGAGAAGTGCATTTCTGATGCCTGAAACATTTGACTTCTAGGTCTGTTGAAAAGAAGTTCAGTTAAATTTTTACTTCAGCACCAAAGAGCACAATAAAGAAATTAAAAAGGAACACTGATGACATCAATACATACACTTGCTTTTAGGAATATCTATGACACAGGGAAACAGCAGTAATGTTACATTACGCTGATTAAATTGTCTGCACTGGTTCTGAACAAAAATTAACACTTTTTACTACTAAAGTCTACAAGCACTGAGTAAACCCACATTCTGCTAATGAAGTTTTGTTCACTGTTCTCCGATTATGTCTGCTCCGATAACAGCTGCTTTTATTGGCGAGAGTAGTCATGGTGTCTCCTATAGACTTTAATACAAACTAAACCCAAAATTTAGCTAAATGTTGTGTTAAATGAAATTGTACGTTAACGCGATTGAAACTGACCCACAATTATTTTATTTACAATCATATCAACAAAAATAGAAATAAAACGCATATTCCAATTCATTTCAGAACGTATATAATATGAAAAATAATTGCTGCGTAGCTTTGTGGGGTTGTTTGTTTTGAAACTGTTCCTTTCAGAGGCAAGAGTCCAAATATCCCTTCGTGCTTCTACAATGGAAAAAACAATGTCACCAATATTCACAGTGCGTAAAATTAAGTTAGGAAGTTCATAACATGAACAGAAAGAACGAAACACCATGCAATTAATATTTTGTAACTTTACTCATACACTTCTACGTAGATAAACTATGGAATGAGCCATATTCAAACGTTTTAGTATTTACTTACACAATCATCTCCATCTGCATGATAACGATATCAATCCTAAGCTTCGATCTTATAATTCATGAACTAGGTCTTGGGCAACATTTTTATATTTTTAGGACAGTCTTATGTGTGGAGCGAAATAAAAAACATGTGTGTGAATTCCTAAGGGGCCAAACTGCTGAGGTCGTCGGTCCCTACACTTACACACTATTTAAACTAACTTATCCTAAGAACAACACACAAACCCATGCCCGAGGGAGGATTCGAACGTCCGGCGTGAGGGGGAGTGAAATATTACTGCCTTTCTCATATATTTTCGATACAGCCAAACAGTTCGCAATTTTCATCAAAAAACCTGTATTGAAAATATTATAATAAAGGTAAGTTTATTCTGTAAGTTTCCTACAACCAAACAGTTCACTATTTCAATGAAAAAATCTGCACTGAAAATATTATAATAAAAGTAAGTTTATTCTGTAAGTTTCCTGCACACAGAATTCATCTGTGAAATGATCGAGATGTCACTGTCAACTTACTGACAGCATGCGCTATCTATATCATCTATGGTCAATGAACTGTAGTAGGTCCAAATAAAAACGTGAAAGGTACTGACTGGCCAGAGTTTGTTATATCGAAACATTTACCACTGAATTTAATTTAAAACTGCGTTAAGTACGTTTACGACCCTGAACGAGGTAAATATTGGTCAGAATTTAGTATGGTCAAATTATATACTGTAGTACACTACTGAAAGTGGATGTCAGAGTAATTGTTATGCTCATCACCGCATCGCACTTTCTAAACGGCAGACAAACAAACTCCGAGGAGTTACTACTTTTCATGTTTTTATTTGTACTGCAATTCTTAGACCATAGATGATAGAGATCACACATGCCGGCACTAAGTTGAAAGTGACATCTCAGTCAGCTCAGCGGATGCTTTCTGTCTGAAGGAAACTTATGGAATAAGCGTATTTTATTACAATACTTTCAGTTAAGGTTTTTCATTGTAAAGACTTAGTTGCATCGAAAAAAAATTGTGATACGATGTAATATTTTCCTCCACACATAAATTTGTTACAAAATAAAAAAAAAATTGTCAGCGATCTAGTGTATGAATTATATAACCGAAGCTAAAGGGTGCTATCTTTAGTGTGTAGATGGGAATGGTCGTCAACGTGTATAAATGAACGCCCTTTTGATATGGTTCATTACATAGTGTGTCTACGTAAAAGTACGTGAGGGAATTTGCAAAATAATAACTGCATGGCCTTTCATTTTTTCTGTTCAAGTTACGAACTTCGTAACTTAATTTTAAGGAATGTGAATGTTGGTAACATTCTTTTACACTGTAGATGTTCGAAGCAATACGCTCTGAAGCACCAAAGACACTGATATGGGCATACGTATTCAAATATAAAGACATGAAAACAGGCAGAATACGGCGCTACGGTCGGCAACGCCTATATAAGACAACAAGTGTATCCAGCAGTTGTTACATCGGTTACTGCTGTTACAATGAAAGGCTATCAAGATTTAAGTGAGTTTGAACGTGCTGTTATAGTCAGCGCACGAGCGTTGGGACACCACACCTCCGAGGTAGCGATGAAGTGGGAATTTTTCCGTACGACCATTTAACGAGTGTACCGTGAATATCAGGTATCCGGTGAAACATCAAATCTCCGACATCGCTAAGGCCAGAAAAGATCATGCAAGATCGAGACCAACGACGACAGGAGAGAATCGTTCTGCGTGGCAGAAGTGCAACCATTCCACAAATTGCTGCAGGTCTCAATGCTGGGCCATCAACAAGTGCCAGTGCGAACCATTCAATGAAACCTCATCCATATGGGCTTTCGGAGGAGATGGCCCACTCGTGTATCCTTGATGAGTGCACGACACAAAGCTTTACACCTCGCCTGGGCCCGTCAACGTCGACATTGAACAGTTGATGACTGAAAACATGTTGCTTGGTCGGACGAGTCTCGTTTCAATTTGTATCGCGCCGATAGACGTGTACGGTTATGAAGACAACCTCATGAATCCAAGAACCCTGCATGACCTCAGAGGACTGTTCAAGATGGTGGAGGCTCTGTATTGGTGTTGAGTGTGTGCATTTGGAGCGATATGGGGCTCCTGACATGTCTAGATATGACTCTGACAGATTACACGTACGTCAGCAACCTGTCTGATCACCTGCATCTATTCAAGTCTATTGTGCATTCCGACGGATTTGGGCAATTCCAGCAGAACAATGCGACACGTCAGACGTCCAGAATGGCTACAGAGTGGCTCCAGGAAAACTCTTCTGAGTTTAAACACTTCCGTTGGCCAACAAACTCCCAAGCCATGAACATTATTGGGCATATCCGGGATGTATTGCAACTTGCTGTTTAGAAGAGATCTCCAATTCCTCATACACTTACGGATCTATAGACAGTCCTGCAGGATTCATGGTGTCAGTGTCCTCCAGCACTACTTCAGACATTAGTCGAGTCGATGCCACGACGTGTTGCGGCAGTTCTGCATGCTCGTAGAGGCCCTACACGATGTTAGGCAGGTATACCAGTTTCTTCGACTCTTCAAAATATTTTTTGACGATTTCCACATCTAACTAAAAACTGAAGCGAAGAATGAAACAGGTCGGACTATTAAAAGAGGCAAACGAATTGCCAGAAAGAGAGTCAAATTGGTGGAAAAGCGAGGTCAAAAAACTACTTGCAAAAAAGAAAAATTGTTTCAGGAAATACCAAGATCAAAAGTAGAAACCTATCGCCTTGCTGTACAAGCTAAAAAAGAGACAAAGAGCAGCCCGAAAGCAACAGCCCACATCAGTATTCGCAACAGCTTAGAAAGGATAGGGAAATTTTCAAAATTGCTGAATTTATAAATAATCAGGACAAAGATATAAACGACAGTAAGTACACTGAAAACAGATCTGAAACACTGTTAGCTTCGAATAAGACTATTTATGAAAGACAGCAAGAATACTACAAAATTTATTGGACGAAGAGCGCGCACAAGAAGCATTATCTGAGATAGCACCAGTGCCAAGCCTATTAGAAATTGTTACATATTTGTAGGAAGAATAGACATCGCCCTTAAAAAAAAACGAAAAACAGTTAAGTGTCTCGGAAGAAATACTACCTGAACTTCTAAAGGCGTAATGGGTATCCAGTATATAATGTCTCACCAAACAATTTAACCTTACCTTAATTGAAAGGAGAAAGCTTGATGACTGAAGACGAAATAACTTAATCCAGTTCTGCAAAAACGAAGGTGATAAAGCTGAGTGTGGGAAGTATCGTGTAATACAAGTTATGTCTCAAACACAGAAAGGTTCGGAAACAGCGCTTGAAAGCAGATTAAGTTAAGAGAAACCCCGTCTAATCAGTGTGATTTTACCAGCAGGATAAGCATTACAAATGCTAATGAGATCATATTGGAAAGGGAAAAATGCAAAAACCTCACAAAATACATCCATCTAGTTTTTATTGAATTCGAAAAATCTTCCGATCAAGCGCGAAGAAAGCTTTTTTATCGTGTGCAGTGCGTCCCAGAGTATTACATGTGAATTCTCAAGTAGGGCCTCTAGGCAACTCTGTAAATGAAGTTTAATATTTTTTTTACTCTTTTTAAATGAAAGTATTAGCCTTCAATGCGGCGTAATCTTCTTCTGAAGTTGCAAAAACTGCTCCGTGAAGGTAACGTTTTCCAAAATGTGAAAAAATGTTCCGACATACAACACGGCCTGCGTCTAAGAAACAAATATTAAATTTAAAAGTGTTTCAATAGAGGAAATGTTATCAGTGCAATATTTAATAGTTTATCTTTTACATTACTCCTCTATAACATCCCAATAATCAGTAAGTGAAACTAAATTAAGTAGAAGTGTTATGAAAAACAAATGTCAAATTCAATATATTTTGAAACAGAAGCTGTTTAAGACATTAAACAAATTCAGTTCACTGGAAAATAACATAACCAGCACAAGATGTTGGAAACTGCTTGTAGCTGACTCAAGTGCGTATACCTTCAAGTGATTCTGAAATCAGTCTTTGCATACTCAAGGCGCCACACTCTCCTCTCATTATGAGAACGTCAAGATAAAAGTTGTAAAAGCTGCAGGGGTGAGGGAAGAATTCTAGGTAAACGTTGGGATTGACCAAGAATCTGCTCTGTTCCCATTACTATTCATCTACAGCTAGGTTATATGGATACTCTGCAAATCACACTTAAGTGCCTCGCAGAGGGTTCATCGAACCACCTTCACAATAATTTTCCATTATTCCAATCTCAAACAGCACGCGGAAAATCAAACACCTGTATCTTCTCGTGCGAGATCTGATTTCGCTTATTTTAGAATGATGATCGTTTCTTACTATACAGATCAGCGTCGACATAATAATTTCACAGTCGGAGGAGAAAGATGGTGATTGAAATTTCGTGAAAAGGTTTCGCATCAACGATAAACGCCTTTGTTTTAATGATTTCCAACCAAAATCCCATACCGTGTCAATGATACTCTCTATTTTATTTATTAATTGTTCTGTGGGAAGGAGAAGTCTCCATGGTTATGGAACGAGTCAATACATGGAATTATAACACGATAGTAGAGACACATAAAATGAAATATAGAAAACGTATTCAGGCGATAAGTCTTAATTTAAATAAAGAAAATCAACAATGTAACAGTTGAATTTGCTTAATTTTTTAGCTCTTCCAGGAGCTCCTCGACAGAATAGAAGGAGCGAGCCATGAGGAAACTCTTCAGTTTAGCCTTAAAAGAGTTTGGGCTACTGCTAAGATTTTGGAGTTCTTGTGGTAGGTTATTGAAAATGGATGCAGCAGAATACTGCACTCCATTCTGCACAAGAGTTAAGGAAGTGCATTCCACATTCAGATTTCATTTCTGCCTAGTATTAACTGAGTGAAAGCTGCTAACTCCTGGGAATAGGCTAATATTGCTAACAACAAACGACATTAAAGAAAATATATACTGTGAGGGCAATGTCTGAATTCCCAGACTATTGAAAAGGGTTGACAAGAGGTTCTCGAACGTACACCACATATAGCTCGAACATCCCGTTTTGAGCCAAAAATACGATTTTGAATTAGAAGAAATACCCCCATAAAATTATATCATACGACATAAGTGTATGAAAACATGCGAAGTAGACTACTTTTAGTGTTGAACTATCACTTATTTCAGATACTGTTCCAATGGTAAATAAAGCAGCATTTAGTTTCTCAACAAGATCCTGGACGTGGGCTTTCCACAACAGCTTACTGTCTATCAACTTGAACTGTTCCGTCTCGCTTATAATATGCCCATTCTGTCTGATCAAAATATCGGTTCTTGTTGAATTGTGAGTCAGAAACTGAAAAACTGAGTCTTACTGTGATACAGCATCAAATTATTTTCCACGAGCTACGAACTTGTTTCATGAAGTACATTATTTGATACTGTTTCAATATTACACACAAGATCCTTCACTACCAAGCTGGTGTCATCAGCAAACAGAAATATTTTTGAATCCCCTGTAATACTAGAAGGCATATCATTTATATAAATAAGAAATAGCAGTGGCCCCAGCACCGACCCTTGGGGAACGCCCAACTTAACAGTGCTCCATTGGGACTGAACATCACTACCATTCTCAGTATTCCAGACAATTACCTTCTGCTTTCTGTTCTTAAAGTAAGAGGCGAACCAATTGTAAGCTACTCCCCTTTCTCCATAATGGTCCAACTTCAGCAGCAATATTTTGTGGTCAACATGGTCAAAAGACTTCGTTAAATCAAAGAAAACACATAGTGTTGGCAACCTTTTATTTAATCCACCCAAAACCTCACAGAGAAAAGTGAATATAGCATTTTCAGTTGTTAAACCATTTCTAAAACCAAACGCTCTCTCCTATTTCTCGATAATTCGAGTACAAAAGTGCTGCTCTTCTTTGAACTTTCTGGATGTACTCCATTAATCCTACCTGGTAAGGATCCCAGACAGCGCAGCAGTGCTCCAATCATATCATGAACTATGTCACAGCACACCTGCAGAAACTAACCTCATCGACACTTCATACGCTGGTGACATTGGTCTAGTACTAGGATCCATACCCATAATTTAAGACGACCTTAATGTTCGGTGCGAGGATCTGGAATGTAGAGGACTTAAGGAGTAGGCCTACGCAGCACCAAATCAGAACATATATATTGCAACTTACCAACAACGGCTCTCAGTTCAACTCGACTGCAACTGGTCAGTACCCTTCTAACACCCATCGACCAGTTCAAGTACCTCGCATAGGTAGTAACACCTACAGCTTCCACAGGGAAAGACATTGAAAACCGTTTCACAATCGGGTGCTTGCAATGGAGGTCATTAATATGAGACATGTGAGGTGCGGAAATGACTATTGAAGTGAAACGAAAAACGAGCGAGAAAACTAGTTGTAACCTACGGTTCAGAAATCAAGTTCATGAGTAGATCACACAGTCGGAAGTTCCATGTTACAGAGACTAGGATGTTACGCTGGTCTGGAAGAGAGGCCCTAAAAGAAAGAATAAGAAATGACAAAATGGGAGGCTTATTTAAAGTGGCAAACATAACGGAAAAGTTTCAAGTGTTTCGCTTGCCCCTGTACGGACATGACATGTACTGTGATCCAAACCGCATGACAAGCACAGTACTTGACACAGAGAACCAAAAGAAAAGGCCCCGAAGGCCCACCCGACACATGCACTAGGATCCTAAAGAACGATCTGAAAAAAAAGACTGCACCCTCAAATGATGCAAATACGTTCAGAATGAGTTACAAGTCTTGGGCCGACAGCAAGATTCGTGGGAAATAAGATAATGAAGGAAACAACGATGTTTAAATTATCCTGCACCTACAATCATTAGGAAACGTATTCTAGACATGAAACTATGTTGGCTACGGCTGAAACCAGTCACAAAATTATTTTTTTCATTTCATTATGACGCTAGTAATGAGGGTGCTAAAGAGAAGGTGCATTTCTTTCGTGCGACTGAAATCGGTGCTCGTTAGCAGCCAACAATTATTTAAGCTCTAATGTATGCTACCGATATAATGACACCTCTGCCTTCACATGTAAAAGTTCAAAATGATTGCAGATTCGAACATACATTTCCACTTTGTCCAACTTATGCTTTCCGAACGCATTACTACCTTTCAGTAAGTGCTTATGATCGCTAGAAACATCGTCATGTTGCCTTCAATGATCCCTGGCCAAGGGATCGACACTGAATTTGTATACTGAAGTTACTGCGAGACTCGCGACTACAGCACCATCTAGCGACGAATGATCGAACTAGTTGCTCAACGGCCGCTCGTAGATGTAGACCATCTTTCGTCTTACAGCAAGTATGAATTTGCGAGGGAAAATTTGTGCAGCTGTTGGCTTCTTTACATATTCTGATAGGGCATAACGATATCCAACGTTTCAGTAGCAAAATTTTACAATTTCTTACAGCAATCATTGAATATATATCTAACAGCGATATTGGTGTTTTAATTTGGATGTAATTTAATTTATAACTAAAACACAATGGAATTTTTATTGAAAGACGTTTCCTCTGGAGAGGTAATCTTAAAATATAATATATGTCCTTCTAAGCACAAAAAGGTAAGACAGTTGTCAGTCCGAAGGTTGGCTTAACACCACAGTCCTTCACCAAGCACTCCTATTGGAGATGTAACTGGATGCCGTCCTCTGGCCTCTGAACTGATTTACCCAGCCAGTCACAGGATGGGCCGATAGTTTTTCGTGGTCCAGGAACCACGGCGCTACTCGGCATTTTTCACATCAACAGACACTGAAAGACGTGCGAAAAGTAATTAGGGACAGATCGAAATTCTGGACGTAATCGGCAATCGAACGCCAGAGCCTCAGATACAGCGTCTGTTACTTGTCTGTGTTTTGCAGCTATGCGTAACCTGATAGGAAGACTAGAGGCCAATAACAACTAAAATATAAAAGGTCCTTTAGAGCTGAAGCCTTTTAGAGCTTTACGTAATATGCACACAGTTCTGTGAAACCATGTACTACCTTCGACTCTGTATTTCCACAGGCCAATACAACAACTGTTGCTGATGAATGAAAGGTAACTGTAAATAGGCCTAACTAAATAAATGCAGAAGCCCACTGCATGTCAACAGCATGTATTGGGGGTAGGGCTGACAGATTATTATGTGTGTGTAAGACCAAGTTTTGCCTAGCATAAGCCTGGTAGCAGCTAAAACGGAAATGCTTACCTTTCCTTACCGTCTACATTTACTTATTAGTTAAAAATACACGGCGTGGGTGACATTTCTTTGGAAATCTCGGGAACTCGTTAACAAAATTTTGTGGTAAGGTCTTGTGGGACCAAACTGCTGAGGTCATCGGTTCCTAAGCCTACACACTACTTAATCTAACTCAAACTATCTTGCACTATGGACAACACACACGCCCATTTCCGAGGGATGACTCGAACCACCGATGTGTGGAGCCGCACTGACCGTGACAAGGCGCCTTAGACCTAGCTGCCATCCCGCGCGTGATCTTGTTAACAATACAACAGTAACAGAAGAGCAAAGGTTTGATAAACGTCCACAAAAATAGGGTACATAGGTAGCAAAATCTTAATGCTGTGCTATTCCAATAGTGCGTTGTTATATAGGATATAGCGTCCTCAGTGAAATAATAAGAAAAGGCTAAAAAACTGTATTTATAAGGAAAAGACATTTTAAAATTGAATAATATACATTTTTCTCATGTACCCGAATTATAATAATTTCACTGTGTAAGTTTCGAGGGCAAAGAAATATAACAAAATGATCTAAAGAGACGACAAGATACGCTCTTTTGTTAACTTTTTAGTCGTCTTTACTTCTTCTCTTGTCTTGGTTGCGTGTAGACGGACATATTGCGAGTGCTGGCAAATGTAAACATATTTATACTAATTAAGCAGATATTATATTGATTTAATATTTATTTTCCTCCACAGCTGCCCGACATTGCAGAAAATACGTAGCTTTAAGATTCTTATTTTCAGTACAACAGTCGAGAGCCAGAGCCAGGACTCCGACTACAATGATATTGTTAACGGAGGTAAGAAGAAATACTCTCGCGCGCGTGCGGGCTGCAATTGTAATTAATAACTAAAGATATTTTGCTTTAAAGTGACCTGACTAGCCGAGGAAATTAATATGAAAAGTTTATTCCATTCTTCAACTTATATGTTCATGCTTTAAGATTCAGTGAGTGTAACGTTCATTAACATAACAAATAATTTATACTGAAGATTAAATTGTTAAAGAAGGAGAACTTCACGAAAGTATTTAATTGTAAATCAAAATAAAATGAAATATTTTTACTAAGGCCCACCACGTAAGTCGGAAACAATCAACATAATAATAATAATAATAATAATAATAATAATAATAATAATAATAATAATATATTAAAATATGAGAGCCGACGGACGCGAGAAGGACCAGTAACTCAAATTATTTATTATTTATTTAACTTTCCGTCACATTTACATATAATCTTTAATGGTGAATAGTTTGAAACTAGTTTTCAAACCACAGACTGCACCTCTAACTATGACTGTAACATGAGTCAAATTTTCACACAATTGCCTGCCTGTCTATTGTTTGACTGTGATATAATTCCAATGGGATTGGAGTCACTTTACAGTCAAACAGAAGAAACGCAGGCAGTGGTTTCGAAGTGACCGAAAGCATCCGAAACTAGTGACCAATAAAGACAGTAATATGTTATGTAGCTCTGACGGAAAACTAAATAAATAATACCTTTATATTACACTTCAGCTTTTTTGGCGTGCGGTATTTCCGACAAATGTGCTCCGGTTCAACAGTGTAAATGCAGTAATAAGTCTCATTATCTGTCTGATGGCAGACAGAAGAGAGGTGTCAACATCGTGTTGCGGACAGTGGATATTAAGACGAATGTGCTTTCCCATCTGAAAGTCTAACGCGGATGACCATCCAATGACATCTGCGTAGTTACATGCAAATTTTAATTGAGGCGACGGCCATAGAAACCGTAAGGGAGACATCGAGTTACTTAGGGTAGTGTAGGGTACCACACTACTACATTAGCTAACAGTTTGCACGTACACAGATCAGTCATTACGTTTCTGTCTGCGACGTGTTTTCATCAGAATTACTCTAAACCAGTGGATCCGACCAAGATTTATGGGAGATTTTCCTCGATCGTATGGAATATGTGCATGTTGTATTTATTCGCAGAGGCCACGTGTAAGTATGGGTATCGACTGCTGAAGTCAAAGAGGGGAGAGAACTGTATCAGTGACGGTAATTTTCGATATTAAGGACAAATGTGTGAATATTATATGAGTAAACGTTACGGCAGTGTTCGCATCTATTAAGCTTGATGCTTTAGGATGGTTCAAATGGTTCAAATGGCTCTGAGCACTATGGGACTTAACTACTCTGGTCATCAGTCCCCTAGAACTTAGAACTACTTAAACCTAACTAACCTAAGAACATCACACACATCCATGCCCGAGGCAGGATTCGAACCTGCGACCGTAGCAGATGCTTTAGGATTCCAGAGTTGGACACACATGTGTCATCATAGTGAAGAGTGAGTATCAATATTTCATTTCTTTCCCGTGTCGAATTTAAACGTCGGCAGTTTATGAGAGGAAGGAGAAACAATCTCATTCTTTTGTTGTTAAAAGGATACATTTATCTCAGTTGAACCTAGACACTGACGTTGACTACAACGCAAAAAAGCAAAGCTCCGTTACTTGGTCCTTGCTGTTTTCTGCGGGTTATTTTTGTTCCCTTCCAACTTGAGTTTCGCAATCACCCTAATATACACTCCTGGAAATGGAAAAAAGAACACATTGACACCGGTGTGTCAGACCCACCATACTTGCTCCGGACACTGCGTGAGGGCTGTACAAGCAATGATCACACGCACGGCACAGCGGACACACCAGGAACCGCGGTGTTGGCCGTCGAATGGCGCTAGCTGCACAGCATTTGTGCACCGCCGCCGTCAGTGTCAGCCAGTTTGCCGTGGCATACGGAGCTCCATCGCAGTCTTTAACACTGGTAGCATGCCGCGACAGCGTGGACGTGAACCGTATGTGCAGTTGACAGACTTTGAGCGAGGGCGTATAGTGGGCATGCGCGAGGCCGGGTGGACGTACCGCCGAATTGCTCAACACGTGGGGCGTGAGGTCTCTACAGTACATCGATGTTGTCGCCAGTGGTAGGCGGAAGGTGCACGTGCCCGTCGACCTGGGACCGGACCGCAGCGACGCACGGATGCACGCCAAGACCGTAGGATCCTACGCAGTGCCGTAGGGGACCGCACCGCCACTTCCCAGCAAATTAGGGACACTGTTGCTCCTGGGGTATCGGCGAGGACCATTCGCAACCGTCTCCATGAAGCTGGGCTACGGTCCCGCACACCGTTAGGCTGTCTTCCGCTCACGCCCCAACATGGTGCAGCCCGCCTCCAGTGGTGTCGCGACAGGCGTGAATGGAGGGACGAATGGAGACGTGTCGTCTTCAGCGATGAGAGTCGCTTCTGCCTTGGTGCCAATGATGGTCGTATGCGTCTTTGGCGCCGTGCAGGTGAGCGCCACAATCAGGACTGCATACGACCGAGGCACACAGGGCCAACACCCGGCATCATGGTGTGGGGAGTGATCTTCTACACTGGCCGTACACCTCTGGTGATCGTCGAGGGGACACTGAATAGTGCACGGTACATCCAAACCGTCATCGAGCCCATCGTTCTACCATTCCTAGACCGGCAAGGGAACTTGCTGTTCCAACAGGACAATGCACGTCCGCATGTATCCCGTGCCACCCAACGTGCTCTAGAAGGTGTAAGTCAACTACCCTGACCAGCAAGATCTCCGGATCTGTCCCCCATTGAGCATGTTTGGGACTAGAAGAAGCGTCGTCTCACGCGGTCTGCACGTCCAGCACGAACGCTGGTCCAACTGAGGCGCCAGGTGGAAATGGCATGGCAAGCCGTTCCACAGGACTACATCCAGCATCTCTACGATCGTCTCCATGGGAGAAAAGCAGCCTGCATTGCTGCGAAAGGTGGATATACACTGTACTAGTGCCGAAATTGTGCATGCTCTGTTGCCTGTGTCTATGTGCCTGAGGTTCTGTCAGTGTGATCATGTGATGTATCTGACCCCTGGAATGTGTCAATAAAGTTTCCCCTTCCTGGGACAATGAATTCACGGTGTTCTTATTTCAATTTCCAGGAGTGTATTTTTGTAGGTTATATTTTTAATTTACAGTCAACCTAAGTTACTGGTGTATGGAGACCAATGATTGCGCTTTACCTCAATAAATCGCAACGCGTCTTGTGACGAAAAGACGCATTTTCTTACAGTTGTAACGACGAAAGGAAAATACCCTCAGTAGTTGTAAAGCAGCTACGGACAGTATGGTCACACAAATGAAGAATTTAACTGCTGTATATTTCTTGCCAAATTTAACTTTTCGATCTCGAAACGTTTTCAGATTCACCGGATATGAAAAACGACCATTTTAAAATCTTGCCACCTCCATGATAAATTTTGCGGATGTCTGCAATAGCGTTCTAACATATCCTTTCCGTCCCGATCACTCTTATTCACTATCCGAGGTCACGAACTAAGTTTAGACTACTTATTTTACTTCAATTAGTAGTGGCGGAAACCCTATAGGGAGTGTTACAACATGCACTGAGCGTTTATATTCTTATCTCGATGTTGTTGCCCTAGAGAAAATAAAAAACTGTGCGCTGGGATGTGGCTAAAAAGAAAAGAAAAGAAAAGATCCGAGCTTTACACGTGGAACAGTAAGCCGAAAACAAAGACAAGAACATTGACTTTATGAATTGTAAATAACTGTAAATAGCGAGCGCTTATCTGAGGAGACAGTTCCTGATAAGGGTAAGTAACAAGTGACCTCACGGACAGTATAGTACAGTAATACCTCTAAAACTGATGCAATGGCGACCTTAACGAATGTTACGGGCAAAATTCTTGGTTCAGTCTGGGCGAAAGACACACAGCCAGTATATACGAAATCTAAATGCAATTCATATTCATGATGTTGAAAGAGAACAAGTAGCGGAAACGAAGCACAATTTCTTAAAATGAAAGTAAAAATATTAAGAAAAAGAGTGTTCATTAACGAGGAAACGTATTAATGATACCTTCATCATAGGTACCAACAACATACTACTTGAGAGAGCACTTTTCGTAAGTTTTAATTGTTGCCACGCATGTGACATTCACTTACATGGGAATACTGTATTCATGTGTTAGTGATTCCGAGGAAAAAGATTGTGGATTGAAGGTACAGCGCTACTGGAATCTTTCAGAATTTACAGATATCATACATGTTTATTTCCAAGGAGATAAGAGGCGAACGGCGAATCACTTGAGAGATTATAAAGCGCAAGCTTTGAGCTAATTACGACTTTACGACTTGTGAGGGAGTCTCTAGCTTTGAGCGAAGAAACGATCGCTACTGAAACATACCTTAGTCCACGACCTGATTCTCGTAAAACACAAAGTAACAAAGGAGTTTTGAGATTTCTCGACAAATGGCTACGGCTGCACTTGCTTCTAGCCTGTCTCTCTTACATTTTCCTCCTTTATGAAACTGGAGGTCCTCTTTTTGAAAGTGAATGGCCTACAGATTTGATATGTCTGTCTTTGTGGCGGATCGGGATGGAAGTACATTTTTGCGAAGATGATTATTTATTGTGAAAGTGTGGGGCAGCTACCCTCCCAGTTCCCTCGCTGAGAATTCCATTGATCTAACCGCAAGTTGTAACTGCAACTGAAAAGTATTCCCGACCCAGATCGACAGTAACAATGAACGAGGAGTATACACTGGTAAAATAGTTAGGGTCCTGCAGAGGTTAAAGCTCTGGAGCTCTGAAATAAATCCAGTCTACAGAAGCTCCATCTAGGACCCAACGGAAGGACTGAAGCTGCACATCTTAAACGACAGTGGCGTTGAGGCTGACGTCCCATCAATGGAGTTCACCCTTTCATCTCTCAGTATGTACGGGTACGATGCCACTAGCTTACATATGTGGTAAGTTGGCTCTGGTGACTTCCCTGTACATACATTAGTTTACAGGTTCACAGTTAATGTTAAATATAGTACAAAATCCTAATCGTATGTAAGAAGTACACAAAAGCTTGTTAGTAGTACAGAATCGGTATGCCAACCAGGCATTGACGCAGTCATCCCACCGACGCATCCGTTTGGTAAAACACCGTATCCTGTTGCATGAACAAGTCCACAGCTGCCCGCTACACGTCCTCGTTCGATTGGAATCGTCGACCGTTCAGGGCCTCTTTCAAGGGACCGAAGGCGTAATAACGGCACAGGGAGAGGTCATGGCTGCAGGACGGGTGCTCGAGTGTCTCCCACCAGATTTGGCGTAACTTCTGCGTTACGGCGTTTGCTCAATAGGAGCGTGCGTTACCACGAAGCAGAAGTGTCCTGGTATACCATTCCAGAATGGTGGTTTTCGATAGACAGGCTACCCCATACACATCACTCATTTTCCGATGGACATCTACCGGGGTTTTTCTCTCAGCAGCCAAGAAAACAATAACAGCACGTCGATCCCGTTTTGTCGTCATTATCTGTTGCTCGGGAGAGTCGAGTTCGTGATAACGACAATTTAAACACTTAAAGTTAGATGGGTAGAAGCTGTTTATACAGTGATAGGACAGGAGTAGGTCAATATTCGACCATTTTCGATTCTAGTACTCTTCATCTGTTCTGTCCCATTCCACTGCTCTCGCTCTGTGGAGAAGCCGGATTTGGCTCTGAGCACTATGGGACTTCACATCTGAGGTCATCAGTCCCCTAGAACTTAGAACTATTTAAACCTAACTACCTGTAACCTAGGGACATCACACACACCCATGCCCGAAGGAGGGCTGGAACCGCCGGCGGGAGGGGCCGCGAAGTCAGTGACATGGCGCCTCTAACCGCGCGGCCACTCCACTCGCAAGACGGATTTCCGTATATTCTTGCTATACTTGGCATCCTTTGATAGACGCTTCTTATTAACAATTTCATTTCACTTAAATCTACATCGACATGTACATAGCTTGTCACCAAACGATTGCGAAACGCATGGCAAAGGGTACTCAGCACGGTACATGTCAGGGTATCTTTCCGTTTCAGTCAAGTATGGACGGCCTACCTTCAGCACTCTCGCAATTCAGTTTCCTCAACATAGCTGTAATGCTCTACGCTGCATTCAGGAAACCAGTGATTATTCGTGTCGTCCTTCCACATATACGTTCACCGCCAGTTGGCCCTATTGAAGGAAGGTAATCTTGACTTCGGTGCTTATGTTGACATGCGAGTCATTGCTCTACAGTACTAGCCTCAAGCACATCAGTAGTAGCGTCAACAGGTTAGTGTTCATCACGAACGCGGTTTTGCAGTTAGTACAATGTTTACAAATGCGGAGTTGGCAGATGCCCATTTGATGTATGGGTTAGCACGGGGCAATAGCCGTGGCGCAGTACGTTTGAATAGAGACAGATTTCCAGAACGAAGGTGTCCCAACAGGAAGACGTTCGAAGCAATTGATCGGGGTCTTAGGGAGCACGGAACATTCCAGCCTATGACTCGCGATTGAGCTAGACCTAGAACGACGTGGATTGGACGAGGCAATTCTTCGTGCAGTTGACGATAACCCTAATGTCAGCGTCAGAGAAGTTGCTGTACAAGATAACGTTAAGCACGTCACTGTATGCAGAGTGATAAGGGAGAACCAGTTGTTTCCGTACCATGTACAGCGTGTGCAGGCTCTATCAGCAGCTGATTGGCCTCCACGGGACACTTCTGCGAATGGTTCATCCAACAATGTGTCAATCCTCATTTCAGTACAAATTTTCTCTTTACGGATGAGGCTTCATTCTAACATGAACAAATTATAAATTTTCACAATCAACATGTGTGGGCTGAAGAGAATCCGCACGCAATTGTGCAATCACGTCATCAACACAGATATTCTGTGAACGTTTGGTCAGGCGTTTTTGTGCCGTCTTGATTGGGCCCCATGTTCTTCAACCTACGCTCAATGGAGCACGTTGTCATGATTTCATACGGGATACTCTACCTGTGCTGCTAGAACATAAGCCTTTATAAGTACGACACAACATGTGGTTCATGCACAATGGAGCTCCTGCACATTTCAGTCGAAGTGCTCGTACGCTTCTCAACAACAGATTCGGTGATCGATGGATTGGCAGAGGCGGACCAATTCCATGGCCTCCACGCTCTCCTGGCCTCAACCTCTTTGACTTTCATTTATGGGGGCATTTGAAAGCTCTTGTCTACGCAACCCCGGTACCAAATGTAGAGACTCTTCGTGCTCGTATTGTGGACGGCTGTGATACAATACGCCATTCTCCAGGGCTGCATCAGCGCATCAGTTATTCCATGCGACGGACGGTGGATGCATGTATCCTCGCTAACGAAGGACATTTTGAACATCGTCTGTAACAAAGTGTTTGTAGTCACGCTGGTACATTCTGTTGCTGAGCGTTTCCATTCCATGATTAATGTGATTTGAAGAGAAGTAATAAAATGAGCTCTAACATGGAAATTTAACGTTTCCGGACACATGTCCACATAACATCTTTTCTCTCTGTGTGTGAGGAATGTTTCCTGTAAGTTTGGCCGTACCTGTTTGTAACACCCTGTATTGTAGTCGTAAGACATCCTTCATTCCTTTTCTTTGTTTTCTGAAGTGCACAGTGATACATTTGTAACATGTAAAGGAACCAGTTTTATACGTTATCTAGATCTGTTTCAATATTTTTCAATAGTTTCATCCAAATAGTATTTCACTGTTGATAAAAACATGTTCAGTAATTACTTAGTGACTATTAATTACCGTCACTATTCTCTGACATGAGTTTGTTGGCGGACGCCTGAAATTAATTCTACTTCTGTCGATTACTCTCCATCCAAGACGATATGCTACGTTCTTCTCCACCAGAAACGCCGTCAATCCATCCATTCATTTAGTTCGAACACGTCATATGATCGTACTCTAAGCGTTTGTGTGATAATGAGAGAAATTCTATTTCTAAATCCTGAAAAACTACATTCAAATGCTTGTTTTGGTCCACGGTTTTCAGGATGCCATGTGAGAAGAGCGAGAGCTGGATATCCCGCGACTGGTCTTTTCGAAATCTATGCTGTATGGCATCATTCTGCACGTAGATTCTGTAAGAGTTGTCGGAAAATGATACTGGAAGGTCCTTTCACGTCATCCTTCTTGTGCACTGATGTGACACATGATACCTTCCTACCGCACAGCGCAGTTTATTTGTCTTTTGGATCTACAGTTTATACTATGTTTTCCCAGAGTGGCTACCTCAGCTGCAAATTATGTATAGAAATTGACAGAGCTCCAGCCGGACTCTGGTGACCGTAATCCGCCCAGATTAAGGCGACGGAACTCTGCCGAGTCTATTGTGATACATCTAGCCAAGCACGTAAGAACTTCGACGCAACTCTGGACTTTCAAGGCAAATTCATCACAACGGCAACGTTCAATGTACATGCACTTTATACCGACCAGTACTTTTCAGTTCTAGAAATGTCTGTCGTGCAAGGATTTGATCGGTGTTGTTTGCAGCTCTAATGAAGTGCATGTCATGCAGAACAAATTTGTGTTCTTTCTGGACACGGCGGCAGCGATGATGATCACGGCAACGTGGCAACTGGAGCAAACTCGAACCCTGCGCAGCGGCTAATAATTTTTTTCACGTTGCACCAACAATAACTACGACTTCAACTACAGAACCAGGAGCTGCTGGAACAGAGGATGACCAAAACAATAGGAAGTTTCACGGCAACTGCTACAGCGGGAGCGACATCTGTGCAGCAGACACCACTCCATGCGCTGCAGCCAAAAGAAGAGTGCTACGACAGTTACCAGTAGCTCCTGCACCTCCGCTTCAACGCACGCGCCGTTTGCGACGTTGTAACGCAACGCCCTTGTCCTTCGTCTAAAGACTCTGAAACTTTAAATGTAAATAAGCAGCAGGAAATCACTATGCAGATTCATCTCTCAGGTGAGAATTGTTGAAGGCGCTACTGGCAATGTACACGCCAAGGTGAATGAACTGTGCTGTACCGGCAGCAATTACCAAACATTTCTATCAACAAAGACATCGGCACAATTTGCACTTGGCACAGTTAGGTCTTTTATAAATGATTACTTATTTATTTATCTATCCTTTCTATGTTGTGGTCGTCAGTTCCTCTATTAAATGCAACCAGGCATTCCGTTCATTTTACGTTACGTTCAAAACGATACACATGCTGTAAAACATTTACTTCAAATTTCTATGTTCAGATGAACACGTGAAAAAAGTTAATGAACAATTAAATGCCTCAAAAAGATATATATCGTGGTGAACTGACTGTACTTCCTATCGGGAAAATAAATTCAGCAGCAATATGCGTACTGGAGATAGTACCATCAGACGTCATCATATTGCAAGACGAGCGAAAGCTCGATAATTGACAGAATCGTGATTGCAAACACTTATTTATTAAAAGAAACTTCCTGGCAGATTAAATCTGTGTGCCGAACCGAGAATCAAACTTATTTTTTGATTAGTTGCAGTAGTTATCATGAAGATATTTCAGTCCGTGTTTCACACAGTTATTTTTATTATTAAAATTCACTGTGCCACACAGTAGATCACGGGTAGATCAAAAGATGAAACAGAACCCGAGATCCTCAACTGTGACGTAAACTGTTCCAGCAGTTCGATTCGTGCTCAAACACAGCCCTACTTGAAACAGTAGAATCTGAACTGACACAACAGAAGTTACTTTTAACGCGATTGTAGTTTTCCAAGAGTCTAGCATTCGCTATAAGTACCTATAGACCACTTGGACAGTCAGTGTGGCAAATATTAAATGCCCTGGGCAACGCTGGGCGCTATAGCTAATTTCATATAAACCAGAGACGTTTTATGGATGTTTGGAGAGATACAAAATTACTAAAATCTTTGTGACGTTATATACGATTCAAAAGAGAAAATAAACTGACTTCGAATACGTTAGCGTGTACTCACCGAAATACAGCAATCATCAGACGCGGACAGCATACTGCGTTTTTCCATAGATGAGTACAAAGAAGGAACTGCTTCTTAGACCATAGATACAAGAATATCATACACACGTTACCTCTGGAATGTTAACTTCTGAAACTGTAAGTCACCTGACGGTCGGAATAAAGCCAATAATTGTTGTTTCGGAACTGAGGCTTCTCATTCCAATTTTTCTCGTTTATAGCAGGACTGAAACACTGAGTTTAACAACTTGTATATTGTTACGACAGATGTAGCACTACCATTAACACAGTTTCAGCGATACTTCCAATGGTTATATTTTTAACAATCGGCCAGGCGAAAGAGTAACAATCAATAAGCAAACGTGGTATTTACCGTTCCTCCACTATATGCTTTTTATAAACGCCATTTCTCTTATTTTCTACACTGAGTGTTATTTAGTTATCGGATTCCTCAAAACTAGAAGACAAAATATTCTTTGGGCAGGGAACACTCTGTTACCAGAGAATTTCTCAAAAACATACGTGAAATGTTTTTATGCTGTTATAAGAAAGTATATACTATTTCACCAACCGCCGCCGTCTCTAATGACCTCGATGTCGACGGGACGTCGAAAACTAATCTCCCACCCCCTGTCCAGTTATTGACAAAACTGTTTTACTAAGTCCAACAACAGTGAAACAAGCTGTGTAATCTGTGCTAGACAATACGTTCATTAATGGTAGCTAGTAAAGTATCCCCGAAAAGTGCATTTCTGGTGCCTGAAACATTTGACTTCTAGGTCTGTTGAAAAGAAGTTCAGTTAAATTTTTACTTCAGCACCAAAGAGCACAATAAAGAAATTAAAAATGAACACTGATGACATCAATACATACACTTGCTTTTAGGAATATCTCTGACACAGGGAAACAGCAGTAATGTTACATTACGCTGATTAAATTGTCTGCACTGATTGTGAACAAAAATTAACACTTTTTACTACTAAAGTCTACAAGCACTGAGTAAACCCACATTCTACTAATGAAGTTTTGTTCACTGTATTCCTATTATGTCTGCTCCGATAACAGCTGCTTTTATTGGCGAGAGTAGTCATGGTGTCTCCCATAGACTTTAATACAAACTAAACCCAAAATTTAGCTAAATGTTGTGTTAAATGAAATTGTACGTTAACGCGATTGAAACTGACCCACAATTATTTTATTTACAATCATATCAACAAAAATAGTAATAAAACGCATCTTCCACTTCATTTCAGAACGTATATAATATGAAAAATAATTGCTGCGTAGCTTTGTGGGGTTGTTTGTTTTGAAACTGTTCCTTTGAGAGGCAAGAGTCCAAATATCCCTTCGTGCTTCTACAATGGAAAAAAAAAATGTCACCAAAATTCACAGTGCGTAAAATTATGTTAGGAAGTTCATAACATGAACAGAAAGAACGAAAAACCATGCAATTAATATTTTGTAACTTTACTCATACACTTCTACATAGATAAACTATGGAATGAGCCATATTCAAACGTTTTAGTATTTACTTACACAATCATCTCCATCTGCATGATAACGATATCAATCCTAAGCTTCGATCTTATAATTCATGAACTAGGTCTTGGGCTACATTTTTATATTTTTAGGACAGTCTTATGTGTGGAGCGAAATAAAAAAACATGTGTGTGAATTCCTAAGGGGCCAAACTGCTGAGGTCGTCGGTCCCTACACTTACACACTATTTAAACTAACTTATCCTAAGAACAACACACAAACCCATGCCCGAGGGAGGATTCGAACGTCCGGCGTGAGGGGGAGTGAAATATTACTGCCTTTCTCATATATTTTCGATACAGCCAAACAGTTCACAATTTTCATGAAAAAACCTGTATTGAAAATATTATAATAAAAGTAAGTTTATTCTGTAAGTTTCCTACAACCAAACAGTTCACTATTTCAATGAAAAAATCTGCACTGAAAATATTATAATAAAAGTAAGTTTATTCTGTAAGTTTCCTGCACACAGAATTCGTCTGTGAAATGATCGAGATGTCACTGTTAATTTACTGACAGCATGCGCTGTCTATATCATCTATGGTCAAGGAACTGTAGTAGGTCCAAATAAAAACGTGAAAAGTACTGACTGGCCAGAGTTTGTTATATCGAAACATTTACCACTGAATTTAATTTAAAACTGCGTTAAGTACGTTTACGACCCTGAACGAGGTAAATATTGGTCAGAATTTAGTATGGTCAAATTACATACTGTAGTACACTACTGAAAGTGGATGTCAGAGTAATTGTTATGCTCATCACCGCATCGCACTTTCTAAACGGAGGACAAACAAACTCCGGGGAGTTACTACTTTTCATGTTTTTATTTGTACTGCAACTCTTAGACCATAGATGATAGAGATCACACATGCCGGCACTATGTTGAAAGTGACATCTCAGTCAGCTCAGCGGATGCTTTCTGTATGAAGGAAACTTATGGAATAAGCGTATTTTATTACAATACTTTCAGTTAAGGTTTTTCATTGTAAAGACTTAGTTGCATCGAAAAAAATTGTGATAGGATGTAATATTTTGCTCCACACATAAATTTGTTTCAAAATATGGGGCGATATGGGGCTCCTGACATGTCTAGATATGACTCTGACAGGTTACACGTACGTCAGCAACCTGTCTGATCACCTGCATCTGTTCAAGTCTATTGTCCATTCCGACGGATTTGGGCAATTCCAGCAAAACAATGCGACACGTCAGACGTCCAGAATGGCTACAGAGTGGCTCCAGGAAAACTGTTCTGAGTTTAAACACTTCCGTTGGCCAACTAACTCCCAAGCCATGAACATTATTGGGCATATCCGGGATGCATTGCAACTTGCTGTTTAGAAGAGATCTCCAATTCCTCATACACTTACGAATCTATAGACAGTCCTGCAGGATTCATGGTGTCAGTGTCCTCCAGCACTACTTCAGACATTAGTCGAGTCGATGCCACGACGTGTTGCGGCAGTTCTGCATGCTCGTAGAGGCCCTACACGATGTTAGGCAGGTATACCAGTTTCTTCGACTCTTCAAAATATTTTTTGACGATTTCCACATCTAACTAAAAACTGCAGCGAAGAATGAAACAGGTCGGACTATTAAAAGAGGCAAACGAATTGCCAGAAAGAGAGTCAAATTGGTGGAAAAGCGAGGTCAAAAAACTACTTGCAAAAAAGAAAAATTGATTCAAGAAATATCAAGATCAAAAGTAGAAACCTATCGCCTTGCTGTACAAGCGAAAAAAGAAACAAAGAGCAGCCCGAAAGCAACAGCCCACATCAGTATTCGCAACAGCTTAGAAAGGATAGGGAAATTTTCAAAATTGCTGAATTTATAAATAATCAGGACAAAGATATAAACGACAGTAAGTACACTAAAAACAGATCTGCAACACAGTTAGCTTCGAATAAGACTATTTATGAAAGACAGCAAGAATACTACAAAATTTATTGGACGAAGAGCGCGCACAAGAAGCATTATCTGAGATAGCACCAGTGCCAAGCCTATTAGAAATTGTAACATACTTGTAGGCAGAATAGACATCGCCCTTAACAAAAGGACTAACAGTAAAGTGTCTCCGACGAAATACTACCTGAACTTCTAAAGGCGCAATGGGTGTCCAGTATATAATGTCTCACCAAACAATTTAACCTTACCTTAATTGAAAGGAGAAAGTCTGATGACTGAAGACGAAATAACTTAATCCAGTTCTACAAAAACAAAAGTGATAAAGCTGAGTGTGGGAAGTATCGTGTAATACAAGTTATGTCTCAAACACAGAAGGGTTCGGAAACAGCGCTTGAAAGCAGATTAAGTTAAGAGAAACCCCGTCTAATCAGTGTGATTTTACCAGCAGGATAAGCATTACAAATGCTAATGAGATCGTATTGGAAAGGGAAAAATGCAAAAACCTCACAAAATACATCCATCTAGTTTTTATTGAATTCGAAAAATCTTCCGACCAAGTGCGAAGAAAGCTTTTTTATCGCGTGCAGTGCGTCCCAGACTATTACATGTGAATTCTCAAGTAGGGCCTCTAGTCAACTCTGTAAATGAAGTTTAATATATTTTTTTCCTCTTTTTTAAATGAAAGTATTAGCCTTCAATGTGGTGCAATCTTCTTCTGAAGTTGCAAAAACTGCTCCGGAAAGGTAACGTTTTACAAAATGTGAAAAAATGTTCCGACATACAACACGGCCTGCGTCTAAGAAACAAATATTACATTTAAAAGTGTTTCAAAAGAGGGAATGTTATCAGTGCAATATTTAATAGTTTATCTATTACATTACTGCTCTATAACATCCCAATAATCAGTAAGTGAAACTAAATTAAGTAGAAGTGTTATGAAAAACAAATGTCAAATTCAATATATTTTGAAACAGAAGCTGTTTAAGACATTAAACAAATTCAGTTCACTGGCAAATACGATATGTCCCATGATAGAAGACTATATCAGTTTCATAGTAAAAAATGGTAAACAACTGACAAAATATGGCGTAGCAGTACACATGTTACATTAATAGATTTAAACCTACATAGAATCTTACTCACCATGAAATTCTGCAACTGGGGAACCGATTGTATCTTCCAAATAGCTTTAATATATGATGCAGCACTTACATGTGTCGAACTAAAAATATTTGCGGGTGCTGCACAAAACAGAATCTCACATCTCACAATAACATAACCAGCACAAGATGTTGGAAACTGCTTGTAGACGACTCAAGTGCGTATACCTTCAAGTGATTCTGAAATCAGTCTTTCCATACTCAAGGTGCCACACTCTCAACATTATGAGAACGTCAAGATAAAAGTTGTAAAAGCTGCAGGGGAGAGGGAAGAATTCTGGGTAAAAGTTGGGATTGACCAAGTAGCTGCTCTGTTCCCATTACTATTCATCTACAGCTAGGTTATATGGATACTCTGCAAATCACACTTAAGTGCCTCGCAGAGGGTTCATCGAACCACCTTCACAATAATTTTCCATTATTCCAATCTCGAACAGCACGCGGAAAATCAAACACCTGTACCTTGTCGTGCGAGCTCTGATTTCGCTTATTTTAGAATGATGATCGTTTCTTCCTATGCAGATCAGCGTCGACAAAATAATTTCACATTCGGAGGAGAAAGATGGTGATTGAAATTTCGTGAAAAGATTACGAATCAACGATAAACGCCTTTGTTTTAATGATTTCCACCCAAAATCCAGTACCATGTCAATGATACTCTTTATTTTATTTATTTATTGTTCCGTGGGAAGGAGAAGTCTCCATGGTCATGGAATGAGTCAATACATGGAATTATAACACGATAGTAGAAACAGATAAAATGAAATATCAAAAACATATTCAGGCGATAAGTCTTAATTTAAATAAAGAAAATCAACAATGTAACAGTGGACTTTGCTTAATTTTTTAGCTCTTCCAGGAGCTCCGCGACAGAATAGAAGGAGCGAGCCATGAGGAAACTCTTCAGTTTAGCCTTAAAAGAGTTTGGGCTACTGCTAAGATTTTGGAGTTCTTGTGGTAGGTTATTGAAAATGGATGCAGCAGAATACTGCACTCCATTCTGCACAAGAGTTAAGGAAGTGCATTCCACATTCAGATTTCATTTCTGCCTAGTATTAACTGAGTGAAAGCTGCTAACTCCTGGGAATAGGCTAATATTGCTAACAACAAACGACATTAAAGAAAATATATACTGTGAGGGCAATGTCTGAATTCCCAGACTATTGAAAAGGGTTGACAAGAGGTTCTCGAACGTACACCACATATAGCTCGAACAGCCCGTTTTGAGCCAAAAATACGCTTTTTGAATTAGAAGAAATACCCCAAAAAATTATACCATACGACATAAGTGTATGAAAACATGCGAAGTAGACTACTTTTAGTGTTGAACTATCACTTATTTCAGATACTGTTCCAATGGTAAATAAAGCAGCATTTAGTTTATCAACAAGATACTGGACGTAGGCTTTCCACAACAGCTTACTGTCTATCAACTTGAACTGTTCCGTCTCGCTTATAATATGCCCATTCTGTCTGATCAAAATATCGGTTCTTGTTGAATTGTGAGTCAGAAACTGAAAAACTGAGTCTTACTGTGATATAGCATCAAATTATTTTCCACAAGCTACGAACTCATTCCATGAAGTACATTATTTGATACTGTTTCAATATTACACACAAGATCCTTCACTACCAAGCTGGTGTCATCAGCAAACAGAAATATTTTTGAATCACCTGTAATACTAGAAGGCATATCATTTATATAAATAAGAAATAGCAGTGGCCCCAGCACCGACCCTTGGGGAACGCCCCACTTAACAGTGCCCCATTGGGACTGAACATCACTACCACTCTCAGTATTCCAGACAATTACCTTCTGCTTTCTGTTCTTAAAGTAAGAGGCGAACCAATTGTAAGCTACTCCCCTTTCTCCATAATGGTCCAACTTCAGCAGCAATATTTTGTGGTCAACACGGTCAAAAGCCTTCGTTAAATCGAAGAAAACACATAGCGTTGACAACCTTTTATTTAATCCATCCAAAACCTCACAGAGAAAAGTGAATATAGCATTTTCAGTTCTTAAACCATTTCTAAAACCAAACTCTCTCTCCCATTTCGCGATAGTTCGAGTACAAAAGTGCTGCTCTTCTTTGAACTTTCTGGATGTACTCCATTAATCCTACCTGGTAAGGATCCCAGATAACGCAGGAGTGTTCCAATCAAATCATGAACTATGTCACAGAAAACTTGCAGAAACTAACCTCATCGACACTTCATATGCTGGTGACATTGGTCTAGTACTAGGATCCATACCTGTAATTTAAGATGACCTTAATGTTCGGTGCGAGGATCTGGAATGTAGAGGACTTAAGGAGTAGGCCTACGCAGCACCAAATCAGAACATATATATTGCAACTTACCAACAACGGCTCTCAGTTCAACGCGACTGCATCTGGTCAGTGCCCTTCTAACACCCATCGACCAGTTCAAGTGCCTCGCGTAGGTAGTAACACCCACAGCTTCCACGGGGAAAGACATTGAAAACCGTTTCACAATCAGGTGCTTGCAATGGAGGTCATTAATATGAGACATGTGAGGTGCGGAAATGACTATCGAAGTGAAACGAAAAACGAGCGAAAAAACTAGTTGTAACCTACGGTTCAGAAATCAAGTTCATGAGTAGATCACACGGTCGGAAGTTCCATGTTACAGAGACAAGGATGTTACGCTGCTCTGGAAGAGTGGCTCTAAAAGAAAGAATAAGAAATGACCAAATGGGAGGCTTATTTAAAGTGGCAAACATAACGGAAAAGTTTCAAGTGTTTCGCTTGCCCCTGTACGGACATGACATGTACTGTGATCCAAACCGCATGACAAGCACAGTACTTGACACAGAGAACCAAAAGAAAAGGCCCCGAAGGCCCACCCAACACATGCACTAGGATCCTAAAGAACGAGCTGAAAAAGATAAGACTGCACCCTCAAATGATGCAAATACGTTCAGAATGAGTAACAAGCCTTGGGCCGACCGCAAGAGTCGTGGGAAATAAGATAATGAAGGAAACAACGATGTTTAAATTATCCTGCACCTACAGTCATTAGGAAACGTATTCTAGACATGAAACTATGTTGGCTACGGCTGAAACCAGCCACAAAATTATTTTTTTCATTTCATTATGACGCCAGTAATGAGGGTGCTAAAGAGAAGGTGCATTTCTTTCGTGCGACTGAAATCGGTGCTCGTTCGCAGCCAACAATTATTTAAGCTCTAATGTATGCTACCGATATAATGACACCTCTGCCTTCACATGTAAAAGTACAAAATGATTGCAGATTCGAACACACATTTCCACTTTGTCCAACTTATGCTTTCCGAACGCATTATTACCTTTCAGTAAGTGCTTATGATCGCTAGAAACGTCGTCATGTTGCCTTCAATGATCCCTGGCCAAAGGATCGACACTGAATTTGTATACTGAAGTTACTGCGAGACTCGCGACTACAGCACCATCTAGCGACGAATGATCGAACTAGTTGCTCAACGGCCGCTCGTAGATGTAGACAATCTTTCGACTTACAGCAAATATAAATTAGCGAGGGAAAATTTGTGCAACTGTTGGCTTCTTTACATATTCTGATAGGGCATAACGATATTCAACGTTTCAGTAAGAAAATTTTACAATTTCTTACAGCAATCATTGAATATATATCTAACAGCGATATTGGTGTTTTAATTTGGATGTAATTTAATTGAAAGACGTTTCCTCTGGAGAGGTAATCTTAAAATATAATATATGTCCTTCTAAGCACAAAAAGGTAAGACAGTTGTCAGTCCAAAGGTTGGCTTAAACCACAGTCCTTCACCAAGCACTCCTATTGGAGATGTAACTGGATGCCGTCCTCTGGCCTCTGAACTGATATACCCAGCCCGTCACAGGATGGGCCGATAGTTTTTCGTGGTCCAGGAACCACGGCGCTACTCGGCATTTTTCACATCAACAGACACTGAAAGACGTGCGAAAAGTAATTAGTGACAGATCGAAATTCTGGACGTAATCGGCGATCGAATGCCAGAAACTCAGATACAGCGTCTGTTACCTGTCTGTATTTTGCAGCTATCAGTAACCTGATGGGAAGACTAGAAGCCAATAACAACTAAAATGTAAAAGGTCCTGTAGAGCTGAAGCCTTTTAGAGCTTTACGTAAGATGCACACAGTTCTGTGAAACCATGTACTACCTTCGACTCTGTAATTTCACAGGCCAATACAACAACTGTTGCTGATGAATGAAAGGTAACTGTTAATATGCCTAACTAAATAAATGCAGAAGCCCACTGCATGTCAACAGCATGTATTGGGGGTAGGGCTGAAAGATAATTATGTGTGTGTAAGACCAAGTTTTGCCTAGCATAAGCCTGGTAGCAGCTAAAACGGAAATGCTTACCTTTCCTTACCGTCTACATTTACTTATTAGTTAAAAATACACGGCGTGGGTGACATTCCTTTGTAAATCTCGGGAACTCGTTAACAAAATTTTGTGGTAGGGTCTTATGGCACCAAACTGCTGAGGTCATCGGTTCCTAAGCCTACACACTACTTAATCTAACTCAAACTATCTTGCACTATGGACAACACACACGCCCATTTCCGAGGGATGACTCGAACCACCGATGTGTGGATCCGCGCTTACCGTGACAAGGTGCCTTAGACCGCGCTGCCATCAAGCACGCGATATTGTTAACAATACAACAGTAACAGAAGAGCAAAGGTTTGATATACGTCCACAAAAATAGGGTACATAGGTAGCAAAATCTTAATGCTGTGCTATTCCAATAGTGCGTTGTTATATAGGATATAGCGTCCTCAGTGAAATAATAAGAAAAGGCTAAAAACTGTATTTATAAGGAAGAGACATTTTAAAATTGAATAATATACATTTTTCTCATGTACCTGAATTATAATAATTTCTTTGTGTAAGTTTCGAGGGCAAAGAAATATAACAAAATGATCTAAAGAGACGACAAGATACGCTCTTTTGTCTTGTCGTCTTTACTTCTTCTCTTGTCTTGGACATATTGCGTGTGCTGGCAAATGTAAACATATTTATACTAATTAAGCAGATATTATATTGATTTAATATTTATTTTCCTCCACAGCTGCCCGACATTGCAGAAAATACGTAGCTTTAAGATTCGTATTTTCTGAACAATAGTCGAGAGCCAGAGCCAGGACTCCGACTACAATGCAGTGGTTAACGGAAGTCAGAAGAAATACTCTCGCACGCGTATGGGCTGCAATTGTAATTAATAACTAAAGATATTTTGCTTTAAAGTGAGCTGACTAGCTGAGGAAATTAATATGAAAAGTTTATTCCATTGTTCAACTTATATGTTCATGCATTAAGATTCAGTGAGTGTAACGTTCATTAACATAACAAATAATTTATACTGAAGATTAAATTGTAAAAAAAGAAGGAGAACTTCACAAAAGCATTTAATTGTAAATCAAAATAAAATGAAATATTTTTACTAAGGCCCACCACGTAAGTCGGCAACAATCAACATAATAATGATAATAATAATAATAATAATAATAATAATAATATATTAAAATATGAGAGCCGACGGACGCGAGAAGGACCAGTAACTCAAATTATTTATTATTTATTTAACTTTCCGTCACATTTACATATAATCTTTAATGGTGAATAGTTTGAAACTAGTTTTCAAACCACAGACTGCACCTCTAACTATGACTGTAACATGAGTCAAATTTTCACACAATTGCCTGCCTGTCTATTGTTTGACTGTGATATAATTCCAATGGGACTGGAGTCACTTTACAGTCAAACAGAAGATACGCAGGCAGTGGTTTCGAATTGACCGAAAGCATCCGAAACTAGCGACCGATAAAGACAGTAATATGTTATGTAGCTCTGACGGAAAACTAAATAAATAATACCTTTTATGACATATTACACTTCAGCTTTTTTGGCGTGCGGTGTTTCCGACAAATGTGCTCCTGTTCAACAGTGTAAATGCAGTAATAAGTCTTATTATCTGTCTGATGGCAGATAGAAGAGAGGTGTCAACATCGTGTTGCGGACAGTGGATATTAAGACGAATGTGCTTTCCCATCTGAAAGTCTAACGCGGAAGACTATCCAATGACATCTGCGTAGTTACATGCAAATTTTAATTGAGGCGACGGCCATAGAAAACCGTAAGGGAGACATCGAGTTACTTAGGGTAGTGTAGGGTACCACACTACTACATTAGCTAACAGTTGCACGTACACAGATCAGTCATTACGTTTCTGTCTGCGACGTGTTTTCATCAGAATTACTCTAAACCAGTGAATCCGACCAAGATTTATGAGAGATTTTCCTCGATCGTATGGAATATGCGCATGTTGTATTTCCGGTTGGGAAAACCCCGTCCCAACCCAATTTTCCTAGGAGATGTCAGTCAGCCCTCTGTATCCTAGGGCTGGAAACAGAAAAAAATATCGAATTTCTCCGTCGCTGAGAATTCACAAATACTGTAAGCGATGCGTTATTACTTGTTTATTCGCAGAGGCCACGTGAAAGTATGGGTATCGACTGCTGAAGTCAAAGAGGGGAGAGAACTGTATCAGTGACGGTAATTTTCGATATTAAGGACAAATGTGTGAATATTATATGAGTAAACGTTACGGCAGTGTTCGCATCTATTAAGCTTCATGCTTTAGGATTCCAGAGTTGGACACACATGTGTCACCATAGTGACGAGTGAGTATCAATATTTCATTTCTTTCCCGTGTCGAATTTAAACGTCGGCAGTTTATGAGAGGAAGGAGAAACAATCTCATTCTTGTGTCGTTAAAAGGATACATTTATCTATGTTGAAACTAGACAATCACGTTGACTACAACGCAAAAAAGCAAAGCTCCGTTACTTAGTCCTTGTGGGCAGTCAGGATCGACCGAGCGCCTTGTTATCCTCTGTTACACAGGGCCGTGGGGTCAGCACACGGCTCCCTGGCCGTTGTCGGTTTTGTAAGCTGCAATCCTCCCACCAAAACGGAACCTGCATTCACGTCAACACCGGCATGAGGCCCTGTATGCACACACATCAGCAAGAGAGACTGGGGGCGGGCGCTTGCTCGCTCCTGATATCTGGCGATATCGACTGTTTATTCCTTACCAAATTCTTACTTGTTTCTGCGATTCTACTAAACGGTAGCTTTATCGGTTTGTATACATCTCGGGTTCGTTAGGTTGTCTCTTCGTCCATGGAGTTTCCTCGGCGTGGCGGCGGTTTCGGAGCTGCAGTGGAGTCAACTTTTATAAGTGTAATTTGCTATTTCCTGCGGGCTATTTTTGGTTCCCGTCCAACTCTTGTTTCGCAAGCAGCCTAATATATTTTTCTAGGTTATATTTTTAATTTTCAGTGTCAACCTAAGTTATTGGTGTATGGAGACCAAGGATTGTGCTTTACCACAATAAAGCGGAACGCGTCTTGTGGGGAAAAGACGCATTTTCTTACAGTTGTAACGACGGAAGGAAAATATCCTCAGTAGTTGTAAAGCAGCTACGGACAGTATGGTCACACAAATGACGAATTTAACTGCTGTATATTTCTTGCCAAATTTAACTTTTCGATCTCGAAACGTTTTCAGATTCACCGGATATGAAAAACGACCATTTTAAAATCTTGCCACCTCCATGATAAATTTTGCGGATGTCTGCAATAGCGTTCTAACATATCCTTTCCGTCCCGATCACTCTTATCCACTATCCGAGGTCGTGAACTAAGTTTAGACTACTTATTTGACTTCAATTAGTAGCGGCGGAAACCCTATAGAGAGTGTTACAACATGCACTGAGCGTTTATATTCTTATCTCGATCTTGTTGCGCTAGAGACAAATAAAAGACTGTCCGCTGGGATGTGGCTGGAAAGAACCAAGCTTTACATGTGGAACAGTAAGCTGAAAACAAAGATCCATATATTTGGTCAAGGACATCGACTTTATAAATTGTAAATAACTGTAAATAGCGAGCTCTTATCTGAGGAGACATTTCCTGATAAGGGTAAGCAACAAGTGACCTCACGGATAGTATAGTACAGTAACACCTCTAAAACTGATGGAATAGCGACCTTAACGAATGTTACGGGCAAAATTCTTGGTTCAGTCTGGGCGAAAAACACACAGCCAGTATATACGAAATCTAAATGCAATTCATATTAATGTTGTTGTAAGGGAACAAGCAGCGGAAACGAAGCATTATTTCCTAAAATGAAAGTAAAAATATTGAGAAAAAGAGTGTTCATAAACGAGGAAACGTATTAATGATACCTTCATCATAGGTATCAACAACATACTACTTCAGAGAGAAAATTTAGTATGTTTTATTTGCTGTCACGCATGTGACATTCACTTACATGGGAATACTTTCTGTATTCATGTGTTAGTGATTTCCGATATTGTTTCCACGAGGAAAAAGATTGTCGATGGAAGGCACAGCGCTACTGGAATCTTTTAGAATTTACAGATATCATACATGTTTATTTCCAAGGAGATAAGATGCGAACGGCGAATTAGTTGAGAGATTATAAAGCGCAAGCTTTCAGCTAACTACGACTTTACGGGCTGTGGGGGAGTCTCTAGCATTAGGCGAAGAAACGATCGCTACTGAAACGTACCTTACTCCACGATCTGATTCCCGTAAAACACAAAGTAACAAAGGAGTTTTGAGATTTCTCGACAAATGGCTACGGCTGTACTTGCTTCTAGCCAGTGTCTTTCACATTTTCCTCCTTTTTGAAAGTGGAGGTCCTCTTTTTGAAAGTGAATGGCCTACGGATTTGATATGTCTGTCTTTGTGGCGGATCGGGATGGAAGTACATTTTTGCGAAGATGATTATTTATTGTGAAAGTGTGGGGCAGCTACCCTCCCAGGACCCTCGCTGAGAATTCCATTGATCTAACCGCAAGTTGTAACTGCAACTGAAAAGTATTCCCGACCCAGATCGATAGTAACAACGAACGAGGAGTATACACTGGTAAAATAGTTAGGGTCCTGCAGAGGTTATGGCTCTGGAGCTCTGAAATAAATCCAGTGTACAGAAGCTCCATCTAGGAAACCAACGGAAGGACTGAAGCTGCAAAAATTAAACGACAGTGGCGTTGAGCTTGACGTCCCATCAATGGAGGTCATCCTTTCATCTCTCAGCATGTACGGTGCCACTAGCTTACATCTGTGGAAAGTTGGCTCTGATGACTTCCCTGTAGATACATCAGTTTACAGGTTCACAGTTAATGTCAAATATAGTCCAAAATCCTAATTGTATGTAAGAAGTACACAAAAGCTTGTTAGTAGTACAGAATCGGTGTGCCAACCAGGCACTGACGCAGTCATCCCATCGACGCATCCGTTTGGTAAAACACCGTATCCTGTTGCATGAACAAGTCCACAGCTGCCCGCTGCACGTCCTCGTTCGATTGGAATCGTGGACCCTTCAGGGCCTCTTTTAAGGGACCGAAGGCGTAATAACGGCACGGGGAGAGGTCACGGCTGCAGGACGGGTGGTCGAGTGTCTCCCACCAGATTTGGCGTAACTTCTGCGTTACGGCGTTTGATCAATAGGAGCATGCGTTATCACGAAGCAGAAGTGTCCCTGGTATACCATTCCAGAATGGTGGTTTTCGATAGACAGGCTACCCCATACACATTACTCATTTTCCGATAGATGTCTACCGGGATTGTTCCTTCAGCAGCCAAGAAGACAATAACAGCACGTCGATCCCGTTATGTCGTCACTATCTGTTGTTCGGGAGAGTCGAGTTCGTGATAACGACAATTTAAACACTTTAAAGTTAGATGGGAAGAATCTATTTATACAGTGATAGGTCAGGAGTAGGTCAATATTCGACCATTTTCGATTCTAGTACTCTTCATCTGTTCTGTCCCATTCCACTGCTCTCGCTCTGTGGAGAAGCCGGATTTGGCTCTGAGCACTATGGGACTTAACATCTGAGGTCATCAGTCCCTTAGAACTTAGAACTACGTAAGCCTAACTAACCTAAGGACATCACACACATCCATGCCCGAGGGAGGATTCGAACCTGCGACTGTAGCGGTCGCGAGGTTCCAGACTGAAGCGCCTAGAACCGCTCGGTCACATGGGCTGGCTTATTTTAAAATATTCAAATGTGTGTGAATTTCTAAGGGACCAAACTGCTTAAGTCATCGGTCCCTAGAATTACACACTACTCAGACTAACTTATGCTAAGAACAGCACACACACCCATGCCCGAAGGAGGGCTGGAACCGCCGGCGGGAGGGGCCGCGAAGTCAGTGACATGGCGCCTCTAACCGCGCGTCCACTCCACTCGTAAGCCGGGTTTCCGTACCTTTTTCCTATACTTGGCATCCTTTGATAGACACTTCTTATTACCAATTTCATTCCACTTAAATCTACATCGACATCTACATACCTAGCCACCAAACTACTGCGAAACGCATGGCAAAGGGTAGCACGGTACATGTCAGGGTATCTTTCCGTTTCAGTCAAATATGGATGGCCTACCTTCAGCACTCTCGCAATTCAGGTTCCTCAACATAGCTATGATGCTCTACGCTGCATTCAAGAAACCTGTGATTACTCGCGTCGTCCTTCCTCATATACGTTCACCACCAGTTGGCCCAATTGAAGGAAGGTAATGTTGACTTCGGTGCTTGTGTTGACATGCGACTCATTGCTCTACAGTACTAGCATCAAGCACATCAGTACGTAGCATCAACAGGTTAGTGTTCATCACGAAAGCGGTTTTGCAGTCAGTACAATGTTTACAAATGCGGAGTTGGCAGATGCCAATTTGATGTATGGATTAGCACGGGGCAATAGCCGTGGCACAGTACGTTTGTATCGAGACAGATTTCCAGAACGAAGGTGTCCCGGCAAGAAGACGTTCGAAGCAACTGATCGGCGTCTTAGGGAGCACGGAACATTCCAGCCTATGACTTGCGATTGGGCAACACCTAGAACGACGTGGATTGGACGAGGCTATTCTTCGTGCAGTTGACGATAACCCTAATGTCAGCGTCAGAGAAGTTGCTGTACAAGATAACGTTGACCACGTACTGTATGTAGAGTGATAAGGGAGAACCAGTTGTTTCCGTACCATGCACAGCGTGTACAGGCTCTATCAGCAGCTCATTGGCCTCCACGGTATACTTCTGCGAATGGTTCATCCAACTATGTGTCAATCCTCATTTCAGCGCAAATTTTCTCTTTACGGATGAGGTTTCATTCCAACGTGATCAAATTGTAAATTTTCACAATCAACATGTGTGGGCTGACGAGAATCCACACGCAATTGTGCAATCACGACATTAACACAGATTTTCTGTGAACGTTTGGGCAGGCATTGTTGGTGACGTCTTGATTGGGCCCCCATGTTCTTCCACCTACGCTCAATGGAGCACGTTATCATGATTTCATACGGGATACTCTACCTAGGCTGCTAGAACATGTGTCTTTATAAGTACGACACAACATGTGGTTCGTGCACGATGGAGCTCCTGCACATTTCAGTAGAAGTGTTCGTACGCTTCTCAACAACAGATTCAGTGACCGATGGATTGGTAGAGGCGGAGCAATTCCATGGCCTCCACGCTCTCCTGACCTCGAACCTCTTGACTTTCATTTATGGGGGCATTTGAAAGCTCTTGTCTACGCAACCCCGGTACCAAATGTAGAGACTCTTCGTGCTCGTATTGTGGACGGCTGTGATACAATACGCCATTCTCCAGGGCTGCATCAGCGCATCAGGGATTCCATGCGACGGACGGTGGATGCATGTATCCTCGCTAACGGAGACATTTTGAACATTTGCTGTAACAAAGTGTTTAAAAGTCACGCTGGTACATTCTGTTGCTGAGCGTTTCCATTCCATGATTAATGTGATTTGAAGAGAAGTAATAAAATGAGCTCTAACATGGAAATTAAGCGTTTCCGGTCACATGTCCACATAACATCTTTTCTTTTCTTTGTGTGTGATGAATGTTTCCTGAAAATTTGGCCGTACCTTTTTGTAACACCCTGTATTGTATTAGTAAGACATCCTTCATTCCTTTTCTTCGTTTTCTGAAGTGCACAGTGATACATTTGTAACATGCAAAGGAACCAGTTTTATACGTTATCGAGATCTGTTTCAATATTTGTCAATATTTTCATCCAAATACTACTTCACTGTAGATAACAACATGTTCAGAAATTACTTGGTGACTATTAATTATCGTCACTATTTTCTGCCATGAGTTTGTTTGCGGACTCCTGAAATTAATTCTACTTCTGTCGATTACCCTCCATCCAAGACGAGATGCTACGTTCTTCTCCACCAGTAACGCCCTTAATCCATCCATTCATTTAGTTTGCACACGTCATATGATCGTACTTTAACGTTTGTGTGATAGTGAGAGACATTCATTTTCAAAATACTGAAAAACTAAATTCACATGCTTGTTTCTCTCCACGGTTTTCAGGCTGTCATGTGAGAAGAGCGGGAGCTGGATATACCGCGACTGGTGTTTTCGAAATCTTTGCTGTGTGGCGTCATTCTGCACGTAGGTTCTGTAAGAGTTGTCCGGCAATGATACTGGGAGGTCCTTTCACGTCATCCTTCTTGTGCACCGATGTGACACATGATACCTTCCTACCGCACAGCGCAGTTTATTTGTCTTTTGGATCTACAGTCTATACTATGTTTTCCCAGAGGGGCTACCTCAGCTGCAAATTATGTATAGAAATTGACAGAGCTCCAGCCGGACTCTGGTGACCGTAATCCGCCCAGATTAAGGCGACGGACCTCTGCCGAGTCTATTGTGATACATCTAGCCAAGCACGTAAGAATTTTGACGCAACTCTGGACTTTCAAGGCAAATTCATCACAACGGCGACGTTCAATGTACATGCAGTTTATACCGAACAGTACTTTTCAGTTCTAGAAATGTCTGTCGTGCAAGGATTTGATCGGTGTTGTTTGCAGCTCTAATGAAGTGCATGTCATGCAGAACAAATTTGTGTTCTTTCTGGACACGGCGGCAGCGATGATGATCACGGAAACGTGGCAACTGGAGCAAACTCGAACCCTGCGCAGCGGCTAATAATTTTTTTCACGTTGCACCAACAATAACTACGACTTCAACTACAGAACCAGGAGCTGCTGGAACAGAGGATGACCAAAACAATAGGAAGTTTCACGGCAACTGCTACAGCGGGATGCGAATTCTGTGCACCAGACACCACTCCATGCGCTGCAGCCAGAAGAAGAGTGCTACGACAGTTACCAGTAGCTCCTGCACCCCCGCTTCAAGGCACGAGCCGTTTCCGACGTTGTAACGCAATGCCCTTGTCCTTCGTCTAATGTCTCTGAAACTTTAAATGTAAATAAGCAGCAGGAAATCACTATGCAGATTCATCTCTCACGTGAGAATCGTTGAAGGCGCTACTGGCAGTGTACACGCCAAGGTGAATGAACTGTGCTGTACCGGCAGCAATTACCTAACATTTCTATCAACAAAGACATCGGCGCAATTTGCACTTGGCACAATTATGTCTTTTATAAATGATTACTTGTTTATTTATCTATCCTGTCTATATTGTGGTCGTCAATTCGTCTATTAAATGTAACCAGGCATTCCGTACATTTTACGTTACGTTCAAAACGAAACACATGCTGTAAAACGTTGGGATAAACGCTTTTTCTACTTACAACACCAACAGTAAAAAAATAGTAGCGACTCTAGAATGCAGCAGAGTTTACATCAGTTCAAGGGAAACAAAACACCAGAGACAAATTAGAGCCAGGTAGATTTAAACTGAGGGCCTTGGCAGGGGTGGACGCGAGCGAAGAAGTGCGGCGGGCAGGGAGAGAGGAACGTTAAATAGTACAACTAATGAAGAGGCGGAGACAGAAGGTGACGACGCTAACAAAGGAACGAAAAGAGGAAGAAGAAATAAAAATATTTTGTTAACAGAAAAGTGAAATGTACATCACAGCTAGGAGGAAAAATGATCCACAAACAGTGCAACATTATAAAAACTACTACAAGTCCATAACTATGTGCATTACGTCTGAGATTAGCACCTCTGATGATCAAATTAAAACAATTTGGAATATTTTTAAAAGGTAAAGAGGGCAACCGTGAGCTCAGGAAGACTGTATTTCTATCAAACTCAATGAAAAGTTTGTTATCAAGAAATCAGAAGTAGGAAACAATTTAATAATCATTTTTAGTGTTATAGAGAAAATAGGATCAAATTATTCTATAGAAAATGCAAGGCAGTATGTGGAAGAGGCTACACCTACGCAATTTCATAAAATTGAAATTACACCCACATCTCCTACTGAAATTAGGAAATTAATAAATTCACTCACAAGTAAAAGTTCACATGCAATTGATGGAATTTCCAATAGATTTCTTAAAACTTTGAACATAGCTGCTAAGGTTCAGTGACCGTGTCAGAATTATATTAGAACAAATAAGCCCTCGATCACAAATATTAAGTCAAAATGGACCAGGTTTCGACGCTACTATGAGCGTCGTCTTCAGAATTAGACTAACTGTTAATTCTTTATATTTAGAAGCAGCCTTAGATACCTGGGCAGGTAAGAAACGTAAAATTTTGAACATAGCTGCTAAGGTTCAGTGACCGTGTCAGAATTATATTAGGACTAGTCAATTTTGACTTAATTTTTGTGACCGAAGGCTTATTTGTTCTAATGTAATTCTGACACGGTCACTGAACCTTAGCAGCTATGTCCAAAATTTTACGTTTCTTACCTGCCCAGGTATCTAAGGCTGCTTCTAAATATAAAGAATTAACAGTTAGTCTAATTCTGAAGACGACGCTCATAGTAGCGTCGAAACCTGGTCATTTTTGACTTAATGTTTGTGACCAAGGGCTTATTTGTTCTAATAGATTTCTTAAAGCTTGTTCCCAACAGTTAAGTAGGATTCTCAGCCACACATGTAGCAGTTCACTAAACACGGCATTTTTCCAGATAGACTGAAATACGCTATTGCTAAACCACTGCATAAAAAAGGGGATAGGTCTGATGGTAACAACTACCGCCCAATCTCGCTTCTGACAGCTTCATCCAAAATTCTTGAGAAAGTAATGTATTCAAGAATACCATCACATGTTTGTAAAAATGAAGTACTAACAAAATGTCAGTTTTCAGGAAGGCTTTTCAACAGAAAATGCTTTGAATGATCAAATATTAAATGCATTGAATAATCAAACGTCACCCATCGGGATATTTTGTGATCTCTCAAAGTCTGTTTATTATGTGAATCATGAAAACTTCTATAATAGCTTAAGTATTGTGGTATGAGCTGGACAGTACACAAATGGTTTAATTCATACTTAACTGGAAGAATGGAGAAGGTTGAAATTAACAGTACAGATTACAGAAACCAGCAAAGTCGGGAAGTATCAAGAATGGTGTCCCACAGTGTTCAGTCTTGGGTCCCTTATTGCTCTTAATATAAATTAATGACTGGCCACTCTGTATTCATGAAGATGCAAAGGTAGTTCTTCTTGCTGATGATACAAGTATAGTAATCACACCCAAGAAACAAGAATCAGCTGAGGAAATTATAAATACTGTCTTTCGGGAAATTTTTAAGTGATTCTCTGCAAATGGACTCTCATTAAATTTTGAGAAAACACAGTATATACAATTCTGTACAGTAAATGGCATAACACCTTTGATAAATGTAGACTATGAACAAAAGTCTGTTGCTAAGGCAGAATATTCAAAATTTCTGGGTGTGTGTATTGATGAGAAATTGAATTGGAAGAAACAGATTGTTGATCTGCTGAAACGGTTAGGTTCAGCTTCTGTACGCTGTTAGTGTTACTGCAAATTATGGTGATATACGTATCAGTAAATTAGCCTGATATACCTGTTTTCATTCATTGCTTTCATATGGCATCATGTTTTCGGATAATTCATCATTAGGACAAAAAGTATTCATTTCACAAAAGTGTGTAATCAGAATAATAGCTGGAGTCCATCCAAGATCACCTTGCACATATTTCTTTAAGGAACTCGAGATATTCACAATACCTTTGGAATACATATATTCACCTACGAAATTTGTTATTAATAACCATCCCATTTCAAAAATAACAGTGAAGTGCATAGCTGCAACACTACAAGAAAGGATGATCTTCACTATTATGGGTTAAATCTGACTTTGGTACAGAAAGAGGTGAATTATGCTGCCACAAAATTGTTTGGTCATTTGCCAAATAGCGTTAAAAGTCTGACAGATAGCCAACCAACATTTAAAAACAAAATAAAAGAATTTCTGAACGACACCTAATACTGTTCAATAGAAGAATTTTTAGATATGAAGCAGTAACTGAAAAAAGGATTAATTAATTAATTATTTTGTGTAAAGGAAACTTATGTTAAGGTGACTTGTTCCACATCTTTACGGAATGTCGTATTCATGATCTATGGAACAAATATTAATGTAATTAATGCACAACTAGGATGAGATGGGAGCATTTTCTCTGCTCTTTGACAGTGCGAGAAACTGGTTATATAGCTGATTTGAGAGAAAAACTGGCCATTTTCGTTGATTTTTACGAAAAAGAGCTTCAGATTTTTCTTGAATGCAACTAGGCATTGAACTATGCGCGGAACAGATTTCGGCGTCAGAGGAGTAGGTTGAGACTTCCTTCTTTTTTCTTTCATTTTGTTGACGGGAAAAACTAGGACACTAAGCAGCGGAGACTGTGTTGCGATTACTGTGAGGCGACAGGAACTCAAACCCTGAAGCGACGTGCTGTGGTGCGTGAGCACTGAGGAAGCCATTGAGTTTGAGTGGTGTGTGGCAGTTAGGTAACTCAAGTGGCCGCAATCATCCCAGCTGGCCGCACGAAGCAGTGACACAGTGATGCAGACGAATGTTGCAGATGTACCGCACAGGCCAACACTAACCGTCTGTTTTCACTACTCGCGCCATGTGAGATGACGTCGCAGTAGTGGAGTCACTGAGAGCGAGTGCACTAGTGTACGTTCCACATCCTGTGGAAGTACAATCTAAAATTTATTTCCAAAAACAAACACTAAACTATTTCTAGTCCAAATAAAATGTCTCCTCTTCTTTGTTACTTATTTAGGCCCCAATATGAAATTCTCACCTCAGTTTAAGTAATAACGGCGACAGAGTGACCCTTCCTGCAGCTTCTTAGTATGTTAGTTACAGAAAAGTAAGTAGCTACTAATACCGTCATGCTATGGAAACTACGTTGCCTGGTAAGTTACCAGTGTGAGACACGTAACGTTCACATTCTTTCACACTTCACTTGAAATTATATGAGCATGTGGAGTGCCCTCTGGCGGCAATACCGCCCTACATTTTACTTGGTATGCTCATGTTATCGATGGATGGCTTGGGAGGTGATACCTGTTTACTTTATCAAAATACACCTCGTATGTGAATACAAAAAGTGAAGTATAATCTGCTGACGTGGAGAATCCAAAGTATTGGATAGTTATAATGGAGTGTACGCCACTTGAGAGGGCTTCCATGAAAAACGAGTGATCATAGAACAATGAAACTTTGTGGACATATTTGTACAGGCTTGCGGAAGAAAAATTACGGATAAACCATTGAAAGAAACATATTTTAATTTGTCCATGAGAGTGTGACGTTTTTGACTTGAGTACCATGTTTAAGTTCCAGGTTACAAACGTTGCTCAGTGTGGCGGCTGTCAGGACGTCAAGTTCGTACGGGGATCATTTCACAACTGTTCGGAGCAAAAAATGGTTCAAATGGCTCTGAGCACTAGTGGACTTAACATCTGAGGTCATCAGTCCCCCAGGACTTAGGACTACTTAAACCTAACTAACCTAAGGACATCACACATATCCATGCCCGAGGCAGGATTCCAACCTGCGACCGCAGCATTCGCGCGGTTCCGGACTGAGCGCCTAGAACAGCACGGTCACCGAGGCCGGCTGTTCGCAGCAGTTTTCGAACGGAGTGCCATGGAATAATATTCAGTTGTCGTGGCGCAGCTCGAGCACTGCTTGAAGATCGCATACTGAGAGCAGCATTCTCAGCAGCGGCAACAACTTCTTCAATAATTTGTGGCGCAGTTGGCGGTCGACAGCTCCCAGGAACAATTCTCTTAATCGAGAGTTAATTCGAACTTCTAAGTCAAGTGACATCTGGCGTTCCACAAGGTAGTGTCATAGGCCCTCTGCTGTTCCTGATCTACATAAATGATCTGGGTGATAATCTGAGCAGCCCCCTTAGACTGTTTGCAGATGACTCTGTAATTTAGCGCCGGCTGGTCTGGCCGTGCGGTTCTAGGCGCTTCAGCCTGGAACCGCGTGAACGCTACGGTCGCTGGTTCGAATCCTGCCTCGGGCATGGATGTGTGTGATGTCCGTAGGTCAGTTAGGTTTAAGTAGTTCTACGTTGTAGGGGACTGATGACCTCAGCTGTTAAGTCCCATAGTGCTCAGAGCCATTTTTGTAATTTAGCGTCTAGTAAAATCATCAGACGATCAATTCCAATTACAAAATGATCTAGAGAGAATTTCTGTGTGGTGAGAAATGTGGCAATTGGCAGTAAACAAAGGAAAGTGAGAGGTCATCCACATGGGTCTCTGACGCTAGAGGGTCCCAACTGTAGTGTGTAATATGGCGGTTTGCAACGAAACTGTGTCGGTACGTGAGAGACAGTGTCCTGTAATTGAGCTTCAAATTAGAGGAGTTCGTCAACACATTCAGCATTGACAATTCCAGACCAGACACAAGGGCTGTGATATCTGCAACAATCGACTTCTTGGATTCTCTGTCGTCGTTCGTCTGCCACACGACTTGGCCCATTTCGAGTTTCATGCGTTCAGAAAACGTAAACAGGACCTTCGATTACTTCACTTTTATAACGATGAAGCGGTGCTAGCAGAGGTGAGGTTGTGGATCTGTCAACATACATTCGACAGCTATGGTATCAACAAACTGGTCTCTCGTTGGGAGTAATGCGTTTGACACTAGAGTGACTACATTGAGAAATAAATATGTAGACACGAGCACTAAAGATGTAGAATGTTAATAACATTTATTTTATTTCAAAACCTCTAAGAGACAAAAATAGGAAGCATTACTTTTCAGCACGCCTTTGAGTATGTATCGCATCGTGTCAGTAGCAATGCTTCTTTCTACGATTCCATATGAAATCGAATGAAACTGGAAAACGTTTAGTAAAGAATGCAAATGAAAGAGTTAAATTTGTCGGTACATTTCTGGGAGCAGTCCACAGCTATTTTTTTAAAAGAAGCACTACTGTCATAATTGGCCAATTCTAGCGCACCGCTAAAGTGTTTGGAGCCCCTACTGAGTTCATGCGAGTCCTTACCAAATTCGTACGAAGGAAGATGCTGGAAAAATTGCAAGTTGAACTGTTAGATCGTAACTGGTCGTTATAGCTCATACGAACATTTGTGAGTAATGTTTTAACTGGTAGCGTAAGGCACAAATGAACTTTTTTCTCATGAAGTTGCTGGGCGTAAATTTGGGGAATCGATATTCGCTGCTGACTGTGCATCCGTTCTGTTGCCTCCGTAGGTTTTACAGGTTGAGCACGGAGTCATCTAGACCATCATTTTTCCTTGGCACTGTATTATCGCAAAACAGGAAAGGATGCGACTAATATTCTTGCGAAATACATTTCGTCCAATGCTTTCGATAGGTTTTCGGAGAATGTGCCGCACATAAATAGTTGCTTCAACAAGACTACAGTTGAGAATTTGTTGAAGTGTTGAGTAGGGCTACGCTATAATAACGCTGTGTTAAACTCGCACTTCATATTGTTTGATGACTTTTCTTCCATCAGATTAGTTAGATTGCCAAATATAATACTTCGAGGGAAGAAACCATACGTTTTGTTTCTACATGAAATATCATGATGAACTACGAAAATTTCAAAACGAGATTAATCAGACATGTTTGGCAAGATATCTTAGAACTAAAAACCTATGCATATGACAAAATCATAGCATTTATGTTCGGTAGTAATTATTATTATTATTATTTTTGCTGGTTGGACTACTAGGCATCCCATCCCGAAGATCTTGGTAAAATGGCAAAATATGTTTGATATCACCACCAGTTGTACAGTATACATTATTTTCAATACAAAATAAAAACTTGTATTACAATTACCGACTGTTCTATGGTTGAGATTTACTGTTTTACAGTACAGTCGTTTCACATGTTCGATATGTAGTCACATACTCGTGAGAAGCTCGAAAACAGTCCAAACCACCAGTTTTACGTGCTCCATTGCTAACTGGAGGCTTTCTTCACTCCACTGCTCTGTATATGTGATTCTTAAGTAATTTCTAGAAATCGTCTGCAAATAAATTAATGTAAAAATGTTATTATAAGTGTTCATCTTGCGTCAAAGAAAATATAGCGTCTTTCCCAGGTAGAGGGCTGAGATGCTAGCAGAACTACGTGTTGCAATATGACAGTAAACGGGAAGTAATTGTACGCACAGATACTCCAGACACACGGTTATAACTGATTAAAATACATATGTATATATTAATCACGAATTTTGTTTTAAATAAATCTGTGATTTTCCAATAACTTAAAGGAATGCAACCAGGTGACGTTGTCGACAATCGCCGATATTTCGATAGGTGACCACCCTGTCATTCACAAGGCAGAATGGCAGTAAATAAGCGCTGTGCAAGAGAATTTGAAACCTCGGTTAGCAAAGGAATTCCGTAAATCCTTGAAAACGGGCAGTCTCGGTTGCAAAACCTTATTTATCTACAGGAAATGACGTGTTTGGCATAAAAGTTAGTGTGGAAAACCAACATTCGTCCATTAATGCTGACATATGGTGGTTTTGTATATTAATTTTTACGCCAACCTGATGATGCCCCAAAGGGTCGAAACGCGTCTTTTTCCGTAAATAAAAAAGACTTTGCAACCGAGACTGCCATATTTCAAGAAACCCACAACCGGTCGCTGTACCAAGCCCAGTTTCGAATGGAACCAAGCTTTCCATTCCAGAAAGAAAACACACACACACACACACCGTTTTTTGACAAGGGAGAGAGCAGCATTCCTCACATAATTTAAGCAGAAACCTCATCTCTATTTACAAGGTTACGTGCAAATGTGATTTCTACTGCTTCGAAAATGGTTCAAATGGCTCTGAGCACTATGGGACTTAACATCTGCCGTCATCAGTCCCCTAGAACTTAGAACTACTTAAACCTAACTAACCTAAGGACATCACACACATCCATGCCCGAGGCAGGATTCGAACCTGCGAACATAGCGGTCGCGCGGCTCCAGACTGAAACGCCTAGAACCGCTCCGCCACCAGCGGCCGGCTCTACTGTTTCCTTACTAACAATAGAGCAATAGAGCAACAGCCGGAATTTCGGTGGTGTTATATTCCATAGGATGAGCGGTAGGAAGAGAATGCTCCGCAATAACCGAACAGCTCGGCTCAGCGTGTGTGCCGCTTATGCTCAGTACACCGGTCCCTCAGCGTTTCGATAGTCTGATCAACATATGACATGCCGCAACTGCAATGAATCCCACACACACCTGCGTTTCAGAAACGATGATCATACTTAACGGAATCTAAAAGGACCGTAATCTTAGGCGGAGGCCGGAAGACACATTTCGCATCACATTTCCGCGAAATATGATCACTCTTATTAAAAAATGCTCCCATCGTGAGGCATAATGGCCGTAGGCCTCGGTGCCAGCTTGGCATTTTCTGTGGTATTGCAGTTGTGGCATGTCATATGTTGGTCAAACTATCAGGACCGTGGAAAACCGGTCTACTGACTACTGAGCATGAACGTCACATGTGACTACAACAGCAGAGCAATTCGGGTGTTCCAGAGCCTTGCCTTGGCACCGGTCATCATTTAGAGTACAACAACACGGAAATTCTGGCATGCAGTTTCAGTTATTGAGATGGTGCTATTAAGGGAACAGTAGAAATTAAATTAGCAAGTAACCTGATAAACAGTGATGGAGGTGATTGTGTAAATTCTGCTCCATCCCTTGTCGAGAAACAGAGAGAGAGAGTTAATGCTACCACGCCCGTTGATAATTTCTGGCGTTGGTCGTTTTTCGTTGTGTTGTGTGTGTGTTTTCTTTCCGTTAATGCTCCGAAAACCGGTGTTTTAAATTCCCTTGTTCTGCGCTTACTTCCTGCAGTTGTGCCTTGAGAATGACAGGGTGGTCACCTGTCGAAATATCGAATGTTATCGACAACGTCACACAGCTGCGTTCTCTTAGGTCCTTTGAACTTTGTTTGCGCCGGGAGAAACTCAAGTTTCACATCTGCGACTATTTTACAGCATAAATTTTAATACGTACCACAATTCTTTTGCTCTCAAAGACGAAAAATACACAACAGCACATATCGCTTGCCTCTCGATACCTGGCCTCAAGGAAGCAGTGGGACACTGAGTGACACACTGAAGCCTCTCTTGACTCAGTGAGGCGACACCGGCAAATAGACAGCATATCTCGATTACTGTCTTCTCCCGATCCACTCTATTTTCGTTTCAGAGAACTCCTCGACGTCTCTCACAGCACGAATCACTTTTCTTAATACCTGCACACTTGAGCGTGCATACCGCCTTAAACTACTCTCAGGTTGGAATAAATACGAGCTCTGGCACAACCGTGCATCGCTCGCCCGTCCCTCGCCTGATACATTGACCCCAGATCTGCTCTGGCAAGGCATCGCCCGTCGCCACACACGGCCAGACGACCCGCTCCGCGGACGAGAGCACAGTAGCCGTGACGTAACGGATGACGCAAGGCGGCAGCGACCCACCAGACCAGAGGCGGCCGTGGGCCAGTGACTGAACAGTCGGCCTGTTGCAGCGCCTCCACAACGTAGCTGCCCAGAGGTGAGTGGCGTGCGCTCGTCTGCGACTCTATCTGGCTTCGGCCGTTTGTGCTTCACGCGATTTTGTATCACTAACGAAGCACAGGTTTTCGTGTACGATTAGGATACCAGTTTTGTTTGCTTCTCTTGGGAAAGCAAGTGTGAGCTTTGGTATCTTAATAGTATAAAATGAAGAGTAAGGTTCCGTGTTCTGATCCTAGATGGGCAATTTGGATCTGACTGACCACCGTGTCATCCTTTGCCAATGGCGTCATTACATGCAGTAGGAGAAGCATCGTGTATATCTAACCCACTGCAAAGTTCTAAGCAGTGGCGAGGCCGCCAGAATTGCCACCCTCGCCGTCCCCGCCAGTCAGCCCGCACCATATTCGTTTCTTTTGTCAGTCGACAAGACTGAATCGAGTTATCGAGTAGTTCTACTATCCTGTACAGTACGCGCGTCCTCGTCATCGTATTTTATACGTGTCTGTCTGGCACACAGATAGCTAACACATGCCTACGAGAAAAGTCGTGGCCATTCTAGTGAACTCGAAACGTTATTTTGTCTCTCATTTGTTCGAGAAAAGTCGCGAATTTTCTACTGTTTTCTTATGCAGAGAACCTTTGATACGTAGCGTTATAAATACGTACTATGCGCTGAATAGGAAGCTAGTTTACATTCAGAAGCAGAAATATTAAGACTGAAGAATAAGTAAGTTAAAAGTCCTAGTTGTAGCAAGTGCAAGTGTGAAGATTAGTCGAGAGTGAGAGTGATCAGTTGATTGTGAAGTATTAATAATAAATGTTCAAATGTGTGTGAATTCCTAAGAGACCAAACTTCTCAGGTCATAGGTCCTTAGACTTACATACTACTGAAACTAACTTCAACTAACTCATGCTAAGAACAACACACGTACCCATGCCCGAGGGAGGACTCGAACCTCCGGCAGGAGGGACCGCGCAATCCGACACGTGGCGCCTCAAACTACGCGGCCATTCCGCGCGGCGTATTAATAATAGTAATTCATAGTAATGTCTCTGTAAAAATATTGTTACGAGACTCGTAACAATATTTTTATTAAAACCTAACAATAGTTTCCCATCATTGATACGTATATCTTCCGTAATAGCGACTTTCGAGAAGATTCCTAAAAACTGCGATCATAATGATGACGCTATGACATATCGGAAAAGAATTGTTTTTATTTCAACAATGGTCCATGTCACGACTGACATGAGAGTACGTTTAGCTGAAGAAAATATTTATCATTTAAAATTCAAGATACTTTTGCCCTAACAACTACTGAAACATGACGGTAATGATCTGGCACATAAATTGACTCAGTGCTTAATTGAACTACCATTCTTTGAAGAAGAATCACTCTTTGTGATTAAAAAGGGACTAATGGGAAAGATTCTTCAATACAAGCCAATGAGCATAAACGCCCTTAATGATCGTGATGCTGTTATGCAAGTGTTGTCTGTTTGTCCTAGATCTGACTATCCTACTTTGCTCACGGTGGTAAAGAATATTAGCTTGTCTACTTGCATCTATTGCTACAGTAGAAAAAAAATTTTCAACATTGCGGTGTACAAATACGTGGCTGACGTCGACAATGGAGTAGGATTGACTTAATGGCGTAGTTCACCCAGACATTGATTGTCCTACTGACGATGTAATTAACCAATTTGCCAGGAAGTATAGGAGCATAGAATTCATTATTTAAAGAATAGAATCACAACTGTAACATTTTTATATCATAAGATGGCATTGTCTTGTACACGTGTATCATCAGTTTAAATAAGTTGGGTTGGGTTGTTTGGGGGTAGAGACCAAACAGCGAGGTCATCGGTCTCATCGGATCAGGGAAGAACGAGGAAGGAAGTCAGCCGCGACCTTTAAAAGGAGCCATCCCGACATTTGCCTGGAGCGATTTAGGGAAATCATGGAAAAGCTAAATCAGGATGGCTGGACGCGGGATTGATCCGTCGTCCTCCCGAATGCGAGTACAGTGTGCTAATCACCTCGCTCGGTGGTTTAAATAAAACTTACTTGAACTTTGAATGTGACTTGTTTATTTTTTTAATACGGTAAAAGAAAAGGTAGCTGAGATAGTCGTAGCGCCCCCATTTGAAGTTTTTCTGTATCCGCCACTGCTCCCAAGCGACTGGTAAAAAGCATATGTGAATTCGGTATATAAGAAGGGCAAAAGAACAAACCCGCAAAATTAAAGACCAATATCCCTAACATCAGAATCCTTGAGCATATTGTCAGATCGAATATAATAAATTTTCTTGAGGTCGAGAAGCTTATGTCCAGGAATCAGCATGGTTTTCGAAAGCGTCGCTCATGTGAAACTCAGTTAGCCATTTTCGCACGTAATATACTGCGAACTATGGATGAAAGGCAACAGGCACATTACATATTTTTAGATTCCCGGAAGGACATCATCAGGAATGCCTCAGCGAAGTGTGATAGAACCGCTGTTATTCTTTATATACGTTATATACGTAAATGATTTGACAGACACGGTGGGCACCAATCTGCTGCTGTTTGCTGATGATTCTGTGGTGTACGGTAAGATGTCGAAGCTGGGTGGCTGTAGGAGGATACGAGACGACTTAGACAAGATTTCTAGTTTGTGTTATGAATGGCGGCTAGCTCTAATCGTAGAAAAATTTAACTTAATGAAAATGAATTGGAAAAGCGAACGCGTAAAGTTCGGACAGCATACCGAGTGAGGTATCGTTGTGGTTAGCACACTGGACTCACATTCGTGAGGACGACGGTTCAAACCCGCGATCCGACCATTCAGATTTAAGTTTTCCGTGATTTCCCTAAACGCTTAAGGCAAATACCAGCATGGTTCCTTTTATAGGGCACGGCCGATTTCCTCTCCATCCTTCCTAATCCGAGCTTGTGCTCCGTCTCTAATGATCTCGCTGTAGACTGGACGTTAAATACTAGCCTCCGCCTTCAGACAGCATTAGCAGTGTCCTGCTTGACACAGTCATCTCGTTTAAATATCTGGGCGTAACGTTGCAAAGCTATATGAGTATGTGAGGATTCGGGGGGAGGGGGGGGGGGGGGGAGCGGAAGTTAAATTGTCGACTTTAGTTTATTGGGAGAATTCTAGAAAAGTGTGGTTCGCCTGTAAAGGATACCGCATGTAGGACACTGTTGCGACCTGTTGTTGAGTACCGTACTGCTCGAGTGTTTAGAATCCTTGCCAGGTCTGATTGAAGGAAGACATCGAAGCATTTCAGAGGCGAGCAGCTAGGGTTGCTACCGGCAGGTTCGATAAACACGGGAGTATAACGGAGATGCTTGAGGAACTCAAATGGGAATCCCTAGAGGGAAGACAACGTTCTTCTCTAGATACAATTGAAACAAAACAGCCCTCGGTCACTATTTTTAACGAAATAACCGGGTTTCAAGACTGCTAGGAGTGTGCCGATCGGAGTGGCCGAGCGGTTCTAGGCGCTTCAGTCTGGAACCGCGCGACTGCAACGGTGGGAGGCTCGAATCATGCCTCGGCCATGGATGTGTGTGATGTCCTTAGGTTAGTCAGGTCTCAGAGTTCTAAGTTCTAGTTGACTGATGACCTCAGATGTTAAGTCCCATAGTGCTTGGAGCCATTTGAACCATTTTTTGCTAGGAGTGTCTTCCTCAGAATTTAAATCAAAGGATGGTCTATAACATGGTCACAGAATTATGACTAAAAACGTATGATGCAGAGTATCATACGGTAGTCTGTTTTTAACCTGCACCACGCAAGTAACGAGCAGCCCTTAGTGGCTCGCCATCACAGTTTCCTTCATCTTAAATATCTTTGTGACTAATGCCCTTTCAGCATATTTATTATTTTATAAATGACATATAAGTACTGCCAGTCTTTCACGATGATTCCGTACTTATACACTGTATCATACGTTTTTAGTCATAATTCTGTGACCATGTTATAGACCACTCATTGATTTAAATTTTGAGGGAGACACTCCTAGCAGTGTTGAAACCCGGTTAATTCGTTAAAAATAGTGACCGAGGGCTGTTTACTTTCAGTTGAAACTATTCACGGTCTCTCAACGTGCAGCCATGTACAAAATTTTGCTTCTCTAGAAACATTGCTGATAAGATTTAGAGAAACAGCATTTGAAGCTGACTGCAGAGCTATTCTACTGCCGCCAAGATACATTTCGCATAAGGACCACGAAGATAAGATGCGTAAAATTAGAGCTCATATGGAGGCATGTAGATGTCCTTTTTCTATTGTTCTTTTTGCGACTGGAAGAGGAAAGCAGTTGACTAGACGTGGGACGGTGTACCCTCTGCCATGCGCCGTAATGTGGACTGCGGAGCAGCAACGTAGATGTAGATGTAGATGCAGACATGCGGTCGCTCACCGCTCGCCGATTCGTTGTAGGGTTTCTTGACCGTGGAACCGCTACAAATCGATCAAGTAGCTCGTCAGTTGGCCAAAGCAGGTTGAGTGCATCCCGTACCAGTCTTCCCACCGAGAAAAAATCACTGACAGTGCCTTCTACGGAGGCGAAAGAATGTTATTAGTGACAAGTATTTACATTCAATCGATATAAAATAACTAAATGTTTCAAAGTTTTAGGGTATTCCTTCAAAGCACTTACGCACATTGTGTGTAACACGTTACCAGCGATTGTGGAAGTAGTAGGAAACCTTTAGTAGCGATAGTTGTGTTGATAGTTGTAGCGCTCTGTTCCGCTACGAATCTCTAACAGCTCTGAAGCGAATGCTACGAAGTTCTTTTTTCGTCTTTGAAGTCAGACCGAAGTCCGGCGTAATAGTTGAGGGTACAGCTATTCTCAGTCCCAAGTCGGTCAAGCTTGAGCTGTATGTACCAGAGCGTTGTCTTAGAAGGTGGTGTGTGGGCTGTCGCCACTTCTTTCTCAGAGATGGTCACAAGTTTTGTTTCAAAATATGAACAGTAATACAGCGTACTGAGGGTCTGCTCCTGGGGAAGACACATGTTATGGGATAACACCACAGAGGTACGCGGGAATCAGCATAACTTCGAAGTTTCTGGGTCTCTGAGGAACATTCCATCGACACGGTGACCAGTATTGACACCATTCTTTTGATTTAGCTAATGACTCTTCCAGCATAACGATGCGGCAAAAGAAAGAGTTCCAACGGAGTGCGAGCAGCGTAGTGTTGTAATCGTTCCTGTGCTTCCTCCAGATGATGTGGAACTCAAAAAAATGTTCAAATGTGTGTCAAATCTTACGGGACTTAACTGCTAAGGTCATCAGACCCTACGTTTACACACTACTTAACCTAAATTATCATACGAACAAAAACACATACCCATGCCCGAGGGAGGACTCGAACCTCCGCCGGGACCAGCCGCACAGTCTACGGCTGCAGCGCCTGAGACCGCTCGGCTAATGCCGCGCGGCTGTGGAACTCACGGTGAAGAAATTATTTCATGCCCAAACGTAACTTCATGGTGTGGATCACAGTACTGTGGGCTAATCCTGTGTGTCTGGCCAGCTCAGAAGCCGTTTGGCGTCGTTCACTGTCCAGCAACACGGGAACAGCGGACTCTTCCTCACTCATACGGGCACGGGTTGGCAGACGAGTATCTGTCACGTTGCGGGGTCCGTCGCTGAAAACTTGTCACTGTTATATAAGGCAGTGTAGATTCCTCGCAAGTCCCTTTAAGCTGTTGTAGACACTGTCGTGCTCTACAACCTCTTGCACATTCAAGTTTTATCCAACTCCGTGGATCTTTTCTTTATAAAACATCGTGACAGCACTGCAGAAGGCCGTACTCTATACTAACCTTCACGTAACTATGCATGTGCGTGATGTGGGAAGGTAGTGTCCGTTTGCGCTGAGGCAAGGAAAGTGTGTGTATCTAAGAAAAGCGGCATTATTTTATTCCGTTGAGTTGCATCTCTACGGAACTGTTACCACCATGTTAAGTTCCAGTACTTGTATATAATCCAACTGACGACATCATATGACTGAAAAAAGACGAGGTAGCAATAAATAGAGTCTCACTAACGGGATACTTTAAATACATTTTTAATATGAAATTATGTAATTTTTGTACTGAAATTTTAATGATCCCTCTCATTCCAAAAAGTATACACTTTCCTTCCACCTATCAAACAACTGCTGTTCCTTTTCATTTTGCCGAGCGAGGTGGTGCAGTGGTTAACACACTGGACCCGCATTCGGGAGGACGGCGGTTCAAGCCCACGTCCGGCGGCCAACCACATCTAAAAGGTTTTCCGTGATTTCCCTAATCACCCCAGGCAAATGTCGGGATGGTTCCTTTAAAAGGGCACGGCCGACTTCCTTTCCCATCCTTGGCTAATCCGATGGGACCGATGACCCATAAATCAACCACCCCTTTTGTTTTGCAAGTATACAAGTATGGATGACGCAAAATAAATTCTTCAGCCAGAATAACAGTACGTATGGTACACCAATCAGCCAGAATGTGGTTTATGGCAGTACTCAAAATCCCGCCTGAGAAACGACACACAAACAGTAAAAATACGAAAATAAAGTGAAATTTGTCAAAGAGACACATGATTCGAGACCGCCGCTGTTATATGATGTTTATGATGTACAGCAACCAGCCTCAAACTGGTTTTAGGTTACTTTATTCAAAAGAATAAAAATCATTGGGATACCCAAACAGTTAGTCTACCGGACATTAATGCTATTTTATAGTGACTCATCTAATGACGATAGAAATTACATCCAGTCAGAGGAATAAAATAATTGCTGAAGTTGGTGTTTGTACAGCGTCAGCAAATCCCGAAAACGGTATTAATGACAGGTAAGAGGGAAGTGTTCCAGTAGTTAGTGGGGTTCATCGATCGAAAGAGGCTGTGTATCAATGCTGTTCAAAAAAATATTGTTCCTTGAACTATGAATACGGTCGGAAGTTCTCCATCATGTTTACTATAATAGTTATTACACTTAGGTCTACATTCTTCATATGACAATATCTGGATTTACAAGAAGTCAATGAAACTTGAATGTCTAAACGACCAGTCGCGGTCTGCCGAATTCAACTCAAAAAAAAAATTTCTTTTTCAGGAATTTTCTCTGCCGTCGGTATTTGTACGGATCTGTGAAGTATCGTGTAGCCTGCGCTTCTCTGAGAAGTGCTGTCCCACTGGTTACTACTCGGCCGTTTGCTGTTTGTTTACGGCCTGCAACACATTTCGCAGAAGTGGCGCCACCGCTTTGATTTTCTACTCCATAGCCCTTTTCTCTCTGCGACGAGTGTATTTCTAACCTTTTACTAACCACTCAGAAAAAAGATGGCCTTAATTTGACAGGGCTGCACTCACATGTAGAACGAGCACTAAAACGAAGACTACTTCTTGGTTCATATTCAATCAACAGGCTCTAGAAGGGGCCATAGGGAACATAACAACGGCCTCATAATGTGTTTTTCGATTGCGTTCATAGACAATAAAAAAGCCATGAACAGACGACGTACAGTCCCGCCTAGCTTAAAAAAGGAATGAACTGCATAATTGTAGGTAAAATATACGAGTAGCTCAGGTCAATAACTTCCCTCTTCAGTCACAAATAACGTTATTTTACATTATACACGGCGTTTCGGTTGCTGTGAAATCATTGTCTGCTTCACATGTTATCAGCAGTGAACATTTCTTATCGCTTTATCCCAGGTGTGACCCTCACGTCCAACATGGAACCATTATCTCTGGCCGGCCGCGGTGGTCTCACGGTTCTAGGCGCGCAGTCCGGAACCGTGCGACTGCTGCGGTCGCAGGTTCGAATCCTGCCTCGGGCATGGATGTGTGTGATGTCGTTAGGTTTAAGTAGTTCTAAGTTCTAGGGGACTAATGACCACAGCAGTTGAGTCCCATAGTGCTCAGAGCCATTATCTCTGTCACAGGGCCAACAGCTGTCCTCATACCGGCCAGCTTCTATTTGCTATTTTCCATCTCATCTGCTGTTTTTACCCTATCATTTCTCGCTTTTTCGAAGACCAGTAAACTTCTTCTCCAGATCTGATAACTTCACCGTTGGTTCACTTTACCGTGAGTGGTGAGAAAGGTACTTGACGAATGTTAACAAAACTACCATTACACTATCACCTATGTTCATTATCTTTATCATTATTATTGTTAGGAAACGAGAAACAGGCGATTTAGAAATGTAAGGACTATGGTATGAAGATTAGCATCTCCAAAACGAAAGTAATGTCAGTGGAAAAGAAATATAAATGGATTGAGTGCCAAATAGGAGGAACAAAGTTAGAACAGGTGGACGGTTTCAAGTACTTAGGATGCATATTCTCACAGGATGGCAACATAGTGAAAGAACTGGAAGCGAGGTGTAGCAAAGCTAATGCAGTGAGCGCGCAGCTACGATATAATCTCTTCTGCAAGTAGGAAGTCAGTACCAAGACTAAGTTATCTGTGCACCGTTCAATCTTTCGACCACCTTTGTTGTATGGGAGCGAAAGCTGGCTGGATTCAGGCTACCTTATCAACAAGGTTGAGGTTACGGATATGAAACTAGCTAGGATGATTGTAGGTACTAGTAGATGGGAACAATGGCAGGAGGGTGACCACAATGAGGAAATCAAAGAAAAACTGGGAATGAACTCTATAGATGCAGCAGTCAGGGCGAAAAGGCTTAGATGGTGGGGTCATGTTACACGCATGGGAGAAGCAAGATTACTCATCGGTTCAGGAGTAGAGGGTAGGAGGAGTCGGGGCAGACCAAGGAGAAGGTACCTGGACTCGGTTAAGAATGATTTTGAAGTAATAGGTTTAACATCAGAAGAGGCACCAATGTTAGCACTGAATAGGGGATCATGGAGGAATTTTATAAGGGGGCTATGCTCCAGACTGAACGCTGAAAGGCATAATCAGTCTTAAATGATGATGATGATGATGATTCTCCCCGAAGGCCTTCTTTCTTTCTTCGGCCCACTTTGGTCGGTATGGGTTTGGTTCTATCTCTGCAGTAAACTCACACTTATCAATTTTGCTTCTGAATGTATCTGTGTCTGATGTATTTGTTACATCAATTTTCGCTTTTGTCAAATCCTTATTAACTTCAGTTATTAAGGGTACCTTTGCTATAAGTAATGTCACAACGTCCAATAGACGCTTAGCTAGTCTGTTTCCAGGTAATCTGTCTATAAATTATCATTATTATTTTTCTGTGTAACTCGTGAACTATGAACTCAACAATGTGAACAGCTAGCGCGTCCTCTGGTGGTACGTGATTACATGTAAGAGACGATATGAGGCTCGTAGTTCTGCCACGCAACATAAACAAATAACTGAATAAAAGTACTGCATAATAAGGACATTTACCTTTATTTTTTTGCCTGTAATAGCTAAATGTTTTGCTAAACTATATCTGATTCCAATGCAACCACTTAATTGATTAAAAATAATGGATGTAACAAGCAAATATATACAGCAACTAGTTACGCGGCGAACATGGTAGCTAGAAACTTCTTAGATTACACAGTTGCTTTTTTCTCTCTTGTTTCCCAAAGCCCCTATCGAACCTTTAAAATAACAAAGTACAGCTAGCTGTGAAATGCCTCACCTAATAACGGTACATTCCAATCGAACAAGAAAAATGTAACATTGAAAGAGGAGTTAAACAAGAGATAGTATTTCACCAACTCTAATTTACACCAAATTTATAATATGCCTTTACAGGTCTGGAGTGGGGCGGTACATGAATGACAACTGCGAGAAATAAATCCAACCACGTGAGATTCGTCGACGACATAGTGCTGTTGCCGGGTAGGCCAGATGATACAGAAGAGAAGCTAAAACAAATCAGTGAAGTGAAAAATCATGTTGGTCTCCATATTACGAGTAACTAGTCGTTGCACCTCGTGGTGTAGCAATACAGCGCTTGACTGGAAACCGAGTGATCGCGGCATCTAATCCCGACCAGAACACGGTGTCCGCCTTTGCTCTAACCTTCACCTCTGAACGATGAGACGAGTCGCCAGGAATGACACGTGGTTCAGACTCCAAGTTATACCGTAGCTCCTCTTCCCACGCTTGAGCAACTGGTGTAGATTGGGTACATGGATGTTGCTGAGGTAGCGTCCAGTTGAAAGACGCACTCGTTCATAGAGCTACACGGGACTGTTATTATTAGTATATTACAAGCGAAAACACACACTACACTGGTGTCATGTTGTTGTTGTTGTTGTTGCGGTCTTCAGTCCTGAGACTGGTTTGATGCACCTCTCCATGCTACTCTATCCTGTGCAAGCTTCTTCATCTCCCAGTCCCTACTGCAACCTACATCCTGTTGAACATGCTTAGTGTCTTCATCTCTTGGTCTCCCTCTACGATTTTTACCTTCCACGCTGCCCTCCAATACTAAATTGGTGATCCCTTGATGCCTCAGAACATGTCCTACTAACCGATCCCTTCTTTAGTCAAGTTGTGCCACAAACTCCTCTTCTCCCCAATCCTATTCAATATCTCCTCATTAGTTATGTGACCTACCCATCTTATCTTCAGCATTCTTCTGTAGCACCACATTTCGAAAGCTTCTATTCTCTTCTTGTCTGAACTATTTATCGTCCATGTTTCACTTCCATACATGGCTACACTCCATAAAAATACTTTCAGAAACGACTTCCTGGCATTTAAATCTACACTCAATGACAACAAATTTCTCTTCTTCAGAAACGCTTTCCTTGCCATTGCCAGTCTATATTTTATATCCTCTCTACTTCGACCATCGTCAGTTATTTTGCTCCCCAAATAGCAAAACTCCTTTAGTACTTTAAATGTCTCATTTCCTAATCTAATTCCCTCAACATCACCCGACTTAATTCGACTACATTCCATTATCCTCGTTTTACTTCTGTTGATGTTCATCTTATATCCTCCTTTCAAAACACTATCCATTCCGTAATGGTGTCATATTCTACAATATTTAGTACTTATTTCAAAAACTGGTTTTCATCTGTTACGCCATTATCAGGTACAAAAATAAGTATATAGTGCAGTGAAACTTAGTAGGATCAAAGGTTGTAAACTAGTCATTTCAACTTCCAGAGTTGAAAATTGTTGATGTTAGATTTAGCAAAAAACGGGAGGAATTATATCAGTGTAAATGCGATCTCAGATTATTTAACTACGATAAAATATGTGGCATAGCTAATGAACTATATCCAAATTTCAACATTGCTCATAGCACAAAATAAATTGATGACATGTTTCAACGGTGTGGGTGACCAAAATAATATTTTATTTCACACGTTTAAATTACAAACAGATAAGATACACTAGTGAGCTTAAGCAGTTAAGTGAAGCAGCTGTGATTATATAAAGAAAATTTTTTTAACACGGAAAGAGATGATTTAGTAACTGAAATAAAGGAAAAATGGGACATGTGAATAAGAGGGGCAACTTACAACATGGCCCGGAGGGGATTATGAGTAGTATCTGCAGTTAGAAGTGACTGATCATTCAGTACTAAGCTTGGGCAGATTGACATACGTTTATTAATTTTCATTATTCCCACGTAGTCTATCTTCCTTCCTTTACAGATGCGATGGAATACTTCATGTGGCACCTTGTAACTATGGCATTCTTTAAGCATGCCGTCTGCAAAAGTAGATTCTTCTTTTAGAAGTTTCCAACTCGTGTGGTGTTCCTTTCAGTTAGTGCATATTTGCCCTGCCAGACTGACCTACATAGATTTTGCCATAATTACAAGTAGTTTTAGACACTGCACTCTTTTCCAAGGCTGGAGTGCTATCTTTACCATAGGGCAAAAACTGTCCAACAGTCTTGGGCACGTAAAGACATACAGTAAGACCTACATACAGTAAGACCTTACCTAAATATGGAATATGCACCGTTTATTGCTTCCTTGAGGCCGTAGTTCGAGGACAGCGTAAAGATGAGTGCACCTGTCGTTTCTGCTTTTTGTGAATTGTTGAGTCCAGCCAGATAGAAGGGTAGCCATTGTTTGATGCTATTCGTTTGATTGCATCCTACAAACTTTCACTGCATCACATATTTATCATTGTCCCTGCTGATGGCGTAGCTATCGAAAACCGGTTTATGCATGTAGGACGCGTTGTGCCATTCAGCATCAGTCAGCAACTAGTAATTGGTATCCATTCTAAGAATGGATGCAGACAGTATTGGAGCTAGAGATCTGTTACGAAGGGGGACATAGCGGTATCAAAGACGAAAGATTTTCAGTTTGTGTACCTCAGCATATGGCTGTCATATCTGGTCCACATACATAAACATCAATATAAATCAGTATGATCCAGGGTGCATTGCAACACGATGTGTGTTCAGCAGATTGCTCAGAAAACTGCATACCCGCGAACTCGCGTGGACCTAGATCCGAGGGGCACACAATAGTAACGTTTACGAAATTAAAACAATTACTTTACTTTGAAAGAGAATCAGAGGAAAGCTGTCTGTTGGAAGGTGATTTGCACACCTGTGGAATCAAAACTGCTGCTGGATAACATAAAATACCATGTCGTGGCATCCCGCGTCCTGTGACATGCTTCGACCTCCGTTGGTAAGATGATCAGAAGGCGGCCGAGGAATTTCTGCTGAAGCCAATCCAACTCTTTGACTACGGCCTTCTGGGTCATCCAGCGTGTAAGAAGGGTTCCTGCAAAGGCGACCTGCAGATTTTAACTGGTACATCAAAAGATAAGGCAGGTCATTTAATTCGGTTTATAACTTGCTGCTAGAGGAATATTTTTACAAAGTGGGCAAGGTGTCCTCGTGCATTATCGCCTTGAAAGATGAACCTAATGCCGCAATGTTGGCTGTAGGTCTGGGTAATAAGTTGAAGGGTCCTGTACCGATACGGCACCGTCTTGAAATGACCCAGGACAGAGCTAGGAGGCATCTGGACGCTATACCAGCCCAAAAACGCTACTGGTCAACCTCCCCGTTGGACCTGTGTGACTGTACGTGTGAGGCGTGCGCTGGATCCTAGCAGCTTCCACACCACTTTTCAGTGACGATCATCAGGCGTCAAACAAATTCTGCACTAGTCAGTGAACAGAATCCTAAGTTGCTGACGCAGGTTCCATACCAGGTGCCCCTTTGCTCATTTTCTTCACGCGGCAGAATTATACCGAGAGAGGTGGTGGAGTGGTTAGCACACTGGGCTCGCATTCGGGAGGACGACTGTTCAAATCCGCGCCCGGGCATCCAGATTTATGTTTTCCGTCATTTCCCTAAATGCCAGTATGGTTCCTTTGAAAGGACACGGTCGACTTCTTCCCTATCCTTCCCTAATCTGATAGGATCGACGACCTCGCTGTTTAGTCGCCTCCCATAAATCAAGCCACCAACCAGCAGCAGTATTGTACTTTTGTTCGTAATGGCAACGTAGTGGAAGAACTGAACTGTAGCGTACTGTTTGGGTCGATAGAGCCCTCCCAATTGCCTCCAAAATGACAGCATACGGTTACTATAATTATTTATTACGTCCAATATCTTGCACTTAATGAATTATTACATAAACATTCAACAGGGTGCACACGAATGCTTCCATTTGGCAACATGTCAATTAGTAAAAAGCACGCTCCCTTGCTGCATTCCACTCGGGGTGTTGCGAACCATTATTTGTCGCCAGCCGGTATTGTTGACCTCTGGCAAACAATTTGAGCAGATCTACAGTGTTGTGTGTCTCAAGCTATCGGCTGAATTTTCGGGTGACTTCCCTAACTGACAACACTTGTCTTAACGTCACAATGTGCTAAAGGCCTAAGTTTCAAACCACGTTTCGAGGCGTGAGAAAAGACTGCGCAGTGGACACGAGCTGCATTGTCCTGTTCACGTCTGGAGACCCAGCGCGAGTCACTGAAGTACACTCAAAATGGTTCACTTTTACTTTAGTTCAGCTGGATTTCGTTTAGTCTTAAAATTATTGCGAAACAGGTTTCCGGTAAAAAAAACTAAAACAATACATGTCATAACGAACCTGTAAAATATTTTCGAGTAGTTTATAGCACGTAGGTGCAAGTTCGAAGAAATACGTTAAAAAACGAAACGAAGAAACGATGAACTTGTTCAAAAGCGGTTCAAATGTCTCTGAGCACTATGAGACTTAACATCTGAGGTCATCAGTCCCCTAGAACTTCGCACTACTTAAACCTAACTAACCTAAGGACATCACACACATCCCTCTCGAGGCAGGATTCGAACCTGCGATCGTTGCGGTCGTGCGATGAACTGACCGAAACTCAGTCACTGAGGTGGTAATGAGCGGAAATTGGTATGAGGAGATCTGATATCGGAAGGACCAAATTGACGATAAAATCGATGACTCTAGAAGGGGAAAATATTACGGGAAAACGAAAAAGAAGTAGATGACAAGTCAGTTTGCAGTCATGTGGAGGACTATCATGGCCAACGACAGCTTGGGACAGAAACCGGGAAGCTCGGAGAGGCCTTTTCCCAGCAGTGGAGCACTAAGGGCTGAGAACAGAGACCACTGCAGCCTCTCTCATGAGACAGGAAACGTCTCTTTCACGCTAAGTCTAGTCAAAACACATCGCCGTAGTCCGTGTCAAAGGGCTCAGTATCAACGTATCAGGGATTCCGGACGGGGCAGAGTCACGTGTCGCTCTATTATGGGTTTGTCATATTGTGATGTGCGAATAAGGTGATAAAAATTAGAGAAAGTTGTACGCAAGCTATATATGTAGACTACATATGCTAGCCCGTGGAATGAAAATGATATTGTGACCAGCATCAAACGAAAAAAATTTACTTTTGGATGGGTAAAAGAAAAAAGACACTATGTTGCTGACCACAGGTATTTCAACCAAAATTGATGTTTATTATTGAATGCTAGTTATCATGTCTGGGGCCATGGCCGTGAGATGTCGCGCAACCATACAGGGCGAAGAAAAATTCACGCACTTCGACTTCGGAGCGTGATTCCTCACATGCTAGCAATACAAAAATATATCTCACAAAATTTCGTCCTGCGCATATTTCGGGCAGTAAATGGACGTTAAAGATTAGCAGTCTGACAACAGTGTAATCACAGGTGCGATAACTAACATGTCAGCATGCAGCAGCAGTGCTCTGCAATTGGTGAACTGGACTGCCTTTTAGGTTTTCTTGTAGGAGGTCGAGGGTTTGATTTTGGGTCGACGCTTATTTGTTTCAATTACCTAAATAGCGTCTGCCTAGTGCGACATCAGGCGTCTTAATCGTCATGCAGCGATTACAGTGGGTCTTCTAGAAAACATTTACAGTTAGTTACTACGTACACGGAAACAGAAGTACAATCGTTTTCAGTTGTCAGTTTTAAAGAAGCCCTCTGCATGTCGTGGACGCGAATCGTTTCGCACCACTGCATCTACCAGATTCCAAACTTGTTTTTTGTGTCCCCTCCCCCAATGGTTCCATCGGTTAATACCAGATATTATTCTTGCCATTTTCAAGTCCATTACATTTCGTTAAAGCCTTACGTCACCAGTAGGGCTAGCAACGTGCTTTGCAATAATTTTGATGGGACCGTTGGGAGAGAGTACACAAAAAACAGGTTTGGAATCTATTAGGTGCAGTGGCGCAAAACATTTCGCGTCCACGATGCGTGTTCATAGAACGCAACTGCAAAAAAAAAATGGTTCAAATGGCTCTGAGCACTATGGGACTCAACTGCTGTGGTCATTAGACCCCTAGAACTTAGAACTACTTAAACCTAACTAACCTAAGGACATGACACACATCCATGCCCGAGGCAGGATTCGAACCTGCGACCGTAGCAGTCGCACGGTTCCGGACTGCGCGCCTAGAACCGCGAGACCACCGCGGCCGGCGCAATTGCAAATGTTTGCAGAAGAACCACTGTAATCGCTGTATGACGATTAAGACGCCAGTTACCGTACCACGCAGACTACACTTAGCTAATAAAAAACAAATACGCCTCAACCCAGACTGTAACCCTCGACCTCATGCATGCTATACCCAAAACGATATCCCCTGCACCACCTGCACAGCACTGTCGTATATACTGACAGAGGTAGTTAGCGTACGTGTGATAACAGTGTTGTCAGACTGCCAGCCTTTAATGTCCATTTACTGCCCGAAATACGAACAGGACGAAATTTTGTGACAGACATTTTTGTATTGCCAGGATGTGAGGAATCGCAGTGCTAAGTCTGAATGCGAGAAATTTTTCTTCATCATGCATTTCCTGATGACACGGATCGCACGTAATATTCACTACTTTCAACATGTAAGTGGTGTCGCTGGAATCATATATAGTTTAGCAAGACATATTGATTTTTATTAGCGCAAGAATGAATGTAAATGTCCGTTCAGTGTGGTAATGATGATTCTATTTAGTTATGCATTTGTGTTACCAGGCAGAATTATAGTCTACAGATACTCCACTACACCTTAGCAGTCATTCTTAGAGTGTTGCCTTCGGTTAACATTGTTAGGTGCATAATTTGTGATTTATACAGAATAATGATGATAATAATAGTAAAATATTCGTTATATTTTTCTATTATGTTGTTCGTAATTTCAAAGTGATAATTACTCAGAAACCTTTTCCAAAACCTATTTCATTTCCCTACATCTACATCTACATACATACTCTACAATCCACCATACGGTGCGTGGCGGAGGGTACCTCGTACCACAACTAGCATCTTCTCTCCCTGTACCACACCAAAACAGAACGAGGGAATAATGACTGCCTATATGCCTCTGTACGAGCCCTAATCCCTCTTATCTTATCTTTGTTGTCTTTCAGCGAAATATAAGTTGGCGGCAGTAAAATTGTACTGCAGTCAGCCTCAAATGCTGGTTCTCTAAATTTCCTCAGTAGCGATTCACGAAAAGAACGCATTCTTTCCTCTAGAGACTCCCACCCGAGTTCCTGAAACATTTCCGTAACACTCGCGTGATGATCAAACCAACCAGTAACAAATCTATCAGCCCGCCTCTGAATTGCTTCTATGTCCTCCTTCAATACGACCTGATAGGGATCCCAGACGATCGAGAAATACTAAAGAATAGGTCGTATTAGTGTTTTATAAGCAGTCTCCTTTACAGATGAACCACATCTCCCCAAAATTCTACCAATGAACTGAAGACGACTCTCTGCCTTCCCCACAACTGCCATTACATGCTTGTCCCACTTCATATCGCTCTGCAATGTTACGCCCAAATATTTAATCGACGTGACTGTGTCAAGCGCTACACTACTAATGGAGTATTCAAACATTGCAGGATTCTTTTTCCTATTCATCTGCATTAATTTACATTTATCTATATTTAGAGTTAGCTGCCATTCTTTAGACCAATCACAAATCCTGTCCAAGTCATCTTGTATCCTCCTACAGTCACTTAACGATGACACCTTCCCGTACACCACAGCGTCATCAGCAAACAGCCGCACATTGCTATCCACCCTATCCAAAAGATCATTTGTGTAGATAGAAAACAATAGCGGACCTACCACACTTCCCTGGGGCACTCCAGATGATACCCTCACCTCCGATGCGCCCTCACCATCGAGGACAGCGTACTGGGTTCCATTACTTAAGAAGATTGTTACTTAAGAAGATGACTTTCATAAATAGTTCTGCTGATTTTGCTCTGTCATATTGTTTTGATAAATAATTTGTAACTGCCAGTCTGTATTATCAGATTATCAGATTTATTTCCTGTTTGTTTGGTTTTGTTAAGAGGCTTTGACGAAGCAAGAGTCAATGACAGGTAGTGTGCTAGCCGTAATAACCTTTTTACACCGGAATTTTACGCCCATGAAAGTGTGAATCGCCGGCCGTGGTGACCATGCGGTTCTAGGCGCTTCAGTCCGGAACCGCGAGACTGCTACAGACGCAGCTTCGAATCCTGCCTCTGGCATGGATGTGTGTGATGTCCTTCGGTTAGTTAGGTTTAAGTAGTTCTAAGTTTTAGGGGACTGATGACCTCAGATGTAAAGTCCCATAGTGCTCAGAGTCATTTTTAAAGTATGAATCATTTAGAGATGGCACGTTTTTCCATATTTCCTTTGAAATTGAACTCGTTGAGATCATTCTTTGTAGGCGCGATATTCTTCAGCAACATCCGTGTCATTAGTGCATGGAAATACCACCAGAAGGGCAAGCTGACGTGTTGTATTCAAGATGCAGGGACTAGGTGTAGCTGTCCCCCCATTCGCCGGTTGTTGCCATATACAGTGTGTAAACTTCTAGATGGCAGACCTCTCCCTAGTCCTGAATCGGTGGAAGTCGGTAAACGTCGGGAGGCTTCGGTTGGCACGCATTTTCGACTGCTGCCAACATTACGTAGCTGACTGTGCTGTACAAGGTAGCCATTGTCGTCTGCTTCGTTATTGTTTTGCGCTGTAATGTTCTGCGTGTTTTTATTGTGCAGTTGTGGTATACATGATCAAAATGAGATAAGAGGCAGTTGCTGGCCCATCTCGGGAGTCGCTAACAACCCCTACAGATAGGCCTACGGTTGGAAGGAAACCAGTATTATGTAGCGATGCTCGCAAAATTATATTGCGCGTGATTGACTGCTGCGAAAGGGAAAGGGAGCAGAAAAAATTGCTTCACCCCATTTACAAATGTTCAGTGAGAGCTGCTACATACACAGGACAAAGCATGCGTAGCATTGGAAGATTCAAACAGTTTTCCAAGAACCATCCTGGCGTATCACCACAAACGCCTGGTAAGAAAGGGTGAGCTTACATTTCAGATATTTTGTTCGCGATCACTTTTAAGGAATCACCTATTTCGTCCCAATTACCTTATATTTCATTTTTCCTTGCTACCGTATTGCTTTGTATGGAAACACCACTGGTTCGAAACACATTCATATTACAGTACTTTGCAATCGGATGAATGGTTTGTGAGCGCACACTGTACTGCCGTCGTTGTTAATGAGGCAACAAATTCAAACCGTTTTATGTTAAAACGAAAAGAAAATTTATGAACACCGCATCAATACAGAATGACCTTTTCGATCCCTAGGTTTACGCCATCGTCTTATCTCGGCACTTCACAGCATTAGATTTCCGCGTGTACCTTTGCTGGCAACATTACAGACTGCCGTTCGTGTGCAAAACATTGTGCAAAACATTCTGTGTTGAAAGCAGTTAGGAACTGACTCATTGCTGGTGTAGGTGTCAAAGATGGACAGTAAGCATACACCTGTACGGTGATATCCAAAAGCAGAAAGGTGTGACGCATTTCCAGTTTTTTTAAGAGAACACGCTGAAAAGTAATGCCTCAGAACATTTTATATGAAAATTATTAAAGTTTTTCAAATAAACACACGTTATTAACAGTCTACATCTTTATTCATCATGCCTACATATTTGCAGCCCTCTGCCGCCAGAGGGCTCCGAATTATAGCGTGTAATATGGCGGTGCGTTAACTACGTCGACGCTGTAATCGAGTTTCGAATTTCACAAATTCGTCCACGCATGAAGCACCCTCTCTTTCAGCACGACAACGCCAGGCCATGAACGGGCGCTGCGACATCTGCAACAGTCCGACTGTTATCGATGATTCTGGCTTCATACGATTTTCATGGTGCAAGCAGAAGTGAGGCTGTAGTTGCGTCAACAACATCAAACATTTTGCAGTAATGGTATCAAAAACTGGTCTTCCGTTGGGAGCAAAGGGGCTGTGTTGAGAAATAAATACGTATACATGGATAACAAAGGTGTAGAATGTTAACAACGGTTGGTTTATTTCAAAAGCTTCAAGAGCTATCACATAAAAATTTCAGAGGCATTACTTTTTAGCACGTCCGCGTACTTATTGAACTCTTTGCTAGTTACTATCGCTGTTATGCATAACATTTTGACCTCTTAAGAACCAGATTTCCACTAGCTGCTATGCAATGCACACTCAAAGTGCGATACTCGACCAGAGTAATTTGCACATAAAGTCCGTTAAGGAAACCCAAACCGTCGGGTATGAGGTAGCGTGTAACATAACTTGCTGGTTCTATGTGAGTAATCTTTTGCGGAATAATTTGCGTCCATCTTCGAGAGTCTGCCAATTCAGGTTTCTCAACATTTCTGTGGTGCCCGCCTTTCCGCGCATGGGTTCAAAATATCCCCTGTAAGTTTACTTGATACTGATCGCACGCACTTGAGCAGTATTCTAAGGTGGGTGGGACACACAAGTGATTTTTGAGCAGTCTTCTTTCTAGCCTGAGTGTACTTTCACAGCACCTGGTTTATCTACGTAATCATTCCATTTTATATCTATTAAAACTGTTACTCCCAGACATTTTTATTAGTTGAATAACCGTAACTGTAAATAATCATGTGGTCTTTAGGAAGTCTCCTTTGTAAACATGAAGAACAGATTTACCAGCAAACATTCCTTGGGCACTTCTGGAAGTATCAGATCTTCTGTCGACCTCTCTCCATCTAAGATAACCTGTTTCGCGATGCCTACTGAAACGTCCCCTTAGAAAAATTATGAATGACTGTGCTAGTAAATCATTCAATGTATGATTTCACGGCCGGTACTGTCTTCACTTAAAACTTCCAGGCTGGTAGGCCGTGGTCGAAATATAAAAGTCTCTCCTGACGTTTCGTCTCCGACTGCGGGAAACATCCTCGGAGGTAAAGGAGGATGTCTCCCGCAGTCGGAGACGAAACGTCAAGAGAGAGTTATATACTTCGACCACGGCCTATCAGCCCGGAAGTTTTAAGTGTACTAGTAAACTTCTACGTTATTTAATACAAAGGCAACTGAGTAAAACTGAACGTACTCAGACAGTTCTCTCTTCACTTATTCTGATCATCACTAAACTGACACACAATATTTTTTAGCGCAACACAGTCTGACATTCAATAATCCCTACAAAAGAATGGCCGTGACTAAACATAACCTATACCTTTCATGAATCACTTACCTCACAAAAATCTTCGGTACTCGAACTACTGCAATACAGCGAGTGTCAATACTGCCAGCTAAATAAATAATAACTGCTAAAGGCACGAACTACTGATAGGCATAGTTAGCAAATGAAAGATTTTGATAGAGAACAAACAATGTATTCACCTTAATAATGTTCCAAAGTCATCATATACAGGGTCTTACAAAAAGGTACGGCCAAACTTTCGGGAAACATTCCTCACACACAAATAAAGAAAAGATTTTATGTGGATATGAGTCCGGAAACGCTTAATTTCCATGTTAGAGCTCATTTTAGTTTCGTCACTATGTACTGTACTTCCTCGACTCACCGCCAGTTGGCCCAATTGGAGGAAGGTGATGTTGACTTCGGTGCTTGTGTTGACATGCGACTCATTGCTCTACAGTACTAGCATCAAACACATCAGTACGTAGCATCAACAGGTTAGTGTTCATCACGAACGCGGTTTTGCAGTCAGTACAATGTTTTCAAACGCGGAGTTGGCAAATGCCCATTTGATGTATGGATTAGCACGGGGCAATAGCTGTGCCGCAGTACGTTTGTATCGAGACAGATTTCCAGAATGTAGGTGTCCCGGCAGGAAGACGTTAGAAGCAATTGATCGGCGTCTTAGGGAGCACGGAACATTCCAGCCTATGACTCGCGATTGGGCAAGACCTAGAACGACGTGGATTGGACGAGGCAATTCTTCGTGCAGTTGACGATAACCCTAATGTCAGCGTCAGAGAAGTTGCTGTACAAGATAACGTTGACCACGTCACTGTATGCAGAGTGATAAGGGAGAACCAGTTGTTTCCGTACCATGTACAGCGTGTACAGGCTATATCAGCAGCTGATTGACCTCCAAGGGATACTTCTGCGAATGGTTCATCCAACAATGTGTCAATCCTCATTTCAGTGCAAATGTTCTCTTTACGGATGAGGCTTCATTCCAACATGAACAAATTGTAAATTTTCAAAATCAACATGTGTGGGCTGACGAGAATCCGCACGCAATTGTGCAATCACGTCATCAACACAGATTTTCTGTGAACGTTTGGGCAGGCATTGTTTGTGACGTCTTGATTGGGCCCCATGTTCTTCCACCTACGCCCAATGGAGCACGTTATCATGATTTCATACGGGATACTCTACCTGTGCTGCTAGAACATAAGCCTTTACAAGTACGACGCAACATGTGGTTCGTGCACCATGGAGCTCCTGCACATTTCAGTCGAGTGTTCGTACGCTTCTCAACAACAAATTCGGTGACCGATGGATTGGTAGAGGCGGACCAATTCCATGGCCTCCACGCTCTCCAGACCTCAAACATCTTGAGTTTCATTTGAAAGCTCTTGTCTACGCAGCCCCGGTACCAAATGTAGAGTCTCTTCGTGCTCTTATTGTGGACTTCTGTGATACAATACGCCATTCTCCAGGGCTGCATCAGCGCATCAGGGATTCCATGCGACGGAGGTTGGATGCATGTATCCTCGCTAACGGAGGACATTTTGAACATTTCCTGTAACAAAGTGTTTAAAGTCACGCTGGTACGTTCTGTTGCTGTCTGTTTCCATTCCATGATTAATGTGATTTGAAGAGAAGTAATAAAATGAGCTCTAACATGGAAAGTAAGCGTTTCCGGACACATGTTCACATAACATATTTTGTTTGTTTGTGTGTGAGGAATGTTTCCTGAAAGTTTGGCCGTACCTTTTTGTAACACCCTGTATATATACATCCACCACTGCTGGCGGCTCACCTACAACTGCGCAACGCTATGCGCTGTTCACATCCAACTGCCCAACGCTACAATAGCGATTATCCCAACAATGCCAAACTGCCACAGACTGCACACTCAGTGATTTTCATACAGAGCGCTACGTAGCGTTACCAACATAAAAACCTAAACAGCCTACTTACGCTACCAATAAATCCTCAACGGTGATAGTTTTTGTTTGGTACTCCTCTTAATCGTACTTTTGTTGAAGTACGTTATCGTAGTACCGAATAAGTGCTCGCTGCCGACCGACCAACGAGTCATCCTCTGCGCATAGCTTCATTCGGAAGTGGTTTTTCAGTCAAGGGGTCAATAAACTGATTTCATGGCCATTGTCGGATGCCCCGATCTTGGAGCTCCTGCTTCTCATTCAGATGGCTTCTCATATGGTATCCCGGTGTTAAATGAATCTCTTTCCAGTAGTACCATGACGTAAAAATCCCTACCAGTACTGGGAACCGAATTCGGTTAGTCCCCATATCCGTCAGGCGCTCCGACCACGTAAGCTTCGGAAGCGGACGACACCGGGCAAACGCTTCTCTGAAGTCAACAAATACTGCGTCGCGCCTGAGTTTCTTGATCAGTGGCTTTGATGATGGCGTCTGAGAAAAACGAGGCTTCCTTTTCGCGTGATCGTTATTTTTGTTACCCATGCATGTAGGAGGTCATTCTGTTCGAGTTAGCTCAGAATTTGTGGTAAGATCTTACGACAGATGGACCTCAATCAGATTGGACGGTAGTTCCGTGGTTCATTTCTGTTACCCGTCTTGAAGACCAGTGGGACCTCGGCTTACCTCCAAACACACGTTTTCGTTCGACGGATCGGTAGTGTATTACGCTGATAATGAGAATAATATCACCTACCGTTCAATCCGCTCGGTTTCAACGCTCTTCGGAAATCCAGGAGTTGGAATCTGACAGTTGCCCTTCATCCACGGTGGCAGGGTATCGTGCGAGATAAGGGAAAGTTGAGTTCATACGAGCGATGCTTCCTGAATCCGTGTTGATTTGTGGGTAGAAGCCTTTCTCTCTCAAGGAAATTTATTATTTTCGTAATCAGAATACGCTCAAGAAATGCGCATCAAATCGAGATTGAGGACATTGGTCTGCGGTTTTTCGAAACAGTTCTTTTACCTTTCTTACGTAAGGAAGTCACTTGTGCTGTTTTCCAGTCATTTGGGAGTTTCCGTCGGGCGTGAGATACGCGATAAATGCACGCTAAGCATGCAACCAATGCCGAGGTGTGCTCTGATACCTATATTGTCGACGGTCTGATATCCAGAGGAGGAAAATTGTATACGGATTTTTCCACTATCATCGCTGTCGAAATATTTGCTGCACTTCATTTGGAAACAGTGTCTCAGTATCGACAGGCGTCTAACATTTTACACAATTACCACTATTACTTGCAGAGTATATCTATACGACAAAAACAAGTCGTTGTTTCATGTTGTTACCAAAAATGTCGAAAAGTTCGTGACTGATTGACTTACTTATCGTCTTTACACGATACTCTAATAAACATTCGGACCGGCGCAGGCTATATGTTTTTAATATAAACAAGGAGGGAACGTTGTTAGAAAAATCTCGAAAAGTTCTTGTATATTTTACTTCGAATTTCTACACAGTAACCCCGTAAACATTCAGACGGACTTAGGCTACATGTTTTTTTAAAGAAAAATGTACAGGTTTTTCCGTTAAAACCTGCTGCGAAAAAGAAAATGCTGTGTTGTGAAAATGTGCTGCTCGTTTTACTTGTCGTAGGTAGTTTTAACTACAATAGCACAAATATTCTTTCTCCGTTTATGGACTGGTTAAGTTTCTGCCTTGCAGTCGGCATCAATAGAATACTGGAAAGACCTGTTTACGACTTACCCGCTTATGCTATTATCTGAATCGTCCCACGGGAGTGCAAATGCGACCTCCCACTCCTTAATCCGCAATGATGAATCTCGAGCTGTGACGCCACCTGGCAGCTACTGCAGTTTGTTTACAACGGTGTCGCTCAGTGTTTCTATCGAAGGCGTGCGTGTGAGTTCGTGTTACACGTTAGTTTGTGCGTAATGCTTGTCCTGCCGAGTGTTAAGTTGGAAAGGAATTGTTCCACGAGTCTTGTAGCTTCGTTGTTGGAATTATGTTAGACATAATACGTCGCATTGTGCAGTTGCTGAATCTTGTAATAGCAGACGTAAGACTGAAGGCGTAATTTGTCGTCGTTTTCCAAAAAATGTTGAACTACAGCGTAAGTGGATTGCTCGTTGTAAACGAGAGGACAAAATTAATGTTAATAATGCAAGAGTTTGTTCTGAACATTTTTGTGAAAGCGATTACAAACGAGACTTGCAGAATGAATTGTTAGGTCTACCTACACGGAAACTGCCACAGCATAATGCAGTTCCGTCTCTAAATATACCAAACTGGCACGAAATGTATTCGAAGTTCCAGGTCCCAGCACTGCAAATGTTACCGTAGTGTTCTAACAGAAAGAGAACGTCGCTGTGACACTAAAACAGTAAAAAAAAAAGAGCTCTCTCAACGTTGAAAACTTTATTTCCCAAGAAACGTAAGCTGGACAAATCCAGCAACACAGACGTTACTGATCCGCTAATTTCACTTAAAGACCAGGAAGTTCAAGCACTGAAGAAAGAATTGGTTAGTCTGGAGATTAAAAATGTTCGACTGGAACAAAGAATTAAGTCCCTGAAAGAAGTTATAAAGCAAGCTACATCTATAAAACGTAATGTGTCTCACACTAAGAAGCACAAATGTGTACGCTCGGATGTGAGAAGTACATTATCTCAGTGTCTCACACCAGGACAAATTCGTTGTCTGTTAAAGAAGAGGAAGCAAGTAAAGTGGTGCTCAGAGGACACTGCAAATGCTCTCACATTGAGAGCTTTGTCTCCTAAAGCATATGCCTACCTGAGGAGGAAAAATTATCCTTTTCCCTGCAGGTCAACACGCAAGACATGGACGAAACATATCAAGTGCCAACCAGGTATTTTGAAACCAGTTTTGGAGTTAATTAAAGGTAGGTCAGAAATGTTCACATCATTAGAGGCGATTAGTGTCCTAAGCTTCGACGAGATGAGCATTGACGGTCGTGTTACTTACGATTCGTCCGACGATGTCGTACTCGGACCACACAACAATGTCCAAGTCCTCAAGGTTCGCAGCTTGCTTTCAAAATGGAAGCAGCCAGTGCATTATGACTTTGATGTTGCAATGTCTAGTGATATGTTGCAAAATGTCATAAAAGAAGTTGAAACAGCAGGAATCCGTATCGTAGCTGTTACGTGTGACATGAGACCAAAATATATGAATGTGTGGAGGCAACTTGGTGTGTCTACATCCAAGATATTCTTTTCAAACCTTGTCGATCATAGCAGAAAAGTCTGGGTTATTTTTGATGTTCCACATTTGCTTAAGTTATTAAGAAATCATTTTCTTGATGACGGAATCATTTTGCCTGATGGTACTGTAATTACAACAATGGTTATAGAAGACCTTCTTCGACATCAGAAAGGCGATCTTTCGATCAATCACCACATATCGGAGGTTTATCTTAACGTTAGTGGACGTGATCGTCAGAATGTCCGAAGGGCTGCACAGATATTTTCATGTCGCACTGCCCAAGCTGTGAGATATGTTCTGCATAAAGATCGCGAAGGAAGCTTCATTGAGCTAGTGAATGATGTTTTCACTGTGCTGATTTCGAGGTACCCTGAAGACGAGAAAGCTCCCCTTAGAAGTGGTTACGAGTTTAATATCAGAAGTCAGGAAAACTTTCTAAAAAGATTTCTTGAAATGTGTTCTAATATGCGAGTAGGAAAAAAACAGTCTTCTCCCGTTTCAGAACGGATTCATTATATCAATAAATTCACTTTTTGGACTTTACAATGATATGAAAAATTCCAGAGCTACTTATATATTGACAGCGAGACTTAATCAAGATTGTCTGGAAAATTTCTTTCCCAGAATCCGTGGCCTTGGTGTGTTCTACAACAATCCCACTCCTTTCGAGGTGAAAAACAGAATTCGTTTATTGATACTGACTGGAAGTGCAAGTGAAACACCTTTGTCTTCTGCTGCTTCGACTTCAGAGGACAGAAATGAGAATTCTGCTTCTGAAAACTATCCGACACTGGCTGATGAAACTAAGGAAGATTTTGCACGTTTTCTCTCGAGTGAATTATGTATAAGAGTAACTGATAAATCATTCGACGTCGCTACAGATGACGAAAACTTGCTCTTAGATTTCGAGCTCAGTGATTCAGTGTGTACCTGTGAAGACGTGAATGACGATGCTTTAAAATATCTAGCAGGATATATAGCATTCAAGTGCAAAAACGTTGACAGTTCATTGGGAAATACAGCAGGGCAGTGTGTTGTTGATACAGAATTAAGTCTTAAGCAAGACTGGATTACTATTATTTCAAAAGGGGTCCTCATTTCTCCCTCTACTGACTGGTTTGCTAAAATACGTGAGTTAGAAATTATATTTGCTGCTTTTCATGACTCAAATATTTCTCATTGTAATAGAGTGATGGCAACCTTAGCAGATCATATAAGTGCGAAATTTCCCGAACTTAATAGCAAAATAGTTCAGTTATATGTCAGAACCAGAACTTTTATACGGATTAGACATTTAAACAAAAGAGCCAAAATTGATGCAATGAAACGGAATTCGGCAAGGAAGAATCGGCTCTGGTCAGCGTCGCCTTCAGCAACTTCGACGTAGCTTCTGCATCAGCTTTGTAAGGTAAGTTGGAAGATTACCATCTTTTTATTTAGAAAAAGATGTGTAGAATAGGCTGTACCCAACTGTAAAACATTTACCATAGCCAGATGTCTAAAACACGAGCATGAATGCGGTTGCGAACATCGGCCACTAGTTTTGCGTGGCGATATATCATCATTGCTACTAATATTTAACGCAATTCTTTCGGAAACCTTGTATATAATATTAACATGAAGTGTGTTCAACCCTGTGAGCGCGGAACATTAAGTTATATGACAAGAGGAAAGACGTGAAAACAGTTATTTTGCAATCTCTAATATTCTACAAACGGAGATTGCTGCAGTCTGGCTGCCGGGTGACGTAAGAAGTCGCTGACCAATGAAAGCGCACTAAGCCAATCTGGCATACCTTTTTTATTCTATGTTCCTTGAATTGTCCGATACTTTGTAATGATACATGTTTGCAGATAAAAAGTATGCGAGATGATGTCATTTAGCTGCTATCCTCACAGGGTGAGAGGAGATGGACAGAGAGGGGTGGGGAGAGGAAATAGGCGTACAGGAGGGGGAGGGGGAGGTACGGATGGACAGCGAGAGGGGTGGGGGGTGAGAGATGGACAGAGAGGGGTGGGGAGAGGAAATAGGCGTACAGGAGGGGGAGGGGGAGGTAGGGATGGACAGCGAGAGGGGTGTGGGGTGAGAGATGGACAGAGAGGGGTGGGGAGAGGAAATAGGCGTACAGGAGGGGGAGCGGGAGGTACGGATGGACAGCGAGAGGGGTGGGGGGTGGGAGGTGAACAGAGAGGGGTGGGGAGGTATGGATGGACAGCGAGAGGGGGGGAGGAGAAGGAGATGAACAGAGAGAGGGGTAGAAGGCGATTAGGATGTATATCCAATTCCCATACACGTTTAGCAATTGCTAAGCATTGCGCGTTCGCTAGGGCACAACATTTTCAACCTGCGCCTACGAGAGAACACGACAGGCTAGTTGGAATGTTCTTTCTGTACCAGTGTCTTAGCGCCACTTTCAAGGGGGCAGTGAGCAGTAGCACCATCGCATAGTGTCCACATTACCCTTCCTAGACAAAAGACACGCCCCGCAGCAGGCGAGAGGAAGGATGACTGGTCCCACGACGAGGTCGCTAATAATTTCGGACCACATACTGAAGCTAAACCGGTACTGACGGTTCGCTGATTCCGCACTTTAGGAATTTTGCGTAGCCCCTGGGCGGGCGTTGTGAAGATTGGCAATACCACCACTCGTGAAGGTAGCCTCATCTGTGACTAGGATAAATGATAGAAATCGCAACACTGTGGTAGCCTTTGCCACGAACCAGCGACAGAACCGTAGCCACGGAGTTAAATCCGTAGATAAGGCGTGCACGCGCTGTAAGTGACACGTAGAGAAGCAGCTGTCTTGGAGAATGTTCCTCCCGACCGCCTCGTTTATCCCATGCTGGCGGGGCACCTCACTGGTGCTGATGCGGGGATCACTGTTAAAGGCCTTTTATGTCCACCTTCAAGTGGGTTTACCTACCTCGGACTGCATACACTACGCTTGTCTGTCCTCTTTTGCAGTACTGCTGCGCGGTCTGGTGCCCTTACCATATAGGATTAACGGAGTACATCGAGAAAGTTCAAAGAAGAGCAGCACGTTTCGTATTACCGCGAAATAAGGGAGGGAGAGTTCAAAATGGTTCAAATGGCTATAAGCACTGTGGGACTTAACATCTGAGGTCATCAGTCCCCTAGACGTAGAACTACTTAAACCTAACTAACCTAAGGACATCACACAACACCCAGCCATCACGAGGCAGAGAAAATCCCTCACCCCGCCGGGAATCGAACTGGCGAACCCGGGCGTGTGAAGCGAGAACGCTACCGCACGACCACGAGATGAGATTTGTACAGTACCCATGTAGATGCAGATGTAGATCTAGATACGTACCAGTGACCCTTTATGCTACATATTCTCTGTAGGATCGTTTCCAGCAGTTCGTTCTCATTTACCAAAATCACCATGTACACTTACATCAGCTCTCTCACTTAATGTTGTAGCTCTTCTGCACAGATATTCACAGTTTCTGAATGAATGGTTGTCATACCACCATGCCCTCTGCAGTAAGGAACTTAGATAGTAATGTGAATAATGTAAAGTCAGCGGTGCCACTCAAGCGGTGCGTTACTGTGAGGCACGCTGTAGCCCAGATTTAGCAAATGGCGAAGAAAGCAGCCTGTAAGGTGTTTCACCGAGCGAGGTGGCGCAGTGGTCAGCACACCGGACTCGCATTCGAGAGGTCGATGGTTCAAACCCGCGTCCGCCTACCCAGATTCAGGTTTTCCGTGATTTCCTTAAATCTTTTCAGGCAAATGCTTGGATGGTGCCTCTGAAGGGACACGGCCGATTTCGTTCCTCAACCTTGACACAATCTGTATTTGTGCTCCGTCTCTAATGATCTCGATGTCGACGTGACGTTAAACCCAATCTTCCCTCCCTACATTTTTCTTAGCGTGTTTCCGTCGCTGGGACGTCGAGTGCAACCGTCTCGGTTTCCGCTCTCACAATACGGTGAGTCCACACACCCAAAGTAGATACAGCTGTCTGGATGTCAGATAAACTTGTTACGGTCCGTTTACTGCATATCAGCATAACAACGTCTTCTGGTAGCGCAACAACTTTTCCGTCCACAGCCCCATTGTGTACTTAACACTTGCTCGAACTAGGTTACGAAATATGACTACCGTATCTTATCGTACATTTCACTGCCTATCTTAACAGCTCGAGTATTGTACGCAACCATTTCCCGCCCGATCTCAACTGTAAGACAAGCAAGAGAACTCCAGTTTTCTTTTGTACAGAAAAGGGGCAGTTATTTTGCTAATGGACAAGACGGCCCTCACGCGTCGAACCGTGTGTGGATGAAGCACCATACATGTTTCATTAGCCAACTGAGTCGTTTTCTTTGATTGACGTGCAGTGTCAGCCTATCTCGTTTTGCTCTGTCGTTAGTGGTCAGGGCTGCGCAGAGGTCAGAAACGAAAAGACCGAAGTCTGGCGGCTTGAAGGCTGGTTACGTCATTCACTGCCACAAGGTCGCGAGCTGATCACAGGTCTGTTAGTGTGTCCAGGGCCGCTTCCCGTCTCCCATGCCTCGGCTGTCACGCACATCCGCCTAACGTTTACTGAGTGGACGGAGTCCGCGACTGCAGCACGGCACCGTCCGAATAACAATGCAGCGTGGTAGGGTATTTGTCACCGATCGGAGCCGCGTGTTAACAGGTCCGCAACCTCTCTTCCGCTCATTTTTCTCGAAGTTCGAGGCTTCATTGTGAAAAACATCACGTTCGAAGCACTGCCATGTCTGACCACTACTTTGTCGCATTTTTCGGGCAGCATACAGTTCCTTTGGCGAAAGAACTGGGCGTTTTTGAGGAGACAGATGAATTGATGAATTTTGCGCTTGTCCCTATGACCAGAAGTGCTGGTCAGCCAGCCCGTGTGCCACTGATCGAAGAAGGTGGTAGTCACAGGGAGCGATGCCTATAGCAAACGGCGGGTGTGGTAGACCGTCCCATTTCAACGTTTCCTGGTAGGTCTTGACGGGTTTTGCGGCATTGGGTCGAGCATAGTCGTGCTGAAAAATCACCTTCCCATGTCTGTCGCCGTATTGTGGTCGTTTGTCTTTCAGTGCTAATCCCAGACGCATCAAATGCTTTCTATAACGACCTACTGTGACCGCATGCGCCAGTTTCAGTAGCTTAGAAAACCCTCTCTCTCCCACCGCCATGCCGATATTAGAGGTCAAAATCACCATTGCTGAAACGTTGAAACCATTCTCTGCACGCACTTTCACTAATAGTCGCCTCACCATAGGTCTTACCCAGCATTTTGTGACCTCCTTCCGCGGATTTCTTCATGTTACAGAATCAAATTAACATCCCGAAAATCAGGAGAAATGGGCTCCTAGGCTGACATATTCAGTCGACAATATCTTTATGATGAAATCAGAAATCGACTAATATTTTGATGGCGTTATGTTTACGGACGCCTAAGCTCATTGTATGACACTAAAGACCTACCACCTGCACCACCATTGGCCACTACTGCAAAGTTTTAGACCTGGCACATGAAGATGAACTACATTTATTGTAGGTGCACCGAAACTTCTCATGCATTTTCCAAATTACAACATTTGTCATTAAAATTGCAAAAGCAGGAAGGATAGCAGAACTAAAACTTATTTCACACGTACAATATACTAGAAGGAATATATAATTAAATTTGTCGTAGTTTGTGGATAGAGAGAAGGAAATTTCCCACACAGAGCTGTGAGCTTCCTCACCAACAGTGATTCTTAGCCGCCGTGAGCGGTCAGTCCTCGTTCTCCTCCAAGAACAAACATTTTTTGTGGGATACTTTAGGAAGAGAGTCTTGGAGTCAGCAACCGTCAAAGCAGATGTATTTTGGAGAAATATGGATGATACTTCCACAGTGTGACCTCACGGACAAGATATACTAATAGAACTTTTACATCACCGTTCATTATAATAAGTATGGAAATGTGGAAAGTTGGTTGCCCGAATTCCTGGATGTTGTGGCTGGACGGAAGATTGATGGCTTTTGGGGGCATTCATTTAATCTAAATCCCAATCACAGCAGTACGTATTTTCAATCTCTCGAGCTACCATCGTCCGTCCAAGACAGCGGGCGTGCTGAAAACGCTTGCACGCAGAGCTCACACTGACTCGGATTCTGTTATTTTGCCTAAAGAGCTGCCCACCTAGGGAACAGTATTCACAGAAAATTGATATTCTAGCCAGCACATTAACAGGGCGCTACCAGTAAAATGCAAAAAACCAGGAAATGGATAAGCTGTAAAGCACGCCAGCAAATTCTCTTTTTCTTCTTCCATTTATTTGGAAAACTTCATTCAAGACAGCCATATTTCTCCGGAAATCTGAAGTTAAAATGGTTTTAAACTCATCATCTAAAATTACAGACGTACTGGGATCGGTGAAGGACGATTTGCCATTGCGGTAGGCTGCAATTTACATCATACCTTGTCAATGTGTCACCACCGTTCACATATCCTGGACCACACGCTTCGAACATCAACGCCATACCCGCATTCTGCAACCAATCGAGCATACTATGGTTGAGCGTTATTTCTCTACCGATCATTCAATGGAGTATGACAAAATAGTAGTCTTCGATATATCATCTTTTGTATTATGGAACCCATCGAAACACACATGGTGGAAAATCTGATTAACTGTGATAGCGAGTACCAGCTCAGTAATGCTTAGAACCCAATCGTCTCCAAGATTTCTTCCAAACGAAGAAGACACAGTACGCCAATTTTCACAGTGAGCGACAAGCCTGAAGACAGCTGACAATGGAAGTGCGTTAGCTCGAACTATCAGAACCGCAAGCGATACGCTTAAAATACAAACGCTCGTCCCAGAAACCATGGTATGAGCTACTCACAAGCAAAACTGCACTCATCACCAAGAGAGCCATTTGAGTGATCACTCGTTTACATGGAAGCTTTCCGAACAACGACTTTACGCTGAAGATAGAGCCACCAAAAACAACAAAATATTGTCAACCTCTTGATATGTACCTCTTTAGGTAATACAAGCTGTACTTGAGAACGATTGTTGATATTATAAGATAACGACTTGAAAAACCATAAGTAGCACGATCGTTATTTCTTTTCATCATCTGACTTCTCGCTGTGCTATGCAGTCAGCTTCCTGCGCCGAAATTCAAGTCTGCTCGTATTTTCCAATATGCTTTGCAAAAGCCAGGAAATGTTCTTAGTGTGGCGTTCGACACTGCACCACTTGAATGGCTTCAAGTGTTCATATTTCTCTGTTCCACTTTGCTTTGTCCTCTTCATTGAACCTCACACCTGCACTTCTAATAGCTGTGCTGCAGTATCAGGTCAGTAGAGTCCATTCACCGGGAGCTGCGACCGACCTCTACTAGTTCCAGTGAAAGCATTCAGTGTTCGCGTTACACGTAGAGGTGTCGAAAACCCTTTGAGCACACTGTGGAGTTTTCCGACGGGCTGACGTCACAGCAGTGCGTGCGTCGCCCGTGAGGAACCCTGTACTACGAACTTGAGCTGCAGTGTAATAAAGCGCAAAAAAACCGACAAGTGGCCTAGCAGATACACAAGCTGTTTCAACAACAATACCGGTTTCAACAAGGTTGAAGGACGACGAAAAACATACAGTCATCTCAAGACTGGACGTTACGTTCAGTAGCACACTATTACGTAGTTAGACGGACTTACCAAAGGACAGATTCCGACATAAAATAAGAGTCACATCCAACGTAAACGAGACGAAAATTTAACACAGGGTACACAGAGGAAGTAAAAATACTAGTAGTAGCGCAATAAGAAATCATAAATCGCCATTGATACAAATTTCGGGTATTCCCAGTTGAAGCCATAACAATGACTATGTATCTAAATCAACAATAAAATGCTCTTTTGTACTTTCTGTAAGAGCTGTTTGGAAAGCAGCACATAGAGAATTGAATATTTGTACAGATGTCTAAGTACTGCCTACACAGAACAATATACAACAAACACATTTGGGTATTACAGCCATACCTGTAGATATATGCGTTTTCGGACATGTAGACATAGGTGGTGCATAGTGACCTTGAATTATTTTCATTCAGATTTATAACAAAACGCTCTTCTCTTTAATGCAGCCTGGTTCCCACATTTAAGTTTTAACTTTTTCCAATACATAAAGGCCACACTTATTCCACTCCTCTTTAAGTCCCGCCATTTTGTATGCTCTGTTTTTTCTCTACAACAGCTCTGATTCTAGCCCAAACTAATTCCTTGGTATTTAACTAACAATGGTACAGAGTAATCTGAAGACAAACTTCATGTGCATTCTTAGACATTTCATCTACTGCTTATTCGTTGTGCGCTACTCTGTCTTTTGTAATGGTATCTGGTAGTTCTTTTTTCAACATACCGCCTTCAGAAGTGATGTTTTTAGATTTCAGCAGTTCTGATCCAGTTCGCTTATTGAAATTCGCATTGGGAAGTTTTTCTTTTCCAGAAGAATTGTACAACACATTATCAGGGACAATAACTGTGTTTTTCTGAAACCGAGGAAGTACTTCTTGAAACCACTTTTCTAACGTATCATCCTAAGCTGTCGGCAGCACACTGGTCGGCAAAGATGTAGTGTGCAGATCGATTGCAGGCGCTGTAGCAAGCGAGCCTGCCAGGAGAGAGGCCAGAGACGCACCGCAAGCAAGATGCCGCCAACGCCCTCTCGCCAGCAAGTATTTAGGCTGCCGCTGCTGACCGGAGGATCTCACTCACAAAATAGTTCAGTCTCTGACGGACTAACTCTCTGTCACTCGCATTCTAGTTTGGCGTCTGTCATTCATTAGCAGTGCGCGCTTAAGCTGCGACAGTACATAGCGAGACTTGTACTTTACCCACAGCGATGCTAATGTTTGTAATAGCTAGGATACCGATATTGTCTACAAGAGGACTGTTATTAAAGAGCTTGGGCCACAAAACGTGCACTCTATTCCAGTTCAGTAAAATTTACAGTTCATGTAAATAAAGAACCATATTAATCCACGTGTGCATTTGTGTTGTAGAAAGAGGATACCGGCAACCCATAACAACATCCTCTCCCTTTCTTCCTGCGGTACAAGACTCTACAGAAATTTCACGAGCAGCCGCCGACGAAATCAGCTCTGCTGCCAGTGTGTGTGACAATGAGGCCTTTTACTTTCTTCCGTTGGATAATCCCGACTGAATCGCAAGTTTTCAGGATTTTATAGTGGTATCTAGCCAGACGTTACTTCCGGTGTGCCCTACTTCCAGACATGACCCCTCCAAATACTAAATGCGGCTTGCTTCATCTCTCAACTATTTAATGGTTCTCAGATAACGCCGCCTCCATGAAATGAAGCCATGCCTGGCTATTAGCATTCTGTCGCGTCCACACCGAACATATTTAAAATTCATTCTTTTATTTTAACAATTTATAGAACTTCGTTCTCCGAAAACTGCCCAAATCTGGACCTTCATTCACGGCAGCGAGCACTTTGTCAGTTGTTGATTCACGGCAGCGAGCACTTTATCAGTTGTTGGCAGTTGGTTACTAAACTGAATTTCATGTACTCTTCTTCCCATCGCGTTCCTGTCGAACTCAACAACACCTTCTACAAGCTTCTGTCGTGTTTTTACTTTGTTGGGAAATTTCAGAATGAGCGTTCCGTTGTACTCACTTACGACACGATACAATGAAAAACGATCAACACCTGTAGCTGCAGCTGTTTTCAAAACAAAGTCGGCCATTGACTGTTTTGCATACAACATTTTTTGCTCATTAAGAGCCGTGCGTTTCTCTGAACAGCTTAATGGTTTCTTGTTTGATCGCGTCTAGGGTTGACTCGAAACTGGCATATCGACCCGGCTCGCTGTATCCCTGGAGGATGACTTGATGAGTCTACTCGTACGTGATACTAATGAAAAACATGCGATGCTACTGGATGGCCACAGAAACATCGAATGCTGAATGTGATTTCAAACACAGGTACTTACGCTAATCATCAACTGGTCTTTCAAACAACTTCTGCAGACAGATTCTCAATATCACCGCTGTATAACAACACACACTAACGAGCTTATGCCTGCAACGTACGCGGCCACACTGAGCGAGCACCAGCTGCCTCGTCCACCCCTCGACGGCAGTGCTACGGCCACGTGCCTTGGTTTGTTTAGACCGCCTCTCGTTTCGGTGAAGAAAGTACAGGAAAAGGATGTTTTTTGAGATGGCGTAATTCTTTCAAGCAGATGGAAATACAGAAGTAAGTCACGACATTGAAGAATATGTTTTTGGTCCTATTACATCGACTTTTTTTCTTCACATTACCAGAGTACTTGGAAAAGTTGATCATTGGAGCGGCTCTCGTGTTAGAACACATGCTCGGAATACACACAGTGCGCTAATAAGTTGCGATGCTGTGGAAGTATCTGCCCGTCTTCGAAGGCTCAGCTGAGGATGACTCGCAGGTGCTCAGTCGAAATATCGTGAAAGACGACCGGCTGAGAGTACGAAATCCTTCGCATTAATTAACATGCTGTTACGTTTGGAGACTTGAACAAGAGCTCGAAGTGCAATTAATGCACATTCCACTTTACGAGGTGATCATGCACTCAAGAGCCAAAGTAAATGGTACACCTGCCTAATCTCGTGTGATGCCCCAGTGAGCATGCAGAAGTGCCGCAACACGACGTGGAATGGACTAATGCCAGAAGTAGTGCTGGAGGGAAATGAGACCATGAAGCCTGCAGGGTTGTCCATAAATAATAACGGTCATGTCTGGGGGGGGGGGGGGGAGGCAGCGGAAGAAGTGTTTAAACTCAGAAGAGTGTTCCTGGAGCCAGTCTGTAGCATTTCTGGTAATGTGGGCTTTCGCATTATCCTGCTGAAATTGCTCAAGTCCGTCGGAATGCACAATGGACATGAATGGATGCAGGTGATCAGACAGGATGCTTACGTACGTGTTCCCTGTCGGAGTCGTATCTAGACGTGTCAAGGGTCCCATATCACTCCAACTGCACACAGCCGTCACTATTACAGAGCCTCCACCGGCTTGAAAAATCCCCTCCTGACATGCAGGTTACATGGATTCATGAACTTGTTTCCATACTGTTACACGTCCATCCGCTCGATAAAATTTGAAACGAGACTCGTCCGACTAGGCTACATGTTTCCAGTCATCAACACTTTAATGTCGCTGTTGATGGGCCCAGTTGGGGCATAAGGCTTTGTATTGCGCAGTTATCAACTGTACACGAATGGGCCTTCGGTTCCAAAAGCCATATCGATGATGTTCCGTTGAATGATTCGCTCCCTGACACTTGTTGATGGCCCATAGTTGAAATCTGCAGCAATCTTCGGAAGGGTTGGAATTTTGTCAAGTTGAACGATTTTCTTCAGTCATCGTTAGTCCTGTTCTTGCAGGATCTTTTTCTGACCGCACTGACGTCGGAGATTTGATGTTTTACTGGATTTCTGATATTTACGGTACACTTGTGAGGTGGTTGTACGGGAAAATCACCATTTCATGGCTACCTCGGAGATGCTATGTCGTGCGCCGACTACAACACCACATTCAAACTCACATAAATCTTGATGACCCTCCACTGTAGCAGCAGTGACCGATCTAATAACTGCGTCAAACCTTGTCCTCTTATACAGTGCCGTCTTCTGCCTGTTTACATATCACTGTATTTGAATACGCGTGCTTACATTAGTTTTTGTGGCGCTTCAGTGTAATATAGCACGGCACTCTGCTACCGTAATAAGCATTGCTATATTCACTGCAAATCAGCTACCAATTCATATTTTACAATCATCACTTTTCGCAGGCTGTTTTTGTTTTCCATCTCATAGGTTCCAGAATGCCGAGTTCCCTCTCTAGTATCGCAGATGAACAAAAAACACGTGGTGTGAGCAAGATTAACTGAAAAGTGATGGTACATGCAAAATTCGCTTTATTACGTCATCCGTATTGGTCACAGGTACCACATAGGAGAACTAGCTGAGGGTCCTGTACGTTCTGAAAAGATGGTATCGTGACAAAACTGTTGTGATTATGTATATTATGCAAGGAATGACGGCAGCGTCGGAATATCTGCAAACCAAACGCATTGCGCGTAGACGGTTGGAAACTCCCAACAACAACGTCAACACTGAAGTACATGAATTATTCCGTCAGACGTCTTCGAGAGATCATGCAAATTGATATTAGATGCACTGCATCCGTAAATTCAGTCTCGTGGAAGACGAATGGTAATGCAGTTCAGTGGAACAACTTCAATTCTGAGACAAGGGAGACAGTATCTATGATTACAGACTGTATATGATTACAGACTGCGTATCCTGTCTTCACACCATCAGAACTACAGAGTAGAATATTAAGTTTAGGGGCGACTGACTGAAGCGTGACATGTTCTCTGTGGTCTTCCGGAGAATGCCGCGTCCGGCCATCCTGATTTAGGTTTTCCGTGATATCCGATAGGACCGATGACCTCGCTGTTTGGTCCCTTCCCCCAAATCAAGCAACCAACGAACCAACCGTCCGGAGAATGATTCCAAAATTTGGACGTGTTTTATGGCAAACTAACACGACATCCAGCTTTCCATTGGTGTGGAACATAGCACATCACTTTACCTCGACGGAAAACTCAGATGCCATGCACAACGAATTAAAAATACACTATAAGACATAAAAAACGACGCAACACAAAGGAATTACTAAATTGGTAGATGTGATGTACACGCACAGACAAACAAATCATTTTAATTTCAGAAGAATTTGATAATTCATTCAAGAAAAAGAGTTACACAAATTGAGCAAGTCAGTACGCGTTAAGTCTGACCCTCCTCCAGGTCGTTATTCGGCTTGGTATTGAATAATAAAGTTGTTGGACGTCTTCTCGAGGGATATCGTGCCTCACTGTGTTCCACTGCTGCATTAGATCGTCAAACTCCCGAACTGGTTGGAGGGCACTGCCCATAATAATCCAGACTTTATCAGTCGTGGACGGATTCGGCGACCGTGCTGGCCAAGGTAGCTTCTGGTAAGCACTAAGAAAAGTAATAGAAATTGTTAGTATGTGCGGGAATTATCTTGCTGGAACGTAAGCCCAGGTGGTTTTTCCATGAAGGATAGTAAAACGGGGCATACAGTATAGTCGACGTACTGCTGTGCCGTAAGTATCCCGCGGATGACAACCAAATGGGTCCTGCTGCGAATCGAAATGATTCGTCAGACCATCACTCCAGGCTGTCGAGGCCGTACCCCGGGCGACTGTCAGGTTGCCATCCCACCTCTGCCCAGGCGTCTCCAGAAGTGTCTTCGCCGGTCATCGGAGGTCAGTTCGATGCGGGACTCATCTCTGGAGACAGTTCTTCCCCAATAAATGACATTAGATGCCGAATGATCCCGATACCACTGCAAACGGGTTTGTTGGTGTACAGTGATCAGTATTAGCCGGCGTCAATTCAGTCCACCTTTCTGTGAGCCAACTATTAACGGTCCTTGTGGTCACTAAAGCACCAGTTGCACAGCGGATCGATGAAGAATCCGTGGCCTTGAGTGCAACTGCTGGGTCGCCACGTTCTGTCGACCACTTCCTTCTTGACGCTGTGTTCAGCCAGGGGTAACCCAATCCAGCCAACATCGTCGAATTCTGGCATCACTCCTGTTCAAATGTCTAGTTATTCGGCGATTACTACCACTGACTTCTTTGAGCCCAATGAAGCACACTCTCTCTCAGAAGCTGACATCAGCGCATATTGTTCACGAGCTTGTCTGAGAGGCGTAGTTACTGTCCAACGTGGTACGCTGCTCAAATTCGCAAGGATTTTACCCTCTGGTATCGACATGTTCCCTGTTTACTACCCTTGACAGATGCACGGTGAAACTGTGCTGTAGCGTCATATGTTCATCCATCGGCCGACAAAGTTTACAGTTATGTATCTTCCGTCGATGCCTGTACGTAAATCAATTTTCGACCACTTTGCATAACTGAAGTTCAATCTCTAGTAAGACCCGTACGAAAGTGTTGCGTTAACAATTATGACAGGAAAAATTTTAGTTGCTAATGATTCACCATGTGCATCAGGAGGGCGGCAAAATATGAGTGTCCAGGAGGTGCAGAGATCAACCTACGGTGGGATGTATGTATGACACTTCACAAAAAGGACATCAATGTCAACGTTCAAGAAATGTTCAAAGCAAACCGTTAAACTGCGCCACGAACAACTAATAAGAAATGTGGCGGCACAGTGATAACAAAGGTTCGCACCATCAAGATCGAAGGAGGACTCCTTGGGAGTTCAACTAGGTATCCACTCTTAAGGAATGCATGTAGAATCGTGTTCGTCTAACGGGGTGATAAAAACTGATGGAACGTGATGGCATGCAGCCGAATGCAAAAGAGTCTGTCATGGAGCTTATCTTGAAACTATCCTTTAAGGCGTAGCTGCATATAGTGCAATAATATGTTGTACACAATAAATAACTTACCGGCCAATTTCCCATCCAGATTAACAATCGGTATAATTCTATACGAATGCGTTATTTCCACAGTTCCTTTCATATGCATTTCCTCATCAAATCCCGATTGGTCGGAATTGCAAATAAATTCCTTACCCAAAGATAGGACAAATTTGTTTATCTAATCTGCAAATTTTCGGATCGATTCCGCAGTTTGCTGTGCATCGTCAAATTGACGCTTTGTTTTTAGGAGAAAAGTGCTCACAACAGTCGAGGTATTTTGCAGTTCTGTTTCAACTGATATAAAACAAATGCTAAAAAACTTTTTTTTCAAAAAAGAAAGTGTCACTAAATGATAAGTTGAGCAGCGCTCTTATATCAGATTGGTGATATTAGCTCAAGCAAACTGTTCACCAAACAACCCATTAAGTCCACGTGAATACGAGATGGTTCTCACTGTCAGTACATGCTGGAGATGTTAAGCATAATCTCTGAAGAGGAACCCAAAGAAAAATCTTGAATCACACGATATGAGCCACAGTCATTTTACCCATTCCTGTTCCAGTTGCGAATGGTGGGTGGGAGGAACGGCTGTCAGTTTCTAATATCTTATCGTCTTTATCATTACAATTGCGTGACCTGTGAAAAAAATTATATATATATATATATATATATATATATATATATATATATATATATATATATATATATATGGGTGAGTCACAAACAATTGCCACCAAGAATAACTCCGAAAGTATGACAGGAGCTGAAACGTTAGTGGGAAAAAAGTCGTATGGAACAACGGGGGCCATAAAATAACGTTGGTTTTTTGTTGCTAGATGGGATCGCGTCAGAGATATGAAGGTCATCTTCGTTTTTTGAAATCGGATGCTATACTTTGGTATCTATTATCTAATAGCGGCTATCGGGACGAATCCAATGATGCGTAACAGTAACGTCTTTGAAATTAAACGAAGGTCACAAAGGTGGCATGAACGTCCATTTAAAAAACGTGTGCGAAGTGGGGAATTGTCTCTGCAACTCATTTCTAGCCGTCAGCGAAAAATGTGCCGGACACCCATCGTGTTGATTCCACATTATGCTCCTTGTTCCTAAAGGTATTTCTTCCAATAACAAACATACTACTCCTTGAACTAATGTGGTGTACTTCCTACCATTAAGATTTCCTTCGATAAAACAGGGGCCTATAATTCTGTCCTCCAGAATCCCACACCGTACATTCACCGACCACGGTTTTTGGTGTGCAACTAGCCGCAGCCAACGTGGATTTTCAGTTGCCCAATAATGCATGTTGTGCAAGTTAACACTTTCATGAATGTAGCCTTGTCAGTTAATAAAATCAAATTAATAAATGTGTCATCCCTCTGAATCTCAAGTTAAGCCCATCGGCGACTGATATGGTAAGGGTGATATGGTAAGGGTGATATTTAGGGCGATGCAGAACACGAACAACACTACTCTGGCTCATACCAGATTCCCTTGCGATCTAGAGGTGAAATAACACAAGGAAGTACCAATTTCCGTTTCCTCAGTAGTAACTTTCCTTTGCTGGATATATTTCCGATGCGTTAAAGATTCATTTGTTCTCAATTTATTATTGATGTGTTTAAAAGTACGAAGTGTAGGGTGAGTCCGTTGAGGATATATTTTAGTGTGTAAGTCTCCAGCTCTCACAAAATTTCGTTGGCATTCTACCTAAACAAGAAGCATATCGGCTTGTTCTCTGAAGGAATACATCATTCACATTCGCTTGATTCAAAAATACAAATCTTAAAGTTCTATTAGTGTTGTATTGCGAAACCGTCGAATGGCGTTTACATGTAAATGGCACGTTAGATGGATACACCGTATTCGGCGAATGTTTATTATTTGCACGATGTACGTGATATAAGTGTCAGAGCCCATGCTTCAGTAAGTGCCGAAGTGATTAGTAATACCACTCAATCCATGATAAGAAGATTGCAGCATTACATTGACACCAATAGTCATCACTTCGAACACCTTCTGTAAATGGATGATCATGCCACCTTTGTGACCTTCATCGACCTTCAAAGACCTTAGTGTTACACATCATTGGATTCGTCTCGACAGCCGATATCGGAAAGTAAATACCAAACCATAGCATCCCATAAAAAAACCCAAGTTGACCTTCATATCTCTGACGTGACCCCACCTAACAACAACAAACACAACGTCATATTAAGGCCCCCGTAGTCCCATGCAACCTTTGTCCCACAACCTTTTCAGTACTATCATACTTTCGGAGTTATTCTAGGTGGCAGTAGTTTGTGACTGACCCTCTTTATGGTGCCACATATAAGCCCAAGACCTGCTGAATCTATGCTAAGCAGGGTCGATGCTGTATTGCCTTTCAAATGTGAATCAACACGCTAGTAACCAGGAGATTAAGACGTTTAGGGTCATTTGGTAAACAGTGACACTAGGCTCACGTAGTCCATGTTTCAATCGACTCGACCGAACAACCGCTGTCACTTAACTACAGTTCGGTGCCCACACAGCAACGGGAAAGTCGCAACTTCTCTCAGCACCGTCATGGATTTCGTCGAAACAGCTTGTTTGCTGGCGCTTTTACTAAGTAGAAGAGCGAGAAGGCAGCTCAGATATCACAAGCTGTTAGTAGCGGGCATGAGTCGTGCTTCGGTAGCTCAGATGGTAGAGCACTTGCCCTCCAAAGGCAAAGGTCCCGAGTTCGATTCTCAAACGGGCACACAGTTTTAAGCTACCAGGAAGTTTCATATCAGCGCACACTCCGCTTCAGAGTGAAAATCTCATTCTGGAAGCTCTACATGAGCGATATGTAGACATATTCTTAACCATACGCTTCGTCTTGCTCGCAGAATGGTGGAATGTACTTTTGCGACTTTCCCTAACAAACTGAGACTATTTTATAAGCCTAACGATATGGATGTCGGTTTCTCGGACATAATCATAAAAGCGTGTTGTATTCTACATAATTTCGTAAGAAGAAGTGACGGTGAATGAATTGAGGACGAGCCATGTGAATGCCTTCTGCAACGCTGTGAGCGTATAGGAACTGCAGCTAATATGCCCGATATGCAGATAAGGGATTATTTTGCAAATGACCATGTGACTCCTAAGGACCAGTACCTTGCAATATGAGAAAATATAAATTGTGATAACGGCAACGTCCACATGAATGAATAAAATTGGTGCTCTGTGAATATAATCCGTACCGCTACTCTCGTTATTATATTGTTGCTGGAGCACAGAACTTGTCTGTCTACAGCACAATGTGAGAGCGACTGAGAAACAGAGTCTGAGCGATGCTAGTATACGTGGAACCATGGCAGTGGGTGTGATTCATTCAACATCTGCGACAGTCGTGTCGCACGTCAAATAGGGCCGGTTGCGTCTTTTTAATCGCCGCTACTGCGTGAACGTATATGCGCCTGCTCTTGCTACAGCCTCTGTGTTTTATTTTTGCGGCAACCAAACAGCGCGACCGAAAATCGCCAAAGCGCCCCGCCTTGAGTTCCCACCAAAAGCGCCGTACGAAATGCGGTGCGAAGCTGACTGGACTTAGGGTGACACGCTGGTTTCATCAGGGGAGGCGTTCGTCGCACAAACCAACAAGCTTTTCAAAAAAAGTCGTATTTTGTTTATTTGTGAATGCAGACTGTTTTATTTCGTGATCTATCAAATATTTCTTGGGCTTCTTACCGTTTGAGTTTAAAATCACTCCTGTGGTCGTTCTTCTGCCTTCTAGAGATCAGACTTAAATTAGATTTCATCGTACTGTCTGGTTCTCGCTGCCTGCAACTTTTGTCTACGCTCAGAGCCTTCAGGAAAACTCACAGTGTTCCTGTCATTTCCTAGTAGAAAAAGTTTCGAGATTACTGTCGGCTGGAAACTCAAAAGCGAAGCAGCGATAAAACCCGAAACAGAAGTATATGCGCTATTTATATTACTGTAAAGCACACATTCATTCAAGGTGAATACGAAATGTTGCCACAGGGCTGGAGTACTGGTTACGAGAAACTGGGTCACTGATTTGGTGCTATAGAACTTTGGTACAAATTCCGTAATATGTACTGCAATGAATTGTGCACATTCGTTGTCCCAACTGAATTTTTATGTATTACCTGGTAGAAATAGTAAAGAAAGACAATAGAAATTGTTGACTCAAATACGCAAGTAGTGATTTTTGATGATTATTTGTCTGTAGATTTAATTTGTGTTAGTGTATGGTCGCTAGGACTAAAGTGGTATATAACACCGGCTGTTGCGTTACTACAGTTCCAAGGACTTCGGTCAATTCTAGCACATCAGACAAAAAATTTCATGTAACACGACCATGAAGAGCACTAATTTCTGTCATCAACACTTTGCCGTCGCTCCTCAAAGGCTGATTTTCCTTTTGTTGGATAGATGAGCAGTATGTAACTCTGGAGGAGCAATAAAGCTGTTCCAATACGCATCGTGCCTAACGTCCTGTTCTGCTGTTATTTCCCTCTTCTTTCACACACACTAATATTATATCTTTCTACGTGCGTTTATAGGACAGTCAACAGCAATGTGCAGACGCTCATTGCATATAGTTAGTGATACAGCACAAGATCGATACAATTTATGGTAGGCACTGCCCAGCTGCCCAAATGAAAAAAATAAAGAGCTAGCAAATTGAACGTTACCACCGCTTTCATAATCAGCCAGCGTACTCATACTCAAGTAAGTAAACACGCTGTTAACTTTACTGCCTCATTCGAGTGTATGTTTTTGCAAGAACTAATCACTCACAGAAAACAAAAATAAAAATGTCTGCTTGAATCTTCTTGTCTCGCGCTCTGCAGTAATTTATAGTGAACTGCCTATTCATATTCATACAGCGGTTTACATATACATGAGTACTCGTTTCTCGTGAATAATACATAACAGATATAGCGTGATTCCTACGGCAATCAATAAAAATTTTCATGCTGATCCAAATACATTGTTTCCGAGACTGTCACACCGTGCGAGGTCGAATAGCGGGCAGTAGAAACCCGAGCGACTTTCGAGTTCGGCTTGCTCGCGTGGTTTGCCTACATAGTTACGGGTACAGTGGAATACGCACTTCGTTATTTGCTACGGTACTATTTCTCACTAGAAGCCTTTCGTAATTAACTTACATATTATGAATTATCAGTATACAGGGCATTTCATTATAGTATGCTTACCCACAGTCAGCAGGTTCTTTGGGGCGAAGAAATATTGGCGTGTATATAAGGTGTCACGAAAGAATTACCGAAAACTATTCGCTTGAAATATGATGCTCAGCAATAAATTAGAAAGTGCTTACGATATAGCAACAAATACATCTGTACATACATCTACAGCAATTCTCAGCAGGCCACCTGATGTGTGGTGGAGGATATTTCTGGTACCACTAACTGATTCCCCTTCTTTGTTTCATTCAGGAACAGCGCGTAAGAAGACTGATTGTCGGTAAGCGTCTGTATTATTCCCAAATTCTCGAATTTTCTCGTCGTGGTCATTTCACGAGATGCATGTGGGAGGGAGTAATAGGTGCCCGACTCTTCCACGAAAGTGCTCTTCCGAAATTTCGAAAGTAAATCAGAACGCCTCTCTTATAGCGTCTACCACTGAGGTGTGGAGCATCTCTGTAACGCTCTCGCGCCAACCAAACGATTCTGTGACGAAAAACACCGCTCTTCTTTGGATCTTCTCTCCCCCTTCTCTCAGACTTATCTGGTAAGGGTCCAAGATTGACGAACAGCACTCACGAATCGATCGAACAAGCGCGTTGTAAGCCACTTCTTCAGTGGACGAATCAAATTTATGCACGATTCATGCCTTCAATGTCAGTCAGGCATCTTCGTTTATTAGTATTTGCTTTATGTGGTCATTCCACTTAATGTCCCTCAGGATAGATACTCCTACATATTATACGATAGTTCCTGTTTCCAGCAGTTTGCAATAAATATGTTGGTTGTACAGTAGCGATTTTTCTTTTCCTAATTACGGGTAACATGCTACATTTATTAACGTTCAACGAAAACTGCCAGAGCCTGCACCGTTCTTCAATCCTTTGTAGGTCCATCTGCAAATCGTTACTTTCTTCTGGCATTGCTACCGTATTATTGACGACATCTGCGAAGAAACGTAAAGGGCTTATCAGCGAATGCTATTACATAATTTATATACATTGTAACAGTAAAGGTCATATCACGCTTCCTTGGGATACTCTCGAAGCTACCTTTACATCTGTCGATATCATTACGTTAAGAACTGCGTGTTTGGTCTCTCTGCAAGAAAGTAGCGAATCCCATTGCAAATCTGTTCCGATACGCGGTCTGCTCGTATTTTTCTTTTCACTAATCGGGAGTGCGGAACAGTGTCAAATGCCTTCCTAATGTCGAGGAATATAGAATCTACTTGAGCGCCGATGAATACAGCTATGTGGAATTCGTGGAGGAAAAGAGCGAGCTGAATTTCGCAGTATCCCTGTTTGAAGAACCCATGTTGATTTTCATAGAGGAAGTTTTCGTTGCCCAAAAACGTCATAATGTATTATCATAAGACATGGTCCATAATTCTACAACAGATCCCTCCTGCGACCCTTTTGATCCAGTCGCTAGGTACCCTTTGTTGTTGCAGTGACCTGCAATAAACTGCTGGTAGAAGAGTCGGAGGAAGGCAATGGCAAACCACCTCCACTAGGACATTGCCTAGTACGGCGGTGCGGGTCTCCTACATCGTCCCCCTAAGCTCCTCGAAGTATGGGACCTCATCATCATCATCATCATCATCATCAGTAGGGAAACAAGTCCTTTCATATAATATCTGTAGACTCTTACAGGTACCTCATCTGGTCCTGATGCTTTTTCACTCCAAAGCGATTACAATTGTTTTTCTATACCGCGATCATTATGTCCAAACCTGAAATTTAGTAGTACTGGCATACCTCCAAATGTCCGATGCGTTACTTTACAACACAGCATTACGTAGAATAATTTTTTGTCCAAAGTGAAACAGAGATTCATATTCTAGCATTGCTTAGAGGACAATACTCTTAAAACCGAAGCGAATTTACGCGATGTTGCATGAAGCGGTACGCAGAAAATAATTAGTTTTCTCGTTCATATAGAGTACGTTCTTCTCCTGGTAAACTGTACCATTCAAAGATGTATGTATTCTAGACTCGAAATGTGAGCGACTCATTAAACGATATACAGCATAAGCATTAAACATTACTTCACCATATGTCAGGTGAGGCGCATGTCTGTTGATTCCTAGTTCCTCCTCTCCATGCATCCCTAGGGAAGAACGTTCTACTGTGTACCGTTTAGAAAAGTGTTGCTGTGCCGTGAAGGGAGGAAAAGTAAGTGCAGGTCTGATAAAGGCCACATGACGTGGAAGGAACGATGCAAAACAGAAGTCCACTTGCAGAAGATACAGGCTGTAGGTACCATGTAAGTATATAAGGTATGGATGTCAGGTCTAAGGACTTTGGCAAACGGTTGCTGCAATTAGGAACCAGTATTGCCATAATTATGTAGGTTGCCGATGTTCTAGCCCCGCCGTCGTGTTCATTTGTGGACAAACGGTGAAAGCATTTGGCGACCATAAGTAGACTGTAAAATTCACGGCAATTGAAATTTATGCCATGTAACCCTGCCCAGAAGTATTCCAAAGGAGCTCAACATGCCCACGAAAACAAGGACAGCGACATCGCGTCCACAGAATTCTTTTTAAACTACTACCACTCAAATCGTGAACAATCTAGTCATCTGTTGTCCCACTTATTGCACTCATCTTACAGTGTTATGATGTAAGCGAACAAACATGTATGTTTAATCTGCTAGGAGGCAAAAATATCGTTTGTAAATTTGCGAGGGTTTTCTTTCCATATCGCGCAAAGATTCCAAAACGAGAATAACGTCATCTGCACCAAAAGAGCGAGAGGTATGTTTCTCCAGATATGTATCAGATGCTCCTAAGTCCCTGTCAGCATGTTGCACAGATGCAAAACAATTTACTGCCTTTATAACAGCAGTTCGACGAAGACAGCTGGGGCAATGAACGATACCAATCGACTGGAGAACAGCGCAGTTCATTCCCGTTTCGAAGAAGGGTCATAGGACGGATGCACACAATTACAGGTCAGGCCATTATCACTCATCATGTATTGCAGAATAATGGAATAAATGTTTTACGCTCATGCATTATGACGTTTTAGGAGAACGAAAATCTCTTCTATGAAACCAGTATGGGTTCTTCAAACAAAGATGTTTCGAAACCAACCAAACTCGCTGTGTTGGTCCGAGAGATCCAGAACGCCTTAGACAATTGCGTGCACGTTGTTTCCGTATTCTTTGATTCTAGGAAGCCATTCGATGCAGTTCAGAACGACGCTTAATGAACAAAAGACGGTCTTACCGAATCTGCATTAATTACTTGCTAGAAGACGTAACTGAACGTGTTCTTCTCAATGGGACGAGATTGACGGACGGCAGGGTAATTTTGGAGTACCTTAAGGAAAGGTTATAGGGGTGTTATTGTTTACAAACGATCGTTTTCGGACGATACTGTATAGGAAGGTTTGAAAGGCAGAGGTCTGCAGGAAAACCCGGAAAGGAACTATTATTGGTGCAGGGATCCCTGTTAAATGTAGCTTTTAGCTCATAAGTAATGGTACTGTTCGGTTGTACCATTGTTGATAAATCCATAGAAAGAGTAAATACCGTAATATACCCACGGATAACAGCGAGTAGCTACAAAAAGTGGAATGATTATATAAAACTAAAGGAGATGCCCTGCTGAGATTCATTGGAAGAATCTTAAGGAAATGTAATTTGTACACAAGAGACGTGGCTTACAAAACACTGGCTAGACCGATTCTTGAGTATGGTTGATCAGCCTGGGAGCCTTACTAGGTCGGATGAGTAGAAGAGATGGAGAAGAGCAAATGAAGAGCGGCGTGTTTCATCACAGGATGTTCTAGTAAGCGCGAAAACGTTGCACAGGTGCACAGCAATGGCAGGCGCTAAAAGAGAGGAGTTGTGCGTCACGGAGAGACTGAATTTGTGTTGTGCTCATCATTATTCATGAAAAGTGGCGATATTGGACTGGGTGAAGGTCGGGAATTTTTACGGGCGCCGATAAAGGCGCAGTTGAGCGCCTCACAAACCGAACACCATCATCATCATCGAGAGAGATTGACTGTTAAAACTGCGAGAGCATACGCTGAAAGAAGAGTGGGGCCAAACATTACTGTCTCCCACATAGGCCTCACTGAATGGTCACGCCGAAAAAATGAGAAATGTTGAACACGTAGATCGACACTCATTGTTCGCGAACTGCACACAGTGTACGGACGACTGCGGCGTACAGATGTATATGTAGATTGAAATGTAGATGTTGACATGTACCGCATTTAATGGAACCAGGAGACTTTTCTGTATGTCTTCTGGGGATCACCGCTATCCCTGTATCGAGTTGGCGTCTTGGATGCCTCAGATGGAGGTTCTGTTCTGGGCGGTGGCTCCCATTTGCAGCTATTGCGGTACACTGTCTTTCAAGTGATATGCAGGCTTTGGAAAGTCCGAAAGAGCCAGAAGTGTTCCCTGCAATCCAAGCGTGATAGACTGTGTTATCTGAACATGGAGACAGTAGTTTTGCCCGAATTGGGGTGCTCGTGGTAGAGACTTGGACGCGACGCCTGGAACAGTTCAGAAACGGGATACCCCATCACAGTGGAAGATCTGTAATGCAAGCCTTCGTGACAGTCACTTTGAGGCAAAGATACTTCAGTAGTTCCTGGCAGTTCGTACAAGACTGATAGTGCTCGTAAGGGGTGAGAAACAGTGGAATCCATAATTTGTAGCCTCCACTCCACATCCAGCTGTGGTCGCAGCCCCAAAACATGAAGTGGCTGCAGCCACCTAACAGCTGTTGTCGGAGAGTACTGCCGACGAGTGCACGTCGCCACAAGTTCATCTCTCGACCATACATTTCCCGGTAACAACATGCAACTACCCACTTCTGTCACCATCTAAGCGTCAGTTTTCCGTTTGTCTCGAAAGCTGCAAGGCTTAAGAGAAACGACTCTGAATATTTCCATTAATATACGCGGCCGACTAAAACAGTGAAGCATCCAGAAGGGATGAGGAAAGGAAACATTACGATTTGATAGGGCATGAGGCGTTGTCGCAGCGTTACAAAACGAAGTCAGATTTAGAAAGAACTTTGCAGTACAAGCCCACTTGTCAGTATGATCTTATACCCCCTCTTGCCTGGATGCTTCCGCTGATTCCATAAGGAAGGGTGTCCTGAGGCAAGGTCGTCCACATCAGTTTCACCTTCTCCTCGATGTCCTCAGACAGAGTTGACCCTCGATCTGGTTACACACATCTTACGTGTGGCACAGATCTAGCGATCTTGCTGGCCACACGAGAACGAAAACATCAGACAAACGATTCATGGGGTACATGCCTTGTATGGACGAACGTCGTCCTGTTGAAAAATGGCACCTCTGTACTCCCACGTAACATATGATTTCAGTCTCTTGTGATTTAAAAGTGGCAGGTCGCTATGCACGGGGTAGGTTAGAATTCCTGGAGATCTTGTAGAACTCTTTCATAAGGGCAGTACATCTGCGTAGATCAGGAGGCAATACACCGGTTATCATTGGAAGCCAATAAACTGGAGTAGATCTGATTGAGCCAGATATTATGCGCATTGTCGTATTCATCTGGGTATCAACAAGCCTTGTATGATGACTGTTCATCCAAACAGGTGCACAATACTCAGCACTTGAGTACACCAAGCCCAGAGATGAAGATCGCAGGGTGGTTGGTGAAGATCCCCGGGTAGTTCCGCATAGCTTATGGAGGATGTTGTTTCGAGTCCTCAGCTTTTCAGCTAAGTTAAGAAGGTGTTGTTTGAAGCATAGTGTACGATCCAGGTTGATACCAAGATATTTTGGATTCCAGTTATGACGAAGAATTCTGCCTCTGAAACATACTTCCAGTTTTATGTTTGCCAACTGGTTATTTAGATGGAAGCAACACACTTCTGTTTTACTCACACTGGGTTGAAGTCTCCAGATTTTGAAGTAATTATCTAATGCAGACAGGTGATTGGCTAGAATCTCTTCTGTTGTCTTCATTTCCGGGTGTTTCACGGCTGGCACAGCAGTATTTTCTGGACCAATTGTCAGGTAGATCAGATAGATATAGGTTGAACAGTAAGGGTGAGGGAACTGATCCTTGAAGCAATCCGTTGTTCAGCTTCCTCTCCTTACTTATGTTGCTTCCACTGACTACCTGGAACTTCCGACCACTTAGCATGCTGTTAATTAGTCGAGCCATTGTTCCGCAAGGTATGATGCGGAGAAATTTGTAGATAAGCCCTTAAAATACCCTACACGTGCCTCCTGGGTGGTGCTAATTGACAAACAGAGATTACAGGCAGCCAGACTATCCATAGGATCTTCTGGCAATGACATATCAACTAAATAGCTGGTCCACTCTCATGACTGCATACATTGGTCGACATTCTGGCTCTGTCGCTCATGCGGTCCTGGGGCACGTTGCCGTCGCTGTTGGCGTGGTGCTGGCTACTGCCTGTGGTGCCGCGACTGCAGAGCCCTGGCGCTGTTCCTCTTCCACGGCTCCAGCCACTGCCTCACGCTTCGGCTGTGTTCCAGATGCGGCCCTGGGGCGCGGTGCCGTCGCTGTCGGTGTGGTGCTGGAGCCTGGCTGCGTTGCTGCAGCTGCAGGCGCCACTGTGCGACGGTCTGCGGGCCCTGGCGCTTTTCCACTACCACGGCTACAGCCATTGGGCGATGTTCCGGCCACTGCTGCTGGAGCTGGCCCGCCGCGGCCACCACGTGACCGTGCTCTCTCACTTCCCCCAGGACGACGCACCGCCTACCTACGAGGACCGCAGCCTCAAGGGCGCCGTACCTTCCATCGTCAATACCTTCTCTGTCGACTTCGCAATGAGCTCCAGCATGATTAAATTCATCTGGTTCGAGATGCAGTCCTTCTGCAGGCCCAACTTCGAGCATCCGGTCACCAAAGAGCTGATCAAAAACAAGGAAAAGTTCGACGTCATCCTTCTCGAGGTAAAGAACATCTCCCATCGTAAGACTGGTTCGATGGAGATCTCCCGTCCGTCTAACCAATGTGAGCTTCTTCATCTCTGCTTAGCTGTTTCAGCCTTTACCATTTGAAAATGCTCGTGCTAGTAGAGGGTCTATAATTTTTACCCACACCGTTCATTCTCAAACCAATCATTCCGTGGTGCTTCAGGAAGTGTCCTATCAACCGATCTCTTGTTTGACTAAATTTTTACTATAAATTCTTCGCTCTTTTGTTCCATTCAGTACCTCTTCATTACATATTCCATCTACGAAATTACACTACTGGTCATTAAAATTGCTACACCACGAAGATGACGTGCTACACACGCGAAATTTAACCGACAGGAAGAAGATGCTGTGATATGCAAATGATTAGCTTTCACACAAGGTTGGCGCCGGTGGCGACACCTACAACGTGATGACATGAGGAAAGTTTCCAACCCATTTCTCAGACACAAATAGCAGTTCACCGGCGTTGCCTGGTGAGACGTTGTTGTGATGCCTCGAGTAAGGAGGAGAAATGCGTTTCCGACTTTGATAAAGGCCTATCGCTATTGCGGTTTATCGTATCGCGACATTGGTGCTCGCGTTGGTCGAGATCCAATGTCTGTTAGCAGAATATGGAATCGGTGGGTTCAGGAGTGTGATACGGAACGCCGCGCTGGATCCCAACTGCCTCACATCACTAGCTGTCGCGATGACAGGCATCTTATCCGCATGACTGTAACGGATCGTGCAGCCACGTCTCAGTCCCTGAGTTAGCAGATGAGGACGTTTGCAAGACGACAACCACCTGCACGAACAGTTCGACGACGTTTGCAGCAGCATGGACTATCAGCTCGGAGACCATGGCTGCGGTTACCCTTGGCGCTGCATCACGGACAGGAGCGCCTGCGATGGTGTACTCAACGATGAACCTGGGTGCGCGAATGGCGAAACGTCATTTTTTCGAATGAGTCCAGGTTCTGTTTACAGCATAATTATGGTCGCATCCGTGTTTGGCGACAGCGCGGTTAACGCATATTGGAAGCGTGTATTCGTCATTGCCATACTAGCATATCACCGGGAGTGATGGTACGGGGTGCCACTGGTTACACGTCTCGATCACCTGTTGTTCGCACTAACAGCACTTTGAGCTGTGGACGTTACATTTCAGATGTGTTACGACCCGCGGCTCTCCCCCTCATTCGATTCCTGCGAAACCCTACATTTCAGCAGGATGACGCACGACCGCATGTTGCAGGTCCTGTACGGGCCTTTCTGAATACAGAAAATGTTCGACTGTTGCCCTGGCCAGCACATTCTCCTGGTCCCTCACCAATTGAAAACGTGTGGTCAATGGTGGCCGAGCAACTGGCTGGTCACAATACGCCACTCACTACTCTTGATGAACTGTGATATCGTGTTGAAGCTTCATGGCAGCTGTACCTGTACACGCCATCCAAGCTGTGTTTGACTCAATGCCCAGGCGTACCAAGGCCGTTATTACGGCCAGAGGTGGCTGTTGTGGGTACTGATTTCTCAGTATCTATGCACCCAAATTGCGTGAAAATGTAATCACATGTCAGTTCTAGTATAATATATTTGTCCAATGAATACCCGTTTACCATCTGCATTTCTTCTTGGTGTAGCAATTTTAGTGGCCAGTAGTGTAATATTCAGCATTCTTCCGCAGCACCACGTTTCAAACGCATCTGTCTCTTCTTGCCCACGTGTCTCTGGTGCACAAGGCAACATACCAACAAACTGCTGCAGGTGTTCGGGCCGGACTGCTTCGCAGCCTTCCACCACCACCTGGGGGGAGTCCCAGTGGTGGGAATGACGAGCAGTGTGATGCTGCCCTGGGGAAACTCCCGCGTAGGCAACCCCGACAACCCGGCCTACATACCCAACTACTTCATGCCCTTCAGCTCGCGCATGAACTTCTGGGAGCGCCTCGTCAACACGGTGTCCACCTTCGCCACGAGCGTGGGCTTTGACCTCTTGGTTCCAGGACCAGTAGATGAACTGAACAGGTATGAAACGAACGCTTATACCTCCTCTTGCCGACAATGCTCTCCAAACGTAAAGAATAGAACGACGACATATTGCAAATGATGCATCTCCATGCACTGTAAATGTAGCGCAGAAGACTCACATGATATTAAAAACGATTGACATTTTTTGAATCGATTTTTCATAGTTATCAATCTCTCAACTGGATTAGTGGTTTCCTCTTTCTTTTCCTATCGTTTGCTTGCATTTTCATATCTGTGTAATAGTTACAAATGACGCCTACCTGCATCGAATATTCTAGTGGATAACTGCCTTTGTTAACATTGTCCTCTAGTGAGCCTTCCAGTTAACTATTCCTCCAACCCACTGCAGATGTTGCACTGACCTGAGCCTTCTTCTGGTAGGGCTCTTCCATATTCTTTTCTGATCTATACTGCCGTAATTCGGTTTTCCACTTAATTTTACATTCTTATATATCACTTCATTTAAATATCAGTGAAGGTATTTTACCGAAACCAGTGGTCTTCCTGCAGTGTTAACACCGGTTCCGATCAGGTCATCGAAGTTAAGCGCTGTTGGGCTTGGCTATCACAAGGATAAGTTACCGTCCGGTCTGCCGGGTGCTGTTTGGAAGCGGGGTGCACTCAGGAGGAGGTTAGTGTTTAACGTCCCGTCGACAACGAGGTCATTAGAGACGGAGCGCAAGCTCGGGTTAGGGAAGGATGGGGAAGGAAATCGGTCGTGCCCTTTCAAAGGAACCATCCAGGCATTTCCCTGAAAGGATTTAGGGAAATCACGGCAAACCTAAATCAGGACGGCTGGAGACGGGATTGAACCGTCGTCCTCTCGAATGTGAGTCCATTGTGCTAACTATTGCGCCACCTCGCTCGATTGGGGGAGGGGGGGGAGGGTGAGTGGGGGGGGGGGGGGTGCACTCAGCCCTTGTGAGGCCAACTGGGCAGCTACCTGACTAATATCCGCATCCAGTGACGCCTAGCAGCCGAGGATGATACGTCGGTCGGTGCCGTTGGTCCTTCCGAGGCCTCTTCGGACGGAATATTCTGTTTATGAAAGCACTGGTCGGCTGCATCCTTCTATTTGTTATATCTCTCTTACGTCAGCCATCTTGTGCAGTCAATTCTTTCGCTTCGACTACCACGGTTTTGTTTCCATATTGATGTTATGTAGGACATCATACTCTCCATCACATTGGCTTTTTTTCATAGTTAATCCATTTACCGTGGTAGGTGTGTTGTCCGCTCTTTTCAACAGCTCCCCTGTGTTCCCTTTACGTTCGGCGCGGAGCATTCATGTGTACGCGAACTTCAGCACTGGTTCTGTTCAAAATGTGTGAATTCCTAAGGAACCAAACTGCTAAGGTCATCGGTCCCTAGACTTACACCTTACTTAAACAAACTTATGCTAAGAGCAACACACACTTCCATACCTGAGGGAGGACTCGACCCTGCGGCAGGAGGGACCGCGTAGCCCATGACATGGCGCCTCAAACTGCGCGGCCACTTCGCGCGGCCAGTGGTTCTGTTCCCCTGCCCTCTTAGTCCTGTTCCAAAATCTTCTTTAACTTGGTTTACCACATGTTCAGTGTACAAGTTGTTAAGCAGTTGTGATAACCTTCAACCTTGCCTTCCACATCTCTTAACATGATCTCGTCTTTCTTGATCTTCAGTTTATGTTATCAACGCACGTGTTCTGTAGGTTGTCTGTATAACTTAGCTCCAGTGTTCAAAGAAATGTTAACCTGTTATTCACCTTACACTGTGAAAGTCGTCCCCTAGACCAAAAATGCTGGAAGATATGCAGATTTTTATGGTCTCTCCTCCATCACCAATAGAAATGTTAGATTCGTCTCGCTGATGACCTCCCTGAAACCTAGCTAATACTCGTCCAAAAAGTCTTTGTAATTAAAGAGCTGTAAATCCAATTGGTAGAATGCTCATTCTATTCATAAGTAACTTACATTATCACTAGTCAAATTTCTGTGAACGAGTGATTGTTTTAATATTCGTATTCAATCCGTTAACCATACAGTCATTTTCTGTACACACATTTACGTAAAATACATACTGAGGTTAAAAAGATTAATGTTAAGCTACCGAGCAGGTTGCAGTGATGTTCCTGGCACTAAAATAATAGTTATAATTAGCATGTATAATATTAAAAACATTTCAGTCACAATTTTTACAAAAAGTTTTCGTTAATTGTGTTTGAATTATTTGTTTGGTGGAAACGATGCATCTTCCTTTGTTGGCCTCTTAATTAACTCTTCTTACTGTACTGTTATTTGACAGAACAATATTAGAGGAATGCTATACAATAACCTGGTACATTTTAATAAGAAATTAGCATACTTTACGTCATAGCGTGATCGGAATACAAAGTAGATGCTGACAGGAGAAATCTGTCGAGTTGTAACTGTTTCGGAACGTTCCTTGAACCTAAAACATAAATTACTAAAGTTAATCCAAAACTTTTAGTGTTATAACACAAGCAGGAAAGAATATTTTGCCCATTATCAATCGTTTGTTCTTTTAAAGACTTGATTAACTCTGGGCAAGTTACTTTCTAAGGCTGATATACCTCTTCACAGTATTTCTTGGTACGTGGGACCTGCATTTTATCTGTTTTCTCCGACACGATAGGGCTCCTATCCACTGCATTTAGTTACCGTTGAATTCCATCTAAATTTTGTACACCGACTGAATTTCTCACACCGATTCTCTTAACGGACAAAGAAATTCATTTTCTAACTGCCCAGCAGTAGATGATGGACTCATTCACCGCAAACAATTATACTAGCCAAAGTAAATCGACCTCCCTTTGGCTGTCCCGATGATTTAGTAACAGCCACATCAAAATAAAATAGTAATGCAAATAAATAACTGACTCTCGCAGTTAACTGCCAAAATAAGCGATCCACTCACCAATCGTCTCACAATAATTTAAAATAATACCGAACTGCGCTTCAGGCAGTTTTTATTTCTAAACACATGAAGAATTATTCGAAAGAAATGTAATACGTAGAAGAAAAACCAACCAATCAATAATAAAAGTACTGTGTAGTGCAGACTTAGCAAACTGTTGAATGTCTGCAGCGTTAGTTAATTCTGATAGCTGTATTAATAAATGCTCTACACTGAACTACAACTATTTCCTTAATTGCTGCGTTGTATTATGCAACTTACACACACTGTATCACTAAAATATTGAGTGTTGTGTTGTATAGAACTGTCCTACCTCCTGGACTATCCAAAACTGACCTACACAGGATAAACTTCTTCATTAATTTGATTAGATTTCTTGAAGGTTTGCACTTCGCATTTTACAACAAGAGAGCAAGTTGCACGTTTATGCAGTTAATTTTATATGTTACTTTTGTTACCTGACTAGAACAGATTATCGCCTCAATGTAAAATTCATTTTAATTTCAGGGAGTATTTTGGGAACGAAGTACCAAAGACGCTAGACCTGGTGAAGAATCTCAGCCTTTTCCTGGTGAACAGCCACTTTAGCATCAACTTTCCTCGACCGCTGCTGCCGAATGTCGTAGAGGTCGCCGGCATACACGTTCCGACAACTGCGAAACCACTTCCAAAAGTGAGTCTGTACCTCAAAACAGAATTACAACCGAGATCCACTGACGGCAGTTATGACTGGATGGATGCATTACATTCCACATTAAATGGAAAACAGAGTTGTATTTCTGAATTTGTTGATACTCTACAATGTTTATATAGGAAAAAAATCGTATTTAAATTAACAAAGAGATCAATATGTCCTGAGCCTTAATTTCTTTGCTTTTTGTTATTATCACTTCTTGTTTCTTCACCCAAGGGAACTTTTTGACTAACTGAACTGATCGGTAAAATTACTTTTGGGTTACCAAAGGTTATTAATCACAATTAATACACAAAATGTAAAGTGGAAGTAGATGCCAAGGAATAACTGGTGAAATTGCACACAATTTTGAGTAACACTCTTTATTCAAATTTGGTGCAAGACTTTACGATATTTGGTGCAAGATTTTACCCAACAATCAATTAACGAATAAGTCACAATTTACGATAGGAAAGGACTTTTAAATTATGAAATTATTATAAAAAATTTCACGCCAATAAAAGGCAAGTACAGGCAGGTAATTTAACGTATACAACGCGACACTGTATAATATTTCAAGCTCAGCTAAATTACAGACGAATTTCACTCCATTAATGAATGAATACAATTTGAATATAGGACTTCACTTTTGGGCAGACAAATTTCCCATTTGGTTACAACAGCCGTAGCTACGGCCGCCCACAACAGCCTCACTCAGGCCCATTAATGGCGCAGAATCTAACATTTGTACCACATATAAAGACAGTTTACAAAAGTTCTCAAAATAGAAAAACCAAAACGCATGATCATGAACGTGGGGGGGAGGGGGGAGGGGGAAGGGGGAGGGGGGATGGTGGAGGGGGGGACACTCACAGTTAATATCATTAACATTTCCAAAATATATAAAAAACAAATTTTACAAATTTCTGCCAGTTAACTTACGGCAAACACACACGCTCGCAAGGTAGAACATGCTAACCCTTACAACATTCTCCTTTTAAGGCAACAATTTCTACTCGTAACGAAATGGCGAACTTTTGCATCGCAAGAAAACACACTAATAGCCAACTACCTTTATAAAACACGTAAGGACGTTGAGTAATTGCCTTAAAAGGTATAGAATTGAAAAAACACACAACAGTTTTTGCTGACTAGAAACAATACGAAAAAATCCACTACGGCGTACATTAGCAACCTTGCTTGATGGTAGCCAAATATACATAAACACAAATTTACGTAAGTTACAGCTTCCAGATGGGCAGGAATTCATTATGCAATTGACTAGTTCTTACTACTAGGCAAAAGGAATTTCGCTTCTTACTTAGAGCACCTTTTCACGTGAGTCTAGTAATAATAGTTACGGCAGGCGAGAGAATGGATCAGGTCTTAGTGCCTTGCATTTTAAACAGTACAACCGTTTGTGCCTTAGAGGGGAAAGAAGCAATCCGAACCACAGATTTACTCTGAATCCCCCCCCCCCCCTTTTGTCCTCAAAAAGGGACAAACTTACCACCCTTCCTAATATTACCACATGCCCTCGGGTGGGTAGACGAGAATGAATGGCGGGAAACCCCCACAATATACAGCTGATGTAATTAACAAGAATAACCAAATTAAATTCAATTAAAGTTCATAAAATCTGTTAACAATCAGTACTCAACTTCTGCTGCGTTACGACTCCCGGGACTGAACCAACGCAGCACGTCCAAATGCTCTGCCCAGTCGTTTCAAGGGACGCAGGAAGGCGCGCCGATTTTCAGAACCTCCTCGCCGGTCGACAGCATACGGCCGAACTGCAGATTAGGCCCCTCGCGGACCCACGCTCAGGAACATTCCTTTCGCGACGAGCAGTTTACGCCCCATGCCACGGAGCCGCTGCTCGCGTCGCTTACGCTGATGCCGCGATCTGCGTGCTGTCCCTCCAGCACCGGCAGAGAAGTCGCTTCTAACTCTCCACGAGAGCCCATACAGCCATTTCTTGAACCCACGCGAACAGCCCACTTTTCCCCTTTCCCGCTAGAGGGAGACACTGAAGCCTTCAATTGCGACAGAGGCGCCACCGCCAGAAAACGGAGGGCGACTGATTCACGCTACGCGCTGCGCGGCGCGCTTTTCAAAGCTAACTTTACTACGACTCATGAACCAATCCACTGAAATGTTTTGTGGTCCACGTAAGCAGATTAAATCAAACATTCGGTTAGTTAAAGCTAGCCCTAAACTCTCCTCTGACTGTGTCTGAAAAATTATATCATTGTACGGACATAGGTGAGGAGATTTGACGTCATAATCGTTCAGAAGCCTGAGAAACTAGCTTTTGTTAAAACGGAACACAAATTTAAGAACTTGTTACTTGTTTGAACGCCTAAAACCGAATACACCGAATACACAGACGGAAAAGATTCCTAACACGAAGAATGGGCGAGATAAGCAACAGTTGGTAAGCGTGTTTCTACACCTGAAAGTTGACGTCTATTCAAATTTGTCGCCGGCTGTATGAGAGTGGCGCTCGTAGCGGCACTATGACGACGCAAGTCAGGCTTGTTTTGAACACTCGCTGTCACAGTCGTCAGAGTTAGCAGAGTTAGTTACTGTTGAGACTGGTCGTAGCGACTTGATGTTCGCCAAGAATGCCTTTAAGACGATGAAGACACCATTATCAACAGCTCACCGAGCTTGAATAGGTTCGTGTAATAGGGCTACAAGATCACTGCAGGAAGATTTGCCAGGAATGCAGCCACTGTACATGTTGCGGTGGACACCGGAAGCTACGGTCGCAAAAAGACCGGGCCCCGGTCGGTCACGTGAAACTACCTAGAGGGAACATCATCGTTTCCGACGTGTGGGGCCGGCGCATCGTACTGCACCTACAGCAGCAATCTGAGTAGCAGTTGGCACCACTGTGCTACAACGAACTAATCGGTTACTTCAAGGACAGCTCCGAGCCAGAAGCCATGCAGCGTGCGCTCCACTGACCCCAAACCACCGCCGTTTCCGACTTCTCTGGTGTCAAGCGAGAGCTCTCTGGGGAAAACTGGTTCTGCCTCGGTGCCTGTGATGACCGTGTGTTAGTTGAAAGAAGGCACCTGCAAACGAACTGTCTGTGTCCTAGACATAGAGGACCTACAACTGGACTTATGGTCTGCGGTGGTATTTCGTGCGACAGCAGGAGCACTGTCGTGGTTATCCCGCAAAACCTGACTGAAATTTGTACGTCAGTCTGGTGATACGACTTGCTGTGCTGCCATTCATGAACAGCATCCCAAAAGTGTCTTCCAAGAGGATAACACGCGACCACATACCTTCGTTGTAATCGCACATGTTCCACATGGCGTCTACATGGCCTTGGCCTTCTCAGTCACCAGATATGTCGCCAATCGAGCATGTATGGGTCATCACTTGACGCCGGCCGCGGTGGCCGTGCGGTTCTAGGCACTTCAGTCCGGAACCGCCTGACTGCTACGGTCACAGGCTCGAAACCTGCCTCGGGCATGGATGAGTGTGCTGTCCTTAGGTTAGTTACGGTTAAGTAGTTCTAAGTTCTAGGGGACTGATGACATCAGATGTGAGTCCCACAGTGCTCAGAACCACTTTTGAACCATCACTTGGCGACATCTCCAGTGTCATACACAACCAGCATTAACCGTCCTCGTACTCATGGACCAAGTGCAACAGGCATGTAGAACCAGCCCACCTGCAGACATCCGGAACCTGTACGACACTATGTATGCACCTTTTCGTGCTTTCGTTCAACATTCTGGGGCTTACAACGGTTATTAATGTACCACCATTTTACATTTGCAGTAACTACACTCGCGCTTACATTAACTTGTGAACTCGTAATGTTAATCACTTGTATGCATTACCTAGACACATGGATTACCGTAGTTTCATTACTATACATGAATTATTTCTTGTCATTAGAATTTTATTTCCCGTCAGAGCAGTTTTAAAATAAGGAAAAATGTCTCTTCTACGGTCCATCAGGATCATTCCTCTGTAGAGCTCTGCATCTGTGTGCTGTCGATGTTCAAACGTTAATGAATCTGAAGAGCAGACAAACAATATCGTGAAACGGACAATGATGAATTGAACAGTTTGTCACGAAGATCTGGATGTTGTTGTCGCTGTGACTTTTGATATGTGACTCCACTTTGCGGAAACCTCGAACACCAAGTTGAATGTTTCTGTCCTATTTCGCTGGGCCTAAATCAAGTCACTGGGACTCCTTATTTGCATTTTGATGACGAATAAGGAAAGAAAACATAAATAGCAATTTCTACTTTGTGAAAAATTTAACCCTCACCGCCGATTCTTTAAAGAAACAGCTCCCATGTGCAAAAGCCAGTTTCAGATGTCTGATTAGTTTACAAATGTGTTAAAGTGTTAAATATTTGGCTGCAATATGAATTTTGTTAGTTTCGTATTGTTCTCCATTAGACCAATAAAAATCAATAGTGTTTCTAGTTCGTTTGAAATTGCTATGTCCTCTCATTATCAAACACTAAATGGCTATACCTTGGGTAATTTACGCTCCGTGTTAAGAAAAGCTGATGGTTTCTCAGATGATGTCACCCCTCATTAATTGTGTATCGCACCATGTTATAATTTTGTTGGTATGGTCAGTGGTGTATTTGGATAAAATGTGCAAAATGTGTTGCGAACAGAGTTAGTAGTAACGATACAATAAGTTAAAATGTAATGCCTGATGCTGAAGTTTGATTGCATCAACAGCGAAGAGATAGTAAGCTATATACTTCTATCCTTTCCTATTTCGTGGAGCGATCAGCGAGGAAAAGTTTCTAAAATGTTTGAGATTATGTCTAAAGTTCATTGAACATTGTAAATGCCATCATTTTCAATATTTAGATGAAAACAGTGTGGGAAATTTGCGAGCCGTAGTTTACAGTGCCTCAAGACATGGACACAGTATATCACTCCAGTACTCGACTTATTGTGTTAAATCTTTGCCATAATATTATACCTTTAATTAGTAGATTATGACAGTAGTTTAAGTTCTTAAAGGCAACTTGTTAGTGCTATCGTGTGATTCTTTCGCTCATTTAGAAATAAAGATATGATTATGTCAGTATTTCATGTATTATCGTACATTGATTCAAACAATGTTTAACTTCTCCTGTATAATAACTCTTTTATGATTTATGTGCCTGCTGGCCACAATGTCATTTGTTGCATGTTACTGTTGCATCGTCGACATTTCGTCTTTAAATTCGTTAACCTTCAAACATTGACTTACATAAACTCTGAGTTTTATAGCTAAATGACCTTGTTGGTTGGCAGAACACACATCTCTGTATTCTAAAATAATGTTTTCTCGGTTTTATCTTTTCGAGCTGTAAGGCATCTGTACGAAACAACATTAAATTAACAAAAAAACGTATCAGATACCTTAACCGGTAAGTAAATCATTTCGTTTGGACGACGTAACTTGAATTTCATACTGATGATTCAGCTACTTTCGTTTCTAGTTTAGCATCGTCTCAACAGTTCTGTCAATATTAAAAAATTTGCAGAGCGTCTGTTTATTTGATTCACAACGACTGACCAATGGGTTATCTTCGACTGCGTGATTAATGTTTACAAAAAAGTGAAAAGGCCGCTGCTCCAATAAACTCATTTGTACAACACGTTCTGATTTTTTAATGTCTTTAATGGTTTGTGCCCTTCTCGATGCGGCAAGCGAATGAATAGACTGTAGTAGCGTTATCAGGAGGTTTTATTCTACTTTGCAGTAAAACTATAAGCCTCTAAGCACATAGAGTTGATTGTATCATAAGTAATTTCAGTGTTTTGTTATGTTCAACAAATCACACCGTGCTTCCACAGGAATGTAGCTGCCCAAATAATACCCCTTTTAGATTAACTGAATTTTAGTTAGATATCGAATGTGGAGCGTGTAAAGACCAAATCTTTGATGTGACATCTCATTCATCTGTTACGGAAGAGGTGACACAAACAACGTCTATCACGTTTTTGTCCGCTGATCGCTGGTAATCCCTGTTTTGTAATGGTTTTCGGCACCATTTAAAAGAAGAGGTGATCTTTCATTTACAATTACTTAAACCTAACTAACCTAAGGATGTCACACACATCCATGCCCGAGGCAGGATTCGAACCTGCGACCGTAGCGGTCGCTCGGTTCCAGATTGAAGCGCCTACAACCGCTCGGCCACCCCAGCCGCCAATTACTTTATTCATAATAACAGTTTCAACATTTCAGTAGCTTCATACGCACGTTCGAAAATAACCCACGTTACCGCCTCTACATGTATAATAATGGGACTTTGTATGGGAACAGTACCAAAGCATATATTTACGGGATGGAACAGTAGACTACACCACTCGCAAAGGTGCTATATTTGGTGTGCTGTAATCGCGTTGGCTCACTTCATAACAGGTGTGAATTAATGAAACATCAGACCACTCCAGTTGAAGAGCAACGTACATTTAGTTTGATTCGACTACTCTTTGCATCTTTTAATTACGAAAGTTTTTTTATTTATCTTTGAGTCGACGGAATGTCTGTGTAGTGAGGATAATGTACTGCGTACCAAGTCAGAACTGTTCCTTAAATAGGTCTATAGCAAAATTTGCTAACAATTTTGGTTCAGACAGGATGCTTAATATTGAACCCACTTGTCGTGTTTTTACACATGTATTAATAATAGTGACGCCAAATAATTGTTATTACTATAAATACAAACCGATGTGATAGGAGTAACATTCTACATGTAGCCACAAAGTCACATTACCTTGGAGGCAATTTATTTTGACGACAGAAACCCTGTTCTACGTGTCCAAATGCTGATTTCTTAAATATTCCTGCTTTATGATTATATCATTGCAGTTGCCCTGCTTAGACAAATTACTCACGAATCAGAGATAACAGCTTAGCCCATAGATAACCTATTAAGGAAGTGGCACTAAATTTTTCACACACTATAACAATAACCAACATTTGCTCATGGCTTACGGTAACAATTGATCCCTATATCTGCAGCTACCAGAAGTACCCAAGGGGGAAAAAAAAGCGCAAACGATTCACCTGTACCCGAGCCTGCAAATTCCAGAGTAACAGTAAAGGAATACTAAAGTATTTTCAGCACCGATTACTGAAACCTATTTATATTCGGTTTTTTCCACAATTTGTAAATTAAATTATCAGTAATATTTTTTCAGCTAGACGAATTTCCTAAAATACCACTTAATACATATTTATTAAACATCCCATTTTATTTTTTACAATGTTAGGTCCACTGTGCTGCATGATATATGTATTTCATTACAGATTTTCAGCTCAGATTTGTGATCAGGTACCTCAGCAACTCTCATAGGCCTATGCGAATTTCCTTGTAAATCAAACCACGAGTTTGAATAGTGTCCAGGAATTTTTCTTGTTTCTGGTTCCACTGCGCGCTTGTATTTGATGGCCAAATATCTAGCCACCCTTGATGAAGGAAGGACTTCAGACACCCTCAGTTTCTAAAAAAATTATTGACTTTGGGTAAAAAACTCAACATACATGTTTTAATGTAGTATATCGCAAGCAGTAGTGCTCTATTCACCAATACCCCTTCTAACTGAACATAACAGGATAGCCGAAGTCTTTAGGCACAGCTAACACTGGTGATACATGAGCACAGACGGAGTATTGTATTCATAGCTATATTACGCCCACGTTGGAAAGTATATTTATATAAATTACACTTACTAATTGTAACATACTTGCACTTGAGTAGAGTACACTCAGATGACAAAAGTCATGGCATAACTCCTACTGTCGTGTAAGATCTCCTATTTCACGGCTTAGTGCAGCAATTCGACCTGGCATGGACTCAGAAAGTAGTTGGAAGTTCGCTGCAAAAATATTGAGCCACGCTGCCTCTATAGCCGTCCACAATTACGAAGGTGTTGCCGGTGCAGGAGTTTGTGCACGAATTAATTTCTCGATTATGTTCCATGAATATTCGATGAGATTCATGTAGGGCGATACTGGTGGCCAAGTTGTTCACTCAAAATCTCCGGAATGCTGTTCACATCAATCCCGAGCAACTGTGGTCCTGTGACATGGCGCATTGTCATCCATAAAAATCCTATCGTTATTTGGCGACATGAAAACCTCGAATGGCTTCAAATGGTGTCCAAGTAGCCGAATGTAACGGTTTTCAATCAATGATCGGTTCAGAAGACCCAGTCCACTTCATGTAAACACATCGTCAACATTTACCAACTAAAATCAGGACTCATCTGAACAGACCACGGTTTTACGGCCGTGTAGGGTTTGACCGAATGGTCATGAGCCCTTTAAAGGTGCTGCAGGCGCTGTTGCAAAGGCAGTCGCCTCGGTATTCTGCTGCCATAGCCCACTGACGCTGAGTTGCGCAGCTCTGTCCTAACGTCTACTTTCGTTGCACGTCCCACATTGATTTCTGTGGTTATTTCACGCAGTGTTGCTTGTATGTTAGCACTGACAACTCTACGTAAAAACCGCTGTTCCCGTTATTTAAGTGAAAGCCGTCGGCTGCTGCATTGTTTGCGCTGAGAGGAAATGGCTGAAATTTGGTATTCTCGACACACTCTTGACACTTGGGGTCTTGAGACACTGCGTCTAGCTTCAACTACTATTCCAATTTCTCTTAATTCACGTCGTGCGGCGGTAATCACGTAGGAAACCTATTCACACGATTCACCGTAGTAGAACTGACACCTCCGCCAATGCACCGTCCTTTAATAGTTTATGTTCATATCGCTATCTCGTAACTTCTGTCACTTGAATGTAGTGTGTGATGTCATGTTTCTGCCGGCCGGGGTGGCCGAGCGGTTCTAGGTGCTACAGTCTGGATCCGCGCGACCGCTATGGTCGCAGGTTCGAATCCTGATTCGGGCATGGATGTGTGTGATGTACTTAGGTTAGTTAGGTTTAAGTAGTTCCAAGAGGGGTTTTCGTATGGTACACTACTGGCCATTACAATTGCTACACGAAAAAGAAATGCAGATGATAAACGGGTATTCATTGGACAAATATATTATACTAGAACTGACATGTTATTACATTTTCACGCAACTTGGGTGCATAGATCCTGAGAAATCAGTACCCAAACAACCACCTCTGGCCGTAATAATGGCCTTGGTTCGCCTGGGCATTGAGTCAAACAGAGCTTGGATGGACTGTACAGGTACAGCTGCCCATGCAGCTTCAACACGATACCACAGTTCATCAAGAGTAGTGACTGGCGTATTGTGACGAGCCAGTTGTTCGGCCACCATTCGGGCAACCAGGTTCGTCGTTGAGTACACCATCACAGACGCTCCTGTCTGTGATGTAGCGTCAAGGATAACCGCAGCCATGGTCTCCGAGCTGATAGTCCATGCTGCTGTTCGTGCAGATGGTTGTCGTCTTGCAAACTTCCCCATCTGTTGACTTAGGGATGGAGACGTGACTGCACGATCAGTTACAGCCATGCGGATAGGAAACCTGTCATCTAGACTGCTAATGATACGAGGCCGTTGGGATCCAGCACGGCGTTTGGTATTACCCTCCTGAACCCACTGATTTCATATTCTGCTAACAGTCACTGGATCTCGACCAACGCGAGCAGGATGTCGCGATACGATAAACCGCAATCGCTATAGGCTACAATCCGACCTTTATCAAAGTCGGAAACGTGATGGTACGCATTTCTCTTCCTTACACGAGGCATCAACTCAACATTTCACCAGGCAACGCCGGTCAACAGCTGTTTGTGTATGAGAAATCGGTTGGAAACTTTCCTCATGTCAGCACGTTGTAGGTGTCGCCACCGGCGCCAACCTTGTGTGAATATTGTGAAAAGCTAATCATTTACATATCACAGTATCTTCTTCCAGTCGGTTAAATTTCGTGTCATTAGCACGTCATCTTCGTGGTGTTGCGTAGTAGTAGGGTTCTGCCTTACGGCAGGTCTTGTCATGGCTTAAGCCTCTTCCACTTTTGTCGGTCCATAGCCAGTCTTTTCATTTCTGAATATTTGTCTCCTTTGGTATTGTTCAGCATTTGATATCTTATTTTTCCTCTTCCCCTTTTTCCCTCCACCATTCCTTCCATTGCTTCCTTGAATAAACAGCCCTCCCCCCCAAACAATGTCAAATTTCTCTTGCCGATGACTTTCATCATGTTTCTTTCTTCTCCATCACTTCTTAATACTTCTTCGTTCTTTACTCGGTCTTCCCATTTCACTTTTTACATTCTTCTCCATATCCACATCTCTAGTGCCTCCAATCTTCTTTCATCTTCCTTTCACAATATCCAGGTCTCCGCACCATACAGTGCAACGCTCCAGATGTAACATTTGGCAAGTCTTTTCCTCAGACCTGCTTTTAGTGCTGCACAAAGTAATTTCTGTTTCCTCTTGAATCCTTATTTTGCCATTACAATTATTTTTCTAATTTCTGTTGAGCAATACATATCATTCATTATTACACATCTCAAGTAATTGAAGTTATTCACTTCCCCTATTTTCTCTCCCCCTATTTTCATACGGTCTTTTCTCCCCTTTCCTCCAATTACCATGCTTTTCTTACAGTTGTCAGTGCTAATAGACAAGCAACACTTTGTGAAATAACCGCTGAAATCAGTGTGGGACGTACGACGAACGCATTTGTCAGGACAGTGCGGCGAAAAGTTTGTGGGTTACGGCAGCAGAAGATATACGCGAGCGCCTTTTCTGACAGCACATCTCCTGCATCGTCTCTTCTGGGCTAGTGACCATATCGTTTGGACACTAGACGTCTGGAAAACTGAGGCCTAGTCACATGAATCCTGATGTGAGGTTGGTGAGACCTGACGGTAGGATTCGAATGTGCCGCAGACCCAATAAAACCATTAACCAAAGTTCTCAACAAGGCACTGTGCACGCTGTTAGTGGCTTCATAATGGAGTGGGCTGTGTCTACATGGAATGGACTAGGTCTTCCGGTCCAAGTGAACCGATCGTTGACGGGAGAAGTTTGTGTTCGGCTACCTGTAGACCTTTTGCAGGCATTTATGGACTTCCTATTCGAAACAACAATGGAATTTTTATGGATGACAATTCACCATGTCACCAACGACAGAATATTCTGGACAATTTGAGCGAATAATTTGGCCGCCCTGGTCACCCGACGTGAATCCCAGTCGAACATTTATGGAGCCTGATTTAGAGGTCAGCTCGCGCCAAAATGCTGCACCCCAACACTTGTGAAATTATGGTCTCCTATAGAGGCAACAGGGCTCAGTATTTCTGCAGCGTACTTCCAGTCACCTGCTGAGTCCATAACACGTCGTTCTGCTGCACTATGTCGCGCAAAAGGAGGTCCGACAAGATATTACGAGGTATCCAATGATTCAGCTGACCCTCCATTCAGAGGCTGTTGCACGCAGCGACTGTTATTGACTTGTAAATAATAGATTTCAGCTATCGATGGTCGTTTTGAAATTCTATTGGCAGATCTAGACTTCAGCTAGAAACTAGCCATTCTCAATGCACCATCATTTTTGATCAATGAATGTAATACTCAGTATTCAGTGAACTGTGAATGAAGCCCGACCAACAGGCATTACATAAATGGATAAAAAATGATGGTGCATTGAGAATGGCTAGTTTCTAGCTGAAATCTAGAACTGCCAATAGTATTTTAAATGGACGATAGATAGCTGAAATCTATTATTTACAATATCCCATGATTTTTATCAGCTCAGTGTATTTGACACTGTGCTTAGCGAGATAAAAGCATGCTTACAATTACCATAAAAGTATGAAAGCAGACAAAAATGAGACAGACTCGTTCCAGCTTCAACAAAGCAGCGGAGTTTAGCCTGTTAGGGGATACTCTATCAGAGGTAGATTTTGTTTCCTGTCATTAATAACTGCGACAAGTGGAGAAGCTTAAACTAAGTGTGTCTGTGCGACAGGACCTGCAGGAGTTCCTGGACGGGGCGCCCGGAGAGACCGGCGCAGTGCTGTTCACGTTCGGCTCGCTGGTGCGGGCGGACACCCTGCCCATTGACAAGCTGCTGGCGTTCACCGAGGCCTTCCGCCAGCTGCGGCCGCAGCGCTTCATCTGGAAGCTGGACGCGGGGGCGGCCGCCGCCAGGGGCGTCGCCCTGCCCGACAACGTGCTCGCCGCCAACTGGCTGCCGCAGTTCGACGTGCTCAGTGAGTGGCTCTCCCCTCGACAAAGTGGAGCACGGGTCGCGGGGTGGCGCACGTGTGGAGGCGGCAGCTCAGTCAGTTACGAGAGTAAACACTTCCAGGATCGGTCGCAAGAACACGGGCCACCATTTGAAAAGCAGCGCCGTATTCTCGAGCTTACCACATTGTCCGCACCTTATGAACCGATGTGGCTTTTGTGATGAAAACTCCTCCCGAACAGGCCATGAAGGCTCAACAGTGTCGACCGGCCGCCGTGTCATCCTCAGCCCACAGGCGTCACTAGATGCGGATATGGAGAGGCGTGTGGTCAGCACACTGCTCTCCCTGCCGTATGTCACTTTACGAGACCGGAGCCGCTACTTCTCAATCAAGTAGCTCCTCAGTTTGTCTCACAAGGGCTGTGTGTATCCCGCTTGCCAACAGCGCTCGGCAGACCACATGGTCACCCATCCAAGTGCTAGCCCAGCCCGTCATAACTTAACTGCGTTATCACTGTGGCAAGGCCTTTAGCTTTGTGTGATGAAAGCTGTATAAAATAACGTGACCAGTAGATTTAGAACCGGCAGAACACGCTCAGGAAGAGTGGTAATGGAAACGAGCGTTGGCGTGATTGTCCGGGAGGTCCATTGTGGGGCACGTCCGGCCGCCCTGGTGCAGGTCTTATTACATTCGTCGACGCCACATTGGGCCACCTGCGCCCCGGATGGGCGAGATTCAAATGGTTCAAATGGCTCTGAGCACTATGGGACTCAACTTCTGAGGTCATTAGTCCCCTAGAACTCAGAACTAGTTAAACCTAACTAACCTGAGGACATCACACACATCCATGCCCGAGGCAGGATTCGAACTTGCGACCGCAGCGGTCTCGCGGTTCCAGACTGCAGCGCCTAGAACCGCACGGCCTCATCGGCCGGCCGGATGGGCATTAAATGATGATGAAGACAACACCCAGTCCCTGAGCGTAGAAAATCTCCGACCCAGCCGGTAATCGAACGCAGGCCCATAAGACGACAATCCGTCACGCTGACCACTCAGCTACCATGGCGGACAGGAAGAGTGGTAGTGCTGGTGGATGCGGGCGGGCGCTGTAGGGGAAATGGCGAGCACTGGAGGGGAACTGCTATACTCTCATTTTTTTTTATATAAATGTTACATGCAGCCCCTTCACTCCCACACTTGCATGGGTCCATTCAAAAAGATGTACTGTCACCTCTACTTTGCTTAGTATCTAAAAAGATATCTGACGAAAATGCAACAAAATCAGCGTTTCGTTTTCGCCTGGCATGTTAACCACGCGTAACTTTCAGAGGAGCGAATTTCGAATAAAACCTACCCATTTCTCTTGTTGCCATGTTAAAAGTTGCTTCTCTTGCCAAAACACACCTCAGTAACATTTTGATCAAACGCAATTGCTAGAGAATTTTGAAACAGTGATTTACTGAGTTTATGACATGAACTAAGATGAATATTTTTTTAAATTTATTTATTGCCAAATTATAGACCTGTAACCTGATGTTTAAAACAGGCCGTTCATCTTACAATTTTCGTTCTTCATGTTTTTACAGCTTTCTTTTCTTTTGTTTTATCTACAACATTTACAAAGAGTGATACTTTTCAAAATAACAATAATTTAATATTGAAATATAAATAAAATTTTGTTGTTTTTTAAGAAGGTCAATATCTCACGTAAAAGCACATCCTCGGTACAAAAATAAACGTGTAATGTCGTCGCTTATCTTGTTCCAAAATCCATAGATGGTCGATGGCCGTTAAAAATTACATTATTTCATCCATAAAAGTCTGTAGCTAGTGGAATAACACGGTGGATAATCAAGTTTTGAAAAACCATAAGCCAAAATACTCTCATCTCCGTGTGCTATCATTTGCCAAAACGCCATTTCAGTATCACAAACTGTTTGTGAAATATGAGGAATGTTGTCCATATTTTCACTCTGGCTTCATTACAGGTGCGCACGATAGCTAATGAGTGCGCTACGCATCTCAGTTTTCTCCAGATTGATGGTAGTTGGAGACCTCCACCCAAGACTAAAGAAAAATTCAAATTCTACGTTAGCTAAATTTCATATGTAGCAACATATTATGTAATACGCACTAAACGCAAAATCATAGTGACCCATATTTTTCAGTGTAAACTTTTTCGATTTCGCGCAGTGTCTTACTTCCACACAAATATCACAGTAATTATGCTACTAACCAAATGATGGGAACATTATCATGAAAATCCCGGGTCCGGCCATCCTGATTTAGTTTTTCCGTGATTTCCCTAAATCGCTCCAGGCAAATGCTGGGATGGTTCCTTTCAAAGGGCACGGCCGACTTCCTTCCCCGTCCTTCCCTAATCCAATCAGACAGATGACCTCTCTGTCTGGTCTGCTCCCTACGACAACCCCACCAATGAAATTTAACCAAGTAGTGACAGGGTCTGTGCCGACCGGCAGAAATGGGGCAAACACTGTGGCCCTCCCCTTCTGAACAAACGAATGAACTCACCCAGCGCTTAGGACGAAAACCACCCACTGGGCATCGGCCACCGGATCCTGCACGGTCTCTACCACTGCGTTATTCACACTTACCTCTGCGGTTTCGTAAGGTGAGCGCGCACAAATTACAAGACATACAGAAAGTGGAGATGGATCAGTGGACAGAGCGTCGCGCCTCTCCGAGTTTTTAACTCCTGTTACAGGTGGTCTGTATTGGCACCGCTTATGACACCGCAGATTTCAATGCGTGCACGCAAATCGTGCAGGCAGCTGCTACGGGAAGGAGGTATAGGAGACCGATTTGAAAACGTGTTAAGAGGGTTGCCCATCTCCAGTTGTGAACTAACTTCATGCCTCAGTGCGGAAAGGATAATTTACGGTATTCACCCGACAAAAAGCCGACAACGGACATAAGCCGCACCCTCAACTTTCGAGGAAGAATAAAACAAAGCTGCACACTGATTGAGAGCAGAAGAATTACCAGAAATTTGCTTTTCCTTGCATGTAAGACGTAGGTACCATAAAGTTTTTGTTGTAGCATGATGTCACCTAACATACCGGTACCGTCTCCTTCACTATCATTACTATCAGTACGGATATTTCCTTCATTGCTCTCATTCCCATCGTTATCTTCATTCTCTTCCCATAGTTCGTCATCCCCGCTGCCATCCAGCATATTTGATATACAGCGTTTCTTGAACCCCTTGATGATATACGAGTACTCCGAAGACATGAAGCACCATGATGCAAGAAACCACTCCCACAGAAGAGTGACGGATGGCTTCTTGCTCTTACCAGACGGTGAATGGACATAACCTTCTTCCAGGAACCAATTTGAATACATTTTTCGGGGGCTGTCCTTGAATGGCTTGTTTATGGCCAAACCTAGCTCCTGCTATTTTCAAGGCATTCCTGCTGGTAATATGAAAAAGTCTATCCTTCGTGCAGCAAGTTTATCTTTTACTTCAGCAGTTAGATGTCCACTAAAAGCATCTAAACTAGCCTTTATCTCTTTGCAAGCAGTACCCCAGTTCATTGATTCCTTACTGCAGACAGCCAGTCAACAAACAATTGCGTTGTCATACGGTCGTTTACCTGGCAGCGACCACTAAGCTCTTACGAAAGTTTTCTTAGGACATAGCTTTTCTTTTCAGAATGACATAAGAGGGTAACTTTTCGCCATCGTCTGTAACAGCTAACATCGCAGTCAGTCTGATTATTATTATTTTTTATCCGTGTTCCTCTCAATAGGATATAAAATGTAGACTGGCAATGACAAAGAAAGCGTTTCTGCAGAAGAGAAATTTGTTAACATCGAGTATTGATTTAAGTGTCAGGAAGTAGTTTCTGAAAGTATTTGTACGGAGTGTAGCCATATATGCAAGTGAAACATGGACGATAAATAGTTTAGACAAGAAGAGAATAGAAGTTTTCGAAATGTGGTGCTACAGAAGAATGCTGAAAATTAGATGGGTAGATCACATAACTAATGAGGAGGTATTGAATAGAATTGGGGAGAAGAGGAGTTTGTGGCACAACTTGACTAGAAGAAGGAATAGGTTGATAGGACATGTTCTGAGACATCAAGGAATCACCAATTTGGTACTGGATGGTAGCGTGAAGGGTAAAAATCGTAGAGGGAGACCAAGAGATGAATACACTAAACAAATTCAGGAGGATGTAGGCTGCAGTAGGTACTGGGAGATGAAGAAGCTTGCACATGATAGATTAGGATGGAGAGCTCCATCAAACCAGTCTCAGGACTGAAGACCACAACATAAACAAGTGCCACACCAGGAAACTGGTTTCAAGTGTCAGTGAGAAAGTTCTTACAACCTGATTCTTGCTAGGGGTAAAACAGCAAATAGACGTGTTCGGCGTATATTGTGACTGAAGTGGACGCTGTGCTGTTCTATCAGGCCACCCCAAGTTGCGGGCGTTCATCTCCCACGGCGGCCTCATGGGGACGCTGGAGGCGGTGCACTGCGGAGTGCCGGTGCTGGGGATCCCGCTGTTCGCCGACCAGAAGCTCAACGTGCCCAACATGGTGCGCCACGGCGTCGCCGTCCAGCTCGACATCTACCACATCACCACTGACCAGGTCGTCGACGCCCTGCGCAAGCTCACCGCTCCAGGATCTGAGTGAGTCACCACAGTCCGTGTATTGCAACTGCGCTTTCCTCCAAAAACGTTCGTTTCTTATGGCCTTTTCATTTCGAATGACAACTGCACTAAGGTAGATTTAACGTATAGCCGTAAAGTCGTGTCTTACTCTTGGCACATCTAACTCAGAGAGTCATTTACAAAATACAGCCATATACAATGACTTACCGATTCGTGTGGATCCTTCGTGTTGACAAAGTACAGACAATTTACAGACAAAGATTTCTTTTCCAGTTTTTATTTGCTTGTGCAACAGTTTAGTCAATAATTATCGTCAAAGATTTTGTCTGTAGAAATGGTCTTTGGAAGCCGCACGTGTATGTCGAAGCTCAAGCGCAAATGGAAGTATAGCGCTTCCTGTCAAGGCCCGTGATAGTACACAGTGCTCCCAAAGCTAGTACCCTCTTTTGCTTGGTTCACAGCTGAAAATTTTCGGGTATTTTGTACCAGATCTGTGTGCTTCATTCAGACGAAAAGGCTCCATGAAAAGTGTATAATGCTTTCAATTTACGTGTGAATTATTTAATTTTATGCTCTTACCACTTGTCGTTTATGAATTACATACGTAAAAGTACCTGTAGCTGCATAAATATGTTTTGCGTTAAATATGGTACATAACTTTTGGATTCCCTTCAACGATTTTCCATAAGGAAAACGTAAGTGAACGTTGCCCCAGTTGCACAAAATAATAAGCAGCCAACACATTACGCTTGATGGTTTTGCAGAATAAGCTGAAAATGTGCAAACGGCTGACACCCACAGGTCGCCAAAAATAGACCAGGTGCAATAAAACGAATGCGCGAAGACAAACCTAAGCCGTGTTCTTACAGAACGCAATCTTGTAAATCACATTCTATGCAGTTCATAAGATGGAACTTACAAATCCACGACAGTCCTTCCTTCAGTGATTGTGTACGTCTCTCTTGGATTTTGTGAGCATCGATGTTAGCACGCTATTACATAGACGTAACAAAAACATTATCTTAAAACAAAGTAAATACGTACAATTTTTTTGCTGCTTTTGTTCACTGCTTACTGATGGAGATTAGCACTATATACTTCAAAAACAGGCTGACGTCCTCAAATGTCCCGTTTCTGCCTTACATTAATGATTCACAATTAACATGTTGTCGACGACAACCGTAATCTTTTAGTTGTAAAAACCATGGTTGTAGTTGCTTGCACCGTAATTTTCAGATGTTCATAAAATATTTCATTCATTTCTCAATAGCCATCTGCATGCTATTTGAATTCCTTTAAATCAGTGCATGGTCGTCAGCTTAAAAATGTGTTTTTAATACCAAAAAATGACTGAGCTCCATGTGTTTACCTCAAAAATTCAGCTACAAATACCATCGTCAATGTTGATATTACGTTGGGTGATCAGTTACGTAATTGTCTTTCTCCTTTATTCATTGATACTGAGTCTGTACGTTTTGCGGCTAGGTCTAACACAAATAAAATGCGCTCTGAGTCATTGACGTTAGATGTAAGGGGTATTTTCTACACGACATTATGTTCAATATTTATCATCGCTAGACGTAAAGGAAAAATAGAATCATTAACCGAAAGACTTAGGATATGTTAAATGCTTACGCAATATGGTAACAGCAGATGAAACGTAGCTTTATTCGTATGTGCCATGAACGAATCTGCATTCAATTGTTTGAATGTTCCAAGACAAAACGAAACAAAAGTGGTTCACCCGTGAAGTTCTTGTAAGAAAATGATCGCTTCTTTCCTTGGTTACAGCTTGATGCTTTAGAGTATCGAAGAACAATTAGTGCTGAGTGGTATACAATGATTTTTTGCAAAAATCATCTACCAAATCATAAAAAAATCGAAAACTTCTCATCATTCTTCATTACAGCAATGTCTGCTGTCACACGGCAAATCAAACAATTGGCCATTTGGCAGAGAACAACGTTGAGTTAATGGCTTACTGTTCGTGCTGGCCTTATTTACTACGTAACGGCTTCTTTCTCTCCCTTACATCAAACAATAAATGCTAAACAGCGAATTTCATGACGTCAAGCAGCTGCTCTCCTCCTCTATCATCCTCTCCTAGTTTATCCTCTCTTCTCCTGCCTTCTTCCTCCTCTCCTTTATCCATCTCTCCTTTACCTCTCATCTACTCTATTCTCCTCTCCTCTACTGTTTGTTTGTCTCTTCAGTCCTTTATTTGTATTATAATCAGCTCTACTCTGTCTTCTTCAGCTATCCTCTCTCCTCTTCTCCATCCTCCTTTCCTCTATCCTCCTCTGTTCTAGTTTCAACACCTCTCCTCTAGACTCCTCTACTATCTTCTCCTCTCCTCTACTGTGTTCTCATCTCCTTTACTGTATCTTCCTCCCATCTGTATTCCTGTTCCCTTGGCTAGCATTGCTGCCTCTGGGACATGGGGTCCCATGTTGGATCCCTGGCGGGGTGAGGGATTTTCTCTGCCCAGGGACTGGGTATTTGTGTTGTCCTCATCATCGTCATCCTCCTCCTCCTCCTCATCATCATCATCACCATCATTCATGACAGTGGCAAGACTGGACTGAGTAAAAATTGAACTATGTAAAAATTGGGTCTTTTTATGGGCACTGATGACCACACAGTTGAGCGCCCCACATACAAACATCACCAGCATCATCATCTAATTTGCCCTCATTTTCCTCTCCTTTTGTTTCTTCTCTCCTAGTCTCCTTTTCTCTCTTCTTCTTCACTCCATCCTTCTCTCCTTCATTATGTCCTTCTGTAGTCTCCTGACTTCTCCTCTCCTCTCCTTTCCTCTGCTCCATCCTCCTCTCCTCTATGCTCTTTTGCTATAGTTTCCTCTAGTCTCCTTTACCCTTTCTCCTCTCCTCTACGTTATTCTCCTCTCTTCTACACTACCCTCCTCCCTTCTAGTGCATACAGCACTCCTCTCCCCTGTGTTCCCTACTCTCCTGTCCTCTACTCTCCTTCTATACTTCTCTCCTATCCTCGAGTTTCCACTCCTGTCCTCCAGTCCCTTCTGCTCTTCTCTCCTCTACTATATCCTCCTCTCTTCTATTCAGTCCTCATCTCCTCTGCTCCATAGTCTTCTCCTCTACCCATTCGTACTCACCACTGTTCTCCTTTTCTCTATTCTAAACTCGTCTCGACCCATCTCCTGTCCTCTCCTCTACTTTAGTCTGTCTGTCTCTCCTGTATCCTCCTCTCCACTCCTTTACTCTGTGCTCCTCCTCTACTCTCCTTTGCTCTCGTTTTCTCTCCTGAATGGTCCTGTTCTTCCATCTCTTCTCTTCTTGTACGCTGAGAAACAAAACCTTCAAAAAGATTCCTTTCCTGGTTTTCGCATTAACTTAACAGAGTAAGCTGGACCTGTTGTCGGTGGGTGTCTCAGGTACTGGACGCGGGCCAAGCAGCTGTCTGCACTGTTCCGGGACCGGCCCCGGCCGCCGCTGGAGGAGGCGGCGTCCTGGGTAGAGTACGTGGTCCGGCACCGGGGGGCGCCGCACATGCGGTCAGCCGCGCTGGACCTGTCCTGGTACCAGTACCTGCTGCTAGATGTCGTCGCCTTCGTCGTCCTGACCGCCGCAGCCGCGCTGGCCGTGCTCTGGGTCCTCTGCAGAAAGCTGATCTCTCTGGCGCTGCCGCCCACGAGGGCGCCGCGCAAGGCGAAAGCATCGTGAGGAACTGCAGCGCTGGCTCCAAGACGTCACGTGCCGCGAGGAGCAAAGACTAGTTGATCAACTGCCGTGCTGCATTTATTTATATTTATTTCGAACCACGACCGCACGCAAATAACCGCATCATTGTGGATTTTCAACTTATCGCGGCGTATTGAATAATCCATTAAATTTCGGGCATGCAGTCGCGCAAATAAAATTTCCTCCACTGATATTTCGGCGGCGTATCGTCCGGCCATCCTCAGAGTGAGTGACCTACTCTGAGGATGGCCGAAATATCAGTGGAGGAAATTTTATTTGCGCGGTTGCATGCCCGAAAGTTACTGGATTAACCGCATCTTTGTTTAGGTTGTGCAGAACATGATTTTTGTCATCAACGTACATTGCCTCCCCATCACTCGCCTTCAGCAAGGCGTTCAGTTTACCCACAAGAGATATGCATTTTTGAAGTGTCATTACAAAGCTAACGCAGAGAGGTCCATTCAGATGTACCGTGGAATCTGTATACGCATTTCAAGGGCAACTTCACAATTTGTATCTGATACGTGCAATGGACATGACACTGCAGAGCACACTGCAAGGGCCTTTCGCCGGTTTGTGGCAAGTGTCACAGCTAAGAGGTCGCTATTCCTTTGTTATATGAATTGAAGGTACAACGACCACTGTTTTTTTTTTTAGATTTTGTGTTGCACTTTATTGTAGTGCTGAATCTCTGTTCTAATATTTTATGCTTCGGCTGGAATAGAAAACGGCTTCATAGTATCCCGATAAGTGTCCAAAAACCACGAAATTAGGAGCTACAACATGCAGCACATTAAGTGTTTACATCGTAAGCATGTTCATTACTATTTTCTTGACCTTTTTTAGTCCGTTTCCTCTCTCTTATAGGCAATCACAAAGTAGTATTCAACATTTTAACGGGTTTATTTGTCGCATTTTACTACATTAAAAAATAAATATATAAAAAGAAGATTTGAATAAGCATGCAAAATCCATCTAACATTGAAAAAGAAAAATACACTTCATTCTGTTGTACAGACACTCTCACATAGGAGTGAATTTTGCACTACTTTCTTGCAGTAATGTGGTGCCTTGCAAAGTTCGTTGTTTGTATGCATATCACGTTGAGCGGCAGGCGAGTCAACTTCTGACAGTGGCGTTATTCAGATGCGGTGTCGTGCGTCGTGGGGTCAACTATCGGCCGCTGTCAGCTGCTCGGCTCTTGGAGCACCCACCTCTCGCTCGGTCACCTCCTCCGCTGGCATTGCGAGGCTGTGTGCTCCCACCAAAAGAGAAATCCGCGGCAGTACCAGGAAAATAAACCCGTGTCCTCCGCACTGCAGCCAGGCGCGCTTACCTCTCTGTTACGCCGCCAGACAAACAATCTTATTTACGGACTTTTTATATTCCAACCACAGACCATATTATTTTACACACGGTAATAAATTTCGGTTTATGGTGATTAACTTGGAGGCCTAGAAAATAATAAGACAGGGGCGTTCAATCTCATCGAGCCAGCGCCGGCAGCTGGCGCGCTCAGCTGTACGCTTGTCTGTCGTCGCTGCACCTTAGTCTGCTAAAGTGTTGTGCAAAGTCAACATGACAGTTCGAACAGTTTGTATTTGGTACTCACATTCTCACATAAAACGACGAGCCTTTCTGGCTTGTTAGTTTCTGACCATACCATATTTATATGTCGCTGAAAAATTGTTTGTACTGTGATACCTCTTACTACTTTGTAGAACTTCAGAATGGTCATCATACATTGTAATTGACTACCTGATGATTGGAATAAAAATAAAAGAGTTTATCAAAACTAGACATGATTGTCTTAATGGGAATTCCGCGATCGTTCATTAAATAAAATTTGGGGTTTCAGTCTTCGATCGCTATTCCTTATTTTCAATTACCGGTTTCGGCCTAGCTGCCCATCTTCAGATCATATATTGCAGTTACAGAGTAACTTGTCCGTACAACTTATGACAGTGAACCGATTGTTCTGTACGGACAAGCTACTCTGTAACTGCAATATATGATCTGAAGATGGGCAGCTAGGCCGAAACCGGTAACTGAAAATAAGGAATAGCGATCGAAGACTGAAACGCCATATTTTATTTAAAATAAAAGAGTTTCTTCGGATAGCTGCGAATTTTGTTGCTACTCGTGTTTTCTACAAATGTATAACTGCGAATGTGGACTTGAAGTAAATGGAAATATTTTCAGATCTGTTGGACATCACAACGATCTCTTCACTAGTAAAAATGTTGGTGAGAAAGGGATGGACGTTGATGGAACGGGAAAGAGAGCTGCGAATCAACGCAGATACTCAGGATTGACGAAACAAGCGTGTAAAACCGGTGTGCTTTTTAACAACTTTATCATTCACTCGTTCATATTTTTCTCTTCTCAAAATATTTTGGAACATTTTCATGTGTGCAAGCTTCCACATATTTTGCGTAATCCATAGAAATGTTGCACAAATTGCTCCAGCAATAATATACATCTTATTTTGGAAATATTTATTAAAATAATGTTAATTCCCGGTGACTATCTCCACAAAGGGAGATCCTAAGCCATCACATGGACATGCAGGCACTGTACGAACCAGAATTGTCTTCGTAACACCAGTTCACACCATCTTCATCTAAGGGAACCGACACATCAAGATATTCTTTATGCAACGACAGTAAGTTCTTGAGTGTCTGCCCCGCACACTAAATATGTTTACAGATGTAACGAATGATTAAATTACCATGTTTCGATGTTAGCGTTAACAAATAGTTTGTATTCAGACATTTGAATAAACTTGATTTCCGTCCACGAGCACCTTAGTTTTCGTAAAACTGTGTTTCTTCCACTCACTTGTCTCGAAAATAAAAGCTGTAAATAAGTATTCTGATACATTAGGAAACACCTACATATTGAAATACATATACCCGGGTCTAACTTCCAAATAGCTAAAGTCCTTAACTCCTTTGTCCATTTTCTTCAGTGCATTTGTCTAATTAGTCTAAATAAGGGCCGAGAGACAACTTGCGTAGCAGTCCATTGCTGAAGAACTTGCAGTTTGCGTTTTATTCAGTGCCTGTGTAAACGTACGTGCAATCGTTCGGATGCCGAATCAGACTTCTGACTACGTGTTCTAGTCAGCACGCCCGGCTAGCCGCGCGGTCGAACACGCTGCTTCCCGAGCGGGAAGGCGTGCCGGCCTCCAGCACGATTCCGTCGGGCGGATTAGTGCCGAGGTACGGTGTGCCGCATCTGCCTCAGCAAATACGGGCTGGTTCCCCTCATTCTGCTTCAGTTGCACTATGCCGGCGATTGCTGTGCGAACACTGTCTCCACGTACGCGTACACCATAATTACACTACCAAGCAAACATTTGGGGATACACTCGCCTAGTATGAGACTTTCCCGGGAGAGGGGGGGGGGGGGGGGTTCATTGGGGGGCCGAAACACACAATAACCCTGGGTTTGGTGTGGGGCGGCGGTGGCGTGGGTGGACTGCTGTGGCCTGCTGTGGGGTTGTGAACCACTGAGAGCTACGGCGGGTTCAATGCACACATACACACGTGTTCTTGTCACACAAACAGCGGTGCCCGAAAACTCTAAGAGAATAAATCACGTGCCTCACACGAAAATAACTCCATTTCCAGTAAAAATGTCGTATGATGGACACGAGATGACGAGAACAGGCCATAACTGAGTATTTTTGGAAAGTAAGTAGCTCTGTGTAACGGAAGTGGTGAGTGGTACACACTTCTATTTTTTAAAATGGAATTCTATCACACAACAAGAAGTTTGATATTCATTTACATTAATATAGATGGTATGAAGGATAATTTGGTCGAATACAAATACACAAACGTGTAATGGTAAGCTGTTTCATACCAAAGCTTGCAATTCTAAAAATCTGTCATACTAATTATATAATTTCGATAAACATCTATAATGATTTTCGTTAGGCAGTATCATTCAGTTACCTAGGATCATCAACAACATTTATATTGTCAATTATGGAGAGTAAAAATTACACATAAAAAAGTATTTGCTTTTATGAATCGAGTTTAAACAGCATCTTTGTATAGCAGATAAAGTCTCTAATCTCTTTATCTTTTTCACACGTCTTACGCAGTTCTTGTGAGAAGGGAAATGTACACTTCTAGACATACTGTGCCAATGGAAAATATCGAGAAAACTACGAAGAGGAGAAAGAGAGGTAAGTAATAGCAATTTTAGAAGTCTTGTGCGCTATTGGGCCATACAACACTAATTCACCACTCATCTTCTCAATTTGTTCAGAATTATTCACGCAGACCGCGCCAGTGTTCGTCATTGAGGCTTTTCGAACAATTTTAAAAGTTACATTAGTCCCGTTGCAGGAGAACAGGACAGATTGCATTGTCATTCACATTCTAATGTTCCCTTGCTGAAAACTGTCACTGTCAATAGATGCAGAAGTTGTTTAACCTATTCACATGTTCCGTCGTCGTTGGGAACATTGTGTATTTCTCCGACCTTTTGACACAGCATTAGAAAATTAATTTTGTATTCAGTGGTACTAAAATCAAACTGCTGAGCCGCTTGGTCAGTGAGATGAGCCATAAGCTCAACGGACGAACTGTGATTCACCCACAGTAAACAGCACTCAGTTCGCTGTGGAGCGCTGCAGCTGGTGTTGAACCGGTACCAGGAGGTCGTGCGACCCTCCACCCACAACTGAAGTCGTGGCAGTGGAGTGCTGTGAACGCGCCAGTCGGCTGCGTGTAAGTACACTACTGGCCATTAAAATTGCTACACCACGAAGATGTGCTTCAGACGCGAAATTTAACCGACAGAAAGAAGATGCTGTGATATGCAAATGATTAGCTTTTCAGAGCATTCACACAAGGCTACCGCCGGTGGCGACACCTACAACGTGCTGACATCAGGAAAGTTTCAAAACGATTTCTCATACACAAACAGCAGTTGACCGGCGTTGCCTGGTGTAACATTGTTGTGATGCCTCGTGTAAGGACACGAAATGCGTACCATCACGTTTCCGACTTTGATAAAGGTTGGATGGTAGCCTATCGCGATTGCGGTTTATCGTATCGCGACATTGCTGCTCGCGTCGTTCGAGATCCAATAGATGTTAGCAGAATATGGAATCAGTGGGTTCAGGAGGGTAATACGGAACGCCGTGTTGGATCCCTATGGCCTTGTATCACTAGCAGTCGAGATGACAGGAATCTTTTCCGCATGGCTGTAACGGATCGTGTGGCCACGTCTCGATAACTGAGTCAACAGATGGGGACGTTTGCAAGACAACAAACATCTGCACGAACAGTTCGACGCCGTTTGCAGCAGTATGGACTATCTGCTCGGAGACCGTGGCTGCGGTTACCCTTGACGCTGCATCACAGACAGGAGCGTCTGCGATGGTGCACTCAACGACGAACCTGGGTGTACGAATGGCAAACCACACGAAATTGAAAGCATCATGATGGTCGCATCCGTGTTTGGCGACATCGCGATGAACGCACATTGGAAGCGTGTATTCGTCATCGCCACACTGGCGTATCAACCGGCGTAAGGGTATGGGGTGCCGTTGGTTACACGTCTCGGTCACCTCTTGTTCGCATTGACGGCACTTTGAACAGTGGACGTTACATTTCAAATGTGTTACGACCCGTGGCTCTACCCTTCATTCGATCCCTGCGAAACCCTACATTTCAGCAGGTTAATGCCCGACCGCATGTTGCAGGTCCTGTACGGGCCTTTCTGGATACAAAAAAATTTCGAGTGCTGCCCTGGCCAGCACATTCTCCAGATCTCTCACCAATTGAAATCGTCTGGTCAATGGTGGCCGAGCAACTTGCTCGTCAGAATACACCAGTCATTACTCTTGATGAACTGTGGTATCGCGTTGAAGCTGCATGGGCAGCTGTACCTGTACACGCCATCCAAGCTCTGTTTGACTAAATGCCCAGGCGTATCAAGGCTGTTATTGCGGCCAGAGGTGGTTGTTCTGGGTACTGATGTCTCAGGATCTATGCACCCAAATTGCGTGAAAATGTAATCACATGTCAGTTCTAGTTTAATATATTTGTCCAATGAATACCCGTTTATCATCTGCATTTCTTCTTGGTGTAGCAATTTAAATGGCCAGTAGTGTAATAAGAGTGAGATGGGTGTGCTTGCAGACTTGACAGAATGGCAGGAAACAGCTCTCATGTTTGGACGTGACCTCGGACACACCGTGAAAACAGTTCCCCTATTTTTGTCGCATCAACGTGAACCGTCCAAACTGCCTACAAGGAACGGTGTGCCACTCGTAGCCGCGAAACGCCGTCGTAGAGGCACTCAGGCAGACAGGGGCTGTAGCCCGAACTGTCACGTCTTATCAGTGACAAACGGATTCAAACGAAAATCACCTCTACAGATATCAACATCGATTCTGCAAACAGAGAGCGTACTGCTCGCTCTGTTCCTTCATGACATCTATAGCGCTATAGACAACGGTGCTCAGGTTGATACCGTGACCCCTGATTTGAGGGAGGTATTTGACACCGACCCGCACTGCCGTTTAGTGAAAAAAATGCGAGCTTACCGGTTATCGGGCCAAATTTGCGACTGCACTCAAGCCTTACTCGCAGACAGAACTCAGCACGTCGCTCTTAACGGAACGAAACCGACAGATGTAAAGATAAATCCAAGCCACCTAAAAAAGCGTCATAAGACAGTTCCTGTTTACAACTAAAGGTGGTCCGTATTAAAGGTTCCAGTTCCAAACCGTTGTAGAAAGACAACAATTGCTCAGAATGACGGGAAATTTGAAAAGAACTTTACTAACACAAGGGGAAACACCACGAAAAAAAAAAACAGTAGATGGAAAGATGGATTTGTAAACGTCTTAACGTAGGTGTGGTAGGCTGGGGTCAGCTATAAATCGCCGATGAATCACAACACGACACGTATGGTTTTAGTTGCTCATTACACCATACGTACTGTTGAATGTACAATATCATGGAACAAAAACGAAGCGTCATGATGGAACAAAAATAAAACGAAAATTTTACGAATAGATGGCTCTGTAAGCGTCTTAACAGAAAAGGGATCGGCTACGAATGACTGTTGACGGCAGTGACTTGAGTTACACATCACTTCATCCATACTGTTCAATCTGCTTGACTGCAAAAGTTCGGCAGCCGAAAGCTGTGGCACTGTTAGGTACGCCCATACACCAGCGCTAGATCGTTCCGCATCGGATGCGAAAAATCGGTTTTTATTTTTGCTTACGCTGTAATCCACACGAATATATAAGCAATTTTGTAATTTTCCTGGAGCCAGAAACTGAATAAAAAGTAAAGTAACATAGGTTTCTAAATGTTAAGAGAGTGGCGCAAGACATGTTTCATATGCTATCAACCGTTTTCTTCCACAAACTGAAATCGAGAAACGGCATGTTCCCCAACAGATAGAAGTGTCTTGGGGGTCACGTTCAGAACGTTTTGCGCAGTGCTTGCTTTCAGTTGTGCTACGTCCGTAATTGGAACACTGAACACAACGTTTTTCAGATACACCGTAGCCAGATGTCACACGGATTAAGATCAGGTAATCTGGAGGCCAGGCTGTAGGGAAATGACGGCGGATAATTCTCGCATTTCCGAAATGACTCTCGAGAGGCTTGCCAAATGGCGCAGGGATAGGCAGTTTGAATGTAAATAGAGGTAACGTATTGGGCATACACACGAAACCAAAGTGACTACTGTACAACTATACTATTGATGAGACATTGCTGGAAGTATCTCCCGTAAACTAGGAGTAACTATTCAGAGCGATCCTAAATGGAATGACCACATAGAACAAACAATTTGAAAAGCAAATACCAAGCTGACATTTGTAGGAAGAATCTTAAGGAAATGTAACTCATCCTCGAAGGAAGTGGCATAGGAGGCACTTTTTCGAACGATTCTTGAGTATTGTTCAAAAAATCTGGGACCGTTACCGCACAGGACTGATATAAGAGATAGAGAAGATACAATGAAGAGCGCCGTGTGTCGTCACAGGTTCGTTTAGTCGGCGAGAGAGCGTTACAGGCATGTTCAACGAACTCTGTTGACGGACGTTCCGAGAGAGGCGTTGTGCGTCACGGAGAGATTTACTGCTGAAATTTCTAGAGGTCACTCTCCGGAAAGACTCGGACAACGTATTATTTCCTCCCACATACATCTCACTAAATGACAGCGAGGAGAAAATCTTAGAGATTAGAGCCGATAGAGAGGCTTAGAGACAATCATTCTTAACACCGTCGTTCTAGAGTCTAACAGGGAAGGTAGCATCAGTTAGCGATACCAGAATTACCCTCGGCAACACGCCGTTAGGTGGCCTGCGGAGTATGATGTAGATTGAGAGAAAGAAGGCGAACAGTAACTGGCAGTGATTGCAGATCCGTCTCAACTAATTTCTGAGCAAACATTGCAATGTACATTTGGAATCTGGTACCTTACAATGCCTTTTTCAGATGATGCAAAGGGTATACTTCACATCGGACGTGGTTCTGAGAAGTTCCGTGGGTGTATTTCGTACCATTAATTGGTCCCTCTCATTCAGGTTACAGGGAACGTAAACCAGAATTTTTACTTCAGCATTCCGGGTGACCAAGTTTTGCCCTTTGATCTTCATGGTAACTACGCTGACGACTCTCCCATCTTCCAACGTGAAAACAGCTGTAATCACATGGCTGTACGCGTTCGTTCCTGGTTTGACGAACACTCAGGCACCCTATCGCATCTCGAATGTCCCGCTAAACTGTTCCGTTTCAGTCGCACAGAAAATATTTTGGACCATCTGAAACGGTAGGTGAAAGGTAGGGATCAACATCCCCTCAGTTTGCCACCGCTACGGGATCTCGTCATCAGTTCGTTTCTTCAGCTGGATATGGCTTACCTGATAAGACATGTGGACGCTCCTCCTCAGTACACCTTTACAGGATGTCCAGGCTAAAAATACACACAAACAAATGCTTATAACGAGGGTACTGGACATTTTATGTTTTTGGGTAAACATGCAGTCGATAGAGACACACTCTCCAAGATGTGATCCTAACCATCTCATGGCCAGCGCTGAATTGTACGATGCATGTCCACAGATGTTAATTGTGCAGTATGCAGACGTACTCCTGACAATCGCCACAGTAGCACAGTTCGTTCTGAACTGTTTCAAATTCTACATCTACTCCTACCTGCTATAAACAAATATTGCTGGCCGCGGTGGTCTCGCGGTTCTAGGCGCGCAGTCCGGAACCGTGCGACTGCTACGGTCGCAGGTTCGAATCCTGTCTCGGGCATGGGTGTGCGTGATGTCCTTAGGTTAGTTAGGTTTAAGTAGTTCTAAGTTCTAGGGGACTTATGACCTCAGAAGTGAAGTCCCATAGTGCTCAGAGCCATTTGAACCATAAACAAATATAGTTTTCCTTATCCTAGGACCTACACCCATCGAGCTTGGATTGATCATACACACAATTCCGTAGAGTGAGAGACCACAGATCACGTCCGTAATATCTTACATGAGTGTGAAACACCGTCAGTCGTCATAAAGTACAGAGCCGCATGAAGGAGATGGTGATGGAGAGAACAGTGACGAAAGTTATTAAATGTCCACCCATCGCTCGTCCAGTGCAGTACAGTCAACCATGTATGAGACCTCTTTCAGACCTATGTAAATAAAAATGTGGAGTGGATTGTGTCTACTCATTTCAGTCGTGTATGGAGAAAACTATATGAAAGTATCTGGAAGAAAATGTGAACTTCAAATTGATAGTACTTAAGACATTCTGATATACAGGATGTGTGGTTAGATGTATATAAAAACGTTTCTTTATATTTCAGTACCTATTGAGTTTTATAACTTTTTTTTACCAACACTGAACACAGGAGCTGAAACATTTCTGTGCATGGTGGTACAGTTCTATGTGGGCACCTTTTATTAGCATGTTAATAAGCATGACAGGTATTACGGCTACTACTGTAGCGCAAATGCGTTGTCTCGAATCTAACACAACGCGAAAATTCTTTCTGTGAACAATGTTCTTGATAAACGCCTAAGCACCGAAATTCTACATCTACATTTATACTCCGCAAGCCACCCAACGGTGTGTGGCGGAGGGCATTTTACGTGCCACTGTCATTACCTCTCTTTCCTGTTCCAGTCTCGTATGGTTCGCGGGAAGAACGACTGTCTGAAAGCCTCCGTGCGCGCTCTAATCTCTCTAATTTTACATTCGTGATCTCCTCGGGAGGTATAAGTAGGGGGAAGCAATATATTCGATACCTCATCCAGAAACGCACCCTCTCGAAATCTGGCGAGCAAGCTACACCGCGATGCAGAGCGCCTCTCTTGCAGAGTTTGCCACTGGAGTTTGTTAAACATCTCCGTAACGCTATCACGGTTACCAAATAACCCTGTGACAAAACGCGGCGCTCTTCTTTGGATCTTCTCTATCTCGTCCGTCAACCAGATCTGGTACCGATCCCACACTGATGAGCAATACTCAAGTATAGGTCGAACGAGTGTTTTGTAAGCCACCTCCTTTGTTGATGGACTACATTTTCTAAGGACTCTCGCAATGAATCTCAACTTGGTACCCGCCTTACCAACAATTACCAGTGTTTGTTCCGCTATCATATAATCACACAATAAAGGATCCTTCTTTCTATGTATTCGCAGTACATTACATTTGTCTATGTTAAGGGTCAGTTGCCACTCCCTGCACCAAGTGCCTATCCACTGCAGGTCTTCCTGCATTTCGCTGCGATTTTCTAATGCTGCAACTTCTCTGTATACTACAGCATCATCCGCGAAAAGCCGCATGGAACTTCCGACACAATCTACTGGGTCATTTATATATATTGTGAAAAGCGATGGTCCCATAACACTCCCCTGTGGCACACCAGAGGTTACTTTAATGTCTGTAGACGTCTCTCCATTGATAACAACATGCTGTGTTCTGTTTGCTAAAAACTCTTAAATCCAGTCACACAGCTGGTCTGATATTCCGTAGGCTCTTACTTTGTTTATCAGGCGACAGTGCGGAACTGTATCGAACGCCTTCCGGGAGTCAAGAAAAATAGCATCTACCTGGGAGCCTGTATCTAATATTTTCTGGGTCTCATGCACAAATAAAGCGAGTTGGATCTCACACTATCGCTGTTTCCGGAATCCATGTTGATTCCTGCAGAGTAGATTCTGGGTTTTCAAAAACGACACGATACTCGAGCAAAAAACATGTTCTAAAATTCTACAACAGATCGACGTCAGAGATATAGGTCTATAGTTTTGAGCATCTGCTCGACGACCCTTCTTAAAGACTGGGACTACCTGTGCTCTTTTCCAATCATGTGGAACCTTCCGTTCCTCTAGAGACTTGCGGTACACGGCTGTTAGAAAGGGGGCAAGTTCTTTCGCGTACTCTGTGTAGAATCGAATTGGTATCCCGTCAGGTCCAGTGGACTTTCCTCTGTTGAGTGATTCCAGTTGCTTTTCTATTCCTTGGACACTTATTTCGATGTCAGCCATTTTTTCGTTTGTGCGAGGATTTAGAGAAGGAACTGTAGTGCGGTCTTCCTCTGTGAAACAGCTTTGGAAAAAGGAATTTAGTATTTCAGCTTTACGCGTGTCATCCTCTGCTTCAATGACATCATCATCCCGGAGTGTCTGGATTCAGCGGAGAAAGTTCGGAAGACCGATGGGGCAAGCAGTGGGTCCCGCAGACTCCTTTCGGTTCAACGCTCAGTATGTCTCACGCGGAAATGCGATAACACTCCGTCGACAGTCGAGCGGGGCATCATCCTGCTCGAAAATGATGTCGGGAGGCAGCTGTGGAACTGATAGTTCGCCGACGTCTCCATAGAAGTGTACCCCGTCACTGTACGCTCCATTAAAAAAATGGAACATTCACAGCATGTTGATGTAATCCCAACGACATATCAACTTTTGGTGTGTCCTTTTCGTACTCAGTCACTTCTGCTGGAGTCTCGCTTCCCCATTTTCGACGGTTATACCGGATAACTTTGCCACAGACGTGGAAGCCAGATTCGTCACTGAACGACACTGCCTTGAAGAAATCGCTGTGTTCGTTTACACAATGCAACATTTCAACAGCAAAATCACATAGCGTGCGGTGATTCTCAGGCATAATGCAAAAGTTGGAGGCGTTTGTGTACAATACGCACCGTTTAGTTCCCTACTGGCTTTCTTTAATGGGTTTACTTGGCCTTCTAGAGAACGCTTCCCGCACAGGTTCCATGGTGTGTTTTATAACGTTTCCAGCATCTCAAATGAAACATCCCGTTTCTAGAAGAGTTTTGTCTCCCTGTAACTGGATTCACGTGTAGGAGGATCGACATTCCATTCCGTTCTCGCACGCGCTGAACACGTGTCACTAATTTTAACTCTGATAACCGTAGCGTATATATACTTTCCTTCCGACAACACACAGGATTTCACTTCACGAGGCGAAATTTTATACCACTGCGTGAGAGGTTGCCTCCCGTTTTAGTGCACCTCAGATAACAGGTACGCATTGTGCCGAAAGATTTATGGCATCTATAATAAGGGCGTGTCATGAGCTGCTGGTGATAATTGAAAATGGAAACCTCAGCAGCTGCTAAACACGTAGATCTCGTAAAGTCGGCAACACCTCATCGCGTACGGTTACGAATGAAAACGCGGCACGGCTGTATCTCATTTCAGTACTTGTGCACGGCAGTAAACCCCAGATACGTGAGTTTTATGGAACCGTTCTTTATTGGAGGACCTTCCGTCCAAGTAGCTGCCGGAAATTACAAAAATTCTCATTTACCAGCGCCAGACTGGCGGTGTTCATCCGTGACGTCATCACGGCCGTCAGCTATCACGCGCCATTCTGCCCCTTTACCCTCAGACTGCAGTGCAGGCTCACCGCCGAGTACCGATCTCAGCACAGTGATGCTTCTGAGACACGAAACCGTTTTGATTACGAGCTTTACAGAAATGATTTGCATAACAAACTGCATGGTATGCAGGTAATGAGGCTGTCAGGTAGAAGACAACAGAAATGTCTTCCGGGCAATTTCGGGAGAGGAAAAATGCTGATCACCATACGGCCTATTTCTGAATAACTTTTGCGTCTACATACGCGGGGTGTAAACTACAGTTTTTTGCAACATACCACAGAGGAAGTCGAGAGGAACAGTTTGATATGGGATTCTTGTCGTCCATCAAGTCGGGAAACTACCAGAAATTGTCATACAAAGACCAGCTAAGCTACAGCGCATGCGCAGTGTGCTAGGTTCTCAACATTGCTCACTCTCTGCGCGCACGTTATTGGTCCTAGAGAATAACTAAATGAGTTCAATTTTGTACCGGGGAACATTTCGCTAGAGGCGCCAGTTTTAGGGCTGTTCAAGGTGACTTTCACGTGTACCTCCACCACCACGATGTTTTTCTTGGCACTCCTGCATACTACCTTACAAAACCTAGCGACTGCACAGATTGTTTCTCACGTTCGACCATTTTTGGCCTTCATTCACTGGACTACAACGCTACGTGCTTGATCGGCTATTTCATTCACGTTATTAATTTAAACTTTCCCGCGATGCAATAAACTTTATACTGTGCAGCCACAGCTGTAATGATGCATTCTCGTTAAAAAAAAACCGCAGCAGCTGTTGAATAATCCATTATTAGTACAGTCTGTTTTTCAACACTTTTTTTAGCAAACTTGGTAATTGATAACTGCCATCTAAGACGGTTTGTCAACAAATTACCATGTACAGGTCAGACTGTATTTTACGAGAATGAGATTTTCGCTCTGCAGCGGAGTGTGCGCTAATATGAAACTTCCTGGAAGATTAAAACTGTGTGCCCGACCGAAACTCGAACTCGGGACCTTTTCCTTTCGCGGGCAAGTGCTCTACCATCTGAGCTACCGAAACACGACTCGCCCGGTACTCACAGCTTTACTTCTGCCGGTACCTCGTCTCCTACCTTCCAAACTTTACAGAAGCTCTCCTGCGAACCTTGCAGAACTACCACTCCTGAAAGAAAGGATATTGCGCAGACATGGCTTAGCCACAGCCTGGGGGATGTTTCCAGAATGAGATTTTCACTCTGCAGCGGAGCGTGCGCTGATACGAAACTTCCTGGTAGATTAAAACTGTGTGCCCGACCGAGACTCGAACTCTGGACCTTTGCCTTTCGCGGGCAAGTGCTCTACTATCTGAGATACCGAAGCACGACTCACGCACGGTACTCACAGCTTTACTTCTGCCAGTACCTCGTCTCCTACCTTCCAAACTTTACAGAAGCTCTCCTGCGACCCTTGCAGGAGTGCTAGTTCTGATGGCAAGTGGCTTGTGTCACAAAATAAAAGTAATAACAAGCTATTATTAGGACAATATCAAAATAATATAACACATAACTGTTGATAATAACCTATGAAGGCTGCACTGTCAATTGCGACCATGAAGACGGTAATCAGACAAAGCTAAAACATATTCCAAACAACATACGGAACAGTTCAATACAATGTGAAAAGAGAAACAAGAAAATAAATATGGCTTAGATTTTACACAGTTATGGGTCTCCCAGTATTTCTGTATGTTAGATCAATCAGAGGTCATGCGCTACTCAATAAGATAAGCTACAGTGTAGTCAGACAATCGCTTAATAGTTTCAAGAACCAATGAGAAAATAAATTACACCAGAAGGAAGTAGAAGGAGCATTTAAATAACATGGGAGATACAAGACAGAAAAATGAAATAGATTACATACCAATGTGTTGAAGGAGTACTGAAAAACTAGAAAGAAACGGATATTCAGAACTGGAACGAAACATATGGCCTAAAATGCGTTGAAAGGGTAGAAGAGAAAGGTGCTCACTGCCCCTACATATAAACGTCCTCAACAGAATTCTTATTAATAGTATGATCTCATTCAGAAGGAAAATCATATGACCACTACACATAAAAACGAGTTTTACATGGATAACATAAGTTTTGCTCGTCTCTTTATAATTAGTTTTTGTTCAGAACTGACATATTCGAATATTTTCAAAATATAAATTGAAAGGCTGCCTTCAATCTAAAACACTTTTTTTTATTCTGTACTAGTGACTCCTGCAGTAGTTTAGAGCCTTGCACGGAAATGTCTTGTTTGTTAATATGCTATTGCAAGTATTTTTCTGCGTCATTTAATTTTGTGATGTTCGTTTATGAGTTTTAAAGCGTTCATAAGCTTTCGGGTGCTTACGAAGACCACCTTCTGACACATGGTCCCACGATGCGTCATTAAGTAAAAATTAAATCGAAGGCATCTTTCACTTTTTTCATTCATCTGACTTTCGCGGATGCGGTTCAAGAAACAGCGCATGAGGATCGATTCTCATTCAACGTATGGGTAGGAGTACCTGGCGATAGGTCGCTAGGGCATTACGTGCTACCACAGAGGCCGGCTGGGGCTCGTTATCACCACTTCCTGACGGGCATGCTGGGGGATGCGCCATGTCGGGACACACAACAGAATGTGGCTCATTCATAATGAGGACACCAGCACATTTTCTCCGCACTGTGCATCGGCACTTGACGAGGGCATTTGGTAGCCGTATATCCTGGCATGCTCGTTCCCTGGACCTAAATCCACTAGACACATGAAGTAGCCGGCCGTTGTGACTGAGCGGTTCTAGGCGCGTCTGTCCGGAATCGCGCCGCTGCTACGGTCGCAGGTTCGAATCCTGCCTCGGGCATGGATGTGTGTGATGTCCTTAGGTTAGTTAGGTTTAAGTAGTTCTAAGTCTAGGGGACTGATGACCTCAGATGTTAAGTTCCATAGTGCTCAGAGCCACTTGAACCAACTAAGGACAGAGGCGCGCATTGAAATGAACGGACATCATGTTAAGCACCTCCTGTGAACAAGTGGTCATATCAAACATCCTGGCAGATTAAAACTATGTGACGGACCGAGACTTGAACTCGGGACCTTTGCCTTTGGCGGGCAAGTGCTCTACCATCTGAGCCACCCAAGCACGACTCACGACCCGTCCTCACAGCCTTACTTCTGCCAGTACCTCGTTCCCTACCTTCCAAACTTTACAGAAGCTCTCCTGAGAACCTTGCAGAACTAGCACTCCTGAAAGAAAGGATATTGCGGAGACATGGCTTAGCCACAGTCTTGGGGATGTTTCCAGAATGACATTTTCACTCTGCAGCGGAGTGTGCGCTGATATGAAACTTCCTGACAGGTTAAAACTGTGTGACGGACCGAGACTCGAACTCGGGAAAGGCAAAGGTCCCGATTTTGAGTCTCGGTCCGTCACACAGTTTTTATCTGCCAGGAAGTTTCATATCAGCGCACACTCCGCTGCAGAGTGAAAATCTCATTATGGAAGTGGTTATATGTCATAATGTATGTTTTTTACGACTCATGGTTATAACAGTTTTTTTGTTTCCATGCATACAATCATCACCTGAAATACTGGACACTATTTTTGACACCCTGTATACGTCTCACAGAATGACCAACCAGGAGAAAGTGGTGCTCAGACTGAGGAATACCAATAGCTGTTCTTCCCACGTACAGTTAGAATATCGATCAGGAAAAGGGGGGAGCACCCTCCGCTTGCGGAATGTAGACGTATTTGTATATCTGCTAGGACATTCTCGTTGTTCACTGCAACATAAACCAAGCACATGGCTACGGTTTAGAAGAAGCTCTACCGAACCACTGCGAGAGACGGCAAGGCATGCCTGCATTACACGAGCGACTACTTCGCCTCTTCACAGTTGCCCGCAACCCCGGTGCCTGTTAGACTTGACGTTAGCGCCACAGACCTCGCTCACTACAGTAGACGCCAGCGGCACTGGCCCCGCTAGCGGTGCTACACGTGTAGCCGTGAATAATGTGTGGGTCGCTTCGACAACGAGCTCTCGATCCCCGCTTGCTTGCGGCGGCACAGGAATTCCAATGGATGATAAATGGTCACCACTGCTACCACGAAAAGAAACAGTCATAGAATGACAACACGTCAACGCATTAAAAACATCACGATGTAATCTCCTTCACTCGTAATCACACACTGCAGTTACGTATTTTTCAAGTTCACGGATCGTTAGCGAATATTTGTGTATTTATTTGAGTAGTTTTTCTTTTATACCGTGAGGACTTATCGACCGCAGACCTGCTCCACATTCTCCAAGCCTTTTCATTTGTGTAATGTGTTGCTTGTCCACTCGATATTGTTTTGATATCGCTTATGTCCCCCCCACCATCTGCATATTTCTTCATCCACACATTCCATCCGTTTTGCAGGAGAAAATCACACATTATGAAAAATAATGCCTCCTACTTGCTAAGTTCGTCTTATTTGTCTTGACAAAACCTGAACTAAGAGTAAGAGCTGATCTACGTACCTGAGGATGGCATAATGTCTGGCACCGCCGTTGCTGATTAGTGACAATTCTCAGTGGGCTGTCTCCCTATGAGATTCGTTTAGAATCCACCCTCCTCTAGGTGGTACATGCTGATGGCGACTATAGAGTGACCAGCAGCGACACTCAGATGGGATTATTCTGCCAACTTCCAACTTAACCACCACACTGTTCTTAATTGGCTGAAATCGTCCTATGTGAATGAACCTTCTGGCATATCCCAAGGTAGCGCTGTAAGAGCGTTGATGTTCATGACTTTTTCCCACGATTTCGCTCGCAAGGCATTCAACACATATATTGCACACATCTACTCCTCTCCCTTTCTTGTGATCTTCTCTTCCTCCCACTGTCTCTCTGTCCAGCTTATTCTGCCATTTCTATCTGTCCATTACCTCCTCCTAACTCTCGTTGTCTCTCGATTTCCTACATCCCTCTCTCTCTTTGTTCATCTCCACCGCCCCTCTTTCCAGCCATATCTCCCCCCCCCCTCTTCCTCTGCCATATCCTCCTCCCCTCTCTCTGTCCATCTCAGTCTCCTCCACAACCACTCCCCCCTATTCTCAGCCTGCCCCTCTCTGTTCATCTTCTCCTCCTCTAATTCTCTGTCCATCATCCCCTTCTCTGTCTGTCCACCTGCTCCCCCTCCTTCCTCCGTCCACTTTATCCGATCCACTGAAGCAGTGCTGGAAGGAACTGACACCATTAATCCTGCAGGGCTGTCCATAAATCCGTAAGAGTACGAGGGACTGTAGATCTCTGAATAGCACGTTGAAAGGCATCCCAGGTATTCTCAATAATGTTCACGTCTATCAAGTCTGGTGACCAGTGGGAGTGTTCAGATTCAGAAGAGTGTTCGTGGAGCCACTCCGTAGCAATTCTGAACCTCTGGGGTGTCGCATTGTCCTCTTGCAAATTGCCCAAGTCCGTCGGAATGCACAATGGACATGAATGGATGCAGGTGATAAAACAGGAAGGTTATGTACGTGCTACCTGTCAGTATCGTATCTAGACATATCACTCCAATTGAACACGCCCCCCACCATTACAGAGCCTCTTCCAGCCTGACAGTTCCCTGCTGACAAGCAGCGTCCATGGATTAATGAGGTTGTCTCCATACCTGTAAGTGTCCATCCGTTTTATACAATTTGAAACGAGACTCGCCCGGCAAGGCAACATGTTTCCATTCATCAAGAGACCGATGTCGGTGTTGACGGGACCAGGCGAGGGGAAAGCTTTATGTCGCGCAGTCATCAAGGGCACTGAGTGGGTCTTTTGTTCCGACACTTGTTGTCGATGGCCCATCGTTAAAATCTGCAGCAATGTTTGGACGGGTGGCACTCCTGTCACGTTGAACGACTCTCTTCAGTCGTCGTTGGTCCCTTTGTTGTAGGATCTTTTTCCGAGCGCAGCGACATCAGAGATGTGATGTTTTACCGGCTTCCTGATATTCGCGGTACACTCGTGAAATGGTCGTACGGGAAAATTGCCGCTTCATCGCTACCTCGGAGACACTGTGTTCCATTGCTCGTGCGCCGACTATAACACCACGTCAAAACTCACTTACATATTGATAACCTACCATTGCAGCAGTAGTAACCGATCTAACAACTATTGTAAACACTTATTGCCTTATATTTGCGTTGCTGTGCTCATCTCCGTATTCTGGCTGTGTACATATCTTCGTATTTGAATACGCATGCCTATACCAGTTTCTTTAGTGCTTCAGTGAAAAAAAATGGGAGGGATAGCGTCAGAAGCTCCACGAAACCTATGGCTGTTTGCAAATAATGCAGTCGCAACGCCAGGAAGTTATTGTGAAATGGAGTAAGATCTTCAGATGACTTGCAGTACGTAGGTGAGATCTGACTGCGCATAAATATGTGGGAAGATGCGTTGTAGTTTTATTATACATAACGAGGGAATGACCAGCATAAGGAGAGTTTACTTATTTATTTAACATATCCAGAGAAGTGTCCTAGATATCATTCGTTACATATATTAAGATTGACATGTTATACGTTACATTTCGGTATAGAAACTACTGTAGTGCAGAAAGAAGACTACTGTTTTCATTCGTTCCTGCGAAGTGCAAAAATATATAATGCGAGTTCTAGGAAGTGAGACGTCATTGTGAAATTTACCGGAAGAATCTTATTTAGAAATAATTAACGTGCGATACCGAAAAATTATAAAACCTTCGTTCGACCAATCCGAGGGTGTTGATCGTCTGTCTATGTACAATTAACGAAGAAGATAGAGCCGGCCGGAGAGGCCGTGCGGTTCTAGGCGCTTGAGCAGGCGACCGCTACGGTCGCAGGTTCGAAACCTGGCATGGATGTGTGTGATGTCCTTAGATTAGTTAGGTTTAATTAGTTCTACGTTCTAGGCGGCTGATCGTTACGGGGTCGCCAGGTTACTACAACAGCGTTAAGTAGTTGCTCAAACAACTCGGGTGCCATAAGAGATTCGCCACAGACTGGGTTGCTTTGAAAATTCCGACAGCGTACATCCCAAGAAGAGTCAAATAACTTATTAATCTGTTTCATTCTCTTTTTGCGAAACGATGACGATGGGAAAATTCTAGAAGCACGACTTCATACCTAAGTAAAACAGAAAAGAAGGAAGTAGGCGTGGTGTACGGAGTAATTTCTTCCTGTGAAAAGAACAGGCCAATTTCGTTCCGCAATTCGTAATATCCGAGCTTGTCGTCTGCTACTAATGATCTCATCGTCGATGAAACATTGAAACATAGTCTTTCTTCGTCATTTCTTTGGCTTTACGAGAATAGACATACACTTCAGAACCGAATTACGTTCCCTCTAAATCAATTATGGCAAATTATCTTCCGGGATGTGCTCTGCCCCATAAAAGTGGAACTGGGCACTCTGCGCGCATCCGCCAAGTTTCAAACAGTGCTGTTTATTTACACTTGGCAACGTCACTTTGTTAGATACCCGCCAGGTTAGCCGAGATCGCTAATGCGTTGTTTGCTGGACTCGGGTAGACGCGCCGGCGCCGGATTAACGACGAGGGCCGGTGTGCCGGCCAGAGGGGATGTGATTTTTAAGCTGTTTCCCAGATCCCTCTAGGTGAATGCTGGGCTGGTCCCCACGTCCCGCCTCAGTTACACGACTCACAGACATTTTAAACACATCCGCACTATTCCATGATTTATACTAGACGCAGACAGATAGGGTACACTGATTCCGGCCTGGGGGGTACGGGGTGGCGACAGGAAGGGCATCCAGCCACCCCTTCACATTAACATGCCAAATCCGATTTAATCACGCTAACACCGCGCGAAATGCGTAACGAAGGCGCAAGCGATAGATAGATCGAAAGTCACATTGTTAGCTGCCTAAACAGCGCAGACGTAGCAAGCGATAAACTTTTTCCCTTCTATTACTTTATAGAAGGTGTCGGAAAGGAAAAGTTTTGAAACTATTTGAAATTTTGTGTCGAATTTGTTCGCAGCGGCCAAGTGATGTGATTCTCTGATATTAGATGCATATAGTCTGCGTAAATGACGCACCATGAATTACGCTGCGTCAAGAAAAACATACAGTTACCAACTTAAATGCTTGGCTTGTTGTGTTAAATCTTCAACCTCTTCATGAACAGATCCCATCAGTTATTATTCTGAAAATGAAAATAATTTTTTTCCCTCGAAAACCGTATATATGCAAATTGCAACTGGGACCGAGCGATCAGCTGATTTTTCAGCTGTTTCTTAGTACAGTACCGCTACAGTATTATAGCACTACGGTAACATTCACGCCTGCCGCAACAATAGTTTGTTTCACCAACAAACAAACGTTTGTTGCCGTGCAAGGTGGCCCAGTGACAGGTATGTTTCAGTAGCCAAAAGGAGAAGCGACAAACAGACACATGAAGAGCTGCTTTAAAACATTTTTATGCTACAAAGATATATTTGGCTACGCTATGACCTGGTTCCACATTTATGATCCCGAACCAAGGAACAGTGGATGGTATGGTGCCACATAAGATCCCCGCGAACTTAGAAATCTTGCATTTAGAAATGGGCCAAACACGCCACTGCGTCCGTGCTCTTGGATAAATATGGTATTCTGTTGGTAAGCCACCTACCACAGATTAGTAGTATAACTGGAGAGTATTATAAAAAGGCAGATGATGGAGTCAGTCAAAGGGAAACATCTGCTACTGTTTATAAAAGGGATTCTTTTGTTTGTTTCTTTGTGATAATGCACATCTGTTTGTGTTTCCAGAACTGAAGGCCCTGCCTTCCCATATTTTCCTGACACGACTCCAACGGAATATCATCTGTTTTCTAATCTGAAGAAACAGCTGACTCTACTGAACGCATCTAACATGACGCAGTGAACTTGTTCTATCTCTGTAACATGACAGAGTATAACAATAAAGCTTGAGTGAATAGAGTGATAAAGCTGTAAGAATGGATTAGGAAGTAGCGACGCGCTAATCTATGAATTACGACTAATAGGTTGCCATCAGGTAACAGGTTGCAGAAAGCTACTGATTTTTAATACGGTCCACGAAGGAGGTGAAGTGCACTGAAACAAAGAAACAGTTTGCATCATTGCAGCGATGATAGTATTTTGTGTGGTAAAAGAAATCGCTTAGAACCTTGGTTCTCTTAAGGCACATTGTCTCGTTAAAAGAACCCAGACAGCCCTAGATAATGCGCAGTTGAATAATAGATATCGGGGGGGGGGGGGGGGGGAAGGGGGGTATAAAAGGAGACGGGGAGTATTTTGTTGTCAATGGAGGAGCAGTAACGGCAGCGTAGTTCGGTCAGAAGGACTCAGACACTTCAAACTTGGACCAGTCATTGGATGTCATCAGAGTAACAAATCCACCAGGGATATTTCAATACTAATAAAGCTGGCCGAGTCAGCGGTCGGTGGTGAAGTGGAAATATGAAGGAACAACCACAGCCAAACCAAAATCAGGCAGACCTCATGCACTGACGAACAAGCACCGTCGGGTGTATCGGGGGTTATCGGAAAAGATCGTGTGGAATCAGAGGAAGGAATCAGTCGTGAGTTCCAAAGTGGTACCGAAAGTCTAGTCACCACAGTGACTGCGAGTACGGATTTAAAGGAATGGGGTTCAACGTCTAGCAGCTCCAGTTGAGCCAGGCGTTGGTGTATGACGCTCCGTCGCTAAATAGAACGCGTGCAAAAAATCTGTCATCGTCCCGTAATTTCTCTTGCACCCAGTGGCAGAATTGTACACAACGTTCAAAGTCGTCGCCATGCAATTCCTGGTGCATAGAAATATGGTACGGCAGCAATCGATGTTGATGTAGCAATCTCATACCGACGTTTTTGGATTCCCAATTCTCGCGTAATTTGTCTGCTACTGACGTGCGGATTAGCAGCGACAGCAGCTAAAACACCTACTTGGGCATCATCATTTGTTGCAGGTCGTGGTTGACGTTTCACATGTGGCTAAACACTTCCTGTTTCCTTAAATAACGTAACTATCCGGCGAACAGCCCGGATACTTGGATGATGTCGTCCGGGATACCGAGCAGCATACATAGCACACGCCCGTTGGGCATTTTGATCACAATAGCCATACATCAACACGATATCGACCTTTTCTGCAATTGGTAAACTTATATATCACTTAGCAAAAACCGTCCGCACTGGAGGAATGTTACGTGACAGCACGTACTTATACGTTTGTGACTATTACAGCGCCATCTATCACAAAGCGAAAAAAGTGGTCCAACTAAAATATTCATATTTCTTTACGCACTACACAAACATGTAATAAAAATGGGGGTTCCTATTCAAAAAACGCAGTTGATATCCGTTCGACCTATGGCAGCGCCATCTAGCGGGCCAACCATAGCGCGATCGGGTTTCCCCATTCAAGCTAGAAAAGTATCGTTCTCTGTGGTTTTTTCGTTTTACGCTTATTTTGTGAGATATTTGGCCCCGTGACGATCAATAGACCACCCTGTATACAGAGCAATCATCAACAATTTCTGCAGGTGCAATGGCGATTGGAGAAGTACTGCATCATTTTATTGTCGAAATTTCAGGAGACAAAGTATAGATTAAGAATTAAGTGTTTGCGGGATTCGGACCGTCGCCCCGGCCATGACACTCTTGCACTGATTACACTCTTGCATGACACTCTTGCATTGACCACAATGACTGATTGCGAAAAGCGTCGTCGCACAGGTAGATCAGTTACATAACAGATGGTGAAACTTCTTTGCGATTTCCCCGGAACTGCCAGTGTAGGGCACCTTAGTACTTGTACATTATGCTGTTTCAATGGCACACTAAAGGTGCACGAAGTTTGAAAGAAATCCGTGATCCCAACGTCGTGAGATCCTATTATGAGTGCAGTAAAGGAACAGTACTGTTACGATGGTCGTTTGTAGCACAATCACAATGCACGCTATCATATAACACCAATGACGTGTGGAGAATAACATTCCTGAAATGACGTGTCTAACTAGATATCAGGCGTGAACCCTGTGGAACACCTCTGGACTCATTTAGTCGACTGCGCTCCAAATCCCAGCGCCCAACATCACTGCCTCGTCTGATTTCTGCTCTTGTGCGCGAATGTGCCGCTATTCCGCCATAGCCATTCAGGGACCTCATTGACGCAGTCCCCAGCAACGATCAGTTTGTCACAAAGGCGAGTAATGGACACACCCGGTATTAATGTCCACTAACAGGTGTCCTCACACTTCTGATCAGAAGTTGAATATTCAGGATACGGAAATTTGTTCAAAATGGCTCTATGCACGATGGGACGTAATATCTGAGGTCATCAGTCGCCTAGACTTAGAACTACTTAAACTTACTAACCTAAGGACATCACACACACAATGCCCGAGGCAGGAGTCGAACCGCTCGGTCACAGCGGCCGGTCGGAAATTTGTATTCTTGTATTTTTAGACAAATGAGGGTCCTTACTTTGAAACAGCATATTTTGGGCTTATGCGACTACAACGCTCCCGTCATTCATGGTGCAGTTTCGAACAAGCCTTTGTGCAAGGCACTGATGGTACCAACATGTGGAATTCACCGCCAGACACCACACTTGCGAGGTGGTAGCCTTTAAATCGGCCGCGGTCCGGTAGCATACGTCGGACCCGCGTGTCGCCACTATCAATGATTGCAGACCGAGCGCCGCCACACGGCAGGGCTACAGAGACTTCCGAGCACTCGCCCCAGTTGTACAGCCGACTTTGCTAGCGATGGTTCACTGACTTCTAAGCTCTCATTTGCCGAGACGATAGTTAGCATAGCCTTCAGCTACGTTATTTGCTACGACCTAGCAAGGCGCCAGTATCCGTACTATTGATATCGTGAATCATGTACCATAAAGAGCGACGTTCTCCATTAATGGATTAAAGTTAAGTATTCCACCAGCTACGTCCGTTTTTCTCAATTCTAATTCCCTTGTCATGTTCCAGACCTCACGCTAGCCTGCGTGAGCTAAAACGCGTGCATTTCGGCCTCCTTTAGTTATACGGGTTGGCTCTCCTGCCAACCACAACATTGGCGACGAGAGTAAAAGTGTTCTTATCTAAATTGTCCTGATTTACTTGTGTAATGGCTTCGCCACAATCTCCAGATGTACTGTCCGAATTTTATCATTTACAGAATCAGCAGACGTAGGCCTTACTGGATGCCCTTGGACAGGTCGTACAGGGTCAACGTGCGATGCAAAACGATGCGGCAGGAGCCGCTTCACCGCTAGCGCAGCCACAACACGCTGTTGCACCCACTTTTCGACCTTTTGATGCTGCACTGGAAAGCTGGACGGAGTGGCCACGCCAATTTGGATTCCATCTCGCCGCCTGCAGAATTCAAGGTAACGAGCGGCAGTCTTTTCTCCTTTCCTCCGTAGGAGTACATACGTACCGTGTGACAGTCAAATTATTTCCCCGACGCGACGTAGCAACTCTGCCCTATGAAGAAATTTTTTCTGCATTAGACGCATATTTCAAAGAATCAGTCAATGTAATTTGCGAAAAGGTATACCTTCTTTCGTACAAAACGTACGGCAGGTCAGACAAATCGGGAGTGGGTTGCAACCTTGCAAGGCCTTACTAGGGATTGTGCTTTTGAGTGTCAATGTGAACTCCCTTATTCAGATACTATGGTAGTGATGTAATTGCACAGAACGTTTCTGGTGTTCGTATAAGGGAACAGATTTTGAAACTAGTCAATCCCTCCCTTCAACAAGTGATGGACATATTGGATCGGCAGGACACACTTAAGTTTGCTCAGAAATCATTTGAAACTTCGCCAGCAGTGTGTCAGGTTCACAGGCCCGCCGGGCGAGCTGCACGCAGCAGTAAACAGCCATCGCGGCCGGCCGCGCCGCTGCCGCCAGGTTCTCAGCCACGTGTGCCGCGCAGGCAAGCGAATGCAGTGATCAAATCATGCCCGCGGTGTGCTACTAAACATTCGCATGAGAATTGCCCGTCACGCCAAGCTATTTGCTTTTATTGTAATAAAAAAGGATATGTTCAGAGTGTTTGTCAGAAAAAGCTCAGATCGGAAGCTCAAAACCGTTTCACGCCCTTTGCTTCGGCCTCCTTTTGTTATACTTGTTGGCTCTCCTGCTAACCACAACAGAACCATTACTGAAAAACATCCTTACAAACAGCTACAGGTCTGCCTTTATACGTTCGTGCCAGCCACACATAAAACTGCAGGTCAAATTTCTATATTTCACTTTCAGATATCACACTTTCGTATATACTTGTACAAGACTGCGGTGAAGAACGCACAACATAACTGGGGCTGTAAGCGAGTCACGACCTCCGCACTGGAAGGGATGCACAACTCAGCAATCTGCCACTGTTAACCAGAGTTGCGCAAGGAGCGAATACTTTCCAGCCAAGGGTAACATCCAGCATTAATGAGAAATGAATACATTGCAGGCTTCCAAATAACATCCAAACTACATGGAACTTAATGTATGTAACAGTTGGCGAGGTGGAACTCTGAGCTGTCCGTTACAGTGGTATTGATTTGTTTACTTTTACTGAAATTTTAACAAGATTAAAACCATTGTACTAAAAACTGAATAGTTTTTCACTGCTATGAAAAACCGGTGGAGAATAGTAAAAAGCGGATTTTCTGTTCATGAATGCTACCCTGTTAAAATGGCTCAGTAACAGAGTTATATTGTTAGTTACGTTAAATATCACCCAGTGCTACGAGCTACTCTGGTGCTTGGTGGATTTGGGGGGCGTATGGGAAATACAGGGTGTTTTAAAACAATATTTACTAAACTATAAGAATACTATACTATTATGGAACTTGAGACACGAATTTACAAATGCCTCAAGTTTAGATTACAGATCTGCAATATATCCTGCACTAGCGACACGAACAATATCATGTCGATATTCGGATTCCTGCCATACTCGGGTCCATAGTCACTGATGTTATGGCAGTACGGGTACAGTTGATCAACTCTTCTGAGTCCTGTGTTAGTAATGGTGAAGAAACGTTATTCTTAAAGCGCACAGGAAGAATTCAAGGGCGTCACACCCTGTAACCGTGGAGGCCAGCTGAGAAGCGCTAAGTCGCCGTCTGTTTGACGACGAGTCCAAGGGCTCGGTAGAGATTCATTGACATATTCAAACACTTGGCGGCTCCAGTAAGGGGGTTCCCGACCTTCTAGAAGTGTTCTCGTTCCGTCTCGGAAAGAGACAGTTTTGTAACGTAGAGAGATACTGCTGACCGTTAACAGTGTTTCCACCAAAGGAGACGAGGCCATAAATACGTAAGTCTGATATCGCATTCACGTTGGATGAACCTCGCACATGTTCAGTGTGTGCATTTGGCTCCCGTAGGCTCCAAATTCGTTGTGTCTGATTACTTTATTAATACTGTGGAAAGTCCCTTCTTCACTGAGCACGATGCGTTGTGCGCAAGTTTTATTACTGTCAATAGCACTCTGAAACTCTACAGAAACTTGCCAAACATTTGCGTCTGTCATCATGACGTAAAGCCTTTACTAGCCGCAAATTGTGCGGTTTCATAGCCAACGCTAGTCTCACAACACGCCAGATTACTTTGTAGGCTATTGTAACTCCCGACTGCCGCGACGAATTGATTTTATAGGACTACATTGGAAAGCGGTTTGAATTCGTGTTAAAAGTTCGTTGGAAACACGAGGTCGGCCATTTTTTTCTTTATTGTTATTTTTATACCTGTTACAGTTAGGCCTTCAGCGGAATAGTACGCCGCTCTTCGGCCAACGTCAAAACAAAAGATACAAATGAAGACGATCTTAGAAAGAAACATGGTGGATACATAAATGGAGACATACACATATACAGGGGCGATGTTCTTGAGGACAATATTACGGAAATGGAAGAGGAGGTAGATGAAGATGAAATGGGAGATATGATCCTGCATGAAGAGTTTGATAGAGCACTGAAAGACCTAAGTTGAAACAAGTCCCCGGGAGTAGACAACATTCCATTGGAACTACTGACGGCCTTGGAAGAGCCAGTCCTGACAAAACTCTACCATCTGGTGAGCACGATGTATGAGACAGGGGAAATTCCCTCAGACTTCAAGAAGAATATAATAATTTCAATCCCAAAGAGAGCAGGTGTCGACAGATGTGAAAATCAGAGTTTAATAAGTCACAGCTTCAATATACTAACGCGAATTCTTTACAGACGAATAGAAAAACTGGTAGTAGCAGACCTCGGGGAAGATCAATTTGGATTCCATAGAAATGTTGGCACACGTGAGGCAGTACTGACCCTACGACTTATGTTAGAAGAAAGATTAAGGAAACGCAAACCTACGTCCCAAACATTTGTAGATTTAAAGAAAGCTTTTGACAATGCTGACTGGAATACTCTCTTTCAAACTCTGAAGGTGGCAGCGGTAAAATACAGGGAGCGAAAGGCTATTTACAATTTGTACAGAACGCAGATGGCAGTTATAAGAGTCAAGAGACATGAAAGGGAAGCAGTGGTTGGGAAGGGAGTGAGACAGGGTTGTAGCCTCTCCTGTATATTGAGAAAGCAATACAGGAAACAAAAGAAAAATCCGGAGTAGGTATTAAAATCCATGGAGAAGAAATAAAAACTTTCATGTTCGCCGATGACATTGTAATTCTGTCAGAGACAGCAAAGGACTTGGAAGAGCAGTTGAACGGAATGAACAGTATCTTGAAAGGAGGATATAAGATGAACATCAACAAAAGCAAAACGAGGATAATGGAATGTAATCGAATTAAGTCGGGTGATACTGAGGAAATTAGATTAGGAAATGAGACAATCAAAGTAGTAAAGGAATTTTGCTATTTGGGGAGCAAAATAACTGATGATGGTCGAAGTGGAGAGGATATGAAATGTAGATTGACAATGGCAAGGAAAGCGTTTCTGAAGAACAGAAATATGTTAACATCGAGTATGGATTTAAGTGTCAGGAATTCGTTTCTGAACGTATTTGTATGGAGTGTAGCCATGTATGGAAGTGAAACGTGTACGATAAATAGTTTAGACAAGAAGAAAACAGAAGCTTTCGAAATGTGGTGCTACAGAAGAATGCTGAAGATTAGATGGGTAGATGACGTAACTAATGAGGTAACGAATAGAATTGGGGAGAAGAGGAGTTTGTGGCACAACTTGACTAGAAGAAGGGATCGGTTGGTAGGACATGTTCTGAGGCATCAAGAGATCACCAATTTAGTATTGGAAGGCAGCGTGGAGGGTAAAAATCGTATAGGGAGACCAAGAGATGAATACACTAAGGAGATTCAGAAGGATGTAGGCTACAGTAAGTACTGGGAGATGAAGAAGCTTGCACAGGATAGAGTAGCATGGAGAGCTGCATCAAACCAGTCTTACGACTGAAGACCACAACAACAACAACAACATATCTTTGTTTGAAACACCCTTTATGTTGAATAATTATGTATGGCCGGCCGCAGTGGTCGAGCGATTCTAGGCGCTTCAGTCCGGAACCTCGTTGCTTGTACGGTCGCAGGTTCGAATCCTGGCTCGGGCATAGATGTGTGTGATGTCGTTAGGTTAGTTAGGTTTAATTAGTTGTAAGTGTAGGGGACTGATGACCTCAGGTGTTAAGTCCCATAGTGCTCAGAGCCCTTTGAACCATTTGAATTATGTATGATCTAAATTCTGACACTATTGTCTCGGTGTAAAGTCAGGAAAATTTCACCCCCCCCCCCCCACTCCCTACCGCCGTATATTCTTAACCGTGAAGATCTTGTTTGTTAACTTGGGCAGGTACAAGTTTTTACTGCCTGTGACGGCATTAAGATAGTAACTTGTGGTGGGCTCGGCACCGGCCGGCGGCTATCTGCGCTGTGGGAGGCACGCAGTGCGCACACCCACGCACACGCACACGCACGCACAGTGGCGAGGCGGACACGGGAAGCGCACCCGTGATGGACGGCGGCGCCATCCGCCCCCGCCGGAAAGCGGCGCCGCTGTGGCAGCGCCGGGGCGCGGGAGCCCGCCGCGCGCTGCGGCCGCAGCGCGGCGCCACCGTCGCGGCTGCTCTGCTCCTCGTCACCGCAGCTGATCTGATGAAAGTCAATGCGGCCGCCCCCAAAATAATAACACCTGGGATGGATAGCCGCGGGCCAGCCGTCGACGAGAGCGGTACACCACGTTTGCGAAGAAAACACGTTTGCTCGCCGGCAGCAGATCTTGCAGAGGATCAATGCATATAAATTATACAAATTACAGAGGGTGTAACTGGTGTACACAGTACACACATCAGTCTGTTGTTTTTTCTCTGCGTGGAACAGTCTTCCCACAAACACATGATAATATTTACCGCCTGATGTTTTCTGCGCGGTCGTAACTGCACCAGTAATTGGAAGTGGACTACGCCTGTCAATGTAGACTAATCATTTTATGTCCTCGCATCCACACTTCCACATCTGACATGCTGTCCAGCGGAAAATAACTTGTTATAGCTACAATTATTAGTCTCAAAAAATGTTCAGATATGTGTGAAATCTTATGGGAGTTAACTGCTAACGTCATCAGTCCCTAAGCTTACACAATACTTAACCTAAATTATCCTAAGGACAGACAGACAAACAAACAAACATACACACCCATGCCCGAGGCAGGACTCGAACCTCCGCCTAGACCAGCCGCACAGTACATGACTGCAGCGCCCTACACCGTTCGGAATTATTAGTCTGAATATGACGTTAATACTGATGTACTGTTGTTCAGTACACCGTCTTCTGTTACCAACAGTAATATCTTCACTTGCGCCTGTTTTACCATCCATGCATTACGTTATGATCACTGACCACTAAGAGACCAAATGTTGCCTGAGGGTGTCTCTGCCATTGATGCAGGTAAACCAGAACTCCAACGACGAACTTTCAGAGGTGGTAGTAGGCACCGAACAAGAAGAAAGATTCTATTGAGTATGGGATTTAAAATTAATATCTTAAGAGCTATGAAGACTTGTTCATCAGCGGTACTGTGAAATACAGCTCTTGTATTGGACAAATGTTCATAGCTCTTAATGGTTCAAATGGCTCTGAACACTATGAGACTTAACATCTATGGTCATCAGTCCCCTAGAACTTAGAACTACTTAAACCTAACTAACCTAAGGACATCACACAACACCCAGTAATCACGAGGCAGAGAAATCATAGCTCTTAAGGTTCGAAGTTTAGGACACATGTGCATTATATTTTCTTTTCTCGTTTTGGTCCATACCCCCTGCTCCCAAGATAAGGAAGACAAAGAGCTTCCAGTACGACAGACAAGTTTCACAGTAACGGAGATAAACAAGTACTGGTAGATGGTAAGGTATACATTTAGAGCTGACGTTTTGTATAAAAATAGAACATTTGTAGCTTGTTCTGCTGCCTACTACACCTCTGAAAGTTTGTCGGTGAGGTCATCGTTCGTTCTGTATAAGTGGAGCAGAGGCAAATAGAAAATCGTTCTAACTACAATACGACCAGGAAATGGAGGGTTACACTGACGTAGAACTACTTAGACAAACGGCAGAGTGCTATAGCTCAACACCTGGGAACGAACATCTCGAAAACGGCCAAGCCGTTCAGCTATGGACGTGCACCTTTCGTGAGCAGCTGTGGAAAGGGGTTGGAGGACGGTGAAACCACGAGCGGTTCAAAATGGTTCAAATGGCTATGAGCACTATGGGACTCAACTGCTGTGGTCATCACTCCCCTAGAACTTAGAACTACTTAAACCTAACTAACCTAAGGACATCACACACATCCATGCCCGAGGCAGGACTCGAGCCTGCGACCGCAGCAGCCGCGCGGTTCCGGACTGCGCGCCTAGAACCGCCACACCACCGCGGCCGGCTGAACCGCTGTCAAAGACAATTTAAAACCTCTGAAAACACTAGCGCTATCACACAAATAAAAATGACTGGAGTCAGAAGTAGAAAATCACAAACCATAGGAAGGTAGCATAAATTCTGTTCCCTTTTTTCGGGCATCGGAGACAGCAGGATTCCACGATGTATTTAAACAAAAAACTCATCTCTATTTGTAGGGTTAATTGTTAACTTAATTTCAAGCGCTTGTTTGTAAACACTGTCGCTGGAAGTGAACGCAGAATTTTTAAGTTGTACCGTGTAGCATGACCGGTGCCAAGACAATGAACCGCAACGGCAGGTTTGCTCGGTTGTTGTAAGCGGGTGTGACGCTTATGCTCAGTACACCGTTCCTCCAGAGTGCTGACAGCGTGACCAATATATGACGAGCCAAAACTGCACACCCGTCTTCGGGAAATCACAACCATCCTTTATGGAACCCAAAAGCTCTCTAATCATAGAAGGTGGTCGAAAAGCACATTATACATCATATTTCCTCAAAATACTACCACTCTAGTTAGAAATACTTCCTGCGTAAGACCAAAAGCCATTTGGTGTCGCCTCGGTATTATCGTCACCCTCCTGGTGCATAGTTGGTCGACAGCACAACGCGTGTACCATCTGTTTTTCACTGTAACCACTCTGAAGAAAGGTGACGTCGAAGTGGGCTAACTCAGTCTCTTTGGGTCCGAGATGACAAGGGTCCTGTGAACCAAAGTACGAAGTACACCTTCACGTTGAGCTGGATAATGACAACTTATCAGCCTGTAGATGCAAGTTAGTTCGAGTAGGCTTGCTATAAACGGCATGTTCAAAGCTACTACCAAAGTGCCTCCTGACCAAGACATCAAGGAAGGGAAGCCAACAATTATTTTCCACCTCCATCGTGAAACAAATATTCGGTTGGATTGAATTCAGGTTCTAAAAAGTCGTTCAAATTCTCACGACCCCGAGGCCAAGTAACAAAAGTGTCCTCCACATATCTCTGAAAAAAACTACGTAGATTTCAAATCCGCCATCTCCGAGGCACGTTGCTCAGAGTCTTTCATAAACAAACTGGCAATAATAGGTGACGATGGCAGTCCCGACGCAATTCCATCTGTCGGTTCATAGTACTGGTCAATGGATGGAAAATACGTGGAACTAAACACATGTCGAAATAGGTTCGTTAATTCAACACCAAAACTAACCTCAATTAAACGAGAGAATCAGACAACAAAACACGAGTGAAAAGAGAGACCACATGAAAACTAACAGCTATTGAAACGCATTCTCTCTACGCGATATGTCGAGGCCACCAATGTTACTGACATTCGGCCTAAGTGGAACCACTTGTTGTGGACCTTCGGAAGGCCATGTAACCTAGGGGGCACAGCACAGTAAGAATTAAGACTCTTGATATTCTACTGCGTCGAAGAACTTTTCTTTAGGAGCCTTTTAGTGTTTCTCCCAACACTTTTTGTGATACACTGAATCAAATAGGGAACACTGCATCTTTTGAATGTTATACTGCTTGTGCAGAACAACTGTGACACTGCCGTTATCCGCAGGAAAAATAGCAATAACGTGATTAACTCTAAGTAAACGTAAAGCAGCTCCGACAAATGCTGTGATGTTAGCCTTCGGTTGACGTGCCCGTTACGACACACGACATGCCTCCGTCCTAGCCTCCTCTTCAACATCAGGAGGTATTTTTAAAAACACTCTGTTCAACGGAACTAATAAAATCAGCCACTGGCAAACGCTTGGGCGGCGCTGCAAAAGTTAAACCTTTTGCTAGCACGTCATGAGAAGATTTCCAAGTGAAATTGATCAGAGAAAGGCGATAGACAGTATTAAACTCCGAGCCACGGAGTCATTCAGATTCTGCGTGGAACCTTGCGCTCTCTCTCTCTCTCTTTCTCTCTCTCTCTCTCTCTCTCTCTTCTCAAAAAGAAAACGGAGATAACGATATCTCAGCCGTTGGTTATTAACGTTCACAATCGATACTTGATCTATTTGGTTCTGTGATGACGCTAGTGTTTATAGTGTGTGTGTGTGTGTGTGTGTGTGTGTGTGTGTGTGTGTGTGTGTGTATGTGCTGCAAAGTTAAACCTTTCCCTAGCACGGGTAAAGATGCGTTATCAAAAGATTTCTCCGTGAGATTTATCACAGGACTACTAGAGGTAGTATTAAACTCTGAGCTCGGAGTGTTTGTGTAACCTTTCTGGATTTATTCTACAGACCGAGTATTTAAATTCCGTTGAAACGAGATTGCTTGCTGCACACTCGTCTTGCAAACGACGGTGTATGCACGTGTTGATGTAACGGCGTTTGCCGACGACGATACCACACTGCATTCCCAGAAGCTACCTGATTTCCAGTTGGACTTGAAACCGACTGTCATTGAGGATGTGCCGGACTCGTCTCCAGTGTCTGTCACTTCATACTTTTTCTCAACCACTGTTGTTACTACGTGTTGCATAGTTAGGAGCGACACACCGTTAATTGTAGACACGTTGGACATTCCGCTCTGATACGCCAAGAAATCGGGCAGTTTGACTCACCAAGCGGCCATCGGCACGCCGGAACTCGGCAGCTCCTTTCTGCCATTCACTAATCGACGCAGCTTACTGTGCCGACTCCATTTAACCGACCGGAGCCCCCACACCATTTGGCTGCCACGATGTGAGCACCGGCAACCAGCTGTACACCACCTGCCACGCCGCCTTAACAAGTGGTCTCACAGTGCTCGTTTGAAGTCAACGGTTGTGCGGAGGGGGATAAACCGGTTCCCTTCAGATCTCCGAAGTTAAGCTCCGTCGGGCCCTGCCATTACCTGGACTGGTCACTGCAAAGGTACGCCGCGTGCTGTTGACAATTTTCCCTTTGCCTTTACGGCAGGGGAAGCAGGGGGGGGGGGGGGGGGGGTTGACACGTGAAGTGCCTGGCCATTAGTCTTGGCACCCATGTCCTGGATTTAACTGTGCCGCGCGGGATTAGGCGAGCAGTCTAGGGCGCTGCAGTCATGGACTGTGTGGCTGGTCCCGGCGTAGGTTCGAGTCCTCTCTCGGGCACTGGTGTGTGTGTTTGTCCTTAGGATAATTTAAGTTAAGTAGTGTGTAAGGTTAGGGACTGGTCACCTTAAAGGCTAGGTCCCATAAGATTTCACACACATTTGAACATTTCTGATTAAACTGTGACACTGCTGTTGGCGATCCGTCCGTAGGATGATGATGCTGAAGTTTTGCTCTTCGAAAGGAGTAGGCTGTGAGCCAACACTGGATTTCGCACTCTCTTTTTTCCAATCATCTCCAACACGGACACGACACTACCGTCCGCACACGCCATTACAGCCGTATGCCCTAAACAGTTGCACGTAGGCACAGAGCTCTCATTCTTCGCAAGGAAAGACGTGTGCAGTTGGAGACGATAGGTGGCTGAACCAAACCTTTGGGGTCTTCCAGCCATTCACGCCATACGACTTTACTTTTTATTGCTCTTGTCTGCTCTTATTTGGATCAAATGTAATGAACAGTCTTTCCAGTATATTTGTGTGGATTGAACATGGGTGTCACTGTGTTACACAACAGCGCCCTCCGTTTGACGTATTCGAGAGGACAACAGTTGAAATCCATGTCCACTCATCCAGATATGGGTTTTCCGTGATTTATCGAAATTGCTCTAGCCGGGATAGTTCCTTTGAAAGTCCTCAACCGATTTCCTTCCCTTTCCTCGAAACAATCAGAGATTGCGGTTTATCCCTAATGACATTGATGTGGACGAGACGTTAAAACGTAATTGTCCTTCTTTCCTTATGATCGCAAGGATAATTTCCAGCGGTATTAAATTAGAACGGACTCTGAAGAAAGGCTCTAGACATTTACAGTATTATGCAGCAGTATTTTATAGAGTGTATTTCACTCAATGAGCTTTAGAATGCTCGTTCTATTTCTAGAGCGAAAAATGTGGTGGTGGTAGTGAGTGGCTGGCATTTACGATAGGCGCCGGCCGAGGTGGCCGAGCTGTTGTAGGAGCTACAGTCTGGAACCGCGCGACCGCTACGGTCGCAGGTTCGAGTCCTGCTTCGGGCATGGATGCGTGTGATGTCCTTAGGTTACTTAGGTTTAAGTAGTTCTAAGTTCTAGGGAACTGATGACATCAGAAGTTGTCCCATAGTGATCAGAGCCATTTGAACCATTTGAACTTACAATAGGCGTTCAGTAAGTAATGCAACACATTTCCTTTCTCGTCGAGTTTCGGTTGCTAAAAATGCGGAATTGTTATGGGACATCGTGGAGTATTCCCGCTGAAGCCATTGTACTTCTATTAAGTTCCGACAGGTGGCGGTGTTATACGTAGCCTTCAAAATGGCGTCTGTAACCGAATTGCGTTCCAAGCAGAGAGCTGTCATTGAGTTTCTTTTGGCGAAAACCAGAGTACTGCAGATTGTCATGGTAGCTTGCAGTCGGAGACAGGCAGTGAACAAAAGCTGGTGAGCCGTTAGGCGAGGCGTCTGTTGTCATCGCAACAAACGTTGCGCAAACCTCTCAGATCTGCCCCAAGGTCTCCGGACGTACACAGTTGTGACTCCTGAACTGTTGGAACGTGTACACACTCTCTTTGGAGGTGATGGACGGAACACAATCACACTCCTTGCTGCTCTTTGTTGGTGGTGCTGACCCACTCGTCCATCAGTTGGGGTACTCAGAGGTTGAGACCGATGGGTTCTTCACCCTCTTACGAAGGAGCATTTGTACGGAATTGCTTGCACCTTACGAGGCTGATCGTGACTATTTTTAAGGAACATCGTCACAGGTGATGTAACATGCGTTCATCACTTCGAGACGTAAATTAAACGGCAATCCATGGAATGGCGCCAAACCATCTCATCTTCCCCCCCTTCCCCCCCCCCCCCCCCCCCCAAAGAACACACCCTCAGCCGGAAAAGTAATGGTGACGGTCTTCTGCCACTCTGAAGATCTAATTCTGTTTCTTGTCCTCCCTCGTGATGCAACGATCAACTCTCAAGTGTACTGTGGTACCGTCATGAAATTGAAGGAAGGACTTCAGCGTATTCTTATGCACAAAAATGCAATCGAATTTCTCCACGACAAAGCCAGGCCTCATACAAGTCTGCAGACCCGAGAGGAGCTCACAAAACTTCTCTGCAGTGTTCTTCCCCATCTTACCTAAAATCGTGACCTCGCATCTTCCGTTGTCCATCTGTTCGGCCCAGTGAAGTATACACTCCTCGGGAAGAAGTACGTGGATGCTGCAAGGTTAATGACGCAGCAAGACGTTGGCGCCAGCGTCGATCAGTAGAGTAGTAACCGGCCGCTGTGGCCTAGCTGTTCTAGCCGCTTCTGTCCGGCACCGCGCTGCTGCTACGGTCGCAGGTTCGAATCCTGCCTAGGGCGTGGATGTGTGTGATGTTCTTAGGCTAGTTAGCTTTAAGTAGTTCTAAGTCTAGTGGACTAATGACGTCAGATGGTAAGACCCATAGTGCTTAAAGCCATTTGAACCTTTTGACTAGAGTAGTTCCATGCTGGCATACATGCCCTCCTAACAAACTGTCGTAAGTTCTTCCCATTGAACGGAGATTTATTGAAAAATACGGTTTTGTAGCCAAAAGAGTGGGGAATAATACTATGTACTGGAATTCTTAATAAAACCAAACTGCTTCTAGAAAACTAATCGTTTCGTTAATAATTGACCGCCACTAGTACACTACTGGCCAATAACATTGCTACACCACGAAGATGACATGCTACAGACGTGAAATTTAACAGAGAGGAAGAAGATCTTGTGATATGCAAATGATTAGCTTTTCAGAGCATTCACACCAGGTTGGCGCCGGTGGCGACACGTACAACGTGCTGACATCAGGAAAGTTTGCAACCCATTTCTCATACACAAACAGCAGTCGACCGGCTTTGCCTGGTGAAACGTTGTTGTGATGCGTCGTGTAAGGAGGTGAAATGCCTACCATCACGTTTCCGACTTTCATAAAGGTAGGATTGTAGCCTATCGTGATTGCGGTTTATCGTATCGCGACATTGCTGCTCGCGTTGGTCGAGATCCAATGACTGCTAGCAGAATACCGAATCGGTGGGTTCAGGAGGGTAATATGGAACGCCGTGCTGGATCCCGACGGCCTCGTATCATTAGCAGTCGAGATGACAGACATCTTATCCCCATGGGTGTAACGGATCGTGCACCCACGTCTCGATCCCTGAGTCAACAGATGGGGACGTTTGCAAGAAAGCAACCATCTGCACGAACAGTTTGACGACGTTTGCAGCAGCATGGACTATCAGCTCGGAGATCATGGCTGCGGTTACCCTTGACGCTGGACAGGAGTGCCTGCGATGGTGTCCTCAACGACGAACCTGGGTACAGGAATGGCGAAACGTAATTTTTTCCGATGAATCCAGGTTTACAGCATCATGATGGTCGCATCCGTGTTCGGCGACATCGCGGTGAACGCACATTGGAAGCGTGCATTCGTCATGGCCATACTGACGTATCACCCGGCGTGATGGTATGGGGTGCCATTGGTTACACGTCTCGGTCACCTCTTGTTCGCATTGACGGCACTTTGAACAGTGGACGTTACATTTCAGATGTGTTACGACGCGTGGCTTTACCCTTCATTCGATCCCTGTGAAACCCTACATTTCAGCAGGATAATGCACGACCCCGTGTTGCAGGTCATCTACACGGGCCTTTCTGGATGCAGAAAATGTTCGACTGCTGACCTGGCCAGCACATTCTCCAGATCTCTCAATAATGTTCAAATGTGTGTGAAATCTTATGGGACTTAAGTGCTAAACTCATCAGTCCCTAAGCTTACAGACTACTTAACCTAAATTATCCTAAGGACTAACACACACACACCCATGCCCTAGGGAGGACACGAACCTCCGCCGAGACTAGCCGCACAGTCCATGACTGCAGCGCTCCAGATCCCTCACTAATTGAAAACGTCTGGTCAGTGGTGGCCGAACAACGGGCCCGTCACAATACGCCAGTCACTAGTCTTGATGAACTGTGGTATCGTGTCGAAGCTACATTGGCAGCTGTACTGGTACACGCCCTCCAAGCTCTGTCTGACTCAATGCCCAGGCGTATCAAGGCCGTTCTGGGTACTGATTTCTCAGGATCTATGCATTAAAATTGCGTGAAAATGTAACCACATGTCAGTTCTAGTATAATATGTTTGTCCAGTGAATACTCGTTTATCATCTGCATTTCTTGTTGGTGTAGCAATTTTAATGGCCAGTAGTGTATTCACGAACTCAGTGCAGTAGCGACCGCAAAGAGCCCGTGAATAGCAGGGACGGGGCGCAGCAGATGCGCAGAGGCGGACACAGTGGACAGTGGCTGAGCGCGTCAGATAAGCGCTGTCGCCACAAGACGATCTGCAGCAGGAGTCCATCCGCGCATGCGCGAGGCAAGAAGCGGTGCTCGCGTGTCGCGCCGGCGCTGGCGGAGCGCTGATAATAATGGACCCGGGCGCCGGCCGCTTCTTGTCCAGCCGCGGGCGAGACAAGCCGCCGAGGCTGACGCCTGTCGGCAAAACCGCACTTACTGCGCACCGCGTGATACGGAGCAGCTCATTCTGATGCCAGGTTTTATGTACGTCTCGCGAGCGAACCTTCCCTTCGCCCTGCTAATAACGGCCGTCAAGAACTGGACGCGGCGTGCCGTCGCCGCTCGGGCAGTTCTGACTGTGCAGCAGAGGATGTGCTGCGACACGAAAAGGCGAAGCAAATCTGTGTCGCTTTAGAAGACACTAAAATAGTGGCTACTTGCCACTTGTGCCCTTGGCGTCCTTCACAGTTCTACGGCTGAGTGTAATCTTTTACAATTTGTAACCCGCGTCAGTTCGAGTTACGCCGGCTTTACATATTCGACATTACGATGATACTACTTGCTTTTTCTTTTTGTTTCCTCTAGCGAGCCTCCAAGGTCGCCTGTTTACAAATATGACAGTAGGCACTGAACTGCAGTAATTCTCAAGGAGTAACCCACATCCGTATGTGCACCCTGAAGTGAACGTATTGAACGTATATCAAATGTTGGAAGCGGGAGGGGGGGGGGGGGGGTTGGGAGTGCAGTGTGCTGAGTAACTGCACCCTATCATCCTATACTTCTTCTGGTGGTTGGACAAAAAGAACAAAGACCGTTCCGAGTGAAAAATTTCGCCGGCCGGGGTGACCGAGCGGTTCTAGGCGCTACAGTCTGGAACTGCGCGACCGCTACGGTCGCGGGATCGAATCCTGCCTCCTGGATGTTTGTGATGTCAGTAGGTTAGTTAGGTTTAAGTAGTTCTAAGTTCTAGGGGACTGATGACCTCAGAGTTAAGTCCCATACTGCTCACAGCCATTTCGACCATTTCGAAAAATTTCTCCATTATTGCTGTCACGGACGTTGTACAAAAGGATACCAGCTTTTACGAAAACTCCACCATCACAAAGGTACACGTAAATGAAGCAAACTTGATGCCGTTGATAGGATGTGTCACAATAGACAGATTACAATTGGGGTTAAGCCTCATAAATTGTTCAATTTTCTTCATTTTTCTGATTTTCGAGAACTATGCTATACATTACCTAAATTTTAGTACTAATAATGTGTAGCCCATTTTTTCAGACACACTGGCCGAATGTTTTCAAAATGAATTTTCTCCAAACAACAGTTAGAGCACTGAAAAGTGTAACAGTTTAAAAACAGGTCTTCTAAATTGTACCACTGGTATCGTAAACTGTACCATAAAAAATTAATGAACTTAGCAAGAAATACAAGTATTTTGTTAGTATGATCAACATTTATTTTAATTTATGAGAGATTAGCAAATAAATGTTATCTTACACTGAACAGCATCAGCATTAGCTACTCGTTCAGCTTTGCAGCTGTCACTTTAAAATATTTTTTCTGCGCACTTTTGCACACCGACTATGGAAGAAAACACAGTATTTCAGAAACTTCATAATTTTTTTCCGCCTGGCCGACGTGTCAGATCTAGCAGATTCAGTCTGAAGACGTGTAGCCACTTTTGGTTTTGCCAGTTTTCGTTCTGTTAGGCCTACTTCTGTTTATTCAGATTTTTTCGTCAACGAGGAGCCTCTTGTAGGGACTGCCTATGATCTCAACTGGAGATGATGTTGCTCTGCTCCTCTGCTCTTTATTCTTTTTCGTAGATTCAGGCCCACTGACACTCTCCTACCACAGGAAGGTGAACGGGTCAGGACAGCACAGTTTCCGGCGGTTTGCCTTGTTTTTCCTGGGAGTTCTTATCAGTTCATTCATTCCTTCTTCCTCATTCCTGGCGTCTGCTTGTGCGTTAAATTTACTCCGAATCCCGAAAAATGTGTGGACCTAATGGTGAGATTCCAGTTTTGGAAAAGTCATTTATAGCATTTTTGGGCGGTCCCAACCACAACTGAGCAATCGTTGTCTGACTAATATTGCTGTCAGGCTTTGTGCGGTGTCATTTGTAGTCTGGGAGTGGTGTGTGGAAGCAGGTTAAGCATGATTATAGCATTATTTCTAGCTAAGGTTATAACAGTTACCACACATGACAGCACAATTTGAACATTTTCAGCACGTCGCATTTTGAGGCTCTCAGATAATGAAGAAAGACATTTTTAGATGTCTAATGCCAAAGATTTGATGTTAAACATTTAAAAAGATGATTTTTCAAGAAGTACAACTGTTAGCAATTAATTATTAGACACAATCAATTTTTTGACATGTGTAGTGATTATTATCGTTAAATGCACAGGTACAATATATAAGAAAAGTGATGGTATAATTTATAAGACGACGTCATACTTTTTAAACTTGCTTTTTGTTGACAGCTACTATGGTTATATTGAAGTTTTCTATGACGTATTATTACAGAATAAGAACAGTCAGACGTTATAGAAATTATAAATAGACTTTACATAACTGTAAGAGTACCGATACGTAACTTCACAAACAGATATTCACTTTCTTAGAACACAAAATAAACTTTAACTACTGCACGCCACAGTTATCAGAGTCATGTACAACAATTAGATGAAACCTAATACACATTGTGTCCAAAAGGCAGCATCACCATGCATATCCTTTGTTATAATTTAAATGCTGCACAATTTATAAGACTTTACAACACATAATGTCTTACATCTTACAGTTATTCTTCATGGTGCAATGTACTGTCGATCTGTACAGCTAGATCGGTTTGAAGTAAGTTTGGAAACTACTTTTGTAGTCAATCAATTACACTCTGGAAGTAGCACGTTCCTTACACTTGCATTACAGGATTTTCATGAAGTCGCTACGCATTTCTAAGAAATATTCGAGCCATTTACACACTACGCATGTACGTTTATCATAGCTCTATGCGGACATTTTCATCACACTTCAATATGGCTTCCATCCATTCCGAAACACTGCTTCCACTTTTGAAGCGCAGACTCGACAGAGTGGGGGCGTTAGCGGACCAGATGAGCCTGCAGTGGAACATGTAGTTATTTAAGAAAAGTTTGTAAGAAGTGCAGAAGTCATAAAAACCTAGTGTAAGATCTGTGGGAAGCATATGGAGATGAGACCGCAGGGTTTTAAATGCATTGGGCAGTAGTAAAATTTAGTGTCTGATGACGGACAGCTGCTGTAAATCATACAGTGATTCATTTAGGAAACAAGGTGTTGAATTTCAAAAGATTTTTACATGACCGAGAATCAAAATTACCATGAAATTGAAATTGAAAAATGTAGAAATATAAAATGAAATGCAGCTGGTAACTCCCGACCTAATGATGTTATACAGGGTGATTCAAAAAGAATACCACAACTTCAGGAATTTAAAACTCTGCAACGACAAAAGGCAGAGCTAAGCACTATCTGCCAGCGAATTAAGGGAGCTATAAAGTTTCATTTAGTTGTACATTTGTTCGCTTGTGGCGCTGTTGACTAGGCATCAGCGTCAGTTGATGCTAAGATGGCGACCGCTCAACAGAAAGCTTTTTGTGTTATTGAGTACAGCAGAAGTGCAGCAGAAGTGAATCGACGACAGTTGTTCAGCGTGCATTACGAACGAAGTATGGTTTAAACCTCCTGATAGGTGGTGTATTTAACGTTGGTATAAACAGTTTACAGGTGTTTATGCAAAGGGAAAAGATCTGGACGGCCGAGAACGAGTGATGAAAATGTAGCAAGCATCCAGCAAGCATTTGTTCGCAGCACAGGAAAATCGACTCGCAGAGCTAGCAGAGAGCTGCAAATTCCACAGTCAACTGTATGGAGAATCCTACGAAAAAGGTTAGTTATGAAACGTTATCGTCTGAAATTGGTTCAAGCACTGTCTGCAGCTGATAAGATTAAAAGAATCGATTTTTGTGATTTTATCCTTGCTCAAATGTAAACAGATGAATCTTTCGTTTCAAAGATTGTGTTTAGTGATGAAGCAACTTTCCGCACTAACGGGAAAGTCAGCCGTCACAATGTCTGTATATGGGGCACTGAGAAACAGCAAAAACAAAGTCCTATTACTACGTCAAATACAAATGTGTGTACATTGTAACACGTCGAGGCCTTCAAATAATGCAAATAATGCTGGCTTCTAAGCGAATTGGCATAGTTCGTTTTGTGACTGGGAGCATCCTGTTATAAGGTTGTGTTGTAGCGAGATAAACTCGAGAGCTCGCAGTTTATCGCACATCGCTTCTGAAACTAATGGCATTTGGGCGGAGACTTGTGCACCAAGAGTCCTGTGCGTAGCGGTCTCTTCTACATGAGAGAGAGAGAGAGAGAGAGAGAGAGAGAGAGAGAGAGAGAGACAGAGAGAGAGAGAGAGAGCATGCAGAGTGTGGTGTCACGTACGGTGCTGAACGACTGTGAGAGGATGGAGAGGGTGAAGCCGGATGAAGGCTGCCGAGTGTTTACCGTAGAGCAGAGTGGATCCTTATCGACAGTGCGGCATACGTCACTTCACGAGAGGCTGCGGTTTCTGGTCCGGGACTCTGGCACAAGGTGTGGCGTTCAGGAATCATACGACACCACTTTTACTCCCCTGACTGGTCAAACATTGGCCGTAAATATTGTTTCTGTCACCAGGACTCGAGCTGGCTATTTTGGACACAACTGTGAGCCAGCGCCCACAGCTACGAGATGTAGGCATATATTTATTAACTGATGGAATATATTGTTTGCTACTACAATGTCTCGATTTTTTTCTGACGAAAAGCAATACAAAAGCACATTGGCCGCAAATACGTTGACTTTTTCACTACAGTACAAAGGCTATAAATGGTACGCGGACTTTCCACAGTTACCAGCACAGCACTCGATGCTATTTCCATTTGTACATCGAAGACTGAGCAGCTTCTTCTGGTACCAGACTGTGCATGCACAGGGTAACACAAGACCATCGGTGCACCTCAAGTGGCTGCTGGGGAGCAAGGGACACTTTGTTGGAAATTGGGGGACGGGAAAGAGTAGGCGTATGCCGCTTAGGTCAAACTGTTGTTGGAGTACGCAACATATCTTATGCTCAAGTGTTATGACATTCTTGGGGAACTAAAAGCTCTGAAAATATGACGATATATTCTGCAAACATACAGGCTGAATCACCGAATACTTGCACCAAAAATATTTCTGAAATGGAAAGTCCTGTTGATGTGCGGTTTTCACAGAATGAATTGGCAGTCAGGGGTTATTGTTAACCAATAAAGAGACTGTAACAACATTTAGAAATTGTATTTTTGTGCAAATATACACTTTTTAAATGGAGCAATGCTTATTGACATGAAACAACTAAAAGTAGGGTAAACTAGAATGTCAGCAGTGTTTGTTACAAGATTCTAGTGTGAATCGTTTACAGGATATCGTATTTTGAAAAGTTTCCTCACGGTCACTTGTTTGTGGCCTTCAAGCTCCGCAGTGCTAAGTACGATGTTGCTATGTTTGTTTACAGTGTGGTTATGTGGTCCTTGAGTGCACTGGGACTTGCTAGTGAGTAAGTGTTTGATAGCCTAAGTAGTAGGTCATGAGTGAACGATGGAATTTAACAGTCAAGAAAAAAGCCGACATGCTCATGGTGTATGGAGAGTGTCGGAACAATGCGGTGCGTTCTTCTGCGGTGTATGCTGCAAGACATCCCAACAGACGTCAATCATCTCGGCAATCATGTATCAACCTCTTCAACCAGTTACGAGAAAATGGTAGTGTAGCAAGTAGGCAACATAACAGAAGGAGTAAGTGAATAGGGGAAAGCGATGTTTTTGCTGCTATTGCATGAGTCAGGCAAGTGTCCTACGCATTCTATATCGACATATTTCCCATCCCAATCACACCTCCTGCGACAAAGAGCTGCTAGGAAACGATTATCAGAATCGTGTTAACTTCTGAACATGGGTATTGAGACCGGATACTCCAGACGTAACATGTATCTTGTCTAGTGATGAAGCCATATTTACCACTCATGGTCAGGTAAACAGCCGAAACATGCACTATTGATCTCTTGAGAATCCCCATTGGCTTAGTGAAGTGGAACGTCAGCCTTTTGGAGTACAAATGTGTGGTGTGGGATAGTGAAACGTCAGCTCATAAGCCCGTTTTCCATAGATGGATCCTGCTAACAAACCCGTTTCCTCGGATGCTAGAAGACGTTCTTCTGCAGATTAGAAGGAACCTGTCGCACCACCATGAAGGCTGTCCAGTCCATAGTGCGGGAAGTACTGCAGCATGTCTTCACGAATTGTTACCAAATCGTTGGACTGGACGCAGATGACCTGTACCTTGGTCAGTTCGTTCACCTGCAGACTCTTTTCTGTGGGTTATGTTCAAAGACGGTGTCTACAAGGACGTACCAACTACACCCGACGATATGCGACGACGTATTGCTGCAGCCTGCTCTGACATACCCGCTGAAAAGGTGGAATGTATGCAGCAGTCGTTCCACACCAGACTGGAAGCCTGTGTTGTCGTTGCCGGTGGTAATTTTGAACACAACTTGTCATGGTCAGTGGTCTCGTTAATGGTTGGAATGCACATAACTAGTGTATGCAGTAGCGTTGTGCTACGGCGAGTATTTCACAAGTGTCGGTGTGGGAACTTTTCAAAATACGATATCTCGTAAACGAGTCGCACCAGAATCCTGCGACAAATACCACTGACACTCAAATTTACCCTACTCTTAGTTTGTTAATGTCAATAGGCATTGTACCATTTCAAAAATTGCATTTATGCACAAAAATACACGTTTTAAGCATTATTACAGTCTCCAGAATGAGATTTTCACTCTGCAGCGGAGTGTGCGCTGATACGAAACTTCCTGGCAGATTAAAACTGTGTGCCCGACCGAGACTCGAACTCGGGACCTTTGCCTTTCGCGGGCAAGTGCTCTACCAACTGAGCTACCGAAGCACGAATCACGACCGGTACTCACAGCTTTACTTCTGCCAGTACCTCGTCTCCTACCTTCCAAACTTTACAGAAGCTCTCCTGCCAACCTTGCAGAACTAGCACTCCTGAAAGAAAGGATATTGCAGAGACATGGCTTAGCCACAGCCTGGGGGATGTTTCCAGAATGAGAAAGAATGGCAGAAGTAAAGCTGTGAGTACCGGTCGTGAGTCGTGCTTCGGTAGCTCAGTTGGTAGAGCACTTGCCCGCGAAAGGCAAAGGTCCCGAGTTCGAGTCTCGGTCGGGCACACAGTTTTAATCTGCCAGGAAGTTTCGTATCAGCGCACACTCCGCTGCAGAGTGAAAATCTCATTCTGGAAAAATCCCCCAGGCTGTGGCTAAGCCATGTCTCCGCAATATCCTTTCTTTCAGGAGTGCTAGTTCTGCAAGGTTTGCAGGAGACCTTCTGTAAAGTTTGGAAGGTAGGAGACGAGGTACTGGCAGAAGTAAAGCTGTGAGTACCGGTCGTGAGTCGTGCTTCGGTAGCTCAGATGGTAGAGCACTTGCCCGCGAAAGCCAAAGGTACCGAGTTCGAGTCTCGGTCGGGCACACAGTTTTAATCTGCCAGGAAGTTTCATTATTACAGTCTGTTTATTGCCAAACAATACGAGCCACTGCCTACCAATCCATTCTGTGCATTGGACAGCTGGACAGGTGTGGACAGCCGGATGTCAGTGTCCAGTGAGCACAATATTTCGGCAAGGGATCACTTGCCATCCTCAGGCACGCTGAGGTTAGCGGGGCTAGCGCGGCACTTTCATCTCTTCCCCCTCTGCCTACGATCTGCCCAGCGTGCTCCTTCCACCGCACCGTTGCTCTGTCCTAGGTTCGTGTCCAGGTGCGCGTGCTGGGGGCACCTCTGCTGTTCCTCCACCTGCCGCCGAGCTCAGTAAAGTGTGGGGTGTCTCGTTCCCCTTCTTAATCATGCTAACTGCTGGTACTCAGAGGCTACCACTGACAACTGATCAGCGGTTCCCTTACTCGAGTATCGATTCATTCTTTAAAAATACAGTCACAGAAGTTAGACATCTGCGTCAGAACCTTAGTGTGGTCGTAACGCATTTAGTGTAACTCCGAAAGCCAGTGTTCCGCGACTTGCGAATTGTTGGGCTGCGCAGTCTGGTGTGCCGCGCCACACCTTCAGCGGCCAGCTCATCAGCGCACCTGATGATGGAAACGTGTTCGGTTGCCAGGACATTGCGCATGTTGAAGACTGCCATTCGGCCGTTCACTGTGGACTATTTTATCCGTAAGGGTAGGCCGGGACAATGGTCCGCACTGAACACTTTTCTGCTTTTCGCTTCTGACAATGAATGAAGATTGTACACAGTACACCTAGGTCGACACTTTACATTATACCATAAGTTCAGCATTGCTTGTATCACATATTAAAGTTACATTTAACAAAATATTACAAATAAATGTGGATCATCGCTCAAGGCCTGAGGCAAACATCCTATTGTTATGGGGCAGAATTCCAGACAAAACAGAAATTATTATAGTTGTAACAGCATGACGGAGAATTGCAGTATTTTTCAGGTAATGCCATGCTAACTTGTATAATGTTTTACTATATCAAAATCATCATCATTATCTCAATCATCGTGATCGCACTAAACACCAAAAATGACACTAACACATCGTTAATGTGAATGCAAAACGTTAATACAAGCAAACACATTCTATTACCATTATTATTTGGTATTTTGTCGTCACAATTTCCTGTAGTTTTCCCGGTACAGTCTGCATTCCCGTTTAGTCCTCGTGATAGACTCGATGGGGCCGAAAGTTGTATTTTGATTGCAAACTTTCCAAGTCGCTGAAAAGGAGCTCACTTCGTTCTTTACTGAATGCCATTATCCTCCCGATACCGATTTTCTCCTGTTGACTCCATCTCAAATTATGACGAGCAATGAATGAACGAACCCACTGCTCCCCCGCAATTGGTTTCCTTATTAAACTGGTATTTTATGCCATTACTTCCGCCAGACTGATGTGTTAAATGTCGGAATTGTTCAAACGTAAGGCCATAGAGCACAGAATCCAGATGGTGCAGTGCTCCTCCAATTCAGTCTCCTCTGTCTCTGAAAAACCTCTCTTGGAACGCCGCAACGATGCCACCCCATAGTCTTTTACATAATGTTGATTAATTACAGCCAAGCCTTTTAGCTAAATTTCTAATGGAAGATCTATTTTCTATTAGCTTCTTAGCCACCTATAACGTTTTGGAATACAACGGCGTGGAGAACGTTTTTGTAAGATGGCGTTGAACTAGTCTTATTAATTTTGAATCAGTCGATGTGAAACAGTGAGCTAAAAATAAAGCTCCACTAAATGTGTTAAATAAACCTATGCGTTCAGTATTAAAACCGAAGAAAGAAAAAATAAACGTTTCGGAGCAAAGGCAGGCACGCAGTCATTTGCACCTGCTAATTCGCAGAATCTTTACCTTGAGGTATACATTAATGAACTTCTGGTATCAGCTTCCGTAAATGGCGACGTGTTAAACTAACAATTAAGCTTGAAGCGTGAGTTAGGTTACGTACTTACACATGTGCTGTTGATAATTCCTTGGGATTTTGTTATAGCAGACAGATAGCAATGAGTTACACGGTAATATTTATACCGAAAGTTCCAAAAAATTGTCTAACCAAGTACCCGGAAAGCTCGAAAACGCAAACAACTAACACAACACATCTGACGCTTCCACTATAAAGGCTCTCAACTGAAGATGTGGGGCTGCCAGGCTACACTCAGAAGTTGGAGAAACACCAGGTTCCGATCTTTGCCTCGTGCGCACCTTTGCTCCAACTTACCCTGAGTGTTCTTGACCTCAGGGAAGGGTTACGTCCAGTTCTGCACTGACGCTAGGAAACAAAATAGCGATCTTAGCGATCATAGCACCGGATTTGTGACTTGATTCAGGACTTCCTAAGAGGTAGGTCTCAACACGTCGTACGTAACAGGACGACAACGACAGGTGTCGAAAAACTTGTGTCGACGGGTGTCAAAGAAATTTTGTGAGCGCACAAGGGAGTGATAAGATTTACATTACATGTAAATGAACAAGTGGATAGCGATGGAAGCTACGTGACGCTGTTAGAAGCGCTGTTGTTGTCTGTAGGAATGCTGCAGTACGAGGAAGGTCGACTGAATCTATCGACACTGGACGTGATCTTTGACTCGCCTCGTAATGATGTTGGGGCGTGTAACGTCATACGCGTACACACAGATATATAACTGATGATTGCCAATATTTTCCTGCTTCTGTGTTTTATAATTATAGTACGTAGGTTGAACTCATCTGAAGGATAACCCAAGATGTAGGTCAGTTTGGGATATGCCAGGTCGTGAGTTGTTTAATATTTCTGGCTTAGTCAGCCGTCATGTTAGGCTCCAAGAAGCTGTTCCCCGAGCAGTGTAGATGCAAGAAGTATATAGATGACGAAATGTGGTGTAAGGTACCGGTGACAGATGTTAGATTCGGTACCATTTCCGTGAGACAGACCGCCTGCATAGTGCTACTGCTCTGTGATTGGCTGCTGTGTTCGGAGCAAGGGCGCCAAAACGTTAAAGTTGGATGACTTCACTTTTTAATATTAATATCTCTCAACAGCTGACTATCAGTCAGTCATTTTAGAATTATTAAAAGCAATTTAAATCAAAAACAAAAGACTGACGAATTTGCAGACGAAGCACTTCGGAAGCGTTCGGGTCACGCCTTTTCTGGTATGGCACGCAAAGTGTTTCGGGCTGTTCGTCACTCTGGATAAGGCAGCCGAGAAGAACAGACATGTTGTTTGTCGTAGGATGTGTTTCCAATTTTTATTTAAGTTCCTGTTCGTCACTCTGGATGTACAGTCATGTTGTTTGTGGCAGGATGTGTTTGCCAGTATTCAGTATTAAAAGATTCACTCCGGTAGTCATGAGGCACAGACACGTGCCACAAATAGTGTAAAGATACATTTTCGTAAACATTGTTTTATCATGTGCTTTGCTGTATCAAAAGGTTGCGTCGTGTTCATTACTCACATTAGATGTCGAAGAGTGGTTTACGTCCGCGATTCTGGTGACGTCATGGGTCAAAGAAGATGGGTGGTTAAGATCATGTAGTCTTCTCGTGCGGCTATATTAAAATACGCGAGAGTCATTCCAAAGAAGTGATACATTATTTCAGAACTGAACCTCGCTAAAAGTCAGTTTCAGCCTCTAGAAACAGAACCTACGACCTGTGTGCTGTTTTCTGCACTGGGGACATCAACTTGAAGACAACAGGTTAGTGACCTGTAACAGAACCTTCGTATTCCACACAGAGCAGTGGAAACAACTAGGCGCCTCACATGTACTGCATGCACAGAACAAATGTGCTCAGTGACACGTCATCCGCAGTAATGCAGAGGAGGTAAACGAGGATGATCGTTATTGACACCAACAATAAATTCATTCTTCCTTTTTTGCCGTAGTTGACAGAAGCAAAGATTGGGTTCTCTAGAGAGTGACTACAATTCTTGTTGCGTCGTGTTCATTACTCACATTAGATGTCGAAGAGTGGTTTACGTCCGCGATTCTGGTGACGTCATGGGTCAAAGAAGATGGGTGGTTTCAGCAGGCTAATATATCAGCCACCGTCGTTTGGTGTCGGAAATTTAGAGCGTCTCAGATGTCACTCCCTATCCGACACCAGCTGAAATGGCCACGGGAACTGACAAATTTCCTGTATGGAGTACAGTGTCAGCGCCAGAACTATGCCCAGGGGAAACCACTTCACTTTCAACAGACAGGACAACACTAATTGGAGTCTATGGCCTCTCGCATTCAGTAGCTTGAGGTCTGTCCTCTATGTTGCTGTATGAAGCATTCAAATAGTTATCGATCTCACCATCATAATCGTTACCGCTCGTTGAACCGGCCATTACCAGCGACAACCCTGGAGCTCCTTCCTCTCACTATTGAATACAGTTTTCCGTAGGGAGCGGTGCTCTTCTACATCTGCATCTGCAGTCTGCTTGTCACCTTACGGTGTCCAGCGGAGGGCACACGTTGCAGTCTGCCAGTGTCATTTCCATCCCGTTCCATTCGCTAATGGCACATGGCAAGTCTCGACATGAGCTCCAGTTTCCCCGACTTTCTACGTTTTAGTCGAGACGTACACGAGGAGAAATAATATGCTGCCAGAGACCGGACGCCCTCGGAATTCTGACAGCATACATCTCCGAGACGCACACCGCCTTGCATCTAGCGTCTGCCACTGTAGTGCGTCAAGCGCATCTTTATCTCTCTCGTGACTACTTGACGTACGTGAGGCGCAGCTCGTCGTTCTTCGTTCGGTCTTCTCTGCTCCTTCCGCTACCGTATTTTACGGAATATAAGACATACATTTTCTTCGAAAAATTGCCTCCAAAATCCAGATGCGTCTTGTACTCCATATTAGTACAAAAATGTCCAGTGTTTCGTTTAAAATTCCCGCCAGTCTTAGAAATGGCCATATATTCGACGCCGCGGGAAACCTATCTCAATCCGGCAACACTGGATTCAACTGGCAGCAGCAGTGCACCGATGCGCGCAACGTGAGTTGCGGGAATACACGAGCCTGCTAACTCTCCCTCCTTCCTGCTCTGCCATCACAAACCCAGAACACTGTCTAGCCTATGATGCATCATTGCACTCCACGGTGCCAGTGAACATCAGTTGAAAGTATTTGCGCTATCGGTAAGAGTACAATATTTTTGTTAGTAGCTATTTTCGTAATGGGAAAAAATTAAAGGTTTTCATAAGATGCGGGCTATAAATTGAAAGTAATACCAAATGTTCACTGGAATTCTGAAGCTGGCAGGGGTAAAATACAGGGAGCGAAAGGCTATTTACAATATGTACAGAAACCAGATGGCTGTTATAAGAGTCGAGGGACATGAAAGGGAAGCAGTGGTTGGGAAGGGAGTGAGACAGGGTTTTAGCCTCTCCCCGATGTTATTCAGTCGATATATTGAGCAAGCAATAAAGGAAACAAAAGAAAAATTCGGAATAGGTATTAAAATCCATGGAGAAGAAATAAAAACCTTAAGGTTCGCCGATGACATTATAATTCTGTCAGAAACAGCAAAGGACTTGGAAGAGCAGTTGAACGGAATGGACAGTGTCTAGAAGGGAGGATATAAGACGAACATCAACAAAAGCAAAACGAGGATAATGGAATGTGGTCGAGTTAACTTGGGTGATGCTGAGGGAATTAGATTAGGAAATGAGACACTTAAAGTAATATAACATGTAGACTGGCAATGGCAAGGAAAGCGTTTCTGAAGAAGATGGTGCTACAGAAAAATGCTGAACATTAGATGGGTAAGTCACATGTCTAATAAGGAAGTATTGAAAAGAATTGGAGGGAAGAGAAGTTTCTGGCACAATCTAACTAGGAGAAGGGATCGGTTGGTAGGACATGTTCTGAGGCATCAACGGATCACTAATTTAGTATTGTGGGGCAGTGTGGAGTGTAAAATTCGTATAGGGAGACCAAGAGATGAATACACTAAGCAGATTCAACAGGATGTAAGCTGCAGTGCGTACTGGGAGATGAAGTAGCTTGCACAGGATAGAGTAGCATGGAGAGCTGTAGCAAACCAGTCTCAGGACTGAAGACCACAACAACACAATAGCAAATGCAGAAGAACATGGAAACAGAACAGTTGAGCGGCATTTCGGACCTAAGCCAACATAAAAAAAAAACTATTTGCGATGAGCGGGCTAGTAAAGAAGAACTGAAAAAAATGAGAAAGACAATATGTGCAAATAGAGGGCTTCATGCAAAATGGACAAAAGTAGAACATGACGTATTGACATGGATCTAAGAACACTGCCAAAATGGCATTGGAATTAATACAAACATGATTCAAATACCCGCTCGTAAGCTAGCGCTACAGTGGAACTTGACAGACTTTAAGAAAGGAAATGGTTGGTGCTACAGGTTTGTGAAGTGTCATGGACCTAACATGCGAACTAAAACCAAAATATTTCAGAAAATGCCACAAGAATTTGAAGAGAAAATATTAACTTTCCGTCACTTTATTATTCAAAATTGAAGGAAACCAGCTTGGAACTAAGCCAAATAACGAATGTGGATGAAACTCCTCTGACATTTGATGTGCCCACTACGGTGCTAAGACTATAATTGTAAAAACAAGTTGATATGAAAAAATAAACTACACCGTTGTCCTTTCATATTGTGCTGACGGCACTAAATCTAACTCAATGATCATTTTCAAATGCAAAACAATGCCAAAACCCTCTAAATACCGCCAGATGACGTTGTTCACGTAGATGACAAGGGCTGCATGGACGAAGCTTGTATGAAATTGAGTGAACAGAGTGTAGGAGAGAAAGAAAGGTGCTTTCTTGAAGAAGAGTTCTCTTCCTGTGATACATCAGTTTAGTAATCATTCGAAAAATTCCGTGAAAGAGAAACTGACACAGGGAAACACAGAGCTTTCTATTATTCCGGGAGGACTGACTTCATATTTGAAACCTCTTTATGTCTCGGTAAATATACCATTTAAAGTGCACATACGAGAGGAATGGAACAAATGGATGATGGATGAAACCAAACGTCAATTCACGACGAAGGGGGTTTTAAAACGACCTACCATCTAACAAGTGTGTCAGTAGATAAAGTAGTCGTGGTGTAGAGTGATAGAAGATACTCGTATTATTGCCAAATCTCTCAAAAAGTGCGAAATAAGTAGCGCTCTTGATGCTAGTGAAGACCATCTTATATATCAAGAGAACAATAACGACGACGATGAGAAGCAGAAGAAGAAAGTTCAGATGACGATTTTCAGGGATTTTAAAGGTCACTCCTTTTTTATAAACTATGAAATGCGTTTAGTCTGGCTTTGCAATCTAATAATAAAAATGGTAAAAATATTATTTAAAAAAAAATTGCTTAAAAATTAACTTAAGGGTCCCACAGTGAAGAGCAATTCTCATCAGTCGACCGAACATGTATTTTGTAAGCCACTTCTTTCGTGGGTGACTTAAATTTCCTTAACGTTTCCCAATGAATATCAGCCTGGCATCTGATATTTCCAGAACTAGTTTCATGTCGTCATTCCAACTTGGATGCTTCAACGGTTACTCCTAGATATTTCACAATTGCTATTGTTTCCAGTGATTGAGCGCTAATGGTGTAAAGTGCAACAGTGGATCTCTTCGCCTATTTATGCGTAACTCATCGCATTTATCTACGTTCATGGCCAGTTGGCAGCCCCTGTCTTCCTGCATTTCGCATTATTGCAGAAGTTACCTGACGTCCCACACGTTGATTATCTTTTCTCGGCTTACCACAAAGGAATTTCCGAATTTCCCCGCTTACCACCAAAACCACTTTGGATATCAACAACATGTATTGACAATCGCCTAATTTAGAACTGATGCGATATGATTTTCCGTTCAGCGTGAAATATAAATTCTGGTTACCACTTTAACTGTTTTCACATCTCATGAGCTAACAAGCAAAAAATGTCGACACTATGTTAACACTAATTTCGTCCGAAATATGCAACAGTGGAAAAAAATTGCAATACTAAAGAATAATTAATCTGCAGTAATGAAATTTCTGGAATTCATTTGGCTAGGTGACATATATAATTGATTAACATTGCAAGATCATAGGTTAATGTAAGTATGAGATAAGTCATTGCAAATGTGAAATGCTGGTACATGAATAACTAGTGCAACCGTCAGGATGTTAAATGCATGCATGCAAACGTACATGCGTTGTATTGTACAGGTGCCGGATGTGAGTTTTTGTGATGGAGTTCAATGCCTGTTCCACGTGGTCGGTCAATACAAGGATGGTTAATGGTGGTTGTTAATGACACTGGAGTTATCGTCCGATGATGTCCCATATGTGCTCGACTGGACACAAATTTGGTAATCAAGTAGGCCAAGGCAACATGTCGACATTCTGAAGAGTAAATGTGGTTGCTTCAGTTGTTATGTGGGCGACCGTTATCCTGTTGGAAAACTGTCCCTGGAATGATCTTACTGAATGGTAGGACAACAAGTCGAATCACCAGACTGACGTACAGATTAGCAGTCGGGGTACGTGGGATAACCATTAGAGTGATCTCGCTGTCATACGAAATTGCACCCCGGATCATACCTGCAGGTATTGGTCCTGTGAGTCTATCACACAGACAGGTTGGTTGCAGGCTCCCAAATGGCCTCCTTGTTAACAGCACACGGCCACCACTGGCACCGAGGCAGAACAAACGTTCCTCACGAAACACAACAGAACTCCCCTTGACATCCAATGAGCTTTCGCTTTACACAACTAAAGTCGCAGTTAGACATGGTTTGGGGTCAGTAAAATGCACGCTGTAGGGCATCTGTCTCGGAGTTGTCGTCGAAGTATCAGATTTCTCACAGTTTGTTGTGCCACTATGTTGCTACCTGCAGCTGAAACTGGTTCTACAGATTCAGTACGATACACCAGAGACTCACGCCGAACACGGTGGTGTTCTCTCTCGGTAGCGCCATGTGGTCGCCAGGGATTCAGTCTTCTTTCGACCGTACGTTTTCTTAACCACCACTATCAGCAATCATGTACAGTGGCCGCATTCTCGACAAGTGTTTCTACAATATCACGGAAGTAAGATCCAGGTTCTCGTAACCCGGTTACACGACCTCATTCAAAATTAGTGAGGTGTTGATAATGGCGTCGTTGTCACCTTAAAGGGATTCTTTACCAACATCAACTCACCACGTCCAACCTCAAAGGTGGCAAACGCACGCTATCCTTAAAGCGTATGTTCAAAGGAAATGTGATTTGCGCCCCCGTAGTGGCGTTACTTGCGCCACTCCTACACGAGTGGCGCGAAAATTGAGTAGACTTCATCTTTCATGTGTAGAAATACGCATAACAACTTCAGTTTATCTCACATAACTCCTTCTTGGTGTTGCGATTTTGTTTTCCATCAATGTGTTGGTATAAATCACAAACCAGAAAAAGGAGTGGATAGAGACGTTTGAGTTGTGGAGTAGAAAATATAGATAAGTTAAATATGAGGTGGAGCTTCTAAGAAGAGGCGAGGTAAATAATTTGTCAGTAACATTAACTGGAAGAACACAGAGAATGATATGTTAATAAAATGGGGAATAGTTGCCATGGTGCTACAAGGATTCATAAAGGGCAAAATTGTAGGGGAATATTAGAATATACACATCAAATAGTTCCAGGCACTGTGTGTAGGTGCTGCCCTGGAACTAATAAATATGTAATTTACTCAGTGAGTTCTGCTGTTTAAGGTGAAAAGCTATGTTTCCTATCGGCGTATTATGGTGAAAATTTTAAGAGGTTCTTCATATGATATATCTACATCATCGTCTACACACATTGTAAGACGTGTATATTTCTATTGTCTATTGTCAAGAGGTTTATATTTTATTAATAGGATTAAGTAGTAATAATTAATATTTGTCATGTTGGAAATAACTGTGGTAGCAGGGAACGTCTGCACCAAAGTATTATTGGTAGGAGAGGCCGCACATTGATATAATTTTAAAAAGGGCGGGAGAGACCGCGTAATGATCCATTTTAAGAAACGCGCGGAAAAGACCGCGCATTGATACATTTTGTAATTGTAGCAGGGATTGTCTGTGTGGTGTCACCGCCAGCCGCCAGCCTTTAAATCGGCCGCGGTCCGGTACTATACGTCGGACCCGCGTGTCACCACTATCAGTGATTGCAGACCGAGCGCAAACCACACGGCAGGTCTAGAGAGACATCCTAGCACTCGCCCCAGTTGTACAACCGACTTTGCTAGCGATGATTCACTGACAAAATACGCTCTCATTTACCGAGACGATAGTTTAGCATAGCCTTCAGCCACGTCATTTGCTACGACCTAGCAAGTCGCCATATTCAGTTAGTATTGATATTGTGAATCATGTACCGTCAAGAACGACGTTCATCAGTAATGGATTAAAGTGAAGTACTCCACCAGCTACGTCCGTTTTTCTAAATTCTAATTTCCTTGTCCTGTTCCAGACCTCACGCCAGCCTGCGTGAGCAAAAACGCGTGCATTTCGGCTTCCTCTAGTAACACGGTGTTGGCTCTCCTGCCAACCACAACAGTCTGCAGCAGAAAGCATTGTTGGGAGGAGAGGCCGCACTTTGACGTTCGTGGGAAGTCAGTAGTAAGCGAGACGTGAAGGGGGTCGGTGGCAGGTCTGAAGCGAGAGGTTGAGAGGAGCGGTGTGCGTGCCAGTCACCAACTATTATTTACAAGAGATTATACACGGATGTATAGAGACGTCAGCTAACTATTATCATAAGAGGAACTAATATTATAGAATTATTTTTTTGAGAAACTCAAGACTACTGAAGGTGTGTTTGCACAATGCTAGCTGTAAGATTATTGTAAAACGTAAGTCCTATTTGAACGTTTCTAAAATCATTTCATTCAGAATATAATTAATTTTTCCCAGCAATATTGCATTACTGATTACAATCCATCCCAGAAACCATCACCGTAAAATTTTGCAAAATTTTATTGTTGTCAAGAAAAAGTTTAACTATGAATTATGTAACTTTAGTCAAATTCATTAAAGAATAACGTCAGCTTTGCTATTAAAGAGTAACGTCAGCGTCGGTAATAAATACATGCACTTATTATGGCAGCCCACCAGCAGCTAACAGAGTATAGTTAAAAAAAAAAGTTAGTATATTCACGTCGCAGTTCGATGTAGCAGTCAGATGGCGATCCAGTAACAGTAAAAAAGGTAAGGAACAGTTTTGGGTTATTGCAGGTAACGACTGAGGGCTACGACGACGACATGTTCTATGTTTCGTGGAAAAAATCAGAAAATCACTTTTAATAAGCAGCATTTAAATTTGTGTACGAAGATAGAAAGAGAATTAATTTCAAAGGGGAGATTTCATTTGTTATTATTGAACAAGAGATAGAAATCCTAAGGAAAGGTTTCGTAGGTTATTGTAGAAGGGAAGGTTGCGTAACAAAATGGATACAGAGGAGAAGGTCATGTTGCGTAACACAGAAGAGATACCTAGGAGACGGGAAGGTTTCAACGTACTATGCAAGCCACCGTACAGTGCGTGAGAGAGGGTACCCTCTCAAGCACTGCTAGTAATTTTCTTTCCTGTTCCACACGCAAACTGAGCGAGGGAAAAACGACTGTCTCCTTCTGAGCCCTAATTTCCCGTACCTCATCATCGTGGTCCTTACGCGAAATGTACGTTGGCAGCAGCAGAATCGTTCTGCAATCAGTTTCAAATACTTGTTCTCCAAATTTTCTCAATAGCGTTCCTCGAGAAAAAAACATTGCCTTCTCTCCAGGAATTCCCATTTGAGCTCCCGAATCATTTCCGTAGTACTTGCCTGTTGTTCGAACCTACCAGTAACAGATATAGCAGATCACATCATAACTGCTTCGATGTCTTCATATAACCCGACTTCATGGGGATCCCAAACACTTGAGCAGCCCTCAAGAATGGGTCGCAGTAGTGGTCTATATGTGGTCTCCTTTACTAGTAAACCACATTTTTCTAAAATTCTGCCAGTAGACCGTAGTCGACTATTCGCTTTCTCTACGGCAATCCTTACAAGCTTGTTCAGTTTGTATTATCACCTTTGAACAATTATAGAAGATTATGCTTAAACTTACAATAATTTTAGCGCAACGCAATCTGACTTTCAATAATCCCTACAAAAGAATGTCCCTGACTAACAATAACCTATACCTTTCACGAATCACTTACCTCACCAAAAATCTTCGTTACTTGAACTACTGCAATACAGCGAGCGCCACTACTGCTAGCTAAATAAAAGATTCAAACTACTGAAGGCACTAACTACTGCTAGGCACAGTTAGCAGATCAAAGATTTTGATAGAGAACAAACAATGTATTTACCTCAATAGTGTTCAAAAGTCATAATATATATATATATATATATATAGCAGTTCATGACATCCATTCTTACAAATTTCAAAACTTCGCCATCTCTCTCCCCATATCCACCACTGCTGGCGGCTCACCTCCAACTGCGCAACGCTTCGCGCTGTTCACAACCAGCTGCCCAACGCTACAATAGCGAGTATTACAACAATGCCAACCAGCCACAGACTGCACACAGCACAGCCAGTGATCTTCATACAGAGCGCTATGTGGCGTTACCAATGAAAAAACCTAAACAGCCCACTTACAAATTTCATATCGCTTTGCAACTTTACCCTTAGACATTTAATCAACGTAATTGTGTCAAGCGGCACACTACTAATACTACATCACGAGATTGTTTTCCGTACTCATCCGCAGTAAAGTAGATTTTTCTACATTAGGAGCCAGCCGCCCTTCATCACACTATCTACAAATACTATGTTACTCATCTTGTGTCCACCTATTGTCACTCAACTTCCAGACCTTCCCAAACACGACAGCAACATCAGCGTAGAACCGCAGTCTGCATCCCACAGTGTCCACCAGATTAGTTGTGTGCACATAAAGTAATAGCTGTCCTGTCACTCTTCGTTGGGGAAACCCTGGCGATACCTTTGTCTCTGAGGAACACTCGTCGTCGAGGGCAACATACTGGCTGGATTCTGTTACTTAACAAGTCTTAGCACCTATCATGTATGTCCACATCTACATGAATACTCCGCAGGGCCTGACAGAGGGTTCATCAAACCACCTTCACAATAATTCTCTGTTAGTCCAACTTCGAACAGCGCTTGGAATAAACGAACACTTATATCTTTCCGAACGAGCTCTGATTTCCCTTGTTTTATCATAATGATCGCTTGTTCCTATGTAGGTCGGCGGCAATAAAATATTTTCGCATTCTGAGGAGGAAGTTGGTGATTGAAATTTCGTGAGAAGATTCCACCGCAACGTAAAACGCCTTTGTTTTAATGAAGTCCACTCCCAATCCTGTATATGAGAACCTTCGTTAACAGTCTGCAATGGGGCACCATGTCAAATGGTTTTCGGAATCCGTCTGTTGCCCCTTATCTACAGCTCGAAATGTATCATGTGGGAAAAGGGCGCGGGTGATGCTTTCCAGAAACACGCTGATTCGATGACGTTAGCTTATTGGCCTGAAGGTAATTTATTACATTCGAAATGAGAATATGTTCAAGAATTCTGCAGCAAACCAATGTTGTAGAATATTGGTCAATAATTTTTCGGTTTCATTCCTTTCTCCTACTTAAATAAAAGACTCACCAGCGGTTTCTTCCAGTTTTTGGGCGAGAGATTCGCTATAAATGAAGGGTAAGTAAAGGGCCTATGCTGCAGAGTACCCGCTGTAAAACCAAAGTGGTATTCCACACGAATTTCTGTCGCTTGAGCCTTGTCCCGCAATTACGCAGGGTCAGCCTTCGTTAATCGGATTTGGCTGTTAATTTTTTAGGGGTGTCCGGATGCCCTGCCTACCGCCACCCCGTACCCCCCGGGACGGAATTAGTGTGCCCCAATGTCTGTGTCGAGTGTAATCCATGGAATAGTGCGAATGTGTTCAGATGTCTGCGAGCCGTGTAACTGAGGCGGAACATGGGGACAAGCCGGTATTCACCTATTGGGATGTGGAAAACCGCCTGAAAACCACATCCAGACTGGCCGGCACATTGGCCCTCGTCGTTAATCCGCCGGGCGGATTCGATTCGGGGCCGGCGCGCTTACCCGAGTCCAGGAAGCAGTTCGTTAGCGCTCTTTTTTATGTTTTTATTTTTTTTATTTTTTGTTTTTGAAGTTCTTTCATCTGTTTCACATTAGCCTCCTCAATTTCTTGAAAATGCCTACAAGCCAATATCATTTTCCTTTCAAATTCCTCTTTAATCATATATTTTTCTGTCAATGCTTTATACTCTTCTTGCCCCTTCTTGAGTTTTATTTCTGCTTTCTCCAGATCCTCAGGTGACGCAGTTTCTTTCTTTAATTTTTCATATTCCAAGCCCCTTTATGTGTATGTATCCTTAGTCTTTTGTGGTATCAAGGTCGTTGACTGTATAGCTTGGACCATTTCCAATGTGCTTCCTTCTTCCTCTTCAACCAATTTATGTATTTTATGTTCTTCACCATATTTGCTAACTTCCTTCACCAGTTCAGTAACTTTCTGTACCATCTACATGTGTAAATTTGTCAGTTTCTCTGTTGAAGAGCGGAGCACTTACCAAACTGGAGCAAATGTCCCTTGCACACTGCCAGAACTTGTTTGTATACCTAACTTAACCAATAACTTTGAATTATTTTCTTCAATGTAAGATCTTTCCCTGAGGAAGTCGGCAAATTCTTTCCTTGCAACCAAACTATGTTTCATATTCTGATAAAGAACGGTGAAACCATTGTTCTTCTCTCCCCAGAAATAATCACCAAAATCGACCGTCATGATAAGGCAATACCCATCACATAAACAAATCACTCACAACGACTGACAATGATCCTCAACACACCCTTACAGCTGTAATATGCGCTCTCGGCGACCTGGACGGGTTGGTACTCCACACTAATCTGGCGACGTATTTGTTTATCATGGGAGCCTATTACTTTGTCTTCCATACTTCATACTCGGCGCCGGCGCCTCTTCCCACAAGTCCCTGATGACTTTATTTAACAGATATGTACTGTACTGGCTAGAAAACTGAAATGACGAGCAGTTGGGAAAATAATGAAAACAAAATTTATCTTTCCATAACTCATGACGCATGGACATTTTAAGCGCCTAATGTTGATGCAACTATTACGCTATTACGTGTACGTTGTCCGACCTCCATAAACAGGCATATAGGCGTACATGGGAAGAAAAAGGCCGTCTTGCAACTGTGTCTCAGCTGTGCTACATTATTTGGTTACATAAGTAATGGCATGAACGTGAGCCAGAAACACTTTTGTTGTTTGTCAGCTGTAAATACTTGTTTGAGAAGCAGACAGCGGATAATTACGGTCCGTGTTTTCTCTCGGCTGCGAGGACACTGCTTTACGTCCTGGGAGCAGTTTTAATTCGTGGAATCTGCTGATACTCCAGTGCGTGGCCCACTCCGACACAACTGCCGTTACGTAAATAAGAGGTCGCGGAGGTTGGCCAGAAAAAAATTTAGCTCTCCGTTACGCAACGAGAGGCCATTTCTGGGTCCTCCTGGAGGACTGGAGCACTGGAGGACTGGAGGCGTGGCTCAAGACGAATGGCGGCTGAGGGGGGCGGGGGGTGGGGGGGGGGCAGAGACTCGGAGAAGGCAAGCCGTATCTCACCTTCCGCTAATTACTTCTGCACCGTCGGCCTGTTCCCCCTCTGCTCCTACTACTACCTGGCGATTTCATCTCCTTGTCGACACTTCCTTACAGATAGCGTCCTATCAGCTATTATGCCATACGGCGCCACGTATATGCCCACGCAACGACTGTTTTTGTTAATTTGCATCCACCTGTTAATTTCCAAACTTAAAATCTCACAACATCAAGTATTGTCTGAAGAATTTGGCAGAGCACTGCAAGACTCAAGTCGAGACATGGAACCTGGACCAGTTTGATGAATCTCACAAAAGTATTAACATCTTCGGGACAATCGACAATTACAAAACATGGTATGTGCGATACAAGAGATAGGTGAAATACCTCGGACACTGTCGTCTTATATTCGGAATACTAATTATGTAAGGCCCGACAGGTGTGACTGCTACCTAACCATCATTCCAGTAAGTGATGGTTGAAAAACATGAGCACGAATTATTTGCAGGACAGTGGAACGACACTAAAATCACCATCGCGTAAGATCAGTTTAGGTTCCGGACATATGTAAGAAAACATTAAGATAATACTGATGCTACGGTGATATTGGAAAACAGACTAAAGAAAATCAAACCTACATTTACAGTATTTTTAGAGTTGAGAAAAGCATTTGACAGTGTTGACTAGATTACTTTCTATCAATTTTTTATTTTATCAGGAGAAAATTTAGGTAGAGAACAGTTACCGATACCTTGTAGACCTAGACAAACCAGATTGCAATTCTAAGGGTCAAAGGACATGAAAGGGAGGTAAAAGTGAGGGTGGAGTGAGACAGAATTGTAGTTTGTCCCTGATGTTTTTCAAACTGTACATTGAGCAAGTAGTGACGGACACAAAAGAGAAGTTTGAAAAGTAATTAAACTTTGCCGATAACATTGTTATCATACCAGAATGTGGGATATCAGGTGAATGGAAGTAGAGTGACTGAAAAGGAGTTTCCAAATGAAAGTCAGAATAAATAAAACAGGAATAATCCAATTGTAGCCAAATTAAATGAGATGTAGGAAATCAGGCGATAAATCGGTTGTCGAGTTTTGGGAGACGAAAGTAACTGACGATGCCAAAAGTAAAGAGGGTATGAAATGCAGCCTGACAATAGCGAGAAAAGCAATTGTACGAATAAGAAGACTTTTAACCTCTGATAGAACTTTAATGATCACTTAGTCTTCTCTGAAATCATTGTTCTGTAGCGTGGCAAACCCCCTGTGGGTTCGGGGGTAAGAATAGGCCCACGGTATTCCTGCCTGTCGTAAGAGGCGACTAAAAGGAGTCTCAAACGTTTTGGCCTTGTGAGATGGTCCCCTAACGGGTTTGACCTCCATCCTTCTAAATTTTCCGAAGAGCGAGCCGATTGGGGAAGGGCGCCTTACAAGGAGCGATGTGTCCATCAAGCATTACCATCTCTAGCCAGGTTTGTCGTCATCGCTTAGCAGTCCCGCTCACCTACCATCTCTTGGGCGTGGATTTGTTCTTGGGTGCGGTTTCTTGCAGTCTGCTATGCTGTGCCGCTTTATGCGCCAATGACGATATTGGACTACATCACCTGAAATCCAGCACGGTAGCCAGTCCGTTGTGGTGGGGCCGCCATGTACCCTGTTGGTTGTAGCCCCCTGACTACACAGGGATCGCTCTGCTGATGCCAGCGCCGTTAACTCCCCACGTATGCCAAGGAGTAGATGCCTATCTCCTTGGGGCATTGGGACTCCCGGCAATGGCCATCCTGCCAGGTGGTCGTTGCTGAGGCTGGGTGGCGCCCGTGGGGAGGGCCCTTGGTCGGAGTAGGTGGCATCAGGGCGGATGACCCGCAATGAAGCGTGGTACATCATCTCTTGCTGGTGGCCAGCCGCCAGCAGTCTCTAAGCGTTCCAGGGCTCAATACAACGCAACTACATATGACCCCAAATCGTTCCCCTCCCTGGCTACACCATGGGAGGAACGAAAGACTAAGGATGCCAGCGAACCATACTCGCCCCGCTACCTGGTGTGTACGAGAGCTGATGGTGAATCCTTTACATCCATGAAGCCTCAGTTCTTCGTCGAGCACTTAGAGGACAAGTTCGGGGAGGTGGAGGGCTTGTCCAAAATGCGCTCGGGCTCGGTTTTGATCAAATCGGCGTCCTCCGCCCAGTCCCGCCGGTTACTCGATTGTAACAAGCTGGGGGATGTTCCGGTTACAATCACGCCCCATAAGAGTCTTAATATGGTCCAGGGCATAATATTCCATCGGGACCTTCTCTTGCAGTCCGATGACGAGCTTCGCGCCAATTTAGAGCGGCGAGGTGTTCACTTCGTCCGGCGCGTACATCGTGGTCCAAGGGATAAGCAGGTTGCCACCGGTGCCTTCATCTTGGCCTTCGAGGGTGATACTTTACCTGAGAAGGTCAAGGTGATGGTCTATCGTTGTGACGTCAAGCCATATATCCCTCCCCCGATGCGGTGCTTTAAGTGCTGGAAGTTCGGGCACATGTCTTCCCGCTGTACTTCCGGCCTCACATGTCGAGATTGTGGACGCCCATCACATCCCGATACTCCATGTGCTCCGCCTCCCATCTGTGTAAACTGCGGAGAGCACCACTCACCTTGCTCGCCGGACTGCAGGATCTACCAGAAAGAGCGCAAAATCATGGAGTATAAGACCCTGGACCGCCTGACATACACTGAGGCCAGGAAGAAGTTCGAACGCCTCCATCCTGTTCAAATGCCTGCCTCTTACGCCGCGGCTACTACTGTTATGGCCCCATTAGCTCTCCCTCAGACTGCCACTTCTCAGAGCCGGAATGCTACGCCTGCCCCCTTGATGGTGGGGGGCACTTCACTCCCTGCTGCTCCTGCACTACCTGCCTCAGGAGCAGCAACCCCCCAACCATCGGGGACATCAGTCCCCACTTCTAAGCTGGGGAAACCTCAAACTTCCCCTGCTCGAATAGCACGGAAAGGGTCCCTTGGGTCCCTTCCTTCCCAGGTTTCCGCCTCTGGGAAGGGTGACGTCAGCCAATGGAAGAAAAGCAGACCAGCGGCTGATCGCAGGGCTTCCCGCTCCTCCTCCGTCCCGGAGACTGACTCGCTGGAGCCCTCCCAGCCAATGAAACCCAAGGACCAGAGAGACAAGACGAAGAAGAAGACCTCTAAGGCCAAGGACCACGCGGTGGCATCCACCCCCCTGCTCCCTACAGGCTCTGCGTCCGGAGATAAGGTGGAGATCCGGGCGTCCGCTGAGGACCTGGATCTCGCCGGACCCTCGGACGCCATGGAAGCAGATTGTCCTGGTCCTCCATCGGTGGCAGCAGGTGACCCAGTGGCGTGATCTGCCTCCTCGGCCCCTTCACGCCTTTTTCGGACATGGACAAAGCAATACTCCAGTGGAACTGCAGCGCTTTTTTCCACCACCTTGCTGAGCTTCGCCAACTCATCAGCAGTCACCCTTTCCTCTGCATTGCCCTACAGGAAACTTGGTTTCCGGCAATGCGGACCCCTGCCCTACGTGGGTATCGGGGTTATTACAAAAACCGGGCAGCTTATGAGAGGGTATCTGGTGGAGTCTGCGTCTACATCCTTAACTCTGTCTACAGCGAATGTGTACCTCTTCACACACCTTTAGAGGCTGTCGCTGTAAGGATGTGGACGCCTCAGCCTATTACTGTCTGCAGTTTGTATCTTCCGCCAGATGGTGATGACTCGCGTCATGTGTTGGCTGCATTGATAGCACCACTGCCTCCTCCTTTTGTGTTACTGGGCGACTTTAACGCCCATAACCCCCTGTGGGGTAGCGCCGCGATTACTGGCCGGGGTAGAGATGTCGAGACTCTTCTCTCGCAGCTTGACCTCTGCCTCTTAAACACGGGAGAGCCGACACATTTCAGCGTCGTCCATGGCACATTTTCGGCCATCGACCTTTCTATCTGCAGCCCCGGACTTTCACCATCCATCCACTGGAGTGTCCATGACGACTTATGTGGTAGTGACCATTTCCCCTTCTTTCTGTCACTACCACAGCGTCACTCTTCTGAACGCCCCTCCAGATGGGCTCTGAATAAGGCTGATTGGGGCTTGTTCTCCTCTCTCGCCACTATCGCACCTCCTTCCCCTGACACCATTGATGCGGTGGTTCAGTCGGTCACCACCGGCATCGTTTCTGCGGCGGCATCTGCGATTCCCTGTTCATCCGGGTCCCCTCGGAGGAGGACTGTGCCTTGGTGGGCGCCCGAGATCGCAGAGGCGATTAGAGATCGCCGGCGGGCTCTTCAACGCCATAAGCGGCACCCGTCCTTGGAGAACCTCATCGTTTTTAAACAGCTCTGTGCCCGTGCCCGACGCCTTATTCGCCAACGGAAGCAGGAGTGCTGGGAACGGTATGTTTCCACCATTGGCGTCCGTACCTCTGCATCGCAGGTTTGGGCTAAGATTAGGCGACTCCATGGCTATCGGCCGCCTGTCTCTGTCCCTGGGCTTTCGCTGAATGGAGTGGTGTGTACTGACTCCGACACGATTGCGGTCCGGTTAGCAGCGCATTTTGCTCAGTGTTCCGCATCTACGAATTACCCACTGGCCTTCCGCTCCCGGAAAGAGCGGTTGGAAAGTTGGAGGCTTTCCTTTCACACGCGCCACGCGGAGTCGTACAATGCTCCTTTCAGCGACTGGGAATTCCAGAGTGCCCTATCTGCTTGCCCTGATACGGCTCCTGGGCCAGACCGCATCCACAGCCAGATGCTGAAACACCTCTCTGTGAATTGCAAGCGACGCCTCCTAGATGTTTTCAACCGCATCTGGGTTGAGGGTGTGTTCCCGTCTCAATGGCGAGAAAGCATCGTCCTCCCCGTGTTGAAACCTGGCAAGAACCCGCTGGAGGTGGACAGCTACCGCCCCATAAGCCTCACCAACGTTCTTTGCAAGTTGCTAGAACGTATGGTGAGCCGGAGGTTGAGTTGGCTCCTCGAGTCTCGAGGCCTTCTGGCTCCATCTCAGGGTGGGTTCCGCAAAGGCCGCTCTGCCGTCGATAATCTGGTCTCCCTAGAGTCTGCCGTCCGTACAGCCTTTGCACGCCGCCAACATCTGGTTGCCGTCTTCTTCGACATGCGGAAGGCGTACGATACGACTTGGCGATATCACATCCTGGCCACACTTCATGGGTGGGGTCTTAGGGGCCCGCTCCCGATTTTTATTCAGAATTTTCTGTCGTCTCGTTCCTTCCGCGTGCAAGTTGCTGCGTCCCATAGTTCCTCCCGGGTCCAGGAGAACGGGGTCCCACAGGGGTCTGTCCTCAGTGTCTCCCTGTTTTTAATTGCGATCAATGGGCTCGCTGAGGCGGTGGGATCGTCCGTCGCAGCTTCGTTGTATGTAGACGATTTCTGCCTCTACTACAGCTCCGCTAGCATTGCAGTTGCTGAGCGCCAGCTGCAGGGCGCTATCCGCAAGGCGCAGTCGTGGGCTGTAGCGCACGGCTTCCAGTTTTCGGCCGCTAAGACCTGCGTTGTGCATTTCTGCCGGCGTCGCACGGTTCACCCTGAGCCACGCCTTTACCTTGACGGTGAACCTCTTGCTGTGGTAGAGACGCATCGGTTCTTGGGACTGGTATTTGATGCCCGGTTGACTTGGCTGCCTCATATTAGGCAGCTTAAACAAACATGCTGGCGGCATTTAAACGCTCTCCGTTGCCTTAGCCACACCGGATGGGGTGCCGATCGGTCCACCCTTCTCCGGCTGTATCAAGCGCTGATCCAGTCCCGCCTTGATTATGGGTGTGTGGCTTATGGTTCGGCGTCGCCATCAGCGTTGCAATTGCTGGATCCCATCCATCACTGCGGGATCCGACTCGCCACAGGAGCATTTCGGACAAGCCCTGTTGACAGCTTACTTGTGGAGGCTGGTGTTCCTCCATTGCGGATCCGGCGCGACCGACTTCTGGCCGCTTATGCTGCCCACGTTTGTAGCTTGCCAGGGCATCCCAACTACCGTCTCCTGTTCCCGCACTCAATCGTCCATCTTCCAGACAGGCGGCCCCGGTCAGGGTGTACGATCGCGGTTCGCATCCGGGCTCTACTGTGTGGGATTGAGTTTTTTCCTCTCCCGCCTGTTTTCCGGGCCAATCTCCGTCTGCCCCCTTGGTGTGTGCGCCGACCATGCATTCGGCTGGATTTGGCACAGGGTCCGAAAGACTCGGTCCCTCCTCCGGCCCTCCGCCGCCGCTTTGTTGCTCTCCTTGCCGAGTTTCCCGGATCTGCCGTGATCTATACCGACGGTTCGATGGTCTCTGGTCGCACTGGTTACGCTCTTACTCTAGAGGATCATTGTGAGCAACGGTCGCTCGCACCCGGGAACAGTGTATACACTGCCGAGTTGGTTGCCGTCTATCGCGCCCTAGAGTATATCCGCTCCCGCTCAGGTGAGTCCTTTGTCATCTGTAGTGACTCCCTGAGTGGTTTACGAGCTCTTGACCAGTGCTTTCCTCGTTCCCGTCTGGTGATGGCCATCCACGAGTCGCTCCATGCTCTTGCCCGTTGCGGCCGCTCCGTGGTCTTTGTTTGGACCCCAGGTCATGTCGGCATCCCGGGCAATGAGCGGGTTGACACGCTGGCTAAACAGGCAGTGAGTTCACCGGCTCTGGAACTCGGCCTTATGGAGTGTGATCTCCTGTCGCTTTTGCGCCAGAAAGTGCTTGGTGCCTGGGGTGACGAGTGGCGCACCCTGCCCACGCCCAACAAACTTCGGGCGGTGAAGGAGACGACCCGTGTGTGGCGCTCCTCCATGCGGGCCTCTCGGAAGGACTCTGTCGTCCTCTGCCGGCTGCGCGTTGGCCACACGTGGCTGACGCACGGCCATTTGTTGCGCCGGGAGGACACACCGCTATGTCACTGCGGGGCAGCTCTGACGGTGGTCCACATTTTGGTGGACTGCCCGCTTTTAACAGGACTCAGGCAGACGTTTGCGCTGCCTGATACCCTCCCTGCCCTTTTATGTGATGACGATGCTATGGTGGACCTCGTGTTGAGTTTTATTCGGGCAGGGGGTTTTTATCGTATGATTTGAGTGTTTGTCCTTTTATTTCCTGTATTGACTTGGGCCTTTGGCCTGTGGTTTTAAACTGTGGGTTTTAATGTCATTTGGTGGTTGGCTTTTCCTTATTTTCATGGTCGGCCAACCACCTTCACACTCGGTGCGATTTTAGTTCCGTTTGTCTGGTCTTTGTCTGCCTTTCTTGTATTGTGTCGTCCCTTCTCTCAGTTCTCCGTTTTTAACGACTGACAGTTTTTATTTCGTGTGATTTTATCGTGGAACAAGGGACCGATGACCTTAGCAGTCTGGTCCCTTCAATCCCACACCCAACCAACCAACCTGTAGCGTGGCAATATATGGAAGTGAAATGTGGACGATAGAAGAGTAACGGCAAGAAACGAATAGCAGGTTATTAAATGGTGTGTTACGTAGGAGTATAGACTGTTGGATGGATAGCTTGTGTAACTAATGCTCAAGTATCCAACTGGGGTAGGGAATGAAAAGTTAGGTTGACAGTAGACACCGTGAGGCTTCTAGGAGTAGCTAATTTCGAAATCGAGGAGCATTCTGGCCTGACTGCAGTAAGAATGTTAAAGTCGATTCAGGCTTAGGTGTTTATGTAGAGGTGTGACAAGTGGTACTAGACCAGATAGTATACACGGCAGCAGCAAACCTGTTTTATGGTTGAAAATAAAAACAACATAAAAATTACGTAATACGCACACGGCAGGTGTAACGACTATGAGATGAGTTGATATACATTTGCATGATTACAGCCTTACTGTACTACGGCATTTTTTCATCTACATCTACACCTATAATCGGCAAACCACTTTGAGGTGTAGGGGAGGGTATTTTGTGTGCCACTGCCGGTTATCCCCCTTTCCTGTTCCAGTCGCGAATGGTTCGCGGGAAGAAAGATTGTCGGTAAGCCTGCATACGGCCTCGAATCTCTCCAGTCTTATCTTCACAGTCTTTTCGCGAGATATATGCAGGAGGAAGCAACATATTTGTTGAGTCTTCTAGGAATGTACGCTCTCGGAACTTTAATAATGAAGCACACCATGACGCAGAGCGCCTCTTCTGCAGCATCTGCCAATGGAGTTGGTTGACCATCTGTGTGAGGCTTTCGTGCTTACTAAATGAAACTGTAACGAAAGGCGTCACTCTTCTTTGGAACTTCTCTATTTCCTCTGTCAGTCCTACCTGGTACGATCCCATACTGACGAGCAATATTGGAATACTGCTCGAATGAGTGTTTTCTAAGATAATGCCTTTTTTTGATGGACTACATTCTATGAGGGTTCTTCCAAAAAATCTCAGTCGGGCAGCTGCCTTACGCGTCATTAATTTTATGTGACTCCTGTGCATTTCATGAAAGTAACTGCTTTCAGCGATTCTTCTGCAATTGTGTAATCATACAATGAGTATTTCTGTCTATGTATACACAGTGCGTTACATTTATTTATTTTTAAGGTCAGCTGCCACACCGTACACCATGCCTTGATGCTCTGCAGGTCTTCCTCCATTTCACAACCATTATTTCCTACCGTCACGACTTCTTTGCGTATAACTCTATCAACAGCGAAAAACCTGTTGGAACTTCCGGCGTTATATAAACAGTGTGGTCTATTGATAGTGACCGGGCCAAATATCTCACGAAATAAGCATCTACCGAAAAAACTACAAAGAACGAAACTCGTCTAACTTGAAGGGCGCTATGGTTGGCCCGCTAGATGGCGCTGCCATAGGTCAAACGGATATCAACTGCGTTTTTTTAAAAATAGGAATCCCCATTTTTATTACTTATTCGTGTAGTACGTAAATAAATATGAATGTTTTAGTTGGACCACTTTTTTGGCTTTGTGATAGATGGCTCTGTAATAGTCGCTAACGTATAAGTACGTGGTATCACGTAACATTTCGCCTGTGCGGACGGTATTTACTTCGTGATACATTACCCATGTTAAAATGGACCGTTTACCAATTCCGGAAAAGTTAGATATCGTGTTGATGTATGGCTATTGTGATCAAAATGTCCAACGGGCGTGTGCTATGTATGCTGCTCGGTATCGTGGACGACATGATCCAAGTGCCCGGACCGTTCGCCGGATAGTTGCGTTATTTAAGGAAACAGGAAGTGTTCAGCCACATGTGAAACTTCACCACGACCTGTAACAAATGATGAAGCTCAAGTAGCTGCTGTCGCGGCTAATCCGCACATCAGTAGCAGACAAATTGCGCGAGAATCGGGAATCTCAAAAACGTCGGTGTTGAGAATGCTACATGAACATCGATTGCAACCGTAGCATATTTCTATGCACCAGGAATTGCATGGCGATGACTTTGAACGTCGAGTACAGTTCTGCCACTGGGTACAAGAGAAATTACGGGATGATGACAGATTTTTTCACGCGTTATATTTAGCGACGAAGAGTCATTCACCAAGAGCGGTAACGTAAACCAGCGTAATATGCACCATTGGGCAACGGAAAATGCACGATGGGTGCAACAAGTGGAACATCAACGACCTTGGCGGGTTAATGCATGGTGCGGCATTATGGGAGGAAGGATAATTGGCCCCCATTTTATCGATGGAAATCTAAGTGGTGCAGTGTATACTGATTTCCTATGTAATGTTCTACCGATGTTACTACAAGATGTCTCACTGCATGACAGAATGGCGATGTACTTCGAACATGATGGATGTCTGGCACATAGCTCGCGTGCGGTTGAAGCGATATTGAATAGCATATTTCACGACAGGTGGATTGGTCGTCGAAGCACCATACCATGGCCCGCACGTTCAGCGGATCTGACGTCCCTGGATTTCTTTCAGTTGAGTAAGTTGAAGGATATTTGCTATCGTGATCCACCGACAACGTCTGACAACATACGCCAGCGCATTGTCAATGCATATGCGAACATTACGGAAGGCGAACTACTCGCTGTTGAGAGGAATGTCGTTACACTTATTGCCAAATGCACTGAGGTTCACGGACATGATTTTGAGCATTTATTGCATTAATGTGGTATTTACAGGTAATCACGCTGTAACAGCATGCGTTCTCAGAAACGCCGAGTTCACGAATGTACATGTATCACATTGGAACAACCGAAATAAAATGTTCAAACGTTCTTACGTTCTGTATTTTAATTTAAAAAACCTTCCTGTTACCAACTGTTCGTCTAAAATTGTGAGCCATATGTTTGTGACTATTACAGCGCCATCTACCACAAAGCGAAAAAAATGGTAACAGAAAACGCCTCTCTTCTATAACTCTGGAGATAGCTGGGCATTTCCTTAATGCCGTCACGCCGAGCAAAGGATCCACTTTTTCGCCACTTTTTCGTCTTTTCAGCTCTATGTTCTATTAATCCTAACCGACAAGTGTTGAGAGTAATGAACAATACTCAAGTTTGGTCTTAGAAGTGTTTGTAAGTCACTTCTTTTTTCAACGTATTCTATTTTACACAATGAATCCCATTTGGTACTTACTATAGCAGCTTCTAGCTATTTTTTATATTTACTGTTCCCATTTTAATAAAATCTGGAAATGTTCAAACTCGTACAAAGTTAAACAGCCTCGTATCTTTCTCTATGATTTGATATACACATGGAAGTAGTTGTAATAGACAAATCTCCTTCAAAATAAGACTTTCTCCACTCCACTTTATTAATTAGTCTCTTAGATATGATTTTTCTGTGAGACGTTCATAATCGATGAAGTCTAAAATGATGACTGCACTTTCCACGTCCACAAGGCCTAACGTCTACAAATGTTACATCCATACTGGCATTAGCTTCTTTTCTTTCTCCTTAAAACAGACTTTGCACTGATTTTGCCAATTATTACAGTCTTAAATTACTTCGAAGAGAATCTGAGATTCATTTGTCCGGAAGTACCTACTCACTCCAGCAAAGAAATGAATTTAAATAAAATGAATTCCAATTTACATACAGCTCCGCAATCCACCCAACCACCGGAACAGGACAGATAACTTAACAAACCCCACAAGACTCGCATAACTCTCCTCCAGAAATTTTCTTTCTCTCCCATCAAGCCAAGTTGGCAAGTGCTCCAGATCGACCAACAGTACTCAAGAATTAGTCGATCTGAGTGTGGAACCTAATTTACTATCAAAATAAAAATAATTTCAAGTGAATTAAAATTTGTAGAATAGAAGCGTCGTCACCATTTAAGCTAAGGAAGTTATTTTTATTCCCACAGAACGTAAATTCGTTTCTAGCTTAAATCGTTTTCAGCCCATCTTACGCATTCTGTGAAACTCTGAAAGGCCTCTATGAGTCGTTTCCTAAGGTTTTACTCGCGTTAACTTCACCATCCAAATCATTAGCACCTGACACTTTCAGTGTGTTTAGTAAATCATGCTGCGATAAAAATTGACCAACTGAGTGTTTCCTCATCACCAATAGTTTCACACATTTATTGTAACTATTTCTTTTTTTGTAACTGGTTTATAAGTATGTATGCAGATTCATTAATTACACGTGTTTCCCCCACCTTACACACCCTCGTTTATGATGTTTTAACATTGTATTCCTAAGTTCTCGTTCCTCCCATCTTTGAATGACAAAGTGGCTGAATGTGCCTGCGTATTGCGTTTCCGATGTGTTTGGCTGTGGGTGCAGTTTCCATCTGTTTCTGTGGCGGTTTAGCCAACTCTTGTGTAAACTTAGCGTGGGGCAAATGAGTTTGGGTCCCTCTGGCCGACGCGCTATTGTGCTTAAGTTGACATGGTACGGCAAACGTTCCTCTGGCCTTGCCCCTACCTGTATAAAGCCCGATTTTGTCAGGGTACTCGGCACTCATTGCTGGGGACTTGGTGAGCTGGCCGCTCGTGAGAGATCGTCTACAGACACTGAGTAAGTTTGAGAATAGCCGATTAATCCATTTCTTTCGGAGGCTTATGTCATGCTATTCAGCACAGAGAGTCCTAGGATTTCTGCTGTTGTTCGATTTTTATAGGTAGTTACTTTGTTCGGCCAACTTAGAAATGTAAAAGCATGATGGGCGCCCTGTGCTTTGTTTCAATTACTACTCTTGTTTTCTCAGTGTGAATATGCGTGTATTTGTGTTTCTTCCACTATAATTCTTCCCTTTTCAATAGCTTTTTTTTGTTCCTAAATTTCTATCTGTTTCGTACGTACGCCTTTATCTGGTACAGTCCACGTGTTCGCAAATGGCTTAGAGAGCATTCAGTCTCCAACAGTTATTTTGTCAATACTTCGCAGCAATCTTCTTATGTGGTTAAATATTTCTCCGGAACATCAAGTTATTCAGGATTTTCATGTTTTCTGACCGTTCGCAAATTTCTGTGATTCTTTCCTTCCACCGGATGTGGCGAGTCTATGCTAGAGGTTATGGTTATTTTAGTATTTTTGTATTATTTCACGTTTGCAGTTCCTTCTCCACTCTCTTTTTGCTTCCGAAATTCTAGAATTTTCGCAGTATGTTCTGCATGCTAACCTGTTCACCCATCTGGTTCTTTTCTGGGCGTTTGGATAAATTCATACTTCTATTCATTATTCATGCTTTAGGTCTGTGGGAACGTACATTGCTGATTATATGTTATTATGGTGTACTATGTTCTAATTCTTCTAATTTGTTCTTTCTCTCTCTCTCTCTCTCTCTCTCTCTCTCTCTCTCTCTCTCTCTCTCTCTCTCTCTCTCTCTCTCTCTCTCTCTGTGTGTGTTTGTGTTTGTGTTTGTGTTTGTGTTTGTGTTTGTGTGTGTGGTGACAGTGTGGATGTGCAAGTACGTGTGTGATAGTTGTCCATCAAACTATTCCTATTACAAGCTATCAGTTGCTCATGAGCCACTGGGGCAAAATATATTGTCATTTCTTTAGTAAATTAGGCGCCAGCAACCCATTATGTTCTAATGTAAATGTTTGTACGTTCTGTCTAAAGTTCTGCAAGTAATAAATGTTCAGCAGAATTTTAACTGGGTTTCAGCCATATTACTACTAAGTTATGCAACACATGCCAATCTTTGTTTGCTAGGATACATTCTACGCCGTTTTCCTTTGCGTAAATGAATAAGGGACGTTTATTTTCTTTATGAAGTAGAAGATTGATCTTCTAGACACTGGATACTACAGGCAGACTGGTTAAATGATTAGTATTGTGCTTAAGCTGTTAGCCACCTTCCATACGTCCAGAAGAAAGAGTTATTTTGAACGCTCACTGTGTTTTGCTGACAGATGCATACCCCCTTGCACATTGATTTTTGATAGTTATTTGATGAACTAAGTGATCAGGTGGCTTGGACATTTTTCAGCTAATTCTTAAAGTTTATTAAGCAGTTGTACCACTGGCTGAATTGGATCTACCATTCTCAATTAATTCAAGTGATCAGTGAGCTTTTAAGTAATTTAAATTGCTTCTAGCATTGTTACGTGGTGGCCGAGAATAGAGAAAACTGAATAGAAACTACATATCAAATTGTATCTTATAACTGTCTTACCTTATGGCGAATTTTTTTGATGATAGGAAAAGAAAGTATTGTGACACTGGAGCTAATGTGGGATAAACGGTCTTGGTTAAGTGCTCGGAATGCCAGGTAGCGTGCATTAGGTGTCGCAACGGCCGACTTTCGGGGTGCGCCAGCAGCTCTGACTGCGCACTGCTTGCTACGGCGCGCTGCACGCACGTTCCTCGGGACATTTCGCCTCATCTTTGCGGCTAAAATGTGCATTTGGTAAGCACAACATAGGCTGGAAGTTGCTAGAAAACGGAGAAAATGAAATTCACTTCAGAGTTTGTAATTGTACTTGAATTACGCAACCATTACGGCACCTCATCTGAACCTCTCGATACCAGCAGTATTCTACTGTGTTTCTGTAAAGTAGTTGACATATTTCTGGGACAACATTCAGATTTGATTTCATTAATGTAGAGGTACTTTGATACATCGAGACGTTTATATTGCAATGATATTATGTGTATTCTTTCGTTTGCCACTATGATCTTTGACGTACTTGTAACTCTTTTTTTGGGCGCGTAAGCGGTTATTAGTTAGAGGGTCGGACCCTGAGAAGGTCAAGTCTTGGACGTCATGTTGGAAAGACGCATATTGTAGTCAGTTTATAAAATGTGAACCCAACAGTGAGGAAGATGTTTTCAAGTATGCTTTGTATTGTGAAGTGATGTTTTGTGTGTTACGTGATATTTTAACAAAAGCAATAAAAAGGAAGTGTAACTTAAATTCTGAGTGCTGATTATTTTTTTACATCACCATTGTGCTAACTTTCAAAGATTTAATCTTCAAGAATGGTCTGTGAAACGCATCTATAAAACGTTTGAATATCGCAGAATAAAACCTAGGCATTCTTTGCATCCGAGCTTGGAATCACCACCACCTAGATTTTCGACGATTGAGCCATGATTTTACAATGATACCTGCGTGAGAAACACGAAACGATGAGTGCCTAGTTTATTCATTATTACATGAAATCACTTTATTAACTGTGCTCTAATGACACCTGCCACATAATAACTTTGTTGTTGCCCGAAAATGCAGTATTTATCAGCGTGGGCAACACCACAACCATTATTAAATTTTTGACCTTTGTTGTGGCACGGTTGTTAGAAGTTCGAAACAGCAGAATTGCGCAAGTGTTTTCAAACCAGATAATTCTTTTTGGCAGTGTCACCAATTTCCGGTATGACTTCAAAAAAGCTCTGCGCGGAAACGCCATGCCACTCAATCGAAGCGAGTGGGAGCTGTGGCCGCTACAGATAGTGACCTGCTCTGTGTCACTGCTCGTAGCATTACTTACGTCTAAGAGGAGGCGTTTTGGCATACACTGTCGAAATTTACTGTTCTGGTCGTAAGGTTTTACACACTTTTGGCTCAGTAAATCGTACTAGCTACATCTGGGTACTAGCTACATCTGGGTACTAGCTACATCTGGGTACTAGCTACATCTGGGTACTAGCTACATCTGGGTACTAGCTACATCTGGGTACTAGCTACATCTGGGTTCTACCTACATCTGGGTAGTGAGAGTGCACGACTGGGCTTGAGACAGGTACGACACATTCTGAACTCCCATTACCGTAGAACGAAACAGCAAAACGGGTTAAAAATGGTTCCAATGGCTCAACATAGAAATTACTAAGTTATGATATTTTGCGTATTTTCGTTCAGTGGCATCTTTCGGGATACTGTCCTGGAGCAACAACAGATTTAGGCAGAAGGTATCGACTGCATGAAAAAACGAAATACGAATTATGGGTGGGGTTCACAGGCATCTGTTTAAACAATTATGAACGTTGACCACTGCCTCGCAGTACGTTTAAAAACACCACACACCGACGCGACACACGTTCACATCTTTGACAGACGAGAGCGCCGTGACCAGGGAACTGTAGGGCGAGTTGCAATTCCAAAAGCACTCGTCGGTGATGCAGCAGCGTGTAACAGGAAAGCGTGGTTCCGAAGCTGTAAAAGATGTGCTGTTGAGCAATAGGAGAAAGTCATTTGGTCGAATGAGTCTTGTTTTACACGGTTTCCAGCCTCTGGCCGAGTTTACGTTTCTAGAGTGCAACATGGCGAAGATTCGGTGATAGTTTGGGCAACCGTAGCGTGGTTTTCACGGGCCCCTTGAGCACGCTGCAAGGTCGCATTACTGCCAACAATTATGTGGCAATTATGATTGATCAGATACATCCCATGGTACAATGTTTGTTCTCCAACGGTGATCCTGTGTCCCAAGATCTGAGGGGCCCAGCTCACAAGGGTCGTGTAATCCAGCACTGGTTCTGTGAGGGTGAGCATTAATTGTCGCACCCCCGGTGGCCACCACAGCCAGAAGATCTCAGCATCACGAAGCCTGTGTGGTCTGTTTTGGAGAGAAGGGTTCCGCGATCGCTATCCATCTCTATGACCGTTACCTAATCTTGCACTCTTTTTCAGGAAAAACGGTGTAATATTCCTTTGAAAGCCATACAGGACACGAATTTATCAACTCAGAGACGACTGGAAGCTATTTTGAAAGCCTACGGGTTTCCCACACGATACTGGACTGAGTAATATGTTTTGTTTTTGTTGCTTCGATATTTTTGTCCAATCCGTGTACATAGATAGCCTACATATACACATTTTCAAAAAAATTTATTTTTGTCCCTTACACAACGTTGTCTCAGAAATTAATTACAACACTTCCACTGCCTTACTCCGATCAAAATTTTCTGCGGGTTTGCCTCGCTCACCAAGCGAATGCTAGAGCTGAAGGTCCCCCCTAAGACATTAAAACTTACTCCCACCTAGCTTACATAAAAAATGCAAAAATATTTAAAAATGTCTTCGGTAATACTGCAGGAGCAAACGTTATATTCTCTAACTCTGAAAAATATTGTTATTCTGTATGGGCTGAATACCGGAAGTGAAAACAGGTCTCTGTCATTTGAATAAATTATGAAATAAATTATGATAATTTGAATTTTACATGCTATTCCTCTGACGTTGCTAAAATAGCATCGGCTCTGTGTGGTTGCATTAAGACCACATTGACATACGTAAATAAATTTTGCACTTTATCGCCTTTACAAAAGATCGGGCTTGGTGTGTTACTAATGAATCAAGTCGGTTCTTGTTATCAGATACTAAAACTGTGATCGGTCGAGGAAACCGACCGACCGTCCATACTTCCACAGAGGCATCAGCTAGTACGGTTACTGAGACCACCATTATTTATAAAAATAATTTCAGTTATAAAAAGGGACCATTTAGGGTGCCAGCACTACATTGGTGAAAGCAACACTGACTCAAAGGAAGTCTCGGCGCTTGTTCGTGACGTCACGTAAGCTAGGTACGGCGAACGCCAGGTCTGTTGCAGGCATACTTATAATGGTGGTATCTCCCTCTCTGACACAGGAAAATGTGAAGCTATTGGCGGTAGTTGACCAACACACATTGTTCTCAGAGATTTCTTCAATCAATTAACTGTCCAATTCATTACACTTCTTAACAAATAGCATACTCCTGAACTTGACATACAAAAACAAATTCATGGTCTAGCAACAACAGAATTCGTGCATCTTTACCTTATTTGTAAATCTGAGGAAGTTACGTTTGTACTGGGTTGCTTTTACAAGAATCTATGAGCATATTGGTGCTGTTCTTTAGGTATCTTGGATGACTATGGGATGAGGAGCACTGAATGTCAATGAAATATCCTGCGATTGTACACGCTGGGGGAGGGGGTGGAGGGTAGAAGAAGAGGCAAAAGAGAGATACTTGTTTTATCAAATAATTTTTTTTATCTTTTAAAGTTTCTCCTTTCAATTGCAAGAGGGGAATATTTATCTTTTCTAATGTGCATGTTTGAAAAAGTTTAAGCTCAGCAGTGTTTTCGATGTATGAAGCTATTTGGTTTCCTGTTTAGAATTCCTTTCGTTGAAAACAACTGTAATCTAATGACTGGCAACAGTTGAAAATTTACACATGTAAATTAGTTCACATTTCCAGTGACGATGTCAAGCGAAACTAAATAAATAAATAAAAGAAACGAGTTCATTGTAGGGGGGTTGGGGTAAGTTTCGATAGCAAAATGGATCATGTAAATATTGTTACTTGAATGTAAAATTTCCGAAGCCTCCATCGGGGCAAAGCATCTTCTCATATTGATCTACGTTTGTTTCGACAGGATTCAGTAATACAGAACTATTACCTTCATTTGTAGCTTTACGATAGTAAGAAAATCTTTCATCTAAATAAAACTGCAGAATCCAAAACAACACCAAACATTTTGTCCAAAAATAAGAGATTTATATTGATAAGCACGCCCAGGCGTTTCTGCCTGCAACAGACCTGGCGTTCGCCGTGCCTAGCTGACGTGACGTCACTAACAAGCGCCGAGGCCTTCCTTTGAGTCGGTGTTGGTGAAAGTCAAGACTTATTTTATTCTGTTGTTATTAAGATAAAAGATGTCACACTTATATCGAGGTGCAACGTCAAGAAGAGAGAGAGAATGACAATAGGATACAGAATTATCAATCATTGTTTGGTATCCACTATATTAAAGACGATGTAGGCACGACTAAGAACAACAAATATTAGTTCATTTGTGTTGTTGTTACTCTCTCATAAAATGCAACGTTATCTTCGGCACTTTGTCGACACTTCAAGCGCTTCGCATCTTTTATTTGATATACGTAAAATAAAAAAGAATTTTAAAATAAGTAACGGATGTAACAGGAGGGTTACAACGTCCACGGCTGGGATTTCTTCGGCTCCTCTCCGAGCTTATTGAAGTATTTGGCTGAACAGAACTATGTTCTACAACAGCCCCTCGAGCTCAAGTAATTTGTTGCCAACAATCTATTGCCACCCTGCCCCCAGCAGCGGAAATGTGAATGAGTGCTAAACAAAGAGAACATAAGCGATAGAAGTTCAGATATCATTGCTTCGACGAACGTCGATCCTAAACGAGGACGTGGGGAGAATTCCACGTGGCAGTTATTTACGACCTTATCGCATCCATTTTTATCAGACACTAAGCCAAGATGGTTTGCAGACAAGAACCGCCATTTGTGTCTCATTGCTAAGTAAAAATCTTGCCTTTACAACCGTCACACTGTGAACTGAAACGGCCGCAACGCTCACTGCTGATCAGAAGGGAGCACCGCAGGAGTAGGGCACCAAGCTACTCTGGAGTATAAACAGGTGGTGTGCACTCAGCCGTAACAAAGTGGTATCACTACGCATTTTCTCAGTTGTTAGCCTGGGTCTGAGTTTCTCCAGTGCGTGCTGAGAACTGCTAGAAAGTGTTCAGCTAAAGCGCGGCTGTTTGTGTGGTTGGCCGGCCGCGGTGGTCTCGCGGTTCTAGGCGCGCAGTCCGGAACCGTGCGACTGCTACGGTCGCAGGTCCGAATCTTGCCTCGGGCATGGATGTGTGTGATGTCCTTCGGTTAGTTAGGTTTAAGTAGTTCTAAGTTCTAGGGGACTAATGACCACAGCAGTTGAGTCCCATAGTGCTCAGAGCCATTTGAACCATTTTTTGTGTGGTTGCTGTAAGGCGTGTGTCCAACATATCTTTCATCTTTTCTTGGGTGCTTGGCATACCTCATATCAAATTTGTCCTGGGTGATGGACTGGTAGAGAAGAGCCACTGATTCGACCATCCCGGTCGCCAGATTCATCCTCCCAGCCTCCCCCCTCCCTCCTCCATAGATCATCAGTTACGGGAACGCACAAAGACATTGTGTATCATCACTGTCCTACAAAGCGGGTGGTTTGAGAGCCAATTCACGAGTCATGCCGAAGGCTGCGAGAAGCAGAGATATATATGGGTACTCAGATTGCACGGCTGGGCTTGGGATACAGTAGGACACATTCTGAACTCCGGCTACCGTACAACGAAACAGAAAAACTGGGTATTTTGTAGTAATTGCCTATAAGCGTTAAAATTGCAAATAAAGATCATTCAACGTTAAATGTATAAACGAAGTTTTTTCCCCCACCGCAAACATCCGTTTTTCCGCCAACTTTCTTTTTAGTTTCTTATATGTTGTCGAAATAGTCAACTCAAAAAGAGTTTTTCGATATCACAGAATCTGTGCGAAATACAAAAAGATTTGTTTTAGAAAAGTAGTTTTCAACTGTATTAAATTTCCTCTCTGTTCCGAAGTGTAGTTCGATTTATTTATTTTCCAGCAATTTACTGGCTATCGAAATATGAACAAAATATATATGAAACAGAGTTTGCATGTATTTACACGTGAGGTGACAACAAAAGTAGGTACACGTGACTGAAACTCGAACTTACTCACGGTTATCGACTTCAGCAATTTTTATCGAAATATTGCCTTCGCTTTTGTGTGGGTTCATGCCTGAGACAGTCATTAAGGTAACTAACATTTTTGTTAGAATCCTTTTATACTCTATGTTACACACTTCATTTAACTGGAAATAGAAAACACTAAACTTTAACAGGCACTATAAAATTGTTGAATGATGTAAATGCAATGTATCAATTTATTTCTTAACAAGAAATCTGCAAAGTTAGTGACTCTCATGGACATAATAATTCTATACTGGAACGAATGCAGTAATTCGATAAAATCTCTACAAGGGGACATCGTAAATCGAAATTGATTGTAGCTTCCAGCTGCTGTCATACAGATGTTACTGTGCTGTAATGTCACGTGTGAAAGGCATGCAGACTTTGTTTCCTATGCATTGTATAAGTATTTCGGCAGCCACATCCGGAATCGGTAAAACGTAACAGAATAAGTTTAATAACATAAATAGTTATTGGCTCTGAGCACTATGGGACTCAACTACTGTGGTCATTAGTCCCCTAGAACTTAGAACTACTTAAACCTAACTAACCTAAGGACATCACACACATCCATGCCCGAGGCAGGATTCGAACCTGCGACCGTAGCAGTCGCACGGTTCCGGACTGCGCGCCTAGAACCGCGAGACCACCGCGGCCGACAAATAGTTATTCTTTGTTGTAAATCGTTTCTCCTTTTTATGCACATATGCGTGTACAATGTGGCTCTACCTGGAAGAGAGAGGTGATGGCAGAGATTGGGACCATCAGTTTTTTAAACGTGTAGTAATGTTGAACAACAGACAGCTACGAACGGTAACTAAAACAGAGCCACTGATTCAATCAGAGAAAATAATTTTACATCATAATTTGGCTGAATAGAGAGAGAAGCTGACAACACACATCCCGAAGCATCAATGATCGGTTCATTTACTAATGGGAGGAAATGCAGGGGGAAAACAATGAGTGACGTTGCTTGAATACATACATAAGGTTCATATATATGTAGGTGGCAACAGTTTTGCAGATATCTTCGCATTTGCTACAACAATAATCTGACGAATGGTTTGATGCGTATCTGCATGCTACCCTATCCTATATGACTATATGCCTGAAACAGTTATCTGCTAAACCATACCAGTTGCAGGTTTCCTATCTAACGGCTTCCAAGGGCTGATAGTGTCTGCACACGCTGTACATGGTACGGAAACAACTGGTTCTCCCTTTTCACTCTCCATACAGTGACGTGGTCAACGTTATCTTGTACAGCAACTTCTCTGACGCTGACATTAGGATTATCGTCAACTGCACGAAGAATTGCCTCGTCCATTCCACGTGTCCTCGTCGTTCTAGGTCTTCCCCAGTCGCGAGTCATAGGCTGGAATTTTCCGTGCTCCCTAAGACGCCGATCAATTGCTTCGAACATCATTCTTGTCCACAAAATGCGTGGATTTCAAATTAATTGAATGTATTTTTTTCCGATGCCAGCACTTCGTTAACGTTACACTAACTTCCGCTTCTGCTAATGTGTCTATGGGAACGTTACAAAAAATATTACACACTTGCTGTGGCATTGTGGTCTTCCTTAAGGCCCCCGCTGAAATCTGCTTTCCTCCAAGTGACAAACCAGTTAATCTCAGTATTTCAGGGCGGCGTATTTTCGCGTGATATACAACGGGGGAGCCACAAAGGGGCCGGCGACAGTTCCTCCCCTGCTCGCGAGGAAAGCGCCGCTAAATCATAAAGTGGTCCCTCTCTCCTTTCTGCGTCCCTCCCGGCGGCAGTGTGGGCGGATCCGCCGCCGCTGACTCGAAGGCGTGAATCTGCGACGCCGGAAGCGGCGGTGGCGGCCTCGCGCGGCGCTTGTTTGCGCGCTCTTCCGGCGCCGCCGGAAACTATTAGCGCCCTGCGACGGTGGCGCCGCAGTTTGTCACTGCGGCCGCGCGCAAGCGCTCGCGTGGCTTTAATCCCGCGCCAGACTGCCTGGCGTTAAGGTCTGTGACTTCGCAGGAGAGGAGTCTCAGCGGCACACGAGCGCCGTCTGCGGAAGTCACCAACCATTAAGTGCCCGCTAAGAAGTAAAAAGGCGGGAAGTGTGCCGACTAGCGTTTTTCTTGTAGGATCAAAAAGTTAATTTAAGTCATTTTTCTTGAAATTCACATAGGTGCTGGCGAGTATTAATGAATACATATACTGATCAGACAAAACATTACCACCACTGCCAGCAGCGACACCGGATGCTGACTGGTGGCGTTGGGGGCAGGTAACACGGTAACAAGAGTATGCGGAGGAGATACGGATGGGAGATCGCCCTAGCGAAGATACGGGCCGCAACTGGGGAAATCATTTGAGATGAGCGACTATGACAAATGGCACTTTATTATTCTGCAGAGCCTGTAACGAGTATCTCGAAAAAAGCGAAGCTCGTCGAACGTTACGTGTTACTGTCGTGAGGATCTGTGGAAATACACTATGTGATCAGAAGTATTCGAACACCTGGCTGAAACTGACAAGTTCGTGGAGCCCTCCATCGGTAATGCTGGAATTCAACATGGTGTTGGCCCACCCTTAGCCTTGATAACAGCTTCCACTGTCGGAGACGGTGGTGGTGGTGGTGGATAGTGTTTAACGTCCCGTCGACAACGAGGTTATTAGAGACGGAGCGCAAGCTCGGGTTAGGGAAGGATTGGGAAGGCGTACGTTCAATGAGGTGCTGGAAGGTTCCTTGGGGCATGGCAGCTCATTCTTCACAGAGTGCTGCACTGAGACCATCTGGGTCGCTATTTGGCGCCATCACCCCGTACGCAAATCAGCAAGTTGGTATTTACATGGACTGAATGATCTGAGCGTAGACATCTAATGCCAGTACCGCCACAAACCTAACAACGAACCATCGAATCTCTGAAACGCAGAATCAGTTATGTCTTTCATTTCAAAGACGGCCGAACAAACTATTAAGCAGTTTGTCAGAATGTTTTGGTTGATTTTTTTTATATTTTGAGAGTACTGAAAGGCGATGTTTTAATTGGTAAAAGCCAATCAGCAGCCAAGATCGCATAAAATTTTTCTTTACTTAAGACGACCCGTTTCAAGAGATTGCCGCCATCTTCAGGTCGTAAAAATCTTTTATTGTAAAACATGTTCGTTTTGCGCTGAACCTCATGCACAAGATGTCAAGTGGATAAAAATCAGCACATTGTAGAATGTTTATCATCGATAAAATTTTAGAAACGTAAAGCACTATTTGCAAAAGGTCATGCTCATACACAAATCGCTACCAGATGCTTGTTACACCATACAACACGGTACACCGTAGCACAGCTGTTTACATATGCTGGACATATTTTAATCAGTCCGAATCCACTTTTAATGGCGTATAAGGTTATCTTATACGATATTTAAAGTGGATTTCCGTCATTTTTAGCTGAACTCTTCTATGTAAACTAACACAAGGAAGATCAAACAATTCTGTAGCACCCAGAACTGACATCTCGTCATTTATGACGGATTTTGCACCTGTTCGATGCTCTCCTTTACCCACTTGAGTCAACATTCCATTCTTTTATAATTTCTTACCATCTGAAATTAAAAACGAAGGCTGTGTTGTGAATATTTATAAATTGCTACATGGGTCTAAAATTTTATTGAACTTTATCGCGAAACACTATCCAACTTTTCCCTCGACGGACTGTTCCTTATCTATATAAACGATTTGGGAGACAATCAGAGCAGCCGTCTTAGGGTGTTTGCAGATCATCAAACAAATTGCAAAACGATTTAGAAAAGATATCTGGATGGTGCGAAAATTGGCAGTTTACCCTAAATAACTATGAGAGTGAGTTCATCCACATGAGTGCTAGAAGGAATTCGTTAAACTTCGGTTACAAGAGAAATCAGTCTAATCTAAAAGCCGTAAATTCTACTAATACCTAGATATTACAACTACGAACAACTTAAATTGGAAGGAACACATAGCAAATGTGCGGAAGGGTAACAAAAGACTGCGTTTTATTGGCAGGACACTTAGAAAATGTAATAGATGTACTAAGGAGACTGCCTACACTACGCTTGTCCGTCCTCTTTTAGAATACTGCTGCGCGGTGTGGGGTCCTTAGCAGGTAGGACCGTCGGAGTACATAGAAAAAGTTCAAAGAAAGGCAGCACGTTTTGTATTATCGGGAAATATGGGAGAGAGTCTCACAGAAATGATACAGGATTTGGGCTGGAAATCATTAGAAGAAAGGCGTTTTTCGTGGCGACGGAATCTTCTCACGAAATTCCAATCACCAACTTTCTCCTCCGAATGCGAAAATATTTTGTTGACACCGACCTACATAGGGAGGAACGATCACCACGATAAAACAAGGAACATCAGAGCTTGTACGGAAAGATATAGGTGTTCATTCTTTCCGCGCGCTATACGAGCTTGGAATAGTAGAGAATTGTGAAGGTGGTTCGATGAACCCTCTGCCAAGCACTTACATGTGATTTGCAGTGTATTCATGTAGATGTAGATCCAAATTTTCTTTGCCAATCGACAAACGATGAATCGATTATAGTTTCAAGGTCTAACACCAGAATGCGCCAGAAGTCGGACAGCAAGTGCTAAGCCACTCTCGAACCGCTAACAAGTGACAGCCAGTCCTCTACATTACCATTTGTTCTATAAAAGCTTAAGTGTATGAAGTTAAACATTACATGTTACTAATGGATATGGAGATTGCTACATGTCCTCCACCATACAAATATTTCCAATAACGTGGATTTAAGCTTCATGTATCTGATTTATTGACAGAGAGTTCTCGCGTTGTATCAGCCCAAAAATGGCACGATGCGCTTCATCTCAGTGTTTCCACCTTCTTAGAATTGTTCTTAATGCACCGCTAACCAAATGACCCCTGTTTACGCTATATCCAATGATATCTCGTCGCCACTGTCCTCGTACACACATCATTTCAATACTGACGACTTCCAGCTTCACCCAAATATCACAGCTGAAGATACACATACCGCAATCGTCCAGATGAATCGCGATTTGTCTTCAGTGGTCATAAAGAAACAAGTTCTGGATTCAGCGGACAGCTGCGTCCGTTTTGGATTTGACGTCGCGTCGACACCGCGATGAATTTAGTTAGGTCGCTGTCTGGAACTGAAGAACAAGAGAAAGGAAGTCGGTCTTAGTCTTGTGATACAATTCTATTCAGCACGCCACGCTTTTCATAAAACCGGGATTGAATGCGATGAAATATAATCCACATCTACTTAGTGAGTCACGACGTACATTCTGCCTACATAAATCTACTAGAAATTATCCGTCTCTTTCCGTAGCAATCCTTTTAATTATATTTGCTTCATCACCTTCTTCGAGTTCTTAAATTTTTTATATCTGGTTTCCCTTCTAGACATTATCCCTTGCTTTACCAACAGGCACTTGAAAATCAAAACGACCTCTTATTTGCAGAGACATGACTGGTGTGACCGGAGATAACTCCCATCAAATAACCCTGGGAACCCTGATCGGGGAACGCTGTTTTTCTTCATTTTGACAGTGGAATATCGTTTTGAAGCAATTGATGTGCTGTAATCTGAGACCAAAATAGCTCGATTTTCGTATCAGTAACTTCTGATCAAACGGAATCGCTCGCTATACATCACAATAGCGTTCTGTCCGATGTTTATTTTGGTATTTTTGTACTGAGGTTTGTTTGAGCCTTTACAACCTCATTCAAGCTGGTTCAGTACTAAAAGCACTATTTGCAAGCGATCAGGACTTGAATTTCTGAGGGACTTCCAGTGTCATTTAGCCTGCACTAAACTATCCGTACAATCAGCCATCGTCACTTGAATTTGCACGACACTTCGTAATTCTGAGTAGGGCCTGTCTCACTTTATGGGAATGACGTCACTAGTCACTAAAGGAACAACAGCACCATCTGGAGGGGACTGGCCAGCCGTACTCTGGCATTTGTGTTGACACATGAACACTCACCACGCCATCCAACAACTGGATCAGCAACGGCTCTGTGTATTCTTTGGCGGAATAAAAGTCAGTGCCAAATTGGACTGTGTACCTCTGCACACCTCCACCCGATTCATCGCTCTCTCCCAAATCATATCTCTATCCAACAACTGGATCAGCAACGGCTCTGTGTATTCTTTGGCGGAATAAAAGTCAGTGCCAAATTGGACTGTGTACCTCTGCACACCTCCACCCGATTAATCGCTCTCTCCCAAATCATATCTCTGTCATTCTGGCGCATTACGCGCCCTGAGGCCGGAGGGTTGTAAGAAAAATACTGGCGCTCTTCTCAATAACTGCGAGAATGGCGAAATCGCATATTTTTAGGCGAGTAGTGATAGAACAGAAAAGCAACTAGCTTCAATTAGTAGTGGAATGGCATCGAGAGAAAATGGATATGTGCAAAATTCTGCAGAGATTATGCGGAATACATTGCTCCCCCGCAAGCAGCAGTGTTTGATGGGTTTATGGAGAAAAAAGGGTTACCCAGCTACTGGGAAAAGGCGCAGGTCATTCCCGTTTCCAAAAACGGTCGTGGGACAGATGTATATTATTATAAGTCTACGTTGTTGATGCCAGTCTGTTACAGAACATGCTCTAGGCTCACATGTTACGACATTTTTGGAGAAAGGAAATCTCTGTAGAAATCAACATATTTGAAAGAAGAGTAATGAGGAAGATATGGGGGCCGCGCAGTATTAGCCGAGCGGTCAAAGGCGCTGCAGTCGTGGACTGTGCGGCTGGTCCCGGCGGAGGTTCGAGTCCTCCCTCGGGCATGGGTGTGTGTGTTTGTCCTTAGGATAATTTAGGTTAAGTAGTGTGTAAGCTTAGGGACTGATGACCTTAGCAGTTAAGTCCCATAAGATTTCACACGCATTTGAACATTTGAACAAGATATGAGGACCAGTTTTAGATAACGGAGAATGGAGGAAGAGGGAAAACTAGAAAATCTACCTTCTGATGCGACAACCAACTATCCTGCAGAAGATAAAGAGCAAAAGAATAGAATGGGTGGACCATGTAGCCCGTATGCCAGATGGAGGACAGGCGAAGATGGCACTAACGAGGAAACCAAACACCAAACTCCTCATTGAACGACCAAGGCAGCGCTGGATGGACGACCTGGCGGAGGGCCTAGCATCCGTGGGAGTTCAAGACACCTGGAGGAACCGGGCACAAAACAGGATGGAATGGAGGCAGTTTGTGGAAGCAGCTCGTGGTCTGCAGGGCCTGTGATGGCTGAATATCTATCTGTCTATACCGCAGACGGAGATCTTGTAAAACACAGTTTCATCCATGAGATCCAGAGAGCTGTAGACATAGGTGCTCAGATTGGTTCAGTGTTCTTTCACTTCAGAAACGTATTTGACACAGTCCCACCCTGCTGTTTAGCCAAAAAATACGAGTATACCTTGTATCGGACCAGATTTGTGAATGGGTTCAAGACTTTCTAACAGACAACTCAGTATTTCGTTCTTAGCGGAAAAAGTCCACAGATTTGCAGGTATTTTCCGGAGTACCGCAACGAAATGTTCTAGGGGCGTTACTATTGGCAATGTATGTGAATGATCTAATAGCTATTCGCAGATGATGTGGTTGTCTGTATCGAAGTAACAAGGAGAAAATACTGTAGCGAAATGCAGCAACATCTGCTGAGAGCTGATGAATGGTGCTTGGGCTGGCAGGTAAGATTGAACGTAAATAAATTTATGTATTGCGCTGTTGGTCCACGCTGTAGTGTGGAGTATGAAACTGCCTGGCACCAATACGCAAAAAAGGGCGACAGAGGGAAAGAGACGACGTTACTGTCGTGATCAACATTATAAAGTAAGAAGACGTTTCCAGGGTACAAGCTCGCTTATTCAGGAAGCTGACAAAGCGAAAAAAGCTCGCCAATGTGTCTGAAGAATGAACGTGGGCACTACTACAGCTCCGGTTAGGCTCCGACAGTATCTGACTAAATACGAAGAACATAATGAATGAAGCCATCACCACTTAATGGCGACACCGGACTGCTACGGCTTTTCCTGTTCGGGGATGCTGCTATTGGAGAAGTACTGCCGAGCAGAGTCTTATAAATGCTCTGTCAAATCACTCGCAGATGTCTTAGGCGCTCCCCAGAGTTCTCTGTACACGACCACACCACTGTGTGTATGCGATGTCGACCATGGCCGTCTCCATCAGTTGCTGTCTTCGAAGTGGAGACTAATGCAGAGCCACATGAAGTACCAACTCATCTACCGAGGACCCTACATCTAGCATCAGCAGTCAACTGCCTGTGCTGGGGACCGTAAACAGACCACTGGTTCACTCTCTCGGTAACAACCACTCTGCTAGCGGCCATCTCTCTATAGGAACGTATGTTCGAGTCTGGGCTGGGGCATCACTGTCTCTGTGAACCGGTTTCTGGAGGCTTCCATCGACGCTGATCGTCGCCCAGGGTGGGTACACACCTTCAGTGTCGATTGTGCTGGAAGCTACAGTGTGAGCAGTGTCCTTCCCTGTGCTGTATTCCGCAGCGCGGAGAGGACCAGCGGCCTGGAGAGCGCTGTCACTCATCAGTTGCGGCGCGCAGTCTCCGCCACCTGCGGGCATCCTGCTGACCCTGCTGACTGCAGCGGGTGACGCCGTCTATGCCCTCCGCTGCTCAGGAGTACCCGCCGACGATGGATCGCTGACCTCTGCGGCCTACTACGTCATCCCGGGGTCTAATTCTTCCTCTCCAGCGGCGACCGTATCTTTGGAGCTAGTGCGACCAAAAGTCTACTGCAACTAGGGATGTCCTACTACCACTCCAGCGCCCGCTTCCAGTCTTCACCACCACTCTCAAGGCAGGTTCTGGCAAAGGACGCAACATTACTTCCAGACCTTCACATAGCAGTTTCCTCCAATGCAGTAACTTTCGAGCTATACCAAGTTTCCGTTGCCACAAGGTAAGTCATCAAAATTTGTTAGGCCTACTTTAACACCACAGGTACGAATCAATAATTTATTCACGACTATACATTGAATTTCAAAATTAACTTCAGCGCCAGTCTAAGTAAACTTCAGTGAAGATCTCATTTTTTATTTTGGCATACAGTTTTGTTTTTAATTGTTTTTCGTAAAAGTTACAGTTATACAGTTCCGGATGCATTTGGCGACTTCTTTTATTAGATAGCTTTCACGTAAGCACACCACTTGCATTGTTCAGATTCACATTACAACACAGACACATACTAAAGTTAAAGAAAGAATAGGAAACCGGTTTCATATACTACAACAACATGCAACACACAACGTAATAAAATAAAACTTACACCTTAAGTGTAATGACCACATAAAACAGATAATAGGAAAATTAGATGCCAGGCCAAGATTCATTGGAAGCATCTTGTGAAAATGTAATTCATCCACGAAAGAAGCGCTTTACAAACACTATTTCGACAGATTTTGAGTACTGCTCGTCAATCTGGGATCCATGGTTAATACAAGTGTTAATACGAGATCGTTTAGCTGGCGCGAGTGCATTGCAGTGACTATCATCAAACTGCAGTGGCAGACCGTACATGAGAGGGGTTTTGCATCATGGCGGAGTTTACTGTTGGAATTCCGAGTGAGTGCGTCATGAAAGAGTCATGGAATATATTACGAGGGACATTTCATAAATAATGCATACAAATTACTTTACTTACTGTTTTTGTTTTCAATATTTCTTTTAGTCCTGCAAATAGTCTCCTTGCTTCCCTATGACTGAATTCCAAAGTCTCAGTAGCTCTATTACTGCATCCAGCACGCGACTTCTGTTTATCTATCATATGCCTCCCATCTACATGTGACATAATTTTCCTTATTGTTCCATAAAAGAGTCGACAGTAACACAAGCCTGTGCATTATTTATGAAATGTCCCTCGTACTTACTACCACACACACTACTGCCCATTAAAATTGCTACACCAAGAAGAAATTCATTGGACTAATGTATTATACTAGAACTGACATGTGATTACATTATCACGAAATTTGAGTACAATGATCCTGAGAAATCAGTACCCAGAAGAACCACCTCTGGCTATAATAACGGCCTTGATACGCCTGGGCATTTAGTCAAACAGAGCTTGGATGGCGTGTACAGGTACAGCTGTCCATGCAGCTTCAAAACGATACCACAGTTCATCAAGAGTAGTGATTGGCGTATTGTCACGAGTCAGTTGCTCTGCCACCATAGACGAGACGTTTTCAATTGGTGAGAGATATGGAGAATGTGCTGGCCAGGGCAGCAGCCGAACATTTTCTGTATCCAGAAAGGCCCGTACAGCACCTGCAACATGCGGTCGTGCATTATCCTGCTGAAATGTAGGGTTTCGCAAGGATCGAATGGCGGGTAGAGCCACGTGTCGTAACAAATCTGAAAAGTAACGTCCACTGTTCAAAGTGCCGTCAGTGCGAACAAGAGGTGACCGAGAAGTGTAACCAAAGGCACTCCATACCATCACGCCGGGTGATATACCAGTATGGCGATGACGAATACACGCTTCCAATGTGCGTTCACCGCGATGTCGCCGAACACGGATGCGACCATCATGATGCTGTAAACAGAACCTAGATCCATCCGAAAAAAATGACGTTTTGCCATTCGTGCACCCAGGTTCGTCGTTGAGTACACCATCTTAGGCGCTCCTGTCTGTGATGCAGCGTCAAAGGTAACCGCAGCCATGGTCTCCGAGCTGGTAGTCCATGCTGCTGCAAACGTCGTCAAACTGTTCGTACAGATGGTTGTTGTCTTGCAAATGTCCCCATCTGTTGACTCAGGGATCGAGACATGGCTGCACGATCCGCTACAGCCATGCGGCTAGTGATACGAGGGTGTTGGGATCCAGCACTGCGTTCCGTATTACCTTCCTGAACCCACCGATTCCATATTCTGCTAACAGTCATTGGATCTCGACCAACGCGAGCAGCAATGTTGCGATACGATAAACCGCAATCGCGAAAGGCTACAATCGTACCTTTATCAAAGTCGGAAACATGATGGTACGCATTTCTCTTCCTTACACGAGGCATCACAACAACGTTTCACCAGGCAACGTCGGTCAACTGATGTTTGTGTATGAGAAATCGGTTGGAAACTTTCCTCATGTCAGCACGTTGTAGGTGTCGCCGCCGGCGCCAACCTTGAGTGAATGATCTGAAAAGCTAATCATTTGCATTTCACTGCATCTTCTTCCTGTCGGTTAAATTTCGGGTCTGTAGCAAGTCATCTTCGTGGTGTAGCAATTTTAATGGCCAGTAGTGTAGGACAGGTCTCGCGAAATGAGCTCAACTAGAAAACCGGAGAAATTACAGAGGTCTGTCGACAGTCATTCTTTCTGTGTGTCATTGGCGAATGGAACAGGGAAATTCGGGGGCTGGGGGAGGTCTGGTGGAAGGGGAGGGGGGGGGGGGGAGGAATCAGATAGTGATATGAGAGGCATCCTTGGACACAGGCAATACGTCGTTTTAGGAATGTAGATGCAGGCACTTTCCAACCCGTCTCTGTGGCACGCTGCGCCGTTCTCCACGTCGCCGCGTCGGCCACCTCGTTCCTGGATATTTTGCTGCGCTGTTTGCCAGGCCCCGGGCAGTGGATGCGGCAGCCGCCCCAATTTGCCACTGTGTCATAGCCCTTAGACGGCGGCGGATCCTCCAGAACTGAGTCGGGTCGGCCGTAGCGGCTGTGTCGGCGGTCGTACCGCGACTGCATTCCGCGAGACTTCATTACAGAGAGGGGCCTAACTGCTGCGGGGCAGGGAGCCAGGCGTTATGTGGGGGCGGGGTGGCGCATGATTAGGAAACGAGCCTGGCGGCGTTAACACCGCGCCGCCTGCCGCCGTTACCGGCATAATGGCGCCGGCCGCCGTATTAAAAGTGCGTGTCGGGTGCAGCCTTAAGCGAGCTGGGGCGGGGGGACGGGGGAGGCCCTTACAACCCGCCGGACTGCGCTGACGTCATCACAGCAGCAGAGGCCACGCTTAATGGAAGTCGTCCGGCGTAATCCGTAATCACCGCGAAGGAGCGCCGTCCAGTCGTGAAGGCACGCGAGTCTCTGTCCTCGCTCTTTGGCCTGCCTGCATGTTGACTCTACTACCTATAGTCTGGAGTCCGGAACCGGTTAACAATGAAACATGCCGACCCTAGCCGCGGCGTAGTTCACTTTTTTTCTTAAGGTGGGTAGGACGTCAAACGGGACGACTTGGAGCAGGAGAGCAACCAGAGGACATTTTAATTTCCACTATCTATACTTTTACGAATAAATTCATAAAACTTTGTCAGCATGACCAGAAAGGATTCAGTATTTACACTCATAGAAGTGGAAGTTCAAAAATATTAGTTTTTTTTTACATTTGAAATTTGACCTTTTTTCACTTACCATTGGCTGCATTTGTTGCTATAGGTACACTTTTCTTCATACGTAAGGGAGATTCTTCGATGAATTTTGCACAGCATGCAAACCATACTTACAGGTGTATGAAAGTCTAGAATTTCCCAAATTTATTAAAAACTGTGGTAAAAATTGTAATTGACTATAACATTTGAGTTTTTTCTAAATATGAAGTTTAAAATGTAAGAGCACCTTCATTTTTTCATAAATTAAATAATTTCTAGAGCTTCATACATCTGTAAGTATGGTTTGTATGCTGTTCAAAATTCATCGAAGAATCTCTCTTACTTATGAAGAAACGTGTACCAACAGCAACAAACGCAGCCAATAGTATGTGAAGAAATGATGAACTTTTACATGTAAGCCGGTCGGTGTGGCCGTGCGGTTCTAGGCGCTTCAGTCTGGAGCCGCGTGACCGCTACGGTCGCAGGTTCGAATCCTGCCTCGGACATGGATGTGTGTGTGATGCCCTTAGGTTTGATTAGTTCTAAGTTCTAGGGGACTGATGACCTTAGAAGTTAAGTCCCATAGTGCTCAGAGCCGTATGAACCATATTCATATGTAAAACAAAACTAATTCTGTTATGTTTTTGAACTTCCACTGCTATGAGTGTGAATCCCGAATCCTTCCTGGGCATGCTGACAAAGTTTTATGAATTTATTCGTAAAAGTATAGACAGTGGGAATTACAAAGTCCTGTGGTGCCTCTTCTGCTGAACAAGACGGCCCGTTTAACGTCCTATCCCTCCCCCCCCCCCCCCCCCCCCCCCCCCCCCCGCTAACGGGACACGGAACTTATACTGCGCACCTGAACCGCTTGAGTCTGATGCAGACATCTATTTGTACGTGAGGGGAGATGGAATCTCCCGAACGTACACCACTATTTTGAGGGAATTACAAACACAATACTACGGTCGCAGGTTTGAATCCTGCCTCGGGCATGGATGTGTGTGACGTCCTTAGGTTAGTTAGGTTTAAGTAGTTCTAAGTTCTAGGGGACTGATGACCACAGATATTAAGTCCCATAGTGCTCAGAGCCATTTTTTTTTTTTGAACAAACACAATACAAGCACACGACATTTACACAGAGCGCCAATTATACTGTGCGCTAAAAAAACGAAAGAAAATGGACACAATTAAACACACTAACGGACAAGATTTAGAAGGCAACACATGCAAAATACCTACGCACACAAGCGTGCAGAAGACTAGCCACCATGCTGTGGGACACCATAGGGTGTATGATGAGACGGAGGACGACACAGAGAGCGGTACAGCAGGACGGGGGACGTTAAGTGAGTAGGCCACTGCTCAGTGTAGACATTAACTAATTGCTGGTGTATTTAGCAATAATATATAAAGCTGATCATGGACACTCGGTAATGCATGTTAGGCTAAGGTAGGTGGTCAAGGGCTGGCGCAATGTCGCAAATTGTCAAAGTGAACGCGCACTAGAGGTATTTTGGTATAAATTAACCTTAAAAGCGGCGGCCTATTGTCGACTATAAACGTGTACGTATGTATACAGGCACAACAGTTAGGATAAAGGAATATGGTATAAGAAGCAACCTAACTGCTAACATGCAAGGTCATTCAAATGGTTCAAATGGCTCCGAGAACTATGAGACTTAACATCTGAGGTCATCAATCCCCTAGAACTTAGAACTACTTAAACCTAAGTAACCTAAGGACATCACACACATCCATGACCGAGGCAGGATTCGAACCTGCGACCGTAGCTGTCGTGCGGTTGCAGACTGAAGCGCCTAGAACCGCTCCGCCACACCGTCCGGCATGCAAGGTGACTGAGTGTTAATTGTTCGAAGAACATACCGAGGTATTCAATCTGAGACATCTACGTGGCGGGGCTAATATCTCTAACTCTATCCTAGCTTCCTGTTTTTTTCTTCTTAAATTCAACAAAATTTTGTAATTGCATATTCAGTTCATGTACTATATTTTGATAATGTACGAAGATGCTAAACAAACATAACAAAGAAACAACAAAGAGACAAAAATGAACAAAAAGCTCACTTCCACGTGACGGTATGCGGACAAGGTTTGATCGCATATTTAGATCCATTCGGGTCGCATATACCGATCATAGCGGCTAAGAGGCAATAAAAGACTCACCCTAAGGCATCAGGTGGTGCGACAGCAAAACTGTGCAGCAAGTGGAGAAAAAGTTGTCCACGCGGGTGGGAAATCACTTCCCCGCATCCACACCACATCCACAAATCCCTTATACAAAAGGCTTTCATCCAGCTTCATCTTCATCATCATGTTTACTCCTAATGACTATGCATTATCAGAGCAACCATTCTCCTCTTTTTTCTGATTTCTTCTGCATTTCTCAATCTCTGTCTTCAGGTTTTATTGCGCTAAAGCCATTGACTCTGCAAGCTGTTTTCGGTAGTATTTGTTGGCAGTAATCGAAAGGCCACGAGCCATGTGCAGGATCATCCGTGGTGATCTTCCAAACTCTCAGGGACGATGGAGAAGGGTGAACGCATCAAGGTGGGGTAAGGAAACCTGGTCCAGAAACGACCGAGTCGAAAGTTAAAAGTAAACGTCGTTCTGATGCTTACTACGGCGGGGTACATTTGCTTGTGCTGTCCTTGCTAAGACTGTAGGGTGGGCAACGTCCAGAGGTGAGACTGTGGTGCAAACCAAAACAAAATAAGTCGAGTAAATATGGGTTCTAAAATGCGTACCGTAAGAGGTGTCTCGCCCTATGGGCACTTATGCAGTAGAAGAGATGTCTATCAATGTAGCGAACATGAGTAACTGCTCATAGCTATTAAGGTCTTCACATTAGAGCGTTAGATTACCGGTCATTGTTTTCTAATTTAGGTCCATACTACCTCCTCCCAAAATATGGAAACCAAAGAGCTTGTTGAAAAGGTGTGTCTCACAATATCTAATATGAAATAGTGTTCATAGCTCTCCAGTTATGCATTTTAGAGCCGACGTTTACTAGACATTTTGTTCTTGTTTTGGTCCAAGCTAGCACCTCTGAAACTTGCCTACCGTATAGTCTTAGTAACAATAGTGCCGGCACATGTAATAAACTGCCAGTGGAATCACAAGGATTTCCGTTCTTAACATTCGACTCTGTCGTTACCGATCCTCGGTACATTTATCGTTCTCCGTCATCCCTGATAGCTTGTAACATTGTCACAGGATGACCTCGTATTGTATTGCATACAGGGAGTACATAATTAAAGTTCCAGTTTCAAAAAGCTGTAGAAACAGAACCATTGCTCAGAATGACGTCAGATTTGAACACCATATTATTGAAACGCCACGGAAAAATTCACGAAAATTTAAACATTATGCACTACTGGCGATTAAAATTGCTACACCACGAAGATGACGTACTACAGTCGAGAAATTTAACCGACAGGAAGAATATGCTGTGATATGCAAATCATTAGCTTTCCAGAGCATTCACACACAAGGTGAGCGCCGGTGGCGACACGTACAACGTGGTGACATGAGGAAAGTTTCCAACCGATTTCTCATACACAAACAGCAGCTGACCGGTGTTGCCTGGTGAAACGTTGTTGTGATGCCTCGTGTAAGGAGGAGAAATGCGCACCATCACGTTTCCGATTTTTATAAAGGTCGGATTGTAGCCTATCGCGATTACGGTTTATCGTATCGCGACATTGCTGCCAGCGTTGTTCGAGATCCAGTGACTGTTAACAGAATATCGAATCGGTGGGTTCAGGAGGGTAATACGGAACTGTAAGGGTATGACGGCCAACAATTACAGCATTTCGGACATGTCTCTCCACTGACTGTGCGACGTGCTGAGATGAGCCATGTTGCATGAAAATGATCCCACCCACACATCCACATTGTTGAATGGTTGGAATCACCTTGGAGCGCAAAAGAGTCTCTACGCGTTGAACAGTACAGATGGTGTACTGTGTAACTCAAATCATAGTCGCCGTATTGCTATTCATCTGTCATTTGTAGCCGACCCAATGCGTTGGTAAAATTTTCGTAGATTTTTATCCCATGACGTTTCCCTTTGCGTCAATAATATGCTGTTCCAATTTGACGTCATTCTTACCAGTGGCTCTCTTTCTACAGCGTTTTGAAAGTGGAATTTCATTTATGGACGTCCTGTATACAGAGTGTTTCAGAGTTTCTGTTTCGGGTTTCCAGGTGTTTTAGAGGGGACTTTGTAGTAAAGTTTTGATTATGAACCCATGCCCGGAAACATGCAGTTTGCATTTAAAATGAGTCTGAAGATCAGATTCAAATCTCCCGATTCATGGTACACACAAACAGAGAAGAGGTCGCTCTCTTGTTGCAGTTACGACACCGCATACCCTTCTCGCCCGACTGCAACGGGCGTTCGCAACTTGGACGGCTGTCTGTGGTGCTCCACGGACAATCGCTCCAGGCTCTCCACTAGACGTCCTTCGTCACGTTGAGGAGAACCCAGCGACGAGTACTCCAGACATTGGTCATTCAGAGTGGGCTCCTGTAGAGCGTACAGGCTGGTGTCTGCGCTGTGCGTGCTGCAAAGGGGGATTTGAAAGGAACCCCTAGAAATCTGTGAAAGGAAGCGTGAAACACCGAGTATTCTCTGCACTCCGCTATCCCATTACCACTCCCGCTACGAATGTGTCAAAAGCTGAAGCTGTGTCCATCACAGGACTGTCAGTACGTTGAAACGTACGAAAATAAATGTGAACAGTCACTTATAGTACTTGTTTCTAAGTAGACCGTATAAACGATTTTTTAAATTGTGATCTTATCTCTTTTAGTAACAGCTGTTGTACAACGTGGTTCAGGGAATGATATTTCGCTTAGTCACATGTAAGATTACGTGTTGACGTCGACCGTGCCCGGAGCCAGTAGCGTGCATTTCATCGCGTTAATAGAAGAATATGGACTGTTTCCAGCCCCAGAAGAAGGCTGTTACTAGAGCAGTACCTAATACATACTAAGACAACAAATATATGAAAAAAATACACACCGTGAAGAAAGTATTCGCATGGGACGAAAGTGGCTAGATGTGATGTACATGTACCGACAAATAAATAGTTACAAATTTAGAAACGATGGATGATTCATTGTAAACAAACAGCTTCACGAACTGTGCTAGTCAGTAAGGCTATGGACCACCTCCAGACCTTGTGCGAGCAGTTATTCGGCCCGGCATTGATTAATAGAGTTGTTGGATGTCCTCCTAAGGGATATCGTGCCAAATTCCTCCTCAGTTCAATCCAACTGGCGCTATACGTCGCTAAAATCCCGAGCTGCTTTGAGGAAGCTATCCATACTGCTCCATACGTTCTCAATTGGGGAGAGATCCTGCGACCTTTCTGCTCACGCAAGTGTTCGACAAACAAGAAGGCAGAAGAAACTCTCGCCGTCTGCGGGCGGACGTTATCTTGCTGAAATGTAAGTCCAGGATAGCTTGCCACGGTGGGCAACAAAACGATGCAGGGAATATCGTCGACGTACCGCTGTGCTGCAAGGGTGCCGTGCAAGAGAAGCAAAGGGGTTGTGCTATGAAAACAAAAGACATCCCAGGTGACAGTCAGTTTGTCATCCCACGGCAGTCTGGGTCGTCTCCAGACGCGTCTTCGCTGGTTATCGTGGTTCAGGTACTCATCATTAAAGACAGTTCTATTCCAGTTCTGAGGTGTGGGGCTCATCTATTATTCTGTTATTCTGCGCAACGGATTAATCTGAGATGTAGCCTTTACCCTGTGGCTCCTGCAAAATGCAATTTCCACCAGCACACTACTAGAGAGGTCAGACAGACGCTCCTAACGTTCTAAAGAGAAATGCCTGAAAAACTTTCAGCAATAAATATCTTCTGGGGTTGTCCTCTGTAAGGAAATGACACAAAAATTCATCAAATTTCTTACGTAACTAGAGGGGATACTTGGGTACTGGAGTAGTGCTACATCGTGTAAGAAAAGCATGAAACCAACGAAGATTGTTGAAATCACAATGGCACTTTTACTTATGAACTGAACAAGTTATTTCTGGGTTCTTTTCGGAATGTGAAATTACCTCTTAAGGATAGGATTTTCGCTAATGAAATTTCTATACAAAGTTTAAGATTGTTATTGACTTGGCAGAATGGCTGAGAGCCGCGCCTACTCAACTTGAATAATTATCCATTAGAATATTGCTAGGTATGGGAGACGCATGTGAAATGCAGTGAAGTGTACTGTTGTGGAGGAAATAAGGGGCTCGCAAGAGCTGCAGCGCACAATACCGTAAACTGCGATGACCGCTGTCTGCGCTGCTCGCTGCTGACAAATAAGATAACTCTCGTTCTATACGGATTGACCTTCGCCAATCAAACTCTCCCTACGCCTTGGTGAAGTCAAGGACTCCTATTCGCCCCTAGTCTAACTATTGGCATAGTACACCAGTCAGATAACCAGTCCGCCGTGATGCCACTGAAAAATTCGCTCGTGAAGTAAGTGTGGCGGCCAACACAGTGAACAACGCTTGATCGCAAGGACTCAATATAGAGTCGCACTCCGATTTGCTCTTGACAGAGGTGCTCTCCCAGTGAAGTACTGAGGAGAGACTTGTTCCTCGCTCTTTGAGTACACGTACGAGCGCACACACTCTCGTTACGTGTTCTCGCTCCAAGAGCGACAATGGAACGGCCCCTCTCCACACCAGATGTGAAGGGGTATATCTTTCGGTCTCTTCCATTACTCCTTCAGCTCAAGGTGTCAGGAATATTGTCTACCAATCAGCATTGCTCTTCTAAAACGGGAGAATGACGTTTCGTTTAAGGCAACCAATCCGGAAATCTGTAGCATCAGCGTTTGGCGTTTGCTGTTTCACCGTGAAAACCTCTGAAACTTCGTGCTATGTTTGTAAAGAATTTGTAGGCTGGGCGCTCCCACACAATGTAGTGGAATTTACTTTTAAGCCGAACACGGGGTTGTTCTCCCTTTCACTCGGGCAAACGCTGTCTGCTCTACAGGCGGTCGCCGGCAGACGTAGATAGTTTGACTCGTCCTCTGAAGGGACCAGCCTCCTGGCGTGCCTCTCCCGAACTAAAAGCTTTTGTGACCGTCGTGTGTTGAATGTGTGTGTGTGTATGCCAGCCTCGAGTATTTCAATCTCAGTGCACACTTGCGATTTACTTGTTGTTTGCATATCGTTTACATAAATCCATACAACATTGACTTTATCTTATCGAGTTTGGGTTCGAATGAAGCATCTTGATGTGCGGAATAAGATTGTGAGGGAGGAATATGTAAGCAATGGAGGTCAGGAGTCCGCGACGTCTTACAACGGGAAGACAGAAGAAATTCTTACCATCTGCAGGTGGGCGTTACCTTGCTGAGATCTAAGTCAGGGATGGCTTGCCATGAAGGGCAACAAAATAGCTCAAAGAGTATTGTCGAAGTACCGCTGTGCTGTAAGGGTGCCGTACAAGAGAAACAAAGGGTTGTGATATGAAAAGAAATGACACCCCAGGCCATCGCTCTTGGCTGTGGGGCCGTAACGTAGGCGACAGTCAGGCTGCCATCCCACCGCAGTCCAGGTTGTCTCCAGACGCGTCTTCCCTGGTTATCGGGGTTCAGTTCGAAACGGTACTCATCACTGAAGACAGTTCTATACCGGTTAACGAAATTTCGGGCCGAATGTCCCTGACACCACTTCAAACTAGCTTGTTGGTTACAGAGGTCAACGGAAATCGGCGCAAGTGGCGCCGTGAACTCAGAACCCTCTCTGTGAGCCGCCTATTGATGGTCCTTGGAGTCACTGAAGCACCAGTTGTACATCGTATCGATGATAACGATGAATGCAGGACTCTGAGTGCCTCTCTAGCGATTGCTCGGTCCTCACGTTGTGTTATGTTTCTGGGTCGACCCCTTCCTTCTTGATACTGTATTCGGCTGTGGTTCCTCCATTCCTGCCACCATAATCGAATAGTGACATCGCTCCTAATCAAATGTTGAGCGGTTCACCAATCACTCCAGACAGCTTCTGTGAGTCCAACAAACGTCCTCTCTCAAATGCTGACATCTGCGTATGTTGTCCACGAGCCCGTCTGTGAGGCATTGTTACTGTTCCACAGTGTATGCGGGATGAAACTGTCGAAGACTTTATGCTATGGTATCCAAATGCCCCCCGCCCCCCCCCCCCCTTACTCTCCTTGCCACTTGTGCCATCAAATTGCTCTGCCGTGTCACACGTTCATCCATTGGCTGCACAAGTTTACAGTTTTGTATTTTCCGTCGATACCTGTATGAATATAAGTTTATGTAACTCCTTCTCTGTGCGTCGATTTTTTCTGTCTTGGAGTGTACGAAGGCAGCCGTTAGTCTGGCGGTGGCAACGAAACGAAAGGGTATTAGATAGTAAAAAAACGACATATGCAAATAACTTACGGTAATGCAGCTGTGTGATGTTGCTGACAACTGCTCTGAAAGGGCCCGGCTATATTCCTTTAAGTTATATGCACATCGTATACAAAGGCAGACACTCAGTTCTGAAAAAATGACATGTTTGTTCTGTTTATGATAAGAAAATGCCATATGACGTAAAACTATGTACAGATGTCTCGACTGACGTCGGTGAACGTGGGGGGAATGGTCTATAACAGCACTGTGCACGACTGTAGGAGCAACCAGCTCGCTACTGCATAAGAGAAATCAAATTTCGGTAAAAGTGGCCACGAATAATAATTTATTAAACACATCTCATTTCGAATAGGCAAAGTAGAAGGCGAAGTCATGATTAACGCCGAAAGCTAGCAGTGCATGGCCTCTACTAGGAGAGAGTAGACGTTACAGGTGACATGCATGTAATTCACATATTCTGAACCCCTGTGTTATTACAAATGTTTTATTCCGGCTCGGTAGTTCATTATCTTTAATCTAAATAAAAGAAGATCCTCACTTTTAGTTACAGGCCCGTGTTCTCTGCGTCACGCTCGGAAAAATAAGCTATTGAGGCATAGTTTGTCATTCTTTATTGTTTACTATATAAGCGTCTGATCGCCGAAGTGTAAGCAAGCGATCTAAAGAACAACGTGGAAACACGAATAGCAGATCCTCACTTTTAGTTACAGGCCCGTGTTCTCTGTGACAAGCTCGAAAAAATAAGCTATTGAGGCATAATTTGTCATTCTTTGCTGTTTACTATATATGCGCATGATCGCCGAAGTGTAAGCAAGCGATCTAAAGAACAATATGGAAACACGAATACCGTATGCATCTATGACTCTCCATAACAGCATTATTTTTAACAGAGAGAATCTAATACCTACTTTGAGTCGCATTCAGCGTCGTAATGCGACTAATTCACCCACTTCATGGACATTTATCGCTTAGCTTTATTCATAATGGTACTGTACAAATCTTTAGTTATATTGTTACAGCATGTGAGATCAGGCTGCGAGCGCGAGCAAGGAGTTTTGGTCACCTAGAAGGCAACTGCTGATGTTTTTACGTATTTCCTTTGGTAGGCGTTGGTTGAACTCTATTTTACGAAATAGACAGTTAGTGAAGAGGCTGCACCTGAATATGACAACAGTATTTTATTTCAGAATGTAATGGGAAAGCTTATTTTTTATTCCTTTCGTAAAACCAAGTCCAGATAGAACTGGGAATTAGCAGTTAGGTAAAGGATTTTTTTTCTCCACAGAAAACCATATCAGCTTGTACCCGTTCAGAAATAAATTTGTTTGTAAGACATTGGAAGATTTATAAAAAGGCATCTGTTCATTTCGTATCGATGCGAAATACTTCTGAACACGTTTATCCTGTGTTGTTTTTCTTCCAACCTAATAAAAGCGTTTCACTTTGTCTGCTTCGTGGTCTCCAGTTGTGATGGTTAGTTTCAAATTAATCTCATATCTGCAACTCTTCATTACTTTCTTAGATTTACTCTCTGTACATATTCTACACTTAGCATACTTCATTCCATTGACTGTGTCCTGTAATTCTTCCTCGCTTTCACTGAGAACAGCAATACTGTCAGCTAGTCTGATCACTCATATCCATTCATCCTGTGTTACGTCACAGAAACAGTAATGACAAATAAATCATCATGTGATCGAGACTTTTCGAACTGAATTGTCCCTTATAGTATTGTAAATCATCGTACGTAATCTTGGGCTTTTTCCTTACACTCGTATACCAGCACCCTATTTGTTCTAACAGCCAAGCATGAACTGCACTTAATACTGTCTTGACGAAGAACTTTGAACATCTTTAGTTATGTTGTTATACGTACATCTGATTATCTTATGTCAATAATACGCTTGAGGAGAAAATGGGCACTGGCTTGTATTAGACACAAACATTTCTTTAACTGTAAGTCTCAGTTCACTTGGTGTTCACCATAAGCTGCTGCTCTTTTTTGGTATGAAAGTACAGAATGTGTGCGCAACAAAAGCAGAACGTTTCGCGAAGCAATAGCATCTCTGGTAATTTTTCTCCATGTAGATACTTCTGTTTCGAAAGGTACGCCGCATTAATTACTTTCTGATGCTGTGCACGGAAAGGCCGGCGGAATGAAAGTGGGCACGCTTTCTTTTACGGAGAAAATGCTCTATTGGTACGCATCAGTAGCCCTCGTGAGCACTAGACATCAAAGCTGTTCTCATACTTTGTGAATTATACGTTTAACTGTTTCTATTAGCTCCTCTCCTACTAACTACGTGATTTCGTTCAAGTAAAAAACTCATGCACGCATCTGAACACAAGCTTTCTCGACTTAAAAGCTTTATTTTTTCTTGAAGATTGGAGGGGAAGTAAATCATTGATTAAGAGTTTCAAATGTCTCTGAGCACCATGGGACTTAACATCTGAGGTCATCAGTCCTCTATAAATTGGAACTAGTTAAACCTAACTCACCTAAGGACATCACACACATCCATGGCCCAGACAGGATTCGAACGTGCGACCGTAGAGGTTGCACGGTTCCAGAATGAAGCGCCTAGAACCGCTCGGCCTCTCCGGCCGGCGGTTTAGAGGTATCGTGTAATTCACTACTGGCAATACTGGCCATTAAAATTGCTACACCAAGAAGAAATCCAGATGATAAACGGGTATTCATTGGACAAATATATTATACTAGAACAGACATGTGATTACATATTCACGCAATTTGTGTGCATAGATCCTGAGAAATCAGTACCCAGAAGAACCACCTCTGGCCGGCCTTGATACGCCTGGGGACTGAGTCAAACAGAGCTTGGATGGTGTGTACAGGTACAGCTGCCCATGCAACTTCAACACGATACCACAATTCATCAAAAGTAGTGACTGGCGTATTGTGACGAGCCAGTTGCTCGGCCACCATTCACCAGACGTCTTCAATTGGTGACAGATCTGGAGAATGCGCTGGCCAGGCAGCAGTCGAATATTTTCTGTATCCAGAAAGGCCCGTACATAACCTGCAACATGCGGTCGCGCATTATCCTGCTGAAATGTAGGATTTCACAGGGATCGAATGAAGGGTAGAGTCACGGGTCGTAACACATCTGAAATGAAACTTCCACTGTTCAAGGCGACGTCAATGCGAACAAGAGGTGACTGAGACGTGTAACCAATGGGACCCTATACCATCATGCCGGGTGATACACCAGTATGGCGATGACGAATACACGCTTCCAATGTGCGTTCACCGCGATGTCGTCAAACACGGATGCGACCATCATGATGCTGTAAACAGAACCTGGATTCATCCGAAAAAATGACGTTTTGACATTCGTGCCATCGCAGGCGCTCATGTCTTTGATGCAGCGTCAAGGGTAACCGCAGCCATAGTCTTCGAGCTGATAGTCCAGACTGCTGCGAACGTCGTCGAACTGTTCGTGCAGATGGTTGTCTTGCAAACGTCCCCATCTGTTGACTCTGGGATCGAGACGTGGCTGCACGATCCGTTACAGCCGTGCGGGTAAGATGCCTGTCACCTCGACTGCTAGTGATACAAGGCCGTTGGGATCCAGCACGGCGTTCCGTATTACCCTCCTGAACCCACTTATTCTACTCTGCTAAGAGTCATTGCATCATGACCAACGCGAGCAGCAATGTCGCGATACGACAAACGCAATCGCGATAGGCTACAATCCGACCTTTATGAACGACGGAAACGTGATGGTACGCATTTCTCCTCCTTACACGAGACATCACAACAGCGTTTCACCAGGCAACGCTGGCCAACTGCTGTTTGTGTATGAGAAATTGCTTGGAAACTTTCCTCATGTCAGCACGTTGTAGGTGTCAGTACCGGCGCCATCCTTGTGTGAAAGCTCTGAAAAGGTAATCATTTGCATATTAGAGCATCTTATTCCTGTCGGTTATAATTCGCATCTGTAGCACGTCATCTTCGTGGTGTAGCAACTTTAATGTCTTTTTCTTTAAAGACTCTAAGCACTCCATCGGAACCCGGTCGATTGGTTCCAGCTAAAAACCCTTTGTTGCTTATAATTTAAACGTACACGTAATAAAATATATTCCTGATGTAACATAACAGACACTTTCAGTTACAACATGTCCGCCACCATAGCTGAGTGGACTTCTGGCGTCCCATGCCGGCGGGTCCGGGTTCCATTCACGGCTGGGTTGGAAATTATCTCCGCTCAGGGACTGGGTGTTTGTGTTATCTACATCCTCATCGAAGCGCAGGTCGCCGAACTGGCGCCACCTCAAAAGACTTGCACCAGGAGATAAGGCCTACCCGCCGGGAGGCCGTCGCCTTACTACATTAAGTTACAACATAAAATTACTTACAGCTGTCTCAGCTCCAAACAGTTAGATTGCTGCAACAGCCAATTTTTTTTATTATGTGAGTCGAATCAAATATAATAAATTATATGCTAATTACTTTAAAAAATAATGTTTTGACAAATATTGATTCCACATTTCTAATAGAGGAATGCACGTAATATTAACATTATATTAAATTTGGTATTGACTTTTGTTTTTAAATGTTCTCATAACAGTCTATTCATCAAACATATTACAAACATGATTTGGATGGAAACAGAAGCCATACATCGTCAAAGAGACACATTTCTACGAATCGTATAGAAAGTTGGCCTTCATCTTGATTTAAGAGGGGACGTTCACCAAAGCGACCAAAATTTTAACAAATTTTTATTGGATCTCCGTTTACTAAATGGTACTGACATTTCAGTTCCTTAATATTACGTTCCAATTCCACTGATAAGTGTGATAAAAATAATAATTAACAAAAGCTTCCAAGCGGTCATGACCCTTTGTAGTTCTGTATTTCCTCATATTATTTATTCCTGCGGAGTTTTCTTCCAGTTTTATGCAGTTACAATGTGGGAGATATTTCGGTGTGTAATAGATCTAGAACTTCTTCAAAAGTGTGTGCGTGAAAAAATTATAATGAAAGTTACAGCTCTCTGATAGAAAAACTATGCTCCAAGACAACATTTGTTCCGGTAACTGCTGATTAAGTTGCAGCGTATGATACCTGTATAGTTTTTGACAGCGCTGATCTTGGCAGACGAAGGAGACTAGGACTCCACCGAGGGGCTTTCACACCGTCGATACTGAAGGAAATCAGTAACAGGAGAACAGATGCAGCGGACATTATTGTCACTCAGTTTGAAAGTCGGGATAACCTAAGAGACTGTTAGAGCATGAATAGGAGAATGCATATGGTTTGCACTAGTTAACTCAGATATCGTAAGTCTAATTTAAACACTGTCAAATCTTTGATTCAAGTTTCCTGTAACTTACATTTTGGCAACTATAATAACATTTTCCTCACAAACCACTTTAGTTATGATACTTAAATTTGGCTTGTAATTAGTCAATACCACAGTGAAACATTCTAAGGAAGGAATTTTCATTTACTGTAGTAGTACGCAATTATGTAAGAGAAAAACCTTAGATTTGGTATATTTTTTCACAGAAATATGGAGAGATGTAAAAATTTGGCAAAAGGATATCAGTATCTCGTTCCACAGATATTTGTAGAAATGGTACATCAAACTTCGTACATAAATACATTAAGTTTATTCTGAAAGATTTCTCACAAAGGAACATTTGTACTTACCTTGCTGAAAACAATTTGTTTATGACTAAAAACATACAACTTCAATGAATATGAAAACGCATCCGTTTAACATTCCTTAACACCAGTGGCAAATTTAGTTACATTGTCTTTAAAACTTTTGACTTTATAAACTTTCATTTCAAAGTATTGCAGGTCCGCATATGTACATCCTTAAAATTACGTAAAGTATAAGTTGACTGACGCCCAAAAAACAAAGCCAGCTGTTTAACCTGCAACCAAAACGTATCTTGTAGTTAGGCGTTGAGCAGGCAATACGCATACGTGTTTAACATTACTTACATGAAACAATCTGGATTCACAATTGAAGAAAAAGTTACTCGCTTAGAGAAAACACAACCACTGTCAGTGTCACTAAAATAAGTAAACTATTCGTTTTAGGAACATTACGGGAAGTTGATTTCAACTCTTCCATGTTTTGTGTTTATCTCAAAGAGAATAAACGAAATGCAGACAGTATACGGATATCCCTCTAAATCTTGCACAGCTTACGGAAGCGAAGCACCACGACTATTTTGGAGTAAACGGAAATATGCAATAATATTGAGAGTCATCGAGAACATATGTGAAACGGACAAAAAGATTTGTGTAATTCAAGCTGTCTGGATAACTTCAATTTAGCGTTCCAGGTAACGGGGAATAGTGGTTGAATGCTTCAACTGTCCTTAGTACCCCTTTGTCAGCATGCAACTCATTCCCTTCGTGCAATACTTTGTTTATCTTCTATGGCACATAATTATGTGTAATGAGAGAACTTATGTTATAAACCAGGGCATTATGTATATGTACGATTAAGCAGTGTTTTATTTATTATTAAAATGTAAGGATGTTGTTTTCACCATAACTGCTTTAGTGGTTGTGTTTCTTAATTTCACACACAGGAGTGTATTTGGAGTGCATGGGTTCTTCGTGGCATAAAGACTCAGTGAGCCCCACGCTTTACAACTTACCCATCCAGTACCCTGATCGATGACATTTTGCATATTGTTCAGAACACTATATGGTGGGAGAACTTCTGTAGTTAGACTGTATGTCATGACTATGTTGCGTTTTAATTTGTTTTCGTATGTACTGATCTGAGATTTTTACACAAATGATGAAGTGTTATATTCCACGTTTTTCTCATTACCTTAACTTTTATACCTGAGAATGCATTTGCTTAAGCTACCACTGACATTGTATCAAGACGTCTGCGTGCGCCTCAACTGAGGCCCTCCAAATTATGTACCGGAAAATACTTTGTATCAGGTTCCCACTCTTTTCTGAAGATGTGTAGAAACCACGAATACACTTTCGCGACGTTTATTACTAAGAGGGCTTTAGTTGTATGTTTGTTTTATGACATGTTCCCATAAACAAATGGTGTATTTTGACCCTTCTTGGTAGTGGTGTATGTGTATTTAATTCACATTTTTACTTGTTTTAATAATGTTGAGAACTATTGTGTTTTCAGTACGTAAGTAATTTTTGTCACTTATTAATCCAGATTATTTCATGTAAGTACTGTGCAAATTGCCTGTGGAATAGCTCACATAAGTATTCGTTATTGGTTGCAGTTTGAAAACGACTTTAAACTCGAAATTACAGTTGTAGAAATTACAATAAATGGTGAAAAAATGTGGTTATTTAACAAGTTCGGTGAGACTGCGAACCCTACAAAAACACGGTTTCAGAAAGATCTCGTCAGGTGTGAGTGTGTGTGTGTGAGTGTGTGTGTGAGTGTGTGTGTGGGTGTGTGTGTGTGGGTGTGTGTGTGTGGGTGTGTGTGTGTGTGTGGCCAGTGTCTGGGTGACGCCACCGAAGGCAGACGACACTACTGTTCGGACGGATTCTCCTCTGGAAGCACACTCGTGGCAGCTACACTGACGCCAACCGTCTTGGAACCCGAAGGAAGAGCAGTCTTTCATTCATATGCTTTTTTCTGAGCTGCAAGTGAAGGAAACAGTAATATGACGTCAAGTTTCTTTCGTCATTAGTCGGTACCACAACAATAATACAGTGTGCTGCCTGATGTATGGGAACCCTCTGGGGAGTGGATAGAGGACTAGAAAACAAGAATAAATGTTCGTTTCAGACAGATTATACAAGGGTAAGACAGAGATTTAGGAACAAGGTTTTAAATTGTAAGACATTTCCAGGGGCAGACGTGGACTCGGACCACAATCTATTGGTTATGAACTGTATATTAAAACTGAAGAAACTGCAAAAATGTGGGAATTTAAGGAGATGGGACCTAGATAAACTGACTAAACCAGAGGTTTTTACAGAGTTTCAGGGAGAGCATAATGGAACAATTGACAGGAATGGGGGAAAGAAATACAGTAGAAGAAGAATGGGTAGCTTTGAGGAATGAAATAGTGAAGGCAGCAGAGGATCAGGTGGGTAAAAAGACGAGAGCTAGAAGAAATACTTGGGTAACAGAAGAGATACTGAATTTAATTGATGAAAGAAGAAAATGCAAAAATGCAGTAAATGAAGCAGGCAAAAAGGAATACAAACGTCTCAAAAAATGAGATCGACAGGAAGTGCAAAATCGCTGAGCAGGGATGGCTAGAGGACAAACGCAAGGATGTAGAGGCTTATCTCACTAGGGCTAAGAGATACCTACAGGAAATTTAAACAGATCTTTGAATATCTAGAGCTCAGATGAAAACCCAGTTCTAAGCAAAGAAGGGAAAGCAGAAGGGTGGAAGGAATATATAGAGGGTCTAAACAGGGGCGATGTTCTTGAGGACAATATTATGGAAATGGAAGAGGAGGTAGATGAAGATGAAATGGGAGATATAATACTGTGCGAAGAGTTTGAAAGAACACTGAAAGACCTGAGTCGAAACAAGGCCCCGGGAGTAGACAACATTCCATTAGAACTACTGACAGCCTTGGGAGAGCCAGTCCTGACAAAACGCTACCATCTGGTGAGCAAGATGTATGAGACAGGCGAAATTCCCTCACTCTTTAAGAAAAATATAATAATTCCAATCCCAAAGAAAGCAGGTGTTGACAGATGAGAAAATTACCGAACTGTCAGTTTAATAAGTCACAGCTGCAAAATACTAACGCGAATTGTTTACAGACGAATGGAAAAACTGGTAGAAGCCGACCTCGGGGAAGATCTGTTTGGAATATGTACAACTGTTGGAACACGGGAGGAATACTGTCCCTACGACTTATCTTAGAAGAAAGATTAAGGAAAGGCAAACCTACGTTTCTAGCATTTGTAGACTTTGAGAAAGCTTTTGACAATGTTGACTGGAATACTCTCTTTCAAATTCTGAAGGTGGCAGGGGTAAAATACAGGGAGCGAAAGGCTATTTACAATTTGTAGAGAAAGCAGATGGCAGTTATAAGAGTCGAGGGATATGAAAGGGAAGCAGTGGTTGGGAATGGAGTGAGACACGGTTGTAGCCTCTCCCCGATGCTATTTAATCTGTACATTGAGCAGCAGTAAAGGAAACAAAATAAAAGTTCGGAGTAGGCATTAGAATCCATGGAGAAGGAATAAAAACTTTGAGGTTCACCGATGACATTGTAATTCTGTCAGAGACAGCAAAGGACTTGGAAGAGCAGTTGAAAGGAATGGACAGTGTCTTGAAAGGAGGATGTAAGATGAACATCAGCAAAAGCAAAACGAGGATAATGGAATGTAATCGAATTAACTCAGCTGATGCTGAGGGAATTAGATTAGGGAATGAAACACTTAATGTAGTAAAGAAGTTTTGACATTTGGGGAGCAAAATAACTGATGATGGTCAAAGTAGAGAGGATATAAAATGTAGACTGGCAATGGCAAGGAAAGCGTTTCTGAAGAAGAGAAATTTTTTAACATGGAGTATTGATTTAAGTGTCAGGAAGTCGTTTTTCAAAGTATTTGTATGGAGTGTAGCCATGTATGGAAGTGAAACATGACGATAAATAGTTTAGACAAGAAGAGAATAGAAGCTTTCGAAATGTGTTGAAGATTAGATGGGTAGATCACATAACTAATGAGGAGGTATTGAACAGGGCTGGGGAGGAGTTTGTGTCACAACTTGACCAGAAGAAGGGATCGGTTGGTAGGACATGTTCTGAGGCATCAAGGGATCACCGTTTTAGTACTGGGGGCAGTGTGGAGGGTAAAAATCGTAGAGGGAGACCAAGAGATGAATACACTAAGCAGATTCAGAATGATGCAGGCTGCAGTAGATACTGGAAGATGAAGAAGCTTGCACAGGATAGAGTACCATGGAGAGTTGCATCAAACCAGTCTCAGGACTGAAGACCACAACAACAATAACAACAACATGCCCATCTTGTCATTTGTTTTAATTTTTTTACCATTAAATCAAGCTGTTATAGTAAAAGAACTCGATACGTTGCGGTAGATAGCACAACAAAATATTTTCAACCCAAACAGAATGAAGAAGTTTCATAAAAGGAAAACGCCATTTACACAACCAAAAATTCACAAGCACTACAAATTGTCCAGAAAGCTCCAAAAAATACTAAACAAACATACATTCCTATAACATATTTAGGTACAAATCAAACGAAGTTAACTCACTAATGTAGATCACATATATCCAGTTAGCTTATAGGACCAACAATAATAGCCGGCCGGAGTGGCCGATACCCAGCGAACGGTTTACCCCCCCGGGAGGCTCTAGTCACACGGTAATTACATTTACTTTGACAATGTTCGCATTGAAAAAATATAAAAAAGAAAAGAAAAAAAGTGGTTTAGGGGCTACAGTCTGGAACCGCTCGACCGCTACGGTCCCAGGTTCGAATCCTGCCTCGGGTATGGATGTGTGTGATGTCCTTAGGTTAGTTAGGTTTAAGTAGTTCTAAGATCTAGGGGACTGATGACCTGAGCAGTTAATTCCCATAGTGCTCAGAGCCATTTGAACCATTTTAAACCAACAATAATATCCATCGTAGACTTTACTCAGGAAAAATTAAATTACGAATAGATATAAACCTGAGTGTATACAAAATCGAATGTGAGGTGTTGTGTACACAGTTCCGCGTAGTCAGCGCGTACACAACTTTCCCACTAGAGCGCGCCACGCTAAGCACAACAGTGCAGACGCAGCGCTCGTCCACCTCCTCACTACGAGATGGCGCTGTCTTAGAGACGGACCAATGAGATTGCTGCTAACGTAGAACCTTTTCTCCTCGCGGATCACTCTCCCGCAGTGATACCTGAGCGCGTGAGGTGTTATAATGAGTGTACAAACCTCCGATTAGTCAGTCTGCATTAGTTTCCTTTAGTCTTTATTAGTCTGTAGTCAAGTTTCAGTCTGCGCCTAATAAGATTACCATATTCCTGTACATAGCCATGCAGAGAAATGTATAGACACTTTGTCAAGTATCAGAGATATGTGAAATAAGATTAACGAACCAAGACCAAAGGAACTTCAGATTGTCAATTGTAAATAGCATCCAGAATCAAGTTAAGTACGGTTTATGATTGTTATTATTTTAATAAATGTGTGTGAAAATTAATCAAGTTCTGTTTAAAGTTGGTCACCGTCAGTCTGCTACTCTAAGCGTGCAAGTGGCATTTCTATCGTCTGACCTAACGGCAGAAGATAAACACGCCACGATAAGACCACGAGACATATATCTGACGCCTACTTCGCTAGAGCGACAAGTCAAATAATCTGATGGTGCGTGTACCGAAGGTCTTACAGTACGCTCACCACATCAGGTTTGCAATAAATATTACATTCCGTAGAAAACGGATAGACGCAGATAAGTATCCACAGACACTTCGATTACAAAGATCATGCATACAACACAGAATAGCAACAGCAACACACCATAGCAACTGTAGCCGATCAGCAGTCACAACTGGTAGTCTGTGAAACCTGGCGATTAAACGTCAAATTAACCAACCACAAAACAGCTTATAACATAAGGGCCTAAACCGATACCACGTTGTAATACGATACGGGGTCACAACGACCACTGGTAATATATGGAAGTAAGTACAAAATTTGTATCTCCAAAAATATCATTAACCCACATTACTATATAAAAAAAAGTTCCATAACTTTCGGAGATGGTCTGAACACGGTGTTCCAGCCGAAATTGAGTCATCACAGCTACTATAGCAGCTGTCTCTTTTTTATTACATAACCTACAAATTTGCTCGTGTATTCGACCTATCACACTGTACGCACACAGTAAGTATAATTTCGTTACTTGCTACCGTTCTGGTGTTGCACCGTTAATGGCAAGCAGTACATATTCAGGAACGACGCTTGTGGTGTGACAGATGGTCGCAGTAAATGTAGGTACGTAGGCTCCAGGGTGGTGCGCAGTGCCACATTACACAGCCCAGCATGCCAGCATGCCTCTCAGCCCCCCCCCCCCCCCCCTCCGGCAACGGCTCCTCCCTGGACCCTCAAGTAACTGCCTTCCTCCTGTCCAATTCCTGCAGAGGGTAGTCGCGTAATCAATATTCCCGCCTGTTTACGTGCACTTAATCCAGTCCTGGCGCTAATATTTCATTCGCTGTTCCCACGAAAACATACGGCTAGTCCTCACGGAAGCAGCAACATTCTTTCTAACTAAAAGAAGCTACAAAATTTTATTCCTGCCAGACACACAGAGAAAATGAGGGACACTAAATAAGAGGACTATAAAACAACGTGAAATGTCTTGCGTCTTCTAGATAGTTTCGCGATCCGGTAATAAACGGGTAGCGGCAATTAGTATGGTGAATAGCTCGATAGTCACTTAGTAACCGAAATCATTAAAGGCAAGACTGAGTGGTCACAACCTATTCCGAGAGAGCCGTTTCGATCCCGGTGGAGGAAGGAACTTCGGCCGCCATTGTCTGGCCGGCAAACATAGGACAAGTGGTAGTGTGACACTTCCTGATCACCACTCGTCCAGAATGAAGCTACAGACATCAGCGCTTGGTCTCATGGAGTGAATGTGTCTGACATGGTTCCCGGTAAATAAATCCTTTGGTGGGAACATTAGGCTTCTGTGGTATTCGACAGAAATAGTTTGAACGTCTCCACTTGGTCTGTCTCTCTCCCTCTCCCTCCCCCTCCCCACCTCTCTCTCTCTCCCTCTCTCTCTATCTCTCTCTCTCCCTCCCTCCCTCCCTCATCGTCATCAACAACAAACAACGGTCTAAATTCAACAGATATACAGGGTGCTTCATAATTATGTTACAACTCAAATGACAGATATGTTTCCGGATACGAGATGTGTAATAAAATGAATTTAAGTGAATGCCGCCATAATTTGTAATCAGTCTACTGATCTCAACTTGTTCACCGTCGCGGGTAACATGGAGAAACTGTGCTGTGCTAAAGATGAGTATCGTATGTATTTGGTACGTGGTTTATATAGTCATATTCACACCATCAGAACACCAACGTTGTTTCGAACATAACTTTGAATGGCCCAGTACTTACAACGCTGACATTCGCGAAGGTTAAGTGCTGTTGTCCGCGGAGAGAAGAAACCTTTCCTCTCAGGCGGCAGATCTTACCCCTCGATGTCTCCCAGTCATCAATACCGTAAGACTTATTTTGGTTGACTTTTAAACCGAGATAAAGTCTGCCAATCTACCTAGGCTGTCGAGATACCTCACCGTCATAACAGTAATCTGAGTTTATAGAAAAAACAATAACAGAAGAAACACTAAAGTTACTGGTAACAGAAGTAACATAAATGATTCTTTGCAGTAATTAGGAGATGAGGATAATTCAGCATTTGTAGCGAGAGAATCACTGACGTTAAAGTACCTGCTGAGCTAAGTACGACTCTCGAAGACATGGAGCCGAAGAAAACACTCAGTCTGCGACTACAGCATAGTCACCTTCAAACTGTTTTAAAACCAGTTTGCTAGAGCAAAGTTGTCAGCACTGCGAAACGTCGACTAGCTACCGGTAATTCCTGACAAAACTTAAAACTGCGCACATTGCTAATAAATTTTGCGCAAATATGTACTTACCATAAAACAGCTTCAATCAATAACGATCAAATCCTTGACGATGGACGTACAGATTACAACAGATGTATATACTTATATGGATATGATGTCTGTTCTTTCGCGCATGTCCGAAAGAACAGACACCACTGATGACCTGCACTCGTCAACAACGAAATTAGAATTACGTATGTCAATACCTTGTACTACTAACGGGCGTTGATATATATCAACGGGGACAGGTGAAAATGTGTGCCACGACCTGGACTCGAGCCCAAGATCTCCTGCTTACATGGCAGACGCTCTGTCCATCTGAGCCACCGAGGGCACAGAAGATAGTGCGACTGCAGGGACTATCTCGCGCACGCCTCCCGCGAGACATGTCCAAAAGAACAGACACCATATCCATATAAGTATATACAAATCTGAATGTTGTCTCAGAAATACACTCCTGGAAATTGAAATAAGAACACCGTGAATTCATTGTCCCAGGAAGGGGAAACTTTATTGACACATTCCTGGGGTCAGATGCATCACATGATCACACTGACAGAACCACAGGCACATAGACACAGGCAACAGAGCATGCACAATGTCGGCACTAGTACAGTGTATATCCACCTTTCGCAGCAATGCAGGCTGCTATTCTCCCATGGAGACGGTCGTAGAGATGCTGGATGTAGTCCTGTGGAACGGCTTGCCATGCCATTTCCACCTGGCGCCTTAGTTGGACCAGCGTTCGTGCTGGACGTGCAGACCGCGTGAGACGACGCTTCATCCAGTCCCAAACATGCCCAATGGGGGACAGATCCGGAGACCTTGCTGGCCAGGGTAGTTGACTTACACCTTCTAGAGCACGTTGGGTGGCACGGGATACATGCGGACGTGCATTGTCCTGTTGGAACAGCAAGTTCCCTTGCCGGTCTAGGAATGGTAGAACGATAGGTTCGATGACGATTTGGATGTACCGTGCACTATTCAGTGTCCCCTCGACGATCACCAGAGGTGTACGGCCAGTGTAGGAGATCGCTCCCCACACCATGATGCCGGGTGTTGGCCCTGTGTGCCTCGGTCGTATGCAGTCCTGATTGTGGCGCTCACCTGCACGGCGCCAAACACGCATACGACCATCATTGGCACCAAGGCAGAAGCGACTCTCATCGCTGAAGACGACACGTCTCCATTCGTCCCTCCATTCACGCCTGTCGCGACACCACTGGAGGCGGGCTGCACGATGATGGGGCGTGAGCGGAAGACGGCCTAACGGTGTGCGGGACCGTAGCCCAGCTTCATGGAGACGGTTGCGAATGATCCTCGCCGATACCCCAGGAGCAACAGTGTCCCTAATTTGCTGGGAAGTGGCGGTGCGGTCCCCTACAGCACTGCGTAGGATCCTACGGTCTTGGCGTGCATCCGTGCGTCGCTGTGGTCCGGTCCCAGGTCGACGGGCACGTGCACCTTCCGCCGACCACTGGCGACAACATCGATGTACTGTGGAGACCTCACGCCCCACGTGTTGAGCAATTCGGCGGTAAGTCCACCCGACCTCCCGCATGCCCACTATACGCCCTCGCTCAAAGTCCGTCAACTGCACATACGGTTCACGTCCATGCTGTCGCGGCATGCTACCAGTGTTAAAGACTGCGATGGAGCTCCGTATGCCACGGCAAACTGGCTGACACTGACGGCGGCGGTGCACAAATGCTGCGCAGCTAGCGCCATTCGACGGCCAACACCGCGGTTCCTGGTGTGTCCGCTGTGCCGTGGGTGTGATCATTGCTTGTACAGCCCTCTCGCAGTGTCCGGAGCAAGTATGGTGGGTCTGACATACCGGTGTCAATGTGTTCTTTTTTCCATTTCCAGGAGTGTAGTTCTGACAATACGGGCCATGACCTTGCTCTTCTGTGCGGATGCATACATATTATCCAAACTCTTACGGGACTTGGTAAGAATGTGTTCTACGAGTGTGTTGCGGAGACACTACGAATGTAGTGTTTGGACATATAAGGTAAGAATGTGGGTCTCGCGGGAGGATTGCTCGAGATAGTCCCTGCAGTCACACTATCACACTATCCTTTGTGCCCTCGGTGGCTCAGATGGATAGAGCGTCTGCCATGTAAGCAGGAGATCTCGGGTTCGCGTCCCGGTCGCGGCACACATTTACACCTGTCCCTGTTGATTTATATCAACGCCCGTCAGCAATATGTTTCAAATGGCTCTGAGCACTATGGGACTTATCTTCTAAGGTCATCAGTGCCCTAGAACTTAGAACTACTTAAACCTAACTAAACTACGGCTATCACACATATCCATGCCCGAGGCAGCATTCGAACCTGCCACCGTAGCGGTCGCGCGGTTCCAGGCTGTAGCGCCTAGAATAGCTCGGCCACCCCGGGCCGGCGCTCGTCAGCAGCTGAAGGTATTAATATAGGTAGTGCCAAATGTTACACCAACTCTACTTAAAGCTAGCCGCATCTTCGCCTGAAGATAACAAGTAAGAAGTGTGCTGAAACGTTGCTGGAGAACGACGCATTCACACCGCTGTCAACCCGAGAAGATTTTATCATCGAGATACGCCGAGAAAGCCTACATTCTCATATAGTGTAGAATTTCTTCACTCAAACGTTGAGCAAAATATATCTATTTAAACTGCACTTGTGTCAACTAATCCTCTACTCGCCTGTCCAGATTCCGAAGGCGCTATAACGGATGTATTCGTGCATTCTTGCGAGAGAGAAAACCTGCCCAACGTGCCGCATAATTTCACATAATTTTTCGGGTCTGAGTCGGACGTTGCACAGGATCCAGGAAACAGCGAGACACGAGCAGGTGTCGGTTGTAGTCGATCCAGGGGAGTTACGGGCAGCCTCCAGACTTTTCGCAGATGATGTTGTTATCTCTAATGAAGTACTGTGTGACAAAACCTCCACTAACATTCCAGTACATCTCGATAAGACTCCCAAGTGGTGGATGATTGGTAATTTGTTTTAAATATCCAGAGACGTGCAATTGCGCGCTTCACAAGTCTACAATATCGATGAGTTGCTGTTGTAATCGGTCGACTTAAACAAATGCTGGGCGTGAAACTTGCAAGCGGACAGTGTCTACTCGTCATCATCGATATCGTCCAAATTTGTGGTATACACAGGGCCTGTGCAGAAATGAAAGGGACAGAAGCGGGAGCTACAGAAGATCAAGCCTTCAGACAGAAATAGCATTTTTGGCTCTGTTGGGGAGAGGCATGAGCCCTCTATGTTGAGGTAGTTTCCGGACGGTGGATGGCCGCAGCAGAAGACTCTACTCCAAGCGTTGTGCGATCGAGTTTTTGTAAGGAAACTTTGTTTAATTTTCAACTTTTACGTTACTTACACCGCCGATAAACAGAGATAGCCGGCTGCTGTGACCGAGTGGTTCTAGGCGCTTCAGTCCGGAACCTCGCTGCTGCTACGGTCGCAGGTTCGGATCCTGCCTCGGGCATGGATGTGTGTGATGTCCTTAGGTTGGTTAGGTTTAAGTAGTTCTAAGTCTAGGGGACAGATGACCTCAGATGTTAAGTCCCATGGTGTTTAGAGCCACTTTTTGGAAACCGAGATAACGTTCAGTGTATTATATTTGATGCAATGAAACCCAACCTTCAGAAGAACAGATTCCTTCCGCTAACTGACTCTTAGGAAGGACAAACAGGCTCATAACTATAGGAGAAATTCTGACAGCTAGTGCAACCCTGCCGATGTCTATTTTTATCATCAGCTAAAAAACTTGAAAGGGCTTCAAAACTGCTGTTACTTCGTCGAGAGAGACAAAGAAATCACACCCCGAGAAGACTGCATCAAAATACAGTCCATAGTACGTCGAGAGCTGTCCTCACGAATATTTGGCGAAATGATTAGCTACGCGTGGTTTTGTGCCAACTGTGCAATGACAGAGAACCTTTCCTGAATGTAAACCAAATTTGTTTTCGTATAGAAACCTTAACATAACACGCAGTTTTAAAATGCGGCTTTATAAGGTGTGCAGGATGACGAGAAAATTACTGCTTCCTCTGTTTTTACGATGAATGTTGTTATGATGCGAGTCGGTAACTATTATGTCCCTAGGAGCCAAATGTTACGTCCTCGCTGTTATTGATAAATGGGTGAAAAATGGGCAAGTCATCTGTCACCTTCGCAATCTGGACAGAAGATTAGTTGAGACAAGTGAAGTTTAAATAGATACATTATTGTGCTCAACTTGTGAGTGAAGAAAAGCTACACTATATGAGAACGTAGGCTTTCTCGGGTTGACAGAGGTGTGAATGCACCCTTCTCCAGCAACGTTTCAGCAAGTTTCTTACTTGCCATCTTCAGGCGAAGATGCGGCTAGCTTTAAGTATAGGCAGTGTAACACTGGGCACTAACTAGCGACTCGGAAGTTATCTCGGCTAGAAGCAATATTGAACGTGAAGACCGGTTACCAGGTGGCCGCCGCTTATAACACGACGGTGGCGATCTTCATTGGTCAACGGCATGCTGGTTCTTCATTAGCGGCGATGTTCGACGCCCCGCTCGCGTCGCCAGCAGGAATCTTCGAGGCACCGACTCCGGGAGCATCGATAGGCTGCGATACTACAAATATTACCCTATCACGCGTAAATCAGCAACTGTAAAATAATACAAGTTGTTGTTGTTGTGGTCTTCAGTCCTGAGTCTGGTTTGATGCAGCTCTCCATGCTACTCTACCCTGTTAAAGATTCTTCATATCCCAGTACCTACTCCAACCTACATCATTCTGTATCTGTTTAGTGTATTCATCTCTTGGTCTCCCTCTACGATTTTTACCCTCCACGCTGCCCTCCAAATTGGTGATCCCTTGATGCCTCAGAACATGTCCTACCAACCGATCCCTTCTTCTGGTCAAGTTGTGCCACAAACTTCCCTTCTCCCCAATCCTATTCAATACCTCCTCATTAGTTATGTGATCTACCCATCTAATCTTGAGCATTCTTCTGTAGCACCACATTTCAAAAGCTTCTAATCTCTTCTTGTCCAAACTATTTATCGTCCATGTTTCACTTCCATACATGGCTACACTCCATACAAATACTTTGAGAAACGACTTCCTGACACTTAAATCTATACTCGATGTTAAAAAATTTCTCTTCTTCAGAAATGCTTTCCTTGCCATTGCCAGTCTACATTTTATATCCTCTCTACTTCGACCATCATCAGTTATTTTGCTCCCAAAATAGCAAAACTCCTTTACTACTGTAAGTGTCTCATTTCCTAATTTAATTCCTTCAACATCACCCGACTTAATTCGACTACATTCCATTATCCTCGTTTCGATTTTGTTCATGTTAATCTTATATCCTCCTTTCAAGACACTATCCATTTCGTTCAAATGCTCTTCCAAGTCCTTTGCTGTCTCTGACAGAATTACAATGTCATAGGCGAACCTCAAAGTTTTTATTTCTTCTCCATGGATTTTAATTCCTAATCCGAATTTGTCTTTTGTTCCTTTACTGCTTGCTCAATATACAAGTATCTAATTCAATAAGCAAAGTTCTCGTGTACTCCTTACAATCCCTTCTTTGAAACTTACTTGCGTGGGGTCGTTAGCACAACACACACCACCAAGCAGCACCACACGTATCGATAGGTCGACAACCCACTCCAGCGATGGCGGATACCCCAGCGATTGCCGCACCAAGAAGTCGCAACGGTGGCGTCGCCGGAGAACTGATATGTGCCGGCGCCACAGCAGAACGAGCAGCTTCAAGTCGGCTGCATTAACAAGAAGACCGCCTTCTACTTGTGTACTTGCTCCGCATCGTCTGCTTCTAGCGATCCATATCAACCTATTATCAGTGAACATTCTAGTGGGACAAGAAATATTTACTATCCGAAATAGTACACTGGCATCCAAAATTAAAGCAAGAAACAGCGATTTCCCTTTCCTGTGTTCATTTCACGATATTATCATACAAACTGTCAGTCAGGTGTCCATACGGTCGTGTTACGCACGGGAGATGACATTCCGGTCAGCGGAATACATGCCAACGATGATCTCAAGGCACCTATGAAACGAGGCAGTGTTTGCCGGGTTGCCTCACACCCACAATCGCAGTGTACGCAGTCACAGACGGTGCAGTATGGCAAAGGGAAGATACCTGCCAGACTCTCTGCGGTGGAAAGACATAGAAAAAAGGAAGCAGGATATCCGCAAACTGATGTGGCCCGATGGCTTAGTGTGAGTCGTTCTGTTGTTTCTCAGATGTGGCGACGGTTCATAGAGACAAACTATATCCCAAAGACAAGGGCAGCGCCGACTACGTGTGACGTCAGAAAGTGTCGACCGTAACTTGGCTGTAAGGGCACGGCATTGCTGCCTTAATATTGCACGGAAACTGTCACGTCAGCTCACAGCATTCATTGGACGTGTATCGAAGCAAACGACGTGGAGAAGTCTTTGGCTAAGTGGCCTTCATTATTAGAGATATATTGAATGTCCATCCCTGATGCGTCTTCACAGAAGGAAACGTCTAGTCATCAACATGTTACCTGGACAGTCGAACAGTGCGGCAATGTTGTTTTTATAGATGAGTCACGATTTAGTCTGAAAAGTGATTCTGGACGGATTCGTATATGGAGGCAACATGGAACACGATTTCGGCACCCAAACATTGTGGAAAGAGGCCGAGATCGAGGAGGATCCCTAACGAAGTGTGCAGGGATTATCTTTATCACTCGAAGCTCCTTTCACCAAATTGTGCAGGTGAAGTGGCAAGGTTTATTGATGTCAGGTATCGTGACGAGATCTGAGGACCTCTTCCGCGGTTGTTGCGAAGTGCTGTGGACCATACGTCGTATTGATGGACGATAATGCCCGAACTCAAGAGCACGGGTGGTTGATGTCTTTTTGGAAACAAATGATATTGCACGCATGGCGTGGCTGTTCACTCTCCCGATTTGAATGCCTTAGAGCATGTCTGGATGCGTTACGGAGACGGCTTGCATCACATCAGCATCCACCAACCTCTCTCCAAGACTGTGAGCAGCTCTGCAGGAAGAATGAGCATCACTGCCTCAAGATTGATATCATTTACAGCATCCCCTGTCGTTGTCAGAGGTGGCCAGAGGTGGCCACACCCCATACTCAGTAGATTAACCAGTTGTCGGAATGTGTGTGCAAATCTGTTGAAGTTGGTAAAAACGAAGAACATTTTTGTCTTCCGTTATGCATGTTGCAGTCGTTCTGTATTCTTTACAATGTGTATACTTTACTATCACCTGTTTGGTGGTAAATAAGCTCAACCTTGAAAAGTTTCCGTTTGTTGCTTTAATTTTGGACACCAGTGTAGTTGATGTTCAGGATCTGCTGCTTGACCCGATTTGAACAAAGTTGAGTATTCGTTAATAAGTGTCTGTGGTCTTGTCACTATGATTATCAGTGTTTCAGTGTTCTCCTCTCACAGCGTTTCTCTCAGCGCGCTATAAATAGTTCAGGGTGGCGACGAGTAAAATCTCCTTCTGTGATTGTATCGAAAGTACTACACAACAACTTGCATTCCCAAATTTTCCTTTGCCTTCCATTCCACGCATTTTATGAGAGTATTAATAAACACAATACATTGACCGTTAGTTGAATTTTATTTGCAGTGAAAGTAAAGTTAAAACTGAAAATGAAGGGGAATAGTTCTGCACAAGGGCTACACCACAGACTCCTTTCATTATCGTTTTGTACTGTTTCTGCTGCCTGAGATCTATGCTAACATAGATGGCTCATGGCTGGCCCAACCTATGCAACCAACGCCAAAGATGATATTTTTTTCTAATCGCTTGTCCACCTACAGTTGCCACTTCTGTCAGTTTTCTTTCTGGCGAAGCCCTTCGTATGCCATAAGTTTGGGAGAAATCGATGATGACGAGTAGGTTAGGTTCTCTTGTAAGTATCGATATGCATGTGGAAAGATCATACATGTTCAGTAATAAGTAAAGCAGGTGGCAGACTTCGGTTCATTGATAGAGTACTACAGAAACTAAACAAAGGAAACTTCGTACTAAACACTCGTGCGACCCATGCTAGAACAATGTTCAAGTGTGTGGGACCCGTTCCAGATTGGATTAACTGGGGATATTAAATGTACACAAAGAAGAAGATCATATACTGTCAAAGATTTGTTTGACTCCTTGGGAAGTATACTGTAGATGCTGACAAAAACGGAATGACAGACGTTTGAAGGTAGAGAAACTATACTGAGAAATCGTTCTTACGGAGTTTGAAGAACGGGCTGTACATGATGACATGCCATACAAACACCTAAGCTTCACCCCCGTAGAAATCGCGGGGACGAGATTAGACTAACTACAGCTCCCACGCAGGTGTTTAAGCCATCATTCAGCCCGCGCTCCATACGCGAATGGAACGTGGAAATGTTCTCACAATTGGTACAATCAGAAGTATACTCTGTAAACTGAACGGGTGGGCGAGTCCCCACTGCCTGTACTCAGCAACGTCACAAGGAGCTGTTTCATAAAGCTGACTTGGACTTACGCAGCGAACCTTTCAAATCAGTGGTGCTGCAATGCGCTGACACCTTGGGAGTGTTTATTTTTCAGTACATGTGTTAAACAACATACAGAATACAGAAATTAATATAACTCACGCAACAAACGCCAATCAACAGAATCCACGTAAATCACTGGACGCTGCTTTGCACTGCTGAACGCGAAACTGCTTTTTGGTGTGCCTGTATGGCAGTTGTAGCGATTTTTCGGAAAAGGTCGCTTTCTCCACCAAAAACGTTTTTTGCTGTTCGGTTCTTACAGAAGTATTATACTCTCTGGCGATTTACCGGAGTTTCTGTTGCCTCTTCGACAACTCACAATCAGACTGTCACCCACACTACAGAGTGTAACTAAAACTTATATTTCAGAAATTAATACGGTCGCATGAGAAACATCCTCAGTGTGGTATCGTTAAAAGATCGCGGTGCCACACCAGAGTCAGTAACGTGCATGCATACCACAGAGCTATCGCTGTAACAAAAATGAACACGACGAGTTGCAGGCGCTCCTGAAGACACACCGACTGTTCCAGCACAGCAGTGCCATCGTACGGAGGTCGACGTAGAGCTGAGCACAGGCTCGATCTCCCCCCAGTTCACGATAGGAGTGACCGCCATCTGGTTAAGGCACCAGTGCTATTGAAGTCTCAGATGGAACTGTACTTTTGCTAATGTTGAATTTATACTTCAAGAGAGGAGTGATGCTCAGCGGTTCAAAGACGGTAGTAAATATTCGAATCGCTCCTTTGGCAATGGATTGTATAGAATTAAGTACATCTTTTTATCGTTCTTGTAATAAAGTGAACCACTGTTTTATATGTTGCAGTTCCAATCAGCCGTCAACCAGATCAGTCAAACAACTCACAATTAGGATCAGATGATTGTGGCTTCACCAGGTCGCAGTACTCAGTATTCTTTCGCGATGAGCTGCTGATGGAAGAAAAGCTGTGAGGACGGGTAGTGAGCTGTGCTTGGTTAGCCCTATTGGTAGGGCGCCTGCCCACGAAAGGCACAAGTACCGCTATCGAATCACAGTCCGGCACACAGTTTTAATCTGCCAGGACGTTTCGCGAAGTAACTTATTTATCGCGAGAAACTCCGATATCCACGCACTATGAAACGCCGCGGCAATACGGATTATAAGAATTACACTGACTTACACAATACGGAACCGCTACCCCAACTTTGACGATTATTACTGTTACATTTAGAACGAGCGTTATAGAATGAGAACGGAGGAAAAGGGTCAAGTAACTTACGGTAGCATACTGTACAATATGATTACCTGTTACAAAAATGAACAACCGGATCGATGTCGGAAATGTTGCCGGCACGCTCCGTAAGCATTGGGTGATAACGGTTATCTGCACAGAGATGTGGCAGTGCGAATTTGCGACGAATTTTTTCTCGCCAGCTACTACTGAGGTAGCATCTGGTGCTAAGCATTTGCATTCATTTTCTTAACGAAAAGCGTCGTGTATTGCTGCAACGGAAATTAGATATACTTTGTATTATGAGAAACCGGTATAATAAACTCTGTATTTTTGGCAAAAAAGTAGCCTTTGTACACGGTCCTGCGTTTAATCTCAAACTGAAACAGTAAGTAACTGTAGTGCCTCGAAAGATCAACTCAAATACTATTGCTCGGAAACAGTAAGGCAACTGACGAAGTCTGTGCACGATGGAGGATTTGGGCTTGAGTAGAAACCATTCTACAACCATAAATCGAAAATGACGTCATGCAGTCAATGACTGGCTGACAGACCCAGTATTGCCCGACTGTTCATTTTGACAATCTTCTATAAGAAACGAAAGCAAAAAGTGAAATGTGCTTTAGTGCAACATTTCGGTCAGTTTGTGTTCACTGGCGCTCAGCTGCTTCACGCGTCTACAATTTGATTTCGTAAACATCTCCATGGCAACGCCTCTTCATAGCTCTTTAGACGACTTTTGCTTTCGCCTGCAGCCGTTTGCGCTTCACAGCTGAAAGACGTCAAAAGCGCTGTCATGTGTCAGGGATTTTCTTAAGTTGACTCGACTGTAGGAGTTTCTTACTAGTAAAGAATGAGTGTATTAAAACTTCTTGCATGATGCGGCTTTTTTTCGCGTATTTCAGCGTTTACTACGTCATATCTCCTGAACTACGTGAGGTACCTTGATGTACTGATGTGACAAAAGTCATGGAATCACTCCTGGTATCGAATAAGACTCCTTTATCCCGGCTTCGTGCAGAAACTCGACATAGCATGGACTCTACAAGTCGCGGGAAGTCCTACGCACAAGTATAGAGCCATGCTGCCTCTACAGCCGTCCATAAGTGCGAAACCAGTGCCGATTCAGGATTTAGTGCTCGAATTGACCTCTAGATTATGTCCTGCGAATGTTTCTTGGAACTGATTTATGGCTACCTGGATACCCAAATTATTCGCTCGAACTGTCCAGAAGGCTGTTCAAATCAATCGCGAACAACTGTGGCCCGGTAACATGTAAGGAAACGTGAAGTCCGTGGTCTACTGCAAATGGTCTTGAAGAAGCCAAACATAACCATTTCCAGTCAGTGATCGGTTCAGCTGGACCAGAGGACCCAGTTCATTCCATGTAAACACTGCCAACACCTTTATGGACCCACCACCAGCATGCATAGTGCTTTGTTGATAACTTGGGTCCATGGCTTCGTGGGGTCTGCGCCACATTGTAACCCTATCATTAGCTCTTATCAACTGAAATCGGGATTAATCTGACCAAGCTATGGTCCTCCAGTCGCCTAGGGTCCAAACGATACGGTCATGAGCCAAGGAGAGGCGCTGTAGTGCTATTAACAAAGACACCCGCTTCGGTCGCCTACTGCCACAGCCCACCAGTGTCAAATTTCGCCGCAGTGTCCTAACCGATACGTTTGTGGAATGTCCACATCGATTTCTGCGGCTATTTGACGTGGTGTTGCTTGTATGTTAGCACTGACAAATGTACTCAAACGTCGCTGCTCTCGGTCGGTAAGTGAAGGCCGTCGGTCACTGCGTTGTCCATGGTGAGAGGTAATTGTTGAACTTAGGTATAGTTGGGAATTTGTGGTAAGGTTATATGGGACCAAACTGCTGAGGTCATCAGTCCTGAAGCTTACGCACAGCTTAATCTAACTTATACTAACTTACGCTAAGGACAACACACACATCCATGCCCGAGGAAGGATTCGCACCTCCCACAGGGGGAAGCCGCGTAAACCGTGACAAGGCGCCCTAGATCACACGGCTACCCCCCGTGGCGAACTTAGCTATTCTTGGCACACTATGGACACTAGATCTCGGAATACTGAATTATTTAATGATTTCCGAAGTGAAATGTCCTGTGCGTCTAGCTCCAAAGACTATTCCGCGTTCAATAGCTCCCCTCGTGCAGCCATAACCACGATGACCACCTCTGTACATGAGCCACCTGACTACAAATGCACTGTCCTTTTATACCTTGCGTCGTGGTAGTACCGCCATCTGTATATGTGCTTATATTTATACCATGACCTACGCCTCCTAACTGTGTAATTTTGTAGATGCATTTAACGGCATGTGTGGATACTGTCCGCAAAATTTCTCGCGAATAGAGTTAGTAGCACAGAAGTAATAATTTTAAACGTCATGCATGTTGCTGTAGTTTTCCAAGCATCTCACTGCTTATGACGTCATGTCTGCTGGAATACGACGGTATGGGGTATGTGTGTCAAGTCTGTTTGAAAGTGCTCAGTATTTTAGGAGAACACACACACACACACACATACATACGTTTTTATAATATGTATGGATTACAGACTGCGGACGCACGCTGCGTACATGAAAGAAAAAGAAAAAAAGACCTATCAGCTGACATGTGTTTATCTACTTCGCAGGCGGTGATTTCCCATATTCCGGCGCGAGACAGCCGAGGGCAGGTATCGCTGTTTGCGCAAGTAACGCGCAGGAAAGTTGCGACCGGAACGAGAGAGCTGATGGCTTCTCCGTCGGCTCGGCGGCGCGTCAAGTATTCAGAACTCCCCGGGGCCGCCGCAGGAAAGAAAAGGAAACGTCGAGAGAAATAAAATAAAAATAAAATAAAGCGGAAGAAGAACGACGCCGGTGTACTTGTTGCGTGGAGGGCTCTTCCGGCAGTTTGTCGCCGCCCGGAATGAGAATGGTTTCCAGACGGCGGGAGATTCCTCAGAACAAGAGTGCCGCCGCCGGACTTAAAGACACTTGATCGCCTTTCAACCGTCTCTGCCGGTCCTGTCGGGGGTGGGGCGGCGAGGCGCGCCGGGGGAGAATGTATCGCAGTCAAAAGCTCGGGGCGAGAGCGCCGTCGGAAATCGTGGGTGGTGCCGGGGGGAAAGGGGAAAGGGAGCAGCAGAAAGGAAAGGCGGGAGGAGGACAGAGAGAGAGAGAGAGAGAGAGAGAGAGAAAGAGAGAGAGAGAGAAAGTGCACAGGCGTGGGCGATCGGACGCGCCCTCGAGAGCAATTGTTGAGAAAAGGGTAAGCGCCCCTCGGCCCTGGCCGGCTGAGTCAAAGCCCACAGATTTATCGTCTGCAGGAAGGCCCGCAATTTATGGCCTCTTTTGTCATTTAAGTCTCTGTCAGCAGCCGGTGCCCTCTGTGCTTCACTGTACTCAGGTTTTGCAGAACAACTGCGTGAGATAATTACTGACTTATAATTGTATCGATATACTTCCTAAGTGACAAATGAAGGACGCATGCTCATATTTATTCAAAAGGCACATTTTAAAAATGAAGCTAGTTAGTCAACGGGCAAAGTCAATACGTTTCGTCGAAAACTGTGAACTACATCTAGGCACAGCAAATGCTTAAGTCTTTCAGAGATATACATGTGACACAGCATGTAGCCTTCGCATTGGCCACATTTTGGAGATGAAGACAGTCCATGAATAAAAGTACTCCGTATCTAGCTGAAGCTGTTCATAGAGCGTAGATCTCTTGGAGCTACGAAACTGCGAGGATGTTGACTGCAACGTTCAACGTGCTTTTCCAAAAAGTCCCAGACATTATATACGAAATTAGGATCGGATGATTTACCGAGTCAGTCTTGCTGCGATACGGTGCCAAAGTGTTCGTCAAAACAGGAATGTCGGTGTACAGCTTGTGGCGGGTCGCCTATGACGGTAGTCATCTACATCTACATCTACATCTACATGATTACTCTGCAATTCACATTTAAGTGCTTGGCAGAGGGTTCATCGAACCATAATCATACTATCTCTCTACCATTCCACTCCCGAACAGCGCGCGGGAAAAACGAACACCTAAACCTTCCTGTTCGATCTCTGATTTCTCTTATTTTATTTTGATGATCATTCCTACCTATGTAGGTTAGGCTCAATAAAATATTTTCGTATTCGGACGAGAAAGTTGGTGACTCTAATTTCGTAAATAGATCTCGCCGCGACGAAAAATGTCTTTGCTTTATTGACTTCCATCGCAATTCGCTTATCATATCTGACACACTCTCTCCCCTATTACGTGATAATACAAAACGCGCTGCTCTTTTTTGCACTCTTTCGATGTGATCCGTCAATCCCACCTGGTAAGGATCCCACACCGCGCAGCAATACTCTAACAGAGGACGAACGAGTGTAGTGTAAGCTGTCTCTTTAGTGGACTTGTTGCATCTTTGAGCCTTGTTTATTGTTACTGCCAGCAAAACCTCGATTGAGAACATTGCTTAATATTAATAGGTAAGCAAGAGCAGGCTTTGCCTGCAGGGGGAGCGGCTGTTACAACAAAGTTTTTGAAAATAACCACAAGTCGCACTTAGTATTTTTTATTTAAAGATATCTCTCTTCAAATGAACAATAACATCATCGCAATAAAGAATTTAGTTAGCTGACTTCACTAAAGGTTGCGTTTAAAGTTGGTTGACAGTTCTAAGGATTAAAATGGCTGTAGAATAGTATTTAACTTATTTTTCCAGTGCGACCTGAAGTACAGCAGCGAACGATGACATCGTTTATTGCTAAACTTTAAAGGTATGTTTGATTACTGTAGTAATGCCACTTTAATCTTTAAAGCTCTCAGCCAGTGTCAACCGCCATCTTCAGTTCAGTCAGAAAAATTTAAACTCATTATTCTGATGATGCTATTGTTCATTTGAAGAGCGCAACAGGTAGATAAAAAATACTGAGAGTGACTGGTGGCGGTTTCCCAAAACTAATGGACAGGCAAATTGGTTGAGGTATATGGATATCCACCTGTTGGCTCTGTGAGGATAGTAGCTTCAGTGACAATATTTTGCATAGTTTTAATCTGCGAATGGTTAGGATAACAAAATTTTGGACTATTCAGTGTTATCCTAAGCATTAGCGAATAAGCCATAAATACAACTTTCATTTTTTCTGTTAAAACTGACTGCAAGAAAGGAAACTATATACGTATGTATGGGAAATAGTACCGATTTAACGGTTTAAATGCCCCGTTGCCGCTACGAGAAAAAGGCTAAACCGGACGTTTCTAAAGCACAACACATTACCAGAAGAGAAAATTTTCTTTGTTGCAGAAAACTTGAACATTGTGTTCGAAGAAATATATAGCTCATCTACATCTGAGTATGTATTAGAGTATTGTGTGAATATCTGAAGTAAATCGTTCTAGAAAATTTTGCCATTGTCTTTACACTTTGTAACACACTGAAGAGTCAAAGAAACTGGTACACCTGCCTAATATCGTGTAGGGCCCCCGCGAGCACACAGAAGTGCCGCAGCACGACGTGGCATGGACTTGACTAATGTCTGTAGTAGTGCTGTAGGAAATTACACCATGAATCCTGCACGACTGTCCACAAATCCGCAAGAGTTGTGAACAGAACATTGCAAGGCATCCCAGATAAGTTCAATAATGATCACGTCTTGGGAGTTTGGTGGCCAGCGGAAGGGTTTAAACTCAGAAGAGTGTTCCTGGTGCAACTCTGCAGCAATTCTGGACGTGTGGGGTGCCGCATTGTCCTGCTGGAATTGTCCACGTCCGTCGGAATGCACAATGGACATGAATAGATGCATGTGATCAGACAGGATGCTTACGTATCTGTCACTTGTCAGAGTCATACCTAGACGTAGCAGTGGCCCATATCACTCCAATTGCTCACGCCCTACACCATTACAGGGCCTCCACCAGCTTGAGCAGTCCACTGGTGACATGCAGGGTCCATGGACTCATGAGTTTGACTCTATATCCGTACACGTCGATCCGCTAGATACAGTTTGAAACGAGACTCGCCCGACCAGGCAACATGGTTCCAGTCATCAGCTGTCCAATGTCGGTGCTGACAGGCCCAGGTGAGGCGTAAAACTTTGTGTCGTGCAGTCATCAAGGGTACACGAGTGGGCCTTCGGCTCCGAAAGCCCATATCGACGATGTTTCGTTGAATGGTTCGCACGCTGACACTTACTGTCCCAGCATTGAAATCTGCAGTAATTTGTGAAAGTGGTGCACTTCTGTCACGTTGAACGACCCTCTTCAGTCATAGTTAATCCCATTCTTGTAGGATCTTTTTCCTCCCGCAGCGATGTTGGAGATTTGATGTTTTACCGGATTCCTGAAATTCACGGTACACTCGTGAAGTTATCATACGGTGAAAACCCCACTTCAACGCTACCTCGGAGATACTGTGTACCATCGCTCGTGCGCCTCCTACAACACGACTTTCAAACTCACTCAATCTTGATAACCTGCGATTGTAGCAGCAGCAACTGCTCTAACAACTACACCCGACACTTGTTCTTATATAGGCGTTCTCGATCGCAGCGCCGTATTCTGTCTCTTTACATATCTCTGTATCTGAGTACGCGTTCCTATACCAGTTTGTTTGGCGCTTCAGAGTAGTATAGATATTGACGAGTGGGGGAAGTGTCATGTCCTAACGATGAAGTGTCCCGGGGCGTTGTTCTGTGGCTACGTCACGACAAGTTTCCAAATGACATTTCGCCAGAAGATGAAGAGTATAAACCTTGTCGTAAAGTAGCCACAGAACGACGCCTTGACTCGGCTGATAACCCGAGCATACTTCATCATCGAAATTCGTGGAGAAAGCATTCATTCCCGTCATGTGCTTATGTTTAGCTGTCTCAGAACGCTGTACACTGCAACGACCCACCTAGTACCCGGAGCTTCTGGGGGAGGTGAAGTTACCTGGCACCCAGCTGCGTGAGCAACGAAACCGGTGCGGCGACACCGCCGCTACTGAACGAGAAACACCTTAACTTCTGATTACTTACATTCAGTCGTTGCATTGCATTCTTTATACATCGATGTGGACATCTCATTGTGCGCCAGACCAGTTTTCATTCTACTGATATTGATCTGAATTACCACAATTGTTTTGAACTGATACTGATTTGAATTTCTCTTGTTTCATGGTCAGAATGTCGGACTTGAGTTATCGCAGTTCATTGGTTTTTCGTTGTAGCTTGAAGTGATTGTGTGTTGATTCAGAATTGTGACTTTAATGGGCCTGTTGATATTCTTTGAAAGAACTCATTTTACTTAAAACTAATTATGAACAGTGTAAGACTGTTGTTTGGAACTCATAATTGTTGTTAGAGAAATGGAAACTTTTAGATATTGTGAGCAGGAAATAACTTTAATTTAGAGAATAAAATACAGAACATGTTGGTCATTATTTTTAACTAACCATTGCACATTTGCTAGGGATTTAGTTTAAGCCTCTGCAGTGGGTGATCTCAGATGGACAGGACTTCATATTTTTTGCGCGTCCAGAACCGGGAGAGTGTGGACTGGAAATAAATCAAGAACACTAAATAAATCACTAAGAACACTAAATAAATCACTAAGAACACTAAATAAATCACCTCCCGACAGGCAGACCGCCACAAGCTATGAGAAGAGGGCTGTTGTCGTATTTGAAGATGACAATTTTTACCGCATACTCATCATGAGGAAATAGAAGAGAAGGTAAAACTTAGTCACTGAGAATGTTGAAGCAAACATTATAGTTCACGTTCACAGTGTCCTGAATGAGTGGGCCCATGACACGTTTCTAAGGTCACCACCAAAGCATCACAGAACCATGTCTGGTCTCAACAACACCTCTACACACTGATCCTCATTGAACCATCGGCGCATTCGGCTGTTTGCACGATTTGAAAAAAAGAGGCAAATTCGCCTCCAGATAGTTTCTGACCAGTTCCTGGGTTCTTTGGCTCATCAGAGATATGGAGCTCATTGTGCCGTTGTGAGCGATGACGTTTGCGAGGAACGCGATTCCAAATGCCGACTGTATACAATGCCCTTCGCGATGTTTGCTCGGAAACTGGTTGAGGTGGACGTGCATGTATTAACACCAGCAATTCCTGGTTGGTTTGAAACTGATTAATTGCCAGTAACAAGACGTGACACCCATCACCTGTCCGTATCAGTTAGGATCTTTTTACGCCGTGTTACGTCGGTGCCAAGTGGTACTCTCTATTCCTGGTAGACGTGCTGGGCAATCCGCGTTGCTACGCGAATACACCAGTTCACACCTCGAGGTTCACTCATCTCACGGCGCTCATTTCTTCCAACAGAGTGGCTCAAAGAAGACACTTCACTGTTGTGGCTTACGTCGGCAGTGGAGATTACAGGTATAACGGAAGGAAACACGTATCTAAGGAGACAGCAGTTTTCAAAAATGGTGTGAATGCTAATGCAGAAGTGTAGAAGTGGAAAGCACCAAGCAGGCATATGTGTGCCGGTAACAGGTTTGGAAAGCCAGGATACGGCTGCTCTTTGTTCGTGATGGCCGGTGGAATGTTGCCCAGAATATGGACCAGTGGTTGGTGCCAGGCAAAAGTGTTGAGCGCCCAGGGATGGTTCAGTTCGCCATGAGTGCCAAAAGAAATACCAGTCTGCCGAAAACTGAGTCAACGCATCACAACCCTGCATTTAAACTGTGTACGTCTTATATCATATAAAAACTGCTATAGTTAATAAAAAATTAGGTTAAGAGCAAAAGTAGCGTGGAAAGAACTACCAGTACCTGATGAGCTGAAAGAAACATTCGTTGTGCGAGCTGCTTACCAGAATATTCCAATCACAGAAGCACTGCAACTTGGACACTCGAGAGCGATGAACACCCAGCACTTCCTCCTAGGCACTCGCGAGCTGGCGCATAAATTTGACGGTAGTACTGCCCAGTACTGACGGGATGTTGTGTATCGATTACCTTGTTACACAGAAGTGGTGTAGCTTTTCCATTGCAAACAGCCAAAGAGTAAGATACAAACAGTACTTCCACAAAGTTAATCAAAATGTATTGTATGTGGAGTGTGCTAAATGTAACAACAACACTCTTGCCTGATTTAGCTTTGGTTATTCCCTGTTAGCAACCCGTTGCAGACCTCGGCGCCTTCAATAGTTCCAGCCGATGTTGCTGCACGTACGGTAAAAAGGTGTAGGGCGAATCGTCTGCGCTTGAGAAATACAAAGGAATCTCAGTCCGCTGGCTTCCGCAGGTTACGAATCCGCTGCAGTCAGAGGCACAATACAATAACAGTATTTTAAATCCCTAATGCAGACACTCTATATCATCACAAGGTTCACGTAACCGCCACTCCATCTACAGCGCTCCAAGGCGACTTTTATGGGATTTTAAAGGTCGTGACCAGTACTTTATTTGATGAGTTTATCACAGCCTATATCGACATATGTCCTATGGGAAGTCTCCATGTGACGTGTAGCTACACTTTCATCGTCTTCCAGTAACGTTTCCTATTTTTTATATTTGGATGGTCACCTTGAAAAGGAACAAATTTCATTTATTTATGGACAGACAGGCTGACGAATCAGTTATTTTTTTTTTAGCAGTTGTTTGGCTAACTTGAGATGGCCAGAGCAAATCCGAGTCTAGGTACTAGGCCGTGCTCTACATGACAGCAGGCATGTGGCTCCTCTCTGACGTCAGAGCCCGAGTGTCACGCATTCCTACAACCACAACTATGCGGTTTCTAGTGGGCATGTTGGTGCAATGTATAAACCGTCACACCCTGTGCACTTCACGAGGATTACGTTACGCCGTTGCGGAACTGGGAAAGGGAAACACAAACATTAACCACAATCCTGCATTATTTGTTTAACAAGTCGTTTACTTGCTTCATTTCCGACCATTCATGGAACATACATCCTTGGAGTTCGATGTAATGTCGAATATATACACTGCGAAATACAATTAAAGGATCACTATTTCGAAACTCCTTAATTCTCTCTCACTTCGATTCAGAACTTTAAAATCTGCCTCATAGGTGACTGCAATCTTCTTCTGTAATGGTACAAACGAGTGGCGCCCTTCGACGTCATTTTCGGCCTCGACGTTTCAAAGAACAAGGTGTCGACATGTGGCAATGATAAGGCCACAGCTCAGAAGTCCACGTGACGTGTGAGGTGGTTTAAGTCTGTCACATTGTCACCAAATTTCAACAAAATTCGGTCCAGTGCCACCTTCGACGTGTTACAACATGAAAATATTGTCACAAACCAACTGACCAACATTTCAGATCTTCTTTTGAGGCCTTTACGATGGCGGCAGCCAATTAAAACCGACCGTCTTACACATATGTTGACGATAATTTCGTTGTTTGGTCCCACGGCAAAGATGAGCTTCAAGTTCTCTTGCAACACCTATTCACAACCAAATTCATTTTACAATGGACGTAGAACAAAACGGTCAGCTGCCATTCTTGACTGTTTTGGTATGGAGAAAACCGGAAAGAATACAGTGTGTACCGGAAGAAACCTCACACGGGTTATCAGCTTCACGCCGTTAGCTGTCATGACTCCTCACAATGTGAAGGAGTGCTAAACAAACTGGTCCACATACCTCGTGTGACCTTCGACGAAGAATGTCTAAAGCCTGGACTACCTCATGGACGCGTTCCAGAGAAAAGGCTTTAGCCACTGCCACTTCAAGCAGAAGACCACATCGCAGCCACAATAGATTAAGACTAACCGAAAAAGATAGCTACATTACATACACAGGCAACGTATCTGGAAAAATCGGTAGAATTTTATGATGACAAAACATAAAATATGTGTGCCGCCAACCGGCAAAGACGAAATCCCTGCCAGGGACAGTAGAAGACGATCTGGGACTTCGGAAGTCTAGGGTGTATTACATACCATACGAATGCGGAAGAGCATATGCCAGACTAACTTTTCGCACCACTGAAGAAAGGTGCACGGTACACAAACGGCACACCGCCTACCGTAGCCCACAAAATAAGAAATTGGTGAATTTTGCTTTGAAACCAAGCACAAAATGAAACATAAAGATACAAAAATTCTTCACAACACATTCCACTATCGGGGTTGTGTGTACAACGAGGCTATCGAAATTCAGCTACATTATAGAGAACCACATAATTGAATACGAACATTTTAGGTTAGGCTTTACCGTGACTGTTATTGACATTAAATGAAACAACAAGTTTACTGTTACCTGTCACTGTGTATTTACATCCAGGAGGCGTTTCAAAGGTTTAGATCTCCATCATCAGATGGATTTACATTTGTTAATATACATTTGTGTGTGTGTGTGTGTGTGTGTGTGTGTGTGTGTGTGTGTGTGTGTGTGTTGTGTTGTGTTGTGTTGTGTTACGATGTTTTGGAGGAACTTGTGGCAGTATTTAGTGGAGAAACAAAACAGTATTTCAGAATATGGTTTTGGGTTTCTTTTGACAAAAACTTAAACGTGTATCTAACGGTAAACATAAAAATAAGTAAAATAAAGTATCTCCAAGGGTCACAGGTTCCTTTCCCTGCCGTAATACATCACAGCTATACTGTCATATTTTCTAAACAAATATGGCGTCGGAAAATATTGGATGGATCGTATATCAGAAGAGAAATAGCTATTTTAACTTGTCAAACTCGGATTTATATACCACCTGAAGTATTTATTCCAACGAAAGTATTCAACGCCTCAAAAACACCTCCATTCCCTAAAAAAATTTATCTTGTAATAGTGTTGTTAGGACGAATATTCTTTGTAGTTTGTGATAATGTTTTCTCTTCTGCTCCACGATCCATGCACCCAGTAGTTTCCGACGTCATACTTGTTTACAAAATATGACAGTATACATGTGATGTGTTACGACAGTGAAAGGAACCTGTAACCACTGGAGGTACTTTATTTTACTCATTTTTATGTTTACCGTTAAATACAAGTTTAATTTTTTGACAAAAGAAACCCAAAACCATATTCTGAAATAGTGTTTTGTTTCTCCTCTATACAGTGCCACAAATTCCTCCAAAACATCGTAACACAACAGACACACGCACGCACACACACACACACACACACACACACACACACACACACACACACACACACACAAAATTCCACCTGATGATGGAGGTTTAAACGTTTGAAACGCATCGTGGAGATAAATAAACAGTGACTGGTAACAGTGAGCTTGTTGTTTCATTTAAAGAACCTCATCAATGAGAACAAAGGATTTCAACTTAGTGAAGCGTGGGCTCCGTCACTGAAAATTCTCCAGACACAGTGGAAGTGGACACCTAGTACGAGGAAGGCAGAGCGATGATTGAGGACCACCACTCGAATCTCACGCAAACTACCCCCACTACCGCGCCGGTACATCACGTTCTCCATACATGGGGTCAGTAGAGGGGGAAAAGACCGGCATATATATCGCGCCCACTGGTCAGTTAGCGCGAGTAACCTGATGATGTTGGTACGTTACGCCATCGAAAATTCGTTCTACAACCATCAATGAATCCGCCTGTATGCCCGAGAGACTTTCAAGCAAAATATATGGCGGGAAAATGTACGAACACACAGATCGAGGTGTCGCCTACCTGCGAACACCTAGGACTACTTCTCGCATTTTCTCGGTAAATGCACATTTTTAAAAAGCTTCCTAAATGTGGGCAGTTGCATCTGAAGGTGCTGCCGAAATGGGTGGTTTCAGAGGGGTCTTTTGCCGTTGTATTCACGCATATGTCAACGTCGCAAACTTTCCCTGATCACGCCTCAGCAGGATACCTGAAAATGAGTATCCTTTGATGCTATGAATCGCGTTCAGCTTTCGCCAAATGGTTTTGAACAGTTCCTAATGGTTCCAACCTGTACAGGAGAGCAAACATTGCGGTCGCGCTGCACTCCAAAGGGATGCGATCACGTTTGATAAGGACGCACCTCCACAATGGCCTCGCAGAAGGGTGGAAACGTCCAGCGTTTTCTGCAGTGTCGAACGTTGTCAAGAACCCCGCCCCCACTGCGAACTGTCGTCTCGTACCGTGAAATGTATGGGGTCAACACCCCAAGCAGAGGGGTGGTTTCGTTGACGCCCTTCATGCCATCCCCTGAGGCCTTTTCGAGTCGTTTCTGAACGGCGATGTGTGTGAAATGCTTCCATAGGACACCCATAAAAAAAAATAACCGCATGATTTCAGTTCTGGGCATCACGGTTCTGACCTCCACCGCAGAGGCGTCAAAAGAAGGGGTGAGACGGACACAAGAGTGGCTGCGACGAATTTCTCATTGAGTCACACATCTACGCTGATGCTGGACAGAACTGTGGTGAAGTATGGTGCCAACGCGACATCACTGACCTACCTTACACGCCACATGAACTTGTGATCCGTGGCCTTTTTCCGTATGTGTCGACACCTCGCTGTGTGAAGCGTCACCGACCCCGAGGGTGACGTGGCAGGGCGCCACACGTTCGCGACATTACAGAGGAACGTTGCAGGCACCATTGAGATAAACTTCAAACTGAAGTTTCGCAATGGGATACAATAAATTACGGAGTTAATTGTATTCCACAGTGTAGTTCTTATGTCACGCGATACAGTAAAAGTAACAGTCAGGAATGAAATTTAGTGTAAAATAAGAGACCACTACAAATAGATCTGAAATTATTCAGAAAATAGTTTTATAGTAAATGCTTGTGTAAACATTTCCCAAAAGTGTCATATAGTTGAAGTGATATCTTGCACCTTTTTAGTACAAAACATGTCTCAGAAATGCGAGTACAGTCAACTGTCATTTACAGAAGCTTTTTCCACACTTCTCTGATTTGCACTGCTTAGCCACCGACTTTCAAAGACAACAGACGTAAGCGTCAGAAATAACTGAAATCGTTTAACGGCCAATTTAAAATTTGAAATCAGATGATTGTTTTAAGGCTCCTCTATTCTCATATGGTTAATGTGGGTATCTAATATATATAGCACCCAGTCTAATGCAAATTGCCATTAAATATTCTCCTACACTTGCTAGAAGGCACGTCTCAACCTTCCGGAATTTCCACACATGAATCTCTGAACATTTTGAAACAACATCAGACAAAAGGGATGTCTTTGAAACAATGCAGTTAAACCAGAATGAAGTCCTTAATAATCTTGAACGAAAAGTGACTTAGTACTTTCATTCTACTCCTGAATTCCTCAAATTTCTTAATCTAGTCCCGCCCGTACCATATACTAAATTTTAGTTACTCTCGACACAAAAGCTATTTTTTTTTCCTTCTCTTTAGCGACTTTCTTTCAGCAGAAAGACGCACAGGCGTAATGAATGGTTGAAGGAAAAAAAAAGAGATATAACATGTGGTGTAAATTTCGGAACTGTCCTACAAACTGTTGAGTCAGAACTGTCTACTGTCCTTATTTTATCATCAATAACAATGTGTTCCTCGGATAAATGCTAAACACCAACAACTGCATAACTTTTAGGTGAGAAATCTACACCACGAATTGGTCGTAACCACTTAGCGAGAATGCTTTCAGCTTTTGGTAAAGAACAGATTCAAATATTTCTTCCCTTATCGAGCTTGTAATTTATGGTACAACGGTATGACCCATTTCAGATGCTCAGAATAAGATCGGAACAATGTGTTCTCTCTGAAAACAAGAAGGAACATGCTGCAAACGTTTAAACAAGGAGTGTTTATATAACGAAAAAGTGACGGACTCTATGTACGAGGTGTTACCATCGGTCTCTGGACAGTTTTCTGATACGAATACACGCAAATCTCGACACTAATTCAACCACAGCGAAACTCCAACGGAGCCGATGGTCCTCGCAAAAACGTTAAACGCTTGCCATAACCTACGGGATTTTCCAGCTCACAGCGCGATTCCACGTGGGACTCGCCGTGGCTTCGTGACGTCACGCGAGCTACCTGTCAACCAGGCTGCGCTGTGCTTAGGGTGCAACCAGCGGGCTGCAGTTGGGCGCCAACCTGCGCTATGAGCGCTCTGCACCCATTCTCCTGCAAGCTTCTCCTCTCCAGACTAACCCAGCCTGCAACGGACATGCGTTTGGGGTGTTTGAACTAAAGGAGCTACACACAATGTGTTTTGTGTCAACCGCACTCACAGATGCAGTGAGGGTATAACGTCCAGGGGATTAACTGTCTGAAAGACTAGTGTAAGCAATTAAGCAGATTTCTCCGGGAGGGAAAGGCAGTTTGCGAATGACTGGGGCGTATCATCTGTTCCCGTTGAGAAGAAGAAGATGTAGAAGTACTCTGCAAAAGTGAAAGTCTCTAACGTTTGTTCTTTTCTAAGGTTTCACATTGGTAACAGTATCTGCCGGTAATCAGATGTCATGCTCAGTTCTTTTTCAGCATCAGGTTGATCAGTGGGTGATTGTAGTCCTCAGGCACGACTAAAGTCAAACAGCGAATTGGCTAAATCCGAGATATAATAGGAAGTTCGGCAGTGAGCAGCTGTTGTCGGAACGCTGGAATCCTGCAGCTCTCCAAGTCAGTCTGCACCTCTGCATAGCTAACGCAACTGACATACTCTTGGACCTGCTCACTGTATCCATGCCTTGGTCCTCCTACTCAACAATTTTTATCCCCGACCTTCCCCACACACACACTTACCTCCATTACGAAACATGCGTTTCTTGACGTCTTTCGATGCGTTCCATCAACCATTTCCTTCTTTTAAGTCGTGTCAGATTTCTTCGATATTTCACTAGTTATCCGATATACTGATTTCGTCTTCTGTAGCACAACTTTCAAATACTTCTGTTCTCTTTTTGTATGACTCTTTATGATTCATGTTTCACTTCCGTACAGTGCTACACTTCGAACAAACGCTTTGAGAAAATTCTTCTTAACATTCAAATTTATGTTCATTGCTAGTAAAATTTTCTTCCTCAGAAACGTTGCACTTGCTATTGCGACTTGGATTTTGTGCACTGTTCAAAAGAATTAGGGAATCACGCGTATCGACGTCCGGTATGTTAAATTTATTTTGATAAAGGCAGTACTTGCGGTCTTACTGCAAGCTTGAGATTTTTGCTTTCAACGCATTCACTATTTAAAATCAGTCGCCATGTGTTGGCTGTGTTTTGCATTGCAGCATCAGGTGAACACTCGGATGGAAGTGAGTACCGAAGCCGCGCCGGATTAGCCAAGCGGTCTAATGGCGCTGCAGTCATGGGCTGGTGGCTGGTCCCGGCGGAGGTTTGAGTCCTCCCTCGGGCATGGGTGTGTGTGTTTGTCCTTAGGATAATTTAGGTTACGTAGTGTGTAAGCTTAGGGACTGATGATCTTAGCAGTTAAGTTCCATAAGATTTCACACACATTTGAACATTTTTTGAGTACCGAAGACTTAGTGTTTTCTAGTGAGGTAGACACACGACAGTTGTCATTTGAGGACGTTGTATTCAACCAATCACAAGCAGTGCGACATCTTGTGCAGTGCAACTTGCAAGGGCAGTCTGTTTGATCAAAAAGGACGGATTTTCGTTGATGTTGCTGCACATGCCAACGCCTCTCCAGGTTTCCTCCTTGAAACGCCACAGGAGGAAAAGTCATACACATGGCATCATCCGATGATAATTATGATGATGAGTTTTGGTTTGTGGGGCTCTCAAGGAAGTGGTTATCAGTGCCCATACAAATTCCCAATCTCTTCCCTTTCGAGTCTCTTCATTTTCTTGAATGGTGATAAAACAATGAGGACTACACAAACAAACAGTCCCCTGAGGAAGAAAATCCTCGATCCGGCCGGGAACCGAACACAGGGCCCTAGTGATCTAGAAGCAGCAACGGTAATCGCTGTACCACTAGCTGCTGACCGGTGTGTCCGGTCAAACAGTAAACAACATGTTACGAGAAAGGATCGTACGCACCAGACGTCCTGTTCGACGCGACATCATCTCGCAGCTCGCCTGGAAACTTCGTCATTGGCGAAATGTGTTATTCACAGACAAGTCCGGGTACCCTTTGATCCAAGGTAATGGCCGGATTCGTGTCCAGAGACGCGTGATGAGTGGTAATTGCCAAATGTTCAGGAAATCGGCTGATTCGGCTAGGGTTTTGTCATGTGGGGAGGCTTCAGTGTTGACAACCATACGGTTCTCGTCATTATCCACGGTCGCCTTACCGTCAGACGGTACAGCGAAAGGGTCTTGTAGGACAGTGTGGTGGCTGCTGCATACGGTGGTTCTCTTGAACTCCTCCCAATGCCAGGGCCTATGTGGCATGAGTCAGCAGCGATGTCTTGCGAAGCTTGGTCACTGAAGTAATGGAATGGCCTGTGTTGAGCCCCGATCTAAACCTCATTGCGCATAGGTGAGACATACTTGACGCAAGTGTTCGTGGTCGTCTTGTGCCGTAACAGACTCTTCAAGATCTCTCATTGGCTCTCACTGGAGAATGGGAACTGACACCACGAGATGATCTCGGTTGACTTAGACGGAGCAGTGAGAAACGCTCAAGGAGTGCATACACGTTATCGAAGCTCTCAAAGCCCAGTGAAAAGCACCTAGGATGACAGGATTAATGATTGTTGTTACTTTGTTTTCAATACCTATCGTACACTTCAGTTCTGTTTATGCAGACGATCTGGGATGTAATGAAGTTTTGTTACTTTGTGAAATATAAAGGCGTCATTTGGAAACATACCCAACCGTCAATTATTGCTCAATGGAGTATGGCATACGCCCACTGTCATGTTCCCCCGATTATTTTGAGCAGTGCACACTCTCTAATTACGTCAGTGTATACTGTCTTGTCACGGGTCGTCTACAAACGCAGCCGTTTGCGTTGTGATGTTAAAGGCAGCCCGTTGCTTTTCTCCTAAAAATGGTGCTTTGTGGAGTGGATTACTTGTTCTCAGGTGATAGGCGCAGATATGTAAGGCTACGATGGTGCTTGGTCCTAATACGGCGATCCTCCCTCCTGGCGATCAGACTTGCCCGACTGGGCCCTTCAGGAAGTGTGTCCATGCCGTCAATTTCCCATACAGTCCAACGTCGGGCCGCTGACTGCCACATCAGAACAATTATGAATACTGTTCGATTCGAATAGCAGCTGAATGGAGGCGCCTTTCAAACTTCGTCATGCGCTGACAACGCTGTCTGACACGGATAGGCGGTGTCTCATTGCCCTCCATTCTGACCACTTAATATCTAACACCGTTCTGGCCCGCTATGTATGCTATCAGACCTCATAAAAACAAGAAACACGAACAACACTAATGCACACTGGCGACTGTTCTACTTCTCACAGAGAACTGCAACTGTTCACACACTTGTCGTGTATAAGTGCACGAAGTTAAATCGCTATCCAACCATATCTCCTGCGTACTTTACTTTTCTTGTAAGGCAGTGAATGTAATGTTCAGTCTTGAATCTTAAGTAGACAGATATGTAAAAATCTAGGTAATGCATTTATTGTCTTATGGTGTTCGAACAAGAACCATAGACAATTTCAAAATAATGGTATAATTTATAAATAACGAATTTGGAGGAAAATGGTGACATTTCATATGTAGTTCTGTAATTCTAGCTATTTTTGTATTGTCATGTCTCTAATCTGTGGAATAATTAGCATTGTAAACAAACATCTTCTTCTCGGCGATTGCCGCTAACACTCTTTCTGAGCTCCATTCTCCATGATATCCTCGTCGTGCTCGTTTCTCGAGACGTATGTGCTTCCAGACTCTTCTTGGAATGTACGCTCTCGGATCATAAAGTATAACCCTCCCCATAAGAATAACTTTCTTGTAGCGCCTTCCACTGTAGTTCGTTAAGCAACTCCGTAAAGCTCGCGCGCCGAGTAAACAACCCTGTGTTCACACTGCAGTCTTCCCTTCGATTTCTTTATCTCTTCCATTAATCCCATGTGTTACAGGCTTAATTCTGATGAGAAAGAGCATAAAGAACAGTGTGATGTATGTATTTGTATTGTTATGCACAATTCGCTAAATTTACATTGATGAGCTATAACGTACGAAATGTATCACTCATTCAGCGTATCACGGATCAAACAGATTGTTTGTAGCTTTGTAGAGGTATGTGGCATTAGATGTCTACGCAGAGATCACGTAATACGCGTAAATGACGGGCAACTGATATGTGTACACGGTGATGGTGTCCGATAGCAACCAAGATGGGTTTTATAGGATTTACATCAGGCAAATTCGGTCGCCGACACAACAACGTGGGTTCGCTAGAATGCTCTTCAAACCACAGCAGCACTGTTTTAGCTCAGGGACACGGGCACTTATACTGAAGAAAGATGGCATCATCGTCGGAGGAGACATCAACCATAAAGGAATGCAGGTGGTTAAGAGCTGTCAGCGTGTCTTAGATTACTGCCACAGGTCCCACGCAAAGCGCGGGAGAATGTCTCCCATAGCATAATACTGGTCTCACCAGCCTGCGTCCGTGGCGCACTGCACGTTTCGAGCCGCCTTTCACCTCGATGGCGGCGTTTGTGGAGACGGCCAGGGACCTACTGTAGCCAAAGTGTGATTCATCCGAAGAGGCGACTCCATTGATCGACGGTCGAACCGCGACGGCCCTGTACCCTCTGCAGTCGTAACTGACGATGCCGTTGGGTCAGCATGTGAACACGTGCCGGTGGTCTACTGCGGAGCTCCGCGTTCAACAATTTCTGATGGATCTTGTGCCACAAAACACTTGTGCGTACACCCCACCATCTATTCTACTTAACAGAGCAGACAAGCCAACGAACCTCACGTTCTGTGAAGTGTCGTAGTCGTCTAACCATTTTGCGCCCAGTGATACATTCACTGTCGTTCTCTCTCTTTCCCTAGATGCTCACGACAGTAGCATGTGAACGTTCCACCAGCTTCGACGTTTTCGAGGTACTCGTTCACAAGTGCTGCGTAATAATAACCTGTCCTTTGCCAAAGTCATTTACCTCAACGGATTTCCACAATTACAACCCATATCTTCGCTAGTCCCCGTCCATGTCTGGTGCCCTTATGTACTTTTGTCATCGCGTCATGTGTCCGTAACGCCACCAGGCGGCATCCAGCGTCGCGGTGGGTTAAAAAATGGATTCAAATGGCTCTGAGCACTATGGGACTTAACGTATGAGGTCATCAGTGCCCTAGAACTTAGAACTACTTAAACCTAGCTAACCTAAGCACATCACACACAGCCATGCCCAAGGCAGGACTGGAACCTGCGACCGTAGCGGTCGCGCGGTTCCAGACTGCAGCGCCTAGAACCGCTTGGCACCCCGGCCGGCTCGCGGTGGGTACTACTCATCATTATACGAATGCTTCGTCATGAGCAGACACCAGGCATTCATGTAATATGATAGGCCTAGCAGGTCAAAGTATCCACATGGACAAATACGTCCGACTTCGTGTGGGAATCTCAGAGAACTAAGATGGAAGAAATGAACCGGGACTACAGATGGGTGGCACTCGATGGAAATGTGGATCGGCCGTGAGGCGTGCCGAGATAGTGGGCGCAGTTGCGATAACGCTGTGTTCCCTATGGTGCAGTGGTTAACGCACCTGCATAATAAGCAGAAGATCCAGGGTTCGAGTCCTGGTTCGGCATACATTTTGACTCGGCGTCGCTGATCCTGCTTAATGTCACGATGCACCTGACACTAGTGGTCCCCTTTCTTTACTTTCCTTTCTTTACTTTCCTTTCTTCCCGTCTCCACCTTCAATTTACAGAGTAGTCACAATGTTTTTACTTATGTGTATTTACGCTCAGTGCTGCTGTGTCATTTGTTGAACTTCTACAAGCAGTACATGCAATCTTCTAGCGTTACAACTTCCGATGCTTCTCTCTAATGCCGCCTCAATCCCTCGTACTACTTCACACACAACACTCCATGGGCTACTGCACGTTTAGCGGGCTAGTTCAATAGTACTAAGACACCCGAGCAAGAAGGCTGAACGCAGCAAGGTAGGTTGGGTGAGTAAGACACATACCTGCGCGCTCACTAGCCCAAAAATAAGTTTACATAGAATGTTTTCTATCTCGCATTGGTAATAAGGCAAATGTGAATACGAAGTTTTTGCTTCGAACAAGTGTTTTTGTTATACCGTGAATATTGACCATTCCTCCTGCTATACCCTGTGTACTCTAAGGCCTAAACAGTAACGGCTATGCGTGGATCCTTTGGGGTACTGTTGAAATTACCTCTACACTTTCATTTATACGACTTACATACGTCTATTTCGTCCCGTTAAGAGCGACGCTTTCTGTTGTGCAATAGCGAGCAAATAATATCGGGCAATTTCATATTTTACAAGAAAACTAATTTGGTTAGTTGTGACCAGTTTTATCCGCGCAGTTCGTGGACTCTAGCGGACCACTGTTGATTGTGAAGAAGGTTTGTAGTTCCCCTCAAGTTTACTTGAGTGTTTGCATGAGTAGCAACAGCGTTTATTATTTCGGCTTTCTTGGTAGGTAAACTACGTGTTAAAATGGACATGACACCTAAGAAGAGGGCAAAAATAGTTGCTCTTCAAAGTGTTTCAAGTTTTATTAGAGCATATAGTGATACTGTCTCATGGTCTCCAAAGAGTAAAGGCAGACGTGGATGAAAACGAAAAACTGAAAAAACTCTTCTGAGAAACAATAGATCATCCTGACAAGACAAGTGAGGAGCTCCAGAGACATTTGTTGCCTGCTGGTGTTAAGGCCGACACGTCAGTGACACGGCATAGACGCCGTGATAGTGGCTGAAGGTAAGAAAGCCTATAAAGAAGCAGTTGCTAACTAGTGCAACGAAAAAAAATAATAATTAATAACCACAGAAAGGAAGGGATAATACACATACTACTAAAGCTGTCAAGACGTCCATCGAACAAAACAACATTAACATGCTGCACTGAGCTGGTAATTCACCACACTTAAATTCCTTCGAGAACTTGTAAAGTATTGTGAAAAGGCGTCTTGGTAAAATGAACAGTTCAACAAAAGAATGCATATTCGTAAATGAGGTAAAAGTATGGTTTCATGACAACGAACTACGAAACACTCGCTCTAAGATGGTCGAATGTATGTCGAAATGTGTTCAGAAGCTCTATACATCAAAACTGTAATAAATATGCACCTTCAAATTTTAAATGTCTTATCCCAAATTATTTGCAAACTACTCTATTTGTAAGAAAGAAGTAAAACTAGTCGACAAGTCTGAGCCGACAATAAGATTCTTTTTTTAGTCATCATTCTTCTGACTGATCTGATGCGGCCTACCACGAATTCCTCACGTGTGCCAGCTTCTTCATCTCAGAGAGGCACTTGCAACCTAAGTCCTCAATTATTTGCTGGATGCATTCCAATCTTTCTCTTCCTCTACAGCTTCTATCCTCTACAGCTCCGTCTAACACCAAGGGAGATATTCTGTGATGTCCAAACAGGTGCCCTACCATCCAGTCCCTTGTTCTTGTCAGTCTTTTCCATATACTCCTTTCCCTGCCGGCAGTCGTAATTCCTTATAAATCTCGTAAGTTTCTCAGTAAATGGCAGTGAGTGACTACTGGATGCTCCTGTGAAACAAGAAACATGGCATCAACCGAGACGCCATTGTATCGACGATGTCGATCTCATGAACGAATGGATGATTTATAGACGAGATTTCCGTTCGCCAAAAAGGACACAAAGCGTTGTATGTCCACCTTTGAGATGCATAACAGTGGCGACCCATCATGGCATGCAATCAATTAGGTCTTGGCAGGTCGCTGGAGGCACTTTGAATAACATTTGCACACAGAAAGGCCGGCCGGTGTGGCCGAGCGGTTCTAGGCGCTTCTGTCTGGAACCGCGCGACCGCTACAGTCGCAGGTTCGAATCCTGCTGCAGGCATGGATGTGTGTGATGACCTTAGGTTAGTTAGGTTTATGTAGTTCCACGTTCTAGGGGACTCATGACCTCAGCTGTTAAGTCCCATAGTGCCCAGAGCCATTTGAACCATTTGCACACAGAAGGCACCCAATTCCCAAACATTCGAGGAAGGAGGGCGATGAGCTCTGTGAGCTCTGACACCACGTTCAATGACATCTCAGATGTGTTTGATCTGGTTCAGATCTGGAGAGCTGGGTGGGCAGCACATTAATGGGAACTAGCTACTGTGTTCCTCGAAACACCCCATTAGCTCCTGGTCTTGTGGCGTGGCGCATTATCTTGATGAAAAATGCCACAGCCATTGGGAAATATGGTCATCAAGAGGGGGTGTACATGGTCTGCGAGCACTGGATCCATGGGTGCGCACGTGAATATTCACCAGAGCATTATGGAGCCGTCTCTGTATTGCAGTACAGGTGTCAAGGCACTGTCCTCCTGGAAACTATGGATTCGCGCCATCCCACCGACATGATGTAGAAGCTATCGTGATACATCAGAACATGAAACACACTGACACCATTCTAACATACAGTGAGGATGGTCAGGTGCCCATTTCAGCCATAGTTGCCAATGTTGTGGTGTTAACATTGGCTAATGCATTGTTCGTCAACTGTGGAGGCCCATTATTGGGACTAAGTGGTTCACTGTGTGTTCTGACACACTTGTCCTGTGTCCAGCATTAAGGCCTGATGTTAGTTCCGGCATGGTTCGCCATCTGTCCTTTTTTCCCATTCCGCTGAGACCACAATGTCTGACATTTGTAATGAGGGGTGGCCACCTAACCAGATGGCGTCAGAATGTGGTATTACATCGGCTTCCCCACATGTTGCAGAGACTCAACACAGCACTGCTTGAACGTCTGACGAGTTGTGCAGTTTCCAAAATGTTCGCGTCGCGCCTCTGGGACATCACAATCTGCAACTCAGATAGAGTGCGCGTCTCTCCCATTCAACAAACTGGCAGTACGCTCACTGATACTACACGCATCATGGGTGTGCCGTCATTCTTCCCCAGGTGACTCTGCTATCGCCTGGATGGGCTTATATCGGTAGCAAGTTAGTAGTCATAATGTTCTGGCTGTTCAGCATAAGTCTGCAATCTGTGCATCTGTTCGAAGGCTCTCCTTTGGCCAGTGGCTCGAGTTCGATCCAAGTAAAATCCGTTTAGTTATGCAGTCCGACAGGAATGTCGGGAATACGCCACATGATGGCGACGTCCACCCGCTGAGCAGCCGCGAAGACGTTTCGCTCCCGACGGCAATGCCCGTCGTCAGGTTGCAGTAGGGACCGCGTTTAACAGCTGTGTCCGCACTGCCGGCACGCTGCGCGAGATTGTTTCCTGGAGGCGGGGCGCCGTGTTTATGACGTCATGAGAGCGTACCACCAATCCAGCGGCGCTCGTTAACACGGCAATTACTGGGCTGCCGCAGCAGGCGCTGCGCTAACGGCCCCACACAGGCGGGCCGGTGGCCGGTGGCCGCCCGCGGGACACGGCTGCCGCCAGGTGGCGCGCGCACAGCCTTGTAGCGCCACCTGACCCCGGGGGCCAGCATTGCCAGCACTCCCTGAAGAGGAGCGTCGCCTCACGGAGCGAAACGTCTGCGCTCTGGGAGTAGCGCGGGTGTCGCTATTATACAGAGAGAAGTCGCAACGCTGGGAAACTATAGTAAAACCCGGCAAGGCATGCAGAGGATCGACAACTGGAGCAGGGTTTGGGAGTTGAACCGCAACATGAACAGGCATAATGCATGGCGCGTAGACACACAGAAAGTCCCATTATCGTTGGTAACACGATTGCAGGTCGATCACTACGTTAAAAATACCTCGATTTCTGACGTCTGTCACTTGGCGCTACGGTGTTGCCACATCGATCGCTGGCTATTGCTCTCTCATAAGTAACACACAGACACGGTAAGTCACATCACAAATACTGTTAATGTGTAACGCGGAGCAGTGCTGAAAGTGGCTGCCACAAGGTATGTCGGAAATGCTCTGTTTACTGTTGATTTCAAGTGATCGATGACCGAACTGCGGGAAAACAACGCGTTTTCTAGCCCTGAATTTAAACTCGTGAGCTAAGCTAACCACTACCTCGTGGTGTGTGGTGTATCGGGGAAAGCGGCGGTCGACATTCCGTGGCAGAACTTGTATCACGCTCGCTCTGTTGACGACTATTAAAGCTAAACTACACGAGCAAATTCAAGACACAAAAGATTCAGTTTCAGCGCTAAAAGCAAACTGTAATTTCTCGGTATCATTGGTTACTTGAAACTATCCTGTCACTGGCTGGAAGAGTCGCCGTATTACCAACGGATGAGCAGTCCTCGCTGGCCCTTGGTTGCAGATTATAGAAGACTTAAGTAGATTCCAGATGAAAAAAGAATGGTAGGTAGAAAAACAACAGCTAATAAAAAGTGAATACGATGATGAAAATGACATAGCACAGAAATAGAAATAAAAATATTACATTTAAACCAGGTAACTGAATAAAAATCATAATGAAACTCTTATAATTAGAGTCAGAAATATATAAAAAATGATGTCATTTGACGACCTTTGAACCTAAGACATCCAACATGACAAGTCTATAGGCAGACTATTGCGGTATACAACACTGAGCCAAGTTGCTATATTTTTTCTGTGGTCAAGCAGTCGCAACGACGAATTGCAGCCTTCAAAAACTAGGTTTCAGACATTGTCATGTTAAACTTACCCAGTGTAATCCCATCTCCATTACTGCGATAGTCGCATATGCGATACTGAATAGCGTCTTGTGTGCAAGTATGCAGTAGTGTTTAGTTAGTATTGTGTATGAAACGAATGTATTTTATTAGCATCGCCATGCGTGTGTTGTTTGTGGTGTGATGAAACACGAAATAAATGTGCCAGACTCATGACTCGGGATCCAAATACATCAAGAACGAATGCCGGACAGGGAATTGGAAGTGAGCTTACCAACTGTTGTGGCAGTTTGGTAACGGCGAACGGTTCAGGCAGACGTTGAGTGCTCTGATTGGAGGAAAACAGTTCAACGCGTCATATGTCAACTATGAAGTAATTTTACTCAGACTATAGAAGCAGTCACACATATTAAATGTCTGGGAATGTGTATAGGGTTGGTTGGAGTAAAAGTACGTGTGGGGCAAGAGTAGGCATCGAATTTTCAGGTCTGTAAAGCGCAATTTCACCACTATCCCGCCAGACGGCCGATACGTCGTAATCTCAGTTCCATTCTGTAACCTCGTCGGAGTCTCACGCTTACAGTTGGAGAAAATGGTGAGTCATTTTTCATACGTCTCCAATGTAAAATTTTTGTAGTTATGACTGAGTGTTGGGTGAATATAAATATAATTAAAACTTAGATGAGCTCGGTACCAGAACTGGCGGCTGTAAACTTCCAGTATCCTCCTTTATCTCCATGACATTAGCTGAGTGCGCTGTCCGTAGACTGCCGAAAATGAAAATAGCGGAATGTGGTAAAGTTCGCAGATTTAATGGGGTGGAAGTACGCAGTGTGTGCCTTTGCCCCAGCAAGAAACTATTTGCTATCTTTTACCTGTATTTTCAATTGTGTGGTCCCTTAGAGCGCAATAGAGCGTGTTTTATTGGTATTCACTTACATTAGGTGTCTCATTATTCCTCATAGAAAACCTAAATTAGTTTTTTGTTTTCTGTTGCTTTTATTTCATTGGGTAGTGGTTTTGTCAAACATACCTACCTCTTAAACGCACTTAGAATATAATCACGGGCTTCCATAAACTTGACAGCCATTAACAGAGCCGCTCTACAGGCAACCTTTTGGCCTCATTGAAAATGAAAGCTCAATACGTCAAGCATCGAAGGCTGTAGGTTTTCCGGAAGCTACCTGAAGAAAACGTCTTAGGACCGCCAAAGGTAGTTAGCACCTCGGCCGATCAACAAAAAGTTTTTCTTTGGAGGAAGAGCAAGCAATAGTGCAGCACTGCATTTCACTCGATAAACACTTTCAGGCCTTACACTCAGATCATTACATTTACTTTAAGAATTCACCAAAAAACGAAGGAGTCCTAATTTATTTTTCCGTGTATTTATTAGTAATTCTTTTTATTTTCTTCAGTATGCGATGCGTACTCTCGCTCCAGGCCCACGTACTTTTATTCATAAAATTATTCTTGGCGACAACTTTTATTACTACCTAACAGTAACTGGATAACGATCTTTTACTTGATGTTGCCAAGATGACAAACTAGTTGTTGCATACGCAATATCAGTTATATCAATAATATTGATGTAAGTTTCTTTAATGTTTAGTAAGGCCAGAACTGCGTAGAGAGCGCTTTATAAAAAAAATGGTTCAAATGGCTCTAAGCACTATGGAACATAACATCTGAGGTCACCAGTCCCCAAGACTTAGAACTACTTAAACCTAATTAACCTAAGGACAACACACACAACCATGCCCGAGGCTGGATTCGAACCTGCGCGGTTCCAGATTGAAGCGCCTACAACCGCTCGGCCACAGCGGCCGGCAGCGCTTTATAGATGAATGACAATCCAAAACTGATTACAGGTAAGGCAGATGCGAGACTGAGAAACACTTCAAGTCTCCAGGTTGGAAATGCATAGTCTACTGACTGGTTTGATGCGGCCCGCCACGAATTCCTTTCCTGTGCTAACCTCTTTATCTCAGAGTAGCACTTGCAACCTACGTCCTCAATTATTTGCTTGACGTATTCCAATCTCTGTCTTCCTCTACAGTTTTTGCCCTCTACTGCTCCCTCTAGTACCATGGAAGTCATTCCCTCATGTCTTAGCAGATGTCCTATAATCCTGTCCCTTCCCCTTATCAGTGTTTTCCACATATTCCTTTCCTCTCCGATTCTGTGTAGAACCTCCTCATTCCTTACCTTACCAATCCACCCAATTTTCAACATTCGTCTATAGCACCACATCTCAAATGCTTCGATTCTCTTCTGTTCCGGTTTTCCCACAGTCCATGTTTCTCTACCATACAATGCTGTACCCCCCCCCCCCATGAGCCATGGACCTTGCCGCTGGTGGGGAGGCTTGCGTGCCTCAGCGATACAGATAGCCGTACCGTAGGTGCAACCACAACGGAGGAGTATCTGTTGAGAGGCCAGACAAACGTGTGGTAACTGAAGAGGGGCAGCAGCCTTTACAGTAGTTGCAGGGGCCACAGTCTGGATGATTGACTGATCTGGCCTTGTAACAATAACCAAAACGGCCTTGCTGTGCTGGTACTGCGAACGGCTGAAAGCAAGGGGAAACTACGGCCGTAATATTTCCTGAGGGCATGCAGCTGTACTGTATGATTAAATGATGATGGCGTCCTCTCGGGTAAAATTCTGGAGGTAAAATAGTCCCCCATTCGGATCTCCAGGCGGGGACTACTTAGGAGGATGTCGTTATCAGGAAAAAGAAAACCGGCGTTCTACGAATCGGAGAGTGGAATGTCAGACCCTTAATCGGGCAGGTAGGTTAGAAAAATTAAAAAGGGAAATGGATAGGTTAAAGATAGATATAGTGGGAATTAGTGAAGTTCGGTGGCAGGAGGAACAAGACTTTTGGTCAGGTGAGTACAGGGTTATAAACACAAAATCAAATAGGGGTAATGCAGGAGTAGGTTTAATAATGAATAGGAAAATAGAAATGCGGGTAAGCTAGTACAAACAGCATAGTGAACGCATTATTGTGGCCAAGATAGATACGAAGCCCACACCTACTACAGTAGTACAAGTTTATTTGCCAACTAGCTCTGCAGATAACGAAGAAATTGAAGAAATGTATGATGAAATGAAAGAAATTATTCAGATAGTGAAGGGAGACGAAAATTTAATAGTCATGGGTGACTGGAATTCGAGTGTAGGAAAAGGGAGAGAAGGAAACGTAGCAGGTGAATATGGATTGGGGCTAAGAAATGAAAGAGGAAGCCACCTGGTAGAATTCTGCACAGAGCACAACTTAATCATAGCTAACACTTGGTTTCAGAATCATGAAAGGAGGTTGTATACATGGAAGAACCCTGGAGATACTAAAAGCTATCAGATAGATTATATAATGGTAAGACAGAGATTTAGGAACCAGGTTTTAAATTGTAAGACATTTCCAGGGGCAGATGTTGACTCTGATCACAATCTATTGGTTATGACCTGTAGATTAAAACTAAAGAAACTGCAAAAAGGTGGGAGTTTAAGGAGATGGGACCTGGATAAACTAAAAGAACCAGAGGTTGTACAGAATTTCAGGGAGAGCATAAGGGAGCAATTGACAGGAATGGGTAGCTTTGAGGGATCAAGTAGTGAAGGCAGCAGAGGATCAAGCAGGTAAAAAGACGAGGGCTAGTAGAAATCCTTGGGTAACAGAAGAAATATTGAATTTAATTGATGAAAGGAGAAAATATAAAAATGCAGTAAATGAAGCAGGCAAAAAGGAATACAGACGTCTCAAAAATGAGATCGACAGGAAGTGCAAAATGGCTAAGCAGGGATGGCTAGAGGACAAATGTAAGGATGTAGAGGCTTATCTCACTAGGGTTAAGGTAGATACTGCCTACAGGAAAATTAAAGAGACCTTTGGAGATAAGATTACCACTTGTATGAACATCAAGGGCTCAGATGGAAACCCAGTTCTAAGCAAAGAAGGGAAAGCAGAAAGGTGGAAGGACTATATAGAGAGTCTATACAAGGCCGAGGTACTTGAGAACAATATTATGGAAATGGAAGAGGATGTAGATGAACATGAAATGTGAGATACGATACTGCGTGAAGAGTTTGACAGAGCACTGAAAGACCTGAGTCAAAACAAGTCCCTGGGAGTAGACAACATTCCATTGGAACTACTGACGGCCTTGGGAGAGCCAGTCCTGACAAAACACTACCGTCTGGTGAGCAAGATGTATGAAACAGGCGAAATACCCTCAGACTTTAAGAAGAACATAATAATTCCAATCCCAAAGAAAGCAGGTGTTGACAGATATGAAAATTACAGAACAATCAGTCTAATAAGCCACAGATGCAAAATACTAACACGAATTCTTTACAGACGAATGGAAAAACTAGTAGAAGCCGACCTCGGGGAAGATCAATTTGGATTCCGTAGAAATGTTGGTACACGTGAGGCAATACTGACCCTACGACTTACCTTAGATGCTAGATTAAGGAAGGGTAAACCTACGTTTCTACCATTTGTAAACTTAGAGAAAGCTTTTGACAACGTTGATTGGAATACTCTCTTTCAAATTCTGAAGGTAGCAGGGGTAAAACATAGGGAGCGAAAGGCTCTTTACAATTTGTACAGAAACCAGATAGCAGTCATAAGAGTCGAGGGAGATGAAAGGGAAGCAGTGGTTGGGAATGGAGTGAGACAGGGTTGTAGTCTCTACCCGATGTTATTCAATCTGTATATTGAGCAAGCAGTGAAGGAAACAAAAGAAAAATTCGGAGTAGGTATTAACATCCATGGAGAAAAAATCAAAATGTTGAGGTTCGCCGATGACATCGTAATACTTTCAGAGACAGCAAAGAACTTGGAAGAGCAGTTGAACGGAATGGATAGTGTCTTGAAAGGAGGATATAAGATGAACATCAACAAAAGCAAAACGAGGATAATGGAATGTAATCGAATTAAGTCGGGTGATGCTGAGGGAATTAGATTAGGAAATGAGACACTTAAAGTAGTAAAGGAGTTGTGCTATTTGGGGAGCAAAATAACTGATGATGGTCGAAGTAGAGAGGATATAAAATGTAGACTGGCAATGGCAAGGAAAGAGTTTCTGAGGAAGAGAAATTTGCTAACATCGAGTGTAGATTTAAGTGTCAGGAAGTCATTTCTGAAAGTATTTGTATGGAGTGTAGCCATGTATGGAAGTGAAACATGGACGATAAATAGTTTGGACAAGAAGAGAATAGAAGCTTTCGAAATGTGGTGCTACAGAAGAATGCTGAAGATTAGATGGGTAGATCACATTAATGAGGAAGTATTGAATAGGATTGGGGAGAAGAGAAGTGTATGGCACAACTTGACCAGATGAAGGGATCGGTTGGTAGGACATGTTCTGAGGCATCAAGGGATCACCAATTTAGTATAGGAGGGCAGCGTGGAGGGTAAACCTCGTAGAGGGAGACCAAGAGATGACTACACTAAGCAGATTCAGAAGGATGTAGGTTGCAGTAGGTACTGGGAGATGAAGAAGCTTGCACAAGATAGAGTAGCATGGAGAGCTGCATCAAACCAGTCTCAGGACTGAAGACCACAACAACAACAACAATGCTGTACTCCAGACGTACATCCTCAGAAATTTCTTCCTCAAATTAAGCCCGGTATTTAATATTAGTAGACTTCTCTTGGCCAGAAATGCCATTTTTGCCATATCGAGTCTGCTTTTGATGTCCTCCTTGCTCTGTCCGTCACTGGTTATTTTACTGCCTAGGTAGCAAAATTCCTTAACTTCATTGACTTCGTGACCATCAATCCTGATGTTAAGTTTCTCGCTGTTCTCATTTCTACTACTTCGCATTACCTTTGTCTTTCTCCGATTTACTCTCAAACCATACTGTGTACTCATTAGACTGTTCATTCCGTTCAGCAGATCATTTAATTCTTCTTCACTTTCACTCAGGATAGCAATGTCTTCAGCGAATCGTATCATTGATATCCCTTCACCTTGTATTTTAATTCCACTCCTGAACCTTTCTTTTATTTCCATCATTGCTTCCTCGATGTACAGATTGAAAAGTAGGGCCGAAAGGCTACAGTCTTGTCTTACTTCCTTCTTAATACGAGCACTTCGTTCTTGATCGTCCACTCTTACTATTCCCTCTTGGTTGTTGTACTTATTGTATATGACCCGTCTCTCCCTATAGTTTACCCCTCCTTTTTTTCAGAATCTTGAGCAGCTTGCACCATTTTATATTGTCGAACGCTTTTTCCAGGTCGACAAATCCATTCTTCTGTATATTATTCTTGTAAGCAGGTCCGATGCATGAGCTGTAAAGCTGATTGTACGATATTTCTCGCACTTGTCAGCTCTTGCCGTCTTCGGAATTGTGTGGATGATGCTTTTCCGAAAGTCATATGGTATGTCGTCAGACTCATATATTCTACACACCAACGTGAACAGTCGTTTTGTTGCCACTTCCTCTAATGAGTTTAGAAATTCTGATGGAATGTTATCTATCCCTTCTGCCTTATTTGACCTTAAGTCCTCCAAAGCTCTTTTAAATTCCGATTCTAATACTGGATCCCCTATCTCTTCTAAATCGACTCCTGTTTCTTCTTCTATCACATCAGACAAATCTTCACCCTCATAGAGGTTTTCAATGTATTCTTTCCACCTATCTGCTCTCTCCTCTGCATTTAACAGTGGAATTCCCGTTGCACTCTTAATGTTACCACCGTTGCTTTTAATGTCACCGACAATCATATCTTTTTCGATGTCTTCACATTTTTCCTGCAGCCATTTCGTCTTAGCTTCCCTGCACTTCCTGTTTATTTCATTCCTGAGCGACTTGTATTTCTGTATTCCTGATTTTCCCGGAACATGTTTGTACTTCCTCCTTTCATCAATCATCTGAAGTATTTCTTCTGTTACCCATGGTTTCTTCACAGCTACCTTATTTCTACCTATGTTTTCCTTCCCATCTTCTGTGATGGCCCTTTTTAGAGACGTCCATTCCTCTTGTTGCCTACTGCGCTATTCCTTATTGTTGTATCTATAGTGCTAGAGAACTTCAAACGTATGTCGTCATTCCTTAGAACTTCCGTATCCCACTTCTTAGCGTATTGATTCTTCCTGCCTTATGTCTTGAACTTCAGCCTACTCTTCATCACTACTATATTGTGATCTTAGTCTATATCTACTCCTTGGTACGCCTTACAATCCAGTATCTGATTTCTGAATCTCTGTCTGACCATGATGTAATCTAATTGAAATCTTCCAGTATCTCTCCACCTTTTCCAAGTATACCTCCTCCTCTTGTGAATCTTGCTCAGGGTATTCGCTATTAGTAGCTGAAACTTGTTACAGAAGTCAATTAGTCTTTCTCCTCTTTCATTCCTTGTCCCAAGCCCATATTTTCCTGTAACCTTTTCTTCTACTCCTTCCCCTACAACTGCATTCCAGTCGCCCATGACTATTAGATTTTCGTCCTCCTTTACTTACTGCATTACCCTTTCAATATCCTCATACACTTTCTCTATCTGTTCATCTTCAGCTTGCGACGTCGGCATGTATACCTGAACTATTGTTGTCGGTGATGGTCTGCTGTCGATTCTGATCAGAACAACCCGGTCACTGAACTGTTCACAGTAACAGACCCTCTGCCCTACCTTCCTATTCATAACGAATCCTACACCTGTTATACCATTTTCTGCTGCTGTTGATATTATCCGATACTCATCTGACCAGAAATCCTTGTCTTCCTTCCACTTCATTTCACTGACCCCTACTATATCTAGATTGAGCCTTTGCATTTCTCTTTCCAGATTTTCTAGTTTCCCTACCACGTTCAAGCTTCCGACATTCCACGCCCCGACTCGTAAAACATTATCCTTTCGTTGATTATTCAATATTTTTCTCATTGTAATCTCCCCCTTGGGAGTCCCCTTCCGGAGATCCGAATGGGGGACTATTCCGGAATCTTTTGCCAATGGAGAGATCATCATGACACTTCTTCAACTGCAGGCCATATGTCCTGTGGATACACGTTACGTGTCTTTAATGCAGTGGTTTCCATTGCCTTCTGCATCCTCATGTCGTTGATCATTGCTGATTCTTCCGCCTTTAGGGGCAATTTCCCACCCCTAGGACAAGAGAGTGCCCTGAACCTCTATCCGCTCTTCCGCCCTCTTTCACAAGGCCGTTGACAGAATGAGGCTGACTTCTTATGCCGGAAGTCTTCGGCCGCCAATGCTGATTATTTAGCAAAATTTAGGCGATGGCGGGGATCGAACCCGGGACCGAAGACGTTTTATGATTATGTATCAAAGACGCTACCCCCTTTTTTTTAGATCTCATTTTGTTCGCTTTTATTCGTTGAATCTGCTCGGGGCGGACGTCGTAAGACATCCGTTTTAAGTTCGTTGTTGATCGATTAACTCAGTTTGTTATTACAGAGGGCAGCTAACCCTCTGACCGAACACGCTGAGCTACCGTGCCGGCACCCCTAGACCACGTGTACATTCTTGGCATTCATATCTGATAGCATTGATAGGCGAAACAGATAAGATCCAAAAAAGAGCAAGAGCATCGTCACAGGTTCATTTAATAAGCATCAAAGTATCACGGGGATACCCATCCAATCCAGGGGCAGACGTTACAATCGAGGCACTGTACATTGCTGTGCAGTTTGCTGTTAAAATTCCGAGAGCATACCTTCTTAGAAGTGATGTCAGATATATTGCTTCCGAGTATCTCGTGAAAACATCACGATGGCAAACTTAAGGAAGATTCGGGCTCTAATGGAGGCTTACCACCAATCGCTCTTCCCATGGATCATTCGTAACTGGACCAGAAGCAAGGTACAGAAAGTATGAATACCCTCTGTCACACATCATAAGGTGCTTTGCAGTGTATGGACATAGATGAACGTGACGACGTCTTAAATGCAGTAAACCAGAACAGTCACTGACTTGTACACAGAAAAATATTGTTCGTGAAGAGCCTCTTCAATTGGAGTTTACAGATAGTGAAAAAATGTCTATCTTGATTTACCTGTAGCCAACCTTTTCAAAGCTTTAACATCAGTGGGAAGCCAAAATTGATAAGGACTATTCAGATACTGTCAAAATTTTATGTTTGAAGTTTTGAAGGTAGCAGGGATAAAATACAGGAAGCAGACGGCTATCTACAGACTGTACAGAAACCAGGATGTAGTTATAGGAGGCAAAGGGCATGGCAGAAGCAGAAGTAGGGATTGAGATAGGTTTGTAGCCTGCCATTGCAAAGTACTTGGAAGATCAGCTCAATGGAGTGGGCAGTGTATTGAAGACAGGTAATAAGGTGAAAATCAACAAAATTAAAACCAGGGTAATGGACATTAGTTGGATTAAACTAGTATATGTTGCAGCAGTTGCATTAGAAAATGATACACTGAAAGTAGTAGACGAGTTTTATTATTTGGACAGCAAAATAAGAGAAGAAGGCCAAACTAGAAAGGATATAAAATAGAGTCTAGCAATAACAAGGAAAGAATGTCTGAATAAGAGAAAATTGTTAACATCGGAGGGTTGGCTTCAGTAAGGAAGTGCAAGGGCATGAAGGTTGCAGTAGCTACGCACAGATGAAGAGTGTTGCACAGTAGAGTCGAAAGTGGGGAGCTGCATCAAATCAGTCCTCGGACTGAAGACCCCCAACAGCAAAAATAACAAAGGCAACAACAACAGACGTAGATAAAGGGGAAGGCCCTTAGCCTATATACTGAACGCTTTAAAACCAGTGTTACAACTTTCAAAATTTCATGAACATTTGATAAAATGGGCCGAGGGGGAACGATACATAATTAGAAGAAAAGAAAGTAAAGGTATGGATATACAAACTAAAAGAAGTCTGTTTCATCCTGCACAATATGGGCATATTGTGTCAGGGAAAGACACAGAACATTTTGTAAACGAAAATATTTTACTGCATTTTTCAACTTTGGGGAATCAAAGCGTTTTCACTTCTTAGCGAGTCACCATGAGGTGATCTGACGACATCTGGAGCTACGTGGATATGATTACTCTACTGTTCGTACTCTCCCAGAACTATCAAATAGTCCACTCATTTGCTATCGTAATTACATTTTCAAAGCACATATTTTTGTCCACAGATTTGTTGCAAACAATCAACAGCAATTCGTAGAAATTAATTATGTCTACAATTACAACCAAAAAAAGAAAACACCGTCTTAATGGTCCTTGAAGGTCCAACGGTTCCGACTGGCCGCCTTGTCACCCTCAGCCTTTAGACGTCATCGAATGCGGATACGGAGGGGTATGCTGTCAGCAGTGCATGTCGGTCTCCCGGCTGTTGTTTACGAGACTGGAGCCGCTGTTTCGGAACCAAGTAACTCGTCAATTTGCCTCACAAGGGCTGAGTGCACCCCGCTTGCCAACAGTACTTGGCAGACCCGGACAGTGTCCCATCCAAGTGTTAGCCAAGCCCAACAGCGCTTAACTTCGATGATCTGACCCGAAATGATGTTATCACTGTGGCAAGGCCGTTGGCAGCCCATAATTACAAGACTAGAAGAAAAGATGTTTCCCAATACTATAAATTAAAATAGACTGTCTTAGAAACGGCAGAATAATCTTGCCGGAACCTTTGAAAACTTTTGTAATGAGGTAGTAGGTCCTAGTGCTTAACAGGCAGTAAAAAACTTAATTTTCATCTTTATTTGGTGTATTTAGAATATTGGACCTAAAATATATTGTAGATGTCTTGAACAGCATGATGCTTCATGTATCTTAGTGCGTATTTTAGGCCACAGAAAACAAATTTTGACAGATTATTCAGCCATACATGTAACTTCACAACCATTCATATAGACTTTATAGAGCTTAACAAAGACACGTTTCTCCCTCTGCTTCTGGTTTCCTATCGAGACGGGCAGACCAGGCCGTTCTAGAGTCTAATTAGCTGAGTCCCAGTGTGCAGGAGTTAGTGAACAGAAGTTCGCTATTGAGAGCATTTCTGTAGGAAATGCCAGTTTCAGCACTTGCCTGACAACAATGAAGACCTCAGAGGCCTTATTTAGAATAATCAAAAGAAATAATGCTAGAGTGTAGTTCTAGGCAAGAAATACGTCTCCATAAATAATATTATATCGTATTTCGATTTTTTCCACGTTGAGCTGAGTATAATTATGTATGAGTCAAAATATAATGCATGCAATTTCTGTTGTATTAGGAACTAATTTACGTAAACTGCAATATACACTATGGTCTCTTCTGCCGTTCACGTATCTCTTTATTGGAGTATATGTATGTAACCACAGGAGAATTTCTTAAAGAGCTTATACGGATCGCTTCAGCAGGAATAGTAAATACTCTAGGATGTGGTAATAAAGAATAATGTGAATAGAACGTTCCATGTTACACCGTCCAGGTCTCACTGATTACGGAAACACAGCTGGCTACGGAGATAAGGTCTCATTTCCCTGAAACGAGTTTGGTTGTGGATTGTTGTTTTTGTTACGAAGTTGAAGTTTTAAAGTCGTGCCTTAGTTCTTCCAGCATTACAGGCCCTCGGTACACTCTAGTCGTCACGTGACACATCGTTAAAGTCTGACACTCCCTGTAAGATGGATCGATAGAAATTGTGACGTTTTGTCCCCGGACCTCAAGGCGTTAAGGGCTTCTCCGAGGGGATAGTTGTCAGGGGAAGTCTATAAAACAAAAGTAAACAAAAAAGACAAACTGATGAAATGAAATGAAATGTCGTGTGACGAAGGCCTCCCGTCGGGTAGACCGCTCGCCTGGTGCAAGTCCTTCAATTTGACGCCACTTCGGCGACTTGCGCGTCGATGAGGATGAAATGATGGTGATTAGGACAACACAACACCTAGTCCTTGAGCGGAGAAAATCTCCGACCCAGCGGGGAATAAAACCCTGTCCCTTAGGAATGACAGTCTGTCACGCTGACCACTTTTTTTTCTCATTTTGTTCGTTGTTGATCGTTGTGTTTGGTCGTTGCGGACGTCGCAAGACATCCTGTTCAAGTTCGGTGGTTGATCCTTCCACTCAGTTTTTTATTACAGAGGCCAACCGGCTCTCTGACCGAACACGCTGAGCTACCGTGCCGGCACCACTCAGCTACCGGGGGCGGACAGACAAACTGATAATTCGGACTACCAATAGTGCTGCCCTCAAAGAAGAAACCTAAGATGAGTTCATTAGAGGTGCATGCTGTGTTACCAAGAGAATTCGAAAGTGAATTCATGACGAGGAAGAAATTTATGAGAATCATCTTTGGACTATTCATTTGCGTTCTTCTGAGAGTGTTTGTTACATATCTCTGTCACCAAAAAAGTTGGACACATGCTATAAGCAATATTTTCGTTCATACTACTTGTTATGGACAGTTTTTTCCAAATCTGCTCCATGACGTTAAAATAAAACATTATTCACGTAAAGATACAAAATACATTTAAATCGTTAAGGCTGCATGAAAGCATGCAAACACTTAAATCTAACACCAGTGATTGCACATCTAAATAGTACTATTGCGTTTACGTCTATATAGTGATGAGTCTTGTGGTGCTTTTCTGCAACGGGGGATGGCCACCCGGCTGTGACAATACACAAGAGCTTCGAGAGGAGCACAGCCTGCAGACCATAAAAATATTTCAACTGGAAGCCAGGATTCAGTAAGGTGCGCGCTAGAAACCCCAGCACCCCGGCTGGTCGCTGTGGCGGCGGCACACCCACAGAAGCCAGCATGTTGTAAGCTTTCAGTGCACGGGAAGCTTAAAGAATGCTTTTGGAAAAGGTAAGATCTGTGGAGGGAAGAGTAAAAGACAACATACTCTGCACAAGACGTAGCCACTGCGGGCTGAAGGGGGCTGCAGCTGTAGATGTTTAAGTTTTGTAAGGATGCACATCGTTGGCTTGTGACAATTAGATTTTTAGTGGAGTCAGAGACTCACGAGTGCAGATGAGCAGCTGTTTCTATTGAACGAAATGGCACATATAGTGGGGAAGAATTAATGTCTTGTGCCCGAGTCTAAGAGCGAACTGAACAATACTGGTTACCCACTGCAGTTTCGCTAGGAGAAGGGAAATTGTTGCAATTCTGCAAAACTTTTCATTGGTTGCAACTCAGAAAGCATATTGATATTGACTCTGACATTCTGGCTCTGTGAGAACCAACTGGTTTTGTGGGAGAGGTGCGACAAGGCATTGTGCCTTAGTGCACAGCTTGGTCTTAGATCTCCATGGAGAGATGAGTTCACTTTAGTACTGCCAAGGGAGATATCGCTTCGGAGCTAATCACAGATGGCGGGACTGGATTCTCAGTCACTGCTGCATCTATTTACAGCACCTATCAACAGAGAGATGAACATTGGCCGCATTTGTGTATGTCATGACGAGAATACCGCAAATTTATTTGTTTCACGCCAGACTTCGTTTCTCTGAATTGCAGCCAGCTAACTGCACTGAACATGAGCTTGGAAGGGAGAAGTTGCGCTTGTATGCATTTTTCTGGGTCTTTTGTTTAGGCTGTCAACATTTTCAGCAATCAATGGCGGTTTTCGTGAACACGTTTTGTATCATTTCTATATCAAATTCTGCCAGTTGTATGAAAGTCTTTTGTACCTGATTTTGTACCCTTGTACCCTTTTGAAATTATTTGTATTGTCTATTCAGTAGCTAAGATCATATTCATGCATCTAGCAATGCATCAGATTGTAATAGTGATCTTTAGTACGATTTAGTAGCATGATCAAAACCTTTTATCAGTATCTCTATGTGCACTTTAGTGCCCACATTTCATCTTTATTTTGGTCACCGCTGTTTCAGTTCATTCCCAGCCATGTTTAAGCTTTTCTTTTAATTCAGATATTTTACTAGTCATCCTCGTGTGGCTTTTTTAATTACACGTGGTCTCATGGGGATCAATCTTTCCACTGCTGACGTCACCAAGTTCAGATTTCGTAGCATCTGAGTAATATGTTAAACATCCTAAAATATTCTCCACTACTACTGAGGCACTCTGCATAAAACACGAGTCCCACTATCGTCACTATCACAAGACATATCCGTAAATTAACGTAGGCAGTTTTTCGGTTTACGCCTCTTGACATAAAGAAACGTTCCACCCATGGCACTTACTGTTACAGAAACTGCCCTCGCAGCTCAGTACAGATCAAGGTCACTCTGCAGAGATTTCTAGGCAGGCTCGTTGTCTGTTCTGAAGCAAATGTGCAGCCTGAACAACAGCCTTCGACTTTCAACCAAATTTAGTATTTCAGCTCTCTACACATTTTCTTCGAATATCACAACGTGCGTTACGTGTTTTAATAATTATTTACCATCTGTGCAGGGAACTTGGTTGATATGCATCACACTGAAATTTCAAACGTGTAGTAATAGAACTAGGCACAAAAAAGGAATACAAGTAATAATATATTATTTGAAATGAAACAAACCGACACGAACAGTGTTTGTGCGTTACAAGACGGAGAGCTACAAACATTGCCTATGCTCTGGGGGCGGCCAGTGTTTGTGGCGGTGTGCCGGGCTGTCCTCGGCGGACACTTTGCCGGCTAATGCACGCGGCGACAAGGCAGCCAGCCGCTCCATTAATCTGCAGCGGGCCGGAGACACCTGGTGTGCGCTTCCGGAGTCCATAAGTCAGCGCGCTTACCACGTGGCCGTTCCCAGGTGGCGCACACACAGCACAGCATGACACCGGGGGGGCTGGCGCTCACGCCCTCAGAGAAGTGCGCGACCATCACACATACCACACTGTCTCAGTTACTTTCCACATCGATCTCCGTGAAATGTTAGAAATTTACGTTAACAATGCAAATTTGTCGTGAAGTCCTCAACGAACAAACTGAATCGACACACACTTTTTCTTCTAGCATTTAAAGGAGTCTGAGGAAAAATCTAATTTCTTTGCCTAATTTCTTTGCCTAATTCAGTGGATCATGAAACCATGTGTGACACATGTCCATATGTTACATAGGACACACAAAAGAGTCATCAGATAAAAGGAGCTTTTACTACGATACATGGGCTGTAATGTGCGTAATTCGTTTTTTGCTGATCATTTACTTATTACAGGCTACAAACCTAAAGGAGTCGATGACCTTTCTATCCTCCGTAAAGAAAAGGATGGTTATAGGCTTGCTATTCTTGAAGAATTTGAACTTTTTATATGTCTCTTAATGACGGTTCTGGTGTCACCGCCAGACACCACACATGCTAGGTGCTAGCCTTTAAATCGGCCACGGTCCTTTAGTATACGTAGGACCCGCGTGTCGCCACTATCAGTGATTGCAGACCGAGCGCCGCCACATGGCAGGTCTAGTCTAGAGAAACCCCCTAGCACTCGCCTCAGTTTTGCTAGCGATGGTTCACTGTCAACATACACTCTCATTTGCAGAGACGACAGTTGAGCATAACCTTCAGCTACGTCATTTGCTACGACCTAGAAAGTCGCCATATTCAGTTAAAGAAATATCTTCAAGAATGTATTCTGAACAGATAATATTGTGAATCCTGTACCGTCAAGAGCGACGTTCATCATTAATGGATTAAAGTTAAGTATGAAACTAATTACGTCTGCTTTCTGAATTCTCATTCCTTGTCATGTTCCAGACCTTACGTCAGTATAGTTCTTCCGTCCTCACGCCAGCCTGCTTGAGCTAAAACGCGTGCATTTCGGCCTCCACTCGTAAACTGTGTTGACTCTTCTGCTAACACAAAAATGGTCTCATATTCAATGAACAGCTGAAATTGCGAATTTAAGATTTCTTTAACGATTTGAAACCGCTGTTAGTATTTGATATACTTTCGTCGGCTGTATCGGCACTTGTACAGTTTGCAGCTTGTCTTGTGTATTTTATTTATTACCTATTTTTATAATTCTGTTACTTAACTTGGTCTCTTGTAATAAATAAACACATCAAAAAAAGTTTTGCATCACCCCAGTTCCCAGAACTCCTGAAGATAGACGTTCACTGTGGGTGTTATATCACAGACACAGTCCCTTTGACGGTTCAGAGATGTCACTAAACCCGCCCAAAGATGTAAACAACCATGCATGAGCAGCGCCTATTAGACGGAGGGGACCCGACAGCCGATCAGTTCCAGCCATTCCACCAGGAAGGAGGTACACGGCTCATGTTGTCCGTAGTTCAACCATGCCTAGACGATCAATACCGCGGTTCGATCGCGTCCTCATTGTTAGTTTATGCCAGGAAGGGCTGTCAACAACGGAAGCGTCCAGGTGTCTCGGAGTGAACCAAAGCGATGTTGTTCGGACATGGAGGAGATACAGAGATTTAGCAATTGTCAATGACATGCCTTTCTCAGGCTGCCCTAGGGCTTCTACTGCAGTGGACGACCGCTACCTACGAATTATGGGTCCTAGGAGCCTGACGGCAACGACAACATGTTGAATATTGCTTTTCGTGCAGACACAGGACGTCGTTTTACGATTCAAACTGTGCGCAATAGACTGCATGATACGCAATTTCACTCCTGACGTCCATGGTGAGGTCCATCTCTGCAACCACGACACCATGCAGCGCGGTATAGATGGACCCAACAACATGCCGAATGGATCGCTCTCTTCACTGATGAGTGTCGCATATTCGTTGAACCAGACATGTTTGGAGGAAACCCGGTCAGGATGAACGCCTTAGATACACTGTCCAGCGAGTGCAGCAAGGTGGAAGTTCCCTGCTGTTTTGGGGTGGCATTATGTTGGGTCGACGTACGCCGCTGGTGGTCATGGAAAGCGCCGTACTGGCTGTTCGACAGGTGAATGTCATCCTCCGACCGACAGTGCAACCTTATCGGCAGCATATTGGCGAGGCATTTGTCTTCATGGACGTGCACATCTTGTGAATGACTTTCTTCAGAATTACGACCTCAATGCAATAAAATTTGTGCTACCGGTTGGCTGTTTTTATTCTTCATTAAAACTGAAATATAGTTGCTGCGCCGGCCGCAGTGGCTGTGCTTTTCTGGGCGCTACAGTCTGAAGCCTAGCGACCGCTACGGTCGCAGGTTCGAATCCTGCCTCGGGCATGGATGTGTGTGATGTCCTTAGGTTAGTTAGGTTTAAGTAGTTCTAAGGTCTACGGGACTGATGACCTCAGGAGTTAAGTCCCATAGTGCTCAGAGCCATTTGAACCATTTTATGGTTGCTGAACGTCATTCACGTTCAAGGTTATAAGTTCATATGCTGTTATTTTATATTAGTTTGTTAATGTTTTCGTACGTTAATTTTATATACCATTTTTCTGTAATTTTTCCACAGCAAAAATAAAGAGATAATTAACTAAGATATCCCAGAGTGCTTCGTAATAGCTAAACATGTGTGGGAATTGGACTCCTTCCCCTCCCTCTCTTTCTCCATCTCCTCATCCAGCCCCTGTCTCTCTGCATCATCTTCTGCCCCCTCTTCCGTACAACTCCTCCTCCTCCACCCTCCCTTTCTCTCTCTCTGCCTCTCTCTCCATTTCTGACTCCATCTTCTCATTCTTCGCTCTCCATGGCTATTTTCTCCCCACTCTACTCCGTCCATCTACTGCTCCCCTTCTTTCGGATCTTGTGGCTTGTTTATTGTTAGAGCAAATTTAGATTGAGTAGAAGAATTGTAGCCATAAGATGATAATCCATAAACATAAACTTTCTGTTTTTTTTGTTAAAATGACTGCGAGGAAGAAAACAAGAGAGCAATTTGCCATATACGCAACTACTGTTCAAAAATATATATAAAAAGAAATAATACTTAAGCCAAAACAATTTTTAATGGTTTAGTTGCCCTACTATCGTACTCGTACTTAGAGCTGACTGCGAGACAGAAAACAAAACCACACATATTCGTTTTTAACACAAGACATGTACGGTATTGTTGGTGAAGTAGAATGCAAAGAACCGTTTTTTTCACATTAGAGGATTTTTTCTCATTATAAAAAATATGCTGTTTTCCGAATAAAATGATCTATATATCACTAATAAACTCACATGGGAAGTATTTTTTTTAAATATAATCTACACAAGTTGAAAATGTTGCAGTTTTTACGTGAATTACTTCAACATCTTATAAAATCGGTAATTTTTTATATAGAAGGCTGTCTAGTGCTGTGTTGTAAAGGTCATGTCCAGAAGAGAATGAGCACCAGGTTGAGGAAGTTGAAACAGAATTTGAGAGGCAAGTAACTTTCTGGTTGTAAAACCATAAGAGGAAGGCTGACAGACAAAATGACTAATGAACTACAGCTGTATTTTGGGATGGCCATTAGAAATAATGCAATTTGTTGAAAATGAAGCAGGCAGTATGGGCTACCTTCTACCACAGACTGTCAACTAATGAGAGCCCAGTTCACCACCTTGCCCTTCTGGATCTGATTGATGTGCAATTACCGTAATGCCCAGTACTCAAACTGTTCATACAGCCATAAGCATTCTATCCTAGCCGCAGTCATGGATATCATAAAACCTATTTACAGAGATCTGGAAAATCCTGAATTACTGAAGAAGTGTCTGCATGGTCAGACTCAAAATCCCAATTAGTCGCTCAATAATCTTATATGAACTCGCTTACAAAAAAGTTTTTCGTGGAATGACGACACTAAAGTGCTGGTCAGTGATGCTGTTTCTTGCTTTTAATGGTAGTATCATTGGTAGGGTGAAAGTGCCACACCATATGGGAATCAATCGTGGACCAAACAGCATCAGAGAACAAAGTTCGCATTGATAAAGCAGAGTAGGCAGCTCAGTTAGCCACTGAGGAGCCCAAAAAGAAGAAAAGAAGAAATAACTTGGAATAAGATCAAAAGGATATGGTGCAAGATGCTTCTGAATGACTAAAACCAAAAAATTAAGCATATATTAAGTGTGTTACGGTCTTTTTAAACTTTAGAAACCGTTCCTCAAAATTTGCATTTTCTGTTGCGTTTTACCGTAAATCTTAGGAACCACTTCGAGTAGATTACACTCAGAACATACAGTTTAACGTCGTGTGAATGTTTCATGTCAATGGCTATATGGTTCCTGAAATACAGGGAAGCCAAGTCACCAAAATGAACACTGTCAGGATAGGGCATTCCAACTTCCCTTCAAGAAAAAATATTCCGTTCCTCCATATTAATTATTAATACCGTATTTGTGAGGGTCTCAGGCAATATATATATAAAATTTCCGTCCGAATGTTCACTGGAGAACTATGTAAAAATTTGAAGTAAATCGGCAAATAACTTCTCGATATTTTTGGTAACATAGTTTGCCCTTTCAGTATTAGATATCTACACTCCTGGAAATTGAAATAAGAACACCGTGAATTCATTGTCCCAGGAAGCGGGAACTTTATTGACACATTTCTGGGGTCAGATACATCACATGATCACACTAACAGAACCACAGGCACATAGACACAGGCAACAGAGCATACACAATGTCGGCACTAGTACAGTGTATATCCACCTTTCCCAGCAATGCAGGCTGCTGTTCTCCCATGGAGACGATCGTAGAGATGCTGGATGTAGTCCTGTGGAACGGCTTGCCATGCCATTTCCACCTGGTGCCTCAGTTGGACCAGCGTTCGTGCTGGACGTGCAGACCGCGTGAGACGACGCTTCATCCAGTCCCAAACATGCTCAATGGGGGACAGATCCGGAGATCTTGCTGGCCAGGGTAGTTGACTTACACCTTCTAGAGCACGTTGGGTGGCACGGGATACATGCGGACGTGCATTGTCCTGTTGGAACAGCAAGTTCCCTTGCCGGTCTAGGAATGGTAGAACGATGGGTTCGATGACGGTTTGGATGTACCGTGCACTATTCAGTGTCCCCTCGACGATCACCAGAGGTGTACGGCCAGTGTAGGAGTTCGCTCCCCACACCATGATGCCGGGTGTTGGCCCTGTGTGCCTCGGTCGTATGCAGTCCTGATTGTGGCTCTCACCTGCACGGCGCCAAACACGCATACGACCATCATTGGCACCAAGACAGAAGCGACTATCATCGCTGAAGACGACACGTCTCCATTCGTCCCTCCATTCACGCCTGTCGGGACACCACTGGAGGCTGGCTGCTCGATGTTGGGGCGTGAGCGGAAGACGGCCTAACAGTGTGCGGGACCGTAGCCCAGCTTCATGGAGACGGTTGCGAATGGTCCTCGCCGATACCCCAGGAGCAACAGTGTCCCTAATTTGCTGGGAAGTGGCGGTGCGGTCCCCTGCGGCAATGCGTAGGATCCTACGGTCTTGGCGTGCATCCGTGCGTCGCTGCGGTCCGGTCCCAGGCCGACGGGCACGTGCACCTTCCGCCGACCACTGGCGACAACATCGATGTACTGTGGAGACCTCACGCCCCACGTGTTGAGCAATTCGGCGGTACGTCCACCCGGCCTCCCGCATGGCCACTATACGCCCTCACTCAAAGTCCGTCAACTGCACATACGGTTCACGTCCACGCTGTCGCGGCATGCTACGAGTGTTAAAGACTGCGATGGAGCTCCGTATGCCACGGCAAACTGGCTGACACTGACTGCGGCGTTGCACAAATGCTGCGCAGCTAGCGCCATTCGACGGCCAACACCGCGGTTCCTGGTGTGTCCGCTGTGCCGTGCGTGAGATAATTGCCTGTACAGCCCTCTCGCAGTGTCCGGAGCAAGTATGGTGGGTCTGACACACCGGTGTCAATGTGTTTTTTTTTTTCCATTTCCAGGAGTGTATTTATATTTACTAGGGAACCAGCCAATGATTCGCAGTTGCTAAATGTGTATGGGAATAACTGCTATACGTCCTAATCTCCTTCTCTCGCTCTCCCTGTTTATGTACTCGTCAAATTCACGTTGTTCATTTCCTCCTTTTCGCTTTCTTTCTGTCTTCCCTCACTTCGTACATCTCCTACACCCTCTCTCTCTATCTCCTTCTCCCCTTGTCTGCCCATTTATTCCTTCCCCCGGTACACGTCCATTTCCTACCGCCCCCTACTCCCCCACCTCATCTGTTCATCTCCTCTTTTCCCTTCTATCTGACCTTGTGCGTTGTTTACTTTTATTGCAAGCGAAACCATATTTGGTGTTCGAGCTCTCTTAAAACGAGTGGGTAAGTTGTTTGGGCCGCATGGGGTAGCTGTGCGGTCCAAGGTGTCTTGTCACGGTTCGCTCGGCACCCCGCGTTGAAGGTTCGAATCCTCCCTTTGCCATGTGTGTGTGTGTGTGTGTGTGTGTGTTGTCCTTGGCGTAAGCCTAGGGACCAATGACCTCAGCAGTTTGGTCTCTCAGTCGTTACCACAAATTCCCGAATTTCCAAATCGTTTGGGACCATTGCTGTATAAGGTATGAGAAAGCCCTTTCCGACTGCTGGATCTATGATGATACTAGCTTCGATGACGGTATTTTGCATACTTTTAATCTGCTAACAGGTACGTTTACAAAGTTGCGAATTATTTGGATTCTGTAGTAATATACTAATCATAAGCCGATGCGCTACCAATACCACTTTCCTGTTTTCTGTTAAAACAGACTGCGAGGAAGAGAACAATACAGCACGTAATTGTCTGTCTGTGTGTGTGTGTGTGTGTGTGTGTGTGTGTGTGTGTGTGTGTGTGTGTGAAATCTTATGGGACGTAACTGCTAAGGTCATCAGTCCATAAGCTTACACACTACTTAAGCTAAACTATCCTAAAACAAACACACACACCAATGCCAGAGGGAGCACTCGAACCTCCGCCGGGACCAGAAGCACAGTCCATGACTGCAGCGCCTAAGACCGCTCTGCACATAACTAAATATAAAATTTTTGTTTATAATTATATATAAGAAGAAGGAACATATATGGGAGAAACAATTTGTCTAATGGTTTAAAAGCCCTGCTATCGTAGTTATAACTAAGTGCGGAAAAAAAAAACTGAAAAGCACATTTTCACAGCAGAGCCGAACATTACGCTATCAACCGCGCAGTTGGTTTTAGCAGTAAAGCTGTACATTGTTGTTTAAAAAAAAATTCGAATGTCCATCCAAATGTTTATTAGAATACCATGTAAAATGTGTAATTAAATCAGTCAAAAAATTTTCGAGATCAAGGAACTGTATGTAGCTTACGCCCGTGTGAAGGTGTGTTAAAGTGCTGGACAAAAATTTGAAGTAAATCGCTCAGTAACTTTTCGAGATTTTTGTTAACAATGCCAAACAACTACTCATCTCAAAAATGTTCAAATGTGTGTGAGTTCCTAAGGGACCAAACTGCAGAGGTCATCGGTCCCTCGACTTACACGCTACTTAAACTAACTTATGCTAAGAACAACACAAACACCTAATGCCCGAGGGAGGACTCGAACCTCCGGCGGTAGGGGCTGCCCAGTCAGTGACATGGCACCTCTAACCGCGCGAACTACTTATCTTTATGCACAAGTGTAGTGGCGCTCCAGTGCGTATACAGAAACACGCTCGTATTGGAATGTAATGTTCTATCAAAATTTCAATTGAATAGGTGAAGTGATTCCGGGGACTTAAGATCGGAAACAAACGAATGTTTACATTTTTATTTAAACATATACGTTGCAGCAGCTGAATATGGGATTGCAGTGAAATAATAAATAAATGGATTAACAGCTGGTCGAAAATAATGTAGAGGAGATAGCTTCATAACAGCGAAACAGGATAGCCGACGCCTCGCGTAGCAGCTACCGTAGCGCTCAGTATTATCAGCAGAATGGACTAAAAGGAAGTACTTTTTAATTCTGCGTAGAGTTTATTCACTCGCAAAGCTCTCTACACCGTTCGCACATTTACATTTTCTTCACGCAGAGGTCCAGAGCAGTGGAAAATTAAAAAAAAAAATTTTATCCGATTCGGTAGCTGGTGTTTAACAGGCAGTTATCCGGCCAGTGCTGGTCTCTCCCCCCCCCCCCCCCCCCCCCTCCTGCCCACCGGATAAAACTGCAGTTCGCTTCGGCAGCGGAAGGTACAGCGTACAGCGGCAACAGCAGGTAGATTTGGCGAAATGGCGGTGCAGATAGGGAGCGCCGGGCAACGTGCGGGCAGGCGGGTGTGTACCACGCACGGCAGGCGCCGTTTCGGCCGCGGGCTTTATTTTCCTGCCACTGCACGATCTGCCGCCGTATCGCATGCCCCTGTAAACCTGTTTGGTCCGTGTCGACGGAAAACTCTGGAAATTGTAGCTCCTCCCACGCGCTCGCATCATTCGGTCTGAACTCCAGGGTCGCTGTCCATTTTAACTGATCACCTGTGATAAAAGCTCGAAGAATCTCCCCAGACATAAAGAGGTCAACACGGACAAAACGACCTCATGCAGCATCACAACACTATCTGCCGCTCCACCCATTGATATACAGCGTGTCTGGGAAGTCCCAGTTGGACTAAACAAAAAATTGTAAATAATACCTAAGCATGTATACTGGATAGCGAGATCCGTATACGATGTATAAAAGGAAAGTGCACTGGCTGGGCTGTCATTTGTACTCAGATGATTCATGTGGAAAAGTGTCCGACGTGATCACGAGGACACGACGGGAATTAATAGACTTTGAACGCGGAATGATATTTGGTGCTAGACTCGTGGGACATTTCATTTCGTAAATCGTTGGGGAACTCAATATTCAGAGATGCACAATGCTGTGGCCTTCTCCACCCGACATCACGGCGCATAGGGTATCAGCAACCAAACTGACATCGTGCAGCCGCGGGTTGCCCGCTTCGCAGGCACGCCAAAGCAATACGCAACCGACAGGCAATATTGATGAACGGCCACAACAGCAACAACAACACTGCAAACACACCACCGGCCACCAGGGGCCACTACCGGCGCACATAAACATAGGGAAGAGGTAGCTGCAGATCCCGGAACTATTTTCACACGTGAAACCACGTGATGGAAAATAGTTCCAAGGTACTCATCTGCCGAATCGCTATAAAGGCCGGCGCTCGGCAGCACATCGGCAGTTCATCGACCGCCCTGGCAGCCCGGCTTGGATCTTCTCGCTGATCTCTGGATTAGTCTTTGTATGTCTGAGAAGTCTCTGGCGGAGACTAGCAGGAAATTCTAGCAGGAAATTATTTCAGTTGTTTTCTATATGATTCTTGTAATGTAGTCGTGATTCGAAGACGGATATCTACTTTGTGTTGGTGTTATACTCGGATAATTTGTTTTGGTCAATTGAACAGTCCAATAAATTGTTTTCGGACATTGATCGTCAGGTTCTTCTGCTTGCGCAGATACATTACACAGTGTCCAGAGTGTACCAACAACACCAAAGCTCAGGCATTACCTCTCACTATGGAGGTGAGAGACCGACGGCCTTCAATTAACCACCGAGAGCAATGGGGGCGTAAAGCTGTCAGTGCTAACAGGCAACCAACAATATGGGAAATAAAACTGAAATCAAATTGGGACGTACGATTAACGTATCCGTCAGGACAATGCGGCGAAATTTGGTTGTAGAGGACCGACGTGAGTGCATTTGCTAGCAGCACGACATCGCCTGAAGGACATCTCCTGGGTTAGTGACTATACTGGTTGGAAAACCGTGGCCTGGTCAATTGAGTCCTGGCTTCAGTTAGTTAGAGCTGATAGTGCGAGTGTGGTGCACACCCCACGATGTTGTCAACAAGACAATGTGCAAGCTGAGGGTGGCTCCACAATGGTGGGTCCTCTGGTGCAAATCAACCTATCATTGACGGCAGATGATTATATTCCGCGGACGGCCCCTTTGGCCGAGCGGTTCTAGGCACTTCAGTCCGGAACTGCGCCGCTGCTACCGTCGCAGGTTCGAATCCTGCCTCAGTCATGGATGTGTGTACTGTCCTTAGGTTAGTTAGGTTTAAGTAGTACTAATTCCAGGGGACTGATGACCTCAGATGTTAAGTCCCATAGTGCTCAGAGCCATTTGAACAATTTAGACTTTCTTCGTCGGAGGTTACATGAGCTATGTGGACCGGTGTTTTTAGCACTCCTTCGCTTTGTAAAGGGTCATGACAGCTGACGGCTTGAAGCTGATGGTCCATGTGAGGTTTTTTCTGGTATACACTCTGTCCAGTGTTCTTTCCGGTTTTCTCCATTTGAACCATTTTTTATATTCGGATACTTGGAACAACAATGGAATTTTATGGATGACAATGCGCGGTGTAGCCAGTCCACAATTGAAGTCTGGATTGGAGAACGTTCTGGACAATTACAGCGAATGATTTGCCTACGATGATCGTCCGACATGAGTCCCGTCGAACATATATTGGTCAGTGCACAACATCCTGCGCCGGCAACACTTTCGCAATTACGGACGACTGCAGGGGGAGCATGGCTTAATATTTCTACATGACTTTTAATGACTTGTTGAGCTCACACCTTGCCGAGTTGAGGCAGTACCATGGGCAAAAGGATGTGAGAAACTATATTAGGAGGTATTCCATGACTTCTGTCACCTCTGTGGACCAGACTGTATTTATGCTTTTTGCACCCTGTACTGTAACATGTGCGTTTCATTTTGTCTGAATTTGCTACCAAATACTCCTACAATTATAAACTATGTGTGATGTCATTTCTCAATAAAATGACCTTGTTTTTGACGGCGTTGCACCCTATCTTGGCAGTGTATTTTGCTGATCACCTTATTTTTCCCACCATACGTATGCACCCAGGCCGACCCGGCAGGGTAGCCGAGCGCTCTAACGCGCTCTACCCCTGGACTCGGGTAGGCGCGCCGGCCCCGGATCGAATCCGCCCGGCGGATTAACGACGAGGGCCGATGTGCCGGCCAGCCTGGATGTGGTTTTTAGGCGGTTTGCCTCATCCCACTAGGTGAATACCGGGCCAGTCCCCACGTTCTGCATCAGTTACATGCGTCGCAAACATTTGAAACACGTCCGCACTATTTCCCTATTTACACTAGATCCAGACAGTTGGGGTACACTGATTCTGTCCTGTGGGGCAGGGTGGGGGGGGGGGGGGGGTATGGGGTGGCGGGAGGAAGGGCATCCGGCCATCACTAAAACTACCATTGCCAAATTTGTTGTAACCGTGCCGACCCTGCGGGACTTTGGCGTAAGCAAAAGAAAAGAAAAAAGAAAGAAGACGTATGCAGCCAGGCCACTTTTACATAATTTTCTTAATGATTCATGCAAAGCAGACTGAAAGAGCATTAATAACACTTTGTAGTAATTTGTTAGATAAACGTCATTCCCCACTTCGTATAAATACTCGCCCTTCCCGTTTGCCCAAGTCGTATTAACCCAACCCGACTTCGGTGTCGCAGACCTACAGTTGGTTAGTTAATGGCACACGAAATTGTCTCGCAGCTACGCGCGACTTTGTTCCCGAATGGTCCTGACGGAGGCGCAACCTTCGCAGAGTCGGACTGCAAATCGAGGTAACCGGAGAGCCGGCGCCAGCAGCATGGCGCGCAAGCTGTCGTACTTGTGCCGCGCGGAATGGAACGCCGGCTCGAGGACTCGCGGACGGAGCGAGTGCCCTGCGAGCTTCACTTAAGACGGCAATCAAGGGCGAGCCCGCTGCGGAGGAGATTACTTCATACCAAAACACACGCACACGCAGACACAGACACGTTCACACTCTCACACAGACAGCGAGTTAATATTACATTCCTGGAGCGCGACTACATTCTTCCGGTGAAGTATGTATTTATTGCAGCCCTAAAACAAGTGAGCCGGGGAAATTAAATCCTGCGAGTGGCGCCACTAATTTATTAGGTCGCTGCCTCCTGAGGCGCGCCAGCGCTCACTGTCCACGTCAGCAGTCGGTAACCGTGAGCCCCGCACTCTGTCTTGGGCCTCTACCACTCTGCCGCTCGGAGCAACAAGTGGTCCAGATAATGACGACGCCTGCCATCGGAATCCAGCACGACGTCCTGGATACGACTTCGGTTTCACCCCACCCCCGCCTTACTAATTTCTCTCCCTCTCTCTCTCTCTCTCTCTTTATCTCTCCTCTGCTCTTCTCTTCTTTCTGACAGAGGCATTTAGTACAATTTCAACTGTGCATTAGGTTTCACTGTTTCATTTCTCGAAATAATGCAAAACAGGCGCTGTACAATGAGTCACTAACTATTGCCACAAAGAATAACTCAGAAAGTATGATACGGGGTGTAGGGAAGCAGCATACTCACGCATTATAAAATTCACATCAGTCTTTCCATTGTGCGCCAGTCTAGTCCGCTGTAACTAACTCTGACGTCATAAATATTGCGCAATACTTTAAAATGAAGTAAATAACCTGAAACGTTTCTAGCATGTCAGGAGTAATACAAAATCAATATGTGTTGGATATCAGTTCAATAACTTTAACCATTTTCGAAATTTGGATGTTTTTCTGTAAAAATCATTGGCGCAACAGAAAAGAGGTAGAAACTTAAAAATTTATATTTAGATTAGTTTTGCATAATAATTTAGTAGAAACAGTATTCTCGATTTCACAAATTAAAATTTTAATTGAAGTTCATGATTTTCTGGTTTTTGTCTTAGAAATTAAGGAAGCAATATGGATTAAGTAGGCGAATAAATAAAGCTATGATGTTTAAATTTAAGTAGAAGGGCGATCCGCAATAATCATAAAAATGTGAGAAGTTTTAACAGAATAACTATAAAACTATAGCTATAGCGTATCTCCAAACAGCAAGTTCAGAGCTCGTCTACTGCGTGTAGTGTAATTACATCAATTCTCTCGCCCAAAATATTTGACTTAGCCACGTCAGACTTTTATTATGATTACTTACTTGTGTGCTGTTTCCACAATTAAATTGAAAGCTTCATCGGCCATTAGCAAAGGAAGCAATGATTTATTCGATAACTTAAAGTGGTGCATTACTAGCCCAACGGCTAGACGGGAGAGCAGATTTGATCAGGCGTTCCCTTAGCCGTCCGCACCGCAGCTTTATATTTAAGGACGCTGTTCGAGAAAAGGAAGGCCCCAGTTCTCTCCAGACGCTGATTAGCACACCACCTGTGCCGGGAGCCGCTTCGCGTCGGTATCGTTGATATAAACAGCCTCGGATGCAGTAATAAGTTACTGGCGATACGCCTAACCATGAAATCATTTTCCAGTGAAGTGTTAATTTTGGGATGACGTAAATGATCTATCTTTAGTTTGCGTATGTCGTATTTTCACGTGCCGCCGCACGACAGACATTCTACCATTATTAGCGTGGCGTTTGATGAACATTTTCATCAAATTATGGCCAGCATTCACTTAAACATTTGAACAGTTATAGTTGCATCAGCGCATTAGACTCTGAACTGCTCTGGTAGTTGGATTGTGTGGATTCTTTTTGGTCTGTGACGTTCAGAATATAGTGAACATTTTAGAGAGAATGGTTTTTGATTATGAATCCCAGACAATCTCCTCAGAGCTATAAGCTGTAGCTATAAATGTACACTCCTGGAAATAGAAATAAGAACACCGTGAATTCATTGTCCCAGGAAGGGGAAACTTTATTGACACATTCCTGGGGTCAGATACATCACATGATCACACTGACAGAACCACAGGCACATAGACACAGGCAACAGAGCATGCACAATGCCGGCACTAGCACAGTGTATATGTACCTTTCGCAGCAATGCAGGCTGCTATTCTCCCATGGAGACGATCGTAGAGATGCTGGATGTAGTCCTGTCGAACGGCTTGCCATGCTATTTCCACCTGGCGCCTCAGTTTGACGAGCGTTCGTGCTGGACGTGCAGACCGCGTGAGACAACGCTTCATCCAGTCCCAAACATGCTCAGTGGGGGACAGATCCGGAGATCTTGCTGGCCAGGGTAGTTGACTTACACCTTCTAGAGCACGTTGGGTGGCACGGGATACATGCGAACGTGCATTGTCCTGTTGGAACAGCAAGTTCCCTTGCCGGTCTAGGAATGGTAGAACGATGGGTTCGATGACGGTTTGGATGTACCGTGCACTATTCAGTGTCCCCTCGACGATCACCAGAGGTGTACGGCCAGTGTAGGAGATCGCTCCCCACACCATGATGCCGGGTGTTGGCCCTGTGTGCCTCGGTCGTATGCAGTCCTGATTGTGGCGCTCACCTGCACGGCGCCCAACACGCATACGACCATCATTGGCACCAAGGCAGAAGCGACTATCATCGCTGAAGACGACACGTCTCCATTCGTCCCTCCATTCACGCCTGTCGCGACACAACTGGAGGCGGGCTGCACGATGTTGGGGCGTGAGCGGAAGACGGCCTAACGGTGTGCGGGACCGTAGCCCAGCTTCATGGAGACGGTTGCGAATGGTCCTCGCCGATACCCCAGGAGCAACAGTGTCCCTAATTTGCTGGGAAGTGGCGGTGCGGTCCCCTACGGCACTGTGTAGGATCCTACGGTCTTGGCGTGCATCCGTGCGTCGCTGCGGTTCGGTGCCAGGTCGACGGGCACGTGCACCTTCCGCCGACCACTGGCGACAACATCGATGTACTGTGGAGACCTCACGCCCCACGTGTTGAGCAATTCGGCGGTACGTCCACCCGGCCTCCCGCATGCCCACTATACGCCCTCGCTCAATGTCCGTCAACTGCACATACGGTTCACGTCCACGCTGTCGCGGCATGCTACCAGTGTTAAAGACTGCGATGGAGCTCCATATGCCACGGCAAACTGGCTGACACTGACTGCGGCGGTGCACAGATACTGCGCAGCTAGCGCCATTCGACGGCCAACACCGCGGTTCCTGGTGTGTCCGCTGTGCCGTGCGTGTGATCATTGCTTGTACAGCCCTCTCGCAGTGTCCGGAGCAAGTATGGTGGGTCTGGCACACCGGTGTCAATGTGTTCTTTTTTCCATTTCCCGGAGTGTATTTCTCAGATGAAGTGGGCACTAGGAATTCTAATTACAGGTTTCACGTTTTGCTAATCACTTTCTGGTTGCCAATATTGTAGTTGCAGAGCCAGTGTTGATAACGGCAAACAACAGCATTAAATAAATAATAAGAACATTATTCCACCCGCCGCCCCATAGGGGACCATAACGTGACGTTGTTTTTTTGTTGCTGGGTGGGGTCGCTTCAGAGATATGAAGGTCAGCTTTGTTTTATTAAATGGGATTGACACACACAGTGGTTACAGTTAGTACAATCCACACCACAAGTTGGGAAACGGGGCCAAATTTCTAGTAGTTTACTGTCCAGTTGAGTTTTTCACACACAAATGTTTTACTCATATCTTACAGAAGCTATCAGTACGGCAATAAACAGCCTTGTAAACACGCCGCTAACGCCATTTAAATAATTTACAACAATGCAACAGTTTAAAAATTTCTTTAAAGAACATTAGTAAACAGGATACTAAAGTAAATACAGAACTTTGTTAATAAAGTGCTGTGATATAGTGAAGCTACCAACACCGCCATTAAAAAAAAAAAAAAAAAAAGAATCAAAGGTCTCAGTAAACACACGATTAATGGCAATAAAGGAATGGAGGAATTAAAAAAAAAGTTTTTAAACCAAAGTGTCCTGGAATATCATTAGAACATAACAGATATGACGGACCCGTGTAAGATGGCCACTAATCACCCACTCAGGGATGCTCAGGCTAGGCAGAATACTGATCTGTTTAAATACGCCCGTAAACACAATTGCCACTCTCAGGCAGGTAACTGCACCGACCTTCGGCCAGCGAAAACTTGTAATAAAATGGCTTAACTTACTGACAGAATTGGAGATAACCTCGTGCAAGGAAACATTACACCACACCGTCCTGAATAAGCGACTACATGATCAACCAACAAGAAGCATGAATTTACTCATAACTAACGACAGAATAGCGAAACAATTAAACTGCCAAAACTACACCTCCCATCGGGCACTAACGAGAGGAGGAGGAAAGATCACTGTCTTCAATTATACCGGTGCTGGGGGCAGGAAACCCGATCGCCGGAGGCCACAAGGCACAAGAGACACTGGTTACTTAATCTTATTACTTAATCATTAAAGCTTCCACTAACTTAACTTGCAATTATGCTCGAACAAGCAGTACACGACCTCCGATGGCAAGGATCCACACATTCGACCGCGCACGCGTCGCCAGTGTACCCAACACGCCACGGTCACGCGATAACTCGCTCTGTCACTGGAGTTCACGTATTCTCTGCGACGTGACGGGTAGTGACCGCTCCTTCATGTTAGGTCTCTCCTTTTAAACTCCAGTGTTGAAACGGAGGACTTAAAGAAGCTTGTTAATCTGCCACCAACTGCAATGAACAGCAACTACTCGTGGGGCGATTCTGTATACAACCAACCCGCGGGGAGCTCTTCCGTCAACTCCATCCGCTCGTTACACACAACCGACATTCATCACGTGGCGACTCGGTACAACCGACCACACCTGGTGCGCGCTGGCGAGCCACACTGCCCTCCCGTGTCCACCACTCTCTCAGCGCACAACCCTACTTCCGCGGCACCACACGAAGTTACAACTGGTCAGAGACCTCACTTCCTCCATAGCAGTTTCCCGGAGGCAAACGCAGATATCGATAGCAGAGGGAAAACACAACCAAGCAGCCACTTAATGACAAACAACATATCAAACTAACATGTCAGGGAAAGAAACAGAAAACCAATGCAATCTAAATACAAGGTGTAGCACGAGTCGATAGACGGCTAAAGGATTCTATACTTTGATACTTATTTTCTGATAGCAGATATGGAGACGAATCCAATGATGTGTAACAGTAAGGCGTTTGAAGTCAACGAAGGTCAAAAAGGTGGTATGTACCTCCGTTTACGGAAGGTTCTCGAAGTGATGACCATTGGTATCAATGCAGTGCTGATATTTATGGCGATGCAGAACACGAGCAACACTACTCTGGTTCATGCCAGTAATGCCGGATTCCCTTGCGATTTGACGCGAACTAACAAAAGGATCTCGAACCACAGAGGCAAGAGTGTAATGTTGATGCATTAAGTTGTTCTGAAAGCGGTGCTGACATTCAAGACAATAAAAGCGGGTTAAAAGATGTGAGCCGTCTGGGGATGGTAAGAGAATTTAAATAAAAAGCAATAAATCAGTTTATATTTGGACATTTATTTTAACATTGCTCATTGTTCCGTTAAAATTTCAGTACATTGAACTTGATTCATAACTAAACCGGTGCCTTATTTAGGATTATGAAAATGTGAGTTTGTAATCTTACGAACACATCAAATATGGGGCCAAGATTGGGAGACTGCATACAACACTGAATTCATAAAATAATACACGAAGAACGTTGAAACGTATGCAAGAGGAAATTAACCACAACCAACCTATTCAATTTTCACCTAAAGAAGTTACAGTCGTAGCGCAATCCTGTCCGTCATGAAATTACCACACACTGGTATACTAAATTCATACTAACTCTCTGTGAAATCTTCCCGAAAAGAATAGCTGAGGTTTACGTTGATGATTACACCAAATGCTTCACGTGGTCAACTTGGTTTACACAAAGAGTGTAACTCCACAATAGTTTCGATAATTAAAATAAAATACATAGAAACACAAATTACAAAAGCAAATCCTCGAACTGGTTACTATCGTCTTACTATTAACCTGATGGGTCAAACAATTATATAAGCACGTGGTACTGGTCTCAGAAAGTACACACCACGTGGGTTGAACATAAAGAAAAGTTGCCATATTGAAAAATATTGTCAAGACGAGACGTTATAATCTCACACACATTCACATTTAAGATTGATGATCTTAGTTAGAGTTACGGATCATCAACGCGTTGTTCGACTTTACTCACAAAGTAGTGACAAAGCAACTACTGCAAGATATTCTGAACTTCACACTCGAATTACAGTGTGTTGCAATTTAAGATAACATAAGATATTTTAGATCTAAACCTGAAATAAAGGTGATTAAATTTTCAGTTAGGCAGAACTTAAGAAATGTATTGTCCTACGGACTTAGCAGAGACGCGCTTAGCCGGAGATCTTACCACTTCAGACGCTCGCCGTGGACAGACTGACCTGGGCCCCTACCGAGGGTGCTTCACAGATACATAACGGAAGTTACCAGAGAGGCAGCTTCCTATACCAACATGACAAGGGACGGACAGGACCATACTAAGAATAGAAACCTCTTTGCTTTCAGAAAGTGTAGCTACCTGCTCCGACGTTGGTCCTACTGTTCTCTAGCAGACAGGCTTGTCTGCTACCATCAAGCATGCAACTAGAAATACATTTGCTCATTCATTTTTTCACAAAGAAGGGAAGGGGGATGCCAGTATCTTATCATATACAGTATATAAAAGAAAGCGGATGTAGGTTCCGTATGGGACTGTGTGACATTAATTATATATAAACTGTGTTTTAAAGTGCAGCAGTGTGACAGATCGTTTTTGATTATGTGTAAAAGTAAAACGTTCCACTGCTCAGTATCCTCCCAGACAGAGTCAGAAACACCACAGTAAATTTAGAAGAGGAATTTATGCCGTAAATGACAACAGATTTAAGAAATTAACATGAAATGAATCCAAAAGAGACCTTTCAAGAGTACCAATTTCCGTTTCCTTGTTAGTAACTTTCCTTTGCCGTGCATATTTCCAATACTTAAAGATCCAGTTGTTCTCAATTTATCATACTCATACTTAAATGTACGACGTGTAGAGTGAGTGCGATGAGGATATCTTTCAGCGTATAAGTTTCTAGCTCTCACTGAATTTCGTTGGCTTTCTCCGTAAATGAGAAGCATATTGACTTGCTCTTCGAAGGAACACACCATTCGCATTCGCTTAATTCGACGACACTAGTCTTACCGTTCCTATTAGTGTTGTATTGCGAAACCGTCGAATCGTGTTTACATGTCAATGGCACGTTACATCGATAGCCATATTCGGCGAATATTTACTGTTTGCAAGATATACGAGAGAGATTTTCAGAGCATGTGCTTCGATAAGTGCCGAAGTCATAAGGAATACCGCTCAATCTATGATAAGAAGATTGCAGCACTGCACTGATACCAACAGCCATCACTTCGAAAACCTCCTGTAAATGGAAGTTCATGCCACCTTTTTGTTCTTCACTGGCCTTCAAAGACCTTACTGTTCCACATCAATGGATTTGTCTCGATAACCGCTACTAGAAAATAAGTACCAAATTATAGCACCCCATTTAAAAAAAAATTGACCTTCATATCTCTGACGCGACGCCACCTAACAATCAAAAACCAACGTCATATTACGGCCCCTGCTGTCCCATGCAATATTTGTCCCATAAACGTTTCAGCTACTATCCTACTTTCGGAGTTATTCTAGGTGGCATATATATATTGCAGTTAGTAGATTCTGAACTTAATTTATATATCTCCTACATATCCATAATTTCTTATTTTTTACTGTCTACACAGCCCACAGAATGAGTCATAAATGGGAAAAATATTTCGAGGTTCGTATACTGATTTTCACGAGTCAAAAGCCGTTATTCATTTTCCTCCTCTTTGTCATAAAAGAAAAAAAAAAACAAGAAAAAAGTTAATCACTGAAGTAGTAGCACGAGTATGCATTTGTAGCTCAGTGTAGGATATTAAGCAAGAAACATTTTGCATCATTTATCACTCATCCTATGTAAGATCCATCTTTGTAACTAAATAAAAATCTCTTTATTTGTCTATCACGTGCGTTTCTCATTTTTTACTGTTGAAAAATCGTCAGCAGAAATTTTATGTGGGCCTTTCTTCATACTTGCACCTCGATACAACAGTATTCTGTATAGTCCGGGACGATTTGTTATGGGGAGGTGCACTACGTAAGCGCGTAAAGAGGGTTTACTTTGTGCCTAGCATCACATACAATCACACGTGTGTTTTTTCAAAAATAAAGGAATTTAATGGCAATGAAACATCATTTTATTATTGGTAAGCCATTACGAAGTGTTGGATCTTCTATAGCAGACGTATTTGATACCTGCAATAACTTAAAGTACGTCATATTTCGATTTGTAGAGGTCAGATGCGCATGACGCTTATGCTGTTAAATACCAGCCAGTGTCGTTAGCTATGTGGTGGTTGCACAGAAAGAACTTCCTCTAGGCTAATTGTTGATCAGATTTCATATACCTTTTTGTTTTTCCTATTTTTCGTGAGCGTTTAGAAGTATCAGTACAACGAAATACCTTGTTTTAACAAAATCAACAAATTATTTATTTTCATCTAAAGGAAATAACGTGATTAAAAAGCCAAACTGTGTATGCTGAACCACCTGCATCTGAGATAATGGTTATTGTAGAGAGTCTAGCGTTGGTGGTCGAAAGTCTCAAATTCCTCGGTATGTATGCTGATTGACAAACCAGATCTTATAGATGCATCAACGAAAATATTAGTAACGCTTTATAATTACAAGGTTTTTCTTTTAGTGGCCACCTTCCCAAGTAACTGTTGCTTGTATTGTTAATCTATCACTTTTTCGTGCACACCGCTAATTAACAAGATTTTTCACCAGGTGCGTTTCACTTTTACTGACAAAGCATCCGCTGAAGTTAAGGACATTTTTGATCCTTTGCCGCTTTCCTGATGACAGTTTCTTTCGCAGAAACTTGAAACAACTTTGTACTGCGCACATTCTCTTTTTTCATTTCTTCTAAGTTTTGTGAAACGCACGTTTCGTAAAGTGGACATTGTATTGCTGCACACTATTTTTTCAATATGAAACGTAGTTTTATGTATGGTAATAATCTACTACATTTAAAGTTTCAAATTTCAACAGTTTTCGATGAAGTAGCGTAACGCGAATTGTAAAGCAGCTTTTCCGTTTTGAGTGCTTTTAATAAATGGTAATAATGACCTTATATTGCGGACAAAACCAGTTTTGAAATCAACAATATAGTGATGCCAACGATCTTTTATGGATGCTAGAAACCATTTCAGAACGTGCATACAGTTGAAATGATTGTCTCCAGCTGCTCCTCAAAAGACAATGATTAGAGAACTCCTGTTCATGTTCTTCGTATTCAAGATAAAAAAAGTGAGATGCTATGTTTTCTATCATTTCTCTTATTTCAATAGTTCAGGCAAAGTTGAAAAATGCTTTCCGCTTTCTCAAGAGAAAGAAGATACAATATATGGAAATGTGCCGAAAAGTCAGCGACAACATAAGAATCATGTTATAAGCTCAATACTCATCAAGAGACATCTGGTAAACTGTTCAAATGAGTCATTTACGTAACTTCCGTAGTTCAGGATAGGAGTGATTACTGTATCGTACCCGTTCAGTCTCTACTCAGCTAAAATGAGAAACAGTACATCACTCCTCTTAAAGCTATGTTTCACTGAGGCAACTCTCCAAGGATCAGCAGTACCTGTTTAACGTACAACAAAGATACCATACAGGCCAGGAGTGCACGGACTGTAGTAAATTACACTACTGCCAAATGCATTGTGTGTAGATACGCTATCTGTTTTGATAAAAACGTATTATTTCATTAAAGTCTTTTGATCTTTATTCGAAGCACTAAATTATCTATATCCAAACAGAGAATACGTCTGAATCAGAGGGACTATTTCAGAACTCTCGGATTGTTTTCGTACTAGATTGTGAGCCAGTAAAGTGTGGCCGTATCGCAGAGGGCGCTTGGTCACCCCTGGCCTGCAAGAACACTCAACAAACAACCAACCAACCAAGACGTGAGTAGAGTGAGTGGAGTGGGTGCAGGGTGCTGTGTCACGACCTAGGTGCCTAGGTGCCTAGGTGCCGATCTACGTCAGACCATGCCTGGCATTCACCCATGCAGCTGCCTCCTTGGAGAAGTTGCCAAGCGCGGCCACTGTCAGCTGTTGAACCGGCACCCGGGTGCCGGGATGCAGACGTGGTTACGGCGACTTTCTCGTCCTCATCGACTGCTCCTCGCGGGTGTGCGTCAGGCGCTCGTGTGTAAATCAGACAGACGGCGAGCGGGTTGTTGAGTTCTTTGTCAATTGACTGTGCCGAACATGGAGTTCTAAAAGCCGCAGTATGCTGAAATCATGCACAGAGACAGGGAACATCGTCCAATTCTCGCCGCTTCATTCGTGTTACAGCAAAGGATGGCGTGCCTTTGAGTCTTCTGAATTTCTGTTTTGTTGTTTGATTTGGTTTAGTGCCATACTGCATTATGATTCGACATTTTTCCTACAAGTCTTTCTTCTCAATACAGACCAAGTAAAAGAAGGCAAAAATTAATTCATTTTTTACTACAGCTGGACGAAGAAAAGCTTTACCCTCCCCATAAAATAAGACTTATGCTTTTGGATGTTGCTTGACACTTAGGAAAAAAACAGCACACCGAGGTTAAAGTAAACAGACTTTTTAAATATTGTTTGATATGTTTGAATGTATGTATCTCTCGAGCCAACAAATGATTCTTTTTTTTCTCTTTTTTTTTAGTTCCGAGAAGTGGGGAGAATTTACCACAGGATACTTTCCAAGAACACGAATTTTAGTTTGGCCATTGCTAAAAATTGCTGTAGTTGATAGTATCTAAAACTATAGGGTACCCCTAATGTACTTTATAACTTGTCCCATGTAAGTGGACTTGGGACTAATCAATGGAAAAACGGAAAGTTTGTCTGAAGCATCAACTCAAAAGCCTTTTTTGCGTAAAGTAATTTATTTTGCATTTCCCGGTAACAAGAGCAACTTAACGGTGAAAGTTTCTTCTTTGTTGTTGCAGGATGGTAGGAGCATCACAGGTGAATCGAAGAATGGTATCTGCACGGGAAAAGGCACAATATACAGGTTGGTTTACTGAATAGAATTCAGACATCGAAGTTGAGAGAAATTTCAGAACGCGATACGGGAAACCAACACTATCACGGTTAACCATAAAAAAATGGCGCAGGTACTTTTTGAAAACAAGGAGTGTCGATTTGAATATGGAGCTCCTCCGCTATGGGATCTGGCAGTGACATGTCTCATTAGCAGAACTTTCCCAAGAAGTTGGATTGGAAGAGATGGCCCGATTCTTTGGTCTCCTCGACCACCCTGACATAAAACCGTTTCACTTCTTTCTGTGGGGTACGTCATGCAGCTAGTACGACCAAGCATGATGTCGGCTTGAAGGCGCGCATGACGGCAGCTACTGACACAGTTGGCAATGACGCTTTTGGACCGAGTTGTGACTAGATTCCGTATGCGCCACAAGGGGAGCAAACGTAGAAATTGATTAACGAAACAGAGAAAGAGCTTTCTGAGTTCCTGCATCAGACAAACTTTGCTTTTTTTTCTCTGAGTTAATTAGAAGTCGAGTTATACGACACAGAAGTTTTAAAACACTTTTTTCGGACACTGTGTATACCGCAAGTGCTTTTTTTTAAATAGACAGTCCCTCATAATCCCAGTTACACACTACGTTACAGTCAAAAGAAACTCAATTTTGGCGCCGACCACTCCGGACACTCGGGCCCCCGTACAGGTATACATAGTCAGACTCAATAGTCACGCACAGTCGATTCAGAAAAGAAAGTCGCTCATGTCACAAACAGCTTAACCAGCCTTGGACACCCTACTGCGAGCGGGTTTCCAAGCAAAAACTTGTGGACGCTGTCAAACACTGCACAGAATTTTTTCATCCACCTAATTTTTTCCATGCGCTCTCTTGAGAAATAGGATAGGCAGTACCTAAAGTAATTTGAAACTTATTTCATTTGTCAAAATTCTGAGTAGGTGCCTTTGGACAAGGTAGAGGGTAATAAATCAAGTCGACATAAAATCAGTGCAATCGATTTGCATCTTCAACAAAAGCTGGAAGTAGAACTATAAAATTCTGACAGTGGCCGCTCTTACTGCTAGACAAATTAATTCCTAGACATGTACACAATATGTTGTCGACGGTGACGGATGACTGCAGACTCCGACGACCTGAAAGAGCATACAGACTTATGGCGGCAGAGGGCACACTTATGAGCTTCCCTTGACTAACGATTTATTATCAACTTGCTCTATTACTGTTAGCCCGAAACCTGGAATGATGATGTACCTTCTTTATAAGCATGTCAATATTTTGACCAAACTCTAAGCAGTGCTATCTCAGTAACTGACTTGTACTCTCTCTCTGCTCTAAAAATCCTGTAGGGATATTACTCGGTATCGTACTAGAAGCAAATTTTGTGTTTACTCTCTGCATCTAGCGCTCCCCCACCTTAACATGTCTAAGGGACGTTAATACTGAAAAAGATCTCTTTCATCAGATGCACACTTTTTCATTTAAATGTATTAATCTGAAGATTTAAGATGTTTTTAATTTTAAACTGTTTCGTTTTAAAACGCTTGAATTTATTTATGAAAACTCATTTCTGCTCGGAAACGTGATTACATTTTAAGTAAGAGGCTTAAATGAGCGAGAGTTCTAGAGAAACGTGGAAAGTCCAGTGGTACGTGACGAGTAAAATAAAAAGGCGAAAAACTGTATGGAACAGAACGTTTTATCTCTTTAGAGGGAGGATTATGGAAAGACATCACCTGGGTTTTACGTGAACGACTCCTCTGGTAATGTACGAACTGCAGACGATGTTCAAGCTAATAATTCTAGGACAGTAGCGTTTGTCGAGCATTGGCTACGGTAACAACCGGTGGAGCACAGTACACAGCTCCACACTGTATGCCACCTTGCCCGCTGCACATGGAAAATAGAGATTTAAGCAGATATCGCCTCCAAAGGAAAACTGTTTACAGACAATAATTTGCTATTATGTGGAATATTCTAGGTTAATAAATTTCTGGAAATCATTAATCTAAGAATGACAATCCTGCTCTGGGACTTGAAACTTTATTGAGAGGTTGATTCGAGTTTCCTGAAATATTCCATCAAAGGCAAGGAGTTAACCACAGTGAACTTGAAATATGACTAGATAAGTACATGGTTCTACTTCTAACAGAAGAAAATGCCCACATGAAACACTTACACATTTTTTAAATGTATGCGTGAAGATTTTATAACAGTGATGCAGTTTCTATATTTTCGCAGCAAAAGCGAAATAAAGTTTGAGCGAACAGTCTTGGGTATTTGAAACAGAAAGGAAAATATGTGCCGTATTTGTCAGGCATCTGATGTGGCCGTACATAATTCATAGTTATAAATCTTTTATCTCTATCAATTATGATTTGATTATTTTCGGTTATGGACTGCACTGGTAGAAGAATTATAGCTCCTTGAGAGACCTGACAAGCAGGAAAGAATTCTGTGTGGCGTGCTTGAAATAGAACGATATAAACAGAGCATTCTATGTAATATAAAATCATGTTCATTTCCTTCGTACATTTACAAAGTAAAACGAATGCTAGCGTAAGGGATGAGTCTTTATTTTGCGTTTTTGAAACAGAAAGGAAAACATTTATCATATTCGTCGGACATTCGACACATGTCATTTGTTGTTAAAAACCTTTGATATACTTGGTGTATTCCTTGATAATTTTCGGTTATGGACTGTACATAAAGTTCCATCTTGGAATGAAAACATTTACCATACAACGATTCCAACAAAGTGTTCGGTCCATGCAAAAAAAATTGTTTTCCGCAGCAACATGTCACCCAGTATCTTCATGGGTGCCGAATCCAATGGTTTGCTTAACATTATGAACAAACGTATACTTTATACTTCACTAGGCAGGGCACTACTTCTCATGGTTATTAGGAACTTTGAAGTACATTCTATAGTGTTGGAATTAAAATATCGCGAATCAAATGTGACCAACGCTACTTTGCATGGTACTGAAGACAGTAATATATTCTCACGCTGAATATTTTTGAGCAAAGCCTGCACAGCTCTTCTCTGTGTTAAACTGAAGGATTCTGTGCATCGCTGAGAGTGATTTCTGTCTAAAAATAAACGCGTTTTATAGAATCTCATGGTGAACTCGCTAGATTCACAACTGATTCACTGCAAGGAAACAGTATTACATGTTAAACATTAAACAGAATATTATAGAGTATATGAGAGCAGTAGCTTTTAGAGCGTAGATATTTATGCACAAGTTTACAGTGGAGATTATTTAATTTATATTAGATGTAACTGCCGTATGTCTAGGAGAGAGTCCATCCTACCCAGCAGGGAGTTCCTAGGATACTGTACTTGCTGTAGCACCCGCGTCCTCCGAGCCTTGTCGGTAGTCGGGTGGTGGTCGTGTGCCGCTGCCGCCGAAACGAGTTTGCAGATGGCATGCAACAACACAGGTCATCTACTACCTTGGTGCATCAGTACTGGGTGGTGCTGTGGTGCTCAGGTGGTGGTGGTGGTGGTGGTGGTGGTGGTGGTGGTGCTGTGCTGGTGCAGACACACTGAGACACAGAGAGCTGAGCTTGCGGCACGTACCCTGGCTGGGGCGAGGTCGGCACTCACCCTGTATCCGCCGAGGTTGTTGACGACGCACGTGAACATGGCGTCGCGGCCTTGCGCGATCGTCACGTTCTCCAGCGGGTACAGGAAGTCCGGCTCGAAGCCGAGCGCTGTGGACACCAAGCACACACGGCATACGTCACACGCAACTCGCAATCTCGCACTCCTGCACGCATTGGCAGCGGTATTAAGTACACACAAAAACACGAATCAGCAGAGCGTCACAAGTTTTCAATAGTCATCTCGGAAACAAGAAGTTAAGTAATTAATTTTTTGTTTATTTGGCCGGTAATCGCCTCTAGTCCTACTGCACGCTGAGACACACATGTAAGTAGGCTGTTTAGGTTTTTATGTTGGTAACGCCACGTAGCGCTCTGTATGAAAATCACTGACTGTGCTGTGTGCATCCTGTGGCTGGTTGGCATTGTTGGAATATTCGCCACTGTAGTGTTGGGCAGTTGCATGGGAACAGCGCGTAGCGATGCGCAGTTGGAGGTGAGCCGCCAGCTGTGGTGGATATGGGAGAGAGATGGCAGAGTTTTGAGAGCGGACGATCTGGACGTGTGTCCATCAGAGACAGTAAATTTGTAAGACTGGATGTCATGAACTGAGATGCCGATGAGTAGTTAGTGCCCTCAGTAGAATCTTTTATTTAGCTGGCAGTGTTGGTCTCACTGTGTTGCAGTAGTTCGAGTAACGAAAATTTTTGTTAGGCAAGTGATTCATGAAAGGTATAGTTTATTGTTAGTCAGGCCATTCTTTTGTAGGGATTATTGAATGTCAGATTGCATTGTCCTAAAAATATTGTGTGTCAGTTTATTGATGATCTGAATAAGTAGAGAGAAATGTCTGTGCACGTTCAGTTTAGCTTAGCTGTTTCAAAATCAAATAACGTAAGAGGTTTATCAGCACAGTAATTCATTAATTTTTCAAAGGGGACGTTTCACACTCACCTAGGACTAAACGTTCATTTGGATTATACGAACGTGTGCGCCCTCACGAAGTTGGTACAAATATGAATGACCTCAAGTTCATGTATTACAAAATAAAAAGAAATAATGTTTATTCTTCATCAGTTAATTTGTACTTTGACGTGTATCGCGTGTGTTATTGTTCGAGGATATATTCTATAGCAAATACCTAGGTGTAAGGTACTATGATCGTACTCATCAAGTTCGATCTCTATAACCGTCTTTAATGTAACATCTAATAGTTCATTTGTATGACTGTAATTGGCACCTACACTTAAGATTGCAATATTACTCGCTTTATTATTCAATACCATTGATGTAAAATTCCTCGATCACTGGCATTGGATACCGCACTATATTACCTTCACTCATGACCATTATTAATATCCTTATTTTTGGTGTGTTCTGGTTTTTTCGTGTGTTCTGGTTTCGCATAACTTAGCGCACACCTTATGCTCGCTGTATCATTGTTACTGATTATAGAAATTGAACATAGTTCCTTACTTATTACATACCATAAATCTAGTAGAAAGTTCGCTACGTTACACTTCTTTATATTATAGAGGCACTACTTCGTGAAACTTCGTTGGTTGGTAGCGCTATCGTACAGTTGGCATTTTCGTGAAAAGTTCTCCTATATCCGTAATACAGATACTTGCTTCTTTTTGTAGCCAGTGATAACGACGTATTTACATCCACTCATGGGGTACAGGACAGTTACCAGTGTCTATCACCTAGCAGTTAAATCCAGATGTGGCACTGTGAGCACTGGAGAATAATATGGCTAACATTGTAAGTTATGTAACCGGGATGAAATAGTTTTAGTAAAAGTCTACCTTTATACCGCTTAACAAATGTACTTCTGTATGTCCTCATTTTCATCACGCTCTATAAAATTTTTCAAAATTTTTTAGAGTGCACATGACAACAACAGCGATTCCACTCAACAGATATGTAGTGCATAGTGGCTGATACACATTGAACTAAGTGATAATTTTACTGGATGTATCACAAAATTGAAGTTTGAACATCAAATGTATTTTGCTATTGTTCACCTTTTTTATGCAATTTTCTGTATTTTTCGGCAATGAACTGAAACTATTAATCAATACAGGAACTATAGCAAATCTTGACCTAGGACTTTTATCCACATATTTTAAAGTAACACCTGTGTCCCGATATGACAGAGTCAAATAACAATAAAATTTGTTTACTCAACCTGACGAGACTGGAGCCATCAGGACCTCTCTTACATTTAATGAGGCATTCTACAAATTTTAAACTGCACTTATTACGAAAAGCGTCTTACAGATGGCATCTAATAATACAGAATTCGACTTGTAGAATTAGCTACCGAGCAGAAAAAACCACTATTTACAGTGGTTCATGAGAAGTACAACAATAAAGTAATATTACAGGCAGGTAGATCTAATCTGTGAGCGCTAGTAGCAATAGACATTCTGAGGATACTACAGGAAGTGGACGAAAATATGGTAGCACCAAAAACTCGATAAATTACGATGCCTAATATGATGTAGGAAAACATTTGGCACTCAAAACAGCTTTTAGTTGTCTCGGAATGGATAAAGACAGATCCAGTATGGTTTTCAAGCGAATCTTGTACCATTCATCCTTCAAAATGGTAGCAAGTTCAGGTAAAGGTGACGGATTGGAGATCACACGCCCTCCTCTAAAAAGTAGACCATAACGGCTAAAAAATATTTAGATCAGGTGTCTGTGGTGGACAGTTGAGATACCAAAATTCATGCTCGTGCTCAAAACAACATTCCTGGGCGATACGAGGTGTGTGAACAGAGGACTTGCCGCCTTGGAACACAGGATCACCGTTGTGGAACAAGCATTGTACCATGGGGTGGATCTGGTCAGCCAAAATGGTCAGGTAATCCTTGGCAGTAATGCAGTCTTGCTGAGTGACCGTCGACCCCACGCAGTACCACGATATGGCTGCGCAAATAATCACTAAAGCCTTGCAATGTTTCATTCTTCGGGCCTAAACTAGGCCGGTAGTTGGGAACAGTGTGAAAGAAGATTCATCCGACTAAATGAGTTTTCCCTCTTTTTCCACAATCCAGATTGTACGCTTCAGCACCACGTTTCCATTGTGCGGCTATTTGCATCGCAGATGCGTGACTCTGGAATTCCAGTTTTCCGTGCTGTTTCCTGCTTATGTGACTCCCTTCGAATTGTTTCAGTGCTGTCGGGTTCAAATGGCTCTGAGCACTATGGGACGTAACTTCTGAGGCATCAGTCCCCTAGAACTTAGAACTACTTAAACCTAACTAACCTAACGACATCACAAACATCCATGCCCGAGGCAGGATTACAACCTGCGACGTAGCGGTCGATCGGTTCCAGACTAGCGCCTAGAACCGCTAGGCCACCATGGCCGGCTGCTGTCGGGTTTCGTGCGTGCGACATTCAGTTCTGCAGTGTCTTTCGCAAATGTGGTACTCTTATTTTTTCGGCGCAGTGCTCTTCAACGAACGTCTGTCTCGATCAATCATCGCACAGTTCGGTCCTCGTTCTGACGTAGCAAATGCTGTTTTTTCGCTTTCCCTGTACGCGTTATAAATGTTCGATACGGTGCCTCTTGAAACGACAGACACTTCGGCTTCCTTGGCTTACCAGCACAACCTGCAGGTTTGTCTAGCCTCTGCATTTATGTTCAAGCATGCATTTCTCGTGGAGTTTGTATATTTTTCTCCAAACCGTATATTTACTTAATATTGTTAAGAATTTTTATGTCTGTTCCTTTGTGCTGTGTTCTTGAGTGTCGACAATCATGCATTAACAGCTGGTTAAACAATGTTTATACGCAGAAGTAATCAATGTCAACTGACAATGCCGTATGAAATATCGTTGTTTTTGTGTTGTATTTGAATCAGTCGCGACTGGTGGGCAGTGAACGTAAGTTGCAACCACGGTGAGGTTTGTGTCTGATATAAAAGGAATGCAACTGCACCCATCTCGAGATGATGTGCGGTTTATCAAACGCTTACAGTAAACGACAAGTTTCTTTCTTCGAGATTCTACTGGTGTCCCTAGATGGCTGAACACTACTGAAAGACAGTGTCGCGTTATGTCACAAATATCTTTCATACACTGATTGGACTAAAATGCGGAAACGACGCAGCAACAACATGCTTGAACACGAATGCAAACGCCAACCAAGCTTATGGGTTGCTGGTTGTACACTCCTGGAAATGCAAAAAAGAACCCATTGACACCGGTGTGTCAGACCCACCATACTTGCTCCGGACTCTGCGAGAGGGCTGTACAAGCAATGATCACACGCACGGCACAGCGGACACACCAGGAACCGCGGTGTTGGCCGTCGAATGGCGCTAGCTGCGCAGCATTTGTGCACCGCCGCCGTCAGTGTCAGCCAGTTTGCCGTGGCATACGGAGCTCCATCGCAGTCTTTAACACTGGTAACATGCCGCGACAGCGTGGACGTGAACCGTATGTGCAGTTGACGGACTTTGAGCGAGGGCGTATAGTGGGCATGCGGGAGGCCGGGTGGACGTACCGCCGAATTGCTCAACACGTGGGGCGTGAGGTCTCCACAGTACATCGATGTTGTCGCCAGTGGTCGGCGGAAGGTGCACGTGCCCGTCGACCTAGGACCGGACCGCAGCGACGCACGGATGCACGCCAAGACCATAGGATCCTACGCAGTGCCGTAGGGGACCGCACCGCCACTTCCCAGCAAATTAGGGACACTGTTGCTCCTGGGGTATCGGTGAGGACCATTCGCAACCGTCTCCATAAAGGTGGGCTACGGTCCCGCACACCGTTAGGCCGTCTTCTGCTCACGCCCCAACATCGTGCAGCCCGCCTCCAGTGGTGTCGCGACAGGCGTGAATGGAGGGACGAATGGAGACGTGTCGTCTTCAGCGATGAGAGTCGCTTCTGCCTTGGTGCCAATGATGGTCGAATGCGTGTTTGGCGCCGTGCAGGTGAGCGCCACAATCAGGACTGCATACGACCGAGGCACACAGGGCCAACACCCGGCATCATGGTGTGGGGAGCGATCTCCTACACAGGCCGTACACTTCTGGTGATCGTCGAGGGGACACTGAATAGTGCACGGTACATCCAAACCGTCATCGAACCCATCTTTCTACCATTCCTAGACCGGCAAGGGAACTTGCTGTTCCAACAGGACAATGCACGTCCGCATGTATCCCGTGCCACCCAACTTGCTCTAGAAGGTGTAAGTCAACTACCCTGGCCAGCAAGATCTCCCGATCTGTCCCCCATTGAGCATGTTTGGGACTGGATGAAGCGTCGTCTCACGCGGTCTGCACGTCCAGCACGAACGCTGGTCCAACTGAGGCGCCAGGTGGAAATGGCATGGCAAGCCGTTCCACAGGACTACATCCAGCATCTCTATGATCGTCTCCATGGGAGAATAGCAGCCTGCATTGCTGTGAAAGGTGGAGATACACTGTACTAGTGCCGACATTGTGCATGCTCTGTTGCCTGTGTCTATGTGCCTGTGGTTCTGTCAGTGTGATCATGTGATGTATCTGACCCCAGGAATGTGTCAATAAAGTTTCCCCTTCCTGGGACAATGAATTCACGGTGTTCTTATTTCAATTTCCAGGAGTGTATTTCATCACGAACGGCACTTGCAGGATGTCCTCAATATTCTGCATGTGTCAGTGGCGGTCAGAAGAGTATTCCTATAATTGTGAGTGCATTATGAGGAAGCGAAGCGAATTCGGACGTGGTGGTCGTATGGTGCGTGCTACTGTAGCTACCTAGGTAGTCTAAATTTTTGGCCTTTCAAGAGGTGTCATATCGAACATTTATACGGCCTATATAGGAAAAGCAGGGAAATGTGTTGACTGATCCTGAGAGACGATGATGGAAGAGCATTCTGACGAAAAATTAGAGAACGTCAGATGCAAAAGTCACTGTAGACCTAAATGTCGCACTTGCGAATCCCGTCAGCATCAAAGCTACACGATGGGAGCTCCATAGGTAAGAAACTGGAATTCCAGAACCAGTCATCAGTGATCCAAGTGCCCGTAAAAGGAAAACGTGCTGCCGAACTGATAAAACGTGGACTATGCCGCAATATAGGAAAGTCAGCGAGTCGGATGAGAATTCTTGCACCATGTATCCAACTACTGGTCGAGTTTGCATCCCAAGAATGGAACATAGTGAGGGTTCGGTGATGATCTGGGGCAACCATCTCGTGTAAGTTAATGAGGGGCATGGCTGCCCTTCAAAGTCGCATTACTGCCAAGGATTATGTGACCATATTGGCTGATATCCCATACTACGAAGTTTACCCCCCAGTGTTCTGCAAGACGACACTTCAAACTGTTCAGAGCGCACGCGTCGTCCAGTACTGGTTTTGTGACCACGGGGATGAAATGTCGCATCTCTCGTGCTCTCTGCAGTGGTCAGGTCTCAAAGTTATTGAGCTTTGGTGGTCTGGTTTGGAGAGAATGGGGCGTGATCACTATCTACGGACATTACAGTTATCTGAACTAGCCACTCATTTACTAAAAGAATTGCATAAGACTACCTTCAAAATCTTGGCGAACCTATATTTATCTATTCCGAGACGACTGGAATCTGTGTACAGGGTTTCCGTACACCTTATTAGGCGTTCTAATGTGTTTCCATTTTTTTGTCTGATCTGTAAGTTCAAAATGGTTCAAATGGCTCTGAGCACTATGGGACTTAACATCTATAGTCATCAGTCCCCTAGAACTTAGAACTGCTTAAACCTAACTAACCTAAGGACATCACACAACACCCAGTCATCACGAGGCAGAGAAACTCCCAGACCCCTCCGGGAACCGAACCCGGGAACCCGGACGCGGGAAGCGAGAACGCTACCGCACGACCAAGAGCTGCGGACACCTGCCCAATCCTGTGGAATATACCAGCAGAGGAATCGAAACATCGATCAGTCTAGAAGTTTGAAAAGGAATATGACGCGGACCAACGTCCCAGAAGATCCTACCAACAACAACGGCCATGGATGCAGGCAATATTGTGTCGTTATTATTGTCATTATTATCAGTTAACATGTAGCTATTATTCATGTTTGGAGAAGAAATAATTCCAGCAACAAACAATACATTTTGTCATTTTGTGACCCTTCACTAACCGTCAACTGAATCCTTCATTGTCGCACCGTAATATTCTACTGAAGGAATGTACACTGCTGGCTGATTATGAGGAACGGATACGGAGAGGAATTGCACTGCCTGTAATGTCTTCGTGGCAATGTTACATCACGAGAGAAGCGGTGGAGGATGGGAGAGAAAGAAGACTCTGATGTACCATCGTTTATGAAGACAGGGAAAAGGAAAGAGACGTGGCTCATGGAGAAAGGAACAGAGAAAAAAGCGCAACTGGAAGGATTTGGGAGGAACATTAAGAGGGCGAGAGAAGGTAGTGTGTTAGCTTTTTTCTAAAAGCAACGGAGCGCTGGTTTGTACGCAGATCTCAGGGTGGCTTTTCCAGACGGATAGCAACGCAACAGAAGTCTGCCGATGTTTTACTTTTTAAATATGGCCACAGCTAGATAACTACACAAGTGAACCTCATGTTTCAGTCATGATTAAACGACAGATGCCCAACCTCTGATGGGAAGTACAGCGGAGTATGCACACTCACGATCCGATGAAGTAGTCACATACGTTTCCTGGCCACAAAGAACCGAAATGGGACTTCGATACATACGTTATGAGCTTCAAGCACTTCTTCAGCGCTCTAGAGCCAATGTTTACTAGACATTCTTTTCTTGTTTTGCTCCATACTACTATCTCTAAAACCAATGGAGGCAAAGAGCTGGCGCAGAAAATATCTCTTTCACAGTATCGGACATGAAGAAGTGCTCGTAGTTCTTAAAGTATGCACTTTCATTCAAATGGTCGTTCCATTCATACCCCTGATTATTGATCGTTTCTCTTGGGACGAACTTTATGTGGCATTCCACAAAATCATTACTATGGGACACTTTTACGAATGAGTTAAGCTTTATCTTTTTCCAATTTATCGGTCGAGAGCTACAGAAAATTTAGAGTAATAGCTCTATAAATAATGGTTTGCACGGAAAATGCTACATAGCTTTTCCATTCCTTTCGGCTTCATCAGTATGTGGTTTGGGTTTCTGGACTTACTGAAAAATCACCCTGTATAATCGAACAAGCAGAAACGGCAGTGAACTCAGTGCTTAGTGACAATATTTTTACGAAGATTTTACAGAATATACAGTGTAAAACTGCATTTAAATTGTAGCAGTGGTAACGTAAAAACAAAAAAAATCTTAATTTTATATGGAGGGATATACTATAAACTCTTAAATTTCTGTGATAAAACAGTGTCCGCACTTTAATTGTGAGCATTCAACCAGTGATTCGTCCATGCGCATGGAAAAGCCACTATCTATAAATAGAGCTTTTGTATTACATTAATTTTTCTAATATTATGTAGGTAAAATGAAAATAGATGCCTGCCAATGGAACGACTCGTTTGACAAGTCTCACTGCACAAGTGAGACTGTGTTCTATAAAGTCCGCAATGTAAGTAAGGGTATTATCGACGTACACTTTTTTTTTACATGATGTCGATCACAATTAACGATTTTGAAGGATTTGCTGTTTCGCTGATAATTTGTTTGAGAACGGAAAATATGTAACTAAGTAACTGTTATAGGCTCCACAATTTGCGGGGTCACATAGTACCATATCAACACAATTACAAATATTGTGTTAGAGCACAAAATCATTTATCCACCTAACAACTTACAGTAAGGGAACTGCGTTAAGTGCCTTGACAACTGAGGGAAAATTAGCGTGTGGGACCGAGTAGGTATGGAGCCATCTTAAAGTTGTGAAGAAATTATGTTCTGCCAATACTCAAGAGTTAAATTATGTTTGTATTGTGGTATATGAGCGTTTCATTTGCGTTTAGATTGGGGCAATAGTTTAAATATTTTTCGTACCTTTTACAGTTCAGATGATGGATACAATAAGTAGAAACCAGTATTTTTTCAAAGTTATTATGATCGATACTGTGTGAAAACAGGAAAGAACTGGTCAGTAACATCGTTGCATACGCTGTATGTCTCTTTGTGTGTGTGTGTGTGTGTGTGTTTGTGTATGTAAGGAGAATGGGGTGGGGGAGGGAGGAGGAGGAGGAGGAGGAGGAGGAGGAGGAGAGATAGATAGATAGATAGATAGATAGATAGAGAGAGAGAGAGAGAGAGAGAGAGAGGTGATTTTGTCGCAACATACTATGAACAGTTCGTCGTGTCACGTGAGAGGAATGTTACGTTGCTGTGCCGAGCACTCGCCCCCTTCCGCTGGTGTGACTGTCTAGCACAGACTTGGATAGGAAAGACGGTCGATCAGCGCCTCACATTACGGTCAGGAAAAGAAGACACGTGGTGAAAGTATGAAAGATAATTGTAGGAAACTAAAAGAGCACTTGCCAAAACTGAAGTAAAAAGTTGAGTAAGTAAATAATAACAATAATAAATTTTAAAAGTATTGTCTGAGATTGATGTATACGACAGCAACCAGCCACAGTTTGGGTTTTATTAAAGAGAAGAACCACTACTAGCTTCGGGTTTATACGCTCATCTTCAGACGACTTACGTGTTTCCACTGAACCACGTGGACCTTCGTGTAAAGACAAGACGTCCTGCGATAAACGAAAATTCACGGTTTGAAAGGGTTGTATTACGTGCTCGTGTCAAATTACGTGGAAACATCACCAGTAACGTTTGTCTGTGTCCTCTTATGTTTTATTCGTTAGGGAAAGACTATAAAAACAAATGTTTCCGCCGGACGTCGCTTGCGTTCTAACAAAAGTCTATAGTGCAGCCACCATTCTCACACTCTCTCACGACGAATTTTAGTTTACCTTGGAGCAGCTCGTCTTTAAATAAGGGTGTACAATTGTTTTGGTAAAAACATGTAGGACATCCGTAGATGAGTAGATAATTCGAAAATATTACAGTTATAAATACGGCTGTATCTCGACGACTGTGTGTAAGTTTCGACATAGGAATCACACAGCCAATCGATTGCCAATAACTGTATCGTACACTGACCTATGTTTCGACACTGATGTCTTCATCAGAATGAAATATTGGGAAACAGTAAAAGTACATTGCGAGAAGCAATGGTCAGAGTTAAGAGCAGATACGCTCAAGTCAAAAAATAAAATAAAACACGTTCTAACGTAGCGCACGGATGCCTACCTAGGAACGACAGACGAAACAGGTTGGATTAAAGGAAGACGTCGATGCAATTCAGAGGTGGGCTACTAGATTTGTTACCAGTACGTTCAAACAACAAGCAAGTGTTACGGAGTTCCTTCGGGAACTCAAATGCGAAACTTTAGAGGGAAGATTCTTTTCGAGGAGCACTACTACGAAAATTTAGTGAACTGGTGTTTGAAGCTGACTGCCAAACGATTATACTCCCACCAACGTACACTTCGCGTAAGGGCGATGATGAAAAGATACGAGAAATTGGGGCGCATACGGAGGCGTATATAAAGTGGTTTGTAACTCACACTAACTGCGAGTGAAAACGGAAAGTAAACGACTCGAGGTGGTACAGAATACCCTCCGCCACTCAGCATATTATGGCCTGCGGATTATCTATGTAGATGTGGATTTAGATGTACTGTATTCAGTTTCAAATTGAATACAGATGGATCTCCTTGAACACTTAGTGATTTACTGCATTTGTGAAATTGTAATAACTTAATCACTAGTATTTCAGACTTCATGACGTTTCAGCTAAACAACATTGCAGTGCAACATGCAAGTATTCTGGATTCTAGCTTACTGAACTGCGTCGTACAGAAAGGCAGTGAACAAACTACCGACAGGGTTTTAATATCGTTCCACTATACACTGCTCCGGCGGCGCTACTGGAGAGCACCAGGGTTCTTCTTACTCGCTTTGTGGATGGCACTTTATCGCAGGCGCTAATCCCAGCTTCATCTATGGATTCCAAGTTCTTGTTCCGTGTTTATAAACCTCTCCTTTAGTGCCGGAGCGTTGCAGCCACTGTACAAGTACACCGAAATTAAGCAGCGAGGTCCTTTTAGCCTTCCATTATTTTAGATTATATTCTCTGCTACTGCCTGCTTTTCTCACAGTTTGGAGAGGGAATGGAATATAAACAAAGGCAAATGGATTCTGACCTCCAATTCATCCCACACCCTCCATTCCGCTCTCAGCTCCCAAGTGTACATACAAGGTACCGTTTTTGTCCGGTGCATTCTTATACTTTCAGTCTTCGAGTATAAAGTAATATAACATTTATTTAGATTGGCGATTTATCTGGTAATAACGCAACCAGTCACTTTTTTACGATTTATTCCAGCATGGACATGTTTTCGAGCCACTGCAGGCTCATCATCGGATGGAGGTGTTATAAGAACCAACAATATGTTGTGGACCAAGCGTTGCTAGATGCAGTGCCGGTGCTGCTGACGGAAATTTACTAATAGGTGACGAAACATTTAGGAAAGTGAAAGACTTTTATATTTTAGGTTCTCACAGTGCACTGCCTTGTGGTATCCATATCAGATCGCTTCTTCTAACGTACATTATTAAGCTATGTACACAAACATACGCAGTATTTAGCCGCACTTGGTTTACCCTGATTCACAGAAAGTAAACACCCGATATTTTTACAAAGAATTTGGATATGATAGATACTGCATGCTCCCCTCCCTCCCCCCCCTCCCCATGAACCATGGACCTTGACGTTGGTGGGGAGGCTTGCGTGTCTCAGCGATACAGATAGCCGTACCGTAGGTGCAACGACCAGACAAACGTGTGGTTCCTGAAGAGGGGCAGCAGCCTTTTCAGTACTTGTAGCGGCAACAGTCTGGATGACTGACTGATCTGGCCTTGTAACACTAACCAAAACGGCCTTCCTGTCCTGGTACTGCGAACGGCTGAAAGCAAGGGGAAACTACAGCCGTAATTTTTCCCGAGGGTAAGCAGCTTTACTGTATGGTTAAATGATGATGGCGTCCTCTTGGGTAAAATATTCCGGAGATAAAATAGTCCCCCATTCGGATCTCGGGGCGGGGACTACTCAAGAGGATGTCGTTATCAGGAGAAAGAAAACTGGCATTCTACAGATCGGAGGGTGGAATGTCAGATCCCTTAATCGGGCAGGTAGGTTAGAAAACTTAAAAAGGGAAATGCATAGGTTAAAGTTAGATATAGTGGGAATTAGTAAAGTTGGTGGCAGGAGGAACAAGACTTCTGGTCAGGTGACTACAGGGCTATAAACACACAATCAAATAGGGGTAATGCAGAAGTAGGTTTAATAATGAATTGGAAAATAGATACTACAAACAGCATAGTGAACGCATTATTGTGGCCAAGATAGATACGAGAAGCCCACGCCTACCACAGTAGTACGTTTATATGCCGACTAGCTCTGCAGATAACGAAGAAATTGAAGAAATGTATGATGAAATAATAGAAATTATTCAGATAGTGAAGGGAAACGATAGTCATGGGTGACTGGAATTCTTCAGTAGGAAAAGGGAGAGAAGGAAACGTAGTAGGTGAATATGGATTGGGGCTAATAAATGAAAGAGGAAGCCGTCTGGTAGAATTTTGCACAGAGTATAACTTAATCATAGCTAACACTTGGTTCAAAAATCATGAAAGAAGGCTGTATACATGGAAGAAACCTGGAGATACTGACTGGTTCCAGATAGATTATATAATGGTAATACAGAGATTTAGGAACCAGCTTTTAAATTGTAAGACATATCCAAGGGCAGATGTTGGTTATGAACTGTAGATTAAAACTGAAGAAACTACAAAATGATGGTAATTTAAGGAGATGGGACCTGGATAAACTGACTAAACCAGAGGTTGTACAGAGTTTCAGGGAGAGCATAGGGGAACAATTGACAAGAATGGGGGAAAGAAATACAGTAGAAGAAGAATGGGTAGCTTTGAGGGATGAAGTAGTGAAAGCAGCAGAGGATCAAGCAGGTCATACAAGAGATACTGACAGATTCAGATGGCTAAGCAGGCATGGCTAGAGGACAAATGTAAGGATGTAGAGGCTTATCTCACTAGGGGTAAAATAGATACTGCCTACAGGAAAATTAGAGATACCTTTGGAGAAAAGAGAACCACTTGTATGAATATCAAGAGCTCAGATGGAAACCCAGTTCTAAGCAAAGAAGGGAAAGCAGAAAGGTGGAAGGAGTATATAGAGGGTCTATACAAGGCCGAGGTACTTGAGGACAATATTATGGAAATGGAAGAGGATGTAGACGAAAATGAAATGGGAGATATGATACTGCGTGAAGAGTTTGACAGAGCACTGAAAGACCTGAGTCAAAACAAGGCCCCCGGAGTAGACAACATTCCAATAGAACTACTGACAACCTTGGGACAGCCAGTCCTGACAAAACTCTACCATCTGGTGAGCAAGATGTATGAGACAGGCGAAATACCCTCAGACTTCAAGAAGAATATAATAATTCCAATCCTAAAGAAAGCAGGTGTTGACAGATGTGAAAATTAGCGAACTATCAGTTTAATAAGTCACGGCTGCAAAATACTAACGCGAATTTTTAACAGACGAATGGAAAAACTAGTAGAAGCCGACCTCGGGTAATATCAGTTTGGATTCCGTAGAAATATCGGAACAGGCGAGGCAATACTGACCCTACGACTTATCTTAGAAACTAGATTAAGGAAAGGCAAACCGACGTTTCTAGCATTTGTATACTTGGAGAAAGCTTTTGACAATGTTGCCTGGAATACTCTCAAATTCTGAAGGTGGCAAGGGTAAAATACAGGGAGCGAAAGGCTATTTACAATTTGTACAGAAACCAGATGGCAGTTATAAAAGTCGAGGGGTATCAAAGGGAAGCAGTGGTTGGGAAGGGAGTGAGACAGGGTGGCAGCCTCTCCCCGATGTTATTCAATCTGTATATTGAGCAAGCAGTGAAGGAATCAAAATAAAAATTCGGAGTAGGTATTAAAATCCACGGAGAAGAAATAAGAACTTTGAGGTTCGCCGATGACATCGAAATTCTGTCAGAGACAGCAAAGGACTTGAAAGAGCAGCTGAACGGAATGTACAGTGTCTTGAAAGGAGGGTGTAAGATGAACATCAACAAACTCAAAACGAGGATAATGGAGTGTAGTCGAATTAAGTCGGGTGATGCTGAAAGAATTACATTAGGAAATGAGACAGTTAAAGAAGTAAAGGAGCTTTGCTATTTGGGGAGCAAAATAACTGATGATGGTCGAAGTAGAGAAGATATAAAATGTAGACTGGCAATGTCAAGGAAATCGTTTCTGGAGAAGAGAAATTTGTTAACATCGAGTATAGGTTTAAGTGTCAGGAAGACATTTCTGAAAGTATTTGTATGGAGAGTAGCCATGTATCGAAGTGAAATATGGACGATAAATAGTTTGGACAAGAAGAGAATAGAAGATCCAACTGTGTTCCTTTCTCAGCAATGTGTACCACTGCAAGATTATCACTGATATCACCAACAGTATGTTCATGATGAATAATCCGTGATGCAAATCTGGACTTCTGATTTTTTGAGTCGAAGGATATCCATATGTTCTTTGTAGCGGGTTTCAAAATTTCTCGCTGTTTGGCGTACGTAAGAGTAAGAGCAGGAGCATGTGAGTTTGTATATGCCAGAATTTTTATGCCAATTTCCAGTGGATTTATTATTGTGAACAATTTTATTTTGTAGTTTATTGTCAGCGTGGAAAGATATTTTTATGTTGTGGGGTCTGAATATATTTGCAAGTTTAAATGACACTTTGCCAAGGAATGGAAGACAGACAAATTTTGGCATTTCTTTCTTAGCTTCTAAATGTCCTCAGCTCCTGGTCTCGCTGTCGCGTTCCCGCTTCCCGAGCACGGGGTCCGTAGTTCGATTTCCGGTGCCTGTAGATGACTGGATGTTTGTGTTGTCCTCATCATTTCATCATCATTCATGCAAGTGGTTAGAAAAATTTGGGAATATGTACGAGCGCTGATAGCCGTGCAGTTGAGCGCCCCACAATCCAATCATCATCATCATCATTAGCTTGTAAGGCTGGCGGTGGTTGCTTGAGTTTAGTTTGGATTTTTTGAACTAGGGCGTTTATCAAAGAGGCGTTATAACCATTATTTTGGGTATACATTTGAGCATGTTCATTTCTTTACATGCACTTTCCTCACTGATAGGGGGCGGAGCGTACAGTTTACAGCTGACCTGAAGAAAGCAGTTTTATGTAGGCTCGGATGGCATGAGGTATTGTTAATGGCAACATCACTTCTTCTGTATATTTGGAAGGTATGCTTCTTATTGTGAGTGGTGACAGTCATGTGAAGGAAGGAATTCCTTCAGTGGTCTGGTGTTCAACTGTGAATTTGACATTTGGGTGCATTTCATTCATTTCATCCGCTACAATATTTAATTCTTCTTTGTATTTTGTGTCATCCACATATCTTTTATGACACAGAGCTTTGTCAGTGAATTGTTGTTGTGTTAAGAAGGATTATGAATAAATATGTCAGCAAGCAAGCCTGCAAGGTTGCTACCCATTGCCAGACCATTGTTTTGGATGTAAAATTTGCCATTGAATGAAAAGTAGTCGTGTGAGAGTACTAATTCAAGCAACATACTATTGTTGATTCCTCCGGGCAGCCGTATTTCTGAAATTAATATGACAACAAGTGTCGGTCCGCAACTATGGGAAGCAGTTTGCTATTTGTTGCCATTTAGTTACCAATAGCACAACCATGTTTTACTATTCGTCGCATTTGTCGTTAGATACACAGTTATGAGTTTAAAGATATGTGTTCTCATATGTGCAAACTCTATAATGTGGAGACACTGTGTGCGACACCTCAGTGCAGTGACTTACGGTAACAAATTTCTCTTCCCCTCTCACTTGAAGATAAGCTCCATACGAAGGACCTAGGGAGGCCGAAGTTGCATATCTAGTTAGTAAAAAAAAGTTCCAGACCAGACATTTAAATCCAAGTAGAACGGCTATATGACTGTGATATCAGAAACAAACTGAACTGTCTCCCATGATGTTCGCCACAGAAACGCCTGGGTGAGAAATGATTTGCACACTAAGATGCGTTGGCAATCTTAGACATTTATCGCGAAAGATAGAAGTACATGAGCGGTCCAAGTCACATATTACTGCACAGACAGAGCACAGTCTTCAAAGAAGCAACTGGATAGCTTCAAATGAAATAGATAATGATAAGATTCTCAGAAACACTTACGTACTACATAAATACATGGAGTTAATTAAATTTGAGTTGCTTCTGAACGTGCACTTCGTGGACATAACATACACACAGACTCATCAAATACAGGAACTGTCCCGCAATCTTACAAACATCACTGCTGAAGTTGATACTGCGCTTAGCCATCACCTGTGGAAGGCTGCTGTTTAAAAGGGGATGTCTAAACGTAATGAAATTGATTTACTTATCTTTATGCTTAATATTTACCATCACCGAGTAAGAATGGACATTGTTTCCGCTGATTTTGTATCAGTTATCGCAGATCTATTACTAATCGCAAATGGGATAAAACTGGTGTATCCTCAGTTTCGTCTTGATTATATATTTTCTTTGAGGCGGGTGTTGTTGCAGTCTTCAGTCCGAAGACCGATTTGATGCAGCTCTGCTTGCTATTCTTTCCTGTGGAAGCCTATTCATCTCCAAATAACTGCTGCAACCTACATGCTTCTGAATCTGCTTACTGCATTCTATCTCCTGGTCTCCCTGTACAATTTTTACCCCGCACCCTTCCGTCCACTATTAAACAGGTGATCCCTTGATGTCTGAGAACATGTTCGTCAACCGATCCATTCTTTTAGTCAGCTTGTTGCAGAAATTTCTTCTCTCCCCAGTTCTGTTCAGTACCTCCTCGTTAGTTACATAATCTAGTCATATAACCTTCAGCATCCTTCTGTAGCGCCAGATGGGATAAATAACGTGTAGGTACTGATTGGAACTGACGAGAACAGAAAATTCTGACACAATTCGACAAAAAAGAAGAGAACTTCTAAATAGGACACATCCCAGGGCATCAGAGAGTACCAGTTTCGTAATGAAGTGGTGGGGAAGGGGGTAGCACTAGCAGAGGGCGGCCACGGCAAGACTACAGTGAGCTGTTCCAATGCGTGTGAGTTGCGGTAGTTACGCAGTGAGGGGATGGTTTCCTGGAGTCTGAAGCTGAGACTTTTTATTCATAGTTTGAAGCAATTATTGTCTGCGACTCCAGAGAGCTACAGATTTAACACTGCCGAGTGCAAAAGGATTTACTGTGACTTTAGCAATCACTCAAACCGTTAAGTTGGTTCTCGGATGTCAGGCTGTTTGATTACTTGATACTCATCCAGTAATGTGCTGGCCCTGACTTACACCTATCCAATCGACCCAAATCGTGTAACCTTTTGTTCGCATAACATTTTTGAGCCGTGAAAAAAATTGCTGTTTTGAAGAGCGCGCCGCAGTACGTTGTGTGAAGCAGTCGCCCTCCGTTTCTGGCGGTGGCGCCGCTGTGGCAGTCGCAGCTTTGGTGTTTTCCTCTGGTGGTAAAGGGGAAAGGTTGACTGTTCACGTGCATTTAAGGGGAGCTATGAACTCGCCAGTCCATATCCGCATCCTCCACACCTCCCGCCGCCTTGAACCCCCTCACCCCCTGGTTGCTCCTCTCCTCTCCCATCCCCACCCCCTGCCACGACTTCACTGTTGTGTCCCCCCTACCCTCCATCTCTACACCCTACATCTCATTTCCCAAGGTGGCTTCCATCAACTCCCCCTTCCGGATGCTTCTGGATGATGCCCTCTCTCCCTCCATTCATCCCTCCTACCAACTCTGATCCTCCCTCCCACTCCTTTGTCCTTTTCCCGGGCTCCATCTCCCCTTCCATCCTCTTTCTGCCCCACCTCCCCTCTCTTTGCCCTCTTCCCTCCCTTGAGTCCTTTTGCATTTCCCTCCTCTGCCTCCTCTCATTCCCTCTCGCATGTGCCCTTCTCCCCCTTTATTAGTCCTCTCCCTCCTTGGTTTCCCCCTCTTTTTCTTTTTTTCCTTCCTCCCTCCTTGTTCTTCCCCCTCCTCCAGGTCCCCCCCCCCCCATCTGCCTCTGGCTCACAAGTGTCATCTTTGTTCTGCCACTTTCGTGCAGTGTTCTACAGTGAGTGTATTACAGTGAGTGTTCCGTCTTGTGTGTTTTTTTTGGAAGTGTTGCAAACGGCCATCATACTGTCGCTTGGTGTGCTTTTTATCTCTTGCGAACAGAAACCAGACTGTCGCCGTGTTTTTTAGTTGTGTGTGTACTCTGTTACTTGTCTGATTCCTGTGTCTTTTATTAATGTTGCCAACCCCTTTTGCTTTCTGTTTTAACTTTCCGTCTTTTTACGCCGTTTTACAATTGACGTCACCGTTTTATCGCCTGTTTTTCTTGTTTCTTTTCTTCTTCCATTTTTTAAAAAAAGTCTGTAGGCTGTAGAGCAGCGTACTAATCTGCTGCCAGCCCGCCTCCTTCAGGGGAAATTGGTCAGTCAGAGTGAGTCTGAGTCAGTCTCGCGTCACCAGTTGCTGGTCTGTCTCTCGTTCGCATTTGTGCGGCAGTTAGTGCCTGTCTGTCGTTCGGAGTGCGAGTATGTCCGTCGTTTGGATCAAACTTTAAAGCCGGCAAAATGAGAGTCTTGCCATTCCGCCAGTAAACGAACTCATCGAGTGGTCGCCCGGTCGGGGCTGAGTTCCTGCATCTGAGTCTGTGCGTTAGGCCGCCAGTCTGCTCGAGTTGCTCAGGCAACGGTCATTGGTGATTCGATCGATCGGTTGGTCGGTCGTGCACTGAGACACGAGATGACTTGTCCGCCTTGAATTGGGTGGTCCGTTTTTTCCTTTGTGGAGTAGGGGCGGGTTAGAGCAGCCTGCGGTTCAGATTGTTCAGTAATCTCCCTGTCAATATGCCATACATTAATAGCTGCGTCAGTCATGTATGTCGGATTCGGTGTTAACGAATTTATTGCTTAAAGTGTAATGGCCGAATTCCTGATATATGTTTTTATCTTGCCAATCATCTTGAGAGGCGGTAAATGTGTAATGTAGAGCAGGTTTGGCTAACCTTGTATATTTTATGTAAGGCTACATTTCATTGGTTTTTATTTAAATGGTTATTTTGGTATATAAAGTTGCCACCCTTCCACCGTAAGAAGTGCTTTTTCTTCTTTTTCTTTTAAAAAAATATCAAGTTACAACTTCGGTGGCAAGTTAAGCTTTTAATGTTAGTGTTTTGTACCATTTCCATCCCTCCTACGGGGTGCATAGTTTATATGCTTGTGTGAGTTGTTAAAATTTTTAGTTTAAAGTAATCTGATGTGTTGCAGATTGGCACCAGTGTACTCTTTCAGAGGTTGTTGTGAGCGGTCGTGACTATGGCCGTGTCAAAAGGGAGCGGCGATGTTCTCAGCCCAAAAGCTCATATTGTCAAAAATTTGGTCTTTCTGGCTCTGAATAAATTGTAGCTTGATATTTAGAGGGTGCTTTCTGATTATCATTTTAAATCTGTTTCTAAAAATAAGGTTTTAGGGATAAAATTTCCATTTGTTGAAAGAAATTCGATTTGTGTTCATCAGTTACCCACCGGCAACTACTTCCACGCTCACATGGTGTGATTAAATGTGTTAATGTTCTTGATTAATCGCTAGTAAATAAAGTAAATTCTTAAGAAAAAGTTTTGAAAGTAAATTCACGCTTCAATTTTGTTCTGCTTTAGTTACACCAGTCCACACTGGTAAACGGAAATAACGAAAGTAATGCATTAAATCGCTTAATATGATCAGATGCAGAATTCTGTACGTAAACAAAGTGTCTTCAGCGTTGAAAAATCGTTGTTTTTAATTTATTATTTTTTATCCAGTTACAGGAGGGTTAATGCGACATTTTTGTTGGTTATATTTGTAGATATTCAGGAGGATTTTGCCAAATGTTCTCAATTCTTTCTGTTTTCATTGCCAAGCTGACATTACTGCAATATCACCAATGTTTTTCTGAATAATTTCTAACGATATATTTAACTCGTTGCATATTGTGAATTTATTCGTATAGAGATAATATCTGTATCCATACTGATGAAATAAAAAATGCGTTCTGCATATGTTATTAGAAATGCTCACCGTTTACGTATCTCAAAAGTACTAGCCGGATAATTATGAATCGTTAGAAGCGGAACAAATTTTGTATACTTCCTGTGAGTATTTTTCTTGGTGCAAGACACGTTTTTCAACCTATTCGAACCAGTTATACGAAAAGATGAGCAGTTTTGTGACCCTGCTCCCTCTCGGAAAAATTTCTGCAGACGCCCACGGGATTGCACAGATTTCACTAGCGCCGACAGCCACATCATTTCAGTCTTCAGAATGAAGACCACAACAGCACAAGAACTGTGGCAGGAGAGGTTGCTAAACAAAGACAGCAGTACATAATCAAAGGGACACTATATCGCGGCTGTCTTTTTTTTTTATGAGATAACAGAGTGTTTGTGTTTGTTGCGGTGCTTCGGGTTACAGTGCCGCCTCCGTGTTCAGTGCAAAGCGGCTGTCATTGTGTGACGCCTCCCCCCCCAACCCCCCCTCCCCATACAGCCCAGCTATTGCCCGTGCGGCGTGATGTATGGCTCGCGGCAGCTGTCCAGATGTGTGGTCGGCCATTCAGGCCGCACGCGCGCTCCCTGCCACGAGACAATTGATGCAAATGTCAGTCGTCCGCGACGGCGAGCGCAGCGGGACGAAGATCTCCCGATCCACTGACTGATGTCTTCCTGCCGCTAACATCGTGACCCGTTTGTAGTGACAGGCGTATTGGGGGACCATTAAGAACTTGGGCACAGAGAGTAGGTTGGATTTCCCATGTTTAGCTGGTGACGACAACAGTATCTTTGTAACACGTTTCGAGTATCTCCATTAACTTCACTTGTGCACTATCTGGCCCAGACGGTATCCCCGTAAGATTTTATATTGACTTTGCTACAAATACAGCACCATTCTTATCCGCCATCTCTCAGAGATCACTGGAACGGCAGAAAGTCCCAAGGGACTGGAAGAAGGCCCAGGTCATAGCAATCTATAAAAAGGGTAGAAAATCAGATGTACATAATTACCGGCCAATTTCACTGACATCGAGTTGTTGTAGAATCATGGAACATATTTTGTGTTCAGACATAATGACCTTTCTAGACTCTGAGAAGCTCATCTGCAGAAACCAGCACGGTTTTAGGAAAGAGCGGTCATGCGAGACACAGCTGGCTCTCTTTGTGTATGATATACAACAGGCTCTAGATACCGGCTCCCAGGTTGGTGCTGTATTTCTCGACTTTCGAAAGGCGTTCGACTCAGTTCCGCACTGTCGCTTGCTACAAAAAGTGGGCCCTTACGGTCTATCCAATGACATATGCGGTTGGATAGAAAGTTTTCTAAGTTTTCTAACAGACAGGGGGCAGTATGTCGTCCTGAACGGGGTAACTTCAACAGAAACAAGAGTAACTTCAGGTGTGCCCCAGGGAAGGGTAACAGGTCCTCTGCTTTTTGCTATTTACATAAACGATCTGGTTGATGATATTGACAGCGGCCTTAGACTGTTTGCCGGTGATGCTGTAGTCTACAGGAAAGTAGTATCATATGAAAGTTGTGAACAAATCAATGAGGATTTCCAGAAGATAAATGCGTGGTGTAATGACTGGCAGCCATCTCTCAATATTAGTAAGTGTAATCTACTGCGTATAACAAGGCGAACATCCCCTTTAATGTATGAGTACAAAATAAATGATCAGTCTGGGTGTGACTATTCGAAATGATGTCAAATGGAATGATCAGATTACACAAGTAACGGGTAAGGCGAACTCTAGATTGCGGTTTATTGGTAGAATCTTGAAGCGATGCAGTCCTTCAACAAAGGAAATAGTTTATGTGGTGTCACCGCCAGACACCACACTTGCTAGGTGGTAGCCTTTAAATCGGCCGCGGTCCGTTAGTATACGTTGGACCCGCGTGTCGCCACTATCAATGATTGCAGACCGAGCGCCGCCACACGGCAGGTCTAGAGAGACTTCCTAGCACTCGCCCCAGTTGTTGCTAGCGATGGTTCACTGTCTTCTACGCTCTCATTTGCCGAGACGATAGTTAGCATAGCCTTCAGCTACGTTATTTGCTACGACCTAGGAAGGCGCCAGTATCCGTACTATTGATGTTGTGAATCATGTACCATAAAGAGCGACGTTCGTCATTAATGGATTAAAGTTAAGTATTCCACTAGCTACATCCGTTTTTCTCAATTCTAATTCACTTGTCATGTTCCAGACCTCACGTCAGCCTGCGTGAGCTAAAACGCGTGCATTTCGGCCTCCTTTAACCATACGGTTGGCTCTTCTGCCAACCACAACAGTTTACAATACGTTAGTTCGTCCAGTCTTAGAGTACTGTTCGTCTGTATGGAACCCTTACCAGTTCGATCTGATTCAAGAGATTGAGAAGGTCCAAAGAAGAGCGGCAAGATTCGTGACTGATAGATTTAGCCATCGCGAGAGCGTTACAAATCTCATAGAAAGTGGGACACACTTGCAGATACACGACGGGCTAAACAGAAGGGGCTGTTCTCTAAATTCATCAATGAAGGCCTGTAATGTGACAGTGCCATCCAAATCAAAGGGTGCAAGCTCCCTCCATAGAAAACACCACCACACCAACACTAGCGCCTCCGAATTCTACGGTTGAGACTACACACGCTGCAGATGACGTTCACCGGGCATTCGCCATACCCACACCCTGCCATCGGATCGCCAAACTGTGTACCACAATTCGTCACTCCACAAAACGTTGTTCCACAGTTCAGTCGTCCAATGTTCGGGCTCCTTACACCAAGCGAGGCGTCGTTTAGCATTTACCGGCGTGATGTGTGGCTTATGGGCAGCCGCTCGACCATGAAATAGAAATTTTCTCACCTTTCGCCTAACTGTCACAGTACTTGCAGTGGATCCTATTGCAGTTTGGAATTCTTGTGTGATGATCTGGATAGATGTCTGCCTATTACTCATTACGACGCTCTTCAACTGTCGGCGGTCTCTGTCAGTCAACAGATGAGGTCGACCAGTACCCTTCGTACTGTACGTGCCCCTTCAAGTTTCCACATTACTATCACATCGTAAACAGTGGAACTAGGTATGTTTAGGAGTGTGCAAATCTCGCGTGCAGACGTATGACACAAGAAACACCCAATCAACTGACCACGTTCGAATTCCGTGAGTTCCGGGGAGCGCCCCATTCTGCTCTCTAACGTAGTCTAATGACTACTGAGGTCGTTGAAATGGAATACTTGGAGTAGGTGACAGCACAGTGCACCTAATATGAAAAACTTATGTTTTGGGGAGCGTCCGGATACTTTTGATCTCGTAGTGTATATTAAGACATGGTTCAAATGGTTCAAATGGCTCTGAGCACTATGGGACTCAACTCCTGTGGTCATTAGTCCCCTAGAACTTAGAACTACTTAAACCGAACTAACCTAAGGACATCACACACATCCATTCCCGAGGCAGGATTCGAACCTGCGACCGTAGCAGTCGCACGGTTCCGGACTGTGCGCCTAGAACCGCGAGACCACCGGGGCCGGCATGGACTATATGTTCTTGTTGGTCTTCTTGTTGTCGTCGTCGTCTGTCTGAAGACTGGTTTGATGCAGTTCTCGACGCTAGTGCATGATGTGCAAGTTTGTTTATCTCAGTGCTGCTCTTACAGCCTACGTCTATTACGTACTGTAGTCATACCTTGTCCTCTTACTAGAAAGTTTATTCCCAACACTTGTCTTCATTACGAAATTGACGATTATTTCGTGACTCAGGATGCGTCCTGTCAAACGATAACATCTTTCGGTCATGCCATAAGGATCTTTTGTCCCAAATTCCATTCTGTACTTACATTACTTTTGAAATCTATCGAGTTAATGTCCAAAATTTTGCTTAAGTATCACATTTCGGAAGCTTCTATTCTGTTACAGTTTTGGTAACAGTCGAGTAAACACCAAAACTGTGTTGCACAATACTGCTGGAATGCCATGTGTATAACGCTGACATTAAGTTCACCTTTTAGTTTCTGTTTACTAATACCCCATGACATGATGCACGCTGAGAAAAAAAACGGCAACAGAAAAAGCACAGGAAATATGCCGCAAACAGCGAAAAATTTCTTAAAAGCATGCCATAACATAGAATGAATAAGGTAGTATGAAACTATCCACAGAAAACCAAAATGGGTCAAATGGTTCTGAGCGCTATTGAACTTAACATCTGAGGTCATCAGTCCCCTAGACTTAGAACTACTTAAACCTAAATATACTAAGGATATCACACACATCCATGCCCGAGGCAGGATTCGAACCTGGGACCGTAGGAGCAGCGCGGTTCCGGACTGAAGCTCCTAGAGCTGCTCGGCCACAGAGGCCGGCACAGAAAGCCATATTTCAAAAAACAAACAGTAAAAATGTAATAACGTGTTACTGTGTTTGTTTAACTAGGCTATTTTCTTCATGTTTTAGATTCAAAGAACCCGCTGACGATGGTGATATTTGTCGCCGAAACTAGTTTGGGGAATCAATAAGTAAACCAATAACGAAGTGTTTTGCATGAAGGCACATTCATAATTCTCATATTGACGAGTCTAGCACTTATCATTGACTTGCCGAGGCATCGTATTGCAAATATTGGATGAAGAGGAAAGAAATAAAGTCTTCAGCTGCAGCGTAAATAATTGTACAGAGCGTGTGACTTGAATGAGTGCGAAGATTAGTGAAATTGCTCGTCCAGTGACTACTGCGGAGAGTGGCTTGAAACCTGAAATACCCGAGATTTGATTTTATCCGTACTGGATGGGAGATACTGGTTGTGAACGTCGATGTTAAGAAATATATCGTCTCAACCACTTGTTTATAGTGTAAACCACTAAGATTGACGTGCTTCAGAAGTCAAGCTTCCATCGTCAGCATAATAAAAAGTAAAATAACCTGTTAAAAGTCGCTAAAATGGAACATGCACCAGGCACAATAAAATTGATAATAAAATTAAAACATGGTCGCTACTTCCCTTGTTGTTGCCGTGTCTTGAAAGCGAAGTAGCCACGGTGTTTTATTGTTATTATCAAATTTATTGTGCCTGGTGCACGTTCCATTTTAGCGAGTTTTAACAGGTTCTTCTACCTTTTATTATTCTGATGATGGAAGCTTGGCTTCCGAAACGCGTCAATCTTAGTGTTTTACACTATAAACAAGTGGTTTAGCCGATATATTTTTTAACATTGACAACCGAGGTTTAACAAGACGCGTATATGGAGAGAGAGAGAGAGAGAGAGAGAGAGAGAGAGAGAGAGAGAGAGAGAGAGAGGGGGGGGGGAGGGAGGGAGGGAGAAGTATTGAATGTGGCGGAGACGTGCAGCGACCGTCGACCGGTCGCAGCCTCCCCCTGCTCTGGGCGCGGATTGCTGCCAGCAGCAGCAGAGAGGTGTGGGGGGCGGGGGTTTTGCGCATTGCCGGGCCTGATATCGGATTCCGCGCATACGGCGCGCGTTTTTCTCGGCCTCTTCCCGCGGGCTGCCGTGGAACGCGCCGGCCGCCGCCGGCTCGCCTTACAAGCGTAAACAGGCCATCCAGAAGGACCGACCAGACCGGCGGGATGGAGGGCACCGTCGGGGTAGCCGGGGCCCTCGTCGGAATCTGGGGCGCCACCTGCCAGAATGTGTCCAGCCGCCCGACGTCGTTACCCGCAGAAAGCAATGACGGGGCGCTCTTCGACATTTTGCATTGTCTGTCATTTTTGGAGTTCCACACCTCAACCGATAAAAATCGAACATCTCATTTTTATCCGTCTCTCTTCCAGTCCAACTATTAAAGCCCATTTTGCACAAACTGGTAACAAGTTGATTTATGTCGCATACTAAGATATAGGTTCCCTTGATGTTGTAAATAATTGAAGCTTTTAAGTTAATGATCAATAAGCCATTTCAAAACAGCATTACCCGTGCATCAGCATATCCAGGTGCAGATACTGGATCAGACCACAATCCTGTTATATGCACCATAAAGATTAAATTAAAAAAAAGCATGGGTGTAAGATTTCACAAGCTGCGACATTGTCGCGAATAACACAGTGACCCATATATACAATAAGTTTCCTTTAATTTACGCCTATGGTCACAAACTTTATGTTAACAGATTACCGGTTTCGGTCGATGATGACGATCTGACCGAAACCGGTAATCTGTTAACAAAAAAGTTTGTGACCGTAGACGTAAATTAAACTTGGTGTAAGATTTGATACTAAAAAACTGAATAACCTAAAATTGAGAGAGGAGGTGGTGAAAGAAATGGGAAACAACATGCCACCCAAATACGAGATGCAAGAAAGAAGTACTAATGAATCCTGGAAAAAGGTACGCAATGCAGCCATCCAAGTTGCTAAGCCAAAAGTGGTACGTGTAAAAAACAGAGGTCTAAGCCCTGGATGACAGAAGATATTCTGCCTGAAAATGGAAGACCGTAGACTACAGAAGGTGTATCATAAAAATATGGAATACCAACAGACACATAAAGAAATAAAGAAGATGGTTCGAGAAGCAAAAGCAAAGTGGATTGAGGAACAATGCATCGAAGAGCAATAAACGCTGAGGTTACATGACTCGCGTACTTTGTAACGTATCACTTCCTTTACGACGTTTCTCATCGAGCCATATACGTTATCTCACATTTCTAGCTGTTTCTCTCACACAAACAATGATAAAAATTCAGAAATTCAGGGTCGCCACCAGCCCAAGCCCTTCCTGACGATTAAGAAAAAAACGGAGCTGGAAAATTACTAGTTTAATTACTTTAATAATTTAATTACATATGTGCAAATTTCTTTGAGTAGCCATATAAATAGCAGTCCATGTCGTGCATGAAGCAACTTGATTAATTCAGGATTGGAAATCGGAGTAAGTGGGTAAGAGCAACACCACAGATTTTATCTTTCATGTAGATTATTTACTGTATCTAAGTATTTGGTTTCACATCCTAACTACACGTAACTGGTGCCTCATTAGAAATATTTAAGTAAGAATTACATGAGAATGTAACACAGCACAATTTAATTACAGCAAGAAGAAACACAGAAAACTGGGGAGGCAGACAATGCTACTACTATCATCACCTTTGCATTCATGCCAGAAAAATATGTCAGTGATTCCCATTACGATTCTACGCATGCACTACTCTGGACAGAGGTTTAACCAATGCACGAGGCCGTGCGATAATTATTCAACATACTAACTGCATCTGCTGCCTGCAAACGGTCGAACTAGAAGACGTGGTGCATTCCGAATCAAACTGTTGTGCTGCTTTGTAGAAAGCGCACGAAAGAGCAGATATTCTTGCAGAAATTATAGCTCATTAAACGAGAAAACTGTTAAAATAAAGCCTATTGCGGTGCCGTGGTGGACCAGAAGGGTCATTGATTACCAAACATGTGGCACAAAATCGGCACACAAAGACAAAAGCACCTTCCACAAAATATACGACTAAAAATCTTTAAAAATTCTACTTGCTTCGACACAGTATTACACTCACGTACGGTTCAAGTGATCCTAACCAGCTTTTCCTAATCAGATTTACCGTTTCAAATTCTACTTCATCGTTGCTTAAAATAAACAAAGTAACATCTACACTTATAACTCAAAAACCCAAAAATCGCCTATTTAAAGCAATACAATTATGGAACATTCGGAAAAATAACTCGCTTCGCACGCTTCAGTTAAGCTGAAGTTCTTAAGTATTTCAACAGTTAAACATAACGAAGTCCTAACTCAACCTGCTTCTTACCGCCTGAAACCCCCCTTAAGAGCTACGATCCGTACTCACCGAGGGTTCACCGAAGAGTGCCCCTTTCTCTTTCCCGATTACCCAGCTCCCCGTGCAGCGGAAGCTACTAGAGGGGTAGCCCTCCGTCACTAACCTCACACACAAAAACAGCCTTCGACTAAGATGTGTAAACCTCTCTGTTCAGGTATTGTAAACCTAAGTTGGTCATTCTGTGCTCTCCTTCGAACGAGAAGCAAAGTCATCTGCTCCCAGCAGACGAAGACCAACTCAGCGTTTCCCACAAAACAAAACCGATACCCCACATTAAAACATACATACAATATTCAATAGGCCTTATTTGAGTGATCAGTCTTTCTGGAAGAGTTCATGAACTGAGCTAAAATAAGGTAATAAAGTGAATACGTTGTACCGAATTCCATAAGCATCTTATGAAACGACTTCACAGAGGCGTTTCAAGTTTCCATAAAAAAATCAAATTTATAGCTGGAAACTTTAAGAAGCAGAATCTAACTCCTGTAAGAGATGAGGATAATCGGAATCTGAAAAATGACAAAACACTGGGAGAATTACATATCATCTCTGTTTCGCGACGAAAGAGACACGACAGTAAATCAAAATGAAGAAATATCTGGTCCCCTTATCTTGCAATCAGAGGAAGAATTTGCGCTGAAAGTAACAAAGAACAGAAAAGCCACTGGTGGAGACAACTTACCCACCGCAATTTTAAAATGTATAGGCCCGAATACGTCGACAGTCGTACTTCATGAAATTTACAGCTCAGGCCAGTTCCCGGATGAATGGCTGGAATCAACCTTTGTCCCATTACCTAAGAAACCAAATGCAAAAAACGTGGACAGAATTTCGATTGATCTCGTTGATGAGTCATTCTTTGAAAACTTTTCTAAGAATTATACGTAGCCGAACTTATCACAAATGTGAGGAGCATTGTGGAAAAACCAAGTTTGGTTTTATGAAGAGTATGGGAACCCGACAAGCGTTATTTGGCAAGAAGATACGTAAAGATGCTATTATCTATCAACAGGACATCCATAAACGCTTTATCGACTATGAGAAAGCATTTGACAGCGTTAAGCATGACCCCCTTATCACAATCTTACGAGAAATAGGATTGGATGGTAACGACATAAAAATCATTCAGCAATTATACTGGAATGAGAGAGCGGAGGTCATAAAAACAAAACTTTAAAAACAGAATCTGTGCAAATACTGAAAGGAGTCCGCCATGGCTGTATTCTATCCCCATTACTGTTCAATTTGTATCTGGACAAGACTCTTTGATCCAGTCAAGACTCAGAATTATTTAGTATAAAAGTAAATGGAACTTACAGTACGTCGAAGACACAGCTTTGTTTGGCCCATCCTTAGCTGAGATACAGAAAACACTTACAGAAATAGATGAAGCTCGACATCATTTTGGTGTCAGAATAAATGCCAAGAAAACTAAATGGATGTCAATTGAAAGAACCTCCAGTTAAAACGAGTCCCTAGTCATTGATGGTAGTAAAATCGAGAAAGCAACCAAATTAAAATATCTATTATCTGTGATGAACTCAAACTTGATTGTCATGAGGAAATTAAAATTCACAGTAGAATTCCCAAAGAAACGTTCCGAAACCAGCGAAATGTGCTGATATACACAGACATGCCACTCCATCTGAGAATAAGGGTCCCACTCTATGGCGAGAAAACTTGGTCAATTAAAGCAGCTACTGCAAAGAGATTAGAAGCAACAGAAATGTGTCTATTGCGCCGACTACTAAAAATACCATGGACTGAGAAAGTGAGCAATGCTGAAGTGCTGCATAATGCCGGGGTCGATAGAGAACTAATGGGGACAATTAAAAGAAGAAAGAAATCTTACCTGGGGCACATTATGAGAGGAAAGAAATATGAACTTCTACAATTAATTCTAGAAGGTAGAATAGAAGGAAGCAGTCATAGTCACAGAATATCAAGACATCGGCTGGTATCAACGGCTTCGAAGAGCTGGTTCAAGAAGCAAGGAAACGCCGTCTGTGAGCAGCCGACGCACTACATGGGTATGGTACCAAGAAGAAGAAGAAGTCAATGCAATCAAAAGATACGGCCATTTTTGTCACATACTTTGACACTCGAAAACTCACTCATCAAAACCGACAATCATGAAATTTGGCAAGCAGCAGGTTTTCATAGTACAACTAGAGGAAAACAAATCCCAAAAATCTTAATTTTGAATTAGATCACAGGAAAAATATGAGGCCCGCATCTCGTGGTCGTGCGGTAGCGTTCTCGCTTCCCACGCCAGGGTTCCCGGGTTCGATTCCCGGCGTGGTCAGGGTTCTCTGCCTCGTGATGGCTGCGTGTTGTGTGCTGTCCTTAGGTTAGTTAGGTTTAAGTAGTTCTAGGGGACTGATGACCATAGCTGTTAAGTCCCATAGTGCTCAGAGCCTTTTTTTTTTTTTTTTTTGAAAAATATAACCCTTATTGGATGACTGCCTTTCCGTCTGTCCGTCAAAGCTACTTTTTCTCAGGAATGGGTAGACGTTGTAAGATGGCTATATTTTTTGATGATATGTTAATATTTGTAAAGGAAAATGATATATTTGAAGGACTGTGGTCAGAAAAACACTTGTTAGGCAAGAGTATCGGTATGGCAGCATTGTGGAGTCTTAGGATCTTAGACAGTGGATAGCTGCAGTGTGCCGTAGGCAGGGTTTCATTGAGTGTATAGTGTAATGCATGCACGTACTTGAAGAACTGTGAATATGTACTGTAAAGGTCGTGAGGATTAATTGGCATTTTGACTGGAGGTATGGACTTGGTGTTAGTCAAGAACGCCTTTAAGGCGACGAGGACGCCAGTATTAACAACCTAATAAGTTACAGCGAGATCGTGTAATGGGGCTACGAAAATCTGGATATTCCTTACGCCATATGGGAGAAATACAATACTGGCCATTAAAATTGGTACACCACGAAGATGATGTGCTACACACGCGAAATTTAACCGACAGGAAGAAGGTGCTGTGACATGCAAATGATTAGCTTTTCAGAGCATTCACATAAAGTTGGCGCCGGTGGCGACACCTACAACGTGCTGACATGATTAAAGGTTCCAACCGATTTCTCATACACAAACAGCAGTTGACCGGCGTTGACTGGTGAAACGTTGTTGTGATGCCTCGTGAAAGGAGAAGAAATGCGTACCTTCACGTCTCCGACTTTGATAAAGGTCGGATTGTAGCCTGTCGCGATTGCGGTTTATCGTATCGCGACATTTGCTGCTCCCGTTGGTCGAGATCCAATGACTGTTAGCCGAGTGTGGAATCGGTGGGTTCAGGAGGGTAAAACGGAACGCCGTGCTGGATCCCAACGGCCTCGTATCACTAGCAGTCGAGATGACAGGCATATTATCCGCAAGGCTATAGCGGATCGTGCAGCCACGTCTCGAACAGTTCGACGACGTTTGCAGCAGCATGGACTATCAGCTCGGAGACGATGGCTGCGGTTACAGTTGACGCTGCATCACAGACAGGAGCGCCTGCGATGGTGAACTCAACGACGAACCTGGGTGCACGAATGGCAAAACGTCATTTTTTCGGGTGAATCCAGGTTGTGTTTACAGCATCACAATGTTCGCATCCGTGTTTAGCGACATCACGTTGAATACACATTGGAAGCGTGTATTCGTCATCTCCATAGTGGCGTATCACGCGGCGTGATGGTATGGGGTGCTATTGGTTACACGTCTCGGTCACCTCTTGTTCGCATTGACGGCACTTTGAACAGTGGACGTTACATTTCAGATGTGTTACGACCCGTGGCTCTACCCTTCATTCAATCCCTGCGAAACCCTCTATTTCCGCAGAATAATGCAGGAGCGCATGTTGCAGGTCCTGTACGGGCCTTTCTGGATACAGAAAATGTTCGACTGCTGCCCTGGCCAGCACATTCTCCAGATCTCTCACCAATTGAAAGCGTCTGGTCAATGGCGGCCGAGCAGCTGGCTCGTCGCAATACGCCAGTCACTACTCTTAATGAACTGTGGTATCGTGTTGAAGTTGCATGGGCAGCTGTACCTGTAGACGCCATCCAAGCTCTGTTTGACTCAATACCCAGGCGTATCAAGGCTGTTATTACGGCCAGAGGTGTTTGTTCTGGATACTGATTTCTCAGGATCCATGCATCCAAATTGCGTGGGAAGGTGATAACATGTCAGTTCTAGTATATTTGTCCAATGAAAACCCGTTTACCGTCTCCGTTTCTTCTTGGTGTAGCAATTTTAATGGCTAGTAGTGTACTTGGCAGGAATTTAGCCACTGTACATGAGTGCTGGCAGCGGTGGTCACGTGAATGTACGATCAGAAGAACAACCGGCTCCGAACGTCGTGTTCGGCGTATGGCTCTGGCCCCTCGTACTACGTCAGCACCAGCCATTCGAGCAGCAGTTAGCACCACAGTGACGCAACGAACTATTACAAAAGGTTACGTCAAGGATAATCCAAGCCACCATCCCACTAGCCCCAAATCAAGGTCGTTTGCCATTTCAGTAGTGTCAAGCGAGAGCTCATTGGAGGATGGATTGTAACTCTGTTGCGTATTCTTATGAAAACCAGTTCTGCCGCGGTGCCAGTGATGGCTGAGTGTTAGAAGGGGGCCATGGGAGCGCCTGCAACCAACCTGTCTGCAGCCTAGGCGCACAAGACCTCCACTTCGGGTTGCGACTTCGTATGACAGCAGGAGCGCTCTCGTCATGATGCTACGCACCCTGACTGATGTTGTGCTGCCGTTCACGAACAGCGTTCCAGGGGGTGTTTTCCAAGAGGATAACGCTCGCCCACATTACACTGTTGTAATCTAAAATGCTCTACAGACTACTGACATGTTGCCGTGACCTGCTGGATCACCAGATCTATCTCCAGTCGATCACATGTGGAAAATCTTCGGACGAAACCTCCTGCGTCATCCACAACTAGCATTAACCGTCCCTTTGTTGCCCAGTCTAGTGAAACAGGCATAGATCTCCAGCCCACAAACTAACATCTGACACCTGTACCACACAATGCATGCACGTTTGCATTGCATTCAACATTCTGGCGGTCACAGTGGTTTGTAATGTGCCAGGGTTTCGTATTTGCAACAGCTTTTCTCCCGCTTACCTAAACCTGTGCTCATGCAACATTAATCAAACATTTTACCTAGAAAAATGTATTCCTCAAATTTCAGTACTTTAGTTATCTCTTGATGCTCCATCAGTGTATCTAAAAGTCCTGTAGACGCCATTAAGCAAGAAAAATGCTGATACACTGATTTTCTTGTTCCTTGTTATTGATATTAATACAAAAGACCAATGAATTAACAAATAACGTTATGTTAACAGTTTTCAGACACGAATTCGGGAAGAAGGAGAGTACAAAATCAGCAATTTTGCGTACAGCACAATTTTCTTTCGTTATTTAGTTTTTTGGCTCACTGTAATGCTCAAATATTTAGAAAACGTGTCACACTTTCGCGGATGAAAGCAGCTTGCCAAATTGATTTCCTGCTGTGAGTGGTCGGGAAAAACCGAATGAACTCGGATGATCGTGATTCAGCGGCTGTGCTTCAGCTCCTGATCGTGACAGATGGCTGACAGAAGGCAGAAACGAGGCTATATTTCGATGGCCTTTGCTATTACCTGGTAACAGCGTACGCTCATTACCTTAGACATTCTGGAAGCGAGAGAAGAAATCAGATGTTACATTTATAGCAGCGTTGTTAGTGTTTCTCTAAGTTTATTTTGTTTGAATAATTACAATGTCCAGTCATATTCACGTTACTACTTGTCAGAAGCGTTTATAACCACCTCTTGCAGCGCCGACCGCTGCGCTACATGCATGAGAGAGCCAGTGAGGTTCTGGAAGCTGCCGATAGGATCGTGGAGCCACGCCGAATCCAGTGCGTGGCCAGCTGCTCCAGGTTTCTAGGCTGAGGATTCCTGGTGCGAACAGCCCGACCGAGGTGGTTCGACAGGTTGTCGACTGGGTGTAAATCCGGGGAGTCCGCCGGTCAGGGGAGTACGGTAAACACGTCCTGATGTTCTTCGAACCACACTGCATTGTCCTGCTGGTAGATGCCACCATGCCGAGGTAGGTTCCAGGTGCTACCCTGAACTATGGTAGCTCAAACTTTAGTGCTTCATGTAACATAAGCGAACACCTGAAAGTTCCGTAAATGTGTAACCTGAAGTCTAGGTAGCAAGTGCATCTATTTTTATACGTCACTACTGTTAAAACCAATAAGTAAAACCAGATACGTAGTTGGCATACGGAGACCACTACACCTTAATTACAATCACAAGCAGTCTTATGCCTCTGATACAGAATAAAATACCAAAGAACGTAAAATTTTAGTGCAGCAATGACACTACACATGAGGCCAGTTCTCTGACTGCCGTAATACTGCCACACCCTTCTTCCTGTTGCGAGTGATACGCCATATTGAGATCCACATATCGACTATATTATAGTTACCAGTACCAGTAGTCCTGCAGTAAAACACTGCTGTGGCCATATGAGCACTGGAGACACGTGTGGCTCACATTGTAAATTATATAAGCATGTAACTTTAAGTTATATTAGATTTTTATACCATCTACCAAATGTACTTTTGTGTGCCTTTATTTTTGTCTCGATCTATAATATTTTTCAGTGTGTAAATGACAACAAGAGCTATTCACATCAACAAATTATGGTGATGTGTAATGTGTAGTGGCTGATGCACACTGAATTAAGTAATAATTTTATTAGTATGTGTCATTGAATATATGTCTAAATATCAAATGTATTTTGTTATTGTTCACCTTTTTTACGCAATTTTCTGTATTTTAGGTCTCCAGATAGCTCGTCAATGAGCTGAAACAGTAATAAATAAAGGAATTGACCTAGGACTTGTAACGCTATAAGTATATCTGCGTGTTGTTCATACACCTAGGCCTGGGCCTGTTGCTGAGGAGAGAGATACGGCCGCCATGACTAGCTGGTGGTCTCTGGTCAGCGAAGGGCAGAGATGAGCAGCGTCACTGGTAAACCCCAACGCTGGGAATTCCGACGACTGTTGATCGCGTTGCCTTTGTGCAGCAGATAATGCTGCAGGAAATGGTGGACTGTCAGACAATCTTAGCGATGTCTAAGTTTCAGCTCTCTGAACTTCGACAGTAAGTCACAAGTACATATTCAAGCGAATCTGAATAAATCTGCGATCCTTCAAAAATGAGGCGCATCCAGAGATACAAGAATAATTTCAACGTCTTTAAAACTACAGAAGTCACTATTTCACAGAGAATAAACATTTTCACAATAAACCTCTGAATTAACAACTGGTAAATGCTTCATACGATTTCAACAAACTATCTCAGATGATAGCATTGCACTACAGCTGTCATTCAGAAATACCGTATCTGTCTGTATCTATTTCATTTATTGACTAACGTAGCCTTTTATATCGTCGTATCTGCCTCATTTATTCCAGAACCGCGCTGCTGCTAGGGTCGAATCCTGCCTCGGGCATGGATGTCTCTGATGTCCTTAGGTTAGTTAGGTTTAAGTAGTTCTAAGTCTAAGGGACTGATGACCTCCGATGTTTAGTCCCATAATGTTTAGAGCCATTTGAACCATCTGACACAATATCACACCGAGCGAGGTTGCGCAGTGGCTAGCACAATGGACTCCCATTCGTGAGGACGACGGTTCAAACCCTTGTCCGGCCCTCCTATTTCAGACTTTCTGTGATTCCCCTAAATCGCTTAGGGGAAATGCTAGGATGGTTCCTTTGAAAGGGCACGTCCGCCTTCCTTCCTTATCCTTCCCTCAACTGATTGGTCCGATGACCTCGCTGTTTGTTCCCCTCCCCCAAACCAACCAACCGCAATTACACAGCAAATGAATACGGTGTGAATACATATTATCTGGTCGTACTCGTGTATTTCCTTAATGAACAGTTTGCTATTTAGCCAGTAACTTTATTTAAATGTCGATTTCAAGTGCTATAAAAAAACTGTTCTAATTTAAAACTGTAGTCATTTAATGTGAGCACAGTTGTGCAAGAATACCGACTTAATTATTTCTCTGTGTTCATTGTGCGTGGTCTGAATGTGACCGAATCTTTATAATATTTCTCTTATTTAAGTAGTGTTGTAACATTACTATAGTGCGGGAAAGTGGTCAGAAGGAGTCAGATCACGTCAGTAACAAGAAAGAATGATAATTTTTTGTGTCGATGGACTTCAGCCATTAGATAAACAGACAGTAGTGGAACCCTAACGGAACTTTCGTCTGAAGAGCTGAAGGGAGCGGCTCTGGACTTTTTGTGGCGAGATCTCGAAGACAAACCTGTCTAGAAGAACATGCGTGATTCGGCAGTATAACTGATAGTTTCTACCCTGTGAGCGGCCCCTACAATACTGTAAGTTTTGAGAGGACTTTATATTTCGGGAGGCCTGAATGTGCTCCAGAATAGGAATCTTAGTTTTGCCTATTGATTCACGGAACAAATATCAGACAGAGTATGAGTCAGTATTCTTCGTATTGCAGGTATTAATTGGATCCATTTTGAGCTGGAGAATCTTTCGTGTGATGTGATCGTGAAATTGAGTTAGTTTGTGTGAGTCTTTGATGACGATTTAGTCCGGTGTTACTACGATTCTCGTAACATTCTCAACGTAACTTTACTGCATCCGACGAAGGTATTTTCTGTCTGAATTTTAACTGAATATTATAGTACCACATTCCATTTGTTTGAGATGTGTAGACATTATTCAACATTATTCTCTGTGGTCTTCATCAATTACAGACGTTAGAATAGAACCCATTTTATATTCCTGTGTATTTTACTAACTCGCGGTTCTAGCCAATTCATAGAGTGCTTGACTGCAGGGTCGCAGCTACAGGTTATTATTTGCAGCGAATTAGTTGCGGGGCATTAAAGTAGACGTGCGCGTATCGACACTGTGACTACATCGAGCTACTCTTTTTAAACCGAGGTGTGCGTAGCCCCAGTATCTAAAGCATGAGTAACCGCAGGTGAAAACGCAATGGATTTGTTCGTATGGACTGCTGTTTCGAAGAGCAACTACATTCAGCAGCCAGCCGGAGTGGCCGTGCGGTTCTAGGCGCTACAGTCTGGAGCCGAACGACTGCTACGGTCGCACGTTCGAATCCTGCCTCGGGCATGAATGTGTGTGATGTCATAAGGTTAGTTAGGTTTAATTATTCTAGGCGACTGATGACCTCAGAAGTTAAGTCGCATAGTGCTCAGAGCCATTTGAACCATTTGCATTCAGCAGTAACCGTTAGGTACAGTCGTAAAGTTTTACCCACACGTTTTAACATATCAGGTGGCCAGTCTGCCAATGTGAAAATGTTGTATAACAAGATAAGCTTAAATTGTACAGTGAGCAATGGACATCACTCTGTATGTGAGTAAATACTTATTTTAGTATGCATCTTTGCGATGTTCACTTCTGTCCACTATTTAAATTGCAGTTAATTTATTCTGTAATGTAATGCATGTTATGTCAAGGATCGTGGTGTGTGAAATTATAATAGCTACCATCCTCATAACGATGTGAGAAAATTGGTTTCATGCATGAATTTTCTTTGTTGTCGCCAGAACCACGACCTCAGTAGCTGCACATGGTACAGAAAATATTGTTCGGTGATACACCTACCTCACGAAAAACCGTAAGTCTCTCGAAAAGTAATTAATGGTACAATAAATAGTATCAGATTCGAAAAGCAGCTAATTGCAAATCGGACACACACAAAACGTCATTTTACGATTTCTAGTTTTATCACGTTTGGGAGCGACTTGTATACAATGAGTTACGATTGTGTTCTTGCGGATAAAGCATGTTGAGTGAAAAGCCATTTTAAAGGCTATCAAAGACCACGATAAGAAATCGACGTACCAGGAACTGCTGTGAAGGAATGAGGACAGATCTCGTAGCCGGGGTGATTAAAACCAGAATAAGCGGCGCACAGAGTGCGACTGGCCTTAAACGCGCAACTCCGCAATTCCTGCTGTTACTTACGGTACTTTTAAGGCCGGTATCTCGCGGCAGCACTTAAAAGTTTTATTTGGGGCAATATTTCTGCGTCTTTAAGCGAGAATTATTTGGGCGCTGCCGGCCGGTTTTACAGCGGAAGCGCCTTTTTATCTCGGAGCCGGCGATGGCGCTGCGTACGCGGAAAGGCGCCCACGGTTAAAAGACCCGTAAACAGACTTAGGAACGCGTCAGGGGCCTCAATGGCATGAAAAGCCACGTACCGCTTGTGAAAGCGACCGGCAGCGGCCGTCCGCGGACGTATCGTGGAGCGCCGTTTCCGGGAGGGCAGAAGCTCCGCATTTGTGACCACGCGTATGAATTACCAGAGTAAGGGAAGAGCAGGCCACGTGTACAAACCCGCACACACTCACAACACACGCTGGACGATTTTTCCCCCTCTCCATGAGTACACTCTTCCACTGGCTGTAATGCTTTGAAACACACACACACACACACACACACACACACACACACGCACACACACACACACACACACACACACACACACGCACAGTGTCTGTGTGCAGGATCTAAATTTACGACTATAATCCGCAAGGCACCTAGTGGTGTGTGCCAGAGGGTACATAAGGTATCACTGTCACTTTCCCTTCCCCTGTTCCAGTGGCGAATATTTCGTGATAAGAACAGCTGACAGTGAGCTTCTGTGTGGGCTGGAATCTCTCTGATTTTTACGATCTTTTTTGAGTTGTACATAGGAGGAAACAATATACAATATTTCTTGGCTCTTTTTGAAACACATGCTTTCGAAACCATACCGTGATGCAGAGCACCTCTCTTGATTTGTGTGCCGTTGGAGGTTGTTAATCATATTTGTGATGCTTTTGTGGTTACTGAAAGAACCTGTTATGAAACACACCACTCTTCTTGGGATCTTCTCTGTTTCCTCCACCTGTCCATGTGGTATGGTCCCGATACTGACGAGCAATTGGTGTGTAATGTGACAGTTCTTCTGGGAACAGTCTCATAACATGTGCAGATCAGGAATAAAACTCCCATTTTGTCAGAACACTTACTTTACATCGAGAGAAATGTCACACCACAGAACTATTGATTGTCAGTAAATACCTAATGCAGCCTTGTTATCCTCTTGCTTTTCATTCATATTTGCATGCAGTGTACCTGTGGAAAAAGGCCACTCGCCACTCGACAGCAGATTTTGCTGTGCAGGACCCCAGCAGGACGTCAGCTCTTTGTATAGACACACAGAGATCGCTGTTATGTACTTGTGCCTGATTTCCTTATCCTGAAGTTTCTCCACTCTTATCCTCCTACATATAGACCTGACCTCCTGCACTTTCGGCCTCACAATCCCAATTTCACTGCACATTAAATAATGATCAGTGTCATCAAAGAATCCCCTGAATACACGTGTGTCCCTCACAGCCTTCCTGAATTCCTGATCTGTTATTATATAGTCAATGACAGATCTCGTTCCCCTGCCTTCCCAAGTATACCGGTGAATGTTCTTATGTTTAAAAAATGAATTTGTGATTACTAAACCCATACTGGCACAGAAATCCAAGAGTTCTTTCCCGTTCCTGATCTGTTATTATATAGTCAATGACAGATCTGGTTCCCCTGCCTTCCCAAGTATACCGGTGAATGTTCTTATGTTTAAAAAATGAATTTGTGATTACTAAGCCCATACTGGCACAGAAATCCAAGAGTTCTTTCCCGTTCCTGTTGGCCTCCATATCCTCTCCAAATTTACCCATAACCTTTTCATACCCTTCTGTTCGATTTCCAATCCTGGCATTAAAATCACCCATGAGCAGAACACTGTTCTTGTCCTTTACTCTAACAACTACATCACTGAGTGCCTCATAAAAGCTATCCATCTTATCTTGATCTGTCCCTTCATAATGCAAATGTACTGACACAATCCTAATTTTCTTGCTAGGCACTGTCAAATCTATCTACATCAGGCGTTCGTTTACATACCTTACTGCAACTACGCTGGGTTCCATTTCTTTCCTGATGTAAAGCCATACACCCCATTGTGCTATGCCTGCTTTGACTCCTAACAGGTAGACCTTCTATTCTCCCACTTCCTCTTCTTTCTCACCCCTTACCCGAATGTCACTAACAGCTAAAACATCCAGCCCCGTCTTACTTGCAGCCTCTGCCAGCTCTACCTTCTTCCCAGAGTGAGTAGCTCCCATTGATAGTACACTCCTGGAAATGGAAAAAAGAACACATTGACACCGGTGTGTCAGACCCACCATACTTGCTCCGGACACTGCGAGAGGGCTGTACAAGCAATGACCACACGCACGGCACAGCGGACACACCAGGAACCGCGGTATTGGCCGTCGAATGGCGCTAGCTGCGCAGCATTTGTGCACCGCCGCCGACAGTGTCAGCCAGTTTGCCGTGGCATACGGAGCTCCATCGCAGTCTTTAACACGGGTAGCATGCCGCGACAGCGTGGACGTGAACCGTATGTGCAGTTGACGGACTTTGAGCGAGGGCGTATAGTGCGCATGCGGGAGGCCGGGTGGACGTACCGCCGAATTGCTCAACACGTGGGGCGTGAGGTCTCCACATTACATCGATGTTGTCGCCAGTGGTCGGCGGAAGGTGTACGTGCCCGTCGACCTGGGACCGGACCGCAGCGACGCACGGATGCACGCCAAGACCGTAGGATCCTACACAGTGCCGTAGGGGACCGCACTGCCACTTGCCAGCAAATTAGGGACACTGTTGCTCCTGGGGAATCGGTGAGGACCATTCGCAACCGTCTCCATGAAGCTGGGCTATGGTCCCGCACACCGTTAGGCCGTCTTCCGCTCACGCCCCAACATCGTGCAGCCGGCCTCCAGTGGTGTCGCGACAGGCGGGAATGGAGGGACGAATGGAGACGTGTCGTCTTCAGCGATGAGAGTCGCTTCTACCTTGGTGCCAATGATGGTCGTATGCGTGTTTGGCGCCGTGCAGGTGAGCGCCACAGTCAGGACTGCATACGACCGAGGCACACAGGGCCAACACCCTGCATCATGGTGTGGGGAGCGATCTCCTACACTGGCCGTACAGCTCTGGTGATCGTCGAGGGGGCACTGAATAGTGCACGGTACATCCAAACCGTCATCGAACCCATCGTTCTACCATTCCTAGACCGGCAAGGGAACTTGCTGTTCCAACAGGACAATGCACGTCCGCATGTATCCCGTGCCACCCAACGTGCTCTAGAAGGTGTAAGTCAACTACCTTGGCTAGCAAGATCTGCGGATTTGTCCCCCATTGAGCATGTTTGGGACTGGATGAAGCGTCGTCTCACGCGGTCTGCACGTCCAGCACGAAGGCTGGTCAAACTGAGGCGCCAGGTGGAAATGGCATGGCAAGCCGTTCCACAGGACTACATCCAGCATCTCTACGATCGTCTCCATGGGAGAATAGCAGCCTGCATTGCTGCGAAAGGTGGATATACACTGTACTAGTGCCGACATTGTGCATGCTCTGTTGCCTGTGTCTATGTGCCTGTGGTTCTGTCAGTGTGATCATGTGATGTATCTGACCCCAGGAATGTGTCAATAAAGTTTCCCCTTCCTGGGACAATGAATTCACGGTGTTCTTATTTCAATTTCCAGGAGTGTAAAAGCACCCCATCTCATTACCATTTGTTTGCCATGTCGTATCTTAGGTGTCTCTGGTTTGTCAGTTACAGGTGGGACTCCGTCACCTCCAAAGGTCCGAGGAACGAAAGATTTTTTTTTTAAAAAAAAAGAGATACAGACTGAAAACTGCAGCTGAAGTAGCTGAGTAATTTATAGGAACTAAAACGAAATTTGAAATTGTACAGTAACACACTAACAGTGTCTCTCTCTCTCTCTCTCTCTCTCTCTCTCTCTCTCTCTCACACACACACACACACACACACACACACACACACACACACACACAACAAATATGAATTAACGCAGCATGTTTTCGGTCATGAACGATGAATTTAACATTAATATAATTTGAACCTCACTACTGCTTTAATATAGTATAAATATAAGCAAATTCAGTATAATATGTTAATATGTTTGTTATGTTCTATGTAATATTGACGATATGAAAAAAGTGCTTTGCCGTGCCAGGTAAAAATTTATTTTTCTGATTTTATGGAGGAGGAAAGGACAGTTGTGGAGCTGAGTCCGGAGTGAAAAGATGGACAGGGAGAAGATGGCCGTTGATTAGTGTAGAAACGGGTGGTATTTTGTAGAATGATGTTGTTTTCTTTGTAGTAATGTCTGGATTGTAAAATTTGAAGACAAGATACAGGGTAAGCAGTTTTTTGATTTCAGCGACAAACAGAATGAGGAAGTTGCCATAAGCGGATAATGGTGGCATTGTTGTAATGAGTAATTAAATTTTAACAACGAATAAGATATTCCGAAGTTTTCAGCAGAGAAGGGAGAATGAGGAGGTAGGAGACGGGAGAGAGAAGGCAAAACAAACGAAGATTTATCATTATTATCGATGCAAAAAACAACACAAGCACGAAAAATTCAAGACATGGAAAGAAGAAGAATCGAGCGGTTATCGTCAAAGAGGCGCGAATGTACGGAAAGGTAGCAGTACTTCTGTATACAGAGAACAACATCTATTTATTTCAGCTGAGAGAAGTGGACTGTGTAATTAGAAGTGATTATTATGTCATTTTGCACAAAGGAAAGATAATCTTGCACAGTGTAATAATTATAAGAGGTTTTTTTGTGAGGACCATGCACAAGGTAATTTGAAAGTGAAGGTTTTAAGTATTTACTATGTGAGCTTGCATTGCTACAACGAAAAACTGTGTGCGTGAGTGAATCAGCCACCTAATCCCATTTAAATATCCTTTCTAGAGTGTTTTTGTTATGTCACCGCCAGACACCACACTAGCTAGGTGGTAGCCTTTAAATCGGCCGCGGTCCGTTAGTATACGTGGGACCCGCGTGTCGCCACTATCAGTGATTGCAGACCCAGCACGGCCACACGGCAGGTCTAGTCTAGAGAGACTCACTAGCACTCGCCCCAGTTGGAGAGCCGACTTTGCTAGCGATGGTTCACTGTCTACATACGCTCTCATTTGCAGAGACGACAGTTTAGCATAGCCTTCAGCTACGTCATTTGCTACGACCTAGCAAGGCGCCATATTAAGTTAGTGCAACTAATTACTTCAAGACTGTAGTCTGAACAAATAATATTGTGAATCATGTACCGTCAAGAGCGACGTTCATCATTAATGGATTAAAGTTAAGAATCAAACTAATTCCGTTCGCTTTCTGAATTCAAATTTCTTGTCATGTTCCAGACCTCACGTCAGTATAGTCCTTCCCTCCGCATGCCAGCCTGCATGAGCTAAAACGCGTGCATTTCGGCCTGCATTCATAACACGGTGTTGGCTCTTCAGCCAACACAAGTTTTAACAGAGTTTTGGCAGCAAGACGGAGCGGGAAAGCCACAGTTTTGAACATTTTCATCTAATTTACTTATTTACGAGGCGACTGATCGCCATACTGACAGGCAGGGCTAACCAGAGACGATCCTCGCAGCGGTCAGAGACACTGGAGCATCGGCAAGGCAAGGAACGAAACTTCGCTGGTTTTCACCGAAATAAATTTAACAACCGATTCACAATCATACGACGTTGCACTTCTATAAAAACTACATTCGATTAAGTTAATTAAAACCTTTCGAGAAGAAATTCTTTGCAGTAGTGATCAGTTACCAGCAGTGAAAAGTATTTAAGAGTTATTGCAAAATACAGACTATTTCTCGCAATCGAATACTTTACTCGCTGTAATTAAAGTAAGAAGAACTTGCGCTCTTTGGAGAGACAAGTAATTCGCTTATGAGTTCTTTTGTAGTGCAACTTTTTTATAAGATTAGTTCAGTTATGAAGTTTGACATTGTATTAAGATTTCTCGAACTAGTTTCTGAGTTCTCTTGCAGTGCAACTCTTGTAGGAGACTAGTTAAATTGTGAAACTTTATATACTATTAACGTAGTTATCAAACAGAGCGGTTGACACATATTTTTGTGTACTCAACATTAGAAACTTAGCTATTGCTATTTCACACAAGAGTTCCAGTTCAGTTACATTTTTATATAACAACAATCGAGTCGCAGTACCTCCTGTTACGTCGAAAACCCAGCAGGAATGGGGAAATCTGAGTATTCCACTTCTTTTACGGTGCATACCAACTTGGGCGTCATCTTGAAATCAGTCATATTGAATCTACGTAAATTTTTTTAAATGGGAGAATGTGTCAGACAACATCATCATTTTCTGACAAGTTCCTTCCTGTAAAAAGTTTCGAAGTAGCAGTTATGGTTCAAAAGGTACAGCAGTATTTTCTGTTGCAGGTAACTGAAGGAGGCTTTGACCAACGAGGAGAGAACTCAGGTCATTATGATGCCTGGAGAGAGGAGTTACAGTGTCATATCGACACATATTAACAACCGTCATCCAGAAAGACTTCCAATTTCACACAACGCTGTAAGGTGCTTAATTTCGAAACTCTAAGAAACGGGGCCTGTGGCCGACAAGGCAAGGACTAGCCGTCCAATAAGTGCTGTTGACGAGATAACGTCCACGATGGTTTTGGCGACCTTGGTGAAGAGCCCGCACCTCAACAAACGACGTTTGTCAGGAGAATGTAGAATCAGCCAGTCATCGATCGTACAAATTCCTCATGATTATCAATGACATCCATTCATGATTCACCCACTCCAGCACATAGCAGTGGAGACAGATGTACGCAGTTCAGTACGTGGGCCATAGAGGAAGTTCAACAAGATCTCTCTTTCGCACGAGGCATCTTGTTCAGTGATAAGAAAAACATTTTGGTTAGCGGTGAAGTCAACCGTCACAACCACGAGTACTGGAATGACCAGAATCGACACAAGATGGAACCTCCAAGGTAGTGGGTGACGTATATGTTATACTGTTGTGTAGAATACCGGGTACCCGTGTGATTGTCATTGACCAGAACATAAACGCTCAACGCTGCCTGTAAGTGCTGCAAGAAGTAGTGTTTTCTTAGTTCTAAATGGAGATGGCAGCTTTCCCTCTTAGTTTCAACAGAATTTGTCTCCATCACACTATGGAGCAACTGTTCGTCACTGGTTAGATGGTCAGTTCCCTGGTCACTGGATTGGTCTACGTGGTTCTGTGCAATGGCCACCCAGATCACCTGATCTCTTATTTGTGGGGTCTCTAGCAAGACACTGAAGAAGCGTGCATCATCATATCTGCGGAAATCCTCCTGCGAGTGCATGACGATTGGATTTAACGCCTTCAAATGCGCTTCGATCGAGAGGCACTATGTTGAACACTTTAAACGACTATTCCAGCCTGTTGCACCAGCCAAAATGTGGTGTCAGTTTTGAACCAAATCTGCTACTTCGGATCTCTTTATAGGAATCAACTCGTCAGAAAATACTGATGTTATCTGATTTATATCACGACCACCTTTGCGTTTAAAAAACTGACATAGATTCAAGATGACCTATTTCATGGCGGCGCCCATCTTCGATATATACCCTAAAAGATAAGACTACCTCACCCATAAGTTACTGGAATGATCAGGTTTCCCCATTCGTTCAGGGTTTTTGACATAACAGGTTGTACTGCGACTCTTGATCCAATAGCACAATTGTTATGTTATATTTATGACTGTTAAATAATATGTGGTTGAAAGCGCGAGTAGGCCGCTGTGGCCGAGCGCTTCTAGGTGCTTCAGTCTGGAACCGCGTGACCACTACGGTCGCAGGTTAAAATCCTGCCTCGGGCATGGATGTGTGTGATGTCCTTAGGTTAGTTAGGTATAAGTAGTTTTAAGTTAAAGGGGACTGATGACCTCCTATGTTAAGTCCCATAGTGGTGAGAGCCATTTGAACCATTTGAAAGCTCATGTTTCAAAAGTGGTTCAAATGACTCTGAGCACAATGGCACTAACTTCTGAGGTCATCAATCCCCTAGAACTTAGAACTACTTAAACCTAACTAACCTAAGGACATCACACACATCCATGCCCACGGCAGAATTCGAACCTGCGGCCGTAGCGGTCGCGCGGTTTCAGACTGAAGCGCCAAGAACCCCTTGCCCACGCCGGTCGGCCGAAAGCACGTGTTTACTGTCTTTTGCTAACGTAGATGTGAGATGCAGCCACGTGCCAGTTCAGTGTAGCAATTTGTTTAATTATGATTTCTTTCGACAAAATAACAGCGAATTACGGTATAGTATTTACGATACCGAGTTAAGAACAGTGGCACTTTGTCCATCAGTGAAACATACATCTGGAAAGAGCAAAATTTCGGTATTAGATATGGAAATTACAACGCTTTAACACACATGGACACAAACACACACACACACACACACACACACACACACACACACACACACACACACACACTTTTTTTTGTAACAAAACACTTCGAGGAGTTGCTTAGCGCATCTTGATAAACAAATATGAACTCATGTCCAGGAACACCATCCATCGACACAACATACCGTCATCGTTCTGATGATTAACACCACCGCAAGAAGAGTGACTTTTAACACTGACGTTTCCACCGCCACTGCGCTCTAGCGCGTTGTTGCGATAGCCATAGAAACGCTCGAAACTATGGTTCAAAAAATGGTACAAATGGCTCCAAGCACTATGGGACTTAACATCTTAAGTCATCAGTCCCCTAGACTCAGAACTAAAACCTAACTAACCTAAGGACATCACACGCATCCATAACCGAGGCAGGATTCGAAACTGCGACTGTAGCAGCAACGCGATTTTCGACTGACGCGCTTATAACCGCTCGTCCACATCGGCCGGTATCGACGCTATGGTCCCGATTGGTGTCAAGACCATTGCGAGACGTTCTGCTTCCGGCTCGACAGCGTAGAGGCTCAGGTAGACGCGAAAGCGTAGCCTAGTAGCAGATACTGGGCCCTGCAAAGTTGTCACTGTGTAGCGCCGCTGGATGGCGTCAACGGACATAGCATCCTGACAGCACAGTATACGACCCCTGGAAGTTCGTCGGTGTCGTTTTGTTAGCCCAGTGTTTAATTATCAACAACATTATACCAGAAAAAAATAAAAAGTATTTCCAGTCCCCTTTCGAACCCAGGTTTCCGACGAATCTACCTTGCATATTTTCAGGAGGTGGTTCGCTGTTTGAAAGACGTCGTGATAACCGTCTCAAGCTGCTAATAAAATGCATCAGATCACAGCGTAAACACCGACTGCTGATGTGCCACGAAGAGTGCACTGCCTAGCATAGTTTACATACTGACGATGTAATTTATGTTACGATGTGACAACAGTGACAGATCATTCTTTTTTTATCTGGCGTCAAATATTGATAATATGATGACTGTTCGTCCAAACAGGTGCGCAATACTCAGCACTTTAGTACATCATGTCATCATACAAGGGTTATTGATACCCAGCTGAATACGACAATGCGCATAATATCTGGAGCAATAAGATCTGCTCCAGTTTATTGGCTTCCATTATTAACCGGTATAATGCCTCCTGTCCTACGCCGATGTACTGCTCTTATGAGAGAATTCCACAAGATAACGAGGAAATCTAACCTACCCGTGCATAGCGACCTGTCACTTTTAAATCGTAGGAGACTGAAATCACGCCATCCAGCTCTGTGCGATGATGCCGAGATGGATGCTAAGGATTTCAAACATCTTGAAGAATGGAAAGGTTGGTGGGAAGCAGTGACAGATGTGCACCTGCATAACATGTTCTCAGGTGCTAAACTTCCAAGTGGATTTGACTTACCACGGAAGACCTGAACTACTCTCAACAGAATCCGTACCGGCCATGACCGATGCAGGGATGCTGTCTTTAAATGGAAGAAGCTGCCTGATCCAGCCTGTGACTGCGGGGCTCAATACCAGACTGTTCACCACATTGTCAGTGAACGCAGGATTCGAGCCCATCACGGCGCGGAGGGGACTTCCTGCTAGCAACTCCAGATGGAGTGCGCTGGATTGAAGGACTGGTTTCTTGTGTGTCAATATGTACATTTGTATATATAATTTAATTTCATGATATGTCTGTATTAGCCATACGCCAAATAAAATAAATAATTCATTATATGATGCTGATGACCGTCAGTCCACAAAAACTGGTTGTTAAATAAAGAATTTTTATCAGGAGCTAGAGGTGATACTCATGACATTTTCAATATTTCAATATCCGTCGAATGTCTAACCTGGGAATATGCCACATATTCCCCTTCAGGATTCTCTCACCCCCCCCCCCCCATAATTAGTTTCCTGAGATGTGGCGGAAGCTAAAGAAGTTCGAAAACACATTGTCTTGCCTTAGTGGGTTCGGAATAAAAAGATTGAATATATAAATAATTAAGTAAATAATGTTACTGTTGTGGCCTTCAGTCCTGAGACTGGTTTGATGCAGCTCTCCACGCTACTCTATCCTGTGCAAGCTTCTTCAATTCCCAGTACCTACTGCTACCTACATCCTTCTGAATCTGCTTAGTGTATTCATCTCTTGGTCTCCCTCTACGATTTTTACCCTCCACGCTGCCCTCCAATACCAAACTGGTGATTGCTTGATGCCTCAGAACACGTCCTACCAACCGATCCCTTCTTCTAGTCAAGTTGTGCCACAAACTTCTCTTCTCCCCAATCCTATTCAATACTTCCTCATTAGTTATGTGATCAACCCATCTAATCTTCAGCATTCTTCTGTAGCACCACATTTCGAAAGCTTCTATTCTCTTCTTGTCCAAACTATTAATCTTCCATGTTTCACTTCCATACATGGCTACACTCCATACAAATACTTTCAGAAACGACTTCCTAACACTTAAATCAATACTTAACACATTTCTCTTCTTCAGAAATTCTTTCTTTGCCATTGCCAGTCCACATTTTATATCCTCTCTACTTCGACCATCATCAGTTATTTTGCTCCCCAAATAGAAAAACTTCTTTACTACTTTAAGTGTCTCATTTCCTAATCTAATTTCCTCAGCATCACCCGATTTAATTCGATTACATTCCATTATCCTCGTTTTGCTTTTGTTGATATTCATCTTATATCCTACTTTCAAGACACTAGCCATTCCGTTCAACTGCTCTTCCAAGTCCTTTGCTGTCTCTGACAGAATTACAATGTCATCGGCGAACCTCAAAGTTTTTATTAGTTCTCCATGGATTTTAATACCTACTCCAAATTTTTCTTTCGTTTCCTTCACTGCTTGCTCAATATAGAGATTGAATAACATCGGGGAGAGGCTACAACCCTGTCTCACTCTCTTCCCAACCACTGCTTCGCTTTGATGCCCCTCGACTCTTATAACTGCCATCTGGTTTCTGTACAAATTGTAAATAGCTTTTCGCTCCCTGTATTTTATCCCTGCCACGTTCAGAATTTGAAAGATAGTATTCCAGCCAACATTGTCAAAAGCTTTCTCTAAGTCTACAAATGCTAGAAAATTACGTTTTCCTTTCCTGAATCTAGCTTGTAACAAGGGAACCTCCCCATCGCACCCCCCTCAGATTAATTGTAAGTTGGCACAGTGGATAGGCCTTGAAAAACTCAACACAGATCAATCGAGAAAACAGGAAGAAGTTGTGTGGAACTATTAAAAAAATTAGCAAAATATACAAACTGAGTAGTCCATGCGCAAGAGAGGCAACTTCAAGGAATGTGTGAACTCCGGAGCGCCGTGGTCTCGCGGTTAGCGTGAGCAGCTGCAGAATGAGAGGTCCTTGGTTCAAGTCTTTCCTCGGGTGACAAGTTTACTTTTTATTTTTGCAAAATTATGATCTGTCCGTTCGTTCATTGACGTCTCTGTTCACTGTAATAAGTTTAGTCTGCGTTTTGCGACCGCACCGCAAAACCGTGCGATTAGTAGACGAAAGGACGTGCCTCTCCAATGGGAACCGAAAACATTTGACGGACGGACGGACGGACGGACAGATGATAATTGTCTGAAAATAGATTTAACTTTTCACGCGAGGGAAGACTTGAACCAAAGACCTCTCGGTCCGCAGCTGCTCACGCTAACCACGGGACCACGGTGCTGCTGAGCTTGATGTTGCCTATCTTGCACATGGAGTACTCAGTTTGTGTATTTTGCTTTTTTCTTCATAGTTGTTCACAGCTTCTTCCTGTTTTCTCGATTGATCTGTGTTTAGTTTTTTTAGTTTTTCAAGGCCTATCCACTGTGCCAACTTACAACTAAATCCGGGGGGGGGGGGGCGGGGGGGGCGTGCCATGGGGAGGTTCCCTTGTAATATAAGTCGTAGGGTCAGTATTGCCTCACATGTTCCTATAGTTCTACGGAAGTAAATAATAGAAATAAATAAAAAATTACGACAGCAAAAAGTACACTTTCTTCGGAAGAAATGAAGAGTATTCACTGCCTTAACAAAAATTATCAATTGTCTAAAGGCAATGAAAGAGCTGTGTGGAATAAGGGAAATATGACAAGAGTTGTAAGAAATAAAACGTTGCAGGAGTGAATACAGTACGAGACGTCAGCGGTGTATATTACACGGTGGCGGCAGTAGCGCACACTTGGGTGCGACATATTCAAATATGTAGCCGGCGGGCGCGTGGTAGCATCAGCAGACAACAACGGAGAAGAAGAGGCGAAATAATTTATGGCGGCGAGACTGCGCAGGCGGCTCACGTAGTACCGGCTGGCAGAGGGTGGGAGGGAGGGAGGGGGTACCCGGCGCGGCTCGTCGTTTTTCAATCCCGGTGCAGACGCAGCGGCGGCCGTGGAAGCGCCAGCCAGTGTATCTGATAAGTCAGGCCAACAGCGGAAGGGCGGGCTGCTGGGCTCTGGAGCGGAGAGCAGCGCGGTGTAATTTTTTCCGGCAGGCCGGTGAATGGCTAAACAGGCCGCGCGCCACATACAGATCAGACGCAGCCGGCCCACGCCCCCGCCGGCTCCAGCCGCTGTCCTCGGCTGAGATCTCCGCCGCCGGCACCGACAAGAGCCTCGCACCAATAGACAGCACCGCAAGACGCCGACCGCTACGAAAACGCAACCGCAGCGCCCCGCTCCTACGGCCTTCGTCTCCTCACGTTGTGGAGCGGGGAACGGTGAATCGCGAAATATTTCACCAAACGACGTTCTTGCAGTCTTCTGACTGGTTTGATGCAGCCCACCACGAATTTCTCTCTTCACTTCGCAAGGCAACGTCACGGGCTGCTCTGCTCTCTTCGATTGCTTTCGTACTTGCACCGAGCGAGGTGGCGCAGTGCTTGTACACTGGACTCGCATTCGGGAGGACGACGGTTCAAAACCGCCTCCGCCTGTCCTGATTCAAGGTCTGCATGATTTTCCTAAATCAATTCAGACAAATGCCGGGATGGTTCCTTCGAGAGGGCACGGCCGATTTCCTCCACTCCTTCCCTAATCCGAGCTTGTGCTCCGTCTCTAATGACTTCGTTGTCGACGGGACTTTAAACACTAATCCCCCCCCCCCCCCCCCCCCTTTCCCTTCTTCATACTTGCAGCATCTGAACGTCAGCACTAGAACATCGGTTTCGTAAAATAGTGCGATGCAATTCTAGAAAAAAAGGAAAATAGAAGATTTACAGATTGCAATTTTACCAAGGGCTGCTAGGTGCAAGAGTAGACCAAAAAGTAACGCCACCTGCCTCATAAGTAATTAATAAGGTAAATATAACAGCGGAATTAGTACAGATCACAGCCTGAACTGTGCTCTACACACCTGTAGGGTAATGTGCCCATATTTTGGACGGGTACTCAAATCCGGGTAGCTGAATATAACCGTTGCTTGCTGCCGCACTTTATACACTAGTGGCCATTAAAATTGCTACACCAAGAAGAAATGCAGATGATAAACGGGTATTCATTGGGTAAATATATTATACTAGAACTAACATGTGATTATATTTTCACGCAATTTGGGTGCATAGATCCTGAGAAATCACTATCCAGAACAACCACCTCTGGCCGTAATAACGGCCTTGATACGCCTGGGCATTGAGTCAAACAGAGCTTGGATGGCGTGTACAGGTACAGCTGCCCATGCTGCTCCAACTCTATACCACAGTTCATCAAGAGTAGTGACTGGCGTATTGCGACGAGCCAGTTGCTCGCCCACCATTGACCAGACGTTTTCAATTGGTGAGAGACCTGGAGAATGTGCTGGCCAGGGCAACAGTCGAACATTTTCTGTATTCAGAAAGGACCGTACAGGACCTGCAACATGCGGTAGTGCGTCATCCTGCTGAAATGTAGGGTTTCGCAGGAATCGAATGAGGGCGAGAGCCGCGGGTCGTAACACATCTGAAATGTAACGTCCACAGCTCAAAGTGCTGTCAGTGCGAACAACAGGTGATCGAGACGTGTAACCAGTGGCACCCCATACCATCACGCCGAGTGATACGCCAGTATGGCGATGACGATTACACGCTTCCAATGTGGTTACACCGCGATGTCGCCAAACACGGATGCGACCATCATGATGCTGTAAACAGATCCTGGATTCATCCGATAAAAGGACGTTTTGCCATTCGTGCACCCAGGTTCGTCCTTGAGTACACCATCGCAGGCGCTCCTGTCTGTGATGAAGCGTCAAGAGTAACCGCAGCCATGGTCTCAGAGCTGATAGTCCATTCTGCTGCAAACGTCGTCGAACTGTTCGTGCACATGGTTGTTGTCTTGCAAACGTCCCCATCTGTTGACTCAGGGATCGAGACGTGGCTGCACTATTCGTTACAGCCATGCGAGTAAGATGCCTGTCATCTCGACTGCTAGTGATATGAGGCCATTGGCACCCAGCACGGCGTTCCGTTTTACCCTCCTGAACCCACCGGTTCCATATTCTGCTAACAGTCATTGGATCTCTACCAACACAAGCAGCAGTGTGGCGATACGATAAACCGCAATCGCGATAGGCTACAATCCGACCTTTATCAAAGTGGGAAACATGATGTTACGCATTTCTCCTCCTTACTCGAGGAATCAGAGCGAAGTTTCACCAGTGAACGCCCGTCAACTGCTGTTTGTGTATCAGAAATCGGTTGGAAACTTTCCTCATGTCAGCACGTTGTAGGTGTCGCCACCGGCGCCAACCTTATGTGAATGCTCTGAAAAGCTAATCATTAGCATATCACAGCATCTGCTTCCTGTCGGTTAAATTTCGCGTCCGTAGCACGTCATGTTCGTGGTGTATCAATTTCAATGGTCAGTAGTGTAGCTCGCTCCGACAATAGGTACCGAAGGTTATTCTGATATGCCATTGTGAATTTGGTGGCGGGGCTGTTGAGCGATCGTTCTCTACAGCTATTTTTGTATTGTGGTCAAGAAAAACATTGTCTAAGGAGTTCAGTTTCAGGTCATTCTCTAAAGCATTACAGACGTACTTTCGAAAAAATTTTGACGAGACGTTACCTTGGAGCATGCCCTTTCTCAACTAATTGGTAAAACGCACGATCACCGTTCACGGTTAAGGTGCGCCTAAACAGAAGTAAGGGATGGTCTCTAATTACGTGTAATAATGGGTTGCCGTATTTTGTGCACTCGAAATTTGGCCTCATTCTATACAAAATGATGTTCTACGTTTTATTCCTGACGTCTCCATGAAAACAACGTTTGTGGAATGGAAGAACTTTTGAAATCAGCACACCTCCTCTACTTACACCATCAAAAGCAACTGCAAGAGCAGGTAAAGAACTGTGTTGGTGCCATGTCCTTTTAAAAAGGCATTGCAACAGTTCGTGGGTAAAGGAAAATCAAATACCAAGACCACAGGAGCTTCATTTGAGGCATCTCATCGACCTTCGATATCTGAGGGAAACAAAAGAAAACTTTACTTAAGAAAGAACCAGAAAGCCACGAAACGGCAGGATCAATGTGAGGAAGACTCCGATTCAAGCCTTTCTGATACTGTAAGACATATCGTCTGAATATGAAGATGACGAGGAATGCTTTTACGGCGACCAGCTGTTGTCAGCTGGTACCTCTAAATAGACCTGGGCTTATTGCATCTGTTACTTTCATTGGTGTCATGAGCAATATGCAGGTATCGACGACGGTACTTTTAATAAACTTAAGTGTCATTTTTGTATCAAAAAACACAAAGACTTAACTTTTTCTTGTTATGGCTGAAACATGTGTTCAGCAACCAGAAATTTTGCAGCACTCTATTCTTCACAGACAAACATTTGGTGCGCATAAGGTCCATGTTACTAATTCACTGAATCTTAGCGTTTATTTCCAACCAATAGCTCCGAAACCGAAAAACCCGAGATTAGGAACCACATTTTCCGAAGGTAGCACTTGAACATTTTCATCCTTCGTCCTGATGTTATTGAGAAAACATTCGAAAGATCTTATCAGGGACAGAACATGAATATTCCCTAGCAATAGTACAGCACTTTCTTACAATTTAAATACCGCTGTCTTGCTGGTAATCTTACCCGGTAATAGGGCACTTTCCCCTACTGCACAACAGAGTCACCATGCATCTGTGCACACTTCGGCCATCATTGAACCCAGGAATGAACACCAGTATGGGCAAATTTTAGGTTTTTCTTCTTGACCCCTGATTTGAAAATTATCTTAAGGGTGTAGCCCCCTTAGAAAATTAAAAAAAAAAGAATTTTTGGCTTAAATGTTCCCTGCGACGTCTACTGGCGATTTGTGAAGAAGTATCTCCGAAAGACAGTCACGGCGGGAAAAAATACACTACTGGATAATGGAATGTAGTCAAATTAAATCGGGTGATGCTGAGGGAATTAGATTAGGAAATGAGACACTTCAAGTAGTAAAGGAGTTTTGCTATTTAGGAAGTAAAATAACTGATGATGGTCGAAGTAGAGAGGATATAAAATGTAGACTGGCAATGGCAAGGAAAGCGTTTCTGAAGAAGAGAAATTTGTTAACATCGAATATAGATTTATGTATCAGGAAGTCATTTCTGAAAGTATTTGTTTGGAGTGTAGCCATGTATGGAAGTGAAACATGGACGATTACTAGTTTGGACAAGAAGAGAATAGAAGCTTTCGAAATGTGGTGCTACAGAAGAATACTGAAGATAAGGTGGATAGATCACGTAACTAATGAGGAGGTATTGAATAGGATTGGGGAGAAGAGAAGTTTGTGGCACAACTTGACTAGAAGAAGGGATCGGTTGGTAGGACATGTTTTGAGGCATGAAGGGATCACAAATTTAGCGTTGGAGGGCAGCGTGGAGGGTAAAAATCGTAGAGGGAGACCGAGAGATGAGTACACTAAGCAGATTCAAAAGGATGTGGGTTGCAGTAGGTACTGGGAGTTGAAGCAGCTTGCACAGGATAGAGTAGCATGGAGAGCTGCATCAAACCAGTCTCAGGACTGAAGACAACAACAACAACAACAACAACAACTGGCAATTCAAATTGCTACACCACACAGACGCAAAATTTAACCGACAGGAAGAAGGTACTGTGATATGCAAATGATCAGCTTTTCAGAGCATCCCGGGTTCGATTCCCGACGGGGTCAGGGTTTTTCTCTGCCTCGTGATGGCTGGGTGTTGTGTGTTGTCCTTAGGTTAGTTAGGTTCAAGTAGTTCTAAGTTCTAGCGGACTGATGACCATAGATGTTAAGTCCCATAATGCTCAGAGCCATTTGAACCATTTTTTTTTCAGAGCATTCACTCACTGTTAGCGCCGGTGGCGACACCTACAACGTGCTGACATGAGGAAAGTTTCCAACCTATTTCTCATACACAAACAGCAGTTGATCGGCGTTGGCTGGTGAAACGTTGTTGTGATGCCTCGTGTAAGGAGGAGAAATGCGTACCATCACGTTTCCGACTTTGATAAAGGTCGGATTGTAGCCTATCGTGATTGCGGTTTATCGTATCGCGCCATTGCTCCTCGCGTTGGTCGAGATCCAATGACTGTTAGCAGAATATGAAATCGGTGGGTTCAGGAGGGTAATACGGAACGCCGTGCTTGATCCCAACGGCCTCGTATCACTAGCAGTCGAGATGACAGGCATCGTATCCGCATGGCTGTAACGGATCGTGCAGCCACGTTTCGATCCCTGAGTGAACGGATGGGGACGTTTCCAAGACAACATCTATCTGTACGAACAGTACGACGACGTTTGCAGCAGCATGGACTATCAGCTCGGAGACAGTGGCTGCAGTCACCCTCGACGCTGCATCACAGACAGGAGTGCCTGTGATGGTGTACTCAACGACGAACCTGGGTGCAAGAATGGCAAAACGTCATTTTTCGAATGAATACAGGTTCTATTTAGAGCATCGTGATGGTCGCATCTGTGTTTAGCGCAATCGCGGTGAACGCACATTGGAAGCGTGTATTCGTCATCGCCATACTGGCGTGTCACCCGGCGTGAAGGTATGGGGTGCCACTGGTTACACGTCTCGTTGGAGATTATATGAGTTAATTAATGATTGTTATGTTACATTCCTCTTGTTGTAGTTGTCCGTGTATATCGAGACTTCGTTCATTGTTAAATGCAATGGTGTGGTTCTAACTGATGGAGACGCATTAAGAACTGGTAAAATTTAATTTATTTCCTTTATCACACTGCTCAAACATAAACACACTATTATTAAAACTGTGTGTCACTACTATTAAACATTGAGATAAATCCTTCGCTACGCAGTCACCTTTGGCTCCGCAGCCTACACCTTCCACAGCCTCTCAATGACTGCCTCTGCTTGCGACTCTCTGCGCCACTGGGCATTGTCGCCCTCCAAAGAACAACCACTTACAGATACTACACACTTGTACCCTCACAAACTCTTGTTCGCATTGACGGCATTTCGAAGGGTGGACGTTACATTTAAGATGTGTCACGACTCGTGGCTCTACCCTTCATTCGATCCCTGCGAAACCCTACATTTCAGCAGGATAATGCACTATCGCATGCTGCAGGCCTTTCTGGATACAGAAAACGTTCGACTGCTGCCTTGGCCAGCACATTCTCCAGATCTCTCACTAATTGAAAACGTCTAGTCAATGGTGGTCGAGCAACTGGTTCTTCACAATACGCCAGTCACTACTCTTGATGAACTGTAGTATCGTGTTGAAGCTGCATGGGCAGTTGTACCTGTGTACCTGTACACGCCATCCAAGCTCTTTTTGACTCAATGCCCAGGCGTATCAAGGCCGTTATTACGGCCAGAGGTGGTTGTTCTGGGTACTGATTTCTCAGGATCTATGCACCCGAAATGCGTGAAAATGTAATGACAAGTCGGTTCTAGTATAATGTATTTGTCCAATGAATAACCGTTTATCATCTGCATTTCTTCTTGGTGTAGCAGTTTTAATGGCCAGTAGTGTAAAACAGATATTATGGAAATTGTGAACGTTCTTGAATGTGAGAAGCGTTCAGCCTGTTAAAACTTCTGCTCAAGTGAGGACGAAAAGTGTGACGAGCGAGCAGAGCAGCGGATGACCGAATCTGCCAAAGATTTACGCAGGACCACCATGGCCAGGAATAAGATGGAGAAGCACCTGCTTTTGCATCAGGAAGGATTGATCCACGGATCACTAACAGCACGTATATTTAACTGTACTCTGAAAGATGTAACCCTAAACACTAAACGTGTTTCTCTCGGAACCAGTTTTTGCAAATTGGCGGGAAATTTAGCATGAGAACGTTACATACGATTTTGATCGGAATTTGATACCGGCATTCTAAATTCAGTTCATTATGAGTGTACTAGTTTTTTTGCTATATCTTCAAAAGTGTTTTCGCCACACGTTTTTATGAGCTAAAAACCTGACATTTTTTTCAACACGTCGCCAGTTTGTTGGAATGTAATATTTTTTTCATTTATTCTATGTATGCTGATAGAATATTTATTGAAAATGAACTGTACAAAATTATTTTGTTACATGTCCAGGAGGAGCACTTCGGGAATTCCGGCCGATAACCAAAGTTGCGACCGTAAGCGATCCTTCGAACTGGTGCAACAGTTGCGAGGAGATTCTGATGTAGATGGAAAAATTATACCTTAAAGACAAAAGACAGAGGAATGAAACTGTATTTTACTGTACTTGAAAAAAACCATTAAAATCCCATTTTTTCTCACGGATTCAAAGAGGGCTATCCCCGTTTACCTCAACAGAGCGAAGTAGCATCCTGGAGAACGTTTGTTTAGACCCGCGTCCGACTATCCTGTTTTAGGTTTTCCGTGATTTCCGTAAATCGCTTAAGGCAAATGTCGGGATGGTTCTTTATTCCAGTTTCTGTCTTCCCCTACAGTTCTTATCCACTACAGCTCCCTCTAGTACTGACAAAGATATTCCCCGATGCCTTTGCACATCTTCTATCATCCTGTCCCTTCTTCTTGCAAATGTTTTCCAATTGTTCCTCTCTTCGCCTATTCTACGAAGAACCTCATTATTTCTTATCACATCAGTGCACCTAATTTTCAAGAACGTCCATTTCTTTTCTGCTTTCCCACAGCCCATGACTCACATCCATAGAATACTGTGTTCCCAATATACATTCTCAGAAATTTACTCTTCATAATAAGAGCGAGGTTTGATCCTAGGGGACTTCCTTTCGCGGCCAGCCATGCCCTCCTTGACGTGCACTGGTCTGTTTCTTATATCCTCCTTGCTTTGTCCGTCATTTGTTCTTTTTAAAAATAGATTGTAGATGTTGTACAATATTAATTTATAACGTTAGCCGGATTTGGGCTTGCGAGGCCATAATTAGGCATTAACTGGCTATTTTCCTCAAAGAAGGTACAATTTTCGTGAAGCAAATTGGAAAGGATGTTGTACATCGAGTTTGAGTTACAAATGCAGAGTGCTGCCCTTGACAGTGCTATGTTAATAAGTAAATAAATAGTAACGGAACATACCAGAAAGCATTAAGGCTAAAGTGTGTTCATGGGCACGAGCGGAAGGGAACAGGACAACATTACCAAACCATTACCCTCAACAGAACGGAAGATGTAAGTCGTCAGTCAAAAACGTTTCGAGATTATGTTAGTAGCCCGCATCTCGTGGTCGTGCGGTAGCGTTCTCGCTTCCCACGCTCGGGTTTCCGGGTTCGATTCCCGGCGGGGTCAGGGATTTTCTCTGCCTCGTGATGGCTGGGTGTTGTCTGCTGTCCTTAGGTTAGTTAGGTTCAAGTAGTTCTAAGGGACTGATCACCATAGATGTTAAGTCCCATAGTGCTCAGAGCCATTTGAACCCTTTTTTTAGATTAATAAAATATAGATAAATGTGAAGTTCGTAGCTTTAAAGCTGCAGGTATTATGTATTGTATCCCTTTACCTTAGTACAAGGCAGAGAACGATCACACAACCATATCAAAATACCAGAAGACTCCTTCTTTGGGCTGTAGTTCAACTCGCATGTCACATTGGCATGGAATTCTGTGATTTCGTCGATGCGTTAACTTTTTGTGTGAATTTCTGCAGTTTGTGGTTTGCTGGAGGTTCGTACCGATAATATCGAGTCCCGTTACCCATGATGATTTTTTCCAGAAAACTATTCTTCGCATTTTGCATTTCAATCAACTCGCTGCGGGAGTCCAAGCGTAGTTGATTTGTTCGGGAGTCAAGGTGTGCAGAAAAACTTTGTTTATACTCGTGTCTTGTTTTAAAAATACAGCAGAATGTGTGGAACAGTTGATTTAGAGATGCTGCCCCATTGCGATTTGTGCCATAACAACGTTGGCACAGTAAAGTCGCACGTCCACTGACGAACACTGCCTGCTTACAACTAACTGGTCGAACGCACTTCTGTTTATAATTTTTATCTAAACTGCCTTTTTAGTTGTTCCGCTAGTGTCGCTTAACACCAGGTAAAAGTTCAATCTAGGAACTGTTTGGACTGACGACGTATATATGCTTGATGAAATGAGTAGTCTATATTACAATTTAAATCAAATAAACAACGATAATAAAATAAGTTAAATATAAGGGTATTGAAGAAAAGCTCAGGAGTTGATACACATGCAATGCAATGCTGAAATAGGGTAGAACATAAGAGGATGTGCTGAAAAGTAATGCCTTGGAATTAGTTATAGGAAAACTCTTTAAGCTTCCTAAATAAAATAAAATTTATTAACATTCTGCCTGCCGGCCGCGGTGGTCTCGCGGTTCTAGGCGCGCAGTCCGGAACCGTGCGACTGGTACGGTCGCAGGTTCGTATCCTGCCTCGGGCATGGATGTGTGTGATGTCCTTAGGTTAGTTAGGTTTAAGTAGTTCTAAGTTCTAGGGGACTAATGACCACAGCAGTTGAGTCCCATAGTGCTCAGAGCCATTTGAACCATTTGAACATTCTGCCTCTTTATTCTTCATGTCTGCATATTTATTTCTAAATATAGTCAGCCTGGCGACGAAAAAATTTCTCCATACGAGTAACCAGTTTGGTGATAACGTCACTATAGAATGCCTGACTCACGTCTACTTGCTTCACCACCATAAGGTGAGGTCCCCGGAGGTGTTCTTTGTACTCTGGAAACATGAAAATCGGGTGGAGCCAATGTGAAACTGTGTGGAAGAGGACCGATGACAGTGAAACCAAGGCGTCGGAATGTTGCAGATGCCGCAGAGCTCGTTTGTCGTCTAACACTGTTATGTCGAGGGAGAGGGTGCTGCATGCTTGGACCAACTCTTAGAATTCGAAAGTCGATTACAACATTCTGTCTCTCATGCTGTGTTTCACATTATAGTTCCGAGCCCTTATGGGCAAAGGACAGCAAGTATGTAGACACGAAGAATAAAGGAGTAGAATGTTTTAGTTTAAAAGTTTTAAGAATTTTCACATATAAATTGGGAGGCATTACTTTTCAACACGCCCTCTTAGAGCTGATAATTTAAAGAGGAGATGCACTGGGTGTTTCATAATTCATATCTCAAACTTCTAGAGGTAGTAGACTGGCCTTAGTTGATGCATACAAACCCATGTCCAGAAATGTATGTACGGATATACGGTGCTTCCGTGATGTCGTTACAAACTTTCTAGACGAGGGAGAAAGATGAATGTACCAATTTGGGGTAAGGGTTCCTGAACCGGATACGAAACAGTCGAAAGTTATAAGCGAAAACCGTTCTGATACCTCTGACTCTGAAATACATATACTGGTACCGTTGTTGCTAAGATTGTAGGACAGGCAGCTTTCAGAGGTGATGGTACGGACCAAAATAAGGAAAAAATTCCAAGTAAATATAGTCTCTAAAATGCATATCTGACGAGCTGTGAGCACTTGTTCACGTGCGCTACTCTGAAACAGATCTCTTCTATTGGACAAATGGCGATAGCCCTTAAGGAATGCATTTTAGAGTTCATGTTTACTGGGCTTATCTTCCTTGTCTTGGGTCATACTACCACCTCTGAAAGCTGACTATCCTACAATCTTAGCGACAACGGTGCCAGGATATGCATTCCGCTGCCAGAGGTATCAGAACAGTTTCCGCTTATAGGTTTCAGGTCGCTCCGCTATATGGACCTTTACAGAAACAGATACATTTATTCTTCTCCATCATCCTTGAAAGTTTGTAGCCCTGTATATATACACATATTTACGTGCGCCTGAGTCCATAAATTCGACGCTCTGTAACGTAACTGGGGGGGGGGGGGGGGGGTGAGGGGAGGGGGGGAGGGGGGGCTTTCAAAGGAGCCATCCCAGCATTTGCCTGGAGCGATGTAGGGAAATCACGTAAAACCGAAATAAGGACGGCCGGACGCGGGATTGAACCGTCGTCCTCCAGAATGCGAGTCCAGTGTGCTAAACTCTGCGCCACCTCGCTCGGTGTAGTGTAATTGGATGACGTTTCCTACGTAACATATGACCTACTAAGACACCACTACAACCTGTAGAAATGTGTAATATGAATTCTGATAGACCTTGTATAATCTAAATTTTCAGTCACTTTTATACAGAATTCTTCGTACTGTAGGGAAGATGTACATAAATAAGGCAACAGAATATACGGAGTACGTGGGCACTCACAATAAAACAAACCAATAAAGGAAAAGTGAATGAGTAGAATGGAACAGACAGTGTGGGAAATGGGAAGATGTGAGAATTTAGTACTGAGTTCGTGCTTTAGTATTAAACCGCGACTGTTTATGGATTTCCAGGTTAGTTAGGTTTAAGTAGTTCTAAGTCTGATGACCTCAGATATCAAGTCTCATAATGCTTAGAGCTATTTGAACCACTTGAACATCACTTCTTCGTAGATGGGAAATTGTATAATAATGCAAAGAGCATTCTAAAAAATAAGGTAGTAATTATTGCAGCCACAAAATGTTGTTTCTCGTAATTAATATTCTGATAATTAGTACTTAAATAATTTTCGTATTTTACGGAAATGAATAAAGGTAACCAGTGATGACGGAACAAAGTTGTCGAAACAAGGGAATTAAAAAGAACAGCTGCGTACATAATGGGGAGCCTGGGTTTTAGTCCGCAAAGATGGCGATTGTTAGAGCTTCGAAACGAAATGATGACTGAATCTGGAAATTATTTATGACTGTTTCCAAAATAACATCACTTTTCATAAATGCTACAGTTTCTTGTAGAAAACATGCAACTGATATGAAACGCACACTACATTCGAAGTTAGGCATTTCTCTTCTGTACAAATACTAAATCTGTAAAACTTATGTTTCTGTCTGTCTGTGTATTTGAACAGGCTTCACTGCTACTACTGGGCCAGTTTTCATGGTGTTTTCGTGAGTACCTTGAGCACAGTCTGGGGCATCCTACAGGCTATAGTTAACCAAATAGGATCATGAATACGGAGATACTGATTTAAAGTTTTATTTAAAACCGTTGTATCTGTCTGTTTGACTGAACACACTAATCTCTCTTAGCATTTTCACAGGTAACTTGAGCGTAGCTTGGGGCACGGTATAAGCTTCATTTCGTGGAAATCGGATTGCGGAAAAAAAAGTATCGTAACTGAAACTTTTATCGATATTAGTACTAAAACGCGGAAGCACCTCTGTCTAACACGTTTTCAGAAGTATTCCGCTTAAGCGATTTCATTGAAATTTAGTAAGCAGATAGTTTGAACCCCGGAAAAAGAACATAGGCTGGTTTAGAAAGCGTGTCGCAAAAGATACTTATTGATTTGAAGAACATTACACGAGTTAGGGAAAACTACTGTCTCTATGAAAAAGCTATTTAATCCCTGAATTTTTTTCTTTATCATATTTATGAAAATGCTTTAATTGGTTGGCATGTTCTACGTAATATGATACAAAGTAACAGATACAATGTTTCAATCTTCAGTGTGTGTAATTCATACTTTCAGACTATTGCTTGCATAACATCCACGTCGTGTGATGTAGAGGTACTTCAGTAGGACGATACATTGATGTGCACTCCTGCCCATGCCCCCCTATAAGCGTTGGCCAGTAGTCACACTAGGGTCAGCTTGAGTGGGTCGCACATCATGAACTGTACTTACCTGAGTAGGCAGACATGTGAAGGCAGTTTATCTATTGCATGCGGAAGACCTTACTTACTCAGCATAATTTGTCATAGTAAAACTACTGATATGCAAGCACAACCATGTTTTTTTTCATATAAATATTGGAGTTACAGAGGATAAACTCATGTATATCTGTCTACTATCTAGAACACTTTGTTTACGTTAGGCATTGTGGCCCTCATTCTGTGAATTTGTGACGAAACCATGCCTCTTTATCTACATCATCATACCTCTTATCTCCTCCTGCCCTCCTATCCCCCACTTCTCCTTTCTCCCGCCAATCACAGTATACTATACAAATGTGACAGCAAGTCACATCTTAGTAGAGTTAGTACCCATTACAACGAGAAAGCCAATCACAATGTAGCCAGGTCGACAGTTCTCACAAATGTCAGAACGTTCTGAATCTTTTGTCATGTACAGAACACTACATATGCCTCACCCGTACTCCATAAATTGGTGCCATCATACACACACACACACACACACACACACACATGATTGTTGAAAGCTAACCACTGCAGACGATGACAGGACACCAGTGCCAGAAATCTGACACACATTGTGTAATGTCTGCACTAGTATATCTCACTCCTTACACATAACAGTATACGAAGTAATTCCGGAATTATGTGTGTTAGCAAATCACAGCTGTTTTACGAAAGCTTTGTTTCCTTTTCTTTGTACGTTTTTTTTCAGCTAAGTATGTGGAATGTAGATGCATGTCTGGTTTTGGAACTGTGTGCTGCAGGTTGAGACATATAGTAGCAGATACGTTTTGGGTTTGTCCACTGAACTGCTCGAATTTTGTATATCTCAATAGACCAGTTTACTGATTAGTTGTTACATTAGCTCTACTATAGTATTTTTGTAGTGCAAAAATGTAAACATATGTAAAAAATGTAAAGTCATTGAACATAGAAACAATGTATAATTTAAATTCTGACTATTTCTTGTGCACAGTCAACCAAATGTGCACTTAACTTTCTTTAGAACAAAATCTATTTTATAATACATTTTATATCTACAGTATTTTATAGTGTTTTTCCATTCCCTCACACATTACAAAGACAGATGAAATTTACTGATGATTGGGCAATACAATATCAGATATAAACAGAGAGATACATTAAGTGCACTGATGATGAGGCAGTATAGTATAAACATAAATGGAGTACGAAAACTGATATAAATGAAACTTAAGGACAAGGCAGCTTAGTATTTGACATTGACATACGAACGTTAAGTATGGAAACGAGGGAACCGTAAGAGCAATAAAATATACCGTTGAGGATGACATAAAGGTGTGTGTGTGTGTGTGTGAGAGAGAGAGAGAGAGAGAGAGAGAGAGAGAGAGAGAGAGAGAGAGAGAGAGAGGGAGAGGGGGGGGGGGGAAATGAAGAGCAGGGGGAGGGGGGAACCGGTATTGTACTCTCGGGAACGTGGACCGGCGCAAGTGCCCAGGGATCACGCTATGGGCCCATATGAGACATTTATTAAACATTCTTTAAAAAGTATGAACATAAGGAAGGCGGGTTTCATTTATGGAAGTTTGAATTTATGGCGAGAAGGATACCTCCTACTCTGTTAGAAAGTCGTGTGAAAGGGTAACACCTGGCACTCGACCATGGAGTGTGTCGTTTCCCCTTTCATATCACTGAGCTCGCTGCTGCACGCGGGAAGACGTAATGCTGACTTACTTGACTGCCTTCTTCGACAACGTGTCTGGCAAGTCATAACACTTATCTGCAGTGCTGGGAGGTCAAGTTCCCATCACAGTCATCTTACACAAATAACAATAGCTGCAAACTGGACATTGAGGGGGATTTAATGCCTTTGCCAAGAAAAGCAAAGTAAACTCTTTTATGAGCTTAACGATTTGTTACGTACATAGGTATGGCCTTTAATTTGTAATAACATGCATTGATGATGATGTTTGGTTTTTGGGCCGCCCAACTACGCGGTCATCACCGTCCGTACAAGTCCCAATTTTTTTACACAGTCCAATCTAGCCACTGTTACGAATGATGATGATGATGATGCTGAAATGATAAGGACAACACAAACACCCAGTCTCCGGGCAGAGAAAATTACGAACCCAGTCGGGCAGCAAACCCCGGACCCCGTGATCCAGAGGCAGCAATGCTAGCCATCAGACCACGAGCTGCGGACTAACGTACAACAGTAGAAGGGTCAGTCAGAAAGTGAGTTTCCCTTTTTTTTAAGAAATTGTTGTTGCGTGAAAAAATGTGAAGAAATCGAAAAAGAAATGATTGTTGGAGGGACAGAATTAGCATACACAAAAGTCAGAATAACCTTCGGTGTAATAGAAAGCAATAACAGTAACATTAAGAGTGCAATGATCGTTCCACTGTTAAATGGAGAGCGGAAAGCTTGAAAGAGTACACCGAACGCCTCTACGTCTAATGACGTGACAGAAGAAGAAGCAGGAGTCGATAGGTAAGAGATGGGGGATCCTGTATTACAAATAGGATTTAAAAGAGCTTTGGAAGACTTAAAATCAAAGAAGGCAGAAGGGACAGATAACATTTCTTCGGAATTTCTAAAATTGCTGTGGGAAGTGGCAACAAAAAGGCTATTGGCGATACAATCATTAGACGATACAATCATTAGACTTTCAGAAAAAACCAGCCACACAATTCGTAACATAGCAAAGCCAACAAGTGCGAAAATCATCCCACAATCAGCTTAACAGTTCATGCACCCAAGTTGCTGACAATACTAACATACCGAAGAAAAGAAAACAAAATTGAGGATCTGTTAAATGACGATCAATTTGGGTTTGGGAAAGGTAATGTACCAGAGAGGCATTTCGGATGTTGCTGTTGATAATGGAAAGAAGACGAAACAAACATCAAGACACGTTCGTAGGATTTGTCGACCTAGAAGAGGCGTTGTACAATGTAAAATGGTACAAGCTGTTCGATAGTATGAGAAAAACGGGGATAAGCTACAGAAAAAGACGGTTTATATACGAAATGTACAAGAACCAAGAGGGAACAATAACACTGGAAAAACAAGAACGAAGTGCTCGGATTAAAAAAGGGGTGTAACACAGTGGTGTAGTCCTTCAGCCTACTGTTAAACCTATATATAAAAGAAGCAATGACAGAAATTAAAGAAAGATTCAAGGGAATTACAATTCTAGGTGAAAGTATATCAATGATAAGATTAGCTGATGACGTTACTATTCTCGGTGAAAGTGAAGAAGAACTGCAAGATGTGTTGAATATAATGAATAGCCTAATGATTACACAATAGGGATTGAGAGTAAATTGAGGTAAGACGAAAATAATGAGAAGTAGCAGAAATGAGAATAGCGAGAAACTTAACGTCAGCATTGAAGGACAGGAAGGGGATCAAGTTAAGGAATCCTGCAGCCTAGGCAGCAAAATAACCAATGACGGACGGAGGAAGGACATCAGAAGCAGACTAGCACTGGCAAAAAGACCCTTCGTGACCAAGAATGTACGTTTGGACCACTGCAATGTATGGTGTTGAGACATGGACTGTAGGGAGCCTGGAAAAGGAGAGAATTGAATCCTTTGAAATGTGTTGCTACAGAATAATGTTGAATGTTAGCTTAACTGATAAGGTAAGGAATGAGGAGGCGAGGAAAACGATATGCGGAAAACACTGACAAGAAGGGGGGCACAGGGCGATAGAATACCTATTAAGACCTCGGGGAATAACTTCCATTATACTACAGGGAGCTGTGAAGCTTAAAAACTGTAGAGGAAGACAGATCCTGGAATAGACGCAGACAATAATTGAGGACCTAGGTTGCAAACTGACATGAAAAGTTTGGAACAGTAGAAGAATTCATGGGGGGACCGTTTCAAACCAGTCAGAAGACTGATGACTCAAACAAAAGTGACAAGAAAAACTTTTATTGGCAACAGAGAAATGTTTGTGTTATTTTTAGACATAATAATTACCATTATTAAGAATTTTGCCATATTTTGGGTTCAACTTTCATATTCCTGTGTTGCAGCCGGCCGGTCGTACGTCCGAATCCTGCCTCGGGCATGGATGAGTGTGATGTCCTTAAGTTAGTTAGGTTTAAGTAGTTCTAAGTTCTAGGGGAGTGATGACCTCAGAAGTTAAGTGCCATTGCGCTCAGAGCCATTTGAACCACTTTTGAAACACGCGCTTTCAAATGGTTCAAATGGCTCTGACCACTATGGGACTTAACATAGGAGGTCATCAGTCCCCTCTAACTTTAAAGTACTTATACCTAACTGACCTAAGGACATCACACATAGTGCTCAGAGCCATTTTTGTGTTGCAGGTATCTTCCGTCTGGCAATGGAACCAGTATCCGACGATCATCAGCTCTTCATCATTGGGTAAATGCTGACTGGAGGACTGGAATTTCTTGAGGTGGAAGAAAAGATGGAAATAGTTGTACAGTGGGTGATCAAACAACTTCCAGTCGAACAATTTCGAACTGCTGTGCACCGAGCACTACGGAGGCGAGCAACATCCTGCATAACATCAGCACTCAGGAATCCACGCTTATGGTTTTGAATGGGTTTTGCAGTTTCAGCAGAGTTCAATAGTAACGGTCGGTGTTCATTGTTTCACCTCTGGGCAAGAAGTCGACGAGTAGGATGCCCTTCCTGTCCCAGAACACCCCCCACATCACTTTCCCAACCGACATGGTCTCCCTGAACTTCGTTTTAACTGGGAATCCATCGTGGCCCTGGCTATTGCATGTCAGTATTTCACCTCTTTACTCCTCCCATCGTCGGTTATTTTACCCCATACATCTACATGAACACAAATGCTCCGCATTTACCAATACTAGTCATTTCCTTTCCTGTTCAAATCGTAAACAGAAGGAAGGGAAAACGACTGTCTATATTTCCCCGTACGAGCCTTAATTTCTCATATCTTATCTTCGTTGTCTTTAAGTGCAATGGACGTTGGCGGCAGTAGAATCGTTTGGCAGTCAGCTTCAAATGCCGGTTCTCTACACTTTCTCAATAGTGTTTCTAGAAAAAGAAGGTCGCTTTCACTGCAGAATTCCATTTGAGTTTCCGAAGCATCTCTGTGAGGATCACGTGTTGTTCAAACCTACCGGTAATAAATCTATAAACCCGCATCTGAAATGCTATGGTGTCTTTTTTCAATCGGACCTCGTGAGGATCCCAAACAGTCCAGAAGTATTGAAAAATAGATGGCACAAGAGTCCTATATGCGATCTCCTTCACAGGTGAACTACTCTTTTCTAAACATCTTCCAAAAAACCGAAGTCAACCATTCGCCTATGCGACCACATTCTTCATATGCTTGTTCCATTTCATACCGTTGTGGAACTTTACGACCAGACATTTAAACGCCTTGAGTGTGTCAAGGAGGACGGTACTAATAATGTATCCGAATATTTCAAGTTTGTTCTTCCTACTCATCCGCAGTTTTCTACATTTAGAGGTAGCTGCCATTCATCAGACCAACTAAAATTTTTGTCGAAGACGTGTCCTCCTACAGTCACTAAACTTCTTACCGTACACAAGAGCAATGTCAGAAAACAAACGCAGATTGCTGCCCAACGTGTCCACCAAATCATTTACGTATATAAAGAAAAACAGCGGTCCTACCACACTTCCCTGGGCACTCCTGACGATACCCTAGTGTCTGAACAACACTCGCCATCGAGGACAACAACTGGGTTCTATTACTTAAGTCTTCGAGCCACTCACATGCCTGTGAACTTACTCCATATGCATGTAACTTCGTTAACAGTCTGCAGTGTTGCGCCGTGCCAAATTCTTAACCGGAAAACTCTACCATTACTTTTAGTATTTCATTTTCTAGTCCAATTCGCTTTGAATCGTCTGAATTCGACTGCACTCCATTATCCTCGTTTTACCTTTGTTGGCGTTCATCTTAAAATCTCTTTATTGTGTTCTACATGTTTCGTGCAATTTGTCTCACAAATCCCTTACTGTTTGTTACGGAATCACAACGGAAAGGGAAAATTTTACCGCTGTAAGCGCTCGCCGACATTAGGTTTGAACTACGTAGGAAATTCCCCTGAGGCCATCCGTTCAGCCTGGGCGGTCAGGATGTTCTCGTGCAGGGGACGTTTAAGTGAAATAAAGTCGAGTCTCTGAGACAATGGCCTTCTTCTGTCACTGGCGAACTGTGCAGTGCGACCGTTTGTACAGCTGCAGAACGTCACAGATAACACGTCTTCATGCAGGCCAATGCTGAAGCCGATTGCTGCCGAATCGTGTGACAATAGTTTGAGCTGGGGCTTTCCGCGTCCCCCATTTTTCTTTCCTAAGATCAACAGACGTCGTACATGGTTTCCCAATGTAGCCTATGACCCGTGGAGGCGCTGTCTTCAGGGCAAGGGGAGATGCTTCTCGTTATGTATTGTGTGTCTCTATTTGGGCATAGGTTAACACAAGCACGAACACCTATCGAGCAATCTCAGACAGTGAACTTCTTACAGTTTTTCTTTGACATCGAGAAGTGTGTCAACTCGTCTGTTATTTGTTCGCATTAACTCCCTCCTTCTCTCTCTCTCTCTCTCTCTCTCTCTCTCTCTCTCTTTCTCTAAAACACACACACACACACACACACACACACACACACACACACACACACAAACGCTTGCGTGCGCGTTAATACATCTAGGCATGCACACGTTCTCAAGATTTATTAATACAGTATATGTAACAGATCAGAGATATCCGAGCTTCACTTGTCAAAGGGAGACGTTTTAGCTACCTAAAGCACTCTGGAAGTTAACAGAACTTCGATGCCGGAAATCGCGTTTGAGAATCGCAGCAGGCTTTTTAACGTCCTTCCAAAGCCCAGAAAGGAGAGGCCAACGTCACTGTATTAACAGCGCTTCTCAGTTAGCTTCTTTTTCACTGCCAATCCCATCGGTTTCTAAGAACGAAACACTCTTTTTAAATGTTTCTCCTTTGGGGTAAGAGTTTCTCATTAATCACTTGCTTATCTCTCGCTTTCACATAATATTTACCGGTATCAGTTCGAAAATGTTACGCCAAGTTATTTATCGCTTAATATTTAGAAACGTATAGAATTTCTCAGTATAAATCAAATAATGAATTACGTCAGCATTTATTGCTGCGTGCAGTATTTCAGGTTTTTCCAGGAATATCACGAACAGTACCGTATCACGACCAGTCTCTATGTACGATTCCCTGTTTGATATGTCAATATCTTTAGTCCTCAACTTAATTTGTATACGGCAACAGTCTTTCCAATTTGTTTAGGGAAATGATCTCCTTTCCGTCTGTTCCGAATAATTTTCGGGCAGTGTCTCGTAGACTGTAAGTCCTCGGTTCGCCGTCAAAGTTTTTCACCGAGAACGCTGTTATAAATATCCTTCCTCCGAAAAGAAAAAACAGTCTCCCAGATTCAATTTCACATTAGTTTACAGGCCAATTCATTAATTCTGAGTTGTAAAGACAACATTCGGAGCCAGAAAGTTTGGTGAGGACTCGCAAGGGGGTTGCATAAAGAAGCATAATAGAAACCGCCTTAGTGTGAATGAGCCAGTGACAAAAAGTGCTTGATGAAGTCTTTTACATGCGGTTGAGCGTGCTGTGCACGAAAAATGATAAACTTTGTACTTCAGCAAGGCATTGTAGATCGTGCTGAACCCTAACTTTCAAAGTTACGCACCTGATTTTGGAAGAATAACAGTTACAAGAAATAGGACTGAGTGAAAACCAAAAAAGAAACAAATCGGATGCGTCTGAAAAGTGACGTTACAGACAGATGCCAAAAATAAATGAAGCTATTCGAGAATATAACGAATTTGGGACAAACTACAAAACTTCAACAAAACATATTTGGAAAAAAAAAGTGGAGGCTCTCCGGTCAATTTTCGAGAAAACAATGACTAGAAGAAGGGGCAGAATGGTGGAACAGGTGTTACGACGTCGGACAACAACTTCCGTGGTATTAGGGGGAGGTACAGAAGGAAGATATTGAAGCAGCATACCGAGGTTGAAGGAATGAATATAACAATTAATTAGCGATGATGGGAGAAAGTGCTGCTCTGAGATGAATAAAGAGTAGAAGAGTGGCGCCGAAGAAGAAACTGTGGTGCGCTGCATCAGACAAGTCAGGAGACTCCAAATTCCCCCCCCCCCCCCCCCCCTTACCAACCAAGAAAAGGAAAGGAATTGAACACAATGTACAATTTTTTTCATCCGACCCAAAACGTATCTCCAGTAACATTTGATTTATGCTCCTGGTGGTAGCTCAGGTGATCAAAAAACTACCTCAGGAAAAAAAGAAAGAATTACAGATGAGACTATCAGTGGCAAAATACTGTTCTCACGAAACAAAAATTTTAGTTAAAAGCGCACGTATTCTCCAACTGTTTCTCTCACAAAGTAAGAAGGCTGACCAAAGGTTGCTACTTATTGGTGACATATATACCAATAAAGGACTTCTCTTGAAGGTGTTCTGAAATTATACAAAATTTTAGACTGCATTGGGAAATTTGGGATTACCACACAACTTCAATATAAGACAGTAGAGGAAACAAAAAAATCACAAGTCACTGGCAAGATAGAAAGAGATTATTTTTATAACCAACACAAAATTGTATCAATTTAAGAAGAAAACTTACAACAATAGCAGGCAAAAAAGTCTCCCGAAATGAGAAGATCCACATGTCTCAATTTATGTTGTACACTGGATGTAAACAATCGAAAACTGATAATGATACGTAAGATTAGTGGGTAATTCATAACAAATTTTTCCATTTGTTCATCCCCTAATCATCACTCAACCCCGTCGACCACAAAATCATCAATTTACACCCCATTTCAACGGCGTGAGGTACCGAGGGGGCAGGGGAACGGAGGGAGGTAACAATACAAAATAGTGAGAGAAAGGTGGGCGCATCAGCTTTCAGTCTCGTAATGTGAAAACACCGTAATCATCAGTACTGCTGGTCTCTGCACTCTCTGCACCTTTCCCTTTTTTGTGGATGGTAACAGTTGTGCCTTCACTGTCGTAGGTATGCATGGAAACAGTATCAGAAAAAAGAGAGTTTATTTTAAGACTGGGAGTACGTACGCTGCAGGGAATGTTAGGATCGTAGCTATCGACGGTACGAATTTCATTTTCTTAAGAGTCAGCACAAAGCATAAGAACCAAAGAAGAGCGAGAGAAGACTAACTTTGCTGCACATCTGTAGTCAACGTTGGGGAAAACTAATGAAAGCGTAAACGGCAAATAGAATCTCATGTTCTACGCCTTCTACCTTACAATGATCAATAAAAGAATTATACGAATTACAGTTTTCTGCACTGTTTATTACCGTTGTCTGAAGGCTTCGAAATGAAGAGTGTGAGTAATGACGATGCGTCTAAGTAACACTGTTCAACAGCTGTGTTACAATGACGGAAAAGAATTCGCTGCAGCAAAAACATTTGTTTAGGTAGCATATTTAACTTTGAAATATCACAGGTCAATGTACGAGCGAGATAAGCCATTGCAAATATGAAATGCTGGTACATATAACCGGTGCAACGGCCAGATGTTGAATGCAAGACTGCAAACGTGCAGGTATTGTGTTATACAGGTGCCGGAACTCAGTTTGTGGGATGGCATTCATTGGCTCTTGTACTTGGTCGGTCAGTATAGGGATGGTTAATGCTTTTTGCGGATTACTATAGAGTTGTCCTCCGATTATGTTCCATATGTGCTCGATTGGAGCTAGATCTGGAGATCCAGCACGCCAAGACAACATGCGAATAATCTGTAGAGGATATTGTGTTACAACAACGGTATGTGGACGATCGTTATCCTGTTGCAAATCATTCCCTGGAATGCTATTCATCAATGGCTGCACGACAGGTCGAATCACAAAACTGATGTACATATTTTCAGTCATGGTGCGTGGTATAGCCACGAGAGTGCTCCTGTAGTCACACGAAACAGCAGCCCGGACCGTAACTCCAGGTGTAGATCAAATGGTTCAAATGGCTGTGAGCAGTATCAGACTTAACATCTGAGGTCATCAGTCCCCTAGACTTACAACTACTTAAAGATGACTAACCTATGAACATCACACACATCCATGCCCTAGGCGGGGTTCGAACCTGCGACCGTAGTAGCAGAGCGGTTCCGGACTGAAGTGCCTAGAACCGCTCGGCCACAGCGGCGGGCCACTTGTAGTTCCAGTGAATCTTGCACGAAGATCGGCTGGTTGCAGGCCCTCGACTGACCTCCTTCTAACCAACTCACGGCCATCACTGCCACCGAGGCAGAACCAGCTTCTATCAGAAAACAGAACGGGCCTCAGCCTGCCTTCCAATCAGCTCTTTCTTGGCACGCTAGAGGGCGTTTGGTTTGGACCTGTCCTTGAAGTAACCGATTTTTAATTCATTGTGTCACTCTGGTGTCAGATGCTGCTCAAATTGGTGATGAAGATACATTTAGCTTCGCAAAAGCTTCCCTCTTGGTAGTGGCAGGTTGCCATCCGGAGCCTGGTCTTCTTGCGGCTGCACCTTCTCATGACCACCCCTGGATGCGGTGGTGTTTCTGCAGTAACGAAGAAGGAACGACCAGCTTCTCGTAGCCCTGTCATACAACCTCTTTCAAACGCAGTATGTTGTTGGCAATGGCATCTTTGGCGTCTTAAAAGCCTTCTTGACTAACTTCAGCTCACCACATTCAATCCCAAAGGTAACTAGCGCTCACGACCAGTAACGCGTGTCTTTAACTCTGACTTTCATGCTCATAGTGGCGCCGCTGGCTCCACTCTTGTGCGACTGGCGCGAAATTTGAATAGATGTCATCTTTCAGAAGTAGAAACACGAGTACCAACTTTCACTTATGTGGCTCATCTCCTTCTTGGTGTTGCAATTTTTTCCCGTCACTGTATTTTAACTGTGCTTCCTTTCTACAAGCAGGTGGACGTCACAAGAAGCGAAACCATGTAGAACTGTACACTCTCAGTTAACAAACAATTTACAGTAATTCGCTGAACATTAACAGCAGTAATTAAATAAGTTGGACAGTAAGGGAAAACGTTGTTCCTTTTCTGCAACAAATAACGAATCATACGCAGCACGAAGAATTTAGTACACTAACGCCTCAGAGCTGTTCCTTCGTGGTTTTTATCAGACGACATATGCAGCAGACGATTCATGAAGATGAAGTCATTTCGCTTTGAAGTCAGTAGTTTGTAACCTGAAAACAGCAAGTACAGCTGAGTGCAGAAAATCACAGAAATAAAAGAAGTGGAGGAGGAGTATAAGTTATTTATCTTGTGCCGTGAAAAAAGACTGTCCATGAACACCGCTTCATTCTCGAAATATGACTTTAACAAAACGATATATCAACCGATCGCTTCGAACGTGAGACAGGTGCGAAAATTTGCTGTCGGACACAAACTGACTGTTAGTCTGCAACTCAAATTCGGAACCTTTCAAAAATGACTCTGAGCACTATGGGACTTAACTGCTGTGGTCATCAGTCCCCTAGAACTTAGACTACTTAAACCTAACTAACCTAAGGACATCACACACACCCATGCCCGAGGCAGGATTCGAACCTGCGACCGTGGTGGTCACGCGGTTCCGGACTGAAGCGCCTAGAACCGCACGGCCACACCGGCCGGCAGGAACCTTTCATTCCGTGGGCAGTTTTCTTACGGACTAAGCTACACTCCTGGAAATTGAAATAAGAACACCGTGAATTCATTGTCCCAGGAAGGGGAAATTTTATTGACACATTCCTGGGGTCAGATACATCACATGATCACACTGACAGAACCACAGGCACATAGACACAGGCAACAGAGCATGCACACTGTCGGCACTAGTACAGTGTATATCCACCTTTCGCAGGAATGCAGGCTGCTATTCTCCCATGGAGACGATCGTAGAGATGCTGGATGTAGTCCTGTGGAACGGCTTGCCGTGCCATTTCCACCTGGCGCCTCAGTTGGACCAGCGTTCGTGCTGGACATGCTGACCGCGTGAGACGACGCTTCATCCAGTCCCAAACATGCTCAATGGGGGACAGATCCGGAGATCTTGCTGGCCAGGGTAGTTGACTTACACCTTCTAGAGCACGTTGGGTGGCACGGGGTCCATGCGGACGTGCATTGTCCTGTTGGAATAGCAAGTTCCCTTGCCGGTCTAGAAATGGTAGAACGATGGGTTCGATGACGGTTTGGATGTACCGTGCACTATTCAGTGTCCCCTCGACGATCACCAGAGGTGTACGGCCAGTGTAGGAGATCGCTCCCCACACCATGATGCCGGGTGTTGGCCCTGTGTGCCTCGGTCGTCTGCAGTCCTGATTGTGGCGCTCACCTGCACGCCGCCAAACACGCATACGACCATCATTGGCACCAAGGCAGAAGCGACTCTCATCGCTGAAGACGACACGTCTCCATTCGTCCCTCCATTCACGCCTGTCGCGACACCACTGGAGGCGGGCTGCACGATGTTGGGGCGTGAGCGGAAGACGGCCTAACGGTGTGCGGGACCGTAGCCCAGCTTCATGGAGACGGTTGCGAATGGTCCTCGCCGATACCCCAGGAGCAACAGTGTCCCTAATTTGCTGGGAAGTGGCGGTGCAGTCCCCTACGGCACTGCGTAGGATCCTACGGTCTTGGCGTGCATCCGTGCGTTGCTGCGGTCCGGTCCCAGGTCGACGGGGACGTGCACCTTCCGCCGACCACTGGCGACAACATCGATGTACTGTGGAGACCTCACGCCCCACGAGTTGAGCAATTCGGCGGTATGTCCACCCGGCCTCCAGCATGCCCACTATACGCCCTCGCTCAAAGTCCGTCAACTGCACATACGGTTCACGTCCACGCTGTCACTGCATGCTACCAGTGTTAAAGACTGCGATGGAGCTCCGTATGGCACGGCAAACTGGCTGACACTGACGGCGGCGGTGCACAAATGCTGCGCAGCTTGCGCCATTTGACGGCCAACACTGCGATTCCTGGTGTGTCCGCTGTGCCGTGCGTGTGATCATTGCTTGTACAGGCCTCTCGCAGTGTCCGGAGCAAGTATGGTGGGTCTGACACACCGGTGTCAATGTGTTCTTTTTTCCATTTCCAGGAGTGTATAAAGGCACTACTCACAGCTTTCAGTTCTGTCAGTAGCTTTCCTGTTTTCGAAACTTCAGCGCACGCTTCTCTGCAGACTGAAACAGTCGTCTTTGAGAATTGTACAGGGGGCAAGGATGAGCGACTGGATGAGCACCTCTGTGGTACTCCAGGTCACATTACAGAGACCCATTCAGAACACCTTGCGAGATGTCCAATTATTATGATGTTCATCCAGAACGAAAATCACTTGTATAAAAAACAACATGGATTCTGCAAACAGAGTTCTTTCGAAACTGAGCTCACGATTTTCGTCAATGACGAGCAGAGTGCCTTAGAAAAGGATGCTCAGTTTTCCGCTTTCTTCCTTAACTTGCGTATGGTGTACTCCTCGTTTTTGCACTGTCGTTCGACGAACGAAATAGGGGCTTATCAAGTATACTATCAGATTTTTAATTGGGTGCAGCGTTTCATTGCAGACAAATCTTAACACGTTACTTTTAACAGAACAAAGAAGACAAAGGTAAAGGTAATTTCGAGTGTATCCTGAGGGAATGACACAGGCCCGCTACAACTTATAGCTTATATTAGTCACCAAATGGATAACGCTGGAGTGTCCGTGAGGCTATTTGCCGATCACGCTGCTCCATATAGAAAGATACAACGCAGGGATACTGATGACATGCCGCCAGAGGATAGACAATTGGCACAGGGCCAGACAGTGGACCCTAAACGTAAGTAAACGTAATGTATTGCCCACCGGAGGAGTCCACTACTGTTCGGTTACACTGTTTGCGACATATCATTGCACTACTGTACAATTCCTGGGAGTAACCATCTGGAGCGTTGTGAAGAGGAATGACCACATACAACGGATAGTATTAGAAATAGGTGCCAGGCAGATATTAAATTGGAAGAAAACACACAATCAATTGACTCTTCAGTAATTTGCATCGTTCTGGGACCCTTTCCAAGTAGAGAAGGCCCAACAAAAAGCAGCACGTCCAGTTACGGGACCCTTTAGTCGGCTCAAGAGCATAGTGAAGATGATGTTCAACAAGCTCGAGTTGCAGACACTACAAGGGAGGCGTTGTACATCAAGGAGAGGTTTAGTGATGAAGGTTGAGATGTTTACCGTCTCTAGCAGTACTTGATGTAACGTGTGAGAGTCAACTAGGGATCGGTAGTCGTTCGTGGTAGCACGCTGTCATACTCGCGAACTGAACACACAAAAGACCAAACAAGCGTTTCTATGCTCAGGTAGGATACAACACAACTCTACAGCTATTAAACTGATAATTATTCGCGCTGCTAAGTGATGATGCCGCTTGAGTTCCATTATCCACATAATAAAATTTAATTCGATTCATATAATCAGGAAGGATCCAGCCAACATACCTGATTAAAAGAAAAGAACAGGTTTCTCATAGTGGCACTGAGACGCCCTGCTAAATGGTCCAAATGGCTCTAAGCACTATGGGACTTCCGAGGCCATCAGTACCCTAGAACTTAGAACTACTTAAACCTAACTAACCTAAGGACATGACACACATCCATGCCCGAGGCAGGATTTGAACGTGCGACCGTAGCGGTCGCGCGGTTCTGGACTAAAGCCCCTAGAACCGCACGGCCACTGCGGCATGCGCGCTGCTAATCCCGCAGGACAGGACAGGTAGTTGAAATCTTGGTAAGAGCAAAGAACTTAAATTCAAAATCGGCTGAAGGCCCAAAATAAGCGGTTGGCAGTTACACTCGAACATACAACTTTATTTATTTAACCAAACAATGCAGGAGGAAAAAAAAAAAAAAGGTTGTGCGCCATACACTTTAATTTAAAAATTAAACTCAAAGGCAAAGCCTTATCTTAAAACAGTTCCTTAATTAGGCTGAAGGGCCAAAGAATCTGACACTTTAAGAGCAAACAACTTAAATTCAAAATCGGCTGAAGGCCCAACACTTGAGACTCAATAACATTAATTTTAAAGATGCCAAAGGCTTTATGTAAAACACTTCTTAAATTGGGCTGAAGACCCAAACCATCTAATGCCTTAAAGGCAAACCAACCTTAATCTAATAAGCGGCTAGAAGCCATAAAAGTACAAACAACAAGAACAAACAAGAAAAGGCAGCACACCCAAGGGCGCTCAGAAGTTCCGAGGTTCGGCCTGGAATTCAAACACCAACGCTCGCTCAGGTGAGACAGGCAGTCGGCCCATGCATTGTCGATCCGTCGACAACCCAACCGACAGACAACCAATGGACCCATCAACAAGCTAACTTCCACTCCACCTGATCAGCACACAACAGGGAGTTCAATGGAACAACGTAGAAGGTATTGGCGCCCACAACCAATTATACATTGGGCTGTCAAACTACACACCGTGCTGAACCGTGACAACACGATCAGGGAATTACACTGCATGAATTTACGTCAATGGCCAGGGCAGGTAACCGGAACGTTAACGGCCACAAGGCAACAGATTTCGCTGGTGCACTTCAATTAAAAATAACCAAGTACAGTTAAAGTCCACCGGAGGCTCGCTAAAATTTTCCAACTTGAAAGCACACATTGTTGCTCGTGGGAATGTCCCAACAGCTGACAACCAAATCCAAACAACAAAATGTGAACAGTCGTGACTTGCTGGTAGATTAAGTCAAAACTCAACTTGCATGTCCAGGATGGGTGAGCCATGAACCTCGTAGCAATGGGATCAGCAACACGTACTCCAACACCTCACAGAAGCTGCCAGCAGGCCCGGCCAAATTATGCGCCGCAGAGATTTCCTGGCTGCTCCATGCCAACCGACCAACTGCCCAGGCCCAGAAACGGCGAAAGGACCAAGTACACGTTTACCGATGAGACGACCAACCGAACGACCAACCAACGGTCGCCCCGCTCCAATCTCCCTCCGTCGGACTGTTCACGTGTGTCGCCAGCGGTCGGCGAGCACTAGCTGTCGGCGCCTCACCGGCGCTCCGTCCCTGACTTGACAGTTGCTGCGTCCCAACTGCACTGCTGGTCTGTCTTCGACTGACTAGTCACACACACGACGACCTGGAAATACTATCAGTTGCTCCAGAGATGGTAGGACAGTGCGCTTATCGATACGCGCTGCTTCTACCACTCATGGGAAAGTAAGGCAGGAAGTTAGTGACGCCAGAAAATTGAATAAGAAAACGAAGCGGCAGTACCGTAAAGGAAGATGACAAACAATAAATGGATTGAACACGAGCTGTGCACGGCACAGGCACCAACACTAAATGGCAAATACCGTCCCAGTGAGATTACAATTTATTGAGCTAGAATCGTCCAACGATATTCATTTTTAAAGGTCGCCTCATCAGAACGTTGTAGAAGTTAGAAAATGTTATCCTAAAACTATGAATCTATTTTCTCTCAGTCAACGTTGTTCAAGTTGCCTTTTGGATTGATTTGCAATTATTTTCATAAAATGTGTAAAAAGCTATATGTGGTACAGTGGTTGGAGCTTTATGAATCATCAGCATGCTAATGTACAGATTTATAAACATTGTATCTGGGTGGATGGCACCTGAATGCTCTCGGAAGATTGTACAATGAGATACAAATCATTTTCCAAATGCTGGACAATTAATAAAACGGACATATACAGGATAAATTTTATCCTAGTATAATAGAGAAATGACGATAAGAAGCAGTCAAAAGTTGAAAACAAATTCGCAAATTGAGAGCTATGTGCCGGCCGCGGTGGTCTCGCGGTTCTAGGCGCGCAGTCCGGAACCGTGCGACTGCTACGGTCGCAGGTTCGAATCCTGCCTCGGGCATGGATGTGTGTGATGTCCTTAGGTTAGTTAGGTTTAAGTAGTTCTAAGTTCTAGGGGGCTGATGACCACAGCAGTTGAGTCCCATAGTGCTCAGAGCAATTTGAACCATTTTTTGAGAGCTATGTAGTACAAAGAAAATGCAAACGCTAAACGTGACACTTGCTCCAAAACAGCCAAAGTAGCGACAAGCTGAAGCAACGACTCTCCAGTCACGAGACACGAACCGCTGCCATGTGCTCGATCCGAGAACTACTACCAACTCTCACACACTTCTCAAAATTGCTGCGGGAGGGAAGGAAATCGCAAGGTTTGCCACAGTGGCAACTTAATATTCCCTCTCTCTTCCCTCATGCAGAGAAAGCTTGCAGAATTTTCTTCTCTGCCCTTGCTGTGGCCTCTGTCAATAAACTAAAAGTCGGCCGTGACAGACCGATGTCTGTGCGTGATGGTGCAGCTCGTTTTCCAAGCAATAGCATATAGAGGTGGCACGGTTGTCTGCTTCTGCATTTAGGACAACCTGTGGGTTTTTGTTGAAATCTCTCGGGAGCTAACACCGCTCGCAAGCCTTTGAAAGGCGCTATTGAATTACTCTCACTAAAGAGATACCCAAAGCAGCTTACTCGAATGAGCATTGGTAGTGGACCTCCTGGTGAGAAGCCGGATTTCTACAGTTGCCTAAGCGCCGACTATAACTTGCAGGTGCCACGTCTCGCCACATTCCTACTGGGAAGAACAGGAACTGAATGCTGCAGTTCACAGGCCCTGCTTTTACATTCAAGAAGTTTACGAAGGTACATGATAAAATGAATATACACTGGTGGAAAAAAATCGCAACACCAAGACGGAGTTATGCGACACAAACAAAAATTTGTAGGTGTTTCTATATCTGGAAGACGATGTTTATTAAAACTTCGGGCCGGTCGTAGAAGAGTGGCGCTTGTAACACCACTATGAGGATGCTCTACTGGTCGTGAGAGTTATTTTCGTTCGAGAATGGACGTGGTGAGTAGAAGTTAGTCAATAATGCCTTTAAGGCGACAAAGACGCCAATATCAACACCTCACTGAGTTTGAACGAGGTTGTGTAACAGGGCTGCAAGAAACTGGATGTACCTTCTACCGTACTGTACAAAGATACGTTAAGAATGTAGCCACTGTACATGATTGCTGGCAGTGGTAGCCGCGGAACTCTACTGTCGCAAGAAGGCCGGGCTCCGGATGGCCACCTGGCACCACCGAGAGGGTACGCCGTCGTGCTCCGTGTACGACTATGGCGTATCATACTGCATATTCAGCAGCTCAAAAAGGGCTCTGAGCACTATGGGACTTAACTTCGGAGATCATCAGTCCCCTAGAACTTAGAAATACTTTAAACGTAACTAACCTAAGGACATCACACACATCCATGTCCGATGCAGGATTCCAACCTGCGACCGTAGCGGTTGCGCGGTTCCAGACTGAAGCGCCTAGAATCGCTCGCCATCCCGGCCGGCATTTGAACAGCAGGTGGCACCATAGCGACACAACTAACTGTTAAAAACCCCTTACCTCAAGGAGAGCTCCGAGCCAGACGCCTTATAGTGTGCGTTCCACTGGCCCCAAACCACCGCTATCTGCGACTTTCGTGGTGTCAAGCGACAGCTCATGGCAGGGCAGGGTAGAGGTCTGTTGCGTTTTCTGATGAAAGCTGGTCCTGCCTCGATGCCAGTGACGGTCAAGCGTTGGTTTGAAGGAGATCATTTGAGGGCCTACAACCAACAGGTCTGTGTGCTAGATTCACTGGACCTACACCTGGTGTTATGGGTCGCCTGCGATTTCGTATGACAATAGGAGCACTCTCGTCTTTATGCCACGCACCCTGACTGCAAATTTGTACGTCAGTTTGGTGATCCGACATGCTGTGCTGCCATTCGTGTACAGCACTCCATGAGAGTGTTTTCCAACAGGATAACGCTTGTCCACATGCCGCTGTTGTAACCCAACATCCGCTACAGAGTATTGACATGTTACCTCGGCCTGCTCCATCACCAGACCTGTCTCCAGTCCAGCACAAACCGCACATCGTTGGATAACAACTTCAGCGATATCTACAACCAGCGTTAATCGTCGCTTTATCCACTAACCAAGTGCCACAGCCAAGGAGCTCCATCCAAAAAAACTGACGTCCGGCACCTGTACAACACAATGCGTGGGCGTTTGCGTCCTTGTAGTCAACGCTGTGGCCATGACGCCGGTTATTAGTGTACCAGCATTTCACATTTCCATTGGCTTATCTAGCAGTTACGTTAACCTCTGATATTGCAATGTTGATCACTTACATATGTTACCTAGACAAATGTATTTTCGAAATATCATTGCTCTATATTAATTATTTATTTTTTCCGTCAGTGTATGTATTGTTGGTTGGCAATACTTGAAAAACCAGTGTCGCCAGAAGACTGGACAAGAACTCTCTGTCAGTGTATTACGTCGTCCCACACGCACTTTGCGAAATGATGAGAACATTAGAGAAATGAGATGTCAGACGGGGAATTACTTGTAGTCGCTATCCCCTCTCGCCATTCATCAATGGAACAGGAAATGATGGAAAGAAGTACTGTCCTACACACACCTTAAAGTGGCTTGTGGATGTATACATGCAGATGTGGATGGACATGTTAGAGACCTCTGATGTAATTTCGTCAGATGTCTTTAAGGCGAGGACGGGGGTCGATCGTGTCTTTTAGGGACGACTCTAGATCGCTGTGACGTTTGGAGCAATCCTCACTACGACATGTTTATATCTTTATTAAAATGGTTCAAATAGCTCTGAGCACCATGAGACTTAACTACTTTGGTCATCAGTCCCATAGAACTAAGAACTACTTAAACCTAACTAACCTAAAGACATCACACACATCCATGTCCGAGGCAGGATTCGAACCTGCGACCATAGCGGTCGCTCGGTTCCAGACTGTAGCGTCTAGAACCGCTCGGCTACATCTTTATCAGTGGCGAAAGCTATAAGACACCTGTTGTTGTAGTCTTCATTTCAAAAACCAGTTTGCTGCAACAGTCCAGCCTTGGCTTCCCTCTTCGACTTATACCTCTCTCACCACGCTCAGTCCCATTACCACATTAACTGTTTTCTGATGCCGCGTGAAGCGTCGTCTCAATGCATTCTTTCATGTAGATGGTTAGTGCCATAAAGACCTTTCTTCCCAAATTCGATGCATTACCTTTTCTTTCAGAAAAGACTTCACAGCACATTTATATTGATTGCTTTTTTTTTCAGAAAAACTTGTCCCGTTTTGGTCAGTCTTCATTTTATATCCCTTCTGTTTTCGACATTTTGAGTTACTTTGCCGTCCAAATAGTAAAATTCATATGACGAGTTTGATAATGTAATTGTTTCAGCATCGCTCGACTTAGTTCGACTATACTACACAGGAAAATAGGAATGCGGGTACGCCACTGCAAACAGCATAGTGAACGCATTATTGTGGCCAAGATAGATACGAAGCCGACAGTAGTACAAGTTTATGTGCCAACTAGCTCCGCAGATGACGAAGATTGATGAAATGTATGATGAGATAAAAGAAATTTTTCAGATGGTGAGGGGAGACGCAAATTTAATAGTCATGGGTGACTGGAATTCGATAGTAGGAAAAGGGAGTCGGCTGTTGGTGTAAACGCCCGGAAGATGACCCCTACGTCGGGTTGAAACTGGTTGACGGTATAATAATAATAAATGCGATTAAGACTGTTGTTCAATAATTGATTCTCTGTTGATGTTGTCAGGTTGCTTAATAATTTCGATCGCTTCCAGTATTTTGCGTTCTCGCATCCACGATTCTTTCACCAGTACTCGGGCTTCCTGGAACCTGATAGGTTGTCCACAGTCACCTTGGTGTTCCGCTATCGCCGATTTATTATGTTTTTGTAATCGTACATAGCGTTCGTGTTCTGCTGCTCGTAAGCTGACAGGTCTCCCTGTTTCTCCTATGTTGGCAGCTCCGCACTCACACCGTAGTTCGTAAACACCTGCAGTGTTAAGATTATTGACTACATCCTTGGTGGAACCTATCATTTCGTGGATCCTGTGACTGCTTCGAAAAATCGGTTTGAAAGCTCTTCGGCGGAGGACGGTGCCTAGCCTTTATAATGACGCCTTCTACATATGGTAAGTGTACCAGTGGAAGCTTCTCTTCTTTGCCTTCTTCTCGTGTTCTGCTCCCTTTGGTTTTACCTACCTTTCTTATGATGATGTCATCATTGCCGTTGGCACGAAATGTGTGTTGTAGATCTTTTAATTCTTCTTTGATGTTATTTTCATCGCTTATCCGGTAGGCTGGGGCAGTTAACGTATGCAGTACAGAATACTTTTGTGCTGGGTGGTGGTGGCTCTCCGCGTGGAGGTAATGATTAGTGTGCGTTAGTTTCCGGTACACTTTGTGTCCCAGTTTACCTTCGGCAGCTCTGTATACTTCCACATCCAGAAATGGCAAGGTACCATTGTTTTCAGACTCATGTGTGAAATTTAAGTATTTGTGCAGGCTGTTTAAGTGCTGGAGGAAATTTCTCAATTCCGCTTCTCCGTGAGGCCAGATAACGAATGTGTCATCCACATAACGTAGCCAACAACTGGGACGTAACGGAGCAAATGCTAGGGCCGTTGGCTCAAAGGCTTCCATGAAGATGTCCGCAGTTACAGGACATTATTAAGCAGCCTGACAACATCAACAGAGAAGATGGCTACAAACTCCCGGCGTCCAGGCTGACGGCCATCCCAGTCCAAAGGGGCCTCGAGCGATCGCGGGGCAGAAGCTACACGAGACACGGACTAATCTGCACAAACAGCTGTAGCGCAACTGTCAGTCCACTTCCGCGCACACCAGGAGGAAAACTTGCCGCCCAGAAGCCGAACGCTGATTGGCGGACAGCTACCAATCATTGACGACATCGACATCCACAAATAGCCTCTTTCCTTCCATCTTCCCTCACGTCATGACTAGCCAATCACATTAGAGGGCCAATTAAAAATTTTACAGCAGTGACTCAGGCATCGATAGTCTGTAATAAATAGAAGCACCTATCCCCATGAAAAACAAGTCGTGCCCTGAAGAATGCCGTTGCAATTCGGCCGAAACGTCGGTTTTAGATTATTATGGTTGTTAGTTTTTAGCAATGACATGGCATATTACACAGAAGAATTTTAATCACTATGACAACGGCCGCGGAAGCCTACGTTCTTATACCTTACAGTACTGTTTGTAATGGGCTACTGTAGCTTGATTGTGACCACTACTATCAATTTGATATAGATTCCCTCTTTGTTCTATATGACGCCCTTATAACACCAGTCAGGCACCCAGGCTCCGTTTCACTGCTAGCACCCCGTTTATAACATTCTAAAGGAAAGTAACTCTCAAAGAGCATGAGAAATGTTTTAAGGAAAGCATTATATTTGTCACCTCTGTTATCGGCACTATAAACATCCTGCCACTCTTATTCCTCGTTGAGGTTTAAAAAACTCTCTATTCCCTTAGGATTACCTTTCGTATGTAGTTTGTAATTGTATTCTGGCATTTGTTTGAGTACAAACGCCTTAAGTGTTAAAAGTTATGCATCGTGGTCTGAAAGACCATTCGCCCTATTACTAAGAGAATGAAGAATGAAGAATGAATAAAAATATTGTCTATGGCTGTGCTACTGTTCCCCTAGTAGTAGTATGATATTCTGCCTTACGGCAGGTCTTGTCATGGCTTTAGCCTCTTTCACTTTTGTCAGGCCATAGCCAGTCTTTTCATTTCTGAATGTTTGTTTTCTTTGGTATTGTCCGGCATTTGATATCTTCCTCTCCCCCTTTTTCCCTCCACCATTCCTTTTATTCCTTCCTTCAATAAGCAGTCCCTCCTCAAACAATGTCCAATCCAGTTCCGTTTTCTCTTTCTGAGAAACTTCAGCATGTTTCTTTCAACTCTTCTTAATACTTCTTCTTTCCTTACTCTTTCACTTTTTCCATTCTGTTTCCCTGCACCCTTGTTGAAATAAACATAGTCTGCGTCAGATCATATGAATTTATATCTACCTCTTTCTTACACAATCATATACACCACTAGCCATTAAAACTGCTACACCACGAAGATGACGTGCTACAGACGCGAAATTTAACCGACAGGAAGAACATGCTGTGATATGCAAATGATTAGCCTTTCAGAGCATTCACACAAGGTTGGTGCCGGTGGCGACAGCTACAGCGTGCTGACATGAGCAAAGTATCCATCCGATTTCTCATACACAAACAGCAGATGACCGGGCGTTGCCTGGTGAAACGTTGTTGTGATGCATCGTGTAAGGAGGAGAAATGCGTACCATCACGTTTCCGACTTTGATAAAAGTCGGATTGTAGCCTACCGCGAGTGCGGTTTATCGTAATGCTACATTGCTGCTCGCGTTGGTCGAGATCCAATGACTGTTAGCTAAATATGGAATCGGTGGGTTCAGGAGGGTAATACGGAACGCCGTGCTGGATCCCAACTGCCTCGTATCACTAGCAGTCGAGATGGCAGGCATCCTATCCGCATAGCTGTATCGGATCGTGCACCCACGTCCCGATTCCAGAGTCAACAAATGGGGACGTATGCAAGACAACAAGCATCTCCACGGACAGTTCGACAACGTTTGCAGCAGCATGGACTATCAGCTCGGAGACCATGGCTGCGGTTACCCTTGACGCTGCATCACAGACAGGAGCCCCTGCGATTGTGTACTGAACGACGAACCAGGGTGCACGAATGGCAAAACGTCATTTTTTCGGATGAATCGATGTTCTGTTTACAGTATCACGATGGTCGCATCCGTGTTTGGCGACATAGCGGTGAACGCACATTGTAGGCAAGCATTCGTCATCGCCATACTGGCGTATCACCCGGCGTGATGGTATGGGGTGCCATTGGTTACACGTCTCGGTCACGTCTTGTTCACATTGCGGCACTTTGAATAGTGGACGTTCCATTTCAAATGTGTTATGACCCGTGGCTCTACCCTTCATTCGATCCCTGCGAATCCCTTCATTTCAGTAGGATAATGCACGACCGCATGTTGCATGTCCTGTACGGGCCTTTCTGGATACGGAAAATGTTCGACTGCTGCCCTGGCCAGCACATTTTCCAGATCTCTCATCAATTGAAAACGTCTGTTCAATGGTGGCCGAGCAACTAGCTCGTCGCAATATGCCAGTCAGTACTCTTGATGTGCTGTGCTATCGTGTTGAAGCCGCGTGGGTAGTTGTACCTGTACACGCCTTCTAAGCTCATTTTCACTCAATGCCCAGTCGTATCAAGGCAGTTATTACGGCCAGAGGTGGTTGTTCTGGGTACTGATGTCTCAGGATCTATGCACCCAAACTGCGTGAAAATGTAGTCACATGTGTTTGAAACCTCCCCTTAGAAAAAATTATGAATGATTGTGCTGATAAGCCCCTTAAGTTATTTGATTTCCAAACAGCTGAGCGAAACTGAACGTACTCAGACATCTCTCTCTTTACTTATTCTGATCATCACTAAACTGACACACAAAATTTTTAGCATAACGCAATCTGACTTTCAATAATCCCTAAAAAATAATGGCCCTGACTAACAATAATCTATAACTTTAATGAATCACTTACGTCACCATAATCGTCGTTACTCCAACTACTGCAATACAGCGAGCACCAATACTGCTACCTAAATAAAAGATTCTAACTACTGAAGTCACTAGCTATTGATAGGCATAGTTAGCAAATGAAAGATTTTTATAGAGAACAATGTATTTACCTTAATAGTGTTCAAAAGTCATGTTCATGACATCCAGTCTTACAAATTTACTGTCTCTGATGGACAGACGTCTAGATCATCCGCTCTGAAAACTCTGCCATCTCTCTCCCCACATCCACCACTGCTGGCGGCTACGCGCTGTTCACATCCAACTGCCCAACACTACAATAGCAAATATTCCAACAAAACAAACCAGCCACAGGCTGCACACAGCGTAGTCAGTGATTTTCATACAGAGCGCTACGTGGCGTTACCAACATAAAATCCTAAACAGCCTACTTGCAACTAAACAGCCTACTTACAAGTTCTAGTATAATATATTTGTCCAATGAATACCCGTTTATCATCTGCATTTCTTCTTGGTATAGCAATTTTAATGGTAAGTAGTGTACAAAATTAATATTGAAGCCACCATATATAACTAATTTATGTTTCTTCCTAGAAAGTGCGGTCTGTTGTTATAGAATTTCTAGTGTTGAAGTACGTCAATACGCGCCCTCAGACGATCAATACACAGGGTGTTACAAAAAGGTACGGCCAACCTTTCAGGAAAAATTCCTCACGCACAAAGAAAGAAAATATGTTACGTGGACATGTGTCCGGAAACACTTACTGTACATGTTAGAGCTCATTTTATTACTTCTCTTCAAATCACATTAATCATGGAATTGCAACACACAGCAACAGAACGTATAAGCGTGACTTTAAACACTTTGTTACAGGAAATGTTCAAAATGTCCTCCGTTAGCGAGGATACATGCATCCACCCTCCGTCACATGGAATCCCTGATGCTCTGATGCAGCCCTGGAGAATGGCGTAGTGTATCACAGCCGTCCACAATACGTGCTCGAAGAGTCTCTACATTTGGTACCGGGGTTGCGTAGACAAGAGCTTTCAAATACCCTCATAAATGAAAGTAAAGAGGGTTGAGGTCAGGAGAGCGTTGAGACCATGGAATTGGTCCACATCTACCAATCCATCGGTCATCGAATCTGTTGTTGAGAAGCGTACGAACACCTCCCTGAAATGTGCAGGAGCTCCATCGTGCATGAACCACATGTTGTATCGTACTTGTAAAGGCACATGTTCTAGCAGCACACGTGGAGTATCCCCTATGAAATCATGATAGCGTGCTCCATTAAGCGTAGGTGGAAGAACATGGGGCCTAATCAAGACATCACCAACAATGGCTGCCCAAACGTTCACAGAAAATCTGTGTTGATGACGTGATTGCACAATTGCGTGCGGATTCTGGTCAGGGGACACATGTTGATTATGAAAATTTACAATTTGCTCACGTTGGATTGAAGCCTCATCCGTAAAGAGAACATTTGCACTGAAATGAGGATTGACACATTGTTGCATGAACCATTCGCAGAAGTGTACCCGTGGAGGCCAATCAGTTGCTGATAGTGCCTGCACACGCTGTACATTGTACGGAAACAACTGGTTCTCCCGTAACACTCTCCATACAGTGACGTGGTCAACGTTGCCTTGTACAGCAGCAACTTCTCTGACGCTGACATCAGGGTTATCGTCAACTGCACGAAGAATTGCCTCGTCCATTGCCGGTGTCCTCGTCGTTCTAGGTCTTCCCCAGTCGCGAGTCATAGGCTGGAATGTTCCGTGCTCCTAAGACGCCGATCAATTGCTTCGAACGTCTTCCTGTCGGGACACCTTCGTTCTGGAAATCTGTCCCGATACAAACGTACCGCGCCACGGCTATTGCCCCGTGCTAATCCATACATCAAATGTGCATCTGCCAACTCCGCACTTGTAAACATTGCACTGACTGCAAAACCACGTTCGTGATGAACACTAACCTGTTGATGCTACGTACTGATGTGCTTGATGCTAGTACTGTAGAGCAATGAGTCGGATGTCAACACAAGCACCGAAGTCAACATTACCTTCCTTCAATTGGGCCAACTGGCGGTGAATCAAGGAAGTTCAGTACATACTGACGAAACTAAAATGAGCTATAACATGGAAATTGAGCGTTTCCGGACACATGTCCACATCACATCTTTTCTTTATTTGTGTGTGAGGAATGTTTCCTGAAAGTTTGGCCGTACCTTTTTGTAACTCCCTGTACCGGGTTTTGAGAGTATTACCGAACGTGTGAGATATTCTTTAAAGAATCTGGCGTGGGTTCTTTGGCGTGCGTCTCGGCGGCGCGGCGTGTGACTTTGCGCGCTCTCGTGTCTCGCCCCCTGCCCCCCCCCCCCTTGCCGCCCCCCCCGCTGCTGGCGCCTCAGCCGCCGTCGCCTTCGCCGCCGCCGCCGCCGCAGCCGCCGCCGACTCCCCCGCTACAGGCTCATTGGTATGCGGCGTTTGCTGCGGTGGCGGCGTTATGGCATCTCGCTAAATAAACAACTGCTGACGCCGACACGGGCCTGCGTGCGGGAGATGGCGGCGTCGCCCAGGCAGCCCACGGCGGCCGTCACCGGCGGGGAAGAGGACGAGGGGCGACGGTGGCCCGCTGTTTGCGCACACTTCCGGCTCTGGAGCTGCGCGGGGCTCTGTGCGGAAACTGAGGCCACAGCTTTCATTTTCAGTCTGCTCAGAGCTAGTTCTGGCCGCATGTGGCACCACACCCAGCTGCAACCAAATTAACCAGTTGCGCTGCATGATTCACCATGGAATTTGCAGTGCTTTATTCTCAATAAATCAGCTCCTCACGAGAACGCTTATATCGTCGTTGCCGTTTCGGCTTCATCTGTCACTCAATACGAAGAAGAACAGACACAAAATCTACGAGAGTTGTTCAATAAGTAATGTCCCACTGGCCGCGCGGGATTATCCGAGCCCCGGCCGGAGTGGCCGTTCGGTTCTAGGCGCTACAGTCTGGAACCGGGCCACCGATACGGTCGGAGGTTCGAATCCTGCCTCGAGCATGGATGTGTGTGATGTCCTTAGGTTAGTTAGGTTTAATTAATTCTAAGTTCTAGGTGACTGATGACCTCAGAAGTTAAGTCGTATAGTGCTCAGAGCTGCGCCGAATATCCGAGCGGTCTAAAAGCGCTGCAGCCATGGACTGTGGGGCTGGTCCCGGCGGAGGTTCGAGTCCTCCCTCGGGCATGGGTGTGTGTGTTTGTCCTTATGATAATTTAGGTTAAGTAGTGTGTAAGCTCAGGGACTGATGACCTTAGCAGTTCAGTCCCATAAGATTTCACACACATTTGAACATTTTTAATGCCCACACCTTTTTTTCTCGGAACATATTTATTGTTAAGAGTCAGTATTTGGAGACAATATACATCAACATGTCTTGTCCACGTCCTGTTTTTCTACGTAGCCTCCATCACGTTCTATGGACCTATGCCAACGTTGTGGAAGAGCATAGTGCTGCCAAAGCAGAGCTACTAAACACAGTCTTCCGAAAAGCCTTCACAAAAGAAGACGAAGCAAATATTCCAGAATTCGAACGGAGAACAGCTGCCAACGTAGAAGTAAATATCCTCGGAATAGTGAAGCAACCTAAATCACTTAATAAAAGCAAGTCTTCTGGTCCAGACTGTATACCAATTAGGTTCCTTTCGGAGTTTGCTGATGCATTAGCTCCATACTTAAAAATCATATACAACGTTAGCTCGACGAAAGATCCTCAGCCAAAGACTGGAAAGTTGCATGCGTCATGCCAATATTCAAGAAAGGTAATAGGAGTAATCCACTAAATTACAGGCCCATATCGTCAACGTCGATATGCAGCAGGATTCTGGAACATATATTGTGTTCGGACATTAACTAGATCTTTATTCACATGATGTGCTGAGTGCTATTGACAAGGGATTTCAGATCGATTCCGTTATTCCTGGATTTCCGGAAGGCTTTTGACACTGTACCACACAAGCGGCTCGTAGTCAGATTGAGTGCTTATAGAATATCGTCTCAGTAATGTGACTGGATTTGTGATTTCCTGTCAGAGAGGTCACAGTTTGTAGTAATTGACGGAAAATCATCCAGTAAAACACAGGTCTTATCTATATAAACGATTTGGGAGACAATCTGACCAGCCGTCTTCGGTTGTTTGCTGACGACGCTGTCGTTTATCGACTAATAAAGTCATCGGAAGATCAAAAGAAACTGCAATACGATTTAGAAACAAATATCTGAATGGTGCGAAAAGCCGCAGTTGACCCTAAATAACGAAAAGTGTGAGGTCATCCACATGAGTACTAAAAGGAATCCGTTAAACTTCGGTTACACGATAAATCAGTCTAATCTACAAGCCGTAAATTCAGCTAAATACCTAGGTATTAAAATTACGAACAACTTAAATTGGAAAGAAAACATAGAAAATGTTGTGGGGAAGGCTAAGCAAAGGCTGCGTTTTATTGGCAGGACACTTACAAAATGTAACAGACCTACAAAGGAGACTGCCTACACTACGCTTGTCCGTCCTCTTTTAGAATACTGCTGCGCGGTCTGGGATCCTTACCAGGTAGGACTGACGGAGTACGTCGAAAAAGTTCAAAGAAAGGGAGCACCTTTTGTATTATCGCGAAATATGGGAGAGAGCGTCACAGAAATGATACGGTATTTGGGCTGTAAACCATTAGAAGAAAGGCGTTTTCTTCTCACTAAATTCCAATCACCAACTTTCTCCGCCGAATGTGAAAATATTTTATTGACACCGACCTACATAGGGTGGAACGATCACCACGATAAAATAAGGGAAGACAGAGGTCCTACGGAAAGATATAGGTGTTCATTCTTTCCACGCGCTATATGAGATTGGAATAATAGAGAATTGTGAAGGTGGTTCGATGAAACCTCTGCGAGTAACTTAAATGTAATTTGCAGAGTATCCATGTAGATGAGCATGTATTCCCTGCTGGTAAACGCTCTTGTCCTGTAGGTGTAGCACCTCTTTCAATAACGAGAGTCTCGATCAATGCAGGCGCACTTGCAATGCTGACCGATAACTGTAGAGACAATTATCGAGTTGTGATGCGCCGGTCGGAAAGGGTAATGGCATCCGCACGATTCAGCATGTCTGGAACAGTGGTTGTGATAGGACGTCGAGAGTGCTACTGATCATGGAGCTCTGTTTCTGCATTTCCTGTAGCTGTTACTTTCCTTAGCCATCGCCCAACTGTACTCCTATCAACTGCAGCATCGCCATACGATGCACACAAAAGTTTATCGATGTTCACCACGGTTTCTTTTTCTGCACACAAAAATTCAGTAACAGCACGCTACTTGTAACGTCAGTCGCACGTAGACGCCATTTTGACGTTGCACTACAGCTCTACCATCGGCCAGAACGGTTCGAAACTTCACCGGCGCACAGAAAAAGCATCAAATGTGAAGCACCAACAAGGAAGCTTGTCTATTTATATTAATGGATTTATTTAAAAAAATGTTGGGCATTACTTATTGAACGACCCTCGTACTTGAAATAACACCTGATGGTTTCCACATTTGATCGCCACTCTCATTAATTTTGCTACCAACTTGTGAGACTTTTGTAAGGTTAGTGAAAGATGAGTTATATAAAATAATTACACTTACCTACATTATTCCTAAAGTGATATTCACATTCCAGGATTAGTCCAAGGAAAATTGAGCATAGAATGTAGCAATAGCAGAGTTAGCGCAGGCGCCACTCTAAACTGGTAAAGAAGTTCCCACTGCACATAGAGGTAGAGCAAAAAAAGAGCTCAGAGAGGATCTATTGGCGGTAATGTGATAACGTCTGCACCGTTTGGAACAAGACGAACAGTTACGTGTAACACGTTTTGTAAGGTACATACCGTTGTCACGCATGTGTCAGCCTCACGTTCGACATCATGTAAGCAGAGATGAACTTTATTAGACCTAGACTTGGAACTAATTTTTTCTTAGCACTTTCTTAGTGTGTGCATTCTGTCTCTGTGAATAAATAAGAAAGCCTCCGATGAATTCTTCTCGGGTTATCAGCCGAGTAGTGGCGTCGTCTTGTCTCAACGTTTCAATGAGTTTAGTACCCATCATCTTCGGGCCAGAAGATAATGGGTAAGAAACTATTTGAAACGTTGCGACAAGACGACGCCACCACTCGTCTGATAATCCGAGAAGCATTCATGAGTTGAATACGCCGAGAAAGACTGCTATCGAATAAGAGGGCCGTTTGTCTGACTTAAAGACCCGTTTTCGAAACATACAATCCGGGAACCGACAGATAATAGTAGAGCAAGACGGTACCAAAGAAAATTTCTGTTTCTTGCACGTGTACTACTGCGAAAGTTCATTGCCGCAACAACTTTCGATACAAGTGATTCCTGGACGAGGCATAATTACCTGACGAACAGCAAACATAACGCTCTGTCGGTGGACACCAATTAAGTATTCTACAGTCCAATGCACAAAAAATATTTAAATAATGGTCGCCAGCTTCTCTGTAACTGATGAGTCATCTTGAATCGGACTCCGAATAATGAGCCTAAGCAAGTGAGAAGATGGACCACCCCGACCACAAAAAGATAAACAATTAAGTATTCTACAGTCCAATGCACAAAAAATATTTAAATAATGGTCGCCAGCTTCTCTGTAACTGATGAGTCATCTTGAATCGGACTCCGAATAATGAGCCTAAGCAAGTGAGAAGATGGACCACCCCGACCACAAAAAGATAAACAACGCAGATTGTCGTTACTTAAGTTAAATATACCTCAACGATCTTGTTTGACCATAGATTTCTTCGCCTAATTTATCTACCACTTGGTTTGATGCAGCTCTCCATCCTACTCTATCCTGTGCAAGCTTTTTGATCTCCAAATACCTACTGCAAACTGCATCCTTCTGAATCTGTCTAGTGTATTCATCTCGTGGTCTCCCTCTGCGATTTTTACCCTCCACGCTGCCCTCCAATACTAAATTGGCGGTCCCTAGATGCCTCAGAATGTGCCCTGCCAACCGATCCCTGCTTCTAGTCAAGTTGTGCCGCAAATTTCTCTTCTCTCCAATTCTATTCAATACTTCCTCATTATTTATGTGGTCTACCCATCTAATCTTCAGCATTCTTCTGTAGCACAACATTTCGAAAGTTTCTATTCTCTTCTTGTCTAAACTATTTATCGTCCATGTTTCACCTCCATGCACGTCTACACTCCATACAGATACTTTCAGAAACGAATTCCTGGCACTGAAATCTATACTCGATGTTAACAAATTTCTCTTCTTCAGAAATGCTTTCCTTGCAATTGCCAGTCTGCATTTTATATCCTCTCTACTTCAACCATCATCAGTTATTATGCTCCCCAAATAGCAACACTCATATACTACTTTAAGCGTCTCATTTCCTAATCTAATTCCTGCAGCACCACCCGATTTAATTAGACTACATTCCATTATTCTCGTTTTTCTTTTGTTGATGTTCATCTTATATCCTCCTTTCAAAACCATGTCCATCCCGTTCAGCTGCTCTTTCAGGTCCTTTGCTGTCTCTGTCAGAATTACAATGTCATCGGTGAGCCTCAACGTGTTAAATAGCCTTTCGCTCCTTGTATTTTACCCCTGCCACCTTCAGAATTTGAAAGAGAGTATTCCAGTCAATGTTGTCAAAAGCTTTCTCTGTCTACAAATGCTAGAAACGTAGGTTTGCCTTTCCTTAATCTGTTTTCTAAGATAAGTCGTAGGGTCAGTGTTGCCTCACGTCTTCCAACATTTCTGCGGAATCCAATCTTATAGTTCGGCAATTTTCACATCTGTCAACACCCGTTCTCTTTGGGATTGGAATTATTATGTTCTTCTTGTAGTCTGAGGGTATTTCGCCTGTCTCATACATTTTGCTCAGCAGATGGTAGAATTTTGTCAGGGCTGGCTCTCCCTAGGCCGTCAGTAGTTCTAATGGAATGTTGTCTACTACCTGGGCCTTGTTTCGGCTCAGGTCTTTCAGTGCTCTGTCAAACTCTTCACGCATTATCATACCTCCCATTTCATCTTCATCTACATTCTATCCCATTTCTATCATATTGTCCTTAAGAACATCGCCCTTGTATAGACCCTTTGTATCCTCCTTCCACCTCTCTGCTTTCCCTTCTTTGCTTAGAACTGGGTTTCAATCTGAGCTCTTGATATTCATGCAAGTTATTCTCTTTTCTCGAAAGGCCTCTTCAGTTCTAATTGTAGGCAGTATCTACCTTACCCCTAGTGAGATAAGCCTCTACATCCTTACATTTGTATTCTAGCCATCCCTGCTTAGCCATTTTGCACTTCCTGTCTATCTCATTTTTGAGACGTTTGTGTTCCTTTTTGCCTGTTTCATTTACTGCATTTTTATTTTTTCTTCTTTCATTAATTAAATTCAACGTCTCTTCTGTTACCCAAGGATTTCTATTGGCTCTCGTCTTTTTACCTACTTGATCCTCTGCTTTCACTATTTCCCCTGTCAAAGCTACCCATTCGTCTTCTTTCCCCCATTGTTGTCAATTGTTCCCTAATGCTCTCCCTGAAACTCTGTACAACCTCTCGTTCTTTCAGTTTATCCAGGTCCCATCTCCTCAAATTTTTGCAGTTTATTCAGTTTTAATCTACAGTTCATAACCAATAGATTGTGGTCAGAGTCCACATCTGCCCCGTGGAAAGTCTTACAACTTAAAACCTGGTTTCTTAATCTCTGTCTTACCATTATATAATCTGTTTGAAACCTATCAGTATCTCCAGGCTTCTTCCATGTATATAACCTTCTTTTATGATTCTTGAACCAAGTGTTAGCTATGATGAAGTTATGCTCTGTGCAAAATTCTACCAGGCGGCTTCCTCCTTCATTTTTTCCCAACCAATCCACATTCACCTACTACGTTCACTTCTATTCCTTTTGCTACTATCGAATTCCAGTCACCCGTGACTATTAAATTTTCGTCTCCCCTCACTATCTGAATAATTTCTTTTATCTCATCATACATTTCATCAATCTCTTCGTCATTTGCGGAGCTAGTTGTCATATAAACTTGTACTACTGTGGTAGGCGTGGGCTTCGTATCTATCTTGGCCACAATAATGCGTTCATTATGCTGTTAATACTAGCTTACCCGCATTCGTATTTTCCTATTCGTTATTAAACATACTCCTTCATTACCCCTATTTGATTTTGTATTTATAACCCTGTATTCACCTGACCAGAAGTCTTTTTCCTCCTGCCACCGAACTTCACTAAGTCCGACTGTATCTAACTACCCATTTCCCTTTTTTAAATTTTCCACCCTACCTGCCCGATTAAGGAATCTGACATTCCACGCTTCGATCCGTAGAATGCCAGTTTTCTTTCTCCTGATAACGACGTCCTCCGGAGTAGTCCCCGCCCGGAGATCAACATGGGGGACTATTTTACCTCCGGAATATTTTACCCAAGATGACGCCATCATCATTTAACCATACAGTAAATCTGCATGCCCTAGGGAAAAATTACGGCTGTAGTTTCCCCTTGCTTTCAGCCGTTCGCAGTACCAGCATAGCAAGTCCGTTTTGGTTAGTGTTACAAGGCCAGATCAGTCAATCATCTAGTTTTTTGCCCCTGCAGCTACTGAAAAGGCTGCTGCCCCTCTTCAGGAATCACAGGTTTGTCTGGCCTCTCAACAGATACCCTAAGTAGTGGCTGGACCTACGGTACGGCTATCTGTATCGATGAGGCCCGCAAGCCTCCCCAGCAGCGGCAAGGTCCATGGTTCATAGGGGGGAGATCTTCAACCTAGGGCAGTTAAAAGTATGTAAAAGACCTACTTGCTCACCTTCCATTCTTTAATGTGTAGAGGGCACTAACAGTATCCACTACTGTATGGATCCGTTAAATCAGTTAACATGAGAACCAAAAAAAAAAAAAAAAAAAAAAAAAAAAAAAAAAAAAAAAAAAAAAAACGTGCTGCTTCTGCAGCAGTATCTTAGTAACTGGCTCTGAAATTTCGACCTTTGATGTAAATTAAAACAGAAACGTTCTTTGCATAAAGTGGCTACCGAAAAGCGAATGCGTAGGCTCGAAGAGTGAAGATGCAACATGTACCGGCGAGTACTGTCGAGAATAATGCAATAGTAAGAGATCTGGACGCAGGCATGTATTTTATGGCTAATTCGGATAAACTTGAATTCTGACCTGTCGGTCGAGTTGAGCCTTCCGCGGCCTGTTCGGACAGAGTTTAATTTTAGTTTTAGTAGTATCCTGCTACGGGCAAGGGTAGATAAATGGAAAAAAAATGAAAGTAATAACTGGGTTTCTAACACGGGATGCAAGAGTGAGAGTTAGCGACACTAGACACTAGGGCAGCAGTTGTACTGAGCTTATGATGCGCTGAAACGTGCTCATGTTACGCCGAACGCTTTGACGGTCGTTTTGTCAGAAACGGTCGAGTACCTCAGGATAACCTGAGATAAGTGCTCGCTGATTTTGGCTCGTCCTCGACTGAGTGAAGCTTCTGGGAAATCGGGTTATGGCACTGGTCGTGTTCTCTTCGTCAGTCGGACGGAAACTACGCCTCACAGTGAACAATGCACGCAGATGTCAACATTTGAGATACGCCGTTTAATGGGGCTTGAAGAAACCGATTTGTGTAACCGGCGAATCGCTCAACATTTGAATAGGAGCATTGCCGCAATCCGACGATGACGGAAGGAACGAGTGAACCACGGCTGAACACAGCGCCAAGAAGGAAGCGGTCGACCTAGAGAGGGGACAGAACGTGAGTCCTGAGGAGTCGTCACAGAGGCACTCAGAGCGCCGAATTCATCTTTATTGTCGATCTGGCGTACAACTGGTGCTTCAGTGACCACGAGGACCATCAATAGACGGGCCACAGAAAGGGGTCTGAACTCACTGCTCCCATTACCCCAACTACCGTTGACCTCTGTACACCAACAGTCCAGTTTGCAGTAGAGTTGGGCCACTCGGCCTGGAATCTCATTGACTGGGGTATAATTCTCTTCGGTGATGAATAATGCTTCGAAGTGAGCCCTGATGAGTGGAGAACATGTGTCTGGAGACGCCTCCCGGACAGCGCTGGGATACCAACCGCACCGTCGCTCGCCATACTCCCCGACAACCAGCAGTGATGGTCTGCGGTTCCATTTCGTTTCACATCAGGACCTACTTGTTTGTCATATGCGGCAGCCGTACAACACAGCGGCACGTAGACGTGTTTCCACGTCCCGTTTTGTTTCCCTTCGTGGCAAACCAATCATTTCAGCAAGATAATGCCTACCCAACACTGCGAGAACTTTTACCGCTTGTCTCCGTGCTTGCTGAACCCTATCTTGGCCAGCAAGGTTACCGGGTCACTCCCCAGCTGGGAACATTTGCAGCATTATGGGTGGGGGCTTCCAACCAACTCGGTGTTTTGACGATCTAACGCGCCAATTGTATAGAAATTGGGCCGATGTCTCTCAAGAGAACATAGTGCTATTCCTTACTGTGGCCGCTAGAAGGTCGCCTTGATGCCGCTTGATACACGCGAAGAAGCGTATGGTACAAAAGTGGAGTGAGGTACAAGCGACAGGCGGCACAGTACGTACCAGTCCCGTGGGAGGGTCCGCCAGTTGTACTGAACTTGCTTCTGATTGATCGGCACATTCGGGTGCTAGGCGCCAAATCGCCTCTTATGAATTGTGTATATACTTTGCATTGCATTTAACCCAGTTTTTGGTATGACATTCTGTCATGGTGACCCTATGACTCTTATCTTTTGGTTTATTAAATTTCACTAGTTTTCAGAAACATAAGAGTAACGATATTGCAACCGAAGTTCTTCGGGCACTTTCGGATCGCTTTGGCGCGCATGGCAGATGAAGTACTTCGCCTGCGCTTGTCAATCTGTTTCGGGCTTTCTGATGGGTCGAACATGTTGTACTCTGTTTCTGGCGTTCTTCAGAGCCGGACATCTACCTCTGTTTCGGGCGGACATGTCGTACTCTATATCGGAAGTGGATAGAAAAGTTACCGTAGCCGGCCAGGGTGGCCAAGCGGTTCTAGGCGCTACAGTATGCAACCGCGAGACCGCTACGGTCGCAGGTTCGAATCCTGCCTCGTTCATGGATGTGAGTCAGGTCCTTAGAATAGTTAGGTTTAAGTAGTTCTAAGTTCTAGGGGACTGATGACCTCAGAAGTTAAGTTCCATAGTGCTCAGAGCCAGAGTTACCTTACAATTACGAAAGCTATGTTGAGTGTTGTAAAAGGCAGTGTAAAACGTGCGAGTATTTAAACAATAACCAAACAGGAAACATTAATCAGAAGTGTCACCTACCATCGTTGTCAGTTCTACAGATTTTCCTGTCTGTAGATACAGAGACTAACATGGGAAAGTGGCATCCCATAAAAACCACAGTCACAGGTTCAAGTTAACAGTGTAGCAGCCTCCGCTGAAGAAGATCCCACAACCGACGAGCTGTTTTCTGTGCTGGGGACACAACTTTAGAAGATGACAGGTTGGTGGAAAGAACGGTTAGGGACTCTTATTCAATCTCTACAGATCTCTCCAGGTTCTATATCTGACTTGCCAAGCACACATAATTTATAACCTCCAACAATTCTATCAATCAATGTCAAGCCGAATAACTGATTGCATAAGAACCGAAGGTGAACTAACGCGTTATCGCCTTGCTCAATTTGTGCAGCTCTTTCTCTTGAATAAGTCATCCAAATTTTCTTAAATAGTAATCATTTGTTTGTCCGTCGATGTACGTAACATCCACCGCTTTCCGTGCCATTCGGATAATTCTTTCGTCGCGTGGCCTTTCTTGTCTTAGAACAATGAATATTCTTTGTTGTACGCTGGTTGGCATGGCATATTATACAACACAGTGCGCTTTAATGATCTGCAGTGAGACTAAAACTTTACTTTTCCTTCCCTTACACAAGTAGCTGCATACTGCAGTCAAAAAAGTATTGAGAAAGAGATCAATGACAAAACAAACGCACTAGTACTCCTGGGGGAAGGATATAGCGGACAAATTATCGCACACTCCACTGCAGATTGAGAATTCATCCTGCAGTTCGACAGGCTCTGGGTAAGCCATTTCTCCGTAATATCTTTTCTTCTGGGAGAGCGAGGCCCCCAGTGCGCAACATATGGCGGAGATCTTCTGTCAAGCTAGGAAGGTGGGAGAAGATGTACGGGCGGTGGTAAGGCTGTCAGGGCGGATAACGAATAATGTTTGGAGAGCTCTTCGTTTTTTTAACAAACTTTTATTGCTATGCTATGAACTTTCATAGTTAATTCGACATAGCTCAGTCGGCAGAGCAGTTTCGCGGGAGAGGCAACTTTCCCAGAGCCGGCCGCGGTGGCCGTGCGGTTCTGGGCGCTGCAGTCCAGAACCGTGGGGCCGCTACAGTCGCATTTCTTGAGAGAAATTTAGTTGTTTTCGGTGTGATGACCTGGCAAAAAGCAAGAAAAATCCCATCTTCCTCTGTGGCGTGAAACATCCTTGCTAACACAGCTGGCGTTATTTGCTCCGCACCTGATATTTTTCATAAATTCCCAGATGCAAAAGTCCACTGGGAGGAGGAGGAGATTAGTGTTTAACGTCCCGTCGAAAACAAGTCCACTGGGGTCAGATCGGAAGAGCGGAGAGCCCAAAATCTTGCCGATGCACGGCCAATCGATCTCCAAGGGACAGTAGCATTCAGGAAGTCCCAGATGCAATCGGTCAGGAGCAACAGCTGCTCTTTCTTCTGTTTCGTATGTTCTGGTGTATTACGAATAAAAAAATCGAAAATTTTAACATTAAGACCTAAACGGTGAGGTTTTTTATATGAGACAACTAAAACGACGCACCGTACGGAAAAAAATGTTCTAGAGTCAAAGGGACACCTGTTTGTGGTACAACTGGTCACGCCCTAATCACTCTTGCGTCGTGGCCGGAGTCAACTTTGTATTTTCAAATGATAACTCCCTATTTGTATTGCACATTCAGATTTCACACCAAAATATGCGTACCGTTTACTCAAGTCTTTGTTTCTCATTCGTGGTAGATTGCGCTGTAATCAACAAATATCAAATGTGAATATTTTTTGCCATTAGGAATCGACATATTTGATTCTACATTTCATTTGCGATGTAAATGTGAACTGTTGTGTTCTAAAGTTTGGTATTTATGTTCCAACCTTACTTTAGTATTACAAGTGTGACTGTACGGTACAGATAACATGGCTTGGCATTAATGTCTCTGGCAAGCAAGCTACTTGTGTGGTAACGTAGTTTTATGTTCCCTGTGTGGTAGATTATGCTGAGTCTGCAACCCATCGGTATCCTTGATTTCGGTGGCCTCCTCGAACTCCGACTTCAGAATGAATGATTTCGGTGTGTGTTTCCATCAAACCGCCGTAATTCTCGCTCTGACTGACACGCGGCTACAGATGGTATGCGAACCTTCTGTTAAGGTAAAATGTCCATGAAGTGATGCTGACGAGCGCATCTGCCATGTACTCACCGAAATCAAGCATCCCAATGGTGAGAGGCAAGAGGACTCACCTATATCTAGCATGTCAATGGTTAGAGGCAATGGGACTCACCAGTGTAAAGCATCCTGATGGGAACAGAAAACTATTACATCCACATCGTAATTCCTGGATCATGCTGAACGTAGGTTCTAACTAGACACTGAAACGTATAAATTCGAGGGTAATCCGAAAAGTAAGGTCTCCTATTTTTGTATAAGTACATAGACCTGTTTATTTGTACAATGGTTTACATCTCTTTACAGCTTGAATATTTAGCTGTTTTTCGACATAATCACCATTTCTGTCGATGCATTTTTGGAGATGCTGTGGCAGTTTTCGTATGCCAATGTCATACCAGCTCGCCGCCATGCTGTTCAGAAAGTTATGAACCTCTTCTTTCACCTTGTCGTCCGAGCTGAATCGCTTTCCGGCCCAATGTTCTTTTAACCTAGGGAACAGGTGATAGTCACTGGGCACCAAGTCAGAACTGTAGGGTGGGTGGGTGATTATGTTCCACTGAAACTGTTGCAGGAGAGCAACGGTTAGCCTAGTTGTATGTGGGCGAGCGTTGTCACGGAGAATGTGTACGCCCTTGCTCAACATTCCTCTTCTCCGATTCTGAATTGGCCGTTTGAGTTAATTGAGGTCTCAGCGATTCAGTTCCAACGACGAGGTGAAAGAAGAGGTTCTTTCTGAACAGCATGGCGGTGAGCTGGTATGACATAGGCACACAAAAACTGTCATAGCGTCTACAAAAAATGCATCGACAGAATTGGTGATTATATCGGAAAATAGCTAAATGTTCGAGCTGTAAACTGATGTAAACAATTCTAGAAATAAACAGGTCTATTTCTTATATAAAAATAGGAGACTTTACTTTTGGGATTACCCTCTTATCTAGTACTTTAGAGTCAAATTTGAAGAATAAAGTTAATTTCGAGCATAGATATCACCCATTGGAACATAAAGGTCTACATTTACATCGTAAATGAATTGCGTCGATTCGTAATTGCAGAAACAGGTGTACTTGATAGTTGTCGATTACAGCGCCATCTTCCAAGGATGGGAAATAATGGTCTGAGTAAACCGTACGTATTTTTTTTTTTTAGTAGAATCCAAATATGCAATAACGTGAGTGGTTCCCATTTTAAAATACAAAGCTGATCACGCTCGCTCAGGAGGGGTTCTTAGGACGTGGCCAGTTGTAGCACAGACAAATCTCCCCTTTACTCATGTTAATTTTTCACCTAGAACATTTGTTTTGTACGATGCACCGTTTTCGAAATATTCCGGTGTCTCAAGTTAAAATAAAGAAACCTCCCTGTATATGATCATGAAACTGTTAGTGGATTAATCACACCTGAAGATGGCAATGAGATGCCGAGTGACCTTTACGGTCGGAGGTTCGAATCCTGCCTCGGGCATGGATGTGTGTGATGTCCTTAGGTTAGTTAGGTTTAAGTAGTTCTAAGTTATAGGGGACTGATGACCTCAGATGTTAAGTCACATATTGCTCAGAGCCATTTGAACCATTTTTTGAGGTGCCGAAACCGGCAGTTATTAAGATATCTTGACGTAATAATGCATTATAGATTGATTGGTAAAGTTGCTTACTTCTGTTCGTCAGTATTGTTAAGAGAATTAAGCAGAAAACACCCATACTTGTCGCTAGGACGACGAAAAAAAGCACATTTGAAGATGGCAATAAGATGTCGAAACCGGGAGTTATTAGGATATCTTGACGTAATAATATATTATAGTAAAATTTGTAAAGTTGCTTACTTGTGTTTGTCAGTACTGTTAAGAGAATGGACAGAAAGCGCTTTGACGACGGGAGACGGTGATATCGAAACGGCTCCCGTACTACACAAGTGAAGGAAGAGACACAGAACAACACGGCGGACGTTGCCGCTTGGTGCCGGATGTCGGCGCTAATTCCCCGCGACGCCGGAATTCCGCAGCCTTGTTGCTGGGCGCTGGGGTGCTGAGGGAGGCAGTGGGGGGGGGGGGGGGGGGGGAGTAGAGGGCAGGATGAAAAACTGCGCCGGCGCCAGCCTTAAACTTTATTAGAAACGTGCCCTCGCCTGCACTCCTAGGGTTGCCGCTTCCCCCTCCCCAGCCAGTGGCTGCAGCGGCAGCAGCAGCAGCAGCGAGATTTCCGCGCCCCGGCGTCCAGTTGGCGCGGCTTTTTCTATTCGGGGTTTTATTTCGCCCCAGAGAGCGCGAGATGTATTGGCCAGAGGCGGCCGCTCTCGCCTCGATGAGCGATGACCCGCGGGGACCCTGGAGCCGCTCCCGTCATTGTCCCCGTGGGAACGCGGCCCGGCAGTTCGAGGCCGGTGCACAGCAGCCGGCGTCTCCGTGGGCGGCTTCTCCTCGCAAACGACGCGCGTAGTTTCAACTCTCGCTGCTCTACATCTTTTCCCGTGTTCTATTGGCGAACTGTGTTTGGGGAGAACGTACGTCGGCAAACCATCGTACGACATCTGGTTTCTATGATTGTTTCGTCTTCGTCATTTCGTGAAGCTGAACCGTATTTGGCAGGAAGATTTTCCCCGACTCTTGCAGGAAAGTATGGTTGTTGCAGTCTTCAGTCCGAAGACTGCTATCATGCAGCTGTCCATTTTAATCTGTCCTGTACAAGATTCTTAATCTTTGAATAACTACAGCAACCTGCTTTCTGTATTCATCCCTTGCTCTTGTATACGTTATCGACTTTGCGTGGTATCCGGCATTCTGTAGAAAGTTTGGGTAATGTATTGAATTCCTAAAATTGATCATCAAAGTACGAAAATATTTATATTTTATACGCTGCCTGGGCATTACATACTTTGCCAGATTTCCTACTGGGATAGTATATAATACGAATAATCCCGCCATATTTTCCGCCACCACTGTTTGCGATGACGTTTGCGTCTTTGTTTACTGCTTGCGAAGACAGCCCATTGTTGTATGACGTTCACGTATCACGCCAAGATATCACCATGACAATTCTCGTGTATAGCATATGGCTTAAGTTCCCGTCATGCTTTCCCGTTGTTCTTGAGCACCATGTCGGATGGGATTGTGGTGCCATGCTGACACGAAACGACGATTCTTCGATGAATTATCTCAAGTAAGAGCCAATGCTGCTATTAACTGCGTTTTCCTAATCGAAACGTTACCAAAAGTTAGTCAACGATGTGAAACACGCTAACACCACCATGCAGAAGAAACCTCGAGACTATTGACGTAATTATGGTCGAGAAGAAGACTAAGTTGATCTATTCTGTTAAAGAAGGTACAAGTGCTGTTCACTTTTACAGCCCGGACTCTGAGTTACTTGATGTGCTCCTTACGGCCCATTTGGTCGTCGGTCATAGAGGACGGGACAGAATGATGAAAAATCTTTTACCTAGGTATAAGAACATTATCCTTTAGGGTACTGAGCTGTACATTCATCTTAGTGGGTCTTGCCAGAAGAAGCAAAATCGTATTAAAAAAGGTGTTGATATGAATCCAGTTGTGTTTCCGGAATTCAGCTCCTATTGCCAGGTTGATGTAATCTATTTTCAGTCCCATACTGATGGAGGGTATAAGTTTGTAATGGTCTACCAAGATCATCTCACTCTGGAATCAAAAAGAGCGGATGAAGTCGCCCGCGACCTCATTGTCAATGAGGTCGTGGGCAACTTCATTATCGATGAGGCCGTGGGCTATTTCATCCACTCTTTTCGATTATTTATGTTGCTCGGAGCTCCAACAATTCTGCAGGCAGACAACGTTAGCGGATTTGCAAACAATGAGGTGAGGCAGCCTAAAGCAGTTCTGGACTGCCTTCATTATCGTTCATGGTAATGCGCGCCAAGCATAAAGTCAGGGTAGTTCGAAAGAGCAAATCAGGACTCAGAAAATATGCTGTGTGCTTGAATACAAGACGAAAAAATTATCAGCTGAAGTGACCGACTGCTGTTCGTTCACCTTCTGAAAAACAGATTTCTATATTCTGGGATTAACGGGTCACCATGTTGCAAAACTAGAATAGGTCTCTCGGCATCGTCCCTGTCTCACGACGTTTTACAAGACTTAGGGAATGAGGAAGATCTGGGAAAAATAGTAGCGTTCAAACAACACAACAGCAGAAAGAAAGAGGAGATGATGCAGTGCAAGAGGCACAGCTCCCTGGAGAAGACATATATAAGAATGCAATCTATGATGGAGGGAACCTAAACAGTGACGAAGCCATGGTTATTGAAGAGCCTTCCATGACTGTGGTTACCGAAAATACTTCTTTTTCTGGTATCTGTTACGTCTGCTTAAAATAAACCGGCGGTACTTCTACACGTCAAAAGTGTGGCCGAAACATTCATGTCATCTGCGGACAATCTCCCAAAAAAACGATGACGGCGACGAAGTAGAAGGTTATTGGGTTAGCGTTTTGTGCAGTGTTTGCTTCAATATTGAGAAAGCTATCCACAGTGAAATGGAATAGAAATTGAGTTTTGAGATTCAGTCAAAAAAAAAAAAAAAAAGGGATTATGAACAAAAAATTCCTCCTGTGCCTTTGGGTGCCGCTTTGCGAGTTCCGATTCCCGACGTCCGCAAACAGCAATGCGACTTACGCAGTCTGTTGCCGGTTGTTCTGAAAGTGACGGAAGACGTTTTTACCAACTGGGAACTGCGGAAGGAATCTCGAAGCAGCCCTAAGCGATATCGCAATTTACGGTATGTACACAGAACTTAAAGAGAATTGAAGTTTCTGACCACGAAACACCTCTCCGATTTGCAGATACTTCTCTGTTCACACGAAGCGGCCAAGGATTCGTCAGCTGTAAGTTGTGGCGATACCTGTAAGACACCGCTAGCCCACGCCTCTCGCGGTGTGCGTTTAACCCCATTTAAAGGACGCGCCAAGCGCGCGCCCAGCGGCTGTACGATTAATTAAATAATCGCCGTGCTAATCACAGTGGAAATCTCTGGTCCAGAGGGACGTGAAGAGGCTGTGGGCCAGAGAGAGAGTATAGTCAGTCGAGTCTTGTTCAGTCTTAAGAGTCAGTCGAGCTAGAAAGTGTCTTGTGAAACGATCATTCTGTGGATAATATTAGTGTGATGATTTCTTTTATATGTGTTGTGTTGTCTTCTTCGATGAGTAAAAAAAAAAAAATATAGGTAAAATAAATTTTTGTGATGTCCATCAATAAGTTCATTCCAGTAAAAATAGAACCACTTCCCTTCACCTTTATTCACCCTTTTTTCTTTCTTTCCTTTCAACAAATAAAAAACAAAAAAATTACCACCCTCCTTTTGTTATTAATTCCGGACATCACAAAGTCCAGTACGAAATGCCGAGATATGACGTGCCCTTGTGTGAAAAAGAAAACTGAAAATCAGAACGTCACTCTAGCCTTCCCCGCTGCAACAAGTAGGCGTTGCCACTTCTACTTTGTGTCTTGCAGTTAACAATATTCTGTTCACAGACTGCCTATTGGCTTCTGTGTCGGGTTCTTCGGCCGACGATCATCTGATGATTTTTCTGAATTCCGCCAGCACGAGTGGCTGGCAAATTTAAAGCTCCACATTGCACTGCTGGTGGTGGACTGGCGCCGAGCTCTGTGCCGCTGACTGTGTGTAGCTGGCGCGCGTCGTTTCCCGTGCGGTTCTCCTCTGCGGCGGTGGCGTGCTGGAGCACGGGAAGCCAGGATCCATTTACCTTCGGGTTTTTGCCGTGTTTCTTTATTTCTATGGCTCCTCTGAACAGGCAGGTGTGACACCTTTTCTCTACAGCCAGAACTGCAGTGTCGGTGAATTTTACCACTTGATCGGTCTCACACAGCGGGTGCTCTGCCACGGCCGATTTCTCCACCTGCCCCAGCCTGCAATGTCGGCTCATCCTGGTGTTGACTGATCGTCCAGTCATTCCAGTATAAACTTTTCCGCCTGTGCGTGGTATGCGGTATATTCCCTACATTGCAAGTCTTTGATCTTGTTTCAGATCGGCAAAAGAAAAAAGTAGCCCACTTGCAATATGTCGCATTTTATGCACACGCGGAAAAGTTTATGTTGTAATGACTAGATGATCAATCAACACCAGGATCACAGAACATAAGCGACATTGCAGGCTTGGGCAGGTGGACAAATCGACCGTGGCAGAGCACGCGCTGTGTCGGACCGACCACATAGTAAAATTCACCGACATGGAAGGTCTGGCTGTAGAGAAGTGCTGTCACGCCTTCTTGTTTAAAGAAACCATAGAAATACACAACCACGACAATAGCTTTAACAAGAAAGAAGAAAGCCTCAAGGCAAACGGATCCTGGCTGCCCGTGCTGCAGCGAACGACCGTTGCAGGCAGCAAGAGGGCGAACAGCACCGGAAATGACGGTTGAGAAGCCCTCGGATGTTGGCGGCCGTGAGCTCGTCTCCAGTCCACCACCAGCAATGGGGAGTGAAATTTTCACGACACCATCCACTTGTGCTGGAGAAACGTCAGAAAAAACCATCAGGCGAACGTCGGAGGAAGGACTCGACAGAGAAGCCAACTGACAATTTGTCAACAAGTGGCCACGGATGTCTTAACAATATATACAGTATCAAATTGCCCAAATGTAAAGTGATTTTTGTGAACAAGTGAGTACCTACCGTAACAAGTACTTCAATCTAAGTTCTGCTTTCGCTGTTTTTCGGTAAGAATTTCCTATGCTTTACTGCGTAGTTTTGTTCTTCCAGTTTCAAACGCGTACTAATTCTGAAACTCTTCTCATCTTGTGCCCTTTTAACACTTCGAGTAAAAGGTAGCGGTCATTCAGTATAATGCCTAGGAAGTTATCGAATATATATGTAAGAATGTAACATTTTCACAAAAAACTTATAACATTTCGTAGTTTGCCTAAAGTAATCAGGCATTCTGTACATACCTAGGCATTCTAGAGAATAGCAGGATTTCACACAATGCTAACAATATATACAATTTATATCTCCTGCACTTCCCTCCAGTACAAAATTCGCAATTTCTTCATGTCTCAAGATGTGTCGTATAGACCGATCCCTTCTCTTAATCAGGTTGTCACATAAATTTCTTATCTCCTCAATTCGGTTCTGTAATTTCTCATTAGTTACGCGACCCATCCATCCAACATTCAGCATTCTCCTATAGTACCAAATTTAAAAAGGCTCAATTCTAATCTCAAGCCTTCACACCAAATTCCTTCAGAAAAGACTTTCTAAGAATCAAATTTATACTACATGTTAAGAAATTCCTTTATCCTAGAAATGCTTTCCGAGCATTTCCCATTTACTCTACTTCGGCCAAGATGTTAAGAAATCCTTCTATCCTACAAGTGCTTTTCGTGCATTTCCTATTCTCTATACTTCGGCCATCATTAGTTGTCTTTCTGCCCAAATAGCAGATCTCATTTACAACTTTTAGTGTCCTATTTCCTAATTTAATTCCATCTGTATAGGCTGTTGCAGTTCAACTACAGTCAGTTATCCATTTTTTTGTTTTGTTTCTGCATTTGTTGATGCTCATCTTATACCTTACTTCGAGTCGCTGTTCAACTCTTTCATCTGCTCTTCCAAGTCCTTTACTGTTTCTGACAGAATTGAAATATCGCAGGGAAGTGTAATTGTTTTCGTCGTTTCTCCCTGCACTGTATTCCCTTCTCGAGATATTACTTTAGTTTCCGTTCGTGCTTGCTCAGTGTACAGACTGAATAACGTAATGACACAACCCTCTCTCACTGCCTTCTCAATTACTGCTTTCTTTTCTTGTACTTGGGAGTCACAAATACAGGCTATTCTCTGTACAGGCAGTATACGATCTTCCGCTCGCTGTTTTATTATCTCTTCTACCTTCTGTGGATCGAAATCCCTTCAAAAAATGTTAAACGATGCTTGCCTTGTCTCATTGACTGAGGTGGTCTCTTTGTGCGATCTTATACCTTATTAAATGACTCTCTTGATTGGAATATGGATTGAAAATTACTGTTCTGTCAACCCGTGCTCAAAACACTCTTAAAAAAACAAAAGCGTGGATAGACATGTTGACTGCAATTTGAATTTTATTCACCCTTGGCATACGTTTTCAACTCCAATTTCTCCGTCGTATTCCATTACCCAAATTCCTGGGAGAATATTGGGATTTCAAAATTCTGTGAAAGTTTCTGCAGACTGCCTAAGCTTTAACTGTAATAAAGACGCTGTTCATTCGACAGCTTACAGTCCAATAAACTAAAAAGTGTGCATTCCCAGAAAGAAACTACTGTTACCATCAATCAACGAAGGGCGGAACCACATCATTGGAACAAACGCCATCTCGTCTATCACATTTGCCGTGCAGAGTGCAAATGAGAGTTACTTTCAGAATTGAGATAAGTATACAGCTTTAAACATTTTTGAAAAACTGTTATTTTCCACTGTAGCTGTGTTTTTGGAACAAGAAGGGCGGTGGGGAATGGGAACTGGCAACTGGCAAGAGGGCAGCTAGGAGGAGGAGGTATTCAGACAGTTACCCTTTGCGTATATGCAATAGATTTGACCAACAGTCAGAGATGAGTGGAGAGGAGCCTCTTGTAGCTGCAGATGTAGTGAACATGCAGCAGTCCTCAGCAGTTAGGAGCCCTATGTCAGCTAAAGTCTAAGAGAAAGAAGAAGGTTCTGCTGCTCGGTAGCTCGCACAGTAGAGGTGTGGGACAGGAGTTGCAGGAAATGTTGGGGAGTGAGTACCAGGTCACCAGCATTGTGAAGCGTACTGCAGGATTGGCTCAGGTGACTGACAGCATAGGGGTGTTATGTAGGAATTTTACGGAGGGGGATCAGGTAGTGATAGTGGATGGAGCAGGGAACAGTCTTGATAGGGACGGGGAATATGATGTAGGTGGTGACCTGGTAAAGATATCTACTCAAGCTGGTGGCACTAATGTGCATTTCGTTCAACTGTCACAGCGTCATGATAGGCCTCATCTTAATGCGGCTGTTAGGCGCGGTAACATGGGGCTGGGGAGGGCGCTGATGGCAGAGGGCATGGTTCACATTTCAGTGGTGCCATTTGGGTCCATCAGTAGATCGGGTTTCACTAGGCATGGTCTGCACCTCAATAGGTATGGAATGTGGAGGCTGGCATATCTTATAGGTAACAGTGTAGTGTGTGGCGGTGGGATCACTCTTGGAAAAATTCCTGTAGTGGATGGTGTTAAAGCAGCACCTGTTTTTAGATTGAAGTCAGCTGATAGGTATACATGCTTAAAGGAAGTCCCTCTAACTAAGGGTTCAACTTCAGAGGACGTCATGTTTCCAAGTGGTGAAGGAATTAGCATATTTCATCAAAATATAAGAGGTATTAGAGGTAAAGTTAGTGAACTGCTTATAGATGTTGGCTTTGGATTTATGGGTATGTCGGAGCACCACTTAAATAATTTGACACTTCAGAGGCTTCCTCTACCGGGTTACAGATTAGCTGGCTGTTTTCCAAGGAGTTGTTGCGGGATGGGAAAATGGGTATGTTCGTAAAGAACAGTATTCCATCTGAATCCATAGACGTATGACGGCACTGCACTGAACAGATATTTGAATGTTGTGCAGGGACAGTGGAATTTAGTGAAACTAAACTTCTAATTGTTGTTGCCTATATGTCCCCTGAATTTGACTTCAGAGCATTTCCGCTAGCTGGAGAAGATTCTTCATTCACTTTGTGTGAAGTACCAGATATTAGTTGTAAGTGGTGACTTCAATATAAATTTTGTACATGTTGGTGCAAGAAAAATGACGTTGGTGATGTTGGTAGATGTTCTAAATTCATATGATCTGATGCAGACTGCGTTTTTAACTAGGCTACAGGGGAACAGTGGCACAGATATAGACAATGTTTTTATTCATTCTTCATCACTAGATGGGCATTCTGCTAGTAAAAAGGTGAATCGCCTTTCATACCATGATGCACAAATTTTAACATTAAAAGGCTTTTGTAACCAAACAAATATCACATATAATTACAAACTATGTAGGAAAGTTAATCCAACAGCAATAGAGTGTTTTTTAAACCTTGTCAAGGAACAAGAGTACCAGGATGTTTATAATGCCGATAATATAGATGATAAATACAATGCTTTCCTTATCACATTTCTCATGCTCTTTGAGAGTTGCTTTCCATTAGAACGTTCTAAAAGCGGTACTGGCAGTAGTAGGCAACCCGGATGGCTGACTAGTGGGATAAGGATATCATGCAGAAGAAAGCGGGAATTATATCATAATGTTAGAAGTAGTCACAATCAAGCTACAGTAGCAGTACTGTAAAGTGCTTAAAAATGTTATTGGGAAGGCAAAGAGCATGTGGTATGCAAATAGAATAGCTAAGTCACATGATAAAATTATAACCATAGGGTCAGTTGTGAAGGCAGTGTCTGGTCAGCAGCACAGGGTCGACAATATAAAGTCAGTTCGTAGTAAAAATATTTCTGTTACTGATAAATCAGATGTATGTGAAGTATTTAACAATCTTTTCTGAACATTGCGGGTGAATTACATAAATTATTTAGTTTTTGCAGGGAATCATAACACTTTCTTGGCAAATGCCTTCCCGAGATTGATGTCTGAAATACTCCTCTGTGACACCGAGAAGAGGGAGATTGAGTCAATAATTAAATCGCTGAAGACTAAGGACTCTGATGGATATGAGTACAGTGCTGCACATGTTAGCCCTGTATTTAGCCATACTTGTAATTTTTCCTTTAGGAATGGCCAGTTTCCTGAACGATTAAAGTACTCAGTAGTAAAGCCGCGTTATAAAAAGCGAGGAAGGGGTGGTGTAGATAATTTTAGACCTATGTCATCAGTGCTTGCTAAAGGTATTGAAAAAGCTGTGTATGTAAGGATAATTCATATTTTTGTATCACATTATTTGCTATCAAACGTACAGTTCTTCTTTAGAAGTCATTTAACAACTGAAAATGCTATATTCTCTGTTCTCTGTGAGATAACGGATGGCTTAAATAAAGGTTTCGAACGCTAGGCATATTTTCTGATTTAAATAAGACGTTTGATTGTTTTGATCATAAAATATTGCTCCAAACGTTGGACCATTGCGGAATACGGAAAGTATCTCACAGTTGGTTCACCTCTTACTTTAGTAACAGGCAGTAAAAGGTCATTATTCACGATGTTGAGAGTGGCTGTGATATGGGGTCTGAGTGAGGTACAGCCAAGTGGGGGATGCCCCAGGGATCAGTGTCGGGGCTACTCCTATTCCTTATTTATATAAATGATATGCCCTCTAGAATTACGGGTAACTAAAATATTTCTATTTGCTGAGGACACTAGCGTGGTTGTAAAGGATGTGTTGTGCAACATTGTCTCACTGTCAAGTTGTGCAGTTCATGACATAAGTTCATGGGTTGTAAACTAACGCTAAATCACAGTGAGCTTAGTTTTTACTGTTTCTGACACACATGTCATCAAAATCTGGCGTTTTAATTTCACAGAATGGGAATATGATTAGTGAAACTGAACAGTTTAAATTTCTAGGTGCTCAGATAGATAGTAAACTGACGTGCAAAGCCAACGTTCAGGGTCCTGTTCAAAGACTAAATGCTGCAATTTTTACTATTCGAACCGTATCTGATGTGAGTGATCGTTCAACATATAAATTAGTTTACTTTGCTTTTTTTTCATTCTCTTATGTCGTATGGTATTATATTTTGGGGTAACTCTTCCCATTCTAAAACGATATTTTTGGTTCAGAAACGGGCGGATCGGGCAATAAGTGGTGTAAGTTCACGAACCTCTTGTCGACGCCTGTTCACGAGTCTGGGTATTTTGACACTGACCTCTCAGTATGTGTATTCCTTACCGTCATTTCTTGTCAACAGTATTAACTTACTCCCAGGAATTAGCAGCTTTCACTCAGTCAATACTCGACAGAAATAAAATCTGCATTTGGATCGGACTTCTTGAACTATTGTGCAGAAAGGTGTGCAATATACTGCTGCATCCATTTTCACTAAGCTACTACTCGAATTCAAAAATCTTTGCAGTAATCCACGCGCTTTCAAATCGAAACTGAATAGTTCTCTCATGGGCTACTATTTCTATTCTGTTTAGGATTCCCTTGGAAAATTAAGCTGATTCTTGCTGCATATTTGGTTTTGTTTACTTAAACTTATGAACTGACTTTTTTTGGGTTCATAAACTTTTATTTCTTTCTGTTACTACTTTTATGTTGTAATTTCATGTACTGACACGTTCCATGACCTTGGAAATTTGGTCCTATGGAACTTGACGTGTAAATAAAGAAAAATAAAAGCCATTATCAGTCAAACAATAGACCATCTATAGGCATTAAGACGACATTAATTGCAGAACATGTGTTCAATCATGACCGTTGGCATCTAGACCAACGTCACACACTGACTGCAACAAAGTTAATAATGCAGGAATGCCAGACTGCGAGAAGATACCACTTGATCCTGGTATTACGCTTTGCCCTGTTACCATATTGCCTAATGTAAAAACGAGAAACAAAAGAACTGTTCAGGAGCGGGATTAAAACGCAGGGTACCAATGATAAGTTTCGCTAATGACATCCTTATTGCTGTATCTCACGTAGTGAGATGATTAAGAGAAAGTACGTTCCAGACCAACAAATGATATGTTTATTAACAAAAGGACACTAACGGAAACAAAAATTTCTCGCATAGATTACTACAAGACTCTCTCAGTCTCCTATCAGGCGTGCGTGTGAAAAACAACAAAGTGAATTAAGATGATGGGACGTAGAGGCTAATTCGACGAAGTTTTAGACGGGAAGGAAGCAGAGTGAACTCCGTGGAAGCTTGCTGAAGATACTTCGCGGGGACGATGTTGGAACGGTTCGACGTCGCCCTGTGGTAACTCCTACCGGTTTCTGTCTCAAGGGCTGGCTTTAGCCGGCAAGTGAGTTGGCCCAAGGCGTCGGCGGCGAACTGTCGATGAGTGAAACTGCGACGCTGCAGACAGCCGATGCGCTGAGGTACACTTGTGGATCTCTTTCCGCAAACCTAGCTCGGCGGAGGGAGGTAGATCCCTAGCGGGTGGGACTTCTAGTGGCGTTTTCTCCTCCGTCTACAGGTTTCGTTAAGACTGTCGCGGAAGGCCCCAGTCCTTGGAGGCGACGCCGGTATGTATGCATGCGATGGCGCTTCGTCAGAAGGGTTGCCGACCCTTCAGGCGTACTGCTGATATATGACACCTACCCACGGTAAAGGAAGAATTGCAGGACCTTTTAAATGGATTGAATACTCACTATGGACTGAGAATAAACCGAAGAAAGACGAAAACGTATCAGAAAGAAGACTACCAATGAAGTTTACATCAAATTCGTGGGCCACAGTGTAGACGTAGTGAAGAAACTATTTTAATTTGGAACCAAAACAAGTCATGACGGATGAAGCAAAGAAGGAAGGTACATAAAACCGAGTAGCACAGGCAAAGATGGCATTCCTGTCTAAGAGAAGTATCCTGGTATCAAATAGGGAAAGACGAAATTACTGAGAATGTTCCCCTGTAGCACAACATTGTATCGTAGCGAATCGCAGACTAAGGAAACTCGAAAAGAAGAGAATCGAAGCGTTTGTTGAAAATTAGTTAGACTGACAGAATAAGGTATGAGGAGGTTCTCCGCACAGCTGGCGAAGAAAGGGACACATCGAAAACAGAAGGAGGAACAGATGATAGGGATTGTGCTTTTTTATTCCAGTCTCTGATCACAAATGAATTCTTTAGACGATGACCGGTTTCAGTCTGTAATGACCATCTTCAGATCTTTTTTACACTATGTCCTAAAATGGTAAAAAGATCTGAAGATGGTCATTACTGTCTGAAACCGATCATCGTCTAAAGACTTCATTTCTGATCAGAGACTGGCATAAAAAAGCATTTTGCAGCATTGGATCACTGTTTGTACAAGCGATTATGTCGCAGTTGATGAAGATAGGGATTGTGTTAAGACTCCAGGGAATAGGTTGCATGGTGCTTACGGAAGCTGCAGATGGTAAAAACTGTAGGGGTGGACCACATTCAACAAATAATTGGTCCCATAGTGTGAGATGAAGGGGGTGGAAAAGGAGAGGAATTTGTGGTGGGCTGCATCAAGGTCAAACGAGTCAGTACTTATGACCTCATCAGTCCCAAGCAGCCAAGAAAATTATAAATAAGTAAATTAAGTAGTTTCCTCCATTCTATAATTTTGACGTTGCTCTAGAAACAAATTATCACCACTGGGCTCTATTGTAATTGATGTCATTTTTATGCCTGATGATGCAATGCACTTTGACCGAAAGTGGTAGTTTTACCGCTGTGCCACATTATGATTTTAGAAAATTTACAGAATTGCAGTCGTGGATTTAGGCCGCACCCAATGAATAGGAAATGCTTAAGAGATCAAACGTTCCTTTCGCGAACTGTGTAGCGTTATTGGAGAGAAATGAGGTGCGTTATGAGAGAGAAGTGCAGAGGGGCGTAAAGAAAGGATGGCCCGTGAAGGCCGTCGGCGACTCGCCGGGCGTTATAATTACGATTCCGGCGGCGGCACTTTCCGCCGCGGCTGGTCCGGTTATCTAAGGGCCGCCGAGCCCGGCCGGACGAGCGGCCGTGATGTATGGGGCGGAGGCTGTCAGGAGCCGCGCAGCGCCCGCCTGGCCGGGGAGGGGGAATCCCTGCGTCTGCAGCGCATCGCATCGCGCGCAGCTGGCCGGCGCGGCCGTCACTTGTCAGTCAATACGGGCGGCCGGCGCTCGCTTGTCTCGCTAATTAATTTCCTCGACTGGCCACGCGGCGGCTCTGCAGTCGGCTGGGCGCCGACAGATAGCGCGCGTGACGGGCGCCCTCCCGGCCCCCTGCCGCCCGCCGGCTGCCTCGCCGTGATTTATGACGCCTGGGCCTCTCCCCCTCCCCCACAACCGCCCCCGCCGCCGCCGGCGCCGGCGCCCGCCGTGTTCCGCTCAGTTAGATACGTCGGCACGCGCGCCGCCTGCTCCCACGCGCATTACGGGCTCTTCCCGGCCAACACAGTTTCTGACGGGACCTGCTCTTTTCTCCTCCTTCCGCGGCTCGCTTCATCAGTGTTTCGGACACGTAGGCGAGCCAAGCCACTTCTCTCGCCAGCTGCAGTGCGATCTTACGTTCTCCCCACCCCTCTCACGAACTCTAGTCTGAAAACCTGCTGTTCTTGCGGACATTGACCCCAAGTCTGATTTCCAAGTTTCTGGGTTTGAAGGCAAGTTAATGTTGTCTCTGGCCTTTACCAAATTTCGAGGACTTATGTAGTTGTCTTTTGTCAGGCGTCGGGAGCAGATTTCCTTGCTCTCTACCCGTACAAACAAATCTGCATAAGGGTCCTGAAGAAGTCAAATAATGGGGCTTTCTCAGTATACAGAGTTATGAAACTTACTAGGCTCAATGGGAATTTTTGCTTGCCTCCACTGCAAAGCAACATGTTCACGATGCACTATATGCTGTTTGTGCCTTCTGAAATGTTTACAGCATCTTTGAACTACACTGCCATGGTAAATTTGATTGCCTATAAAACAGTTCAAATAGTTCAAATGACTCTGAGCACTATGGGACTTAACATCTGAGGCTATCAGTCCCTTAGACTTGGAACTACTTAAACCGAACTAACCTAAGGACATCACAGACATCCATGCCCGAGGAAGTATTCGAACCTGCGACTGTAACAGCAGCACGGTTCCGGACTGAAGCGCCTAGAACCGCTCGGCCACAATGACCGGCTATAAAACAGTATTAGTAACACAGTTCAAGCAATAAGAAACACAATGTCCGTTGTAGGCTGTATTGAGCTTTATTAAAATCGTGCTATTAGGTAATTTCGGCCTCGAGATATTATCAACCACATTTTCTATGTCATGTAGCACATATCGTGCTCAGCACATTCTTTTATGTCGCATACATAAAACCAGAAGTCTTACTCCATCGCAACATACTCTACATGTCACCTGTTTAAGCAGTTGAGTTTACTTCTTAAGTATTTTTTACCAAAAAGGTGATGTAAATTAGTGATGCGTCTTCAGACAAAACTGAGCGATTACATCAGATTTTTTTATGGATTTTACCATTTCTGCATTTCCTTTTTGACTTTTTAGGACAGTGTTAGCATAATACAGTTTTTACCTAGTAAGTTACTGTAGCTGTTAGGAATATTGTGACTGAATGTTAATGTTAATTCAGTCCAAACAACCAATATAGCAGAAAACTGCAATTGTTCATCGAAGGTAGTCACTGCACGCTATGATCATAAAGTAAACACTTGTTTTGACAGGGTGACATTGGAACGGAAATGTGGCGATACAACATAACACACCAATAACATTCATCCAGAGTATGTCACTATATAGAACTTGGATACAGTCTGATGCATTGCACCTGATGTTCTGTTGCTAAAACAAAAACACTTAAATAACTTTCCTGTCTCTTGGCAGTGTGTGACATTGTCGCTATAACTGACGGCAGTGTTGCACACACTGTCGTCTGTAATATACCTCTGCTGTGCCTCAGTGTAGTCTTGCAGAGATCTGTCCTGCGCTGACTCTCGGCACTGAACTGCGTCCTGTAACTGCTGATTCGGAGTTGTCTGGGTGTCTGTGGCACGCCGTGTTTTGGTGCCCGTTGGCGGAAGAATGTCCAGGCCCGCCAGTAAAAGGCAGAGGCCATGTGGATCACGATGAGAGCGCTTCCTGTGGTGGATGCGCGCACTATCAACAGAGGTACGTGACACGCTGGAGGAAGTCGTGTGGAGGAAGCAAGAGGTTCGGATTCCGTGCACCATCTGGAGACTGCTGTTAGAAACTGGGAGATACCAGGCGACTGGTTGCGCCTGCGTGGTGGTAGCCTATCACGATAGTTGTTGTGTACCTCTTCCTTGGCACATGACAGTTGCAAAGACCTTACTACCATAAAAAAGTATTCGTAGCGTGAAGCAGCTAAAATGCGACAAATTTCACAAAAATCAATAGGCCGTTTAACTCAGGCATCAAATAATGAGCCCGAATATCAGTCTACTTGACAAGGAAGGTCAGTCTTTGAATGAAGCACTTAGGATACGGTTTTGAATCCACAATCTGCACTGGAGCCGTGGATGTCCACGTGTATGTTCCCAGAGCTAATGGAACCGCCGCCAGCTAATCTTCGTCAGGTGCCGAGGAGCGGTTCCCCTGGAATACGGCGGTTTCCCGCCCTCCCACCGGCATGATGAAGAAGGTATCGGGATTCATCAGACCATACAACGGTCCGTCACTGCGCCCACGTCCACTGCCAATGGTTAGGTGCTCATTTGAGTTGTACTTGCCGATGTCGTAGTGTTGACATTGGCACATACATGGGTCGTCAGCTGCGGAGGTCCATCGTTGGGAGTGTTCGGTGCACTGTGTGTTCAGACAGACTTGTACTGTTCCCACCATTAAAGCCTGATGTCAGCTCTGCCTAACTTCACGGCCTGTCCTGCATTACCAGCTCGCCCAGCATACGACGTCCGACATCTGTAATGAGGGGTGGCTGCTCAATCCCACGACGTCTGGACGTGGTTTCACTTTGGTTTGAATACGTGTTGAAGACACTCACCCCAGTACTCATCGATGACCCGACAAGTAGTGTAGTTTCAGGAATGCTTTGTGTCGAGACTCCGGACCATCAGAATATGCCCTCTGTCAAACTCAGATAGATCGCGCGCCCTCCCCATTCCACGCACGTAGAGCACGGTTCGCTGATACTACGTGCACTGCACGTGTGCCTGACTAGCAGTCACTCCTCGCCAGGTGACGCTGCTGTAGCCCGGGTGGTGATCATGATGTTCTGGCTGATCATTGCGTAAGGTGCCAGGACATTGCCACTTACACGTTAGCTTACCAACATAAGTATTAATAATAAAGTGAGTGGAAATTGAATTATGATAAATATGACGCACTCTCGAGCAGTACTCCCTGCATGTCTGCAGGATTGAGGCACTAACTTAAAGCGTTGGTGAAAAGTATCGGAAGTTGAGGATTGAGCTATGTAAAGTCTGCAGATGGCCGTAACTCGCCGGGCTGCCGTGGTCGGCAGGTAGCGCTCACAGGAAACGCGGGACAATACGGAGCTTTTGGGGATAGCCCGGCATCCGGAGCCACCTGTGCTGGGCAACACGTGGCGAAGACGGGAATTTCGTTTGCCTAGGGGCGTTAGGACCTACTCGATCATTGGGTGGATCTCAGTGGAGGGATTTCAGCGATGATAGAGCGTTCGACATTGGCCGAAACTCAGTATTCTTCCGCCGCGTTTTCGTACGCGTGGAAGACGAGAGAATTGCGGGGACTTCGCCTTCAGCCATCGAGCGGTACGGACTTGGAGACGGCGTCTTGGCCAACGTCTTCGAAGGGAGATATACGGTCTGTATCACAGCATTGCATCAACGCTTGTTCCGTGCAGAGTTCTGCGGTTAGAGCTCTTTGTGTGCTCAGCAGCGAGATTTTCATCAACGCCTAACCACTTCCGACAATTTAGCCAATATTCTCTATCTAGAACTTACCTTTGCTAGGTGCCGAGTATTTGTCAACGTAGCTGCCGCTAACAGGGGCGCGTAATTCCAAATTTTTAATGTGCCATTCTCAGGAGTGTGTGGGTGAACAAAGAGATGCACTTTTTTTTTTTGTAAATTTTGTCAGTTGTGGGGATTATCAAATTAAAATGCCAATATTACGATCGAATTATCGACTTCATTGTAGCTAGAATGTACCCTGTCCCAGTAAGCTTAACATGTACTCTAGTCACTGCACAGGTTGCCCAGACGGGAAGGAAAGAAGGTTTAGCAGTTTTCTATGTCAGCGACGAACAGATAAGCTTCAATTGTAAAGCCGTACTAAAAACATGAAATGTATTCGCAGTTTGGGAGTGCGATTATACTTTAGCTGTACCATTTTGCACAAACTCATGAAAATTTGTGGCGGACCAGGCTTGAACTCGGATTTCTCGCTTATGGCGAGCGGTCACCTTAACCATTTGGGCCCCCCGGACCCACCCACACTCCCATATTTCACCATTTGTGCACGTCCTACAGTCTCACAGATGCTGTGGTTCCCGCACAGGGAGAGCTCTATCGCCCTGTCCAGGCATGTAGTACCATTTTGCAGTGTCGCTGTTTTACGGTGTACTAGACATGAATTAAAGACATATAACGTGTATCCACAGGAGATGTAGCCTGTAACTGAAAAAGTGTGATGATAATCTCTCCATCGGCAGAAGGGGACCGTCAAGAGGGAGGAGACCATGCAGAAAAGATTGAATAACCAACGAAAGGATAACGTTCTACGAGTCAGGGAGTGAAATGTTGAAAGTAGAAAGGGAAGGTAGAAAATCTGAAATGGCAAGTGATAAGGGTAAGTCTAGATATAGTGGGCATCAGCGAAGTGAAATGGTAAGAAGACAAGGATTTATGGGCAGGCGAATATAGGGTAGACTATTATTAACAGCAGCGCCTAGCGGTTCTAGGCTCTACAGTCAGGAACCACGCGACCGTTACGGTCGCAGGTTCGAATCCTGCCTCGGGCATGGATGTGTGTGATGTTCTTAGGTTAGTTCTAAGTTCTAGGGGACTGATGACCTCAGAAGTTAAGTTCCATAGTGCTCAGAGCCATTTGAAACATTTGAATTAACAGCAGCAGAAAACTATATAACGGACGTAGGATTCGTCATGAGTAGGAAAGTAGGGCACCGAGTGAGTTAGTATGAAGAGTTCAGTAATCGGATGTTCTCATCGGAATCGACAGCAAGCCAACACTGACAACTATAGTTCGGGTACACACGCAGATGTCGGAGATGAAGAGATGGAGAAAGAATATGAAGATGCTGAACGGCTACTTCAATATTTAAAGGGAGATGAAAATGAAATAGTCATGGGGGACTAGAATGTGGTTATTGGGGAGGGACCAGACGGAAGGTTTCCGGTAGGACTTCATACTAAGAATCAGAAAGCCGAAAGACTGAGTACTGCAATAAATTTCACATGTCAATAGCCAATAGCCGGTTCATACGGGAAGATTTCAGTTGGATTGCTTCATGGTCAGGCAGAGATTCCAAAATCAGATACTGGATTGTAAGGCGGCGTACCCAGAGGCAGATATAGACTCAGATCACAATTAGTAATGATGAAGAGTACGGTCTAAGACGCTGCAGTCATGGACTGTGCGGCTGATCTTGGCGGAGGTTCGAGTCCTCCCTCCGGCATGGGTGTGTGTGTGTTTGTCCTTAGGATAATTTAGATAATGTAGTGTGTAACCTTAGGGACTGATGACCTTAGCAGTTAAGTCCCATAAGATTTCACACATATTTGAACATTTTTGATGAAGAGTGGGCTGATGTCTAAGAGATTAGTCAGAAAGAATCAAAGCGCAGACAAGTACTGTAGTACTAAGGAATGTAGAGATAGGTTGAAAGTCTCCTATGATTTTACATTGCGATAATGAATAGCTCAGTAAACAGTTCAGTTGCAATGGAAGGACATGTCTAAAAAAAAAGTAATCATAGATGGCAGGTACAAGAAAGGTAACTGCAAAGAAATCACGGGAAACAGAAGAAATGTTTCAGGTGATCGACGAATCAAGGAAGTACAAAACTATTCAAGAAAATTCAGGAAAGATATACAAGTCACTTACAAATTAAACAAACAGGAAGCGCAGGAAAGCTAAAGCGAAGTGACCGCATGAAGAATCGGAAGAAGTCGAATTGTGGAAGCACGTCATATTTATGACGTGCTTCCACTATTATTTAGCGATATTTTTGCACGATGGTGATTTTACATCTGGCATTTTGTGGGGAGCCAATATTTTTCTTACTTTTGTGGCCTATTGTGAGCTTGATGTCCAGAAATACACTCCAGGAAATTGAAATAAGAACACCGTGAATTCATTGTCCCAGGAAGGGGAAACTTTATTGACACATTCCTGGGGTCAGATACATCACATGATCACACTGACAGAACCACAGGCACATAGACACTGGCAACTGATCATGCACAATGTCGGCACTAGTACAGTGTATATCCACCTTTCGCAGCAATGCAGGCTGCTATTCTCCCATGGAGACAATCGTAGAGATGCTGGATGTAGTCCTGTGGAACAGCTTGCCATGCCATTTCCACCTGGCGCCTCAGTTGGACCAGCGTTGGTGCTGGACGTGCAGACCGCGTGAGACGACGCTTCATCCAGTCCCAAACATGCTCAATGGGGGACAGATCCGGAGATCTTGCTGGCCAGGGTAGTTGACTTACACCTTCTAGAGCACGTTGGGTGGCACGGGATACATGCGGACGTGCATTGTCCTGTTGGAACAGCAAGTTCCCTTGCCGGTCTAGGAATGGTAGAACGATGGGTTCGATGACGGTTTGGATGTACCGTGCACTATTCAGTGTCTCCTCGACGATCACCAGAGGTGTACGGCCAGTGTAGGAGATCGCTCCCCACACCATTATGCCGGGTGTTGGCCCTGTGTGCCTCGGTCGTATGCAGTCCAGATTGTGGCGCTCACCTGCACGGCGCCAAACACGCATACGACCATCATTGGCACCAAGGCAGAAGCGACTCTCATCGCTGAAGACGACACGTCTCCATTCGTCCCTCCATTCACGCCTATCGCGACACCACTGGAGGCGGGCTGCACGATGTTGGGGCGTGAGCGGAAGACGGCCTAACGGTGTCCGGGACAGTAGCCCAGCTTCATGGAGACGGTTGCGAATTGTCCTCGCCTATACCCCAGGAGCAACAGTGTCCCTAATTTGCTGGGAAGTGGCGGTGCTGCCCCCTACGGCACTGCGTGGGATCCTACGGTCTTGGCGTGCATCCGTGCGTCGCTGCGGTCCGGTCCCAGGTCGACGGGCACGTGCACCTTCCGCCGACCACTGGCGACAACATCGATGTACTGTGGAGACCTCACGCCCCACGTGTTGAGCAATTTGGCGGTACGTCCACCCGGCCTCCCGCATGCCCACGCTCAATGTCCGTCAACTGCACATACTGTTCACGTCCACGCTGTCGCGGCATGCTACCAGTGTTAAGGACTGCGATGGAGCTCCGTATGCCACGGCAAACTGTCTGACACTGACGGCGGCGGTGCACAAATGCTGCGCCGCTAGCGCCATTCGACGGCCAACACCGCGGTGTCTGGTGTGTCCGCTGTGCCGTGCGTGTGATAATTGCTTGTGCAGCCCTCTCGCAGTGTCCGGAGCAAGTATGGTGGGTCTGACACACCGTTGTCAATGTGTTCTTTTTTCCATTTCCAGGAGTGTATATGTCAATGACATAAACTAAATCACTTTAAAATGGCACAAAAGGACGAAATCTGTGTCGTAATTAGATAAACAACAATACAATCGAATGGCGTCGTGTTCATTAAAGAAAATGATCAGTCTTCTGACTGGTTTGATGCAGCTTGTCACGAACTCTTCTCCCGTGCCAGCCTCTTCATCTCAGAGCAGAACTTGCAGCCTACGTCCTCAATTATTTCAGGATGTATTCCAATCTGTGTCTTCCTCTGCTTTTTTTACTTTACACACACACCTATTTTCAACACTCGCCTGCAGCACAGCATCTCAAATGCTTCGACTGTCTTCTGTTCAGGTTTTGCCACAGTCCATGTGTCACTACGATACAATGCTGTCCGCGAAACGTAAATTCTCGGAAATTGCTTTCACTAATTAAGGCCAATGTTTGATACTAGCAGACTTCTCTTGGTCAGGAATGCTCTTTTTGCCCGTGCTAGTCTTCTTTTGATGTCGTCTGTGCTTGGTCCATCGTAGCTTATTTTTCTGCCTAGCCAAGAAAGTTTCTTAACCTCATCTACTTCGTGATCACCACATCTGATGTGAAGTTTCACACAGTTGTCATTTCTGCTACTTTCCATTACTGGACTAGGTATTTCAAAATGTTTGTACTTCGCTCTCATTAACTCATAGTTATACAATGACACCTCTGATTTACATGATTGTCGATTACAGTTACACATTCATAAATCGTCCCTTGAATGACAGTCGTAATCAGTCTCTGTGCAGTTGGTCGAAAATCCAACATGAAATGGTTCAAATGGCTCTGAGCAATATGGGACTTAATTGAGGTCATCAGTCCCCTACAACTTAGAAGTACTTAAACCCTAACCTAAGGACAACACACACATCCATGCCCGAGGCAAGATTCGAACCTGCGACCGTAACGGTCGCGCGGTTCCAGAATGTAGCGCCTAGAACCGCTCGGCCCCTCCGGCCGACAATGCCACATTATCCGAGCACTCTGGCGGTGCGCAGTTTATTATCAGAAGTGGTTTCGCGATAGCGTTCTCCCTTCCCGAGCACGGGGTCCCGGGTTCGATTCCCGGCGGGATCAGGGATTTTTCCTACCTCGAGATGGCTGGGTGCTGTTATGTCGTCTTCATCATCATCATTCACCCCCATTACGGTCGGAGGAAGGCAACGGCAAACCACCTCCAGCAGGACCTTTCCTAGTAAGGTGGCGCGGGTCTCCCGCGTCGCTCCCCTACGCTCTGTAAAGGAGTATGGGACTCATCATCATCATCAAGGAATAAATTGATTGTTGTTATTTAGTTGTGATTCTAAACAGTTAGAGGGAGGACACAGTGGAAACTATGGAAAACAGTATTGGAATTATCTTCTCAAAGCATCCCAAAGGAATGGAAAAGCCGGCGGTCCAGGTACCGGAGCCGTAAATACGAATGTTCCTAGAAAAATTGATATATACGACTGGTTTCTGCTCATCTGCTCCTTTACTGAAATAAATACAGAGGCTCCCAGTTTACATTCTTTTGCTTTCCCTCAAATGAAATACCAGGTTTGCCTTATTTTTATCGCAATGTCATGAGCCGAAAGAGTTGTATTCATTATAATAATTAATTGATTAATTAAAAAATTAGAAAACGTTCCGTTCACTCAGAAACGCAAATGTATGTTGTTTTATTCACACGTTGTTCTTTTGTTCTATACCTCTTAGTGGTTACACCGATAGGTATAACACCTAATAACTGTCGATGCTCCTTGTTACTATGGCATATCTCTGCCGTAAGATACATTTTAACATACATTGTCTGTTGACAACATTGGAAGGCGATGATGAAGGTATGTACTATCGCTGTTACTACATATGTACTCTGCAGGCCGTGTTAAAGTAAGTGGCAGAGGATGCTTTTCTCCAGTCGCGTATGATTCACGGGAAGAACGGCTGTGGGCAAGCCTCCTTGTGAGCTTGAATCCCTCCAATTTTACTTCAATGGCCTCTACTTGAGATGTACGTTCTAGAAACGTTCATCGAAAGGCAGTTTCAATTGTCACGGGGTGTCTGGGAGAGTGTCACACATAATTCGAAAAACCTGAACTAGAAGGCCTGAAGATAGAAGACTATCTTGCAAAAGACTAGTTTTTCAGTGTTTCAAGAACCAGTACTGAGTGAAGAATCTAGGTGTTCCTGCATTCTTCACTTAATAATTTATACTATAACCCCCAACATAACGCTTCCGTTGTGATAACGAGGACAAGATGAGACTCATTACAGGCGCCACGGAGGTATTTATTGTTCCTGCTCTCCGGACACGAACTGAAAGGGCAGGAATTGTAGCAAAAGCACTGTGGTAACTGCCGACTACCACGCCCTCGCAGTGCTCTGCAACGTGTACACGAAAATGTGCAACCCGAAGCTGTATAGCTTCATACTGACATAATAAGCGCCACTGTCATTTCGTGCTCACTGCACGCCGTTGCACATACAACAGGTGCACCAGTTTCCCTCGAGTAGTGAAATAAAGATATAAAAAGAAGCCGATCTAGCATTGATTTCGGAACCTTTGTATTGAATAAGGACATAATAAAATACAGTAGTGGGCAAAACGGAAAGACGAAAGTAACTTTCGCATGATGTGTCAGTGCCGAGTAACACAGCTCAACGGTATGTATGCAGCTCGTAAGAATGAAATGAATACCCTTAGCTGCATACAGGCATTGATATAAGTCAATGGGGACAGTTGAAAATGTGTGCCCCGACCGGGACTCGAACCCGGGACCTCCTGCTTACATGGCAGATCTGCAGCAAAAAATGGGAAAACTATAAATACGCTTCCAGATTGTCTACAGCTTAAAAACAATACATCTTTTTATTTACGTTCATCTTCTTCGTTGTTGGTCGTTGTGTTTGGTCGTTGCCGAAATCACAGAACATCCGGTCAAGTTCGTTTGTTGATGCTTCACACAGTTTTTTTATTACAGAGGCCAACCAGCTCTCTGACCGAACACGCAGAGCTACCGTGCCGGTATCTGACCCACCGAGGACACAGAGGCTACTGCGACTGCAGGGACTTACCTCCGGCATGCCTCCCGTGAGACCCACATTCCCCCAGTTATTGTCCCGCACTACATTCATAGTGCCCCTGGCTATCATACTCATTACTCGCGGCTTTACCACCGATTCCCGTAAGAGTCCATGCACTGTTTGTGCATGGGCACAGAAGAACGTGTCCGAAAGAACAGATGCCATCATACATATAGTTAAGGCTCGAGGGCCACTTGACCATTTTCTTCTTCTGTGCAGATGGACAAACAGTGCCCGAACCCTTACGGGAATCAGCGGTAGCGCCGCGAGTAATGAGTATTATGGGCAGGGCCACTATGAATATAGTGCGGGACAACAAGTTGTCAATAAGTTGTCAATGTGGGGCTCACAGGAAGCGTGACAGAGACAAGTCCCTTTATTCGCACACTCGCCTGTGTCCTCGGTGGCTCAGATGGGTAGAGCGTCTCCCATGTCAGCAGGAGACCCCGGGTTCGAGTACCGGCCGGGGCACACATTTTCAACTCTCCCCGTTGACTTACATCAACGCCTGTATGCAGATAAGGGTATTCATTTCAGTGTAATTTCATAGCTCAACGGAACTTGGATTATGAACAAGAAGAAATGCAACAGTATAGTACAGAAGGTAACTGAAAAAATTGCGCCGTGAGATGAACAAAAGTGACATTTTTATTCAAATACAATAATTACAGTACACTGACATGTACTGAGCCAGCGGCTTTGCTGCAGTGTGTAACGTTCCCTCTTTCTGTTTATTTAGGTTTGATTTGTTTGATTGTTATTCTCTATTTCTATTATTCGGAATCTTTTTTTTTATTATTAAATTGAGCCTGAAACTTACGTAATAAATACTTCGCGTGAAGTACGATTTGCAGCATAAACAAAAATTAATTTCGGAAATGTAATCCACTGAATATTAAAAGTAAAGCTTTTGAACAACGAGCGTGACTGACTAGATACATTCAGAGGGTACGTACATTCGCGTGCGAGTGGTTGCGGTCTGATGAGAAATTTTCATTGTGAAATAATTTCGTCGTAACACACTCGGAGATTGCGAACGTACATTCAGAGTAGAGGCACGTACGTTCTATCATTCCCCGTGGCCTGGGTAAAAGAATGGCAATTATTTAAATCTAAGAGTATTTCTTTTGCATCGGACTAGTATTTTTATAAGAAAAAGAAGATTGCAGGTTCTGAATGTCTCGGCAAAACGAATCGGAAGTAATTTTAGCGGCCACGAAAGGAAAGTAGAGAGCACTATCACGTACCTCTATTGTTGAGCAGCGCCGTTTTGAAGATCTTCGGTTCCATCTAAAACTCGCCTTCTCTGCTTAACATAAATACTCCATAGGCATGGGAATAAGGCTTGTTGTGCGATGAAAATAATATAAAACACATCTTGCGTCTTTTAACTCATTCATTTACCACACACACACACACACTAGTAATTAGACAGTACGACATCCCACCAGCCCATCAGAACAAAAAGTAGTCGTTCATACAAGAAATAAAAAAAAACGAAGGGCGAAATTGTTCCTATGTCTCTCAAAGATAAAAAGTTTACCAGATATTTCTCTGGTGTGTCAGTGGAACAATTTTTCAGCACCTCTGCGATTAAATCACAATATTTTCAGTTCCTTTACAAGTGGTAACACCGGTTCCCGCCAGATCACCGAAGTTAAGCTCTTCGTTCATCCATTATGGACCGTGGGACAATGGCTGGCATGTATTTCTTGATGCAATAATTTACCAGCAGCCGCATGTATTGTAGAAGTTTATTTTATGAACGTGCTATGTGCTACCAGTATTGGCGTTGCGTTGATGCCATTTTCAGGCCCCACTCGTCATATTCGTAAAATCGCTGTACACGGAAGGAGCCACATAACTGGATCCGTGAATCAATCGTCCGGCAACAGGTCTTGGTGGCCAGGCGACACGGACTGAGCCACCAAGAGCTGTTGCATAACGATTGATTTACACATCCAGTTATATGGCTCCCTCTGTGTATAGCGATTTTACGACTATGGCGTGTGGGGCCTGAATATTGCATCAGTGTAATGCGGAAACTTGCAGCACATAACGAGTTCATAAAATAAATGTTTGCAATACATGCTGCTGTTGGTAAATTATTGCATCAAGGAAGTCGGTCTGGCCTAGCATTACAGGAGTGACTATCGGGTCTATCGAGCGCTGATGGCAAAGGGGGTGCACTGAGCCCTTACGAGGCGAACTTAGGAGTTGGCTGATTGAGAAGTACCGGCTCTGGTCTCGTAAACTGGCATACGGATGGCGGAGCGGAGTGCTGACCACACGCCTCTCCATAGTTGCATCCAGCGACGCCTGTGGGCTGAGGATGACACGGCAGCCGGTCAGTACCGTTGGACCTCCATGGGCTGTTCGGGCGGAGTTTAGTTTTTTTTGAGGTCACCTGAACATTAGAAAGGCGGAAGATGGTTCTTAATACGACATGATATTCACAGACGGCAATGGGTGCTTAGCAACGTACTCCCAAGCTGGCCGCAGTGTTGCTAGGGAGTGCTTGTGCACTGGATTTCTCCACCAGCGTGGTGGACAACTGGTGGATGGTCGTTGGTGCACATGGAAAGGCTGCCATATGTCTCCCCGAACCACCCCACAAGCGCTCGATGGCATTCCGTATCCTCTCGTTGCATGAGTTCCTCCACCTTCACTGTTCGATGCGGCGGCGAGCCGTCATTCAGAAAAATGAAGGTAGCGCCGAATCTGATCTGGAAACATGCACGTGGGGAAGGTGACAGTGTCGTAATAAGGTTGACCAGTGAGTATTTTGTGTTCTAAGATTTCCAGATCGGTACGCCCATGCAACGTTACGCCTCCCCTGACGTTCGACAATGTTCCTCGGTGCATTAACAGTTCCCACCTCTTGCCGTTGACGGGTACGTCCAGTATTGACGAACATGATCGGATTTCTGGTCCATGAGTTGAGAATTGTATGCGTATTCTTCACAGAGTGGAAAAAGGCCGTGCTCTAAATTTGTTAGAGAAGCTTGAAATTTATAAAGCAAAAAATAAAAAACCAACTAAACTGCTCAACTGGCAGAGTGACTTTGTACCCAATTCCTGCTTTGCTGTGTTTAACGATGTTTTACTCTAATCAGTGCACGCCTCTGTTATAAAAGGTATGTTGATAATTTCACCTAGCATTAAGTGCCTCACATATTTACTTCGTCTTCATACGTTTTACGCATCACTCTAGTATGTTCTTGTTTCTTCTCTGTTCATTTCATAGACTGCATTAACCAGATAATGTGGGTCACCCACTGTTACGGAATTTATCATTCTTCCAGAATGAGATTTTCACTCTGCAGCGGAGTGTGCACTGATATGAAACTTCCTGGAAGATTAAAGCTGTGTGCCGGACCGAGACCCGAACTCGGGATCTTTGCCATTCGCGGGCAAGTGCTCTACCGACTGAGCTACCGAAGCACGACTCACGCCCCGTCCTCACAGCTTTACTTCCGCCAGCACCTCGTCTTCTGGGAACCTGCAGAACTAGCAGAAGCTCTCGTACGAACCTGGCTAAGCCATGTCTCCCCAATAGCCTTTCTTTCAGGAGTGCTAGTTCTGCAGGTTCGCAGGAGAGGTTCTGTAAAATTTGGAAGGTAAGAGACGAGGAACTAGCAGAAGTAAAGCTATGAGGACGGGTCGTGAGTCGTGCTTAGGTAGCCCAGTCGGTAGAGCACTTGCCCGCGAAAGGCAAAGGTTCCGAGTTCGAGTCTCGGTCCGGCACACAGTTTTAATTTGCCAGGAAGTTTTTTATCATTCTTTTCTTGCAACGGAGTGCCGCCTGGTACGAGGGGCCCTCTAGCGGTCACGTTCCTCCAACTACTTCCCGCCTGCGCGAAATTTTGGCGTTAGCGCTAACAGAGGGCGCTGATTATGTGCAGCACTATGGTTACTTTCATTTGTGACTTCTTTAGCGATTTGTTTTATGGTTGTTTAATATTATCCGGTCACTATTAAAAGTGTTTAATATCTATGTCATTATATAGAATGTATGTCAGCTACCGTTTCTTAACTCTCTTTTTTTCTAACAAACTTACTTTTGTTGTGTTCTGTTTATTGCTTTTTATTACTGTAATGCAATTTATACGTTATAAGATCATTACACCTCCCCACATGAACCATGGACCTTGCCGTTGGTGGGGAGGCTTGCGTGTCTCAGCGATACAGATGGCCGTACCGTAGGTGCAACCACAACGGAGGGGTATCTGTTGAGAGGCCAGACAAACGTGTGGTTCCTGAAGAGGGGCATCAGCCTTTTCAGTAGTTGCAGGGGCAACAGTCTGGATGATTGACTGATCTGGCCTTGTAACATTAACCAAAACGGCCTTGCTGTGCTGGTACTGCGAACGGCTGAAAGCAAGGGGAAACTACAGCCGTAATCTTTCCCGAGGGCATGCAGCTTTACTGTATGATTAAATGATGATGTCGTCCTCTTGGGTAAAATATTCCGGAGGTAAAATAGTCCCCCATTCGGATCTCCGGGCGGGGACTACCCAAGAGGACGTCGTTATCAGGAGAAAGAAAACTGGCGTTCTACGGATCGGAGCGTGGAATGTAAGATCCCCTAATCGGGCAGGTAGGTTAGAAAATTTAAAAAGGGAAATAGATAGGTTAAAGTTAGATATAGTGGGAATTAGTGAAGTTCGGTGGCAGGAGGAACAAGACTTTTGGTCAGGTGAATACAGGGTTATAAATACAAAATCAAATAGGGGTAATGCAGGAGTAGCTTTAATAATGAATAAAAAAATAGGAGTGAGGGTAAGCTACTACAAACAGCATAGTGAACGCATTATTGTGGCCAAGATAGACACAAAGCCCACGCCTACTACAGTAGTAAAAGTTCATATGCCAACTAGCTCTGTAGATGATGAAGAAATTGAGGAAATCTATGATGAGATAAAAGAAATTATTCAGGTAGTGAAGGGAGACGAAAATTTAATAGTCATGGGTGACTGGAATTCGTCAGTAAGAAAACGGAGAGCAGGAAACATAGTAGGTGAATATGGATTGGGGGGAAGAAATGAAAGAGGAAGCCGTCTGGTAGAATTTTGCACAGAGCATAACTTAATCATAGCTAATACTTGGTTCAAGAATCATAAAAGAAGGTTGTATACATGGAACAATCCTGGAGATACTAAAAGGTATCAGACAGATTATATAATGGTAAGACGGAGATTTAGGAATTAGGTTTTAAATTGTAAGACATTTCCAGGGGCAGATGTGGACTCTGACCACAATCTATTGGTTATGAACTGTAGATTAAAACTGAAGAAACTACAAAAAGGTGCTAATTTAAGGAGATGGGACCTGGATAAACTGAAAAAAAAAGACAGAGGTTGTAGAGAGTTTCAGGGAAAGCATAAGGGAACAATTGACAGGAATGGAGGAAATAAATACAGTAGAAGAAGAATGGGTAGCTTTGAGGAATGAAGTAGTGAAGGCAGCAGAAGATAAAGTACGTAAAAAGACGAGGGCTAATAGAAATCCGTGGGTAACAGAAGAAATAATGAATTTAATTGATGAAAGGAGAAAACATAAAAATGCAGTAAATGAAGAAGGCAAAAAGGAATACAAACGTCTCAAAAATGAGATCGACAGGAAGTGCAAAATGGCTAAGCAGGGATGGCTAGAGGACAAATGTAAGGATGTAGAGACTTATCTCACTAGGGGTAAGATAGATACTGCCTACAGGAAAATTAAAAAGACCTTTGCAGAAAAGAGAACCACATGTATGAATATTAAGAGCTTAGACGGAAACCCAGTTCTAAGCAAAGAAGGGAAAGCAGAAAGGTGGAAGGAGTATATAGAGGGTCTATATAACGGCGATGTTCTTGAGGACAATATTATGGTAATGGAAGAGGATGTAGATGAAGATGAAATGGGAGATATGATACTGCGTGAAGAGTTTGACAGAGCAGTGAAAGACCTGAGTTGAAACAAGGCCCCAGGAGTAGACAGCATTCCATCAGAACTACTGACAGCCTTGGGAGAGCGTCCTGACTAAACTCTACCATCTGGTGAGCAATATGTATAATATAGGCGAAATACCCTCAGACTTCAAGAAGAATATAATAATTCCAATCCCAAAGAAAGCAGGTGTTGACAGATGTGGAAATTATCGTACTATCAGTTTAATAAGTCACAGCTGCAAAATACTCACACGAATTCTTTACAGACGAATGGAAAAACTGGTAGAAGCGGACCTTGCGGAAGATCAGTTTGGATTCCGCAGAAATGTTGGAACACGTGAGGCAATACTAACCTTACGACTCATCTTAGAAGAAAGATTAAGAAAAGGCAAACCTACGTTTCTAGCATTTGTAGACTTAGAGAAAGCTTTTGACAATGTTGACTGGAATACTCTCTTTCAAATTCTAAAGGTGGCAGGGGTAAAATACAGGGAGCGTAAGGCTATTTACAATTTGTACAGAAACCAGATGGCAGTTATAAGAGTCGAGAGACATGAAAGGGAAGTAGTGGTTGGGAAGGGAGTGAGACAGGGTTGTAGCCTCTCCCCGATGTTATTCAATCTGTATATTGAGCAAGCAGTAAAGAAAACAAAAGAAAAATTGGGAGTAGGTATTAAAATTCACGGAGAAGAAATAAAAACTTTGAGGTTCGCCGATGACATTGTAATTCTGTCAGAGACAGCAAAGGACTTGGAAGAGCAGTTGAACGGAATGGACAGTGTCTTAAAAGGAGGATATAAGATGAACATCAACAAAAGCAAAACGAGGATAATGGAATGTAGTCAAATTAAATCGGGTGATGCTGAGAGAATTAGATTATGAAATGAGACACTTAAATTAGTAAAGGAGTTTTGCTATTTAGGGACTAAAATAACTGATGATGGTCGAAGTAGATAGGATATAAAATGTAGACTGGCAATGGTAAGGAAAGCGTTTCTGAAGAAGAGAAATTTGTTAACATCGAGTATAGATTTAATTGTTAGGAAGTCGTTTCTGAAAGTATTTGTATGGAGTGTAGCCATGTATGGAAGTGAAACATGGACAATAACTAGTTTGGACAAGAAGAGAATAGAAGCTTTCGAAATGCGGTGCTACAAAACAATGCTGCAGATTAGATGGGTATGTCACATAACTAATGAGGAGGTATTGAATAGAATTAGGGAGAAGAGGAGTTTTTGGCACAACTTGACAAAAAGAAGGGACCGGTTGGTAGGACATGTTTTGAGGCATCGAGGGATCACAAATTTTACATTGGAGGGCAGCGTGGAGGGTAAAAATCGTAGAGGGAGACCAAGAGATGAATACACTAAGCAGATTCAGATGGATGTAGGTTGCAGCAAGTACTGGGAGATGAAGAAGCTTGCACAGGATAAAGTAGTATGGAGAGCTTCATCAAACCAGTCTCAGGACTGAAGACCACAACAACAACAAGCTCATTACAGACTTCAACTATTGTATCCCCCTTTATTTTCGCTGTTCAATTAATTATTGAAAACTAGTGTATGCCGAAATTAGCGACATCTGGTGAACTTACAACACAAGCATCTTGTGGCTACTATATGGCAGCTTGTTTTGAACGGTAGTGTTATTGACATACTAGTGTATGCCGAAATTAGCGACATCTGGTGAACTTACAACACAATCATCTTGTGGCTACTATACGGCAGCTTGTTTTGAACAGTAGTGTTATTGACACCATGACTCGTTCATATGATGTTATTTATATATACACTCCTGGAAATGGAAAAAAGAACACATTGACACCGGTGTGTCAGACCCACCATACTTGCTCCGGACACTGCGAGAGGGCTGTACAAGCAATGATTACACACACGGCACAGCGGACACACCAGGAACCGCGGTGTTGGCCGTCGAATGGCGCTAGCTGCGCAGCATTTGTGCACCGCCGCCGTCAGTGTCAGCCAGTTTGCCGTGGCATACGGAGCTCCATCGCAAACTTTAACACTGGTAGCATGCCGCGACAGCGTGGACGTGAACCGTATGTGCAGTTGACGGACTTTGAGCGAGGGCGTATAGTGGGCATGCGGGAGGCCGGGTGGACGTACCGCCGATTTGCTCAACACGTGGGACGTGAGGTCTCCTCAGTACATCGATGTTGTCGCCAGTGGTCGGCGGAAGGTGCACGTGCCCGTAGACCTGGGACCGGACCGCAGCGACGCACGGATGCACGCCAAGACCGTAGGATCCTACGCAGTGCCGTAGGGGACCGCACCGCCACTTCCCAGCAAATTAGGGACACTGTTGCTCCTGGGGTATCGGCGAGGACCATTCGCAACCGTCTCCATGAAGCTGGGCTACGGTCCCGCACACCGTTAGGCCGTCTTCCGCTCACGCCCCAACATCGTGCAGCCCGCCTCCAGTGGTGTCGCGACAGGCGTGAATGGAGGGACGAATGAAGACGTGTCGTCTTCAGCGATGAGAGTCGCTTCTGCCTTGGTGCCAATGATGGTCGTGTGGTGTTTGGCGCCGTGCAGGTGAGCGCCACAATCAGGACTGCATACGACCGAGGCACACAGTGCCAACACCCGGCATCATGGTGTGGGGAGCGATCTCCTACACTGGCCGTACACCTCTGGTGATCATCGAGGGGACACTGAATAGTGCACGGTACATCCAAACCGTCATCGAACCCATCGTTCTACCATTCTTAGACCGGCAAGGGAACTTGCTGTTCCAACAGGACAATGCACGTCCGCATGTATCCCGTGCCACCCAACGTGCTCTAGAAGGTGTAAGTCAACTACCCTGGCCAGCAAGATCTCCGGATCTGTCCCTCAAAAATGGTTCAAATGGCTCTGAGCACTATGGGACTCAACTGCTGTGGTTATCAGTCCCCTAGAACTTAGAACTACTTAAACCTAACTAACCTAAGGACATCACACACATCCATGCCCGAGGCAGGATTCGAACCTGCGACCGTAGCAATCGCACGGTTCCGGACTGCGCGCCTAGAACCGCGAGACCACCGCGGCCGGCATCTGTCCCTCATTGAGCATGTTTGGGACTGGGATGAAGCGTCGTCTCACGCGGTCTGAACGTCCAGCACGAACGCTGGTCCAACTGAGGCGCCAGGTGGAAATGGCATGGCAAGCCGTTCCACAGGACTATATCCAGCATCTCTACGATCGTCTCCATGGGAGAATAGCAGCCTGCATTGCTGCGAAAGGTGGATATACACTGTACTAGTGCCGACATTGTGCATGCTCTGTTGCCTGTGTCTATGTGCCTGTGGTTCTGTCAGTGTGATCATGTGATGTATCTGACCCGAGGACTGTGTCAATAAAGTTTCCCCTTCCTGGGACAATGAATTCACGGTGTTCTTATTTCAATTTCCAGGAGTGTATTTGACGATGCTTGTGCTGAGTCTGTATTTAACATCTGATGATGCCACTATGGCTGCAGTACGTTAGGACTTTGTTTTTATGAAACAGGTATGCATTTTCATACTTAAAGCGCACACATGCATGAATTGTCAGTACTACTTTTCATTATGGTCTATGTATTGTTTTTAAGCTGTAGACAATCTGGAAGTGTATTTATAGTTGTCCCATTTTTTGCTGCAGATCTGATGATGGTCATTATTGACCGAAGCCGGTAATCTGTTAACAAAAAGTTTGGGACCATAGACGTAAAGTAAAGGAAACTTGTGTGTTATATTGTGGAGACGCGTTATGTTGCATGAGAACGAGATTACTGACCTCCAAATCTTTGAACACCGTACGCTCACCGTTCAACGTTATTGTGACCCATCACTCCTTACCCATGTGCGTCTTTTCAGGGTGCATTCGGCCGTAAAAACCGCAGGAGGGTGAGCTCTTGGAACGAAAGTACGTTCAGCTAGTGGAGCGGGGTGCTCCTTCCGCCGCCCCCATAGAGCACTTGTAGGATGCGTCGGGGAGACGAATTGCAGGACGTCTGCATTACCAACGATGATCCAGCAGTTGTCACAGCGTCAGTAGTCCTCCCCCATAGCTCAATGGTCAACGTGACGGATTGCCGTCCTACGGGCCCTGGTTCGATTCCCGACTGGGTCGGGGATTTTCTCCGCTCAGGGACTGGGTGTTACGTTGTCTCCATCATCATTTCATCCCCAAGCGGCGCACAGGTCGCCGAATGTGGCGTCGAATGTAATAAGACTCTCACCAAGGTGGCCGGACCTGCCCCGTAATGGGCCTCCCGGCCAATGATGCCAAAAGCTCCCTCCCATTACCGCGTTGGTAGAGTAATAGAACACCCAGCCCATTGTGTGAGCACGTTTCAGAGCATACACTGCCGCCCGTGGTCATTAAATATCCTATTAAGAACCGTCTTCACCCTTTTGTAATATCCAGCAGACATCGTAAATCGCGGTGATTTAAACGTAATTATGGTTTTTAAATAAAAGTTAATTTCTGTTAGCCTCACTGCGTATTTCTTTCAGTTCTGTTCTATACTATACTGGTGTTTTTCTATATCTGGTCCAAGTCTTATGGAGCTTTGGGAGTGACACGTCGCCGGAAAGTTGCCGGGTGATCAAAAAGTCGGAATAAATTTGAAAACTTAATAAACCACGGAATAATGTACACAGAGGTAAAAATTGACACAATCCTTGGAATAACAGGGGTTTTATTAGAACAAAAAAAGTTCACAAAATGTCCACCAGATGGCGCTGAACAGCAAAACGTCAGTGACGGCGCATGACAATCGTGTATAAAAGGAGCTGTAATGAGAGAGTGAATCAGATGCGCCAGCAGTCACAGCACGTTGATGTTACCTGAAAAGGCGATTTTTGTGAAGCTCTATTATCAGAATGGAGAATGTGCTAGTTCAGCGTTACGATCCTATCGCCATAAGAAGGGGATTCGAACGGTTAAAGGTCCGTTGACAAATGCAGCTGTGGCGAAAATGATTTCGAATTTCGAAGCTACGGGTTGTTTAGACGATAGACCCCGTAGTGGCCGACTGAGCACAAGGCGTAATGCTGCTGAGAGTTCAGGAAGAAAAGGAGACTGTAGCGGGTTCGTCTATGCACGGGGAACTCAGCGCTCGTGCAGTCGTATGTCGCACCGGCATTTCATACACTACTGTTAGGTTGGCACTGAGGCGTACCCTCCGATGCTATCCGTCCAAAATCCATCAGTATCCTGAACTGTTACCTGGCGATTTAGTGAAGCGCAGGGCATTTGCGGTGTGGGCGTTTCAAAACATGGCGGAAGAAGACGATTGGTTGAGTAACGTGTTGTGGACCGACGAAGCTCATTTCACGCTCCGAGGGTCTGTCAACGCCCACAACTGCAGAATTTGGGCTACCGAAAACCCTAGAACTGTCGTGAAACCTCCACTGCACGACGAGAAAGTCACGGTATGTGTTGGATTTTCCACATCTACCGTTATCGGGCCATTTTTCTTCAAGGAAATGCGTGATTCTGGATTCGTAACTGCTACCGTGACGGGTGAGAGGTACGCCGATATGTTATAGAATCGCATCATCCCCAGCATGGCTGATAAACACCTGCTGGAACGTACGATGTTTATGAAAGATGGCGCTCCACCCCATGTTGCTAGACACGTGAAAGATCTTTTGCGCGCGTGGTTTGGTGATGTTCGTGTGCTCAGCCACCACTTTCGTCATGCTTGGCCTCCCAGGTCCCCAGACCTCAGTCCGTGCGATTATTGGCTTTGGGGTTACCTGAAGTCGCAAGTGTATCGTGATCGACCGACATCTCTAGGAATGCTGAAAGACAACATCCGACGCCAATGCCTCACCATAACTCCGGACATGCTCTACAGTGCTGTTCACAACATTATTCCTGGACTAAAGCTATTGTTGAGGAATGATGGTGGACATATTGAGCATTTTCTGTAAAGAACATCATCTTTGGTTTGTCTTAGTTATGCTAATTATTGCTATTCTGATCAGGCGAAGAGCCATCTGTCAGACGTTTTTGAACTTTTGTATTTTTTTCGGTTCTAATAAAACCCCATGTCATTCAAAGCATGGGTGTCAATTTGTACCTCTCTATCTTCATTATTCCGTGATTTATTCAATTTTCAACTTTATACTGACTTTTTCGTCACCCGGTACTTTCGTCCTTAAATGTTTGGCACCAGTGTATGTTGCTGATTAGATAATGATCATGAAATTCAGACTATTCACTGTATATTTAAAATTTCCATTTGATTTTAACATGATGAAAATCGTGACGGCTGTGCCCATCTGACGGCCATCCTCAGGCCACGAGTCATAGGTGACATTTGGCGAAAAAGGTGGTCACGTCACATTGCTTTGATATTTCGCTATAGATAGCTGGGATTCCTTTCCCGTGTAGCTGAAGAATGGGATAATTAGGGAAACGTTTATTGATCTACGGATCGGGGACATTTATTCCTCTCCATTTACCATAACAGATTTGTTCTGCGGTTTGTGCACGAACTCTGATTTCCGGCACTTGTCAGTGGGTTGCCACCAGGTCTTTTGCACTGCTGAGACCGGTTCCATAATCCGGGACAAATGCGATGCGCCACAGGTTCGCCCTGCGTGGCAGTGCTCATTAATCTAGCTAGAGTTTCCCCCGTTGCGCCCGCGTGGCCACCGCTATCCCAGCTCTGATGTGCAGTCTAGCAAATAGTGGTGTCCGATGTTTGCACGTTAATCCCCAATTACAGAGTGTAGCCTTTATGTTCCGGCTCAAAAGGTTTTACGAATTTCCTAGAACAGATTGTGCATGGAAACCGCTTTCATTAACTCCCTACTTGTAGTCAACGTCCACACATGAAGTGCGCCTAACTTGCGGTGCAGCAGAGAGGCGTTGAGAGCTACTCGCTGATATCCAGTGTGCCCTTCAAATGACAATCTCTATAATTTTCTGGCAGATTAAATTTCAAAAGAGAGCGGCCACCTTTCTAGAGTGAAATATTAGCTCTGTCTCTTGTTTCATGATCCTTCAGGATTTCTCTCACTAAGGATCTATGAAACAAAAGGCACTAGTAATGCAGTCATTGGGTCTAGCAGCGTCATGTTTCGGCTTACATTTTTTTTGTCACCTACATTTATTAAGTAGTATAGTGGATGAACTTCCACCTGCTTCACGTACAACTGTCAGCATTCAACATCACATCTCCACTAGTTGGTACATCCAAGTATTGGCTGAATCCAACTATCACTCATCGACTTTGTAGACTTAGGATATTACGTTTTGCGTACATTCATCACTCTACGTTGTCATTTTCGTCATGGCGCCCTACACCTGTCGCCGCATCCCGCATCTCTATCTCTAAACGTCTGGATGTTGCCGTTCTTCCTAATAAAATTGTACTTCTCTTCTCTCCATCACTTCCTGGACACCATTTACCCACAATTTTAGTTCAAAAATTGTTCTAATTCTTCTAACCACTGTGGCACTTAACATCTAAGGTCTTCAGCCGTTAGACTTAGAACCACTTAAATCTGACTAACCTAAGGACATGAACACATCCATGCCCGAGGCAGGATTGGAACCTGCGACCGTAGCAACAGCGCGGTTCCGCGCTCAAATGCCTAGAGCCGCTCGGCCACACAATTTTCGTGGCCAACCTTCACTTGCAGGTGGTTGCCATAAAGGTGCTTTCTTCCGCCATCCGTATCTTCCATTCTTTCGACATGCCCTAACCATCTTAGCTGCCTTCCTATGCGTAATACCACAAGGTGTGCGCGTCGTTTCTCTGAATTCCTCATTTATTACGTGGCCAAGGCGGAAAACTCTCAAGTTGTCTATTTATAATGCTCTACATATATTTTTTTCTTTCTGTGAGTTTCCAACACTCATAATTTCTTATTTCTCAACGACAAATTTGTACAAACGCATTTTAACCTTAAGCTGATTTTTGAGGGCCAAAGTACATTATTTAATTTTTCGGTAGCAGTCCTTCCCTGCCTGGTCCGTTGTTGGATATCTCTATCACATATTCCATCACGCAACGACATACTACACAGACACTTAAACACTTTACACACTTTTTAATTTGATGTCAACCAACGTCCAAATTACTTCCCTCCTCTCCACATTATAAATATTCCTTCTGTTCAAAATTAATTTTCAATTACCTCTTCTAACATTGTTCCAGAAACGTCCTTAGAATGTAAGATACATCCTCTTCTTCGCTTGCTCCAACGACCTAAACGTCAGCATAGAAAAGAGTATATTCACTGGTTCCCTACTTCAATCGCCAAGCCTAGGCATTTTCTACATTAGAAACCCAGTGCCGTCTGAACATACGTCTTTAAGAGTGTGGGAGATAGACAGGTACCTTGTTTCAGTCCTTTAGTTATTCTGAACACCTCTAGAAATTTCTTTTTCACCGCCGACTTGTAGAAGATAACTATACATCTTACACAATTCTTTTGCAATTACCTTGACCACAATACCACGAACAATATCTTTAGTGGCAATGTGTCATATGCTTTTTCAAGATCTATGAAGACATAATGACAGCTGCGATACCTTTGTCATCTTTTTCCCACGATCTGTCTTGGGTAAAGATGTACGTTCTGCAAAGCCGTAAACGTAACAAGCGTAATTTAGCTGCTCAGGTACTTAGTAAGTAGGCTGTTTAGGTTTTCTTATTGGAAACGCCGCTTAGCGCTCGGTATGAAAAATCACTGGCTGTGCTGTGCGCAGTCTGTGTTTAGTTTGAATTGTTGTCTGCCACTGTAGTGTTGAACAGCGGCAGCTGGATGCTAACAGCGCGTAGCGTTGCGCAGTTGGAGGTGAGCCGCCAGCAGTGGTGGACGTGGGGAGAGAGATGGCGGAGTTTTGAAATTTGTAAGAATTGGTGTCATGAACTGCTATATATATCATGACTAGTGAGGTAAATACATTGTTTGCTCTCTATTAAAATCTTTCATTTGCTAACTATGCCTATCAGTAGTTAGTGCCTTCAGTAGTTTGAATCTTTTATTTAGCTGGCAGTAGTGACGCTCGCTGTATTGCAGTAGCTTGAGTAACGAAGATTTTTGTGAGGTAAGTGATTTGTGAAACGTATAGGTTAATGTTAGTCAGGGCCATTCTTTCGTAGGGATTTTTGGAAGTCAGATTGCGTTGCGCCAAAAATATTGTGTTTCAGTTTAAGCACAGTCTTATATAATTTTTCAAATGGGACGTTTCAACTTCTGTCACGTAAATGTCTCTGGAATGTAACTTTGTAACAGTGTGGGTACGAAACCTTACAAATTTGCACACTCTCTTCAGAGCTGTGGCCAGGACAAGCTCGAGAGATATTAGAGTGAAGTATTTCCACGCAACTCCCACAATGGGTTGGGGTTGTCTGGGGGAGGAGACCAGACGGCGAGGTCATCGGTCTCATCGGTTTGGGGAAGAACGGGGAAGGAAGTCGGCCGTGCCCTTTCAAAGGAACCATCCCGGCATTTGCCTGGAGCAATTTAGAGAAATCACGGAAAACCTAAATCAGGGTGGCCGGACGCGGGATTGAACCGTCGTCGTCCCGAATGCGAGTCCAGTGTGCTAGCCACTGCGCCACCTCGCTCGGTCGCACAATGGGAGTTGAGTAACTAGTGCAGGAGCCTACGTGCGGCTGCGAGGAAATGTCTTCTATGAAACTTCCGATTCGGTGATGTGGGACTGCACTGGTGGATGGGGCCAGCAGAGCAGCTCGAGTGAGTCGGTGACTTGTGTAGGGGAACACCCGGTTCTGCAACCGGGCGGCTGCTCTTTTAATCTTTTACTGGGTGTGAATGTTGTCTTTAAATAATGAAAATATGACTGACGTATGCTGTTTCTGGTTGTAAGCTGTGAACTGTAATAATAAATCATATGTCGTAATGTGAAAGGCAAGCAGCACTGCAAAAGTAATTAATTGTCGTGAAAAAAGGGAAGTATTTCGTACTGTAAAAGTTACCAGTCTGACTGGAAGAATTGTGAACAGTATGAGGTGCCTGATTAATTAACTTGGTCCTGAAACCTAGAGTAATCGACTTAGCAAAATTTGATCACAAAAACTGTCTCTAAATAACATAATTTAGTCCTGATTGAATGCACACATATAAAAAAAAAACTTTTGCATCACCTTCGTACCGAGAGTTTTGGAACCAGAACAGAAAATTGGAGTAGAGATCAACTTAAACATCATTTCAGCCCTTTTTCTTGCATGTTGTACCACCATATAGCAAGACCTTCAGAGGTGGTGGTCCAGATTTCTGTACAAACCGCTACCTCTAATATCCAGTGGCACGTCCTCTTGCTTTGATGCGTGCATGCGTGCCCGTATTCGTCTTGGCATGCTATCCACAAGTTCATCAAGGACACTGTTGGTCCAGATTGTCCCACTCCTCAACGGCGATTCGGCGTAGATCCCTCAGAGTGGTTGGTGGGCCACGTCGTCCATAAACGGCCCTTTTCAATCTATCCCAGGCATGTCCGATGGGTTCTTGTCTGGAGAACATGTTGGCTACTGTAGTCGAGCGATGTCGTAATCCAGAAGGAAGTCATTCACAAGATGTGGACGATGGGGGCGCAAATTGTCGTTCATGAAGACGAATGCCTCGCCAATATGCTGCTGATATGGTTGCGCTAACGGTCGGAGGATGGCATTCACGTATCGTACAGCCGTTACGGCGCCTTCCATGACCACCAGCGGCGTACGTCGGCCTCATATAATGTCGCCCATAAAGAGCAGGGAACCCCCACCTTGATGCACTCGCATGACAGTGTGTTTAAGGCGTTCAGCCTGACCGGGTTGCCGCCAAACGTGTCATCGACGATTGTCTGGTTGAATGCATATGCGACACTCGTCCGCGAAGGGAACGTGATGCCAATCCTGAGCGGTCCATTCGGCATGTTGTTGGGCCCATCTGTACCGCGCTGCATGGTGTCGTGATTGCAAAGGTGGACCTCACCATGGACGTGGGGAGTGAAGTTGCGCATCATGCATCCTATTGCGCACAGTTTGAGTCGTAACACGACGTCCTGTGGCTGCACCAAAACCGTTATTCAACATGATGACGTTGATGTCAGGGTTCCTCCGAGCCAAGCGTTCATTCATTGCAGTAGTAGCCCTTGGGCGGCGTGAGGGAGGCATGTAATTGACAGTTCCTGTCTCTCTATATCTCCTCCATGTTCGAACAAAATTGCTTTGGTTCACTCCGAGACACTTTTCCCTTGTTTAGAGCCCTTCCTGGCATAAAGTAACAGAGCGGACGCGATCGAACCGCGGTATTGACCATCTAGACAGTGTTGAACTACAGATAACACCAGCAGTGTATCTCCTTCCTAATGGAGTGACTGGAACTGATAGGCTGTCGGACCCCCACCATCTAAAAGGCGCTACTCATGCATGGTTGTTTATATCTTTGGGCGGTTTCAGTGACACCTCTGAACAGTCAAAGGGACTGTGTCTGTGACGCAATATCCACAGTCAACGTCTGTTTTCAGGATCTCTGGGAACTGGGGTGATGGAAAACTTTTTCTGATGTGTGACAATAAAAAAAACACATAATATTTTCTCCTTACCTCTATCCTGTACAAATCTGGATAAAGTGTTAAAGTACTGCTCTGTATTGCGCGCTCATATGTAAGGCTGGAAGTTTCTGTATCTACACAGAGACATTCGAGAGGTGCAATGAGTTTTCTGTTAATTGCAAATTGAAAGGTTTATCGAACATACGTGATTGAATTATCCATTAAAAAGAATTTTAAGACAAAGGTTGGTAAGAAAATGAAATATATGCATAAATGAAAACACTATATTTTTCTGTATATTGAGAAAAAGTGCTCAAGGCGGTTTTTAAAACACATTCCAGTCTCACAAATCTAACTACTTTCAGTACAATAACCGAGTTAGTTCGATGGCGCAGCAACAGCTACGAAAAGCTATCATCATTATTGTATTTGTTCCTTCGCAAATCAGTTTCATAATCATGTTGATGATAAATTGAGACATTACATTTGCTATAGCTTTCTCACTCTAACACTGCTTAACATTAGCGTCGTAACTCTGACACAGCTGGACTTCTACGGCCTCACTCTACCAACGCTTATCATTGATTACTTCCACTGCGTCCTCGCTCAGCTCAGAGATACTAGCATAACTTCTGCGATACAGCTTTACAACATCGCTGCTCGCTACCAAAAATTCAGATACCAAAATTTTACACGAATTCCTCTCAGGTGTAGGTAGCAAAAATTCATGGTGACTCGGCGGAGGCGGTGAGAACCGTGAAAAAAATGACAATTCCGAGTGCACGACTGTCTAGAATCAGAGTTCAAAACACAGCAAGGTCGTCGCAGGTGTATGGGACTTGTCCAGGAGGAGTGCCTAAGGAAGAGAAACGTAATACAAACAACAGGGGACCACTGCAATTCGAATGGATAGAAATATGGAAGCACCGCGAGAACTGCGTGTTTGAGCGTAAATACAGATGCTAAGCTAGACTGCACGCAGTGCTGTTGTGTTTGAACACCAACGGCACCTCTGCGGTGTCCTCAACACGTTTCAAGCGTCAGTCGTGGTCAGAACACTGTTTTTGGTAGTTGTGAGTACGTTATGGTGGAGTTAAACGGCTTTTAACGTGGGTACATTGTTCGCGCTCGAATTGTGGGTGCTTCCGTAACCACTAGCGGCGCAGTGTTTTGAGTTCCAAGAAGCACCCGTATCGAAGAGTTGTACCGTTTACAGAGACATGCAGAAAACATCACACCGCAGACGAAAGTGTGTGCTGAGGAATCGTGACGGACTGTCACTGAAGAGGATTGTGAAGGAAGGAAAAACAGGACAGCAACTGAAAAAGTCTCTGCAGAACTGAATGCTGCACTCGCGAACCCTGTCAGCACGAAAACAACTCAAAGAGAGCTCCGAAAGGAAGGAATTGCAGGACGAGCTCGAAATCCAAAACCACTCACGAGTCACGTTACAGAAAAAAGTGGTTCCGAAGTCACGAAATCTGGGCTATGGAGCGATGGAAGCAAGTCATTTGGTCGGTCATGCAACACACTGTATCCATCTTCTGACAGAGCCAGCGTGACGGAAGTGAAACATGGCGGGGGCTCGTTGACGATCTGGCAGCCAGATCGTGGCATTCCCAGGGATGCATGGTTACTATGCGGTGTCGCATTACTGCTCAGAATTATGTTAACATTTTGGTTGATCGGGTCAGCCACTGAGGATGGTGGTGTTACAAGACGATAGGGCCACTGTTCAGATATCTCGCATCGCGCCGGACTGGTTTTGTTGCACCTGCACTGTCCACCGCGGTCACCAGAACTCGATGCTATAGCCCTAGAACCTTTGTGGTTTATTCTGGAGAGAAGTATGCGTTATCGTTATCTCCACCAACATTACCTGTACCTACTACTGTTTTCCAGAAAGAATGGTATACGTTTCCCTACGATACTCTCCAGAACAAGTATTTAACCAGCCCGAGACGACACCACAAGCTGTTTTCACTGCCAACTGATTCCCTATGCCGTGTTAGGCTTGCTGTGTGTTGAGTGTTACTATATTTTTGTCCAACTCGAAGCGGAATGAAGGCTTCGTTCAGATGATAAGATGCAAGTGACAGGACGTGACAGGCAGAACTCCGTCGCAATGCGCCAACCATTGCACCATTTTGTACTTGCCCTGGCAACGTAGCCGCGAGGAGCTGTTGCCACTTACTAATCTCAGTGTCTGCCGCTCCACCTCGATAATGTGGCTCGGTGGGTAATCGGAATGACTGTTAAGTACAAGAACTGTCTAATGCTTTGCAACGTACGGTGGGGGTGGGGGTCATTGAAAGATTATCGATACATTGCAAAATATCTATTGGTAGTCGTAGTCGACCATGAGCTGCTATCTAACTTTGGTTGGCTCTGTTTAAACGGGCGGTTATGCCCCCAGTATCATTTGCATCGAAATGAATAATGCGGTGGTTAGCATATGATACCAAATTAACATTTATTCAGAAGACAGGATGAGCACTATTTCTAGCCTAACATGACAATCCAATACACTCGCTAACCTAACTAGCCTATCATTGTCACAATGCGTCCTCTTTTCCTAACTACTTAAGTCAACACTGAACCCGCAAGTGACTCTACTGAAGTTCTGCCTCAACGGACACAGACTCAGAGAGCGCCAGTCAAAGAGCTAGTGGAGTACGAACTCATTTAGAATTACAGTGCCCTACTTTGGCTGATGATTGCTAGTATCACCGTAATTCTGCGTAATGTCGGCCCAGCCAACGTCGTGGTGCCGTCTTTCCCGGAGACCGACACTAGTCAATACTCAAGCTACTTTCACCAAAAAAAAAAAAAAAAAAAAAAAAAACGGTTCAAATGGCTCTGAGCACTATGGGACTCAACTTCTAAGGTCATCAGTCCCCTAGAACTTAGAACTACTTAAACCTAACTAATGTAAAGACATGACATACATCCATGCCCGAGGCAGGATTCGAACCTGTTACCGTAGCGGACTCGCGGTTCCAGACTGTAGCGCCGAGAACCGCACGGCCGGCAAAGGTACACTCCAGATTGCATATGAACACCACAAGGTAGTACAAATCTGTTTCTCTTCTCAGAGGAACAGATAATGTTACGTGTGTGGAGTCGTATGCTCTACACTACTTCTCTCCACGCTATCCAAGCAGGGCAGCCGACCCCCGAGTTCTTCCTTCAGAGTTTTTGCAAATCTGGCCGCTCTTCGCCGCATGGAACCGCGAGCGTTGGTAGCCAATCACGACACAGAATTCTCCTGCGGTTACTGTTGCCGCCAAACTTTTAACACGTATCTCTACGCGCTCTGCACCAATCCCGTTACAGTCTTCCGCAAATTTTCCACTGTGGCGCGGAACCGTCTTTCTCTCTTGTGCATATAGTTCCTTCTCGCTTCTTGTTGTAAAGCCCCAGCCTCTCCGAACGTCTTTGGTGGTCTGAAGTGTCAGCCGACAAAGGGGTCCGGCCACGGCCATCCCTTTAGCTTGACATGACATAAACACTTTGCTTAGGGGTTCCGGCCGTTTTTCAGCCTCTGAGCCCATCTCGTTAGTCTGACATGACACACACAACTTTCTTTTCTGTGTCCATTCTCTCCTACCTGTGGGTCAATTATTAATTATTATTCAGTGTATTAGTACTGATTTAGTATCATGTAAGGTGCAAAATCTGCTACCTTACAGCTTTACAAGCAAATGGTCTGCTGGTTTGTTCCGTCTGCTCGCCGTTAATGTCCAAATGGCTCTGAGCAATATGGGACTCGACATCTGAGGTCATCAGTCCCCTACAACTTAGAACTACTTAAACCTAACTAACCTAAGGACAACACACACATCCATGCCCGAGGCAGGATTCGAACCTGCGACCATAGCGGTCGCCAGTTCCAGCGCCTACAACCGCTCGGCCACCCGGGCCGGCTAGTAACAGATAAAATGTGAAACTGGTAATTATTCTCGCTACGAAGTGCCAATGCAGCAGAATTTTTGTTATCCAGACACTAAAATTTAATTCAGTTCGTATAACGATCTGAAGGAATTACCATTTCCTTGAGATATATGAGCCTAAACTTTATCTTCGACACTGATAGAGGTTGAAGAACAGAGTTAAAATTTGTGCTATGTCTGAGACTTGAACCCAGATCTCCTGCTTACGAGGCAGACGTCCTAAGCATTACGTACAGCGCTTGGGTGCTATTCTAATACCGGAGAGCCTCAGTTGTAGGTCGATTTAAGAAGTGGAACATGGAAGGCGTGAATTGTTGTTTGTGTTGGGGAGGAAATTTGACTAGGATAATCTGTGCAAGTGTGTTAGCAGCACTGTCACAATGGTGTAATGATTACCACATACGCCTGATAAGGAGAAGCAGGATCCTTTATTGTATGGTTATATGATAGCGGAACAAACACTGGTAGCAGTTACTTATGTAAAATATCTGGGAGTGTGCGTGCGGGATGATTTGAAGTGGAATGATCATGTAAAAATAATTGTTGATAAGGCGGGTACCAGGTTGAGATTAATTGGGAGAGTCCTTAGAAAATGTAGTCCATCAACAAAGGAGGTGGCTTACAAAACACTCGTTCGGCCTATACTTGAGTATTGCTCATCAGTGTGGGATCCGTACCAGGTCGGGTTGACGGAGGAGATAGAGAAGATCCAAAGAAGAGCGGCGCGTTTCGTCACAGGGGTGTTTGGTAAGTGTGATAGCGTTACGGAGATGTTTAGCAAACTCAAGTGGCAGACTCTGCAAGAGAGGCGTTCTGCATCGCGGTGTAGCTTGCTGTCCAGGTTTCGAGAGGTTGCGTTTCTGGATGAGGTATCGAATATATTGCTTCCCCCTACTTATACCTCCCGAGGAGATCACGAATGTAAAATCAGAGAGATTCGAGCTTCCACGGAGGCTTTCCGGCAGTCGTTCTTCCCACAAACCATACGCGACTGGAACAGTAAAGGGAAGTAATGACAGTGGCACGTAAAGTGCCCTCCGCCACACACCATTGGGTGGCTTGCGGAGTATAAATGTAGATGTAGAATTTCCAACTGTAGCACGAATTTCATTTCTTCTGTTTCTACTTATTATTAGTTCATATAATTAAAAAGCACACAGCTAACTTTCCAGATTAAAGGAAAAGAATATGTTTCTCGAAATGGCATCTCTGTTGCACTGGAAACAGCGTCACAGTAAAACTTCAATTCAGAGAAATGGTATCGTCTCACAATATTTATTTTCCATTGAAAGGAGCACCTAGTCAGAATGTTGTGGGAGTAGATGATAGAGTGACAAAAAGTTGTCTTAAAAATAGTAATTTCTTTGCTCTCAATCGGGATTGTTCAAGTTGAAGTTGGTATGATTTACAGCTATTTTCATCAAAAACGTAAATAGCAATACACTATAATGTTGGCACAAACATGATAATATCTAGAATTATAACCACTGTATATGGACAGATGCACCCGAACGTTCTCTGGAACATGGTAAGTTGAGATGCAAATCGCTTGCTAAAGTCTGGGCAACTCACAAAACGGACATATACTGGATAGCATCGACTTTTGATCTAGGCGTAATAGAGAACTAGTAACAAAAAGCAATAGCGAGTAGCGAAACAGACTCGCAAATTGTGAGCTATGCAGTGCAAAAGCAACGCCAATGGTAAACACGACGCTTGTTCCAAAACAGCTCAAGGAGCGTCAAGCTGAATTAGGACAACAAACAGCGACTTTCCAACGACGAGACACAAACCGCTGCCCTGTGCTCCCCCCAAAATCGACTGCTGACTCACACACTTCTCAAAATTACTCAAAATTATCATCTCAGGGAAGGCATCGTGAGATTTGCCACAGTGACAGCTGATGCTGATGTCCCTCTTTCTTCCTGCATGCAGGGGAAGCTTGCACAATTTTCTCCTCCAGCAGTTGTATTCTCTGTCAAAAATCTAAAATTTCAGAACAGAATGTCAAATCAATCACTTTTTTAGCCGTCTACTCTCCAAACTGACACTTTTTGGTCTGTCAGTTACGGCGATTTATTACGCCATCTTCAGGCCCCCTGATCGACTTGTAAGGCGATTAAAACATGGGTTTCGGTCAAAATAGTGGCCAGTATTCGAAGACTGGTATCTACAGATCTCTGTTTGATACAGCGATCGCTTCAGACATCATCTGCCGGCTCGTTGTGTCCTGGCTCTCACCATATGGCAGGCGGAGCCATGTCTGGGCGTGTAAATGCAGCTCGCTTCCCACACTGTTTATCGAATCTTAGCAGCGACTCTGTTCTCTCCTTCTGCTTTAGGACAACCTGTGCGCTTTTGTTGAACTCTCTCTGCAGAGTTCACGAGGCTGACACTGCTCTGATAGGAGCTTCTGAAGTACTCTGACTTAAGAGACCCCGAAATGGCTTATTCGAGCGACCACTGCCAGTTGGAGTTTTTAGTGACAAATGACATGTCTCACTACATTCCTACAACTGGCAGAAACACGAGGTAAAACATCAGAATTCATAGTCAACGTTCTTCCATTCGTATAGCTTACGAGAATACAACATCAAATGGTTGTATGTACATATCGTCGCTTAACGACATATGACAAACCAGCACTGTCACAAGGTAAACACATGGGTCATTGGTCCTGGCCAAGCCACGCTTTGCATGTACTTTTCATTACAGTGTTCCATACTACTCCGCTTTGATAGCCACACCAGCTCCGTCTGTTGGGAATTGTAGTCGTAGGTACATTTATATCTCTCTTTCTAAGACGCAGCATGTAATCTCTTTTGTCATATTTATGTTCCCTCACTGTTAAATGAACTGTTATGTCAGACTGCAAATCGCTGTCTATTAATGTGATTCACGACTAAAAGAACTGGTGCCGAAACGCGGGAGATTTCCACGATTGCTTCTGTGACAACACGATTTTTAAAGTACTTCACCCGGCAGTACCACGAAGGGCTCACTGCAATGATATGTTAAGCCAGACAACAAAATCTTCCGACGACAACAGCCTGCGCATACAGTTAAGTTCATCTAAATTATCACGCCACACATTTTGTAGTGCCATTTTTTAAACGGCTATTACAGCTTCTTGGTTCTCGCTTTAACGGATTGTCAACTCGTACCCTGTGCCTTTCGACTGGTCGTGACGGGTGCTGCCATCTGTTAGTTGTTCACCAAACTACGTACTATCGTGATCTACTTACAATTAGACAAGTGCAATCACTTCCCGTGGTCTGACACGGAAAACACTGATGCCAGCCATCAATTAAAACACCTGATAAGAGTACGGGCGAGAGCAAGAGCAATTATTACACGTATTTTGAACGAAGTACACAACTTTTTGATTCAACTACCGTTAAAGATTGCGAATATTCCAAAGATCGATTGCAGGATCCATTGTAACCGGCCGCTGTGGCAGAGCAGTTCTAGGCGCTTCAGTCTCAAACCGCGCTGCTGCTACGGTCGCAGGTTCGAACCTGCCTCGGGCATGGATGTGTATGATGTCCTTAGGTTAGTTAGATTCTAGTAGTTCTAAGTCTCGGGGACTGATGACCTCAGATGTTAAGTCCCATTGTGCTTAGAGCCATTTGAACCATTGTGTACCTTAACAGTTCTTGATAACAAAATACAGGATCTTTTCGAAGACGGTGATAACGCTGTTGATGTGTTCAAACGTGAGGAATTCATGCAGCCAAGCGCGTTGTTGTACAATATGCATCTGACGGGGAATGAAAGGGTACCTTGCGAATTCAATCGCTCACACTACCGTCAGTGATAAACAACCTGCTACGACCGTCGCTTTAATTGATTAACCACTTAATATCAGATTGCTCTCTGTAAAACTTGAGGCATTTTCTGGAAATGTTGAGAACTGGGTTCGTTTTTGGGAACAATTCCAGCAATGGATTGATCAAGATCCCTCGATATCAACGACTCATAAACATATATCTGTTTGGTCTCTTTAGAAGGGGAGGCATAGTGTTTAGCTGATGGGATTGCTGCGACCTCCGACACGGATGAAGAAACCAAGAGAATCGTCACAGCCCGCTATGGCGATAAAATAGAACTGTACAAGCTCACATGGATTGTTTAGAATCTATTAAACACATTCAATTTCCCAATCCAGAATCTCTTAATTCTATATTTACCGAGTGCAAACGCCGAACCCAAGCTCTGCGCGAAGACGTAAATGCTTATGGTCGCGTGCTAGCACCAAAAATTCTCAGAACTTTTCCTGATGGCATCTGCCGATGCTGGCTTATTCGTGTCAAGCAAACTGGTCTTTCAGAAGGCGACGTACTTCAGTTGATGGAATTTATACGAACGGAAATAGACGCAGCGCTTGCTTCGCAGAAGATCCGCTGTGGCAACAAAAAGTTGAATTACACTCCTACAGCTGCAGCCCTTCACGTCCGCGCTAATAAAAGATAACCTTGCGAATTCCGTGACTCGCACTACAGTCAGTGATAAACAACCTGCTACGACCGTCACATCAATTAATCCACCACTTAATATCAGATTGCCCTCTGTAAAAACTTGAGGCGTTTTATGGAAATGTTGAGAACTGGGCTCGTTTTTGAGAAGAATTCTAGCAATCGATTGATCAAGATCCCTCGACATCCACCACTCATAAACATATTTCTGTTTGGTCTCTTTAGAAGGGGAAGCATAGTATTTAGCTGATGGGATTGCTGCGATCTCTGACACACATGAAGAAACCAAGAGAATCATCACAGCCCGCTACGGCGATATAAATAGAAATGTACAAGCTCACATGGATTGTTTAGAATGTACGAAACAAACATTATGAAAGGGCAATAAAAACTGTGGTCCATTTTGCGTCTTTTGCGAAGAGCATGGCCATTGGTTCCCATAGTGTAATTAGTTACGGACCCCACTGATGGGAAACAGGAACTGAAAAGTAGTAACCGGTGAATTTTATGCCTAAACGGAGGCCGTAATACATCAGATTGTGGGAAGTAGGGTAGGGGATTTTATGCTAACTGTAAAAAAAACCACTTCACAAGTCGATATGCGTCGAAGGTACTGCGTGTAAGAAAGCAGCACAAAGCAACGACACTTCTGTTAGTAAAACAGATGCAACTACGTCCACATTTATCTTCAGGTGAACATCGTAGGACCGGCAGGACTAAGTAAACTCACACGATGCGTGCTAGACAATGGAAGCCAAGCATCCTTCATAGCAAAAACATTCAAATTCCCTGCCCTAGACCAACGACAACTTAGTGTTTGCAAGTTCCAATATCATACTAGCTCCCCACGATCGCGTAGCCCTGTCAGTTTCGAAATTAGAGGAGTGTGGACTAATTCTACGACTTACATCAACGCGTATGAAAGTGACCACTACTTCATGTCTCAGCCCAGAGTTCCACAAGATATGAAGAGTGTAACACATTTCCGCACGCTATAGTTCGGTGATCCATCGACAGATAACCATTAAGATATACCAACCGAGTTTTTAAGTGGTAGTGATGTCGCCGATCATTTGCCGATCTGTATCTCTAAATCCGTTGTTCTCTTTCTCACCATATTCAGTGGCTGGAAATCTGTCGTGTCTGCGAATTTAGCTGCTGTTAATTTTGTACTGCTGACTAAAATGCCCATAGATGATCAACTGAGACGATTCTGGGATCTAGATATTATAGGCATAACAGCGCATCATGATGTGGTGACGAATAATACAGATTCAGCCATCCATCACGACTTTCAGGTCTCTTGTGCAGGATCATCGAAGAGTCGTTCGTCTTACAAAGAAACAAAATGTTATTTTATGTCCTACTAACCGACTGAACGCAGAAAGGAGGTTTCGAGGTTTACATAAAAAACTTCAGAGCGACGATTGCTTCAGACAGTTACCAACGTCTGGTGTATGAGTACCTTACAAAGAACCAAGTAGAACTCTCTCCTCCTGGAGACCACGTAACACCATATGTTACCTTCCACACCATTCAGTTAGGAACGAGAAGCTTGATAAAATAAAATGGAGGATCGTTTTGATGCGTCTTCCCACGAGATCAACGCACCCGCTCTCAACAACAGCCCGCCTCTCGTGGTCGTGCGGTAGCGTTCGCGCTTCCCACGCCCGGGTTCTCGGGTTCGATTCCCGGCGGGGTCAGGGATTTTTTCTGCCTCGTTATGGCTGGGTGTTGAGTGATGTCCTTAGGTTAGTTAGGTTTAAGTAGTTCTAAGTTCTAGGGGACTGATGACCATCGATGTTAAGTCCCATAGTGCTCAGAGCCAACTCTCAACAACAGAGGTGGGACCAAATCTTCTGCCAGAAATACTTGCTGTTCCGAATACAACCCGTGGCTGTTATTTTCGATATTACGCAAGCATTTCTGCAACTTACTTTGCACGAAGACGACAGGAACTTCACAAGATTCTTATAGCACAAATTTGTCAAGATAGTCATTGAAATTACCATACGAAGGACAAAGCAACAACTTACCGTTTCACTAGGCTTCCATTCGGCCTGACATGCAGTCCATTCCTGCTTTCAGCGAGGTTGAAAGAAGACGCTTCTAGACATCACATTTCACGTCGCCTCACAGACACTAGCCAACAGCAGTGTTTTCATGGATGACATCGTGTTTGGTGCAGATGACGACAATGAAGCTATCGCTATTTACTACTAACTGACTGCCCTTATGGAACTATTGAACTTCCAGTTAGCGAAATGGGCCATTGCTTCAGATCAGCTACAGGGCATAATGGAGAACCGAAGGACTCAAGTGAAGTTTTTGGTGCATACTGCAACACAGCAACGGATATCTTCTACATTAACACGGATTACGTTAAATTCCATAGTGCTTAGAGCCATTTGAAGAGTGGCAGAAATTCATACATATACCTCCGCTAATCAGGAAAATTATCTGATGATTCTACCAAAAGAAAACTATCATAGTCTGCAGAAAAAGTTTACAATCCACTGGGATTATTCTCTCCTGTGTCAATCATGGCAAATCTATAATTCCAAGAAATCTATTGTAGGGGACTTGACTGGAATGAATTGCGACACAGCAATCTGGCAACATAGTGGAATACTTGGGTATCCATTATCTTGCATTAATATCCCACGACGGATATCAACTGCCAAAGATCGCGACTTTCAGATTCACGTATTTTGGAATGCTTCTGAACGAGCGGTATGGCGCAGCTCTGTACGTCCACAGTGTTTTACACGGAACACAATGATTCACTTGGCCTATAGCAACAACAGACTTTTACCTTTCTCGAACTCCTAGGTGCACTTGTGGCAACACAATTACTAAGATATTTCTGCACGGCTACAGGATACGCCATTACTCAAGCAATGCTGTTTATGGTCGCTGTAGTGACTTATACTGGGTATGCACTGATGCGAATCGATAGAGGACTTTCAGCTGTAAGAGAATGTCAGAAGTCCGGCCGCTGTGGCCTAGCAGTTCTAGGGGCTCCAGTCCGTAACCACGCTGCTGCTACGGTCGCAGGTTCGAATCCTGCCTCGGGCATGGATGTGTTGATGTCCTTAGGTTAGTTAGGTTTAAGTAGTTCTAAGTTGAGGTGACTGATGACTTCAGATATTAGGTCCCATAGTGCTCAGAGCCATTTGAAGAGTGGCAGAATTTCGTACATATACGTCCCCTAATCAGTAAAGACATTGTCTTGGAAATGATAACCCAGAAGATCACCTAACACTGGAACTTCTTGGCAGGCAATAAAATCCTATAAGCTCGTGTTTGGTGAGAAGGATCACCATGGCTTGCACACGGTGGAGAGTGTTGGCCATCTGGTTCTCGAAGTACGCGTCATGACCTCCGGGAAGAAAGAAGGAATGTAACACGTGATGGTAATTGGTATACCACCCCGCATGACAGACATTTAAGTTCCTGCTGTAGACTAATATGTACAACCTGCTGGATCTTTCGCTGCACACGTAAGATTTGTGACAAAGATAAACTTGCTGAAGAGCTGGAAGCAATCGAGGTGGCCAGTGCACGCACTTACTGGATCAGAATAGACCACGTCAGTGCTTCACGCGAGTGTTTCACGTACTCCAGAACGGTAAACCGATCTCGCAAGACTCTAAAATTGAAGACTTTCATCATTCGTTGAAGACGGACTCATTCATCGGGGAGGTAGACTACAGATTGAAGACCTCACCAGTGAGGAACGACATCCACTACTTCTAAAAAGTTCACATTGCTTCACGAGACTTCTCATATTTCAAAAAACATGATATTCATTATCTTGGTGTTAGAAATGCCTTATCCAGCCTTCTCCAAGTATTTTGGATACTTAATGGTCGTCAAACCGTTAAAACAATCCTGCATACATGTTTACCATGCAAGCTCATGAAGACTTCAAGAGGACACAAGTTGAAGCTTATAACAATACCTCCACTAACAGTTAATTAGTTCAAAAATTATCACGTCGCGCACTCAAAGTATGATCTTCTTATTGAGAAACTAAAAGGTCTTCAATGTGGCAGGTACTGCTACATCAATTGATTACAGTCACTGAACAAAATTAACAATAATATCACTTATCTTGTATTTGTAATCCAACGACGATCTCTCTCTGACTTTGGATCGTAATTAAAAATGTTGACTACGTAGCATGACTATCGCTGTTGATGCGAAAGGCGCTCGGATGTTAATTAAGCCGACTTCAAGAACTTACGTAGACAATCCTTAGTGATTAATTTGATGATTTATGTTTTTCATTGCAATGTGTTTTATACTTGTTCAGAAAATGGTCACTTGAAAATAATTCTTGACACGCACTTTTCACAAAAATCAACATTTATTAAACTTTTATACTTTCGCATGTTCAAAACATTACTTCATCATACAATTTCGCAGCCGTTACTGCTCTTAATAAAACTCACAACATTTTTCATTGTCCACAACTCAGACTCATCCTTTCATTTCCAACACAAAGTCAAGACTGTTCATTTTCAACACAAAAACTTCACTAATCTGTACGCTTCCGCGCTAAAAGTCACAAACCAGCATCAAAGATAACAATAAGTACGAAGATATTCACACTAGATATTATATCGATTTCAACATCTCAAAATATTGACGTACATACATATAAAAATTAAACAAAATTTGAGTATAGTGAAAAATATGAGACATTACGTAGAAAAATATTCATTAATCTACGGTATCGAAATGTAGGGTTGGCATGTGGTAATGGTTTCACAAATAAAGAACCACTACAAGCTCCTCACCCACAGATCGAATGAGACCATCCAAGCCTTTTACTCTCACGACTTTGCTGGCCCTCTTTACATCAAGACAGGCATGACCGTGGACAAGGCCTCTATAACACTCTTCACTTGCGCAACAAAACATCAAGAACATTTAGAGCTCTGCTCCAATGTGAATACCCTCACATTTGTAATGGCTTTACAGTGATTTGTCAATAGACGTGGACTGCCACACACCATCCTCATCGAGAATGAAAAGGCCTTTCACGCCGCTAACAAAGAATTGTCGGAACAATGGAATTCACTAATCATCTCAGAGACCCAGTGTTTCTTCGCCAGAAACGGAATGGCTTGGAAGTTCATTGCACCACGGGGGTCTTGATGGGGAGGAAGGTGGGAAAGGATGGTGGGCACCGTCAAGCGATGCCAACGGAAAGTGTTGGGACGATCAAGCCTACCTGCTGAGCGACTCCATACCATCTTGATTAGAAAGAAGCTGCTGTAAACCCAAGGCCATTCTCTCGACGAAATGACGCAGATATCTGACACCAGCACACTTTTTGTTTGGTGAAGGCCTGTTAAATGTGGCCACTGGATCCGAACCAACCGTCACACACAAAATGACCATAGAATTTAAACTACAGTTAAAAATACGGACGAATTTTGTATAAGATGGACGGAGGACGATCTCATGCAGCATAGAAGCTTCAACGAAGATAGAGGCTCTTATGCAAGCTACACTACTGACCATTAAAATTGCTACACCAAGAAGAAATGCGGATGATAAACGGGTATTCATTGGACAAATGTATTATACTAGAACGGATATGTGATTACATTTTCACGCTATTTGGGCGCATAGATCCTGAGAAATCAGTACCAAGAACAACAACCTCTGGCCGTAATAACGGCCTTGATACGCCTGGGCATTGAGTCAAACAGAGTTTGGATGTCGTGTACTGGTACAGCTGCCCATGCAGCTTCAACACGATAGCACAGATCATCAAGAGTAGTGGCTGGCGTATTGTGACGAGCCAGTTGCTCGGCCACCATTGACCAGACGTTCTCAAATATAAGAGATCTGGAGAATGTGCTGGCCACATCAGCAGTCGAACATTTTCTGAATCCGGAAAGGCCCATACAGGACTTGCAACATGCGATCGTGCATTATCCTGCTGAAATGTAGGGTTTCGCAGGGCTCGAATGAAGGGTAGAGCCACAGGTTGTAGCACATCTGAAATGTAACCTCCACTGTTCGAAGTGCCATCAATGCGGACAAGAGGCGACCGAGACGTGTAACCAATGGCACCCCATACCATCACTCCGGATGATACCCCAGTATGGTAATGACGAATACACGCTTAAATGTGCGTTCACCGCGATGTCGCCTAACAGGGATGCGACCATAATGATGATGTAAAGAGAACCTGTATTCATCCAAAAAAATGACCTTTTGCCATTCGTGCACCCAGGTTCGTCGCTCAGTACACCATCCCAGGCACTCCTGTCTGTGATGCAGCGTCAAGGGTAACCGCAGCCATGGTCTCCGAGCTGATAGTCCATGATGCTGCAAACGTCGTCGAACTGTTCGTGCAGATGGTTGTTGTCTTGCAAACGTCCCCATCTGTTGACGCAGGGATCGAGTCGTGGCTGCACGATCCGTAACAGCCATGCGGAAAAGATGTCTGTGATCTCCACTGTTCAGCACGGCATTCCGTTTTACCCTCCTGAACCCAACGATTCCATATTCTGCTAACAGTCACTGGATCTCGACCAACGCGAGCAGCAATGTCGCCATATTATGAACCGCAATCGCGGTAGGCTACAATCCGACCTTTATCAAAGTCGGAAACACGATGGTACGCATTTCTCCCCCTTACACGAGGTATCACAACAACGTTTCACCAGGCAACTCCGGTCAACTGCTGTTTGTGTATAAGAAATAGGTTGCAAACTTACCTCATGTCAGCACGTTGTAGGTGTCGCCACCGGTGCCAGGCTTGTGTGAATGCTCTGAAAAGCTAATCGTTTACCTATCACAGCATCTTCTTCCTGTCTGTTAAATTTCGCGTCTGTAGCACGTCGCCTTCGTTGTGTAGTAATTTTAATGACCAGTAGTATATATTGACTTTAGATCTGGTGATCTGGGTTTGATTCAGGGGGATGGGCGACAAAGATACATGAGGACGGAAGGGAAGGGAAAGTAGTGATATGTGTACCGGGAAGAGACAATAAAATAAGGACGATAATCCTGTGCACGCCTGAAGGTCAGCTGAGAGCACGCCCGGTTGAGCTGGTAACCCCGTGCAGGGGCGGCAGGGGGGGGGGGGGGGAGGGGAGGAGGCCGGAGGACGTTGGGAAGTGAAGTCTAGTCTTCAGGACATTTGCATATCTGATTAGTAATACTCTTTGTAAATTATAACATGTTGTAAACTCTTTTGTTATGTATATGCTCTGAGACTGTTAAACGAAGTGTTGTGTTAGACTAAAACTCACTGCTTACTGCTGTGATTCACGACAGCAATCATGTCGCTGTCCGCTGGCAGGATTACTAAGAGTCCAACGGGTGAGGAACATGGGGTACGGCTGAAATCAACTGCGCTGTCACCCAGTCTCTTGCACATCCTCTTGTCGGCTCAAATGGCTCTGAGCACTACGGGACTTAACATCTGAGGTCATGAGTCACCTAGAACTTAGAACTAATTAAACCTAACTAACCTAAGGACATCACACACATCCATGCCCGAGGCAGGATTCGAACCTGCCACCGTAGCGGTCCAGCCTGTAGCGCGTAGAACCGATCGGCGACCACGGACGTCTTCTGAGTGCAAGCCAGTATCTTGTCACACCCAACTGTAGTGCTCGACAACAGAATCGTTCGTGGCACAGGAGTCCTCCTTCAGAATAACAGTCCTCTGAGGAGTGTACAGTGCGTAACTTGCACGTTATCTTGCTAGTGGTCATTGATGCCAGCAGCGAAGGAAGACAGACACCCATATCGAATACCAAGAAGTGAGTAGCAGTGTCTGAGCCACGTCTTCCAATTGCAGTGCAGATACCTTCACTTGTGCTTCACGCTTTCGCAAACGGAGAAGACACTGACACAGGTAAACATTCGTTAAATGTTGTTAATGATCAAAACGACAATCGTGTTATGTATTCCCACGTTTAAAATTGAGTAAAAGATCCTCAGAAACAATGAAGTTTATTATAGTTGACAACCGATTTCAGTCTATGATTTAGATAATCTTCAGACCGTAAGCACCATGATGGCGGCTTGTGCGATGGACGGAGCAAGATCTGTAAGAGCACAGGTGCCAACTGTTTGATCCAGACAGGGCCACCAGCCGCCATCATCTACATCTACATCTACATCTACATCTACATGATTACTCTGCAATTCACATTTAAGTGCTTAGCAGAGGGTTCATCGAACCACAATCATACTATCTCCCTACCATTCCACTGCCGAATAGCGCGCGGGAAAAACGAACACCTAAACCTTTCTGTTCGAGCTCTGATTTATCTTATTTTATTTTGATGATCATTCCTACCTATGTAGGTTAGTCTCAACAAAAAATTTTCGCATTCGGAAGATAAAGTTGGTGACTGAAATTTCGTAAACAGATCTCGCCGCGACGAAAAACGTCTTTGCTGTAATGACTTCCATCCCAATTCGCGTATCATATCTGCCACACTCTCTCCCCTGTTACGTGATAATACAAAACGAGCTGCCCTTTTTTGCACCCTTTCGATGTCCTCCGTCAATCCCACCTGGTAAGGATCCCACACCGCGCAGCAATATCCTAACAGGCGACGAACGAGTGCAGTGTAAGCTCTCTCTCTAGTGGACTTGAGGCATCTTCTAAGTGTCCTGCCAATGAAACGCAACCTTTAGCTCGCCTTCCCCACAATATTATCTATGTGGTCTTTTCAACTGAAGTTGTTCGTTATTTTAACACCCAGGTACTTAGTTGAATTGACAGCCTTGAGAATTGTACTATTTATCGAGTAATCGAATTCCAACGGATTTCTTTTGGAACTCATGTGGATCAACACACACTTTTCGTTATTTAGCGTCCACTGCCACCTGCCACACCATAAAGCAATCTTTTCTAAATCGCTTTGCAACTGATACTGGTCTTCGGATGACCTTACTAGACGGTGAATTACAGCATCATCTGCGAACAACCTAAGAGAACTGCTCAGATTGTCACCCAGGTCATTTATATATATCAGGAACAGCAGAGGTCCCAGGACGCTTCCCTGGGGAACACCTGATATCACTTCAGTTTTACCCAATGATTTGCTGTCTATTACTACGAACTGTGACCTTCCTGACAGGAAATCACGAATCCAGTCGCAAAACTGAGACGATACCCCATAAGGCCCACAGCTTGATTAGAAGTCGCTTGTGAGGAACGGTGTCAAAAGCTTTCCAGAAATCTAGAAATACGGAATCAACTTGAGATCCCCTGTGGATAGCGGCCATTACTTCGTGCGAATAAAGAGCTAGCTGCGTTGCGCAAGAACGATGTTTTCTGAAGCCTTGCTGATAACATATCAATAGATCGTTCTCTTCGAGTTGATTCATAATGTTTGAATACAGTATATGCTCCAAAACCCTACTGCAAACCGACGTCAATGATATAGGTCTGTATTTCGATTGATTACTCCTACTTCCCTTCTTAAACACTGGTGCGACCTGCACAATTTTCCAATCTTTAGGTTACCTCCTGAAGATGGTCTAAATTATAGGCGGATCCGGTTAATAAGTAACTACTAACTTTCTTACTGAATTTTAATATTTTTCACCAATCGCTGTTAAATATGTAGGTGGAAGAATGCTTTCTAAAATCTGAAATTCACGTGCTTAATAAAGACCGTAACAGTGACAATTACGTACACTTATCGTAATGAAAAGAAACAGTACAAAATAGATTTAAATATAAACCAGTACACAGGAAGTTGAACGACTACGTCACATAGCACTGTCAAGAATGTATCGTTGGCTACAACCAAAGACTACCGGCTGAAGACTTTCGAATTATACCGATTCAGGATTAGGGAGCTCATCTGCCATCTTACAGTTAACACACTGTGTATTTCGCTCTACATCTGGTTAATAAAACGATGGTAAGACTTAAGCCATATGCCTAATATATTTTACCATCTATGCTTCACTAATCCACTACTGGATTAATCATGAACAAATCTTGCACATTCGCAGGTCTTTGCCGTAGAAGGTGATATCTTTCTTGCGAGAATAGTTACAGGCCATGAAACCTGGGTCCACTACCACCAATCCGAAACCAAAAAAGCAAGTAAGCGATGCCGCCATTCCTTATCACCAAAATTCAGAATGTTCCGGCTGCAGCAACCTGTTGATGGTTAGAGTGCTGACACGTAAATTTCAGATTGTCTGCGTATCCAGTAATGCTGGCAGCTGATGGGTTATGCGTGGGCATCATATCAACCTGCCTGAAGATGACGCAATGAAGCGCTGAACGTGGTAGCGACAAAATAAAATAAAATAATAAGGACGGCTGTAGGTGTTTTAATTTTTTGTCACGACTTGTTGTGAACGTTGCGATAGCTCTGTTTCCGGAAGAACGAGTTGTTCATCACCAGTGTGCAACGTTCCAGTTTTCTGGAAAGGCACCTAGAGGCTCCAGTTATATCAAATCGATGTTGACGTCTGACTGTACTTGTCGATTTACACTCTGACAGTACTCGACGTAAGACCGCTCATGCTACAGTTGCAACCGTTACCGCCCTTTGCTCTCATACACTTCCACATACGCTGTACTCACCGAACTTCGCGCAGAGTGATTACGCAATGCTAGGACCACTCAAAGAGACGATGGGAAGAAAGAAATTTTATTGCGGTGAAGAGGCGCACAAGGTGGTGCAAGTGTGGCTGCGCTCACAACCACAGGAATTTCATTTTCCAGAGGAATACGTGCATTTGCTGTGTGATGGAGGAAATGTGTTAAAAGTCAGGGAGATTTTGACGAAAGATGATACATTTTGGTCTACTTTTGTTCAATGACTCACACGCAAAAAAACATGTAAGGTTTCCATCTAACTCAGACTTCGGTGTTGTGCAGGAAACAGTATCAAGGATGTGGGATGGGTCACCACATCCTCTCCGGCTCGTTCCTATGACCTTGTCAGGTAGCATGTCCCTTTTAGACATACTGGACGAGTTAGAAGCTGTCTCGGAAGGGCGTACGAGAATACCGTCGTGCCATTTAGCACGTCACAGTTTATGTGTCAATAGTTTCTGCTGAGAGAGCAGGGAGCATACTCATACAATATTTTCCTAGAATGCTTCACACACATGTTTAACTGTCTCTTATTACAACTGGCACCTTTGGTTTCCACGATCGTCATGGTACCTGTATTACACAAAAGCAAAGTCCACAAATTCCAATCAGTTACATATAAGTGGTATGAAATAATACTAAGAAAACATTAAATTTTAATTACATTGCATAATATTTCAGATCAATACGGCAATTAAGTTACTTCCCCATCTGAACCATTGACCTTCTGCAGAACGAAATAGGTGTCCTTGCAGAACAGATGGTGTGTTCGGTCTCAAAACACAGCGATAACGGATCATTAGCTAAGTGTAAACATATCAAAGACTATCCAATCATACAAGTTTAATAAACTCATGAACAAGCCAAAGCAACGATACCATTAATGTTTTATCAGGCACCTGGTGTTAAAAGTTATTGCTCACGTTACACCAAACATTAACCCTTGACAAAAGAGTCAAATTCTCGTGCTCCAAACTTTCACAGCAGTGCTTTACGAAAAGAACGTCTTCCAACACTCGAGGGCCTATCATTTGAGTTCACGAAGCATTTACGTAATATATATCGATTGAACCTGCCAGTAACAAACCTGGCAGTACACCTTGAGTTTTTTCGATTCGATGTCTTCCTTAAATCGGACCTGCTGAGAATCCCAAACACTGGAGCAGTCTCTGGGGTAGCGATGAAGTGGGGACCTTCCTGTATGACCATTTCACGAGTGCACCGTGAATATCAGCAATCAGCTAAAACATTGTAAGATGGCGAGAACTTTGCCCCATACATGAAGCCATTAAATATGACCTAACTCACGTTGAGCGAACAGTAGGGCTGAACAGCTGCCTTAAGATGAGTGACAGTGAGTGGGTGGTTGACCCCGACTCCATGCTGGTGTACCGGGAAACAGATGGAGAACTTTACACCTGCTGATAAATGTCCATCGTCCAGTTTTCAGTGAAACATGCGAGAAAGCCACGCAAAGCTACTACGGTGGAGCGGTCAACAGAGGTCAAAATATGCATGATCGTGACTATAGCAACTTCACGGTGAATTCACAGTCTGCAGAGCCTGAAGTAAATCAGGTGAAGAGCGACAGCAAGAAATACACCGGCCTCTGATGGGAATGTAGGACCAAGGAATTTTAAGTACTCTCCTGGGAGTCAGAATTCTGGGAAACTTGGTGTTTGTGCAGACGCTAACCTTGATATGTGGCCTGGGGGGAGCTAAATAGAAGAAGTTGAGAGGAAGGGAAATTTTGAGGGAATTTGTTCACTTCCCAGAACAGACATTGATCGTCACTGGGAAGTCACGCATAATTAATGCGACTTGCGCTGCAATGGGCATGAGTGATTTTCCTGGAGGGGAAACCGAGGCGAAGAATGGACTGGCAGAAGTCTCAGTAGAGGTCTTCCATTCCCAGCTTGCCTAGAGCGCGGACGTGGCCTTCTTTACTCAGCTTGCCTGAGAAAGAGTGAGCATCACTGCAGTTTAGGACTTAGCAAACGGAGCGATTGAGCTTGGAGTTTTGGTTCAGCTATGTACTGAGCAAGATGCTTAGGAGTGGGAGGACGAGTGCAGTCTTGCAGCACCACGAGGTTGGCCGACATCCACACAACGACACTGCTCTGCCACGCTGCATTCGGTAATATTGTGCTCGCTCCAGCCCATTGATTTATTTACTGGATCATGTCAGAAAAGTTTCCACGAGCATTTCATGGGCCGTGTATTGCAGAATTCTTCTTGCACTTCACATTACGCCTGGGTCAGTCAATAGGAATTACTTTTGATTTATTGTGCTTTACTCTACACAAACGCAATTTATTACCACTGCATGTTAGGAGAGTCATGTAATGTGATGATTGAAGGTCGTGAGTTACAATAAATCTGAGCTAATCGACTGCATCTGTTTTCAGTCAAGTGGTTGAAATCCCAATTCACTTTCTTAATGAATTTTATGTACAACATTTGCATCTGTGTTAAATGGCTGAATATAACATCAATGTGCACCCAATTTTAATTAAAAGGGATCAATTCTGAACCAATTAATCTCAACACTGCCACCGCAGTTCAATCAGGAGTCACAGGGCCTTATTACTTTCTTTGTGTTTTTGTGTTAGCTGACATTGCGGCAGTTTTGCACTCTCTGTTGATCTGTTAGTCAATTACACCAAAACCAGATAAGTGACGGGTGGGGTGTTACAACATCAAATCTCCGACATCACTGCGGCCGGGAAAAGGTCCTGGGAGTACTGGGCTAACAACGACTGAAGAGAATCGTTCAACGTGGCACAAGTGCAACCCTTCCGCAAATTGCAACATATTTCAATTCTGGCCCATCAACAAGTGACAGTGTGCGAACCATACAACGAAACATCGTCGGTATGGGCTTTTGGAGCCGAAGGCCCCCTCATGTACCCTTGATGACTGCATGACACAAAACTTTACACATCGCCTGGACTTGGAAATATGTTGCTTGCTTGGACTAGATTCAAATTCTGTCGAGCGGATGGACGTGAATGGGTATGGAGACAACCTCCAGAATACTGCATGTCAGCAGGGGACTGTTCAAGCTGGTGGAGCTCTGTAATGGTCTGGGGCATGTGCAGTTGGAGTGATATTGGACCACTGATAAGTCTAGATACGTCTCTGACAGTGGACACATTCGTAAGCTTTTTGTCTGATCACCTGCATCCATTCTTGTTCATTATGCATTCCGATAGGGCTTGGCATTTCCAGCAGGACAATGTGACACATGGAGATCTGGACCAACGACGACTGAAGAGAATCGCTTCAGCACCTTGGAGCTAAGAGAGATCACTGCGCTGGGGAAGTAAGGTTGACTCGTAAAAAAGATTGAATACGTGAAGATGTTCTGACTCAAAAGTCTTTGAAGCTGCCGGATTAGTCGAAAGGTAGGTCCTTTCTTTCACATTCCCGACTCTGTGGAGGAAGTATTCGCCTTTATTTGTGCTATGATAGGAAAATTTTCATTTCGGATAACAAATTTTACTCTACTATAATTTTGACATTAGACTGCAGCTTGGCAAACGGTGTCGATTTTTGGTGACTCGGTTGATGATTCGGCACAGGGTTTCTTTATTTTCTTTCGAACCTTGTTTCTTATATCGCGGCAGCTTATAAAGCTTTCACAAAACAACTGTGAGACCATTAATTACATGTATTTGTTTACCTTCTTACAAAATTTAAACCGATTTTTTTCCACTTAAAATCCCAAGAAGGAAAAATTTTAAAGTGACGTTTCAATTTTATTGTAAGAATGTAATTCTTATTTATGTGATTCACTTTTAACCGTTTACGAGCAGTCAGTTCACTTATAAACGAATTCTACATAATACATTTAGCTCAAGTTTAAACCATCGTATCTCGTCAAGATTAGTGGAAAGTCTGAAACCTTTCTTACAGGTTTAAAGTGTAGAAGTGGGGCGCTTCAAAAACCTTCGAGATAAATGTATTTTTGTATGTTTATGCGCCTAAAAACCGAACGGTGCACATAGAAATCGTGCTACTAGCTGAGCATTAATTTCAGCCGAATTAAAATCTTCTGCAAAAGAAGCTAATTCGCAAAATTCTCCTGGGCGCCGGCTGCAGTTGGTCTTTCAAATGTTGCTTAATGCACAGTAACATAGCTGCAATAAGATAGATTTTCGAATGGCTATGCAAATAGCCGCTGGTCCGGGATCCCGCCTCCACCCACAAAAAGTAACACGATTCACTTCAGACATGTTTTTTACACCGCGTCCGCGCCGTAAATATTGCTTTTCACGACGAAGTTCACTGCAATGGAAATGCTCAAGCACAGTTTTTAAGGTCTTGTTTATACTCTGAAGAGCCAAAGGAACTGAGAACATGATTAATATCGTGTAGGGCCCTCGCGAGTACGCAGAAGTGTTGCAACATGACGTGGCGTGGACTCGTCTAATTTCTGAAGTAGTGCTGCAGGGAAATGACACCATGAGTCCTTCAGGGCTGTACATAAATACGGACAAGGAGTACGAACAGCACGTTGCAAGGCATCTCAGGCATGCTTAATGATGTTCACGTTTAGGGAGTTTAGTGGGCAGCGGAAGTGTTTAAACTCAGAAGAGTGTTCCTGGAGGCACTTTGTAGCAATTCTGGACGTGTGGGGTGTCGCATTGTCCTGCTGGAATTGTCCAAGTCCGTCTGAGTGCACAATGAACATGAATGGATGTGGGTGATCATACAGGATGTTCTCACGTGTCAAAGTCGTATCTAGACATGAGTCCCATATTACTCCAACTGCTCACAGCCCACAGCCCACAGCTTTATATAGCCAGCACAAGCTTGAACAGTCCCCTGCTGACGTGCACGTTCCATGGATTCGTGAGGTTGTGTCCACATCCGTACACGTCCATCCGCTCGATATAATTTGAAACGAGACACGTCCGAACAGGCAACATGTTTCCAGTCATCAACAGTCTAATAGTGTTTAAGGGCCCAGGCCGGGCATAAAGCCTTGTGTCGTGCAGTCAACAAGGGTACACGAGTAGGCCTTCGGCTTCAAAGGCCATATCGACGATGTTTCTTTGAAGAATTCACGCGTTGACACTTGTTGATGTCTCAACATTGATTCTGCAGCAATCTGGGGGGGGGGGGGGGGTTGCACATCTTCCACGTTGAACGGCTCTCTTCAGTCGTCGTTGATGCCGTTCTTCCAAGACCTTTTTCCGGCTGCAGCTGTCGGAGATCTGATGTTTTACCGCACTGCTGATACTCACGGTACACTGGTGAAATGATCGTACTGGAAAATCCACATCGCTACCTCGGAGATGCTGTGTCACATAGCTCATGCGCTGACTATAGCACTACGTTCAAACTCACTTAAATCTTGATAACCTGCCGTTGTAGCAGCAGTAATCGATCTAACACGTCTTATACAGGGTGTTACAAAAAGGTACCGCCAAACTTTCAGGAAACGTTCCTCACACACAAATAAAGAAAAGATGTTATGTGGACATGTGTCCGGAAACGCTTAATTTCCATGTTAGAGCTCATTTTAGTTTCGTCAGTATGTACTGTACTTCCTCGATTCACCGCCAGGTGGCCCAATTGAAGGTAGGTAATGTTGACTTCCGTGCTTGTGTTGACATGCGACTCATTGCTCTACAGTACTAGCATCAGGGACATCAGTACGTAGCATCAACAGGTTAGTGTTCATCACGAACGTGGTTTTGCAGTCAGTGCCATGTTTACAATTACGGAGTTGGCAGATGCCCATTTGATGTATGGATTAGCACGGGGCAATAACCGTGGCGCGGTACGTTTGTATCGAGACAGATTTCCAGAACGAAGGTGTCCCGACAGGAAGACGTTCGAAGCAATTGATCGGCGTCTTAGGGAGCACGGAACATTCCAGCCTATGACTCACGACTGGGGAAGACCTAGAACGACGAGGACTCCTGAAATGGACGAGGCAGTTCTTCGTGCAGTTGACTATAACCCCAATGTCAGCGTCAGAGAAGTTGCTGCTGTACAAGGTAACGTTGACCACGTCACTGTATGGAGAGTGCTACGGGAGAACCAGTTGTTTCCGTACCATGTACAGCATGTGCAGGCACTATCAGCAACTGATTGGCCTTCACGGGTACACTTCTGCGAATGGTTCATCCAACAATGTGTCAATCCTCATTTTAGTGCAAATATTCTCTTTACGGATGAGGCTTCATCCCAACGTGATCAAATGATAAATTTTCACAATTAACATGTGTGGGCTGACAAGAATCCGCACGCAATTGTGCAATCACGTCATCAACACCCCATGTTCTTCCACCTACGCTCAATGGAGCACGTTATCATGATTTCATACGGGATACTCTACCTGTGCTGCTAGAACATGTGCCTTTACAAGTACGGCACAACATGTGGTTCATGCAGGATGGAGCTCCTGCAGATTTCAATCGAAGTGTTCGTACGCTTCTCAACAACAGATACGGTGACTGATGGATTGGTAGACGCGGACCAGTTCCATCGCCTCCATGCTCTCCTCACCTCAACCCTCTTGACTTTCATTTATGGGGGCATTTGAAAGCTCTTGTCTACGCAACCCCGGTACCAAATGTAGAGACTCTTCGTGCTCGTATTGTGGACGGCTGTGATACACTACGCCATTCTCCAGGGCTGCATCAGCGCATCAGGGATTCCATTCTGAACATTTCCTGTAACAAAGTGTTTGAAGTCACGCTGGTACGTTCTGTTGCTGTGTGTTTCCATTCCATAATTAATGTGATTTGAAGAGAAGTAATAAAATGAGCCCTAACATGGAAAGTAAGCTTTTCCGGACACATGTGCTCATAACATATTTTCTTTCTTTCTGTGTGAGGAATGTTTCCTGAAAGTTTGGGCGTACCTTTTTGTAACACCCTGTATAGGCGTTGCCGATCGCAGCGCTGTCTTCTAACTATTTAGATATCTCATGCCTATACCCGTTTCTTTGGAGTTTCAGTGTATGTTGTGAAAGATGGTTTAAAATCAAGTAATCAATACCACTGACTGCAAACACGTTTCTGTAGCAACGTCACTCAGTCGGAGTGGCGGAAGCTCGCACTTCCGCTACCGCGTCGAGCACGAAACGCGTCTCTTGTAAAGGCTCGTCCGAGCTGACTGCGCCATACTTTACTCACGCGACAAACGCTCGGTCGCAGAACTTCTGTCGAATAAAAACGCTACAATAAGTTACCCCTTGCGTAAAATGTCCCGTCCTCTTTTTCCTTTTTCTATAGCTCTCTCTCAATCTCTCTCTCTCTCTCTCTTTCACACACACACACACACACACACACTCACACACACACATATATACATATACACGCTGCGTCAGGGAGCGAGATAAATTTGACTGTTGTCCAGACTCCTTCTCCCTCTTCCCTCTCGCTCTCTCTTGCTTTTTAATGTTTTTATTTTGCTTTTGTTTCAGCAGCTGTCGCGACGCGAGGAGGCGTGCCGTGTGTCGCAGGCGCGTGTAACGGGTGCGTGTGGGCTTGCGTTTGCGTGTGCGTGCGTGGATGACGGGCTTACGTCGCGGGCACGCCGAGCCGCTCGGAATACGTTCCGGAGTGCAATATCGTGTAGTCGATAGCGACCACCTCCGCGCAAATCCGATTTGTCGACGAGGAGCGAGTGGTATTCCGTGCACGCTTATGCAATCAATAAAACCAATTAATATTTATATCGACGGCCGCCGTCAGGAAATTATTCGCACGTTCTGGAGACCATCAACAGCAACAGGAGATGGCCGAAACAGGTGATACTGCAGCCGGATGCTGACCTTAAGCAACCAATTTCGCTATACTTTCACGTCTGCCACGACACGCAGCAGGGAGAAGCATCAAGCGAAAGTAAATGCAATTATACTTTTTGACTCGTCAATTTTTTCAAGCCTTTAATAAGAAAATAGCACCAACTGTCCTTTTATCTACTATCACAGCTATTTTACTAACGAAAGTAAGAGTCTATAATTGAAAGAAGAATCAGCATTGGTCGTATTTTTTTTGTTTTATTATCCGCAAAATCGATTTTCGGTCACTTAGTGACCATCATCAGTGCCGTAATATACAATTAAAATTGATAGGCACTGGTATCAATTTTAAATTGATAGAGCGATAACATAAACTGATGTTTATGTGATCGCTCTAAGCTTGTTGATACCAGTGCCTATCAATTTTAATTCTATATTACAGCACTGAGGATGGTCAGTAAGTGACCGAAAATCGATTTTGCGGATAATAAAACCAAAAAATACGACCAATGCTGGTTCTTCTTCCAATTATATCCATTATCTGGTCGTGGTCTACAGAACACTCCATGGAGTTGCCAATCAATAAAGTAAGAGTCCTGTGGTAGAAAACTGATTTTTATTACTGGTTAGTTGGGGAGAAACACGGATAAATTTCCACAAGGTTCAATTTTAGGTCCTCAGTAGTGTCGCATCTACGTAATGCCCTTCTATTTAATACTCAACATAAAAAGCAATTTATTTCTTTGTACAAGTATTGTACTCAATCCTACACACAAAGAAGCAAGAGGAAAATCTGAAGATAATTCTGCACAATAAATAGCAATATTTTGATATAAACGCTAAGTATCAGCATAAATTGTCTCCTGTTTTTGTATGAAAGTACAATAAAATGAACACACTTAGCTGCTTACAGGCGTTGACATACGTCAACGGGGACAAATGAAAATGTGTGCCTCGATCGGGTCTTGAACCTGGGACCTCCTGCTTACATGGCAGACGCTCTATCCATCTGAGCCACCGAGGACAAAGAGCATAACGCGACTGCAGGGATTTATCTCTGACACGCCTCCTGCGAAACCCACATTCTCAGCGTATTGTCCCGCACTACATTCGTTGTGCCCCCGCCCATTATACTCATTACTCGCGGCGTGTTGCCGATCCCGTAAAGATGGTCAAATGTCAGGTGAGCCTTAACTATATATGTATATATACTAAGATGGTATCTGTTCTTTCGGACTTGTCCAAAAGAACAGATACCATCGGTGACCATGCAGCTCGTTAGAATGAAATTACAATGAAATTAACACCCTTAGATGCTTAGAGGCGTAGACATACGTCAACGGGGACAGATGAAAATGTGTGCCCTGACCGGGACTCGAACCCGGCGTCTACTGCTTACATGGCAGACGCTCTATCCATCTTATTGTCGGAGATAATGAGATGAAGGGTTATTAATTGGAATGCCCTTAAGAGAAAGCATCTAAATGGGTGAAACGGTATGCTTTTCCTAACCTTCTGGCAGCTTTTCTCTTCGCAATTGTAGCCCCTCTCTTTCATTCATGACACTGATGACCCGCGTTCTCCGTTAAAAGTGATTGCTAGTTTCTAACGAGGAATTTTCAAACGTTCTGTGAAGTTACGTTGAATATATTATGGAAACTTATATTGGAGTAAGCCGGACGGAGTGGCCGCGAGGTCAAAGGTGCCATGTCCCGGATTGCGCGACCCGTCCCGCCGGAGGCGGGCATGGCTATGTGTGTTGTTCTTAGCGTATGTTAGTTTAAGTTAGTTTCAGTAGTGTGGACCTCAGCAGTTTGGTCCCTTAGGAAATCCATTCGACAATATACTGCAGTAACCCGTTCATCACGTGTGAAATTGCTATTCTTTATGAAACCTGTATGACGCTGAAGTCGTAGAACGAAGTAACAGGGTTGCTGTAATTATCGAAATTTTTAACGTAAAGAGTGAGGCGACATTCAGTTACACTTGGCAGTGTAATCTTCTTATGGGTCCAGAAAATTAATGTTTTCTATTGGTGATGTGATGATGGTTACACAGGCGTTAATGGAAAGAAAGAGTTAAATAGATAGATAGATAGATAGAGAGAGAGCGAGAGCGAGAGAGAGAGAGAGAGAGAGAGAGAGAGAGAGAGAGAGAGAGAGAGAGAGAGAGAGTTCCACTTTCTTGCAGGAGGTAAAGCTACAAAAAGTTTCTATAACCATCCGCCCAGGAAGGAAACACCTGTTGTGATACATACTAGTTTCCTAAGGTCCTGAGTTAACTAAGCTCGTACAACGAGACCACTCTGGAGTTCGAGTTTTGTGATTCTTTCTATATTTATGGTACGTGAAGTTCAGAGCTCAATAATCAGTCTGCCGAAGCATCCCTCTTCAACTCAAAAACTGTCGATAAAATAGGCTTTAACACCGTAAAGCGAGGTCCATTTATCTAATGGCCACTTGGCAGTCCGATAGAAAGCTCGCTTACCATGAAACAGTGCTGGGTTCTACTACCAAACAATGTAATTTTTTATTGAGGATGCATGTTCTACGGGTCTTTCCGTCAAGCGTAAAATACGTGAAGATGAAAAATAAATAATTTCTAATGTATTTAATTTTAAACAATCTTTACTAATAATCTCTTTGAAAGTGATTTGTAAGCAAGAATTTATATTTTAATGAAAGTAGAACATTGTGGATGACGTGTAATTTGTAATAAGAAGAATTACATATTTTCGGTAACGGCAGAATAAGATAATGAAGAAATGAATTAAGCTTAGTGCCACAGGTGGGACTTGAACCTGGCTCTCCTCCTTAACAGGTAGACGTGCTTGTGACTACATCAGTGAAGCAGTACAGCCAACACAGCTGCATAAACTACTGTAGTGCGATGCCCTCCTTAACGTATCTGCCTAGTAAGTAGGAGATTCCCGTTCAAGCTCCGGCTGTGGCACAAAATTTAAATCATTTCTTCAGCTTACCCGTTCCATCGGGTCAGTAGATCACCTAAACCTGAGATACAGGCAGTATTTCCCCGTTATGTACGCAGCTGGAGTGCTGTTCAAGTACTGGAGAGCATCAGCAATACTGACGATTTAAGAAGGGAAAAATAGGGTGAAGCTGTGAATTGAAGTTTGGGTTAGGGAGAGCATTGAACTGCAGTAGTGCACGTAGCTGTTTTAGCTACAGCGCTACGGTGTTGGAATGGCTAGTACACGTGTCTAGTGAACTGGATACCCGGGTTAAAGTTCCAGCCATGGCAAAAAATTTATTTCATTTCTTCATCTCTATTACTGTCGAAGATGAAGTTGAGACTTATATGACTCAAGGAAAGTTTAATTAAATCATATAAATTATATACCTGTTAATTAGCATATATTTGATGAATTTTATATTTAAAAGACGTAAATATTCGAACTGAACGCAAGAAAACGAAAAATAATGACCTAAAAGAGACTCAAAACAGCGACTCAGCAGTTACGGATCTGGAGCACAACGGATTTTTTTCATCGGTAAGTATTTTACGCTCAAAGAAACACTTGTAGAAAATTTACCTTTTTAAAAAATTCGGATCACCCAGGAATCGAACCCAACCCACCCTCTTGGCAGGCACGTTTTCCACCATAGAGCCACTTGGTGTGCCGAAAATTGTAGTAACTGCAGTGTATTGGACATTTCAGATTCAATTTTCTAGCTATTTTTGAGACTCGCACTTAACTGCTTTAGTTGATTGATATCTGAGTTCTGAACTTCACGTGCTGTATGTAAAAAAATTGCAAAAATCCATTTGTTTTTTTGGGCTCCTTGCCTGTAGCGTGTACTATTTCCTTAGTGACACCCATTTCCCGTTTCTTATAGCTTGTGTATTCGCCTTCAACTGAGCCATCTGGTTCACTTTGACATCAATGTATAGCATGAAAAGTGCATTGCAGGTAATTCGGTCGCGGACCATACACGAAAATGGACAGCAGCTGTTTATCTATGCTACAAATTACCGGCGCTGCTGGAAAACTTTACCCTTGCAGAAAGACAACGGACGCGGTTAATGTACGAAGAGCCACAACTTCATTTCAGACAGTACCGAACTCAGATATTTAGTGAACGGTGTACTGGCTTCATTGCACCTGACTTTAACCCCTTAGATTTCCGCGCAAGGGGCATTTAGTAGCATTGGTGCATTCCACGTCCACCGACAACGTGTACTCATTATGTAACATAGTGTTCTATGCACGTGACCAAATCACTAGTCAGTGGTTCTTTGAGTACGAGAAAAAAATTGCTCTGAGGCCTATGGCACTTAACTTCTAAGGTCACCAGCCCCCTAGAACTTACAACAACTTACACCTAACTAACCGAAGGACATCACACACATCCATGCCAGAGGCAGGATTCGAACATGCGACCGTAGTGTTAGCGCGGTTCCAGAATGTAGCGCCTAGAACCGCTCGGCCACCCCAGCCGGCTGAGAACGAGATTTAAGGATGTGTATGAATGAATGTTAACCACGTTCGGCGCCTTCCGTAGTATCAACAGACGACGGCTTTCAGAGACGGGGTTTGTGGTGTCACACTACACTTGCTAGGATGTTGTTGTTGTCTTCAGTCCTGAGACTGGTTTGATGCAGCTCTCCATGCTACTCTATCCTGTGCAAGTTGCTTCATCTCCCAGTACCTACTGCAACCTACATCCTTTTGAATCTGCTTAGTGTATTCATCTCTTGGTCTCCCTCTACGATTTTTACCCTCCACGCTGCCCTCCAATGCTAAATTTGTGATCCCTTGATGCCTCAAAACATGTCCTACCAACCGATCCCTTCTTCTAGTCAAGTTGTGCCACATACTTCTCTTCTCCCCAATCCTATTCAATACCTCCTCATTAGTTACGTGATCTGCCCATCTAATCTTCAGCATTCTTACTTGCTAGGTGGTAGCCTTTAAATCGGCCGCGGTCCGGTAGTATACGTCGGACCCCCGTGTCGCTACTATCAGTGATTGCAGACCGAGCGCCGCCACACGGCAGGTCTACAGAGACTTCCTAGCACTCGCCCAGTTGTACAGCCGACTTTGCTAGCGATGGTTCACTGACAAAATACGGTCTCATTTGCCGAGACGATAGTTAGCATAGCCTTCAGCTACGTTATTTGCTACGACCTAGCAAGGCGCCATATTCAGTTACCATTGATATTGTGAATCATGTATTGTCACGAGCGACGTTCGTCATTAATGGATTAATGTTAAGTATTCCACCAGCTACGTCCGTTTTTCTCAAATCTAATTCCCTTGTCATGTTCCAGACCTCACGCCAGCCTGCGTGAGCTAAAACGCGTGCATTTAGGCCTCCTTTAGCAACACGGTGTTGGCTCTCCTGCCAACCACAACATTGGCGACGAGAGTAAAAGTGTTCTTATCTAAATTGCCCTGATTTGCTTGTGTAATGGCTTCGCCACAATCTCCAGATGTACTATCCGAATTTTATCGCTTACAGAATCAGCAGACGCAGGCCTTACTGGATGCCCTTGGACAGCACGTCAAGGGTCAACGTGGGATGCAAAACGATGCGGCAGCAGCCGCTTCACCTCTAACGCAGCCACAACACGCTGTTGGACCCACTTTTCGACCTTTTAATGCTGCACTGGAAAGCTGGACGGAGTGGTCACGCCAATTTGGATTCCATCTCGCCGCCTACAGAATTCAAGGTAACGAGCGGCAGCCATTTTTGTTATCTTCCGTCGGCGTACATACGTACCATGTGATAGTCAAATTATATCCCCGACGCGACGTAGCAACTCTGTCCTACGAAGAAATTTTGTCTGCATTAGATGCGTATTTCAACGAATTAGTCAATGTAGTTGCCAAAAGGTATACCGTCTTTCGTACAAAACGTACGTCAGGTCAGACTAATGGGGAGTGGGTTGCAACCCTGCAAGGCCTTACTAGGGATTGTGGTTTTGAGTGTCAATGTGGACTCCCTTATTCAGATACTACGGTACGCGATGCAATTGCACAGAACGTTTCTGATGTTCGTAGAAGGGAACAGATTTTGAAACTAGTAAATCCCTCCCTTGAACAAGTGTTGGACATGTTGGATCGGCAGGACACACTTGACTTCGCTCAGGAATCATTTGAAACTTCGCCAGCAGTGTGTCAGGTTAACCGGCCCGGCGGGCGAGCCGCACGGAGCAGTAAACAGCCCTCGCGCCCGGCCGCGCCGCTGCCGCCAGGCTCTCAGCCACGTGTGCCGGGTAGGCAAGCAAATACAGTGAACAAATCATGCCCGCAGTGTGCTACTAAACATTCGAGTGAGAATTGCCCGCCACGCCATTCTATGTGCTTTTATTGTGATAAAAAAGGACGTTTTGAGAGTGTTTGCCAGAAAAAGCTCAGATCGTTAGCTCAAAACCGTTCCAGGCCCTTTACTTCGCGCCGGAATCGGAATCCAACCAAGGATACTGAGGCTCGCGAAACTTCGCCCATGGAAATTCATGTCGTTCATTCCACTCCGCGCAGTGCCACTCTCTCTAACATTGGCTGTGTTCGTCCCAAAAATGGTGTGCGTCGACATCGCCGGAACTCCCGTCAAGTCGCAAGTGATTATGTACCAGTGTCAGTTCACGCTGCACGAGACAGTCGCTCTTGTCGTCAGCAGGACAATAAACTTTTTGTAGGCTTGGACATTAGCGGCAAAGTGATACCAGTCCAGCTCGATACCGGAGCTGCAGTTTCACTGATCAATCAAGACACTTACAAACTGCTGGGCACACCTCCGTTGCGTGCCGCAAATGTTAACTAGCTATTCAAGTCAACAGATCCCTGTGTTAGGACAGTGCAGCCTTCTTACAACATACAAAGGACAAAGAAACCTTGTGTCATTTTACGTCCTTCGTTCTTCTTCTGCGGTGAACTTGTTTGGTTTCGATTTATTTCACTTGTTTAACTTGTCTATAGTAAATCAGATCCTATCAGTGAACCAGACTGTGCCTTTCCACAGTGTTTCTCGTGTATGTGAAGAATTTGCAGACATTTTTGCACCGGGCCTCGGTTGCTCTAAGAATTATAACGCACATTTAGAACTGAAAGTAAAAGCGCAGCCGAAATTTTTCAGAGCGCGCAATGTTCCCCACGTATTTCGTGATGAGGTCGCAAAAACATTACACGATTTGGAATCACAAGGTGTAATTGAACGTGTGCCGGCTTCTCTCTGGGCATCACTCTTAGTAATTTTGCCAAAACCTTCCGGAAAGTTGAGACTTTGTGTGGACTTCAAGGCAACAGTGAATCCACAACTAGTGATTTGAACTTTTCCTTTACCCCGCCCGAAAGATCTTTTTAACAAACTGTGCCCGGGTAAATATTTTTCGAAGCTGGACCTAGCAGATGAGTACTTGCAAATACCGGTGGACGAAGAATCCCAGCGCGTTTTGGTGGTTAACACGCATCTTGGTTTGTATCGATTCAAACGAATGCCATTCGGGCGTGCATCCGCCCTTGCATTGTTTCAGCAATATCTACTAACTGTTTGTGCGTCGGTCCCTACTGCAGCAAGTTATCTGGACGATGTTGTGATTTCTGGAAAGACGGAAGAAGAACATTTGGCTAATCTAAGATTATTCCAGGTCTTGCGACAAAATGGTTTTCGCTTGCGGAAGGACAAATGTGTGTTTTTTGCTCGGGACTTGCCATACTTGGGACATGTATTCAATGCCCAAGGCATACATCCCAGTCCCACGCACCTCCGTGCCATACAAGACTTGCCATCGCCGCAGAATTTAAAGCAGCTGCAGAGTGTGCTGGGAAAAATAACTTACTACCACCGCTATATTCCGCATGCCTCTTCCATTTCAGCTCCGCTTCATCGCTTACGCCATAACGGTGTTCCGTTCGGCTGGACGACGGAATGCGAACGCTCCATTCGCCACTTGAAATCGGCGTTGCTCTTGTCTGTGCAAAGAAATTATTCATAGATCGAGAAAGAAGCATTGGCTCTAGTATTTGGTGTTACAAAGTTTCATGATTTCTTGTATGGTCGTCACTTTACCATAATCACAGACCACAAACCTTTGACATCACTGTTTCATCCGACCAAGCCTGTACCTTCACGTAGAGCGCAGAAATTCACTGGCTGGTCTATTTTCCTATCGCAGTACCGCTACGATATCTTGTATCGGTCCACTGCTAAGCACGGGAACGCCGATGCGTTGTCCCGCTTGCCTGTTACTGAGGATAGGGCATTCGATTCCTCCGAACTTGCTTGCATGTTCATTGATGCGGAAACCGATGACGTGGTCGAATCGTTCCCGATTTATTTTCGTCGTGTAGCTACAGCCACAGCTGCCGACCCTGTCCTTGCTCCCGTTCTGCGTTCTGTTGCTACGCAATGGCCCTTGTCAAAGTCACGGATCGGGGACCCGTTGGTTCGCCGAGTTTTTGCTCACAAGGAGAGACTTTTTGTACGACGTGGTGTTTTGCTATTGCGTTCTGATAATAATCAGTCCAGGGTCGTGGTACCACGTTCGTTACAGTCCTCTGTCTTACAGCTTCTCCATCAAGGACATTGGGATATTGTGAGAACGAAACAACTTGGTCGTCAGCACTGTACTTGGTTCGGAATCGATGCCGCGATTACGAATATGTGCTCTTCTTGCATGGTGTGTGATAAACAACAGCACCACCGCGGAAATTCTTTGCATGGCCAAAAGCCACTTCCCCTTGGCAACGCTTACACATCGATTTTGCTGGTCCATTCTGGAATGCTCGATGGTTGGTTGTGGTAGATTCATTCAGTAATATTCCTTTTGTTGTCCGGATGTCTTCCACGACGCCATCTGCCACCATCCAAGCGTTATCCGCTATCTTTTGCCTTGAAGGTCTTCCAGAGACTATTGTTTCCGACAATGGCCCACAATTCATGTCCGCAGAATTTCAGTCATTGTGCCAACCACAACAGAGTTATTCATAGACTGGTAAGCCAAAACATTACGATCACTGCCCACTTCGAAGTTGGATGTCGCTTGGTGGCATTGTGGGAACGTGACACACTAAAGAAAGTATGGGGCTCATTTTTAAAGTACGAACCGTTAGCGCATCGTGTCCGCATGTGGTAAGCGTACTGTAAGACCTTCAGTACACACACCATCACATTATTTGACTTGTCGCTCTAACGAAGTAGGCGAGTGTCAGCAATATGTCTCGTGGTCTTATGGTGGCGTGTTTATCGTCTGCCGTTAGATCAGACGATAGAAATGCCACTTGCACGCTTAGAGTAGCATATTGACGGTGACCAACTTTAAACAGAACTTGATTAATTTTCACACACATTTATTAAAATAATAATAAGCATAAAAATGAGTTAACTTGGTTCTGGATGCTGTTTACAATTGACAATCTGAAGTTCCTTTGGTATTGGTACGTTGATCTTATTCTCACATACGTCTCTGATACTTGACAAAAGTGTCTATACATTTATCTTCATGGCTATGAACAGGAATATGGTAATCTTAATAGGCGCAGGCTCAGACTTGACTATAGACTGGTACAGACAAATGTAGAACTCGTACAGACTGGTACAGACTAATGCAGACTGGTACAGACTGGTGCAGACAAATGCAGACCGACTAATCGGAGGTCTGTGCACTCATTGTAATACCTCGCGCGTACATGTATCACTGCGCGAGTGTGATCCGTGAGGAGAAAAGGTTCTACGTAAGCAGCAATCTTACTGTCTGCGTTACATATTAATACGCGGATCGGCGGAAGCAGACTTTGGTCCGTCTCTATGGCAGCGCCATCTCGTAGTGCGAAGACGGACGAGCGCTGCGCCTGCGCTGTTGTGCTTAGCGGGGCGCGCTCTAGTGGGAAAGATGTGTACGCGCTGACTACGCCGAACTATGTACACAACACCGCACACCCTGTCACGTGACGTCCTTTCACGGTCGGCCACTCTTGGCCAGTCTCTCACTACACAGACATTACGCTTCACGTCTCTGCCTTTGGTGGTTGTACAGTTACACTGCTTCGACTGTCGCCATGTCAATCAGTAGTCCAGCCGATTGTGAAGTGCCCTCGGTTATTCGGTTCTTAAACGCAAAACAAGTTCGTCCTGCAGAAATTCCATTCACCAGCAACTTGTTGAAGTTTAATGATGCAGGTGTAATGAATGAAGGAAAAGTGCGTACATCGTGTAGTCTCTTTAATGAAGGAAGGACAAATGTTCATGATGAAGAACGATCTACTTGGCGTACTGTCATGAATGAAGACACGGCACAAAAGGTTCGTGAGGCATTTCACCATTGACGAGTTACACCAGAAGTCTGCACAAGTTTCAAGATCAGTAGTTTTTCGTACTGTCAGTGGCAAAACTTTGCTATAATACAATGTATGTGAAACGTGTGCCAAAAATGTTGACAGAAGAACATAAAATAAAGCGAATGGCACATTCTTTGTTCGTTCTGGGGCGCTATCACAAGGATGGTGATGAGTACTTGTGACACATTGTGGCCGGTAATGCAACGTGGACTGCGCAGCACACTGCAGAGTATAAACGTGAATCCGGTGAGTGGTATCGTTCCAACTCCCCGACGAAACTACGGCAAGTGCAAGAACCTGCAACACGGAAGACTATGGCCATAGTTTTTTGGGACCGGAAAGGCATTCTTCTGTTAGACTTTACGCCAAGTGGAATGACATGAAATACTGAGAGGTAATGTGTAACATTATTACAGCTTCGGTGCGCTATTCGTAATCGCCGGCGGGGTCTACTCTCTAGTGGCGCCGTACTCCTTCAAGACAATGGTCGGCCTCACGTTGCGGCAAGAACAAAGACGCAGATGGACGAGTTTCATTGCGAATTACTGGATCATCTAACATACAAACATCACATACCAATTATCTTTCATCCGTTTCCAAAACTGAAGGTATTTCTTGGCGAAAGGCGCTTGGGAAATATGACATCTTGAAAGAAACTGTTACTGACTGGTTTAACAGTCAGGCAGCAGAGTTCTTTTGTGCTAGATTCCAAATTCTGGTGCCCCGACTTGACAAATGTTTAAACGTTCATGGTAACTATGTTGAAAAGCGAAAGAGTTTGCATATTGCAGTTTGTGACACAATTTACGTCCATAAAAAAGTTTCTCTTATTCCATTACAAATCAGGTCGTACTTTAAAATGACCCTCGTATATCAGTGGATCAAAGAAAGACGGGAAATAGTTCTAGCCACGATACGGACCGCAAATGATGAAATACACTGAGACAAACGACTTGCACAAAGCTGATATTATTATTACTCAGAGCCGGTGAAACGGCGCATCTCGTCGAATGTTCACGCGCTAGTGCACTTAGCGTCTATGGAAAGTGGTAGACATACGATTAGTGAAACTGAAGAGTTTAAATTTCTAGGTGTTCACATAGACAGTAAACTGTCGTGCAAAGGCTGCGTTCAGGATCTTGTTCAAAGACATAATGCTCCCATTTTTACTATTCGAACGGTATCTGAAATAAGTGATCGTGCGACACGAAAATTAGTCTACTTTGTTAATTTTCATTCGCTTATGTTATATAGTATTACACTTTGGGGTAACTCTTCCCTCCCTCAAAGGATATTTTTGGCTCAGAAACGGTCAGTTCGGGCAATAAGTGGTTTAAGTTCGCGAATCTCTTGTCGAACTCTTTTCACGAGTCTGGGTATTCTGACATTGGCCTCTCAATACGTATATTCTTTTCTTTACTTTCCTTTCTTGTAAACAATGTTAGCTTATTCCCAAGAATTAGCCGTTTTTACTCAGGTAATACTAGGCGGAAATCCAACTTGCATTAACTCTTGTGTAGAAAGGTGTGCAGTATATTGCTGCATCCATTTTCAATAAGCTACCGCTCGAATTCAAAAATCTTAGCAGTAACCCACGCGCTTTCAAATCAAAACTGAATAGTTTCCTCATGGGTCACTCCTATTCTGTCGAGAAGTTTCTTGAAAAATTAAGCGGATTCTTGTTGTATTGCTGTTTGCGTTTACTTAAACTTATGGCTTGACTTTTTTTGGGTTGATAAACATTTTACTTTATCTGTTACTACTTTTATGTTGTAATTTCATGTACTGACACGTTCCATGACCTTGGAATTTGGCTTCTTAATTTGCTGCTATGGAACTAGACGTGTAAATAATAAAAGAAAAACAGGGAAACTACCACTAGGCGCTAGATGGTATGACGTCCACGACTCTACACAGGAAGTGGTATTTGGAGGCTTGTTTGCTCTGAAAACCAGGACGGAAGACGATCTGTGGCGTCTCTGCCGAAAGGGCACAGTGCTGGTTCACGTACAAGTGTTTCGGAGCGCACCGGTCATCGCGCATTGTTGAAGATGGGGCTCCGCAACAGAAGACCACTACGTGTTCACGTGTTGGCCCAACGACATCGTCAATTACACGGGATCGTCGAGATTGGACCGTGGGTAGGTGGAAACGTGTCGCCTCGTCGGATGAATCACAGTTTTGCTACACCCGGTCGATGGTCGTCTCCTCACAACCCTTCATTCACGCGAACAGCGGTTCGAAAGGTGCTCTGCGTTCAGGACGCAGGCTGGTGAAAACAGTATTACGCTTTTGGGAGACATTCTGCGCACTCGCATAGGATCTGTGGTGGTAATCGAAGACGCGCTGACAGGTGTGGATAACCAGCACTTTTTCAAGCTTGATGTCTTTCCCGCCGGCGATGTCATCTACAACAGTGTAATTGTACCTGTCTCAAAGCCAGAACCGTGCTACAGTGGTTTGAGGGGAATGGGAGTGTACTATATTGTACTCACGTCGATGTCTTCGCCACGAAAATTGCTTGAAGTGAAACCAATGGAACCCACTGGGTTCGCTATCAGGCGCCATGACGGTGTACATAAATAAGCGGTTCGCTGATAATAAGTGCCTGGACATACGACACGACACACATCCACAAACCTACCAACAATTTGTCGAATCCATGACATGCAGAATCGTTGATTTATTGCGTTCCAAAGACGGACCAGCAAGTTATTAAGCAGGTAGTTGTAATGTTTCGATTCATCAGTGTAAGTTCCGTCACGGTTACGGAAGACGGCTGCCCGTAAAATACAAGACACTCTAAAAAATGACACATACCGATGAAGAGAGGATCTCTCCAAGTTTCGATTCGTATTACGCTTCTTGCCATGGTTTCACCAGGGAACACGCGTGTTGCGACATGTAGCCAAATCATCCGCTCTGCACAGCCGCATCGACAGGTGACACAATGAATACATCTCAAAACTGTGCTGCTGTCGTGAATTCTTGACTTCACTGAACTGCACACACACGTTGACGTTTGCTGCGTCAGAAATGGTGAGTATATTGAGTGAGTTAGAATGCTGGAGATATGTCTTACCCACTGACATATGGCTGCTTTCTATATGACTTGGAATCTTCGTACCGGCATCTTCTGAAACCCAAGAAGTACTTAAGCTATTTATGAACAACGCTGTTATGGTTCAAATGGCTCTGAGCACTATGGGACTTAACATCTGTGGTCAACTTAGAACTACTTAAACCTAACACACATCCATGCCCGAGGCAGGATTCGAACCTGCGGCCGTAGTGGTCACGCGGTTCCACACCGGAGCGCCTAGAACCGCACGGCCACACCGGCCTGCCACCCTGTTATGACTGGTTCATATGTCGACATGTGTCTGATTCCGATATACGTTAATGGGACATGTTCTTCAAGTCATGACTAGTACTGTGTCTCATCTAAGAATATGAGACACATTTTGTTTTAAAAATCCTGTATAGCGAGGTGTAGCTTTTTCAGACATGTTAGATTCCAGTCATTACAGGGACTTCGATAAATAAAATGTTCTTTTCGACATTACGAATTGTCATGAGGTGTCACTGATGGCTGAATATCATTTAGAGTTGGGCATCTCGGACTTATGCATGTCCCATCATTTTTTCCCTGTTACTGATACTAGCAAATGTATGTAGGAGCTGTGTTAGCACAAAACGTGTTCATCACACTTCAAGTTTTATCACATAATTGAAACAGTTTTTTCTGCTCAGCGTTCTAGGACTCTACACATATGGAAATGAGTGCGGCAGATATCGGCGCAAAATCGGCACTTGTCTCTCACACTGACAGCGGAACTGTCGGTCAAAAAAGGCAGAGTTAAAGGCTTCGATCACAAAAAATGTTTTAATAGGAAGAGCTATATTTGAATTTCACTGACAAAATGACTGACATACAGTTGAAATCTGCAACAGGTGTCCATCTTTCCTAGAAGCTATTTTCCTACTAGGTGAGACATAGCGCTGCCAAAGTTGTAACAGATCATTTGAAACTACCGATATCGGTTGTCGACTTTAAACACTTAACGTAATGATTTTGTGGCGTGTGAGATTATACGTGCGCTACAAACACAGGTAGTATTTATTTAGAATTTGTAGTATTTTTTTGGAATGTATTTTATAGCTGTAGTGTAGCCCGAGGTGTAAGTTAGCTTCGAAGATAAAAGTAAGGTTGACGTTGGGAAGCCAGCGAATGTTAGTACAAAATCTTTGTTGTGGCAGCATTATCATGTGCAGCGTAGCCCGAGGTCCATGTTAGGTTAAAAACAGACTACTTGTGAGCTGGCGATGCCAAAAGAAGTCTGCGTGAAATTCACACAAATGTTTAATGAAATTGGCACAAAGGAAACACATGACTGAGCACCCAATTTAAATGTTACAAAAACCAGCCCATCTTTTTTCATCCATGGCGTTACTAAGGGGGACCTCCCAGCAATCATTTCAAAACTTCAAGCTCAAAGTCTTGTAGCTGGGATGACACTTCACTTAAGCTGCTAAAGGAATGGAGAGGAGAATTAGTGAAGCCTCTTACACACCTAACAAATATGCCACGGGGAATTCCCCGATCTTTTGAAAATCACCTGAATCCTGCTGGTGTATAAGAATGGGATAAAAACTGACATGAAAAGCTTTAGGCCAATATCGTTAATTTCAGAGCTTGAGAAATTGTTAGAAAAATAACATTAAATCGGTTTGAGGCTTATTTAGTGAAACATAATCCATTTAACAATCTACAACATGGGTTTGGAAAGGAAAGAATTACTGTAACAGCAGAAGCAACTTTTATGTTAAACAAGCTAAATGAGGGAGACAAAGTAATGGACAACTTCCTGGATATGAGTAAAGCTTTTCATACTGTGAAGCATGCAATTCCATTGCATAAATTAGACGCATATGGTATGAAAGGGGTAACCTTATGACTACGTACCTACTATTTGAAACACAGGGACAGCTTGTCAAGCTAACTTTTAAAAGGACTGAGGAGGTGATAGTAACCAGATCAACCCACAAGATACTTCAATATGCTGTGCCCCAAGGAAGTATATTGAGGCCATTTCTTTTTCTTCTGCACTTTAACGATTTCATTGAACCCCAAAACTGCATGGTTTTAAGCTATTCTGATGACAATTTTTTGTCAGCAGGGGCTATTATATGCAAACTACTGCAAACAGTACTGAAATCAGTTATAATTTTCTGTCAAGTTATCTTATTGAAAATAAGATACTCGTGAATAAACAGAAGACAGCGACAATGAAGTTTATGCTCAGCTATAGTCAGAGCACATATAGAACTCTATTTACACCTCCACGGGCCCTTAGCTACACAAACAAACAGAAATTTTTGGGTACATTTGTTGATGAACGCCGGCCGGTGTGGCCGTGCGGTTCTAGGCCCTTCAGTCTGGAACCGCGTGGCCGCTATGGTCGCAGGTTCGAATCCCGCCTCGGGCATGGGCGTGTGTGATGTCCTTAGGTTAGTTAGGTTTAAGTAGTTCTACGTTCTAGGGGACTGATGACCATAGATGTTAAGTCCCATAGTGCTCAGAGCCTGTCATGGAAAGACCGTACATATTAGTAAGAAAATCAAAACAAATGTGTATCTAATGAAATGGTTGTCAGCCTTCCTGGACCATGAAAGTTTGATACAAATATACTTCGGGGTGGTACATCCACGTCTTCACTATGTTACTGAAATATGGGGTGGGGCGCCAGCTGTCTGTACAGACAGGCTCTTCAGACTACTACGCTCTCTCCTGTTTACCTTAGCGAACACACTTACTGAAGAGTGGTAGCTAAGGTAAACAGGAGAGTCCTTGGTGGACGAATCTTCAGAAAATATAAAGTACTGACCTCGATGTACGTCCTGCAGGGAATAATGTTTGTGAAATAAAATCCAGAATATAATGTAACAAACAGTAATGAACATAGGTACAATACACGGGAAAGGGAAAATTTTCACAGAACTTCAAGTAAAAAAGAAAAAAAAGGAGATTGCAGACCGTAGTCCGCACGCAATACGAACCATCTTTAATAACAAACTTCTATCTGACCTCAAGACATCTTTAAACAATAAAACCAAGCATTTATTCATGGAGAAAAACTGTTATTCGGTAGAAGATTTCAAGTCGTAATAGCCCTTTGTAAAACAGTGTATATAGCATAAGTTTGTTTTTGCAACACGAAAATTATAATTTATTATCTTCTCACACTATGTCAATGTATGTATTTCTATCTAAAATTGTAAAGTCTCTCTGTAAACCAGTGTATATAGCATACGTTTATACTATTTATATCAATGTCTTCACTTATGTATCTCTACAAAACCTTTTTATATATGAACAAATATCTATGACGATGTTCGAAAACTGATTGTTATATGGACGACAAACAAACAAACAAATAAATGTGATGCCATAATAATAAAAATAGCTCTTGACATACTGCTTATTTTACACTCATTGGATTTCGATGGTTATTTTATATCCCCGGTTTCGATGATATACTATTTCAGAAGGGTTTTAAGGTATATACAGAATTTCGATCGTAACACCTGCCTCAATACAAACATGGGAGCGCTAGGTCTTTTCGAGTATTACCAGTTTTGGATACGAACAATCACTCTACAGTTCTACTCGATTTGAAAAAGTAACACGACAATGATTTAACTAAGAAGTCTCCACGTGACGTGCTCCTACACCGACGAGTTATTTTGAAACGAGAATTTATCTGAGAGGTTATCTGTGAACCGGTACCGACAATATTTGAATAGATATAGCATTCCAGTACCGCTAAAGCAGAAACCACTACCGATTGAGTACTGGAGGCAAGGATCAGACTAACTGTCTATAGTCTGCTGTATCACAATTAGACGGAGATCAAAGAACGAGTGACGTTAATGTGTCGAACTATTCTGAACAAGGATTCACATCACTGCATTCGCACTTTTTTCTCTGCAAAAAGTGTTGCACTGCTTGACAAAAATAAAGGGGTGTATGAGGGGCATGAACAACGTCTGATGGTGAGTGGTCACTGTGAACGACACGGAGATGCTGCATACGCGTGTGAGACCGCTTTATCAGCACAGAGTGTGACAGGGGTCTCATTCTGCAACTGCATTTGGCCGGCTGGTCACATCGTGCTATATCCATATTTGTGGAGCATTCTGAAGTGACAGTGGCCCGATGTTGAACTGAATGAGAACATGAGCATGCTCCGTACCAAGTTTCTGGTCGACCACTTCTGACCACCACAGCAGAGGCCGATGTACTGTGCAGTGACTGCATCACAACACTTTCATATCTTCGCTTACCATCCGAGAACAAGTAATCCACTCCCTGCAACATCCCGTCTCATCCCACACCTTTGCTCGGTGGCTAACAGCAGCCGGGCTGTGGAACTACTGTCTCAAGCGTAGGTTGCCGTTAACACCACAAGAGAAGCGGCTGCGTTTACAATGGTGCAGTGACGTCGATGGGCGAACAGCTGACGAGAAACTTCCCGTTGTGTTCAGCGATGAGACGCGGTCCGGCACTACGCTGGGCGACCAAAGTCGGCGAGTTTGGTGGTGATCTGGGGAGAGGTCCCATTCTTCTGATGTTTGGAGAGGCACCGTGGATTTATGCCCGACATCATAGTGTGGAGACGTATTGGGTATGACTTTCTGTCAAGGCTAGAAATGACGGAACTATAATGGCACGACGGAAGGTCACACAGGCAACCTGCGTCCTCATGTGTTACCTCTCATGCGAGAGTAACGCTGTGCCATTTTTCAACACAACAATGCTCGTATACACATGGAGGATGTCTCTATAAACAGCCTGCATGATGTAGAGGTGCTCTTGTGGGCAGCAAGATCCCCAGATCTGTGCCCAATAGAACATGTGTGGGACCACATCGGACATCAGTTCCGTCGCTGCGCCAATATCCAGCATGCTGAGCATCGGTTACAACAGTTGTGATTCTTTGTTGAACTGAAAGTTAACGGCTGGGATATGCAGAGAAGGAAACCACATCTATGCTATCAGAGAAACTTTTAATCTTCTCTCGAATGCAGAGTGGATTCGGATAACACGCAGGTTACTCGGTAACTTGTCTCACAGTTGTGTAGTTGAAATGGTGAAGTATATGGAGAAAGAAAGATGCACGGCATATCCAGTATGGTGTTGTAGCTATTTGGTAGGTGAAGAGACATATTGACTATCGGAGTCAACACAGGGTGTGAGAATGACGTCCTCTACTCGGCAGCATCCAAGATAACTGAGTACAGGAAGGGCTGACGTGATCACACAATCGAAAGTTTCAAGAGTTTGTAGTTAGTTCTAGTACTCTGAACCTGTAGGAGGGCTGCACTGGTGTAGATCACTTTAAAGAGAGTTATCCTCTAATTTCAAAGTCATAATGCTTGGAAGTGAAATTATTACAGATCGGGAGCGGAGTGTACGAGACACTGCAATTTTGCGGGTAAGGTCCGATTCATATTACTATGAACGAACCTCAAGGGTAGCAATCTGGCTTCGAAATCTATAGCGTGTCTCAAGAAATACAGTAGTGAAAGGAAGCAAAAATACTTTTGTCTGCATTAAACAGCTGTCACTACTGTACCTTCCGTCGACATGAAAGAGAGAAATCTTCTGATGAGTTTCAGACTGGCTGCTGCTTTCTCACAACTATTTAATTGCTAGGCTGTCCGCTCCTGGAAGCTGAGTGGTCAGCGCGACGGAATGCCATGCATAACGGCCTGGGTTCGATTCCCGGCTGGGACTGAGATTTTCTCCGCTCAGGGACTGGGTGTTGTCCTTTCCTTTATCATTTCATCCTCATCGCCACTCAAATCGCCGAAGTGTCGTCAACTCGAAAAACTTGCACCAGGCGAACCGTCTACCAGCGGGGAGGCCCTACCCACACGACATTTCCATTTCCATTTTTCTAAATTGCTAGGATCACTGCTCCTTGATAGTTCCATTAGAAAAGGAGAGTTTTGTTCCCTTAACATATCTCCGAACATGTGTGGGCCCAAAATTGAAGGGCAACAGAGAATGAAACATTACAGCTAATGAAACTACAAATAACACACAGCTTCACCTTAACCTTCGCTGATGGAGGTCAAGCAACTTTTATTGGATGCTTTGCTACACCTCAAAGTGACAAAGGTACATGCCACTACTTTTCTATACAGGGCGAAGAAAACCGACGAACTGCAGGGACAGATTCTCAACTGGAACTAGAGAAAAAGAGGCCCTACGGACATGTGTCCGGATATGCAACGTTGCCGCGGTAGATGACGCTCAGGAATGGCACTTCCTCTGCCCACGTGCCGTGTGGCGCAGTGTATTGTAAGCAGCAGAATGGTCCGATAATCATGTCGAGAATTAGCCGAGATGACGTCTGTATACGGCCAAGCTGATGGAAACTGTCGAGAGGCACCACTGCCGTACCAAAGCAAGAACCCGAAGAGATACCAACCACATCACACAACATCTGAAGGCCATTTGGCCGTTTGTGTGATCACGGGACCTTTCAAACAAATCACCGTGCATGGACTGAGCGTAAGCCAGATTTGGTGCTTGTCGTAGGATTCGTCTCAATATACTGGAAGATCGCCTTTTCCCAACTCCTTCGTCTGTCAGAAAGGACGCATGACCACACAAACGCCAGGAACGGGTTCAAATGTTGTGTGATGTGGTTGATGTCTTTGATGCTACTTTCTTTGATACAGCCGTGCTGCCGCTCGTGCTTGGCCGTATACAGACGTCATCTCGGTTTGTCCTCGCATGAATAGCGGACCATTCTGCTGCTTACATTAGGCTGCGACAATCACACAGCCTGCAACACACAAGCAGCATCAGGCACGTGAGAAGAGGAACTTTCATTCGTCAGCGTAATCTACTGCGGCAACGATGCATATCCGAACACATATTTGCTGGACCTTTTTTCCTTCATTTACAGTCAGGAATCTGTCCCTGCTATCTGTCGGTTTTGATTTATGTTCAGCCTATACGGTCACCAAGCCTCTGCATACAAGGGTCAGAACGTTCTAACAATCGTCCAGTCCCTCGATAACGGAAATCCTCTCCTTGCTTGCGGATCCATTCGATAACCGCTGTCAGGGCGTCCTCGTCGTCGTAAAATCTGCGACATTGTCCCTGGTCGATGTCGATTGCGTTCCTATCCGGTAAAGAACACGCTCGTCTGTGCCCCCTCGGTAAAACTGTTGACATTTAGTTAGTTACTTAACCACATGTTCTATAGATTGCTTGAACGATTCTTTTATCGAAATGTTGTGGAGTCAGACTACAGGATGCCTACATAGGCTCTGTGTTTAGCGTAAACATAATTTTTTAGTCCTACTCATGCAACTACACTTAAAATAGGTGTTTTTTTTACTGACTACCGCGTTAAGATTAGAAATTTGTCAACGGAATAGAAGTTCGCGTACACTAGGAACCCTATTAATTTAGGTTCAAAATCTGCTTTGCTACCTGTCACACGTTTTGTGGCATTGGAAAAATGGTTAAAAATGTTGTTACTGCATATTGAACTATTTTCTGAGATACTGACGGCGTTAATAATGGGTACTAAAGGTGTTTTTCTCTCTAGTGTCCAAGGTATGGGAATCACTATTCCTCTCAAATTGTGATGTATTATTTATCGGGTGACAATTATTGAACTATATGAAAAAAAAAGTAAATTTGTTAGAAACTACGGCGTGACAACACTTTATTCATCATGTAAACGTGACTACGGATATTCGGATTTGTGTTACGACATGTTCGATATGCCTGCCATGATTGGCGATGATGTGACGCAGACGAATAGCGAAATTCTGAATGACGCGCTGAGGTGTGGGAACATTGATGATGTCGATGACCTCCTGAATGGCTATTTTCAGCTCAGATATGGTTTTGGGTTATTTCTGCACACCTTGTCTGTAATACAGCCCCGCAAAAAGGAGTCGCATGTCTTCCGGATGTATAGCGGCCTATCGAGGCCCATGGTGGTGTCCTCTGGGTATCCCAGAGCCAGAATGCGGTTCCCAAAGTGCTTCTCCAAGACATCAAACAGTCTCCTGCTTCGATGAGGTCGAGCTCTGTCTTGCATCAACCACATCTTGTGCAGTTGCAACCATTTATAGTGAGCAATTACCTGTCATGTAGAGGAGAACTCAGAGTGGTGTGATCCACTTTTGTGCAGTACGTTGCATTTGTTTACACTGTATGTCACTTATTATCGGCCCTTCAGTTGACCCTCTCTGCATTCCGTTAAATTTTACAAGTGCTTCAGTTGCCCTACACGCAACAGCATCTTTCACCAACAACGTAATGGAAATTTTAATGTTATCGATTTGATCATTTATTTATGTATTGCAAACAATAACGTTCGTGTAGCACGTCCCTGGATACTGACCGAAATAATCACACATTCGAAGATGATTCCTCTTTCTGAGTTTCGTATGCTAGGAGCTGTCAGATGATTTTTCTCAAAGCAGTTGACCTTCGTCTTTTTCTCATCACTAGGAACGCTAATTCCAAATGGTAATGGAAGATGGAGTACTTTATTTTCGTTTCCGTATGTACCTGATAGGCAACGTACTTAAGATTAATTTTGACTTGGCAGTGTGGACTATTAATTCACTGCAAGTATGCTCATTATATGGTAGTTATAAAGAAATGGAGATAGACCTACCTTGGCAGCCGGTTGCCAACTGCTGGAACGGCATACAGTAGAAAATTTAGTAACATGCACTAAGTTAGACACATGCTAATTGTAAATAAAGGATTACCGACCGACGACGGTAAAGTGAATGCGCACCGAATACGTGACGTTCAGTAATTGCTGTGCGCCACACGTGGAGCTAGAAGATGACATGACGACCAATTTCATATAACGGGCAGCGAGCGCATAGCTTAAATTCACCGCCAGAGACCACGCGAATACCACGGCAGCCGTGGAATGCAGTTGCATCAGTAACGGAATCCATTTGTTTACATTGCCTACAAATTCCGCGCATTTCGGAATTCTGTCAAGGTTTATTAAACATCGCATCGCGGTGCGCGGGGCGAGTGAATTGCTGACTGGCCAGCACGCCGCTGTCTGTGCGCCTGCGGATCACACAACCCAAACAACAAATGTGAGCGGCGGGTTGCCTATTCAACCAAACAGTTGCTCTATTCCGAATCATAGCGCAACGTAGCTGTGCTTAACTGTGGGTCGCTGCTGCGGTAGGGCAGGGGTTCCCAATCTTTAACTCTTACGGAACATTTCGAAAATCCTGTTACTTTGATGGAGCACGTTGTTTATTTGGAAAGTTAATAATTTTTTTAAATGTGAAAAACTGCTTTTATTCCGTGATTGTTTCAATTTTGAATAGTAACTAATCACACAGACAGTCAAATAAAATTTAAAAATCAATTAGTATCGTCACATGCTGAAAAAACCTCCATATTATTAATTGTTTTTCGCGGAGCACATACTCATTTCCGGCGGAACTGCAGTATTTCGCTGAACACAGTTTGTGAAACTTTGCAGTAGAGGACGTCTCCCTCTAGAGCGCCGAGTACAGAAAGACTTGCGATAACGTAACTCTACAGCTCTGCACATCAGCGTTCTATGTAGTTTTCCACACAGCTGTTAAGTAATTCAGAAAATGACAGTTTTAACCAGTACCCTAGCGTCACAGTCGCTATTTTCCTGGCAAACAGTCATGCTTTTAAAACGTGTCTCAGCAGAAATTAACTATTCCGGATGTATAACAGAATCTACCTTCTTTACCATAACCATTTATTAAAATTTACTATCAGTTTTATTCAACATTTTTCTTTACTTTGTGTTCCACAGTCGTAAAAAAAAAATGTTTGCAGATCAAATCTACGATGCAATGCCTCTTGATAAAAATTTAATGTTTATTCACATTCACTACGGGCTTCTTTCATATTTTATTTTAAGCCACAGCGTTTCGATTCGCGTCAAAACTATTTCTGCAGCGGGTAGATTTACATTTTTGCGTAGTTATTTATCAGTCGACACTTTCAGCCGCGTAAGTTGGTGGGCACGTGCGTCAGTAAGTAATGGTAAACAATGCACATAAGTTAACGTGTTGGTTGATACTCATGTTCGCCAAAATGGAAATGAGGTCAGTGGACACCCTGTTAGTACCATTCTGGCGACTGCTTAAAAGCCGAAACAGCTCTGTACTTAATGTGAACAGTTAATTTTGGGAAAATGCTAACATCCCTGTTGGAATAGTGGTTTTAATCTTAAGGAAAAGGTTTTTGGAAACCACTATTACTCTCAGCTCTTTGTTAACTTGAACTTTTTTAAAATTGGATTACGATTTCAGGTGTGGCACCATAAGGCAAGAATGGTAACACAAAAACATTAGGTTGATTTATGCCCATGTTAATTGTTCATGTATTGCCATTTTGTCTGATGGTGGCATTATATCTCAAACATGTAATAATTGAAAGAAATTAACAAAGAATTGTGACTGGTATCGGACACTAAAACAATATGTTTATAAGAAACACAATCGATAATTTGAAGTAATGTATAGTTACAATTGTAATGATTATCGATGAAATGTTTCCATTTTGTTATTTTCTTCAATTTCTTAATGTGTGAATTCCCCCTAATGACTTGTTGCGTGGTAAGGAGCCCTGACGACAAATACCTCCATGCCGAGCGGCTTCGATTCTATCTTTGAATTAAGAGTACGCACATCGCTGCTGTCAACTTATTGTAGAAACATAGGACAAACCTTACGCTCATGAATTTTAATCTTTTTGCAGTACAAAATTTCCTCTACAAAAGTCAACACAGGTTCCAAAAACACAGATACTGGGAAATTCTGCTCATTCTGTGAATCCACGAGAGCAACAGGATCATAGACGACGCTGCCGATGCCACTTTCCTTGATTCTCGGAAGCCATTCGATACAGTTCCGAACTTTCAAATGGTTCAAATGGCTCTGAGCACTATGGGACTTAAGTGCTGAGGTCATCAGTCCCCTAGAACTTAGAACTACTTAAACCTAACTAACCTAAGGACATCACACACATCCATGACCTAACCAGGATTCGAACCTGCGACCATAGTGGTCGTGCGGTGCCCGACTGTAGCGCCTAGTACCGCTCGGCCACTCCGGCCGGCTCCGAACTGTCGTTTACTGGACAGGATACCAGTTTACCGTGTATAGATACACAACTGTGACTGGATTCAAGACTTCCAAGCAGATATGCGTCAACATGTCGTTTTTAAGTAGACGAATCGAAAAATTTAAGTGTAATTTCAGGAGTAGATGGAGTCCCGGAGGTGTCACTGATAACAGTGTATATTGGGTCACTCTTATGAGAGACGTCAGGCGCATTTTATGTGGTGATTCGGGTGATATTTGGAATTCAGTTTTTGCAGCGTGTAGCGGGATTCAGCTCAAACACGTGCGGCTCTTCACGTCTTTCATGCGACGGCCAGTGTTTACGGAAAGCGTCGGATTGTTTTCTGTTACAAACAAAACGATTTGTAAACAGTGATTTTAAGTGCTCATGTGACAGAGAGCTCCTAAATCACTCTAGCGCAATATATTCGTTTTGTCGTATTGACGGGGGCAGTAAAACACGAAGAACAGCCAGTACTCCAATAGCGACAGAGCAGCGCTGTTGCACTGCAACAACAGTCAGGGCATGCCAGGGTGGTGCTGTTGCTCGTCGAGTACTGATTGTTCTTCGTATCTTAGTGTTCCCGTTAACACAATTAGATTAAACGGATATCGCACTAGACTAATTTGGAGCCACCCTGTCGAACTGTCACGTAAAATTACGCTTTAAAAATAATTTTGTTTGAAACGGCAAACGATCCGACGCTTTCCGTCAACACTGGGAGTCGCATGAAACACGCGAAGATGAGTATTTGTTTGGGCTGAATCCCACTACATGCTGCTAAAACTAAATTCCGAATATCTGGAGAAACACCAGGGAAAATACACCTGTCGACTCTTAGGCGGAACTCCCTGTATAACGGAGCTAGTAGGTCTGTGAAACCGTTCGCGGAAGATGTTTTTGTTTATAGAAAAGTTGCGACGCAGAAAACTGCAGCGAGATGCAGTAACACCAGCAGAAGGTCGACGGCTGTTGCAGAGACTGGCAGTTAAATTTTAAAGTAAGTAAATGAAGCGATTATAAAGAAGGTCAAGAATGACGACACATCTCTTTCGGCTTTTACTGCCATTTTCGGCTAACTTGTGAATGAAATGTTGGTGAGTTCATTTACATAAATAATACGCCTTGCTTGTTTGACTAATCACGTATTGGTACTTACGTAGGTGAACTTCACGTCCATATTACATCAATAATAAACTGTCATGTAACCCTCAGTGACCAATTGTTGATCAATTTACATAATTTTCATATAATTCGTTACGGAGCTCACAAAAGTAATTTTAATATGGACAGTCATAAAACTATACACTAGAAACATCTCACCGAACGACAACATAATTCGCAGTGAAATACGCCTACGAAGGGAAACATCAACTAAACATAAACAAAATGTGTACTGACAATTTACGTAGGTCAAATATCCAACAAAATAAATACATTATTCAAAACCACAAATATACAGCTATCCTTCCCTGCTAACACCCACCTCAAAATGAAACGAAATTCGGGTAGTATTAACCCTCAGAACATGTTAAACCAAGTGTACATAAAATCACGTGTGACAAGTAGAATAACATCCATATCGGCCAAATACAACGCAGTTTTAACGCTGGATTCAAAGAGCACATCTGAAATAGCGTCTATAATCAATTGAGCGTCTTCCCCCACCTGAAAAATCAACATCGCACAGTCGATAAAATTCATTACTAACGCTGCACACAGCACCCAAAGGTCCCAGTATGAATATTTTCGATGAATCAGAAATGAGAAACTATCCACAAGAAATATTAAGCGAACGTAAGTTCTATCTAAGAATTATTACTGAAATACTACAACACGAAAAGTGATAAAATGGAAAACTTCAGATACAAAAACCAAAGACAGCCAACATCGAAATCCAACCGGTGGGAGGGGGGGTAAATAACATCACCGCTGTCTGTTTGCATATGCTTTCTAAATATGTAGCATGGTAGCAAGAGCACTCTCAAATTAGTGTCAAAACGTATTCAACTTATAATAAATATTTAAATTAGTTAATTTTGCCATCAACAGATCATTGACATTTACGCGAGAGTTTACTATCGACGTAATATGGATGAAACGTTCATGTAGGCGTAAGTACCAATACGTTATCAATCAAATACGCAAGGTGTATTATCTAAGTAAATGATCTCACCGACATTGCGTTAGTAGGTTACTTAAAAATTCAGTGAAAGTTGAAATAGATCTGTCCTGAAATAAAGAATGTTAATTACATTGCAACCATTTTGGATCTTCCTTATAATAGTGTGACTGTCTGACACATACTCTGCTGCAGGTCCAAATGAACAGTAAATATAACGACTTACACTCAAATAGGAGAGTTGGTCTGTTAATGTACGATTACGCTATCGACGATAAACCTTTGGAAAAGCGACACATGTAAAGTACCTGATTAGTTAATGCCACTTCTGGCGAAAGCAGACGCCAGGCTCATGATAAATGAAACAGTCTTTAGGCACTGTAACACATGCACAAATGTCTGTTTTACAAAACAGTTGTTCGACCGAATCTTCAGTACCTGTCATCGCTCTGGGGTCCTTACCAAGTTTGATTCAATGAGCAGCAGCGTATGTCGTCAAACGATAGTTTAGTAGGCGCGAGAGCGATACGGCATTGCTCAACAAACTGCGTTATCAGACGCTACAAGAGAGGCATTGTGCGCTATGGAGAGGTTTACTCGTAAAATGGGGCAACTTATTACGTCATCCAATACAGAGTGTTTCAAAGTCTAGCGGCAAACGTGTAGAGGTGACGGATCACGTCATGAGGAATGCTTTTGTTACGAAGTGTCCGTTGACGGTTGTCGTCGACTGTAGGCTCCTTTTTACTTGATTTTGCCCCTGGGATGCAGCAGGGCATAGTCAATCTGCTGCGTTCGTACGTAAAGTGTTTTGCCCGTTAGCCAGTCACCATCTTCACATGAAAGGAGGTAGGATGCGTTCCTACATTTTGTTCTGTGCTTAGAGACAATCATTCTTAAGGTTTTGTCGTTGAAAATCACTGTCAATTTACTGCGGTAGGTAGTATGCAATTTGCAGCATACCGAATAAGTAGACCCTGCTTGTTCGGTGAAATCTCGTAGCCCAGGGCCGACGAATTTAACAAAACGATGCCTGACTTCGTCAAGAAGCATCGGGAAACATTTTGCCTCTAATGAAAGTTGTTCTCGATGACATGATCTTTCACCCCAACATATTTATTACAAAGACTTTTAAAGACACTGTATACTCCTGATAAGCTGTCCACTGCTACAAAATACGCACAACTGTGGATGAAGGGGTACAGGCAGATTCCATATTTCTATATTTTCCGAAAGCATTTGACACGGTGCTCCACTGCAGGCTGCTAACGAAGGTACGAGCATATGGAATAGGTTTACCTATATGTGAGTGGCTCGAAGACACAGCATGTTGTCCTCGACGGCGAGTGTTCATTAGAGACAAGAGTGTCGTTAGGAATAACCCAGGGAAGTGGGACAGACCGGTGTTGTTCTCTGTGCAGGGTAGTCCATTGATCGTGACCGGGCCAAATATCTCACGAAATAAGCGTCAAATGAAAAACTACAAAGAACGAAACTCGTCTGGCTTGAAGGGGCAAACCAGATGGCGCTATGGTTGGCCCACTAGATGGCGCTGTCATAGGTCAATCGGATATCAACTGTGTTTTTTTTTTTTAAATAGGAATCCCCATTTTTTATTACATTTTCGTGTAGTACGTAAAGAAATATGAATGATTTAGTAGGACCATTTTTTTTGCTGTGAGGTACATGGCGCTGTAATAGTCACAAACGTATGGCTCAAAACTTTCAAAAAATGTTCAAATGTGCGTGATATCTTATGGGACTTAATTGCCAAGGTCATCAGTCCCTAATCTTATCCTAAGGACAAACACACACACCCATGCCCGAGGGAGGACTCAAACCTCCACCGGGACCAGCCGCACAGTCCATGACTGCAGCCCCTTAGACCGCTCCGCTAAACCCGTCCGGCACTCACAGCTTTAGACGAGCAGTTGGTAACAGGTAGGTTTTTTAAATTAAAATACAGAACGTAGGTACGTTTGAGCATTTTATTTCGGTTGATTCACTGTGATACATGTACCTTTGTGAACTTATCATTTATGAGAACGCATCCTGTTACAGTGTGACTGCCTGTAAATACCACATTAATACAATAAATGAGCAAAATGCCCGTCAACCTCGATGCAGCATTACGTGTAACTCAACAGCGAGTGGTTCGCCTTCCGTTATGTTCGCACACGCACTGACAATGCAATGACGCATGTTGTCAGGCGTTGTCGGTGGATCACGATAACAAATATCCTTTAACTTTCCCTACAGAAAGAAATCCGCTGATGTCAGATCCGGTGAACATGCGGGCCATGGTATGGTGCTCCTACGACCAATCCACCTGTTATGGAATATGCTATTCAATACCGCTTAAACCGCACGCGAGGGTTGTGCCGGACATCCATCATGTTGGAAGTACATCGCCATTCATGCAGTGAAACATCTTGTAGTAACATCGATAGAACATTACGTAGGAAATCGGCTTACATTGCACCATTTAGATTGGCATCGATAAAATGGGGCCAATTATCCTTCCTCCCATAATGCCGCAACATACATTAAGCCGCCAAGGTCACTGATGTTCCACCTGTAACAAACATAGTGGATTTTCCGTTGTCCAATAGTGCATATTATGCCACTTTACGTTACTGCTGTTGGTGAATGACGCTTCATCGCTAAATAGAACGCGTGCAAAAAATCTGTCATCTTTCCGTAATTTCTCTTGTGCCCAGTGGCAGAACTGTACACGACGTTCAAAGTCATCGCCATGCAATTCCTGGCGCATAGAAATATTTTACGGGTGCAATCGATGTTGATGTAGCATTCCCAACACCGATGTTTTTGAGATTCCCGATTGTCGCGCAATTTGTCTACTACTGATGTGCGGATCAGGCGCGACAGCAGATAAAACACCTACTTGGGCATCATTATTTGTTGCAGGTCGTGGTTGACGTTTCAAATGTGGCTGAACACTTCCTGTTTCCTTAAATAACATAACTATCCGGCGAACGATCCGGACACTTGGATGATGCTGTCCAGGATACCGAGCAGCATACATAGCACATGCCAGTTAGGTATTTTGATCACAATAGCCATACATCAACACGATATTGACCTTTTCCGCAATTGGTAAAATGTCCATTTTAACACGGGTAATGTATCACGAAGCAAATACCGTCCGCACTGGCGGAATGTTACATGATACCACACACTTACACGTTTATGACTATTACACCGCCATCTATCACAATGCGAAAAGTGATCCAACTGAAACATTCATATTTCTTTACGTACTACATGAATATGTAATAAAAAATGGGGGTTCATATTTTAAAAAAAACGCAGTTGATACCGGTTTGACCTATGGCAGCGCCATCTAGCGGGCCAACCATAGCGCCATCTGGTTTTCCCCCTTCAAGCTAGACGAGTTTCTTTCTTTGTAGTTTGATGCTTATTTCATGAGATATATGGCCCGGTCACTATCAATGGACCACCCTATACTCATAAATGGTTTGGCGGACGGGGTGGGCAACAATCTGCGGTTGTTTGTTGGTGCAGTGGTGTACGATAAGGTCTCGAAATTGAGTGACTATAGGAACATACAAGTCGACGTAGACAAAATTTCCAATTTGTGTGATGAATGACAGGTAGCCCTAAATCTGAAAAATGGAAATTAATGCGGATGCGCACGAAGAACAAACCTGTGATGTTGGGTTACAGTATTACTAGTGTCTTGCTTTATACTGTCGTTTAAATAACTTTACGTAACGTTACAAAGCGACATGAAATGGAACGAGTATGTGAGAACTGTTTTAGGGAATGCGAATCGACGACTTTGGTTTATTGGGAGAATTTAAGGAAGGAGTGGTTTACCTTTAGATGAGACTGCGTATAGTACAATGGTACGACCTATTGCTGCTCGAGTGTTTGAAATCCGTACCAGGTCAAATTGAAGAAACAGATTAAAGCAATTCAGGGACGGGCTGGTAGATTTGTTACCGGTAGGTTCGAACAAGGCGTAAGTGTTACGGAGATGCTTCAGAAACTCAAATGGGAATGCTAGAGGTATGCGACGTCCTTTTTTAGAGAACAGGCATTTTAAGCTGACTGCCGAACTATTCTATTGCCGCCAACATACATTGCGCGTAAGGGCCGCGAAGATAGGATACGAGAAATTAGGGCTAATACGGATGGATACAGACAGCTGAGTGGAAAAGATAAGGAAATGACTAGTAGTGATGAAGAGTACCCTCCGCCATGCACCGTGCGGTGGCTTGCCGAGTTTCTATGTAGATGTGAAAGCTGTTCCAACAGTGGTTTAGCGGTAGTCGTTCCTCCCACACAGCATTCAAGATGGAACAAGGAAGGAGACAAATGACAGTGGTGTCAGAAGTGCCGTGCCCCACACTGCCTGAGGTGACTTTCACAGTAATGACGTAGATGGCGAAAGTGCATCATGGGCTCAAATACTGCTATTTCCTCGATCGAATGTTGGAAGCAATCACAAGCCACAGTCAACGGTGGTCGTTGTGTTACGTCACTGTAGGCTTTCACTATGTTGTAAATTAAGGCAAAAACAGTCCAAAATGCTTCCACTGTGAAGAAATCTATCTGCTCTTGTTTTGGCGTCTGGATCGATGAGAAATATAACGCACAGCAACAAATTTCATTGAAGAGTTAACTGTATCGACTTTAAACGCACTGAATGAGTGTCTTTTGGAGTGTATAGTCTTTGCCCTGCATTTCAATAACGCCACGTTGCTTCCTTAACACGCGAAAGAGCGAGGAAGCTAACGTGTAGCAGGGCACTTCCGTGCAGCTGCCATCGCCACATTTCAGCAACTTGTAAAGGTTTTAAAAGGCTGCCGTTTGAGTTTGTCGTCAGCTGGACGCGTTTTCGTGACACGCCACAGTACTTCGGTGGAAGTCTCCGGAATGTATGTCCCAGGTATTCGTGCTGATGAACAAATGAAAGTTTCGCCACGGGTAGGAGAACTTGCAAGTCGCGACAAAGTCAAACCGCATAACAGGTAACTAACTTGAGTATTAAGACTAAGCGTGTAGAGGCATCGTAGACTTGCATGCACCTTCTTCGTGAGGGAAATGCTGCGGTTTCTCAGAAAATCACTCTGAGCTTCTACTGAGTAACTGACGCCTAAATGCTTCGCCCATGCTGCACGGTCATCCTGCAGAGAAATGGCGCTACGGTATTGTCGCTTGGGAGATTCTAAGTGCCGTTGTGTAGTTGTTATATCCCGACTACATGCAAGACAGTCTACAAAAAATTTCTCTGACTAAAACACGACCTTATAATGTGTAAATACTGATCCACGAAAATGTTTAAAGTTGTTATCTGTATTTTACGAACAACTTAGAAAGGGGTACACTTACTTTGAGCAACGGTTAATCCATGGGCATAAAGAAACATTTAAATGTACCTTAATGATAATGTTTCGTATCAGCGGCTTCACTCTTTGACTTAACAAATGTGTAAGCGTTCTATCTTGTATGACAAAAGTGCATAATTAGCGCTCCTGGCTCGCAGATGTGATCTAAATAGTTTTCGATACGAACATTGAAATTATTTGATATAATAGAAATAGCAGTGAATGGTTCGTGAGGTACCTTTGGCTGCAACAAAGATCTCCACGCGAATCGCTTGCGAGACCTGAAAGCCTGAGTAATCTTATTGCTGAATAAGTGAGTGTCGACTGTGGACGGAGCTAGTAGTGAATAAATATGTTTGTTCAATCATTAAGGTAGTTTAATTTTCAAAGTGCATGAGGACATGGCATACACAACAGCAGGCTTAATTTTCAACTATCAGTTCAAAAGTAGCAAGAACGAAAATAACTTCAGAGAAATCGTGTTCAGATTCCTGGTTATGTCAACTCCTCAGTGTAGTTGACTGTTCACAAAACGTGGGCCGAGACACAGAGACGCACGGGCGTCCCTCAAGCAGAGAACATCGCAGGTTGCCTCTGAGGGCTGCACCACCAAGAACCGTTTCTTGGCCTTTGGGAAAATCAGCGTGTAGTTATTTTTTAAGGTAAAAACTTTATTTATGAACATATGCAGTGAGATCACCAACAAGAACTACATTTCCAATTGCCTCATCATGGTCAGTCTTACATCCGCCACGTGTTCTTAGAATAACAGCCATGTTATCACCGAAACAAGATATACCTATACATATCTCTTATAAAATTAAAAAAAAAAACATGAAAAGTGCGACAAGTTACTACATCACGATCTTCAAAACTTTTAAGACCACCTTCTTCACTAACAATGGCAGCTGTTAACCAACCGCCATCATGGGAGAAGGAATCAGCTTCACTATTGTTAAAATTCAGTACTCCTCCGGCGAAAACACAAGGGCCATCCACGGCAGTGAATGAGTCAGTTCATTTCAACTTAACTTCATTTTTCGTAACCACGGCCCACGTCGTAATTTTTACATTATCATGTACCATTGCTATATATACAGTTAAAAGGAACTGTCGTGGATGGCCCCTGTGTTTTCGTCGGCGGAGTACTGAATTTAGCATTAGTAAAGCTGCCTCGTTTTTCCACTGGGGCGCTAGGTTGGCTGTTGCCATTAATCGCTGCGGAAGCGTTAGTGAAATAGGTAGACCTGAAGTGCACAGAGAAATACAGTTATCTCCCCATGAGCCACTGAATGGCAAAGAATTCACCATGTTACTTACAATCCGTCTTGATTGCAAAATTTTTTTAGTCATATGACCGGTTTTGGTTAATCTAGAACCATCTTCAGATCTGATATTTCGTTTACAGGAGTAACCATTCCAAATCCAGCTAATTTCACATGTTGCGTCACATATGCAGCATGTACAAGTTGCTGGATTTGGACGAGTTACTCATGTAACCGAAATTTCAGATCTGAAGATGGTTCTAGATGAACTGAAACCGGTCATATGAATAAAAAAATTGCAATCAAGACGGATTATAAGTAACATTGTAAAATCTCTTATTGCTGCTGTCCCATCAGATATTATGTCTGTTTTTGCAAAGAATTCACCAGCGAAGTATCAAGAGTCGTGATACGATCGAGGAAGTGATTCGTATGCATTGTCCAAACACCTTAGTGTGACCACCTGTCAAAAGCCTGAATAATCATATTTCGCAGCGCGGATAGCTGCGAGAGGTGCAGGAGGAGAGTCAGTGACGTTCTGGAAGGTACCGGCATGCAGTCATGGAGTCTTGTCGACTCCAGTGGCGTGGCCAGATGCGCTAGGTTTCCTATTTGGGGATTCATGGCACGTGCACGCCTGTCGAGGTGGCCCAACAGATTCTCGATTGGGCTTAAATCTGTGGAATTAGGTAGTCAGGGGAGTGCTATAAACTCATCTTGGTACACTACGATCTGTGTGACAGGCTGCATTGCCCTACTAGTGGCTGCGATCATGCCGAGGACATTGTCGCAAACGATAGATGCCTACTTGCGTTAATCCATTGTGCCTTCCAGAATGGCAAGACCACGAGTAGATTTCCCCACCATGTTATAGTTCTGGGTGGAGATTTTAATTTGCCAGATATAGACTGAGAGACTCAAACGTTTATAACGGGTGGCAGGGACAAAGAAGACAGTGAAATTTTTTTGCGTGCATTATCTGAAAACTACCTTGAGCAGTTAAACAGAGAACCGACTTGTGGCGATAACATGTTAGACCTTTTGGTGACGAACAGATCCAAACTATTTAAAACAGTTAACGCGGAACAGGGAATCAGCGATCATAAAGCCGTTACAGCATCGATGATTTCAGCCGTAAACAGAAATATTAAAAAATTTAGGAAGATTTTTCTGTTCAGCAAAAGTGACAAAAAGCAGATTTCAGAGTACTTGACGGCTGAACACAAAAGCTTTATCTCAAGTTAAAAAAAAATGGTTCAAATGGCTCTGAGCACTATGGGACTCAACTGCTGTGGTCATTAGTCCCCTAGAACTGAGAACTACTTAAACCTAACTAAACTAAGGACATCACACATATCCATGCCCGAGGCAGGATTCGAACCTGCGACCGTAGCAGGCGCACGGTTACGGACTGCGCGCCTAGAACCGCGAGACCACCGCGGCCGGGTTTTATCTCAAGTACAGGCAGTGTAGAGGATAAGTGGACAAAGTTCAAAACCATCGTACAATATGCATTAGATGAGTATGTGACAAGAAAGATCGTAAGAGATGGAAAAGAGCCACCGTGGTACAATAACCATATTAGAAAACTGCTGCGGAAGCAAAAGGAACTTCACAGCAAACGTAAACATAGCCAAAGCCTTGCAGACAAACAAAAATTACGTGAAGCGAAATGTAGTTTGAGGAGGGCTATGCGAGAGGCTTTCAACGATTTCGAAAGTAATGTTCTATGTACTGACTTGGCAGAAAATCCTAAGAAGTTTTGGTCTTACATCAAAGCGATAGGTGGATCAAACCAAAATGTAAAGACACTCTGTGACTAAAATGGTACTGAAACATAGGATGACAGACTAAAGGCCGAAATATTAAATGTTTTTTTCCAAAGCTGTTTCACAGAGGAAGACTGCACTGTAGTTCTTTCTCTAGATTGTCGCACAGATGACAAAATGGTACATATCGAAACAGACAACAGAGTGATAGAGAAACAATTAAAATCGCTCAAAAGAGGGAAGGCCGCTGGACCTGATGGGATTTTACACAGGGTACGCGAATGAACATGTCCCCCTTCTTGCAGCGGTGTACCGTAGGTCTCTAGAAGAGCGTAGCGTTCCAGAGGATTGGGCGCAGGTCATCCCCGTTTTCAAGAAGGGGCGTCGAACGGATGTGCAGAACTATAGACCTATATCTCTAACGTCGATCAGTTGTAGAATTTTGGAACACGTATTATGTTCGAATATAATGACTTTTATGGAGACTAGAAATCTACTCTGTAGCAATCAGCATGGGTTTCGAAAAAGACGGTAGCGTGAAACTCAGCTAGCGCTATTTGTCCACGAGACTCAGAGGTCCAAAGACACGGGTTCCCGCGTAGATTCCGTGTTTCTTGACTTCCGAAAGGCGTTCGATACAGTTCCCCACAGATTTTCAATGAACAAAGTAAGTGCATATGTACTATCAGACCAATTGTGTGATTGGATTGAAGAGTTCCTAGATAACAGAACGCAGGATGTCATTCTCAATGGAGAGAAGTCTTCCGAAGTAAGAGTGATTTCAGGTGTGCCGCAGGAGAGTGTCGTAGGACAGCTGCTGTTCACAATATACATAAATGACCTTGTGGATAACATCGGAAGTTCACTGAGGCGTTTTGCGGATGATGCTGTAGTATATCGAGAGGTTGGAACAATGGAAAATTGTACTGAAATGCAGGAGGATCTGCAGCGTATTGACGCATGGTGCACAGAATGACAATTGAATCTCAATGTAGACAAGTGTAATGTGATGCGAATACATAGAAAGAAAGATCCTTTATCATTTAGATACAATATAGCAGGTCAGCAACTGGAAGCAGTTAATTCTATAAATTATCTGGGAGTAGGCATTAGGAGTGATTTAAAATGGAATGATCACGTAAAGTTGATCATCGGTAAAGCAGATGCTAGACTGAGATTCATTGGAAGAATCCTAAGGGAATGCAATCCGAAAACAAAGGAAGTAGGTTATTATACACTTGTTTACCCACTACTTGAATATTGTTCACCAGTGTGGGATCCGTACCAGATATGGTTGATGGAAGAGATAGAGAAGATCCAACGAAGAGCAGCGAGTTACGTTACAGGATCATTTATTTATTTATTTATTTATTTATGCATTTATTTTACCTGGCAAGATTAGGGCCTTCAGGCCCTCTCTTACACCTAACCAGGCATACTCAGGTTGAACGAGTTACAGTTAACATTAAGGACATATAGCCTATTATGCAATATTGATGTTAAAGAAAAAAAATAGATATTATATCAGTAGTATAATGATAATTATAACAATAAAAATAATTATAACAATCAATAATAATAATAGTAATAATAATAATAATAATAGTAATAGTAATAGTAATAATAATAATAATAATAATGACTATGTATATGAAAGTAAACATACTTTTCTTTTCTGAATGTCAGTCCCATTGTTAGTTGGGAATTTTCTCGTTATGTTCTTGCAGCTTGTGAGTTATTCTCATCGAGCAGAGACATAAGACGATAGAATGGGGTGAAAGAGATATATAAGAGGTAGATAGGTTAGAGGAAGAGAAATAGAACGGTAAAATTCGAAGCTGTGATGGAGAGGAGAAAGAAAGAGATGGGAGGGGCACAAGAATGGTGGTTATACCGTCCCTAATATGTAAGCTTTGAGTTCCCTCTTGAATGTTGAGTAGTTCTGGATAAGACGCAGATCACAGGGGAGCGCGTTCCATAGTCGTATGGCTGAGATGGAGAATGACACGGAGAAAGATTTTGTGTTATGTAAAGGTACAGCCAAGATGATAGACGTATCCGATCTGGTGTTGCGATTGTGGAATGATGATAGGTGTTTAATGTGAGAAGATAAGTATTGGGGGCACCAGTGGCTAAGAAATCGATGAAGTAAGCACATCGTGTGGAGATCGCGTGCCGTATGTGGGCGTATCCAACCTAGCTGGGAGTATGAAGGACTGATATGATCATACAACCGAATATTGCACACGTATCTAACGCAAGCATTCATCACTAGCTCGAGGCATCTAGAATTTTCATTATTTGTGCCGTGTTGAACTACATCGCAGTAGTAAAGATTAGGCAAGACTAGTGTTTGGACTAATTTTTGTTTAACATGGGTTGGAAATATTTTTCTAAACTTTTGAATTGCATGTAGGGAGGAGAGCGATTTCCGGCAAGCTGTGACTGTTTGTTCTTCCCAGTTTAGGTGTTCATCCAAGATTATTCCAAGGTCTTTTACTGTTTTTTGGTATGGTAGTTGGGTACCATTGAGGAGTATTTTAGGGACTGTTTCGCGAAAGTACCGGCTGATTAACTTTGGATGAGATATAAGTATGACCTGGGATTTCTTGGGGTTTAGTTTCAGACCTAGGTTCTGTGCCCATCGAGAAACAGAACAAAGATCTGCGTTCATACTCGCTATTGCGCCAGCAATGTTTTTGGGGCTTGCACTTATGTACAGTTGGATGTCGTCGGCATAAAGATGGTAGTTGCAGGAGTGAATCACTGAAGAAATATCATTAATGTACAGTGAGAAGAGTAGTGGACCAAGGACGGAGCCTTGGGGAACTCCAGAGCGCACGCTTTTCCATGATGACTTTTCCGACCCACAAATGACTTGTTGACTTCTGTTTTTGAGGTAGCTGTCGAACCATTGTATTGCGCTGTTTGAGAAATTCAGCTGTTTCATTTTAATTAGTAATATATCGAAGTCAACTGTGTCAAGAGCCTTGCTAAAGTCAAGCAGTGTTAGGATAGTAGCTTCACGTCTGTCCATAGCATGTTTAATGTCATCAGTTACTTTGATTAATGCGGTTGCTGTACTATGGTGCTTTCGAAAGCCTGACTGATATTCGTCATGGATGTTATGAGTTTTGAGGTAATCCGTCAGTTGTTCATGGACGATGTGCTCTAGGGCTTTAGAAATTGCAGGTAGTATGCTGATCGGCCTGTAGTCACCTGGCGACTTAGGGTTGTCAGTCTTGGGTATAGGCTTAATTAAACTTTGCTTCCACTCAGTAGGATATGTACTACTGACAAGAGACAGGTTGAAGATGTCTGTGATAACTGGAATAATAGTGTCTACGACGTTCTTAATCATGCCAATGCTCACTCCATCATTTCCTACTGCCTCGGAAGAGATTCTCATAATTGCCTTGTGTACTGTGCCGGTAGTGACATGTTTTAGGAAAAACTTGTCTCTCGAGAGATTGATATCTTGGGGCTGGTAATTTGTCGCTGCGTGGCAGTTTGCAGCTGTTGAGAAGAAATCGTTTAATTCTTCTGCAGACGCTTGATAAACAGCGTCAGATCTTCGCTTCCCTATACCGAAACTGCGCAGCTTTTTCCACAGTGCAGCAGGTTTTGATATGCCGCATACGACAGAGCGGGCATGTCTGATTTTGGCATTCCTCACGCTTTGCTTGGTTCTGTTTCGGAGTTTCCTATAAGCTTCGTACGCCTCGGGAGTTGGGTTACGCTTGAAGGCCCTATGTGCAGCATCACGTTTATTCATTAACTGACGTAATGCAGTGGTGAGCCACGGAGCGGGAGCTCTCTTTACCTTAACAGTGCGTTGAGGAGCATGTTTATCATACAGTGCAATAATTTTGCGACATAATTGCCGAATTTTTTCGTCTAAAGTCGGTTCATCGTTTATATCATGCCAAGGGATGTCTGAGCAATCCTTTTGAAGAGCGTCATGGTTAACATTTTTTAAGTTTCTGTAGGTTACCAGGTGATATTTTTCTTTGGTAGTATGCATTGAGTAATTTAAAAATATCGCGTCATGAGCAGAGAGTCCCGGAGCGGATGTCTGATTGGCGCGGATTATTTTATCTGGTCGCTTTGTTGCTATTATATCTATGATTGTGTGGCTGTGTGGCGTATGATGAGTTGGGTCCAGCGGTGTTAAACTCATATCATTGGAGTGGAACAGTCGCCTTAGTTTTTCGGCAGAGGGAGATTTTAACTGTAAGTCGATGTTTGTGTCGCCCATAATGATTATGTGTTCATACTGTGTCACGAGTGAGGACAGGGCAGACTGAAAGGAGGACATGGCACCGACGTTTGGAGGTTTATAGATTACTCCAATTAGCAGTTTCTGATTTGATGTATTTATTTCGAAAAACAAGAACTCTGCTTCGCCTTCGCCCTTTGCATCCGATGTGCATAGCACAGTAGGTGTCAGATCAGAGCGAACATAGGCACCCACACCACCCCCGCGTCGTGTTTCACGATCTGCCCTTAGGAGAGAGTAACCAGCGATTCGGATAGCGTCGGAAGAAATGTTTGGTTTCAACCAAGTTTCAGAGACGAGGATAATGTGGAACAGCGATTGGCAGAACAGGTCACAGAACTCGTCGAAGTGAGCCGTTAGCGACTGCGCGTTCGCGTGGGCCACAAAGAGCCCGCCGCCGGAACCGGTCCGTCCCATTGTGGCCGCCTGTAGGACCGAGCGCGCTCCATTTACCTGCTGGCCGGAAGAGGGACAAAAGGTGGATTTCGCGGGGCAAGACATATTTACAGGTGTGTCCAAGGTCGTGACTGACTCAAGCGTCTGTGGACTAAAGGTGAAAAACACGCTGGAAGTATCGAAGAAGGGAGTGAAAAGAAAGATGGAAAGTGGCAGTAGTAGTTACGAAAAAGATAGTAGTAGTAGTAGTAGTAGTGGTAGTGGCGAAGATGGAAATAACAGATATAGAAAGGCGGTTGTAAGGAGATTCCTGTTAATGGAGGATGTTAATTCCCATTTGACTGACAATATGAATATACATGAGCACTTATAATAGACAAATAAAGAAACAATATTTTTGTGAAACAATTGACTGATTTTAAATAGAGTACTTATGGTACTTATAGAAATAACGGAGCAGTATTTAAGCTAAAAAAAAATGAAAAGAAAGAATAAAAAAAATTAACTTATATTAGACAGATTACAATATGAGACTTTGTGTCTCGCGAGATTTCGCTCAGTCTTTCAGTTCCAACATGTTTGTCACCGTTTTCCTCCCTCCTTCCGTCTTGATTACGATCCTGCCATCCTGGGTCCATACATTTTGAAGGCCAAACTGTGTGATCGCAGCGTTCAAAACTTTTAGTCTTTCGCGCGTCAGATCTTCCCTCAGGGTAACCCCACTCTTGGCGAGTTTTCTTTTCTGAGCAAACACTTCAGCTCTTTTCCGGTAAGACACAAATTTAATTATTATGGGCCTGGGTTTCATGGCACCTGGTGTCCTGCGCCCAACACGGTGGCTTCTGTCAATATCGGCCACGTTGATCTGCACGCCAAGTTTCTCACGCACGAGGCTAATGGCCAGGTCGTCGGTGTTTTCGCGATCGTTTTCAGCTACCCCGAACAAGCGCAAGCTGTTCCTTCGCTGATACTGCTCAATTTCATCGGTGGCAGCAGACAGTTTAGCCTCTAGGTCGGCGGCTTTTTTCTCTTGTGCGGCCAGGGACTTTCTAAGAGACTGGATTTCGGTGCTGTTGCGCCCGACAGACTCTTGTAGTTTGTCCATGACCGCGGCCGTCACGGAGTCCGTGATGGATTGGACGATTTCGTTTGGACCCTGCTGTAGGGTGTTTGCTCTCTGACATTTACGCCATACATGTCAACGGCCGTCTGTCTGATGTAGAGTAAAACTTGATTCTTCTGGAAAGGCTACCTGTCACCTCCCAGTGGACGTCCAGTTACTTTCGTCGCCGATGAACGGCAGTCAGCATGGGTGCGTGAACCAGGCACCTGCTGCGGAGACGCACACGCAGCTACGTTCGCTGAACGGTCGTTGATGAGACACTGTTGGTAGCTCCTAGGTTCATCTGTGCGGCCATTCGTTCCACGGTTGGACGCCAGTTCGCTCATGCACATCTGTGCAACCACCGTTATTCTCGGGCCCACGGTGCATCTCGGAGCAGCATACTGCTTTGCACAGCATAATTTAGCAGTGGCGGCATGCGAATGGTTTACAGATTTAGCTGTTTTCGAAATGCTTCCACCCTTGGCCTGAAAGCCAATGATCATGCACTTTTGTATGTAGAATAAATGGCTCAGTTCCATCGTTACAACGACAACTTCACTGTTTTCCGCGTCCTCCCGACACGCTTTACGTACCCTCCATTGGTAGAGCTGCCACCTGCAGTGTATGAGTGATTATTGTACGTTGACGTCGAACACAGGCGGTAGTCACATTAATGTGGACCGACCACTTCCCTATGATTTAGATATGCTATGAGATACTGACTGATACAGTTGCTTCTGACGATGACGATGGAGGCTATCGTCTAGACTTGGTCACTGTTTCTATGTTTCGATACAGTGTATCGATACGTGGAACTGTTTCAGTGTTTCGGAACGGCTGTGGTTCACTGTTTCTAAACAGTGGTGTTTCATTCCGCCCCTGTCTCAGATAACCGGACCAGATTCGATCTCGAGCCAGACACAGAAACTGTATCGTTGTTTCAAAATAAGGCTGTTTCAGTCCACCTGTGCTGAGAACTGACAAATTGTATCGAAACAGTGATGTTTCATTCCACTTTGTGTCGGACGAGATTCGGGATCGGTACAGGTACTGAAACACAACATACCACTTCATGAAACACTTTCAAGAGTGTCGAAATCTTTTTGAGAAGCAATAGCATGAAGCTGAAGATATCCGAAAATAAAGCTTCTTTTCTAGGTGACTCTCCTATTCCGAAAAGGGGTAACATCTGCTTTATAAACACTAACCAAACAATAAAAATGCATATTATTCACATTCAGAATAATAAATATGTGAAAATCATTCACTTAAATTACACATTTTTTTATAACATACGCTCCTCTGTTCATGTACAGTAATCATATTAAGAAACACAACCAAGCCTACAACATTTTGAATTAAAAAAGGCGTAGAGTGACAGTTATTAGACATATACATACATTTGATGTAGGTATAATTGCAAGAAATCTGTTTGGCATATCAATGATAGTGTAATGTTGAATCGGAAGGGCTGGGAAGCGTGCTGAATTTATAGTAACGGTTAGAAACACCTTGAAAGACAAAATTATTTTCTGTTACATTTTGTTATTTATTCGAATTATTTGGCGCTATTTGTGAGTCTGTAGTCATTGAGCCTATTATCCACAATCATTCATTTTGTGTGCATGGAAATTAGCAGGATGGGTATATTACCCATACTAACGGAATGTGGGATTCCCAGTAGCATATCCGTTGTTTCTGCAGTTTGCTCCCATCTCCAGTTCCGTTCGAGGTGGTTCTTCTGTCTTCAGCTATGGCTGTCCTCAGCCAATTGAAAAGCATTAAAGTCACACGACACGAAAGCATCGCATTTGCTGCAGGAAATACGAAACTGCCAAGATGCCTAAGTGATAGTTTCATACTTTCTGCGATATGACTAGCGCTCTCGCACCTAACTTGTGTTTATATGGACATACTTATACAGTAGACATTCAAGATGACAAAATGTGTAGGTTTGTTAGATTAGAAAACACAAACTGTTTCACTGTTTCGAAACAGCGTATCGAAACATTACATTGTACTGTTTCATTTGTTTTGAAACAGTTACGTGTTTCAGTTTGCCCATCTCTACTATCGTCGAAACCGCGAGATTTTATCCTAATTGACGCGGCAAGAAAACCGAGAATGTCTTACATGTACCGAATATTGGTTTATGTGAATCGAGACTGAACAGCTTACAGTACAAAGCATGTTGAATTCTACCACTCATAATGGAAACTCGTATCTCATGATAAGAGAAACCAGGAGGTAATCTCACTGCAAGTTTTCTCATCGGCCTTCTCCACAAGGAACGTGCCAGAACAAAACATACAGATTTAGACCGAAGCAGCAACCGCCAGCTAGCCTCCTCCTGTTGCGTGGGACACTGCTTGCCAGAAATGTCGCTGAGTCGACCCATTTCGACTGAGCAACGATTGTCTCCATCTCAGACGTCGACTACTGGGCACGGAATATGACGGCAAAGATGACCACACGTCAGCAAACACTGAAACTAGCAAAAGCTGAAAGCTGATATGCGACAAGCAGCCTCCAAGGTAACACATGGGGATACAGGATACCTATGACGTAACGTCGTGCTGTCAGAGTACTCTCGATCACTACCAGCTGTGACCTGAAGTAATACATAACGGCTCCCCACGTGTATAACACCGCTGTGGAAGTAAGAGACCTCTAACCAGGTCGCAACTATACTCGACGACGATGACCTTCAGCGACAGTGCAGTACCGCGAGTACTCGCTGAACACAGCGCGATGCCGTTCTTCAGCAGCCCACGCTTCCCGGTAACATCGCAGCTCCAGACACAGACATTTGTGTTGTGGTGTTAACAGCAGGTTACGCATGGGACGGTATGTCCCTAATCCGGCTGTTGCTTGTCTGTGACAACAGGTGCGGCATGAGACGGAACCTTGAAGGCAGCCCACTACCTGTTCTAGGATTGCAGTCGACAATGTCGAGGGCTCACGATACACCTGGTGCACGATACGGCGATCCTTCCTTGTGGCAGTCAGATGTGGTCGATATTGTACAATTTGACCAGCCGGTCATAATGAGGCCCCTTTAAAACTCTATCAGGTGCTGCCAACGGCGTCCCACACGAATACCCAGCACTTTTATGCCTTTCACTTGAAAGGACTCTGCTGGGGCACATTTGTACGTGGTACCTGAATATGATTTTATATACGACGTATGTCTTTGATAGGCTTTATATCGCTAACTGTTTAGGCCGCAGACCCAGAGTACTGCTTCCTGGTCTGAGATTATTATAGTGTTGGAGTAAGAGAGCGCTTGGCTCACAGTTGTAGATATCTGTCTGTGAGGGAAAGACGATGGAGTAGGGAATTTTTGTGGTGTGCTATGTGAAGCCACCAAGTGTTAGATTAATTTTCGCATGTCAATGTTGTTGAACTTCGTAGCAGAAGTCTTCATGCAAGCGACGTAAATATGTCAAACAATTATGACCTTCGTTTCTGCCAGCTTGTTAGTATAGATGAGTTTGATAATTTGTAATTGTTGAGTAACCCCAGAATGTACGTAAACTGTTTTGATAGAAAGGCTAGTTAGGTACTTCATGTTTTTAATGTTTCTAAGATTTGTTAACAGAGCTATATGTAATTTGATAATCTGCATCTATGTTGGATTAGTTTGTGAATCAATTGCGAATAATGTAACTTCAGTTGTCAGATGTTTCTAAAAAGACAAATTGAACTTGCAATATGATTTGCCTAAAAATCTCAGTGTAAGTAATTCACCAAAATTAGTAGCGCCTCCAGGTCCAGGTCATATATATTTTCAAAGAAGCTGGATGTTTCTTAAATGTTCTCATTTATCATCCAAATGAATTTCGTGTGCATTTCAAAGACTATTATGGCCAGCATTTGCACAATGCTGAGCATGTAGCTAGCATATCTTTTGTGAGAGACCACAATATATCGCGTTCCACCGTTGCTGCTCTGGAGGTAAGACAATTTAATTTATTAGTTATGTGCTCAGGGACCAAAGTTATCATTCAGGATTCAGTGTCTAAGTGGCTGAATGTATTTTGCAGTGACAATTTCTTTGTTGGTATTGGGAGTTGCATTGCCAAATTATTTCGTGTAAAATTTTGCCAAAGATAACACAGAGTAAGGACACCACTTGCAGTTGCAACACGCTACACGATAATTCGAGTTCAGTGCCGATTCCACGGTTCATTCATTCAACGTAATCGTAAGGTTTATTTTATTTTATTTTTAAAAGAAACATTACACACGTTAATCACGCTCTTTATACAACATAAACCGATTTGCCACATCATAATAATGCATCTACCAAATAGCCAGTATGTCCAACTTTGCCACGGATAATAGCGGCGTCGCATCTTGGCATCGAAACAATGAGGCCCTGTTAGGTTGCTCGAGGGAGTTGGCACGGTATATACACACACTGTTTTCAGTAATTCCTGAGAAAGGGGCGATGAGCTCTAACGCCACGTTCAATCACATCCCAGATGTGTTCGGTGAGGTTCATATTTGGTGAGTTGGAGGGCCAGCACATCAATGCGAACTCGCCACTATGTTCCTCCTGGCCTTGTGACATGGCACGTTATCTTGTTGAAATATGCCATTGCCGTAGGGAAACACGATTCTCCTGAAGAGTTGTACCTGATCTGCAACCAGTGTACGATACTCCTTGGCCATCACGATGCATTGCACGAGCTCGTGGTCGTGCGGTAGCGTTCTCGCTTCCCACGCCCGGGTTCCCGGGTTCGATTCCCGGCGGGGTCAGGGATTTTCTCTGACTCGTTATGACTGGGTATTGTGTGATGTCATTAGGTTAGTTAGGTTTCAGTAGTTATAAGATGTAGGGGACTGATGACCATAGCTGATAAGTCTCATAGTGCTCAGAGCTATTTGAACCATTTTTTCTTGCACGAGCTCCACTGAACCTGTGAATGTTCAGAGAGCATAATGAGCATAATGGAGCCACCGCCAGCTTGTCTTTGTCCCGCAGTACAGGTGTTAAGTAACTGTTCCCCTGACGACGGGTTAGTGCCCTCCCACCGGCGTGATGAAGAAGATATTTGGATTCATCAGACCATGGAAAGCTCTGCGACTGTCCCAACGTCAAGTGCCCGTGGTCACGTACCCATTCGAGTTGTAGTTATCGATATCGTGGTCTGGACATGGACAAATATGTGGGTCATCAGCAGCAGAGGCCCATCCTGAGCGAAGTTCGTTGCAGTGTTTGTTCAGGGACTCTTTTAATCTCCCCAGTATTAAAGTTTGATCATGGTTCCGCCACAGTTCGCCGCCTATCCTGTTACAACAGCGTGCACAGCCGACTACGTCCAACATCTGTAATGAAGGGTGGCCGCCCATCCCCACGACGTCTGGACGTGGTTTCACCTTGGTTTCGCCTCGTGTTAAAGACACTCACCACAATACTCCTCGAACACCAGACGAGTCGCACGGTTCTCACAATGCTCGTCCCGAGCCTCCGGCCCACAACAGTCAAACCCATCTACGAGCAGATGGCGTGCCTTCCCCATTCTACATACGGACAACACGGTCACTGATACTACATGCACCGTGCCTGTGTCTGACTAGCAGACACTGCTCACCAGGTGACGCTGCTATAGCCTGGACGAGTTTATATCTATGGAACATGGGTGCTCATAGATCAGTGTCCTTTACGACGCCTTCTAACAAAGCTAAACGCGAACAACACTAATGCACCGTGGTGGCTGTTTTACTGCAGCAGAGAACTGCACCTGGGGTCATTAACATAACCGCCGCTGTTGTGTACATGTATGCAGTTACACTGACATCCGATCATTTATTCTGTGTGATTTTTTTTCTTTTTGTCAGGTGATATACCCTGATTCTTATCTTTACATCTGTAGAATATCTATCGGTGACCACTCGGTCATCGAAACCGGTAACTGAATTTTGCAATGTAAATTTTGCGATATCTGGCTAAAGAAAAGAAAAGAAGTATCATATCCTGTAAGCAGAAGTGGCTATGAAGACAGACGTATCAAACGTTTTCAAACTAGATCTCACTAATATTGTTAAAATCTCAGAAAGTCATAACGACGTTTTGTTTACAGCACAGACAGTGTGATAAAAAGTACGTTATAAATGGATAATTCTGAAGCCACGTTTAAACAGTTATTCGTATACATTAGCATTGTGGTTTCAAGAACAACCGAACACTCAGTAGAGTCCTTGCAGATTTACTTTGATATGTCTTACGGGTCCTATCATCCAAGGTAACTAAGGAATATGAGTGCTAACTTCAGGGGATTAAATCTCATCCTTCAGCGTACAATCAAAAATCTGTTTCGTAACGCTTAGGAACAATATTCATGAATAGAAAATGTCGAAAATATGAACACTATGCACCTCGGTACTAGAGATTACCGTTCTGTAAATTTCGCGATCATCACAGATTCCTTATGAGTCTCCGTTTAGGCAAAAATTACAGTTAAGAATCCCTTGTATCCGTTCGTTGATGGAAGGTGCTATACTCCAGGCCGTAACATCTTGACTTTGAGAAATTCAGGTGATAGACATCTCACTTTCTTTTTTCAAGCACGACTCGTTGAAAACGGCAGGCGTAGGGGAATAGGCAGATTACACCTTCATAATTTACTACACTGTTCACTGGTAACCAATTGACGACCATGCGGAATATCTTCAAGAACATGTGAGTGGCTCGTCTGAGTGAGAGTGACATCGGGTTTGGTACCAGGACCTGCTGTACTGTACGTCCGCTATATTTAGCTACGTATACACGCTGAATCAGAACTCATCAATAATATTTCGGCAATTTTTGAGGGATGTTTTCTGAGCACTTTCTTAGAAGGGATCCTCAGTCTCCGGAAGTTCGTTACAGATCATGTAACTACGATTCATTCGGTAGGTTACCAAATTCGACATTGTTGTTGTTAAAATACAACAACAGTGAAAAAGGATGCAATATGAAGTCATCAAAAAGTACAACACGAAAAACAGAATACTGTAACAGGCAGGGCCGGCTCACTAACATTTTTCCACACTCCCATCAGACAGCTTATCATTGGGTCTTGATAAGACCTTTAATGACGTACATCTAATGATCGTGGCGATGAGTTGTTTTTTCTTAAGTACTTCATAGGCATTCCTCTGTATCAGAAATAAATTTCTGAATGTCAGTCCTGTGCTAAAAATTAAAAGAAAAAATATTAATTTGCATTTAATGTAATTGCCGAGAACTTTTAAAGCTTTTACAGAGTGCAGTAAGAAGTAGGTTATTGTATTGTTCAAACTTCAAAAAATATGAGCTACCTGTTAAACTGAGCGAAAAGAATGAAAGTGCAAAATTCCTAAAACTTTTTTTTAGTCTAATAGTGGAATTTTTAATTCCTAATTTACAAATTGCTTCACTTTGCATTGGAAAAACTGCGGCAGAATTGCAAAAATATAAGTTTATATTGATGTGTTACTCTTAGGGCAATGTTTAACAATATGAGTTGTACCAACAACAAATCTCGTCTGCGAAATGAGTTGTACCGACAACAAATCTCGTCTGCGAAATCGCCGAGGCGTGGTTGCTCATCAGGAAACCTATCCATACTTCCCTACTAATGTGCGGCAGTGTTAACGTACAACTAAAACTCCCAGCAAAATAGACCCGAGACAGAACCGAGCGGTACAGAATATAAGCTGCATAGCTATCGTTGACTAATAAAGGAAAAGAGGCAGGGCAGCACTTGCGTTGTGTCACGTAACAGCTATCTATTACTACACGGAATTAATTGTTAATTCTGTGCTCGCTGTTCCCAGTTTGACTGGACTCTCAACCGTAGGCTGTTGACGTAAGCCCATTCTCAGTAATTATTAATACTGATCTCGCTTCTCGGTGTTACATTTATTCCTCGTATGGAGTACAAAGATTCGTTCCATTAGCCTGGGTGAAGCGATAATAAACGAGTTCTTTCCAATTACTCAGAACTTTGAGGCCGTACGAATCGTGTGTAAATATTTGTGGAGAAAATTGCAGTTGAAACAGAATCAGAGTTCATTACATAATAACGGAATTCGCCGTCCCATTTCATCGCACATACACGATATACAGTCGCTGTTGTGTCAGACTGACGCTCACCCGGAAACCAAAATATGCCGTTATTGGCAACTGCCAGTTATGGAGACATAGCGAGCGACGTCTCGGCTACATCATTGTCAACTAGGTACCTTGCTTTTATACATGCTACTTGGTCATCCGTCCTTTCAACGCACTGAAAACTTAACTGTACGGTAATTAGCGCCACCGATATCGCACTCCCTTTTTTGAAACGAGTAAAACAAATTAACACTGGTGGCTGCAATTACAAGCGTCAAGGGCGTGGTAGGGAACTAGCATTTGAGATGAAACTGTGAGAGGGTTTTAACGTCTCCTAAATCTATCAGTAGAGTCGACAGGCAGTAAAAGAAACCAAGGATAAATTTGGAAAGGGAGTTAAATTTTATGGAGAACAACATTTCATGGAGCGACATTAATCCTTGATTTGGAACACACTGAAATCTTATGAAGAAATAGTTTTAAGCCAATTAAATTAGATGTATGTGGCCATGTGACAATTGTACATACATTGTTACCTGTAAGTACCATTGTCCACAAGAAGTGCATGGGTGCTACAAGAAAAGTTCTACAGCGTTGCTCCTGCGGTTGCATTTTGAACTGTTACATTTGAAATGTCTTTAAACATTCGTTTTGGCTATAAAACACACAAGAATGCCACATTTTGTCAACTATCCCATAGGGCAAAGTCTAGATCTCCACTTTTGGTTCATACTCTGGCCATGGACCAAAACTGTCATACTGTGTTTCATTCATTGGCAAAATGGCTCGCGCTTACTTTTTCTTCTGATATTGTTGTCCAACCAATACTCAAAGTCAACCTTCTTCTTCCCAGAAAACGTAAGTGAATTTGCAGTATCCCAGGAAGGAATTCATTAACACATTTGTATAACGACTCACACTCAAGACTTTCTCTTCCCATTTATAAGCAGTTTTCGTTGCACAATTAAAAAAAAAAGGAAACAAGACTACAACATCCGATCAAACTGGAACATCGGTAACTAATGCTCACATAACCTTGTAACATGTTTACTCACGATGCCTACTATTCAGAAACTTCTCACCAGAATATCGCTGTATAGGAGAGCTTAATCATTACTTGCAGGCACCTTATCAATCCAAGGACGCAACTTGAAACATGTTACAGAACACAGTCTGCTATTTTCATGTTGCTTGAGAGCAATGTTGCCAAGTATAAGGGTTTAGGTTTGCCTATGACTCGTAATTCCATCAGAGACGGCAGAATACTAGGAAGATCAAATGAATGGAATAAACAGTCTCTCAAAAATAGATGATAAAATTAATATCAAACAAAATTGAATTCCGGGTAAAGGTGAGAGGTAACACACCACTCAGTCACTTTAACAAGTTTGACAGTCAGATTAACGTTCAGGTTTTAGATCTCGGTGTTCCCCAGTACTACGTTTGGTATATATGGTTTAGGACTTTTTTACACGAGGAAATCGTGGGAAGAGTGTTTTTATACCCGCATGTGTACCTTGTACAGAACTTGTACCCGATAGGATGCAGTGGAGGCGATCGAGAAAAGGGAGAGAGATGAACTGGGGGAAATAAATGCAGAGTGAAGAGACCTGTCAGTGAGGATAATTCCGGGAAACAGCGTTCCCTGCAGAGGGACTTCTGGCCCAAGCTCTCTCCTCCTTCTACTTTAAGGGTCGGAGAGAAGGGCACCAGTTCCAAAACATTTTACCTATACCAGGTGGCAGTCTGTTGTCGAGGTGACCAGTTGGCAGAAAGTGGCTGGAGAAAGCCATTTAAGAGAGACTGCTGTGCAAATGGTCGGAAGGTCATAAAACGCCGTGCATTCTTTCTTTAGAAGCTGGAGCAATACGGGTAGCATGGCTGGTGTGCTTGGTTAGTGGAATCAAGAATGCAACCTCCCTGATGCCAGGAAGTCGCCAGGTTCTCTTGGCGAGTGGCGAAAACATATTTCACAGGCGCGACTGTCTGGAAAGCTTAACAACTTTCTTTCAGAAATTGGAAATGGTCAGTCAGGTACGACTAATACGCTCCGTCTTCAGGCCACGAGTGGCCTACAGGGACCATCCGACCGCCGTATCATCCTCAGAGGAGAATGCGGATAGGAGGGGCGTGGGGTCAGCACACCGCTCTCCCGGTCTTTATGATGGTATTCTTGACCGAAGCCGCTACAATTCGGTCGAGTAGCTCCTCAATTGCCATCACGAGGCTGAGTGCACTCCGAAAAATGGCAACAGCACATGTGCGGCTGGATGGTCACCCATCCAAGTGACGGCCACGCCTAACAGCGCTCAACGGTACGACTAGATCTCTCCGTAAATGAGAGACTGTGGTCCAATCTAGGTAGAAGGTTTTTTACCAAAACTGGACATGCTTACCATGAGGACGACGCCTCCCCAACCTAAAATATTCTTTTTTCAGACAAGAGAGATTTGGAGTTACTGATTGGCTCCTTTCAGGTTACGCACACTGGAGGTTTGGTCCCCCAGCGTGGGAACCCTGATGCTGTGTCTGGATTGGCTACCAGGCCAACACAACAGTCAAGAAGAGATTCAGTGATTAGCGGATAAATCGACTGGTTTTTGAAATGTCGGGGGCGTTTAGATTTTGCTAATTCGGCGTCTCTACCGACACTTGGAATAAAGTGGTTGTGATTATTTGCCTTCTTTGTCTTCTGGTTCCGGCGTCTATACCAACACTCGGAATAAATTGGTTGTGATCCTTAGCCTTCTTTGTCTTCTGGTCCTACCGTGGTGGAGAACTTCAGGTTCTTCTCTAATGGATGCGATTTGTGACCTGTATCTTGAGGTGCACTAAGAGAAGGTGGCAGTTTCCAACTGTACCGACAGCAGAAGTGCATATCGTCTCAGACATGCTGTGTATAACGAGGATGAACTTATTCGTACTGAGTCGGCCGTCTGACATTTGACAATCAAACATGCACCGTCGTGCCTGTGGGTCAAATTGGTCTGGCCAGACCAGCGAACAGGTGCACCTCACACTGAAATATGTCAATATTTCAGGGCTCTGATAGGGAAGTTTCCTGCGCTCTCATAATCAGAGCCCCAGGACGGGTAGTTCGAAAATTTTCATAGAACCGTCAGAACATTACAGCTTTTGCAGCAAACCGCTCCTCGCTTACAGTGCGCCGTTTTCTGCTGCTGCCTGAATCAAGGTGAAAGGGTAAAGGATTGCTGCACCGGCGTACGGTTGCTAAAGGATATCCACAGTTCACTGTTCTCAGGTGAACCAGAGTTTGTGGTATACGTTGTCATTTGAGTGGAGCTGAGCCTCACAGTGTATTCATGTAAACAGAGATTGCGTTGTAAAAAGGATTGATTCAGGGGAGAATCTGTGTAGGTTCCACCCCAATGTATGCTTTGACAATCGAACACGATTCCTTTCCTGATTTTTATTTGTCATTTTTGTGTAAGATTTCTCCGGTAGTTGTTGTTGCAGAAGGGTTAGTGAAACTTGTCAATATTTTGTTAACTTAAATAAGCCATTATTGTCATTCACAATCGCTCAGCTGCTCATTGTTTTTATCTTATTGTGGTGGTACATGGATATTCGAGGAATTTAAGGTTCAGTCTTATTAAATTAATTAATTTGATTATTAATTTCAGTTCTGAAAGTGACGACAGGCGTAGGAAACGGAAGTACCATGAGTAAATTCACTAATACATATATAAAAATTAAGTGGGGACTTCATGATCTGAAGGCTATTGAGAAGATAGTACTTTTCTTTAGAGAAAAATAATTATATTTAACATCATTCAGACACATATTCATGATTAAAGCAAGCGACGGCTTGTGATGGAATGTACTCGAATTACACTGCTGGCTATTAAAATTGCTACACCAAGAAGAAACGCAGATGAGAAACGGGTATTCATTGGACAAAAATATTATACAATAACTGACACGTGATTACATTTTCACGCAAGTTGGGTGCATAGATCCTTAGAAATCAGTACCCAGAACAACCACCTCTGGCCGTAATAACGGCCTTGATATGCCTGGACATTGATTCAGAGCTTGGATGGCGTGTTCAGGTACAGTTGCCCATGCAGGTTCAACACGATACCACAGTTCATCAAGAGTAGTGACTGGCATATTGTGACGAGCCAGTTGCTCGGCCACCATTGACCAGCCATTTTCAATTGGTGAGAGATCTGGAGAATGTGCTGGCCAGGGCAGCAGTCGAACATTTTCTGTATCCAGAAAGGCCCGTACAGGACCTGCAACATGCGGTCGTGCATTATCCTGCTGAAATGTAGGGTTTCGCAGGGATCGAATGAAGGGTAGAGTCACGGGTCGTAACACATCTGAAATGTAACGTCCACTGTTCAAAGTGCCGTCAATGCGAACAAGAGGTGAGCGAGATGTTGATACGCCAGTATGGCGATGACGAATACACGCTTCCAATGTGCGTTCACCACGTTGTCGCCAAACACGGATTCGACCATCACGATGCTGTAAAAAAAAATCTCGTTTCATCCGAGAAAATGACGTTTTGCCATTCGTGCATCCAGTTTTGTCGTTGAGTACACCATCGCAGGCGCTCCTGTCTGTGATGCAGCGTCATGGGTAACCGCAGCCATGGTCTCTGAGCTGATAGTTCATCCTGCTGCAAACGTCGTCGAACTCTTCGTGCAGATGGTTATTGTCTTGCAAACGTCGCATATGTTGACCGAGGGATCGAGACGTGGGTGCACGATCCGTTACAGCCATGCGGATAACATGCCTGTCATCTCGACCTGCTAGTGATACGAGGTCGTTGAGATCCAGCACGGCGCTCCGTATTACCCCCCTGAACTCACCAATTCCATATTCTGCTAACAGTCATTGGATCTCGACCAACGCGAGCAGCAGTGTCGCTATACGATAAACGGCAATCGCGATAGGCTACAATCCGACCTTTATCAAAGTCGGAAACGTGATGGTACGCATTTCTCCTCCTTACACGTGGCATCACAACAACGTTTCACCAGGCAACGCCGGTCAACTGCTGTTTGGGTATGAGAAATCGGTTGGAAACTATCCTCATGTCAGCACGTTGTAGGTGTCGCCACCGGCGCCAACCATGTGTGAATGGTCTGAAAAGCTAATCAGTTGCGTATCACAGCATCTTCTTCCTGTCGGTTAAATTTCACTTCTGTATTACGTCATCTTCGTTGCGTAGCAATTTTAATAGCCAGTAGTGTATGGACAGCCACTGCCACGCCACAGTTGACAAAAGCTTGCACGCGACTTGCTGCCTACAACGGTGAGGGCGTTCCAGTGCTTGGTTCAGCTAGTTTGTCTGACACATTCCGGTCTCTCACCAGAACAGAGACATTTACAATGTTTTGTTCGCGAGACTCTGATAATATTTTTGTGTTGCATTCGTCTGATTTGTTTCGTCCTCGTTTTCGGACAGGATACTTTCTGGTTTTGCATTCAGCCCTAAGGCAATATCACTCAACTGACTGAGAAGTTTCCTGGTTTATTTTTTCAAGGATGTGGCGCACGATACAATCTAGGACAACGCACAAACAAAGTTTTTTTTGGGCGAACCCCGTCCCTCGGTCACTTACAGACAACACTGCCAACGAATTTAAAGAATAGCAGGATAATGGTGTTATTGCTGTTATCCAGATTAGTCAATGGGCTTCTCTCTTAGTAGTCTCACCAAAGCCTTCAGGAAGACTTCCTCCTAGTGTTCACGTTAAATTCACAGCGAATCCACAAACGATAATTGATACTTATCGGTTGCCTTGCCCTGAGGAATTAATAGACAGACTTGATGCAGGCCCCTGTTGTTCAAAAACTGACTTACGCGATGCGTATTTGCAAATCCCGGTAGATGCGGAGTCTCCGAAGGTATTTGTGGTGAACACAACACACATTTAGGTTTCTTCAACTTTCTGCGCTTGCCCTTTTGCAGCCCTTCCGTGTCTGGTGCATTGCAGCCCTACGTACAACAGCCTATTGTAACATTTCCATTTTTTAAAATTACTTGGATGACAGAGTGGTGTCAGGACGTACACTGAAGGAACTATCAGAAACCTTCGTACGCTTAATCGTGCACTTTCAGCTGCAGGTTTGAAATGTCGCCTGGACAAATGTGACTTTTTGCAGGCCAGTATTTAGTCCTTAGCCCATGTTCCTCATAGCCAAGGTCTTCATCTCCTTCAGCCACATTTGGTGGCCATCCGTGACATCCCTGTGGAGCGGAACGTACGGAATTGCAATCAGTTCTCGGGAAGTTAATGTGTTATATCCGGTTTATACCCAACGCAGCCCAGCTCCCGGCTCCGTTGGATTTTTTGAGCCGAAATAATGTGCTTTTTGTTTGGACCAAAGAATGTAAAGATCCATTCCAGAAACTTAAAAAAATGTCTTGGTGAGTGACTGATACCTTGCTCCTTTTGATTCCGCTAAGCCTATGGCTTTGGCAGTAGACGCTTCTTCGTACGGAATCGGAGCTGTTCTCTCGCTCAGATTTGGTTCACTGGAGAGGCCGATTGATTTCGCTTCCAGGTTATTGGCAAGACTCAGTGTAACTATTCCCAAATCGAGAAGGAAGAGATCGTTATTATCTATGGCGTGACAGAGTTTCACCATTACCTGTTAGGTCGTAAGTTTTACCTAGTGACGGACCGTAAGCCACTTCAGTCCTTGTTTCATCCGTCCAAACCTGTTCAGCCGAGCTCGACGCAGAAGCTGCAACTTTGGACTTTGTAATTGTCACAGTATCAGTACGAAATATTGTACCTGGCCAGGTCGAAGCATAGCAATGCTGACGCCCGTTCTCGTCTTTGTAATGGTCCGGACTCAGAATTCGTTGCTACTGCCGCATCACGTTGTCAGATCGATGCGCGGGACACTGAACTTTTACAGACTTCTCCACTGCACTACGGGAAAATCGCACAGCTCGCAGGTGCAAACTCTGGTTTGGACCTTTTGTCGCGCTACATCCATGCTGCTTGACCTCGTTCGGCGAAAAACATTCAGAATTCTTTTGTGCGCCGATACTTTGTTCGTCGGCATAGCCTCTTGGTCTAGCACGGTATGACTCTGGAGAGTCTTGTGTGCTTATTCATAAAGTGCAGCAAAAAGATATATTACGATAGCTTCACCAAGGCGATTGGGGAATTGTACGCACAAAACAGTTAGCGCGTCGGCTCTGTAATTGGGCAGACATGGACTCCTACACTGAATAGGTGACGTCACAGTGTCGAGCTTGGGCCGAAAAACTATCGGTCCAGTCGGAAACGTTCTCAACGAGTCTCGATCTCGGTGGAAACGAGTGCATACTGACTTCGCTGTCCCCTTCAGTACATTTGTTGGCTTAATGTTGTAGAGTCTTTCAGCAAATATCCGTTTGCAGTGCCCATGAATTCGACTACGTCATATAGTACCGTTCAGGTTTTGTCAACTCTAACATTCTGCGTGATCTCTGTTTGTTCTAAGTCGTGTCTCCCTACCACTTCCGCGCAACGGCGCTCTGAGCATTTTTTTTTTTTTTTTTTTTTTTTTTTTTTTTTTTTTTGGGAATTGACTAGTTTCAACGTGGAACCTGTTGCTGGTAAGGAGACGCCAGACCACAAATGACATGTAGAGTTCAGAAGTGTTCAGTGAGACTAGCGATGATATAATCAAATGCTTAACGATTTCAGCGTCAGCTCCACTGCACTCACTGTACAAGAATCTTCATACTAACTACATTTAGTGGAAGGGGTTCATCGCTTTCCTGTTTTTAGTTAGCTGGTAAAATAACGTCGGAAAAGCAGTTACGTTTACCATTGGAATTTTTATTCTACTCACAAAACATTGTTTATAAATTGTGCTATTAATAAAAGGAAATATTTTAATACATGATGATGAAAAGCAACTGCGTTCAACAAAAATGTGAACGAATATTCCCGGAATGGGTTTCCAAGTTGTATAATGGATCGAAGGATGACCTATGCCATATCACATCTATAATCTAGGTTTAAATTAAGTTTCATAAAAGAGAAAACTATCAGAAATGGTTTACAGTGACCCTCAATTATCTTTAATTGCTTATTTAACTTTTTCGTAAATTACAGTGGCTGACGTGGCTTCTGAATAAATACATAACAGAAAAATCATCAAGTTTCAGATTTTAACTTCAAGTAGCAAATGTGAATACCACGAAGTTTAATTGACGATCGACACCAGTATTATGTAAAAGGGGGATGTATCAGATGACACTTCTGCAGTTCTGAGTGAAGCCTTATGCGCTCTTATGAGGCATCACGTGTGTTCATTACCTTTTCGGTGGTTAGGCAGCGTCAGGGGCGGCTGGCGGCGCAGCTCCACATACCTAGCCGTCTCCGTAGCAACTCTCTCGACTTTATCCTTACTACAATTTAGTGAAGTTGGTTTAAGAAAAAGGTATCGGGCTGTGTTTTCAACTGACCAATCAGCGTCGCAATGTTAACCTTAAGCTTTGCCTACAAAAATTCTGTCTATCCAATGACAAACGTTATACTTTTCGTAGTGGGGCAATGTTTTTAATGTTTGATACAGTAACAGAGACACGTATAGTCTCATGGTAAAACTTGCAGCTAGGGTGGCCCTTTTAGTGTTATCATCAGGTCTATTCTTCTGGAGGGCTCTATCTTTTAACATGGGCTGAGGGATGGACCTCTTGGCGGTCGGCCAGAGATGCGGGTGTCCCAATGTCCCACTCTTATCGTAGGGCCTTCTAGCCTACACGGCTCTGCACTTGGCTTCTGTTGTCCCCTTGGAACTGCGTCTGTCTCACGGTGGGAAAGTATGACATGCATTTAGACGTTCTTATGTTAGTCTTTGGTATTCTATTTGCTCACTCGTTGATCGTATTACTTTGATTAATTTAATGTCAGGATTTATTGGGAGCTGTGTGACATATTGCTGGATTTGCTACCATGTCAGGGTTTTCATGAAAGGTGTTGGATTTGCCTGACACCTTACACAACTATTTCTTGCTTCGAAGGTTTATCTGAAGTGCTGGGCACAGACAACGGGCTGCAATTTAAAGCTCATGACTTTGAACAGTTTTGTACAGCCAGTGGTACCACCTACCGTACCAGTGTTCCATTCCATCCTCAATCGAACAGCAAAGCTGAATGATTTGTGGATACGTTCTAGCAACACATGAACAAACTGCGTGTCTCCCACAAACGGGAGCAAGCGCTGCTGCTCTTTCTCGCAAAGTATCGCTCCCAGACCCGCGACGATCCGTCACCCGCCGATCTTCAACGTGGCCGGCGCCACATAACGCTGCTCCAGTTGTTGCACCCTCCGCAACGCAAGGCGCCTCCCACACTGTGCACGTATCGTTTTGCGCCTAATGATTCTATTCTATTCTATTCAGAGTTCTTGGTCGCACCAGGCGCCGTGACAGAGGACTGATTCGCATCCTATCGGGTTTGCGGCCGGCGCGGCTGCCCCTGGATAACTGTTCGGCACAGCCTGCGGGACTGATGTAGCTGGACCCATAGTCTTAGCCGCCGCAGTAGCTCAACTTCCTGGCGCCCGCCGTGCACTCGGCAGCGTCATCGTCGTCGTCATCAACGCTGACGCTGTCGTCGCCGCCCTGTCTGCTTTTCGTCGGACCGTCACAGCAAGAAGACGGAGGCCCTTTTGGGGTTCTTCCACCGACGTTCCCATCGGAGAGCAGGACGGATGTCAGGTCGAGCTGGGGGCAAGGCGTCGGTCACAACTGCGGCTCCCGGCTCCTCATACCACCTTGCTACGTGCCTTCCACCCCGTTGTCGTAACATGGCTTCCGACACGACAACGGTGCTGCAAGACTCGGTCACACAGTTTTAATCTGCCAGGAAGTTTCTTTTTTTTGTTTGTTTTGGTTGAACCGGGGCCGGGGGAAGGGGGTGGGGTGGGGAAGGAGGAATGTGCATTCCTAATGCATCGACTGCACACCGTCATCGCACAGACGAAGAAATGACACCAAGAAGGCGCCGAACCGCGAGCCAATGGAAAGAGCTGGCAGCGCCACACCACTAGGAATTCAGTGCCCCTGTCAACGCTGGTTTAGCCAGCCGCCCATCGCTGGTTGGCCCAGACTTTTAGAGCGTAATTACTGAGTAGTAAGCAAACATTACTTAGCAAAAATGTTCAAATGTGTTTGAAATCTTATGGGACTTAACTACTAAGGTCATCAGTCCCTAAGCTTACACACTACTGAACCAAAATTATATTAAGGACAAACACACACACCCCATGACCGAGGGAGGACTCGAACTTCCGCCGGGACCAGCCGCACAGTCCAGGAGTGCAGCGCCCAAGACCGCTCTGCTAATCCGGCGCGGCCATTACTTAGCCTGCGATCTGCGAGTAGTAATAAAGTGTTGTATTCATCAGTGTCTGATATGTACAGGTCACTTTGGATTCCTGCCACTGACCATTTAAGCTTTCCTCCTTCCTTGTTTGTGTCGGTGCTCCCTGTCATAGTAGCCGGCACAGCAGTTGAACATGGAGCTCCCCAGCAGACCACCCCTACCTGTTCACATGTTGACTGAACGACATCGTCCATTACGGCTGCAGTGGTCACGGGACCATCGGGATTTGACCGTCGATCAGTGTAAACGTAGAATGAGATTTTCACTCTGCAGCGGAGTGTGCGCTGATATGAAACTTCCTGGCAGATTAAAACTGTGTGCCGGACGGAGACTCGAACTCGGGATCTTTGTCTTTCGTGGGCAAGTGCTCTACCATCTGAGCTACCCAAGCACGACTCTCGCCCCGTCCTCACAGCTTTACTTCCGCCATTACCTCGTCTCCTACTTTCCAAACTTCACAGCTCTCCTGCGAAAGCTGCAGGAAAGGAGTGCTAGTTCTGCCAGGTTCGTACGAGAGCTGTGAAGTTTGGAAAGTAGGAGACGAGGTAATGGCGGAAGTAAAGCTGTAAGTACGGGGCGTGAGTCGTGCTTAGGTAGCTCAGATGGTAGAGCACTTGCCCACGAAAGGCAAAGATCCCTAGTTCGAATCTCGGTCCGGCACATGGTTTTAATCTGCCAGGAAGTTTCAGTGTAAACGTGTGGGAATCACATTTTTACTACATTACGCCGGTGGCCAACTGCACAAACACAGTCATCGAGAGGTTACCGGCGGCTCGAAACGTGCAGCGCGCCATGGACGCAGGCTGGCGGGAGCAGTATTATGCTATAGGAAGCATTCTCGTGCGCTCGCGTGCGACCTGTGGTAGTAATCGAAGACACGCTCACAGCTGCGAAACACCTGCATTCCTTCGTGTTTGATGTCTTCCTCGACGGCGATTAAAGATGTTTCAGCAGAATAACAGTTCGTGTCTCGCAGCCAGAACCGTAATACAATGTTTTGAGGGGCATTATAGTGAACTCAAGCTGATGTTTCGGAGGCAAAATTCACCGGATCAAATACTACGAAACCCGTCTGAATGGCTATCGCGTGCCATCACGGCGTACACAAATCACCTAACCATTATTTACGTCAATTACATAACCTGTACGTAGGCATCTAATGCCACATACCTCCAAAGACCTATCAACAAACTGTCGGATCCCTGATACGCAGAATCAGTGAATTATTTCGTTCCAAACACGGACAAGCAAGCTACGAGTATAAAGCAGGTGGTCGTAATAGTTTTCCTCATCAGTGAAAAACTCTGGTCATCTCGAGAATACCGGGTGTGAGCAGCCGTCAAATCTGACAGCGGGCAGGTCCCTCGTTTTAATTTTATCAAGGTCAGTGTAGCAGAATTTTGCGTGGAACAGCGTTAAATCCTGACTTTACCGCGGCTAACTTTTGATTGATGTTCATGCAACTCTGTCGATTATGTTTCCGTCTCGCTAGTGAATTCAACACAATTTGCATACAGACGCGGCCCAGTCTACACAACACCGAGCACCTCTCCATAGTACCACAGAGTGAGGTGGCGTACTTGTTAACACATCGGTCTTGCATTCCGGAGAACACGATTCAGATCTCCGTCCGGCAATCCAAGTTTCGGTCTTCCGTGAGTTCCACAAATCGCTTAAGGAAAATGTTCCCTTTGATAATGCCATGGAAGATTCCGTACGCATTCCGCCTAGAATACGGGCTACTGCTCTGACTACGGTGACGCCGCCTAAAGGCCCAATCATCCATATACATTGCGTTGCTGCAGTGTTTTTCTATAAGTTTAATAAAGGCAACAGATACACGTACCACAGACTTTAGACACCAATAATATATTCTCCTTAACTATTTGGAAATGTAGACTGGCAGTGGCAAGAAAAGCGTTTCTGAAGAAGAGAAATTTGTTAACATCCAGTATTGACTTTAAATGCGAACATGTTTAGGTTAGGCTTTACCGTGACTGTTATTGACATTAAATGAAAACAATAAGTTTACTGTTACCAGTCACTGTTTATTTGTTTCCACGACGCGTTTCGAAGTTTTAAACCTCCATCATCAGGTGGATATACATCAGTTAATGTGGCATTTGTGTGTTTGTGTTGTGTTACGATTTCTTTGGAGGAAGTTGTGACACTGTCTAGTGGAGAAAACAAAACAGTATTTCAGAACTTTGTCTGTTTTGACAAAAATTGAACTTGTATCTAGCAGTAAACATAAATTAAGTAAGATAAAGTACCTCCAGTGGTCACAGGATCCTTTCACAGTCGTAACACATCACATGAACACTATCATATTGTATAAACAAATATGGCGTCGTAATCTATTAGGTGCATGGATCGTACAGCAAAAGAGAAAACGTTCTCACAAAGTCCAGAGAATATACGTCCTAACAACATTATTACAGAAAACTTTTTTGAAGGATTTGGAGGTGTTGAATACATTTGTTGGAGTAAATACTTCAGGCAGTATGTAAATACGATTTTGACAGCTTAAAATAGCATAAAGTTCATACTCATTTATACAATCAGGTGAGGTGTTAGAAAGTTTAAGTACAATAATCATATTGGCTACAGGGATAAAATAAAATAAAATAATACACAATTGACAATTCTTATAGGGGTTCATAGGTAGATATGAAAGGCTGGAGGCAGAGGGGGAAGGAATATAAAGAGAACATGAGAGGGAGGGAGAGGGTGGAGAGAGAGATTGTATGAACAGCAAACTTTACAAGGCAAAGGATCTTAAGATTATATCTGTTGCATGTATTAACTGTCTAAAGGTTGTGGTAATACATTGGTAAATGCTTAAAAAGTGCACATGGATGTGCATTTGTATCAGCAGTTGTATACATAGTTTCAAGCTGACAACGGGGTACAAGCTGTTGGTGTGATTGTATATCTGTAAATGAAGTCAATCTCCTGTACACTCAGGGCTGTTATGGTAACATAAATAAATATTAGTGGTAAATCTTAGGGTCTGTGTGTGTGTGTGTGTGTGTGTGTGTGTGTGTGTGTGTGCTTAGCAATTTTTAATGACGTAGGCAGTTGTTGAAAACGGAGATGATACTACTGTAAATATTGTCATTTTTGTCATTTAAGATGCATTCAGGTTGTTTAGTTTGATGTTTGTGTATTTGGAGTGTTTCAAGGATGTCTAGTTCTCTGCCTTTTGGTTGGATGTGCAGGATGCTGATACTTGTGTTGTTAACATGGTGTTTTGTTTCATGCAGGTGGGTGGCAATAGCTGATGTGTGGTATTTTTTGGTTTTTAGTGCTGCCATGTGTTCTTTGAACCTAATCTCAAATGATCTCCCTGTCTGGCCTATGTAGAAGCAGTCACAGTCTAAACATTTAATTTTGTATACGCCTGTGTGATGCAGAGGGTTTTGTGTGCTGATGTTGTGGGGTAATTCCTGTCCGATCCTGTTGTCTGTTGTGAAGGATATGCTTATGCCTTTTCGTTTGAAGACATTGGCTATCTGATAGGAAATCTTACCTAGAAAGGGGATTGTGTGGAAGATGATATTTTCTTTTTGTTTTTTGTGTTGTGATTTCTTTGCCATTATTGAGTGTTTTAGGGTGTCTACTATGGAGCTGTTATAACCATTTGCAATAGCTGTTTGTTTTATTATTTGAATTTCTTGATCACTTTTGTCTTCAGAGAGTGGTAGTTGGATAGCTCTATTGATCATGTACCGGAATGCTGCCATTTTGTGGGCTGTGGGGTGACAGGAGGAGTTGTGGATTGTAGTATGTGTTGTGGTAGGCTTCCGGTAAATTTCAAACTCATGTCTGTTATTCTTTATTCTAACTGTAAGCTGCCTTCGGCAAGGTGCTTGTGGCCTTCGGTCACAACCCAAGATACACAAAAATGCGACCCCCATAAGACCTATAGTGAACTGCAGGAACAGCCCAACATTCAAACTCAACAAAATGCTCTTCAAAATTCTCAAAGAAGCATACACATTCAATAATGAGAGAACACTTAAAAACACAACAGAATTCACACAACATGTCAAAGACATAGAAGTACCTGACGAAGCCACACTTGCCTCATTTGACATACAAAACCTTTATTCCTCTGTGCCAATAGATCCCACACTACAGATAATCAATGCCAACCTACAAAAACATAAAAAAATCCCTTCAACTCACATTACTGAGCTAATGGACCTGCTCGAATTCACACTTTCACACAACTACTTTAAATTCAACCATAAAATCTACATACAAACAGATGGCCTGGCAATGGGCTCGAATCTTTCTGGGTTGCTAGCTGAAATATTTATAAGTAACTTAGAAGACAAAATCCTGAATTCTGATCACCACCTCCTCAAAAATATCATCCACTACTACAGATATGTGGATGACACCATCATTTTAATCAAAGGCACTAAAGATGACATCAGTGAGTTGAACCAGTTATTCAACAGCTCCCATGAAAACATAAAATTCACAGTTGAACACCAAACAGATGACAGTATAAATTTCTTAGACCTTACAGTTAGAATGAGGAATAAAAGACATGAGTTTGAAATTTACCGGAAGCCTACCACAACACATACTACAATCCACAACTCCTCCTGTCACCCCACAGCCCACAAAATGGCAGCATTCCGGTACATGATCAATAGAGCTATCCAACTACCACTATCTGAAGACAAAAGTGATCAAGAAATTCAAATAATAAAACAAACAGCTATTGCAAATGGTTATAACAGATCCATAGTAGACACCCTAAAACACTCAATAATGGCAAAGAAATCACAACACAAAAAACAAAAAGAAAATATCATCTTCCACACAATCCCCTTTCTAGGTAAGATTTCCTATCAGATAGCCAATGTCTTCAAACGAAAAGGCATAAGCATATCCTTCACAACAGACAACAGGATCGGACAGGAATTACCCCACAACATCAGCACACAAAACCCTCTGCATCACACAGGCGTATACAAAATTAAATGTTTAGACTGTGACTGCTTCTACATAGGCCAGACAGGGAGATCATTTGAGATTAGGTTCAAAGAACACATGGCAGCACTAAAAACCAAAAAATACCACACATCAGCTATTGCCACCCACCTGCATGAAACAAAACACCATGTTAACAACACAAGTATCAGCATCCTGCACATCCAACCAAAAGGCAGAGAACTAGACATCCTTGAAACACTCCAAATACACAAACATCAAACTAAACAACCTGAATGCATCTTAAATGACAAAAATGACAATATTTACAGTAGTATCATCTCCGTTTTCAACAACTGCCTACGTCATTAAAAATTGCTAAGCACACACACACACACACACACACACACACACACACACACACACACAGACCCTAAGATTTACCACTAATATTTATTTATGTTACCATAACAGCCCTGAGTGTACAGGAGATTGACTTCATTTACAGATATACAATCACACCAACAGCTTGTACCCCGTTGTCAGCTTGAAACTATGTATACAACTGCTGATACAAATGCACATCCATGTGCACTTTTTAAGCATTTACCAATGTATTACCACAACCTTTAGACAGTTAATACATGCAACAGATATAATCTTAAGATCCTTTGCCTTGTAAAGTTTGCTGTTCATACAATCTCTCTCTCCACCCTCTCCCTCCCTCTCATGTTCTCTTTATATTCCTTCCCCCTCTGCCTCCAGCCTTTCATATCTACCTATGAACCCCTATAAGAATTGTCAATTGTGTATTATTTTATTTTATTTTATCACTGTAGCCAATATGATTATTGTACTTAAACTTTCTAACACCTCACCTGATTGTATAAATGAGTATGACCTTTATGCTATTTTAAGCTGTCAAAATCGTATTTACATACTGCCTGAAGTATTTACTCCAACAAATGTATTCAACACCTCCAAATCCTTCAAAAAAGTTTTCTGTAATAATGTTGTTAGGACGTATATTCTCTGGACTTTGTGAGAACGTTTTCTCTTTTGCTGTACGATCCATGCACCTAATAGATTACGACGCCATATTTGTTTATACAATATGATAGTGTTCATGTGATGTGTTACGACTGTGAAAGGATCCTGTGACCACTGGAGGTACTTTATCTTACTTAATTTATGTTTACTGCTAGATACAAGTTCAATTTTTGTCAAAACAGACAAAGTTCTGAAATACTGTTTTGTTTTCTCCACTAGACAGTGTCACAACTTCCTCCAAAGAAATCGTAACACAACACAAACACACAAATGCCATATTAACTGATGTATATCCACCTGATGATGGAGGTTTAAAACTTCGAAACGCGTCGTGAAACAAATAAACAGTGACTGGTAACAGTAAACTTATTGTTTTCATTTAATCCAGTATTGATTTAAGTGTCAGGAAGTCGTTTCTGAAAGTATTTTTATGGAGTGTAGCCATGTATGGAAGTGAAAAATGGACGATAAATAGTTTGGACAAGAAGAAAATAGAAGATTTCGAATGTGGTGCTACAAAAGAATGCTGAAGATTAGATGGGTAGATCACATAACTAATGGGGAGGTATTGAATATAATTGGGGAAAAGAGGAGTTTGTGGCACAACTTGACTAGAAGAAGGGATCGGTTGGTAGGATATATTCTGAGGCATCACTCGATCACCAATTTAGTACGGGAGGGCAGCGTGGAGGGTAAAAATCGTAGAGGGAGACCAAGAGATGAATACACTAAGCAGATTCATAAGTATGTAGGCTGCAGTAGGTACTGGGAGATGAAGAGGCTTGCACAAGATAGAGAAGCATGGAGAGCTGCATCAAACCAGTCTCAGGCCGGCCGGAGTGGCCGTGCGGTTCTAGGCGCTACAGTCTGGAGCCGAGCGACCGCTACGGTCGCCGGTTCGAATCCTGCCTCGGGCATGGTTGTGTGTGATGTCGTTAGGTTAGTTAGGTTTAATTAATTCTAAGTTCTAGGCGACTGATGACCTCAGAAGTTAAGTCGCATAGTGCTCAGAGCCATTTGAACCAAACCAGTCTCAGGACTGAAGATCACAACACAACAACAACAACAACAACAACAACTATTTGGAACAGTCTGCCAACACTGGAGTAACTTTGCGATTCCACGACCCTATAAATCACCTGGTTTTGAGGCGAAGAACTCCTCGAACTATGTTCGGAGAGCATTTCCTCGCGGAAAGGAAGTTCCTTGTACAGGGTGTTTCAAAAATAACCGGTATATTTGAAACGGCAATAAAAACTAAACGAGAAGCGATAGAAATACACCGTTTGTTGCAATATGCTTGGGACAGCAGTACATTTTCAGGCGGACAAACTTTCGAAATTACAGTAGTTACAATTTTCAACAACACATGGCGCTGCAAGTGATGTGAAAGATATAGAAGACAACGCAGTCTGTGGGTGCGCCATTCTGTACGTCGTCTTTCTGCTGTAAGCGTGTGCACAACGTGCAAGTGTGCTGTGGACAACATGGTTTATTCCTTAGAACAGAGGATTTTTCTGGTGTTGGAATTCCACCGCCTAGAACACAGTGTTGTTGCAACAAGACGAAGTTTTCAACGGAGGTTTAATGTAACCAAAGGACCGAAAAGCGATATAATAAAGGATCTGTTTGAAAAATTTCAACGGACTGGGAACGTGACGGATGAACGTGCTGGAAAGGTAGGGCGACCGCGTACGGCAACCACAGAGGGCAACGCGCAGCTAGTGCAGCAGGTGATCCAGCAGCGGCCTCGGGTTTCCATTCGCCGTGTTGCATCTGCGGTCCAAATGACGCCAGAGTTTACTCCTCTATCCATACAAAATTCAAACGCCGCAACCCCTCAGCGCCACTACCATTGCTGCACGAGAGACATTCGCTAACGGTATAGTGCACAGGATTGATGACGGCGATATGCATGTGGGCAGCATTTGGTTTACTGACGACGCTTATTTTTACCTGGACGGCTTCGTCAATAAACACAACTGGCGCATATGGGGAACCGAAAAGCCCCATGTTGCAGTCCCATCGTCCCTGCATCCTCAAAAAGTACTGGTCTGGGCCGCCATTTCTTCCAAAGGAATCATTGGCCCATTTTTCAGATCCGAAACGATTACTGCATCACGCTATCTGGGCATTCTTCGTGAATTTGTGGCGGTACAAACTGCCTTAGACGACACTGTGAACACCTCGTGGTTTATGCAAGATGGTGCCGGCCACATCGCACGGCCGACGTCTTTAATTTCCTGAATGAATATTTCGATGGTCGTGTGATTGCTTTGGGCTATCCGAAACATACAGGAGGCGGCGTGGATTGGCCTCCCTATTCGCCAGACATGAACCCCTGTGACTTCTTTCTGTGGGGACACTTGAAAGACCAGGTGTACCGCCAGAATCCAGAAACAGTCGAACAGCTGAAGCAGTACATCTCATGTGCATGTGAAGCCATTCCGCCAGACACGTTGTCAAAGGTTTCGGGCAATTTCATTCAGAGACTACGCCATATTATTGCTACGCATGGTGGATATGTGGAAAGTATCGTACTATAGAGTTTCCCAGACCGCAGCGCCATCTGTTGTTGACAATTGTAGCTACTGTATTTTCGAAAGTTTGTCTGTCTAAAAATGTACTATTGTCCCAAGCATATTGCAACAAACGGTGTATTTCTATCGCTGCTCTTTTAGTTGATATTGCCGTTTCAAATATACCGGTCATTTTTGAAACACCCTGTAGGTCCCATAGACATCGGAAAAGGAGAAATTCTGATAGTTCTGGACAATGAGATGTGTGCGGAATGGCTTCTCAACCCAGTTCCTGCATAGCGTTTTTTGTCAGCCAGGCAGAATGCGGGTGGTCGTTATGGTGGAGTAGTATCATTTCATGCAGTCTTCCTGGACGTTGTTCTTGAACTGGGTCAGCAAAACATCTCAGTTATTGACTATTCCTTTCTTTTCGTTATGTTAGTACAAAGATAACATTTCTCAACACCAGTAACTATCCAGGGTAGGAATGGTCAGTGTTGTTCACGGACCAGTTGAAGACGAGCAGAGATTCATATACGGCTAAGCGCAGATATTTGTGATTTTGACATAGTGCACCCATAAACCCGAGTTTTGAACCTTTCCCACTGCATATAAATGTCGCACGATAGTGAAATAACCACAGTTCAACACATTTGCTAGGTCTTGCATACAATGGTGTGGATCTTTACGGATTAATGCTTTTGAATGATCTTCGTCAAACTCCGAATGTCTTCCTGAACGTGGGCAGTCACGAATGTCAAAACGATCCTTGTCAAAACGAGAAAACAATTTTTTGCGTTAGTCTGTCCAGTGGCATTAACTTCTCAAATGTTTCTGTCTGCCTCTGCTGCTGTTACCGCTCTATTGAACTTAAACAAAAGAATATGTGGGCAATGTTCCGATTTCTCCACTTGGCACTCCGTGTTCTAGCGTCCAGGGTTCCACTTCAAATAAAATGATAATCCAATAACAAGCCCATAGCAACAGGAACAGCAACATGCAAAAGGAAAATGCTAAGAACTTATGCATCAACCACATATTTACAGGATCAACCACATAGCGAAAAACTATTGTTAATTGAGATAAATTTGAATGGAAGGCCTGCCGGAAAGGCCAAGCGGTTCCAAGCGCTACAGTTTGGAACCGCGAGACCACTACAATCGGAGGTTCGAATCCTACCTCGGGCATGGATGTGTGTGATGTCCTTAGGTTAGTTAGGTTTAAGTAGTTCTGAGTTCTAGGGGACTGATGGCCTCAGATGTTAAGTCCCACAGTGCTCAGTGCCATTTGAAACATCTGAGTGTAAGTACACATCTGGAAACACTGAAAAATATATCGATGATTTTAGCGGTTATGCGCTTTATTTTTTTTCCTGCAAAATTATATTGTGTTGTGTACCGCAAAATATGAAACTGATAAAATTTGTTCATTGCAGTGAGGTTTTGTCAGCACAAGCGTATTTAGAGCTAAAATATAAAGCTGATTACCATTTACGCTTTCTCTCTCGACAGCCCGTTCACAATTTAACATAACGTGCTGTGACCATTCAGTGGGATCATGTGTGGGGCGAGCATTCAGATGCGCAGGTCATAATTGAATAGCTTATTTCCCAATAGTGGTACAAGTCCATTTTTGTTCATTTTGAGATACAGAGTCCTAAAGTTAACTGGGCGCTGATAAATCTGCAGTTGAGATAGGAGAAATATTCAAGTATATGGCTTCTTGCGAGAGATGAACCTTTCTTTCTGTTTGTTTGGATCATTAATTTCAGAAGCATTATAGGCAGAAAAGTGGAGGTAATGGACTTGTACCACTATTGAAATAAGCCCTTCAATTATTGTCGGCAACATACACTGCTTGACCGCTGCTAACGACCAGAGAAATTGTTGGACAGGAGAAATCACAGGCACGACGGACGGCATGAAACACGGTATGTACGTAGTAGAGATGAAGTTGTGTACTTATAACAAAAATGGTATAGATTTCACCAAACGGGAAAGCAGGATGACACAGATAATCAATATTGTTTGACATAGCTCAGACTCCCAATATAAATGTCGGTGTTGGACTTTCTGTAAGAAATATGCCCTCTTATAGCACCAATGCGCATTTTGCACTCGTTGTTCTTGCTGGCAACCTAACTGCTGAGGAGTCCTTACTCCTCTCTCATTGCGTTGCCCTGTTGGGGGAAGGGCTTGTTCGTTGAGAAACACATCTCCCAAAAGCATCCCAGCTAGGCTCTATAGCCGGCCAGTGTGGCCGAGCGGTTCTGGACGCTTCAGTCTGGAATAGCGCTATGTTCTTAGGTTAGTTAGGTTTAAGTAGTTCTAAGTTCTAGGGGACTGATGACCTCAGATGTTGTCCCGTAGTTCTCACAGAAATTTGAACTACATTCTATAGGGTTTAGGTCTAGGGAGTATGCAGGCCTTTCCATACGTTCCATATGTTCAATATCTTCACTTTCTAGGGTGTCCGATACCTCAGCAGTATTGTATGGACGAAAAATCTGGCCCATATAGAGAAAGTCATGACCCACCGCAACAATAAGTAGACGCTCATAATCGAGAATAATATCTTTGTAATGCCACTGTGCCGTAGCGTTACCTCACACAAATATATGCAGCAGTGTTCTGCCATTGTCGACAATGCCCGCCCACACTATAGCACCTAAGCCACATCGATGATGTTAGTGAACATTCTCTGGTGCGTAATGTGTTCCCCCTCTTTTCCACACGAACCAGTGGCCACAATCACATGCCACAGTGAACCGGGGTTCGTTGGAGAACGTCACTCTGGAGCATTTTTACTGACTCCTACCAACACGCTCCCTATACCATCAAACTCTTTCTCGATGCTGACGTGGTTAATGTGGGATCCAGTTAACAGGCTTCCGAGCATACAAACCAGCCTAACGTAATCGGCGACAGATGGGTCTGACAGAGACATGGTAGGGATTGCAAGGTCTACAGCCAGCCTAGAAGTAAAATATCTACTCGTTTTCCCCACTTGGGCTACGTGTAGATTCTCTTGCGGTGTTATGGTTCGTCCACGACCACCATCACGCTTTCGCATAGCACTTCCTCTTTCAGTGGCCTGATTTCAACTCGAGCTGTCAATTCTGAACACACCAATTACAGTGTCCACAATATTAACACTTTGAATGTTACAGATCCGTTCAACCGCTTGTCCGCGATCGTAAGCACTTAAATGACGTCTTTCATACCTGTTGCACCACGACATGGAATATCGCACTAAACATTTTCACAACGACCGATGCCGAAAACCGCAGTACATGAACAGTCGAATGCATGCACAACGTTCGTGCACGGGTTTCGCTGCAGTTAACAAATCGTGTCATGCACATTTCCTTTTACTATCATTGGTCCGGTAAAATGAATAAATATCTGATGTTCCATAGCAATTATTGGTTGCCACGTAGCAACTGCCAGTCGTTCATATGTTCCTTAGAAATTACCGGTTGTTTCTTAGAAAGTGTCAATTGTTCCTTAGCAACTGACAAACAGTGTACATTGAATTCATCAGTCACGTGACGTAAAGTTTGTCCGCACGCTGTCGGCACATTTTGAATGTCATTACAACGCTTCTAAGGCTTCGTTCGAAAGTACCGTGAATCTTAATGCTTTGAAGCTATAGAGGTATGAAGAGGTAAATGCAAAGTGTCTTGCGTGTTTGTAGCAAGTGACAGCATAGTTGTAGCCTTTTAAATCTTTAGTTTCATATATTCATTTTACGAAGGCATTACGAAAAACATCTAATTAGGAGTAATGACATGCAGAAAATTATCGATTTATCTTCGAAACATTTTATTGTGAAATTTTGCTATATTTATTATCTGGCACACCTAAGGGATTTTTAATTTGTCCGTCCTTAGGGGGACTAAAATTTTAATCGCACATGATCATTCACGTGTCATAGGAACTGTAAAACAGGCAGAGTGGTTTCGAAAACAGAGGTTAATACGATGGAAATGATCCCGAATACGACATATAAATAGAGATGAACATTGGTGAAAATATGTACAGATTCAACCAATTGGCTGCTAATTCACTCGCACATCACCGAATTTATTCTACATTTAATTGATAAACATACAGTCTCATAAAGTGCCCTCAGGATGTCTACTTTTACTTTACTACAGTTCTTTTACAAATTTCTCGTAAATATATATGATTTCATTCTCTTCCTAGGACTGAAAACTTTTATCTGCGCTGTCTAATGGCACTATGAATGTTAGTGTATTCTCAAAATTCTTGAGCGCATCTTAAAGTGAGTCGATCTCCTGTACAATTTGGCCCCAGGACTTTTCTTATAGCCGGCGCGCAGTCCGGAACCGTGCGACTGCTACGGTCGCAGGTTCGAATCCTGCCTCGGGTATGGATGTGTGTGATGTCCTTAGGTTAGTTAGGTTTAAGTAGTTCTAAGTTCTAGGGGAATAATGACCACAGCAGTTGAGTCCCATAGTGCTCAGAGCCATTTTGAACTTTTCTTATAATGTTTTCCTCTCGTAATTCAAAGCTTTCTATATTTACTTTCCTCGTCAGGTGTTCCTGAAAGTTAGACTAGTTTAAGTAATGCACTATAATGTTCCAGTTTTGTGTGCAGTTGTATTATATTTTGGATTACATGGTATGATTTCCTTATTTTTTTCATATAACTTAAGTTTTTCCCATATATGTTACTTTGGGTTTTGCGTGTGTCGGTGTGCAGTTTCATGACTGCAGGGCTTTTGGTATACAAAGCCGTCGAACAGTAATTCACACTCAATTGAAGCTAAAGTGTTTTTGCCGTCTGTGAATATAAACGTAGGATTTTTTCACAGACAATTACATGTCTTAAGATTACGTTTAAGATTAAAATTTACTTTCGAACTGCAGTTTTAAGCCATTTATTTAGTCTCAAAAAGTTTTCGTCATTACCGTTACGACTTCAAAAAGTCTTTTTGCTTGGTCCACTTATTCGATGAAAGTGGTGGCAGAAACCGACACTGTTGTTACTTTGGCCTTGTTGCCATGAAATCACAGTAAGGGAAGATTATTAGTGACGGCTTCAAGACAAATCACTCTGTAATCCTCTTCAACCGAGTTCCGTACTCCCTCTAAGAAAAATTCGATGCTGACTAGATGTCATAAGGTTACAAAAGGTAAGGTCCCCTTCCGAGAACGAGTGTTTCTACCTGGTCTGAACCTCTCTCGTTGTATCCTGTTTCGTTGGTAATCTCTTTAGAGCGTAATCACGCGGTGGTCAATAGCGAAGCCGCGCCCCCGCTGGTAACTCCTCAGCAAAAGAGCTCACTGTGTCTGCGGGGGCCCTCCGAAGAAGGCGCAGCCGCCAGAGGCTCCCATTAAGATTTATGGTTCCCTGCCGGCTCATCTGCGTCGTTGATGGATGGTCTACATAATTTGCTGCCAGTATTTGGTCCACCGTTATTTTCGCTCATTGCTCAACCAGTTTACAGAGCTCTGCGGTCCTTTGAATACTGTTTTGCCCACGGCGTAACAAATGAACTTCCGTTCCTCCAACGGCGCTACGATCCGAGAGCAGCAAAACAACAGAGACGTAGGATCCAGGAGATTGCCACCTTATTGGCTCTTTCCTGTTTCTTGGATTCCGAATTGAAGTAGTAATAGTACACTGAAGAACGAAAGGAACTGGTAACTCTGGCTAGTACTGTGTAGGGCCCCCGCGAGCACGGAGAAATGCCGCAACACGACGTGGCATGGACTCGACATCTGTAGTAATGCTGAAGCGAATTGATACCCTGAATCCTGAAGGGCTGTCCATAAATCCGTAAGAGTACGAACAGCACGTTTCAAGACATCCCAGATATGCTCAATAATCTTCATGCCTGGGGACCTTGGTGGCCAGTAGAAGTGTTTAAACTCAGAAGAGTGTTTCTGGAACCACCACTCTGTAGCAATTCTGGATTTGCGGGGTGTCGCATTGTCCTGCTGGAAATGCCCAAGCCCGTCGGAATGCACACTGCACATGAATGGGTGCAGGTGATCAAACAGGAATTGTCGCCTTTCAGAGTCGTATCTAAACGTATCAGGGGTCCTATATCACGCCAACTGCGCACGCCCCGCGCCATTATACAGCCTCCAGCTGCTTGAAGAGTCCCCTACTGACATACAGGGTACATGGATTAATGAGCCTGTCTCCATAGCCGTAAAGACGTCCATCAGCTCGATACAATTTTAGACTCGTCCGATCAGACAACATGTTTCCATTCATCAACCGTCCAATGTTGGTGTTGATGGACCCAGGCTACGCTTAAAGCTTTGTGTCGTGTAGTTATCAACAGTACACGAGTGTGTGTTCGGCTCCGAAAGCCCATATCGATGATGTTATGTTGGATCGCTCGCACGCTGGCAGCTGTTGATGGCCCGGCATTGAAATCTGCAGCAATTTGTGGATGGATTGCACCTCTGTCACGATGAGCTATTCTTTTCGCCGTCGTTGGTCCAGTTCTTGCAGGCTCAGTTGTCAGCGATGTCGGAGATTCCTGATATTCACCGTACACTCGTGAAATGGTCGTACGGGAAAATCCTCACTTCATCGCTACCTCGGAGACGCAGTGTCCCAACGCTCATGCGCCGACTCTAACACCACATTAAAATTCACTTAACTCTTGCTAACCTGCCATTTTAGCAGCAGACACTGATCTAACAATTGCGCCAGACACTTGTTGCCTTACACAGGCTTGCCGGCTGCAGCACCATGTCCTACGTATTTGCATATTTCTGTATTTGAATTCTCATGGCTATACCAGTTTCTTTGGCGCTTCAGGGTAGTAGAAGTACTATTCATGAACAGGTCACTTTTGCCCAAGCAGTGGGTTTATCTTGGTATTATGACGAAAGGCCATTTGAGAATGGTAGCAAAAGAAGCAAAGAAAATTATGGCCATATCTTTAGGGTGACAGGTTCACCAGAATTGGTTGGTCTCCAGACACTCATGAATGACACAGTAACCACAGTTAGGGTAGCTAAGAAAAAGCAGAAACCTTGATCTCCGTTCTGAAATGTTCCCTTATAACGGAAAATTTAGGAGTACTGCCAAGTTCTGTTCTCGCACCACTGCAAATACGAGTGATGAACGTATTAGTGTCAGCGACGTTACGAAATAGTAAAATAGCAGAAACTGAAAAAGATACCATGACCCGATGAGGTCCCTGTCAGATTACACGCAGAATCTAAATTTCATTTAGCTCCTGTTTTGAGCAAAATACGTCGTAATTGCCTTGAACGAATCACTGTGGCCAGTGATTCGTAAAACCACATAAATGAATAAATAACTAATGATTCTGATCCCCCATTGTACACGAAACAGATCAGATCGCTGTTGTAGAAGCAACGAAAAAAAACATGCCAAATTTAAAATACCGCAAAATCCCCAAAGATGGCAAAGTTTTGCAGAAGTTCGAAATGTCACGCGTACTTCAATGCGAGATGCTTTTAATAATTTGCATAACGAAACTCTGTCTCGGAATCTGGCAGAAAACCGAAAGAGAATCTGGTCATATATAAAGCACGCCAGTGGCGAGACTCAATCGATACCTTCACTGCGCGATAACAACGGTGAAGACACTGATGACAATGCTACTAAAGCAGAGCTATTAAACACGATTTTCCGGAACTCCTTCACCAAAAAAGTCGGCCTAAATATTCCTGAATTCCAATCAAAAACAACTGCCTAGACGAGAAACATAGAAGTAGATGTCCTCGGTGTAGCAAAGCAGCTTGAATACTTAAGAAATACAAGGCCTCCGGTCTAGACTGTATACCAGTCAGGTGTGAAATCTTAAGGGACCAAACTGCTGAAGTCATCGGTCCCTGGTCTTACACACTACTTAAACTAACTTATGGTCTGAATGACACATACACCCATGCCCGAGGGAGGACTCGAACCTCCAGCAGCAGGGGCCTCGCCCTTTCAGTGTATGTTGATACAATAGCTCCTTCTTTAACAATTATATACCACCGCTTTCTCACAGAAATTTCCGTACCTAACGACTGGAAAACTGCTCAAGTCAAACCCATACCCAAAAAGAGAAATACAAATGTTGATACAATAGCTCCATCTTTAACAATTATATACAACCGCTTCCTCACAGAAATTTCCGTACCTAACGACTGGAAAACTGCTCAAGTCAAACCCATACCCAAAAAGAGAAATAGGAGTAATCCGCTGAATTACAGGACCATATCACTAACGTTGATTCGCAGTATGTTTTTGGAACGTATACTGTGTTCGAACATTGTGAATTACCTCGGAGAAAACGATTTATTGACATACATCACGCATGTGACACAACTTTGTTGAAAAAGGAATTTGCTGAAGTAGTTTCTTTATTTTCCTAAGGATAGCACCATACTCGTCTGAGTTGATCCTTGCACCATAGTGGAAGACATCAAACAGAATAACCTCTACAGACACCCAGAAGGCCGTCGCCATGATTTTACCGGCTGGGTGTGATGGTTTAAACTTCTTCTTCAGAGAAGATGTAGTGTGGAGTCTTTCCATGTATTGTCGTACAGTTTCCGATTCGAAGTGATGAGCCCATGTTCTGTCGCCTGTGACGACGTTCGATATACAGTTTTCACTATCAGAATCGTAACGCGCAAGCGTCTCCCCACAGTTTGTGCTTCGTAGCTCTTTATGGTCCTCTGGTAGGTGGTGAGAAACCCAGCGGGCAATCAACTTTGAGTACCCAAGCAGGTGGACTAGTGTATCAGCACTATCAACAGTGACGTCCAGTTGAGCAGCGAGGTATTTGATTGTGACCTGTCGATCACCTCATACGAGAGTGTCCGCACGTTCCAACATTGCAGGTGTCACGGAAGCGTGCAGCCAGCTGGCAAACGGGTTCAAACTTCCCTTTGAATTTAAAGAAAGAGCGTGCTGGTAAACGTCTGCGTTATTTGATGCTGAAACACCTGAGTGAAGCTGAAGGTATTCAGACAGTTTTCTCTTTACTTATTCTGATCACTTCTAAACTGACACTCAATATTTTAGCGCAACGCAGTCTGACTTTTAATAATCCTTACAAAAGAATACCCCTGACTAACAATAACCTATCCTTCATGAATCACTTACCTCAACAAAATCTTCGTTACTCGAACTAGTGGAATACAGCGAGTGCCAGTACTGCCAGCTACATAAAAGATTCTAACTACTGAAGGCACTAACTACTGATAGGCATATAGTGAGCAAATGAAAGATTTTGATAGAGAACAAACAATGTATTTACCTTAATAGTGTTCAAAAGTATATATATAAATTCGAGACATCCAGTATGACAAATTTCCTTTTTCTGACGGCCACGCGTCCAGATCGTCCGCTCATATTAACAACTCAAAATTCTGATATCTGTCTCCCCACATCCACCACTGCTGGAGGCTCAACTCCAACTGCCCAGCGGTACGGGCTGTTCACATCCAATTGCCCAACATTACACTAACGAATAATCAAACAATGAGTCCAACCAGCCACAGACTGCACACAGTGCAGTTAGCGATTTTAATACAGAGCGCTACGTGGCGTCACCAACATGAAAACGTAAACAGCCTACTTACAGGCCATCGGACAGGTTGCGATGACGACAGAGCCTTCGTCCAACGACTCAACGTCTCCTTGTTCACTGCCAGGTTTCCGTAGACTTTCTTCAAGCACCTATGAGTACTTGCGGTGCTCTGGTTTCCCGCCAAAAGAACGCAATGACAGACCTGTGCTTGGAACGTAACTCCGTTACAGATGTCGTTTTGGATGCTATGTATAGCGCCGCCACCTATAGGACCATCATGAAACTTTAGGGGCTGAGGCAGGAAAATTCCACAATGTCTCACAACAAATTTCCACATTATTCAACGGAAATTGGGCGAATGAAACAAAAATCTAGTTTTATTACGTATCGAACGGCCCTCGTAATGTGGTAACCCCATATGAGTCATTGATTTCTCAACGCTATTCACTACACACCCTGCACGTACATCACACTCTACGGGATGCTGATATCAGGACCATGAAGATGGCGTCTGGTTCCTTTATGTATGCTGGCATTCCCCAGATGCTTCCCTGAGAAACTATATATACCACTGTTACACATACAGCCTCTTCAAGCACATTTGCAAATATACAAGTACAGCCTTTCCAAGACGTTTTGCACACACCTACGGCAGAGATACGGGTGTAAAATTGTCTACAATATCACTTTATCGTTTTTTATAATGCGATTTCACTATTGGCTGCTGTTACAGATCAGCAAACTGACGATTCCTAAAGGAAAAATTAAAAATGTGTGTAGGTCCTGGGCTAACGCATGCAGCAAAGTTCTTCAGTGACCTGCCAACTACCACTCCTAGTCTTCAACGATTTACTAATTGACTCAATCTTCACCTCGTCAGTATCACAGAGGTGTATTTCGCAGGGCGACATTTTGTAAGATACGAGCAAGTTATATGATTCCCTCTTGAAACTAAGTTTTTACTTAACTCACTTGTTATGTTGAGAAACTGATCTTTGAATACCGCACATATATAAGGCTTACCAGTAGCAAGTTCCTTTTTAATACGTACTGACTATATTTGCTCGAACTTGTGATGTTAACCAGGGATTTCCTTCACAAATGACGGTATCGTTTTTATATCGTTCTGAGAATTAGATGTTACATTTGCATACCACAAGATTTTTGCATTCCTACTGACGTTTTAAGCACCTTGAACTATTGTTTGTAAAGGGCTACTCGATTGTCACTATTTATGACGTCCGGAAACGATTCTCACTTGCCCTACACGATATCCTTATTATATTATTCGGTCCACCTGGTTGGCTGCTAACGCTGGTATTCTCAATTAACAGTTTGAATGGAAAGTGACTTTAAAAGAGCACTCGAAATGTGTTGAAGATAGCATTACGTTTATTGTCTACGTTATCAGCGCTATAAACATCTTACTGAGGTTTAAAAAAGTATCTGTTGCCACTGCATTAACAATAAATAGTTTGTTATGATGACAGTGTTGGTGATGATGATGTTGATGATGGTGATGACAGTGATGGTGATGATGATGATGACGATGATGATGACCTACAGGAAGAACATATTTACGGTTTGCCGGCGGAAGACAGAGACCTGTTTGGCTGATAACAGGCACCTTGGTGCTTACCAGCCATTTCCTCCGTTAGCAACTAGATTTACCAAAATTCTACCTTAATCTGAAGAAAAAATTTTTGAAAATATACTTTTGGAGTAAAGAACTGGATGGAAGTGAACCACGTACTGTGGGAAAACGTGAAAAGAAGAGAACTGAAAAGTTTGACATGTGGCGCGGTAGAAGATTTCCAAAAATTAAATGCACTGACACGATAAGAAATGTGGATGTTCTCCGCTGAATCGGCAAGGAGAGGAATATGTGGTATACATTGACGAGAAGAAGGGACAAAATGATAGGACATGTTTAGGATAACAGGGAATAGCATCATGGTACTTAGAGGGAGCTGTAGAAGGTAAAGACTGCAGCGGAAGGGAGAGTTGTCAAATGAATCGGTCTTTTATAAAAGAGCTTGTCGCTACTTTGGCTACTTCGTGTTTTATAGTGGTTCATATGTTATGTAGGTATATCTATCATTTGTGTTTAAAAAGCCATTTGAAACACGTTCGGGAACATTGTAACGTGGAATTGAAAATTACATTTTGTTTTAAATGAGCGGAAGTCGCTGACTTGCGTCCTTTTACAACTGAACAGTAGCCACTGGTCCAGTGAGTGCTAACATTCAGGACGTAAATAAGGGACCCAGCGCTTTGTATATCATAAAGGAATTGGTGGAAAGGGTGCGAGTAAAGTCAGCTCCTTTTTGTTTGATTATCTAATGTCTATTTCCGAAAATACGACAGAGGTTCGACAGTTCTATGATAAGTGCACGGGACACACTGTAGATTTCTCTTTCACTGACAGTTTCTGGTCATTTAAATCTTATTCAACAATATTTCCCCAAGTGAGGACACACCTTTTTATTGTGCGATCGAACCTTTGGTATCATTTCAAACAAGTTTACGTAGAGTGACACGGTATACACTGCTCATCACATGTTGTTGTTGTTGTGGTCTTCAGTCCTGAGACTGGTTGGATGCAGCTCTCCATGCTACTCTATCTAATGTAAGCTTCTTCATCTCCCAGTACCAACTGCAACCTACATCCTTCTGAATCTGCTTAGTGTAGTCATCTCTTGGTCTCACGCTACGATTTTTACCCTCCACGCTGCCCTCCAATACTAAATTGGTGGTCCCGTGATGCCTCAAAACATGTCCTACCAACCGATCCCTTCTTCTGGTCAAGTTGTGCCACAAACTTCTCTTCTCCCCAATCCTATTCAATACTTCCTCATTAGTTATGTGATCTACCCATCTAATCTTCAGCATTCTTCTGTAGCACCACATTTCGAAAGCTTCTATTCTCTTCTTGTCCAAACTATTTATCGTCCATGTTTCACTTCCATACATGGCTACACTCCATACAAATACTTTCAGAAATGATTTCCTGACACTTAAATCTATACTCGATGTTAACAAATTTCTCTTCTTCATAAACACTTTCCTTGCCATTGCCAGTCTACATTTTATATCATCTCTACTTCGACCATCATCAGTTATTTTGCTCCCCAAATAGCAAAACTCCTTTACTACTTTAAGTGTCTCATTTCCTAATCTAATTCCCTCAGCATCACCTGACTTAATTCGACTACATTCCATTATCCTCGTTTTGCTTTTGTTGATGTTCATCTTATATCCTCCTTTCAAGACACTATACATTCCGTTCAACTGCTCTTCCAAGTCCTTTGCTGTCTCTGACAGAATTACGATGTCATCGGCGAACCTCAACATTTTTATTTCTTCTCCATGGATTTTAATACCTACTTCGAATTTTTCTTTTGTTTCCTTCACTGCTTGCTCAATATACAGATTGAATAACATCGGGGAGAGACTACAACACTGTCTCACTCCATTCCCAACAACTGCTTCCCTTTAATGTACCTCGACTCTTATAACTGCCATCTGGTTTCTGGAGACTACAACACTGTCTCACTCCATTCCCAACAACTGCTTCCCTTTGATGTCCCTCGACTCTTATAACTGCCATCTGGTTTCTGTAGAAATTGTAAATAGCCTTTCGCTCCCTGTATTTTACCCATGCTACCTTCAGAATTTGAAAGAGAGTATTCCAGTCAACATTGTCAAAAGCTTTCTCTAAGTCTACAAATGCTAGAAACGTAGGTTTGCCCTTCCTTAATCTAGCTTCTAAGGTAAGTCGTAGGGACAGTATTGCCTCACGTGTTAAAACATTTCTACGGAATCCAAACTGATCTTGTCCGACGTCGGCTTCTACTAGTTTTTCCATTCGTCTGTAGAGAATTCGCGTTAGTATTTTGCAGCTGTGACTTATTAAACTGATAGTTTGGTAATTTTCACATCTGTCAACACCTGCTTTCTTTGGGATTGGAATTATTATGTTGTTCTTAAAGTCTGAGGGTATTTCGCCTGTTTCCTTCATCTTGCTCACCAGACGGTAGTGTTTTGTCAGGACTGGCTCTCCCAAGGCCGTCAGTAGTTCCAATGGAATGTTGTCTACTCCCGGGGACTTGTTTCGACTCAGGTCTTTCAGTGCTCTGTCAAACTCTTCACGCAGTATCGTATCTCCCATTTCATCTTCATCTACATCCTCTTCCATTTCCATAATATTGTCCTCAAGTACCTCGGCATTGTATAGACCCTCTATATAGTCCTTCCACCTTTCTGCTTTCCCTTCTTTGCTTAGAACTGGGTTTCCATCTGAGCTCTTGATGTTCATACAAGTGGTTCTCTTATCTCCAAAGGTCTCTTTAATTTTCCTGTAGGCAGTATCTACCTTACCCCTAGTGAGATAAGCCTCTACATCCTTACATTTGTCCTCTAGCCATCCCTGGTCAGACATTTTGCACTTCCTGTCGATCTCACTTTTGAGACGTCTGTATTCCCTTTTGCCTGCTTCATTTACTGCATTTTTACATTTTCTCCTTTCATCAATTAAATTCAATATTTCTTCTGTTACCCAAGGATTTCTACTAGACCTCGTCTTTTTACCTACTTGATCCTCTGCTGCCTTCACTACTTCATCTCTTAACTACCCATTCTTCTTCTACCGTATTTCTTTCCCCCATTCCTGTCAATTGCTCCCTTATGCTCTCCCTGAAACTCTGTACATCCTCTGGTTCTTTTAGTTTATCCCGGTCCCATCTCCTCAAATTCTCACCTCTTTGCAGTTTCTTTAGTTTTAATCTACAGGTCATAATCAATAGATTGTGGTCAGAGTCCACATCTGCCCCTTGAAATGTCTTACAATTTAAAACCTGGTTCCTAAATCTCTGTCATACCATTATATAATCTACGTGAAACCTGTCAGTATCTCCAGGCTTCTTCGATGTATACAACCTTCTTTTATGATTCTTGATCCAAGTGTTAGCTATGATTAAGTTGTGCTCTGTGCAAAATTCTACCAGGCGGCTTCCTCTTTCAGTTCTTTGCCCCAGTCCATATTCACCTACTACGTTTCCTTCTCTCCCTTTTCCTACTGCCGAATTCCAGTCACCCATGGCTATTAAATTTTCGTCACCCTTCACTATCTGAATAATTTCTTTTATTTCATCATACATTTCTTCAATTTATTGATCTGGAGAGCTAGTTGGCATATAAACTTGTACTACTGTAGTAGGTGTAGGTTTCGTATCTATCTTGGCCACAATAATGCTTTCACTATGCTGTTTGTAGTAGATTACCCGGATTTCTATTTTCCTATTCATTATTAAAACTACTCCTGCATTTCCCCTATTTGATTTTGTGTTTATAACCCTGTAGTCACTTGACCAAAATTCTTGTTCCTCCTGCCACCGAACTTCACTAATTCCCACTATATCTAACCTATCCATTTCCCTTTTTAAATTTTCTAACCTACCTGCCCGATTAAGGGATCTGACATTCCACGCTCGGATTCGTAGAACGCCAGTTTTCTTTCTCCTGATAACGACATCCTCTTGAGTAGTCCCTGCCCAGAGATCCGAATGGGGGACTATTTTACCTCCGGAATATTTTACCCAAGAGGACGCCATCATCATTTAATCATGCAGTAAAGCTGCATACCCTCGGGAAAAATTACGGCTGTAGTTTCCCCTTGCTTTCAGCCGTTCGCAGTACAAGCACAGCAAGGCTGTCTTGGTTATTGTTACAAGGCCAGATCAGTCAATCATCCAGACTGTTGCCCTTGCAACTACTGAAAAGTTTGCTGCCCCTCTTCAGGAACCACACGTTTGTCTGGCCTCTCAACAGACCCCCCTCCGTTGTGGTTACACCTACGGTACGGCTATCTGTATCGCTGAGGCACGCAAGCCTCCCCACCAACGGCACGGTCCATGGTTCATGGGGGGAGGGCTCATCATATAACGCAACATATTCTACATAGTAGACTCTGGAAAAGTTAGAGTAACAGAATATGACACATCTGACATTCTGCAGTTTAGAGGCTAGTGGATAAAATATTATAAGAAGATGACAGTTTCTGAAGATACAAGGAAGAAGTAAAGATGTGACAGATATAGCTTTGCAAACAAAATTTTCCTTCACTTTCTGTATTCGAGTGCCAGAGTTGCGTTCATGAAAGGTTCGACATGTATCAATGGTTTAGTGAGTCACACTGCCTTCATGGCACATCAGAGAGAACCTGTTCTTCCACCGACAGATCCCGCTTATGCAGCAGGACGGGTGCGAATTAGAGTACAAAAATTCAAAACATTTAAATGTTGCAGCAGTACATTCCAAGTGAGCATATGCAGCTCTACGAGGAACTTTCGAGCTAAACTACTGCCAGTAGTACAGCAAATGACCATGACTGAGTAACAGTTCATCAGAAATGGAAAGACTTGAGTTTATGTACCTTTTCCATTATTTCTATGTGTTTCTTTTGCATGTTTAACAGTATCATGTTCGTTTACTGTGGTTTAGAACCGTTTCAGTAACATTTAATCCACCAATGTGGCCAAATATCAACACCTTGTTCTGTGACTTCTTATGTAACCAAATTCATTTAAAAGTGGGATATTTTTAGATTTTAAATATCCATAACGTTCTATGTGTTTGCATTCACGTAACAATTAATTTATGCACCAATCAAGAGGCACCTGTACTAAAAGTTCGTATCAGCAGACATTCTTTTTTCCTGGCACTTTTCTTCTAAAGCAATTTCTTTTAATTTTTCACTAAGTTGGTTTTCTTGACTTGCCCCCTTTTAAGAAAGACCGATTCATATATTCAAACAATAATTGAGGACGTAAGATGCAAGTGCTGCTCTGAGATGAAGCGTTTGGCACAGGAGAGGTATTCGAGGCGAACTGCATCAATCCAGTTGGTAGTCAGGTTCAGTAAATAATGTCCTTGAATATCTGAAACTAGCTTTTGCAAATAGCTTCAGGTACATGAATATCTCACTCACTTCACCAAAAGAAAGAACTTCCATAATAAAAACTTTAAAAACAAAGCATTCTAGTGGTTATGATGAAAAATTAGCGAAGTTAATTAAGGCTTGTTCTTGTGAGTTTAGTACAATTCTAAGTCACTTGTGTAACCAGTCAATTATAACTGGGACATTTCCTGACTGGCTGAAATATGCAGATGTTAAGCCTATATTCAAGAAAGGGGATAAAGAGATAACATCAAACTACAGACCGATTTCAGTTATGCCAGTATTCTCAAAAATTTGAGAAAAAGTAGTGTACAAGCAGCTTGTCAACTATCTGACGACAAATAACATATTATCAAGAACACAGTTTGTATTTCTGAAGGGTTCTGATATAGAGCAGACTATTTACACCTACAGTGAAAATGTACTTAATTCATTATACAACAAATTACAAGCAGCAGATATTTTCTGTGATTTGACAAAGGCATTTGATTATGTTAACGGCCACATCCTTTCAAATAGATTAGAATTCTATGGTGTCACAGTCAGTGTTGCAAAATGGTTCAAGTCATACCTCGCTAACAGAAAAAAAGGGTATCAGTGCAAGGGACTAGTGAATTAAGCCATCAGTCATCATCAGAATGGGAGAAATTACATGTGGTGTCCCACAAGGATCCATCTTAGGGCCATTGCTTTTCCTTGTGTGCATTAATGATCTCTCATCAGTTACACTCCCAGAAGCAGAGTTAGTTTTGTTTCCAATAAATAGTATGTCGAGTGCAGCTCTAGGAAGATCTGCTAATGATATTTTTATGGATATTAATAAATGGTTTGAAGCCAACTCACTGACATTAATCTTCGGAAAGACCCACTATATGAAATTCAGAACCTGTAAGAGGTTTCCACCCAGCATATGTATAAAGTATGAAGAGGAACAGATAGAAGGGTTTGACAGATTTAAATTCTTGGGATTACAACGATAATAAATTCAGTTGGGAGGAGCACAGCACAGAACTGCAGAAACACCTTAACAAATCTGTATTTGCAATTCTAGTGTTAGCTGACACAGGCGACGTAAATATGAAAAAGGTTGCATACTTTCCCTATTTTCATTCCATAATGTCATATGGTATAATATTTTGGGGTAACTCTACAAGTCTAACAAAAGTTGTCAGAGTCGAAAAGCGTGTAACACGTATTATTTGTGGAGTAAATTCACTGACGTCCTGTAGAATCCTCTTCAAAGAACTGCGTATACTAACTACTGCCTCTCAATATATTTACTCCTTAATAAAATTTGTCCCAAATAATATATCTCTTTTTCCAACAAACAGCTCAGTTCATACATACAATACCAGGAACAAAAATGATCTGCACAAGGACTTAAAAGCGCTTACCTTAGTTCAAAAAGGGGTCCACTACTCAGGAACACTCATCTTCAATAATTAGCCAGCACACATAGAAAATTTAGTTAAAAATAAATATCAGTTTAAAAGGAGCCTGAAAGTCTTATTAGTTGCCAACTCCTTCCACTCCATTGACGAATTTTTGTAATAGAAACAAATGATGCATTCTATATATACTATTAGTATTGTTATTTCAGGTTTAAAAAAATTGACATGTTCCACATCCACGACGATCTCCTCAGTACGGATCTATGGAACGAAAAAGTAATCTAATCGAAGATTGCTGAGCACACAAAACGTATTGTTGCAGTTAAGCGTGTGGCAGAAACTAGGTGGCAGCAACCTGGAGTTAGGAGTAAAGGAAACGTACGCACGTTGCTTCAGCTTAGATCGTAGCCAGCCAGGCCGCAGGCGCAGCGGATGAACATGTGTGTGTGTGTTCGTGTGAGATAGCTGCCCGGTGCAGGATATGGTCGGAATGCAGCCTTCGATACACCGATGGAGTCGATAGCAGGGCACGGCGCAGCGCTGCGGAGGTCGAGATGCGCTGCAGGATGGGAGTGAGCGCCCTGCCCTGCACCGCTGACCGGGTGCTGTTTTGAAGCGGGGTATCGCGGACCGGAAGCGGAAGCGGCCCGCGTGTCTGCGCGCCGGCCATCAGCTAAATGGATGCAGAGGTTGCGCCTGTCCGCCGGGAGGCTGGAGGGAGGGGAGGGGAGGGGAAGGAGCAGCTGCAGGATCCGCTACCACCCTGCGCCGTAAACGCGCAGTTTGCCTACCGCTCACCGCCACCTGCCAGCTTACACCCTGCAAAACAGTTGCACGGGCTACTCTGCACTCATCGCTTTCCCTCAAACTTACAGCATTTGAAGAAGATGCCTAAAGCACTACGTCCATCTCCCCCTCTCTACCCCCCACCATAAAAGTCATTTGAGGATTCTTTAGCACCGTTAAGTGCAGAACATTTCAACTCCTTCAGCACAGCACCCGGCAATGTGTACTGTATAGGTCGTGTAATCAGTAATGTCCCCCACGACCTGCCCCTCCCTCCCTCCCCCCCCGTCCTATCTCTCGTCCTTTAAAGACTAGAATTCGCATGTATAAAGCAGATTCAGACGTTTGACAACTTTACAAATGACTCTTAATTTATCAACTACTTAATGTTAATCACGTAAAACCTTTGTGTTGGACGCCGCAAACCTTAAATACACTACTGGGCATTAAAATTGGTACACCACTAAGATGAGGAGCTACAGACGCGAAATTTAACCGACAGGAAGACGATGTTGTGATATGCAAATGACTAGCTATTCAGAGCATTCACACAAGGTTGACGCCGGTGGCGATACCTACAACTTGCTGACATGAGGAAAGTTTCCAACCGATTTCTCGTACACAAACAGCGGTTGACCGGCGTTGCCTGGTGAAAAGTTGTTGTGATGCCTCGTGTAAGGAGTAGAAATGCGTACCATCACGTTTCCGACTTTGATGAAGGTCGGACTGTAGCCTATCGCGATTGCGGTTTATCGTATCGCGACATTGCTGCGGTCGAGATACAATGACTGCTAGCAGAATATGGATTCTGTGTCTTCAGGAGGGTAATACGGAACGCCGTGCTGGATCCCAACGGCCTCGTATCACTAGCAGTCGAGATGACAGGCAGCTTATCCGCATGACTGTAACGGATCGTGTAGCCACGTTTGGATCCCTGAGTCAAAAGATGGGGACGTTTGCAAGACAACAACCATCTGCACGAACAGTTCGACGACGTTTGCAGCAGCATGGACCATCAGCTCGAAGACCATGGCTGTGGTTACCCTTGACGCTGCATCACAGACAGGAGCGCCTGCGATGGTGTACTCAACGACGAACATGGGTTCACAAATGGCAAGAAGTCATTTTTTCGGATGTATCCAGGTTCTGGTTACAGCATCAAGATGGTCGCATCCGTGCTTGGAGACATCGCGGTGAACGCACATTGGAAGTGTGTATTCGTCATCGCGTTACTGATGTATCACCCGGCGTGATGGTAAGGGGTGCCACTGGTTACCCGTCTCGGTCACCTCTTGTTCGGATTGATGGTGCTTTGAACAGTGGACGTTATATTTCAGATGTGTTACGACCCGTGGCTCTACCGTTCATTCGATCCCTGTGAAACCCTACATTTGAGCAGGATAATGTAGGACCGCATGTTGCAGGTCCTGCACAGGCCTTTCTCGATTCAGAAAATGTTCGACTGCCGCCTGGCCAGGACATTCTCGAGATCTCTCACCAATTGAAAACGTCTGTTCAATGGTGGCCGAGCAACTGACTCGTCACAATACGCCAGTCACTACTCTTGATGAACTGTGCTATTGTGTTGAAGCTGCATGGGCAGCTGTACCTGTACACGCCATCCAAGCTCTGTTTGACTCAGGCGTATGAAGGCCGTTATTACGGCCAGAGGTGGTTGTTCTGGGTACTGATTTCTCAGAATCTATGCACCCAAATTGATTGGAAATGCAATCATGTCATTTCTAGTATAATATATTTGTCCAATGAATACCGGTTTATTATCTGCATTTCCTCTTGGTGTAGCTATTTTAATGACCAGGAGTGTACTTCACATGTATCTCTAGTGAATTCCGCCCTTCTGTTTCATTTTCACGCAACTCAATGCTTATAAAATCCTATGCCCTGAACCATGTGTCCAACAGTGACGAGACGTTGCAGGTACATTCAGTGGTATATGTCAATACTGTATGCAAAATATGTGGCGAATACAGTTAATAATAGAGAAGTAATTAATTATAACGTTATACTTTTTGAATGAGCTTAACTGTATGGACAGCGAAAATGTAGTATGGGATAAACTTTTTAAGAGGTCGCTAGCGAGAAAATTTGTGAGAAAGGTTTGAAATTATATGTAAAGTTTGTTATAAGTGTCTAAGTGCTCTCATTCTCAAATACTGTATGACTAAAATATTGGTTTACGCGCGTCATGTGCTACACTGCTTTTTCACGAGCACCCCTTTGAGAGGTAAGTGGTTCTTAACTGCACAACGATGATTTTCAGACAGTAAGTGAAATTGTACCAAGTCTGCCAGTGTTTTAGGAGGAGATGTAGGACATAAATACGGACATTCACTATTATAAATTGTGTGGATAATGACTTCATAGGTAATAATATATTAAACCCTAATTTTTCATTCGTACTTTTCGGTATCACATGCTGTTAAAGTAGCGATACACTAATAGAGCTGGGGGTTAGTACAAAGTGACGAGCGATCACTCAACCACGTAATGTGAATAAAATTGGAGATGGTTGCCGGAACTGCATTGCTTCATCGCCAAACACAGAAACAGGCCGATGGCACGCATGCTGCTGCATCAGCTCGCTTTTCCCTGAAACTGCAAACGTCTCGCACTTAAGTAGACACGTAAACTCCGTGACCGCGGTGTTGTAGTATTTCAGGACGGTTCTCATTTCAGGCAGATCGGCATTGATGGTCCCAAATTGCTAGACGTTGTAGTGGAGAGCGCAGTGTAGATCATTGAGTGATGTATTACACATGAGCCACGACGTATACGGGATGGCGTAAGTCATGTACATTCCCATAATTCCTACCACTTCTATACAATATGAGGCGGAAGAGATAAACCACCCAGAAGAGTTAATTAATATATCGAGGTCTGGTTTCCGCTAAGTTGTTGTGGACAATTTGGAGAATTTCGTGACATACACGCGCAGTTTGTAACGTATGAAGCCCACACAGTTTCCTTAAAAATAATAATATTCTTTTTCGTGTGACATTGCCAAGAGTCTTTGAAGGTGACTTCACTGAAGTGTGTGGAACTTCATTAAATAGTGACCAGAGAACAGCGCCACAAACCTCTGTCCCTCCATCGCAGGAAGAAATCCAACAAAATGTTCTCCTTACTGTCCCAGACGCAAGCGGATGCCTCACTATGGTGAGTTCCATGTGTTTATTATTATGACTCTTACGTCAAGTGACCAAATGTTGACATTCAGCACTGATATATACTGCAAGGCTATTCACGACAGAGAATACGGAATTTTATCTGGACTTATTAGAGCACTGGCTCCTGTTATTCGGCGTTTCATGTCGTCAGTGTTTCTTTGTAGAGCCAGCGTTTTAATTTTACTCACAGATAAAAGTCCAGAGGCTTTAAGACTAGAGAGCGTGAGGCCAATTCTGTGTTTACCTATCATTAGATTCAACAATTTTCGTGTGCGAACCAGATGTGAATCGGGAGATCAGAGTCATTCAAACTCTACATCTGCAAGCCAAAGATAAATTCAGGAAGGTAATTAACAAATAAAAACTTTGAGGCTTTCCTATGTCATTGTTACTCTCTCAGGGACGGCAAAAGTATTGAAAGTTCGGTTTAACCCAACAGATATTGTAATAAAAAGAGGTTATATGATGAACAGCAGTAAATCGAAGACAACGGTAAGGGATTGTCCTCGAGCTAATTTGTATGAGTAGGAAGAAATTAAACTAACAAATCAAACACTCAAAGAAGTAATTGTATTTTGATGTTTGGGCAGGAAAATATCTGACGAAGGTCGAATTTAGGAGGATATTAATGTAAGTCTTGCAAGAGCAAGAAAACTTCTCTGGGAAAGAGAACGAAGTCAATGTAGGCTTTAAATTTAAGTCATAAGTTCTTTCTGAAAGGGTTCGTCAAGACTATAGGCTTGTATGAAAGTGCCCTCTGGACAAATGACAATACAGGAAGGGGAGATCTGGCGATATCTGGTGCTACTGTAGAATGCTCAGTATTAGAGTGGTAGATCAAATACTTTGTGGATCGGTACTACATCGAATCGGGCAGAAAAGCAACTTATCGAGCACTTTTTTACTACAAGAATGGAGCAGTTGGTAGGACACACGTTAAGGCATGAAGTAATGATCACTCTGGTAATGGAGGAAAGTGTGTGTATGTGTGTGTGTGTGGCGATGGGGGGGGGGGGGGGGGGTAAAAATCGTAGACAGAACCCAAAGCTTGAATACAGTAATTAGCTTCGCATGAAGAAACTAGCTCGGGATGCTCTAGCATCAGTCTGTGGACCGAAGGCCACAACAGCACATTCGGCGTACGTTTTTTTTTTTTTACTTGACATGTCTTTACAACTTTTTCCACACAAATTTTGATCAGGCCTGTCGATAAAATGAAAAATTCCAATTTCGTATCTACTATCTTAATGTGAAGCCGTCAGAAAATTCGTTCAGAGTCGTACTTATAAGACTGCATTCTACTAAGCAATATTTTGTCTATTTTTTAGTTGAAACAATCGACTTTTGCGGAATGGCAAGGTCACGCTTGGTATAGGTTACCTCACTTGTTGCCTCTAGCCACAATTTTTCCTGACTCAAGAAATAATCACGCGCGTATTTTGTAAAGAACGGAGCAAAAGACAATTCTCGTTAGAAGTCTCCGTAACTGCGCCCGAAGGGCAACATAAATACTGAACACGTTGGCGTTTATACAGCTGTGACCCTGTGACCGCGCTACACAAACATTTGTTTCTCTCGGTGCTGCGACGAGTCCCGCCGAAAGGAAAACATAAACAAATGGCAACAGAGGTTCCTTCGATTTAAAAGGCATGCACCTAGAGTGTTTCTAATGAGGACGATGTTTCGCTTTTTCTATTCAGTAACGAACGCACAAATGCAGCCTTTTATTTTTCTTCCTCTATTAGTTGCTGAATGTATTCCAATCTCTCGCTTCGTCTCCAGTTTTTACCCTCATCAGTCCACGTAATTATTCAACATTCTTCTGCAGCACAACATTTTTTATGTTTCGATTCTCTTCTGTTCCAGTTATTTCAAAGCTTATGTTTCGCTACCAAAAAAAAGGCTGTACCGCGAAACGTACCTTCTCAGAAATCTATTCCTCAGATTAAGGTGTATGTTTGGTACTAGAGGACTTAACTAGCCAGAAATGCCCTATTTGCCAGCACTAGTCTGCCTTTTATGTCCTCCTTGCTCACGCCATTGCGAGTTATTTTGCTGCCTAGTTATCAGAATTCCTCAACTTCGTCTACTTCGTGATTCCCAATTCTGATGTTTTGTTTCTGGCTGTTCTCATTTAAGCTACTCCTCATTTCCTCCGATTTACACTCAGTCCATTTTCCGTCGTCGTTGGACTGTCCTTTCCATTCAACAGACGCTATAATTCTTATTGACTGAGGATATCGTTGTCATAAACGAATCTTATCACTGATGTTCTCTCACCCTGAATTTTAATCCCACTCTTCAACTTTTCTTTTATTTCCGTCATTGCTTCTTCGATGTACAGATTGAACAGTTGCGGCGAAAGACTACATCCAAGTCTTACAACCCCTTTTTAATATCATCTTCCAGTCGTATCGCACACTCTTACTTCTTGTACGTATTGTATATTACCTGTCTTTTGCTATAGCTTACCCCTATTTTTCTCAGAATTTCGAACATCTAGCACTATTTTACACAACTGAACGCTTTTTCTAGGCAGAAAAATCGTATGAGCGTGCCTTGATTTTTCTCCATCCTTGCTTCCATTGCCAATCGCAACATCAGATCTGCCTTCCTGCTGCCTTCACCTTTCCTGAAGCCAATGTGATCGCCGTCCAATTGATTCTCAATTTTCTTTCCCTTCTTGTTTATATTATTCTAGTCAGCAACTTGGATGCTGAAGCTGTTAAGCAAATTATGGGATAGGTTTCCCACTTGTCTGCTCTTGCAATCTTCGGAACTGACGTTCTTGCGAAAGTCTGATGCTATATCGCCACTCCCATAGGTTCAACATAAAGACCGTAACATTCATGTTATTATTATTATTATTATTATTATTATTATTACTATTACTATCGTTAATTCCCCATTTAGGAGACCGTTAAAACACAATCAACTTTCATGGCACTTTTTTGTCTCTTTCTCTTCTCTTCCCAAAAGCCTCTCATATATTCGTTGTGTTTGTTCTTCCTCTCTTCTGTCCACTTCTTTCCTGGTTTCTTCTATTTTGGTGTTTCCTCGTATTTCTGTTTCCTGATTTTTTTCTCTGTTTGTTATTTCTTCTATGGAAAGATTTAGTATCTTGAGGGCTTCCATGGTTCCTTTGCCCATTTAGTTTTCATCGTATTACTCGTCACTATGTTAAAAATCTTCTGGATCAGCCTATTTTCGATCATCCTACAGATGTGCCTATAGAACTGAGCCGCTCTTTTTCTGAAGTTGTCTGTAATTGTCTCTGTCTGTTTGTACAGTTCTTTTGTCGGTTTTCTTATCCATATACCTTGTCTCTGAACTGCCCCATAGATCTTTCTCAGAATGTTCTCCTCTTGCTTTGGCATTCACTTGATTTTCTATCTTCCCCTGATTACTGTCGTTTCTGAGGAATACAAGGCTTCTGGTAAGGCTACTGTTTTGTAATGTCTTAATTTGGTATTAACGGAAATACTTCTTTTGTAGCAATGTTCCATGTAAGTTTGTAAGCTTTTTGTAGCTTTGCATCTCTTTCTTCATTGGCTGTCGAGTTTAGTCCTGTTTTCTGTATAATCTCTCCCAGGTATTTGAAACTTTCTACTTGTGCTATATTCCCATACTTTGTTACCAATGCGTTTCTGTCTGTGGATTTTGTGTCCATGTGTTGGGTTTTTTCATACGAAGTTTGTAGTTCTGTCCTGGCTGCGATTTCACGTAGTGTCTCTAGGGCTTCTTTGGCTCCTTTTGCCGGCCGCGGAGGCCGTGCGGTTCTAGGCGCTGCAGTCCGGAACCGAGGGACTGCTACGGTTGCAGGTTCGAATCCTGCCTCGGGCATAGATGTGTGTGACGTACTTACGGTAGTTAGGTTTAAGCAGTTCTAAGTTCTAGGAGACTGATGACCTCAGATGTTAAGTCCCATAGTGCTCAAAGCCATTCTTTTGGCTCCTTTTCTGTTATTTGTTATTATGGCTACATCATCAGCAAAGTTGTTTCTATTTTAGTGTCTCCCCCATATTTATCCCATTGACTTATTTGTCCCATATCCTGATTATTTTTCTAAAACTGCGTTAAATAAAATGGGTGAAAGGTCATCTCCCTGTCTCACCCCTGTCTTGACATTGAACGTTTCCGAGATCTTTCCCATGAACTTCACTTTGGATTTTTCATTTGTTACCGTTTCCTGGATTAATTTTCTGGTCTTGTTGTCTACCTTCATTTCTCAAAAATCACTGAAATGGCTCTAAGCGCTATGGGACAACATCAGAGGTCATCAGTCCCCTAGACTTAGAACTACTTAACCCTAACTAACCTAAGGACATCACACACATCCATGCTCGAGGCAGGATTCGAACCTGCGACCGTAGTAGCAGCGCGGTTCCGGAATGAAGGGCCAAGAACCGCTCGGCCACAGCGGCCGACCTTCATTTCTTCCAGTGTATTGAAAAGTGTTTCACTGTCTATGGAATCGTAGGCCTTCTTGAAATCAACAAACGTTATTGTGGTGTTTCTGGACTTTCTCGTTGTTAAAATTATTCTCAGACACAGATCTATTCACTGCACGATCTTCCCTTCTTGAGCCCTGTTTGGTACTCTCCAATATGTGGACCTATCTGAGGTTCTAGGCGATTTAACAGAGTTTTGGACAGAATTTTTTATGTCACAGGCAGTAACGAAATTCCTCTATAGTTATTAGGGTCATTTTTTGTTTCCTTTCTTGTGGAAGCGGTGTATTAGGGCTGACTTCCATTCTAAAGGCACCTTTTCTGTTTCCAAGATGTTTTTGATTATTCTGTATTTTTTGTGTGTAATACTTTCATGGTCTAATTTCCATATTTCTGCAGTCTTCTCCTGGTGCTCTATTATTTTTCAATGATTTTATTATTTTCACTATTTCTTCGTGTGTTGGGGGTGCTCTTTCCACCTATCAGCTCTGTGTATAAAAGTGGAATTCACATTGCACTCTTAATGACCCCCCCTTGCTTTTAATTTCACCGAAGGTTGTATTGACTTTTTGTATGCTACGTCAGTCCTTCCGAGCATCATTTCTTTTTCGATTTGTTCACCATTTTTCCTGCAGCCATGTCGCCTTATCTTTCTTGCACTTGCTATTTATTTCATTTCGAAGTGACTTGTATTTCTGTATTATTTTTTCTTTTACCCATTTACCCGCTTTACCAACACACCCACTCACCCCCCCCCCCCTCACTCCACCTACACACACACACAGACACACACACACACACACACACACACACACACACACACACACACACACACACACTGTTTCTAACAGTACTGCTTGTCTTACTATGTTAAAGCTTGAACACACGATTACACCTCATAATAAGTAGATTATGACAGATTTTAAATTTGGTCAATAATTATATGGAGTACTGGCCGTGGAAGCCGTGAGATGGGTAACCTGTAACTGAGACCAGATGACCGTGCACTGGGATACTCGTTTAGTAATATACGTAAATACTGGAGATACCGAGTGTGTCGCCATCTACACTCCTGGAAATGGAAAAAAGAACACATTGACACCGGTGTGTCAGACCCACCATACTTGCTCCGGACACTGCGAGAGGGCTGTACAAGCAATGATCACACGCACGGCACAGCGGAAACACTAGGAACCGCGGTGTTGGCCGTCGAATGGCGCTAGCTGCGCAGCATTTGTGCACCGCCGCCGTCAGTGTCAGCCAGTTTGCCGTGGCATACGGAGCTCCATCGCAGTCTTTAACACTGGTAGCATGCCGCCACAGCGTGGACGTGAACCGTATGTGCAGTTGACGGACTTTGAGCGAGGGCGTATAGTGGGCATGCGGGAGGCCGGGTGGACGTACCGCCGAATTGCTCAACACGTGGGGCTTGAGGTCTCCACAGTACATCGATGTTGTCGCCAGTGGTCGGCGGAAGGTGCACGTGCCCGTCGACCTGGGACCGGACCGCAGCGACGCACGGATGCACGCCAAGACCGTAGGATCCTACGCAGTGCCGTAGGAGACCGCACCGCCACTTCCCAGCAAATTAGGGACACTGTTGCTCCTGGGGTATCGGCGAGGACCATTCGCAACCGTCTCCATGAAGCTGGGCTACGGTCCCGCACACCGTTAGGCCGTCTTCCGCTCACGCCCCAACATCGTGCAGCCCGCCTCCAGTGGTGTCGCGACAGGCGTGAATGGAGGGACGAATGGAGACGTGTTGTCTTCAGCGATGAGAGTCGCTTCTGCCTTGGTGCCAATGATGGTCGTATGCGTGTTTGGCGCCGTGCAGGTGAGCGCCACAATCAGGACTGCATACGACCGAGGCACACAGGGCCAACACCCGGCATCATGGTGTGGGGAGCGATCTCCTACACTGGCCGTACACCTCTGGTGATCGTCGAGGGGACACTGAATAGTACACGGTACATCCAAACCGTCATCGAACCCATCGTTCTACCATTCCTAGACCGGCAAGGGAACTTGCTGTTCCAACAGGACAATGCACATCCGCATGTATCCCGTGCCACCCAACGTGCTCTAGAAGGTGTAAGTCAACTACCCTGGCCAGCAAGATCTCCGAATCTGTCCCCCATTGAGCTTGTTTGGGACTGTATGAAGCGTCGTCTCACGCGGTCTGCACGCCCAGCACGAACGCTGGTCCAACTGAGGCGCCAGGTGGAAATGGCATGGCAAGCCGTTCCACAGGACTACATCCAGCATCTCTACGATCGTCTCCATGGGAGAATAGCAGCCTGCATTGCTGCGAAAGGTGGATATACACTGTACTAGTGCCGACATTGTGCATGCTCTGTTGCCTGTGTATATGTGCCTGTGGTTCTGTCAGTGTGATCATGTGATGTATCTGACCCCAGGAATGTGTCAATAAAGTTTCCCCTTCCTGGGACAATGAATTCATGGTGTTCTTATTTCAGTTTCCAGGAGTGTATCTTAGAACTGGCATTCCCATAAGCTCCTGCCAAGGGTAGTCATTAGAGATACTTCCTAAATTTTCTAACCCCCCCCCCCCCCCCCCCCCCGCCCTACCGTCCCCACATACTATGTGGAATGATCTACATCTCCATCGTCACTTCGCAATCCACCTTACTGCGGACTGCAGAGGGTACCCCGCACCACTACCAGTCATTTCCTTTCCTGCTCCACTCGCAAGCAGAACGATGAAGATCGCCTATATGTATTCCTGCGTCTAAGCCCTAATTTCTTGTTTCTTCTATCTTCGTGGTCGTGGTCCTTACGCCCAATGTATGTCGGAAGCAACAGAATCGTCCTGCATCAGCTTCCTCTATAGTGCTCCTCGGAAACGTCACTTTCCCTCCAGGGATTCCTATCTGATTTCCCATAGCATCTACGTATTTTTCGAACTTACCGGTAACAAATCTAGCAGCCCGCCTCTGAATTGCTTGGATGCCTTCCTTTAATCCGATCTGTACGGAGCCCAAACACCCGAGCAGCAGTCAAGAATACGTAGCACTAGCGTCCTATATGCGGTCTCCTTTACAGACGCACCACACTTCCCTAGAATTCTCAACTTCGACACCTTACCGTACACCACAGCATCATCCACTAACAACGGCGGATTGCTACCTGCCCTGTCAGCCAAATCATTTATATATGTAGTGAATAATAGCGGTCCTATAACACTTCTCTGGGCCACTCTCTAATGAACATTCGCTGTCGAGGAAAGCATGCTGGTTTTTATAACTTTTCTAACTACTCACGTATCTATGAGCCTTCGTTAACAGCCTGCAATGGGGCACGGTGTTAACCGTTTTACGGAAATCTATAAATATGGTATCCATCTGTTGTCCTTCATCCATAGTTCACAGTATATCACGACAGGAGGTACCTTTCTAAACTTTGCTGATAGTACCCATTTTGTGTAACGTCTGCAGTGTCACTTGCGTGTCATCGCCATTCAGTGCCGCAGTCGCTGCCTGAAGTTGCTCTTTCTACTTCTCACCTCTTTGCTGCAGTCACCATTGATCATCTTTCAGGCACCGTTCGAAGCCTCTCCGCCCATCTCTCAGCCACCAGCTGATCACATCCCTGCATCACCACGCCTCCTTCCACCAGCACAGTCGTCTGCACCTGACGTTCCCGATCGCCCACAGTTGTCACTTGGCACTCATCCTCGTTGCACCAGGCGTGCCATCCTCTGGCAGTCTTCTACTCTCCGAGAACATCACGCTCAGCACCTACATCATATCCAGCACATTCAGCACGAGGACCACCAACAGCGGCACCAGCGACCGACCTGACACCTTACACCGACCAACGTAAGCCTGCTCTCTTAACACCCCCAGAAATCAACATCAGGACACTGGTCTGTGGTAACCTCTTGCCGACTAAAATAACTAGAAATGCTGAAAGTCCAGGTGTGGACGCACGACAAGCGCGTCTTGTTTTTGCTCCTATCGTAGCTACAACTAAACTTCACGAATAACGTATGTGGTTGACAGTAATTGTTAGTTGCTGTAACGCTGTATGTGCGCAGCAGATCCCCGTGCCATTCGTTGTCTCGTGCACATGGACTTTCTGGCTCACAGCGCATGTTTTTTCCGTAAGCTGGCACTGGACAGTTGAGTCAGAGAGCTCTCGCGCCGAGTTCTTGAAGCGCTCGAAGAAGACTGGTATCCCACCTACTTCGTGAATCGGTTAAGTAGCGTTCCCAGAAGATGCTTTCAGAACACGTATTAAATCGCAATTTTGTATTGTCTCCAGCATCCGTAGCTTCCACCCTGCTATTTTGCCCCATGGAAATGAAGAATATTCCAGTATTGACAACAACATCCGTTCATCCATATGTTCCACATCTGTTCCTAAACCACTGGACGAATTCAAGCGAATTTGGTACACATATCACTTGCTGGCTGGAAATCATCGCTGTTTAGGTAAGTAACACCTGATTATCACAGTTCAGGAAATATGATGTCATAAACACTGAGATGCATGAAAAACTGCCGCATTATGCATGGCTTTTTTACTTATTACTTATTTACTTCTTACTCTATTCAAAAGATATTTCACAGACAGCTGTCGCATGTACTACTGGATGTACCTGCAAAATTGTATCACTGTACAGCACTTGGTCCAGGAGATACGATGTCATAGAGATTGAGCTGCGTGAAAATGAAATACAGGTGAAATACGTGTACGAATATGTGCGAAATATTTTTAATTTTTAATTTAATAATATATTTGACTCTTACGTACGCGAGCAAAGCTGCTGTTAAAAAATGTTCGTCCTAAACTCCTGTAATGATTTCGACCACATTTCTTACACCTGCTGGTTGCAACTGTAAGGTTAAGAACGGCCAGCCTCCTACTGGGGTGAGTGTGATAACGTGGAGACGAATGGGGAGGGGGATAGACAGACAGAGAGGTGAAGGGGAGTTATACAAAGAGAAGGGGTGGAGGAGATGGACAGACGGGGCAAAAGAGTAGATGGACAGAGAGAGGTGGAACGAGCAGATAGAATAATAGGAGACTAGATTGCACATATACCCGGGCAATGCTGGGTACTCAACTAGTAGTTTTGTAATGGCTGAGCCCTTGGTGACAAGGAAGAGATGACTTAGTTTTACGATACCTTTCATCGACGTGGAGAAAGTTTTGCAGCAATGTCAGTCCAACGGTGCCCGGCTGCAGGGGACAATTCGACATGTTCGTCCCGCACCATTATCTTGCGACAGGCTTTGGGCACCACATTCAATGTAACTTTGTCGCTCTGTGTTTCCGAAGTGCTATACGAGGAGTCGCTATTTTCTTGTCCACTCGGCGATGTTGTCGATTGCTTGCTGCAGTCGTCGACGCATCATAGGTGTCACAGCCGCGCGTGAACACAGCAATGTCGTCAGCACACAAGGAGAGTTGCCCCTGCTCATTTTGAGGTAGGTCCACCGTGTAGAGCGTGTACACAACGGCGGACAGAGGACAGACGCCTGGGAAATAGATGTGTGAATGAGACGACAAGTGGGGACGCCATCGTCGGCCCATATGTCATGGTTGTCAGGATTTATTAATATAAGGGGTGAAATGTGATTGTTGTAAGAAGTGTCACGGTATCTGCGAAAAGAATGGAGATTTCCTGTATATGGTCAGCAGGAAGTACAACGGGCGAGCGCAACGGTTAGCACACCCCTGGGCTACAGCATACTATAAACACTGGAAATAGCCACGGACAGCGGACCAAGGCCAGTACAGGTAAGTGGTGGATCAAGTGGGGCACTTATAGACTGCTAAGGAGCTGCGAGAAGCCTCTGGAAAGATTTCGGTCACTAGAAGGACCTTCAGAGAAAGCAGGGAAAATAAACATTTCCAGGGAAACACCTCCAAGACCCCGAAAAAGCAACGACACAAAATGCAGTCGAATTAGCAGTAGCAACAGAGTAACAGACGACTTAAGCAGTGAGAGAGGCAGTCGAAGGCACAATCATCACCTGGGTGCAGCTGAAGCACTGACTCGATATGTGACTCCGAATGTGGTAACGTCTTCATCAGAATAGAACAGAAGCTTCAAATAAACAGTCACATACTAACCCTAGCTGTACCAACCCTTATCTAGACTGAGGATTATTAGAGCAATGTGTAGCGGAACCGACAAAAATTTGCGTGTACAATGATACAATGTATTATTTGCTATCTCTGAGAACATACTCTGGTATTTTTTTCTATGTTTTATATTTCATTTGCTTAACGTCATGATCGAAAATATCAACGTGTAGTTTTGTTCTGCTGGCTGGTTTTACGTAGTACCATAAAACTGTAGACTATGATATGGTCTCACGTTAGAATTCACTGTGCACTCAACACTTTGCTCTACTTACTGTCGTTCCAACTTCTTTAAGTTTTTTCCTTCCCTGGCTGATGTGGCCGAGCGGTTCTAGGCACTTCACTCTGGAGCGGTGCGACCTCTACGGTCGCAGGTTCGAATCCTGCCTTGGGCATCGATGTGTGTGATGTCTTTGGTTAGCTAGGTTTAAGTAGTTCTAAGTTCTATCGGACTGATGACATCAGATGTTAAGTCCCATAGTGCTCAGAGCCATTTCAACCATTTTTTCCTTCAGCAGGAATTCGATCTTGTTTGTAATTGTCATGCACCTCCAAATTCCAAGGAACTTATTCGTTTTGTATATATTCATTTTCTCAGTTGCACTTCTGAATGAGGATGGTCATTCTACTTTTTTACTTTCCATTGTCAGCAGTAGTCAATGATACAACTGTAATCTTGTAGTGTGGTTTCTATGTGTATATTCTCTGAACTGATTATTCGTGCTCGTTTGTTGTCAATGGATTTAGTACTTCGTGTAGCGAGGACATTGTCTCACTAGCCTTAAAAGCTAACTTTTGACAACTAGAGATCATAGTGATTATTTTATCACTGTAAATGTCTTCACACACTCCACATGTGTGGATTTATACGACATAGAATGTGGTTTTCATAAATGTACATCACACGTAATTTTTAACAAACATTTTGATGACAGCTGAACGTCAAAAAGTGTCCATGTATCCGCACGAAGCTTTTACAACACTAATAAAAACAAACCCAAATCAACTGTGTAGCTGCATGTCCACTGTTTACAATGACAGATAATTAACAAATGAATAAACAGATGGTTACGAATTCTGTTGTAATAACAAAGCTGAATGAATAGACTTGCTTCAGAGAGTCGTGGAATCGACGTCACTCGCAGGCAGCAGTATCGCGTTTTTACAACCGCATCACGGCCTCTGTGCAGTGTGTAACTGCAGTGTAATTTCTTTTTGCCTTAAATCATTTGCAGAAGAGAAATTGCTAGCTGTCCCGACACTCAACATTTTCTTCCTCCTCGCTTCAGTTTTCCACGGTCATCAGTTTGTTTTATTGGTTCAGACTAGTGGAGGTTGGAAAGTTTCTACCTTGGTACGCAAAGGCGAACGCCATCATATAAAGGCATCCTCGCAACTAAGTTGCTATCATTATTTATCCAGCTGCTAAGTCGAAAATCACTAGCAGGCGTTCCTCACCAGGTGACGCTGATAGCGTCTGCACGGGTTTATATTATTAGTAGTTCGATGGTCATAATGTGCTGGCTGATCAGTGCATTTGCTATATACAGGGTGTTACAAAAAGGTACGGCCAAACTTTCAGGAAATATTCTTCATACACAAGGAAAGAAAATATGTTATGTGGATATGTGTTCGGAAACGCTTACTTTCTATGTTAGAACTCAGTTTAATACTTCTGTTCAAATCACATTAATCATGGAATGGAAACACACAGTAACAGAACGTACCAGCGTGACTTCAAACACTTTGTTACAGGAAATGATCAAAATGTCCTCCGTTAGCGAGGATACATGCATCCACCCTCCGTCGAATGGAATCCCTGATGCGCTGATGCAGCCCTGGAGAATGGCGTATTGTATCAGAGCCGTCCACAATACGAGCACGAAGAGTCTCTACATTCTGTACCGGCGTCGCGTAGACAAGAGCTTTCAAATGCCCCCATCAACGAAAGACAAGAGGGTTGAGGTCAGGAGAGCGTGGAGGCCATGAAATTGGTCCGCCTCTACCAATCCATCGGTCACCGAATCTGTTGTTGAGAAGCGTACGAACACTTCGACTGAAATGTGCAGGAGCTCCATCGTGCACGAACCACATGTGTCGTAGTTGTAAATCCACATGTTCTAGCGGCAAACGTACCGCGCCACGGCTATTCCACGTGCTAATCCATACATCAAATGGGCATCTGCCGACTCCGCATTTGTAAACATTGCACTGACTGCAAAACCAAGTTCGTGAACACTAACCTGTTGATGCTACGTACTGATGTGCTTGATGCTAGTATAGTAGAGCAATGAGTCGCATGTCAACACAAGCACCGAAGTCAACATTACCTTCCTTCAGTTGGGCCAACTGGAGGTGAATCGAGGAAGTACAGTACATACTGACGAAACTGAAATGAGCTGTAATATGGAAATTAAGCGCTTCCGGACACATGTCCACGTAACATCTTTTCTTTATTTGTGTGTGAGGAATGTTTCCTGAAACTTTGGCCGTACCTTTTTGTGACACCCTGTATAGTGAAACTTCCTGGCAGAACTCGGTCGGGCACACAGTTTTAATCTGCCAGGAAGTTTCATATCAGCGCACACTCCGCTGCAGAGTGAAAATCTCATTCTGGAAACCCTGTATAGTGCATTCGAAAACCTAAGTGACTACGCGGCCCGACCAAGGCTTACTAAATTAAACATCAACAGACTCTCCAGCCGACCCTTTCAGTTATCATCAGTCCAGTGCGCGGCGTTGTGAAGCTGGATCCCCTGCTTCGCAGCGCTTTCCGGCCGCTCCACTCGCCGGCAGATGCCTGCCGCGCAGCATAGAGACGTCTCCGGCGCACAGTGGCGCAACCGGCAGCTGCGGGCGGCGGGAGCGCGCGGAATGCAGGCCCGCCGCGCCTCGCGCTCCTCGCGGTGCCCGCCGGCCGCAGCTGCGCAGCTGCACAGCTGCAGATGCCGCCCGCGCTCCCGCTGCCGCCGCCGACACCAAAGGCCGAGCCAAGTGAAGGGCCACCGCTAAACGCTGCCGCACTACGTGGTCCGCACAACTCTCTCTTACATCCAACACTCCCACGTCCGGGTTCCCGGGTTCGATTCCCGGCGGGGTCAGGGATTTTCTCTGCCTCGTGATGACTGGGTGTTGTGTGCTGTCCTTAGGTTAGTTAGGTTTAAGTAGTTCTAAGTTCTAGGGGACTGATGACCACAGATGTTAAGTCCCATAGTGCTCAGAGCCACATCCAACACTCGTGTTCCGCAAACCACTGATCAGAGCACGATACAGGATACTGCGTGCCTACAAATACATCTACGTCTACGTGTTTATTCCGAAAACCATCTTACAGAGGGGCGTTTAATAAGTAGTGACTCTTCTTTTTTATATGCCAATTTCTAACGAAAAAATGCGGTAAGTGGCGGCGCTGTAGATTTCCTTCAAAAAGGCATCTGTAACAAAGGTGCGTTCCAAGCAGAAAACTGTCAGTGTTTTGGCAGTAAACCAGAGTATCCCATATATTCATAGACTCTTGCACAATGTCTAGGTGATCTGGCAGTGACCAAAAGCACAGTGAGTCGTTGGGCGTCGCGCCCGCCGTTATCACAATAAGGTTGCGAAGCGCGTCCGAACACCCGTGTGCCCATCGGCTGCAGACAACTCTGACGCCTGCAGTGCTTTAACGTGCGGACACTATCATTTGAGGTGGTCGGCGGATGGCAGTCAAACACCTTGCTGCGCAACTGGGCGTCTCTGTTGTTAGTCCTGATACACCCATCCACCAGTCGGTCTACTTAAAGGTGTGTTCCCAGTGGGTTCTTCGCCACATGTCAGAAGACCACAACGACCAACGAAGGACCATTTGTGCCGAATTGCTTGCTCGTTTACAGGCTGTAGTGACACCTTTTTGTCGAACATCCTGACACTCGATGAAACATGGCTTCATAAGTTCGAACCGAAAACAAAGCAGCATCTACGGAATGGTTCCACGCCATTGTTCCTCTGAAGAAAAAATGGGGACAGTCCTCTGGGGCTCTGAAGGTATTGCTTTGCTTGACATCCTCCCTTCTAGTGCAACGCTCACGCAATTCAGGGAACCACTTCGGCGTTTTCGGTGCCACAAAAATGCAAACGAACCTCTGCTTCTTAATGACAACGCAAGGCCTCACACAAGCCTTCGTATCCCAGGGAAGCTCATAAAACTTCATTATTCTTCCTCATCCTCCCTACATCCTGGATCTCGCAGCTTCCGACTTCCATCTGTTGGGTCCAATCAAGGATTCACAACGCAGAAAGCGACACGAGAATGATGTGGAGGGAGGTTATTGATGCAGCAAGACGTGGGTCAGATTTCGGCTAGTAGAGTGGTACCACGCGGGCATACAGGACGTCCCAGTAAAGCGTCGTAAAGATGTCACGCTGAACGGAGATTATATTGAAAAACAGGGTTTTTTAGGCGAAAGAGTTGGTAGCAAAGTGGTGTATTGGTGCCCTGAATAAAACCGACAGGCATTCAGGAAAATAATTTTGCGCCTCGTAGGTGTGTTACGGACGGTACTTCTATTGCCACCACCACCACTTCTTGCATCCCTACCTGTGCTGCTGATCCCTGGTGATGGTCTCAGACACTCATTATTGCCCCAGCACGTCTATCAAGCTGCTATTGGCGCTTTGATGGGTTACGTATCCATACGACTAGATGTGGCAGTTTTCTGACTGGCGCAACTTCTCATAAGTAAATCGTGCAATCTCACCAAATCGTATCCGTAGAATTGTACATATTGCAACTAGAGCCATGTGGAGACGTCCTTTGGCAGGTGGCGTGGCCTCAGTTGAAAAAAGCTGTTCGTACGTCTTGCTCAGCTCGGGTACCTTTGGTTGTACAGCTCGCACCATGGGAACGCAAAACACACCGCAAGCGGCGGCAGCTCCACATGTACCACAGTTTTAGCACTGTATTTATTCCTTTCTTATTTTAACGATTTTACTTATAGGCCGTTTTGATTTTCTGTAATTGCGTACAATTACCGAATATTGTTTTAGATGTACACTATGAGGGCTATGCCGAAAGTTTTTAGCAGCCCGTAAACCATTAGACAGAGCAACGTTTTTGGACCTTGGGACGTGCGCGCACAGCCCCTGGCTGGCGGTGATTCCCCCACAGTGCGGTAAGAAAGCACAGGCAGTGCTGAGTCAGACACGGTGCAGGAGCTGTCGGCCCAAGACTTTCGCGCCATGATTTTTTACGATTATAAAAAGTGTTTAAGTGCCGAAGAATGCCATTCTTCTTTGCTGTGTGTTTTTGGTGAAGCTTCCCCTTCAATGGTCACAGTTGGAAATTGGTTTCGCGAGTTTTCGATGGGTCGGCAGTCAATTAAAGATGAACCTTGTCCCGGTCGGCCAGCAACAGCTTTGATTCCTGAAAACATTGATGCTGTGAGGAAAATGATCAAAGAAGATCCACACCTTACATTTTGTGACATTGAAGGGACGCTAAATATTGGATCAACAGCAGCACAGACCATCGTTCATAGTCACTTAGGCCTTACTAAGAGATGTGCCCGTCGGGTGCGACATTCCCTGACAGAAAGCCAAAAGGAGGCGAGAGTGGACTCATGTATCATGCTCGAAAAAGTCAATGGAGGAAAGTCCCAAGACACCTACAATATCGTCACAGGTAATGAAACGTGGGTCTACCATTATGACCCTGAAACGAAGAGACAGTCTTCTGTGTATTGCTTTCCAGAGGAGGAACCATCCACAAAAATTCGACGAAGTCGGAGCTCTGGAAAAAAGATTGTGGCAACTTTTTTCACTAACATTGGGCATCTCACCTCTGTGAGATTGGACACACGTTGTACAGTCAATGCTGAAAGGTACGTGAACGATTGTCTTCAAAAACGTCATCGCCACATTGTAGTCACAGCATCCAAATTACAAGTGTGGTCACCTCCTGCTGCATCACAAAAATCCATATGCGCACAGGGCTGCCAGAACGATGGAGTTTCTGGAGAAGGAAAATGTGTGAGTGTTACCCCATCCCCCCTATTCACATGACCTTGCCTCCTTCTTCTTTCTGTTCCCTAAGACTAAGGAAAAAATTCGAGGGCAGCGGTTTTCATCAGATGGAGAGGCCATTGCAGCGTACGAGAGTGCACTAAGTGACATCACAAAAGAGGCTTGGACTGACACATTTTGTAAGTGGTTTCAGAGAATGGAAAAATGTATACAAGCTAATGGAGAGTATTTTGAAAAGTTGTAAACTTTTTTTGCAAATAAAATTTTTTTCACACATTCTGCTAAAATCTTTCGGCATAGCCCTCGTACAGCAGTTATTTTTATCTGTCCGAAATGCAGAGATATTTCTGCCTCGAATCCACGAGGAGCAGAGCGGGGTACTTACATTCCAGCTACATGACATGGTTCGCGTCCCCTCGGTAGTATATCTTTTTTTAAATTTTCTATAGTTTGTTGATGTGTTGCAGTGTTGCAACCATAGCACAAAATAGCTGAGGTATGCCTAACATAATAACAGAGTGCGCCACAAAAGGGTACGTGACAAACGATCATTTACTGCCACAATCTCTCAGCATGTGCAGACCATGAGAGATAGCGTCCCGCCACTCGTCCAATATGGTACTTTCAGTGCGCTGTCCAAACGGAGTGATCCGCTTCTAGCAGCACCACTCACTAGTTCACACTAGTCGAATCGTTCAGGAAGGGTTTTCACAACAGACTCACGTCGACTTGAGCGACTCGCCAGTTCCAGCGCCAAATGTGAACACTGATAATTTTAGGGCCAAAATGAAGTGCCACATGAACGTACACTCGCCAACGTCGGACCCTGGACCTAGTCTTGGGTACGTGGGAGAGTCGCAGACTCTGGTGATATTACAGTGAATTCCACTGATCTTAACGATCAACTGACGACAGCTTGGTCGGCGGAAGGTGCACGTGCCCGTCGACCTGGGACCGGACCGCAGCGACGCACGGATGCACGCCAAGACCGTAGGATCCTACGCAGTGCCGTAGGAGACCGCACCGCCACTTCCCAGCAAATCAGGGACACTGTTGCTCCATGAAGCTGAGCTACGGTCCCGCACACCGTTAGGCCGTCTTCCGCTCACGCCCCAACATCGTGCAGCGCGCCTCCGGTGGTGTCGCGACAGGTGTGAATGGAGGGACGAATGGAGACGTGTTGTCTTCAGCGATGAGAGTCGCTTCTGTCTTGGTGCCAATGATGGTCGTATGCGTGTTTGGCGCCGTGCAGGTGAGCGCCACAATCAGGACTGCATCCGACCGAGGCACACAGGGCCAACACCCTTCATCATGGTGTGGGGAGCGATCTCCTACACTGGCCGTACACTTCTGGTGATCGTCGAGGGGACACTGAATAGTGCACGGTACATCCAAACCGTCATCGAACCCATCGTTCTACCATTCCTAGACCGGCAAGGGAACTTGCTGTTCCAACAGGACAATGCACGTCCGCATGTATCCCGTGCCACCCAACGTGCTCTAGAAGGTGTAAGTCAACTACCCTGGCCAGCAAGATCTCCGGATCTGTCCCCCATTGAGCATGTTTGGGACTGGATGAAGCGTCGTCTCACGCGGTCTGCACGTCCAGCACGAAGGCTGTTCCAACTGAGGCGCCAGGTGGAAATGGCATGGCAAGCCATTCCACAGGACTACATCCAGCATCTCTACGATCGTCTCCATGGGAGAATAGCAGCCTGCATTGCTGCGAAAGGTGGATATACACTGTGCTACTGCCGACATTGTGCATGCTCTGTTGCCTGTGTCTATGTGCCTGTGGTTCTGTCAGTGTGATCATGTGATGTATCTGACCCCAGGAATGTGTCAATAAAGTTTCCCCTTCCTGGGACAATGAATTCACGGTGTTCTTATTTCAATTTCCAGGAGTGTATATATATAAACAATTAGAGCAGCATCACGTGCAACAATTTAGTTTTATGTTTACACAGTTTTAAAGATGATATCAGGTAGATGGCGTCCATTTTTCACAATACACTGCGTTAATCGAACTCGGGAGTTTCTTTAATGCTAATCAGAATAACGACGGCTATGTAGGCGGCACCTTGACAAATTCTGTTCTTCAGGTGAGCCAGCGTTCTAGGACGATACACTACCGGCCATTAAAATTGCTACACCAAGAAGAAATGCAGCTGATAAACAGGTATTCATTGTACAAATATATTATACTAGAACTGACATGTGATTACATTTACACGCAATTTGGGTGCATAGATCCTGAGAAATCACTACCCAGAACAACCACCTGTGGCCGTAATAACGGCCTTGATACGCCTGGCCATTGAGTCAAACAGAGCTTGGATGGCGTGTACAGGTACAGCTGCCCATACAGCTTCAACACGATATAACAGTTCATCAAGAGTAGTGACTGGCATATTGTGGCGAGCTAGTTGCTCGGCCACCATTGACCAGACGTTTTCTGTTGGTGATAGATCTGGAGAATGTGCTGGCCAGTGTAGCAATCGAACATTTTCTGAATCCAGAAACGCCAGTACAGGACCTGCAACATGCGGTCGGGCAATATCCTGCTGAAATGTAGAGTTTCGCAGGGATCGAATGAAGGGTAGAGCCACGGGTCGTAACACATCTGAAATTTAACGTCCACTGTTCAAAGTGCCGTCAATGCGAACAACAGGTGACCGAGACGTGTAACTAATGGCACCCCCTACCATCAAGCCGGGTGATACGCCAGTATGGCGATGTCGAATACACGCTTCCAATGTGCATTCAACCCGATGTCGCCAAACATGGATGCGACCATCATGATGCTGTAAACAGAACCTGGATTCATGCCTAAAAATGACGTTTCGCCATTCGTACACCCAGATTCGTCGTCGAGTACACCATCGCAGACGCTCGTGTCTGTGATGCAGCGTCAAGTGTAACCGCAGCCATGGTCTCCGAGCTGATAGTCCATGCTGCTGCAAACGTCGTCGAATTGTTCGTGCAGATTGTTGTCTTGCTAACGCCCATCTGTTGACTTAGGGATCGAGACGAGGCTGCACGATCCGTTACAGTCATGCGGATAAGATGTCTGTCATGTCGACTGCTAGTGATACGAGGCCGTCGGGATCCAGCACTGCGTTCCGTATTACCCTCCTGAACCCACCGATTCCATATTCTGCTAACAGTCATTGGATCTCGACCAACGCGACCAGCAATGTCGCGATACGATAAACCGCAATCGCGATAGGCTACAATCTGATCTTTATCAAAGTCGGAAACGTGATGGTACGCATTTCTACTCCTTGCACGTGGAATCACAATAGCGGTTCACCAGGCAACGCCGGTCAACAGTTGTTTGTATATGAGAAATCGGTTGTCAACGTTCCTCATGTAGCACGTTGTAGATGTCGCCACGTGCGCCCACTTTGTGTCAATGCTCTGAAAAGCTAATCATTTGCATATCACAGCATCTTCTTCCTGTCGGTTAAATCACGCGTCTGCAGCACGTCGTCTTCGTGGTGTATCAATTGTAATGGCCAGTAGTGTAGTTGTAAACAGGTGGTTGTAGATGCCCCACGATGTCCCCATAAAAATGGTAGGAAGTGGCTATATCAGGTTACTGTGCTGACCAGTGCAGGAGATTAGGCATTCTAGGAAGCGTTGCCCCAAAACATTGACACACGTGCTGGACGAGTGTGAGCTGTGGCACTGTCCTGCTGGAACCATACATCGTCTGGCACATTCACCTTGCTGAGTGATGGCACGAAAAATTCCTAAATCATGCGGATACGTCAGAGTTCATCGAAACCCCTAGCTCGTTTTCTTCAAGAAACCATGGACCAGTTACTCCTACTCACGATAGGGTGCATCAGACAGTTAGACACTGCAAGTGTAGGGGACGCTGATGAAGTTTTTTACGGCTATTAAGGCTCCAGTAGCCCATGTTCTGTTGATTTACGAAACCCGAAACATGAAGCTGAACATCATGACTGAAGAAAACCTAGTGCGAGGTGAGACATGCCAACAAGCACTTCACGTGTATTTTCTCGACCAACAAAATCGCATGTATTAAGTTTTTGGACGACAGCCAACTTGTTGTGATGGAATTATTGTTATTTCGTCATGAAGGATTCGTCCGACAGAACGAGCACACAACCCAACAGCAGCTACGTGTTTGCGGGCAGAGAGCTGAGGGGGTCGCAAAACAAAGTCTTACCATGTCAGTTGCTTTTCGGGTAACCTTGCAGTTCGAGGAAGCCCAGTTTTTTTCTTCACATTACCAGTTTCCACCCCATTACGCTTTTTCCGTTGTTACTGCACTCGGGCAGGCCGCTCCAAGCAACATTGTCATCAAAAATGAGCTTGGTACTTGACCTTATTTGTTTGGCCACAACGTTCCCATTTCTTTGGGATACTCTTTTTAAACGGTGCTATGAGTTCCATACAAGAAGCTTTATTTTATGCGTGGAATGTGATGATAAAGAGATGATGTGGACACGGTTTTCTATTAGTTTCTATACAGCACGAACGCGATATGATACCTTTCAAGTATTAGCACAACAGTATCGTAACAACATCGTTCCACAAATCCACAAAATTGTAAAACCACTTAGTAAAAATATGGGTCTCAATCCAGCTACTAGGGTGGCAAGATGAAAATATACTAACATGAGATACCGTGTTCTAACATACGATATTGGCACTTTTTAGGATACCTATGGTCCCGAATATTAGGAATAAGCTATCTTACGCTACAAGCCTAGCATCTTAGTTACGCTAATCGTTTTGAAAGCCAATTCATTAAAGCTAGTGAGAGAGTACTTTCTGAATAATATGATCATTTGAATACTGTTTCAGCAGCTACTCAGTTTCAGGTATGGGGACCCTACAAGCACGTATACTCGAAAACTTGAAAGTAAACGATTTTTAAACCCAAGGATTGTCGACAATACCAAGCTTATTGTCACTGCGTTACGCCTCAGATGCTGGGAGAACTAAGTTCCGATACTTCCCGACAGAGCTGAGCGTCTTTTCTGCTCTAAGAATCAGACGCTGCAAGAACCGTGTTACGATACTTCCCAATAGAGCTGAGTCCATTTATTGCTTTACGCCTCAGATGCTGCGAGAGTTCTGGTACTTCCCAACAGAGCTTAGTCTCTCTACCGCTCTACGCCTCAGATGCTGCGAGGACTGGATTCTGATATTTCCCAACAGAGCTGAATGTGTTTACTGCTCCACGCCTCAGACACTGTGAGAACTAAGTTACGATAGTTCTCAGAATAGCTGAGCGCCTTTACTTTACACAGAATGTAGCTGCCTTACATTAGCGAACGCTCCCATAACAGACACATATCCTCTAAACTGAAATTTTTAAATATTCAGTAATGGTACTATCTTCTGGGAAAATTAAAAACAATGACAAGTCATATAATAAATAGACATTTTCTCAGATCTAATGCAGAAAGCAATCGAAACCACTGCATTAAGGACACATAATGTGTATTCACAGGTCATGTGGTATGTAAACGAAAAAGTGTCGTGATGATCTCTGGATTGGCAAAATATTCATTAATAGTCCCCCATTTGGATCTCCGGGAGCGGACTGCCAACGGGGAAGTGACCACGAGAAAAAGATCGAATAACCAACGAAAGGATATCGTTCTTGGAGTCAGGGTGTGGAGTGTCAGAAGTTTTAACGTGATAGGAAAGGTAGAAAATCTGAAAAGGGAAATGCAAATGCTCAATCTAGACATAGTGGGGGTCAGTGAAGTGAAATGGAAAGATGACAAGAATTTCTCGTCAGATGACTATAGGGTAAAATCAACAGCAGCACAGAATGGGACAACGGGAATAGGGTTCATTATGAATAAGGAGATAAGGCAGATAGCGAGTTAATGTGAACATTTCAGTGATAGGGTTGTTCACATCAAAGTCAACAGCAAACCGACAACGATAGCTCAGGTATACATGCTGATGTCACAATTTTAAAATGAAGAGATGGGAAATGTATATGACGGTATTGAAGGTGTAATTCAGTACGTGAAGAGAGGTGAAAATCTAATAGTCATGGGGGACTGGAATGCGGTTGTGGCGGAAGGAGTAGGAAAAAGGGTTACGGGAGAATATGGAAATAGTACAAGAAATGAGAGAGGAGAAAGACTAATTGAGTTTTGCAATAAGTTTCAGCTAGTAATACATAATACTCTAGTTAAGAATCACAAGTGGCGGAGGTATACTTGGAAAAGGTCGGGAAATACGAGAAGATTTGTTAGATGACACCATGATCAGACAGAGATTCCGAAATCAGATACTGAACTGTAAGGCGTATCCAGGAGCAGATATAGACTGAGATCATAATTTAATAGTGATGAAGGGTAGGTTGAAGTTTAAGTTAGTCAAGAAGGATCAATATGCAAAAAAGCGGGATTTGGGAGTGCTAAGGAATGAAGAGAGACGCTCGAAGTTTTCTAAGGCTATAGGTACGCCAATAATTAATAGTTCAGCAGGAAATTCAGTTGAAGAGGAAGGGAAATCCTTAAAAAGGGCGATAATAGAAGTTGGAAAGAAAAATATAGGTACAAAGAAAGTAACCATGAGTAACAGAAGAAGTACTTCCGTTGATCGACCAAAGAAGGAAGTACAAAAATATTCAGGGACATTCAGGAATACAGAGATACAAGTCGGTGTGAAATAAAATAAAAAGTAGGTGCAGAGAAGCTAAGACGAAATGGCTACATGAAATATGCGCGAGCTGTTAAACTGATTGTGCAATAGTCATCTCACTTGTCGGCTCTTGCAGTCTACGGAACTGGGTGGAGAATACTTTTCCGAAAATCAGATGTTATATCGCCAGACTAATGAATTCTACACACCATCGTGAACAGTCGTTTTCTTTTTTCCCACTTTCCCCAATGATTTTAGAAGTTCTGATGGAATGTTATCTGTTCCTGCTGCCTTACTTGATGTTAAGTGTTCCAAAGCCCTTTTAAATTTTGATCGAAAAAGAAATGGTTGTCGGAGATACTGACTCAGCATATGGAAAAGTCAAGACAACCTTCGATGAAACTAAAAGCAAGAGTGGTAACAGTAAGAGTGCAATGGGAAATGTAGAGCGGATAGGTGGAAAGGGTACAGTGAAGACCTCTATGAGGGAGAAATTTGTATGGTGTGATTAAAGAAGAAAAGGGAGACTATATAGAAGAGGTAGGACATACAGCGTTAGAATTTAAAAGAGCTTTGGAAGACTTAAGACAACAGAGATAGATACTATTCCATCAGATTTTCTAAACTCATTGAGAGAAGTGGCAACTAAACGAATGTTCGCGTTAGTGCGTAGAATATATGAAACTGGCGATATACCATCTGGCTTTCGGAACAGTATCATCCACTCAGTTCTGAAGACTGCAAGAGCCGCCAAGTGGGAGAACTATCACGTAATCAGCTTAACAGCTCATACACCCATGTTGCTGTCAAGAATAATATACAGAAGAATCTAAAAGAAACTTGAGGATGTTTTACATAACGATCAATTTGGCTTTGGGAAAGGTAAAGGCACCAGAGAGGCATTTCTGGCATTGCGGTGGATAGTGGATGCAAGACAAAGGAAAAAGCAAGACACGTTCATAGGATCCGTCGGCTTGGATAAAGCGTTTGACAGCGTCCAATGGTGCAAGATGTTCGAAATTCTGAGGAAAATAGGAGTAAGGTTTAGGTGCAGACGGGTAATATGCAACATTTACAAGAACCGAGAGGGAGTAATGGGAGTGGAAGAGCTAGAATAAAGTTCTCGGATTAAAAAGGGTGTGAGACAGGTATGTAGTCTTTTGCCCCTGCTGTTCAATGTGTACATCGAAGAAGCAATGATGGAAATAAAATAAATATTGAGGAGTGGAATTTTAATTCAACTCCTGAATGTATCTTACTATCGTATTATTGATATATTTTCACCTTGAATTTTAAGATGAAAGAATATAAATAATACGATTCGTTGATGACATTGCTACCCTCGGTAAAAGTGAAGAAGAATTGAAGGTCCTGCTGAATGGAATGAACAATCTGATGAGTACAGAACATGTAAAGAGAGTAAAGTGAGGTAAGACAAAAGTAATGAGAAGTAGAAGAAGTGAGAACAGCAAGAAACTTCGCATTAGGATTGATGCTCAGGAAGTAGATGAAGTTAAGGAATTCTGCTACCTAGGCAGCAAAATAACCAATATCGGACGGAGCAAGGAGGACATCAAAAGCACAAGGGATTCCTGGCTGAGAAAAGTCGACTAGTATCAATTATAGGCCTTAATAAGAGGTATACATTTCTAAGAATGTATGTCTGGTGCATATCATTGTATGGTGGTGAAACATGGACTGTGAGGAAACTAGAAAAAAGAGAATGGAAGCATCAGAGATGGGGTGCTCCAGAAGAATGTTGAAAAGTAGATGGAATGATGAGGTAACTGCGCATAATCGGAGAGGAAAGGAATATGTGGGAAACACCGACAAGCAGAAGGGACATGATGATTGGACAACTGTGAAGACATGAGAGAATAACTTCCACGGTACTAGAGCAAACTGCAGCAATTTAAAAATGTAGAGGAAGACAGAGATTGAAATACATCCAGCAAATAACTGAGGTCAAGGGTTGTAAGTGCTATTCTCAGATGAAGAAACTGTCACAGGAGAGGAATTCGTGGGGAGGCACAGCAAACCACCCAGATGACTGGTGACCCAAAAAAGTAAATAAATACATGAATAAAGAAATAAAATTGTCTGGCAGTATTTAAACGTCTTAATTAGACACAGTGCGTTGAGTACCTGAACTTACTTTCTCCAGTAAATTTGTAATTTTACTCTCCTCTCTTACTCAGTTCCATCTTTATGTTTTTTTTTCTGCTGCATGTACTTTCCGCACTTTCTGCTACTTATGCGAACAGTTTAATGTATGCAGACAATACATTTCCTTTCGCAGCTTAATTTGGACCTGACTGTTTTCGAAATTGAACGTGACAGAGAATTTACAAGTCCCGTATAAATGGGCTGAAGGATCGCTGTTGAGTTTGGAGCCTACATTTGAGGACGAAATGTGATAAAAAGTGTGTCATTAGTATTTTCATTAGTGCTAAAGAGTTAAATAATTATTCGATTAGTTACCTTGTCCTACATTTGAAATACGAGTTTGATGATGGGCTTGGACTTTAAACCGTACGAAAAGTTTTCTCTGTCGACTGTTAGGATACTTTGTGCGTGGTGTGCGAAATAAAACAGAAAGTACTTCATGTACATCAAGATAGGCAATCCAACTTGCATCATCCACCTTAGGACCAGACGATGTAAGCTGGGTTACCTAAGGTGTATGGAATATTTAGTGTTCCACTTGTATTTTGCCCACCCTGCAGCATTTCTGTTTGCCTTTCCATTGTCATACTTCATTGGAATGGGAGAACTGTGACAAGTGGTGTGCTTCTGTACAAGCCCTAATCTTAATTTTCCTCTTTAAGGTTCTCACGCAGAATCGATGTTGGAGTCTACCGAGTCGTTCTGAAATCTATTACAGATGCTAGTTTTCTAAACTTTTATGATAGCGCTTCACAAAATATCTTATTTCCTTCAAGGACTACCATCAGTTGAAAGCTCACTTTTTCGAAAACTGTAATTCTATCCCAATTTTACAGACATGTTTCAAATTTGACCAAATGGTGCCTACAAGACTCCTCTGTGACGGTGCGAAAGCGTCGTGCTCTGCGACGTCACCCTCGGGCTGAGCAACGGTTCCAACAAGGTATCGACAAATGCGAAAAAAAAGGCCAGAGGTTTGAAGTTCATGTGATGTGTATGGTTGGTTAATGATGTCACACTGGCACCAAGTTCAACCTCAATTCTGCTCGACGCTACTGATGGCGTGTAAGATCGTCACATCCCTTCTTGCCGACATTTGACGCCTCTGCGGTAGAGAACAGAACCGCGACACGCAACGTTGAAATAACGCGCCTTTTTTGTGGATAACTAGTACAGACACAAAAAGGCCTCAGAGAGTGACGTATGGAGCGTCAATGAAATCATTCCTTTTCTTGTGGCATTGATTCCTACACATTTATTTGTGAAAAACGACAGTTGGCAGTGCGACGAACAGCAACGGTGTTCTTAACAACGTTCGACTCAGGTGCAAACTCCAGGGCGTTTCAATTTTAGTCTGAGGACTTTATGGGGCTGAAACTCCACTGAAAGTGTTCTGACCCGTTTGGAGTGTACTGCGACTCCAAGTTTTGCTTTCCTGTACAGATCGGAATCGTTAGAAACAGTCAAAATCTACTGGACGAAATTTGAACAGGATATGAAGCAGCAAAGGGTGTTTTTCCTTTTTCGACTTTCTTGTTTCTCTTCCTCCTGCGGGTCACGGAGGGGAGGGCGGGGGGGTGAGCCTGGAGGGAGGTTTGCGACATTGACACACATGCCCGCTCGGCAACCCTTACATTTCGTGCACTATGTGCTCAAAAGTATCCGGACACCCACAAAAACATACGTTCTTCATATTAGGTGCACTGTGCTGCCATCTACTGTCAGGTACTCCATATCAGCGACCTCAGTAGTGATTAGACATCGTGAGAGAAGAATGGTGCGCTCTGTGGAACTCACGGACTTCAAATGTGGTCAGATGATTGGGTGTCAGTGGTGTCATACGTCTCTGCGGGAGATTTCCACACTTCTACACATCCCTAGATCCACTGTTTACGATGTGATACTAAAGGGGAAATGTGGAGGGACACAAACACCACAAAAGCTTACAGATGGACCTTGTCTGTTGATTGACAGAGATCGCCGACAGTAGAACAGGGTCGTATTGTATAACAGACAGCCATCTACCCAGACAATCACACACGAATTCCAAACTGCATCAAGATCCACTACAAGTACTATGACAGTTAGGCCGGAGGTGAGGAAACTTGGATGCCATGGTCGACCGGCTGCTCATAAGCTACAAACCACGCCGGAAATGCTAAACGACGCCTCGCTTCGTGTAAGAAGAGTAAAAATTGGAAAATTGAACAGTAGAAAAATGTTGTGTGGAGTGACGAATCACGGTACACAATATGTATCGATCCGTTGGCAGAGTGTGGGTGTGGCGAATGCCCGGTGAATTTCACCTGCCAGCGTGTGTAGTGCCAATATTAAAATTCGGTGGTGGTGGTGTTATGGCGTGGTCGTGTTTTTCAAGGAGGGGGCTTGCACCCCTTGTTGTTTTGCATGGCACTATCACAGCACAGGCTTACATTGATGTTTTAAGCACCTTCTTCCTTCCCATTGTTGAAAGGCAATTCGGGAATGGCGATTGTATCTTTCAACACGATCGAGCACCTGTTCATAACGCATGGCCTGTGGCGGAGTAGTTACGCGACAGTATCATCCCTCTAATGGACTGGCCTGTGCAGAATCCTGACTGAATCCTACAGAACAACTTCGTGATGTTCTGGAACGCTGACTTCGAGCCAGGCCTAACAGCCCGACATCGATACCTCTCCTCAGTGCAGGACTCCGTGAAGAATGGGCTGCCATTCCCCAAGAAAACTTCCAGCACCTGACTGAACGAATGCCTGCGAGAGTGGAAACTGTCATCAGGTCTAAGGGTGGGCCAACACCATATTGAATTCCAACATTACCACGAACGTTGTAGGTCATTTCAGCCAGGTGTCCGGATACTTTTGGACACACATTGTATGTGGCCGGCAGTAGCTCTAGAGCGACGTAGAGCCACTGAGTTGAGGCGTTCGATATGGTTGCCTGTCAAGCAGGCGCCTAGAAGTCAGTTACTGGCTATCTCTCTCCAGATGCATTGAAAAAGAAAATGACGTTTTAGAATGGACACATTCTGATGACAATTTGTTGATCTGGCGTGACAGAACCAAACAGTGAGGTCATCGGTCCAATCGGATTAGGAAAAATGGGAAAGGAAGTTTGCCGTGCCCTTTCAGAGCAATCTTCGCCTGAAGCGATTTAGGGAAATCAAGGAAAACGTCAGTCAGGATAGCTGGATTCAGGTTTGAACCGTAGTCCTCCCAAATGCGAGTCCAGTGTGCTAACCACTGCGCCCCTTCGATCGGTCTGACAAAGACGATCCAGTACCCTGAGTTCATTTCGTCAGGGAATGAGAGGTTTGAAGAAATCATTGAGCCAATGTTGCGGTATGTGAAGCGAGGCTGAGCGCTCTGGCATTCGGCCCTGGGTGTGGCAAGCGAGCCTAAATCTTGTCCACCCCTATTATACAGGCACATTTTTGAAGTGCTGCACAAAGGTGCGCTATTGGCACCGAAGATATTACTGAACAGATGGGACTTTCATGGAGCTTTTTTCCGTTTTAACGACGAAATGTCCATAAGAAGATCTACTCATCTGAGTGTATTACTGTTCTGTATATGACATTAAGTAAAAAATCAAAAACAACTGTTCGTAGCTAAATACAGATATGCGTTGCATTCATAGCTCTCCACTTTCTATTTTATATATCGATGACTTTATAATGGTTTCACGTCATGAGAAATTGCGGGTCAAGTATTTTAAAGCAACCCTTTCAATCCTGCTGCAGTCTTATTAGATACAGTTTTAACTTAAGTTTTCATATGCGACCAGAAATTTTTTTAAATGTGCATGTTGACTTAAGTTAATTATTTATTTTCTGGGTTCTCCTAAAGGTCTATGGTACAGATATTTATAATATGACATAACAATGTGAGTTACTACCGTTTTACTGTATTTATGAATAAAATATCAAACAGCAAAACTAACATTGACTCACAGACACCCAGTGGAAGCCAAGGTGTTGAGAATGTAATTTTTCTCTTTGCTGAGAAACTTACTTACTTTATTTTCAGTGAAAATTGATAATCTACCCTCACAAATGTAGCAGTGACTTCAGCGCCAATAAACGTTCCTATGATCATGCCGTGAAATAGTCGAGTGTGAAGGTCACCCACCCCAGCTATTCTTCTGAATGACTACATACTCCTCACTTCGATGTAAGTCATATCCAGTAGTAGCTGTAGCGTTGGGACACTTCACAATACTGTCATACCCTCAAGAGACATTTGCTGTAATATGCACAGAACTGGGAAGCGTTGCTTATACAGAAGACGTGTTATAAGGTATGACCAAAGCCTGTTTTACAGGACGTGTGATGAAGTGGAGGAGCTTACAGGTGTTGTAGCTGCTTACTTCGCCGTTCCGATCGTTCAATCACAACACAACAGTTTTAATGAGTATCTAGAGATCACAACGAAGTTGTGTCAAGGGCCTTCCTTCTTTGCAAATGGGTAGAAATACGTACCCGGTGCCACAGTAATGTAAAGCAATAACACCATGAGGTCCTATTTTGAATCATCACGGTCTCACACAGAATTGCTGTCATCCTGGTATCTGTTTCTTGTTCAGCAAGTAATGCAACACTTTTTTTTCTGAAAAGAATTTTGTTTTACTCACGATTAAGGGTTCTCCACTCCTTTGGCTACAAAATCCTATTTTTCAACATAATATCCTTCCAATGCGACGGCCTTTCGCCACATTAGTGAGAGGGCCTTTATGCCCACATAGTACCATTGTGATAGTCGACGCCAGAGCCAACGTCTTGCTACATCAATAACCTCCCCATAACCCAAGTACTGCTTCCCGCTTGTGCCAAGCGGTTGGAAGTTGGAAGGTGCCGGATCCGGGCTGTAGAATGGATGGGAGGGAACAGTGTAATGAAGTCCTGTGAGCTCCTCCAGAGGGGAGGGAGGGGGGGGGCGACCTGTGTGAGACCTCAAGTTGTGATGTAGAAGTTTGTTTGCATTTTTGAGGCGACGAAAACAGCTCGTTACTTCAGTACTCTGAGGGTAGCACAATAAATTTGATTTTTGATCGTGGCACATCAATCAGAATAACCTCTACAGAGTTGCAAGAAAGCGTCGCCATGACTTTACCCTCTGTGGGTGCGGCTTTGAACTTTTTCTTTAGAGAAGAGGTGCTGCGATACAACTCCGTGAATTGCCGTCTCGCTTACGGTTCGAAGAGATAAACCCATGTTTCATCGACTGTGACCATTTTCGACAAAAAATTGTCACGATCGGCCTCGTAGTTCGGAAGCAATCCCACACAGATGCTACTTCGTTGCTCTTTATAGTCTCCTGTTAGACGGCGAGGAATCGAGCGGACACACACTTATGAGTGCCCCTACATGTCTGCGTGGCCTTGTCAGGATGATGACGTCCGCCCCACCCAACAACTCACCGTGCTTTTGTTCACTACCAGGTTTCTGTAGACATTGTAGAAGCGCCTATGAATACGTGCTATGGTCTAGTTTTCCGCCAAAAGAAACTCGATGATAGTCCTCTGCTTGGATCGCACCTCCGTTACAGACGCTATTTTGAAGGCCACTTATAGAGCCGCCTCGTACTGGAAATTTGTGAAAGTATGGGGACTGAAGCGGGAATATATCACAATGTCCTAAAAAAATTATTATTTTATCTTCAACCCAAATGGGAAGAGGAGAAAAGTGTCTTGCTTTAATTACTGAACACCCTTCGTGCATTTCGGCATTGTTTTCGGGGTATATTTTTACCTAAACTAAAGAACACAGCTACAATTTGATGAAATCTGCATGGACAGCATCGTTCCGCTTCCGGGACACCGGAAAGCAAGCCAGCTCCGCATCGAATCTGCTCACAGATTAGTGAAGAAGTGTGTGTTGCCCAGCCTGGATACGGTTTTTAGGCTGTTTTCTACATATATCTAAGTAGACACATGTCTTGCAGCCTCTTTCCGCCTCAGTTATAATTCAGACAAACACTCTTGAAACGTTACTAAAATTTGAGTGAGAGAAACAAACTAGTCGCAGACATGATGTAAATAGGTCCCGAGTTCGAGTCTCGGTCCGGCACACAGTTTTAATCTGCCAGGAAGTTTCATATCAGCGCACACTCAACTGCAGAGTGAAAATCTTGTTCTGGAAATATCTCCCAGGCTGTGGCTAAGCCATGTCTCCGCAATATCCTTTCTTTCAGGAGTGCTAGTTCTGCAAAGTTCGCAGGAGAGCTTCTGTAAAGTTTGGAAGGTAGGAGACGAGGTACTGGCAGAAGTAAAGCTGTGAGGACGGGGCGTGATTCGTGCTTGGGTAGCTCAGTTGGTAGAGCACTTGCCCGCGAAAAGCAAAGGTCCCGAGTTCGAGTCTCGGTCCGGTACACAGTTTTAATCTGCCAGGAAGTTTCATGATTACATAGATTGCTTCCTAGGGCGAGTGACGGCGTCAGGAAGGATATTGGGCCACCACAAGCCACCAATATTGCCAAAGCCGGAGAAATGACAGCAGGAAAAATAGAACTAAATCAGTCGTTTGATGAGTTGTAGAGTGTGTTTTACGTACTGATTTGTCAGAACTTTATGACCACCCATCTAATAGCCGATATGTCCACCTTTGGCACGGATAATAGCGGCGTAGCGTCATGACAAGGTCACTGGTAGGTCGCTGGATGGAGCTGTCACCACATTTGCACACACAAGTCACCTAATGCCTATATTCCGGAGAGAGGGATGGTGAGTACTGACGGGACGTTCAACCACATCCCAGATTTGTTCGATCGGTTCAGAGCTGGCGAGTTGGGGAGCCAGAGGATCATTTGGAACTCGCCACTGTGTCTCTCGAACCACTCCATCACACGCCTGGCCTTGTGACTTGACGCATTAGCTTGCTGAAAAATGCCACTGGCGTCGGAAAACATGATCATCATGAAGGGACGTACGTACTCTGCAACCAGTGTACGACACACCTTGGCCGTCGCATTGCGTTGCACGACCTCCACTGGACCCATGGACGCCCTTGTGAATGTTCCCCAGAGACTAATGGAGCCGCCGCCAGCTTGTCTCTGTCCTGCAGTGCAAGTGTCGAGGAACTGTTCCTTGGAAGCAACGCATTCGCGCCCTTCCATCGGCATGATGAAGAAGGTATCGGGGTTCATCAGACTATGCAACGTGCCCACTTCAGTAGTAGCTGCCGGTGTCCTTGTGTTAACATAGGCACATGCATGGGTTATCGGCTGCGGAGGCCCTTCGTTAGGCGTGATCGGTGCACTGTGTGTTCACACGTATAAATTATCCAGTCTGTCGTTAGCTCCGCTACAGTTCGCCTGTGTCCTGTTTTACAGGAATGCCCATTCTACGACCTCCGACATCTGTGCTGAACGGTGGCATCCCAGTCCGACGAGTCGTGATGTGGGGGGTTTCACCTTGTCTTAGCCACGTTTTGAAGACACTCTCCACAGCACTTCTCGAACACTCGACAAGTATGGTAGTTTCTGAAATGCTCGTGCCGAGCCTCCGAGTCATCACAATCTGCCCGCGGTAAAACTCAGACATATCGCTCGCCTTCCCCATTCTACACACGGACAGCACGCTTACCGATACCACGTGCACCGTGTTAAACTTCACCAGGTGACGCTGCTTTCGCCTGGACAGATGTATATCGGTAGCGGGTAGGTGATCATAATGTTCGTGTATAATTTTTGGTATCCGACAGTGATTCGAATTACCCGCCCGGCACGAGTATCGATATCGAGCGGAGGTCACAAATACTTAGGCTTCATGCCGTTGCCACAGTTTGCTCCTACAGAGATTGCTTCCTGCGCTGTAGACGTTTCATTCGGGACCGTACACTGACACAACACTGTCTGTAGGTACCGCAGCTCCAACCTTGTCAAGCAATTCTCATTGTTCTGCGAAGCTGTCGATAGTAGAGTTACTGACATTGTCTATGTTTACGTTTTTCTATCTAGATCGCTCCCTGGACTGTTTGTTCTCGCTGATGACGACATTCGCAACGCTCTGAACTCTGCTTCTGAATAGAAGTTCACTACGTAAACTCCACCGCCTTCGGCCACCGGAACCGACCATTTTCTTTTTTCTTTTTTTCCACCAGTCTGCGTCACTGCCAGTGTGAGCGACAGTAACATGCGTTCTGCCTAACATTCAAATATAGGGAATTACTTCCCAGGTCGGCTGCAGCCCAACTTTTTCTGTCATTCTTAATGAAAATGAATGACACTGACGTTTTCTGTAACTACATTTTTGAGATTTAAGGGCAGGATATGAACAGACGGCAGTACAGTAACTTTTGCTGCATGTGTCAACATACCGGGTGATCAAAAAGTTAGTATAAGTTTGAAAACTTAATAAGCCACTGAATAATGTAGACAGAGAGGTAAAAATTGACACACATGCTTGGAAGGATAATGTTTATTTTTAGAAAAAAGAACCACCCCATATTGCTAGACGCGTCGTTTGGTGATGATCGTATGCTCAGCCGCCACTTTCGTCATGCTTCGCCTCCCAGGTCCCCAGACCTCAGTCCGTGCGATTATTGGCTTTGGGGTTACCTGTCGCAAGTGTATCGTGATCGACCGACAGTATCTGAATATGGAGCTAGGTCGTAGCAAATGACGTAGCTGAAGGCTATGCTAAACTGTCGTCTCTGCAAATGAGGGCGTATGTAGTCAGTGAACCATCGCTAGCAAAGTCGGCTGTACAACTGGGGCAAGTGCTAGGGAGTCTCTCTAGACTAGACCTGCCGTGTGGCGGCGCTCAGTCTGCAATCACTGATAGTGGCGACACGCGGGTCCGACGTATACTATTGGACCGCGGCCGATTTAAAGGCTACCATCTAGCAAGTGTAGTGTCTGGCGGTGACACCACAGAAATATTGTTTTAACTAAAGCTGTGAGTATGGTCGTCAGTTGTGCTCGGCAGTTTGTAGAGCACGTGCCGGTGAAAGGAAGAGGTCCCGTTTCTGTCTCCTAGCAGGCAGAGTTACAATCTGCCATGAACCTTCTAATGTTTTGCTTTTTGCGGAATGCTACCTCTTTCACGATTGCTATGAATATGCTGCTCATATGTATGATGGATGGTATAGTTTCTTCACTGAGTTACACGCCTATTGGTTAACATTCAGACCTCGACTGTAAACAAATTCAGAATTTTGTACAGAAATGATCCTGAAGAGAAGTAAAAAACGCATGTATCTGTATATTGAATATATTTTTATTTTATTTACTTATTTATTTATTGAGTGGGGGGGGGGGGGGGGGTTGATTGTACGTTGCTAGGGACTACAATACGTAAAATGGCAATTTTGGAAACGTTTGCGGCCAGGAATTATTTCACTGTCCGTAGCCTTCGAGTGCTCTCGGAGTACGTATTTGCTGCCGGCAGAGGACCCACGTAGGCGGCCTACATCCCTGAAACAGGAAATCAATCAGAATTAATGAACGTTGCCAGCCTCATTCCGCGATCACACAGGCAAACGCCGAAGGCACGGAATACATTTTGCGATTAATCACCTACGGCTCATGTTTATCAGTACATTCATCAAGATGTAATCTCGCGTATTGGACTTTATTTATTAATAGCGGGATAAACGTAGTATTTTACGCGGCGGTTGCTAGCTCCGGGCGTGATTTAGGGGCAGCGGGCTCGGCTCAGGGTAATTACATTTCTTGCGACGTGGAAGGGGTGGCTCTCTGGTGACAAGGGAACTGGGGGTGTGGGGGTGGGTGTATGGGAGAAGGGTGGGGGGGTGGGCATTGTGCGTGGGGGATATACGCGCGCTATATCTCCGGCCCGCTGGGCGTTTTCAAGTCCGTGGCCAAGATTAACGCAGCCACGTACATACATACTCTTTTAATTAGAAGGGCCGAGTTATTCGGGCCTAATTTATTGGGCGTTTGTGTTAGGTGGCCAGGATTCATAAAGTGGCGGCGCAGGGACCATCTGGGTGAGAGCTGGGCTGCTGAAAGCGGGGCGCTGGGGCGCGGCTGAAGCCGGCAGGAGATGGATGGTCGCAGACCCTGCCTGCAGGTGCCGCTGTGGCTGAAGCACGACCTCTGGCGCGGGTCGCCGGCACACCTGCTGGTCTGCGTACTGGCTACAGGCACCTCGAGACTGCTCCCCTCAGTCCAGCTCACCGTCAGTGATCGTTTAAGATCGAAGGGGGCGCGCAGCACTCGTAACATTCTTGTATCTTTTCTGCTATTGGAGATAGACCACTGGCCATTAAAATTGTTACACCACGACGATGACGTGCTACAGACGAGAAATTTTACCGACAGGAAGAAGATGCTGTGGTATCCAAATGACTAGCTTTTCAGAGCATTCACTCGAGGTTGGCGCCGGTGGCGACACCTACGACGTGCTGACGTGAGGGATGTTTCCAACCGATTTCTCATACACAAACAGCAGTTGACCGGAGAATCGGAGAGGAAAGGAATGTGTGGAAAACACTGTCAAGGAGATGGGATTGGGTGACAGGACGTATGTTAAGACATCAGGGAATAATCCTCAGTTATTATCGAAAGTTCCTCCGGCGCTACTGGCACGATCACACCAGGCTGCGACCTCATGTGTCGAGCGGCTTCTCTCCACCGCCCCCTGCATCCGACCACTTCCGACTTCTATCAACAACTGTTTGTTCGCTACTACTCGGAATAATACCATCCCCGACTCAGAGTTTCGTATGCACATCACAGCCAAATCAAAATGGTTCAAATGGCTCTGAGCACTATGGGACTCAACGTCTGAGGTCATAACCTAACTAACCTAAGGACATCACACACATCCATGCCAGAGGCAGGATTTGAACCTGCGACCGTAGCGGTTAGCGGTCTCACGGTTCCAGACTGCAGCGCCTAGAACCGCACGGCCACTTCGGCCGGGTCACAGCAGAATCATTGGTCCATTTTGCAAAGAAGTACTGACACCCAATTTTCAGTTTTGCAGTGGTGCATTTGCTGTTTTTAAACTTCACGACAGATTGTGTGTATTTGACCGCGATTCGAACCAGGGTCCCGTGGATAGTGCCTGGCTATCTCACTCGATCATTTTCCAGTGAAAGTGAAAGGCTTCGGGGATTCGGGTCTAGGTCTGGCACACAATTTCCGTATGCGTTTAGTACGTATGACTAATGCATGGTTAACTGGCCCAACGATGAGATCTGATAAACCTCAGGTGTGACGTATCTTTACTTGGAGACTGTTATTGAAGACAACTAATGTTGTGTATGGAATCTGATATGTTGCACTATAGATGATAAATGCAAGCGGACGACACATATTGCACTGTGATTATGCACTGGGTTCCTGGTCGATCACTTGAAACGTCTAAGGACTATGTTTTCTTGTCTGTCATTGGCTGTCCTGAGCACGCCATTCTAAGGAAGCCTTGCTTTTCCTGTCCTTCTACTGGCTAGCGTTTGCGGAAAGACAGTTGTTTAGGGCGGCCTGACACGAAGGAGTGTATTTTAGCAAATATGCTTTCGAGAAAAAGCAATGGAACAGATTGTACAGGCAGAAGCAGAGAATCAGAAAAATATGAAACAATAATTCAGTCTGAGTTTGAATGTACATAGACTTACATAGATGTACAAAGACGTACATAAGGTGAGAGTGTGTACTAGTTTATTTCAATTGTGTGACATTATTTTCGTAGTGCTTGTCTTAACATTTAGTCAACATCCCTCAAAGGCAATAAATAGATAAGAAATGTTACGGTATCCTTAAAAATCCGCCACTGTTCATTGTCCATAGCTCAGCAAATTATAGTAATTCTGGAACTTCGTGGCGGATTAAAACTGTGTGCCGGACCTAGACTCGGGACCATGCCTTCCGTGGGCAAGTGCTCCACCAACCCTTTTTTTCTTTTTATTTTCTTCGGTATTGTTCGTTGTGTTTGGTCTGGGCGAACTTCACAAGACATCTGTTGAAGTTGATCGTTCACTCCTTTACACAGTTTTTTTCATTACCGAACGCGCTGAGCTACCGCGCCGGCAGCCAACTGAGCTACCCAAGCAAGACTCACACCCTGTCCTCACGGCTTTACATCTGCCAGTACCTCGTCTCCTACCTTCCATACTTCACAGAAGCTCTCCAATAGAGTGAAAATCTCATTCTGAAACATCCCCAGGCAGTGACTAGACCATGTCCCCGACATATCTTTTCTTCCTGCAGTGCTAGTTCTGCAAGGTTCACAGGAGAGCTTCTGTGAAGTTTAAAAGGCAGGAGACGAGGCACTGGCAGATGTACAGCTGTGAGTACGGAGCGTGAGTCGTGCTTGGGTAATTCAGTTGGTAGAGCACTTGCCCGCGAAAGGAAAATGTCCCGAGTTCGAGTCTCGGTCCGGCACACAGTTTTAATCTGCCGGGAAGTTTCATATCAGCGCACACTCCTCTGCAGAGTGAAAATCTCGTTCTGCGTAGTAATTTTCATTGCAGTCAAGGTGACTGCTATCAGTGGACCTACTTCGTGTAAGGGATACAGCTATAGAAGAGGTTAAGCTTAGTCGAAAGAAAGTTTGTGACGGGACGGTGAAATACATATTTCAGCTGCAATATCCCCACGAAATGTATGACTGTTACAACCAGCCGACACCATGAGAGTTTCAGATCAGCACACTGTCAACTATGGAGTGAAAACCGATTCTGCTACTAGGGCGGACTACAGGGATTGGACAAAAATGTGGATACATCGTGATAAATGAATGTTCGCACATGAATGCCTATGCTATCCAAGCCTGCAGATTGAGCTGTTGTGTCTGACAACGAACGGCCCCAGTGCGATGTCCCCAACACTTTCCATATATGATAAGGTCAGAACAATGTTCTGTGTAGTTGTTAGTGTATGATGTCAGAGATAAGCGAATTCGAACTTGCAAGAATTGTTAACGCTCGTATGGCGGGTGCTTCGGTAACCAAGATAGCCCAAGTGTTTGGTGTCTGAAGAGCCATCCTATCGAAAATGTACACTACTGGCCATTCAAATTGCTACACCAACAAGAAATGCAGATGATAAACGGGTATTCATTGGACAAATATACACTCCTGGAAATGGAAAAAAGAACACATTGACACCGGTGTGTCAGACCCACCATACTTGCTCCGGACACTGCGAGAGGGCTGTACAAGCAATGATCACACGCACGGCACAGCGGACACACCAGGAACCGCGGTGTTGGCTGTCGAATGGCGCTAGCTGCGCAGCATTTGTGAACCGTCGCCGTCAGTGTCAGCCAGTTTGCCGTGGCATACGGAGCTCCATCGCAGTCTTTAACACTGGTAGCATGCCGCGACAGCGTGCACGTGAACCGTATGTGCAGTTGACGCCCCAACATCGTGCAGCCCGCCTCCAGTGGTGTCGCGACAGGCGTGAATGGAGGGACGAATGGAGACGTGTCGTCTTCAGCGATGAGGGTCGCTTCTGCCTTGGTGCCAATGATGGTCGTATGCGTGTTTGGCGCCGTGCAGGTGAGCGCCACAATCAGGACTGCATACGACCGAGGCACACAGGGCCAACACCCGGCATCATGGTGTGGGGAGCGATCTCCTACACTGGCCGTACACCTCCGGTGATCGTCGAGGGGACACTGAATAGTGCACGGTACATCCAAATCGTCATCAAACCCATCGTTCTACCATTCCTAGACTGGCAAGGGAACTTGCTGTTCCAACAGGACAATGCACGTCCGCATGTATCCCGTGCCACCCAACGTGCTCTAGAAGGTGTAAGTCAACTACCCTGGCCAGGAAGAACTCCGGATCTGTACCCATTGAGCATGTTTGGGACTGGATGAAGCGTCGTCTCACGCGGTCTGCACGTCCAGCACGGATGCCGGTCCAACTGAGGCACCAGGTGGAAATGGCATGGCACGCCGTTCCACAGGACTACATCCAGCATCTCTACGATCGTCTCCATAGGAGAATAGCAGCCTGCATTGCTGCGAAAGGTGGATATACACTGTACTAGTGCCGACATTGTGCATGCTCTGTTGCCTGTGTCTATGTGCCTGTGGTTCTGTCAGTGTGATCATGTGATGTATCTGACCCCAGGAATGTGTCAATAAAGTTTCCCCTTCCTGGGACAATGAATTCACGGTGTTCTTATTTCAATTTCCAGGAGTGTATTATACCAGAACTGACATGTGGTTACATTTTCACGCAATGTGGGTGCATAGATCCTGATAAATCAGGACGGGCAACAACCACCTCTGGCCGTAATAACGTCCCTGATACACCTGGGCGTATTGTGACGAGCCAGTTGCTCGACCACCATTGACCAGACGTTTTCAGTTTTGAGAGATATGGAGAACGTGCTGGCCAGGACAGTAGTCGAACATTTTCCGTATCCAGAAAGGCCCGTACAGGACCTGCAACATGCGGTCGTGCATTATCCTGCTAAATGTAGGGTTTAGTAGTGTTCGAATGAAGGGTAGAGCCACGGGTCGGAACACATCTGAAGTGTAACGTTCACTGTTCAAAACGGCGTCAATGCGAAGAAAAGGTGACCGAGACATGTAACCAATGGCACCCCATACCATCACGCCGCGTGATACGCCAGTATGGAGATGACGAATACTCTCTTCCAATGTGCGTTCACCGCGATGTCGCCAAACACAGATGTGACCATCATGATGTTGTAAACAGAACATGGATTCATCCGAAAAAAATGACGGTGTGCCATTCGTGCACCAAGGTTCGTTATTGAGTACTCCATCGCAGACGCTCCTGTCTCTGATACAGCGTCAAGGGTAACCGCAGCCATGGTCTCGAGATGATAGTCCGTACCGCTACAAACATCGTCGAACTGTTCGTGCAGATGGTTGTTGTCTTGCAAACGTCCCCATCTGTTGACTCTGGGATCGGGACGTGGCTGCACGATCCATTACAGCCATGCGGAGAAGATGCCTGTCATCTCGATTGCTAGTGATACGAGGCCGTTAGGATCTAGCATAGCGTTCTGTATTACCTTCCTGAACCAACCGATTCCATATTCTGCTAACAGTCATTGGATCTCCACCAACGCGAGCAGCAATGTCGCGATACGATAAACTGAAATCGCGAAGTCGGAAATATGATGGTACCTATTTCTCATCCTTAGACGAAGCATCACAACAACGTTTCACCAAGCAACGCCGGTCAACAGCTGTCTGTGTATGAGAAACCGGTTGGAAACTTTCCTCATGTGAGCACGTTGTAGGTGTCGCTACTTGTGTGAATGATCTGAAAAGCTAATTATTTGCATATCACAGAATCTTCTTCGTGTGTCGGCTATATTTCGCTTCTGTAGCACCCCATGTTCGTGGTGTGGGAATTTTAATGGTCGGTATTGTATACAGGGAAATCGGGAAAACATCATTCGCTAGGCCACAACGTGGACGAAAGTGTGTTCCAGACGATCACAGAAGAGGACGAAAGTTGTAAACTCACTGCATAACTGAATATAACATTCGAGAACCCCGGCAGCACCAAAATAATACTGAGGCAGCTCCAGAAGGAGGGGACTGCAGGGTGACCTGGAATTCCAAAAGTTCGTATTTGGAAAACGTGGTGCCAAAGCCATAAATAGGTGGTCTATAATGACTGGAAGAAGATCATCTGGTCGGATGAGTCTTGTTTTACACTGTTCCCAACTTCTGGCCGAGGTTACGTCCCAACAGTGAAACAAGGCGTAGTTTCGGTTATGATTTGGGCAGCCATATCGCGGCATTCCATGGGCCTCAGGGTTACTCTGCAAGGCCATAGTACAGGGTGACACATGGGACACGGACAGTTTGAACTGCGTAGTACTGGGGGCGCGGTGGTGGGAGGTGGTCGTGGTGGGGGTAGTCCTGATCCACACAAGACACCATTTCATTTACTCAGACACTATGTAGCAGTTGGACTTGCAACTTCGAGTGTCTAAGTTTCGTGAAAAGTGGCGAGTCTGTTATTGCTACGCAGAGATTATTTCGTGCGCAGTTTAATGCCGGTCGACATGGAGCTGTTCCAAACCGTAACACAATCCTCAGATGGGTGAAAAACTTCAGATCAACTGGACACTTACTGGATAAGAAGCATCCTGGCCCGAGACGCAGAGTAACGACACCAGAAAATGTTGAAAGGGTAAGGCAAGTGGCAGTCAGAAGCCCAGGACGGTCAGCTAGACGTCATGCTAGCGAGTTACGAATCAATCGTGAATCGGGCAGACGAATTTTGCATAAAGAATTAAAATTCCATCCCTACAAAATGCTCACTGTCCAACAGCTTAAGGAAACTGATTCTGCTGTACGAGAAGACTTCGCTTACAGAATGCAAGCGATTTTGGGATTGAATGAAAACGAAATTTTATTGACGAGCGATGAAGCTCATTTTCATTTAAGCAGGACCGTGAATAAGCAAAAACCAACATTACACACTTTATTCACCAGCGTCCTCTACACTCAGAAAAAGTAACAGTCTGGTGTGCTCTTGGCTCTGTTGGCGTTATTGGACCGTTTTTTATTTTTATTTTCTTTTGTTGAAGAGAATGGGGCCACAATTACTATTAATTCGCTTCGTTACATTCGTACGGTTGAAACAGTTTTGAAATAATAACTAAGAAGACGACGAATCCCTTTAAAACGCGTTTGGTTCTAGCAGGATGAGGTAACATCGCACACCGCAAACACTTCAATGACAGTTCTTACAAGGGAACCTCCCCATCGCACCCCCCTCAGATTTAGTTATAAGTTAGCACAGTGGATAGGCCTTGAAAAACTGAACACAGATCAATCGAGAAAACAGTAAGACTTTGTGTGGAACTATGAAAAAAAACAAAATATACAAACTGAATAGCCCATGCGAAAGATAAGCAACATCTAGGAGACTCTGAGTTCAGGAGCGCCGTGGTCGCGTGGTTGGTGTGAGCACCCTCGGAACATGAAGTCGTTGGTTGGGGGTGGGGTGCTCTGTTCCAACACAACACGACCCCCGTTCTCACAGCTCGCATCGCTCAGGACTGGTGTTTTGAGCACGAGGGCGGATTGCCGCTTCTCTGATGGCCATTACAGTAACGAGATATCAACACGACTGGAACTTTAATGTCTTGGTTCAAATGACACTGAGCACTATGCGACGTAACTTCAGAGGTCATCAGTCGCCTAGAACTTAGAACTAATTAAATGTAATTAACCTAAGGACATCACAGACATCCACGCCCGAGGCATGATTCGAACCTGCGACCGTAGCGGTCACGCGGTTCCAGACTGAAGCGCCTAGAAACGCACGGCCACACCGTCCGGCCTTTAAAGTCTGCTTTGGAGAGAAGGGTGCCTGATCGCTATCCACCTCCGTTACCTGGACTTGTCACTGTTGTGCGAGTAGAATGGCACAAAATTCTCTCGGATATCATACAGGGCTTGTACTTATCCGCTCTGAGAGACGACTCGAATCTATTTTGAATTGCGACGGGTTTCCTAGACCGTATTAGGCACGGTATTGCGTTTGCGTGTTTTTGTTCACGGCCGGTACGTTCTTCGGCAGGATGTTCATTAGCTGTGACGCCGTCATTTTCGTGTGTCGGCAGCAGCAGGTAAACAAACAGCTGACAGGCGCTCCCTGGGCGCGGGCCGCCACAGCTGCAGCTGCGCCTCCCCAAACAGTTGACAGGCGGCGGCGGGCGCAGTGGCGCAGTGGCGCGGGCAGGTGTAACGAGGCCCGGCGCGCCCCCGTGTTTGCCGGGGAATGCGGGGACCGGCTCCGCCCTCCGCCCCCGCAGCTTTGACGGCACACACGGCGCATATTGGCGGCGCCGCTTTGAGCCCCGGCGCGGGCCCGGCGCCGGAATTTCATCAAACTGCGCATCGATAGCGCTGGCTGGCGCGGCTGCCACTCACCCGCAGCCGACACTTGTTTCCCGGAATTCGGCGCGGGCAGGCGCCGTGCGAGCTGCCGGCGCCGCGCCCCGCATCCGCCACCACCCGGCGCGCACACCCTCGCCTCCCCCTCGCGGCAGCAGCCTTCAGCGATCGCGATTTTGTTCTTTCCGTCTCGCGCGAGAACTGCAAAGCTGTCAGCCGTCCCGCTGGTTCCCAATAAGCTCAGCGTCAAGTACAGCCACTTGTCATCGTGTGGTGTGCGTACTGTAAGACCTTCAGTACACACACCATCAGATTTCATGACTTGTCGCTCTAACGAAGTAGGCGATTGTCAGCAATATGTCTCGTGGTCTTATCGTGGCGTGTTTATCCTCTGCCGTTAGGTAAGACGATAGAAATGCCACTTGCACGCTTAGAGTAGCAGATTGACGGTGACCAACTTTAAACAGAACTTTATTAATTTACACACACATTTATTAAAATAATAAGAAGCATAAAAATTACTTAACTTGGTTCTGGATGCTATTTACAAGTGACAATCTGAAGTTCCTTTGGTATTGGTACGTTAACCTTATTTTCACATATATCTCTGATACTTGACAAAAGTGTCTATTAATTTATCTTCATGGCTATGTACAGGAATATGGTAATCTTATTGGGCGCATACTGAAACTTGACTATAGACTGGTACAGACAAATGCAGAACTCGTACAGACTGTTGCAGACTAATTCAGACTGACTAATCGGAGGTCTGTACACTCGTTATAATACCTCGCGCGTTCATGTATCACTGCGCGAGTGTGATTCGCGAGGTGCAAAGGTTCTACATTAGCAGCAATCTTTGCGTTACATATTAATACTTGGATCGGCGGAAGCAGAATTTGTTTCGTCTCTATGGCAGCGCCATCTCGTAGTGCGGAGACGGACGAGCGTTGCGCCTGCGCTGTTGTGCTTAGCGGGGTGCGCTCTAGTGGGAAAGTTGTGTACGCGCTGACTACGTGGAACTGTGTACACAACACATTGTATGATCCGTTGGGGCCAAATTTCTCGGCGTGGCGCAACGTATGATTGGTTAGGAAAGTGAAACAGGCCTCACCGACCATAGAAAATTCGATCGTGTATCAGTCTGTTTACCTGAAGTAACTACACTGACGGAAAAAAAGTGGTAACACTAAGTTGTGCGACAAAACCAAAAGTTGGTACGCGGATTTCTACATCTGAAAGACGATGTGTCTGCAGATTTCGCCCCAGTCGCATAGGAGTGGCGATTGTACCGCCACTTCGAGGATGAGCATCAGCTTTGCTTTAAATACACGCTGCAACCGTTGTGATCGATAGTTACCTTTGGACATGGTGAGTTGGTCTTAGTCAAGAATACCTTAAAGGCGAAAAAGATTGCATTATTGATTTTGTGTTAGCAGAAGAGCCAACGGCGTGTTACGAGAGGAGGCCGAAATGCACGCCTTTAGGTCACGCAGGCTGCCGTGAGGAGGGAAGAACTAGACTGACGTGAGGTCTGGAACATGACAAGGAAATTAGAATTTAGAAAAACGGACGTGGCTGGTGGAATACTTAACTTTAATCCATTAATGGTGAACGTCGGTTTTGACGGTACATAGTTCACAATATCAGTAGTAACTGATAATGGTGCCTTGCTAGGTCGTAGCAAATAACGTAGCTGAAGGCTATGCTAACAATCGTCTCGGCAAATGAGAGCGTATTTAGGAAGTGAACCATCGCTAGCAAAGACGGTTGTACAACTGGGGCGAGTGGTAGGGAGTCTCTCTAGAGTGGACCTGCCGTGTGGCGGTGCTCGGTCTGCAGTCACTCATAGTGGCGACACGCTGGTCCGACGCATACTAACGGACCGCGGCCGATTTAAAGGTGTCTGGCGATAACACCACAATTGACATCTCACTGAGCTCGAATGGGGTAGCGTAATAGCCCTACGAGGAGCTGGATGTTCCTTACGCAGTACTGCAGAATGGCTTGGCAGGAATGTGGCCACTGTACATGACTCCTGGCAGCGGTGGTCATGAGAATGTACTGTTGCAAGAAAACCGGGATCCAGATGGTCACGAGGCACTGTCGAGAGGAAAGACCGTCATGTTCAGCGTATGGCTCTAGGGCATCGTACTGTAGGAGCAATAGAAGGGTGAAGAGCATTTGACAACACAGTGACACAGTGAACTGTTACACATCGATTGTTTCGCTGGCAGCTCCGAGCCAGGCCCCCTGTAGCGTGCATCCCACCGCCCCCAAGGCACCGCCATTTGCGTTTTGTGTGTTGTGAAGCCGCGCGGACTTGGGGGCCTCATGACGCTCTGCGCAGCCCCCCCCCCCCCGCCCCCCCTCCCCGTCGAAGGTTCGAGTCCCCCTCGGGCATGGATGTGTGTGTGTAGTCCATATCGTAACTTAGTTGAAGGTAGATTAAGTGGTGTGTAAGCTTAGGGACCGATGGCCTAAGCAGTTTCATCCCATAAGATCTTAACACAAACTTACAATTTTTTGTGTTGTGAAGCGAGAGTAAAGCGGGAGTAAAGCTGTGAGGATAAGTTGGCAGCAGTGCTTACGTAGCTGTCTGGGTAAAGCACTGGCACAGGGAAGACAAGGTCTCGAGTTAGAGTCTCGGTCCGACACACAGTTTTAATCTGCCAGGAAGTTTCACCACGACACATTTACTTTAAGAAGTTGTAAGTCGGCTGTTTAGGTTTTCTTATTGGTAATGCCACATAGCGCTCTGTATGAAAAATCACTGGCTGTGCTGTGCACAGTCTGTGGCTAGTTTGCATTGTTTTCTGCCAATGTAGTGTTGGGCAGCTGGATGTGAACAGTGCATAGCGTTGCACAGTTGGAGGTGAGCCGCCAGCAGTGGTGGATGTGGGGAGAGAGATCGCGGAGTTCTGAAATTTGTAAGGCTGGATGTCATGAACTGCTATATACATTACGAGTTTTGAACACTAGTAAGATCCACTCAATAATAAATTTATGATCTACTTCCAAGAAAACGAGGATACATAAATAGGCATTTTCCTTCACAGGAATTGCATAAATAATTTTGTTACGATTTGGTAACTTATCTGCTAGAGTAAGTTCTCATGACGCATAACCCTAGTGTGAAGATGTGACACAGGTATTAAACATGGCCATTTTTACTGTAATATTTTTTCTGCTTGAGCTTTGTCATGTTTAGATATAAGTTATTGCATTTGCTGCTGCTGTTTGCCAGGCGTAGTGCTATTAAATTTCAGTTTGCATTACTCTGTTAAGCCAGTTTTACTACTGATTTATATTTCTTGTTTGCTGCTCATTGCCTTATATTAGTTGTAATATTGCTGCTTGCTTTGCCGGTTTGAATTTTTGTCATTGCTGTTTGTGTTAACTATTTTGTGTTGCTGCATTGCCTTGACCCTTAGTTTAGCATCTGAGCTCAGTAGATTTAAGTTAGCTTAAGATGGGGTAGGCCATATAAGAGAACAAGTTATGACGAATTGGAAGAAATGCATTGAAAAGTTATAAGAAAATGGTTTGGCCCAAAAAGTAGTGTACAGTGGATAAAAACTATTTTTGTAAGAGGATGTGAACAGAATGCAGAAAACAGGCTTAGATAGGACTTTTTGGGAATAATGATGAACGAAAGGAGATCTCTATGGAAAATACTGCAGTAAAACAAACCCTGTCCTTTCCTTTTGTGTTATCCCTCTATGTGTTTGTGTACCCTTGTGTATTTGTATTTTTCCTGTCTTTATGTGTTTAGCTGATACGAGTTATGTTGTAGAATTTTTCTAATACTATGTTATTTACTTTGTGAAGATGTTTAGACATTGTTTGTTCTGTTTTGTTTTAATGCTCATGTGTGAAGTTGATGTTTAAAAAGTTACTCTGATCTTTTATGTATACACTTATGTCATAATACCTGTAACACTGATGTATATGTACATTTCTATTCTTTTGTAAAGCCTGTATTACTACAAATGTTATCTGTATTGTTATGTTCTTTAATGATGTATTTTGTACCTTTGTTATTGTATTCTGATGTTATAATATTGTAATTGACACCAGTTCATCAAATTAAGTAACTTGTAAGCATTCATTTCACTGCACACAATTCTGTTGGTCATAGTATATGCACAATATGTGAAAGAAGAGGACTGTTAGTGTTTGGACGTGTGTTGATAATTCAGCAAGGGACTGGTTAACAGCATTGCTGGTTCTAAGGACCATTCAAAAATTTTGTGAGTGCACAAGTGGTGGTTTATGGACTTGCTATATTCTCCTCAAGACTCTAAACTAGCACCTGCACAGTCACAACAGATGGCTGCTAGCTATCTCTACAAGGACTACAGTGGGTCTACACCTTTGATGACTCACCAACACCATTATTTCTACAAGGACTGCAGTGGGTCTGCACCTCTGGTGGTCCACCAATACCGTAACCTCTAACAAGACTACAGTGGTATGCACTGTGATGACCTACCTACCAATATTCTTCAAAACTTCGACTGACTCTGCTGTGGGTTTGCTCTGTTGTGGCCCATTACCTATCTGCATGTCGAGAGTCAGCACTGTCTTTCCGGTGGAAGAGCAACACTACTCCTTCAAGACTGCGTGGAAATCCACTACTTCCGTGTGCATTCTCTTTTGCTGCTCAGACTTTGAGAAAAACACTGCAATTTTACTGTGATGAACGATCAGGACTGTCTTTATGGACTTTGAGAAAATTTTAGCTTTTGACCAACATTGTATTAATAAGTGTGTGCATTTGATTTCTTTCACACTGTATTTTGAAAAAAAAATTAAATCTTTATTGGCCAGTGCCCAAAACAATTTGTAAAACTTTTTGTTGGGAGCATGGGGGCTATGGAAGTAGGCTGTTTAGGTTTTCTTATTGGTAACGCCACATAGCGCTCTGAATGAAAAATCACTGGCTGTGCTGTGCGCAGTCTGTGGCTAGTTTGCATTGTTGTCTGCCATTCTAGTGTTGGGCAGCTGGATGTGAAGAGTGCATAGCGTTGCGCAGTTGGAGGTGAGCCGTCAGCAGTGGTGGATGTGGGGAGAGAGATGGCGGAGTTTTGAAATTTGTAAGACTGGATGTCATGAACTGCTATTATATTATGACTATTAAGGTAAATACATTGTTTCTTCTCTATTAAAATCTTTCATTTGCTAACTATGCTTATCAGTAGTTAGTGCCTTCCATAGTTTGAATCTTTTATTTATCTTCGAGTAACGAAGATTTTTGTGAGGTAAGTGATTTGATAAAGGTATAGGTTAATGTTAGTCAGGACCATTCTTTTGTAGGGACTTTTGGAAGTCATATTGCGTTGCGCTATAGAAATAATATGTGTCAGTTTAAGCACAGTTATGTATAATTTTTCTAAGGGGACGTTTCATAAAGTGAGTGATAACTTATGTACCGGCCGGGGTGGCCGAGCGGTTCTAGGTGCTACAGATTCGAATCCTGCCTCGGGCATGGGTGTGTGTGATGACCTTAGGTTAGTTAGGTTTAAGTAGTTCTAAGTTCTAGGGGACTGATGACCTCAGAAGTTAAGTCCCATAGTGGTCAGAGCCATTTGAACCACTTATGTATGACAGAATAAGAAAAGAATGACAGCAGATTAGCATCAGTTTCCTAAGTTTGATTCCCCCCTATTACGCATATTTGTGTTCTCTGGCACGGATCCCAACTGTCTTCATACCGATGTGAAGCAAATGCTTCGCACTGTCCAGTTGTTACCACAGGCGACCCGTTGGTTACGCCAATAGTCGGCGTTGTGCCGCTGAAATTCTCGCCTCTCCTTGTATCGGCGTAACGATTGTAAATATGATGATATCACAATCTTTCTCCTTCGTCAATCGGTGACCCGACGTTAAACTTGAGTGTCTCTCAACGCAAACAGCAAATGTCCGTCCTAATTGTGGCAAGCTACAGCTTACCAAAAACTTTCCAAGTTCAACAACACGGTTAGTTGCTGACAGTATTCTGAAAGCCTAACAGGTAATGAGGTCCGAGCACTGTAAGGCCCAATACTGTTACTCCAAGACCACGGACTGTGAACGTTCATGCAGTTACACGAAAATGAGATTACTATCCACCGACAACTAAGCATTTCATAAAGTGATCTGATGCGTCGCTATGGGTTCAACGAAAAAGGATATTAAAAACTTCCACTGGCACTGACAATCATAACAGCAGAGATGGGTGGAACTTTGGAGACCCTTAGACAAGGAGACAAAGCTCCAAACGGTGGTGTACTCGAGCAACCTTACACCTGCTAATAAGACCTACTTGAAGCATTATCGTAGCTCCTTGTGAGGCGTATTTTCAGAGTTTCAAAATGGTTCAAATGGCTCTAAGCACTATGGGACTTGACACCTGAGGTCATCAGTCCCCTAGAACGTAGAGCTACTTAAAGTTAACTAACCTCAGGATATGACATACGTCCATGCCGGAGGCAGGATTCGAACCTGCGACGGTAGCAGCAGCGCGGTTCCGGACTGAAGAGCCTAGGACCGCTCGACCACAGCGGCCGGCTAGTTTCAAGCAGCCTGGAATTGATTGCAAGCAAGGTGGTATTCAAAAGAGTAAAAGCCATAACAGTACTGATGGTATCGCCGATGCGCGGCACTGCCAATGATAATAAAGTTTCCACACTATATTTTAAGGCACACAGATGGTCAGAAGAATAGGAAATGCATAAGCTTGACGAAGAATGAGACTATACATACGTACAACTGGAGATTCTACGATAACAAAGGTAATATAAAAATAAATTTTGTATAATGCTTTCTACTACTGTTGTTGACTAGATTTTACTAGGTGATATTAGAAGAAATTTCTGTTCTGTTGCCGGCCGTGGTGGCCGAGCGGTTCTAGGCGCTCAGTCCGGAACCGCCCGACTGCTACGGTCGCAGGTTCGAATCCTGCCTCGGGCATGAATGTGTGTGATGTCCTTAGGTTAGTTAGGTTTAAGTAGTTCTAAGTTCTAGGGGACTGATGACCACAGATGTTAAGTCCCATAGTGCTCAGAGCAATCTGAACCATTTTTTTCTGTTCTGTTCCTTTCATATCAGCGATGATGAATATGCCAAACTGCCCTGATGACAAAGAAGTAAAACTTATGTAAATTGTATCAAGTTTCACTTGAAAGCTGTAATTGCGAGGAGCCCCGTGGAGTAGCCGTGCGGTCTAAGGCGCCATGTCACGGATTACGCGGCCCCTCCCACCGGAGGTTCGAGTGCGCCCTCGGGCATGGGTAGGTGTGTTGTTCTTAGCATTAGTTAGTTTAAGTAGTGTGTAAGTCTACAGACCTATGACCTCAGCAGTTTGGTCCCTTAGGAATTCACACACATTTGAACATTTGAATTGTGAGGAGTCGGCGTGGCTTGGACCGCCTGCTCCCATTTTAACTCCAGATTTTTATGGAGTTAACTCGAATTTATGTGATTTCATTTCCTTTTTGGTGTCTGCAGTATCAGCCACTATCCGAAACTCCGCAATTTCAAATAAGTGTGCAGTTATTTATGCTGCCGCGTTTCCTACAGCCGCCACTGTCTCACGAAAGATTACGCCGCTGCCATTGAGAGGCAAGCATCCCTATTCCGGAGCTTCAGCGGAGAGTGTACTGCAGTTAGCACATTCATGCACTGAGCCCATTTTCTGTGTTTGGAAGCTGAATAATATTTACAGACTTTCATAAGGGCCGGGATTCGACATCTTTTGAGTTAGAATTGGAAGGAAAATCAGCATTGGCCGTATTTTATTCGTATTTTATTGTCTTATTGTCAGCAAAATCGATTTTCGGTCAGTTAGTGACCATCCTCAGTGCTCTAATATACAATTAAAGTTGGTGAGCACTGGTATCAACATATAACCACAAGCTTAAAGCGATCAGATAATGTGATCGATTTTGCTGACAATAAAACAACAAAATACGGGCAATGCTGATTTTCCTTTCAATTCTATCCACTATTTGGCCGTGGTGCACACAACACCCCATGGAGTCGCCAATCAATAAAATCTTTTCAGTTTTACATTGTACTGAAGAGTGACAGATTCACAAATGTTTCTGTATATATTTCTACAGTCAAATCTACTGCTAGCAAGTGATGCTGCTACTTCATCAACAAATCTACGTATTTTTTTTACTATTTTGTATTAGATGTAGAATAAATTAATATCTGAATTCTCTGTTCATGAACGGCATCTGTTCCTCCCTCCTGCACCTACTAAAGAACCACACAGCGTCCAAAGAAAGACATAACAGTATCAAGTTTTTCCCCACCAATAAATGAGCTACTTGAGTGTTGAGATGTAATGGTTTCATCAGTTACTTTCATTTCGTAGTTTCCCTTGCATTTAGTATTACAGGAGCCCATGTGATATTTTAGTTGGCAGTTTTCGGTAAGAGTTGGTTGGTTGGTTTAAAAGAGGGGAGAAGTTGCCAAACTACGAGGTCACCGGTCCCCAGTAAGAGTTCAGTTCACTTGCTAGTATTGTGCGTGAGGAATTGAGGAATTTGTAATTGGGCCCCTGTCTGGCATTTCGCCGGCAGAGTGGCGTGGTGAAGAGATGGCAGCCCCATGAGAGCCGGAACCTCCGGACCGTGGGCAGCTGCCGCTCCTGTTTGGGTCCAGACGGGCCGGCAGGCTCAGTTCCACAGAGCATAGAAGCAAATAGAGTGTGGCCTTCGGGCCATGTGGTCAGCTCCCCCCCCCCCCCCCCCCCCCCCTCCGCTCTTCACTGAGGCGCTGGTCGCTCCACGCAAAACGTATCGCACGGTACACGGGGAGTGAAACTTCATATCATCAGATTTGCCTTTACAAGTTGCTTTAAGTAGATGAAGCAAAGCTACATCCTTCTATGTAGCTAGTTTCTCAGTTAAACTTTTTGTTTTCGCTTACAAAAATAAAGATTACCGTTTTGGGATTCGCTCATGTTCTACGATATGCAGTCTTTCTCATTCTATTTTGAGGAAACTATTTGCACTCCGTCTTCAGGCCACAAGTGGCCCATTGACCGTCGTCAGCTCAGGATGTGGATAGGAGGGGCGTGTCGTCAGCGCACCGCTCTCCCGACCGTTACGACAGTTTTCTTTGACCGGAGCCGCTACCATTCGGTCGAGTAGCTCCTCAATTGGCATCACGAGGCTGAGTGCACCACGGAAAATGGTAACAGCGCATGGCGAACCAGACGGTCACCCATCCAAATGATCTGACGGGAACCGGTGTATCCACTGCGGCAAGGCCATTGGCCTGAGGAAACTATTTGGTAAGATAATATTATTTTCCCCTGTATTGTAGCCACATATTGCACCTTGATACTGAACTTGTGTTCTCTTCGTTATTGTGATACTCGAAGTAAGCTACAACATCGTGCATATTTTCAAAAGTTAACAGTGAAAAATGTAGTCGCTAGCCAGGTTACGTTTTGTGGATTTTAGGACACAGGTTGCAGCGTATGAAATAGCTAACACACTGAAATTGTTTTAACGGTGGAAGGAGGGTCATGTCTGTTTCCGTTCTTGAAGAAATACGTCTTATGTACTGGAGACACTTTGCGACGAGATTGGCAGCTCCGCGCCACATGCGCAGCTATTGCCGCCCCCTGCGGCCTGCTATGCACAGTGCGAAGCTGCCTTGTGTTTCTCTTCTTTGTGTGCTGCCGATACAAACCGAAGATGGAAGTGAAATAGAAACTTATTGTCATGGAAAGACACCAGGACTCATGACACTGACTACATGCTTTTTAAGTCAATGCTTCCTGGTTTCAGGAAACAATGTTACCTACGCTGTTGAATTTATTTGCTCATTTATGTATAAATTGAACACTTTACAAGTGCTGTTTCAGCTGAGCGCACTGCGAACTGTTGGCATAATCTGCTGTTGACTGGTTCGTATGACGTACGAGCAATATAAAAAAATGGTTCAAATGGCTCTGAGCACTATGCGACTTAACATCTGAGGTCATCAGTCGCCTAGAACTTAGAACTAATTAAACCTAACTAACCTAAGGACACCACTCACATCCATGGCCGAGGCAGGATTCGAACCTGCGACCGTAGCAGTCGCGCGGTTCCTGACTGCGCGCCTAGAACCGCTAGACCACCGCGGCCGGCTGCAATATAACTTCCCTCAGTCAAAGTGTAAAATAGTTCCTGAACAGCACTTGATATGGGGGCAGCAAATAGAACAAACATACATTCTTTATAGGCACAACAGAAACACTGTTCGGAAGACAGCGTTTGCTCAACAATGTCTTTGTCAAAACTAGGCAACATACGCAAAAGCAGATCACACATACATGGTCGCAGTCTCTGGCAGCTGAAACCATCCTGGATTTGCCATTCTTTGATTTTAAACATATATCCTGTGTTATGATGACGACGAACAAGTAGTCGACAATGTTGACTGGTGGCCAATGCTAAACAGAAACATATCAATTACAGCAGGTTTGTCAAATGGCTCTGAGCACTATGGGACTTAACTGCTGTTGTCATCAGTACCCTAGAACTTAGAACTACTTAAATCCAAATAACCTAAGGACATCACACACATCCCTTGCCGGATGCAGGATTCGGACCTGCGACCGTAGCGGTCGCCCAGTTCCCGATTGTAGCGCCTAGAACCGCTCGGCCACTCCGGCTGGAACTCTAACTAATGGTTGGTATTTTAATAAAGTACGTTTTTCGTTGTTTTGTTGTATTTTCAGCCAGCTGCACGCTGGTCGACCACCCCCCACCCGTGTCGCCTCCAGGACGATAACGCGACAGCAGGGCTTCTACTCGAAGAGAACGTAAGCGCCACGCCCGATTGTTCGCGGCCCAGTTCTACAGCAGCTTGAGGAGTAGCAACTAGATAGAAGCGTCAAAGCGAATTACTTTGCTTGTACATTCTACGTAGCTCAATCTTAGCACTATTGTACTGAAGATCCTTGCTTATTTTGTCTGTCAGCCATTGCTTGCGACACATCTGTATGTTTCTGGAAGTTAAGTACTGTCAATTACTTTTCATAAGAAAACACATTAATACGATTTGTATGAATGTTGCCTAGAGATCCGAGGAAGCAGGTTTCCTAGACACCCCATATTCGCCGACTAGGCAGGATTCAACAGCATTGTCAAGTGAAGTCAGCGAGAAAGTGTTGATGAGAAACAGACAGGTCAAGGGGGTGAGTAGTGATTAAGAAGTAATTTTCTTTTAATTATCACTTTTAAATTAGATGCTGACTGTATAATTCATGTGGGTTTTAAATGGGTGTATAGGGTGAACAAAAATTCATTCAGTCGGACTTCGCAGTGCGATTTCTCACATGCTGGCAGTACAAAAATGTCTGTCACAAAATTTCGTCTTGCGCATATTCCGGGCAGCAAATGGACGTTAAAGATTGGCAATCTGGCAACGCTGTACTCACGTTTACGGTAACTACCTCTGCCACCATTTACAGCAGCGATGTGCAGATGGTGCAGTGGATAGCGTGTTGGGAAATCGAGGGTTCGAGTCTGGAGCGAGTCATTCTTTTTTATGTGCCAAATGTGGTCTGCGCGATACGGTCTATGGCGCCTTAATCGCCACACAGGGGTTACAGTAACATACTACGAACACAGGAACGGGAGCATAACGGTTTTCATTGGTCAGCTTTTAAGAAAGCCTTTTGCGCATCGTAGCCGCGAACTGTTTCGCGCCATTTCATTTACTAGATTCCAGACCTGTTTTCTGTTCCCAATGGTCCCATCGTAATTATTTGCAAAGCTACTGGTGACGTAAAGGCCTAACGAAACGTAATAGCCCTCAACATGGCAAGAATAATATTTGGTGTTAATCGATGGGGCCATTGGGGGAGGGTACACACAAAACAAGTTTCGAATCTAGTAGATGCGCTGGTGCGAAACAATTCACGCCCACGACATACAAAAGATTTCTTTAAAAGCTGACCAATGAAAACAATTTTATTTCCATGTCTGTGTTCGGTTTACATAACTGCAAATGTTTTGTAGAAAACCCACTGTGACCTCTGAATGACGATTAAGACGCCAGATACCGTACCATGCAGGCTACTATTAACACACAGAAACAAAAAGGGCTCGACTCCGATTCGAACCCCGGCATTCTTCATACAATCCTAAATCGCTACATACTGCACTTACTGCACAAAGTACTGTTATGTGCTGACAGAGGTAGTTACTGTACACGTGAGTACAGTGTTGCGAGACTGCCAATCTTTAACGTCCATTTACTGCTGGAAATATCGGCAGGGCGAAATTCTGTGAAAGACATTTTTGTATAGCCAGAATGTGGGGAATAGCGCTGCGAAGATCGAGTACGCGAATTTTTCTTCACCCTGTATGTACGATTCTTAATGACAAGAAACGATTTATAATTTTTTTGCTTTAGTCTAAAACTAGTGTACGGAGAGTGTAGTTGTTCAAGCTCAATGTGATGTGTAAAACCCAGTAACACAGTTAACAATATACAAAGTTTTCATTTTGTGAAGTTGTAATTTGTGTTATCTGGTCTTCTACATAAAACTGGAAAGAGGATTTACTGTGTAGACAATATTTCGAAAATTAATCTTTTTTCTAAGGACTGCGTAATACAATAGAATACAGTACGGCTGTGTACCAATGTCTGATTCTTGTTTGGGCTTCTGATGACAAATAATCGTTTTTAAAAGTTTTTCTTGACATTCAGTAAACCTCCAGTAATTTCTACTTTTCGAAACCCGTCATTCTACAAAGCTATCTTGCAATTAATGAGCACTCGTGTTCATTTACGATACTGTAGCAAAGCCTGATTCCCCCGTACACGTGGTATTTTTGTAAGTTCTGTGGGATCCGTTTTGGCTCAGTTTTGTCTGACAGTGGAGGGCAGTCGTCACTCAGAATTAGTTCTGCTGAGGGCGAAAACAACATAGTGATCAGGTCAGGTGACTAAGTAATTCACTGTGTTTGTAACCACGCCACTGTGATTTAACATGGGTATATCAGGTTAGCTATGACGCAGTAGCTGTCGAATTGTTGGGGTGTAACACAAAGCGCATTTTGACGTTACAGAGCTTAATTGGTTCTCACTTTTGGTTGGATTACTGCACCGGCAAGCGGCATGTATATAGTGATGTGTTACTCATTCTGTTTAACATGCTCACAAGAACCGGAATTGTGTGCTGAATTTTGATCCCTTACGTTCGGGAACGAAATTATTCACCTTGACTGTTAAGAAGAGAGATTGCATTAAAGCTCAAAACATGGAAATCTAAAATATACGTCTGTTTATGGAGCTCTGATATAGTTGCCTAACTGCAGAGATATGAAGCCATTAACATTAATTATTGACGGAACTTATTAATACTAATGCATGCACTCCGACACAGTGCGTCGCTTGCAGCTCTATTCCACACATCGTAAATTAGCACAGCAAGTACACACATGTATGATGAACTGCATACACTCGGCGATAAAATACTACCATTACCTAAGCTACAATTTGGAGCTGTTACACCGATAAATTCGCGTAACTGTAACGAAGTGTAGAATAGGCCAAAATAAACGTAATTACTTTGAACAGTCCCAGAACTAGAAATATACGCTCACATTTGTATAAACATTTCATTTCATATTCCTACGGTCGTTGCTGCTAATTTACGTACATTAAACGAACAAGACTTCCATTTCTTGATTCATGTACTAGAAGTGTGAGAAAAGTAATAAGACTGATAACCCTGAGAGTGATCTGACAACTCTGTGTTGTTATGCTTGTTTTTGCCGGTGCTTTCATTGCTCCCTCATGCTCAGTCCAAGATTTTGATGGCGTCAACAGTGAAGCTGTGTTTTTGTTTTGTGCTACGAAAATGGAACAGCGGAATTTCGAGCAACGTTATTCAACAAAATCTTGTATTAAAGTTGGGGAATCCACGAGTGTGTTCTCTGAACATTCTTTATGAACGGAACAAGTTTTTCACTGGCGCTAATCAGTTTCGGAAGACCGAGAACAAATTGAATTCTCTGCCTCGTGATGACTGGGTGTTGTGTGATGTCCTTAAGTTAGTTAGGTTTAAGTAGTTATAAGTTTTAGGGGACTGATGACCATAGCTGTAAAGTCCCATAGCGCTCAGAGCCATTTGAACCAACACGTTGAAGATTAGCCTCGCTCAAGGAAACCTTCAACTACAAAAACTGACGAAAAAGTCGAACATGTACGTGTTATTGTGACACGAGACCGAAGTTTAACAATAAGGATGATGTGTGAGCTGTTAAACACTTTCACCGTACATTCGACCGAAGATTTGTACATGCAAAAAGTTTGTGTCAAAATGGTACTGAAAAATCTAACAACCAAGCGAAAGGACACTGCGTGCGTTGATCATCTTAAGAGAACTGCCAATCAACACGAATTACATGTGTAATCACAGGTGATGAATCCTGGATTTTTGAGTGCGATCCTAAGATGTGATAAAGTGAGGAACGGCGCTCTGAGGTATCTCCTCGATCGAAGAAAGCTTGAGTAAGCAAATACTGATTTGCTTTTTTGACAGTAGGAGTCTTGCATAGAGAATTTACAGAGATGCCCTTCAAAGGCCCAGGAAAAGGGTAAATTGCGTGAGACTGGATGTTGCATACAAATAGATGCTGCATAATGAGAACGCCCCATGCCTCAAGGCCAAACCCCTCACGAGATTTTTGACCTCACAAGAGAGCCCTTTTGTTCCACAACCCACCTATTCACCTGATCTGAGTTCCTGCGACTTTTTTCTTTTTTCGAAATCGAAAAATTCTTAAAAAGATTTCATTTTGGGACTCTGTAGATCATTCAAAATAATGTGATCGACGTGTTAAAGGCCCTGCCAGTTGACGCCTTTCAGCGCTGCTACCGAGAATGGAAACGACTACTCCGCCAGCACGTAGCTGCCGAAAGGAAGTTATCTGAAGAAGACAATAGTGTTGCTTGGATAAAATAAAAACTACGGTGGATAAAAAATCTGTCTCATTACTGTTCTCACACACCTCGTAAATTTCCCAAAAGTAAAACTTGATAAGATTTATTAACCATAATTTACTATTGACCTGAAACATCATGGAAATGTCGAAAGGCTATGAATTTAAAATAGTTTTAAAATTGGGAATTTCCGTTGCGGTGGGCTGAATGTCACACCTCATCGGAAATTTATACGTGCTTCAGCGAAAAAATTAAGTTCTGAGATAAGAGACTGCACATTAGTTACACATGCCTAATGGGGGAAACAAATAAAGCGTAAAGCAATCAGTGTCGACACAGATCATATCAGTTTGTGGTATTGTGGAATTAATTTTCAGACATTTTTAAAGACATGTCCATTAGCATTATCAAGTTTGTATGGGAATTCATTGCAACTGTTGCAAAAGCCGCTGCTTTTTTTTCTTCCTTGTTAACACACTTGATTTGATCATCTTTTCCCAAGGTAAAAATTCGAATATTCTCAAATATTTCTCAGAAATTATGGTGAGCGCAGTTGGGGGCTTCAGTCCGAAATATGTTCCACAGTTATTTCTTCTACCCTTTGAACACTGCTGTTTAATTTTTCACGTGCTCATTCTGTGTCAACTACTTCTTATTCTAGACAAACACGTATTGTTCGTTGACTTCAAATAACCCTTAGAAAGAGTTAGCAAAACTGTTTTCAGCAGACCATGAAAGACTACACGAACACACAAAAAAGATCAGATCAAATATCCACAGAAAACGTACCGTTCACGATAAAAACTCAAAATATTAGTATAGGGGGCTTTATCACCCACTCTGATGTCAAACTTTGAGACTTTTTACTAGCAGTTTCCTTCATCCCAGCAACAGGAAAAGTTATCCGACACATCAAACATGTAAATGATGGGATAAAAAAGAAATATTGGCTCGCACAGAAGATACAGCTCATTTAGGAGCCAATGACAGAAAAATTCTAGATTTCATACGACAGTTAATCGATGTCTACAGATCAACTGGTCGGCGAATAAATATCAAGAAAAGGAAGTACTTTATGCTCAGCCATGGTCCCAAAGATACAGTAATGATAACCTGGAGGTTCAGACAGAAAAGTTTGAACAAGTAAACGAATTTCAGTATCTGGCAACGTTATTGAAAACAGTAATCAATATAGAAGATGAAATTAAACTAGATTCAGGTTACAAATAAAACGTATTATGACCTGTGAGATATTCTTGAAGTTTAGAAATATCTCTAGCAAATCGAAAACATGCATCAATAGATCACTTATATATCCGATTAGCTTATTCATTACGGATATTTTAGAACCCGTGATTGGTGATTGAATGCAAATACATGAAACTGAAACTTTTTGAGTAGTAATTTATCATTCTATTTATTATTCCTTGAACCGGTTCATCTCCAGATGGCTAGGAAGCTTCATATCAGTTTCTAGCAAAATTCTGGGTGCTGGACTCCGCCAGTATGGGCGTTTTTTTTTTTGTTATGTTTTAGTTTCTTCGCCAGTATCTAGCATGCGCTATACAGCTGTTGTATCATCAAGAAACATATATCCAGCCACGAGAAGGCCGCCAGGACGGTTGAAAGTAAGATTTTACATACTGTGGGAAGATAAGTAAAATCTCTGAAAATTATTTATTTGAGAGATTACAAAAAGGGACAAATTTAGTAAAATGTTGTTAACTAAGCATCAAAGAATTCAATTTGTTGGAAATTGTTTTATAATAATAATAATAATAATAATAATAATAATATGAAGATTTAGTGTGTCAAAGCTTTATCCAGAGCTACATTTATAGACTCAGATTTACCAGTGAATGTGGGAATTTTCGGCTGTTCATGAGAAAATGTGGGCATAGGAAGAACGAAAAAGTTGCTGATACAGTAACACTAGTGTCTCGTAGTGTAGATAAAATGCAGCGTCAGACTGTATTTTGGCGACCTAATGAAACACAGGCTGACAGCATCGCCGAATTGTATTTAATACTTCCATGCGGAGATCTTATTTACTCTGGAGACGAGGCAAACGTTTTGTCTGTGACTGTGGAAGACTGTTTAGTGTATTGTTCTCCTGGACCGAACATTTTCAAACAAGAAAGGTGTAAATGTCTTTAAAATGGCCGTAATAACTCTAATGGACAACGCATTCAATTTTGTGCTTTGTTCTATAAAATTCGGATGATCAACGGATAACATTATAAGTTTGCGAACGTTCTAAACTGGCATTTCGGTGAGTATTCAGTTAACCTCTCATTATGTCACAAACAGCTTTTCCTCTTTTAATTTTCTTAATGTTATTTTGCGGAGGAGTTAATGTGAATGGCTGGTGGCGTGCAGATAAATATTATTAATGCACTGTATTAAATAATACATCGTGCGCTACCATATTGCCGATACAGCGCAGACAACGTTTAGCATAACCAAACAAGTGTGTGCGTGCTAAAAACCTTGGTACACGATTACCAGGATACTCCATCACTTCACACAGTTATCTGTGGCCTGAAAATAAAATATTGGAAATATGCTGAGTAAATTATGAGTCAAGTATTAAATAATGAAAATTATTTGTACGGTTAGTTTGCGTGCGTGCGTGTGCGTTCAGGCACGCACGCCCGTTTGTGTGTGTGTGTGTGTGTGTGTGTGTGTGTGTGTGTGTGTGGGTAAGCTGTAGTGTAAGGTTACGAGTGGTTTTGGGAAATCTTTTACTTAAAATTTCTACACAAATCTTCATTAAATCTTCACTTACATGCATAGGTACACATACATAGATACATATGAGTACATACATATACAAACACACCGAAAATTTTGATTTTGATTTTTGGCTGGCCGCTGTGACCAAGCGGTTCTAGGCGTTTCAGTCCGGAACTGCGCTGCTGCTTTAGAGCCATTTGCAGGAGTTCCATTTTTGACTGGGACTACCTGTATGTCGCGGTGACAAATTAAAATAGTTTGAATCCCCCTGTTCCGACAAAGATTTTTGGGTGGTTTTCCTTGGTTGTTAGGTAAATTCCGCAAGTGATTGAACCATCCAATTAAATCTCACCTGGAACTCCTGCCCATTACCATTTTGCGTGGTAAGCAGCTGAAAAGAACCTGGAATTCATAATGGGCCAAATACAAAATAGCCAGCTCTATTCTTAGGAGTGGTGAATGAAAAGCGCAACATGAACGTCTTTAGACCCAAACAGATATCTTGATGTCAGTACTGTTTATCTTAGGATGCTATTGCAATTTTTTTTGAGAATAAGAAGAGATTAAAAGATTAAAACTGGTAGAAGCCGACCTCGGGGAAGGTCAGTTTGGATTCCATAGAAATATTGGAACTCGCGAGGCAATACTGACCCAACGATTTGTCTTAGAAGAAAGATTAAGGTAAGGAAAACCTAAGTTTCTAGCATTTGTAGACTTAGAGAAAGCTTATGACAATGTGGACTGGAATGCTCAGAGACAGCAAAGGACTTGGAAGAGCAGTTGAACGGAATGGACAGTGTCTTGAAAGGAGGATATAAGATGAACATCAACAAAAGCAAAACGAGGATAATGGAATGTAGTCGAATTAAGTCGGGTGATGCTGAGGGAATTAGATTAGGAAATGAGACACTTAAATTAGTAAAATGAGTTTTGCTATTTGGGGAGCAAAATACCTGACGATGGTCGAAGTAGAGATGATATAATATGTAGACTGGCAATGGGAAGGAAAGCGTTTCTGAAGAAGAGAAATTTGTTAACATCGAGTATAGATTTAAGTGTCAGGAAGTCGTTTCTGAAAGTATTTGTATGGAGTGTAGTCATGTGTGGAAGTGAAACATGGACAATAAATAGTTTGGACAGGAAGAGAATAGAAGCTTTCGATATGTGGTGCTACAGAAGTATGCTGAAGATTAGATGGGTAGATCACATAACTAACGCGGAGGTATTGAATATAATTGGGGAAAAGAGGAGTTTGTGGCACAACTTGACTAGAAGAAGGGATCGGTTGATAGGACATATTCTGAGGCATCACCGGATCACCAGTTTAGTACTGGAGGGCACCATGGAGGGTAAAAATCGTAGAGGGAGACCAAGAGATGAATACACTAAGCAGATTCAGAAGGATGTAGGCTGCAGTAGGTATTGGGAGATGAAGAAACTTGTACAGGAGAGGGTAGCATGGAGAGCTGCATCAAACCAGTCTCAAGACTGAAGACCACAACAACAACAAGAAGAAGAAAAGATTGATCCTGTAGTGTCATTATTCGCTCATAAAGTTCTGCGCAGCTTTTTGTAAGTTGCCCGTTTTCCTTTTGACACAATTTTCTTTTATAAATCCGCTATGTCGACGTCTATTTGAGCATTTTGTACGATTTCGCCGTTTATCATCGGACAGAGGTATGACTGTGTTGCAGAAATGACAGTCATACAAACCTCCTGTTAGAACAGTGTACACTGTCTTCTTGAGAAGCATTGTTGACGTTCATATGCGAGGGAACAGTTTTAATTGGTTCCGATCAAATACACTTGTGGAAGAAAATCGCTACCCAATGAGGGCACTGTGCTCCGTTAACGAAAATTGGCAGAGACATGTTTCTCATCTGAAAGATGATGTCTATTCAAAGTCTGCGCCAGTCGCGTAAGGGCGGTTCTAATAGCTCCAGTATGGGGATAAATCAGGTTTGCTTTAAATAGTAAGCGTTAGTTACGTGTGAGATTGGACGTGGTACGTTGATGTTGGTCAATGATGGCTTTAAGGAGACAAAGACCCCATTAGCAGTACCTGACTGCGTTTGAATTTGGTCGTGCAATATGACTACGAAAAGTTGGGGGTTCCTTCAGCGATATTGGAGAAAGACTTGGCAGGGATGTAGCCACCGTGCATGATGCCTGGAAGAGGTGGTCATGAGAACGTACGGTCTCAAGAAGATCGGATTCAAGACGGCCTTTGGCAGTACCGAGAGAGAAGACCATAGTGTTCGTCTTCGGCGTATGGCTCTGTCGCATCGTACTGCATCTGTAGCGGGAATTTGAACGGCAGACGGCATGAAATGTGTGAATTACTTCTTATCAAATGTTCAAATGTGTGTGAAATCCTATGGGACTTAAGTGCTAAGGCTACGTAATCCAAATTATCCTAAGAACAAAAACACACACCCTTGCCCTATGGAGGACTCGAACCTCCGCCGGGACCAGCCGCACAGTCCAGACGGCATCACGGTGACACGACGAACTGCTGCAAATCGATTACTGCAAGGACAGATCCGAGGCAGACGACTTATGGTGGTGTCAAGCGACAGCTCTTTGCAGAGTCGAGGTCTGTTATGTTCCTTGATGAGAATTAGTTCTGCGTCGGTGCCAATAGTGGCCGTATCTCGGTTATAAAGAGGTCAGTTGAGGACCTGCAGTCAAATTGTCTGCTTGCTAGACGCACTGGACCTACAGCTGGAGTAATAGTCTGGAGTGCGATTCCAGGAGTGCTGTCATGATTATCCCACGCCCCCTGACTGCAGCACTGTACGCCAGTCCGGTGATTCTACCTGTTGTGGTGCCGCTCACGATTCCAGGGGCTGTTTTCCAGCAGGATAACGTTGCATATACACCGCTGTTGTAACCCAACACGATGTACAGAGTGTCGACATCTTTCCTTGGCCTGCTCAGTCATCAAATCTGTTTCCAGTCGAGCATATACAGGACATAAGTGGAAGACAGCTCCAACGTTATCCACAAACAGCATTAACCCTCCCAGTGTTGACCGACCAAGAGCAACATGCGTAGAACTCGGTGCTACAAAAATTACATCCGAAACCTGTGCTGTACAATGAATGTACGTCGGCATTCTTTTATTCAACATTGTGGTTGTTACAACGGTTATTAATGTGCCAGCATTTCACACTTGCAATGGCTTATCTTAGGCTTATATTAACCAGTGGTCTTGCAACGTTAATTACTTGAATATGTTACCTAGACAAACGTACTCCAGAAATTTCATTGTTCTGCATCCATTCTTTCTAGGTGTTAGCCTACAATTATTTTCCGTCAGCGTATGTCGCAATTTTTTTAGTACATCGGACACTGTCCATTCGTCTGATACAATCCTAGTTCAGGTTTCTGGTTACACATTGTATCTTTGATAATTTCTGTTGCGAACTATATGTTCCGTTTAGATTGTCTAAGGTAGATTCCGATTTCGTAGCGCAGGTCATGTGAGCTGTGTGAAATCTTTCTCTCCACGTATCCTAAGTCAACGAGTCAACGTTTATTGGGTAAGTAAAGGCATTGAGATGGGAACAGAAGTACCATCCTAAAGACATTATTATAATAGTGTACTATTGATTTATAGAAAAGGTATGAAATGCATATTTCTGAAAATTAATCCACCAGTATGTGTCTCATACAAATCGTTGAGACTCCAGAACAGCACAAACAATAAATATTACAGACAATTCTTTGTTATTATGTATGTCCAGGGTGGTCTGTAACCTGATTTACATTTCCCTAGCTCCTGCTGTTGAAGTCTCTTTGTGCAGTCAATTCAACGATCTACAGACTAAGTTATACAAGCTTAGCGAAAAGCGCTGACTGTCAGTTCGTAACAATTACGTATATATTCAAAGGATTGCTAATTTAACTAATTTATTTCTTAATTGGTCTTCAGATCTCTACCCATACAGGCATCTACAAGTTGGAAAAGATACAACTGGCCCAAAAAATATTTCATGCTCCGTAACGTAAGCAAGCAATACATTTGGTCACTTAAAATAGTAACATTTCGAAAGAGAGACGGAAATGTTTACTATGTAAGACAATTAATAGAGCTGCATAAATGGTAGAAGTACTAACAATAAAAATTGTGCATAGATCGCATGTCAGTTATGGTTACAGTGTCGAATCAAGCACATTTAATTTTTCTTCGCAGAGGAAGAGAAATAATTCTTTTTTAACCTGCAGTTCGCATTATTCTCCAAGGATACAAACACCACCGAGGCAAGCGTTAGATGATGTTTACATCGCTTTCCACGGAGAAAAAAGCTTTGTGGCATCTACACTATAACTGTTTTGCTAGTTTAGTGTATTCCGTCAAGTACCTCAAAATGTACGGCATGCATTCAGAGCAATTACATTTGTGACTTCTGCCGCTAAAGGCAATGTATTCACAAATTGTTCGATTTTTATTTATTTTTAAGTTTTTCTACTTCAAAATACGTCCTTGGTTTCATTCAAGCAGTACTTCTAACCTTAATTTTGTTTTATTTCACTGTGACATCTCTGTGACTCATTTTCATTACTATTTAAAATATTTTAAAAGGGGGTCCGAATTGGGCAACAATTTTCCAAAAAGAAAAAAATGTAAGCTTTCTTTGTAATTCTTTTTAGAGTTAGGAAGATTATTTCAACCTGTCACTTAAACAAGTTGACAATTGAATGAAGTATATATTGAATGCTCAAAGCGTAAATTCCAGACATTATATGTCCAAATGTGTGTGAAATCTTATGGGACTTAACTACTAAGGTCATGAGCCCCTAAGCTTACACGCTACTTAACCTAAATTATGCTAAGGGCAAACGCACACACCCATGCCCGAGGGAGGACTGAAACCTCAGCCGGGACCAGCCGCACAGTTCATGACTGCAGAGCCTGAGACCGCTCGTCAAATCCCGAGCGGCCCAGATGTTATTTTTTTCAAAAAATACAAACAAAATCGGTGTCCACTTTTGGGTACTTTCCTCCACATATCTGAAGAAACAGACACTGCTGAAGATCGGCAGCAGCGCGAAATACTTCGAAGCTAATTCGCTGTATGTGATTTGCTTGACATTAGCTGTATTACGTATAGATGAGCTACCCTGTAGTGACAATTGTGCTTGCAGGCACCGATGAAGTGATTAAGGCGATCGCTCGCTATGGAAATCCGTATTCGAGTACCGGTCCGATCCCTACTGGGCAGTAGATCCGGACCTAATACAGCTGGTGTCCAGGAATGCGCACTCAGTGAATTAATTTCGAGTTATTCATTGCTCCTGACAGCTACTGATAGTTCAGAAACGGCAAATAGTTGATGAGATTCTTCTTCAGGCTGTACCCAATGGTGTATAGACGCGCATATGAAATAAGCGCAATTTGCCTACTTGCATGATTTAACACATATATCATATTTGGTGCAATGGCTCCCTAGAGGACGAGTCATTGTATATTGCTCCTACTGCCAATCCGTGTTTCCGTTTGGTGAAAAACACATAAGCCGTGTAGGAGACCAGATGAAACGTGCACATAATGCCAAAAATGTTCTCCGTTTTTTGTGTCACATGTCGGTAAATGTAGGATTTTTGCTGCCGCAGAACTTATGTAGGTAGATATTCTACAGTGCTTTTCCAGTAGGCTACAACTGTGCTCCGAACCGCGTGCCCTTCACGCGTCATGTGCTCCCAGTATTTCAGTTCTTTGCAGGTACTGGTGTCGTCACTCGAACTCTGTTTGGTCGCGACAGAGGTTGCGACCAGCACAGCGCCAGCCCAGTCGGCTGTCAAAGCGGCTCGGCGCCGCCGGGGGCGGAAGACGGGCGCGCTTTTCATCTCCGATGCGATCTGCGGCCCCGGATTTGCCGACCATCTGTGCGATCCGGAGGGCACAATGGCCGCCGACTGACGCCGCCGCCGCTGCTGCCGCCTGCCGGCCGCCCCGGTAAGCTCGCCGGCACCTGGCGCGGCCATTGTTGCCGCGGCCGGCTCTCCGCTTAGCCCGGCGTGGCGTGGCGTGGCGCCTCCTGTAATCCTGAGAAACGCCGCACAAAGAGCGCGCCGTGTATTCTCCGGCCCGCGGCACTCGCGTTGAATACCTGTCGCCAAGACAGCCGCAGACCGTTTCTCAGAAAATGAACCGGAGCCTTCGGGCGAAAGCGCCGCTCCGGCGTAGGCGAGCTATCTTTTCTTCTTCTTTTCCTCTTCTTTTTTGCCCCGTTCGCTCTCTGAATAACGTATCGCCCACATCCATCCACGACTCGGCCAAACCTGTCGGAAGAGACACCGGGAGAGTCTTTAGGTTGTTTACGGACCGCTGACGTTCTATAGTTGATCCTCATTAGGTACCGGATAACAGTGTCATTACTGGTGGACATTCATAGATTTGTTCTCGCACATCGATGCATAAGGAGATGATTCCGGAAATTTCCAATACTTGAAACCTAGCGTTAAATGTAAGTTACAAGGAAAAGGCTGCTCACGGAAGGAAGCATCCTTTTCCGGCTCCGCCAGATGGTTCAAATGGCTCTGAGCATTATGGGACTTAACATCTGAGGTCATCAGTCCCCTAGAACTACTTAAACCTAACTAACCTAAGGACATCACACACATCCATGCCCGAGGCACTATTCGAACCAGCGACCGGAGCGGTCGCGCGGCTCCAGACTGTAGCACGTAGAACCGCTCGGCCACACTCGCCTGCCAGCTCCGCCAGACTTGACGGAAAAGGCGACAGACGAATTATTACAAACTTTTGGGGTATTACTTGTTCGCAATGTTCTGCACCAGAGTTCCGAAGTCCTGGATCGGTGGAAGTCTCTGTGATGTGGTGAAGCCTTCTGTAAATTCGGCCCTGCTTTAAACTGTAAATCCTATGGGGTGATGATACTGGTTGCAGCTTGATAAAATTTTAGCAGATTTGTGCTGGTGTTGACTTTGATCCGATGATGGCATATGTCATGAAGGAGTAGTAGATATAGTAATGGTTCCAACGTCATCTGCCAACAGTGTAGTGGCATAGGTTCCAGAGCACAATGTTTGACTACCCTTTAGAGGGGGATGATCACAGCCAGGAGTAAAATTTGTAAATTTGTGGTAAGATCTTATAGGACGAAACTGCTGAGGTCTTCGGTAACTAAGCTTACACGTTACTTAATCTAACTTAAAAACTAACTTGCGCTATGGACAACACACACACCCATACCCGAAGGAGGACTCGAACCTTTTAGGGAGAGTGGGAGGGGGGGGGGGGGGGGGAGGGGCGAGCAGCCAGAAGGTTCAGTGTGGTGCAGACGTGTGAAGCAAGTAGGAAACCATGCCACAGACACGCGCTCGTTCTTCCTACAGCCATCTGAGCGAGTTTCAAACGGGTCAATTTGTGGCCTTCGGAGTGGTGAGTAGGATGGTCCTTTCGGAAAATTGCCACACAAGCTGGGTGTGATGCATCTGTTGTGCAACGATGCTTGTATCAGTGGTCAAGTGAGCATTCGCTCACTTGTGGGTGATGTTCTGCATGTCCATGCACCACAGACGATTGTCAGGATTGTCGTATTGTAAGGCCAGCAGTGGTATATCGTACAGTTATCTCAATACAGATCAAAGGGCCTGTGTGCCCAAAGGTGTCAACACGAACTGTACTATGGGCACGCACACTTTTAACCTGTGACTCACGCGGCAGCATAGCAGTGTACGGCTCCCACTTGGAACATGGAGTGGCACATTGTGGTCTTCAAGGATGAAAGCAGATTCTGCCTAGTTGCAAGCGATGGTCGTTTGTGCGTAAAACGTAGATCTGTTGAGTGCTGTCTCGTAGAGCGCATTCCACCAAGACATATTGGCCCCACCCCAGGCCTAATTGTAAAAAAAAAAAAAAAAAAATGGCTCAAATGGCTCTGAGCACTATGAGACTTAACATCTGAGGTCATCAGTCCCGTAAAACGTAGAACTACTTAAACCTAATTAACCTGAGGACATCACACACATCCATGCTCAAGGCAGGATTCCAACCTGCGACCGTCACGGTCGCGTGGGTCCAGACTGTAGTGCCTAGAACCACTCGGCCACTTTAACCGGCTGCGCCTAATTGTCTGGGCTGCTTTAAGCCACAACACACGTTTACCTTTGGTGTTTCTGGAGGGGCGGAGACCAGTGCGCGGTACGTTCAGAATGTTGTTAGATTCGTTCATTCGCCGTTTTGGCAATAGAAACCTAAATTGTTGTTCCAACAGGACAATGCTCGCGCACACGCTGCCCACGAAACTCAACGTGCTCAAAGATGCGCAGCAACTTTTCTGGCCAGCTCCATCTCCGGACTTGTCTCCAATCGACGTGTGGGGTGTGATGGGACGAGAAGTGACTCGTGCGACTCAACAACCAACAACTCTGACACAACAACGTGACCAGGTCGAGCAGGAGGCGTGTCGTAATGTTGTTGTGGGCTTCAGTCCTGAGACTGGTTTGATGCAGCTCTCCATGCTACTCTATCCTGTGAAAGCTTCTACATCTCCCAATACCTACTGCAGCCTACATCCTTCAGAATCTGCTTAGTGCATTCATCTCTTGGTCTCCCTCTACGATTTTTACACTCCACGCTGCCCTACAGTACTAAATTGGTGATCCCGTGAGGCCTCAGAATATGTCCTATCAACCGATCCCTTCTTCTAGTCAAGTTGTGCACCAAACTCCTCTTCTCCCCAATTCCATTCAATACCTCCTCGTTAGTTACGTGATCTACCCATAGAATCTTCAGCATTCTTCTGTAGCACCACATTTCGAAAGCTTCGATTCTCTTCCTATCTAAACTATTTATCATCCATGTTTCACTTCCATACATGGCTACACTCCATACAAATACTTTCAGAAACGACTTCCTGACACTTAAATCAATACTCGATGTTAACAAATTTATCTTCTTCAGAAATGCCTTCATTGACATTGTCAGTCTACATTTTATATCCTCTCTACTTCGACCATCATCAGTTATTTTGCTCCCCAAATAGCAAAACTTCTTTACTACTTTAAGTGACTCATTTCCTAATGTAATTCCCTCAGCATCACCCGACTTAATCCGGCTACATTCCATTATCCTCGTTTTGCTTTTGTTGATGTTCATCTTATATCCTCCTTTCAAGACACTGTCCATTCCGTTCAACTGCTCTTCCAAGTCCTTTGCTGTCTCTGACAGAATTACAATGTCATCGGCGAACCTCAAAATTTTTATTTCTTCCCCATGGATTTTAATACCTACTCCGCACTTTTCTTTTGTTTCCTTTACTGCCTGCTGAATACACAGATTGAATAACATCGGGGATAGGCTACTACCCTGTCTCACTCCTTTCATGTACTGCGACTCTTATAACTGCCATCTGCTTACTGTACAAATTGTAAATAGCGTTTCGCTCCCTGTATTTTACCCTTGCCACCTTCAGAATTTGAAAGATAGTATTCCAGTCAACATTGTCAAAAGCTTTCTTTAAGTCTACAAATGCTAGAAACGTAGGTTGGCCTTTCCTTAATCTAGCTTCTAACATAAGTCGTAGGGTCAGTTTGGCCTCACGTGTTCCAACATTTCTACGGAATCCAAACTGATCTTCCCCGAGGTCGGCTTCTACTAGTTTTTCCATTCGTCTGTAAAGAATTCGTATTAGTATTTTGCAGCTGTGACTTATTAAACTGATACTTTGGTAATTTTCACATCTTTCAACACCTACATTCTTTCGGACTGGAATTATTATATTCTTCTTGAAGTCTGAGGGGATTTCGCCTATCTCATACATCTATCCCAGGATATATTCGCCGTCTGTAGAATCGACCGGACGCCGGAATCAACGCCTGCATTATCAACCGTGGAGACTACACCGCGTAATAATAAGTGTGTTTTCAGCATGAGTCGATACCTGGTATCTTACAACTGCTTGTGCTATTGATCTATAAATGTAATAATTTCCTGAACTCCACATGCACTGTTGCAACAGTAAATCTTGAGTCAAGTGGGCACTTGTAAAAGGGTGTACTAATTCTTTTTTTCCAGCAGTGTATTTGCTTCTGTACAAAGCGCCATAACCTCGAACACTTTCGAAATAAAATCGCCGCGCTAAACAACTCTCGAATTGCAAATGGTAAACATGAATGAAAAATATGATAGCCACGGCAAAGCTAAACCTAGATGGGAGACGAGGATTTGACCTACCTAGAGTGAAGGTACATTGGCTCACTACTGCTATGTTTCTTGCAGATCATTCTGTATTCGTTACTGGATAATGAACATTCCCTAAAAATTTTCCTTACAGACATGTTATCCTTCTCGCATACTAGTCCGTGCCCGACTCAGGTCGAGTCGTTAGCGACACAATAAAGGAATTCATATCCCACTTCGTTACTATCGACCCGTTTCTTTATTCTCCTGAATTCACGTTAAATCTAATGGAATCATTTATGACTTTCATCAACGGTAGCAATTCGCACGTGCATATTTGTTCGTGAATAAAAGAAATGTTAGCATGCAGATTTGAACCAATGACCATACGTACGAGGATCCAAATAACCATCCAATCATCCAGCGCCTCCGGTATGTTAAGAAGTGATAACATGATAGTAAATAATCGTACACAATAATTTTAAACATTACATAAAAACGTATTAGACGAAGAATTAGCTGTAATTACATTGCGAAATTTAACATCCAGTCTCCAGCAACAGAAAATTTCAGAAATAATCCCAGCAAAGTTCTAGTAATGCAAAGGAGCCCGTGCAGAGAGGGCAGGTGTTTAACTAAAGTGCGAACTGATGAAACAGTTCTGCAGTTGGAACTGTTTGAACATCACAGCGCTTGGGACTGTTCCAGAAAAGCAGTCACGTGAGTTGTTCATGAAACATTAACACTTTTCTACTTCCTGAATTTTAGTGTATTAGGTGGCCAGGAGAGAACTGAATATCCAGAAACTATCCGTTAATTTTTAAAGTGCCAGTACATTTTATTTAATCGTATGACTAGGGCCCCCCGTAGGGCAGGCCGTTCCCCAGTTGCCGGTCTTTCAATTTGGCAACACTTCGGCGACCTGTAGTCGATGAGAATGACAAGATGATGATCAGAACAGCACAACACCCAGTCCCTGGGCGGAGAAAATTCCCCGACTCAACCAGGAATCGAACGCGGGCCCATAGGACTGGAAATCAGTCACGCTGACCATTCACCTACCCAGCCGGGGTATGGTTCAAGTTCTGAAAGTTAGCAGTTCTTACCCTGCGCCCTTACACCGCAGCCAGAGTGCTATTTGTACATGTGGGGAACACGAATTCCCAGAACACATACTTCTTCACTTTTATCGATACACAACAGCACACCAGAAAACAACGGATTACGAGAGTGACATGATTCGGGCAATAAGAGGCGAAGACGAGTGGGAGATAATAAATAAAATCACTAATAATGTTTCACGGACATTACGTGACCGATACAGACAGAAAAGACAGTACAACAGAACACTAAAACACACACGAAGCACGTAAGACAGCAGTTCCAAATCGTGCACCAACACAGACAGAAGTACCGAAACACATTCACTCAAACAACAAACACTTTCACCAACACGTACTGCAGACAATCTTACACAACATCTAGAATGATTAAACCGTATTGGAATAAACAGTGTAATGCAATCGACCCTTTAAACCTTCTCTAGTTTAAGTATAAACAGCAGGCATATCCATCCTGCAGTCATTATACCGCTGTTGGGATGTAACTATTGCGACTGAACACTTAGTATATAAGCAACATAATAGGCAAAGTTGAAGACGAGTAATATAGGAACCGCAGATTAATTAATAACCCCAAGAAATAACATACAGTTCCTAAGACTCACACGCCACTGCGATTTCCACAATGTACATAATAGTTATAGCGTGTTTGTAAATAGTGTTTACAAATATTAAGCCGTAAATTGTAGCGAATCGGGACTGCAAGACTCGCAGGAGTATTGCGGCTCTCAAACCAGGCTATTTGAGGCAGGGTAACATTTCTCTTTCTCTTTCCATCCAAGTCTTTCCTATCGTCTACCATCATATATTTTTAAAATGCGATAATTTTTTGTGTCCTTTCTTTCTTTCAATTTCTAATGTATTTTTAATTTATTATTACTTCCACTGTGGTTACTGTAAACAATAATTGCTGCTTGTAATATGGAATGTGTGTTATCTACATGAAACGCTGTGAATTGAACGACCTGTTATAAAATGTAAGGCAACAAGGCTCAGACACGCCTTTCTTGCCATTGCCAGTTTACATTTTATGTCCTGTCTACTTCATCCCATCATCAGTTGTTTTGGTCCGCAAATAAGAAAACTCATCTACTACTTTGTGTGTCTTGTATCACCTGGTTTAATTCTACTGCATTCCTTTATCCTTGTTTTGATTTTCTTGGTGTTTACTTTACATCCTACTTTCAGACCATACATACATACCGTTCAAGTGCTTTTCCTATGTCCTTTGCTGTCTCTGATAGAATAATATCATCGGCACACCTAAAAGTTTTTGTTACTTCTCCCTGACCTATAATTCCTCATCCAAATTCTTCTTGGATTTCCTTTACTGTTTGCTTGATGCGCAGACTGTTTAACGCAGGCGATAGGCTACAACGCTCTCTCACTCCCTTCTCAATCATCGCTTCCCTTTCATGCCCCTTGAGTCTTGTAACACAAAAGTACATATTTATCATTTTATGTGACTATTCAGTCAGATTCAGATTGACAGTAATAAGATTTCGTTGAACTTTTGTCACATTTTAATAATTGAATGTCCCTCATTGCAAATTTTCAAAAATCCTACCGCTCTACAAATATTTCGTTCACCTAGCTGATATTGTGGCTGCTATGCCACATCCCTGCCCAAGTTTATTACATTTTATTGCTGCGTTATAACGCACAGCACAGGAAGATTTTGCTACGGGAGGCTATCGAGCAGGTAGGATCAAAAGGCAGACTAATCGAACGACGTGACAGATGCGCCCGTAGCGTGAGAACGGCCGGTTGAACAAGATCCGTATCGTACTGGAACACGTAAGAGACACTGGCGATTCTCCTATTACGCTGGGCGCCAAGAAGCGAATCTTTTATTATTTATGTTTCCTGTTTAGATATTGATATACAGCACCAACTGTGTTGATGAGTTTACGTACACTGAGAACTTGTTGATAACAGTTTCAGTATCACTCAGTTCATCAGGGGATGATTACAAATTTTAGTTCCTGTCAGTACTTATTGATGGAAGGATAGACCAACCACAAATGCAGCCTAAGAAGGCAGTCACTGATTGCTAGTCTATGAGCGTTTTAGAGGGAGACAATACGAGAATCCGCGAGTTAGAGGTGATCTCGCATTAACAAGGAATAATTTGTTGGAGTTGCCTCTGATGATAATAACAATACGGGAAATGAACGCGCAGTCAGAGAAATGTTCTTAATGTTGATATTAATGTTAAAGTGTTAGCTAATAATAAATATGAAACAGTGACTGAAGTGAGTAAATCTCAGAAAGTACAGGATGATGTTGAAGTTAAGGTGATTGGCATACAAAATGTAAATAATGAACGATGGCAGTAGGCAGTAAAAAGAATTGTGGATTGAGACGTGCTGTATAAAAATTAATGTTACCTGGAATGTGATAGATGTCATAGAATTTCCATAAGATAAAAAATAAAATTGTCAAAAGGATTTTGAGGGATCTGAAGCAAATATGTAGAAGAAGTAATGATGAGCTAAAATAAACTAGGGAAGTTCTATCAGATACAATTAATTAATCAGATGACCAACACTTGTGATTAATTAAGAAAGGAAATCAAAAATGAAATTGCCCAAATGAACTCTGAATTGGTGGCTTCGAAAAAAAGTTTATGTCTACGAACTTGTATGCTGAAAACGGCGAATTAAACACCGAGCAAAAAAGTTTAGGAGACAGCGTTTGTGATGAAACTAAAGTACAAGAATATGACGATGCAATGGGAAAAACTGAGGACTAGGGTAATGAATTAAAGGCAGACTCACGAGTCGTAAATGAAGACATGAGGAGTTGTGTGACAGAGAAACAGGCTTTAAATATGTGGAAAAATGTGCTGAAAAAGATAAACAGTTGAATTAATTAATGATGAAGTAATGCGAAATTCATTTTGTAGAAAGGGAAGTAGTAATGAATAATGAAAAATGCAACTAGCACGGATGAGGAGTGTATATATAAATCGAATATGAGAAAGATAATACTATCTGTGATGAAGTATATCGGAACAATGACTGTAAAATATACAGTATCAAGGATAACTTTATTTGGTCAAATAATAATTGTGACGATGTAGTTTATGATTATGTAGGTCAAGTAACAGGTTATGATGAAGATAAAACATTGCTAAAATTATTGTGAAAGCATAAGACAATGTTTTCTGAAATCTGTGTGGTTGGAGAAGAGTATATGCTTCCTGGCTTGAGATGCAAAAGTATAGTCTTCGAGAAGACGGCTTCGTGTCATGTTATAGTAGTGCGAGGAACTGTGGACGATAAAATGTGCAGTTGTTTAGATTGTTTGAACTGTGCCTATTCATTTAGTGTTTATTGTGAGATCATTATCATGTTTTACTAATTGGTGTGCCGTCGACCACGGATTGTCTATGTATTCCACGTTTAAAGCAGGAGAGAGAATTCATAGAATGAGTGCAGGGAATATGGAATGTTAATTCAGCTGAGATCATAACAGCAGTTGTGAAGACGTGGCTAATGTTGTTCGGAATAACGAATTAGCGGCCTCCACCTGTTACGGCAAGGTCTTTGCCGCGGTGCTTGACAGTGGAGCAGATGAATGACGTATGCTGTTTGATGCGGAGGGGTTAGGAAGAAGTCGTTTAATATTCAGAAACAAGTAACGGATCTAGTTTATAATGAGATGAAGATGATTATGTCATAATTAATACTAAAGTTATTGTATTTACCCTATTATCCATTCACGTAATTCGTAATTTTGGGTGTCCAGGAAGATTGTACTATTGAATGGTCGAAGAATTTAATGTATGTTGCATGGGTCAGAATGTACGAGGGGAATAGAGAGAGGGTGCCAACAACACCAGCAACGGGCGGATCAGCACAAAATTCTGTAATTAGTCACAGAAAACAAGAAAATGGGCGCAATTGTGCCGTAAATGTTGACAAGGTCAATACATTTGTTAGTGAAATGTGTTACTAGAAGGATGAAAGTATATATTGGAACAATTCTGTAAATTATAGAAATTTGAGGGAGGCAGATTTTCAACATGAATAATTATACAGAATTTATTGAATACCGACAGTAGGGACTACCATATTAAGAATTAAAAGAACTTCGAAATATTGAGAAGACAAAATAATTAAGGTTCAGGAGGGTTGGAGTTCTTCCTTGTTTTCTCTTAAGAAATGATTATCGCCCGGAAACTTTGCCTTGCATAATGTGGGGGGTATGTGGTGTTTATGCCACATCCCTGCCCACGTTTATTACACTTTGTCGCTATGTTTTATTGTACAGTGTAGGAAGAGTTTGCTGCAGGAGACTAGCGGGTAGATGGGAGCGCAAGGCAGAGTCATGGAACGACGCACGAGATGGTCACACACCGTGAGACGTTTCTGGAGGACAAGAGCTGTATCGTACTGGAGCTGAGAGACACAGTGAGGATTCACGCTAGGCGCCAAGAAGTGAATCTTTCATTGTTTACATTTACATACTAAATATTAATACACAGCTAAATATTAATATACAGTAGCAGCTGTGCTCATGACGTTAGTAGCACTGAGAACTTGTTAATTAAATTTCAATATCTCTCAATTCATCAAGAAATGATAATTACCCGTTTTGGTTACTGTCAGTGCTTATTGACGGAAAGGATGGGCCAATCACAGATGTGCCCTGCAAAGGCAGACTCAAAACTGTTAAGAGAGCACACTTGTTGCCTACAAGTGTTTCCGAGAAGGCAATACGTCATTTCTTAGAGTTGCGTCGGATGTTGCTCTTCTGCTAGCTTGTGTTAATCTCGTGTGAACTCGAACACCGTGTGGAGATTTTTACTGTGTCTTTTGCGGTTATCTAGAAATGATTATCTCCTGCAAAGAGTGCCTTGAACAATTGTAGACTACAGAAACAAAAAACAAAACAAAAAAAGATTCTTAGAGCGAACAGAAAAAAATCCAGTGGCGTCCCAGTACACCGTAATTTCAATTTTAATAGCAATGAATTCTTTCCCATTAGCCACTTCCTTATGCACTGTTTACTGCAGAGCCTGCCGCCAGCGGAGGAGAAACCAACTGAGGCGACAGCTAAATCCGTACAAGACGAGAGGTAAGCAAATTGCTTCCAGCTGTTCTAGGAACAGTGAGTGCGGACATTGTTTACTGAAATCCACCGTGTTTGTTAATTATGGCAGATATTTTTCCTGGAAAGTGCTATATTCAGGAACTCACCGTTTAGTATTTGAGGGCAACGATTTGCATCTTTTCGGAATTATACTGACATATCCCCACAAATACTTTACAAGGTACTGAAGTAAAGAATTTAAGCCCGTTTCTCGCACATCACCATCTTTGTTCTCACTAACAGCAAGGTATCATAATCTCGATGACTACTGAACCCCTCGTGTAGGTCACCTACGCAAATATTTTCACTGAGGCGAAACAGCTCCACAGTCTTTTCAAAATCCCTGCTTGCGGAGAAAATACTCTAGGCAATACGTAGGGACTGTCTCCGATCATATTAGACCGTGTTTGTAGATGCAGAAGAAGCATAATGCTACAAAATCTGTTAAGGTCTTCCTCTGAAATGACATACAAAACACATTTAGAAGCTTTTTGCTTTTCTACCAAAATGCTGACCCTCCTTCTCTGCCAGTTTTTAGCTTTGAACTTTCTCATTTGTTTGTACGTTTCTAGTGCCCTGAACTCAAACCTTTCTAGTGCGTTAGCTACCATTTCCAGCTGATGCCCAGCGTTATTTAAGAAATTAAAGTGAATTTCAGATAACATTACTTGTTGTGAGTCACGTTTCATGAAAATGTTAGTAATTTGGGACAATAAGGAATACTACTGAAGTAACTTTTAATTGCTTCCCATTACTGAAGCTGTCTGGAAGTGGCTTCTATGAATGGGAGCCACCTAGTTGGAATATACATCAGATTTTCAGTCTACTCCAAATTCCCAAGTTCAAAGGAAGATTTTAATTTTTTTAATGAAACAGAAGTAATTATATCTTTGCAACTACTTTTTCAACATCTGTAGGTAATCTTGTCAGTTGCAAACTTAATTGTGGCATGATTAGAACAATTAGCTTTCAGTAAGTCAAGGTTTTTATTTCTCACGACTGGTACACGGAATGTGTTTCTCCAAAGTTGATGTTGCCAATGCGTGCACAGCAAGACGACACGTAATACAGATGAAAATGTGTTTTGCTATGCACAGAAGTACCATACTAGTAACTGCCACAGATGACCTCAGCACTTTCAACAAAATTAGGAGTTTGTCTGGCACGCTCTTCAAAGAGTCGAAGTACCGGATGCAAACTGGGAACATTTTTCGATTATATTGGTTAGAAGCAACCGTTGCCGATGAAAAAATGTTAGAGTTTTTCCTGGATATTTTAAAACAGCTACGGAATTATTAACACTTTTAGGACCAAGAACGTTCTTCATAATTATTTCTGCTTTAGTGTGTCCACATGAAAGTTTGGAGCCAACTGTAGATCACTGAAAATGTGGGACACACGTTTGTTTCCTCAGCCCAGACATGAGTAAGTTAGGATATGTTTCACTGCATAATACATTGAACTGCGTCCACACCCGCTGCTTTGATTGTGCTCTTCTTTATTGATTAAGTTTACAAAATAGCTTGCTGGTTTCGACTGAGGAAGCAGAAGTCATGAGATTCCTCATATTATCGTGTCCGACTTCGTTTCAGCCGGTGTAGTGCAGCAACTCGGCGTGGTTCAAAATGGCTCTGAGCACTATGGGACTTAACTGCTGAGGTCATCAGTCTCCTACAACTACTTATACCTAACTAACCTAAGGACATCACAGACGTCTATGCCCGAGGCAGGATTCGAATCTGCGGCCGTAGCGGTAGCGCGGTTCCAGACTGTAGCGCCTAGAACCGCTCGGCCACCCGGGCCGGCCTTTCGGTACAGTACCGGCACCACCAGTCACCAAGGAGCTATCGGTCTGAAGACGGTCATGTGTTACTGAAGCCGGTTGCCAGGACAAATAAATACCAGTATTGGAAGTCCCCTGCCGAAATATTGACCCATGTTGCCTTTGTTGACGTCCATAGTTGCTAAAGTGTTACCAGTGCTGGATTTTGTGCACAAACTGATGTCTATTTTGTCCCATAAATATTCGATGGGATTCATGTTGCTGGATATGGGTGGTCAAATAAATGGCTCGAATTGTCAAGAATGTTCTTCAAACTAATGACTAACAGTTGTGGCCAGGTGACATGGCGCATTATCAATAAGAATTCCATCCATGAATGGCTGAAAATGGTTGGTTCACATGTCTCTGAGGACTATGGAACTTAACATCTCAGATCATCAGTCCCCTAGCACTTAGAACTACTTTAACCTAACAAACCTAAGGACATTACACACATCCATGTCCCAGACAGGATTCGAACCTGCGACTGTAGCAGTCGCGCGGTTCCGGAGTGAAGCGTCTAGAACAGCTGGGCCACAGAAAATGCTCTCCAAGCAGCCGAACCTAACTATTTTCAGCCAATGTTCGGTCCCTTTGTATCAGAGGACCCAACCGATTCCATGTAAACACAGTCCACACCATTATGGAGCTACCACCATCTTTCACAATTCCTTATTGACGACATGAGCCTATTACTTCGTCGGCCCTGCGGCACTCAAGAACCCTACCATCAACATTCACCAACTGAAATTAAGACTCTTCTGACCAGACTACGGTTTTCCTGTAGTCTATGCTCTGTCTGATAAGTCACGAGCCCAAGAGAAGCGCTGCAGTTGTTGTAATTTTTGCAAAGGCTCTCGCGCGGGTTGTCTGCTGCCATAGCCCAGTATCGCCAGATTTCACCACACTGTCCTAACGGATACTTTCGTCGCACGTTCCACATTTATTTCTGCGATTACTTAATGCAGTGGTGCTTGTGTGTTAGGACTGACAACTCTACGCAAAAGCCGCTGCTCTCCGTCGCTAAGTGAATGCCGTCAGGCAATGCGTTGTAGGCCTACGTGGTGAGAGCTAATGCCTGAAATCTGTCATTCTCGGCACACTGTTCACATTGTGGATATCGGAATACTGAATTCCCAATCGAGTTTGGAAATGGCAATGCCCCATGCATCTTGCTCCAACTACCATACTGCGCTTAAAGCGGTCATAATCACGGCGGAAGCCTTTTCTCATGAGTCACATAAGTACAAATGACAGTTCCGCCAATGCACTGCCTTTTTCTTACTATGTACTCGATACTATCGCCATCTCTATTCGTGTATATCACTGTCCCATGAACTTTGTCGCCACAGTGTATTTTATCTTTCAGAATTACCCTTTTTCTTAATTTATTGTTCCTTATACTGTGCGTGTTGCCTTAGGTCAGTTTGACTACCGCGCGAAATACTAAAGTGCTTCCTGCACGAAGTGCAAAACAGTCGCTTCTCGTCTAGTCCTGGCTTAGCCCACAGAAATATTGTAAGTCGGATGTTTAGGTTTTTATGTTGGTAACGCCACCTAGCGCTCTTTAAAGTAGGCTGTTTAGGTTTTTATGTTGGTAACGTCACGTAGCGCTCTGTATGAATATCACTGACTGTGCTGTGTGCAGTCTGTGGCTGGTTTGCATTGTTGGAATATTCGCTATCGTAGTGTTGGACAGTTGGATGTGAATAGCACGTAGTGTTGCGCAGTTGGAGGTGAGCCGCCAGCAGTGGTGAATGTGGGTAGAGAGATGGCAGAGTTTTGAGAGCGGACGATTTGGACGTGTGTCCATCAGAAAAAGTGGATTTGTAAAACTAGGTACCATGAACTGAAGGTAAATACATTGTTTTTCTCTATCAAAATCTTTCATTTGCTAACTATGCCTATCAGTAGTTAGTGTCTTCAGTAGTTAGAATCTTTTATTTAGCTGGCAATATTGGCGCTTGCTGTATTGCAGTAGTTCGAGTAAAGAAGATTTTTGTGAGGTAAGTGATTCCTGAAAGGTATAGGTTATTGTTAGTCACGGCCATTCCTTCATAGGGATTATTGAAAGTCAGATTGTGTTGCGCAAAAAATATTGTGTGTCAGTTTAGTGATGATCAGAATAAGTAAAGAGCGAAATGTATGGGTACGTTCAGTTCTGGTCAGCTGTTGGAAAATCAAATAACATATGAGGTTTATCAGCACAGTCATTCATAATTTTTTCTAAGGGGATGTTTCGTAATATGTCTTCCATTCCTTGAGATATATGTAGCTATGATTGCTTTGAGATTTAAACTTTTTTGATGGGTATTCTTTACTCTCAAACATTTTTAACTTGGAACTAATTTTGTAATGAAGGCTAACGGTTTAAGAACACAGATCGAATAACACATGAATCAGACTGGAGACTGTGGAAAATGCTGTGTAAATTAGTGTCGTTGGTTGTGGCACCGATATAGAACCTCAAGTTTTGCCACATTCAGCGAAATTTAGCGTAACCAAGGAAACTATAACACAATAATTGTTCTTGCCGGATATAATTAATCCATAAAACATAATTCGTGATAGACTTAAATATTACGGGTAAGAAAATGAACGGAGGAAGAAACTGTAGGTGAAGAAGAATGTGTTAACAAGGCAACCCTGTTCTCCAGCGACGATGCTAGCACAGAAACAGCAGTACGAGCTTATAACGTCTCCATGGCGATCGCTGGCGCGGCGCTTCGCCTGCACTTAATGTCTTTGTAGTTGAGGCCGCAAAACCAATTTTTTCACCCAAATTCTAATGAAAGCGTCAGAAGCGGAACGGGTAAGCCAAAACAGTGAAAAGCCCTTTACATGTTTATGTAACACATTTTTTGGCAAATAGTGCATAAAAGTTAGGCAAAGCCATTAAATTGCAGTTAAACAACTTTTTTGAGTCTTCTGACTAGTTTAATGTGGCCCGCCGCGAATTCTTCTCTTACGTCCAGCTTTTCATTTCAAAGTCCACTATTTGTTGGATGTATTCCAATCTCTTTCTTACTCTACAATTTTTACATTCTGCAGCTTCCTGCAGTACCAAGGAAGTTCTTCCCTGATGTCTTAAAAAGAGGACCTGTCATCCTTTCCTTTGCCGGCCGGGGTGACCGAGCGGTTCTAGGCGCTACAGTATGGAACCGCGCTACCGCTACCGTCGCAGGTTCGAATCTTGTCTCGGGCATGGACGTGTGTGATGTCATTAGGTTAGTTAGGTTTAAGTAGTTCTAAGTTCTAGGGGACTGATGAAATCAGAAGTTAGGTCCCATAGTGCTCAGAGCCAGCCATCCTTTTCTTTCTTTTTGTCAGTGTTTTCCATATATTCGTATCTTCACCAATTCTGCGGAGAACGTCCTCATTCCTTACTTCATCATTCCATCTAATATTCAGCACTGTTATGTTGCACCACATCTGAAATACTTCGATTGTCTGCTATTCGTGTTTTCTCACAGTCCACGTTTCACTACCGTACAACGCTGTGGTCGAAACCTACATTTCCAGACATTTATTTATCTAATTAAGGGCTACGTTTGACACTGGCAGACTTCTCTTGGCCAGGAATGCCCTTTTCACCAGAGCTAGCCTGGTTTTTATGTCATCCTTACTCTGTTGATCATGCGTTATTTTCTGCCTATGTAGCATAATTCCTTAACTTCGTCTACATCATGGTCCCCAATTCCAATGTAAAGTCTTTCGCTGTTCTCTTTTCTGCTACTTCGATTTACTCTCAATCCATATTTTGTACTAATTAGACCGTTCATTGCATTCAGCAAATCTTGTAATTCTTCTTCAGTTTCACAGAGGGTGGCTACGTCATCAACGAATGTTATTTTAGCTTTATACGTGAGTTATACGTAGGGTTATACCTCTTAATCAGTAGATTATGACAGCATTTGAAACTTTTTAGTCCGGTCAATAATTATTTACAATACTGCCAATCAATTTTTATTACCCCTGAAAGTTGTTACACAGGCAACCTGCAACCATCACGAAGTGATAGTTTTCGTAGTTTAGTAGAACAGAGACAAAATACGATATTTTTATATCCGTGTTGGCTTTTGATTAAATATGCTGCCGTCAATGTTTGTTGATGGAAAATGGAACCAGCCATAAATTTGTTTGCTGTTGCGTTTTTCACCAACAGCAGGACGTTTTGTATGTACTCGACGAGTTATTTGTAAGTTTAAATCGTTTATATAGTGCGTCCGGAAAGTCGCCGTGAACTGGACTTCGGATGTAAATTACACTGGAAGTTGGCAGAGCACAAGCGGGAAGAACTATTTTTTCATATGTATGTGACTTTAAAAATAATCGTTCTACCGCTGCATAACATTTAACTGCTCGGTTCCATTAGCGTAAGCTACTGAAAGCAATGTGTAGTGTTTAGATGTTCACTCTGTTTAAAATTACGGTGCATTCAACTGACGAACGTATTCCTCCTGTTGAACACGTGTTTCGACCGGCAGAAGAACACACAGATTTAGTGCAGGAAGTATTTGCTGAAAAATTCCTGGAAACAGCTGTTGTTCGTGAACTTACTGAGAAATTTTGAGAGAGAGTTTCAGCGTAGACGTTGAACGAACTTGAAGACCACCCACACTAAATGAACTGAAGTTGTTGTACATTTATGATTCCTGTGTAGCAGAACCCAGCGTAATCATATCGCAAATTGGCACAATGAAATATTATCGCCCTTGCAACTGCAAATCAAGCAGTTGAAGCACTGAAATTGTTTCCGTGTAAAGTGGCAGCAGTGCAAGAATGGAAAGATGCGGGTCATGAAAAGCGGATCCGTTGCCGCAAACGGTATTCATGTTTATTGAGGTGAATACCATGGATATACTCGATGTCGTCTTCTATACAGACGAGGCCACATCCCACTTCTCCGGTCACGTCAACACACAAAACAGACGATCACAGTCGACGTCGAGTCCTTGCACTGTGCTTGAAACGCCCTTGCTTGATCAGAAATTATAAGAGGCGCTGACGTGTGGGGTGGGGGATGGAGGGGGAGAGGGGGATGGGGTTAAAGGGGAGGGGAGGGGGGCAGCAACATCGAAACAGGGGAGGCACGTAGCAACATCCAAACATCCAAACGGTGCAGTATTGGACCTTTATTTCTTGAAGAAACTGAACAATGAACGTTACTAATAAATTTTGATGTTAGTAAACGATCCAAGATTTCGTTGGCCACCTAAAGAAAGCTGAATTCAGCTACTCAAGATTTCTACAGGATAAGGCTACTGTGTACGCAGCTAACAACACTAGACATGTGTAGAGGGAGACTTTTTGGCGAACGTCTCTTCACTTATAATCTATGGTCTCCTCACTCGCCTTAACTTACTCCATCATACTTTTCTCTTTGGGCGAGCAGCAAACTTCTGTTCCAATCGTCCATGCACACATTGTGACTTAAAGACTGAAATAACTGAGTATGTGAGATGTATTTTACGATTAGTTATGCAGAGAGTGTTTTGCAATAAGACTTGTAAGTAGGCTGTTTAGGTTTTTTATTGGTAACGCCGCCACCACGTAGCGCTCTGTATAAAAATCACTGGCTGTGCCGCGTGCAGTCTGTGGCTGGTTTGCATTGTTGTCTGCCATTGTAGCGTTGGGCTGTTGGCTGTTAACAGCGCGTAGCGTTGCGCAGTTGGAGGTGAGCCGCCAGCAGTGGTGGACGTGGGGAGAGAGATGGCGGATTTTTGTAATTTGTAAGAATGGATGTCATGAACTGCTATATATATATTATGACTATTAAGGTAAATACATTGTTTGTTCTCTATCAAAATCTTTCATTTGCTAACTATGCCTGTCAGTAGTTAGTGCCTTCAGTAGTTTGAATCTTTTATTTAGCTGGCAGTAGTGGTGCTCGCTGTATTGCAGTAGCTTGAGTAACGAAGATTTTTGTGAGGTAAGTGATTTGGAAACGTATAGGTTAATGTTAGTCAGGGCCATTCTTTCGTAGGGATTTTTGAAAGTCAGATTGCGTTGCGCTAAAAATATTGTGTGTCAGATTAAGCACAGTCTTGTATAAATTTTTCTAAGGGGACGTTTCAAACTAAGCGGGTTCAGACGTATATAGCCGTCCATGGGGGTCATTTCTAACATACATTGTAACTGCACGGTGGTTTTCCTAATGGTTTGCATAGCTCCTAGCACTACTGCCAAGCCATCTGTAGGTGGAGGTGGTATCTACATTTACAACAACAAGGGCATTTACTTCTACAGTCCGCGGGGTAGCGGAGGGCAGGTTTGCTGGCACCATGATTTTTCCGGTTTCCTGAACGACTGGCAGGAGTTGCAGGAGAAGCACGGCTGTCGACGATCTTCCGTGGAAGCCCTGACTTGTCTGACCTTGTGGTGTTGTGGTTCAAAATGACTCTGAGCACATTGGGACTTACCTTCTGAGGTCATCAGTCCCCTAAAACTTAGAACTACTTAAACCTAACTAACCAAAGGACATCACACACATCAATGCCCCAGGCAGGATTCGAACCTGTGACTGTAGCGGTCGCGCGGTTCCAGACTGTAGCGCCTATAACCGCTCGGTCACCCCGGCCGGCTGTGGTGTTGTGGTCGTGGTCATTTCGCGAGATACACCAGGCAGCAAGTGTTAATTACGCGACACCTCCAATCACAGACTCATCGTGTAGACGTGATAATGTTTCTTTTCTTTTCTTTTTTAAATTTATTTTATCTTTGTTTTAAAATTGAGACTAATCTACGCTTAAAATTCACTTTTGCCGTTGGCTTGTCATTAGGTATATGAAAGTGAAGATGGGACGTGGTCAGAATAATCATGTTATGAACACCTTTTAGATGCTCTTGAATTATAAGACATAGATTATCATGAGAAAAACAGGAAGTTCATACCTACTTCGGAATTCATATTGTCTCGGCCAGGCTGATTTGTAAAGTCCTAGCAAGCCAAGGCGGTCATCATAAGAAGTTAACTTCCGTATCGCAACAACGCAGTTGAAAGCTGTCCAGCCTGCAGCGGATTCTCCAGGCGGTGGCCAGCAGTTAACACGTGACTTCTCTCGAACGGGATGGTATTGGTTACCGAGAAAGGGTGCGTACTGGGCGAATTGTCAACAGATCACGTTGCACAGGAAAAAACAATACCGGCTAAAGTGGCGATCCTACTCACCACGTACGCCACAATTAACTGTAATTGAACATTATGGAAGAATATTGTACCGTAATGAAAAATCACTAGTACAAATGAATTAAAATATTAAGTACCGTCGGCAGCGGTGGCCGATCGGTTCTAGGCGCTTCAGTTCGGAACCGCGCGACTGCTACGGCCGCAGGTTCGAATTCTGCCTCGGGCATAAATGTGTGTGATGTCCTTAGGTTAGTTAGGTTTAAGTAGTTCAAAGTACTAGGCGACTCATGACCTCAGATGTTATGTCCTATAATGCTCAGAGCTATTTGAACTATTATTAAGTAGCAATCAGACTGGCTAGGTGATCTGCAGACGAGCTATGGCCCATCTTTTGCATTACCGCATTTCAGAATCTTGATCTGATGGTGACTGTTATAACCGAAACCAGTTACCTAGAGCAGAATAAAAACACAAGGTGATCCAAAAGTACATTAACTATTCAAAATTGTCTCACTAACGAAATTATGCAGGTAGAGAGGTAAAAATTAAGTCACATGACTAAGGTGAGATAAGATTTTATTGAAACCCAAAACGAGTGCACAAACTCGCGAACAGACGACGCTGGACAGTAACATGTCAGTAACACAGCATGATAATCTGTATAAAATGAGCTGTACTGAGAGACGGTGTCACATCACATCGTACCTAGCCTGGAAGGTTCGATTTTTAAGCAGGATGGCGCTCCATCCTGCTTGGCCCCCTAGCCCGCCAAGACATAAAGAAAAGGTTCAAATGTCTCTGAGCACTACGGGACTAGACATATGAGGTCATCAGTCCCCTGGACTTAGAACTACTTGAACCTAACTAACCTAAGCATATCACACACATTCATGCCCGAGGCAGGATTAGAACCTGCGACCGTAGCAGCAGCGCACTTCCGGACTGAAGCGCCTAGAACCGCTCGACCAATACCAGAGAAACCATGCATGGGTGGTCTGCTTTGGAACTCTATGTTCAACAATGTACGGTGTGGTCCGAAACACTTGTGCGTGTATCAGCATTGTGCTCTTTTGGCAGAGACGCCACAGATAACAATCTATGCTACTTTGTAGACAAGCCTCGACTCCCACGATCTTTGAAGACTCGTGGACGTCCTGTCACTTAGCGTCCAGTGGTAATTTCACTGTCCTTCTACATCTTTCCGTAGATGCTCACAATAGTAGCTCGTGAAAATTCGATTCGCTGTTCACAAGCTCTGTGTACTAATAATCTGCCTTTGTCAAATTGGCTTATCTCAACGGATTTACCCATCTGCAGCCCTTATCTTCGCTATGGTGATCCCCCGTCGGTGTCTGCTCCGCTTCCATAATTTGCTATCGCTTCACGCACCCGGTACGCCCCCAGCCAGCAGTAATGCTGATGTTTTAGATTATCAGTGTACTTTTTTACTTGAATGTCAGTCATATGGACAAGAGTACATTCAATTCGTGTTGCACTAATCCCACCGTGTGAATGTTGTCATTACTGTTGCCCAATTTGTTATCCCAGTGCCAACTACGATGCTAGAAACTAATGAAAAACTCCGAATTAAAATGCTTCAGCGCGTCGGTGTTAGTTTTCTGGACGGGTACGGCAGGCTCGACATGGAGAACAACTCATATCGCGACTGGACAGTCAGCGGCGCTGGCGGAGTTTAAAATTTGACGCAGGGTGCGGCGGCAGATTTACAGAGGGCGTAAATCGCGCGGCGGCGGTAATCCCCTCCACCCCCACCCCCCGCCCCTCAGCCGCGCCACAATTAAATTGATATCCGGATCGCGCCGCCCTCGACCGTGCCTGGCCGCCCCTGGCCTTCCGGCTGGTTAACGCTATCCTCTGCCTAAGCCGCCGGCACACGGACCGTGATTCTGAACGTCAACGTTGAGCGTGCCGACTTCAGCGTGCTACTGAACGTTCAGAAACGATGATACTTGTGCATACTGTACGTGCTGTCGGCTGCAGCTGTACCTGGCTCGCAAATCACACTGTTTACGAAATGAGCGCGCGTGAAATTCCTGTGTTAGCTCTATTAAAACGCACATTGCTTCCATTGCACGCATACTAGTTCCGTAGTACACATAAATAAAAGCTTCAGTATTCATGGTCACAAAGCAAACGCGGAAAGTACCGTTTCCACTCAATAAGGACATGGGCTTGTGAAAGTACCAAGACAGAGAGTATGATACAAACTTACTATAGTTCTCCACATAGCCGGCCGGTGTGGCCGAGCGCTTCTAGGTGCTTCAGTTCGGAACCGAGCGACCGCTACGGTCGCAGGTTCGAATCCTGCCTTGGGCATGGATGACTGTGATGTCTTTAGGTTAGTTAGGTTTAAGTAGTTCCAAGTTTTAGGGGACTGATGACCTCAGATGTTAAGTCCCATAGTGCTCAGAGCCAGTTCTCACGTAAGATAAAAACGTAGTTTTTACTACAACTGTAAGGTCAGTCTTACTTGACTACTGTTTCTATTCAGTAGCGGAATGGTTACGACATATGAATCACAAAGCTTAAAAGCAAAAGGCCAAAATATCTGACTGCAAGTGTTGCAAGCTATCCTGTAGATTAACCCAACCGAACAAACTCACTCCTCAAAAAGAGAGCATTTGTATTTACATAACGTCGAATACTATTGTACACACTTATATTAAAATAATAAGACAAAATTAGAATCTACTGAAAACACGAGGGTTATGGCTCTGAGCACTATGGGACTTAACTTCTGAGGTCATCAGTCCCCTAGAACTACTTAAACCTAACTAACCTAAGGACATCAGACACATCTATGCCCGAGGCAGGATTCGAACGTGCGACCGTAGCGGTCGTGCGCTTCCGGACTGAAGCGCCTAAAACCGCTCGGCCACAGCTGCCGGCAAGAGGGTTAGAAAAAATTTTTTTTTTAATGTAATGGGCCGCGAATCACCACGACATCTGACATTTCTTAGCAGTGCATGGCGCCACTCTTCACGCACATCCAACGACAAATCCTTAGCGGTCATATCTAGCATCTTAACACTTCCTGAAAACTTTCATCATAGCTATGTTACTGACTGAAATTTAATTATACGAGAGTAATCCCAAACGTGACGTCTCCTATTTTTTTATAAGTACATAGACCTGTTAATTTCTACAATGGTTTATATCGGTTTACAGCTTGAACATTTAACATTCGACATAATTACTATTTATGTCGATGCATTTTTGTAGACCATGTTTTTGTATGCCCATGTCATACCATCTCGCCGCCATGCTGTTCAGAAAGTTATGAACCTCTTCTGTCACCTCGTCGTCGGAGCTGAAACGCTTTCCGGTCAAATCTTCTTTCAACTCAGGGAACAGGTGGTAGTCACTTGGCGCCAAGTCAGGACTATAGAGTGTGAGTGGGTGATTATGCTCCAGTGTAACTTTTGCAAATAGAACAACGGTATGCCGAGCGATGGGTGGGCGCGCGTTGTCATGGAGAATGTGTACGCCCTTACTCAACATTCCTCTTCTCTGGTTCTGAATTTCCCCTTTGAGTTCTTTCAGTCTCACAGTACCTGTCAGCGTTAATTGTGGTCCCAGTGGACATAAAGTCGACCAATAATATCCCTTTCCGAGCCCAAAAAACGATTGTCATGACTTTACCGGCAGACAGTGTTTGTTTGAATTTCCGCGGCTTTGGCGAAGAAGGATGCCGCCACTGGCGCGATTGTTGCATGGTCTCATGTGTTAAGTGGTGTGTCCAGGTTTCGTCACCCGTGACAATTGAGTCCAGAAAGTTGTCCTGTTCGGGCGCAAGGCGGTGAAGAAATGCGCGAGAAGCATCAACTCGTTGCCGCATGTGGTCCTCAGTCAGCATGCGTGGCACCCATCTTGCGCACACTTTCCGGTAGTTCAATGTTTCCGTTAAAATTCTGTGAGCGGTGCTTCGGGAAACCTCAGGAACCAACGTGCAGAGATCTTCCAGGGTGACCCGCCGATCTTCACGCATGCTTTGCGCAACCTTCAACACTGTCTCCTCAGAAACTGACGGTCTCCCGCTTCTTTTTTCGTCGTGAATTTCGATCCGACCAGGTGCAAACTCTCTACACCACTTACGAACTTTTTTGACATCCATGCACGACTCACTACACACTTCTGTCAATTGGCGATGGATTTCAATCGGCGCAGTGTCCTTTGCGTTCAAAAACCGAATAATTGCACACAATTCTCACTTGGTGGTAACATCCAACGAGAGCTCCATTCTCAACGGCTGCCAAACCAAGACTGAGCACCTCAGCGCGGCGTGCGCATGTTTACACACAGTGCATCAAGCTCTCTTCACAACAGTGTGACCAACTGCTACACAAACACAGTTCTGGACTTATAAAAAATAGGAGACCTTGCTTTTGGGAGTACCTTCGTACGAAATTGTACCAAAAACAATGCATTTATGATTGGTCCTCAATATGCCGTTGCCGCCAAATGGTCGACTCTCGTAATATCAGAGTTACAATAATTCCTTTACTATGAATATGACTTTTCTGGTTGTACTCTAACGGATCATAGAATTAAGGACTAGTTATTGAGAGATCCTCAATCTGCTCAGCAACGGCATATATACATATGGGCTTCAGCTAAAATTCCATAACGAGCCTCTGAACTCTAGACTCAAGGGAGGTGGCGTGAATGTGACGCAGCTGGCGTTCTGCAATCTCATTGGTCGACTTTGAAAAACACGTTCAAAATATCTGACGTGCTAGATATCCCCCTGGACATTCGGAAACACTCCCCAACGTGCTACTCCACGCTGTGACTTCAGAAATGGTCTACTCTCGAAGTTCGGATTCACGGTCCGTGTGTCGATGGCCTTGGGTCGAACAGCTAGCGCACCTCTGACTGGACAGCGTGCTAAGCGAATGGCGCAGAATTATGCTGCGCCCACCGTGGCACCAACGTCGGTGATTCCGTCGACGACCGACATTGGCCGAAGACTGCCGATCTTTCCAAATCGGTACGTCACTATGAGCGCAGTCACAGTGTAATCGACCTGATCTACCGAACTTACAGATTTCGGGCGGCAACTGGTGAAATTCAGATCGGTCGGGTTTCTTCTGCCATATCGACCGACACGATACGAAGCTTTCACTGAGAAAAACTGAAACATTTAGTAGAAGAAATAGTTTGCGTCATCCTGAGGATAAAAATTTCATAATCGGGATATACGCTGGCCGGTGTGGCCAAGCGATTCTAGGCGCTTCAGCCTGGAACCGCGTGACCGCTACGGTCGCAGGTTCGAATCCTGCCTCAGGCATGAATGTGTGTAATGTCCTTAGATAAGTTAGGTTTAAGTAGTTCTAAGTTCTAGGGGACTGATGACCTCAGATGTTAAGTCCCATAGTGTTCAGAGCCATTTCTTTCTTCGGGATATACAATAATCAGCCAGAACATTATGGCTATGTACCTGTTATCCAGTATTATAATTATACCGGATTATGAAAAAGTCAGTATAAATTTGAAAACTTAATAAACCACGGAATAATGTAGATAGAGAGGTAAAAATTTACACACATGCTTGGAATGATATGGGGTTTTATTAGAACAAAAAAAAAATTGCTAGACGCATGAAAGATTTCTTGCGCGCGTCGTTTGGTGATGATCGTGTGTTCAGCGGCCACTTTCGTCATGCTTGTCCTCCCAAGTCCCCAGACTTCAGTCCGTGCGAATTTTGGCTTTGGGGTTACCTGAAGTCGCAAGTGTATCGTGATCGACCAACATCTCTAGGGATGCTGGAAGACAACATCCGACGCAAATGCCTCACCATAACTCCGGACATGCTTCACAGTGCTGTTCACAGCATTATTACTCGACTACAGCTATTGTCTACGAATGATGGTGGACATATTGATCGTTTCCTGCAAAGAACATCATCTTTGCTTTGTCTTACATTGTTATGCTAATTATTGCTATTCTGATCAGATGAAGCGCCATCTTCCGACATTTTGTGAACGTTAGTAATTTTTTTTTGTTCTAATAAAACCCCATGCCATTCCAAGCATGTGTGTCGATTTTTACATCTCTATCTACTTTATTCCGTGATCTATTCAGTTTTAAAATTTATACTGACTTTTTGATCACACGGTATATTAATACCTTCAGCTGCTGACGGGCGTTGATATATATCAACAGAGACAGGTGGAAATTTGTGCCCCGGCCGGAACTCAGACCCGGGATCTCCTGCTTACATGGCATACGCTCTATCCGTCTGAGCCACCGAGGGCACACAGGATAGTCCGATTGCAGGGACTATCTCGCACACGCCTCTCATGAGTCCCACATTCTCACCTTATATGACCACACACTACATTCGTAGTGTCCCTACCCAACACACTCATTACTCATGGAAGACATTCTTACTAAGTCCTGTAAAAGTTCGGGTAATAGGTGTGCATCTTCACAGAAGAAGAAGCTCATGGCCGGTATTTTCAGAACTATATACTTATATGGATATGGTGTCCGTTCGTTCGGACATGTCGGGAAGAACAAACACCATATATGAGTATATTATCCGTGTGTCTTTGGCATGGATAACAGAGACGACGCGCCATGGTTCGGAAGCAGTGTGTCCTGGGTAGGTCGCTGGAGGGGTGGGCACCACATCTGCACAAACCTAATTGAAGTAAATTCCAGGGACAGGGCGATGAGCTCTGACGCCACATTCCATCACATCGCAGATATGATCGATGGAATTCAGGTCTGACGAGTTGATACGCCGGTACATCAATTGGAAGTCGCCACTGTGTTCATTGAACCGCCGGCCAGTGTGACCGTGCGGTTCTAGGCGCTTCTGCCTGAAACCGTGTGACGGCTACGGTCGCAGGTTCGAATTCTGCCTCGGGCATGGATGTGTCTGATATCCTTAGGTTAGGTAGGTTTAAGTAGTTCTAAGTTCTGGGGGACTGATGACCACATATGTTAAGTCCCATAGTGCTCTGAGCCATTTGAACCATTTTTTTTTTCATTCAACCACAACAACACCCTCCTGGCCTTGTGACACGGCGCGTTATCTTGTTGAACGGTGCTACTGCCGTTGGGAATCGTGGTCGTCACGAAGGGGTGTACGTGGCCTACAACCAGTGTACGGGACTCCTTGGCCGTCATGGTGCTTTGCACAAGCTCCACTGGACCCATGGATGCCAACGTGAATGTTCCCCAGAGCATAAAGGAGTCTCCACCAGGTTGTCTCTGTCCCGCAGTACAAGCGTCAAGGAGCCGTTCCCCAGGACGACAGTGGATTCACGCTCTCCCATCGGCATGATGAAGAAGGTATCGGGATTCATCAGGCCATGGAACGCACTGCCACATCCAGTGCCGATGGTCACGTGCCCTTTTCAGTCGTAGTTGCCCATGTCGAGACAGTAACATTAGGACATGCATGGGTTGTCGCCTGTGGAGGCCCATCGTTAGCAATGTTCGGTGCGCAATGCGTTGAAACACTGGAGTCTGATGTTACTTGCGCCACAGTTCACCGCTTGTCCTGTTATAGATGTCTGCACAGACTACGAAGTCCGACATCAGTAACTATGGGTGGCCCTGCGCAGCCCACTACTGAAGAATGGCGTATTGTATCCCAGCCGCCCACATTACGAGCACGAAGAGTCTCTACATTTGGTACCGGGGTTGCGTAGACAACAGAAATGAAAGTCAAGAGGGTTGAGGTCAGGAGAGCGTGGAGGCCATGGAATTGGTCCGCCTCTACCAATCCATTGGTCACCGAATCTGTTGTTGAGAAGCGTACGAACACTTCGACTGAAATGTGCAGGAGCTCCATCGTGCATGAACACATGTTGTGTCGTACTTGTAAAGGCACATGTTCTAGCAGCACAGGTAGAGTAACCCGTATGAAATCATAATAACGTGCTCCACTGAGCGTAGATGGAAGAAGATGGGGCCAAATAAAGACATCACCAACAGTGCCTGCCCAAACGTTCACAGAATATCTGTGTTGATGATGTGATTGCACAATTGCGTGCGGATTCTCGTCAGCCCACACATGTCGATTGTGAAAATTTACAATTTGATCACGCTGGAATGAAGCCTCATCCGTAAAGAGAACATTTGCACTGAAACAAGGATTGACACATTGTTGGATGAACCATACGCAGAAGTGTAGCCGTGGAGGCCAATCAGCTGCTGACAGTGCTTGCGCCGGCCGCGGTGGTCTCGCGGTTCTAGGCGCGCAGTACGGAACCGTGCGACTGCTACGCCCGCAGGTTCACATCCTGCCTCGGGTATGGATGTGTGTGATGTCCTTAGGTTAGTTAGGTTTAAGTATTTCTAAGTTCTAGGGGACTAATGACCACAGCAGTTGAGTCCCATAGTGCTCAGAGCCATTTTTGATAGTGCCTGCACACGCTTACATGGTACGGAAACTACTGGTTCTCCCGTAGCACTCTCCATACAGTGACGTGGTCAACGTTACCTTGTACAGCAGCAACTTCTCTGACGCTGACATAGGGTTATCGTCAACTACACGAAGAATTGGCTGGTACATTGCAGGTGTCCTCGTCGTTCTAGGTCTTCCCCAGTCGCGAGTCATAGGCTGGAATGTTCCGTGCTCCCTAAGATGCCGATCAATTGCTTCGAACGTCTTCCTGTCGGGACACCTTCGTTCTGGAAATCTGTCTCGATACAAACGTACCGCGCCACGGGTATTGCCCCTGCTAATCCATACATGAAATGGGCATCTGCCAACTCCGCATTTGTAAACATTGCACTGGCTGCAAAACCACGTTCGTGATGAACACTAAGCTGTTGATACTACGTACTGACGTGCTTTATGCTAGTACTGTAGAGCAATGAGTCACATGTCCACACAAGCACCGAAGTCAACATTACCTTCCTTCAATTGGGCTACTGGCGGTGAATCGAGGAAGTACAGTACATGCTGACGAAACTAAAATGAGCTCTAACATGGAAATTAAGCGTTTCCGGACACATGTACACATAACACCTTCTCCTTATTTGTGTGTGAGGAGTGTTTCCTGAAAGTTTGGCCGTACCTTTTTGTAACACCCTGTGTATATACATCTACGTACACATCTTCATACTTAATCAGCAGGCCATCATATGGCACGGGGCGGTGGCTACCTGTATCACAACTAGTCATTTTCTTTCCTGTTCCACTCTCCAATGGAGAAAAGGGAAAACGACTGCCTGTATGGGTTCCATACGATCCCTAATTTCCCTCATCTCTGAGTTGCTTACGCCAAGATAACGTTCGCGGCAGTAGAATCGTACTGCAGTCAGCTTCAAATCCCGGTCCCTTAAATTTTCTCAGTGTGTCCAGCAAAAACAACGTCACCTTCCCTCAAGCGATTCCTATTTGAGTTCACTAAGCAAGAAAATAAATTACTGCCAGACATATAAGTTATGATTTTGTTATAAACACTGGTTTTCAGTTTGAGGAAACCTTGCCAAACATGTGCGATTAATCTGATTTTGAACCTCTGAAAATTGCTCGTCATACTTTCGTGTAGAAGAAAAAAAGTATGGCAAATTGTCCCGATTAACCATACTTCGCAGAAGGAGGATGGCGGTGAAATTGTTTATGAGAAGAATTTTAAGAAATACTTGATAATGTTCAGTTGTGACTGGCGTAATAACGTATTTAGCTATCAGCTTCAGAGGGGAAGTGAATCAAGTCGCGTACATCGCAAACTTTACCGTTCCGAGCCAGTGGCTCAGGGTGGAGGTCACTCGGTGAAATATCGGTTTCGTGACCTAAAAATGTAATTGAAAGATAGCGAGCCCTTGCCGCTGACGGTGCCAGGGGTGAGCTACGGTTATGGCAGGCCTCAGAGCGCGGCCGCCTAACAGATGCGCCGCCGGCACAGAGCTGCGTGCCCGCCATTCATTACTGTATTCTTGGCGAGCGCATTAATCCATTTAATTTGCATGGCCCCTTTCGGAGCGCCTCTGGTGGCCTACCGCGCCTCCGCCGTCTGGGATGTGCGGGGACTCCGCGACCACGACTTGTTAGGGTCCTCCACGTCTGCGTCGTCACCGGCAAAGTTCGCTGCGACAGTTTGCACATTTCCTGCACTACGAAGCTCCTCTTCGCCCTGGAAGCGCATACAACGCTCTCTCGAAATTATTGAGATGTCAGAAATATTCAGATCCCGGCACTTCACTCACTCAGCAAGTTCGAGATCCAACCAAGAACCCCATTTATTTTCTTAATATACTCCTGGAAATGGAAAAAAGAACACATTGACACCGGTGTCTCAGACCCACCATACTTGCTCCGGACACTGCGAGAGGGCTGTACAAGCAATGATCACACGCACGGCACAGCGGACACACCAGGAACCACGGTGTTGGCCGTCGAATGGCGCTAGCTGCGCAGCATTTGTGCACCGCCGCCGTCAGTGTCAGCCAGTTTGCCGTGGAATACGGAGCTCCATCGCAGTCTTTAACACCGGTAGCATGCCGCGACAGCGTGGGCGTGAACCGTATGTGCAGTTGACGGACTTTGAGCGAGGGCGTATAGTGGGCACGCGGGAGGCCGGGTGGACGTACCGCCGAATTGCTCAACACGTGGGGCGTGAGGTCTCCACAGTACATCAATGTCGTCGCCAGTGGTCGGCGGAGGGTGCACGTGCCCGTCGACCTGGGACCGGACCGCAGCGACGCACGGATGCACGCCAAGACCGTAGGATCCTACGCAGTGCCGTAGGGGACCGCACCGCCACTTCCCAGCAAATTAGGGACACTGTTGCTCCTGGGGTATTGGCGAGGACCATTCGCAACCGTCACCATGAAGCTGGGTTACGGTCCCGCACACCGTTAGGCCGTCTTCCGCTCACGCCCCATCATCGTGCAGCCCGCCTCCAGTGGTGTCGCGACAGGTGTGAATGGAGGGACGAATAGAGACGTGTCGTCTTCGGCAATGAGAGTCGCTTCTGCCTTGGTGCCAATGATGGTCGTATGCGTGTTTGGCGCCGTGCAGGTGAGCGCCACAATCAGGACTGCATACGACCGAGGCACACAGGGCCAACACCCGGCATCATGGTGTGGGGAGCGATCTCCTACACTGGCCGTACACCTCTGGTGATCGTCGAGAGGACACTGAATAGTGCACGGTACATCCAAACCGTCACCCATCGTTCTATCATTCCTAGACCGGCAAGGGAACTTGCTGTTCCAACAGGACAATGCACGTCCGCATGTACCCCGTGCCACCCAACGTGCTCTAGAAGGTGTAAGTCAACTACCCTGGCCAGCAAGATCTCCGAATCTGTCCCCCATTGAGCATGTTTGAGACTGGATGAAGCGTCGTTTCACGCGGTCTGCACGTCCAGCACGAACGCTGGTCCAGCTGAGGCGCCAGGTGGAAATGGCATGGCAAGCCGTTCCATAAGACTACATCCAGCATCTCTACGATCGTCTCCATGGGAGAATAGCAGCCTGCATTGCTGCGAAAGGTGGATATACACTGTACTAGTGCCGACATTGTGCATGCTCTGTTGCCTGTGTCTATGTGCCTGTGGTTCTGTCAGTGTGATCATGTAATGTATTTGAACCCAGGAATGTGTCAATAAAGTTTCCCCTTCCTGGGACAATGAATTCACGGTGTTCTTATTTCAATTTCTAGGAGTGTAGAATCGCAGATAACTCATCCAATTAAACGTTAGTCAATCTAGCTCACTCTGCGCACTATGTCTAACTTCGGATACACACAGAGGAGACTACAGCCTACATCTACATATATACTCATCTAGCCCCCAGGCGGTGTGTGGCGGAGGCCACAATTCACACAAAAGACATATTGCCTCCCCCCCTGCCCCCCCTCCCCTTCCCACTGTTCCATTCGCGGATCCACTGTCTGAACGCCTCAGTACGAGCTCTAATTTTCCTTATCTTTGAGTGGTGATGACTGCGTTATTTGCAAGTTGATGGTAATAATATATGCTCTACATTCTCGGTGAAGGTAGGATTTCGAAATTTACTGAGCAGCTTTTTCCGTTCAGCGCGCCATCTATTTGCAAGTGTGTCCCATTTCAAAATTTCAATGAGATTTGTAACGCTCTTGCGATGGCTAAATGTACCAGTCACGAATCTTGCCGCTCTTCTTTGGACTTCTAAATCTCTTGAATCACATCCAACTGGTAAGGGTCCCATAAAGACGAGCAGTACTCTAATACTGGACGAACTAACGTATTTTAAGGTATTTTCTTTGCATCGCTTCAGGATTCTACCAATAAACCCCAATCTAGAGTTAGCCTTACCCGTTATCCATTTGAGATCATTTCGAACAGTCACGCCCAGATACTTGACGGGTGTTACCGCCTCCAAAGACTGGGCATTTATTTTGCATTCGCACACTAATGGGGATTTTCGTCTTGTTATACGCAGTAAGTTACACTTACTAATTCTGAGAGATAACTCCCAGTCATTATACCACGCATTTATTTTCTGCAAATCCTCATTGATTTGTACACAACCTTCATGTGATTCTACTTTCCTGTGGACTACAGAATCATCGGCAAACAGTCTAATACCGCTGGCAATACCACCAACCAGAGCGTTTATGTAAATCGTAAAAAGCAGAAGACCCATTACGCTGCCCTGGGGCACACCTGAAGTTACGCTTGTTTCTGTTGAACTCACCCCGTTGAGAACGACATACTGCTCCATGTCTGTTAGAAAACTTTTTAGCCAACCGCATATGTCATCGCATAGACCGTAAGCGAGCACTTTTTGGAGCTAGCGACAGTGCGGAACTGAGCCGAACGCCTTTCGAAAGTCGAGAAATATGGCTTCAACCTGGGAGCCGGTATCTACAGCCTGTTGTATATCATGCACAAAGAGGGCCAGCTGTGTCTCGCATGACCGCTGTTTCCTAAAACCGTGTTGGTTTCTGCAGACTAGATTCTCAGAGTCTAGAAAGGTCTTTATGTCTGAACACAAAATATGTTCCATGAGTCTACAACAAATCGATATAAGTGAAACTGGCCGGTAATTATGTGTAACCGATTTTCTACCCTTTTTATAGATTGCTATGACCTGGACCCTCTTCCAGTCTCGTGGAACTTTCTGCTGTTCCAATGATCTCTGATAGATCATGGACAAGAATGATGCTATATTTGTAGCATAATCAACATAAAATCTTACAGGGATACCGTCTGGGCCAGATGCCTTCCTGGCGTCTACGGATCTTAACTGTTTTACAGTCCCAGATACACTAACCACTATGTTAGCCATCCTTGCGTTTGTTCGATAGTTGAAAAGGGGAATGGTGCTGCAGCCCTCTGCCGTAAACGAGTTTTTGAAAGCTAGGTTTAGAATTTCGGCCTTCTGTTTATCGTCATCAATTATACTACCCGTACTGTCAACAAGAAAAGGTATTGAATTATTTGTAGCGTTCATAGACTTTACATACGAGCAAAATAGCGATACGGACGTATACAGATGGCGGCTGTATAGCGTACACAGGGTGTGAAAAGGCAGTGCAGTGGCGGAGCTGTTATTTGCACTCACGTGATACATGTCAACGGCGTTCTAACGTGATTATGACCGCACGACGGGAATTAACAGAGTTTAAACGCGTAATGGTAATTCAAGATACACGCGTAGTGTATTCCATTTCGAAAATCGTTGGGGAATTCAATATTTCGAGGTCCAGAGTGTCAAGAGTATACCGAGAATACCACAGTTCAGACATTTCCCCTCGCCCGACGGCGTTTACTTAACGACCGAGAGTAAAATGGCTCTGAGCACTATTAACTTCTGAGGACATCAGTCCCCTAGAACTGAGAACTACTTAAACCTAACTAATCTAAGGACTTCACACACATCCAAGCCCGAGGCAGGATGCGAATCTGCGACCGTAGCGGTCGCGCGGTTACAGACTGTAGCCCCTAGAACCGCTCGGCTATCCCGTCCGGCACGACCGAGAGCTGTGGCGTTTGCATATACTTACGAGCAGCGCTGACAGACAAGCAACACTTCGTGGATAACACCAGAAATCAAAGTGGGACGCATGACGAACGTATACATTAGGAGAGGGCGGCGAAATCTGGTCTTAATGGGCTATGGCAGCAGGTGACCGCGCGCGAGCCTTTGCTAACAGCACGACATCGCCTGCAGAGCCTCTCCTGGTCTCGTGACCGTATCAGTTGGTCCTTAGGCGACTGGAAAACCTTGGCCTAGTCAGACGAGTCCAGACTGAAGCTGGTAAGAGCTGATGGCAGGGTCCGAGTGAGGGCCCGACTGCACGTAGCTATGGGCCAAGGTCTTCAAGAAGGCACTGTTCAAGTTGGCGGTGGCTCCATGGTGGTGTGGACTCTACGTGGAATGGTCTGGGTTCTCCGGTTCAACGGAACAGAACCTAGACTAGTAATGGTTGTGTTCGGCTACTGGGAGACCATTTGCAGCCATTCATGGGTGGAATTTTTATGGCTAACAATGCGCCATGTCACCGGGCTACAGTTGTTCACGAATGGTGTGGAGAACATCCTGGACAATTGGAGCGAATGATCTGGCCACCTAGAGTGCCCTACGTGAATTCCATCGAAACTTTACGAGACGTAATCGAGAGGTCAGTTCGTGCACAAATTCTTTCACCTGCATCACTTCCGCCTTTATGGATGGCTATAGAGGCTGTATACGCCAATATTTCTGCAGGGGACTTCCGACGTCTGGTTATGCCACGTTGTTTTACCACGCGAGGCAAAAGGACGTCCGACACGATTTTAGGAGGTATCCTATGACTTACCTCAGCTCTGTGTATCTGTGCAAGTTCTTTTTTGTAGCTCTCTAGGATATACCTCGAGACATCCTGTCTGCTGTCAACGCACTGACAACGGACGGCCAACATTTTTGTCACCTGATCCAACAGCGTGTCTATTACTGGAGGCATATCTCCTGCCGGCCGGGTGGCCGAGCGGTTATAGGCGCTACAGTCTGGAACCGCGCGGTCGCTACGGTCGCAGGTTCGAATCCTGTCTCGGGCATGGATGTGTGTGATGTCCTTAGATTAGTTAGGTTTAAGTAGTACTAAGTTATAGCGGTTGATGACCTCCCATAGTGCTCAGAGCCATTTGAACCAACCATATCTCCAGTTTCTAAATCCATTGGTCATTATAGGAACATGAAACGAGATATCAATTTACAATACACATTCTTGAATTACATGCTTTGATGCACCTCGCTACGTCAGATCTCAGTTTACACCTTACACTATATAAAAGTTTCCCTATTTATTTTCTACCAAGAAATCTTCCCTAGGTGGTTAACACATAATTATAAACACACTGACTCACCATATTATTCCTATACGCAAAGTAAGAAAATATTATGTAAATTGCAGGTGGAGAGGGGAAGAAAGTAAACTAAAGCAGTCAGGCGCATCAGGACATTACGCGGAATCAGCGGCGATGAGTGAAAATGTGCACGGGACTGGGATTCGAACCTGGGATCTCCTGCCCACTAGGCAGGTGCGTCAACCACTGCGCCATCTGCGATACAGTGATATCGCAACTGCGCGGGCTGTCTCGGTACGCCTCACGGACGATCCACATTCTCATCGAGCAATCCCTGTTCATTTCCCGCAGGAGGCCGGACGTATTTGTCGATTTACATTGAAGATGGTGGATATATTTCCCAGCTAGATCTGTCAAATTATCAATGGTTAACACACCTGCCTAGTAGAGCCTAGTAGAGCCCGGGTTCGAATCCAAGTGCGGAGCACATTTTCACTCGTCACCACTGATTCTGCGTGATCTCCTGATGCAGCTGACAGCAGTGGTCTCCTCCCTTTCCTTTTCTTTCTTCCCCTCTCCATCTTCAGTTTGCATATCAGCTGCGGAATCTACGTTGGATTGGGTTGTTTGAGGAAGGAGACCAGACAGCGAGGTCATCGGATTAGGGAAGGACAGGGAAGGAATCGGCCGTGTCCTTTCAAAGGAACCATCGTAGCATTTGCTTTGAGCGATTAAGGGAAATCACGGAATACCTAAATCAGGATATCCGGACGCGGGATTGAACCGTCGTTCTCTCGAATACGAGTCCAGTGGGATTCTATGTGTTCTTTCGGACATGTCCGGAAGAACAGACACCACGCATCCGTATAAGAAAATAATATTGCGAGTGTTTGGAGATGACAACTGTTTGCATTTGATCATATCAGTGACACGGCGTTTAAACCTGAATTATTAAACGATCATACTTGTGCTTAAGATCATTTTGCTAACACACAGGACTGTATTCTTCTCGTCTTGTCAGCTGTAGACAGTTTATCCTACCCCGTACTTAGTACACCCCACACAAAAACTCCGGTAGGCACAGATACTTTTTTCTGAAATTTGCCAAGCTGATAGAAAACGATTTTTTCTGGAATCGTCTCGGAGTCTCTACGCACTATCTGCTGCTTGCTGATTTTTAACAGTTTTCCGTTCTTACGTTTCACTGCAGACTCGGTTCGAGTTCACACATTTTCGAAGAACGTACGAACGACAAGACCATGCGTGTACGTTACTGGGAGAGAGAAAGTGATTATCCAGTGAGATATAAAACAAGAACTGCACGAGATTAACATTTAACACAATAACTGGAAGAAACAGTGAAGAATTAGAATGAAACTTCCTGGCAGATTAAAACTGTGTGCCGGACCGAGACTCAAACTCGGGACCTTTGCCTTTCGCGAGCAAGTGCCAGAAAGTTTCATATCAGCGCGCACTCCGATGCTCATTGTGTCACTCGCGCTAGAGTAACAACGATATAACGGATGCATCATTAGCATCAACTTCCACTGGTGTTACAACATCCGGTGAAGGGTGACTCCGACCGACGACCAATCAATGAGCATGCTGAACGGCAGTTTGTTTATATGAGCGCGAGACTTAGTACGACATACAATTTGAGCTCACCTGGTATGTAGGACAGTGGTTATACCTGTGTCAACTACATTGCTTTCCACATAGCAAAAACTTAAATTAGAGGCAATAATACTTTCTATGATTTTCAGCTCTTCAGATTAATATCTAAAGCTTAACAAGATTTTCATTCTTTAGATTGCCTGTTGAAACTTTTCGATTACTTTACTTAGCTGCTGATGTATTTTCTGTCATTGTTGCGTCACATTCTTTCTCAGAGATGTAGAGCCGACCTTTGAAATCATGTTATGTCTGAGCGCATATTGTAATTTTTTAAAAACATTATTTCAGTGTATACCAGTGATTTTTATGAGATGAGAACTTCACGCCACAAATTATAACATAAAATTCCCCTATCTGAAGTTCTTGTGTCATCGAGCAGTTATGTGATGCTGAAGTAAATTGTTGTATATATTTTTTCAGTGTCAGTCATTCAGAATCTTAAGTAGGCGTTCTTAGTAGTGTGACTGTTGTACAGAAAACAAGCCTTCCCGCAAGTGATTTATTCTAATAGAATCAGAAAGGTGTTCTACTACCTCACGATTTCTAGTATTATGGTGACAGCAGCGCGCTGCCACAATTTAAAACACGAATTAGTGCTGATAACTTGATCACATAGCATTGGAAGGAAACACAGACAGAGCTTCAGAACTTCCGTATGCAACTCGCTGATTTTATAAAATTTAAACAGCATACTTTATTTATCTGATGAATATTTTTTACAGACTGACGTAAAATACATGAGACAGAAGTTACATAGATCAATGATTCCCCTTTTAACATCGCAGGCTCGGAACCAACTCGCATCTGGCGCTGAGTAGAAAAGCGGGGATTGCCCTGTATTTGTGACATACTGGATGTCACAGAGCAAGTAATTGAAACACGCCAATTGATTTCCGATTGTTCACGGGTGTGATGCTGCACAGCAGTTCGTAGTTGTGTGTGTCGCTTCTGATGCACCTGCTGTTGCGTGCGGTTTCTAGTTGCTTTTAGCTGCTGGTATCACCTTGCCTATAGTAATCGAAAGACATGAAAGGACGACATTAACTGGGAAGGGACTGACACAGGGTTTCAGCCTATCCCTATGTAATTCAGTCCCTAGCAAGTAACAAATAAAACCACGGGCAAATTTGAAGAAGCAGTTAACGTTCAGGGGGAAGAAGTAAAACCCTCAGATCTGTTGATGACACTGGAATTCTGTCACGCGCAGGAAAGGGCTTGAAAGATCAGCTGAAAGAAATGAATAGTGTGTTTTAGATGAGAGTCAACAATAATAAAATAAGAGTTATATAGTGTGGAGTGTAGCCAAATTTAATCAGGTAATGCTGATGGAATCATATTAGTGAACTTGACTTTAAAAGTGTTTTGTGGTGGAAAAATGACTGATGACGGCAGAAGAAAGTAGGTTATTAGGTTATAAAAGGCAACTTGACAGTAGCAAGAAAAGTGTTCTGGTAGAAAGTAATTTGTTAATAAAGAATACAAATGTAAGTGCCATAAAATCTTTTCTGAGAGGAAAGAACCTTAAATGGAAGTGATTCAAGGTCAGGTAGGAGAAGGACAGAAATATCTGAAATGTGAAATTATTGAGGAATCCTTAAGATTAGAAGCATGGATGAAATGCGGAGGAGATACTGTATTGATTTGTGGAGAAAAGGAATTTTTGCCGAAGATAACAAAAGTAAAGTTTTATTGATAGGAGTCATCCTGAGGCACAAAGGAATTGTCAAGTAGGCAATGATGGGAAGTATATTTGTTGGTGAGTGCATAGGGCGGGGTGAGGGGGAAGGATTAACACTTGTAGAGGTACACCATGGATTTACTACAATAAGTAAGAGTAGTAAAACAAATTTCGTTCTACGCTATTTTTAATTTGTTCAAGATGGTCACCACAGCTGCTCTTGGTGGGAGGAACGCGTGGGATCATCGCATTGTTGATGTCACCACCCCAACTCCTCCCCATCTCCTCTCCTCCGCTCTCACCCACTCCTCCTCCTCCCTTATTTCCCCCACCCCTCCCTCCTCTTCGAAAATGGCGAGAGAAAGACTCTGTAATGATCTGCTGGAGATGTGGATGTCATCACTTATTCATATTATTTATTTTTTAGGGTATTTTCTTAATACTGAATTGTCCTACGACTGCCTCCACATACCTTCACCCACGCCCTCTCTTTTTTCTGATCACACGTATGTATGTGCACATCCAGGTTTGAAGACCACCTGCTCTAGTTAACAATACAGCCACCAGAGAGTGCTTGAAACTGTCCTAGAGGCACCCCCACCGACCCCCCACTTCTCATCGCCTCCTGTCCCCACTTCTGCTGATACCATGCGGGTATTTGTTCACCTTGCTTTGTGCCCTAGTTCACAAGACCACTCGAAATTTGTGGAAAGCCTTCCTACATCCGCACCCGGAAGAATTACTTCCTATCGATCTACAAGTGAAAAAGCTGCTGAGGAACTTGTATTCAGATACATGGTACCAAGGGTTAGGACAGCAAACTATCACGGTAGTGTAGGAAGGCCAATGCATGCTGCTACAACTAATGGAAAATGCATCAATGCTCTAATTACACATCGAAATTGTCATGGAAAACACACCACTCACAAACAACAGATGACAATGCAATACATGCACTGGGAATTGAGAAAAATCATTGTAATAACGCAACTACTATAATAACAGACCTTGAAAGATCTGACCAGAAGAGAGTGGTGGCTGCTGCATGTGTTCTACCCGATGTGCGGATGGAGACTAAGCAGCTTGGAACCAGTCTTATCTCCCCTTCCACCTCCCTTCCTCCCTCCCTCTCCTCACTCTGTAGGTAGGGATACTGGCTTTCCAGGCCACTTCCAACCTCTTGCTGATTTTCCACAAAGAGATCGATCTGGTGGTGATGCCCTGCGTTGGTCAGTGTTCGGTGGACACTGATATACTATTTCAGGTCTGCAGAAATGAAACGTGTATCTACGAAATGCTTACACCTTGGAACAATAGCCAAATACTTGACTATTTGTCATAGGTGACATCTCAGATGTCGGTGGAATGAGGGAGAGAGGGTATGTGAGGTACCAGCTTGGGGATACAAACACACTAACTTGCGTAGCTGTTTACAACAGAATATCATATCACCACATTAATCCATTTGCATGCGTGTGTTTCTGCGACAGTTTGTAGATGACACGACTGTGTTGGGGGGGGGTTAAGATTTGTAGGAGGATGGAACAAACAGAAATTGCAAGCCACTTCCTGTAAGCAACAAGCAAGCCACCACATCTGCAAAGAAGTATATACATATGGATAAATATAAAAAGTATGAAAAAGTTACAAAATCTTTAAAATTCTGTTAGGAAATGTTCTTGCAGGATATCTGTATTTATACTTAGAGTGTAGTGGAAATGTGTGAGTTAGCAGAATAACTGCTTTGTTTTTTACCTATTGTAATGCATATATGGGTCTGTGATGGAAGTCGCTTCCATAGATGTATTGAAGACCTGTGAAAAATTTTGTCACCTGTACTGTCACAGTACGTGGGTTCTTGTTGTGATGAAGAATCTGGGAGTCGCAATGATGGATGTTGTAGTTTCATAAACGGTTTATTGCAGTTTTCTTGCATTTATTAGACATTTTGATTAGATTTGGGAACGTTTTGATACGATATCAAACTTCCAGACACTCAAGACCAAGAAAAGCTTATAAATGAAGCTCTGTCTGGATTCAGTTTTAAATATCCACCAGTAAACTAAGAGAGGATTCGTAACACTGATTCCAACGACGATGATGTAAGTATTACACAGAAGCTCTATATTAAAGCAGGCGAAACATATTTCCTCCAGGCCAGGATAGTATTCTCCGCCATACAATCGAATATAGATATTACAAAATTAGAGCTAGTTCTCTCAAGCAATGAGTATCCCACAAGTATTAAGGAGAGGAACCAATCTATGAAACAAACTGTTTCCTATTAAAGAAGTTATTCCTTCAAGTACATTTAACGTGCTGCATGCATGAGAAAGAGAAGTGGAGCTACATGACACTGAAGTCATGAAACGAGGACTAGGGCATACGGCGAGGACAAATTTAACTAGAGAAATAGGATGCAATTTCAGATATGCGAGCAGTGATTATATATGACTTTAAGCATCGTATATGGGGAAATTGGTTACAGTGAGGGGGGGGGGGGGCAGGGATATTAGCATTTACAGTAAACAGTAATGGAAACTGGGCACATGGACTGATGATACATATGTACGTCTTAATAGTGGAAGCTGGGTGCATTACAGGGGCGTGGCGTCAAGATGAAACTACCATATGCCCTTACACATCAACAATACTACCTAACGTTGACTTTTATTGTTGTAACAAGAGCTCACCTAACATGTGGTTACGCATTGTTAGCCATAGAAATGAATGCATTCTCAAAGATGGAGAGTTTTGTGGTAATGTTGACAGTATCCAAATAGTTTTGGGTCAGACCTCTCAATGAGGCTAGCGTTTCCAGTAGTTCTGAGTGACAGCTAACTGCCAGATCCTTCCACGAAGTATACTGAAGGCGCCACTATAGTAAGCACACGCACAGCTGGGAGGACCTCAATGGTCGCTGGTCACGGTGCCCACCTCTGTGGCAAGTGCACCGCCTTATGATGCCTCTTCCAATTGTGAAACGTAGCCGAGAGCAGTAGCATGTTGCTGGCTCTTCTTCTTCTGGAGAGTTGTCTTTGAGCCATCCATGATGAATAGTCAAGTATTTCACTGTTGATCAGCATTTCCTAGAAATGTATTTGATTTCTTCAGAACTGAAACGGTATGTCATTGTCAGTGCAACATCAACCAAAGCAGACCATCACCAGCAGATGTATCTCTTGTGTACCATCAGGGAGAGGTTAGAACAGGGCTGGAAAACCGGCACCTCCACGTTCAATGGGAGAGGCTGCAGGTGGAGGGTAGGTGGGAGGTAAATAAGACTGTTTCTATGCTGCTTAGTCTGTATCCACCCATTGAGGTGAAGACACATGCGCCATTCTGGTGGAAGGTTTTTCTTTACATTGTGTGATTATATTAAAGAGTTTCCTCTTGCTGTAGAGCCTAGGCTTTATTGCACTCGTAGCGTAACATAGTTGTTGCTGTCCTTTTTTTCCTTTTTTTAAATAGCTGCTCATTTATAAGAGGATTTCGTCTCTCTTCTCCTGAGACACACTGGTACCGCTCCCAAGAAAAACATACCTCTCCATCCTGGAATTTTTGCTCAGTATTGGTTATCATATTAATTGGTCCCACAAGCATTACGCTATTGGCCAAGTTTCCTACTAGTAGTGTGTGGAACTGGCTAGCTGATTGTATGTCTAAGGGCTGTTGGGGTGGTGCCCTATTCTGCGTATTTTGTAGAATATCCAACACAAGATCAATATTCTCGGTTCAGCATTCATTGTAGCAAGCATAAGTTCATATCGCGCGAGTGAGTTTGCACTTATTTATCTGGAGATTTAATTTTAGTACTACATCGGCTAATTGTTCTGTTGCTGCCACAGAATTCGTTTCAAAATGGTAAGACTACACTCTTCACACGATGTAAGGCGACGTCTGTCATTACAATATTCATTGTAGCAACCATAACAAACATTCTTGTAGAATATTTAATGGTAATACCTCGTGCTGCAGTTGTGTTTATTTAGTCGCTTTTTGAAACAAATGAGCTGACATTGCTTATTCCTCCGCTGTCCATACAACAGGAACCACATAGTTTCACAGTATACGACAACACACATTCGATACAGTGGAGCATCTGGAACCTCTGTCAGAGAGCCTTCCGACAGTTTACCTTCAAAAGCGGAATGAACACGAGCAATGACGGCAGCAGAGGTTAGCGCATGCAGACACTGCTGTCCACCTTTCATGGGCAGAGTGGGTGGATCAGTGCACAGTGAGACGACTAGCATAAAGATCTACGTGCATCTCATTTACGCTGGACGTGTGAGAGCGATTTTACTTAGTCTAGGAGCACTTTCAGACAGTGCCAGCACATCCGGAACGTTTGACAGCACACCACTGTAACCATTCAGTTCTTCATACATCACAGGTTTTCAGGTATTTCACCATTGCGCCTAGTGGGCTAGTCTTCCTGACAAATACGTTTAACAGCTTGCAGAAAGCATCCTGTTCTTGAGTGTTTTGTACATCTGTGATTGATTTCTGCAAACCGGAAACAGTAAACCACTGTCAGCAGATGCACCTACGTGCACCATCAACAACAGATTAGAACAGACCTGGAAACTCGGTATCCCTACCTGCTGCAGGCTGCGGTGAGGAGAGGGAGTGGGGAGGGAGGTAGGAGGGGAGGAAAGACTAATTCTGAGGTGCTTAGTCTGTATTCACACATGCAGCTGCCGCCATTCTCTCCTTGTCAGAACTTTTGACGCCAGTTTTTGTGGTAGATGTGTGATTACAACGATTTTTCTCAGTTCCCAGTGTAAGTGCTGCATAATGATCCACTGTTTATGAAAGGTGTTTTTTTATGTCGATTTCGATGTGTAACTGGAGCAGTGAAGCATTTTTCGTCATTTGTAGCAGTGGTAGCTTGTTGCCCTATTCTTCTTTCTGTGTATCTGTGTGCAAGTTCCTTACCAGGTGTTTGACTTGCAGATCCTTAGGAGGCAATTCTTAAGACAGTGGCTGTACGAATGTTCCCCAGAAATTTCCAGTGATATTATGGACTAGATCACACAAAAACGTGAACATATACACACACGCCATTGGCAGAGAAAGTGGCAGGGGCTATGGTAAGTAGGGGCGGTTAGGAGTGGCTGTAGGACAGTTTCGAACACCCTCTGTTGGCGGTATTGTGGACTAGAGCAGTCGGTCTTCAGATTTCCAGGGAACACGCGCGATCGGAAAAAGTGGAGAGTGGTGGAAAGTGGTCTGGGACAGTGGCAGCTGTACGACATTCTAGCAGAAGGATACCATCTTCAAAAATAAATGTAAATAAATAAGGGCAGTGCATTACATCCTTTTCTATACAACTGCTCAGCACAAACTGTGTCTTTTTCCTGTCAGTTCCCAAGTGAGGGAGGGGAAATGGAGGAGGAGTGAGAGTGATGGCGTGCACAATGCAACATCCTCACATCCATCTCCAGCCAGGCAGAGCCGCCATCTTGAATAAATTAAAAGAGGCGTAGGACGAACTTAGCCGCGCTACCAGGAGGTTAAAATGGATGTTGGTTGCTGTAGTTATGCAGAAATCAAAAGTCTTGTGTAGGATAGACTAGTTTGGAGAACTACATCAAACCGGTTTTCCAACTGAGGATCATAACATCGTCAATGGCATCTCATAAATTTGTTTCGTTTTCAGGTTCTGGGGCTACATTCTCAAGCCAGACAAAAGATTACGAACCAGCTATCCTGAAGGGAGACGAGGTTGCACATTTGATGTTAATAACATAAGGAAGATAAAAATCATAATTCGTTCGTAGCGTTTGTTGCCCAGAAGAAGTATTACTTAGTGAGTGTAAAGACGAATAAGATATTTGCGATCATTAGGAGATTGTTATGTTCCAGGACGTCCTTACGATAGTTTCTTGGTGAGAGGGGGTGGGCAAGTACTAGGGTCTGCACTATTTTTCGTATAATGGATGACGAATGGCGACTTGCGAGGAGCCATAATAAGTTCCATTTCCACCCCTGTTGAAACCTATGTAACACAGACTTTTAAAGCATCTTCTTGACTACACTATATTCATTCCTTTCTCTGAGATCTAGGCGTCGACCTGTCCTTGACCCCGCACCTGGGCACCCTGTGTTCCATTTGAGAAGATGTCAGGCAGTATTGTAGCCCATCGGCGTTGTTATTCTACTTGTTTACTGCAGAAAGTAACACAGAAATGAAGCAGAATTTCAGAAGAGAAATAAAAGTGAAAGGAAAACCGGTTTCAGTGCTAAGATTCGCAGGCGATGTAGCCCATATGACGAGAGATTTGACTGAGTTACATGATCTGCTGAAAAGGGTGGACAATACGGTTTGTCAAAAACCATACATGAGGGTGATAATGTGTAGTAGACAGGAGAAAAACAACTTGCTGATTATCAGAATTGGGTCCAAACCAAATGAAGGACTTCTATCCATGAATCACGGATACACAGGGTGGCTGAAGCAGCAAGGTTTCAGAAGTGTGTCAGCAAAGACGAAGTAAGGTATCTTGATTAAAAGGACGGTTCGACGTACACTGTATGTCAGTAAGACGTCCCTGAATGTGTCCATTTAGACCACAGCATTGCAAGGAAGTAAAACGTGAAGTCAGTATCCTGCTCCGCCCTATACAACAGGTCTTCCGTTAACTTGTCTCGTAACTTATTTTCTTTCGAACATCACCGTTTCGTACACTGATTGTCCATTAAGTTTTTAAAATTTTTCTGTGTGCTGCCACCTCTTCTTCTCCGTGTATCCAATGGTCCAGCTGTCCCGTTCTTCCTGTCCTGTGCCCCAGACCAAACATTCAGTAACTTCTCGTTAATTTTCACATCATTGTATTTCTGAAGAGATCATTTATTGGAGAAACCTTACTTCACTTATGATGTGCTTCTGATCTGTTTCTCGTTTCGACCATCCTGTGAAATCGTACATCCTACACAATATAATTCACTCACTCATTCGCCTACTGAGTCAGTCCCACTTTCGATGCAAAGCAAGTTGTTAAGCTTTGTCTACTTTCTTCGTTTTTGTAACATGTGTTACTTTTAACAGCCCTTACAGGTATTCTTTACATCCAACCAGATGGGCTATTTAGCCTCCATTGGTATCTATTCACTTACATTAGCATTCCTATTGTTTTTATTGCTTCATTGACATATATTTTGAATAACAGTGCTGATAACTACCTTAATACTTTCTCGATCTCCGACCATTTTAACTTCCAGTTACGTTCTGTACCTGTTATCGTCGTCCTCCTATATCTATACTTCAACCGAAATCTCGTAAAGGATTTTCATCGTCCCTATATTATCGTAGACTTTTTCTAGTTCCAGAAATTCTCGGAAGTAATTCGTGTCTCTTTTTTCCTCAGTCGTTAGAATAACTACGCTCAATTGTTACTTTATCTGTTCGTAAAAATAAATTGATCTTCTTTCAGTATGTCTTCAATTTTACTTTCTATTCTTCTGTATATTATTCTGGTTAGAATTTACATACTTATCTTGTAAGTAGGCTCTTTAGGTTTTGTTGTTGGTAACGCCACGTAGCGCTCTATATGAAAATAACTGACTGTGCTATGTGCAGTCTATGGCTGGTTGGCATTGATGGAATGTTCACTGTTGTCTTGTTGGGCAGTTTGATGTGAACAGCGCGTAGCGTTGCGCGGTTGAAGGTGAGCCGCCAGCAGTAGTGGATGTGGGGAGAGAGATGGCAGAGTTTTGAGAGCGGACGATCTGGACGTGTGTCCGTCAGGAAAGGAAATTTGTAAGCCTGGATGTCATGAACATTTGAACACTATTAAGGTAAATACATTGTTTGTTCTCTATCAAAATCTTTCATTTGCTAACTATGCCTATCAGTAGTTAGTGCCTTCAGTAGTTAGAATTTTTCATTTAGTTGGCAGTATTGGCGCTCGCTGTATTACAGTAGTTCGAGTTACGAAGACTTTTGTGAGGTAAGTGATTCATGAAAGGTAAAGGTTATTGTTAGTCCGGGCCATTGTTTTGCAGGGATTATTGAATGTCAGATTGCCTTGCGCAGAAAAAAATTTAATAAAATAAAATAAAATAAAATTAAATTAAAAAATGGGTTAGTTTAGTGACGACCAGAATAAGTAAAGAGAGAAACGTCTAAGTACGTTTTTTTGCTCAACTGTTTGAAAATCAAATAACTTAAGAGGTTTATCAGCACAGTCATTTATAATTTTTCTAAGGGGACGTTACAGTACTGTCACATCATTATAACATAGAGTGTGTTTAAAAAGAAAGTGTGTCGTATCCTACTGGTCGAAAGTACAAGAAAATTTCAAATAATTATATGTTTGGAAACCAAAATCTGTTAAACTATGGGCAATTTTTCTTGTGACGAGTAATGTGTAGTATTTACAGATGCAACAGGATTCTCAAGAAATGGCTCAGTACGAGTAAGTTAGCACAATAACGCACGTGGCGCAGATGGAAATCCTCTCGCAGTCATGGAGGTGACGCATCAGAATCGTTTGAGTATCAGTGTATTGTCAAACAATTGTCGGTGACAGGCTCATAGGTCCTTACACTTTGCCATCAGATTAACAGGTGGTTCATATCAGAGATTTCTGTACGATGAGTCACGTGCGCTATTGGAGAACGTTATCCTTATAGATATACGGCGGTGGTTTGTGCACGGCAGGGCAACACCTCAGCCCTACCGACTATTGGTCAGTGCATCACCGCGGTGTTTCGTGACCGATGCATTGGTCAAGGAGGTCCGGTAGAATCGCTTCCTCGTTTAATGGTTCTGGCTGTGCGGACATTTCAAAGCAGTGGTTTATGTCCAACCTGTCGCAAAAGTGCAGATGTTGCAGGAGCGTGTGGTGACTGCATGTGACACAATACGAATGGCGTGCCTGATCATTAACCTGTTGGCCACGAGCGAATTGACGTTGCTGACTATTTCCTGTTTAAGACGTCAGCGATGTGAATATTGATCGTCCTATCGAATTTGTGTATCTTAAAGTGTGAAACTGAGCGGAACTACTTTCTTTGTGCCGTCTGTTGTGTGTTTTGTTTTCTTTTGGTGCGAAGATTAAAGCCCGGGACCCTGTCTTCCCCCGTGTTGAATTTAGGTATTAGTTCTGATCCAACCTCTTTTTGGGGTTCTCTCAAGTCGTGTACAATTCCGGAAGGCGTAGAGGCCGGTAACATCTGAACACAGCTAATCATTCCGTTATTAGCTCGCTCAATCGAAGATTTTGTATCACCGATCTGTCCTAAGCTGAATCCACACCCAGTATTTCGGTTAGTTGCTTAAATTGGTGTTTAATTGTGGTCTGTATTTCTGAGAGAGAATGTTTTGCGTTATGGGCATGTTCTGTTCTCTTGCTTAGCCTAAATGTCAGTGGGGCTAGTCGCTTGGCCAGTGAGCGCCGGACGTGACAGTATACTTCCACCCGGACAGATAAGGCAGTTTGTAGTAATTCTAAGCTCTGGTGTATTTATTATACCGCTATTATTCTATAATTGTACTCTTCTGTAAAAGTTTATTTTAGTTTTTGTATAGCTGTTGCGGCACTTGATCTTTCCTATTTGGGCCTCCTACTACTACAATTATTTCTTGTCCTTTTAAAGTCTACAAACTACTTAATAATTGTTGTTTCATAACATTCTATTTGGGCCTTGGTCTGCCATTAGAATTTCAGGATATTTATTATTTCAAAGCTCCAAAAAAGCCTAAAGGTTCTGGTTCTTTATTAATGGGAATGTTGTTCTCACTACTAAATCCTATGGTAATTATTTTAATTATTCCCTGAAGATAGTATTTCAGTCTTGTCCTATGGTATTAAACATATTGTTGTATTTTTTTTACGAATGGAGCTTCATCCTCCTATGACTACAGTGTTTCCAACCCTTGAGCACTTAATGAATCGCAGGAAGCGTACCAAAGTGACAGTTTTGTTAGTCAACTTTTATCTCCGTACGCGCCGTTTTCCTTACACGAGGATATGGCTTTTATGGAAATCTGGTGTTAAATCACTCGTTTCATTGATTTGCAGTACTTTCTAGAGCTACAGCACTCTCCTCAAATGCTCTGACACAGTGATTTTCGCAGCGAAACAAAGTTTGTATTGGCCAGTACCAGCATGGGCGTGCATACGTGTGAGAATCTTGAGTCCATACTGCGTCCTTTGCTTCATAATTTATGACGGGGAAGCCACAAAAAGGTGGAGTGTAAGGGAAGGCATTCCTCGGGAAAGAAGTGAAAGAGCAGGCCGAGGAAAGAGCGAGGAGTGCCCACTCGTCGACTGAGTGGCTGAGCGGGGGATCAGAGCGGGCCGCTCTTTGAGACGTCCCTCCCACCTCCACCCCCACCGTCCACCCTCACCAGCCAGTGCGACGGCGGCGAGTGCGTCTGCACCTCCGCCGCACAAGCCACTGTGCGGTCTGTCGTATTCCAGAGGCGAGCCGCCCCCCAGTGGCAGCAGGCGAGGGTGCTTCAAACGAAGTAATGCCTCACGCACGTGGGTTAAAACCATGCACAGAGGCACTGAGACAGTAGTTGAATGACTTAATAACGACCCCCAAATAAGCTCTACACAATCGTCAGGCCACAGTATGGACATGTTTCTTCACTTTTCTAAAGGCGGCAGTGGTAAAATACAGAGAGCGAAAGGCAGTTATAAGAGTTGAACGACACGAAAGGGAAGCAGTGGTGGAGAACGGAGTGAGTCAGGGGCGTAATCTATCTCCAATATTATTCAGTCTGCATACTGAGCAAGCAGAAATGGAAACAAAAGAAAAATCTGGAATAGGAATTAAGGTATAGAGAGAAGAAATAAAAACTTTGTAGTTTTCCGGTGACATTGTAATTCTGTCGGAGACAGCGAAGGACTCGGAAGAGTAGTTGAACGGAATGGGCAGTGTCTTGAAAGGAGGATACAAGATGAACATCAATAAAAGCAAATCGAGGATAATAGAATCTAGTCGAATGAAATCAGGTGATTCTGAGGGAATTAGGGTTCAAATGGTTCAAATGGCTCTGAGCACTATGGGACTTAACATCTTAGGTCATCAGTCCCCTAGAACTTAGAACTACTTAAACCTAACTAACCTAAGGACATCACACACATCCATGCCTGAGTCAGGATTCGAACCTGCGAGCGTAGCGGTCGCTCGGTTCCAGACTGAAGCGCCTAGAACCGCTCGGCCACAACGGCCGGCTTAGATTAGGGAATGAGACACTTAAAGTAATAAATGAATTTAGCTATTTGGGAAGCAAAATGATGGTCGAAGTAAGTAGGATACAAAATGTAGACTGGCAACGGCAAGAAAACCATTTCTGCAGAAGAGAAATTTGTTAACATCGAGTATACATTTAAGTGTCGGGAAGTCCTTTGTGAAAGAAGTATTTGTATGTAGTATAGCCATGTAGGGAAGTGGAACGTGGACGATGAACAGTATAAACAAGGAGAGAATAGAAGCTTTCGAAATGTGGTGCTACAGAAGAACGCTGAAGATTAGATGACGTAACTAATGAGTAAGTATTGAATATAATTGACGAGAAGAGATATTTTCGTTACAAGCCGTGTAATAGAAGGGATCGCTTGGCATCAAGGGATCACCAATTTAGAACTGGAGGGAAGCGTGAGGGCTAAAAGTCGTCGAGGCGTGGGGGCTAAAAATCGTAGAGGGAGACCTATAGATGAATACAGTAAGCAGATTCAGGGGGATGTAGGTTGCAGTAGTTACTCGGAGATGAAGGGGCTAGCATGGTGCCGGCCGGTGTCGCCGTGCGGTTCTAGGCGCTTCAGTCTGGAACCGCGTGACAGCTACGGTCGCAGGTTCGAATCCTGCCTCGGTCATGGATGTGTGTGATGTCCTTAGGTTAGTAGTTAAACGTTCTAGGGGACTGCTGACCACAGATGTTAAGTTCCATAGGGCTCGGAGCCATTTTTGAAGCTTGCATGGTATAGAATAGCATGGTGAGTTGCATCAAACCAGTCTTTGGTCTGAAGACCACAGTAACAACATGTTTCTTCCAAGTCTCTGTTAATGTCCTACCGATGTCGACATACTATAAAGTATTAAAAGAAGATAACTCCACAATAAGGGCAAGAGGAACACACGACAGTGTGTTCCGGCCGTGGTACCTTCTGTCGAATTGGTTTTTTTGTATGATTAAGGAACGGCACCACAAGAGCAACAAAAGGTGCCGTAATGTTTATTTGCTTATTGACAACCAGTCTGGACTAAGCGACAACCTTCAGGTTACGAATATCGCTACATCAAGTCAAACGAAGTAGCCTTCACGTTTTGTGAGTGGTATTACGTCACAGTGATTGCACAGCTACGGAGGCAGGCATTGCCAACGCACGGCGACTAAACCTTCACCTAACGTTCTGGCATGGCTTGCAAGCCACATGAAAACACACTGCACTCTGCCGTCGAGCAAGCAAAATCTCTCAGGTGTACTGCAGGGTTCAGTCCTGGTACCTCTACTGTACGTCAAAGGAAAACACAATTTCTATGCCGATCAGCTCCACCTTCACCTCAATCGTCTACAGGTACTGCGACTAAGCTGTTCATGTGGGCAACTCTGCGGCCAGGAATAGAGGACGACGAGTTGGCCAGAGTCCGCAGCGGCATTCTCTGCCGTATGTCATGCTTTGGCTGTGCAAATGACTCTCCCTGTCGTAGTCAGATTTTCAGATCTTGTTGCCACTACGTATAATTCAAGAGCTCTTCAGTTATCGTAACGAACCGGAGTACACCTCGTTTCAGTCTTTCCATCAAGGAAAAGATCCGTGACAGTACCGAGAATTGAACCCTGGTCCTCTCAACGGCAGTACGATACGCTCATCGCTCATCTATGGAGACAGGCGATGCCAACATGCGGCTCACAGAAACTGAAATTTGCATTTTACGTTCTGATACCCCTAGAGTAGGCATTAGCAGAAATATCGACCCTTAAACAATGTGTCCAATAGTGTATTTTAACACGACACTATGCCATCTTAGGCACTGTATAGCACTTAAAACACATAATGGCACTTGGAAGCCGAAATCATGAGCCTGTAAGTGCAAATGTAACACTGCAGATAAACAACAGTCTATCGGCGGTACTCACTTTAAAGAAATATATTATGACTGTGGCACAGCATTATGAAAAAAAAATCTCAGGGATACCTCGGGGATCAGTGTTTGGTCCACCGGTGTTCTCTTTGTACGTCAACGAAACCTAATTGGGATTTGACTCCAATTAACACCATTTCTACACCAGTGACCTCCAACTTCATTTAAAGTGCAAGCATCTACATCTTACAAGTTCTGTGACTTCTTTGTTCAGGTGGGTACAACACCTGGTTTGACGGAGTGCCAAGTAATTTTAATACGTCATCAAAAGTTACTTAGTACTGAATTCCGCTGACACTAGCTCTCAAACACTCGTGACGGTAATTCAGTACCACGTCAGAAAATATCTAATATCTGGCTGTAGCTCTCGATGAGCAGTTCAACTGGGTAGAATATACTGTCGCCGCCTGGAGGCAGAAAGTCGTTATGCTGCCGAAAAATTTCGAAATTGGTTTTCAATGGATGTGAAACCGTAACTTGTCCCATTACTCTTTCTCCTGAACCACTATTGATAGTGTGAACTGACTGAACACTTCACGAGTACTTGAAACGCTGGGCTATCACAACTGACTTTGAATTGCCCGGCGTAAGGCCTCCGTCAGTCGTCTATTCCACCATGTCAGTGCCTTTCACACCCAGCTAGAACGCTTGCAACCAGAGGAGACAGCTGTCTACCGTACGCGGAGCCCGTGCCTGCTTTATGGCGTAGTCTGCACCCCTCCCCCCCCCCCCCTCCCCCCTCCATCCTCTTTTCGAGTACCTAACGTCACATATCAAGGAACTTCCACATAAACATAATCGCAACGCATGTGGAACAAGCTACCGTGAATATTATGGCGATATCAGTATCCTGTTGCATTTAACAAAAGACTAAAACGTTTTCTTTCGTGGAGACTCACAATTTCTCGCTCTTGAACCTACACTGAGGCGTAAGGCCGTTTCTCTCTGTCAAACTGAAGCTAGGGGTCACGATAGCTCATAGTTAGCTTCTTTCTGTTTTCCTTTCTCAGTCACGTTATATTATTGCTCTTCACTATTTGCATTTCGTCACTTGTTCACGCTGCTCTACACCCACCCGTACAAGCTCTGGTCTCACATCCGTTGTTACCATACCACACACTCCACATTTTTGGCTTGCGAACTATGTGTTATTTCTGAAACAAATATAAATTTGATATTTTCCCATTAACTATTTCTCTAACAAGTATGCAATGCTAGTGATGTTCGACAACGGCAAAGGTATCTTTTTGACATAAGTAGCCCTGGCACGGAAAAAGACTGAATCGGAAGTTGCGTTGTGACAACGCTCCCAGTGGAACACGAAAACTCCGTACAATGTGATATATTGATACAGTATGTCCGTACTTGCTAACAAAGAAGGATTGCAGAGCCCAACCAACAGGCAGGCGAAAATGATCAATTAAGACAAATGTGCAACTGCTCAAAATTGCTCTGAGCACTATGCGACTTAACATCTGAGGTCATCAGTCCCCTAGACTTCTTAAACCTAACTAACCTCAGGACATCACACACATACATGCCCGAGGCAGGAGTCTAACCTGCGACCGTAGCAGCAGCGCGGTTTCGGACTGAAGCGCCTAGAACCACTCGGTTAGAACGGCCGGCTTGTGCAACTGCAAAACACTATCTCAGACATTTACTCCTATTGACTACAGACCCACCTCTGTCACCTGCCTCATAAATACATACGTTTTATACGATGGCTATCAACGTCGATTTCAAACGTAAAATAGGGCCCTACTACATTAAAAGGACACGTGCAGTTCAGTTAATTAACATTTAAATGCTTATCTCCAAGATAAAAGGCACTTCAGTGGATAATTCTCCGTCGTATTCCTTTTAGACTAATTTCCCGTTTATTTCTATTTTCTCGGCCCTGTAATAACTTCAAGTAAAGATATATAAAATGATATTCCGACATTTCAACTAAAATGTCAAGTGCGCGATTATATTAATATTTCACTTCTGAAAGTATAGTACAGAGTTAATGTAAAATTTAGAGAAATAATCTGTTAAAAGACCTTTCCTTGCCCTGTGGAAGCACTGCTAAGACTCGGCTATCCTTTTAAGGCGTTCACTTGTTCACAGGAAGACATTTGCAAGTGATGCAATGTGTTCGAGCTTTCTTTAAAAATGCAGAAGCACAATGTAGTGCCCCAAAGAAAGATAGAGAACGAGGCAATTCAGGATAAATTCCTGCAGAGCCCGTCACAGCGTGTAAGTACGAGGGACGTCCAATAAGTAAGTAACACATTATTTTCTGAAAGCAGGTTTTGTTTTATTCCGAATACCAGTGTACCATGTTGTTCCCCACTCTTTTGGCTACGAAACTCCCACCAGTGCGACGGTCTTTCCCCACGCACAGTACCACTCTTCTTGTAGATGTCGGAACCAACATCAGGCCGTATCAATAAATTCTCCATCATTCACATGCTGCTTCCTGTGCAGTGCATCCTTCTTTTGTTCAAGCACATGGAAGTCGGAAGGTGCGAGATTCGGGCTCTAGGGAGGATGAGGAAAAGTAGAATGAAGTTTTGTGCGCTCCTGTCGGGCCTGTAAACTCGTGTGAGGCACTGAGTTCTCGTGGAGAAGGAGAAGTTTGTTTGCATTTTTGTGGCGAAGAAAACGCTGAGGGACGTTTCTTCCGTCTCCTGAGGGTAGCACAGTACACTTCATAGTTGAGTTCTGAGTAGTGCGACTATGCCATTCCATCTCTCAAAACTGAAAAACCTTGCGGTGTAATAACGAATGCAGGTCAGTTATGGCAATGCTTATCTCCAGAAGCGGTTTCTGTGTAGCCTGTTTGGCCAACCTGTGAGCAAGTTCATTGCCTCGGATGCCAACATGTCCTGCGGTCCAGACAAACATCACTGAATGACTCAACTGCTCCAGGGCATAGGTGGACTCCAGGATGGTTGCTACCAAAGAATGATGAGGGTAAAATTGGTTGATAGCTTGAAGACTGTTCAAGGAGTCAGGACAGAGGAGAAACGACTCGCCAGGACATGAGCGGATGTGTTCAAGGGCATGAGATATGGCCACCAGCTCTTCAGTGGAAACACTGCAGCCATCTGGCAAGGAGTGCGCGACGAGGGAGGACATCGAACACAATAATGCTTTCAGAGTCCCAGAGGACCGTCACTGTAATTTCTGGCTTTGACCTTTTTCTTCGGAGGAGCGATGGTGTGGTGCCACTCAAAGGGTTGCCCTTTTGTTTCCAGGTCGAAATGATGAACCCGTGTTTCTTCGCCTGTGACGATGTTCGACAAAAAACTGTCAGATCATCCTCGTAACGCGCAAGCAACTCCGCACAGATTGTCCTTTGTTGTCTTTTATGGTTTTCTGTTAGACGGCGAATAACACGGCGGCCACTCGCCTTCGAGTACCCCTACCGGTCGTCGAGTGTGTTTGCTCTATCAACAGAGACGTCCAACGGGGCACTCAGGTGCCTGATTATGATCTGTCCATCACCTCGAATGAGAGCGTCTGCACGTCCAGCATACTGGAATCACAGCTGTGTGGGCCAGCTGATCGAACAGGTTTGCGCGATCCTGTTGCGTTAGTGACAGACGCCTCGGCCAAAGACTCATCGTGCTTTTGTTCATTACCTGGTCTTCGTACAAACTCTGCAAACGTCCTTAGATATCTGAAAAGATCTGATTTTCCATCAGATGAAACTCAGTGACAGCTCTCTGCTTGTAACCCAGGTCCGTTCCAGACGCCATTTTGAAGGCTACGCATAGTGCCCCCACACACCGGGACTTAATGAAGCTGAAAAGGCTGAAGCGGGAATATTCCATGATATCCAACAACAAATTCCGCATATTTTTCAACCTAAATCGGCAGAAAAATGTAAGTTGCATTACTTATTGAACGCCCATCGTACATACGCAGACCGTTGGGGACAGTATTATGATGCTGGGTTCTTTCATCTGCCCTTCCACGGAATCTGTGGTAGTAATCGAAGATACTAAGAAACTAAAAACCCGCCTCGATTGCGAAAAAAGGCACCCAGTGTTAAGTGTTAACCCAGGTTTCGGCGTAGATAACTACACCTTCTTCGAAACAACAATAAAACCCAGAAGTGCGTTAGAAGACCTTTGTCAGTGATTAAAAGAACACCATAGCTATACATTTATAAACGAAAAAGAAAAGGAAAACACAAACAAGTCAAAACGACTACTTAATGGTGCAGCTCCACCTCACACTGGCTAATGTTCGATGGGCCATGACCCGCCATAATGGCGGGTGAGGTGGAGCGTACACCATTAAGTTAAGTAGCGGTTTTTACTTTGTACATATGTACTGATTGTGTTTTCCTTTTCTTTTTCGTTTATAAATGTGTAGCTATCGTGTTCTTTTAATCACTGACAAAGGTCTTCTTAGGCGCTTGTGGGTTTTATTGTTGTTCTGAAGAAGGTGTAGTTATCTACTCCGAAACCTGGGTTAACACTTAACACTAGGTGCTTTATTCGCAATCGAGGAGGGTTTTTAGTTTTTAATATACACTCCTGGAAATAGAAAAAAGAACACATTGACACCGGTGTGTCAGACCCACCATACTTGCTCCGGACACTGTGAGAGGGCTGTACAAGCAATGATCACAGCGGACACACCAGGAACCGCGGTGTTGGCCGTCGAATGGCTCTAGCTGCGCAGCATTTGTGCACCGCCGCCGTCAGTGTCAGCCAGTTTGCCGTGGCATACGTAGCTCCATCGCAGTCTTTAACACTGGTAGCATGCCGCGACAGCGTGGACGTGAACCGTATGTGCAGTTGACGGACTTTGAGAGAGGGCGTATAGTGGCCATGCGGGAGGCCGGGTCGACGTACCGCCGAATTGCTCAACACATGGGGCGTGAGGTCTCCACAGTACATCGATGTTGTCGCCAGTGGTCGGCGGAAGGTGCACGTGCCCGTCGACCTGGGGCCGGACCGCAGCGACGCACAGATGCACGCCAAGACCGTAGGATACTACGCAGTGCCGTAGGGGACCGCACCGCCACTTCCCAGCAAATTAGGGACACTGTTGCTCCTGGGGTATCGGCGAGGACTATTCGCAACCGTCTCCATGAAGCTGGGCTACGGTCCCGCACACCGTTAGGCCGTCTTCCGCTCACGCCCCAACATCGTGCAGCCCGCCTCCAGTGGTGTCGCGACAGGCGTGAATGGAGGGACGAATGGAGACGTGTCGTCTTTAGCGATGAGAGTCGCTTCTGCCTTGGTGCCAATGATGGTGGTATGCGTGTTTGGCGCCGTGCAGGTGAGCGCCACAATCAGGACTGCATACGACCGAGGCACACAGGGCCAACACCCGGCATCATGGTGTGGGGAGCGATCTCCTACACTGGCCGTACACCTCTGGTGATCGTCGAGGGGACACTGAATAGTGCACGGTACATCCAAACCGTCATCGAACCCATCGTTCTACATTCCTAGACCGGCAAGGGAACTTGCTGTTCCAACAGGACAATGCAGGTCCGCATGTATCCCGTACCACCCAACGTGCTCTAGAAGGTGTAAGTCAACTACCCTGGCCAGCAAGATATCCGGATCTGTCCCCCATTGAGCATGTTTGGGACTGGATGAAGCGTCGTCTCACGCGGTCTGCACGTCCAGCACGAACGCTGGTCCAACTGAGGCGCCAGGTGGAAATGGCATGGCAAGCCGTTCCACAGGACTACATCCAGCATCTCTACGATCGTCTCCATGGGAGAATAGCAGCCTGCATTGCTGCGAAAGGTGGATATACACTGTACTAGTGACGACATTGTGCATGCTCTGTTGCCTGTGTCTATGTGCCTGTGGTTCTGTCAGTGTGATCATGTTATGTATCTGACCCCAGGAATGTGTCAATAAAGTTTCCCCTTCCTGGGACAATGAATTGACGGTGTTCTTATTTCAATTTCCAGGAGTGTATTAACCAACGATTGCTGACGCACTGCGATGTTGAAGGTTCTTAGTAATCGAAGACGCCGTCAGAGTAGTGGGCCACCTTAACGTTATTGTGATGCAGCTGCATTCCTTCGTGTTTGATATCTTCCCAGACGGCTATGTCATCGTCGAACAGGATAAATATCGGTATTACAGTTTCGAAACACAGCAGTTAAATTAGCATGATAGTGATCTCACGTTCGTGTTTGGCACCAAATTCTTCCAATGTGAAGCCGCTGCAACACTTGTGGGACGCTGATGGGCTTCAGTTCCGCGCCTGTGAATTACCGGAGTACTTTAGGGAACTTCGTGAGCGGAGCATGACAAAGGGTGCCACATACCTAGATTCCAAGCAGAATCGCTGCTGTATTCCTTTACAACGGTGGATCATGTCGCTATCAAGGAGGAGGTCAAATGTTTTGTCGTAATCAAGACCGCGTGCCAACTATGCTAGGGGCCTTGGGATATGAGTGGTTAGGGAACGTAGGGAGGGATACCGAGAGTCACTTCATTGGAACGGATAGGATAATCATGACTGGTACGAAGATACCTGCTATTCAGTATGCACTTGGCTGACAAAAGTCACGGGACATCTCCCAGTATCGTGTCGGATCTTCTTGCCCAGCGACGTGGCAGGGATTCAAGAATTCTTTGGGAGCCCCTTGCAGAAATACCGACCCTTGACGCCTCTACGGCCATCTATAATGATGAAAGTGCTGCCTGTGCAGGATTTTGTGTACCAACTGATATTTAAATTGTGTCAAATAAATATTCGATGAGATTCATGTCGGGCATTCTGGTCAAACCATGCGCTCGAACTGCCCACAATGTTCTTCAAACGGTGACATAGCGCACTGTCATCCATAAAAATTCCGTCTTTGTTTCAGAACATGAAGTTCGTAAATGGCTGCAAATGGTCTGCAAGTAGCCGAACATCCAGAGGGCCCAGTCCATACCATTTAAAAAATGGTTCAAATGGCTCTAAGCATGATGGGACTTGACATATGAGAACTACTTAAACCTAAGTAACCTAAGGACATCACATACATCCATGCCCGAGGCAGGATTCGAACCTGCGACCGTAGCAGCAGCGCGGTTCCGGACTGAAGCGCCTAGAACCGCTCGTGCATAGTGGCCGGCACACGATTTAAACACAGCTCACACCATTATGGGGCCAGTCCAGTTTTCACAGCGCCATGTTGACAACCTGAGTCCATGGAGTCGTGGGGGCTGCACCACGTTCGAGCCATACCAATTGAAATCGGGACTTACGTAACCAGGCCACGGTTTTCCAGTCATCTAGCGTCTAATTTATATGGTCACGAAACCAGGAGACGCGATGCAGGCGATGTTGCGCACTTAGCAAAGAAAATGGCTCCGGTCGTCTGCTGCCATAGCCGATTAATGCCAGATTTTGGCTCACTGTACTATTCAAATGTGTGTGAAATCTTATGGGACTAAACTGCTAAGGACGTCCATAAGCTGACACACTACTTAACCTAAATTATCCTAAGGACGCACACACACACCCATGCCCGAGGGTGGACTCGAAGATCCGCCGGGACCAGCCACACAGTCCATGACTGCAGCGCCTAAGACCGCTCGGCTAGTCCCGCGTGGTGGCGCACTGTACTAACGGATACTTTCGTCATACGCCCCACAAAGATTTCTGTGGGTATTTCATGCTTTGTTGTCTGGCTATTAGCAATGACAACTTCACAAACACTGCTGATCTTAGTCGTTAAGTGAATACGGCCACAGAGTTGTCCGTGGTGAGAGGTACTGCTTGAAATTTGGTATGCTCGCCACACTCTTGGCACTGTGGGTCGCTCAACACTGAATTCCCAAGCGGTTTCCGAAATGGAATGTCCCATGCTCATAGTCCCAACCACCAGTTCACGTTCAAAGTCTGCTAATTCGCATTGTGTGGCCATATTCGTGTCGGAAACCTTTTCACTTGTATCCTCTGACTACAAATGCACTGTCCTTTATACCTTGTGTATGCAATATCACCACCATGTGTGTGTGTGTGTGTGTGTGTGTGTGTGTGTGCACATAGTTATCCTATGACTTTTGTCACCACATTGTATTTGTATATGTGGATTGGCTCATTCTGGAAGTGGGACACTAGAATATGAATTTTAAACCACAAATTTCAGCACTTTCCAAATACGAATTCGGTATATGATACATTGCACCGGGTCACAAAATGATGGATTTGGAAATTTCTCGTTGACGAATTTAAGAATTATATATAAATACGCTAAGGCTATCGTTTTGTTCGGAGGAACATTCTCTGCTGACAGAATTCGAAGCAAAGGGATTTCGCTGCGAATTTGCCTCGGCGATTTCGTCTCACGAGTTTTGCAAAGAGTAGAATCGTACCCGAGAGGCAGCTTCCAATGTGATCTTTTCCCCTCTGCTGTTCTCCTGCGTGAACACAGATGTGACGAGAAAACTGACATTTAACGTAAGTAAACATTAATAAAGAACAAATCGTACTGCGGTAATTGAAATAAATACACGCAGTTTCTACATACCATAAATACACAGCAAATAGTTGAAAGAAATAAAAAAACATTATGTAAAATAATAAATTCTCGGACAGATATTTTATAGCCAGTGGCAACTGCATCTGCAAACATTCCCGTCAGTTTAAATAAACTACCAAGAATGTAATGTTCCTTTACAAAACCCCCTCTTACCTTTTTGCGTGAATTGTGCGTGTGAGTTTGTGTGTGTGTGTGTGTGTGTGTGTGTGTGTGTGTGTGTGTGAGAGAGAGAGAGAGAGAGAGAGAGTATGGGTGTGTGAGGAGGAGGGAGCAGGTACATATCTTGGCATCGACATAAGACGATTTTTAAATGAAGACAGTCATATTTTGAGAAGGTTTTTACTTGCTACTGCAGTTCTGCCATCCGTTGCCAAACGTGCCAATGAGGGGCAGTGTCGCAGCACTCGTCGGTACTACGCTGGATGGCGGAAAGAGATCATTTCTGCGAACTGTTGAGATAAAGAATTTATTATTCTGACTTTTTCATTAATAAACTGTTGCTATCTCCCCCCCCCCCCCGCAAAAAAAAATAAAAATCGTATCTTCGCGAAACCGTGTGAACTCAAAAACTCCTCATTAGTGCTGTCATTTAAAGTACAATTTTCTTTCCACGATTCAGCACACGCACAGGTTGTGTAACGACGTGTGACGTATACAGTTCAAACAGTGATGATATATTTATCAACATTATTGACGAACTAGCTACGAGAAGTAGACTTGACCAAAACCAGCCTCCAAAAATAAACATGGATATCACTAGGTAAAACAACGGAAAGTAATTTTCATGAAACACAAAATGTATTTGGTATTACATAATGTGACATTGTTGAAGAATTTATGGCCTCTGGGACACCACCTGTACAAAATATATCAAAACAGCAGAGTGGCAATCTAGCTGGAAACATGTGTGGGACAGCGAATTCCCACCAACGGCGCAATTCACAATAGTAACGCTGCAGTTGGCAAATACTCTGCAATGATAACAGTATAATACATAATTTGTGCGAGAACCAGCAGCGAGCAACAAAACTGGAAGCCAGGGAAGAAACGCTCTACTTAAAAACGCATTAAAAGCAGGGAAGCAATTTTCCTCTAGTACTGTTCAGCATCTACAAAAAATTAACAAGGAAGAAACAAAAGAAACGTTAAGGTGTGCAATTAAAATGCAGGTTGAAGGAGTGTATGAGATGAAGTTTATTGAAGACCTTGTTATCTTCTCTGCGAGGAAGGCCCTGCTGGAAAAATTGAGTAGTATAGTAACTGAATGTGGATTTGCGATAACAGTAATTAAAAGAAATCTTGAGGTGCAGTGGACATGAATTTAGCGGCGAAAGTAAACATTCAATTTTGGAAAGCAAGGAGTAGTAGAGGAAGAGGAATTCACTGAAGAGCCAAGGAAACTGGTACAGCTGCCTAATATCGTGTAGGGGCCCCGACTATACGCAGAAGTGCCGCAACACGACGTGGCATGGTTCAAAATGGTTCAAATAGCTCTGAGCACAATGCGACTTAACTTCTGAGGTCATCAGTGGCCTAGAAATTAGAACTAATTAAACCTAACTAACCTAAGGACATCACACACATCCATGCCCGAGGCAGGATTCGAACCTGCGAGCGTAGCGGTTGCTCGGTTCCAGACTGTAGTGGCTAGAACCGCGCGGCCACTCCGGACGGCACGTGGCATGCACTCGAATAATGTATGAAGTAGTGCTGGAGGGAACTGACGCCCTGAATCCTGCAGGGCTGTCCATTAAGGAGTTGAGATCTCTTCTGAACGGCACACTGAAAGCACCCCAGATATGCTCAACAATGTTCATTTCTAGGGAGTTTGGTGGCCAGCGGAAATGTGTAAACCCAGACTAGTGTTCCTGGAGCCACTCTGTAGCAATTCAGGACGTGTGGGGTACATCATCGTCCGACTGGAATTGCCCAAGTCCGTCGAAATGCGCAATGGACATGACTAGATGCAGGTGATCAGACAGGATGCTTACGTGTCACCTGTCAGAGTTGTATCTAGACGTACCAGGGGTCCCACATCACTGCAACTGCACACGCCCAACCCCGTTACAGAGCCTCCACCAGCTTGGACATTCCCTTGCTGACATACAGGTTCCATGGATTTGTGAGGTTATCTCCATACCCGTGCACGTCCATCTGCTCGATACAACTTGAAACCAGGCTCGTCAGACCAGACAACATGTTTCAGGTTATCAACAATCCAATGTCCGTGTTGAAGGACCCAGACGAGGCATAAAGCTTTGTGTCCTGCAATCGTCAAGGGTACACGAGTAGGCCTTCGGCTCTGAAAGCCCATATCGATGACGTTTCGTTGACTGGTTCGCACGCTGACACTTGTTGATGGCCCAGCACTGAAATGTGCAGCAATTTGCGGATTGGTAGTACTTCTGTCACGTTGAACGATTCTCTTCACGCGTCGCTGGTCCCCTTCTTGCAAGATCTTTTTCCACCAGCGATGTCGGAGGTTTGATGTATTACCAGAGTCCTGGTATTTACGGTACACTCGTGAAATGGTCGTACGGGAAAATCCCCACTTCATCGCTACCTCGGAGATGCTGTGTCCCATCGCTCGTGCGCCAACTATAACACGACATTCAAACTCACATAAATCTAGATAACCTTTCATAGTAGTTGCAGTAACAACTGCATCAGACACTTGTTGTCCTATATAGGCGTTGCCGACCGCAGCACCGTATTCTGCCTGTTTAAGTATCTCTGTATTTGAATACGCATGCCTAGGCCAGTTTCTTTGGCCCTTGAGTGTACCTTCGAAACAAAGTAACACAGCTCGAACTAAGAAAATAAGATCATTTGTTTAAAACATTGGTTTTAACTGTAAAAAGAAATTACTGAGAACGTATGTTTCAAGCACAACATTGTACTAGAGTTAACTATTGAGAGTAGGAAAACCAGCAAACTAGAGTATCGAAGTTTCGTTATGTGGTGCTACCGAAGTATACTGAATATTAAGTGCGCTGGGCAAAAGGTGATTCCCTGTGGAATTCAAGAAGAAACACACCCCCCCCCCCACACCCCCTCCCCCCTCCCCCCCCCCCCACACACACACATTCAGAAACTGAGAGATTAATGTAAACAAAATTCCAATTTGGCGCCAAACTCACTGGGAAACAACTGAACGCTGTCGGGATTAGAACACACAACAACATTGTTTACACCCCGTTTTGCGAAGTGAAAAGGCGGATGTTAAACCAAAATTATACGAAGTACGTTTAACATGTGTGTGAAGCCCTCTCAGAACGTGAAAGAATCTGTCACAACAAAAACATGAGTAATAACAACTGCGCGGGCGAAAAATTTTCCAATATCAAAATTACGTTTTAAAACTCAAGTGCAGTGTCAACTCGCATACAGAATTTACATTTACATAGAGTTTTTTGCAGATGTCAAGCTATCGGTGCAGGACACCATACTGGTGGTCCTGCAAAAGTATATTACGTAGGACCTAGGTAAGAACAAAAACGATAAAAACTGTCTTTAGGCTTCGTTTTGTTAGGTCTACCACGGTCTTAAATATGTTCACTTTTTACAATTTCTCATTAAGCAAAACCCACTGACGATGCCAAAGAGGTGCCGAAACATATTTGGGTAACAAGAAAAATCAGTGTTTTGCGCGGAAGTCTGAAACTATATCCACTAATTTTAACCGCAAACACAGAAAAATGGTATAAGAACTGTAAACTCAAAATATGGACTTATTTGTTCTGTATGAAACCGCAATAAGAGTCAGTTCTGCTACGGTCGCCGGTTCGAATCCTGCCTGGGGCATGGATGTGTGTGATGTCCTTAGGTTAGTTAGGTTTAAGTAGTTCTAAGTTCTAGGGGACTGATGACCACAGCAGTTGAGTCCCATAGTGCTCAAAGCCATTTGAACCATTTTTTTAAGAGTCAGTTCAACTACTAGCTTTCTTCCAAACAACGCTATCCATGAAAATTAGGGAAACACTGTCTTGGCGTTGGAATAAGTTAACAGTGCAACACACCGCTACGCCATCGATGTTGCTATATGAATGGAGTTAGGACTGGCACACAAACTCTATATTTGTTTCCAAGAAACAATTGGGGAGTTTTGATCTCGTGTATCAAGGGAAATAGAAAATTGGTACCCTCCAAATGTGTTCGTAGATGCAAGCGTGACGGGAATATGTCGAAAGAACATCTCAAGACATTTTAGCTGTCAGTTTTGAATCCTTACATCACAGGGCTACAGGAAATACTGCTGGCGATGCTAGCCCATTATTGCGCCTACCTCGTGTCTTCTAAACTGGCTGCCGGCTACCAACGAAGCCAGTCCGCAAAGTCTGAGGAAACCGCGCTCGGCCCCTGCTACGGTCGCCGCTCCGCCCCTTGTCTAGGTGGCCTGGCACCGTAGACCGCATAGCTGGCCAGTGGCACACAGAGACGCCCGCGCAGTCCAGTTCCACGAACTCGATGCCTGGTCTCCTGGTCGCCCGCTTCTAACATTTCCATTCGACCCATTCCAGCTCCGGCACTGTGTCCTCCCACAAGTGCAACAAATTTAAAAAAAAGGAGAGTCCTTCTCCGTGACTGGAAAGCACATAGACCGCTGTACTATCGCTCGCTGTGGTCCTAGACCTTTTTAATAAGCATTCTTACTGCGATCCCCTAACAACTTTGTGCGTTCCCATTCTCTAAATCACTAGGGTTGCATTAAAAGTAGTGGCAACACTGTCGTAACATGAGGGATGCGAGCCTGTTCTATATACAGGGTGGAGAAAACTGTCTCACGAAATTTTAATCCTGGGTAACTGATGTCAGTAGGAACCAAAATTACTGATGTTGTGTAGGTCGACAACGCACAAGTTTTAAACTACGGGAGCTTGGCGCCACACGCTCCGATTGGCCGCGGGATAGCCCAGTTGCCGGATTCTCTAAACAACGCGTGACCGCGAATGCTCTGCTTGCGTGTGCGTATCACGTTGGGGCAGTGACGGGGCGAGGAACGTTTGTATGTGTGAACCGACAACTACAGCGCTGCCCGTGATCCGACGAACGGTAACCTGGCAATTCCACGGCCAATAGAAGCACGTGGCGCCAAATTTCCGTAATTTAAATGGAGCGTTGCCGACCTACACAACATTAGTAATTTTGGTTCCTACTGGCATCAGCTACCCAGGGTTAAAATTTCGCGACACAAATTTTCTTCATCCTGTACGGGGGCGTCGACGTACGGGTACCGTCAGTCGTACGTAGCCCGCAGCTAGGTTCCACCACCTAGAGATGTCGGACAGTTGCTCCGATGAAATGTTGTGGAATCTGCACAACGTCTTCTGCCGGTAAACCCGTGAAGACTATTTACAACATATCCGTCGGAAAGCTTGGGGATTCATATGAAACACGTGCTTCCGATGGCATGCTCGCTGTCGGCAGCTGATACCAGAGCGTCTTAAGTAGTGCAGTGAGTGGCGACGGCTGTGTTTGAGTCAGTTGCACTGTGTACTCTCTGAAAGTGTGGGAGATTAGTTCAAGCTCCCTAGCAGCATATTTAGGAAACACAAACAACATGCTGGGTGAAGTGGCACTTGGTTGGAGCGCAAAAAAAATAAATTAAAGTGTTTTCAGGGAGTGTGTGATGTAGTCCTGCAGCAAAGCCATAGTGTATGGTGCGAATATGGGTGAAAGTGTTTCCGGCTGGCCGGGACGTCATTCAACATCTGCCTTTTCAGGACGTCTGCTCTTGGACAACATGACTGTTGAGTTGGTTGCCTCCCTGCTCTATATGGGTACCTCGTGGACTGCATGTTACATCCTTCGTGCCGTGCACGGCTCACGTTTATCCAATTTTTTGTTTGTCGTTTTCTATTACGGTACTGCCACCTCGTTTTCTTATTCAATTTACTGGCGGCACTAACTTCCTGTCTTACTTGCCCGTTAGCGGCAGCAGCAGCGCGTATCCGTAAGTGCACTGTCGTACCATCTCTGGAGCGACGGATAGTATTTCCGCGTCGTCTTGTGTCTGGCAGTCAGTTCGTGACGGACCAGCAGCGCAGTCGGGACGCAGCAGCAGTGAAGTCGAGGACGGAGCGCCGATGAGTCGCGGACAGCCAGTGCTCGCCGACCGCTGGCGACACACAACTGTCCTGCGGAGGGACACTGGAGCGGGAGGACCGTTGGTTGGTCGTTCAGGTGGTCGTCTCATCGGTGGACTTATATTTGGTTCTTTCACCGTTTCCGGGGCTGGGAGGTGGTCGGTTGGCGTGGAGCAGCGAGGAAATCTCTGCAGCGTGTAGTTTGGCCGGACCCGCTGGTGGCCTCAGTGCGGTGTCGGAGTGTGTGATGCGGTTCGGATTACTACGAGGTTCGTGGCTCACCGATCCTGGACCGGAGAGTTGAGTTCTGACTTAATCCACCAGCAAGTTATGACTGTTCACATTGTGTCGTTTGGAGTTCGTTGTCGGCTGTTGGGATATTCCCACGAGCAACATGTGTTAGCTGGCAAATTTTAGCCCCTCTCTGGTGGAGCTTAATTGTATTTGGTTATTTGAACTGAAGTGCAACAGCGGAATCTTCTGCCTTGAGGCTGTTAACGTTCCGGTCACCTGCCCTGGCCATTGACGTAAATTCATAGTGTATTTTCCTCATCGTGTTGTCGTTGTGCAGCACGGTGAGTTTTCACAGCTCAGTGCATAATTGATTGTGGGCGCCAATACCTTCTATGTTGTTCCATTGAACTCCCTGTTGTGTGCTGGTCGGGTGAAGCGGAGGTTATCTTGTCGGTGGGTCCGTTGACTGTCTGTCGGTTGGGTTGATGTCGGATCGGCAATCGTTGGGGCGACTGCCTGTCCCCGAAACGAGTGTTAGTGTCTGAATTCCATGCCGACCCTCGGAACTTCTGAGCGCTCTTGGGTGTACTGCCTTTTCTTGTTTGTTCTTGTTGTTTGTACTTGTATGGCTTCTAGCCGATTTTTAGATTAAGGTTGTTTTGCCCTTAAGGCGTGAGATGGTTTGGGCCTTCAGCCTAATTTGCGAACTGTTTTACGTAAAGCATTTGGCATTTTTAAATTAATGTTATTGAGTCTTAAGTGCTGGGCTTCAGCCGATTTTCAATTTAATTTGTTTGCTCTTGAGGTGTGAAATTCTTTGGACTTTCAGCCTAATTAAGGAACTGTTTTAAGATAAGGCTTTGCCTTTTAAATTTCTGATTTTGATTGAGCTTTAAGTTATTGGCTTTCAGCCGTTTTTTAATTAAAGTGGTCTTGCTCTTAAGGCATGCGATTGTAAGGCGAATTTCAACCGCTAATTAAGTTCCAAAAGTAAAGCTATGTTTTCTTTTTTTTTACATTTTTCCTTGGCTCTTGTAATGTTTGATCAAATAAAAGGTTGTATTTTCGGGTGTAACTGATGGCTCTGAGCACTATGGCACTTAACTTCCAAGGTCATCAGTACCCTAGAACCTAGAACTACTTAAACCTAACTAACCTAAGGATATCACACACATCCATGCCGAGGCAGGATTCGAACGTGCGACCGTAGCGGTCACGCAGTTCGACAGTAGCGCCTAGAACCGCTCGGCCACCCCGGCTGGTAGGGTGTAACTGAAGCCGGTTATTTTAGCCCCTTTCCACAACTTAAACTACCTGTTCTGACCTGCGGGTTTAGCAGGGTGTCTTATGTATGATGTGCGTGAGGTCGCGAAATACTGGAACATGAATCATATTCACCCGATATCAGCCCGTGCGATTACACCTCATTTGCCAAAATTAGGGAACGGGGTACACACTACAGCTTAGGAGAAGACATCAGCCGTGCCATAGGGTGGTCCCTGCCAGACATCAACAGAGATGGGCACACTGACGGTTTACGATGCCTTCCACGTGTATGGGAGAAGGTGATCTAGGTGCGGGACGATTACGCAGAGGGAATGTAATTAGACGAGCATCTGTCAGTAAAGTCTGGTATGATTTGTAACAGCGTTGTCACTGATTCTTATCCAACCGTTGTATTAAACCAATATCAAAATTAATCAAAAAGGCACTAAATGTTGCCTGCTGCATTTTGGAGTTCCATGGAATGTTTAGTTCGAATCAGTCTGTATTTTAAGGGGTGTAGGACGTCAAACGGGTTGACTTGGAACGGGAGGGGCATCACAGGACATTTTCAGTGTCTATACTTTTAAAAATAAAGTCATAAAACTCTGTCAGCATCTTCAGGAAGGATTCAGGATTCACAATCATTGCAGTGGAAGTTCGAATACATAACAAAATAAATTGTTTTACGTGCGAAATTTCATCATTTTCTTCACTTAGTAATGGCTGCATTTGTTGCTATAGGTATACTGTTCTTCATTAGTTAGAGAGATTCTTCGATGAAGTTTGCACAGCATACATACCATACTCACAGGTGTATGAAACTCGAGAATTTATTTAATTTATGAAAAAACGAATGAATTGTTATATTTTAAACTTCATGTTTAGAAAAAACAAAATTTCTTTTCTTAATTACCTCAATTTTTATCACAGGTTTTAATAGTGTTGTGTTCATAGTTCCGCGTAGTCAGCGCGTACACAAGTTTCCCAATAGAGCGCGCCCCGCTAAGCACAACAGCGCAGGCGCAGCGCTCGTCCGTCTCCGCACTACGAGATGGCGCTGTCTTAGAGACGGACCAAATTCTGCTTCCGCCGATCCGCGTATTAATATGTCTCGCAGCTAATGAGATTGCTGCTAACGTAGAACCTTTTCTCCTCGCGGATCACACTCACGCAGTGTTACCTGAAGGCCCGAGGTATTATAATGTGTGTACAGACTTCCAATTACTCAGTATGCATTTGTCTGAACCAGTCTGTACCAGTGTATAGTCAAGTTTCAGTCTGCGCCTAACAAGATTATCATATTCCTGTACATAGCCATGAAGATAAATGTATAGATACTTTGTCAAGTATCAGAGATGTGAGAATAAGATTAACATACCAAGACCAAAGGAACTTCAGATTGTCATTTGTAAACAGCATCCAGGATCAAGTTAAGTAATTTGAATGCTTTTTATTATTTTAATAAATGTGTGTGAAAATTAATCAAGTTCTCTTTAAAGTTGGTCACCATCAATCTGCTACTCTAAGCGTGCAAGTGGCATTTCTATCGTCTGACCTAAGATAAGAAGATAAACACGCCACGATAAGACCACGAGACATTTTGCTGATACTCGCCTACTTCGTTAGAGCGGCAAGTCAAATAATCTGACGATGTGTGCACCGAAGGTCTTACAGTACGCACACCGCAAATAGATTTCGAAAATTCTAGGGTTTCATACGCCTATATTTATGATTTTTACGCTGTGCAAAATCCATCGAAGAATCTCTCTTACTTATGAAGAAAAGTGTAGCTATAGAAACAAATGCAGTCATTAGTAAGTGAAAAAAATTATGAAATTTCGTATAAAAAATTATTTTGTTGTGTTTCCGAACTTCCACTGCAATGAGTGTGAATCCTGAATCCTTCCTGAAGATGCTGACAAAATTTTATGAATTTATTTGTAAACGTATAGACAGTGGAAACTAAAATGTTCTGTGGTGCGTCTCCTGCTCCAAGTCGGCCCGTTTGACGTCCTACCTCCCTTAACATCCTAAAATCTTTACTATTACTCCTGGAATAGCCAGTGTAGAACACCGCACCTTCTGCTACGCCTGCCGGTGTCAGGCAGTGACCGTGCACTTGGGTGCAGACCACAGCCCTGGCCCTGCAGCTGTACAGGGGCCGGAGGGCTCTCAATGGCTGCCGGCGACGTGCCGGCTGAGCGAATTTATTAAGGATATGTAAATTAGCGGAGGGCTGCGGTTGTCGTGCCGCTGTTATTGCCTGCTCGGCCCGGCCCTGCTGCGGGGTCGCGTGCGGCGGCGCCCTCGCAACCCCCCGACCTGGCCGCCCGTGGCTGCCCCCGGCTTGCACAACAAACAGGCGGCCGGCGCCGCCCCCGCGCCTGCTTCTGAGCGGCCGCCCCCAGCCGCCACGGGCAGCGCGGCCTCTGACGTCACGTAGCCAGCCAGTCCAGCTACTCCGCTCGTCTTGCACGCGCACCGTCCGTGACAGCTGAGCGCTGTCGCCGAGACAGATGCCGGCTAAAGCCACTACACGTGTTGCCAATTTAGCCATTCTGAAGTGTCATCTAGCCTTTTTTTTTTTTTTTTTACTGCTGGCATCCCTAATCTGATATGATTTAGGCACTTCTAAGAACTGCACTGACAGGTTTCATGTAGATTACATAATGGTAAAGCAGAGTTTTTGGAACCAGGTTTTAAATTGTAAGACATTTCCAGGGGCAGATGTGGACTCTGACCAAAATCTTTTGTTTATGAACTGTAAATTAAAACAGAATAAAGTACAAAAAGGTGGTAATTTAAGGAGATGGGACCTGGATAAACTGACTAAACCAGAGATTGTACAGAGTTTCAGGGAGAGCATAAAGGGACAATTGACAAGAATGGGGGAAAGAAGTACAGTAGAAGAAGAATGGGTAGTTTTGAGGGATGAAGTAGTGAAGGCAGCGGAGGATCAAGTAGGTAAAAAGACGAGGGCTAGTAGAAATCCTTGGGTGACAGAAGAAATACTGAGTTTAACTGATGAAAGGAGAAAATATAAAAATGCAGTAAATGAGGCAGACAAAAAGGAATACCAACGTCTCAAAAATGAGATCGATAGGAAGTGCAAAATGGCTAAGCAGGGGTGGCTAGAGAACAAATGTAAGGGTGTAGAGGCTTATCTCACTAGGGGTAAGATAGATACTGCCTACAGGAAAATTAAAGAGATCTTTGGAGAAAAGAGAACCACTTGTATGAATATCAAGAGCTCAGATGGAAACCCATTTGTAAGCAAAGAAGGGAAAACAGAAAGGTGGAAGGAGTATATAGAGAGTCTATACAAGGGCGATGTACTTGAGGACAATATTATGGAAATGGAAGAGGATATAGATGAAGATAAAATGGGAGATATGATACTGCGTGAAGAGATTGACATAGCACTGAAAGACCTGAGTCGATACAAGGCCTCGGGAGTAGACAACATTCCATTAGAACTACTGACAGCCTTGGGACAGCCAGTCCTGACAAAACTCTACCATGTGGTGAGCAGGATGTATGAGACAGGCGTAATTCCCTCAGACTTCAAGAAGAATGTAATAATTCCAATCCCAAAGAAAGCAGGCGTTGACAGATGCGAAAATTACCGAACTATCAATTTAATAAGTCACTGCTGCAAAATACTAACGTGTATTCTTTACAGTCTAATGGAAAAACTAGTAGAAGCCGATGTCGCGGAGGATCAGTTTGGATTCCGTAGAAATTCCACGACTTATCTTAGAAGCTAGCATTTCTAGAGTTAGACAAAGCTTTTGACAATGTTGACTGCAATACCCTCATTCAAATTCTGAAGGTGGTAGGGTTAAATTCAGGGGGCAAAAAACTATTTACAATTTGTACAGAAACCAGATGTCGGTTATAAGAGTTGAGGGACATCAAAGGGAAGCAGTGGTTGGGAACGGGGTGAGACAGGGTTGTAGCCTCTCCCCGATGTTATTCAATCTGTATATTGAGCAATCAGTGAAGGGAACAAAAGAAAAGTTCGGAATAGGTATTAAAATCCATGGAGAAGAAATAAAAACTTTGTGGTTCGCCGATGACATTGTAATTCTGTCAGAGACAGCAAAGGACTTGGAAGAGCAGTTGAACGGAATGGACAGTGTCTTAAAAGGAGGATATAAGATGAACATCAACAAAAGCAAAACGAGGATAATGGAATGAAGTCGAATTAAGTCGGGTGATGCTGAGGGAATTAGATTAGGAAATGAGACACTTAAAGTAGTAAAGGAGTTTTGCTATTTGGGGAGCAAAATAACTGATGATGGTTGAAGTAGAAAGGATATAAAATGTAGACTGGCAATGGCAAGAAAAGCATTTCTGAAGAAGAGAAATTTGTTAACATCGAGTATAGATTTAAGTGTCAGGAAGTCGTTTCTGAAAGTGTATGTATGGAGTGTAGCCATATATGGAAGTGAAACATGGACGATAAATAGTTTAGACAAGAAGAGAATAGAAGCTTTCGAAATGTGGTGCTACAGAAGAATGCTGAAGATTAGGTGGGTAGATCACATAACTAATGAGAAGGTGTTGGATAGGATTGGGGAGAAGAGAAGTTTGTGGCACAACTTGACTAGAAGAAGGGATCGGTAGGTAGGACATGTTCTGAGGCATCAAGGGATCACCAATTTAGTATTGGAGGCCAGCGTGGAGGGTAAAACTCGTAGAGGGAGACCAAGAGATGAATACACTAAGCAGATTCAGAAGGATGTAGGTTGCAGTAGGTACTGGGAGATGAAGAAGCTTGCACAGGATAGAGTAGCATGGAGAGCTGCATCAAACTAGTCTCAGGACCGAAGACCACAACAGCAACAACACGAACTGCACCAGTAAAAGGACGAAAGCTGACGCACCATCTTCAATTATTTGTACGCAGAAAACAAAAATTTCATTTCGTTTCGTTTAAAAGATGGCTATGATTTTAAGGCAAAAGTACACCTTATTGTTTGAAAGTCTATGGACATCAGAAATACTAATAAAATGTATCATCATTTCTTACGAAATGAGCATGGAAAACATGAGTTTCAATACATCGTGGGATACACTTAACTCCCTGAACAATGTCTACTAAAGAAAATTCACCACAGAGCTCACATGTCAAAGAAACTTCGTAAAGAAAGTGTGATTTCTAGTGGTATGATCTCCATGTAACTACATGATACGTAAAATTCATTCTCGTAGAACACAAACCGTCTCAAACAACCCCTGAAACCAGTCTGTATAATTCTTTTTCAAAGACAATATTATCCTATGTAGAAATGGAGTATCAAAGACCTCGACTAAATAGACATGCCTGTGAAAATCAATGTTTTGCGTCACGCCTGTGTTTTGGGTTCCACGTATTGGAGAAATTCAGATGTTTGTCGATGACTTACCTTCTGCTATCGTTGGTACGTGCTCTCGCTTTATTTCACGGGTTTCTCGAGATTTTGCTTATTGGGGATACACACTTCCATGTAGCTCGCTATTCTGCTCTTCTCATATTGGTGCTACTGCTAAGCAACCGCTTGTGCCGCTACAGGCATCCCTGCACTGTTGACGTTTGGGTTACATCGCTTCCAATTTGTTTTGTTTTGTCTGAGAGGTTATGCGAAAAGTAATCACGTTACACTGAAAGGTACTAACCAGCGATAACAATAGCGGCGTAACTAGGTAGGTGAGACCGGGGCAGTGCCCCGAGAATAAGATGACTCTACGATTAAAAAAGTAGGAAAATTAAAATGGGAAGGAAATGTGGAAAATTTGGTAAACATCTATCAGTCAAGATAAGTCTTCCGTTGTATTAAAATAATGAAAGACGCTATGAAAACCATTCTGAAGTAAATATGTGCAAGTTAAATATCTCCTTTAGCCACGACGAATATCGGTCTGCATTAGGATAGGAACATACGTTAACTATCTGGAACGAAAGGGACTATATCTGGTCAAGTGTTTCGACAAGGAGTGTAATTAAGCATCCGTCATGGGTGGCACATAACAATGATCTGCAAAAGGTAGTCAAGTCATAATTTGAAGTTAGTTAGCTACTGCTGGCATCCCTAATCTGATATGATTTAGCCACTTCAAGCCATTTCTAGAGGAAAGTGGATGAATTTGGCGCACTTAAAGCATTTTCACTACAACCTTTATTATACAGTACCTAGAGGCTGCAGTTTTCGTACAACATTTATCGCATGTGTTTACTGTAATGTATGTTAAACCATAAATATACAGCTCACGGGTTAGGAAAAAACTGATAATTACGACAGCATTGCATTGCGTCATTTTATCGCACGTAACTGGTAGAATGACACAGTAAGTGGGGTAAACTGGTGCAATGGCTTGTATAACGTATTTAAATCTAGACATCTTATAAAACAGAATATGTATATTGAATATTACGTTTATTAAACATAACACTTCTAGTTTACACAACGAATACAGTGTAAATATCAGGTTAATTAACTACGGAACAGATACAAAATAATAATTATTGTTTCCTTATAAAATAACGATAAAAATGAACAAGAAGATGACTGGAGCGCACGCGTATTTAGTAACTGGTCTCTTCCATATCTGTAAAATAACTAATACTTCTTCAGACAGGAGTCAGTCATACTTTCCAGGACTGTCCAACCCACCGCATAAAGAATGACGCGAAAAAACACGAGAAATACACCGGTACCGTTCCTCGCATCTTTGCCGAATTCGCCACAGAAAAGGCGCTGCTCTTTGCCTGTCGTATGTTGTACTGAATGACGGTCTAATACAACTCCCGTTATGAACAGCACAGACGGCAGTTCTTAACACACCCGCCGTCCAGGAAGCTCTCTCTGTTTAACGGGTGTACGTTCTCGGCATCTGAACAGACTAACCCATTCATACAAAAATAATGCACTGTGTTATTTTTGCTTTCATTAAATATACATTAATGTACCTCATTTAGCTACCCACTTTGATTAGTATGAAACTGAAGTGATGTAAGATGGCACACTCGGCCTCTGTGCGTCGAATTAGCCCAACAAGCATGGCTTATATAAAACTATAGTTACACACTCGTGATTCGTTTAAGAGAAATAACACTTATATAATCGTGAGTGTTAATGTGCAGAGGTAGTTACAACAACAATAACTTGTATTTTAAGACTACAGAAAATGGTTTCTCTGATAGAAAATAGAGGTTAATGTTAGAAAAAACTGACAAAATACACTCTTGCCTCTTGGGCCAACAACTGTCCTGTAACGGTTCCCGCGTGCTGTATGCTTATTTGTGTAACAGAGCACCAGATGTCAGCAGGAATTAGATAAGACTAGCTCTCACAGTTAAAGACATATTGACGTGCGTCATTTTACCCGGTGCGCCAAATTCCCCAACTCTCCCCTATTATTCGATAATTTTCACAATTTAATCGCAAAAATAATACAACTTTGCATTTCATTATGAATCGATTTGCATTTTTTGGCGTTTCTTATCCTCCGTGATACAATAGATACCACACAGGTGCGTTAATATTATACATCCCTGCACGCTCATATCGATACAGTGACATAACAGACACCGCCTTACCTCCCGTACCGTATACCGTCTAACGTGGCGATTCCCCTGCCTGTAGAAAGCTGGCGCCAGTGACCTGTAATGCACTTCTTTGGAAATGCAATACAAGTTTCTACAGTGTGTGAAATTTCTCGTTTATAACGTGCACGAGCAATGAGTGCTGGAAAAATATAGCTGACATAGTTTATTATCACTTCGTGCCAAAACCACACTATACAGTAACTTACAGAAAGGAGGAAGAGATACATGTTTAACGTCCCACAGACAATGAGCTAATTATAGACGAAACACAAACTCGGATTAGGGAAGGAAACCGACCGTGCCCTTTCGAAGGAACCACCCTGGCATTTGCCTTATGTGATTCAGGAAACCAGTGAAAACCTAAATGTGGATTTAAATCGTCGTCCTTCTGAATCTGAACGCGAGTCCAATGTGTTAACCACTGCACCACCTTGTTCGGTGTACACAGAGGAGTGGTATAGTACAACTATGTTGGGCTTTAAGGAGTTGATATAACCAGATGTTGCACACACAGCTAAAGCATTTTGTACTTTTTCAAAGCTAAGACCAGGGCTAAATTAATCAGTTAAAGGGTAATTTAAATTCTAAGTAGCGCATTTTATTATCTGTTCCACTTACTAGCAAACGTTACACTAAAATTACATTTAAAAGACTTGGTGAGGCCACTGGTACCAAAATGATTTCAGCTAGATTATCCCTGTACGTAGCAAGACATTCCGCAATAAGGAGTTTTGATCATCTGTCATAATCATGTAACAACACTATTTATTCGTCTGCGTAGGACAAAACGTTGGGGAATAATAGTGAATACCCTAGCCCCACGGTCACTAATCTATTAGTGTGAGATGTTGGCGAACAGAAATTTGGCTTTGTTACAGGTGAATGGACTGAAATTTCAGTATCAAAATGAGTAGTAAGTACGGTGCGATATTACAGCACACAAATGTAATACATAGTGGCTACTTTTTTGGGGATTTTAGGAATACAACAGCTTTTGCTGAATATGAAACTTGATACAAAAAAAAGTGGAGGGGCTCGGTACAGACATGACGTGCGATATTTACAAGGGAGTATACGCAGTTCTTCAGGCTTTACCGCCGATTTGTTGACAGCTTTGAGGTGTCGTTTACCTGTCAGAGATTAGCGTCGTTCATGCACGACATTTCCATATCGTAGCTCTTTACGTTCATCAAGTAGCAACTGATGGAAGTAACAAATTACGTTATCGAAATATCGTGCAAGAACGACGCTGATAAACTGCGGAATACCCGACACCTCAAAGATATGTTCAGACGAAAAAAAGGATTAGACAACAATTCTATTGTTGTTATGCGTTGCATTAAGTTCACACTTCTCAACCTACAGAGGAAACTCTGTCTAGAAACATCGTATTACTAATTCGTCAAATCCATAAATAGTTTTCACGTCCATCTCAACTCCGCTTAGAGCCTTAGAATATAGCCACATATGCAACACGATTAAATTTGACGAAGGTGAACGTGATCCACGAAACATTACAGATATTTGAAATACTAGCCTGACATCCATTGAACCCTCTATTAGTAGAAATAACGAATAGTACCCAGAATTAATATTAAATTTTGAATAAGCCACCACAAGGCACATTGATTTACTGGAGAACCTTTATGCAATATGTACAAATATTCAGCCAGTATGGTGTCCTATACTATATTCAGAATATTTTGATTGAACTACAAAAAACCAATAACCTTTCTGAATCCGAGGTTGCTGATCCCAACAAATTTTTAGATAGTTTGGCCAGTTTAGTTCGGTCGATAAGCGAGGGGATAATAGACTCCACGGCTAAAATTGATCCCATTGAGAGCATCATTGGTAATTATGTTAATGCATCTCCATACCTCGGCTAAACAGCCGAAAACGAACTAAAACTGTGCGAGTTATAGGATGATGTGAAGAAAATTTTACGAGTGAATTCCACAAAAATGCTGGTTCAGGAACTTCAAAACAGGATTCCGAAGTACTAACACGAAATATTGTTGTTAAGTCTCAATGAAACGTTGTAGACAGTGAAACAATCTATGACTGGTATGGGATTAGTTATGTATCTTCAGCAAAATGTCGACAAACCGAAAAGCAATGGTGAAACATTGCTTACAAAAATAATTGGTAAATGAAACATGCTCTTCTCATTTCTGGCAAGGAATTCGCTAGTACAGTGATGCCGGAAGCGAAAATCCTTTTATGGGTTTAGACTCACTTTAATCTTCAGTTCTAACTCTACCACATTTCAGTGCGGAAGTCGAGAGAATTCTTAGCCAGGTAAACTTGGCGAAAAACAAATTCAGAAACAGACTTAAAACGAGTACACTCTTTGCTGCTCCGCTTGTAAGGCACGGATTGATACGCCATCATAGGTACTGTTTTTCATAAAAAGTCCCAGAAGAAGCACTGAATCTTGTTATTACAAAGGCCGCATGCACAAGAAAAACCAGGGAAATCTGAAATAAACTACGGGAGGATGATATTTATTTTTACTAGGTGAGTGCTTTTATGTATGAAACATACAAATTGTAATTTAATCATTTATGGTCTTTTTTTGCGAGACAGTTTTGCTGTTTTCATTGGATGATAGTTGGCAACCTTGGCCAGAAACAGTTTAGCGGAGACTGCCGCATTCATCTAACGTCCTTTAGAGGGCCATATTTTACGGCACTGTGAGGTCGCAATATTGTTGCCGTCGGCATTCCTTAAATGTGGCTTCATTAGACGGCAATAATGATGCAGTACGGTCAGGTACCTGTGGTCTAGGGGACAGTCGTGTTCCGGCACTCGGCCAGTGCACATCGCGCGGTGACGGGCGGTAGCGCGGGCCAGTGTTTACGTCGCGAGCAGTTCTGAGGTGGAGAGCTGAGCAGCGTGTGCGAGCGCTGTTAACGTTTGTTTCTGTATAACTGTTGTAAGTAATATGTCGACAATTAATAGAGCTAACAGCGACGGCGTTTGAAATTCATGAGTGGATCTTTGAGGATTTGAAATTGCCTGAAGATATAGTCGACACGTTCCAGTTGGACTTTGTGCCGTACTCGTTATTTATCAAATTTATTTCGAGTGCCACTTATGAGAAATTCGTTGAGGAGCATGTTGGTGTGAGACCATTCCGTCAAAATGATGGCAGTATTAGTAATGTCCAAATCGTGCCTTCGGGATACGGAGTAAGAACCGTCAGGGTGTTTAATGTGCCACCTGAGTGCCCTAATGATCAGATTGCTCGTTCTCTGTCACTGTACGGCGCTGTTTTGTCAGTTACAAATGAAAAATGGTCGAGTGCCTATCGCTACCAAGTTAACAGCGGGGTGCGAAGTGTACGTGTAAACTTGAAAAAAACATATACCTTCGTATGTTGCCATTGGCGGCTGTCGTGCACAGGTAACTTACATTGGCCAACCCCCTACCTGTTCGATCTGCCATTCAACAGAACATCTGCGGATGAACTGTACACGTCGACGTCAATTTCAACTTCCACGGGAACGTCCTGCAGACGGTAGTGAAAAGCTTGTTCCACTATTGAGTGAGGTGGTCGCGGGGACTGTACCACCACCCCGGCAGCCGGAACATGTCAGCGAGGCGGAGGTGCCAGTTCAGGTGGAATGCAGTGCCAAAGACATTCGCGGTAGGATGGAGGTCGATTCGGCCTTGTCATCCTCACCGGGGCAATTACCGCTGGATACCAACGACGCGCCAGCCACCTCTGAAACTAATCCGTGTGAGATACAGGAGCGGTGCAGATCAGTTTGCCTGAACCACCCCTATCGGTAAAGACTGTAGCAGACACGAAGAAAGGCCGCCGAAGGAGAAGCAAAGGGAATAGTAGCAAAGAGGAAAAGTCGAATGATTTGAGACCCGTACACATGTCAGAAAGTGGCAGCGAGACTGAACCTCAATCTTCTTGCTCAGTGCGCTGCGAGGACACCGCGAGGCAAGAACTCATTCGTGAACAAACCAAACACCTGAAGGCACTACTGAGCGCCGAGAGGGATCAGAGCACCGTAACGGCTAAGACGAAGAGCGAGCAGAGCAGCGAGCAGCTGCAGCAGCGCTCCCGCAGGAACTCGCTGACGTCAGTCGCAGCCCCGCGTGGTGGCCAGGCGGAAGCGACCACGTTGGCAGACTCAACCGGCGGTGGCGGGCAGGGAGGCGCGCGCACCGCGCAGCACCCCGACAGCAATGAGCCGTGGTGGCAGCAGAACGAGGAGATGCAGCAGTAGCTGCTCTCGCGCATGACCATCGCGCTGCGACCTTCCCCTCCCTGACCCGTTATTGGTTTTGACATTTCGTTTCGTACTCCAAACGTTACCAACGAGTTTGGTTCAAAGCCGGAGAGAAGGACGATCCGAAACTCAGAGCTCATTGTCCTCTGAACCATCATGGGTGACAGCCAAACCTACAACACTACCACACTTAACGTCAATAGAATTCAAAGTGCGGTGAATCTCCGTTCGCTAACTGATTTCTTGTATGGTACCAGCGTTGACATTGCCCTCCTACAGGAGGTAGTCACAGCCTTAGAAGTGCCCGGTTACGTTCTTATTGATAACATCAATCTTCAGGATGCTGTAGCACTGCCATCCTTCTGCGCGACGGTATACCCTTTACGGATGTGCAGCGGCTGCCCAGTGGTCGTGGCATTTCTCTTCGAGTGAATCGTGTGCAGATTGTTAACGTGTACGCCCCCTCAGGTAGCACTCATAACAGAGATCGTTCAAAATTTTATAAAGCCGAGGTTCCCATTGTTCTTAGCGCTTATCGTGAACATCTCATCCTTGGTGGTGACTTCAATTGTGTGCTCAACGACAGAGACCAAACTCCTAACACGAACAGATGTATCGAACTTGAACATTTAATTCATGGCATGCGTCTTCACGATACATGGGAACAACTGCACGGTGAACGGGTAGCGTTCACCTTCGTAACCAGTCATTCTGCCAGTCGGCTGGATAGGATCTATGTGTCCGATGCCCTCCAGCGACACACTGTGAACTGTGACATAGCTGTGACACATCTCCGACCATTGTGCATATCAGTGTTACCCCAACCTACAACGCCAGCCAATTTACCGCGGGAAGGGCTACTGGAAATTGAATGTCAGCCTTCTGCAGGATGCCCAACTTGAAGAGGAGGTGAACTTAACGTGGCAACAGCTCCAGCGGCACCGACGTCGTTACGCTAGCGTTCTACAGTGGTGGATTCAGTGTGCTAAGCCAAAATTACGCCTCACCCTCATGAGCTACGCCCGACAAACAGACTATTGAATTTTATTATCGCTGTTTGAGAGAACTGTACAGTCGCACTAACAATCCTTTTCGCGACATCGACGTAAAGATCAAACGATATAAAGCGAAAATCACGGCGATACAACGCCAACGAATGCATGGCACCATCGTGCGAGCCCACCCCAAGGACGTTGCCACCGAAGAACGGGCCTCTCTGTACCACATCCTGAGAACGACGAAACGGTGTAAAGCCATGTTGATTGAAGCCGTCGTTGATGACGCTTAGAATGCCATCACGAAGCCACGTGACATCATCTCGCACGTCTACGACTATTGTAGTCAACTTTACAAGAAGCAACTCGTTGATGAACACTCGTGCGAGGATTTTCTTAGGACCTTGAGCTGTCGCTTGTCACAACAGGATAATGCAGAGCTGGAATCTGTTCTCACAGAGGACGAAATCCGACTTGGCGGTCCACAGTGCAAAGAAAGGGAAATCACCCGGACCCGACGGTCTCAGCGCTGAGTTTTACCAGCGATACTGGAACATCCTCGGTCCGACACTCCTCGAGATAGCGAATGAACTCTGGCACCTGGAAGTCATACCCAAGACATTTACGGAAGGTATCATCCTGCCCTTATCGAAAAAAGGGAACAGCAGGAAGGTCGAAAACATGCGACCCATCACACTCCTGAATGCCGACTTCAAAATCGTCACCAGATCGATTAAGCTAAGGATGCAAACCGTTATGTACAAGGTTTTAGGCAGTTACCAGTACAGTTCAGTGCAAGGTCGAACTGCAATCTCAGCTGCCTGCGATTTGAGGGACATCATCTGTTCATATGCTGAAACCAAAGGACAGGGCGCCCTGATCTTTCTAGATTTTGAGAAGCCTCATGACCGTGTACGTTATGATTTCCTCTTTCAAAGCATGAAGAAACTAGGATTTGGACCTCATCTCATAGAATTAATTCGCAAACTTACTACAAACGCCTCTTCACGGATTCTCATTAATGGCCATTTTACAAAAGAAGTTTCCATTGAGCAATCAATCCGCCAAGGATGTTCTCTGTCAATGATTTTGTACGCCATTGCAGTAGAGCCGCTACTGAACAACTTAGCGCATAGTGGGATCGGGCCTAGCGTCGAGTCTGTCACTATCCCACGCATTGCGTATGCTGACGATATATGCGTAACTGTGTCATCATCGCAACAACTTCTGTCAGCAAGAACTCTTCTACAAAAATTCACGTTTCTTTCAGGAGCAATACTCAATAGAACTAAAACGACAGTTTTGCAGATCGGTGGCGGTATCGGAGACATATCCCATGTTACCTGGTGCAAGGTAAAGGATTCTCACACAACCCTCGGTGTTACTTTTGAGGCCAAACCAGACAAATTCCTGACGAAGAACTGGTCACACATGATTAATAAATTACGTGCTGCTTTGATGCTTCATTCCGACCGTGACTTGAACATACTACAGAAAGTTAAGACCATCGAGATCGCCATTAGGAGCAAGATGAATTATTTGGCGCAAATTCTTCCAATCTCTGACCACGTAGTCAAGAGTATACAACAACCGTTATGTTGGTTTATTTTTAGGGGGCATATTTTCAGAGTTCAATTCGATACCTTAGCCTTACCTTTGTCCTAAGGTGGCCTTAACCTCATTAAAGTACACAAAAAATGTGTCACCCTGCTCCTAAATCGCATCAGGAAGGAGTTTCGTACCCGGAGGACCAGTTTCATCAGAAACCCCATTCAGCGGTGGAAGCCTCATAGCTTTCACCCACCCGTTAATATCGCCGTCATTCCACTTTCTTACCGACATGTGCGACTGTACTACATGGAAATGAGCTACATTTGCAACAACATCGTCGATACCGAAAGCCTGACGAACAGGAAGTTTTATGACCTTCTCATGACAACAAACCACAGGAATCGTCTCGAAGAAAAACATTCACATACACATTGGAGTATAATATGGCAGAATGTGCACAACGACATGTTACCATCACGCGTCATAGCCGACTGGTATCTCACAGTCAACGATAAAGTAGCAACGAATGAAAAGCTACATAACATAGGCCTTCATCCAACGCCCAACTGTGACGCATGCGGAAGAGTCGATACGCTCCTTCATAGGTTCACGTGCGGACATGCAGAAGAAATTACAACATTTCTTCGTCAACGACTGTCAGTGACAGACCGTACGACGCCCAGTGGTGTCGACCTTTTAGAGATCATTCAGCCACAAAAACTGAGGTATCCACGAGCAAAAAACAACGCTACAACGTAGATCATGGGCCACACAGCATCTTTTATTATGCAGAATAGGCATGCTACTTTCCTAGACTATTATTCTTACATAGAAACTGAACACTTTAAAATAAGCCAACATTGTGACTACAGGAGGATATTTGGAAATATGCTGAAAATCACAATTAACGGTTAAATGCTTCAAATACAATATTTGGATAGTAGAGGTTGCCAGTTGCCTGTATGTATGAATCCTATTTGCTTCCTGGGACTTTAGTTCTTGCCGGAATTTTAAGATACTATTCAGATGCTCACCAATGCAGAAGGCATTCTTGTTTCTTTCCCATTTTCCTCTCAACATTTTGCTTCTCTCGCAGAGCAGCGGATCAACTTTCCTTTCGACAATGAAGTGATAGTCTTTCGTGCACCTCAAGAAGACATTTCCTTTCTTTTCTTATATTGCGCAACGGCAGCGTAGAACTGATATATACTATGTTCATTCTATTCTCATTACAAATCGGAGCACATGTTTATTTTCCCTTCCTAAATAAAAAATAAAAAAATAAAAAAAATGGATAGAGCGCCTCCAAAAAAAGAAAAAAAGGGGTCTAGGGGTAAAAATGAAAAAAAAGTGAGAGGCAAAAAAATGGGGCAGCGTCTTTAACTCATAGTCAAAACGTCTTCGGTCCCGGGTTCGATCCCCGCCACTGCCTAAATTTTGATAATTAATCAGCATTGGCGGCCGAAAACTTCCGGCATAAGAAGTCAGCCTCATTCTGACAACGGCCTTGTCAAAGAGGGCGGAGGAGCGGATAGAGGTTCAGGGCACTCTCTTGTCCTAGGGGTGGGAAATTGCCCCTAAAGGCGGAAGAATCAGCAATGATCAACGACATGAGGATGTAGAAGGCAATGGAAACCACTGCATTAAAGACACGTAACGTGTACCCACAGGACATGTGGCCTGTAGTTGGATAAGTGTCATGATGATCTCTCAATTGGCAAAATATTCCGGAATAGTCCCCCATTCGGATCTCCAGGAGGGGACTGCCAAGGGGGAGGTTACCATGAGAAAAAGATTGAAAATCAACAAAAGGATAATGTTCTACGAGTAGGGGCTTGGAATGTCAGAAGCTTGAACGTGGTAGGGAAACTAGAAAATCGGAAAAGGGAAATGCAAAGGCTCAATCTAGATATAATAAGGGTCAGTGAAGTGAAGTGGAAGGAAGACAAGGATTTCTGGTCAGATGAGAATCGGGTAATATCAACAGCAGCAGAAAATGGTATAACAGGTGTAGGATTCGTTATAAATAGGAAGGTAGGGCAGAGGGTGTATAACTGTGAACAGTTCAGTGACTGGGTTGTTCTAATCAGAATCGACAGCAGACCAACACCGACAACGATAAATCAGGTATACATGCCGACGTCGCAAGCTGAAGATGAACAGATAGAGAAAGTGTATGAGGATATTGAAAGGGTAATGCAGTATGTAAAGGGGTACGAAAATTTAATAGTTATGGGCGACTGGAATGCAGTTGTAGGGGAAGGAGTAGAAGAAAAGGTTACAGGAGAATATGGGCTTGGGACAAGGAATGAAAGAGGAGAAAGACTAATTGAGTTCTGTAACAAGTTTCAACCAGTAATAACGAATACCCTGTTCAAGAATCACACGAGGAGGAGGTATACTTGCAAAAGGCCGGGAGATACGGGAAGATTTCAATTATCATGGTCAGACAGAGATTCCGAAATCAGAAACTGGATTGTAAGGCGTACCCAGGAGCAGATATAGACTCAGATCACAATATAGTAGTGATGAAGAGTAGGCTGAAGTTCAAGACATTAGTCAGGAAGAATCAATACGCAAAGAAGTGGGATACGGAAGTTCTAAGGAATGACGAGATACGTTTGAAGTTCTCTAACGCTATAGATACCGTAATAAGGAATAGCGCAGTAGGCAACACATTTGAAGAGGAATGGACGTCTCTAAAAAGGGCCATCACAGAAGTCGGGAAGGAAAACATAGGTACAAAGAAGGTAGCTGCGAAGAAACCATGGGTAACAGAAGAAATACTTCAGTTGATTGATGAAAGGAGGAAGTACAAACATGATCCGGGAAAATCAGGAATACAGAAATACAAGTCGCTGAGGAATGAAATAAATAGGAAGTGCAAGGACGCTAAGACGAAATGGCTGCAGGAAAAATGTGAAGACATCGAAAAAGATATGATTGTCGGAAGGACAGACTCAGCATACAGGAAAGTCAAAACAACCTTTGGTGACAGTAAAAGCAACGGCGGTAACATTAAGAGTGCAACGGGAATTACACAAATGCAGAGGAGAGAGCAGATAGGTGGAAACAATACATTGAAAGCCTCTATGAGGGTGAAGATTTGTCTGATGTGATAGAAGAAGAAACAGGAGTCGATTTAGAAGAGATAGGGGATCCAGTATTAGAATCGGAATTTAAAAGAGCTTTGGAGGACTTACGGTCAAATACGGCAGAAGGGATAGATAACATTCCATCAGAATTTCTAAAATCATTAGGGGAAGTGGCAACAAAACGACTATTCACGTTGGTGTGTAGAATATATGAGTCTGGCGACATACCATCTGACTTTCGGAAAAGCATCATCCACACAATTCCGAAGACGGCAAGAGCTGACAAGTGCGAGAATTATCGCACAATCAGCTTAACAGCTCATGCATCGAAGCTGCTTACAAGAATAATATACAGAAGAATGGAAAAGAAAATTGAGAATGCGCTAGGTGACTATCAGTTTGGTTTTAGGAAAAGTAAAGGCACGAGAGAGGCAATTGTGACGTTACGGCTAATAACGGAAGTAAGGCTAAAGAAAAATCAAGACACGTTCATAGGATTTGTCGACCTGGAAAAAGCGTTCGACAATATAAAATGGTGCAAGCTGTTCAAGAGTCTGAAAAAAGTAGGGGTAAGCTATAGGGAGAGACGGGTCATATACAATATGTATAACAACCAAGATGGAATAATAAGAGTGGACGATCAAGAACGAAGTGCTCGTATTAAGAAGGGAGTAAGACAAGGCTGTAGCCTTTCGCCCCTACTCTTCAATCTGTACATCGAGGAAGCAATAATGGAATTAAAAGAAAGGTTCAGGAGTGGAATTAAAATACAGGTGAAAGGATATCAGTGATACGATTAGCTGATGACATTGCTATCCTGAGTGAAAGTGAAGAAGAATTAAATGATCTGCTGAACGGAATGAACAGTCTAATGAGTACACAGTATGGTTTGAGAGTAAATCGGAGAAAGACGAAGGTAATGAGGAGTAGTAGAAATGAGAACAGCGAGAAACTTAACATCAGGATTGATGGTCACGAAGTCAATGAAGTTAAGGAATTCTGCTACCTAGGCAGTAAAATAACCAATGACGGACGGAGCAAGGAGGACATCAAAAGCAGACTCGCTATGGCAAAAAAGGCATTTCTGGCCAAGAGAAGTCTACTAATATCAAATACCGGCTTTAATTTGAGGAAGAAATTTCTGAGGATGTACGTCTGGAGTACAGCATTGTATGGTAGTGAAACATAGACTGTGGGAAAACCGGTACAGAAGAGAATCGAAGCATTTGAGATGTGGTGCTATAGACGAATGTTGAAAATTAGGTGGACTGATAAGGTAAGGAATGAGGAGGTTGTACGCAGAATCGGAGAGGAAAGGAATATGTGGAAAACACTGATAAGGAGAAGGGACAGGATGATAGGACATCTGCTAAGACATGAGGGAATGACTTCCATGGTACTAGATGGAGCTGTAGAGGGCAAAAACTGTAGAGGAAGACAGAGATTGGAATACGTCAAGCAAATAATTGAGGACGTAGGTTGCAAGTGCTACTCTGAGATGAAGAGGTTAGCACAGGAAAGGAATTCGTGGCGGGCCGCATCAAACCAGTCAGTAGACTGATGACAAAAAAAAAAAAAAAAAAAAAAAAAAAAAAAAAAAAAACGGTCAGGTAACATTCCTGATGGAGCAGGCTGCTACAGATAGTTGTCGAGGTATGGCCGAGCCATTGGTATTGTTACCTGCCTAGGTGGAGAATGCTTCCTGTAGCCTAGCCGTATTTCTGCCTTGTCTGTGACGCTTCGCTCTCATTCCTAACCTTGCTTCTTTTTTCTTATAGTGGAAGCGCTGCAGTGCCATCTCATTTTGTCTGACCGGTGTAATAATGTTGTTTCCGCTTCAGTTCGAAACTTGGCCCGCACTCGACTTTGTTGTCTATGGGAATTTAGAAATGGGCAAACGGGAACCTACGAATTTCATAAGCGTGATACTACATTAGTGATTACAGAAGCGTAGCACTGAAAACAATATATGCAAAGACTGCAAAGATCATCGTATTTGTCTCCAACAAGAAAGTGAATAAAATTATCGGTTACCAATTTAATTATTTCCATGACGCGTTTAAATCTCAATTATAAAGAAGTTTTTGTGGATTAAAATGGCATGCAGGTATTGGTTTACGAGGCTTTGGTGTCCTGTGTCACTGCCCCTAGTGACCACAGGCTCATTTAATGTCGTATTACATCATGTACACTACCACACTCAGTAAACAAAGTTAGATGGTGTATACCCCCTCACTTTGTAAACACAAAGTGTGAAGGCGTATGCGATGTAAAAATTTTTACTCTCATGCTTACTAAACTTGGAAATAATCTCTCTTGTCCAGTTTTGTAATATTTGCGGCAAAATAAAACCAGTCAGCCACAAATCTGTATACCGACAGTTGAGATGGTAGCTGTTACTGGTACAAAACTAGTGACTGATCATAGAACAATCTTGAGTTTCATTACGGTAGAGCATGTTATTATTTAGTACAAATTACCATGGTAGGTGTAACTCTAATGCATAATTTCATTTTCTCTATGTCAACCGCATGCTTAATGTACAAATAAAGCTGTCTTTACTAACATTGTACGTTCGTTTGCACCAATAACTAAAATTATTAAATAATTATAGTAAAAAATAAAGTTCAAATAGTGAGGCCCCAATGTTTGATTCTCACTAGGACCGTTTTCTCATTCGTACATGAATTCTGTAAGTGTTATTAATTTAGACTGTTAGTAATATGTACTGAATCATATCTATATGAAAGTGTCCAAGATTAAAGATGGATAAAAACGAAAATACCATACTGATAAATGAATAAATCATTTATAGCAACGATTCTAATCCTGTCGTCGTGTTTATTCGTAATTTTCAGGAATTAAAAAGGAATTTATTTCCTTTTTCATGTTTCACATTTTTGTAGAAAATTTCAATTTATCATAAATACTCTCATTTTCACATATTTAGTAAGTGAGGCAGAGGCAAATTTGTTAGTAGGATGCGAAGGAGAAGAAAGGATATAGGGTAAATATCGGCAACGGGCAGTAGGGATGGGGGGTGGGGGAATGAAAGACTCAGTGCCAGCCGCAGTGGCCGAGCGGTTCTAGGCGCTACAATCTGGAGCCGCGCGACCGCTATGGTTGCAGGTTCGAATCCTGCCTCGGGCATGGATGTGTGTGCTGTCCTTAGGTTAGTTAGGTTTAAGTAGTTCTAAGTTCTAGGGGACTGATGACCTCAGCCGTTAATTCCCACAGTGCTCAGAGCCATTATGAAAGACTCAGTCATCTGGTAGAATTTTGAATGGAGCATAATTCAGTCATTGTTGACACTTGGTTTACGACTCATGAAAGAATATGGTATATATGGAAGAGACTTGGAGACACCGAATAGTTTCATATTGATTATATAATGGTAACACAGAGATTTCATAATCAGGTTTTAATCAGTGAGAGTTCCCTACAGCAGATGTTGAGTCTGACCATAATTTTTTGGTTATGAACTAGATTAAAACTGTAGAATTTGTACAAAGTAGGAAATTAAAGAGATGGGACACGGACAGATTGAATGAACAAGAAGTTGCTGAGAGTTTCGAGCGGAGTATTAGGTAACAATTGACTGAAACTGGGGGATGGAATACAGTAGGAGATGAAAAGTTATCTTTGACAGATGAAATAGTGAATAAAGCAGAGGATCAAATAGGTAAAAAGAAAAGGATTAGTAGATATCTTTGTATATCAGAGCGTATACTGAATTTAACTGATGGAAGAAGGAAATATAAAATGCAGCAAATGAAACAGGTAAAATGGAATACAAACTTATAAAACATGAGACTGACAGATAATGTAAAATTGCTAGGCGGGGATAGCTGGACGAAAAATGTAAATTAACAGAAGCATATATAACTAGGGGAAAATTAAAGAGGCCTTGAGAGAAAAGACAAGCAGCTATAGGAATATCAAGAGCTCAGATGGCAAACCAATGCAAAGCAAAGACGTGAAAACTGAAAGGTGGATGTAAAGAGGGGCTATGCGAGAGCAGTGAACTTGAAATATTGAAAAGGAAGTGGAAGTAGATGGAGAAGAGACGGCAGTTATGATACTGTGAGAAGAACTTGACAGAGCACTGAAAGACCCTGGCCGAAAAAAGACCCGTGGAGTAGACGACATTCCCGCAAAACTACTGATATCTTTGTGAGAGTCAGTCATGACTAAACCATTTCACCTGGGGTGCAAGATATACGAAACAGGGAAAATATTTATTTGTTTATTTATTTAACCTGGCAAGATTAGGGCCATCAGGCCCTCTCTTACATCTAACCAGGCATTCTACTTATTTTACATTAATATGTTTTAGTAGGCATGTTAAACTACATCTAATACAAAAAGTGAAATAAACAATTAGAAACGTACACCTGGAAAAATACATTATTGAAGAGAAAGATTTTAGATAGGAGTGCTGGCAGCAGGGAGTATGAGGGAGACTCATGGTGAAGGGAGGAGAAGAATAGAGAGACATAATGAAACATAATTAAGGAAATATAAAGGAAAAGAAGACTGTGTGGCTAATAGAGATAGATGAAGAGGAAGGCCTCTCAGGAGCAAGATAGGAGACGCTAGCTTTGCTATTTGACAGATGAGAGGATTGGCCTTGCACATTAATTTTGTGGAGAATTTTATGAGGATGATAGTGGGAAATGTTTCAACTTCTTCTTAAAAGCAACAAGAGATTGAATTTTCCTCAAGGTAAGGGGCAGTTTGTTCCAGAGGCGGACAGCGGCAGCTGAGAAGGAGTTTGCAAAAGCTTTTGTTTTTTGAGAGGGCACAGTTAGGATACCAGATAAGAGTGACCTCGATTATGATGGCATGACAGGTTTTTAATCTCTGAAGCTAGGTACTGGGGTGCTTGCGCGACGAGGAGTCGGTGAAGTAGACATAGAGTGTGGTAGTCACGCAGTTTGTCCGGCCGCAGCCACCCTAGCTCGGAGTATGAAGCACTAACATGATCATATCGGCGAATGTTGCAGGTGTAACGCACACAGGCATTCATGGTTAGCTCTAGCCGTCTTTTGTTTTCACTACTCGTGCCTTGTTGAATCACACCACAATAGTGGAGGTTCGGTAGAACGAGTGCTTGCACGAGCTGGCGTTTCAAGTCCTGTGGAAATATGTTCCGAAACTTTTTGAGAGCATAGAGACAAGCAGACGTCTTTCGGCACACTGCGACTGTATTCTCCGCCAAGTTGAGATGCTCGTCCAAAGTTACACCCAAGTTCTTCACTGTTTTCTGATATGGTATTGGAGGACCGTCGAGCAGAATAGGAGGTAGCCGTTCTCGGAAATCTGAACTTATTAATTTCTGATGGGCTATTAAGATTACTTGCGTCTTTTTTGCATTTAGTTTAAGCCCCAGGTTTTTCGCCCATGTCACTACTGAAGACAGATCATCATTGATCAGAGCGATTGCAGTGTTTACATCTTCAGGTCTGACGCTTAGGTAGAGCTGGAGGTCGTCGTCATAGAAATGATATTTACAGGAGGACAGAACCGACGAAATATCCTTGACATATAAAGAAAACAAAAGTGGCCCTAAGACTGATCCTTGTGGCACTTCCGAAGAAACATGTTTCCAGGAATATTTTTCATTTAAGCAAACAACACATTGCTGTCTGTCTTTTAAGAAGCTTTCAAACCAGCTCATTGCACTATCAGAGAAATTAAGCTGTTGCATTTTTCTGAGCAATATGTCAAAGTTAACTTTGCTGAAGTCCAGTAGCGTCAATATTGTTGCCTTTCGATTGTCGTTCAGGTCACCAGTTACTTTAATTAGAGCAGTGTTTGTGCTGTGATGTTAACGGAAAACGGATTGAAATTTGTCATATAGATTGAATTCATGCAAGTGTTCAGTGAATTGGTCATGATCTTTAGAAACAGCAGGCAGTATGCTAATTGGTCGGTAATCACTAGGCAGTTGCGAGTTTTCGATCTTAAGGATGGGTCGAATTATGCTTCTTTTCTATCCAGTGGGGTATATTCTGTTCACCAGGGAGAAATTAAATATGTCAGTTAAGACACGTACTAAGATATCGGCAACATTCTTAATCATGGTTAAACCGATACTGTCGTTGCCTATTGCATCAGAAGAGATTCTCATTATTGCTTTTCTTGCCGTATTTGTTGTTACATGTTTTTGATGGAAAGTATCGTTATTAGGTATCCTGTTTGGGGATTCTTGTGGACGGTAATTATCAGCCGTGCTGGTATTCACAGGTGCAGAGAAGAATTCATTGAATTTGTTAGCTGACACATGATAAGTAGTTTCCGATTTTGCCTTTCCGACCCCCAAGCTACGGAGATTCTTCCATAGAGTCGTGGGTGTCATATCGCTGCATACAAGGGAGCGAGCGGGCCTGATTTTGGCATTGCGAATGCATTGTTTCACTCTGTTCCGTAGCTTTCTATATTCTTCGAAACGCTCGGGTTTCGGATCTGCCTTGAAACGCCTGTGGGCAGCATCCCTATTAGTCATCATTTGACGTAATTCAGCTGTCAGCCATGGAGTAGGAGATTTTCTTACACGGACTGTGCGCACAGGTGCATGTTTGTCATAGAGGGCAGTGAGTTTATCACCAAGTTCATTAATTTTGCCATCGATTGTAGGTTCTCTGATTATTTGATGCCATGAGATTTCTGAGCAATCGGCTGTTAGAGCGTCAAGGTCAATACGTTTCATGTTCCTACAAGTTATTAACGCGATTTGATCTTTGGGGGCTGCACAGAGTAGGCCAGGAATATTACATCATGTGCTGAGAGGCCAGGGGCCGATGGTTGACCAACATCTCTTACTCTGTCAGTCTGTTTCGTTGCGATCACGTCTATAAGAGTATGACTGTGCGCCGTATGGTGTGTAGGTTGTAATGGAAGAATGTCCATGCTATTGCAACTAAACAATCTTCTTAGGTTTATTGCGGAGGGAGTGTCTCTTAGCAGGTCTATGTTCAAGTCACCCATTACGATGACATGTTCGTATTGACACTGAAGTGAATGTAATTCCGACTGGAAGGAACTCATTGAGCTTATTTTTGGCGGTTGTACACGACGCCAGTCAAGGATTTCCGACTTTTTATATTTATTTCAATGAACATGAATTCAGCCTCTTTTTCTTCAGCAGGATATGACGTACATAAGACGTCCGCTTTGAGATCTGTTCGTATATACACGCCGACCCCGCCACCTCGCTTTTTTTGATCTGTCTGCCCTAAGAAATGTGTACCCTGGGAGATGAATAGATGCAGAGGATATGTTTGGTTTCAACCACGTTTCGGATAAGAGGATTACGTGGTAGTTTAGTAGATTGAGGAGGAGGCTAAGTTCTTCGTAACGCGCAGGTAAAGACTAAATGTTGCAGTGAGCTGCTAAAAGCTCTGACGCGTTCCGCTGAGCAGCCTGGAGTAGGGTGGCAGACTGGTTTGTCCCTTTGTTAGGCACTACCTGCCGCGAGGGGCACTGGCCGGTGTTTCCGCCAAGTGACTGCAAGAGATTTCCTGAGGTTGCGGGAGTGTAGAAAATGGATTAGTGGTATTTGGTGCAAGGAGAATATGACCAAAATAGTGACGGCTGTGTGTCACTGTGTATCCTATGTCGTAAGAGGAGAAATTTAAGTAGCGTATTTGAAACAGCTTAGGGTGGAAATAAGGGAAAGGGGAGTGATTTAAGAGGCCGATGCTGCCAGCAGAGGGAAGTAAGCTTAATATTTAATAGATTATCGTAGGATGCTAGAATTAAATTGAAATTTACTAAAGTGATACTGGTAGTGATTATTGTAGGAAGCTACAATTAGATTTAAATTTGCTAAAGTGATACTGATAGTGATTTTTGTTATGAACAATTTAAACCGAAGAGATAGGTGACTAAGGAACTAAAGTAGAGACTAATAATTGCAATAGAACTATTAGAGAATGGAAGAGAATAAACTGAGAAAATGAAAAAAAGTATTAGCAGTAACTAAACTTAAGCAATGGTTAGAGCTACAGACACAAAAAAATAGTAAAAAGTTCATACAGTTACAGAAACAATTAGTTGAAGGTACAAATATGGGTATAATTAAAAAGTTAATACAATTAGAAGACTATATCTGAGTATAGGACTGTTACAATTTGCAAATGGTGTTAAGTTTGCACTTTTAGCTCGAGTAGCTTCACTTAATACTATTCAGTTCTGTCATGTTTGTGACTGTCTTCTTTCCAGCTGATGTCTTAATGATTACTCTGCCATCTTGAGACCACACATTCTGAAGACCGAAATGGGATATGGCAGTGTTTAAAATCCTTAGCAGTTCGTGTGTCAGATCTTCCCTTATTGTAAGCCCTGTCCTTGCTAACTTCTTCTTCTGGGTAAAGATCTCAGCCCTTTTTCGGTACGAGACAAATTTAATTATTATTGGACGAGGTTTGGTAGCACCTGGTAGTTTTCGTCCCACCCGGTGGCTCCTGTCAATGTCTGCCTTGGTCACTTCGACGCCTAATTTTTCACGCGCAACCTGTATAAGCAGGTTGTCCGTGTCTTCTTCTTTATTTTCTGCTACTCCAAACAGTCGTAGACTATTTCGCCTTTGGTACTGTTCTAGCTCGTCTGTTACGGCAGATAGTTTCACTTTCAACTCTCGTGCCTTTTTCTCGTATTCAGACACAGGCTTTTTTTAGTGCTGTAATATCGGCAGTATTGGCCTCAACAGTTTCACGCATTTTGGCCAATACTGCTGCCGTTACAGTGTCTGATATAGTGCCTGCTATCAGATCAAGATTGTTTTTATCGCGAAGCGCAACGTTTACCTCAGAGCGGACCAGGTCCGCCGTACCGGGTGCCGCGGCCACACCTTCCGCCAGGAGCAGGCCCGCATCACCTGCTGCTTCCCCGCAGCTGTTGACTCTTCTGTTTACCATTTTCTCGAAGATATTGGCGGAGCACAGAAAGAAAAATAGCACTACTGCACAGAACACTGTTGTTTACACGATTTCCACTTGTACTAGACAACCCCACCTGCGAGAACACCTTCGAATTCAACTAAATTTCGCGTGCCGAACTTAACACGCGTTACGCTGCACCCGCCATGGGTTTAATACACTTAGACATCAAGAAAAAAAATAATTCTCATTCAAAAGAAAGCAGGTGCTGAGAGGTGTGAATATTACCGAATCATCAGTTTCATAAGTCATTGTTGTAAGATATTGACATGAATTACCAAAAGAATTTAAAAACTGGTAAATCTGGCCTTGGGGAAAATCGGTTTGGATTCGGGGAAACGTAGGTAAATGAGAGGCAATACTGACCCTACGACATCTCTTAGAAGATAGGATAAGAAATGGCAAACCTAAGTTTAGAGCTTTTTTGGACATAGAGAAATATTTTGGAAATGTTGACTGGAATACATTATTTGAACTTCAGAGGGCAGCAGGAAAAACATACAGAGAGATATAGAAAGTTATCTCGAACTTGTACAGAAATCTTACGGCAGTAATAAGAGTCGAAGGGCAAGACAGAGAAGCAGTGGTTGAGAATGGCGTGAATCTGCGTTATAGGCTACCCGTAATATTATTCAGTTTGTATATTGAACAAGCTGTAAAGGAAACCAAAGAAGCATTTGGAGAAGGGATTAAAGTTTATGGAGAGGAAATATCAAGCTTTTAGGTTTAATGATGAGACTATAATTGCGTCAGAGGCAACAAAGTACCTGTCAAAAAAGCTAAACGAGGATGATGGAATGTAGTCGAGTTTAATCAGGTGATTCGATGGGAATTAGATTAGGAAATGAGACACTAAAAGTAGTTCTTTTTCTGTAAAAGAAGTGTTTATTGTCAAAATATGGATAATATAAACTGAAAACTAGTAAAGGCAAGAAAATAGTTTCTGAAAAAGAGAAATCTGTTAACATAGAATATAAATTTAGATCTTAGGAATTCTTTTCTGAAGGGATTTGTCTGGAGTGTAGTCTTGAACGGAACTGAAAAGTGGATGATAAGCAGTTAAGAGAAGAAGAGAACCGAGGTTTTTGATACTGTTTATGGTGCAGAAAATTACTGAAGATTACATGGGTAGATCACGTACCTAATGAGGAGGTACTGAACAGTACTGGGGAGAAATGAAATATGAGGTATAACTTAACTAAAGGATGGGATCGGTTGATACGACACATTCTAAGAGGTCAATTTATTACTGGAGGGAAGTGTGAGGAGTAAAAACTGTAGAGGAAGACCAAAGGATGGATGCAGTGATAAGGTTCAAAAGCAAATAGATAGCAGTATTTATCCAGAAACGAAGACGCTTGCACGGAGTAGAGCAGCGTGGAGCTGCATCAAAAGCGTCTTCGAACTAAAGACTACAAAAGATCCGTAATTGAAAATAATAAATCTTCCTTTCATTAAAAATTACTTCAATATTTGTTATTAAAATTTTAATTTCGGAATGACTAAAGAAACCATTTAAGATAGCAAATAATTTGCTCATAGCGAGAATCGAATATATGATCTGACAAATGAAGACTAGCATGCTCAACATTCATCGTGGAGCAGTTATGTTATCTCGAAATCTTTGATATTTTATGTAGGCAACAGCCAGGAATTATCAGAGCTGTTTTTTCCGATTGTTTTGAGACGTACATTGTACTGCTTTAGGAAACTGGTGTCCATATGAAGGCAGTTGAAGGTGGCAGGACAGTCCCTTGTTGAGACGAGACGGAACAAATGGCTGGCTGGAACTGACTGAGCTTGAAGGCTCCCCTTGGCTTACTAGAGTAGAGAACTCTGCTGGTAATATGGGAGTTCAGGAGATCGTTCTCACTACGAAGACTAATTGGCCTTTATTGTTAACGGAACTGTCCATGAATGCGACAACAGACCATTTAGGGGGAGGCGATTCAGTATACAATACAATGATACAGGCCTCTGCTCAGTAAAGAACAACGTAAGGTTAGATGCGGCCCGTCACAAATTTCCATCCTGTGACAAACTGGTCTTGTCGCAGGAGGCCGACTCGGCGTTCTACTGGTCAGCGTCGCTTGCCAGTGAAGGGAGGCACCTGCATCGATTCCAGGGGAGCATTTCTGATTAAATTCTGGTGGAAAGCTCCGCAACGGAACCTCGCAGCTCCGCGAAGTCAAATCAGAGACCGCTTGATGAACGAAAGAGCGAAATGTCTCCCAGGCAGCCGAAGTGGGTCAAATGGAGATATTTGCACCAAGCCAGTAGCTACTTGATACCTTTTTTTAAGAGGGCAGAATGGCAATTACACATAACATCCTCAGTTGTTAGTTGGATATATTCTTGTCTCCACATTCCCTACAGACTTTTTTCATCTATTGCTCTCTCGGGTATCGCTGACGTCTTAAACGACGTCTTATAGACCTATCCCTTCTTTTAGTCTGCGTTTACCACAAATTCCTTTCTTCGCTGATGCTGCAGAGAACATTATTTGTTCGAATATTACCAGACAATACAATTTTCAGCATTCTCCTGTAGCATCAAAATTGTGATGCTTCAGTTCTTTTTTTTCTCGGCAGCATGTAATGCTCAAACAATAATGGCTGTTGTTACACACAGCGCTATTATAGGGTCTGCTTTGCTTCTGAGAGAAGCGAAGTTCCGAATATTAAAAGATTACAAGGAAGCGTATCGTTCACAAACTAACTCAAAGATGCAGTCAGTCACTTTTATTCGAATAGAACTTAGATTTTGGAGATAATTCAGTTCCTGTCTTCAACTTTTCCGTAGACAAATTTCTTTAATCATAATCCCGCATATCATTGCCAGTATTTCCAAATGGTCGATACATAAGCATTATAGAAGTATATATTTAGTAAAATATGTTTTAAAAGGACATAATAGGCGCATTAAACCTAACAAGAAAGATTTTTTTTAAATAGTGACAGTTCAAAGTCTTGCGTACTTTTAGACAGGCGTAATACGGAGGTCCACATTGATGCTCGTTTAAACAAATCACCTTAAGCACTTTGGCCTGAAGGATTTCTTGGCAACACGTTCGTATATTGTATTGATTGAACAGCGCCAAATGACTTCACCGTCTAGTCTGGTGATATTTATGATGTACAAGCAAGGCCACCACCGCTGCTCGTTGAAATTTCAATATTGAATCTATAAGCACACAAACGCACAATGGGCACAAACTGAACAATACGGAAGTGAGATCGACGTACCCCCTGTACAGCCGCGACCCGTCCAAGTGTTGGACGTGAACAAACACTAAAAAAGATCGAACAGGAAAAAAAAGTGTGCAGTCGCAAATTTTTATACAGTGGTTAGATAGAATGCCATGACCAGTATAATAAAAATCCTGTCTGGTCGGTTGTGAGCGTGGAGGTGGTGTTGGGAGAGAACGATTGCAGGCCATTTTTCTATGTTACTCTTGAATGAAGTTGCGCAGTATGCAGCCTATTACGGACAGCTTGAGTCGTCACACGACGCCCTGTGGCTGCACGAAAAACATTATTAAACATGTTGGCGTTGCTGTCAGGGTTCCTCCGAGCCATGATCCATAGGTAGCGGTCATCCACTGCAGTAGTAGCCCCTGGGAAGCCTGATGGAGGCATGTCATCGACACTTCCTGTCTCTCTGTATCTCCTCCATGTCCGAACAAGATCTGTTTGGTTCACTCCGAGACGCCTTGACACTTCCTTGTTGAGAGTCCTGCCTGGCACAAAGTAACAATGCGGACGCGATAGAACAGCGGTCTAGGCACGGCTGAACTGCCAACAACACGAGCCGTGTACCTCCTTCCTGGTGGTGACTGGGACTGATAGGCTGTCGCACCCCATCCGCCTAATAGGCGCTGCTCATGCATGGTTGTTTACACCTTTGGGCGAGTTTAGTGACTTCTCTGAACAGTCAAAGGGACTGTGTCTGTAATACAATATCCACGCTCAATGTCTATCTTTAGGAGTTCTGGGAATCGGGGTGATGAAAAACTTTTTTTTAAATGTTCTATCGGTCCTCTCTATACACTCAGCCCTCAATTTGGACGTGAACAAAGAAGGAAGAGAAAGGTACAGCAGATGAGGCACATTTTTCAGTTGATTTAGAAGATATAATTTGTTATTTTATTCTTAGAAAATGCTTTGTAAAAAGAAGCAAGCAGGATATCCTGAGTTCGAGTCCTGGTCCGGCACAAATTTTCACTCGTCGCCGCTGATTCCGCATAAACTCCCGATGCAGTTGACATCAATAGCTCCTTTTCGTTTCTTTCCTTTCCTTTCTCCCCCGTCCAGCTTCAGTTTACATTATACGTGCCACAGCTGTGGATTCTGCGTTATGTCTATTCTTTCTGACATGTGCGAAAGAACAAACGCCACCCATTAATAAAATTTCATATTGTATTACGGTGCAGTATTTTTCGGTCATCGAATCTGTCTTTTATTCTTCAGAATCGACGTATCAGCGCTGTTTACCCTTAGATATTTGTTCGTGGTATGACAGACGTTCACAGGTCCAGTGGCTGTTTGCACAAAAACAGGCAGTCTAGCAATATACCGTCACAAGCCTTTAAAAATGAATGTAAATTACAATATCTATTACAGTATCTATTACGCAGTTTCGTAATCAACGTCTACGGCAAATTTTCTGTGAAACGACATATAACAGAACGCATAAAGTGTTAAAAGACATGTATGACAATGAAAGAGCGGAATATTACATCGATCAACCTTCGGTGTTCACTGTTCTGTACATCAAGTAGCACTTCGTGCTAAATTTGCAGTCTTGGAGCACGTGAAGCAATTGAATTGAACTTTTCAAGTCGCACGCATTATTCCACTGTCTGTTGCAACATTTTTCGATGGAGTTAAACGAAGAATTTGGAGATTTCATATACTAATCCAAAGAACGTTGATTAAGTCAAGGGGCATGCCTGCGAAGAAACCCGCTATTGTTGAATCTATGAAGGAGAAAGTCGTGAAGCAATGAAACGTCTGGAATGGGTTGCAGACCTCGCATTTCAAGTGGACTTCACTGCACTCTGCCCATTGTACGAGTAAGACACTGCAGGGCGAGAAACATCTTACATCTGATTAGATGCGGATGCATTTAAAAAGATAATCGCATTGTAGAAGGGACAAATTCTGACAAAAAGCACCGTCCAGTTCCAAGAGCTCGCAGGCGTTGAAGAAATCACGAGGTTTGAAGAATTTATTCTGGCCTTGCAAGAATTATAAGGATAGATTTATAAACGTTTCTGATGCCCTACCAATCTTACATCTGTTTGAGAATTGTTTTCGAGACAGTTTGCCGTTCACTTGAAAGCGCCCCTGTGAATGTGGAGATTAACAGATTGATCTGCAGTATAATTCTCCTTTTAAAGACAAATCCTTTTATGTTAAAACTATCCAGGACGTCTACATTATTTTCAACGGGGACAGTTTCCACATCTCGATAATGAGTTTGCAAAAGTGATAAAGTATTAAAATCAGCATTTGTGTGTGAAAGGCCCTTTGTCGGTTATGAAACTCACTCAGTCATGATTACATGGCGACCTAAGTGTGAACATCTGTGAATTTGAAACTTCCGGGCAGATTGAAACTGTGTGTACGACCGACACTCGAACTCGGGACCTTTGCCTTTCGCGGGCAAGTGCTCTACCAACTGAGCTACCCAAGCACGACTCACACCCGCTCCTCACAGCAGATCTCCTGCGAAGTCCGCTCTAGAGTGAAAATCTTATTCTGGAAACATCCCCCAGGCTGTGGCTAAACCATGTCTCCGCAGTATCCTTTGTTTCAGAAGTGCTAGTTCTGCAGGTTCGCAGAAGAGCTTCTGTAAAGTTTGGAAGGTAGGAGACGAGATACTGGCAGAAGTAAAACTGTGAGGAACGCGTGTGAGTCTTGCTTCGGTAGCTCAGACAGTAGAGCACTTGCACGCGAAAGGCAAAGGTCCCGAATTCGAGTCTCGGTCCGGCACACATTTTTAATCTGCCAGGAAGTTTCATATCAGCGCACACTCCGCTGCAGAGTGAAAATCTCAATCTGGAAGTCGGTGAATTTGTCATCGACTCTCTGTACGTCATCAGTTTGTACCACATAACAGTTATACTCTGTCTATAGTGCGCCAAAAATAATTTAGTAATGCTGAAAATTAGTTTTGTTTGTGATATATGTTGTTGAGAAATATGAAATATGGAACCATGTCATATGGAGTAAAACTGTATTGCCATTTAAACTGTGGCGACACAGGTTAGTATGCTGTAAGGAATGACTGATCGAGCTGTGAGCCAGATCTAAGGTAGGAGGATGGGTCGCACCTTAGTTGTGATCTACTGTGTCCCATTTAACACTGGTGTTGACCCTGAACACTGCTGCTTACATTGTTATGAAAGAACTTAATACAATAGTCTGACACGAAAATGTGATAAAATTGTAGAATATTTCAAAACCATACATAACATTTATTGTATAATGTAATATTTCATTACCAAAGTATCTAGTAAAGTTCGTGTGGAATGCATTTGGCATTAAAAAGTATGGTAATTTAAAAAAGAAATGTGTTTTAGAACATTTAAAAAAAATTTTAATGCAGAAATGAGACTTCCACAGTTTACTTTGAACTGCGGAATGAATCCTGGTAAGACATGTGGTGGACGTTCACTTAAATGAACTGACTCAAGTCGATTTTGATCCTTCTATTCCTGATGGTGAGACCAAATGGCTCTGAGCACTATGGGACTCAACATCTATCAGTCCCCTAGAACGTAGAACTACTTAAACCTAACTAACCTAAGGACACCACACACAACCATGCCCGAGGCAGGATTCGAACCCGCGACCGTAGCGGTCACGCGGCTCCAAACTGAAGCGCCTAGAACCGCACAGCCACACCGGCCGGCAGGTGAGACCCAGTTCACTGTGTAAGAATAGTGACCCTGTAACGTGTATTAAGTTCCAAATCATATTATAATGTAATCCACCAGTGGTGACGGCTTTAGGTATATTTTCACGAACACAGAGCGACATGAAACATCATAAAAAGTTAATATTCTTATTTATTCTCCAATATTTAATATTTGCACATACCCATATGAATTACAGCGAGACTAATAAATGTCAAGTTAATGAGTTCTCTGACACACACATTCAGATTCACTTTTTCTCTCTTTCCGATTTCAGAAATGAGATATATCGATTTTTCAAACGTACACATAGCCAGGCAGCGGATGTTGGTGGACGACTGTGCTGACGTCCCGATATACAGTGCAACTTACGTTCACAGGACGGACTCATAAATTATTTTTCTTTCTTTTAAGTTACATTTGGCGAAACAACTAAATTAACTCCATTTCCTTTTCACTCTCATACGTGAAGAGTGGTTGTTAATGACTCATACAGTTGTTGTCTCATTGAAGTAAGACGGCGATAACAAATTTTCCAGATGGTGATGTCATTGCATATCATCTTTAAAACAACATGCCATGTCTCTTGATAAAAAGCTTTGAAGTAATCAGACGACGAATGTATAAATTAGAAAGCGAGGCCGGCCGCGGTGGTCTAGCGCTTCTATGCACTTCAGTCCGGCACCGCGCGACTGCTACGGTCGCAGGCTCGAATCCTGCCTCGGGCATGGATGTGTGTGATGTCCTTAGGTTAGTTAGGTTTAAGTAGTTCTAAGTTCTAGGGGACTGATGACCACAGATGTTAAATCCTATAGTGCTCAGAGCCATCTGAACCATCTAGAAAGCGAGGAATGTGGTGGTCGTTACTGTACACTGTAAGCATTCTGCAGCAACAACAGCAGTTTCCCAATAATACGGTAATATGACGAAATGGCACTGAGATAGTGTACTAGTATCATTATATTACTTTGAAGCACAGTGCAGAGAGACACAGACACAGTCTGAGTAACTTTTTATGTTTATTTGAATTACCAGTTTTGACAGTCGGTAATCAGAGTGGATTGATGGTTTTTATGGGGGTAGCGAGTTGCACATTGTAATATTGCCAGTCTCATTGCTATCGAATTCCTACTATCATCGTTTTGTGGTACGAGGTACCCTCCGCCACGCACCGTATGGTGGATTGCGGAGTATGTATGTAGATGTAGATGTAGACATAAAAATCCCTGAAGTTCCATATCGCTGGAGGTTAACTACCTTCTGCATCATGTTTACAAGACAAACATAGCTTTTCCTCCCCTCTGCTGTGGTGTTGACAGCAAGTAGTACATCTTACTAATTATACATCATCACGCTCTTGTTCTGTGAGAACGGCTTGACTGATTCAATGGCTTGGCATGTTAGGCTCTGTTTTCGCGGCAAAGCCGTTCTTTCGTGTTTAGGAGAAGTAAACAGATTTCCTTTTCCCTTACGGTGACTGCCAGAGAATTCGGTCGTTCCGAGTCTATCTTGTAGCACGTTGTTGTTGTGATCTTCAGTATGAAGTCTGGCGCACCACGCTAGTCCATGTTGTGCAAGGCTTTTTATCTCTGCGTAGCTGCAGCAACTTACACCCATTTGAATGTGCTTGTATTAGAGTCTTGGTATCCCTCTAGAACTTACACCTCACCGGTTTCCGTGCATTACCAAACTGACAGTCTCTTGAAGGTCCAGGAAGTGTCATGTAAACAGATCTCTTCTTTTACTCAAGTCCTACCACAAAAATTTCTTTTTTCCCAGATTCGATTCAGTACCCCATCTTTGGTTATTATATCTTCTCACATAATCCAGAGTAGCCTTCTATAATGGCATATTTTAAACTATTTAATTCTCTTCTCATCTGGTTTATTGTCCATTTTCCACTTTCGTACAAGAATACATCCAGACAAATACCGTCAAACCAGAATTCTTAGAACTTCAATTTACATTTTACTTTAAGAAATTTCTCTTTTTCACAAATACTTTTCTTCCTGTAGCGAATTTGCATTTCACATCCTCTCCACTTTTGCCATCATCAGTCATTTTGTTGCCTAAAGAGCAAAACTCATCTGCTGCTTCTAGTGCATCACTTCACATTCTAAATCCCTTTGCATCCCCTGATTTCATTCAACTACATTCCATAACCCTCGTTTTACTATTGTTGATGTCCATCTCAGAACATCTTTTCAAGATATTGAGCTGCACTTCCAAGTCCATCGTCGTCTCTGGGAGAGTTACAACATCATCGGAAAATCTCAAAGTTTTAATTTCTTTTCCTTGATCTTTAATTCCCTTTCCAAATTTCTCGTTGAGATTCTTTACAGCTTGCTCTGTGTACATATGTATGTACATATGTGTGGCAACACTGCGTCATACCCCCTTCAACTACTCCTTGCCTTTCACTCCCTTCAACCTTAAACTGCACCCTGGTTTGTGTATATGCTCTAACTAACCTTTCACACCCTGTATTTTGTCCTTGCTACATTCACAGCTTCCTAGTGTATTCCAGCAACATTTGCGAGACGTCGTCTGAGCTTCGGAGCAAAGTTTAATTAAAACGCTCGCCTCATCTCGACCCTCGTGAAACAGAGTCCTCCCGTCAGCCCAGGTACAATAAAATTGTCGCGCGACGCAACGCTAGCAAATACCGTGACTATTAAGAGATTAATGTAATGAAAACACAGGTACAAGTAAGAGAGTTATGTTGGCAGAGTCCCTATATGCAATAAAGAGACTGAGCGAAATAAAATTACGAAATTAAATTCTGTGTCCCGGATATTACAGTTACAGTTTTTGAAAAGGCTCTGTTCAACCTTAAAAAAGTTGAATCAAATGCAATTTATGAAAAAATAAACCATACACAAGAAAACATCATTAAAGACAAAAATTATTATATTTACATTCAGTTGAGATACTGGCACGGCAAGGAAGGTGGAAAAGAATTTGGTCGTATCGCGTACGACAGTAAGGCAAAAGTTAGCCCTCGATTGATTACAAAAGATCAGTGCTTACTCGGTGCCAGAGAAGTACAAAGTCGAAGGTTCAACACTAACAAGCGCTGGTGAGCTACCTACATACTGGTATCTACCATCTGTGCAATCTTAATTAATCTGTAAATTGACCACTCCCGAACTTTATTTCTGACTTGTTGCATAGTGCTGCAGGTCTGTATTACCATCGCTGAGCTTATGACCAGGACAGCAAAGGAAGCATCACCATCGCTGAAGAAGCATTAGCATCCTCTGAGAGACGCCAAGATGTACTGAGGTGAAAGGAGTGACTGGATAGGTGCGAATGTCAAGTCAGGCCTCCTTTTGCCCGGCGTAGTGCAGCAACTCGACGTGGCATCCCCTCAACAAGTCGTTGGAAATGCGCTGCAGAAATATTGAGTCATTCTGCCTCTATAACCGTCCGTAGCTGCGGAAGTGTTGCCGGTGCAGGATTTTGTTCACCAACTGACCTCTCTATTATATCCCATAAATGTTTGGTGGGATACGTGGCGGGCGGTATGTGTGGCGACATCTTTCTCTCAATAGTCCACAATGTTCCTCAAGCGTGGACATGGCGCATTGCCGTCCAAAAAACTTTCATCATTGTCTGGGAAAATGAGGTACATTAATGGCTGCATATGGCCTTCAAGTACCTGATCATCATCATTTTCAGGCAGTGAGTGGTTCACTTTGTTCTGGCGTAACCATAAGCACCGGAACGTAGAAGAAGAGCCCAAGAGCGGAGAAGGTGGTGCGGCGACGTAAGCCAATAACCTACTGACGAGGACCGCGCCACGACCACGACACGAGTGACACCTGCAAGAAGTGAATATAAACGCCGCTCCTGCTGGTCTCGGTCTGACGTTAGTGCTCAGATCGGCTCAGTATTCGGACATTCGTGGACAGACTTGTTGAAACTTGTGTATAGCGAGGAATATTACTGTTTGCATGTCGTCCATAATTTACGACTGCTCCTTGTATATCTCCAATTTAAGTATTGCCAGTCTGTTTACTGAAATAAAACTTGAAATATTATTTACTTTAACTGTTGTATAGCATTCCGAGAACGCAGCATCCCTTAGGCACCCTACACGAGACGCGTGAGCCAGACCCAACACAGGTGGACACAGTCCATTCCACGTATACACAGCCCTCACCATAGTGGAGCACAGACAGTTTTTTGCACAGTGCCTTGTTGATAACTTGGGTCCTTGCAATTGTGGGCTCTGCGCCACACTCGAACTCTACCATCAGTTCTTACCAATTGATATCGGGACACATGTGACCAAGTCTCGTTTTCCAGCTGTCTAGGTTCCACCCGATACGGGCGAACCAAGGAGAGGCGCTGCAGGCGATGTCGTGATGTCGTGCTGTTAGCAAAGGCCCTACTCCCGGTCGTCTGTATTATAGCTAATTAACGTCAAATTTCGAGGCGCTGTCCTATCGGATAAGCCCGTCGTACGTCCCAAATTGATTTTTTCTATTACTTCACACAGTGTTGCTCATCAGTTATCACTGAAAACTATACGCAATCACCACTGCTCTCAGTCGGTACGTGAAGGCCAACGTCTACTGCGTTGTCCGTAATGAGAGGTGATATTCTCGGTGCAATCTTGGCACTCTTGATGCCGGAACATTCAATTCCTAATGATTTTTAAAATGGGACACCTCATGTGTCTAGTTCCAACTACACACATAAAAAAAGTTTTGCATCACCCCCATACCAAGAACTCCGGAACACAGACGTTGACTGTAAATATTGTATCACACTCACAGTCCCTTCAGCTGTTCAGAGATGTCACTAAACAACGAAGCATGACCAGCTCCTATTAGACCGAGGGGGTCTGACAGCCGATCAGTTCCAGTCACTCCACCAGGAAGGAGGTACACGACTCGTGTTGTCTGTAATTCAACCATGCCCAGACGGTCAATACCGCGGTTCGGTCGTGTCCGCACTGTTACTTTGTGCCAGTAAGGGCTCTCAACAATGGAAGTGTCCAGGCCTCTCGGAGTGAACCAAAGCGATCTTGTTCGGATATGGAAGAGATACAGAGAGGCAGGAACTGTAGATAACATGCCTCGCTCAGGCCGTCCAAGGGCTACTACTGCGGTGGACGACCTCTACGTATGGATTATGGCTCGGAGGAACCCTGACAGCAACGACACCATGTTGAATAACGCTTTTCGTGTAGCCACAGGACGTCGTGTTACGACTCAAACTGTGCACAATAGGCTGTATGATGCGCAACTTCACTCTCGACGCCCATGGCGAGGTTCGACATTTCAACCACGACACCATTCAGCGCGGTACAGATGGAACCAACAATATGTCGAATAAACCGCTCAGTATTGGCATCACGTTCTCTTCACCGATGAGTGCCGCATATGCCTTCAAACAGGCAATCGTCGGAGACGTGTTTGGAGGCAAATCGGTCAACGCTTTAGACACACTGTCCAGCGAGTGTAGCAAGGTGGAGGTTCCCTGCTGTTTTGGGGTGGCTTTATGTCAGGCCAAAGTACGCCGTTGGTGGTCATGGAAAGCGCCGTAGCGACGGTACGATATGTGAATGTCATTCTCCGACCGATAATGCAACCATATCGGCAACATATTGGCGAGGCATTCGTCTCATGGACAACAGTTCGCACCCCCATCGTGCACATCTTGTGAATGGCTTCCTTCAGGATAACAACATCGACTAGAGTGGCCAGCGTGTTCTCTAGACATGAGCCCTGTCGAACATGACTGGGATAAATTGAAAAGGATTGTTTATGGACGACGTGGCCCACTAACCACTCTGAGTTATCTACGCCGAATCGCCGTTGAGGAGTGGGACAATCTGGACCAACAGTGCCTTGATGAAATGGTGGCTAGTATATCACGTCGAATACAGCCATGCATCAATGCAAGAGGACATGCTACTGAGTATTAGAGGTACCGGTGTGTATAGCAATCTGGAACGCCACCTCTGAAGGTCTCGCTGTATGGTGGTACTATATGCATTGTGTGGTTTTCAAGAGCAATTAAAAGGGCGGAAATGATGTTTATGTTGATCTTATTCCAATTTTCTGTTAAAGTTCAGACAGTTCAGGACCTCTCGCAATCTAGGTGATAAAAAACTTTTTTTGTGTGTATTATTCCGCGTTCAAAGTCTACTAATTCCCTTCTTGCGGGTGGTCATAATTACATCGGAAACCTTTTCACACGAATCACCGAGAGTATAATTGACAGCTCCGCCAATGCACTTATACCTTGTGTACGCAATACCACCTCTATCTGTGTATCTGCATATCACTGTTCAAAAATGTCTCTGAACACTATGCGACGTAACTGCTGAGGTCATCAGTCCCCTAGAACTTAGAACTATTTAAACCTAACTAACCTAAGGACATCACACACATCCATGCCCGAGGCACGATTCGAACCTGCGACCGTAGCCGTCGCGCGGTTCCAGACTGAACACCTAGAACCGCTCGGCCACCCTGCAGGCCATATCACTGTCCTGGAACATTTGTCAAGTGTAGCTTTATCATGGCCGGCTCTCTTAGCAACTTCAATGTTCCTGATGAACTGGCATATACTCCAGGGGTCATGATTCCATATAGGCTTTGCAATTGTTAGTGAAATTCTACCTTTTCGTATACCCTAGTCAGCCAGAACATTATGACCACCTACCTACAATCGATAGAACCCTTGCAGGTGACAGGAGCGTGACCTGTCAAGGAATGACTGTTAGTTAGACACACACAGGGTGCATGTAGCTTCAGTGAGACTGCTGCTCATGTCTAGAATGGGGAAGGCGCGCGATCTGTCTCCGTTTGAGCGAGAGGTGGTTATAATAGCCCGGGGGCCATTTTGGGAACTGCACAACTTGTCGGGTGTTCGAAGAGTGCTGTGGTAAGACTCTTTAAGACTTGGCGTAACCAAGTTGGAACCTTGTCCCTACGTCGTGGGTTGGGCGGTTACCCTTCATTACACGCGTTCGTCGCCGTAGGCTGGGCAGACTGGTAAAACAGGACAGGCGGCGAACTGTGGTGGAAATATCAGACTTTAATGCCGGGCAGAGTACAAGTGAGTCGGAAGACACATCGCACAGACCTCTCCTAACGATGGGCCTCTGCAGTTGACGACCCATGGATGTGCCAACTTCAACACTACTTCATCGACAACCACGACTGACTGGTACACGTGACCATCGGCACAGGACGCTGACGTCGTGTTAGACAGTTCCATGGTCTTATGAATCCCGATCACGCCGAAGTCTTAGAGCGCGAATCCGGCTGGCGGCTGCTCCATTATTATGGAGGCGGTCATAATGTTCTGGCTGATCAGCGTATCGTACATCACATTCACGTTTACTTTACCTTCTGTTTCAATAATGTTAGTTGGAAATTCATCTCCCTTGTGCAATAATAATAAATAACCCCATACACAGAATAGAGCGTAGGGGTTCAGAAGCAGGAATCCTGCACCGCCGCTCATGGCAATATCCTAGTGGTAGTGCTTTGCCATTACTTTGCTCAGGTCTGTTGCGAAGTGTCAAGTGTCTATCTGAGACGAGTGGGAGTTTGTGTTGTTATCGATGAAGGGAAGGGAGAGGGTAAAACTCGGCTCATAACCTACTCCTCACAAATAGCACCAAGATGGCTGCCACACTCGAACCTTACCATCAGCTCTTATCAAATGAAACTGGGACTCATCTGACGAGGCCACAGCTTTCAGCCCTCTAGGGTTCAACCGATATGGTTACGATCCCATGAGAGGCGCTGCAGGCGACGTCGTGCTGTTAGCAAAGGCACTCGGTTAGGTCGTCATCTGTCGTAGACGATTAAAGCCAGACTTCACCGCACTGGGATAACGGATATGTTCGTCGTACTTTCCGCATTGATTTCTGCGGTTACTTCAAGCAGCGTTGCTTGTCTGACAACTCCACGCTTAATCCGCTGCTTCAAGTGGAGGCTGCCGTCCACTGTGTTCTCCGTCTTGAGAGGCAATTACCCGAAATTTGGCATTCACAGCAGACTCTTGACTCTGTGGATCCCGGAATATTGAATTCCCTAACGGTTTCTGTCGTTCAGCCATAATCACGTAGGAAATCTTGTCACATAAACCACATGACCACAAATGCCAGGTCTGCCAATACACTGCTCTTTTACACTACTGACCATTAAAAGTGCTACACCAGGAAGATGACGTGCTACACACGTGACATTTAACCGACAGGAGGAAGATGCTGTGATATGCAAATGACAAGTTTTTCAGACCATTCACACAAGGTTGGCGTCGGTGGCGACACCTACAACGTGCTGACATGAGGAAAGTTTCCAACCGATTTCTCATTCACAAACAGCAGTTGACCGGCGTTGCCTGGTGAAACGTTGTTGTGACGCCTCGTGTAAGGAGGAGAAATGTGTACCATCATGTTTCCGACTTTGATAAAGGTCGGATTCTAGCACATCGCGATCGCGGTTTATCGTATCGCGACATTCCTTCTCGCGTTGGTAGAGATCCAATGACTGTTAGCAGAATATGGAATCTGTTGCTACAGGAGGGTAATACGGAACGCCGTGCTGGATATCAACTGCCTCGTATCACTAGCAGTCGAGATGACAGGCATCTTTTCCGCATGGCTGTAGCGGATCGTGCAGCCACGTCTCGATCCCTGAGTCAACAGACAACAAGCATCTGCACGAACAGTTCGACAACGTTTGCAGCAGCATGGACTATCAGCTCGAAGACCATGGCTGCGGTTACCCTTGACGCTGCATCACAGACAGGAGCGCCAGCGATGATGTACTCAACGACGAACCTGGGTGCACGAATGGCAAAGCGTCATTTTTTCGAATGAATACAGATTCTGTTTACAGCATCATGACGGTTACATCCGTGTTTGGCGACATCGCGGTGAACACTCATTGAAAGCGTCTATTCGTCATCGCGATACTGGCGTATCACCTGGCGTGATTTTCTGGGGTGCCATTAGTTACACGTATCGGTCACCTCTTGTATGAGTTGACCGCACTTTGAATAGTGGACGTTACATTTCAGATGTGTTACGACCCGTGGCTCTACCCTTCATTCGGTCCTTGCGAAACTTCACATTTCAGGAGGATAGTGCACTACAGCATGTTCCAGATCCTGTACGGGCCTTTCTGGATACAGAAAATGTTCGACTGCTGCTGTGACCAGAACATCTCCAGATGCCTCACCAATTGAACACGTCTGGTCAATGGTGGCCGAGCAATTAGCTCGTCACAATGCGCCAGCCACTACTCTTGATGAACTGTGGTATCGTGTTGAAGCTTGCATGGGCAGCTGTACCTGTACACGCCATCCAAGCTCTATTTGACTCAATGCCCATGCGTATCAAGGCCGTTATTACGGCCAGAGGTGGTTGTTCTTGGTACTGATTTCTTAGGATCTATGCACCCAAATTGCGTGAAAATGTAATCACACGTCAGTTGTAGTATAGTATATTTGTCCAATGAATACCCATTTATCATCTGCATTTGTTCTTGGTGTAGCAATTTTAATGTGCCAGTAGTGTGTATCTTGTGTACGCACCATCCATTTGTACATGTGCATACAGTTATCCCATGAGTCAGTGTAAGTAGGAGACATTTTTTTTTACCATTAGAGAGATATTTAGGAAACTGGGTCATTCCTTTTCGTGTGCTGCACGTCATGATCCACGAAATACGAGCGACACTGCAGTTACCCGCGGGATACTTTTTGAGGTCTGCCAGATTATTCCGCACCTGCTTGACTAGTACGGGAATCTTTGTGACAATCGAAGCGCCATTGATCCCTCGGCCGGGGCTACATGGCGGCGCGGATGTCAGCGGGCGTGCATGCCATCTGCGGCGGCCGGGCCGTCCCGCGCGCATGAATACTGCAGCCGGCCGCGGATTGATATTTACTGCGCCGAGTCGCCGCTCGTCCATATTTGATGCGCGGCGCCTCGCGGTGTGGGGGGAACGGGACGGCCGGTGTCCGGCGATCGCCGACAAAGCCAGCGGTCGGCTTCCAGCGCTCCAGCGGTCCAGCGCTCCAGCGGTCCAGCGGCAGGTGCGGCCGTGGGTGGCTGCGCCGGCGTGGCGTAGGCAGCGGCGCATCAATCACCCACACCGCGGTACCGCGCAGCCGCCGCCGCCGCCGCCGCCGCCGCCGCCGCCGCTGCCGCCCGTCTACTTCCGATCACTTTATTGGAACCAACTGTTGTTACTCCTCTTAAAGATTTAGCCCTTTATGGCCGCGCATTTTTTATTCATGACCCGGCCTCGCGCGCTAGCGCGCGCGCACACAGAAAAATACAGCCTCAATAAACGGGTTTTATCTCTACGGCCGGGCGTAATATCCAATTCCGAGCGTGATTCACGATACTCTTGTCGAATCGGGCGGCGGGAGCGTTCTGTGAAATATGCGATGATCGTCAGCGAGGTGGAGCGAATTCCTCATTTTTTTCTCTGCGAAAAAGAACAAAACTAGGATTCGGTGGGAAGATGAAAGCAAGGTTGTTAATGCGTCCCAGCATGATACAGACGTTATTGCTCGTTCCTGTCCCTTCTTTTGCTCATCTGACTCGGAATAAATTTGGCTCTCATTTTAAGTCCGGTGATTTCATTCGTTCTATTCTCTTTTATTATCAGCACGAACTTAAGAAGCATCGTTTCAGTGGAAAGGCAAAACAGACACAACCGACAGGGAGGCGAACCTGCCAACTGTCAAAACAAAACGAGACTCATTTGAGAAGTTTAACTGTAGCAATTTTTTCCCCAGAATGTGATAAACTTACATTCGGGCATTTAAAAACGAAAAAAATGTATTACGCTCGGTCGAGAGTTCTGTCTGGATTCGTAGTTTCTTGTTTTACATTTCTCACAAATGCAACTCACGCCTTTTCACAGCATTATATCCTCAGGAAAGGCAAGCCTACGTTTCTAATATTTGTAGACTTAGAGAAAGCTTTTGACAATGTTGACTGAAATACTCTCTTTCAAATTCTGAAGGTGGACGGGGTTAAATATAGCGAGCGAAAAGTTATTTGCAATTTGTGCAGAAACCAGATGGCAGTTACAAGAATCGAGGGGTCATGAAAGGGAAGCAGTGGTTGAGAAGGGAGTGAGACAGGGTTGTAGCCTCTCCCCGATGTTATTCAATCTGTATATTGAGCAAGCAGTAAAGGAAACAAAAGAAAAATTCAGAGTAGGTAATAGCCGTGGAGTAGAAATAAAAACTTTGAACATCGAGTATAGATTTAAGTGCCAGGAAGTCGTTTCTGAAAGTATTTGTATGGAGTGTAGCCATGTATGGAAGTGAAACATGGACAATAAATAGTTTGGACAAGAAGAAGCTTTTGAAATGTGGTGCTACAGAAGAATGCTGAAGATTAGATGGGTAGATCACATAACTAATGAGAAAGTACTGAATAGGATTGCGGAGAAGAGAAGTTTGTGGCACAACTTGACTAGAAGAAGGGATCGGTTGGTAGGGCATGTTCTGAGGCATCAAGGGATCACCAATTTAGTATTGAAGGGCAGCGTGGAGGGTAAAAATCGTAGAGGGAGGCCAAGAGATGAATACACTAGGTACTGGGAGATGAAGAAGCTTGCACAGGATAGAGTAGCATGGAGAGCTGCATCAAACCAGTCTCAGGACTGAAGACCACAACAACAGATAAAACTGATAATCTTCTCTATATTATTCGTTGTGACAATATTTCGCCCAAGTAAAATAATCCGAATGATAAATTACCGCAGCGGCACGTTCGAGTTGTATAAAGCAAGTTTGTGCTGTACTGGACAAAACAGATAGCACACAAACTTAAGTCTTTACTGATTTTTGTTTCACAGGCAAAGACGAAGAAATAAGGACATAAAAGGGATGAAACTAACACATGGAAGGTGTAGAAAAAATTACAGTTCCATAAATGACGACTGGGGAAGCGAATGAGAAATATTATGTTCGAAGAAGTAAAATACGGAATAGAGTTACAGCTTTTCGGAAAAATACAAAGACATGGCCATGAAAACGGTTTTAAGAATTTTTTTTTCAAGAACATTCAGTGAGGAATGCGAAATAGTACTGAACGATGATGTTAAAAATGGAACGATATGGACGAGTTCTTGTATCTAGTGTACAAACATGCAGAGCAACTGAAAATAAAGCATCGCTTCAGCAAGCTAAAAATGAATGAGAGTAATGACTTTTAATACAATTTTACGAAAACACATGAAGACTTAACGCTAAATAAAGCTTAGTCCATGAGTTTTCAACGAGCAGCAGGTTTCAGGAAGGAACTAGTTGACTGGTTCTTTGGCAGACTACCTGAGCTGATCGACAAGTTCACGTTTACAATCATTTACTACCCAGTTAAAACTATTTCCCACAATAACAGATAATATCGCTGTCACCTTGCAACATCTACGTTAATAAGTTTGTCTGTAATTGGTGCAACACCTGTTCATTTTCTGCTCAGCGTTAGCAACGTTTCCCAGTTGAGTACTTCTTGGTTCAATTTTTGGCGGTGGTTACCATTAGTGAGGTTCTATGTTCACTTTCTTCATAAATCTACTGCTGCATTTTATAGTACTGGAAATTTGCGCTTATGTGTGATGCTACACAAGTTTAACGTCGCAGATCTGTTTGAAATTTTTTGTGTATTCTGCTGCTGACCGTCGAATACACAAATCTGTACATTTTATACAGTTGTGTAGTCTTCATAGAGCCAGTTTCACTCAGGATGACGTCCACTTCTCTTGTAAGGGAAGATCTAGTTCATACTGGACAGGCGTACTCTGGAGTGAAAAAACACAGGTCCTTATTAGCCATGTTCAGTTGATCAATCAATGATTTTTGAAAATTGTCGCATTTTATTGGTGATTTTAAGTTTAAAAACAACATGTTGGATTGGATTTTGTTTTCCGAGAAAACCTTTCGTGGTAACCTACGAAATTGGTGTAGCACTGTAGAAAATCGTTCCGAATAGATTCTTTTGCGTTAGTGCTTGTTTCACCCATTGTTTATCTTGTCTTACTTCCGAAATAGTTGTCTCTTATTCTTTGCTGAATCTTTTCGAGAGTCCCGTGCATTCCAGCTTGCGCCTCAACAACTGACAGAGAATCTGATTCAGTCTTCTTCTTTGTTGTTTCTACCGAAAACATTTCATTATGCAGAAACGACAAATACGCCAAAGTTTTTCCTCTTCTTCTTCTTCTTCACATGTGATTATCTTTGCTGACAGACGAGAACGTTCATTGCGGGATTTCAAGAAAAGAGATTTTAGTGCAGGTCATATTTTTGGTACTCTTTCGACAGCAGCGCCAAGAGAGAAAATTCTGGTGGCAACACGTTTTATTATTTCTTCCCACTGCATCCCATTCGCCTCGAACTGAAGTTTTCAGTCTGCTCTCCGTTCTGCAGATCTACTGAAGTGACCGCATATGGTGAGTATCAAACTTTGTACATCCACTTCCAGTCTATCATTACTGTATTTTGTTGCATTGTGGAGAATATGAACCGGACGACCATATTTGACAGTGTTATCATTTTCATCTAAAATAAGTGTATAAATGTAAAGGTTTTTGCCGAAGTTTACATTAGTGTTGTCAGCGGTGAATGCCGAAACTTTGTTTAAACACAATCCATTCTTCTCCAATGTGTCTAATAATAACTTCGAAACTTGATATGCACATTCATCGTTACGTTCTACGAATTCCAGTACATGGTTTACAACACCAGTTCATAAGCAATGAATGGTAAGCAAATTGTAAAGATTTTTGTATTTATTTTGTTACTTCCATCTGTTGCTGTAGAAAAATATAGATTTTTTTCCTCGGTTGTCTCTAAAATATTATTAACAGATTCTTTGGCCAATACTTCATATACAATAGCTTCCACTTTTGTTCTTCAGCAGCTAAAATTTTAAGCCATTTTTGAATCACTGCAGATATATAGTAGTAATATGTGTGAATAATCCATGCTATTTTAACTAAGAGAATGCTTCACCATGTGATAAACAAGATGCGAGTTCTCCAACAGTAACCTTGTCCGTCTCCGAGCAAAAGGTTCACGTCTCGAGAAATATTTGGAAAGTTCTTGATACTCTATTGCTAACAACAGTCATGAGAGATTTAGTAGATGCACATTGTTTTACGATGCACGTTGTTTTACATCAGCAACGCCTTCATGAGCACACGAGAAATCCTTATTGCACAGATTACTGTACGCCTTGTACGAGTTTTCTTTCACTTGTCTTATCCAGGAATAACTATTTTTCCCATTTCGGATTTAACTTAGGAAGCCTTTTGGGTTTCTTAGAAAGTGTTTCACCACATTTAGAAGAAATTTCGTACATAGTTGTAGAGATAATTCACATGCGTAACGCTTTCAACGCTCAGCAGTTCTCTCAAGACAATGAACGAAGTTTCAAACTAGAATGGCGGTCAAAAATTGAATTAAAAAATCCTTCCATCATTGTTGACACGCCTTGAAATAGTATTTAAACGAGGTAGCAAACAAAAAAAATGGCTCTAAGCGCTATGGGACTTAACATTTGAGGTCATCAGTCCCCTAGACTTGCAAGGAGACGGCACGAGTGTGAGGCCGGGGATTTGTCTGAAAACATGTGTGGTGAAAGAGAACCCCTAACACCTTACGTGGTTAAAATGTTACGACGTACTACCCGGAAAATCCAGGGAAAAATCGATCGAAAGTTTCTTAGGTGCCTTATGAGTATAAAATGTTAGTCCATTGCCGAGCCGACGTCTGGCCTAGATGTTTACAGTCCCTTACCTATGTTTTTATTTTCCGTGTCTTTAGAGCCCCTTCCTCCACACTGTCCACGCAAGATTAACAGGCATAACACTGAGTGGTGAGAAAACTGTCATACAAGCTTATGCTGATGACGTGGGCGTTGTAATAAGGAATAAGGAGGAGGCAGTTACACTGGAAAGAGAAATCGAAAGGTATTGTCTAGCGTCGGGAGCGACAACAAATGAAAACAAAAGTAAAATATTGAATCTACGGGGCCTAGATCACCTCCAACTGGCATGGGCAAAACAAGACAATAAACATAAAACCTTGGGAATAACCTTAATGGCATGTCCGATGAGTATGGCTGCTTTTAACTGGACGGAAACTAGGAGGAAAGTTCATGGTGCTGTAATGGAGAACATCCATCGAACTATGAACCTGGTGCAAAAAGTCAGATTCATCAACTCCAGCGTTTTGTCGAAAGCGTATTTCACTGCGCAGGTTTTTCGAATCCCAAAACTAGTAGCGAAAGGGATCATGTCCACTGTTACCAATTATTTATGGCGAGGAGACATATTCAGGGTTGGTGCGACTACCGTTATACTGGATGTCAGAAACGGGGGCCTCGGTTTGGTGGATATTTACAATAAAGCGTCTGCTCTGCTCCTCAAACGGTCTTTCCATATACTCAGAGAACTTCCACAATGTATAACCGCAAAGCTCTTTGAGGCTGTGATATCCCATAGCCTGCAAGCACCGATTGATGTGCGAAGGATTAATGTCCGTCTGCAGTATGTGAGGAACTTTTTCCTCGAAGCAAGTTATCTTAGTGACGAAATCAGAAGCAACACATGTATCACAGCGGGCGACATCATACTTGAAACGAAGTTAAATGTGGGTAGAAACAAAATTGAAACGAAATTCCCAAATTGTCACTGGAAAGCTGTATGGCGGAACATCAACTATGCCGGGCTGTCTTCAGACGCCATTTTCGCATGGTACAAAAGAGTTAACAATGTTATCAGCACCAACGAGAGACTATATGGGATCAGTTTAAACCAGACACACCTTTGTGGAAAATGCAATCTGGTGGATACACTCATCCACAGATGGGATCCGTTTAAACCAGACACACCTTTGTGGAAAATGCAATCTGGTGGATACACTCATCCACAGATGGGATCCGTTTAAACCAGACACACCTTTGTGGAAAATGCAATCTGGTGGATACACTCATCCACAGATGGGATCCGTTTAAACCAGACACACCTTTGTGGAAAATGCAATCTGGTGGATACACTCATCCACAGATTCACCCGGCATAACTGGAATTGGATCAGGCAACGCTATCGCTCCTCCTGAGACCAGACATGACCTACGTTCCGAAATTAAAAACCAACGGCATTAGCTGGTTACTGGGAAAATATGTTAGTTATGTCATCCACAAACTTGGGCCGGACAACGAGATTGAATTCCGCGTTTACATGAAGTGTGAATATGCAAAAATCACCACGTATCGCAACCACAAGAAGCACTCCGGCAACATGCTGAAGATCATTTTTGAAAGAATGGGTGTAGGTTAAATATGTGGAACGACTATAACACCTTGAACGAGAACGAACAGAAGAAAATTAAAAGTCACTTGGTTTCAGATTATTATTTACTATTACCTTGCTTCCGGAACTTCCACGTTACACGAAAAGTTTTTTTTTCAAAACATTTTGTTCAGAATTACTCGTGTTAGACTTACAAAGAGTTTGTGTGATTCAAGAAGAATTATTAAGTTTTTATCAGTGTTCAGTTTCTACTCAGAGAAGAGGTTTTTTGTCTTTCTTACATCGGAGAATTGGAATATTGTGTTAAGATTTCTGCACACTTAGTGCTATGACCCAACAGGGGACATGAAAAAAGGGGTGGGAGGGGTTTGGGCCTCAATGCACTGGCAGAGCCGTGAAGAGACCCCACTGTTAGTGCGGCGTGTACCACGCCCTGACCATCATAAAATAAAAATAAAGTAAAAAAAATAATAACTAAAAAATAAATAAAAAATAAAAAATTACACTGGTTAAAAACAACTGGATTGCTGGCAAAAAGGATGGATAAAAAAAAGATGGCAGAGTGGTGGACTGTAGTGGGAAAAAAAAGTGGCTACCGTCGTTCCTTCTTAACTTTGATTCCCGTGTTCGAGACCATATTGGGTTTTTTATTATTATTTTTTCCTGCCTCTGTATCAGAATTGTCTTCGAGTGTTTTTTCTAATTTCTTTTGAAATAGTGTTGTCGTTGTTCGCTAGTTAAGTTTAAGTGTAATTAATGAATTAAAAAAATAATAAACAAATGAGACAAGCTAATCTAAAATCATCTGGTCTGCCTCTTGTATCGTTATATCCCAAAAAAAGGTGAAAAAAAGTGATGTTGCGGTAGCGTTCTCGCTTCCTGCGCACGGGGTCCCGGGTTCGATTATCGGGGGTCAGGGATTTTCTCTGAAAAAAAAAAAAAAAAACAACGTAAAAACAAAGGTGTTGAGGGCTCGGACTCTTACGCCAGAGGTCTCAGGTTCTATTCCTCCTCTTTAAATTTTTTTTTCCTTCTGTTTCATTTTCTTTTGTTAGTCCACCAATTATTGAGAAAGTTTCCCAAACCTACATTATCTTTAACAAATTAGTTACATTCTTGAATAAAAATTATTTTGTTTTTGTCCAACAATACAATTCGTGGCGGTGGGTTTTCCATTTTTCATTGTAAAGAATATAAGGAGAATCATTGGATTTTTAATCAGAATAACAAATTCGATTGGGAAACATTCAATTTTTATACATATAATAATTATAAACAAGAACCGCAGTGGTAATTATCGTAAAAACAAACAAAGCAATAATTTTTGAGGCATCTTGCGCAACATGTAAAATCGTATTTTTTTACAATCACAGGGCGTTTGCAATAAATCTGTAGAAAAATATGCCCCATTAACATTTACGAAAATGTTTTGAGTTTCTGATAATTTTGAGCCAAACCAGGCATATTGAGTCATGTCTCGGAGTATTAGTGACGATAACTGATGGTGAATTATAGAATGAATTTTTATACAGTCTTCCTGGGAATTAATGTCACAATTCTCCGGTAACAATGCGCTGCAATTTTGCAAGCAACAGAAGGAAAGAAAAGTGCCAGTGGAGGAATAGAACCATAGACCTCTGGCGTAAGGGTCCAACTGCTAAGCGTGTAGGGCAGACGGCGGCTCGGCAAAGGCCTAACATTTTATACTTATAAGGCAGCTAAGAAACTTTAGATCGATTTTTCTCGGGATTTTCCTAGTAGTGCGTCCTAATATTTTAACCACGTGAAGTGTTACGGGTCGTCTTTCACCGCACAAAATTTCGAACAAATCCCGAACCCCAGGGTCGTGCCGCATCCTTGTTAGAACTATTTAAAGCTAACTAACTTAAGGACATCACACACATCCATGCCCGAGGCAGGATTCGAACCAGCGACCGTAGCAGTCGCGCGGTTCCGGACTGAAGCGCCTAGATCCTCTCGGTAACAGCGGCCGGCAAGAAACAAAAGAAAACGTTATACCCAAAATTATAGAAAAAAAGTGAGGTGGATAGTACACAAACAGAACTAAAAAAAGTCAAAATCAAACAGAGACGCTTAGTGCAGAGCGAGAGGGTGGGAATCGGTGAATATCGGCCCCGCCAGGCGCTATCATAGACCGATAGCCAAGCTAGTCCTATCTTTATGCGGTAGTTGCTTAGATAGTAGCTACTTGCCAGCTGAAGCGCGAAAGATTAAGATTTCGCAATAATAATCGAATAAGGTTGAAATGCGGGACAGAGCCTGTCCCGTGGGAAATTTAAAATTTTGCTGGAAATGCAGGACGTCCCGGAAAATACCTCTCAGTGACAAGGAAACAGGAATCAGTTTAATGTAAGGCGCTGAGCGTTAGTTACAGCAAGTTTTGCAGAGAAAGGAATTTCTTTACTTACTGCGGCAGTAGGGGCGTTATCGGTGTGTTAATATGGCCTTGGCTGGTTCCATTCGTATTGCATTTCGGTTACAGAATTAAGTACTACAAAATATAAACACTGACTGTGTTAAGTAATCCGCCAGCACCCAGCATGTGCTGATTAGATTATGAAAATTACAAAGAACACCGCAGAAGTATGAATCATTCTTGGCTTCGAATTCCTTGGATTTTTGTTCAGAATGTTTTTACGGGCAAGTGGATTGATCTACATTGGTGTTTAAATGGATGTTGCAATTTGGTCTTACAGTATGTCCCTCCTAAAAGTCTGAGCTTACTATTAATATTTTCTGTCACGTCATTCATAATTGTACATCACGAACAATAAGGATCGCAACGCACTTCCCTAGGCATGCCTGAATTTACTTCTATCTCTGTCTATGACTATGTTGAAGATAAGACGCCCGTATCCTCTCTACCAGGAAATGCTAAATCGAGTCACTATTTCTGTTTGATGCCATGTGCGATCGCATAAAGAATATGTAAGAGAAAGTAGTTTGAGAAATTGTTCTTGCAGTTAGGTATCGCTTAGGTCAGCAATATACAGGGCGTATAAACAAGAATCATCCGATTAAAAAAATCGTAATTATTATGTTATTTGAGATAAGTGCGTCAACAACGTACTGTTGGAAAGAGTTTTACATGGCTCCCGCTAGGTAGTAGCAGTGTGCGCCCATTTCAGTTACAGTAAAAACGGCGTCGAGACCAAAGGAAGCGTTTTGTGTTCTACGTTTAGCGCAGTACGGGTCAGTAATAACTGGTCAGCGTGATTTTCGTAGTGGGAATCCTCTTACAGCACAGAGCATCAGACTATGGCATGAACAATGCTGAGAAACACCTTGTTTGTATAATGGCAAATAGCCTAGCGGTCCCCGAGCGTCTGACACAGACGTGTAACGTATCCGCCGTAGTTTCACAAGGAGTCCGCAGAAATCCGTTCTCCGTGCAGCTCGACAGCTGAACATGGCACTTATGTCTGTCTGGCATGCGTTGCGTCGACGTTGAAACATGAAACCATACAAAATTCAGCTACTGCAAGCTCACCGTGAAGATGACAAACAACGTGTGGCGTTCTGTAATTTCGTTCTTGGCAAGATGGAACATGCCAGTTTTTTTCCCACGCTTAATATTAGTAACGAGGCAACATTTCATTTAAATGGAATGGAGAACCTTCATAATGTTGAGAGTATGGGGTACGGAACAAGCTCATGAAGTTGTACAACATGTGTTTTGTGCAGTTTCACTGCAAAACCTATATAATCCGTTCTTCTTTGCCGAGAACACCGTTACAGGAAGCACATATCTCGATATGCTTGAGAACTTTCTTTTCCCGCATTTGGAGACTGATTAGAACGACTTCATTTACCAACAGGATGGGGCACGCCACACGGGAATTTTTAAATCAAATGATTACTGAAGGATAGATCAGTCGAACTGGACCAAATGATTTAGCCTTACATTACTAGCCTCCAAAGTCACCGGTCATCACTGTATATTTCTGTGTGGGGGTTTATAAAAGAGTCTATTTATGTGCCTCAGTTACCAACAATAATGAGTTAACTGAGACATCGCATAACATCAGCTGTGGAAGCTGTAACTCAAGACATGCCAGCTGCAGTGTGGGAACAATCTGCATACGGCATTGACGTATGCAATCCATCTCAAGGGGGGCATACTGAACACCTATCAAAAGATATGAAAAAAAATTTTGTGTTTCCCGGCCATCAAAAGACGAAATTCATTGTACATGTTTATTAGTTTCAGAAATATAGAGGTGCCAAATCGGATGATTTTTTTTGTTACACCCTGTACAGTATAGCGCAAATACGACCAATCTCAAGAGGCTTTACGAAGAAGCCTGACGTGAAACAAAGACTGAAAGCCGAAAATACGGAACAACAGTTCGGCCACACTGAGGTTTCGGATCACTGCAACACAAAGAAGGGTACGAGCGACTGTAACGAATGTATTTATCACTCATTAAGTTTGTGCCAATGGAAAAATGAAGGGAATTACGGAAATACATGGTCCCGGAAACTGAGAATTTACTTTCGTGTAAAGCTTGCACGGGCTGCAACCCGACCCTGTAAACGGCGTATGCATGACGTCATAGAGGGCATGGGTATGCGTATATAAGACTAAAAGCGAGTAAGGGCGATTGCTCCTGTACTCATTTTCATAAATTCTCTTTCAATTTGTCATCGGTTCTCCGATAAACAAGCCGAACACCGTTTTTTTATATTTTATATAAATAGTTGATCAAAACAGTGATTTTGCCTGTGTACAGGCTGTTTCAAACATGAATAACAAGTAATTTCCACACACCAACCCATGTCCGCAGTCCTCAGTGTTCAGCGTTAGGCTTCGTTTTACATCGTCACACGCCACCAGGACGGCAGGCAAGGGACCTATCATCCGAGTCCACAAGGCAGCAGGTCTGAAAGGCAAAATTTTCGATTTCGTTGTGAAAACAAAGTAAGCGAGAGACAGGTTTAACGTTTCACGACCTTCATTTTCTAACAGTTCCAAATCTGCTCGAAATTACGCCCTCCTCCTTGAATGCAAGCCGTGCAACGACGCCTGGGAGACTCTCACCCTTGAAAACGTTCCAGGCAAAGTGGGGAGATCATCAGAGACTGTCATTAGTTCTCCATCAGTCTCGACAGGTGTTTCGTAAATAACAGAGCTCCGATGTGCCTAGAAGGAAAAATCGTGTGGTGTCAACTCGGGGAACGTGCAGGTCATTCCACCGGCCTTTGTGCTCTATCCAGTACGCATCAAAAGTCTGATGCAAATGGTTTAGCCACGTGAGCGAAATACGCAGTGTCACCATCATGCTGGTACCACATGTGCTGTCGCACGTTAGGCGACATGTTCAAATACTCTGGCAGTATTACTCTTAATAAGGTTGAGTGCGTTCAATCATCTGGGTGCCGTGTGTATACCAAACAGATCATCGCCTGCCAAACCACTCCAAACACTGACGGCGAAGAGATTTTAAAGACTATGAACAGATTCTCCCGTGTTAATGGTGGCTGTTGAACACACCTTCTATTGTAAAGAATGCCTCATCCATAAAAAGTACAAAATGTTGTAATTGAAGTAGAATGGCACACTTCTGCAAAAACCACTAGGTTACAGGCTTGGACCTTCTGATGGGGTAAGGGTGGAAATCACCTTCATTCATCATACGCCAGGCTGTGGAACATCTTACACCCATTTGTGGAGCAACACGTCACGAGCTTCTTTGAGGGCGTGTGTTGCAGCAGTGCTAACGCCAACTCTTCGAACTCGGGTGTACGCATAGTGCATTGACGACCGTGTCTGTACGGCCTCCGCGCGTGTATCACAAAATAAAAGCATCCGATCTCGAGGTAGGCCTGAAATCCGCGTGTGCCGATACGAAAGCTTGTCATTGGATAACTCATCTCAAGGGCAGCTGTCTCTTTTAGGGCGGTGAACGTGCGCGGACCTGTCCCTCTACGATTCGGAAACTGCTGAAGGCACAACCATTGTACAGCGAGCATCTGCAACCGCCATCAAAAGCGCTCGTCTGCTCGACCGTATCAAACACAGAAGTGTCCCCCATTGTTGACATACGCAGGGTGAACCAGACTCTGCATTGCGTACACGTGTCGCCCTTTGTGCGACAACCTGTCAAACAGGCATTTGCACTGCCGAACGCAACGAGTTCGTGTCCCAGCAAAAGCCGGAAGGAACTCTGTGGTGTTGTCCCACCCGGGATATCTGCTACCATTTCGACTGGATGGCAGGTTGTATGCATACCTTCCCGGCGGCGCGTGTCGCTCTTAAATGAGACCTAGCGCCGAAGGCTGAGGTATGCGGTCACGGAGTTGCTATGTGAAACTTGCTTGTTATTACGCAATCTACCAGCCGTCATATTTTTTACATTCATTTTAGACGCACTCTATGTAAATAAGTTTTACTGCTGCTAGTCACTATTGTTCTTCATTTATTTTCTGGATGATGCATTTCTGGGACCAATTCCCACTATAGAGTGCGTTTTTCGTATGTTATAGCATTTTAAGGGCTGATGCTTGCTTCTGTTCCTAACGGATACTGTGCACTGTTAGCTAAGTAAGGCTTCTTCTTTCTATCCATCTTCCAGCTGTTTTTCCCACATCTCTTCTACCTCTGGGTTGGTGTTCCAGGACTTTCTTTTTTGGTGGGGGAGATCTTGGTATTTATATGTAATACATGTTCTTTTCAAGATTTTCTGCGGTGCTGTGCTGAGCTGAGAATTCGTTTCCCGTTGAGACCCATAAGGACGACATATTTTTTCCTGCCAGTTGTTCTTCTCTTGAACCCCGCTTCTTGGGGCTAAGTAGCCTCCTTTCGTCATCTCTATGGAGCGTGAAAGATTCGCTGTCATTCAAGAAGGTAGTTTTCGCCAGGATTTTCCATAGTTTGAGTGCGCTGTACCTCTGAACACCTGATGATCGGAAGATGCTATTTATTAGTTCTGTGAAGTTTATGATTTTTCTTTGCGTTCTTTTTAATGTGTCTGAGGTTCTACCCTATGTATGTGAATGCTGATACTTGCTCGAAGGCTGTCTATTGAAATTTTGGCTCTTTTAAGGGCTTTCCAGATATCGCCTATAACTTTAGTTTAGATCTTCATGTTCTACATTTTTGCTGTTGTGTGTAAGTTATTAGTGATCTCTGCACGTCATCCTTGGACCTGCTCGTCTGCAGACAGTAGTGTGCATAGGTTGGTATGTCTGTTCAGATAATTTTTGTAATGGATATTTTGTATCCGTTCACTGACGAATTTTTTTACTTGTATGTTGAAAAGAAGCGGTAGAGGCAACAACCCTGTCTAACTTCCTGCTGAACGTGTTTCTATTTCGACAACGGCTGTCCAGTTCTGTCTGCAGTCACTTAGTGGCTGTATATGTTCTGCATTTATTTTATGGTACGTGATGAGATGTTACTTTCTGCAGGATTTTCCTATGTTTTCTTCAGACAGCTGTATAGAAAGCTTTCTTAAAATCAATAATTACCAAATGTGTTTCCAGACTGAATTTTTGCCGCTCTTTAGGTAGCATTTTGGTTGTAAGGTGATATGTAATACATATGAATTTCTGTATAAGAGGGCAAACAGAAATTTTAAAGGCACCATAATAACGCGAAAGATGCACAGCAAAAATCACGCATAAAAATGCCACAATACCTTAAAAATGCAATTTTTAAGGGGAATATTTCCTGAAATCCGTCGTGCAGAAAATAAATAAAGGAAAATCGTGAGTGGCAGTAGCAAACGTTACTTTGTAGCAAGGACTACCATAACAAGGTGGACAACATTGGTGGAAAACTGCGACGCCGCCTTACACTCTGATTAACAAGACTTCGTTTTACTTGATCTTCCTTTTCTATCACTTTTACTTGTTTCACAAGCTGCAACATTGTCGCGAATAAAACAGTGACCAGTATATACAATAAGTTTCCTTTAATTTACATCTATGGTCAGAAACTTTTTATTAACAGATTACCGGTTTCGGCATATAATGACCATCATAAGATGAGTGCTACTGACAACATGACTCGTGCATATGATGTTGTTTATAAACAGGGCGAAAAGTATTTAAACCGAAAAACTCTGGGAGGTTGTAGGGGACCTCAAAACAAATATTTTTCCCTAATGTCATTTCTTCCTATGAGGGTTATTGAAACCGGCGGAGGGCGTATTACGCTCTTCAGTTGTTAGAGGCCGTATTACGATCTTCAGTTGGTAGAGGGCGTATTACGCTCTTCAGTTGTAGGCAACTGCTGTCCACCAGTGTATTAGTGCATTGTCTCCGTTTACTAATGATGCGATACACCTGGAGTGAGTACACTGATATGGTTGGTGCGTACTACGTAGCGCACCACAACGGACGAGCTGCACAACGGGTTTATCAACAACAATATCCTAATCACCGTGTCCCCCATCATACGACCTTTGCTGCTGTGTACCAACGGCTGCGTGAGACCGGGTCATTTAGCAAATTACCTGGATAGGGATGCCGTCGCACGGTAAGAACGCTGCAATTTGAGGAAGCTGTCTTTCAGCATGTGGAGCGGGAACCCTTCAATCAGCACTCGTGCAATTGCACGTAACATGGGGACGAATCAGACAAATGTAACAACAGTCCTTCGAGAGCAATTGTTACGTCCATTTCACTTATAGCGTGTCCACAACCTAGAACCAGTTGAATATCCACCCAGAGCACAGTGTGAAATGCATCCTACATTCCCATCCTCTGTGTTGTTTACCGATGATGCAACGTTCGGGCGTGATGGACTCTTCAACATGCACAATTCGCATGAGTGGAGCGAGGATAACCCACATGCCACAGTTGCTAGCGCTCATCAAGTGCGGTTCTTCGTTAATATGGGAGTCGGTGTTGTTGGGGACTGTTTAATTGGGCCGTATCTGCTACCTAGGCCATTAAATGGCAGGCACTATTACAGTTTACTCGCCAGAGTATTGTCAGAATTGGTGGAAGACGTCCCGCTCCCTTCAAGACAACGCATGAGGTTCCAACATGACAGGGCGCCAGCACATTTCAGTAGTCGTGTGCGTCGATTGCTGGACCGACGGTTCCCAAAAACGTGGACTGACAGAGGTGGTCCTGTCCTATGGTCTGCTCGATCCCCAGATGTGTCCCACCTGGATTTTTTGTGTTGAGAGAGATGGGCAACCTTGTTTACGCAACTCCTCTTGCATCAGAAGAGGATCAGGTTGCCCGGATAGTAGCAGCAGCAGGAATAATTCAGGATACTCCTGGGACTTTTGCCCGTGTCAGACAGAACATGATCCGACGGTGTAACCTTCGTTTACGTTTCAATGGAGGCATTTTTGAAAATCTACTGTAATGGAAATTGGTTTCTCTTAATGAGTTGTCCCTTGCTAATAAAAAAAAATGGAAAATTGTTTGTTGGTTTGATTAATTTGCCGCCAGAGAAATCTTCCTCTACCGGTTTAAATACTCCTTATAGGAAAAAAAAATGACATTAGGGAAAAATATTTGTTTTGATGTCCCCTACAACCTCCCAGAGTTTGTCGGTTTAAATACTTTTCACCCTGTATATTTGACGATGCTGGTGCTGATTTTGCATTTAACATTTTACGATGCCACTATGGCTGCAGTACATTACGACTCTGTTTTTATAAAACAGATCTGATGGTCGTCATTATAGACCGAAACCGGTAATCTGATAGTAAAAAGTTTGTGACCGTAGGCGTAAATTAAAGGAAACTTTTGTTGGTTTTTCTAGATTTTTTCATTTATTGGACTGTCTTTCTATTCTACCACCAGTCTTCTGAGCATTGCGAATAATTCAGCCTACACAGTAGAAGGCATTCTCTGCCTCCACAAATCCTACTAAGGATCTCGATTTACCTTCGATCTTTGTTTCATTACTGAACGCAGTCATAATTGCTTCTCTGATACCTGTTGCCTTTCTTCTCTTCTTTTATGCGTATGACCCACTGAACGATCGCGTCACTTCAAGGTGGCTGCCTGTTGTCTATTAACCAGCAAGGCAGCAGTTTTTGGTGGCGAATCGCTGGGCCGCACGGGGAAGTCTTAAATTGCTTCCGCGGCTGCCCCAGCCGCGGCGGTTTGCCGCTGACTACTGGCTGCGCCCTGGGGCATCGCCAGCGGCGGAGCAGCAGCAGGTAGCAGACGTCGGGAACACAGGCCTCCTCACTCGCAAAAATAGAATAAACCTCCCTGCCCCTATCCCCTACCCTCCCCCCCCCCCCCCTCACCACCACCGCCACCCGTCCCGTCTGTTCTCTCTCCCGGCCACCGCCGCCTTTAATTGAGTTTCCCAAGTTTTATTAAATTTCTGCTCGTGAACATTCCACGGGCTGCCAAGCCAGCGTGGCAGAGGAGAGGAGGCGATCTTTTTGTGAGCCGAGATCGCCGTTTTGCGAAATGAGGCGGGAAGCATCGCAATGAAAGACCAAAGAGCCGCGCAGCTTCCCTCCCTAGCAATTCTCTCCACGACCATTAGCACAGCGCGCGCGACAAATAGCAACAAGCGTGCCACGGCCCCGCTCTCTATCCGTATCTGGCTTTCGAATTAACTTCACAGCCGAGAGGGGATTCTGCGTACTACAAAGCAATTTCCGCATGGATTGATATTCAGTTATTGAAACACCACGGAAGTTCAGTAACTACCACATTATACCACATTCCTGCAGCGTAGATTCATATCAGGCTTCTTTCCAGATTCCCATGGATTTCTGGATACCTTGGCTCTTGAACTAATACACTAGTGGCCATTAATATTGCTACACCAAGAACAAATGCAGATGATAAACAGGTATTCATTGGACAAATATATTATACTAGAACTGACATGTGATTACGTTTTCACGCAATTTGGGTGCATAGATCAGTACCCAGAACAACCTCCTGTGACCGTAAAAACGGCCTTGATACACCTGGGCATTGAGTCAAACAGAGCTTCGATGGCGTGTCCAGGTACAGCTGCCCATGCAGCTTTTAACACGATACCACAGTTCATCAAGAGTAGTGACTGGCGTATTGTGACGAGCCAGTTCAAATGGTTCTGACCACTATGCGACTAAACTTCTGAGGTCATCAGCCGTCTGACGAGCCAGGTGCTCGGCCACCATTGACCAGACGTTTTCAGTTGGTGAGAGATGTGGAGAATGTGCTGGCTAGGGCAGCAGTCGAACATTTTATGTATCCAGCAAGGCCCGCATAGGACCTGCAACATGCGGTCGTGCATTATCTTGCTGAAATGTAGGGTTTTGCAGGGATCGAATGAAGGGTAGAGCCACGGGTCGTAACACATCTGAAATGTAACGTCCACTGTTCAGACTGCCGTCAATGTGAACAAGAGGTGACCGAGATGTGTAACCAATGGCACTCCATACCATCACGCTGCGTGATACGCCACTATGGCAACGAAGAATAGACGGTTCCAATGGGCGTTCGCCGCGATGTCGTCAAAGACGGATGCGACCATCATGATGGATTCATCCTAAAAAATGACGTTTTGCCATTCGCGCACCCAGATCGTTGCGTACAACATCGCAGGCGCTCCTGTCTGGGATGCAGCGTCAAGGGTAACCGCAGCCACGGTGTCCGAGCTGATAGTCCATGATGCTGCAAACGTGGTCGAACTGTTCGTACAGATGGTTGTTGTCTCGCTAAGGTCCCCATCTGTTGACTCAGTGATCGAGACGTGGCTGCACGATCCGTTACAGCCGTGCGGATAAGATGCCTGTCACCTCGGCTGCTAGTGATACGAGGCCGTTGGGATGCAGCACGGCGTTCCGTATTACCTTCCTGAACCCCACCGACTCCATAGTCTGCTAACAGTCATTGGATCTCGACCAACGCGAGAAGCAATGTCGCGATACGATAAACCGCAATCCCGATAGGCTACAATCCGACCTTTATCAAAGTCGGTAGCGTGATGGTACGCATTTCTTCTCCTTACACGAGGCATCACAACAACGTTTCACCAGGCAACGCCGGTCAACTGCTGTTTGTGTATGAGAAATCGGTTGGAAACTTTCCACATGTCAGCACGTTGTAGGTGTCGCCACCGGCGGCAACCTTGTGAATGCTCTTAAAAGCTAATGATCTGCGCGTCACAGCATGTTCTTCCTGTCGATTAAATTTCGCGTCTTTAGCACGTCATCTTCGTGATGTAGCAATTTTAATGGCCAGTGGTGTATATTGCTATCTGGTTTCCAGCTTAATGACGTCGTCGACATTGCGCGGCGTTTCGGTAAGTGTCACTCCCATGGTGATCTGGTGACCTGTCGACACTTTACCAGATAACGATGGGGGTCACACTCGTCGAAACGTCGCGCCATTTCTACAAAATCACTCTGATGGAAACCACACTGCTTTATAAAAGTCGTTGTTGTTTCTTCTCTGATTGCATCCTTGGTGATTTTCGTTAAATGGACTGTAGGATATGGCTTCAACTTCTACAGTTGGAAACTTCACCAGTGGCTATAAAGACTTGAATTTTATCGCTAGTCTCAAAGTTTAAGTCGTTCTTTACTATTATTCGTATTATCTTAATATATTCTTGGAGATGTGATAATTACTTAACAGATGCTATTAACTGAACTAGAAGTTTCAATCTCAGTTTTCTGAGCTTGTTTGATGTCAAACTACTGTCTGGCTGTTTTTGGATCGTATTGTCTCCAGTATTAGGCGGCCAGGTGACGGAACGTTTTACGCTGAAACATGCTTTAGACCGCGGAACTAATGTCCATACAATAAGACTCACCGAAGGTGCAAACAGAAGCCGTGGAAGCCTTCGTTCTATACTGTACAACCGTTTAAAATATCTGTCACAGTAATTGTGTATACAAATTATAAAAATATAAGTGTATATGTAAGTATGTCAGTGCGTATGTACCACATCCCCTCTTAAATCACTGGACTGATTTCAACCACACTTGGTACATATATCCCATACTGTCAGGCAACACCCACTGTGACGTTAAGAACCAATTATGTATCATAGCTCAGGAGATAAGCCGTCATAAACCCTGAAATGCCTGATAACCTGTCGCATTGTGCATGAAGTTTAAACTCAGTACATCTTTGCTATCAGTTCTATTCGAAACACATCTTGCACGCAGTATAAACTTATGCCTTTCAATGTACCTACTCAAAGATATCATTCTAAGACTCATAATTCCAGGGATATGACGTCATAAACACTGAGACGCAAGACAAAATGCCGCATCATGCTTGCAGCTAATACATTTATTATTTACTATTAAGACACTCCTACAGTCGACACTATTTAAGGAAATACCTGAAACCTGGCAGCGCTTCTGATACCTTTAACTGTGAAGCGCAAACAGCTGTAGGCGGTAACAGTTACAGTCTGTAGAGCTATAAATAGCCATTGCTATAAAGACGTTTAAAAAATCGCTTACGTTTCAGGTAGGAAATTGGCGAAATGATCGCCCAGGAAACTCTGCGTTTTTCAGCTAATTTTTGTATAAAAATTCCACCAGTTGTCCAGAGAGGGCTGTGATTTCATTTGTAAATGCTCAGAACTTGAAACCAACAGAAATTTACCGCCAGCCGAACGAAGTATAGGGTGATAAAATGATGAAAGAAACAACTGTAAAAAAGTTGTGTGATATATTCAACAATGGGTGAAAAAATGTTCACGGAGAAAGTCAACGCGGACGTCCGTCATTCTCTGCAGATTATTTGCACAATCAAGTGAGGAACGAAATCGGTCAAGACATCTTTTCACGAAGCTCAAAGAGCACCTGGGAGGAAATGTTTTGAAAGCAATGCCGAGGTGAAGACTGTAGTAAACAACTCGCCTAACGGAATGACGGCGTCCAGTTATGACCGTGGGTTTCTAGAATTCGTGATCACACTCTGAATTATTGTCAACACTTCACACTACAAAATCGAGGTCCGTGCTGCAACTGCAAGCAGTGGAACTGGTGGACACTTGTCTAGGGAGTCGTCGTGGTCCTTCCTGTCCTAGGTTCTGGACAGCTCGTGTATTCACGCAATACAGGTCGATGACGCAGCTAAAAAAGAGTGAATTGGAAGCTACGTTTTGGAGCACTGAGAGACTGATGCAGAATCAAAGACTGAATGAGGTAAATGCGAAGCAATTATTAGAAAGGGAAGATTAGCAAGGTCAAAAAAAGGTAATGAGTAGCCATAAAAGAGAGAAATATTGAGTTGGAAGTAGTCAGAGCCCAGGAATCTTTAATAGGTGTAAGCGTAATTATTAATGAAAATCACCGTAGCGGTATTATTATACATTTATTGCCTTACGATCGGCCTTGTTCTTAGAATACCTTCAAGATATAAGTGACCTTGTTAACATATATAATGATAAGACCGAATCCGAAAACAATGATCACAATGATTCTACCGTCCATAACGCGAAAGTATGGAGGGAAGACAGGGCATACTGCGAGCAGTAGACGGCAGAGCTCTGAGAGAATAAAAAAGTGTGTTAGAAAATATATGTTAAACATGAAGTTACTTAGGTGGTCCATAGGAGAACCAAATGGAGAATAAGAAACGTAAGGAGAAATTAAATAGCAATTACATTTGGCAACGGACCTATTCAGGGAGCTATGAGCTACTCTGTGAGAAAAATAATGTACAGCGTACAGTGTAATTTCTCTTGGATGATTGTATGTATCAGATTCAGTTAACATATGTACAATGTACTCTCAATGAGGCATGAATTGCTGCTTGGAGACGTTATTAATTTTAACAAACGACTCGTTTAAGTTGTATTCATGTTATATACTCTTCGACTGTTGATAAGAAAATTCTATTCTCGTTAAGGCCGAATTGAGTAACCAAGGGTAGTCTGGAATTGTTGCTGAATCGTTCAGTATCATTTGGCTCTGATGTTGCAGCCCGAGTACACTAACACTGACCAGTCAGTTTTTGTTCGGATGGCAAGTGCTCTGTGCAAAACACTATATGGTAGGGATACGTGGGTGCAAACTAGATACTGCAACATATTCGCCAGTTGACCTGCAAATTCGTTACCCTTAATACCGATGTGCTCCACTATCGATTATAGACGAATCGTTTGAATCAAAACAATTGTTTTCGCTTGGTTGTTTCCGATCTAAAAACCATTAAGTTTACCTTTATCTGTGATTAGTACAAACGTGACACTGAAGATTTAGCAGGTATCCAGCGAATCGCATGCAGACTGAGGTAGGTGAACTTGTGTTAACGCGAAGTTTAGGAGACGTTTCTAAATGAGTAAGTGCCTAATGCGAAATAGACTGGAGATCAAATATGGTCTGTGGAAAAATCATTTCATAAAATGAAAATAACACGTGAGTACGAGATGGTGAGGCACTATGATGAATAACCAGGGGAATGAAATAGGTATCTGAATATCCTACCAGGCAACTGACATTTTAGTGCCTCATTTAATATACTAATAGTTATTTGGAAGGATTTGTCCTGACTGGTCACTGAGTACTTTTACAACAATTAATTTTCTCTTGGTGACGTACTACTTCGTCAGAAAAACACACAGACGAAAAGTCGTTCGAATCAAAATATGTCTCGTTGTTATATAACCTTAATCTGGATAAAATAGCTCAAAATATTTTCTTTTTGTTTTTTCTTTTTGTTCTGTTTTGTAAAATTTGTTCCACAGCTGTAATACATTTGAAGAAATTACAATGCTGCAAAGGTTAAACTTGCTGATGTACTTGGTACAACTGCACCGGACCTGTGCTACTATGAGATGCTGAAAGCATATGGCAGCACTCCAGAAGTCTTTGCAATAAGACAACAGATAAATTTAAGTGTTAACCTACCCTGTCAAAATGTTTCTATTATTATGTATTTTTACGTCGACTTAAGACGCACTTCTTAGCGAAGCTAGTGTTCAATAAAGCGTTATTTACTAAAAATGGCCTAGATTGATATTTCAGTTTTCTTTAAATAGGACAAAAATGCAAAATACATAATCCACTTTGTTTATGGAAACTGCGGAGATGTCCTGAAGACCACTGAAGGCACTGAAAAGTCTCTGAAAAGCTTAGGAAATGACGAATGTAATTTTAGTGAATTGCAGCGATGTGTTTTCTTGTTCCGACAGTTCATCACCATGTATGGTATCTGTCGCGCATGTTTGGGTCATTTGAGTAGCAGAGTGACACCCACACCCACCTACCCATCCACACGCACACAAAAACACACACACACACACACACACACACACACAAAGTAAAATGAAAGACACACAGACAGAAACGCACGTGTATCACCTCTTGCTCTCCACTGTTTTCAGATGTGCAGATACACTGCCACACGTACGATGTTACGCGAACTCTTTTTTAAAACAAATGTCCCGATCCATTCCGGCGCGACTTGAGAGCAAGTGCACTAATTTGGAGCGAACTCTTCTCCTACGGCAGTCCGCACTTCCCTCCAGCAGCGGTGCGCATACCCAGCCACTCTGCTGACGGGTCCCATTTATTTCGCCGCGCCAAGTGCTGTCGATTCGCCGGAACCGTAACGCAGCGATTCAGTCTGTTGCGTTGTTCTGTCCAGCAAAGCAGAGAGGTACCGTATGTCCGCGTCTGCTTTCATTTGCGAAGTACGAGCGAGCAATCCCAGTCGCATCGTCTCGTGCGTGCTGCACTGTGTATCTGCTAGGCATTTATATCGAATGAGAAGTAAATTCAGCTCTGTTTGAAACGAAATACAATCTGTGCTAGGCCTTTGTTCATTATCTTTCACGTGGCAGTATTATACATGCAGGCCAATATGGATATTTCTCAATGTTTACATACAGAGTAAAGCCATAGTATTTCGTGGCTATTATTGCGCATACAGACTGAGTGAATCAAACAAACCATTACATTTAGACTTGTTTTAGTCAAGTTAATGCTCAAATGTGTGTGAGATCTTATGGGACTTAACTGCGAAGGCCATCAGTCCCTAAGCTTACACACTACTTAACCTAAATTATCCTAAGGACATACTCATACACCCATGTCCGAGGGAGGACTCGAACCTCCGCCGGGACCAGCCCCACAATCCATGGCTGCAGCGCCTGAGACTGCTCGACTAATTCCGTGTGGCAAGTTAATGCAATTCAAATATTCACATAAACATGACGTCTAATCGAGATAGAAGGTGGTTCACTGATTAAAAATAATTGCACTGTACTGTATAGCTCTATATGGCACATTGATGAACATAAATACTGACTCGGAGACAATACGACTAATTTAAAAAATCAAAATCTGTGTGACAATGTCGCATAGGTGCAGTGCTTTCCAGTTTATAGACTGCCTGACAATTACTAATGAAAAGAGACATTCTTCGATACAAAGAGCCGCAGGCTGTTATGGACGACATGAAACTCAGTACGTATAAAAGAGAGATGGAATGGTATATTTATTATAAAAAATGTTACAGATTTCACAAGACGGAAAATCAGGATTACAGCCGGTCGGGGTGGCCGAGCGGTTCTAGGCGCTGCAGTCTGGAACCGCGGGACAGCTACGGTCGCAGGTTCGAATCCTGCCTCGGGCATGGATGTCCTTGGGTTAGTTAGGTTTAAGTAGTTCTAAGTTCAGAAGTTAAGTGTGGTGTCACCGCCAGACACCACACTTGCATGGTGGTAGCCTTTAAATCAGTCGCGGACCGATAGTATACGTCGCACCCGCGTGTCGCCACTATCAGTGAATGCAGACCGAGCGCCGCCACATGGCAGGTCTAGAGAGACTTCCTAGCACTCGCCCCAGTTGTACAGCCGACTTTGCTAACGATGGTTCACTGACTAAATACGCTCTCATTTGCCGAGACGATAGTTAGCATAGCCTTCAGCTACGTTTTTTGCTACGACCTAGCAAGGCGCCATTATCAGTTACTACTGATACTGTGAACTATGTACCGTCAAACCCCGACATTCACCATTAATGGATTAAAGTATTCCACCAGCTACGTCCGTTTTTCTAAATTCTAATTTCCTTGTCCTATTCCAGACCTCACGCCAGCCTGCGTGAGCTAAAACGCGTGCCTTTCGGCCCCCTCTAGTAACACGGTGTTGGCTCTCCTGCCAACCACAACATTAAGTCCCACAGTGCTCAGAGCCATTTGAACCATTTTTCAGGATTACTGTGCTGTCACCGCCAGACACCACACTTGCTAGATGGTAGCCTTTAAATCGGCCGCGGTCCGTTAATATACGTCGGACCCACGTGTTGCCACTATCAGTGATTGCAGACCGAGCGCCGCCACACGGCAGGTCTAGTCTAGAGAGACTCCCTAGCACTCGCCCCAGTTGTACAGCCGACTTTACTAGCGATGGTTCCCTGACTACATACGCTCTCATTTGCAGAGATGACAGTTTAGCATAGACTTCAGCTACGTCATTTGCTACGACCTAGCAAGGCTCCATATTCAGTTACTTCAAGAATGTATTCTGAACAGATAATACTGTGAATCATGTACCATCAAGAGCGACGTTCATCATTAATGGATTAAAGTTAAGTATCAAACTAATTACGTCCACTTTCAGAATTACAATTCCTTGTCATGTTCCAGACCTCACGTCAGTACAGTTCTTCCCTGCTCACGGCAGCCTGCGTGAGCTAAAACGCGTGCATTTCGGCCTCCTCTAGTAACACGGTGTTGGCTCTTCTGCCCACACAACAATTACAGCCATCGACAACGTTTATGCCTGACACAGTTAAGACTCCCAAAATAAGGATCGATATCAGTCTCTCATTAAGGAGTATGCCCTCCTCGGGCACTAATATACATTTTGCGCCTGTTATTCGTGCTGGCTACCAAACGTTCTAGCAGTTCATTGCCCGATTCCTCTCTCAGGGTGGTTTTGGGATATGACACGATACGGGGAGCGGGTGTTCGCTAAGACACAGGCGTGCTAAATTGGAAATTTTAGGATAGTTCCTAATGGACCAGACCAAACTGCTGAGGCCACGGTCCCAAGGCTTAAAGACTACTTAACCTGACTTAAATTAACTTACGCTAAGGACAAAAACAATAACACACACACACACACACACACACACACACACACACACACACACACACACACACACACCGAGCGAGTTGGCGCAGTGGTTAGCACACTGGACTCGCATCCGGGAGGACGACGGTTCAATCCCGCATCCGGCCATCCTGATTTAGGTTTTTCGTAATTTCCCTAAATCTCTCTAGGCAAATGCCGGAATAGTTCCTTTGAAACGGCACAGCCGACTTCTTTCCCCGTCCCTCCTTAATTCAATGAGACCGATGACTTCAGTATTGCCGGCCGGGGTGGCCGAGCGGTTCTAGGCGCTACAGTCTGGAACCGCGTGACGTGTGACGTCATTAGATTAGTTAGGTTTCAGTAGTTTTAAGTTCTAGGGGACTGATGACCTCAGCAGTTAAGTCCCATAGTGCTCAGAGCCATTTGAACCACCTCAGTGTTTTGTCTCTTCCCCCACAAACATGCCTGAGGGAGGACTCGAACCTCCGACGAGGAGAACCGCGCTAACTGTGGTAAGGCGTCTCAGACCGCGCGACTACCCCGCGCGGCTGAGGACTGGTAAGAGCATCCGATGTATGTCCTATAGGGTTTAGGTCCAGAGGGTTATCAGGCCATTTCATACGTTCAGTATCTTCATTCTCCAGTGTGTCCGACACCTCTACCGTTCTGTAGGGGCGCCATTGTTGTCAATAGACATACACACCCATAAACTGACGGATATGACCCAGAATAATCTCCCTGCAATACCTCTGTACTGTAGAGGAACCTCGCACAAAGATATGCAGCAGTATTCAGTCACAGTACATAAAGCCTGCCCACAACATAACGGCTAGGCCATACCTATAATATTCATGAACATTCTGTAGTGTCACTCCTTCTCTTTGTCTCAACACTAACTGGTACCCAGAATCACTTGCCATGGTGGAGCGGGAACCACCGGAGAACGTCTGCCTGGACCACTGTTTCTGACCCCAACCATCATGCTCCCTACACCGACGAACTCTTTCTCGACGATGATGGGATGCATTTAACAGGATTCCGAGCATACAAACCAGCGTTATTTAACCGCCGCGAAACAGACAGAGACACATGTACCGGTACCGTGCTCTGCCAAAGAGTAAGATGGGCTTTCATTTCCGCCGTATTGTCATGATTCTGTATACGACCACCTGCATGCTTTCGCACAGCATTTCCACCTTTAGTGCCTTTTATAATTACGCAATCACACTTTTGAACACATTATTGTGCCCACAATGATGACACTTTGCCTGGCTTCGAGACGTGTCTTCCACGGTCGTAAGCACTCAAATGATTCCTTGCAGGTTGGTTGCCGCACCACACGAGATGTCACACTAATCGGTTCCACAACGACGTTCGTCAACCACCGGACTGCATGAACAGTCCAACGCATGCACTCCGTTTGCAAAGTGTTTTTGCCGCAGCTAACACGTCCCTCCCTTTATATTTCCTTTTGCTATCAGCGGTTGGATGATGTGTAAGAGTTACCGGTGATGCCATAGCAACTGGCAGTTGTATTTTAGCAAGTGTCAGTTGTTCATTAGCAATTGTCAAGCAGTTTATATCATCTTCTCCAGTCACTTAATTTTAGCTGAAAACAGGTTACGTTGCTGACGAGGCAAAAGTGAGGGACGCAGGTTCACTCTGTTAACAATACCTACAATGTTAACCGGCAATTAATTATTATGTTGTAATCCATCGTGGGCAGATTTCTTGTCGGAAATAAACATGGAACGGTTAGAAGTCTTTGACAGAGCTGAGCACGTCTGAAGGTATATACTATTCAGCAATAAATTGTAAACTACTTGCTATTAAGCAGCCAAAACAGACAATAAGACAAACACTGGGCCAGGTCGCTACCACGATTTTTTTTGCGAAGACTGCACTCTTGATGCGTTAAACAGGAGGTATCATGCCTAGAACTACTCGGAACCTTGTAAACCTGCCACCAGCGCCCACCAGCTCCGCGGTAATTCATCAACGGAACGCAATGTACGAGGATTTAGTGAACTGTGCTTAGGAATGTGGTGGCATACAGCGGCCGAGCGAGGCGGTGGTTAGCAAAAAATGGTTCAAATGGCTCTGAGCACTATCTGTGGTCATCAGTCCCCTAGAACTTAGAACTACTTAAACCTAACTAACCTAAGGACATCACACACATCCATGCCCGAGGCAGGATTCGAACCTACGACCGTTGCAGTCCCGCGGTTCCGGACTGAGCGCCTAGAACCGCGAGACCACCGCGGCCGGCGGTGGTTAGCAAACGGAACGCGCATCCGGAGGACGACGGTTCAAATCAGCGTCCGGCCATCCAGATTTAGGTTTTGCGTGATTCTTCTAAACCGCTCCAGGCGTGCTGTACTGGAGTTCCTAGGCAATTTCAGATACGTTTATACACTCTGACGATAATTTATGGGTTTGTAGTTTTAGCTTGACAAGGTCCACTATGGACAAACGGTAGTTACTGTTATTCTGAAGAAGGTTGGGTTATCCCGACTAAAACCTAGGTAAATTCTAGTTAAACGGTGCAACTAGGGCTGTTATTTATTAAAATTAAAATTAATATGTATACAGTTGCCTACAGAGCAATGAAATGTTGAAGATATTTATATATTCCCAATGAGGGATGAATTGCTGCTTGGAGACGATATTAATTTTAACAAACGACTCTTTTAAGTTGTATTCGTGTTACACTACTGCCCATTAAAATTGATATAGCAAGAAGAAATGCAGATGATAAACGGACAGATATATTATACCAGTACTGATATGTGATTACATTTTCACGCAATGTGGGTGCATAGATCCTGAGAAATCAGTACCCAGAACAACCACCTCTGGCCTTAATAACGGCCTTGATACGCCTGGGCAATGAGTCAGACAGAGCTTAGATGGCGTGTACAGGTACAGCAGCCCATGCAGCTTCAACACGATACCACAGTTCATAAAGAGTAGTGACTGGCGTGTTGTGACGAAACAGTTGCTCGGCCACCATTGACTAGACGTTTTCAATTGGTGAGAGATCTGCAGAATGTGCTGGCCAGGGCAGAAGTCAAACATTTACTGTATCCAGAAAGCCCCGTACAGGACATGCAACGTGCGGTCATGCATTATCCTGCTGAAATGTAGGGTTTCGCAGGGATCGAATGAAGGATAGAGCCACGGGTCTTAATACATCTCTAATATGACGTCCACTGTTCAAAGTGCAGTCAATGTGAAGAAGAGGTGACCGAGACGTGTAACCAATGGCACCCCATACCATCACGCCGGGTGATACGCGAGTATGGCGACGACGAAGACACGCTTCCAATGTGCGTTCACCGCCATGTCGCCAAACACGGATGCGACCATCATAATGCTGTAAACAGAACCTGGATTCATTCGAAAAAAAATACCTTTTAGCCTTTCGTGCGCCCAGGTTCGTCATTGAGTACACCATCGCAGGCGCTCCTGTCTGTGATGCAGCGTCAAGGATAACCGCAGCCGTGATCTCCCAGCTGATAGTCCATGCTGCTGCATACGTCGTCGAACTGCTCATACAGGTGATTGCTGTCTTGCAAACGGCCCCATCTGTTAACTCAGGGGTCGAAACGTGGCTGCAGGATCCGTTACAGCCATGCGGATAAGATGCCTGTCATCTCGACTACTAGTGATACGAGGCCGTTGGGATCCAGCACGGTGTTCCGTATTGCCCTCCTGAACCGACCGATTTCATACTCTGCTAACAGTCATTGGATCTCGACCAACTGCGAGCAGCAATGTCGTGATACGGTAAACCGGAATCGCGATAGGCTACAATCCGCAAGATGCTACGCGTTTCTCCTCCTTACACGAGGCATCACAACAGCGTTTCACCAAAGCCGGTAAACTGCTGTTTGTGTATGAGAAATCGACTGGAAACTTTTCTCATGTCAGCACGTTGTAGGTGTCGCCACCGGCACCAACCTTGTGTGAATGCTCTGAATAGCTAAATATTTCAGTATCACACCGTCTTCTTCCTGTCGTTTAAATTTCGCGTCTGTAGCACGTCATTTTCGTGGTGTAGCCGATTGTAGTTTCGTTTGGTCATAACAGTTTCTCTCCCTCAATTCATACCTCTCTCTCTCGCACTGCATGCGGGAGCGAATGAAGTACCTCAGTGAGTTACATGAGCTGGATACGGGCTTGTATACAGATATTCACGCTCTCCACACTGTCCACAGCGTCGGCACAAGATTTCATTCAATAAGCGAGACTCGTAGCCCGTGCAGTTCGTGTTTTCCGCGGGGATGGCGCAGGATAGCCGGGTGCCTGGCACACGCTGGGCTGCTTACAAGCGGTGTCTGCGCCGGGCCGCATTCCGCGCCATTATCCCTGCCGGGCCGGCTCGCTTTCTGCCTCTGCGGTGCCCGTGGACGCCGCGGCGACGGCGGCGGCGGCGGCGGAGGCGGCGGCGGCGGAGGCGCTAATCAAATTTTGCGCAGCCTGACCCCCGGCGCGAAACACGAGGTGAGGTGCGATGCCCGCCGGCTCCGGCGCAGCACTATGAATTTCTCCTTGGGAAACAATAATTAAATTCCTGCGCCGCACGCCGCGCGCCGCCCCCGCCAGTGTTTAGCATACTTAACTGCTGACGCCTCGGCGGGCGGGCTGGAATCTGTGCTCTCAGCTCCCGCAGACATCAGGCAGTCCCTCCAGCGCAGAGCTGCGGCGCGGCACAGCCAGAAATTCAATTTGTCTCGCGGCAGTCGGCTCTCCACTTCTTCCGAAGCTCTTGCAGCCGTCACTTCCTGTCCCCTGACGAGGAGAACGTCGTCGGGCCCTGCATTCAGTGACATTTTGAACTGAAGCTACGTACTGCGTCCACCTGATACAAACTGTTGCTATCACCCGGCTGTTGAATCTAAGTAGCTCTCTGACTGGGCCATTGTCATCTCTATCTTTTGGGTCATGACTCATGACCTGTTTTGTTTCTCCACGATTTCCTCGCCTGTAACAATCACTTCACCACATAGTAGCGGTTGCACGTAACATTCATTCGGTTTACACGAATCTCCATCATGCACACCTTTTTGCCCTTAAAAGTACTTCAGGTTCGAAGACTGTACAGATTGATTGTGCAGACGTGAGAAAGTGCACAGCAGAAAAAAATAAGCGGTCTTAATGACACCTAAGAGGCCTCTCAATCAGGGCTAGACGTGGCGGAGATAGGCGAATTGTAACTTATGAAGGTGTCGAGTATGATGCTTAAATGACGAACCAGGGCTGTTTAGGGATTGGATTGATCTAGGTATATCGTTACATTTTGTAACAATTAAAATTAGCAATTGTAGTAATGTAAGAAATGAGACACTCGGTGGTTGCGCTAAGGTTAACTGATGTTACATTTGAAGGTAAAAATAAACCGACAGAATACATGCTATATTTACAATGAGACACGGCTGATGACATGCAAGTATAATGGGGAAATTGTCCGTCCTAGCAACGATGGAACTATGTACTACATCTCTCTATTGATAAAGTTAACGTGTATGTAGGTATGACTGAAATATTTGCATGGTTTTACAATAATAAAATAATAATTAAAAGTTGTCAAAACAAGCTCTCAAATACAAAAATAATTGACCGTCTAAAAAATAATGTACAGTATGTACATAAATAAATTGCAGCTCAGTATACCTCCACCCATATTAACATTTCGACAGCATCAGCAATGACAATGTGCTAAGCAAATAGCTTGAAAAAGCGGTTAGAAATGAGCTCATAGCGATCTGAGCAACTCAACAAAAACATTATAGCAGCGTAATTGGTTTTTCAGTATATAATGTCCATACAAGAGATACACAACTAAAATGGTGAAGGTCCACGAAAAATCAAAATAAACCGTTTAATTCAACGACATCTAAGGTATAACTGTAGATGAAGATTAGACTGAGGTTAGGTTACAATCAGCATTGATATTCCTAACGCCTGTACTAAAGTGGAAACGCGCGACCGCTACGGTCGCAGGTTCGAATCCTTCCTCGGGCATGGATGTGTGTGATGTCCTTAGCTTAGTTAGGTTTAAGTAGTTGTAAGTTCTAGGGGACTGATTACCTTAGAAGCTAAGTCCCGTAGTGCTCAGAGCCAATTTTTTGTAAGTAGTTTTGCACTTAACTAGAAAAATACACTCCTGGAAATTGAAATAAGAACACCGTGAATTCATTGTCCCAGGAAGGGGAAACTTCATTGACACATTCCTGGGGTCAGATACATCACATGATCACACTGACAGAACCACAGGCACATAGACACAGGCAACAGAGCATGCACAATGTCGGCACTAGTACAGTGTATATCCACCTTTCGCAGCAATGCAGGCTGCTATTCTCCCATGGAGACGATCCTAGAGATGCTGGATGTAGTCCTGTGGAACGGCTTGCCATGCCATTTCCACCTGGCTCCTCAGTTGGACCAGCGTTCGTGCTGGACGTGCAGACCGCGTGAGACGACGCTTCATCCAGTCCCAAACATGCTCAATGGGGGACAGATCCGGAGATCTTGCTGGCCAGGGTAGTTGACTTACACCTTCTAGAGCACGTTGGGTGGCACGGGAAACATGCGGACGTGCATTGTCCTGTTGGAACAGCAACTTCCGTTGCCGGTCTAGGAATGGTAGAACGATGGGTTCGATGACGGTTTGGATGTACCCTGCACTATTCAGTGTCCCCTCGACGATCACCAGAGGTGTACGGCCAGTGTAGGAGAGCGCTCCCCACACCATGATGCCGGGTGTTGGCCCTGTGTGCCTCGGTCGTATGCAGTCCTGATTGTGGCGCTCACCTGCACGGTGCCAAACACGCATACGACCATCATTGGCACCAAGGCAGAAGCGACTCTCATCGCTGAAGATGACACGTCTCCATTCGTCCCTCCATTCACGCTTGTCGCGACACCACTGGAGGCGGGCTGCAGCTGCACGATGTTGGCGTGAGCGGAAGACGGCCTAACGGTGTGCGGGACCGTAGCCCAGCTTCATGGAGACGGTTGCGAATGGTCCTCGCCGATACCCCAGGAGCAACAGTGTCCCTAATTTGCTGGGAAGTGGCGGTGCAGTCCCCTACGGCACTGTGTAGGATCCTACGGTCTTGGCGTGCATCCGTTCGTCGCTGCGGTCCGGTCCCAGGTCGACGGGCACGTGCACCTTCCGCCGACCACTGGCGACAACATCGATGTACTGTGGAGACCTCACGCCCCACGTGTTGAGCAATTCGGCGGTACGTCCACCCGGCCTCCCGCATGCCCACTATACGCCCTCGCTCAAAGTCCGTCAACTGCACATACGGTTCACGTCCACGCTGTCGCGGCATGCTACCAGTGTTAAAGACAGCGATGGAGCTCCGTATGCCATGGCAAACTGGCTGAAACTGAAGGCGGCGGTGCACAAATGCTGCGCAGCTAGCGCCATTCGACGGCCAACACCGCGGTTCCTGGTGTGTCCGCCGTGCCGTGCGTGTGATCATTTCTTGTACAGCCCTCTCGCAGTGTCCGGAGCAAGTATGGTGGGTCTGACACACCGGTGTCAATGTGTTCTTTTTTCCATTTCCAGGAGTGTAGATTGATCGTGGACATGTGTTATTTTCAGTGGGACAGGACTGATAACATGCCATTGATTTATAATGGACAAATGTCTAGACATGAATTTTCTTTCTGCAGAAGAGAGTACAGGAGGTCGAGACTCGAACCTAGGCCTTCGCCATTCGTAGGCAAGTGTCTTCCGAGTCAGCCCTCCAAACACGACTCTTTACCTGCGCTCACAACTTCGCCTCAAGCAGTCGCTGTTCTCTTCCCTCGAGGTACGCACTAGCATTTCTGCGAAGTTTGTGAACCATGTTATACGTTCGTTTAGTTTTTGATCTTATCAGAAGCGTCTAGAACTGCTAACACCCAGTTACATTCACTGTGGGATATAGCCGCCGGGTAACGGCTCTAATGAGGAGAGAAGCCAGTCAGTATTGGCTGGGGAGGGGTCTCTGGTCAGAGAAGGGGAGTAGCTCTGCCTACCTGAACGACGAGAGTGGAATTGGATGGCGTCTGCGGGCGGCGGGCGAGGCGGTACAGTGTTTAGACAATGTGCGAGTGCCGTTGCGTGGCGTGTCGAGGAAGGCACGCGGATAGAGGGCCCTCGTCGTGGGTGAAGTGGACGGAAAGTGGTTGTTGACTACGTTCCACAGGTGTACGGTACACAGACGTTAGAACTTTTGAGGCACTGTGACCTTTCGAACAGGAGGTTCGGGATTTAAGTCTTGCTAAAGGGAATGGTCATGTTGAAAACCACAGCAGACCTGTTGTAAGTAGGCTGTTTAGGTTTTTATGTTGGTAACGCCACGTAGCGCTCTGTATAAAAATCACTGACTGTGCTGTGTGCAGTCTGTGGCTGGTTGGCATTGTCGAAATATTGGCTATTGTAGTGTTGGGCAGTTGGATGTGAACAGCGCGTAGCGTTGCGCAGTTGGAGGTGAGCCGGCAGCAGTGGTGGATGTGGGGAGAGAGATGGTAGAATTTTAAAAAAGAGCGGACGATCTGGACATGTGTCCGCCAGAAAGAGTAAATTTGTAAGACTGGATGTCATGAACTGATATATATATATTATGAATTTTGAACACTGCACAATTCTCCGTGCTATGACCGCTGTTTATCCTTCGCAATTTGTTCGCGGTATGAATGACGTTCACACGTCGCTGTTTGCGCAAAAAGAGGCACCCTATGGATGTATCGTTGCAATTCTTCAATATGAATGGAAATGAGAGAAGAGAGGGATGAGTTTTCTTAATTCGCATAAGCGATGGGCGCATCTTATTTGTTACAAAAGACAACATAGTAGCATATAGAAAAAATTTAAACTTTTGGATGACAATGTAATTACAACGAACGACAGACAGAATTAATTGTTGTACACTATGTGATCAAAAGTATCTGTTTTTCAAATTAGGTGAATTGTGCTGCCCCTACTGTCATTAGACATAGTGAGAGAGCAGAATGGGGCGCTCCACAGAACTCACGGACTTCGAACGTGGTTCAAATGCCTCGGAGCACTATGGGACTTAACTGCTGAGGTCATCAGTCCCCTAGAACATAGAACTATTTAAACCTAACTAACCTAAGGACATCACACACATCCATGCCCGAGGCAGGATTTGAACCTGCACCCGCCACGGTCGCGCGGTTCCAGATTGTAGCACCTAGAACCGCCGGCTACTCCGGTCGGCTCGAACGTGGTCAGCTGATTGGGGGTCTCTTGTGTCATACGTCTGTACGCGAGATTTCCACACTCCTAAACTTCCCTAGGTCCATTCTTTCCGATTTGACAGCGAAGTGGAAACGTGAAGTGACACGTACAGCACAAAAGGGCACAGACTGACCTCGTCGGTTGACTGACAGAGACCGCCGACAGTTGAAGAGGGTGTAATAGGCAGACGTCTATCCATACCATCACAAAGTAATTCCAAACGGCATCAGGATCCACTGCAAGTGCTATGACAGTTAGGCGGGAGGTGAGAAAACTTGGATTTCATGGCCGAGAGGCTGCTCATAAGCCACACATCAAACCAGTAAATGCCAAACGACTCCTCGCGTGGTGTAAGGAGCATAAACAGTGGACGATTGAACAGTGGAAAACAAATTGTGTGGAGGGACGAATCACGGTGCACAATGTGGCGACCCGATGGCAGGGACGAATTGTGTGGAGGGGCGAATCACGGTGCACAATGTGGCGACCCGATGGCAGGGTGTGGGTATGACGAATGCCCGATGAACGTCGTCTGTGAGCGTGTGAGGCACCAACACTAAAATTCGGAGACGGTGGTGTTATTATGTGGTCTTGTTTTTCATGGAGGGGGCTTGCATCCCTTATTGTTTTTTGTCGCACTATCGCAGCATAGTCCCACATTTACGTTTTAAGCAGCATCTTGCTTCCCACTGTTTATGACCAATTCGAGGATGGCGATTGCATCTTTCAACACGATCGAGCACCTGTTCATAATGCACGGCCTGTCGCGGAGTGGTTACACGACAATAACGTCCCTGTAATGGACTGGACTGCACAGAGTCCTTACCTGAAACCTATAGATCACCTTTGAGATGTTTTGGAACGCCGACTTCGTGCCCAGCCTCACCGACTGACATCGATACCTCTCCTCAGCGCAGCATTCTGTCAAGAATGGGCTGCTACTCCCCAAGAAATTTTCCAGCACCTGATTGAACGTATGCCTGCGAGAGCGGAAACTGTCATCAAGGCCAAGGGTGGGCCAACACCATATTGAATTCCAGTACTGATGGAGGGCGCCACGACCTTGTAAGTCATTTTCAGCCACGTGTCCGGATACTTTTGATCACATAGCGTATATATCACGAAGACTTTGTGCTAAATATCCAGTGGGAGGCCTTATACAAATTGGTGGTACGAATAGTAAAATTTCTAAAGTCGCGACGATTATTCCAATTTCAGTTGCAACAGTTTTGAATGGAAATGAACGCAGAGTACGGAGGCTTCATATACTACCGCAAAGTGAGTTGGGTAAGTCAAATACCATGCGTGGAACGATTTTTTGATTGAAATCTCACTGTTGTTTGATTTATGAAGGAAAAAGGAGTGCAGGATCGAAAATTAGAACATCCAGAGTGGATTGCAGATTTCGCATTTTAAACAGACTTGACTGCACACTGCCCACAGTAAGATATTGCAAGGTAACATCCATCTGATTTGATTGGGATGCATTTGCAAAGGAAATCGCGTGTTAGAAGGGGCACATTCTAACGAAGACAATCCAGTTTCCTAAAAATGGTTTGAAAAATTCATTGTGGCGTTGCAAAAATTACATCGATAGCTTTATAAAGGGTTTCAGGACACTGTAAGTCTTAAATCTAATTTTGAGCTGTTTTCTAGACAGTTTGCCATTCAGCTGAAAGCACCCCTGTGCATGTGCAGATGTAACTGGTTGACTTGCTAGGTACTTCCAGTTTCAGTTTTAATTACAAATTATTTCATTTTATTCTGATTCACTTCGACGTCTTGTTTTGGATTTTACCTTTCGGAATATGAGTTAGGAATGGAGTGTAGTACCATATTGTACAAATACATGTATAAAAAAAACCACAAAAATCATTTTTTGTTTTCCGTCGTTCCTTTGTTGCTTCAAAATTCATGGAGGTACGTTCCATCTATGCAACTAATTGAAGGAAGTTCGTTTATTGCCATATGCATTTTGCTTCTTTTATTCGTGGTGATGCTTCACAAAAAAAAGAAGCGAAACGCGTATGGCAGTAAACAAACTGCCTTCAATTAGTTGCATAGACGAAACACAATTCCACGAAGCCGAAAAATGGATTAAGAGAGTGCGAAAGAATAAGAACATGCGTAGAATGTGGTTGTAACTCACTCCTTGAAATCCATATGATCAAGTAGCCAACTTCACTATATGATACAATAAATATTTGGTTCATAAAAACAAAATTTAAAAAAACACCTTTTGAGAGTGTATGTGGAATGCAGCTATAGAAGCTCGTTGTAGTTTATAACACACATGTGATTAATCAAAATGTTTCATATATGGTGGTGTAGTCTAAAAATATTGTGGCGGGAATGGTTCATGTCTATCTGCTGTTGTTAATGATTCAAACGGAGATTAATACTTTTGACAAGCTAAACTATTAAGACGTTTGCAACTAGTTTCATTCGCAGTAATTTAAGTTCTGCTCTTAGCTTCCTGTCTGGCCACACACTCGGAAATCTCTATGTATTCAGAAAAAATGGTGAACTATTTGTGAAAAGAAAAAGTATAAATGTCACTGTCAGTTTTCTCACGTGCAGCAGTTTCATCTTTCATCTCTTAAACATGTGAAACGTAGCCACGAAATGTAAGATACTCACTACTGAGAAAGCGCTCTCTTACGTGTCAATAACAATGAATATATCAGAAAAATGCTTAACTCTGACGTTTAATAACGAATATATATATATATATATATATATATATATATATATATATATATATATATATATATATATATATATATATATATGTGTGTGTGTGATATGTGTGTGTGTGTGTGTACGCAGCAGTTTACAAACATACAGCCTTTAACATGGCCATTCGCTGTCTTACCCACTGTGCTCTTACAGCTGGGATGCCTTCAGCGCTTTAATGAACGTAATTCGGTTCGAGAGAGAGGCAGGCTGACTTCGTCGCCGAATGATGCGAGCGTGAGCCATAATTGCATGAAATTTTGGAAGGTTTCTTCTATCAGGTTTCACAAAATTCATTTTCATTGTTAGTTAAATGTCTTAAACAAATTTCGATGGTTAATAAATAAACCTTTCGCGGAAAATATTACGCGAAGTCACTTGTAATTTCAGGTAACACTCATGAGATTTACGTAAGCAGAGCTGACTTTTAAAATTTAATGGTATCTTAAACTCTTAATTACGTGAAACTAATAATTACTTTGTGAGAATATTGACTGAAACTTTTTTTAAGGTTATGGCCATTCACAGTAACAACAGTACAAATCATATTTGTAACAAAGGAAAGTAGTCTTTTAGGGACTCACTTTACACCCAGTTGCATCCTGGTGATTCTTCAGTATTACAGTAATTAAATCCGAAGCTAAAATCGCTATATACAGTTAAAATAGGAAATTCTAGGTGTTAATAAATCATGCCGAACCGAACGAAAGGGCCATACCGAAATCCAAACCTCTCGTTGCAGTTGTCGAAAAATCGGCAGAAGGATCGGTCGGTAACAGGTCTCAGAAGCTTGCAGAATATTAACTTCGGACAAAGAACAGAAAATGACGTCACTACCGAGGCTAACCTATTGCATCTATCGGTATGAACATCTGCATCTACATCTACATGATCACTCTGCAATTCACATTTAAGTGCTTGGCAGAGGGTTCATCGAACCACAATCATACTATCTGCCTTCCATTCCACTCCCAAACAGCGCACGGGGAAAACAAACTTCTACACCTTTCTGTTCGAGCTCTGATTCCTCTTATTTTATTTTGATGATCATTCCAACCTATGTAGGTTGGCTCAACAAAATATTTTCGCATTCGGAAGAGAAAGTTGGTTACTGAAATTTCGTAAAACGATCTCGCCGCGACGAAAAACGTCTTTGCTTTAGTGACCTCCATCCCAACTCGCGTATCATATCTGCCACACTCTCTCCCCTATTACGTGATAATACAAAACGAGCTGCCCTTTTTTGCACCCTTTCGATGTCCTCCATCAATCCCACCTGGTAAGGATCCCACACTGCGCAGCAATATTCTAACAGAGGACGAACGAGTGTAGTGTAAGCTATGTCTTTAGTGGACTTGTTACATCTTCTAAGTGTCCTGCGAATGAAACGCAACCTTTGGCTCGCCTTCCCCACAATATAATCTATGTGGTCTTTCCAACTGAAGTTGTTCGTGATTTTAACACCCAGGTTCTTAGTTGAATTGACAGCCTTGAGAATTGTACTATTTATCGAGTAATCGAATTCCAACGGATTTCTTTTGGAACTTATGTGGATCACCTCACACTTTTCCTTATTTAGCGTCAACTGCCACCTGCCACACCATACATCAATCTTTTCTAAATCGCTTTGCAACTGACACTGGTCTTCGAATGACCTTACAAGACGGTAAATTACAGGATCATCAACGATACAGAATAGGCCCACAGGCATTACCCAGCAGACGAAACCTTGGAAAACCCTGGTCTAAGCGAACGGCATGTACGGCTTTGCTACAGATGACGATTGGAGTGTTGGGCTGACGATAAGAGTGAAATGTTAACAGACAAGATCCTAGCTAAGTGTCTCTCACCTTAAGGAGTTTTTACGCTTTTCATTTAGGAGAGTGTGGTTTCGCGAGTTGTCGAGTTGCGACTCAATAGGCAGCGTGCAGCCTGCAGCTTCCGCGCTCGACCCGCCGTGGGCTGTTACTTCCCCCGCCTACCCCTGACGGGCGGGCGTCTGGCAAGCAGGCGGCGCAGCCATTAAGGGCTGCTCGAGCCAGGCTGGGGTGGTGGCGGCGGCGGCAACGACCGCACCGCAGCGCACCTCGCCGCGCGGGCTACAATACCGGTTAATTAACTGCAGCTTAGGCGCCCAGTGTCTCATTGTCGGGCGGGAGGCGCAGAAGGAAGGCGTGATGCATCGCGCCGCTATCTCTCGAGGCCTCGCGCCGTCTCATTACTGTAATTACATTCCGGCACCCCGCCGAGGCGGCGGTAATGAAAACACCTGCCGCGGGCCGCATGACACACGGCTCGCGACCTTTCCCAGATGCGCACGCTGCAAATGCCGCTGGCGCCGGAAGCAGCCCTAGATTAACATCTGTCCGTCACGTCTGGAGTCTCTTACGACATAATAGCACAGAAAAAAAAAAAAACAGTACAGCACAATAATTGAAGGCAGACATCGAGTGTTTACAAGAACCTGAGCAACTGATACGTCAACCAGAACGTGCTAACACAATAACAGGTAGCAATGACTCTAAGGCTGCAACACTAACTTTAAATAGAACATAATTAAGGTAACACAGTCTCCCTGTAACGCCGGAAATGCATATCCTCCTATTTCCATCTATTGCACAGCAATTTTTTCCCTTATTTTGTTACCTGCGGATATAACATTTCTGTGTCTTTGAATCTTGAAATTGTTTTACTATTTGTATATATATGCCTTTATGTCGATTTATAATTGGTTTGTTTTGTGAATATTATTTGTATTTATACGCTGGGTCTGGCCTAGGGAAAACTATGCTATCGAAAGAATACATCGATAGGTCGTGTGCAGAACCAAGGTGTTTAGGATCTTTGGTAGTGTTAACGCTGCCGCGTGGAGCGCGGGCAGAGCAGAGGCGGTCTGGCTGGAGGAGGGCAGTGGAGCAGGTGTGTTGTGTGACGCTCCCGCGAGTTGCCGCGCTTTCGGGGTTTGGCAGCATGTAATTGCGCTCGACTTGCTATGATAGTTTCTGACACGGTGTCGCCGACGGGAAGCTTTAGCTGGCGCACATCAAGAGCCCGTTTCGCCTGGTGACCGTGTCGAGAACAAAGCGCGCCAACATCCTGCTTCTGCAACAGCGACGGCCTACAATGAATGACTGTTGCCACCTCCTCGATCGACGGTTTCAAACCTTCAATCAACCAACAAGGAAGATTGGAAGCACGTAAAGTTTTAGAACTGTATGGCAAACCTCAGCTTTTCAAACTGTTCCATGTTCGTAACTATAATTACAGCAACTTAGCATGAACATTTGTTGCTCATTGTCCCAATTGCATTACCAAGCAGGGTCCCTTCCTTTTCCGCAATGAACCCGAGTGTCGTTGAAATTCAAACGCCAGCATTAAAGTAATATTATTCCATTTTACTGCTTTAATTTCAAAGTTCAGTTAAAGTACTCATAGCTGGCTACAATATTTAGATTACGCAAGCACAAATTATGTGTGCGAGTTTTGTTACCATATTTTAGCTTACCTGTGACTACAGCTCAGCTTGGTACGTACTAAATTTTACTATTGTCAATTGTTCAGAATCATTTAATTCAAGCTCAAAGTTAAATCTCTTATTTCTAAATTGCGTAGATCCAAGTAGCTTTTGAAATGATTGTTGAGGTAGCCCAAAACTAACCGTATTTGACTGAATTTCGATGTGGCTCAGAAACAAAGCTCACTATTAATTTCAGTCACTAAATTAACTTTCAGTTTTCCGGTTTTATTAATTCTTTTGCTAAATTAAGTTAGAGTGTAGCGAAATTTATTACTTCTGACAAACTTTCAGTTTTCACACAACACGTGTCAACCTTCAGTTTCCACGCTTCTGGTGCTAATTATATGTGTAATAACCTTTCTTTTTCAGTTACTATAATAATTGTCCATAGGACTGGCGACCGTAATTTCCCCCAAATCTCAAATATCTGATTACCGCTAGTTAATTGTTAACGTAACGGGCGCACATTTATTTTCTTTATTAAATTTACCCTTTTCTCAAAATTAATTTCCACCATTTTCATTTGCATTTTTCCTTTCATTTAGATGTAACCCTTTCCTCCCTCTTTACCGACATCTTAACTTCGGTGACGATTGCTTTTCCCAAATTTCCATTAGGTACATGCGGTTTCACTGTCATTAAGGTCGATAAGTGAGGGGGAGGTTACATCCCGATCACCATTTAGATAGCATTAAGGTCACTAATGGTGAGAGGTGGCATTAGCCCCCTCTCATATTTCTATCTTACTCTGAGTAATTCGATTTTCCTCTCTTATTGCATGCGGTGAAAAGTCGCTATTCCTTCACACGCGGACTTCACACGCAGCGTCTCTCGTCACCCGGGTGGTCCAGTGACAGGCGGGTTCTGCTGATCTTGAAAGGGTTAAGCTGACAGGTGTGAGGGAGTTGAGTGGATGCTTTCCAGACGCCGACATTGTCATACGAGCGGCGGCGACACGCCCACAGGGACCTGATGGAGCGGCTGGGATAGAGATTCCGTTACTTCGCAGAAACTTAGTGAAAACTCTTTCTGGCGGGCTACCAGCGAGGCGTGGGAATGACTTGTGTTCCCAGGCAGTCTTGACGGGCAAATTCCCGCGTTTTCTGCAAAATCATAACTGTGATTGGCTTGCTAAGGGAATAGCTCCGTGACGTAGCAAAATCGGTGTAGAATTTGGCGCCAGTTATCACCATTGGTGGAATAGTACTGCGTCGGCAATAGAGTGGAATTTTCCTCCGGTTTTCGAGTTGCTGATTGGAACGTTTAAACATGGCCACTGTCGTGGGGTCGGGAATGTTCTGTGTTCGGCTTGTACGGGTGCTCTTGAGAGAGTCGGCTCTCAGCTTTCGGTCGGGGTAGGTTACAAGACTGAGCTGTCACTGCTCTGGACACCCAGCCTTCCGTTGGCTGTCTGATATACTTTCATTTAATTCTAACTGTTTGACAAATTTGCTAAAGTTTCGACTTGAACGTAACTTTCCGAGTACAGTTGGCAATTGAGCGTTCTGCGTACAAGCGGCCTATGTTGTCCGTCTTGAGCAGTTTTGGCTGAAGTTGACTGTACCGGAGTTACTGTGTGACTTCTCTTGTTAACATCACTCAGTGTACCGTCAGGGATTGTGTAGCGACCCTTCATCTCCCTCAGAGGCATATTTGCATTGCTAGGAAGTCTTTAGTCTGGAACAACCAGACAAGGAGAATTTGTTTCGGGCTATACTCACGACATTATCATCACCACGACGGGACGTCGAAGCAACCAGTCATCGCCTCTGTTATTCCAGATCGTGTCCTTGCAGTTAAGAAGACAGCTTGGTAATGTACGTCTGCAGCACCGGAAAATCAGGGAATTTTGCTAGGTGATAATCAAAGCTTAGCAGAGCGCGCCTGCTCGTCTTTTCTAACTTTGTTCTGTCTTGGGTGTTCATTCTCTGAGTTCTCAGTAATGTAGCAGCAATTAATGTTGGGTTGGCTGGGTGTTTCTATCAAGATTTGAGTTGCAAGGAATTGGCTCCACATACCACTTAGTCATAAATGTCACAATCTAGTTTATGGACAACTTCATCTTCACAGCATTTAGTTGAGTATCCAATTTGATGCATTGTAAATGTTTCATGTGTTTTGTTTATTATTTTGAGTTTAGTCATAATAAATCAAATTGTTATTTTGGACAGAATTCTCATTTTGTTAATCGGTAGAGCAACCCTTTCATTTCTCACTACGTTAATGAAACTTTCCTTTATCTAATTAATTTCTATCCAATTAAATTATTGCAGGTACTAAACTCTTTTCTACTCCACTTGCAGGGTCGATTACAGTCAGTTTGCGTTTCTTCTCAATCCAAGTGCAACAGCAAAAGTCGGAGTTAGAAAAGGGGGGTGGGGCTTAGAGCATCATTCCCATATGAAGATTCGAGGAGAATTTAGTGCTAAATACACTGCTAGCCCCGGCGCCTCGCAATGGGAATATTACATGGCAGATTGCATCCATGTATGCCCTATGCAGCCATCAAATACACACGTCAAAAAACGTTTTACATCTCCCCGATTCCCAGAACTCCTGAAGATAGACACTGACTGTGGACATTGTGTCACAGACACAGTCCCTGTGACTGTTCAGAGATGTCACTAAACCCGCCCAAAGGTGTAAACAATCATGCATGAGCAGCGCCTATTACACAGGAGAGGTCCAACAGCCCATCAGCTCCAGTCATTCCACCAGGAAGGAGGTACATGCCTAGACAATCAACACTGCGGTTCGATCGCGTCAGCATTGTCACTTGGTGCCAGGAAGTGCTCTCAACAGTGCCCAGGCGTCTCGGAGTGAAGCAAAGCGATGTTGTTCGTACGTGTAGGAGATACAGAGACACAGGAACTGTCGATGTCATGCCTCGCTCAGGCCACCCAAGGGCCACTACAGCACTGGATGACTGCTACCTAAGGGTTATGGCTCGGAGGAACTCTGACAGCAACGCCACCATGTTGAATAATGCTTTTCGTGCAGCCAAAGGACGTCGCGTTACGACTCAAACTGTGCGCAATAGGCTGCATGATGCGCAACTTCACTCCTTACGTCGATGGCGAAGTCCATCTTTGCAACCACGACTGCATGCAACGCGGTTCAGATGGGCTCAGCAACAAGCTGAATGGATTGCTCAGGACTGCCATCAAGTTCTCTTAATCGATGAGTGTCGCATATGCCTTCAACCAGACAATCGTCGGAGACGACTTTGGAGGCAGCCCGGTCAGGCATGGTGGAGGTTCCCTGATATTTTGGGGTGCCATTATGTGGGGCCGACGTACGCCGCTAGTGGTCATGGAAGGCGCCGTAAAGGCTGTACGATAAGTCAATGTCATCCTCCGACCGATAGTGCAACCATATCGCCAACATATTTGCGAGGCATTCGTCTTCATGGACGACAGTTTGTGCCCCCATCTTGCACATCTTGTGAACGACTTCCTACAGGATCGATCGACTAGAGTGGCCAGAATGTTATCCAGACATGACCCCTATCGTATATACATGGGATAGGTTGAAAAGGGGTGGATGACGTGACCAACAACCATTCTGAGGGGCCTACGCCGAATCGCCGTTGAGGAGTTGGATAATGTGGACCAACAGTGCCCTGATGAACTTGGGGATAGTATGCCACGACGAATACAGACATGCTTCAATGCAAGAGGACATGCTACTGGGGGACACCGGTTTGTACAGCAATCTGTACCACCATCTCTGAAGGTCTCACTATATGGGGGTACAACATGTAAGTGTGGTTTTCATGAGCAATAAAAAGGGCGAGAATGATGTTTATGTTGATCTCTATTTCAATCTTCTGTACGGGTTCATGGACTCTCGGAACCGAGGTGATGCAAAACGTTTTTTGATGTGTGTCGAACCGTACGCAGACTGCTTCAGAGACGTAGCAATGTACGCAAGAGGTAAAAAATTAATGGCAAGTGCTGACTTTAATTGAAGATCGACCCTCTGGAACTCAGACAGAAGAGATGGCGGAGGACGCATAATCACACCGTCCTAGTACAAGAAACACAGTTAGATGTAATGAACACAAAGGGACCTATACTAACATACGCAGCGTTCGATGGTACGAGCAGTAATATCGACTTTACGATAGCAAATAATGCAGCAACAGCATACGTAACACACTGGACCATACATGGCAAGACAACCAGTAGTGATCACAGTGTCATTACATACACACTAACTCAGAACGCAACGGCCAGATCACACACCAGACACGTATTGTCCCACAAAGTATATTGGAACAAATTAGCGAAAAATATCCAACAACATGATCTAGGAAACATCAAGAAAACATCGATTACAGAGCACAATAGCTAACAGAGCTAATAAAACATGCACAAAACACATAAATACCGACAGCTAAGAACACAAAACGCGCGCAAATACCATAAGCCAACGAACTCACGAGACTCAAAAAGATGCCAGACGCAAACTAAAATTATATCAAAAGGCAATACTAGATAGAGAAAGAAGCATAATACTTGAAGCATATAGGCATGCACAAGACTTACACAGACAGACCCTATACAACATGCGTGACCCACACTGGCAACGATTTGTTACAACACAAACAGCAAAATATATGAGGGGGAACCATACAAAATGCTGACAGAGAAGATAAAAACCCCAATAGTTCTGGGAACGCTAAGGCAGGATGACGGCACGATGACGAGGGTGTGGAGGAGTACAGCAGAGTTTCTGCTGTATAAACAGCTCTCAGACGATGTCATCAATTCAGGCACACAATACCATACGTAATTAAGGGAGAATCTAAACACACCATGCGACACTGCAACTGTCACATGCCCTTTTGCGCAAGAACAGGTTGTATTAGCAATCTCTGAGCTCAAAAATAAGATAGCCCCTGTATCAGATGGTATCCTTTCGGAAACACTGAAAAAACTAGTTCCTAATAACGGTACTGAACAATGCCTTATGGGTCGGCAGGGTACCTAAAGGGTATGGAACATCTCTAAACCAGTCACTATAAAGAAATCAGCAGGCAGTGATCCTTCAGATCCCAAGACTTACAGACCAATAAGCAAAACAAACACTGTATCAAAGATTCAGGAGCAGCTACTGTGTAAGCGCTTGCAAACACACGGGGCTCTCAAGGATATGAGCCAACAACAGTTCGGCTCCAGACATGGTGAACCAATAGGTGATCCCATCAACCAGGCTCTACACATAGTTAATATTACAACACAGCAATACGCAGTGGCAATAACAACTGACATTGCCAAGGCATTCGATAACCTCCGGAGGCCCGCATTGTTTCGAGGGTTAAGACACCTGGATGTATCGTAGTCACTGTACAACAGTTTCCTAGGCTATTGTAAAACCAGAGTAGCCCAATGTCAGACGGACAGCCGGAAAGTAATTAAAGAATTATCAAAGGTAGTCCTGAAGGGTCGATATGCGGTCCCATCTTCTGGGACATAACAACCGAACCTCTCCTACAACTTCGGATGGGGATGACAGTTCAGACGAAATTGTCGCCTACGCAGATGACCTATTAGTTGTAGTCACTGCAAACAACAGAGCCAGTTAGAAGAGAAAGGCAGTGGAATACTGCAAACACTTACTCAATGATGTCACAGCAATAAACTCATGATAGCCGAAAACAAAACAACACACACATTACTGAAAGGATCACTCCAAAGGAGTCCTTGGGTTAAAATTGCGGACACACATCAAACGACCACGCGTTACGCGCTATCTTGCGGTACACGTAGATGAGAAATCGTATTTCCAAAAACACAACAGCAGACAAAGCAGAAAAAATACTGCACAAAATGGTGAGGCCAAATTTAAAAAAAAAATGGTTCAAATGGCTCTGATCACTATGGGACTTAACATCTTAGGTCATCAGTCCCCTAGAACTTAGAACTACTTAAACCTAACTAACCCAAGGAAATCACACACATCCATGCCCGAGGCAGGATTAGAACCTTCGACCGTAGCAGTCGTGCGGTTCCGGACTGAAGCGCCTAGAAACGCTCGGTCACCGCGGTCGGCTCATGATCAAATACAGAGCTGCTAGGTAGTGGTTAAAATGGGGAGACTACATGAGACCCATACAAAAGCGATGTACCGATACAGACGACACGTCACCTTAGAACTTGGCGTTTGGCTACATGGTAAGGTGAGTGCGATGAGAGTGATAAAGGACGTAGACTGCCCGACTTCCTCCTTGACATAAGGGAGCGGTTGAGAATGAAAGACATCGATCCCAGCTGCGGCATGGTACACAGAACACGCACCTTGTTCCACACACGTAGACCGCTTGAGTCTGAGACAGACAACTACATGCGGGCAATACGGAATCAATAGACGTACACTACACTCAGACTACACAGAAAAAGACGTAGGTACATACACAGCAATAACAGATGAAGAACAACGGAAGCAGTTAAACGTATTGAGAAACAGCATTTCAAAAGCAACACATGGAGATTGCGTGCGGACACGCCGAAATAGACCTGTCTATATGCAACGGAACAAAAATGTCCAGAGGGTGGATAGCGACCCTCACAGAGACAGCGAGAACAGTGACTCTGAAGAGGAGGAGGAAGACAATATGTGATAGTAAATAAGCACAATGTGCTGGCGATCTAGGCGAGAAAGCACCTAATACTTTATATCGATGAGCTCCTAAAGTTAATGCGTCCGATTAGCAATACACAGGATCAGCAATACTATTTGTCCACTACCAACCAAACTTCTTTTGTTGTGACTTGCGGCAACAGCTAGAAAAAAAACATTCCGAGGTATTTACCGCCATTCACAATCGGTGATGGCAGTAACAAATCCATCCCCTATTCTTTCAATTTGCTATATTCTTCTTAAAAACAATAAAATATTATTTGTATTTCAACCTTAAATTATTGTCATTTTAAGAACTATTGTTGTTTTAAAATAATATAGATAAAAACAAAACAAAACTAGAGAAATGATGAAAAATCAAAAATGTAAGATGTAAGACCTCTTTTAAACAAGTGTATAATTTGGCAAAAATAAGTAAATAAATAAATATCTTATCGGGCTGCATATGCGAGAATGTAATAGTCTCCTTCTATTTTTCAACCTGACTGATTTGACCGGTACACCTACTGAAACACATCAGTTCTCAGGAACGAGTACTGCTTAATTAAGTCAGGCAACGGAATTCCACAAAACGCGATCAGTTACGGGGTCCTGAGCATTTTACCCCGAGAGTCTCAAAACTAATGCCGTCGACACACGGACCGTGCTTCTGGATGTCAGCTTCGAGCGCGCCTAGTTCAGCGTGCTGCTGGACTCTCAGAAACGAAGCGACTCGTGCATGGGGTACTTGGGACCCAACGTGGCATACGCGATTGCAGTGCGTTGTGTTGGCAGTTGTCGGCTGTATCTGGCTCGTAAATCACACTCTTTACCATGTGGACGGGAGTGAAATTCCTATATTTGCTCTACTAAAACGCACATTTCTTCCCTTGTCCATACACTAGCCGGACTGTTCTGTCTTTTGTACACATAAACAAAAAATCCAATGGTTCAAATGGCTCTAAGCAATATGGGACTTAACATCTGAGGTTATCAGTACCCTAGATTTAGAACTACGTAAACCTAAATCACCTAAGGACATCACACAGAACCATGCCCGAGGCAGGGTTTGAACCTGCGACCGTAGCTGCAGCGCGGTTCCGGAGTGAAGCACCTACAACCGCTCGGCCGCAGCGGCCGGCCAAAAACTTCAATGTCCCTGATCCCTGATCGTATCATAAGGCAAGAAGGAAAGTACCATGTCCAGTCAATAACGACATCGCCTTATGAAAGGTGCATTAATAATACTGCGGCAGAAATTAACAGTAGTTCTCCATATAAGATAAACATTAATTCATCGTTCTCGGTTTTAGTAAAACTCTACTGTCATTCGTACTTGATAACTGTTTCTGTGCAGTAGCAGTAGCAGCATATGAAGTACAAAACTTAGAAGGAGAAGGGGAAAAGTATCTTACTGCAAATAGTGCAAGCTGCCCTGTAGATTAAGCCAATCGAGCAAACTTACTCCTAAATATAGCGGTCTTACGTTTAAACAATATTGAATATTACAGCATATACTTATATTAAATATATACTTATATTAAACTAATAAGAAAATATAAGAACCTACTGAAAACGGAAAGGTTATTAAAAAAACAAGTTAGGATGTAGTGGGACGTGAGCCACTAATACTTCACACATTTTTGCGAGTCTGCGATGCTCCGGACTGTGTTAAACCGACAACATATGCTGGACTACTACAGGCAGTATGTTACCTCTTCTCAATGGTTTAATAGTAGCTATGCTACGAACTGATATTCAATTATGACAAACTGTCCCACCAACAAAGCGTGTTTAATGGATCCTCAATGTACCGTTGCACTGAAACGGAATATTCTCACAATACGCAAGATACAATAATTCTTTAACAACGAATTTTACGTTTCACGGTATTTCATTACAAACGATCATACAGTTAACGACAAGTTTTCGAGAGATCCTCAGTTTTCTGGTGTACAGAAACGGGAGATATACATTACTGGCCATTAAAATTGCTACACCATGAAGATGACGTGCTACAGACGCGAAATTTAGCCGACAGGAAGAAGATGATGTGATATGCAAATGATTAGCTTTTCAGAGCATTCACACAAGGTTGGCGTCGGTGGCGACACCTACAACGTGCTGAGATGAGGAAACTTTCCAACCGATTTCTCATACTCAAACAACAGGAGCGCCTGCGATGGTGTACTCAACGACGAACCTGGGTGCACGAATCGCGGAACGTCATTTTTTTGGATGAATCCAGGTTCTGTTTACAGCATCATGATGGTCGCATCCGTGTTTGGCGACATCGCGGTGAACGCAAATTGGAAGCGTGTATTCGTCATCTCCATACTGGCGTATCACCTGGCATGATGTTATGGGGTGCCATTGGTTACACGTCTCTCTCACCTCTTATTCGCATTGACGGCACTTTGAACAGTGGACGTTACATGTCAGATGTGGTACGCTCCGGGGCTCTACCCTTCATTCGATCCCTGGGAAACCCTACATTTTAGCAGGATAATGCACGTCCGCATGTTGCAGGTCCTGTACCGGCCTTTCTTGATACAGAAGATGTTCGACTGTTGCCCTGGCCAGGACATTCTCCAGATCTCTCACCAATTGAAAAGTCTGGTCACTGGTGGCCGAGCAATTGACTCGTCACAATACGCCTGTTACTACTCTTGATGAACTGTGGTATCGTGTTGAAGCTGCATGGGCAGCTGTACCTGTAGACGCCATCCAATCTCTGTTTGACTCAATAGCCAGGAGTATCAAGACCGTTATTACGTGGAAATGTAATCACATGTCAGTTCTAGTATAATATATTTTATCCAATGAATACCCGTTTGCTATCTGCATTTGTTCTTGGTGTAGAAATTTTAATGGCCAGTAGTATAGAAGTAACTTCTGGTACGCCCCACGGAAATGTGTTGGGACCCTTGCTGCTCATGTTCTATACCAATTACATTGCTGATAATACTAAAAATAATCGCAGATTTTTGCAGATGATGCAGTTATTTGTGATATACTGACTGGAAGAAGTTGCATACACATTCAGTCAGATCCTGGTAAGATTTGAAAGTTGGGGCAAAGATTGGCAACTTGATCTAAATATTCAGGAATGTTGAACTGTGCACTTCACAAAACGAAAAAACGAAGTATGATCTGAGTATAATATCGGTGAGTCCCGGTTGAACCGAGGATAGTTCGGTCCAGGTGCGGCTTGCAGGTTGACATAGCGGGAACGTTATCGCACGCCAGACAGCAGCGGGGGGATCACCGTGGAAGAGTGACAGGTGATGTCTCTGCCACCCTGCGGACAGTTTTCCAGAGGAGATGTGTGGTTTGGAAAATACTGCTTTTACTTACCTTATTTTTTCGTTTTGATTTCACACTACACTATATTTTATTTTGTTTCATCCCCTGGTCCTCATCATTTATACTGACGCACTATGTTGATATGCAGGTGGTGCAAAACGTTTCTGAGTTATTTATTTGCAGAGCAGGGCGCTGATGGTGGCTGTGGCTGTACGCTGCACAACTTGAAGAAATTCCAGTAAACTGCAAAATACACAAACATTTCTGAAAAAAGGAAAAAATGGTCCAGACGAAACGAAACTAGGTTCTTTTGTGATGCTTGTCTTGTTGGGATGCGTGCATTCTTCAAAGCAGCAGTGATACATCTGCACATGGCAGCCATCTCAGTGTGGGCAGACGTTATTGGGCTATATCCTTATGGGAACTGACCTATACCCTAACGAACAATTAGAAATCAATTTGCTTTTTCATCTTTTGTGCACCCTCTGCAATTTTGTGTCGCATAAGACGTCAGTGGAACCACCCCACGTTTTCTGTACAAAAAGATGTATGATGCGGGGGAAGCGGCAGAAACCCTCAGTGTTCTTCCTTTAATCGCATAAGAAATTTAAGAACTCTTGAGGAGGAAAGAGATTCCTTGTGGAACTGATAGGAAGTAAGAAGTTTGAGCAGCGAGTGACACTACCACTTTTGGTGCAAATCTCACACGATTCTACAATATTATGAGCACTGCTCAGCTCCAAACTGAATATCATACGGTGGATAGGTCCTGTCATATGAGGTGATAATGAAGATATCCGGGGTGCAAAGGGTAAATTGTAAATTTGTGGTAAGGAATTTGGGACCAGACTGCTGAGGTCATCGGTCCCTAGGCTTACACAGTAATTAAACAAACTTAAACTTACGCTAAAGACAACACACACACCCATGCCCGAGGGAGGACTCGAATCTCCGATGGGGAAGCAAAGGGTGTAAGTGCAGGTATTTCTATATATGGTACCTTAATATGTACATACATCAGTTACTGGTTATTTTTCTCTTCGTCGAGCAGTCTTCCCACAAACACGTCAAAAGCTTTAGGACCTGATACGTTGTACATGGTCGTAAGTACACCGCTAAGTGGACTACACCTGTCAGTATAGATTAACCAATCTGCATCTACACATCCACACTTCAACACCGTATCTGCTGTACTAGAAAAAATAAACGTTAATGGCTTGCCCTTGTCACATGTGCGTGGAGTGAAGTCTGCCTCAGTAACTGCGTGGTCATCGCCGCGGATTGCTAAGCGACGGGGTTATGGTTCGATTCGTGGCAAGGTGGGAGATTTTCTCCACTCGGCAACTATTGGGATGGTTGAATGAACACCGCCCGAAAGCCATTAAACTAAAAAAAATAACTTGGCGGTACTAACTAACCAAAAAACATTGTACTCCTAATAATTAATAATTACATTAGTCTGCACGTGAAGTAAATACTGAAGTAGTGGTGTTCAGTAGACTGTCCTCAGTTACCAATGAATATATCACCCTTACACGAGAGGAGCAGAGACGAACTGCGAATAATTCTGGTCGTGATACAGACCATAAATAGGTAAATATACTAACATAAAAGCCCTTCACAAACGGCCGATCGTTATGGTGAAGTACATCGGAAATGCATCTCTGAAACGGAGAAGCTGGTCGCGTACTACCGTCGTGAACGTCTGTGAAAAGTAGTTGAAGGATGGCGAAACCACGAGTAGGTGTCAAGGTGTTGCATGTCCACGCTGCGTTACTGAGAGAGGACGTCTGAGCCTTGTACGCTTTTTGGAGCAGGGTAGCCGGCGAGCTGCGGCAGCTCTGACAACAAACAGCAGTATTGGGACCGGAACAAGTGTTTCTGAGCACGCTGTTCAGTGTATATTGTTGAAAGTTGTTCCCATGCTAACACATCATCAGCTGCGACTGCAGTGGGAACAGAATCATTCGGTCTGGGCCATGAAACAGTGGGGACATGAAGCCTGGTCTGATGAAGTTTGTTTCTTGTGACACCAGGTCCATGGCTGTACCCGACTACACTGTCATTCAGGCATGCATGGCGCCGTGAACCAAGGGCAATGGGAGAAGTATTGTGCTGTTTGTGTGTGTATGTGGGGGTGGGCGTGGGGAGGGGTTTGGGTGGCGTTCAGCTGGGCTTCTACGGTCGTAATCGAAGGTAACATGACAGCTGTCAAACATGTAAGCGTTTTTGCGGACCAGCAGCATTCCATCAATCTTCACTCATTCTCAGCAATGATAAAATCTTCCAACCAGCAGAATACTTCCTGTTTTACTTTTTATTTTTGTGAAAGCTTGTTGAAGATGACAGTTCAGGTCGTGGAGGTACCCAGATGCAACCGAAGCATGGGTAGTATGAACCATCTGTGTACCTTTATGACGCTAGACTCTTGATCGTCTTGTTGCATGAAACCAGTCGTGGTGTTAGAAAAGAAGACTGCCACTGGTGCCGTCATTCGTTTCCAAGTAACTGTCAGTGTACAAGGCCAGAATCGTGGTATAGTGGTTTGATGAGTATGATAATGAACTCACATTGATATGTTGGCTATAAAATAATTTGTTCAAATGGTTCTAAGCACTATGGGTCTTAACATCTGAGGTCATCAGTCCCCTAGAACTTAGAACTACTTAAACCTAACTAACCTAAGGGCAGCACACACATCCATGCCCGAGGCAGGATTAGAACCTGCGACGGTAGCAGCAGCGCGGTTCCGGATTGAAGCGCCTAGAACCGCTCGGCGACATGGGCCGGCTTGGCCATCAGTTTCACCTGATCTGAACCACAATGGAAAACATCTGAGATGTTACTGGGGGGCAGCCCGCCAGTAATTTACGGATATTGCGTGACCTGACGATAGATATTTGGTGTGGCATACCTCTGGAAACCTGGCAAAGGCTTGCTGGATCCACGCGACGCGGAATCTGCTGTATTGAGTTACAAAGGTGGGCCAACACGCTACCAAGTAAATGGTCATTACGTTTTGGCTCAACATTGTATTATTTCTGATAAATAATCCAAAAGTGTTGCAAAGCTGTGTCCCAGAAGGCACAGAAAGGGGGAAACACAACAAATCAAAAGGGGACCGCATACGCAATAAGGTACGGTGTTGTGTGTTTCATGTTGCTCGTAACTGGTCTGCTAAGCTTTTTGCCAGTCATCTGAGATACCATGAATCACATTGACCTGTTATGCTCCTAGCCAGCACATGGAGTCATCTGAATGCAGAAATTACATGCTGCCATGCTCCTTGGACATGGACCACAATGAGACGCTGACCAGCGATCGTCCCTAGTTATGCATTTTTAGTTAGAGCCTTCCAGCGGGTGATGTTTGCTGTGACAAAGAGACAGGTTCTCTTATTTTTCACTGGAGGCGACAGCTAGCTCAGCTGCTCGAAAAACTGTTTGAGAAGGAAACATGCACCTGCATTCACACACTTGTGGAATAACCCTGATTTGCTTACCTAGGCTAAGTGTTTTGAGATGTACTCAGCAATAAGCTTATTGAAACTTCGTGGCAGATTAAAACTGTGTGCCGGACCGAGACTCGAACTCGGGACCTTTGCCTTTCGCGGGCAAGTGCTCTACCAACTGAGCTACCCAAGCACGACTCACGCCCCCTCCTCACAGCTTTACTTCTGCCAGTACCTCGTCTCTCCAATAAGCTTATTTCCCTGATTCATAAAAAGGTAAAAATTAATAAATTTTTTGTGCGTTTTAAGGTACTTATTCATCGATAGTCACCTTTTTTTCACATAATATATTTGTATTCCTAATAATGTTAGTATCGATGGTTTACTTCCAGCAGTATTGTAAGGTTTTCATATGTTTTCTGCTACTGTAAATAATTGTGAACGAGCTCACTGCAAGGGTAGTGAATAAGATCCTTGACTCTGTTTTTCGTTTTATCTCTGTTTCACTTGCTTGTGAGTCAGTTGTGCAGCGCTGGCGCTGGGGCATTCTTATTTGGGACACAGCAGCGCGTAATTGCGTTTTTCAGATAATGAGATCTATTGTAAGTCTGGGAGAACCTCTCTGGTATACTTCATTATATAGATTAAAAGTTGTTTATAAAGCTACTTTATTCTTTGTATTAATGGAGAAAATGTTTGGAGGAATTTTTAAAGGTACCCCAGGCGGTAGAATAAGATGTTTGTCAGAACTGTTACTTATAGGAATAATAATTTTTATGATGAGTTTTAATTTGATCTCTTTGTTTTCGTTGTGTCACAAATTGCGAAACTGGTTGATATGTCTGTAATTTTTCTACAGTTATTTTTGCCAATAGAGTTTAATTTATCAAAAATGGTTTCCTTACAGTAAAATCCAAAAACCCTCTTTCCTCATTCTTAGTAAAATATTGAATACGTTGCCGTCTGTGCATAGCACCTTACGCCACGCGCAGCAACATTGTTCCTGACAAAAAAAGAGTAGATTATTTTTCTTCAATTACTTCATCTGCTGATTTTTCTTTGCTTTGGGGAACGATAGAACGTCAATACATAAGATACAAAATAGCTCAGCAAGAGGTATGCCACCTGCATTCTTATGAGGAAACAGTATGTAGTCGGAATTAGCAGGTGTTGTGCTGACCAAGCACATTAATTTTCAGAGAACGGTGTTGGTAATTTCATATAGTTTCTTTCGTTTTCTTCCTTTCTCGAGTATAGCAGTAATTTATTTTTATACTTATTCCAAATCAAAGATTGCACTTCTTATCACGCAACGTTAATGATGTACATCGGTACTGAATTTCAGTTCCATAGTTTTCACTGAACACACAATTACTTTCTTTTGTCATTTAATTAGATCCATTTTCATTATTTCCAACCCCGCATTTCACTAACTATTTACACATGTAGACAGTTTTTGTAGCAGAAAGCCTCTTACGGAATGACACTAGTAAATCACTAAAAAACCGCTGATGGTGCGAAAATCCATCCACAGGGCTCTCCTTAAACGATGAAGACTACCCGTGGACTGCCTATACCGTCAGAGTGCCTATTCGTTGGACTCCGATTCTACGGGGCCGCATGATGGTAGGAGACCGTGTTACAGGTGGGCCGCTGCATAAACGAGAGGCCAGTGTACCTAGAACCAGTACACTGTCTGCGGCAGCAGACTAACAATAAGCAAATCAGACTGCAGATACACTAAGTGCATCTAAATACAGCAGCGCTCTGAATGAAAAGTTAGGCAGGCGTAACGGAAACTGAAATGTTTTATGACGTTGGCCTATAAACGAGGGTCACGTCATTTCTAGCCTTATGCCCTAAATTGGTTTGATGCAGTTGACCGCACTAGACTAATCTGTTCATGTTTCTTCATCTATACATAACTGCTGCTGCCTAAGTCCATTTGAAATTACTTCGTGAATTCCGTATACAAGGCGATTTAGCTGTCTCTGTCGATGTCATTCTATGCAACTCGACACGACACAACAATACTGTCGGGCAGTTCGCTCTGGATATGTGAAGCACTTTGTCAAAATGTCGCAGAATAACTAGAAAAGCGTTAGAAGAGATCTAAGAGCTATTGAACAATTTTTTTATGAAACTAGTATATTACCGTAGCGAGTCACATATTAAGCTTTTCATTCGGTTATGTACATGTATGCTGTTACTTCCACGCTTCCCATGTTGATATCTCCTGTCAATTTCTTTTTTCCGATGGCAAAACGCACTTTATACGGAACATTTGTGAACCATTTTTTAAAGATCTAGTACGATGAATGGAATAAACTTACAGAGACATCTCGGGCTCCCGGATTCGTTTCCTGGCCGGGTCGGAGATTTTTCTTCGCCCGGGGAATGGGTGTTTGTGTTGTCATCATCATCTCATCATCATTCGGGCAAATGGAGAGACAGAGCAGAGTAAAGTTTGGGAATTTGTGTGGCCGCTGATAATGCGTCGTTGACCGCTCCAAAAACCAATCATCATCATCATCATCATCATCATCTGTATGACTACACCACTTATTACACAAAGAAAGATTGGAGACACTTGGATAAATATAGCGGAAGTAAGGTACACCTTGGTCCAAAAATATCGTGTAACTCGTGGTCAATCCCCTCTTATACTTGTTCCTGTGTGATTCCGTTTGCTAACAATCGCACAGAGCTCTGAAAGGGAACTTATATCGACTAAGTGGCTATAGCCTGTCTGGATACCGTTCCTGATACAGACGTAATACGGGTTGCAAAAACCGACTTCGGTAAGGACACCTGAATCACCCTTTATTATACAGGGTGTCCGAAAAGTCTTTCCCTGATTACATAAATTGATAACTCAGGCTAGACGTAAGATACAAATATGAAACTGGTGTCTAATTGTTTACAAACTATACATTTTTTTCACACATCAGACATCAGTGAAATTCCACATGAGCACCCTTGGTAGCACATCTAGGCGATATTCAATTCCCGTCATACTAGAGGACGCTCGTGTCAGCACATGTAGACAAATCATCCGCTCCGTATTGTCGCATCGAGCAACTTCATGCCTGCAGATAGGCAACCCAATGGACTTCCTGGGTAGGTTTCTGTCATTGCGCCTTCACGGGCAGCTGGTGGCCTGAGAGCTTGCCACATGCTTAACTGTTTCTGAAGAGCAGAACTGACCACGCAGAGCAAAAAAAAAAAAAAAATAAATAAATAAAAATAAAAATAAATAAATAAAAAAAAATAAAAAAAAATCAAAAAAATCGCATGCCTTTTTCAGCATCATCCTGTACTCGTCGCAACATTTATTTCTCCGTAGCCGGCGTGCCAGTTTAGGTATGTCGAGTGGTCTTGACCCCTGTTGCGTATGATTCTGTGCCTAAAAGTAGCTGGAGCAACATTTGTTTGGGACAGAATGTAGCATAGAGGGTGTGCTTCGGTGTACGTGAGACATGCCTGTCCATTAACGGGATTTCGTAAATCATAGCACAGAACGTCAGCTACTCCCCGCGTGGAATGTTAGGACCCGGTGCCACTATTTAAGTTGTTCTCACTCCACGGAATTATTGTTGTTCTTCTCACGTCAGCACAATCTCAAAATTGTATATCGAAATGGTTGTCGTAGAAGACTATGCCTGGCAAATGGCAAAACAGTCGAAGGGCTAAGTGTGCGAACCAAAGGCCTGACCAGGTGACGCCACAGAAACTGGGGGGGGGGGATGCTTACAACAATAAAACAGTCACTAGCACTTTCATTTGAGAAATTTCTTCACCTACTAAATAACATACAGGGTGTCCGAAAAGTCTTTCCCTGATTACATAAACTGATAACTCAGGCTAGAAGTAAGATACAAATATGAAACTGATGTCTAATTGTTTACGAACTATCTAAGTTTTTTCACGCTTCAGTAAACTTCCACATGAGCACCCTTGGTAGAACGTCCAAAGGTCAATGTTTGGTGCGCGCTATTGCACGATCGAATTATCAGGCCATTCTTCCTCGCTGAGGCTACCATTACATCTGTAGTGTATCCGCACAGGTTGCAACTGTGTGCTGTTCCTCAGCTGCTTCAGTATCACCCCGATGTCTTGTTTCAGCAAGACGGTGCACCGCCTCATTGGGGTTTGGACACCCGTGCCTATCTCGATATGACCTTTCCTGGGCGATGGATTGGTCGTGATGGGCCAACGGTTTGGCCTCCACGCTCTCCTGGCATAACCCCATTAGACTTCTTTCTATGGTGTTATGTCAAGGACGAGGTCTACCGAACACGTGTACCAGACCTTGAAACACTGCGGCAACGGACACAGTCGTTGAATCGGTCCCTCCAGTCGTGTGGACCTAAACTGGCACGCCGGCTACGGGGAAATAAATGTTGCGACGAGTACAGGATGATGCTGAAAAATGCATGCGGTTTTTTTTTTTTTTTTTTTTTTTTTTGGCTCTGCGTGGTCAGTTCTGCTCTTCAGAAACAGTTAAGCATGTTGCAAGCTCTCAGGCCACCAGCTGCCCGTGAAGGCGCAATGACAGAAACCTACCCAGGAAGTCCATTGGGTTGCCTATCTGTAGGCATGAAGTTGCTCGACGCGACAATACGGAGCGGATGATTTGTCTACATGTGCTGACACGAGCGTCCTCTAGTATGACCACGGGAAGGCGCATATTACGAATCGAAAGTTGCGAGGCGTGTTCAGAAGGTGTGCTGTCACCAGCATATTGCGAGTCGAAAATTGGGATACGTGTTCAGAAAGTGTGCTATGAGCGTAATGGACTCTGATTTTTTTTTTTTTTGAGTGTTGGCAATACTGAATGGTAGAGAGAGGAATCCTCTGACCAGAGCAAGCATCGTCGGAACACCGCATCGTTAAACTCACGTTGTAGTATCCAGCTGTGTGAAAGAAGTGAGTAATACATCCCGCCAAGCGCTAGCCATGTGCTGTGATTCGCAGAAAGTATAACACCTACCGAAATTTTTTTATGAACCGAAACGATTTACTGCGAGTATGTTAGGAACAGAACGAGTATTTCTATGCTGTATGGGGAGTTTAGTGGGGGCTGAATCAGTGTTCATGACGAACAGAAAAGTGGAACACCTTTCGTTTTGGCTGCCGAGTTAGTGCAAAAAATTGAGGAAACTTTTCGTGAACACTGCTGACCGACATTCGATGAAATACCTGTAATCTTTCCGCAACAGTCCGGAACTCTCTATGCGAGACACTCACAAGAGCACTGGGATACCTGGAATTGTGCTCAACATTTGTACCAAAACCGCTGACAAAACACCACAAGAAAAACTGGATCAGTATCACCAGCGAGGTTCTTTAGCGTCTTGGTTTGAAATGTGAGGATTTTTCTGACGGGCGGCTCATTACACGCCTCAGACGAAAGGTCAGTGGCCTCAGGTGCCATACCAATTCCGCTTCTGCCACTAAATTAAAAACCACGATTTCGGGCAGACGAAAAGAAAGTCATGTAACTGAAAAGGCACGTTTTGGTTGAGCGTCTGCCTCACGGAGAGAGCAAAAATCCACAACCGTAGCGGTCTCGCGGTTCCAGGCTGTAGCGCCTAGAACCGCTCGGTCACTCACGCCGGCTGTTGCACGACAACGCCCGTCCTCACACATCATACAGCCTTAGCCACCAAAGCGTTCTTGGACATATATTGGCTGGGATGTTCTGTACCGCTCCCCATATATCCCTCACTTGGTGTAATCAGGTTATTATCTTTTCATCTCCCTGAGCGCAGAAATGAGAGGAATTAAAAAAATAAATCATGTTGATGACATAGCTGTTTATTGCCCTCCGCCATAAATCATCACTAAAATTTCAACCGACTAGCAGATGCAGAAGGAGGTTCTGAAATGGGTGAAGGAGTTGACGTGAGTGTTTTTCTAGGAGAGTGCAAAGAAGCTTGCGCCACTTCTCACCGCACAAATTATACTGTTGTACGGTATAGCGATTACGTTGAAAAAAAGTCAATAAGTGTATCAGAAGTATATTGTAATTCGTTAGAAATACATTTTTTCTAAAAAGAAACAAGTACCTAGTGCCCTTTATTTTGGACATGGCTCGTACTAATGAAAACCCCTGCATTTTAGCTAGGTGAATACGACGGTGGAGTAAGGAGTGGTCGAATGAAAACAAGGCAGATGAAAAAAAGATAGGTAAACTGTTTATTATCTGAATAGCAATACATTTATCCCACTGTGAGAGAACGCTGTGAATGCCTTCATGGAAAAATGCTTACAATTTTCTGCCGACCCATGTTTGTACCCACCCAAGCGGTCACCTTTTCGCCCGAAGCAAATCGACGGCCATAAATATTCTTTTTTGATGCTTCCAAAACATGAAAATCGCATGAGGAGAGATTAGGATTGAACAGAGGATGCGTAAAGACTTCTGCAGCGTAGTTCAAACGCCCAGGAATGTTGACGGACTGCATGATTCTGTTGTAGGGTAATGCCTGCCAGTGCATTGAAAGCTTGTTTCGAATACCGTGGAGAAGTTTTGTTGGAAAAGACTCACAAATCCTCCACACAATCCCGGTCTCTCCCCTGGCGACTTCCATATTTTCGGAGCCCTGAAGGAATACATTCGTGGCCATCAGTTCGCCTCGGACGAAGAGGTGTACGCCTGGGTACAATCGTAGGCATTCCATGGAGGCACTGACCATCTTCTCTCACAGTGGCATATGTTTATCAACAGTTAAAGGGATTACTTTTTAAATATTAAGTAGTCACCGCACTTATTTTCCAAAATTTACTATCAAAAACAGTCTTGATCACAAATTATTTATTCCGCAGACCGGTTTCGATCACAACTGCGGTTATCTTCAGACCAATGAGTAAGAACCATCTTCAGGTGGTAAATCACAGTAGTGACTGTGGTCATCTTCAGACCAATGAGCAAGAACCTCCTTCAGGTAGTAAATCACAGTAATTATTTACCACTTGAAGGAGGTTCTAGCTCATTGGCCTGAAGATGACCACAGTTGTGGTCGAAACCGATCTCTGGAATAAATAATTTGTGATCAAGATTGTTTTTGATAGTAAATGTAACAACATTGCTAACTGTTCACTCCCACAATGTATTCAAAAGTAATTAACTAATTTTCAGTTTTTTGTTTTCATTTTGTCGCCCACTATGGGTTGTGATACGGACGTCTCAGGCTCGTGATGACGGAGACATCCTTCTAAAGACACGTGCCTGCTCACACGTCTCCCTCTGCGCTGAGAGCCCGTCCCCAGTTTATGTCCACCACTGCCGAGATGTATACTGAGTTGACGTGGAATGCCTCCTAACATCGTGTCCGAGCTCCTTTTGCCGAGCGTACAGCAGCAGTTCGACGTAGCATGGAGTCAAAAAGTCTTTGCAAGACCCTTGAGGAAATAATGGCCGTCCACAATGGCGGAAATGTTTCTCAAGCACGATTTTGTACACGAACTGACTTCTCGACTGTGTCCGAAAATGTTCGATGGGGTTTACGGCGGGCGATCTGTCTGTCCAAATGATTAGCTTGAATTGCCCAGAATGTTCATCAAACCAATCAATAACCAATCTATAACAGCTGAGGACTGGTGACGTGGCGCTTTGTCATCCATAAAAATTCTATAGACATGAAGAGTAGGAATGGCTATAAATGGTTCCCAAGCAGCCGAACTCAGCGGTTTCCAGTCAACGCTCGTTTCAATTGGACCAGAGGCCCCATGTTATTCCATGTACAGAGAGACCACACCATTAATGAAACAACACCGGCTTGCCTTGTTGACAGCTTGGGTCCATTGTCCAAGGCTTCGTGGAATCTGCGCAACATTTGACCCCTACCGCCGGCTCTTATCAGCAGCAATCGGGACTCGTGTGTGAGCCGTAGTAAAAATTGCTGTTTTGAAGAGCGCGCCGCAGCGCGTTGTGTGAAGCAGTTACCCTTCATTTCTGGCGGTGGCGCCGCTGTGGAAATCGCAGCTTTCGTGTCCCTCTGCAGGGAAACGGGAAAAGTTGCCTGTTCAGGTGCATATAAGGGGTGCTATGAGCTCGGCAATTTGTCAGTCTGTCATTTGGTCAGCCGGCTCAGTGCGGGGCCGTCAGTGTTTGTCTATCGTCGGAGTGCGAGTATGTCTGTCGTTCGGATCAACCTTTAAAGACGGCAGAATGAGAGTCTTGCCACTCCGCCAGTAAGAGAGCTAGTGGTCGCCCGGTCGGGGCTTAGTTCCTGCATCTGAGCGTTGGGCCGCCAGTCTGCTCGAGTTGCTCGGGCAGCGGGCGTTGGCGGTTGGATTGGTCGGTTGGTCGGTCGCACAATGAGACACGAGATGACCTGTCCGTCTTGAGCGTCGGCGCTTGTGAGGTCGCCACGTGAGCCCAGTGGGCAGCGCCGTATAGAAAGGGGTAGTGGATTCGCGGTTCACTCGAGAGCAACAGGAGTCAACCCACGACATGGGGCTGCCCGGGACGAGCTGCGACGCCGTGAGACGGGAGATCGGCGCGCCTTTCTGTGTCCGTTGAAGCGGCTGGTAGGGGGCAGTTCGGGAGACCGTTGGGGGGTGCTGCGCCAGGTCTTCGCAGAAATCGCAATTTATTATTAGTTAAGTGACTGGAGATTGGCTGTTCATTTACTTGTTAAATTCTACTTGTTTTCTTGGTCAGTCTCTCGTCCCCAGCTTGCTCGTTTGTCTCTCGTTCGCATTTGTTAGGCAGTTAGTGTCTTTCTGTCTGTCTGTCTTTCAGTCCGTACGTTAATAGCTGCCTCTGTCATGTTTGTCGCATTCGGTGTTGACGAATTTATTGCTTAAAGGTCGAATTCTTGAAATATGTTTCTATCTTGTTTATCATCTTGCGAGGTGGTATGTGTGTAATGTAGAGCATGTTGTACATTTTATGTAAGTCTGCATTTTATGGGTTTTATTAGGTTAGAAGCTTGCCACTCTTCCACCGTAAGAGTCCCTTAAAAAAAAAAAAATTGCACCTTCGGTGGCAAATAATTTGAGGGTTGTACCATTTCCATTCCTCTTACGGGGTGCGTAGTTTACATGTTTGTGTGAGTTGTTAAAAATTTTTTGTTTAAAGTAATGTGGTGTGCTGGAGATTTGCACCAGTGTACTCATTCAGAGGTTGTTGTGAGCGGTCATGACTAAGGCCGTGTTGAAAGGGAGCAGGCGAGCTTATCAGCCCGAAGGCTCATACTGTTAATATTGTTCTTTGCCTCTAAATAAAACTGTAACGTGATATTTCGGGAGTGCTTTTCTGCTTATAATATGAAATTTGCTTTGAAAAAGCTTTTAGGAATAAATTCACATTTGTTAAAAGCAATTTCCCATCAGTTACTTCCTGGCAGCTACTTCCACGCTCACCTAGTGTGATTAAATGTGTCAATGTTCTTGATGAATCGCCAGTAAATAAAGTAAATTCTTTAAGAAAAGATTTTGAAAGTAAATTCACGGCTCAGTGTCACCAGATTAGTTTTCGATCTAGGGTCTAACCGATGTGGTCAGGGGTCAATGCGAGGCGCTGCAGGAGATGTCGTGCTTTTAGCACAAGCACTCGCGTCGAACGTCGGCTGCCGTAGCCCACTGACGCCACATTTCAAAACACTGTCCTAATGGATAAGTTCGTCGTATATCCCACATTGATTTCTGCGGTTATTTCAGGCGTTGTTTGTCTGTTAGCACTGACATTTCTACGCAAACGCCGCTGCTCTCGCTCGCTACAGCTCCACCGAAGCACTATCCTTTTGCAACTCCCAGGGAACACCGCCTTATAGTAGGCGGGAAGGTTTCCCCGATCTTACGAAGTCTACAGCTGTGTCGGCGGTAGCGTAGCTACTGAAAGTGTCACATAGGCCGGATTGGTCTTGATGGACGAGTCAGACAAGTTATGTCTCATAACGTAGGGCAGGGGGAGGGTGGAGGGCTCTATAGGCGTAGGGAAGCCAACCCTCCTAGGGGAGTAAACTCTAAAAAACTCCAGGTCCTCCATGTAGGGGGTTGGTCGTGAGGCTAGCACCCCACCCTAGAGAAAACTGTTGTTGCGGATACTATACACATGCCTCGGAACGGAAAGGATTGCCTGATGACGACCCAGCGAGAAAACAGTAAAAGAGAAGGAACACGGATATTCGGGTAGCCACCTGTAATTTGAAGACACTCAAGAGGCCTGGCAAGCTACAATAAATTGGGGATGAACCAGATAATATCAAGTGAAAATAGCAACAATGCAAGAAACTAGATGGAAAGGGCAACTAATGATAGCGTCGGGGGAACGTTTAATGATGATTAGCGGTGGAGATACAGGCCTTTATGTCACTGTTTTCCTTCTACACAGCTCTATGAAGGCTAATGTAATTGGTTTTACGGCAGTAAGTGACAGTATGTGTTTTCTAAGGATAAGGGCAAAATTTTTTAACGTTACAGCAGTGAATGTCTACTCCCCTACCGAGAAGGCAGGGGAAGATGCAAAGGACATATTCCATGCAAAATTGGAAGAAGAAATTGGTAAAATTCAAAGGCATGATGTGAAAATAATAGTTGGAGACCTAAATGCAAGAATAGGGAAAGAAGAAGTGTATAGAAGTGTAATAGGAAAGGAAAGCCTACATAACGACAGTAATGATAATGGGCTCAGACTGATAGACTTCGCCAGTGGGAAGAGTATGACAATAAAAAGCACCTATCACCCAAGGAAAGATATTAAGAAATGTACATGGGTATAACCAGATGGAAACACAAGAAACCAAATCACGTACTCACAGACAAAAGGCATGCACCAGATAATAGGGAAGTTAGCAGCTGCAGAGGGAGACACAGACCCCTACTTAGTACGAATTAGATACAGGCAGAAGCTAGATTTGGTAAGAAACCAAAGGGATAAGATAAGAATAAAACACAATATACAAAGACTCCAAACGAAGGGAACACAGGAAGAATATAGGAAGAAACTAGAGCTGTTGGAAGATAATGTGGAAACTAAATGGGAGCCGTTGAAAACTGCAATTAGAGCAGCTGCAGAAGAGGTACTGGGGAGAGAACAACGCAAAAAGGTGCTTAAGTTGTTCGATGAGGAAAGCTTAACGGTAATACACAAGAGAAATTAAGCGAGACGGAGAATGTTGCAAAGGAACACGAGGTTGGTGGCAGAAGAAACAGAGAAAAGAGCGGATAAGCTATGTAGCGTAAAGAAAAGACAGCAGGAAAGGAGAAGGATAGAGCAGCTGGACGAAATGGGAGACAATAAAGAGACCAGAAGGTTCTATGAAAGAACAAGAGATTTGAAGAAAGGTTTCCAACCTCGAGCAATTTTTTATACGGATAAGGACGGAAATCTAATTGGAGATAAAACAAAGTCTTAGGAAGGTGGCAAAAGTATTTTACCGAACTGCTGGGCGGGAAAGAAGGAGATAAAGAAGAAGGAACCGTGATTGAGAATGAAAGAGAACAGGACTCAGTTGGAATCAAAGTTAGATGTAGATGATCAGTAAAAGGAAGTAGTACCAGAACTAGAGGAAGTGAAGAAAGCTTTGAAGAGCCTAGAAAATGATAAAGTAGCAGGAGAAGACGTCATAGAGGCCGAATTATTAAAATGTGGGGGAAAGAAAATGGAGAACGCAGTCCATGAATTGATAAAGGAAATATGGATAAAGGAGGTAATGCCTAAGGACTGGAACATGGGAATTATATGCCCGTTACATAAAAAGGGGATAAGTCAGAATTTAGAAATTATCGTGGAATCACTCTCTTGGACGTAGCACATGAGATATTTAGTAAAATGTTAGCCTCCAGACATGAAGGGATGCTAGAAAGGATATTGGGGGACCATCAGGTTGGATTTAGCAGGAACAGATCCACGATGGATCACATATTTTTATTAAGATAAGCGCTAGAGAAGTTTTATGACAAGCAACTACATCAGTTGTACATTTTAGGCAAGCGTCCGACAGCCTACATAGGAAGAAAATTATACAGATCATGAAAGAATTTAGAATCCCACTAAATCTGGTCAATTTAACGGAAATGACAATGAAACCAACAGTGTGTAAAGTAAGAATAGAGCAAGAACTTTCCGGTGAATTCCAAGTACATAGGGGGCTGCGGCAGGGAGATGAGATCTCTACAATGTAATTTAATTTAGTTTTGGAACAGGTGATGCGGCAAATACCGATAAACCCAGGAGGAGCAATACTTAATCGGCAAGTTCAAGTGGTAGCACATGCGGATGACGTAGCATTAATGGCAAGGAATGTAAGGCCAGTAAAGGGGAACTACGATACGTTAGAGGAAGCAGCAAGTGAATTAGATTTAGAACTAAACATAAATAAAACAAAGTACATAGTGATGGGGGAGCCCAATATAAAAGGATAAAAGAATTCAATAGTAATGAATGGGAAAGAATATGAAAGAGTGAAAACATTTAAATATTTAGGTTCTGTAATAATGGAGGACAATAAAGTAGCAGTAGAAATTGAAGAAAGGCTAGAGAATGGGAATCGTTGCTATTTGCGTTGCAGAACGTATTTAATTCCAGGAATGTTAGTAGGAATACAAAAATCAAAATATACACGACCATATCAAGACCTAAAGTAAAATATGGAAAGCCGGCCGAGCGGTTCTCGGCATTTCAGACCGGAACCGCGCTACTGATACGGTTGCAGGTTCGAATCCTGGCTCGGGCATGGATGTGTGTGATGTCGTTAGGTTAGTTAGGTTTAAGTAGTTCTAAGTTCTAGGGGAGTGATGACCTCAGATGTTAGGTCCGGTAGTGCTCAGAGCCATTTGAACTATTTTTAATATATGAATTAGAAGGCCGGGTATTGACATTAAAGGAAGAGAATTGATTACTGAAATGGGAATGAAAGATAGAGAGAAGGATTTTTGGAACAGTTTAGAGGGCAAGTTGGCTGAAGAGTAAGAACAAATTTTTGGACAGATGGATATTGTTGTTAAAATGAAGCAGGGAAGAATAAGATGGACAGGACATGTAGAGAGAATGACGGAGTATCAGGAAAGTTTTTATGGGAAAAACTGACGGGAGAAGGAGAAGAGGTAGACCCAGGAAAAGGTGGTGCACTCAGCCTCGTGATGCCAATTGAGGAGCTACTCGACCGAATAGTAGTCAAGAATACCATCATAACGATCGGAAGAGCGGTGTGCTGACCCCACGCCCCTCCTATCCGCATCCTCCACTGAGGATGGCACGGCGGTCGGATGGTCCCGATAGGCCGAGTTGCATGAAGACGGAGTGCAGGAAAACGTGGCTGGACAATATGGAAGAAGATCTAAAGGCGATGGGAATAAAAAATTGGAAGGAAGGCGATGGACAGAGAAGAATTGAGGCAGGTGATACAGGAGGCCAAGGTTCTTCAAGGACTGTAGAGCCAGCCAAGAAGAATAAGTAGGCGATACTACCGCCATCTATATACGTGTGTATCGCTTTCCCATCACTGTGTAACATTGGAGTACGTATTGTTTTCGAAAACCAGGCTGTCGAATCGTAGCACAGTTGCATATAACGTGACCGGTAAGCCAATAACTCGATTGTCGGCGCGGGCGTTCCTACGACAAGCAACTGCTGGTCCCTGCTGCAGCAGCGGCTGCCGAAGGCGGCACAGGGGGGTTGAGGGTGGGTGGTTGTGGCGTTGAGCGCACCGCGCCGCAGCCGTTGGGGACACCTGTCAGCCGCCGGGCGCGCCGCTGCCGCCGCCCCCGCCGCAGCCATCCACCCCCGCTGGCTATCAGGCGCAGGCCGGCGTGCCGCCCCCCGCCGCCAGGGCGCGGAATCACGGCGGGAGACGCTCGGCACCCACTTCTGCTCTCCTCATCTGCAGAGGCCCAACTTTACATTGACGCCTGTCACGTTGATCTCCAATACAGCCCAACGACGCCCTACTTCTCGATACAGATAATCGAATCGCCACATCTTCACACAGGACCAATGCACTCGTGCTCTTGTGCTCCAACAAGAAGGCAACTGCCCCTCGACTTATATTGTAACAGCAACGACTAAATACTGTAACGTACTGGAGGTTTTGGAGAGGAATGCCAGTTTGTGCAAGACATCTTTGTGGGTTTGGTTACACCCAGACATGTTTCAGAACTTTTTATGTGCAGTCTTCAGTACGTTTGTTTACATCCATTTGGGGATAAAGTGGACGTTTGCATTTGTTTACATACATGACATGGCGCTATTAGATATTTATGCTAGTAGTAGACTTCAAGCTACTAGCATAAATATCCAATAGTTCCATGTGATGTATGTAAGCAAAAGCTTACATCCACTTCAATTTCAAATACACCATAAACCTAGAAACATTAGACATATCGTAAATCAACTCACTGATACATGTCACAGCTCTATAGTGTTGGCTAACAAATGTAGGATCATTTGTCAATAGTCGCTCATTTTACAAAAGTAAATATTTTGTAACGGAAGTTTCTTCAAAGGTTAACATGTAAAAATGTGCCAGCAGGAAAATAGACAAACTCACTGAAGACAGCACAAAAAGTTGTGGAACATATCTCGCTGAAAACAAACCTACAAAGGTCGCGCGGTTTCAGACTGTAGCGCCTAGAACCGCTCGGCCACCTCGGCCGGCTCCGTTAATTTCCTTCGATACTATGGCACTTTTTATCGCTGTAAACATGCCTCCCCCTTCACTGACCAGTCTGTCTCTGCGGTATACATTCCAATCTGAGTTTAGAATTTCATTACTGTTTACATCGGGTTCAAATGGTTCAAATGGCTCTGAGCACTATGCGACTTAACATCTGTGGTCATCAGTCGCCTAGAACTTAGAACTAATTAAACCTACCTAACCTAAGGACATCACACACATCCACGCCCGAGGCAGGATTCGAACCTGCGACCGTAGCAGTCGCGCGGTTCCGGACTGAGCGCCTAGACCACCGCGCCGGACTGAGCGCCGAGACCACCGCGGCCGGCTTACATCTGGTTTCAGCCAACTTTCCGTCCCTGGTACTATGTGGGCATTGTGACCGTTTACTAATGAGAGCAGTTCTCGGACCTTTCCATAGACGCTCCTGCAGTTTACTATTAGCACATTGATGTTGTTAGTTCGCCAACCGCCTGTATGAATTGAGGATGACCTCTCAACCCAGACGGTAGGTGTCACTGGTGCCGACATAACAATTTGCAGTCGGTTACACCCAGTGCTGTCTATAGCCGCCTGCAGAGCACATCTCGGATGAGACCCCCCGGCAAGCAGACAGAGTGAACACTGGCCTTCTTCCCGACCTTTCCGCTATTTCTCTAAGGGGCTCCATCACCTGCCTAGCGTTGGAGCTCCCAGTAACTAATAAACCTCTCCCCCCGTGTGCCTGCTCGGACCTTGTTGAAGGAGCGGCCACATGTCCAGCCACAGGCAGAGCGGGCGATGCTACACATTGACCCTCCGCCTCGTGCGCCTCGAACGCCGTTGAACCCACCATTCCGCTTGGGGAGAGGGTGGCCCAACCGCGCCCAGTACCCGCGAAGATGTCTCAACAGCAGGGACCGTGGGTGAAGCATGTAACACCTGGGGTGTACCATTGGACGCACCAGACTCCTCATTGCCGCTACACTCCGAGGCAGCAGCCTGAAGTCGGCTGACCGCGGCCATCAGCACGTTCAGCTGTTCGCGAAGAGTGACCAGCTCCTCCTGCGTCCGTACACAGCAGTCACACATCCTATCCATCCTAAGAAGTCAACAATTTACTGTAGAGAGTTAATCAACTTTTAACTAGACTGCTAATTCACTAAAGGCGGCTGATAGCAGACTAAACTGTGGTTACCAGACACTTCTTGTTGGAAACAATGAATAAGCACTAACTGTCACTGCACTGTATTGAAAACAAACACTAAATCTATGGAACACTATTACTAGTACTCGAAAATTGAAGCTTCCTAAAAGAAAAAAAATGGAAAAAGAAGTGACAAGTAAGAAAAACACAGTTAATACTTAAATTTACGTAGGTTGCTGCACAGGAGATGTGAAGCAGACGGCAGTTACGACGACAATGGGCGATTTGACTCTATGACGCGTCGCAATTTTGTGCAAAGTGTCCGTGTGGAGTCTTTTGTTTCAAATGTGCGTCCCTGTCCCTGAATATTGACCATTCTTCTTCCGAGGAGGGAAGAAATACGTGTTGAGATATGTTTTGTTTTTCCTGTGACGAATAAGGTACAGTATTCTGTTATGTAGCCCGTCTTACTGTTGCAGTTCACTGCGCATGTCTGAACTGTTGCTATTCGCAGGGCACAGATGGCGGCGCTGATTCCAGCCACAACAGTGCAGCTATCTACTACATCAGTTAGTTGAGGTTGTGCTACCTATACCCTGCCACAATTCAGGGGCGATGGACTGGTCAAGGGGATCGCGTGAATGACCCTCTCGTTCAATGGGCCTAACTACGTTGAATATCTAGGCATTTAAAGGCAATTGGTGTATGCATAACTCATCGTCAATGTGCAGACTTTACACGAGTATGTGACCAACGCTTTTGAATCAGTCCGAAATGTGCCAGGTGAATTTGAAAGAGTGTGTGATCCATCGCGAAGAAGGCCTGTAGGATGTCTCAAGATATTTGGTAACCATATGCCTCTCTGCCTAAAGTGTCTTCTCGTAAGCGCTGCTAGTGATTTCAGGACATATGATCACAACTACTCTTCTTTTATTTTTGACCAGTACTACCTTCTGCAAAGCCACTGCGTATGGAATACGTCAGTAAGTAAGTGTGCGAAAATAGCACTACTGTGGCCTTTTCCCGGGACAATATTAACTGGAAATTTCACCTATAAATGCTATTTTAAGAAACCATACTTTCATTGCGTGCACTGCCTGAGGTGGAGAACATAGATCCCTTGTTTTTCCGTACTGATAACTGAAACGGGACAGCAGCTAAAATCTTACGTCGTTGTAAAGGTAACTTTTCGGTTCTTACAGAATTTTGTGTGGTGCGCAGGAATAAAACAAAATGCCTGGATATCTGGTGTGGCGTGAGCGCAGAGTGCAAGGCGGCCAGTAGAGTGTGTACTCACCAACTAAGTTTACGCTGCAGAGCGTCAGCACGCACGCCCACACGTGAGCCATGGCTCGGCTCAGACGTAGATCACCTCCTGAAACAAACACGCCGAGTTCTGAGCACTGTGGGACTCAACATCTGAGGTCATCAGTCCCCTAGACCTTAGAACTACGTAAACCTAACTAACCTAAGGACATCACACACATCCACGCCAGAGGCAGGAATCGAATCTGTCACCGTAGCAGTCGCACGGTTCGGGACTGCAGCGCATAGAACCGCTCGGTCACAGCAGCCGGCCTCCACCGAGTTCAGGCGCACTAGTTGCAGCAGTAGAAAGAAATGTCGCACAGCAAAGAGTAAACTTATTAAAAAATTCCATTAACCATTTTCACATAAGAAAGACCACTTCAGACACGTGATCAATGGCTATACCCTGTGTCGAACCTCATATAAAATTTCTTTACTGGCGGTGTAACAAAAATTTGAAAGGAAACACAAAGATTTGCATTCTGATAAGAATATGACTTTAAGAGAAGTGTTAGAAATGCAGTCATTCTACCTATCTTACCAGGAAAGTACTTGGGCTCGAACAAACAGATCTGTATGAACGTTCGTTTGGTTACAGGACCATTATGTACCTCAGAATGTGCTGGTGGGTGTCGTTTCTCTGCAAAACTCTGCAGTCATGCTCTGATATCACTGTAGATGTAATTGTAGATGCCATACGCAGTGCAGCAATCTTAACTATAAATGTAAATGCGGAATGTCAATAAAATGCTCCAAACAATACGAATGACTGCAAAACGCAAAATGCACAGTAAAGAAATGCAAGTTGATCGCATGGCGTATTTTCACATTCTATAATATCAGTGTTGAACGCCACGTCAGTGACACTTTTGAAGTTGTTCGCTGGATCACCAATATCGTAGCCAGCGTTCTACCACGCGTAATACTCCCGCAGATAACTGATTGTAAATGACGGAATGCATATTCATGATAAAGAATCTGTCGTGCAGTTTCGACTGCACATTACTGGAACATAGTTTAATGAAGTCTGTTACTCCCTTGGCATATATTTTATATTGCCTGAAGAAATACACATCCAGAGGTTTTGCATATTTTGTAGCTTTAAGCGGAATGATTTTTGAATCTACATGTTTTCCGCCAGATGCTTCCAGTAGTACTCGTTCATCCTTATGTCCAGACCAGGTGTCACAAAGTACTAATGACTTTCTCGACAAATGTGGATTCAAAACTGACAGAAAAAACGCCTTCAAATGTTGTTTCGCCATCTTCCCACTCGCACTTGCATCGACGACGACATTTGGAGGGCACCGCGTTTCTATTTCCCTTGACACGCAGGGTCCAATCTTTCCACTGGATCCTTGGAAGCAAATATAGAATTTGTCTGCCAATTGTCCGTCCATTGATATAACAACATAGTCGTATAACTATGTGTTGTACATTTAACTGGTTGCAGTGTTTCTCTCCCCTTTCATGGATAATGTTCTGTCACAAGAAAGTTCATAGTTGAGCTGACTCTGATCACAGTTCCATACTGAACTAACATCGATGATTTCTCTCGTGATATGCTCATTGACGTCAGCAACAAACGTTCGAGCTCTTTCAATCAGCTCTTCTTCGTCATCCTTATCTTTTCATGCTTGGAGCATAGTGATACGGTGTGATGTTATCCTGAACTCCTTTTTCAAATTAGTAATAAATCCTAGTGAAGCTGGAAAGTTTGTACAAGCGAGATTTCTGGCTACGTGCAATGCCCAATGTTGTAAACGCCAATAATGAAAGGCGGAACCGCATTCTCGAGTTTCATCGAATTTCGCCGTTACATGCTCCTTGATGGTCTCGAACAGGTGTGTACGATTTCCTTTGAAAACTGTGTTTCGTTCTCTTTTCTTTGCCACGTAATCCAGTATGTTTTTAATACTGCTTTTAGACTTCAGTTTAGGGTATCTTTTCAGAGGCTTGTCGTATGTGTCAAAATCACTTACGTGATAATCATCATACATGTTCTCCAGTGTGTTGTCATCAAATGTCGTTATGATACTTGCAGCTTTAACCTTCTTCTTGGAAGACGGTTGGTATTCACTGTCACTGTTTCCATCGCCTCTTCCCACACTTGCCGTAGCGCTACCGTTTGCAATGAGTTGTTCGTCATTATCATCCCTATCATCATCATTATGTGTTAGTGTTACAACAGTATCTGTTTCTAACTTATGTTTATATTTCTGCACTATAATAGATACCAGAAAATATGCGAATGATTCGTCTTCTACACCAATACCATCTTCACGAAGAAGGGTTCTTCGTAACTTCATCTCAACCAATCGCAATACATTAGCAGGATTGATTACCAATCGCCGAGCAATCTGACGCTTCAATACACAAATAATGTCACAAAACGCAACTCCAGAGGCACACTGCACCGTTCCTACTGGTCCCGACTGGCGTCCCGGCAGGTCAGTGTGCTATGCGGTATGTCATACGCAGAGGCCTGTAACGGACGACTGCAGAGTTTTGCAGATGCGGGAGTATCACTTGTGCAGTAAGAGAACTTTACATTATTTTTCACACGATTTTGGTGTAGTTGTGTTTGTTCGAGCCCAAGTACATTCCTGGATAGAAGATATACTACCGGGGGAAGTTCATGAAATTTACCGAAAATGTCGATTTTCAGTTAATTTATTATTTATTTGTGGAACTCAGAGACACTAAGTTCACAAAGCTTCAGTGATGAAATGGCGTCAGAAGTGCCTGAAAAAGAACACAGTTCGGCAGTGAAATTTGTTGCAGAACAGAATTAAATGGGTGTTATGTAGTTCAACGCCCTGATGACAATGATGGAAACGAACTTTTATCTGAGCTAGGCTGCGTTTCTTACGTTGTCGCGGCGCTTTGAAATTTTGTTATGTTAGGAATATTATTGCCTAGTTGTGGGAGTGGGAACGTTTGGGGGAGATAGCCACTTGTAGTTGCATAAGTTAGTCGACTATCGGCTCTCTATGAGGTCAAGCAGTATCGATTCTTGACTTGTGCACATTCGCTAACGTGAAGAATATTGTTTCTGCATGTTCGCGTGTTTCTTGTATTCAACGATGTCTGGGAAGCGTGTTAATTCATCATATCGGTTCTGTTATGTGTGTGGCGAGTTTACGACTAAGTCCAGAGGACATTATATTTCACCGATCGTCAAAAAAGCATGAGAGTTTTATTTGGAATCGAACGTAGGTGAGGGTTAGTGTTGGGCACTACGCAATTGTTGCTCATGTTGCTTCCGTTTTTAAAGGGGCTGGTTGCGTGGAACCCAGACATCTATGTCAGTAGTGGAGGGAACTTACCACTTTACAGATTGCTACTTTTGTTTAACGAAAGTAACGGGAGTCTTAAGTAAATCATAACCCACAGTTTCTTATCCAAATTTGGAACCTGCAATTCGCCCAGTTCCGCATTCTGATTCTCTCCCAGCTCCAAAACCAGCAACGGAGTGGACACTGGAAGAGGAAACAGGCGGTGGTAGCGACAAACCAACGGATCATAAAGATCTTGACTTCACGGCGTCTGCAACATAGAGCTACAACCACAGCCATTGTCTCAGGCAGAACTGAACGATCGTCTAAGAGATTTAAAACCTTCAAAGCGGCGAGCAGAATTACTTCGATCTTGCCTTTATGAAAGTAACTTGTTACAACCAGACACTAGTATTGCATTCCATTATAGACAGTTTGGTCTTTCCCCATCTTTCTCAATGAGAAAGAGTTTGATATACTGTAATGAAGTAAATGGACTGCTTAAAAAATTTGGGATGATTCGCAATAAGGAAGAGTGGTGTAGATTCCTGAAAGAGTAGTCTCAAAGCTGTTGTCTTACATAACGGAAACGAGAAACCTTTGGCACCAGTGGCCCATTCCGTTAGAGAAAACCTACGAGAACATGAGGCTACTCCTGAGGTATACTGGCTATTAGAATCAGAAATGGAAAATCTGTTGTGGCTACAATATCGTGGGACTTCTTCTGGGAATTTAGATTGGTTACACAAAATTTTTCTGTTTCTTGTTTTACTGGGATAGTAGGGAAGCTAGGACCATTATGTTATCAAAGAGTGGCATTTCAGGGAAATCTTCAATCTTGGTGAAAAAATGTGTCGCATCAACTCTTTGGTGAGAAAGACAATGTGCTGTTTCCACCACTCGATTTGAAACTGGGTTTTGTGAAGAACTTTGCTATAGCAATGGACAAAGATGGCCAGTGTTTTCAATTTTTACTAACTAAATTTCCTGCGATTAGTACTACAAAAATTAAAGAAGGAATTTTCATCGTGCTCAGGCCATGACTTTATGAAAGATATTACCTTTGAACAGCTGCTGACAAATACTGAGAAGTCAGTCCGTCTTGAGTTTAGAGATGTATGATGCAGTTTCTCGGGAAACGTAATGTCTGAGAATTACAGGGAACTGGCAAAACACCTGTTTAACTGTTACAAGCTATGGGGATGCAACACGCCTCTGAAATTACATTTCCTTCATCCTTATTTGGATTTTTTCTCCCCTAATCTTGCAGATGTGCCTGATGATCATGGTGAGCTATTTCACCAAGGTATCGCTACCATGGAAAGACGATATAAGGGAAGATGGTCACCAAACCTTTTGGCCCATCCTACATGAAGTTTCACCACCAGCCCACATATGGACACTTTGCAGGAAAGGTTGCTGGCTTGCAAGTACATTTCAAGCTTTATTCAGCTTTCTCGTACTATTTTCATTTTATTTTATCTTGTGTAACACAAATAATTGCTTTCGTTTCTGTTTATTAAGAAACTTCAGGCTCGTCTTATATTGTTACTGAGTCATTTCCCAGTTAATAGAAAGTGGTATATGTAGCATACCTTTCCAGAAAAATGTGTACGTAATGGAACATTTCTGATTTTATTTTCGTAATCAGCGTACGTAATTTGGTGAATAACTCATACTTTCATCTCACAGCAAGACACAAAGTTCAAATTTGTCGGACTGTATAATAAAAATTGTGACGCAATCTTCCTGCCACGTCCACTTTTTGAAGCAACACTTCAATTCTAGCTCGGTAAACAACGATTCCGTGGATTACTTTCAAGCAAACTTGTAAGTGATGACTCACTTACAGGTTAGTGGCGTATTCGGAACTCCTAAAAAAGTGTGTTCTCTGCAAAACTCAGAATGCAAGAGAGTCTCTAAATTCACTCATACGAAAATCACATTTTCATGTACTACAGTTTTCAGAATTGCAGCTTATGGTGCAGGTCTTGTATTTAATGATGGGAACGCAGGTAGGATGAAGTTATTAGAGAGAATGGTCTTTAAGGAAGGAAATTTCACTCAAGACATCTTAAGAAAAATAGTTTTACAAAGTCTCTCTGCAGATGAAAAGGTGGTTTAGAGAAAACTTTATGTTGAACTTTAAATCCCATTTCCTGAAAAACCACTTTCTTAAACTTTGTATAACTTTTCCTCAGAATATATGAACGCTAGAATTATAAACCTTTTGTACGCTTATTTCTATAAACCCCATAAATGTTGCCTCAAGATTAAAGTTTGAAGTTCTTAGTACAAGCTGAAATATGGGGCGAAGTGCTTGGAATTTTGCATGAATTTTTACTATACATAAGGAAAAATAATTAAAAATTATTATAATTCTCCTATTCAATAAAGTCAAAAAACTTCATGGAACAAGCTTGCTGTATGGAGGGAGATGAGAAAATTTTGTAGAAATCTCTTAAACAGTTTTTGAAAAATAAACGTACTTACTGAACTTTTTGAAAACAAAATTTTTAAATTCCCTAAAAAACGTAAATACGTATGTGTAATCCAAAGGACTTAACAGTAAATGTGTTACATTCACGTAACGCATGGTACAGAATTGTGAATTTGCTCCATCCCTTAAACAGTGTGTGTTTTTCATCACGTCGTTACTTACAGAAAGCATTGCTTTAGAGAAAACTTTTGACATTGTTGATTACAGTTTACTCTTTTGAAATTTGGACGGTAACAGGGATAAAATACAGAGGCGGAATGCTTATTCACAGCTTAGCCAGAACAAGGTTGCAGTATTTTAAAAACAACTGCATAAGGTGCAGGATATTCCAGAAATCCGACAACATTTGAAAATGCCCTAGTTCACGTAGTAATGTAAGGAGAGAGTTAAAACTTGACATACATTCCTGAAATGACATGCGGTTTCACTGAAACCGTAAGCGAGCACAAAAATTGTCCAAGAGATGGCACTGAGTAGCAACACGTCAGTGACGCTGCATGAGACTTGTGTGTAAAATTAGCTGTACAGAGAGAGGGAGTCACATGCGGCAGCAATCGCGGCATGTTGGTTTGCCAGAAAGACGCTGTTAGTGAAGCTTTACTATAGACTCCGCCACGGCAGCTGTACTATACTGTCGCCATGAGAAGGGTATTCGAACTGGTTAAAGTCGTGTGAGAAGTGTCGATATGAAGATAACGAAGCTCGAAGCCACGGCTTGTTTAGGCGATCGGCCACGTGTGTGGGCGACCAGGCACAAGTGCTGCTGCAGATCTTACAGTTCGGGAAGAAATGGAGACTTTAGCTGGTTGATCTCGTGGCGATGTCAGCGCACGTGGAGTCGCACGCCGCACCGACATTTCGCGAATTGTATAATGAGCGCAAAAGCATACGTTGCAATGTTACTCGTACAGAATCCAGCGTCATCACGAATAGCCACAAATTTTGTGACGCGTTGAGCATTTGCGGTGTGAGCACTCCAAAAAATGGGCGAAGATGACAGTTGATTGTTCGACGTGTTGTGGATTGACAAAGCACATTCCACACTACGAGCGTCGGTCGACGCCGACATCTGCAGAATTTGCGACACCGAAAATTCTAAAACTGTCGTGGAAACACTGACTGCACGATGACAAAGGTAAGCTATGGTTTGGAATCATCACATCAATCGTGATCGCAACCTTTTCCATCGAGAAAATGTGAGGTGCTGCTTTTCAGCGAGGTACCCCGATAAGTTACAGAATCCCATCGTCCCTAGCCTGTCTGGTAAACACTTGCCTGAAGGTAATGCGGGGTGCTACTTTTCAGCGAGATACGCCGATGTAGAATACCGTCGTCCCTAGCCTGGCTGATAAACACTTGCTTAAAGGTACGACTTTTATGTAAGATGGCACCCCATCCCATACTGCTGCACGTGTGAAAGATATCTGAAACACATCGTTTGGTGAGGGATGCGTGCAGAGACGCTGCTTCGTCGTGCTTGCCCCCCAGGTCCCCATGCCACAGTCCTTTTGATCATTGGTTGTGGGCTTACTCGAAGCCAAAAATCTACATCGGTCATCCAACCCCACAAGGAATGCTAAAAGACAACATTCGACGTCAATTTTTCACTATACCTAATGATATGCTGTACAGTACTGTACGCAACATTGTCTCTCGGCTACGGGGTTGGTGAATCACGGCCTACATGAAACTTCCTGGCAGAGTAAAACTGTGTGCTGGACCGAGACTCGAACTCGGGACCTTTGCGTTTCACGGGCAATTTCTCTACCACGGTAGAACACATGCCCGGCTAAGGCAAAGATCCTGTGTTCGAGTATCGATCTGGCACATAGTTTTAATCTGCCAGGAAGTTTCATGTCAGCGCACGCTCCACTGCAGAGTGAAACTTTTATTCCTGCACGGCCTACATGTTAAGCATTTGTTATAAAGAACATCGTGTATGCTAAAAATGAATTTCTATGCTATCTATTGCTGTTATACAATGCGAAGCGCCATCTGTTGGTTATTTTATGAACTTTTTTGGGTTCAATAAAATCCCAGGTCATTTCAAGCACGTGTGTCAATTTTTACTTCCCTGCCTATATTATTTCGTATATTGAATTTTCAAATGCTAACGGTCTTTTGTGTCACCCCTCATGTGTGGGGTAAGATTGTGCAGCAAGTTTCCCATCCAGAGATCGGGTTTGAATGTTGCTTGCTGCAACAAGACCATGTTATGCTTCCTGTGAGAAAGTTCTTCCGGCGCGTGACGGAATTACACAGCACAGGACACGTGTGATGGTTCTGTGTTGTGCATCACGACGGCTGTGTCCGTGTGGGGAAAGAACGTCCCAGACTGCCAGACTGCATTCGTCATTAACAAACCGGACCAGCACGTGGTGTGATCGCAGCGGTGGGGAGGGAGGATGGGGCTATCGGCTTCACACCATCACCTCTTGTTTGCATAGCCTGCAGTTTATACAGCAGGCGTTACACTTCGGACGTGTTAGAGCCGGTGGCTGTGCGCTGTCTTCTAGTTCTCCCTTTTACAACAAGATAACGCAAGGCCTCACCTACCTCAATACAGCGAGTGTTCGAGTATTCCCCTGGCAGGCACGTTCTCCACTCACTATAAGCGTCTATCCACGGATTACTGAGAGAATGCCACGCCATCACCCACCAGGCACTGCGGTTGATGAACAGAGATTGGAAACAGCACGGAACAACGTACTCTTATCTCCTCGAAGCTCAGTCTGACTCGATGCCCATGCTTGCTAGAATCACTGTTGCTGCTAGAGGTGGCGTAGCGTGACCCACAGGTTACCCAATGATTTATTCAAGTATCCTTCCTTTTATGCTGTATGTATGCGATAAGTTTTTTTTTTTAATGAATGGCTTTTGGACGGCACTCGTACAGCCAGCTTCAGACCATAAAAAACAACAGCTATCTGTTATATCCATATAAACTCAAGTAAATGATCTATGTAAATTAATATATTTACTACATTATCATATGAAAAGTTCTCTTTTCCTATGCTCTTATTTGACCCTTTTTTATAAAATCATATAAGAGCTTATACATTTTTGTGCCTTCTGTTGTTAAAAGTATTTTAACGTTTGTAGGCAAAGCGTTTCCAGAAATCATCACATACTCGTACTCTAATAGTTCCGTAGTTTCATACCTCCTGTGGCAGCTGAAGGAAATGTGATTAACGTCTTCCTAACTGGCATATTCACATGAAGAAGATCATCTTGAGGCGGTAGACATGTTGCCGGAATCTCACGTGACTGAAGCGAAATCGTGCCACTGTCACTACAAAGTTTCCATTGTGTCTGCAATTTTAGTACCAAGGATGGGAGATTAGGCGTCAGGGCAGCATAGTGTCTCTCTTTAATTTCGTACGAGCGTTGGAGATTATAGTCCTTTTGGTAAGAAGGGCTGCATTTTATCATACGGGGATGAATCAAATGAAAAACTGAAATTTGTAATAACAATTCGAAATTTCGCGCCGTTACCTTGTTAGATGGTAAGCGTGCTACAAACAACGTGCAGAATGGCCTGTAGGTGGCAGCACAGTGCAGAAGCACACATACCGTCGCAGTATCAGTATAAAGATGGCCGCCCGACTTGCGACTTGCACTAGGGAAGAACAGCGTTCTCTTATTCGGTTTTTGAGTAGTGAAGGTGTGAAACGTATTGAAATTCAGTACGGTGATGCATGTTTGTCACAGCAGCAAGTCTACGAATGGAGAAGGAAGTTTGCAAGTGGTGTGACTTCAGTGGAAGATGCTCCTCGTCCAGGTCAGGCACAATGAGTTGTGACTCCACAGAACATTGCAGCAATTGAAACCATAGTGAAGGAAAACCGCCGAGTGACACTGAATGACATTGCAGCATGTTTACATATTAGTCATGGGTCACAGCATACCACATTGTGCATGACGTACTCCAGTTTCACAAAGTGTCAGCAAGATAGGTGCCACGGCAGCTGACTCCTGAAATGAGAGAACGATTTGTTGATGCTTGTGAAGAACTTCTTCTGCGCTTTGAACGAGAAGGTGATGTCTTCCTTGCAGAAATCGTTACTGGGGACGAAACCTGGGTTCACCTCCTCCCACCGGAAACGAAGAGAGTGAGGAACCCAGAACCTACCCCAAGTGATTTCCATATGTTTGGACCACTCAGAGACGCAATGGGAGGGAAGAAGTTCCGTTGTGATGAAGAGGTACACCACGAGGTGCGTGAATGTTTGCGCGGACTACCAGCAGAATTTTTTTCTAAAGGATTTCATGTACGTTGTAAGCGCTGGAGGACTTGCATTGAGCGTGGGTGAGATTATGATGAAAAGTAATACACTTCTGCTCAATACATAATATTCAAAAAATATTTAAAGTTCTTATTTGAGTCACACTCGTATTTCACTGTACTAGCGTATACACCTTCCTTGACCAGGGTATCTACTTTTCCAGTTTCTTTTATACTGCTGTGCACTTCTACCCATAATACCTGCTGTCATACCGTATTTCGTATTGTTGACGTCGTAGTATTTTAACAGCACCATTGCTCAGTGTGCGTCTGATAAGGTTCCTTTTTTTTCCTTTTGCGTATATGATTCCCTCCTAAACCGATATCAGTTCTGCGGTGGTTATGGAAGCAACTTCAGGGAGCTTGAATTTGCCCGCTCTATTAGTCTTGCCTTGTACGAGTCCACTTCCAGTCCCATCTGAGTAGGTCTGTCTTGACGATGGCCGTGCTATAAGTTGTTATCTAAACTTTTCTCATTCGGTGAACGTTGGCTGAACGCCGGAAGGCGCGTCTTGATATTTAGCTTCACTACGGTGTTAGCGTAGGGCGTGCTGAAGCAGCTTATATTTTGGGAAGTGGTGACGTATTAGCGGAAAGACGAAGCACATAGACGAAACATTGTTATAAAATACGTCTAAGGATAGTAGTTTGTTCTTAATCCGATGCCTGCTTGCATATCACTTTGTAGCGAGACCCGTCATCTTTGTCGATAATTTGTCATTTAACAAATGAAAAGGTTTCAAGGGAAATTTGAGGGAGAAATATTATCTGCATAGTTCTAATCACATTTCATTTATTTTCACAAGCAAAGCGTTAGTTGGAATCGATTTGAGTGCTCCGATACAGGCAGCTTAATACTGGCACTTAACCAGTTGCTCTAGTATATTTTGCATTGCTGAAGACGATAAGATAAACTCTTGTTTTCTACATTCTCGATCATCCTGTTTTAATGGGCAGCAAAGTATGTTTTCATGTTTATGTATCCAAAATAATCTGCTCAGAGCTGGCTGACACACTTCATTGTAAAACCTTGCGCACTTCGTAAGTCACGTAAGGGCTTCTTGTTCCATTCGCATATGAATCCAAGCAGAAATGACGACCTGGTATCGGTACGCGCCCTTGTCTTGTTTTTTCCATTGTATCTACCCCTGGTATACTAACAGAATTTAAAAATCCATTCTACATCTATAACTACATACATAACCCTGTTTGGTGCGTGGGGGAGGATACCTTGTACCATTAATAGTCATTTCCTTCCGTGTGCCACTCGCAGCCACAGCGAGGGAAGTTGACTGTCTCTATGGCTCTATATGAACCCTTCTTTTCCTAACTTATCTCCGAGTTCCTTACAGTTAAAGTATGTTGGCAGCAGTAGAATCGTTCTGTAGTCAACTTCAGATGCCTGTTCTCTAAATTTTCTCAATACCGTTACTCGGAAACCATGTCGCTTTCCCTCCAGGGGTTCCCATACTCACATGTTGTTCAAAACTACCAGTAACAAAGCTAGCAGCCCGCCTCTGAACTGCTTCGATGTCTCCCCTTATCCGACCTGACGTGTATTCCGAACATCCGAGCAGTACTCGACAATAGGTGGCACCAGCGTCCTGTACTCGGTCCCTTTGCTGAAGCACACTTCCCTAAAATTATCCCAATAAACCGATGTCGACCATTCGACTTTCCTACGACAATACTCACACGCTCGTTCTATTTCATATCGCTTTACAAAGCCACACACAGATATTACATTGAAGTGACTGTGTCAAATAGGACACTACTAAAGTTGTATGAGAATATTACGTGTCGTTTTTCCTTCTCATCCGCATTAACTTACTTTTTTCTACATTTAGGGCAAGCTGCCATTCATTACACTAAATAGAAATTTTGTCAGGCATCTTTTGTCCTCTTCAACTCTTGGACACCTTTCCGTGCACCACAGCATCAACATCAAACAAACACAGTTTGCTACTCATCCTGATCGCCAGATAATTGATGTATATAGAAAATAAGAGCAGTCGTATCACATTTCCCTGGACACTCATGACGATACCATTGTCTCTGACGAACACTGGCCGTCGAGGACAACGTCCTTTGTTCTAATACTTAAGGGGGGTAGGACGTCAAACGGGCCGACTTGGAGCAGGAGAGTCACCACAGGACATTTTAATTTCTACTATCTATACCTTTACAAATAAATTCGTAAAACTTTGTCACCGTGACCACGAAGGATAGAGGACTCACACTCATCGCAGTAGAAGTTAAAAAACGTAGCAAAATACCTTTTTTACATGTGAAATTTCATCATTTTTCACTTATTACTGGCTGCATTTGTTGCTATTGGCACACTCTTCTTTCTAAGTAAGAGAGATTCTTTGTTGACTTTCGCACAGCATGCAAACCATAGTTACAGGTGTATGAAACTTTAGAAGTTATTTAATTTATAAAAAAATGAATGAACTGTTACATTTAAAAATTTTTAATAGATTTGGAAAATTCTAGAGTTTCATACACCTATAACTATGGTTTGCATGCTGTGCGAAAGTCATCAAAGAATCTCTTACTTAGGGAGAAGAGTGTACCTATTGCAACAAATGCAGCCAGTAGCAAGTGAAAAAATTATGAAATTTCACATGCAAACAAAATGTGTTTAATTGCCTTCTTTGAGCTCCCACTGCTATGAGTGTGAATCCTGAATCCTTCCTGGTCATGCTGTTAAAGTTTTATGAATTTATTTACAAAAGTATAGACAGTGGAAATTAAAATGTCCTGTGGTGCCTCTTCTGCTCCAAGTCAGCCCGTTTGATGTCCTACCCACCTTAAGAAGACTTCGAGCCAGTCATCTATCTTGGAACCTATTCCACAAGTTTGTACCTTCGTTAACAGTCTGCAGTGGGGCACAGCGTCAAATGCTTTTCTGAAATCTAGGTTTGTGGAACGTTCCATATTTTTCAGTGTATCCTTTGAGAAGAGACCGAGCCGAGTTTCATGCGAGCGTTGCTTATTAAAACCGTACTGATTCCTGGACAGAGGCTTTTGGTGCTGAAGATAGTTTATTACATTCAAACTCAGAACATGTTGAAACGTCCTGCAAGAAACCAAGATTAGGGATACGAGTATTTGTCTGTAATTCTGTGGGCCCATTCTTTTACACTTCTTATACACAACACAAAAGCTGCGCTTTTTCCAGTCGCTAGAGAATTAGCCCAGAGCGAGTTGTGGAATTAGCGACTCATGTGTTTTCAAATCGTTTACTTCTTTATCTACGCCAGGGATGCTTATGTCCACATCATATGGGGCTCAGTGCGATGGTCAAATGACGGTATGTTTGTACCGTTCTCCTGCGCTAAAGATTACTTAACCCTCAAACGAAGTTGTGCGTTCCTTTCCAATACCATTGAAACTGTACACCCCTGCCACTTCCTCTACTGGCCATTCTATTGTTGGAGGTTCTACGTCCCTCATTTTTGGTCCACATCGACCTGCAGACAAACTGGAAACGCTGCCCAGTTTCCAGCTTCCTCAGTGCACAGCTGTGAATTTGGGTCGTGCCATTACTGACGCCACGACGCCGTTAGCATTTCTATTGACCGTGTGTCCAAAATTTGTCAACTAAATATCATTTTATTTTCAGGTTTAGTCTTTTCATTTATTTTCGGTGTTACTGTGGCTTCGAGTTCTCACTCACGTATGTCAGTACTTGGTCCGAATTTTCCGGACTTAGTAAGAAAAGCGCCAGCAAAACTACAAGAGAAAGAAGAAGAGAGTAGCGATGCAAATCGTTTCGAAGACGAAAATGACCTTTCTTACAATAGTGAACGTGAAAATGATCCGTCTTACAATAGTGAACATGAAACTGCTTCAGAACAAAGCCGTGACTGTAGTGAATCAAATAATGTATAAAGAAATAGACATAGAGGGGAAGCATCTTGTATCTATGACAGAAATAGATAGAAGTGGTCCGCTTATGAACGTCAAACAAGTGTGACAACGCCAGACAACAACTTGTACTAGAAATTCCTGCATTGAACAGTTTTGTAAGCATTGGGAGACGCATGCAGTAGGTTGGAAGCATAGGACTATATGTCTACGAGTGATATGTTAGAAGGAACTGTGAATTATACCAACGTGAAAATTTCTTCATACGTAACAAGATTTTCTGATCAACAGTGCACGGAACTACGAGACATGAATGTCAGTCAACTTAACGCGCTGTTTGGATTATTATATTTTAGTGTCGACTTCTAATCTAATCATGAAAATCTTGAGTCTATGTTTGCAACAGTCGGCACTGGAAGAGGTACTTTCCGCGCCGCATCATCAATGAAGAGAGTGCTGATACTGCTTCAGATTTGATGATGCTGTAAGTAGGCTGTTTAGGTTTTTTTATTGGTAACGCCGCCGCCACATAGCGCTCTGTATGAAAATCACTGGCTGTGCTGTGTGCAGTCTGTGGCTGGTTGGCATTGTAATACTCGCCATTGTAGTGTTGGGCAGCGGCAGCTGGATGCTAACAGCGCGTAGCGTTGGCAGTTGGAGGTGAGCCGCCAGCAGTGGTCGACGTGGAGAGAGAGATGGCGGAGTTTTGAAATTTGTAAGAATTGCTGTGATGAACTGATATATATATTATGACTATTAAGGTAAATACATTGTTTGTTCTCTATTAAATTCTTTCATTTGCTAACTATGCCTATCAGTAGTTAGTGCCTTCCGTAGTTTGAATCTTTTATTTAGCTGGCAGTAGTGGCGCTCGCTGTATTGCAGTAGTTCGAGTAAGCACGATTTTTGTGAGGTAAGCGATTTCTGAAACATATAGGTTAATGTTAGTCAGGGCCATTGTCTTGTAGGGATTATTGAAAGTCAGATTGCGTTGCGCTAAAAACTATTCTGTGTCAGTTTAAGCACAGTCGTGTATAATTGTTCTAAGGGGACGTTTGAATTCAAACTAGCACACATGGGAGGAAGATAAATGAGCTTGCAGCAGCGACTTCTTGGATTATTGAAGGAATGGTCCACACAGTTCTGACATTTTGTAACTAATATTACCACGCATGCTTGGATGAAATGCTGGTTGGTTTTCGTGGGATATGCACATTTAGGATGTATATGCCTAGTAAACCAGAGAAATATGGGCTGTAATAATGACTTTAGCTGTTGCTCATTAAACTACTTTCTAAATATCTATGCATATACTGGAAAACACAGTGATGACGTTGGCTTGGCACCAGAGGAAAAAGCTTTCAGAAACCTATTCAGTTTGTTCTGAGACTACTAAAGCCAATTTACGGTATAAACATTACAGCTGACAACTACTTGGCTCTAGTGAATTAGTTTCAGAGTTGAAAGAACGAAAGTTGACCTATGTTTGTACGTTAAGGAAAAACAAAAAGGAAATCCCACCTGAATTCCAACCATCTGAGAGGCGTGTAAGAGGTTCAACACTTTATACACTGAAGAGCCAAAGAAACCTGTCAACTAAAGTGTAGGGCCCCCGCGAGCACGTAGAAGTGCCGCAACACAACGCCGGATGAGCCCGACTAATGTCTGAAGTAGTGCTCGAGCGAACTGACACCATGAATCCTGCAGTGCTGTCCATAAATCCGTACGATGGGGTGAAGATCTTCTGAACAGCACGTTGCAAGGCATTCCAGATGTGCTGAATAATTTTTATTTTTGGGCAGTTTGGCCGCCAGAGGAAGTGTTTAAACACAGAACAGTGTTCCTGGAGCCACTCTGTAGCAATTCACCACATGGGGGCTGTCGCACTATTCTGCTGCGTTTGCTCAAATCCGTCGGAATGGATGCAGGTGATTAGACAGGATGCTTACATACGTGTCACCTGTCAGAGTTGTATCTACACGTATGAGGGGTCCTATGTCACTCCAACTGCTCGCACCCCACACCATAACAGAGCCTCCACCAACTAGAACAGTACGCTGCTGACATGCAGGGTCCATGGATTCATGAAGCTGACTCCATAGCCGTACTCGCCGATCTGCTCGACCGACCAGGCAACATGTTTCCAGTCATCAACAGTCTAATGTCTGTATTGTTTGGCCCAGGTGAGGTGAAAAGCTGTGCGCCCTACTATCATCAGGGCTACACGAGTGGGTCTTTGGATCCTAAAGCCCATATCGATGATGTTTTGTTGAATGGTCCGCACGCTGAGACTTGTTGATGGCCCAGCATTGAAACCTGAGTTACGGAAGGGTTGCTTTTCTGTCATGCTGAACGATTCTCTTCAGTCGTCGTTGGTCCCGTTCTTGCACATTTGATGTTTTACCGGATTCCTGATTTTCGTGTTACACTCGTGAAATGGCCGTACGGGAAAATCGCTATTTCATCGCTTCTTCGAAGACGCTCTGCCCCATCCCTCGTGCGCCGACTACAACATCACTCAAATCTTGATAACCTGCCATTGTAGCAGTTGTAAGCGCTCTAACAACTGCGCCAGACACTTGCTGTTTTAACCAGGGGTTGCCGACCGCAGTGCCGTATTCTGCCTGTTTACATGTCTCCGTATTTGAATGCGCATGCCTATACCAGTTTCTTTGGCGCTTCAGTGTAGTTTCACGAATTACAGAACATTTATTTCTTATGTCCCTACAAAACGGAAATCTGTCATTTTAATTTCTAGTGTGTATCATCCAAAAAGTACAGATCCCAAAACAGGAAAACAGGAAAACCAGAACCCTATCGTAATGAGAGGCTGATCGATGACAAGCTACCAAAAGAACTAAGAATAACAATTCCAGAGTTTTGAAGAAACCTTTTCCAAAATCACACACACCGATTCTGAATTCAAATAGGAAACGATGTCCTCTGTGCCCCCGTGCCAGCGAAAAAAGACCAGCCAGAATAGAATATTCTGCACTCGTCCAGTTTGCCAAACCCGTCGTTCAATGCAGTGTGAAGAGCGTGGAGTGGAGAACTTGAGTGACACTGACCATTTGTGAAAAACTTTCCACCAGTTAATATTTCATGTTCATTACATGCTGCTAATTTTTCACACACTATATGCTCGTCTTACAGCAATTTGTTAGTTTATCGCGTTGTTTCTAAGACAATAAACTTGCTTCAATTCTATTTCACTTGATTTTCCAGCAGAATTACGTAAATTGTTTTCCTATTGTGATTTATTTTAAGGTATTTATGTTAAACTGATGTTTTGTGTTGTAATATAAGGAAATATGGCATTAATGAATAAATATTTTTGATGAAACTAAAATAAATAAATTTTCATGACTAAAACGAAGTTGTGTCCTCTTACACGCCACAAACGATTTATGGTACAAGGAAACCACTACTCCGTTTGAAGGTTAATCACGACATTTAAAACTTCGGCTTTCGTTTTGCTTTATTGTGCTGTCAGATTGTCAAGAGTGACAGCATGGAAGCGTCAGACCTCTTAACCCACTGAGTAGGAATACACTTGTGCAAAGGCCGATTTACAGTTATTTAAGTTTTGCCCATAATATTCCACTCTGCCCAGGTCCTTTATTGTGTCTCCAGTGTTGCCTACGCAGAGTGTTGTCACCGTCATTGACAATTTTTGTATCAGCTATAGGGACTCGGACCGAGCGAGGTGGCGCAGCGGTTAGCACACTGGATTCGCATTCGGGAGGACGACAGTTCAAAACCGCGTCCAGCCATCCTGATTTAGGTTTTCTGTGATTTCTCTAAATCGCTTCAGGCAATTGCCGGGATAGTTCCTTTGAGAAGGCACGGCCGACTTCCTTTCCCGATCCTTCCATAATCCGATGGGGCCGATGATCTCACTGTGTTTGTTCTCCCGCCCCAAATCAAGCAAACAAGAAAGGCTAAACGTACACACACCATACAACACCACAAGTGTCACCCGTCCTTTTGCGCAAGAAGACGTTGCGCTAGCAATCTCAGAGCTAAAAAACAAGAAAGAACCTGGACCAGATGTATCCACTCGGAAACACTGAGAAAACTAGCACCGCAGATCACCCCGTTCCTAACAACGTTACTGAGCGATGCCTTACGGCTGGGCAGAGTACCTACAGTACGTAAAACCTCCAAGGCAGTCATTATTAAAAAATTTGCGGACAGGGATCCTTCAGATCCAAAGATTTACAAGCCAATATGCCTAGTAAACACCCTAGCAAAGATTGAGGAGAAGCTACTGCGTAAGCGCCTGCAAACACACAGAGCTCTCATGGGTATGAGCCAACATCAGTTCGGCTTCAGAACTGGCAGATCAATAGATGATTCCATCAATCAGGCGCTACACATAGTTAATACTACAACACAGAAATACGCCATGGCAATAATGATTGACATTGCCGGAGCATCCGATAATCACTGGTGACCCGCACTGTTTCACAGGTTAAGGTATCTGGAGGTACCGCAGTCACCGTACAACAGTTTCCTAGACTACTGTAAAGACTAAGTAGTTGAATGGCAGATGGCAGATTAAAGAATCACCAAGGGCTATCCTCAAGGATCGATCTGCGGCCACATCTCCTGGGACATAAAAATCGGACCCCTCCTATAACTTCTGGATGGAGATGACAGGTCAGACGGAATTGTCACCTACACAGATGACCTATTAGTTGTAGTAACTGCAAGCAACAGATCCTAGTCAGAAGAGAAAGCCAGTGGGAACCTGCAAACACAATGACGACACAACAATAAACTCAGTTGAAAACAAAACAACATACACATTACTGAAAGGATCACTCCAAAGGAATCCTTGGGTTCAAATTGCGGACAAAAATATCAAACGAGCGCACGGTAAGCGCTATCTAGGAGTACACATAGATGAAAATTTGAATTTTCAGTAACACATAAGGCTAACAATAGACAAAACGGAAAAAAATACTACACAAACAGGTGGGGTTAAATTCAAAACAGTTCAGACTACCTCTACCAGTCATACGGACATATCACTGTTCGCTCTTCGAATCAGTACTCAGCTTCGCAGTTAGCACACGGCACATAGACTGAACCTGGTCACCAACAAAGCATCGGTCAGACGAGGGCACTTAAGTGTCCTACTTAGGCCATCAGGAGCCTTCGGCACTAGGGTGCTGCAACGCTCAGTGTTTGACCGTTCACGGCTCGCCTTTGACGGGGGAACCGAGCCGCTTGTGTCCGGCCCCACACGACTCGGCTCGCTCACGTACTCGCCTCATGTCTGTTGTCCGGATTCCGGACACGCGGATAACCGAGCAAGACCGGTCACCGCTGACGTCGCACCTCGCCTCGCCCCGGCTCGCTGCACTGTACTGTACAAATTCAACTCGTCTCTCTCTCTCCCTCCCTCCCTCCCTCCCTCCCTCCCTCCCTCCCTCCCTCTCTCTCTCTCTCTCTCTCTCTCTCTCTCTCTCTCACACACACACACACACAGACACACACACAATGTATTTATTTCCGTTGCTCTCTGTCTTGACGAAAGTCAAGGCACGATTTTTAATCATTTGTACTGTTAAAAATACATATCTATTAGTACACATCAATTACGCTAGTTAATTATAAATCTACCGCGTATCGTAATGAAACAGTGCTTTTAACTGCACTAATTACTCACCTGAAAGTCAGTGTCATTGACACTGCAAATTTGTTTCAGTTTGTGCAATCAAATAAGAAATAACTGAATTGTCGGTTTTTTTTCGCCTTATAATTCATTTATGGCCTGTTTAAATGGTGTCAGAAAATGAGCAAATTTTCCATCTGTACACACTGTCAGCAGCTGCTTCGTTATACTGAATGTGTAAAAATTCCAGCATAGTGTACAAGCTGTTCCAGCGTGTGCAGACCTCCTATTTCAACGATGATTTCAAAGATGAGCAGAGGCCACTTTTCTTAATGTACCTTACAATGCATTCTGCAGTATTTATTGTTGACGCGATGTTTGGGGCATGATTTAACAAGATTTATCTTCATAGAAAGTATGGCTAAGTGCTATGTTTATATAAGGAGCAATACAAGGAATCCTTTAGTGATTTTCCAAAGCCTTTATTACATTGGCACCCTGGTCGGAGACAAAAACAAAACTGTGCAACATGTCCGGCGAAATGTCCATTTCTTTCATAATATTTACTCCCGTATTCTTAACGTCCGTTAATTTTGTTGTAAATAAAACATTGTTCACAAGAGACCAATCTGTGTTAATGTAATGTGTTGTAAGCGTCAAATAGTGCACCTGGTTATGCGAATCAGTCCACATATCAACTGTCGCAGCACAAGTTTTATTAATAACTTCCGCAACAACAGAAGGCGTTATGCAGTTCCGTATTGCATCAGCTTGTTCTTTGACATGTCTGCTTATAATAGAGGGATGTGGCATGACATCTGATACTTTAACTTCTCCATAATTCGCACCTTGATGTATTAATTCTTGTCCTAGTTCTCTGAAATCTTCACCGGAAACAGCATTAAAACGTGTCGTATCTTTATCACACATTGCAACACACTTTGCTGTAATATTATTTTTATTACTGCCGGTATCTCTTAAGGAGCTGTATCTTTGTGAGGTTTCTTGCAAGTGTGTTTCTTAAAATGAGTGGTTCCTGACTGGGAACACAACAATGTGGAGCGGTTTATGCACGATACTTACCCAGCATACGCACTGTTTTCGTCTACAACCATCGGAAATGTACTCCATACTTGGCTTTTTAGACCTTCCCGTTTCTTCAATGTGTAAACATTAGTTTCAATCTTACTTCTACTGCAGTGGCTTCCTCGCGCTGCATGATTGTAGAGAGAGAGAGACACGCCACAAATGAGGAGCCCGTACTGGCTGCAGTCTCACACCGATAATGACACGTGTAATGTGTTTGAAGTCACGTGCTACGTATTCGGTCACGCCTTCTATGCTCGTTCACTAGAACTAGTGCGGGCAGCCTATGCAGTTAGGGTGTGCTCGCCCCACCTCGTATTTTGAGCTCGCTTACTCGGTCATGCAGGACTCTATTCGGCACCACCTCAGCGTATGCACTGTGTGTGGGCTCGGAATATACCCCATAGAAATCACGATCAAATACAGAGCTACAAGGTACTGGTTAATGATGGGGAGACTAGATAAGGTACACACAATTACTGGTGTGCCGATAGAGACGATACGTCACCTTAAAAGTTGGCGTTGGGATACATGGCAAGGTGAGTGGGATGTAAGTGATAAGGGACGTAGACTGCACGACTTCCTTCCTGACACAAGGGAGCGGTTGGGAATGAATCGTATCGATCCCAGCTGTGGTATGATACATTGCTTCACGGGACACGGACCTTATCCCACGCACTTAAGTCGCGTGAGTCTGAGGCAGACTCCTACATGCACATACAGAGAAGGAGGTTCCCCAGAACACACCGTCTTTTTTGCGGCCAATACGCGAACAATATTCACTACACTTAGACTACACAGATACAGAAATGGATATAAACGCAGCCATAAGAGACGAAGAACAATGGGCAGAATTAAACGTGTTGACAAACAGTATTTCAAAAACAACACATGAAGAGTACATGCGGACATGACACAACAGACATGCCATTGTGCAACGTAACAACAATCTCCAGAGGGTGGACAGCGATAGCCACAGTGACAGCGAAAACAGTGACAACCAGGAGGAACGGGAGGAGGGAGCTGAGATGTGACAGTGAATAAGCATAGAGTGCTGGTGAAATCACTAAATGCTGTACACGGATACTAAATTTAATACATAGGATTAGTAATATACAAGATAAGCAATACTATTTCTTTAGTAATAGCCATTTGTGTGTGTGTGTGTGTGTGTGTGTGTGTGTGTGTGTGTGTGTGTGTGTGTGACTGGCGATCGAACAGCTTGAAGAAATCATTCCGAGGTATTCACTGTCAGTCACATTCGGTGATGGTACTAACAAATATCTCCTCCATCGTATCATCATTTTATATTCTTCTTAAAAAGCAACAAAGTGTTATTTATATTTCAACGTTAAATTATTGTTATTTTGAAAAGTATTATTCTTTGTAAATGTTATAGATAAAACAAAAAAAGAAAAGTGTGAAAAGCTAAAAAGCGAAAATTGTAAGGTGTACGACCTGTTTTAAAACACCAGGTAACAGGTCTATAATTTGGAAATAAATAAATAAATGTAGGGACTCGGTATGGCGTTCCAGTCTGTCTGCTGCAATGGCTACTCGATAAGGCGACAAAACTCTGCTTCAGTTCTCTTGGAGAGGTCGCAGTACACTTTGCAGCACCGCACCTTCCCAGTATCGTCGCGACATATGTAAATCTTATACTCGCTTTCCTTACTGCGGATCCAGTGTCACATTCATTCCATTTCATATGGTTTCGCGTTGTTACATGTCAATACTAATGGGACATGAGAAATTCCAGAAGATTAACAATGACTTACTGCCACGGAGTAGGTGGCAATTTTGGATGATCAAGTTCATCCCGTGGTGCAATATTTGTTCTCCAATGGTGATGGTGTGTTCCGAGACGACAGGGCACCTTTTCACACAGTTCCATTATTCCTTGTGCTTTTGTGAGCACGGCGATGAATTGCGCAATTTTCCGCCGCCACCAGAGTCACCAGATCATTGTTGAGCCTTTGTTGTCTGCTTTGGAGAGAAATGTGCGTGATAGCTGTCCAGCTCCATCACTGTTACCTGAAGTTGGCACAGTTTTGCAAGAACAGTGGTATAAGATTCCGTATAAAATCACACAGGGACTGTATTTATGCATTCCGAGACCACAGGAAGCTGTTTTATAAGCCAAATTGTTTCATACATCGAATTAGGCATGATGTGTTCAGCTGAGTTTGTGGGTTTCATGACAAAAATAACGTTTTGGCACCTGTAGCTGATTTCAGGTTCACAACAGTAATTTTATAAATGTTTCTCGGAAGCGATTAGGGTTTCAGTTCGGAGTAATCAATACAGAAATACACAATTTAGTCTTTGTAGGAAGAAATTATCTAAGTGTAAGGTAAACTGAAGAAACTGCAAGAAGGTGAGAATTTAAGGAGATGGGACCTGGATAAACTGAAAGAACCAGAGGTTTTACAGAGATTCCGAGAGAACATTAGGGAACAATAAACAGGAATGGGAGAAAGAAGTACAATAGAAGAAGAATGGGTAACTTTGAGGGATGAAGCAGTGAAGACAGAAGAGGATCAAGTAGGTAACAGGACGAGGGCTAGTAGAAATCCTTGCGTAACGGAACAACTACTGAATTTAATTGATGAAAGGATAAAATATAAAAATGCAGTAAATGAAGCAGGCAAAAAGGAATACAAACGTCTCAAAAATGAGATCGACAGGAAGTGCAAAATAGCTAAGCAGGGATGGCTAGAGGACAAATGCAAGGATGTAGAGGCTTGTCTCACGAGGGGTAAGGTAGATAATGCCTAAAGGAAAATTAAAAAGACCTTTGGAGAAAAGAGAACCACATGTACGAATATCAAGAGCTCAGATGGAAACCCAGTTCTAAGCAAAGAAGGGAAAGCAGAAAGGTGGAAGGAGTATACATAGGGTCTATACAAGGGCGATGTACTTGAGTACAATATTATTGAAATGGAAGAGGATGTAGATGAAGATGAAATAGGACATACGATACTGCGTGAAGAGTGACAGAGCACTGAAAGACCTGAGTCTAAACAATGGCCAGGGAGTAGACAACATTCCATTAGAACTACTGACGGCCTTGGAAGAGGCAGTCCTGACATCTGGTGAGCAAGATGTATGAGAGAGGTGAAATACCCTCAGGCTTCAAGAAGAACTTAATAATTCCAATCCCAAAGAAAACAGGTGTTGACAGATGTGAAAATTACAGAACCATCAGTTTAATAAGTCACAGCTGCAAAATACTAACACGAATTCTTTACAGACGAATGGAAAAACTGGTAGAAGCAGACCTCGGGGAAGATCAGTTTGGATTCCGTAGAAATAATGGAACACGTGAGGCAATACTGACCTTACGACTTATTTCAGAAGAAAGATTAAGGAAAGGCAAACCTACGTTTCTAGCATTTTTAGACTTCTCTTAGTTGACTGGAATACTCTCTTTCAAAATCTGAAGGTGGCTGTGGTAAAATACAGGGAGCGAAAGGCTATATACAATTTGTACAGAAACCAGATGGGAGTTATAAGAGTCGAGGGACATGAAAGGGAAGCAGTGGTTGGGATGGGAGTGAGACGGGTTTGTAGCCTCTCCCCGATGTTATTCAATCTGAATATTAAGCAAGCAGTAAAGGAAACAAAAGAAAAACTCGGAATAGGTATTAAAATCCAGGGAGAAGAAATAAAAACTTGCAGGTTTCGGCGATGACATTGTAATTCTGTCAGAGACAGCAAAATAACTGATGATGGTCGAAGCAGGGAAGATATAAAATGTAGACTGGCAATGGCAAGGAAAGCGTTTCTGAAGAGTAGAGATTTGTTAACGTCGAGTATAGATTTAAGTGTCAGGAAGTCGTGTCTGAAGGTATATGTGTGGAGTGTAGCCACGTATGGAAGTGAAACATGGACGATAAATGGTTTGGAGTAGAAGAGAATAGAAGCTTTCGAAATGTGGCACTACAGAAGAATGCTGAAGATTTGATGGGTAGATCACATAATTAATGAGGAGGTATTGAATAGAACTGAAGTGCAGCTATCCACTAAGGTGCCGTGTGGCTTGTAATTATCGTCTGGTAGCAAAACTTGGTACATACTTTAATGTGTCGATGGAGAACCGATCTACGCTGGAAAAAAGTTCGTTTCAGTTTAGGGCACCAGGGGCAGATCTGGATATGTGAATGCAAGAAAAACATACAGAAATGTTTCCATATGTAATGGATTAGAAAAGGGATGTGGGCAGGAAAGGTGTAAAAAATGAAAAAAGTATAATGTTTATTTTATTATGAACCATGGGCTTCACAGTTTGTTCAATATTTGCACCATAGACATCAACAAGATACTGTACAGTGCCAGAGTTGCACCTTATGACCAAAACCGAATTTTGTTTTCCAGCGTAAATCAGTTCCACATTAAACGTATTAGCATATTTATGAAGTTTCGCTGTCATACGAGAATTACAACTGACGTGGACCTCCGTCTAAAGCAACAGCTTGATTATAACCACTCGGTACTGCGGCTGCAGATTCAATACTTAACTGACTATTTGAACAATTATCCGTTAATTACAGTTGTAAATTCATGCTGACATCGTAGTTACAGACATGCGGTCACTTATATGCCAGGAATAAAGCCAGTCTCAGAACATTTTGGACGTACTTTACAAGAATAAAAACGTATTCAGCATTTTTCAGTGTATTAACACGTAGTCGAAGTCGTCTTGCCCCAGTATTGGAATATTAAAATAAAAATTGATACAAGTGGTAAAACACGATAAAGAGCCCATGCTTTTTAATACGGCAAAGGAAAACAAACAGCCCCTAAAGATGAATGTGAAAAATACGGTTAACATTTAATATCAACCACCCCCGATCTCCACCAGTAATTAATTCTTATCGCTTCAAGGTGTTAAATGAAGCAGGTGCCTCTCTCTGATGTAAGAAGGTAGATATCTAATGTGCTGCTGAGGGCGACGGAGAGAGGAATAGTGTCTTTCATCAGACGTCAGTAAGGCTTTCTTTTGAACTTTAGGGGTGCCGTCGACGGCTTTAGCTAGAAACAAATCAGTCTCATCCAGTCCCGTCTTACGGAGCCCAGTCTGCCAAGGCGACAGAAGTTACACCTTTTCCGGCACGAGGAGAGCCATGAATAGTAATTCATCGGTGGACGGTGCACCTATTTCGTAGCGGTGTTGAGGGAAGGAATTTGTGTACCGCCGCTGCGTCGGGGACCTGAAGGTGCGGCGTTTATCTGGCCCTGCAGGCCGTGCCGCTGCCAATAGACGGCGCTGCCCGCGACGTGTGAGGCGGAGGGGGCGCCTGTGGGGGCGGAGCAGGAGCGGTGAGTCAGGGCGCGCGTGCCGCCGCAAGCGATGCGCCGCAACTTGCCACCCCCGCGACCCCACCCCTGTCGTCTTGTGCGTGGCCCGAGGCGCGAAGCGAGGGGGAGGGAGGGGGGGAGGGGAGGGAACTGTACCTCCGCAAGGCGCCGGACACGGACCACTATGCGTGCTCCTCCTTCTTCAATGTCCGCCACACACGGCTGCATAGGACGCTGCCTTAACAAGGTTCTTTGTATCTGATACACGAGCATGTTTATGAGATGTATTAAATACGTAACGGTAACTTCTGTTTTTTGAAAACCATTTCCTTATTCGTCTGCATCAAAGTTATCCCTTTCGAAACAGTTCCCATTAGATATCTACTTACGACAGTGCTTTTCCGAATCTCGAATCACTTTTGAAACTCGATATTCAGTACAGCTTGAAGCTCTCTCAGCATTGGGTAGTTAATCTCTCTTATGCTTATAAAACGACGTTCTTCTGCTACCTGTCCTCTTCGATTGCATAAGGGAGCAGGCGATTTTGTAGCAAATTGGAAGAATAATTACACGCCAGTCAAGCAACTTAGAGGGACACATCTACCATCATTTTAAACGCCATACTTTATAAGTTAAGAAATATAAAATAAAACAAACACCATCCGAACAGTCCATGAACCCCTAAGGGTACTGACCGGCCGCGGTGTCACTCTCAGACCTTAGACGTCACAGGTTGCGAAGACTGAGCGGTGTGTGGTCAGCAGAGCATCCCGCGTTTGCCAACAGTACTCGGCAACCTCTGACGGTGACATATGCAAGTGCTAGTCAAACCCGACAGCCCTTAACTTTGGCGATCTGACACTAACCGGCGTGGCCACTGCGACAAGGCCGTTGGTTAGATTAAGAAATATACTCCCTAATACACAACGATTAGCCAGTACATTAGGATCACCAACCTACTGTCAGCATAAACCCCTATAGGTGATAGAAAGTCAGGTGGAGAGGAATGACTGTTAGATACACTCACGGTGCATGTACACACATCAAAAATTGTTTAGCATCACCTCAGTTCCGAGACTTCCGGAACCAGGGAGATCTTCAGAGGTGGTGGTCCCGATTACTGTACACACCGGTACCTCTAATAACCAGTAGCACGTCTTGCATTGATGCATCCCTGTATTCGTCGTGGCATGCTATCCACAAGTTCATCAAGGTACTGTTGGTTCCCACTCCTCAACGGTGATTTGGCGTAAATCCCTCGGAGTGGGTCACGTTGTCCACAAACAGCCCTTTTCAAACTATACCAGGCAGGTTAGATAGGGTTCTTGACTGAAGGACATACTGGACACTCTAGCCGAGCGATGTGGTCATCCTGAAAGAAGTCATTCACAAGATGTGCACGATGGGTGCCCGAATTGTCGTCCATGAAGACGAAAGCCTCGCCAGTATGCTGCCGATATGGTTGCATTAGCGGTCGGAGAATGGCATTCACGTATCGTACAGCCGTTATGGTGCCTTCCATGACCACGAGCAGCGTATGTTAGCCCCACATATAGCCACGCCCAAAATCAGCAGGGGAACTCTATACTCGCTCGACTGTGTGTCTAAGATGTTCATTCTGACCGGGCTGCCTCCAAACACGTCTCCGACGATTGTCTGGTTGAAGGCATCAGCAACATTCATCGGTGAAGAGAACGTGATGCCAATCCTGATCGATCCATTCGGCATGTTGATGGGCCCCTCAGTACCGCGCTGCATTGTGTCGTGGTCCCAAAGAGGGACTTAGCCATGGACGTAGAGAGTGAAGTTGCGGACCATCAGCCTATTGCGCACAGTTTGAGTCGTAACACGACGTCGTGTGGCAGCACAAAATGCATTATTTAACTTGGTGGCGTTGCTGTCATGGTTCTCCCGAGCCAAAATCCGTAGGTAGCGGTCATCCAACGCAGCCTGGGCCGCCTGAGCGAGGCAATTCGTCGATAGTTCCTCTCTCTCTCTGTATCTCCTCCATGTCCGAACAACATCGCTTTTTGTTCACTCTGAGATGCCTGAACCCTTCCCTTGTTGAGAGCCTTTCCTGGTACAAAGTAACAATCCGGACGAACTGGGTATTGACCGTCTAAGCATGGTTGAACTACAGACAACGTGGGGCATGTACCTCCTTACTGGTTAAACGACAGGAACTGATCGGCTGTCGGACCCCGTCCAATAGGCGCTACTCATGCATGGTTGTTTACACCTTGCGGTGGCTTTAGTAACATCTCTGAACAGTGAAAGGGACTGTGTCTGGGATACAATATCCACAGTCAAAGTCTACCCCAGCAGTTCGGGAAACCGGGGTGATGAAAAACTTTTCTTGGTGTGTGTAGTGTCAGTGAGCGTCTGGTCCGTATGTAGAACGATGCAGGCGTGCTATTTATCTGTTTGACCGACAACAGATTGTTATAGCTCGGAGGCTTGGAACGAGCATTTCTAAAACTGCACGACTTTGTGCTGTTCGTGGAATGCTGCGGCGAGTGTGAACAGGTAGTTGCTGTAAAGCTGAGTGACACGGTCGACATCACTCTTGTTCATGTTAGAATATGTGACGATGTTGGCTTTACTATCCTTGTTAAACTTCGATTTGGACATACAGAAACCGCCTTGAAGGTTGTCTGACATTTTGTGGAGGTTATTTCGTTTTGTTTCAGTTTCCTTGTTTTCAACGACTTCGGTAGTAATTAGACATCGGGAGAGAGCAGAATGGGGCGCTCAGTGGCACTCACGGACCTCGAACGTGGGTGTTATGTCATACGTCTGTATTCGAGATTTCCACACTTCTAAACATTCCTAGGTTCACTATTTCCGATGTGACAGTGAAGCGGAAACGTGAAGGGACACAGCACCAAAGCGGACAGGCCGACCTTGTCTTTTGACTGACAGAGGCCGCCGACAGTTGAAGAGGGTCGTAATGTGTAATAGCCAGACATCTATCCTGACCACCACACAGGAATTCCAAAATGCATCAAGATCCACAGCAAGTTCTATGACAGCTAGGCGGGAGGTGAGAAAACTTGGATTTGATGGTCGAGCGGCTGCTCATAAGCCATACATCACGCCGGTAAAAGCCAAACGACAGACCGCTTGGTGTAAGGAGCGTAAACATAGGATGATTGAACAGTGGAAAAAATGTAGTGTGGAGTGACGAATCACTGTGGCGTTATGGCTTGGTCGTGTTTTTCATGGAGCGGGTTTCCGACTCTTGTTGTTTTGCGTGCCCCTATCATATCGCAGCCCTACATTGATGTTTTAAGCACCTTCTAGCAGTTCGGAGATTGCATATTTCAACACGATCGAGAGCCTGTTCATAATACACGGCGTATGGCGGAGTGGTTACACGACAATAACATCCCTGCAATGGACTGGCCTGCACAGAGTACTGACCTGAATCCTATGGATCACATTTGGGATGTTTTGGAATGCCGAATCCGTCCCAGGCCTCACCCACCTACATCGATACCTCTCCTCAGTGCAGCACTCCGTGAAGAATTGGCTGGAATTCCCCAAGAAACCTTCTAGCACCTGACTGATCGTATTCCTGCGAGAGTAGAAGCCGTCATCACAGCTGAGGGTAGGCCAATACCATACTGAATTCCAGCATTACCGATGGAGGGAGCCACGAACTTGTAAGTATTTTCAGCCAGGTGTCCAGATACTTTTGATCACAAAATGTAGTGCAGAACGTGTTAAGATTTCCGTACACTGCATCCATGGTGGATGGTGAACTGTAACTGTGATTTGGTGATTTATGTAGCTGTAATATGCAACAAATTTTTTTAAGACTTTGATATCATTTATTTTCTGCACCAATAACTAGTTTTCAAGCCACTGCAGGCTCATCCTTAGCAGGTACATTATCGGAAATATGTGCAACTAGACACCAGGGACGTGGTACCGGCAGAAATAACGGAAATTTGGCTACCGAAAAGTGTATGAAACAAAAAGGTTGTTATGTTTAGAGTAGTTAAATACTCTACGTGTGTGTGTGTGTGTGTGTGTGTGTGTGTAAGCAGGCAATATGTACTCTATCAGAATGAATTTGTAATGGATACTACGAGGGAATCCATTATATATATCCTGAAAGATAACGATCTTTTGGTATAATAAGCTTTTCGTCAACTGCATTCCCGTTATATCAACCACCAACCACTATTCTACAGCCCAGCTGCAATGTTCCCATTACACCTCCATCTGAAAATGAGGCTGCTGTGGCACGAAAACCAGTTAACTCTCCAATAAATTGTGTCAGTATTCAAAAAGCCACTAGTTGCGCATAATACTCAGGTATATCGCCCAGTGTTTTTGCTCTAATTGGGAGCGGATAAGTCACATGGAGCAGTCTCTGATAAATACGAAGGCCGGTTCATAATTTCATAATTGTTTTTGGTGATAAATTCAGGAACAAGCAAGAAACATTTTCCTCACAAAGAAGGTTGAATTAGTCCGTCATATTCCTTAATGGTCGCTCGACACTGTCTCAAGAACCATGGCGTTAAAACGGAAGGTTCCACATTCCCACTGCACTTTTACGGTCTTTGAGTTTCGGTGTCATATCCGTAACCTCATGTTTAATCACCTGTCATCAGGCATTTAGTAGTTCTACACCGATATTGTATTCATCTAAAGATTCCTAAGCAACTTGCACTCACCACCGTTTTTATCTCAAAGTCAACAATCGTGGAAGAAATTTTGTTGCTATACATTTCGTAACCAAAAGGTCCGGAAAAAATCAGCGACTTCTCGGATTGAGATTCGTTTATCGTTCATAACATCGGCGACCTTCCTGGCAAAGGGAGGGTTTGGCGAACAAGAAGGCAAGGAGTAGAAACTCTCACTATGTGTTGTCGGGCATTGTCTTGCTGAAGTGTAAGTGCAGGATGGCTTTCCATGAAGGGCAGCAAAACAGTGCGAAGAACATATTCTAAACACTTCTGTGCTATACGAGTGCCACAGGCGACAACTAAACGGGTATTGCCACTGAGTGAAATGTCTCTCTTCGCTGGTTGTCAGGTCGTATGGTTGGCAACAGTCAGGAAGGTATACAACCACTTTCCAGGACGTCTTGAGACACGTCTTCGGCCTGGAATCTCACTGAGTGGAGTACAACTGTCTTCAGTGGGAGTACCACTTCGAACTGAGCCCCGATGACTATCTCGGGATTTTGACAATGTAACATGCGAATAACAAGCCCGCCCGTGGGATAGGGGTTAGTCGGCACGGTAAGTCAGAAGGTTAGCTGCCCATCGCAATAAAAGACTGAGTGAATGGATCAACGATGAACTTGAGCCTGTGTTATGGGACGTCGGCCCCTAAAAACACAACGAAAAAACAGGGGTAGCGTCTTCGATAAGCAATTAAAATATGTTAGGTCGCTGGTCAAAACTCACCACAGCATTGTAGGCCGAAGACTTCCGGCATAAGAAGTCAGCCTCATTCTGCCAACGGCCTTGTCAAAGAGTGCGGAGGAGCGGACAGAGGTTTAGGGCACTCTCTTGTATTTTGGCTGGGAAACTGCCTCTAAAGGCGGAAGAATAATCAATGATCAACAACATGAGGATGCACAAGGCGATGAAAACCGCCGCATTAAAGACTCACAACGAAATGTATGAGACAGGCGAAATACCCTCAGACTTCAAGAAGAATATAATAATTCCAGTCCCAAAGAAAGCAGGTGTTGACAGATCGGCAAATTACTGAACTATCAGTTTAATAAGTCATGGCTGCAAAATAATAACGCGAATTCTGTACAGACGAATGGAGAAACTGGTAGAGGCCGACCTCGTGGAAGATGAGTTTGGATTCCGTAGAAATATTGGAACACGTGAGGCAATACTGACCCCACGACGTATCTTAGAAGCTAGCATTTGTAGACTTAGAGAAAGCTTTTGACAATGTTTACTGGAATAATCTCTTTCAAATTCTGAAGGTGGCAGGGATAAAATATAGGGAGCGAAAGGCTATTTACAATTTGTACAGAAACTAGATGGCAGTTATAAGAGTCGAGGAACATGAAAGGGAAGCAGTGGTTGGGAAGGGAGTGAGACAGGGTTGTAGCCTCTCCCCGATGTTATTCAATCTGTATATTGAGCAAGCAGTAAAGAATACAAAAGAAGAATTCGGAGTTGGAATTAAAATCCAAGGAGAAGCAATAAGAACTTTTGAGGTTCGCCGATGACATTGTAATTCTGTCAGAGACAGCAGAGGACCTGGAAGAGCAGCTGAACAGAAAGGATAGTGTCTTGAAAGGTGGATATAAGATGAACATCAACAAAAGCAAAACGAGGATAATGGAATGTAGTCGAATCGGGCGATGCCGAGGGAATTAGGTTAGGAGCAATTGAGAAAATCAAAGTAGTAAATGAGTTTTGCTATTTGGAGAGCAAAATAACTGATGATGGTTGAAGTAGGTAGGATATAAAATATAGACTAGCAATGGCAAGAAAAGTGTTTCTGAGGAATAGAAATTTGTTAACACCGACTGTAGATTTAAGTGTCAGAAAGTCGTTTCTGAAAATATTTGTGTGGGGCGTAGCTTTCAATGGAAGTGAAACATGGACGATAAATAGTTTAGACAGGAAGAGAATAGAAGCTTTCGTAATGCGATGCTACAGAAGAATCCTGAAGATTAGATCGATAAATCACATAACTAATGAGGAGGTACTGAATAGAATTGGGGAGAAGACAGGATATAGTTTTAAGTCCTTATGTGCTTCTAAGTAATTAATGCGTAAGACTTGTTTTGGGGTGCTTGGAAACGCGACAATAAAATCTTAATCGCATTTTTCTAATGATTGCTGCAAGGTTGGTACATTTGTCAGTTATCTGACGAGATTGTAGTTTATAGCTCTCTTCTGTTTTCTTTGGCCCAGATATCTTTCTGATGATTTTACGTTCTTCCTTCAATACGTTTTCAAAGTCACCTTTATGTGGACTGTCACGGTTTGATGAGCATACAGGACTTTAGGTTTTAATATTGTATCATAGTGGCTAACTTTAGTGTTTTTGGACCAGCATTTTTTATTGTACACCTTGTACTTTCTTCCATAGGCGCTCTTTAGTTTCTGGAGGTGAATGATTTGTGCTATTTTCTCTCGCCCCGTAGGTTCAAGGATTCCACCTAAGTATTAAAAATATGGGATATTGATATGATCGTATTTTGGAGTCAAGTTTTTGGTGTCAGTATTTTGTGGCGATAAACTCGGAATTTAGGAAAGATATTTGCAGACCAACTTTCTCTGTACATTTTTTAAGGGTTTCAACCTGCTCGGTTGCTGTCACCTCATCAGCCGCTAGTAATGTTAAGACGTCAGGAAAAGGTAAACATGAAACTCTTGTCATCCTTGATTCGCCCCATACGTATAGGTTTCAAATAGTTTTTATTCTTTTTATTCTAATAACCCAGTGGAAACATTGGACAAACAACTTTAAGCTATCATCATTTGTGAAAGTAATATATCATTTGCACACAATATCCCTCGGTAGGACATCTGACAACTCTGTCAACCGATGCCAAGGCAACTACTTCAATAAGGGAAGGAGATGGATCACTGCCTTACTGACTTGCTCAAATTGTGAAGTTCTTTCTTTTCAATAATTCTGAAATTGTAGTCATTTGTTTACCTGAACATGTAGAGCACATTCATTGATTTCAGTACCTTTCAGATAATTTCTTTTAGCCTAGTGAGTACACTATGTGATCAAAAGTATCGGGACAATACGTTTTTCATATTAGGTGCATTGTGCTGCCACCTACTGCCACGTACTCCGTATCAGCGACCTCGGTAGTCATTAGACATCATGAGAGGGCACAATGAGGAGTTCCGCGGAGGTTACGGACAGGTGTTTGAGGGTAATTTGTATCACACATCCGTACGCGAGATGTACACACTCCTAAACATTTCTAGATCCACTGCTTACGATGTGATAGTGAAAACGTGAAGAGACACGTGCAACAGAAAAGCTTACACAACGGAATCGTTTGTTGCCTGACAAAGACCGCCGACAGTTGAAGACGGTCGTAATGTGTAATAAGCAGACGTCTATCCAGACCATCACAAACTTCTAAGTTCTAGGGGACTGATGACATCATATGTTGAATCCCATGGTGCTGAGAGCCATTTGAACCATTTGAAACTTGGATTTCATGGTCGAGCGGCCACACATCACGCCGGCAAATGCCAAACGACGCCTCCCTTGACATAAGGAGTGTAAGCATTGGACGATTGAACAGTGCAAAAACGTTGTGTGGAGGAACGAATCACGGTACAGAATGTAGCGATCCGATGGCAGGGTGTGGGTGTGGGTATGGCGAATGCCGGATGAACGTCACCTGCCAGCGTGTGTAGTGCCAACAGTAAAATTCGGAGGCGCTATTGTTATGGTCTGGGCCTGTTTTTCATGCAGTGGGCTTTCACCCCTTGTTGTTTTGCGTAGCGCTATCACAGCACAGGCCTACGTTGATGTTGTAAGCACCTTCTTGCTTCCCACTGTTGAAGAACAGTTCGGGGATGGAGATTGGATATGTCAACACGATCGAGCACCTGTTCATAATGTACGGAGTATGGCGGAGTGGTTGGAGAACAAAAACATCCCTGTAATGGACTGGTATGCACAGAGTCCTGCCTGAATCCTATAGAATGTCATCAAGGCTAAGGGTGGGTCAACACCACATTGAATTCCAGTATTACCGACGGAGGGCGCCGCGAACGTGTAAGTAATTTTCAGCCAGATGTCCGGATACTTCGTATCACATAGCCTATTGCCCAACTTCGTTGTTGTTATATATCAAATGTTCAGAGCAGTAGGAGCGAGCATCTATCGTATGGTGCAGGGAAGGAGGATAAGGAGGTAACGGGTTGTATCCCGGATCAGCCGCAGTCGTACTGCACCGAGGCAGGAAGTAGAGGTTGGGAGCCTCTTCGTCGCGTGAGACGTGTGGCCACACATCGCGCCGCGGACGCTCCCGGAAGGCGCGCAGAACGGAGCCTCGCCGCCCGAGAGGGAAGTGTTCCGCCGACACGGGGCCGGAACAGGCCATTAGCGGCGCGGCCGCACGTCACTCGAGGTGAGGCGAGGCGAGGTGATATGTGGCAAGGCGAGGCGAGGCGAGCGCAAGGCAGGCGGCCTGCTGCAGCAGTGGGCAGGGACACTTCTCAGCAAGGCGGGCAGACAAGGCACGGCCGCCGGTCACGCAGAGCGGGCTGCTGCGGCTCGGGTGTCGCCACCTGCTGACGCTTTGCGGGGCGGGCGTGTGCCGTCTGCTGGCCTCCACCGTCCTCAATCACGTGATGCCCCTTCACCATCTGCTCGCACATTACCAGAGGTGAGCGAGTTGTTTGTTGAGGTAGTGGACTTCAAAATCAGCAGTCAGGTGACTGCGCTATTCTGGTGCGTGGACCAGAGAAGTGCTCAGCTGGAATAACAGAAACCTCCGGCCTGGCATTCCGGCGAGCGCGGCTGCCACACGCCGGTCCCTGTCGCATACTGCCTACGCCCGCGTCCATTATATGTCGGGAAGGAGCGCTTTTCACAACACCAAGGAAAGACGGCACAAATAGTAGCCTCCCTGATCACCTCATTCGTGTTCCACTTTCGACTGAAGGCAGCTGTCATAGCAAGCAATATTTCTTTGTCTTCAGCTCACTGCCGCGATATAATTTATTTGGTGGAGTACTACTTGTATAAAATAATTACACTACTGGCCATTAAAATTGCTACGCCAAGAAAAAATGCAGATGATAAACGGGTATTCATTGGACAAATATATAGTACTAGAACTGACATGTCATTACATTTTCACGCAATTTGGGTGCATAGATCCTGAGCAATCAGTACACAGAACAACCACCTCTGGCCGTAATAACGGCCTTGATACGCCTGGGCATTCAGTCAAACAGAGCTTGGATGGCGTGTACAGGTACAATTGCCCATGCAGCTTCAACACGATACCACAGTTCAAAGGGTGTGACAGGCGTATTGTGACGAGCCAGATGCTCGGCCGCCATTGACCAGACGTTTTCAATTGGTGAGATATCTGGAGAATGTACTGGCCAGGGCAGCATTCGAACATTTTCTGTATCCGGAAAGGCCCGTAGAGGACCTGCAACATGCGGTCTTACATTATCCTACTGAAATGTAGAGTTTAGCAGGGATCGATTGCATGGTAGAGCCACGGCTCGTAACACATCTGAAATGTAACGTCCCCTGTTCAAAGTGCCTTCAGTGCGAACAAGAGGTGACGGAGACGTGTAACCAATAGCACCCCATACCATCACGCCGGGTGATACGCCAGGATGGCGATGACGAATACACGCTTCCAACGTGCGTTCACCACGATGCCGCTAATCACGGATGCGGCCATCATGACGCTGTAAACAGAACCTGGATTCATCCGTAAAAATGCCTTTTTGCCATTCGTGCAGCTAGGTTCGTCGTTGAGTACTCCATCTGAGGCGCTCCTGTCTGTGATGCAGTGTCAAGGGTAACCGCAGCCACTGTTTCCGAGCTCATAGTCCATGCTGTTGCAAACGTCGTCGAACTGTTCGTGCAGATGGTTGTTGTCTTGCAAACGTCTCCATCTGTTGACTCAGGGATGGAGGCGTGGCTGCACGGCCCGTTACAGCCATGCATATAAGATGCCTGTCATCTCGACTGCTAGTGATATGAAGCCGTTGCGATCCAGCACGGCTTTCCGTATTACCATCCTGAACCCACCGATTCCATATTCCGCTAACAGTCATTGGATCTCGACCAACGCGAGCAGCAATGTCGCGATACGATAACCCGCAATAGCGATAGACTACAATCCAACCTTTATCAAAGTCGGAAACGTGATGGTACGCATTTCTCCTCCTTACACGAGGCATCACAACAACGTTTCACCAGGCAACGCCGGTCAACTGCTGTTTGTGTATGAGAAATCGTTTGGAAACGTTCCTCATGTCAGCAGGTTGTAGGTTTCGCCACTGGCACCAAACTTGTGTGAATGCTCTGGAAACCTAATTATGTGCATATCACAGCATCTTCTTCCTGTCGATTAAATTTCGCGTCTGTAGCTCGTCATCTTCATGGTTTAGAAACTTTAATGTCCAGTAGTGTAGAAGCAAACTTAGTCTGTCAAAAACTTTTAATTTTTTTTAACAGTTTCTTGTAGTTGACATAACTGTGTTACAACTGGTCACCAGAGTTGTACGAGAAATACCAATTTTGTAACGAAAAAAAGGTCTCCTCTGGAGTTAGAAAAAATGGCTTTGAGCACTATGCAACTTAACTTCTGAGGTCATCAGTTGCCTAGAACTTAGACCTAATTAAACCTAAGTAACCTAAGGACATCACACACGTCCATTCATGAGGCAGGATTCGAACCTACGACCGTAGCGGTCGCTCAGATCTGGACTGCAGCGTCTAGAACCGCACGGCCACTCTTTCCGGCACCGAAGTTAGAAGGTTTCTGTAAAAAGATGGAGGCGACTAAAAAATATGCAGAATTTTTAAAATTGACTGCGATTATTCCTTGGATAGCATTTCCTTGTGCCGTGAATTTTGAATTCGCAGCACGACATTCTTCCTGGCCGGCCAGGCGACTGTAGTGTCACTGCTCTGGAACAAGTGGTTGGCCAGAGGGGGCGGTCACCACTCTTTGTGCCGCAACTAACTGCGCTCCGAGCTGAGATGGGGCCGTAAAATGTGGAGGAGGTCAATCACTTGCTCCACAACAACATCTCCCGGACGCCAGCGTCGTGGCCACAGTGTAGCGGACGGGGAAGCGTGCGGCACATCGCCGGTGGTCGGGCCGAGCTTGAGGATGTGTCCGAGGTTGTTGTTGGCTGGCTAGCGGAACAGGACGTGTGGCGACGACCACGAGACGGTACTATTGGCTGTCACGTCTGAGGACGGAGCCAGGGGAGCGATGACGCGTAGGCCCAACTCGTTCGGAAGGGTACGAGTGGCCTAAGGCGTCACAGTGGCTCAGTTGGTGCTGCGGGGCAGAGAGTTGGTTGGTCGCCAGCATCTGAGGCTTGGTGTACCTTGGAGCTGAGCGTTTTGAAGCACCAACTGTCACCGCAGGTCGTGACGAGGCGAGTTTGGACAGCATCGAAGAGAAGGATACTCAGTGTCTCCCGCCAGTCGCAAGAGCGGGATAAATTATGTGTCCTTTGGAAGTCAGATATGGAAGCTGTAGAGATTGAATAAGAGTCCCTAACCGTTCTTTCCACCAACCTGGCGTCTTCTAAAGTTGTGCCCCCAGTGCAAAGGACAGCTAGTGTGTCGTGGGATCATCTTCGGCGGAGTCTGCTATGTTGTCATCTCGAACCCGTGATTGTGGTTTTTATGGGATGACACTAGCCCAGGTTAGTCTCTCTATGTATAGAGAGCAAGGTCTGCAGTTCTGACAATCATGGTAGACGACACTTCTCATTAATGTACCTTTTTTCATTATTATTTAAATCTTCATACATTTTACACTGTCCTTTACAGCACTCGAGATAGCTTTCTTAATTGTTTGGTAACTTTTCTGACAACTTCCGAGATGGAGTACGCATGTCCGCCCGAAACGGAGATACATGTCCTGCTCTGAAGGACGAGCGAAACAGTCTTACACGTCCGGCCTTCCGAGCGACCGGACTAGAGTAGAGCGACCGGACCTTCAGAACGTCCGAAACAGTCTGACCAGCACAGCCGAAGTACTTCGTCTTCCAGGCGCGCCAAAGAGACACGAAGGTGTCCGAAGCACTTCGGCTGCAGTATTGTGACTTTAATGTTTCTCAACACTGGTGAAATTAAATGAACAAAAGTGATAAACTAGTAGGGAAACCACGAGAGATATACCGAAAACTGGATTAAATACAATGAAGAATATATAAATAATTAATAAGAGAATTTAGGCCTTTTGGCATCCTAATGTGCCGTCCAATCAGAAGCAAGTTCAGTACAAGTGGCGGACTCTCCCGCGGGAACTGTACACAATGCACCATCTCCACTTTTGTACCATATGCTTCTTCACGGGTATCAAGCTGCATCAAGGGGAACTTCTAGCAAAATAAAATAGTGGCGGCCACAGCCAGGGATATCACAGAGAACAGCAAGATATACAGAAGAGTAGTTCTTTTGATATTGTAAACGCATGGTACTAGGAGTGTGCATTAGTCACCTCCAGTGATTCCTTGTCAGGTGGCAAGCGGTCAAATTCAGAGGCGTTTACGGCAGGTAATGTGTACAGAGAAGGAGATTTCATAAAAATGGTTCAAATGGCTCTGAGCACTATGGGGCTTAACTTCTGAGGTTCAAATGGTTCAAATGGCTCTGAGCACTATGGGACTCAACATCTTAGGTCATAAGTCCCCTAGAACTTAGAACTACTTAAACCTAACTAACCTAAGGACATCACACACACCCATGCCCGAGGCAGGATTCGAACCTGCGACCGTAGCAGCCCCACGGTTCCGGACTGCAGCGACAGAACCGCACGGCTACCGCGGCCGGCTGAAGGAGATTTGCCTGTCATGATTCACCACATGGCTGTGAGGGCAGAAAATTGTGTCTTGTTTGATGCGTTTTTATACACTGCTGATTTGTGTAACAGTCTCTCAAAAGGATAGTTTCGTGCATTATTTCTTTGTCATACTGTGGGTGTGGTCCCTATTATGTGTTCCTAAAAGTTAATGACTTCTGTTGTTCATAGTGTAGGTTGTTGTAGTAGTGAACAGTTGCTCAAAATGTTGGCTGTTACAGGTGGATGGTAGTCTAATTTTATTCACTGAGTTGGATTGTATCCTAATATCTACGAGCCGAGAGTCTAATACTTTTTACTGTATTTGTCATTCTTGTTTTGTGCTCCCTTTATAGATAACTGGCGCTGTATTATAATATTGTTTAAAGAGTCTATAATTTCTTCTATGGTTATTTGAAGTTACATTTGTAAAGATACTAGTCCTGGGCAGTATACCGTTGAGCAGTCATTACTGTTTACGTTCCACTCGTGTAATTTGTTTTTGGAAAGTATTTATGTTTTTAATAAATTATTTGGTGACATGAGTCCACGCCTGCACAACAGCTCCACCCAAATCCCACAATCTTGTGGAATGTTTTTCTGTCTTCTAGAGACTCTCGTACGTGAAAGGTGAATGGATGAAGCTAATTATTGCTTGAAAATGTTTGTGTTCTAAGATAGATTTGAATTATCACCAAACGGAGAGAATGCTTTCATTTATATTTTTATGTTTTCCCTCAAGCGTAATATCTTCCCCTTGTGTAAACCAAAGTGTCCTATTTTGTTTTCACCTTTCTTTCAAAAAGGTTGTTAACTTTCACGTTATCGCTCTAGAGAGTTGCTCAGAAGTTTTCAAGAAACTGAAAAATGATTATGTGGCCTAAGTCTGGCATCTTTACATACTTTAATTCTAATTTGTTTTTTTAATCAAAAATAAGAAGCGCTAAATCCACAGAATCATCAAAATTATCGGAGGAAGATAAGGATTCAAGTAGGATCGATCAAATTCGAAATTGATAGTTCAACTGAACTGCTTGTTTCTAACAGAACGCATCCATTTCTGACCACATTTGACCTGGATGAGAAATTCATTATGATAAATAGTTTCCAGTGACATTAAAATGAAAAGTTTTTGAGAGATCAACACCTCTGTAATAAACCGAAAGTTGCAAATGTTCCGAACTAAAATACATTACTTAAAGAGAAAAAAAGAGAGACATAGATTCAGTACGTGCCTCAGGTTGTTACAGAATATCGGTATAAGTTTTCAGTTCCTGAAAGAGACTTCATCAAAGAACGATGATTTTTAAGGAGTAGTATGACTTTATTATTATATTTACGTCACGAGCATTGCACGTAACAGTGACGTGGATTACCACGCAACTGCCGCGAGCACAGTTATTGGTTAATCAGTTACTTCCGTACTTTGGAATTTTAAGAGACTTTTATTTATTTTTTGCCAGATATAAGTAAGGGCCCAGGGTTACAACATTCTCTTTTTCTTCTGAGCTCAAATGACACAAAACCGTTTTTGTACAGTGGAACCAGACGAGTGGGAGCACAAACAAAATAGTAGGCTTGCAACATAAGAACTACCCTACTACGAAGTCTCAAAATATGAACATCTAGACGACATCCATCACACAGCGCTTTCTTCTTGTATCCAGAAGCTCCCTTTCAGCGTCATGATAGATTTACATATACAACATAACATCCCATCAGTTATGAATTACCAACTTATTTGATTAACAAAAAGTAAAGTGATCAACTCTTTCTAATGATTACATGCATTTTCAGATTGTATCTAGCTGAATCTATGTACTAGAGGGGGTAGTCACGAAGTTTTAATTGTCATATTTAAACAATAATATCACGAAATTAGTTTTTTGTTTATTTTCAAATAATGTCTATGGTCCCGGTACACACTGAAACCACCACGCTACAGCATCGCTGCATGCCGTTAGAGGAATGTAAATTAAATGGTGGCAATTATTTTACTGTGCCTGAAAGAGAACAACGCTGCAACAATACATCCAGAGTTGCTGAAAGTGAACAGCAACAATGCACAATCATATCGCATAGGGTTTGGGGCACATAGAGGCTTCCTTCGTCAACAAAGAAACCTTAATGGCTAAAAACGAAGTGACACACCCTCGCGAGATAAATGGAGGTCCTGGTATTCAAGAACTGTCGTCTCACAAACTCGACGACAGTGGAAAAACTGGAAATTATCGACGAATCACGTGTCTCGCCAGAGCAGATTTCTTTAGCTGCCTACTAATCGTGGACTAGTTCTTGCTGTATCACTATGATTCTGAAACACAGGAGTAATGCTACCAGGAGGAACATGAAGATACACCACCACCGAAAAACACGAAGACCCAATCACAACTTTTCAAGGTGGTGCACAGTGTCGTTTGGGTATTTTTAGCCGTGTTACTAACGTTCTATGCTCGTAAGGGGCAAACCGTGACATGGACATAGTAATGAAACTTTCTAATGAGATTATGGAAGGCTGTCGACGTAAAACGTGGCGGGGAGCTGTTCAGGAGGGTGTTTATGCTCCACTAGGACTCCCCAGCCCGTTCTGCTCGAGAAAACTTCACACATGCCACTCGTTTGGGCTATCACATGTTGTCGCACGTCCATATTTACGGCAACAAGTGGTATGATCCTCTTTCCTCGGATAAAGGAACAATTACATTTCCAAAATATTGATGTGATTATCGACGAAGAAGCTTTCTTGAACAGTCAAAATACGGACTTCTACATCTTACATATCCGCCAAGTCATCCATCGTTCGGAAAAGTGTATCACGTTGAAGGACGAACACGTGAAGAAGTAATAACATCATCATCGAGTATTGTGCCCACAGCTTGATTTTTGTCGAGGTAATAATTAAAAGAGTACAAAAACACCTCATATAGAAAGTATTAAGTTACGGATAAGAAATAACTAACTATGTTGCGTATGTATGCCATGATCTACATTGTGTTTAATATAAGAGCGATCAAAAAGTTTCCGTTGGAAGGCTACGCTAACGCCTGGTCTACAGGTCAATGCTTGTATACCTTCACCAGAGTCACGATGGGCTGCATATACGCTGGAGTAACGTCCCTAAACGGTAACTCTGTGATCGGCTCTTATACGTTCTCAGGATTATACTCAAATAACTTCTTGTGCTAACTCTGTTTGCCATTTTGTTGTTTTTTTTAACGTTGTTAAATTTTTAGGACATTACACAAAGGAAGTTTCGTTATGGATATTCAACATCTGTACTAACAAAATGCGATGACGCCTGCTTTGCCCGACTACTGACGTCCCGTCTGCAGGGTACCTTACTGTCAATGGGGAACAAGTATGCAGGCCACTTCTTCACGGGATTCAGCTCGCAGACACCCCGCTCCGTGTCACCTGTGATATTTTGGGCGCGGACGACCATCAGCTGGTGTGCGGATTGGCGAGGGATGTCTGGTTTTTGGTGTGACAGACTCTCGCCGTAAATACCTGTACGACTCCTCATCAGATGCCTACTCAACTGCTCCTCTTTCCAGACACAGGGTACTTCCCACAATCAAAGACGAACTCCGTGAAGTGGATTTACGGATACGCAATTCACTTCCTGTTTGCTGATGGCGAGAAAAGTGTCCTTGATTTTTGGCACTTCCTTAATGAACGACATTGTTTGGTTTTCAGCAATCCCAAGTAAAGACAATTTTTCTCCAGTTTTGTTTGTAGTGCCTATCTTAACCCACTACGGATTTGGGGTGTTACTGCACTGAGGAGTTGATCCACATTTTCGGCATTATCTGGTCATTAGAATGTTCTTCTCTGAAAAACTATGCGTCGATATTCCAACCAAGTGTAGTGACTTGCCGATCTTTCCGCCTCGCGACGTCGGTTTTCTGCTATGATGATGGCACAAAAAGAATTTAAAAAAATAAGTAAATCATTGATGTGCTTTGTATGTCTGTTCGACGTTCCCTATGCTTTCCTTGGTTCCTGAGGGAGGGAACGGGACATATTGGCCATGTCTTGGGTTGCGACTACTGCCCACTTTGCCCCCACCTTTCCATTTGGTCGCAAGGAAGATCCCTTTGACCAGAAAAAAATGCGTTGTGGCTGTAAGAAACCAGACTCGACTCCTACGAAAAATTTTTATGGTCTCTAAAAAAAAAGCAACAGCTTTCGATGATTCTGTGCTGTTTTTTTGTGTGAGGTGTCATAGGATAGAGAAGAAAATAGCATAGATTATAGATGTCATCTAGATGTTTCTTTCACATTGTTGAAACTGTAGAAACCTCATCCATTCGCTATTTCATTGACTGACTTTTCTTAGCTGTGGCTTGTTCCGGCTCCAGACCAATCTATATTGTATTTCGGAAATCAATTCGATTCACTGAAGGCACTCCGTTGCTATTTTAGAAAATTTCTTCTTGGGTAGTAATTGATAACTTGTACCATAAGCGGATAACGCCGTCTGACTTGGAACTAAAGCAGCTTAGTCATTGCTCAGTCCCAATTAGTTACCTATTTTAGATTCTGTGGAAGTGTTCAAAGTACCGTTCCATTAAAAAATAAGAAATTAATTACAATTACATCCTTCTCTTTAAGCTTGCGGTATACATGCATCATTTTGGTATATACGGTCATAGCGTTTTCGTTTAACATGTTGTTATTCCGATTGCTATGGATTTACTGATCGATTGTCATTTTTTATATGTAGTGCACTGTTGTTATGTGAGTTTTTCATATTGTCATTTTGTCATTTGCAGATAATGATTGGACCTTTGGACGCTACAATACAGAGTGACCAGTGGAGAAGTGGGGACGCTTCCTACATACTGTTCTGTTTTAGTTCAGAGGGGTGACAGCAGCGGAGCCAGCCACATACATTTTCACCTCCTATGAAGGGAATGCCACTGGGCAGAGCACGGCAAGGAAACGGTTTTCCTTTATTAGTGATTCTCCATGTTCATGAAGACCTTTGGGGTTCTATGAAGACCGTTTAAAAGTATTAATACGGTACGCGTCAGTGTACTCGCGAACTGGGAAATGTGATGAACTGTGATCGTTCCACCATCTTGCAACATTTTGATGCAATGGAGAAGGTTCAAAAATGAGGTGTATTCTCCAAGCCACAATCACAAATATCATCGTGTTGCCATGAGCGCGTCTCTGGTTGCTCCTCATCAGTTGGATCGTGAGCATCACAGACCATTCCTAACCTGTATCGTTACTGGTAACGGGAAATAGTGTCTTTGGGGTAACAAGGGAAAAAATGGAATGATGGTGAGGGCAAAGACAGGACAAATAAATAAAGAAACTAGAAAGACATCGAGGCGTGAATAGCTCAGTTACAAGAAATGTTGCACATCCCTCACATGAGTATGAGAGGCAAGGAGTATGATTTCAAGATCAAACAGTAAAAGTGCAGATCTTTTTGTGCAGACAGGCTTTCCCACCACATCACAATTCCTATTTAAAAGGCGGCGTCACATTAATTTTATAACATAAATTGTCGTGCACGGAAGGTTCAAATGGCTCTGAGCACTATGGGACTTAACATCTGAGGTCATCAGTCTCCTACAACTTAGAACTATTTGAACCTAACTAATCTAAGGACATCACACACATCCATGCCGGAGGCAGGATTCGAACCTGTGACCGTAGCTGTCGCGCAGTTCCAGACTGAAGCGCCTAGAACCGCTCGGCCACTGTGGCCGGCTGCACGGAAGGATGCCACATTCCGTCAAAATAAGGAAGCCATGGAAATAAGAATATTAGGCTTTCATTTCACCAACACACAGAAGTGTGATTGCCACTGTTCTATGAGCGTGATAAAATAAGCTATGTGTATAGCTTTTGACCTAGGGAGCATTCATTATGGCAAGCTGTGGCAACTATAGCCCCAATCCTCTTGATAATTTCTAACAAGATCTGAAGAGGAGAGTTCCTAATCAGTTAGTAGGGATGTGTGTGTGTATGTTCAGATTTGCTGGTACCCATTTGTTTATATTATGGTCAGCTAGCCGCCTGAGAAACAATTCAGAAACTTTTCTGAATTAGTTTCTAGTTTCTTGAGAATTTTGTCTCAGGAATGTCACTGTCTTTGCGTCACACTTAAAGCAATTGCAAATCCTAATTTGCTCGGCCACAAAGGTTTTTACGAGGGCGCTAATAGCTTGGACGTTGCAAACTCTGAATCTATGCAACAGCAATAATATTCCAGGTCCCGTGCGGTTCATAATATCTTCAGAAAATGCTGACTACAGAAGATACAGTCCTCTGCACTGCAATTATCCAAGTTTAAGCTTCTCTCCTGATTGAAATCCTCCGACGGTGCGTTAGTACTGAATGGGAAAAGACGCATTAAAGTCGCTCAAATTCCTCTAGTAGTTTTATATCCAATTGTAAGCAGTCTTACTGCCGGGAACATGGAGTGAGTACCTCCACGCCTATGTTACGTAAGTTACCCGCACGAGGCCGTTCGGGAGCTTGAAGTACCTGCAGTTTATTGAACATTACGTGGCTCATCTCAGAGGACACACAAGAGTTTATTGGTCATAAGCGACCACTATTATACTGCGAACTTCGTTGTAGGCTGCCCAGCTATATAAGGGTAACTTCGACTTTCTGTTCTACCTTTCGACTACCTAACGATATAACTTTATCTTTAGCAAATCGAACGATTACAATTGCTCATCACAGCCTTTCACTACTACTTCGCCTTTTGTAATCTTCTAAGGAGAACGGACTAACAATGCTCAGTTCTCGTAAATAGAATTGTAGACCTGAGTAACTGTTGCAAAATCAGCGTTGTGGCCCTTTTATTTTCTATAAGAAATATTGTTTTCTGGACGTATTGTATGTTCACTTCGGAGTGTTTTATTATATTTATTTTATTAATTATGACTTGTAATGGCAGTCTCTATGATAACGTGCTAGGACTTGAGACGTTCCGACGAATATAGTCTGAAACGAGGAAGAAATTTATCACTCTACAGAAACTCAAATTGGTGGGCGATGAAAGTTAACTACGTCGGTAGCGTGACATGGCTTAGTCTGCTGTTATCGATTTTCCTACATCCCCAAGACATTAGACGTATAGTAACTGTATAGCAAGGGAGTACCGTCTTTGTCAGTACATTATGACCATGATGCTGAATGCCGCGTCATAACGTTGTGGCCATCTGATGCGGTAAGGAATGTATACTAGCGGAGTCGGGATGAATGCGGCTTCATTCTAGCGACAATGAGGCCTGAAATGCAGCAATCCACAGATACAAGCGACTCCGACAAAGGGTGAAGCTCACTGGCTGTCAGTGTGCTACTCTCGTGAGCATCTACGAAAATTGGTTCAAGGACGGTAAAAGTAAAGGTAGGTAATAAGGTACGCGATCGGATGTTCTCATAACTTATTTGTAACTTGCAGAATTAACGGGGGCCCGTGTGGGGCGAATCGTAAGTTCTCTACGGCATTTCGACAAACATACTTTGTGCCTTTCTTGAGAGTAATTTAAATTCATCTTTGCAACTATGGTATTATTCATTTTCTAATCCAATGCGTTTCATTTTATATAAATAAAATATTGTCAGTGGTATTTAATGAAAGATATGTAAATTTCAATGTGGTTTTAGACTGAAAAGCAGTTCGTTACAAAAGATGATTTTTACTTGCGGCATTTTTGGACGATTTTCCGCTCACATCAGGAAATGCCGTCTCCTTGCCCATTTTTATGTTCTATCTTCGTTTGGCTATGTTGATTCTGGCCTAATCAAAACTGTCTTACAAAAACTATCAATTTTTTAAGCTTAATCACGACACAATGCAGTACTACCACTATTTATTTGTATCCTTCCGGTTAAACATATATAGTGTATTTTGCGTATTTGGTTAGCTGGTTGATCTGGGTGAGGGGACCAAACAGCGAGGTCATCGGTCCCATCGGATTAGTGAAGGATGGGGAAGGAAATCGTCCGCGCGATTTCAAAGGAACCATCCCAGCAGTTGACTGAAGAGATTTAGGAAAATCACGGAAAGCGTAAATCAGAGTGGCCGGACGCGTTGCCCTAGTTTTTGTTTGGTCTAAGACTTATATTTCTTTCCTTTCTGCATTTCTTAATTTGTATGTTATTCCATTTGATTATATTGCTATGGGTTTATTTAATGCATAAGAGAATTGAATTAGTGAGGTACCCACAGGGTAGCCGAGAGCCTTAACGCGCTACTTCCTGGACTCGGGTAGGCGCGCCAGTCCCGGATCGAATCCGCCCGGCGGATTACCGACGACGGCCTGAGAGCCGACCAGCCTGGATGTGTTTTTAGGCTGTTTTCCACATCCTACTAGGTGAATACCGGGCTGATCCCCACGTCCCGCCTCAGTTACACGACTTGCAGACGTTTGAAACACATTCACACTATTTCACGATTTAATTAGATGCAGAAAGCTGGGGAACACTAATTCCGTGCTGGGGGGTATGGGGTGGCGGCAGCAAGGACATCCGGCCACCCCTTACAGTTAACCATGCCAAATCCGCACTTAACCCTGCCATCTGTGCGCACAATGCGGGAGAAAGGTGGTAGCGAAAGAAAGAAGAAGGAATGATTTAGTGATGTGAGGGAGTGAGGGATGAAAAGGAGGGAACTTTTTCTATTTGATTTTTCAATTATTTTATATCCTGTATGGTTTCCAATATTTATTTGGTCATTGAGTAACTGTTTCTTCTGTGGTAACGCTATATGAATATGAAAGCTTTGTTGGAAACAGACTCGGGAGCTATCTTTGCTGATTTTTATAGTGTTCATATTTTCTGTAGCGCTTGGTATTCCTGTTTAAGGTAGTCTGCAAAAGTTGAATTGTTTGCAATATATTTACATTCTCTATATTACTCTCCTGGCTATCGCCGCCAAGTGAGGACCTTACTATGTGGTCGACAAAGCGATAAGTTGTTGGACGTCCGTTCTTCACCACAGAAACTGGAGGTTGGAGGCCAGCCCGCACGTAAAGCCCGATAGGAGGTGAGTGTGACAGCTTTGGCGACAGGGTACAATTTTCGTGCAGGCACAAGTGTTTCGTGACACTCTCTTTCGGCCATGTTTCAACATAATCTCCGTTCAATGCAATGGCATTAGGCTACCTTGCTGAACACTGGACACTGGAGCAGACGAACCCTACGTGTCACGACGTTGACACGACGACTCTGGCAATGGATCATCTCGATTGGATCGTGGATCAATGGAAACGTGTCACATAGACGGAAGAATCACATTTTCTGTTAGAGCTAGTCGATGGCTATTTCCAGACACGTTGTCCTCTAGCTGAACGGATGCCTGAAACGTGCACCACCCCATGGTCGCTTTCCCGTCGGGGCATTATTATGCTGTTGGGGAGATTCATGTGGACTTCCAAGGGACGTGTGGTCTCAGTCCAAGGCACCATGACAACTGTGGACTTTATGAACATTAATGCGGACCATATGCTTCCTTTCATGCTTGATGTGTGTCCGCAGACGATGCCATCTTCCAACGGGTTAACTGCCGGTGTGACATGGTCAGAAACTTGGTACAGTGGTTTGAGCAGCATGATAACCATAACAAGTTCACCTGATCGGAACCCGGTGGTACTGGTCCGAGACGCGATCGTGCAGCAACTTCACGCCCACAAACCATCGGCCCCTAATTTGCAGGTATTCCTTGACAACCACATAGACATTTGACATACCTTCGGAATCTACCAAGGACTTGTCTCACCCGTGCCGCGGAGACAATATGATGTACTGAAGTCCAAAGATGGGCCAATGCATTGTTAAGCAGAGGTCGACGTCGGAGCCGACGTCTAGCTGCATCAATGATCTCCCCATCATCTGCGTACTGCTTCCCATGGAATGCATCCTTCATTGGTCCACACAGATCGGTCACAAGATGTAAGATCCGGGCTGCAGAGAGGGTGGGAACGAAGAGTCCCATGAAGTTTCGTCAGCCAAACTCGGGTGCGCAGGCGTGTTTGACTGTTGTATTGCCATGGAAAGGGAATCAGTACGTTCGCATTTTTGTAGCGTCGAACAAGCTGAAGTGGTTTCTTCAGTTTCCTGATGGTAGCAAAATACACTTCAGAGTCACAACTGTGTGCGGCCGGCTGGCACGCTGGAGACCGGACAGTTCTGTGCGGCCATAATGCGATGATGACAAGCACCTCACCCAACGACTCACGATGCTTTTGTTCCCTGCCAGGATTCCGCAGAAATTCTGAAAACGCTTATTAATATCTGGGATGCTCCGGTTTTCCGCCAAAATAATCTCTGCTTGGAACGTACCTCCTTTAAAGACCCATTTTGATGGATGTGTATAGTACTACCACCTACTGCAACTTCATGAAACCATAGAGACTGAAACAGGACTGTTCCACGACACCCCACAACAAATTCCACATTTTTCAACGAAAATTTGCTGAGACCAGAAAGGTGATGCGTTGGTTATTGAACGCCTTTCATATGTTGCTATTCTGTACTATCATCAGTGGAATTATGTTTATTTACATTCTAAGTACGCTGTTTAGGTTTTTATGTCGGTAACGTCACGTAGCGCTCTGTATGAAAATCACTGGCTGTGTTATGTGCAGTCTGTTGCTGGTTGGCATTGTTGATATATTCACTACTGTAGTGTTGGGTAGTTGGATATGAACAGCGCATAGCGTTGCGCAGTTGGAGGTGAGCCGCCAGCAGTGGTGGATGTGGGGACAGAGATGCCAGAGTTTTGAGAGCAGACGATATGGACGTGTGTCCGTGTGTCCGTCAGAAAGAGGAAATTTGTAATACTGGATACCATGAATGACTTTTGAACATTATTAAGGTAAATACATTGTTTGTTCTGTATCAAAATCTTTCATTTGCTAACTCTGCCTATCAGTAGTTACTGCCTTCGGTAGTTTGAATCTTTTATTTAGCTGGCAGTATTGGCGCTCGCTGTATTGCAGTAGTTCGAGTAACGAAGATTTTTGTGAGGTAACTGATTCATGAAAGGTTAAGGCTGTTGTTAGTCAGGGCAATTCTTTTGTAGCGGTTACTGAAAGTAAGATTGCGTTGCGCTAAAATATTGTGTATCAGTTTATTGATGATCAGAATAAGTAAAAAGAGAAATGTCTGAGTACGTTCAGTTTTACTCAGCTGTCTCTGTATCAAATAACGTAGAAGTTTACCAACACAGTAATTCAAATTTGTTCTAAGGAGACGTCACAACATGAAATGCTAAGAAAACTAAGACTCCACTGATGATTTTGTATCATCATCAGAACTTCTTACACTAGCTAGGAGAAATGAGAGGCTGAATTTATCTTCAAATAGAAGTTAGCAAAATGTATTAAGGTGAGTTTTAGGAGAGAGGCACACTGACCAGGTGGCTGTGGCAGAGAGTCACCACGGAACATGTAGTGAGAACCCGCGCTGTTTAGCATACACAATGGGACAATAACACACACGCGAGAAACATTATCACGCATTGCCTTTAGTAAATGAGGTGTTTGAAGGAAATATTTCTCTTTTAACATGGCTAAGAGAATGCATATTGTGAGAGAAACGAGAGTTAGGAACAAAAAATTTCTTTGGCGAGATGGAGAAACTCAACTTGCGATAAACATACGTGATGAGGAAACACAACCTGATGATAAAGTCGGGGCAGGGAAGGGGACGTAGAATCGAACGAGGTTTTCCACTGAGGCGCTACCGGTATACACCGAGGTGACGAGTCACGGGATACCTATAAATATCGTGTCGGACCCCCTCTTGCCCGGCATAGTGCAAGCAACTCGATGTGGTTTAGACTCGGTAAGTCGTTGGAAGTCCCTTACAGAATACGCTGCGTCTACCACGTGGGATTAGCCGAGCGGTCTCAGGCGCTGCAGTCATGGTCTGTGCGGCTGGTCCCGGCGGAGGTTCGAGTCCTGCCTCGGGCATGGGTGTGTGTTTTCAGGTTGAGTGGTGTGTAAGCATAGGGACTTCTGACCTTGGCAGGTAAGTGCCATGAGATTTCACACACATTTGAACATTTGCTGCGTCTATAGAGATCCATAATTGCTGCAGAGTTGCCAGTGCATGATTTTGTGCACGGACTGAACCTTCCATGTATGTTTGGTGGAATTCATGTCTAGTGAACTGGGTAGCCAAAGCATTCTTACGAATTGTCCAGAATGTTTTTCAAACCGGTAGCGTACAATTGTGGCCTGGTGACATGGCACGTTGTTTTTTTTTAAAACTGTACTTGGATACCAACAAGAGGTATTGGAGGATTGTTTAACGGGAAAGTCCGCTGATCAGCTTTCGGTGTCGTGTGAGGATGACTTGTGCCTTCTTAGGGCTTAGTTTATGACTTAGTTTCCTGGCCATCGTGATACTGAACAAAGATCTTCATTAGTAACTGACACAGTTTTTAGGACTAGCACTGACATAGAACCGGATATCGTCAGCATGTAAGTGATACAACAGTGAAGTTCAGATAAAAAAAAATGTCATTCATACAGAGGGAGAAAAGCGATGGTCAAGTGACTGAACCGTGGGCGTCCGTAGAGCACATGTTTACGTGATGACGTCTCTGATCCGCTGGTGTCGAAGCACAATGTTGCATTGTTTGAGAATTTCGGCGCTTTTACGTTAATAAGTAATATATTGGAATCAGTAGTTCAAACAGACTTGAAGAAATCGATCAGTTTTATAACGCTTGCTTCGTGTTGATGAGGTCAGTCACCTTGGTTAATGGAGCTTGGTGTTTCCTGAAGCCTGGCTGATGTATGTCGCAGACGTTATCAGTTACTTTACAAGGTAATCCTTCAGGTCTTCATGAACAGTGTGTATTGTGTATTATACCAGGGATCTAGAAACGACGGAGAGGCTTCGTCCTGCCGTAGCCCTCAGTGGTTCACAACCTCCCAATGGGCCACAGCAGTCCACTCACCCCACTGCTAGCACACACCGAACCCAGGGTTATTGTCCCATACCAGTACCACCAATACCACCCTTGTGTAACTCAAAATGTTTGCGTGGTAGAGTGACTATGGTGTACGCGTATGTGGAGACAGGGTTTGCACAGCAATCGCCGACATATTGTAAATTACGCGGAATGAGGGGAACCAACCCGCATTCGCAGAGGCATATGGAAAACCGCCTTCAAAACCATCCACAGACTGACCGGCACCCCAGACCTCAACACTAATCCGTCGGGAGGATTCATGCTGGGTACCGGCACGCCTTCCCGCTCGGGAAGCAGAGCTGAGAGACCGAGCGGCTAGCCAGGCGGGCTCATGAACAGTATATTCAAACGCCTTCGACTTAGCAGGTAAATGCTGATAGATCTGTAGCCACCTGGTGATTTTAGGTTATCGTCCTTGGGTATTCGCTGAATTAGGCTTTGCTTTCAATCAGTAAAATGTAGTACCACTCTCAAGAGAGAGGTTCAAGGTGTCTGTGAGAACTGGGACTATAGTATCAACGATATCAACAACATTTCTAATCAAACCTAGCCCTCCGTCCAAAAAGATCCGAGACTAATTTTATTCCAAGCGTATAATCAACGTCAGCCGCAGTATCTACGGTGGTAGCTTGAAGCAAAAGCTGTAAACAACAGATGTGCGTTCGACCGGTGAGTTGTGAGCAGGAAGTCTTAAGTAAGGGGTGTGGAACAGTAGTGCGTTAACGTTACTGCGTCAAAAATCGCAATGGAGCAACACCTCTAGGCAAGGAGTGCAAGACCTTGTTCAGAGTGCTTTGAAAAAGAGAAAAATGGGCGCAAATTTTGTTCCACGCGCCTTGATTCTGGAACAAGAAACCACGAGTTATGTTCAAACGTACCTAAGTTCTGTAATATAATTTAAGAAAAACTAGTTACCAACTGTTCGTCTAAAATTATGTTTCTGACTATTACAGCGCCATCTATCACAAATCGAAGAAAGTGGTCCAACTAAAATATTCATATTTCTTTACGTACTACACGAATATATAATAAAAAATGGGGGTTGCTATTTTTAAAAAACGCATTTGATACCGTTTGACCTATGGCTGCGCCATCTAGCGGGCCAACAATAGCGCGATATGGTTTCCTCCTTCAAGATAGACGAGTTTCGTTCTTTGTAGTTTTTTCGTTTGATGCTCATTTCGTGAGATATTTGGCCCGATCACTATCAATGGACCACCCTGTATACGAATATGGGGGACCACTTTCGTGAATGCAAATTGAAGTGTTTGCTCTCCAATTACCAAATAGTTTTCGTTGTTCTTTATGTCGTCACGCTACAGATAACGAAACAAATTATGGTGAACACTTTGAGCTTTTCTTTTCAATATTCACGGCACAGTTTCACCCAGAGTTGTTTCGATTTCTATTTTTTTTAATCAAGCAATGTGCTCGCCACCAACATATGCTGCTCTAAACGCAATTACTGTTCAGCTCCCATTTCCAAACAACTCTAGCGAAAAATTCTAAGACCGTCTAATAACTCCAGTGAAGTACTTTGCTCAAAAAGTTCTCCGAAATCTTTGGCAAAGATCTGTCACAGTGCAATACAGGCTTTACGCCTGCAGTATCACTACACTGCTGACGTCACACAGACGTGCGGTCAGCTCTGTATTCAACGTAGGCGACTGACAAGGGGAAGGCCACAGACACGGCCCAACGATTCGGCTCAGATTTGGCAGGTCGCTTGAGTACAACCAAAAAAGAAGGACTCTAAATTATTTTGGGTCAACACCCCCGAAATTTTGAGAAAATCGCCTTTAAAGGTTATGACGAGCAATCGACTCAAAATTGGCGGGATCGAAAGACAATTTTTGATCGTCAGGTATGGGGTTCGAGAACGCATACTTTTGCAGAAATCGAGGTAAGAAACTTTACAACTGCGGCTTCTGTACTCACATGGTAACAGCTTTTGCCGACAGCACAGACAGCACAACGGCCAAGGTAAGTGGCTGGAAATTGGAGAACCAGGGATCGAAACTCGAAGGAACATAGTGGGTATTGTTCCTTTCGTTTGCATTTTTCTATATCTCAGTTGATAGGGTTACGAGGGTTATAACGTAAGTAAATCAATAAGAAATAATAATAATAAGGTAGGCAAATTAATTTCCGAAACGCCGTGAGTTAGTAAAGTATTCAACTTTTAAGCCTTGTCACATGAAAACAACTCCGAATTCCTAACAAGGGATCACAGATAGCCAACCGCGCGTAGCTTGTTTACAGCGAGGCACGGGACGAAATTCACGGGGGGAGAGTTATGTTGTCCCGGTTGCTTCTTCCTGTTATCATAGTTGTCAACCTGGAAGAGTGAAGATGTCCAGCATGAGCCTTAAAGAAGTCAATCGGAAAGAGTTGTTTTCCGTCATTAGGCTGCCGCGAACGTCGCGGATACATGTAGAGATTTTTCCATCGTTAATGCGTCGCATGGAATACGTTTTCTGAATGAATACAGTGTTCTTCCGTAAGTAACATATGGCGAGTACTGTATGTAGTTTGTAGTAATTAGTTCGTCTATTTATGCCATAGTGACTAGTTATTGTTTGTTGTGGCCCATCTTTCAGGTGCATAATCTGAATAATAGAGGATTTACACCATGTGGGTACAGAAGCGTCAGTTGTAAAAGTTTCTTTCCTCGATTTCTGGAAAAGTTTGCGTTTGCGGACCACATACCTGATGATGAAAATGCTCTATTTAGAATTATCTATCAATCCCTCAAATTTTGAGTCGACTGCTCTTCATAACGTTTAGGGGTATTTTCTCAAAATTGTGGGGGTGTTGACCCAAAACATCTTAAGAGTCCTTCGTTTTAGACTGTACACAAGCGACCTGCCAAATTTGAGCCGAATCGACGGGCCGTGTGAGGCCTTCCCCTTGTGAGTCCTCGCCGTGACCGGATTAGCTCCACGGCCACGTCTCGTTTCACGTCCAGCGTGAGGCCCGGCTGCAGGCGGGCAGGCGGCTCGGGTCCCCTTGATCGGCCTGTGGGTATCGGCGGAGACGCGGAGCAGCGCAGCGGGCACGCACGCACGCACGCATGCTGCTCACGGCCGCCCGTGCGAATAGCGTGCGAGGCGGCGGCGGCAGCACTTGCCCGCGCCCTGCCCGGCACTCGTAAATCACGGCGGGAGCTCTGCCGGCGCCGCACGCGAACCAAGCTACCTCCCCCCCCCCCCCCCGCCCCCTCCACACCAACTTCCTTCCCCCTCACCCGCCTCTTGAGCTTCCCACTACTCACCTCACACGGGAGAGGCTCCGGCCAGCCGACACGTAGCGCGCGCGGGGAATTGTTCAGAGCTGGTCCCCACCGGGGTACTAATGTTTTTCTGGAAACTTGTACAGTGGCAGGTGGTAACGCCACGAATAATCGTACATTCGCACAGGACAATCGGGCAAACCGCGATCATCCTCATCATCACCATCATTGTCTTTGAAGGTTAAGCTTTCCAAATCTGCTCCTTCTTCAAGGAAAAATTGTCTTTCCAGGAAAATCAGTGATTGTATTTTATTCTAAATTTCCGTTCACCTCCCCATCCAAGATAAAATCCCACGTTCTCCGTATCAAGAAACTTACAGTCCTGTCACAAATTTCGTTTGATGCTCAGTATGACCGCTGAAAAAGAAAGTTGAGGATATATATTAGCTGATCATTACTACGGCTTTAGGAAATGAAAGTAAATCACGATAATGTGAAAGTAAAATGGTGAAAGTCGTTCGGAATTCTCATGCCTTTGGATGAACATAAGTTATAGATTAAAATGAGTAATAATCAATAGGTACATAAACCAAAAGCGAACAACAAGAATGGAAGACCAGCAATGAAGTGCTCTCATTGCAAAGGCCATAACACAGAGATGCAGTTCTGTACATACACTCCAATTTATGTATCGAAGAAGCAATGACATAACTAAAAGAAAGGAACAGGATTGAGATTAAAATTCGTGCTTAAAGAAATCAGTGATAATGTTCGATGGTAACGTTCTTATCCTCAGTTAGGGTTGCAATAATCCAAGGACGAAAATCAAGGACAAAATTCGGTGATTATAAAGATGTGGTTGAAACACGGACCGATATGTTGTGCAAGTGACCATCGGTTTGCATTTCAGTTGAATCTTCACCATTACTTTAAAGTGGTAATTATGAAGATGTGGTTGAAACCTGGAATCACACAATGTCCTTTCACCATTCTCGTCAGCCAAATCTTCATAATTACCATAATTCAAACAGTAGTACTGTCAGCAAAGAAGTAATTAACGAGGAAAATTAATCCAAGCATTAATGGCGTCTATAAAGGAGTGGTCAGTGATGAAGAAAATTATTTTAATTGACATTAAATAACTTTTTAATTAAAGCACTTAAGACAAATTCTTAACATGTACACAATCATGCTGCTACAATTGATATATATCTTTCACTTTATACTTTAAATCACTCACATTTCTCTGATCCCTGAACAGAAGAAAGAAACTCGCACCGATTCTGAATCAGTCTATGAAAATCTGTGGAATTTGTGTTTTTCATGTTATATTGGATTTGGAGCATTGCACTGACTGATGTTAAAGCTAGCCTGTTTCTTTCTTCTGTCCATTGTGCATTCACTAGGGAAAACACTCTCTCCACATTGGCATTATGTCCTGGAATCGAGTAATAGTACTGCACAATAGCAAGCAGTTCTGAATACTGCTCTTTCGAAACAAAATCCTCAAAAAATTTAACCCACTTTTTGTGAGGCATCATCTCCAATTTCTGGTTCTGAAGTGACACGGAATATGAACACAGGTTTCAACGTCTATCGTCAAGTTTGCAGGACTTATGAAACACATGATGGGTGATCAGTGGCGAAACTTGCCTAAAATATTTTTTTATTTACTAGCCACTTTTTTCGCGGACATTTTCCTCTTCGTTCAGGACACCCGTCTTCGAGCATAAAATCGCGGACTGTCCGCGAAATCCGCGACGCATGGCAACCGTATCCTCAGTGCATGTGAGGATGGATCTAATAAACGGACTAACGAGCTCACAGCGTAGACTGAAAGTAAGCCGAAGAAAGATGAAATTAATTAGGAGTAGCAGATATGCGATTTGCGATAAACTTATCATCAAGTCTGGAAACCACGGGGGAATTCTCATAGCTTCTAGGAAAAATCGGAAAACGAGAGAATCAAATCGACTGAGGTCTGGTGTTATAGATAGGTGTTGAAAATGATGTGGGCTGATAAGATAAGGAATGGGGAGATTATCCGCAGAATTAGTGAAGAAAGGAATGTATGGAAAACATTGACAAGCAGAAGGAACAGTGTGAGTGCAGGTTTGTTACGACATCAGAGGATAACTTCTATGGCACATTGTGCTAGAGGAATGTGTAGAATGTGTAGAACGTAATAACTGTAAGGGAGACAGAAACTGGAATTCATCCAACAATTAATGGGATGATTTTGCTACTGTGGGACCTTAAGGTTGCCAACATAGAGCATTTCGTGGTTAGCTGTGTCAAACCAGCGATATGACCAGTAACTGAAAAAAAAATCCAAGAGATGAAAGAAATGAGACTATACAAGCTAATGGAAGATGGGTACGTGAGCCTAAAAAACATGCCAGAGTTACCGGGGTTAATGAAGACTGACATGTGAGAGTATAGGCTATGCCTTCATCCAACACTCGGAAGCTAGTGATACACGATGAGGGTGATCATGATGGTGTACATCATAGATTATATGGGTGTCTGAAAGCTACAGGCGGAATTAATTTTTAAGCATTATGTGTCGTCAGCATGCGTTGTAAGTGGGTTAGGTATCAGGGCATTCTAATATCTGTTATACTGTTACTGTTTATATAAGAATATACAGCCTACATTTGCATGTTAACTTTATCGTTTACCTAGATTTCAACGTTAGTAATAACGTCTTCTTCAGAACCTGCAAAAAGTAAATTTTTTGATGAGCTAGTAAATTATAGTAGATATGGTCATCCTACAGGATGCAACGTTTAGTAATTACATAAAATATTATTTAAATGTTTGCCTAAAACAAGCCATGTCCTAAGTCAACTTTATGAACTTGATGCATAACAATAAGGTTTTGTCGCTTTTTGGTACAGCTTGTTTAATAGAATTGACTAAACCTTATTGTTATGCATCAAAGGTAGAAAACTCAGCCTTCTAGAAGCATTCGAAATGAACAAACACTTAGCCCTAAATCCCCAGCTGGTCCTTAATGACCAATTGCAACTGAACACATCACCACATCCCAATATAATGTAATACCCCTTTAGAGGTTACATTCCTAACTGTAACTCAACTGCAACAATGTAATACATTAATGCACAATTTTTTAGTAACAACATGTAACCCCCAGAGAAAACATCGCTGTTGTACAACCAACAATTATTATACAGTAAAACTATTCACAAAAAATACAAAAAATTGTAATTTTGTATTAATATGTATTCTAAATAATTCTATTTGTTGTCATACATGGTACTGACAAACCATAAAATGTGATTTATTATGTTAAAGTACAGTTTTACAGAACAAAAAGTCGAAAGTCCAGTTTGACAGTTCCAAAGACAGTACCACAACTAAAGATCGTATATAAGTGCATGGTATCTTAGTCCAGAATGTTTGGTTCGTAAGAACACAAGCTCCTTGTAAAAAATAGCCAATAGTTATCTGAAGATGGCCTAATAACTAGTTCATACAAATAAAAATCTATAGAACAAAAAACCACCTAAGTGTTATTCAGCATTCATCATCTTTGAAACTTTGTAACATCATCAAGGAATCACCCTGTATATACATACACAGACTCGGGGTCCAACAATACCACCACTTACAAAGTAGGTTAGAAATCAGATTAATAATGTTGCTCACGCGTCATATGTTCACTTTATCGGGCAACAACAAAGTTATTATCTGTGGATGGTATCGTCAGAATGAAAATAATGAAGTTACTGTAAAAAAGCTATTAATTTTGGCACTTATCTTGAATGGATTCCCACGTAGATTTCGTCGATGTTGTTATGGCTCATCTTGTTGATTCTAGGGTGATTCCACTTTAACTGCTAGAAAGTCCAGATCTGTTTTTTAACAATATTTGAAGACCTAACAAATGCGTTTTCCAGGAAAATGCGTTTTCCAGGAAATTCTTAATGATCAAACAATCCCAGATCAGAACAATGGTATGGTAGATACAATTTCTTCTGACTTGGTGTTCACGATCCACATTTTCATTAAACTTCTTGTAAATTCACATATACTTCTTCTTAATTGTCACATCATCAAGAAAACAGTTTTTTAACAATCTCCATATATTTAATTTCCACTTCAACCAAATACAAGACTTGACTGTTCTTTTACAAAGCGAAATAACAACTTAACTTCTGCAAAGTGAAACAAAGACTGCTCTATGCGCATTCGCACCAAAACGGTTGCAAGTCAGTCAAAGATTATGACAGTCTCACAGAAATAAATACACACAAGAACCATATCACTGTAATATATCGAAAATCGGAGTACCTATACATTAATAAAATCAAATGTGAATATTGTCACAAAAATATGTCTGTTACTTCGAAGAAAAGTAGTAGGATATTACTGGTATCGAGAAATGTGGATCGAGTGCCGTTATGGCCACGTAAATAAAGAACCATTACGACGGGATGTAACTTCGATGCTCTGTCGCGTCTTTGGATGATGTCTCCGAACACAGGTTCTTATCCTCATTTTTGCTACAGTAAAGAAAAAGAAAAAAAAAATGAAACAATGGACCGTAAAACAGGGACATACCCCGATAAAATTTCAGATGACTTCTCTGGTGCAACGAGAAGGTAGGCCTTGAGAGGATAAGGAGCAGAAAAGATCTCATGGACATAAGGCCGGAAATGCGTTCCCAGAATGAAGGAGACAAAATATCTCTGACAGCGACTTCGGTACCAGAGAAAAGCATGTCCGTTGGCACGGAGTAAGCAGGACGACTGTGTGGAACATCCTCCGCGACAACTGCCACTACCCGCCACACTTAAGCCCTTGTGCAGGTCTCATTACCCGCGGACCTGCCTCCACGGCGACTCTTTTGTCGCCCGTTGGTCGGACATATCATCGCTGTGCTAGTATTCCTGTACTCCAACCTATACCCAGAAGAGACTACGTTTGCGATCAAACTTCACAACCATCACCTGTGGCCTACGGAGAATCACCACGGTATGGTGGAGGAAAACCATCAGCACCGATTCAGCCTTTGTATGTGGGCGGCTAATATTAACGACTGGTCATCCTTCTACAAAGCCTCACAGGCGAGCCACATCTGCAGTCACTGTCGAGGGCCCTGAGTCCTCTGCTGAGCGACGTGTCTATGGTGGTACTGTGGGTAATGTGGCTGCTGCATCGTGGTGCAAGAGCTCACAGCCCTCTCGAGTGTGGAGGCAAAAAAGCGACACAGACAAAACACTCCCACTTTCCGTGGTGTTCTCATGTGTGTTTTCAATCATTGAAATCTACACTGTATAAAATCTTTTATCTTCACCATCAAGCGCGTGTACTTTTCTTAGAACGCCTTCCTGGCCGTGTGTCCAAATGAAATTTTTTGCTGTCCATATTCACAGGGGCTGTTTCTGGTAATTCCCATTCTGCAAAATCACCCTGTATAGTTAAAGTGCCAACGGTGCCAACAGTGATCTTTAAGAATTCACTGGTACTCGGTGGTTTGTGGGGAGAGTCTGTTAGGTGGGTGAACTTAGGATGGGACTCAAGGAGGGGGTTTGATCAATAATCATTTCCTCATAGATCCGAAAAGGAATTTTCAATCCGCCCGTGGCTTAAAGGAAGGACGAGTAGCGTTTAGCGCCTCATCGACAACGAGGTCATAAGAGAGAGAACACAGGCTCGCAATGTGAGACGATGCTTAAGGGAACCAGCAGTGACCTTTTCAACGGGGCCATCCCGGGGTCCACTTAACCAATTTAGGTTGATTTATATCTAGAACCTGGCGACCGCTATGGTCGCAGGTTGGAATCCTGCCTTGGGCCTGGATGTGGCTGATGTGTTTAGGTTAGTTAGGTTTAAGTAGTGCTAAGTTCTAGGGGACTGATGACCTCAGCAGTTAAGTCCCATAGAGCTCAGAGCCATTTGAACCATATTTGCCTATATTTAGATATATGGTCAGTGTGGAGCGAATCCATTGTTTTCTGGGCTATAGTACTCAACTCTGTGATTTATGTTTGAATCGCATGTTACACATGACACTGGCTTCGCATTTAGCTCACTACTGCAAGATTCCAAATCGTTGACGGACAAAAAATTAGAATATAACTACATGCCAACAAGACAGCACAGCAATCACAAACCTGGATTAAAAAGGAATAAAATTAAACATCTAAATTCATATTTTTCCAAGTACGCAGCTGCAAAACCGCGCAACAACTGCGTACAACAGACACATCGGTAGCATAAACTCTCTTAATCAGTGTTCCAGCAACGTGTTGTACCTCGGAGCGCAGTTATAACATGACGGTTGTTTCTAAAAAATATATCGAATACGCACAGGCGAAAATTTGCGTCTTCTTTACCTCGTTTTTGCCGCTGTTTCGCAGTGAATACGGCGATCCAAAAATGGTGCGCTTAATTCTTGCTTTAAAACGATCCTTTCAATTACACAGGGACATGTGCTTTTAATTCCAAAGTCGTGTACCACTAGAGTGTTTCCGCCTTTCAGAAGTCTTTCCAAAGTACGTTCTGGTTTACCAGCGAGCGTGCTGCGATTATATTAACTCACACTGCATGGCGCTCTACAAAAACCGTGCGTGGGTGTAGAGGGGGTCAAACAGAATATCGGACAGAGCGAGCAAGCGACCCATGCACTAGCTGCTGGTTCTGGCTTTCCCCCCGCTCCTCCCCGCCACCTTTCTCTCTCTCTCTCTCTACATGCTGCACTTTGAGCGGTGCTGAATTATGCTCTCCCGTGCAACAGCCAACTACGTTTATAGTCCGACCTAAGTGCTGCTGTGCTGCTGTGCTCCGTTCTCTGTTTGCCCAAATTTACTAGCTGTTTGATGATGACCGCTACACATGCATGACATTTTAACATCCACACTCAGTGGTACAAAAAACGGTTTGTCATCTGCCAGTAACAAAGATGTCTCAATAGATGGTAAACCGGAGCAAAGCATCAGACGTATTATAAATGACCGACAGCCACACAAACATGTATACTAAGATATATATTTTGTTAATAATGTTCCGAATATCTGTGCCATACTATAGCGGAACAGATTAGCGGACACCCTGCTGAATGTGTAAGGGGGGAACTGAAGACACTCGCTTTGGTTGTCGGAAAGAATTTAGAACGGGAAAGAAGCATAATATATCTTTTAATTCCCAGGAAAGTAAAATTAGTTAGTTTCATCAGAACATTAGAGTGCTAAAAAACCAAACAGATGAGCTTCGTGTGAGTTTTGAAGACGTGGAAAATTCTGAAGCGATCTCTATAGACAGTGTACCCACAGGTTGGAGAGGTGAAATGTCAGGGGTATAGACTAGCACCATTTCCATGTAGGCTCAACTCGGAAAAAGGAGGAGTTGCCATGTATATAACAGTTTCACAAAGTGAGAAATACAGACACTATCACTTTTTGTTCAGATCAGAACCTACATATTTGCGAGTTGTAGATGCAGAATACTTCTCTGGTATTGTATGAATCTAGAGATGCCTTATAGTAAACTTCAGCTACTTAAGAGAAATGTAGATAACTTGCTGGTCTAGATATCAGACAAGAAGCAACAGTTAGGAGTTTGTGGAGATTTCAATGTAGATTTCTTAAAATATACAAACAGGAAAAATGAACTGGAATCATTATTTGGATATTTCAATCTAATTTCAGTTGTCAATTTTTTTCTAACTCATGTGCAGCAGGATAGAGGGACTCTGACTGATAACATATTTACATACCAGTGCTTGGGCTGAAAAATGAACATTTACCCACTTGCAAATGGACGTTTTCATCATGATGTGAAATAAACAGTATGGTACCTTACAACACCGAGACAGATTCATACAAAGCACTGACGTTTATTGAGAGTAAGTTAAAACGGGTGGAATGCGATGAGGTGTATATAGGAAGGTAAAAATATGATTAAAATGTTCACCTAACAAGCAAGAGAATGTGTATTAAAATTGTCATTCCACACAACTTTAAGTAGCAAGAAGTAGTACCAACATCGTTCGCTGAAATTAACAGAATTTTAAAAATTATAAAACAGTGCTTGTACAGTGTTGATGGAATTTCAAATAGAGTTCTGAAAAATTGCTATAACTTAAGAAGTAATGTCCGTAGTAGTAAATGCAATGCTTCACTTGCACAACGAAATTTTTCAGGTAGGTTAAAACATGTAATTGTTAAACCGCTCCATATGATAGATGACAACAAGGATTTAAATAAGTACCTTCCAATTTCCTTATTGATATCTTCTACCAAAATATTAGAAAAAGTAGTAAACTGAAGAGTCTGGACGGCCTTGTCACCGTGGTAATACCGGTTCACATCAGATCAACGAAGTCAAGCGCTGCTTGTCTTGGGTAACACTTGGATGATTGACCGTCTGGTCAGCCGAGCGCTGTTGGCAAGCGGGTTGCACTCAGACTTTGTGTCGCAAATTCATACTTGACATGCCTCTCCATATCAGCACCCAGTGACGCATGAATTCTGAGGATGACATGGCCGTCGGTCGGACCGGTACATAAGAAACATTTATTGATGAGTCATCACACATTTAAGAAAAAACAACTAACTTATCATATCACTGTTTTGATTCCAGAAGTGGTTGCTTGACTGAGAATGCTATTTCCAAATTCACTCACCACATATTTACACGCCTTTCATAATAAAATGTCACCAGTTGATATTATTTGTGACCTTTCGAAGGTATTTTATTGTGTTGATTATGTTACTCCTGAGAGGTATGAAGTATGTTAAATGAGGAGTATTTGTACCTGCTGTCGATTCCCTATACCCGAAAATCCCTAGTTAACACGAAAAGAGTGAAATTAACTAGCACTGGCGAAGTGAATGTAGTGCTGGAAGAATTTCCTTGCCTTACCCCTTGATAAAATAAGTGGATAACAAATGTTAATACAACTACTTGTTGTTGTCGTGGCCTTCAGTTCGTTGACTAGTTTCATGCAACTCTCCATGCTACTCCACCCTGTGTTAACCTCTTGATTTCCGAATAACTACTGCAATATACAGCTCGCATCTCGTTGTCGTGCGGTAGCGTTCTCGCTTCCCACGTCCGGGTTCCCGGGTTCGACTCCCGGCAGAGTCAGGGATTTTCTCTGCCTCGTGATGGCTGGGTGTTGTGTGATGTCCTTAGGTTAGTTATGTTTAAGTAGTTCTAAGTTCTAGGGGACTGATGACCATAGATGTTAGGTCCCATAGTGCTCAGAGCCATTTGAACCATTTCGCAATCTACATAGTCCTGAATTTGTTTACTGTATTCATTATTTGGTCTCCCTCTAAGATTTTATACCCCTACGCTTCCTCCACTCCTAAACTGGTGATTCTCGATGCCTCAAAATGTGTGCTATCAACCGATCCCTCCTTCTGGTCATATGGTGCCACAAATTTCTTTTCTATCCAGTTCTATTCAGTATCTCCTCATTAATTACGCAATCTACCCAGCTAATCTTCAGCATTCTTCTGCAGCACCATATTTCAGAAGCTTCTATTCTCTTCTAGTTTAAACTGTTTATTGTAATGTATCACTTCGATACATGGCTACACTACATAGAAAAACTTTCAGAGAAGACTTTTTAACACTTAAAACTATGCTCGGTGTTACAAATTTCTGTTCATCAGAAAAACATTTCATGACATTGCCAAACCACGTTTTATATTCTCTCTGCTTCGGCCATCACCAATTATTTTACTGACCAAGCAGCAGAACTCGCCTACTACTGCAAGTGTCTCATTTCCTAATTACGTCCCTCAGCGTCATCTGATTTAATTCGACTGCATTCCATCATTCTCGTTTTGTTGATGTATATTTTATGTGCTCGTTTCAAAAAACCATCCATTCCATTCAGCTGCTCATCCAATTTCTTTACTGTCTCTGACAGAATTATAATGTCATCATTGTTTATTCTCCCTGACCTTAATTTCTACTCCAAATTTTTCTCTCGTTTCCTTTAAAGGTTGTTCAATGGTTCAAATGGCTCTGAGCACTATGTGACTTAATTGCTGAGATCGTCAGAACTTACAACTACTTAAACCTAACTAACCTAAGGACATCACACACATCCAAGCCCGAGGTAAGATTCGAACCTGCGACCGTAGCGCTCTCGCGGTTCCAGACTGTAGCGTCTAGAACCGCTCTGCCACTCCGGCCGGCTTTGTTCAATGTACAGATTGAATACCATCGGAGATAGCCTACAATCTCAACTCATTCCCTTTCCAATCATTGCTTGCCTTTCATGCCCCTCGACTCTTACAACTGCCGTCTGGTTTCTGAACAAGTTGTAAATAGCCTTACTCCAGTCGACACTGTCAAAAGCTTTCTCCAAGTATCCAGATGCTACAAACGTAGATTTGCCTTTCCTTAACATCTTTTATGAGAAGTCGTCGTCAGCACTGCGTCAGGTGTTCCTACATTTGTGCTGAATCGAAGCTGATCTTCCCCGAGGCCGGCTTCTACATGTTTTTTCCGTTCTTCTGTAAATAACTCATGTTAGTATGTTTCAACGATGATTTATTGAACTGATATTTCGGTAATTTTCACATCTGACAACACCTGCTTTCTTTGGAATTGAAATTATTATATGCTTCTTCAAGTCTGATGGTATTTCGCCTGTCCCATACATCGTACTTAGCAGGTGGAAGCGTTTTATCATGGTTGACTCTAGCAAGGCCATCATGGTGTACTCAACGACGAACCTGGGTGCACGAATGGCAAAACGTTATTTTTTTCGGACGAATCCAAGTTCTGTTTACAGCATCATGGCATCATGATGGTCGCATGGTGTCTGGCGACATCACGGTGAACGCACACTGGAAGCGTGTATTCGTCATCTCCATACTGGCGTATCACCCGGCGTGATAGTTTGCGGTGCCATTGGTTACACGTCTCCGTCACCTCTTGTTCACATTGACAGCACTTTTAACATTGGTCGTTAGATTTCAGATGTGTTACGTCCCGTGCTCGTATTAAGATGGGTGTAAGACAAGGCTGTAGCCTTTCGCCCCTACTCTTCAATCTGTACATCGAGGAAGCAATGATGGAAATAAAAGAAAGGTTCAGAAGTGGAATTAAAATACAAGGTGAAAGGATATCAATGATATGATTCTCTGATGACATTGCTATCCTGAGTGAAAGGGAAGAAGAATTAAATGATCTGCTGAACGGAATGAACAGTCTATGAGTAAACAGTATGGTTTGAGAGTAAAACGGAAAAAGACGAAGGTAATGAGAAGTAGTAGACATGAGAACAGCGAAAAACTTAACATCAGGATTGATGGTCACGAAGTCAATGAAGTTAAGGAATTCTATACCTAGGCAGTAAAATAACCAATGGCGGACGGACCAAGGAGGACATCAAAAGCAGACTCGCTATGGCAAAAAAGGCATTTCTGGCCAAGAGAAGTCTACTAATATCAAATACCGGTTTTAATTTGAGGAAGAAATTTCTGTGGATGTACGTCTGGAGTACAGCATTTTATGGTAGTGAAACATGGGCTGTGGGAAAACCGGAACAGAAGAGAATCGAAGCATTTGAGATGTGGTGCTACAGACTAATGTTGAAAATTAGGTGGACTGATAAGGTAAGGAATGAGGAGGTTCTACGCAGAATCGGAGAGGAAAGGAATATGTGGAAAACACTGATAAGGAGAAGGGACAGGATGATAGGACATCTGCTAAGACATGAGGAAATGACTTCCATGGTACTAGAGGGAACTGTAGAGGGCAAAAACTGTAGAGGAAGACAAAGATTGGAATACGTCAAGCAAATAATTGAGGACGTAGGTTGCAAGTGCTACTCTGAGATGAAGAGGTTAGCACAGGAAAGGAATTCGTGGCGGGCCGAATCAAACCAGTCAGTAGACTGATGACAAAAAAAAAAAAAAAAAAAAAAAAAAAAACCTACCCATGGCACGCCATCCAACCTCTGTTTGAGCCAATACCCAGGCGTATGATGGCTCTTATTACGGCCAGAGGTGGTTGTTCTGGGTTCTGATTTCTCAGGATCTTTGCACCCTAATTGCGTGAAAATGTAATCACATGTCAGTTCTAGTATAATGTATTTGTCTAATGAATACCCGTTTATCATCTGCATTTCTTCTTGGTGTAGCAATCTTAATTGCCAGTAGTGTATCTGAAACCTTCCAGTGTCTCCAGGTCTCCTCTACATATACAATTTTCTTTCATGATTTTTAAGTCGAGTGTCAGCTATGACTGACTTTGTGCTAAATTCTATCAATCGGCTTCCTCTTTCATTCCTTTCCCCCAGTCGTATTCACGTACTACTTTTCCTTCTTTTTGTTTTCCTACTATCGATTTCCAGTCCTCCATGACTATTAAATTTCCGTCTCCTTTAACTACCTGAATAATTTGTTTTATCTCATCGTATATATCTTCAATCTCTTCATCATCTGCTGAGCTAGTTGGCACATAAACTTCGACTGCTGTAGTGGGTGTGGGCATCGTGTCTATCTTGGCTACAATAATTCGTTCACTATGTCGTTCATAGTAAATTATCCGTGTTCCTATTTTCTTATTCACCATTGACCTACTCCTTCATTAACCCAATTTGATTTTGTGTTTATAACCATATGTTCTCCTGACCTGAAGTCCTGCTCTTCCTCCTACCGAACTTACTCCTACTACTACTATATCTAACTTAAACCTATCCATTTCACTTTTTAAATTTTACAATCTACCTGCCCGAGTAATTGGAACTTTGTTGTAAGGTCTTATAGGACCAAACTGCTTAGCTCATCGGTGCCCTGATCTTACACACTACTTAATTTATCTTAAAATAACTTACGGAAAGGACGACACACACCCATGCCCGAGGGAGTACTCGAACCTCCGACGGCGGAATGCCCGAGTAAGGACTATGAAACTGACACTCCGATACCTAGAACGCTAGTTTTGTTTCTCCTGATAATTAAATCCTCTTCAGTAGTCCCCACCTGGAGATAATAATGGTGGACTATTTTACCTCCGGAATATTTTACCCAAGAAGATGCAATCATCAATTCGCCGTACAGTAGAGCTGCATGGCCTCGTGAAAAATTGTGGCTGTAGTTTCCCCTTGCTTTCAGTCGTACGCAGTGCAAGTACAGAGGGGCCGTTATAGTTGACGTTAGAAGGCCATATCAGTCAATCATCCGGACTGTTTGCCACCTAACTACTGAAAAGGCTGCTGCCCCTCTTCAGGAACAACAAGTTTTTGTGATCCCTTAACAGATACTGTCGAAGCTGCAACTACAGTACGGCTATCTGGATCGCCGGTGAAGGTCTATGGTTCATGGTGGGGTTGGGAGGCGGAGCGGTATAACTACTTATAGGCACACTAAACTTGCAACAACAGCGTTTTTGGCTGTCAAAACGGCTCATATTTACATGTGAAGTAGTGCCTGGACGCAAATACTCTGCCTCAGCTGCATCTCACTTCTGTCCAAAACAGGCTGCAGTATAGCTGGTAGAAGATAATTTATCGGAAAAAAATACCTTCACCTTTCAAAGTGATTAAGACGAACCTTGGATCCGAAGTCAACATCAGTAAAACAGTTCACTGAGAAACTTCGACACATTTGGCAACGGGTGAAGCGTGCAAAAGCGAGAATCTTAGAATGATAAGAGCAGATAGGACAACGCGTAGGGAAGTTACCGCAATACAGGATTGGCCAGTGGGTGTTAACAACGACCAGATATTTACCAAAAGGCAAAACAAGGAAATTTTTGACCCGATTCCATGGAGCATGTCAAGTAGCGGAAATGACGTCTACTGTCAATTTTAAAATATAGATGTGAATGAAGACTTCAATTATTCACGTGGATCGCATTAAGCCGTTTACGGGAGCTATCAATGCTTTGATACGGATACAAGTACCGTCTGCAGTACAGAATGCGAAGTCTCTTGGAACAATGATGAAACAGGCTACCGATGAGCAGAGTACGTCGAAAACGCCTTACATCCTTATGCTACGTCGATAAATAAGATACAAGAGAGCTGTCTGCCTATATTGCACTTAGTTTGTTCTTGCGTAGGTTATTAGGAAGTAATCCAGTTTTATCTTGTTATGTTTGTGCTATGTTTTAAATTTTGTTTTGATTTTTCAGTTTCCAGGAATAGATACAATGTTGTTTTTCTATATACGGGTAGTACCACCTTCTGAAGAGGTTTGGGGGGGGGGGGGGGGGGGGAACAGCGTCAAAATTTCCTTTCCCTCAGGTCGCGTACCAAAATGGATACAGGCACGAACCAAAGATGTATTAATAATTTCAGAGCAAAGAGATGGCGGCGCTCGAGAGTCGTTGGAAGACCTACAGAGATGCCAGAGGGAGTCTGCTACGATCTGACCAAGTAGGATGACATAACTGGCGTACAGACATGCGAGGTCCAGTTATTCCTGGTAAAAACTGAAGCAAGTGAACGTCAAAGGGGAGTGTTAATGCCGTATACACATTTCCAGAGAGTGGGCACCCACTGGGTCTACTCAGTCTTTTCACCAGAATTATAGTATACTGTTGCGGACACAGGAGAACAAGTATGAACAGAGTGGAATTACAGGATAGCGAAATAATAATAAACGGCATGACTTGTGGCTTAGCAGGCGCTACATGTCGCTATCAGCAGAGATCACTGTGTTACGTGCGCGAGGGGCACACAATACTCCTTAAAGCCTGTACTATGGTAAGTGAACGGGCTTCACCTTATGAGAAAGGATTTTCGTATAGATATCGACCGCGTGTACCTGAATGGTGGCAAATCAGACTTACACCCACTCTGTAATAACAATGATACGTCATGTAAGTTCGAAATGCAACTACACGTCAGGATGCACCAAAAGCAACACTGAAGATGCTACCAATTTGATAATAATACGGTCGCAAGACTAATTAGGCATTAACTGAGTTTCTTCCCTGTACAAATTGGTGTGTATTCATGCAAAACAACACGCAGTAACACTGCGTGATACAGTATAATTCTAGAACCAGAAAATCTATTGAACTGATAGTTCCACGTTCTGTACTGACATGGAAAAACCATGAATACATAACACTACACTATAATATATACTATAAAACTTCGTACTGTCTATTGATCTGATTAAAATCGGGCATAGGTTATCCTAGAAATAGTACTTTCGAGCCACACACAAAATGTCAATTTTGAATAAGATAAAACACTGATAAATTTTGACTTATATATTGACTTTAACTTTTGCTGGTAAAACCAATGTGGAACACTTCAGAATTCAAATGAGAGAAAAAGGGGGGGAGGGGCGGGGGGGACGCTGAAACTGTTATGATCACTATCTTAAAAAAATTGATTACTGAAATTATCATGCATTCAAGATTTCCAGTATATGAGTTACTACTATTTTTATCTTATTTACTTCTCATTTAAATACCTTTATATATCTGTCTCGAAATAATTAAACTTCATTACTATATCAATATTAAAGTTATCTTTCAACTTCGTTAGACCTTCGTTATTCATTTACTAGTTCATTAAACATTTCTTTAAACACTATTCTAAAATAACTAGGTCTGCAAGTAATTATTATTAACACAAAATTTAATTTTTCATTTCGAGAGACTCGGATTGCACAATATTTGGAAAGGACCCTGTCTAGGTTAGTTGTGAGGATAATTAAATGAGGGGAAAGTTCTGGTAATATTTTGGTTATTATTGAACAGTTCACTCTGTGGTCCATACGAATACAGTACTAAAAGTTTCAACCTGCTTGTATCGATGCGGCGGTTGGCGAGATGGCGAGGCACAGAGCACACATACAACCACAGCTATGGCTCTTGACGTAACGGCACTTTAATTCTTCTTAGCGTCGCAATGCTTTTCCATTTAGTGCCTATGGACTTTTGCCATGCTGTGTGGGTGTTGGAACGGAATACCCGAGGCTCAGTGAAGCTACGTCTTCCAGGAGGGCCTCCTCGCTCCAGAAGGTGTTGCTCAGACCAGTGCCAGACTCCAACTACCACTGCTGCTGCTGAGCCCGTTGTGCCGTGCAGTGCCCGTACGTATTTTCCCTCGCTCGCCTGCCATCCACCTTTCACCGGTCCCTTACAGGCCGGGTATTCACCCGAGGTTTTGCATTCTACATATCCTAACACATTGCCTACGTATGGACCAGACGCACCGTTACAATTTTAAACATCTTACAACAGTCTCAAAATTTGTTACATTTCAATTTTATCACAATATTACTTGATATTCGACATAAACATTAATCTTTACATTGAAACTTGTTTACAGTTTTCTTAACACAATGGCATGAAACAAAAAACAAATGAAATCAGAACATCAATTACACTAGTTTAACGAAAAATCAGATGAAAAAAAAATTACTTATATGTACAATAGTACAGCGTCGTTGTTGTTGTTACAACTGGTACGACCAAACTTAACTGGCAGCAACCTATGTTGTACTGACACGAGAAGTCACTATAGGTGGTGGCTACCTAAAGCGTAATCTTACTAAGTATGAATCCGGATACTCTATGCAACCTATACAAACCACTGGCAACCAAAAAAGGAGAATTACAGCCGAACAGATGTGCCAGCACATACAGGTATACCGTAACAGACAGCATCATCACATCAAAAAAATGGCTCTGAGCACTGTGGGACTTAACTTCAGAGGCCATCAGTCCCCTAGAACTTAGAACTACTTAAACCTAACTAAATAGCGTACAGAGCTGGAAAGAAATCCAACGTGCACTCGGTTTGTCTGCCGGGGGCCTCATCCGAGATGTGGAGACGGCCTCGCCTGCGGTTATCGAGCGTACGGAGTGCAGTCGTCTGCAAGTAGTTGCTCACGTCGGCATCAATGATGCCTGTCGCTGGAGCTCTGAGGCGATCCTCAGTTCGCACAGGCGGCTGGCGGATTTGGTGAAGACCGCTGGCCTCGTACGCGGGGTGCAAGCACAGCTCTCTATTTGCAGCATCGTTCCCAGAGTGGATCGGTGTCCTTTGGGTTGGAGCCGAGTGGAGGGTCTTACTCAGAGGCTTCGTCGACTCTGTGACGATCTTGGCTGCAGATTTCTAGGCTTGCTCTACTGGGTGGGGAATTGTAGGGCACCCCTAGATAGGTCAGGGGTGCACTACACAAAGGAAGCGGCTACTCGGGTATCAGAGTACTTGTGGCGTAAACATGTTTTTTTTTTATTTTATTTTTTTAAGGCTAGGCAGTAGTGCGAGGTGTCCTGATGAACACTCACCAGTCGACGTGCAGGCAGCGAAATCAGGACGCGCTCATTGTAAAGACACTTCAGCTATCAAGATATTAGCAGCAAATTTTCAGAGTGTTCTGAATAAAGTTCCTGAATTGACTGCCCTCCAGGAAGGGTGCGGCGCGCAAATTATTCTCGGGACTGAGACCTGGCTGAACCCTGAGATAGGAAGTTCTGAAATATTTAGTGAGGGTTGGAACGTGTATCGGAAAGACAGATTAGACACCGTAGGAGGTGGTGTCTTCATTGCAGTTGACAAAAATATTGTGTCTACTGAGGTCAAAGTAGAGTGTGATTGTGAAGTTATCTGGACACGTTTAACAGGGCTAGGAGAAGTAAAATTAATTGTTGGATGTTATCACAGGCCACTAGGTTCCACCGTGACAGTTCTAGAATCATTCAAAGGGAGTCTACACTCTGTAACGCAGAAGTACCCGGATCATGCTATATTAGTCGGAGGCGACTTCAACGTACCTAGTATAGACTATGTCTATGGATTCATTACAGGTGGTACAGACAAGCCGTCGTGTGAATTACGTTTGGACACATGATCTGAAAATTGTCTTGAGCAGCTAAATCGACAGCCAACGCGTAATGGAAATATTTTAGATCTGGCAGCCACGAACAGACCAGATTTTATCAACGGTGTCAGTGTTGAGACAGGGATTAGTGATCATTAGGTTGTCATCACAACTATGGTTACGAAAGCTAAAAAGTCGGTCAAGAAGGCTAGGAGAGCGTTCTTACCAGAAAGAGCAGATAAGCAGTTGTTAGCATCCCACTTAATTTACTTCCGGGAATATGGACGTGGAAGAATTATGGGCACATTTCAAATACATTGTAAATCACGTATTGGACAAGTATGTGCCGAAAAAAGTGTGTTACGGACGGAAAAGACCCACCGTGGTTTAACAGCGCATTTCGGAGAACGCTCAGGAAGCAAAGGCAGTAGCACTCGCGGTACAAAATAGATCGGGAGAATGAGGACAGGCAAATGTTAGTAGAGATTCGTGCTGCTGTAAAAAGAGCGATGCGCGAAGCATTCGACCACTAACACCGTCATACCTTAGCAAAAGATCTTGCCGAAAACCCAAGGAAATACTGGTCTTACGTAAAATCGGTAAGCGGGTGGAAGGCTTCCATCCAGTCACTCACTGATCAGTCTGGCCTGGCAACGGAAGCCATCAAAACGAAAGCTGAAATTTTTAATTTAGCATTTGAGAAATCTTTCACGTAGGAGGATCGTATAATTATACCGCTGTTTGAGACTCGTACAGATTCCCGTATGGAGGACATAGTGATAGACATTCCTCGGGTTGTGAAGCAGCTGAACGGGTTGAAAATAAATAAATCGCTAGGTCTTGATGGGATTCCAATTCGGTTTTACAGAGAGTACTCTACTGCATTGGCTCCTTAGCTTGCAACTATCGCGAATGTCTTGCTCAACGTTAAGTCCCGAGCGACTGGAAAAAAGCGCAGGTGACTGCTGTATATAAAAAGGGTAGAAGGACGGATCCTCAAAATTACAGACCAATATCCTTAACATCGGTGTGTCAGGATTCTCGAACATATTCTCAGTTTGAATATAATGAATTTCCTTGAGACAGAGAAGTTGCTGTCCATGCATCAGCACGGCTTTAGAAAGCATCGATCCTGCGGAACGCAACTCTCCCTTTTTTTACGTGATATGTTGCGAACCATGGATGAAGGGTATCAGACGGATACCATATTCCTTGACTTCTGGAAAGCGTTTGACTCTATGCCCCACTGCAGACTCCTAACTAAGGTACAAGCATTTAGGATTGGGTCCCAAATATGTGAGTGGCTCGAAGACTTCTTAAGTAATGGAACCCAGTACGTTATCCTCGATGCTGAATGTTCATCGTAGGTGAGGGTATCATGTGGAGTGCCCCAGGGAAGTGTGGTAGGTCCGCTGTTGTTTTCTATCTACGTAAATGATCTTTTGGATAGGGTGGATAGCAGCTGTTTGCTGATGGTGTGGTGTACGGGAAGGTGTCGTCGTTGAGTGACTGTAGGAGGATACAAATCTGCCTCGTGATGACTGGGTGTTGCGTGATGTCCTTAGGTTGGTTAGGTTTAAGTAGTTCTAAGTTTTAGGGGACTGATGACCTTAGATGTTAAGTCCCATAGTGCTCAGAGCCATTTGAACCATTGTTTTTAGGATACGAAATGACTTGGACAGGATTTGTGATTGGTGTAAAAAATGGCAGCTAACTCTAAATATAGATAAATGTAAATTAATGCAGATGAATGGGAAAAAGAATCCCGTAATGTTTGAATACTCCGTTAGTAGTGTAGCGCTTGACACAGTCACGTCGATTAAATATTTGGGCGTAACATTGCAGAGCGATATGAAGTGGGACAATCATGTAATGGCAGTTGTGGGGAAGGCGGATAGTCGTCTTCGGTTCATTGGAAGAATTTTGGGAAGATGTGGTTCATCTGTTGGAGACCGCTTGTAAAACACTAATACGACCTATTCTTGAGTATTTCTCGATCGTCTGGGATCTCTATTAGGTCGTATTGAGGGAGGACATAGAAGCAATTCAGAGGCGGACTGATAGATTTGTTACTGGTTGGTTTGATCATCACGCGAGTGTTACGGAAATGCCTCAGGAACTAGGGTGGGAGTCTTTGGAGGAAAAGAGGCGTTCTTTCCGTGGATCGCTACTGAGGAAATTTAGAGAACCAGCATTTGAGGCTGACTGCAGTACAATTTTACTGCCACCAACTTATATTTCGCTGAAACACCACAAAGATAAGATAAGAGATATTAGGGCTCGTACAGAGGCATGTAGGCAGTCATTTTTCCCTCGTTCTGTTTGGGGGTGGAACAGGGAGAGAAGATGCTAGTTGTGGTACGAGGTACCATCCGCCACGCACCGTATGTTGGATTGCGGAGTATGTATGTAGATGTAGATGTAGTTATGGAAATAGGTACCAGGAACAGGTGCGAATCCTATGCAAGGGTAAAGGACTTCCATTGAGAACTTGATTTGCCCTCCTCCCAAAATTGGATGTAAGGTACTAAACACTGATGTAAACAAATTACTTTGATTATTTTGGAATCTTTTATATTTCCCTCAACAAGATCATTGAAGAGAAGAAGATACCAGCTGAGTTTCCCAAAATTACACATCAATACATAAGGCGATTCCAATGGATGTAACAAATTTGCCGAGTGTAGCGGATATAAGAAAAGGCATTTTTATAATGAGTTGGTTGATTTTCTCTGTGTCGAACAGTCTTCCCATAAAGATGTCACAAACTTTACCACCTGATGTTTTCTGCATAGCTTTACGTGGACCAGGAAGTGAACAATGCCTGACAGTGCAGACTACCCTTTTTGTGTCCACACATCCACACTTGAACATCTGACCTGCTGTTCGAGGGAAAATAAACATTAATGACTTGCTCATGCCATATGTACTTGAAGGTACTAGCGAACTTAAAAACATATGATTTGTAACACCTGTAATTATTAGCCTGCAGATGATGTAAATATCGGAGTAATTTTGTTCAGTACACCGTTCCCATTCACCAATAGAAATATTTGTACTTATACCCATTACACCCTGTATATAAATAATTAAAATAAAATCTGTGGCACATTAAATATGGTTGTGTTGGAAAATTTTACTGTCGTGATGTTGGTGGAGATTCCCCCACACGCCTCCCCCCGTTTGAGACAGGATGAATGAAGTCGGGGACAGGGTTGGTCCTGTCTCCTGCTAACCTATGTCTGTAGAGTTCCGTGACTCTATTTCGGAGGTGACTTGAAGCCAAAATGAGGTTCTCAGCACTAAAAGGAGAGGGCTATCGTTGCCATATCTCTCCAAAACATTGGAAGAGTAATTGCTCTTTCCGCTGGACAACAACTGTGGCAGACATTGGCATCTGAGGTGTTACAGGTGAAATACGCCATGACGCATCACTATACATAGCCTACACTAGAGCCGGCGAACTGTAGCGGGACCTGGGCCGTGGTTGCGAATACGATTCCCACGCTGCTTCCAGCGATGGCAGCAGTTTCAGAGAGTTTTTCACAGCTGTCTGGGTTCTCAGATATGATGGACCGTTTTCAGCAAACAGCCGAGATCATAACGACTTCAGTATAAGTCCAGACTAACAGTGGCCTATCTGTTTACACCAAGACATCAAAAAAGGTTCAAATGGCTCTGAGCACTATGGGACTTAACTTAAGAGGTCATCAGTCCCTTAGAACGTAGAACTACTTAAACCTAAGTAACCTAAGGACATCACACATATCCATGCCCGAGGCAGGATTCGAACCTGCGACGGTAGCGGTCGCGCGGTTCCAGACTGTAGCGCCTAGAACCGCTCTGCCACCCCGGCCGGCAGCAAGACATCCAAGGCCCCATTTCTTTTGTCCACGACCACTGTAGAGTATGGGCGCGAATTTCTGTTTTATTTAGGCGGGTAGGCATTCGTATTTATCAGCTGCGAGCAGTCACAGCGACTTCCGGCAGCTGCCGCCAGGGTCTGCTCGGACGTGCCAGCTGCTAATGGTTGGTCAGAATGCAGCGCAGCCACGAGTGTGAAAGCGTAGTGCTGCGCTGACAAGGGCAGACGAAGCTTTCTACTATCTCTATACTTTGTGCAAGTAAGTGACTGAACGTTACATAGATGCGCAGAACCGCGATTCACTGCTTGCAGTCCACTCTCCACCACTACAGGTTACAGCACCGTTCCAAACACAGCCATCTTTGTTGTGGTGTTAAAGGTACCGTACGTTTGCGATAGCGATTCACTATTGGTTTTTGTTCGTCTCCGACCGATGGTGCGCTAGTAAAAACATGTGCCCGGATGACGACACAAATTCAATGTGACTGTCACATGTTGTGTGCACAGTATCACAATCCGTTCTTAACCGACAAGAATTGATATGTCGGTAGTTGAGGTGGGAAATAAAGGCAATCAGGCATCCAGAAAAAAATGAAATGACTGCTGCTGCTTAAAAAGACACACTGGCCAATCAGAGTCGCAGGCAGTGAGGTCACGTGACTCGAACGTCGTCTGGTGGCGAGTATGCGTGAAGACCGTCAATGGAGACAGTGCACAATGATCGACGGCGGAGCCAACTCGCTGGTGCCCTGCTGGTCGAGGATTTTAAAAGTGCTGCGCTGTGTCTCTCTGGAATCTGCGTGAAGCGCTTGGGTCACCGGGTGCGGTCAGAGAATACGTCGTCGAACCGCAAGAACCTAGAAGAACATGGGTTTCCTGACATCCCATTCTACCCACAAAGGATCACTCTCACATTTTAACACCTTAGATGTCTTGATGTTTCATGATTTCACCAGCCGAACGCTTCCACACTCGTAATGAAGGCCCTTAAAACTCTGTCATCTGTTAGCAACATCGTCTGTGACGACCCCTTGGCATTCTCCGTGGTCGTTCACAGTGCACTCTTATCATCAGACGCAGCGCACACAATTTCTAAGACATGATAACATGGTCATATGACTACAATATTAACCTATTGTTATGTCCATTGCAGCAGTCACATAGCACTGCAACTATAATGAATTGCAAGCCTGCTGATGCTTCCTGCATGTACGAATGTGTGTCTGCACTACTAAACTATTTAAGTCAGTTCCAGATCACTATACACAACGTCTCCCAGCAGCTTGATGCTATGTTACTTCACTTTAGAAAGGTTTTATACACAATTCTGCACAAAGAACTGGCTCACCAAGCAACGGACCAGATTTGTGTCTGGTTTCAGAACTTCCTAGCAAATACAAAACACACTGACCGAAAAAATACCCCATAAGCAGGAAATAGTCAATGCAGAGCGATGAAATGTCGGGAATCTATTTGTCTAGGTAACATGTTTAAGTGATTAATATTCCAAGATCACTAGCTAATGTAAGCACTAGGAAAGCCTTACAAATATGAAATGCTGGTACATTAATAAGCGACGTGACCGCCAGAATATTGAATGCAAGCATGCCGACGGGCTTCATTATGTCATAGACGTGCCGTATGTTAGTTTGTACGATGGAGCTGCTTGGTTGTTGCACTTGATCAGTCAGTATACGGACAGTTAATGCTGTTTGTGGATGACGCTAGAGTTGTTGTCCGATGATGTCCCTTACGTGCTTGATTGGAGGCAAATTTGGCGATCGAACAGACCAAGGCAGCATGACGATTCTCTGTAGAACAGGTTGGGGGCTACAGCAGCGGTATGTGGGAGGGTGTTATCCTGTCGGAAAACACCTCTTGGAATGATGTTCATGAATGACAGAATTACAGGTCAGATGCCCAGAGTGACGTACTAATTTGCAGTCAGGGTGTGTAGGACAACCACGTTAGTGCTCCTGCTGTCATACGAAATCAGACCCAGAACCGTAGCTTAGGCTGCAGGCACAGTGTGCCTAGCAGACAGGTTGGTTGCAGACCCTAAAGTGGCCTTCTTGTAACCAACACACGGCATCACTGGCACGGAGGCAGAACTAGATTTCATCATAAAACACAACATACCTCCACTCTTGCCTCGAATGAACTCTCACTTGACACCACAGAAGTCGCAAATGGCGGTGGCTTGAGTTCACTGGAATGCACGCTGCTGGACGATTGGCTCGGACCTGTCCTTAAAGTAACCGATTTGTAACAGTCCGTGTGTCAGTGAGGTGCCAACTGCTGCTCAGATTGCTGTTGGAGACACACTACGGTGCGCCAAAGCCATACATCGAACACAATGGTCTTCTCTCTCGGTACTGTCACGTGGCTGTCCTGAGCCCGGTCTTCTTGGGACCGTACATTATCGTGACCTCCGCTGCCAGCGGTCACGTACATTAGCTACATCTCTGCCAAGTCTTTCTGCAACGTCACGGAAGGAACATCCAGCTAGTCGTAGCCGTGTTACAAGACCTCGTTAGCCCTATTACACAACCGGGTTGATACTCAGTGAGCGATTGATAACTGCGTCTTCGTCGTCTTAAAGGCATTATTGTGTAACATCAACTCACCAGGCCCAGTCTCGAAGATAGTTAACACTTACGACCGCTACACCCTGTATTTAAAGAACATATGATTTGGCGCTACTACCGTAAAATTTAAATAGATGTCATCTTTCTCTTGTAGAAACACAAAATTGTAGTTTACCTAGAGAAAACTTCTTCTTGTTTTGGGATTTTTTCCGTGTACATCTTTCGAGGGATGTTGAGGTAATTTCGGGAGTACCGCGAGGCAGTCTTTATATGGCTGGTATAATTTAAATACAGGGTGTAAAAGACAACTGTTTACAACGCACCTCAGTGTTTTAGTGCATGTGGAGATGAACAGACTCATATAGGTTTATCAGGCATGGGAACTACCCAAAATTTGCATATAAAGGCCACTTAAACTGTAGCGCATCTTAGAGGAAATGGCTCAGAGCGCTATGGGACAACATCTGAGGTCATCAGTCCCCTAGAACTCAGAACTACTTAAACCTAACTAACCTAAGGACATCACTCAGACACATCCATGCCCGAGGCAGGATTCGAACCTGTGACCACAGCAGCAGCGCGGTTCTGGACTGAAGCGCCTAGAGCTGCTCGGTCACAGCAGCCGGCTACATTTTAGAGACGTGAAGTTGTAAACAGAATGGTTACGACGTTATAGCATACAGTCACGGTGCCGCTCATGTCAGTTCTTTGCAGGGCGTCAACTATGTGTTTGGTGGTAACATGGAACATTACAGAAACGAGGACTATGCCGATTTGCATGTCATGTATGACACGGCTAACGGCAAAGCCCCGTGGGTGGGGGGTGGGAGGGGGGGGGGGGGGTGCACGCTTGCACCAGGAAGCATACCCTGTCCTAAGGCAGCCAGAAAATAAAACTTTACGAGGGGTGCAGCAGTGCCTCCGAGAAATCGGGAACTTTGTACGTGCTGTGTGAGCAGCTACGCCTGCACGAATTGCACCTGTGCTCGAAGTCGTAGTGCTGGAAACAATCGAAAACTCTACACGAATATTGACAGGATAGGTGCTACACAGGTTCCTGCAATGTACCCCAATAGTGTATGGAGAACAATGCATTGCGACACAATCTACCCACACCATCTTTAGACAGTTGTGTCTTATTGGGATGGACTTTGGTTCTAGATCAACTATCTGTCAGTGGATGTAAAAAGATGCAGCAAACCGTGCGTTTCATAAGATTCTGCGTAGATATGCAGATTGGTCACTCGTAGTGGTGTGTTTAATTATCAAATTTCTCACAATAAGTGCAATATGGTCCACATCAACGACGTTTCTCATTGAATGTGAGGTTAGGGATACTAGGTGATCGTCTCATTGGGCTGTACATGTTGCCAAACAAGCACAGTGGACGGAATTACCTTCGGCTTCTGCAGCATCATTATGCGGCATTGCTCGAGAATTTTCCCTTAGAGTAGGCGTCATCGTGATACGTGCACGTTGGAGGAGAGGCACATTTCGCTTCTATGGTACGACGACATCTGACATCCCGATGTAGTCAAAGATGGACTGGGCGTGGAGGAGTGGTACCGTGGCCTCCAGGATCACCTGATATGAACCCGGTGGCTTTCTGTGTTTTGGGACACTTTCAAGGTGTAGTATACACCACTCCGGTCTACACGGTTGAAAAATGGAGTAGAGATTTGTCATTGCTTGTCAAGAATTTCGAAATACTCCAGGCGTACCTGAAAGGATTCGAATCTCATTGCAGCGATGGGTACAGGTTTGCATCCGGGTACAAAGACGACACTTTGAACGCCTCTTTTAACTACTGGTACAGCCATGTCACTGCTGTCTTGCTCATTCAAAACATGCGCACTTCTACCAAAGTATCTCTGATAACTTTTCATAATGTTGAATACTGTTGTTACCTTTTCCAAGCTGGGATGACGTTTACACAGAATAGAGTCAGCGAGGGCTGGTAACCACAAAGTCGCAAATATCTCGCAGACAGTTCGTTTGTGGACCTATGTTTACTGAGACTTTTTTGCTTGTAGTACCGTGTCTTTCAACTGTATGCATTAACGACAATAATTATGTTACACCTGGTGTAACATCCAGTTTGCCATCAAGTGTTACGTAGAGAAATAGTACAATGAACTTTGCGCAAAACAAGATATTGGCTTGGGGGCCAGTGAGCAACTTCAATCGCATATTCCCACCACACTAAATCTGGCAGACAAGGAGAGCTTCTAAAAACTTGTTTGTCCAACATACGAAGCATTTTTCGAGGTTGTAGTATTGGTTTGGTATAAAATGACAGAATCACTTGCACTTTACTTTTAATTGCAAATACCACAAACGGTTCCGGCACTCAAGGCCGTTGTCTAATCGCTCTGCTTCCTCTCAGGCCGACTGACACGTAGCGACTGAATAGTGGCCTAGCGGCACGGAACTGGTCGTGGTATTTGGTATAAAAAATAAATGAGCAGTTGGCTCGCTGATTTTATACCAAACTTTTAAAAATTGTAACTCGTCAGGAAATAGAAATTACGATTAAGGATGCACTGCGATGAAACGCAGCTGGGCCAGATATCCACTCTATGGATTTCTATTCTTCGTTACTGAGATGACGGATACATATGGTTGCCTGCCAACAGATAAGCTGCTGCCACCTGCATTTATTGAGAGAATGGTGGCACGAGTCGCAAAAACATTCAGAAAAGATATGTTACAAGATTTTAGACCAGCAACAGTCCTGAATGCAGATTTTAAAATATCCACACGCTTAATAAACGACAGACTGAAGGCATAAAAATGTAATAGGGCCCTATCCAACTAGTTCTCCAATAGGACGATCAGTGCCCGATACCAAGAATGGATATTGAAATACTAGCTGACAAAACCAGCATTGCCCGTGTATTCACTTTGCCAGTTTTCTGTTAGAAATGAAAACAAAAAGTAAACTGTGTTGTGGTGGAGTATCGAGAAAATTTCATTTCCATCTATTCGTGAAAGCGCCTTTGAAATTACGAAACAGACATATAAAGAAACATACACAATGTACAAATGTTTAAGTACAGTATCGAGATTAAGAAACATGATCCCTGACAGTTTCTGCACTCTGTGCGCAGCTGCTTTGGTGGGTGCCTACAACGCGATTTCGTACACGTCTCTATGGCAACGACCCTGCAAAGCTCTATAGACGGCTACCGATTTCGCCTACAGCCGTTTGCGCTTCGCAGGTGAAAGTTGTCAATAGCGCTGCCAGCTGTTAGGGATTTCCTTAAGTTGAGCAGACTGTAGGACTGTCTTAGTAGCAAAGAATAAATACACTCAGTCGCAAAAGTATTCCGACAGTGGGGAGTTTTACAATGAGTTCTCGAGAGACACTGACTATGAAACCCAAACATATTTATTAGCAATATACAGGGTGTAACAAAAAGGTACGGCCAAACTTTCAGGAAACATTCCTCACACACAAAGAAAGAAAATATATTATGTGGACATGCGTCCGGAATCGCTTACTTTCCATGTTAGAGCTCATTTTATTACTTCTCTTCAAATCACATTAATCATGGAATGGAAACACACAGCAAGAGAACGTACCAGCGTGACTTTAAACACTTTGTTACTGGAAATGTTCAAAGTGTCCTTCATTAGCGAGGATACGTGCATCCACGCTCCGTCGCATGGAATCCCTGATGCGCTGATGCAGCCCTGGAGAATGGCGTATTGCATCACAGCCGTCCACAATACGAACACGAAGAGTCTCTACATTTGGTACCGGGGTTGCGTAGGCAAGAGCTTTCAAATGCCCCCATAAATGAAAGCCAAGAGGGTTGAGGTCAGGAGAGCGTGGAGGCCATGGAATTGTTCTGCCTCTACCAGTCCATCGGTCACCGAATCTGTTGTTGAGAAGCGCACGAACACTTCGACTGAAATGTGCAGGAGCTCCATCGTGCACGAACCACATGTTGTGTCGTACTTGTAAAGGCACATGTTCTAGCAGAACAGGTAGAGTATCCCTATGAAATCATGATAACGTGCTCCATTCAGCGCAAGTGGACGAAACTAAAATGAGCTCTAACATGGAAATTAAGCGTTTCCGGACGCATGTCCACATAACATCTTTTCTTTATTTGTTTATGAGGAATGTTTCCTGAAAGTTTGGCCGTACCTTTTTGTAACACCCTGTATATGCGTTACAACATTAATTACAAAAGAATCATTGTATTATTTGGTTTCCAAAACATAAATAACAGAAAAATTAACAACAAAAATGAAACATCCTTCACACCCTGCTACTACAAAAGTATTCGGACACTGTTCAATAAATGTTCATAAGTTGTACGACGAAAATGTCAGTACCTTGTGGGTCCACCTTTCATTTTCAATACTTCCTCTAATCTACTAGGCATACTTTCCATGTGTTTTTTCGTGAAATCTGGGCCTATATTTGCCCTTTCTTGGCGCAGTTCCTCTTTCAAGGTCTCCTTCGTATATATGTTGTCCGCGCGGAGAGTCCGTTTCAATTTATCCCACAAATTTTCGATTGGGTTAAGGTCTCGTGATTGGGGAGGGCGGTGCAATACTTTCGGGCAACTGAAGAGCAACCATATTTGTACAATATGCGCGGTATGTTTGGGATCATTATCCTGATAAAAATGAAAGTTGTTCGCAATGCCTAGATGCCGTGCACTCTGCTTCAAATGTCCTTGCAGTATATTCAAATACGCTTCCTTGTTCATCGTATCATCAATGGACACAAAATCATCCACACACTGCCGGACATGCATCACCACACCATGATGCTCCCTACATTCGCCGCAAAATATCAGCCGATCCCACCAAGCCTGATCGTATTCGGCGTATTCCCTCGCAAACTGTCTACGTTTCTTCTGGTTCACTGCATTTACGAATGGCTTTCGCCGTGCCACTCGACCATGGTACTGCGATCGTCGTAGTATTCTCCGCAAGGTTTCGGGATGAACTTTTATACCAAGGTCTCCCTCCACCTCACTTGCAATTCGTGTGGTAGATATTTTCGGATTCTGTTGTACCTTTCGCACAATCACACGTTCATCTCTATGTGAAAATGTGCGTGGCCGTCCTGTACTGCAAAGGAATTGCAATCGGTCTTCTTTCTCGAACCGTTTGATAATGTCGTAAACTATACTTTTCTTCATGTTCACTATTGCGGCAAATTCCCTGCAGGTTATCCCTTCGCGTGATGATAAAGACAAGTTGCCTTTGCTAGAACGTAGAACACTTCCCTCTGCGTGCCATCATCGAGCTGCACAGGCTCGCGATACGTCTTTATTAATCATCGCTATCGTCTCGCGGAAATGTCGGACACACTGCCGTCGCTTCACCCTCTGTGCGTCTCGGAATGAACTATTCTCTCACGTTGTCCGCCTATATCCGAATACTTTTGTTGCACCTTCCGATGCCGTTTTCCGGAAATATTACGTAACAGACACATGTCCAACGACAATTCTTCGTATTTGACGCGTGTTTCACGTTGCGACATCGTTCTCAGAGTGCCAAATACATTACAAAGTCCAATTTCTGTATTTGTTCATGCGGCAAACTGCAAAATTATGCGCCGTTACGTGCTGTCCGAATACTTTTACGACAGAGTGTATATTAAAACTTCATCGATGATGCGGCATTGTTTCACACACATCAGTGTTTATGACTTCATATCTCTTAACCTTTGTGTCGTACATTCTGCGACAAGTGGGTATATTGTCTGCAAAAATGTGTTGCTAACAGAGTTAGTAGAAAAGAAGTAATAAATTTAAATGTCACGCACAATGTGTAAGTTTTTCTAGGATATCAGTGTTTATGACGCCATATCTCCTGAACTGTGATAGGTAGGTGGTTCTTACCGCAACATCCGGTGTTGCCTGACAATGAGGTGTAAGTGTATCAAGTTTGGTTAAAATCGGTCCAGTGATTTAGGAGGACATGTGAAACATACGCACAACGACATATATACAAACTCGTGAGCAGATCCTTATTTATAATATGTGTGGATTACTAATTTAACTTGGGTATATAAGTCCCAGCTCGCGTTTTTACAAACAACTACAACATCCAGATGTGGAACCTTCTGAAGGATGAAGATTAACACTCAGTTAACGGCGGCCGTTTAGATCGGTCAGTCAGTCAGTCAGACGACAACGTCCACTTTGGCGACGTCGCATCTCTTTGCTGTAGAACCCTAATTTTGAAATCTGCGTACGACATTAAATGAACGATCAGTATTTAACGTTAAAACTATATGTCATCCCTATTCAGACGACATAACAAAGTGGAATGGTAAATACAAAGACTGATGACCATAGCTGTTAAGTCCCATAGTGCTCAGAGCCATTTGAACCATAAATACAAATGAGGAAATGGGCGAACTCAGAAACATTCTCTCAAAATTTACACGTTCTTACTACAAAATGTATAATTTTCAGAAAACGTTAAATAATTCATCTGAGCTCATATGACATCTAAGTAGACCCGAACTGGCTCAGAGCAAAATATAATCTTCAAAAATGTAAAATAATCCATCAGGGCCCATATGACATCAAAGTAGACACGAAATGGCTCGAGGAAAGCGCTAAAAAATTTCAACTCGGCATATGCTTGCCAAATCCAAGCGGATTGTTTACAGCTAACTGGTTAAATAAGCTACAGGCCATTCGTTGCATGCTCCGGAAGAACAACATTCGGGCAACAGATCGTTTAGGAAAGTGGTGTTTATTAATAATTACGTTTTAATTAATGCTTACGTTTTAACTAAAACCAACAACACAGATGCTGTAAAACCGATACCGTCAGACGGTGCGCACAAAATATTGGCTGTCGAGTGACGGTACGTGCGGAAAGCGCACGTTTTTAAAGTTTCCTTCAACACGGCAACGCCAGAGGGCAAGAGGGGGAAATGGCGCACCAAACACGTCCAGTCGCTCAGTAATGCCGTGTTTCTGAATCGGGCCTCAAAAATAATGCACGCAAACAGGCCGGGTAAAACGCAACGCCTATGTGAAACTTTGGGATATGCGGCCAGCAGCGAGCCACGCAGTTTCAACCATAGGAATGCAGAGCTAGACTACACACACACACACACACACACACACACACACACACACACACACACACACTTGACAGAATTCATTTATATTCACCTTGACACGAAACAATTCGTTGCCAAGAAAAAATACGCATCAATAACCGCACAGCTTTCGCAAAACCACATCGGGGCGAAATATCCAAGAAGAAAAAGTGGATGTCTCCAACGTCATCCTACCTATCGAACTAAGTAACACTTGGTGTGACGTCGTCAATCGCAGTGTCCCTACAGCGGAAACGTCATAGAACTAAGCCGCAACAGCAAGCCAGCCCTTATTGTGGTCATTACCAGATGATCGAATCACAGCGCACTTACTTGATTGCAGTGACAAATTATGAATCTGAAACTGGACCAGGAAAAGAAGTAACCTTAATGAACAGATTCATTGAGAGCAACAAATAATGCCTTTAAACCAACTGGAACCTTTACACAAGTGCTACACTTGCCTAATGGTATGTTTCGTGCACTTCGTCTCAGCAGACAAGTCGTCCATTCTGCACAATTTGATGTTGTACGGGGTGCTTACACATAAGCTTTTGTACCTGGGCCGTACCAGATGTATTGGAACGATGTTCATATTGTGCGCTGTAGGACTTCAGTTATTAATACATTACTGGCCGTTACAATTGCTACACCAAGAAGAAATACAGATGATAAACGGATATTCATTGGACAAAACTATTATGCTAGAACTGACATGTGATTGCATTTTCACGCAATTTGCGTGCATAGATCGTGAGAAATCAGCACCCAGAATAGCCACGTCTGGCTGTAATAATGGGCTTGCTACGCCTGGGCATTGAGTCAAACAGAGCTTGGATGGCGTGTACAGATATAGCTGCCCATGCACCTTCAACACGATACCACAGTTCATCAAGAATAGTGACTGGCGTATTGTGACGAGCCAGTTGCTCGGCCACCATTGACCAGACGTTTTCAATTGGTGAGAGATCTGGAGAATGTGCTGGCCAGGGTAGCAGTCGAACATTTTCTGTGTTCAGAAAGGCCCGTACAGGACCTGTAACACGCGGTTGTGCATTATCCAGCTGAAATGTAGGGTTTTGCAGGGATCGAATGAACGGTAGACCCACGGGTCGTAACATATCTGAAATGTAACGTCCACTGTTCAAAGTGCCGTCAATGCGAACAAGAGTTGAATGAGACGTGTAACCAATGACACCCCATACAGTCACGCCGGGTAATACGCCAGTATGGCGATGATGAATACACGATTCCAGTGTGCGTTCACCGAGATGACGCCAAACATCGATACCACCATCATGGTGCTGTAAACGGGACCTGGGTTCTTCCAAAAAAATGACATTTTCCCGTTCGTGCTCCCAGGTTCGTTGTTGAGTCCACCATCGCAGACGCTCCTGTGTGTGATGGAGCGTCAAGGGTAACGGCAGTCATGGTCTCCGAGCTGACAGTCCATGCTGCTGCAAACACCGTCGAACTTTTCGTGCAGATAGTTGTTGTCATCTGTTGACTCACGTATCGAGACGTGGTTGCACGATCCGTTACAGCCATGTGGATAAGATGCCTGTCATCTTGACTGCGACTGATACGAGGCCGTTGGGATCCAGCACGGGGTTCCGTATTACCCTCCTGAAGCGACAGATTCAATATTCTGCTAATAGTCATTGGATTGGACCAACGCGAGCAACAATGTCTCGACACGGTAAACCGCAATCGCGATAGGCTACAACCCGACTTTTATCAAAGTTGCAAACGTGATAGTACGTATTTCTCCTCCTTACACGAGACATCACAACAATATTTCACCAGGCAACGCCGGTCAACTGCTGTTTGTGTATAAGAAATCGATTGGAGACTTTCCTCATGTCAGTACGTTGTGAATGCTCTGAAAAGCTAATCATTTACTTATCACAGCATCTTCTTCCTGTCGGTTCAATTTCGCGACTGTAGCATGTCATCTTCATGGTGTAGCAATTTTATTGGCCAGTAGTGTAGATATTGCTCTTCATGTTCGGAAGGATTCCCCAACGTGCTTTTCCCACAACGCTCAACGTTCGATTGTGCTGTCTGTGTGCGATCAGCCTTAGGACGCGGCGGCCCGCCATTCAAGGCGATGTAACAATGAGGCGTGAGACTGGGAGACACCTGGAAGGCGTCCATCAGTGGGACGGCAGTGACAAACTAAACACTTACACTGAAGCGCCAAAGAAACTGGTTTAGCCATGCGTATTCAAATAAACAGAAATGTAAACAGGCAGGAGACGGCGCTGCGGTCGGCAACGTCCATATAAGACAAGAAATGACTGGCGCAGTTATTAGATCGGTTACTGAAGCTACAATGGCAGGTTATCAAGATTTAAGTGAGTTTGAACGTGGTGTAATAGTCGGCGCGCGAGCGATGGACGCAGCGTCTCCGAGGTAGCGATGAAGTGGGCATTTTCGCGTACGCACGTTTCACGAGTGTAGCGTGAATATCAGGAACCCGATAAATCATTAAATCACCGACATCGCTGCAGCCGGAAGGACGGGTATTCAGACAACCTCATGAATCATGTCAGCAGAGGATTGTTCAAGCTGGTGGAGGCTCTGTGGTGGTGTGGAGCATGTGCAGTTGAAGTGATATGGGACCCCCGATACTTCTAGATACGAGTCTGACAGGTGACACGTGCGTAAACATCTTACATGATCACCTGCATTCATTCCTGTCCATTGTGTGTTCCGACAGACAAAGGCCATTCCAGCAAGGCAATGCGATACCCAAACGTCCAGAATTGCTACAGAGTGGCTCCAGGAACGCTCTTCTGAGTTTAAACATTTCCTCTGGCCACAAAACCCTCCAGAATGAATATTAGTGAGCATATTTGGGATGCCTTGCAAAGTGTTCTAAGAAGAGATCGGCATCCTCTCGTAATCTTACGGATTTACGGACAGCGCTGCAGGATTCATGGTGTCAATTCCTTCCCACACCACTTCAGACATTAGTCCATTTCACGTCATGTTGCGGCACTTCTGCGTGCTCTCGGGGGCTCTACAGGACATTAGGAGTTGTTCCAGTTTCTTTGGCCCTTCAGTGTTATCTAACCGCCGTAACCGTTGCGCTGAATGCAACGCGGCTATTGGCGGAACACAAACCACGAAGAGCGCACACATGGATTTTTTCTGAAAATCGCAATGGCGTAGTATAAAAATTCAAGCAAATATACTTTTTTATTATATTATCATTCAAATGTCATATATATGGTGTAATATGACCAGTGTTGAAAAAATATTCATTTGAAGAAGAAGTAAAACTGAGCTAGGTACGACTTACTTTTCAAAAAGGAATAAAACAAAACTCGGAGCTAATCCTACATGGCACGGCCACTTTTACGCGTACATAAACAGAAAAAGGAGAAAACAAAGAAATTACTTTCCAGCCTTTTAATGTTATTTCTTCCACTTCTTTTTTTTAAGCGATTCAATAATTTCTAGGAGGAGGTCGGCCCGAACTCGTGACTTAAATCTTCGTGTCACGCGTGCTTATCTCATTTTATTTATTTATTTTATGTTATAAAAAACAACACCAACAGGACCACAAAAATGAAGCAATTTGTTTAATAAACTTAAACGTGGTCCGTAGTAGGCAGTAATGTGATTTTTATTTAATCGTGGGATTAGCTAATTTCTACTACGTGTTATTGTCAAGCATCTGTAAAATTTCGAAATTTGCTGTAAGGTTCTGTGGGGCCAAACTGCCGAGGTCATCAGTCTCTAGGCTTACACAGTAATTAAACTAACTTAAACTAATCTACACTAAGTTGTGTTAAGGACAACACACACACCCATGCCCGAGGGACGACTCGAACCTCCGACGGTGGGAGCCGTGCGAACCGTGACAAAGTGCCCAAGACCGCACGGCTATCCCTCGCGCACGTGTAAACCAACATGGGAAAACACTACATTATCTGCATGCATCGCTATATATAATATAAAAGATCATTGCACAATTACTTTCAACCACATGATAAATGTTGCTGCTGATGCTGCTGCTGTCAGTTACCATGGGTACCATGCCGTTGTAAAAAATTTGTGCAGTAATTTTTTATCTCAATATGAGGTGGTTAAAGTGTTCTTTATACATGGCGAAGTATGCAGACAATATAGTAGTGCTTTTCCATGTTGGTTTTAAAGGTGCTCGACAATGAGACGTAGTCCAAATTAGCTACTCGCACTAGAGACTGCTTCGGACCATGTTGGCGTTTATTAAACATCTGGAGCCTGTGGAACCCCACAAATACAAAATCTTAAGAAATAAACTGCGGCAGGAAATACCACAAGGACCGGTTAGCTGAACCGAAACGCTGAAATACGAGGTTCAACATACTGGCAAGTAAGTCACGGTACAGTAGCAGGCACAAACAATTCCAGCATACAGTGGACGTATGTCGGCGGAAGGAGAGTGCGTCTATATCTCCCCTCCATCTACAATGTAATGAACATAGTGGCCCAACAGACAAATATTTGTATTTAACTTTGCCCTCGCAAAGGCTCGACGCAACAGGATATCATCCGAAAATGCAGTCTCAGAGGATCGAGAGGATTAACTGGAAGCAGTTAATTCCATAAATTATCTGGGAGTACGCATTAGGAGTGATTTAAAATGGAATGATCATATAAAGTTGATCGTCGGTAAAGCAGATGCCAGACTGAGATTCATTGGAAGAATCCTAAGGAAATGCAATCCGACAACAAAGGAAGTAGGTTACAGTACGCTTGTTCGCCCAATGCTTGAATACTGCTCAGCAGTGTGGGATCCGCACCAGGTAGGGTTGATAGAAGAGATAGAGAAGATCCAGCGGAGAGCAGCGCGCTTCGTTACAGGATCATTTAGTAATTGCGAAAGCGTTACGGAGATGATAGATAAACTCCAGTGGAAGACTCTGCAGGAGAGACGCTCAGTAGCTCGGTACGGGCTTTTGTTGAAGTTTCGAGAACATACCTTCACCGAAGAGTCAAGCAGTATATTGCTCCCTCCTACGTATATCTCGCGAAGAGACCATGAGGATAAAATCAGAGAGATTAGAGCCCACAGAGAAGCATACCGACAGTCCTTCTTTCCACGTACAATACGAGACTGGAATAGAAGGGAGAACCGATAGAGGTACTCAGGGTACCCTCCGCCACACACCGTCAGGTGGCTTGCGGAGTACGGATGTAGATGTAGATGTAGATGTAGTAACGCTAGTTCGCTTCGTGACCATGAGAGGTAGATCTGTGTTGTAGCGTGTCCATGTCGGGACAGCGTCTGTTCTGATCCGTGATACATTAGGTGCTCATTGGTGCCACGAGGATGCCAAAGCTTTAATATAATAGGAAGATGAAGCTACACTGTCTCCGAAGAAATCTGCGACGGTGCCCCTTCAGTAGGCGCTACCAGTCAATCATTCTCCCGTGCATTAAAAATATGAGGTAGTTGGATGCTGCATCTGTAGAATATCAGTCCCCAAACAACTGTCAGCAACGTAAAATTCACGCACGTGTTTTAACTGGAAATTCAATCGACCAACATCAACACGCAGATGAAGACTGCCCAGACGCAGACAGTAAAATAACCGAGGCCGTGAAAGTGTGGATTGCGTGAGACACACAGTCAACACAGTGCACTGTACAAATAACAGGGACGATTTCGACTGAAAATCGAAATGTCCCAAACCGCCGAGGGCACGTGCAGCCGCAAAAACCTGGTATCGTAAACGAAAAATGTGAGCCTTTCATAAAAAATCATCAAGACCGCGAAAGGGAAAGATCTGAGCGACGTAATACACCTCGCACAACCTTTAGGTTCCAGGATCAGAACTTTCTGAAGTAGGTTAAGCGAACGCTGTTCATGTTCCAGGATTTTTCCTTGTATCTTCTCCGCCTTCCAATTAAGTATAGCCATTTGGAGTGGAGAAAGGTCAATTATGACACCCAGAGATTTTTGTCTACCAATTACCGTCGCCCACGAAATGATGGCATTATCGAAACGCCGCAATTTCATCAATCAACATTTGTCTTCGTTAATTCTTTGGCACATCATTCAACAACGGCGACTTACGAGAAGGCGACCTGACAATAAGGTCATAGACATCGTCACACTGAAAAGCATTTAAGGATACAGCATTATGATCAGGTGTAAATTTAGTATCCAGAGTAAAAATAAATAAATAAATTAATTAATTAAAAAAATAAAAATAGTTCTGAGCACTATGGGACTTAACTTCTGAGGTCATCAGTCCCCTAGAACTTAGAACTACTTAAACCTAACTAACCTAAGGACATCACACACTATGATTCTGACCACAGCTACATTTTTTTGGGACTCCATTGTTACAGAATCCGTGGAAATTCTCCTGGCGGGAAATCTGGCGAACCGTGATAGCGCCCACCAGTTGGCAGTGCGTGGGACCCCACACACCTCTACGACCTGTTCTAATCGAAGACAACAGAGTGCGCCAACGGGCTCTGCGAGCGGTTAACGCGGAGGGCTGACCAGCTAGAGCGCTGCGGCCGGGGACGCATGCACGGAATACTCGCTGCGCGCTCTGTAGGCCGTAACGGAGAAAGTATTCGACGGCTCATCTAAAGACGTCTGGCAGGTTTCCAGACGGAATATCGTGCACTCAATTAAACGACGACCGGCTACAAGCCCGAAATTTGTTTGAACATTCAATTCGCCGAGAAAATTTTAAAATACTATGTCTGTTTCGTTAAGTTTCTGTAATCACTACTAACAGATGGGTCTCAAATTCCCTTTAAGCATCGTGGTGGTCCCACAAGTATGGTGCTTCTTGCTAACACGGAACTGGATTATATGATTGCCCAAGTTTTAAATCGCCCGCCAGAAGTTGACGAGGGCTTCCTTACGGAGGTTTTGCCCCAGCATGTTGTGAGAGTTACCATGGACCACGCAACAGTGGTTGGAATGTAATATCGGAATCCGTCCAATGAAGATCGTAGTCAGACATAACATTCCTTCCCATCTTCAGGTCTGTGCTCATTGAATTCTTACCCTGAAACTAGTATAACTGCCTAGTACACCCCGCCCCCTCTGCAACACAACGTGGTATGGACTCGACTAACGTCTTACGTAGTATCCGAAGGAACTGACACCATGAATTCTGCAGTGCTGTCCATAAATCCGTAAGAGTACGAGAGGGTGGAGATTTCTTCAGAACAGCACATTGCAAGAAACCCAAGATACGCTTAATAATGCTCATGTCTGGGGTGTTTAGTGGACAGCGGCAGTGTTTAAACTCAGAAGAGCGTTCCTGGAGCCACTCTGTAGCAATTCTGGACGTGTGGGGGTATCGCGTTGTACTGCTAGAATTGCCAAAGTCCGTCGGAATGCACAATGGACATGAATGGATACAGGTGATCAGACAAGATGCTTACGCACGTGTCAGCTGTCACAGTCGTATCTAGACGTATCGGGAGTCCCATATCACTTCAACCGCACACGCTCCACACCATTACAGATCCTCCACCAACTTGAACAGTCCCCTGCTGACATGCAGGTTGTCTCCCCACCTGTACAAATCCATCCGTTCGATACGATCTGAAACGAGACTCATCCGACCAGGTAACATGTCTCCAGTCTTCAACAGTCCAATGTCGGTGTTGACATTCCCGGCGGGGTCAGGGATTTTCTCTGCCTCGTGATGGCTGGGTGTTGTGTGATGTCCTTAGGTTAGTTAAAGTAGTTCTAAGTTCTAGGGGACTGATGACCATAGATGTTAAGTTCCATAGTGCTCAGAGCCATTTGAACCATCGGTGTTGACGGCTCTAGGCGAGGTGTAAAATTTGTGTCGCGGAAAAAAAATGATCTGAGCACTATGGGACTTAACTTCTGTCATCAGTCCCCTAGAACTTAGAACTACTTACACCTAACTAACCTAAGGACATCACACACATCCATGCCCCAGGCCGGATTCGAACCTGCGACCGTAGCGCTCGCGCGGGTCCAAACTGTAGCGCCTAGAACCGCTCGGCCACCCCGGCCGGCTGTGTTGTGGAATCATCAAGGGTACACCAGTGGGTCTTCGGCTCCAAAATCCCATAACGATGATGTTTCGTTGAATGGTTCGCACGCTGACACCTCTTCATGCCCAGCATTGAAATCTTCAGCAATTTGCGAAAGGATAGCACTTCTGTCACGTTGAAAAATTCTCTTCAGTCGTCGTTGCTCCCGTTCTTGCAGGATCTTTTTCCGGCCACAGCGACGTCGGTGATATGATGTTTTACCGGATTCCGGATATTCACTGTACGCTCGTGAAATGGGGAAATTCCTCACTTCTTCGCTGCCTCGGAAATGCTGTGCCTCATCGTTCCTGCGCCGACTATAACACCACGTTCAAACTCACTGAAATCTTGATAACCTGCCAATGCGCCAGACATTTGTTGTATTATATAGGCGTTGCCTTCCGAACACAGTATTGCGACTGTTTACAAATCTCTGCACTGGAATACGTGTACCTCTATACCATTTTCATTGGCGCTTCAGAGTATAAAGTTATGTGAGCAACGAAAATGGCCAACTGAGATTTAATTGCCAGCCGCGGGTATTTGTATTGGAGTCGTCATTTGAGCAGCGTCGACAACTGACCTTATCTGTTCTCTTTCCTTCTGCTCTAGCGGTTGGTATCACGTTTTCACTGGGTGCAATGGAACAACAGAGGACACACAGCATACTGCTTACGACTTTCCGCCTTTATCCCGTCACAACGGTCCTGAAACTGTTGTTGCCAAATCTGCAGTGTCCGTAGTGCAACATAAGAGACGTCGTAGGCAAGACGGTTAGGATTCGGTTATTTCCACTCGTCACCCATCCCTTCCTCAATAACTTAGTCCCTTGATGTATTTTTTAGTGCTAAGTCCTGGATTCCTGATAAGATCCATGGTGTGAAAACAGCTGATGAGTTATGTAGTGTTACTGCTAATATTCCTTCCGCAGTTTTAACTCCTCTGGAAACCATTCAAGGTAGTTGATCTTTTTGGTAATGCAATGATTTAACAGCAGCAAGTTCAGAAGCCAATGAAACTACTTTTTCCATTCACGTCACCCTTTCATGTGACGTCGGAACGAACTATTGTTGCTACTTCCGTGGTGGCGATTGGTTGCCTGTAACTTACACCTGTCGACCCAGAAGCTGTGATACCTGAACCCTCTCCTGTGCGTCGATCTGAAATCAAGGTGTATATGTGCACAAGGAAAAACAATTCCCGGATTTCCCCATTAAAAATACACTTTCTCCCGGATGAAAATACACTTTTTCCGTGTTAAGTGACAGTATACTCTTCCTTGGCACTGTAAAACTCATCAGTCCTTTGAATGTTTGTGGTTTTATATACCGACAGAAAATTTCGCGGCACTTAAGAAAACGAAACTCATGGGAAAAAACTCGTTTTAAAAGATCTTTGATGTGCAGCAACATGTACGTTGCATATTTTCGTATTACGTAGGTATAAATTTGAATTCCACCAAACACCACATGTCACTTTCCGAAGCATTGAAATCTAGTATGCGATGAGCTTTTGTAAGCGTCATAGCTCATTCACGTGATCTCGCCAGCTGATTACAGCAATAGGACACGTGATGTAGTCAGCCAATAGCAATACCAATCTTCAGTAGCATGAATACACAAAAAAGAAAAGTTAATGGCTTAAATTAATATACATAGCATTCACATATAATATTGGTCTCGAAGATTAATAAGTTGGAAGAGAAGCTAAGCTTCCACATACAATGTTGATCTTTTTGCAGGTGTTACACTTTAAGATACATCACACAAATGTGTCAGTAAACGTCTCATCTTTTGGGCTCGAAATTCTTCTAAATGGTCGTCATCAACAGGTTGATTTTTAAATGAGAGTCAAACGCTTTGTGATTTAAGAAATTCATCGCACATTTTCGCACGTGGTTCATCTTGCATAAAAGGAAATATGCTTTGAATGTAAAGCTTTTCAAACAGCCATTCGCAATATTTTTCCGCGATCTCTTAGAAATAGGTTCATTTCAGCAGCTGCAAGAAAGCGCCAGATAACTGGCGCCACCGCGTTTGCGCAGCTATGATGACGCATGAAGCCCATATGTTCGTACGTGGAAAACATTAAAAGATCTTACATTATGTCCTAAAAGAAACAAGACATCAAAGAATACTTCAAGAGCGTCGGGATTTAGCGAACCATACTAAAATGCATAATTCGGCTTAAATTGCACATCCGTATGTAAATTTTCTTGGAGTTCCAGTAGTCATGTTTGGTTCTTTATTATAGCAAAAAGCCATACGTGCACTTGAAATGCAGCGAACATTTGAAACTAGCCAATAGCGTAAAATTATACACTTCGTCCTCCCCCCATGGACCATGGACCTTGCCGTTGGTGGGGAGGCTTGCGTGCCTCAGCGATACAGATAGCCGTAACGTAGGTGTAACCACAACGGAGGGGGGTCTGTTGAGAGGCCAGACAAACGTGTGGTTCCTGAAGAGGGGCAGCAGCCTTTTCAGTTGTTGCAGGGGCAACAGTCTGGATGAGTGACTGATCTGGCCTTGTAACATTAACCAAAACGGCCTTGCTGTGCTGGTATTGCGAACGGCTGAAAGCAAGGGGAAACTACGGCCGTAATTTTTCCCAAGGGCATGCAGCTTTACTGTATGATTAAATGATGATGGCGTCCTCTTGGGTAAAATATTCCGGAGGTAAAATAGTCCCCCATTCGGATCTCCGGGCGGGGACTACTCAAGAGGATATCGTTACCAGGAGAAAGAAAACTGGCGTTCTACGGATCGGAGCGTGGAATGTCAGGACCCTTAATCGGGCATGTAGGTTAGAAAATTAAAAAAAGGAAATGGATAGGTTAAATTTAGATATACTGGGAATAAGTGAAGTTCGGTGGCAGGAGGAACAAGACTTCTGGTCAGGTGAATACAGGGTTATAAACACAAAATCAAATAGGGGTAATGCAGGAGTAGGTTTAGTAATGAATAGGAAAATAGGAATGCGCGTAAGCTACTACAAACAGCAAAGTGAACGCATTATTGTGGCCAACATAGATACGAAGCCCACACCTACTACAGTAGTACAAGTTTATATGCCAACTAGCTCTGCAGATGACGAAGAAATTGAAGAAATGTATGATCAAATAAAAGAAATTATTCAGATAGTGAAGGGTGACGAAAATTTAATAGTCATGGGTGACTGGAGTTTGGTAGTGGGAAAAGGGAGAGAAGGAAACGTAGTAGGTGAATATGGACTGGGGCAAAGAAATGAAAGAGGAAGCCGCCTGGTAGAATTTTGCACAGAGCACAACTTAATCATAGCTAACACTTGGTTCAAGAATCATAAAAGAAGGCTGTATACATGGAAGAAGACTGGAGATACTGACAGGTTACAGATAGATTATATAATGGTAAGACAGACATTTAGAAACCAGGTTTTAAATTATAAGACATTTCCAGGGGCAGATGTGGACTATGACCACAATCTATTGGTTATGACCTGTAGATTAAAACTAAAGAAACTGCAAAAAGGTGGGAATTTAAGGTCATGGAACCTGGATAAACTAAAAGAACAAGAGGTTGTACAGCGTTTCAGGGAGAGCTTAAGGGAATAATTGACAGGAATGGGGGAAAGAAATACAGTAGAACAAGAATGGATAGCTTTGAGGGATGAAAAAGTGAAGGCAGCAGAGGATCAAGTAGGTAAAAAGACGAGGATTAGAAGAAATCCTTGGGTAACAGAAGAAATATTGAATTTAGCTGATGAAAGGAGAAAATATAAAAATGCAATAAATGAAGCAGGCAAAAAGGAATACAGACGTCTCAAAAATGAGATCGAAAAGAAGTGCAAAATGGCTAAGCAGGGATGGCTAGAGGACAAATGTAAGATGTAGAGGCTTATCTCACTAGGGGTAAGATAGATACTGCCTACAGAAAATTAAAGAGACCTTTGGAGATAAGAGAACCACTTGTATGAATGCCAAGAGCTCAGATGGAAACCAAGTTCTAAGCAAAGAAGGGAAAGCAAAAAGGTGGAAGGGGTATATAGAGGGTCTATACAAGGGCGATGTACTTGAGGACAACATTATGGAAATGGAAGAGGATGTAGATGAAGATGAAATGGGAGATACGATACTGCGTGAAGAGTTTGACAGAGCACTGAAAGACCTGAGTCGAAACAATGGCCCGGGAGTAGACAACATTCCATTGGAACTACTGACGGCCTTGGGAGAACCAGTTCTGGCAAAACTCTACCATCTGGTGAGCGAGATGTATGAGACAGGCGAAATACCCTCACACTTCAAGAAGAATATAATAATTCCAATCCTAAAGAAAGCAGGTGTTGACAGACGTGAAAATTACCGAACTATCAGTTTAATAAGTCAAAGCTGCAAAATACTAACGCGAATTCTTTACAGACGAATGGAAAAATTAACAGAAGCCGACCTCGGGGAAGATCAGTTTGGATTCCGTAGAAATGTTGGAACACGTGTGGCAATACTGTCCCTACGACTTACCTTAGAAGCTAGATTAAGGAAGGGCAAACCTACGTTTCTGGCATTTGTAGACTTAGTGAAAGCTTTTGACAATGTTGATTGGAATACTCTCTTTCAAATTCTGAAGGTAGCAGGGGTAAAATAGAGGGAGCGAAAGGCTATTTACAATTTGTTCAGAAACCAGATGGCAGTTACAAGAGTCGAGGGACATGAAAGGGAAGCAGTGGTTGGGAAGGGAGTGAGACAGGGTTGTAGTCTCTTCCCTATGTTATTCAGTCTGTAAATTGAGCAAGCAGTAAAGGAAACAAAAAAAATTCGGAGTAGGTATTAAAATCCATGAAGAAGAAATAAAAATGTTGAGGTTCGCCGATGACATCGTAATTCTGTCAGAGACAGCAAAGGACTTGGAAGAGCAGTTGAACGGAATGGATAGTTTCTTGAAAGGAGGATATAAGATGTACAACAACAAAAGCAGAACGAGGATAATGGAATGTAGACGAATTGAGTCGGGTGATGCTGAGGGAATTAGATTAGGAAATGAGACACTTGAAGTAGTAAAGGAGTTTTGCTATTTGGGGAGCAAAATAACTGATGATGGTCGAAGTAGAGAGAATATAAAATGTAGACTGGCAACGGGAAGGAAAGCTTTTCAGAAGAAGAGAAATTTGTTAACTTCGACTATAGATTTAAGTGTCAGGAAGTCATTTCTGAAAGTACACTCCTGGAAATGGAAAAAAGAACACATTCACACCGGTGTGTCAGACCCACCATACTTGCTCCGGACACTGCGAGAGGGCTGTACAAGCAATGATCACACGCACGGCACAGCGGACACACCAGGAACCGCGGTGTTGGCCGTCGAATGGCGCTAGCTGCGCAGCATTTGTGCACCGCCGCCGTCAGTGTCAGCCAGTTTGCCGTGGCCTACGGAGCTCAATCGCAGTCTTTAACACTGGTAGCATGCCGCGACAGCGTGGATGTGAACCGTACGTGCAGTTGACGGACTTTGAGCGAGGGCGTATAGTGGGCATGCGGGAGGCCGGGTGGACCTACCGCCGAATTGCTCAACACGTGGGGCGTGAGGTCTCCACAGTACATCGATGTTGTCGCCAGTGGTAGGCGGAAGGTGCACGTGCCCGTCGACCTGGGACCGGACCGCAGCGACGCACGGATGCTCGCCAAGACCGTAGAACCCTACGCAGTGCCGTAGGGGACCGCACCGCCACTTCCCAGCAAATTAGGGACACTGTTGCTCCTGGCGTATCGGCGAGGACCATTCGCAACTGTCTCCATGAAGCTGGGCTACGGTCCCGCACACCGTTAGGCCGTCTTCCGCTCACGCCCCAACATCGTGCAGCCCGCCTCCAGTGGTGTCGCGACAGGCGTGAATGGAGGGACGAATGGAGACGTGTCGTCTTCAGCGATGAGAGTCGCTTCTGCCTTGGTGCCAATGATGGGCGTATGAGTGTTTGGCGCCGTGCAGGTGAGCGCCACAATCAGGACTGCATACGACCGAGGCACACAGGGCCAACACACGGCATCATGGTGTGGGGAGCGATCTCCTACACTGGCCGTACACCTCTGGTGATCGTCGAGGGGACACTGAATAGTGCACGGTACATCCAAACCGTCATCGAACCCATCGTTCTACCATTCCGAGACCGGTAAGGGAACTGTCTGTTCCAACAGGACAATGCACGTCCGCATGTATCCCGTGCCACCTAACGTGCTCTAGAAGGTGTAAGTCAACTACCCTGGCCAGCAAGATCTCCGGATCTGTCCCCCATTGAGCATGTTTGGGACTGGATGAAGCGTCGTCTCACGCGGTCTGCACGTCCAGCACGAACGCTGGTCCAACTGAGGCGCCAGGTGGAAATGGCATGGCAAGCCGTTCCACAGGACTACATCCAGCATCTCTACGATCGTCTCCATGGGAGAATAGCAGCCTGCATTGCTGCGAAAGGTGGATATACACTGTACTAGTGCCGACATTGTGCATGCTCTGTTGCCTGTGTCTATGTGCGTGTGATTCTGTCAGTGTGATCATGTGATGTATCTGACCCCAGGAATGTGTCAATAAAGTTTCCCCTTCCTGGGACAATGAGTTCACGGTGTTCTTATTTCAATTTCCAGGAGTGTATTTGAATGGAGTGTAGCCATGTATGGAAGTGAAACATGGACGATAGTTTGGACAAGAAGAGAATAGAAGTTTTCAAAATGTGGTGCTACAGAAGAATGCTGAAGATTAGATGGGTAGATCACATAACTAGCGAGGAAGTATTGAATAGGATTGGGGAGAAGAGAAGTTTGTGGCACAACTTGACCAGAAGAAGGGATCGGTTGGTAGGACATGTTCTGAGGCATCAAGGGATCACCAAGTTAGTATTGGAGGGCAGCGTGGAGGGTAAAAATCGTAGAGGGAGACCAAGAGATGACTACACTAAGCAGATTCAGAAGGATGTAGGTTGCAGTAGGTACTGGGAAATGAAGACGCTTGCATTAGATAGAGTAGCATGGGGAGCTGCATCCAACCAGTCTCAGGACTGAAGAGCACAACAACAACAGCATACGTTTCGTTTCAAATAAATTGACTGCCTCAGTAGAAAGGATTAATGAAGGCCAAATCCCTTTAGCAAACCGGCAAAAATAACTTAATTGTTCTGTAAGGTGATTAATGCTTGACTGTTCAAAGGTTTGAATAAAATCTGAAACTATTAACAGATTTTAATCTGCCAAAATTATGCGAACGTTTTTTAATTCATTTGATAGCTCCCGGCCAAAAAAATCCTGAGAGCAATAAACGGATACAACAAAATCACTGAACATAAACACAGGTCCCATGGAGACGACCCACTTCCCCACCACAACTCAAACTGCTCTGTGTTTCAGCCCCGGATCTACGAAATTTCCAAACCGTGGCTATATGAAGTAGTGGCGCCCAGCCACACTTCCTTGACCAGAAGCGGGAGAAGGTACTACTCATACGCGACTCAACTGCCCATGCGCAAGAGCCCGCCCGCTACTGCTCAAACGAATCTAATTTAAACAGTTATCACGTCACGCTCATCGGAGGCAAATTTGTTGTCATAAAGCATTGCATAGAGTTTCTAAAGCCTTTGACACACTTTACTCTTGGCAGACGCTTGTACGAGCACCATTTTGTGGTTGTATACGGCGCATTTCCTTTGCAACTTAAGTTTTATTTTCGTTTTTTCTTCCGTTCATGTTTTGCTGCTGCAGTATTATTCTGCAGTAGCGGGAAACAATATTATATTTTGTTAGGGTATTGGTTCTTACCAATCAAAATCACAAAAATTTAACTGTAAACTAAAACAATGAAAACTTCCCGGAATTCTAAACAATTCCTGGGTTTTTCCTGGTTTTCTCCCGGATGAAAAAAATCCCGGGTTTTTTCCGGATCTCCCGGTTGTCCCGGGTCGTATGCACCCTGGAAATGCAAGGATCCTACGGAGTGGGATTCTGATGCTCCTTGTTTGTCACCTACTTTGGTTAGCGTTCAAGAACCGCCTATGTCACAGACTCTAGTTTCTGTATTGCGATGTAGTCGCTGTCAACAACACGTTCAACCTGAGCGAGTGACGGCTCGTTGAAATGAAATGAAATGTCGTGTCACGAGGGCCTCCCGTCGGGTAGGCCGTTCGCCTGGTGCAAGTCTTTCGATTTGACGCTAATTCGGCGACTTGCGCGTCGATGGGGATGAAATGATGATGATTAGGACAATACAACACCCAGTCCCTGAGCGGAGAAAATCTGCGACCCAGCCGGGAATCGAACCCGGGCTCTTTGAATTGACAGTCTGTCGCGCTGACCACTCAGCTACCGGGGGCGGACGACGGCTCGTTTAAAGAAGAGCATAAAGATTCCAGAGATGGGAGTTCAAGCAACCAACCCTCTTACTTGTGACTGAACTCGGCAACTGACCTGTCCAAATGTGTGTGAAATCTTATGGGACTTAACTTCTAAGGTCATCAGTACCTAAGCTTACACACTACTGAACCTAAATTATCCTAAGGACAAACACACACACCGATGACCGAGGGAGGACTCGAACCTCCGCCGGGGACCAGCCGCACTGTCCGTGACTGCAGCGCCTAAGACCGCTCGGTTAATCCCGGGCGGCTGACCTTGTCTCATATTGATAACGTAATTAAGTTGGTTAGCAGATATAATTTGGTTTCTTGCTGTTAAAGTATGCAGACTTTTACGTTTATTTCTTTTAATGTTAATAAGGTAGAGCCGAACCTTTGGCCCGCATCGTTGTGTTGAAAAACCTATAATTCCTATACAGATGTATTCCTACAAGAATTTCAGTTTGTTCGTTTTTCTCTTCCTAGTTTTTGCACTGTATTTAACGTGGCTCCTGAATGTTCCACAGTGATTACCTTTTGTTATAGGGAGGGCATTCCCTTTGAAGAGATTGAAATCCTTGGCAATAGTTGAAGAATAGGATGTGCTTTCCTTCGTCTGACCTTGATTCTCAGCCGGTGGCCGAGCGGTTCTAGGCGCTGACTTTTCCGTATCAAGTGAACCACCTCTTCCATCTAAAATCAGGAACGGTCCAAATTGCTTCCGGTACCTGACGTTGCATAAAGGAGAATCAATTACTCCACAGAACGTTCACTGGTAACACAGTGTTGAAAAATAGCGGGCTTGCTTGGTTCCAAAAGGCGAGTGCAGCGTTGATGTTCAGTGAAGTGTTCTTTCAAAGTGCTCGTGATCTGTCCTATGTACGCCAAACTACTCTGAGAAGGTATTTTGTACATTCTTGTCTTCCGCAATAACAAGTCGTCCTTTACAGGTCCTAAAATGTTTACAGTCTTTGCAGAATTAGATTTTAGACACAAAATCACTTTCACTTGAAATTTACTAAGGGTTCTTGCTATTTTAACCGAAATGTTGCTTACAAAAGGAGGAAAAGCTGAAGATTTCGCCGGCGTGTTCTCCTCCTTATCCACTCCCTCATTCTTGATTTTAGCTGACAGTGCCCCGTTAGTCTGCTGGGTGGGATATCAAGTCTTTATAAACACTCTCTTTAGGTAGGCATACTGTCTAGATCTGAGACACTGTGAGATCTGAGTACCGGTGTTTTAAGCGCGCTGATAGTTTCCGACGGGTGACGAATTGGCGCTTGAAAAAGCAGGTCAGTATGAGTGGGCTTGCGATATACTGAATGCCGCAGAGAACTATCGTTCTCTCCTCTAAGGAAGGCATCCCGCAAAGGAAGATAATCATCTTTCTGTTTCCATAGAGAATTCCCACAAAAAAGAACCCTTGCTAAATGACCATAACCAGAATATCAGAGGAATTAGAGCTCATACGAAGATTTAAGTTCAGTCGTTAGTCCCACATATCATCCGCGATGGGACAGGGAACGAGGTACCGGCAGCGCCCTTTGCCACAAGCACACACCGTAAGGTCATCATTTACGGAGTACGGACGTAGTTATACACGTGGAGGATATTGTCGTTAAACACTTTGTCACCTGCTGCCACACAACTAATTCCACATAGTTTTTCTGCAGACATGTGACAATGACGAGAAGAATTTAAGTTCATAATTACCATAATGTACTCTATACAGACTCCCGAAAAGTGGCGCTCCTAATCGGTTTATTAGTTATTGATTGCAAATCCCACACATAAGTGCATTGCGTATAATTAATTAAAGTAATTAACGTAGATTAGCTTTACAAGCTGCATAACGTTATAAATCCATCAGCGTACACATAGGCACAGAGAGCGTGATTAACAAATTTCACTGCATTCAAGGTGTAGCTATAAAATAACAGGACTGAAGCTGTCATAGAGTACGTACGCATGTGCCGAAGATGAATGACCAATAGCTATGAAGCGGGGAGCCTTCTCGTTCGAATGCAGTATCTTTGGAGTCTATAGGCAAACCAGTGTGGCCGTCACCTTCGTTTGTGTAGAGCAACGAATTGATGAAAAGTTTCACATAAAACTTCGAAAAATTACTGCTGAAGCCTATATTTTACTAAAAGAAGTGTATGGCGAAGACTGTTCATCGCATACGCCAGTTTACGTATGGTTCAAGCGTTTCCAGGATGGCCGAGAGGAGCGTGAAAACGACTCACACCCAGGACGCACTTCAACAATAAAAACGGATAAAAATAGCGAAAACGTAGGTAATCTGATTTTATCTGAGCGTCGGTTGAGAGTTCGATCGATGCTAAATTTGTGGGCATTGACAAAGAACGCGTGAGGCAAATTTTACGTAACCAATTTAAAATAAGAAAAGTATGTGCGAAAGTGTGCCGATAATTATCATGATCGAGCAAAAAGGACTCCATGAAAATGTTTGTTGTGTCACTTTGAGCACCACTGAAAATGTTCATAATTTCTTGGAAAGAGTGGCAGTATATAACGAAGTTTGGATTTTCACTTATGATCCAGAAACGAAGTGCCAGTCCATGCATACAAAGCGCCCAAATACACCGAAAGCGGAGCAAATCGAGATTGATTGTTTTGTTCCATATTCATGGAATTGTTTATCTACAGTAGGTTCCCGTCGGTCAGACTCTTCATCAACATTAGTGTCTTGAGGTTCTTGCTCAAGTCAGTACTAAAATAAAGAAACGACTCAAAATGTGAATGAACAAGTTATGGGTTCCGCATCAAGACAAGACAGCGGGTTACGCCACAGTATCTGTTAAGAGGTTTTGTAAGGATTTCACCTATTTCCTGCCACTGTTCTGGTCTGATGTACTGGGACAAAGATGAATGAGCGCGCAGCATGAGTAGTATATAAAACCCTTAACTGTGTGTTTATCAGTGGTTCGTTTGGTTGCCAGTCAGTTACAAAGCGCTGGGACATCCTGATTTGATGCACAGTAGTGAGCAATTGAGTTTTTAGAGTAGGCGATTTCATATTTGTGAATCTAAGAGAAATTATCTGAAATACTTTATTGTGTAGATGAAAACTTGTTCTTAAACGTATGTAGTTGATTCTATTGATGGAGAAGATTTTAGGAGCAATTCTTTAGGGTAAAAAAGCATAAGCCAGAATGAAATGTTTGTTTGGCTAAACTATTAACTGAGACGAAACATTGTCCCTCAGATAACTAACAAAGTTTATATTAAGTGTTATTTGGTCCCTTTCTTTTCATGTCTGTATTGTCGTAGGGAGAATCGTATCTGTCAGGTACTTCCTACTTTGTAAAGATCAGTAATCACTGTGTAATTTTTCCAGAACGGTTTTTTAAAGTAAACTCCGCTTCCAATATTTTTTGTAATGTTTTGAATACTTTATCGTGTTTGCATTGTACCTTACGCCTCACGAAATCAGAAATTGTTCCTGAGGAGCATAATCAAGTTTTGTAGTGAGCAGTTTATTTTCCTTTGGCTGCTGCGTCGGCTGATTTCTCCCTGCTTTCGAGATCATCAGTACACCAAACAGAAAACAGCATACTGATCATGAAGCAAGATACTGTTAATTGAGGGCAGAACTCACTTTGCATTCTTACAGCGAAACAGTGCTCGGTCAGAATTTTCAGATGTTGTGCTAAGTAACCAGGTTAATTTACTGCCAATAGTTACTTTTTTCTGAGTTGAGGAGTAAGTTATTTTTGTGCATATTTTAAGTGAAGCACTTCACTTCATGATACGTTACTTTCATAATGTGTCTCAAATGGTTCAAATGGCTCTAAGCACTATGGGACTTAATATATGAGATCATCAGTCTCCTATACTTAGAACTAATTAAGCCTAACTAACCTAAGGACATCATACGCATCCATGCCCGAGGCAGGATCCGAACCTGCGTCCTTAGCAGCAGCGCGCTTCCGGACTGAAGCGCCTTGAACCACCTAGAACCACAAAATGTATCTCAGTACTGAGTTTTAGTTAAATAACTTTCGCTAAGCACACGATTAATTTCTTCTGGTATTTAATTAGTTTCATTTTCATTATTTTAAATTCAGTATTTCATTAAAATTAAACATTTGCTTCACTTGCGCAACGCAGGGCCAGCCAACAGTCAGTATAGCTCAGGAGCTGTACACGATATATGAAGTACACGTTACACGAAGAGAGCTTTTCTGAAAAAATAATATTCAGTATTTTTATTTATAGATAAATTTTTACAGAAGGTCACAGGTTCTAGAAAATTACGGCATCCCAGTGTTAGATGACCTACATTATTCGCCTCATCTGCAACTATGTGACTTTTGTATTCCCCATGTCAAATCTGCATTTAAAGGAACAATATTTCAGTCAGCTGAAGATAGTGAGAGAAATAACGACATGCGTCATTAAGGAGCTGATAGAGCACCGCGCGGTATTAGCCGAGTGGTATCAGGCGCTGCAGTCATGGACTGTGCGGCTGATCCCGGCGGAGGTTCGAGTCCTCCCTCGGGCATGGGTGTGTGTGTTTGTCCTTAGGATAATTTAGGTTAAGTAGTGTGTAAACGTAGGGCCTAATGACCTTAGCAGTTAAGTCCCATAAGATTTCACACACATTTGAACATTTTGAAGTTGACAGAGCAGGACTTGCAGCAACACTGCAATGGAATATTCTCATGGAGCTTGTACGGATAGAGGAGGGTAGTGTATTGAGGGCGACAGTAACTAAAGATGTATGTTTTTTAAACAAAATGTTCTACTGCGGTAGTCCAGTTATCTATAGCCACATCTCGTAAACTATACTGACAAACCATGACATTATGACCACTGCCACCGCGAATTTGGACGCCGGGCGGTGGCGTTGCGCGCATGTGACGTGGTAGTAGAAGCACGTAAGCGGAGCAGACATGGACAGGGAATCATGTTAGCTAAGATAATAGCTGCAAATGCGGAACTCCATTAAGCTGCTTTTACAAAGTGAAGATTATTATGACGCACAGCCTGTGAACGAGTATCTCGAAAACGGCGAAGATAGTCGAATTTTCACGTGCTACTGTCGTGAACATCTACGGGAAAGAAGTAGGGCAGTGAATCTACCACTAGGAGCTAAGTGGTTGGACCTGGACCACTCGTCGCAGAACATTGGATCCGGAGGCTTATCCTCTGTGTTAAGTAGGACAGATGGTGATCTTTGGTGTCCCTAACGAAATAACAAAATGCTCGTGGACGCGCATGAGTTTGGAGCAGACAATTCGATTCTACACATAGTACGCGAAAGAACTTGCCCCCCTTCTAACAGCCGTGTACCGCAAGTCTCTAGAGTAAGGTTCCAAATGACCGGAAAAGAGCACAGGTAGTTCCAGTTTTCAAGAAGAGTCGTCGAGCAGATACGCAAAATTATAGGCCTATATCTCTGACATCGATCTGTCGTAGAATTTTAGAACATGTTCTTTTGCTGGCGTCTAGTGCCATTTCTGGAAACGCAGAATCTACTCTGTAGGAAGCAACACGGATCCCGGAAACCGCGATCGTGTGAGACCAAACTCGCTTTATTTGTTCATGAGACTCATAAAATGTTAGATACAGGATCCCAGGTAGATGTCATTTTCCTTGACTTCCGGAAGACAATAGATACAGTTCCGCACTATCGCCTGATAAACAAAGTAAGAGCCTACGGAATATCAGACCAGCTGTGTGCCTGGATTGAAGAAGTTTTAACAAACAGATCACAGCATGTTGTTCTCAATGGAGAAACGTCTACAGACGTTAAAGTAACCTCTGGCGTGCCACAGGGTAGCGTTATGGGACCATTGCTTTTCACAATATACACTCCTGGAAATGGAAAAAAGAACACATTGACACCGGTGTGTCAGACCCACCATACTTGCTCCGGACACTGCGAGAGGGCTGTACAAGCAATGATCACACGCACGGCACAGCGGACACACCAGGAACCGCGGTGTTGGCCGTCGAATGGCGCTAGCTGCGCAGCATTTGTGCACCGCCGCCGTCAGTGTCAGCCAGTTTGCCGTGGCATACGGAGCTCCATCGCAGTCTTTAACACTGGTAGCATGCGGCGACAGCGTGGACTTGAACTGTATGTGCAGTTGACGGACTTTGAGCGAGGGCGTATAGTGGGCATGCGGGAGGCCGGGTGGACGTACTGCCGAATTGCTCAACACGTGGGGCGTGAGGTCTCCACAGTACATCGATGTTGTCGCCAGTGGTCGACGGAAGGTGCACGTGCCCGTCGACCTGGGACCGGACCGCAGCGACGCACGGATGCACGCCAAGACCGTAGGATCCTACGCAGTGCCGTAGGGGACCGCACCGCCACTTCCCAGCAAATTAGGGACACTGTTACTCCTGGGGTATCGGCGAGGACCATTCGCAACCGTCTCCATGAAGCTGGGCTACGGTCCCGCACACCGTTAGACCGTCTTCCACTCACGCCCCAACATCGTGCAGCCCGCCTCCAGTGGTGTCGCGACAGGCGTGAATGGAGGGACGAATGGAGACGTGTCGTCTTCAGCGATGAGAGTCGCTTCTGCCTTGGTGCCAATGATGGTCGTATGCGTGTTTGGCGCCGTGCAGGTGAGCGCCACAATCAGGACTGCATACGACCGAGGCACACAGGGCCAACACCCGGCATCATGGTGTGGGGAGCGATCTCCTACACTGGCCGAACACCTCTGGTGATCGTCGAGGGGACACTGAATAGTGCACGGTACATCCAAACCGTCATCGAACCCATCGTTCTACCATTCCTAGACCGGCAAGGGAACTTGCTGTTCCAACAGGACATTGCACGTCCGCATGTATCCCATGCCACCCAACGTGCTCTAGACGGTGTAAGTCAACTACCCTGGCCAGCAAGATCTCCGGATCTGTCCCCCATTGAGCATGTTTGGGACTGGATGAAGCGTCGTCTCACGCGGTCTGCATGTCCAGCACGAACGCTGGTCCAACTGAGGCGCCAGGTGGAAATGGCATGGCAAGCCGTTCCATAGGACTACATCCAGCATCTCTACGATCGTCTCCATGGGAGAATAGCAGCCTGCATTGCTGCGAAAGGTGGATATACACTGTACTAGTGACGACATTGTGCATGCTCTGTTGCCTGTGTCTATGTGCCTGTGGTTCTGTCAGTGTGATCATGTGATGTATCTGACCCCAGGAATGTGTCAATAAAGTTTCCCCTTCCTGGGACAATGAATTCACGGTGTTCTTATTTCAATTTCCAGGAGTGTATATATATATAAATGACCCAATAGATAGTGTCGGAAGTTCCATGCGGCTTTTCGCGGATGATGCTGTAATATACAGAGAAGTTACAGCATTAGAAAATTGCAGCGAATTTCAGGAAGATATGTGGCGGATAGGCACTTGGTGTAGGGAGTAGCAACTGACTTTTAACATAGACAAATGTAATGTATTGCGAATACATAGAAAGAAGGATCCTTTATTGTATGATTATATGATAGCGGAACAAACACTGCAAGCAGTTACTTCTGTAAAATATAAGGGAGTATGCGTACGGAACGATATGAAGTAAAATGATCATATGAAATTAATTGTTGGTAAGGTGGGTGCCAGGTTGAGATTCACTGGGAGAGTCCTTAGATAATGTAGTCCATCAACAAAGGAGGTGGCTTACAAAACACTCTTTCGACCTGTACTTGAGTATTGCTCATCAGTGTGGGACCCGTACCAGGTCAGGTTGACAGAAGAGATAGAGGAGATCCAACGAAGAGCGGTGCGTTTCGTCACAAGGTTATTTGGTAAGCGTGATAACGTTACGGAGATTTTTAGCAAGCTCAAGTGGCAGACTCTGCAAGAAAGGCTCTCTGCATCGCGGTGGAGCTTGCTGTCCAGGTTTCGAGACGGTGCGTTTCCGGATGAGGTATCGAATATATTGCTTCCCCCTACTTATACCTCACGAGGAGATCACGACTAAAAAATTAGAGAGATTCGAGAGCGCACGGAGGCTTTCAGACAGTCGTTCTTCCCTCGAACCATACGCGACTGGAACAGGAATCGGAGGTAATGACAGTGGAACGTAAAGTGCCCTCCACCACACACTGCTGGATGGCTTGCGGAGCATAAATGTAGATGTAGATGTTGTTGAACATGGAGCTCTGCAGCAGACTGTCCCCTCATGTTCATTTTCTAACACAACGACATCACCAGGAATGACGGCAATGGGCACGGGATCATTGGGTGCCTACCGTCGATCAATGGAATCATGTAGGCTCTTCGGACTTGCGTGTGACCTTTGGTAGTAATTGAACATACGCTGACAGTTGCGAACCACCTGCATCCATTCATGCTAGGTGTCGTTCCCGATGGTGAGGTCATCTTTCAGCAGTATAATTGTCCGTGCCTTGGAGCCAGAACCCTGCTACATAGGTTTGAGGAGCATTATAGTGAAGTCACGTTGATGTCTCAGTGACTGATGTAAATTCTACGGAACACACGTGGTCGATATTGGGCGCCTTCATCGCAGTCACAAATCATCGGCTACTACTCGAATACATGACCTGTGCGTAGACATGTAATGCCACATACTGGGTGATCAAAAAGTCAGTATAAATTTGAAAACTGAATGAATCACGGAATAATGTAGATAGAGAGGTACAAATTGACACCGATGCTTGTAATGACATGGGATTTTATTAGGAGCAAAAAATGCAAAAGTTCAAAAAGTGTCCGACAGATGGCGCTTCATTTGATCAGAATAGCAATAATTAGCATAACAAAGTAAGACGAAGAGAAGATGATGTTCTTTACGGGAAATGCTCAATATGTCCACCATCTTTCCTCAACAATAGCTGTAGTCGAGAAATAATGTTGTGGACAGCACTGTAAAGCATTTCCGGAGCCATGGTGAGGCATTGGCGTCGGATGTTGTTTTTCAGTATCCATAGAGATGTATTCAGGCTTTCCCGGCGAGATGTTGACATGTGGAACAATCGGGTCTACTGTCGAATGCGAGTGGCACCTGAAGATGGAAACGAGTTACGTGGCCGAAATATTGTGCCAGAGCGACACAAACACCCGACAGTAGACCCGATTATTCCATATGTCATCCCTAGAGATGTCGGTCGATCATGATACACTTGCGACGTCAGGTAACCCCAAAGCCAATAATCGCACGGACTGAGGTCTGGGGACCTGGGAGGCCAAGCATGACGAAAGTGGCGGCTCGGCACACGATCACCACCAAACGACGTGCGCAATAGATCTTTCACGCGTCTAGCAATATGGGGTGGAGAGCATCCTGCATAAACATCGTACGTTTCAGCCGGTGTTTATCAGCAAGGCTGGGGATGATGTGATTCCGTAACATATCGGCGTACCTCTCACCCGTCACCGTAGCAGTTAGAAAACCAGAACCACGCATTTCCTCGAAGAAAAAAGGCCCGATAACGGTAGAGGTGGTAAATCCAACCCATACCGTGACTTTCTCGTCGTGCAATGGAGTTTCCACGACAGTTCTAGGATTTTCAGTAGCACAAATTCTGCAGTTCTGGGCGTTTAAATGAGCTTCGTCGGTCCATAACATGTTACTCAACCAACCGTCCACACCGCAAATGCCCTCCGCTTCACTAAATCGCCAGGTAACCGTTCATGATGCCGATGGATTTTGTATGGATAGCATCTGAGGGTACGCCTAAGTGCCAACCAAATAGTAGTGTATGGAATGCCGGAGCGGCTTGCCACTGCACGAGCGCTGACTTCCCCGTGCATAGACGAACCCGCTACAATCTCTATTTCTTCCTCAACTGTCTCAGCAGCATAGGTGGTCATAATGTTTTGGCGCATCAGTGTAGCTTACCGACGTAGCACTAAGTGAAAACTGTACAGTAATCATTGTAGGTCAATGGCACGTCCACATGGCGACCGTGACAGGTCTTTATGGCACCAAGACAGAAGTTCTACGGCGAACAGTGTGGGATAACGGCATGTCGTTATAGCCTTTTTGCGACCGTCGTGCATGACCCACAGTGGCAGGCGCTGAAATATTCCGGCGTGCAGGGGCGGAGGTGAGGACAGGAGCGGCCGGTTTGCGGCGGGGCTAATCGGAGCGGAGGGGAGAGCGGGCAGGGCCGCAGCGGCAGCCGCTGATTAAAAAAACATCGGCCATGGAAACGCGCTGCTTGTCGGCCTAATTGTGGCGCCGCCGCGCGAACCGATGAAGATTAATTCTCGTCGCGCGACCTGGCAGGTGGAGCGCGCGGGGCAGCGAGAGAGGAGGGGAGTAACAAAAAAAAAAAGTTATTCTAATCAGCGGCCGCTGATCCCGAGCGGCAGCAAAAGGTTGCTCCCGCGCCGTCCCAATGTTCTCCTGCGCCCGGGGTAATGGCACCGCTAGGAGATCCGGGCCTGAAAAATGAGGGTAATTCCTGCGATTCCCTAAGCGGACATTCCCGCAATATAAACCACCGTGACCCACATACCGGTCTCCTAACAGCATGAAGGAGATCGTTGGGCGTGCGAACAGCTTAACTGTTCTTGCTTTGTTCGCGGTGGGCTGATGGTGATACGGACAGCATTGTACTCTGAATATCCAAAACATTGTGGCCACTGCCCACTGCGAGATTAAATGCCACCTGGCAACGTTGCGAACGAGTGACGTAGTCAGGAGAGTATACAAGCGGAGCAGAAACGAATGGGGAATCATTCTGGCGATGGTATAGGAAGCAAATAGGCAAGTCCACTCATGTAAGTGACTTTAAGGGGACAGGACGTCAAACGGGCCGTCTTGGAGCAGGAGAGGCACCACAGGACATTTGAATTTCCACTGTCTATTCTATCAAAAATAAATCCATAAAACTTTGTCAGCATCAGCAGGAAGGATTTAGGATTCACATTCACAGCATTGGAAATTCAAAAACATAAGAAAATAAATTTTTCCACTTACTATTGACTGCATTTGTTGCCTAGGTACACTATTCTTTATAAGTAAGAGAGATTCTTCTATGAATTTTCCGGAGCATAAAAAACATACTTACAGGTGTATGAAACTCTACAATTTATTTAATTAATGAAGAAATGGACGAGGCGTTACATTTTACACTCAAGGTTTTTTAAAAAATCTGATTTTAACTATTTCAATTTTTACCAAAGTTTTTAATAGATTTTGAAAATTCCAAAGTTTCGTATATCTGTAAGTATGGTTTGTATGCTGTGCAAAATTCATCAAAGAATCTCTCTTACTTATGAAGAAAAGTGTACCTTCAGCAACAAATACCGCGAATAATGAGTGAAAAAATTATGAAATTTCACATGTAAAAAAATTCTTTTACTATGTATTTGAACTTCCACAGCTATGAGTGTGGATCCTTAAAACTTCCTGCTCATTCTGATAAAGTTTTATGAATTTATCTGTAAAAGTATAGACAGTGGAAACTGCAATGTCCTGTGGTGCCTTTCTTGCTCCAAGTCAGCCCCTTTGACGCCCTACCACCCTTAACAAAGAGCTCTTTGTTATGACACAGCACTGGAAACGATCATCTCGGAAAATTCCAAGCCGGTCGACTATTCGCGTGCTGATATTGTGAACGTCTATGGAAAATGGCTGAAGGACTTTGAAACCACCAGAAGGCGCCAGCGTGTTGGACGTCGAAGCCTGATCACAGAACGTGGAAGTCAGAGGCTTGGATGATCTGAAAAGCAGCACAGGCGACGATATGTGGCAGATCTGGCGGAAGAGCACGACGTTGGCTCAGGCTCAAGTGCTTCTGATCACTGTTGAACATGGGGCTCCCTGCAGACGACTCCTGCGTGATTCCATGTTGACCCGACTACACAGTCTTTTACGAGTGTAGTGGGTACAGGATCATCGAGATTCGGCCGTGGATCAATGGAAACGGGTCGTCTCGTCAGTAGAATCACGTCTCCAGTCGACGGACACGTCCAGATATTCAGCCATCCAGGAGAACGGCTGTTCGAAACATGCACTTTGCCACATACAAAGGCCTTTGGTTACCGTATTATACTATGGAGGACATTTACCTGTTCTTCCACAAGTCCTGCGGTAGTAATCGAAGGCACCATGATAGCCATGGAGCAAGTGAACAGCACAGCGGACCAACTGCATTCCTTCTTACTTGAAGTCCTCCCCAACTGGTCATAATCATGCTGTAGTGTTTTGAGAAGTATTATAGTGAACTAACGTTGATGCCTTTGTTACCAACTTCGCCAAATTTGAACCTACACTACTGGCCATTAAAATTGCTACACCAAGAAGAAATACAGATGATTTCTTTGCCTATGAGGATTGGTATTTACTTCCAGCATGGCACGGGCCTTGCACGATCAAGTCGCTAGGCGACACAGCGTCACCCAGTAGATGGACGGGCAAAAAGATCACATTTCTTGTCCACCAAGGTCTCTAAGCCCTACACCTCCACATTTTTTGCCTGTGCGGAGGGCTAAAAGGGGAAACCTACAAAGGAACTGTGACACAAGCGACGAACTGATCGTTTGAATTACGAATTGTTCTGCCCACAGAAGTAACAACTCCAACATCCATCGAAGTCGGAGGTCGAAATTATGAAAATTAGTTTCGTACTTTGTCAACAGTCTTTTTTGGAAACCTGCTGTTCATTCACCTACTGTACATTCTCATAGCTGTATCTCTAAAACGAATAAAAGCACTACACATGTTATGTGGAATGTTTATTCGAACTGACATACTGCTAAAATATCCACTGTGCTTTCTGAAATACATCCTATGTACAGGATGAAGGTAAGGTCAGTAACGTTCCTATTGTATTACAGCTGACAGTATTTTGTACTACAGGTGATATGACAAAATTCTCGCTAAAGGAGAAGGAACCGCTACTCTGTGTGTCTGTTTACTCAGACCATTCCAAAAGTTGCGGGAGAATTTCACACGTAAATTTAGAAAGCCTTGTCCCACAATGCTGGCGATGAAACATTCGGTCAAGAGAGTGAAGCACTGGGGTAATCTTGGTGGTGAAAAACGTTCTGGGAGATCTTCCACAACTGAAAAAGCGATGGGACGCATAGAGGATGCGATCGCACGGATCTGCCTACAACTGACTGGAGATTTAGTTGGAAGCTAGATATTCTACAATCCACAGCCTGCAATAGCCGGCAGTAAAAGTTGGAGAAACAGCCATTCAACGTTCTGATATTGCATCACGTTGACCTTCAGGATAGTACAACTCGACAGTCTATGTTGCGATATCTTACAAGCTATGAAGAATGAGAATTTAGTGGCTCATGCGCTATTCAGTGATGAAGGAACATTCCTTACCCATGGACATGAGAAGAGTCACAACTGCAGGATATGCACAAACAAATGACTAGATGTTAACTATAAGATAGACAACGAAACACTCCTAAAAAGCGTGAGTTATGACGAACACCACTGCCTATTGGTCCTTTATGTTTGAAAAGAATCACATGCCTCTTTATGTTGCAAATCTTTGTAGGCTCACAATTTGTTCAAGATGATGTAAAGGACACGTTTGTGTTCCAGAAGGATGGAACGCCACGCAGTTTTGCCTTCGTTGTACTTAACTGGCTTGGGTGCAGTTCATCGCAGCAGATGGCCTGGACCTGGTCCTCAAAAACACTGGCCGCTTCACTCTCGACACCTGTTCCCGGTTGATTTATTTGTGTGGGGATTTGTCGAAGCTTAAGCGTACAAGGATTAGATTAATTCGTCGTCTCTGAAACGCCCGCTTAATCACGCAGGGCTAACAGGTAATAAGGGTTTTGGAAAGGGCCAAGGGAGTTGCGGTCGGGTTAATTTCCCAATTATAATTTATTATCATGTAGTTCATAAATACACTTTTGAAAGAATTAAATTGGCTTCGAGGCTGAAGGCCTCCAAATAGATACTTAATTTTGAAAGACATGACACACAGTTAAATTTACGAATGAGATAAATCGTAAGCATGCGGAGCGGCTGTAGGCCTCCGGATTAAATCTTCAAAATTCCAAATATGCTATAAGATTATGGAGGCAGAAGGCCACAATGTTTTAAGATACTAAAAGGGCTGATAGTCCACAAGGTGCACATAAAGTGATAAACAAACGCAATAAGATGGCTGAAGGCTACAAAGTTAAATTCTGCAAATTGAGGATTATTGCAACAAACGGTAAAATAATACATTAAGGTTAAAAATTTACTTTTTGCTCCACCAACGGCGGAAGGCCCACAATAACTTGTAAAATCTTTCAGAGGAAATTACAATAACCTTTCAAGAGCAGAAGGCGATAATGTTTGGACTTGAAGGAAACTCTGAGAACATGTAGCCATAACTAACCTTGCCAAATTAAAAATATAAAAGACACTTAAATTACAACAACATTAACTCTGCCAAAAGGATAATTAAGAGAACGGCACTCAGGAGTCTCCAGTGGATCAGTCTGCCCTCGTTCACTAAGGCGAGACAGGTGGTGAGTCCAACTACACTTCATTCGTGCAAACCCATCCAAGGGACAGTCACGGACCGACCGACCAACCGCTTGCTTGCCACGACGGAGTACACGAGAATTCAAGGCCCCGAAAAAAATTACAATAATGACAATCCCCCAACGAACGCGTATGTGAACTGTGCTGCCAAAACTACACACCATGTTAGTCAGCAACAACAGGTGAGGAGAAGACACTGCCTAAAAACTACGTTAGTGGCCAGGGCAGGCAACCAGAACACTAAGGGCCACAGGGCAGAAAATTCCGATGGTGCACTCGAATGTTAGTCAACCAATATAGTTAATTGCACCGCATGGCGGCTAAATTTCAGCAACAGAAACACTCGGTGTTGCTCACAGGAAAACCTCCCCAACAGCGAACCACCGAAACGAACCACCACAACAAGACTAGACGTGGATTGGGTAGTTGAAACACCTACTCAACTTTGATGTTCTGGGTCGGTGAAACACGAAGTTCGCAGCGATCGGACAGCTCCACACACTTAGTCACTGATCAGGGCCTGCCAGAGGATCGAGGCGACTGCACCATGCGGGGATAACTTCCCTGGTCCGCAGCAACTGACCGACTGCTGCTGGTCCGTCCGCGACTGCTTCTCCGTCGCGACTGCACTGCTGGAGCGTCTCCCACTCACTTCCAGACACACGAGGGCGGAAATGTTGGCTCGGATCCAAGCATGCAGAAGAAACACACCCTCTGGCTAAACGACATCCCTTAACCATGAAAGGACCGGCCCAAGTTCCACAAGATGGCACTTGAAAGGGCTCAGAAGCTTTCGGAGAACCAGTTACAAGTCACCCGATGAGACGACCGACCTCTCAGAGGCAGTACGCCGACAACATTTAAAATAACTTGCCGAAGGAAATAACGCCAACTACAACACAACCTGACAAACACTTGCACGAAGACTTAAACGATACCCAACAGAAACTAAGCACACACAAAGACCAATCGAGAGTCAATGGACATACACACAGCCGACTCATGAACGATCGGTGAGCCCAAAACGCGTCGTCCGGTAGGACGACCGACAGACGATCCACCCAGACCGTGGCCCGGCTCGAGTTATGCGTGACGGCAATGGTCGGGCGAGCCATGTCGACGCAGACCACACAGCTCCAACCTGACTGCACTAATGACGCTTTGGACGGCAATGGTCGGGCGAGCCATGTTTACGCAGACCACACACCTCCAACCTGACTGCACTAATGACGCTTTGCATCTCCCCAAGTGGTAGATCCGGACTGCGTTCCAGACGCGTTCCCAATGACTGGCAACCTGAAGTTGGGACCCGAACTCCTATGCGAACTGATTTACGACGGACAAAGATACTACGAGAGGGGATATATCGATACTCGCTGCTAGCGCCTATCACGGTCAGGGAAAGCAGAAACTCATTGACACCAGTAATTTAAATTAACGTAGTGAGGTGGAAGTACGTTAAAAACAGGGTGTAAAATACACGATGGTGGGAACACAAGCCACGCACGGCTCAGTTTCAATTGTGCTAGTTTGTTAGAGACGCAATTGGTCACATTACTCCATTGATGTTGAGCAGGATTTTTCCTGTTTCCCTCTGTGAAGTAGCTGCGGCAGTTATGCCAAAATAATGGGGGAAATCACACTAACATGTAGTGATTCATAGTTACATCTCGCAGATATTTAACTGATTTTCGTTTCTACAGTGAGAGAGAGAGAGAGAGAGAGAGAGAGAGGACATTTATTATAAATGACGGCAAAAACGTATCCAGATGGAAATACAGTGACGGAAAAAATTCCAAGCTCCCAAAAATAACAAATCTAGATTAATGAATTTTCGGGAATACATTTGTCTCGGTAACATATTTAAGTGATTAAAACTGCAAGATCACAGGTTAATGTAAACCCGAGATAAGCCACTGCACACGTTAAATGCTGGTACATTAGTAAGCGTTGTAACCACCAGAATGTTGAATGCACGCATTGTGCTGTGCAGGTACCACATGTCAGTTTTTGGGAAGCAGTTCCATGCCTGCTGCACTTGGTCGCTCGATACAGGAACGGTTAACACAGTTTGTGGACTTGTCCGATGATGTCCCATATGTGCTCTATTGCAGACACATATGGTGATCAAGCAGGTCATGGCAATACATCGACACTCTGTAGAGTGTGTTGGATTACGAAAGCGGCATGTCGGCGAGCGTTGTCCTGTTGGAAAACACCCCCTGGATGGACGTACAAATTTGCAATGAGGGTTCGTGTGATAACCACGGGAGTGGTCCTGTGTCATACCAAATAGCACTCCAGTCCATAACTGCAGGTGTAGTTTGTAATGGTACGTAACCATTACAGCACCTCACCTCAACCTCTCGATACCAGCAATATTCTACTGTGTTTCTGTAAAATAGTTAACATAGTTCTGTGACAACATTCAGATTTGATTTCATTAATGTAGAGGTACTTTGACACATCGATATGTTTATATTGCAATGATATTATTGTTATGTGTACTCTCTCTTTTGTCACTATGATGCCGGCCGCGGTGGTCTCGCGGTTCTAGCCGCGCAGTCCGGAACCGTGCGACTGCTACGGTCGCAGGTTCGAATCCTGCCTCGGGCATGGATGTGTGTGATGTCCTTAGGTTAGTTAGGTTTAAGTAGTTCTAAGTTCTAGGGGACTGATAACCACAGCAGTTGAGTCCCATAGTGCTCAGAGCCATTTGAACCATTTTTTTGTCACTATGATCTTTGACGTACTTGTAACTCTTGGATGCGTAAACGGTTATTAGAGGGAGTCAAGTCTTGGTCGTCATGTTGAAAAGACGCAAACTGTAGTCAGTTTATAAAATGTGAACTTTAACAGTGAGGAAGATATTTTCAACCATGTTTTATATTGTGAAGTAATGTTTTGTGAGTTACGTGATATTGCAATAAAAGTAATAAAAAAGAAGTATAACTTAATTTCAGAATGCTGATTACTTTTTTACATCACCATTGTCCTAAGTAGCAAAAGTTTAATATTCAAGAATGGTTTATGAAACACATCTATAAAACTTTTGAATATCGCAGAATAACAACTAGACCTCTTTGCATCCGAGCTTGGAATCATCATCACCTAGATTTTCGACGATTGAGCCATGAGTTCACAACGAGACCAGCGTGGGAAACACGAAAAGATGAGTTCCTATTTTATTCATTATTTCATGAAATGACTTTATTAACTGTCCTCTAATGACACCTGCCACATAATATAACTTTGTTGTTGCCCGAAAATGCAATATTTAGCAGCGTGAGCAACACTACAATCATAATGAATTTTTGACCTTTGTTGTGGTAATGTTGTTAGAAAGTCCCGTGTGTCTAGCATACAGCAAGGTTGGTTGCAGGCCTCCAACTGGCCACCTCCTAAATAACACACGTCCATCACTGCCGCCGAGGCAGAACCAGGTATCTTCAGAAAACACAGCAGACCTCCACCCTGCCGTTGAGTGAGCTCTCGCCTGACACCACTGAAGTCGCAAATAACGGTGGTTTGGAGTCAGTGGGATGCGCGCTACAGGGGGTCTGGGTCAAGGTTTCCTCCATGTAACCGATTTGTAACAGTTCGTTGAGTCACCGTGGTGCCAGCTACTCCTCAAATTGCTGCTGCAGATGCAGTACTGTAAGTCAGAGCCACACGCTGACGTCTTCCCTCACGGTAGTGTCACGTGGCAGTCCAGAGTCCGGCCTTCTTGGCACAGTACATTCCTGTGAACAGCGCCGCCAGCAGTCACGTACAGTGGCTGCATTCCTGCCAAGACTTCCTACAGTTTTTGAGTCATCTATCTTCTGACTGGTTTGATGCGGCCCGCCACGAATTCCTCTCCTGTGCCAACCTCTTCATCTCAGAGTAGCACTCGCAACCTACGCCCTCAATAATCTGCTGCATGTATTCCAACCTCTGACTTCCTCTACAATTTTTTTCTACAGTATCGCGGAGAAAACATCCAGCTCCTTGAAGCCCTGGTACAAGACCTCGTTAATACTCAGTGAGCGACTGAGAATGGCGCCTTCGACGTCTTGAGGGCATTCTTGACTAACATCAACTCACCACGGCCAGTCTCAAGGTAACTAACGGTCGCGACCGTACAACGTGTATTTAAACCAAACATGGTCTGCACGCGCACAGTGGCGCAACTAGCTCCACCCTTATGCGACTGGCGTGAAATTCGAATAGATATCGTCTTTCAGATGTAAAAATACGCCAACAACTTTAGTTTATGTCGCACAGCTCCTTTTTGGTATTACGATTTTTTCTCCATCAGTTTATATAGTAACAAAAGCAAAAACGTTGTAAATACGGGCGAACGAACAAGACGTTTGGGAGATAATTGTAAATGCGTGGTTACCAGCCGCCACTCACATAAGCTGGTAGCCTTCTTCGAAGTACAAAATATAGATGATTTTTTTGTGATTTTCAGATAGAAGAATAAGTAAAGCTAAACATTATCATATAATTTTACTCCTTATTTCTTTAACAAATTATTTTTGTGTCCACATCGGACGCTTCCTGTAACCGCTGGACCAGGTGGAAGGGCTCCTTACAGCCGAAACATTAGTCATCGGCATGAATTACCGAAGCCCTTCTGTTTAACTTGGCACAAACTACTAGTAATTTTGTATGTCATTTTTACGTGTTTTCTATCTATAGCGTAACTGAAAACATTAAGTTCTAACAAAACAGTGATATATTCAAATAAATGTAAGGTTGGCGGCGAAAAGATTGAAACGAAAGCATGCACCAGAGTAAGACGTTGAAGACGTCCCAAAATGGCTACATACGCTGATAAGAAATGCAATTTATAATTACCGTATCAAATTCACTCAGAATCGTATTTACCGTTTTCGGTTTATATTTCCCACCAATTTGAAAAAGACAGTTTTTGCAGTAAAATTAAACATACCTCTATTCAGCGATCCCTCGACCATAGAACTACACTTCCAAATCCAAAAAGTGATTCTCCTGCATCTTATTCGTGTACTTGATAACCCTGCCAGCCCCTTTGGAAGCTTTTGTCATCCGTTACTCTGTTTGCTCCACACGGTTTTCATCCGCTTTTATGGATAAGTTGTAACAGTCTAGTCCCATCTCAAGTTCGGAGTTTCTGGCAAACTTGGGATGAGCTTTACAATAATGTCGACATCACAGAGAAAAATTTAACCCAAACATTTTGATTTACTGAAATTTTAAATAAGGATTACCGATTTAAATAATTTTGTCCTTGTTAGTACAAATACACTCCTGGAAATTGAAATAAGAACACCGTGAATTCATTGTCCCAGGAAGGGGAAACTTTATTGACACATTCCTGGGGTCAGATACATCACATGATCACACTGACAGAACCACAGGCACATAGACACAGGCAACAGAGCATGCACAATGTCGGCACTAGTACAGTGTATATCCACCTTTCGCAGCAATGGAGGCTGCTATTCTCCCGTGGAGACGATCGTAGAGATGCTGGCTGTAGTCCTGTGGAACGGCTTGCCATGCCATTTCCACCTGGCGCCTCAGTTGGACCAGCGTTCGTGCTGGACGTGCAGACCGCGTGAGACGACGCTTCATCCAGTCCCAAACATGCTCAATGGGGGACAGATCCGGAGATCTTGTTGGCCAGGGTAGTTGACTTACACCGTCTAGAGCACGTTGGATGGCACGGGATACATGCGGACGTGCATTGTCCTGTTGGAGCAGCAAGTTCCCTTGCCGGTCTAGGAATGGTAGAACGATGGGTTCGATGACGGTTTGGATGTACCGTGCACTATTCAGTGTCCCCTCGACGATCACCAGAGGTGTACGGCCAGTGTAGGAGATCGCTCCTCACACCATGATGCCGGGTGTTGGCCCTGTGCGCCTCGGTCGTATGCAGTCCTGATTGTGGCGCTCACCTGCACGGCGCCAAACACGCATACGACCATCATTGGCACCAAGGCAGAAGCTGTCATCGCTGAAGACGACACGTCTCCATTCGTCCCTCCATTCACGCCTGTCGCGACACCACTGGAGGCGGGCTGCACGATGTTGGGGCGTGAGCGGAAGACGGCCTAACGGTGTGCGGGACCGTAGCCCAGCTTCATGGAGACGGTTGCGAATGGTCGTCGCCGATACCCCAGGAGCAACAGTGTCCCTGATTTGCTGGGAAGTGGCGGTGCGGTCCCCTACGGCATTGCGTAGGATCCTACGGTCTTGGCGTGCATCCGTGCGTCGCTGCGGTCCAGTCCCAGGTCGACGGGCACGTGCACCTTCCGCCGACCACTGGCGACAACATCGATGTACTGTGGAGACCTCACGCCCCACGTGTTGAGCAATTCGGCGGTACGTCCACCCGGCCTCCCGCATGCCCACTATACGCCCTCGCTCAAAGTCCGTCAACTGCACATACGGTTCACGTCCACACTGTCGCGGCATGCTACCAGTGTTAAAGACTGCGATGGAGCTCCGTATGCCACGGCAAACTGGCTGACACTGACGGCGGCGGTGCACAAATGCTGCGCAGCTAGCACCATTCGACGGCCAACACCGCGGTTCCTGGTGTGTCCGCTGTGCCGTGCGTGTGATCATTGCTTGTACAGCCCTCTCGCAGTGTCCGGAGCAAGTATGGTGGGTCTGACACACCGGTGTCAATGTGTTCTTTTTTCCATTTCCAGGAGTGTATAATTGTAATGTGAAGTCTAAGATCAACTCCCCACGTGATTGCACTCAATTTTCACTCTTGGCGTGGCTTTAGAAGATACTATCCCGCCTGATTAAGTTACGTGTCGCAATTTACCGTACACTCGCAGGCTAACTATTAAAGGAGGTGTTCCACCTGCCGTCCTCCGGTTTTTATGTAGTTTTACAGACGCGCCTGCAGCTAATTACAAATATTTTCAACCACACCAAGCCAATTTTGTATATGTTGACCTGATTCTACAATTCCCTCCTGAGGTTCTTTAACCATATGAACAGTAGAGCTGTATACCTAGATTCTTACATGATGGCAGACAGAAAAATCTAAATGACTCAGGTCAGGTGATCTCGGAGGCCAAGGTACGACCTCTGCTCCACCCATCCATCTTGTAGCATATTTGTGCTTCAGATGTCATCTTACAGCAGCAGCAAAATGTGTCGATGCCCTCTCATACACCTACCAAATTCTCGAACCAATTAAATGGATATTTACGCGTATAGCTTTTCCCTTTCTGCTTTGCCTTACATAACTTACTATGGTTTGCCGGCTCCACCTGCCGACTCGAGAACAGTGTCTGTTATGTTGCTGGCAACAGGTATGGCAACCCTATGGCTGGGGGCCTTTATCTCTTGCAGTCCTTTCTGCAGCTGCTCGGTAAGCAAAGTCAACAACGTGGGCTACACCTGACGTGAGCAACTGAAAAGTATGTTGAGTTAATCATAGCTTTCGATATTCTATAACTCCTTGACATTCTTAAAATATTTTAATGCTACTTTATTTTCTGAATATATCCAAGAAACTTGGAAGTTGATATACGTAAAATTATGAGGGGGGGGGGGGGGGGACTATCTAAGTACATTGTCGCAGCGGTAACATCGGATCCTGTTAACATCGGATCCCGTCGGATCATCGAGATTAAGCACTATCAGACTTGGCTAGCATTGGATGGATGGCCGTCGGGATCTGCCCAGCGATGCTGGCAAGCGGGGTGCACTCATCTCTTGTGTGGACTTTTGGCGAGCTTCTTGACTGAGAAGTAGCAGCTCCGATCACGAAAACTGATAACGGCCGGGTGAGCGGTTCGCTGACGACATGCCACTCGAAAATGGGATCCAGTGACGGCCGTTGGCTGAGGATGAAACAGCGGTCGGTCGGTGCCGTTGGCCGTCCGAGGCCTGTTCGGACGGAGGAGAATACAGCCAAAGTAATTGTTATAGAATGCTGCACCTCACTTCAAAGGTATACATATGCGTGACATTTCTTATCAACATAATCACCAAGTCTCCGTAAACAACGGTCGGAACTTTCTACCAATCTTTCAGTTCCTCGACGACAGAAATCCGCTCATTACGCCTACAGCCATTTTTAAACAGCACTGTGAGCATCCTCGTCATTGGAAAATCACTTACCGTACAAATGCTCTCTCAGCTAGGCGGAAAGATGGAAATCGCATGGTGTACGGCAGCTCAGCACCACTTACGTCAGTGCTGCCTTTATGAAATTTTTTGCACAATTTCTGAACTATTGGAAGCAGTTTTGTTCACAATACCGACCTTTGGCACGCGACGGAGTAAGAAAAGAATGTAAGCGGAAGGAGGCGAATGGTCAGCCATTATAGCGAATATACGGACAACAAATGCAGAAATCCTCTGATATAAGCGGTTTTGACAAAGGGCACATTGTTGTGGCTCCGCATCTGGAAACGAGAATCTCTGAAATGACGAATCTGGTCGGCTATTGGCGTAGTACTGTCGTGGCATCTACCGGAAGTGGTTGAAGGATGGTGAAATAACGAATAGGCCGTTTCGTGTTGGACGCCCACGTCTCATCACAAAAGGTAGACGTCGGAGGTTCCCCAGTGTGTAATCCAGGACAGGCAGCGGTCTGTGGCAGATGTGACGTCGCTGGTGCAGGCACAAGTGTTTCGGAGCACACCGTTCAAAGGTCATTGTTGAAATTGGAGTTCCATAGCACACGACCGTTACGTATTCCTGTGTTGATTCAACGTCATGCCCAGTTATTATTGCAGAAGGCACGGCATTACTGATTTGTCACGGTGAATGAATAGAAATTGTCGCCTATCGAATGTATCGCATTTCTGCACCAGACATGTACCACGCTACAGACGCAGGTCGGTGAGGGCAGAGTTATGCTGTGGGGTACAATGAGTTGGACTTCCTTTGGATCTGTGTTGGTAATCGAAGGCATTATGACAGCAGAAACCAACGTGAACGTATTGCGCACAGCCTACGTGCTTAAAGTCTCTGCATACGGCGGTGACATTTTCCAGCAGGATAACTGTCCGTGTTGCAAAGGTCAGAATCGTGCTTTAGTTGTCTGAGGGGGTATTTTGTGGACTCACACTGATGTCTTGGTCAGCAAATGTGCCTGATGTGAACCCAATGAAATACATATTAACCGCCAACAGCATGCCCGTAAACCAGCATCCCTTAATTTGTGGGAATATCTTGACCCTTGTTTAGACATCTGGTGCCCCATACTTCTGGAATCCAGTGAAGGACTTGTATCATCCATATCAAGCAGAGTCGCTGCTGTACTGTGTTTGCAATGTGGACGAACACGCTATTAAACATGTGGTCATTGAACCATGAATTTACTTTCAAAATTTTTTCTTAAGAATTTACTTTATTTACCAGCGATTCAACAAATGCAAATTTTAGTCCTAAAACCTTTTTTTAGAAATAGATTTAAAATTAAATACCAAGATATAATTTATTCAGAGTCAGAATGAACAAATTTTTGACAGTATGAGCTTTCGGGCTGAGAGACTTGCCGCTCCCTTTTGACACGGCCGCAGTCACGGCCGCTCACAACAACCTCTGAAAGACTACACTGGTGCAAATCTGCAACACAGGAAATTACTTTAAACTAAAAATTTTAACACTTCACACAATAACATAAAATATTCCCCCCGTAGGAGGGATGGAAATGGTACAAAACACTAACATTAAAAGATTAACTTGCCAAAGATAGTTGCAACTTGATTTAAAAAAAAAACTCTCACGGTATAAGGGTGGAAAATTTATATACTAAAATAACCATTTAAATAAAAACCGATGAAATGCAGTCTTACATAAAATATACAAGATTAGCCAAGCATGCTCTACAATACACATATACCGCCTCTCAAGATGATAGGTAAGATAAAAAACATTTCAGGAATTCGGCCGTTACACTCAAGCAGTAAATTCGTTAACGCCGAATCCGAAAACATGACAGAGGCAGCTGTTAACATATGGCAGATTGACAGGGAGATTACTGAACAACTCGAACCGCAGGTTGCTCTGACCCGCCCCTACTCCACAAGCGAAAAACGGACCACCCACTTCATAAATAACCACCTTCCCGCGGGTGGGCATACGGAGAAGAATGGTGGGACTGCCCTAAAACAAAGCGGCTGGTGACCTCACCAAGAAAACAAGTAGAATTTAAGAAATAAATGAAACAACATATCTCCAATCACTTAACTTCTAACAAACTGCGATCTCTGGCGAAGACCTGGCACAGCACCACCAACGCTCTCCCGAACCGTCCGCTGCCAGCCGCTTCAACGGACGCAGGAAGGCGGGCCGACCTTCCGTCTCACGGCGTCGCAGCTCGGAGCGGCCAGCCCCATGTCGTGGGTTGACTCCTGTTGCTCTCGTGTCGGCCACGAAGCCACTACCCCTCGCCACTGGACCTCACATGCGCCGACGCTCAAGGCGGACAAGTTATCTCGTGTCTCAGTGCGTGAACGACTAACCGATCTATCCAACCGCCAATGACCGTTGGCCAAACAACTCGAGCAGACTGGCGGCCTAACGCGTAGACTCAGATGCAGGAACTAAGCCCCGACTGGGCGACCACTACCTGAGTTCTGTTACTGGTGGTGTGGCAAGACTCTCATTTTGCCGGCTTTAAAGTTTGATCCAAACGAGAGGCATACTAGCACTCCGAACGACAGACAAACACTAACTGCAGCTCAAATGCGAACGAGAGACAGACCAGCAACTGGTGACGAGTGACTAATCCAGACTCACTCCGACTGACCAACTGCCACTGGCTAGTTTTTTTTTCCTTTATTGAGTTTCGATTCCCCCTGAAGGGGGCAGGCTGGCAGCAGCTTATTACGCCGCTCTTCCGCCTACAGAATTTGTTTTAAAAAGATGAAGACAAGAAAAAATAACAGCTGGCGTTAAAATCGGTGACTTAAAGGTAAAATGGCAGAAAATTCGGGAACTTAGAACATAAAACACAGGGTTGATAATGTGAATAAAATAAACAGGAAGCAGAAAAATAATAGACAGACAATTAAAAAACACGGCGACAGTCTGGTTTCTGTTCTTAAAAGATATAAAATGCACACCCAGCGACAGCATGATTTCTGTTCGCAGCACTGTGGAAAGACGCACAACACTGAACACTCACTTAAACACTGCACTAAAAAGTTGGCACAAATATGACATACTACAGCCGAGAACAAGTGGGGGGAAACTGGACAGATGACGAGAAAAAAGGGGGGAAAGAGAGGAAAAGTGAAGGGGGGAGGGGGGAAAGGAGCCAATGGAGGATGAGGATCCATAAGAGTGGTAGGGGGCGCCGAGCAGACATGCCAGGAAGTTGGGAAGGCAGAGGAAGGGAATACAAAAGGACTCCGGGGGGGGGGGGGGGGGGGGGTGAGAAGGGAGATAGGGAGAGGTTAGCCGGGGAGAAAACAGAGGGTGGAAGGGGGAGGAAGAGGGAGCCCAGGGAAAGAATGGAAGAAAGGAGTGGGTTGAAGATCAGAGTTTATAGGAGGGATAAATGGAGGGAGAGAGGGCATCATCCGGTAGGGGGAGTTGATGAAAACCACCTTGGGAAAGGAGATGTAGGGTGTAGAGATGGAGGGTAGGGGGGATACAACAGTGAAGACGTGGCAGGGGGCCACTGGCGAGCTTATAGCACCACCTTAATGCACCCTTTTCCGCCAGAGGGAGAAACCAAAGCTGCGATTGCCACAGCGGCGCCACCGACAGAAACGTAGGGCGGTTGCTCCACACTACGCGCTGCGGCGCGCTCTTCAAAACAGCAATTTTTTCCCACGGCTCAGTCATATTGCTTTAGGTCAATGTCGTAAGCAGCAAGTAGACACAGCGGCAGGAAAAACCGGGTTTCCAGGTACCACGGCCACGTGTCAGCAGGACAGACAGAGGTTAGCGTAACGGCAGGTGGTTCTACGGGGAGCACACCGTGCGACACCGTGACGTCACGGGGTGGTGACGTCTCGCAGGAACCGCCCGCCCGTGCCGGGCGTCAGGGTGGGGCAGTCTGTTAATTACGGCCGGAGAGGGATGGGCTGCGGGAGGGTTGGTGGAGGCACAGCCGTGCACAATGGCCGCACTCCTGCGACCGGCTACTTGTAAATGGGCCGCATGAATAATAATCAGCGCCGCGAATGGCGGCGGCGGATCCCTCATGCCGGGTAGGTGGGAGCCAGCGTGGAGCAAGTGCCTCTGCAGCTCCCCACAGCGACCCCACGGAGGTCCGGCTACGGAAAGAGGGTGAGCGATTTAGGTGTGGCATCATCCCGGCATTTGTCTGAAGCGACTGGGCAAAACCACGGGGACGAGCAGGACAGGACAGCCAACCGATCCGTTGTGGGGGTGAGCGTGGCGTGGGGGTGGTGTTTACCCTATTGCTGTAGGTGCACCGTCAGCTGACAACAATGGATTTCAGTGGAGAGATATACACACATACGAAAGACTTATAAATATGTCTACAATGATTAGCCAGGCCATTATGACCACCGGCCCACTATCGGTATGAACCCGTTAGGCGACAGCACCGTCACCTGGCGAGTTATGGTGGCTACAGCGTGCTGTCAGTGTGTAGAATGGGGAGCACACAGTGCGACACCGTGATGTCACGGGGTGGCGGCGTCTCGCAGGAACCGCTGGTCTTAAGTAATAGAACCCAGTACACTGTCCTCGATGGTTAGTGTTCATCTGAGGGGAGGGTATCATCTAGAGTGCCCCAGGGCAGTTTGGTAGGTCCACTGTTGTTTTCTATCTACATAAACGATCTTTTGGATAGGGTGGGTGGCAATGTTCGGCTGTTTGCTGATGATGCTGTGGTGTATGCGGAGGCGTCGTCGTTGAGTTACTGTAGGAGGATACAAGATAACTTGGACAGGATTTGTGATTGGTGTAAAGAATGGCAGCTAACTCTAAATATAGATAAATGTAAATTAATGCAGATGAATAGGATGTTTGAATACTTCATTAGTCACTACTAGCGCTTGAGACAGTCACATCGATTAAATATTTGGGCGCCGGCCGGAGTGGCCGAGCGGTTCTAGGCGCTACAGTCTGGAACCGCGCGACCGCTACGGTCGCAGGTTCGAATCCTGCCTCGGGCATGGATGTGTGTGATGTCCTTAGGTTGGTTAGGTTTAAGTAGTTCTGAGTTCTAGCGGACTGATGACCTTAGAATTAAGTCCCATAGTGCTCAGAGCCAACCAAATATTTGGGCGTAACACTGCAGAGCGATATGAAGTGGGACAAGCATGTAATGGCAGTTGTGGGGAAGGCGGATAGTCGTCTTCGGTTCATTACTAGAATTTTGGGAAGGTGTGGTTCATCTCTAAAGGAGACCGCTTATAAAACGCTAATACAACCTATGCTTGAGTACTGATCGAGCGTTTGGGATCCCTATCAGGTCGGATTGAGGGAGGACATAGAAGCAATTCAGAGACGGGCTGCTAGGTTTGTTACTGGTAGGTCTGATTATCACGCGAGTGTTACGGAAATGCTTCAGGAACTAGGGCGGGAGTCTCTGGAGGAAAGGGCGCGTTCTTTACGTGAATCGCTACTGAGGAAATTTAGAGAGCCAGCATTTGAGGCTGACTTGCATAAGGACCAGATGCGGCATAACGTGTTATTGACTTATTCAATTTCTCTTGAATAAATCGTCTGTACCCAAAGATTGGAAACTAACACTGGTAACACCAAAAGAAAGGTAGTATGAGTAATCCACTAAATTACAGGCGCATATCGTTAACGTCGATATGCAGCAGGATTTTAGAACATATATTGTGTTCGAACAATATGAATTACCTCAAAGAAAACGGTCTACTGACACACAGTCAACATGGGCTTAGAAACCATCGTTCCTGTGAAACACAACTAGCTCTTTATTGACATTAAGTGTAGAGTGCTATTGACAAGGGATTTCAGATCGATTCCGTATTTCCGGAAGGCTTTTGACACTGTACCACACAAGCGGCTAGTAGTGAAATTGAGTGCTTGTGGAATATTGTCTCAATTATGTGACTGGATTTGTGATTTCCTGTCAGAGAGGTAACAGTTCGTAGTAATTGACTGAAAGTCATCGAGTAAAACAGAAGTGATCTCTGGCGTTCCCCAAGGTAGTTATACGCCCTTTGCTGTTCCTTATCTATGTAAACGATTTTGGAGACATTCTGAGCAGCCGTCTTCGGTTGTTTGTTGATGATGCTGTCGTTTATCGACTAATTAAGTCATCACAAGATCAAAACAAACTGCAAAACGATTTAGAGAAAAAGTATCTGAATGGTGCGAAAAGTGGCAGCTGACCTTAAATAACGAAAATTGTGAGGTCATCCACATGAGTGCTAAAAGGAACTTGTTAAACTTCGGTTACACAATAAATCTGTCTAATCTAAAAGACGTAAATTCAACTAAATACCTAAGTAATAGAATTACGAACAACTTAAACTGGAAGAAACACACAGAAAATGTTGTGGGGAAGGATACCAAAGACTGCGTTTTATTAGCAGGAGACTTAGAAAATGTAACAGACCTACTAAGGAGACTACACTACGCTTGTCCATCCTCTTCTAGAATACTGCTGCGCGGTGTGGGATCCTTACCAGATAGGGCTGACGGAGTACATCCAAATAGTTCAAAGAAAGGCAGCATGTTTTGTATTATCGCGAAATATGGGAGAGAGTGTCACAGAAATAACACGGGATTTGGGCTGGAAATCATTGAAAGAAAGACGTTTTTAGTTGCGACGGAATCTTCTCACGAAATTCTGATCGCCAGCTTTCCCCTCCGAATGCGAAAATATTTTGTTGACACCGACCTACATAGGCAGGAACGATCACCACGATAAAATAATGGAAATCAGAGCTCGTACGGAAAGATATAGGTGTTCATTCTTTCTTCGCGCTATACGAGATTGGAAAATAGAGAATTGTGAAGGTGGTTCGATGAACCCTCTGCCAGGCACTTGAATGTGATTGGCAGAGTATCCGTGTAGATGTAGAAGTAGAGTTTTTTGAAATTGTAATGTTTTGTTTTTTTGCGTGCATGTACATCACATCTACCACTTTTCGTCCCATTCGGATAATTCCTTCGAGTTGCGTCGTTTTCTTTCCCTTAGAGTATATACAGGATTCAAAAGAACTACATATACATAATTTAAATTTAAAGGAAATAGAAAGAAATACTTTTATTCTGACAGAACTGTTTCTCCACTAAGGGATCCATAGTTTAGACCCTAGTGATGTTCATAGATGGTGTTCAAGCTAAATTATCAATTTCATTTTAGAGGTGCTGCTCAGAATTTTGACCTTTTGTATTACTGAGAACTGGCATCTGTGTGCTAATTATTGTATAACACGTTCAAAAGAAAAATATGTCTCAAGAACAATGGCTGCAGTTTCAGCCAAACTGGCTGAATAGTTCGCACAGTGTTTGGTCTGCCAGTTTCCTGCCGGTGTGGTCTAAGCGATCCTGTTTCACGAAGGCGGCAATTCAATCTATGAAATGTGATACGATTCCGTAACCACCTCCCTGGAAATCGTTCTGCATGCTGGTATCATCATGCTCGACTGTTGCGTCGTGCCTACGCACAATTCAAATGTGTACCAGCTAACTGTGTTACTGCGTAATCAGTCACCACGAACACGTAACTACAAGAGTAGATATGTATTACGGTTTCTGCCCCACCGGCCCCAGATTATAGAATCTATTCAAATCCATATATCGACCCTATGAGACCAGCACCACTTAACTAAAGGAACAACAAGGGCATGATACTGAATACAAAATAAAATGAAGAAGTAATAGTAATCACAACAGTAGAAGAACTACTTCCTTCAAGAACACCACCAAAGTAGAAGAGTTAAAGAAACAAAGAAGATGCAATTCAAACCCATTAAAGCCAGAGCACTGGAACTCCAACTAAAACAAAATCAGATAGAAATAAATAAGTCACTTATAGAAAAATCTAAATCAAATCGCAAGTAAGTACAATAAGTACAACACATTGTTATTAAGACAAAAACAGATCTCTCTTTCTATAGTCATCTAAACAGAAATAAATAAATCATAAGTCAATCGGTTACACGGATACATGTTAAATCTAAGTATCAGAACAGCTAATCAGACCTCTCTTCAAGTATATAATCAAAAGGGGGTTAAAACTACAAGAACAATTAAGACGCGCCGTGTAGCGCCTCTAATTAAAACCGGCTTTTATGGATTCGCCCATAAAATCGTCATAAACTAAACTTAACAACTAATTATTTAAAAAGCCCAACCCGTTTTCCTTTTCGTGTACATAACACCAGCCGATACTAACTTTTCATCCCAATCAGAATCTTTACTAAAAACATTAGCCAACGCTTTATCTTGTAGGACTTTATGTGCCTCGTGCCTCTTATTTAAGTCTTTGTTCTCATGATAAGCTATATTGTGTTCTTTAGAAGCTTCATCCAATTTATTAATTCATTTATCTCATCTTTCTAATCGTTCTCCGAGTTTTGTAAACGGTCCACAATAGTTATAACCAGGAATGTGAAGCTCAGTCATTTTAAGGTTATTTAAAGCCCAGTTAACTATTCCTTTACCATATTTCTTATTTTCCCAGAACGATGATGGTAATATGTTCAAGAATTTTATTATGTAAGATGTGCCTTTAGGACTGTTAATTGCAAAGTCATTAAATTTCGACGTTAACATTTTCGTTATCGCTACTTCCCCATTCCCAAAATTATTGTTCCCTGGGTTCTTTTCGCCATCAGACAATCAGTTAAGTCTCTAACAACGTTCATCCAAACGTATTCAATTGGTAACTCATTATATTCTTTTACAAAACCTTCGCCTCTTTTTGATCTTGGAGTACTAGTTTCAAAACTTGATTCTGAGGTACTGTCGTTTCTACAGTGTTTTCCTAGAATGTGCTTAATTATTGATTTGTATTTTACCCCTCTACTCGATCTAGGCTTCGCATTACAAAAAATTCAAGTAAGATTACTGCGTAATTTTGAAAATCATCCTCATCAAATTTATCATCAAGATCATCCAAAGTAATATACTTTTGGGTAAGAAGGTTCATTAATCCGTCAGTGGCTTGATATTCTTTTCTTCCTATAGTTAAATAATCGTGGTGTCTTCCTCAAATAGTTAATGTGTCAAATTTTACAGTTTCATCACCAACATATTTTTCAACACCAATTGAGTTTAAACCGAAAATTTTCGTCATTGCATTTGTTCAGGTATCCCAGTAAAAGTGTTCCTATAAAAGTTGGTTTTGGTTTTCGAGTTGCTAGTCCTTTTGATTCGTCATTTTGTTGCTAATCATAAGCCATTTGACTTGATATGTATTTCATTTTTCTTTTCCTCGTTTCTTCATCATAATCATGAAACACATGATCTACTTCCAACTCATTTAATGTTCTGTTGATTCCTAAATCTTCACTTGTATGAAATCTAAATGGGAAAAGGTCTTTACTATTATTTTCAAGAGCTTTATCTAGTTTGCTTTCAAGTCGTTCACCAAGACAACCAATTGCATCAATCATGGGTTTTTCTTGTTTTTTGTATTTGTCATATTCATCAACTCTTTGTTTGCAAATCATCTAAATCTATCCCTTAAATATTCTCTCAGTTTCATTTTACTAACCATTTATTATACAAAATAACAAAACGTAAACACAACCTAAACGTAACGTAAACGCAATGTGAAAAAACGTAAACACAACGTAAACGCAACGTAAAAAAACGTAACCGTAATGCGAAAAAACGTAAACGTAACCTAATCTTGAAACTTTTCTGCTTCATGTTTCTTGTTCCATAATTAATTGGTGTAGACCAGGTTCTTGCAAGCTTGATGGTTAACTATAAAGCACTCATCTTTCAATTGGTCTTCATATAATAAAAAAAGAAGCATTAGACTAAAGATTCAAGCTGAGAGAGAACAGTTTTAAAATTATTAACTATTTGTGCGACTGTTTCAGGTTGTTTTTTGCATTCTATTCCAAATGTTGAGAAATCATAATTTTCAACTTTAACCAATGTGTTTGTAAACTCGTTAAAAAGGAATACTTTGCCATCTTTAAAGAAATACAATCTCCCATCAACATACCTAAATACAGAATCAATATTCTTGGGTATGCCTGGGAAGTCTCTAAGAAAACCATATCGTTTTACTGTATGGCTACATTCAGTATCATGCCCTTGTTCCTTTAGTTAAGTGGTGCTGGTCTCATAGGGTCGATATATTGATTTGAATAGATTTTATGATCTGGGGCCAGTGAGGAGGAATCCCAATACATATCTACTTACTATTAGAAATTCTCATCTAAGCACAATAAAAACAAGATATTAAAATGTAATTGCTTATCCAGGGACGTGGATTCCGATAGCACCCTCCCTAGGGGTTAGACGTAAATGTAAGCCAATACTTAGAGTTTACAGTTATTTTGACTGCTTAGTATGCTATCATGCAACTGATGATGGGCTGTATTCGGTCTAGCAACCGAAAACTTCTACTTGCAGGTCATGATGTACTGCACTATTTCTTTTAACAAGCGTGCAATATTTTCACAGCTATGAACGCTCGCGTAAGAACGTCCAGCGTAAAGAAGCTCTCCTAGCAATGAAACGATGCACCTGCGGCATTTGTTTCACATAGAAAAATTGTGTCTCTTAATTCCACTAATAAATCTACGAACTTGTATTCACAGTTTTTTTATTGCCAGTATAAAACCTTATAATAAATGACGTGTTTATATCAGCGTTTATTACACCACTTTAAGATAACGTCCAAGAAAGCGTTATGACGGAAATGTGGCATTTAAATACCAATTTGAGCAATATATTTTCAGTTGAATCTGTTACAAAATTTTACTGCAACAGACTCTGAATACCTTAGAGCCGTAGTGATTTACATGATGCACAATCGAATTGCGCTCTCAGCCTTATTACTATTTCACTAAGCACTACGATTGTGAACTCAGACACTCCAGACAACTGTTACGTGACCCTGTTGGCGAGGGCAGTGCTGTTACCTTACATCGTTTCTCTGTGTGCAGTCAGGGAACTCGGTCTTTCTGTTAGTGGAGGCTCAGCCTCTTTACCTTCCTTTGGACTGTACGTTCTACATGTGGACTCTACGTCTTCATCTATGCTCAGCAGTTCAGCTCACAATTTGTGTGGTAGGGTACCACGTACTCCACGCTCACTTCCCCCTTTCCTGTTCCAGTCACGAATGGTTCGCTGGTTGCTGGTAAACCTCCGTGTGAGCAGCTCAAATCTCCCTAATTTGTAGTCTTTTCGCGAGATATACGTAGGAGGAAGTGATACAGTCTAGGAATCAAACACTGCACTTTTCTTCCAATGTATGCCACAGGAATTGGCTGAGTAACTCCATGAAACTTTAGCGATTACTAAATGGACCTGTGACGAAACTCGCACCTCTCATAGGCATCTTCTCTCATTTATCTATCATCTCTACTTGCATGGCTCCAAGACTGATGTAGAATATTCAGGTACTCTTCATACGTCGGTTCTGTAACCTACCTCCTTTGTGGGTATACAACATTTCCTGAGGATTGTCCCAGTGAATCTCAGTCTGGCGTTTCCCTTAGGTGTGATAAGTTTTCGATGGCCGTTCCCCTTTAAATCATTCCATATGCCTACTTCTCAATGCGTGACTCGTTCCCGAGACTGTTCTGCAACCGTGTAATCGTAGAATAATATGTCTTTCTGTCAATTCTCGCGATGTACGATACTTTTGTTTATGGTGCAATCTGCATTGTTGCCAGATGTCCACCCCCTTCATGTCCCCATACGAGTTAATGCACTGCTATCAATTTCCTTATTTCCCTTCCTCCCTTCCTACCTGTCCCCACCTCACCTAGCGCACGCTAATTCCATAATGCATAAAATAGAGGTAAATTCAAATTTCGTGTATAATTCAATGTAGCCGTACTGCGTATGTACAAACGGTGGGGAATTAAAAAATAGATTAAAAATGAAAAACTTGAGATGGGAAAATATCTTATTGGTTAAAAATCCAAGGAGGCAGGCTCTGGACTACCGGTGCAGCTTGCATCTTTCTCAGATTACCTAGGTTTTCCCCAAATTTTGTGCCGTCAGAAATCCAGATGATGCATCCTACTATACTGGTGGAGTCTGTATGGCTGTCAGATTTGATGTGTTCTAAGTTTACAATTCTGTCGTAAGTATAAAATAGTATGAAACTCAAAAAGCTCACTGGTTTTCCCCACTCCTAAGGCATCACAAGTCACCTACCCTACGTTTAAGCCCACTTGAGCCATTTTTAAACAGTTTACCCCAACTCAAGTATTCCTTACTTGGAGCACTTCCACAAGATCACAAGTAGATGTAATTTAGATTCGTTTATTTGAACAAGTAAATTTCGAAGACAAACAGTCTACAGTTTTTGACGCTGTGCAGTAAAAGAAAACAGACGTTCTCCGAAATATTTCTTAGTAATTTATAAAAAAAAAGTTCGTGTCAAACAACTGTTCTGTAATCAAACGAAAATAGATTCTTGAGAGTATGGATTACATTTTCTTAACGAATGAAAAATCTATCTTCAAAACAAAGTACGCATTTTAAGTTCTGTCTCAGGAATAGCACAAGTTGTCCGTGGCATAGAACACCAAGGCTCAGAACACAGGTCATCGGAGTCTACATCTACATCTACATTCATACTCCGCAAGCCACCCAACGGTGTGTGGCGGAGGGCAATTTACGTGCCACTGTCATTACCTACCTTTTCTGTTCCAGTCGCGTATGGTTCGCGGGAAGAACGACTGTCTGAAAGCCTCCGTGCGCGCTCGAATCTCTCTTATTTTACATTCGTGATCTCCACGGGATGTATAAGTAGGGGGAAGCAGTATATTCGATACCTCATCCAGAAACGCACCCTCTCGAAACCTGGCGAGCAAGCTACACCGCGATGCAGAGTGCCTCTCTTGCAGAGTCTGCCACTTGAGTTTGCTACACATCTCCGTAACGCTATCACGGTTACCAAATAACCCTGTGACGAGACGCGCCCCTCTTCTTTGGATCTTCTCTATCTCCTCCGTCAACCCGATCTGGTACGGATCCCACACTGATGAGCAATACTCAAGTATAGGTCGAACGAGTGTTTTGTAAGCCACCTCCTTTGTTGATGTACTACATTTTCTAAGGACTCTCCCAATGAATCTAAACCTGGTACCCGCCTTACCAACAATTAATTTTATATGATCATTCCACTTCAAATCGTACCACACACATACTCCCAGATATTTAACAGAAGTAACTGCTACCAGTGTTTGTTCCGCTATCATATAATCATACAATAAAGGATCCTTCTTTCTATGTATTCGCAGTACATTACATTTGTCTATGATAAGGGCCAGTTGCCACTCCCTACACCAAGTGCCTATCCGCTGCAGATCTTCCTGCATTTCGCTACAATTTTCTAATGCTGCAACTTCCCTGTATACTACAGCATCATCCGCGAAAAGCCGCATGGAACTTCCGAAACTATCTACTAGGTCATTTATATATATTGTGAAAAGCAATGGTCCCATAACACTCCCCTGTGGCACGCCAGAGGTTACTTTAACGTCTGTAGACGTCTCTCCATTGATAACAACATGCTATGTTCTGTTTGGTAAAAACTCTTCAATCCAGCCACACAGCTTGTCTGATATTCCGTAGGCTCTTACTTTGTTTATCAGGCGACAGTGCGGAACTGTATCGAACGCCTTCCAGAAGTCTAGGAAAATAGGATCTACCTGGGAGCCTCTATCTAATAATGTCTCATGAACAAACAAAGAGAGTTGGGTCTCACACGAACGCTGATTCCTACAGAGTAGATTCTGGGTTTCCAAAAATGACATGATACTCGAGCAAAAAACATGTTCTAAAATTCTACAACAGATCGACGTCAGAGATACAGGTCTATAGTTTTGCGCATCTGCTCGACGACTCTTCTTGAAGACTGGGACTACCTGTGCTCTTTTCCAATCATTTGAAACCTTCCGTTCCTCTAGAGACTTGCGGTACACGGCTGTTAGAAGGGGGGTATTGCGTCAGGTCCAGTGGACTTTCCTCTGTTGAGTGATTTCAGTTGCTTTTCTGTTCCTTGGACACTTATTTCTATGTCAGCCATTTTTTCATTTGTGCGAGGATTTAGAGAAGGAACTGCAGTGCGGTCTTCCTCTGTGAAACAGCTTTGGAAAAAGGTGTTTAGTATTTCAGCTTTACGCGTGTCATCCTCTGTTTCAAAGCCATCATCATACCGGAGTGTCTGGATATGCTGTTTCGAGCCACTTACTGATTTAACGTAAGACCAGAACTTCCTAGGATTTTCTGTCAAGTCGGTACATAGAATTTTAGCTGTTCTGGCGGAGAACGGGATGTCTAATCCGAGGCAGTATCCAAATGCTGGTGGTACGTCGGTCACTGGCTGGCAAAGACAGAACCGGCTCTAGCCGTCTCTGCATGGGCAGAAATACTTGCACGGCAGAAAGTTACTATTTTCCTATTGAATAGTGAAGCTGCAGTCGATACAGCAGCAGGAGGTGCATGTCTAGAGCACCCCCTGTTACTATTTTCCGCGGCCTCTGGCTGGTTAATGGAAGGCCCTCTGATGGTTTAGGTGGATACCACAGAAACCAATATGAACACAGGGATTGAGGTGGTAATAACACGCTAGGTATGGTTGTGCGTCAGGGTGGTGGTGTCGAAGGTGAAACCAAGAGACATGCCATTTCCTCCCTCCCCCCACCATTTTCCAATGTGCCTATCTGTGCTGTCGTCGCTGGGTCGTAACAAAGACACTGGAGGGTCAACGTCCATGAGAATGACTGGAAATGATGTCTGACGATGTGACCTCTTGGAAGGAGGCACCACCAGGTCCCATATATCTGGAACATAGGACGGTTTTCAGAGGCTGGTGGAGGAACGGAACCATGGTGTGAGTGGATCTGATTGAGATTCTTGTAGTATTGCGTGCCATCTGATAGTGTAACCAGGTGCATGGCACAGCCAACTAGGCACGAGACAGTAGTGGGAAGCCATTAGGGTCTGTCCATGGACAAAGGGCCTTAGGGGGAGAACCTGCAACGATGGGAGAGAGGGGTGGGTGGTACTTGGCCTGAGGATGAAGTAGAGAGCTAGGATTGAAGAGGTCTGCCATGCAACCTCAGGTGAAGACTCAGACTGCGGGGTGGCTTAGTGTGATGTCAGGAAAAGAGTGAGCACCACATCCAAGGAATGGTGATGGGAGAGTTTGGGTATTTGAATTTTAAAAGGGTGAACAAAATGGTTGGTCACACCATTTGAATGAGGATAAAAGAAGTAGGAGGGATCAGAGAAATACTACCGGAAGCACAAAAGGAGGAAAACTCATAAATTGTGAGGTGTTGTCGGTTACATTGGTTTCCAGGAGCCCTTCCAGGGCAAAAATCTCTGTCAGAGCCCGATGGAAGTCATACAGGAGACAAACGGAAGCCCAGTGCCAGCATCCATGACAATGAAGCATGAGGAACTGAGGAATGAGTCGGTAAAGTCAAGGGGGAGGCAGGGGGAGGAGTCGGATGTTTTTGGCCAAGGAAAGTATCGGCCATTCAGACTGGCTTGCTTTGGAATATAGGGCAGGGTGTAACTAGTTCTGTCATGGCAGCGTCCATGCCCTGGTAATAGACATGTTTTCTGGCCAGTCGCTTCTTCAGGACAGCCCTCAGCGGCCATCATACAGTAGCTGGAGGATGCTGGTTTGGAAGACGGTGGGGATGACCAGCGGAGTGTGATTGTTGTCGCCCTGCACCAGAACGATGCTGTCCCATGGGGAGAGCTCCTGTTAACACGCCCAGAATGCCTGTACATCCAAGTGTGCCAAGGATGTGCATTTGATTAGTCAGACCTGCTGCGTGTGCCACTGCAACACATCATGGAGGACGGGATCACTAGCGATGTTCCGTCAGTGAGGCAAACATTGTGGGGAATCTGTGAGGTGGCAGCTTCTGTGTAACAGATAAGGGGAAAGCAAACTTCCAGCTCAATGTCGAACATCAGATATTTTCTCACTTGTAACTTGCAAAATAGATCTGCATTAGCATGGTCCGTGGTAGGCCAAAACTTGATCTTGTAGGAGTAATCGGGAAGAAAGGGAGCCCAGAATTGCTGGTTGTGTGTCATCTTGCAGGGAATCACTGCTGATGACTTCAGAAGAGGCAGAAAAGGCTTTTGACTCGTGAAGAGAGTGAAAAGCTGGCCATAGAACGTCATGTAATTTCTTGATGCCAAATATGATCTTTTCGATTTGATTGTAATTGCATTGGGCTACAATGACAGTTTTTGGCATAAAATCTGCAGGGTGTTGCACACTACTGACCACATGTTATGGCCTCCCCACTAGGAACATCGGATTTTGGGATGTCTGGGACTGCCCAGCCGACTGATGTGGCGTGGGAGGAGCGGTATACCTCTACCTTGTGGCCCAGTTTCCTGCATGCGTTGTACTTCGCATGCCAGAAGCGTCACTGCTGCCGTTGGTGACTAATGAAGCATTGTCACATGAGTGCCGTTGGCGCAGGCGGAGCCCTACCTCCTCGAAATTCCTGGAGATGGCCGGGAGTTAAACACCACAACGGATCTGGCAAGGTCGCGGACTCTGGTGTAATATCTTTCAGTTTGAGAAGGTCGTGGCAAACAACCTCATTTGGGGAAGGCACTAGCACCATGTCATACACATATGAAGAGACACAGAAATGTTTGCAGTGAGCGTTTCCACATCGGAATGGCCAGACACATGACATTCCCTGCTGGCACGTGATCCCCTCCCAGTCAGACTCATTAGGTGGTTCCTGGCTGCCACATAAACCAGCAGAGACCAGCCTGAACACAGGCGTTGATCTGACAATGACACGGCAAGTGTAGATGCACTGCGGGTTGGCTTCTTTGAAGGCGAAGCTGTGGGACATGCCACTACTATTCTCGCAGTTTAAATAATTGTCTTCTTAAGTTTGAAACCCAATAACTGAATTGTTCTAACTTTAAAATTGTGTAGCTCACTGGTGCAGTACATATGATTGTGAAACATCTCTCATGTGTAGTAGGACAGGACTAACTCACATGTATATTATTTAAACAAACACCACACTAGGGAGAGTGCCTTGCTGCAGTTGCATAGTTCCCCACCATGTGCTGCCAGCCATGTTAGGCCTCGTGCCGTGTCAGAGTCTTGGGGTTACCACGATCACCTGTCCCCCTTATGTATGCAGTGTGAAGCTGCCACCTTCCTGAAGCCAAACTGCACGCAGTCGCTCTCCGTTATCCTTGCGGCTGCCAGCAAACTACCGATAGGCACTGGTACCAAACAACACGAAGAACACAGCACGCAGCTTTCGGGAGGCTGCTTTTACCCCCGAGTCCTAACCGATCAGCGCCACATCGTCACTTAGTAATGTGGACAGTTGCTACTCACCTATCGAACGCTACAGGTAGTGTGCCTCCCCGACCCCAGCGCCCCACCCCACAGCCGGCTACACGTTTTTACACTTAGCCCAACTCTAATTTTAGAACTGGCTCCGTACTGGACCCCCTGACTTCCTCGGCTGCGACCCGAACGTCGCAGTCCTATTTCTGCCAGCGTTTACCCAGTAAATACCACGGCGATTTCTATCTCGGGCGTATGGGGGTATGCAGGACATTTACGCGAAGGACGTCACTTACAATGTGATTATGCAGATCCATTTCTAAGACCGACATCACATTTCAGTATTAGAACTGGACAGTGGCTTGCTAGGAACTCCTAAGTAGAATCATAAATCTAGCGTGATATTACCTATTTTGCTCACGAAAAGACATTGGAGAACTGCCTTGAACATTGATCACATGTCAGAGAACAAGGGTGTTGGTCTGACAGCACGTAAACTGTGGCCTTTCATATGCCGTGGCAGTGGGAGAGGGAGGGTGGCGGGCCGATCACACCAACCGACATATTCCCTCTGAAAGATCCCAGTATTCCTTTTACAGCAGGCTGAGTCGACCTGAGGCCGTCGTAGAGGAACAGCAACGAGGAATTCTCTCTACTTCTGTATTGTATTAATACCAGGACCTGTAAGGCTGGAGTCTACACCTCTACTGGTTAGACTGCCATAACAATCCTGTCGCAACTTATCTAGGTTCTATTCCAAGTGTTCGCTTGCCCATCCGCTGTATGTAACGCTCTATCTTTTTCTTTTTGTTCTGAATGAAATTTCACTGGCCGAAGTTACCATTTCAAGAGTGCTGCATACTGTGTAAAATGTTTGGGCTGAGAAATCCTTCCCAGTTGTCTGTGTGTGTGTGTGTGTGTGTGTGTGTGTGTGTGTGTGTGTGTGTGTTTGAGGTTTACGGGCGCTAAACAGCGTGGTCATCAGCGCCCAAGTTGTCTGTAAAATACCAGCATCCAGTTGCGTTCTCCTCATGGTACCTACAGATCATATCTTCAATATTTTATGGCCTGTGACAGCCATTTAATATTCGAATGACTATAGAGGTGTGTACGCCAATTTGACAAGCAACTTACCTCTCACGATTACTGACGCATGTTTCCTTTATTCTGTACCTTGCTATTTCCTGTGGTCGGATAAGAAATGAGAGAGGAGCTCCGTTCATAAAAAAAGAAAGTACTGGAGTCATGAGATGACAATATTTTTCAGTGGTTTCTAAGAAACAATTCCTTAACAGCTGTTGTCTGGAACTTTACAATAACTGGGTTCCTTATCGCACTTAGCTAACGCTTCATTTTCTGATATCGGTAACCTTTTGCTGTACCTTCTGCAAATTGTTCGGTCATTCAGGAATATTTTTATCAAAAGATTAATGTTATGTTCGTATTGTCAACACCGAGCTGCCTTATCGGAGAAGTTGTCCAGTGATACAGTTATTAACTGGAGTACACAGTGACATTCTTCTCTGTTGACCTATCGAGAGAAGTTTCGCCCGCTTACATGCCCCATGTTTCCCCTCTGAGTATCCCACACTCCTTATAGCGAGTGTATCTGCCAACAGGTGGAAGACAATCAGTTTCCACTCACCTGACTCCATCTGCTGATGGCAAGCGTGAAGAGCGCCAATATGCTTTAGAATAAGCTATAATATCTGCAAGTTAATCATCATTGCCTTATGTAACGACTGGAGTAAGATATCATCTCCAGAGTCGTGAACTGAGATATTTTCGGAGAAACATCCCACTCACCTTGTATTATCATTCCCTGAAGTCTATTGATCAACATTTTCATACTCGCGAGTTCACTAAACAAGCAGCTGTTCTCTCTGTCTTCCCCGTTCCCCTCCCCCCTTCCTCCCAACATACTTCTATCTATCCATTTGCTTCCGAAAGCGAGCGTTTGTGACTGTATGCACACGTGCCATACGACTAGTCCGTATCGTGAATAGTACCGCGCAATCAAGCCGTGCAGGCATTACTCACGACGAGTTCGGTATTGTACACTGCTTCATTTTCTTAATGCAGGAAGGATACCCTCTGTAGCGATAGATACAGAAACAACTTTAACTATAAACTCTGATGTGGACCCTTCTCGCAGCCAGTATATAAATATTCGTTTGAAAAGTAAACGTATTTTTCTTGTTCTTACCTTAATGTTTAATTTCCAGATCCTTTTCGCCTTTTATGTTAAAGGCATCTTCAGTGGACTTTTCTGAACTATTACACAGTTTTGAGTTTTCGTATGTTACTCGTAAATTCAGAACAGATACACGATGATTCATTAATACAAAAATTATTCCGTTCACATTTGAAATATGTGAAAAATTTATGTAGAAATACCTGTATATTATTCCAGAAAAATCCACTGAAGATGTCTTTCATATAAAAGCTGAAACGAATTTTAAAATTGAATATCACAGTTGCAGTAAGAAGTGTGGTTTTTATGTGTGAAGTGAGCTCTTATTCCATAAGAGAACGCATTCTTACAGATTCTGTTCTCCTGTCATATTGAGAAAATTGTTTGTGAATTAAACTAAAAACGGCGTCTTCTTTTTTTCTGAAGGTAATTTTATCATAACGCATTAACTCTTTTCGAGTCATAAACTTTTCGTTCATACGTAGTTCGTGAGCGTAGAATGCATAACTCCCTCTTCGTGGCTAGTTAGGACGTTACTGCAATAGATACATTTCCTTTTTGTCTGACGAATTTCCACATGATCATGAGATGACAAAAGATCTTTGAGATATTATTTAAAATGCTTTCGTTGTTTTTACTTTGGATTCTCTGCAGGCTGTACTGAGCCTGTTACGCTGAAAAACAGAAAAGAATGGCCAACATGCTGTACATGACGCTATTACGGCAGTTGCTAGGCGACATTCGATTACTTATGGGTCGGTGAGCACGTAAAAAGGTATTAGATTGGAAATAGAAACTGTAAAATGCGCAGTTAAAAACAATGTTTTTATTTTGTTTGGCAGTGTAAAATTAGAGCAACCAAATTACAGTGTCAAAGGAGAATCCGCAGACGGAATAACAATGTTAACATGGCATCATACACTGTCACAAGAGAATAGTAGTACTGATGTAATCACACGGAGCCCCAAACGTTTGCACACAATGCCGTGCCTAAACAAATTAATTCAACGGTGAAGCAAGTACAAAACCACATCCTCTAACACGAACATGCGACGATGAATTTTTGAAAACTACGAGTTTACACAGCCACTGCATCCAACAAGTATGTAGCTGTTGCATGACTAGATACTGTCATAAGACTATACACGGACACTATGCTAGACGTGGGAGGCAAACCAATATACTTCGGCAGAAAACATCAGAGCCGAACATTCATATACGTAAAATTTTACGTGTAAAGAGTGACTAAAGTGGAATTGCAATTATCAAGAGACATGAAATGGAACGAACACAACTGTTTTCGGAAGGCGATTAAGAAACTACGTATTGTTACGAGAAATCTAAAAGGGTTTGGTGTAATGGCATAAGAAACACCGTACAATGTTCCTGTGCAACTTATTCTAGAGTTTTGTTGTGCTGTTTGCTGTGTTCTCGTTATCAGGTAGCGGGAAGAGTTCGAGGGGATTCAAGTCTACGCTGACTGAGATGTAACCGCGCGAGACTGTTGGAGCTACACACAGGGAATCTAACACGTGCTTCCATACTGAAAACGCTTCCAGGATTTCGTGGTACATTTCAGCGTCAGAAAAGAGACTGTGCCCTTTCAAATTTTACTACCGTTCATTGATCCCTTGGAGCGCAGATTCGCAATACCGATAACATCGCTTCGCGAAACGACAAATACAGAAAGTTTACCACACAGTAATTTACGTTCTCCACAGCACAGTCTGAATGATTAATGCTTGCAGTCACGCACAGAATCGAAAGCAGTTTTACTTGTAAAGCTATAGGAAGCATTATCAAGAAGTCACAGCCCCTTCTGCTGGTAATAGGATGTAACTATAGTGTCTAGATTTCTTGGCACTGCTGGAATAACTGCGCGTCTTTCTTTGTAAGTCAATGGAAAGATCCACGTGCTACTGGATATACTTTTCGAATGTTAATCTTCTTTTTCGGTCACACAATACACTTAACAACAAAAGCACTGTACGATTCCTGCGGTATAAGAGTACATTTAGCCAAAACATTAGGGTTAAAATTAAATAGGCTGAAGGTCGAGTGCTAATTATCCATAATTAGTGAAAAATGAACGGAAGAAAATGTTTCAAGCGGTACGGAATATACAGGCTGAACCAGAACTCGACAGACAAACTTTCAGAGATGGTAGTATGGAAAAATGCGTAGTAAATACAGGCTTTAAAATAAATCCTTTAAGAGTTGTCACTGCATTTTCAGTAGAAGAGATCTCTTTCACAAAGCGAAGATTAACAATTGCTCAGATCTCTTAAGATTGCACTTTAGAACTCATGTTTACTGGATTTTTTTCTTGTTTTAGTCCGCGTTACCACTTCTCAAACGATGGAAAGCAAAGAGCTTTTCATAGAATAGTTGTATCTCACCTTGCCCGTACCTTTTAAGCAGGGATTTTAGAGCCCATGTTAAAGTTTGTTGGCGAAGTTCTAGTTTACCAAGTACGCGTGAATATTGTGTGTGTGTGTGTGTGTGTGTGTGTCTGTGTGGAGAGAGAGAGAGAGAGAGAGAGAGAGAGAGATGCAGCATCGCATCATTCTCGTTGCCTGAAGCAATTTCAGTCAAATCTGATGCACACATGATGATACCAGGACAACTCACTTGACTTAGTACCGGACACATTCATCCGCTTTATTATCAAGACACACTTACCTCACTTCGAATCAGTACAAAATGATCATGGGAACAACATATTCTTATTCGTGGGTGTTGGGGTGGGGGGGGGGGGGGGGGATGGGGGAGGTCTGGATTGGTGTAATAGCCTATGGTGAAATGTAAGCAGAACGCGCCAACAGCTGAAGTAATTTTATGCCCGATGGCCAAAATACGTAGAACAGATAAAAGAAGACGATACTGCTAAATTCTTGGGATTGGAGCTTGATAATAAATACATTTGGAAAAAGCAGATTACAGAACAACTGAAGCGCATAAACAAATTTCTACGTACACTCGGATGTTGACAATGAAGTACGTTTGAGATTTTCTGGCATCCATGATGATCACGTCTGATCTGTGGAAAGTGCATTGAGTTATCTATTCCTCTTTGTACATTTTTATTGTGTATTCATGTTTTTCTGACATTTTCTGCATCCTGGAAAATCTTCTCGCCATGGAACTATTGGAACGGTAAGTACAGCTAATCTAATTTGATCAACTTGGCACATATATAAAGCGCTATATACAAAAAAGGGAGGGGAAATAGGAGCATCGACGTAACTCCCTCAGAGACGGCAAGTAAGAGTAGTTGAACGGAATGGATATTAAAATGGAATATGTAAAACAAGACTAATAGAATATATTCCACTGACGGAATTGTATTAAGACATAAGAAGACACTAAAAGGATCTGATAAATTTTGCTTTTTAGGCAGTAAAATAACTAATGATGACCGAATTAGAGAGGATATAAAACGCAGACTGTTAATAGCAAGGAAACCAAATGCGTAATTCTTTAGTATCGAATGTAAATTTAACTGCTAGGAACTCTTTCTTAAAGTTATTTGTGTGGAGTGTAGTCTTGTACGAAACTGAAATGTGGACAATAGCCTATTCAGAGAAGAAGAGAACAGATGGTTTTGAAATGTGGTGCTAATGAAGAATGTTGAAGTTAGATAGAGGAGTGCTGAACAGAATTGGGGAAAAAGGAATCAGTTGGTAGGACGTATGCTGAGACTTGAAGAAATTCTCAGCTTGGTGACGGAGGCAAGTGTAGTCAGTAACAAGTGAAGGAGACCAAGACGGGTGTAAGTTGCATGAGTTACGCAGAAATGAAGAGGCTTGCATAGCATGTACTAGCATGGAATACTGTATAACAACGAATATATCGTACTAACTGAAAGAAATGTTATGTTGGACATTCCCTGGCACTCTAAGCGGTGAGGTGTGAGTGTGAGGTGGTTGACACGCAAAAACAGAAGAAAACGAACGGCTTAATGATGAATTCATGTTATTACTCGTTACTGACTTCATTGGAGACTGCCGTGGTGACCATTCGGCATTTTCGGTCGGGGGTAGCAGTTACGATGGGGGACACGTAAGCTCAATTCTGGAACACCTGGTGACATTACAGCCAAATTTGGAACCGAAATGGATTATTATTGAAGTGAGACACACAGATAAACGCCAGATCAGTATCTTCTATGGTTTGTCAACTATTAAATCTGTTTCGTGTTTAATGGGCAAAGCAGTTGACACGCCCTGCTAAACCCGCAAGACAGGACAAGTAGTAGGAATTGTGGAAGGGGGCCAGAATGAGCGGCTGTCGGTTACACTCCAAACATAACACTTTATTTAGTTGTCCAAACATTACAACGCAACTTCTAAGCTTGACTATCAACAGGCCCATATATTAAATACAGCTGTTATAATTTTTATTTTTATTTATTTTATTTTATTTTTTATTATTTTTTATTTATTTTTTGGGACAGAAGCCTGTAGGCTTTAACCTTAAACAGTATTTAAGGCCAGGTGATGTAAGACTTCACTAGCCAGATAGATTAAGTTTTTTAAAGCCGCTAAAGGCCCATAAATTTAAAACAGCATAACTGCAATAACCTTTCAGTAGGCAGAAAGCTCAAGCTTTATGACAAATAAGAAACCTTGCTTCAAACGGCTGAAGGACTTTGTTTAAAAAAACAATAGCTGCATCCAATGTTCCAAGGCAGAAGGCCCAAAGCTAATAGTAATTAAGCCCAAGTGATGTAAGACTTGATAAGTAAGAATCCAAAATTTTAAAGTGGCTGAATGGAAACAAATTTAAAAACTGTACAACTATGATAAATTTTCAACAGCTAGAAGGCCCACAGCTTTATCCTGAAAGAATGTAATACTTGATATGTAAGATTCTTAAAACTTAAAGCGTCTGAGGGCCCATGCTTGAAAAATAATACAATAAGTTGATTCCGTATTTCTAGATTTCCGGAAAGCTTTTGACACCGTTCCTCACAAGCGACTCCGAATCAAGCTGCGGGCCTATGAGGTATCGTCTCAGTTGTGCGACTGGATTCGTGATTTCCTGTCAGGAAGGTCACATTCCGTAGTAATAGACGGCAAATCATCAAGTAAAACTGAAAAATGATGTAGGGTGTTCCCCAGGGAAGCGTCCTGCGAACCTATACTGTTCCTGATCTACGTATATAAATGACCTGGGTGACAATCTGAGCAGTTCTCTTAGGTTGTTCGCAGATTTGCTGTGATTTACCGTCTAGTAAGGTCATCCGAAGACCAGTATCAGTTGCAAAGCGATTTGGAAAAGATTGCTGTATGGTGTGGCAGGTTGCAGTTGACGCTAAATAACGGAAAGTGTGAGGTGATCCACATGAGTTCCAAAAGAAATCCGTTGGAATTCGATTACTCGATAAATAGTACAATTCTCAAGGCTTTCAATTCAACTAAGTACCTGGGTGTTAAAATTACGAACAACTTCAGCTGGAAAGATCACATAAATAATATTGTGGAGAAGGCGACCCAAAGATTGCGTTTCATTGACAGGACACTTAGAAGATGCAACAAGTCCACTAAAGAGACAGCTTACACTCGTTCGTCCTCTGTTAGAATATTGCTGTGCGGTGTGGGATCCTTACCAGGTAGGATTGACCGAGGACATCGAAAGGGTGCAAAAAAGGCCAGCTCGTTTTGTATTATCACGTAATAGGGGAGAGAGTGTGGCAGATATGACACGCGAGTTGGGATGGAAGTCGTTAAAGCAAAGACGTTTTTCGTCGCGGCAGGATCTATCTACGACATTTCAGTCACCAACTTTCTCTTCCGAATGCGAAAATATTTTTTTGAGCCCAACCTACATAGGTAGGAATGATCATCAAAATACCATAAGAGAAATCAGAGCTCGAACAGAAAGGTTTAGGTGTTCGTTTTTCTTGCGCGCTGTTCGGGAGTGGAATGGTAGAGAGATAATATGATTGTTGTTCGATGAACCCTCTGCCAAGCACTTAAATGTGAACTACAGAGTAATCATGTAGAAGTAGCAATTTTCAGCAGGTAAAAGGCCCAAGCTTTATCTGCAGACAATGTAAGAATTGCAAATTTAGAAAAACTTACTTTTAAAAGGGCTGAAGGCCTTTGTTTTTAAAAACACAATTACAAGCAAACAAATTCCAACCATCAGCTATGAACCATTAAAAATACACAATTAGACGCCAACAAGAAAGCAGTATAGGCAACGGCACGCAGAAGTTTCTAGGGTCTGCCCCTGAAATCTTAACGTTCGCGTAGGTCTGCCCCTGAAATCTTAACGTTCGCGAAGGTGAGACAACAAGTCGGCCCAACTATGCTCGATCCGCTGCAACACAACTAAGATACAGTCAGGGACCCACCGACAAGACGACCTGCTAACCACCTACCAGTGTACGAGAATTCCAAAGCCAAAACGTTACAGACATGGACGCCCACAACGAAAAATACATCAAGCTGTCAAAAACTACATACCATGTTGGACAGTGACAACATGTGGGGAAAGGACACTGCCTGAATTTACGTCAGCGACCAGGGCAGGTAACCGGAACACTAACGGCCACAAGACAGAAAATTCGGCTGGTGCACTTGAATTTCAAACCGACGAATATAGTTAATTCCACCACACGGTGGTTAAATCTTCACCAACTCGAACACTCGCTGTTGCCCCCAGGAATACCGCCAACAGTGAACCTCCAACCAAGAGGAGAACGTGAACAGACGTGGCTTCTGTAATTAAATCAACACTCAAATTTCATGTCCTGGGTCGGTGAGCCACGAACCTCGTAGCAGTGGAACAGCCCCCACACACTCCCACACTGCGTAGAGACCGCCAGCGGGCCCGGCAGACTTCGCCGCGCGGAGACTTGCTTGCTGATCTGCTCCACCCGACCGACTCACTGCCAGTACGTCGACAACGTTTAAAACAATTGTCAGTGGAAACGATAGCAACTACACACACACAGTTTGACAAACACTTGCATGAAGACTTGAACGACACTCAGCAGTAGGTGTGCAATCACGAAGACAAATTGGGAGTCGATACACACACACACACACACACACACACACACACACACACACACACACACACACATACAGCCAACCCATAAGCAATCGGCTAGCCAATTCACGTCGTCCTGTAGGACGACCGACCGACGATCCACGAAGACCGTCCCCGGCTCAAGTGATGTGTGGTGGAAACTGTCGGGCGAGCCATTGACATCCAGGCCTCACTGCTGCTCCAACTCAAAACTAGTGCCGCGTCCCAACTCCACGACTTGCAGATCCGAAATGCCCTCCTGGCACGTTTCAACTCCTCCACGACAATCGGGAAGTAATAGCAGTGCTGCAAAGATAACACATGAGGGCTACATCGATAGGCGCTGCTGCTGCCGCTGATGGGCAGACAAAGCAGTAACTCAGTGACAACAGAAACTGAAACTAACATAACGAAATGGCAACACTAAAAAAAAAAAAAAAAAACAGGATATAAAATAAGAGATGGGACGAGCTCGAGCCATACACGGCTCACCAGTGTCGCTTTCTCTTTGCGCGAATTATTTTCTACTCATCGCCTGCGACAACTAAAAGAGTCGCTAAAGTAACGTTGCAGCTCGGCATAACCTTAACAAAGGTATTCTTAGCACACCTTCAACACTGTGGTGGGAGAGAGCGGGGGGAGGGGGGGGGGAAGAAAAAAAGAAGGAAATGCCACTACCAACATCCGAATAACAGAGCTAGAGCCGAGGAATCACAGCTGTATTAATTGAAAGCCTAGTGTGAGTTTGTGCATGAAAGGGGCAGGGTTCCACGAAAGTAGCAGTACAATATCTGGAGCATACATGTATCGAATTTACTATGAACGTAATAGATACATGTAAGACATAAACAGTCACGAAGGAATTACATAACTTCATTCATAACACGAGTAACAAAATAAGGCGTTTTCGTTTCCTGGATGGAAACTGATATAAATGCACTAATGTCCTTTTGTGTTATTGCATTGTTAGTACTTTGTGCAACCTCTGTTCTTACTGATTACCTCAAAAATTCTCTTCGGCGTTTATTCTGTTAAAGGTTTGTAGTCCTTGTAGCAAAATTGTCGCCCTCTCTTGTCGTATCGTTCTTTTTAGCTCACATACGGCTTCCAGTTGCCTTCCATTGCGATAAACACGCCTTGCTGGTATTCCCCAAAAGTTTTCCACGAGGTTCAAATCCGGGATACGTACACAACAGGGCAAGGCATTGATATTTTTATCTTCAGACCACTTTTTTCTTGTAGCACAAACATTCATAGGTGCATTATTCTGTTGGAACATTAGACTTCCATCCCATAATTCAACTACAATCCATTATCCTAGTTTTGCTTTTCTTGATGTTCATCTTATATTCTCCTTTCAAGACACTGTACATTCCGTTCAACTGCTCTTCCAAGTCCTTTGCTGTCTCTGGCAGAATTACAATGTCATCGGCGAAGCTCAAAGTTTTTATTTCTTCTCCATGGATTTTAATACCTACTCCGAATTTTTCTTTTGTTTCCTTTACTGCTTGCTCAATATACAGATTGAATAACATCGGGGAGAGGCTACAACGATGTCTCACTCCCTTCCCAACCTCTGCTTCCCTTTCATGTCCCTCGACTCTTATAACTGCCATCTGGTTTCTGTAAATAGCATTTCGCTCTCTGTATTTTACCCCTTCCACCTTTAGAATTTGAAAGAGAGTATTCCAGTCAACATTGTCAAAAGGTTTCTCTAAGTCTATAAATGCTAAAACGTAGGTCTGCCTATCCTTAATCTAGCTTCTAAGATAAGTGGTGGGGTCAGTATTGCATCACGATGTACCGATATTTCTATGGAATCCAAACTGATCTTCCCCGAGGTCGGCTTCAACGAGTTATTTCCATTCGTCTGTAAAGAATTCGCGTTAGTATTTTGCAGTTCGGTAATTTCCACATCTGTCAACACCTGCTGTCTTTGGGATTCGAATTATTATTTCTTCTTGAAGTCTGAGGGTATTTTGCCTGTCTCATACACTTGCTCACCGGATGGTAGAGTTTTGTTAGGGCTGGCTCTCTCAAGGCTGTCAGTAGTTCTAATGGAATGTTGTCTACTCTCGGGGCCTTGTTTCGACTTACATCTTTCAGTGCCATGTCAAACTCTTCACGCAGTATCATATCACCCATTTCATTTCGTCTACATCCCCTTCCATTTCCATATATCGCCCTTGTATAGACCCTCTATATACTCCTTCCACCTTTCTGCTTTCCCTTCTTTGCTTAGAACTTGGTTTCCATCTGAGCTCTTGGTATTCATACGAGTGGTTCTCTTTTCTCCAAAGGTCTCTTTAATTTTCCTGTAGGCAGTATCTGTCTTACCCCTAGTAAGATAAGCCTCTAGATCCTTACATTTTTCCTTTAGCCATCCCTGCTTAGCCATTTTGAACTTTCTATCGATCTCATTTTTGAGACATTTGTATTCCTCTTGGCTCCTTCATTTACTGCATTTTAATATTTTCTCCTTTCATCAATTAAATTCAATATTTCTTCTGTTAGCTAAGGACTTCTACTAGCCCTCGTCTTTTTACCTACTTGATACTCTGCTGCCTTCACCACTTCATCCCTCAAAGCTATCCATTCTTCTTCTACTGTATTTATTTCTCCCATCCTGTGAATCGTTCCCTTATGCTCTCCCTGAAACACTGTACAACCTCTGGTTTAGTCAGTTTTCCAGGTCCCATCTCCTTAAATTTCCACCTTTTTGCAGTTTCTTCAGTTTTAATCTACAGTTCATAACCAATAGATTGCGGTCAGAGCCCTCATCTGCCCCTGGAAACGTCTTACAATTTAAAACCTGGCTCCTAAATCTCTGTCTTACCATTATATAATCTACCTGATACCTGCCAGTATCTCCAGGCTTCTTTCATGTATACAATCTTCTTTTATCGTTCTTGAACCAAGACTAGATTTCATACCATTGCAAATACATTGTGCACAACCGACGAAGTCAATTTCCCTGCAGATATCCACGCCTCTGTAGTGATTTCCACTACTGCATTACACGGCCATGATATGCCTATATGAAAACATCTCATTTCAGAAGATGATAACGAGCTGCAGGAACTAAATTTATTTTACGACGGAGCGTTTTGCGTTTGCACCAGCTGTTCTTGTGACTAGTCGAGACATAGATTGCTCCCGTGCAGTAATCCGTAGCTCGGACAACGCAGTGCCTCCGTGGCAGCCGAGTATATGGGGCGCGTGCGATGCGTACCGGCCCACAGCACTGCGGGCCGTATTTTTAATATTCTCATTCAGGCCCACAGCGCTCAGAAAGAGCGCCGCCAGGTTGCCTCGGCCGCATTAGAGGTTTCCCCCGCAATCCCTTCTCAAAGGCAGATTAACTCCCTGACAGTAATCCCAGCCCCTTCGGAGCTATGCAAATGTTAACAGGCTTCGCAGGGTTGTAGTGGGGAAGGGGGGAGGGGTGTCAGGGAGGCTGTAGGGTGGGGGTACCCGCGTCCGAATTTCCTGATCCGCAACGATCTTGGCATCGGGCCGCCGTGCAGAAGAGCCCGGGATTTCTTTGGCACAGTGTACACCGCTGCAGGGGCTCTGAAACACTGCAGTCTCGTTATCTCTTCTCGCCGTCTGACACCACGTAGCCCCAAGTGCCTTTCCTGATCCAGTGCTACACGACACAAATTATGTTTGCTGCTCGTTTATCTCACTTTATAGAAACATCAATGTGTGAAGTTATTTAGCACTCAATGCATTACACAACATGTCTCAAAGGTTTAATATTGCATTAAACCATATGGTAAGGAATCGGCACTGATTACTTTGAGATACGGAACTAATGGTCCAGTCCGTTCCCCAACCTTCCACCCAACCGATTCTGTGAGGAATCTAACTCCCATATATAAAACACCTCTTTCACACATCTCATTTTTATGATGACTCATCTACTGAAATTTGTGTCCTTCAATGGTGCAACATAGTACCAAAGAAATAATAAAGTAAAACTTCTTGATGCAATAAATTAACCAACAGCCGTATGTATTGTAGAAATTTATTTTATTTTATGAACTTCTATGTGCTACCAGTTTCGGCATTACATTGATGCCATCTTCAGGCCCCGTTCGTCATAGTCGTAAAATCGCTGAGGCCTCAGTCTGTGTCGCCTGGCCACCAACAGCTGTTGCAGGACGATTTGATTCACGGATCCAATTATGTGGCTCCTTCCGTGTATAGCGATTTTACCAGTATGACGAGTGGGGTCTGAAGATGGCATCAGTGTAATGCCGAAACTGGTAGCACATAGAAGTTCATAAAATAAAATAAATCTCTATAATACATACGGCTGTTGGTAAATTATTGCATCAGAAAGTTCATGCCAGCCGTCGTCCCACGATCCATAATGGATCAACGAAGAATAAATTAGAACGTCAGACCTCATCTTGAAGTTTTCCTGCATGAACTGTGAAAATGTAGGAAACGATAATCTTTCTCGATTTCATTATAGAATATGTGCACCTTTGAGTTACTCTGCCTCAAGACACACGCGGTGGGGCCATAAAAGAACGGGACTGTCGCTATAAAACATTTTATTTCAAAAACAAATATATTTAGTTATTGTCACCCTCAGTATAGTCCCCTCCTCTATCCCTGCCAGGCTCCATCAGAATTTTACACTGATGGAAGTTTTTCTTGTGTGAGCTCGTTGATGACGCTTACCGCTCTTTCCTTCACTTCTTCAACTGACTCAAGTCTTTTTCCATTTAATGGAAATTTGAATTTGCGTAATAGATAGAAGTGACATGGTGCTAGGTCAGGCGAATAAGGTTGAGCGGCCTAGCCACTGGGATACTGTAGGAACCTCTTAATAGACAATGAGATTTGAGCCGGTGCAATGTCTAGAAGAAGAGCCCACGAGCTGTTCTTCCAAAATTTGAATATTTTTCCTTATTTTCTCTTGGCGTTGAGCGAGAATCTGAGGATAGTTACGTTAATTACGGAGGGGAGTTAGAAAATAAGTTTACCCTGTCGACCGTGGTCAGAGTTGAGTGTGAAAGGAAAAGAAAAAGACAATGAGAGATTAAGTATAAGACATATCTTTATTTTTCTGCATAATTTCCTAGTACAGTGAGGCATTTGTCACACCGCTTTATAAGCTTCAAAAAGCTTTCCAGGAAAAAATCAGGGCGTTGATTACGGAAGAAGCGTTGAACGGCTTGTTGATGTAAGCAATGCCGCCAAAGCGCCTTCCGCTGAAAGTCTTCTTCAAAGCAGGAAAGAGATGGAAGTCACTTGGTGCGAGATCCGGACTGTAAGGTGGATGGTGTAGGCGCTCCCAACCAAGAGTTGCAGTACGGTTTTGCGTTGCCGTCGCCGTGTGTGGTCTCGCATTGTCATCCAACAGCAGAACGCCAGATCTGGGAAGGCCAGGCCGCTTTTTCCGAAACACCTATTTTAATTTCGACAGAGTGGCACTGTACGGAGCAGCATTGATATTTGCATCCTCCAGAAAGTCCAGCAGCAAAACTCCTTTGGCGTCCCAGAAAACGGTGAGTAGCACTTTACTTGCAGACGGAGTGCTTTTGAACTCCTTTCGGACAGGTGATGACGGATGTTTCCACTCCATGATTGCGGCCTTCGATTCGGGCATGTAATGATGGACCCACGTTTCATCCCCCATCACAATCCGAAACAGAAGCCCATTTCCAGATTCGTGGTAACGCACAAGTTGTCCCAGGACGAACGCCATGCGTTGTTCTACGTTTGTCGGGGTCAGTTGGCGGAGCACCAATCGTGCTGACACCTTCCTGTATCGAAGAATGTCGTGGATGATCTTGGAGCTCGCTCATGTCCGATTCCAAGTTCTGCCGCTACTCCATCGATGGTGATACGCCGCTTCCCTTTAATCATGTCATCCACCTTCCCGACACTTGCATCTCTAGTGGCCGTGCGCGTCCGTCCAGGTCTCAGTATGTCCAGCTCTTGCTGGCGTCCGTCACTGAATTGCTGGCACCATCTCCGTACCATTTGCCTCGACGTCACACCTGACCCATACACCTCAACAAGGCTGTTATGAGTTTATGTGCCTGATACTCCACGTGCCCCTTCATAGCGGATAACAGCTCTCACTTCCACCTCTGACGACGACTCCAAAACGCACCTTCTCTCCATAGCACCGGTAAAAGACTGAGTGGATGGCCTCCGCTTTGCACAGGCACTGCAACAGCGCCATCTGCTTGATCGCGGTCCTACTCGCTTCCCAACCACTGCTTCCCTTTCATGCACCTCAACTCTTATAACTGCCATATGGTTTCTGTACAAATTGTAAATAGCCTTTCGCTCCCTGTATTTTACCCCTGCCACCTTCAAAATTAGAAAGAGAATATTCCAGTCAAAATTGTCAAAAGCTTTCTCTAAGTCTACAAATTCTAGAAACATAGGCTTGCCCTTCCTTAATCTAGCTTCTAAGATAAGTCTTAAGGTCAGTATTGACTCACGTGTCCCTGTATTTCTACGGAATACATACTAATCTTCTCCGAGGTTGGCTTCTACTAGTTTTTCCATTCGTCTGTAAAGAATTCGTGTTAGTATTTTGCAGCTGTGGCTTATTAAACTGATTGTTCGGTAACTTTCACATCTGTCAACACCTCCTTTCTTTGGGATTGGAATTATTATGTTCTTCTTGAAGTCTGAGGCTATTTCGCCTGTCTCATACATCTTGCTCACCAGATGGTAGAGTTTTGTCAGGACTGGTTGTCCCAAGGCCGTCAGTAGTTCCAATGGAATGTTGTCTACGCCGGGGGCCTTGTTTCGACTCAGGTCTTTCAGTGCTCTGTCAAACTCTTCACGCAGTATCGTATCTCCCATTTCATCTTCATCTACATCCTCTTCCATTACCATAACATTGTCCTCAATACATCGCCCTTGTATAGACCCTCTATATACCCCTTCCACCTTTTTGCTTTCCCTTCTTTGCTTAGAACTTGGTTTCCATCTGAGCTCTTGATAATTCATACAAGTGGTTCTCTTATCTCCAAAGGTCTCTTTAATTTTCCTGTAGGCAGTATCTATCTTACCCCTAGTGAGATAAGCCTCTACATCCTTACATTTGTCCTCTAGCCATTTTGCACTTTCTGTCGATCTCATTTTTGAGACGTTTTTATTCCTTTTTGCCTGCTTCATTTATTGCATTTTTATATTTTCTCATTTCATCAATTAAATTCAATATTTCTTCTGTTTCCTAATAGCCCACGTCTTTTTACCTACTTTATTCTCTGCTGCCTTCACGACTTCATCCTTCAAAGCTATCCATTCTTCTACTGTATTTCTTTTCCCCATTCCTGTCAATTGTTCCCTTATGCTGTCCCTGAAACTCTGTACAACCTCTGGTTCTTTCAGTTTATCCAGGTCCCATCTCCTTAAATTCCCACCTTTTTGCTGTTTCTTCAGTTTTAATCTACAGGTCATAACCAATAGATTGTGGTCAGAGTCCACATCTGCCCCTGGAAAGGCCTTAAAATTTAAAACCTGGTTTCTAGATCTCTGTTTTACCATTATGTAGTCTATCTGATACCTTTTAGTATCTCCAGGGTTCATCCATGATTCTTCTTTCATGATTCTTAAACCAAGTGTTAGCTATGGTTAAGTTGTGCTCTGTGCAAAATTCTACCAGGCGGCTTCCTCTTTCATTTCTTAGCCCCAATACATATCCACCTACTACGTTACCCTCTCTCCCTTTTTTTAGACTCGAATTCCAGTCACCCGTGACTAATAAATTTTCATCTCCCATCACTATCTGAATAAATACTTTTATTTCGTCATACATTTCTTCAATTTCTTCGTCATCTACAGAGCTATTTGGCAAATAAACTTTTACTACTGTAGTAGGTGTGGGCTTCGTATCTATCTTGGCCACAATAATGCGTTCACTATGCTGTTTGTTGTAGCTTACCAGCATTGCTTTTTCCTATTCATTACTAAACCTACTCCTGCATTCCCCCTATTTGATTTTGTGTTTATAACCCTGTAGTCACCTGACCAGAAGTTTCGTTCCTCCTGCCACCGAACTTCACTTATTCCCACTATATCTAACATTAACCTATCCATTTCTCTTTTTAAATTTTCTAACCTACCTGCCCGATTAAGGGACCTGACATTCCACGCACCGATCCGTAGAACGCCAGTTTTCTTTCTCCTGATAACGACATCCTCTTGAGTAGTCCCCGCCCGGAGATCCGAATGGGGGACTATTTTACCTCCGGAACATTTTACCCAAGAGGACGCCATCATCATTTAATCATACAGTAAAGCTGCATGCCCTCGGGAAAAATTACGGCCGTAGTTTCCTCTTGCTTTCAGCCGTTCGCAGTACCAGCACAGCAAGGCCGTTTTGGTTTCTGTTACAAGGCCAGATCAGTCCATCATCCAGTTGCCCTTGCAACTACTGAAAAGGCTACTGCCCCTCTTCAGGAACCACATGTTTGTCTGGCCTCTCAACAGACACCCTTCCGTTGTGGTTGTACCTACGGTACGGCTATGTGTATCGCTGAGGCACGCAAGCCTCCCCACCAACGGCAAGGTCCATGGTTAATGGGGGGATTAAAAGCAGTATAAGATAGATAAAAGGATACCAGTAGTAAACCGAAGAAAGATGAAAGTAATAAGGAGGAGTAGCAGACATTAGATTAGACGAAAATTTGGGACATCAAAGGAGACGTAGTTAAGGAATTCTGCTATTGTGGAAACAAAATAGTGCGTGACGGGCGAAGCGAGGAAGGCAAAACACCTAAACCACACAGGCAGAGACGGCGTTCCTCGCCAAGACAAGTCTGCTTGTATCAAATATCGGCCTTAATTTGGGGAAGAAATTTCTCAGAATGTACTTCTGGAACACTGCACTGTGTGGAAGTGAACAAATGACTGTGGGAAAACCAGAGAAGAACAGTATCGGTGCGTTTGAGAGGAAGCGATACACAAGGGGTACTAGCTTTGCTTCCGATACTTCGCTCGTGTAAACTGTGAGATTCAAACTTTTTATTTTGTTTGTTTTCCTTTAGTCGAGTTTTTAGTTGTTTGCAAACGGCAATACTCTCTCAATTACTCATGCTAATTACGACGCAAAAGCATGGTCTTATCCGAATGTACTTCTGACCAAAAAGCGACTCTGTTAGCTGGAGTGGGAGGTCTTACTTAATCGTGATTTTTGGACTTCTTGAGGTAATATTTCCATAGAAACATTCATCCCCTGACACATACTTGTTTTTTCTAACCAAGAAGCCAAATAGCACTTTCCATAAATTCAGCTCTAGAAAGATTTTAATATAATATTCATTAAATTTTGATCCCTTATTCATCCCTTTAAGGGTTCAATTTACAAAAATACTGAAACATGTATTTTCTGTTTTTAATAGAGAAGTCAAATATCAATTTTCATAGCTTTAAAAGTGCTTCAGTATTGGAAAATAATCCCTTTGCTTTGTAGCAGTATGCTACAGCAACCAGTTTCCAATTATTTCAGAATAAAAACAGTCTCGATTGTGAACCAGTTTTTATTAATTCTGGCGGCTTTAGTATTTCTTTCATTATGATTTATTTTCAAATAAATTTTCATCCACTATTTCACCACCATAGGGGTTTAACTTCCAAACAAATATCAGTTTTCTTAGTTGTATGTTCAGAATTGTCTTAATAGCGGCAGCTTTTAAAGGGAATTTTCACCATCTATTTCACCCCCTTGTAATGGAATTTCGAAAAATGTCTTCTTAAACGATGAAGACTCTCTACATGTTTCAGGTTTCTATCCTCAACGGTATGGTCTGTGCCATGACAAGTTTGTCAGTCAGGACGTTTCGTTTTACGTATAGAGACTGAAATATAAGTGGCCTGAAAGCAAATAATGCGACTGTCCGCACAATCGGCAAGGACTGGAGCATGTTGGAAACACAGACAACAAATAGGGACAACAAGAGAGGACATGTGTTGAGACATCAAGCAATAACATGAGGGAACTGTAGAGGGAACAAAATTTGCAGGAAACTCAGAGATTCCACTGTTGTTGTTGTTGTTGTTGTTGTGGTTTTCAGTCGTGGAGACTGGTTTGATGCAGCTCTCCATGCTACTCTATCCTGTGCAAGCTTCTTCATCTCCCAGTACTTACTGCAACTTACATCCTTCTGAATCTGTTCAGTGTATTCATCTGTTGGTCTCCCTCTACGATTTTTACCCTCCACGCTGCCCTCCAATACTAAATTTGTGATCCCTTGATGCCTCAGAACATGTCCTACCAACCGGTCCCTTCTTCTTGTCAAGTTGTACCACAAACTTCTCCCCAATTCTGTTCATTACCTCCTCATTAGTTATGTGATCTACTCACCTAATCTTCTTCTGAAGCAACACATTTCGAAAGCTTCTATTCTCTTCTTGTCCAAACTAATATTCGTCTACGTTTCACTTCCATACATGGCTACACCCCATACAAAAACTTTCAGAAACGACTTCCTGACACTTAAATCTATACTCGATGTTAACAAACTTCTCTTCTTCAGAAACGCTTTCCTTGCCATTGCCAGTCTACAATTTATATTTTCTCTACTTCGACCATCATCAGTTGTTTTTCTCCCCAAATAGCAAAACTCCTTTACTACTTTAAGTGTCCATTTCCTAATCTAATTCCCTCAGCATCACTCGGCTTACTTCGCCTACGTTCCATTATCCTGCTTTTGCTTTTGCTGATGTTCATCCACCTTTCAAGACACTGTACATTCCGTTCAACTGCTCTTACAAGTCCTTTGATGTCTCTCACAGAATTACAATGTCATCTGCGAACCTCAATGTATTTATTTCTTCTCCATGGATTTTAATACCTACTCCGAATTTTTCTTTTGTTTCCTTTACTGCTTGTTCAATATACAGATTGAATAACATCGGGGAGGGGCTACAACCCTGTCTCACTCCTTTCGCAACCACTGATTCCCTTTCATGCACCTCGACTCTTATAACTGCCATCTAGTTTCTGTACAATCTGTAAATAACCTTTCACTCCTTGTATTTTACCCCGCCATCTTAAGAATTTGGAAAAGAGTATTCCAGTCAACATTGTCAAAAGCTTTTTCTAAGTCTACAAATGCTAGAAACATAGGCTTGCCAATCCTTAAGCTTGCTTTTAAGAAAGTCTTAAGGTCAGTAATGCCTCACGTGTTCCTGTATTTCTACGGAATCCAAACTGATCTTTCCCGAGGTCGGCTTCTACCAGATTTTCCATTCGTCTGTAAAGAATTCGCGTTAATATTTTGAAGCAGTGACTTATTAAACTGATAATTCGGTAATTTTCACATCTGTCAACACCTGCTTTCTTTGGGATTGGAATTATTATATTTTTCATGAAGTCGACGGTATTTTGCCGGTCTCATACATCTTGCTCACCAGATACCGAGTTTTGTCAGAACTGGCTCTCCCAAGGCTGTCAGTAGTTCTAATGGAGATTCCAGTTCTAATGGAGTTTCCACTATATCTCACAAATAAAAGAGGACGTACCGTGCAAGTCTTGTTCTGACAATGAGATTGGCACAGAGGAGGGAGTTTTGGCGGGCCGCTTCGAACTAACAGTAGAGTGAGAGGTACGGGGCACCGGCGTTTTCAGTTACTGAGTCGGCGTCGGAGGTGCGGCCGACGCTGCGGCCGACGACGTGGGTGCGTCGTGCCATGACTCTTCTCAGGCACTGCTTGTCTGTCTAGTGACGTCTGCTGTGGCACACAATTTTCATGTTTCGCAATGGCAATCGTCTGGGAGTTTTTTCACAGATTCTACTTGTAGTTCTCCCGCTCCATCTCTCAAATCATTCCAGTGCACTGAAAATGACACGCATTTCACGTTGTCAGCATTCCATACTTTCTCTGTGTAAAGTAACGGAGCTATAGGGGAATTATGGTCGGTGGCAAACCGGTGGGATGTCTGCTGTACGGATCATCATGTCTTGTGCCTGTGATGGCCTCGTCGTCGACAGGATGTTCAACCCACAGTCTTCCGTCTTTTGAGCTAGAGCTTCAGGAACCCACAGTCTTCCGTCTTTTGAGCTAGCGCTTGAGGAACTCTAGAAATAGATAGACTGAACTTTCTCAGCAGTCTAATATTTAACGATGTAGCCATTCCATTTTACCGCAGGTAAGTGGTTCAGTTGACAGGAATTTTGTAAATGACTTCCGTTGATGCGGCGATATTTTTTAAAGGGTACTCTCCTTATATTCGATGCCAACAGCACGTAAATGAAGGAAGGTGCAATTTTAGAGTTTAACGTCCCGTCGATATTGAGATCATTAGAAAGGAAGAAGGAAAACCGGGTTTAACGTCCTGTAGACATCGAGGTCATTACAGATGGAGTACAAGATCGAAAAGCGTCGAGGATGGGGAAGCAAATCGGCGGTGCCCTTTCAGAGGAACAATCCCGACATTTGGCTACAGCGATTTAGGGAAATCACGGAAAAGCTATGCCCGCAGACGGATTTGAACCGTCGTCCTTGCGAATGCGTGTCCAGTGTGCTAGGCACTGCGCCACCTCGCTCTATAGTATGTTAAGGTGTACAAGCTCCAGGGACTGATCGATAAGAGGATACGGAACAAAAACGTCAAATGAACTTAAAATGTCCGGAAACGCATTATTTCCATGCTTGAGACCATTTACACAGTGACATTGTTTTTGAGATTGCGGTCTAAGTGCTGTACCATGCAGCCACAGTTACAGTATGTTTGAAAATGGTTTTCATGTCCCTCAACGCATGCGTGTATTCCCCATAGCACGTTTTGTCTCACACGTTCAGACTGGCCAAGCTGCATGCGAACAGTGCCAAAAGCAACATAAATACGGTGCTCCAGTTTCTCCACATCCGGAATGGGCTCTGCATAGGCGATACTTTTGAGATGGTGCCACAACCAGAAATCGCAGGGCTTGAGATCCTGTGAACGGGCAGGCTCTGCAACTAGACCCCCTCGTCCGATCCACGACTGAGAACCATGTAATAGCCACAAAATCATTCGAATCACCAATCAATGGCACTTCTTCCAGCAGGGGAGACAAAGTCACCCACAAGAAATACCTATAGATCCGGCCTCTTAGGCGACGTGGAAGGAAGGCTGGTCCCAAAATACGGTCGGCAGTTATCCCGGTCCCCATAATCCGGTTTCACGGATGCTAATGATTCGCTGTCACCATACTATTGGAGGTCTGCATACTACCCCACAAATGACTGTTACGAAAGTTAAAGATACCACTCCGCGTAAAGGTGGCCTTATCTGTGAATGGGATGGATGATACAAATCCCGGAATTCTGGTTGCCTGGTGAAGAAACCAGTGGCAACACAGCTCCCGATGTGGAAAGTTTGTCGCTAGTAAGCCCTGCACACGCTGTAGGTGATAAGGTTAGTAACGTCGTGGAGAATGTTCCACACGGTCCTCTGGCTTGCCCTGTACTGGCGGGCCAACTGCCTAGTACTGACGCGGCGGTCGCCTCCGACAGTGTTGTAAGTAGGCTGTTTAGCTTTTTATGTTGGTAACGCCGCGTAGCGCTCTTTATGAAAATCACTGGCAGCGCTGTGTGCAGCCTATGGCTGGTTTGCATTTTTGTTTGCTATTGTAGTGTTGGGCAGTTGGCTGTTAACAGCGCGTAGCTTTGCGCAGTTGGAGGTGAGCCGCCAGCAGTGGAAGATCTGTGGAGAGAGATGGCGGAGTTTTGAGAGCGGATGATCTGGATGTGTGTCCATCAGAGAGAGTAAATTTGTAAGACTGCATGTCATATATAATGACTTTTGAACACTATTAAGGTATATACATTGTTTGTTCTCTATCAAAATCGTTCATTTGCTAACTATGCCTATCAGTAGTTACTGCCTTCAGTAGTTTGAATCTTTTATTTAGCTGGCAGTACTGGCGCTCGCTGTATTGCAGTAGTTCGAGTAACGAAGATTTTTGTCAGGTAAGTGATTTGTGAAAGGTATAGGTTATAGTTAGTCAGGGCCATTATTTGTACGGAGTTTTCAAAGTCATATTGCGTTGCGCCAAAAATATTGTGTGCCAGTTTAAGCACAGTCATTTATAATTTTTTCTAAGGCGATGTTTCAGTGTTAAAGACATTTTTCTCCAAGACTGGTGTCCGAACATTGTGGGTACGTCCTTCAGGATTTCGTGCTTCCTGCAACGACCCTGTCTCATACAAACGGGGAAACACTGTTGCAGACATTGAATACTGTGGTTCTTGTTGGCGGGAATAGGTCTCCTGACGAAATCTTGCTGCCCGCCGCCCGTTGCCATTTGCCTTTCCGTAAGTAAACACCATGTAGGCAAGCTCTCGATTGGATTACGGAACCATTGTGTACAACGCCGTATCACATCCGCCACTAGCTGAGGCATCAAGATAAGCGAATCGGACACGCCCGCCGGTGTGGCCGAGCGGTTCTAGGCGCTTCAATACGGAACCACGCAACCGCTACGGTCGCAGGTTCGAATCCTGCCTCCGGCATGGATGTGTTGTTCTTAGGTTAGTTAGGTTTAAGTAGTTCTAAGTTCTAGGGGACTGATGACCTCAGATGTTAAGTCCCATTGTGCTCAGAGCCATTTGAACCATTTTTGAATCGGTCACAGTATTACCAATTACTACGGCCGAAGGGTGCACTAGGGCATGCCGTATGAGGAACAGTACCACCCTCTACGAGGAAACCATGCATAATCTAACTATGGCTGCATGGTACAGCGCGTATTAGACCGCAGTCATTCTAACGAAGTATGACTGAATAAACGGTCTGTAGCATAGAAGCGATGCATTTCCGTACGTAAGTTCATTAGACCTTTTTCGTCCTGTGTCCTCTCATCGATCAATCGATAAAGTTTGTATACGGTGGAAAAAATCACTCTGTAAATTAAAAGGAGTCCAAGGTTGAACAATGTTCTTCATTGGTTCAATGGCGTGGTCTTATTCTACGCTGCTTTGACTGATAATCCACACTGTTAGGGATAAACTAATGAAGTCCTACTCGGGCGAAACGTATCGTTTTTCGACCATTAAAGAACATCGTGAAATCTGGAACGCCTTTTACTATTAATCCCATTATAAGGTTGCTGTACGATCGCACCACAATGGATTGTAATAGATCAAATTTTTTCTGCATTGGTTTGTATTATTAATTATATTTAGCAATATTTGTCAGTAGAATCACATATTACCATAACATTATCGTTTCAAAATAGTTTTTGATGGTTATGTTCCACAATTTTGATAAATCGTACAGATGACATATTGTAACACGTGAAGATGCTGTTTAATTTATTATTTATATTATTTTCTTATACGGCAGCTTCTACATCATGTCTGCGATATATGTTTGAATGTATGTGCATACAACTGTGCCATACACGAGCCTGTTTTCAGCTGTCGAATGTAAACCATCGAGGGGTCGTTTGTCGGTTTTTTCTCGCACAAAGACACGGATCAAATACGCAAATTAATATGTGCGCTTCATCAATGTGGGATCCAGCAACAAGTGATTAAAATCTAGTGAACTGTGCCCTTTACTCTTATTCGTGGACGAACTAAGACAACTTTCTCATCTTGCAGTGGACGCATAACGACGGGTGAGGCAATGTGTGTGCACGATTCTAACTCTGAACATTTCGAGGACTGTGTTTGGAAGTGGGTAAACATTAAACTGTATCGTGTCACTCTTTCTACCGATATTATTCCGCGGGTGCCACGGAGCAGGACATTTCATTTACAAATATGCTATTCACGAACTGTGTACGTCGAATGCACAGTGCGGAACTGCAATCCCACGACATCAAGGCTACAACGAGAGTTGCGGCAATAAAACAGTTCTATAATAGCCGCCCGAAGTTGCCGAGCGGTTCTAGGCGCTTCGGTCTGGAACTGCGCGACCGCTACAGTCGCAGGTTCGAATCCTGCCTCGGGCATGGATGTGTGTGATGTCCTTAGGTTAGTTAGGTTTAAGTAGTTCTAAGTTATAGGGAACTGATGACCTCAGAAGTTAAGTCCCATAGTGCTCAGAGCCATTTGAACCATTTTTGAGTTCTATAATGACCATAGGTATGCACTGGATCTGGAGATATTATTTTCGGCACAGAATCGCCGATTACCAGCATCGGAGTCGTGCTCGCGACTCTATGTTGTATGTGAAGCAGAGCCAAAGTGGAGATTTTTCAGGCGCAGGAGGCTCTCTGTTTCAGAAGTAATAAAGTTTCTGTTTTCTCTTTAAAATAAAATGTTATTCGAGTCGTAAAACTGTAATTAGTTGGTCTATGACACCATTGCCATTGCAACAGTACCATTGTGTAAATTTAGCATTGGGCGCACACCTCCCCAGTTTTTCTGCTATTAAGTAAAATGGTTGTCAGCGTTTTAAACATGGCTGACAGGAGCAACAGTTAATAAACTTTCAATAAATGCTGTATAAAGCCAATCTGTCGCAGAAAGATCATTGTTATAAGCCTTTACCACGTTTCAGTACCACTAGGCTTATATATCTATATATATATTCTTCAGAAGGAATAAAGTCATCTATAATCAATATGTAAAATAACTCCTAAATTACAACGGTGAACTGCAGTCTGTAAGTACCTTTTTTATTTCTTGTACTTCTGTTCACTGTTGAAGTGAATTGGTTATTTTATTGTAATATGTTTAAAATATTATAGATGAGTTTATTCCTTCTGAAGAAGATACATCTAGTGGTATCGAAACCTGGTCAAGGCTTATTACACTAAATTTTATGCACCCCACTGGATGTATAGATAATTTATTAAATTAATAATCCCACTTCTGTTTTCCTATAATGGAAAGGATTTAAAAGGTATTTCGGGGATTCTGATTTCTCACGTAACAAATAAATAACTTGATGAAGGGGGAAATGTTGCAATCCCCTATCACAAGGTGCGCGGGAACTAATAATCACTGTGCAACAATGAAAGTGTAAATCGAATGAAAATAGGTAATTCCTATCACTTCTAATTTGCTGATCACGAATATCACGAAAACAATTCAAAATAGGCTCTAGTTTTCATATTACACTGTTTTATTACGGTGAGATAATTAGATATGGATATGCTAAGTTTAAAATCAAATATTGTAAGGTATAGGTAAAGGTCCCGAGTTCGAGTCTCAGTCCAGCACACAGTTTTAATCTGCAAGGACGTTTCAAATATTATAATGGTTTGTCTAAGTCATAATAACTAGTAACAATGGATTATATTGTTGTCTCTGGTCTCATTTGTCTGCAATTTTTGTATATAAACATTTTGATACCAATTTTAGTGATCTTTTTGTCTCCCTCCTCTTCATCTTCAGTGACTTTAATAAAGCATGTAACAATTTTTGCAGATTTGTTTCCATATTAACGAACAGTTGTTAAGTTGACTGCTATTGAAGTGAAATAACACGAATTTGTGTTAACAGTGCTGACACATTTTGCTCTGTATGTGGAGAAGTGACATTTGCTTCACAAAAACAGCAAATAACTCTATTGATTAAAAAAGCTCACTGTCGTTATTTTGGCTGCAAAACAGGTGACACGGATAAATCCTGGCCTCCACATGTGGTATGCAACACTTGTGCCAGTAACCTAAGGAAATGGAGGCATGAGAAAGGACGTTCAATGCCCTTTGCAGTGCCCATGATCTCGCCTGAGCCAACTAACTATGTCAGTGACTGCTACTCTAGAATGGTTCCTGCTATCAAGAACGGAATATCTAAGAAGAAGAAGCGGGCAGTTATCTACCCTAACATTCCATCTGTCATAGTCCAGTTCTACATGGGGAAGGACAGCCAATAGCTGAACCACCGACAAAGTACCACACTACTGCTAATGGGATTCTGAGTATCCTGAAGCATGTTCATCACAAGATCCAAATATATTATCAATTGATGATCCACAAAAATGGTCTCAAAATGAGTTAAGTGATCTCATTACAGATTTGGAGGTCTCTAAAGCTAAAACTGAGATTTTGCCATCAAGATTGCAGCAGAACAATTTTCTGGAAAGCAATGTAAATGTTTCATTCTACCGCGGAAGAGAGCAACAATTCACCATTTTTTTAACATGCAAGATAGTCTTGTGGCATGTGTAGACATAAATGGTATGATGAAGGCTCTCAGAATTAATTACAACCCTGATCAGTGAGGACTCTTTATTGATTCGTCAAAGTTGAACATAAAAGCAGTGTTTCTACATACTGGTAATGAGGTCCCTTCTATTCCAGTTGGGAATAGTGCGCATATGAAAGAGTCATATCAAAAAACGAAAATTTTACTAGAAGCCATCAGGCATAATGACTCTCAATGGCAAAGTAAAGGAGGGAATCACTGTAGGCCCACAGATTTGAGAGATTTTTGGAGACCATACTTTTGATGGAATCATACAAGGCGATGAGAAGCACGCATGGGAATGTTTTAAGACAGTGTGTTTGCAGTTCTTAGGGAACAAACGAGCAATAAATTGCAAGGAGATTCTAGATAAAATGTTGTCATCATATGAAAACCTTGATTGCAACATGTCATTCGAAATGCATTTCTTACACAGTCATATTGACTTCTTCCCCAAAGATTATGGTGCAGTAAGTGATGAACATGGGGAGCGATTTCATAAAGATATTACCACATTTGAGAAGACGAGAGTGGAGCTCTGCTGCTTTAGCAGATTACTGCTGGGCTGTCATAAGGGATGTTCCCGAATTTATGTATAAACGTCAAGCGAAGCGAAAACGTCCATGTTCTGAATTTATCTCTGAACAAAATTTGTAACTGTATATGCTGTACATATGGACATTTAACTTTTGTGATCCTTTATAAATATTTGTGACCAGTTAATTTATATATTCTCTTTTGCGTTTACGTAGTTCTGGTAAAAAGAATAATTAAAAAGTATTTTCATTCATGTAATATTATCTTCATTTTTTCTTAATATTTTGCTTCTGTACTTCCAGAATGACACTGTAACTAAGGGTCTCCCGTCGGGTAGACCGTTCGCCGGGTGCAAGTCTCTTGATTTGATGCCACTGCAGTGACTTGCGCGTCGATGGCGATGAAATGACGATGATGATGACAACACAACACCCAGTCACTGAGCAGATAAATTCTCCGACCCACCCGGGAATCGATCCAGGACCTTAGGATTGACATGCTGTCACGCTGACTACTCAGCTAACGTGGGCGGACAGAATGGCACTAAAATTTATCAATGCATAACACATAACATAATTCAAGTAATTAATCACTTAAAATTTATTAATCTGAATCTTGGATCATTAATGCATATTTAGTTAGCGAATTATTTATACAGAACGTAGACTACTTTTTTAAAAACAACAGCTAAATGTTTATGAAGACGATGATTTTGTATTATTTAATACTGAAATAAACATAACTAACTCAAAATCATGCAATTTACAACTTTCACTTCAAATTTATTGTTTAGTGTAATGAGTTCTATTTATTCTGATTTGTCAAAAACCGCAGCCTGCGTGATTTTCGAATTTACCTGCTGATTTAAATGTGTCTGGGGCTGGTTTGTTGAGAGCATAATGCGAGCTGCATTTGTCTTGTACGTCACTGTATTTTAGTAAGTGAGTGCATTTATGGGTTAATACATACTTATTATTCTTGAACATCGGTACTACACAGCTGTGGTAACTACACTTTCAGTTTTCTTGATCCTAGTTTATGCACATCTGAGTATAGGTATAGGATAGTATATGAATACTACTTTATTCCATCTTAGTTGCACAGAAATATAATTTTATTCTTTTCCGCTAAGAATCCCATATGTGGAATTAATCACTGTTAACTGACGTCCTTGAGTTCAGTCACTGTAATGTAATGTCATTAGGTCATCATTTGATTACACGTCATTTGCACTATTCTCATTGTGCTAGGAACACGTAGCGGTAGTCAAAACTAAGCAGAACCGTCCACTTGCCGTGGAGCGTTCCGCTCTTCCACAAACAGGGATCTGCCGCTGATTTCCAGCTGCATACTGTTCACTATAAAGAAGTCGTACCTCCGGTCTTTGGCCAAGGCTATCAAAACTCTTCCTGAGCAGTACTGAAAAAGGGAATACGCGTAAAAGTGGTTTTGTACTGGCCTTTTCTGAGAATTTGCTACTGTTCTGGGCAGACTCTTCGATCTGTGTTAACGAAGTACGTACCCGGAACAGAATTTTCGCTGTTAATTTTTTTTTCGTTGTGCAGAACATTTTCCACGTACAAAGAAATACGTGGAGAACTTTCAGTGCTCTGCCGGCACAAGAAATATGCTTTGTCGCATAGAGGGCCTTTACACACGTATCGGAGCTGAGATGCGATCTATGCCTTAGAAGTTAAATCTTTACCTAGAAATGGATGCTAGTATTTCCGACGAGGGACTGCGAAGAGTAGAAGAAGAGTTTAACCATGAGCTGTGACGGAAAAAACTCAGTAAGGGAGATCTCAACTGTCTTTTAACTGCACGCTTTCCAAATGTAACTGAATAGTGATGTATTTTATTATGTTATACACATTAAAAAGCTATTATATACTAGTTAATTTAGTAAATATAAAAATTTACACTTAGGCGCAGACTGTGCACTCAGTAACAAATATGAAGGATTAGATGCACCACGTACGAAATTCTAATTTATGTGTATTATAAACGATTTCACTAGCTTATTTTTCAAAAATAAATGCCTTTCTAACATATGCTACAACATGACGTCCATAAAATTTACGAACATGATAGCTTCACTTCTAAATCTATATAAATGATCATCCATCCACTGTGCAGTGCACGGCGAAAGGCACATGATGTCAATATCGTCGATTATCAGTTAGATTCTATTCACAGCGACAGAAAATGATTTGTCTCTATGGCTGTGTGTGCGACCTAATTTCTCCCATTCTCATCATTCATACACGATTGTGACAGCAGAATGACCACAGTCTCATCTGGTTCTCTGAGCTCTTTTGACAAGGTTTCGAGGCATCTGCACCGTCTTTGTGCCAAGGATTCCCTCTGAAGTTCCCCGAGCGTTTCTGTCACATATTCGTATGGACTACGCCGACCTGTTACTGTTGTAGGGGTGCATCACTGAATTGTGCTATCATGCCTACACGTTAATGACACACAACACTTGTAAACGATTTCTTTTACAGATACATTCCTCAACCTGGGAAACTGTCAAGAATGGGGTTCCTCAAGGGTCGGTCTTGGGTCCTTTGTTGTTCTTAATATATATTAATGACTTGCCAATCTATATTCATGAAGAGGCAAAGTTAGTTCTCTTTGCTGATGATACAAGTATAGTAATCACACCTGACAAACAAGAATTTACCAATGAAATTGTCAATAATGTCTTTCAGAGAATTACTACGTGGTTCCTTGTAAACAGACTCTCACTGAATTTTGATAAGACACAGTACATACAGTTCTGTACAGTAAATGGTATGACGCCATTAATAAACACAGATCTTAATCATAAGCATATAGCTAAGGTAGAATATTCAAAAATTTTAGGTGTGTCCATTGATGAGAGATTAAATTGCAAGAAACACATTGATGATCTGCTGAAACGTTTGAATTCAGCTACTTATACATAAGGGTCATTGCAAATTTTGGTGATAAACATCTTAGTAAATTAGCTTACTACCCCTATTTTCACTCATTGCTTGCATGTGGCATCATATTTTGGGGTAATTCATCACTGGGGAATAAAGTATTTATTGCACAAAAGCGTGTAATCAGAATAATAGCTGGAGTTCACCCAAGATCATCCTGCAGACATTTAAGGATCTAGGGATATTCACAGTAGCTTCCCAGTATATATACTCTCTTATGAAATTTGTTATTAACAACCAAACCCAATTCAAAAGTAATAGCTGTGTGCGTAACTACAATACTAGGAGAAAAGATGATCTTCACTATTGAAGATTAAATCTAACTTGGCACAGAAAGGGGTGATTATACTGCCACTAAGGTATTTGGTCACTTACCAAATAGTATCAAAAGTCTGACAGATAACTAACAAGTATTTAAGAAGAAATGAAAAGAATTTCTGAATGACAACTCCTTCTACTCCAAAGAGGAATTTTTAGATATAAATTAAGAAAAAAAATTATTATATCAACTTAATTTTGTTGTTAAATTAACTTATTTATGTCATGTATTGGAAAATTTGACTCGTTCCACATCATTACGAAATATCGTATTCATGATCCATGGAACTAGCATTAATCTAATGTAACATAATCTTCAAGAAGGATTCCAACAAATGTCAGTCATCCATTGGTCTACTGTAATACCGTTTTTACATGGACGCCCCATTTGTCATCGCTGTTTAGTGTTACCGCTAAAGAGTTGTACGATGTGAATTGCTCACGTGATTCACTACTATTATTCTAATAAGGTGTTATCTGATTCCTTTTTTATGGCGTGTGTGTGTGTGTGTGTGTGTGTGTGTGTGTGTGTGTGTGTGTATTGTGTATTAAACATGGGACCTAGAGACGACCCCCTGGGAATGTCTCATACCAGACGAGTGTAATCCCAAATGTTTGCCTGGTAGTATAATTACCGTGTACGTGGAGACAGTGTAACTGAGGCGGAATAAGGGGAACGAGCCCGCATTCGCCGAGGTAGATGGAAAACCGCCTTAAACACCATCCACAGGCTGGCAGGCACACCGGACCTCGACAATTATCCTCCGAGCGGATCCGTGTGGGGGACCGGCCTTTCCGCTAGGGAAGCAGAGCGTTAGACCGTGCGGATAGCAGGGCGGGCTTTTTAATGATAGAAACCATGTGTTACATTTGGTTCTGACTCGAATAAAAATAAACTGGCTCTTTTTATTTATTACAACGTTTATCTTGCATTTATCGAATGTAAATAGAGCTGTCATATCTTTCTGCATTTCCTTAGTATAGTGCAACAGTTATACAGAGGGGTCCAAAAAATGTATTCAGTGTTTAAAACTCCATAACTTACAAACTAATTGATGGAGTTGTTTCATTTTTGGTGAAAGTGTAGCTTAAAGGCCACTGTAGGTGTTTGAAATGGTCACCATTAACATCCACACACACACGATGCCGCTGTACTGCAGCACGAACTACTGACTGCAACGCGTTCAGATGGATATTTGCACATGAATGTACGATGGACTCTCGAAGTTCATCCAATGTGCACGGCTTTTATCGATAACGACGTCCTTTACTGTTCCCCACAGGTCAAAGTCCAGAGGAGTTAGATCTGGGGAACGTGGTGGATACACCACAGCACTTCTACGGCCTATCCACCTTCCTGGTAGATTTTCGTCGAGATACGCCCTAACAAGATTTTGGTAGTGCGCTGGGGCACCGTCTCGTTGAAACTAAACTCTTTCGTCTCCATACAAGTCTCGGATGGCAGGTAAAATGGATGTCTGAAGCTTCTGAAGGTACACCTCATCGGTAACTGTGCCGTCAAAGAAGAATGGCCGAATGAAGCCCCGGTAAGACAACCCACACCACACATTTACTCCTGGCAAATTCACGGCTTTGTCTACATGGACATTCGGATTTTCGGCGGCCCAGTATATGCAATTGTCGCGATTTACTGTACCGTTGAGTTTGAACTGTGCCTCATCAGACCACACAATCAAACTCTTCATCAGCAAGCTCTTCATCGTTGCGCACCGTTTTAGTAAACCAATCGCAGTGCTCCATTCTACGATCTGGTTCGTCCTTGTTCATTGCGTGTAGCAATCGTGGGATGTAGCCCTTCCACTTTGCTGTCTTCAAAATTCGCCGAAAACTTGAGCGACTCACTCCAGTTTCACGTGCACACTGTTTCACAGACTTCTGTGGTGAGTGAGTGAATTGTTGTAACAACGACGGGAGTTAACTGGACTTGTTACTGTTACATGTCGTCCCGATCGTTGTTTGTGTACATCTTTAACACAGCCTTCGGCTTCAAATTTGTCTCGAATGCGCCGAATACCACTTCAAAACTGACTTCCTTTCATCGGATGTAAGCCTTGCGGCAGCCATGTTTACTCGAGTAATTAGGTGCAACTAAGAACATAACACTGACCATCTGGCGACTGTCATCTGACAAAACAAAACAACGAATTACAACTCTTGTGTGGCGACTGCCGGAACTACAAACTGTTACACTACCAAAGATGAAACAACTCCGTCAATTAGTTTGCCAGTTATGGACTTTTCAACAGTGGATACATTTTTTGGACCCCTCTGTATATTCCAGTACACAAAAGCATCAACGCAAGCAAGCTTACACTGCTACAAAGCCTACTTCACAAGTCATCTACTAGCAAGAGTGGGAAAAAAACGGAAATACCAAAAGTGCAGCACATTCCCATGGCAATTACTGTAGAAAAACTGTTGACATTTAAAACAGTTTCCAGCTATCTGTGAACGGGCACCTGTAGCGTCTGCACAATTTTCAAGAGAATCGGCCACTATTATTCCTGCAGAATACTGGCAGGTTCAGGTGACGAGGTGGACAGCGATCAGGTATCCTCCTCTCCAAAGTAGACCACAGGGGCTGAGTAATGCTGAGATCTGTTGAGGATGTTGCCCAGAGGATATTAAGCCCTTCATCTTGCTGCTCATAAAACGAGTCCTTGGCGATACGAGCTGTTTGAACAGGGCCCTGTCGTCTTGGAGTACTGCGTCACGTTTAGGGAGCAACCGCTGTAGCATGGGATGTACCTGATCAGCCAAAATGATCTCATAATCCTTGACAATATAGCAACCTCGCAGAGTAACCACGAAGCCAATGGAATACCAACATATCATTCCCAAACCGGCACCGAACCCCGCCAAGTTTGACTCTTGCAACACATACTCAACGAGCGTTTGGAAACAGTGTGACCAAGACTCATCTGACCAAATGACGTTGTGATTACGTACGTTTTCCCGGCGTAATAAGTCTTGAAAGTCTCTTCGGGTTCACTGACAGATGCGAAAATCAACTTGACTCGATAATTCGGCGATCCAACTGTTCGCCATCTTCAGGAAAATGCTGCTTCTGCTGATGAGTCCCGCCGAAAACTGACGCCAGTGTAGCGTTGGGCAATTGGATGCGAACAGCATGTAGCGTGCTTTCCAGAGGTGGAACACCGCTGTAGTCAGCAGATGGTCTTAATGTTTTGTCTCGTCTGTGTTACATTTCATTCGACGTACAAGTCGAACAACAGTGGAGATAAACTCCAACCGCCACCTGCAGTGTCAATAGCACCAGTTTGTCTTTCCCGTACTTCCACTTTTATTACTCACACGTCTATGGTGTAGATGTAATAGATTATTCAACTGTCTTCGTGATATATACACATAAGTCTCAAAATTGCGAACATCTTATTTCGATTTGGATATTCAGAAGCTTTTTCTAAATTCGGATAATGTCTCCTGATTTTTCTTCGATCTGCAATATCAGAGTAACTGCACTGGTACAGTGCCTCTTCGTGGAATCAAACTGATTTTAGTCCAGTACTAGGGAGACACAAGAAGCGTTGGAGGGATGGACTCCATGAGGATTTAAACCAAGTGTCAATAGAGGTGAACGGATGGCGGATAGCAGCAATGGACAGAATAAAGTGGAGGAGGAAAAATGTAGATGCGTGCGGTCCACTGGGTCTGATCACGTAGTAGTAGTAGCAGTAGTAATGGAGAGAAAATAATTGTAAAGGCACAATGTAACTAAGAAAAGGGATACCACACGTCCTGAGGAAGAGCTCAGCCTGGTAATGGAGGCACGTGTTGTGAGTTGAAAATATTACCGGACACCAGAGTCTGACTACAGTAGTGAGCTTCTAGTAGGTGTACGCGAAGGTTATATCAGTGATGCACTGGCTTTTACAAGATATAATAACGTGGAGAACTGCATTAATCCATCTTCGATCTGAATATGAAAACAAAAACAAACACTCTTTAAACTAATTTTAAACGCAATTTTAATGGTACGCAAATATTATTGTCAATGAAAAATTTGGAATCGAATTTTTGAGGCACGAGTTTCCTTTTCGTTTTCTGCTAAGTAGACACGGTTAAATTTAAGAATACTGCTACCTTTTAATCTCTTAGATTCACGCCCTGTGTGTGGAGAATATATCATTAGAAACGGAAACAAACATGATAAAAATAGACTTATCTTTACTAGCTTACGCTTTTTAGGACGACGGCAGACATTAAATGAAAATTTTTATCAGTTTTGAGGTAGTGATGCCAATTATGAAAATTACATTTTTTTTGGTAAATGAGAAAATGATGAATGCGATATGGTTGGTCATGTTTGGGTGCTTAGCGCGCAACAGTAGAAGTGATTCGTTCTGTCTGCGAATTAGCGTACGAGTACGGTGTTTCCACTTCCGACAACCAGCGCTGTGACGGTACAGATCTCCACGTATCGATAAAACTCATATATTTGTTTATCGAGATGAAAAAGCACCCCGATACAAATGGATATCATGTTTGAACATCGATATTAACGTTTACACTTTTGCAGACGTAACGAAAGCAAATATTGGATGTTCATTTCCTGCTTTCATTGCGTTATTTATATTGCATTCCTAGTTGCGCTGCTCGTTTCAAAAATTCGTGTTGCGAGGAATTCCCTGTACGAGGCTACATTTTGGGTCTCATGGAATTTGTCTGCGTAAATTATAACAACATATTAGTTACACCGATTACAATTCCGCGATTACATTTGTTAATTAGTGATACTGATTTCAAAGAATCTGAAATACAGGGTGTCCTAAAAGTAACGATTCATTTTCGTGTTAATATTTATGCAGTCGTTTTTTGTTTCACAAGTTTTGAGTTGATCTGTGTTAAAAAAGAATAACCATTATTTCCTAGAAGTTCCATGGTGGAACATTCGAGGGTGTGCGTGAGGTGTACTGTCGAAGAGATGGAAAAGAGCCACAAATAAGAACCGATATGAAGCTCGTAGTCAACAAATTCAGATGAAGAGGAGTCGCGCTAAATGAGGAACGTTCAGGACGGCCATAAACATCTGGTAGCACAGTCAGGAGCATTGAGAAGCCCACTGATAGGAGCCCAAGGTCTTCCGTTCGTCGCCTTAGTCGTGAGTTGGTCCACTCTCTGGCGTACTCATCGTTTAACGCTGATGAAGACGTGATATCCCATCCAGGCAATGCACCACCAGGAGGAGGAAGGTTATGCCGAACGTATGGAGATGTGTATGCCCTGTTAGGAGACGCTGGAAAATGGAAATGTTTTCGACAACCTCCTATGCTCATATTTGGCACATTTCACACATGTGGTTATGAGAACCGTCACAACTGCCAGATATAAGCCGAAAACAGCCCTCATGGGGGTGGAAAAAATGGGAGGGACAAAAAACCCGAAACTAAGCGTTAGGCTACGGATGACCGAGATATGTAACGACCATTCTTTTTCGCAGAACGGGTGACTACACGTACCACTTACCTTAACATTCTTGAGCTTTTCCTGAAAATGCAATTGGAGCATGACGGAAATCTGAATTCCGTTGCGTACCAGGATTACGTGGACGGTAGACTGACACAGGTTCACTGCCTATGTGGCCTCCGAGGTCACCTGTCATTAAGTATCATGTGTACATCATTAAAATCAGTACCATGCTAAAGTTGCTCGATCGGTCTGTAGAGGCGGCATGACACCCAACCAAATATGGAACGTAATCTTGGCTACAGCGCAAAGGTGTTCTGTCTGTGTGACAAGCGGGATTGCCACGTTGAACTTTAATAATGTCTAAAGCCTTGTATACTCAAAATAAATAAATACATAAAAATAAAAAATTATAGATGTGATTTACATACACAGACAAATAAATAATGACAATAACAGAAAAAGAGCTTCATAACTGAGCAAGTCAATAACGCGTTAGTCCACCTCTGATCCTTATGCAAGCAGCTATTCGGCTTGGCACTTCTTGATGGTGTTAGTTACTATTAAAATCAGTCTTGATTACAAATTTATTTATTTTGGTAGCCGGTTTCGACCACGCCTGTGGTCATCTTCAGACCTACAAGTCAAATACAAAGTCTGATCAGAGGGCTACATACATTAAAGAAAATTACATAAAATTACAAAGTTATGAAACTATGAATTACGAAAATTCTGTATGATCGGGAGCCTCCTTCTGGTGATAAATCACTGCTAGATAGAGCAGTGCACATCTTACTTATATATACTTTTGACAGAATGATGTCATCGCTTGCCAATGGGTTAAAAGTCATGTAACAACGTAAAATGTCGTTTTTAAAAGAACAGTGACAAGAATGAAGAATAAAAATACATGGAACTAAGCTGGTTCAACAGCTATTGTCAGATAAAATATGTAGAAATATTAAAGGTATGAGACAAATAAAAATCTTTTCGCCAATATATGGGTTGCCCTCTATGGGCCTATTGGAGAACCATTTAGAAGCTGCTGGTTGCAATGGTAAGTATAGACGCCATTCCAAAGATATGGCAGCAGGCTACTCTCCAACGAGGTTGTTACTGTGTCCTCTCGATTACTTTATACCTCAGTTTTAAGCTGCAGGAATTGATTATTATCTATCAAATAATCTACACAAATGCATGCCTCTTGTTACACCCTGAAATTGTATCTGTGTAGCATTTACTACAACACATCAGTCAACGAGTTTTGCAGCCTCCTCAATGGAAACCGCCCTGGTAGAGCGTCTCACGTTTGCGTAACCACATCCTGCTGTTCATGGTACTTCTTCTGACGTGACAGTGTTTGCCTATCGATATTATACAAAGCTCGTTGAAGAGTAGCCTGCTGCCACATCTTTGGAATGGCGTCTATACTTACCATGGCAACCAGTAGCTTCTAAATGGTTCTCCAACAGGTTCAAATGGCTCTGAGCACTATACGACTTAACATCGGAACTACTTAACCTAACTAACCTAAGGACATCACACATATCCTTGCCCGGGGCAGGATGTTCTCCAACAAGCCCAGAGAGGGCAACCCATGTATTGTCGAAACGATTTTCATTTGTCTCTTATCTTTAATATTTTTACACATTTTATATGACAACAGCTGTTGAACCAGCTTAGTTCCATGTATTTTTATTTTTCATTCTTGTCATTGTTCTTTTAATCACGAAATTTTACGTTGTTACTTGACTTTTCACCAACTGGTTAGCGATGATATCATTCTCTCAAAAGTGGGAGGAGCCTCTTGTATATAAGCAAGACGTGCACTGCTCTATCTAGCAGTGATTTACCACCGGACGGACCGTGGCAGGTTCGAATCCAGCCTCGGGCATGGATGTGCGTGATGTCCTTAGGTTAATTATGTTTAAGTAGTTCTAAGTTCTAGGGGACTCATGACCTCAGAAGTTAAGTCCCATAGTGCTCAGATCCATTTGAACCATTTTGAACCACCAGAAGGAGGCACCTGGTCATACAGCATTTTGGTAATTCATCGTTTTATAACTTCGTAATTTTATATAATTTTCTTTAACGTATGTAGTCCTCTGAGCAGACTTTGTATTTGATTGTAGGTCTGAAGATGAGCACAGATTTGGTCGAAACCGGTTACCAGAATAAATAAATTTGCGATCAAGACTGATTTTAATAGTAACTATTAGTAATAACATTGATCACCTCCTGCTCCCATGATATATTCAAAAGTAATTACTTGATAGTGCTGTTGTATGTCCTCCTGAGGAAAATCGTGCCACATCTGTCCAACTGGCGCGTTAGATCGTCCACATCCTGACGATACTACTCCAAACGTTCTCAATCGGTGAGAGATCTGGCGACCTTGCTGACGAAGGTAGAGTTTGGCAAGCTCGAAGACAAGCACTTTCACTGTGTGCAGGAGGACATTATCTTGCTGAAATGTAAATGCAAGATGGCTTGCCATGAGAGTCAACAAAACGGGGCGTAGAATACCCTGTGCCGTAAAGCTGCCGCGAATGACAACCAAAGGGGACCTGGCTATGTAAAGAAATGGCACCCCAAACCACCAGTGGTTGATGTCGGGCTGTATGGCGGGTAACAGGCAGGCTGGTATTCCACAACTGTCCGATGCTTCTCCTGACACGTCTTCGCTGGTGACTGAGGCTCAGTTCGTAAAGTACTCACTACTGAATACAATTCTACTCCCGTCAATGAGTTTCTAAGCCGAGTGTGCTACACTGCAAGCGGGCTTGGTTGTAGAGGTCAATAGCAGATGAGGCAAGGGACACCGTGGACTCAGCCCCCTTCCCTGTAGTCCATCTATTGACGGTCTCTAGGGTCACTGAAGCACGAATTCGCATGCCGTACCGATGATAATGACGAATAGGGACACTGAGTGCCTCAAATCTTGTCGTGTCTCTAGGTCGACCGCTTCCTCCTCGACGCTGTGTTTGGCCGTGGTTCACAAACTTCCGAATAGTGGTGTTGCTTCTATTCAAATGTTGAGCGATTTGCCGATTTATCCAGGCAGCTTCTTTCAACCCAAGTACGCGTCTTTCTCAAATGCTGACAGATGTGTATATTAGTCACGCGCCCTTTCCGCGAGGCATAGTTGGTGTCCACCTGTGTACCCGCAAACAAATTCACAAGGACTTTACCTACTAATGTCACCCATTCATATTCATTTTGAATATCAATTAGTGAGCATAACTCCTCCGTCCTCCGTGCAGCCTCGTTTTTTTTTTTTTTTTTTTTTTTTTTTTTTTTTTTTTGGCTTAGAGTATAATGTTCTCATATACACTGGTGTCCATAATTAAAGCACCCAACCGCTACTTCCTCGTTCTGCATCTATTTAACGATGTAGTCATACAGACTGTCCAAAGATGTCCGTACGATTGCATTCTTCACAGAAGATGGCATTCCTGTCAACAGACGACTGCACCAACGATGGCGTCATGGCACCTATCAAACGGGCCAATGTTTTACTGGCAGTCCCACATCGACAATCGCTTTGGACATAGAGAAGACGCCTAATACTCTATGCGGTGGAGGGTCATAGGAAGAATGAAAACGGAACAGTCGCAAACTGATGTGAACCGACGGATTAACTTCAATCGTTCTGTTATTTCTCGGATGTGGCGGCAAATTATAGAGACCGAAACTGAATCCCGAAGACTAACGGCGCCGACCACGTGTGACATCAGAAACAAACGACCGTTATTTGACTGTAAGGGCACGACGGTACCGCCTTGGTACTGCACGGCAACTGGCGTCTGACACACCAGCATTTGCTGGACGTGTTGTATCGAGGCAAACGCTGAACATGAGGCTTCGGCAGAGTGGCCTTTATTGTCGGAGACGTGCTCTATGTGTACCTCTGGCGCGTCTTCAAAGAAGGGAACGTCTAGAGTGGTGTTGTCAGCAAGCTACCCGGACAGTCGATCAGTGGGCCAATGTTCTTTACACAGTCCCCTAGAACTTAGAACTACTTAAACCTAACTATCCTAAGGACATCACACACATCCATGCCCGAGGAAGGATTCGAACCTGCGACCGTAGCGATAGTGCGGTTCTAGACTGTAGCGCCTAGAACCGCTCGGCGACTCCGTCGGCGCAAAGGGACCGATATCGAGGAGAATCCCTAACGATGTTGGCAGGAATTATGTGGACAGTCGAACATCTCTTCATGAAATTGTACGGGTGAATCGGCAACATTTAACTGCTGTCAGATATCGTGACGAGATCTTGGGACCTGATTTGCGGGTGGTGCGAGATGCTGTGGGCCCAGACTGGGTTATTTATTTAATCGTATGGTGATTTTATACAATATACAGTTGATATAAGGCAAGTTATTTTGTACAATATAAATATAAGACAAGATTAAACCTTAAAGTCTGTGTTTTTCAACCAGTTAATTAAGCTGGGTGTGAGAGTGAACAAGTCATCGGGAATTCCAGGGTATGAATGAAGTGGACAGCGTTGGACTAAATTTTCAATTGTCTGCTCTTCTTGATTATATTCTCACATTGCTGAACTGATCCAGCCCCATTTGTACCTGAAGTAGCTACATCAACCTTGTCCAGTCCTTAACCTGTTGAGACGACACCAAAGTTTCCTCGGTAGATCAAAACCTTTTGGCTTCTTTGTGGGATCAAGGTGATGGGCTCTTGTTTCCAATACTTTTCTTGACCATTCATGCTTCCAGCTTTTGTTTAGATCAAAACCATCCGCGATGAGTTGTCCTGCAGTAGCACTTGCTGGTCTTCCTGATCGCAATCGTTGCTGTGGCGGAAGACAGAATTCCTGGTGCAGTGGCAGAGAGGGTGATGTAGTGATTTTGTTGGCCTCCCTCATAGAGCTTGTTTCCGCCCTAAGTGAGGTGTAGGGGGTGTGACTCAGTACAGGTAACCAGTGGCATGGGGTTGATTTGATGGAACCAGTAATGCAGTGCACTGTCATTACGTTTTACATCTACATCTACATCCATTTCTGCCTACCTTCCTCACATGTACACTTTCCAACCAGACAGGTGCACAGTCCTCGGCAGCAGAGTACACAAGACTGATGCCAGTTAAAAGCAGACAGTCAGCAGAGGTTCCCCAGGTGGTACCACTGAGCTTATGTAGTATATTGTTCCTTGCAGCAACTTAATGAGAAAGCTTGGTGATATGCTCTTTGTAGCTAAGGGTTCTATCTAGAGTGATTCCGAGATATTTTGGGAGAGGGTTGTACTTCAACTTTTGTCCATTGAGCAGAACTCATGGCTTGTAGTTAGCAGCATGAGTCGCTAGATGGAAAGAAGAGACTTCAGTTTTTGATGTGCTTGGTATTGATGGACGATAATGCTCGACCTCATAGAGCACGGGTGGTGACGGGAAACATTGCACGCATGTGGTGGCCTGCACGCTCTCCGGATTTGAAACCCATAGACCACGTCTGGGATGCACAAGGGAGACGGGCTGCATCGTGTCAGCATCCAACAACCACTCCCCAAGACTGCGACCAGCTCTGTAGGAAGAATGGGCGTTATTGCCTCAACATGAGACTGATGACATCATTCGCAGTATGTTGCGTCGTTGTCAGACCTGTATTGCTGCCAGAGGTGGTCACACCCCGTACTGAGCACATTAAGCAGTAGTTGGTGTGCGAATCCTCTAGGTTGAAAAAATCGAAGCATGTGCTTGTCTATCTTTATGCATGTTGAAAATGTTTGCGTTCAGAATTTTTTACGCAGTTTCTACTTTACCATATTTCGTTTGTACTGTTTTATGGCAAAATAAAGGAAAATCCCCGTTTGTGGGCTTTAATTTGGACACTGAAATGAAATGCTTCTTTAGGGAAACCATGTACTGTTAAGGACGTGATGTGGACGCTGTGCAAGGTGTGCTATGCTAGCCGCAGATCCTCTGAAGGTGTTGTCAGTGCTGAGCACCATGTATGCAGCTAATTAAGACGTACTGGTATATCGGAAACCAACTAATATACATATTATTATATACTAACAAACATACCCATACTGGAACTAAAGTACATTCTGAAGTTTTACAGACGTCATTTTCCTTACCTAACAGCATTTTTTTGTTTTGTTTTGCTGTAGTTGTAAAAGCAACATAACATAAAATACACATGTTGTAACACAGATGGCAAGACTGTAGGCTACAATTCCTATTGTTGTTTTGAAACCCAATTCTGCACTGTACTCAGCCACATACAAGCGCACGTGTCAGACCAGCTTTGTGATTCAATTGGGGGTTTTCTTTCCCAACGATGAACAATAGCCTCCGACTGCGAACAGTAGCATGCAGTAAGCATATGGAGGGATTTGATTTGGAACGTCGACGTAAGACGAGTCATGGGAAGTGCAGATGCCAGACTGATTCATTAGAAGCTCGTTTAATAACCACGAATGGGCCACAGAGATCCTCGTCTAACTTCAGTGGCAATTGCTGCAGGAGAAGTGATATGACTCGCTGTATGGTGAACCGCAGAAATACCAAGAGAGTACGTCCCTGAAGACTCGGGCAAGGCGTTGCTTCCCCCACCATGTGTCTCGTGATACGATCACACAGAAAAGAACTAAAATTGTTGTAATAACATTTTATAATACTAGTTTGTGTTATTAATAGGAAGAGCTAAAATAATTTTGACAGTAAATTATATTACTGCCAAACATGTGTTATTAAGCACGCAATGAACGGAACGCAGACGGGAAGACACGTATGTTATATACTGTTAACAACTTCAGTAATTTATAAAAGAATTAATAGCAGGCAATCCACAACTTGAACTCCTCACTATAATTAGTCCACTGCAAAATGCCATTTGAAATAAGCTACCTTGTTGGTATTGTCAAATAACGGGGTATAACTATAGTATTCCCTCCAAAATTTGTTAGAAACTGTTTGAAAACGCGGTACGATACTTCAAAAATGTAGCTTATGAAGTTGTCTTTTCCCACAAGATACAGCAATGCACTGTTCCATTTCCACATAAAATATCTAATAAAATCAGTGCGTGCAGTAGTCATGTAGATGGGGAAAGGCGAGAACACTATAAAAAAGGGTGGATGGCGGCATGAAACTAGTCGAAGGGCTTATAACATTATTTGTGCAAGCTGATGACGTCATGGAAGATAAGACAATTCTGATGAAGACGGACTACCAACACAGGACAACAATCTGCCTGCTACAAAAGATAAACAAGAGGAACTCGTGACTATAGAACGAATCCAGAAATGCATGAATTACGAGACTATCGACGATATAGAGTTCTCAATGAAATTAAGAAGGTCTTTCTTGTTAGAAGCTACCAACACAGGACAACAATCTGCCTGCTACAAAAGATAAACAAGAGGAACTCGTGACTATAGAACGAATCCAGAAATGCATGAATTACGAGACTATCGACGATATAGAGTTCTAAATGAAATTAAGAAGGTCTTTCTTGTTAGAAGCTGAAAGTGATAGTGAAGAAGCCGACTTAAATGAAAATGATGAAATCAATCGATCTAGTTATTCAGAAACAAAGCTTATTGAAAAACTCTGTCTGATAGAAATGAGAATACCAGAGAATGAGAATATTTCGCGTGAAAAGTTGCCGAAACTGAACAGTAAGCAGGAAAAAGAAGTTAGTCAAGAGAAAATAATGTCCGTAAACGACGAGACCGGTGAAGAATCAGTCTTGTCAATACAGGACCCGGAAGACATAACGGATCATAAGAACAAGGAACCACTGGGCGAAATGATTAGTAAACAGCAGTAACTAAAGACCGTAAAGGATTTTGCGTTTCGAAGGAAGAAAGAACGACCCGATTTAATATGTAAAGAAATGAATACCATTTCATGAGAAGATGTAATGGTAGACCAAAACTTATTGTGGGAGGAACAAGAGGACGTCAGTGAAAGTGATGAAACAAACCATAATCCCGATTGAAGTTCATGGTTACAAAATTAGAGCATTATTGGACGCTGGTTCCAAGATTAGTGCGATTTCTCAGTCTTTCTACGAATACATCAAAGACAAGCCACGAACAGCAGTAATGTCAGTACAGGTAATCAGAATAGTAGGCGCGACTGGAAGAAGAAACAAACCGATTAAGAGGCAAATTTTGATAGAATTTGCAATAAAGGGTCGTCCTATTACACATGATTTTCGGGTGATTTCGGAACTTAGCACCGAAATAATTATGGGCATAGATTAGCTACAGAAACAACAGGTAGTCATCAACTGCGCAAGTGAAACTGTTAGTATCATGAGTGAGGTAGGTACTGTGCACATAGAGTTTGAAGGAACGAACGAAGACCTTGAATCAGAATTTCAGTCTATGATGATGGAGGCAAATACTAGTAATGAAGGATTATCAGAATTGTTTGAAGGTTATAACGTAAGAAGTATCAAAAATTTAGACCAGATGTTAGAAGAATTTCGCAAAATTGTCACTGGTATACCATGTTTGGATCCAATTGCAGAGAAACGACTTACAGAAAATATTGGATCAAAACTACAGCGTGTTTTCAGATACCCCTGATAGAGTGAAAGATTTGGAGTATCAAATGGAAATTCTTCCATATAAACCGTTTTTCGTTTACTCATGTCTGGTGCCAACAGCAGAAAACAGGCCGTTCAAGCCGAAATTGACAAGATGATTGAATGGGGAGTTATAGAACGTAGCAACAATGAATACAATAATCCACTAATTATTGTAAGTAAGAAGGGTGGTGGGTTAAGAGTGGTAATTGATGCCAGGACTTTAAACAAGATACTGAAGAGGGAAACAGATCGTCGTGAGTCATTAGAGGTAATGTTGCAAAGGTTCTATGATGTCAAATATTTATCTAGCTTAGACCTGACGACTGGATACTGGCAAATCGTATGCTGATTAAAGAAAATGTACAGGTTTCCTTTTTGCTGGAAAGTGTTATCATTGCATGGTGGTACCAGTTAGTTTAAATATATCTGTTTCTGTGTTCATACGTGCTCTGGATTGGGTGTTAGGAAGGGAACTAAGTAGCAAACTCACAATTTATGTGGAAGAATTGTTTATAGCTACTCAAGAAAGGAGCGAAAATGGCTATTTATTGGAACAGTTATTTGTTGCATTACAGAAAGGAGGAATGACATTGAAGTTTAGCAAAGAAAAGAAACCAATTTTTTTCACATATTATTACCACAGAAGGGATAGAGAAGGATCCTGAGAAGCTAAAAGCAATCGAGACCTAAGAGCTTATTTAGGATTACGTTGGATTTATAGAAAATTTGTCCAAGGGCAAGCTTTTAACAGTGAAGCGTTAAATAATTTGTTACGAAAGGATAATGCATTAGTTTGGACTGCTGAATGTCAAAGGGATTTTGAAGAAATAAAATGGAATCTCTTACAGATAACATTTTACATCATCCTTGCTGGTCATTGCCGTTCCACATGAGCACAGACAGCAGCAATTATGGGACTGGAGTTGAAATCATTCAGGGAGTGGAATCTGAAAGGGGAATAGTTCACAAAAACGTTGCCTTCGCAAGCAGGACGTTAACAAAATATGAACGAAATTACACTATTCCAGAAAAAGAGGCGTTATCTATAATTTGGGGATTGAAGAAATTTCGTAATTATTTGCGAGGACACAAAATTATTATACATACTGACCATAAAGCTCTCACATTTTTGAAGAATTGCAGACTGTTGAACCAGAGACTATCTGTTTGGGCTTTATATTTACAGCAATACGATTATGAAATATTATATGTGGAAGGAACAGAAAAACCAATCGCTGGCGTACTCTCGAGACTATCTCCAGAAGGCAATGATTAAACCAATTTAGAAACCAATGAGGAAGGAACTTCTAAAATGTTATACATAAAAGAGGTAATTGGTAGTAAAAGAACAGCCAATATATGTAAAAATATTAGGAGATTCCAAAACGAAGGTGAAGTATGAACATCAGTGAATGTCAGATTTGACAGTAATGATTGTCCACAGATACCAAAAGTTTAGAAAATATTTAAAGGCATACTGTTTATTAGAAAAGGGAAAAACTGTGGAGAAAACAAGTCTGTTGGCATTCACAGCTTGAAATACAATTAACTGATTACTTTCATTTTGCATGTGGATATTGTGGGACAAAGAAGTGCCATGAGAAAATGCAAGTGTTGCCAAAATTGAGAGTAATGCTTTGGAAAAGGTCACTGAACGTTAAAAGCCATGCAATGTTTGTTAAAGGGCTAAAGTGGCCAACAATACCAACTGAGGGGCTATCTAGAGTCTCAAACCATTAAAAAAACTTGGAGTTACTGTCCATGGACCTATATGGGCTCCTACCTAAAAAAGCTGGAAATTTCACCAACATTCTAGTTATTTTAGATGTATTTTCAAAATTTATTATAGTGTATCCAATCAGGAAAGCCACAATTAAAGCAGTTTTATATATTAATGGGTTATGAATACCAAGGAGAGTTTTATGTGACAATGGTCCGCAACGTACTGCAAAATGATGGTTAGAAGGAATGGAGCAAAAAGGAATACAAGTAACACACAATTCAGCCAACCATTCATCTAGTAATCCAGTAGTAGAATGCGAGAATTGGGAAGACTATGCAGGACATACTGTTACAAAAACCATAGAACTTGGTGGAAATCTGTTACAAAATTTGAAGTAATCATAAATTCATTACAACATGAAACCACTGGTTTCACACCTGAAGAAATTATGTTAGGCCATAAAACTAAATGTTTGATAGAGAAAGTGTTAGCATACCCACCCAATAAAGAAATACATTTAGTAACGAAAAAGGAAATGGCTAGAGAACTAAGTAAACGAAAAGCAAAAGCAAGAGGCAAAAGGCACGAAGAAAAGGTAAAAATTTCGAAATTTAGCGTTGGCGAACTAGTTCTTTTAAAAGCTCACGAAAACTCTAGTGATTTAAATCACAAGATTTCAGAATTTAAATACATTTACTATAGTCCTTTTCAAATTCAGGGAATAGCACACCCTACTGAATACTTTCTGGCTCATCCTAAGTCCAGAAAACCGCCACAACTAAAAACATTGTTGGCCGAAAGAAGTATGTAGCAAGAAATATGTAAAAATTTATAACTATTATTATTTCCCATGTCTGTATTATGTATAAATTTTATTGCAACCACATACATATCTGTTAAGCTTCAGGATCTGAGATACTTTTGTATAAATGTGCAGTGATGGAAAATTAAAACAAATGTCTCACTTACAGGACAGTCATGTGAAATAATGCAGCCTAAGGGGCATAACAAAGCCATGGTTTTTGGAGAAAAAGATATGTCAAAAATTATGTCAAAATAAATGGGGCAGCGTACAAGGAAGAAGGCACAAAGTATTCTTAAAGAAAATATAAAATGGATTGCTTTTATCTCATAAGGAGGCAGCCAAAAGTAAAGTATGCTATTGGCTCACAGGAACGAAGAACTTCCATAATATCCATACCGGAGCCAGTAAGTTTTTTTTTGTTAAAGTGTAGTAATTTTGTATTGTTAATGTTAAAATGTTTATGAGTAATGTGTGTTTTATGATGTAACTTGTAACAGACTTACGTGTATAGTGTTTGTTCAGAATGCTTTATTGAAAATGAACCAATGAAACCTATTACTTTCGCGTATTTCGATCACGCTTACCTGTAGGGACACACAAATAAAACAAGAGCATATATAACACTATTTGTTTATGGTTCATTTAAATTTTTATGTTTTTTGGCTTCAAAATTTTCGTGTATTGGTACTATATTTTCTGTAGATTTAAAGTAAAGTGAGCTACACTGGAGTTTGAAGATCTTTGCATTGTATGTGTGTAATGTGTGTAAAATACTATGTAAATTGTTTATTACGTTAAATAATTTTCAGGTGACATTTTGTATTTAAAAATGTTTGTGTGTATAAATTGTTCATGTTGATGTAAACTTCATAATTTAAGAAACGGTAACGCTTAGGAACAATATAAGAATTAGGTGTTATGTAAGAACTAGTGTGCTTTTGTTTGAAACGTAAGTGGCTCTGGGGAGAGGAAAAGGTGGCAAGGGCGAACTGGCGCGCTACCTAGAGCTTGAGCGAGAAGTAAGTCACACAATCTGTAGTCTGAAGTGGTCGAGGCAAAACCTTTCTGGAGCAGGAGAAGCTTTGCCTGCAAATTTGCACAACAATACCTCAGATAAAGACTACAAACAGCTTACAGCATATCTGTGAGTTGTTGAGCTACTGTGTGTAAAACTGAACGACGCCAAAATTGAGCCCATACAGCAACATACTTGCAGGCCATACTGTGGGTAGTGTAGCCGTTATAATTGTTCGCCAAATCCAAACCTACAGCCACCACAGAAGAATATTTTAGTATTTTTACTTTTATACAGCGTGAACCATTAATTTCAACTGTATTTTAGTAGTCATTTAGGAACCTTAAACAAACTGGTTCAAGCTGTTATTTCATCCTAATGATACACCTATCCTGGTATTTGATTAATCCGAGTATCCTGTTTTACAGACTTATGAAGTGCCAAATTAATATAATATATATATAATATATTATATAATAATATGTAATATAATAGAAAAAAATTCACTATTGCAAAATGTTATAGTAAAAGTTAGCTTATGGAAAATTCAGAGTGAAGTCAAGTTGCTAGAATCTGTTAAATGACTAAACAGAATTAGTTCAATGAGTTATAGCTTTTGAAAGTAAATTCCAGTAAGATAAAGGTTTTCATGAAGTGACATGATCAGTGTAAAAAGTGTTTGCTTTGGTATCTACGTTGTCATGTTGCCATCGTATAGCAGTCAGATTGCGTTGGGCTTGTAAAATGTGGGTAATAAATGAATAGGTCAAGTCTGAGTTTTCATTTTCAGGAAAAATTCCGTAGGTCGGTGTTGAAATGATAAAAATAAGTAACGAGACAGTACGTTCAGTTTCACTCAGTAGTTTCACTTACACAAAGAAGTTTCAGGTGTTTCACAACTCTCATTCATTCAGTTCACGACTGTAACAGAGCATTTCGCGACCAACGAACTTCGTTAGGCGGAACACATCTATGACACTTTTATAGTGTGATTGACTGACTTAATTACTATTACCTTCTTCGAAGTTGTCGTTGGTGAGTTAGAGAAAAGTAGAGTCGGTTCTGTAAATATCGGTTTTGGCATGGGAGATGGTAAATAAAATTCCGGTTCCTATGAGATGTATCTGCACGTCATTTGATTTTTACGGACAGTTCGACAAGTCGGCTTGCACATATGCATATTTTTTATGAATCCCATGTATGTTCAGATCCAGTAAGTATATAAGCCATAAAAAGCATCGCCAAAATGAAACTAACACCGTACCTGGCTACCCATAACACCGTACCTGATGACTCAAAACGTGACTTCAAGGCCGCGACTTTTTCTAGATATTTCACACCCGCGTGGAGAGGCATTAGTGAACATTTCGTCCAGCCTGTACAAAGAAAGAGTACAGTGAGCTGATACAAAATCGAATTGCAGATTCATATAGATGGGAAAATTAGAAATCCAAAGACTGCAATTACTGTTCGATTGCATGCATATAAACCGAGTTGAAAAACTTAATATGAAAAATTTCTCATTCTTCTTTCAAAAGGCTAAGTCTTGTCCCTGCAACCACAAGTTACGCGCTTCAGTAGTCCGATTCACCTCACTGTTCATATTTCATTGAATAGGATGTTCTCGGTTGTCCCCTCGATTTCATCACTACGATCTTGCCTTCGAAGATGTTTTGTAAATCTAACCTATAAAATCAATATTCCACGGGACGCTACACCTATCGATGTGTTACAAAAGTTTAGGACCATGGGATTATAAGGCCAGAATAATTTTGATAGCTTGCAAGTAAATTATTAATGAAAGTTCCCAAGATGGTGCGGACAGTTGAAGGAAAAAAGAGAGGTTTCTTTCAAATTAGCGAGCTTTGGGTTCACGATCGGTCTGCTCGAGTAGCGCCACTTCAGAATGGACAGCCTAAGGGCCTGCAGATCGCTGCCACGTCGTCGAACAGAAAGCATTTGACAGAGGTCAGCGCAGCGTGCTACGTTCGGTTGACTGCACCGACTATTTTTTGCCAGCGGAGGCACATCAAGTAGACAGTAACATTAATGGGGGCACGCTCTACAAGCGAAACACTATACTGCAACCTACGTAATCTATGGAGCGAGCCATGTAACCAGTCATTGACACCACATTAAACGCAAGCTATCATATTGTAAATGGAAAATGTTCATTAATGTCAATGTGATATTCCTTGTCGTCAGACTTCGTTGTACATTTCCCAGTGTAAATTCCAGAGGTGCTGATGATGCTCTGCTAGAATTAGAGTGCGAAACCGGTCAATAAAACATGCCAACTGTGACTTCTGGCTTTCCTGGAAAACTTAACTCGTATATGCTGGACTAAGTTTTGTGTTATTCTTTTATAAATTTGTGTCCCCTTGGAGTATAGGGAATTTAAACGGACAGTCGTCATTGTTTGCTGGTGCTGTCTAACTCTGTGCTGGCCGGAGTGGCCGAGCGGTTCTAGGTGCTGGAACCGCCCGACCTCTATGGTCGCAGGTTCGAATCCTGCCTTGGGCATGGATATGTGTCATGTCCTTAGGTTAGTTAGGTTTAAGTAGTTCTAAGTTCTAGGGGACTGATGACCTGAGAAGTTAGGTCCCATAGTGCTCAGAGCCATTTGTACCATTCTAACTCTGTGAAAGTTGCCTCTCATTTATTTTGTGTTTCTGCTTCAGTACACACTTTCTTTCCTCTTTTACTTGTTTGTGACTTTCCCCCTTGTTCTTAAGACTGCTATAGTTTTCGGCTGAAACACATTCTGTGGGTTCCGTTCACCGATGCCACCAGGTCAAGTAAGCTAGTGAAACTTCCTGGCAGACTGAAACTTTGTGCCGGATCGAGACTCGAACTCGGGACCTTTGCCTTTTGCGGAAAAGTGTTCTCTCTACCAACTGAGCAAAGGTCCGGAGTTCGAGTCTCTGTCCGGCACACAGTTTTAATCTGCCAGGAAGTTTCATATCAAAGCACACTTCGCTGTAGAGTGAAAATTTCTATCAAGTAAGCTATTATTTGTCTGGAGATAGGGGAATGAAGCTACAGTTAGGGAAGTAAGTCTAACACTATTCTACCGTTTGATTTTGATACCTCTTTGACGTTAGTTTATTGAAACTAACGTATCTACCCTTCATTTTATACTCTCCTTCGAGTTGCAGACTTAGTGCCGAGACTGTATACATAAAAAACAACCAAGCCAGGCACACACCCTTGAGTCGAAACCGCGATCTCTACCTTACGAAAAACAGTAGTGTCTTGATAGGATTCTTTTTTTTAATGATATGATAAATAATGAAAACATCATTGCAAAAGATAGATAGGGAGAGTACAGCTCAGTGACAAAGCAGACAACAATGCAATCAGCACCGAAGATTAGCTCGCTGCCCTATTGCACGAACAACTGTTGTCGATATGGTACGAAATATCCCGACTGCTGCCAGCTGCTACCGATCAAGACTGGGGAGTTCATACAATGCTGTAGTTCCTAGTACCTTTACTGTACAGTGTTGTGTGTCGTTTTGTTTGTGGGCCGTGTGTCCCGTTGTACACCTTACAAAGATGAGTGCTATAACAAAAAAGAGGAAATTTGTGCCTTTACATCTAAAATTAGAAGCACTACGACGACTTGATCAAGGAGAAACAATAAAAAAAAACTTGCTCTCGAATACGGTGTCGGATAAGTTACTGTTGGTGACTGGCGAAGAAACCGACTTAAATTGGAACACTTATCTTCACAGAAATGCTCATACTAATCTCTCAGTCGAAGAAGTATAAAGAAGTCAGACTTCGTAAACAGGCATTGTTCATATGGTTTACCCAACAGAAACAGAATGGTGCTCCGATTTGTGGCCCAATCTTGCAAGAAAAAGCTTTGTTTTTCAGAAACCAGCTGCAGGAAGGAGATGACAATTTCGCCGCTAGTGTGGGCTGGCTCGACAAGTGGAAGAAGAGGTATGGAGTGCGTCAACTAGACGTATGTGCAGAAAAACTCTCTGGTGACGCTCAGGCCGTTTCAAAATATATCACCGAGTTTTAAAAAATCATAACTGACGAAAATTTGTTTAATGAACAATTATATAACTGTGACGAAACTGGGCTAAATTTTAAAATGTTACCAGCGAGAACACTTGCTTCTTGTGAAGAAAAAAGTGCTCCTGGGCACAAAAAAAGCAAAGAGCAGCTTACAGTTATTGCAGCTTCAAGTGCAACTTGAAACCACAAACTAAAACTAGTTGTGATTGGGAAGTCTGCCAAGCCAAGAGCACTCAAGAATGTATCCATCTCAGTTCTTCCGGTTGTCTATACATATCGGAATAATGCCTGGATGAATCAGAAAATCTTCAAGAACTGGTTTTTTAACTCATTTGTACGTGACTGCAAGAATTTTTTTAAAAGAAAAGGGAATGCCATGAAAGCAATTTTGGTCATCGATAATGCGTCCTCTCAGCCAAGTGCAGGAGAACTGGAATGCGACGGTATCAGCGCCTTGTTTTTCCCATCAAACATTACCTGTCTCATTCAGCCCATGGATCAGGGCGTTCTGGAATGTCTAAAAAAAAGTATCGACGGCGATTGCTACAGTCAATCCTGCATTACGAAGACAACGAAAGCATTGTAGGAGCTTTCAAGAAAGTGACTCTAAAGGACGTCGTGTACTGGATTAGCAAATCTTTGAGCGAAATAAAGTCATACACATTTTCTAAGCCATGGAGGAAAATTCAACAGGAAATTATGCCAGACACAGAAACTGAAGATTTAGCAGATGAGGACTATCAACCATTGTGTAATTTAATCAGATTGCCAGGGTGTGAAGAGGCAGAAGAGGTGGAAGTAGGTGAGTGGTTAAATTCGGACGAACAGTTGGAAGTGACAGACTCTTCTATAATTGACACTGTTAACATTGCATCGGAGTGTGAGAGTGACGAAGATGACGAGGCAGAGGCTTCACCGATGATGAGTCACACCGATGGCTACGCTGCTCTCGAGGCCGCCATATGCTACGTGGAACAACAGCCTGAGGCGACACCAACTGACCTACTGCTCCTGAGACGGTGGCGTGACATAGCCGCGAGGAAACGTTGCAGCTTCGCCAAACAAAATACACTTAACTATTACCTGTCTAAATAAATAATTATTGTCATTCTGCCAATGCAAATGCATGTGTAAATACTATTATTTTAATAAAGTTCATATTTTGACCTGTATTACTTACAATATCATAATATTTCTTTTGCCCATTTACATTTCGGTAGTCCGACTTGTCGATAGTTCGAGGTGGTTCCGGTCCCGTTCACCTCGAACTGTCGAGACTCTACTGTAGCAGGTTGTGTTGCTCAAGTGTTCGGTTTACACCTCAACAGAGACAGAGAAGGAGAGCTACCGGTATTCACGAGCAGGTGTAGACAACCGCACGCAGTAATACGTTACGGTGAGGAAAGCTCTTGGGGCAGAGGTGGGAACCGAGTTGGCGCTGCTTCTCGTAGCGGCTCGCCTCACAAAGTGGCGGGCCGACTGCTTAGTTACGCAGCGGACTGCGACGTCAGTGACAAAACACTGCAGCGGCATGGCTCGTTAACTGCCGCTGCTGCGAATTACTTGGACAGAATTCCAATACGAGGAGTTCGTGACGGATGTCCGTGGAGCAGAGGGAGAGCGCGGCACACCTACTGCTGCCTACCCTCCGCAGCTGTCTGCCCGCTTCTCGCCTGTTGGAAATGCCTCAGTGTTAGCGGCAGGTACGCACTCGCTTGTTGCAGATACACAAACGTCACGGCGGCAAAGACTCGTGCGTGCGAGAGCGAGCGAGAGTGAGAGAGAGAGAGAGAGAGAGAGAGAGAGAGAGAGAGAGAGAGAGAGAGAGAAAGAAAGACAGAGAGCTCTTCAATATTGTTTAGACTGTTTTCTCGGCTGTATAGCGCGAGAAATGGAGGAAGGGTTATTATAACTTCTTGACAACACCAAAACTGCTACAAATGGGAGCGCCACTTCAGTTACCGAAAACTGTCAAAATGACATTATTCAGTCAGCACTACAACTGAAGCAATGACCGACACGATGCTAGAACAACTTCCCGCCGCGTATCCTACAGCAGGGGTGGCCAAGATATCGGTTCGCGAGCTATACCCGGATCTGAACGCCACTGTGCTCAGATTCACTTCACGTTTCTCTCACGTACAGGCTGAGCTGTCTGAGGGCGATTAGGAGGGGGGGGGGAGGGGGGAGAACGGAAAACAGCGAACGCGCCTCATTTAAATGGCAGTATGCCTTCTTTTATATTTCAAAATTGTCAACAACATAAATCAGAAAAAAAGAAGTTGTCAGTATTAATTACTTATTTTTGGCATCCTGAAGGAATAATACACTACTGGCCATTAAAATTGCTACACCAAGAAGAAATGCAGATGATAAATGGGTATTCATTGGACAAATATATTATACTAGAACTGACATGTGATTACATTTTCACGCAATCTGGGTGCATAGATCCTGAGAAATTAGTACCCAGAACAACCACCTCTGGCCGTAATAACGGCCTTCATACGCCTGGGCATTGAATCAAATAGAGTTTGGATGGTGTGTACTGGTACAGCTGCCCATGTAGCTTCAACACAATACCACAGTTCATTAAGAGAAGTGACTGGCGTATTGTGACGAGCCAGTTGCTGGGCCACCATTGACCAGACGTTTTCAATTGGTGAGAGATCTGGAGAACGTGCTGACCAGGGCAGCAGTCGAACTTTTTCTCTATGCAGAAAGGCCAGTACAGGACTTGGAACATGAGGTCGTGCATTATTCTGCTGAAATGTAGGTTTCGCAGGGATATAATGAAGGGTAGAGCCACGGGTCTTAACACATCTGAAATGTAACGTCCACTATCCAAAGTCCCGTCAATGAGAACAAGAGGTGACGAGACGCGTAACCAATGACATTCTATACCATCACGCCGGGTGATATGTAAGTATGACGAATGACAAATGCACGCTTCCAATGTGCGTTCACCGCGATGTCGCCAAACACGGATGCGTCCATCATGAAGTTGTAAACAGAATCTGGATTCATCCGAAAAAATGACGTTTTGCCATTCGTGCACCCAAGTTCGTCGCTGAGTACACCATCGCAGCCGCTCCTGTCTGTGATGCAGCGTCAAGGGTAACCGCAGCCATGGTCTCCGAGTTCATAGTCCATGCTGCTGCAAACCTCGTCGACCTGTTCGTGCAGATGGTTGTTGTCATGGAAGCGTACCCATCTGTTGACTCAGGGATCGAGACGTGGCTGCTCGATCCGTTACAGACATGCGGATAAGATGTGTGTCATCTCGCCTGCTAGTGATACGAGGCCGTTGGGATCCAGCACCGGGTTCCGAATTACCCTCCTGAACCCACCGATTCCGTATTCTACTTACAGTCTATGGATCTCGACCAACGCGAGCAGCAACGTCGCGGTACGACAAACTGCAAGCGCGATAGGATACAATCCGACCTTTATCAAAGTCGGAAACGTGATGGCATGTACACTCCTGGAAATGGAAAAAAGAACACATTGACACCGGTGTGTCAGACCCACCATACTTGCTCCGGACACTGCGAGAGGGCTGTACAAGCAATGATCACACGCACGGCACAGCGGACACACCAGGAACCGCGGTGTTGGCCGTCGAATGGCGCTAGCTGCGCAGCATTTGTGCACCGCCGCCGTCAGTGTCAGCCAGTTTGCCGTGGCATACGGAGCTCCATCGCAGTCTTTAACACTGGTAGCATGCCGCGACAGCGTGGACGTGAACTGTATGTGCAGTTGACGGACTTTGAGCGAGGGCGTATAGTGGGCATGCGGGAGGCCGGGTGGACGTACCGCCGAATTGCTCAACACGTGGGGCGTAAGGTCTCCACAGTACATCGATGTTGTCGCCAGTGGTCGGCGGAAGGTGCACCTGCCCGTCGACCTGGGACCGGACCGCAGCGACGCACGGATGCACGCAAAGACCGTAGGATCCTACGCAGTGCCGTAGGGGACCGCACCGCCACTTCCCAGCAAATTAGGGACACTGTTGCTCCTGGGGTATCGGCGAGGACCATTCGCTACCGTCTCCATGAAGCTGGGCTACGGTCCCGCACACCGTTAGGCCGTCTACCGCTCACGCCCCAACATCGTGCAGCCCGCCTCCAGTGGTGTCGCGACAGGTGTGAATGGAGGGGCGAATGGAGACGTGTCGTCTTCAGCGATGAGAGTCACTTCTGCCTTGGTGCCAATTATGGTCGTATGCGTGTTTGGCGCAGTGCAGGTGAGCGCCACAATCAGGACTGCATACGACCAAGGCACACAGGGACAACACCCGGCATCATGGTGTGGGGAGCTATCTCCTACACTGGCCGTACACGTCTGGTGATCGTCGAGGGGACACTGAATAGTGCACGCTACATCCAAACCGTCATCGAACCCATCGTTCTACCATTCCTAGACCGGCAAGGGAACTTGCTGTTCCAACAGGACAATGCACGTCCGCATGTATCCCGTGCCATCCAACGTGCTCTAGAAGGTGTAAGTCAACTACCCTGGCCAGCAAGATCTCCGGATCTGTCCCCCATTGACCATGTTTGGGACTGGATGAAGCGTCGTCTCACGCGGTCTGCATGCCCAGCACGAACGCTGGTCCAACTGAGGCGCCAGGTGGAAATGGCATGGCAAGCCGTTCCACAAGACTACATCCAGCATCTCTACGATCGTCTCCATGGGAGAATAGCAGCCTGCATTGCTGCGAAAGGTGGATATACACTGTACTAGTGCCGACATTGTGCATGCTCTGTTGCCTGTGTCTATGTGCCTGTGGTTCTGTCAGTGTGATCATGTGATGTATCTGACCCCAGGAATGTGTCTATAAAGTTTCTCCTTCCTGGGACAATGAATTCACGGTGTTCTTATTTCAATTTCCAGGAGTGTATTTCTACTCCTTACACGAGGCATCACAACAACGTTTCACCTGGCAACGCCGGTCAACTGCTGTTTGTGTATGAGAAATCGGTTGTAATCTTTCATGTCAGCACGTTGGAGGTGTCACCACCGGCGCCAACCTTGTGTGAATGCTCTGAAAAGCTAATCATTTACATATCACAGCATCTTCATCCTGCCGGTTAAATTTCGCGTCTGTACCACGTCATCTTCGTGGTGTAGCAGTTTTAATAGCCAGTAGTGTATGTTTTTTATCTAGCACAAATTATCGGTGTACAGCCAGAAACACACACTTTCACAGAGTTTCACACTCAAGTTGCTACATAAACGTGACTTGTTTAATTTCATAACCGAGAAAAGGTTTTTCACGCAAATATGTAGATCGAAATGTTGTAGCACTTGTAGAGGTTTCGAAACTCCATCTCAGGAAAGCAATGTAGACATCCTGGACAGTTTCAACGTAAAAAAGATTTGAGATTAATACTGGAATTACCTTGTTGGTCAATCAGTTACAAATACACATGCATAGGGGCGCTTTCAATTGAAACAGCAAACGCTCTCGAAAACAGATACATGATTGACAGTGTCCTCAAAGCCTTTATATAACTATCCTTGTATTTCTTGCCACGCCACAGTGAATTCTGCATGCCACGCACTTCCTTCAACGCCAGTGAGTTTAGGGAACTGGATTGTCTTTTTCAGAATGTGTCCCTTCTACAACTCGATTTACCTTTAAATGCATCCCCTACATACCAGAAACAAATTAACTTTAAATGTCTTACTGTGAGCAGTGTGCAGTCAAGCAGACAACATAGGAAGTCTGCATTATTTTTCGGATGTTCTAATTTTCGTTCCCGCACTCCTTTTCACTTCATAAATTCAACATCAGCGAGATTTAAAACGAAAAATCGTTCCAGACATGCTCCTTGACTTAAGTAACGCACTTCGCAGTGTTGTATCAAGTCCCCACATTCTTCGCTGATTTCGATGGAAAACTATTGCAACTGGAAATGCAGTAATGAGGGCGAGTTTAGAAATTTCACTATTCGTACTGTAGGGAAGCAGCCTACTCACGCCTTATAAAATTCACATCAGTCTTTCCATTGTGTGCCAGCCAGTCCGCTGTAACTAGCTCAACTAACTGTTGCGCAATACTTTAAAAATCAAGTAAATAACCTGAAACGTTTGTAGTATGTCAGGAGTAATACTAAATCAATATGTGTTGAATATCAGTTCAATAACTTTAACAATTTTCGAAATTTGTTCGTTTTTCTGTAAAAATAATTGGCGCAACAGAAAAGAGCTAGAAACTTAAAAATTTATATTTAGATTTCTTTTGAATAATAATTTAGTACAAACAGTATTTGGGATCTCACAAATTAAAATTTTAGTTGAAATTCATGATTTTCTGGTTTTTGTCTTAGAAATTAAGGAAGCAAGGTAGATCACGTACACGAATAAATAAAGCTAGGATGTTTAAATTTAAGTAGATGGGGGATCCGCTATAATCATAAAAATGTGAGAAGTTTCCACAGAATAACTATAAAACTATAGTAATAGCATATCTCCAAAGAGCAAGTTCAGAGCTCGTGTACTGCGTGTAGCGTAATTAAATTAATTCTCTCGCCCAAAATATTTGACTTTTCCTCGTCAGACTTTTATTATGATTACTTATTTGTGTGCTGATTGCACAGTTAAATTGAAAGCTTCATCGGCCATCAGCAAAGGAAGCAATGATTTATTCGATAACTTAAAGTGGTGCATTATAGCTGATATAAACAGCCTCGGATGCAGTAAGAAGGTACTCGGGATACGTGTAACCATGAAATCGTTTTCGAGTGAAGTGTTAATTTGGGGATGACGTGAATGATCTATCTTTAGTTTGCGTATGTCGTATTTTCGCGTACCGCCGCAGGACAGACATTCTAACATTATTAGCGTGGCGTTTGACGAACATTATCATCAAATTATGGCGAGCATTTACTTAAACATTTAATTTGAACAGTTATAGTTGCATCAGCGCATGAGACTCTGAACTGCTCTGGTAGTTGGATTGTGTGGATTCTTTTTGGTCTGTGACTTTCAGAATATAGTAAACATTTTAGAGAGAATGGTTTTTGATTATGAAATCCCAGACAATTTCCTAATTCCTCAGAGCTATAAGCTGTAGATATGAATGTATTTCTCAGATGAAGTGGGCACTAGGAATTCTAATTACAGGCTTTACGTTTTGCTAATCACTTTCTGGTTGCCAGTATTGTAGTTAGAGAGCCAGTGTTGAGAACGGCAAACAACAGCATTAAATAAATAAGTGCAACATTAACTATTATTCCACCCGCCGCCCCAAAGTACCACCAACTTCTTCAAGTTCTCCATGATTGAAAATTTAGCATAAAGTGCTTCTTCATGAACAGAACAAAGAATCTCATCGGTCATAGTTGTAAACTTTCGCTCTTTTATTGTCAACTAAGAGTGTAAATTATTCCTGCAGGGTACTACAATGTCGTTTCATAGCAAGTAAGCGGTACCAGCCGCTTATGCGATTTTCATCTCTCTCCTCTATCATTCCTATTCATTTTAAAGCATTGTCACGATACATCATTAGACGGCCCCTTTTTGTGAAACAGCCACTGTCCCTGTAAACGTCCTTCATCTAACGAACTGTCCACCTGCTTAGCTGGGTGGCAACGTGCTCGCCTCCCATGCTAGCGCTCCCGGGTTCGATTCCCGGCCGGCTTGGAGATTTTCTCCGCTCGGCGACTGGGCGTGGTGTTGTCCTCATCATCATTTCATCCTCATCAGCGGCATTCAAGTCCCCCTGTGTGGCATCGACTGATTAAAGTGGGTATTACACGACGATCCTCCGCTAAGGGTACCGGTGTAACGTGACAATCATCTAGTGGCAGAACGGGTGGAATTACGAAAATTAGCAGACCCATTATCTGCGAACCAGAATAGAGAGCACTTCCAAACTGCCAACAATCTGCGCAAGTGCACTATGCAGCGATAACTCGCGCATGAGCAGAAGGTAGTATCACAGTGCTTTCTCTTCGTTATTTGCTTATTGTTAGGTGGCTAGTGGCTAATTTCACATTATGGTTCAAATGGCTCTGAGCACTAAGGGACTTATCTTCTAGGGGACGACCTCAAATGTTAACTCCCATAGTGCTCAGATCCATATGATACGATGAAACATAATTTAACTGAATACGTAGTTATTACATAATACAAACAAAAATTAGCATGGACTTAAATCAAGGACTACAGTAATGTTATCTGAAGATATTAATTTTATGTTTGATTTCCTAGGCTACCACCATATTCCCCCTACCTGTTGCATTTGCACCTGCCTTGGCAGCATCATTTTTGTACAGACGGCGTTTTGACATCCTAAAAGCGCGTTCTGCCAAACCAGGAACAAACTTCAGCACTCCAACGAGCCATTTAGTCCATACACAAGAAACTGATGAAGTACATCTAATGCCACATGCCTCCAAAAACTTACAAACCTGCTTAATTCACTGCATTTTTATATTTTCTTCTTTCATCAATTAAATTCAGTACTTCTTCTGTTACCCAATGATTTCTACTAGCCCTCGTCTTTTTACCTACTTGATCCTCTGCTGCCTTCACTGTTTCATCCCTCAAAGCTACCCATTCTTCTTCTACTGTATGTCTTTCCCCCATTACTGTCAATCGTTCCCTTATGCTCTCCCTGAAACTCTCAACAACCTCTGGTTCTGTCAGTTTATTCAGGTACCATCTCCTTGACTTCCCACCTTTCTGTAGTTTCTTCATTTTAATCTACAGTTTATGACCAATACATTGTGATCAGAGTCCACATCTGCCCCTGGAAATGTCTTACAATTTAAAACCTGCTTCCTGAATCTCTGTCTTACCATTATATAATCTATCTGAAACCATCGAATATCTCCACGCCTCTTCCATGTATACAACCTTTTTTCATAATTATCGAACCAAGTGTCAGCTATGATTAAGTTATGCCCTGTGCAAAATTCTACCAGGCGGATTCCTCTTTCATTCCTTACCCCATTCCATATTCACCCACACGTTACCTTCTATTCCTTTTCCTACTATCGAATTCCTGTCACCCATGACTATTAAATTTTCGTCCCCCTTCACTATCTGAATAATTTCGTTTATCTCATCATACATTTCATCAATCTTTTCGCCATCTGCAGAGCTAGTTGGTAGGCGTGGGCATCGTGTCTATATTGTCCACAATTACGTTTTCACTATGCTGATAGTAGCAGCTGACGCACTCCTATTTTTTTATTCATTATTAAACCTACACCAGCATTACCCTATTTGATTTTGTATTTATAACCCTGTATTCACCTGACCAGAAGTCTTGTTCATCCTGCCACCGAACTTCACTAATTCCCACTATATCTAAATTTAACCGAACCATTCCCATTTTTAAATTTTCTAACCGACCTTCCCGATTAAGGTATCTAACACTCCACGCTCCGATTCGTAGAACGCCAGTTTTCTTTCTCCTGATAACGACATCCTCCTGAATAGTCCCGCCCGGACATCCGAATGTGAGACGATTTTACCTCCGGAATACTTTACCCAAGAGGACGCCATCATCATTTATCCATACAGTAAAGCTGCCTGCCCTAGGGAAAAATTACGGCCGTAGTTTCCCCTTGCTTTCAGCCGTTCACAGTACCAATACAGCAAGGCCGTTTTGGTTAGTGTTACAGGCCTGCCCTTCTTCAGGAACCACAAGTTTGTCTGGCCTCTCAACAGATACCCCTCCGTTGTGGTTGCACCTACGGTATCTATATCGGTGAGGCACGGAAGCCTCCCCACTAAGGGCAGGGTCCAGGGTTCATGGGGGGAGGGGGGGGGGGGAGGGTGATACGCAGTATAAGTGATATATTCCTTTCCAAAGATGGACAAACAAGCTATTAAGCCGGCGCTCATAATGTTTTCGACCATCAGTGTAAGGCGGATATGGTGTTGTGCTACGCGTTAGAAAATGGGAGTAGGCTGCGAGCCGGTGCTCTCTCGTCTACGAAAATATTCACGACACAGAATGTCGTCCGGTAGGTTGCCGGCCGACTTTTTCAGCGTCGTAAGGTGAACATCGGACGGCTTCGGTCAGTCAGCACGCCCCGGATGGAGAAGCACCTGCTACATTTAGAGGACAAAAGACCACGAACCAGTGAGCCGCGACTGGCAGCAGGAGACGGCGTGGGTCATCCACTTGTCTGGGCGCTACTACGTTAACTGCTTCGGTTTTCACACTATCTTCAGCGCATCCAGACAGTAGGACCAGAAGACCACTGTAGCATATTACAATTCTGTCGCTGGTTCTTGCAGAAATGTGCTGCAGATCCATTGTTTTGGTAATTTTGTTTAACGACTAGGCGAGTTTCAAAAGAGATAGTGTGGCGAAATTTTGAAACAAGCATGTATGGGCTCATGCAAAATTCCTGTACAGTTATAGAAAGAGAGCAGAAATTCATCAACGTACCGTCAGGCGTTTAGGTGATAAATTACTTGGCCATGCACCCTATCAGAAAGACTAAAAAGGGGGTCATTACAATTAGTTTCTTAACGTACTGGCTACTTTGTCGGAGGTTCGAGTCCTCCCTCAAGCATGGATATGTGCGTTGCCTTTAGCGTAACTTAGTTTAATTTAGATTAAGTAGTATGTAAGCCTAGGGAGCGATGATCCCAGCAATTTGGTCTCTTAGTAAATTACAACAAATATCCAAAAAATGTGCCCCCTCATCAAAGACTGTAAATGTGGTTTATGCACGATAGTGCAACAGCACATGTCCCTACCTCTGCATCACTGGGTTCCGGGTTCGATTCCCGGCCGGGTTGGGGATTTTCTCTGCCGCTAGATTAGGTGTGTGTGTTGTCCTTATCATTTCATCATCATTTTTGAAAGTGGCTGTAAAGATTGGGACTTTTTATGGGCACTTTTTTTTTTGTCATCAGTCTACTGACTGGTTTGATGCTGCCCGCCACGAATTCCTTTCCTGTGCTAACCTCTTCATCTCAGAGTAGCACTTGCAACCTACGTCCTCAATTATTTGCTTGACGTATTCCAATCTCTGTCTCCCTCTACAGTTTTTGCCCTTTACAGCTCCCTCTAGTACCATGGAAGTCATTCCCTCATGTCTTAGCAGATGTCCTATCATCCTGTCCATTCTCCTTATCAGTGTTTTCCACATATTCCTTTCCTCTCCGATTCTGCGTAGAGCCTCCTCATTCCTTACCTTATCAGTCCACCTAATTTTCAACATTCGTCTATAGCACCACATCTCAAATGCTTCGATTCTCTTCTGTTCCGGTTTCCCCACAGTCCATGTTTCACTACCATACAATGCTGTACTCCAGACGTACATCCTCAGAAATTTCCTCCTCAAATTATGGCCGGTATTTGATATTAGTAGACTTCTCTTGGCCAGAAATGCCTTTTTTGCCATAGCGAGTCTGCTTTTGATGTCCTCCTTGCTCCGTCCGTCATTGGTTATTTTACTGCCTAGGTAGCAGAATTCCTTAACTTCATTGACTTCGTGACCATCAATCCTGATCTTAAGTTTCTCGCTGTTCTCATTTCTGCTACTCCTCATTACCTTCGTCTTTCTCCGATTTACTCTCAAACCATACTGTGTACTCATTAGACTGTTCATTCCGTTCAGCAGATCATTTAATTCTTCTTCACTTTCACTCAGGACAGCAATGTTATCAGCGAATCGTATCATTGATATCCTTTCACCTTGTATTTTAATTGCACTCCTGAACCTTCCTTTAATTTCCATCATTGCTTCCTCGACGTACAGATTGAAGAGTAGGGGCGAAAGGCTACAGCCTTGTCTTACACCCTTCTTAATACGAGCACTTCGTTCTTGATCGTCCACTCTTATTATTCCCTCTTGGTTGTTGTACATATTGTATATGACCCGTCTCTCCCTATAGCTTACCCCTACGTTTTTCAGAATCTCGAACAGCTTGCACCATTTTATATTGTCGAACGCTTTTCCAGGTCGACAAATCCTATGAACGTGTCTTGATTTTTCTTTAGCCTTGCTTCCATTATTAGCCGTAACGTCAGAATTGCCTCTCTCGTGCCTTTACTTTTCCTAAAGCCAAACTGGTCGTCACCAAGCGCATTCTCAATTTTCTTTTCCATTCTTCTGTATATTATTCTTGTAAGCAGCTTCGATGCATGAGTTGTTGAGCTGATTGTGCGATAATTCTCGCACTTGTCAGCTCTTGCCGTCTTCGGAATTGTGTGGATGATGCTTTTCCGAAAGTCAGATGGTATGTCGCCAGACTCATATATTCTACACACCAACGTGAATAGTCGTTTTGTTGCCACTTCCCCTAATGATTTTAGAAATTCTGATGGAATGTTATCTATCCCTTCTGCCTTATTTGACCGTAAGTCTTCCAAAGCTCTTTTAAATTCCGATTCTAATACTGGACCCCCTATCTCTTCTAAATCGACTATTGTTTCTTCTTCTATCACATCAGACAAATCTTCACCCTCATAGAGGCTTTCAATGTATTCTTTCCACCTACCTGCTCTCTCCTAGGCATTTAACAGTGGAATTCCCGTTGCACTCTTAATGTTACCACCGTTGCTTTTAATGTCAGCAAAGATTGTTTTGACTTTCCTGTATGCTGAGTCTGTCCTTCCGACAATCACATCTTTTTCGATGTCTTCATATATTTCCTGCAGCCATTTCGTCTTAGCTTCCCTGCACTTCCTATTTATTGCATTCCTCAGCGACTTGTATTTCTGTATTCCTGGAACATGTTTGTACTTCCTCCTTTCATCAATCAACTGAAGTATTTCTTCTGTCACCCATGGTTTCTTCGCAGCTTCCTTCTTTGTACCTATGTTTTCCTTCCCAACTTCTGTGATGGCCCTTTTTAGAGATGTCCACTCCTCTTCAACCGTGCTGCCTACTGCGCTATTCCTTATTGCTGTATCTATAGCGGTAGAGAACTTCAAACGTATCTCGTCATTCCTTAGATCTTCCATATCCCACTTATTTGTGTATTGATTCTTCCTGACTAATGTCTTGAACTTCAGCCTACTCTTCATCACTACTATATTGTGATCTGAGTCTGTATCTGCTCCTGGGTACGCCTTACAATCCAGTATCTGATTTCGGAATCTCTGTCTGATCATGATGTAATCTAATTGAAATCTTCCCGTATCTCCCGGCCTTTTCCAAGTATACCTCCTCCTCTTGTGATTCTTGAACAGGGTATTTGCTATTACTAGCTGAAACTTGTTACAGAACTCAATTAGTCTTTCTCCTCTTTCATTCCTTGTCCCAAGCCCATATTCTCCTGTAACCTTTTCTTCTACTCCTTCCCCTAAAACTTCATTCTAGTCACCCATGACTATTAGATTTTCGTCCCCCTTTACATACTGCATTACCCTTTCAATATCCTCATACACTTTCTCTATCTGTTCATCTTCAGCTTGCGACGTCGGCATGTATACCTGATCTATCGTTGTCGGTGTTGGTCTGCTGTCGATTCTGATTAAAACAACCCGGTCACTGAACTGTTCACAGTAACAGACCCTCTGCCCTACCTTCCTATTCATAACGAATCCTACACCTGTTATACCTGTTATACCATGTTACCCGATAATCATCTGACCAGAAATCCTTGTCTTCCTTCCACTTTACTTCACTGACCCCTACTATATCTAAATTGAGCGTTTCCATTTCCCTTTCCAGATCCAGCAGAGGGATGCATTTCCAAGGACGCACGTCACCTTGAGCACCTCAGATAAGAAGCACCATGAATGGACGTCAGGTTGAACCTCTCCCATTAACAAGCGTACAAGTCGCTGAAAGTATGTGTTTTTTTTAAATTCTTTATTAGCACAATACAATCAAAACAATATGAAGATACAAAACAACCCACCACCTCAATAATTAGTGGGTCTACATATTATACTAGATTTTACAGCATTGTAACATTTCATTTTTCTACGACTGGCATAACTATGAGCAAGGTTAATCTGTTAAACTATCCTGCTTCTACTGATCTATTCTGCAGCGATTACAAGTGTCCCAGTTGATGTATAAACCTACTATTAATGGCCTGCTCACTGACCTAAACCCATGTCAGCGTGCCCCTGGCACTGGTCTGGGCAAGTCTCCATTGTCACTGCAGTCTCTACTTGTTAGTGTTGGTTAGTGTTCTAATCTACGTGTTTTGGGGCCACGTGTAATAGTCTGTTTTTATGTTGTCATGTGTACTATCACCTCTCACACTATTGGACACTTGTTTCCAGCCCGCGCGGGATAAGCCGAGCGGTCTGGAGAGCTGCAGTCATGGACTGTGCGGCTGGTCCCGGCGGAGGTTTGAGTCCTCCCTCGGGCATGGGTGTGTGTGTTTGTCCTTAGGATAATTTTGGTTAAATAGTGTGTAAGCATAGGGTCTGATGACCTTAGTAGTTACGTCCCATAACATTTCACACACATTTGAACAATTTTTTGTTTGTTTTTCTTTTTGTTTTGTTTTCAGGCAAGTGCTCGCATCTCAGAAAGTACGCGTTTACGGATCCATGTTTATTGAACTTTTTCTAACTTTGGTGGGCACTGCCTCCTCTCAAAATATTCTGGACTCTTCTCCTGTGACACCCTGTACTACTGTGCTGTCGGCGACAGAAGAATGGCGCTCGCCGATGAGCCGCGGCGTTGCGTGACGCCCTGTGCCGTGCTGGCTGTGCCCTTGCCTCGCCTTGCCTTGCCTTGCCTTGCCTCGGAACTTCGGTGCCGGCGGCAGACGTCTTAAGATATTTATCTATAAATGAGCCCCGTGCGCCGTAACAGCAAAGCTAAATGTAGACGCATACAGGAAACGGGGCTGGCTCACCATAACTGCTCTAAGCGGGGAGGAAAAAGACTGAAGGAAGGTCGGGACGGTAGCTGCGTACCACATGTAGATTCGAGTCGTTAGGCTTACAACCTGAGGCAGCTGCTCTGAGGTGTGCCACCGTATACCAGGCCGCCCTGATCACGCACACGTTCTATAGGCATATCTGTTTCGATCTCACGGATCTTCAGGACTGTAGAAACCAAAATTTAAAGAAAGGATTAAAGATACATACACACATCAAAAAAGTTTTGCATCACCTCAGTTCCGAGAGTTCCGGAATCTGTACAGAAAATTGGAGTAGAGATCAAAATAAACATCATTTAAGCCCTTTTTATTACTCATGAAAACCACACATTGCATGTTGTACCGCCACACGGCGAGACCTTCAGAGGTCGTGGTCAAAACTGCTGTACACAACGTTACCTGTAATACCCAGTAGCACGTCCTCTTGCATTGATGCTTGCCTGTATTCGTCGTGGCATACTATCCCCGAGATCATCATGGCACTATTCTAGATCCAGATTGTCCCACTCCTCAACGGCGACTCGTCGTAGATTCCTCAGAGTGGTTGGGGAGGGGTTACGTCGTCCATAAACAGCCCTTTTCAAACTATCCTAGGCTTGTTCAATAGGGTTCATGTCTGGAGAAGATGCTGTCCACTCTAGTGCAGCGACGTCGTTATACTGAAGGAAGTCATTCACAAGAAGTGCACCATGGGTACGCGAATTGTCGTCCATGAAGACGAATGTCTCGCAATATGTTGCCGGTATGGTTGCACTAACGGTCTGAGGACAGCATTCACGTATCGTAAAGCCGATGCGGCGCCTTCCATGAACACCAGTGGCGTACGTTCACCCTACATAGTGCCACGCCAAAAGAGCAGGGAACCTCCACCTTGCTGCACTCGCCGGACAGCGTGTCTGTGGCGTTCATCCTGACCGTGTTGTCTCCAAAGACGTCTCAGACGATTGTCTGGTTGAAGGCATATGCGACACTCATCGGTAGAGAGAACGTGATGGCAATCTATAGCGGTCCATTCTCCATGTTGTTGTGCCCATTTGTACCGCGCTGCATGGTGTCGTCGTTGCAAAGCTGGACCTCGCCATCAACGTCACGAGTGAAGTTGTGCATCATGCAGCGGTTGCGCAATGCACGAGTCATAACACGACGTCCTGTGGCTGCAAAAAAACTATTATTCAACATGGTGGAGTTGCTGTCAGGGTTTCTCGAACCATAATCCGTACGTAGAGGTTATCCACTACAATAGTAGCCGTTGGGCGGCTTACGCGAGGCTTGTTATCGACAGTTCCTGTCTCTCTGTATCTCCTCCATGTTCGAACAAAATCGCTTTGGTTCAGTCCCAGACGCCTTTTTTCCGGCCGTCGTGGCAGTTCGGTTTTAGGCGCTACAGACTGGAATCACGCGACCGCTACGGTCGCGGTGTTCGAATCCTGCCTCGGGCATGGAAGAGTGATGTCCTTAGGTTAGTTAGTTCTAAATTCTAGGGGACTGATGACCTCAGAAGTTAAGTTCCATAGTGCTCAGAGCCATTTGAACCAGATGCCTTTACACTTCCCTTGTTGAGAGCACTTCGTGTCACAAAGCAACGATGAGGAAGCGAACGAATCTCGGTACTGACCGTCTAGGGAACTACAGACAACATGACCCGTGTACCTTCTTCCTGGTGGGATGACTGGAACTGATGGGCTGTTGGAGCCCCTCCATCTAATAGGCGCTACTTATGCCTGGTTGTTCACTTCTTTAGGGGGGTTTAGTGACATCTCTGAACAGTTAGAGGGACTCTGTCTGTGATACAGTATCCACGGTCAACGCCTGTCTTCAGGAGTTCTGGGAACAGGAGTACTACAAAAATTTTTTATGTGTGTATAACAAGAATACATAGTGCGAACACACATTTTCTGTGCTCTGCATTCATCTAACATGATCTTACTGATATTTATGACGCACAGAGCGATTTAAAAGAATGCGAAATTTTGAAACATGTTGTGGCAACGCTGCGAGGTAGGTGGGGTCGAATTACTTTTGCTGGGCGCATTGTCTTGCGAATTAATAAAGAGTGAATACGGAGCAATGGGATCGTCTGCAGCGTGCCTTTCCAGTAAAAGCCTATTACAGGAAAGGAAACAGGGAGGGTGCGATCCGAGAATTTCGGCGTCGTTTCAACATCCGACGGCATAGTTGAGTTCCTTCAGCGAGTGCTGTCAACAGTTTCGAAGCAATGGATTCTGCAGTGAAGAAGGAAGCTGCAGGGAAACTCCGACTCGCTCGTACGCAATACCGAGGCTGTGTCAATTGTTTTCATAAGAAGGCCACAATGCTCTGTTCGACGTCATGCATAGTCTCTACAGTTGCCTAGTTCGAGTGTTCAACGAATACTCAGAGGGGTCTTTAAGTTCCATCCATACAAGCTGCAGATCGTTCTACAACCTAAGATTAACAGTCTGTTAATGGGTGGTCAGTATGTCGAACGCCTGTTAGGAAAAGTGCAGGACGACGAAAGTTTCATTAACAATCCTCGGATCTACATCTACATCTACATTTATAATCCGCAAGCAGCCCAACGGTGTGTGGCGGAGGGCACTTTACGTGCCACTGTCATTACCTCCCTTTCCTGTTCCAGTCGCGTATGGTTCGCGGGAAGAACGTCTGCCGGGAAGCCTCCGTGCGCGCTCGAATCTCTCTAATTTTACATTCGTGATCTCCTCGGGAGGTATAAGTAGGGGGAAGCAATATATTCGATACCTCATCTAGAGCCGGCCGGGGTGGCCGAGCGGTTCTAGGCGCTACAGTCATGAACCGGGTGACCACGACGGTCGCAGGTTCGAATCCTGCCACGGGCATGGATGTGTTGAAACGTCCCCTTTGTAAAATTATACAAGACTGTGCTTAAACTGACACACAATATTTTTAGCGCAACTCAATCTGACTTCCAAAAATCCCTACGAAAGAATGGCCCTGAGTAACATTAACCTATACGTTTCACAAATCACTTACCTCACAAAAATCTTCGTTACTCAAGCTACTGCAATACAGCGAGCGCCACTACGGCCAGCTAAATAAAAGATTCAAACTACGGAAGGCACTTACTACTGATAAGGGTAGTTAGCAAATGAAAGATTTTGAGAGAGAACAAACAATATATTTACCTTAATAGTCAAAATATATATAATCAATTCATGACACCAATTCTTACAAATTTCAATACTCCGCCATCTCTCTCCCCACGTCCACCACTGCTGGCGGCTCACCTCCAACTGCGCAACGCTACGCGCTGTTAGCATCCAGCTGCCGCTGCCCGACACTACAATGGCAGACAACAATGCAGACTAAACACAGACTGCACACGGAACAGCCAGTGATTTTTTCATACCGAGCGCTATGTGGCGTTACCAATAAGAAAACCTAAACAGCCTACTAACAGTGTGTGGTGTCGTTAGGCTAGTCAGGTTTAAGTAGTTCTAAGTTCTAGGGGACTGATGACCTCAGAAATTAAGTCCCGTAGTGCTCAGAGACATTTGAGCTAGCCTCACCAGAAACGCAGCCTCTCGAAACCTGGACAGCAAGCTACACCGCGATGCAGAGCGCCTCTCTTGCAGAGACTGCCACTTGAGTTTGCTAAACATCTCCGTAACGCTATCACGCTTACCAAATAACCCTGTGACGAAACGCGCAGCTCTTCTTTGGATCTTCTCTATCTCCTCTGTCAACCCGACCTGGTACAGATCCCACACTGATGAGCAATACTCAAGTATAGGTCGATCGAGTGTTTTGCAATCGACCTCCTTTGTTGGTGGACTACATTTTCTAAGCACTCTCCCAATGAATCTCAATCTGGCACCCGCCTTACCATCAATTAGTATTATATGATCATTCCACTTCAAATTGTTCTGCACGCATACTCCCAGATATTTTACAGAATTAACTGCTACCAGTGTTTGTTCCGCTATCATATAATCATACAATAAAGGATCCTTCTTTCTATGTATTCGCAATACATTACATTTGTCTATGTTAAGGGTGAGTTGCCACTCCCTGCACCAAGTGCCTATCCGTTGCAGATCTCCTTGCATTTCGCTGCAATTTTCTAATGCTGCAACTTCTCTGTATACTAGCATCATCTTCGAAAAGCCGCATGTCGGGCGAATCTCACTTCCACCTCGGCGGCTTTGTAAATAGAATTTTCTCTACTGGTCTTAGCAAAATCCTCGTCAGCAACATGAGCGTCCATTGCACAGCAGCGAGATTACTGAATAGTGCGTCGTGTCACAGAGTTACGTTGTACGGCTCTAAATTTTTGAAGAAAATGATGGGTGCGCAACCACTGTGAATTCTATTTAGTGTGTTGCTATGATGGAATGTTTTGTTGTGCATGAAAGACTCCATTTTCCCTGCCAACAGTTGGTTTCAACATAACACAGCAACGGCACATACCGCATGGGTGTCGATGGGAGGTGTGCGGCGATAGTTTGGTAACCGTGTCACTTCAAAGCACGGTGATATTGCGTGGCCTCCACGACGTGTGGTTTTTTCTTGCGGGGCCATTTTAAGAGCACGGTTTACCATCACCGAAGAACTTCAAAAAATAATAGAAGAGGAAATCTCCAGTATTCCTACTGAAATGTTAGATCTAGTCATCCGTGCATAACGTTTCTATCAGGCTGCAGGAATGTGTGCTCCGAGGGGGGCTCATCTATCACGAAATAAAAATTCTTGTGACATTCATAACTGGAATAATCTGAACTACGCAATGAGATAAATAAATATGTGTAAACTAACTGTGCTAATGCGTAAATCGCGATTCCAAAATTTCCCGTTCTTTTAAGTCGCGCTGTACATATGCACAACGAAACGACGGACGGGAATGTTTACCAATGCCGGCATTCAAACCCGCTGTCTTGCTTACTAGGCAGACGCGCTAACGTTATGCCACCCTGGGACATTGCCTTTACAGATCTGGAAGGATTATCGTAGCCCACCTCCTTCCTCCTTCCTCAATCCAAACTCCTTTTCACGCCACAGCCCTTTTGGTATTCGCCCTAATTCTAACAGAATTGCAGACGCTCTCCAAACGTATTCGAATAGCGCCTCAGCATCGAATGAAACAGGCGATTCTCACTGAAACCCAAATCAAATCAAATGAAACTATATGGTTCCTAAGAGCTTTTTGAGGCACGAGTCGGAATCTGGATCGTGGAGGGAGGAGTGCTAGGGAAATCTGTAGAGCTGTAGAAAGCGTGGCGTAGTGGTTATGGTATCTGCCTGGTGAGCAGGAGATCTGGGTTCGAATAGCGGTATTGGTACAATGTCTTTTTAGTCTACATACATACACCATCGATGTTTCATTAATGCTACTGGCCTCGCTCGGCTATCTGCATGGTATTTCTTTACATGTTATACAATACTAACTTACAGAATGACGTGAGTTTTGCAGTGGTTTGTATATTGTCTAGCTCCAAACCGTAACACCTCATATCCCCCCCCCCCCCCCCCCCCGAATACGTCACGACACAGTACGCTCAATTTAATGGCTAAAAGCAGCGTTTTCCTTATTATTTTCCCTTCCATGCTTCTTTTGGTATCTATTTGACACTAACTTGAGCAAGTACATCTCTGATCTCTGCTCTCGACCTAATTTTCACTTACCACCGACCAAAGGAGAAATATACAACAAAAATAGTGATAGTCTACTTGTTCTGGTAGCAGCTGCAGCAAGTGATCGCAAGCCAGAATCGCGTATATTTGATATCATAAAAAATTTCTTATTTTCTACATTTCAAGTACAACTCATTTAACGATATCTCTGGTCAAGTCTTCGGAAAGCAATAACGAATTATGGAGACATTTGGAGAGTTTTTCCCACAAGTTCGTGCTCGTTACATTGTGAATCATTAATATAACGGCATTCCTGCCACACGTTTTTTGCTATAAGTGTTGCGAGTATTGTCATACCAATAAAAAATTTACAGGCACCAATTTTCAAGACTATCTGTATCACAATGGCCCTGAGCGCTATGGGACTTAACATCTGAGGTCATCAGTCCCCGAGAACTTAGAACTACTTGAACCTAACTAACCTAAGGACATCACAAACATCCATGCCCGAGGCAGGATTCGAACCTGCGACCGTAGCGGTCGCGCGGTTTCAGACTGAAGCGCCTAGAACCGCTCGGCCACACCGGCCGGCATCTGTATCACTTTAGGAATCTGTACGGCAGTAGGATAAATTATTTTGTACATTTTAATCCGCTTTAAAATTGTGTCATATTAACATTTATTTTTATTTAAATAGTTATTATAATGTGTAGTAGGTAATTAATTGTTTGATACAGAGTTGGTATGGTGATGTGTGTAGAGCTTCAAGAAATACTGATTTTAATGAAAGACAAGAACTGGCTAGAGGCAAATCATACCTGAATCTGTGATAACCGTAACAGGTTGGCAATAGGAACTAGTTGGTCAGAGAATAGAGAGATGTAGCAGGACGAGGCGGCAGCTGGAACAGTCCTGAAGAGGTAAGCGCAGCGGCTACAAATCACGGTGGTATGCATCTTCATCTACATTTGCATGGGTACTCTGCAAATCACACTTAAGTGCTTGGCAGAGAGTGCATCGAACCGCCTTCACAATAATTACCTATTATTCCACTTTTGAACAGCGCGTGGGAAAAACGAGCGTCTGTATCTTTCCGTGCGAGCTCCGATTTCCCATGCTTTATGATGATGATCGTTTCTCTCTATATAGGTCGGCGAGAACACAATATCTTTGGATTCCGAGGAGAAAGTTGGTGACTGAAATTTCGTGAGAAGATCTCGCAGCAACGAGAACTTCCTTTGTTTTAATTATCTCCACCAGAAATCCTTTATCATGCCCGTGACACTCTCTTCCATATTTCGCGATAATACAAACCGTGCTGCCCTTCTTTGAACTTCTTCGATGTTCCCCGTTAGTTCTATCTGGTAACGATACAACACCCCGCAGCATCACTCCAAAAGAGAAAGTACAAGCCTAGAGTAGGCAGTCTCCTAGTAGAACCTGGTGCATCTCCTAAGTTTTCTGACAATAAAACTCAGTTTTTGGTTCGCCTTTCCCAGCAACGTGTTCTATTTATTCTTTCCAGATTAAGTTGTTCTTAATTGTCCTAGGTGTTTAGTTGAATTTACGGCCTTTAGATTTGATTGATTTATCGTGTAATCGAAGTTTCACGGATTCCTTTTAGGACTCAAGTGAATGATGTTATACTTTTCATTACTTCGGGTCAATTGCCCATTTTCGCACCGTAAAAATATCTTATCTAAATAATTTTGCAGTTGGTTTTGATCTTTTGATGACTTTGCTAGGCGGTAGACGACAGCATCATCTTCAAACAACCGAAGACGGCTGCTCAGATTGTCTCCTAATCGTTTATATAGATGAGGAACAGCAGGGGGTCTATAACACTGCCATGGGGAACTCGAAGACTTTCTGTCGGTTGTCCGCAGCTCGTGGTCGTGCGGTGGCGTCCTCGCTTCCCACGCCCGGGTTCCCGTGATGGATTCCCGGCGGGGTCAGGGATTTTCTCTGCCTCGTGATGACTGGGTGTTGTCTGCTATCCTTAGGTTAGTTAGGTTTAAGTAGTTTTAAGTTCTATGGGACTGATGACCATAGATGTTAAGTCCCATACTGCTCAGAGCCATTGGAACCATTTTCTTTCCGTCGGTTACTACGAAATGTGAGTTTCCTAACAGGTAATCACGAATCCATTCGCATAACTGAGCGATAGTCCACAAGCAGTCAGTTTTATTATAAGCCGGTTGTGAGGTATGCTGGCAAAAGTCTTCTGAAAATGTAAAAATACGGAATCAATTTGAATTCCCTGGTCGAAAGCACTCAACTCCTCATGGGAGTAAGGAGCTAGTTGTGTTTCACGAAATCCGTGCTGAGTGTGCGTCAAGAGAACACTCTCTTCGAGGTAATTCATAATGTCAGAACACAATACATGTTTCCGGCTGCATATTAATGTTAGTGCTCCTGGCTTTGGTTGATACTGGTGTGACGTGAGCAAGTTACCAGTCTTTGGGTACGAATCTTTCGTCTAGCGAGCATTGTACAGAGTGACCATTATTGAACTATATGAAATGAAATCGTTTTAACTTCTGAATGGTTTGCTTTACGACGTTCAGACTGCACAGTTGAGTGCAGGGCGTGATGGAAATTAGTACGCCCATTCATGCAAAATTGGCGCGTTCGGGTAACTGCGAATCCCCATTTCGCGATCGAGAAGTCTTTTCGCCCTAAACGGGCGACTGTGTGGTGTGCAATGTCCAGTCACGGAATAATCGGTGCGATATTTCTTGCTGGCACAATGACTACCGAACGGCACGACAAGGCTTTGAAAGATGATTTCATCCCCATTCTTCAAAGTGGTCCTGATTTCGACAAGTTCGTGGTTCATGCAAGACGGAGATCGACCCCATCGAAGCAGCAGAGGTGTTGATGTCCTGGAGGACCACTCTGCATTCTGGCTCTGGGGTACCCAGAGGCCACAGCCACGGGCCTCAATTGGCCGCCATATTCTCCGGATCTGAATACATGAGACTCCTTTTTGTAGGGCTGTATCAAACACAATATGTATAGAAATAATCCCAAAACCATCGCTAAGTTTGAAATAGCCACTCAGGAGGTCATCGACAGCATCGATGTTCCAACACTTAAGTGGGTCTTGCAGAATTTATCTATTCGTCTGCACCCCATCATCGCCAATTATGACATGCATCTCGAACATGTCATACCCTTAATCCGAATATTTGTAGTGACGTTTATGAGCCGTAGTTGTGTCCGGCTCTTCGAAAAGCGCGCCAGGCGGAGTGCTTTCGCTTCGCATCTAGTGTTTGCGTTGGCGCTTTCGGTTTGGCGCGCTGTTTGGATCGCTACCGCCCTCTGGCGGGAGGTGGAGCAAGTGTACGGTCGCGTGACGATTGAGGGGTACGTACTAGGTGGTGACCGAGAGAGGTGGTTGCGCGAGCGGGGCCCTGTTGTTGGGGGTCGTCAACTGCTCGCCACGTGCTTTGCCCGATCTCTTGTCTTTCAGCGGCTAAGTCTGCCTTACCCGCATGTATGTGTCTTATGAAGCTTAGAAGCCGTGGTGCAGGAGATCAGCGCGTGGCCGTTGAAACCACTGGCAGAGGTTGGCTTTGACGAGCATTTGGATGTACAACGTGTTCCCGGTGCTGTAATGGAGTGTGAGCAGTTCAAGTTATAGTGAAGTGTATGAGTTTCTTCACCAGTGTTTTATTGGAGTGTTCCCACCACAGTTTTCGTTTACCTGTCCGCAGGAATGTGGTAATTGCTTCTTGGTCAGACCGTTTCATTCACATCTCGATTGGGTGATTTAGGGTCACTGTCGCCTGTCTCTGTGGTTTGGAGTCTGTGCAGGCACCGCACTTGCTACATCTTCTGGTTTTGGGTAAGTCGGGGAGGTGGTGACTTGTATAGAAAGTTTTAGGGTTGATCTGCCCTGTAGACCACCAATAACTATTCCGCCTATTGTGATTTGGGCCCTTCTTACACGTGTCACTCCCTCACCGAGCTAAGAATTTTTTTTTTGGGAAATGCCTTTAATGTGAAGGTTTGTGTGGTGGCTTATTCACATTTATCTTGTAACCACTGACAGGTGTAACATAAGTTATTTAACTGGCAAGAGACAACTACTTTAGCTTTAGAACAAACTAGCTACTTAAAGGTGTTTTTTGGTGTGTTTTATTTTTTTTAGAGAATTGTTCTCTTATAGATATAACAAGTTTAAAATGTTATTATTGGGAAGTTGTTTACGTCATACCTTGCAATATCCTTTACATAGAGAAAATTTGCCAGCTATTTAAAGGAGTTTTTTTTTGTTGAGTATACACTAGTGGAAATGGAAAAAAGAACACATTGACACCGGTGTGTCAGACCCACCATATTTGCTCCGGACACTGCGAGAGGGCTGTACAAGCAATGATCACACGCACGGCACAGCGGACACACCAGGAACCGCGGTGTTGGCCGTCGAATGGCGCTAGCTGCGCAGCATTTGTGCACCGCCGCCGTCAGTGTCAGCCAGTTTGCCGTGGCATACGGAGCTCCATCGCAGTCTTTAACACTGGTAGCATGCCACGACAGCGTGGACGTGAACCGTATGTGCAGTTGACGGACTTTGAGCAAGGGCGTATAGTGGGCATGCGGGAGGCCGGGTGGACGTACCGCCGATTTGCTCAACACGTGGGGCGTGAGGTCTCCACAGTACATCGATGTTGTCGTCAGTGGTCGGCGGAAGGTGCACGTGCCCGTCGACCTGGGACAGGACCGCAACGACGCACGGATGCACGCCAAGACCGTAGGATCCTACGCAATGCCGTAGGGGACCGCACCGCCACTTCCCAGCAAATTAGGGACACTGTTGCTCCTGGGGTATCGGCGAGGACCATTCGCAACCGTCTACATGAAGCTGGGCTACGGTCCCTCACACCGTTAGGCCGTCTTCCGCTCACGCCCCAACATCGTGCAGCCCGCCTCCAGTGGTGTCGCGACAGGCGTGAATGGAGGGACGAATGGAGACGTGTCGTCTTCAGCGATGAGAGTCGCTTCTGCCTTGGTGCCAATGATGGTCGTATGCGTGTTTGGCGCCGTGCAGGTGAGCGCTACAATCAGGACTGCATACGACCAAGGCACACAGGGCCAACAACCGGCATCATGGTGTGGGGAGCTATCTCCTACACTGGCCGTACACGTCTGGTGATCGTCGAGGGGACACTGAATAGTGCACGGTACATCCAAACCGTCATCGAACCCATCGTTCTACCATTCCTAGACCGGCAAGGGAACTTGCTGTTCCAACAGGACAATGCACGTCCGCATGTATCCCGTGTCACCCAACGTGCTCTAGAAGGTGTAAGTCAACTACCCTGGCCAGCAAGATCGGATCTGTCCCCCATTGAGCATGTTTGGGACTGGATGAAGCGTCGTCTCACGCGGTCCGCACGTCCAGCACGAACGCTGGTCCAACTGAGGCGCCAGGTGGAAATGGCATGGCAAGCCGTTTCACAGGACTACATCCAGCATCTCTACGATCGTCTCCATGGGAGAATAGCAGCCTGCATTGCTGCGAAATGTGGATATACACTGTGCCGACATTGTGCATGCTCTGTTGCCTGTGTCTATGTGCCTGTGGTTCTGTCAGTGTGATCATGTGATGTATCTGACCCCAGGAATGTGTCAATAAAATTTCCCCTTCCTGGGACAATGAATTCACGGTGTTCTTATTTCAATTTCCAGGAGTGTATATAGTTAAAATCTTACTATTGGGAAGTTGTAAACGTCATACCTGGCAATCTCCTATTCATACAGAAAATTTGTCAGCTATTCGAAATTGTTTTTGAACTTTTTTTAATTTTTTAATTCCAGGCCTAAACATTATTATTTAGAAAGCCTTTTAAAATAAAAAGGTAACCTTAGCAGTGTGTGTTATTTCACCAGCACCTCCTGCCCCCTACTTCCACGATAACGTTTTTTGGAATAACATATGTACTTGAGTTGTCGTTTGTGAACCGCCCTAATTGACGGTTCAGTTTACATGTTGGTTCAAATGGTTCAAATGGCTCTGAGCATTATGGGACTTAACTTCTGAGGTCATTAGTCGCCTATAAGTTAGAACTACTTAAACCTAAGTAACCTAAGGGCATCACACACATCCATGCCCGAGGCAGGATTCGAACCTGCGACCGCAGCAGTCACGCGGTTCCCGACTGAAGCGCCTAGAACCGCACGGCCACACCAGCCGGCTTTACACGTTGAATAAAGTGTGTGCACCCCTTAGTTTGAAACTAATTTACGTTTTTTTTCATATAGTTCAATAACTGTCACCCTGTGTTTGATTGTTATGTATGGTGCTATTGCATCAGCGTACTCTGAAATGAGCCCAACTGATATAGTTTGAACGGGAAGATTGGTTTTTTATTAAGTTGCTTCACTACTTCAAGGATAAATAGTTCTAAGTTCCTCATGCTGGCAGTAGTGATCTAGACAATCATCGCGAGAGCGTGTTTGCTGCGCTTGAAATACGCATCAGTTTCAGCGCAGAGGTTGGTGCAGAGGGGGGGGGGGGCTGTAAGCGGCAGGCGTCCACTGGTACGGCAGCTGCGAGCTGGTCGAGGCGGGCAGGTGCGAAGGCGGCGTGCGGCGAAAAGCGATTTGTCGGCGGCAACTTGTTAGCCGCGGCGCCGGTGAGCCGAGGGCCGCCGTAACAGCGTTAGGCCGAACCGCGGTGCAGGAGGCAGCGCGCCACGCAGCGCCTTACCGCGCCCGATATGAACTTCTTTGAGGCGCCACGTCTGGCCGCCCTGATTAGAAGCGAGTCCCTGCGACAGGCGGCGACGGAGGCCCACCACAGCCCGGCGCCGGGCGTTCGTATTGGCCGCACGTCGCCGGAGCCCTGAAGTTGGGGCCTGTAATGAAGACGCCCAAGGAGAGGAGCGAACGGCTGCCTGTTTCCTTCGCGCCATACTGCGAGCGATTCCCCTGCACGAGCTTCAGAACCCGGAGGGTATGTCTTTATTGGGAAATACTCGTAAGAATGTAACACACGGAAGTAGTCCTTCACCCCTACTGTTCAGTCTGAAGGGATGGCTGACATAAAATTAAGATTCAAGTGTAGAGCTCGCCCCTACTGTTCAGTATGTACATGGAGAAGAGACGGCCGAAATAAAGTAATCGTTCTAGAGTGGGATTAAAATGCAAGATGGAAAGACATGAAATGTAAAGCTTCACTAATGACACTGCTACTTTCAGTGAAACTGCAGCATAGTTACAGGACGTGATAAATGGAACGAACAGTCAAAATGTTCAAAAGTGTGTGAAATCTTATGGGACTTAACTGCTAAGGTCATCACTCCCTAAGCTTGCACACTACTTAAACCAAATTATCCTAAGGACAAAAACATACACCCATGCCCGAGGGAACCTCCACTGGGACCAGCCGCACAGTCCATGACTGCAGCGCCTTAGACCGCTCGGCTAATCCCGGGCGGCAACGAACAGTCGAATGGCTACAGAATATGGAGTTAGGGTAAACTGTAGAAAGACAAAAGTAACGAGTAGTTGCAGGAATGAAATTAACAATAAACTTGATATAAAAATACACGACGACAAAGTAGACGACGTTAAGGCATTCTTCTATCTTGGACGCAAAATAAAACATGACGGATGAAGGACGTAGAACTTAAGGAGCAGAATACCAGTGGCTAATAGGGCAATCCTGGAGTCAAAGATAGGTCGTAATTTGAGGAAGGTATTTCTTAAAACGTGCGTTTGGAGCACAACATTGCATGGTAGTGAAACACGGACTGTGGGTAAAGTGGAATAGAGGAGGATCGAATCGTTTCGAACGTTGTGTTACAGAATAACGTTGACAACTGGGTGGAGTGATAAGGTAAGGAATGAGAAGGTTCTCCACAAAATTGGCGAGGAAAGAAACATTTGGAGAACACTGACAAGAACGGATAGGATGATAGGACGCGTGTTGATGCATCGGGCGTTAACCTCCTTGATATTTGCTATGTCTGCGTAAGCAGAAGAGACTAACGATCAAAGTCCGAAAACAATTTATTGGACTGATCAATTAACCAAAACAAATTCTCCAACTACAACACCAATCCAAAATAGTGATCCGTCTTCGAATCACAACTACATACAAGAATAATATAGAAAACAACAGAAATAATTTCCTACTAGTCCCCGCCAGAGACTTCTCCGATATACCAAGCCTAATCCAGAGATCAGCGAGAAGATCCAAGTCGGACTGCCGGGGCGGCAGCTATCCACGTCTGCTGGCGGTCGACGAACTGCCGATATACGGACTAGCGCCGGAGGATGAGTACTCGGAACTATTTTCCATCACGTGGTTTGACGTGTGAAAATAGTTCCGGGATCTGCAGCGACCTCTTCCTTATGTCTATGTGGGCCGGTAGTGGCCCCTGGTGGCCGCTGGTGTCTTTGCTGTGTTGTTGTTGTTTTTGTTGTGGCCGTTAATGAACATTGCCTGTCGGTTGTGTAGTGCTTCGGTGTGCCCGCAAAGCGGGCAACCCGCGGCTGCAAGCTGTCAGTTTGGTTGCTGATACTCCAGGCGCCGTGATGTCTGGTGGAGAAGGCCACAGCAATATTAGAGGGAGCTGTAGAGGCTAAAAACTGTAGGGGGAAGACAGAGGCCGGTATATGCCCAACAAATAGTAGAGGACGTAGGGCGAAAGACCTACTCTGAGATGAAGAGATTGCCGCAGGAGAGAAAGTCGAAGCGTGCACGTCATACCGGTCGGGAGACTGATGATTTAAAAAAAGAAACAAGTTTTACATACCGTGTGAAGGAGGCGTGTAATGACTATTTGATAACACTTCAAAGAACATGTTCGTCGTACTAGACTAAAGCAGCCTTGTCCCGAAAGCATACTAGAATACGTTTGTGAGGCCTGTAATGACCATTTGATAACACTTCAAAGAACATGTTCGTCGTACCAGCCTAAAGCAGCCTTTTCCCGAAAACATACTAGAATACGTTTGTGTCTCGTAAATTGAAGATTGCTGGCTGTATTTTCAATTGAGGAAATATGCGCGTTATTATACTGAGACTGCGTTCGCATTTGTCGGTGTATCCGTGTCCGTGTGTGTGTGTGTGTGTGTGTGTGTGTGTGTGTGTGTGTGTGTGTGTGTGTGTGTGAGTCTGAGTGTTCATCCGTGAATAAGAGACGGCTTATAGATAATGAAGTCCAATTGATCACTAGCCTTAACAGTTTCACTGCTGTATAGTTGTGCACCGAAATCTCATTGCAGTCAATTAAACCGTCGAAATTTGAAACACAAAAAATGGAAAAACTGTTGTTTTGCCACGCAAAGAGAATCGTTAAAGTTGTTACTTTTTCAGCAGCTTTTGAATGAACTATTGTAAAGTTGTCCAACAGTGCACATAGTAAAACGGTGCTCAACTGACAGTTGCTAGGTGGACGATTAGTTTTGTGCCCTATCGATACGTCACAGGAGGGAGGGGGAAACGACTCAGAATAATTAGACTAGCGATATAAATTTTTCAATTTTTATTTTTATTCTTACAATCTTCTTCTCTGGCTTGAAGGGCAGGGCGTGTTCTTTGAGGTTTGACTCACTGTACAGCTTCTTCTTCTCGTTTCTTTGGAAATATGAGGAAACGGACGTGAACTACTGGCCGCCCAGGCGAGAACACTCTCCTCCAGCAACCTGCTAGCGGTATTTAATTTTATTTCATTATCTCTATTTATTTACTGCTGAATTTATTTGCCGTGCTATCTAAAACGAATCACAATGTAGATAGCACTTGGAAAAATTTACGTTATAGAAGTTGGTTCTTTTTCTTGACCAATGTACCTCTAAAGATTGTTGGAACATGTTATTAACAAAAATTGTTATTGATAAAACATATTCAGGAAATAAGCAACATCAAAAAACGAACAAAATTTTGAATACAAAAAATAAGAATGAGCTAAGCAACGAGTTTCCCTCACCAGCCCACTGGTTATGCGTCCTGGAAAAGGACTTCACGAGTGCTCACACGTGAGTATGGGCCATCTCGTAGTGTTAATACTAGAGACTACACGTGGTCTGTGACTACAACAACGTCCAAGTTTCTTGTCGCCTGTTGAGGCATTCATTGTCCAAGAATGGAGTGTAAATGTAAGTTGAAAGAAACATGTACGCCAGAATTTTAAATACTAGCTCTGCCAATCTAATACCTACACGAACTATTATGCTGCACAAAATTCATGTAATATGTTCCTGATACTGAAGACCGCGAGATACGAACCCAACCGTGACAAATGGAAACGGAACGTCTTGTATGAGCCCCGACACAGCACACAGGCAGGACAAAAAGCTCTAGAGAAACTCCATTCAAACCATAGACTGATGATCAATAAAAAGGTTTTCAAAAAACAGCTCTTACAACATTTTGATAGAAAACTGTTGCCGTTGTACAAATGACGTGATCCACACGACTGTCAAAAACACATTGCAATGTAATGCTGCATACTACATTATATGACAAAATGTGAACTTTCACAGCCGGATATGTCACGTTTAATAAAATATTCCGTCCATTATGTTAGGGTCTAATGGATTACGATTACGACCCAACATCTCTACAGCATCTGCGTACGGCATTTTCAGTTCAATAGCGACGCAGGATTGAATCGGACATTCAAAGAACCAACGATCTCCTTGAATTGTGCTTTGCAGATAGGGACGAAACGTCGAGTTGAAAATATATCCGACCACATCATAAGAGCCAGGAATGTTTTCTAATAGTGTCTAAATGATATGTAAGTAATGTAGATCACAAGATGAGTTCGTCATTCGCCATTCTTGAAAGAGTCAAGTTCAGATGTATAAAACATCCGCTTTATGCACCGTATCCGCTGAGCTAAATAAATGTAAATGTTGTGTGAAGAGAGCCTCCCGTGGGATAGACGGTCCGCCGAGTGCAAGTCTTTCGAGTAGACGCCACTTCGGCGACTTGCTCGTCGATGGGGATGAAATGATGATGATTAGTACAATACAACAGCCAGTCCCTGAGCGGAGAAAATCTCCAAACCAGCCGGGAATCGAACCTGGGGCCTTTGGATAGACATACTGTCGCGCTGACCACTAAGCTACCATGGGCGGACATGCGCTAACCTACTACACTACTGGCCATTAAAGTTACTACACCAAGAAGAAAAGCAGATAATAAAAGGGTATTCATTGGACAAATATATTATACTAGAAATGACATGTGATTACATTTTCACGAAAATTGGATGCATAGATTCTAAGAAATCACTACCCAGAATAACCACCTCTGGCCATAATAACGGCGTTGATACGCATTGAGTCAAACACAGCTTGGATGGCGTGCACAGGTACAGCTGCCCATGCAGCTTCAACACGATACCAGAGTTAATCAAAAGAAGTGACTGACGTATTGTGACGAGCCAGTTGCTCGGCCACCATTCACCAGACGTATTCATCTGGTGAGAGATCTGGAGAATGTGCTGGGCAGGGCAGCAGTCGAACATTTTCTGTATCCAGAAGGGCCCGTACAGGACCTGCAACATGTGGTCGTGCATTATCCTGCTGAAATGTAGGGTTTCGCAGGGATCGAATGATGCGTAGAGCCACGGGTCGTAACACATCTGAAATGTAACGTCCACTGTACAAAGTGCTGTCAATGCGAAGAAGAGGTGACCGAGACGTGTAGCCAATCGCACCCCCTATCATCACGACGGGTGATACGCCAGTATGGCGATGACGAATACACGCTTCCAATGTGCGTTCACCGCGATGTCGCCAAACACGGATGCTACTATCTTGATGCTGTAAACAGAACCTGTATTCATCCGAAAAAATGACATTTTGCCATTAGCTCACCCAGGTTCGTCGTTGAGTACACCATCGCAGGCGCTCCTGTCTGTGTTGCAGCGTCAAGGGTAACCGCAGCCATGGACTGACAGAAAATTGGAGTAAATACGTACCTAGTACATGGCGATTATCAAGCTACATCCACATCTACATCTACATGGATAATCTGCAAAACACATTTAAGTGCCTGGCAGAGGATTCATCAAACCACATTCACAATTCTCTATTATTCCAATCTCGTACAGTGCGCGGAAAGAGTGAACACCTGTATCATTCCGTACGAGCTTTTATTTCCCTTATTTTATCATGGTGATCGTTCCTCCCTATGTAGGTCGGTGTCAACAAAATATTTTCGCATTATGAGGAGATAGTTGGTGATTGGAATTTCGTGAGAAGATTGCGTCCCAACGAAAAACGCCTTTCTTTCAATATTTCGGGATAATACAAAACGTGCTGCCTTTCTTTGAACTTTTTCGATGTACTCCGTCAGTCCTATCAGCACAGCAGTATTCTAAAAGAGGCCGGACAAGGTTAATGTAGGCAGTCTACTTATTAGATCTACTACATTTTTTATGTGCCAATAAAACGCAGTCTTAGGTTAGCCTATCAAACAACATTTTCTGTTTGTTCCTTCCAATTTAAGTTGTTCATAATTGTAATACCTAAGTATTTAGTTGAATTTACGGCTTTTAGATTAGATTGATTTATCGTGTAAACGAAGTTTAACGAGTTCCTTTTAGCACTCATGTGGATGACCTCACACTTTTCGTTATTTAGGGTCAACTGGCAATTTTAGTACCATTCAAATATCTTTTCTAAATCGTTTTGCAGTTTGTTTTGGTCTTCTTATGAGATTATCAGTCGATACACGACTGTGTCATCTGCAAACAATCGAAGACGGCTGCTCAGACGGTCTCGAAAATCGTTAATATAGATAAGGAACAGCAAAGGGTCTATAACACTACCTTTGGGAACCCCAGAAATCACTTCTGTTTTACGCGATGACTTTCCGTCAATTACTACGAACTGTGACCTCTCTGACAGGAAATCACAAATCCAGTCACATAACTGAGACGATATTCCATAAGCACGCAATTTCACTACGAGCCGCTTGTCTGGTACAGTGTCAAAAGCCTTCCGGAAATCCAGAACCACGGAATCGAGCTGTTGTTGTTGTGGTGGTGGTCTTCAGTCTTGAGACTGGTTTGATGTAGCTCTCCATGCTACTCTATCCTGTGCAAGCTTCTGCGTCTCCCAGTACCTACTGCAACCTACATCCTTCTGAATCTGCTTAGTGTATTCATCTCTTGGTCTCCCTCTACGATTTTTACCCTCCACGCTGCCGCCCAATACTAAACTGGTGATCCCTTGACGCCTCAGAACATGTGATACTAACCGGTCCCTTCTTTTTGTCAAATTGTGCCACAAACTTCTCTTCTCCCCAATCCTATTCAATACTTTCTCATTAGTTGTGTGATCTACACATATAATCTTCAGCATTCTTCTGTAGCACCACATTTCAAAACCTTCTATCCTCTTCTTGTCCAAAAAATTTATCGTCAATGTTTCACTTCCATACATGGCAACACTCCATACAAATACTTTCACAAATGACTTTCTGACACTTAAATCTATACTCGATGTTAACAAATTTCTCTTCCTCAGAAACGCTTTCCTTGCCATTGCCAGTCTACATTTTGTATCCTCTCTACTTCGACCATCATCAGTTATTTTGCTCCCCAAATAGCAAAATTCCTTTACTACTTTAAGTGTCTCATTTCCTAATCTAATTCCCTCAACATCACCCGACTTAATTGGACTACATTCCATTTTCCTCGTTTTTCTTTGTTGATGTTCATCTTATATCATATATCAATAAACTGAAACGCCATTCCAGATGCTGAAGTTTTACTGCATCAACAACGGAACCATGATAAGGGTTAAATTCTCCTTATCTCCTTATATTGTCGCAGGCGTCAGGGGGAAAAGTTTCGAAAAAGGTTTGAAATAACATGAAAGTTTTCTCGACGGTCGGCAAGTGCTCTTACTCTCGCGTACTGGACTTGCAGTGTTGAACTTTCAACTCATTATGATACCTCTTAATGAGCTGACTGTGAGAGAATTCTACACTCCTGGAAATGGAAAAAAGAACACATTGACACCGGTATGTCAGACCCACCATACTTGCTCCGGACTCTGCGAGAGGGCTGTACAAGCAATGATCACACGCACGGCACAGCGGACACACCAGGAACCGCGGTGTTGGCCGTCGAATGGCGCTAGCTGCGCAGCATTTGTAGCACCGCCGCCGTCAGTGTCAGCCAGTTTGCCGTGGCATACGGAGCTCCATCGCACTCTTTAACACTGGTAGCATGCCGCGACAGCGTGGACGTGAACCGTATGTGATGTTGACGGACTTTGAGCGAAGGCGTATAGTGGGCATGCGGGAGGCCGGGTGGACGTACCGCCGATTTGCTCAAAACTTGGGGCGTGAGGTCTCCACAGTACATCAATGTTGTCGCCAGTGGTCGGCGGAAGGTGCACGTGCCCGTCGACCTGGGACCGGAACGCAGCGACGCACGGATGCACGCCAAGACCGTAGGATCCTACGCAGTGCCGTAGGGGACTGCACCGCCACTTCCCAGCAAATTAGGGACACTGTTGCTCCTGGGGTATCGGCGAGGACCATTCGCAACCGTCTACATGAAGCTGGGCTACGGTCCCGCACACCATTAGGCCGTCTTCCGCTCACGCCCCAACATCGTGCAGCCCGCCTCCAGTGGTGTCGCGACAGGCGTGAATGGAGGGACGAATGGAGACGTGTCGTCTTCAGTGATGAGAGTCGCTTCTGCCTTGGTGCCAATGATGGTCGAATGCGTGTTTGACGCCGTGCAGGTGAGCGCCACAATCAGGACTGCATACTACCGAGGCACACAGGGCCAACACCCGACATCATGGTGTGGGGAGCGATCTCCTACACTGGCCGTACACGTCTGGTGATCGTCGAGGGGACACTGAATAGTGCACGGTACATCCAAACCGTCATCGAACCCATCGTTCTACCATTCCTAGACCGGCAAGGGAACTTGATATTCCAACAGGACAATGCACGTCCACATGTATCCCGTGCCACCCAACGTGCTCTAGAAGGTGTAAGTCAACTACCCTGGCCAGCAAGATCTCCGGATCTGTCCCCCATTGAGAATGTTTGGGACTGGATGAAGCGTCGTCTCACGCGGTCTGCACGTCCAGCACGAACGCTGGTCCAACTGAGGCGCCAGGTGGAAATGGCATGGCAAGCCGTTCCACAGGACTACATCCAGCATCTCTACGATCGTCTCCATGGGAGAATAGCAGCCTGCATTGCTCCGAAAGGTGGATATACACTATACTAGTGCCGACATTGTGCATGCTCTGTTGCCTGTGTCTATGTGCCTGTGGTTCTGTCATTGTGATCATGTGATGTATCTGACCCTAGGAATGTGTCAATAAAGTTTCCCCTTCCTGGGACAATGAATTCACGGCGTTCTTATTTCAATTTCCAGCAGTGTAAATTCTAAATTTCGGTCAATAATTATATGAAATACTGAATATCAATCGTCTCTTTTGCCCCTGGAAGGCGTTGGACAAAGAGCCTGCAGCTACTCCATGTTACCCATTTTGTAAGGCAGACTGGCGAGAACGAAGTGGGGGACCCTCTGTCGGCAGTGATGGCAGCCAACTGCAGGCGCACCGCGCCTCCACAGCCGGTGGGCGGCGGTCAATCGCAGCTGCGCCGCGCCGCGCCCTGACACGGCTTACCTTATAAGCCTGCGAGCCGCCGGCTGACACGTCACGAGGCCGTATCCCGCTGCGGCGGCCTTGTCACGGGCGCTGTGGCTGTCAGCGGCCGTATCTGCTGCACACTCGCTAATCCCACTCTTCAGTCGAGTGTTTGCCGCACCCCCAACCCGTCACTGCTTGTCGCCTATGGTAATGGAGTTACTTTTTACGAAAGAAGACAAATGTAGTTACTTACTGCTTATCTGACTGACGCATTCTGGTTCTGAGAAATCTTGACAGATCGTGTCGGCTAAATCGTTGGGGTACACACACTTCGAATGCCGTGTCTCGATAACATAAACCGAAGTAGCTTGTTCACATCCTTTTGCATACGCAGGCTTGCCGGAAACTGCTGTCGCCAGATATACTGGTGAAATACCGAGCGAGGTGGCGCAGTGGTTAGCACACTGGATTCACATTCGGGAGTACGACGGTTCAATCCCGCGTGCGGCCATGCTGATTTAGGTTTTCCGTGATTTCCCTAAATCTCTCCAGGCAAATGCCGGGATGGTTCCTCTGAAAGGGCACTGCCGAGCCGCGCGGGATTAGGCTAGCGGTCTAGGGCGCTGCAGTCGTGGACTGTACGGCTGGTCCCGGCGGAGGTTCGAGTCCTCCCTCGGGCATGGGTGTGTGTGTGTTTGTTCGTAGGATAATTTATGTTAAGTAGTGTGTAAGTTCAGGGACTGATGACCTTAGCAGTTAAGTCCCATAAGATTTCACACACCTTTTTTTTTTTTTTTTGGCATGGTCGACTTTCTTCCCCGTCCTTCATTAATCCGATGAGACCGATGACCTCACTGTTTGGTCTCTTCCACCAAACAACCCAACCCCAACCCAACAGGTGAAATATGTGTACAAATACATGTGAACTGTGTTAAATATGAGTGAAACATATGGGCCGGCCGTAATGGCCGAGCGGTTCTAAGCGCTTCAGTCTGGAACCGCGCGACCACTACAGTCGCAGGTTCGAATCCTGCCTCGGGCATGGATGTGTGTGATGTCCTTAGGTTAGTTAGGTTTAAGTAGTTATAAGTTCTAGGGGACTGATGACCTCAGATGTTACGTCCCATAGTGCTCAGAGCCATTTGTGAAACATATGTGACATGTGCACACATGGGCAAAGCCGGGGTAACAATCGGATTTTCATCCGGTTTTGATTAAAAGATATGCTGATTAACAAGGAAGGTTTTTTTTTATACACGGTGAGCATCCAATAAAACCGACAAACTGCAGGGACAGTTCGTAATTGGAAAAGAAGGGAAAAGATGTCGTACGAATAAATGTCCAGAATTGCTTCGCTGACACGGTAGAGGGCGCTGTCGAATGAAAGTTATCTCCGACCACGTGCCGTGTGTTCCTTGTGTGTTGCAGGCTGTGTGACTGACGCAGCGTACTGTAAGCGGAAGAATAGTCCGGTATTCACGTCGGGAATAAGCCGAGATGGTGTTTGTGTACTAACAACTAAAGCGAAACGCTCGAGAGGTAGCACAGCTATACCAAAACAAATACCCTCACAGACGCTAACCACATAACACAACATTTCAAGCCCTTTATGGGCGTTTGTGTGATCATGGGTCCTTTCAGCGACACGAAGGTGCGAGGAAGCGGCGTAGTGTGTATGCACCAGATCTGAAGGACCCGGTCCCACAGAATATTGTGACGAACCCTAGTACAGGCTCCAGGCAAGTGGCCTACCAACATGGTTTAAGCCAAAGTACGATTATTTGTATCCTGCAGGACAATCACTACTGTCCCTAACATCTGAAATCCCTTGGTGGCCGCTTTGAACACTATTGTGACGTCGATGCGCTGCAGTTCTCTACTGTCATTGCATGCAACCATCCATTTCCGGACGCATGTTCATTAGGTATGTTTCTCCATTTATGAATCCGTTAGTTTTATTAAATGTTCATCCTGTATCAGTCAGAAACATTTCGTGCAGATAGTCTGAGTTATGGTGAACTAAAATTAACTTGTGAAAACGATGCCATTGTTAGCTAGCAAACAGCCAATATAACTCGATAGAGAAGCACTACCTCAAGACCACAGCGTGTGGGACCTAAATAGCATCTGTTAAGGTCATCTAGAAGTACAGTAATGGTTGGAAAAGAAAGTAACGGAGTTGAGTCCCTTCACGTTAATTTTATTTTTGTTTTCACCTTTTGACTTTCTTGCACTGTGAATAAACCGAGACGCTGGTCGATGTATTATGTTTATTCGTTAAAGAGAGAAAAAAGAAAAGCAATATAGTGTGTGACTGGAATCCGAAAGGTTCGGCATCGAATCCCAGCTGGGAATTTTATTTTTCACACAGCCTGTTAAACCTAGCTTTCACCTCCCAATTATTTGGAGATACGCATTTCGAAATATGACGAACAGTTCTGCTTCCCTCAGATTAGCAACTACGATTCGCAATCTTAGTTCACTGCAAATTATTCGAACAATGGACAGTGGTTACTCAGATCAGAAGTGCAGCAACAAATATGACCAATAACGGTCAGCCTGACAAACATCAGCCTGTGATGTGAGACTTGCATCTTGAAATAATTAAATATTCCAACCAATAGTTCCCTGCAATCGTATGAGAACAACTGCAAAGCAAAAAACACATGCGAATCCAAGTACATGATATTTTCTATGCTACAAGTGAAACGTCTTCCGAAAAACTACTTTTGCTGCTTCCCAAACTTTGCTTCGTTTACACACAGTGCGTTTTTTCAGCAGAGCAGCAGATAACTGAACACACAACATTCTGCCGTCCTCGAATCAAACACGATTATTTGTGTCACCTGGCATAAAAGTCTCCCATAAGGAGCCCAGGACAAAGAATTGCGGCAATGAGTCTCAACAGTGCATCACTGCGCTGTAACACGAGGCAGACATGCCCATCACGCGGGTTCCTTTTATTTGTGCCACCTCAGCCAGCTTCCAATAGCTAATGAATCACTTACACACACATACACTCATGTTTCGCATTCAATATTTACATTGGTTGCAAACACACTACTTATGTCACGATGTGTTCCCATCATTGCCATTAGCTGTCTCTCCAAACATCAACTCAGTATTGAACACATAACATTCATACACCCACGCAACTCTTCTGCCTTGTACTGCTGATCTTAAGCTATATGAAACTGATGACATTCAGTTGCTTCATGTTATTCTCCGAAATTTATTCATAGCTCCATGCAGTAGCCCGCAAAACAAATAACCGCAACATTCAAGTCATCTGGCCGTAGATCATTAATGCTACCAGTGCGAAGTCGGATCGGGTCGCTAGTATTAAATAAACGTGGATAAATAACAGGAAAAACTGCAGAAAATCATTATGTGGGCGCAAGAGCTGCTTAAAATGCCAGGAATATCAAACCAATACACTACTGCCCATTAAAATTGCTATACCTCGAAGATGACGTGCTACAGACGCGAATTTTCACCGACAGGAAGAAGATGCTGTTATATGCAAATGATTAGGTTTTCAGAGCATTCACACAAGGTAGGCGCCGGTGCCGACACCTACAACCTGCTGACATGAGGAAAGTTTCCAACCGATTTCTCATACACAAACAGTTGACCGGCGTTGCCTGGTGAAACGTTGTTCAAATGGTTCAAATTGCTTTGAGCACTATGGGACTTAACTTCTGAGGTCATCAGTTCCCTACAACTAATTAAACCTAACTAACGTAAGGACATCACACTCATCCACGCCCGAGGCAGGATTCGGACATGCGACCGTGGCGAACGCGCGGTCCCAGACTGTGTGTGAAACGTTTTTGAGATGCCTCATGTAAGTAGGTGAAATGCATACCATCACGTTTCCGACTTAGATAAAGGTCGAATTGTAGCCTACCGTGATCGCGGTTTATCGTATCGCGACATGGCTGCTCGCGTTGGTTGAGATCCAATGACTGTTAGCAGAATATGGAATCGGTGGGTTCAGGAGGGTAATTCGGAACCCGGTGCTGGATCCCAACGGCCTCGTATCACTAGCAGTCGAGATGACACACATCTTATCCGCACGTCTCGATCCCTGAGTCAACAAATGGGGACGTTTGCAACACAACAACCATCTGCACGAACAGTTCGACGACGTTTGCAGCAGCATGGACTATCAGCTCGGAGACCATGGCTGCGGTTACCCTTGACACTGCATCACAGACAGGAGCGCCAGCGATCGTGTAGTCAACGACGAACCTGGGTGCACGAATGGCAAAACGTCATTTTTTCTGGTGAATCCAGGTTCAGTTTACAGCATCATGATGGTCGCATCCGTGTTTGGCAACATCGCGGTGTACGCACATTGGAAGCGTGTATTCGTCGTTGCCATACTGGCGTACGACCCTGCGTGATGGTATGGGGTGCCATTGGTTACACGTCTCGGCCACCTCTTGTTCGCATTGACGGCACTTTGAACAGTGGACGTTACATTTCAAATGTGTTACGACCCGTGGCTCTACCCTTCATTCGATCCCTACGAAACCCTACACTTCAGCAGGATAATGCACGACCGCATGTTGCAGGTCCTGTAAGGGCGTTTGTGGATAAAGAAAATGTTCCACTGCTGCCCTTCCCAGCACATTCTCCAGATCTCTCACCAAATGAATACATCTGGTGAATGGTGGCCGAGCAACTGGCTCGTCACAATACGCCAGTCACTTCTCTTGATTAACTCTGGTATCGCGTTGAAGCTGCATGGGCAGCTGTAACTGTACACGCCATCCAAGCTCTGTTTGACACAATGCTCAGGTGCATCAAGGCTGTTATTACGGCCAGAGATGGTTGTTCTGGGTACTGATTTCTGTGGATCTATGCAGCCTAATTGCCTGAAAATGCAATCACATGTCAGTTAGCAGCACGGTCCACACTTACTGCTGAATTAAACTTTCACAATATTAAGCGTGAGTATATGAAGTAATACTAACGTCCAACTAATAATAAACTAAATATACTGTATTTTCCCGTAAATTAAATCAGTTTTTTCCTTACGATAATTTCAGTTATTCCCACAAGACCTGAACTTTTGCCACAAACTTCATAAAATAAGCCACTTTCTCTTTACTGAATTGTGGAAGTTATGAATATCCCTCGAACTGGAGATTTGTCCAGCTTGTTACAACTTCCGAACAAGAGCGGACGAAAAGCGTACCAAGCGAGCACAGCAGTGGACGACAGAAGCTGCCAAAGATTTCCGCAGGACGACCATGTCCACGAACAAGATGGAGGAGGATATCCTTCTGGATCTGGAAGGATTGCTGTCTGTTCCAGCGATCGCTACATATGCTAAGTACATAATCCAACGCTTTTATCAGATTTGCTTGAAAAATAGCCTGCGAATGGTACATACAGTTGTGATCAAAATTTGCTGCCTGCATTCTCTGTCATAATGCGTTGCCATTCCTCAGTATTTTTGAAAGTCTATTCTTGATCCACGATTATGTCTCGATTTTGTGGTCGTAGAAAATGACATTGCCTATTAGTACGTCATCATTTTATTAGAACTAAATATTTCTCAATTATCCTACGTACTCTGTGGATCTATGCACCCTAATTGCCTGAAAATGCAATCACATGTCAGTTCTAGTATAATATATTTGTCTAATGAATACCCGTTTATCATCTGCATTTCTTCTTGATGTAGCAATTTTAATGGCCTTCAAGCCACCTTGAAAGCTAACTCGTCAGTCAACGTTACTGCTACACTGTAACAATTCCCTATGTGCGTCTTTTCAGGGTCGCATTTGTCTCCGACTTTTTATGGATATTGCGCGACTGCATTGAACAGCGCAGGTGGAGCAGCTCTTGGAGCGAGACGATATTCAGCGAATGCACTGGCCTGCTGTTCCCCTGACTTAAGTTACACAGAGGTCATTTAGGATGCACTGGAGAGATGTATTTCAGGACGCTCACATGCACAAACGACCATTCAGCATCTGTGAACCGTGCTGGTTGACGAATGTCAAGCCCTACCACAGTAACTGCTAACCGTCCTCGTGACCAGCCGGGAGCACGTTGCAGGACGTGCATTGCTGCCCATGGTGATCACACACCATTTTCAGAACAATTTCCCGCCTTTTTTAATATCCCAGGGACCATCACCAATAGGCGTGACTTCACTGTAATTACTGTCTTGTTGCTTAGGCTTTTCAGTTACTTTCTGTACTATTTTGTTGCAGTTGCTTGTATCAGGTATATAAGTTTTATAGAGATGTGTTACTTTCCAGTGACACCTACGGTAATGAAGAAGATATTTTCGTCCTTAATCTCTGCACATCAGTGTAGTTAAATAAATGAATTATATTTTATTCCTAAGAAAGGGCTACGACTATTCGAGACCTGCAGGATGATGGGAGCCGACCACTGATAGGTATTGAAACGCAAAGCACACCTGCTAGATAACGTACAAAATTGGTAGCTTTGGAATTCAGCTGAGAAAGGTCAACTCGGTTCGCACGCTCATCAACCTACTCTCCGAACACTTTCAGTCACATTAATGCGGCTCCTATAATCTTGTAACTTATTTGGACACAATTCATACGTCACTGAATGAACAAGCTGTAAACCGATGGGTTTGCAATATGTAGTACCAACATTAGGCTCTTCGGGCTTCATTACATGGTTTCATTGATTAGCAGATAAATTCCCAGGTTAATCCACAACTGCAGTATCGTTCTTCCTTTCAGCTGATTTACGCGGCACTTCAAAATACGAGCTTAACCACGTGTGTTTGGTTTATACGATTACCGTCGCATCGGTTTCATTGGCGCTCTGTTCATTACGAATGTATAGAGATGAGCAAACTCGTTCGTTGTTTTCTTCCTCTTACTATAACTGTACTTGTTAATGTATTCGAAATTCCGTCAGTATTACTTTCTTTCAGTGTGATATACAACAGGAGAATTTCTCACAATAAATGATAATTAATTGAAACCCTCAGCTGCCGACAGGTGTTTTTGATATACCTCTATGGGGACAGCTGAAAATGTGTGCCCCGACCGGGACTCAGACCAGGGATCTCCTTCTTACATAGCAGACGCTCTGTCCATCTCAGGCACCGAGGATACCGATTAATAGCGTGACTGCAAGCACTTATCCTTTGCACGCTTCCCGTGAGACCCACATTTCCAACAGTCGGCAATCTACATACGTAATGCACCTAACAGATATTTGCCCATCCACATCATTCGTGCACACTTAGGTGCCGATTCCCGTAAGAGTTCGGGAAACCTGTCGCATTAGCATAGACGAAGGTCAATGGCTGGGTACGTATTTTAAGCTGTCCCCATAGAGGTATATCAGCAATACCTGTCGCCAGCTCAGGTTTTCAGTTACTTATCATTTATTCTAGAGAAGCTGCAGGGTCATCAATGGTATCTTGTCTTTCGAGAACAGCTTTTGACCTTACCAACAATTGATACACCTTCATATTTGTGTGGTTTGACTTATTCTAGTCGTAGGGTACTACATTCCTCTGTTTTCTGACATGAACAAGTACACATTTAGTAACTTGTAGGGCAAGCTACCAATCTCTTCACAACTTTGGAATCTTATCATAATCTGACACTATGCGTGTACCGGACTTTTTCAAATAGTACTTTATTATCCATCTGCAGAATGTTTGAGGCTACTAATAATGCTTTCTTCCAGTTTATAAAGTTACTAATTATTAGTATACAACATGAACAGCAAGGGTCTTAACACATTTCGTTAGGGAACGCCTAAAGTTACGTTATATTTGTCGATAAATGTCCATCCAAGATAACACACCGAGTGCTTCCTACCGAGAAGTACTCATTCTAGTCACAAATTTGGTTTGATATCTCGTATGGTAGTAGTTTCGTCAATACGCACTGTGGTAGTACTGAGGCAAATACTGTTCAGAAGTCAAGAAATACTCCGTACATCTAATCTCCATGTCCGTGGCTTTGAGAATACGAGGTGAGGAAAGCACTAGTTGGATTTAGCAAGACCGATGTTGTCGATATCGATGCTGTTTGGTACGGAAGAGATTATCGTGTTCGAGACAGTTCATCCCGTTTCAGGTGAGAATCACGACGCTGCTGAAAAATACTTACTCATGATATTTATATTTAAACGTTAAATTCAGGGAGTAACTGAGACGTAGAATACACCAACACATGCCATATCATCATGTGAAGGATAGAGGCTTGCATCCTTTACGAGAACATTAGGTGTACTTAGAGATTTACCATTGCATCACTCAGTACTCGTCATAAAATCCTCGATGACGCACATCTTCTGTTAGTAGTACGTTAGGATGTAGCATGCAGAACAATTATAGTTTATTTAGAGACGTTGTCATCGCCCTATGCGGTAGTTTCCTCAGTGCCGATGCTGGTAACTGCAACTTTTTCTGCATGCATGATAGCAGTTGCTGTTTCAGAAGAAATGAACATAATGTTTACCTACATGTTTTTCTCCAACAGCCAAACGGCCTTCCACAAACTTCAAGAAATATTTCCACCGGCTCCGCATCCATAAAAAAAACTTGTTTTATTACAATAAAGTTTCTTCGCAGCAAGTTATTATTCAGCTTGTCATTCCTTCACTCCCCAGCTGTAATTCAAAACGGAATATAAAAATGAGATTACTTTAACTTTAATCCAGTTACGAAAGTAGAGGAGAGCCAGAACAGAGCGCGGAAAGAGGCAGGCAGTTGTAAATCACTGCTACCGAGCATGTGGTCCAACACTGAGCAGTCGACAGCAGTAACTACGTCACACGACAACAGGTACACTTCCCCCAAAGCACCGATTGGAAGTCAATCGCAGGACACGAATTTCGAGCAGAATATCTGTATGACACATGGTAACAGTTTCAGCCGCTGTGTGCGTCTCAAAGAAATGAACACGCCCATGAGTGAGCATAAAGGCATCACAAGTCTTTCACCGTTGTTCTACTCCAGGATGATAGCAGCGTGTGGATTTCCAGGTTGAAATGTATATCCTTCATTCTTATGATAGAAGAAATTCTGTTCTGCTGTGCTAACACTTGTGCATAGGTAAAAATTTCGTGAACTAACTGGCTCAGCTATGAGTTGGTTAAGGAATTGTGGGTGAAATACAAACATCTCATATACCTTTATTACGTAAAATGTAATATTAACTGCCGGTCGGTGTGGCCGAGATTTCTAGGCGCTTCAGTCTGGAACCGCGCGACCGCTACGGTCGCAGGTTCGAATCTTGCCTCGGGCATGGACTTGTCTGATGTCCTTAGGTTGGTTAGGTTTAAGTAGTTCTAAATTCTAGGAGACTGATGACCTTAGATGTTAAGTCCCATAGTGCTCAGAGCCATTTGAACCATTTTTAATATTAACTTACTTTCTGTTGCTGATTATGACCCACTTACTGTTATCCGTAATTCAATAGAAGTATCTGACCCGTTTTCATTTGTAGCGTGTGCAGTTAGTGCATTAAATGTGTTCTTGTGGGCAGTCTTTTTGGCAAAAAATTCCTTCTGCTATTTATTTGATCAGTCTGTTAAGTCCACACTTACTGCTAAATTAAACTTTCACAATATTAAACGTGAGTATATGAAGTAATACTAACGTACAACAAATAATAAACTAAATATACCGTATTTTCTCGTAAATTAAATCTGTTTTTCCCTTTGTGATAATTTCAGTTATTCCCACAAGACCTGAATTTTTGCCACAAACTTCATAAAATAAGCCACTTTCTCTTTACTGAATTGTGGAAGTTATGAATATCCCTCGAACTGGAGATCTGTCCAGCTTTTCACAACTTCCGCACAAGAGCGGACGTAAAGCGTACCAAGCGAGCACAGCAGCGGACGACAGAAGCTGCCAAAGATTTCCGCAGGACGACCATGTCCACGAAAAAGATGGAGGAGGATATCCTTCTGGATCTGGAAGGATTGCTGTGTGTTCCAGCGATCGCTACGTAAAACTAAGTACATAATCCAACGCATTTATCAGATTGGCTGGAAAAATAGCCTACGAATGGTACATACAGTTTTGATCAAAATTTGCTGCCTGTATTCTCTGTCATAATACGTTGCCATTCTTCAGTATTTTTGAAAGTCTATTCTTGATCTACGGTTATGTCTCGATTTTGTGGGCGTAGGAAATGAAATTTCTATTAGTACGTCATCATTTTATTAGAACTCAATATTTCTCAATTATCCTACGTACTCTGGCAGAAAATATACTGAAAATGACACATAAAATTACATTGTTACGGGTCCAATAGGATGTCTTCGCTTTTCCCGAGGATCACAACTTTTCCGGTTGTAAGGGGTCCTTGCATATGGTGCAGTGGTTACAGGGAGAGTCAGATGATTTATCAGAAACATAAGTGTAAGGAATAAAACTATCAGATTTGCGATAAATTTTTAGTTTACTTGAAAAAATCACTAGAATCGTCAATTCTTCATGCGTTCAAAAACGGTTACCTCCTTAACAGTTCGGAACAGCTAATATATCCTACGCTCTACATGTGGTTTATCAGAAAAAGTACGTTGACGGCTACCCCGTTAATAGCGCTGAGCATCTGTCATTTCCAACTATCTACCTGTGGTAATCACATTAAGACACTCGTGAATGCTCATTGCCTAAATTATACTCTAAGTTACGAAGACAGAATATTTGCACGGTATCATTTATCAGTTAATTACAGCGAGAGACTTTGATTACATAGTCTGGTCAGGTAGAACATAATGACAACCGAGCGACTATCGATATAAACGCACTCAAGTGGTAGCAGCGTCACCTGTCGATGAATGTTCGATAGACACTCGCACGGTGCACGTAGTGTCACTGAGGGTGTTGCCCATGTGTAGAATAGGGAAGGCGAGCGATGTAACTGATATTGACCGAGGGCAGATTGTGACGGCATGGGGGCTTGGAACGATGCTCTCGGAAACTGCAGGACTTATCGGGAGTTTCTGGAATGCTGTGGTTAGTGTCTTCGACACGTGGAGAAACAAGGGTGAAACCACGTGCAGACGTCGTGGGATTCGGTGGACATCCCTCATTACAGACGTCGGACGTCGCAGGCTGGGCAGATTGGTAAAATAGGACAGGCGCCGATGGCGTAATCAACATCAGATTTTACTCCTGGGCAAAGTACAAGTGTGTCTGAACACACAGTGCACCGAACACTCCTAAAGATGGGCCTCCGCAGATGATGACCCGCGCATGTGGCAATTTTAACACCACGACATCGCCAACTACGGAAAATGGGCAAGTGACCATCGGCATGAGATTTTGGTACACTGGAAGATCGTTGCATGGTCTGATGAATCCCGGTACCTTCGTTATCATGTCCACGAGAGTGCTCCTTGATTCCTGTACCGTGCGATGGAGACAGGCTGGCTGTGGCTCCATTATGCTCTTGGGAACGTTCACCTGGGTATCAGTTGTTCCAGTGGAGCTCGCGCAAGGCATCTTGACTATCGTACAATGGTTGTAGGCCACGTACACTCCTTAAACAGGATCATGTATCCCGACGGCAGTGGCATTTTTCAGGAAGATAATGTGCCATATTAAATGGCCAAGTGTGTGATGGAGTGGTTCGAGGAACACAATGGCTAGTTCTAATTGATGTGTTGGCCCCCAAATATCTTGATCTGAACCCAATCGTTCTCAGATGTGATTGAACGTGGCGTCAGAGTTCATCGCCCCCTCCCCGAAATGTACGAGAACTAGTTCACTTACGCGTGCAGATGTGGTACCAACTCCCTCCAGCAACCTACAAACATCTCAGTGCTTCATGCCACGACGCGTTGCCACTGTTAACCAAGCCGAAGGTGGAGGTACCGGCTGTTTCGTATATGGTCATAATGCATTTGTCACGGTATCATTTATTAGTTAATCACAGCAAGAGACTATAAATAAAGATGTGCACTGGCGATTCACCATCGTCGATAGGAGAGAGATAAGCTTTTGCATACCGTGGACCCGAAAAGCTTAGGGACAGCATTGTTCCGGTGCTGACAAGGGAACTTCCCCATCGCACCCCCCTCATATTTAGTTATAAGTTGGCACAGTGGATAGGCCTTGAAAAACTGAGCACAGATCAATTGATAAAACAGAAAGAAGTTGTGTGGAACTATGAAAAAAAAAGCAAAATATACAAACTGAGTAGTCCATGCGCAAGATAGGCAACATTAAGGATTGTGTGAGTTCCGGAGCACCGTGGTCCCGTGGTTAGCGTGAGCAGTTGCGGTTCCCTTATGAGTGCTTCCTCACAAGTAGCCAACGGTCGGAAATGAATATTTTATTCTTTACGAACATAAACAACTTCGCCAAATACCTACTGCTACGTTATTCGTAAGATACGGGCCACGAACAGCACGGAAGAACGCCATGCTGTCTGCCTAACTAGCTTGTTTGGACTCGAGAGAGGGTGTCCTTGACGAGGCCTAAGTCACGAACTGCCTTACGTCATACGAATATATTCCAAGTGGACGTCCATCCGTCAGGCGTCAACATGAGCAGGTAGAGGTCTTCCGCTCCATACCTTTCAGCGTATATTGATGCAATAGCCTCATACTTAACAAACGTATATAGCAACTCGCTCGACGAAATATCCATATACAAAGACAGGAATGTGACACAGTTCACGTCAGTATTAAAAAAAAATAGGAGTAATCCACCAAATTACAGACCCATACCATTAACGACAATAAGTAGCATGGTTTTGAAAACCTATATTTCTTTCGAACGTGAAAGTGTATTACCTCGAAGAGAACGGTCTATTGACACACAGTCAATAGGAAACATTATTCTTGTGAAACACATCTAGCTCTAGCAGTTAGTCTCGAGCTCTCGGCTGATATACGTCTACAGAGCGGCAGGTTAACTGCTTATCTTTACATATCTAGAATTCTATCTGCTTTTATGGTCTAATTCTTCAGTTAGTATCTCCGGTATGGGTAGGATGTGCGCAAGCTGTGTGCCGATTCATGAGGAACTGAGCGCAGTTCCCCAACAGCTGAACGCGCTTTTTGCTGCTGGTAGTCACCTTCAGTCTGTTGCCTCGGGGCGTAAAGGTGGCGGAGAATTTGGTGCGTCGCATTGGGCACCTCAGGTTTCGCTTGTTTTGCGCACAGGCTCTGCTTCCGAGGCATCTTCTAGTGCACCCAACGCGGTGGATCCGCTCTCGCAGCAGGGTGAATGGCCAGTGGTAACGCGGTCAAATCGCTAGAGGCGTAGGGCCAACGAGGAGACCGTCCGCCTGGCTACGACTATTCACCCAGTGGGAGGACGGGTGGCTGCTCGTCCAGCAGGGTCCGAGCTGGCACACGGCAGGAGGGGTCTATCGCTTATCGGCAGCTCCAACGTTAGACGCTTTATGGAGCCCCATAGGCAGATAGCGTTCAGGGCTCGAAAGGAAGCCAATGTGCACCTGGTATGCTCTGCCAGGGAACCTTATCCGAGATGTGGAGGCGACCTCGCCTGCGGCTGTCGAGAAACTGAGGTGCAAACTGTTGCTCACGTCAGCAACAACGACGCTTTTCACGTGGCTTCGGAAGCCATCCTCAGTTCATACCGAAGACTGGCGGAGTTGTATAAGGCTGCTAGCCTTGCGCGTGCAGTTTTCAGCATACTGGGTGCACATTGGCTTTCTCTCCAGCCCTGAAGGCTATCTGCATAAGGGCTCCCTAACGCGTCTAACGCTAGAGCTTCTGATAACAAATAAACCCCTCCCCCCGTGTGCATGCTCGGACCGTGCTAAAGGAGCAGCCATCTGTCCATTTACATGCTGAATGGGCGACGCCCGACGGACAGTCTCAACATTGGTCCTTCGTCTCGAGCGACACGAACGCATTACCACCCGCCACACCCCTGCTGTGAGGACAAATCCACTGCGTCGGAAGCACTTTACACAACCGTTCCCAGAGTTAATCGGGATCCATTGGTTAGGCGCCGAGTGGTGGGTCTTCGTCGATCCATTGACGGTTGCAGACTTCTAGATCAGCGTTATCGTTATCGTGAGGGGTCTTGTAGGATGTCCCTTGATGGGTCAGGGGTGCACTACACCAAGGAAACGGCGACTACTTGTGGTGGGCATATGAGGGTTTTTTAGGCTAGGTGGTGGTATGAGGTGGTCTGCTGAACACTCGCCAGTAGTTAAGCCAGAAGCAAAGTAAGACGAAGTTTAGAATAAGAACTTCGACTTTCAAAATTTTAGTGGCCGAGCGGTTCTAGGCGCTTGATGGGTCAGGGGTGCACTACACGAAGGAAACGCCGACTACTTGTGGTGGGCATATGAGGGTTTTTTAGGCTAGGTGGTAGTATGAGGTGGTCTGCTGAACACTCGACAGTAGATACGCCGCAAGGAAAGTCAGACGAAGTTTAGAATGAAGAACTTCGACTGTCAAAATTTTAGTGGCCGAGCGGTTCTACGCGCTTGATGGGTCAGGGGTGCACTACACGAAGGAAACGGTGACTACTTGTGGTGGGCATATGAGGGTTTTTTAGGCTAGGTGGTAGTATGAGGTGGTCTGCTGAACACTCGACAGTAGATACGCCGCAAGGAAAGTCAGACGAAGTTTAGAATGAAGAACTTCGACTGTCAAAATTTTAGTGGCCGAGCGGTTCTACGTGCTTGATGGGTCAGGGGTGCACTACACGAAGGAAACGGCGACTACTTGTGGTGGGCATATGAGGGTTCTTTAGGCTAGGTGGTAGTATGAGGTGGTCTGCTGAACACTCGACAGTAGATACGCCGCAAGGAAAGTCAGACGAAGTTTAGAATGAAGAACTTCGACTGTCAAAATTTTAGTGGCCGAGCGGTTCTAGGCGCTTGATGGGTCAGGGGTGCACTACACGAAGGAAACGGCGACTACTTGTGGTGGGCATATGAGGGTTTTTTAGGCTAGGTGGTAGTATGAGGTGGTCTGCTGAACACTCGCCAGTAGATAAGCCAGAAGGAAAGTAAGACGAAGTTTAGAATAAGAACTTCGACTGTCAAAATTTTAGTGGCCGAGCGGTTCTAGGCGCTTGATGGGTCAGGGGTGCACTACACGAAGGAAACGGTGACTACTTGTGGTGGGCATATGAGGGTTTTTTAGGCTAGGTGGTAGTATGAGGTGGTCTGCTGAACACTCGACAGTAGATACGCCGCAAGGAAAGTCAGACGAAGTTTAGAATGAAGAACTTCGACTGTCAAAATTTTAGTGGCCGAGCGGTTCTAGGCGCTTGATGGGTCAGGGGTGCACTACACGAAGGAAACGGCGACTACTTGTGGTGGGCATATGAGGGTTTTTTAGGCTAGGTGGTAGTATGAGGTGGTCTGCTGAACACTCGCCAGTAGATAAGCCAGAAGGAAAGTAAGACGAAGTTTAGAATAAGAACTTCGACTGTCAAAATTTTAGTGGCCGAGCGGTTCTAGGCGCTTGATGGGTCAGGGGTGCACTACACGAAGGAAACGGTGACTACTTGTGGTGGGCATATGAGGGTTTTTTAGGCTAGGTGGTAGTATGAGGTGGTCTGCTGAACACTCGACAGTAGATAAGCCAGAAGGAAAGTAAGACGAAGTTTAGAATAAGAACTTCGACTGTCAAAATTTTAGTGGCCGAGCGGTTCTACGCGCTTGATGGGTCAGGGGTGCACTACACGAAGGAAACGGCGACTACTTGTGGTGGGCATATGAGTTTTTTTTAGGCTAGATGGTAGTATGAGGTGGTCTGCTGAACACTCGCCAGTAGATAAGCCAGAAGGAAAGTAGGACGAAGTTTAGAATAAGAACTTCGACTGTCAAACTTTTAGTGGCCGAGCGGTTCTAGGCGCTTGATGGGTCAGGGGTGCACTACACGAAGGAAACGGTGACTACTTGTGGTGGGCATATGAGGGTTTTTTAGGCTAGGTGGTAGTATGATAGTATGAGGTGGTCTGCTGAACACTCGCCAGTAGATAAGCCAGAAGGAAAGTAAGACGAAGTTTAGAATGAAGAACTTCGACTGTCAAAATTTTAGTGGCCGAGCGGTTCTAGGCGCCTGATGGGTCAGGGGTGCACTACACGAAGGAAACGGCGACTACTTGTGGTTGGCATATGAGGGTTTTTTAGGCTAGGTGGTAGTATGAGGTGGTCTGCTGAACACTCGACAGTAGATACGCCGCAAGGAATGTCAGACGAAGTTTAGAATGAAGAACTTCGACTGTCAAAATTTTAGTGGCTGAGCGGTTCTAGGCCCTTGATGGGTCAGGGGTGCACTACACGAAGGAAATGGTGACTACTTGTGGTGGGCATATGAGGGTCTTTTAGGCTAGGTGGTAGTATGAGGTGGTCTGCTGAACACTCGACAGTAGATAAGCCAGAAGGAAAGTAAGACGAAGTTTAGAATAAGAACTTCGACTGTCAAAATTTTAGTGGCCGAGCGGTTCTACGCGCTTGATGGGTCAGGGGTGCACTACACGAAGGAAACGGCGACTACTTGTGGTGGGCATATGAGTTTTTTTTAGGCTAGATGGTAGTATGAGGTGGTCTGCTGAACACTCGCCAGTAGATAAGCCAGAAGGAAAGTAAGACGAAGTTTAGAATAACAACTTCGACTGTCAAAATTTTAGTGGCCGAGCGGTTCTAGGCGCTTGATGGGTCAGGGGTGCACTACACGAAGGAAACGGTGACTACTTGTGGTGGGCATATGAGGGTTTTTTAGGCTAGGTGGTAGTATGATAGTATGAGGTGGTCTGCTGAACACTCGCCAGTAGATAAGCCAGAAGGAAAGTAAGACGAAGTTTAGAATGAAGAACTTCGACTGTCAAAATTTTAGTGGCCGAGCGGTTCTACGCGCTTTATGGGTCAGGGGTGCACTACACGAAGGAAACGGCGACTACTTGTGGTGGGCATATGAGGGTTTTTTAGGCTAGGTGGTAGTATGAGGTGGTCTGCTGAACACTCGACAGTAGATACGCCGCAAGGAAAGTCAGACGAAGTTTAGAATGAAGAACTTCGACTGTCAAAATTTTAGTGGCCGAGCAGTTCTAGGCGCTTGATGGGTCAGGGGTGCACTACACGAAGGAAACGGCGACTACTTGTGGTGGGCATATGAGGGTTTTTTAGGCTAGGTGGTAGTATGAGGTGGTCTGCTGAACACTCGACAGTAGATACGCTGCAAGGAAAGTCAGACGAAGTTTAGATTGAAGAACTTCGACTGTCAAAATTTTAGTGGCCGAGCGGTTCTAGGCGCTTGATGGGTCAGGGGTGCACTGCACGAAGGAAACGGCGACTACTTGTGGTAGGCATATGAGGGTTTTTTAGGCTAGGTGGTAGTATGAGGTGGTCTGCTGAACACTCGCCAGTAGATAAGCCAGAAGGAAAGTAAGACGAAGTTTAGAATAAGAACTTCGACTGTCAAAATTTTAGTGGCCGAGCGGTTCTAGGCGCTTGATGGATCAGGGGTGCACTACACGAAGGAAACGGCGACTACTTGTGGTGGGCATATGAGTTTTTTTTAGGCTAGATGGTAGTATGAGGTGGTCTGCTGAACACTCGACAGTAGATACGCCGCAAGGAAAGTCAGACGAAGTTTAGAATGAAGAACTTCGACTGTCAAAATTTTAGCGGCCGAGCGGTTCTAGGCGCCTGATGGGTCAGGGGTGCACTACACGAAGGAAACGGCAACTACTTGTGGTGGGCATATGAGTTTTTTTTAGGCTAGATGGTAGTATGAGGTGGTCTGCTGAACACTCGACAGTAGATACGCCGCAAGGAAAGTCAGACGAAGTTTAGAATGAAGAACTCCTACTGTCAAAATTTTAGTGGCCGAGCGGTTCTACGCGCTTGATGGGTCAGGGGTGCACTACACGAAGGAAACGGCGACTACTTGTGGTGGGCATATGAGTTTTTTTTAGGCTAGATGGTAGTATGAGGTGGTCTGCTGAACACTCGACAGTAGATACGCCGCAAGGAAAGTCAGACGAAGTTTAGAATGAAGAACTTCGACTGTCAAAATTTTAGTGGTCGAGCGGTTCTAGGCGCTTCAGTCTGGAACCGCTTGACCGCTACGGTCGCAGGTTCTAATCCTGCCTCGCGCATGGATGAGTGTGATGTCCTTAGTTAGGTTTAAGTAGTTCTACGTTCTAGGGGACTGATGACCTCAGAAGTTAAGCCCCATAGTGCTCAGACCATTTGTCAAAATTTTATCAGTAAACTGTCGAAGTGTTCGTAATGAAGTTCCCGAATTTACTGTCGTCCTGAAAAGTTCTCGCGCTCGAGTAGTTCTTGAGGCCGACAGTTGCCAAATCGGAGCTTTACGACATTTAGCGAGTCATGGAACGTATATCGGAAAAACGTATTAGAAACTATAACATGCGGAGTCTTCATTGCAGTTGACAAAAATATTGTCTATTGAGGCCGAAGTTGAGTAAGACAGTGACGTTATCTGGTCGCGTATAACAGGTGTAGGGGACACCACGTTAATTGTTGGATGTTTTTACTGACTATCAGATTCCGGTTTGAAATTTCTAGAATCATAAAAACAAATTCTGCGGTCAGTAGCGCGCAATACCCAGATAATGCAAAATTAATTGCAGGCGACTATAACTTACCGAGTATAGACTGGGATGTCTATGGATTCATTGTGGAGGATTCAGACAGACAGTCATGCGAAATACTTTTGAACACGTTTCCTGAAAACGTCTTGAGCAGCTAGCCCTGCATCCCACACGGAATGAAAATATCAGACCTTGTAGCTACAAGTAGGCCGGGCCTTATAGACAATGTCAGCACAGACACAGGTATTATCGATCATGATGTCAGTATAGCAACTATGACTACGAAAGTTGATAAATCTGTCAAGGAGGCTAGGAGAGTGCTTCTGCTAGACGAAGCAGTTTTTAGCATCTCATTTGGACAATGGTGGAAGGGCAACAGGTGGATGTAGAGGAATTATGGGCGAAGTTTAAGCAGATTGTAAATCGTGGTCTGGAGAGATATGTGCCTAGTGAGAGGATAAAGGATGGAAAAGATTCATCGTGATGTAATGAAGAAATTCGGAAGCTGCTGAGGAAGCAAATACTGCATTCTCGGTTCAAAAGCGAATGCACAAATGACGACAAGCGAAGGTTAGTAGACATTCGTGCCTCTGTGGAGAGGTCTATGTGCGAAACATACAACTACTACCACCGTCACATCATAGAAAAATATCTGGCAGAGAATATGACAAAATTTTGATCGTGTGCTAAATCTCTACGTGTGTCTAATGCTTCGATTCAGTTTCTTGTTGGACAGTCTGCTGTGGCAGTTGAAGAGAGCAAATGGAAAGCCCGAGGGTTTAAAATTCACGTTCAAGAATTCGTTCACACAGGAGAATCGTGGAAACATACCGTCATTTGACCATCGGGCAGACTCCCATATGGAAGACATAGTAATAAGCATCCCTGGCTAAGAAAAATAATTGAAAAAATTTGAAGGTAAATAAAGAACCGTCTGAATGTAATCCTCATTCCGTTTTGAAAAATGTACTCCACTGAATTAGCCCCTTACCTAGCGCAAATTTATTACGAATCTCTGTGTCAGCAAAAAATTCCCAAGAGACTGCAAAAAGAACAGGTAACTCCAGTATAAGCGGACTCGCAACAGATCAATATCCCTAACATAGGTCTGCTGTATAATTCTTGAACATATTCTCAGTTCGAACACATCAAACTTCCTTCAGACTTAGAAGCTTATGTCCACGAATCAGCATGGTTTTAGAAAGCTTCACTCGTACGAAACTCACCTTGCCCTTTTCTCGCATGATATACTGGAAACGATGATGAAGAGAAACAGGCAGGTCTTCAGTCGATGCAGCCTTGTTCCCATACGTTACTGAACGTGACCTATACACTCCTGTTTAGTAATGGTAACATCATTTCCATAAGGTTTCAGCTCAGATACAGCACCAAAAGACTTCGAATCACCATCACCCAGGAACTGTAGGTATCTGATCTTGTACCACAGAAGAGCGCGACTGAAAATGTCTTTCACACCGGAAACTTCCATGGCCCCACTAGACCCACTGTAATTCCTTCGACAGTTTTCTGCATGCTCATCCTTCACTCTTTTAGGACACCTACAGTGCTTGGATTTAATTACAACATCCATAACTTTTGTAGTATCAGCACTTGTTGCCGTTATTACCCCATTACGTGAAGTGTGCCCCCGCTTCTGCCACGTACCATCTAGTGCGACAGTCAGGTCCCGAGGATTCTGAACATATGGAATTTCTTCATTCACCGTTACAGCCTCCTCCACTGCTTCTTTCATGGATTCTTGGGCAATATCTTCAGCACAGGATCCAACAACCGAGTTATATTTGGAGAATTTCGCTGGTGGTGGTGGTAGATTCATTGCACCACAACACATTTGACCAGCAGAGTATCCCTTACCGATTGACCTTAGAGCATAAACACATATAATATTTACACCGTAGTACTTTCTTTTCTCACTATCAGTTTCACCTTGGCCTAGTTAGACATATTCTGAGTTCCAAAATGAAACACTGTAATGACAACTAGAACAATGGAGACAGATTTCTGCTGCAAGTCCTATGTGTCGCTTGACATTTACTGACATACTCAATTTGCAACATTCCTTACAGAGTACTGAACTCTCAATCACCTTTGAGAGCAATGAAATGTTAATTATTTCGTTCACATTATCCTCACTACACTTCTCCAATAAATTTTTCAGTTGGTCCATGCAACTTCTTCCTTGTGCTAGAGACAGGAGTAGATTGCACTTCATGAATATCCTCACTATTTTCAGAATCATTTCCCAAGGTCGGAGAAATTGTCAAGTTCCACTAGTGAACCTTTGAGGAGGCTTCTTCCTCTTGTAAACTCTGTTACTAAATGGAGGCATATTTGATAAGTTCCAGTTACGCAATAGAAATACAACACAAATCGTGCAATAACCACCAAATGCTCAATGTAAACAACAGTATCCAAAGACTACAATACGCAGACAAAACAACTGCCTATCAAATGGTGTTGCCAACATAATACAAAGTCTTTGGAGAGACCGGAAGTTTTGAATAACGATGTTTTCAATGAACATGTAACCATGGAAATTCAATGTCGCGACATGCCCCTTACTGCAAATTATTAAAAATACTGGTTGCAATACTTTGTGTTGAGCTACAGGTAAGATTAATATGCCATTTTAAATATGAATATCTGTAGTATTTTATTTCACAATGAACTGACAACCCAAAATTTCATCATTTTTAGGTTCCGGGTTCCCTTAATGAAGGTACGAGTGCATGGAATAGGTACACAGATAGGTGAGTGGGTCGAAGGCTTCTTAAGTAATTGAACTTGTTCTCTGTATACACAAACGATTTGGCGGACAAGGTGGGCAGCAGTCTGCGGTTGGATTCTCATGATGGCGTGGTATACGGTAAGGTGTCGACTGATTATAGGACGGTACAAGACGCGTTAGACAAAATTTCCAGTTGGTGTGATGAGTGGCATCTAGCCCTAAATGAGGAAAAATGAAAGTTAATGCAGATGAGTAGGAAACCTGTGATGTTCGGATACAGCATTAGTAGTGTCCTGCTTGACAGTCGAGTCGTTTAAATATCTGGGCGTAACGTAATGGAGCGAGCTCGTGAGAATTTTGGTAGGGATGGCGAATGGTCGACATCGGTTTGTTAACAGAATTTTAGGAAAGAGAGGTTCAACTGCAAAGGAGACCGCATAAACGACGTTGGTGCGAACTATTGTTGAGTACTGCTCGAGTGTTTGGGATCCGTACCAGAACGGATTGAAGGAAGACATCGAAACAGTTCAGAGGCGGGCTGCGGGATTTGTTCCCGGTAGGTTCGAACAAGACTTAAGTGTTACGGAGATGCTTCGGGAACTAAAATGCAAATCTCTGGAGGGAAGGCTACATTCTTTTCGAGAAACACTATTGAGAAAATTTAGAGAATCGATATCTGAAGCTGACTGCCACATAATTCTAATGCCGCCAACATACATTGAGCGTAAGGACCACGAAGATAAGACAAGATAATTTAGAGCTCATTCCTAGGAATATAGACACTCGTTTTTCCCTCGCTCTGTTTGCGAGTGGAACAGGAAAGGAAATGACTAGTATTGGTACAGGGTATCCTCTGCTACGCACAGTACTGTGGCTTGCGGGTTGTCGATATCGATGTAGATGTAGCTCTTTACTCACAGGAAGCGTTGAGTGCTATGGACAGGCGATTTCAAATTGATTTCTTATATATATATATATATATATATATATATATATATATATATATATATATATATATATATATATTCAAAAGGCATTTGACATTGTACCGTATAAGAGACTTGTAGTGAAGTTGCTTTCTTATGGAATATCGACTCAGTTATGTGACTGGATTCGTGATTTCCTGTCATAGATGTCACAGTCGGTAGTAATCGACAGAAAGTCATCGAGTAAAACAAAAGTGACATTTGATGTTCCCCAAGGTAGTATTATAGGCCCTCTGCTGTTACTTATCTGTTAGACAATCTGAGCAGCCATCTTGGTTTTTTGCAGATGGTATTGTTGTTTACCGTCTAGTAAAGCCATCAGGAGATCAACATCAATTGCAATACGATTTAGATGACATATGTGTACGGTGCGAAAATAGGCAACTGACCCTAAGTAATGAATAGTTTCAGGTCATCCATATTAGTGCTAAAAGGAATCCGTTGAACTTTGATTACACAATAAATCAATTAAACTTAAAGGCCGTAAGTTCAACTAAACAGCGAGGAATTACAATTACGAACAACTTAAATCGGAAAGAACACACAGAAAATGTTGTGGAGGAAGGCGAACCAAAGGCTGCGTGCGATTGGCAGAATACTTTGAAGCTTCAACACATCTACGAAAGAGATGGCTACTCTAGGCTTGAACGTCCCCTTTTTTAATGCTGCTGTGTGGTGTGGGATTCTTAGCAGGAGGGATTAACGGAATGCACGGAGAAAGTTCAAAGAAGGGCAGCAAGTTTTGTATTATCTAAACATAGAAAAGAGAGATTCACGGACATGATACTAGGTTTGGCGTGAAAGTTATTAAAACAGAGGCTCTTCTCCTTGAGGAGACATCTTCTTCCGAAATTTCTATCACCGACTTCCTCCTGCAAATGTGAAAATATTTTTTGGACGCCGATCTACATAGTGAGAAACGATCACCGTAATAAACTAAGGGAAGTCAGATTTGCACGGAAAAATACAGGTATTCGTTTTTTCCGGGCGCCGTTCCGAAGTGGAATAATACAGAATAATTGTGAAAGTGGTTCGATAAACCCACTGCCATAATGTAAGTGTGATTTTCAGAACATCCATGTACATGCAGATGTAGAGAGGGCTACACTCAGCACGCAGCACCTCAAGGCAATCGTCAGACATTACCAGGAAACTCTCTGAGCGAAGAGTCACGCTGGACATTATGTTAGCGTTCCTTTATTGGTTTTTCGACTGTATTTGTGTTGACAGAGAGATCAGTGAAACTAAACTACACTGTCGGAAAAAATAGAACCCTCTCAAGGAGTAGTTCATTTTACTGATGAGATGACAGCTAAGTAACTCATCGTTGTATGAGCATGTGACATCAAATTCAGACCAAATGGAACATACATGTGACAGTAAAGGATCGCATCAAAACACAGTGTAGTCTCCTCTGGTGGCAACGCAGGCGTGTATTCTCACATGCAAATTCTCCTATAGGTGCCACAGGAGAACCAGAAAGTTGCCGCTTCGTCATATCCCACGCACGTTCACTTGTCGATAGATTTGATGATTTTGCTGGCAGAGGCAGTTGTTGTACGACATCTGCGTCCCATCTGTCGTAAGTTGACGTGCATTGTCATGCTGGGAAAGGACATCACCTCCCTGTCCAAGAAACGGCAGCGGCAACGGGATGTCTCAAGCACTGGATACGCATTACCCTGCGGGAGCACCAAATGTGACAGCGACTTTTAACTGCTGGCCCCGTACACCATGAGTCATGGGACGCGGGCTGCGTGTCGTGGGCTAAAACACCGTGGAGTAGGCAGGTCGCCAGGTGCATGCCATGCACGGCCATCACTCGCATACGGACAGAAACTACGCTCACCACTCCAGACAACAGTACGACGCTACACTCTCCAGTCGACTGATTTACGACAACAGAGTAGCCATGTTAGGCGATGTCGTTGTGTCAGTGTCAGTCTGGTCAGAGCCACAGCGTTCTTAATACTGCAGCAAAAAGAAGGTCCCAATGGTCTCCAACAACACAGCAGTTGCAACACGTGCCTGGCTTTCACCTCTGGATTATTTTCCGCCCCTGCTCCCAAAGTACGTCTGCAACAGGCGAACGTCCAGATCTCCTCTACAGTTGTGGAAATATTCCACACACAACTCACCGCCGATAGGCTGCGCCTAAAAGGAGCAGCAGCCCGTCAATTCTTTCATCGAACTTCACGTAGGGTCACAATGCGTTCCCGTTGAAATGCCTCAAGTTGTTTGACTGCTGCACGCACTCGTCAGTGGGGTACGGTTGTGCCCAAGAATGAATGTTGCGGACAGTGTTCACTTCTAAACTTAGGATGAATATTGCAGACACTATTGACTTGTAAACTCGGCACAGTCACTACCGCCGGCCGGTGTGGCCATGCAGTTATAGGCGCTTCAGTTTGGAACCGCGGGACCGCTACGGTCGCAGGTTCGAATCCTGCCTCGGGCATGGATGTGTGTGATGTCCTTAGGTTAGTTAGGTTTAAGTAGTTCTAAGTTCTAGGGCACTGATGACCACCGATGTTAAGTCCCGTAGTGCTCAGAGCCATTTGAACAGTCACTACCTGCAGAGTGAAAACAGAGGACGCACACACACACACACACACACACACACACACACACACACACACACACACACACAGAGGCCCCCTAGCCGCCATCCGATCACCGATGGCCATCGCAAATGAATCGCTAGCACTACAAACTCTCAGTACGCACATATTACATCCTGGTGTCACTGAATAAAGCTCTCGAGGGTGTTGCAGTTTCGCGTTATTGTGTATTGCTACATAAAATTTTGATATTTCAATTGCAACAGTTATCTCAATCGACCATTGTAAGTTGTTGTGTTCTTATCTACTTCTGCAATAGCCGTTCCTTGACCCTACTTGACCCTCTATAGTTTCTGAATGCAAGCAAACGACCTCTTAACAGCACCCATTTCTCTTCCTACCGTATTTATATGAAGCCGAGGGCACTTCAAGATTACAACCTCTACAGCGTAAGCTCGCAGCATCTGTGCAAACGCATGCGTTGGAACGTTGTTAGTCGACTGAATTCAAATATGAGTTGAAAATCATTTTGTCACAGTTTCTGCCGGGTTATATTTCACCACGATTAGTTTCCTTCACTTACAATGACCCTTGTTGTGAAACTTATCTGTGTACTTTCCAGGCGCTAATACAGCTAGCATCGTACAGGAAATGAGTGTCTACAACTTGCTGTGGCGAGATGACGGTCTTGAACGACGAATCGCGAATCGTAAACCACGGTACTCTCTACAAGCACACATTACAGGTAACTATATTCTGTTTTCCAAGTTAAAGAGCCACAACGTTGAAGCAACAAATAGTTATGATGCATATACAGGTTACAAATATATACCTAACACGAATTGCTTATTCAAGAACCTCCTGAAAAATTAGTTTTTCGGCCATCGGTTGATTACCCAAGGAAACTCAATTCAAATGGCTCTAAACACTATGAGACTCAATATCTGAGGTCATCAGCCCCCTAGACTTAGTACTAATTAAACCTAACTAACCTAAGGACATCGCACACATCCATATCCAAGGCAGGATTCGAACCTGCGACCGTAGTAGCAGCGCGGTTCTGGACGAAAGTGCCTAGAACCGCTAGGCTACATTAGCCAGCGAAACTCAGTTCACAATCCTTCATAGACTATACAATTTTGACGTTAAAAGTTTGGAAAATTCTGTTTTTCGGGTTGTTCACTTCTAATCATTAACGTGCAGGCAGTCTGTTTACATCTCAGATGACATGAGAAGATGTAAAGCATTCTAAAGGAAGAAGAAAAGAAAGAACGAATTCCATATAATTCTGAAGACATATCGAATTACCAATCGGCTGTATACAAGCAACGTTTCAAATCCAGATAATAGCTACTCTTGGCTAACTAGGCATTATGTGTCCTAGGTAATATTGAAAAAAAAAAAAACTCCAACACTGAGAAGCTTCTTTTATTATCTTATGGACTTACAACACAAAATTAGAATCCATCCAAAATATAAGATGTCGTTTCAGAACTACTTTATACTGTTATATCTCAAGCAGGAGAATTCATTTCAGGATCAATATATTTCCCCAACAGAACGAAGTTCTACATCTGAGGATTTTACGCCTGCTATGCTAACCAAATATCCATAAGTAGATGACGTTCACGACATGGCACAACTCCTCTTTTATTAGTACGAACAACTTAATTTTTATACTTCAGTGTAAAATATTTTAAAGAAATAAAGTGACGTAAAAAAAGGCCGCTCGATCGCCAACTAAGTAACTAAGTGCAAACCCACAGTTATAAAGGCCAACCAAATGAAAACGATATCCGTGGAAAAAAGTAACTAAATACCTTATTATTATCAAATGTAATCACCACAACTGTTAATACATTTATTCCACTGAGCGACAAGACGGTCATTGCCCTAATGCAAAAGTATTTTCAGTTGCCCTCAGAACCACGATTGTATCCAGTAAAACTTCTGTGAAGTAGGCGGAACAACGGCGTGTAACATGAAGGCCAGCTCACATATTGCCAGTATTGTTTCGGAAACGCTACCTAAGTTTCGCTGGGAAGCCGTTACACATCCTCCACACAGTCCGGTTCTCCTCCCATGCGGTTTCCATGTTTTTCGAGCCCTGAGGAGAGACATTCGAGGTCGTCGATATCCTGCTGACGAAGAGGTATACTCCTGTGTACAACTGTAGTTTCGTAGCCAAGCGCAAATATTTTTCCATGAAGGCATGGCCGTCTTGTCTTACAGTGGGATAAATGTATTAACAGTTATGGAGATTACATTTGACTGGTGCTTGTATAAATTGACCAAGTCACGCCTTTAGATTCAGTTAAACTTCAGCACAAAAAATAAGGATGGTAAAGATAGGTACTACGCCCACGAAACGTGCAATAGTCGCGGAATAAAGCCTCAGGAGTTAGTCGTGAAGTGACTTGAATGAGTCCGCAGGTCGTGGTCTTGCGGTAGCGTTCTCGATTCCCGGCGGGGTCAGGGATTTTCTCTGCCTCGTGATGACTGGGTGTTGTGTGTTCTTCATCATCATTGACTCACGCAAATGGCAGAAGTGGTGTCAACCAAAAAGAACTTGCAATACGGCAGCCGAACTTCCCCTCATGGGGCCTCCTGGACAACAATGCCATACGATCATTTCATTTCATTTTAGAACCCTCCCCCAGCCCCACCCCCATCGCCCAAAGAAAAAGAAAGCAGGAAATAGTTACAAATACTCTCTCATGTTTTACTGGAGGCTGGGTGAAAGACTTTCGCAACATAAGTAAGAATAGTGAAGGCTTCCTTACGAGCCCCATATCCGAGCGGGCGGGCTGCTGTGGAGGGGAAACGTCACAACTTTTACCTGAGATTCCTCCAGCGGAAGTTGACATCACGTTCCTGGCCAACTTAACAGAGCAAAACAAAGTATAACCCATGGATAATCTTCACACGAGGACTTTTCTGCTTGAAGTATATCGATAGTTCACGGTGGTCAATATAAAAAGAGGCCAGTAAAATATTTCACGCACCTTGAGATAGCCAGACCAACATACATATCGACACTCGTAGCATATTTTTTAAGTTAGGTTTGCGTGCCCTAAGGGGTACGAAATAATTTCCGGACTAGTTTTTATTATCTTATATATGTATATCTCTGTTTTAATGCACTCAATCTGCTGCACTATTAAGAGAAAAATGATGGAAGTTCATTATCGTATGTTAGCTCTCAGAGTGTCTTCGAATTTGGATTCATTCAGGCCGTTGTCTCTGGCTGTGTCACTCTTCATATCTTGTACGGCATCTGTTAAATTGGACGTGACTTCGGCAGTAGCAATGGACATTTAAGTTATGCTACAAATTAACCTGATTAGAGATGTCCTCTATGCAAAGTCAGTAAAGCCCAAAGAAAATATTATTAATCAATCTGACTGTCCTAAGGAACCATTCGTCACAGACATGCATACGATTCGCAACAGAAATTCTTTAGCACCTGAAATGAAGTACTATTAATTGTTACCTAAACTTACTTTCGATAATCTGAAAATGACTTATTATTGCTAATGATGGGGCATTTCCAAATGTCCGTTACGGGCGAAAACAACGCTTTGTGTAAAATCAATAACAGTTAGTAGCAGAAATATTTAGCTTAGTTAGTTCTGTATCGGCACACGTGGAAGGTCTTAACCTCGCTCACATCTGTTATCTCAGAAAAATACACATTACTTAGCTGAATATATGAACTGATTTAAAATAAATGCACAAGATTTGCATAAACATTGGATTATTATTGTGCCGTAATCTCAAGTGCTACTCTGCTGCTCATCCGATAACAATTCCAAAGCAATCACTCTGTTCCAACATAGATCGCCAAGTCGTGAAATAAAGAAACACATTACCTTGTATCCTTGGGCCGGCATGTACAAGTCGTTATGTTCGATTCCCAGACCCACTGCAGGAGTACAAACCAGAGCTGCGCTCTACCAAAACCACTGTTCAGTAGTTCTGGTACATTACAATAATGACATAATGAGTGATAGTATTACCGGTAATATTGGTAGGAAGATAAACATAAATGAATGTGTAAGAAAAAAACTGGATACCAATGATTTCTCTTCGGTTTTTGTTCGTTTGTTTTACACGTAATTGGACCCGAAAAGCATTCAGTGCTAGACCATTGTGCATTTTACATCCTTCCGGAATATAAATTACATTTTATAAGTAATAAAAATTAGTTGACACCGAGGTTTCTGCGATTTTATGCGCTTTTGATGAAAGTACAGATTGCATGCACAAACATAAATACAGATTTATACAACTAATGTAGTTATTTTCACTGAATAGAACGTTCTTCATTATAATACAAGGCAAGAGTTTCCTGTTATTATTGATAAATGTGAAAGTTCTTTGTGAATAATGGAAACATGTTTTACATTTGTTCGACGTATTATTCATGTGGTGTCTGATATATTTTTGTTGTGTTTCGTTGAGGAAATTTTATTTTCTAGCGCTACGTGATAAATGCCGTAGTTTTAACTGCAACATCTGTTCCACGCTACAGATCAATAATATACCCTCTCTCAGTTTCCAGGCGGCTCACCGCTCCTTTCTTTAGGGGAATCTGGTAAGACAGTGATGCCATACGTTAAGAAACAGGTCGTAGTGCCCGATATGTATGCAACACACCTAACATAGAGGTAACTCAGTTGCGACCTAAACTGGTTAAAGCTACTAGGAAAACTACCGTAGTCTAGTAACTGCTCTCCATCTTTCGCAGTAGATTGTAGTGGAGCCTCAATGAATACACAGCGCAGCACACACGGGCAAAACACAACTCCAGTCCATAGTACCCGAATGGAACAGACTCAAGCAGAACGACTCGTTTTCCTTCCAAAAGGGCAAGCCACTTGTGGTAACCGTGCGCTCGCTAGACACTGGTCGTAGATATACTCGCTTCACATAGACAGAGCAAGACGTGTACCTGAAGCAATCATAAATACGCGGAAGTCGATCAATGTGCCGCAGATATGACAGGAAAAAAAGGTCGCTCGCGAGAAAGCTACGTAAAAGAGAACAATAGGAAGATGGGAGATCATAATGGAAACCTTTCAACCTGTTGGCTTATTTAGCGGTGGACACAGTGTGCTACGGTTTTCCGGCCAGGAGTGTAACAGCACCGCTGTGTGGGAGATTGGTGACGGCGCGAGGTCCCGGCAGGGCCCGTACGCTATCTGCGGCCGTGGAGCGATAGCCGGTGGACCGCCGCCGCCGTATCGGCCAGCGCGGCTGCCCGGCTCTCGCATTTATCACCGCTTCCACCCGCTGACGTTTCGCTGTTTTTTATTTCCGACAGCTGCGAGCCGATGGGCGAGTTTAATATTTGTACAATCAGCCGGCCATGCCCTATCGCGTCGCTGGTATTTGAGGCCCCGGGCCTCTACTCGCTGTTGCCACTGATCGGTGCTGTTCAACCAGTTCCGTTTCACCCATTCCATCCCATTCCATTACACCACTCACTCCTCTCTAGTACGTCCTCATACCTCACTCTCATCTCTCCGCCTATCCTCTGCTTTCACTGTGCACCAATAATTCTTCGATATTAAGTACACAAATAGAAACTAATAGAAACCACATAACGTGTCCTGTAGCTACATTCCAACAATCCTCACGTCCGTGAAATCTGCAGCGTAAGACTCTGCAAGGCAGTTTGAAATTTTCTTTCTGCAGCGAAGTGAGGCGAAGTGAGCGTTGATACGAAACTTCCTGGAAGATTAAAACTGAGAGGTGAACCGAGACTCGAACTCGGGACCTTTGCCTTTCGCGGGAAAGTGCTCTACCGACTGAGATACCCACGCACGAGTCACGACCCGGCCTCACAGCTTTACTGGTGGAATTAAAGCTTTGAGGAGGGGTCGTGAGTCGTAGTTGGGTAGTTCAGTCGGTAGAGCACTTGCCCGCGAAAGGCAAAGGTCCTGAGTTCGATTCTCGGCCCGCCACACACTTTTAATCTGCCAGCAAGTTTCATACTGCAAGCCCTTCGAGTGAGTTTCGCTACAGTAGCATACGTGTGACAACTGTCCGAGAAGCAAACATGTATTGTCCGTGATTATGATTTGTGCTCGTTTGATCGCAGTCAACTATCTCCGTTGACAGAGCATGGAGACAGGGGAATACGGACGCAGAGATGCCACAAATGGCCCGGTAACGCTCATGAGCCCGAAACTTAATGACCATCTCTTTAATTGCTATTGTGTATGACACGAATTTCACACATCCTCGATAGATTTCCGGTCTGGGGCACCAGAAGTCTATGCTAATGTCTTCCGGCTACATTAAATAAAATGTAGATGGTTGGTGGCTGCTGCGCTACCAGCAGGTAACACTCCAGATGTGCTCCGCTGGGTTCAGACCAGGCGAATTTGGTGGCCAAGACATCAGTGTGAATTCGTTATAATTCTCGGAAAACCACTATAGTGCAAATGTAGTCTCGTGACATGGACAGCTGTGCTGCTGGAAGATTGGAAGACATCAAGTTTTGTCATGAAACTTCCTGGAAGATTAAAACTCAGTTGGTAGTGCACTTGCCCGCGAAAGGCAAAGGTCCCGAGTTCGAGTCTCGGTCCGGTACACAGTTTTAATCTACCAGGAAGTTTCACATCAGCGCACACTCCGCTGTAGAGTGGATATCTCATTCTGGAAACATCCCCTAGGCCTGTGGCTAAACCATGTCTCCGCAATAACCTTTCTTTCAGGAGTGCTAGCTCTGTAAGGTTCGCAGGAGAGCTGCTGTAAAGTTTGGAAGGTATGAGACGAGGTACTGGTGGAAGTAAAGCTGTGAGGACGGGGCATGAGTTGTGCTTGGGTAGCTCAGTTGGTAGAGCACTTCCCCGCGAAAGGCAAAGGTCCCGAGTTTGATTCTCGGTCCGGTACAAAGTTTTAATCTGCCAGGATGTTTCATATCAGCACACACTCCGCTGCAGAGTGAAAATCTCATTCACGTTTTGTCATGACTGTTACGTGCCTCCGTGTGATATTGTTTCAATTTTCTGTTCCTACTGAGCCTTGTAGTGACTCGATACGTCGCTTCTGGCTTGCAAGTGAGCTGCCCTTTGGACAGAGGGGGCGCGTGTACGGGATATGGTACCGAAGACCACCCGGTTAGCCGTGCGATCCAACGCACGGCTTTTTTTTCTGAGCACTATGGGACTTAACTGCTATGGTCATCAGCCCCCTAGAACTTAGAACTACTTAAACCTAACTAACATAAGGACATCACACACATCTATGCCGAGACAGGATTCGAGCCTGCGACCGTGGCGGTCGCACGGTTCCAGACTGTAGCGCCTAGAACCTCTTGGCCACTCCGGCCGGCCGCAAGGCTTTCCGGATTGGGAAGGAGCGCCTAGTTCCCGGCACGAATCCGCTCGGCGAACTTGCGTTGAGGTCCGGTGAGCCGGCCAGTATGTGGGTGTTTTTAGGCGGTTTTACATCTGCGTCAAATGCTGGCTGATTCCGCTTATTCCTCCTCAGCTACACTATGTCGCCTATTGCTGCCCTAAACAGTTCTCCATGTACGCGTAGATCACCATTACTCTGCCACGCAAACATAGGGGTTACACTCGTCTGGTGTGAGACGTTCCCTGGGAGGGGCACCGGGAGCCGGTGTGGGGCGGCGGCGGTAAAATGGAGCGCGGTAGTCGTCGTGGGGTTGTGGACTACTGCAGCTGCGGCGGGGACGGAGCTTCTCCGTTGTTTCTAGGCCCCCGGTTAACATACAATACAGTACAATGGTACCGAATCTATAGCGGCCGCGCGCCCGCTCTCGCTCTCTTGGAGTTGAACCAGCGAGCATGAAGGTAGTAATGTGGTAGGTAAGCAATTGAGTGTGTCCGGTCTCTGATCGTGGCATGGGTATACGAGCCGTTCTGGGGAGTCCTTAATCTGTCACTGTGATGCTTCGTCGCATACGCGGAATGCGTCTGGGCGGAAGTTGGAAAAGAGCGAGTTAGAGGAACTTGTGGAGCCTGGAGAAAACAGCTGGCAGCAGGCGGCACGTTGCAGATGGAGGGGTGTGATTTGCTGTTGCCTTGCAGCTCGAGGGACGATAACGGCCAGCAAGTTGCAGCCGGAACCAGCCTTCCCTTTAAAAGACAGGTGAGCAGCTTCTGGAACGTTACGAGAGAATTCAGTTCTCATGTGACCTTCTTCCTAGCGCGGTTTTCATGTTGCAAAGTTCTCCTTGTGCTCGGCGGCTTTGTTTGTCTAAGTGCGAGCTTGCTTGTGTGTGGTGTTCAGGAAGTGAGCTTTTCTGACTGAAACCCGCTTTTATTGCGACTGCATTCTTCACCCCATTTGGCTAAGCTTAGTCTCCTGCGGGGAAAATCCTCCAAATGTATTTATTGGTTGTTCATTTACTGTTTTCCCATCAGGTCTATTAACGTTTTTCTCTGCTACAGATTTAATGTTTCTTATTGGATGTCTTAGCAGCTGGCGCTTTATTCCTTCTTAGAGTTCAAATGGGAACTGCTTACTAATTATTAAATAATTTCTTTTATACAAGCTCGAAATTTAGCGCGGACTTCAATGCGAGATGCTTACAATAGTTTGCACAACGAAACTTTGTTTTGAAGCCTGGCAGAAAGTCCAAAGATATTCTGATCATATGTGAGTATGCTACCGGCAAGACAGTAGTGGAAATACTAACCACGAGAGTGCTGACAAAGCACAGTTCCTATACATAGCCTTCCGAAATACCCTCACAAAATAAGACGACGTAAATGTTCCAGAACTCGAATCAAGAATAGCTGACAACATGAGTAACGTAGAAGCAGGTATCCTCGCAGGAGTGAAGCAATTTAAATCACTTATTGATAGAAAGTCTTCTGATCCAGACTGTATACCAATTAGGTTCCTTTCAGAGTATGTTGATGCATTAGCTCCGTATTTAAAAATCATACTCAACCGTTCGCTCGACGAAAGATACATAACTAAAGGCTGGAAAGTTGCAGAGGTCGCACAAATATTCAAGAAAGATAGTAGGAGTAATCCAATAAATTGCACGACCATATCATTGACGTCGATATGCAGCAGGATTTTGGAACATACACTGTCTTCGAACATTGTGAATTGTCTCGAAGAATCGCCTGGTGACAAACAGGAACTAGAGATCACACTTCGAGTGCGACTTCCTAACGAGCAAAACGAAAATATTTTGTCCCAAGCAAACATGCTCAGTACTCTCCATAAAATAACCACAAAACAGCTATAGCATGCATGATGCCTCTGTGCACTTTTAAGATAGGACGTTGGAAGACTGGACAACTGGGGGACTGAACATCTTTCGTCACAGACTACAAGACTGATCAGCATTTATTAATAACAAAAACCAATTTTAAAACAAAGGCAGATGAGAAACAACGCACAAATTCTATTTAAGATTACAGGAAAAGTGAGTCAAACTTGAGACTGAATAATGAATGTTTAACTACTCATGAACAGATTTCTTATTTAAATCGATCAGCTAAATTTCAAATTTTAAACCGGACACAAAACAGTTTTGAATGAAATGTGAGATATTAAATGGGAAAAATTGCAGTACAAATAAAATTTCTAATCTCATTTTAGTTTTTAACAGCAATACAAACAACAACGTTTCAATAGAACAGAAAGTAAATACCCTGAATTAAACAATTAACACGAAACACATTAATAAAGCGTATTGTCTGGTACAATCATTCACGAGCCTACCTACGTTTCAAAGCAAAAAGAGGAAGTCCCTGCAAAGACCAAGTCAAATTCCGGTAGAATGAAACCTAAAGCAGCGCCGTCGAAATCAGCAGCTACTGTCGCTACTGAAGATTTGGCGGTGGATGTGGCGCCATGCTGGGGCCGACCAGGGCCTACTCGTCATTCACCAATGACGGAATCCCTACGAACGTGCAGAGAGGACTGGTAAACAGCTCTTACTGATAGTTAAGGGACATACCACAGTGGAATTTCAGTGGCTTTGAGATCCTTATGGATGAACTCAAGAACCTCACACAGACCAGTCTGAAATCCCTTTTTTCAGGGATCGCCTATATCCCACAGATGACGTCAGTGGCGAGAGAGCTCGGGATAGGGTGGCACTGTTCGACACCATCCCTCGCTACTCCTCACCTGTAACACTGCACTGCACTGCACTGCACTGCATTGCACTGCACTGCACTACAGGCCACTTCTGTCAGCCAGTTCTGTTATTGTTTATCTTTAGCCCTTCCAGGTAACACCTCCCTCCAAAAGAGCCGCTGGGTGGCAAGGCTCTTCCCGAGCCGAACGATCGGTTTTCCCCACAGTTTGTGCTGTTGGGAGATTTCAATGGCCACAATACTTTCTGAGGTTGTCTCTCCTCGTGCCCAAGGATTAGAATGTTTGAACGTGTATTGCGACCTGATACCACATATCTCCTGAAAACGAGCGCAATATCACGTTTCTGCGCAGCCACAAATTTGACAGTTTGGTTTCTCTGCTCTCCCATACCCTGTTGACTGGGAGGTGGCACACGATTATCATTCCACTGACCAATTTCCTGTTACTGTCCGCAATGGAATAGCCTGAGAGAAACTCACCTAACTGGATGCTAGTCAAGGCAAACTGGACGTTTCACATCAGTTGGCTGTACATGAGCGCAGTGACAGCGTCCACGATTGGGTTGACCACATTACTGATGTGATCCACCCGGCCGCAGATGCATCTATACCAAACTCGACAGGCAATCACAGACGGTAACATACTCCTTGGTGGAACGATAAGTTTCTTAGTGCTATACAAGACAAAAGAACAGTGCTGTGAACATTTTAACACACTCCATCAGCAGAGGACCTTCGAGCCTTTAGGCTAGAGAGAGAGCGAAAGCCCGACGGACGGCGTAGGAGAACAAGAAGCGATTATGTCACGGGTTCCTGAAGTCCATTAACCGGTCAATTTGCGTCACTGTAGTATGGGACTCAGGAAGATATGTAGGAAAAGAATGTTATGTAAATTAGCTGCAACACACGACAATAGAGTCCACATTAGCTGCAACACACGACAACGGAGTCCTGAAAGTTAATCCTGAAATTTGAGGCCATGGACAATGCTCAGACGATGGCACTCTTATCTTACGACGTAACATCGTCCATCAGTTTGGTTTACGTTTTCCATGCCTGTCGCAAAATTCTTTCGCCTCCAGCAACGAAGAGACCCATAACCTTCCGTTCTCCATGTGAGATTTGGACACAGCATTAAATGCAGTTGGCGATTCCGCCCCTGGCCAGGTTTGATATATTATTGTATACTACAGAACCACCTTCAATCTAAATATATCCCCCCTGCTTTTTTTCAGTATCCAAGTACCTACACTTGGACAGACAAGTACCAGGACAGCTGGGTATCCGTGGGAATGAGTTAGCCGATACCACGGTCGAGGAGACAAGTACCCTTCTCAACATTATACCGATCGCCCTATCTTTCTACTTGCCGCACGGTCATCGCCTCGAAGGTCTGTCATGCGTCCCTGGCAGGAAGAGTGATCAATTAAAGGGACTGTGAGGCCGTGGCACATCTGTTTCCGGTCAGAAGTGATCAAGTCTGTTTAACACGACTTCGGATTGGATGCAGCCCCCTGACGCATGGCTTTCTTCTCAGACGTGAAGCACCGCCAATTTGTGATGCATGTGGTGTGCTACCCGTAATTAGCCCCATTTTAACCGATTGTAGTTCATATAACGACGACGGAGTAAATGCCCGTTTTTTGGCAGACTTCCCCTCCATTTTAAGCGATGATGATATGAATGTGACTGGTACTTTACGATTGTGTGTTTTGTCTTCCCCTCTACCTAAGCTCTTAGGTCGAAGATTTTAGTGTGTTAGATGTTTATCGGCTCATCCAATTATTGTCTTCCTTATTGGACTTGCCTCTTCGTGGCTGTTCAGGTCTGGTATCAATATTTTAGTAGTCTCCCTTCACTCGCTTTGCTCTGTCATATAGACCAGGGAAATCGTGAGCGCTCATGTCAGAAAGAAAACAGGGGAGAGCATATAGCAGCATATACTCAGATTGTGTGCTCTAGTCCCATTCATCTCATAATGATTGCGATGGTGGGCGCCCTAAAGCTGAATCAACAACAATATATACAATCTTCTATATGATTTGGTACCTGCCGCAGTGACAGAGTAATTTTGTGTAATTTCTGCTGAGATTTTACAGAACTGTGCTGTCTGTCAGTTGTATGCGTGCAAATGAAGAGCAAATAAAAATCTGTGACCCTCAGACCCGTCTTACATTTCAAAATCCCTTAATTGTTCTACAACGTTTCGATGGTTAGACGCCGCACAAACAACAAATATAACTTGTTGTATACTTAAGTTGTTGCTTTCAGCGGCACATTGTTTTTGTTGTGCACAGTGGCAAAGCACAACCAACTGCTCTTCCAAGTTAAAGAACCGAGCAAGGTGACACAGTGGTTAGCACTATGGATTCGTACTCGGGAGGTCGATGGTTCAAATCTGCGTCCGGTCATACTGATTTAGATTTTCTGAGATTTCACTAAATCACTTCAGGCAAATGCGGAGATGGTTCCTTTGAAAGGGCACGGCTGACTTACTTCCCCGTCTTTCCGTAATGCGATGGGACCGATGACGTCCCTCTTTGCCCCCCCCCCCTTCCCCCCGTCTCACCAAATCAACCAACCAACCAAGTTAAAAGACACTATCGAGTTTCAAAGTATCAAGGGTTGCAGATGGTCCATAGTTATGTTCACGTAGTCTAAGGTCATCATGGTGCTTTCGATTACTACCACAGATCCCAAGAAAATACAGCTGTATGCCCTCGACAACGTAATAGGTATGTTGCTACAGCCCTCCCATGTCTGTGACGGGGTGCATGTTCGGAGCGGCCGTTCGCCTCTATTACGATTTACCTTTTTTTAACGTGGCAACGGCCTTGCTGCAATGGCGCTGTTACCATTTTTCGGGGTGCACTCAGCCTCGTGGTGCCAACTGAGGAGCTATTCGACCAGGAGAGCGCTGTGCTGGCCACACGCCCCTCCGCATCCTCCACTGAGTATGACACAGCGGTCGGATGGTCCCGACGGGCCACTTGCGGCCTGAAGACGGAGTGCTTTGAGTGCTTTTTTGTTACGTGGTTCGTCCAACTAAATGTTACGTTTACATTGATACGAGGCCCAATCTCGATTATCCTGTATCAACTGTGTTGAATTTTGATTATAACAACGTGCGCTGAAAGGCATGCTACTAAACATTTGTGCCCACATCAGCACCGTGCTGTTGTCAGATATGCCACAGATATGTCCAGCTTTACAAACTGCGCAAATCTCCGGCCTCCACGTTCTGTGACGAAGCTTGGGCGAGGAACACATTGTCCCCTACAATTTTTTCAAGTTTGTTCGTAGTTTCCTCTCCTTCAACTACTTTCCACAGACGCTCGAGGCAACAACAAACGAACAGGCGACCTGCGTTGTAGGTTGCGAGATGCACGCACCCAGGGGCCGAGACACAACAATCTGCCCATCTCCGGACTTGAGGCCACTTTCGCTGCTAAAATGATTACTCTTTCGCCTCTGTTCCGCTCACCAAGTTTTTTAATTACTTAATTTTTATTTATGTTTATTTTTTATTCATCGTTTTCACGTTCCTACAGCGCCGCGAGAACGGTACGAAGGATCTGTGAAAACGTAATGTTCGTGTAGTCCGCCATCACACCACGTAAAGTAACGTGTAAACAAACAGCGTGTTGACGTAGTTGAAAGATCACTAAATTAAGCAGCGAGCTAAATGATAGCTGCTGTTGTCTGAGAGTGAGGGATGGAAAAATGAATTGAAACAAAAAAATGCTGCGCGAAGTGGCCGCGCGGTTAGAGGCGCTATGTCACGAATTCCGCGGCCCATCCCGACGGAGGGTCGAGTCCTCCTTCGGGCATGGGTGTGTGTGTTGCTCTTAGCATAAGTTAGTTTAAGTCAGTTTAAGTAGTGTGTAAGTCTAGGGACCGATGACCTCAGCAGTTTGGTCCCATAGGAATAGTCACACACACACACACACACACGCACACACACACACACACACACACACTGCAAAACGAAATGATTCAGATTAAAATGTTTGCCCAGAATATAGCTAATGATCATCTTTAGCCTTGCAAACAATCAAAGTACCAGAACTGTTACTGCAATCATAGAGCAAACGAACATATAAATTACGGCGTCTGACTTTCTGATGAAACGCCTTGAAAACCCATGAGATCCGTATTTATGGCCGACCGTTGTGGACGAGCGGTTCTAGGCGCTTCAGTCTGGAACCACGCAACAGCTACGGTCGCAGGTTCGAATCCTGCCTCGGGCATGTATGTGTGTGATGTCCTTAGGTTAGTTAGGTTTAAGTAGTTCTAGGGCACTGATGACCTCAGATGTTAAATTCCATAGTGCTCAGAGCAATTTTTTTGCCGTATTTGCGACGTGCAGTGCAAGACAGTTTCTGACCAGTTTTCACAAAATGCTTCTGTAACTCACAGTTTGCGAAGTGCAATGCGTATATACAAACACATACATAAAAGTAAAGAATGAAGAATGAGAACTAAACTGCACCTGTCATTCACGTGTTCACACTTCATCATCAGACCTGCTGCCCAGGGGAAAACACGCATTAATGGTTTGCTCTTTCCCTATTACTTGAAAGCCCTAACCACACTGAAAGCATACGACCTCTAATAGCTGTAATTATTAGTTTGCAAATGACGTGAATACTGATGTAAAGTTGCTCAGTACACTGTCTCAGTCACCAACAGAAATATATGCACTTATACCCGGTACACCCCACATTTTTCCACGTCTCTGTTTCTAAAATTACACCCCATGTGACGAATTTACATTCACGAATCTCAAAATATAGCAACTGAAAAACTTACATCTGTTGTAAACCAGTATCGTGTGTAGATGTGAAAACCATGCAATTCTTTCTGAAAATTAAAGTTATTAAGAAAGTTATTTAATATTGTCTCACAACATTTTTGATTTAATCTCACACTCTCAGCTGGCTCGAAAAATGGATTTCCTCTGCATATAATATCTTCCGCACAGAAAATGTTTCTTTTATGATGTACTATGAACCCTAGAAATGACAAGTACAATGAACTTTTACGTATCTGAATCGTTGATTGATACCGTACATCGTTGCAGCTTCTTTTATTTCTCAGCTTTCTAAAATAAATACGTGATCTATCGCATAAATTATGAAAAATTATGTTGTGAATAGCAGGAAGAAATGAGAAATATTAAAGGACGGAAACCTCTAACAATATTTATTTATTTATTTATTGCCAAATTATAGACCTGCTACCTGATGTTTTAAAAGAGTTTATACATCTTAGAATTTTCGTTTTTCATCTTCTTTGCAGATTTCTTTCCTTTTGTTTTATCTACAATATTTGACAAAAATAATACTTTTCAAAATAACATCACAAATAAAATTTTGTTGTTTTTTAATATAAAATGTGATAGGATAGAGGAGAGATTTGTTAGTGCCATCTGACAGTGAATACCTCGGAATGGTTTCTTCGAGCTGTTGACCGTCAGTCACACACACACACACACACACACACACAATTGTTATCAGTACAGAAATAGTATTGTTAATCCTATGCATTAACCTTAGGTGCTCATCCGCGTGCAGCATTTGGTGATTTCTAGGCTCGATGGCCAGTACCTTATGCTTACTTACTGACACATCTCGTCTTCCTTTTCCATTTCCTCTTCATAGTCACTGTTTCCGCTATCACTGCGGGTATCGCTGTGCACGATCTGGAGACTGTTGTTACATTGCATATAGCCATGTCTGTATGTCGTGTCCGCAGGTTCTCTACATGTGTTTGTCAATACGTTTAGTTGTGCCCAACGTTCTTCGTCTCTTATTGCTGTGTATACGTCTATGTCTCTTTCTGTGTAGTCCATGTGTAGTGTATGTCTATTGGTCGTGTACTGACCTGAGATAACACAGTGTGTTGTGGGGAACTTTTCTCCCTGAATGTGCGTGTAGGTGTCCGCCTCAGACTCAAGCGATTTAAGTGAGTAGGATAAGATAGGTACCCGGTTAAGTAGTGTACACACCACGGCTTGGATCTTTATGTTGTGGAGGAAGTTGTGCTGTCTACATCCCGCATCATTTACATCCCTCTCACCTTGCCATGCATCTAAATTATTAAGGTGACGTGTCGTCTTTATCGGCACACCAATTGTTGCGTGTACCTCATCGAGTGTCCCTATTGTCAACCAGTCCGTTGCATTTCTTTATTTGATCGTGATATGTATGTGCCATATTCCGAGCATCACACTGAAGTGGTGCCGAAGGCTCCAGATAGGACATTTCTCTGCCTCATCTGACTGATGCTTTGTTGATGAGCGTGTTCAGTCTGTGCGCCCACGCGCTAGCTGCAAAGCTGAGTACTGGTCCGAAGAGCGCACAGTGGTGTGTCCGTATAACTGGAACAGGTAGTCTGTACTCTTTCGAATTTACGTAGCATTCTTTTTCTGCTGTGTCTGTTGTTAGCCTCATGTGTTCTTGGAAATTCTGTTTCTCATCTATGTGTACCGCAAGATACCGGGTAACACGTGCTCGTTTGATGTCTTTGTTCCTGAGTCGTGTGGCTCGATCAGAGATATTCCCGCCACCGGTATGGGTCATCTTTCCGGTAGTGTGCGCAGATCGCGCGGTGGCGCCATCTACCGGGCCGAGCGGGGAGCGAGGGGTAAGCTCTAGGAAGTAGCGAGGATTTTGCTTTGGGTCGCCTAGCAGTAACGTAATTTGGTAAGTCTGGCGGGCAGTAAAGGCGCCGTGCGAGGCAGCAGGAAGAGCACATCTAAAAGGGGCTATTTACCCGGGTGACGGCGCAGTAGCAAATATCGCCGGTAGGAAGCAGTCACATTACTGGGAACCTTTGGAGTATTTCGCTTCCTGCATGTCTCCTGGCAGCGGGATCTGCGGTGGCTGGCTTCTCCGAACAAGCAAGAGGGTAAGGGCCTTGCTTGTGCTGTAAATTGTGGCCGGAAACGACTACTAGGTACAGTGCTGTGGACTTCATTAACTTGGCCGGGCGTTGCTACTCCTACTGATATCGAATGTGTTAGTCTCATCTTGCTTATTACGCAAGGTTCTAGGAAGCTGTATGTGATGTGATGATTAACATTTCCTAGAGCCTGGAGTGCTGATACGTTCTGTTTGTAGATTGCTAATAGTGTTAAACGCCATCGACAACAGTTTGGCTGGTCCTTGTCTAAGTGCCGCCTGGTTATTGTACACTACTAGCCATTAAAATTACTGCACCACGAAGATGACGGATTACACACGCCAAATTTAACCCACAGGAAGATGATGCTGTGATATGCAAATGATTAGCAGTTGACAGGCGTTCCCTGGTGAAACGTTGTTGTGATTCCTCGTGTAAGCAGGAGAAAAGCGTACAATCACGTTGCCGACTTTGATAAAGGTCGGATTGTAGTCGATCGCGGTTATGGTTTATCGTATCGCAACACTGTTGCTCGCGTTGGCCGAGATCCAATGACTGTTAGCAGAATATGGACTCGGTGGGTTCAGGAGGGTAATACGGAACTTCGTGCTGGATCCCAACGGCCTCGCATCCCTGAGTCAACAGATGGGGATGTGGGGACGTTTGCAAGACAACAACCATCTGCACGAACAGTTCGAGGACGTTTGCAGCAGCATGGACTGTCAGCTCGGAGACCATGGCTGCGGTTACCTTTGACGCTGCATCACAGACAGTAGCGCCTGCGATGCTGTACTCAACGACGAACCTGGGGCCACGAATGGCAAAACGTAATTTTTTTCGGATGAATACAGGTTCTGTTTACAGCATCATGATGGTCTCATCCGTGTTTGGTGACATCGCGGTGAACGTACGTTCGAAGCGTGTCGTCATCGCCATACTGGCGTATCACCCGGCGTGATGGTATGGCCATTGGTAGACGTCACAGTCACCTCTTGTTCGCATTGACGGCACTTTGAACAATGGATGTTACATTTCAGATGTGTTACAACCTGTGGCTCTACCCTTCATTTGACCCCTGCAAAACCCTACATTTCAGCACGATAATGCACGACCGCTTGTTGCAGATCCTGTACGGGCCTTTTGTGGTTACAGAAAATGTTCGACTGCTGCCCTGGCCAGCTCATTCTCCAGCTCTCTCACCAATTGGAATCGTCTGGTAAATTGTGGCCGAGCAACTGGCTTGTCAGAATACGCCAGTCACTATTCTTGATGAACTGTGGTATCGTGTTGAAGCTGCATAGGCAGCTGTACCTGTACATGCCATCCAAACTGTGTTTGACTCAATGCCCAGGTGTATCAAGGCCGTTATTACGGCCAGAGGTGATTGTTCTCGGTACTGATTTCTCAGGATCTATGCACCCAAATTGCGTGCAAATCTAATCACATGTCAGTTCTAGTATAATTTATTATTCCAATGAATACCCGGTTATCATCTGCATTTCTTCTTGGTGTAGCAATTTTAAGGGACAGTAGTGTATTTACGTCACACGACCGAGCTAAGCTGGCCAATTGCTATAGACATACATGGATAAAATTTTCCCTGGATATATTTTGTTGCTAATTGCAATAACATTACTGTCACGTTTCTATCTGAAGTGATAGATTGCCTGAGAGACACGTGTCTAACTCTAAATGAGTACTTTCATAAATTCTTACAAGTTTCTGAGAGGTAAGTTGTTACTTTGTGTTTAAAGTGTTTGAAACTGATTATGTTAATCATTTCCTTCAATGACAGTATGTGGATATGGTAATTAATTCTGATTTAATCACAAATTTAAGTGTGACTAATTGCTGTAAGAAACCTTGCGTTTTGCCTCGGGTGGACGGGGATTAAGGGGCAGTTTCGATATACCCTTAGCCTGCACACTAGCTACTTGCATTTGATTTCGTTTTAGCGGGACTTCTACTGTTTGTCTTGGTAGCGGGTGCGGGGTCATGGGTTGCGTCCTGCTTGTCCTGTTGTGTATTTTCCGCCCCCTTTGACCGCGCGTGCCGGCTGGCCGTGCATCTAGTACGCTAGCGGCTTACTGTATAATTGACCTTACGCCCATAAGATAATAGATTTGTACTGCATAGCTGATGTTCATTAATAGGTTGATTAATTCTACAGATGATGTGCTGTAATGAATTATTGTGTTTCTAGATACTTAAGGCAGATGTCAGTCTATTGTAGATATCCACTAGTTCTGGGATTTTCCGTGCCTATTCGCGACCGTTGCTGCTCCCGTTTGGGGGTCCATGGAGAGCCTGTATTGGAAACAGCTGAGTGGGCTGTCGTCCGCTTCTGGGCGTAGTTTGTTGAATCCCACGAGGTTGCTTGGTCACATGAAATATTATATTTTATATACTACAATGTAGGTTGCCTGCCATTTAAGTAAAGTGGTTGTCTACCATGGTATTTGATTTGTTGTTGCCTGTACTCTGAACTACTTTGGTAATACGAATCACTGCAGTGACGAAAGAGTACATGTCCTCCTTAAATTTTAGAAAATTGTTCTTCAGGTTGATCATAGTTTTTGAGTAAATTATTTTTAACTCATTTCACTAAATTTGTAATAGGCCATAAGCCCGTGGTTTATGAATGTTTAAATTCTGAAGTAGCTTTCTCTCACCTAAACGGTAATTTTAAAAATGTGTTGATGGGTTTGCATCTTATTTGTCTTGTTATAATGTGCCAAATAAATGTTCAGTGCAACTGTCGAGGGTGACTGCCTGATGTGTCACTTGGTCCAGTCCTACCGCCCCACAGCCTATTTGCTGAGCTTGTGAGGTTGTGTAATAGTTGAATTCCATACTGTGCTGACACATCAGTTCCCAATTTTTGCTGAAGGATTTTTGGAAATTTGTGGTATGTTCCTAAGGGTCCAAACTGTTGAGGCCATCGGTCCTTAGGCATACACTCTATTTAATGTAACTTAAAATAAGTAACGCCAAAGACAGCACACGCGCCCATGCCCCAGGGAGGCGGGGAGAGCCACGCGAACCGTGGCAAAGCGCTTTTCAACGATCGGCTACACCGCGTGGTAGCTGAAGGATTCCTTTGGAGCGATCCTTTCAGTAACGTGTATGTTTCGTTTTTCGGCTATCCTGAATTTATTGTTATGACACCACTGTATAATTCTTTGTAGTATTTCACTGCTGTTTCAGTAACTACAAGTAGTAGGTCATCTGCGTAGGCGACAGTTCCGTTTGACCTGTCATCCCTATCTAGAAGTTGTAGAAGGGGTTCGATTGTTACGTCCGAGGAGATGGGACCGCAGATTGCTCCTTGAGGACAGCCTTTGGTAATTCTGTCCATCTGCCATTCGACTATTCGGCATTTACAGTATTCTAGGAATTTGTACAGAGATTGCGGTATCTCCGGATGTCTTAACTTTTGAAAGATTGTGGGCCACCAGAGGTTATGGAATGTCCCGGCAATCTCAATTATTATTGCCATAGCGTATTCCCGTGTTGTAGACCAATTAGATGAAGACACATCCGATGGAGACAAATGTGACATTTGCAACGATATCAACGTGCGTCTGGAAACAATCATCACTCCAAACATCAACAAAAACGCCATAACACATACAGTCAGTCCCAAACCACACCAGCAACCACCACCAACATCAGTGAAAAATAAGTGATGGCAAAAAGCATCGATGAGGCGTGTGACAAAATGAAGGGCAACCGTGTGACATCCCAAAGAGATCTTCAAATGTCTCCCTATCAGCGGCGAACACATGACCACAATCCATCTAGTACCGCAGCAGAAACCGCAACAGAAACCAGTACAAACAGGAAGCCAGCTACAGCTAATTATGATAATTTAGAACTTAACTTACTAAGAAGTGAACTAGACATCCAAAGGGAGATTATCTCTGTTTTCCAGTAACTGAACACAGAGACAAAATCATCCTAAGGACAGAGAATATTCCTACGTCAGCAGAACCGCTGCTCGACCACATACTCCAGGTCTGCCTGCACAGGTCATAATCATTCGACTTGGACGAAATATATACAGAACATGTAAGGGCACACGGACGAACATATTTATATTACTCACAGATAGGTAATAAATGCTTTGTACACGTGAAACACCCAGAACACATAGAATAGACAAAAATGAATATCCTGCAACGTAATACAAAAAACAGTACGAAAGTGTGCGTGGAAAACCCTAAACCAGCACAAGACTTGCAGGCACACTTCATGTGCTTACAAGAACGTTGCAGTAGAATGGACAACTAATATGTCTACCAAAACGTTCTGCCACATGGCGGGCGGCAATCTTTGTAAGGCTGCTATAGTAATTTCAAATAGAACTTATAATTAAGTTAAAACAGTTATGCAACCAACATTTAGTTACCAAAGAGATACGTAATGGGAACGTTACCTGCGTGATTGCATCCATATATGCCCAATACAGCCATCAAATACAATAGTACACATGCTACATCAGAGAACTAGAAATGTACGCCAGAGGCAAAAAATTATAGATAGGGGCTAACATTAATTGTAGATCGACCCTCTGGAGCTCAGACAGAACAGACGACAGAGCACGCATGACTACTTAATACAAGAAACACAGTTACATGTAATGAACACGGAAAGGCTTATATCAACAAACGCAGGGTTCGATGGTACGACCATTACGCTAGTAAGTAGTGCAGCAATGGTGTACGGAACAAAATGGACCGTAGACAGGTCAGCATCGTTCGACTTGGACGAAATATGTACAGATTATGTAAAGGCATACGGACGAACATACTTATATTACACACAGACACTCAGAACACAAAGACCGGATCACACACAAGGCCCCTTATTGTTGCACGAAGCGGACCGGAACAAATTAACGGAAATTATCCACCAACACGATCTTGAAAACAAACATGAAAGGATGTATCGATTACAGAGCACACAAGCTAACACAAGTAATCCAACATGCACAAAACACATGAATACCGACAGGAAAGAACACAAAACCTCCATCACTACCATGGACCAACGAACTCACGACACTCAAACAGGTGCCAGACGCAAACGAAAATTATAGCAACGGGCGACTTTAGGTAGCGACAGACGCATAAGACTTGAAGCATATAGGCGTTCACTAGAATTACACAGACGGACCCCAGACAACATGCTTAGACAAGAACGGGAACGGTCTGCAATAACACAGAGTAAAATATATAGGCGAAACCGCACAAAATACTGACAGAGAAGTTCAAAACCCCACTAGGTCTAGGAACGCTAAGGCAGTATGACGGCACGATGATGAGTGGACGGAGGAATACAGCGAGTTTCCGCTGTATAAACTGTTCCCTGATGACGTCATTGATTCGAATATCATACAACAATAAGAGAAAATCTACAGACAGCACACTACACTGCTTTCACCAGCTGCGACATAGTCGTGTATACGAACAGTGATCCAATACTGTCAAATGTTTTTTTTTTATTCCAGTCTTTGATCACAATATCGATTCTTTTGACGATGACCGGTTTCAGACATGGTGCAGAAAAGATCTGAGGGTAGTCATTACGGACTGAAACCGGTCATCGTCAAGAGAATTGATATTGTGATCAAAGACTGGAATAAAATACATTTGACACTAAACTGCAACTGTCACCTGTCGTTTTGGTCAAGAAGAGGTTGCGCTAGCAAAAACATGAAAGCACCTGAACCTGATGGTTACCACTCGGAAATACTGGGAAAATTACCACCGCAGACCATCCCGTTTATAACAACGTTACTGGACTATGCTTTATGGCTGGGCAGGGTACCTACAGTATGGAAAATCTCCAGAGTGGTCTTTATTTAGAAATCAGACTTACATCCCAATATGTCTAATAAACACCATAGCGAAAATTCGGGAGAAAATACTGTGTAAGCGCCTGCAAACACACGGTCTCTCATGGCTATGAGCCAACACCAGTTCCGCTTCAGAACTGGCAAATCAATATATGATGCCATCAAACGTCTAACAATACCTCGATGTCAATGAAACGGCAGTTCGTGGGCAGAAGGAAGGTAAATATAGCTTCGTGACGCAGTTCCGCCCAATTAGCCGGACCGCCCAGCAGTTCAGAAGAGTGATACTCCGTGATTGTCGGAACTCCTACACCAGTTTAAGAATGCAGGGCGAGAGAGTGTCGCTGTCTGTCAAATAATTGGGATTATTGATGGGCGAACGCGGGCCGTGTCGCCGCCCACTGCGCAAACGGGGGGCTTAATTGCCGGAGGGGTCCTTCTGCCGCCAACGCAGTCGCCGTTTAGTTTGGCGGCCGGCTCGCGCCGCTTAATTTTTCCTCAGCTGAGGGAAGAGCCGAAATATGGTGTCGAAACGCGCGGCGCACCCCGGAGATCGCCAGTGAGTGGCGAACGCTGCTGCCCATTAGATAAACATAGCGTTTGCCGGCCCGTCAGCCGAAGAGTGAAATGCTGTTTGCTGTCGCGCGCGCGCGACGTGCGTACATCAGGGAGAGTCCGAGCTGGCCGGGCATCAGCCAGCCCAGAGGAATTCCCTGTGCCATCGTGTCGCGTCGCGACCCGCGGACCGCGTGTCCGCCCGTAGCGGGGGCTGGCGGTTACGCTGCGAGTGGAGAGCTGCACTCACCTGCTGCAAGGCCCACCCACAGAGAAACGAGGGACGTGGTGATGACGATATGATGATGTGTTCTCCCATAAGGCAGGTCCAATACATCCTGCCAAAGAGGGGCGTTGTTTGATTATTTACAAAACGGTAACTTCATCTACACCTCAGAATCACATATTAATACCTTCAGCTGCTGACGGGCGTTGATATATATCAACGGCGACCGGTGAAGATGTGTGTCCCGACCAGGATTCGAAACCGGGATCTCCTGCTTAAGTGGCAGACGCTCTATCCATCTTTTTTTAATATTTTTTTTCTTTCAAATGAGTATTGTGATTTTATTCATAGCTTTGTATCTACATTTGTAACCAGTATAATGTGTAATTTAAGGAGAACTGCACAAATCAGGGTGATGATGGTCGTACAAACATGGGAAACAACAATTATCAATTATTGCAACGTACAGCACTTTTAATGAACTTCGATGACACTACAGACAGCGATATTTGATCTACACACTTCGAATTTAGAAATTTAGCGCTCCCCCACTTTTTTTAAGGGAACCCCTTTTTTTAAATGCCAGGAGTGAGGGTTTTTTATTACTATTTTTTATTGAGGAAGGTAGGAGAAACAGAAACCTTTATTAGACACAAAATAAATACAGTACGTCCTGAGACATGATAACTGTCCTGGAAGGAACCTCGTTGCCGTCCTACCATGCAACATGAAATAACAACAAAGTCAAAGTGGGTCACCTCCGGCACACTAAAGAAAAGTATTTATGGATATGAAAACAAAATTTGAAGTACATCCATTTGAGAACCGTGCGAGCGTTAGTTTTTCCTAGATCGCATAATCGCACGGTGTCCTTAGCTGATCACTTTACTTCATCGGTTTCACAACTTCAGCACCGCCGATCATCTTTGCGCATCCGGCACATCCCAAGTATGTGGCGGTTCCGCAAAAACCGTTACTAGGAAATTGGTACACCAATCCTTGAACTTTTGCAGCTGTAACAGTTTTGTGTGGATGTGTGTGATGTCCTTAGGTTAGTTAGGTTTAATTAGTTCTAAGTTCTAGGCGACTGATGACCTCAGAAGTTGAGTCGCATAGTGCTCAGAGCAATTTGAACCATTTTTTTTTTCTTTCACAAAGGACAGCGCACAGAGTTTTGCACGGCAGCTTCACCTAACACATAAATTTAATGTTGAAAAAGAAAAAGCAGGTAACTATTGGTTACATATTCTCTTATCTAAACATCCTGATCTCACAGTGCGAAAATCTCAGGTTATCTTGTGCCAGAGCCCATGCAATGCATCGTAATGGAATCAAGGAATAATTTGGTTCGCATTTCAACTCACTGGAAGGGAACGATATGTTGGCGAAATCAGGAAGTATATTTAATATGGATGAGACGCAACCTCAGTTAAACAACCGGCGAGGTGCTATTTAGCTTAAGAGAGGATCAAAGGTAGTTCGTCTAGTTACGTCGTCTGAAAAGGAAAAAAGTATTACCGTGCTGGCATGCTGTTATTCTGGTGAGATGTTTCTTCCTCCTCATGTTCTCATAAAGTGAGTTAAAAAGAGAAAAAGAGTGGTAGGGCAACATACCACAGGATTTACAATAGATACGTCAAGGAAATCCGCCTATATCAATGGTGAGATATTTGTACGTAGGCTAAGGTACCATTTTTGCCCCGTAATAACCGTCAAAACTTTATGGTAATTCTGGCTGGCCGTACCTCAGACTCTAGCTCTGTACTAGAGTTGGAGTTTGCTGAAATGAACGACATCATTCTAGTCTTTCTCCCAACTCATGCTACACATCATCTGCAGCCGCTGAACAGATATGTATTTAAATTTGTAAAACATTGTTTTTATGCTGCCACTGCAAGCTGGCAGAAGAATCCACCTCATCAGAAATTAGGAAAATTTCAATTTGACGAGCTCGTTCATGGGTACTGGAGGAAAGCAAACACACCAGCGGATGCTATGCCTGGATTCAAAGCAACAGGGATTCATCTCTTTAATCCAGATGCAGTTCCAGACTACGCTTTTACAAGCTAGTCAGGTGGATTTGCAGCCAATGTAACCATCAACCCATCAGCCCAAAAATCCGATGAAAGAATGACGGTGCCTCAGCCTCATTCAGCTACCAAATCTGACATCCCTACTACAGCAGAAAGATGTGGTGAAACATTCCCTGAAAAGGAACCCTGTTACGTATGCATCGTTCCCGTACTAAAGTAGACGATGTGCCTTTCAAAAGAACAAACGAAACAACACTAACCAGAATACAGAACTGTATTTCATCTGTACCGGCTAGACTAGAAACTCAAAACAACAAACGTAGAAAAATTAAAGCTACAAATCTGGCTTCGTTACCAAATAAACTAATATTAAAAATGGTTCAAATGGCTCTGAGCACTATGGGAATTAAGTTCCGAGGTCGTCACTCCCCTAGAACTTAAACTACTTAAACCTAACTAACCTAAGGACATCACGAACATCCATGCCCGAGGCAGAATTGGAACCTGCGACTGTAGGGTCGCGCGGTTCGAGACTGTAGCGCCTAGAACCGCTCGGTCACCCCGGCCGGCAGCAATTTTTCGTTTGATATAATCAAAATTTTACAACTTTCTGGTTTTTTCCTTTACGTGTTCAGCGAAACACTGCTTCTTTCCAAATTTAATGATTGTAGGTCAACAGAAACTACACGATACGTTTTAATGAGTCAGTTTTCGAGTGTCAAAATATATGACGTAAAAAGCCGTAACGTTTGATTGTATTGACTTAGAAACCAGTTTTTTACACCCCTAGGAGACCGTAGACCTTAGTATGTGACATGAATTTCAAAGTGATGCAGCAACCCGTTCTTTAGGAACAGACTGTCAGGCGAACGGACAACAAAGTGATAGAATAAGGTTTTTGTTTTTACCGACTGAGGTACGGAACTCCTCCCCCCCTCCCCTCCCCCCCCCCCCCAAAAAAAGTCGTAAAGCAGATTTAGACTAAGAAGGAAGCTTATGATGAAGAGGAAGAGGCGTTACTTTTGAGGAGGAGTACCTAGAAACAAAGGAAAAGCGCGACTTGATTTAGTAATTCAGGTGCAAGTGTTGTTTGCTACACGGACCATGCGCCTGCTATACTGATGTGTGTCATCGATGTCCTGGTGTCATTTGTAAAAAGAAAAACACTTTAGGCCTACACAATGTACATACCTATTGCTATGTTAATTTTAAGTTCAATTTCATTTAAAACTGTGTGATTACCGATAATTTTCTCTACAAAACTTACCTTTAACAATTGTTTCATCAATGTTTTCTAAGATTATTGGATACTCTATTGATACGATTTCCTCTTTGTTTTTAAGGGTTCTGTCAGGCGGCCATCTATCCTTTGTCTCTCTGGCCAACTAACCCTGATATAAAGACGAAATGGCCATGTGTAACATAATAAAAAGAAACATTCTTAGTCAGTTTGAAATTTGCTCTAACTTCGTGAACGAGGTCTAATTCTGTCTCTTACGAACACAAAACTGTATCTGTAAATCTTCCATTGTTTTCTGTGTATTGGAATTTTACATTGTCATCTGAAAAAATCATGGCTGCCTAACTCTCTTATACCCTACATACAGTGGTCCCAAGATAAATTTTTCACTCTGCAGCGGATTGTGTGCTGATACGAAACTTCATGGCGAATTACAACTGCTTGCCGGACGGACAGGCGAAGCCAAGACATTTGCCTCTCTCGGGCAAGTATTCTGAAACTGAGTTACCCAACCAGCACTCAAGACCAGCCGTCACAGCTGCGACATTTTGAAGGAAGGAGATGAGTTCCTGGTTGTGAGGACGGGTTCTGAGTGGTGCTTGGGTTACTGAGTTGGCAGAACTCTTACCCACGAAAGGCAGACGTTCCAAGTTCGCGTCACGGTCCGGCACACAGTTTTAATCTGCCAAGAAGTTTCATACCAGCGAATTCCACTCTGCAGAGTGAAAATTACTTCTGGAAAGATCCCCCACGCTACGGCTAAGCAATGTCCCCACGGTATCCTTTCTTTCAGAATCCTAGTCCTGCAAGTTTCGCAGGAGAATGTCTGTGAACTGTGGAAGGTTGGAGATGTGGTACTAGCGGAAGCAAAGCTGTGAGAATGGGCTGTAAGTCGTGCTTGGGTAGCTCACTTGGTAGAGGACTTGCGCACGAAAAGTTGGAGTCCCAGTACGTCGCAGGGTCTCAATCTGCCACGAACTTCAAAAGGGCTCTGAGCACTATGGGACTTAACTTCTATGGGAATCAGTCCCCTAGAACTTAGAACTACTTAAACCTAACCAACTTAAGGACATCACATACATCCATGCCCGAGGCAGGATTCGAACCTGCGACAGTAGCGGTCGCACGGTTCCAGATTGTAGCGCCTAGAACCGCTCGGCCACCTCGGCCAGCAACCACGAACTATTCGTTAAGTATCTCTAGCAGTTCAGAAGACGACTGCATGAAATCTAGAAGACATATAGAAAAGAGACACGTAAGAGTGGATAGACCAAGCTTCAATTCGTATTACGCCCTGTAGCTAGTGGCACAACGGGGTAGGCGTGTCAGAACATGTGGACAAATCGACTGCTCTATATTAGTTTGCTCCTGCAGGTATGATACGCAACCCAGTAGGCGGATACCAAAACTGGCTGCTGTCAGCAAAATGTTGTCGGTGGTACTGAGCCACAGTCATGCAACAATCTTTCCAAGAGCAAACCACGATTTGATTGTGTATTACTATGCTTATTTAGATTTCGGCTTTTATGCCATTATGTCATGTCTGTTAAGGCAGTCCTGAGCACCTAAACATGGCTGAACCATAACTTTAAGTATGACATCTTATGGACATAGATGTTCGCCGAATCACAAACAGTGCCCGTACTGAGTACCTGTAACGTCAGTTAAAATCTTGCAGAGATGCTCGATCCACTGATACATATCACTTCTCGGTATGTACCGCAGTTTTCACACAGTCGTCTTCTGGAACTCTGACCGAACTTATGCATAACCCTGTGTACACTCCGCAATATGACATACGGCGCATGGTGGTGAGTACTTTCTACCACTGCTAGCCTTCGCTTCCGTGTGCCACTCGCAAATGGAGTGACGGGAAAACGACCGTCTACATGTTTCTGTACAAATCACGATTTCTCTTTTCTTGTCTTCGCGGTCCGTCTTCTAACTCTACATTGGTGGCAGCATAGTCGTTCATCAGTCTCTCGCAAATGCCAATACTGTTTCACAAAAAGAACGTCTTCTTTCTCCAGGTATTTCCGATTTCAGTTCGTGGAGCTTTTCAGTAACACTCGCATGTTGATCGAACCTACTGGTAACAAATATAGTACCATGTCTCTTATCTCCTGCGATGTCTTTCTTTAATACGACCTGGTGGTAGCCTCAAATGCTCAAACAGCACTCAAGATTGGCTTCCACCAGTCGTCTCAATGCGGTCTTCTTTTTACATGACTTATCATTAAACCATTGGCCTTCCTTAAAACCGGCACCACGTGGTCGTTACATTTCATGTCACTTTGAAACGTAACGCCTACATATTTAATCGTCTTTACTGTTTCAAGCAGCACACCATTGATACTATATTCTAACATTGCAGAAATTCTGTTCTACTCATCTTCATTTTCCTACACGTAGCGCAATCTTTCATTCATCACGTTAAATACAAATTCTGTCCAAGTCATGATGTCCTCCTACGGTCAGTCAACATCGAAACTTTCCCATACAGTATGACGACATCAGCAAACAGTCACAATTTGTGTTCAGCTTATGTGTCAGGTCTTTAATTTACGTAGGGAAAAGAGTAGTCCACGGACTCTCACTTCCCTCTGGCACTCCACGCGATACTTTTGTCTGTGATGAATTCTCGCCATCCAAAATAGTGTATTGGTTTTTATTCTTGAAAAGTTTTCAAGACAGATTTCCAAATATATGCTCGGCCTTTCGTTAACAATCTGCAGTGGGTTACTGTGTCAAACGCTCTTTTGTAACCTGAGTGTAAGGGTAATACCTATAGCCCCCCACACGTTGATTGCAGGATCTGGTAAGAGAACAGGACGAGCTATGTTTCGCACAAGCGATGCTTTTTTAAAACCGAGCGGACATGTGAACAGAAGGATACCAGATCAAAAAAAAATTATATTCGAATTTCGATTATACTCAAGAATTCTGCTGCAGGCCCACGTTAAGACATCGGTCTGTGATTCTGCGGATCCGTTCTTTTACTCTTCTTATCTATTTCAGTCAAGTATGCTCTCTTTCCCAATCGCGTGTGACTTGTTTCTGGGTGATAGACTCGCTATAAATGCAAACTACGTAAGGGACCAGTGCCGAACAGCACTCCCCGTAAATTTAAATTTTGATTACAATCCTGCTCTTTACCTGGTCAAAAACAGAAAGACAGAGTTTGCGCTACTTGTTCAACTATTGTTGTTCATGTTTCGCAACCGATAACGCATGACCTTGGTCACTTTTGGTTTCTCAGTGGCGCCAGTTCTTTGCTGTGTGTTCAGTCTTTCTGCATACGTCTCTTGATTACCGGGACGGCGTAACCGAGCCCACCGTTTCTTTAAATTTCCATTCACATGTCGTATAAACTAATGGTTGCTGTCTGGTCGAAATATTCCCTTAGCACTGTCATGCAAGGCAGCGTGGACACAATCTGCAGTGACTCGCCGGCCATGTGTTTGACGCCAGTTTGTGGCTTAGCACGGAACACCCCCGCACGCAGTTCTCGTTTCCATCATTTCTGTTGGTTACTAATAAAATTCTAATCAAATTACGACTAATAATTAAAAATCGTATTGAAAGAATAAATATTAAAACAATAATAATAAAACGATTTATGTTTTTCTCGCCCGAAATATAATCCTCGCTAAATTATCAAAGAAGAAATATATATAACCGGCACAGAGATCGTCTACTAGGAACTCGTGCCTTTTTTTTTAAAGAGGTAATCCATACGATCATCTTGCCTAGAATAATTATTTTTATATGCTTTTTGTATCGACCAGTACGTTTCAGTCGCGGTCTTACCACTTAAAAAGATAAACGACAGCACGATGCTCCATTTTCAAAGAATAGTGCAGAATAAACATGAAACCTGTCCGATCTCGTGAACTCGAAACCTGTTGATGGAAACCACTGCATATTAGGAAAACAATTAAAAAACAGATAGAGGACACTAATCTGCCACACTCTTACAAATAGAACATAAAAAGTATGATTTCTTGTTGAAATGTCAGCAGCAAATGTGAATTGAAGATGGAAGATGGAAAGACTTTAGCAATATCTTGGGGAAACCGTACTACCATCAGTGTTTCGATGTTTTGAGATATGTAGAGATGTCTCCCGCTCGTTGGTTCACATTGCTCTGGACAAAGTTTTAAGAGGGTGGGATACAGACTTTAGGTGTTGAATTTTTTAATGTAAAACCAACGGTACATGCTTAGGTTTTCTGATGAATTACCATATATCGTAGACACAAATGAATAAATGAGATGTGCCATAGATAAACTGCAATGGACAGCGGCAAAGCCAAGTGCCGAGATATTTAAAGACAAAATCTATTGAATAGAAAATCTGCTTTCAGCCAGCAGAAAAGACCCATTAAAGATGGAATATGGTACGATTCCTCCTTCAAATATCTTATGGAGGCCTCATAGGCTTCATATTTGAACAGATCAGAAAAACTTTGCTGGGCGTTTAGGAACACGTGGAATCACCTCAAAAAAGAAAAAAATAGCCTGTCATGTAGTACGAAATTTCCGATTTACAAGACAGACTTTTATTTGAAGCGCTATATATATATATCAGACACCGTATTTGTGTGTAAAGTTACTCAAATTGAAAAAAAAGAGCGGAAAATTCTTGGGAAAACATATGTCTCCATACAAGTTAATGGAATTTGGATCGAGAAGCGAACTTCTGATCTCCGTACACAAACAGATTAGCTCATTATCTCCGTGTGGAAGAGGCGCTTAAATTCCATGAAAACAACATACTCACCAAAAGTCTGCTCAACATTATTAATTCAAAGAATGTAAAATTAACTGTTTGGAAGAGAATGAGGAAGGTTTACAATACATGAACATTACAGAACAAATAGTAAGAAGCCTGAAATCTTCGAAACTCTATACGTGAACCACAGATTCACGAAGAAGCTTAGAAAGGAGAATCGTAAGGAGTGGACAGAAAAACGGAAGAGAAGACAAAAGATTCTTGAATACACTTTGGGATGATCAGAAGGTACAAACGAAGGAGTCAAAGTCTATATGCGCTCCTTAAGTGGGCAAAAAGAAAAGAAAGACAAGGAATTACCTGCTACGTAGTTAATTATTTGTTGGAGTACACATTGTGTTTAATAATGATCGGGTAGCAGCGCCATTAGTTTCTCGTGCAAATTTACTGAGCCGCTTGTATAGTTCTCAATCATTTATGGCCCATCGACGCTCGTGCGTGATTGCGTCCCGACATGATATGGTAGCAAGAAAAGTATGTCTTCTGCACTCAAAGGCCTCTTTCGCCTGGAGATAGTTTAGGTTTCAATATTGTCTGTTATGTATCTTTACTGCTTCCCCTATAAAGCATTTGCATTTTCTTTGAAATTTATCCTCATTACAGAAATCGTAACAATATCTTTATTGTCGTACATATTTTGTGAACCTCGGTGTCTATAGCCAGGTTTACTTTGGAATTTTTAATGGCGGCTCTCGTTACATATAGTACTTTCTAAGCATATCTGCGGGGTATAACGTCTATAAGTCCAGGTGTCTTTATATGTAGTAACTCAATACATACATACGGCACAATTCTACGGTCTGATGTTTTCTGCATCGTTGTAGTGCACTACTAAGTGGACCACTCCTGCCAGTATAGACTACATTTTTGGGTCCATTTGTGCAGACTTCAAAACCTGGACTACTGCGCAGGGAAAATAAGCATTAATGGCTTGCTCTTGCCACATTGACTTGGAGTTACTACTCAATCGAAAATCATACCACTTGTGATGGCTATAATTACTATAATTATTAGTTTGAGAATGATGTTGGGTTGGATTGTTGTGGTGGAGGAGACCCGACAGCGAGGTCATCGGTCTCATCGGATTATGGAAGAACGGGGAAGGAAGTCGGCCGTGCCCTTTCACAGGAACCATCCCGGCATTAGCCTGGAGCGATTTAGGGAAATCACAGAAAACCTAAATCAGGATGTCCGGACGCGGGATTGAACCGTCGTCCTCCCGAATGCGAGTCCAGTGTGCTAACCACTGCACCACCCCGCTCGGTTCAGAATGATGTAAATCTTGATACAATGTTATACAGTACACCGATCCGAGCCACCAACAAAAAAACTGCATTTATAACCATTACATTCTGCATTCACATGCTTACCGCTTCGTGGGTATTTTTTTTGTACACTTTCAAATAAAGTAATATTGTACTGCACGCCCTGTCTTTGTTGAATTTGGAATCTCTCGCTCATAGCATACAGAGACTTGTAGCTGCAGTCTTGGGCTGTCTGTCTGTGAAGCTGGTGGTGCACTGGGGACATAGCATCTTGATAGTTACCTGTTTGAAATACACCCTTCCAGTTACATCGCTAAAATTACTTTATGGCTCTAGCTACGTCAGAGTTACGGTACGTTGCACCGTCTTCATTTATGAATATCAGAGAAAAGCATTGTTACATATTGAGCTTTCGCCAGTTGATTTGCTTTACTGTTTGTCTGCGTTTAGTGGATCAGTAGCTGGGTGGTCAACAAGTGAAACAGATTATCTGCTTCCTTATATTAGTATGCAGCCAAATTAGAAAGCATCATATCAGAGCGCATTCCGCTGCAGTGTGAAAATACATTCTGTAAAAAATCCTGTAGGCTGTGACTCAGGCAGTTGTCCGCAGAATTCATACTTGCAGGAGTGCTATTCTGCTAGGCCCACAATGTATGCAGGGGAACTTATATGTGGTATGGAAGATCAGGCAGGGGAGAGCGGTGCATGCAAAGTTGTGAAGGCGGATCGGGAGTCGTCGTGAGAGTAGCTTACAGTGTGTTCTTTCAGGAGCCGAACACCCTCTGGAACAGAACAACTGAGTCAAGTTTTACATCGATTGAGTTGGAAAGATGTCATGCGACAGATTAGGTGTTGGAGTATAGGAGCGGAGCGATACTTCTAGTCCTCCATCTGCCAAACATAATTTTCTGACACTCACATTTTTAACGTTCCATAATTGCCTACGATTTAATAAAAATAACTATCAAATATATGAAATGTTTTAACGTACTCAAAACAATTACTTTACGTTATTACTTAGTGTATCATTTCAGCGTAGTGTATAAGGAGGATGATTTACACGATACAAAATCAAAGTGTGCATCGTCAGTATTTCACTCAGCACTATGGAGGTGAACACAGGTCTGCAGAGTATGCGTGCGCCGTGACTCACCGTAGTGTTTTACAGAAGGTCCGAGGTCACGGATAAGGTTCGCAGATACGTGTCTCGCAGACTTTTTAAACAACAGAAGGCTGTAGCGGACGTGAGCCTCGGAGGCGAGTGCTCACCAAAGTTTTCCCTAGGGAAGCGTCATGGGACCGCTTTTATACCGTGTATACATTAACGAACTGACGGACAGGGTGAGCAGCAGTTTACTGCTGACTGCTGTTGTCGTTGTGGTGTACGGCAAGATGCATCGTTGAGTGGCTGTAGGAATATAAACGATGAATTAGACTGTATTTGTAATTGGTGTGATGAATGGCAGTTTCCTCTAAAGGTAGAAAAGTATATGTTAATTGGGATGATTAAGAAAAACAGTTGTGTAATGTCGGAATACAGCATACTAGGGTGAAGTTCCAATCAGTCTTCAGCTAGGTGTAGCCCTGCAAAGCGATATGAAGTGGAACGAGCACGCCAGGTTGGTAGTAGGGGAGGAGAATGCTCGACTTTATTTTATTGGGAAAATTTTGCGAAACCTTAGCTCCTCCGTAAAGGAGACGGCTAGTGCAACCCATTGTTGGGTGTTGTTCGAGTGTTTGGGATCCACAAGTGATCGTATTAAGGAAAGACATGGAATCAGTTCACAAGGGGGCTACTATATTCATCACCGGCAGATTCGATCAGCAGGCAAATGTTACAGACATGCTTCGTGAACTCAGATACGAATGCCCGGAGGGAACACAATGTCCTTTCCCCGAGGCTCTGACGCACAGATTTTGAGAACCGGCGTTCGACGCCGGCTGCGGAACGATTCAACTGTCGCCAACGTACATTTCGCGTAAGGGGCATGAAGATAAGATGCGAGAAATTAAGTCTCGTAAGGAGATTTTAGACAGTCGTTCACCCCTCGCTCTTTTTTCGAGAATAACAGGAGAGGAACCGCCATCCACAGTACGTTGGTTTTCAGGGTACGTTGGTTGATGTAGATGTAGAAATAGATGCGAGCTTGTGAATGAGAGGAACGCTGTTGCTCTCTGTCGCAGGATGCAAACTTACCAAGGTGCGCTAGCCTCAGCGGGTCAGCTGAAAATTACCATTTAATAAGATTGTAATGATCTAGAATTCTTTGCCCTCTTTAGATTGTCTTCATGCTGCAATATTTTCCGAAGAATATCTAGGTAAATTAGGAATTGATATGAAATTTCCTGGCAGATTAAAACTGCGTGCCGGACGGAGACTCTTACTCGGAACCTTTGCCTTCCGCAGGCAAGTGCTCTACCAACTGAGCTACCCGAGCACGACTGATGCCCCGTACTCACAGATTTACTTCTACCAGTACCTCGTCTCCTACCTTCCAAACTTTACAGAAGCTCTCCTACGAATCTTGAAGCACTAGCACTCCTGAAAGAAAGGATATTGCGGAGACATGGCTTAGCCACAGCTTGGGGGATGTTTCCAGAATGAGATTTTCACTCTGCAGTGGAGTAAAAATCTCGTTCTTGGGAAGTGGTATCTACATCTACATCTACATCGATGTTTCGAAACGAACCTTCGGCTCGTGGCAGTGCGTACGCCATACCACTACTAGCTACCTCCTTTCCCGTTTCACTCGCAAAAACAACGGGGGAAAAATCACAGTTTTTATATGCCTGTTTATGAGCCCTAATTTCTACCACTTCGTCTTTGTGGTCCTTACGAGGAGTGTATGGCTGAGGCAACACAATCGTTCTGCAGTCAGCTTCAAATGCCGGTTCTCTAAACTTCTGTACCTCTAAAACAATGTCCCCTTCCCTTCAGGGATTATTATTTACGTTCCCTGAATTGCTTCGATGTCTTCCTTTAATCAGAAATGTTACCAATCCCATACAATCCAGCGGTACCCAAAAACAGGTCGCACTGGGGTCCTATACACGGTCTCGTTTACAGATGAACCACAGTGTCCTAGAATTTTCCCAACAAACCCAAGTCAGCAATTTGCCTTTCCTACCCCATTCCCCATATGCTCGTTCAATTTCATTTTGCTTTGCAGGATTACACCCAGATATTTAAACGAGATGACTTCGTCAAGCAGGAAGCTACTGGGGCTGTATCCGAACATTACGAGTTTTTTTTTTTCCTACTCATCCGCATTAGCTTATATTTCTCTATATGTAGAGGAAGCAAGCATTTATCACAAGAGGTCAAAATGTGTATCCTCCCTACGGGCTCTCAACTTCGACACATTACCGTACACCACAGCATCAGCAGCTAACGGTCGCAGATTCCTGTCCACGCTGTCCGCGAAATCATTTGTGTATATAGAGAATAATAGCGGCACTATCACACATCCATGGAGCACTACTGACGATACAGTTGTCTCTCATGAATATGCGTGGTCGAAGACAACGTACTGGGTTCTATAACAAGAAGTCTTCGAGCCACTCGCGTATCAGTGAAGTTAATCTACTTCAACAGCTTGCAATGGGACACCGTTTAAAACGACTTCCATAAACTTTCATTTTATCCATACTGCATGAGAGGTCGTGGTTGTGAATGTCAATGTTAAAAAATAATCGGCACAACCACTTGTTTATAGTGTTATACACTATAACGAGTGGTTGAGCCTATATATTTTTTAACATTGCCTTCCGTAAGCCTAGAAGTGCGGAATGTCGCTGTTGCCTTTCATCCATAGTTTGCAGTACGAATATAGCCTGTGAGAAATATAAACAGGGTGTTACAAAAAGGTACTTACAGGAAACATTCCTCACACACAAAGAAAGAAAATATGTTATGTGGACATGTGTCCGGAAATGCTTGCTTTCCATGTTAGAGCTCATTTCATTACTTCTCTTCAAATCACATTAATCATGGAATGGAAACACACAGCAACAGAACGTACCAGCGTGACTTCAAACATTTTGTTACAGGAAATGTTCAAAATGTCCTCCGTTAGCGAAGATACATGTATCCACCCTCCGTCGCATGGAATCCCTGATGCGCTGATGCAGCTCTGGAGAATGGCGTATTCTATCACAAATGGCTCTGAGCATTATGGGACTTAACATCTGAGGTCATCAGTCCGCTAGAACTACTTAAACCTGACTAACCTAAGGACGACACACACATCCATGCCCGAAGCAGCATTCGAACCTGCCACCGTAGCAGCCCTGCGGTTCCGGACTGCAGCGCCTAGAACCGCACGGCCACCGCGGCCAGCTATTGTATCACAGCCGTCCACAATATGAGCACGAAGAGCCTCTACATTTGGTACAGGGGTTGCGTAGACAAGAGCTTTCAAATGCCCCCATAAATGAAAGTCAAGAGGGTCGAGGTCAGGAGAGCGTAGAGGCCATGGAACTGGCCCGCCTCTACCAATCCATCGGTCACCGAATCTGTTGTTGAGAAGCGTACGAACACTTCGACTGAAATGTGCAGGAGCTCCATGAATCACATGTTGTGTCGTACTTGTAAAGGCACATGTTCTAGCACCACAGTATGAAATCGTGTTAACGTGCTCCGTCGAGCGTAGGTGGAAGAACATGGGGCCCAATCAAGACATCACCAACAATGCCTGCCCAAACGTTCACAGAAAATCTGTGTTGATGACGTGATTGCACAATTGCGTACGGATTCTCTTCAGCCCACACATGTTGATTGTGAAAATTTACAATTTGATCACGTTGGAATGAAGCCTCATCCATAAAGAGAACATTTGCACTGAAATGAGGATTAACACATTGTTGGATGAACCATTCGCAGAAGTGTACCTGTGGAGGCCAATCAGCTGCTGTACTGCCTGCACACGCTGTACATGGTACGGAATCGAGGAAGTACAGTACATACTGACGAAACTAAAATGACCTCTAACATGGAAATTAAGCGTTTCCGGACTCATGTCCACATAACATCTTTTCTTTATTTGTGCGTGAGGAATGTTTCCTGACAGTTTGGCCGTACCTTTTTGTAACACCCTGTATATATGGAAATAGAGTATAACTGTTTTAGTTAAACGTCACTGGAGGATGGTGGTGATGGACTCCATTAACCCCCTCGGTCCCTTGCGTGAGGGCGCTCACAGCCGTTTGCAGCTGGCCTGTACCGCGGTGTCGCAAGCAGCTACGCCGTCGCGACGCCGAGCGGCGCGCAAGACAAACACGCCCCTCCCCCCCTCCCCCCCCCCCCCCTCTGCCCGCCACCTACTCACCACCCACTCCTCTCCGCTCGGCGTTCGCCGCCCGCCGGCACTCATTCGCGCGCCTAGCACCCCTCGACCTCCCCCGTCCCTCTCCCCTCAGGAAGGAGGCAGCCTATCTGGGGCGCCCGACTCTCTCGCCGCCTGCTCCGTGTAATGGAATTCCTGCAGCTAAACACTGCCGGAGATAAGAAGCGCGCGACATTCTTTACTCAGCAGCCAGGGTAAACGAATGCCGCGAGCCGCACCCGAGCCGCCTGCTACGCCACCCGCCACCCGCGCTGTTCCTCTCCACCCTGCTCTGCTCCTGTACTCTCGCCCGGCCCCAAAGAAGAACAAAGAGCGTTTGGAAAGCAAACAGTATTATCAGGCCGACCTCCCGTGGCCGAAGGCGGCGGCCGGCTCCTTAGGTTGGAATTAACTACGGCAGGTAGCGACTCTGCGGTAAACCCGAAGAACAGACCGCCTGGGGTGTGGCCGTTACTGGAGGGTGTTCCACCTAGGACGGGCGACCAACCTTACGCCTTTGGGCGTTACCGTTTCATCACCAAAGGACAGCGAACAGTTCAAATGTTCAAATGTGTCTGAATTCTTGTGGGACATAGCTACTAAGGTCATCAGTCCCTACGCTTACACACTACTTAACCTAAATTATCCTAACTACAAACACACACACCCTTGCCTGAGGGAGGGCTCGAACCTCCGATGGGAGCAGCCGCACAGACCATGACTGAAGCACCCTAGACCCCTCGGCTAATCCCGCGCGGTCAGCGAACAGTGAGAAAACTGACGATTACAGAGATAAAAGCCTGATTTCTTCGGATTTTCATCACAAGAAGCTGCAAATGTATGTATGAGGGACATTTCATATACAGGGTGTCCCAAAGATAATGACCCAATTTTCAATGGAATTGCACTACTGGTCATTAAAATTGCTACACCACGAAGATGAAGTGCTACAGATGCAAAAATTAACCGTCAGGAAGAAGATGTAAATGATTAGCTTTTGAGAGCATTCGCACAATGTTGGCACCGGTGGTGACACCTACAACGTGCTGACGTTAGGAAAGTTTCCAACCCGTTTCTCACCAACACAAACAGCAGTTGACCGGCGTTGCCTGGTCAAACGTTGTTGTGGTGCCTCGTGTAAAGAGGAGAAATAACGTTTCCGACTTTGATAAAGGTCGGATTGTAGCCTATCGCGACTGCAGTTTATCGTATCGTGGCATTGCTGCTCGCGTTGGTCGAGATCCAATGACTGTCACCAGAATATGGCATCGGTGGGTTCAGGAGGGTAATACGGAACACTCTGCTGGATCCCAACGGCCTCGTATCACTAGCAGTCGAGATGACAGGCATCTTATCCGCATGGCTGTAACGGATCGTGTAGCCACGTGTGGATCCCTGAGTCAATACATGGGGACGTTTGCAAGACAACAACCATCTGCACGGACAGTTCGACGACGTTTGCAGCAGCATCGACTATCAGCTCGGAGACCATGGCTGCGGTTACCCTTGTCGCTGCATCACAGACAGGGGCGCCTGCGATGGTGTACTCAAAGAGGAACCTCGGTGCACGAATGGAAAACATCATTTTTTCGGATGAATGCAGGTTCTGTTTACAGCATCATGATGGTCACATCCGTGTTTGACGACATTGCGGTGAACTCACATTGGAAGCGTGTATTCGTCTTCGCCATACTGGCGTATCACCCAGTGTGATGGTATGGGGTCCCATTGGTTACACGTCTCGGTCACCTCTTGTTCGCATTGAGGGCACTTTGAACAGTGGACGTTAGATTTCAGATGTGTTACGACCCGTGGCTCTACCCTCTATTCGATCCCTGCGAAACCATGTATTTCAGCAGGATAATGCACGACCGCATGTTGCAGGTCCTGTAGGGACCGTTCTGTATACAGAAAATGTTCGACTGCTGCCCTAGCCAGTACATTCTCCAGGTCTCTCACCAATTTGAAACGTCTGGTCAATGGTGGCTAAGCAACTGGCTCGTCACAATAGGCCAGTCACTACTCATGATGAACCGTGGTATCGTTTGAAGCTGCATGGGCAGCTGTACCTGTACACACCATCCAAGCTCTGTTTTACTCAATGGCCAGACGTATCAAGGCCGTTATCACGGACAAAGGTGGTTGTTCTGGCTACTGATTTCTCAGGATCTATGCACCCAAACTGCGTGAAAATGTAATCACATGTCAGTTCTAGTATAATATATCTGAATGAGTAGCCGTTTATCATCTGCATTTCTTCTTGGTGTAGCAATTTTAATGGCCAGTATTGTATTCATTAGAAAGAAGGGCTTAACACCAAAAAATTGCATACTTAATTAGTCAGAAAAGACAGAAGTTTATAAAAATCCATCATAGCTGTTCAATATGTCCTCCATTGGCTGCACGGACGACATCTAGCAGACAGCCGAATTCACTGAAGCTGCAGCGGCTGATATTCTGGTTTTTAGTTCATTAATGTCACGAGGTAAACGAGGAATGCAAATACATTGCTTAACATATCCCCACAGCAAGTGATCACAAAGTGTTAAGTCAGGGGACCTAGGAGGCCAAGAGTGTAAGGCCTGTTCTCACGGTCCTGTACGTCCTATCCAACGTGGAGGGCACGTTGACATTGAGGAAACTGCGCACGTTGTTGTGCCAGTCCGGTGGTGCTCCATCTTAGTGATAGATGAAATTGTCAGAGTCAAGTTCCGGGAATAAAAAAAAAAAAGGATGGTTCAAAAGGCTCTGAGCGTTATGGGACTTAACATCTGAGGTCATCGGTCCCCTAGAACTTAGAACTACTTAAACCTAACTAACCTAAGGACATCACGAACATCCATGCCCGAGGCAGAATTGGAACCTGTCGTGTAACGCTTTATTCCTCAAAAAAGTAGGGTCCATAAACCTTGCTTTGCAAAACTGCACAAAAAAATTCAGTTTTGGTGAATCTCATTCGTGTTCAATTGTTTCATAAGGATTTTCGAGCCCCCATATACGCACATTATGACAGTGAACCTTACATCTAACATGGAAAGGTGCGTCATCCCTGAATATCAACCGTGACATAAAAATGTCGTCTTCCATGTTCTCTAGAATAGCATTCACTTTGTCAGTATCTCGAAGAGCTTGTACTAGTTGTAATCGGTGTGGTTTGAGGGCTATACAACGCTGTAATCCACGCCACACTGTCATGTGCGGTAACGCAAGTTCTCCGCTAGCACAACTCGTAGACTTGCAGGGACTCCGCTCAATTGCTCGTCGGATTTGTTCCACGTTTTTTCAGGAACCTGTGGCCGGCCAGTACTTTTGCCTTTACAGAGGCACCCTGTTTCTTCAAACTGTTTATACCACCTTCGAGTGTTCTTTGGTGATTACGGTTTAGCTCGAAATCGAAAACGAAACGCCCACTAAACTGCAATCGTTGATTGAGTACGACTAAATTCAATAACACAATACGTCTTCTGTTGCGCGGGCGCCATATTGCTCGAGACTGGCTGCACGCTCCGGGTCAACGCTCGTAGCAACATTTAGCGGATTTCTCTGAAACCTTAGACCATGTCGATTACATCTAGCGCTGTTTCAGTTACCTGTTGACATTTGTCTCAATATTATTACAAGTTAAAATCAGGTCATTCTTTTTGGGACACCCCGTATATAACGCACATGTTGGTATTACTGTGGCTTATTTGTTGCAACAAGAACGAAAATTACGTCAGATTTAGATGAGAGTTTGAGGAAGAGGCATGCGTTTTTGTTCTTTCGCTGTGTACCCTAACATGAAACTGGTGAGAGGCACAAATAGACCCTGCACGAGTCTTTTGCCCTGAGTACACAAGATTTCAACTTGTTCCAGAAGTTGAGAAAACCTATGTGTGGAGGTCGTTGTCCTTCTCTGGAACAGCTTTCTACCAACGTTACCCGAGTCATTCGACAGATGAACAGAAGTGGCGTCTTGGATGGAGTAGTAGAATTGCCGAGACATTAGGATCCAGTCGTAAAGGAGCAGAGACTATACTGAAGGACTTGAAAGAGACGTTGAAGAAAATAAACGTGTAAGTAAAAAAATATTAGTGGGCGTTATCTGTGAAATGTCCCCCCTATTATTGGTCGGTGACTCAGTTGTATCGTTCGCTCTCTCATTAAAAAAGGTGTTTCTCCCTTTTAGTACAATGACCGTTATCCAAGTGGTGTATGACAACTGTGTCTCCAATGCCACTGGTGAGTGTAGATGTCTGTCAATAAATATGTGTATAGCGTGTTTTTGGTTTTGTGTAGAAATAACTGAGGAAGACGTCCAGCTGAAACGTCAAGCAAACACTTGGCCTTTGGATGTCTGGAAAAGCCAGTGCGACTGAAGTTACATAATACGTAGAGCGCTCGCCTGCTACCCGATCATATGGGAAAAGATACGGGTGAATCAGGTGAATCAGGGCAATTCTGGCCGTGACATGGTTCATTTCGTGGCTGGCTACGCCCGATATCCAGCGCATCTTCAGTCTGTCCCACTTTCTGCACGTGGCAACTACTAAAGCTGTGAACATAGATCCCCTGAACACGTAGTTCGTTACTGTGAGTCATACTCACACGCATGGCGAAACACGACAGAAACCGCAACAGGAGAGGCTACAACACACATTTAGGGACTCGCACAAATGGAGATCACTAAATGAATGGGCAGACCATATCTCCAACACAGAACACACCATCTGTAAACAAATGATACCTTAGTGGCGTCGTAGCAGATGTCAAAGAGACGACTGGGTTAGTTCAATGGGCTTAGCCAACAACGACACAGAGGAGATAACAAAAAGAACATGTAGACACTCTAACACAGGAACATTAAACATAGATCAAACCAGAAATATATACGTTATCATATAACAGTAGCCGTGTTTTGTTCCAAGTATCACATTAAACCTGTCACTATAATAACATAGATATTTTAGATCTTAGCATAATTTAGAATAAGAATACACATATGTACAAATACATGGATAAACACAAAGCGTGACACACCAATCCTTTATCACCCAGGCAACCAGTATACAAGCATCATATACAACGTACAACCTAGTTTGGGCCATTATTGTACCAGACGCGACGGTAAACTTGTGAAACACTAGCCTAGGATTACTTAGAGTAGCATATCATCATACTTTACAAGGGAATGGTCAGACGTTGCAGGCTGTCGCTTGCTTTAAATCATAAATATGTCTGAGTGATTCCAAATGTTATTATCTTTACATACAGAAATGTATTATCTTCTCAATAAGCTTCAAATCGTGAGCTGTAACTTTAATTTTTTATATATTAAATTAGCGAATTTACTCATGGCGCTTTTGTTGCACATGACTGCGGTCATTTTCAGAACTCAGGTTGAGAGGCACCCACATGCCTTGCTCATACTGCGGCAACAAGCAGTCAGGCCTGCAAGATGAGTGGTCTGCCAAGCGAGTGGATTTGTTGTTATTTCTCGTGTAACATCAATGACTGATTATGAGCTCTAGTACCCACAATTAAGCTACAAATTATTCTCCTGTTCGAATATTACGCAAATGGAAACTGATAACGCACATCTGACTATTAGTAATTTAAAGAACTCTGATTGTGCACTACTCTCTGGCAATACCTCATTTTCTTTCTTACCCAACAGCATTGATCAACACGTGACCATCGCACTGAATATGAATGGCTCACACATTATAAATTATGAATAGCTTGACTACACACTATTCGAAGAACGAGGCCACCAATCTTTTTCTTTACACCATCTTTCTATTCCTATAAATTCTATTATGATTCAGAGATAACCTAAACACACCTATATATTTTATGCGACAATTACACATGAGAAACTCCGACCAGTGGGCATGGATTTAGATTGGTGATTCTCTATCATATGGTAATTATCTAACGCTACAGTGCACTTTCTGGATAGGATGGTGGATCGTTTGCTATATCTCATACTTCTACTCTCACACCCATCATCACGAAAATTTCCTCCAGACCGAGCGTTACAAAAAGGAACATGCATAACCCACTGCCTCTGAACCTATCTTGCTACTCTCCCATGCAAACCACACATACTTAAATTACATGAAATACATCACACTGGCAACATAGAATACAACACAAACAATAGTCACAACGTTAGAATCACACCACTTTCAGCTTTCCCACTTCAATTAGTATTCATCCCAGTTTCACACGACACTGCCCCACTTCGTAAGATTTCTTTCCTACTACTAACTCTGGAGGATATGAGCACGTCTTCCCGTGCAATGCAAGCCAAGTGGCGTTGCTGTACAGACGGCTGACTCACCTTGCTTCACTCTCAGAGTATTAAAGTTTGAATCTAGCGTCACACGGAAACGTAACAAGCAAAGTAATATTAAGAACATATTCATCACACACGCGACTCCTCAATTGATACCATGGACGAATACTTCTCTTTATACTTTGTCTCATACACTCGGAAGAATTTCAACTTAGTGCTACACGTGTTGTCATTATGACCGTTGGTCACTTCTGTAGTACTACGATCGTTTTAATATTGCCTGCCTGTCATTTAATTCTCCCCACGAAAGTTCCTGAAATAGAGAAATAATTATTCCAAACTACTCTTAAGTATTTCACATGCATACCATCTCTCCACTCTTTTGTCTTTACGGAGCACACCTAAGACAGGTCTTACCAACACAAGAGCCAGCGCCAGAGTGCTGAAACATTGCCGTTCTTCAGGTCATCTCGCACCTCCGTCGAGGTGGGGGAACACCATCCTACCGTATTTGTCAGCCACATTTGAGGCGCTCAAAGCTCAGGTAAATTTCGTGTCTTTGGTTCCACCAAAGGTGACCAAAGAATCGTCTCAAAGATGATCATATATTACACATTCACTATCTGCGGTTAACAGACGACCATACATTCATTCATTTCACAGATCTCACCAAAATGGATTTAGGGATTTATTGTGTGGGAGTGCACATGTGATCAATTAAGTAAATAACTTGTCATTCTTTGCTACACTGGCATCCGGCTTCGGTTATTAAGTGAAATTGAGTTATTATTACAAAAAATATGTTGTTCTGACAAGAATAACGAAGAATGTTGTACCTATTTTCAATGTCGGGTGGTACTGTATCCTTTCAAGGTTAATTATCAAAATAATTAATTTAATAAGATTAAACCTCGAATTGGCGGTGTACCCATGCACCACCACCATAAAATAAAAACAGGCAATGGTTGAGGGTGTATGACTGCGAACAGTTGCGTATTTAAGTTTATAAAAGTAATGGAAATTTTTATTAATCGTATTATATCTACAACGGGCTAATAAATCTACTGCAAAAAAAAAGACAAACGGAAATCAGAAAAGTGATTGTTCTTTATTGGCAAAGTATTCATTGGGGTGGAAGCTATACAAATTTTGCCCTGAAATAATCCCTTTCACAATGCAATATGACTTTGTTTACATGAATCCACTGTGAGGCAAAACTCTATTTAAATGGAATCAGCTACGACCGGAGAACAGGGAGCAGTGAATATCATTTAACAATTCTAAGCTGCGGCAGCAGCATTTTACCCTTTCACCTCGATTCGAGCAGTAGCATAAAAATGCGCGTTGTGGGAGAGGAGCGGCGCGCTGCGGTAGCTGTAATATTCTGATGCGTCCACGAAAATTTGTGAACTACACCTCTACCAGAGCCCTGAAATCCCGGAAGAATTCAGTGTGAGTCACAGGTACTACGGTCGATGCTGGCATTGTCAAAAAGTCAGAAGACCGTCTCAGGTCGATTAAGTTCACTCTAGTTACACATGATACATCCGAGATGATATGCTGTTCCATTGTCTGTACAGCTGAAAACTACCAACGGTTCTTAGTCCATTATAAGATACAGGTGTCACCCACCATGAGAGGAGCAGAAGATGAAGAAAACGGAGAATCACAATCCCTTTCCACCAAGCCACGGTACGGGAGCCGAATTAGCAAAAACGAAACCGCTTGCACATTGTGCAAACCAATCCATCTATCCTCTACTCACTGAATCTCCCCTCCTGACTGTTCTGTTGGCCTGGTAGCCAATCCAGACACAGCACCGGAGTTACCACGTTGGGGAAGCAGTCCTCTACTTTGAATATACTGAGGGGAGTCATCACCGACTCCAAATCTCTCTTGTCTGAAAAAAAGGAAGTTTGTAGACAAGGGAGGCGTCGATTCTACAGTAATCACCTAGAAGGGGCAACAGTCCCTCTTTTGCAAAAAGATCTAATCTTTCCATATCGACGTTAAGTTTACCAGACAGTCGTGTTCGTGGAATATATATGTTTTTACGGCTCGCTAGAAGAATCTGGTTGCTTCCTGGAGTCAGGAGAATCACAGTCTTGTCTCCAATAAACACATGCTAGAGGCGCCTTGTTTCGGTTCGCGCAGCCCTCCCCTCCGGCATGGGTGTGTGTTTTCTCCTTAGGGTAAGTTACTTTAAGTTGTGTGTAAGCCTAGACACAGATGATCTCAGCAGTTTGGTTCCGTAGGAACATGCCAACCGATGACGTCCGCCGTTTGGTCCCATAGGAACTTACCACCACCACTAAACAGATGCAACAACTACTCTGTCGGTGTCATTCCGGGATGAGAATGAACGGAACTTAATGACCTCCCCACCGGTTGCACAAAGGCTCAGTTTGCAGCAGTCTCTCTTAAGTGGCTTCCGCCACCCACTTTCCGCCAAGTGGCTGCCTTCACAACGAACTGCCTTCTGGCCCACGTAAAATGCTTTTGAACCGGCGATCTCCTGCTCTTACCCTAAGTGGAAGGAGGGGAGTGTACCCTCTGCAGGTACCATCCACGGAGCGCTGCTTCCCGGAATCAGTTTCACAGCCAGGTCTCTTACCTCAAAATTTATGGACCCCAATCCATCTTTCTCTTCCAGTTCTGCACCGCCACCACCACGGCCCCTCGTATAAAAGCTCTCCACAGGCCATACAACCACTTATATGAACATGCTGCCCACAAGTCCCTCACGCAAAAAAGTCATAAACCACACATACGGAAAGTAGTACTGGGGAAAACCGAAATGATGACCTGAAATATGAATATTAATCTGACTGACAGTGTTGTTAAAGAGAGAGAGTGGCATGCCACCTCTCGACTTGTCATTCCGTAATATGTAATGTTTTTTTTTACCACCGTTAGTTAACGGTGGTCCGGCCGCGGTGGCCGAGCGGTTCTAGGCGCTTCAGTCCGGAACCGCGCGACTGCTACGGTCGCAGGTTCGAATCCTGCCTCGGGCATGGATGTGTGTGATGTCCTTATGTTAGTTACGTTTAAATAGTTCTAAGTTCTAGGGGACTGATGAACTCCGATGTTAAGTCCCATAGTGCTCAGAGCCATTTTAACCATTTTGAGTTAACCGTGAAAAAGGTCGGCACGCAAAATTGAAGCTAGTGTCTTGAACTGGAATTCACCTAAACAGAGTCACAAAAGCGGCTGTCTGCCTCGCTTAGCGTTTTCAGTGAAGCCTGGCAACCGCAGGAAATCGCGAGACGCGAACTGTTTGGAAAGTGAGCGTGGTGCAGGTGGTTGGGAAGTGCGCCCGTCTCATCGCAAGGTTTACTAAATAGGGATATCGTTGCAAAGCTTTTTCTTTGAATTTCCGGTACGAATTTCGAAATAAATCAACCCTACGCTTGTTCCATTTGTGAAAGATATTTTATGTACATCTACATCTGCACTCCGCAAGCCACATAATGCTGATCACCCAATCTCACACTCACACGTGATACTGAAACCTGTAAATACTTTGCTGATTTCTGAGGAGATATACATCAATAGAAAATGGGGAGAAGAGGAGTTTGTTGCACAACTTGACTACAAGAAGGGATCGGTTCGTAGGACACGCTTTGAGGCATCAAGGGATCACAAATTTAGCATTGGAGGGCAGCGTGGAAGATAAAAATCGTAGACAGAGACCAAGAGATGAATACACTAAGCAGATTCAGAAGGATGTAGGTTGCAGTAAGTACTGGGAGATGAAGAAGCTTGCACAGGATAGAGTAGCATGGACAGCTGCATCAAATCAGTCTCAGGACTGAAGACCACAACAACAACAACATACATCAGACGCAAAGTGAAGCCATCAACAGAAAACACACGTGGAGACTATGTGATGTGAAAAATGGTAGTTGAACTTCTAAACGAGCACGTAAATAGCGCAGATATGGGGATAAAAACGACTGAAACACTTGGTATTGCAGCCTGCGAACCCACAGGCGTCGAAGAAACTGAAGAAAGCTGTACTCATGAAGACTCTTCGAGTGATAGTGCCACGTATAATCATGAATTATGTCCTAAAGAAACAGCAGGAATACTATCGGAAAAGGAAAAGCAATGATATGCTGGCTGAACAAAAGAGTAAGAAACGCCTATGTGTTCAAAATGAATAACTCTTGGTCCGTTCTGAACGTGAATACTATGGACGACGTAAGAGTCGACTGGAAAATATGACTGAGTTAATTGTGAGAATTTTTGAGCTCTTTAGCGAAGCCAGACGAAAGTAATTTAGTATCAGAGACACAACTTTATGTGATTGGGGGTCAGATATTGCCAACGCGACAGATGCTAATGTACTAGTTAGCGACGATTCTAAAGACAGAATACCAGTTTCGATTGCAGGCCTGATCAGCAGTTTTCTTAGCCGCAGACTCGGTGTTTGTGTTGACCTAATCATTTCACCTCATCTTCGTCACAAAGACGTGCAATTTGTCTAAGTGTCATCAAACAAAGATTTGCAACCCCAGTTGTGGTCTCCTTGCCAATAACGCCGTTCGACCGCTAATTTCATTTTTCATAAATTCATAAAGTACTTTTATTAATAACATTATAACTAAAGATTCGCTCTGAAAACGGCGGTGAGATGTGACATAGTCGCCTAAAAGATGACTGCAACACTGCGGAGTAAGGTGTGTTGATGATTGCTCAACTGACGGTAAGTTACAAAGCATTCTTGGAGGAACTGGGTCCGAGATCCGCAAATCTCACTCGATATCCCAGATTTTCAAAATTTTATTTGGGTCCACGAAAGCACCTTCATTTTTGCCATGTGTTTCTCGACCCAGTTTCAAGCCATATAAGGCCATGAGGTCCCAGAGTGAACTCCAGTTTAGTCAGTCAACGGCGCACCTGAAGTATGGAATGTCCAGATGACAAGGCAGAGTGGCGAGGACGAGTCGCGAAGCACTCCAGCGGTCTACTAGAGGAAAGTTGGCTGCGTGTGACCAAATCATTGCATTGTAGGAACACGGTGCACAGTTTACAGACGCCATAGGATAGCCAGAATCGTCCATCCTTTGTTCGGTGCCTGAACCAACCACTTGCTACTGACCTAGGTGCGTAATGGAACCTCGCTCCTGCCCTGCGATCCATCTACGTTCGCAAATTCCGCCCAAAGTAGCGTCGGCTACTGCAGCCACAGAACTAACCTGCGCACTGACCAGAATGTATTTACCACGTACGAGAAGATGACATACTCTCTGACTTCGTGAAAGGCAGGCCAACGAAGCAGACATTTGCAAGTGGTTATTTATAGTACAGTGCAGGGTCGGCCACGGCATACCCATCGGCACGCCAGAACGGTGTCCGGCCCGGTGCGAGTCGTGGCTCGGCCTTCCTCGGCTCTGATCGGTACTTCCCGGAAGTACTCGGCACATCCCGACACTCATTATGGCGCAGAGGCGCAGCGTTTCTCGGTCGACACGACTTTCTTCAATTCGCAGAATTGTGGTGTCAGTGCTGCCTGCCCGACGCTATTCGTTCATGTAGAAAAGTAGTTCACACGCTGTTTGCACAAAAAGAGGCAATCTAGAGAAGTATTGTCACAAGCCTTGGAAATGGCTGGGAATGACAGGAGAGAAGGATAAGAAATCTTGGTACGTATTGTGCAATACAGTAGCATAATTTATGGATACTGGGTGACTATAACACCATACACAAAAAAATCAGACGCATAGTTGACAATAAAAGAGCAATAAATTACAACGACCAATAGATGGTATTCGTTGGTCTGTGTGTAAAGAAATACTTTGTGCTGAATCTGTAGGCAGAGAGCACGTGCTGAAATTGGTGGTACGAACAGTAAATTTTCCGAAGTCATATGCATTATTATATTTTCAATTGCAACAGATTTTGATTGAACTGAACGACGATACGGAAACTATGTATTGTAGAGCAGAACATTAGTTAAGTCAGGGGGCAAGAATGCAACGATTTTTCGATCTGACGCCCACTGTTGTTCAATTTATGACGGAAATGAGAGAGCAGGAACGAAAATTGGAACGTCTAGAATAATTTAAATACCTCGCGTATTACGTGGATTTGATTGCACACTGCCAACAGTAAGATACTACAAGGAGAGAAGCAACTTATTTGTGATTTTAAGAGGCTGCATTTAAACTGAAAATATCATTGTTACAGGAAACGACATATCTGAAAACTTTTGAAACAAAAAATGGTTCAAATGGCTCTAAGCACTATCGGACATAACATCTGATGTCATCAGTCCCCTACACTTCCACCTACAGGGTGTTTCAAAAATGACCGGTATATTTGAAACGGCAGTAAAAACTAAACGAGCAGCGATAGAAATACACCGTTTGTTGCAATATGCTTGGGACAACAGTACATTTTCAGGCGGACAAACTTTCGAAATTACAGTAGTTACAATTTTCAACAACAGATGGCGCTGCAAGTGATGTGAAAGATATAGAAGACAACGCAGTCTGTGGGTGCGCCATTCTGTGCGTCGTCTTTCTCCTGTAAGCGTGTGCTGTTCACAACGTGTGGACAACATGGTTTATTCCTTAGAACAGAGGATTTTTCTGGTGTTGGAATTCCACCGCCTAGAACACAGTGCTGTTGCAACAAGACGAAGTCTTCAACGGAGGTTTAATGTAACCAAAGGACCGAAAAGCGATACAATAAAGGATCTGTTTGACAAATTTCAACGGACTGGGAACGTGATGGATGAACGTGCTGGAAAGGTAGGGCGACCGCGTACGGCAACCACAGAGGGCAACGCGCAGCTAGTGCAGCAGGTGATCCAACAGCGGCCTCGGGTTTCCGTTCGCCGTGTTGCAGCTGCGGTTCAAATGACACCAACGTCCACGTATCGTCTCATGCGCCAGAGTTTACACCTCTATCCATACAAAATTCAAATGCGGCAACCCCTCAGCGCCGCTACCATTGATGCACGAGAGACATTCGTTAACGATATAGTGCACAGGATTGATGACGGCGATATGCATGTGGGCAGCATTTGGTTTACTGACGAAGCTTATTTTTACCTGGACGACTTCGTCAATAAACATAACTGCCGCATATGGGGAATCGAAAAGCCCCATGTTGCAGTCCCATCGTCCCTGCATCCTCAAAAAGTACTGGTCTGGGCCGCCATTTCTTCCAAAGGAATCATTGGCCCATTTTTCAGATCCGAAACGATTACTGCATCACGCTATCTGGACATTCTTCGTGAATTTGTGGCGGTACAAACTGCCTGAGACGACACTGCGAACACCTCGTGGTTTATGCAAGATGGTGCCCGGCCACATCGCACGGCCGACGTCTTTAATTTCCTGAATGAATATTTCGATGATCGTGTGATTGCTTTGGGCTATCCGAAACATACAGGAGGCGGCGTGGATTGGCCTCCCTATTCGCCAGACATGAACCCCTGTGACTTCTTTCTGTGGGGACACTTGAAAGACCAGAATCCAGAATCCGCCAGAATCCAGAAACAATTGAACAGCTGAAGCAGTACATCTCATCTGCATGTGAAGCCATTCCGCCAGACACGTTGTCAAAGGTTTCGGGTAATTTCATTCAGAGACTACGCCATATTATTGCTACGCATGGTGGATATGTGGAAAATATCGTACTATAGAGTTTCCCAGACCGCAGCGCCATCTGTTGTTGACAATTGTAACTATTGTAATTTCGAAAGTTTGTCTGCCTGAAAATGTACTGTTGTCCCAAGCATATTGCAACAAACGGTGTATTTCTATCGCTGCTCGTTTAGTTTGTATTTCCGTTTCAAATATACCGGTCATTTTTGAAACACCCTGTACTTGAACCTAACAAACCTAACGAAATCACAGACATCCATGCCCAGGGCAGGATTCGAACCTGCGACCATAGAAGCCGCATGGTTCCGGACTGAAGCGCCTAGAACCGCTCGGCCATACAGGCTGGGTCATTTGAAACAACAACAAGGATAGTTTTCTCAACGTTTTGACAACACTGCCAATCTTATATCTGTTTTCGAGACCGTTTGCCACCTGAGTTGAAACTGCCAATGTGCATGTGCAGATGGTGCAGATTGGACCACTGTAATTCCCAGAGGTCTCAGTTATTTTCCTAAGAAAGAGTTTTCGTAGTGAGTTTGCGAATGTGATAAAATATTTCGATCATAATATGTGAACGCTGAACAGGGAATCAGCGATCATAAAGCGGTTTCTGCACCGATGATTTCAGACGTAAATAGAAATATTAAAAAAGATAGGAAGATTTTTATGTTTAGCAAAAGTGACAAAAGCGGATTACAGAGTACTTGACGGCTCAACACAAAAGCTTTGTCTCAAGTAAAGATAGTGTTGAGGATCAGTGGACAAAGTTCAAAACCATCGTATAATGTGCATTAGATGAGTATATGCCAAGCAAGACCGTAAGAGATGCAAAAGAGCCACCGTGGTACAACAACCGAGTTAGAAAACTGCTACGGAAGCAGAGGGAACTTAGCCAAAGCCTCGCAGATAGACAAAAATTACACGAAGCGAAATGTAGTAAGAGTTGGGCCATGCGAGAGGCGTTCAATTAATTCGAAAGTAAAGTTCTATGTACTGACTTGGCAGAAAATCGTAAGAAATTTTGGTCTTCTGTCAAAGCGGTAAGTGGATCAAAGCAAAATGTCCACACACTCTGTGACAAAAATGTTACTGAAACAGAGGATGACAGACTAAAGGCCGAAAAACTAAATGTCTTTTTCCAAAGCTGTTTCACAGAGGAAGACTGCACTGTAGTTCCTTCTCTAGAATGTCGCACAGATGACAAAATGGTAGACACTGAAATAAATGACAGAGGGATAGAAAAACAATTAAAATCGCTCAAAAGAGGAAAGGCCGCTGGACCTGGTGGTATACCAGTTCGATTTTACACAGAGTACGCGAAGGAACTTGCTCCCTTCTTGCAGCGGTGTACCGTAGGTATCTAGAAGAGGGTAGCGTTCCAAAAGATTGGAAAAGGGCACAGCTCATCCTCGTTTTGGAGGGACGTCGAACAGATGTGCAGAACTATAGATCTATATCTCTAACGTCGATCAGTTGTAGTACTTTGGAACACGTATTATGTTCGAGTATAATGACTTTTCTGGAGACTAGAAATCTACTCTGTAGGAATCAGCATCGGTTTCGAAAAAGACGATCGTGTGAAATTCAGCTCGCGCTATTCGTCCACGAGACTCTCCAGAGGTCCATAGACACGGGTTCCAAGGTAGATGCCACGTTTCTGACTTCAGCAAAGCGTTTGATGCATTTCCCCACAGTCGATTAGTGGACAAAGTAAGAGCATATGGACTATCAAACCAATTGTGTGATTGGATTGAAGAGTTCCCAGATAACAGAACGCAGTATGTCATTCTCAACGGAGAGAAGTCTTCCGAAGTAAGAGTGATTTCAGGTGTGCCGCAGGGGAGTGTCGTAGAACGGTTGCTATTCACAAGATACATAAATGATTTTGTGGATAACATCTGAAGTCACTGAGGGTTTTTGCGTATGATGCTGTACTATATCGAGAGGCTTTAACAATGGAATATTGTACTGAAATGCAGGAGGATCTGCAACGAATTGAAGCATGGTGCTGGGAATGGCAATTGAATCTCAATGTAGACAACTGTAACGTGCTGCAAATACATAGAAAGAAAGATCCTTTACCATTTAGCAGGTCAGAAATTGGATGCACTTAATTCCATACATTATCTGGGAGTAGACATTAGGCGTGATTTAAAATAAAATGACCATATAAAATTAATCGTCGGTAAAGCAGGTACCAGACTGAGATTCATGGGAAGAATGCTAAGGAAATGCAGTCCGAAAACAAGTTAGTAGGTTACAGTACACTTGTTCGCCCACTGCTTGAATACTGCTCACTGGTGTGGGATCCGTACCAAATACGGTTGATAGAACAGATAGAGAAGATCCTACGGAGAGCAGCGCGCTTCGTTACAGGATCATTTAGTAATCGCGAAATCGTTACGGAGATGGTAGATAAACTCCAGTGGAAAACTCTGCAGGAGAGACGCTCGGTAGCTCGGTACGGGCTTTTGTCGAAGTTTCGAGAACATACCTTCACCGAGGAGTCAAGCAGTATATTGCTCCCTCGTACATATATCTCGCGTTAAAATCAGGGAGATTAGAGTCCACACAGAGGCATACCGACAATCTTTCTTTCCACGAACAATACGAGACAGAAATTGAACGGAGAACCGATACAGGTACTCAAGCTACCCTCCGCCACACACCGTGAAATGGCTTGCGGAGTATGGATGTAGATGTAGATGTAGATGCATGTGAAAGCCTTTACGATTATAGGACTAAATAAGTCACAGTTATGTGACAACCTGAATGCTAAAATCTGTGATACTATCTCCGTCTGACTGTATGGCGACAGTTTGTACCAAATAAAAACTATAAATTGAGGTGACAAAAGTCATGGCTACCTTCTAATAACCTGTCGGGCTTCCTTTTGTCTGGCTTAGTGCAGCAACTCTACGTGGAGTGGACTCTATAAATCGTCTGAAGCCCCTGCAGAAATAATGAGCCATGTTGCCAATATAGCCGACCAGAAATGCGAAAGTGTTGTGGTGCAGCCCCTTTTTCACAAACTGACCTCTAGGTTATGTTCCATAAATGTTCACTGGGAGTCACGTCGGGTGGTTTGGAAGGCCAAATCCTTCGCTCGAACTGTTCAGAATGTTCATAAAGCCAGTCGCGAACAAATGTGGCCCGTTTATATGGTGCATTGTCATCCATAAAAATTATTTATTTGTTTAGGAATATTAAGTCCATGAATAGCTGCAAATGTTCCCCAATTATCCGAACATAACGATTTGCAATTAATGACCGGTTCAGTTGGACCCAAACCCTCATGGAGCAACGACCAGCTTGCACAGTGGCTTGTTGAAGACTTGGGTCCATGGCATTGTGGGATCTGCACCACACGCGAACCCTACGATCAGCCCTTACCGACTGAACTCATCTGACCAGCTGGTGGGTTTCCATACGTCTAGGTTCAAATGGCTCTGAGCACTATGGGACTTAACATCTTTGGTCATCAGTCCCCTATAACTTTTGAACTACTTAAAGCTAACTAACCTAAGGACATCATACATATCCATGCCCGAGGCAGGATTCGAACCTGCGACCGTAGAGGTCGCGCGGTTTGAGACTGTAGCGCCTAGAACCGCTAGGACACACCGGCCGGCCCATTCGTCTAAGGTCTAAAAGATATGGTCACGAAACGAGAGGAGTGATGCTGGCAATTTCGTGCTGTTAGCAAAGAGACTCGCGTCGGTCGTCTGCTGCCATATTCTTTTAACGCTAACTTTCGCAGCACTATCCTAGCGCATACGTTAGTCGTACGTCCCACATTGATTTCTGCGTTTATTTCTCGCAGTGTTGCTTGTCCGCCAGCACTGACAACTCTATGGAATCGCCGCTGCTGTCGGTTGTTAAGTGAAGGTCGTCGGACACTGTGTTGTCCGCGGTGAGATATAATGCCTGAAATGTGGTATCCTCGGCACACTCTTGGCACTGTAGATCTAAATATATTCAGTTCCCTATTTCCGAAACAGAATGTCGATGCGTCTAGGTCCATCTAGCATTCCACGTTCTAAGTTTGTTGATTCCCGTTGTGCGACCACAATCATGTCGAAACATTTTCACATAAATCACCCACGTACAAGTGACAGCTGCCCCACAGCAATGCCCTTTTATACCTAATGCAGCTGACACTACCGCCATGTGTATACGTGTATATCACTATCCCGTGTTTCCTGTCACCTCAGTGTTATGTCTCCAGTACACCACAACTAATTAAATAACATTGAAAATTTGTTTTGTTTGCGACCTATGTTGTTGAGAAATGTGACATATAAAACCAATTCGTATTCCGCGTGACTGCAATTCCATTTAATGCAACGTGTCCGCAGTTTCCACCCTCCTCCCCGTGCTGACGTTCAGACAGCACGCTGCGGCGCTGCGGGCAATGTGCAGTTAGGCTGAACGCTGCGACGTGCATGCCGCTTCCGTGGCCGTGCTTGGCACGAGATAGGTCAGGTTTGTTACATAAGTGTAACTGGTTGCCAGCTCAATGCCTGCACCAAGGGAAGCAGTATCCAATTACTAGAAAAGTTTAAAATTTAGCTTTTAATTTGTCGTCTTGAGTGCGCATCTATTTTTATGGTATGACTACTTTCGATTAAAGTTGAACAAGTGTGGAACCGAGACGGCAAAATATCAACATGGCTGCAGAATCTGCCATGCCGAATACATCGGAAACAGTATTACCTAATATATTCTAGAGTTTGGGTAGTAAAGTTTCGTTTATAATCGATTATGTTGCATTCTTAAAGTAATGCAAGTCGACCAATCAACCTAGCGAATAAACCGACGATCAAAACAAACGATACCTTTGTATCTGTATGTTGAACTTTATCACGTAATTGATATCTGATGTCGGCCCTCTGTAGCGATCAAGTGATGATGTGTCTGATTTCCAGGAATTTTCTTTCAGCTGACTGTGACGAATCCTAGGAAGAAATGCGTGATGTAGAGTACGTGAGGCGCCCCCTATGAAGGCTCTGTAGCCGTGAACCCTTCCACCATACGGCATTGGCCTATGCCATATTTCCCATTACTCAACAGTGTAGATGAAATTTATCCATGTTTTTATTTATCAATGGTGGTTTTCCGGTGCCCACGCTAATCATTGTGCCCTGTGGAGAGCGGAGAGGAAAGACACAGGTGTCAGCGTGTGGTGGAGCCTGCTGGTCGTAGACCGCAGCTGGCAGATAATGACACATCTTCTCATCAGTTATCGACGTCCGCATATGAACTGGTAAATGCTTGATGCACTACAGGCCTTCTCTATTAACTGATGTAATTCACAAGAATTGCAAACTACCTGTGATACCGACACTTTGCCAATCAGCTTTCCGCGTAACTTAAACCAGGATTGACGAACTTAGGTTACGCTTTGATTGTATGACAGATGAGAGGCTCAGTACTCGGACGACATTGAACGTAGAGAGTCCCACCCGTCAGGCTACGATTAAATGAACCGATTTTGTGTGTCTTCCCACCCTGCATTCCACTGCTAACGTCCAATACGAGGAATGACGTCACCGAATTCGCTTGACTCGAGAGCTGTTCAAAGCGGTAAAGCGACATTAGCGTTCTCCCTCCAGCACAATACCTGTCTCTGGTTTAATCGCTCACGCAGCCGCCAAGTCACTTCAGCCGTAACTGAAATCTGCGCGAGTGTACAAAGCACTTTCAGAAGATGGCGCACCGAAACCAACTTGCGAGTACAACTAAAGAACAAACAAGTACAAACCACAGGTTCCTTTTCAGCACTGACCCTAGAGATAATAGTGGTAAGGAAAGTGCCGTGTTAAATACAGTTTCCGCAGTTGAAGAAAAAAGTTCGTTGCAAAAATGTAAGTTCTTAATGTAAAATAAAAACACTAACAGGCGAACACTATACAGCCAGTAGAACAATGATAAAAGTGTGAAGTATTATATATTATATTTAGAAAATTAAGGCTAGGGCAATGAGGGTCAGTTCCATATAAGAATTACATGCGCAGTAACTTATAACTGCAAGCTGGACAACGGCATTGTTTACAAAGATAAGTTCTTTATGCAAAGTAAAAACACAAACAGACGTCTCAGTTTTAGAGCAAACCATAGATTTTCCAGTTTTTCTATGCTTTCCCTAGGCAGTCGTTGTACTCAATAACGTTTGCACAATAAACCAGCCGGCCACTGTGGCCGAGCGGTTCTAGGCGCTTCAGTCTGGAACTGCGCGACTGCTACGTTTGCAGGTAGTTAAGTAGTTCTAAGTCTAGGGAACTGATGACCTCAGATGTTAAGTCCCATAGTACTCAGAGCCATTTGAACCAATAAACCGGCCGTCTGTCAGGACTAGCTTTATCATTTGTAAGCGTTGTTAGGTTTCACTTGCCATGGCGGTATACCAATAATTGGCCAGACATAAATGTTCGTGTGAAGTACAAGTAAACAGAACTGTGCAATAAGCACAGAGCGAAGTACTGATGTATACACAATGCGTAAAGTCATCGACTGGAGACACTGGAAAGAGTGCCAGTTTCCCAATCCATGGAACGTGAAGCGCTCCCACTGTTGTTAAAGTGTTGGGGACTGGCGGGCAAAGACCACGAGACAATGATAGCCAAAGAAATGGAAAAAAAGATTTTATACCGACAAGGAAAATGAAATTTTCGGTGGGTAACTAGTGTAACTTGTAACCCGCCAGGATAGCCGAGGCCGCTAAAGCGCTACTTCCTGGTCTCGGGTAGGCGCGCCGGCCCCGGATGGAATCAATCTGGGGGATTAACGACGAGGGCTGGTGTGCTGGCCAGGCTTGATGTGGTTTTTAGGCGGTTTTCACATCGCACTAGGTGAATACCGGGCTCGTCCCCACGTTCCGCCTCAGTTACACGACTCCCAGACATATGAAAACGTTTGCACTATTTCATGGCTTCCACTAGATGCAGACGGCTGGGGTACACTAATTCCGTCTGGTAGGGTACGGGGTTACGACAGAACGGGTATCTGGCCTCCCTCAGACACAAACATTGCCAAATCCATAGTATCAAGGCCGACCCCACGTTGAAGTGGTACAAAAGCCCAAAGAAAATGATGATTCTACTGTAAGTTGTAGCGACGTGTTGCGGTTTTCTGCCAGTACGGTCTGCAACCCATCGGGTACAGAAGGTTCGCGGGTTGCCTAATTGCCACACAACCGCTCTGAACCAGAAAACAGTTGCGCAGCGGTTCCACTAGGCGGCCATAGCGGCGCCACCAGGGGTCATGGACTGTGGAGAACCTATTTGCATCCACGACCTATGCGACCTAAAACAGTTGCTGCGATACTCTTCCACGTGACTGTGCTTAGGCCCCACTCTGCCGCGCAGAAAGAATTCACGTGAAGCCAGAGCTACAGACGGACATCCGCTCCACTTCAACGCTACCACCCGCTGCCGACCAGGTGCCTCTTCGACAGACTATGCCTGGCCTCTGCAACTCTGCCGGCGCTCCAGTCTCAGTGGTTGGATGTCGTAACCTGGTTTACAAACATTAGTAGAACACTGAATTTATTCTGTTTTTCCAAGGTTCTGTATCAATGTATATGTACTAAAAGTAAACTCTTGTGTAACTTCGTATTCGTTTGCAGCAGTAGAACTGTGTAAATATTAGTCTGTGGAAAACTCAACCAAGTACGAGACTTCGAGTCGTTAAATAAGGCCGGCAGCATGTCAGTCATTTCATCGAGTTTAGTTCTGCGGAGCAGACAAGCATAAACTTTTTGTCAGTGAAGTATATCTGCGGAAAATTAGTGACTTTTGTTCAGTCTGAGGAGAATTCTTTACGTGGACTGAGAGTCTAGTTCATCTGAAGATGAGAGAGACGCCCCGTGCCGAGCCACGGTCAAGAGCGACAGCGGTACGCACGGCCAGAGAAACCCTCCGCCAGCTGCAGGCATACTGCCTGTATAAATAATTCAAAAACAGTCTTAATCGCATTTATTATTATTATTAAAGCGTCAACCGGTTTCAACCAGACGTAAGGGTCATCTTCTGGGCGTTTACATCATTGGTCGACTATTGGAGGTGTCACTGCTGTCTACATGACGGCAGGAAACGCCCAGAAGATGATCCTTACGTCGGGTTGAAACCGGTTGGCGCTTTAATAATGATAATAATAAATGCGATTAAGACTGTTTTAGAATTATTGATTAATCATACTAAACGCTGCTTGTCTCCACAGCCATGTTGTCCAAAAAATAATGCCTGTACACCGACAGCCCGGCCCGCAGACGCACTGAGACGCAGAGAGGACCCGATCATTAGCCGCCAGAGCAGCAGCGTTACTGACGCACCACCAGACACACAACGTATTTCACTCCTTGAGGCCTAGTTGAAGTTACTTCGAAAGCACCAGCCGTTCTTACTCATCTGTGTCATTAGCTGTTAGTGAAGTTATCCACAAATTATTACACTTCAGCTCAAATTTCGTGCAGAACTCCCTTCAAAATCCTAACAAAAATATTGATATACGTTTAAATCTAGGTCTGGTGCCGTTTGTAAGCGGTGATACAAGATGACAGAGAGTTCATGGTAAGTTTAAGGCAGTCTCAATGTCACTGCTCATTTGGTTGACATAATACCTTTCGTAACAGCCTCCATTTACAGCCAGGGACCACCCCCTGAGCGGTAGTAACACTTAAATGTAAGGGGGCAGCTGTTGCTTACTGCTGACGGTGTACGTTCTGTTCCCAGAGTAATCACGTTTCAAACGATTGCGTATTTTTTTCCGAGGGAAATATAGGGAGGTGAGAAGAAGCTACGCAGTCCAACTATTCACCTAGTTGATGCACGGGACTAACACACACACACACACACACACACACACACACACACACACACACACACACACACTTCCATGTTGCCTACTATACATGTCACTAAAAAAAAATTAATACTGCTATCATTAAAACACACCGAAAGTTTTATTCAGTAAAACTTTTCCAGGTAAGAGACCATGTCCACATGTTCTTGTATAGATCTATTTTTCGGGTGGTTTTGCAAGTAGTCTTCCTGAACGCTGTGTGTGTCGAAGATGAGAATGGCCACGGAATCCCACACTCGCACGTATCGCAGTGAGTGTCGTTCCACATCTCATAAGTATACTGTCTATACGTTCCTTGGACCACAACCATATATCAAAATTACTAACAACACATAATAAATAAACACGTTGTTTTGCGCACAGTCCACATTTTGACAATGGCACATCTATAATTTCACCACGCTGTTTATTACTCTGAAACTGGCGGAAACACTGAGAGTAGATAATTAGGTAGATACTACATTGACAGCTTATTATGAATATTTGTAGCGTATTTAGTTTGGAAAGTAGGAGACACATAGAACTATAGCTGTGAGGTGGCGAGGTAGTATATGCCGTAGTGATGTGATACACCACAGGGGCAAGATTCAGGGTTAGAATCCTGACTGTGTACACTAATAAGTACCCCATTCGGATCTCTGGGTGGGGAATACTCAGGAGGATTCGTCCACAGGAGAAACAAAACTGGCGCCCTACGGATCGGAGGGTGAAATGTTAGATCATTCATGTTAAATTAGCAACAGCCCCAGTTCAATGTTTGCCTAGATATACCTAGGTTTCAGTTGGGATAACCAAACCTTCTTCAGAAAAAAAGGAACTACGATTTGTCCATAATGGACAACGTCAAAAACTAAAAACTATAGTATAGTGATACATCGTCATATAACAATAACTTATCTACATCTACATCTACATGATTACCCTGCAATTCACATTTAAGTGCTTGGCAGAGGATTCATCGATCCACAATCATATTATCTCTCTAACATTCCACTCGCTAACAGCGCGCGGGAAAAACCCCACACCTAAACCTTTCTGTTCGAGCTCTGATTTCTCTTATTTTATTTTGATGATCATTCCGACACCTCTGACTTGTCTGGGAAACAGCCTCGTCCCCACTTCGCGACCGCAGTACGGCAGCAACGGATGTTGTACTGGAACTGGCTATAGCCTCGAGAGCGCTTGCGCGGTAGTGTGTCATGCGTACTTGTTAACACTGGTACCAACATGTATCCTAAACTTAAAATTTTATGAATAACCAGCTGCGGCTAACGGAATTGTTGTATACGTTGTTTTGTAAGAAACAGAGTGGTCGAAATAAAACAGTCACATTTCTTTACGTACTACACTAATATGTAATAAAAAAATGGGGGTCCGTATTTTAAAAAAACGCAGTTGATACCCGTTTGATCTATGGCAGCGCCAGCGGACCAAGCATAGCGCTATCTGGTTTCCCCCTTCAAGATAGACGAGTTTATTTCTTTGTAGTTTTTTCGCTTGACGCTTATTTCGCGAGATATTTGGCCCGGTCACTATCAATGAACCATCCTATATTATATATTCGGTAGTACTGAAACACTAATTATGTGCACCTTCCAGCATGTTGTACATTTCAGACCAATCTGTTGCACGTCGTCCTCATGGTGTTGCAGTGGTAATGGCCAATAACTTACTGTCAGTACAACATAGGACGTCGTTTGGCTGGCATAAAATGTAGGCAGAATAAGGAGCCCTCCGTACCGTGCATCGTAGTTGGAGAATGCAGTTCCGCACACTCACACGTCCTGCGTCTGGGCCACTACAAATGGAATTACGTGTTGTGATGCGACAGCGTTGTGCACACACAGTATGAGGTGGGGGGGGGGGGGGGGGGGCTGGTGTGATGGAGTTCCACCGCGACAGAGCGCTGGTGGCCCACACACACACACACACACACACACACACACACACACACACACCCACACACACACACACACACACACACACCCACACACACATAGGCCAGCGCCCGAGCTGCGCCGGTGCGGGAGCACCGCTTTTTGCCCGGCCGCTCTCGACCCCGACACCTCTGACACGGCCATCGACTGCACGCGCTACCCTCGTGGCACTCTGGCGCCCTCTAAACAGCGCCGCAGCGGCCGCGAGCGCTTGTAAAAAGCGCACCACCGCAAACAGCGGTACTGCAAGAGGGCGCCGCGTCCAAACAGCGGAACGCTTATCTTTATGAATTACTGTCCCGCCCCTGGACTGCACGAGTGTCTCTCCGCTTCCGTAACAAAGTGCAACTCGCTTCATTTACATCTGCCTCTACGTTAGTTTATATCATCACAGGTCACTGTCCAATTCTATGTCTTTTTCATTAACACGTTTAGTTTTCCTCAGACATTTCGGGCTTACAAGGTGACTTTTGGGATATGAAGAAAAAAGGGGGGAGGGGAAGAATTCGCAAAAGAAGTTTCCCGATACCCATTAAAGACCCCAATAACGTCTTCTGACGTGGAAAAGATGATACAAGGAAGGTTTATAAATTTTATTTATTTATTTATTTTGTATTTCATTTTTGTCATTTTTTCATTTATGTATTTTGTTTTGTTAGTCCATCTCCATCACACCAGCACATCGTTGCAGAGACCGGCGATTCCTTTCGACACCATCGGGACAAAACCCACGTAGCGGCAATACATCAGTAGGCTGAAACTTCCTGGCAGATTAAAACTATGCGCCTGACCGAGACTCGAACTCGGGAGACAAGGTACTGGCGGAATTAAAGCTGCGAGGACGGGGCGTGAGTCGTGCTTGGGTAGCTAAGTTGGAAGAGCAGTTGCCTGCGAATGGTATAGGTCCCGAGTTCGAGTCTCCGTCCGGCACACAGTTTTAATCTGCCAGGAAGTTTCATATCTGCGCACAATCCGCTGTAGAGTGAAAATTTCATTCATCAGTAGGCTGTCGGTGCACGTCTTCTCCCGAGTCTGCATGAGTAACCGTTGAGGGGATAGAATCTATACTATGGAGGAAAGGAAAGTACATCAGCTGCTCCTACCATGGAAGATGCGAGTCCAGGTGCAAAAAGCACTCTGGAGAAAGTTCGGCAAATATCGTTGGTACTTTGGGTTCTAGTAAGCTGCTCTATATCGTCAGCTAAGGCATCGGCCGAAATCGAGGGCTCATTTTTCACTACCAACAGGTAGTGGAGCGGGTGCCTGCTAATCTAAGTCACTGAGTGGGTTTAAGCCCGCGGGAAATAGCCCGTGTCTGGGAAGGTTAGACGACCAATGATCCCTTCAGTACAGATATATAGCCAACCTGGTGGCCGACAGGTTCTAGGCGCTTAAGTCCAAGAAACCGCATGGCTGCTACGGTCGCAAGTTCGAATCCTGCCTCAGGCATGGATGTGTGTGATGTCCTTAGGTTAGTTAAGTTTAAGTAGTTCTAAGTTCTAGCGGATTGATGGCCTCCGATGTTAAGTCCCATAGTGCTCAGAACCATTTGAACAGGTATATATACTCTTACCGAAATCCGGACTAATGAGTATACTGAGCAAGAGACATTACATTAGTAGTGGGCGTAAGTTAAGAATTCGCGTGCGAAGGGAGATGTGCCAGTGTAGTCCGAGCTGCTAGAGTGACCGCTGTGTCAAGATGGCTTAAGTAGAAGGATAACATCAGGGAAAAGTATGCATTCAGGGGAGAACCTATTACACTGTTCCGGTCAGCCCTCAACCTATTAATCTCTTCTGATTGATACATCCTTAACCTTGTTCTGCAAAGTGGTTTATGACGCCCTGGGGGTTGATTTATGACCCCTGCATATAAACCGCCCTTCTATAATCAATGTCGCGGTATTTGTCTGGAAGACCACTTCTTTCGGAAGCAACACCATACACAGATTTATAATGCATGTACAGTTCTTAATTTGGATATAGTTAGCAATATTTGTGACTGTCTGTAGAACCAAGATTGCCTTTTGTGCAGGGTAAAAGTAACATGGTCACTATGATCGTGTTTTTAATATCTGCTCGCTTATAAAATGATTATGTCTCTCCTCCTAAGGCGAACTGTTGCCATCGCAAGAAAAACAAATGAAGCGTGTCAATCCATCGCGGATTTTTGCTCAACATTGTTTGGTGCCACCAGTATTCAGTTATTGGTGAAGTAATATCCTTAATAGGGGGCGAGTGATAGATTCGCTGTGATCAGCAGGCATTATGGTGTAAAGTTATTGCAGTTATTGCTCTGACATGTGCGAAAAGAAAATGGTTATGTCCGGTCATAAGGTATGTATTAATTTCACGTGAGAAACTGCAATTTCAACGAACTGATAGCCATAAGGAGACGAAATATTTTACGTGAAACGTTTTGTCCAATCATAATAGAGATAGATATAGTAATATTTGCAGAGCCACAACCACTTGGAGGAGGTATTTCAGATACTTCGCTCGAATGTCATCAGACTGGGGCTCCACTCTTAGTACTTAATGGTTATTATCTGTGGCTGGTTTCTAGGAAGACACCATATTGCATGTGGGGCAAGCGGTGGAGATAGCCTAGGGCCAGAACGAATTGGCATTTCTGGCTTAAGGCTCTCATGAGTGGCAGGTACAAAGAAAAGTTCTGGCAAGCCGGTTAGTCAGTTTTTGCCCGCAGCTGAATGGGCAAGTCCTGGCAGTGTGCGCCCCCTGGAAAGCTGAACAGCGAGATAATTGCACTGGACTGTCTCTGCAATCGCATGTGTCACATGTATTCTTCATGGGAAATTGAACGATTCAGTATTAATCGCTGCCCAGTGTTGGCGCTGGATACATTGGTATCATCGGAATTTCTACCACTCCAATCACCCCCAGATGCCCTCCAAGGCCGGGGTAGTGCACTGTGGCATACATGTCTATTCACAACTGTGGCAGTTTTCTCTGAGCGTTAGTGTTGGCGGTGCACAGGGACATGGGTGCATTGCTTGTGAACACCTAGGAAATGGACGTGTGGGATGTGCCAGTATTTCAGCAATCTCAGAAGGAGGTGGAGCAGCTGGCCAGTGACCAAAGTAGCTTGCACAGACCAGTGTAAAGTTTCTTCACATGTACTCTAAGGGGGCCATAACTTGCAAACTATCAGTTGAAATGGAGGGCTCCTGTGTTGTTCTTTCATAAGCAGTTTGATACGTTGTTTTTTCTGCTATAACACATTCAAGAAGTGCATGACTGCAGCTTTGTACACCGCCACACATTTTGATTTTCCTCCCCGACTTCAATATCTGTGTTAGGTGCGAAATGGAAAGTAACACGTTTTGATGCACTGGCTCTATACGTTGGACATAGCATGCTGTAAACTGTGCTCCTGCTCTCACAACATACAGTGTGGTTGAAATAAAATAATGTGGTGTTTCTTACTGACAAAAATGTGGAAGACATCATAAAATATGGAAAACTGCTGTATTGTGGAGCATTTACAAACAACTGGCTGAAGCAGATGACCTCTACATTTGATCTCAACTTCACACTGATGTGGTAGCAGATGTGTAGGTGGTCCATTTAGAAGATACCAAGAACACTGAATCCTTATATTGCATCTACGTACGTTACCACTATTTCGACGCTAGCCATCTTAAACAAGTGGTATCTGTCAATCATTACGTGGTAATCAACAGCATCTCAGTGGACGAATGGAAAAGACATCATCGATGTACTGCAACAAGCACTACTGTTGAGATTGTGATCAATGTTACATAGTTTACCAGTTTTCCGTAATTTCAGAACCAACCAATGATAAAGCAGCATGCTATTCAATTTCTGTATCATCATTATATGTTCCTCCATTACTGTGCATGTATCATGCACTGGGCAGTGAATGTAGATAAGTAACCATGCAGTATGTCTATTCATAGTTAATTATTGAACATATACATCAAAGTATACCAGAAAATGTCCTATAATGATGTAGGCAGGTTGTCTACTCATCGATTATAGTGCATAATTTACGATTACAATTGCCTATCTTTCCCTGTGTGGATTGGAGTCATAGATATTCTTCAATTCTTTGGATGCAGCTGGAGATTGAAAGATCTCCCAGCATTTTCTTTGACCAATCCTCCATATAGCACTGTCTCCGATTTAATTTGCAGCTGACTAGAAGTGGGAGAGTACTAAACCCACCACAGTCCAAGTTTCATGAAGGAACAGAGCGAGCTGAGCCATAACTGCTGTTCCACTGCTGTTCCACACCAGAATACCTCACGGTACCCATCCAAGTGCACAAGAGGCCTCTGCATGCGCGGCTGTTGAGGAGGTTAGCATCCCTTATCGGTGTATGTAAATACCAGATTCTTGTGATGATATAACAGATGATTAAGAAGACAAGTGTTGTTTATGCGTGATGGAGCTCCAGACAGACATAGTCTGAAACATTTTACGTAATTCAACTATAAATTCCGGAGTATTGTTCTGGAGTTTGGTGTCCATACCAAGAAGATATACAGCATCAGTTGATGCTAGTTGTGGTATGAGGTACCCTCCGCCACGCACCGTATGGTGAATTGCGGAGTATATATGTAGACGTAGATATTGGAAAGAGAGAAATTATCGTGGAACATAAACTCATTAGAAGGGCATAAACACGCTATAATGGGCAGTTTTTGACCTATTAGTTGTGTTGAATGCAACGCTGTTAATATTCCAATGTATGAAATAAATTTCCAGCACATGGGATACATTCTCCTTGCAACTTTCTCTACGATAAACCATAGTGACAAATTGTAAGGTGCTAAACCAACTGCTTCGTACACAAAAGAAAACATTGATTCCTTGCAGCACAAGCACTACATAGGTTTCCACAAATGTACAATGCCTGCTGTTCAAGCCTGATTATGGATCTGACGTTATGATATGCTCACAACAGTCCTAATAAATGAACGTTGGCAACCTAAAATTCATATGAAGGAACAGTTACAGCTTACGAGGAAAGGAACACCATGAGCGGTAGCTAGAGAATGTGTAACAGTCTTATCGCAGTTTACCACCACCGATTTTAAGCTTCCTCTTGCACACGGAAGTCACCATCTGTTGCTAGGTTGTATTGCTCATGTGCGAGGTAATACTGCCATTTCGCCTTGAGGACATATCTCTAGCATTTCTGCTCTTTCCACTATTGAGATGTGTATATACAGCATCAGTTTACTCTCCTCCTCTAGAGGAGGATTTTGCTCAGTAGTTTTACTGTTGCTAGTAGTTTTACTGTTTTCACGATTTTGCATATCTCGTCGGGTTTCTCTCAATTTTTACATATTTCACAATAATTGTTTTGTGATTGTACCAGGTTTTCCTCGAATTTTACCAATTTTATGTCATTTTTCATATTTCTCCCGTAATTTTCCATATTTATATAATCATTTTGCGGACATACCCATGTGCCGTTTGATTTTCTACAACAATATTTGCGTATCTTATACACCACCCAACTAAGCACTCCTAAGGTTTGCCTCTCCAAGGTGATCCACATGCATGCATTTCCTGTAGGACGATCATGGAAAGTATAACAACAGTCCCTTCGTACCCATATGAAAGTGAAGACTGGAATTATGTCCGAGATGTGACAGAGAAATGGAGTATTCCGCATATATATTTGTTTGTCTAGAGGAGGTTGTTGAAATACATTTTTCATCGATGAACATGATTCACCGCACATGTGTTGCAAGTCCTCTGCTGACAGTGGTACGGAGACGTTTGCTGTTCACGACTGCAGGTATATAGAGCTCTACGTCACACACAGAACACGTAATTGTATGCAAGTTGATCGCAGGTTATACCACACAACTGATGCAGCCCAAGAGAAGAACGCAAAAAGGTGGTTAAATGCATGATAAATGACTTGCAGCAGCATGTTTCGCTCTCTTGAATACATCATCAGTCTCCATTAAATCATACCTCGTTACAACTGCTCTCAACCGATCACTCCATCAACTTTCTATCATCCTTTAACGCAGATCCATGTCAGTTTAGAGGTAGATGGTTCTCTCTTCAAGAAAAGTATTAGAGACAGCAGTCAACTTGCATGAATCACTATTACATCAACAGATGTACGTGATCATGGCATCACTTCTCGCCATAAGTAGCAGCAGCCGCCGAGCTGAGAGGACTCGCAGCAGAGCAGCAGCAGCACTAGTGTGATAAACTGTAAAATAATTTAATCTTTGTATTTTGTTCAGGCAACGGCTTTGCCGCAGTGGATATACCGGTTCCCGAGAAATCACCGAAGTTAAGCGCTGTCGGGCGTGGCCGGCACTTGGATGGATGATGCGAATTGAGGAGCTATCTTGACCGAATAGTAACGGCTCCGGTCAAAGAAAGCCATCATAACGACCGGGATAGCGGTGTGCTGACCACATGCCCCTCCTATCCGCATCCTCCACTGAGGATGATACGGCGATCGGTTGGTCCCGATGGACCAATTGTGGCCTGCAGATGGAGTGCTTTTTTTTTGTTTGTTCACGTTCTTCCACAAAGAAGTGAACTGTACGTGTGCATTTTACTGTGTGCGTAATTCTTGAGAATATCCTTGTGTAAGGCATCTTCCTAGTGTAAATTTTCCGTGTAGAGAAATTCATTTCTGTTTAATAGCTTGCGGTCTCAGATTTCAGTGAGAAATCTGCACACCAAGTTTTAGTGTTAATTTCTTCTCCTTTGGTTTATTTTCGACCTCAGTAGAGCGATTTGAGACCTCATATCTACTTTATACACTGTACGATATGGGTAGGTACTGTGCTTGTTGTGAGCGGACACAAGGAGACTTGGCTACTGTCTGTAAACAACTGGAAGCTGCGTCGGCTATAGTCGACAAGATTCTGGCTAATGCTCGAAGTTGCGGTGACGTCGGGGCGCCAGTGACGAGACCTGCGACAAAACTGACGTCACTGGAATCCCATGGTGGGCCGGACGTCACTGCGGCTTCGGATACACAACACCTGACCGGTCCGTCCTCAGTGGCAGGCAGAGGTTGGTTCGTGTGACTATGGAGGGAAGGCGAAAGAGGGAGCAGACCGTGCGGCTGTCTCCCTAAGTCTTAACAACAGATACGAGGTGCTTCCCAGTGTTGATAGATCTGAGCCATCACGGGATGCCTCTCCTGTTGGACCAGCGGTCGATTTTCCCTCACAGGCAGGAAAAGTACAGAGGGCGGGTATGCTAGTCATTGGGAGCCCCTCAGGGAGATAGCAGGCAAGGCGAGAAAGAATTCCAGTGCGCATTCGGTACGGTTACTGGAGGTCTCATCCGTGATGTGGAGGAGGCCCTGCCAGAGGCTATCGAGCGCAGTGAGTGGAACCGGGTGCGTGTAGTGGCACATCTGGCTTTGGTTCTGAGGCCATCCTCGGCTCCTATCGGCGTCGGGCTGATTTGGTGAAGGCAACTAGCAATGCATGCAGGTTACAGGATGAGCTGTCTATTTATAGCTTCGTACCCAGGGTTCGTGGCGGTGCTCTGGTTTGGAGCAGAGAGGAAGGTCTAAACCAGAGGCTCAGACGGCTCTGAGATGGTAACGGATGTGAATTTCTGGACCTCCGCTATCGGATGCAGAATTGTAGGGTTCTCCTAACAGGTCAGGCGAGCACTATACGCAGGTAGCGACTGCTAGGGTAGCGGAGTACGTGTGCTGTGCACACGGGCCTTTTTTTAGGTTAGAGGACCCCTCCCTTGGGGGCAAACACGATTTGCCAGTTAAATCATCCACAGAGACCTCAGAGAATCTTAGTCCTCGCAGATCAGAGATAGAAAAGATTAATATGATATTAGTAAACTGCAGGAACATCCAAGGAAAACTCCCGGAATTAGTATCGCTTATTGAAGGTTATAATGCACAGGTAGTATTGGGAACAGAAAGATGGTTGAAGCCAGACTTCAATGACAGCGAAATCCTATGTTCAAACTAGAATGTTTATCGTAAGGTTAGGTTAGTCACCAATGGTGTCGGCGTGTTTATTGCAGAAAAAAAAATCCGTAAAATCTAGCGACGTTATCAATGATTCCGAATGTGAATTAACCTGGGTGAAATTGAGTATCAAAAAACGGTCAAAAATGTTGATCGGCTGCTTTTATAGACCACCTGGGTCAGGGTGTGTAGTTGTAGAGCGCTTCAGACCGAGCTTGCAGAATATCATTAGTAATTTTCCTGATCATGCCCTTGTAATAGGGGGCGACATCAGCTTGCTAAGTATAGATTGGGAGTGATGCCAACAAAACTGGTGCCAGAGACAGGGAATCGTTTGGCACTGTTGTGGATGTCTTGTCCGAAAATTACGTTGAGTAGATAGTTAGAGAACCAACTCGTGAGGTAACGTCTTAGACCTCCTGGCAACAAACAGACCTGAACTTATCGAATCAGTTAACGTAGAGGCTGTGGCAGCATCTATGGCAACGGGACTTACAAGGAATGATAGGAAAGGTAAGATGATATATTAGCTCAGTAATAGTGACAGGATACAAATTTCAGAATGTCTCAGCAGTCAGCATCAAATATTCCGTGATGAGGACGAAGATGTGTAGAACAAATGGAAAAAATTCAAAGGCATCGTTCAATATGCAATAGACAAGTGTGTTCCGAGTAAGGTTTTAAGACATGGGAAAGATCCACCGTGGTTTAATAGCCGTGTTTGAAAAGAGCACTAAATCTCACAGAGAAGTAAAAACTTAGCTGACAAACAAAACCTGAATGAAACAAAAATAAGCGTAAGGAGAGCAATCATAGAAGCGTTCAATGATTTCAAAAGTAATACATTGTCAACCGACCTGAGTAAAAACCCTAAGAGATTTTGGTCGTATAGAAAATCAGTAAGTGGGTCAAAATCATCTTCAATCTCTCAGTTACCGCATCGGCCCCGAAACGGAATACAACAGAGAGAAGACCGAAATACTGAATTCGGTCTTCCGATGTTGTTTCACCAGGGAAGATCGTAACACTGTCCCTCCTTTCAATCGTCGTCCGAACTTAAAAATGGCAGATATTGAGATAACCGATCGCGGAATTGAAAAGCAGCTACAATCGCTTAGTAGTGGAAAGGCTTCAGGACCAGATGAGATACCTATATGATTCTATAAAGATTATGTTGCCTTTCTAACAGTAATTGATCTTAATTAGCCTGAGCAACGAATGGTGTCTAACTATTGTGAAAAGAGCAGGTCATTCCCGTTTTTAAGGAAGACCGTAAGACAGAACCATACAACTATAGACCTATATAGTTGACGTCAAACTGTTGTAGCATTATGGAACATGTTTTATGCTCAAGAATTATGACATTTTCGGAAAATGAACAGCTCTTCTATAAAAATCAACATAGATTCCGCAAACAGAGATCCTGCAAAACCCAGCTCGCTCGGTTCCTCCACGAGATCCACAGCGCAGTGGATAACGGGGCTAAGGCTGATGCCACGTTCCTTGACTTCAGTAAGGCAATTGACACCGTCCCGCATTGCCGTTTAATGAAAAAAATACGAGCTTACGGAGTATCGGAGCAGACATGCGATTGGATTCGAGACTTTCTAGCAAATAGAAGTCAACACGTCGCTCTCAACGGAACTGAATCTACAGAGGTAGAGGTAATATCCGGAATACCACAGGGAAGTGTGATAGGACCGTTGCAGTTCACAATATATATAAATGATTTAGTAGAAAGCGTCGGGTGCTCTTTAAGGCTATTCGCAGATGATGCAGTTGTTTACACCAAAGTAGCAACGCCAGTAGATAGTAAGAATGTGCAGAACGACATGCAGAAAATTGATAAATGGTGCAGACTCTGACCCTGACCCTGAACGTAAATAAATATAATATATTGCGCATACGTAGGAAAAGAAATCGACAACTGTACAGCTACACTATTGATGATAAACAGCTGGAGACAGCATCTGCCGAAAAATGTCTAGGCGTAACTATCCAGAGCGCCCTTAAGTGGAATGACCATATAAAACAGATATTGGGAAAAGCAGACAAAAGGCTAACATTCATCGGAAGAATCTGAAGGAAATGTAGATCATCCACGAAAGAAGTGGCTTATAAGGCACTTGTTCGCCCGATTCTTGAATACTGTTCATTTGTCTGGGATCCCTATCAGGTAGGACTGATACAGGGAAGATCCTACGAAGAGCGGCGCGTTTAGTCACGGGATCGTTTAAGTGGCGAGAGAGGGTTGTGGAGATGTTAAACAAACTCCACTTGCAGACGTTACAAGAGAGACGTTGTTTATCACGGTGAGACTTACTACTGAAATTTCGGGACAGTGCATTTCAGGAGGAGTCAGACAACATATTACTTCCCCTCACATACATATCGCGTACTGACCACTAGGAAAAAATTCGATAAATTAGAGCCAATACAGAGGCTTACCGACAATCATTCTTCCCATGCACTATTCGGGAGTGGAACCGGATTGATCAGATAGTGGTACCGAAAGTACCTTCCGCTACACCCCATTAGGTGCATTGCGGAGTATGATGTACATGAAGATGTAGAGATTCTAAAACTGCTTGTAAATGTAGTACCGTTGTAACACCTAGCGCAAACGCAGTGTTTTTCTGGTCGGACGTTATAGTATAGCACTGTACTCGAATGCATCCAGTCACCTCCATCCAGATATTCTGCAGTAGCAGTGCATTTGCTTTGTTTTTTGTATGTCGGTGTCTGTGCGTTATTAGTCCCATTGGTGGAGCCTGATCTTTCAGTCTCCAACTTTATCCAACTAATGTGAGACTACAATATGACTTCAATTCAAATAGGGAAAGATGGGCAACCGTTATCGTAAATTATGCACTGTAATCGAGGCACAAAATTGTTAAGGGTTTCGTGGCCACTTGTTCACAAACTGCCTGTTGGCTCTTGTCTCGAGTTCTTCGGCCGACGTTCGTCTGATGATTTTTCTGACGTTTCGCCAGCACGGGTGGCGGCATTGTCAAAGTTTCACCCTGTATTGCTCGTGGTGGACTGAAGCCGAATTCGCGGCCGCAGACTACGAGTATATGCACCTGGCGCGCCAACGTCCGAGGGCTTCTCCGTGGTCATTTACGGTGCGGTTCTCCTCTTGCTACCTGCGACAGTCGCTCGATGCAGCACGGGAAGCCAGGATCCATTTACTTTGAGGCTTTCCTCATTCTTGATGAAGCTGTTCTCGTGATTGTGTATTTCTACAGCGAGCTCGGCTTCATTTCACCACCAGCAATGGAAGGTGAAACTTCGACACTGCCAGCCACTCCTGCTGGCGAAACATCAGAAAAATCATCAGACGAACGTCGGCCGAAGAACCTGAGACAGAAGCTAACAGGCGATTTGTCAGCAAGTGGCCACGAATGTCTTTGTCTTACGCCTCTACGGGTAGGAGATTAGCAGATTGTACCGACGCCTTGACCAACGACGGAAGAAGAAAGCGCTTCTCTTCGTGAGCGAACTCACACAATACGAAGGGACTTCGTATGAACGGATGAGGAACGTTTGCACATTTTCTATCAATTAAGTAGCAGAATGCATCGAGGTGACTGGGCAAGATCGACAGCACCACCCGCAGGAGCATGCAGAACGAACTCGAGCGCTGCGCTGAGCGACAGAAGAAAACTTTTGCAAGATGCCGGAAGCAGACTGACGAGGTGATTCCCGTCATGTCGCGCACAATGGTCATCCTTACAGAACGACAACTGACCGAAGACGAATTGTCCGTCCTTCAAAAAGGAGGGAATTTCGCCATCATCGCGAAAACTATACCTGTGGAGGACATCATTGCTAATACCGAAGCGGCTATTCGGACTCTTCCTTGTGAAAGAGCAGAGGAAAAACGCACTGAAAAAGCCAGGATACTGCGCCGAGCAAAACCACCAGCGTGCAACCTGAAGAAAGAAGAGGTGCAGGCCATTAAGAACCTTAACGCTGACCAGAGTATATTGGTACTAGTTGCCGATGAGGGAAATGCGGCCGTCGTTATGAAGACCGAAGATTATGAGCAGAAGATCCGGGACCTATTAGATCCGATGACGTACTGGAAACTAAGGGCAGATCCGACGCAGTGTGTCACACGGCATACCAATCCCTTACTCAAGACATCTTCTCTGCCGACGAACATACAGAGGAACATGCGCAACATGGAAGCCCTACCACCTTGGCTGTACGGATTACCTAAGATCCATAAGAATAAGGTTCCACTAAGACCAATTGTTAGCGCTCCTGGCTCAACGACGAATAAACTGGCAAAACACTTTGCCTCTGTGCTCCAGCCGCACGTGGGGAAGACTAACACATACATGAAGGACTCAGGACATGTCACTGACAAGCTGAACTAAAACTTCTACCAGACGACATTCTGGTCAGCTTTGATGTTGTTTACAAACGTGCCAATAAGGGACTCTCTTGAGCACATCGGTTCCATCTTCTTGCAAGACATCACAAAGCTCTTTCATGCACGTCTCACCATGGCAAGTTCCACGAACATCTGGAAGGCGTCGCCATGGGTAGTCCCCTTAGTCCAATGGCGGCCCAATTCTTCACGGAACACTTAGAAGTACAGGGGCTGGACTTGGCACCTTCTAAACCTAAAGTGTGGAACAGACACGTCGATGATACGTTCACTGTGTGGAGCCTTGGTGAAGAACAGCTCGATGACTCCCTAAGACACTTGAACAGTCTCCATGACGACATAAAATTTATTACGGAAGTAGATGACAAAAAACTGCCATTTATTGATCTGCTGGTCACAAGGGACGGTGAAAACCTGGGACACTGCGTGTATCGAAAACCGACACACACGGACCGATACCTGCACAAACTATCAGATCACCAAACTATCAGATCACAGTCACAAAAGAGGCATGATTAAGACGCTCGTTACGCGGGAAAGGCGAATAAGTGAGCCACAACACCTCTGACCTGAAATACAACACTTGCCGAGTGTTCTGAGGAGCAACGGCTACTCCATAAGTGATACTAAAATAATAACAGTGCCTAATACTCGGCGAAGTGAGAAATCAGAAAAAGAAATGTCGGGTATGGCCTTTCTGCCATGGACAGAATCGGCCTATATTGACTAAGAGTATTTACAAACCGACAAAGAATATCAAAGGGTGTCTTATATTGGCAAAGGAGAAAAGAGACCCTTGCAATGCCAGGAATATACCGCATACCAAACAAATGCGGGAAAGCTTATGTTTGAACGACTGGACGATCGATCAACATCAGGATTACAGAACATAAAGGACACTGCAGCTTGGGGCAGGTGGAGAAATTGGGTGTGGCAGAGCACGGAAGTTATCGCTGCAAAGTAGAACTATCACACCCGCTTGTTCGGAGAAGCTGTAGGAATACACAAACACGAGAACAGCTTCAACAAGAAAGAGGAAAGCCTCAAAGTAAACGGATTCTTGCTTCCCGTGCTGCAGCGAACGACCGTCCCGGTAGCAACCGGAAATGGCCGCGAAGAAGCCCTCGGATGTTGGCGCTCCAGGTACACATACCTGTAGTCTGCGGCCGCGAGCTCGGCTTCAGTCCACTACTAGCAATGGGGGGTGGAACTTTGAGAATGCCAGCCACTCGTGCTGGCGAAACGTCAGAAAAATCATCAGAAGAAGGTCGACCGAAGAACATGAGGCAGGAGCCAACAGGCAGTGTGATGCTAGAAATATGTAGATAACATAACTACATTGTTACAGGACGGTGTCTAGTGTACTTTGGGACATATGATCCAGTACTTACCATGAATGGACATACTGCATATTCATCTACCTTCATTCACAATCTCGTGTATCAACATACAAAGTGGTGGAGCAGTGCTATAGCGATGATACAGAAATTGGGACACATGCTGCTGTGTCGTTGGTCGGTGTTGAAATTACGGAAAAGTGATAAAATCGCTAACATTGATCGCACTTTGGTGCTTATTACAGTACATCGACAGTGTCTGTTTCGTCCCATCTGTCCATCAGTATGCTGTAGATTATCACATGATGATTGGCTGACATCATTTGTTTGAGACAGAGATCATAACCAGTACCGCAACAGTGATCGCGTACATGGCTGCAATATAAGGAATCTTAGAACACCTACACATCTGCTATGCCATCACTGTGGCACATGAGATGAAATGTAGAGGCCATCGCCTGCAGACAGCTGTTTGGTACACTCCAAAATGCCGCAAACTCTTCCAGTTCCCATACGTTGAAGTGTCTTCCAAAGTGTCTTCCACATTTCTGTCAATAAGAAACACTGCTTCTGTTTTTTGTTTCAACCATCCTGTGTGTTGTGAGAACAGCAGCATAGTTTATGCCATGATATGTCTTTCATTCTGTGAGAACCAAAGAGTCGAAATGTGTTAACATCGGTTTAGAACCTGACACAGATCTCCACGTCACAGGGGAAAAACAGAATGCATAGCGGTGTAGAAAGCTTACTGGATGTGTTACAACAGAAAAGAAAAACAATTTATCAAGCTGATTATGAAAGAAAAACACAGGTGTTCCCTCTTGCTCTCCTAGTGTACAGGCGACGAAGCTGGTCTGTGTAAGTGACATTGATCACGGGCCACTTGCTCCAATGGATCAATGTTTAATGAGATCGCCACATATGCTCGAGGTCTGCATGCAGATATTATTTATTTTAGATATATCAAGATGAGGTAACATCTCATCACGTTCTCTACTGGGTGACTTCAGCATAGTTTTTATAATTCGTAGTTATCCTCTGTCTGATGGTAGAGGATAATTATGATAAAGAGGATGTTTGGGTGACAGATATGAATGCCCCCTGAGGGATGCAGATCTTCGGACTGCAGTACCTGTATGCAGTTTCATGATGCACTGCAATGCTATCTATACATGTGGCTATAAAACACAGCCTTGGTTCTTGTAAACTGTCTCATGTTCAGTGCAAGGGTAGTTACAGGCTTGCACAAATATTCAGTTCCCCATCCAAAGCTTTTAAAACAATTATTACAGGATATACAAAATAACGTTTATTGTTAATTTAGGGATAAATTCATTAATATGGACTGAATTGGGAGTATCCCAAATGTGTGCCAATGGCGATTTATAATTTCTCATTGTATTACTAGTAAGATTTTTACAGTGTAGTATAACTGTGTACGTGTGGTCCATTTTCTTCTTATTTAGTCGTTATGAAGTGGCTTAAAAAACATTTGTTCGACTGAATCTTGAGTACTATTCAATAGCCTGGGACCTTTAGTAAGTAGGATGAATACGAAATAATCGTTCAAATAAAAATGAACTTTTAAATCACCACAGTTTCAAATCGGACTAAAAGGTATAAAATAATTTCTTCTAGCACCATAAAGGTTTCTCTCACTATGCAGATAATCCTGAACATTTGTGGCTGTGAATTTTTAGTAACTGTGAAAACATCTGTAAGATTTAAAACTAAAAAGGTGGTGCACACGGAATACGTAATAGAAAGGAGATGAACTGCTCAATCATCAGTTAGTAAACAGTGTAATAGTAAGGAGATGAAGTGTTTGAACGTTAATTATATATTGGATGTGTCCAAGGTTTCTTGTTTGAAATCATACAAGTATTTTCATAGCTATTAAAAATTCAAAATCGCTAATTTTCAGAAGTATTTTCTTTACGGGCTTTAGTGTGATTTAAAAAAGTGGTATATTAATAATTCAATTTTATTTAAATAATTAGTAAGTGTCAAGGAGTTGCTCCTCTCCAAGACGACAGACTCGCGCCCACTCATCTGTTTGATGAAGAAGGTATCGGGATTCATCAGACCACGCAACGCTCTGCCACTGCGCCAACGTCCAGTGCCGATGGTGATGTGTCCGTTTCAGCCGTAGTTGCCGATGTCGTCGTGTTAACGTTGGCGCATACAGGGTGACAATTATTGCATTATACGAAATAGAATCCTCATAACTTCTGAACGGTTTGTGTTAGGACGGTCAAACTGCACAGTAGGCCGCGGTGCATGATGGGAATTAGTAAGTGGATGGTATGGTTTAGCCCACTTTCATTTGATGGGTTCGTCAGTAAACAAAACTGGCGCATTTGGGAGACTAAGAAAAAGCGTTTCGCGATCGAGAAGTCTCTTCACCCTCAACAGGTGACTGTGGGGCGTGCAATGTCCACTCACGGAGTAATCAGTGCGATATTCCTTGATGGTACGGTGCCTATCAAACGGCACATGACGATTTGGAAGTTGATTTCATCTACATTATCCAAAGTGACCCATATTTCGACAATATGTGGTACATGCAAGACGGAGCTCGACCCTGTCGAAGCAGGAGAGTGTGTGATGTCCTTGAGGAGCACTGGCTCCGGAGTATCCAGAGGCCACTGGAATGGGCCTCGATTATCCGCCATATTCTCTGAACGCACGCGACTGCTTTTTTTCAAATGGTTCAAATGGCTCTGAGCACTATGGGACTTAACATCTGAGGTCATTAGTCCCCTAGAACTTAGAACTACTTAAGCCTAACTAACCTAAGGACATCGCACAATATACCCACGGCAGGAATCGAACCTGCGACCGTAGCGGTGGCGTGGTTCCGGACTGTAGTGCCCAGAACCGTTCCGGCCACAGCGGCCGGCCTGCTCTTTGTGGGGCTATATTAAAGACTATATGTACAGCAATAGCCCCAAAACGACTGCTGAGCTGAAAACGGCCATTTCTGGAGGTCATCGACAGCATCGATGTTCCGACACTTCAGCGGGTTATGCAGAATGTCAATATTCGTCTGCGCCACACCATCGTCAATGTTGGCAGGCATATCGAAGATGTTATAACCTAAAGCTGAATATCTGTAGTGACGTTTACGTTGAAAGATTACCGTCAAACCTCCTTGCCTAGGGACGCCAGATGAAAGCTGATGTCGTCAAGCCCTGTATGAAAATTGCACAACGGATAACTGATGAGGGGAGCTTGAGAGCGCTACCTAGAGAGCGTGCCGTTTCTGCATGATACTAGGCAAGGGGCTGGAGGACTCACACGCTGATGTGTGGATCCCTGCATTCTATACCTTTTATTTTAAATGAATTCCTTTAACTTGACTTCTTTGTGATTTGTAAGGTATGTTAAAAATTGATGACAATTGATTGCCTATTTATTTTAAACATTATCACTCCAGTTTACAGATATTACAATTTTACAACTTATAGCTCTGGTATATTATATACTAACCTGCACTCACATTTCTACGGGCAAGACGGAATTGCGTTGGGCAAATTTATACCACCAAAGTCTCCCAATATTTTACATAGGACATCCACTATGTGAGGAGGATAACGGGCAAACTGGGGACCAGATACATTAACACAGGGAGTCAAATTTCGGAAATTAAACGAGAACATTCATTTCTTTACACAATCCGAAGCTGGAAATAAAAGAATTAGCACAAATATTCAAATACCTCTCTTCCATGCGTGAACATTGAGACAGACGCACTGAGGGCACGTCTGCTCGCTTACCCGTCTTCTGTACCACTGCCCGAATATGGCGGGCACCCAGAGGTCTTCCTGGGCCCCGGTGGAGTGGTCGGTCGAACCACTTTGCCGTGAACAACCTCTCCGCCCCAAATATTGTGACACTGGAACGTCTTTGACTTTTACCTGCCTCTGATGTCTCTCTGATCCCCTACCCAGGAGTGAGGGTGGCACTACTATATTACAGAACTACTTCCCAACTGAGATTTGGCCACGCTTTACGGAAAGGAGTGAGGAGGATTAGGAAAGTTCATATGCAGATTTACATTCACGTACAAGAAATGCATAATACACGACACATATAAATACGTATTATGTAGCCTGACTCATTTCTTTCCACACGTCCACATGGGTTGTGTTGCACCCGCGGCCTGCCGCGTCGTGGAATAAAATTGGCGGTCGAGCCGCCTCTGTATTTCCCCGTGCGAGCGAGAAGCGAAACCTGCTGCTTATGGAGCGGAAACTACTGTACCAACATGTTGAATAAAGTGTGTGCATCCCGTAGTTTGTAACTAGCTTACGGTTTTTTTCATATAGTTCACTATCCCCTGCAGAGGCCATTCGTTAGGAGAGTTCGGTGCACTGTAGGTTCAGAGGTACTTTGTCGAACATTAACATCTGGTGTTAGCTACACTACAGACCGCTGCCTGTCCTGTTTTACCGGTCTTCCCACCCTACGACGTCTGATAGACAGTGCTGTCGGCACACGGACCGTGCATCCGAACGTTGAGCGTTGCGCGTGGCGAGTTTCTGACGTCACAGCATGGAATAGCTAGCTCGGGAGTCTTTCCGAACGTGCAGAGCAATATCTGGCATGTCAGATATTCTGAGCGTGCGTCTGAGCGTTAACCAATGAGATGGCACAACGCTACCTACGTCACAAGCACGCCGTCTCCCTTCAGTACAGAGTTGTGAGGCGCCATATTGGCATTCATTTCAATCCTATATGTATGTATGCCGTTCCGAGCACCAGCAAATTGAGAATCACTGCAAAACCGGTTGTTAATTGTGTGATTCGTTCCAATAGAATAATGAGAAACATCATATTCGTGGCAAAAGAATTATTGTAACTTGCGTATAACGAGAGTAGGCTATTTGAAGGCAGGGACACACTGAAGATCCACCCAAAACACATTGTTCTTGGTACAATTTGTTATAATTAAATTTCGGTTAGTAACATATCTACGATTAAGGTTTTTAGTAAGCGGTAAGATACTATGATTAGATACTAAAGTTGCGATGTTGGTTTAGTGTAATAATCAGCGGAACGGTGCTCTAATGAGTTTTTTTGTTGGGGCGGCGGTTTGCGTTCTGACTCAACCACTTTTTTCCCTAACATTCACGTATTTGTTAGGTTCTGATACTTTATTATTAGTTTAATATAATTATAGACTATAATATTTGATGGTATGTAAATACAAGTTAACCTTTTTTTGAGCCGTGACTTTGTTGGATCTGCTTAATCTGAAGGACAGCTTGCGCTACTTGTGTAAATATATTTTGCTCCTTGTGACTTTTCATGCTTTCCCGACGGATCTGCTGCAAATACTCTTCTCGGGTTTGCCGCCGGATTGTATTGTGTAACTCGCACAATATTTCGTCGATGCAACTGCTCGACATCATCAGGTGGTGGTAGCTGCTGTTATCACTGCTGCAAGGTGCTCCTTCTTTCACGGTTCGTAATTCACATGTTGCAAAGATTCTGCTACTGGGCAGGAAGAGTGATCAAGTAAGACTGACCTTGGGGTCTTACTAAAATGTGGGAATGATAAAATAATGTTTATCTTTTGCAGAGAAGTATTCCAAATTTGTAACGTACTGTTTGTAATGGAACAAAAGTTCCATTACAATTAGTACGTTACAAGCCTGTGTCCTTATTGATTGAACATGGTACTTTTCTTTTCGTGGACGATGGAAGAAATGTGCGTTTTAACAGAGATAGCGTGGGAATTTTACGCGCCCCCGTTGAGTAAACAGTGTGATTTACGAACTAGAAACATCCCTCAACTGTCGCTGGAGTGCGATGCGATCGCGTATACTACATTGGGGCCCACGTACCGTATGCACAAGTCGCATCCTTCCTGAGCGTTCAGCAGCACGTTGAACTTGGCACGCACAACGTCAACGTTCGACAGCACGGTCCGTGTGCCGACGGCTTAAGGGGTGGCTTCCCAACCCCACGTTGGTTTCGCTACGCGTTAAAGACACTCACCACAGCACTCCTCGAACATCCAAGTGCTGTTTCCGAAATGCTCGTGCGGAACCTCTGGGGCATCACAATCCGCCTTCTGTCAAACTCAGGTAGATCGCGCAGCTTCCCTTATCGATTGCAGGTCTGTGGGTATAATATTCTTGCTGCCTAGTGTAGTATTTTTCCTCTAACGCCCTATATTTGCGGCATAGATTAGTAAACGGGAGACCCATCAAGTAGGGAGCACAGTGCGGAGATGTGCGAGTTGATGTGAAAGGTGCGAGGGACGGCCGTGCAGTGCTTATCCCGGTGGTGCTGCAGCAGGGTGTGGCGGGCAGATAGCCGGCCGGCTGTGCTGTGCTGCGGGGGGTTCCCCTGGGCTGGCCGGGCCAGAGTGACGGCGACGCGGCGCCGGCCGCGTGGCGTTGCGGCGCGCTGACAAGTGGGTGATGGGCGCCCGCCGGATCGATAGGCGGCTGTTTGCAGCACAAACAGCACATGAAACGGCCCGCCACGCGCCTCCGCGCCGCTGCCCAAACACCGCCCTCCCTGGGGAGGCCCGCGCGCTGCGTGCGCTGTGGAGCCGGGTTCGAGTACGCGGGGGGTCCAAAGTGTGGACCCTGCAGCGCGCCGCACCACGAACGGTCGCCTCTGTCTACCACCTGCCTTCAGTTCTCGACGAGGGTAAGCATTCTGCCAAGCAGCATCATGTACAGCATAGGGCAATGTCGTGCAGATGTCTTTTTCAAGCCTCTGTCTACTACCTGCCTTCAGTTCTCGACGAGGGTAAGCATTCTGCCAAGCAGCATCACGTACATCATAGGGCAATGTCGTGCACATGTCTTTTTCAAGCCTTTCCACTTGTTTGACGATGTCCCCTGTGTAAAACTACCTTCATCCAATATTTCCGACTTCAGCATGATCTTCATCTACATTCAGAGATATAGTAGCAACAGCAATCGAGAGATTCATACCTCATAAATTGGTAAGAGATGGAACTGATCCCCCATGGTACACAAAACAGGTCCGAACGCTCTTGCAGAGGCAACGGAAAAAGCATGCAAATCTCAGAAGATTGGCTAAAATTTACAGACGCTCGAAATTTTGCACGGACTTCAATGCGAAATGCCTTTAATAGGCTCCACAACGAAACATTGTCTCGAAATTTGGTAGAAAATCCGCAGAAATTCTGGTCGTATGTAAAGTACACAAGCGGCAAGACACAGTCAATACCTTCGCCGCGCAGTGCCGATGGTACTGTTACCGGCGGCTGTGCAGCTAAAGCGGAGTTATTGAACGCAGTTTTCCGAAATTCCTTCACCATTGAAGACGAATGGAATATTCCAGAATTTGAAACACGAACAGCTGCTAGCATGAGTTTCTTAGAAGTAGATACCTTAGGGGTTGCGAAGCAACTCAATTCGCTTGATACGGGCAAGTCCAGACTGTATACCGATTAGGTTCCTTTCAGATTTCCCTGATACAATACGTCCATACTTAGCAATCATATACAACCGCTCGCTCACCGATAGATCTGTACCCACAGACTGGAAAATTCCGCAGGTCGCACCAGTGTTTAAGAAGTGTAGTAGGAGTAATCCATCGAACCACATACCTATATCATTGACGTCGGTTTGCAGTAGGGTTTTGGAGCATTACCAGCAGTGTATTCAAACATTATGAATCACCTCGAAACCTGCCACGTTTTTGTGGACGAGCGGTTCTGCACGCTTCAGTCCGGAACTGCGGGACTGCTATGGTCGCAGGTTCGACTCCTGCCTCGGGCCTCGATGTGTGTGATGTCCTTAGGTTAGTTAGGTTTAAGTAGTTCTAAGTTCTAGGGGACTGATGACCTCAGATGTTAAGTACCATAGTGCTCAGAGCCATTTGAACCATTTTAATCGCCTCGAAGGGAACGATCTATTGATAGGTAATGAGAATGGTTTCAGAAAACATCGTTCTTCTGCAATGCAGAAAGCTCTTTATTCGCACGAAGTAGTGGCCGCTATCGACAGGGGATCTCAGGTTCATTCCGTGTTTCTGGAAAGCTTTAGACACCGATCTTCACAAGCAACTTCTAATCAAGCTTCGGGCCTATGGGGTATCGTCTCAGTTGTGCTACTGAATTCGTGATTTCCTGTCAGGAAGGTGGCAGTTCTTAGTAATAGACGGCAAATCATCGAGTGAAACTGAAGTGATATCAGGTGTTCCCCAGGGAAGCGTCCTGGGACCTTTGCTGTTCCTAATCTATATGAATGACCTGGGTGACAACCTCAGCAGTTCTCATAGGTTGTTCGCAGATGATGCTGTAATTTACCGTCTAGTAAGGTCCTCCGAAGACCCGTATCAGTTGCAAAGCGATTTAGAAAAGATTGATGTATAGTGTGAATTCGTGATTTCCTGTCAGGAAGGTGGCAGTTCTTAGTAATAGACGGCAAATCATCGAGTGAAACTGAAGTGATATCAGGTGTTCCCCAGGGAAGCGTCCTGGGACCTTTGCTGTTCCTAATCTATATGAATGACCTGGGTGACAACCTCAGCAGTTCTCATAGGTTGTTCGCAGATGATGCTGTAATTTACCGTCTAGTAAGGTCCTCCGAAGACCCGTATCAGTTGCAAAGCGATTTAGAAAAGATTGATGTATAGTGTGGCAGGTGGCAGTTGACGCTAAATAACGAAAAGTGTGAGGTGATCCACATGAGTTCCAAAAGAAATCCGTTGGAATTCGGTTACTTGATAAATAGTACAATTCTCAAGGCTGTCAATTCAACTACGTATCGGGGTATTAAAATTAGGCCGGCCGCGGTGGTCTCGCGGTTCTAGGCGCGCAGTCCGGAACCGTGCGACTGCTACGGTCGCAGGTTCGAATCCTGCCTCGGGCATGGATGTGTGTGATGTCCTTAGGTTAGTTAGGTTTAAGTAGTTCTAGGTTCTAGGGGACTAATGACCACAGAAGTTGAGTCCCATAGTGCTCAGAGCCATTTTTTTATCAAAATTACGAACAACTTCAGCTGGAAAGACCACATAGATAATATTGTGGGGGAGGTGAGCCAAAGGTTGCGTTTCATTGGCAGGACAATTAGAAGATGCAACAAGTCCACTGAAGAGATAGCTTACACTACACTCGTTCGTCCTCTGTTAGAATATTGCTGCGCGTTGTGGGATCCTTATCAGGTGGGATTGAAGGAGGACATCAAAAGGGTGCAAAAAAGGGCAGCTCGTTTTGTATTATCACGTAATAGGGGAGAGAGTGTGGCATGTATGATACACGAGTTGGGATGGAAGTCATTAAAGCAAAGACGTTCTTCGTCACGGCGAGATCTATTTACGAAATTTCAGTCACCAACTTTCTCTTCCGAATGCGAAACTATTTTGTTGAGGCCAACCTACATAGGTAGGAACGATCATCAAAATAGAATAAGAGAAATCAGAGCTCGAAGAGGAAGGTTTAGGTGTTCGTTTTTCCCGTGCGCTGTTCGGCAGTGGAATGGTAGAGAGATAGTACGATTGTGGTTCGATGAACCCTCTGCCAAGCACTTAAATGTGAATTGCAGAGTAGTCATGTAGATGTAGATGTAGATCTACATCTACATTTATAATCCGAAAGCAACCGAACGGCGTGTGGCGGAGGGCACTTTACGTGCCACTGGCATTACCTCCCTTTCCTGTTCCAGTCGCTTATGGTTGGCGGGGAGAACGACTGCCGGAAAGCCTCCGTGCGTGCTAGAATCTCTCTAATTTTACATTCGTGATCTCCTCGGGACGTATAAGTAGGGGGAAGCAATATACTCGATACCTCATCCAGAAACGCACCCTGTCGAAACCTGGACAGCAAGCTACACCGCGATGCAGAGCGCCTCTCTTGCAGAAATCTGCCACTTGCGTTTGCTAAACATCTCCGTAACGCTTACCAAATAACCCTGTGACGAGACGCGCTGCTCTTCTTTGGATCTTCTCTATTTCCTCCGTCAACCCGACCTGGTACGGATCCTACACTGATGAACAATACTCAAGTATAGGTGGAACGAGTGTTTTGTAAGCCACCTCCTTTGCTGATGGATTACATTTTCTAAGGACACTCCCAATTAATCTCAACCTGGCACCCGCCTTACCAACAATTAATTGTATATGATAATTCCACTTCAAATCGTTCCGCACGCATACTCCCAGATATTTTACAGAAGTAACTGCTACCAGTGTTTGTTTTGCTATCATAAAATCATACAATAAAGGATCCTTCTTTCTACGTATTCGCAATACATTACATTTGTCTATGTTAAGGGTCAGTTGCCACTCCCTGCACCAAGTGCCTATTCGCTGTAAATCTTCCTGCATTTCGCTACAATTTTCTAATGCTGCAACTTCTCTGTATACTACAGCATCATCCGCGAAAAGCCGCATGGGACTTCCGACACTATCTACTAGGTCACTTATATACAATGTGAAAAGCAATGGTCCCACAACACTCCCCTGTGGCACGCCAGAGGTTACTTTAACGTCTGTAGACGTCTCTCCATTAATAACAACATGCTGTTTTCTGTTTTTTAAAAACTCTTCAATACAACCACACAGCTGGTCTGATATTCCGTTCGCTCTTACTTTGTTTACTAGGCGACAGTGCGGAACTGTATCGAACGCCTTTGGAAGTCAAGGAAAATGGCATCTACCTGGGAGCATGTATCTAAAATATTTTCTGGATCTCATGAACAAATAAAACGAGTTGGGTCTCACACGATCGCTGTTTCCGGAATCCATGTTGACTGCTACAGAGTAGTTTCTGGGTTTCCTGAAATGACACGATACGCGAGCAAAAAACATGTTCGAAAATTCTACAGCAGATCGATGTCAGAGATATAGGCCTATAGTTTTGCGCATCTGATCGACGACCCTTCTTGAAAACTGAACTACCTGTGCTCTTTTCCAACCATTTGGAACCTTTCGTTCCTCTAGAGACTTGCGGTACACGGCTGTTAGAAAGGGGGAAAGTTCTTTCGCGTACTATTCCTTGGACACTTATTTCGATGTTCGTGCGAGGATTTAGAGAAGGCACTGCAGTGCGGTCTTCCTCTGTGAAACAGCTTTGGGAAAAGGTGTTTAGTATTTCAGGTTTACGCGTGTCATCCTTTGTTTCAATGCCATTATCATCCCAGAGTGTCTGGATATGCTGTTTCGATCCACTTACTGATTTAACGTAAGACCAGAACTTCGTAGGATTTTCTGTCAAGTCAGTGCATAGAATTTTACTTTCGAATTCACTTAACGCTTCACCCATAGCCCTCCTTACGCTAACTTTGAAATCGTTTAGCTTCTTTTTGTCTGAGAGCTTTTTGTTGTGTTTAAATTTGCAGTGAAGCTCTCTTTGCTTTCGCAGTAGTTTCCTAACTTTGTTGTCGAAACACGGTGGGTTTTTCCCGTTCCTCATAGTTTTACTAGGCACGTACCTGTCTAAGCCGCATTTAACGATTGCCTTGAACTTTTTCCATAAACAGAATCAGAAAATCCTCATCAGTACTTTTAAGGCCGTTGTACAATCTCATGATTATTGCATTTTGCGCAATGACTGGTGGCCACTTTGAAACATATTTCTCTCACCACAATTTTAGTGTTAACTGCTATATCCAGGAACTATTTAACCTGTGTCTGGATCAGTTCACTGAAGGTGAACTATTTTATGGATATTTTTAAGAAGACGGAGCAAGAGTACACACCGATTAGACAATCTTGTCACTAGTGAATGAGGTTTCCGATGATCAGAGAAGAATCATGAGTGACAATAACATCTCCTTACCGCTTTCATCGCCTTACTCCTCTCTGCTACGTCTCCCATGGGAAGATGCTTGATAAGAAATAATATACATAGGTAAACAAGTTCAAGGGCTTTTTACGAACAGAGTAGAGAGATTTAATAAAAAAATAAAACTATTGTCATTAAAAATTATTACGCCTGGAAAACACAGTGAATAAAGATCGTGGGATGTGAAGACTATGTCATTGATAATCCCTAACGACGGAGGTTGAGCGTACGGCGTAACCGGCCCACAAGTACGTCACAAGATTCCGTTGGGAAATCGTAGATTGCATTGGCTTCCGACCTGCCTCTTATTGTCGGTCTGCTAAGAGCCGGCGCATGAACTGGCCCAGATCATTGGTGGAGAGAACTGACGACGTGTTGGCTTGCTCCGCGCTATATAGCCGGGGCGAGAAGGAATTCGTGCCGATCCAGTCCCGCACACATGATAGGGCGGAGGAAATAGGTCTCTGGCACGGAGGACCTGCCGTCTGTCGGTCTTGTAGGTATCGACGCAATCCGGGGACCAATACCTTGTACATATACAAACCCGTGATGCCTTAGTGTCCGAGGCGTTGCCGATACCTGTAAGCGAAGGATAGGGGACACACTCCCATCGATTATCACCTATGGGTTAAGGGACACGTGTGCTTCGATAATACACACACACTGCGAGAGTTACGACAGAGCAATGAAAACGTTATTGCTGCTGTCCTTCAGGCACAGCTGATTTGTGGGTCTCACAGTTTCATAAAACGGCCACAGTGCTGCAGTGACGTCAGTATTGACTATTTCCCACTTCTTCCGTAACGTTTACAGTCTTACTGCAAAAAATTTTTAGGGTCATTTTTATTTTTCCCATCCAGTATAAGGAAAATTGACTTATATAGACATTATAATAAAAAGATTTACACATTTCCAAGATGGCATGCACCATAACTTAAACATGTTTAATTCCATGAAACCGAAACTGAGTCCAAGTGGTTTCCCAAAATCTTAAATGATCCCTTATTCTATTGGGACTAATTTAGTATCACTGGATAACGGTGTAACAGGGAGCAGATTTCGGTCCTGCTTCTTGATGGTTACCACTGGGTACTGACAAATTAATTAAATACTCTTCATTATTTGGTATCCCAAAGATTGACCTCATTGAAATTATATGTTACTGGTTCTATTGTTTATACCAACAGAAGACTTGGTTATTAGGTGCACCTAAAGGTTAATTAATTACTGTACTGTTCGTAACTGGATCCTCCAAAAAACAACTTCCATGACACTGTACGTACGTTTCCTATGACCGATTGCAGCGAGTAGACATAGAGGGGTTGTCTAGAATTATATCTGACAGAAATTACATTTTAATTTTCTATGTTTCACAGTAGAATTCAGTCTCCATGGATCCGTCTTCATATTCATTATTGAATGGCGCGTAGGCCTCCGAAACTGAAATTGAATCGTTTTCTCAAAATTTTCAAAGAATTTTATTTATTTATTTATTTATTTTGTATTTGTAGTAGTTTAGTATCATCTTACAGAGTGTTAATGCAACATTTGTGGCTAAAGTTGCGAGCTGGCTCCTTGTTATGTGTTCAACTGTATATAATTCAGCACCTAAGTAGTTAATTAAATGAATGGACCAAAATTTTATTTGACACCAAGTATATACACATTTCGAAGATTCCTGTGTTTTATAGGAGTGAATACATTCTTACATCTACAGTTTCACCACCCAGGACAGCACAAGTCAATCAGTGTAGTTGACGGTTGTATATCTCTTAATTGATTGCGCTGAAATAGTACGTACATTTCCCACGTCCGATTTCACTGACAAGGCTCAGTAGGGTTGTCAATGAGTTCAAGACTGAGTGCTACAATAGCCTAGCAAACGAAAATGTAAACCTCAAAATCTTCAACCAATCTCTTTTTTGTGTTGGTACTAGTTTAAAATGGTCGTATAGACAATAGCAACGAACAGAATTTATTGTTACGTTTGCACCGTGTACTATGCGTACGCACAGAACTGGCTAATTTAATGTTCTTTGGAAAACTGAAACACGTACAAACCACAACGTCCCACACGGTATATCTGAGATGGCAGCAATCTCAGACAACGCACTGCGAACTTTTATTTATTCCTCAAATAAAAAGTCCGAATTTCCTTTTTATCGGAAGAAGACAGGGTGCAATATCATAACCACGTTTTCATAAGGTTCGTTTTCTGATATCTTGGACTGCGTAGTTTCACGCATGTAAATTTTGATAGGACTGGTGTAAATCGGACAGAATGTTTACGACAACCACTAAAATATTTTTCTCAACGTCGCACCTGACGATAACCTCATACATATGAAGCTGTGCTGTGGTAAGGCATATCCGTCTGCAATGTAGAAATCTGTGAGGTTTTGTATAGCTGAGCTGTGGCTCCAGTGAGTTAGTAGACTGTTCTGTCTGTTGCCACTGGCTCAGGTGTAGTATCGATTATCTCTCTTGCTGCTCCATTGCAAATATCTATGTGGAAGAGTTGGTATCTGTGGGTTATGTCCTTAGGTCTTTGCTTGCCGATACATATAGGGGGTTCGCTGGCCCGAGAGAGTCCGCTTCTCCGCCACCCTCACCGACCTTGGCCTCAGCACTGATCGTCACCTCACCTGGATCCCTCATCACCGCTCCATCCGATCCAAAGCCCACAACCACCTCTGGCTCCTCAAACTCCTCTCTGGCCGGACATGGGGGTTGCACCCCTCTACCATCTTCTGCACCTACAAATCCTTAATCCGACCATCCTCTGTTATACCAGTCCCGCCTGGATGTCTGCCCCCCCCCCCCCCCCCCCAATTTCTCTAAGTCCCTCCAGATCCTTGAGCGTCATGCAATCCGCCTCGCTTTCCATATACGCCTCCTGCCCTCATGCAGATCCCTTATACCCTTATTCCTTTCCCCCATCTGCTCCTATTCCTCGAATATCTCCACATAGTCTACACCACCTCACCCCCTGGTTGCTCCTCTCCTCTCCAGTCCCCACCCCCTGCCACGCCTTCACTGTTGTGTCCCCCTAACCTCCCTCTCTACACTTCATCTCCTTTCCCAAGGTGGCTTCTATCAACTTCCCCTACTAGGTGATGCCCTCTCCCCCTCCATTTATCCCTCCTATCAACTCTCATCCTACACTGATGAACAATACTCAAGTATAGGTGGAACGAGTGTTTTGTAAGCCACCTCCTTTGTTGATGGATTACATTTTCTAAGGACACTCCCAATTAATCTCAACCTGGCACCCGCCTTACCAACAATTAATTGTATATGATAATTCCACTTCAAATCGTTCCGCACGCATACTCCCAGATATTTTACAGAAGTAACTGCTACCAGTCTTTGTTCCGCTATCATATAATCATACAATAAAGGATCCTTCTTTCTACGTATTCGCAATACATTACATTTGTCTACGTTAAGGGTCAGATGCCACCCCCTGCACCAAGTGCCTATCCGCGGCAGATCTTCCTGCATTTCGCTGCAATTTTCTAATGCTGCAACTTCTCTGTATACTACAGCATCATCCGCGAAAAGCCGCATAGAACTACCGACACTATCTACTAGGTCATTTATATATATTGTGATAAGCAATGGTCCCATAACACTCCCCTGTGGCACGCCAGAGTTTACTTTAACGTCTGTAGACATCTATCCATTGAGAACAACATGCTGTGTTCTGTTTGCTAAAAACTCTTCACTCCAGCCACACAGCTGGTCTGATATTCCGTAGCTCTTACTTTGTTTGTCAGACGACAGTGCGGAACTGTATGGAACGCCTTCCAGAAGTCAAGGAAAATAGCATCTACCTGGCAGTCTGTATATAATATTTTCTGGGTCTCCTCAACAAATAGGAATCACTAACAGCCAAGCTGCCACGGCGCAGTTTAATGTACTCCTTCCACAAGCAACGCACATTCACCTTTCGGTGCATATCTTACTTTACAGCAGCTTACACGCCTGCCCTGTCAGAGAGCGAACAATTTATCTCGACTGGAAAAACTGTTGAGGAACCATTCACACTCTGCGTCTCTATAGAGTGCAACCAACGTTTCCAGTTTCAGTTTAATTTCGTTTTTAAATCGTTGATAATTCCTGAACGAAGATTTCAAAATCCTTTTACTCACTGTATACAAAACAATACCATGTCCGTGCTAAACAGAAGTTACAGTTTCGTTGTTCACACACAGTCACAAGAACTTGTAATAGACAAGAACTTGTAATAGACAGTTTATGGTAACTAATGGAACCCGTTACGGAAAGAGTACAAACCAGACTGTCTGTGACAGAATTTCGGATTAAATTTTAGAAGCACGATCCCTCTGAATGTTCAGTTCTCGATCCCGACTTGCAAAATACTCCACGTAGATTTTAGTTAGGTCAGTGTGACACTTAAAAACCGGAGTTCCGCGTTTTCCCTCACTCTACTGCTCCTCATGGTCACGTTTTAGTCATTAGTCGGCGAAGTCATCACATTTATTCAGAGCTCCTTATACTCCTGTCCGAGCATGATGAAGGCTATGCTAAGACCTGAACTTTGAGTTTAGAAAACAATTCTCATAGTCCTCTAAATACGCACGAACATTGTATTCTCTGGCTGACTGATTCCCATCATAGCCAACCTTTGAACCTCGCAACCGCGCGTCCTTTACACTGGACCAATTATATTAAAAGTCTTTACGAGCAATTTGTTAAAAGACCAAATTTATAAAACCCAAAAATTTCAAAATAACCTCTTCTTTTAATTCCTCATTTATCGTAAAACGTTTCTCCTTTTCCAAGGTCCATAAACTGACTGGCTGGGCACTACAAATTTCTCCTGAATGTGATTCACTCTGAGACACAGTTCTTACAATAACGTATATACATATAGTAGAAATAACAATTAATTTATTATATTACTTTGCATACACACTTTCTTTCACACTAATAACTACACACCATCAAACGAGGAGAGACTGTGCCTATGTGGATGAGAAAATGCCAACGACGCATTCTAAGCAAGCGTGCTATCTAGCGGTTTTCCTGTGGAAGTAGATGGTTCCGCCTGGTCGCTAAAGTTCGCTAGTGTCGTCAAAGGTTACGCTGAACTCGTTACCTTGTTTATTTCGCCTCATCACTTCTATCAGTATTTATTGAGACTGGTGGCTGCTTCATCAGTTCTATTGATAAATATTGTCTTGTTTGTCCACCGTAGTGCAATTTAAATCACACGAAGTTAAGCTAGTACATCAGTGCTAGAGTTGTTGTAGAAAACAACTGCATAGGGACCTTATTGTGAACTCAACTGTTTCCGTGTTAAAATTGAAGTAGTGAGAAGTCAGCTCTTGTGGGGGTGAGTGTTCACTAACATTTTTCTCCATCTTTCCTTTGTTATGATCAGGCAAGGGTCTTACGTACATGACAAGAGTTGGAGGACGGCGGCATCGCACATCGACAGATGAACAGTTATACCTAACATTGGGGGAAATAAAGAATAAAAATATTTCCATCAAGGAAGCTACTGAAAGTATTTCAGATGACATTTCTATTTAATTTGTACATTGGAGCCCTTTTTTATTTTTGAAACACACTTGTAGGTTCAGATGGTTCAAATGGCTCTGCGCACTATGGGACTTAACTTCTGAAGTCATCAGTCCCCTAGAACTTAGAACTATTTAAACCTAACTAACCTAAGGACATCACACACATCCATGCCCGAGGGAGGATTCGAACCTGCGAACGTAGTGGTCGCTCGGTTCCAGACTGTAGCGCCTAGAACCGCTCTGCCACTCCGGCCGGCGACACTTGTAGGCATCTGGGTATCTCTCTTAGGTGATAGATACTGTTAGTTATGTTTCACTTTCGTCTTCAGACTTGCTAGCAGTTACGTGTTGCGACTGACAGAAATGATTTTGTTGCATCTATGGCATACGAGTACATCGCAACAGTCGTAACATAAAATTAAAAGGATGCTATACTGAAATAAATGTGAGTTTGATTCATAAATTAAATTGAAAAATATTTTCTTCTCCAGAACTTTGAATTTCTAGCAAATGTTCAAGTGGAAATTGTTTTATGGAGAGTCACGACAGGTGGAAATGAGCAACAGATTTGTTTCCATCCGCCTCAAGTTCAAATCAGTTGTGATACAGTCTCGCCCCACATGCGGGGTGAGAATGTTCCACCACAAAAGCTGTTTTCCACTCTTCCCATCACCAGGTAACAATTTCCTTGGACAACGTTCTTCAGGAGGGTATGTGTAGGAACGTTGCAACAAAACACAAAAGCCGTATAATAATTTGTTTGGAATCTGCATAAGAGAATCCATAAAATCTGGCACATTATCACCCTATATGAGGATATATTAAGTCCTCAGTAATTAATAGAAGGCAAAATATTCACAAAAGATAAACTATGGTTTCAAAAATTTATTGTCTCGACTACCGGATTTCATAGTCCGTAAGATGCTGACAATTTGCGTCCGCAGCCATTACTGCTTGAAATTGCTGCTGGATGACAGCGCACATTTGTATCCATTTGCTCGCTACCACCCGACACAGACAGGGGCAATACAATGCGCTAAGCCTCAGAGTGGTACGAGGGCAATCCCAAAGTAAGGTCTCATTTTTTTTATAAATACATTCATCTGTTTGGCCGGCCTTAGTGGTCGAGCAGTTCTAGGGGCTTCAATGTGGAACCGCGCGACCACTACTGTCGCAGGTTCGAATCCTGCCTCGGGCATGGATCTGTGTGATATCCTTAGGTTAGTTAGGTTTAAGTAGTTCTAAGTTCTAGGGGACTGATGACCTCAGATGGTAAGTCCCAGAGTGCTCAGAGCCATTTGAACCAAGGACCTGTTTGTCTCTACAATGGCTTACATCAGTTTACAGTTTGAACATTTAGCTATTTTTCGACATATCGACAACTTCTGTCGATACATTTTTGTAGGTGCTGTGAAAGAATATGCGAGCCAGTCCGTTCTATAGTCAAGTGCTGCTGTCGCAGCACCCTTCAGTACCGAGTTTTGCCGTCGGCGGTAGAGTGTGTAGTTACGTGCTGTAGCACAACTTGCCGTTTCCACAGCCGAGTAAATGGTGGAAGCCTACCTCGTGCCATAACAAACCCAGCGGGAGGCAGTGTAAATGCTCCCACCTCAGCCAATCCTTTAGGATTATACACTGATGTGCCAAAACATGCAAATGCGGAAATCCACTGACATAAGCAATCCACTGACTGGCTGGAAACGACAATCTCTGAAACGGCTGTTGCCGTATTACTATCTTGAGGACCTATGGAAAGTGGTTGAAGGATGGCGAAATATCGAGTAGGCCCTATGGTATTGGACGACCACGTCGCATCACAAAACATAGAGGTAGGAGGATCCCCCACTGTGTAATCCAGGTTAGGCAGCGATTTGCGGCAGATCTGACCACAGAGTACAGCACTCGCGGAGACACAACTGTTCGGAGCACACCGTACAAAGGCCATTCTTGGACATGCAGCTCCAAATCACACGGCCCTTACATGTTACAATGTTGACTAAAAAACATCGCCAATTTCGACTGCAGTGGGCACGGGACCATCGGGATTCGACAGTCGATTGATGGAAACGTATCACCTTTCATGTTTCACCCCGAAACGTGTACTGTGCCATACATGCAGGACGGTAGGGGCAGAATTGTGCTATATGGTACATCGATTTTTGGGATCTGAGGTTGCGATTGAAGGTATCATGACAGCAGTGAACATTATTGCGGACCACCTGTACCGCCTCATACTTGAAGTCTCCCCTGCGGTATGTAGATCTTTCAGCAGGATAACAGTCCGTGTCGCAAGGTCATAATCGTACTACAATGTTTTGAGGAACGTTATAATGAACTAACAGTGATGTCTTGGCCAGAAAATGTGCCTGATCGGTGCCCATTGGAATACATCGGGCGCCAGCTGTGTGCCCACAAACCACCATCACATAATTTGCGGTAATTTCTCTACCTCTGCCACATACATCTGGAATTCAGTCGAGGACTTGCAGAATCCATGCCAAACAGTACATCTGTTGCAATGTGTATGAAAAGTCGAACAACATGCAATTGAGCAGATGATCATAATATCATGACTCATCAGTTAACATTCGTCTGCCACAGTCTGTGAACAATTCAGTGACATGTACTGTTTGTTATCCTACTCCACGATCATAGAGCAGTATCAACAATTGCAAGGAGTGACTGGCCTTCGAGCCGCCAGCTAGCACCTACGGTTCTGGGCTTAGAATAGATCTGCCGAGGCGAGGCAGACAGGCGGCTGCGTTACGTGAGAGTCCAGGTACTCTGACAGAGCCCTGGTTTCGACGAGCGGCCTGCGAATTTCCCGCCAACGTTACAGAGTGCCGATGGTAATCTGGCACCTGCCTTGATCTTACAGCAATTAGCTACTACACGCCTAGGCGGCCAAGTCATTGCTCTTCAGCAGCCGATGACGTCTCAGCTTCCGTCACGCACTGCTGCCCACGAGGCACGACCAGTCGACATGGCCGAAGTGCTGCATACTGCACCAGATAAAAAGAGTCTTCCTGCTTGAAAGGCATTCTGACTACGCGCGCTACTGGAGGACCCATCACACAGTTCCTGTACACACCACTCCAGAGACAGAAGTGGCTGCGCTGCGAAACTCTTTTACACTACTCAACATCCCGCGTAAGCCGATTCGCACGTTCTAGCCTTTTCTTCCACTCTGCTGCTCTTTCCACAGACAACTTACTTATTCCTAGGTCCTGCAGCACATGTCCTACTTATCTGTCAATTCTTATGGCATGTGTCTAGCGTATATTGCAACACATTCCAACGTCTCTCCAATTTCAATGTTCTAAATTTCGCTTTCTTAGATTGGTGAACCTGCACATTCAGAAATTTCATTTCCTCAGACTGTCCTATAACAGCTAAGTTTTGTCACGGAAGATGCTTTCCTTCTTTGTACGTATATTCTGCTATCTTCTATACCTTCAACATTCGGTGTATTGTTGCTTCCTAATTAGGAGAATCATTATACTTCTAATATTCTGGCCTTCAACACATTACTGTTAACCAGTTCATTATACCGGATGATCAAAAAGTCGGTATAAATTTGAAAACTGAATAAATCACGGAATATTGTAGACAGAGCGGTACAAATTGACACACATGCTTGGAATGACTTGGAGTTTTGTTAGAACAAAAAAATACAAAGTTGAAATAATGTCCGACAGATGGCGCTTCATCTCATCAGAATAGCAGTAATCAGCACAACAACGTAAGACAAAGCAAAGATGATGTTCTTTACAGGAAATGCTCAATATGTCCACCATCATTCCTCAACAATAGCTGTAGTCGAGGAATAATGTTGTGAACAGCACTGTAAAGCCTGTCCGGAGTTATGGTGAGGCATTGGCGACGGATGTTGTCTTTCAGCATCCCTAGAGATATCGGTCGATCACGATACACTTGCGACTTCAATAATCGCCAATAATCGCACGGAATGAGGTCTTGGGACCTGGGAGGCCAAGCATGACGAAAGTGGCGGCTGAGCACACGATCATCACCAAACGATGCGCGCAAGAGATCTTTCACGCGTCTAGCAATCTTTTTTTGTTCTAATAAAACCCCATGTCATTCCAGGCATGTGTGTCAATTTTACCTCTCTTTCTACATTATTCACTTGTTTATTAAGATTTCAAATTTGTACTGATTTTTTTATCACCCGGTACTTCTCCAGGTATATGTTACACTCCATCATCTTTGCGTTTTCTTTCTTCGTCGTCAACTTAGGTTCTGAACTAAATATGCTGTACATTTCGTTCAACGGGTCTTTTATCCTTCCTTACATATAACCATGAGGGCTATCTCGTCTGAGGTACATACCACTGGTGTCTGTTTCAACAGCAACTTGAGAAATTTTCTTCCACTGCCTTCATTACTTCTTCGATCTATAAAATGAACAACATTTCTAATACACCGAAAACTGGTGTATTGCATTTTTGAAAAAAATCTGATTTTATTGCTCTTCTACATCACATCGAATTTCAAAGCTGTGACTGTTTCGGATCCACATGTTCCACCTTCATATCGGAATGTATATGTTGCAAGGGTAATTTGTCCATCTCGTCTGCAAATATGTAAGTACATGCTACGTCACGTGAAATATAGATGGACAATAAACTATATTTGACATTGATGATACGCTGCTAACATGTCTGCACCAAAATGCCTTCTTTGATCTTCCAGTCTCTGGAAGTACACCACCAGAAAAAACGAAGTGCACCATGGATACGTGTCAGTAAAAACCCAAAAGCCTAGAGATTTGCAGATCAATTATTCATGCAGCAGTGAGTGGTACATTCATGAGGATGGTGATGATAATGAAGGATAAAATTTAAATTTTTTTACAGAAGTATATAATTTATATTATTGTAGGTGAGTGTGTTCGTTGCCAAGGACAGTGGAAAGGAAACGAAAGTTCAAGGGCTGAGAAGGCTGTGATGTTATTTCTGTGATTCCAAACCAGAGCCAAATTTATAATGAATGACAGTATGAGCCCACTTTCCAGTACGACGTTGCAACCGCTCTGGTCTGAGTCGGTTGGGAAGGATACCAGATATCCGTTGTATCCTCTCCTGAGGCCACATGGCTCAAAACTGCAGTAACAGGTCCTCGATATAGAGGTTCCTGGCACTGTAATGGATCTGCATCCCAGCCGATCTCACCTGCGTCCTAGGTGGGACAAATAGGGGGACTCCGCAGGCCATGAAACTACATCAAAATCACACATTCATTTCATGTGTCGATGAGCGTTGTCCTGTTGAAAAATGGCACCATGACGTTGTCGCAAGAGAGGTGACGTATGAGGACGCAGGACGTTGTTGATATTTTTCTGTCGTCACAGTCCCCTCAACTACTACCAGCCGTCACCTGTAGTCAAATCACATGGCTCACACACCCTGACGCAGGAAATAATGCCGCAGTACCACTACAGATCACTGAAAGAATGTGGGCTGTACGCAGGTCGCGGCCAAATTCTCCAACGACGGTCATCCAGAGGTCTTTGGAGGGTGTTTCCGCACGTATATGCAACTTAGAGCGACTCCGATGCGAGTGTATAAGCACTGACATATAGACAACTTCCCGACGTGCAGGCGGTAAATGCGGAAATATGATGGCGACGTTATTACCAAATGCCTTCAAACAGGAACAGTGTGATACTATTTCTTTACTTGGCTACCGAAGCACAAACACCGGTAGACATTCATCTGATAATAAGAATGTATATGGGACAGCATCTGTGTAGGAAGGGGTTCTGCTTTTTCATATCACATCTCCCCAATCGCAAATATCGTAGTGTAGAAGTCACACAAAGTCAAGTGGGAGATAGTCGACCGACCACCACCCTTTTTACAGTCCCGCTCTCCCTCTATGCGGGACCGATGACCTAGCAGTTTGGTCCCTTCCCCCTCTCTTTTAAACCAACCAGCCAATCTCCTTACGCTATTATTACGCCTTTGGCCCCATAAGAAAGTGATTGAAGTGTCGACAATTCTTGTCCGACGAGGATGTGCAGCACGCAGTTACGGATTTCGTCACGCGGCAGGACACGATGTTTCACTAGCCGGGTATCTCTAAACTTCGTTCGTCGGTGGGATGATTGCTTCAGTGTTCACGGCGATTTTACCTGATTGGTATACCGATTCTAGCATGTACAGCCTTATGGCAGAAACTTTTTGATCGGGCCTTATGACTAAATAACAAGTTGGCCACAGTGATTTCAGACTGCGATGTATTTGTCTTAAAGTCTAAAACGATCGGCAAGTATTTTGTGTCAAGTAACGCTCTCCTCTGTCCTAGCGACATGCTGTAGGCTGTTCGTGGAAGACGGAGCTAGTCTTCCGCTCCTTCGTCTTAGATTCTAGAAACGACAACACTTCCTGCCTGGACTGTTCCTAAATGACTTTATTTAAGATCGAAGTTTCGGCAACTGTATCATCCTATAGTAACAGCTACAACAACAATTTCTTATTCCTTAAATCACTTCATTATAAATTAGAAAGTGATATTACTTAAAAAAATTCCTTTTGCAAATTTATATGGTCAAAATATATCCCCAAAATTTATCTGACCCTACGCCAGTTATCAGTTTCTCTTCCTATAGCAGAAATTATGATCACAAATCATACATAGGTATAAAAATAAATATGTGTATCAGTGGTCCATTCTCCATTCGCAGTGGCCGCTAGTAAACAGTAAGTAATCAATGTACACTTCTAGAATTTCTCATCAACGCCAGTGAACTTCCAGCTGCAAGCGTTCTCAAATTTTCTCAATTCCGCCCTCAGTTATTTCCACATCTGGCTTTTCCATATCACTGTAACTATCTGAAGTAGAAACAGTGGTGTGAGATTCTTCTGGGAAATGCTTTCGGAAGACAGGTTTTAATATTTCAGCCTTTATTTTGTCATCTTCCGTTTCGGTATTGTCAGGATCAACCAACGTCTAAACAGGAGTTAAATCATTTCAGTTAAGATCTAAACCTTTTCAGGATCGGCTTTTTTAATTTTTGTTTTATGACAGTTCAGAAATTTTAGATCTTCATTTTGAATTCATTCAATACTTTTCGCACAGATTATCTTACGTCTGTTTTGGCAGCTTTTCTTTTCCAACAAGGGTTTCCCTTCCCTTCCGCATTTTAAGCTGGATGATACTCTTACACTCTTGATTCAACGTTCGGTGGAATTTTTAAAGGTTACAAAGGCACATCGACGAACTCTTCGGTATGACCGTCCGCAAACAGGAAACATCTTTGAATACTCAGCAGGGAAGACTGTAATATCTATTTCAAGCCGTTCCAGCAAGCCAAAAGTTTTCCTCTTAGTTTCTGAGTAAAGCACAGAAAGAATTTCTTGAATGTCGTCTAGTATTTTCTGCTCTGTGACACATAGTTATCCATTGTCGATTGTTCGTAGTGGTCGAACTAAGGGCTATATTGTGCTCTTTGCAATGTAATTGGAAAGTTCATCCTCTTTTAGTTCCACATAATGATGCTTTCATTCAGACAGTGCGCATATCTAAACAAGTGGTCATTGTTTAAGCACCGTGTTACCAAAATACTGAACCTCTCTTGTCATCCCCACCACGCTCATACGAAAGCAGGCTAGTCATAATGCCATCGCGTTCAGGTAATGTGATAGTTAAGTGTTTTTGTTTCCTTCAGCATATCGTATTTCGCATCGACGTTTGCTAATGAAGGAAACAAGCTCCTTCACGATCATACAATTATTTAGTTTGCTTTTCTCTATCGTGTGTCGCTTCCCGTCGTCACAAACTTCAGACAACCCACATAAAGAATTTACTTCATCTGTCTGGAGATCACAAACCCTATTTATTGCCGTGCTGCAACATTTTAGCTGTTTGATAATTATTTTTGCGATTCTGTGGAACCACAAAACAGATTAGAGAAAAATATATCGTACCTTTGAATGATGGTCGAAATCATAAGCAATTAATCGGGCGTTAACTGAGAAATTAAATTTCAAAACTTAATTTAGAACTTTAAGGGGATATTTGCAGTAAGATTTCAGTCACCATATAAAGGCTTGTCAAATATTTCTTTAACCTTTTTTATTTCTTACTTTCAGAAAAATTGCTTCACAAAACATTTGATCCATATTTTTTTCCAAAAAATGTTTCTTAACGTATTTCAATCTCACGGAAAGAAGATAGCCACTATATTTAGTCCTGACGAGATTGTTATGTGTTTGCCTACCCACGTACAATGTTTTGTCTTTGGGTTATTAATGTTGAATGTGCAATTTCAGTAAATCAAGTGGTTCACTATTTATTTGGATTGAGTGTTAATTTTTGATACGCTTCCCTGCCCTCGTGAAATATTAGTAGATATTGCATTAATTTTCGTTGTCGATACAGAAATGGAAATAGAGCTGCGGACGTCCCTACTTGTACACATTCCGTCAGTACAAGCAATTGCTAAAGAGGCATCATGTACTCGGAGGAAATTATCTCTTATTACCAACGACAAGTTGACTGTGTGGCTGACATACATACGTACGTTGAAAACCCGTTGGTTCACCTTTGGAGACCAATAAAGCAGCGATTTTCCATTGCATGGATCCGAAATGTACTTGATACTATTCCGGAGGTATCACTATTACAGCCTTGTTACACTGGGAGTTAACCTGCTGAAAGATGCAAACGCGGTTGGGGAAGACATCAAGCATGAAGCGATGTTGGTTGTCCACAATAATGTTCATGTAGCCTACAGCTGTCTTGGCGCCTTCGATTGCAGCCATGTCATAGGGAAGCCCAGTTACGTTATATTAAACGGGGACCTAGAAACGACGGAGAGGCTCCGTTCTCGCCGCAGCCGCAGTGGTCCACAACCTCACGACGACCACCGCAGTCCACTTCACCCCTCCGCCACCCCACACCGAACCCAGGGTTATTATGCGGTTCGGCCCCCGGTGGACCCCCAGGGAACGTCTCACACCAGACCAGGGTAACCCCTATGTTTGCGTGGCAGAGTTATGATGGTGTACGCTTACGTGGAGAACTTGTTTGCGCAGCAATCGCCGACACAGTGTAGCTGAGGCGGAATAAGGGGAACCAGCCCGCATTTGCCAAGGCTGATGGAAAACCGCCTTTAAACCATCCACAGACTGGCCGGCTCACCGGACCACGAAACACATCCGCCGGGAGGATTCGTGCCTGGGACCGGTGCCCCTTTCCGCCTGGAAAGCCATGCGTTAGACCGCACAACCAACCGGGTGTGCAAGCCCAGTTAAGTGTCGCTCCTATTATTATGCTGCGTCCACTGGCCTGCGTCCATGGTGCACCACATGTTTCAAGACGCTGCATGACGGAGTATTTGGACACTACCGTCGACTTGATGCAACAAGAAATGCAATGCATCGATTGATGTATGGTCCAATTTGGATGATTTGTAACGTGCTTAAACCGTAAATGATGATGTCGTTGGATACACAACGGATTACGTAACGGCCGTCTGCTGCGGACACCCATTTTCAAGAACGTGCGTGAAGTCTGGTCTCTGGAACGCTTGTGGCTGCACCAGCATTGAACTCTGCCGTCTGATCTTCCACGGATCACAGCGTCTCCTACTTTACGGAGCAGGCTAGCTTCCGAAATTAATGTTCATTGGTGACTGTCTGTCGATGCTCACGAGAACTGATGGAATTAAAATCTCATGCGAGAGGATGAGGGAAATTTGTGTAAAGACCGGAGCAAGTCGAGATCTGACATTACTTCCATACTACCAAAAAATGGTGTAGTATTTTAAGAAAGTAATTGAAATGCCGAGTGTATGCATGTCCTAACAGAAATAATAATGCAAATGAGAAGATTAAAACAAAATGGAATATTGTCAAACGGGTGACAGGACAACCAGTCAGTGTACAAGTTTTCAGAACAATTAAACAACTGTAAATACATTATTGTGACTGATGATTCACAAGTTGTAAGTAGCAGCAAATATAGGAGTAAATGCTTGATTTTAAGAAGCAAGAGAATATATTAAAAATGTCATTCCACAAAACATTCAGCAACTCTAAGTAGCAGTAGCATCCCTTACTGACATTAATAAAATTCTAAAAGTTCTAAAAAGCAAATGCTCTTAAGGGGTTGATGTATCTCAAACCGAATTCTGAATAATTGTTCTATCTCAGTAAGTAATGCTCCTAGTGATATATCCAATGCATCACAGGCACAGACAAATTTTCCCGACAGGTTAAGAATATGCATTCGTAAAACCACTTCATAAGGAAGATGACAAGACATACGTAAACAGTTATCGCCCAGTCTCTTTACCGGCATCCTTTTTCAAAATATTGGAAAATGTTATGTTCTCAAGAGTAGTCGCACACTTAAGGCGAAACAATTTGCTTAGTATATGACAGTTTGTATTCCAGAAAGGTTACTCGACTGAGAGTGCTACTTACACATTTACTCATCGAGTAGTTCATGCATTAAATAGTAATATACAGCTAGGTGGTATTTTTTGTGATTTCTCCAAGCTGTTCGATTGTGTACACCATAAAATTCTTTTAGAAAAACTCAAGCTTTATGCAACGGATGGTTTTTCATAAAACTTGTCTGAATCATACTTCACAGACGGAATGTCCGGAAAGGTAGAAAATTTTAGTGGCTGGGGTCGACTACTTATATGTGTGTATGAGCTTCCACTTAACATACAACAAGTAAAATTGGTACTTTTTTCAGAAGGTACTAGTATTGTAATAAATCATATGGCAGGGGGAGCAACAGAAGAGTTAGTAAATGATATTTTCCAAAGAATTATTAAGTCCTTCTCTGAAAATGGACTTACCCTAAATTTTAAAAAAAAATGCACTACATTCAGTTTGGTACAATAAAGAGAGTCATATTAACAATTGATGTAACACATGAGCGAGAGTCAGTAAGTAGGGTTGAATGCTCCAATTTTGGGTGTACATGTTCCTCAAAAATGAACTGGAAGAAGCACATTACTGAGCTTCTCAAAAAGTTCAGCTACTTTTGCTCTTCGTATAATTCCTGATCTTGGAAACAAAGCTATCGACATCCAGGACATATTTTGCATATTTCCACTCAGTACTGTCGTACGGAATAATTTTCTGTGGTAACTCAGCATCGAAAGAAAGCATTGATTGCACAAACACGAGTAGCAAGAAAATATGTTGTATTCAACCACAGACATCTTGCAGGTACCTCTTCAAGAAGCTAGGCATTTTAACTGTGCCGTTAGAAAATGTATTTTCGCTAGTGAAATTCCTCATAAGTAATCCATCACAATATGAGAATAACAGTGATGTACATACGTATAACACTAGAGGGAAAAATGACCTTCAGTAACCATAGTTAATGCTTTCTGTGGCTCAAAGGGTCCGAGAAGACTTCATAATGCTGCAATAAAAATTTTTGATCATTTGTCCAACAACATAAAATGTCCGACAGGTAGCGAAGCAAGTTTTAAATCTGATTTAGAATCAGTTCTCCTGGACAACACCTTCCATCCCACTGACTAATATCTACTTGAAAACTGGTAGCTATGATAAAAAAGTACACTTTCTTAAATTGTAGTTGAATGAGTAGGAATATAATCATGACGTGTTCGCAAAATGTTAACACCAATCATGTGTACATACCCTGTAAACTATCTCGTTCCTCATGATTTAGATAGGTATCATTTAAATGATATAAGGAACGCATAACTAATAAATCAATTCACTAATTAACAGTACACCAACAGCAGACCAGCTTCGTCGTTTCAGATAAAGTCCTTCCAAGGCCCTGGATCTTAAAAATATTTCCTTTGTCATTCGCTTATGGCCGGCCTCGGTGGCCGAGCGGTTCTAGGCCCTTCAGTGGGCCTCTGTAGTGGGTTGCGGATGTAGACGAATATTAAACACAAACGAGAGGAAGTCTCTCCTACGACCGAAACAAAAACTATCTTGTGGAGATAACGTTGATTAACAGTTTCTCATTTTAACGACAAATAATATTTCCTGTTGTTGTACTAAACTTATTTATCCACCTTCATGAAAGAATCACTTAGGTATATCAATATAAGCATTAAACTGATTTGCTTTCCAGCATGGTATCAACACTTCGTTCTCAGCTATAGATGATTATTTTGCCACGATACATTGGCCAGCCAAAACGTTATCGTCACTGTCCACTGCAAGATCTGTATCGTGGTGTTCCAGCAACTGACACTATAATGGAAGTATATCAGCACAGTAGAGACTAATTAGGAGTCATTCTAGCGACAATATGGGGCACAACTGAGGAGACCTGCTTTACATAAGCAAATGAAAATGGTACAAATGGCTCTGAGCACTATGGGACTTAACATCTTAGGTCATCAGTCCCTTAAAACGTAGAACTACTTAAACCTAACTAACCTAAGGACTAAACTCTTCCATATGACCGTCCGCAAGCCGGAAACATCTTTGAATACTCAGCTCGCCGGGAAAATTTTAATAACCATTTCAAGCTGTTCCAACAGGTCTAAAGTTTACCTCCTAGTTTCTTAGTGAAGCATAGCGAGACTTTCTTGGATGTTGTCTATTATTTGCTGCCCTGTGAGGCGTGGTTTTCTATTGTGGATTGTTACCAGTGGTCGAAACTAAAAGCTATATTGTAGTCATTGTAATGTAATTGAAAAGTTCATCCTCTTTCAGTTTCCATTCTACCAGCGCACAGATCTAGAAACAGTCGTCATTATTTATTGACCGTGCCGCCAAAATACTGAACCTCTCTTGTAATCTCCACCATACTCATGGGATAGCAGGCTATTCATGATGCCAAGCGCAGATTTAAGGACTAGAAAAAATTTAAAAGTATGCTGTCCCGTTCAGGTAATGTGATAGTTTAGTGTCTTTGTTTCTTTCAGCATGTCGTATTTCCCATCCATGTTCGCTAATGAAGGATACAGGCCCATTCACGATCCTACAATTATTTAGTTTGCTTTTCTTTATCCTGTCTCGCCTCCCGTCGTCACAAACTTCAGACAACCCACATAAAGAATTTCCTTCATCTGTCTGGGGATCGCAAAACCTATTTATCGCGGTGCTGTAACATTTTAGCTGTTTGGTAATTATTTTTGCCATGCTGAGGAACCAGCCTACATTTAGACATTTACCTGAACAAGTGCAAAGAACCGTCTGAGCTCGTCTATGTGGCATTTGTCGTATCAGTATAGTTTTGTAAGTTTCTCCTCACTTTAGGTTTCCTTACGATATTGGTTCACGTGTATTCTCGCGGACTGCCTGAGATAACGTTACACGTGTTATCCACTGCCGTATCATGCACATCACCTGCAACAAATTCTGAATAATATTACCTTTGAATGACGCAAGATTAAATCATTAATCCGTATATGAAAGCCACAGAAGCAGTATATCAGCAGTGTATCTGTGCATCGCTGTAAATGATGACGCATTTGTGTGGAATGTGTCTACATTTGTTCAAACTTCCTGTTTTCCAAGCCTCTCTCTCACAATGCATCTTATAGCAGAATGCCACAATCCGATAACATTTTTCCGAGACTCATACGATAAAGGTAATGGAAGCCACTTGGTCGCGTATTGCATTTCCACATCGTGCAGTATCACGCAAGGGAATGGCGAGAAACAGATGGTCCCGTGTTGTATTGTTTCCCGCCTAACGGCTTCACGTGTGCATCATCGCGCAAATGGATTTCGGAAATATTTTCCCTTTATGGGTGTTCCTCAATATCTGACCGTTCCTTCTGGATCAATGAAACACACGAAAGAATTTGGTTTCAGCCTTTGTTACATGTTCTAACAAAGGCTATAACCAACTTGTTTCATGTGTTTCACTGATCCAGTAGGAATGGTCACATATTGAGGAACATCCGTAAATATTGGTTAAATATGTGTACCATAAATGATGTTCATGATTTATATCGAAATTATGCGAAACGAGTTAGCATACAGGCTGCGAATACGTATTTGTTTTCAGGTACGGCCGCATTCTGGCCAGTTGGTGGGTGAACATAATTGAACAGCGGATTATATGTAATAGAGCTAATCCATGTTGCAAGTCGTGCAGTAAATGAAAAAATTATGAACACGATAAACATATTTATGTGCTGTAACATGCTGCCAGAGTTATATTAAACGTTCGGCTACAGAATTGAGGCAGTAATCCAGACAGAAACTTATTTTCTTAAGTGGACTTCACTGTTGGGGGGAGGGTGGGGGGTGGGGGGGGGTGGGGGGGGGGGGAAGGCTTGAGTGCCTCAGAGATACAGATGGCTGTACCGTAGGCCAAACAAACCTGTTGCTCCTAAAGAGGGGCAGCAGCCTTTCCAGAAGTTCCAGGGACAACAGTCTGAATGATTGGCTGATCTGGTCTTGTAACATTTACCAACACGACTGAAAGCAAGGGGAAACTACAGCCGTAATTTTTCCAGAGGGCATGCAGCTTCACTGTGTGGTTATGTGTGGTTAAATGATGATGGCGTCCTCTTGGGAAAATATTCTGGAGGTAAAATAGTCCCCCATTCGTATCTCCGGGCGGGTACTACTCTGGAGGACGTCGTTATCAGGAGAAAGAAAACTGGCGTTCTACGGATCGGAGCGCCGAATATAAGATCCCTTAACCGGTCAGCTAGGTTAGAAAATTTAAAAAGGGAAATGGACAGCTTAAGTTTACATACAGTTGGAATTAGTAAAGCTCGGTGGCAAAAGGAACAAGACTTCAGGTCGGGTGAATACAGTACTATAAATAAAAAATCAAATAGGGGTAATACAGGAGTAGATTTAAAATGGCTCTGAGCGCTATGGGACTTAACATCTATGGTCATCAGTCCCCTAGAACTTAGAACTACTTAAACCTAACTAACCTAAGGACATTACACACATCAATGCCCGAGGCAGGATTCGAACCTGCGACCGCAGCAGTCGCGCGGTTCCGGACTGAGCGCCTAGAACCGCGGCCGGCGGAGTAGATTTAATAGGGAATAAAAAAACGCGATTAGGCTACTACGAACAGCATAGTGAACTCACTATTGTAGACAAGATAGACACAAAGTCCACGCCTACCACAGTAGTAAAAGTATACATGCCAACTACCCCCGCAGATGACGAAGATATTGAGGAAATGTATGATGAGATGAAGGAAATTATTCAGATCGTGAAGGGAGACGATACTTTAATACTCATGAGGGACTGAAATTCGTTAGTAGGAAAAGGAAGAGGAGGAAAAATAGGTGAATATGGAATGGGGGTAAGGAACGAAAGAGGAAGCTGCCTGGAAGAATTTTGCTCAAAGCATAACTTAATCATAGTTAACACTTGGTTTAAGAATGATGAAAGAAGGTTGCATATGTGACTCTCTGGAGACGCTGTAAGAATTCAGATATATTATATAACGGTAAGACAGAGATTTAGAAACCATTTTGGAAGCTATAAGACATTTCCAGGGGCAGATGTGGACTCTGACCACGATCTATTGGTTATTAACTGTCGATTAAAACTGAAGAAGCTGCAAAAAGGTGGGAATTTAAGGATATGGGACCTGGATAAACGAAAAGAACCATATGTTATAGAGAGTTTCAGAGAGAGAGCATAAGTGAACGATTGAGAAGAAGGGAAGAAAGACAGTAAAAGAAAAATGGGTAGCCTTGAGAGATGTAGCAAGGGAGGCAGCATAGGATCAAGTAGGTAAAAAGACGAGGGCTAATCGATGTCTTGGGTAAGAGAAGAGATATTGAATTTAATTGATGAAAGGAGAAAATTGCAGTAAATGATGCAGGCAAAAAGGAATACAAACGCCTAAAAAATGAGATCGACAGGAAGTGCAAAATGGCTAAGGAGGGATTCCTAGAGGCCAAATGTAAGGATTTAGAGGCGCATATCACTAGGGGTAACATAGATACTGCCTACAGGGAAAATTAAGGAGACTTTTGGAGAAAAGAGAACCACGTGTATGAATATCAAGAGCTCAGATGGAAACCCAGTTCTAAGCAAAGAAGGGAAAGCAGAAAGGTGGAAGGAGTGTATAGAAGATCTATACAAGGGCGATATACTTAAGGACAATATTATAGAAATGGAACAGAATGTAGATGAATATGGAATGGGAGATATGATACTGTGTGAAGAGTTTGATAGAGCACTGAAAGACCTGAGTCGAAACAAGGCCCCATGAGTAGACAACATTCCATTAGAACTCCTGACAGCCTTGAGAGAGCCAGGCCTGATAAAACTCTACCATTTAGTGAGCAAGATGTACGAGACAGGCGAAATACCTTCAGACTTCAAGAAGAATATAATAATTCCAATCCCAAAGAAAGCAGGTGTTGACAGATGTGAAAATTACCGAACTATGAGTTTAATAAGCCACGGCTGCAAAATACTAACACGAATTCTTTACAGACGAATGGAAAAACTGGTAGAAGCAGACCTCTGGGAAGATCGGTTTGGATTCCGTAGAAATGTTGGAACACGCGTGCCAATACTGACCCTACGACTTAACATAGGAAATAGATTAAGGAAAGGCAAACTTATGTTTCTAGCATTTGTAGACATACAAAAAGCTTTTGATAATTTTGACTGGAATACTCTCTTTCAAATTATGAAGGTGTCAGGGGTAAAATACAGGGAGCGAAAGGGTATTTACAGTTTGTACAGAAACCAGATGGCAGTCATAAGAGTCGAGGGTCATGAAAGGGAAGCAGTTGTTGGGAAGAAATTAAGACAGCGTTGTAGCCTATCCCCGATGTTATTCTATCCGTATATTGAGCAAGCAGTAAAGAAAACAAAAGAAAAATTCGGAGTAGGAATTAAAATCCATGGAAAAGAAATAAAAGCTTTGAGGTCCGCCGATGATATTGTAATTCTGTCAGAGACAGTAAAGGACCTGAAAGAGCAGCTGAACGGAATGGACAGTGGTTTGAAACGAGGATATAATATTAACATCAACAAAAGCAAAACGAGGATAATGGAATTTAGTCGAATTAATGCGGGTGATGCTGCGGGAATTAGATTAGGAAATGAGACGCTGAAAGTAGTAAATGAGTTTTGCTATTTGGGGAGCAAAATAACTGATGATGGTCGAAATAGAGAGGATATAAAATGAAGACGGGCAATGGTAAGGAAAACGTTTCTGAAGAAGAGAAATTTGTTAACATCGAGTATAGATTTAAGTGTAAGGAAAGTTTGTATGGAAGTGAAACGTGGACGATAAATAGTTTAGACAAGAAGAGAATAGAAGCTTTCGAAATGTGGTGCTACAGAGGAAAGTTGAAGATTAGGTGGGTAGATCATGCAACAAACGAGGAGATACTGAATAGAGCTGGGAGACAAGAAATTTGTGGCACAACTTGACCAAAAGAACGGATCGATTGCTAGGACACGTTCTTAGACTTCAAAGGATCAAAAATTTAGTACTGGACGAAAGCGTAGGGGGTGAAAATCGCAGCAGGAGACCAAGAGATGAACGCAGTAAGTAGATTGCGGTTGTTATTCAGGGATGAAGATGATCGCACAGGCTAGAGTAGCATGGAGAGCTGCATCAAAGTAGTCTTTAGACTGAAGACCACAACAACAATTTATAAATATTAAAATTTTCTCCCCTCAACGATTTACTCAGCACCTGGTTTTGTATTTTTCTGTTAGTGAAGACTGAAACCTTTTGCTCGTAACACCATTCAGTCGATACAGCAAGGGCTTACGCAGTACATCTACATATACACTCCTGGAAATGGAAAAAAGAACACATTGACACCGGTGTGTCAGACCCACCATACTTGCTCCGTACACTGCGAGAGGGCTGTACAAGCAATGATCACACGCACGGCACAGCGGACACACCAGGAACCGCGGTGTTGGCCGTCGAATGGCGCTAGCTGCGCAGCATTTGTGCACCGCCGTCGTCAGTGTCAGCCAGTTTGCCGTGGCACACGGAGCTCCATCGCAGTCTTTAACACTGGTAGCATGCCGCGACAGCGTGGACGTGAACCGTATGTGCAGTGACGCACGGATGCACGCCAAGACCGTAGGATCCTACGCAGTGCCGTAGGGGACCGCACCGCCACTTCCCAGCAAATTAGGGACACTGTTGCTCCTGGGGTATCGGCGATGACCATTCGCAACCGTCTCCATGAAGCTGGGCTACGGTCCCGCACACCGTTAGGCCGTCTTCCGCTCACGTCCCAACATCGTGCAGCCCGCCTCCAGTGGTGTCGCGACAGGCGTGAATGGAGGGGCGAATGGAGACGTGTCGTCTTCAGCGATGAGAGTCGCTTCTGCCTTGGTGCCGATGATGGTCGTATGCGTGTTTGGCGCCGTGCAAGTGAGCGCCACAATCAGGACTGCATACGACTGATGCACACAGGGCCAAAACCCGGCATCATGGTGTGGGGAGCTATCTCCTACACTGGCCGTACACCTCTGGTGATCGTCGAGGGGACACTGAATAGTGCACGGTACATCCAAACCGTCATCGAACCCATCGTTCTACCATTCCTAGACCGGCAAGGGAACTTGCTGTTCCAACAGGACAATGCACGTCCACATGTATCCCGTGCCACCCAACGTGCCCTAGAAGGTGTAAGTCAACTACCCTGGCCAGCAAGATCTCCGGATCTGTCCCCCATTGAGCATGTTTGGGACTGGATTAAGCGTCGTCTCACGCGGTCTGCACGTCCAGCACGAACGCTGGTCCAACTGAGGCGCCAGGTGGAAATGGCATGGCAAGCCATTCCACAGGACTACATCCAGCATCTCTACGATCGTCTCCATGGGAGAATAGCAGCCTGCATTGCTGCGAAAGGTGGATATACACTGTAATAGTGCCGAAATTGTGCATGGTCTGTTGCCTGTGTCTATGTGCCTGTGGTTCTGTCAGTGTGATCATGTGATGTATCTGACCCCAGGAATGTGTCAATAAAGTTTCCCCTTCCTGGGACAATGAATTCACGGTGTTCTTATTTCAATTTCCAGGAGTGTACATATACATTGATACTCTGCAAATCACATTCAAGTGCCTGTCAGAGGTTTCATCGAACCACCTTCACAATTCCCTATAATTCGAATCTCATATAGCGCGCGGAAGGAATGAACACCTATACCTTTCTGTACGAGCTCTGATTTCTCTTATTTTATCTTAGTGATCGTTCCTGCCGATTAGGTCGGTGTCAACAAAATATTTCCCATTCGCAGGAGCAATTTGGTGACTGGAATTTCGTGAGAAGATTCCGTCGCAATGAAAAATGCCTTTCTTTTGATTATGTCCAGCCCAAATCCTGTATCATTTCTCTGACACTCTCTCCCATATTTCGCTATAATACAAAACGTGCTGCCTTTCTTTGAACTTTTTCGATTTACTCCGTCAGTCCTATCTGGTAAGGATCCCACACCACGCAGCAGTATTCTAAAGGAGGACGTGTAGGCAGTGTCCTCAGTAGGTCTGTTACATTTTCTAAGTGTCCTGCCAATAAAATGCAGTCTTTGGTTAGCCTTCCCTACAACTTTTTCTATGTGTTCCTTCCAGTTTAAGTTGTTCGTAATTGTAATACCTAGGTATTTAGTTGAATTTTCGCCTTTTTAGATTAGACTGATTTATCGTGTAACGGAAGTTTAACGGATTCCTTTAAGCAATTATGTGGATGACCTCACACTTTTCGTTATTTTGGGTCAACTACCACTTTTCGCACCATTAAGATATCTTTTCTAAATCGGTTTGCAGTTCGTTTTGATCTTCTGATGACTTTATTAGTCGATAAACGACAGCGTCATGTGCAAACAACCGAAGACGGCTGCTCAGATTGTCGCCCAAATCGTTTATATCGATAAGGGACACCAAAGGGCCTATAACACTCCCTTGGGGAACGCCAGAAATCACTTCTGTTTTACTCGACGACTTTCTGTCTATTACCACGAACTGTGACCTCTCTGACAGCTTGTGTGGTACAGTGTCAAAAGCCTTCCGGAAATCCAGAAATACGGAATCGATCAGAAATCTCTTATCAATAGCACTCAACACTTCATGTAAATAAAGAGCTAGTTGTGTTTAACAAGAACTATGTTTTCTAAACTCATGTTGACTGTGTGTCAATAAACGGTTTGCTTTGAGGTAATTCATAATGTTCGAACACAATATATGTTCTAAAATCCTGCTGCATATCGACGTTAACGATATGGGCCTGTAATTTAGTGGACTACTACCTTTCTGGTGTGACCTGCGCAACTTTCCAGTCTTCGGGGACGGATCTCTCGTCGAGCGAACGGTTGTATATGATTGTTAGGTATGGAGCTAATGCATCAGCATACAGTAGATTGTCTACACGCATTACATGCCTATGAAAGAGCACGAGACGTACCAACTGGTGATAATTTGTAATTTAATTGTCGTAATATGTGGTGAGTAAATGTATAAATGACATTCTCGGTTGAGCCACACATCCAGGACACAGACTATGACTTACTAAATTCCGACCATGCCCACTTTCCACAGTATTTAGGCCGTTCTTCGAGGTCCGACTCGTCAGTGGGCAAGATTCAGCGCAACCAGAAGCACATTCGAAGATGGCTATCGTAGCTTTGGACGAAACGTCAGGGATAGAAGAGTCCCATGGACCACGGCCATACAACCGGGAAGGATTTCTCGGCACCTGAAACATCCGGTCGTGAAAGCCTTCATTCTATGATTACCAAATAAACTATTTCCAAGCAAGCATATCACTCTTTATTGTGTTACTCTGTCCAAACGTGTCATAGGAACTAGTTTTTAATGTATCCTTTATTCTGAACTACATATCAAATTAATTTAATTTTTATTCCATGTTCAGGGTTACTCATTGTACGTTCAGTGTTAATTTTTTGTAATACCTCATTCTGAAATTTCTCCGTATTTAGAGCTTTCTGCGACCCTGCACCATATCAGTTATCGATCTTTATCTGAAAGATTCCAATCCCATTTCTCCGGTATTGTGATTAGCTAAATGAATTTTAATACATATTGTTTAATTCTTATCGATCTATCAGCTTGTGACTTGTTTCGCGAAGTAAATAACGAAGGTAAGGAATTACTAGAGTAAGATACACTGATAATTAAAAAATAAAAATGTTTATACACAGCTTGTAAAAATAACGGACACCGTATAGAAATCAAAAATATGTGAAAAGGAAACATAGTAATAGCGCTGCAGTTTTCATTAAGTACAATAATGAGAGTAATGTAATGTTCTAAGCAGTAAAATGGTATCATCTCATGAAAAATATGGTTAAGGAGATAACACGAAATTCTCATGATTTGTTTATAATTATATTTTAATGAGAAAAATACACTTCAGAGTCATAGAAGTGTAACAGCTTGCTTCATGTTATGATCATGTGAATTAAGGGCATTTCTGTATCACTGGAAAACAAAGTATATTGACTATTTATCGTCACTATATTTCGTTTTACGTGAAAAAACAATTGTCTTTTTCATTCTTGACGAGCTCTACGAAAAAAACCGGCTTTCTATCATACAAATATCTGAACCTGAAGAGGTTCTTTTTGTTGATATGTCAGAAAGTGAGACGGCTGATCCATGGGAGGCAGACGTGTGTGCCAAAGTCAAGTAGCGGTGTGAAACGTTGTTTAGCAAAACCATAAGATTACAAGGATATAGCTCTTCAAGGCTTCCATGATACGGATTGCAAAAAAATGGCTCTGAGCACTATGGGACTCAACTTCTGAGGTCATTAGTTCCTTAGAACTTAGAACTAGTTGAACCTAACTAACCTAACGACATCACACACATCCATGCCCGAGGCAGGATTCGAACCTGCGACCGTAGCGGTCTCGCGGTTCCAGACTGCTGCGCCTAGAACCGCACGGCCGCTTCGGCTGGCGATACGGTTTGCAGTAGACGTTATTTATTTTTAGTTAGAAGGTTTCGCCTTTGTCGTGATGTTCCTGGTTTTATCTTCACTGAGGAAAGGTGAGTAAGGTGGGAAAAGACTATTTCATCTACACTAGCGTGATTCAGTTATATGACATATTAAGGAAGAAACTTAACACGAGATAAGTAAAAACAATCTATATTGTAATGTACCTGCACATTAGACTCTTCCAGATAGTGGTAAACACGAATTTCACTAGCCCCTGGCGTCCCTCGTGCCTAATAGTAACCGTGTACCAGTAGGAGGTGCTGGAAAATTTTGTGGTGAAGACAGGAACGAATATCACGCAAGCAGGCAGTAATGTTAATATGTGTTGGTCCCATTGGAATGAATTTTCACAAGAAGACCTATTCAGAATAAATTGGTTTTCACACAAATAAATAGTGATGAAGGAACGTTTTACGTAACGAGACGACTGTTTGAACAAATAATTGTACTGGTTACACAGAAGCTATTTAATAGAATGTCAACAATGGGGATAGTGGCAACCAAATGACTATTCAAACTGGTTTCTTAGAATCAGAAAGTCTGCGGACATACGATCAGACTCCCGAAAAACTGATTCCACACAACCTGGAAGACAGCAAGAGCAGTTCATACATCCAAGATGCTGAGTAGCAGAATGGAATGATCTGTGAAGTGACTATGAGTCTGGTTTTAAGGAAGGTGAAGGATCTTACTATTTGTCGACCTAGAAAAAGCGTTCGACACGGTAAAATTGTTTGAGATACTCAGGAAAATAGGTATAAGCTGTAGGAAACGACAAGTAATTGTTACAGCTCGGAAGTGTTGAAGGAAGTATGTTTGAGAAGGCCTCATGCAGAATTACGGTTTGAAGAAGGTGGGATCTTGTACATGGGGTAAAAGTCTTTGGTTTAGCCCGGTCCAGCGGTCGTTTTTATAGTCATTTGAACATCTGCGTTACTGTATCTATGTGAAACTCCATTAAGCAAAGTTTCAACGACAAACCGAAACCGATACGTGCAAACAAACACGTCTTACTGGCAGGCTTTCCATTTATATAGTTTAAACTTCTACGAATCAGTTCAAACATTTTATTTAGCTAGATAAATGGATGAAGTCAAAGTGAAACTCTTTTATAGAATAATTTTCGACAGTTCTCGTCATGCGATGGTTAAAGTCTAGGTAAATGTAGCACGTGAAAATTATTCTTACGTAAATTGAATGCGATGAAAGGTTTAAAGTAATTTAAATGAATAAAAATGCACTGTTACGATAAAATTGAAATTTGCTTGCAAAAATCGAGCTTCAAAACCACGTTTTTTTGTGAGTTTATTGTGCGTGCTACTGCTGTGTTTCAGACTCATGAGAATCTGTTCAAATTTTGTGAGAAGGTAGACAAATACATATAATTGATAGTTTATCCTGCTTCCCCAGAAGAGTTAACTCTCTCAGCTACAAGAAGTTGGCACACCTGCATCTTGCAATTTATAGGCTAAAATGACTGATCCTGTCCCCAAAATTCCGAAGATTCGACAGCCATTATAAACAATATAGATATTTATTATAATAAAATTTCCGGGTGTGGCTTTGCTCCTGGGGGGACGACGTGCCGTGTCGTCTTATTTTTACGTGACACAATATATTACATGACATAGATACTAATAGGTCAAGTGAAACGGCTCGAATATGGCAATAAGTTTTGATTTAAATGTCTCTGAAACTACCAGAGCATTCGAAAAAAAATGGCTCTGAGCACTATGGGACTTAACATCTATGGGCATCAGTCCCCTAGAACTTAGAACTACTTAAACCTAACTAACCTAAGGACATCACAAAACACCCAACCATCAAGAGGAAGAGAAAATCCATGACCCCGCCGGGAATCTAACCCGGGAACCCGGGCGTGGGAAGCGAGAACGCTACCGCACGACCATGAGATGCGGGCAGAAGTCGAAAAGCTTAGGACATATCAGTCTTTTTTGTGGTATGATAAGAGCATTTTTTATTCTGGTACAACAAATAAAAGGGAGCAGAACAAATGGAAGAGAAAGAACGAAGTGCTCGCGCTGGGAAGGGTAGAGGATAAGAATATAGTATTTCGTCCCTGTTGTTCAATCTGTACAGCACAGAACCACTGACTGATATAAAAGGCTTAGGAGTGGGATAACAATTAAGCATGAAACGGGTCTGGAAAAGGCGAGCCAGCTTGGCACAATATAGCAATAGCTGACACTGCAACACGCTAGCAGAACGGCGCAAGCCTTTCTTCACTTGCCAACACAGAAGTGTTTAAGGTAGGTGCCTCAAGTCCGAAATGGAGCGCATAAATACTCGGCAGTTTGTGTACTCAAATATTCTCATCTCAGTGTCGCAGCTTAGACCACGAGCCTGTGACATGCAGAGAAATATGTTGGAATGCAGTGCAGGGTCCGCTGTTCGACCGGGGATGGGGCAGTCTGCCGTGAGTTACAAAAGCTGCCGCTGACGCAGCAGAGAGCCGCCCCCTCACTGGAGTGAAGTCATGGCTGCCTCCATGATTTGACCAGCAGCACTGGCGCACTGGCATCACAGTCGCAGCTAGAGACATCGCTGACAGCGGCATTCGAGTGACGCCACACCTGGCTCCGCTCTTTATGCTGTCGGCAATGCTGGACATCTGTTGTTCCAAGTGACTTCACGAACCTGTTCCTAGTGTATTACAGCCGAGGGCAGGAGTAAAGAGGGTAATTACGAGGGTTGTGTTTTTAAGTAAGTACCGCTATGCAACACCGCAGCCGTAGCTCTGCGGTCGGCATTCTGGGCATACGCACTGGGTACCTACATCTGTTCTCTACGCACTGGCCCCATAAGAGTCTGATTATTCCTTGTTTACGTTTTGTACTGAGTGTTTAAGATGCCTCCGACAATCGTGAGTCCCGCCGACTGTGAAGTGCGGGCTGTTATAAGATTTCTTAGTGCTAAAGGCCTAAAAGCGGTCGATATTGATCGTGAGATCTGTGCAGTTTACGGAGAAAAAACATTATGAGTGATGGAATGGTAAGAAAGTGGGTGAGAGCATTTAAAGGTGGCCGCACAAATGTGCATGATCAACAACGGAGTGGGCGTCCTTCAGTTGTTAATGAAAGTTTGGTGCACGAAGTGGACAATAAGGTGAGAGAAAACAGATGCTTTACGACTTCCTCCTTGTGGGATGACTTTCCTAAAGCTTTTCGTAGTATTTTGTATGGCATTGTCACCGAGAACTGGAATTACCGAAAACTGTGCGCACGTTGGGTACCGCAAAAGTTGGCGGATGTGCACAAAACCAAGCGTTTAGACAGTGCAATTGCTTGTGGAGTTTCTGCCTCGTAATGGGACAATCAACACAGCAGCTTACTGTAAGATATTTCACAATCTGTGCCGTTCAATTCAGAACAAAAGACGTGGCAATTTGAGCAAGGGCATCGTTTTGCTGCAAGACAGTGGCCGTCCGCATGTGACGAATCGGGCCAAAGATCTCATCACATATTTTCGATGGGAAACTCTAGATCATCCTCCGTACAGACAAGATCTTGCGCCCAGTGACTACCATCTGTTCCTGCACTTGAAAAACACCTGGGTGGCCAGCGTCTTCAAGAAGATGAAGTTAAAACAGTGGTGATGCAGTGGTTAACAAGTCAGGAGGCGGACTTCTATGAGGAGGGCATTCGAAAACTGGTACAACGTCATGACAAGTGCCTCAATATTGACGGAAGTTATGTAGAAAAGTAGATTAAAGTACAGGCTTTCATGTAAAAGTAAAATTATCGAGATATCTTAGCAGGTCTCTTTTTTAAATTACAAAAAGGTACTTACTTAAAAAACACGCCTCATAAACAAATCTATATCATCCTGATTTCTCATTTCACTGTCGACGGGTGACAATCCACATAACATAATAAATGCATGTGGCACAGTGAGGAAATACAGCAGAATCGAACGAAGCATGTCTGGGCCCAACAAATACAAAGGAAGCTCTAAAATAAGTAACAGTTACTGTTCCATGAGTATCAAAAGTTCAATTGGAAGCTGTACGGGAGGATTTCAAAACCAAGAATGGTGAAGATGATAACTGAATTGCGAGAACAAAGCGGCTTTGGAAGAAGCTAGTCACGTGTAGATTGCATCTTTATCCTAAGACAGATCACGGAGAAGAGGCGAATCTATCCACTCATCTGATCTTCACAGATCTTGAGAAAGCGTATGACAGAGTGGCAGTAAAGATGTTCAGGGGAAATGTACAGGGGAACTGACAAAAAAGTGAGTGGTATCATGAGCCTCTACAATTTGTGAGGATTTGTGGGGAAATAAATTATTCACAACAACTGAAGGACTGAAACAAGGATGCGGTCTGTCTTCCACACTCTCTCTGAGATATATGTGCCGAAGGCAGTGGATCTCTGGTGTGGAAAGTGCATGGGTTTAGTGACTAAAGTGCGATCCAGTGTCACGAAAAATGTGTTCCATGTTCAGAAAGTTTTTGAAGAATATAAAAATTGGGATTTGACAATTAATTTAGAGTCGACAGGATATCTGCATTACGGAGGAGGGAAGTAACTTGGACACTGCTAAAATATTTAAAGAGTTTAAGTATCTAGGTAGCATCCTGTCATGTGAGACAGGGTAACCAACAATGGAAAGGCAAGGAAGAACGGCGGTCCAAAAATTAAATACTGTGCTTTGGTCCTCACAAATGGGATTAGCAATTAAAATGTCATTATACCGGCTGGGGCAAATAAAAATGGCCTGGACGAGTGGATGTAGGCACAATACAACACCCCACGCGCACGCCAGGTGTATCCCGGCAAAGTGATCCACGCAGGTTCAGAGTTCAGTGCCGACTGTGTCAGAGTGAGTGGAGCATTGCAAAGGGGGCGACAATACTCACAGTGGAGCAATGGTTGTTTGTTGTGAACAATTACCTGACAATGAAGTCGCAGAAATGGCGTGGTCAGTTGTTTACTGACACGTTTGATGGTGTCTAAGTGCCAGCAAAGAGGGTTGTGGAATGCTTAGTCCAAAAATGGCGTCAGACAGGACGTCTTTCGAATAATTAAAAAAGCATTCTGAAACGTATCCACACACCAGAAAATGTGGCTACACTAAAGAATCCTTCAGAACCCTACCAATTCAACACGATGCCTGTCGAAAGAGACCGGCATATCACGTCGATTATCCAGCCTAATACTTCACCTAGACATGCACATGCATCCCTACCGAGAGTCTGTTCATGCATACAAAAAAGCAGATGCTCCTCAACACCTCCAATTTTGTGAATGCCTATTCGCTGAGATAACAATGAATGTCTTGGGCATGGACGGATTCTTCATGTCTGATGAAGCCTTTTGTCACCTGAGTGGCTATGTCACGTGTTCCAGACAGTTGAGAATCCGCATAACTTCCATGAAACACCACTGCGTGATCAGAACGTTGGTGGGCAGTGTCTGCACTAGACATTGGTCCTATATTCTTTTGTCAGACACTTACTTCGGAGCGTTACGTTGCCATCATTTTGAAACCATTTGTGGCACCGTTAGCAGTGGAGCAAAAGACAGGATTGAGTAGCTGCCTATATAGCCGGCCGATCGTTGGAGCACATTTGTATAGTTGTAGCATAGGTCAGTCTAGTCGTGACTCTGGCGGGTCACACAAGTCACCTGATCTGTCAGTGTGCGATTACTTTGTGTGGCTAACCCTCAAGTCTAAGGCGTTTTGCGACAACCCTCATAATCTTCAAGAAGTGCAGCAGAATATTTAGGATCAGACTGCAGGAATTTCAACATTCCAGTTTCGATCCGCCTTCAGCATTTGCTAACCAGGGTCCAACAGGTCCGCAGCTCGTGGTCGTACGGTAGAGTTCTCGCTTCCCGCGCCCGGGTTAGATTCCCGGCGGGGTCAGGGATTTTCTCTGCCTCGTAACGACTGGGTGTTGTTGGATGTCCTTGGGTTAGGTAGGTTTAAGTAGTTCTAAGTTCTAGGGAACTGATGACCATAGCTGTTAAGTCCCATAGTGCTCAGAGCCATTTGAACCATTTTTGGTCCAACAGTGCCTAAAGACAAATGGTGGTCACTTTCTACATCTGCTATAGTCTACCGCATTTCCCCACCTTCATTCATTGAATTCGTGGAACCAATAACAAATCACGAGAGCGAGTACTGGGACTCACAGAAAGAAAGAAATGTACGCTTAGAGTTTTACAATCGGACTACCCAAGACGATCAAGTAGAATTTCGCCTCATTACTGCGAAAGAAAAGAGGAAGTAAGAGAAAGGACGCAGACCCGTTATAGTAGTATGTAGAGATATGCACAGGGTAGGATGAAGATAGCATTGATGGTTAACGCATGTCAGAAGAATGGGAGGAGACAAATGGCGAAAGAGAGAATTTTGATGGAAACCTCCTGAAAGGAAAAGAAGGCAACGAAATGAGGAGCTAGATGGTACCCAGTAAGCGATGGAGAGAGAAGAGGAACAGAAGAGCTTGATGACGAACGGCGAGATCAAGTGGTTTGGTGACAGAGGTGCGGCAGGCGGCGACAGATGCAGGGCTCGGGCGAAGAGAAGAAGAATGTAGCCTCTGAAACTTCCTGGCAGATTAAAACTGAGTGCCGGACCGAGACTCGAACTCGTGACCTTTGCCTTTCGCGGGCAAGTGCTCTACCAACTGAGCTACCCAAGCACGACCTTACAGCTTTACTTCTGCCAGTACCTCGTCGCCTACCTTCCAAACTTTAGAGAAGCTCTCCTGCGAACCTTGCAGAGGTTTCCTGAAAGAAAGGATATTGCGGAGACATGGCTTAGCCACTGCCTGGGGGATGTTCCTAGAATGAAAGTTTGGAAGTTAGGAGACGAGGTACTGGCAGAAATAAAGCTGTGAGAACGGTGCGTGAGTCGTGCTTGGGTATCTCAGTTGGTAGAGAACTTGCCCACGAAAGGCAAAGGTCCCGAGTTCGAGTCTCGGTCCGGCACATCGTTTTAATCTGCCAGGAAGTTTCATATCAGCGCACACTCCGCTGTAGAGTGAAAATTTCATTCTAATGTAGCCTCTATTTGTGTTCTCGAGGAAAAAGAAACACAGATTTGCTCAGAGCTGTGTGGCAGGAAGAGCGTTAGCAGCGAGAAATAACACACATCAGACCTCATGGTGTCTTCACTTCACAGCTACCCACCTCAGTAATGTCCTGTGAGCCATACGAAATTAATCGTCCTAATCATTTGCACGAAAAAGAAGGGCACAGAATGCTGTAGCTTCGAGGCGTCTCACTGAGAGGAGAGAGTCACAAGCAAGTGCGGTACTGGGGCAGGAGAGCTCGTAGAGGAGCTGCGACTTTCTGCCGCAGAGGGGACAGTCGAGTGTGTCCAGCGCAGCCATTTCTGGCCGGCAATGGAGAAGGTAATTTATGGCCAGCGAATTGGAGAACTCGCGAGCGAACACGTGGGCCGCCCGGACGACAAAGGGAGGATAGCGGATGGAGCGGCCGCTGTTAATTAAAACTACACGCCGTGGCGTCGGGGCGCTGCCGCTCCCCGGGGGACAATCGAGAGCTGGCCGGCCGCGCCGGCGTGCACAGTGGGTCGCGGGGGTGGCGAGGGCGGCGGCGGCGCTCACTGCACGCTGCACAGTGGCGGGCACTGTGCGCGCGCAATCCGAGAGACTGCGTGGGCGCGTCTTCAGCACTGGCTGCCCCAGCTGTTTATCTGGGAATCTACGACATCCGACAGCAACGGCGAGAATGTGAACGTCTAGAGCGTGGACTACTTTAAATCATAGGACAGAGGTGAAACACAGAAAAATCCTTTATATAAAAGTTGAAGATGGCAAAGAGACATACGGAATATGAGAGTTTTAGGTAGCAAAGAGTGTCTCGCATTGCTACTAATGACTGTGACCTAGAACATGATCTTCAATGTGATAGGGAGGTCAAGTGCTTTTTTAAAATGAGAAACTTAGTATTTGATTTAAGATTTGAAAAGAGCTAAAAATTTTACGTACAAAATGATATAAATGTCGGCTATACTGACCCTACGACTTATCTTAGAAGACAAATTAAGGAAAGGCAAACCTATGTTTCTAGCATTTGTAAAGCTAGAGAAAGCTTTTGACTGTCTTGACTGGAATATTCTCTTTCAAATTCTGAAGGTGGCACGGGTCAAATACAACAAATACAGGGAGCTAAGGGGCATGAATGGGAAGCTGTGGTTGGGAAGCGAGTGAGACATGATTCTAGCCTATCCCCGATGTTATTCAATCTGTATATTGAGCACGTAGCAAAGGAACAAAAGAAAAATTTGGAGTAGGAACTGAAACCTATGGCGAATAAATAAGAACTTTGAGGTTTCCGATGACATTGTAATTATGTTAGTGACAGCTAAGAACCTGGAAGAGAAATTGAACGGAATGAACAGTGTCTTTAACGAAGGATATAAATTGAACATCAACAAAAGTAAAACGAGGATAAAGAGATGTAGTCGAATTAAATCATGCGATGTTCAGGGAAGCAGATTAGGAAATGAGACACTGGAAGGAGTAGTTGACTTTTGCTATTTTCGGAGAAAAGTAACTGATGATGGTAGAAGTAGAGAGGACATAAAATATAGACTGACAATGGTAAGGAAAACGTTTCTGAAGAAGACAAATTTGTTTACATATAGTATAGATTTAAGTGTCACTGAGTCCTTTCTCACAGTATTTGTATGGAGTGTAGCCGCGTATGGAAGTGAAACACGGACGATAAATACTTAAGACAAGAAGACAATAGAAGCTTTAGGAATGTGGTGCTACAGGAACATGATAAAGATTAGATTGGTCTATCACGTAACTAATGAGCAGGTACAGAACGGGGAGAAAAGGAATTTGTGGCACAATTTGACTAGAAGAAGGGATCGATTGGTAGGATTCACCAGTTTAGTATTGGAGGGAATCGTGGAAAGTAAGAGATGAGTACGCTAAGCAGATTCAGAAGGATGTACGTTGCAGAAGTTACTCGGAGATGAAGAAGCATGGAAAGCTACATCATACCAGTCTCTGGACTGACGACCACAACAACACCAACAACATAAATGATACAGTGTTCAAGGTTGTTACACGGTTGAGTGAAGGTCAAATAATTGAACATATTTTTAGATCTAGTAGTTATTAACTCGATGTTGGGGACGAATACTTCAAACTACAACGTTAGATGCAAATTGGAAGGGGCATAAGTAGTCACGTATCATTGTCAATAAACATGATCTTAAATGTAAGTATCGAAGCTCATTCGAAGGTTGAGTTTGTACAATGGAAATCCCTAATTGTGACGACAGATTTGGAAAGAGCGAAGAGAGATTTGAACTTTATGTTTAAATTAACGTGTTTATTGGCAAAAATAAGTACATAACAAAGCATAAATGTTATTTTGAAGTTTGCAAGGCACAATAAATAAAAATAAAATGTAAATCATTGATGTGCAAGTCACTGAGTCAGTCCCCTTGTCTCTCATTGGTCGGTATGTCCCGTCGAATTTGTATCCAATATCGTATTTTGCTGTATCCCTCGATTCCTGGTTAATCCCCACTAGACATAAAAACATATGTGCTTATTTGACCTTCAGTGAAGATTTCCATGACCTTGAATAATGTATCATTTTATATGTAAAATCTGCCGCTCATTTCAAATCTTAAATCAAATATATGGGTTCCCATTTTTTTAAAAAATCCCTTTAACCTCCAAATAATCTTGAATATCACGTTCAAGCTCATGGCCGTTTGTAGCGATACGTGTCCCACTTTGCCACCTACAACTTTTACCTGAAACATTTTTCTTTATCTCATTTCTACCCCGAATTATTCCCCATCGTGAATTGGAATGTTCCACTTTGAGTAAGTTCATTGATGTCCCACAAGTTCGGAAAGTCACAATTTAGACAACTGGCGAGATACGTCGTGTTACTATGGGTAAATCGTATAAAATACTGACAGAGAAAATAAAAAAATCCAATCATTTTATCGACAATCAAAAGGGAAGACAGATCGTTGACCCTTGGGCAGCTTAAGACCAGCTTTGCAAACCCCTCCCAGACCTCGGCCAGAGGACAACCAACTTCACAGCGAACTTAGAAATACACTAAACAATATATACAACAATACATCAATAACTGCAACACTCACTGAAGGAGAACTAGATCTCCTCATAATAAAATTGGAAAACGATAAACGCCCCATAACGAGATAATATTCATGCCGAAGTTCTCCAACTCATAAGAATGCAAATTTCTTCACTCCTAATCTGGCTGCTGACCGAAACCTTTATATTGGGTAGGGTGTCTTCTAGCTGAAAATTAGCAAATATTGTCACAATAACAGTGTCCAAGCATACAGATCCGCGTGATCCTATAAGCTACAGACCAATCTTGCAGACGTTCAGGAAAGGCTCCTGTGAGAGAGGTTCCAGTAGCACACGAAGCTTCACGGACTCAATTAGCGCCTTTAAGGCTTCACGAAAGGGAAATGTATTGACCACGCATTTGACAAAACGAACGAAACAGTAGACTCATATAATGAAAAATACGCAACAGCAATATAATCCAGCATTGCAGGGGCATTTGATAATTTGTGGTGAGCCGTGTTCTTAGCCAAGACGCATGAACTACAGGCGTCCCAGTGGCTACACCACAACTTCGTAGATTATTGTGGAGGTAGAACTTGCAATGGTCAGCGGCACGCGAACAATAATAAAAAGAAGTACCAAGACAGTGATCGATTTGCGTGGCTGTATTTAGGGACTGAACCTCTCGTACCCCAATTGAAAGAAGACGAGGACGATGGGGAGGGGGGAGGGGGAATGGGGGGGGGGGGGAGGCGTGTGTCGACGATGCCTTGGCTGTGCAACCTGAGTTAGAGGATATGGCGAAAGGGGTTCTCTCCCGGATACAATATATTAACAGCAGCACCACAGAAAACCACATTAATACTCCTCAAAAGACATTTTTCGCTACGTTGAAATCCTACAGTTAAATCAGAAAGCCTCTATATTATCAGTCACATAGTCACAGGATATCTTGGAGTCCAACTGGACGAAAAGCGTAACTCTACGTAACATATTCAGACAGTCTTAATCTAAGTAAATATTATGCACAAAACAACCCAAGCCTCAACAGACTTCAAGCTACCGCTGCATGCGGTGAGCACCTGTCATGGCGCCATTTTCACGTCGGTCAAAGGCTATGCAGCAAGTGTTTATGCGCCTAGAAAGATGCGCGCGGAACAGGCAAATCCCACGAATCGCACTCCTCTGACTCACGCGGGCCTTTGGTACCAAGGCAACCGATACCGTGCTGCTTTTCTTTGGAATCTCCGCAATAGACATTACAGAAAAATGTTGGTTACGTTATGGGGACTTGAAGAAGGTCCAGTAAATCTTGCACCACAGGGTAACAACAAAGGCTCCACTCTTGAAGTGTTAAGTGGGTATATAGCGGAACGACTGAGGCAATTTTGAAACGTATCGAAGAGTGGACTATTCCCGTGCTTGTGAGAACGCCTTGCACTTGTGAACGTTTATCTCAAGCGGGGCATTACTTAACAGGAACGACCCATATCCGGTTTACCCGTGCAGGTTCAACAGGAAGGACAATGACGTCTTTCAGTACGGTCGTGTGGGAACGTCCGACCACATTATCTCTAACCTTGACGCCTATAATGAAATTATGGAACCAATAGAGACCAACCAACTTCTACACGGATTGACAAGAAATCACGAATGCTGGATAATAACAGGCACTGTTGATAACACAATTTTCAGGCATGAAAAATACAAATCTGCCATTGTACGACAGTTAACAAAATCCTTCCCATCCTCGACAGGATCACTACGAGCATCAGAGCACCAATATAAATAACGAAGAGCTAAACAGTGCGTGTAGTGTGGTGGGAAGAGAGAATTCATGGGTCGCGTTACAGGATTGCCATGTGCAACCAATTTCACGACGCCAGCTGAGGCAGAACTGACAGTACCACAAAAGCCTCGCGTCACTACCAATTCCACCTCGGCGACCATGACGACGAGAAGCGCGTCATTACACGTACAGAGTACATTGAACGGTCCCGATGTTTTGCCGAGACTGTTTTCAAACACAAAGAAACAAATCAGTAATAACAACGGCAGATAAAGAAGGGCAGCGCGATATGTAGCCATTACGGATCATACGATACACACATTTATCAATATCAATGCACCAATTACTTTTTATTATCAATATATATCGTAAAATTAAGAGCAGAATGCGCGTGCCGCTAAAACTCAGAAAGGAGTCGCGGTACGATCAAGGGAGTTGTACGGTGTCATAGCCCTCTGTCCCCCAACCACTAAGAAGGTCCCCGTTTTTACCTGAAGGGCGTGCTTTTGAAGGTATAAGGCCTGGGAAGTTTGGCCATCTAGAAATTTCTAGAACATTTTAGAGCATTCGAGATTAGTCGAGAACCTTCCAGAACATTCAAGAGTATTGAGGGCATTCCACAACATCGCAGATTGCTGCGAAATGTTCCACAATGATCTGAGATGTTCTGAAACGTTCGGGAATAGTATGGAACATTCGCAATGATTCCATGGCGTTAAGGAACATCCTGGAATACCCCAGATCATTGTGGTACATTCCAGAACACATTCGAACTTTGTGGAAAGGTCTGGAACACTGTCGATCATTCCAAATATTTTTGGCACGTTCTGGAATTCGCCACTGGTGGGGCTACAAATTGGTAGGTGTACATAATGCAAGACTCGCTGTTGGTTCGAACGTCAGTTTCTCATCATTGACGAAGGGGGGAATCGAAAAAGTAGGGCACTGAGTGAATAAATACAAACGGTGAAGTGTGAGTAATCAAAGTGGTACAGTAAGCGAATAGAAATCGAAAACAAAGTCTGAAAAATGTGTAGAGTGTACTTAGAGTATTTGTTAATAAAGGGTTAATTTAATTTATATTTTACACAATAGGCAAACGTGAAAGATGAGGAGATCTTGCCATTCCTGAATCAAAATCGCGAAAACAGGAAGAACAGCGAAGAAACCAAACAGACGAAGAGCGCGATGCAAGTTCCCAACGAAGGAGAATGAGCACCGTGAGAAGAAGAGAAACCGAAGAACAACGAATTGAGCGGATTCAAGAATCAAGAATTGGGACGAAATCTCTCATAAGACTGCAAACTCAAGCCAGCCACGATACTACCACGCTATGAGAATCGTGGACGAGGACAAGTAAGCAGTGCAACCTAACAAATGAAGCATTCCACAGTGACCCGGCAAAAGAATATAACAAACATAAACGTCGTAATCGGGAAAATGGATTACATTTGCCAGTTTTGCAACGCGAAAAAATTCTGCAGAGAAACACCATGATTCTGTTGCATAAAAGCAAAACTTTCATTACTGGAAGCACCTCAGAAGGAAGTTTTTCATTGCATGAACGCGGAAAAATCCAGAATCAAAACAATTTCTTGAAAACATAAAAGCGTACAACTCCTGCTTCCAGGTGACTTCTTTCAGTGTCTCGTCGATCAACACTAACAAAAGATTATATTTTTTCCACCCAAGGACAAATCTATTGCGACATGAGATCATTACTACCACTACCCATAGAAGACCATATATTTTTGCAAGTATATTTTATCAGGAATGAATAAACAGAAACTGATCAACGATGCACAGATAACAGTGGACTGAGACGAGAAGTAGCCCAAGATGTACAGAGAATCTTTTGACCGATTTGTTTCTGATGACTATAAAGGTATAATTCGAACCGACAGAACACCACTTGGAGAACTCGTACGTCTATTTATTGCACCTCAGATATACGAAATCGCAATCGTAATTGTGAACAATGAAAACACAAGGCGCGACATAATTGTACATCGAAGAAGAGAAGCACTACAACGCACTGCAGAGACACACCGCACATATGACGCCCTCCAATATTCATCAATATTTCTGCACGGGGACGACGGATATAATCCAACCTGAAGCAAGCATAGAAACAAGCAAAAAAGTCACTTCCGAGAAGTTCTATGCTTACCGCCTAATGATCGGAGACAATGAAACAACTCGCCGCTTATTATAACATATCCTGGTAGATAAGTACACAAAAACAGAAGCGGAACGGCTTAATTGCGTAAGACTGAATCAGAAGAAATTACTCACAGTAGAATGCACCCACCTTCGAGACGAAACACTGACGACATTGGATCAATGGTAATCTGACCCTCATCATAGATAGGAAATCAGAGCCACATGCAAGAATACACTCAAGATGCCATGACCTACATAAGAAAATATGGACAACCTGACCTCTTGCTAAAATTCACATGCTACTCTTCGTGGACAGAAATCAAAGAAATACTAAGATACGGATTAACCCCATTCATCAACACGACATAATAGCCGAGTTTTCCTACAAAAACAAATAAGATTAATGAAGTCATCAAAGAAAAACCCATCTTTGGAACCATTAGATGCTGGATGTAGACAACCAAATTGCTAGCCGGCCAGTGTGGCCGAGCAGTTATAGGCGCTTCAGTCTAGAACCCCGCGACCGCTGCGGCCGCAGGTTCGAACACTGCCTCGGGCATGGATGCCTGTGATGTCCTTAGGTTAGGTAGGATTAAGTAGTTATAAGTTCTAGGGGACTAATGACCTCACATGTTAAGTCCCATAGTGCTCAGAGCCATTTTGAACCAAACTGCTAAAACGCGGATTGCCTCACTCACACAATCTCGTATGGCTACGCAACAGAATTAATCACACAGATGTCTACAAAATCATCCAGGCTGAATTTCCCAGTCCTCAGGAACCGGAGTTGATAGCTATCCGAAATGCAGAAGACGATCACACAATAAACGGTGGCTTCACAGGAATATTACGAATACGACGAAGCGACGAAACGGAAATAGATAATCACTGGGTAGTATGGAATAACACACTACTTTCCAAAATGTTCCAAGTACACAGACACGTAGAACACTGCAATTCAGTGAAATCCATCAAATATGCCAGTAAGTGTGCAACCAAACGCAGTGACATGGCAGTATTTCAAATAACCAAAGGTGACGAACAACGAAACAAACGACGAGATCATAATTTACCAAACAGGAATATACATGACCAGTAACGAAGCAGCTTGGCGGATTTTCTGTTTTCCCATACACGAGCGCGAACTAACTGTGCAACATCTAGCAATACATTTGGAGAATGGGCGGAGAGTTTGCTTCACAAAAGACACCGCCGGAAAAACTGCAAGCGAACCACCTCAGAAGACACCTTTGACAGCTTTTTACCTAGTGTGCCAAACGGATCCATTAGTGAAAACATTACTATATGTCGGCTTCCCTACCTGTTATACGTGGAAGACCAGAAGAAATTAAATATTTTCAACATTTCGCGGCCCTGGCAGCAACTGTGTAAATATTAATTTTAATTATTAACAGCCTCAGTTACATCGTTTACCTAGAATTTACCTAGGTTTCAGTTGGGATACCCCGACCTTCTTCAGAATAACAGTATTTACCGTTTGTCCATAGTGGACACGGTCAAGCTAAAACTACAGATCCATAAATTATCGTGAAACTGTAAAACTTATCTGGTACTGCCTCGGACCCAATTCGCGACCGCGATGCGGCAGCCACGAGATAACTCAGGTGAATTTTAGGCAAACGGTGCAACTAAGGCTGTTAATTATTAAAATTAAGATTAAAAAGAAGAAATATCTTTCACGACGCAAACAAGGAATTACAGTAGAGGATCATTCAGGTATCATGAAATCTGGCACACTAGGCCGAGTATGCACCGTACACCCGAACAACACCGAAAGTTCCTATCTCCAGTTGTTGCTACACGAAATATGGGAACAAACGAGTTCCACAGATCTCTGGAATGTTAACGGTTTTCTATGCCTAACGTGCAGAAAAGCATACCAACGCTTCGGACTACCGGGAAACGAAAACCAAAGGGAATTAACACTACAAAAAGCTTCTTTTACAACTTCAGCTGAACGAATGAGACACTTATTCACCTTTATTCCAGCAGCATGTAATCTATCGAATCCAAAACAGCTCTGTGACTCCTTCAGAGAGAGTGATGACATACAGTTCCAAATCTAACAAACTCATCCTGACCTGACCATCGAAATCAACGACGACACCTGCAGCGAAACACTCATTCTTCTGAGAAGATAAGTGTTTATCACTAAACAACCAGACCATAGCATAACTTGAGATGCAGGCACCACGGAAAGGTGCTATCAGTGTGCTGAACTTTGAAATTACGTAGGAAAAAGCTACATCAACGAGCCCCTTCAATTCTTGCTCACAATAAACCACTTCTCAATGACAAAGAAAAGGAAATTTACAGCGTTATCATGAACCGGATCGACTACAACCCTGGCGGAATTATTTTCTTGGGCGGGCCAGGCGGCACCTGGAAATCGTTTGTAGTAAATCTGCTGCTGGCGGAAAACCGTGCTAAACACCACATCGCACTTTCTCTGGCATCATTCGGCATTGCAGCCACACTTTTGGAAGGAGGATGACCTGCACATTCCGGCCTACAACTACCGTTCAATATAGCCAAGAGCAATTTCCGGTATGTAAAATGTTAAGAGCATCTGGACGGGCTGAACTTCCAAAGCAAACTAAAATTATTTGGGACGAGTGCACAATAACACACAAAATAATCACCCAAAGTCATGTACAGAACATTAAAGGACTTGCGAGAAAAGTCTGAAGCGATGGTAGGTGCTCTGCACATACTCTCAGATATCCATTTATCACCAATACCAGCAGAAGAGATCACTGCATGCTTGAAAAAAAGTCACACCTCTGGCCACACATACAAAGAATGTGACTAACAAAAAATATGAGAGTTCAACTACCGAATGAGGAAACAACAGCACTGGTTGCTCAACAACTTTAGCGAATAGGAGAAGGCACATATTCTACTGACCAGACGACCAGCCTCATCAAACTCAGCAGTGATTTCTGCAACATGAACTGCTGAAACCAAACTTATCTACCAAATTTATCCAAACACTGTTTACAACTGTAACAATCCGCACTGGTTATCTGGAAGGGCAATTTTGGTGACTAACAATAATATTGTCGATGATATCAACTTTAAGATTCAAAATAAAATTCCTGGTGAAGTGAGAATATACAGATCGATCGACAGGGTGCTAAATGGTGAAAAAAGTGTGAACTTCCCTACAGAATTTCCAAACTATTGGCAAGCGCCAAAAATGTCATTACACTGCATTCGACGTAAAATTGGACCTCAAATCATACTACTCACAAATCTCAATTCACCTAAACTATGGCCCAAGGACGATCATCAAAAAAGCTATCGAATAACATCATCGAAGCCGAACTTTATGACTGGAAACTGTGGAGAACACACATTATACACAGAATACCATTGATCTCTACTGATCAGCCATTCCAGTGTAAAAGACTTACTTCTTATACTTTAGTTTATCCTTCTGTTCCATCTATCACACAATCTCATATCAACTCCATTAGCGAAGCCAGACACCTCAGCTAGTATAGTATATTCATTGTAACTCTTTCCTTCGCACAAACACTCTTCTTTAGAGCACAGTTTGAAATGGATCTCACTATAGAATATCGCCTGTTCAGTATTCTTTCTTCCTATTAATCTTTCAGTTTTCTACTTTTAGCCAAAACAAAGGAATAGTGACTCACTTAATACTGGTGTTGAAACATAATACGTCCACAAATTAGTATTATCACTATTACAATTACTATTATTTCTATTACTATCCTTACGATCCTAAAAACTCTACCTATTACATGAACAGAGAGGGGAGGTGTAATGGAAGCAACAGAGTATGAGGTTGATGCGTAAGTTATTCGTAGCGTTTTTGTTTTGCATGTTTGTATTCCGGTTGCTATGGGTTTATTTATCGATTGCCATTTTTTTATTTGTATTTCACTGTTCCTATTTGCGTTTACATGTTGTCATTTTGTCGTTTGGAGACACTGAGTGGAGCTGTCGACGTTAGAACGTGGAGTGCCAAGTGGAAACATCAGAACATTTCTGACATAGTCTTCTGTCTGAACTCAGTAGAAGGGAGACAGCAGAAGAGGCAGTCAGAAACATTTAGCGCCGTGTATGGGAATAATACCATCTGACACAGCACGGCAAGAAAATAGTTTTCTCTTCTTAAGGTGGATCGTTTTGATGTGAGTATCCACTTTCAGAAAGACATTAGTGTCTCTCCACATTCAGAAACACCTTCGTGGTTTGGGGAAGCTCGTTTAAACCAATTAATCCACAATAATCAATGTCAGCGTACTCGAGAACTGGAAAATGTTATGAACTGTGATTATTCCACCATCGTGCGGCATTTGTATGGAACGGTTAAGTTTCAAAAAACGGGTGTGTGCTCTATACCAAAATCACAAAAATCTGTGGATGGACTTATGTGCATCTCTGCTTGCTGTAGCCTTTATGGCGACGAGAAATGATGTCTTCATGCTAAACACTCATGCTAACATAAGAAAAAAAGGAATACATGAGGTCAAACAAAGCAGCAAGTCGGCGTACAGAGACCTGCACGCTTCCAAAAAAGGTAATGTAATGCATCTGATGTACTAGAAGTTCCTTCACAGAGGTATAACCCTCAGTGGTGACTTTTTTTTCTTGTCAACAACTGAGACGTGTTGCAGACGCAGTCCAAGAACAACGAAAGGAAGGCTGCGTGAAGCGATGCTACTCCACGATAACAGCCGCTTCCATTCTGCTAGACTGACAAGCAGTATACAGGATATGGGTTTGGGAACATTCCGCACACACCTTATTCACTTGTATTTCACCTATTTCCACTGTATCCAAGGAACTTCGTTTCAGGATGAAAATGTGCTCCGACAATACTCGATGTGTTCCTCGTCTCCAAACCATGTGATTTTATTGATGACTAAACACTCTGTTATGTGTATCTACTGTGTTTATAAAACTTACGGAAAAATGCTACGAACTTCTGCACTAGCCTAATAAATTTCGTAACGGCTATATGGCTTGAAAGTCACGACAAAGTATGACTGAAGCGGGTCATCTTATACAGTGGGTGTAAAATACAACTGGCCCGAAAAATATTTTATGGCTGACACGAAACTGACCCTATCAAATTCCCATCACAGAAAATGCTGGAAACCGGGATTTCGATGCACCGTTTAGTTGCTGTCACATGTCTGCGTATGCACGTCTTCCGCATGCTCTGCCCCGAGTACTTCACCGAGTCATTATGTTCGAATGAGTGACAGGACAGAGATGTACAGTGAGCGGTTGAACACAAAACGGTGCTCACGATATAACTGCGTGTATTGATTATCCGGTGCTATACGAAGCACAATTCGTGAAAAATCTGTGCGGTATGGTTTGCGCCGTAGTTTAAGACTGGAAGTGTTTTGGTAGAAGTTGCAGCAACGTCTGCAGTGCAAAACGACGTGGCAAAATGGCGCCAAATGGGCTCGGCTGAGTAGCGAATAACGACTGTAACTACCCGAAAAAGAGTTCAACCACCGGAAAACACTGCTTGAGTGAAGTAATGCCTGGAGCAGAGTCCGACGAATTCTCATTGTCGTTTATGTGTGCAAGTAGGAATTAAGAGATAGTTGTGCTGAAAACTTACCGAAACGAACCTTAGGCATTTACTGTTAAGCATCAGTTAAAGCGGCGTGCCGAATCTACATCTACATTTATACTCCGCAAGCCAACCAAAGGTGTGTGGCGGAGGGCACTTTACGTGCCACTGTCATTACCTCCCTTTCTTGTTCGTGTCTCGTATGGTTTGCGGGAAGAACGACTGCCGGAAAGCCTCCGTGGGCGCTCGAATCTCCCTAATTTTACATTCGTGATCTACTCGGAAGTTATAAGCATGGGGAAGCAATATATTCGATACCTCATCCAGAAACGCACCCTCTCGAAACCTGGACAGCAAGCTACACCGCGATGCAGAGCGTGTCTCTTGCAGAGTCTGCTACTTGAGTTTGCTAAACATCTCCGTAACATTATCACGCTTACCAAATAACCTTGTGACGAAACGCGCCCCTCTTCTTTGGATCTTCTCTATTTCCTATGTCAACCCAACCTGGTACGGATCCCACACTGTAAGCCACCTCCTTTGTTGATGGACTACATTTTCTAACGACTCTCCCAATTAATCTCAACCTGGCACCCGCCTTACCAACAATTAATTTATATGATCATTCCCCTTCAAATTGTTCCGTACGCATACTCCCAGATATTTTACAGAATTAACTGCTACCAGCGTTTGTTTTATCATAAAATCATACAATAAAGGATCCTTCTTTCTATGTATTCGCAATACGTTACATTTGTCTATGTTAAGGGTCAGTTGCCACTCCCTGCACCAAGTGCCTATCCGCTGCAGATCTTCCTGCATTTCGCTACAATTTTCTAATGCTGCGACTTCTCTGTATACTACATCATCATACGCGAAAAGCCGCATGGAACTTCCGACACTATCTACTAGGTCATTTATATATAATGTGAAAAGCAATGGTCCCACAACACTCCCCTGTGGCACGCCAGAGGTTACTTTAACGTCTGTAGACGTCTCTCCATTAATAACAACATGCTGTGTTCTGTTTTTTAAAAACTCTTCAATCCAGCCACACAGCTGGTCAGATATTCCGTAGACTCTTACTTTGTTTATTAGGCGACATTGCGGAACTGTATCGAACGCCTTCCGGAAGTCAAGGAAAATGGTATCTACCTGGAAGCGTGTATCTAAAATATTTTCTGGATCTCATGAACAAATAAAACGAGTTGGGTCTCACACGATCGCTGTTTCCGGAATCCATGTTGACTGCTACAGAGTAGTTTCTGGGTTTCCAGAAATGACATGATACGCGAGCAAAAAACATGTTCGAAAATTCTACAGCAGATCGATGTCAGAGATATAGGCCTATAGTATTGCGCATCTGATCGACGACCTTTCTTGAAAACTGAACTATCTGTGCTCTTTTCCAATCATTTGGAACCTTTCGTTCCTCTAGAGACTTGCGGTACACGGTTGTTAGAAAGGGGGAAAGTTCTTTCGCGTACTATTCCTTGGACACTTATTTCGATGTTCGTGCGAGGATTTAGAGAAGGCACTGCAGTGCGGTCTTCCTCTGTGAAACAGCTTTGGGAAAAGGTGTTTAGTATTTCAGGTTTACGCGTGTCATCCTTTGTTTCAATGCCATTATCATCCCAGAGTGTCTGGATATGCTGTTTCGATCCACTTACTGATTGAACGTAAGACCAGAACTTCGTAGGATTTTCTGTCAAGTCAGTGCATAGAATGTTACTTTAGAATTCACTGAACGCTTCACCCATAGCCCTCCTTACGCTAACTCTGAAATCGTTTAGCTTCTTTTTGTCTGATAGCTTTATGTTGTGTATAAATTTGCAGTGAAGCTCTCTGTGCTTTCGCAGTAGTTTCCTAACTTTGTTGTCGAAACACGGTGGGTTTTTCCCGTTCCTTATAGTTTTACTCGGCACGTACCTGTCTAAGCCGCATTTTACGATTGCCTTGAACTTTTTCCATAAACAGAATCAGAAAATCCTCATCAGTACTTCTAAGGCCGTTGTACAATCTCATGATTATTGCATTTTGCGCAATGTCTGGTGGCCACTTTGAAACATATTTCTCTCACCACAATTTTAGTGTTAACTGCTATATCCAGGAACTATTTAACCTGTGTCTGGATCAGTTCACTGAAGGTGAACTATTTTATGGATATTTTTAAGAAGACGGAGCAAGAGTACACACCGATTAGACAATCTTGTCACTAGTGAATGAGGTTTTCGATGAACAGAGAAGAATCATGAGTGACAACATCATCTCCTTAACGCTTTCATCGCCTTACTCCTCCCTGCTATATCTCCCATGGGAAGATGCTTGATAAGAAGTAATAGACATAGGTAAACAAGTTCAAGGGCTTATTACGAACAGAGTAGAGAGATTTAATAAAAAAGTAAAACTACTGTCAATAAAAATTATTACACCTGGAACACACAGTGAATAAAGATCGTGGGATGTGAAGACTATGTCATTGATAATCCCTAACGACGGAGGTTGAGCGTACGGCGTAACCGGCCCACAAGTACGTCACAAGATTCCGTTGGGAAATCGTAGATTGCATTGGCTTCCGACCTGCCTCTTATTGTCGGTCTGCTAAGAGCCGGCGCATGAACTGGCCCAGATCATTGGTGGAGAGAACTGACGACGTGTTGGCTTGCTCCGCGCTATATAGCCGGGGCGAGAAGGAATTCGTGCCGATCCAGTCCCGCACACGTGATAGGGCGGAGGAAATAGGTCTCTGGCACGGAGGACCTCTGGTGGCGCCCGACCTGCGGTCTGTCGGTCTTGTAGGTATCGACGCAATCCGGGGACCAATACGTTGTACATATGCAAACCCGTGATGCTATAGTGTCCGAGGCGTTGCCGATACCTGTAGGCGAAGGATAGGGGACACACCACTCCCATCGATTTTCACCTATGGGTTAAGGGTCACGTGTGCTTCGATAATACACACACACTGCGAGAGTTACGACAGAGCAATGAAAACGTTAATACTGCTGTCCTTCAGGCACAGCTGATTTGTGTGTCTCACAGTTTCATAAAACGGCGACAGTGCTGCACTGACGTCAGTATTGGCTATTTCCCACTTCTTCCGTAACGTTTACAGTCTTACTGCAAAAAAATTTTAGGGTCAGTTTTATTTTTCCCATCCATTATAAGGAAAATGGACTTATATAGACATTATAATAAAAAGATTTACACATTTCCAAGATGGCATGCACCATAACTTAAACATGTTTAATTCCATGAAACCGAAACTGAGTCCAAGTGGTTTCCCAAAATATTCAATGATCCCTTACTCTATTGGGACTAATTTAGTATCACTGGATAACGGTGTAACAGGGAGCAGATTTCGGTCCTGCTTCTTGATGGTTACCACTGGGTACCGACAAATTAATTAAATACTCTTCATTATTTGGTATCCCAAAGATTGACCTCATTGAAATTATATAGTACTGAAACTTCCTGGCAGATTAAAACTGTGTGCCCGATCGAGACTCGAACTCGGGACCTTTGCCTTTCGCGGGCAAGTGCTCTACCAACTGAGCTACCCAAGCACGACTCACGCCCGGTACTCACAGCTTTACTGCTGCCAGTACCTCGAACTCGGGAGACGAGGCATCTCAGTTCATGACATCCAGTCTTACAACTTTACTGTCTCTGATGGACACACGTCCAGATCATCCGCTCTCAAATCTCTGCCGTCTCTCTCCCCACATCCACTACTGCTGGCGGCTCACCTCCAACTGCGCAACGCTACGCGCTGTTAACAGCCAACTGCCCAACACTACAATAGCAAATTCCAACAATTCAAACCAGCCACAGACTGCACACAGCACAGTCAGTGATTTTCATACAGAGCGCTACGTGGCGTTACCAATATAAAAACCTAAACAGCCTACTTACACATCACACGCATCCATGCCCGAGGCAGAATTCGAACCAGCGACCGTAACGGTCATACGGTTCAAGATTGTAGCGCCTAGAACCGCTTGGCCACCCCAGCCGGCACGCATCTTAATTCCGAGCCTTTGGAGATACAGCTTTCAAATTAAAACTTATGTCATCTGTTTTGAGTAATAGAATCAGTCTGGTCATCAGTGGTGCTTATATAGGTTTCATGTGTTGGAGAAGGGCATTTAATAAGGCAGTGTCCAGCGCGGTAGTAAACACCGGTGTTTCACCAGATAACGGGCAGGCTGCAGGTCGGGCCCGTCTTGTAATCATTGTCATATTGTTTGCTGTTTTGCAAAAATGGTTCAAATGGCTCTGAGCACTATGTGACATAACTTCAGAGGTCATCAGTCCCCTAGAACTTAGAACTACTTAAACCTAACTAACCTAAGGACGTCACACACATCCATGCCCGAGGCAGGATTCGAACCTGCGACCGTAGCGGTCGCGCAGTTCCAGACTGTAGAGCCTAGAACCGCTCGGCCACACCGCCCGGCCGCTGTTTTGCAAACAGTACTTCAGAGGTCTTTTGCAAAGATTAAAAGCTCATTCAACTTAAGGCTTAAGGTCAAAAGAATTTTACAAATTTGGTCATTTTGCTAAAGAAAATTTTATGGTTAAATGCTTAGATTATCTGTAAAACTCGGTTTATATATTGTTAAGTAAACAGGTTGTGTGAAAAGAAAGTTATATTCGTGGCTCCTCCCTTCCACGTTTTCCTTAATTCCAGTAAGTATCACGTATCAATAGCATTAAACGTGAATGGTTTTAACATTTGTTATGTTCACGCATAATCAAAAGAAGTCCTTCTGTATACAACACTGTATAGTTTTATTTTGTGGAACTCACGTTTTGAAATTTAAGCAGTGCTTCACCCACCAGATGTTCATGCACAGGACGACTTCCTGCTCCGCCAGTTCTTCGCCGTGCTTTTATGACCTCTTCCTAGTAGAGACAATTCTAGAGCTCGTACGTATGGCGTCGCGCAGTACGAGGAGGCGCGTCTGCGTAGCACGGCTTAACAAGAAACTAAATGAGATTTAGAAATGCAGCAGCGCTTTTAAGAGACACGCCTGATGAATTCGGTGCGGACGGAGATAAGCCTACGGAATTTAATTACACTTGGTTGCCTTACTCCTTTTTCGCAAACCAATATTCGAGTTATTTAAGTCTCTTTCTAAATAAAACTAAAAAGTGTAGTAGCGTAAGCAGGCTTTGGAGAGCAGGCACCCCGCGAGGCCGGTCATAAAACTGCGCAAACGCAATTTCCGGATGGAAACATTCGGATATGAGAGCGGGCCTGGCAGGCGCCACTGTGGGATGGCCGCTGTGTGACGCGCCCGCAGCGGGCTGAGAGGTGGCGCCACGAGTTTCCAGCAGGAGTTCACCAGAACACCCACTTCAACGAGCGGCGAAAATGCGACACCCCGATGGGCGTTTCGTCACCCACCAGCGAAACTTCAGAACAATGCAGCGCAAATACGAAGTAAACTGATTTCGAAAGGTTCCTATTTCTGGAATGAAACTGGGTGATTTAGAGCAAATTTAACGTGAGAAATTCAACTTAGAAACTAAATTCACAGTTGACATTGGGTACGGTTTTTTTTATTTCTTTATTGTGATTCCATTCCCCTGCCCCATATGGGCAGGGGAGGGCTGTCAGCGGCACAATACACCGCTCTTCAGTCGAGTGACATGACAACTTAAAATAAGAATTAAATGTTACAAACATAAAACGGTAAAAAAGGGGTACTTAAAACAGAATAATGGGAGAAAATGGAGGTGAAAATAGACTGACATGAAAAAGTTCATGGAAGAAAGTTAAAAAAGTCACCAGAAAGTTAAAAAAAACACAGTTGGCGATTCTTAAAGCACAGAGAAGACACTAATGGACATGCACAGGTTAACAGTCGGCCACAGTATTAAAAACACTCCAGAAAAAACCACTTAAAAGCCACTTGGAGCACACACGACGAAGAATAAAACTGCCAGGTGGGACGTGCCGAGGGAAACGTCAGAGAGGATGGAAAAGGAGGGGAGAGCAAGGGGAAGTAGGGGAAGTGGCGGGATGAAGAGAGGAGGGGCATCACGAAAAGGCAGGAGACACGTGGGGTGGGAGATAAAGAGGGAAGACAGGGCAGGAGGGAGTGCAGAGATACTGAAAGGGGAAACAAGAGAGGGAGGGGGAATAGGAGGGGGGAGCCGCTAAGGAAGAGGGAGGGGGAGGAGAGGGAGACCTGAGGAGGAGGCAGGAAGATGAGGTAAGAATTGGTAGGAAGGGTAGATGTCAGGGCGAAGCTCATCATCTGGGAGGGGTAGATGGTGCAAGTAGCATTGGGAAAGGAGATGGAGGGTGTGTGGATGGAGAGAGGGTGGGACACAACGGTAAAGGTGCGGCAGAGGGTTGGGGGTGGAGAGGAAGGGAGACCCAAGGGGGTGGGGGGGATCAAGGCTGCGGACAATATATAGTGGGTGGATGTGTTCAAGGAAAAGGGGAAGATAGGGGAAAGGGATGAGGTCGTAGAGGATGGGCGTGGGGGACAGAAGGCAGATATAGAAGGCGAGGCAGAGCGCATGGCTGTTCGAGGCTGTTCGAGGATTTGGACAGCTTTATAGAACTGAGGAGGGGCGGAAATCCAAGGTACACTGGCATAACAGATGGGAGGGATCAAGGATTTGTAGGTGTGAAGGATGGTGGAAGGATGCAGACCCCACGTCCAACTGGACAGGAGTTTCAGGAAGCGGAGGCGGTTTGGATGGTAAGGAGATGGATAGTCCAGGTGAGGTGGCGGTCGAGTGTGAGGCCAAGGTATTTGAGGGTAGGAGTGAGGTGGATAGGACGGCCATAAATAGTGAGGTTGAAATCATGGAGGTGGTAGGAGTGGGTGGTGCAGCATATGATGATCGCCTGTTGGGTACTGTTCTACAGGCCCATAGAAATGGCTTCCCATCGCGGCAATGGAAATGAAATGATCTCAGTCATGGAAGTGTATACCAACATTATACATTCATTTCAGAAGTATGCAAAATTCATTGATATACAACGAAAACGGAGAACGCACTGATCAGCCAGAACATTATGACCACGACCTACTATCGGTAAAAAGCCGTTCAGGTGATAGCCGCGCCCCCTGTCCAGGAACGACTACTATTGAGGGTGGGTAGGACGTCAAACGGGACGACTTGGAGCAGGAGAGGCATCACAGGACATTTTCGTTTCCACTGTCTATAATGTTACAAATAAATTCATAAAACTTTGTCAGCAATACCAGGAAGGAGTCAGCATTCACACTCATTGCAGTGGAAGTTCGAAAACATAACAAAATAAATTTTTTTCAGTTGCGAAATTTCATAATTTTTGCACTTACTAATGGCTGCATTTGTTGCTATACGTACGCTTTTCTTCATGAGTTACAGAGATTCTTCGATGAATTTTGCACAGCATACATACCATACTCACAGGTGTAAGAAACTCTAGAATTTATTTAATTTATGAAAAAATGAATGAAATGTTATATTTTAAACTTCATGTTTACAAAAACACGAATTTTATAGTTAATTACCTCAATTTTTACCACAGTTTTTAATAGATTTGGAAAAGTCTAGAGTTTCATGCACCTTTAAGAGTGGTTTGTATGTTGTGTAAAATTCATCGAAGAATCTCACTTACTTATGAAGAAACGTGTACCTACAGCAACAAATACTGCCATTAGTAAGTGAAAAAAATGGTGAAATTTCACATGAAAAAAAAATCATTTCGTTATGTTTTCGAACTTCCACTCCTATGAGTGTGAATTCTGAATCCTTCCTGGTCATGCTGACAAAGTTTTATGAATTTATTTGTAAAAGTATAGACAGTGGAAATTAAAATGTCCTGTGGTGCCTCTCCTGCTCCAAGTCCGCCCGTTTGACATCCTACCCCCCTTAAGAGCAGGACGGTGCATGCACTGTCAGTGAGCGCCCTGCCCGTGTCTAGAATTGGAAAGGTGCGCGATGTATTTCAGTTTGACTGAAAACAGACATGATGGCTCTGAGGGTTGGCTTGTGCATTTCGGAAACTGCATGACTTGTCGGGTGTTCGAAGAGTGCTATGGTGATGTCCTCAGCAGGTGGAGAAACCAAGGTGAAGCCACGTCCAGACGTCGTGGAGTTGGACGGCCACGCACCATTACATATGTCAGACGTCGTAGGCTGGGCAGACTAGTAAAACAAGACAGATGGCGGACTGTGGCGGTACTAACATCAATCAGGCTTTCATGGTGGGCAGAGTACAAGTATGTCTGAATACACAGTGGAACGAACGCTCTTAACGATGAAACTTATGGCAGATTAAAACTCTGTGCCGGACGGAAACTCGACCTCGGGACCTTTGCCTTTCGCGGGCAACTGCTCTACCATCTGAGCTACCCAAACACGACTCACGGCCCATTCTCACAGCTTCACTTCTGCCAGTATCTCGTCTCCACCTTCCAAACTTTACATATCAGCGCACACTCCTCGGCAGAATGAAAATGTCATTCTGGACACGTCCCCCTGAAATATATGCATAACTGTCAGTTCAATAAGAATTGTGGTAGGAAAAGGTAGCTATTCAGATAACGAGACTGGGATGCGAAGTAACTACTCTTTTATAGTTCCATTCAAAGGGAGATTACTTGCAAGTTGGGTTGTATAATAAGTTATTAACATGAGAGCAATTAAGTTGCAGTGAGCGAGAATATATAACAATGATTAACTTTACATACCGAGTAAGTTTTCAACTAAAATAAGGAGTGTCAGAAAATAGATGAAGTATGACAGGATGACTAAGACAGTTTTCAGAGAAATATGTCATGGGTAAAATAAACTGAGAAGTGGCAAGAAGGAGAATAACAGCAGCGTAAACACCCAAAACAATTGGAAGATTTCTCTCACGTAATGAACATGAATATTCTATGTGACCGTAGAAATGAAGAAATAATAACATACCGGATGGCAATACAATGTTTCTCAGAAGAAACTGCTGCTGTGAAATACTAAAAGAAGGAACAGTTTATGAGGCAGAACTTTTGTACGTTGTATCTTGCCCACGTGAAACCGATGTTCCACATCCTGGAAGCATCGAGAATGTAGTGTTAAAGTGAAAATGTTTAACGTTTCGTGGACTGATATATTACAAATGGTTAGGAATTTAGGATTCGTTATTTCAGAGTTAGAGGCTGGTAGGTTATGGTTTAGAACTTCCTGATATAAATATCACCTAAAGTGGATACACAATTGCAAGAGGACAAGGAAAAGTCATTTGAGACATATTTAAAAAAGCTTTCAAAAATCAGAATCCGAGTAACTGGACAACTATGTGAACTACTTTCCTCCCAGAAATGGACCTCATCTGGTACTTATTGTGACACATAGTTTGGTAAATGCTCTAGTGGTTAGTAGAGTGGACTGAAATAATACTAGAATGTAGTAAATGTCTGTAAGCTGTCTACCTGTGGTTGTTTGCACATACTGAAATTTTTTTAAAAAAATTGTTTTCTAACAGCACAGTATACAATGTATCGATTTTCACACCGTTTACTCTTCTTATACTTGTCAGGGTATAAAATCAGAGTACAGGAGTGTAATAAATCAGTCAAAAATTGAAATTTTAGGAGACTGCTCAAGGACATGAACTGGATCGACGTTTACAATACTTCTGACTCGCATGGAAAATACAAAGCATTTATTAATAAAGTTACTTCCTCATTTGAAAACTGTGTTCCCCTAAAGGTAACAGAAATCAAACCGAAGTCTAAAAATAAACCACATATTACAGGAGGTTTCAAGATATCACGTGGAACAGAAAGAAAACTGTACCGAGAGGTCTGAGGTGAGCATTGAAATGCATTACAAAGAATACTGCAAAATACTGAAGCAGGTAATCCAGAAATCTAAGCAGGTTTATTATGAAAAAAAGACAAGTGCTTCAAGCAACAAAATAAAACTACACGAGATATAATGAAGCCAGAGACAGGTGGGGTCAGAAAGAATGATGATCAGGAAGTTCTAAAAATAAACGAAAGATTGGTAACAAGTTCATGTAGTGTTGAAAACCTCTTAAACAAATAATTTGTTTATGTTACTGATAGGTTGGGGTTATCAGGCTCAGTAAACAGAGCAAAGGAATATCTGAGCCCAGTCTCTATAAATAACATCAGTAAAATGGAAATGACACTCACTTCTTCCAAAGAAGTAGCATCCATCATAAAAACCTTAAAATCAAAGTATTCTTGTTATTATGATAACATATGAGTAAAGTTAATAAAAGAGTGTTCATTTGAGTTGAGTTCTATCTTAAGTTATTTGTGTAATCAATTCCTTATCAGCACAGCATATCGAGACTGGCTAAACTATGCCGCAGTTACCAAGTTTACATGAAGTGGGACAAAGAGATTGCATCCAACTATCGATGTTTTCCTGACTTATCTAAAAATTTTGAAAACGTTGTGTTCATATTCACTTTAAATGCGAACGCTTTAGCTTAGGCTTTAGTGTGACTGTTATTGACATTAAATAAAATAACAAGTTTTCTGTTCCCAGTCACTCTTTATTAATCTCCATGACGCGTTTCACCATTTACCCCTCCATCATCAGGTGGATTTACATTTGCTATTATGACATTAGTGTGTTGTGTTACGAATTTTTGGAGGAGCTTGTGACACTGTCTGCAGTGGTCACAGGCTCTTTTCACTGTAGTAACAGATGTGTTGCGGCAGCGAAAAGAATCTGTGACCACTGGAGGCAGTGCTAAAAGTTCCTCCAAAAAATCTTAACACAACACACACACATGTATACAGTCATATTTTGTAAACAAGTAAAAGGAAGCTGTGACCACGGAGACACTGCCATACGTTCCTCCAAATAATCGTGACACAACACACACACACAAATTTTCATACTAGCAAATGTAAATCCTCCTGATGATGGAGGTTCAAACCTTTGGAGAAACATATACGGTTACTGGTAACAGTAAACTTGTGGCCTCATTTAAGGTTGTGTTAAAGCGTCTTCTTAAACATCTAACTGCAAATAATAAACTGTCCAAGTCACTGTTGGACTTCCTTAATGAATCTGATATAGAGAAGACTATTTACACGTTCAGTGATAATGTATTTAATCCATTAGATAACAAATTAGAGGCTACTGACATTTTCTGTGTCCTGTCAAAGGACTCTGACTGTGTGCATCAGAGCACTCTCTTAAGTGAATTAGTATGTTACGGTGTCACTGGCAGCGTTGCAAAATGCTTTGCATCTTACCTAACTAACAGTAAACAAAAGGTGTTGTTGCGAAACACCTGTGGAGTACCAATCAGTCCTCGTCTAATTGGGAATTAATTACTTGTGGGGTTCCTCAAGGTTCCAGCTTCGATCTGTTGCTTTTTCTCGCATACAAACCTCTCGTCTGTTACATTGCCAGATGCTAAGTTTGCTTTGTTTCTAGATGATACAGACATTGCAATAAATACCAAGTTAATTATGGAAATTTTTACTGGCATTAATAAACGATTTAATCCTCATTCACTGTCATTAAATTTTGAAAAGACCCACTGCATGCAGTTCAGAATCTGTAAGAGATTTCCTTCCAGTATGTGTATAACATATGAAGGCATGCAGACAGAAGAGGTTGACAGTGTTAAATTTCTGGAATTACAGTCCGATAATGAATTCATTTTGGAACGTAATAGTACATAATTACTGAAAGGCCTAAGAAAGTCTGTATTTGCAGTGTAGACGGTGTCAGATATAGGAGATACAATTATAAAAAGACTTGCGTGCTTTGCTTATTTTCATTCTATTATGTCATATGGGATAATATTTTGGGGTAACTCATAAAACCAAGAAAAAGTTTTTAGAGTGAGAAAGCGTGTAATAAGACAATTCGTGGTATAAAATCAAGATCACGTAGAAACCTGTTAAAGGAACTGGATATTCTAACCACTGCTTCTCAGTATATTTATTCATTAATGAAATTTGTTGCAAATAATATACCTGTATTTCCAGCCAATAGCTCAATACGACCTAAACTCACTTACCTTTTTCCAAAAAGAGGTCCAGTATTCAGGAACACACCTCAATACATTGCTAGTAACTATTGTAACTTGTATAATTGCATAGGCTTGGTTTCAGACAAAGCACACTTTAGAGAGAGTTTGGAAGACTTTTAGATAGGCGACTACTTCCACTCTTTACTTCCTCTTAACAGAGGCTTTCCGGCCAGCTTAAATAAAAATGTCTCTTAGATTTCAGATTTGACAGCATTTGGGCACAAAAATCAAGTTTTTGGTGTTTTGTGTTTGATAAATTTCTTAAAAGTGCACGAATGTTTCGTTCTGACAATGTATTAATTCTTTAAATATTAGCATTTCTACTATACTGTAATGTATTCATATATTTTAACGCTATTCTGACAGATTATCAGGGAAGTGAGTATTATATGCAAGTGTTCTATGATTTTATGTTATATTTTCTGACATGTTCCACCCACGATAACCACCTCATTTCTGGGTCAATGGAACGAAAGCTGAATGTAATCTAATCTGGTCTAATCTAAGTCCAAACCGACGTCTCGTTCATCGGTGGCAGTATACGACATCGTGGTAGTAGACATAAATAGTGAACAGTCCCTTAATGTTCTCTTTTACCCGCGTTATACGACGTTTAGGCATACTCTAGATGCAAAATTAATAAAAGAGATTTGGCATACTTAACTTCATCTTGATGAAGAATCACAGTGCAGTGTCATCTCTTGTTGGGAACTGAAACCTTCCGAACCATTTCAAATATGACATAATGTTTTGTGTGAAGAAGTAAAGACGCAAATCGGGAACAAGATAAATATTTACCGCTAAAACATCCATTTCTGTGTTTTTCGACTAAGCAGAAGAGCTCCAGGCATTCCGCAGACGGTTCATCTATGAACCAATAAACAAATTTTCTACCATACCACTCGCAAGTCTTTCAATTGTTCTCCATTTAGTAAGCTGCAACGTCCTGTACTTTATTGATAGATCCCTAAAGAGAATAGATATTACGACCCAAAAACACACAAAATCAGTTCATGAACCATAACGCGAAGTCTGTCACCACGTGGTTACACGTCTTCCGTCATTGTCCTTTTTCTATTTCGGGGTTTACATTTCAGATGACTACTGTGAGTTCCTGCTCGTGAAGGGAAAATCGTGATTTATCGCAGGTGATCTGTGGTGTAGTTAAGTGGCTGCTATAGTAACATCTTATATACAATCATATAACGGACGTTAACGATATCAAGCAAATTGAAGTTATTGACTATTACGTAAGAAAATTGCATTACTTAGTTGTTGTAATGATGAACTTACCTATTTCATTGGAACTGCAGTCCATGCAATTGCGTCACCAATGGAGATGATTGGTGTCTGTAACAAAAAGGAAGTATTAAAAGGACTGAGTACGCTATTATCTACGAGTATCTCGTAAGTTACGATAGGGAACGAAACACAGTTTAAACCACTTCATCTGAGTAAGGTTAGTTCTATTTCACAGTCAGTTTAAGAAGATATATTTTATAAGAAGAATAACACGTAATCACCATACATTGTAAGCAATGTCATCGCAAAATCGGTATTACATAAATACATAGATAAATAAATAAATAAAAAACTGGTGGGAAGTATATACAAATTATTGACATGATGAATACGACTGCCGATAAGAAGAAGGAAAATGTCTTTGCGACACCACCTTGGGTAGTGGGAACGCAGCACGCCGGAAAGTAAGGCCCATCCAAATCTTGTCATACGGAAACACGGCCATTACACCGGAATAAACTAGAATGTGGTTCCTTTGCAGGTAATATTCTTCCTTGGTGTAGATCTCACGTTTGACGTGGAGCGCAGTCACAAGAGTTGTTAGATTTCAAATTCATTGTCTTCCGTGCTGGAGCTCACCTTAGGACACATATTATTGTAGAATTCCCATATCATGTGTAGATTCCAACAGAAAATGACTACGAGTTGTGTAACAACAACCAATCTGTGCAATTGCACCTATAATTAATTCTTGTCATCGGATTTTTCGATAAAATTGCGTAATTGATGTTCTGATTTCATTTCTTTTTGTTTCATGCCATTATGTTAAGAAAACTGTGAATAAGTTTCAATGTGAATATTAATGTTTATGTCAAATGTCAAGTAGTATGATAATAGAATTGAAATGTAGCAAATGTTGAAACTGTTGTAAGATGTTTAAAGTGTAACTGTGCGTCTGATCCATACGTAGGCAATGTGTTCAATGTGTTAGGATGTGTAGAATGCAAAACCTCGGGTGAATACCCGGTCTGTCAGGGAGCAGTAAAAGGTGGATGGCAGGCGAGCGCGGGAAAATGCGAGCAGGCACTGCACGGCACAACGGGTACAGTAGTAGTTGGAGTCTGGCACTGGTTTGAGCAACACCTTCTGGAGCGAGGAGGCTCTCCTGGAAGACATAGCTTCACTGAGCCTCGGGTATGCCGTTTCAACGTCCACACAGCATGGCAAAATTTCATAGGCACTAAGAAGAATTAAAGTGCCGATACGTCAAGAGCCAATGCTGTGGCTGTATGTGTGCTCCGTGCCTCGCCATCTTGCCGCCCGCCAACCGCCGAATCGATACTAGCAGGTTGAAACTTTTAGTACTGTATTAAAGTGGATAAGAGAGTGAACTGTGTTTGTTTGGTGCAATAATAACCTAAATTTTACCAGAACTTTTCCATCATTTAATTATCCTCACAACTAAACTAGACAGGGTCCTTTGCAAATGTTGTGCAATCCGAGTGCTCCGAAATGAAAATTAAAATTTGTGTTCATAATAATTATTTGCAGAACTAGCTATATTAGAATGGTGTTTAAAGAAAAGTTTTGTTAATGAACCAGTAAATGAATAACGAAGGTCTAACAAAGTTGAAAGATAACTTTAGTATTGATATAGTAATTAAGTTTATTATTTCGAGACAGATTTAAAGGCATTTAAATGAGCAGTAAATAAGATGAAAAGAGTAGTTACTTATATACTGGAAACCTTGAACGCATAAGAAATTAGGTAACAATTTTTTTTTTAAATACAGCGATCGTAATAGTTTCGGGGTCCCCCTTCATTCATTCTGAAGTGTTGTAAATTGGTTTGACCAGCAAAAGTTAAATCCAATATAAAAGTCAAAATTTAGCAGTGTTTTGTCTTTATCAAAATTGACATTTTTGTGTGTAGCATGAAAGTACAATTTCTAGGGTAACCTATGCCCGATTTTAACCAGATTAATAGACAATATAAAGTTTTGTAGAAAACATTATAATGTAGTGTTATGTATTCATGCTTTTCCATATCAGCACTGAACGTTAAACTATCAGTTTCACAGATTTTCTACTATTTATGCAGTGTTACAACTTGTTGTTTCGCATGAATATATACGAACTTGTACAGGGAACTAACTCAGTTAATGCCTAATTCAGCTGGCGACCGTATTATATCACATTGTTAGCATCTTCCGGGTTGCTTTTCATCCATCCTGACGTGTAATTGCATTTCGGACTTGCTTGATGGATCATTGTTATTACAGAGTGGATGTAAGTCTGATTTGCCACCATTCAGGTACACGCGGTTGATATCTATATGAAAATCCTTTCTCATAAAGTGAATCCCGCTCACTTACCATAGCACAGGCTTTATCGAGTACTGTGTCACGGAGGTTACAAGTGTATTCCTAGTTAGCGGTTCGGTTTGTGATAGCTGCTCCATGGATGAGGTGAGGGTCTCTTAGCTCTCAACAATTTTGGCTTGTCTGCTTATTGTTCTGGTTCCATCGAGGAAGTGTACAATTCAGCAGATTATCACTGATTACTTAAATGACTGTGGTTCAAATGGTTCCAATGGCTCTCAGCACTATGGGACTCAACTGCTGTGGTCATCAGTCCCCTAGAACTTAGAACTACTTAAACCTAACTAACCTAAGGACATCAAACACATCCATGCCCGAGGCAGGATTCGAACCTGCGACCGTAGCAGTCGCACGGTTCCGGACTGCGCGCCTAGAATCGCGAGACCACCGCGGCCGGCTCAAATGACAGTGACAGTGGTATAAAAAGTATCCTCCTCCAGAGGCCATAAAAAGGCTTGCGGAATATTCATGTAGGTGTAGATAAGTGATCTAATTTATGTCAACCAATAATAATGTATTTAATTAGTTAAAAACAGTCTCAATCACGCAGTCGTTTATTAAAAATAAGACCGGTTGCTGCCTCTAGTAGTACGCCATCTTCAGATGATTTACCATCCAACTGACGACGATGACGCTTGGAACAGCTGTAGTGACCGCAGCCGCAAAACTTCAGAGGGTGAAACAAGTCATAATTTTAGTAAACAACCGTGGGATCGACACTGTTTTTTTTATTACTAATCTTACTATTACCTGGCAGATCGCTGTTTCCCAGTAATGTTATCTAAAATTATGAATAATGTTTCTCATTCTGTAAATATGATCTAAATACCGTTATATGAATACAGTCGAAACAACTTCATTTCTGAAAGCCGACTCGCAAAAGGGCAACAGGCGATGTTTGCGAGAAGCGAATAATTACCCGCACACAGACTGCGAGATTAATTCCTGAGGAACTCCAATGTATTTCGCTGGAGCCGTAAACACAAAGCAATTCGCGCGCTGAATTGGTGAACTGAGTTCAATGGCTGCGGGCGTCGAGCAGAAAACTCTGCAGAGCGCTTCCCGCCAAGCGCTGCCCGCTCAGCAAACGGCCAACAACTTTCGGTTGGTAGACGGCTCTTGCAGTTCTATTGCACACACGTTTTGCAGCAAACAACTGCTGTTATCATTTTCAGTTGTTAGTTATTTGGAAGAGTAGTAGGTATTTTATAAAGAGAATACGAATGAAAATATTTAAAATCCAGTGACAACCAATTAACACAACTATGTAAGGGTCTTACATTGAAAGAAAAAGGAACCAATATCATTCATTACCTATAATATAATGCGAGAAAAAGAGGTATAAGGCAATAACTTATGTTTCAGGATGGTTTCCTCAAGGCATGAATACATGTAATAATTGGTGGGTAAGACAGCTCTGTGTCTGATGAATAGCAATTGCATTTACCTGCAAAACCCAAACGAAATTTTATTCCGAAGTAACAGTTTTACTAAGTGTTATTTGCAAGTGCACTGTAGGACCACAAAAAGGAAGTGGCGCGCCACGAAGGAATTATCCGAATGGGACGGAAATCAGCAGTTGTGGTGTACACGTACAAACAAACAATTGATTGCAATTTCAGAAAAAAATGGATAATTTATTCAGGAGAAAGAGCATCACAAAAATTGACCAAGTCACTAACAAGCTGGACCACCTCTGACCCTTATGGAAGCAATTACGAGGGTGAGTCAAGTGAAAACCTCAAATCTCTAATAACAAATCGAAATTTCGCACTGTTATCCTGTAAGTTGGTAAGCGTAGTACAAACAGCGTGCAGAATGGCCTGTAGGCGGCACCATAGTGCAGATGCACACATACCGTCGCAGTATCAGTATAAAGATGGCCGCCCCACATGCGACTTGTACCAGGGAAGAATGGCGTTCTGTTATTCGGTTTTTGCGTAGTAAAGGTGTGAAACCTATTGAAATTCATCGACGAATGACAGTTCAGTCCGGTGATGCATGTTTGATACAGCAGCAAGTCTACGAATATAGTAGGAAATTCGCAAATGGTGTGACTTCACTGGAAGATGCTCTATGTCCAGGTCAGGCACAACGTGTTGTGACTCCACAGAACATTGCAACAGTTGAGGCCATAGTGTACAAAAACCACCGAGTGACACTGAATGACATTGTAGTATGTTTACAGATTAATCATTGGTCAGCACACCACATTTTGCATGATGTGCTCTAGTTCCACAAAGTGTCTGCAAAATGGGTGCCACAGCAGCTGACTCCTGAAATGACAGAACGACGTGTTGATGCTTGTGAAGAACAACTTCGGCGCTTTGAACGAGAAGGTGATGACTTGCTTGCAAGACTCGGTAGTGGGGGACGAAACCTGGGTTCACTTCCACCAACCGGAAACGAAGAGAGCGAGCAAGGAATGGCGCCATTCCTCATCACCAAAACCAAAGAAGTTTCGAACAGAACCATCAGCAGGGGAGGTTTTCTCTTTTGGGACGAGAAAGGCGTCATTTTGGAGCATTACATGACTAGAGGGACCACTGTCACCAGTGCATCATCCGCAGATATCCTAAAAAATCGTCTGCGGCCTGCAATCAAATCGAAGCGTCGTGGAATGCTGTCAGCAGGTGTCCTTTTGCAACATGACAATGCAAGGCCCACACTGCCCGTAGAACAGTTGCAGTCACTACAGACCTGCATTTTGACTTCTTCCTTATCCACCAAACTCACCAGTCCTAGCCCCAAGTGATTTCCATATGTTTGGACCACTCAAAGACGCAATGGGAGGAAAGAAGTTCCGTTCTGATGAAGAGGTACGCCACGCGGTGCATGGGTGGTTGCGCGGACTACCAAAAGAATTTCTTTATAAAGGAATATATGCACTATGTAAGCGCTGGAATACTTGCCCGTGGGGGAGATTTTGTTGAAAAGTAAAACAGCGTTGTACCACTTCCGCATAATAAATAACATTTTTATATTTTTTTAAATGTTTTCATTTGGCTCACCCTCGTATTTGGCTTGGAATTGATTGATAGTGTTGTCAGATGTCCAGTTGGCACTTTGGATCGTGGAAATTCCGAGATGATTGGAGGTCCTACATGTAATGCACCGAACGTTCTCATGTGTAGAGAGCGTGCTCTGTTGCGCTGCCGTCGTATTGTGCTTAGGCACTTTCTTGTTCATCTCTGGGAGTTTGGAGATTAAGGAGCGTTGAATTGCTCGTTAAAAAGAGAGGTCTCAGAGCAAGTGTGCAGCCATTAATTGGATGAAGGTGGCAACTGATAAAAGTGACGGGATTGCCTAGAGTTAATTCTTGCCAATAAATTTCATTATGTCTACATGGAAATTTGAGAGTTATTTTCTTGTGTAACTCTTTCGTATTGAGTGCGAAATGTATTTCTGTTTACGTGTTCTAGTGATTGTTCATGACGATTGTTAATAGCCAATTGAGGTGTGTTCAAAAACAAACCGAACTTTTGCTGTTTGTAAGGGATCCGTGATCCCACGAACATAGACGCTAGCATCCGACGCCCAGATCGACAGCAAACAGGGGTCGATTGTCGAGCGCTGCAGTAGGCAGTGAGACGAGTGTGTAGTAGTACTGGAGGCTGTCGAGTGAGAAGTGGTAGTGGAGAGACGGGAAAGAATGGTGATCGAGTAAAGTCACCGAAGTGCGACAGATGAGCGCGTCCCACCAATCGTCGGGGGGTGGACCCTCATCGATACCGATTCGCGAGTGATATGACACCAAAAGCGACAAGTGCCGAATTTCGTGTTTCGCGTCAACCGCGTCGGCCAGCAACAACCATGGATTGCAGTGAGGATTGTTGTGGATGTTAACCATCATCATTGCGTGTGACGAAATATCTAAAATCTGCAACCAATAAGAGACATAATCGTAATCAGATGTGTAAGGCGAAGGTAGCAACTGGCTCAGTATTTGTGTGTTAGTAGAAAGTATATATTAGTTTGTACATCGCAACCTTTGTGGTCCTTATAATAGACAAACTTTCAATCATTCCACTATTCAGTTGCAGAACAGCCGCACTCGGTTGAAATGCCCCCGAAACCACAGCAGAAAAACCGATAGCCTTTCATCCATTAAGCACACTGTCATATAATTATAATAATTAATTGTTTGGCGGCTTCAGTAAACTACACAGAATCCAGTAAAGAATTTAAACGGGGGTGTTTCATGTTATATCTATTTGAAGCACTGTCCCCTTCAAAATAGATCCCTCTACTGGCAATACGCCCTTCTCATCGTTTCTTCGACTTTGTAAAATCCACCTGGAATGCATTTTCAGTGATGACATTCTGGTCGCGTGACACATTGTCCTGAATCTCCTGTTTGGTTTGTGAACGACGTTCTTTCAACGCGACTTTAAGTTTGAAAACGAGGAAAAACTCTTCTGGTATAGATATTTTAATGAGTTAATGTGAATCAGATTTATACTGAAATATAAAAATATACTTCCAATTTTGACCTCCAGGTACAAAGCTGTCGCAGTGAATACAAGAAATAGTACAGAAATGTTTCCTTATGTAACGGATTAGTATCGGTATGTGGGCGGAAAAGGTCAAACAAATAGAATGGCAGAATGCTGATTTTATTTTCAGCCGCCGCTTACACACTATGTTCAATACAAGCACCGGAGTCGTCAAAGAAATGGTGCATCCATAAAATGACGTGATCAACAGTGTCTCTCAGTGGTACCAGTGGAAACTGAGCAATGTGCCCCTGTATAGTGGCCTTCAGAGCAGGTAGAGATCGGAGGTGTACCTGGTAAACGTGTTCTTTTATATATTTCCAGAGGTGATCTTGCTGGTCATGCATCTGGAAAACGTCCAGAGATGTTCGTAGATGGCCGCATTAAGCAGGGCTTTAACTGGATGACCAACATGAGGTGTTGTCCCTATCTTCCACGAAAACAGTGGTTTCCACACAGTTGCGCTATTCCAAAGCAGGAATCACATGCTGTACTAGGAGCTCTCACTAACGTGCACACGTCACGGTAACCCTGACAAGCCCTCAGTGTGTATAATCTTCAAAGAAGATCGGACCGAGATCGAAGGCTCTTATGAATCCACACCATACAGACACATACTGTGAGTGCACAATACACGGTTGAACTTCACCCAAAATTCGGAAGTCTGTTTCTTCAATGCAATCTGTAGTGTAATATGGGCCTTGTCACTCCACAGAGCATAGCTACCCCAAATGTCGTGAACTTCAGTCCGTACCAGAAACCGAAGAGCATATTCAGAACGTTGCTGTGGATTATGAGGTTTCAGTTGCTGCACCATTGGTATGTTGAATGGGTACCAGTGTAAAATAGACTGAAAAACTTTCCGTACTGTTCACTACGGGAGGGACAATTACCGTGACACTGCACGAATACTAGCACTATCCAGGGCACATGTTGCATGGTCAGTTATAGCAACAGCGATCTCTTCAGTAACTTTCACCAGGATAAGACGCCTTCTTCTTCCACATGCCACACCAAGCTGACTCATGCTTCCGAACTTCATTATCATATTTTTTAAACCATTTAATGAATTCTAGCGTCTCCTCAGACATTTTAATTAGCGATACACTCTAGGTGCAGCACTTCTCCACCCTGTATCACTGTCTATTTGGCAGGATGTGTTTCCAACTAAGAAAGCTAAAACAAATTTTTTGCCTGTTGGGTGCCGGCCTTGTTTTACGAGGCACTTGTCAGACAACGTTTTTAGTATTCATCGCTGAACTGTTCACTATTACTGCAGGTCTTTTCTTGCTGGGGGCCTGACAGTCTATTCTTACTCTGTCACCTCCCCCCCCCCCCTCCCCCGCCCCACACCGTGTCTGTTTGCAGTACACAGTGCTCACCTGAACTACCGGGTGATCAAAAAGTGAGTATAAATTTGTAAACTTAATAAACCATGGAATAATGTAAATAGAGAGGTAAAAATTGACACACATGCTTGGAATGACATGGGGTTTTATTAGAACCGAAAATAAAAACAAAGTATTGCTAGACGCTTGAAAAATCTCTTATCCGCGTCGTTTGGTGATGATCGTGTGCTCAGCCGCCACTTTCGTCATGCTTGGCCTCCCAGGTCCCCAGACCTCAGTCGGTGCGGTTATTGGCTTTGGGGTCACCTGAAGTCACAGGTCTGGTGAAGTCTCCAACTTACACCTGACACTCAGCTCAAGACCACCATCGGTCCTCGGAACGATGCTACAAAACGACAGCAGGGCATTAAAATTTTACCACTTCTACAGATATTATAAATTCGTACAGTTATTCAACATTTTTTGAATTTTGTAAACGACGTTTGTAGTACTTGTGGGCGTAGAGGAAGCTTTTGACAGTTTTCACTGGAATACTCTCTCTGAAATTCTGAAAGTTGCAGCGGTAAATTACAGGGAGCGGATGGTTATTTACAACTTGCACAGAAGAAAGACAGCAGTTATAAGAAACGAGGCCCTTGAAAAGGAAGCAGTGGTTGAGAAGCCAGTGATACAGATTAGTAGCGTCTCACCGGTGTCATTCCATCTGTACATTGAGCAAGCAGTGAAGAAATTAGGTTTGACTATCACATTGTACTTCTGTCAGAGACAACAAAGGACTTGGAAGAGCAGTTAAACGGAATGGACTGTGTCGTGAATGAGGGTATAAGATGAACTCTGACAAAAGCAAAACAAGGATAATGGAATGTAGTCGAATTAAATCAGGTAAGGCTGAGATAATTAGATCAGGAAACGAGACACTTAGAGCAGTAGATGAGTTTTGCTATTTGGGCAGCAAAATATCTGTTGATGATCGAGGTAGAGAGGATATAAAATGTAGGCTGTCTACGGCAAGAATAAGAGAAATTTGTTAACATTGAATCTAGGCAATCGTTTCTGAAAGTGTTTGTATGGAGTGTAGCCAAGTGTGAAAGAAAAACGTGAACGAAAAACAGTTTAGACAGGAAGATAATAGAAGCTTTTGAAATGTGATGCTAAGAAGAAAACTGAAGATTAGACGGGTAGAAAACGTATCGAATGAGAAGGTACGGAACAAAAATGGAGATTAGAAATTTGTGGGACAGCCTGACCAGAAGAATGGATTGGTTGATAGCATACGTTCTGGGAGATCCAGGAATCACCAAAATATTACCGCAGGGACACGTGGGCGTTAAAAATCAGAGGAAGGCCAAGAAATGAAAGGAGTAAGCGGATTCAGACGTTTGCAGTTGTTATAAGGATATGGTGAGGCCTGCACGGGATGGAGTAGCGTGGAGGGCTGCATTAAACTACTCTTCGGACACAACAACTAACGAAGACAACAAGGATGTTTTATTTTTTTTCCCGGAGTTATCGGGCCACATGCCCATCTTCAGTGGCCCTGTAAAATATACACAGTAATACAATATACAGGGAACTAAGAAACAGTCTGAAAACTTGTACGGCCGTTGCTGCGTATGTTGCGTTGAGAAATAACTGTTATGAAGAAAATTCGGTGTGTTACGCTTTTTACTATATAATTAGCATTGACATTCACCAGTCAGATCGTTGTGCTCGCAAATTCAAGCAGTTGCTCGCGATAAAAGGTTGAAATGCACCGACGTCTCTGGGACCGTAAGCTGTTACTTGTTCTAACGCTCACTGACAGTTAAAATGTGCCTTTTTCGAAAGTGATAAAATTATGCTATGCTATCAAAAGCTACATTTTTTCAGCTTGAGGAAACCAAACGAAGACCACGTTTGGTGACACTGTATCTGACATGCTTCTTGAATTTCCGGGAGCAACTATCTAATGCTGATTAAAATGGAAACGGTGTAATGCATCGAATGTTTTCTTAACGATTATTTCTCTTCGCAGCCTACTTTGGAACAGTGTTACAAGCTCTTCAGATTACCCTGTATAGCTGTAATCTTGGTCTGTTCAACTGTCGTGTTCTGCTCTCTGAATATGCTGCAGTTTCCACAAAAATGCATTGGAGGCATTACTTTCTGAATGTCTCTCGTACACTGGACTGACTTTTTACGGACTTGACGAAAAACAACGAAACAGTTCACTGAAAAACATGCAGAAATTAATCAAGCGACCCACTTAGCTTTTCTTCATTTGGAAAATGCCTTCGATAGAGTTAACAGAGAAAAATAGTGGAGCGCAATGGAGAAATGTAGCTATTCACACAATTTAATAAACACGTTACGAATCCAATACGAAAATACAGCAAGCATGTTAAATACAGGGTATCCCACCTAACACTGGCACGTCATATACTAACGAAGTTAAACATAAAATGCACAATCCCTACAAGTAAAGAAACATCCTATGTAACACGAAGTTACTGTTTTTTAACGACATATGAATATTTTTTATGAAAATGAAAACTAGAGGAATGTTTAGTGATAGCAGGCTTCTTTTCACCCCTCTAAGGCCGGCCTGTGTGGCCGAGTGGTTCTAGGCGCTACAATCTGGAACCGATCGACCGCTACGGTCGCACGTTCGAATCTTGCCTCTGGCATGGATGTGTGTGATGTCCTTAGGTTAGTTAGGTTTAAGTAGTTCTAAGTTCTAGGGGACTGATGACCTAAGATGTTAAGCCATTTGAACCATTTCACCGGTCTAAACGTCATATCTTTTGGAATACGTAGACCTTATAAATAGAAACGTAGCAACAGTTCCCTTCAGTAGTGCAGTAATGCCGTAATGCGGGTTGCTGTCCTGCAGCCTACTGTAGACAACCCTTGCTCTGCAAATTACGCCAGAAACATTGGCGTCGTCGCCAAATTTAAACCTCTACTTATTTCTGAAGTTATGAGGTTTAGAACAGTGAAAACTAGTCTACTGCCAGTAATTGCACTTCTGTTCATCATTTCTGCAGGAAAACGTACATGTGCCTTTAAAAAAATGCAACTTTGTGTTGAAGGTAGTGTTTGTTTACTTGTAGGGAATGTGCAAAATGGCTCTGAGCACTATAGAACTTAAAGGGAATAGGCATTCGTGACCATTGTGTGTGCCGATGACATAGGTGCATCCTTGGCAACTAGCATTTCTAACATTTGGTTCAGATTCTGAAATACAGGTACTTTAGTTGACAAGGTCACCCTGCATAAATGGAGAGATAGCAGAGGCTGTCCGGCACCGGTGTATCACTTGTCTCACGGTGTCTCAGAGACACTATTTACGCTATAGAAAACCACGTTTTATTGAGGTGTCAGAATAGAGAAAAAGACTGGCCTGTATGGTGTTTTTTATACAGAAGATGCCACAGTCTTAAAGAGAAAAGGAGAATGACAAACAAAAAGAAATTTATATTATAATCGTAACAGTCAACTGTTACTGTATGAGTAGATCCATAGACGCACTAAGAAAACTGAAGGAACATTATTTTCATCATAGCAGCAACACGAGCAACCGTTACGAAATTGTCTCAAATGAAAAACAGCTCACAGTTGCACTAATTTAGTTTATTCTAAGTCTTGAGCATTGTTTCAACTGTAATAACATAGCCTTCTTCAGAAGTCATAAGCTTTTAAAAGCATATGACTTCTGTAGAAGGCTATATTATTATAGTTGTAACCATGGTCATGATTTAGAGGCCGGCCGCAGTGGTATCGCGGTTCTAGGCGCGCAGTCCGGAACCGTGCGATTGCTACAGTCGCAGGTTCGAATCCTGCCTCGGGCATGGATGTGTGTGATGTCCTTAGGTTAGTTAGGTTTAAGTAGTTCTAAGTTCTAGGGGACTAATGACCACAGCAGTTGAGTCCCATAGTGCTCAGAGCCATTTGAACCATTTGAAGCATGATTTAGAGTAAACATAATTAGTGCAACTGTGCGCTGCTTTTCATTCGAGATTAAAGGAACAGTTTTCATGGGACTGGGGTGTCTCAGATCTGGAAGCATATGAACAACAAATAACAAGTCACAAAACAATATTATGAGCGTAGTTTTATACATTAAATGCCATTCCCGCACTTCTCCATGGAAGTGGTCATTTAGTCACGAAAAAGCAAGAACTACTCGGCTGAAATGAGACTGGTTGTTTGATTTGTGAGCGGGGACTAAACAGCGACGTCTTCGGTCCCAATGGACTAAGTAAGAATGTGGAAAGATATCGGCAGTGCTCTCTTCAATGGAACCATCCCGGCATTTGTCTGAAGGGATTTAGGGGAATCACGAAGGCCTAAATCAGGATGGCCGGAGGCGGGTTTTGAACCGTCGTCCTCCCGAATGAGCGTCCAATGTGCCAACCACTACGCCGCCTCGCTCGGTCGAACATATTGGAATGAACAGCAGCAGACTACCTTAAAAAGTCAAGAAACAGTTTAAGAAAAGCAAGGAAAAGATGGACGCCGTAGCAGGGTAAAGGCGTAATCTAGGATGGGGCAAATAAAAGTGGCCCGGATGATTAGATACGATTTGACTTGCACGTAAGCAAACAACCACACCCTGTGACGTGCACACCACGTGTACTTCCGTCACGTGATCCATACCGGTTCACAGAGTAGTGCGGGCTGCATTGTTATGAGTGGAGCAGTGCAAAGGTGACACTGGCACTCACAGTGGACCAGAGGGTGTTCATTTTGGAAAGTTAGTGAGAACAGAATCGTGGAAACTGTGTGGTGAAATGTGTGATGAGATGTTTAATGGCGTCAAAATGCCAGGAAAGAGTCCCATACAATGATTAGTCCGCAACTGGCATCAGGCAGGATGTCTTTTGAACAAGTCAGAAAACATTCCAAAACGTGGCCGCACAGCAGAGAATGTGGCTGCAGTTCTCCAGAAATTGATTCGGAGTTCCACCACATCAACCCGACACCTGTCGCAAGAGACGAATATGAGGACGAAGGCTCCAACCGGATCTGCACAAACATCCCTACTGAGTGTCTGTTGTTCATGCGTTGAAACGAGAAGATGCTTTTCTCAGCGCCTCCAGTTTTGTGAGTCGCTGTTTACTGAGTTATGGCTTGGTCATGGGTCTGAACATTATGTCTGAAGACATCTCAACGCACAGACTCACATATTCCGGGCAAGTGGAGAATCTGTGTAACTTCCACGAATGACCGTTGCATGATCAGAAGATTGAGGTTTGTGCAGTGTCTGCAAGCTGAATTATTGGGCCCATCTTTTTTCATCAAACGCTGACTTCAGCGCGTTAAACTGCGAACATTTTGAAACCATACCTGTCAGCATGAACAGAGGAGGGAAGGGTCAACTGTTACTTTCAACATGATCGAGCAACTGCCCATAGAGCCAGCCAAACCTCGGAGCACATTAAAAAATCTTCAAGGCTGACAGTCCAGCCACGTCGCAGCCCTAGCCGGCCACCCGGATCACGTGATCTGTCAGTGTGCGTGAGTGGGGGGTCCCTCAAGTCTAAGGTGTATCGCAAAGTCCCTCGCACTCTTCAAGAACTTCAGCTGAACATTTTGCATCAGACTGCAGCAATTCCTACAGTCCAGCATATAACAATACCTCCACTAACAGTTAATCACTTCAAAAGTTATCACGTCGCGCACTCACAGTATGATCTTTTTATTGCGCAGTTAAAAGGTCTTTAATTTGGCAGGTATTGCTACAGCAACTGATTACAGTCACTGAAGAAAATTAACAATAATATCACTTATCTTGTATTTGCAATCCAACGGCGATCTCACTCTGGCTTTGGGTCGTAATTAAAAATGTTGTCTAGGTAGCATGACTATCGCGGTTGGTGCGAAGGCACTCGCATGTTAATTACACCGACTTGAAGAACTTACGAAGACAATCTTTCAGAATTAATTTGATGATTTATGTTTTTCATTCCAATGTGCTTCATACTTTTTTAAACAATGGGCACTTGAAAATAATTCTTGATACTCACTTTTCACAAAAATACACATTTCTTAAACTTTTGATGCTTTCGCATGTTCAAAACATTACTTCCTCATATAATTTCGCAGCCGTCACTGCTCTTAATGAACCTCACAACATTTTTCATTGACCACAACTCAGCCTCATCTTTCATTTCCAATACAAGGTCAAGACTGTTCGTATTCAAAACAAAAACTTGACTACGCTGTACGCTTCCGCGCCAAAAGTCACAAGCGAGCATCAAAGATAGCAATAAGTACAAAGATATTCACAATAGATATTATATCGATTTCAACATCTCAAAATACCGACGGACATAGATATAAAAATGAAAAATATGAGACATTACGTAGAAAAAGGGTGCTGACAGATGTGAAAATTAACGAACAATAAGTTTAATAAGTCACGGATGCAAAATACTAACGCATATTCTCTACAGACGAATGGAAAAACTGGTAGAAGCTGACCTCGGGGAAGATCAGTTTAGATTCCGCAGAAATGTTGGAACACGTGAGGGAATACTGACTCTACGACTTATCTTAGAAGCTAGATTAAGGAAAGGCAAACCTACGTTTCTAGCATTTGTAGACTTAGAGAAAGCTTTTGATAATGTTGACTGGAATACTCTTTCAAATTCTGAAGGTGGCAGGGGTAAAATACAGGGAGCGAAGGCTACTTACAATTTGTACACAAACCAGATGGCAGTTATAAGAGTCGAGGGGCACGAAAGGGAAGCAGTGGTTGGGAAGGGAGTAAGATAGGGTTGTGGCCTATCCCCGACGTTATTCAATCTGTATATTGAGCAAGCAGTGAAGGAAACAAGAGAAAAATTCGGAGTAGTTATTAAAATCCATCGGGTAGAAATAAAAACTTTGGGGTTCGCCGATGACATTGTAATTCTGTCAGAGACAGAAAAGGACTTGGAAGAGCAGTTGAATGGAATGGACAGTGTCTTGAAAGGAGGGTATAAGATGGACATCAACAAAAGTAAAACGAGGATAATGGAATGTAGTCCAATTAAGTCGGGTGATGCTAAGGGAATTAGATTAGGAAATAAGACACTTAAAGTAGTAAAGGAGTTTTGCTATTTGGGGAGCAAAGTAACTGATGATGGTCGAATTGGAGAGAATATAAAATGTAGACTGGCAATGGTAAAGAAAGCGTTTCCGAAGAAGAGGAAATTGTTAACATCGAGTATTGATTTTAGTGTCAGGAAAACTTTCTGAAAGTATTTGTATGGAGTGTAGCCATGTGTGGAAGTGAAACATGGACGATAAACAGTTCGGACAAGAAGAGAATAGAAGCTTTCGAAATGTGGTACTACAGAAGAATGCTGAAGATTAGATGGGTAGATCATATAACTAATGAGGAGATATTGAATAGGATTGGGGAAAAGAGAATTTTGTGGCACAACTAGAAGAAGGGATCGGTTGGTAGGACATGTTCTGAGGTATCAAGGGATCACCAATTTAGCACTGGGGGGCAGCGTGGAGGGTAAAAATCGTAGAGGGAGACCAAGAGATGAATACACTAAACAGATTCAGAAGGATGTAGGTTGCAATAGGTATTGGGAGATGAAGAAGCTTGTACAGGATAGAATAGCATGGAGAGCTGCATCAAACCAGTCTCAGGAATGAAGACCACAACAACAACAACGTAGAAAAATATTCATTATCTGCGGTATCGAAAAATAGGGTTGGCTTGTGGTAATGGTTTCGCAAATCAAGAACCATTACAAACTTGGATCCGCCTACAGAAACTTGCTAACCGGGGCCCAAAAGTGCAATGATACGAATGGTGGTCACTTTCAACATCTGCTGTAGTCAGGTTAGTGCTGTACTTCCTTTCTTGTGCTGCGTTTCTTTGTATCCTGGAACTCTGTTCCTTGGGCCAGTTTTGTTTGCCTCACCGTGTAGCTAAACTGCAGAAGAAGAATGTGGTGGAGGGGGAAATGTAGCCTAAGTCATCGACGCTGGTAGTCAGTGAAGGTAATATTTCCGTGTTGCCGCGTTCCTCGTTAAATAAGCTGCGCCCTAGTGCAGCCGCTAATGTTGAGGGCCGGCCAGGCTATTATTCGCGCCCGTCTGTGAGGTGAGGTGAGGCGAGGTGAGGCGGGGCTGCAGCCCCTGTGGCCGGGCCATCATCTCGGCCCTGGCGCTGTAATCGCCCAGCGCCAGATCGCGCGATCCATCATCCCCCGCCCTGCACCTCCGTTGTTTTTTCAGGGCATGCCGGCGGTCCGGGACCCTGCGTGCTGCGCTGTGTGCGCCAGACACCCCGCGCCGGCTGTTAATGTTTATTAATGTCCGAGGCCCGCGCGCCCACAATAAAACTCTATTACGGCGCGTATAATGGGCGCCCCTCGTCCTGGGGGGCTCCCTTATGAGCGCAAAACCTCGCGGAGCGCCGCCGCGGCAGTCTGCGAAAAAATAAATAAGGTTCGCGGTTAATGGCGCCGCAGGGGGAAGCCGCCGGCCACCTCGCCTTGTAGCCGGTAGCCGCTTCCGTGCCCTACACCTGGACTACACCTGCTGTTCTGCTGACACATGGCCCGTCAAGAGGCTGTCTGAGGCGGCATATAAGCTAGCGCGAGAAATATTATTTACCCGCTTAAAGGAGCACAGTGTTAGCTTTGGTGCGCGGTAGATGGCAAGATGGCCTTCTCTCATATGATATACTGCGAACTATGGATGAAGGGTAACGGGCAGATTCCATACACACTAACGACCAAAAACGTTATGACCACGTGCTTAATAGTTTGCTGATTGTGCGGCTGGTCTTGGCGGACGTTCGAGTCTTCCCTCGGGCATTAGTTTGTGTATTTTAGATTAAGTGGGGCACGACGTCAAACGGGCCGACTTGGAGCTGTCTACACTTTTACAAATAAATTCATAAAACTTTGTCAGCATGACCAGGATGATTTCAGGATTCACACTCATAGCAGTGGCAGTGCAAAAACATAACAAAATAAATTTTCTTAGATATGAAATTTCATCATTTTTTCGCTTACTGTTGGCTGCATTTGTTGCTATAGGTATATTTTTCTTGACAAGTAAGAGAGATTCTTTGATGAATTTTGCACATCATACAAACCATACTTACAGGTGTATGTAACTCTAGAATTTTCCAAATCTATTAAATACTGTGGTAAAAATTGAGATAATTAACTACAAAATTTGATTTTGATCTAAACATCTGTAAGTATGGTTTGTATGTTGTGCAAAATTCATCGAACAGTCTATCTCACTTATGAAGAAAAGTGTACCTATAGCAACAAAGGCAGCAAATAGTAAGTGAAAAAAATTATGAAATTTCACATGTAAAAAAATTCTTTTGTTATGTTTTTGAACTCCCGCTGCTACGGGTGTGAATCCTGAATCCTTCCTTGTCATGCTGACAAAGTTTTATGAATGTACTTGTAAAAAGTATAGACAGTGGAAATTAAAATGTCCTGTGGTGCCTCTCCTGTTCCAAGTTGGCCCGTTTGACCTCCTACCCCCCTTAAGTAGTGTGTAAGCTTAGGGACTGATGACCTTAGCAGTTAAGTCCCATAAGATTTCACACACACACAATAGTTTGTTGGGCAAATTTTGTATCACAACATATCACCGATTCTGCAGTTCGTTGCTAGATTTGCGGAGTTTTCACCAGTCATGTGCTTCCTATAAATAACTGACCGCTTATTACCGTCCGCGGTGATGGCGCCAGATAGCGGCTCAGAAGACAACCATTGGATTCACATCAGGCGAATTTGGTGGACAAGACATTAACATGATTTCACTATAATGCTCCTCGAACCACTATAGCAGTTTCTTGGTTTCGAGACGCAACAGGTTTACTGATGAAAGGTGACACTGTCGCGAAAGAAGACACCAAGCAACAATGGGTGCAGGTGGGTCGCAGCTGTCAGAGTGTCTTCAAGTGCAACTACAGGTCCCCTGTTAGCGCAGGAGAATGTCTGTCACATCATAATACAGCTTTGTGATGCGGCGCACGTTTCTAGCAGCCGTTCGCCTGATGACGGCGTTTGTGGGGACGGCCACAGACATGGTGCAGCAAAAGCTTGATTCATCCGACGAGTCGACAAGTTTCGAGTGATACAGGGTGCAAAATCGATGATCTCAAGTCCACTACAATCGTAATTGACGATGTCGTTTCGTCATGTAATTCCTATAACTGGCCGCTTATTACCTTACGTGGTGATGGCGCCCGACAACGCGCAGAAAGGGAACCACTAGATTTACATCAAGCGAATTTGGTGGGCAGGACAATAACGTGCAGGCAAAGGGGTCACTTCCTGCGGAGCCCCTTCGTCAACAATGTCCGTTGAATGGTCTGGCCCTAAACACATGTGCATCCACCAGGATTGTGCTATTTCGCCAGAGGTGCAAAAGATCTCCTTCTATCCTACTTTACAGAGCGGACTACCGCCCCAACCCCACCTACTCTGAAGAGTCGTGGATGTCCAACCACTTGGAGCCTGTTGTTGTGGTCTTCAGTCCTGAGACTGGTTTGATGCAGCTCTCCATGCTACTCTATACCGTGCAAGCTTGTTCATCTCCCAGTACCTACTGCCGCCTACATCCTTCTGAATCTGCTTAGTTTATTAATCCCTTGGTCTCCCTCTACGATTTGCACTCTCCAATACTAAATTGGTGATCCCATGATGCCTCAGAACATGTCCTACCAACCGATCCCTTCTTCTGGTCAAGTTGTGCCACAAACTCCTCCCCAATTCTATTCAATACTCCCTCACTAGTTATGTGATCTACACATCTAATATTCTGCATTCTTCTGTAGCACCATATTTCGAAAGCTTCTGTTCTCTTCTTGTCCAAACTATTTATCGTCCATGTTTCACTTCCATACATGGCTACACTCCATACAAATACTTTCAGAAACGACTTCCTGACACTTAAATCAATACTCGATGTTAACAAATTTCTCTTCTTCAGAAACGCTTCCCTTGTCATTGCCAGGCTACATCTTATATGCTCCCTACTTCGACCATCATCAGTTATTTGGCTCCCCAAATAGTAAAACTCCTTTACTACTTTAAGTGTGTCATTTCCTAATCTAATTCCCTCAGCATCACCCGACTTAATTCGACTACATTCCATTATCCTGATTTTGCTTTTGTTGGTATTCATCTTCTACCCTCCTTTCAAAACACTGTCCATTCCGTTCAACTGGTCTCGTGGTTAAGGCACTCAGTCCGGAACCGCGTGACTGCTACAGTCGCAGGTTCGAATCCTGCCTCGGGCATGGATGTGTGTGAAGTCCTTAGGTTAGTTAGGGTTAAGTAGTTCTAAGTTCTAGGGGACTTATGACCACAGCAGTTGAGTCCCATAGTGCTCAGAGCCATTTGAACCATTCCGTTCAACTGCTCTTCCAAGTCCTTTGCTGTCTCTGACAGAATTACAATGTCATCGGTGAACCTCAAAGTTTTTATTTCTTCTCCCTGGATTTTAATATCTACTCCGAAATTTTCTTAAGTTTCCTTTACTGCTTGCTCAATATACAGATTGAATAACATCGGGGAGAGGCCGCAACGTTGTCTCATTCCCTTCTCAACCACTGCTTCCCTTTCACGTCCCTCGACTCTTGTAACTGTCATCTGGTTTCTGTACAAATTGTAAATAGCCTTTCGCTCCCTATATTTTACTCCTGCCACATACAGATTTTGAAAGAGAGTATTCCAGTCAACATTGTCAAAAGCCTTCTCAAAGTCTATAAATCCTAGAAACGTATTTTTGCCTTTTCTTAATCTTTCTTCTAAGATATGTCTTGGGGTCAGTACTGCCTCCAACATTTCTACGGAATCCAAACTGATCTACCCCGAGGTCAGATTTTACCAGTTTTTTTCCATTCGCCTGTAATGAATTCGCGTTAGTATTCTGCATCCATGACGTATTAAAGAGATTGTTCGGTAATTTTCACATCTGTCAACACCTGGTTTCTTTGGGATTGGATTTATTATATTCTTCTTCAAGTCTGAGCGTATTTCGCCTGTTTCATACATCTTGCTCACCAGGTGGTAGAGTTTGGTCAGGACTAGCTATGCCAAGGCCGTTAATAGTTCTAATGGAATGTTGTCTATTCCCGGAACCTTGTTTCGACTCCAGTCTTTCAGTGCGCTGTCAAACTCTTCACGCAGTATCATATCTTTCATTTCATCTTCATCTACATCGTCTTCCATCCCTGCTTAGCCACTTTGCACTTCCTGTCGATCTCTTTTTTGCCTGCTTCATTTACTGCATTTTTGTATTTTCTCCTTTCGTAAATTAAACTCATCATCTCTTCTGTTACCCGAGGATTTCTACTAGCTCTCGTCTTTTTGCCTACCTGATCCTCTGCTGCCTTCACTATTTCATCCCTCAAAGCTACCCATTCTTATTCTACTGTATTTCTTTTCCCCATTTCTGTCAATTGTTCTCTTATGTTCTCACTTAAACTCTGTACAAGCTCTGCTTTAGTTAGTTTATCCAGGTCACATCCGCTTAAATTACCACCTTTTTGTAGTTTCTTTAGTTATAATCTACAGTTCATAACCAATAGATTGTGGACAGAATCCTCATCTGCCCCTGGCAATGTTTTACAACTTAAAACCTGGTTCCTAAATCTCTGTCTTACCATAATATAATCTATCTGAAACCTTTTAGTATCTTCAGGGTTCTTCAATGTGTACAACCTTCTTTGATGATTCTTAGCCAAGTGTTAGCTATTATTAAGTTATGCTCTGTGCAAAATTCTACCAGGCGGCTTCATCTCATTTGTTAGCCCCAATACATATTCACCTACTATGTGTCCTTCTCTCCCTTCTCCTACTATCGAATTCCATTTTCTCATGACTATTAAATTGTCGTCCCCCTTCACTATCTGAATAATTTCTTTTGTTTCACGATACATTTCATCAATCTCTTCGTCATCTGCGGAGCTAGTTGGCATATGAACTTGCACTACTGTAGTAGGCGTGGGCTTCGTGTCTATCGTGGTCACAATAAAGCGTTCACCATGCTGTTTGTAGTAGCTTAGCCGCCCTCCTAATTTTTTATTCATTTTTAAACCTACTCCTGCATTACCCCTATTTGATTTTGTGTTTATAACCATGTAGTCACCTGACCAGAAGTCTTGTTCCTCCTGTCACCGAACTTCGCTAATTCCCACTATATCTAACTATAACGTACCCGTTTATCTTTTTAAATTTTCTAACCTACCTGCCTGATCAAGGGATCTGCCATTCCAAGCTCAGATCCGAAGAACGCCATTTTTCTTTCTCCTGGCAACGACTTCCTCTTGAGTAGTCCCCGCCCGGAGATCCGAATGGGGGACTATTTTACCTCCGGAATATTCTACTCAAGAGGACGCCATCATCATTGTATTAATCAGTATAGCTGCATGCCCTCGGGAAAAATTACGGCTGTAGTTTCCCCTTGCTTTCAGCCGTTCGCAGTACCAGAACAGCAAAACCGTTTTGGTTAATGTTACAAGGCCAGATAAGTCAATTATCCAGACTGTTACCTCTGCAACTACTGAAAGGGCTTCTGCCCCTCTTCGGGAACCACACGTTTGTCTGGCCTCTCAACGGTAAGGTCCATGGTTCATGGGGGGGTTAGAGCCTAGTGATACTTTTATACTGCCCTTCTATAACATTCCGTAGATGCTCACGATAGTAGTTCGCGAACATTCGACCAACTTCGCCGCTTTCAGATACTCGTTGACAGGCTCTGCGTAATAATAATCTGCCCTTTGACATAGTCGCAGATCTGAGTGGATTTCTCCTTTTGCAGCGCGTATCTTTGATAGGATAGTGCCCCACCCCTCTCTGTTAAACTTCCGTACTTTTCTTACCGTGTCACGTGCTCGCAATGCCACCAAGAGGCATCCAACCTTACAGCAGGCAGTAGTCATAATATTTTGGCTTATCACTGTAAGTAGATTTCTGAAAAGCATTCGAGACGGTCCCCCACTGAAGACTTTTAAGGGGGAATGTATGTGAATTTCCAGTACTTTGAAAAAAGAATCCTAGTAACGTCTAAAGTTTTCAAGGCAATATAGCTTAATGTGGCACAGCTGTTAAGCAATGTTACATGGAGACAAACATACTTTTGCAAACCTATTTAAGTTATACATTTTCTATCACAGAGAATTCAAACTTTTTCAACAAGGAGTATACAAACGTTCTGTTTCTGAAGGATCTGTCAGAAGGAATGTAATTTCTTTTTGTAAAAAAATTGATAAACCGTTATTACAAATATCTGTCGAAGAGAATACTGATGACTTCTTTTATGACTTTTTAGCTTTCGATTTTTTGTGGAAAAATCATACCAAATATTAGGACCTTTCTTTTATATAAATGCCTTACAATTGTAGCAAATGAAATTTCCTTCTACAGCACGTTTCACATTAGTACTGACTAATTGCTTGCCACATTTAAGTATCACAGTGTCAATGGTTTGTGAGGAATAGGTACAGAAGGTTGCCAAAATGCAAGTAATGTCAGCTGAATGAGTTCTTCTGTTATCTATTTCCTTCAGTATCGACAGTGTAAAAGATCCTGGATCAAATCCTAGCGTCTGTAGAGACTGCAGTCTGACAACATTTAGCAGAGTTAAAAACCAAATACAGCAACTTACGCAGAAACTTCATCAGCAGTTGTGAAAATAAATATTCTCTTGGTTTTCGTATCAGGGAGTTGTAACTTTCATTAGCAGTTTTTCCATGTACACACTTTATTAGAATTTTTGGATCTGCTAAACACCAACATATTCCTTCCACATTGTGATTGCAAACAACTGGAAGAAACCACAGCAGTAATAAATAATATGAGGAATCGGAGAAAACAAAGGGCCAAGGCCCAGAGAAAGCTATTGTTATTTATTATTTTTATCACACTTAACAGTGGAATTGGAACGTAATATTCAGAAATTAAAATTTCAGTACCATGCAGTAAATGAAGATCCAATAAAAAGTTGTCAACATTTTGACCGATTTTGTGTACATCCCCCCTTAACCGGGGTTCACAGATGTGGAATACTTTCCCAGACAAATGTGTGGCTCGAAGGCTTCTAAAGTAATAGAAGCCAGTGTGTTGCCCCCGACAGAAGTGTGATAGGACTGCTATTATTTTCTGTATGCATAAATGATTGGGCGGATAGAGTGGACAGCTATCTCCGATTCTCTGCCGATGATACAGTGATGTACTAGAAGGTGTTGAAGTTGAGTGAGTGTAGAAGGATGCAACATGACTTAGACAAAATTTATTGTTGGTGTGATTACTGGCAGCTAGTTCTAAATGTATAAAAATGTGAGTTATTGTGGATGAGGATGAAAAACAGACACATAATGTTCGAACCCAGCATTAGTAGACTCCTGCTCGACACGGTCAAATCGTTTACATGTCTGGCCATAATGATGCATAGCGTTATGAAATTGAACAAGTACGTGAGGACTGTGCTGTGGAAGACGAATGATCGATATAGGTTTACTGAGAGATTTCTGGGAAAGTGAGGTTCATCTGTCCAGGAAAAAACTAATGAGAGTGTTTTGGATCCCTGCCTAGTCGCAGCAAAGGAAGATACAGAGGAAATTCGGGGGCGGGCTACAGGGATGCATCGATCTTTTCAGGCAACACTACTGAAAAAAGTTAGAGTATCGGCATTTGAAGCTGACTGCAGAACGATTATACTGGTGCCAACATACATTCCGCGCCATGAGCACGAAGATGGGATACAAGAAATAAGAGCCCATACGGAGACATATAGACCTTAATTATTTCCCTCGCTTTGTTTGCGAGTGGAACAGGAAAGGAAACGACTAATAGTGATACGGGGTACCCTCCGCTGCGCGCCGTATGGTGGGGTATCGAGTAGGTGTAGATGACAGCCACGCGGGATTAGCCGAACGGTCTTAGGCGCTAAAGTCATGGACTGTGCGGCTGGTCTCGGCGGAGATTCGAGTCCTCCCTCGGGCATGAGTGTGTGTGTGTTTGTCCTTAGGATAATTTAGGTTAAGTAGTGTGTAAGCTTAGGGACTGATGGACTTAACAGTTATGTCCCATAAGATATCGCATACATTTTAACATTTTTTTTGTAGATGACACTCGTCTCTGGTCTCTGTCGTGTTACATGGCAGCGAGTGATTCACAGTTACTTGTAGACTAACAAAGGAAACTCCACTGGCTCTGACGGGTTACCAATTCGATTGTACACAGAGCACGCGAAAGAATCTGCCCCCCCCCCCCCCCCCCCCTTCTAACAGCCGTTTACCGCAAGTCTAGAGCAACAGATGGTTTCAAATGATTGGAAAAGGGTACAAGTAGTTCCAGTTTTCAAGAAGGGTCGAAGAGCAGATGCGGAAAACTATAGGCCTATATCCCTGACATCGATCTGTTGCACAACATTAGAACCTGTTTTTTCTCTCGTATCATGTCATTTCTGGAAACCCAGAATCTACTTTATAGGAATCAACATGGATACGGGAAACAGCGATCGTCTGAGACCCAACTCGCTTTATATGTTCATGAGACCCAGAAAATATTAGATACAGGCTCCCAGATAGATGCCATTTTCCTTGACTTCGGGAAGGCGTTCGATACATTTCCGCACTGTCGCCTGATAAACAAAGTAAGAGCCTACGGAATATCAGACCAGCTGTGTGGATGGATTGAAGAGTTTTTAGCAAACAGAACACAGCATGATATTCTCAATCGAGAGACGTCTACAGACGTTAAAGTAACCTCTAGTGTGCCACAGGGGAGTGTTATGGGACCATTGCTTTTCACAATGTACACAAATGACGTAGTGGATGCGGCTCTTCGCGGATGGTACTCTACTATACAGAGAAGTTGCAGCATTAGAAAAATGCAGCAAAATGCAGGAAGATCTGCAGCGCATAGGCACTTGGTGCAGGGAGTGGCAACTGACCCTCAACATAGACAAATATAATGTATTTCGAATACACAGAAAGAAGGATCATTTATTGTATGATTATATGATAGCGGGACAAACGCTGGTAGCAGTTACTTCTGTAAAATATCTGGAATCTGCGTACGGAACGATTTGAAATGGAATGATAATATAAAATTAATTGTTGGTAAGGCGGGTACCAGGTTGAGATTCATTGGGAGAATCCTTAGAAAATTTTGTCCATCTACAAATAAGGTGGCTTACAAAACACTCGTTCGACCTATACTGGAATATTGCTGTGGGATCCGTTCCAGGTCGGGTTGACAGAGGAGATAGTTAAGATCCAAAGAAGAGCGGCGCGTTTCGTCACAGGGTTAATTGGTAAGCGTGATGGCGTTACGGAGCTGTTTAGCAAACTCAAGTGGCAGACTCTACAAGACCGGCGCTCTACATCGCGGTGTAGCTTGGTATCCAGGTTTCGAGAGGGTGCGTTTCTGGATGAGGTATAGAATATATTCCTCCCGCTACTTATACCTACCGAGGAGATCACGAATGTAAAACAGAGAGATCCGAGCGCGCACGGAGGCATCTCGGCAAGCGTTCTTCCCGTGAACCATACGCGACTGGAACAGGAAAGGGAGGTAATGACAGTGGCACGTGCCCTTCGCCACACACCGTTGGGTGGCTTGTGGAGTATAAATAAAAATATAGATGTAGATGTAGACAGATACTGTTGCTGTCAGCAAATACAGCTCCATCTTCACCGGTTTCAGAGCTGACATTGCGAAGTATTTGGAATTTGCTACCTCGCAAAGAGCCGTTACTCACAAATTCCACTGGCTGAAAGATCCAGACACTGGACGGTAGGCGATTTTAACGTAGATTGGGCCACGGGTGTTTCTGTGATGTTTTGGCGTTGTTCCTCGCACCAGGGCTTGGGCCCACTCATTCGGATTACCGTGAACGTGAACATTCTCTTTGGGCAACTGTTGCCTTTCTTCAGCACCTCTGGATGAGTGCGCTGTTTACTCAATTCCTCTGTTCTGACATGACAACAGCCGTCCCCAGCACAAGGCGCTCGCCTCCGTTCCAGGTTTGAAGAACGCTGAGGTACCTTATCGTGTCTAGACTGGCCCTACTGCCCCACGCAATCACTCGATCTTAATTTGGTAGAAAGTGTCTGCAAATGTTAGCAGGTGAGCGTGAAATGTAGCAGTCAACACGGCAGCAGTTTAGTAGATCTGATTACGAACGTGTGGCTTCAGCTTGAGACGGCGTGCTTGAAGAAACTCGTCGTCTCTCTTCTTCGCTGAATTCAGGCAATATCTCTTGTGGGTGGTTACTAGCATGCGCTTAATGAATGGGTATATTCTACTCTTTATTATGATATACGAGTACAGCCAAATAAAGCAAAATCATGTATTCCTCACAGTTACGATAACATCCTGCTTTATGAATATCCTGCTTTTCTAAGAACACGGTTGTAATTTGCGTATGATATTAGTTCACACTGCACTTTGAAGTTCGAACAACAGTGAACACCCAACTAATGAGCAAGTATGGCTCTACTACGTGTGAGACGTTTACAACTATCTCAGTTTTGTATTTTGTCTCTCACATGGTCAGATAGGTATGTACATATACCACTAATTTCCAGGATTGTGGAAGGCATCGTGGCGTGGTTATCAAAATATACAAAATATTGCAGAGAACCGTCGAATTGGCAATTTTAATTTTCTTTATTGCTTGATGACTACTTTCGAGCCTAACCTCATTATCAAATAATCCACTAAGCTATGCAGTAACATACAAAACGACAGGCTCACGACTATTTATTGCAGTTAAAAACATGTTGTAAATTAGTGCAGTGCTGAACTTAATTCACTCAACTAGTTACGTAAATGAAGTTCAGTTCTGCACTAAGTTACAAGATACATCTAACAAATTAATCGTCATCTGGTTGACGTAATGGTTGGTAGCGTGTAACTTAGTGGATGATTTGATAACGAGCTTTGTCTCGAAACTACTCATGAAGTAATAAAGAAAACTAATTTTGCAATTTGCAAGTGCATAATTTGATAAAAGCTGTGTGCTCATCTACGTTTGAATATTATCCGCTTTAGTTACATAGACTCAGACCTACAGTAAAATGTAGTGGGATATTATGTGGAGAGATTTGGCATCACATTGGCCTCATGTGTATATATCCAGAAATTATGAGACTTGTTATTGAGGAACACTTATAGTCAACTGGCAAACACATTCAAAGATTCTATGCCAGTGAATGAAACTACGAATTTATTATCAATTTCATTTTTCAGCCTGTTATGGGAGTGACGCAACATACAGACGTGGCACCGATCTCCCATTGTCGTCACTTTACTTCAAATTCTCCATATCCATTTTTCGCTTATTGCACCACCTGTACCTGGCATCATTTGCAAAAGAAGTCCGAGAGATTTTTAACTAATTACACAACACAGAGCGATTATCAGGTCACGATTAGCAATTTACGTTTCAAAATTCCACCAGTCCATATCTTTACTTGCAACGCTCCTAGCACCAGTCTTGGACAATTATCTCGTGCACTTAATAACAGATTCGGCGACTGTCTAGTGAGTGTAAGTGGAAACCAACTCACGGCTACCCGCTTTCAGAGAGTTTTCACCACTTTATCCAGAAACAGATCCCACACACAATAAAAATTAATGATGTAAGACACTGGAAAAGTAGCTACTATTTTCTGGACTTGAGGGTGCGTTCCTCCATTTTTCTTAGTTTATTAACATGGTAATGGAAGCTGACACCCTTTCTTAACATTTTTATGTAACAACAGCAACTGATATTGTTTATATAAGAATATACAGCCTACAGTTGCAGGTTAACTTTATCGTTTACCTAGGTTTCAACGTTAGTAATAACGTCTTCATCAGAACATACAATATTACTTAAATGTTTGCCTAGAACAAGCCATGTCTTAAGTCAACTTCATAAAACTTGATGCATAACCATAATGTTTTGTCACTTCTATTAAGCAAGCTGTAGCAAATTCACTTTAAGCCCGTTGTATGGGCCTCGTCGAGTGACTATCACGATATGATAACCCGCAACCGCAATGGGCTACAATCCGACCTTTAGCAAAGTCGGAAACGTGATAGTACGCATTTCTCCTCCTTACACGAGGCATCACAACAACGTTTTACCAGGCAACGCCGGTCATCTGCTGTTTGTGTATGAGAGATCGGTTGGAAATTTTCCTCATGGCAGCACTTTGTAGGTGTCGCCACTGGCACCAACCTTGTGTGAATGCTCTGAGATGCTAATCATTTGCATATCACAGCATCTTCTTCCTGCCGGTTAAATTTCGCGTCTGTGGCACGTCATCTTCGTGGTGTAGCAAGTTTAATGGCCAGTAGTGTACAGACGTTTCCACAAAATCTTCGTCCCCAAGTACATGAATATATTACTATTCATGTTGATGCGACTTCCCTCATCACACTGGGCGAGTACACTAATGGGCCAAACCGTTATAACCACTCTCACAGCGAGATCGAATGGATCCTGGTGATGTTGTGGGCTTGTGACGCAGTAAGGAAAGAATGTAATTGGAAGAGAGACGAATTGACAGTCATTATAGTGAAGATACGGACCGCAAATGCGGAAATCCACAGAATAAACGGTTTCGACAAAGAGCACATTGTTTTGGTGCAGCAAGTGGAAACGAGAATCTCTCGAAGATGGTCGCCTGTTGCCGTCCTATCGTAGTGAGCAGCTATGGAAAGTGGTTGATAGATGGTGAAATAACGAGTACGCTGACCTTGGGTGCCCACGTCTCATCACAAACCGTAGAGGCCGCAGTGTCCATCATTCTGTAGTCCAGGACAGGTAGCGACCTGTGGCAGATCTAACGGCAGAGTACAATACTGGTGTAGACCCAAGGGTTTTGGAGCACAACGTTCAAAAGTCATTGTTGAACATGGAGCTCCACATCAGACGACCCTTACGTTTCCTGCGTTAACCCAACGACATCGTTAGTTATGTTTGCAGTGGGCACACCATCACTGAGTTTTCACCATGGATCAAAAGAAACATGTGGTGTAACGTCACATAAGCTGAACTGCTGTTCAAATCGCTCGCCAAATATTTTATAAGATCTTAGACTTCATATACTTATTTCAAAGATCATTTGTGTTAATATCTCCTGTAAAAGTAACTTATTAGTGCATTCGCAATCATCTCAATTTGTCTTTTTGTGTTATTGATTTGAATGGTGTCTTATTAGTGAGTGTGTTTACGTCGTTCGTAGATGTAGCAGCACTGCGTTCATATTTCGCAGCATGTGGTTGCAGCTGTAACGATTCTAAAGCTACGTATTGACAAAGTTATTTGTGCACTGTATTCGAATATTAAGTTTAGTCGCGTTCAAACGTTCATCCAAATATTAGCAACGTGTGTATAGTTTAGGGAGTGCAATTGCAGCTGTAGGGGTTCTTCAGTTCTAACAACTTTGTTTGTGCACTGTTATTCGATTATTAACTTTAGTACTTTTCAACGTTTCGTGCTGTTTCTGGTAAAATAACGGTTTTATAAACTTTAGCCCACTGTGTTTTATTTGTACGCTGAAGTCATTTGTTAAATTTATTACGGTAGTTTTCAGCTGACGTTTCTTATTGATTGTAGTAAAACATAGCAGTAAAACTTTCTTCCACTATGTTTAATTTCATTGAGTGTTCGAGCCCTCGCTTGGATTTTTCTTTTTAGTTAATAAATTGCGTGAAGTTTTTGTGGTGTTGGTATTAGTTGTGGTTTAGTAGTATTTATAAAAGTAGTCGCTTTCTTGTAGAGCGCGAAATTTGAGATAACTATTGCTAGTTTTCTTTTAAATAGTTCTGCTGTTGTAACTGAACTTAGTTAACGTAGAAGTTAAGTTTTTTAAGTTCACATTTTACCACGAGCGTGAAATGTTGGGTTTCCCGTAGGTTTGTGAGTAGTGGTGAACCGTAATTAATTTTTAAAGAATGTTGTGAAGAATTTATTTTATTTACTGGCGATTCATCAAGAACATTAACACATTTAATCACACTATGTAAGCATGGAAGTAGTTGCCAGGAAGTAACTGATGATATAATAACCAAATTGCTTTTAACAAATGGGAATTTTATTCACTTTAATAGTGCCCAAAAGCATTTTTTTTAAAAGAAACAGATTTTAAACTATAATCAGAGGCAGAAAGAAACGAGTTTTTACTGTGTGAGCTTTCGGGCCGAGAACCTTGACCCTCCCTTTTGACACGGCCATAGTTACGACCGCTCACAACAGCCTCTGAAAGACTACACTGCTGCAAATCTGCTACACACCAGATAACTAAGAGTTTTAACAATTTACACAAGCACACAAATTGTGCACCCCCCGTAGGAGGGATGGAAATGGTACAATACACTAACAATTAAAATATTAACCTTGTCACCGAAGGTGCAACTTGATTTTAACTCCAAAGAAAAGTCTTACGGTGAAAGGGAGGCAACTTTACATACTAAAATGATCATTTAAATTAAAGCCCATGAAATGCATTCGTATATGAAATCCTACAAGGTTGGCCAAACAACAGTTAAGATGCTCTACAGTACACAGCTACCGCCTCTCAATATCATAGGCGATAATATCAAAGCTTCCAAAGATCAAAACATATTTCAGGTATTAGATCGTTACACTCCGAGCAATAAATTCGTTAACACACCAAATCCGACGAACATGACAGAGGCAGCTACTAACGTACGGTAGATTGATAGTGAGATTACCGAACAACTCGAACTGTAGGTTGCTCTAACCCGCCCCTACTCCACAAGGGAAAAACGGACTATCCAATCTATAAACAACCACCTACCCGTGGATAGGCAAAACGGTTGGTGACCTCACCAAAAAGACAAATAGAATTTAACAAGAGTAAATCAAACAACATATCACCAATCACTCAACTTCTGATAAACTGCGATTTCTTGAGAAGACCTGGCGCAGCACCCCCAAATCGCTCTCCCAAACCGTCCGCTGCCAGCCGCTTCAACGGACGCAGGAAGGCGCGCCGATCTCCCGTCTCAGGGCGTCGCAGCTCGCACCGGCCACGCCGATGTCGTGGGTTGACTGCTGTTGCACTTGTGTCGACTCGTGTCGACCTCGAAGTCACTACCCCTCGCTATACGCCGCGGCCTACTGGACTCACGTGGCGACCTCACATGCGCCGACGCTCAAGACGGACAAGTCATCTTGTGTCCCAGTGCGCGACCGACCAACCGAGCGATCCAACCGCCAATGACTATTGCCTGAGCAAACTCGAGCAGCCTGGCGGCCAAACGCGCAGACTCAGATGCAGCAACTCAGCCCCGACCGGGCGGAGTGGAAAGACTCTCATACTGGCGGAGTGGAAAGATTCTCATTTTGCCGGCTTTAAAGGTTGATCCGAACGACAGACATACCAGCACTCCGAGCGTCAGACAGACACTAACTGCCTAACAAATGCAGACGAGAGACAGACTAGCAAGCTGGGGATGAGAGACGGAGACAGACGGACCGACTGGCGAGCTCATAGCGCCCCTTAAATGCACGTGAACAGGCAACCTTCCCCCTTTCCCACCAGAGGGAGACTCCAAAGCTTCGATTGCCACTGTGGCGCCACCGCCACCGCCAGAAACGGAGGGCGACTGCTTTACAGTACGCCCGCTCTTCAAAACAGCAATTTTTACCACGGCTCAAGTGAGTTTTGGTGAGCGATTTGTTCAAAGTGTTTCATTGGGAGGAGTGCAGTGTGGAATCCAGAGGGCATTATAGCGGGATCCTCTCCTGGAAATGCAGAATTTGTAGCATAAATAAGTTTGTAGAGGAGCAGGAAGGTAAGATCGGGCCCTTCAGTTGCAGTTGCTTAAAGCAAAGGAGGCACTAGGCTGAGGAGGATCAGTGGCGCTGTGGAATGGGAACTGGCAGTTGGTAAGAAGGCAGACAGGAGAAGGAGATGTTGAGACATTTGAACTTTGCATATAACGAATAGATTTGACAAACTGTCAGAGTTTAGTGGAGAGGAGTCTCTTGTAGCTGTAGGTCTAGGAAGCATGCAGCAGGCCTCTGCAGTTAGGAAGCGTAGGTCAGTTGCAAATTCTAACAGAAAGGAGAATGTCCTGCTGATAGATAGTTCGCATAACGGAGGTGTGGGCCAGCAGTTACAGGAAGTGTTGGGGAGTGAGTACCAGGTCACCAGAATTGTGAAGTCTGATGTAGGGTTGGCTCAGGGGGAGTCATGTAGGAATATTACGAAAGGTCCCTCTAACAAAGGAATCAACTCCAAAGGAGGCCACATATCCAGGTAGTGAAGGTACTAGTATATGTCATGAAAATAGAAGAGGTATAGGACACAAAATTAGTGAACTGCTTATTGTTGTTGATTCTAACATTATTGGTATACCGGAGCACCACTTATATAATTTGACAATTCAGAGGCTTCCTTTACTGGGATATAGATTAGCTGGCTGTTTTTGAAGGAGTTCTTTGAGGAATTTTTTCACTCCGACAACTGTTATACATAATTACAAACATAGTAGAAAAGGGAATCCAATTGCAACAAAGAGTTTTTAAATCTCGTTAAGGGAGAAAAGTAGCAGGATGATTATAGTGTCGATAGCATGGAAGACAAATGCAATACTTTCCTTAAAGCATTTCTCCTGCTCTTTGAAAGCTGCTTTCGATTATAACGTTGTAAACAGGGTACTAGCATTAAAAGGCAACCTGTGTGGCTGATTAGTGGGGTAAGGATGTCATGTAGAACAAAGTGGGAAAGAACATCAAAATGTTAGAAGTACTCACACTCAAGCTACACTAGCCCATTACAAATTGTATTGTAAGGTGCTTAAAATGTTATTAAATAGGAAAAGAGCATGTAGTACGCAAATAAAACAGATGACTCACAGGATAAAGTTAAAACCATACTATCAGTCGTGAAGAAAGTGTCTGGTCTGCATCACAAGTTCGACGAATATAGATAGTTCGTAGTAAAGATAGTTACTGAGAGGTCAGACGTATGTGCAATATTTAACAATCAATTTCTGAGAATCGCTGGTGAATTAAATAAAAATTTAATTTCTACAGGGAATTGTATAACTATTTCGGAAAATGGCTTTCCGAAATTGATGTCTGAAATGATCCTTTGTAATATTGACAAGGGGGAGGATCGAGTCAATAATTAAATCACTGAAGACTAAGGACTCTCATGGATACGATGGAGTAGCTAGTAGAATGATTAAGTACTGTTCTGCGCACGTTAGCCCTGTACGTAGCCATATGTGTAGTTTTTCTATTATGAATGGGCAACGATTAAAGCACTCAGTAGTAAAGCCACTTTATAAAAAGGTATAAGGGGATGATGTAGACAATTTAGGCCTATTTCTATGTCATAAGTGTTTGCTAATGTTATTGAAAAGGCTGTATAAGCAAGGAAAATTGATCATTTTGTTTCACATAATTTGTTATCGAATGTACAGTTGGACTAAAGCGTTTGATATCGTTGATCAGAAAATATTGCTCTAGAAGCTGGACCGTTATGGAATACAGGGAGTAGCTCACAATTGGTTCACTTCTAACCTCAACAACAGACAGCTAAAGGACATTATCCACAGTGTTGAGAATGGCTTTCATGTGGGGTGTGATGGGGGCACCGTTACAGGGGGGATGCCTCCGGAAATCAGTGCTGGAACCGCCCCTGTTCCTTATTTATCTAAATGATATACCCTCTAGTACTACTGGCGATTGTAAAATATTTCTGTTTGTTGATGGCACTAGCTTGGTAGTAAAGGATGTTGTGTGCAACACTGGCGCTGTTTCAAATAGTGCAGTTCGTGACGTAAGTACATGACTTGTTGAAAATAAACTGACGCTATATCATAGTAAGTCTCAGTTTTTACAGTTTTTAACACACAATTAAAAAAAAGCCTGCGTTTTAATTTCACAGTGTAGGCATATGATTAGTGACACTGAACAGTTCAAATTGCTATGTGTTCAGATAGATAGCAAACTGTCATGGACATTCCACATTCATATCTTGTTCAAAGACTTAATGCTGCCATTTTCACTACTCGAACTGTATCTGAAGTAAGTGACAGTTCGACAAAAGTGGTCAACTTTGCTTGTTTTCATTGGCTTATATGGTATTATATTTTTGGGTGTCCCATTCTCGAAGGATATTTTTGGCTCAGAAACGGGCGGTTCAGGCAATAAGTGGAGTAAGTTTGCGAACCTCTCGTCGATCCCTGTTCACTATTCTGGCATTGACTTCTCAATATATGTATTCTTGGCTGTCGTTTCTTGTTAACAATATCAGCTTATTCCCAAGAATCAAAAGCTTTCATTTAGTTAATACTATGCAGAAATCTAATCTGCATTCGGATCGCACCTCCTCGACTCCTGTGCAGAAAGATGTGCAGTATACTGCTGCAACTATTTTCAATAAGTCACACAAGAACTCAAATATCGTAGTAGCAATTCACGCGCTTTCAAATTGAAGCCGAAGAGTTTCCCCATGGGTGACTGCTTCTTGTCTGTCGAAGAGTTTCTTGAAAAATTAAGCTGATTCCTGTGTTCTATTGTTGATTGCGTTTACATAAGCTTATGGCTTGTCTTTTTTGGCTTCATAAAAATTTTATTTTATCCATAAGTACTCTTATATTGTAATTTCATGCACAGATACGTTCCATCACCTTGGAGATTGGCTGCTCAATTTGTTCCTACGGAACTAGACGCGTAAAGTAAAATGAAATAAATGAATCGCGTTTCCTGTTACATTAGGGCAACGGTTGGGTCCTTACACGCCGTTATCCATGCGAATGTCTGCACGAAACATGTACCACGACACAGACGCAGGGCCGCTGAGGGTAGAATTGTGTTATGGGGTACATTCAGCTGGGCTTCCTTAGGGCCTGTGATGGTAATCGAAGGCATCCGGACAGCAGTGAACTACCTAAACGTTATTGTGGACCACCTGCACCGTTTCATACACTTAAAGAGTACCCCCCCCCCCCCCCCAACGCTGTTTACATTTTCTATGTTGCGAGGTCAGAAGCATCCTACAGTGGTTTGAGGGTCATTGTATTGAACTGATGTCTTAGGCGGCAAATGTGTCGGATCCGTACCCAATGGAACACATATCAGGCACCAGTTACGCGCCCGTAAACCACAGTGACCTTAGCTTGTCGTAAATCTCAACTCTCATATAGAAAAACTCAAAAAGTTTTGTACTGTCACAGCTGCGCTTGAGATTTTTCCACGCGAGCACAGTAGTGAGTTCTTAGGCAAGACGGTGACAGGCACCAAGAAAGCGTATGTTGTGATTAAATGTATTTACATCAGTCTGGCGTAACAGTGCGACACTTCAGAACAAAGTTCAACAAAGATCCACCAACTACCGCCTCCAGTCGGCCGTGGTACGCGCAGTTCAAAGCTTCAGGGCGCCTCTGCAAGAGAATATCGACAGGTCAGCCCGCAGTGAGTGAAGAAATGGCAGCAATTTATGTCATGGCCTCCACGTTTCCCAGACCTAACCTCGTGCAATTTTTTGTGTGAGGTTATGTAAGAGATTCAGTCTTTACACCTCCTCTTCCCACAAACCTAACTGAAATGAGCAGTGCTTTTGAACATACTTCTAGGGACATACTACTATGAACGCTGGAGGAACTTGATTATCGACGTGCTATATGCAGGATCGGTAGACGGGCGCATATGGAGCAGTTTAAAAAAAAAGAAAAATAACAGATCTTGAATTTTTCTGTGTGTGTGCGAAGCCGTGTTATAATGAGTCAGTAATGTAGCTACAGCAAATCTCTGAATAGATTAAGTGATCTACAGTAACCATGTGTTGTGAATGATTTCATCTTCCTACCTTCCCATAGTGCAGGAGAGCATTAAAACTGCCTTGTTGAACTGTCTTTTCTTGCTATCTGTGGTTTTAGAACAAATCAAGCATCTGCTGAGCACCTGCGTTTAAGAACGCTGCATTGCTTCTCTCTTGAAACTGTTTCCTTGTAATGACAGACGAACAGATTTTATAAGCAACATCTGAAGTGGATGGACCCCTACAATGTGAGCAATCCTTCCTACCTTCTTTCTTGTATATACTCGAACTTACCAATTTTAGTATCTTCCATTTTTCAGTAATTTCCCAGAAGCATCAAATGACATAAAGCAACGGCACAAATCTGTTTTTGTACTTAATACTGGCATATTTTTAAAATTCCAGATTTATTCTGCCTGTAGCTGTGGTCTTCATGTTGTAGCTCCTTTAAAAGACTTTTCGAGTCTTTCATTCCTACTGCATTGTATTCTCCAACATTCGTAGTATTTGCGTAGTAGCGCTAATCTTCTTTCCCTAATTGCTGCTTGCGAACCAGCAACAACTCCTTTCCTGGTTTTATACCAGTCTTCGCTTTGTCACTGACTTCATACGGAATTTCTTTAAACAGTTTTAATGCAAACTTTTGAGTTCCTTTTAAATCATAGTCTAGTCTCTGTCTGGGTATATGTTTGTTTATAAAATACGGCCCTTTGCTCTTCGTACTATATTGTTCTAACGGCTCGCAATTAAAAACTGGGCTATTATTTTCTTGACTTTTTGTTTTTTTCCTTCAGAAATCTCCTCTGAAGCTTAACCGACCCCAACAAAATATTACCGTTATTAGCTTCATCTCTTCTAAAAGCCCTTTCATCCTGAAAATATGGTAACATTTTCTCATTTGGTATTATGTAATTAATAATAGGCGTATTTCCATCTCGTAATCTTTCAGTTTTAAACTTTAAATTTATTATTCTGTCACTGATCCAGCAGTGTCCTAAGACCCGTGGCTTTATGTAATAAAATACGTACGTCAGACGCAGCTCTTTTATCCATTTCTACCCTTGTACTCCATTTCTACTCCTGTATATGAAGACACAGTCTCCTATATTTTGTACACATTTTGCTTTTTTCTTCGTTTCAATGTTTACTATTCTGAAGAACCAAAGAAACTGTTACGCCTGGCTAATATCGTGTAGGGCCCCCGTGACCAAGCAAAAGTGGCGCAACACGAAGTGGCATGGACTCGACTAATGTCTTAAGTAGTGCTGGAGGGAATTGAACACACGAATCCAGTAGGGCTGTCCATAAATACGCAAGAGTAGTAGGGGGTGAAGATCTCTACTGAACAGCACGTTGTAAGGCATCCCAGATATACTTGATAATGTTCATGTCTGGGAAGTTTGGTGGCCAGTGAAAGTGTTTAAAATCACAAGAGTGTTCCTGGAGCGACTCTATAGCAGTTGCGGACATGCGGGGTGTCGCACTGTCCTACTGGAACTGCCAATGTCAGTGGGAATGCACAATGGACGTGAATGGATTCAGGTGATAAGACAGGATGCTTACGTATGTGTCACCTGTCAAAGTCGTATCTCGGACGTATCAGGGATCCCATATCACTCCAACGGCTCGCGCTCCACACCATTACAGAGCTTCCACCAGATTGAACAGTCCGCTGCTGATTTGCAAGATCCGCTACTTTAAGATTTGCATCACTGGACAAAGACGCTCCCACTTTATTTTTGCGTTGAGTGCTAAGGTTTGAAATGTGAGTGCATATTAGAAGGGTCTCTTACGGTGTCATTTCAAAAAATGGTTCAAATGGCTCTGAGCTCTATGGGACTTAACATCTATGGTCATCAGTCCCCTAGAACTTAGAACTACTTAAACCTAACTAACCTAAGGACATCACACAACACCCAGCCATCACGAGGCAGAGAAAACCATGACCCCGCCGGGAATCGAACCCGGGCGTGGGAAGCGAGACCGCTACCGCACGACCACGAGATGCGGGGGTGTCATTTCAGTCCCGACTCTGATGATGAAACTTCATCTGACAGAATTGCAACGAACTGTGCAGGATCCAACAAATATATTGGCAGAAGAAGTAAACGCCAGCTTTAACCTGTCAAAATCACCGAGAAGAGCAACTTTTAAGCCGCTGGCCAAGCTTAAATTTTGAAACAACACATTTATTAAGTGGAGGAAACAATGAAGTAGTGTAAGTGCTTTACGAGCTGTGTCTTTGGTTCCGGTTAATGCTTACCTTGTCTAACGCATTACTTTTATAACATTTCAGCCCCAGAGACTTGAGCATGCGTGGAGACACAGGTCTAGTGACAATAATTCTGAAAACAATGTTCGGCAACACCGCAAGCCTTCCCATCATCGAGAGCGAACAGTTTCGACGCAGCCTCACATTCAGCACATTTTCCCTTGGAGTCGGCAACACCGCAAGCCTTCCCATCATCGAGAGCGAACAGTTTCGACGCAGCCTCACATTCAGCACATTTTCCCTTGGAGAATTCCTTTCACTTTTTGCTACTATCTCAAGGATCATTGGGTTAATGTGTCGATATATCAAAGGCAGGAAAAGCCTGAGAATATCGACATATCGACAGTAAAATTTCAGAGAGATTCAACTAAACTGTTGACCTCAAACAGTTCTTGAGCCCTTTAAGACATGGTAATTCTCTTTTCGCACAAATGAACTGTGAAAAATTGCTTAATGACATGTAGACTATTTTTATAGATGTATTAATTAATGGGATATTGGTATCAACTTCGCTTTTTCGGATAGAGCTTTACTAATTGATTCCGCTAGTATCGTAATTGTAAAGACAACGGCGTTTTATTCTTGAAAAAAGTATAATGTACACTACTGGCCATTAAAATTTATTCTCATATATGAATTGCACACGATAAACGGGTATTCATTGCAAAAATATATTTGTGGTATACACCACTTATAACACACACCGAACAACGCGCTCCACTATGCGGCCGCCAAATACAAAGCTGGCCGCACTTCTCTGGGCGGTCCGCTGCTTCCATCGCTGGCCGCCTTCACACGCACGCTCACTTACGTGGCCGAGAAATACATCGCTGGCCGCACTTCTCTGGGCGGCCCGCTGCTTCCATCGCTGGCCGCCTTCACACGCACGCTCACTTACGTGGCCGAGAAATACATCGCTGGCCGCACTTCTCTGGGCGGCCCGCTGCTTCCATCGCTGGCCGCCTTCACACGCACGCTCACTTACGTGGCCGAGAAATACATCGCTGGCCGCACTTCTCTGGGCGGTCCGCTGCTTCCATCGCTGGCCGCCTTCACACGCACGCTCACTTACGTGGCCGAGAAATACATCGCTGGCCGCACTTCTCTGGGCGGCCCGCTGCTACCATTACTGGCCGCCTTCACACGCACGCTCACTTACGTGCCCGAGAAATACATCGCTGGCCGCACTTCTCTGGGCGGCCCGCTGCTTCCATCGACGGCCGTCTTTACACGCACGCTCACATACGTGGCCGAGAAATACATCGCTGGCCGGACTTCTCTGGGCGGCCCGCTGCTTCCATCGCTGGCCGTCTTCACACGCACGCTCACTTACGTGGCCGAGAAATACATCGCTGGCCGGACTTCTCTGGGTGGCCCGCTGCTTCCATCGTTGGCCGTCTTCACACGCACGCTCACTTACGTGGGCGAGAAATACATCGGTGGCCGCACTTCTCCGGGCAGTCCGCTGCTTCCATTGCTGGCCGCCTTCACACGCACGCTCACTTACGTGGCCGAGAAATACATCGCTGGCCGGACTTCTCTGGGCGGCCCGCTGCTTCCATCGCCGGCCGTCTTCACAGGCACGCTCACTTACGTGGCCGAGAAATCCATCGCTGGCCGCACTTCTCTGGGCGGTCCGCTGCTTCCATTGCTGGCCGCCTTCACACGCACGCTCACTTACGTGTCCGAGAAATACATCGGTGGCTGGACTTCTCTGGGCGGTCCGCTGCTTCCATTGCTGGCCGCCTTCACACGCACGCTCACTTACGTGGCCGAGAAATACATCGCTGTCTGGACTTATCTGGGCGGCCCGCTGCTTCCATCGCTGGCCATCTTCACACGCACGCTCACTTACGTGGCCGAGAAATACATCGCTGGCCGCACTTCTCTGGGCAGCCCGCTGCTTCCATCGCTGGCCGCCTTCACACGCACGCTCACTTACGTGGCCGAGAAATACATCGCTGGCCGGACTTCTCTGGGCCTCCCGCTGCTTCCATCGCTGGCCGTCTTCACACGCACTCTCACTTACGTGGCCGAGAAATACATCGCTGGCCGCACTTCTCTGGGTGGTCCGCTGCTTCCATTACTGGCCGCCTTCACACGCACGCTCACTTACGTGGCCGAAAAATACTTCGCTGGCCGCACATTTCTGGTGGCCCGCTGCTTCCGTCGCTGGCCGTCTTCACACGCACGCTCATTTACGTGGCCGAGAAATACATCGCTGGCCGGACTTCTCTGGGCGGCCCGCTGCTTCCATCGCTAGCCGCCTTCACACGCATGTTCACTTACGTGGCCGAGAAATACATCGCTGGCCGAACTTCTCTGGGCGGCCCGCTGCATCCATCGATGGCCGTCTTCACACGCACGCTCACTTACGTGGCCGAGAAATACATCGCTGGCCGGACTTCTCTGGGCGGCCCGCTGCTTCCATCGCTGGCCGCCTTCACACGCACGCTCACTTACGTGGCCGAGAAATACATCGCTGGCCGCACTTCTCTGGGCGGCCCGCTGCTTCCATCGCTGGCCACCTTCACACACACGCTCACTTACGTGGCCGAGAAATACATCGCTGGCCGCACTTCTCTGGGCGGTCCGCTGCTACCATTGCTGGCCTCCTTCACACGCACGCTCACTTACGTCGCCGAGAAATACTTCGCTGGCCGGGCTTCTCTGGGCGGCCCGCTGCTTCCATCGCTGGCCGTCTTCACACGCACGCTCACTTACGTGGCCGAGAAATACATTGCTGGCCGCACTTCTCTGGGCGACCCGCTGCTTCCATCGCTGGCCATCTTCACACGCACGCTCACTTACGTGGCCTAGAAATACATCGCTGGCCGCACTTCTCTGGGCAGCCCGCTGCTTCCATCGCTGGCCGCCTTCACACGCACGCTCACTTACGTGGCCGAGAAATACATCGCTGGCCGGACTTCTCTGGGCGGCCCGCTGCTTCCATCGCTGGCCGTCTTCACACTCACGCTCACTTACGTGGCCGAGAAATACATCGCTGGCCGCACTTCTCTGGGCGTCCCTCTGCTTCCATCGCCGGCCGTCTTCACACGCACGCTCACTTACGTGGCCGAGAAATACATCGCTGGCCGGACTTCTCTGGGCGGCCCGCTGCTTCCATCGCCGGCCGTCTTCACACGCACGCTCACTTACGTGGCCGAGAAATACATCGCTGGCCGCACTTCTCTGGGCGGTCCGCTGCTTCCATTGCTGGCCGCCTTCACACGCACGCTCACTTACATGGCCGAGAAATACATCGCTGGCCGGACTTCTCTGGGCGGCCCGCTGCTTCCATCGCTGGCCGTCTTCACACGCACGCTCACTTACGTGGCCGAGAAATACATCGCCGGCCGCACTTCTCTGGGCGGCCCGCTGCTTCCATCGCTGGCCGCCTTCACACGCACGCTCACTTACGTGGCCGAGAAATACATCGCTGGCCGCACTTCTCTGGGCGGTCCGCTGCTTCCATTGCTGGCCGCCTTCACACGCACGCTCACCTACGTGGCCGAGAAATACATCGCTGGCCGCACTTCTCTGGCGGCCCGCTGTTTCCATCGCTGGCCGTCTTCACACGCACGCTCACTTACGTGGCCGAGAAATACATCGCTGGCCGGACTTCTCTGGGCGGCCCGCTGCTTCCATCGCTGGCTGTCTTCACACGCACGCTCACTTACGTGGCCGAGAAATACATCGCTGGCCGCACTTCTCTGGGCGGCCCGCTGCTTCCATCGCTGGCCGTCTTCACACGCACGGTCACTTACGTGGCCGAGAAATACATCGCTGGCCGCACTTCTCTGGGCGGCCCGCTGCTTCCATCGCTGGCCGCCTTCACACGTACGCTCACTTACGTGGCCGAGAAATACATCACTGGCCGCACTTCTCTGGGCGGCCCGCTGCTTCCATCGCTGGCCGCCTTCACACGCACGCTCACTTACGTGGCAGAGAAATACATCGCTGGCCGCACTTCTCTGTGCGGTCCGCTGCTTCCATTGCTGGCCGCCTTCACACGCACGCTCACTTACGTGGCCGAGAAATACATCGCTGGCCGGACTTCTCTGGGCGGCCCGCTGCTTCCATCGCCGGCCGTCTTCACACGCACGCTCACTTACGTGGCCGAGAAATACATCGCTGGCCGCACTTCTCTGGGCGGTCCGCTGCTTCCATTGCTGGCCGCCTTCACACGCACGCTCACTTACATGGCCGAGAAATACATCGCTGGCCGGACTTCTCTGGGCGGCCCGCTGCTTCCATCGCTGGCCGTCTTCACACGCACGCTCACTTACGTGGCCGAGAAATACATCGCCGGCCGCACTTCTCTGGGCGGCCCGCTGCTTCCATCGCTGGCCGCCTTCACACGCACGCTCACTTGCGTGGCCGAGAAATACATCGCTGGCCGCACTTCTCTGGGCGGTCCGCTGCTTCCATTGCTGGCCGCCTTCACACGCACGCTCACTTACGTGGCCGAGAAATACATCGCTGGCCGCACTTCTCTGGCGGCCCGCTGTTTCCATCGCTGGCCGTCTTCACACGCACGCTCACTTACGTGGCCGAGAAATACATCGCTGGCCGGACTTCTCTGGGCGGCCCGCTGCTTCCATCGCTGGCTGTCTTCACACGCACGCTCACTTACGTGGCCGAGAAATACATCGCTGGCCGCACTTCTCTGGGCGGCCCGCTGCTTCCATCGCTGGCCGTCTTCACACGCACGCTCACTTACGTGGCCGAGAAATACATCACTGGCCGCACTTCTCTGGGCGGCCCGCTGCTCTCATCGCTGGCCGCCTTCACACGCACGCTCACTTACGTGGCAGAGAAATACATCGCTGGCCGCACTTCTCTGTGCGGTCCGCTGCTTCCATTGCTGGCCGCCTTCACACGCACGCTCACTTACGTGGCCGAGAAATACATCGCTGGCCGGACTTCTCTGGGCGGCCCGCTGCTTCCATCGCTGGCCGTCTTCACACGCATGCTCACTTACGTGGCCGAGAAATACATCGCTGGCCGCACTTCTCTGGGTGGTCCGCTGCTTCCATCGCTGGCCGACTTCACACGCACGCTGACTTACGTGGCCAAGAAATACATCGCTGGCCGGACTTCTCTGGGCGGCCCGCTGCTTCCATCGCTGGCCGTCTTCACACGCACGCTCACTTACGTGGCCGAGAAATACATCGCTGGCCGGACTTCTCTGGGCGGCCCGCTGCTTCCATTGCTGGCCGCCTTCACACGCACGCTCACTTACGTGGCCGAGAAATACATCGCTGTCCGGACTTCTCTGGCGGCCCGCTGCTTCCATCGCTGGCCGTCTTCACACGCTCGTTCACTTACGTGGCCGAGAAATACATCGCTGGCCGGACTTCTCTTGGCGGCCCGCTGCTTCCATTGCTAGCCGTCTTCACACGAACGCTCACTTACGTGGCCGAGAAACACATCGCTGGCCGGACTTCTCTGGGCGGCCCGCTGCTTCCATCGCTGGCCGTCTTCACACGCACGCTAACTTACGTGGCCGAGAAATACATCGCTGGCCGCACTTCTCTGTGCGGTCCGCTGCTTCCATTGCTGGCCGCCTTCACACGCACGCTCACTTACGTGGCCGAGAAATACATCGCTGGCCGGACTTCTCTGGGCGGCCCGCTGCTTCCATTGCTGGCCGCCTTCACATGCACGCTCACTTACGTGGCCGAGAAATACATCGCTGGCCGGACTTCTCTGGGCGGCCCGCTGCTTCCATCGCCGGCCGTCTTCACACGCACGCTCACTTACGTGGCCGAGAAATACATCGCTGGCCGCACTTCTCTGGGCGGTCCGATGCTTCCATTGCTGGCCGCCTTCACACGCACGCTCACTTACGTGGCCGAGAAATACATCGCTGGCCGGACTTCTCTGGGCGGCCCGCTGCTTTCATCGCTGGCCGTCTTCACACGCACGCTCACTTACGTGGCCGAGAAATACATCGCTGGCCGCACTTCTCTGGGCGGTCCGTTGCTTCCATGGCTGGCCGCCTTCACACGCACGTTCACTTATGTGGGCGAGAAATACATCGCTGGCCGCACTTCTCTGCGCCTCCCGCTGCTTCCATCGCTGGCCGTATTCACACGCACGCTCACTTACGTGGCCGAGAAATACATCGCTGGCCGCACTTCTCTAGGCGGCCCGCTGCTTCCATCGCTGGCCGCCTTCACACGCACGCTCACTTACGTGGCCGAGAAATACATCGCTGGCCGGACTTCTCTGGGCGGCTAGCTGCTTCCATCGCTGGCCGTCTTCACACGCACGCTCACTTACGTGGCCGAGAAATACATCGCTGGCCGGACTTCTCTGGGCGGCCCGCTGCTTTCATCGCTGGCCGTCTTCACACGCACGCTCACTTACGTGGCCGAGAAATACATCGCTGGCCGGACTTCTCTGGGCGGCCCGCTGCTTCCATCGCTGGCCGTCTTCACACGCACGCTCACTTACGTGGCCGAGAAATACATCGCTGGCCGCACTTCTCTGGGCGGCCCGCTGCTTCCATCGCTGGCCGTCTTCACACGCACGCTCACTTACGTGGCCGAGAAATACATCGCTGGCCGGACTTCTCTGGGCGGCCCGCTGCTTCCATCGCTGGCCGTCTTCACACGCACGCTCACTTACGTGGCCGAGAAATACATCGCTGGCCGCACTTCTCTGGGCGGCCCGCTGCTTCCATCGCCGGCCGTCTTCACACGCACGCTCACTTACGTGGGCGAGAAATACATCTCTGGCCGCACTTCTCTGGGCGGCCCGCTGCTTCCATCGCTGGCCGCCTTCACACGCACGCTCACTTACGTGGGCGAGAAATACATCGCTGGCCGCACTTTTCTGGGCGGCCCGCCGCCGCCGTAAACGATAGTTCTCACCGGGAAGTGCAGTACGCCGATTCCAGCTGCTTGTGTATGACTCGCCGCAGCACTCGAGATTACCTGGCTGCTCTGAGGGAATCTTGCGACTTCACTTTGAGAGACTGGACTTCACTGGACTTGGGAATGATTACGGGACGTTCACCGCACCATGCACATTTGGACATTGGCATAACCAATCTTTAATTATGCATTACTTCTGAGTGTGAGTCTGGGTAGACGCTTGGCTGACATAATCGTTAAAAAGTGATTTGTGATTTAATAAACCAGACTGAAGAGGTTACTGTGTTATTACTGTTTATAACAATATTATACTAGAACTGACATGTGATTACATTTTCACGCAATTTGGGTGCATAGATGCTTAGAAATCAGTACCCAGAACAACCACCTCTAGCCGTAATAACGGCCTTGATTCGCTTGGGCATTGAGTCAAACAGAGCTTCGATGGCGTGTACAGGTACAGCTGCCCATGCAGCTTCAACACGATACTACAGTTCATGAAGAGTAGTGACTGGCGTATTTTGAAGAGAGAGTTGCTCGGCCACCATTGACCAGACGTTTTCAGTTGGTGAGAGAACTGAAAAATGTGCTGGCCAGGGCAGCAGTCGAATATTTTCTGTATCCAGAAAGGCCTGTACAGGACCTGAAATATGCCGTTGTGCGTTATCCTGCTGAAATGTAGGTTTTCGCAGGGATCGAATGAAAGGTATAGCCACGAGTTGTAACACATCTGAAATATAACGTCCACTGTTCAAAGTGACCGCAATGCGGACAAGACGTGACCGAGACGTGTAACCAATGGCACCCCATACCATCACGCCGGGTGATACGCCAGTATGGCAATGACGAATACACGCTTCCAATGTGCGTTCACCGCGAGGTCGCCAAACACGTATGCGACCATCATGATGCTGTAAACAGAAACTTGATTCATCCGAAAAAATTACGTTTTGCCATTCGTGCACCCAGGTTCGTCGTTGAGTACACCATCGCAGGCGCTCCTGTCTGTGATGCAGCGTCAAGGGTAACCGCAGCCACGGTCTCCGAGCTGATAGTCTGTGCTGTTGCCAACGTCGTCGAACTGTTCGTGCACATGGTTGTTGTCTTGCAAACTTCCCCGTCTGTTGACTCAGGGATCGAGATGTGGCTGCACGATCAGTTACAGCCATGTGGATAAGATGCCTGTCATCTCGACTGCTATGATACGGGGCCGTTGGGATCCAGCACGGCGTTCCGTATTAACCTCGTCAACCCACCGATTCCATGTTCTGCTAACAATCATTGGATCTCGACCAACGAGAGCAGCAATGTCGCGATACGATGAACCTCAATCGTGATAGGCTACAATCCGACCTTCATAAAAGTCGGAAACGTGATGGTAAGCATTCCTCCTCCTTACACGAAGCATCACAGCAACGTTTCACCAGGCTACGCCGGTCAACTGCTGTTTGTGTATGAGAAATAGGTTGGAAACTTTCCTCATGTCAGCACGTTGTCTGAATGCTCTGAAAAGCTTATCCTTTGCATATCACTGCAGCTTCTTTCTGTCGGTTTCATTTCGCGTCTGTAGCACATCTTCGTGGTTTAGCAATTTTAATGGCTAGTAGTGTATTGTAAACATAAACCGAAAATACTAATCGACACTAGATTTTAGTTAAAGTACGCAATAACCAGTGGAAAGGAGCCAAATATGCAAATGGGTGTGCAATATGCAAATGCATATAATCACCGTCAACGTCATTAAGGTCACCTGAAGAAAAGGCCGATACGTTGCAACATTTTTGACAATAAGAGGCTTGGCCCAATATCACTGTCATCCCGCGATGACAGACGCCTGCTGTCTCCCCCAGCGGCGCCGTTTTAGAAACAACTGCAGCGCCGGCGCTCTGTTATTCAGGCGGCAGACTGCCGCTGACGCAGCGGCCGCGACACGCGTCAATCAGCGGCGATGCAGCCGCTGACTTTTTCACGGCCACGTCGAGTGCGGAACGCTGTTACATGACTGATGCAGGGCTATCAGTCGGCTAAACGCCGCCGCCATCCGCCCTCTTTGCCAGAACACACGCACCTGGCCAGCCGCCGCTAGTCCCGTTCCTAGTGCAGCCGCGGCCGCTGCCCCAGGGGGTCCACTCTGCAGCCACCAGCCAGTCTGGCAGAGGGACTCTAGCAGGTGGCCAGTTCAATGCCCTTAAAGAGGGTGACGAAAATGAAAGCTCATCATCTTCGCGAGTCTACTGCAACAAGTATCCAACTGAAACTGCTTAGCCCAGATACAGCCACTGTCCTCCAGGACATACTACCTCTTTATTCTATCTTGCAACAGATGGCATTAGTACACATTTCATCCAACTGCCACATGCCATTATTGAAAGATACGTTTTAATTTGCATTGTTCAGATAGCAGCTAGATGATGCTGTGGTGTATCGAGAGGTTGCAACAATGAAAAATTGTACTGAAATGCAGGAGGATCTGCAGCGAATTGACACATGGTGCAGAGAATGGCACTTGAATCTCAATGCAGACAAGTGTAATGTGCTGCGAATACATAGAAAGATAGATCCCTTATCATTTAGCTACAAAATAGCACGTCAGCAACTGGGAGCAGTTAATTCCATAAATTATCTGGGAGTACGCATTAGAAGTGATTTAAAATGGAATGATCATCTAAAATTGATCGTCGCTAAAGCAGGTGCCAGACTGAGATTCATTGGAAGAATCCTAAGGAAATGCAATCCGAAAACAAAGGAAATAGGTTACAGTACGCTTGTTCGCCCACTGCTTGAATACTGCTCAACAGTGTGGGATCCGTACCAGATAGGGTTCATAGAAGAGATAGAGAAGATCCTACGGAGAGCAGCGCGCTTCGTAACGGGATCATTTAGTAATTGCGAAAGCGTTACGGAGATGATAGATAAACTCCAGTGGAAGACTCTGCAGGAGAGACGCTCAGTAGCTCGGTACGGGCTTTTCTTAAAGTTTCGAGAACATGCCTTCACCAAAGAGTCAAGCAGTATATTGCTCCCTCCTACGTATATCTCGCGAAGAGACCATGGGGATAAAATCAGAGAGATTAGAGCCCACACAGAAGCATACTTCTTTCCATGAAGAATACGAGACTGGAATAGAAGGGAGAACCGATAGAGGTACTCAGGGTACCCTCCGCATACACCGACAGGTGGCTTGCGGAGTATAGATGTAGATCTATATCTATATCTATGTCTATATCTATATCTACATCTACATTTATACTCGTCAAGCCACCCAATAGTGTGTGACGGAGGGCACTTTCTGTGACACTGTCATTACCACCCTTTCCTGTTCCAGTCGAGTACGATACGCGGGAAGAACGACTGCCGGAAAGGCTCCGTGCGCGCCCGAATCTCTCTAATTTCACATACGTGATCTCCTCTGGGGTTGTAAGTAGGGGGAAGCAATATATTCAGTACCTCATCGAGAAACGCACCCTCTCGAAACCTGAACAGCAAGCTACAGCGCGATGCAGAGCGCTTCTCTTGCAGAGTCTGCCACTTGAGTTTGCTAAACAGCTCCGTGGCGCTATCTCACTTACCAAATAACCCTGTGACGAAAGGCGCCGCTCTTCTTTGGATCTTCTCTATCTTCTCTGTCAACCCCACCTGGTACGGAACCCACAGTGATGAGCAATACTCAAGTATAGGTCGAACGAGTGTTTTATAAGCCACCTCCTTTGTTGGTGGACTACATTTTCTAAGGACTCTCCCAATTAATCTCAACCTGGCACCCGCCTTACCAACAACTAATTTTATATGATCATTCCACTTCAAATCGTTACGTACGCATACTCCCAGGTATTTTACAGAAGTAACTGCTACCAGTGTTTCTTCAGCTATCATATAATCATACAATGACGGTTCCTTCTTTCTATGTATTCGCAATACATTACATTTGTCTATGTTAGGTGTCAGATGCCACTCCCTGCACTAAGTGCCTATCCGCTGCAAATCTTCCTGCATTTCGCTGCAATTTTCTAATGCTGCAACTTCTCTGTATACTACAGCCCATCCGCGAAAGGCCACATGGAACTTCCGACACTATCTACTTGGTCATTTATATATATTGTGAAAAGCAATGGTCCCATAACACTCCCCTGTGGCACACTAGAGGTTACTTTAACATCTGTAGACGTCTCTCCATTGAGAACAACGTGTTGTGTTCTGTTTGCTAAAAACTATTCAATCCAGCCACACAGCTGGTCTGATATTCCGTAGGCTCTTACTTTGTTAATCAGGCGACAGTGCGGAACTGTATCTAATGCCTTCTGGAAGACAAGGAAAATGGCATCTACCTGGGAGCTTGTATCTAATACTGTCTGGGTCTCATGAACAAATAAAGCGATTTGGGTCTCACACGATCGCTGTTTCCCGAATCCATGTTGATTCCTACAGAGTAGATTCTGAGTTTCCAGAAATGACATGATACTCGAGCAAAAAACATGTTCTAAAAGTCTACAACAGATCGATGCCAGAGATATAGGTCTATAGGTTTGCGCATCTGCTCGACGACCCTTCTTGAAGACTGGGACTAACTGTGCTCTTTTCCATTCATTTGGAACCCTCTGTCCCTCTAGAGACTCGCGGTTAGAAGCAGGGCAAGTTCTTTCGCGTACTCTGTGTAGATTCTAATTGGTATCCCGTCAGATCCAATAGACTTTACTTTGGTAAGTGATTTCAGTTGCTGTTCTATTCCTTGTACACTTATTTCGATGTCAGCCATTTTTTCGTTTGTGCGAGGATTTAGAGAAGGAACTGCAGTGCGGTATTGCTCTGTGAAACAGCTTTGGAAAAAGGTGTTTCGTATTGCAGCTTTACGCGTGTCATCCTCTGTTTCAGTGCTTTCATCATCCCAGAGTGTCTGGATATGCTGTTTCGAGCATCATTCTGTGTGCATGAGAAAACAGGGTTTGCTAAATATGCTGTCTGTCTGACCTAGTTAACAGGTAAGTATAACGTATCGGCGCAGGTTTGTATTACAGAAATGCTGTTGTTGTTGTTGTTGTTGTTGTCTTCAGTCCTGAGACTGGTTTGATGCAGCTCTCCATGCTACTCTGTCCTGCGCAAGCTTCTTCATCTCCCAGTAGCTACTGCAACCTACATCCTTCTGAAACTGCATAGTGTATTCATCTCTTGGTCTCCCTCTACGATTTTTACCCTCCTCGCTGCCTCCAATACTAAGTTGGTGATCTCTTGATGCCTCAGAACATGTCCTTCCAACCGATCCCTTCTTCTAGTCAAGTTGTGACACCAATTTCTCTTCTTCCCAATTCTATTCAACACCTCCTCTTTAGTTATGTGATCTACCTATCTCATCTTCAGCATTCTTCTGTAGCACCGCATATCGAAAGCTTCTATTCTCTTCTTATCCAAACTATTTATCGTCCATGTTTCACTTCCATAGATGGCTACACTCCACACAAATACTTTCAGAAACGACTTCCACACCCTTAAATCTATACTCGATGTTAAATAATTTCTCTTTTTCAGAAACGCTTTCCTTCCCATTGCCAGTCTACATTTTATACCCTCTATACTTCGACCATCATCAGTTATTTTGCTCCCCAAATAGCAGAACTCCGTTACTACTTTAAGTGTCTCATTTCCTAATCCAATTCCTTCAGCATCACCCGACTTAATTCGACTACATTCCATTATCCTCGATTTGCTTTTGTTGATGTTCATCTTATATCCTCCTTTCAAGACACTGTCCATTCCGTTCAAGTGCTCTTCCAAGTCCTTTGCTGTCTCTGAGAGAATTACAATGTCATCGGCGATCCTCAAAGTTTTTATTTCTTTTCCATGGATTTTAATTCCTACTCCGAAATTTTCTTTTGTTTTCTTTACTGCTTGGTCAATACAAAGATTGAATAACATCGTGGATAGGCTACAGGCCTGTCTCACTCCATTCCCAAAAACTGATTTCCTTTCATGCCCCTCTACCCTTATGACCGCCATCTGGTGTCTGTACCAATTGTAAATAGCATTTCGCTCCCTGTAATTTACCCCTGCCACCTTCAGAATTCGAAAGAGAGTATTCCAGTCAACATTGTGAAATGCTTTCTCTAAGTCTACAAATGCTAGAAACGTAAGTTTGCCTTTCCTTAATCTATCTTCAAAGACATGTCGTAAGGTCAGTATTGCCTCACGTGTTCCAATATTTCTATGGAATCCAAACTGGTCTTCCTCGAGGTCGGATTCTGCCAGTTTTTACATTCGCGTTAGTATTTTGCAGCTGTGTCTTATGAAAGTGATAGTTCGGTAATGTTCACATCTGTGAATACCTGGTTTCTTTGGAATTGGAATTATTATATTCTTCTTCAAGTCTGAGGGAATTTCGCCTGTCTCATACATCTTGCTCACCATATGGTAGTGGTTTGTCAGGACCGGCTCTCCCAAGGCTGTCATTAGTTCTAATGGGATGTTGTTTCGACTTAGGTCTTTTAGTGCTCTGTCAAACTCCTCACGCAGTATCATATCTCCCATTTCACCTTCATCTACATCCTCATCCATTTCCATAATATTATCCTCAAGAACATTGCCCCTGTATAGACCCTCTATACACCTTCCATCTTACTGCTTTCCTTTCTTTGCTTAGAAGTGGGTTTCCATCTGAGCTCTTGATATTCATACAAGTGGTTCTCTTTTCTCCAAAGGTCTCTTTAATTTTCCTGTAGGCAGTATCTATCTTACCTCTAGTGAGATAAGCCTCTTCATCCTTACATTTGTCGTCTATCCATCCCTACTTAACCATTTAGCACTTCCTGTCGATGTCATTTTTGAGACGTTTGTATTGCTTTTCACCTGCTTCATTTACTGCATTTTCGTATTTTCTGCAGTCATGAATTAAATTCAATATTTCTCCGGTTACCCAAGGATTTCTACTAGCCCTCGTCTTTTTACCTACTTGATCCTCTGCTGCCTTACGGAAATGATTTTATATATTTTCTCAGAATGTCAGTGTCAGTATAGTAACGGATAATATGGCTATTTGCATCCCTGATATGACTCAGTGAATGTTTGTTCAAGCACATCCTTCTAGAAGGACATCAACGTAAAAAAGTCAGATGCAATGTTTTCCGCTTTATGTCTTTGCTGTAACGTAAGGACACACATGATTGCACCGTATTTTGGACAGCATAAGGCAAAGCCATTTATTCGAGGCAAACATATAAAATATGGGGTTTTATCACGGCTGGTACCATACCATGATGCTCGTACGTTGCCAGAAAAATGTACTGAGAATGGCCATCGTAACAGAACAGTAACGACGTATGTAGACCGGCTGCCATATACACTACTGTTCATTAAAATTTCTACACCACGAAGAAATGCAGATGAAAAACGGGTATTCATTGGACAAATATATTACACTAGAACTGACATGTGATTCCATTTTCACGCAATTTGGGTGCATAGATCCTAAGAAATCAATACCCAGAACAACCACCTCTGGCCGTAATAACGGCCTTGATACGCCTGGGCATTGAGTCAAACAGAGCTTGGATGGCATGTACAGGTACAGCTTCCCATGCAGCTTCAACAAGACACAACAGTTGATTAATAGTGACTGGCGTATTGTGACGAGCCAGTTTCTCGGCCACCACTGAGCAGATGTTGGTGAGAGATCTGGAGAATGTGCTGGCCAGGGCAGCAGTCGAACATTTTCTGTATCCAGAAAGGCCCGTACAGGACCTGCAACATGCGGTCGTGCATTATCCTGCTGAAATGTAGGGTTTCGTAGGGATCGAATGAAGGGTAGGGCCACGGGTCGTAACACATCTGAAATGTAAGATCCACTGTTCAAACTGTCGTCAGTGAGAACAATAGGTGACCGAGACGTGTAACCAATGGCACCTCATACCATCACGCCAAACACGGATGCGACCATCATGATGCTGTAAACAAAACCTGGATTTATCAGAAAAAATGACGTTTTGCCATTCGTGCACCCAGGTTCGACGCTGAGTACGCCATCCCAGGCGCTCCTGTCTGTGATGCAGCGTCAAGGGTAACCGTAGCCATGGTCTCCGAGCTGATAGTCCATACTGCTGCAAATGTCTTCGAACTGGTCGTGGACATGGTTGTTGTCTTGCAAATTTCCCCATCTGTTGACGCAGGGATCGAGACGTGGCTGCACGATCCATTACAGCCATGCGGATAAGATGCCTGTCATCTGGACTGCTAGTGATACGAGGCCGTTGGGATCCAGCACGGCGTTCCGTTTTACTCTCCTGAACACACCGATTCCTTATTCTGCTAACAGTCATTGCATCTCGACCAACGCGAGCACCGATGTCGCGATCCGATAATCCGCAATCGCGATAGGCTACAATCCGACCGTTACTAAAGTCTTAAACGTGATGGTACGCATTTCTTCTCCTTACACGAGGCATCACAAGAACGTTTCACCAGATAACGCCATTCAACTGCTGTTTGTGTATGAGAAATCGGTTGGAAATTTACCTCATGTCGGCACGTTGTAGGTGTCGCCACCGGCGCTAACCTTGTGTGAATGCTCTGAAAAGCTAATAATTTGCATATCACAGCATCGTCTTCCTGTCCGTTTAATTTCGCGTCTGTAGCACGTCATCTTCGTGGTGTAGCAATTTTAAATGCCACTAGTGTAGTAACATCTCATATATATATATATATATATATATATATATATATATATATATATATATATATATATATATATATATATTACGTATAAAGAAATTAGTACAAAATTTAGAGTGTTTAAGAGGAGATAAGTAGAAAGACCTTATGTTCCAAAAATGTAACTGATATAGCGCTTTCCTGCTTGGGGTCCATAGAGGTTTTGAAGGTCTGATATGTTGTAGGGAAGCTATCACAATGAATTGAACTAAGTTTCGTCTTATGCAAATAATAAAATTCTTCAGTGTAAGGAAATATCACATTCTGCTTAAGCATATCTACCAAGCGCTGAGGGATATATGTAAGTACATGGCTATCAACTTTCCGTTAGTTCAAAGAGACCAGATACTGGGTTATTAAAAATAAGAAAAAAGTTAAAATGCGTGTTTTAGAGCTTCAGGTACTCCACATAGCCTCTCCCACTCATAAAACCATCTAAAACAATGAGAAAAAACCTTCTTTGGGATGATGTGCAACTCGCGCGTCACATGGCCTTGAATGTGGTTTATGTCGTCAAAGCGTAGACCTTTCATACCAGGTTCTGCACTTGTTTTGTTTTTCGGTGGTTCCGTATTAATAACATCAAATGTGGAGAAAATAATCATCCGCGTTTTGCATTTAAATCAATGGGTTTCTTTACTTTCTGGAATTTTTTTTGGAGAACACCAAACAATTCACGCTTTCCGACGCTCTTCTACTGCCTTAGTTCCTTCTGCAGGCAACCACGCTGTCTTGTTTGATTTTTTCAAAAAATTTATTTCATCTGTATTTCCAGTGTTGAAGACGAGATGAATGGATGGTTTTCAGAGACTAAATTAATAGCATAAACTGTCATAGCTTCATATTCAACAGCAATAGAATCGAGTGAAAGTTTTCGCATAAGTAACTGGTATGCATCCTCATATTTTTGATCACTTACAATAAACATAATAAAGGAAGTTTCGAAGAAATGAAGTTAAACCCGTATGTTAGAAAACTTAAGCAGATCCGACTTCGCAAGCAAAGGACCTAAAACTCAAGTTTGCATGTGCAAGTTATTATTTTTTTCTGAGTCATGAGTCTTCTGACTGGTTGGCTGCGACCTGTCACTAATTCATCTCCCGTGTCAACCTTTTACCTCAGAGTAGCACTTGCAACCTACATCCTCAATTATTTACTGGACGTTTTTCAATCTCTCTCTTACTCTCTCTGCAGGTTCCTTTAATGCCATGGAAGTTATTCTCCGATATTTTAACAGATCTCCTATCATCCTGTCCCTTCTTCTTCTCGGTGCTTTCTACCTATTCCTATCCTCGCCGATTCAGTACAGAAGCTCGGCATTCATTTTCTGATAAGTCCACATTATTTTCAGCATTGTTCTGTAACACCACATCTCAATGGCTACGATTCTCTTCTGTTCCGGTTTCTCAGAGTCCACGTGTCACAATGCTGTGCTCCTAATGTACATTCTCAGAAATTTCTTCCTCATATTAATGTCTGTGCTTGGTACTACCAGAATTCTCTTAGTCAGGAATGCCCTTCTTTTCTAGTGCTAGTCTGCTTTTTCGACGTCCCTGCTCTGTCTGTAATAGGTTATTTTGCTGCCTAGGTAGCAGAACTCTTAACGTCATCTACTTCCTGACCCCCAATTGTGATGTTAAGTTTATCGGTGTCCTCATTTCTGCTACAATTCATTAATTTCGTCTTTCTTCGATTTACTCCCATATCCCATACTCGTTAGACTGTTCATTCCATTCAGCAGATCCTGTAATTCTTCTCTACTTTCACAGAGGATACAAATGTCATCAGTGAACATTATCACTGATGACTTTTCACTCTGAGTTTTAATCCTGCTTTTGAAACTTTTTTTTTGTAAATTAAAACACCGTACATATTAGTTTTTCAAGAAATAGGAGAAATCACACGGATGCACAGTCACTAACAGCGGATTATAAACGTAAAAGAGGACGATCGCTGCCCATGTCTAACGATAACTGTTCAACCGGTCACAGAAAAATGTCTACCCTACACTAACGCATATGGATTTGGTGCTGTACGTACCAAGAGCCGCAGTAGCGGCATGTTACGCTTCGCAAAGTCATGGCTAGTAATGAATGCATACATCAAGATTGGTAACATTCTCATTTGGTCTCAAACCAACTCCATGCCGCATCGAATTGCCGCTTTTCTCTAGATGTGTATCCTATTTCCTTTATGTGATGTGTATTTAGGCAAGTTGTAAATCGATCGAAAGAGTGTGAGAACCTCACAACGGAAGTTTTGCAAAACAATACTGGAGAAGTGTTGTCTAAGTGTGCCCAGTGTGTAGTGGCGAAAAAGTCACGCTTGTAGCATATTGGCTAAAGAAACTTCAGTTAAAATTTCATAAACTGAAGCAGAACTGATACTGAAGAAAATAGCCCTTCAAATTCCTTGGAACAGCCCTTCATACCATAAAAAGTTCATTGTAGTAGAACATGATTTTAATATTGTATACTCTTAAAATTAAATTGCACTAGCCATGTTTGTAGATAAGCTGGTGGCAGTAGTGTATGACACTGCACTCCGTATGCATGCATTTTGCTGAACGCGCTTCTATGTGCATGCAATCGTTGAGCAAACCTGAGAACACGGTTATCGCTTTGTGTAAGAATTCTAGGATTTAGTGGAACTAGAATTTCATCGTAGAAATCGTGGCAAATTTATTTCTGCTCTCAAAAGACGTTGTCCGATTATTGATAGTTAGATTTTTGGCAGAGCTCTGTGTTAGACACGATACTACAAACAGGCTTTTCTGAGACCTAGCGGTGACTTACATTATAGATAAACAGCTGGTGGTTGGGGAAGTGTTTTCCAAATGAGCGAAGCAGACACATTATCACGTGTGGCTGTCAGCAACTCTTCGAATCGGTGCAATGGATCATGGGATTAGAAGGACGATCGAAGCGTTTTGTTTCACTCGCACTACCATTAATGTTTGTTAATACTATGTGCAAACTGTGCTGCAAACAACTTTTGAATAAATAATAGTTCCTTGTATTCTGACACGTCAAGAAACAGAAAACAGAATTGTGTAATGAAGAGCAGCGTTTTAGTTCCCATCGACGTAGAGGTCATCAGAGTCAAAACACCAAACCAACTCCACGAACACGAGGAAGATAATGTCTATTCGAGCAAACAGTACCAAAAGGAAAGTTAAATGATGTAGGCACAAACGTGTTACTAAATCTGACTGTTTGAATAAGTATTTGGAATAGTAGACCACTGGAGTCGGCATGTCTTTCGGAACAAAAGTGAAACAATGAGAATTCGGAAACTGTTTTACTACCGATGTTATTTATCTCTACACACATTAAGAAGATTCCAGGAAAAATAAGTTCTACAATAACGTACAGAAAACACTCGAACAATTATCTCCTTCCAGAATTCAGATTTCCAAATGATTCTCTAGGGCATTACTGTTTCGTTCGAAGACGTGGACTTCGTCATTCTTCATTCACCTCAACGATGCGTAGGTGAGAGTGGAACCATTGGCGAGTTGCCTGCCTCCACTAAACACAGATGATCTCAATGGGCATGGGCATGAGCAGGGTATCGAACCACGTTGTGAGAGAAATCGATGCGCGCTACGGCTGACTGCTGTAGTATCAGATGTCGCAGCAGCCGTCAGTCTGAAATTATCCTGTTACTGCTCTCGCAGTAATGGTCCGAACATCTGACAATAACACACGTCATCGCGTATCGTACGCTACTAATTCAGACCGAGACGAAATAAATCCCGTATTACAGTTAAACGCTGCGTGAACAGTTTTGAAATTTCTCAAGTCTTCATATTTAGTGAAAGTCAATGCATACCCTTTTAGCTTTTCAACCATATATTTCGGTAACACGCACAACACTGATAGCAATTATACAGGGTGTTATAAAAAGGTACGGCCTTTCAGGAAACATTCCTCACACACAAAGAAAGAAAATATGTTATGTGGACATGTGTCCGGAAACGCTTACTTTCCATGTTAGAGCTCATTTTATTACTTCTCTTATAATCATATTAATCATGGAATGGAAACACACAGCAACAGAACGTACCAGAGTGACTTCAAACAATTTGTTACAGGAAATGTTCAAAATGTCCTCCGTTAGCGAGGATACATGCATCCACCCTTCGTCGCATGGAATCCCTGATGCGCTGATGCAGCCCTGGAGAATGGCGTATTGTATCATAGCCGTCCACAGTACGAGCACCCAGAGTCTCTACATTTGGTACCGGGATTGCGTAGACAAGAGCTTTCAAATGCCCCCATAAATGAAAGTCAAGAGGGTTGAGGTCAGAAGAGCGTGGAGGCCACGGAATTGGTCCGCCTCTACCACACCCTCGGTCACCGAATCTGTTGTTTGGAATTGCGTGCGGACTCTCGTCAGCCCACACATGTTGATTGTGAAAATTTACAATTTCATCACTTTGGAATGAAGCCTCATCCGTAAAGAGAACATTTGCACTAAAATGAGGATTGACACATTGTTGGATGAACCATTCGCAGACGTGTACCCGTGGAGGCCAATCAGCTGCTGATAGTGCCTGAACACGATGTACATGGTACGGAAACAACTGGTTCTCCCGTAGCATTCACCATACAGTGACGTGGCCAACGTTAACTTGTGCAGCAGCAACTTCTCTGACGGTGACATTAGGGTTAACGTCAACTGCAAGAGGAATTGCCTCGTCCATTGCACGTGTCCTCGTCGTTCTAGGTCTTCCCCAGTCGCGAGTAACAGGTTGGAATGTTCCGTGCTCCCTAAGACGCCGATAAATTGCTTCGAACATCTTCCATCGTTCTGGAAATCTGTCTCGATACAAACGTACCGCGCCAAGGCTATTGCCCCGTGCTAATCCATACATCAAATGGGTGTCTGCCAACTCCGCATTTGTAAACATTGCACTGATAGCAACACCACGTTCGTGATTAACACTAACCTGTCGATCCTACGTACTGATGTGCTTGATGTTGGTACTGTAGAGCAATGAGTCGCATGTCAACACGAGCACCGAAGTCAACATTACCTTCCTTCAATTGGGCCAACTGGCGGTGAATCGAGGAAGTACAGTACATACTGACGAAACTAAAGATTTGAAGAGATGTAATAAAATGAGCTCTAACATGGAAATTAAGCGTTTCCGGACACATGTCCACATAACATATTTTTTTATTTGTGTGTGAGAAATGTTTCCTGAAAGTTTTGCCGTACCTTTTTGTAACGACCTGTATACAGGAGACATCTACAAAAATTGCAATAACCTGAATACGTACTGTGCGAAGCTTTGCTCCATTGTAGCCATTGTAGTCTGTCCCACGCAAGTCTCTTCAGGTGTGTGTAACTACTACATCCACTTGAACCCACTCCTCTGCACAACTTACCAACACACTTTCTTCTGTTGTTGTTGTTGTTGCGGTCTTCAGTCCTGAGACTGGTTCGATGCAGCTCTCCATGCTACTCTATACCGTGCAAGCGTCTTCATCTCCCAGTACCTACCGCAACCTACATCGTTCTGAATCTGCGTAGTGTATTCATCTCTTGGTCTCCCTCTACGATTTTCACCCTCCACGCTGCACTCCAGTACTAAATTGGTGATCCCTTGATGCCTCAGAACATGCCCTACCAACCGTTCCCTTCTCCTAGTCAAATTGTGCCACAACCTTCTCTTCTCCGCAATCCTATTCAATACTTCGTCATTAGTTATGTGATCTACCCAGCATAATCTTCAGCATTCTTCCGTAGGACCACATTTCAAAAGCTTCTATTCTCTTCTTATCCAAACTATTTATCGTCCATGTTTCCCTTCCATACATGGCTACACTCCTTACAAATACTTTCAAAAACGGCTTCCTGACACTTGAATCTATACTCGATGTTAACAAATTTCTCTTCCTCAGAAACGCTTTCCTTTCCATTGCCAGTCTACATTTTATATCCTCTCTACTTCGACCATAATCAGCTATTTTGCTCCCCAAATAGCAAATTTCCTTTACTACTTTAAGTGTGTCATTTCCTAATCTAATTCCCTTAGCATCACCCGCCTTAATTCGACTACATTCCATTATCCCCATTTTGCTTTTGTTGGTATTCATCTTCTACCCTCCTTTCAAAACACTGTCCATTCCGTTCAGCTGCTCTTCCAAGTCCTTTGCTGTCTCTGACAGAATTACAATGTCTCAATATACAGATTGAATAACATCGGGGAGAGGATTTTCCAGGTGAGCTGCCGTCATCAACAGAATTACAAAATCATCGGCAAATCTGTAAGTTTTATAGCTTCTCGCTGACCTCAAATTCCAATTAAGACTTCCTCCATGATTTCCTTCACTGCTTGGTCAAGGTACAGACTGAATAACATAGGGAACAGGCTACAAACTCGTTTCACTCATTTCTCAACAAATGCCTCCCACTCACGTCGATCGACTCTTACAACTACAATGCGATTCCTGCGTAAGTTGTAGATAAAATTCCATTCCATTTTTATGTTCCCATTACTTTCAGAGTTTCAATGACTGTGTATCAGTGAAAATTATCAAAATATTTATCTACTTCTTTGAAGTTACGGCACAGGGTCAGTATTACTTCGCGTGTCTCCACATTTCTCTGGAAGTCAGTCTGTCCCTCCCAGTGGTTGAGTTCTTCCGGTACGCCATTTTTGCTTTTTATTTCCACAAAATTTATATGTTTCTGGCTACCGCTAAATAGATGGTAGTATGATGAAACTCCAGTCTCGTTGTACACCCAACCTTTTCGATCGTCATGGTTATTTGTGAGCTCTCCGGCGAACACACCAATTGTCTATAATTTTTGGACCAACCTATTTACTATATTTAGCTTACATTCGAATTCTGTATTAAATAACCAGGAAAAAACGACCTTCAGCCAGTAAGGTTTTCGTTCATCGACAGCAAAAGAAAATCAAAATCACAGTTTCTCTGGATTTTGCAAGTGGCTAAAACTTGAGCTTTGGTGTGCTCGGTAGGAGTCATACTCCATAAAGGGAGGGCATGTAGAGAGCGGCAGCAGGTACTTTCTGCAAGTATGCGTATAAGGCACGAACAGCGTGATATTTGAAGAGCGTTGCCTCCAACGACGTGTTTAACAATAAGCGTTTCCAACACCATTGGTAGCATTGCCATGTCATAAAAAAGTGTGATTAACATGCTGAGGAGGATCATTGCTATTACTCGACGGTCCAATAACGATTCCCTATCGACATTGTTATCGAAACTGACGATGTAATTCCATCAAAAATGGTACATTCCAAGTAGAGAGAAAATGATGTTTCGATATCACGATATTCTGCAACATTCTCTTCGCACTGTTGCGTATTCAGGTTGTGTTTAATCGTGAGAGTAAGCTTCCGTGTCAGCGTTCGTGAGTGAAACACGAACGTCTTCTATTGTTTGAACTGCTACTCATTCATCCATCGTCTCCAAAATGCAATGAAAATCTTGTTACTACTCATTACACTATCTTCTGCAAAGTTATCGGTGTGAGAACAAAAGAACAACCGTTGACAAGTCGCCAAGTGAGATCTAAGTTCTCTGTTTCCAATTTCTTGATCGATTCGCGTCGTGTATGTGAGAGAAAGACATATTTTGCTTGACATTTCTTGCAACGTTTGAAACATCCCCTTAGAACAAATATACATGACCGTGCTTAAACTGACACACAATATTTTTTTTAGCGTAACGCAATCTGACTTTCAAAAATCCCTACAAAAGAATAGCCCCGACTAACATTAACCTATACCTTTCACAAATCACTTACCTCACCAAAAATCTTCGTTACTCGAACTACTGCAATACAGCGAGCGCCACTACTGCCAACTAAATAAAAGATTCACCCTACTGAAGGCACTAACTACTGATAGGCATAGTTAGCAAATGAAAGATTTTAATAGAGAACAAACAATGTATTTACCTTAATAGTCATAATATATATAGCAGTTCATGACATCCACTCTTACAAAATTCAAAACTCCGCCATCTCTCTCCCCACGTCCACCACTGCTGGCGGCTCACCTCCAACTGCGCAACGCTACGCGCTGCCCAACACTACAATGGCAAGTATTACAACAATGCCAACCAGCCACTGACTGCACACAGCACAGCCAGTGATTTTCATACACAGCGCTACGTGGCGTTACCAATAAGAAAACCTAAACAGCCTACTTACACGTTCTCTCAGTATTGTCACAGAAAACATCTCCACAATTTTCAAGGCCTAACCATTAAGGACAAAAACTGTTGATGGATCAACATCTCCAAGACATTCAGAATATCACGAAACGATCCAGACTCTTCTTCGTCCTTACCTCTCTCTTCAATTAATATCATTTAGTAAGGGTGCAAAATTGATGAGCAGCCCGCACGAATGAGATAAGCAGCATTTTTGCAAGCAACCTCCTTCGGACTTCAAATGCACGATCGTACGATTCATCCAATGAATTTCAGTCTGCCAAGTTTCTATGTTTCTATGCTTCCATTCTGATCCCAGTTCAAATAGGACTAGGAACCGAAAGGGACCAGAAGGACACCAGTTCTTTCATTATCAAAAGAACCATTCCATTATTCACTTTAAGCGACTTGGGGAAAACACTCAAGACATCAGTTGGGATATTTGAACATTAGATATTTAAGAAAATACAGCACCATGCCAGATCAGGGGATAAACTGATCGCGATAAACTTTTCCGACGTGTCGTGATTGTTATAGACATCCTCGAGAGCGGTCGACCTATTTCTAACGAATGGTACAGGAGGCCTCTACACCAGCTGCGGCACATAGTCCGAATGAAGGGTAAAGATGTTTAAATTAGCCACATGATAGCGTAACATTAGAGACTGTCAGTATGGAACATCTTTATCTCGAGTGTAAGTCGCAAGCTTAACAGGTAACACCAGTTTCAGTGTTCAAGTTACCAGCGAGATGTTCTCAGCCTTTTGATCGTTACAGGTAGCGCACCAAGTCCAAGGAATTCATTTGATGACTGACTATATGATGATGACTTAAACATCGAAATCGTCATAGCTAGAAACGTTTGCGATTCACACTGAATGTTAGATCGTTTAATTTACATGGTTCAGCAGCAGGCAATGGACGAAAGTTTCAGCGCGGAAAATCAATGCTAAACACGCTGGAAGTTGGTGACACATTACATACATCGTTGAGTCGTTCTTCTTAAAGCTCCGCAGCTCGTGTTCTAGTGGCTAGCGTTGATGGCTCTGGATCACGGGGTACCAGGTTTGATTCCCGGCCGATTTGGGGATTTTCTCTGTCCGGGGACTAGGTGTTTGTATTGTCCTCATCATTCTCATACGTGACAATGGCTACATTGGACTGTGTAAAAACTGGGACTTTATACGCGCTGGTGACCGCGCAGTTGAACGCCCCACAAACGAAACATCATCATCATCCTCTTCTTCTTCTTCGTAAAGGTCCAGGAAGTGGTGCAAACACACCTCTCCGCCCTTGGATTTCATCACATGCAAAGGACACGTCCTCCTGTTATGTATCCATAACGTAAGCACGTCGTTAGGTGTAGAAAACATTACCGACTTTAAACGCCCCCAGAACTAAACAGGTAATGGTTGGAGTTAAGATGTATTGGGAAATCATACTGCTGGCCCTTCTCGAGCAATCCATGGCTCGTTAAAAAAAATTGTTCAAATGGCTCTGAGCACTATGCGACTTAACTTCTGAGGCTACTAGTAATAAAAATAATAGTAACAATATTCTTATTGACATTATAATTACACAGGATGTCAGAAACAGTCTGAAGAGTTTGAAAAAATGGTACAGAGGAGGTTGTGGTGAGCAATGATTGTTAAGGAAAAAGACGAACGTTGCGTCGTTTTCGAGTTACTTAGCGTAGAATTTTGTCAATCAAATCGTCGAGCGCGCTGATGTGCGGTAATGGAGAGAGCTCTGTTACCACTTTTTCAAACGGTTACTGCCAGTTAAAACGTAGTTTTTTTGGAAGTGATCAGTTTAAGTTAGCTAGGCAAAAGGGACGTTTGTTTAATTTGAAGGAAGAATACGTTTGGCAACACTGTCTCTGACAAGCTGCTTGAATTTTCGTGCGCTACGACCTTATGGGCTAAGTTCAATGCTAAATAGCTCAAAAATTACGCGACGTATCGAATTTTTTTTTATCAACAATTACTTCCCAGGCCAAACCTTCCCTGCAACATCCTTAAAGCTTTTCAGACTGTTTCTGATGACCCTATGTATTGCTTATGTACGACACAAACTCTAATGTTGCCTCACAAAGGATGCCTGTATAGGTGTAAGAGATAGCCTGAAGGCCTTAACCATCACACGTGAAACAAATTAATAGTAAATAAGCGAGTAATGGCAAAGGACGTGAGCAGTAAGGCAGACTGTAACCACTAAGTACTGACCGTTCTCGACCTATGTAAACTGGCTGTCATCTCACCAAATACTGACTTTCGGAAATATGTTTATTATACCGGATACTAGCTGACTGGCACTACCCGGGTACTTAGTTTACAAATTGTGTCTTAGGAACTTATATAAAAAATGAACAGGGTTGTAATGTAATACTTGAAATTATAAAACAATTTCTGTACGCTGGGTGCAGCCGCATATGGTGTCTACAACGCGATTTTATAAACATCACCCTGGCAACGCCTCTTCAAAACCCTGTAGACACTACCCGGGTGTTTATTTTGCAAATTGCGTCTTAGGAACGTAAGTAAAAAAAATGAACTGGGTTGTATTTGTAATATTTGAAACTATAAAACAATTTCAGTACGCTGGGTGCAGCTGCATATTGTGTCTACAACGCGATTTTGTAATCATCACCATGGCAACGCTTCTTCAAAACCCTGTAGACAGGTATGGTTTTCGCCAACAGTCTTCTACGTTTTAAGTTTGGAAGTAATCAAAACCGCTTGCAGGTGTCAAGGATATACTTACGTTTACTCGACCGTAGGTGTATCTTTGTAGTAAAGAATAAATCTATTAAAATTCGTGTCTGATGCGGAGTTTTTTCACAAATATCAGTGTCGTATCTCTTGAACTATGTGTGGCACAATTATATATTTTGGTAGATACGTTCAGCAGCGTACGTAAGTATTGTCTGATAAATGCGTTGCCATTAGAGTTTAGTAGTGAAGAAGTAATACATTTAAACGTAATGCACGATGCGACAGTTTTTCACTCATTTACATGTTTACGGCGTCATATCTCCTGATCTATGTGTGCTTAGTGGTTCTTGCCTGACAGTAAGGGATATGTGTACCAAGTTTGGTTGAAATCGGTGCCGTAGTTTAGTTTGAAATGTAGGATATATAGACACAAACCCACACCCACACCTACCCACCCACACCTACCCCCTCCCCCCCCCCCCCCCCCACACACACACACAGCCCGCCGCTGTGGCTGAGCGGTTGTAGGCGCTTCAGTCCGGAACCACGCTGCTGCTACAGCCGCAGGTTCGAATCCTGCCTCGGGCATGGATATGTGTGATATCCTTAAGTTAGTTAGGTTTAAGTAGCTCTACGTCAAGGGGACTGATAACCTCAAATGTTAAGTCCCATAGTGCTTAGAGCTATTTGAACGGACACACACACCCAACCTTCCATTTTTCTAATATGTATAGGCTTCCCGTAGATTTAACCAGTGTTGGCTACTTTAAGAGTCACAGGACACTTCTTTAAGCAATGTCTACAGAATGGAATACAGATCTTATTCTGCTGACGGCCGGTAGCAGACACAATTATACATAAGACTGTATGCGAGAACCACCTACATCCATGTTGCCAGGCGTAGGAAATTGACTCAATGTTTTAACTTAGATTCAAATACTGGTGTTTCTTATACAGCTAACTACTAAAAAGTTTACATACAAAAATCACTATTTACTGTTTTATAAAGAAACAAGTGTTACAAGCTACTGACATAAAGTTGCTTTACGGCAACGAACAATCAAACCCTGAACACATGGCAGTTTAGAACACCGCCAAACTGCGATGCATAATGGATGAGAAGATTATTGTCTAACAACCCGTGGAGAACGAGGTCATTGGAGACGGAACACAAGCTCGGATTAGGGAAGAATGGAGAAGGAATGCAGCACTGCCCTTTCGAAGGAATCATCTCGTAAATTGCCAGAAGTGATTTAGGTCAATCACGGGAAACCTATATCACGATGGCCAGACGCGCTGGAGTCGCATTCAAGGCAACGACGTTTCAAACCCAGCGGGTTTGAACCGTTGAACTCCTAAATGCGAGTCCAGTGTGCTGTCCACTGCTCCACCTTGCTCGGTTGTAATGGACAGTCGGTGGTCCAACGCATTTCTGTCTGCGAAGTCAACAGAAGGTGGACCTCTGAAGTAATGCGTACACGTAGAAATAGTTCCCAAATTGTTGTGATTCATTCTGTGAGTAAAACAATAACTAAACAGTGCAGTGAATGAAATGGATAAGGAATTGAGTGATGTTTACATAGGACTAATGCCTCTTCCCGCAACGTTTCTCTGTCTGCAGCAGCTGCATGTCAAGTTTTTGCTGACCTCTGCACTGCGAGTGAGTCCGGTGCGGTATTAGTACAGCATCCGCCGGCCGGCCAATCAGCGCCCTGCTGAATTCCAAGGTCACATGGACCGTGCATTCCAACGTCAACGTTGAGCGTGCCGAGTTCCTGACGACACAGAGCACAAGCAGTGCGCTGTGGAGTCTTTCGGATCGTGCGGAACAATATCCAGCGTGTCAGATATTCTGAACGTGCGTTTGAACGAGGACCACTGTGACAGAAGAACGCCACATTTAGTACGTACTCTCTAATTCCAAAACTTCTTTTATTTTCCTTCATGATATTCTAAAAAGCTGTCCGACTTCCTTATTAATTTAACAGAAGTATGTTCCATAACACTAGACGCAATGTAAACTTAACGTCGCCCTCTCTGATGAGTGAGTTTGTTCAGTTGGCATTGTCTACAAGAGAGCTCGCACTACTTGAAGTAAAGCGTTTTGTACTCTCTTGTATCAAGTCTAAAGTTATCAAATAAGAATTATAAGTAGGCTGTTTACGTTTTCTTATTGGTAACGCCACATAGTGCTCTGTATGAAAAATCACTGACTGTGCTGTGCCAAGTCTGTGGCTAGCTTGCATTGTTGTCTGCCATTGTAGTGTTGGGCAGATGGATGTTAACAGTACGTAGCGTTGCACAATTGGAGGTGAGCCGCCAGCAGTGGTGGATGTGGGGAGAGAGATGGCGGAGTTTTGAAATTTGTAAGACGGGATGCCATGACCTGCTATATACATTATGACTTTTGAACACTATTAAGGTAAATACATTGTTTGTTCTCTATTAAAATCTTTCATTTGCTAACTATCCCTATCAGTAGTTAGTGCCTTCTATAGTTTGAATCTTTTATTTAGCTGACAGTAGTGGCGCTCGCTGTATTGCACTAGTTTGAGTAACCAAGATTTTTGTGAGGTAAGTGAGTTGTGAAATGTATAGGTTAATGTTAGTCAGGGCCATTCTTTCGTAGAGATTTTTGAAAGTCAGATTGTGTGTGTCTGTTTAAGCACAGTCTTGTATAATTTTTCTAAGGGTCGATTTCATATGGCGACCCTGCCAGGATACTTCACTGGAATCTTCTGATTTTGTTCTTGTAGTTTGTGTAATTAGTGTAGCTATTGTTTATTGCTGGTGTGTAATCATAGAGAGAATTTCCTTTGTAGTTGCAGTTTTTCATTCTTTTACAGTTAAACAGTTGGGGCATGCATGTAGTTTTGCACCAAGTATTTTGCAGCTGCACTTGCAATTAACGAGATATTATTTTCAATGTAATGTTAATGTGTTTTCTTGTTTTGCTGATCAAATTGTGTTTTTCTGTGTTATCATGTGAAATATAGTGACAGTAATCGTGTGTGAAAAACGTAACACTAGGCTCCAAAGTAAACTGAGAAATAATAGTATCGACGAGCTTAGCTTACCAGCACCACTGTGTAATGAATTAACAGACATTCAAAGTCGTAATTTGGTAACTGTGCATAGGGAAATGGAGGGAGCAGCAAATAATGGTGTAGACAGTGAAACAGGTAGTGAACAGGAAAGTATTATCCATCGCTCAGTCGGCAACAGCTCGCCTCAGGAATCCGAAATGACCGGAAACAATCTTGCAAATACTGTACATTCAGGTTTTGCATCCTCACCGTCTTCTCAAATAGGTCAAGACACATTTTCTCCTTGTCAAAATGTGAATGTTGCCAGTGCAAATGCACTGCCGAAAAGCATTGAGGAACAGATTCCAGACACTAATACATTATTATTGCAATTAATGCAACAAATGAAACAAAATCAAAGACAAACACAGCAAAAGCTTCAAAAGTTAGACACCACACTTGAACAAACTCATGAAGATTTAACTTCTGAGTTACATAACATTGAATCGAAATATCAAAAAGTCTGTAATGACGTAAAAACACAAATTTGTGAGCATTTTCAACCTATTTTTTCGTGGCATGAAAATGCATTACAGAATCACGAAGCAGCCACAAAAGAACTGCAAACTATTGTTCCTGAAAATCACCACACCTTGCAAGCTAATGTGGACTCAGTTGCAACCACCCATTCGGTTACACAACTTGAAAGAACTCAGGAAAAGGACACAGTAGATTCGATTTCAACACAAATGGACACTCTGAAACTTGGTTCAGAAAAACACACGGAGGAAATGTGTTCACTATTGCAGAAAGTAGCCGAGCTTTTAGATATGTTCACTAACTTATCTACAAAGGTAGATGATGATATGAATGACACAAGACCCATAGCCTCCACTGACACAGAAGAGTATGAACAAATTAGAAAATTCAAACAAAATCAAAATCAAATCAATACACAGTACAAAAGAGAAATCCGGGAAGTACAAGATCAGTTGACGCAGGTAATGCAAAAATTACATATTTCAGAGGACACTCGCGCTCCAACACAGGAAGAGGGACTTAGAAATACGGAAAAGCCACAAAATAATAACACAGGGCATTTCGGAAATTATGAAAGAAATTGGCAAGGTGCACCGAATTTTGAGATGGAACCGCCGACACGACGTAACAATGACCGATATGCGACTTGCCGACATGATGATTTTAACTATAAGTTGCTCATTACTACACGTAAATTCAAAAACATATAAGAATTCCGCCAACGACATTCATCCACAAGCGTGGCTTCATCAATTCTCTCATTGTTTTCCTCCCAACTGTTCATTAGAGCACAGATTAGAATTTATGTGTGGCTACTTAGAGAATGAACCAGCTGTAAGAATGCGATCGGTCATTCACGATGGTAACAGTGAAGGAGAATTTTATCATGCCTTCCTCTCAGCATATTGGTCTCAAGCTACACAAGACCGAGTAAAACATAGCATCATAATGATGAAACATTTCGAACAATCTGAATTCACCAGTCTTGTGAAATATTTTGAAGACATGTTGTACAAGAATCAGTACCTGTCAAACCGATACAGCCCCTCAGAACTCATCCGCATTTGCTTAATAAAATTACCTGAACATTTACGACATATTATCTTGGCAGGACGTTGCAAAGACGACACTGAAGCTTTTCAGGGACTCTTACAAGAATTAGAAATTGACACTGACAATCTCGGAACGCGAAAACAGGAACACAACAATTACAGGTCACATCCGTCGCAATTCCGCGATGAAAGAAGTAGTAACTGGACACGACAAAGCTATTCTCACAACGTAAATCGTGAACAAAACAGACACCACCCATATGACAACCGTTGGCAGAGTAGTAATAATTACAGGGAAAGATCACCTCTCCGCGGTAATGACTATCACAGAGACAATCAGAGAAACAGACAATATGGGAACCAAAATAATTATAATCAAGGGAGACAGAGTAACTTTAGACGCAACGGTCCAGCGCGCAGTTACGATTCAGGGAGAAATTCTCCACCACGTGACCGACAAGAAAGAAACTATGGAATCTACCGACATGACGACACACGATATAATCATAACAACAGACCAGAATTTAACCAAAATTGTAAATGCGTGAATGTATCACAATGCCGACGAAAATTTTTTGGACACTGTTATATTAATAGGATTTTGTTTCAACAGATTTGTAACGCAAATTCTTGACCTGCGAAATTTTTTATATGAGACTGCCACTGTTGCAGAAACTGGTGTCGTAAATATTTCGGTAAGAAAGTTAAGTGACCACCTGCATGTAATGCGTCGTGGGCAACCAGGTGCACGACAGTCACCTGGAAACAAGCCATTAGTGTGTGCCTTTCAGAGGCACAGGTGAAAAAAGAAAAAAAGAAAAAAAGAGGACAATATCCTCTTAATTTATGATATTTACTAAAATGCCTAATGAAATGATGAGAAACATTTTACATCTATTTTCCTTCTAGTTGAGAGTTAGCTCAATTTGTTTAATATCTAGTTTCTAGCTGCCCTGTAGCATGGTTAAAAAATTATAGATGTACAAATATAAATATTTTATGCCTACAGTCCCAGTAAAGAATAACTTTATGATGTACTTCAAAAAAACGAAGGAGCATTGGAATTACATACCGAATTTTCTTTTCAAGTACTTGGTGATTTCTTTTGTAGAATAAATTGTGATGCATCACTCTAGCGTTAAGATGTGACATAGGTATTAAACATGGCCATTTTTACTATAATATTTTTTCTGCTTGAGTTTTGTCATGTTTAGATATAAGTTATTGCATTTGCTGCTTCTTGCTTTGCCAATATCCATTTTTTTGTCATTGCTGTTTGTGTTAATTGTTTTGTGCTGCTGCATTGTGTCGTATCTCAGTTTAGCATCTGAGCTCAGTAGATTTAAGTTAGCTCAAGAGGGGGTAGACTATACAAGAAACTAACTATGATGGATTGGAAGGAATGCATTGAGAAGCTATAAGAAAATGGTTTGACCAAAAAATTATTGTACAGTGGAGAAAAACTATTTTTGAAAGAGGATGTGAACATAACACAGAAAGCATGCTTGGATAGGATTTTTTTTAGCTGGAGCAAATGTTGAAATAAGAGGAACGATCTATGGAATGAAGTTTTGGGTTGCACTGCAGTACCAAATGTTACACTGAAAACAAACCCTGTCCTTTCCTCGTGTTATTCCACTATGTGTTTGTGTACCCTTGTGAATTTGTTTTCTTCCTGTCTCTGTGTACTGTTTTATAGAATTTTTTCTCTTCTAATACTGAGATACATTCACTATTATGAGGAATACTGTTATCCTCAAATATAATTTGCATTAATAATGTTATTTTCCTTCATAAAGATGTTTAGATATTATTTATTATTTGTTTTAATGCTCATGTGTGAAGTTGATGTTTCAAAAGTTATTCTGATCTTTTATGTATGTACTTATGTCATAATTCTTCTAAAACTGATGTACATGTTTATTTCTATTCTTTTGTAAAGCCTGTTTTACTACAAATGTTATCTACATTGTTATGTTCTTTAATGATGTATATTGTAGCTTTGTTATTGTATTCTTATGTTATAAAATTGTAATTTACACCAGTTCATCAAATTAAGTAACTTGTAAGTTACATTTCACTGCACACGTTTCTGTTGGTCATAGTATATGAACAATATGTGAGGAGTAGGTGCTGATTGTATTTTCATGTGTGTTGCTAATTCAGCAAGGGACTGGTTAGCAGGATTGCTGGTTCTAAGGACAATTAGAAAAAAACTTTGTGAGTGCACAAGTGGTGGTTCAATGACTTGCGATATTGTCTCAAGACTCTTCGATGGTGATTGTCCATTGGCACAGTCGCAACGGATGGCTGCTAGCCATCTCTACAAGAACTATACTGGGTCTGCATCTTTGATGGCCCACCAATACCATTATTTCTACAAGGACTACAGTGGGTCTGCATCTCTGGTAGCCCACCAGTACCGTAATCTCTAACAAGACTACAGTGGTCTGCTCTGTGATGACCTACCTACCAATATTCTTCAAAACTTCGACTGACTCTGCTGTGGGTTTGCTCTGTTGTGGCCCATTACCTGTCAGCATGTCAAGAGTCAGCACTGCCTTTCCGTAGGAAGGACAACACTACTTCTTTAAGACTACTTCCGTGTGCATTTTCATTTACTGCTCAGACATTGAGAAAAACACTGCTATTTTACTGTGATGAATGATCTGGACTGTCTTTAAGGACTGTGAGAAAATTTTAGCTTCTGACCAACATAGTGTTAATAAGTGTGTGCATTTGATATCTTTCTTACTGTAATTATGAAAAAAAAAATTTTCAAATCTGTATTGGCCAGTGTCCAAAACAATTTGTAAAATTTTTTGTGGAGAGCATGGGGGCTATGTAAGTAGGCTGTTTAGGTTTTCTTATTGGTAACGCCACATAGCGCTCTGTAGGAAAACTCACTGGCTGTACTGTGCGCAATCTGTGGCTAGTTTGCATTGTTGTCTGCCGTTGTAGTGTTGGGCTGATGGATGTTAACAGCACGTAGCGTTGCATAGTTGGAGGTGAGCCGCCAGCAGTGGTGGATGTGGGGAGAGAGATGGCGGAGTTTTGAAATTTGTAAGACGGGATGCCATGACCTGCTATATACATTATGACTTTTGAATACTATTAAGGTAAATACATTGTTTGTTCTCTATCAAAATCTTTCATTTGCTAACTATCCCTATCAATAGTTAGTGCCTTCCGTAGTTTGAATCTTTTATTTAGCTGGCAGTAGTGGCGCTCGCTGTATTGCAGTAGTTTGAGTAACCAAAATTTTTGTGAGGTAAGTGATTTGTGAAATGTATAGGTTAATGTTAGTCAGGGCCATTCTTTTGTAGGGATTTTTGAAGGTCAGATTGCGTTGCGCTAAAAATACTGTTTGTCAGTTTAAGCACAGTCTCCTATAATTTTTCTAAGGGGACGTTTCAGAATGATTTTAGGATTTCAGTAAGAAGTGAGACTGATTAAATAATATTTATCTTATGTGGAAGACAATTGTAAATTTGCACTGCAGGATTTGTCATGGAACTGTTATAAGCTAACTTCTTTACTGACTGGACATGGGGCATAGTTTTGCCTTACACTGAGCTGACTAAAGTCGTGCACATACACAGGTGGCCGTAGTATCATCTACACAAGGTACAAAAGAAGGGTACGTTGGCGGAACTATCATTTGTGCTCAGCTGATTCGTGTGAATATATTTATGACGTGATTCAGGTCGCAAGAAGGGAATTAACAGATTTTGAGCGCGGCATAGTAGTCGGACGCAGACTCATGGCTCATCCCACTCCGGAAATCTTTAGCGAATTCAATATTGCGAGATCCACAATGTCAATAGTGCGCCAATAATACCAAATTTCAAGTATTATCTCTCACCACGGAAAATGCGGTTTCCAATGGCCTTCACTTAACGACAGAGAGCAGTGGAGTTTGCGTAGAGTAGACAGCGCTAAAGTCAAGCACAACGGAGTAAACTAACCGCAGAAATCAATGTGAGACAACGACGAACGTATCCGCTGGGGCAGTGCGCCGGAATGTGGCGTTAATTAAATATGGCAGCAGACGTCGGACGCGAGCGCTTTTTCTAACAGACACTACGACATCGCCTCTCCTGGGATCGTGGCCACATAGATTAAAATGCTAAAGTGTTGTAAATCTGTCATCTGGTGAGATGAATCCCAATTTCAGTTGCTAACAGCTGATGGTACGGTTCAAATGGCTCTGAGTTCTATGCGACTTAACTTCTGAGGTCATCAGCCACCTAGAACTTAGAACTACTTAAACCTAACTAACCAAAGGACATCACACACATCCATGCCCGAGGCAGGATTTGAACCTGCGACCGTAGCGGTTGCGCGGTTCCAGACTGTAGAGCCTATAAGTGCATGGCTATTCTGACCGGCCTGATGGTAGGGTTTGAGCGTGGTGTACACCAACGAATTCATGGACCCACGTTGCCAAGGAGACTCTCTGCTAGCTGGTGGTGACTCCATAGTGGTGTGGGCTATTTTTACATGGAACGGACTTGGTACACTGGTATAGTTAAACGATCATTGACAGGAAATCGTTATGTTCGGCTACCTGGAGAACATTTCAGTCTCTCATCAACTTTTTGTCCCCAAACAATGATGGAATTTTCATGGATTACAATGCACCACGTCACCAGGCCACAATTGTTCACGACTGATTTGAAGAACATTCAGGACAATTCGAGCGAATGAGCTAACAACCTAGGCCGCCCGAAAGAATTGCATCGAATACTTGTGGGACGTAATTGAGAGTTCGGTTCGTGCACAAAATCCTGCTATGGCAATACTTTCATAATTACGGGTGGCTATAGGTGCAACATGTCTTAATATTTCTGCAGGAGACTTTCCAAGATTACTTGAGTTCAAGTCCCTTCGAGTTGGTGCGCAAGAGGGGGTCCGGCACAATATCAGGACTTTCTATTTACGTATCCTACAGACAATACATCATGACTAGAATACATAGAAAGGAGGAAGCGTAAGCTTTAACAGAATTACCACATGAACTTGCTGCTGTTGGAGAGCACTGTGATCACTGGTCCATTCCGAGTAGTAGTGTGCGTAGTGTAGTATGTGCTAAAAAAGCTACTGGATCCCGTTACGGTCAGGTATACGATGTTGTGGAAGGTACCAGGTGAGCACATTGCAACACTGCCCCTGTGGCGGCGGCTTCGGGCACCGCAGCCCGCTCAGCTCGTCGTCGCGGGGCGCAGCAACAAGTGTCGCCGCAGGCAGGCCGTGGCTCCGCTCCGCCTGTGGGCAGGCAACCCCACAAGCAGCTGCGCCCCTGTCCTCTGCTGCCCGCCTCAGGCCGACATACATCTGTTACACTGCCATTCTCAGGTCACTGTTCCCGCAAAAACTTCTAGCGTGCGAAGCTGTCAGACCCATCATTACTGACAACAGAAATATTCACTGGCTGTCCTAGGTTAAGTTCTGCGTATATTTTACGTACACTGGGTGTGAAAAGTAGAACTGACCCGAAAAATACACTACTGGCTATTAAAATTGGTACACCACGACGATGACGAAGATGACGTGCTACAGGCGCGAAATTTAACCAACAGAAAGAAGATGCTGTGATATGGAAATGATTAGCTTTTCAGAGCAGTCACACAAGGTTGGCGCCAGTGTCGACACATACAACGTGCAGGCATGAGAAAAGTTTCCAACTGATTTCTCATACACAAACAGCAGTTGACCAGCGTTGCCTGGTGAAACGTTTGTGTGGCGCCTCCTGTAAGGAGGAGAAATATGTACCATCACATTTCCGACTTTGATAAAGGTTGCATTATAGCCTATCACGATTGCTGTTTATCGTGTAGCTACATTGCTGCTCGCGCTGGTCAAGTTCCAATGACTGTTAGCAAAATATGGAATCGGTGGGTCCAGGAGGGTAATAGGAACACCGTGCTGGATCCCAACAGCCTTGTATCACTATCAGTCCAGATGACAGGCATCTTATCCATATAGCTGTAATGGATAGTGCAGCCATGTCTCGTTACATGGGGACGTTAGCAAGACAACAATCATATGCACAAACGGTTCGACGATGTTTGCAGCAGCATGGACAATCGGCTCAGAGACCACAGCTGCCGTTACCCTTGACGCTGCATCACAGACAGGAGCGCCTGCGATGGTGTACTCAACGACGAACCTGGATGCACAAATGGCAAAACGTCAGTTTTTCGGATGAATCCAGGTTCTATTTACAGCTTCATGATGGTCGCATCCGTGTCTGGCGACATTGCGGTTAACACACATTGGAAGTGTGTATTCGTTATCACCATTCTGCCGTATCACCCAGCGTGATGGTATGGGGTGCCATTGGTTACACGCCTCGGTCACCTCTTGTTCGCACTGACGGCACTTTGAACAGTGGACGTTACACGTCAGATGTGTTACGACCCGTGGCTCTACACTTCATTCGAATCCTGCGAAACTCTACATTTCAGCAGGGTAATGCGCGACCGCCTTTTGCAGGTCCTGTATGGGCCGTTTGGATACAGAAAATATTCGACTGCTGCCTGGCCAGTACATTCTCCAGATCTCTCTCCAATTGAAAACGTCTGGTCAATGGTGACTGAGCAACTGGCTCATCACAATACTCCAGTCACTACTCCTGATGAACTGTGTTATCGTGTTGAAGCTGCATAGGCAGCTGTACCTGTACACGTCATCCAAGCTCTGTTTAACTCAATGCCCAGGCGCATCAAGGCCGTTATTACGGCTAGAGGTGGTGGTTCTGGGTACTGATTTCTCAGGATCTATGCACCCAAGCTGCGTGAAAATGCAATAACATGTCAGTTCTAGTATAATATATTTGTCGAATTAATACCCGTTTATCATCCGCATTTCTTCTTGCTGTAGCAATTTTAATGACCGGTAGTGTACACTTCAGGAAGGTAAAAATTATGCAACTGGAATGACAGCATTGATTATCAACAGACGGTAAATGTAACCTTAAGGATAGTAGATGTATTGATGATGGTTTCATCATCATCCATCAACAGATGTCGTATTGACGTAGCTACCAGAGCTCCATGTGTGTCTACCCTTTAATAGATAATGCTCATACTCAGAAGACTCAGTGTGATGCAAACATGTGAAACAACCAGGCATATATACCACGGAGATGCATTCGTGCCTCCTATAGCAAAAGAGGGAGTCTGAAAGGGATGAAATTCAGAGAACTCCACACAAGTTGGACGTGCTGCGTCAGCTGTGCAACGATGCTGGTATGAGCTGTGACGTTAACATTTTCACACCCATAGACGATGTTCTGAGAGTCTACACATCATAGAAGCTCACCAGGTTCGTCGTATTATAAGGGCAATAGTGGCAGATCGTACAGGTACCACAGAACGCATAAGAGGGCTTCTTAGCTCGTACAAACTGTTGCTATAAAATGCATACCTTAACAGCTATGAGCAGCTGTTCATTTCTTCTAATGAACAAGTGCTCACAATTTTTAAGGTATGCATTTTAGAACACATGTTTACTGAACAATTTTTTTTGTGCTGATCCATATTACCACTTCCCAAAATATGGAAAGCAAAGAGCTTGCAATAGAAGATACATGTTTCACAATATTGAAAATCATTAATATCTCATAGTTGTTAAGTCATGCGATTAAGAGCCCATGTTTCCAGAATGAGATGTTCACTCTGCAGCGGAGTGTGCGCTGATATGAAACTTCCTGGCAGATTAAAACTGTGTGCCCGACCGAGACTCGATCTCGGGACCATTGCCTTTCGCGGGAAAGTGCTCTACCATCTGAGCAACCGAAGCAAGACTCACGCCCGGTACTCACAGCTTTTCTTCTGCCAATTTCTCGTCTCCTACCTTCCAAACTTTACAGGAGGTCTCCTGCGAGCCTTGCAGAACTAGCACTCATGAAAGAAAGGATACTGCGGAGACATAGCTTAGCCGCAGCCAAGGGGATGTTTCCAGAATGAGATGTTCACTCAGCAGAAGAGTGTGCGCTGATATGAAACTTCTTGGCAGATTAAAACTGTGTGCCCGACCGTGATTCGAACTCGGGACCATTGGCTTTCGTGGGCTAGTGCTCTACCATCTGAGCTACCGAAGCACGACTCACGCCCGGTACTCACAGCTGCAAGGTTCGCAGGAGAACTTCCGTAAAATTTGGAAGATAGGAGACGAGATACTGGCAGATGTAAAGCTGTGAGTACCGGGCGTGAGTTATTCTTCGGTAGCTCAGATGGTAGAGAATTTGCCCACGAAAGGCAATGGTCCCGAGTTCGAGTCTCGGTTGGGCACACGGTTTTAAACTGTCAGGAAGTGTCAAGAGCCCATGTTTTCTGACATTTGTGCACCTATTATCGGGTACTTTCAGCCGTGTAAGTTTGGGCCATCCTTTTTGATACACCCTGTATAATGAAATACTATCTGAAAAAAAATTCACGATTAGCCGTTCACAACTTGGTAACACTTGAATGTGGCGCAAAGAAGCCACAAGGTAGTTTGTTTGGAAACGGTCTTTGTTGAGGAATTAATGGTGTATGCCAAAATGAATTGTTCACGATTTTCAGGAAACCTTCAAAGGACCCTCTTTGTACACAAAAAAGCGCTCCAAAAATTACCTGCGACAATTACACAGGGTATATTCATTTTCATGATAATGCTACTTCCTTCATTTAGCGAACAATCAAGTCTGGACAGTGAACGTACACTCGGCGGAAATCGTCAACGATAGTTGCCGATCCGAGTGTGATTGATGCTGACATCGATGCCAATGGTGCCCCTACTAAAGTATCATGGGTGACGTTAAAGTGACAAAAACAAAAAAAAGACATTCACTATAACATAAAATATAAGCTGTCTCTAAAAAAACTGTATCACACACACACACACACACACACACACACACACACACACACACACACACAAAACAACCACAACAAGAAGATGTTCTCCTATGTCATTTCATTAAGAAGTTAAGTGAAGTAAAGGAAAGTAGCTGCATAAACATAAAAAGTAAAAAACATCCAGCAGCCTAGATGGCAAAAAACATTTCTTTAAGGCGAACGGTTTCGACAGACTTTTTTACTGTCATCTTCAGGTCTTGAAAACACTTTTGTTATTTAAAACGTTTATTTCATATTGAGCTTCACGCAAAGTTGTCGTGGATAAAAATCAGCACATTAAGTAAAGTCTGTCATATCTAAAATATTTCAAAATATATAGCACTTCATCCAAAAGGTCAAATCCCATATATATATCGCTCACAGATCCACTTTAAACGGCGTGAGTTGTAGCCTAGATGCCGTTTAAAGTGGATTTTCACTGTTTACAGTATGTCCAGCTTATGGATCAAATGGCTGTGAGCACTATGGGACTTAACATCTGAGATCATCAGTCCCCTAGAATTTAGAAATACTTAAACCTAACTAACCTAAGAACATCATACACATCCATGCCCAAGGTAGGATTCGAACCAGCGTCCGTAGCGGTCAAGCGGTTCGAGACTGAAGTGCCTCCAGCACTCGGCCACACCGGCCGGCTGTCCAGCTTATGTAAACAGATGTGCTACTATGTACTGTGTTTTTGTAATGTGACAAGCATCTGACAACGGTATAGGCCAATATGTGTATATGGTCATAGTCTTCTGCACAAGGTGCTCTTTGTTCTTAAATAGTTTAGTTCTGACAAAATTTTTCAGTGTGCTGGTTTTCATCCACTTGAAAGCTTGGCGTGATGTAACACGTTTAACAAAGGAAAAAAGATTTTTACGACCTCAAAATGACATCAAAGTCTGTCGAAAGCTATTCTCTTAAATAAAGAAATATTTTAAGCGATCTAAGCTGTTGAATTATTTTCTAGTAAGTAAAACAGATAGCACCTTCAGTACTCTCAAAACGAGAAAAATTGAGCTTAAAAAGTAAGCAAATAAGTGTTACTCGATGATCAATGGACTGGAAAGGATGAGATACTCCTCTGCGGAGTACTAGTAGCTCCAGTCTATAAGCTATATATGGAGTCCTGGAAACTTAAATTTCTTTGAGGCCTTGCTAACCTGGTCACACCGTCAGGTAATATAGACGACAGGGCCCTAGTTGGACTTAACTCTCTCCTCTTGTCGGAATACAAAATCTTTATTGAAATCGTCGATGTGTTGGAGCGCACAAGTACTACAGTTGGAGCAGTGGAGGGAGAGTGTGTAGAAAGGGGGCATAGGAATTCGTTCCTTGTGTCGCAAACTATAATTCCTTGTGTTAATGTGCAGAGTACATTTCGCACTTCAGAGGTATTTCTAAGTGCCTCAGTGTCTGTGGATCGCCCAGTGTGAGATATGCTGCCACTGGATTGCTAGATTAACAGAGTGAAACTTATTGTGCTTCACAGCTAGCCATTTATCCTCGTGCTACGTCATGGCGGTTTGGTTTACATATCCTTCATGGTGATGGATGGTTGTGACACATAGCAGCCGTCTTTAGCTGCTACGTCTATGTATCTCCGGACTACTACGCTGCCTTGTACCCATCAGAACGCCACATACCCTCCCCTCTGCTACAACACAATAAGACATTCGTATGTGTTTTATATCATTTTCTCTGATGAGTACATTAACTGCAGCACGTGTTGGGCGCTCAGGTAAACGAGCCCAAGAGAAATTCTTTCACTCGATGGCGCTTCATCAGCATCAGTGATTTCAGGGTCAGGTACAGCTCAGTACAAAATACTGTAAATTTGATGGAAGTGGTTCAAATGGCTCTAAGCACAACGAGACTTAACATCTGAGGTCATCAGTCCCTTAGACGTAGAACTACTTAAACCTAACTAACTTAAGGACATCACACACATCCATGCCCGAGGCAGGATTCGAACCTGTGACCATATGAGCAGCGCGGTTCCGAACTGAAGCGCCTAGAACCACTTGGCCACAGAGGCCGGCTTTCATGGCAAGTTGAAACTGAAAGACACATTCGGGGAAGAATGAGCTGCCAAAGGCGGCCCTTTTTTTCGAGTCATTCGTACTTTTCGGACGGAAACGTTCGTGCTTGTCTAAATTATTATAAATACAGACTTTGAACGAATTTTTTTCTTTCAACACAGTCAATATGAAAACAAAATCCAACTCGTCCATTAAAATCCAAGGTAGCTTTTTCCCGTATAGTTGATGTAGACATCAACATTTTCAGCTCCATGAAGTCTTCTTATATCGTGGTTCACAGTTTTCACAAAGAACATTTTGTTGTAAAGAACCAACAAAAGCTGCTAAGAGTTTCTATTTGTATTATTCTGACACTGAGAAGCAATTGTGGATTAAATTTAACGAAAATTTTAAAACCATTGCTAGATGATGACCTCAATGTTGAAATTAGTTGCAGAATAATAAAGATAACCTTGTGGACGTTAGTTAAAATAAAGCGTATTTTTCACTAGAATTTTTCCATATCTGAAAGCTGCCGTTGCCCACTGATAATGGTTATAAATATTCACCTTGTTTTAGGACAGTTTTTTTATGAGAATATTGCCCTTAACAAGTAATCCTACCGAAGTAGTCCCCGTGGCTATCTATACACAGTTTCCTAAATTTCTGGAGGTCTTCAAAGCAAGCAGAGAAATTTTCAACTGCGATGCTTGTAAGTCCATTTGTCACATCCCGTTGGATGTCTGTTATATCTTGATGAAGCTCTCCTTACAGTCGCCTTTTCACTCCCAATAAGAAATCGCAAGGTGAGAGGTCGAGCAAAAATAGCGGATATGGGATGGCAACAAAATAATGTCTGCCCAGACACTCGGTAACAAATAAAGCAGTACGGGATCTTGCATTCTCATGAAGTAAGAAGCAGTCTTGGAATGCCACAAATCAGAACGGAGACCTTGAATTGCTTGTCGCGAACGTTTCAAGAATTCTATATAATAAGTTTGTTTCGCTGTTCGATCTGCGGTAACATACTCATGGTGAAGTAATCCTTTACTATGAAAGAATGCGATCAACATTGCCTTTGATCTCGAAGGTTGTTATTTACCTTCTTTCGTGGCTGGTGATCCAGGACTCCGACATTCACCACTAAGACGCTTCGCCTGTGACGGTCATACTGCCAGCACCACATCATCCACAGCAAAAATCTGACTCTATTCAGTAGTTCAGCATACATTGTTTATCTTTCCTCTTTCTGTTTGTTTGTTAGTGGGAGAGGGACTAGTTATGCACTGTTGTTTTGTGGTCTTCAGTCCTGAGACTGGTTTGATGTAGCTCTCCATGCTACTCTATCCTGTGTAAGCTGCTTCATCTCCCAGTACGTACAGCAACCTACATCAGCTCTCCATGCTACTCTATCCTGTGTAAGCTGCTTCATCTCCCAGTACGTACAGCAACCTACATCCTTCTGAATCTGCTTAGTGTATTCATCTCTTGGTCTCCCTCTACGATTTTTACCCTCCACGCTGCCCTCCAATACTAAATTGGTGAACCCTTGATGCCTCAGAACATGTCCTACCAACCGATCCCTTCTTGTAGTCAAGTTGTGCCACAAACTCCTCTTCTCCCGAATTCTATGCAATACTTCCTCATTAGTTATGTGATCTACCCATCTAATCTTCAGCATTCTTCTGTTGCACCACATTTCGTAAGCTTCTATTCTCATCTTGTCCAAACTAGTTATCAGCCATGTTTCACTTCCATACGTGGCTACACTCCATACAAATACTTTCAGAAACGACTTCTGACACTTAAATCTATACTCGATGTTAACAAGTTTGTCTTCTTCAGAAACACTTTCCTTGCCATTGCCAGTCTACATGTTATATCCTCTCTACTTCGACCATCATCAGTTATTTGTCTCCCCAAATAGCAAAACTCCTTTACTACTTATAGTGTCTCATTTCCTAATCTAATTCCCTCAGCATCACCCGACTTAATTCGACTACATTCCATTATCCTAGTTTTGCTTTTGTTGATGTTCATCTTATATCCTCCTTTCAAGACACAGTCCATTCCGTCCAACTGCTCCTCCAAGTCCTTTGCTGTCTCTGACAGAGTTACAATGTCATAGGCGTACCTCAAAGCTTTAATTTCTTCTCCATGGATTCTAATACCTACTCCGATTTTTTTATTTGTTACCTTTATATCTTGCTCATTATACAGATAGAATAACATCGGGGAGAGGCTACAACCCCGTCTCACTCACTTCCCAACCACTGCTTCCCTTTCATGTCTCTCGACTCATAACTGTCATCTGGTTTCTGTACAAATTGTATTTTGCAGCCGTCACTTATTAAACTGATAGTTCGATAATTTTCACATCTGTCAACACCCGCTTTCTTTGGGCTAGAATTGTTATATTGTTCTTGAAGTCTGAGGGTATTTCGCGTGCGTCATACATCTTGCTCACCACATGGTAGAGTTTTGTCAGGACTGCCTCTCCCAAGGCTGTCAGTCGTTCTAATGGAATGTTGTCTACTCCCGGGGCCTTGTTCCGACTTAGGTCTTTCAGTGCTCTGTCAAACTCTTCACGCAGTATCATATCTCCCATTTCATCTTCATATACATCCTCTTCCATTTCCATGATATTGCCCTCCTTGGGAGAGCCAACCCTGACAAAACTCTACCATCTGGTGATCACGATGTATGAGACAGGTGAAATACCCTCAGAGTTTAAGAAGAATATAATAATTCCAATCCCAAAGAAAGCAATGATTGACTTAAGTTTCCCTAAATCTTAGTGTAAAATGCCACACGTCACATTTCAAATTAAGCTGTTCTGATACCGCACGCAGAGTTACATCATGATGTTGCGTTAACTGCTTTACACGCTCCATATTTGCACCGGTATGTGCTGTAGATGGGCTATCGTCTTGCATTGTTTCTTCACGAGAATTTTTGTGTCACTCGTAAACACAACTTCTTGAAAATGGATAGCCTGTGCAGTGTAGCGTGGCTTTATGCTTAATTACAGACTTACTATTTTATCAGTTGATTTGTTTTCACCACGTAACGCCCGCTGTTTACGTCCTTCTTCGTTGCTGAGCGATGTATCACTTTTCGTTATATAAATGATGAACTATTGGTTTGGCCGTTTAACAACTTTTTAATAACTGTGGAAGTATTACAGGCATCGGATCCCACCTAATGAGTCACCCGCCTATACGTTTTATCTGAACCTTTCAAGACTCGATCGATCTGTTTACAAAGAGAAAGCAGCATATCTCTTCCTTTGACGTTGTCCAACAACGACCTATTTAGCTCGACGCCCTCGCGGTGCAGGCTCTTCCGTGGCTCGCGGTAGTCTGCAGCATTCGTTTTATTCCTTGCCCACTCGCCTCTACGTCGAAATTTTGTGGTGATTGTTGGGCAACGTGTTCCAAGTTATCTGCATTATAAATAAACTTTCTTCCCACAGAATTTCTGAAAATCCAAAAACGATCTTAAAGAACATAATAATAATAACAATTCTTACAATTATTCGTATAAGTCTTGGTTTATTTAATGAGGGGTGGGACAGGCCTAAACCTTGTGACACCACACCTGCTTATGCTTGATTAATCATTCTTCACGGAAACATGGCCAAGGTCAAGGATGCACACATACCGGGTGACATAAAGAACATTTATTCCTTTTTAGTATGGCAAACTCAGAAATACATTAAAAAAACCTGTCGTGGAACTTTTCTGACAATGGGAGTACATTTTATGGGCTCCACGAGGTTGAACCAACTGATCTACCTGTTGGCGAATGAGGACTCAGTAGCCTCAGCACAGGGGAATGGACTGGGTGTATTACAAACACGATCCATCACGTCTCTGAAACCTCCATCGCGCAATCTGTCAGGCCACCTAGCAACACGGCCTGTTGGCTGGTGATGCGCGCCGCCCTGCTATCGCAGGCAGGCAGGCGTCTTGGGTGATCCTCGGCCAGACTCCGGCGCTGTCGAGACGCCAGCAGCCGTGAGGTGAGGAAACGCGCGCGTTCAGACCGCAGGCGCTGCGGCCTGTTGGCGCTAGCGCCGGGTGCAGCCAGTAATTGCAGCAAATAACTCAGCGGCGGCTCTTTCAGCGGCGACAAAAGCGGCCGCTATTGGCGACCTGACCCCCCATCCCTCCCCCACAGTCAAATCTCCCCCCTCTCCTCCCCCCCCTCTCGCCACACCACGCGCGGGCTAATACCGAGGCCAGGCTCCACCCCCCGGATCACGCGCTAGCCGGCTAGAATTTAATAATGTATCACCCGGCCAGGGCAGGGCGCATATTAAATAGCTTTTAAAAAATGCTCCCCGCCAGCTCCGCACGCTCCGCAGCCAGCACACAGCCCAGCCACTCGCCGCGTTATTAAATTTTTAGGTGAAAGAATTACGAATGGTAGTTTGACACACAAAGTAGTTAGCGGCCGACCGCCGTGCTGTGTGTGTGTGTGTGCCTAGGCGCGCGCGTGTGTGTGTGTGTGTGTGTGAGCGCGGCCACAGTCGATACGTCGCCGCCACCGCCAGCCACCGCGTGGCCGATACGCGCGCTGGTCGCCCGCGACAGCAACTGGGCCCGCCCGATGCCGGGGTTTGCCGCCTGACTGATTCTGGGACGCAGCAGCAGATACGCCGGCCCGATGCAGTCCCCGGTGTGCCGCGTCGGGTCTCGCAGCTGGATCGCGAATGTTCCGTCCGTTATCTCTCCCAGGAAGAGAAACAGCTCTACTGCTGACAGAGCGATTTTCGTGTTATATGATGTGGTTCAACTTGCACACCGAGTAAGGAGTAAGGGAAAACGAAGAAAAATTTGGAGTAGGAATTAAACTCCAGGAAGAAATAAAAATGCTGAGGTCTGCCGACTGCAGAGACAGCAAAGCACTGGAAGAGTGGTTAAAATAGACTTGCAGTGCTTGTAAGCATATAAAGTGCACATCAGCAAAAGCAAGCCGGCCGCGGTGGTCTCGCGGTTCTAGGCGCGCAGTCCGAAACCGTGCAACTGCTACGGTCGCAGGTTCGAATCCTGCCTCGCGCATGGATGTGTGTGATGTCCTTAGGTTAGTTAGGGTTAAGTAGTTCTAAGTTCTAGGGGACTGATGACCACAGCAGTTGAGTCCCATACTGCTCAGAGCCATTTTATAACAAAAGCAAAACAAGCAATGTAGTCGAAGTAATTGAGGTGATGCTAACGGGACACGTTAATAATAATAATAATAATAATGGCGTGTGACGAGGGCCTCCCGTCGGGTCGACCGCTCGCCTGGCGCAAGCCTTTCGATTTGACGCCACTTCGGCGACTTGGGCGTCGACGGGGATGAAATGATGATGATTAGGACAACACCACACCAAGTCTCTGAGCGGAGAAAAACTCCGACCCAGCCGAGAATCGAACCCGGGCCCTTCGGATTGACAGTCTGTCGCGCTGACCACTTTTGTTCGTTGTTTCTGCTCGGGGCGGACGTCTTAAGACATCCGTTTAAGTCCGTTGTTGATAAATTAACTCAGTTTTTTTTATTACAGAGGGCAGCTAACCCTCTGATCGATCACGCTGAGCTACCGTGCCGGCAAGTAATCTTCTCTGTATCGTTCCAATTTTAGTATATGTACCGCCGAAGCGAGTACACCACTCAGATACCGGGGGCGGACACGGGATGCGATTAGGAAAAGAGACACAAAGCAGTCGAGGAGTTTTGCTATTTCGGCAGCAAAATACTTGATGATGGCCGCAGCAGAGGGGATAGAGATTGTATTAAACATTTGAAACATCCCGTTAGAAAACCTAATGAATTACTATGCTGGTAAACCTGTTACATTTTTTCAAACAGCTCAACAAAATTGAACGTACTCAGACATTTCTCTCTTTACTTATTCTGATCATCACTAAACTGACACACAGTATTTTTACGGCAACGCAATCTGACATTCATTAATCCCTACAAAAGAATGGTCGTGACTAACAATAACCCATACCTTTCATGAATCACCTACCTCACAAAAATCTTCGTTACTCCACCTACTGAAATACAGCGAGGGCCAATACTGCCAGCTAAATAAAAGATTCTAACTACTGAAGATACTTACTACTGATAGGCATAGTTAGCAAATGAAAGATTTTGCCGCGCGGGATTAGCCGAGCGGTCTCAGGCACTGCAGTCATTGACTGTGCGGCTGATCCCGGTGGAGGTTCGAGTCCTCCCTCGGGCATGGTTGTGTGTGTTTGTCCTTGGGATAATTTAGGTTAAGTAGTGTGTAAGCTTAGGGACTGATGACCTTAGCAGATAAGTCCCATAAGATTTCACACACATTTGAACAATGAAAGATTTTGATGGAGAGCAAACGATGTATTTATCTTAATAGTGTTAAAAAGTCATTATATTTACATATAATGACTTTTGAACATGAACTGATATATATATATATATATATATATATATATATATATATATATATATATATATATATATATATATGACACCCAGTATTACAAATTTCGTTTTCCTGACGGACACACGTCCAGATCGTCCGCTCTGAAAACTCTGACATCTCTATTCCCACATCCACCACTACTGGCGGCTCACCTCCAACTGCACAACGCTGTGCGCTGTTCCCATGCAACTGCCCAACACTACAATAGCAAATATTCCAACAATGCCAACCAGCCACAGACTGCAGACAGTACAGCCATTGATTTTCATACAGAGCACTACGTGGCGTTACCAACATAAAAACCCAAACAGCCTACGTACACAGTTTCCATTTGCTTATACACCGATAAGACCATACGGTGACATGTACTGCCGAGAGTTTATTGGGTTGTAACTGAAATGCACTGAAGAAGGCTGTTGATAGAAAAAACTAATGGCACTGCTACTGATTGCTGTGTATCTCTCCTTCTCCTTACCATTGCGTACCAAGTCGTACACAACATCTGGCGACGAGTTGTAAATTTCGGAAATTTGTGGTAAGTTCCTATAGGACCAAACTGCTGAGTTCATCCGTCCCTAGGCTTACACACTACTCAATCTACTTAACACACCAACTTACGCTAAGGACAAAACACATACACACGTGCCTGAAGGAGGGCTGGAACCTCCGACGGGGGACCCGCGCGAACAGTGGCACGGCGCCTGAGACAGCGCGGTTACCTCGCACCGCGGCGAAGTGGTATTTCCTTTTCCTGTTCTATCGTCTTTTGTACTTTCTTTTTGCTGTTCTTGGTTTCTCAATGTTTCCCTTGTCTTCATGTTATAGGTTCCAACACCCTTTTTGCTTTCTCTCTACGTCGTGGTTTTTTTTTCCTGCGTATTTCATATTTAAACATTGCTTGGTTGTCTTATTTTGCGTGCTGCTTCGTAGAATATGGCCACTCAGCTGCAATTCCTGCTGCGCCACCTTCAGTTGATCTCACTCTGGCCGGCCGCGGTGGTCTCGCGGTCCTAGGCGCGCAGTCGGGAACCTGCGACTGCTACGGTCGCAGGTTCGAATCCTGCCTCGCGCATGGATGTGTGTGATGTCCTTAGGTTAGTTAGGTTTAAGTAGTTCTAAGTTGTAGGGGACTAATGACCTCAGCAGTTGAGTGCCATAGTGCTCAGAGCCATTTGAACCATCTCACTCTGTTTATTCATTTCAGAGTCAAGAAATGGCACAACAGCTTGAAGCAATGAACCGCTTCATGAAGCCACAGATGACTTCACACAATACGGCGGACCCGACGGTAGCACCACTGCCTGCAGCTGCTTCAGGCGTGCCCCTGTTTCGTGGTTTTGGCGAACCGAAGGAAGGCTGGACAGAGTACCTAGCACAGGTCAGCAAGCACATCGCGGAAAATCATATGAGAGGTACTGACAAGCGTTCTTATTTCTTGGACAAGGCGGAAGTGACTTTTTACAGATTTTGCACGAAGATATTTCCCACGGGCAGCCCTCAACGAGTGCCATATGCAGATATATTGCAGGCGCTTTCGAAGTATTAGGAAGGCAGGCTTCCCGTTACAGACTATCTATATTGCTTAAGCGACATAGTCAAACATGCCGTCAGTGCGTGACTGAATTTCAAGACCTTAATAGACAGCGTAGATTCAAGTGTGACTGTGGCAAGAACTACAGTGATGCAATGGTTTGTGATTCCATCACGCTGACTCTCGAATTCTGGAACAGATTCTTCAATACTTGGACCCTTCCTTGCAAGAGTTCTATACTATCAGGATTTGTGCGAAAGTGCAGGAGACAGTTTTCAGGTGGCGACTGTTTGTTGTGTAGGTAGACGCGAGAAACAGGCCTCGCCGCTGGCCTGAAAACAGCGGCCCTGCCGGCCGTAGCCACACCGCTCGTATAAACACATATCGTGTCCGGGTCAAGATGGGAACTCATGCCTTTGCAGTAATATGGCACATAATCTCCGATCTTGTCCTTCTCGTGAAGCGACTTGCTTTCTTGCGGCAAACGGGGGCGTGTGCGATCTGTGTGCATATACAAGTGTAAGGCAACCCTTTATGCTACTTCTTCGCCCAAATCTAAGAAACAGAGCGTAGTGTGTTTACAATGACCGACAGTGTCGTTAGTGCAATAGCCGTTCAGGAGAGGCTCCCCACATCAGTGCTGCGTAAGCATAATAAACGTTTTGCATCTCTTAGTATTGCTGGACAATAAGTCCGTTTACCACTTTACACTGCAGCTTCAGTGACTTTGCTCGACAGTAGCGCTTTCCAACTGGTTGACAAACTTAAGTTCTGCAAAACGCGCCATACACCTACCGCCTACAACGGCCAAGACATACCTGTATTAGGCATTTGTGGCATTCCTGCGACTTCCCGAAATTCCACGAAGACAGTGACATTCACAGTAGCATCCTCCCGAGACAGTACTAATATTTTTGGTCTTTGCTCTTCGGGACAGTTTTGCTACGCTATGTGCAGAATTCCATGGTTTGTTTCCTGAGGGCTTAGGCAGAGCCCATAATTTGGATGCACATGTCACATTGAAGGACAGTACACAGCCACATTTTGTTAGAACTCGTCATTGTTCCTCATGCTCTTAGCGAACAGGATGTCTCAAACCACCGATTACTCCCAGTCACTGGATGTCCCCTCTTGTTATTCCAAAGACACCGCCCTGCAGATTCCGGTTGTGCACCGATTTCAAGAAAACTGTGGATCCTCAAACGGTCATTGACAGTTGCCCTTTCCCGCTATGAGAAGAACTAATGGATTAACTGGGTGATGGTCTGCACTTTTCAAAAACCGATGTGCGACACGCTTACTTTCAAATATCTCTGGATGAGCAGTCGCAACAAGTCTTCGTCATAAATACTCATCTGGGTTTACGACTGCCGTTTGGCTGCGCTTCCGCACACGCCACATTTCAGTGACTTCTGGAGTAGCTGGCTGCAGAAGATTATTTTTGCCCGAATTATTTAAATGACATTGTCGTCTCAAGTCGCACTTCTGAAGAACAAATTAGCAATCTTTTCACTCTGTTTCAAGTGTTGTCTGCAGCTGGTCTAATGTTTAACAGAGACAAAGGTATGTTTCTTCAGACAGAACTTGAACACTTAGGACATGTCTTAATAGCCAGAGTGTCCAACCATTCAAATTACATTTCCTTGCTATCTTGGACGTTACAGTCCTCAGCACAGTGCGGGAATTTCAGTCTCTGTTAGAGAAGCTCGCGTATTACACCCGATTTATTCCTAACACAGCTTAAACGCATCACCCTTGCTCGCTTGCGCCGGAAAAATATTCATTTTGCTTGGTCTCAAGAGAGTCTGCCTTCCAGAAGTTGCTTTGCTTAGTGATCGATGCTATGTTCATTTTGTTCCCGACAAACCAGCGGTCTTGGATGTTGATGCTTCCTCTTATGGCAGAGTTTTGACGCGTAAGTTTGGTTCTGTTGACAGGCCGACTGCTTTTGCTTCGAAGTAGTGGAGCAAGGCTCAGTGTAATTACTCTCAAATTGAAAAGCAGACTCTAGCCATTGTCTATGATGTCACTAAGTTTCACCAGTATTTTTTGACAGAAAATTTTACTTGATGACTGACCTTCAATTTCTACAGTATTAGTATAGTACTTCTCACTCGGTCGCAATTCGCACACCGCACAAGCTGCGACAGTGGACTTTTCTTTTGTCAAATTACCAATATGAGATTGTGAATCGGTTCACTTATAAGCATGTCAACGTACGTGCTGTTTCTCGCCTCCCTGTTGGTCCAGATTCCGCATTCGACGTGTCCCCTGCTTATTGTTGCTACTCTGGTGCACAGGACACAGAGGCTTTCTTAACTCTTCGCTCAATCATAGGAAAATTATTCACGCCACAGCGGCGCATCATGATTTGCACACACTGTTCCTCTACATCCACACTGGTTGGCCACTTTCTGCCAGACAGATTCACCGATATTTTCGGCATCGGCTCATTCTTGCAGTTAATCAAGGTGTCATTTAGCTTGATACGGATCATGACCAGCCACCTGTTATGTTCTCCAGGCTCTCCAGGCTGACGTGATTCAATTGCTACACCGGGGCCACTTGGGCGTCGTTCGCACCAAGCAGTTGGCGAAACGTCAATTTAATTTTTAGGCTTTTGTATTCCTATTCGCCTGCGTCATTTTTGCAGCATTTTTATATTTTTCCTTTTTATCAGTTAAATTCGGTATTTCTTGTTTTATCCAAGGATTTCTACAAATCCTGATCTTTTTGCCTATTTCAACCTCTGCTACCTTTCCATCTCTTAGAGCTACCCATTCGTCTTTTGCTATATTCCTTTCCCCTGTTCTAGTCAGTCATTGACCAACGCTTCCTCTGAAATTGGCAAAAATCCCTGGCTCTTTCAACTTATCAAGGTCCCATCTCCTTAATTTCCTATCGATTTGCAATTTCCTTAGTTGTAATCTACATATCACAATCGATGAGTTGTGGTCAGGGTCTACATTTGCCCCTGGAATTGTCTTACAATTTAAGATCTCGATTCGGAATCTCAGTTTTATCATTATACAATCAATCTGAAACTTTCCAATGTCTGTTCCATGTATACAATTTTCTTTCATGATTCTTGAGCCTAGTATCAACAATGATTATACTATGCTATGTGGGACAATCTTCCAGTCGGCTTGCCTTTCATTCCTTTTCCCAAGTCCATATTCACCTAAAATTTCTCCTTCTCTTCCTTTCTCTACTGTCGCATTCCAGTCTCCCATCGCAGTTAAATTTTTCTGTCCCTTAGCTATCTATTTTCTTTGATCCCATCATACATTTCTTGAATCACCTGACCAACTCCAGAGCTGGTTGGCGCATAGGCTATTACCACTGTGGAGGGCGTGGGTTTCTTGTGTATCTTGGTTACGACAATACATACACTATCCTGTTCTTACCTTATTCGCATTCCTATTTTCTTATTCATTACTAAACCTAATCTTCCATTATCCCTGTCTTACTTTGTATTTATAAGCCTTAATTCTCCTGACCAGAAGTCCTTTTCCTGCTACCACCCAATTTCACTAATTCCCTCTATAACTACTTTCAATGTATCCATTTCCCTTTTTAAGTTTTCTAGCTTACCCGCTCACTTAAGGGATATTACATTACACGCTCCGACACGCAGAACACCATTTTTTTCTTTTTTTGTGATGACGACATCCTCCTGAGTAGTCCCCGCTAAGGGTTCCTAACGGGGGATTATTTTACTTTCGTAATATGTTACAGAACAGGATGCCTTCATCATTTAACCATGCAGTATGCATGTACACCGGAAAAATTACAGCTGTAGTTCCCCTTGCCTTCAGGAAATCGCAATATCAGAGGAGCAAGGCCGTTTCGTTTGATCATGAAGGCAATATCACTCAATCACATAGACTGTTGCCCCTGATAATACTGGAAAGGCTGCTACCTATCTTCAGGAACAATACGTCTGTCTGGCCTATCAATAGATACCCCTCCAATGTGGCTGTACCTACAGTACGGCTGCCTGTATCGATGAGGTACACAAGCCATCCCATCAATGGCAAGTTTAATGGAGAAATACAAGTTAAGTAAATCTTCTGTTTATGTGTGTTACTTGTTTACAGATCACTTCTGCTCTAGCCCATCTTTCATACTACGAGAGTCGCCACACCACTCCGTTGCCCACCTCCCTGTACCGTTGTTTACGAAGTCTTACTTCTGCGACTTAACATTCCCTTAAGCCACTCTCAGTTTCCTTAAACCAGTTTAGTTTAAGTAGTAAACAATATTTTTTATCTATTTGGGTTCATTATGAGGATATGTTTATACAAATCGGTTCTTGTTTTGCTCATTTTTTGTGTGAGTTTTCGGTGGTTTGGTAGAGGGCTTCATTTCTGAAGTGGATTAGTTTGTTGTTGTAAAATTAGGAAGCAAGGATTTTTCTCATTTTCCTTCGTTTGATCTCCATCCTTTTAACTGAGCCACGTTTGGTGATGGACAGTGTTTCGGCTGCATACACAGCTCACGGTTTGGTTGATCCATTTTGCATGATATTTAAAGTCTTTGACGATTTATGTTTTTTGTTCTCTCACTTTAATATACACTCCTGGAAATGGAAAAAAGAACACATTGACACCGGTGTGTCAGACCCACCATACTTGCTCCGGACACTGCGAGAGGGCTCTACAAGCAATGATCACACGCACGGCACAGCGGACACACCAGGAACCGCGGTGTTGGCCGTCGAATGGCGCTAGCTGCGCAGCATTTGTGCACCGCCGCCGTCAGTGTCAGCCAGTTTGCCGTGGCATACGGAGCTCCATCGCAGTCTTTAACACTGGTAGCATGCCGCGACAGCGTGGACGTGAACCGTATGTGCAGTTGACGGACTTTAAGCGAGGGCGTATGGTGGGCATGCGGGAGGCCGGGTGGACGTACCGCCGAATTGCTCAACACGTGGGGCGTGAGGTCTCCACAGTACATCGATGTTGTCGCCAGTGGTCGGCGGAAGGTGCACGTGCCCGTCGACCTGGGACCGGACCGCAGCGACGCACGGATGCACGCCAAGACCGTAGGATCCTACGCAGTGCCGTAGGGGACAGCACCGCCACTTCCCAGCAAATTAGGGACACTGTTGCTCCTGGGGTATCGGCGAGGACCATTCGCAACCGTCTCCATGAAGCTGGGCTACAGTCCCGCACACCGTTAGGCCGTCTTCCGCTCACGCCCCAACATCGTGCAGCCCGCCTCCAGTGGTGTCGCAACAGGCGTGAATGGAGGGACGAATGGAGACGTGTCGTCTTCAGCGATGAGAGTCGCTTCTGCCTTGGTGACAATGATGGTCGTATGCGTGTTTGGCGCCGTGCAGGTGAGCGCCACAATCAGGACTGCATACGACCGAGGCACACAGGGCCAACACCCAGCATCATGGTGTAGGGAGCGATCTCCTACACTGGCCGTACACCTCTGGTGATCGTCGAGGGGACACTGAATAGTGCACGGTACATCCAAACCGTCATCGAACCCATCGTTCCACCATTCCTAGACCGGCAAGGGAACTTGCTGTTCCAACAGGACAATGCACGTCCGCATGTATCCCGTGCCACCCAACGTGCTCTAGATTGTGTAAGTCAACTACCCTGGCCAGCAAGATCTCCGGATCTGTCTCCCATTGAGCATGTTTGGGACAGGATGAAGCGTCGTCTCACGCGGTCTGCACGTCCAGCACGAACGCTGGTCCAACTGAGGCGCCAGGTGGAAATGGCATGGCTAGCCGTTCCACAGGACTACATGCAGCATCTCTACGATCGTCTCCATGAGAGAATAGCAGCCTGCATTGCTGCGAAAGGTGGCTATACACTGTACTAGTGCCGACATTGTGCATGCTCTGTTGCCTGTGTCTATGTGCCTGTGGTTCTGTCAGTGTGATCATGTGATGTATCTGATCCCAGTAATGTGTCAATAAAGTTTCCCCTTCCTGGGACAATGAATTCACGGTGTTCTTATTTCAATTTCCAGGAGTGTATTTTGACAGGTTTTGTATGTTTGTCATTATCTTGATCATTTCGAAGGAGATTTTGAGTCCTATTTCTTTCTGATTCATTTTGTAGTTCAAGGGTGTGTTCTTTGGCTTCGTCCCACGTATTCGGCCATTAATACCTCATCATCTGCAAAGGCTGCACAGTTGACTTTAATGCCTTTGTTTTTGGTTCCTGGTCGATTTCCAGTATGGATCTTCGTTCTCCATACTCTACTTTTTCTAGGGCGCAGTTAAATAGCAGTGCCCTATATCAGTTTTTGCCTCAAAATGGGCGAGAGGTCTCCCACGAATTCGACTTTAGAGTGTGTTTTGATAACCATGTCTCTGAATAGGTTTGTGTTTTCGTTGTCTAGGTTTAACTGATTTAGTACAGAGATGAGGGATTCCCATTCTGCTGAACCTATGTTTTCTGAAGCCAATGACAGTGACAATATAGAACTTTGCTTTTGATTTTTGATAGCCATTGAGATTTTTGAGGCTTAGAGTTCCTTGTGGGTAGGATCATCCTTTCTTGACACCCGCTTGGTACTCTCCAAGTTGATCGTCTAATTGGAGTTCTGCTTTGTTTGGTAGAACTTTAAAGAATATCTTGTATGTTTCGTCTAGGTGTGAGACTAATCTGTAGTTTTTGGGGTCTGTTTTGGATTCTTTTTATGGAGTGGGTGGATGAGGGACTTCTTTCTATTTGGAGTTCTTTCATTCATCCAGATATCTTCAAAGTTGTCTCGGAGACAGTCTATGACATTTTTGTTGACTTTTTCCAAAGTTCAGGTGTGATTTTATTCGAAATGACTGTGTGTAGTTCCTTGATGGAGGATGGTTTATGGCTATGGATGGTTATTTCCGAGGACTTCAGGTTCTTTTTTTCTATGTGTTCTACACAGTTGAGGTGGTTCTGAAATATTATGCCTATCTTGAACCTTGCATGGCTCATGTTCGTACCACATCTCATTTGACATCCTGTTTTTACTGTACTACCATCTCGTTATGTTAATTTCAATTACTGGTGTTACTGAGTTGCCGCCTTGCGTGCCTGTAAGAAGCAGCAACTGCGCTTATCGATATAAGCCCCGGCGTATCATCTTTGCTGACTACTACTACTTCCCGGTCGTCGTGTGTTGTTGGCGAGTTCGGATATTCCAGTGAGTCGGGAGGCGCCAGCAGTGCTGTACGGACATGGGAGTGTTTGACTTAGGATGCGGCAGTAGTTCAGTCGGGGCGCGGCTGCAGTGAGGTCCGGACAGCCACGACTCTGCCGACGGTGGCCGATACGTATTATTTGAGTGCGGACCACCTTGGTTGGTTGGTCGTCGGTCGGTCGTCTTGTCGGACGACGTGTATGTTGGCCGGCCATCGCTTATGGGTTCCCTGCGTGTACCGACTCGTGATTCACCCTTGTTATTGCACAGTCGCTTGCAGTTAGTATTGTCTATTCCTTCCTGCAAGTGTTCGAGAAACTCTGTGTAGCTTGTGATGTCGGCTGCTCAGATTAGCGCTGTCTCCGTACTGATGTTTGGCAGTCGGTCGGTTGGCGTGGAGCAGCGAGGAAATCTCCACGGGGCGTAGTTTGTTAGGGCCCTCTGGCGGTCTCGACACAGTGTCGGAGTGTGTGGGGGCTGTTCCGATTGCTACGAGGTCCGTGGCTCACCTACCCTGGAGACGAAAGTTGAGTTTGGATTTAATTTATCAACAAGTCAAGACTGTTCACACTATGTCACCTGGTTCTCGTTGCTGGTTGTTGGGACATTTCCGCGACCTTCGAGATGGCAAAGGTTTAGCCACCGTCCAGGGGAGTCTAACTGTATTTGGTTATTTGCAATTGAAGTGCTTGTGCTTGTGCTGGCCTCGCTGTTGACATGAATTCAGGCAGTTTCCTTTCCTCACCGTGTTGTCGCTGACCAGCACGGTGTGTAGTTTGACAGCTTAATGTATGCTTGGTTGTGGGCATCCATGCCTTTTACGTTTTGCATTGAACTCCCGGTTGTGTGCTGGTCGACTGGAGCGCAAGTTACCTTGTCGGCTCCACTGACTGTCTGTTGTTTGGGTTGTCGTCGGATTGAGAATGGATGAGCCGATTGCATGTCTCAACTAAGTGCACATTAGTATTTCAAGTGCTGACCGACCCCAGAAACTTCTGAGAGCCGTTAGCTGCATTGCCTTTTCTTATTTTCTGTTGTGTGTATTTGTATGGCTCATAGCCGATGGTCTTGAATTAAAGCTGAATTGTTTTTAGGGGTCTTTTAAGTCATGGCCCTTCAGCCGCTTTAAAATTATAGTTCCTTGCTTTCAAGTGTTAGATTATTTGGGCCTTCAGCCTGATTAAAATATTGTTTAAAGATAAAGCCTTGGGCTTTCTGCCTACTAAAAATTATTTTGTGTTTTAAATCATGGGCTTTCAGCCATTTTAAAATTAAAGTTCCTTGCTTGTGAAGTATTAGATTGTTTGGGGCCTTCAGCCTAATTTAAGATCAGGCTTTGTTGTTTAAATTTATTTTACCTTGGTTTTTAAATCACGGAGAATTCATGCGTTTTAAATTAAGTATCTTTGTATTTCGAGCATCAGACTGTTTAGGGCCTTCAGCCTAATTGAAGATAAGGCCTTCTGCCTTGAGGTTTATTAATTTAATTTTACCTTGAGTCTTAAATCATCGGCCTTCAGCCGTCTTTAAATTAAGTTTGTTGCTTTTCAAGGGTTAGATTTTTGGGCCTTCAGCCAAACTATAGAACTTATTTACTGTGAAGCCTTCTGCCTTCTAAGTATTCTTTTTGGCGTCTGAATTTTGAGTTCATGGCTTTCAACAGTTTTTTTTTATTAAATTAAAATCGTTGTGCCCTTAAGGCATAAGATAGTGTGACGCATTCAGCCGATAACTAAGTTTAAGAATTAGTACTGTAATGTTTAGTGAAATAAATAAAGTTATATGCGTTCGAGTGTAACTGACAGTGGCTCATTTTGGCCCGTTTCCACAATTCCAACTACCTGTCCTGTCCTGCGGCTTTAGCAGGGCGTTTCATATATTTTGCAATTATCTCTGCTTTTGTGGGCAATACTTACGTTTTTGTCTTGTAGTTGTTGGGTCAGTGGGCTGTATTTGGCTATTTTTTTAAAACAAAAGTCTTACAATAATTCCTTGGATTGGTTTTGATGAAGCTTTTGTTGATTTGGAAGAGGAATTTGTGTTCTTGGGCATATTTTATTCGTTTGAGGCTTTCGCCCACTAAGTTTCTTAGCTTCAGGAAGTTCAGTTTTCCGTGAGTGCCACTGTTGCCATGCATTTCTTCTTAGTTCAAAGAGTCTGTCACATTTTTCCTTCGACCAGGCATGTTTCTTGGCTATGTGAATTAATTGTTCGGCTTTACTTATTGTGCTTTCCTTTATTTGATCCAAATTTTTTTGCGTGTCTGCAGTTGCGAGGAAAAAACTCACTTGACTTTTTTATCTTTCCTGGATCGTATTTCCTTCTTTTGGCATTATTGATTAGATTTTAACTTTGCGAATGTTTTTTAATTTTATGTTAGATAGGTTGTTGTTGTTGTTTTTGTTGTGGTCTTCAGTCCTGAGACTGGTTTGATGCATCTCTCCGTTAGATAAGTACTGATGAGAATCTAGGCTGATTTGAGAACATTCGCATTTTGTATTTATTTATGGAACTTCTGTTTGATGGTCACATGATCGAGTTGGAATTCTCCTAGTCTTAGTTTGGTAATGCCAATGTTTTCTGTTTGCTAGATATGTTTTTAAAGGCTGTGAATCTCAGTATCATGTTGTGTGTTTAGCATAGTTATATCAGTCCGACGCCATTTTCGTTATCTCTGTTAACCGCGGGGTACTTTCCAAGAGTATCTTGTATTTATTCTCCATCCCTATCTGTGCCTGAAGCTTGTCATCAGAATGACATTGTGGTTTTTTTTATTTTCAGCGCAACATCCTCTAGTTGGTTGCAGTTCCACCGTATTTTTGTCTCATGTATGTTCTTCATTTATGGGGCATGTGATTTCAAGATGGTGTATACATTGATAGCGGATCTGAAAGCAAGTGGAGGGTGTTTTATATTGTGATTGTTAGTTTGTAATATTTTTGTCTATTACGAAGCCAGTTGGCAGGTGTGGTTTGGTTTTCATTCTGAAGCATCCAAAACCAACATTGTCTTCAACCACGAATATGGTTTCTTGTAGGGTCGTTATCATAATTTTATGGATGTTGAGGGTGTCTGTAAGATGTTTTTAGTTTCCAATTCTTAAAATATCCGTTACAAATAGCTATGTAACTTAGTTTTTTTTTTATATTTGATCTGGCTTGAGGTTCCAAGAATCTCCGATTCGTCTGTCTATAATGATGCAGACTCCCCGGAGTCCTTGATAATATTATGTGTGGGATGTTTCTTATTGTTAGAGCTACTGGTTTACAATCACGGTTGCTAGCCCCGAAGGTTTCTCTCCGTCGCCCCAATCCTGGGGAACAGTCGCTAATCAAAGGCCGCCCAATCTGGGCACATGTGGCTTTGGATTTTGATTTTTGTGTTGGACGACAGGTGGGATTTCTCTAGCTGTTTGAGATGTCACAGGAGCACTTCCTATTTTAATATACTGAACTTCTGTTTTTAAAACAACATGAGAACACACGAAATAATTTTACAATGAGTTAACCACAAATTATGTGAGGTCTAATTTGCTAAGATAGCTCTCTCTTTAAAGTGTCGAATAAAATTGTGTTCAGGGACGTTCGTTGCGAATGGCTCATAGTTAACACATCACACATTATTGTACTGCTGGTAGCATAACTTGTAGAGTGGACCTCGAAGCAGTGTTGGTGCGCGATTCCCGATCGGAAGTTCTAGTGTGAGCTCCCGGTGGAATACGCCAGCGTGAAGGTATTAGTGTCAAGTATAGAGGGATGGCGGAGGGAAACCAGCGAGGCAGTGTTACCAACATCGTGGCCATTTTGGAAACCAAGATCTTTGATGGAGCTAGAAATGTTGAAATGGAAAAAGGGTGGTATGATACATGAAAAAGCTAGAGAATTACAAGAGGAAAACAGTTGCGTTTTTAATTTGAGCATAGCTTTATTCAGAGTCGAGTTATGAGTAATATTTCTTGCTTCCAGGAGACAAGATGACTGATGGTGTTACAGTCCGTCGATATACTGAAGAGCGAACAGGCAAGTTGGCACTATCTCTACACAACTCCGTCACAAGAAGCAACTACAGTATGATTCCCAGCCTTTCTGCAACGCGGTTTTTAAATCAGTGGCCTCGCGTTGCTTAGACAAGCCGGGGAGTGTTTGTTTCCCCATCAAGCGTTAACAAAATACTAAGTAGAAAAAATCAGTGACTAATATAATTAACGCAAGAAACGTAAATCAATCGAGTATGCGTAAGCCAGCGAAGGCAGCAATGCACTGCCACACGGGAAACTGAGTATATCAGTCATCCTGTAAGTCAAGTAGTGCGTTTTTCTGGTCGTGGTAACTTCCTCCACTACACGCGCTAATCGTTCTTCAGTCTACAGACGGAAACAGAAGCCCAGTGCGTTATTTGAAGCTCCTTCTTCGTTATTTTAGTTGTTTCTCGCCTGTTGGGCTCGACTATGGCAGTCATACAGAGAGAAAACGTGTCGTTACTACATGAACCTGACCATGTACGTAATATGACGCTTGTCTCTTCCTTTTTGAGATATTAAAGCCTCTCCGTTAAAAGATCGAAAATGTCATTTCGAAATAATTACAGTACAAATAAAAATGACTTCTGTTCCCTAAGAATATCTAGCCTCTTCCACTCTTGGAGTAACAGCTAAGTGCTGCAGTAACTAGTCATACGTTCTGATCACGGAAGCCTTTTCGTGTCTGCTGAAACACCAATATATGGCACTGACTGAAGTTACTGACCAACAACCACGGACTGTTTTAAACCGTCTTGAGGCCTCACACAATGACGGTAGACAGTGGCTGTGAACGGAGCAGGCACTACGACCCGACGAAAGCTGATTGCTCAAAACTGAGAATGTTCATTTTGAAGTAATAAATTTAAAGAATAAAAAACAAGAAACAAAAGCAAAAGCGCTTCACTCCAAGATATATGTTCTCAAAAATTACATAATTAAAGCCACGTGCATTTTCGTGAATCAACCGAATCATTGAAATATTTTTACCCTGAAAACTGACCTGTTGGGTTCAACTTATAATAATACTTTCAAACAAATTCTTCGGACAATTTATCAACGACGCAGCTGCACGCGAAAAATCCCCAACGACTCATGCGCATCAACTCTGCGCTTGACCAGTAACCACTGGACATCGCCCCAGAAAAAGGAAAAGTGCTCTCGGCTTGGAAAATTCCAGAAGCCAGCGATGAGTACGCAGTTGAAAATCACTACGTCAAGACAGCAAAGATATCAGTGCCCCTAACAGCTGATATCGTTTTGATATCTCGAAAGAGGAGCAACAGTGTGAGGTCAGAGTATTTCTACCAACGCCACTCTGACAAACCAACCGTTGCTCACAGTTCTATAATGAGAGTCTTTCGAAGTTCCTCAAAAGTGTCGCAGTCAAACAGAAGCCGGCCGCTGTGACCGAGCGCTTCTAGGCGTTTCGGTCCTGAACCACTCGTCGCTACTGCGGTTCAGATTAGAATCCTGTCTCGGGCATGGATGTGTGTGATGTCCTTAGGATAGTTGGTTTAAGTAGTTCTAACTCTAGGGGGCCTCCCCCCATGAACTATGGACCTTGCCGTTGGTAGGGAGTCTTGCGTGCCTCAACGATACAGATAGCCGTACCGTAGGTGCAACCCCAACGGAGGGGTATCTGTTGAGAGGCCAGACAAACGTGTGGTTCCTAAAGAGGGGCAGCAGCGTTTTCATAGTTGCAGGGGCAACAGTCTGGATGATTGACTGATCTGGCCTTGTAACAATAACCAAAACGGCCTTGCTGTTGTGGTACTGCGAACGGCTGAAAGCAAGGGGAAACTACAGCCGTAATTTTCCCCTAGGGCATGCAGCTTTACTGTGTGGTTAAATGGTGATGGCGTCCTCTTCAGTAAAATATTCCGGAGGTAAAATAGTCCCCCATTCGGATCTCTGGGAGGGGACTACTCAAGAGGACGTCGTAATCAGGAGAAAGAAAACTGGCATTCTACTGATCGGATGGTGGAATGTCAGATCCCTTAATCGGCAGGTAGGTTAGAAAATTTAAAAAGGGAAATGGATAGGTTAAAGTTAGATGTAGTGGGAATAAGTGAAGTTCGGTGGCAGGAGGAACAAGACTTATGGTCAGGTGAATACAGGGTTATAAATACAAAATCAAATAGGGGTATTGCAGGAGTAGGTTTAATAATGAATAGGAAAATAGGAATGCGGGTAAGCTACTACAAACAGCATAGTGAACGCATTATTGTGGCCAAGATAGACACGAAGCCCATGCCTGCTACAGTAGTACAAGTTTATTTGCCAACTAGCTCTGCAGATGACGAAGAAATTGAAGAAATGTATGATGAGATAAAAGAAATTATTCAGGTAGTGAAGGGAGACGAAAATTTAATAGTCATGGGTCACTGGAATTCGACAGTAGGAAAAGGGAGACAAGGAAATGTGGTAGGTGAATATGGATTGGGGCTAAGAAATGAAAGAGGAAGCCATCTTGTACAATTTTGCACAGAGCATAACTTAATCATAGCTACACTTGGTTCAAGAATCATAAAAGAAGGTTGTATACATGGAAGAATCCTGGAGATACTAAAAGGTATCAGATAGATTATGTAATAGTAAGACAGAGATTTAGGAACCAGGTTTTAAGTTGTAGGACATTTCCAGGGGAAGATGAGGACTCTGACCACAATCTATTGGTTATGAACTGTAGATTAAAACTGAAGAAATTGCAAAATGGTGGGAATTTAAGGATATGGAACCTGGATAAACTGACTAAACCAGAGGTTGTACAGAGTTTCAGGGACAGTATAAGGGAACAATTGACAGGAATGGGGGAAAGAAATACAGTAGAAGAAGAATGGGTACCTCAGACGAAGGAAGTAGTGAAGGCTGCAGAGAATCAAGTAGGTAAAAAGACGAGGGCTAGTTAAAATCCTTGGGTAACACATGAAATATTGAATTGATGAAAGGAGAAAATATAAAAATGCAGTAAATGAAGCAGGTAAAAAGAAATACAAACGTATCAAAAATGAGATCGACAGGAAGTGCAAAATGGCCAAGCAGGGATGGCTAGATGACAAATGTAAGGATGTAGAGGCTTATCACAATAGGGGTAAGATAGATACAGCCAACAGGAAAATTAAAGAGACATTTGTAGAAAAGAGAGCCACTTGTATGAATATCAAGAGCTCAGACGGAAACCCAGTTCTAGGCAAAGAGAGGAAAACAGAAAGGTGGAAGGAGTATATAGAGGGTCTATACAAGGGCGATGTACTTGAGGACAATATTATGGAAATGGAAGAGGATGTAGATGAAGATGAAATGCGTGAAGAGTTTGACATAGCGCTGAAAGACCTGAGTCTAAACAAAGCCCTTGGAGTAGACAACATTTCATTAGAACTACTGACGGCCTTGGGAGAGCCAGTCCTGACAAAACTCTTCCATCTGGTGAGCAAGATATATGAGACAGGCGAAATACCCTCAGACTTCAAGAAGAATATAATAATTACAATCCCAAAGAAAGCAGGTGTTGACAGATGTGAAAATTATCGAACTTTCAGTTTAATACGTCACAGCTGCAAAATACAATTTCTACAGAAACCAGATGGCAGCTATAGGAGTCGAGGGACATGAAAGGGAAGCAGTGGTTGGGAAGGGAGTGACACAGGGTTGCAGCGTCTCCCCGATGTTATTCAATCTGTATACTGAGCAAGCAGTGAAGGAAACAATAGAAAAATTCGGAGTGGGTACTAAAATTCATGGAGAAGAAATAAAAGCTTTGAGGTTCCCCGATTACATTGTAATTCTTTCACAGACAGCAAAGGACTTGGAAGAGCAATTGAACGGAATGGACAGTGTTTTGAAAAGAGGGTATAAGATCAACATCAACAAAAGCAAAACGAAGATAATGGAATGTAGTTGAATTAAGTCGGGTAATGCTGAGGGAATTAGATTAGGAAATGAGACACTTAAAGTAGTAAAGGAGTTTTGCTATTTGGGGAGCAAAGTAACTGATGATGGTCGAATTAGAGAGGATATAAAATGGCAAGGAAAGCGTTTCTGAAGAAGAGAAACTTGTTCACATCGAGTATAGATTTAAGTCGTTTCTGAAAGTATCTGTATGGAGTGTAGCCATGTATGGAAGTGAAACATGGACAATAAATAGTTTGGACAAAGAAGCTTTCGAAATGTGCTGCTACAGAAGAATGTTGAAGATTAGATGGGTAGGTCACGTGACTGATGAGGAGGTATTGAATAGGACTGGGGAGAAGAGAAGTCTGTGGCGCAACTTCACTAGAAGATGGGATCGGTTGGTAGGACATGTCCTGAGGCATCAAGGGATCACAAATTTGCCACTGGAGGACAGGGTAGAGGGTAAAAATCGGAGAGGGAGACCAAGAGATGAGTACACTATGCAGTTTCAGAAGGATGTAGGTTGCAGTAGATACTGGGAGATGAAGAAGCTTGCGCAGGACAGAGTAGCATGGAGAGCTGCATCAAACCAGTCTCAGGACTGAAGACCACAACAACAACAACAACAAGTCTAGGGGACTGATGACCTCAGATGTTAAGTCCCATAATGCTTAGAGCCATTTCAACCATTTGACAAACCGAAAGCTGGGCGACGGAAAACCTCTATGGATAAACATCAACCGCTTTTATGGCATCGTTCATTACGAGTCCGGAGTGCAATACTACCGAATTTCACAGGAAATTGGACCAGCCAGACAACAAGAGTGAGAGCGTAGTTTTGATGCTCGTGCTCGGATTCCGATTCACGTGTTGCTTTAAGTCTGCGAGGAATGACTCAAGCCAGTAGCGACCACCTTACAACGCGTGTAAGTAGGCTGTTTAGGTTTTTGTGTTGGTAGCGTCATGTAGCGCTCTGTATGAAAATCAATGAGCTGTGTGCAGTCTGAGGCTGGTTTGCATTGTTGGAATACTCGCTACTGTAGTGTTGGGCAGCTGGATGTGAACAGTGCGTAGCGTTGCGCAGTTGCAGGTGAGCCGCCACCAGTGGTGGATGTTGGGGAGAGAGATGGCGGACTTTTGAGAGTAGATGATCTAGACGTGTGTCCATCAGAGACAGTAAATTTGTAAGGCTGGATGTGATGAACTGATATATATATACTCCTGGAAATGGAAAAAAGAACACATTGACACCGGCGTGTCAGACCCACCACACTTGCTTCGGACACTGCGAGAGGGCTGTACAAGCAATGATCACACGCACGGCACAGCGGACACACCAGGACCCGCGGTGTTTGCCGTCAAATGGCGCTAGCTGCGCAGCATTTGTGCACCGCCGCCGTCAGTGTCAGCCAGTTTGCCGTGGCATACGGAGCTCCATCGCACTCTTTAACACTGGTAGCATGCCGCGACAGCGTGGACGTGAACCGTATGTGCAGTTGACGGACTTTGAGCGAGGGCGTATAGTGGGCATGCGGGAGGCCGGGTGGACGTACCGCCGAATTGCTCAACACGTGGGGCGTGAGGTCTCCACAGTACATCGATGTTGTCGCCAGTGGTCGGCGGAAGGTGCACGTGCCCGTCGACCTGGGACCGGACCGCAGCGACGCACGCATGCACGCCAAGACCGTAGGATCGTACGCAGTGCCGTAGGGGACCGCACCGCCACTTCACAGCAAATTAGGGACACTGTTGCTCCTGGGGTATCGGCGAGGACCATTCGCAACCGTCTCCATGAAGCTGGGCTACGGTCCCGCACACCGTTAGGCCGTCTTCCGCTCACGCCCCAACATCGTGCAGCCCGCCTCCAGTGGTGTCGCGACAGGCGTGAATGGAGAGACGAATGGAGACGTGTCGTCTTCAGCGATGAGAGTCGCTTCTGCCTTGGTGCCAATGATGGTCGTATGCGTGTTTGGCGCCGTGCAGGTGAGCGCCAGAATCAGGACTGCATACGACCGAGGCACACAGGGCCAACACCCGGCCTCATGGTGTGGGGAGCGATCTCCTACACTGGCCGTACACCTCTGGTGATCGTCGAGGGGAGACTGAATAGTTCACGGTACATCCAAACCGTCATCGAACCCATCGTTCTACCATTCCTAGACCGGCAAGGGAACTTGCTGTTCCAACAGGACAATGCACGTCCGCATGTATCCCGTGCCACTCAACGTGCTCTAGAAGGTGTAAGTCAACTACCCTGGCCAGCAAGATCTCCGGTTCTGTCCCCCATTGAGCATGTTTGGGACTGGATGAAGCGTCGTCTCCCGCGGTCTGCATGTCCAGCACGAACGCTGGTCCAACTGAGGCGCCAGGTGGAAATGGCATGGCAAGCCGTTCCACAGGACTACATCCAGCATCTCTACGATCGTCTCCATGGGAGAATAGCAGCCTGCATTGCTGCGAGGGGTGCTAAAAATATTGTGTGTCAGTTTAGTGTTGATCGGAATAGGTACAGAGCGAAATGTCTGAGTACGTAAAGTTGTGCTCAGCTGTTTGAAAATCAAATAACGTAAGAGATTTACCAGCACAGTCATTCACTAATTTTTCTAAGGGGACGTTTCTCGCACAGGACGACACGTCGTTCACATCCTGTAGCTTTTGTGTTACTGAACAGTATTTGCCTTGTTGTGAACAAAAGACTACATAATTCGGAAATGAATACAGCAACCTGGTTGGTAAATAGCCCAAGAGGTTTCCCTTCTCCAATCTCATACTACTTGACATTAAACTTATGTTACGCGCCTCTTTCTGTTTCAGATAAGCGGTTCCACATGTATAGACCACCTGTAGATCACTGTCCAAAAAATTGTAAAATAAAAAATAAAAACACTCATCACCCCAAACAGGTTGAATGGAATTTCGGGTCGTCTACCTTTAGAAGCCTGCATCGTACAAAATAAGAAATAAGATTAAATGATCCCACAGGTTACGGAAGTCTGCTGTCTGATTCGAAGTAGTGGTGTTACAGCCGAGGGGTGACGTACTGCGGCAGAACAGACAGTCCAGCACACTGCGGGTGGACGCACGCAGCTGCCCCGGCTGCCCCTCGCGCCCTGGTTAGGCGGCCGCAGTGTCACGTTGCCTGCCTGCCCTCCCACCCCAATTACTGAGCCCTTCTCGTCCGGTCACGTGAAAGCACTACGTCTCACTCCAGCACACCACAAGCTGCCAGTAAACGGATAAATCAACAATAGAGATTGTTACGTATCTTCTTGACGCATTAATTTACCAACAGCCGTATGTATTGTAGAAATTTATTTTATTTTATAAACTTCTATGTGCTACCAGTGTCGGCATTACATTGATGGCATCCTCAGGCCTCTGTACAATGAGTAGAAGAAATGTACTATTATAAAAAATATAGAACATACGTTAAGAATTGACAGGAATCATATTAACTATGTAAGTGGCTCAAAGAGATATATTGTATATCATTACAACTATATGTAACATTAGGGCACATATGCTTCTGCCTATGTCATGCTGTTGTTAACAGTTTTCACTGTTTTACTCAAATAAAGCATGATATATGAACATATGTGTACGCTATCATTCATAAAACCGTAACACACAGTTGTAGTAGGCCATGCAACAGATCAGATGTACTGCACACATTCGTACGTCCAGTAGAACAGGGGAAGAATTTTTTAACTAAAAATTACCTAATATAAATAACAATAAAATAAATTAAAATATAAAAAATGTGACAACCATGTCAGAATGCAGAATGCATGGTCTAGGTCGTATTATGTGTGGTACGACAAACCGCTGCCGGAATATGAACGATAAAAAGCATAAAAGAGTTTGTCTTAAAACCCAATTTCATTCGCGAAGTAAACCAATGCAGTCGTACTATAAAATCATCAAACACCTAGTCATCGTAGACACTTCATTAGGACCCTTATGTAGGACAATCCCACATTGTGCTGAGTGGATTAATGCAACGCCAATAGCTGCCTCATGTAGTCATGGTTACAAAGAAGTTTCTCAATCTCTGTATCTTAAGAAATGTCTGTTTGCCTACATATAAGTCCTATACAATTATGCAGGATTGTACCAAGTGGAATCGATTGAATAGAAAGGAAAAGAAGAAAAAGAGAAATATAGGAGGCCACCTATATGTATGAAGATAAATCTCAAAAAGAAATGTATACAGTTACTAAGACTAAGGGTATGACGTATAGCTATGTCAAATCATTCTGAGGTTGCATTAAGAGCAGGTGTAGTAGCGTATGAGATGACTATCCGGATCTTAAGTACATCATTCAGTGTCATCGTTTTCTGTCTAATGACCTTAGTGAATCAGAAATTATCTGCATGGGTCAAAATGTCACGGTACCTAAAAACTGATCAAAATATTTGTCTAGCTAAAGTCAGACAATAACAGACTTATACCCATTAGCTGAGTGTCAGGAAATGCAATGTTGTATCAAGCATAAAATTGGTTAAGTGGCAACTCAATAGTGCAACGATAGTTGAACAGTACAGTAATCCAAAAGGGTTAGAAAATAATGTTGGACACATTTGTAAGTTATGGCAGTGGACAACTTCCATGGGAGGGGAAAAATGTAGTATTGACCATAAGTGCCTTATATTGGCAAATATCAAAATTGCACCTAAGCATAGTACACAAAATTCCAAAGTATTCTACTAAAACCCCCATGATCATCAGTACTCAGTTATTATAAGTATCTCATTTGAAGATGTATGGCCACAGTGACCTAACAATATCTATGAGAACATAAGTTATTTTGCTGGTACATCACTGATGACCTGGACCAAAGTTGACATATAAGTCACTGCCTTTTTATCTATACCGATATCATCAAATCTAGAGGGGGTAACACATATAACGCTGTGTCTGTAAAACTGTTCATCCATCGGTCGTAAAGTGTTTATGATATTATTTCTCAAAGAAAAAGTTATTTGTATGTGTATGTGAGTATGTCCGATGGAGTCTATTCCTACTACGTAAAGGATATCTCAGGTCCTTTCATAATGCAGACACAAATTAATTCGATAGTTTCCTTTCATCCCTGAACTTCGGCGTATAGATCATTTGCGTATTCATGTTTAGTATTTGGTCTTAAAACACATTGCTTAAGAATACAAATTAGTTTTATATCATTAAAACACTATTTTTAACTATCTACAATTTTTGTATCACCTGCAACGCGGAAACTAAGAGTCCGAGACAAACAATGAATAAGCTCTTCTTTGTAGGTAATGAAATGTAGTGTGTTGGGAAACATTCGCTGGAAACCGCGGTTTTCGAAGTAGTTAAGTAAAACCTAAGATTGTAACACCCGGGCCCCCACGCTCATGCCTGCCGGAGTGGCCGAGCGGTTTTAGGCGCTATAGTCTGGAACCGCGCGACCGCTACGGTCGCAGGTTGGAATCCTGCCTCGGGCATGGATGTGCGTGATGTCCTTAAGTTAGTTAGCTTCAAGTAGTTCTAAGTTCTAGGAGACTGATGACCTCTGAAGTTAAGTCCCATAGTGCTCAGTGCGATTTGAACTGTAAAACTTTCACACATACAGAATGAAAACTGATGACTGACTGAAACTCTCAGCTGCCGACTGGTGTTGTTGATATACCTCGATGTGGACAGCTGAAAATGTGTGCCCCGACCGGAACTCGAACCCGGGACATCCAGTTTACAATGGCAGACCCTCTATCCATCTGAGCCACCGATGACACACTCTTCCCGTGAGACTCACATTCCCAACTGTCCAAACTTCTACATATGTAATGTACCTTATAGATATTTGCCCATTCACTTATTACTCGCGTACGCTATGGCGATTCCCGTAAGAGTTTGGGCAACCTGTGCGAATTCGCACAGACGAAGGTCAATGGCTGGGCAGGCTTTAGCTATATATATATGAAGACAGTAACTGTTCTCGAAAGAACAGAATACTGTTGATGACCGTGCAGCTTTTCCCTGGAATAAATGATGACTAACTGAAACTCTCAGCTGCCGACAGATATAAGCAGGAGATTCCGGGTTCGAGTCCCGGTCGGGACACACATTTTCAGCTGTCCACATCGAGGTATATCAACAACACCTGTCGGCAGCTGAGAGTTTCAGTTAGTCATCACGGTCATCAACAGTATTCTGTTGTTTCGAGAACAGTTACTGTCTTCATACATATAGAATGGAAACTGTATTTTACAAAAATAGTGTGCATTTCTTTTGGAGTGAACCTCGTAGAAACGTATGTGGTGAGGGAGATGAAAGTGAAATGATGGTGTGGCGTTATTCGCGGGGAGACCGCCTCTGGGGATGTCCTCGTCGATTAAGTCGAAATGAAGTAATTAAGACGACACGAGGACCCTGACCCGGTGCGAAGAAACAAGCCGAGCCGGCAGCGATATAGAGGCAGCCACGCTAACCAGTAGACCACGAGCTGCCGATAGAGAGATGAAAAGTTGTAAACAGATAGAACAGTGCGACAGCAGATGAATGTACAGTACGGAGAGCTTCCGGGGTGACCTCGCCGTGTGCCGGTGTTTACGCAGCAGGGCCAGACTGGGGTTAGGGGGAGGGAGGGAGGGAGGGGGCAGGCGGCCGTGTTTGGCGACAGCGCGCCGCCCCGCCCCGGCCGGTAATCGGGGATTGAAGCCGCGGCCCGCGGCCACCGCAGCAGCGCTACGTCAACACCGGGCCATTAGGGAGCGGCCGCAGCGCGGCGTGGCGCTCTGTCCCGCCACCAGGCGAGCACCTGCCTGCCTACTCCACAGTGCCTCGCCAGGCGTCGCCAGCTCTCCGGTTTTATACTACTGCGATAGCTACAGGACGTTCGATAGGATATACAGGTTTTGAGGTATACCAGTTACAAAGGGGAGGACATATACGTTCTCAACAGCGCCACGCTGAACGGATCCGCTCATGACCCACTTCTCAGTCTTTGTGTCACACATACATGTTTACTGGCGCGTTTGAATGCAGAAAAGATCGTGCGATTCCGTTAGCACGATATAAATTTTAAAAACTGTTTAAAGTGTTGTCGCAAAGACTCCGAATCAGTTGTAGGGCACCACTTTGCGTGGTACTTAAAGTCCAATCTTCGATCCCGGTCCAACACACAGATTTACTCTACATCTACATCTACATCCATACTCCACAAGCCACCTGACGATGTCGGTATGCCTCTGTGTGGTGGTCTCGAATCTCTCTGATTTTATCCTCATTATATCTTCTCGAGATATACGTAGGAGGGAGCGATATACTGCTTGACTCCTCGGTGGAGGTACGTTCTCGAAACTTCAACAAAAGCCCGTACCGAGCTACTGACCGTCTCTCTTGCAGGGTCTTCCACTGGAGTTTATCTATCATCTCCTTAACGCTTTCGCGATTACTAAATGATCCTGTAACGAAGCACGCTGCTCTCCGTTGGTTCTTCTCTATCTCTTCTATCAAACCTATCTGGTACGGATCCCACACTCATGAGCAATATTCAAGCAGTGGGCGAACAAGTGTACTGTAACCTACTTCCTTTGTTTTCGGATTGCATTTCCTTAGGATTCTTCCAATGAATCTCAGTCTGGCATCTGCTTTACCGACGATTAATTTTATATGATCATTCCGTTTTAAATCACTCCTAATGCGTACTCCCAGATAATTTATGGAATTAACTGCTTCGAGTTGCTGACCTGTTATATTGTAGCTAAATGATAAAGGACCTTTCTTTCTCTGTATTCGCAGCAAATTACACTTGTCTACATTGAGATTCAATTTCCGTTCCCTGCACCATGCCTCAATTCGTTGCAGATCCTCCTGCATTTCAGTACAATTTTCCATTGTTACAACCTCTCGATATACTACAGCATCATCCGCTAAAAGCCTCAGTGACCTTCCGATTTTATCCACAAGGTCATTTATGTATATTGTGAATAGCAACGGTCCTACGACACTCCCCTGCGACACACCCGAAATCACTCTTACTTTGGAAGACCTCTCTCCATTGAGAATGACATGGTGCGTTCTGTTATCTAGAAACTCCTCAATCCAATCACACAATTGGTCTGATAGTCTACATTCTCTTACATTGTTCATTAAATGACTGTGGGGAACTGTATCGAATGCCTTGCGGAAGTCAAGAAACACGGCATCTACCTGGGAAGCCGTATCTATGGCCCTCTGAGTTTCGTGGACGAATAGCGCGAGCTGGGTTTCACACGATCGTCTTTTTCGAAACCCAGGCTGATTCCGACAGAGTAGTTTTCTTGTCTTTAGAAAAGTCATTATACTCGAAAATCATATGTGTTCTAAAATTCGGCAACTGGGTGACGTTAGAGATATAGGTCTACAGCACATCTGTTCGACGTCCCTTCTTGAAAACGGGGATGACCTGTGCCCCTTTCCAATCCTTTGGAAGGCTATGCTCTTCTAAAAAGCCACGGTACACCGCTGCAAGAATGGGGCAAGTTCCTTCGCGTACTCTGTGTAAAATCGAACTGGTAACCCATCAGGTCCAGCGGCCTTTCCTCTTTTGAGCGACTTTCTCTATCCCTCTGTCATCTATTTCGATATCTACCATTTTGTCATCTGTGTGATAATCTAGAGAAGGAACTACAGTGCAGTCTTCCTCTGTGAAGCAGCTTTGGAAAAAGACATTTAGTATTTCGGCCTTTAGTCTGTCATCCTCTGCTTCAGTACCATTTTGGTCACAGAGTGTCTGGACATTTTGTTTTGATCCAAAATTTCTTAGGATTTTCTGCCAAGTCAGTACACAGAACTTTACTTTCGAATTCATTGAACGCCTCTCGCATAGCCCTCCTCACACTACATTTCGCTTCGTGTTAATTTTTGCTTGTGTGCAAGGCTTTGGCTATGTTTATGTTTGCTTTGAAGTTCCCTTTGCTTCCGCAGCAGTTTTCTAACTCGGTTGTTGTAACACGGTGGCTCTTTTCCATCTCTTACGATCTTGCTCGGCACATACTCATCTAACACATATTGTACGATGGTTTTGAACTTTGTCCACTGATCCTTAACACTATCTGTACTTGAGACAAAACTTTTGTGTTGAGTCGTCAGGTACTCTGTAATCTGCTTTTTGCCACTTTTGCTAAACAGAAAGATCTTCCTACCTTTTTTAATATTTCTATTTACGGCTGAAATCATTGATTCAGTAACCGCTTTATGATCGCTGATATCCTGTTCTGCGTTAAAAGAGTCCGGGTCTGTTTGTCACCAGGAGGTCTAATATGTTATCGCCACTAGTCGGTTCTCTGTTTAACTGCTCAAGGTAGTTTTCAGATAAAAGACATTTCAAAAATGTCACTGGGTTCTTTGTCCCTGCCACTCGTTATAAACGTTGGAGTCTCCCAGTCTATAACTGGCAAATTAAAATGTTCACCCAGAACTATAACACGGTCGGGAAATCTACTCGAAATATTTTCCAAATTTTCCTTCAGGTGCTCTGCCACAACAGCTGCTGAGCCAGGGGGCCTATAGAAACATCCAATTACCATGTTTGAGCGTGCTTTAACCGTGACCTTCACCCAAATTATTTCACATTTCGGATCTCCGGAACTCGCAAAAATTTTCTTATGGAGATTCATATGGTGTGTATCTACCGGGTGTCTCTCCTAAGATTCCTTAGGCACATTTCCTCAGCTCTTTCGGCAGATATTTTTACGGTGTGGCGCAGCTAAAAATGGCCCGCCGTCTCATTGAATGCGAATGCAATATTTCGTCTTCTGAAATAAACAGCCACAATGGACAGTATTATGCAGTAATCGACTATTTTATTCTGTCAGCATTTCCGTTTATTTCATCAGTGAAGCTAGACATTTCTCTTTCCGGTCTGTGTCGATAGGAGAAAGAACTGAAATTGTCGAAGCATATGTGAAGACATGTTCAATTATGTAATCTCGCAATATTTTTTGAGCTCAAATATCCGAATAGAGGACTACCAGCAAAGAGAACACTACAGAGTCTCTATAAAAACTGGCGCAACTGCTGTGCAAAATGTAAAACGAAAAATAATTATTGCAGTCCGCACACCAGAATTCATTGCAGACATTCGCCGAAGAATTCTTCAGAGCTCAAATAAGTCTACACGTAAATTCGCTCAACAACAGTATGCAAATAGGAGGAGTTGCCAGTGGATATTGAAGAATCTTAAGCACTGAAGCGGCAAGGAAACGGTGTAGGCATGCGTATTCAAATACAGAGATATGTAAACAGGCAGAAAAAGACGCTGCGGTCGGAAACGCCTGTTTAAGGCAACAAGTATCTGGCGCAGTTGGTAGATCGGTTACTGCCGCTACAATGGTTTATCAAGATTTAAGTGAATTTGAATGTAATATTATAGTCGGCGCACGAGCTATGGGACACAGCATCTCCGAGGCAGCGAAGAAGCCCGGATTTTCCCGTACAACCATTTCACGAGTGTACCGTGAATATCAGGTATCTTAAAACATCAAATCTCCGACAGCGCTGCGACCGGCAAAAGATCCTGCATAACGCGAACAACGATGATTGAAAAGAATCGATCAACGTGACAGAAGTGCAACCCTTTTACAAATCGCTGCAGTTTTCAATTGCTGGGCCATCATCAAGTGTCAGCGTGCGAACTATTCAGCGAAACATCGTCGATGTGGGCTTTTGGAGCTGAAGGCCCACTCGTGTACCCTTGATGACTGCGTGACACAAAGCCTTACGCATCGCCTGGGTCCGTCAACACCAGCACTGGACTGTTGATGACTGGAAACATGTTGCCTGGTCTAACGAGTCTTGTTTCAAATTGTATCCAGTAGATGAACGTGCACGGGTTTGGGGACAACCTCATGAATGCTTGGGCCCTTCATGTCAGCAGGAGACTGTTCAAGCTTTTGGAGGCTCTGCAATGGTTTGGGTAACGTGCAGTAGTTGGGATATGGGACCCGTGATATGTCTAGATACTACTCTGACAGGTGACACGTATGTAAGCATTCTGTCTCATCCCCTGCAACCATTCATGTCAATTGTGCATTCCCACGGACTTGGGAAATTCCAGCAATGCAACACCACGCAAGTCCAGAACTTTTACAGAGTGGCTCCAGGAACCGTCTTCTGGGTTTCAACACTTCCGCTGACCACCACACTCCCCAAACATGAACATTACTGAGCATATCTGGGATGCCTCGCAACGTGCTGTTGAGAAGACATCGCCACCACCTCGTGCTCTTACGGACTTATGGACAGCCATGCAGAATTCGTGGTGTCAGTCCCCTCCGGCACTACTTCAGACATCATCGAATCAATGCTACGTCGTGCTGCGGCACTTCTGCGTGCTCGCTAGGACTTACACGATATTGTGCAGGTGTACAAGTTTCTTTGGTTCTTCAGTGTATATCGTGCTGTAAGCCAACATTTATGGCAACGACGTTCGCTGAATCAAACACCATGCGATTTTGTCCTGTGGGGAAACTTGAAGAGCAAGGTCTGTGAGACAAACTCACACTTTCTATACTTCACAAGATAATCATTACTACAATTTACCACGAAGGTAAATCATATAGTATGGTTTTATGGTTGTTTGTGTTAATTGAACATGACAGTGCAATTTTAGCGTCCAACCTAATGTAATATTTAGCCTTTAGAAATTGTCCTGGAAGAGTAAAGTCGTGTAACACAGTGACAACACTATGTAGGGGATGTGCTCGAAACAGACTTTAAATATCAAGTCAGTGAGGATTTTTTTCAGCTTGGTGAACAAATGATGGATATCTTCCCATCACTTCGTGTAAATGTTTAAAGATGGTAGCGCCTTGTTCACTCAGACAAAAGTGGCGGAGAAATGTCCAGCAAAATGATTGGTTGCCGTCTCATTAGTCTTACTCCATGCCTGATTGGAGAAAATTCCACGCCTCAGAGGGCAATGCCCAATCCTCAAGGCGAGGGGTCAGTGTTCGCTCCTCCCCCTTCCTCCCTCTGACTGGAAGGAGCGGAGCCACGTCAGACGTTCTTGTTTTTTCTCTTTTACCAATTAATCCTCTCAACAACATATGCCACTCTGCATATACTGGAGGGCTTCAGATTTTAACACAATATGTACTACGTAGGCCAATTCAGCTTCAGCGTGCTTGATTCGTTTCCCATAACAGAGTGTTGGGAAGCATAATTTCGGCTCATTTTCTTTATCTTCCAGGCAAAAGTGCGTGTAAATGATGAACTGCTCACGCTCTCTGCTATGAAAATGCACAGGAAAGACTGAAGAGCGGGCTGAAGAGCTTAATTAAATGTCATTGTTGCCAGAAAAGCCAGGTGGAATGTATTTGCATGCCACAGACAGTGAATAGCTTTTTAACCACATATTACGGATTCAGTTCAGGCAAATCACATAACCGGAAATTATTTCCCACTGATAGACCTAACTACGAGGACTGCCTCACAAAACTGGAGAACCCGAATCGCAGCTGGAAACTCCACGTTTTCAGGGAGCGTGTAAAGTTCTTTCAGTGAATTTAAAATCGTGGTAAATTTATGAAGAACATGACAGTATGAGACCTCTTACCAGTAGAACGTTGCATCATTTCTGGCCAGGATGCATGCACTGATTCGTTTGCTAAGGCCGTCATAAAAATATTGTGTCATCCCCTAAGACAGAGTGGCCCACACATTACATAACGGCACCTTGACATTCTCGTTACTACCACTGAGAGGGTGTTGACAGCAGACTTGACACCACACTTGTTCTGTCAGAGACAGATCAGGCTATGTTGTTCGCCGCGGGAGTATTACAAAATCAAGCAAACACTTCATACAGACACGTGTCATGTCTTTCTCTATGTCAGTGGTCTTTCTTCCAAGGAATCCCGTTATAAACTTCGACGACCATTTCTTTTAGACTTTCGTATCGACTACACAGACCAGCTATAAACCTAGTATTGTGTCTCCGAATTCGTTAGACGTCGCTTGGTGTGACTTATTAGTAACGTTTCGAACTCTGGAAACGTATACTACAATTTCAGAATGGAATTTTCACTCTGCAGGAGAGTGTACGCTGATACGAAACTCCCTGGAACATTACAACTGTGTATTGTGCCGAGACTCGAAATGGGACCTTTGCCTGACGCAGGCAAGTGCTTTACCAAATGAGTCACGCAAGCCCTGCTCACAATCTGCCCTCATAGCTTCATTCCAGAACTACTTCACCTCCTACCTTCCGAATTTCAAAGAAAGTGGTCCTGCGAAATTCGCAAACTACCACTCTTGAAAAAAGGATATTGCTGAGATATGGCTTTGTCACAGCCTGGAGGATCAACTGGATGAAATTTTCACTCTGTAGAAGAGAGTGCGCAGGTACGACAATTCCTGCCAAGGAAAATATCACAGAAGTTCTCCTGTGAAACTTGCAAGAGTAGCACTTCCAGATGAATGGATATTATGGAGACATGGCTTAGCAACAGACTGGAGGATGTCTCCAGAACTGAATTTTCACCCTACAACGGAGCATGTGTATGAAACATTATTTGGAAGAATTTCGGGAAAGGATAGTACGTACATGAAAGAACTTCCATATATCATTCTAGACTGACCAGTTCTAGAGTACGAAAGCTGCCACATTAAAACCGTGTGCCGGACTGAGACTCGAAATCGGGTTCTTTGCATCTCGCGGGTGAGTTCTCTACCGATTTATTTTCAGTTTGGAAGACAAGGTAATGGCGGAAATGAAGCTGTGAGGACGGCTCATAAATAGTGCTTGGAGAGCTCAACTGATAGAAGACTTCCCTCCGAGTTCGAGTCTCGGTCCGGCACACGGTTTTAATCTGCCTGCTTTCGTACTCTAGAACTGGTCAGTCTAGAATGATATATGGAAGGTCTTTTGTGTGCGTACTATCCTTTCCGGAAATTCTTCCAAAGAATGTTTCATACAGTTGGCTTTTCTTATACTCATTTTACGCCGTCTCATTTCATACCACTTCTTGGTATTATCCCACAATACTCATATGATGTGACGGCCTGAAGATATCATCACTAATAATCTTTTATCTCATTTTTCGACTACACATGATTAGTGTAAAATATCATTCTGATAAATCGAAAATATAGGACTATAGATTCTTTGTTGCTGACATGATTTGGGATTCTGACAGAGTGAACACTAAGAAGAGTGGACATTTATCTGGGAATATAATGTCGTGCTGTCGTTATACCCGCTTCATGCGACAGAAATCGGGCTACACAATTCTGTGTTTCTGCATTCTGAGTTAATTCTGCCTCAAACATCAGTTATTATTTTTTTTCAACTGACCAATCAAAGTCTATTTATAGTTTTAGAACTAAAAGAAATAGTAGTTTAAATTTATTTTAATAGTGTGTCAGCAAATAACCGGCGGATATATCACCTGTAAATTTTCCTGTGAGTAACCGTGGGTGCATGCGCGCACGTGTGCTTGTACGTGTGTGTGTGTGTGTGTGTGTGTGTGTGTGTGTGTGTGTGTGTGTTTGAATGAGAGAGAGAGAGACGGAGAAAGAGAGAGAGAGAGAGGTGGGGAAGAGAGAGAGAGATGGAGAGAGAGAGAGAAACAGTAGTCTCTTGTCGTAAAACAGAGACAAAACTAGTGGATGAGACTGGGCATAAACTGACTTCTCTTGGTTAGGTTTAGGTTACTGTATAACTTACGCACGCTTGCAGTTGTTGCCCTCAAACTTCAGTTTTGTACTCGCCTAATTGTGACGAATTAGGTACCTCACTTCTGCGGAAAATCTGCTTTCAGATACACGCCAAAGTGAATGAAGGACTAAGGGTGCTGGAAAGTTGATCATATAAAATAGCACTACACAGAAAATTTAACTAGCACGTGTTTTTTTGTGTATAAAACACCAAGTATTAATAGGTGTTATGAAGAAAATCCCATCACATTTAAGGAGGTTACAAAATAACTACATATGAATGAAAAACTAAATAATTTAACAGGGGGTCGTTCACTTTCAGACCTAAATGGTATTCACGAAATATGCAGACTCAGGTGTCTTAGTTTTGCATTGCAATTAATGTTTGACTTGCTACAAAAATTCATAATAGTCATGTTCACGCAGCCCTCGACAGCAACTATGGTCTCATTCTTTCGTTGGCTAACACACCATTTTCAGTTAGCTAACACATTCTTGTTACTACATATGAGTGAATCTTTGTAAAGTCCCGCGCTTAAGAGTGGCTGCATCTTTACTGGGAATCCATGTTTCCGTCGAGAGAGGCGTAAACATTATTGGTTGCTTCGGCAGCGTTAGTATCGGTGCAGACTGAAGTAATCTCTGGGAAGTAAGCCATCCGAACAACAGCACGAAAACCCTCATATTGAATATATTTCTACTTTGTAATTTGTTGCCCGAATTACAAAAGAAATATACAGATAAATGTGTCTCATGCAGATCTGCAGTTCTTGTGTATGTAACCGCAGTTAAAAGTAAGTATAAAGGTTGTACTCCGTGATTAATGGAGCAAAGGAAAATCGTCGATATTTGTTTCGTGACCTCCTGGATACTCAACGTGTTGCTGAAAAGAAATTGTGCACGGCTTCAACTAATCAAAAGTTACAATAGGTGGAAATTCAGAGGCCTCATTAATTACATCCAACCTGTAACGCTGTTTGGAAATTAAGAGCTAGTATCAGCTGCTGACTACAGGTGATAGCAGTCTGGAAGATTTGTTGATTCTCAGCTTCCGCCCATCCCTTGTTTCCGTCGTCAGAGGTTAGATGACCGACTACCACGATGAACCATGTAGACAACTAACACTAGATTCCTATTCGCAACGGCAGGCTTGCATTTTCTAGGATATTCAAAAGAACGAACCTCCAGTTAGGCAACAAGTTGGCTGTCATTTATTATGAGTGCTTACACTTACAGCCCAACAGGAAATGGTACATAATGGCAGAATAGAAGTAATTCTCCCCTGGAATGTGACTACAGCGTCAGGGTTTTTCCTCATCCCACACATTGCTCTTCCTGCTGTTCGAGATACCATCACAATCATATGATGCCTCGTCAGTAAACAGCGCAATTTGGAGAAAATCCTGTCGATCAATCCATCGGAGCAACCACTGACACAATGCCACCATTGGTACAAAGTCAGTAACATGCATTTCATTGACTCTCTACGGGCGATATAGGTGTAATTTCTGGTCGTGGAGTACTCTACACACGCTGGTATATGCAGCGCCCATTTCACGAGCAGTACAACGATTACTTGCAACACGCTACGGCGTCTCCTCCTCAAAGTCGGGAGTGCGAGTGGCCCTCATGTTGCCACATCCCTCATTTCTTCTTTCCAATGAACCTGTCTCCCGCATTCGTCGATGAAGAGAAATAAACTCTTCCTGACGGATGATGTCTGATGGGAAATCGTTTACTGTACAGCCTTTCAGAAAAAAAATGGGTCAAATGGCTCTGAGCACTATGGGACTTCACTTCTGGGGTCATCAGTCCCCTAGAACTTAGAACTACTTAAACCTAATATTGTAACAAAGAAGCCCTCGGTGACAAATATTAAGTCAAAATTGGCCTGGTTTCGACGCTACTATGAGAGTCGTCTTCAGAATTAGAATAAATGAACTAAAACATTAGGTATATAGTACATTAATAAAATTAAAGTTTTTACTGACTCGAAACGATGCAGTACTTACAAGTGACATATTCTTGGCCGGAAAGGCGACGTCATGAACACTTGTCAGATGGCGAGCCGCTAAGGGCTGCTCGTACTGTGGACAGGGGTTGCAACAAGACTGAGGTGCCCACATTAGAAAGTGTGGGCAAGTAAACAAGGTATTGCTACGAGCGCCATCTAGTAGCCGCAGAAACAACTAGGCTACTGTACATTCAAAATTAGACACATGAAATTGTGATACAGCTGATTCAGGCATAACGTATGCATTAATAATAACAGGATGAAATTACATATTCATCTGCTGTAAATACAGATACATTTTGTAACGTAAAAACGTTAATAATGACATACAACAAAACAGCAAAGATGTGACAGGAAAACAACATTTCGGTAAACTGCATGAGGAAATCTGAATCAAAGATCAATCAATGGCTTTATACAGTCAAAAAAAGTTTTTAATTCGCAGCTGCAGCTGTTCGTTGAGAATGAGGCCATCATGACGAGTGAGATGTTTGAAAATCTGCAATTCCTCTAAGACATCTAACCTAAGCCCCTTCTTTTCGGTATGCAGAAAATTGTTATCGCCTATGGTTTTAGGCATGTGTCCAGTAATTAAGATATCATCTGCAAAGTATGAATTTAGGGGACTGGTGCCGTTCAACCGAATCTAAGGACATCACACACATCCATGGCCAAGGCAGGATTCGAACCTGTGACCGTAGCGGTCGCGCGGTTCCAGACTGAAGCGCCTAGAACCGCTCGGCCACCCGGCCGGCGCCTTTCAGCAGAAAGAGCCATGCAACGTACTTCCCCGTACGCACGGTGCATGTAAGCAGTTTCTGCGAAAATGTACCGGTAATGGTCCATCGTATTGTACAGTGCGTCTCTGAACAGCACTGAGTAATGAATAGGTTTGTCGTTGGTTCGTGGTTGTACTCTCTTAAAAGGTGACAATTATTGAATTAGATGAAATGAAATCGTCATAACTTATGAACGGTTTGTGTTAGGACGTTTAAACTGCACGATTCGCCGCGGGACATCATGGGAATTAGTAAGCGCATGCGCAAGCGTCTTATTGTTGTTGGCCATTAGCACATAGAGCGTACCTGAGCGTATAGCCCTTGCGAAGGCCTACTATGCGAGCAGTAACAGCCCAACTGTGCCTCAAAGCAAGTTTTCGACCGAGTTCTAGCTGAAGACAAGCGGTCCACGTGTGCTAACAATCAAGAAGTTGATTCGTAAGCTTGAGAGAACGGCTAGTGTTTGTGATGATAGTGCTGACAGTGTCGGTCGCCCAAAAAGGGTTAAAACGCCTCAAAACTTCTAGAAGCCACGCGCTGTGTTTCAAACCAGCGCCAGGGAATCGATCAGACGAGCTACACAACAGCTGGGAATCAACCGGGAGATACTGTGACAAATTATTTTTGAAGACCTGCATCTCTTCCCATGCAGAATTCATGTCCATCAGCGATTAAGCACCAGGGTCATGGAAGAGTGGTTTTTGCCAACACTATTATCCACAGAATGACAGACAGGAGTTAGATGTGAATATGGTTTGGTTTAGCGACGTAGCTCACTTTCATTTGGATGTGTTCGCCAATAAACAAAATTAGCACATCTGGGGAACTGAGAATCTAAATTTCGCGATCGAGAAGTCTCTTCACCCTCAACAGATCACTGTATGGTGCGATGTCCAGTCACGGAATAATCAGTGGGCTATTCCTTGATGCCACGATGACTACCGAACGGTAAGTGAAGCTTTTAGAAGATGATTTCATCCCCATTATCCAAAGTGACACTCATTTCGACTAGTTGTGATTCATTCAAGACGGAGCTCGAGTCCATCGAAGCAGGAGCGTGTTTGATGTCCTGGAGGAGCGCTTTGGGGACCGTACTTGGTCTCTGTGGTACCCAGAGGCCATTGGCATGAATCTCTATTGACCGCCATATTCTCCGGATGTGAACACACGCGACTCATTTTTGTGGGGCTATGTTTAAGCCAACGTGTACAGCAATTACCCCAAAACCATTTCTGAGCAGAAGACAACCATTCAGGTGGTCATCGACAGTATCGATGTTTCAACACTTCAGAGGGTCATGCAGAATTTCGCTATTCATGTGCGCCATCCCATCGCGATTGATCGCAGGCATGTCATAACCTAAATTATCTGTAGTGACGTTTACATGTTGAATAAAATGTGCACACGCTTTAGTTTGTAACTAATTTACATTTTTTCACCAGTTCAATAATTGTCACACTCAAAATGAGCACTGAATGCTGAGAGACCGGCGTCACTAACATTATTTTGTTCTCTAAACCTCGGTTTGAAGTTCCTCCCTGCTTACCCAACATAAAATCTGTCGCATCACTACATGTTACTTTATAACTGCCTACCAAGTTATATGTTTTGCTTTAATTTTTATTGTGTATAAGACGAGATCTTCTGTTCTCTGTCTTGAAGGCAGTTAGCATCCTACATTTTCGAAACAAACGACTTATTTTGTCGGACGGTTGACCCCGGTGTGGTAAGGTTTCAAACTTATGTTTTTCTAATGTGATCTCACTTCTATTCTCACTATGTTATTTCTCTTTTCTTGTGTATAATTTCATAACTAGTTTTAGGTCATAACCCTTGCGAGATGCTACCTTCTCCAGTGTATGAATTCACCATTAATCTTCGCCTCTATTAAAGGGTATTTGATTAACCTGTCAGTCACCGAGTGTAAATATGTCTCTTTGACCTATCAGTTCCATATATAGTCTATATGACATTTATGTCAAACGTTATCAAGAACTGTCGCCACCTAGGATCTAACAGGAGTAACATACATGAGAAACTGTGTACTGTGTTATAGCGCATATTTCAGATCCTGTAGTATTAGACGACGTACGTGGCATTGTTATAGAAGTACATAATGTAAGTAGACTTATATTACTGCTATTATGTGTACAGGCTAAGTTATAGAAATCGATGTGCGCACAGGTGTTTGTTCCTTTGTACCAGATGATACTGATGATGGGTTATAAACTAGAAAACCGGTTTTGTCAGATAGAACATTTCTAGTGCAGTTCATGTTGTATAGATGATGTCCTTCAATAAATTTCTGAAAGCTGCGGAGCACCAAGCATTCAACATTTTTACAGTCAATTGAGTCTACAGAGACCCTTAGTGTTCTTATGTTGCTTTTCTGCACTGATCTGCATCACAGTCACAAATCTGAAAATTTCTTCAGGGTATCTGCAAAACTATCTCTAATCCACAAATAGTAAATAACCTGGTCCGCATATCAAAGGAAGTGTGTGCGCAATGCTCCACTGGATCTGATCACCACCACCTGAGCTCAGATGGATTTCGTGTACCTTCAGAAGCTTGTGAAGCATTTTCATTCCCGAACTGAGGCCATTATGAATACTAGAGATGGTGTTACAAGGTAGACAAATTTTTTTTTCACTTTCTTGCTTATTTTGTAATGTTGAATGAATTGAAATATTTAAAAGTGTTTTACTGTGTTAAATAAAACTACGTTTTCGTAATACCGAATGTGCGTATTACTGATGCAAGAGCACTTTCACTTTGGACATACTGTAAATCTCCGGTGTCCATTTAGAGCACATAGCTACACACACGGAAACACACGGCTAATCAGACCTGCCCGCCTGCTCTTTGAGCCGCCGGCCACACGGAGCGGTGTCTTTGCGAGTCTCATCTCAGCCGTGGGGCGGGCAGCCATGTTGGTTCCGTGGGCCGGCGTGTAAACGCGCGGTGCCGAGTGCTAATAGGCCGGATTAGGCGGATCAGCGGGCTGGCTGCGCGGGCGGCCTAACCGCCAGGCGGACGGAGATCGCGCCGTAGAGGCCTCGCCGCAGCCGTTTTCTCACGTTCTCTTGTTTGTTCACGCCCGCTGTTGACGCCTGGGCGCTTTCCGTTTATTTGTTCCGTCTCTTTGCAAAGCCGATTTTCGTTTGTTGTCGACCAGTTGACAAACAGAGTGACAACTTTTATACTCCTATAAAGCAAACACACAGATGTTTTCTGCTCACTCTGTGCTGCACCTAGAGAAAAACAGAGAAGCATTTTTGAAATAAAAAAAGAGCAGTCTATTGACTGACCACTGTAAGTCCTTCATCGAGTACAGTTGTGAGTTTAAAATCTTTTGTTACATTGTTTCTCCTTCACACATGTACGAAATAATTATAAAATTTTATATATACGTATTTCTGGGTTTTAGGAGGTGGCTACTTGAAAACTACAAGGCAAACAGAGAACAGACAGACATGAGTGGACAAAACATCTGTCCAAGTTTTAAACTCATGTTGCAACTGCTCAGTATGGCCACCAGTTGTGATGCGTCAAATGTCAGTCCGTAATTCAAATCATTAACATGAAGTGCCGGAGAAGCTTATTTTTGAAATTTGTTCAGCGTGTTTCCTATCTGTAGCCGCGAACTAATTAGATGCAACAATACGGAGCGGATGTTTTGTCTTCATGTTCTGACACTCCTACAGCCTAACGCAACTACAAAAATTAAATGGTTCAGATGGCTCTGAGCACTATGGGACTTAACTTCTGAGATCATCCGTCCCCTAGAACTTGGAACTACTTAAACCTAACTAACCTAAGGACATCACCCACATCCATGCCCGAGGCAGGATTCGAACCTGCGACCGTAGTCGACGCGAGGTTCCAGACTGTAGGGGTAGAACCACTCGGCAACCCCGGCCGGCCTAGCGCAACTACACTTAGGCGCATATTATGAATCGAATGATGTATTCACTAATGTTTTTTATACGTTTTACATGACCGTCTTATGAAACTCTGGAGGCGCTTACGTATAAACCTGTATCATGGTCCACATTTCTGTGACTTTGGCATGTGTGAGGGTAGGGGGCGGGGGGGGGGGGGTGTTGTTTTTGTTCGCTGTTTTTCAGAAACAGAGGGAGACTAAACTTTTCAAAGTTACAGACGGTACCAACCAGGTTAAAACATCGAAAATATCCTGATTGGCACGATGGATCACAGTGCACAGGCTAGTTATCTTCAGAAGTAATATGTGGTGTGCCCCAGCAAAGTGTTACAGGACTATCAACGGCAAAAAATAGCGTTAATGTCAATAGAATTTAGCTGAATTAAATCAAACACTGCCTACGAAATTAGTTGATGACGACCAAAGTAGTGGAGGTACAAAATGCTCACTGACTACTGCAAGGACAGCATTTCTAAAAGAGAGTAATTTCTTAACATTTAATAAAATTTAAATATTAGAAAGACTTTTTCCGAGGTATTTGTGTCAAGTGAAGCCTTGTGCTGAAGCAAAACGTGAACGATAAGCAGCTCCGACATAAAGGGATGGAAGCTTTTATAATCTGATTCTATTGATTAACGTTGAAGATTAAGTGAGCTTATAGAAGAACTAGTGAGGAGGCACTGAATCTAGCCGGGGACAAGAATTTATGGCATGAATTGACTAAAAGAAGGGATAGATTGGTAGAACAGAATCTGAGCCATCCTGCTCTCATTTTTCTCATTTATTTCTTTAATTAATACTAATTTGATGTCCCATCGTTTACATTATCAAGAGTTTAATTTCACGGGGGTAATGAGTGATTGCGAGATTCATCAGCATTGCTTCTTTAGTTTATTTTCTCTAGTTATTTCGTTACATCCTGAATCTGGAGTATGTATGATTTTGGCGATACGGGATGCCTGGACTGAACAACGAAGTGACGAGCGCAAGAACATCAGAGTCAGTAGGATGTGTGCCATCGAAACAAGAGAGCTGCAGGCTCCAGTACGGAGTGGGACTCAGCTGGCAATATAATGTCTTTTTAGAGGACGACCTACAGAGGGAGCATGAACAACACTGTGCTGCTAAAAAACGACGAACCTAACGAAAGTGACCGAAGGAGTGTCTTAAGGAAACATCTTTCCCATCTGTCGTAAATGCAAAACGCACTCAGGGCTACCTGTTTTATGAGTATTGTTGAGCGCCTCATTTATCTGGTCCGTAGAGGACGTGCAGATAAAACTAGGCGAATAACAGCTCGAACTGAGAAGTACTACCTTCGTTCCCTTCGCACCACGTTCCATCAGTCAAGGGAATTGGAAGATCGTATAATGACGTGAACAAGGAAGATTATTTTTTGATGTACTGTCATAAACGAGGTTATTAGAGACGCAGCAAATTCTGAAATTCAGGGAGGGTGGAAAAGGAAATCGGCAGCGCCATTTTGACGCAAGCATGCCAGCCTTTGAATTAAGAGATTTAGTAAAATCTGGACATGGATTTGAATCGTCGTCCTCGCGAATACAAGTCCAGTGTCTTACCAAGGGGGCCAGCTGCCTCGCTCCTGAAAGTGACTGCCCAGAACGTGTTCCTGCGCGTCGTGTGGGTGGTGTGGGCTAGAATACGCGTCGTTGTTGTCGGCCACTTCCGCAGCCATTTGCGCAGCTTAGGCCAGTAATCCGGGCTCCCCCGCAGTACGAGTGCGCCGGTTCGGTGGCAATTAGTAGTGGCCGCGGACTCGCCGCAATCCACTCTGCCCCAGCAGCCGCTAATGCTGCTCCTTCACCTAGCCCGACACCTGCTCTGCTCGCTACCGCTTCTACTGCCGTCCACACCGTCACGCTCTGTTACACGTGGTCAGTGAGGAAGGTGAAGGCACAGGTACACTACTGGCCATTAAAATTGCTACACCAAGAAGGAAGCAGTTGAAAAATGGGTATTCATAGGACAAATATATTATACTAGAACTGACATGTGATTACATTTTCGCGAAATTTGGTTGCATAGATCGTGAGAAATCAGTACCCAGAACAACAACCTCTGGCCGTAATAACGGCCATGATACGCCTGGTCATTGAGTCAAACAGAGCTTGGATGGCGTGTACAGGTAAAGCTGCCCATGCAGCTTCAATTCGATACCACAGTTCATCAAGAACAGTGACTGGCGTATTGTGACGAGCCAGATGGCCGGCTACCAATGACCAGACGTTTTCAATTGGTGAGAGAATTGGAGAATGTGCTGGCCAGGGCAGCAGTCGAACATTTCCTGTATCCAGAAAGGCCCGAACAGGACCTGCAACATGCGGTCGTGCATTATCCTGCTGAAATGTAGGGTTTCGCAGGGATCGAATGAAGGGTAAAGTCACTGTTCTAAGTGCCGGCAATGCGAACAAGAGGTGACCGAGGCGTGTAACCAGTGGCACCCCATACCATCACGTCGGGTGATACGCCAGTATGGCGATGACGAATACACGCTTCCAATATGCGTTCACCACGATGCGACCATCATGATGCTGTAAACAGAACCTGGATTCATCCGAAAAAATGACGTTTTGCCATTCGTGCACCCAGGTTCGTCGTTGAGTACACCATCGCAAGCGTTCCTGTCTGTGATGCACCGTCAAGGGTAACCGCAGCCATGGTCTCCGAGCTGATAGTCCATGCTGTTGCAAACGTCGTCGAACTGTTCTTGCAAAAGGTTGTTGTCTTGCAAACGTCCCTATCAGCTGACTCAGGGATCGAGACGTGGCTGCACGATCCGTTACAGCCATGCGGATAAGATGCCTGTCATCTCGACTGCTAGTGATACGATGCCGTTGGGATCCAGCACGGAGTTCTTATTACCCTCCTGAACCCATTGATTCCATATTCTGGTAACAGTCATTGGATCTCGACCAACGCGAGCAGCAATGTCGCGACATGATCCTTTGATGTCTCGAATTCTGTCCCACCAACCAAACACTTCTTCTAGTCAGGTCGTGCCACAAATTTCATTGCTCCACAATTACATTCAGCACCTCCTCATTCTATATATGATCTACCCATCTAGTCATCAGCATTTTCTGTAGCACCGCATTTCAAACGATTCTATTCTCTTCTTCTCTAAACTGTTTACCGTGAACGTTTCACTCCTATATATCGCTACAATCCATATAAATACTTTCACATAAGCCTTCCTGGCACTTAAATCGATACTCGAAGCTAACAAATTTCGTTCCTTCAGAAACGAGTTAGTCGCCACTGGTAATCTACATTTTATATCCTCTCTACTCCGGCGATCATAACTTATTTTGCTCCCCAGATAGCAAAACTCATCTACTATTTTAAGTCTCTCGCTTCCTAATCTAATTCCCTCGGCATCGCCTCATTTACTTCCACTACATTCCATTATCGTCGTTTTGCTTTTGTTGGTGTTCATCTTATATCCTCCTTTCAAAACACTGTCCACTCCGCCAGCTACTGTTCCAAGTCATTTGCTGTCGCCGAGAGAATTACAATATAGTTGTCTTAAATTTCAGCCTCCAGTTGCATGAGCAAAGAAACTTTACCTGGATTTCGTATATAATAATGTAGCCTTCTTCATAGATGTCGCAATATGAACACAGGCCAGATGAACCGCGGTAACAATTGCTGTTTGAAGAACGCGCCGCAGCGTTAGAAAGGGGATAGGTTGCTTGTTCACGTACATTTAAGGGAGGCTATGAGCTTACCAGGAGGTCAGTATGGGTCAGTCTCTCGTCCCCAGCTTGCTAGTCTGTGTCTAGTCCGCATTTCTTAGGCATTTAGTGTTTGTCTGTCGTTCGGAGTGCTAGTATGTCTGTCGTTCGGATCAACCTTTACAGCCGGCAAATGAGAGTCTTTCCACACCGCCAGTAAGAGAACTCAGCGAGTGGTCGCCCGGTCGGGGCCTAGTTCCTGCATCTGAGTCCGCACGTTAGGCCTCCAGTCTGATCGGGTTGTCTCAGGCAATGGTCATTGGCGGTTGGATCGGTCGGTTGGTCGGTCGCGCACTGAGACACAAGATGACTTGTCCGTCTTGAGCGTCGGCGCATGTGAGGTCACCACGTGAGTGCATTGGGCCGCAGCGTATAGTAAGGGGCAGTGAATTCACGGTCGACACAAGAGCAACAGCAGTCAAACCACGACATCTGTCTGGCTGGTGCAAGCCGCGACGCCGTGAGACGGGAGATCGGCGCGCCTTTCTGCGTCCGTTGATGCGGCTGGCAACGGACGGTTCGGGAGAGCGATTTGGGGGTGCTGCGCCAGGTTTTCTCGAGAACTCGCAGTTTATTAGAAGTTAATTGACTGGTGATATGTTGTTTGATTTAATCTTGTGAAATTCTACCTGTTTTCTTGGTGAGGTCACCAGCCGCTTTGCTTTGGGGTCGTCCCACCATTCTTCTCCGTTTGCCCACCCCCGGGAAGATGGTTGTTTATAAATTGGGTGGTCCGATTTTACGTTGTGGAGTAGTGGCGGGTTAGAGCAACCTGCGGTTCGGGTTGTTCGGTAATCTCCCTATCAATCTGTCGTACGTTAGTAGCTGCCTCTGTCATGGTTGTCGGATTTGGTGTGTTAACGAATTTATTGCTTGCAATGTAACGGCCTAATACCTGAAATATGTTTTTGATCTTTGGAAACTTTGATATTATTGCCTATGATCTTGAGGGTCGGTATCTGTGTATTGCAGAGCATCTTAACTATTGTTTGGCCAACCTTGTAGAATTTTATATGAGATAGCATTTCATGGGCTTTTATTTAAATGATCATTTTAGTGTATGAAGTTGCCTTCCTTTGACCGTAAGACTTTTCTTAGGAGTTGCACTTTCGGTGGGAAGTTAATCTTTTAATGTTAGTGTTTTGTACCATTTCCATCACTTCTACAGGGGGTGCGTAGTTTATGTGCTTGTGTGAGTTGTTAAAATATTTTTAGTTTAAGTTATCTGGTGTGTTGCAGATTTGCAAAACTGTAGTCTTTCAGTGGGTGTTGTGAGCGGTCGCAACTACGGCCGTGTCAAAAGGGAGCGACAAGGCTCTCTGCCCAAAAGCTCATACACTCAAAACTTGTTTCTTTCTGCCTCTGAATAAATTGTAACTTTTATACATAGAGGGTGCTTTCTCATTACAATTTTAAATCTGTTTCTTAAAAAATGCTTTTAGGCACTATTAAAGTGAATAAAATTCCCATTTGTTAAAAGGAATTTGGTTATGATTTCATCAGTTACTCCCAGGCAACTACTTCCATGCTTACATAGTGTTATTAAATGTGTAACTGTTCTTGATGAATCGCTAGTAAATAAAATTAATTCTTAAGAATATTCTTTGAAAATAAACCACTGTTCACCAAATATGGGCATTGTCAAACTTAAAATATTAGTACTGCTGTGATAAAGTTTTGCTGTTAGGTCACACCAACGGGGCAGACCAGTGGGCTGCGGCGCTGAGTCGTAACTGGGCGCCGCGGGCAGCGACGCACCGAGCTCAGCTGGAGGTGGCGCGCATGTGCGTGCGGATTAATACAAACTTAAAACCAGTAAATGTTAACTGATATTATTACAACAGTTCGGACTATTAATGACATTAAAACCGTAAGACCCTGAAGTTATCGTCCCATTAAAGGCAAAACACATATAAAAAGTGTACTGTACAAAAGTATGAACAATCATTAAAAGATAACATTATTTGTTACAACAGATAAAAATATTATTGGCACATAAACCATAATAACTGAAGTTACAGTTCTACGAGAGGAAATGACATTACATAGCGTAAAGGAAACTTTTTGATAAGATAAGGCCATACGTTAAGGTTACCAGGGCCTGAGATGTGTGGAACTTAGCTAAGAATTAACGCCTGTGAATAATAATAAGGAAAATTGTCTCACACAGTTTACCTGTTAGATATACAGTATGTGATCAGCAATGTATGCATAAGAAAACCAGTAGACTGTATGTCATAGCCAGCTACTGACGTAGGTAGATGACTTTATAAAGTAATGGATTTATCGGATAATAGGGGCGTGCAACCCCACAAAACGTTATGAAGACACATTTCTGGCAATTTGTGGACACCACGCCAATAGAAATGTTCGTCTTTTGAAGCAATCCAACCAGACCCCCAGTTTTCGACTTCTGCGTAGGAATCGAAGTGTTCCTCAGCCAATGAGTGTCCGACTGATGAAAACAAAGGTAGTCGGAAGGGGCCAAGTCTGGTGAATACGACGGATGGGGTAGCAGCTCCCAGCCAAGTGTCTTGATTGTATCCTGAACCTGTTTTCCTTTGCGTACAGGTGCATTGTCGTGTAAAAAAATTACTTTGACATGTCTTCTGGTCCATTTGGTCTTTTTTTCGATCAATGCATAGTTCAAATTGATCATTTGTTGTCTGTAGCAATTAGTATTCATAGTTTCACAAGGTTTTTCAAGCTCATGATACACCACACCTTTCTTATACCACCAAACACAGAGCATTGTCTTCTTGCCGAATCGATTTGGTTTTGCAGTCGATGTTGATGGTTGTCCCGGATTAACCCAAGATTTTTCCCGTTTAGGATTCTTAAAATAAATCCATTTTTCATCGCCAGTAACAATTCGATGAAAAATTGATTTTCTTTCATGTCTTTGAAGCAAAATTTGACAAATGGTTTTTCGGTTTTCCATCTGTCTTTCATTCAATTCATGTGGCACCCATTTTCCACACTTTTGGATCTTTCCCATAGCTATCAAACGGTGATAAATTGTTTGTTGTGCAACATCTAGCATTGCTCAAAGTATGATCTTCACCCAATATTGCTTGCAATTCGACGTCTTCGAACTTTTTTGGTGCTCTTCCACGTTCTTCATTTCTTACATCAAAATCATAATTTCTGAACCGTTGAAATCATCTTTTTCATGTTGCTTCTGACAGAGCATGATCACCACATGCCTCGACAAGCATTCTATGCGACTCTGCAGCACTTTTTTTCAAATGAAAACAAAAAATTAATGCTTTCCCAAAATCATCAAAATTCGACGGTGTTAACCCGATGAAAACTTATCATGTTGTTTATTACATGGCTTGATGTATACTAAATATCTTTGGCAGATGTCATACCAACAAAAAAAATTAGGCTCGTTCACAACACATTTTGTATCTTAACGCTCGTTTCATACTGGTACACCTGGTATATACTTACCTTTATACGACAGCGCTTTTAAGGCTCAGTCAATAAATTCTAGACTACTACTGTGAAGTACACGAAATACATTCGCAGTTGGGAATATGGACAACCATCAACTGTACAATGAAATGAAGACGATGGAAATTAGTGCCGGACCGTGCCTCGAATCCACATTCCCCGCTTATAGCGAACGGCGGCCTTACATTAGGCTATCAGAGCACGAGTCACGGCCAGACTCGAATTTCGATATGTCGGCAAACAAACGTCTACAGCCTCTACTCATACATTCATTATTATATTCCCGTACGAGGGAGACATTTTAGTTGAAAGTTGCTTTGCCTGTGTCGGCGAATAGGTATGATATTGCAGTGCCTGTGTTTTTTTTTTTTAAGTACGACTTAGTGTTCCTTCAGACACGCACACATGTCCGAAAAGACACTGCATCGTACTTCTGAAAAACTCAGCCTCGGCAATAACGTAGTACTTTGAAGGTCTATGGTATAATCGCACACTAGTGCCATGTACTGTCTTATAAATATATCGCTTCTTTCACTTCTGAAAACGCTTCACCATTAAGCACCTTGTTCTCGAGTTCACGTTAAAGTGGGTAAGTCAATTCTATTGTTAGGTTAACATGCATTGTTACTCCTATATGGTAAGGGTCCCGCACTGATAAGAAAAATTCAAAGACGGGCTGCACGGGTGTTTTGTAAGCAGTCTTCTTCGTTGAATCTGTTTTTAGTTATTCTTAAAGCTTGCTGCTTTACAAATCAGGAATTAGTTTCCTATCCAGTTTGTTCTTCCATGTTTTCGAAGGTCACCCTCCCCAATCTCTTAGCCCATGTCTCCATATTAATACCATGTTACTCGCAACGCCACAGAGCGTTTTCCTTATCTACGAGTAGTTTTTATCCGTGAACTCGACGTATCAGTTCTTTCACAGGCGTTCTCTTTTTCATACACCGAGAAGAATGCGCTTCAAATCACGGAAACTTTCTTGGCAAACAGCGCTGCGGCAGAAACGACAACTTACTTGGATGAATTTTAATATGTGACGGATGTGTCTGGAAACTTATGCAACTCTTTCAACACATCGCTGCATGACACATTTTGAACAATACCGCTGCGAAGGGTCACTATACCGTCAGCAAACTGCATTGACCGCAGAGATATCTCCCGGTTCTCCGAAACGACCAAGCTGTCTAAGGCAAGCATATTTCGATCTTACGTTCATCTTCAATGGGTATCGTTTTATTTGTGTAGAAACATCACATGAATTTCGCACCTGGTATACCGTCGTACAAGAGGAGGTCCCCAGCGATGCGATAGACTTTTTGAAACTATCTGTACCTTGCTGTAGGTGAAGATCGCACGTACTGCAGCGATTCACCCGGGTGGGCACTTGTTTGCAAGTAATTGACGAAAAAAATTAGATTTTTGCGCGACACTCAATAGAGTTAAAAAAAAGTCACGGTACATAGTGTGGTTGTGTGGCTTAAGAGATAAGGTAACAGATTCGAATGCAGGAGGTTGTGGGTTCGAATTCCGTTAGGTAGAGTCAGTCCTTTTCTCTTACAATTTTAAATCTTTATCGAAATACGTATGGTCCTCAATTTTGTTCAGTTAATTGATTTAAATGTAATGTATAATTCCATTTCTTCGTCACATAATTTTAATCATATCAACTTCTTCATTTCCTCTCCTTTTTCTTCATATCGCTCCTTCCACTTGAAATTTTTGTTCAAGTGTTTTTATTTAATTTCACGCATTCATTTTTTTGTTTCTGTTTTATCACACTCTTTTCTCCTCCACGTTATTGCATTCATTATATCTATTCCTCACGTTGCTCGAATTCGGTTTTATTTATAATCCGGTCTTTCAGTAACATTTTCACCTGCGTTATTTTGTCCATAGAGAAATAGGTATTTAGGTCATGTTTTAAATGTTTATTTAACGATTATCTTGCGAAAAAAGCACATCTGATAGCAAAAAGACATTTTTCATATAAATGCACACATATAAAATCATTATTACGTCTTTGGTTTTTAACGGATGGAATTTTCAATTAATTGAATATTACAATAAATAAATATAATTAAATTGTTGTTCACATAAATTCCGATTGGAAAAGGAATGATATAAAGGAAAAATGAAACAAATGAAAATTTCATATGGAGATTAAAACTGTATGGAACAAAAACATTACATTTAAGTCAATTAACTGAATAAAAATGTTAATGTAGTTGTTTCGATAAAGATATATAAACTGAAAAAAATCTGACTGCACCTGATGCTATTCGAACCCGCAACCTCTTGCATGCGAATCTGTTATCCCTTACACCACACAACCCCAATATGTGCTGCGCCCTTTACTTTTCTGAGTATCACCCAAAAATCTGTATTTCTTTCGTCAATTACTCGCAAACGACGGCCCACAAGTGTTAATCGCTGCAGTGGTGATACCTGGGATCTTAACCTACATCACCGTAAATACAGTTTTAAAAAGTCGATCCCAATGCGGGGGCTCCTCCTTGTTAGGCTAAAAAGTGTAATACAGAGTCCGCCAGAAAAATGTATACACACTTTAAGGAACGAGAAGGATTATTTATGTGTTTATTTTATATTTAATAATTGGTCACACATGTTGTACAACATTTAGTTTAGCACATGGTTACTTTAAATGTTCAATATGTTCACCGTTGGCGGCTATACACATAACAGAACGGCGAGAGCTCGCCGCAACTACGTCAGCCTATGTTACAGTGGAGATCACTGCACATGTCGCTGTAATCTCCTGGTGAAGTTCCTCCAGCTTGCGTGACTTACGTCGATAGACGTATCTTTCGCAGTTCCCCACAAGTAAAGGTCCGCAGGTGATAGATTTGGTGACCTTGGAGGGAACTCAGTGGGCCCTCTTCGTCCAATCCAATGCCCCAGAAAACTGTCATCCAGGAAAGCTCGTGTGGTGACGCTCGTCCTGTTGCTAGAAGACCTCTTCATCAGCTCCATAAAGCGCACGTATACCTGCCAAAATTGATGTGCGTAACATTTCCAGGTACAGTAGCATTTCCAGTGACAGTAGCATGAAAGAAAAATGGTCTTACTAAGACTCTAGATGATAGTCCTCAACACACATGAAGCCCTGGTACAGTGACCGCTTTATCCACATAAACATGCGGATTCTCCGGTGCCCAGTACACACTGTTATGCTGATTAACGGTTCCAGTAGGTTTAAATTGTGCCTCGTCACTCCACACTATCTTCGTCACAAATTGTTCGTCATCAGTTACTATTTGCTGATACCATTCCCAAAGTTGCATTCGACGATTAGGAGCGTCATCGTTAATCGCGTGAGTAATCGTGAAGTGTAAACTTTCCACTTAGCAGCTTCCAGAATTCTTCATACACTTGTACTGCTAATCTCCACTTTACGTGCACATTGCGTAGCAGACTTCTGTGGAGAATTAACAAACGTTTCCGACACGAGAGCCCGCGAAGCAGGACTTGTGGCTGTACGCTGTCTTCCTGATCTTCCTTTATGAATATCACAAATCGCTCTATGCAGTTAAAACTTGTCAATGATGCGTTTAATCGCTAGGGCGGTTGGCAGTTCTAATTCAAACTCCCACCTTCACTGACGTTGCACTGCAGCGGCAGTATCAAACTTGAAAAACCACTTCACAATACATTATCGTTGCTCGAATGTCAAGCGTGCTCAGCCATTTTGTTTTTTCAATACCGTGACGACAGTACGAACACCTGTTGAGCCAAAGACTACCACAACACATTCGTAACTCAAATTGAACGACAATATCGATATCTCGATAGAGCCTGACAATGAGTGTATACATTTTTCTAGAGGACTCTTTACGTTTCATACTTTTTAATTTTCTGCACTCAGAACAAAAGCAAACAATACCTCAAGTAGAAAACCATCCACAAAATTTATGTACCATTATTTCGTTAATGAAATGAGACCCTCTGAAAGTGACATACGACTCATTTTTCGAAAAAGAACAGAAAAAAGAATACCTCGTATCTCGCAGAAGTCAGAGTATTATAAACCTAAATTTCAAACGGATATGCTATGTTGAAGTTGCACTGAGGAGAAGAAAGTTGTGGGCTACGTCGTAATATCGTGTCGAATCTCCTTTTGCTCGGCGTGGTGCACTAACTCGACGTGGCATGGACTCAAAGAGTCGAAAGTTCCCTGCAGAAATATGGAGCCATGCTGCCTCTATAGCCGTCCATAACTGCTAAAGTTTTAGCGGTGCAGCATGTTGTGCGCCAACTGACGTCTCGATTGTCTCCATAAGTGTTCTATGGGATTCATGTCTGGTGATACTGATGGGCAAATCATTCGTTCAGCTGTCATCAGTGCTCTTCAAACCAATCGCGAACAGTTGAACCCTGTCAACATGACATCCTTGTTTGGGAACATGAAGTCCACCAATGGCTACAAATGGCCTCCAAGTAGCCGAACAAAAGCATTTCCAGTCAATGATGGGTTCAGTGGGACCAGAGGACACAGCCCACCCCACGTAAACACACCTCACACCATTATGGAGTCAACACAATCTTCCACAGTACATTCAAAAAATGGCTCTGAGCACTATGGGACTTACCTTCTGAGGTCATCAGTCGCCTAGAACTAATTAAACGTACCTAACTTAAGCACATCACACACATCCATGCCCGAGGCAGGATTCGACCCTGCGGCCTTAGCTATGGCTTGGTTCCAGACTGTAGAGCATAGAACCGCATGGCCTGCCCAGTGCGTTGTTGACAACTTGGGTCTATGGCTTTGTGGAGTCTGCGCCACACTCAAACCCTACTATCAGCTCTAACTCATCTGACCAGACCACTGATTTCCAGTCAGCTATGGTCCAACCGATATGGTCACGATCCCAGGAAAGGAACTGCAGCCAATGTCCTGCTGTTAGGAAAACCATTCGGTCGTCTGCTGTCACAGCCCATCAACGCCAAAATTCCGTCACACTACGTAAGGGATTCGTTTATCGTATGTCAAATACTGATTTTTGCGGGTGTTTCACGCAGTGCTGCTTTTCTTTTAGCTCTAACAAATCTATGCAAAGGCCGCTGCTCTCGGCCGTTATGCGAAGGCTATCGGTCACTGCGTTGTCCGTGGTGAGAGGTAATGCCTAAATTTTATACTCTCGGCACATTTTTGACGCTTTGGATCTCGGAATACTGAATATCCTAACGGTTTCCGCAATTTAATGTCCCATGCCCCTAGTTCCATCTACTGTTCTGTTTTAAAAGTCTGTTGATTCCCGTGGTGTGCGCATAATAACCTGAATTTCCTGAGTACAAATGGACACTCCACCAATGCACTGCCCATTTATACGTTGTGTACGCGATACTCACGCCATCTGCGTATCCATCTATATGTGAATATGGCTATCCCATGATTTTTGTCACCTCAGAGTATAACGGACATCTTTGTAAACATGAACCTAAACGCTACGTAAATGTAACACCACTAATAATATTGTGACTAAACTATTTACGTACATGTCATAGTCATGACGAAAAGTTTTGATCTTTTACAATTTTCCTATTTCCTCCCAGCTTTGTTTATATCATACTGGCCCAGACACAATATCCTAAAAAATAAATCGAGACAGTAAGAAGGCAAAACACCTTAGGTGACATGTTCATCGTAGAGCCAGCTCCGTACCTGTAAGCGAACCAACTTACTTGGAAACAGGTCTGCGTGCGCCATTAAGTGACTGTCCTGACACGTTCGATTCGTTTACCTGTTCTAGGTTGTAACTCTGCTAAACTCTGAAAAGGCTGTTGGCGTCGCTGCGGAGTATTTGGAGTTGCGGGCAGCGGCAGCGCCTGGTGGTCCGCTAACCCGCTAGCCCGGCTAATAACGCGGGGCAGTCGAGCCGAAGGCGCGCGCGGCCGGGACTTGGCGGCTGCTGCTAATGAGTTGGGCGCTGCGGGACTTCTCAACTGGGGCGGCGAGCGGCAGGCTATTGACAGGCGCACGGACTTGGCCGGTCTGGTCCCACGTGCACGGCGCACGTGCGCAGATCAAACTGGCCGCAATAATTCATACCGGCCTCCACCTCCTTTGTACGAGAGCCCAATTACAAGTGGCCATTGTTGCCCTGCGCCCGTGTTGACTTTGGCGCCATTCATAATGCACCTGAGTTAGCTAGACCAGACGCGTGATAAGCCATGCAGGGAAAGAAAAGATGGACAGAGCCGTTCAACTTATCGGTCAAAATCGAGGAGAAGTATCCTCTTATTTCTTCGAGTTTTTATGGCGGCTCTGCAACTACTTTCCTCTCTTGTTGTGATGTTTATTCCGAAGATTGGTTTGATGCAACTCCCCAAGTAACTCTATCCTGTGCTAGCTTCTTCATCCCAAACAACATTTGGGACATACATCCAATCAGATCTGCTTACTTTCTTCAAAGTTTGGACTCCCTGTACAATTTTTAGCTCCCACATTTCCCTCCAATCTCCCAAGAATCGATCTCTTCTCTTAGCCGAATAGTATCATAAATTTCTTTATTCACCAGTTTTAGGATAACCTTCTCATTTGTTTTCCAATGTACCCATTTAATCTTCAGCTTTCTTCTACAGCATCATATTTAAAAAATTCCTATTCGTTTCTTGCCTGACCTGCTTGTCGCCCAGGTTTAGGTATCGTACGAGGCTACACTCCAGACAAACGACTTCAGAAAAGTCGCCCTAACGCTGAAATCTATGTTCTTTGATAGCAAACTCCTCTTTTCCGGAAATGCTTTCCTTGCTATAGCTAGTTCACATTTTACATCCTTTCTACTTCCGCCATCATCAATAATTTTGCTGTTCAAATAGCTAACACAGCTGCCACTCTTCGTGTCTCAATTCCAAATCTAGTTCCCACAGCATCGTCGGATTTAATTCATTTGCCGTTGTCTTACTTTTGTTCATGCTCATAATGTACTCTTTCTCCATGGTACCTTCCAAGTCTTTTGCTGTCTCTGAGAGAACTGAACTTAAATCCCCTATCCAAAATTTGTTCTCGGTTTCCTTTACCGTTTGTTCAGTTACTTTTTGAATAACGAGGATGATATTCTACAGTCTTATCTCTCTCTCTCACTATATATATATATATATATATATATATATATATATATATATACTCTACCATTTCTTCTGTATGCTGCCTGTCGCCTCATAACTCCAGCGTCTGTTCGGCAGAAGCTGTACACAACCTTTGGTTAGCTGTACTTCTACCCCGCTACCTTCACAATTTCGAAGAATATTCTGAGGTCAACATTGCCAAAACCTTTCACTATGTGTAAAAATGCTATAAAAACCATTTTGTCTTTACGCAGCCTCTCTTCCAAGAAAAGTATGAGCGTGAATATTGCCTCTCGTGTTCCTTTCCTCCAGAATCCAAACTCCGCTTCTCCAGAGTCACCTTCTAACAGTTTTCCATTCTTTTGTAATTAATTATTTTGTGGATCACTAAGTCCTTGAAGCATTTGTCCTTTTTACAATTAAGGTTACTATCTGTAGCCGGCCGTTATGACATCCCGGTTCTAGGCGCTTCAGTCCGGAGCCGCGCTGCTGCTACGGTCGCAGGTTCGAATCCTGCCTAGGACATGGATGTGTGTGATGTCCTTAGGATGGTTAGGTTTAAGTAGTTCGAAGTCTCGGGGATTGATGACCTCAGATAGTGCTTAGAGCCATTTGAACTATCTGTCCAACAAAGGAGAATACACTGTTGTCCAAAATTAAAAGCAACAAATTGTTATTTCCCTGTCCTGTGTCTCATTCACAACAATGGATTCATTCATCGTACGTCCTACATTGGTTTCTGCGGTTATTTCATGAAGTGTTGCTTGTCTGTTAGCACTGACAACTCTACGCATACGCTACCGTCCTCGGTCGTTAAGTGAAGGCCGTCGGCCACTGCGTTTCCTGTGGTGAAATAAAATTCCTGAAATTTGGTGTTCTCGCCACTCTGTGGATATCGGAATACTGAATTAATTAACGATATTCAGAACAAAATGTCCCATGAGTCTAGCTTCAACTACCATTACGCGTTTAAAATCTGCTAATTCCCGTCGTGCGGTCATAATCATGTCGGAAACATTTTTACCTGACTCACATTAATACAAATGACCAACGCTAATGCGCTGCCCTTTTTACAACTTGCGACTGCGTGTGCGTATCCCATGTCTTCACCTTACTGTATTTCTCAGCATACAATACCTCCAATCTAAGAGTTTTAATATTCATGATTCCTAACTGTTTGATCAATTCTGCATTTTGCAAAAGTGCACCACTTCAGGTAATCATAACGCAGAAATAGATTTAACTCAGTTCTTTTCAAGGATGCCAGTTCCATTTCTCCGTTCCAAGCCACAATGTGAAGGCTGAAATCGTTTTTAGCAGAGTAACATCTCAGCAGACTAAAGAAAGGAACCGGCCTTTGCCACGGACCATTACTGGAATGACACTGGTAAAATTTATTTTCAAAGGCATATCCTGTCAACTGGCAATGGCCTTTCCGCAGTGGATACACCGGTTCCCGAAAGATCACCGAAGTTAAGCGCTTCGGGCGTGGTCGGCACCTGGATGGGTGACCACCCAGGTCGCCATGCTCGGTTTCCATTTTTTTTGCCAATTGAGGAGCTACTCGACCGAATAGCAGCGGCTTCTGTGAAGAATAGCATCATCACGACCGGGAGAGCTGTGTGCTGACCCCACGCCCCTCCTATCCGCATCCTCCACTGAGGATGACACGGCGGTCGGATGATCCCGGTGGCCCCGGTAGGCCACTCGCGGCCTGAAGACGGAGTGGTTTTTTTAATATCCTGTCAATTGTTTTAGTTACATCCAGCAAAATTTTAACTCTTAACTTGTTATCAAAGTGGATCTCATTAACGTCACTGCACAATTCTATGAAGTTCTAGTATAAAACAAAGTACGAAATTTTTGAAGATCATAAAATAATAAAATTTTAATTCTTCCCTCTATTTTTAAAGATTTCTCCGTTTTAAGAATTGTCTTCCTTTTCGTTCATAAAAGGCCTACTTCAAAAATTTTCCATGTGGTCACCCTACATTCAGTACTACGGAGGAACACGTTATGACAATTTCCACTCATAGTATATAAATGACGTGCACAGCTTTTTGTTCGATTGCATATTTTCTTATTCCACAGTACCCATACTACAAAACGAACGACGTGTCACATCCCAGCACAAGTTTCAGCTGTCGATATACACTCCTGGAAATTGAAATAAGAACACCGTGAATTCATTGTCCCAGGAAGGGGAAACTTTATTGACACATTCCTGGGGTCCGATACATCACATGATCACACTGACAGAACCACAGGCACATAGACACAGGCAACAGAGCATGCACAATGTCGGCACTAGTACAGTGTATATCCACCTTTCGCAGCAATGCAGGCTGCTATTCTCCCACGGAGACGATCGTAGAGATGCTGGATGTAGTCCTGTGGAACGGCTTGCCATGCCATTTCCACCTGGCGCCTCAGTTGGACCACCGTTCGTGCTGGACGTGCAGACCGCGTGAGACGACGCTTCATCCAGTCCCAAACATGCTCAATGGGGGACAGATCCGGAGATCTTGCTGGCCAGGGTAGTTGACTTACACCTTCTAGAGCACGTTGGGTGGCACGGGATACATGCGGACGTGCATTGTCCTGTTGGAACAGCAAGTTCCCTTGCCGGTCTAGGAATGGTAGAACGATGGGTTCGATGACGGTTTGGATGTACCGTGCACTATTCAATGTCCCCTCGACGATCACCAGAGGTGTACGGCCAGTGTAGGTGCTCGCTCCCCACACCATGATGCCGGGTGTTGGCCCTGTGTGCCTCGGTCGTATGCAGTCCTGATTTTGGCGCTCACCTGCACGGCGCCAAACACCCATACGACCATCATTGGCACCAAAGCAGAAGCGACTCTCATCGCTGAAGACGACACGTCTCCATTCGTCCATCCATTCACGCCTGTCGCGACGCTACTGGAGGCGGGCTGCACGATGTTGGGGCGTGAGCGGAAGACGGCCTAACGGTGTGCGGGACCGTAGCCCAGCTTCATGGAAACGGTTGCGAATGGTCCTCGCCGATACCCCAGGAGCAACAGTGTCCCTAATTTGCTGGGAAGTGGCGGTGCGGTCCCCTACGGCACTGCGTAGGATCCTATGGTCTTGGCGTGCATCCGTGCGTCGCTGCGGTCCGGTCCCAGGTCGACGGTCACGTGCACCTTCCGCCGACCACTGGCGACAACATCGATGTACTGTGGAGACCTCACGCCCCACGTGTTGAGCAATTCGGCGGTACGTCCACCCGGCCTCCCGCATGCGCACTATACGCCCTCGCTCAAAGTCCGTCAACTGCCCATACGGTTCACGTCCACGCTGTCGCGGCATGCTACCAGTGTTAAAGACTGCGATGGAGCTCCGTATGCCACGGCAAACTGGCTGACACTGACGGTGGCGGTGCACAAATGCTGCGGAGCTAGCGCCATTCGACGGCCAACACCGCGGTTCCTGGTGTGTCCGCTGTGCCGTGCGTGTGATCATTGCTTGTACAGCCCTCTTGCAGTGTCCGGAGCTAGTATGGTGGGTCTGACACACCGGTGTCAATGTGTTCTTTTTTCCATTTCCCGGAGTGCAGATTTGTTGTGGCACAAGTGCCCTAATTACTTCCTTGATTGTGTTAGGGTTGGTGCAGAGAAGAAGAAAAAGATGCTTCACAGGGATAGTGATCTGCCACAGAAGTGAGATGATATGGGCTCATCAAGCAAGGTTATTTATCATTAGCCATATTTATATGTGAGGTGTCTAAACAACAAATCTACTAACAGATACACATGAGTTACACCTGATACCGAATTTTTATTATTGAAACTTCTTTCACTAGTTTCCTAATATGAATAGACAGGACCCACCTGGCTTCTTGTTCTAAACAATGTAAAACGCACTACCTAGGGGGCATAGACTAGAGAAAACTGCAGTTACTGTCACTTCTTCTGCCACATACTGAACAACAGGCAATTTGGCCTAACTACTATCTCAGTGGCTACTAGGCCTAATTATTGCCCCACTGTCCGCTTTGTTTAATTCATAGGAGACCAGTGCTATTCGGGTACATATTCCTACTAGCATATGAAATCCACTGCATTGCTAAATGAGACGAATACAGACTGTCTCTGTTCAACACTATTCTGTGAGACATATATCAGACATTTATAAATTTGCTACTTAACTGTCATCTGTAGTTGCATCACCCAGCGTAACACTGTCTTCTCGTGGACAAGGTACTACTGCCCCTCGGTAGTTGCTGCCGTCCAAGTTGCTTGTGCCTTCGTTGATACTCTGCTACTTCATTAATCCATTACTGATTTGATTTCGTATTTCTGTCTCCTTACACTCTTCTTAAGAGGCTTTTTCCACTCAGATCTGGTTGCACGCGACTTGAATCATTATTTGTCTGGCACATTCTGTCCCCATACAATAGTATTTATATTTTCATTGGTGGCCAAGATTTAGAGATTTATTATTTCTATCATGCGCTCGGGATCAGTTTAGTGCCTCTTTCGAATGTTGAAGACTGCTGAACATGCATTTTGGTAACTGGGAATCGGCTGTGTCAAAACGCGTTGTCTTTTTCCGATTATTCCGGTTCACCCTTGTGTTGCCTGGTGAAATACACATGTGCATCTGCCAAGAAACTTCATATGAATTGTTGCACCTAAACACCTAATATTAACTAGAATATTCCCCGGGCATGACACCTTGACTCAACAATACATTAACCTCCAGTGCACAAAGTGCCATTAATACAATAAAAATTTTACTTCGCTTGTTTATGCTACTGTGAAAGAAAATATTTTGTACATTGTCCTCAATTTGTTGTGCAAATTGTGTTACCTGTTTCTCTAGGAAGTTTATCATGTATCATATTCCAGCCTCTCTCTCCCACTTGCAAAGGCAGCAATGTAGGTGTCTATGGTGAACACATCACATTTCTCCTCACACAAATGGAATGACAACAGTTATCTCCACTAGCTTTATCAAATAATTTCCCATACAAGTACCTGAAACAGCTACATTTGGAACAACGCAAAAAATCCAAAGAAAATCATTACAATTGAACTTGCATGTGCCGTAATATCGTTAGACCAGTCTTTCTCGTTCCATGCCCAGTTGTTCCTTATGTTTGAAATTGTCGATTTCTTTTACTCTCATATAAACTGTTCTTAGGTCTTCTAGTTTCGATGTGATATGAAAAACAACAAATGGGGGAAAAATTTATAAAGATTTGAAACTTCGGGAAAATACTCATATGGAGTATGGTAATAGAAAACAGAAAAGTTCACCTTCGTAAGGGGGTCCCCCTTTTATCCCCTCCAAAAGTCAATTTGTACCAGATTTTAAATTTATGCCCAAAAGGGTTAATTTTTCGAACAGAGCTTTCATTACTAAATACATTCCTCGCAAAATTACACGAAAAAGACCTTGTGCATCTTTTCATTTATACATATGAAGTTTAAGAATTGGAATAGAATTCTGTTAACGTAATACTTTGCAGTTTTTGTTGCTTAGCAAAGTATTTAAATGAAAAGCGTAATTAAGTGTATGGAAATATTTCGAAGTCTATATGTTCTACTTGATAATATTTCTTTTGCAATCAGTATTGTTGAAATAGGGAGTACGTGCCAACAATGAAAACGTAAAGTTCCCCTTCCCATTCACCCTTCCCTCCCCTACCACTATTGTCGCTGATGTTTCTTCCTACCTAGTGTCCAGTTCAGTTGAGCTAATGTTGTGAACCGTCAAAGTAGTGCCAGAGAGTTTTGTTACTGTGACAGTATTAATCAGTTTGTGGTTTTCTAAAGTGCTTCTTCTTAGTCTCATTTCTTCTGTCTGTGCGAAGAAATCAATAATGCTGGGTCCTACTACCTGTTTCATTTGCGATGAATCTGTTTCGGAGCCGCACGGGGTAGCCGCGCAGTCTAGGGCGCCTTGTCACGGTCTGTGGGGCTCCCACGTCGGAGGTTCGAGTCCTCCCTCGGGCATGGGTGTCTGCGTTGTCCATAGCGAAACTTAGATTAAGCGGTGTGTAAGCTTAGGGACCGATAACCACAGCAGTTTGGTCCCATAAGCCCTTACCACAAATTTCCAATTTCTGTTTCGGAAGGAGGTATGTCGGCCTGAATATATTAAGGAATATAATTTCAGGAAACTAATTAATCAGAATGTTGCACAAGCAATTGACAAAAGTTAGAGATCCTCTTCCTTTTATCCATTCAGTTTCAAAAAAGACTGCTGCATATGTGCTGAAAAATGTGACATAGACGCGGAAACAAAATGGTTCCCTAACGCTCTCTCTCAAACTCTCTACAACCTCTGGTTCTTCCAGTTTATCCAGGTCCTATCTTGTTAAATTCCCACCTCTTTGCAGTTTCTTCGATTTTACTCTACAGTTCGTAACCAATAGATTGTGATCAGAGTCCACATCTGCCCCTGGAAATGTCTTGCAATTTAAAACCTGGTTCCTAAATCTCTGTCTTACCATTATGTAATCTACAAAAATGGTTCTAATGGCTCTGAGTACTATGGGACCTAACATCTATGGTCATCAGTCCCCTAGAACGTAGAACTACTTAAACCTAACTAGCCTAAGGACATCACACAACACCCAGCCATCACGAGGCAGAGAAAATTGCTGACCCCGCCGGGAAAGTAACCCGGGCGTGGGAAGCGAGAACGCTACCGCACGACCACGAGATGCGGACATGTAATCTACCTGAAAGCTTCCAGTGTCTCCAGGCCGCTTCCATGTATACAACCTTCTTGTATGATTTTTAAAGCAAGTGTTAGCTATTATCAAGCTACGTTCTGTGCAAAAGTGTACCAGGTGGCTTTCTGATACTAAAATGTAGACTTTCACGGCCGGAAATATCATGTCCGTTATAATTATCCGGTCTGTTATGCCGGTGTCGGTTGATTTTCGGATTTCTTCAGCTGTTAAAGAATCCACACTGCGAATTCCTGCTTCTACACTAGCTGTAATTTCTTCCGTGGGCACAAAACGCGGACTAACAGCAAAATTTCCTCCCTTGGCAAACACAGATGTTTTATCGTCAGATAACGAACGTTTGGACAAATTGATAACGGTCGGGGAAACGTCTAAATGCCGATCGGTCTGATTAGGTAGCAACGGCGATCGACGGCAACAGACAGCGGCCAATTGCACTGACGTTTTCAAAACACGTGACGTCACACCGTGGCGCGGGAGCACGCAGACACGGAATTTAGCGGCAGTCAGTAGCGAGCCAGCGGATGTGTTAGACCTCCCATCGACCTACGGACCCCCTTGAAGATGTCTCCCGCATTCGGAAACGAAACGTTGGGAATTGAGACAAAATTCATCAACCGACCACGGCATAACAGCCCGGATAATTATAATGGACAGGTGGCTTTCTGTTTCATTCCTTATCCCTATTCTATATTCACCTACTAATTTTGCTTCTCTTTCTTTTTCTACTATCGAATTCCAGTCCCCCATGACTATTAAATTTTCGTCTCCCTTCACTATCTCAATAATTTCTTTTAACTCTTCATACATTTCTTCAACCACTTCATCATCTGTGGTGCTAGTTGGCTTATAAACTTGTACTACTGTGGTAGGTATGTGCTTTGTGTCTATCTTGGCTACAATAATGCGTTCACTATACTGTTCGTAGTAGCTGACCTATGCTCCTATTTTTATTCATTATTAAACCTACTCTTGCATTATCCCTATTTGGTTTTGTATTTGTAACCCTGTATTCACCTGACCAGAAGTCTTGCTCCTCCTGCCACCGAACTTCACCAATTCCCACTATATCTAACTTTAATCTATCCATTGTCCTTTTTAAATTTTCTGACATACCTGCCCGATTAAGGGATCTGGCATTCCACGCTCCGTTCCGTAGAACGCCAGTTTTCTTTCTCCTGATAACGACATCCTCCTGAGTAGCCCCGCCCGGAGATCCGAATGGTGGACTATTCCACCTCCGGAATATTTTACCCAAGAGGACGCCATCATCATTTAACCATACAGTAAAGCTGCATGCCCTCGGGAAAAATTACAGCTGTAGTTTCCCCTTGCTTTCAGCCGTTCGCAGTACCAGCGCAGCAAGGCCGTTTTGGTTAATGTTACAAGGCCAGGGCAGTTAATCATCCAGACTGTTGCTCCTGCAACTACTGAAAAGGCTGCGGCCCCGCTTCAGGAACCACACGTCTGCATGGCCTCTAAACAGATACTCCTCCGTGGTTGCACCTACAGTACGGTCATCTGTATCGTTGAGGCACGCAAGGCTCCCTACCAATGGCGAGGTCCATGCTTCAAAAGTGAACTGCTAGAGATGACCTTAATCGAAGTGTCAATCGCAATAGGCTGATGACAAAGACGTCACAGCATTTAATTAATGCAGAATGAAAGAACAGGAAAAAATGTATTATAACATTGAAACACAGAATCAAATTTCAGATTAAGCAAATCATTAAGTAATTTTTGAGATTGAGGGAGGAGAACGGGAAGGAAAGGGAAGGAACTGTTGATTTCAGCAGCATTGAGAGAGTAGATGGAATCAGCGGCAACAAGTGAAAATGTGTGCCAGACTAGGATTCAGACTCAACATCTCGTGCTTAGTAGGCAGTTGCTTTAACCACTACGCCATCTGGAGTAAGTGGTCACACAAACTGCGCGGACTATCTCGACACATCTACCGGGTGACGCATTTCCCCCACCTCGCTCCACCTATCCGCAGTTCTCGTCCATGTTCGCTACTTTGAGGCTCCCGCTGAGGTCGGAGGTAACGACACATCCGCACTGAAGGTGGTGGATTCACAGCCAGTCGAGAATGCTGGGTTCGCGTTCTGTTGTGGCACATATTTCCGCTCGTTGCCGCTGATTCTGCGAAAAGTCCCGGTGCAGGTGACATAAATAGTTCCTTCCGTTTTGTTTACCCCCACCCCCGCCATCTTCAAATGGCATAATATGTATCACAGCTGCGGCGCAAGGAAAATATGTCCGATAACCATGGAAGAACACACCTGTGGAGTGGTGGATATTAATATGGCGGGAGAGTATAGACGCTTGTATATTTAACCTAACTCACTGTAGTTGACTTCTGTTGTAATAAAGAGAGCACATATTGCTTGTAAATTTTTAACGAGTACAGTGGAAGAAATCCACGTTTCAGACTCATATCCATGGCTAGTTGCTTCTGCCGTCTATTTTTGTGATGCATGCTACCTGAAGTCATAAACGCTGACCGACAGATAAACCGGTAAATAGTTTTATACACAGGGTGGTTCAGCTGGCCCTACATATTGGTTTTATACAACATGCAACATCTTCAAAAGCCACACGCGATGTTTTCATATTCTGTTTCTCACTACGGGCAAACTATTAGTCCTAGAGAAAATGAAGCAGGACGTTTTTGAAGGAAATTTAATACAAGGCCTAATTATATTTTGTAGTGGTATAAGTTCCTGCTGGAGGCAACGATTTTAGCGTTATTAAGGAAAAACATGTTTGACGGTCACTTTTGTACGTTTTTATGGAATAATTAGAAAAGTGAGCGAAAATATGTCCTGCTGCAAAATTTATTAAATTTCCCACAAAAAGGTCCTGTTAATTATTTCTATAGGTCTCATACTTTTGCGCATAGCGAGTGAGAGAGTATGAAAATACCACGTGGTATCTGAAGGTGTTGCGGCTTATATACGAGGGTGGTTTGAAAAGTTCTCGTAATTACCACGAGAGGTCAGCGCTAGCGCAACGAGTCTTACACGTGATATTCATTGGACTGCTGCCTGTCAACGCGTGGCACGTCAGTGCTCTTGGGAGAGTGCTGTGGCGGTGACGTGGCTCTGTTGTTCTTCCCGCATAGTCATTTGCGAAGATGGAAAAAAATCGAGATTGGACAGTGACTAAGTGCCAACTGTTGCCAAGTGGACAAATGAAATTAAATTTGGTCGGGAGAGCTTAGATGATGATCCGAGCAGTGGTGTGCCAAGATGTGTCACTACTTTATAATTCATTGGAAAAATGTACAAAATGGTCATGGAGAATCGCCAATTTGAAAGTCCTTGAAATTGCTCACCCTTGCCAGATGTCATCTGAACGGGTATATCACATTTCAATTGAATTAGAAATGAAAAAATTATCTGCGAAATGGGTGCAGCGACTCTTGACGCTGGATCAAAAACGCATGCCATCGCCATGGCAGAATTACACTAACTAAGGTATGAAATGTTGGCACACCCGCCTTATTCACCTTATATGGCCCGCCTTACAATGTAAGGCACTTGATTTGCGAGATACAATTTGTAATAAAATGCAATAAAATTGCAGATATCTTTCTAAATATTAGAGGGAACTTTTGAATTGTTATGAGCCCACAGGGCTGTTTCCAGAAGAATATCCCCTTGACAATCTATCGAGATTCAGAGAGGAACGAAGAAATTGTTCGGCATAATTGAAGTCAAAGAAGTCCCTCTCTCAGACAATGCCGAGCGGATGCAGGTACCCTGGATGGATGTTCTATGCAATGTCCTGGTGGAGGCACCCTGCTATCGCCATCCTCCAAAATGTCAAATATGCAACAGTCGTGAAAATTCTTGTCGTGACTGGATTTGTGTAGTTATGGATAAAGGGAAGGGAGAGGTTGAAACCCGATCCTAGCATGTACTCCACTCCATTCGAATTGCATCAAGGAGGCTGCCAAACTTGACATCTTCATCCGGCGGACGGGTCGTGACGCACTGCGAAGAGTTTTGGACTTTAATCCAAGACGTGGGTGCAAAGCCTGGTCATCAGAAACTTTACGCCGCCACATGTCTTCCCCTTTATGGCCAAACACTGGCAGTGAATCTTTTTCGCCACCAGGATTTGAACTGGCTTACCTTCGAATGGTTCAAATGGCTCTGAGCACTATGGGACTTAACATCTGAGGTCATCAGTACCCTAGAACTTAGAGCTACTTAAACCTAACTAACCTAAGGACATCACACAGATCAATGACCGAGGCAGTATTCAAACGCCGGCCGCGGTGGTCTCGCGGTTCTAGGCGCGCAGTCCGGAACCGTGCGACTGCTACGGTCGCAGGTTCGAATCCTGCCTCGGGCATGGATGTGTGTGTGTCCTTAGGTTGGTTAGGTTTAAGTAGTTCTGAGTTCTAGGGGACTAATGACCACAGCAGTTGAGTCCCACAGTGCTCAGAGCCATTTGAACCATATTTTTAGTATTCAAACCTGCGACCGTAGCGGTCGCACGGTTCCAGACTGAAGTGCATAGAACCGCTAGCCCACACCGGCCGGCTGATTACTTTCGAGTCGAGTGCCACCGTACAGGTTTGCTTTAGTAATCTCCGTTACGGAGGTTGTTGTAAAACGTGATTAAAAAAGGTTAAAAGCAAATAATCAGGTGCTGAAGAAATTAATGCAAGAAAAAATATTCTGGTCATGCAAAACAATTAGAAAATTGAGAAAATTCTTGTGCACTGAAAGACTGCGTCGACATTCCCATTTAACAGAAGGGAGAGAGAAGCGCAGGGTGTGGCAAATAAATGTGGGCCGGACGAGTGGGTACGATTGGAAGTGGACGTATGCACGTGACCACACCCGTGGGGCGCACACCTCTTGTACGCCCACCGCGTGATGCTCACTGGTTCAGAGCGTAGCGCGGGCTGTGCCAGTGTGAGTGGAGCAGTACAAAGCGGCAGAGAAGTGCCTGGACACCAGAAAATTTGGCTGCAGCTCACCAGAAAATACTTCACAATGTTACCAAATCAACGCGACGCCTGTTCCAAGAGACCGACTTATGTCGTCGATCATGTGGACGAATAATAAACCTGGACCTCCAAATGCATCCCTTGCGAGTGTCTGTTGTTCATGCATTAAAACTCGCTCCTCGGTGTCTCAAGTTTTGTGAGTGGCTGTTCACTGAGGGAGCAACGAATGGCTTCGACATAGATCTGTTTTTGATGTCCGAGAAAGTCTGTTTTAACCTGAGTGGTTATGTAAACTTACTGAATTATGTGAACTTACTGAATCACAGGTTCTGGGTAGTGGAGGCTCCGCTTAACCTCCACGAAACACCACTCCATGATCAGAAGACTGGGTTTTGGTGTGCAGTGTCTGCACGCCGGGTTATTTGTCCCAGTTTCTTTCATTAGACACTGACTTTGGCCGTTACATTGTCAACATTCTGAAACCGTTTGTGGTAGCATTAATGGATGAGGCAAAGCTCTACACTTACTTGCAATAGAAAGGCGCAACTGCCCATACAACCGGCCGAATCTTGGAGCACATTTTTACAGTCTTCATGCCTGACAGAGCTGTTAGCTAGGATCCACATTCAGCAACTTGCTGACCAGGGCCCAGAAGCGCCAAGAGATTGATGATAATCACTGTAAACATCTGCTATAGCCAGATTATTACTGTGTTTCCTTCCCTCTGCTGTGTTTCTTTGTACGCTGGGAATCTGTTCTCTGAACCACTTTTATTTGCCGCACTCCATATTATTGATAACTGTAGAGGGATTTCTGTGCTTCCTGTCACATACAAAATTTAATTTCGGTATCGAGCAGACCATGCAGACTAGTATCTTGAATGTGAAGTTAGTGAATATCAAGTGAGTTCCATACCATACAGTTCCGATGCAGGATAGATTTTGGTTCTGGGACTAATTCTCAGACATGAAAGAAATTAAAATAAGGAAAACTAACTCTGTATATTTTAAAAAAACCTTGTAAGTAAATGGACCATACGTCTCTCTCCCAAATACTGAAACGGCAAGTGCTGGACTTCAAAATTACTGAAATAATTAGAGAAAAGGTAATGGTACAAAATCTAAAGAACAGTAGGGAATGAGACAAGGTGATAGGCTCTGTTCGTCTTTTCAACTGCGTCTTAGATAATGTATTCCGGCAGAGACAAAATCTGAAATCAGAGCTCGAAATTTATCACGGTATCAAATTAGCGAGAACCAATATTAGCATATCCTGCATTGCATTTTCAGGTTACCTGTCGCTTCCGTATCGGAAGATTGAAACACCCTAAAAACATGTAAAAATTCTTATACGAGGGTCGTTCAATAAGTAATGCCACACATGGTTTTAATAAGCAGTAGTACAGCGTCAGAATGGTGTCTACATACGACCTACGTCATAAACAGCGTACTATTATTGAACTCTTGTGTGCAGCAAAAGAAACCGGGCCGAACATCCACAAACGTTTGTGTGCAGTGTATGGCGGTGCTGCAGTTGATAGGAGTACAGTTGGGCGATGGGTACAGAAAGTTGCAGAGCTCCATGATCAGCCGTCTTCGGAACGTCCTGTCAAAGTCACTTCTCCAGACATACTGAATCATGCGGATTCTGTTATTCGTGCCGACCTGGTGGATCACAACTCGACAGTTGCCCCTACAGTCGTAGGTCAGCATTGGAAATGTGTCTGCTATGATCGGATATTCAAAATGGTGCTCAAGATGGGTTCCACGAATGCTCACAGCTGGCCACAAGATTTAGAAAGAAAAGGCCATTTCATCTGAACTGTTGGAGCGTTTTGAGACCGACGGAGTGGCCTTGAAGTGTCAGTCATGCAGTGAAACCGAGGCTACGCATACAGCACAAGAGCTTTTACCAGCAGGAAATACATGCTCTTCCACAACGTTGGTGTTCGGCCATATAACGTCATGGAGACCACGTAGAAAAATAGGACATGGACAGGATATGTTGATGTATATTGTCATAAATTCTGACTTTTAACAATAAATATATTCTGAGAAAAAATAGGGGCATTACTTGTTGAACGAGGCTCGTAGAATAAGCACAAAGAGCAAATCTCCTATACTGCACTGCAAAAAAAAAAAAAAAAAAAAAAAAAAAAAATTATAAGACTTTGATATTTATTGAAATTCTGTCACTCCAAATTCTGCAGACTAATTGCGAAGAAATCGAGGGTTTCTCTCACTTAAGATATTTAGCTGGAAAAGTTATGGAATTGAAAAAGACATCTGCAATAAAAATTGAATACTTTCACACAGTCATTATCGAATTAAAAAACCACTATTAACGCGATGGGTGACACTGAAGTTAAAAAGAGAGAAGCAAAAACATTTTCTTCACGTTGGGTTTCACAGCCATTAAGAATTTGGTAGAGACAAAGACAAAATGATGAAATAACAACATTTATTCCAGTATGATAAAAAATTGATTAAAATTGTGTGGTGATATGAAAACAATAGAACCAAACACATTGCACTAGAAAAATTTGAAATACGTGAAATTCGCAGTGAAGTAAAAATTTAGGCAATAATAGATCCCAGCAATAAAACAAGATCTGAAAGAATCACGGATAACACAATAGTAAACGAAATAGAAAAAATTTTATTCAGAAAATGCGCAAGCGGACAGCTGTCCAGGTAGAACAACTCACGGTTCTCGGATCGACTTATTCAGAGGACAGAAAAAAAGAGTTCATTCTGAGGGAGTGAAAGCAGTGCAGGTGCAGACTAAAGAGAAATTCTATATTGCCCTCTGTTTTAGATCGATTGCTTAATAGGCATTAAATTAGAATAATAATAAATAACGGTGTCTCAAATCTTTCCCTTAAGCTATACCTACTATTTCTAGTGATATCTATGGAAAAACTGGATGAGACAGAAGTTGGTCTGTTCTAATGAAGCCATTATGATAAACCGATCCGTCTTTCGTGCTGTACAAATAGTAACATCCTTCACTGTGAGTAAGCGTCGCATTCTGCTTAAGCAGGCCTATCGGGTGCAGAATATTAACTCTAATACGTGCCTAAATACATTATGTCATGCCGGAAACCTCATCTACGACGAAAGCGAAGATGCCGTGCGAGTAGAGTATCTGGAAATTGTTACGAAGTTGGGCTCCCAGATATACACGAAAAAGAAACGTGATGTATGGTTTGCGATTGACTGGTTTGTTAGACCAAAAGCTACACATCCGATTTTTGTTGTGCCAATGAACTCACAACGTCCACTAAATGCGCTGGGCCTGTGGGCAGTATTCGGAACTGGTATCTGAGCGAATAATTTATTTAACCTTTAATTCTGTCCTAAGCAGTGCTGTGTGCTGCCCTAAACGTTTCATTATAGCCGAGGAGTAATTCATCTCGTCCACGTGTGGCTGCACTGATTGAAATTAGATTGGAAATGCGGTAACACAGGCCGCCGTTTAACCGTGCCTGCACTGCGACTGGACGGACACGAACGTGACGAACCACAACACTCCTTTGAATGTACGAACGATACAGTCCAGCAAATTGCATGACATCTGTTGTTAGCAAAAAAATAGAGGACAACGGACAGAAAACTAGAATAATAGCTTACAACTTACATACTGCGCGATATTTATTTACTGTTGTGGACTCTTCTATTGCCTCAGAGTCATCTGCTGATATCAGATCATAAGGAGTTTACCAACACGTAACAGCTGTAATGTGAACTGACGTAGAGTGTTACAGTTAGGCAAAGAACAAATGAAAGCAACGGTCTCCATACAGTTAGGGCCTTTGGGTGTGGTTTCAAAAATATTACAAAGCTAACAGTTGAAAGGTAACAATACTGGACCTCCTCGTACCATTAGCGCCTAATACATTAGGTAACACCGACGGCAGAAATATTATGCTATTTATTTCCAATAGACTGTAAACTACTGTGCTCAGCATAGTGAGCTCATTCTTACAGCCAAGAGAGATACGAAGCCAATACCCACCACAGTAGTATTAGTTTATATATCAAATAGGTCCGCAGATCATGAAAATATTAAAAGATTGTATGATGGGGTACAAGCAGTTATCCAGATACTTAAAGGAATCCAAAATTTAATTGTTATGAGTGAAGGTAGTTCGGTAGTAGGAAAGGGAACAGAAGAAAAAATAGTTGCAGAACATGGACTAGGGGGAAGGAATGAAATAGGAAGCCCCCTTATAGAATTTGGAACAGAGCATAACTGCGGAAACACTTAGTTTACAAATCATTAAAGAAGGCAGTATACGTGGAAGATACCTGGGAAAACTGGAATGTGCCAGTTTGATTATACAACGGTAAGAATTTCCAAGGGCAGATGTAGACTCTGCTATAATTTCTTGATTATGAACTGCAGACTAAAACAGAAAACAGTTGACAAAAGTTAGGAAATTAAGCAGATGGGAACTGGATAAATTGAAGAAATCAGATGGAAAATTAGGCAACGTTGGACGGAAATTGAGGAGAGGAATACAATAAGAAAGCAATGAGTAGCTATGAGAGACGAAAAAGTGAAGACAGCGGAAGACCACATTGGTAGGAAGACAAGGTCTAGTAGAAATCCTTGGATAACTTAGAAGAAGCTGGTCGTAGGTTGCGTTCCAAAAATGAACAGCATAAAGACAGAAGTGATGACACTTTCTGCAGGACCTGACCATCATTTTGCAGGACAATGCTCAAGCACGTACAGTGCAAGCTGTTAGTGATTTGTTTGACTGACGGGGCTGCTAAGTGCTATACCAGTACTGCACTCCCCTGCTTTAAGCCTTCGTGAGTTCAACTCGATTTCTAAACTGAAGGAAACACTTCACGGCATTCGCTTCACAACTGCTAAAAATTCGTCGGGCAATAGACCGCGCCGCTCGAACTGCCAACACATTTGGCACTACTAAGAGTATCCTACGACTTCCACATCGGTGGCAATGGGTTATACACAATGGTGACTAGTTTGAAGGTCAGTAAAACTTTAAAACACGTATCTATTTTATACGAGCTGTAAATAAATAGTTGCCACTATTAATGTTCCAACCCTTGTATTAGTCCGGCAACATACCATCTAACTTTCGGAAAAATGTCACTCGCACAATTCCGAAGACTACAACAGCTGACAAGTGCGAGAATTATCGCACAATCAGCTTAAGAGCTGATGCGTCAAAGTTACTTGCCAGGATAACATATAGAAGAATGGAAAAGAGAATTGAAGAAGTCTTAGATGACGATCACTTTGTTCTTTAGGAAAGGTAAAAGCATGAAAGAGGCAATTCTGAGATTGAGATTAACAATGCATACATGACTAAAGGAAAATCAAGACACGGTCATAGGATTTGTCGGCATCGAAAAACCGTTCGACAGTGTAAAGTGGTGCAGGATGTTCGAAAGAGAAAAATAGGGATAAGTTATAGGGAGAAACGGTTAATATACAATATGTACAAGGGCCAAGTTGGAATAATAGGAGTTGACCACCAAGAACGAAGTGCTCAGACTAAAAAGGGTGTAAGACACTGATGTGGACTTTCGCCCCAACTGTTATGTCTCTACATCGAAGAACCAGTGATGGAAAAAAAGACAGGTTCAGGAGTCGAATTAAAATTCAAGGTGAAAAGATATCAATGATAGAATTTGCTCATGACATTCACATCCCAAGTGAAAGTGAAGAAGAGTTACTTGATCTACTGAATGGAATGAACAGTCTAATGAGTACAGAATATGAAAACGAAGAAAGACGAAAGCAATGGGAACACTGAGACACTTAACATCAGGATTGATGGTCACGAAGTAGATGAAGTTAGGGAATTCTGCTATCTAGGCAGCAGGGAACCAGTGGTGGACGGCGCAAGGAGGACCTCAAAAGAGTGCTAGCACTGAAAAAAAGTGCACTGCTGTCCAAGAGAAGTGTACTAGTATCAAACATAGGCCTTAACTTGGAAAAGAAATTTTTGAGAATGTACGTTTCGAGCACAGCATTGTATGGTAGTGAAACATGGACTGCAGGAAAATCGGAACAGAAGAGAGTCAAAGCCTTTGAGATGTGGTGCTACAGGTGATTGTTGAAAATTAGGTGGACTGGTAAGGTAAGGAATGACGAGGTTCTGCAAAGAATCGTAGAGGAAAAGACTGTGTGGAAATCAATGAGAAGGAGGCGGAACAGGATGATAGGTCATCTGTTAAGACATCAGGAAATGACTTCCATGGTACTAGAGGGAGATGCAGAGGGCAAAAACTGTAGAGGAAGAAAGAGATTGGAATACAGCCACCAAATAATTGATGACCGAGACTAGCACAGGATAGGAATGCGTGGCGGGCCGCACAAACCAGTCAGATGACTGATGACTCAAAAAAAATTTAATATTACGACTAATTGCATCTAACAACGAAAGTGGGATATACGTGTACCTGAACCAACAGTTTGAGATGAATAGCTCAAGAACTATATTGAAATAAGGCACTAAATATAGTGGTCACGAAGTGAGAAATGTAATCTCTTGACATACATTAACATACATTAGTATGTGCATTTATTCAACTATTATAATATTAATAACTTACCAGTTTGTCCTATAATATCACATAAAAATGTATGGAGCTAATGAGTGATGGATTTATCCTTACAACGGACAAATAAAAGCGTCCATGATGAAACTGATCTGCCATCAAAAGCCAGCGAGTCTTTCGAGCGGCCACCAGCGCTGTGTGTATTGGACATTCCGTTTGCACAGTTTCGACGCCGGCCGTTCAAACAAGCCAGTTTTTTCCCTCATTTATTATTTCTGGAGTCCATTATGTGGAAGCATAGTCATAATGTGACACGATATGGGACCAGAGAATGAAAGAGTAATACTCTTCGGAAAGCTTGTAGTCCGAACATCTGCTGTTACGGCACCGCGACATAAAGCCTCTGCTATTACGTTACTGCGATGTACTTAGCGACTCTGCTTCACTGGAGGAAACTTGTACATTTACATCTGCGTGAACAGTGCTTGGCGGAGAAGGTACCATCACTAGTCATTGCCGACATGCAAGTTCTTATCTCCCTTATTCTGTTCTTACTGTCCTTGCGCGAGATGGACACGGGAGGCAGCACAATAGCTCTGCAGTCTGTCGCTACTGTTAGTTATCTACAATCCAACAGCGTTTCCCTAGCAGACCGCCTTCTTTCCTGCGAAGACTCCCGTGTTCGCAGAGCGTTTCCGTAACCGTCTCTTACTGATCGAACTGGCCGGTATCAAATCTCTATCACGCAATTGAAATGTATCGATGTACTGCTATAGGCATCCCCGTTGGACGTCCCACAAACACTTGTGCAGTAAACAAGAATGGGTTGCAAAACCGTTCTGTACATGGTTCCGTGAATCTACCTACAAACTATAGTCAATCATTCGCCATAACTAATATGTCTTCTAACTCTTCGTATTGGATCCCGCTCTTTTGACGCTTTCTTTATACTTCAGATCTTTTGCTTGGTGATGACGGGGGCCTGCTATTTAGAGATCTATGTGGAGGGTATCCGGCGCTGCCTCAGTCACCCGGCATATCGTTTAGTATTGACTTTCAACGAAAACTTGCTAATTGCTATTGTATATTCATCTGGTCGAAGTACCTCACTGTAGCACTGCAGATGGCTCTCCCTCATGTCAATGGTAGGTGCTACGCCGTACCACCTGTGTATTTAGTTACAGCTCAGATGCTCTCGAAGTGTCATGCCAGATGTCCAATGAAGTACTATTGTTTCCATTACAGACAATCGTTGATCTGCTTCTTTTGTTACGGGCCGGCCAGTGTGGCCGAGCGGTTCTAGGCGCTTCTCTCTGGAATCGCGCGACCGCTACGGTCGCAAGTTCGAATCCTGCCTCGGGAATGGATGTTGTGATGTCCTTAGGTTAGCTAGGTGTAAGTAATTCTAAGTTCTAGGGGACTGATGACTTCAGATGTTAAGTCCCATAGCGCTCAGAACCATTTGAACCATTTTGTTGCGGGTCAACATTAATGTATCGTACCAGGCAACTCGGCTTATTACAGGGCGATAGGATAAACCCAGCCGACTTGGACCACATTGTTGCTTCAGCGTAACATTTGTGTATCTTTCAAATCATTTAGACTACTGGCAGCGTGTTCGTATAGAATATCATACAAACTTATCTCCGTAGGTGTATGGGTGAGATGGACCAGCCTACTGGCAGAGATGGACTGCGTAAAAGTTGCTATACATAAAAAAGTAAAATAAAATATGATGTTTTTGTTTGTAATATGATGTAATGAATACACAGTTTATACTTTTAAATATTTTAGTCCAAAACAATTATATCAGTTTATTATAAATCCTTATTGAACATTGGTTTTTCTAATGAGTTGTTTGTTTTATTCAAGTATTAACCTGGCTGTCGCTAACCATAGCAATGACGTATTACCAATGGGTGAACAACATTCATGTGGCCCCCGTGAACAGGAAACACACTGAGTTCAGCCGCCATTTTTATTAGTTTCATCTTCCTTTCACCAAAGTTATTTTCTTTATGTTCTACAGTGTCTGCAACTCATGAATACCTTGTGTAACTTGCAGTACATTCTTTTTTAGCTTCTTCAGTTTGTTTTCGTCTTCCGTAGTATTCCCCTTTGGTGATATTTTTGTGCCTTTTTTCTGTTTCCTTTCTTTCCTTAACCTTTCTTTTTTTTCACACAGTTTCAATATTTCCAGTGAACTACAATCATATAGATGGAGTTGCTGCCTTACCCTTAAAACTAATGGTTTTGTCAATAGAAGGCTCTGGTATATTTATTCCAAAAGTTTTGTCTGTGTTGCCTTACCAGTAATCAGTTTTGAAGTGGTGATGTTGAAAGTTTGGATTGGCCCGCAACAAAAGAAGTAGAACAAAGATTGTCTGGCCATTTTAGGTTAGTTTAATACCTACACATTTCTCAAGCTCGCAGTAAAAAACTGCATGAATATTGTGCAAACTAAGCATTAACACTAAAGTTATGTAACTACACAATAAAACTTTACGGCTTGCCATAAGAGATTATGTATTTTTTCCAGAAATTACACGAAAATATCAAAAGAGCTTTCTCGCAGATGGTTGGTGCTGCTCTCCAGCGGGGCTTTTGTGAATTACGCCCCTGGTGTGTCTCACCCAGTGGTCCAACTCTCCCAGACTTACCTCTTATTTTGGACTTGATTAGGTCCGGAATATTCTTGTCACAAAGAACATCAGTCATTCTCCAACGCTTTAGTCACACATTGCTAACGCGGTTTTTCATTTCAGGAACGAGTGAGCCGTTGGCAATGATTTTTGAGATTTATACCGTCGGGCACGGTTATGTTCGTATTTTTTTCCATCTGTCGACAGGTAGTCATTTTTCTTTGTACTGAGGCGTAGTCAGGAGTGCTGAAGGTGGTTCTCCCATTTTTGGACATGTTGTTGAAGTTCTTTTGTGGCTTGAGGAGCTAGCAGAACTTCACCATAGTGCAACAGAGTCCAAGGTGCTAAAATTCTGATTTCAAATGTCACAGCTATTTTGTGACGTATTGTAGATGTTATCTTTTAGGGAACCTTGTGACAAATGTGTTTACTTCGTAATATGCCGAATCACATGAGCTGCTTGGCAACTGACGTTAAGGGAGGAAAAAAAAGTGGTTAAATGCCTCTGAGCACTATGGGACTTAACTGCTGTGATCATCAGTCCCCTAGAATTTAGAACCACTTAAACCTAACTAACCTAAGGACAACACACACATCCATGCCCGAGGCAGGATTCGAACCTGCGACCGTAGCGGTCGCGCGGTTCCAGACTGTAGCGCCTAGAACCGCTCGTCCACTCAGGCCGGCTAAGGAAGAATGCTTACAATTAAGTAGGTACTGTGTACCCATAAAGTATGTAGCTAAATTCATTGCATTACATACAGCCACCTATTTTCCACCTAGTCTTATATTACATTTATTTTACTGCTCCATTTTACAGGACATTGTTTTCCATATTTTCTCACGTTATATTCTGTACCACAGATCTAATGGAACCGGAAACGAAACGCGTCGTAATCAGTAAGAGATAATAACCTATTTTGGCGACCAAGACGAGAGTGATATATTAAATGATATTCATGCGCGATATTTATGTCTCACTAGACTTGCCTGTCACTAGAACAAAACACGATGTGTCGACGCCTGTTATGTAGTCGTTGGTTCGCATCCTGTTGATAGAAACTTGTGTATCACTTTCATTTAAATTTTATATCTTTTAGGAAACGTCATTGTTATTTTCCAATACTAAATCATTATTGTTAATATCAATAACACCTTTCTCTTTTTTAATTAGTAATCATATACAAATAAAACTTGACGGACTTGCGACTTTGCATCGTCATGAAGTTAAGAAGATTTATACACAAAACGTGTTCATTCTCTAGAAATCAGAGAGTGTTTGTTTTTATATTTGTTGATTCGCATTTTTGCACCAAATTTTAATATATTGTAAACTCGCATATTTTTTCATTAGTAATTAAAAATAAAAATTGGACTTCATTAAAAAAAATATGATTCACCGTTTTGGTTCTTTAATAAATGTGAAATTAAAGTAAAGGTACAGCAACTGCTACCAACAAAATTTGAACCAATTTACTAGACACTTACGCTGAGCATTTAAATATCAGCAACTACATTAGCCAGTTCGAAATTTTTCGTATTTAACCGCAATCAGAGATCTTTCCAGTTTTGAATAGCAATTTTTCCGAGTTTTTTGTGTATTGCTCCATACTGCTTTAGAAAATTAACGTCCGGGCTCTGACCTTGGAAACCTGTATGGAGAGGACGACCCGATAAGGCTCCCACGTCCGGGGCTTCGAAAATATGCCAAGATCTTGCTAGAGAGAAAGAGAGAGAGAGAGAAAGAGAGAGCAGACGCCACGGTGAGGCGAGTGCAGAGACAACGTAGCGAACAGAAGTATATCCCACGTTATAAGCAGGCCTCTATTGTGCAGCGGTGCGTCCCCCGCAGACATCCCACAGTCCTTTACTACTGCAACCATTATAAGCCTCGTTAGAGATTCCCTTTTTTTTGCGAAACTGCAATTACCAATTAACGTGGACGTCGTGCTCACTCTATTAGTAAAGAATGCTCCTGAATTATGGCCCGCTGATATAAACGGCAGACCTAATAAGCGGCGCATTTAATTTACAGTTTAGAATTTACGGTGTAGGGCTTAGCCCCTTAAACGAGCCATTACATTCGGCCATTAACAAACCTAAAACTGGACGCGTAAAGTAGTCGGCCGAATTTACTTGCGTGCGGCTCTGTGTAAAGCATTGCTTTATACTTAGCTCAAACACAGTTTGACAAGCTATAACCGTAGCTGTAATTATTCCACGTATTTGCAAGGCCCTGTCTCGTTATTCAGCCGGTCGTGCTTTTTCGTTAATGATTCATGTACACAGCCGATGCAAATCGTTATTGCCCGGTTAGGCAGATATATGGCGTATTGTGAATGATGTTAACTGACTCTGAATGCAGAAACGCCTGCGATCGCGTGGCGAGTATAAACCAATATTCCGTTAAAAATTATAATACGCTACAAATTCAGTCAATTATTTTCTCATATGTTTCAAAAACAAACAGGAAGTTCAAGCTATCTTTAACATGATGCAGAATTTTTCTTCGTTGTCATTGTCAGTCACACAACAAGAAGTACAAAAGGCAAATTGCGTGTTTTCGACCTGTAATTTTATTCCTTACCGTATGATGTAAGAGAATATATACAGGATGACTATAAATTACCTATAAAAAGTAACGTTTAAACCTGAACCGGATAAACAAGTTCCAAAAATTTTTGTTACAGTTATATCTTCAGGTTTTATTCCAGCCTAACACTGGTAGTTCGCGACGTTTCCGCTAGGTGGCAAGCGCGAATGAGTTGCTCCAACAGTCATCATGGAGTCATGTAATGGTGCAGAGCGTGCGCGGTGTTGTTTATGGGTTCATGAATCCATATCTGCAACTTCAGGTCAGAGGCTCTTCGGGATTAAGTAACAGAATCACCACCACGAAGAGAAACTGTTATTAATTGGCACAATCGAACATATACGGGGAACACTCTAAGGTAAATGCTTTGCGCTGTAAGCTGTAACAAGATTTATGGTCCTTTCTCTTTCAGCTGGTCAACTTTGACTCGTGTATCTTTCCTGGACATCGTTGAACACTATCTCATGCCTCAATTACAGCAGGATATGGGCACAGAATTCATTTCCCAGGAAGTGGCAATCCACGACATTATCATGGTGGAGTTGTCGCTTTTCTTCGTAGGCCATCACAATCATCTGATTTAACCCCCATGGACTTAGGTGTATGGAGCTACATTAAAAGCAGAGTGTTTATTCCTCCTCTTTCGGGAAACGCCAACGTGCTGTGACAACGGATAACACAACAGTTCTACCATACCTAAAGACTTGCTTCACAGGATTTGGCGCCGGCCGGGGTGGCCGAGCGGTTCTAAGAGCTTCAGTCCGTACCCGTGAGACTGCTACGGTCGGAGGTTCGAATCTTGCCTCGGGCGTGGATGCGTGTGATGTCCTTAGGTTAGTTAGGTTTAAGTAGTTTAAGTTACAGGGGACTGATGACCTCAGAAGTTAAGTCCCATTGTGCTCAGAGCCAGGATTTGGCAGGAAATTGATTATAGATGGGAAATCGGTCGTATTACAAAAGGCAGTCACGTTGAACATTTGTAAATAAAACTTTAAGATATACCTCATTCAGTGGTGTATCAAACATTTCTGTAAGTTATTTACCTTTTTCACAATTACAGGCTACTTTTGTATAATTAATTTATAAACACACCCCATATGCACATACACAATGAATTTACAGGTAAATGTTTAAATTTGACAACCATGTCGCAGCAATCACTGTCACTTCATACAGGTCTTTCAGATCACCTTTTCGGCGATATGTCATCGGCCAATTGTCTATTCCTCTACACCACAGTCAAACGCAGCGCTTTGACGATAACGTCTCTAGTTCAAGATGTGGCATCTCCCTTCTCCAGTTCTCATACGATTGATCTAGGTCTTTCGTGACGGGGAAGATCACAGCGTGCAAGCTTCGTGGTTGCGTTTCGAACTGTGTGGGTGTTGTGGAGTGAATGTTCCAGCGTTCTTTCTACTTCTCGGTCACGTAGAAGACGCCTGGGACCTGAGCTGGCTTGCGTGACTTAAAGCTGGTGGGTTCTGTAAAGCGCTGTTTAGAAATGAATTGTTAATGATTCTAACTTCTCAACAATTTGCGCATTTCTCCAGCTTTTCTCCTGAGATACGGAGTGGCAATAGTTTGTAGAAGACGCAATCACTGAATGTGAGGTGATCTGACAGTGTCGATAATGGTCCCAATGGCGTCATGTAGAATTACATCTACATGTATTGTATGTGCTACGTTTTCCGATACATGAGCACAACTTTCAACGGCTAGGTACACAAGTGAAAGTGCAGTTATCGAAGCGTATCTGCGCTTGCTCCCCAGTTGTCTCGGGCTATATTGTGAAGCAGATTTACTCTTGAGCCAAGCTTCTTGGACGTTTCGTGTAGTGCTGCTTGAATGACTGCGTCCGATCGAGGGTGATACCCATATTTTTAGCGATATAATTATGAGAAACTTTGGTCCCGTCTGATTTTTAACAGAAGGTTGCCGGTTTCGGTCTGTTTTAGACCATCTTCAGACATGCTACCATGATAGTAGACAGCAGTGGTCAACGGAGCAGGAGCTATGACTCCACGAACGCTAACTGTCGAGCAGTTTACCTGAGTTTAGTTGGATTCTCTATTTGCAAACGTACTCCTTCAGTATGGTGAGGTCACCTGCGAGTGTGCTACCACAGTTCTTGATATCTTTTTTCTGACATATTAATGCAAGGCCGTCTGCATACTTTGTTTCCATGGGGATAGCATGTGGAATGCGGCGGTCATTTAGTTTAAACAAATTAAATGTCTGAAATTTAGAAATGAAAATACCAAAAAAGTTAGACATGTGACGAAGCTAGCATACAGTGGATCAAAGATCTCTTCAAAATGTGTGTTTTAGTAATACACTACTGGCCATTAAAATTACTACACCAAGAAGATGACGTGCTACAGACGCGAAATTTAACCGACAGGAAGGAGATGCTGTAATATGCAAATGATTAGCTTCTCAGAGCATTCTCACAAGGTTGGCGCAGGTGGTGGCACATACAACGTGCTGACATGAGGGAAATTTCCAACCGATTTCTCATACACACACAGCAATTGACCTGTATTGCCTGGTGAAACGTTACTGTGATTCCTCGTCTAAGGAGGAGAAATGCGTACCATCACATTTCCGACTTTGATAAAGGTCTGATTGTAGCCTATCGCGATTGCGGTTTATCGTATCGCGACACTGCTACTCGCGTTGGTCGAGATCCAATGACTGTTAGCAGAATATGGAATCGGTGGGTTCAGGAGGGTAATATGGAACGCTGTGCTGGGTCCCAACGGCCTCGTATCAATAGCCGTCGAGATGACAGGCATCTTATCCGCATGGCGGTAACGGATCGTGCAGCCATGTCTAGATCCCTGAGTCAACAGATGGGGGCGTTTGCAAGACAACAACCACCTGCACGAACAGCTCGGCGACGTTTGCAGCAGCATGGACTATCATCTCGGAGACCATGGCTGCCGTTACCCTTGACGCTGCATCACAGACAGGACCGCCTGCGATGCTGTACTCAACGACGAACCTGGGTGTAGGAATGGCGAAACGTCTTTTTTCCGATAAATCCAAAATAAAAATGACTCTGAGCACTATGGTACTTAATTGCTGTGGTCATCAGTCCCCTAGAACTTAGAACTACTTTGACCTAACTAACCTAGGGACATCACACACATCCACGCCCGAGGCAGGATTCGATCCTGCGACCGACCGTAGAGGTCACGCGGTTCCCGACTGTAGTGCCTAGAACCGCACGGCCACTCCAGCCGGCTCCGATAAATCCAGATTCTGTCTACAGCATCATGATGGTCGCATCCGTGTTTGGCGACATCGCACTGAACGCACATTGGAAGTGTGTATTCGTCATCGGCATACTGGCGTATCACTCTGCGTGATGGTATGGGGTGCCATTGGTTACACGTCTCGGTCACCTCTTGTTCGCATTGACAGCACTTTGAACAGTGGACGTTACATTTCAGACGTTTTACGACCCGTGGCTCTACCCTTCATTCGACCCCTGCGAAACCGTACATTTCAGCAGGATAATGCACGAACACGTGTTGCAGATCCTGTACGGGCCTTTCTGGAAACAGAATATGTTCGACTGCTGCCCTGGCCAGCACATGCCGCAAATCTCTCACCAACTGAAATCGTCCCGTCAATGGCGGCCGAGCAACTGGCTCGTCACAATACGCCGGTCAATACTCTTGATGAACTGTGATATCGTGTTGTAGCTGTGGGCAGCTGTAACTGTACTCGCCATCCAAGCTCTGTTTGACGCAACGCTCAGGCATTACAAGGCCTTTATTGCGGCAAGAGGTGGTTGTTCCGGGTACTGATTTCGCAGGATCTAAGCACCAAAATTGCGTGAAAATGTAACCACACATCAACTCTAGTATAACATATTTGTCGAATAAATACCCGTTTATCATCGGCATTTCTTCTTGGTGTATCAATTTTAATGGCCAGTAGTGTATTTGTTCTGGTAAACTGTAGGGAAATGTGACGTCGGGAGATAAATAAGCTGCCTATAGATTCTATCTTGAAGTTAGGTTTTGATGTTATTTAGTAGTTGAGTATGAGACTTGAAGATGACACGGTATGTAACGGTCTTGCTAGCTTGTGATATTGTCCCCATCGCCCGCCGCCTTCTGCTCTTTTGGGTGTGCTAACAGACTTATACGTAGCGTAGATCATAGTCTAGGTTAGTTCCGATCGACAAATATCGCTGCCTTCCTCAGTATGGAAACCACGAGCCGCGCCTGGAGTAGAATAACAGTAAAGTAAATTACTCTAAGTTTTTGTTCGTTATTGATAAAACTAAAAAGAAACACTTCTGTCACCACAGAAAGCCGTGGAGGTTGAAACGTCACCTTAAAAAATTTATGAATTACTGTGCTGGGAAACCTCTTACGTTATTTGCTTTTAAAACAGCTGAGCAAAACTTTAAGTACTCAGACATTACTCTCTTTACTTGTTCTGATCATCACTAAACAGACACACAATATTTTTAGAGCAACGCAATCTGACTTATAATAATCCCTCCAGAGGAATAGCCCTGACTAACAGTAACCTATACCTTTCATGAATCACTTACAAAAATCTTCGTTACTCGAACTACTGCAATACAGCGAGCGCCAATACTACTAGCTAAATAAAAGGTTTTTACTACTGAGGGCACTAACTACTGACAGGTACAGTGACCAAATGAAATATTTTGTGAAGAACTAACAATGTATTTACCTTAATAGTGTTCGAAAGTCAATATATATATATATATATATATATATATATATATATATATATATATATATATATATATATATATATATATATCCACGGCTCACCTCCAACTGCGCAACGCTACGCGCTGTTAACATCCAACTTCCCAACACTACAACAGCAAATTCCAGCAATGCAAACCAGCCACAGACTGCACACAGCACAGTCAGTGATTTTCATATAGGGCACTACATGGCGTTACGAACATAAAAACCTAATCAGCCTACTTACAAGGTGGAAACTTGTACAGCAAACGACAAGGAGATAAGTATACCCATGGGAGTTGTGGATTTGGGAATGCACGTTATTAGTGGGAGCTCGAAATAATGTCATTTAAAATAAGGCTCAGGTGGATCGCGGGCTGTATAAACAATAAGCGTGTGGCTGACGTTCGGGCAGCTATGCAAATGTCGGCGGCAGGTAATCCGCAGCCCAGGGCGGGGCGGGGTGCGGAGGAGGCGCGCCCAAGTTGGCGGCATGCCCCGCCGCAGTGTCGAGCCGCCCCCGCGTCGCAGATTAACCGCCGGGGGCGGCGCGTGTTTCCCCGGCGGACACGGGTCCGGTCCCCCGGCATCAGCGTTGCAAATTGGGCCCCGCTCGGCCCGACGCGGCCGGGCGCTCTTTCAGAGCGCGGACAAAGGGCTGCCTGTAATTAGGGCGTAACCTCCGCGAATTACTCGCTGCGCCCTCGGGGGACGCGGTCGCCGCTTCTGGCCCACTGGAAGGACCCGGCGCGATTACAGCCCCTCTAAACCGCCGAGCTCTCCTGCGCGATTTGCGGCTTAGCGGCCTCGAGGACCGGGCCCCGACCGCCTCGCGAATAGTGCCGACCCCCGGAACATCGGAGCACCGTCATCTGTCAGGAGGACGTCGCGCGGATGTCCAACTCTGGACGCAGGTGTCCCGTGGGCGCCAGGCACTGTACAGCGATGGTACGACCATCTGCAGCTCGTGAATCGATGAAATCGAGTCCCCTGAAGTTTTTCGCCATATTGGACCCTCACGTTCCTTATGTAAGGTAGGAAGGATTGTGCGGAATAACACCACGATTCTGTGCTTTCGACTGTACTTGCCCAAAACTGAAGGAAGTTTTATAGGGTTCCTTTGGAAGAAAACAGTAAACTGAGCACTCAACATCTGATAAACAATATTGGTCTGCTGCTAAATAATTGCTATTTCTACACGCTCCAGTCACATTTATGTCCGCCGGCTGCGGTGGCCGAGCGGTTCTAGGCTCTACAGTCTGGAACCGCGCCACTGCTACGGTCGCAGGTTCGAATCCTGTCTCGGGCATGGTTCTGTGTGATTTCCTTAGGTTAGTTAGGTTTAACTAGTTTTAAGTTCTAGGGGACATGACCTCAGGTGTTAAGTCCCATAGTGCTCAGAGACATTTAAACCACATTTATGACGCCACCGCCTATATTCGACGCCCATGTGGAATAACCACTCGCAGACAGTTTATGACAACACTAGCAGTCCTGTGTATATAAAGCGTGTCTGGGAGAGACGGGGGAAACCACAGCCTTTGTCGTAATGCGGAAATGAAGAGACTTATCTGACGTTAAGAAGGACCTGAGAATTGGCTTTCGAGACAAGGGTGCAAGCGTCTGCGAAACGGCTGTCTTCAATGCACCGCTGTGGTTAGACTACATTGTGCATCGCTGAGTGGCACTACTCAAAACCGGAGACGAGGCAACTGTGGTACAACCCCAGGCCGTACATAACAGACATCTGTATATAGGCGAATAGACATGCAACATTGAGCAACTCTCCACCCAGATATACCAAGCGGCTGCTGACAATGCTTCCTCAACGGCTGTTCAGCTAACGTTGCTGCTTACGGGTGTCCGCATCTGACACCTGTTTCATGCCACAGTGCTGACTGTTGTTTATCGTCGACGAAGGGTGGAATTTGCACATCAGTGCCGCAACTGGACTTTCGCTGAGTCGTGACAGGTGGCCTTTTCAGATGAGTCACGTACTACGCTCCATCGCCGGCCGTGGTGGCCGAGTGGTTGTAGGCGCTTCAGTCTGGAACCGCGCGACCGCTACGGTCGCAGGTTCGAATCCTACCTCGGGCATGGATGTGTGTGATGTCCTTAGGTTAGTTAGGTTTAAGTAGTTCTAAGTTCTAGGGGACTGACGTCCTAACATGTTAAGTCACATAGTGCTCAGAGCCATTTGAACTACGCTCCATCTAACAGATGGCTGACGGCGTGCACAATGAGAAACGTCTGAGATCATACACCCTGCAACCAGTAGCGAGCGTTACGTTATGGAGAATGCTTTCGTGGTGTTCCGTGGCTGATCTCGTCATTATGAGAGCCACAACGGATCAACACGAGTGTGCATCTATTCTTGGCGACCATGCCCGCACCTACATGCAGTTAGTTTTCCCTCGGCGCGATTGCAGGGCAGTGCAACGTGCCACACAGCTCGACGCCTACATCCGTGGTTACAACACCACCAGGATGAGTTTACCATAATTCGCTGACTATCAGATTCCCCGCACTGTGGCCTTCTCCACCAGACATCACGGCGTCTAGAGTATCAGTAACCAAACTGACAGCCTGCAGCCGTGGATTCTCCGCTCGCAGGCACACCGAAGCGCTACACAACCGACAGGCAATATTGATGAACGGCCACAACAGCAACAACAACACCACTGCAGAGACACCAGGGGCCAGTGCCGGACCACATAAACATAGGGAAGAGGTCGCTGCAGATCACGGAAATATTTTCACACGTCAAACCACGCGATGGAAAATAGTTCCGAGGTACTCACCCGCCGAAGCGCTATAAAGGCCGGCGCTCGGCCGCACATCGGCAGTTCATCGACCGCCAGCAGACGTGGATAACTGCCGCCCCGACAGCCCGGCTCGGATCTTCTCGCTGATCTATGGATTAGGCTTGGTATATCGGAGAAGTCTCTGGCGGAGACTAGTAAGAAATTATTTCAGTTGTTTTCTATATGATTCTTGTATGTAGTCGTGATTCGCTGATGGATCACTGTTTTGGGTTGGTGTTGTACTTGGAGAATCTGTTTTGATCAATTGAACAGTCAAATAAATTGTCTTCGGACTTTGATCGTTAGTTTCCTCTGCTTACGCAGACATATCAACCCGAATTGAAACCTCACCGGGAATTTGTGGGACCACCTCGGCCTGGCTATTCGTGGCACGGATCCTCATCCTAGAAACCCGTCGCAGCTGGCCACGACACTGCAGTCGGCGTGGCCGCACGTCTCCGTGTCGATACCTTCCAGAACCTCAGTGACTCTCGTCCGGCCCAGGGTCTGCGCTGCAAAATGTGGCTTTTGGCATAGTGTCACACTAATGTGACAGAACAGTTTACTTCCGTTCATAATCTAATAACTTGTGAAGAAAAGCCTAGTTATTACATACATCCTCAAGGCAAGCAACAGTAACACCATCTAGTTTTAGCATGCAGCGTGAACAGTTTTGTCACTGCTTTCATTCCTACGTTCGTGTTTAATGTGCAGGTACGATCACAACTGTAGAATGTTCAGAACCTAAAAGTGGTTCAAATGGCTGTGAGCACTATGGGACTTAACATCTGAAGTCATTGGTTGCCTAGAACTTAGAGCTACTTAAACCTAACTAACCTAAGGACATCACACACATCCATGCCCGAGGCAGGATTCATACCTGCGACCCTTCAGAACCTAAGTACAGTCAACTACACTTGACTTACCTGTCAATTACAATGCAGACAAGGTATTCACGTGTGACCTGCCAACCATCGACAAAGGACACCGTTTATTGTTTGTACTTAGGCGATATATTTGGTAGCAAGATACAGTACATAGTTTCTCCCATTATTGATAATGAATTTGTTTTGGATATTACCATGGAATTTTTTCTTTAAAATATAGAAGTCTTCCAATGTGCAGCAGTATGTAATACACATCCTCTCTGTCTTGACAACAAATGAACCATTGTGATGGCTTGCGTAGTAAAATAATTTAAGAAGGAAGACTATAATCTGTTGTCTTATTTAAACTTTACCGCCAGAGATGTACAGCTGTTTTACTAGTATATGATTTGAGCTAGTTTGATTATACACTCATGCTCAGGAAAAACAGAACACCATAAAAGACTAGAGATACGACGTTGGTATTCATGGGACATGGACATTAGTATGTTCCACAGAAATTATTAGCATTTCAGTCACCTCGTTACAGCAAATGTCCTGTTGCCTAGTAGGCACAGAGTCCGCCTTGATCCGTGATAATTTGTTCCATGCAGGACGGCATCGATGCGTATAAGGTGCGAAATGTGTGCTGTTGTATAGCCACCGATGCTGCATTCACCTGGTACTGCATTCACCAGGTTCCAGAGTTCATCTGTGATTGTCGTTTCACCAAATCATATCCATTTTAGATTGGCAAAATGTGTGGTAATCTAGCTGCCATCCTGTGACACCAAGAAGGTACGTGCTCGTACAGCAACATGTGACCGTGCACTGTCTCTTTCAAAAATGGCGTCTTAAATGTTGTGCAGGAGGTATATGGCTACGTGTCACAGAGTGGCATTCTCGTAGGTCACACTAGTCAAAGTGCCCTGAACACGCACCAACTGCGATAATACCCCAAACCACAATGCCTTGACTTTTCGCTATGTGCCGGCCGTTATGGCCGAGCGGTTCTAGGCGCTTTAGTCCGGAACCGCGCTGCTTCTACGATCGCAAATTCGAATCCTGTCTCGGGCATTGATGTGTGTGATGTCTTTGGTTAGTTAGGTTTAAGTAGTTCTAACTCTTCGGAACTGATGACCTCAGATGTTAACTCCCATAGTGCTCTGAACCATTTGGCGCTATGTGTCTTATATGAATGCAGTTACTGTGATGTCGCTCCCCCAATTCGCGGCGAACCGAAATGCGACCATCGTTTTCAAACAGACAGAACCTGGATTCGTCCGAAAATACTATCTGATGCAACTTCTGTCCCCAGTCACGTCTTCCATACACCATTGCCGTCTACCATAGTTCTGCACATTCGTCAAATGTAAGCGGATAAGTGGACGACGCGCACATAAACCAATGGTGGATGTCTTACACAGTTCCACTGTTGCGCCAGAGCCGAGGAAGACTCAGATCTGTACCGCACTACCATTTGGATGAGGTGTCGATCTCCTCAGGAGGTGCTCTGTGTGGTGCGGCCTGACTCATCTCGTCGTATTCTGCGGCCTTTCGTGAACCATTTTGCAGTGCCGGAACACCTCGTCCCACACGAGCAGAATTTCCCAATAATGCGGCCTCTTTCAGAGTCACTGATTTGACGGTGCTGTTCGTGCATTCGTTTGGGTGGCATCCTGCATGTCTGCTCATATCTACCAGATCCATTACCTTCGCTTTATAGCCACAACTAGAGCCGCAGGCACATTTGACTGGTGGGTGCTGTTGCGCTGTGATATCGATGTGGACCTTGAACCCGCTAGCTGACATGGTTCAAATGCTAATCATGCGGAACATTGTAACGTACATGTCCTGTCAACATGAACGTCCCGTCTCGTCGTTCAAGGTCTTCTGTATTTTTTTTTTTTTTCTGAGCACGAGAGCATATTTTTCTAACGCTATGTTTGCTTCCACCTTTTGCTGTTGAAAATTCGAATTGGCGGATTGTGCCAAATATGGCTGCTGTTTGTAAGTTGGCCATACGTCTTCTACACGTAGCTTTGATTTACCACTGCACGGTCTTGGGTGCCTCTTCATGGTACCCGCGGATCCCTCCGTCGAAGCTTCGAGTCCTCCCTTGGGCATGGCTGTGTGTGTTGTCCTTAGCTGAAGTTTGTATAAGTTAGCTTAAGTAGTGTGTAAGCCCAGGGCCCGATGACCTAAGCAGTTTGGTTCCTTACAAACTAACCACAGATAGATTTACCACTTTTCCCTCCTTGTGACGGACAACATCATTTTCAAGTACGAGACATATAACCAATACGAACCATCTACTTAACCTAATCTAAGAAATACCGGAAAGTGAGTGGGAGAGATAATTTTTCATTACTTTTGAATTAGTCATCTTTCTGTCAGAACGTCAGCAGTTATCAGTTATTATAACAAAACCCTTTAACAGTTGTTACGCTGTTATCTCTTTCGACAGCTTGAACACTGCTGAACACACAGTCACTGAGCCACCTGAATGACTGTAGAGGAATGCCATTCTATCTTTCCTCAGAATAAGCCCAACCCAGAGAAGTCAGTGATGTTGGAAGCTGGCGTCTGGATTGGTTCAAATGGCTCTGAGAACTATGGGACTTAACTTCTGAGGTCATCAGTCCCGTAGAACTTAGAACTATTTAAATCTAACTAACTAAAGGACATCACACACATCCATGCCCGAGGCAGGATTCAAACCTGCGACCGTAGCGGTAGCGCGGTTCCAGACTGTAGCGCCTAGAACCACTCGGCCACCCCGGCCGGCTCTGGATTGGTGTCGACGTTCTAACTCATCCCAGAGATGTTCCATTGGGTTCAGGTCGTGCCTCTGGACAGGTCAGGGCATTGTAGGCATGCCGTCGTCCATAGTCCATTGCCTCTCTGACGCTGCCTTATGACAGGCTCCATTGTGATGCTGATACAAATAAGCTTCTTCCGCGAATTGTTCCTCTGTTGTGCTCAGTACACAGAGCTGTAAAAGGTGTCCACATGCTTCCGCATTCAGTGTTTCCTTAAGCGCAAAATGAACCCCACACTCTGATCATGAGAAAAACCCACATACCGTAGCAGCAGCTGCTCCTTACTTCATTGCTGGCGCGACATAGCAGGTAACGTCGTCCAAGTATTCGCGAGATCCGAAGCTTTCCATCGAATTTCCTCAACGTTTGGTGTGATTCATCACTCCCAATCACTCACTTCCAGTTATTCCCCGTCCAGTGGGGTAGCTCGACTACAGAAAAACGTAGCTTATAATGAGCCATTGGACCACTTTACCCCCCCCCCCCCCCCCCCCGTTTTTTACTCCCTAAGCAGTCATTCTGCTCCCTGCAATGGCAATAGCACTTTGTAATTCATGAATGTTTCCTTCCGCTGGTTTCATGAAGTTTTTTACAATCACACTCTGCAATGCCCAATGGTTTCTGCTCATAAGTATATGAGGTCTGCTTGGCTTCTATCTACGGTTAGTCATTCACACATTTATCACCAGCTGTCGACGTGGGCAGCTTTGGAAGGGTTGGAGTGTCGCAGATGGATTTGTTAGGTGAAAGCCAATGACTAGTCCACTGAGCTCTCACGGCCGACCCAATTACTTTTTCTTTACTGACAACACAGTACTCTCGACCACCTTTTGTGATATCTCGTAGTCGATTCCGCATTCCGCATTACGTAACGCTATCCATATGCTTTTAATCAAAATGTGTATCTCCCCACTCACCATACGATATAAATTATTGGAAAGAGAGCCGCACTCAAGAAGGCATCATCCCAGTCTTGTAAGGCGACTTTATAAACACGCTCAGTTATTTAATCACACCTCAGAAGCTAGCAAGTTTATTCCACAACGTGCTCTATGGCCGAAGGTTTCCAGTTTTTCTTCATGGAAAAGCTAGCAGATCGGGAACCCTTCACAACGATCTTCCTAAATGATCAGTACTGTCATACCAGGCTGTTTAAATTGCCTGTCCACCACATTCCAGATGGTATTTCCTCGAAAATAAAGTATGCTTGTTTATGTGTTCATGTGACAAATCATTGATGTTTCCATGACGTCACGGTTCTTGTGTTGTGATTGCCTGACGTGAGCAAAACGAGGAACCACCATGGTAATATACACACCGTATTTAAACTTTTGTATTACAAAAATTTGCATTTCAAATGATATAGTGAACACAACCACTCACACCCATTGTACATTGCTCTGTTAAAATTGCCTCGATTTACACTCTTTAGTTGTCGATTCGTCTTTACATTCGGTCTGGGCGCACCAAGTTCCTTCACTTTCACCCTAAGCACAGGATCCAAAATTTTACCTGGTAAGTTACACACTGAATTCGTATTATGTTGTTTTCGAGCTCGTGGTGTGCTCCTGCTCCTCGCAAAAATGTAAAACTCACTAAACTCATGCACAATAACACTCACAAAAAGAAACTTACTAATAAAGCACATTACCTGCAGTCAGCAATAAAGGAAATTATTTCGCACACGGGGTATATTTCTCCCACTTTTCCTCTAATCATTCGTGAACCTCTCGCTCGGTGATGATACCGTACTCTAGTACATACTAGCGAGAGAGTTGGAAACTTATTCCAACGGGGGATAGAGCAGCCAATAGCAGAAACAAAAAAAACTATCTAAAACACTATCAAAACAGTAATAGTAAAGGTTGATTAATGACGCACCAAAGCATAACACAGATATATAGAGACATGTATTCGATAGGGAAGTATCAGGAACCCTGTTCATTCCCTTTTGATGTAAGCAGAGGACTGTGAAGTTTGTTGACAAAACTGTTTGCAACTTGTTAGGACACCCCTAGGCTGAAAACCCAGAACCTTCGGGACGCCCCTAAGAACTGTACTCCGAGGAAGTCACGCCCCCAAAACTCTGCTGCACAGATCCAAGTGCCATTTCAAGGAGCAGCCTGAAGACTAGCTGCTAACTGTTCGAAAAACATCGGTTATTGTTACATATTTACAGTTCTAAAAACGTTGAGCGGCAATATTTGAATCCATTTGTGAAATACTCGAAATGCGTTCGGATAATTTAAATTCTGTGAGACATTATTGGAAAATTTATGTTAATACATACACACATCAAAATTAGTTTTGCATCATCTCCCTTCCGAGAGTTCCGGAACATAAAAATCATTTCCACCCTTTTTATTGCTCATGAAAGCCACACATTTCATGCTGTACCACCATAGAACGAGACCTTAAGAGGTTGTGATCCAGAATGCTGTACACACCAGAACCTCTAATACCCAGTAACACGTCCTCTTGCAATGATGCCTGTATTCGTCTTAGCATACTGTCCATTAGTTCATCAAGGCACTGTTGGTTCAGATTGTCCCACTGCTCAACGGCGATTCGGCGTAGATCTCTCCGAGTGGTTTCTGAGTCACGTCGTCCATAAATAGCCCATTTCAATCTATCCCAAGCATGTTCGATAGGGTTCATGTCTGGAGAACAAGGTGGCCACTCTAGCCCAGCTCTGTCGTTTTCCTGAAGGAAGTCATAGACAAGCTGTGCACGATGGGGGCGGAATTGTCCATGAAGACGAATGCCTCGCCAGTATACTGCTGATATGGTTGCACTATCGGCCGGAGGATGGCATTCACGTATCGTACAGCCGATACGGCGCCTTCCATGAGCACCAGTGGCGTACGTCGGCCCCACATAATGCGACCCCAAAACATCAGGGAACCTCCTCCTGGCTGCACTAGCTGGACAGTGTGTCTAATGCGTTCAGCCAGACCGGGTTGCCTTCAAACACGTCTCCGACGTTTATCTGGTTGAAGGCATATGCGACACTCATCGGTAAAGAGAACGTGATGCCAGCCTTGAGCGGTCCATTCGGCATGTTGTTGGGTCAATCTGTACCGTGCTGCATGATGTCGTCGTTGCAAAGATGGACCTCGCCATGGACGTCAGGGGTGAAGTTGCGCTTCATGCAGCCTATTGCGCACAGTTAGCCCTTGGGCGGCATGAGTGAGGCATGTCATCGATAGTTCCTGTCTCTCTCTGTCTCCTCCATCGCTTTAGTTCACTATGAGACGCCTAGACACTTCCCTTGTTGAGAGGCCTTCCTGGCACAAAGTAGCAATGAGAACGTAATCGAACCGCGGTATTGACCGTCTAGGCATGGTTGAACTGCAGACAACACGAGCCGTGTACCTCCTTCCTGGATGAATGGCTGGAAATGATCGGCTGTCGGACCCCCTCCGTCTAATAGGCGCTACTCATGCATGGTTGCTTACATCTTTGGGCGGGTTTAGTGACATCTCTGAACAGTCAAAGGGACTGTGTACGTGATACAATATCCACAGTCAACGTCTATATTCAGGAAGTCTGAGAACCGGGGTGACGCAAAACTTTTTTTTGATGTGTGTAGCTTGATTTATTACCCCCATTTACCTTTGTATCTGTGTCGCATAGCAACTACCTGCACCAAAGTGCAAACGGTGACAGTACACGCCGTGACCCTTCTTTTTAAATAAACCTGTTTCATTCACGCAGGCCAGCCGGTGTGGCCGTGCAGTTCTAGGCGCTTCTGTCAGGAACAGGGTGACCGCTACGGTCGCAGGTTCGAATCCTGCGTCGGGCATGGATGTGTGTGATGTCCTTAGGTTAGTTAGCTTTAATTAGTTCCAAGTTCTAGGCGACTGACGACCTAAGAACTTAAGTCGATTAGTGCTCAGAGTCATTTGAACCATTCACTCAGCGTACTTGTTGATGACAACAGTGATTTACTCCTCGCCTTCAAAGTCTCATTCGGTACTGCTCGGTTCCGAATCGGGTTGGTTTATACGACGGTGTTGGTTCTACGTTGAAAATGAGGCACAGCATTACAGGTAGTTTTTATTGACAAATTCGCAACTGATGTGTGAGTTCACTGAATTACTGAACGCAACGGAAGAACTGGACAAAGACGCTATGCTAAGTTTTCCCACAGGTAACCACGTAACAGAATTTTCCCTTCCTGTGACGATTGGAGAATTACACAGTATTTCGTATTGCAAGGTTTTATGTTTACACATAATTGCATTTTTTTTACTGTTACACGATGTTATCTCCACTGAAAGAAAGCTAACTTCAGTAATGAAAGGAGTAAATCTCAATTAGTCCGCCCAGCTAGCAGCGCAGTCTAAAGCTCTGCTTCCCGAGCGGGAAGACGTGCCAGTCCCAGGCACGAATCCGCCCGGGGGATTAGTGTCGAGATCCGGTGTGCCGGCCAGCCTGTAATGGTTTGTAAGGTAGTTTTCAATACGGGCTGGTTCCCCTAATTCCGCCTCAGTTACACTACGTCGGAGATTGCTATGCAAAAACTGTTACACTATGTCGGCGATTGCTATGCAAACATTGTCTCCACACCATAACGACTCTATCACGCAAACATTTCGGGTTGCAGTCGTCTGGTATGAGACGTTCGCTGGGGAGTCCACTGAGGGCCGAACCGCACTATAACCCTGGGTTCAACCACGATGCTGCTACGGTCGCAGGTTCGAATCCTGCCTCGGGCATGGATGTGTGTGATGTCCTTAGGTTAGTTAGATTTCAGTATTTTTAAGTCTAGGGGATTGATGAACTCAGATGTTAAGTATCATAGTGCTTCGAGCCATTTGAACCCTGGGTTCGGGGTGGGGCGGCGGTGGGGTGGGCGGACTGTGTGGCGTTGTGGAGCACTGAGGGCTACGGCGGGACGAAGCCTGTCCGTCGTTTATAGGTCCCCGGTTCAACACACAATACACAAATCTGAATTACAATTTTACTCTATCACTATCCACTGAAAACTCACACTGAGGTGATGAAAGTCGTATAATGCCTTCTAATATCGTCTCGGACTTCCTTTTGCCAGGGCGTAGTGCACAAGCTCGACGTTGCATGGACTCAACAAGTCGTTGGAAGTCCCCTGCAGAAATACCGGTGCAGCATTTTGTGCTCGAACTGACTTCTCAATTATATCTCCTAAATGTTCTATGGGATTCATGTAGAGCGATCTGGGTGGTAAAATCATTCCCCCGAATTGTTCAGAATGTTATTCAAATCCATCGTGAACGACTGTGGCCCGGTGACATGACACATTGAGATACATAAAATGTCCGTCGTTGTTTGCGAACACGAAGTGGCTGCAAATGTTCTGCAATGGCCGACATATACATTTCCAATCAGTTATGGGTTCAGTCGGACTGGAGGATCCAGTCCATTATATTAAACGCAGCTCTCACCATTATGGAGTCACCACCAGCTTACACAGAGCCTTCGCGATTACTTGGATCCATGGCTTCTTGGTGCCTAGCGTGTACGCCAGACTCTAACCCTACTTTCAGCTCTTACCAATTGAACTCGAGGCTCATCTGCCCGGGTCACGGTTTTCCAGTCGTCTAGGATCCAACCGATTCGGACACGAGGCCAGGAGAGGCGCTGCAGGCGATGTCGTGCTGTTATCAACAGTACTCGCGTCAGTCTTATGCTGCCATAGCTCATCCACCCAATTTCACTGCACTGTCCTGAGAGACACGTTTATCGTACGTCCCAGTTTTATTTGTTCTGTTTTTCATTCAGCTTTCAAATGGTTCAAATGGCGTTGAGCACTATGGGACTTAACTTCTGAGGTCATCAGTCCCCTAGAACTTAGAACTACTTAAACCTAACTAACCTAAGGACATCACACATATCATTGCCCGAGGCAGGATTCGAACCTGCGACCGTAGCGGTCCCGCGTTTCCAGACTGTAGTGCCTAGAACCTCACGACCAGCCCGGCCGGCATTCAGCTTTCCTTGTCCACTGGCAGCTCTACGCAAACGTCGCTGTTCTCCGACATTAAGTGACGGCCGTAGACAGTGTGTTGTCCGTGATGAGAGGAAATGCCTGATGCAAGGGGTACCAAATTTCTGGTAAAAGTAAGTAAATCACTCAACGAACAGTATTTTTCAGTACAGGTATTTCGTTTATTCCAAGCAAGTATCGATTCGTGATGTAATCGTCCAGACACGAGTTGACTGTATACTGAGTACGTTTTAGCAAACTAATAGTTTCTCTCAGGCCATAAGTTTTATTGATTATCAAATACAAGTTGTTGCAGTTTTTTCAGAGTTCAAATGTTTAATTAGTAATTGCGTGCCATATTGTATCTGTTTAATATAAAGGTGTTTTGATTTTTGTATGCATGAAAGAAAATGTGAATTTATGTGCGGCTTTTACTCTGAGACGCGTTATCACTTAGAGTGCAAAAGTGCGCGTGTAAAGTCCGTTGACGTGTGTGGTGAATTTTTTTATGGTTTTGACACGCATGGACACAAATCCTGTTCCAGAGATCACGTTAGTACAAAAGATTCGTTTAGCCCATTATGGGACAACTGAAACTTGCGCGCTCGATTTAAAATACGTTACACGCCATTGCGTACTCGAGCTGTCCTGTATATCGCTTTACAGTAATTGCCAATGCGCTTGGACTTAATGCACCAAGCTGGAAGTTAATTTTGAGGCAAGTCCTGATTTTGACAAAAATGAACCGAAAGTTTATTTAAAATATCGAGGTTCATTTCTAATTGAGACACGTACCACCGTTGATTACGTTGCCCAGCAACATTGTAATGCAGCTTAGTTAATATATCAGATCGATTTGAGAGGCAGTAAGTCTCATTACACACACAAAATGTTACAGTTGAGAGTATGGTAGTGTTCCTCTTTCAATAAATGCCAATAAACCGGCAGTTTCAAAACTTAAATCACCAACTGTTACGTAACTTCATTGTATCACTATAGAACTTGTTATACAGTGTCTCTTCATTAAGAGACCTCAAGAAGCCGAGAGAACCAAGAAGAAACAAGAAGAAGACTAAAAGAAGAGGCATCGGTATATTTGGCGCCCAACGTGGGGCCTGAAAAGTATATACTGACAACTTCAGGCCCAAGGCAGGAGCTTCGATCCGTTGGAAAAGATAAGTACTCACAGGTAACGTGAAATACTCGCAGGTATGAGTAGGACAGACATAGTATAAAACAACAGTTCTACGGTAGGTGAGAGTATGTTTAATGAGTTGACATTGTTATTGTAGTTGTCTAACAACATAGTAAGAGAAATGTACACCCGAACTGAAAGAGCGTGAAATATAGAAATCCACAGTTTGGAAGTGATGGGTGAGAACAGCAATTACATGATTGAAGTGCTAGTAATATCACTGGTCTGGAGGTGACAGCAGAACCGAGTACGAGTTACAGAGCTTAAAGGTGATTTTATTAAATTCATGACGAGTATGTGACGTCGAGTAATTGAGAATATGCGACGTTTAAATGATAAATTTGATACTAAATTTGATTCCCAAATTGAAAAATTCGGCACCCAAATGGGTTTACTCATCACAAAATTTGACCACAAGTTCGTGTCACTTGAAAATCAAATCGCTTCACTTAAAGGTGATAATCGGCTATTAAATGAGAAATTCGATAGCCTAAAGGTAGAGTGGCAAGAACGATCAAATACTAAATTTAGCGAACTAGAAATAAGTTTCCATGGATATGAATAGCCTAAATACCCAATTTATGGGTAAAATTAATGAGATGGAGAATAAATTTGAAACTTGGTTTGTACTTACGGTGATTTGCGCTTGATTTCTCACTGACATTGGGAAATGCCTTCTGCTAGCTCACCTTAGTTGTTTTTCTGCTTTAGACAATGATAGTTGTGCTCTAATTTTTAGTTGTTCTGTAGGGCTATGCATTTCTTATGTTTTTTTCACAGCACACTTTTTCGCACATCACTGGTTTCTGTTTCTTTTTATACTTCTAAGTATGTGTTTTGTAGTGTTGCCTTGACCTACAATCTTTTTTCATTAGATTATTGTAGGTGTGTAATTCTATTTAATAATGTTGCCACGTATTTATATACTATATAAGAGTAGAAAACGAATAGTGATGGAGTTCCCTTCTCTCTCCCTTTTTGGGTTGGTGGGGGGGGGGGGGGGGAGGGGGAGCGGGAGCGGGAGAAACAATGTTCAGTGGACACACTACTATACACTCATGTCCACTTATCATGGTTTCTCCCTTCCCCACCAAAAGAAGAAAAAAAAGAAGGAAACTCAGTCACTGTTCCTTCCCTACTCTTACACAGTTCATAAATACACAGCAACACAATTAAATAGAACTATACACACATACAATAACAGAACAAAAAAATTGTAGGTCATAGACAAACTATTGACAAGGGTATGTCGCCAACACTGCAAAACACGAACCGCAACACATACTTAGAAGTATAAAGCTAAACAGAAAACAGTGATGTCCGTAAAATTGTTCTGGAAAAAGCATAAGAAATGCGTACTGGTGCAGAATAGCTAAAAGTTAGACCACAACTATTAGCGTCTAAAGCAGAAAAACATCAGCGGTGTGCCAGCAGACGGCATTTCTCGATGTAAGCGAGAATCAAGCGCAAATCACCGTAAACACAAACCAACACATTGTTAACGAACTGTTTCCGATCTTAAAGCAAATTAAAATGTAAATAACTTAAATACAGGCCACTGACAATGCTTTACCTCAATAAAACAAAACGCATCTGCTGAAAAAAAGAAAAACATGCGTTTCTGTAGTAGCTAGGACAGAACAAATATACTAGCAAAAATTTTGGTAAGGTACAACGCCTACAGCACAGGCAACGCATAAACGAGGAATTGCTGAAACTGAAAAGTCAAGTCGTTCCGTCATAATGAAATGTATTCCTTAGAAAGGTATCCCAAAGACCTACGTCACTTTTCCCCGCAATCTCACTTCGATTCGATTTCAAGCGCTTTTCCTTTTCGTTGTACCTTTCAATAACGTTCTCCAGCCATGACGGTTCTGAGCATGGGAATCCAAACACTTGTCATCTCCTAACCGTAGTATGGTGGCAGTGAACATATGTAAACCATGATTATGGTTTACTTTGTCGTCATTTTCGAACCATTCTCTTGAAACCCATCACCCAGATCTTCACCTCAATTGTACGGTCTCATTTCATTTTCAGCGAAATACGTCATACCACAATCCAATTACATTCGTTATATACTCTTCCACACATTTATTTACAGTGTCCCACAAATACGCAGTGTGAACCTAAAATCCGACGAAAATCTAGCAAAGTTCGTTCATGCCTATTTTCTGAGCATTTTGGTACACACGGAGGTGACAAAAGTCGTGGATGGCGATATGCACGTATATAGAAGGCAGACGTATCGCATACAGAAAGTACAAAAGGGCACTGCTTCGGCGAAGCCGTCATTTGTACTCTGGTGATCCACGTGAAAAAGTTTCCACGCGATGGGAATTCAGACACTGAACGCTGAAAGGTAGTTGGAGCCAGACGCATAGGACATTCTGTTTTCGAAATCATTAGTAAATTAAATATTCCAAGACCCACAGTGCCAAGAGTGTACCGAGAATACCAGTATACCGATGCCTCTTCTTTTAGCCTTCTTCTTGTTTGTCCCGGCTTCTTGAGATCTTTTAATAATGGTTAACGAACTGTTTCCGACCTTAAGGGAAATCAAAATGAAATTACTTAATTACAGATCAGTGATGATGCCTTATCTCAATAAAGCGAAACGCTTCTTACCAAAAAAAAAATACGCATTTTTGTAGTTGCAACGACAGAACAAACATACCCTCTAGAACCGTAAAGAAACTAAGGACAATATGGCCATACAAATGGTTTGTTTTTTCATACTTTTTTTATAAATCAATCTATCGTCTTCACCTACTGTAATAGTTACAGTCTTGAGCCAAAGTTCCACGACAGTTTTTTCCGTTAAGTAACTGCGGCTATTATTTTAGAAATGTGGAGACCTCTAGTTTCTCAAATTGGCGGAACATCTCGTCAATTTGTAAGTTTTAAGCACTCTATACTTTGATAATCACTGTTGCGGAAGCTGCATGAATATGAATGACCACGGCTTCCGTGTTTGATCCCAACAGATTGATCATATTAACGTTGCGAATAGGTTTCCGAGAAGTTTATTTTAGGAATTTTTTACATGTTTTCAGACAGTTTCACAGGAGGTTTCTCATTATAAGCTGACGAAAATGAGGAGTTAACATCTCGAGCGAATGGCATCTAATTGAAACTCCAGTACTTCGAGTTGAAATGGTTCAAATCGCTCTGAGCACTATGGGACTTAACTGCTAAGGTCATCAGTCCCTTGGAACTTAGCACTACTTAAACCTCACTAACGTAAGGACATCACAGACATCCATGCCCGACGCATGATTCGAACCTCCGACCGTAGTGGTCGCATGGTTCCAGACTATAGCGCCTAGAACCGCTCGGCCACTTCGGCCGGCCAGTATTTCGAGGCTTGTAGGATGCGATGATAAAAGTTTCATCTATATTCGAGCTTCCTTTCAGTTTAGAACAAAAACATTCCTGCAAGTTAATAATAGTGAACGCGACGGCTACTGGGCTCGTCTGACGTTGCTGGAACTCTTCAGGTGCAGATCGTAAAGAGCGTGCCCAGGGGAAGTGTGCGTGGAGCTTGTTACCATGTTTCGGACTTTTGGAATGGTCCAGTCATCGGCAAGAAGGACATGGAGGCATCACACTGACATACCACTGACAGTTCGCTGCATTGCAGTGACGTGGGAACAACTTTGGGTGAGATGGACTGAGGACAACATTGTGGCAAGAACGGCATAAATGGATATTTCCAACAAGGACTGCACCGCGGAAAGATTGTCGGACTGACTTTGACTAATAGACGGTTGACAACAGCACAGCGTCACCAGGAACAGATTACTGGAAGCTGGGTTGAGGTTTCGGTTTGCCACGCAAGGCGTACTGCTGGCCACACACCATTCACAACAGAGATTTGTATGCAGTAGAATCAGTAGCGACTCTCAGTGACATTCTGTGTTGTTCAGCGATGAGTCTCCGATTGTCATCGCCGATTTCGTCCAGATTTATTGTATGTGTAGCGTTTCGCCAGCAAGGAAAATGATAAAAGCAGTGTCTCCAGATGGCTAAGCGTTTAGAAAGAAATTGCGTATTTGACGCGTGTCGGTCGAAGCGTTAGCTATTTTTGTTATCGTAGTTTCCAGATAGTGGTTGGCGCAGCGCAAAACGTACAGAGCGGTAATGCCAGGGTGGCGGGGTGGAGTTGCTTTCCATTCGGAAATTTGCGTAATTTTTTATACATTTATACAGACTGAAGCTATGAATCAAGAGATGTCCGACGCTTGAAAAGATCTCTTGAACGATACAGTCTTTTTTAAAAAAAATTTCAGTTTTTACGTAACTTACCCTGTGTATAAATCTAAATAATGCTCAGTACATTGCATATTTAAAAATTTTCATAAAAGACAGGAAAAGAAAAATTTTACAAGGAAGGATTGTAGTTACAGCATTCATGAGGACTCTGCAAAACACTTTCCAAAAAGGGAATATACTTAAAGCTTACAGGACTTTGTTAGTCTCATTTTGACGTTCGAACAGGCCTCGGCTGATGCATTCAGACACTAGAACATCGTTGCAACTAAAATCCGCGCATAGAGAGCGAAGAAGAAATCACATTCGGAGGAGACTGCATCTAAATACATCGCGTTTTACATTACCAGCTATTCTCATCAATATTTGAATGAAACGATGTGACTGGATGAAAGTGAGATAAATGTAAACCAAATCTGTCTTTCTGTACAAACTTGGAAATAACAATGTAATTGAAAAAAGGCAACTTTATAAAATATGCACGATGGCCAAAAAATTATTGCTTCCCTGTTTTTAAGATGGATATTAACTCAGCACATGTAACCATTACCTGCGTAAGAATAGGAGTTCCGAGGGATTCAAAAAGAAAGAACAAATCTAATCTGTTTATTACACTATAAAAGATAGGAACACATTGTGCATGTCACTGGATAGAGGAAAGTTCAGTAGGAACGTGGCGACTATTCCTCGACAGAAATCATTTCGTGTGTTGGAACTTGAACGAAGTCAACTCGTTCACGTGCAACGTGCTTTCCGCCGTCGATTAAGCAAGTCGCCGCCTCTGCACAGGCAGATTTATGATTGTCACACAAAATTCGTGGAAGTTGGTTGTATATGCAAAGAGCAGAGCACTGGTCGGTGACGTGAGTCTGAAGGAAATATCGAGCGTATCCAAGATGTGTTCACACGTAGCCCTCGGAAGTCCCCAAGACGGGCAGGCCGGGAACTTAAACTTTCTCAAACAACGGTGCGGCGTGTTCTGAAACGACGCCGGCATTTGAAGCCGTACAAGTTGCAGTTGCTGCAGCAACCGTTGACAGTAACAGAACATACTTCAGTTCTCAAGGATACGGCACAGGACACCTTTCCGAACGACTAATCTTGTAGGACGAATCGACGTTTTATCCGTCATAATGTAAGAATTTGGAGGTGAAAAAATCCTGGAGTCGTCGTCGAACATGAAGGACGCTCACCGCAACGGAATGTGTTTCTGTTCAGAAATTTGTGGACATTCTTTTTTTTCTTTTTCTTTGGAGTAAACTTTGCCAGGAATATCATTTTTGGACATTCATTTTGTAAAAGTGGTTGCTTCCTCAACTTCACGAAGATTCCAATGATTTCATATTTATGCACCATAATGCTCCGTCTCATTTCCACATTGAGGTGCGGCGTTGGATTGGAAGAGGTGGACATGCTATTTGATATGTCTGCGTAAGAAGAAGAAACTAATGATCAAAGTCCGAAAACAATCTATTGGACTGTTCAATCAACCAAAACAAAATCTCGAAGTATAACAGCAACACAAAACTGCTCCGTCTTCGAATCACAACTACATACAAGATAGAAAACAGCTGAAATAATTTCCTACTAGTCTCCGCCACAGACTTCTCCGATATAGCAAGCCTAATCAACAGGTCAGCGAGAAGATGCAAACTGCTGAAGCGGCAGCAATCCACGTCTGTTGGCGATCGAAGAACTGCCGATGTGCGGCCGAGCGCCGGACTTTATAGCTCTACGGTGGATGAATACCTCGGAACTATTTTCCATCACGTGGTCTGACGTGTGAAAATAGTTCCGGGACCTGCAGCGACCTCTTCCTTACGTTCATGTGGGCCAGTAGTGGCCCCTGGTGGCCGCTGGTGTCTTTGCCCTGTTGTTGCTGTTGTTGTTGTTGTTGTTGTTGTGGCCATTCATGAATATTGCCTGTCGGTTGTGTAGTGCATCAGTGTGCCTGCGAAGCGGGCAACCCGCGGCTGCAGGCTGTCAGTTTGGTTGCTGATACTGTAGGCGCCGTGATGTCTGGTCGAGAAGGCCACAGCACTATTCATAGCTTGTAGCCTCCCAAGTTACCTGTATTAACACCTTAATATTTTTTTTTCTGTAGAGGCACATAATAGACACAGTCGTTGTCCCATCTACGGCAGCTGCACTTCAAGATCTGAGAAATCCAATTACTGAACGTGTCGATTAAATAAAGAAGGAACTGTTGATTCCTGCATGGAATGAAATGGGCTGCCATTTCGATGTTTCTCGAGCAATGCATGGTGCTCAGCCTGAGCGTATGGTATAGTGTTTGTGCGAAAAGACAACTCAGAACCTACCTCTATGGAGTGACATGTGTAATGCGTTTCTATCTTTCATAGTTTCCCTGTAAAAAAAAAAACAGTTTAAATCTGTTCTTTTTGAACCACCTTGTATCTAATTTCAAGGGACGAACCTCTCGTGTACGACCTACAGTCCCCTCCTGTAAATTTATTTGCAATCTCAAAGGTTTTCCTGCCTTTCACCTAAATGCCTATCATGAAAATTTAATAAATACATTATGCTGAGCATTGTGTCGGTTTACTTCCCGTATAACACAAAATTTGAAAATTTGAAAAGATTCTGTGTGGGGTGTCGACTCCCCGACCGTAGGATTATCGTCCCATACTCTTTCCGCTGCGCCGACCGCTGCCTGGTGTCTACCCTAACATAAAAGGCTCATTTTTTTCTTCTTCTAATGCTTGGCCATCTGGGGCTCCACTTCTGTCACCTTTATTTGTGGCCATGCCGTAAACGTACCATTAATTCTGAAGGAATCGGTAATGATAAGTATGTGTGGTTCCCTAAACACATCCATAAAAGACTTGGTGAACGGTTACAGGAGTGGTGACTCTAAAGACGCATACCTCTTCAACCTCTAGAATCATAGCATGGGGAACTACAGAGTATGACAACGGCATTGATGTGGTAGTTGTCGAAGACAGGTGAACTGTCGCCAGCTTGCCCTTGATAACCAGGGCACCGATTGGCGTACACCAGCAGGATAATATACGCGAAGGGGCAGTCAAATGAAATCCGAACACCCGCCATAACACATAATCCGAACGACAGGTGGCCCAACTGTTATTACTTTTGGATACCGTTTCCGCCGTGGTGGGGGAACGGCATAATGGTACATCTTGTCGGATCATGATCTTGGTTATTGGCGGACTGGTCTAACGTATTTGTCCAGTTGTTGACATGGAGGCAAGCAAAGAAGAGCAGGCCGGTCGCTGTGGTAGAGCGGTTCTAGGCGCTTGCCCGGAACTGCTCTGCTGCTACAGTAGCAGGTTCGAATCCTGCCTCGGGCATCGATGTGTGTGCTGTCCTTAGGTTAGTTAGGTTTAAGTAGTTTTAAATCTAGGGGACAGTTGACCTCAGATGTTAAGTCCCATTGTGCTTAGAGCCATTTGAACCATTTGAAAGAAGAGCAGAGAGGTGTGGTTCGGTTTTTGGTGGCTGAGGATGCTGGAGTACCCGAAATTCGTCGTCGCTTGTCCACTGTGTACGTTGAACACTGCACGTCGCTGACGTGCATACATGAGTGGCCGAGGAGATTCGAGCCAGGGCACACCACTGCAATAAGTCTCTCACCGAAGGCAGGCCCAGCGAGCTACTACGACCTACGTGATGGAGTGGACTGATGGCCTTATCCGGGAAGACCGAGGATGAAATTCGTGTTCAGTTCGGCATCAGACACAGTTCCATGAGTGCCACCATCAAAAGGAAGGGCACGCGTTTCTGTCTGGTATTTCCACAGAGGACGAACCTAAGTGCCATCACGCTGGATCCGAGGGCAAACGGCAATGCCAACTGGTATAATCATTCCACATCTCACCCGCGAAAGAAATCTGAAGCTGTTCACACAAGTTCCGGTAAGGTCATGGAAATCTCTTTCTTCGACTGCAGGTACCCGCTGCTTGTCGAGTTCCTCGAGCGTGGGACCACAATCAATGCGCAACGCTATGAAAACACTGTGCAGAAAGTGCGACATCCCGTAAAATCAAAACGACCCAGAAATACTGTCGGACGAAATTATCCTGTTGCACGAAAACGCTCTCCGCATTCTGCACAAGAGGATGATTGCTATGCTTCAGCAATTTGGTTGAGAAACTAACATCCTCCGTAAAGCACGGATCTTTCATCGTATTACTTTCACATCTTTAGCGACACTGAGGAATACATGGATGGGCGTCGGTTTCAGTCAGACGAGGACGTGCAAGAGAGTGTGCAGTTCTGGGTTCGTCACCGGTTGACCGCGTTCTACTGTACAGAAACTGACAGTCTTGTCTCCAAAAGGAATAAATATCTTAACGAGTTTGAATATAGCCATTCCGTGATCCCAGTGTGGTGGGTACTCTGTTTTCATTCGTCTACCACTCAGAAAACCGCACACGTCACACCACAAAAGACCTGAGAGATGTACAGATCGTTGATTGGCCTGCCAGCCCTGTCACTTACAGGAATGTGTGGAATTACACTCCTGGAAATTGAAATAACAACACCGTGAATTCATTGTCCCAGGAAGGGGAAACTTTATTGACACATTCCTGCGGTCAGATACATCACATGATCACACTGACAGAACCACAGGCACATAGACACAGGCAACAGAGCATGCACAATGTCGGGACTAGTACAGTGTATAACCACCTTTCGCAGCAATGCAGGCTGCTATTCTCCCATGGAGACGATCGTAGAGATGCTGGATGTAGTCCTGTGGAACGGCTTGCCATGCCATTTCCACCTGGCGCCTCAGTTGGACCAGCGTTCGTGCTGGACGTGCAGACCGCGTGAGACGACGCTTTATCCAGTCCCAAACACGCTCAATGGGGGACAGATCCGGAGATCTTGCTGGCCAGGGTAGTTGACTTACACGTTGGGTGGCACGGGATACATGCGGACGTGCATTGTCGTTTTGGAACAGATAATTCCCTTGCCGGTCTAGGAATGGTAGAACGATGGGTTCGATGACGGTTTGGATGTACCGTGCACTATTCAGTGTCCCCTCGACGATCACCAGAAGTGTACGGCCAGTGTAGGAGATCGCCCCCCCCCCCCCCCACACCATGATGCCGGATGTTGGCCCTGTGTGCCTCGGTCGTATGCAATCCTGATTGTGGCGCTCACCTGCACGGCGCCAAACACGCATACGACCATCATTGGCACCAAGGCAGAAGCGACTCTCATCGCTGAAGACGACACGTCTCAATTCGTCCCTCCATTCACGCCTGTCGCGACACCACTGGAGGCGGGCTGCACGATGTTGGGGCGTGAGCGGAAGACGGTCTGACGGTGTGCGGGACCGTAGCCCAGCTTCATGGGACGGTTGCGAATGGTCCTCGCCGATACCCCAGGAGCAACAGTGTCCCTAATTTGCTGGGAAGTGGCGGTGCGGTCCCCTACGGCACTGTGTAGGATCCTACGGTCTTGGCGTGCATCCGTGCGTCGCTTCGGTCCGGTCCCAGGTCGACGGGCACGTGAACCTTCCGCCGACCACTGGCGACAACATCGATGTACTGTGGAGACCTCACGCCCCACGTGTTGAGCAATTCGGCGGTAGGTCCACCCGGCCTCCCGCATGCCCACTATACGCCCTCGCTCAAAGTCCGTCAACTGCTCCTACGGTTCACGTTCACGCTGTCGCGGCATGCTACCAGTGTTAAAGACTGCGATGGAGCTCCGTATGCCACGGCAAACTGGCTGACACTGACGGCGGCGGTGCACAGATGCTGCGCAGCTAGCGCCATTCGACGGCCAACACCGCGGTTCCTGGTGTGTCCGCTGTGCCGTGCATGTGATCGTTGCTTGTACAGCCCTCTCGCAGTGTCCGGAGCAAGTATGGTGGGACTGACACACCGGTGTCAATGTGTTCTTTTTTCCATTTCCAGGAGTGTAGATTATACTTTCACACTTGTCTCCAGTTAAAAATTCCGTTAACTGACACAGCTTGTTTACCAGGCAGGGCAACAAATTGCTCAAAATGGCGTTCGCTGGCTGCTTTCTTTCTCGTCACAATGAGTACAAGAGCCTATTTGTGGCCGTTGATAGCGGACACCTCTTCCGAATGGAATGAATGTTTAATCACGTGATACCGGTTATGTGGTGAGCATTTCCACAAATGTGATAAAAATCGGATAGGCGTTTCATTGTGTAACAGTTGCTATTTCTATCAGTGTATTTCACAGTAATTAAAATTTCCTGCATCTACTGCAGATGGACACGACAGTATTCACTATAGTGAAGACAGTTTGGTAGTTAATTCTGTGGGTGGTTCCAGCAGCCGTTAGAGAGAACATATTACATCTTTTGGCAAACATTAACTAATTAATCTTCAAGAAATCATTTTCAGCTGTATTCAACATTCATCTCAGTGCACTTCTTCAATCTAAACCGTTGGGTTTGAAGGAGAGAAACAGTTGCTATCGATTTTCGAATATTATTAGGCTCGTGGCACCGATTAATTGACATTACCGGCAATAAATTGTCCAGTTCCTGGGGTACTAATGATTGACATGACAGAAGCAGTGACTACTGGAGTAAATGAGTAGGCAGAAGAATAAAAAGCTTGAAAGGAAATAAGTAGACAAATCGCTCTGTGCAAAACAAAGAAGGCGGTAACAGTGGTACGCGAAACAGGAGCAAACCTTCGTATTCTTGATGAAAGAAGAAAATAAGCCAGTAAATAAAATATTAATAAAAGACGAGTATTTATACAGCCAGTACATCAGCGATCGTAGTTGCTTAAAAGAGACGTGTAATGAAGCTGAAGGTGGAAAAACGGTCCGGTCTGATGCGTGACAGCGACAGACTATAACATTTTACAGTGGAGAAAAGGCTTCCAGGAGGGTTGTATTATGATGAATAGACTAATACACATGAGAAATAGATAACTAGTGTTTACCAAGAGAGACTGACAGAACAATCAAAGCAAGAACGAGAAAGTCGAGACCTAACAGTAAGAGGCAACAGCACAAAAACTTTATCACTGACTAATTTACGTATTACTCCCGTTATTCTGCTTTCAAGAGCCGTGAGCAGGAACTCAGGTAGAGATACCAGGGGCGAAAATGTACTGGTTTCGCCTCGAATGGGGAAGTAGTTTTGGAATTTTACGACGAATTGTCCTGAGTTTAATTGCCGCACGTCAATAACTATTGCACGTTTCGCTCTCTCGACAAACCGATACTCACCCGCCTGTGTGTCAGTCAGGGCAGCATGTGAGTTCGGGTTTCCACAAACTATAATTTCTAGAGTGGACTTGGAGCGGGAGTCACGTATCCTCCCCTGCCCCACGATGCATACTTCCTTGTCTACTTTTCTAAATATGTTAAAGGTGAAATATATAATTAAAGTACCAATTACGGCACGAATCGACAAATATTATCTAATTTACGATTAGAGACCTTGGCTTTTAATTATTAACGAGAATAAACACCTGGTAATACAATGAAAGACTGACCAAATAGCTCACCTTATACAGAAGAGCCTTCCATAAAATAATTCAGTTCATGCGGTTAGTGTTGAAAATGTGAAGAAGCCATATCGCTCAGAAAGGTTTTTTTGACTTCAGAAGTTCGAACCTAGTACCTCAAGAAATAGTGTTACAGGGTCGTGGCAAGTTAACGAAGTCGCTGAAGAAGGTGCACAAGGAGGTCATTAACGACTGGCTTTAACGATTTGAACATTTCTAGCGTTTCTATCGCAGCTTATTCAGCGATGGCTAGAAAGTAATAACATTTATACTTTTGACGTTTGTATAATAAAAGAACGAGCGCAGGACTAATTGGAGAAAACTGATTGAAATTAGCGGCAGTCTTTATCGATACTATTCCATCGTTTCCTAAAGAGGTTTATTCAAAAAATGAAAAAAGTGCTCAGACTGGCATTGCAATATCATTGAGCGTTAGGCACTCAGTATGTGTGCAGTCTAGATGCCCACGTACGCAAAAGCCACTGCAGTGATGTTAATTAATTTATTTTCGTAGATATCGTATCAGAAAGTTATTTGTGACATTGAAACGACTGCACGAAACAGCTGCAAGAAGAAACACATCCTTTTTTTCTCATTAAAAAAGTCGATAAATCCCCCGAGCTAAAACGAATAGACCAACTGAGAAAATTTAATGAGGCTTCAACAAAAATAAGGAAAAGTGTCCTATGAAGCAACGAATAATATTTATATTCGATGCACTTGATCTTCGTTTCCCAGAATGACTACTTGTGGACGGCAGTCTTTGGTCATTTGTATGCACTCTCCTGCATCGTCCGACTTAAGTTTTCGTTTTTCATGTTCAAACATCCTTTTCCCAATTTTTTTAAACGGGAGATCGCTATAAAATTGTATTTTTTATAGTTACTTTAAAATTAAAGTCTGATAGTATCGATATACACTACTGAATGGTTGCCATTTTAAGTAGGTACGAACCGAGAAGACTTTATCACAATTTTAGCTCTGACACGAATAAACACATACTTTACCCTCTCCATATTTCGCCCTTCAACCATAACTCCCTGAATTAACTAACTTTTATCGTTCTCTGTGATGAAAGTACTTCCACAGTAAAAGAAATATACAGTCATTTGTCGAACTGGTACCTTGAAGACAGTCCTAATTATTGATGGTTCCTGACAATACCCGACTCAAAAATTATACGAAAGGTGTGCAAGGGCCCCATGATGATCTTTTCATATATATAAATTGTACGAATCTGAATTACGCAGAGCAGTCAGTTTACAAGCTAACATTGATCATTTGTTTATATGGCCATATGCTAGCATTCCAAATGTAATACAGTCTAAAATTTAATAAGAGGAAGTTATTCTTTGGTACAGTTCCTGTAAAATATGAAATTTTAATGTCGTTTGCACAGACTACTCTTTTAGTAAGAATTGGGTATTGGAAGAATGATTTTAGCCAAAATATAAAATTTGCTTTGCTGCTTTTCAGACATCTTATGTTGTTGAGGAAATGACCAAAGATTTTTGTGACTGAAAGTACTGAACTCCTCTTTGAGGCACTGATTGCTGTATTAATTAGTGCTAAACGTCATTTTGCTTTCTAGAACTGTAGGTAAGATATATAGTGATACTCCTAACTACAATTTGAGATGGTAGACACATAAAAATATAATAGACCATAAGTACGCACATGATCACAAAGATCGAAACTTATCTCTTCGTGATTTTCAGATTGATTCCAATATTACAGTTACATGTGAAACGAGTTTTCAGAAATGGAAATACTCAACAGTATTTGGGACAGTCCATACCAAGTGATCTCATTTCGGAAAAACTGCGGCATGACGATAGCGGATTTTGGTGAAATTTCGGGCGAACATTGTCATATGCTCCCAATGAAGAATGGCAAAGTTTTAGTTTCACTAATGTAATACTTGCAGAGATATAGTCATTCGTTTGATCCCCTAGTGCAACTTTCAACAGTGCCCTCCTGAATTTTCGGCGACTTTGAGGTTTAACATCTCCACCAATATTTTCTTGAAAGAAGTAAAAGTGCGACATCTTGCACAGCTTTTGGCATCCTCTTACGTGGAATAATAAAGAAATATGAACAATTTTCATTTAGATCATTTGAAACAAAGTCGCCCGTAACAGCCATGTTACGCTGTGTTTACCTTTTTATACCCCTGGACGTCAGTGCGTTGTGAATGAGAAACATTGCTTATGATAAACTAGCCTCGCAAGGTCTTGCAATATAATATTTCATCGTCCTACTCTCTCTAATAATTTCCAAACTGAGGGCAAAGTTGTCGATATGGTTATTTTCAGCCACTTTTAAAAAGGAAATTTCTGCAAACTCTTTTAAAGCATTTTTATTTGAAGACCATGTTCTACACCTTCTAAAAGCTGGATCTGGTTATGTGATGCAAACATACAAGATCCGAAAACAGTGGCAGGGTGAGGGCGCAATGACAATATGCCCATATTCCACTTTTATTCTAATCAAATCTGACATTTTTGACTATGTTTTACAATCGTTTACAATAACCTGGAGAAAGTAAAAGGAGAAGTCTTAATTAATAAGAAGGAGCTTCAATCAGATAACTCGTAAAACTGTAAAAAAAGAGTGGTGGCTTTCGATTTTTTAAATATCTCCAAAGCCTCCTACAAAATTGTTTTTTTAAGTATGGCAGTTCACAGTGTGCATGCTAAAGCGCTCTGCAAAGTGTCGTGGTGCAGAAGCTATGGTATCTGCTGTTGTCAGCTATTTCATACTGCATGATCCACAGGAAATTTTAATCTTAAGGAATCGATCCATACCTATAGTGACATCAGGACATGCAGCAAATGGTGGTGAATGAATTTTTTAAGAATTATTAACAAAAATTTGTAATCTATCACGCGGAACGACATTCCCGAACAACAGTGTTTGTATCGTAAGACCTTTAACTTTGATCTAAAAGAAGACGAGCTTATTATCTTCATGCATTGAACGTACTGTGCATGCATTTGGTTTCATCACCTAAGAAGAAACTAAGGTGTCCCTAGAAGAGAAACTTAAACATGGGCACAATGTAGCAGAAACTAGAGGAAATCGTAATTTTTTGCCAACAGATGAAAAAACAATTCAGGCCAGCAGAGTTCGAAATGATGCATCGCTTTTTCTGGCCAGAATTAGTGACCGTAATGAAGGAAGTATATTAACATCGCACGTCCAGCCAGGACAATATGGTGCAAACATTTATGGAAGATAGTAGTGGATCGAAAATTTCTGTAAGGCTTCTACCGGGCAGAAGGACGCTTTAACATGCTTTATTTTCCCACACCGTCAACCAGATTCATGTGATTGGTTATCAAGAAATGAAAAGTACTGGGTTCCGGAACTGAATATTGTCCTTTTGACACACAACAGCAAATTACTGAAACCTCTAAAAATCCATGTAGCTAGGAGTAAACATAAGTTCAAGACCCTAAATAACTTGTTTCTAGCTTTTGCCTGGGACACTTGAAGAAATATACCATTACGCTTGAGACCCTTAAAAAGCAAATCCTTTTTAGGCTTCAGATCCTGTGCTAAATAAACCTACCCACCCACGGCTGCTGTAGCACAGCCTCAGGCACGGGCATCATTTAGATGGAAATGTGGGCTTTCTCACTTTAAAAGAAAGTAGTCATAATGAAACATAGCAACACATTAATACAATGTTCCGCGAAAACTTCAAACTATGTGAACACGAAATATTAAACTGGCACATTAGTAGAAAACCAAAATAAAAAGACACATTAAAAATTCTCATGAACGTGAATCGTTTTCCAGAAAATCACAAGCAGTCTGTTATGAACTTCCACAAATTTACACAAGCGTCAACTGCGTAAAACTTGGAGGCAATTTATGGAATGTCTGTTGCAGCTGTTTTGCAACAGTTTTGCTACCGTGATCTCGAGTGCGTTGGTAATGCACAGTTAAGTTTTGAAGTTTATAACTAGTCTGACTCTGTAGTTGTGAAGCAGAAAAACCGGCTGAAATACGTCATGCTGAGACGCGACAAAAGACGCCCTTGTTCTTTGTACTTTATTGAGTTTGCTAACTCGAGCTCACTTCCCATTCACCAGAACGTTTGATATTACCTTTTCTAGACAAAATTAAACAACTGTAAAACATTAAAAATGTTCAGACTTGAGTACTAGCACAATATGGGCGTATTGTCACTGTAGCTTTAATTTTCATTATTTTTAGTGCCTTGTGTGGTGGCACTGCAAAACAAAATCTAGTTTTTAGGTGGTTTAGAATATGATATTTCTAATGGAAACGGTTTAAAAGAGTTTCAGACTATACTTTGTTTTTGTAAATGTGGACTGAAAATACCCCTTTTTAGCGTTGATACAACTTGGCCCTCAATTTGTAAACTACTGGAAAACAGTAGGACAATTGAATCTAATATTATAAGAGCTGGTGATAGTAAGTTATCCTATGTAAGCTTACCGGCTAATCATGCACTTTCTTACGGGAACATAAATTATTCATGAAATCTTATTTTATTATTAAGAGAGCGCAAAAAGTTATGCAAGATGGCAGTTTTTTTCCATGAAACTTTTGCCGTAAATAGTATGTTTCAAAGTTGTCGAAAACACAGTGGTGCACTCTTGAAAACAGCTCCATTGGTAAAACAAATCACTATTTCTCTCCACGTATTAGTCGTTGAAAGTAAAACTTTAGCGACGTTTACTGGGAACATGTGCGAATGGTCGCACAAAATTTTATGAAAATAAATGGTCTCCTAGAACATCTAGACAATTTTCATGGAATGACTCATGTCTAACAACTACAGATTCCATTAGATGTGATTAATACATAAAATAATTAGTCTGTCATATAGAGTAAAAGAAATGAATTCTCCCTGAAGCTGTAAGGCCAAGAAAAAAATATTCACAGTTGAATTACAGTACGAGGAAAAATCGTCGTTTCATAGAAAGAAATAACAAATAAATACGGATAAGGAATCAAATATTGTAGAAAATATGGCGGTTTGAATAGTTAACGATGAGAAAGGAAATTTGTTTTCAATTTGTTTCAGTTTCTCAGAGCAGAGCACTAATGAATTTTTGACAGTTGAAATATAATGCGCACTGTACACATGTGCATTAACGAACATACAATGTCTACTCCCACCGACATCGTAGCTAACATTTTAATGAGACACAGTAATAACAGGAATGCATCGTAAGAAAGATATAATGATGGTCAGTAAGTGTAAGCCCACTTACATTATTATCCAAATGTATAAATTTCTGCCTCAGCAAATAATAACAGCAATTCAGCGGCTGAATGCCATAAATTAACTAACTCAGACATTTTGAGTTTTTTTTAATTCACACTTAATAGTACGTGATCACATAATGAAAATGTTTATATCTTTTAAAATTTTCTTTAAGAAGTATGGAACACTAGTTCTGCTACGTTCTTGGGGCAACTATTCGTAATGGATACTACTCACATGAAAACATCTGCTTTCCTGCCCACCGTGCGGAACGAGCTCTAGCATGTCTCAAACGAAAGAGCATGTCATTCATCGTTTTGCAAGAGTACTAGTTTTAAGACGTTGTTCTGCAATGTTTGTAGCCACCCCAATCGTACACCACCACGATTTATGCTTAACCCAACAATGCTCTGCACACAGACTATCGACTACACGGGCCTGCGAGCATAGGTTTTCTACACGTAATGCCTTTTTTTACAACAATTCTTATGTATGAAACTACACCTCCGTAAATCTATTTCAGTAGTATTTAAAAGAATGTGTTAAAATATATAAAGCGTCAGTTTCATCCGTAAAAGATTTGCTGTTTAATGTTAACGATAAGCATCCTACTTAGTTTTCCATACGCGCCAACAGATGTCACTACCGTACAGTTTCCGTGCTCAATTCTCCTGTCGTTTCGGAAAAAAAAAAGTTTCGACTTAGATCGCAAAGGAAACAACAAATTTAATTCTTCTTAATATTGTTTCAAGATTTCAAATATATTCGTCACAGTAATTTCAGAGTCAGTTTTCCGTGTTTCCTAACATATGATAGTGTTGATGAAATCATTATGCTGCGTTATTAATCTGTGTGAGAGCTTTGACCTCTCGCTGACTGCTTTGAACTTCTCTGACCGTCTGAACGTAGTATCAGTGCTTTTATTCATCGTGACAACAGCCAGGCGTGCGAAACCGAACGCTGTGTGTGCATAACAAATGACTCTCGGATTAGAACTGCGAGTGAAACAGGCCAGCCAAAAGCGGAGCGGTTGTCACTGTAAATAAATATTTTCCGACACCGCAACGTATGACGACTGCGATGATGAACGACCGGCCACGGACCATTTCACTTGCATAAGCACAGAACTGCGTCGTAAATGACGGCAATTTCTAGCTGTTTCCGATCGCAACGGTCTGCTGGGCCTCTATTCACAATGTCTCCTCTGCGCAATACTAAATGCTGTAAACCTCACAAGTATCAATAACTCGCCGTTGTCCTAAAGCGCCACATGTAGATCGTTGGTTTCACGAGATGTTTTGGACATCTGGAACACTGGCTGCAACAGACGTGAGAATAAAGGACTTCACAACATTTCTCACAGAGTACAGGGATCTAAATCGGTGTGTGAGGGCTCGTGCTCGCACAGCCTCGCACGGGCAGTAAACATGTCACGCAGCAGACATTTCACATAACGCAACGATAATAAACTGGACGGAGTACTTTGCACCTGGCTTAGATAATATTTGTAGAAATACCCAAAATAATTTTGAGACCCACGAAATATCAAATAGGCACGTTGAGTTACTGCATTGTTTGTTTTTCAAAACATGAAGTACGCACAAAATAAAGAACTAGATAACGAAAACAACCTGTACAGAATGGTGCAGACTTTAATACACATCGAAGTATTGCAGAAAATGCGCAGTACCCGAATGATTTATTCAAGACGAAATTCGTTCTAAGGTAGAACGAAACGTGGCTTGCAGCTTCCCTTTTGACCTACATCCATGTCGTTTTAATTGATTACAACATTTACTTCTTTCTTTGTATTGATATTCGACGTGAATGCACATTTTTTTCTGCGGTGAAATCTTCTGAAACTAACTGCTTACCAATATCTAACGAGAAAAATGATATTTTATATCTACGAATCAGTTAAGCTCTGTTCTGCGTGATTTTGTTCTTTGTAGTGTGTTTCGGAGGTGCAGACAGAAACCAGATCGAAATTTCGTATTCGCGTAACTACCTAAGACCATCCGGTTTTGTCGAAGTATTTTAATTATAGACCAATACATCGCATTGTCTCCATGACCGACAAGTTAGCAATATGCACGTAACTCTACACGCAGAATCTCATAAATTGAAGTAAATTTCGTTTCTTTTTCTAAGAAAAATATCCGTCTCTCTCTTCCTTTCCTAATAGTCGCTGCTTTTCGAATTTTTTACAACGTCCAGAATTAATTCATTCGCCTGCTTCTAACAATTGCTGATCGAAAACAATGTCTTCTACAGCTTTATGTTTTTGAGTAAGTCTCCTAATTACACACACACACACACACACACACACACACAGGCAAATAGTGTGTTCGGAAATTGTTATCTGTAGTATCGAATAATTTAAACTTAGAACAACTATTTTAAGAAACCTTAAAGTTCAATATTTGTTTCTACTGGGTTTACTCCAAACGAATATTGAGTTGTTTTCCGTCATATATTCAAAAAACTGCCTCACTTCATACACACTCACCATCCACAGATGTTTCACTTGGCCATATCACTCTCTAAAACTTCTGCAATATCCTTCGGTGCCAGTAACTAGTTACCGAAATCAAAACGACTTCCTTGGGAAGCGCTGTCAGCTCATAACAAAGATTAGCGTGGTAGACGCTAACGTGTCTCCCAAGAACGTTATCCCAAATTTGTCACAGAACTCAACAACTGAAAAGGCTAATTGCGAAGACTTTTTCTAGTATGGATCAAGATGAGGCACATGCCTCCCCCGGCCCCTGCCCCTATAATCTGGCGTAGAAAGATCACATTCGTTAGAAAATTACTATACAGTTCTAGAAGTGACCTCCTGTCGTATCACCAAACCACTTGTTTATCTAATTGTGGCACCTATGTGACATGACGCGTCCCGAAACTCACAAAGACATATCAAAATTGGCAGTTGTAGAGTACTTCTGTTAGAACAGATAGGAAAGATGTAAACCAGACCTAATTTGCAACCCTGAACATGACTTAATATTTAACTCAACACGCCATCAGAGCCTGTGTACTCACCAGCTGTTAGGACCCTATTTCAGAAACCTCCCGCGGACCGTGTGTGTCGAAGGATACGATTCTAAAAGCAGCGGAAATGTTCGCTTCCGCTGCTGAGTCTCGCTTCTGACAGACAGGTATAAAGGCAGGCAACAAACTCTCCACGGCTCCCAGAAAAAGGAAGAAATGAGGAAAGTGTCTCGAACCTGATGTCGCCAAGCCGTCATCTCATTATCTCACGCGGGTGACAGCACTAAGACTTGGCAAATGGAGAGGAATGAGGCTGCTGATCCAAAAAACTGAATGGATAATAAAATAAAAATTTACATCAGAAACTCCTCCACCAAGCGTCGGCGTGTGACGGGTGAATACATAGGGTGGTCAGAAAATGTCTGAAAAGCTTGTAAATGTGCTCAGGGTAAGTTTTTCTGAGCAAAATCTACTCTGCAGCTTCCTTACAATTCTTTCATACTGCTTCTAACTGCCCTGTATATTGACCAAATGAGTAATCATAGTTTTGCAAGTCAGACTTTCACGACACACACGGGAAATAAAAACTATCATGGACATCCGAGAAGAGAGGGTTACAAAACAGATACAGATTAGGGAGAACCTCTGTGTTATATGCGGTTCATTTACAGGTGTGCTGCACTTTTACTGAAGCCTTCGAACAAGTATTTCATTCGCATTCCCGTTTACTGGTTGTTAAATCCATAAGCTTCTTCATTTCTTTTCCGTCTTCATTTTAAGCTTCAAGCCGTTCCCTCTTCATTCCCACCATCTGTTTTCCGCAATTCTTCTTTACACGCGAAACGAAAACGAAATTCCGCGACCAGGTTCTGAAGGCCTTATGCGTCGTCATGTGAATCTGGTATGAAGGGTCGTGAGCTCAGCATATCACAGTCCCGGCTGTTGGCGTTTCGACCTTGGAGCTGGTCCATCAGGTAGCTCCTCAATTTGCATCACAAAGTTGAGTGTCTTCCCACACAGGAAAAATCCCTGGCTGTACCGGGAAAAGAACTCTGGTCCCTCCGATGGCAGCCATCTACAGTAAGCACTAAGCTACGGAGGTGGACCTCTTTACGCGCATCACATGTTTCCCCACTCGATCACCGATGTTTGTCACTTATAATTCACAGACCAACAACGGAAAACCGCTTTTGCTAAAAATACCTTATTATTACATATTTTATGGTGGGAAATCTAAATATGATACTTAGAAAACTGTATCACCCACCATTTCTTCACATTTTACAATTAAATTTATTAAATTAGGCGATTTTTGAAAGAATTTAACGACTTTTATATAGTTAAAATAATTTAAAACGGAGGTGTAATGAATGTAGATGACGTTGCTAGGACTGCTGAAAAACATTTGCTGGCACAAAGGTCGCTTCTATTTTTATGTTAACAGATGGTGTTTTGTTTACTGTCACTTTCCCATTTCCTGTATATGTGCTCAAAACGATGTCCAATAGTGGTTGTAAAAACTCTGCTGACAGTTTTGGTTATATTTTTGGTGAATTTGTGATTGAAAAACACCAAAGAAACATTACAGAGTTTGTGAAAAAGATTTGTCTATCATATTTTGGATCTAAACTTCATGATCAAGATAAATCTTGGGCGCCGCATAAGATATGTTATATGTGTGCTGAAGATCTGAGAAGATGGTCGAAAAACGAGAAAAAAAGCCTTTAGATTTGCTGTTCCTATGATATGGAGGAAGCCAAGAAATCATTTTGATGATCGCTACTTTTGCAGTGTTGATATTACTGGTTTTGCAGTGTTGATATTACTGGTCATAATTCGAAAAACAAGAAGATAATATGCTACCCTAACATTCCGTTCGCCATCCAACCAGTAGCGCACGGTGTAGATTTGCCGGTTCCTGAACCACCAGATGATTTAAATTCTATTCCAACAGAGGTATTTTCCGATGTACAATCTGCTTTACATGAACCAGATGATGATGAATTCCATTATAATACAGAAAGTCTAGAGCCCAAGTTGTTTACTCAGACCGAGCTTAATGATTTGGTTAAGGATCTGGGCATAACGAAAGAAAAAGCTGAGTTACTTGGCTCTAGACTAAAAGCAAGAAGTTATTGGCAGTTGGAACCAGCATATACACGTATAGAAAGAGAGAGCAGCAATTCTCTTAAGTTTTTTCAACAAGAAGGTGATTTAGTGTACTGCTCAGACATTCCCAGTATTTAATACAAAAAAGGAGACTGGAGGCTGTTATTTGATTCATTCAAAACTAGTAAAGGCTGTTTTATTACACAATGGTAACATGTATGCATCTATACCTGTTCGACATGCGGTACATATGAAAGAAAGCTATGAAAACCTAGAAATAGTGCTAAATGAAATAGGCTATTCCTCTCGTGGTTGGATGATATGTGGCGATCTAAAAGTAACATGCATGCTCCTTGGTCAGCAAGATGGCTTTACCAAATTTCCATGTTTCTTGTATGAATGGGACCGTAGGGCTACGGATCAACACTGGTGCAGAAAAAACTGGCCTCTGAGGGAGTCTTTAAAACCTGGTGAGAAGAATATTCTAAGCAAAAACCTTGTAGATCCAAAATACCTACTCCTACCACCTCTACATATAAAGTTAGGCCTAATGAAACAGTTTGTAAATACTTTGCCTAAAGGTGGACCATGTTTTAAATATCCCTGCCAAAAGTTTCCACACCTTTAAGGAACTAAACTAAAAGAAGGCGTCTTTGTCGGATCTGACATTAGAAAACCGACGTTTGATGTTAACTTTGAAACCACAATGACCTTAAATGAGAAAGAAACATGAGTATCATTCAAGCAATACGTTACAAAGTTCTTATGACATGAAAAAGAGTCAGAATATGTTTCTATTATAGCTACAATGTAAATAAGTTTAAAACTCCAGGATATTTAATGAACTTTTTGGTCGCCTTGATTACTTCCCGGACAATATGGGAGATGTTAGTGAGGAGCAGGGAGAGCGTTTTCACCAGGACATTAAAGTGATGGAAAAACGCTACCAAGGCCGCTGGAACACAAACATGATGCGGGACTACTGTTGGCCACTTCACCGAGAAGTTCAGTAAGTAATTCTTCCTAAAGAAATTACGCAAGAAGCTTCAAAGAAAAAAGATAAAATACAAACCAATTCCAGCAGACAAGTGAAACCTCTATTAGCAAATATCATTGTTTTAAGTAGCTTACTGTAAATACAAACCATGCTTATGTTGTAACAAAGCGTTTTATTAATTTCTCCGTTTACCGTATAGCATAGGATTTTTATACTATATAATACAAAGCATATTGCTCGAAAACTATGAGTGATACAAGAAAACTAAGGCTAATTTTGGATTCAGCTCATAAACATCTATAAAGATGTACAAAGTAAAAAAAGGTTTAAATTTTTTTTCGTTGGCCTGCATTAAATTCAATAGATTGTTTCGATTTCTGCAACCTTTCCTACATTCTGTGCTGCAGACATCCCTAGTCATCTGTATAATTACAAGTTTTCATTCCGTACGAAAAATTAATTTTTGTTGACTATATTCTCTTGTCATTACTCTTTAAATTTTATTTTGGTCCCTATTGTTCTTTAACTTCCTATGTGCAATCTTACACATTACTTCATATTAACGTAATCTGTTGGTAATTTTATTTTCGTGCAGATGACCTACCACATGAGACCTGCAATGGTAAACTGCGACTGTTGCTCTGCAAACTTACACAATGACGACTGTAAATAGTCTTTCGACTGCCACTGTTTGGAATTTTTGTGTTACATTCTCTCCTCTGGATGAAACATAACTCTTGTCGTTGTATGGATGTATGGAGATCGCATTTACGACGCTAGAACGACATATTCTTGAGAGCGACTAGAGTGTTCGGGAACCGTACTAGGTCGGATTAAAGGAAGATATCGATGCAATTCAGCGGCGGGCATCTGGATTCGTTACTCGTAGCTTCGAACAACTCGGAAGTCTTACGGAGATGTTTTGGGAACTCAAATGGGTAGCTCTAGAGGGAAGGCGAAGTTCGATACGAGAAACAGTTTCCCGAAAATTTATATAACACAAATTTAAAGCTGACTGCAGGATAATTCTACAGCTACAAACGTACATTTTGTGTAAGGACCACGAAGGTAAGATACGAAGAATTGGGGCTCATACAAAGGCATATAGACAGTACCTTTTTCTTCGCTCTCTTTGCGAGTGGAACAGGGCAGGAAATGATTAGCAGTGATACAGGGTACCCTCCGCTTGCCGACTATGTACGTGGATTTAGATGTTGATGGTGTGCTTGAGTACGTCGAGTGTGTGTGTGTGTGTGTGTGTGTGTGTGTGTGTGTGTGTGTGTGTGTGTGTGTGTGTGTGTGTGTGCGTGCGTGCGCACGTGCGCGTGCGCTCCACATCGTCTACTAAATAGCTGGACCGATTTCAACCAAACTTGATACCCATGTCCCCCGTGTCAGACAACAATCGCTTTCGCCGGTAACAATCATCTGAATATCATAGTTTAGGAGATATGATGTCGTCATAAAGAACGAGATGCGTGAAAAACTGACGCATCATGCATCACGTATAAATTATACTGTGGTGTTGGGTCTATTCGTGACATTTTTCGCGAACAGAATTCACATATTCCGTTGAATGTACGTATACAAATGTATCACTGCCGACGCGTAGGTTAAGAGATATGACGTCATACACACTGAGATGCGTTAAAAATACATAAAGTTTTAATAATACACTTGTTTCCTGCTACTAGCAAGCAAGACACTCCTACAGTCGTGTCTACTCCAGGAAATCTCTGAGATCTAGCCACACTTTTGACAGCTAACAACTGCGAAGCCCAAACGGCTGTAGGCGAAAAAATAACCGTCTATAGGGTTAGGAAGAGGCATTACCATAGAGATGTTTACAATATCACGTTACAGATACGCGATGCAGTTGCACCCTACGTACTGAAATTGTTTAGGACCATCTCACACTGAGTCTACTGCATGAGTACATATAACATTCCGTTTCTATCAGTAAATTGGGAAAATGAATACCCGTGCAATGTCGGATTTATCAGTTAGTATATGAAAAAAAAGTCACTTTCAGTTACATGGTACCACACTGCCTAATTATTAGCCGTCTGGCATAAATGATGTAGGCAACATGGATTCCGGAAACAGCGATCGTTTGAGACCCAACTCGCTTTATTTGTTCATGAGACCCAGGAAATATTAGATACAGGCTTCCAGGTAGATGCCATTTTCCTTGACTTCCGGAAGGCGTTCGATACAGTTCCGCACTGTCGCCTGATAAATGAAGTAAGAACCTATGGAATATCAGACCAGCTGTGTGGCTTGATTGAAGAGCTTTTTAGTGTCGTAAGTTCCATGTAGCTTTTCGCATTAGAAAAAGGAAGCGAAATGCAGGAAGATCTGCAGCGGATAGGCACTTGGTGCAGGGAATGGCAACTGACCCCCTAAACGTAGACAAATGTAATATATTGCGAATATATAGGTATAAGGATCCTTTATTGTACGATTATATGATAGTGGAACAAACACTGGTAGCAGTTACTTCTGTAAAATATCTGGGAGTATGCGTACGGAACGATTTGATGTGGAACGATCATATAAAATCAATTGTTGGTTAGACGGAGGCCAGGTTGGGATTCATTGGGAGAGTCCTTAGAAAATGTGGTCCATCAACAAAGGATGTGGCTTACAAAACACTCTTTCGACCTATACTTGAGTATTGCTCATCCGTGTGGGATCCGTACCAGGTCGGGTTGACGGAGGAGACAGAGAAGATCCAAAGACGAGCGGCGCGTTTCGTCACAGGGTTATTTGGTAAGCGTGATAGTGTTACGGAGACGTTCAGGAAACTCACGTGGCAGACTCAGCAAGAGAGGCGCTCTGCATCGCGGTGTAGCTTGCTGCCAGTTTCAAAGGCCGTCCAAAGGCCGAAAGGACTGCGTGTTGGATTTGGGGAGGGGGGGGGGAGGGAGGGGATCGGGCTACTGTACAGGTTAGAGCGTTAAGTGATAGCGTGCTTATTATAGTGATTTCAGCATTATTGTACTGTATTGGGAGGGAGGTGCTATGAGAATTGCAGAAGATGGAAATGCATAATGCTGATTGTGGCTAGAACAGTTATGGAATGGATCTAAAGAGGTGGAGAACGACTGCTGTGTTTGCATATGACGGGACTATTGGTTGATCTGCGGAGTCTGATGTAAAAGGCGGGTCTATGGCAGTGTTCTAATTGCTTTGTCGTTCTACTATTGGGATTGTTTTTTGGGGGGAGGAGACCAAACAGCGAGGTCATCAGTCTCATCGGATTTGGGAAAGATGGCGAAGAAAGTCGGCCGTTTCCTTTCAAAGGAACAATCGTGACATTTGCCTGGAGAGATTTAGTGAAATCACGGAAAACGTAAATCAGGATAGCCGGAAGCGGGATTGAACCGTTATCCTCCCGAATGCGAGTCTATGTGCTAACCACTGCGCCACCTCGCCCGGTGTTCTATTATTTAACACTTCTGCACAGAAACAGGGTATAAGACGCCGTCAAGCAAGATTTCTTCCAGCAACTTTCGCCAACGCTCTTGTGATGTCAATCTATAGTAAGTTCCAGATGACCAGGGTAGTGTTTCACAATCTCTTAACCTATGAGTACATGACACGAAAAGGGCGAATGAAAGGAAAAAAGTAAATGTAAAATTTATAAATGTAAAAATTGTTCCGTGAACTGTTTCATGTGACAAAATTAAAAACAAAACTGTACTTTATTCCAGAAAAAAAATCAGCTGAAGTTGTCCCTAATATTAAAACTGAAAGACCTTTTTACTACTGCGGCATGGAAAAAAGGCGTTCAGCTTATTAAAAGGAGATTGGATAGATTGACTGATCGGGCTCTGGTCCATATCGAGCAGGGACGTTCTGCTGCGTTCCGCGGTCAGGACAGAAGCAGCGGCAAACGCTGATCTGCCTCAACTGGCGGACCTGACAAGTGGAAATACCTCATCGCAGCGGAACAAGCTAAGTGCGCCTGGCAGCAGGAAATGGCGTTCCGGCGAGAGGTCGGAAGTCGGTGTCCGGCGAGGCGGGGTTGGGTGGGCGAGGGGGGAGGGGGGGGGGAGCAGCAGCAGCAGCAACTTGGCCGCTGGCCGCCGCGCCGCCCCAAACAAGCAAACTTGGACCATTTCGCGGGCGCCGCGACGCTGCTCGGCCACAACAGGCCGGCGCCGCGACGCCGTCGTGCCCCGCCACCAGCGGCTCCTCCTGACGAGGGCTGCCCGGCGGGCCCGGTTAACCGGCCGAGTACCGCCGCCTCGCGTTCTCTCCGGTACTAATGAACGAGACGGCGAGCGGTCGGAAACGAGCTGGAGCAAGCGGGGAAGGGCCGCTCATCTTACTGGAGAATAAATACACTCCAACAACAAATACAAAGGACAACCCACGATGCTGTTATCCGAATGGGGCAGAAAACGATAGATGTGATGTGCATGTACAAACAAATGATTGCAGTTGCAGAAAACCTGGGTGATTTAACCGAGAGAAACAGTTTGACAAACTAAGCAAATCAACAATGCGTCGGCCTAAATCTGACCCTTGTGCTAGCAGTTATTCGGCTTGCAACTGACAGACAGAGTTTTTGGATGTCCTCCTAAGCTATGTATGAAGTCGTGGTCTCCTGACCTTCATGGCTTCCATATTCCGCACATAAAGACGCTTCATTCGAACCCAAACTCGATGAGATAAAGTTAACGTTGTATGTATTCATGTAAACGATATGCAAATAACTAATAAATCGCAAATGCGCACCGAGATTGAAATACTCGAGGCTGGCGTACACACACACATTCAAGACACGATGGCCGCAGTGGCTTTTAGTTTGGGAGACGCAAACCGCACGCCACGGGGCCGGTACCTTCAGAGGACGACTCAGCCTATCTATGTTGGCCGTTGTTTCCCATACAGCAGCCAGCATTTGCCCGAGTAAAAGGAAGAACGACCCCATGATCGGCTTAAAAGCAAATTCGGCTGTGTGGCAGCGCAGAGCCTACGCATTCTTTACAACATAGCGTGCAGAGATTTTCACAGCGAGACAGCAAACGCCAAACGTCGATGCTACAGACTTCCGGATGGGTCACCTAAAATGAAACATCATTCTTCCATTTTAGAAGAGCAATGCTGATTGGCAGACGATATCCCTGACGTATTGTGCTGAAGGAGTAATGGAAGAGACCGAAAGATATATCCTTTCACATCTGGCGTGGAGAGGGGCCGTTCCGTTGTCGCTCTTGGAGCAGAAACTCGTAACGAGAGTGTGAGCGTTCTTACGTGTACTCAAAGAGCGAGGAACAAGTCTCTCCTCAGTACTTCACTGGGAGAGCACCTCTGTGGAGAGCAAATCGGAGTGCGACCCTATATTGAGCCCGTGCGATTAAACGTTGTTCACTGTGTTGGCCGATACACTTATTGTGCAGTGTGAATGGACACAGTTATAGTTAAACGCCTGCGAGCGAATTTTTGAGTGGCATCGTAGGGGACTGGTTATCTGACCGGTGTTCCACGCCAGTAGTTAGACTAGGGGTGAAAAGGGCTCCTTGACTTCATCAAGGCGTAGATTGGCGAAAGTCAATCCAGATATAACGAGAGTTATCTTATTTGTCAGCAGCGAGCGGCGCAGACAGTAGTAATCTCAGCTTACAGTATTGTGCGCTACAGCTCTTGCGAGCCCCATATTTCCTCCACAACACTACACTTCACTGCATTTCACACGCGACAGCCTCTACCATACCTAGCAACATTCTAATGGATAATTATTCAAGATGAGTAGGCGCGGCTTTCAGCCATTCTGCCAAGTCAATAACAATCAACTGTATAGAAATTTCATTAGTGAATCCTATCCCTTAAGAGGTAAATTCACATTCCGAAAAGAACCCGGAAATAACTTGTTCAGTTCATAACTAAAAGCGCCATTGTGATTTCTCAGAATTTGTTCAAAATAAATAATAATTTTCGTTAGTTTCATGTTTTTCTTACACTAAGTAGCACTACTCCAGTACCCAAGTATCCCACTACTTACGTAAGAAATTTTGTGAATTTTTGTATCATTTCCCTACAGCGGACGACTCCAGAAGATATTTATTGCTGAAAGTTTTTCAGGCATTTCTCTTTAGAACGTTAGGAGCGTCTGTCTAACTTCTGTAGTAGTGTGGGGGTGGAAATAGCATCTTGCAAGAGCCACAGGGTAAAGGGTACATCTTCGATTAATCCGTTGCGCAGAATGACAGAATAGCACCCACACGCTCACAGCTATACCGTGCGAAATCCTATCCTTTTGGCACATTAGATCTTCAAACTTCCGCACTGATTGGAGGGCCTTCCATAATGCTACAAACTTTCTGAGCTGGAGAGGTCCGGCGACTTTGCTGGCGAAGATAGGGTGTGGAATGCACAAGGAAAAGGTGTAGAAACTCTCGCCGCATGCAGGCGAGCATTATCTAGCTGAAAAGTAAACGCAGGATGGCTTGCCATTAAGGACAACGAGAGTAGAATATCGCCAATGTACCGGTGCGCTGTAAGGGCACCGCCGGTGACAACCAAAGGGGTGCTTCTACGAAAATAAAAGGCACTCCAGTTTCCCAGGCAGTATGGCGGGCGTCAGTCAGGATGGTATCACATCACGTGGCGTCTTCAGACACGCCTTCGAACTGGAATCTCAGTAACTGGAGTAGAATTCTCTTCAATGATAAGCTCATCTTCGAACTGATACCAGATTACCGACAAAGACGTATCTGGAGACGAAATGGACAGTGATGGTTGTAAGTAGGCTGTTTAGGTTTTTATATTGGTAACGCCACGTAGCGCTCTGTATGAAAATCACTGGGTGTGCTGTGTGCAGTCTGTGGCTGAGTAGTATTGTTGGAATAGTCGGTGTTGTAGTGTTGGGCAGTTGGCTGTTAACAGCGCGTAGCGATGCGCAGTTGGAGGTGAGCCGCCAGCAGTGGTGGATGTAGGGAGAGAAATGGCGGAGTTTTGAGAGCGGATGATTGGGAAGTGTGTCCATCAGAGACAGTAAATTTGTAAGACTGGATGTCATGAACTGATATATATTAGGGCTTTTGAACACTATTAAGATAAATACATTGTTAGTTCTTCACAAAATATTTCATTTGTCAACTATGCCGATCAGTAGTTAGTGACTTCAGTAGTTAGAATCTTTTATTTATCTGGCAGCATTGGCGCTCGCTGTATTGCAGTAGTTCGAGTAATGAAGATTTTTGTGAGGTAAATTTGGTTCAAATGGCTATGAGCACTATGGGACTTCAAACATCTGTGGTCATCAGTCCCCTGGAACTTAGAACTACTTAAACCTAACTAACCTATGGGCATCACACAACACCCAGTCATCACGAGGCAGAGAAAATCCCTGACCCCGCCGGGAATCGAACCCGGGCGGTGGAAGCGAGAACGCTACCGCACGACCACGAGCTGCGGACTGTGTGAGGTAAGTGATTCATGAAAGGTATAGGTTATTATTAGTCAGGGCCATTCTTTTGTAGGGATTATTAAAAGTCTGATTGCGTAGCGCTAAAAATATTGTGTGTCAGTTTAAGCAATGTCATTTATAATTTTTCTAAGGGGACGTTTCATGGTATACTAATCTGAATCTCGCCCACCATACAGTCCAAGAGTTAGTACTGATGATATGGGGTGCCACTTCTTCTCATAGCAGAACCTCTTTGGTTGTCATCCACGGCACGCTCACAGCACAGAGTTTCGTTGGCGATACTCTACGACCCATTTTCTTGCGCCATCGTGGGTTTACATTTCAGCAAGACAATGCCGACCCACACATGTTGCAACCTTCTTCTGCTTTTTGGTTAACAAATCCTATCTAGGCCAGCAATGTCGCCGAATCTGTCCCCAATTGAGAGCGTTTGGAATATTATAGGAAGGGTCTTTCAATCAGCGCGGGACATTGACGATCAAATGCGCCAATTGGGCAGCTTTTAGTAGGGTATGCCTCGGGACGACTAACAACAACTCTGTCAATCAATGTAAAGCCGAATAAGTGCCTGATAAGGGTCAGAGGTAGACCAGCGCCTTATTGACATGCTACACATTTCCGTCTGATTTGGATAATTCCTTAGGGTACCTCCATTTTCTCTGTCATAGAGTTTACTTAGGGAATTCTTTCAACTCTAATTCATCTTTGAAGTGTGGAAGTGGTTGAGGTCAGGAACTTATTTTACATGAAATCGACGAGCGACACCAAATGCACCTATTTGTGGAACTAGAAATTTTCATTCACTGCAGGGTATATCATATCAATTTGAATATTTTTCATAAGTTTTTCCTATTTGGAATGATTGTTTCATTAATACACTACTGGCCATTAAAATTGAAACACCAGGAAGAAGACGTGCTACAGACGCGAAATTTAACTGACAGGAAGAAGATGCTGTGAAATACAAACAATTAGCTTTTCACAGCATTCACACAAGGTTGGCGACGGTAGCGACACGAACAACGTGCTGACATGAGGAAAGTTTCCAACCTATTTCTCATCCACTAACAGCCTGGTGAAACGTTGTTGTGTTGCCTCGTGTAAGGAGGAGAAATGCGTACCATCACGTTACCGACTTTGATGAAGGTCGGATTGTAGCCTGTTGCGATTGCGGTTTATCGTATCGCGACATTGCTGCTCGCGTTGGCCGTGATCCAATGACCGTTAGCAGAATATGGAATCGGTGGGTTCAGGAGGGTAATACGGAACACCGTGCTGGATCCCAACGGCCTCATTTCACTAGCAGTCGAGATGACAGGCATCTTAACCTCATGGCTGTAACGGATCGTGCAGCCACGTCTCCATCCATGAATCAACAAATGGGGACGTTTTCAAGACAACAATGATCTGCACGAACAGTTCGACGACGTTTGCAGCAGCATAGCCTATCAGCTCGGAGACCATGGCTGCGGTTATTCTCGACGCTGCATCACAGACAGGAGTGCCTGTGATGGTGTACTCAACGACGAATCTGGGTGCACGAATGGCAAAACGTCCTTTTTTTGGATGACTCCAGGTTCTGTTTACAGCATCATCATGGTCGCTCCCGTTTTTGGCGACATCGCGGTGAACGCAAATTGGAAGGGTGTATTTGTCATCGCCATACTGGCGTATCAGCCGGCGTGATGGTATGGGGTGTAATTGGTTACACGTCTCGGTCACCTCTTGTTCGGATTGACGGCACTTTGAACAGTGGACGTTACATTTCAGATGTGTTACGACCCGTGGCTCTACCCTTCATTCGATCGCTACGAAACCCTACATTTTAGCAGGATAATGCACGACCGCATGTTGCAGGTCCTGTACAGGCCTTTCTGAATACAGAAAATGTTCGACTGCTGCCCTCGCCAGCACATTCTCCAGATCTCTCACCAATTGAAAACGTCTGGTCAATGGTGGCCGAGCACCTGGCTCGTCACATAACGCCAGTCACTACTCTTGATGAACTGTGGTATCGTGCTGAAGCTGCATGGGCAGCTGTACCTGTACACGCCATCCAAGCTCTGTTTGACTCAATGCCTAGGCGTATCAAGGCCGTTATTACAGCCATAGTGTTCTGGGTACTGATTTCTCAGGATCTATGCACCCAAATTGTGTGAAAATGTAATGAGATGTCATTTCTAGTATTATATATTTGTACAATGAATACCCGTTTATCGTCTGCATGTCTTCTTGGTGTAGCTATTTTAATGGCCAGTAGTGCAGCTATGCTGATCGCTATTGTGCGTTCACACGCGGTTGATTTCGCGCTCAGGTGTCGACCGCTGAGGAGTACAATTCGAGAAACTAGTGCCATACAAATAACACACCATGCAGGAAGCTTTTCTTAGGTGACGTGGAAGAAGACGTAAGGAAGAGAAAGTGGGCACTAAAATGGATGGGTTGATGAGAATTTTGTTTCTTGCAGGGGAGCATCACATGCCGAATGGCTAAAACCGATTAAAACTAAGTTTAAAGTTCAGGGATGTTTGATGGTTAACAAGCACTACAAAAGGAAAATAAACCGTGTACGAGGCAGCTGTGAGCAGCAAGTCCACAACAGTCACAAAAGGGCTGTTATTTGGTAAAATACTGAACAAAAATATATTTCCTAACGTACGAGATGTTCATTTCTTTCTCTCAGTCGTCTACCAAGTGCAAATATGGAGTTTTAATAATAATAATAATAATAATAATAATAATAATAATTTCGAATACCTAGCCAGACTGATGGAAGTCTTTCATACTGACGCCACTGTGACGAGTTGCGTGTCTCTGAACAGACGGCACTATTTATTCCCAGCTGACTCCCAACGTCGCTTAACTTTGGTAATCATAAGAGAACCAGTGACTCCATTGTGGCGAGGTCAGTGGCTATGGGGAGTTGTAATGAAATAGTTAAAAGACAGCACAGTGGAATATTGAAAAAGCAACGTGCGGACGCCTACAGCACTTTCGATATATCTGCCCTGATATAGCCGGCGTCCAATGCCACAGCGATCACGACATCCAGATGAGGCGTGAGAAAGCGATTGCTTCCCACTCCAAATCTGCTCGCACATTCAAGTCACGGCCTCGTCGCAGACTACTGTTCGCTTGTCTATGAGCAACTGAGTGTGGCAGCCTCTCTTAACGTGAGTTTGCATCCGAGATTTGTATCGGCAAGTGTGCGCGACATGCATATGCTTCTCCAGGACATGTATCATGACTTGTATGAGCGCGCTACTTCCAAGTCATGAGTACATGATAGTGCGATTGCATCTGGCGATTTGTATCAGTACGTTCAGCGGTGCAGAGCTGTTCGGAATTCGCAGTGGCTGCCCGAAATGATGTGGAAGGCTTTACATTTTTATCTCTTAGTGCTCTTGCTCTTTTGCATGAAGGAAGGAAAACCCACAGAACGGAACGAATCCAGCAACATGCTCCGTAGAGTACTTAAGATCAAATAGGCATTTGCAAACAAACATGGTGGCATGGCAGTTAGGAAGATTGGCACTGCGCATGCGCGACTTGCGAGTACATCGCGAAAAAGCTACGTACAAAATGTACGTGCGAGTTGTATGCTCATGGAGGTCCACATATAAGTTGGGTGAATTTTTGTACGAGATGACGAATCGCGACATGTCTAACTGCCATGACGCTCACATAAGTTGCGATAAACGTATCTCAGTGTAAACGTACCCTCAGACTGATTCCTCAGAGCATAGGCTCTCAGAAGTTCACTAGCTGTCCGAATTCGAGGAAGCATCGCTGTTTCGTTATTCCGCTTGGTTTCAGTGTTCTGTTTAGATTTACTCTCATTGATGATAATACGATATCGTTCACGATGTCATTTTGGTTATTACGGATTTGAATGTCGTTCATATAGTGGGTATTTTCTATTACAGTTTTCAAGAATGTCGAAACGAAAGAATACTGAAAACCTAGTTTTCAATGAGGAGGGGGAGCTTAGGTAATTGTCTGTAAACAAATCCTATGAAAAGCCACAGTGTTTAATACTTAAATAATGTTGAAGTAAGAAAAAGGTTGTAATCTTCCTCGGCATTTCTCTACTTACCATGGAGCAACATAATCACGTTACTATCATGACTAAAGATGCGCTGTAATGGATAAATTAAAAAAAAGAGATACAACAGTTGCCTGAACGATCAAGTCTTCAAGAGAAGATTTCATTGCGTCGTATGAGAAAAACTCAAAACTGCTTCAGCGACGCTGTACTCGTGAAAGAATGTGGAATAGATTTCGCTATGAAAGTGCTTCTAATTACCTTAAAACAGTTCCTTTGTCACGTAACACAGTAAAATGTCGAGTTCTTCATGTGGGATATACTACAAAAAGGAAACCAAACAATTCGGTTACAAACTGTCAGTATTATTCTTCGGGTATGGATGAGAGTACTGATCGAACATATCTTAGTCAGCTTGGATATTAACAAAATGCTTCGGCTGTATTGAGTCCTTTATAATTTAACCACTAACGGTTTCGTGGGACTAAAAGCCACATCTTCAGGAGCTAAAAAGCTTCGAACTTTGTAGCGAACATACATTGTCTTTTAGAACAAAACACCGCTAAAAGTCGGTATGTGTGTGTGTGAATTTCTAAGGGACCAAACTGCTCAGGTCATCAGTCCCTAGGCTTACACACTACTTAAACTGACTTAAGCTAACTTATGATAAGAACAACACGCACACCCATGCCTGAGGGAGGACTCGAATCTCCGGAGGGAGGGTAAAAGGCAGTATGTCATGGAATAAAACAGCCGTATTCCAGTTTATGGAAGTGGACGAATCCTCTTCTCCGTTCTATACGCAATCGCCCACAAGGGATTGGAATCCGGCTGTTTTATTCCATGGCATACCGGCTTTTAGCGGTGTTTTGTTCTGAAGCACAACGATTTGTTGGGTACAAAATTCCGAGCTTTTCAGCTCTAATATTTTAGTTACATGTTCATCTGAAAATGTGGCTTTCAGTTCCGTGGAACTGCTGGTGATGTCAAAGCAAACGACTAAAGACAGGTCAAGCGGTTTATTATTACCCAGGATGATTACTCGTAGCTGTGATTGTCCTAACTAGAAGGCTGTCTGCAGATCTTAGTCAGCTACGAGTTCTTATTCGTTAAATAATGAACGGATTTCTGCACATGAAGTTACTTGCTTTAGTTCCGTTATTCAGAACAACACGTTTGGATATTTTTAACGCAGTTAAAAAGTGCGTTGACAAAATCAGTGGTTTTAAAAAGAACTGTGCAACTTCCACCGGTGTTGCACCAGCTATAGTCGGAAGCGAAAATAGCTTCCTATCTCGATTAAGCAAAAATATGTAGGAAAAGTGTCCGAACGCTTTCCCCAGTAAAATATGTGACGAAAATTGCGAACATAATAGAAGGAGGAACTCAGTCTCTGACTTGTTGAAGAATTTAAACGATCTCTATAAAGGGTAGTCATTGTATATCGAGATATACTCCTTGATTCCACTAGAATACCGAACTAATTTTATTAATAGGATATTGGAGCGCTGTGGTATTTCTAATTTCGATGCAACGTTCCTTCGGACATGCATGCATCGTAATTCAGAATAACATAGGCACTCCAGTATCGTATTCATCCGTCGACAACTGGCGGGCTACTTCCGAGTAAAATGTAGGGGAATATGTGTAATGGATGTACGAGTAAAGGTCGCAGACGTATAGTCGACGACATCTGGAAGTTTGGGTCTGGCCTTGAGTCGTTCTCGGACAGCCAAACGGGGCAGCCCGTGGTCTAGGGATAGTTCCAACTCGAGCATTGTCTAACATTGTCGCGCGCCCGGACAGCACTTCCTCAGCCTTGTGTGTGTCTTTGTCTGTGTCGCATCGTTGTTTCTTCCGTATTGTTAGTTGCTGTTGTTGTTATGTGTGTGTGCGTGCGTGCGTGTGTATGTGTGTGTGTGTGTGTGTGTGTGTGTGTGTGTGTGTCCGTTAGCAGCAGCTCAGCCCGCTCATAATATCCGCCAGCGTTTCCAAGTATGTTCCACGAACAGGTGCAATCAGCTGTAGTTTCGATAAACCCTCCCGTTCCCTGCAGCCCAGAACTTTCGAGGGGCATTGGCTCGTTGTTTGGTTGATTTGGGGAGGGGACCAAACAACTAGGTCATCGGTCCCATCGGATTAGGAAAGTGGGCTGTGTCCTTTCAAAGGAAGCATCGCGGCATTTGCCTGAAGCGATATAGGGAAATCACGGAAACCTAAATCAGGATGGCCGGACGCGGCTTTGAACCGTCGTCTTCCCGAATGCGAGTCCGATGTGCTAAGCACTGCGCCACCTCGCTCGGTTGGATCGTTGATACAGTTCATGTACCATCTGATCAGGTTCATACCCCTAATTTTATTATGACAACTATGTTTTTCTTAAAGTTTTTGGATCCACTACAAGTAGATAGGTGGCTTTTGCTTCATGGGTCTCAAGTTCGCTTTAAGCATCGTGATGGTTCCATAAGTATCGGCCGGCCGCTGTGGCCGAGAGGTTCTAGCCGCTTCAGTCCGGAGCCGCGCTGCTGCTGCTACGGTCTCAGGTTCGAATCCTGCCTCGGGCATGGATGTGTGTGATGTCCTTAGGTTAGTTAGGTTTAAGTAGTTCTACGTCTAGGGGACTAATGACCTCAGATGTTAAGTCCCATAGTAATTAGAGCCATTTGAACCACTTTGAAGCGTAACTATCGTAAAACATGCTAATGCGGAACTGGATTATATCAATGTCCTAGTGTTCAGTCTTCCACTGAAAGTTAACGATAGCGTTTCTGCTGATCACGAGGTAGGTGTCACGTCTTCCCCGTGTGCAATGGGACAACAGGGAAATGCGGCACCTATTGCTCCCGACTTTCCACGTAGACCCTCTCAACACTGTCCTGAAATTGTTGTCGCCAAGCCGGCAGTGTCAGTAGCGCAAACCTAAGAGATGTACGTAGGATGGTGCGGAGTCGCATATGTCTGTTCCTCATCCACCACTGCTTGAAGTAATTTCGTTGGCTGAAAGTGAAAAAGATCTTGTAGTCCTATTGAATAGAGTGGATAAAGTTATGGGGGAAGAATATAATATGAGAATTACTAAAGCAAAACCAAAAGTAATGGCAAGCGACAAAAAAGATCAAGTGAAAGTCCAAGTTCATGTAGGCAATGAACTGCTTGAACAAGTTGATAAATTTACTTTTCTGGGCAGCAATATTACCAGCGATGGAAGGAGCAAGGCAGAAGTGAAAGGTAGAATTGCTCAAGCAAAGCGTGCTTTTTACAAGAAGAAAAACATCTTAACAGCTAAGAGCATCAGCCTTGAAATCAGGAAAATGTGGAATGTGACATGCTATGGGTGTGAAACATGGACTCTCGGGACAGAGGAAGACCAGAAGCTAAATTCTTTTGAAACGTGGTGCTATAGACGCATGCTCAAAACAAAATGTATCGACAAGGTCTCATACGAAGTAGTTCTGGAAAGAGCAGGTGAGAAGAGAAGCTTCTGAAGTTTCATTGTTAAAAGTGAAGTACAATTCACAGACCATCTATTAAGACTATCGAGGGAAAAAGACCTAGAGGAAGACCACGGCTGAGGTACATGGATCAAATCGTGAAAGATGTGGGATGTAACATCTATAAAGAAATGAAGAGAAAACCTGAAAGACGCACAGAATGGAAACAAGCTGTCATTGTAGCTGTTGCAAACCAATCCTTGGACTGACCACTACAGAGGAAGAAGAAGATGATGTTTGTCGTAATGCTGAGGCGTGCATTCCTGATGGTGTCGACAGTACGAAAACGGCTGCTGAGCTCTCTAGCGTTTCTCGTAGTACTCCTACCCTGGTTGATGGCACTGCAAGAGTGGGTTGGAGGGGGAAGCCATCGGTGGAGAGGAACGTCTGGCGAGCCACGCTTTGCCACGCCTGATCCGTACAGTCGCCGAGAGCTGTTCAGTCCCGCTGTGTTTTCATCACTTCATTGAAACCTGGGTTTTCAGATTATTCACAGGCTCTCGGTGCAACTGTTGGGTTAATTGTAGAACTCCAACACAGATATTTCTTCGAGTTCACTTACTTTGGTAAATTCAGACATGTTCTTGGTGATTTATTTTTACGGTTCTTAGGCCTTGGACAAAGGTATTTTTCTGTTATTGCAGTTCGTCCCCTACTATGTAAACATTCTTAAATTTCAATATTGAACTTTGGAAGATGGCAGCCTTGTCACGAGCACCTTTCGTACATCGTGCACCCACGTGCCACCTCTAAGCCGCTTGTAGACTCACAGACGATTAGCCGCCATGTTACTCTGTCTCGTGTACCGGTTCGTGTTTGCAGACGAGAAAGGGTACGTACGAGTTGTTGCAGTCCCAGAACTTCATCCGTTGCCGCCCAATCAGAGCAATAGACACGTACACTACTGGCCATTAAAATTGCTACACCAAGAAGAAATGCAGATGATAAACAGGTATTCATTGGACAAATATATTATACTAGAACTGACATGTGATTACATTTTCACGCAATTTGGGTGCAGAGATTATGAGAAATCAGTACCAAGGACAACCAATATGGCCGTAATAACGTCCTTGATACGCCTAGGCATTGAGTCAAACAGAGCTTGGTTGGCGTGTACAGGTACAACTGCCCATGCAACTTCAACACGATACCACAGTTCATCAAGAGTAGTGACTGGCGTATTTTGATGAGCCAGTTGCTCGACCACCATTGGCCAGACGTTTTCAGTTGGTGAGAGATCTGGAGAATGTGCTGGCCAGGGCAGCAGTCGAACATTTTCTGTATCCAGAAAGGCCCGTACAGGATCTGCAACATACGGTCGTGCATTATCCTGCTGAAATGTAGGGTTTCGCAGGGATCGAATGAAGGGGAGAGCCACGGGTCGTAAGACATCTGAAATGTAACGTCCACTGCTCAAAGTGCCCTCAATCCGAACAAGAGGTGACCGAGACGTGTAACCAATTACACCCCATACCTTCACGCCGGCTGATACGCCAGTATGGCGATGACAAATACACCCTTCCAATTTGCGTTCACCGCGATGCCGCCAAACACGGATGCGACCATCATGATGCTGTAAACAGAACCTGGAGTCATCCAAAAAAAGGACGTTTTGCCATTCGTGCACCCAGGTTCGTCGTTGAGTACACCATCGCAGGCGCTCGTGTCTGTGATGCAGCATCAAGGGTAACCGCAGCTGTGGTCTCCGAGCTGACTCAAAGATCAAGACGTGGCTGCACGATCCGTTACAACCATGCGGATAAGATGCTTGTCATCTCGACTGCTAGTGATAAGGGGCCGTTGGGATCCAGCACGGTGTTCCGTATTACCCTCCTGAACCCACAGATCCCATATTCTCCTAACAGTCATTGGATCTGGACTAACGCGAGGAGCAATGTCGCGATGCGATAAACTTCAATCGCGGTAGGCTACAATCCGACCTTTAGCAAAGTCGGAAACGTGATGGTACCCATTTCTCCTTCAAACGCGAAGCATCACAACAACGTGTCACCAGGCAACGCTGGTCAACTGCTGTTAGTGGATGACAAATCGGTTGGAAACTTTCCTCATGTCAGCACGTTGTAGGTGTCGCTACCGTCGCCAACCTTTTGTGAATGCTATGAAAAGCTAATTATTGCATTTCACAGCATCTTCTTCCTGTCAGTTAAATTTCGCGTCTGTAGCACGTCTTCTTCGTGGTGTAGCAATTTTAAGGCCAGTAGTGTGTTTTACGGTTGGACGCCTCATGCAGTTTTAAGGAAAATGCGCTCTTGTTTCTCTCTCCCTGGGCAGCACAACAGAGAAGAAGGGGTTCAGACTGTTGTCTTATGTATCTGACAGGGGTACCCTCGACCAGCTAAATCCAACATAACGGTGAATTTACTGCAGTCCGCAAGAATTCATGTTTTATTCACACGAGTACAAATAACAAGTTTGTCTAGGTTAAATATAATCGTGTGCTTTACGAGTTGCATTTTGCATTCACACTTCCTGTGAACAACTTATGCCTTTGTTCTCGCTTTTGAACTCATCGGCGCACGTGACATATATTCTCTTAGTCGGAAGGTTATGATTCAAAAGTCTATGAATTAATTTTTATGTACTTTTGTACCAAGATGTTCCGACTGGGTGTTAAACTGTCTAGTCCGATGTTTGTCTTTACCCATAACGATTGACTTTGTGTATCTTACTTATTAATACACTGTACTCCAATTATCGTTAACATATTGTGTTCGGACTCTATGAATTCATTATCTAACACCTGTCTTTTGTTCAGAGCTTCCACCGTGTGTCTCTTTCTTCCATTTTCGAATACTTCGGATTTGCTACCTCCAAGAGGTACTCCATTTACCTATTTTGCAATTTGTTAACGGACTATGATACGTACACTACTGGCCATTAAAATTGCTACACCACGAACATGACGTGCTACAGACGCGAAATTTAACCTACAGGAAGAAGATGCTGTGACATGCAAATGATTAGCTGTTCAGAGCATTCAGACAAGGTTGACAACGGTGGCGACACCTAAAACGTTCTGACATGAGAAAAGTTACCAACCGATTTCTCAGACACAAACAGCAGTTGACCGGCGCTGCCTGGTCACACGTTGTTGTGATGCCTCGCGTTAGGAGGAGAAATGCCTATCATCACGTTTCCGACTTTGATGAAGGTCGGATTGTTGCCCATCGCGATTGCGGTTCATCGTATCACGACATTGCTGCTCGCGTTGGTCGAGGTCCAATGACTGTTAGCAGAATATTGAATCTGTGGCTTCAGGGGGGTTAATACGGAACGCCGTGCTTGATCGCAACGGCCTCATATCACTAGCAGTGGAGATGACAGGCATCTTATCCGCATGGCTCTAACGGATCGTGCAGCCACGTCTCGATCCCTGAGTCAACAGATGGGGACGTTTGCAAGACAACAACCACCTGCACGAACAGTTCGACGACGTTTGCAGCAGCATAGCCTATCAGCTCGGAGACAATGGCTGCGGTTACCCTGACGGTGCATCACAGACAGTAGTCCTTTCGATGGTGTACTCAACGACGAACCTGGGTGCACGAATGGCAAAACGTCATTTTTTCGGATGATTCCAGGTTCTGTTTACAGCATCATTATGGTCGCATCCGTGTTTGGCGGCATCGCGGTGAACGCAAATTGGAAGGGTGTATTTGTCATCGCCATACTGGCGTATCAGCCGGCGTGATGGTATGAGATGCAATTGGTTACACGTCTCGGTCACCTCTTGTTCGCATTGACGGCACTTTGAGCAATGAACGTTTCATTTCAGATGTGTTACGATCCGTGGCTCTACCCTTCATTCGATCCCTGCGAAACCCTACATTTCAGCAAGATAATGCACGACCGTATGTTGCACATCCTGTACGGGCCTTTCTGGATACAGAAAATGTTCGACCGCTGCCCTGGCCAGCCCATTCTCCAGATCTCTCACCAATTGAAAACGTCTGGTCAATGGTGGTCGAGCAACTGGCTCATCAAAATACGCCAGTCACTACTCTTGATGAACTGGTGTATCGTGTTGTATAAGCTGTCCAAGCTCTGACTCAATCCCCAGGCGTATCAAGGCCGTTATTACGGCCAGATGTGGTTGTTCTGGGTACTGATTTCTCAGGACCTATGCACCCAAATTTCGTGAAAATGTAATCACATGTCAGTTCTAGTTTAATATATGTGTACAATGAATACCCGCTGATCATCTGCATTTCTTCTTGGGTGCAGCAATTTTAATGGCCAGTAGTGTATGTTTACAGCGCTTCAGATTCTCTTCCGAAAAAACTCTTAAGCCTTAGAGGTAAGAAGTCACTAATGAGGTTCTTCGATTTACGTGGAGTTAGAGACGTCTTATCGCAAATTATCGCTGCCGTTACACGAGCAATCCACTTTCAGGTTAGTCGTTAGTGGTAGCAACAAACTAGAAACACGTTCGTCCTGCACAAATTTGCCGTAAGAGGCTGAATTTTAATACAGTTTGAGGCAGTGTAGAATGAGGTTTGCAGTCAATATTCTAGTTCAAAACTTAGTTATCTTACTTCTAAGAAACCCCCACCCTGTTGTGCTTTGAGTACGTTTTGCCATCTCCGAAATTTTAGCTCTGAAATCAGGTTGCGTTCTTAATGGGTCATATTGAGTGTTTGGGGGGCATATTTCAGGGACAGAAACTAGACTCATAATTCTGCATGCTCACTCGGGTACATTTTCAGAAGGAGCTGACGGAAACTGCCGACACGAACAAAATGGTAGTAGCGAATCATGCACATGGTCCAGGTAAACAGTAAATTCGATTCTCCGATACTATTGGTTTAGGGAAGTCCGATTACAATTACGTATAGAAAGGATATTAAAAAAACATGAAGATATTTTCAACAGAGAAGACGGACTGAAGCTAGACAAAAAGTTGGCCTCAGTCCAAAGAAAGGGAACGGTGGCACACATGATTTTTGGCTCCGGTGAAAATAAAGAAGTCAGTGGAAAATCTTCTCCTACACACGCCTGTGCTTACGCACCGATGTTTCGCAGCGGTTGCGTGACGTCACAACTGCACCATGAAGTGCTTACCAGTGAACAAACAGTCCGGCAGTTTCGACCACCTAAACAAATTTACTTTTAAAAATTAAGTCACTGCGTCATCAGATCGTCTGAGGATTTACAGGAACGTTAGGCACATACCTACACATACATTTACACTCCGCAAGCCACCTTATGGTGTGCGGTTGACTACCACCGTAATTTCATTCCTCTCCTTGCGAGATACCCTAATTTTACGAAATCTTCTGAAGAGTATCTGTTTTGTTAGTAAGTTCATAGCAGATGGCATGAGAGGCGTACGGTATGGCTGTCTGCGCTTTTCCATCAGAGATTTGCAGAAATCAAGACAACCCATGCTTGGATTACCTCAGTGAGTCATTACGTATGAATTTTTTCTGCGTGTTTTGACGTGCCTTGCGTTCTCTGGACAATGCAATTCTGTACCCTGTAATTCTGAGTGATGTTGTGGGAAGCTATATTACTTGAAATAATATGCATGAATGCCCTTATGATGTGTTTATTTACGAAAACACCGTAGTCTAAATTCAAATGGCTGCAAGCATTGTGGGACTCAACATCTGAGGTCATCAGTACCCTATACTTAGAACTACTTAAACCTAACTCAACTACAGACATCACACACATCCATGCCCGAGGCAGGATTCGAACCTGCGACCGTAGCAGCAGCGCGATTACGGACTGAAGCCCCTAGAACCGCTCGGCCACAAGCAACGCCATCTAAGTCTAATAATAATAATAATGAAACAATATATCGCTTATTAAGTCAAAACTAACAATTTCTTTAGAGGATGATCTTACGACAGGAATAGTTCGGTAGGCATGCTGTCGGCGACTGGCGACTGTGTGGTACAGTCTTAGATCTCGTACATACAGTCGTTAAACATCGTAGCTGTTCGTACAACACTGTTATCTTAAATGTTGTTCATTTGTTTACTGAAACGACTGCTTTCTTGCGTTGTAATATTGTTGTAAGAAACTGTTTTACGACCAGCAGGCCCTCCTAAAATGTAGAGGAATAAGTGGCTTCTACTAGCAGGTATTTGCTGAACAAAACTACTTGCTTCGCGCCAGAGTGCCCGTAGTTTCCCTACGCGCGCTTCAGAAGTAAAGCTGTGAAGACGGGACGTGAGTCGAGCTTGGGTAGCTCAGATGGTAGAGCACTTTCCCGCGAAAAGCAAAGGTCCCGAGTTCGAGTCTCGGTCGGGCACACAGTTTTAATCTGCCAGGAAGTTTCATATCACCGCACACTCCGCTGCAGAGTGAAAGTTTTGTTCTGGAAACATAACCAAGGCTATGGCTAAGCCATGTCTCCGCAATAACCTTTCTTTCAGGAGTGCTAGTTCCTCAAGGTTCGCAGGAGAGCTTCTGTAAAGTATGGAAAGTAGGAGACGAGGTACTGTCAGAAATAAAGCTGTGAGGACTGGGCGTGTGTCGTGCTTGGGTAGCTCAGATGGTAGAGCACTTGGCCGCGAAAGGCAAAGGTCGAGTCTCGGTGCGGCACACAGTTTTAATTTGCCAGGAAGCTTCATCTTACCAATCACATACTGTACTACAGGCTATACCACGGCTCACTGAATGTAGACTTCTGCATTCCTGGCTGGTTTCTCAGGAAGTGGGCGAATGTAGGACGCTATGAAAGTTTCCATCGCTCTAGTATGTTGTGAAGTAGTTGTGGCCAATGCCCAGAATATACTGCCTTCATCGTAAGAACAAACCTGATGTACACATTACACCACGTATTCTTCCGCGTTTGCTGCTATGTAATTGAATTTCGTTCCACGTGGAGCGGAAGTCAAGCAGTCAAGTACGAAAATAGGGATATGTTTTATGCTGAGCGTTACGCGCACATTGAAAGAACGATGAAAAGGGACAACAGCTTTACCGGCGCTTTTACCTTGGACAACACTGGCCACCTAGCTGGACCAGCTAAGCTGCACTGATGTGGGCAATTGAAGGTAAGTCGCAAAGTAGTTTCTTACTTTAAGCAACCTCTATTAACTATCTTTTATAAAATGTCAATAATTAAGAATTTATATCTGAGAAACAAGAAGATGCACATTTTTCATAAGAGAATGACAGGTATGTGTTATTTAGCATAAATTTGATGATATTTACATTTAAAAGATGTAGGTATTCCATACCGAAAGATCAAAGTGTCCGTAGGTTTACCATAACGCTAGTGATCCAAATACACATCTCGCTTTTTTTTAAATTAAAGAAACGCTCCTTAATTGTTATAAATACAGTTCCTTGGAAAACCTCTAAGCCGATTTTTTTCTGTAAACTTGTGAAATACATTAAGAACAACCTGTTCCTCGCCACCTTTTGAATGTTTCCCATGCACGTTTTTCACTACGGAGCACGAAGGAGCGTCAGCGATTTTCACACTGCATGTTAAGAGCGCGACCGTCAGAACACAACAGCACATAGACACTACGACTGTACAAAATTTTTGAAATAGAAGCTGCATAGCTAAAACATGATTAGGAAAAACTTTGATGGCTGTTGATACATTACAATATCTCAGAGTCACTTAGTAATAGGATATCTAGTACATAAGTGGAACCTGCGGCTATTGAACAATCAACGCGATTGTGTTTGTTTGCGTCAGGTTTATTCTTAAGCTGAACGAAATATAGTTCTGCAGTGGTCGCCGACACATCGACGACACTGGAGACGCAATAACTCGGAATTTGTGAGCTTATATTGTTCGAACGCAAATATGAGGTATCACTACGACGCGAGCCTCCGTGTCCTGTAGCTGCGTGGAAGGCGTTGCTTTGCGCACCAAACTCAGCAACTCAGCTTCTGCCCAGTGAAAAGTTGGCACCGTTTCGTATACAGCTCGGTGTCTTCTTCCTGCAGTGCAGCTGACAGGTGGTTAGGACTGTCATTACCCTCTTGCTCCGGTAGACCACTGGTGCATTATTCGGTCCATGTCTTCCTACACCAACTCGCTGTCCGCTCACTCCACACTATAATTATCCTGATTAATTTGGTCCAAGGGATGATGCCTCTCACTTCCCGTCATAAGACGTCTTTAGCATCGTTTCCGCTCTACTCAAGTGCGGAGCGCAGGAATAATAGCTAACATAGTGCCTCTCTGCGCGTGGTAACAGATCCACTCTTCGCAGTCGCTGGTAGAGCGGTACGTAGGCAGTTCTATATTCCTCGATCCCTCTCTTAATACTGGTTCTTGGGTGGCCGGTCTGGCCGAGCGATTCTAGCCGCTTCAGTTTGGGACCGCGCGACCGCTATGGTCGCAGATTCGAATCCTGCCTCGGGCATGGATGTGTGTGCTGTCCTTAGGTTAGTTCGGTTTAAGTAGTTCTAAGTTAGAACTTAGGGGACTGATGACCTCAGATGTTAAGTCCCATAGTGCTCAGTCATTTGAACCATTTGAATAAAAACTTTGTAAGTTTTCGTGAGATAATTGTCTTATACCTTGAAGCGTCTCTTACTTCATGTTTCTAATCATTTTAAGAGGAAAATAATAATTTCAGTCCAAAAAAAAGGCAGATTCTGAAAGGGTTGAATATTACCAGACTATCAGTTTTATAAGTCATGGCTGCTAAACACTGACGCAAACCGTTTTCAGAACAATGTAAACACTTGTAGACGCGGACCTCGGGAAAGAGCTGTTTGAGTTTCGGAGAAATATAAGAACACACGGCAATTTAACACCGAATATACACTGAAGCGTTAGGAAGTCTTTTGTTGTGGTGTTAGCATGGAGTGTAGCATTGTATGGTAATGCGTGGACAGTAAAAAGCTCATACAAGAAGAGAGTAGAACGCGAATCGGCCCGGCGGATTAGTGTCGAGGACCTGTATACCGGCCAGTCTGTGGATGGTTTTTAAGGTGGTTTTCCATCTGCCTCAGCGAATGCAAGCTGGTTTCCCTTATTCCGCCGCAGTTACACTATGTCGGCGACTGCTGTGCAAACATTTCCTCAGAGTACACTCGTCTGGTGTGAGACGTTCCCGTGGGGCCGAAGGGGGTAGGGGGGAGGGGTGTCCACTGGGGGCGGAACCACCCAATGACCCTGGGTTCGGTGTGAGGGCAGCGGAGGGGTGAGTGGACAATACAATAAAACATTGCAGACATTACGCAAGACGCTTTTGTACTTTTGTTGTCAGCCAGACATGTTCAACAACTTTTTGCACTATTGGCAGTGGTTTTAATTGTTTATTATCCTTCTGCGGATCGCGTGTTAACATGTGTAGAAAACTTTGTTATAAAATGTTTACATTTGTATAATGAACGATTATTGTCAAATATTTTGCACTGGTTTGCATACAGTACAGAGTTGAGACATGTATCACTCATTTGAGGCATTTTATAGTGTTTATTTACGATATGTCTATCGGTTGTAGTTTTGTAGCTCATTTGGAAATAAAGTGGATGTTTATGTTGGTAACTTTAGGTCTGCTACGCAATTTAACATCTGGTCACCGGGAGACAGCAAAACGTTATTTCAATTTTAGGTTTATTATGCATTTTCGACTGAGAATCGCCATGTGTCGTGTTATTTAGCATGTTACTTACAGTTTTTGATGTTGTGACGTTTTTATTTTATGATGTAACATCCTTATTTTTTCGCTTTTGACGTTAGAAGCGCATTTTGTACAATTTGATCGGCAAGCATAGAGTTTTCGCAGCCATTACGTGTTGTTGTGGCTGTGGGGTGTTCATCTGTGTCGTGACGCGTTGACTTGACGTTTGTGGTTTTATGTTCGTGTGCATGTGTGTGTGTGTGTGTGTGTGTGTGTGTGTGTGTGTGTCTGTGTGTGTTCAAGACACTGGAACATTCACAAGATGATTAGGTTACAGTAGTTCAACAGCGATGAAGAGATTTGCACGGGGACACCAGTGTGTATCAAGACGATAACAGGAAAAAGTGTGGTATTGTCCTCTGTGGAAACACACATCTGACCTTTCCTGCTGCTCTTATTCCTATGCGTTCAGTACAGGATGTAATGGATATAAGTGCAGATATTTCTGTTGGTGACTGAGAACAATGTGGTGAACAACATTCAATCAATATTTAAGTAGCTTGCAGACTAATAATTATAGGTACTCCATGTGTATTCATACCGGGGACCTAGAAACGACGGTGACGCTTCGTCCCACTGTAGCCCTCGGTGGTTCACAACCCCACGACAGGCGACAGTAGTCCACCCACTCCACCACCGCCTCACACCGAACCCAGGGTTATTGTGCGATACAGCCTCAGTGCAACAATCGCCGACGTAGTGTAGCTGAGGCGGAATGTGGTGAAGCAGCCTGAATTCGCCGAGGTAGATGGAAAACCGCCTAAAAACCATCCACAGACGGGTTGGTGCACCGGATAGCTGGATTGAACCGTCGTCCTCCCGAATGCGAGACCAGTGTGCTAGCCACTGTGCCACCTCTCTCGGTGGCCGGTAATGGAGGTCAGACCGGAGAATTCTTCGTACTGAAGAAAAGCTTAAGTGCTATTGTGGAGAACGGTGACGAATTGATCTCATTGGGCTAATTGCCACGTCGCGAACCAGCGCATGTTCTGCTCGCTTCGATCAGAATGACGACACCGAGGGCCTCTAATGTTTACTGCTGAACGTGCATATTTTTCATAGGTCTGCGAACTATTGGTTCATTCAGTGCCTCATTACGCCCCAGAATCACGCGAAGTCGCGGAGTCGCCTGACCTCCATATTGACAAAACGTTTAGCACACGTTGCGCACAAGTGAACCGCTCCTTGGTTGGTCACGGAATGCAAGAAATGCAGCTATCGGTCGCCCGCCGGAGCGGCCTTGCGACTCTAGTTGCTGCAGTCTGGAACCGAGTGACCGCTACGGTCGCAGGTTCGAATCCTGCCTCGGGCATGGATGTGTGTGATGTCCTTAGGTTAGTTAGGTTTAATTCTAAGTTGTAAGTGACTGATGACCTCAGAAGTTATGTCGCATAGTGCTCAGAGCCATTTGAACCATTTTTTTTTTTGCAACAATTGGAATGTTCATGGAAACAGAAACAAATAAAACAATGTCACCAACCTACAAACTGAAATTTACGAGCTGTTTCACAACCGGCGCTCTTTTTGAACCACCGTTGCGGCGGCGTAGCGAGACGTTTTTGAATACGGCAACACGCGTGTCGCTCATTCGTCGATGTGTCTTGCAACGGCCACCTTTGCTTGTAGTTGCGTTGCGAGGCAAAAATATTGCTTTGGTTCCTCGCTCTTCCGGCGACACTACAGCAATATTGACGGTTAAGCCAAACTCAAATTTTTTGACAAGTTTGTTTGTGTGGTAATCCTCCACAGAAATCATACAAATACTTGTTTTGGAAATCAAATTGCCTTTTCCTGGTGCTAATTATTTTATTTAATCCATACGTGTTTAGCCTTCCACTGTTTTAAGGCATCATCAGTGGTATCTATAATGATAACAGTTTTGTTAGTTATAGATTATCAAACAGTTCACTTCCCGACTTTGTGTAAAAATGTACTTGCTTACGATTTGCTCATTTGCGTTTCCGCACATCTGGTCTGGAGGTCGCACTACCATTTTTATCACTGTTCTATATTCACCTCTTCGTGTTTTCGCCATCCACACACTGTTTACCATGTTTCTCACTCTTTTTTGTGGTGGACTATCGTTCTTCTGTCACTCGATACAACTACTTCTTTTCACAGCGTAAATATTGCCACTCCATTACGTGTTTCATCGTTTTTGGTATGTTTACCTATGTGTCGCCAACCTAACGATCTATATGTTCCTTATTAACTTCTGTTTATGCTGTTTATACCGGGTGTGAGCGTATGAGTGAGAGAGATAGAAGGGGGGCGGGGGATAGAGCCGATTTTTTGTGGGGGGGGGGGGGGGGGGGGCGGTCGTACTAGCTGTTAGCGAGTGGCTGAAACTTTGGTGACAGCTGTTTTGACTTTTCGTATCAATATTCTGGGGAGGCGTCATGGTTGAGTGAGTGTAAAGATGTTGAGTTCTATTATTATTACATTGAACACTATTTTTATATTTATCCTCTTTGCGAACATTATTCTATTATTTTATCTGTTAGTGTAAATAATTAATTGCTTGGCATGTGTACTTGGCCATTCAACAGGATTTTCCCTTCTGCTTCGGTTTTATGTATGTGGTAATTTTCTTGCAAGGTCAGAAGATGCTTTTTATTGTTGATTCTAATTATTTTCATGTTATTTTCTCTAGTGGTTGGTTTGTGGTCATTTACTTTTAGGTGTTCTGCAAATATGGAGTGGTTTGTCCCATACTTCCATGCCCTCAAATGTTCCTTGTATCTGACATCAAATGTTCTCTCTGTTTGCCCTATGTATGTGCCTTCTCAAGTGTTACATTGTAGACAAACTGCCTATTGGCTTCCGTCTCGGGTTCTTCGGCCGACGTCCATCTAATGATTTTTCTGACGTTTCGCCAGCACGAGTGTCTGGCATTGTCAAAGCCTCAGCCTCCATTGCCGGTGGTGAACTGGAGCCGAGCTCGCGGCCGCAGACTGTATGTACCTGGCGCGCCAACGTCCGAGGGCTTCTCCGCGGCCATTTCCGGTGCGGTTCTCCTCTTGCTACCTGCGACGGTCGTTCGCTGCAGTACGGGAAGCCAGGATCCGTTTACCTTAAGACTTTCCTCTTTCTTATTCAAACTGTTCGCGTGCTTTTGTATTTTCTACAGCTTCTCTGAACAAGCGCGTGTGATAGTGATTCTCTACTGCCAGAAATTCCGTGTCGGCGAATTTTATTACGTGGTCGATCTCATTCAGTGCGTGCTCTGCCACGGCCGATTTCTCCACCTGCCCCAACCTGCAATGTCGCTTATGCTCTTTGATCCTGGCGTTAATTGATCGTCCAGTCATTCCGACATACACTTTTCCGCATGTGCATGTTATACGGTATATTCCCGACATTGCAAGTGGGTCTCTTTTCTCCTTCGCCGATCTAAGACACTCTTTGATCTTCCTTGTCGGTTTGAAAATCGTCTTTACGCCGGCAAGAGTATATTGGTACTGCCCGCCGATAAGGGGAATGCGACCGTCGTAATGAAGACCGAAGATTATGAGCAAAAGATCCGAGACCTATTAGATCCGACGACGCACCGAAAACTAAGCGCAGATCAGACGCAGCGTATCACACGGAATACGAATCGATTAATCAAGGCGTCTTCTCTGCCGTCGGACATACAGAGAAACCTGCGCAACACAGAAGCCCTACCACCTCGGCTGTATGGATTACCCAACATCCACAAGAACAACTTTCCACTGAGACCGATCGTTAGCGCTCCTGCCTCACAGACATATAAACTTACAAAACACTTGGCCCCTCTGCTCCAGCACACGTGGGGAAGACCGAGACATACATTAAGGACTCAGGACATTTCATAGAGAAGCTGAAGAAACTGAAACTTGCGCCAAACGACATCCTGGTCAGCTTTGATGTTGTTTCGCTATTTACGAAAGTGCCACTCAGTGACGCTCTGCAGCACATCGGTTCCATTTTCCCACGAGACATCAGAAAGCTCTTCCATGCATGTCTCACCACGAGCTATTTCACGTGGAATGGCGATTTCTACGAACAGCTGGAAGGCGTCGCCATGTGTAGTCCTCTCAGTCCAGTGGTGGCCAACTTCTTCATGAAACAATTCGAAGCACAGGCACTGGAATCGACGACTTGCAAACCTAAGTTGATGATACTTTCGTGGTGTGGAGCCATGGTGAAGAACAGCTCGGTGACTTCCTAAGACACTTGTGCAGCCTCCATGCCAACATATCATTTACCATGGAAGTAGAAAAGGACAAGAAACTGCCATTTCTAGATGTGATGGTCACAAGGGACGGCGAAAACCTGGGACACAGCTTGTATCGAAAACCGACACACACGGACCGATACCTGCACAAACTGTCAGACCACCTATCGAGCCAGAAAAAAGCCATGATTAGTACGCTCGTAACGAGGGCAGGACGGATATGTGAGCCGCAACACCTCAAACGAGAAGTGCAACACCTGGAAACTGTTCTGAGGAGCAATGGCTACTCCACAAATTATATTAGAAGTGTAACAGAGTCAAACACTCGGCGAAGTAAAGAACCACAAAAATAAATGTCGGGTACGGTCATTCTGCCATACATTCCCAGAGTGACGGACAGAATCGGCCGTATATTGTGCAAACATGGCACCGGAAATGACCGCGGAGAAGCACTCGGACGTTGGCACGCCCGGTGCATATAGTGTGCGCCCGCGAGCTCGGCTCCAGTTCACCACCGGCAATGGAGGGTGAAGCTTTGACAATGCCAGCCACTCGTGCTGGCGAAACGTCAGAAAAATCATTAGATGAACTTCGACCGAAGAACCCGAGACAGAAGATAATAGGCAGTTTGTCAACAAGTGGCCAAGAAAGCCTTAACAATTTTGTGTTACATTGTAACTGGTATATACCTGCTTTCTGGTATATGTGTCTATTTCCTATCTGTTTTGGTGTGTGTTTTTGTATAAAATTGTCTGTTGTATATGCTATTTTTATTCTCAGTCTTTTGAAACTGTTGATGATTTTATGGGTAAGTTTGCGTTTGTCATTGTGTACCATCTTGTGTAGATCCCACTGATGATGCCTTAAAAGGTGAAACGCGTATGGATTAAATAAAATAACTAGCAGCAGGAAAAAAAAATAGATCTGAGCACTATGGTACTTAACTTCTGAGGTCATCAGTCCCCTAGAACTTAGAACTACTTAAATCTAACTAACCTAAAGACGTCGCACACATCCATGCCCGAGGCAGGATTCGAACCTGCGACCGTAGCGGTCGCGCGGTTCCCGACTGAAGCACCTAGAACCGCTAGGGCCACTCCGGCCCGCTGGGCAACAGGAAAAGGCTGTTTGATTTGCAAAACAAGTACTCAAATTTTTTGGGTTTATAGGTTACCAAATCTATTAAAACCAGCTTCTGGAGACCCCCCGTATTTAGTGTACAGGCTGTAATGTTTTGTCGGTAGTAACAAGCAAGCGTTTCAGCTCTGCAGGGAGAGGGCGCTGCAGCGGCCAGCCGGTGGGAGCGCCAGGTGCGCCGGCTCTTAAAACAGCCGTGCCGGTCCGCGCATGCGCACTCGCGCTCCAGGCCGCGCCGGCGTCCGCCGCAGCTGCGGAGCGGCCGCTTGTTTTATCGGTGTCCAGTTGCCGGGTAATTTACTGGGTGGTATAATTGTCAGTTTATTTCGTTATCGACTGTGTAATAAAGGGCCATACGTCAGTTTTAATAGCGCCACAAATCTCCATCACGCGGCGGCCCGTAGCCACTTCATTGCCCGGCGGCCGCGGCCCACAGCGCCGCCCACGGTCACCGCGCCGCCCTTCCGCCGCCCCAAGTGGCTCTCTCTGTCTCTCCGGAGCGCTCACAGCGACCGCGTGTAAGTAGCGGAGCGGCTCTGCGCCGGCTCTGTTGCGTCACGACCACCCGTACTCCCGCTCCGGGTTCACGCTTCCTCCGTCACTTCCCCGAGAGTGGATGCGAGCCTCGTACCTCCAGACAGTCATGTTAACTAGGGTCCCATGCTAGATCGTAACATACTGCGCAGGTGAAAGAGGCTTATCCGAACAGAGGATGCCACACGTAAAGCCGAAATACTGAACACATTTTTCCAAATCCGTTTCACAGAGGAAGACCGCAGTGCAGTTCTTTCTCTAAATCCTCGCACAAAAGAAAAAATGGCTGACATCGAAATAAGTGTCCAAGGAATAGAAAAGCAACTGAAATCACTCAACATAGGAAAGTCCACTGGACCTGACGGGATACCATTTCGATTCTACACAGAGTACGCGAAAGAACTCTTCCCCCTTCTAACAGCCGTGTACCGCAAGTCTCTAGAGGAACGTAAGGTTCCAAATGATTGGAAAAGAGCACAGGTAGTCCCAGTCTTCAAGAAGGGTCGTCGAGCAGATGCGCAAAACTATAGACCTATATCCCTGACGTCGATCTGTTGTAGAATTGTAGAACATGATTTTAGCTCGCGTATCACGCCATTTCTGGAAACCCAGAATCTACTCTGTACGAATCAACATGGATTCCGGAAACAGCGATCACGTGAGACCCAACTCACTTTATTTGTTCATGAGACCCAGAAAATATTAGATACAGGCTTCCAGGTAGATGCCATTTTCCTTGACTTCCGGAAGGCGTTTGATACAGTTCCGCATTGTCGCCTGATAAACAAAGTAAGAGCCTACGGAACCAGCTGTGTGGCTGGATTGAAGAGTTTTTAGTAAACAGAACGCAGCATGTTGTTCTCAATGGAGAGACGTCTACAGACGTTAAAGTAACATCTGGCGTGCCACGGGGGAGTGTTATGGGACCATTGCTTTTCACAATATATATAAATGACTAAGTAGATAGTGTCGGAAGTTCCATGTGGCCTTTCGCGGATGATGCTGTAGTATACAGAGCGTTATAAAATTGCAGCGAATTGCAGGAAGATTTGCAGCGGATAAGCACTTGGTGGAGGGAGTTGCAACTGACCCTTAACAGAGACAAATGTAATGTATTGCGAGTACATAGAAAGAAGGATCCTTTATTGTATGATTATGTGATAGCGGAACAAACACTGGTAGCAGTTACTTCTATAAAATATCTGGGAGTGTGTGTACGGAACGATTTGAAATGGAATCATCAAATAAAATTAATTGTTGGTAAGGCGGGTATCAGGTTGAGATTCATTGGGAGAGTCCTTAGAAAATGTAGTCCATCAACAAAGGACGTGGCTTACAAAACAATCGTTTGACTTATACTAGAGTATTGCTCATCAGTGTGGGATCCGTACCAGGTCGGGTTGACAGTAGAGAAGATCCAATGAAGAGCGGCGCGTTTCGTCACAGGGTTATTTGGTAAGCGTGATAGCGTTACGGAGATGTTTAGCAAACTCAAGTGGCAGACTCTGCAAGAGAGGCGCTCTGCATCGCGGTGTAGCTTGCTCGCCAGGTTTCGAGAGTGTGCGTTTCTGGATAAGGTATAGAATATACTGCTTCCCCCTACTTATACCTCCCGTGGAGATTACGAATGTAAAATTAGAGAGATTCGAGCGCGCACGGAGTCTTTCAGACAGTCGTTCTTCCCGCGAACCATATGCCACTGGAACAGAAAAGGGAGGTAATGACAGTGGCACGTAAAGTGCCCTCCGCCACACACCGTTGGCTGGCTTGCGGAGTATAAATGTAGATGTGTATGTAGATGTAGGCATACACATTTTCTAACGGATATGAGTACAGATATTTTCATGTGAGGTACCTTAATATGTAAACACATCAGTGTGATGATTGTTTTTTCTCTGCATGGTTCCCAAGAACACCTCACATACTCTACAACCTGATATTTTCCGCACAGTCAAACGGCACTAATAACTGAACCACAGCTGTCAGTATAGACTGACCGCTTTGAGTCCATGCGTCCACGTTTCAACAACTGATCTGCGGCCCAGGGGAAAATAAGCAAAGCTTGTGAACCGTGAATTTACTTTCAAAACTTTTCTTAAGAATTTACTTTTTTATTTACTAGCGATTCATCAATAACACTAGCACATTTAATCACATTATGTGAGCGTGGAAGTAGTTGCCAGGGAGTAACTGATGAAATCATAACCAAATTACTTTTAACAAATGGGAATTTTATTGACTTTAATAGTGCCTAAAAGCATTTTTAAAAGAAACAGATTTAAAATTATAAGCAGAAAGCACCGTATAAATATCAAGTTACAATTTATTTAGAGGCAGAAAGAAACAAATTTTTGAGTGCATGAGCTTTCGGGCTGACAACCTTGCCGCTCTCTTTTGACACGGCAGAAGACACGACCGCTCACAACAACTTCTGAAAGACTACAGTAGTGCAAATCTGCAACACGTCAGATCACCTTAAACTAAAAGTTTTAACAATTGACACAAGCACACAAACTATGCCCCCGTAGGAGGGATGGAAATGGTACAATACAATAAAAAGATTAGCTTGACACCGAAGGTACAACTTGATTTTAACTTCTAAGGAAAGTCTTACGGCGGAAGGGTGGCAACTTCATATACTAAAATGACCATTTAAATAAAGTCCGTGAAATGCAGTCTTATATAAAATTATACAAGGCTGGCCAAACAAGTTCAGATACTCTACAGTACACAGATACCGCCTCTCAAGATCATAGGCAAGATCAAAATATATTTCAGATATTAGGCCGTTACACTCCAAGCAATAAAATCGTTAACACACCAAATCCGACAAACATGACAGAGGCAGCTCCGAACGACAGACATGCTAGCACTCAGACCGACAGACAGACACCAACTGCCTAACAATTGCGGACGAGAGACAGACCCCAGGCTGACTGACTACCCGCTGCCGAGCTGATAGCACCCCTTAAATGCACGTGAACAAGTAACCTTTCACCTTTCCTACCATAAGGAGACATCAAAGCAGCGATTGCCACAGCAGCGCCACCGCCAGAAACGGAGGGCGACTGCTTCACACTACGCGCTCTTCAAAAGAGCAATTTTTACCACGGTTCAGCTTGCTCTGGAACTACTAGCCAACCTAAAACATACGACTTAGAGTAGCTAGCCCTCACGGCTAGCCGCGCGGTCTAATGCTCCTGCTTCCCGAGCAGGAAGGTGTGCCGGTCCTTGGTACGAATCCGCCTGGCGGATTTTCCTATGTCGCTTCAAGCAAATGTCGGGATGCTTCCTTCGAAAGGGCATGGCCCTCCCCCAATCCGATGGGCCTGGTGGCATCACTGTTTAGTCATCTTGCCACAAATCAACCAACCGACTACTAACGCTCAGTTGACGCAACAGCGAAAGTGATGGGTCACCGGAAGACACGACAAATGGTTCAGATGGCTCTCAGCACTTTGGGACTTAACATCTGAGGTCATCAGTCCCCTAGAACTTAGAACTATTTAAACCTAACTAACCTAAGGACATCACACACATCCATGCCCGAGGCAGGATTAGAAACTACGACCGTTGCGGTCGTGCGGTGCCAGAGTGTAGCGCCTAGAACCTCTCGGCCACCCCGGCCGGCTTCATCTCTCCACTTGCTTTTTGCCGGCCGCGGTGGTCTCGCGGTTCTAGGCACGCAGTCCGGAACCGTGCGACTGCTACGGTCGCAGGTTCGAATCCTGCCTCGGGCATGGATGTGTGTGATGTCCTTAGTTAGGTTTAAGTAGGTCTAAGTTATAGGGGACTGATGACCACAGCAGTTGAGTCCCATAGTGCTCAGAGCCATTTGAACCATTTTTGAACTTGCTTTTTGGTATACCTAATGATCTTTTCCCTATAGATGTCTCATTACCATTTTAGGCATTGTGTTGTCATTTACTCTTGTGGCATCTTCCCTCTATTGGGTTCTATATGCCTAGATCTGATCCATTGCTCTTTTAAGTTCTAGTCCTTGCCTAATTATCATGTTTCATAGTCCATAGCCAACTGTTCTTCTTAAGAGACCTCATTTTGGCTGCTTGAGTTCGTCGTTCATTCTCAGTTTTTATTGTCAAAGTCTCACGGCCAGAAAATATAGATGTCCTTGCCGTTGTTTTGGTAGAACTGTTCTCATGTTTCCTTCACACTGTTTTCTGTGTTCTGTACACGGATTCACTAGAGCCGCTCCGCAGTGTTATTCGCGGTTCAACAGTTGTTTATAAGGAATTGTTAACGCGAAAACTCAGTGTCCAGGCTTACCTAGTAGCGAATTACAAAATGTGCCAGGGAAAGGAGTAAATAGTTTCACTGTTCGCGACATGCCTTGCACGGAAAGGCTCGTAATTGTACTGGCGAGTATCGTGAGCCATGAATCTACTGTATTACGCCTCAGTAAACGGCGTTCCGAGACTTCTTGTTGTCTGCGCATAAGTAGAGTTTTCTGGCTGCAGCCAACGTAGAGCCGTCTGTGCGAAACCGTGGTGTGGTCAGATGAATACCTGCCACATAATCGCATGCTTTTCATTATTACTGCTTTGATTTCGTACAGGAATATTTTGTTGTTCTACGTAATTATTACATTTGTCAAAACAATTAAAAACTAATCTCTATAATAAACGTAGTACATCCATTTGACAGTTAACTTTCATGGATGACTTTTTAGTCACGTTATCCATCCCACGGGAACACTGGTCGCATTAACCGTCCCACGCAGAACGTGATTTGCTTTCGGAATAATAGGTACCCTATGTGCTAATTCGGGGTATATCACCATTCCACAATTCATCCAAATCCGTCCAGCCGCTTAAGATCGAGCAGTGATTAGCACACTGGACTAGCATTCGGGAGGACCGTGGTTCAGTCCCGCGTCGGCCTCCTCATTTAGTTTTCCATGATTTCCCTAAATCACTTCAGGCAAATACCAGGATGGTTCCTCTGACAGGACGGCCGACTTCCTTTCCTAGTCCGATGAGGCCGATGGCCTCGCTGTTTGGTCTCTTCGCCCCAACCAATCTAATCCAATCCAGCCGCTTAAGCGTCAAGGAACAACAAACATATTAGCTTGACGAGGAAAGAAAATAAGAAATTTCTAGTTCGGTGTAGCACAAATTTTATTATATACTCCTATAAATTGAAATAAGAACATCGTGAATTCATTGTCCCAGGAAGGGGAAACTTCATTGACACATTCCTGGGGTCAGATACATCACATGATCACACTGACAGAACCACAGGCACATAGACACAGGCAACAGAGCATGCACAATGTCGGCACTAGTACAGTGTATATCCACCATTCGCAGCAATGCAGGCTGCTATTCTCCCATGGAGACGATCGTAGAGATGCTGGATGTAGTCCTGTGGAACGGCTTGCCATGCCATTTCCACCTGGCGCCTCAGTTGGACCAGCGTTCGTGCTGGACATGCAAACCGAGTGAGACGACGCTTCATCCAGTCCCAAACATGCTCAATGGGGGACAGATCCGGAGATCTTGCTGGCCAGGGTAGTTGACTTACACCTTCTAGAGCACGTTGGGTGGCACGGGATACATGCGGACGTGCATTGTCCTGTTGGAACAGCAAGTTCCCTTGCCGGTCTAGGAATGGTAGAACGATGGGTTCGATGACGGTTTGGATGTACCGTGCACTATTCAGTGTCCCCTCGACGATCACCAGAGGTGTACTGCCAGTGTAGGAGATCGCTCCCCACACCATGATGCCGGGTGTTGGCCCTGTGTGCCTCGGTCGTATGCAGTCCTGATTGTGGCGCTCACCTGCACGGCGCCAAACACGCATACGACCATCATTGGCACCAAGGCAGAAGCGACTCTCATCGCTGAAAACGACACGTCTCCATTCGTCCCTCCATTCACGCCTGTCGCGGCACCATTGGAGGCGGGCTGCACGATGTTGGGGCGTGAGCGGAAGACGGCCTAACGGTGTGCGGGACCGTAGCCCAGCTTCATGGAGACGGTTGCGAATAGTCCTCGCCGATACCCCAGGAGCAACAGTGTCCTTAATTTGCTGGGAAGTGGCGGTGCGGTCCCCTACGCCACTGCGTAGGATCCTACGGTCTTGGCGTGCATCCGTGCGTCGCTGCGGTCCGGTCCCAGGTCGACTGGCACGTGCACCTTCCGCCGACCACTGGCGACAACATCGATGTACTGTGGAGACCTCACGACCCACGTGTTGAGCAATTCGGCGGTACGTCCACCCGCATGCCCACTATACGCCCTCGCTCAAAGTCCGTCAACTGCACATACGGTTCACGTCCACGCTGTCGCGGCATGCTACCAGTGTTAAAGACTGCGATGGAGCTCCGTATGCCACGGCAAACTGGCTGACACTGACGGCGGCGGTGCACAAATGCTGCGCAGCTAGCGCCATTCGACGGCCAACACCGCGGTTCCTGGTGTGTCCACTGTGCCGTGCGTGTGATCATTGCTTGTACAGCCCTCTCGCAGTGTCCGGAGCAAGTATGGTGGGTCTGACACATCGGTGTCAATGTGTTCCTTTTTTCCATTTTCAGGAGTGTATTTGTCCCTGCAACACCATGGTATGCCCTCACGCCTGTGCACGTTACCAGTGGATACACTCGCATAACACAATGAAATCCAGCCTCACTGAAACCCAACTACACTCTAATGTAAAGGCATGAGGTCTCTCTGGCGTACAGCATTAAAAATGACATCGTTGTTGTGAGCCTTCAAGAGTCTCAGCGATTCCGCTTCCCGAGCACGGGGTCCTGGTCTCGATTCCTGGCGGGGTTAGGGATTTTCACCTGCCTCGAGATGACTGGGTGTTTGGGTTGTCCTCATCATTTCATCATCATTCATGAATGTGACGAGTTTGGACTGAGCAAAGGTAGGGAATTTGTATGGGCGCTGATAACTGAGCAGTTGAGCGCCCCAAAACCCGAACGTTATCATCGTCATAATCATGATAAGGAGTCTCAGAAGCTATAAAATACTCCTAGCGCTCAGCTACCAAATTGCAACGGCGTTTTGTGTAGCTATGGATTAAACACTCTGAAGATTATATAAGAATTCTATTCGCCGCGGGAAAAATACAAATATGTTTATTTAATTTAAAAGACTCTGGCTGAAAAGTAGAGTGCCGGTTGCCTCATTCTACCTGCCTCGGCACCTTCAAAACTTTTCCCAAAAATTTTGGCATGGCCTTTTTTTAAGCACGTAACTCACTTCAAACTCCCACAAGTTCTCCTAACCGTAACTCACCCACGACGCTCATACCCATCCGCCATTTCGCACTCACTCATTCAGTCCAAGTCGTTGTCGTTATCTCTTAGTGTTTCTCTATCATTGCCTCATGTGTCACAGCCGCAGTCCCCTTCTTTCTGTTCCACTACTACCTTCTCCTTCCGCTGTCCCTTTTCCCCGTTTCTCTCTGTTACTGACAATAGCTCATTCCTTCCTTCTTACTGCAGCCGTTTCTTCTCACTGTCACTCTCTCTCTCTCTTCCTCGTTGTCACTGTAATTTACTCCGTCTCACATGGCCAGTGCACCTTTCTATTTCCCTAAATTCCTCCCCTCCCCCTCCCCCTCCCCAAGTCACTGTATCTTCCAGTCTTTTCCCAACACTGTTCTGTCACTGACAACTACACTGAAGAGCCAAAGAAACTGGTACAACTGCCTTATACCGTGCATAGCCCCCGCGAACGCAGAAGTGCCACAACACAACGTGGCATCGACTCGACTAATACCTCAAGTAGTTTTGGAGGGAATTAACAACCAGAATCCTGCAGGGCAAATCCGTCAACCCATAAATTAAGAGTACAAGGGGGTGGAGATCTGTTTTAAATAGCAGGTTCCAAGGCATCCCAAAAATATTCATGTCCGGGGAGTCTACTGCCCAGCGGAAGTGTGTAAGCTCAAAAGTGTGTTCCTGGAGCCACTTTCCAGCAATTCTGGGCTTGTGGGGTGTCACACTGTCCTGCTGGAAAAGCCAGAGTCCATCAGGAAGCACAATGGACATGAGTGGACTCAGATGATCAGACAGGATGCTTACGTATTACTGTAAGAGTATCAGGGGTCCCATATCACTCCAACTGCACACGTCCCACACCATTACAAAGCCTCCACCAGCTTGAACAGTCCCCTGCTGACATGAAGGTTCCATGGATTCGTGAGTTTGTCTCCATACCTGTACACGTCCATCCGCTCTATGCAATTTGAGACGAGACTCGTCCGACTAGGCAACATGTTTTCAGTCATCAACAGTCCATCGTTGAAGGGCCCAGGCGAGGCGTAAAGCTTTGTGTCGTCTAGTCATCATGGGTACGCGAGAGGGCCTTGGGCTCCGAAAGCCCATCTAGAGGATGTTTCGTTGAATAGTTCGCACGGTTACGCTTGTTGATGGCCCATCATTGAAATCTTGAGCAATTTCTATCACATTGAACGATTCTCTTCAATAATCGTTGGCCCCGTTCTTGCAGGATCTTTTTCCTACCGCAGTAATATCGGAGATTCGATGTTTTTCCGGATTTCTCATATTCACGGTACACTTACGAAATGGTTGTACGACAAAATCCCCGCTTCATCGCTCCCTCGGAGATGCTTTGTCCGATCACTTGTGCGCCATCATTGACAGCACATTCAAACTCACAATCTTGATAACCTGCCATTGTAGCAGCAGTAATCGATCTAACAACTGCGCCAGACACTTGTCTTATGTACCGCAAAGCCGTAATCTGCCTGTTTACATATCTCTGTATTTGAGTACGCATGCCTATACTTGTTTCTTTTGCACTTGAGTGCATGTTTCACTGCCACTGTATCCCTCTGTCTCTCTCACACTGACATTGCCTCCCTCGATCCTTCTATAACACAACGAGTGCCTACCATCTTCCCGTATTTATTACTTTGTCCTCTCTTTGGCACTGCCACCCTCTTCTTCTCTCTCAGCATAAAAAGGCACGAATATGGTCGCAAGCCAAAATTTATGAGATAATTTTTAAAGATGCTGACGAAGATAAAGAGAGGCAGCTGGTATTCCACTTTTCAGAGTCTTTTAAGCTAAACTAAGCAGGAATATATTCTAGTGTTTGGTGCTCTGATCGGAACATTTTTTCGCTGGTTCCCTTCTTTTCCCTGCTGCAGCACGGTATGTAATATTTGTCAGTAAAATTTAAATAGTGCTAGTGGAATAACGCAGAGTTAATGTTACATGTCAGACCGGATTTTGCGTGCAAGAAATTTTGCATCTAGCGGTTCTCACATGATAACTGAGACACTTTACAGCATATTTTTTCGTGCTACGTCACTTTACAAACCACTTTTTTTCCTCACGGTTTTACGTGTACAAGTCGGGTAACTTTGGACCTATGTATCTCGCAAACAGGCAAAGATATGAAGAAAATTTCCAGGGCTGTTCGAGATCGGGATCTTAAGAATACATCGTAAAAATTACAACCATTTTCTATGCATAGCCCTCTTGAAATCTTGGGGTGGGTTTCGGTCAGCTGGTGACGCCTCTAATACAGTAAAGAAACTTTTCTGATGGGTTTACCGAGGAACCGCCAATGAAATAATAGTGCATCGTCAAGAGACAGCAAGCTTTCCATACACCACATGAATTGCAAAAAGAACCAACCGATGCGCCAATTGCCTAAGTAGAAGGAAGTAATATTGATACTTTGACCCTGTTGGATGGTGACACAATCATTCTGTTGGATATACAGGGTGGCGCAGGGAAATTTCGAAATAACATCATCTACATGAATAAATTCATGAAACTAGTAATTTATTAACGAAAGTGAATGTATTCAGTATGTCATTATTCAGTATGTCTTTACAATCAAAATGTCCAAAAGTGTCTCTTTACTTTTTAAGGATGACATCGGAAAGATGTGCTCCCATTCGGCGTTCACACTCTAACAGCCTGTTATGAAAACTCTGGAAAGTGCGCTGTGGCAAATCTTGGGGAATGGCATTGATTTCGTTTTCAATGTTCTCCTTCAGTTCATGGATTGTTGCAGGACGTGTACGATACACCTTGCCTTTAAGATATCCCCACAGGAAGAAGTCGCACACACTAAGATCAGGGGATCTCGCAGGCCATGCAATGTCACCGTTACGTGAAATAATGCGTCTTCCAAACAATTGACGAACTGCTGCCATCGATTGTCGAGCAGTGTGTGACGTGGCTCCGTCCTGCTGACACCACATGTTTTCGACGTTAAGATTAAGCTCGTACAGTCTCGGTGTAAAGAATGTTTGAAGCATTTCAACGTATCGAGCGGATGTTACTGTCACTGCACTACCCTCCTCACGTTCAAAAAAAAAAAAAAAAAAAAAAAAAATAAGGGCCGATAACACCATGACATGATACAGCACATCATATTGTGACCTTGGCACTATGTAGTAGTCGCTAGTGAAACTCACAAGGATTCTCCTGTGCCCAATAACGAAAATTCTGTTTGTTAACGAATCCGTTCAGGTGGAAATGGGCTTCGTCTGATATCCATAAGTTATATCCATAATTCGCGTCCTCGTTGATTTTAGCCAATATCTGGCTACTAAACTCCATACGTGACGCTGGGTCTCGTTCATGTAAGTGTTGCACAATCTGCAACTTATAGGGATGGAAGTCTAATTCGTGCAGTATTCTTTGTAAGTTTCGTCGCTTAACCCCTAGCGAAGATGCATACTGTCGAACGGAGCGGCAAGGACTTCTCTCGATTGCAGCTCTAACAGATGTATTGTCCTCTGGGGTACGTACAGTTGGAATGCCACCTGGAGGTTTATTTTTCAAGGCAGATCCTGTTTTTCTAAATTACGCACCCACGTTGTAATCGCATGCGCTGATGGGACACGTCCGTGACGTCCAAGCTGGTAATGCTGTCGAAATGTTCTCTGCGCGGCAGTCGCACTATCACCATTTTTGTAAAACGCTCTCGCAGCTACTGCACGTTCTTCACCAGTCCAACTCTCCATGATTACTAAATGGCAATGCGTTCACATCAATTGTGCAAAGTTTCGAACATCTGCCGGCGCTACAGTGCTGCCAACTGTAACGTTCAAAATTTCCCGTACAAATGGTCTCCAGCCCAAGGGCTATCGAAACAAACAAACGTTACTCTTCATCATCAGTAGAACACAAGGTACGAGCACCCAAAAATTCCGATTTTAATCGCGAACGACGTTTCTGAACGTAATAGCTTCCCACGTTGTCGCATGCACACTTGTTACCTTGAGTCGTGATATATAAGACTTATTAGGCAGGCAGTAAAAGCATTGTCATAAATACGTTACAGATCAAAAGTAAACAGCTCTTCCTAAGAATTATTATTATTAGAGTAATTAATGCTCCACATTTCGCGTAATATTCATATATGACTACATTCGTTTTAAAATTAGCCTATGTGCTAATTCGGCGTATGAGCTGATTCCGTTCTAAATTTCTTCCAAATCCGTCGAACCGTGTCAGCGTGAAGGAGTTGAACACGTATTCACACGTAAATTCTCTCATTCATAAAATATATATGGGATCAATATAATCGAGTTTTTCCATTAATTTCGCTAATTCTCGTTTCTGAAGGAGACGGCATTTCCCAAGAAGGTTGTTAAGTCTTCCCTCTAGGCAGTACTATTTTAATAAATAACTTTGAAGAAAGTCCTCGTGATCATGCGTAAGAAGTTCACATCAGCAATGTGTGTTGTTTTCTTTTGTTTTGACACATTTATGAGTCAACGTGTGGTAGAATAGCACAAAGCTTTATATCAAAACTGCAGTATCTCATTCGCGTGTTACCTGGATGTAACATATTTATACATGTCAGTTAGAATTTATTGGAAAATTACCGTATGCAGGTCTGAAGATGGGAAGAAAGTAAGCTATACATGTCATCGTCTCACTTAAAGACAATTTCGCAATAAGAGTGGCCGACTGTCAGCACAGAGAACAAGCTCCAGGTTTGCTGCACACTCAGTTCTGCTGGGGCACACTTGACAGGTGCACCACAGTGTGGGAGTGAAGTGACGTGGAAACTTGAGAAACCTGCTGTGGTACTCTTGAAAGATTAACCACAGTGTAAACTGGAAACGTAAACCAAAACAGCTAAACTGCACACAGATTCACTGTGACATTCGTGCGGCATATGGAGCAAGTGGAATGTCGTGTCCAGCTGTACTGAATTGCTATCACCAGTTACACCGTCGTGGCACAGACATGACTGATGATTCGCAGAAAGTTCTGACAGTTGTTTACACAGACCCTATGACTATGCTGAAAGCTAGTATATATGTATATATGTGTATCACTTTGAAGTGTTGTGCAGCTTCATAAAGGATTTTTGCTAGATAATTTGCTTGCCTGAAACTATTTGTGAATAATTGTGTCTTATATCACCAACATAGACATCATACAGTACCGGAACTTCCTTGTCCTAGCACTAAACTTTGTTATTTATTTAACATTCCCTTTTCCCTGACAGAAAGTCATGCTAACCTGAAGATATGAGGGTGCCATCTCACCAGAAACTTACCGCTCTTAGCGCCCATCACGCCGCCAGGGCACACTTACCTACTTGTAATCGTCACAACAAAGACTAGGCGAACAGTAGTAAATCCATTCTCAGATGGATTTGTTTTACCGGCTTTGCTTAATGGCTTGGGCGAACGAAGTGGTTGCCTTACAAAATTTTTTGTTATATATTTCAGCGCTAGGTCACAGAAATGCTATCAACACCAGTTTGGACTTACTACCAAGACATAATCGGACGAACTAAATACGTTACGTAGTGCCACGGCAACTCAAACTTTCGGGAAGGTGCCTGTTAGTGTCTTCCGTTGGCGAGGTACTCTGCGATGTATTCAGACCATCTGAATATGACTTGGTAACAATTCCCAACCGGTAATGATACCATATGTGTGACCGGTCGCTGTAATAAATAATAAGGAAAATAGTTTATTCCAGTTAATAAAACATAGGCGATTTGTTTCGTTCAAGTTGTAAAAAGTGTATATGACGTAAAACCGACTCCGGAAACAGCGTGTGACCACTAATTGCTAGTACCAATCGTTTCCCACAAAATATTGTACATAAAATTCAACTGAAATGAATCTTCTGAAAAGTACAGTGGGAAGAATAACAAAACTGACTGCATACACTACTTCGTATTTTGAATTAAAATGTAACAAAAATCTTAAGACGAAAATAGCAGAAATACGTCATTCATGACAAAAAAAAAAAGAAAAACATAGAGTGAAAAATGCTCCACAATTCATACAGAATCCAAGGAGCATTTACTTGAGCTGACCGACTTAAAAGATAGCAACTAATTGGGAATCGAACACGGTGTTCGCCTGTCCCTCAAGTTACAGAATCTGAACATAGAGCACGCAATGATATAAAACGGAATTTAGGGAAAGTATTGCATTTCAGGGAGATTACATCAAAACTTATACATGATCAGACAGAACATTACTACCACCGACTTACTGGCTCTAAGCACTATGGGACTTAACTACTGTGGTCATCAGTCCCCTAGAACTTAGAACTACTTAAACCTAACTAACCTAAGGACATCACACACATCCATGCGCGAAGCAGGATTCGAACCTGCGACCGTAGCAGTCGCGCGGTTCCGGACTGCGCGTCTAGAACCGCTAGACCACCGCGGCCGGCTGTCCGTATGTAGAATGGGGAAGTAGCGCTATCTGTCTGGGTTTCACCGAGGGCAGATTGTGATCGCCCGGAGGATCGGCACGAGCACATCGGAAACTGAACGACTTGTCGGGTGTTCGAGGCGTGCTGTGGTGAGTACCCTCAACACGTGGCGAAACCGAGGTGAAACCACGTCCAGACGTCGTAGGCTTGGACGCCCACCCTTCATTACAGAAGTAGGACATCGCAGGCTGGGCATACTTGTGAAAAAGGATGAGGGGCGAACTGTGGCGGAACTGACATAAGACTTTAATGCTGGGCAGAGAACAAGTGTGTGTCGACACAGAATGCGCAGAACACTCCTGATGATAGGTCTCGAACGCTGACGCCACGACATTGGCAACTACGACTGAAATGCACACGTGACCATTGGCACAGGACCGTGGTGCAGTGGCAGAGTGTTGTAGGGTCTGATGAATCCCGATAGCTTCATCATGCCGACGGGAGGGCGGGAAACCGTCGTTTTTCAGGGGGACAGCTTCCTGACAGCTGTCTGTGTGACGAAGAGAAGCTGGAGGCCGCTCCGTACTCGGGGGAACTTTCACTTGCGCAACCATATGCCCAGTGGAGATAGTGCAATGCACCGTGACGGCCTTGGAGTGTCGTACTCTGGTTGTATACCACTTATATCCCTCCAGGGCGATCATTTTTCGCGACGGCAGTGGTATTTTTCAACAAGATAATGTTTCGTGTTACAAGGCCATGAGTGTGATAGAGTGTTTCCAGGAACATAGTGGCGTGTGTTGCCCCCCAGTTCGCCAGGTGTGGACCTGATCAAGCACATATGGGATGTCGTTGAACGTGATGTGAGACCTCATCGTTCCTCTCCTTGGAATTTACGGGAATTAGGTGGATTGTGTGTGCAGATGTTATGGTAACTCCCTCGAGTCACCTATCAAGGCCTTATTGCTTTCATGAAGTGACGTGTCGACCTGTTATCCGTGCCAAAGGTGGACATACCGGCTATTAGATAGGTGGTCTTAATGCTACGGCTGAACGGTCTAGGTTTTCTGATGATACCATAACTCGGTCTCTGTTCAACACGGGCGCATCATCGGCACCGTTATTAACGTACGTAGCAGGTATAGTTCAAGGGGTTGCAGGATGACCTCCTCTTTGTTACAGCGCTCCCTCACCACCCCATTTCCCAGTGGAGGACTGGAAGTGAGCGAATATTTTCGAAATGTTTGTGAATCGTGTGACCGAGGCACAGCTTGGGTACCAGCCTAGCATTCACCTAGTGAGATGTGGGAAACCGCGTAAAAACCGCAACGAGTTTGTCCGGTACACCGACACTCTTTGTTTACATCTACAATTTCATCTACGTAACTACTCTGCAAATAACACGTAAGTGTCTAGCAGTGATTTCATGTTAACACTCTGAACACGCTGAAAGCGGGGCGTTAAGAGTAACCAAGAACACTTCTAGATCACCAAGATCAGCAACAAATTTAACCATCTATCTTTACTAAGCAAAGTTAATACGTGAATCCACGGTTTCTGGACGATATTATAAAATTCTCTCGAGCTTCCACCGGCGTAATGTGGTTTAGAATCCACGAGCTTTCGGCCGAGTATCGTTCGCCCGTTGTCAAGCGATGACTGTCTTTTGGTTACTGCTACCGTCCTTACACAGCCGCGCTGACTCCTATGACATCACTGGTGCTCGCTGCAGCGCCATTTTCGTTGTGCGCCCGCCGCACCCGCTTTAACCTTCCGATAGCCAAGCCCCAATCCGTGCTTAGCTATACGCCGCCGTCTTCACTGAAGGTGGTGTCACAGATTTTTATTTCAATCGCTTCTTTAATTACGCACAGTTTGTTCGACATATAACTGTCCACACCAACTCGGTATTTTATATATTCCTGGCATTCTGGGAGTGAATCATCTTCCACGGGCCTCATGAGTTGTCGAATTTTTGTTGGAGCCCTAAAGAGCGAATCGATTTTCTGCTTCTTTAGGAGCCGGCTAATCTTTCCAGTTACTGACTCACATAACGACAAAAACATAAGATTCGTCAAGTCCCCTTCGGGGTCTTTCTGCTTCCATGTTTTGGGAAGGATGGCTTGCGAAACGTTGTAGCCGATTTCCTTGGATACTTTCCGTAAGTTTCTCAATTCATTCAGCCGGTTTTCAGTGTCTGAGACGTCTTCCACTCGATATACCAAGGTCGTCCGAACAGAACGCCTCTGCGACTAATGGTGATCGCTGTTAGCGTGCAGATGTTGGTCCGTGTGGATGGAATTCCGGTAAACACTATGAGTGAGGCACTCATTTGTGTTAGGGCGGACGAGCACGTCAAGGAACGGCAAGGCAACATCGGTCTGCATGTCCATTGACAATTTGATGTCATTTATCTAACCAATTTCAATCATCTGCTCTTACTAATACAGTGGGAGGTGGCGTAAAGTGGTCATCTAAGGGAAACCGAATTTTGATCAAACCTTGATTATTGACAGAAGTGTGGTGTCATCGCCAGACACCACACTTGATAGGTGGTAGCCGTTAAATCGGCCGCGGTCCGGTAGTATACGTCGGACCCGCGTGTCGCCACTATCAGTGATTGCAGACCGAGCGCCGCCACACGGCAGGTCTAGAGAGACTTCCTAGCACTCGACCCAGTTGTACAGCCAACTTTGGTAGCGATGGTTCACTGACAAAATACGCTCTCATTTGCCGAGACGATAGTTAGCATAGCCTTAAGCTACGTCATTTCCTACGACCTAGCAAGGCGCCATGATCAGTTTCTATAGATATTGTGAATCATGTAACGTCAAGACCGACGTTCACCATTAATGGATTAAAGTTGAGTATTCCACCAGCTACGTCCGTTTTTCTAAATCCTAATTTCCTTGTCCTGTTCCAGACCTCACGCCAGCCTGCATGAGCTAAATCGCGTCCCTTTCGGCCTTCTCTAGTAACACGGTGTTGGCTCTCCTGCCAACCACAATAAGAAGCTTGTAGTTTATTCTTTTTGATCTACGTATTATAAGGTAGCACACCAAACGATTTTAAGTGTAAAAGGGACAATGCATACGAACAATATGCATTCTTCTGAAATCTTTTCTCAACCTAAGGGGGATATGTGGCCAGTGTCTGGGCACTTTCCCATGTAGCATAGTGGTATGACGACAGAAATATAATTCAGAATTTCTTGTTTCATTCGCTTCCCACAGTCTTTTTACGACCTGCTTCAACTGCGTTATTTGCCTAGAACACTTCTTTTCACCATGTTACATGGAACATAAATTGATTTACTTCTGTATTAGACTCCGTCTTCTTATTATTCACAACCTCAATTCCTTTTTCCATCGTAACAAGATCCCATGTTTGATTCTCTGATTTCGCTGCATATTTTCTAGAAACTACATTTGTAAGCCAAAATATGTTGTTTAAACATCGATGTTTAGGAATTGTTACTGTACATGTAAATGAAGTAACAAGAATAACGTACAGTAAATGACATTCCTTACATCGGATGACTGAAAATCGAAGTTTTACTAGAACTGTCTTCCTTTCTCAAACTCAAAGACAACAGTGATGGTGTACTAGTGTATTAGAACTAGCCCGTCGACTTCTTGGTATGCAGCAACTCTGTTCAAGGCAAGAAATATTCGGCGGTGACTTTTCATTGTTTCATCATTTTATCCCACTTCCGCTACTGTATACGCAAAATAAGTTAACTGTTATTTGATGTACTTCACGGTACAGAATTAATACGATCAGCAGTGCACACTTTCTGTAGGAGAACATGACCGACGACATTCCAAAAGTTTGATGCAGCCATGTGGATTACACTTGCAGGTGAATATTAGCAAATCGTTTTCAAAACAGAAATTAGGAGAGTGTGTGACAGCAGGACATGAGAGCGAGCTCTAGAGAACGCGGCGCCAGGCGTTTCCTTCGCCCTCACAGAAACAGTATTGTGGCGGCGAATTCGACGGCGCCACTTTTGGGGTTGTTTCGCGCGGATTACGCAAGTTCAGCGGCGCTAATGCGGCACGTAATTTGCACCCCTTAAGCCGACCGCGGAATTCCTGCAGGAAGCTACCTCAGCCTTCCCTCCTCCCTCAACCCACCCCTTGTGCCGCCTCCGCAGATCCACTGCGGGACCACACGCTCCGCGAATGATACAGCGGAGAGGCGTCGAAACACCTGCAGTCTACTGTATGTAGGCACGGTCAACCGCAGGTCGATCTACCGCGACAACTGCTAACGCGATATAATCGTAATTACCGCTTAAAATACTATAATAATCAAAAAAGTCTAGGATGCGGGAAGGAAGCGAGCAGATTTGATTCAATGAACAGGGGCAAAAAAGTATGGGGTATATATTTTTATGTTTAGGGCTTTAGTCGGAAGATTGGTTGATGCAGCTCCCCGTCCTATCCTACCCTGTGCAAGCCTCTTCATCTCTTTCTAACTACTGCAACCTACACCCATGTGAACCTTGTCACTGTATTCATCCCTTGGTCTCTCTCCCTCTACAATTATTACCCGCTGCACTTCCTTTCATTAGCAAATTCACTGTTCCTCGATATCTCGGGAGCCCTATCAACGATGACTTCTTTTAGTTAAGTTGTTCCCTGAATTGTTTTTTTTACCCAATTTTATTCAGTATCTCCTCATTTGTTATTAGATCTACGCATCTAATGTTCAGCACTCTTCTTCAGAAGCACATTTCAAAAGGTTTTATTCTCTTCTTGTTCGAGCTACTTGTCGCCAACTTTCACTTCCATGCACGGTTATATTCCAAATATTTTCACAGAAGAGTTCGTGAAATTTTTAAAATTTTATTCGCTCTCAACAAATTTCTCATTTTCATGGTATTTCCAATCTACATTTTATATGTTCGGCCGTAATGAGCTACTTTGCTACCAGAATATCGAACCTAATCGACTTCTTTCAGCGTCTTACTTCCTATCTAATGATGTCAGCATCATCACATTTAATTCGACTACGTTCCATTACGTTTTCTATCGCTTATTGATGTTAATAGTATAACCTCTTTTCGAGAGAGTGTCCATTCCGCTTACGTGATCTGTCAAGTCCTTTGCCGTCTGATGTGATTACAACGTCACCGGCAAATCTTAGAGTGTTTATTTCTTCTCCCACAACTTTAATTCCATTGTCAAATATCTCCTTTATTTCCTTTATTGCTTGATCAGTGTGCAGAGTAAATAACACCGGGAAGAGGCTACTGTTGTGGATGGCAGGAGAGCCAACACCGTGTTCCTAGAGGAGGCCGAAAGTCACGCGTTTTATCTCACGCAGGCTTGTGTGAGGTCTGGAACAGGACCAGGAAATTAGAATTTAGAAACAACGGACGTAGCTGGTGGAATACTTAACTTTAATCCATTAATGACGAATGTCGGTCTGGACGGTACATATTTTACAATATCAATAGTAACGGATAATGGCGCCTTGCTAGGTCGTAGCAAATAACGTAGCTGAAGGCTATGCTAACTATCGTCTCGGCAGATGAGAGCGTAGAAGTCAGTGGACCATTGCTAGCAAAGTCGGCTGTACAACTGGGGCGAGTGCTAGGAAGTCTCTCTAGACCTGCCGTGTGGCAGCGCTCGGTCTGCAATCACTGATAGTGGCGACACGCGGGTCCGACGTATACTACCGGACCGCGGCCAGTTTAAAGGCTACCACCTAACAAGTGTGGTGTCTGGCGGTGACACCACAGCTACAATCCTGTCTTACTTCCTTCTCACCTATCATTCATTGTAGGCTTCCAGTAGCTTTACGTGTAGAAGTAAGAAGACAGCATCACGCATGTTACATTTCTGTTTCTTCACAATTCCTTAATCATGCAATAATTTGCAGCTAACAATAAAGAGAATTAACTATTAGTAATTGCATATCGGATAGTACAATAGTTTTACGTCATGAGTCGGCTTACAAAAATTGTGATGATCGTGTGGCCAATATGTGAAAAACGCCTTGTAAATAGCTGATGCCACAGTGAATTTAGTGCACTGTATAATCAAGTGAATCATTATACAGGAAATACCAGGAATAATTTAACGTCAGACCTACGGTCAGGAATGATAGTATGGCATTGATGGCCGGGGTCACCACTTAGGGAAGTTCGGGCCCCGAGTTGCAAGTCTTGTCAGTTGACGCCACTCTGGGCGACTTGCAAGTCGATGATGATGAGGACAACACAACACACAGGTGCCGCGCGTAGGAAATCTCCGATCCGCCCGGGAATCGAATCCGGGCCCACTGCCTGGCTATCAGACGCGCTGACCACTCAGACCTTCTAGTATGACGTTTACCAAAATTTATATCTATGAAGAATATCAGAGAGGACGCTAAAATCTCTTTATTCGATAGAGTGTGCATGAAAGTGTTGTGGAGTATGCATGCATAATTTGGTTTTCGTAAATTGTAACAGCCACTGCAATGTCATTGTCTTGGGCTATTACGAGTTTACATGCATTTCGCTCATTAGTAACAAATGTTTAGAAACATTTTCTCAAAACACAATATTAAAAAGTTAGGTATGTTTTGCATATTTTCAACTGTGTCTTTCCACTGCTTTCGATTAATTTCAACAGTCTTTCAGAGGGTGTCGTGGAACCTATAACTGAGTCATTTTCGGAGCTATTTATCATATAAGCATAAAATTTTTCCTTGTGTTATTTTGTGGATATTATGTGAACACTGTATGTAACAAAACGATGTGAAACTATCGGCTCGACTCACCTTGTACACCGTACCTACACTGTACATTGATTCGTTCTCACCAGTTTCATGTCGTTAAACAGAGAGCAACATTTTTTTTTCTTCGTTGTTGGGTAACATTGCGTCATTTCTACCCTAATCTCTGTATTTTCATGGTATGTGGTATTTCACTTTCTTGCGCCTGATAGCGATGTGATAGTTTCATTTAAAATTTACCTTTAGATCTTGGTAAGATTTCAAAGTAGCGCTGGGTGGGTATCAGTAACTCACATCTGTATTTTAAAAATTGAAAATGGCAACGTGTCACAGTACTTACATATGAATGCGCAAAGTGAATGTAAAATAATTCGTTCGAGACTTCTACAATGGATAGTATACATGATTTGTGGAATGTGAAACTAGTTAACTAGCTGCGATTCATGGTGCCCGTCAAAGGCACTTTTAATTTTTCGCTGAAACGACACAACTGCTACTTCAAAAACCACCTATTATAGTCCCTAGCAGACTTATCAACCTCTATATTTTCTGTATAAGTGGTTATAATTGTGACCATAGTTCCAAAAGATACTTCACAGATTTTTCTCCAAATAGACTTACCTCTATCAGTAACACAGGTACATTTGAGTATCATTCGTCAGTTAGAAAATTAGCGAATTCATTGGATTCAAGGGTTTTTGTTTACGGTGATATTCAGGGGGATCTTTATGACACTAAGAAATCCAACAGATTAAAGGAGAATAACATCTTGCCTAACGTCCTAATAGAATAGGACAAGAACCAGTATGGTGGTATGTAACCAGCTCACAGACCATACGTACTTCATTCTTATTACCACACATGAATGAGAAACAAGTGAATCACACAGATGGGTAATTTAGACCAACACATCTGTTTTCTCGATTTCTACAAGTGCGTTAATCGGGCTGGTGTACTGTTTCTACTCGAAGAAAAATTTACAGCATAACCACGTAATAGAAATGATGCGTAAGAATTGTGGTACGTCCGGATTCAGGAGAGGATACAGATGATGTAAAATACTTTGCCACACAAGCATTTTAATTATTTATCATTTTCTCCAATAACTTCACCGGGGAAGATTGTAAACATTTGACAAACTGCTAACACACATACAACGGCAAGCAATTATATTTATCTCAACATAAATCCCGACAGTGTAACTTTCAAAAGAAGCGCCATCATTCTGACGCAGTCTGAAGTCTTTTAGAGAAAATCTTGAGTCTCTTCTATCGATGTACGCCGAGTACACGAGCACAAACGGAACATTGAATGTTAACGTGCTATCCATCTGTAGTATGTGAGATTCGTCTTTTCCAGGAATTAATACGTGCTGTCAAACATGATAATGAACAAGTGCCACACGTACAGCGGAAAGTCAGTTTCTTACAGCAGTGCTTACTGTATAAATAATGGGTCTCTTAATTGCCCACAGCTCTAAATGATGGTGATTAATGACACTGATTAGAGCAAATGATGTTAAATGATAGTTAGTGCCAAAAAGTTAACTCAATACGCATTGAGAAGTCGACAGCGTATTGATGAAGCTATTCTAATTGCAAATGAAGAAGCGGGGTGCATAGAAATGCGTACTCTAGTCCAGGTGCCAATAAATTACGTTTATTATACTCTCATAAAATGTAAGTTGCTCGGAGATTGAGACAGCGAGATAAGGGCTAAAGGTTTGTGACTTTAGTAACAGCGCCGTCGCTGCCTTGCAAATCGAACTTCGTGAATATGAATTCATTTTCACTGAGGTAAAACGACTGGGTCGATGTAGATGAAATGAATAATGATGCAGTGACATGAAATTACAGGGTGACAATTATTGAATTATGTGAAATAAAATAAACATTCAAAATGCACGGCTGGCTGCGGGGCATGATGGGAATTACCATGCGCATGGATGGTCTGTTTTAGCGACGAAGCCCACTTTCATTTGGATGAAGCAAAATAGGCGCATTTGGGGGACTGAATCCTCATTTCGCAATCGAGAAGTCTCTTCACCCTCTATGGGTAACTGTAAGGTGTGCTACGTCCAGTCACGGATTAATCAGTGCGATATTGCTTTATGTCACGGTGACTACCGAACGGTACGTGAATGTTTTGAAAGATGATATCATTCCCATAATCCAAAGTGACCCTGATTTCGGCAAGATGTGGTTCATGCAAGATGGAGCTCTACCATATCAAAGCAGGAGAGTGTTCGATATACTGGAGGAGCAATTTGGGAACCGCATTCTGTCTCTGAGGCAGCTAGAGGCCACTGGTATGGGCCTCAATTGGCCGCCATATTCTCCGTATCTGAACATAGGCGGCTCCTTTCTGTGGGGCTATATTGAAGAGAAGGTGTACCACAATAACCCCAAAATCATTGCTGAGCTGGAAGCAGCCATTCAGTAAGTCATCGACAGCATCGATGTACCGACGCTTCAGCCGGTCATGCAGACTTTCGCTATTCCTCTGCTCCATATCATCACCAATGACGGCAAGCATAGCGAACAAGCCGTAACCTAAATCCGAATATATTTAGTGACGTTTAAATGTTGAAAAAAGTGTGCGCAAGTACGTAAGGTCCCGAAATTCCGAACTACAATGATCCCATGCCGGGCAGAGTCTCAAACTCACGTATACTGTTTTATCTTCAGGCTGTGTGAGTACGTTTCCAGGTATTGCTCAGTCTGTGTTCTCTCTACGATTTCCGAGGTCCGCCTCGAGGAGAACACACACGGGATGTGTCAGAATAGCGCCATAATTTTTAATTTTCTTTCCTTCCTGTTTGCTAAAATACTTTATTGACCAGTCAACAGGAATTATTGCGATTCAGGTTAGCCTTACCATCACATCTAAGCTTTAAAATAGCAACAAGTGATACTATACAAAAATAAATATTGTCTTCAATTGTTTTTGGTTTATCCGTTTTAAGCTTTCTGCAATTAAATAGACACGTTTCGCGTTTATTTACAAAGCACCTTCTGTGGTCATTTTGGAAATATGGTCCTATATCTGTGTATTTGTTTGTGCTGTTTGTTAAAGACTAAAAGCAGTATTGCTTAAATAAAGTCGGCGTGCAGCCCACTTCCGGTGTTTCTGCCTCTTGTTCGCATAGTCTGCAAACCACTGGTTTTTCCTGCTTTGTTAGTAGAACTTGATTTCGAAAGAAACTTCGTTGTAGATACATACTTGCAGTTCTTTGCCTGTTTACACTTTCACTTGCGCTGCATTGGCGTTATTTGCACTTCGTCTCACATTTGGAAATAGGACTACAGTTATACGTGTTTGCACTCTACGCTGTGTTACTACTTTTATGTTTGCTCATTTTATTATTCTGTCACCATGAATTATGCATTACGTGTTTCGAGTTAATGCCATCTATAGTGCTAGTATAAGAGAACAACAACGTAACAAGGTACATAAACGTACGCTGTGTTACAGAAACCGCTGATGTGTTTAGGTCACAGATCTGATGATGGTGGTAATGTGATACACGCTACGCTTGGCGACAAGTTAATAAAGCATTTTTAAAATTAAGGCAGACAAATGTTAAGAACAATGCTGGTAATGGCCACCGGCTTATCACTAGACCCTGTACCTAAAGTGATTAAATGGCACCAAAGGGAGCACGACTTTGGGTGTCATTGTCAAAAAGGATACGTACGTGACGTACTGAGTTCAACTGTACAGGCCTATTGGTTTCAGTGAAGTTCAGTCGAATATTTATTCCCTGAATATGCTTTTCTTCGTAAATCTCGTCTCAATAATGAACGATGTACACAAGAGATACTGGATAGCTAAAGTGTTTGCAGCGTCCTCAGTTCGTTACGCCATAGAGCATTATCTACAGCGTAGCTAGTACTGGGTTCAAGTCCCAGGTCTTCTCACAAACATTCATCTATAAGCCTGATCAGATATTGCCAATGAAGATGGTGCCTTTGTGACACACTGGACTCACACTCTGGAAGACACTGGTTTAGATCCACGTCCCGCCATACAAGTTTATATTTCCAGCGGTTCACCTGAACCTCTTCAGAAAACACTAGGATGCTTCCCTTCTAAAGGAAACGCTTGTATTCTTCTCCAAACATTCCTGTCTGAGGTTGTGCTCCGACGCTGCTGACGTCGTCAATGACGAAACGTTAAACACTAATGTTCCTTCTTTCCTTCCACTACTGTTTAAATTTTTGACGGTGTCTAGTTTGATTATGGTGATCAGAATGATATTTACATCTTGCACTCCATTTCTACGTTATTTTTATTGTACTTCCGAAGAACGGCACTATAAAGAGCTACTAGCCTCGAAATAAGATTTTCTGCCATGTGGCGTCGATATGACTTCCTGATTTCTAACGTGGGTGGTCCATGCATACAGGGGAGCAATTAATGACTTCAGATTTTAGTGTCACTTTGCCAACATTAGATTTAAGAAGTCATTTATGGCAGTCACTCCACATAATTCTTTATGATCTCGAAGCTGTGAGCCAACTAGAATGTACTCATGCTTGCTCTGTTTACACTACATTCATCCAGTTGAGAGGATTATGTTCTATGTTAGGAGGACCATTGAATCGGAATAGATGCAAATAAACGGCCCTAATTCTTAATATTTACTCGTATACATTCTTCGTTACTTGTGGTAGATGTGACTCATTGTTTTCAAACATGTCCAAATGATGAAAAACGAGATAATGTTTTCGACGATTTATAGCCGACAGTTATCATCAGAGTCTCAGTTACAAGGCACGAGCCACTGACATGTCAAATATAACAATAAAATTGCCTAATGTTGTGGCAACTGGTGCTATGTTTAGTATTAGAAAACGTTAGTGAACAAACACTGTATATGAATCTGTATGAGAAACTTCCTTGAACCGAAAGTTCTTGTTATATTTGTAAGTCACCACAAACGCAAAACAAGCGCTCTATTTTCGGAGCCACATATTAATTTCTGTTACATTTGATATATTAACTGAGCACAAATTAAAGAGACATTGTTAATTGTTAGTCGACCGAGCCACGATTCTTTATTGGTCTAGAGAATATCTAAGATGTACCAGCGAAACATTTTTCTTTGATAATGATTATCACTTGTGAAATGTAGCAGCAATGAGGACACGTATACTGAGCAGAGTTTAGATATTGTGAGGTTTTGTTACTCTATTTATCGAAATTTAGGTTCAAATGGTTCTGCGCACTCCCCGAGAACGTAGAACTACTTAAACCTAACTAACCTAAGGACATCACATTTCCATGCCCGAGGCAGGATTCGAACCTGCTACCGTAGTGGTCGGGCGGTTCCAGACTGAAGTGCCTAGAACCGCTAGGCCACACTGGCCGGATCGAAATTTAGGATAATGACGTCTCTTCACTGCTGTTATTTTCATTAGAAATAAATAATTACCAAGGAATTACAATATTTCGCTGGTACTACGTTTTACTGATGCTACTCAAAAATTATATGCGGTTTAGGAAATTTATCAAGCCGTAATTTAACCAAAACCATGCCGCGTGTTCTGGATACATTTTGGTTGGTTTACCTTAGCTGGCACCTCCTGTATAGAGAAGTATCAAAAGGCGTTAACAAGTACCGACTATACAGACATAGACTCCGCCCCCGGAAGCCAGGGGAAGATGTAGATACCTCTCAGTAGCATATATTCGGCTACCAGAATTAACATCCGTTTTAACGATTCTGATATAAAGGGTGTTATACTGTATTACACAGCAATGAAAATAGTGGGGTACTAATGCACACAACAGTGTAACAACCCCGTTGGCGTATAAGGTAAATCGACATGTCGAGTTTTGAAGGGGGGAGAAGAAAACAAGGTTATTTTCGTGTGGATAAAAGACTGTTCCCGCCTTCACGCTTAGAAATGGCAGGCATGTTAGCGAATAAAGCGATTAACATCGGCAACTAATAATCCCATTCATAAAAGGGTTTTTTTTTTTTCGCCAGTCTTGTGACTGCTTTGATGGGGCCCGCCAGGAATTTCTTTCCTGTGCCAACCTCTTCATCTCAGAGCAGCACTTGCAACGTATGTCCTCAATTACTTGCTGGATGCATTCCAATCTCTGTAGTATTGGGAAAGAAACAGGCTGGGAAACATGTTGGTATATCAAACGGACACGTCGTCGAAAATATAATAGTGGTAAGCTTAAAATCGTTGTTTCCGCGTCTACACTGAACTAAAAAGGAGGTCGGCGATACGGTGAGTGCTAGGAAGATGGGGGCACTGACCAGATGCTTCATCAGTCCGGGCCAAACAGCGGTAACCGGGCGCTGAATATACACCCGCTATTCGTTGACTCCACAGAAAAAAGTTCAAGAAAGGCAGTAGTTTTAAAATGGGAATAGGAAATGTTGAGAGGCATAGGATATGGCACCCTGAGCTCTCGGCCAATCAACGTCAATCAGGATGCCATGTTGTTTTTTTTCCTGTCTAGTGTTTAGTGTGGCTGGAGAAGCATGCGTTGTTCATTTGTCAACCGATTTCAACGTTCCTTATAGGTTAATGACGTTCTAGACTTCCAGTAGTATAGTCACTGGTTCGAATCTAACTAGTGCCACCCTTTCTTTTTTACTTATATTTCAATTCTACATTTATTACCGAACTGAAAAGCTAATTAATAAGCACTGAATCATGGTAAGAAAAGTAATATGATATACGTAATTGCTAATGGCATGAAAATGAGAATATCCATTATAACAGAAGACTCGTTCTCGAAAATCAGCTCCTGTGAAACTTTTATCAGGATTCATGCTGTAGTATTTCTAAACACCAGTGCAGAGGTATAATTTTTTTAATTTTCCCGATCCACAATGATGTCATAGAATCTATAAAGTGTGGGGGCAAGAAAAAAAATGTCCAGGGCTTAGAGGAAACTGACGAATATTCCACCAGGAAAATCTCAAATCGCCTTTGAACCCCTGAAATAAAGCAAATGAAACTTATTTTTTCCTAGTCGATTCCCATTATTTCCAGAACGTCGTAATAAATAACTAATATTACGATATTCTTTACGTTCGTCATTCGTAATCACCGCTTCATGATCGGTTTTAATTACTCCACATTAAATGTATTGCCATATAGCAATGACGTTTGCTGCACTCACATACGCCTCCCTTCACCGCGCTCTCTATTACATTTGTGAAAACTGCTTGGGAAGACCGGCTGCGAGTAATCCTTTGTATGAGATCTAATTGCTCTGATTCGTTCATCGTAGTCGTTTCATACAGTGGATGCCGCAAGAGCAAAGTTTATCGAAATTTCTTATATTCTCCTGAATTTTCTGTTCGTGACTTTTTTCGTTTATGTATTTCTAACCTTATAAAATGGCTCCGAGGAACGAAATTAAAATTATGTCAGCAGGCTGAATGCTGTATAAACAAGCATGCTAAAGAGTTGGAAACAATTGTTTTTTCTCTGTGGCAAGATAAACCTATAGCATTCCTGAGAGAAATTTATGGATTTAAATAGCTATTATGTGAAGACACAATACATTCGTTTTGGATAAATATTTATGCTGTTGTTATACCGAACGTGTTAGGTAACTCTCATATACATCTGTCAGGCGAACTGGGTCAAATAGCGAGCTTCGAGGAACCTGAATATCTGGACAAATATCTCTCCCACAGACACTGGTTGATTCATTTAAACGAACTACAGGCCCTCACAGCACTCGTATACATGACTGCGAGTAGTGTGTCTACCGTACCTAGATGTGTAGAGTGTATTACTGATTGTTACATACTAACACAGAGATATGTTTCCTCGGTACATCTTGACATAAAATCAGCTGTGGTGCTCAGACTCTCACATGGTAGGACAGACGAGGAGTAAGTTGGCGTCATTCCTGCGCAGAAGAAAGCTGCAGATACTGCTGAGTGCAACCGATATGTACAACTACAACGTGTGTTCTTCTGCCCATACAGATTCAGGACGAACCTATGACACCCAAAGCGGCTTCTGAATTGCCGTACCACACAATCGTTGCTCCTTGTGCAGAAACGATATTCCTGCTAATCTGTCTTCCACCACAGTGATCAGTCAGCGGCGAAAGAATTTGTGAAATACATAGGCAGGCACTGATGGATCACGTTTGTAGGTTCAGCCTTATCTGTAAGCACACGGTGTGACATCGAAGGCCACAAATTGAGACACGCTATGTACTTATAATTCTTGAAACACAAAATTATGTTAGTACACTAAATATGAGGTAGATTGTTGCAACTGCTATTAGATTACAAAAGGATAAAGGCATTTATGGAATGAAGGCTTAGTTATTCAATTCGAATTTGTTAGTGAAGGCATTGTCTTTTGAGTCTCATTTACTATGAGATGTGTTGCCTGAATACATATGTGAAGGAAATTCCACACTCTTCAAAATATTTACTCCAGCTCTTGGTTTTTAAGGTCTCTAAACTAGGCATATGAGAAAGGAAGGGAAACGAAGGAATGTAGAAGAGGAAGGAATACTCTCACGTATTATTACACATCCTGACAAACTTTCTTTTTCTTTTTTTTTTTTTTTTTTTTTTGACGATACTCCACTCTTTTCCTCTGGTGAAAGTAATCTTCCATGACGTATACAACAAACTTAATGTACCAAGTTTGGAAATAGTTGTGAAACTCCATTACGGAAGTATACTCAGTATGGCCCAAATTCTGTTAGGACTGTGGCTGCGAAAGATAAGTCATGGATTATGTAAACAATATCGCTGTAATTAGTCAAAATAATCTCCGTCTGAATCAAAACACAGCCGAAATAACTTGAAAAGTGTTTTGAAACATTCACTGTAGTCCTTTGGAGTTGCATTTAGTACCGCAGTATAATCTTCTTCGATGCCGTTAACTCCGCCATACATTGTTGCAAAGCCAACTTCAATTTTTGGAACAAACAGAAGTTGCGTGAGCCAAATCCAGCGAATACAGTTGGTGATCTAGGAATGTGACCCATTTGCTGCACAAAAACTCGTTCACAGTCTTCGCTTCCTGGGATGTGGTAATGGCATGGAGGAGCAACAGGAACCTGCTTATAGGTACTCGTATTCGGGTCAAATTCGACGAATTCTCACCCACAAAGGGCGAAAGATTGGAAATGCTTGATGTGGCCTCACTACTTCGCTGCCATCTTCCGATGAGTGTCGGTCACACTGCTTTTACATGCAGGGCCAGATACCTGCTGCAATAGTGCCATCACTTTGACTTTTTTCACAGCTGTTTTTGGAACTTGAAGGATTGGACCGCCGCAACTCGCCAAAAGATGGCATTCCTGTTTGAATTTCACATAGGCACTCCTAACGGAACTGGAACACAGCGTGTAGTATTATAGAACATTGTGTACCCCACGTATCAAAAATAAAATAATATACAAGGTGATACAAAAAGGTAGGGCCAAACTTTCAGGAAACATTCCTCACACACAAAGAAAGAAAAGATGTTATGTGGATATGTGTCCGGAAACGCTTAATTTCCATGTTAGAGCTCATTTTAGTTTCGCCAGTATGTACTGTACTTCCTCGATTCACCGCCAGTTGGCCCAATTGAAGGAAGGTAATGTTGACTTCGGTGCTTGTGTTGACATGCGACTCATTGCTCTACAATAATAACATCAAGCACATCAGTACTTAGAATCAACAGGTTAGTGTTCATCACGGCGTGGTTTTGCAGTCAGTACAATGTTTACAAATGCGGAGTTGGCAGATACCCATTTGATGTATGGATTAGCACGGGGCAATACCCGTGGCGCGGTACGTTTCTATCGAGAAAGATTTTACAGAACGAAGGTGTCCCGACAGGAAGACGTTCGAAGCAATTGATCGGCGTCTAAGGGTGCACGGAACATTCCAGCCTACGACTCGCGACTGGGGAAGACCTAGAACGACGAGGACACCTGCAATGGACGAGGCAATTCTTCGTGCAGTTGACGATAACCCTAATGTCAGCGTCAGAGAAGTTGCTGCTGTACAAGGTAACGTGGACCACGTCACTGTATGGAGAGTGCTACGGGAGAACCAGTTGTTTCCGTACCATGTACAGCGTGTGCAGGCACTATCAGCAGCTGATTGGCCTCCACGGGTACACTTCTGCGAATGGTTCATGCAACAATGTGTCAATCCTCATTTCAGGGCAAATGTTCTCTCTACGGATGAGGCTTCATTCCAACGTGGTCAAATTGTAAATTTTCACAGTCAACATGTGTGGCCTGACGAGAATCCGCACGCAATTGTGCAATCACGTCATCAACACAGATTTTCTGTGAACGTTTGGGCAGACATTGTTGGTGATGTCTTGATTGGGCCCCATGTTCTTCCACCTACGCTCGATGGAGCACGTTATCATGAGTTCATATGGGATACTCTACCTGTGCTTCTAGAACATGTGCCTTTACAAGTACGACCAATATGTGGTTCATGCACGATGGAGCTCCTGCACATTTCAGTCGAAGCGTTCGTACGCTTCTCAACAACAGATTCGGTGACCGATGGATTGGTAGAGGCGGACCAATTCCATGGCCTCCACGTTCTCTTGACCTCAACCCTCGTGAGTTTCATTTATGGGGGCAATTGAAAGCTCTTGTCTACGCAACCCCGGTACCAAATGTAGAGACTCTTCGTGCTCGTATTGTGGACGGCTGTGATACAATACGCCATTCTCCAGGGCTGCATCAGCGCATCAGGGATTCCATGCGACAAAGGGTGGATGGATGTAGCCTCGCTGACGGAGGACATTTGGAACATTTCCTGTAACAAAGTGTTTGAAGTCAGGCTGGTACGTTCTATTGCTGTTTGTTTCCATTCCATGATTAATGTGATTTGAAAAGAAGTAATAAAATGAGCTTTAACATGGAAAGTAAGCGTTTCCCGATACATGTCCACATAACATATTTTCTTTCTTTGTGTGTGAGGAATGTTTCCTGAAAGTTTGGCCGTACCTTTTTGTAACACCCTGTATAAAGGGAATGAGGTCATAGAATGATTTCATGAGTTTCTTCACTTCAGACAGTGAAAGACAATGACGGGGTGGACGACAAAGGAGTTATTAAAGCTAAAATTCCATTACGGATATAACGAAGAAATTGCCATATACTTGTGTCAAGAGTAATCTGTTACTAGCTCACACGACAGAGTGGCATAATTCTGGATAGATGCTACGTACGCTTTAATGTATTTACCTCAAGTTACGATTAAAAACGATTGTGCAATATGTAGAGAGCAAAGAACTAACGCGCACCCAATTCGTTAACGCCGCGCGGGATTAGCCGAGCGGCTGCAGTCATGGAATGTGCAGCTAATCCCGGAGGAGGTTCGAGTCCTCTTTCGGGCACGGGTGTGTGTGTTTCTCCTTAGGATAATTTATGTTAAATAGTGTGTAAGCTTAGGGACCGATAACCTTAGCAGTTAAGTCCCATAAGGTTTCACACATATTTGAACTTTTTTTTTAATTCCTCAACGTGATCTACTCGAAACCTTTGCTTTGGAAGGAATGCTAGTTTCGAAGTATACAGAATATGAAAAGCTCCCGCACGAAGAGGAATTTTGATAAAGGAAAGGACAATGTTGGAAACTGTGGACGGGGGATAGTGATCAAGAAGGTATTGATCACGAACGCAGCCAGTCCTGATCATGCTATCCAAGGCCCTGGTTGTACGTGAGGAATGGGAAGGGTAGGGAAGAACAGTGAAAATGTGATTTTTGGAGACATTCTACGGTAAGTCGAAAGGGGAAGCAAAGAACACTGAACATGAGGTTTCGGAGACTTGCTGCGATAAGTCGTGGCCTGGAGCAGCCAAGCGCTGGCAGCTGCACGATCAACCACTGGTCAGATGCCCGGGCCCAGCGGCCCAGCTCGGCAGACAGCGGGTACAGCGTCTGTTTACCGACGGCCCGGCCCGCTGATGCAATGAGCCGACGGTAGGGCCTGCTCCGGCTTCTGTCGAATGAAGACGCTGTAGAGGTAGGAACTACGAAAAGTGGGTACGATGCGCAGTCTACCCACACCTTCAGCCGGAGCTGTTTCTAAGTTTGCACTTGTACGAACTGCCTCTGCCGAGTAAATAAAAAAGACATCTGAAGCTTTTTCTGGTGTTGCCAAGTGGTTGTACTTATAGACAGCTGTACTCCGTTGATCTAAGTTCAACCTTAGTGTGTATGATCGGCATCATCGGCTGTATTGCTACAGCATCTGGTGTCGTGAGACCATTGGAAGGTATCGCCACTCAGGTATTGAATATTTTGACCTTATTCTAGGCGGTGCGACACTCTCACGCACGTTAAAGCATCGAAAATTGTCTTTGCTAACCACTGTGCTAAACATTTAACAGACGTAGTTCTTGTGTAATTCTTTCTATCTCTCTCTCTCTCCCTCCTCCCCTCTTTCTCTGTTTTCTTTGTCTTTTGTTTGCCAACCCCTCCACCTCAGATTAGGGTTTCCACCCCACGTCATCAGATATTTGTTTGACGTATTCTCCGTCTTCCGCCAACCTGTTTTACACTCGGCAGTTCCGACTAGAGTGGCACCACGGACGTTATTCCCTGATCCTAACACTTCTCCTATGATTCTATCCCTTCTTTGTGTCTGTGTTTTCCGTATGTGTCTCTCTCCACCGATCCTGCGGACCACGTCTGAAGCTTCTTTTCCTGTTCTTCCAACGTTCCTCTTTTCCCACGTTCCATGATTCATTACCACACAATTCTGTGCTTCAATCGTAAATTATCTAAACTTTCTTGCTCAGGTTAAGACCGATGTTTGATAGTGACAGACGCTCTTGCCCAGAAATGTCTTTACCCGTGTTCATTTCCATTTTACGTCGTCGTTGCTTCGTCCGCCATGAACTGATTTGTCTCCAATGTAGCAGCAGTCCTTAAATTTGTCTACTTCGTGGCCCAAATTTTGATGTTAAGTTTATCGGTTACTCACGTATCTGATACTCCTCATTACCTCCCTTTCCTCGGTTTACGCTCAATCCATATTCTATACTCTTTGGACGGACTACTCCATTCAACAGGCCCTGTAGCTTCTCTTCAGTTACACTGTGGATAGTAATGCGACCATCAACTGTTACCATTGATATCCATTCATCCTGAATTTCAATCTCACCCCTAAACCTTTCTTTAATTTCCGTTATTGCTTCTCCGGTGTACAGAGTAGGAAGTTGGGGTAAGAGACTACATTCCTGTCCAAAACAATATTTCATCCTAGCAAATCATTGTTGGTTTTCCATTGTTATTACTCCTTCTTCTATCTTGAACAGGTTGTGTATTATTTATCTTCCCCCGCATGTTACTTCTATTCTTTCTCAACATTTCGAACATCTTGCAGCATATTATGCTGTCAAACATTTTTTACAGGTCGAGAAATCCAAGCCTATTGATACATACTCACATAGTTACAAAATTTGCCAAATCTCCAGAGCCATAACTACAGAAAGATAGGAGTTGCTTGGTGGTTATCACACCTTTGCCAGTTTTGCCAGGGGTGCAGTATCATGTGAGGTAACGGGCGAATTGTGGCGCCCTTAAAATACTCTTAAGTTCGGAATTGGCGTGGCCGCAAGGGCTGCTCGGCAAGCCGGGGTCTGGCAGCAACCACGTGATGCCGAACGTTAGTCCCAGAGCGTGGTCCAGCCGACGTTTGGCTGTGAATTCCATGGTCAGGCAGTGCCGATGAAGGAGACATACTGGGAGTGCGGTCTTTATGAAGCCTTAATGGTAGACCTTTCACAGTTCGTATAGAAATTAATAGAAGCCAGATGAATCGTGATACACCAGAAAGAAACATGTACATTATCATTATTTGCACGACGATTCTGTTTAAAGATTAGTATCTGATGATAAATTATACAAGTAACGCCAGCAACGAATTTCCAAAATCTAAACGGTTCATGAGATTTTGTCGATCGACATGCCTTTAGAAAGATATTAGTGTAAACCTAAATTAGTATAAATTACAGGCATATAACTTGAATAGTACATGAGTGATTGGAGGTCAAACTGGCCGATTACTATCGATCGCGTCAGGCTATAAATACTCCATAGTTACAGGAAAAACTGTAGTAGCATGCTTATAAATATATTTATTCATCTACGTCATTGTTTATATCCGATATATACTAGTCATGAAGAAATTGGTCAATTGTTTACTGTGTTTTAGAAAGCACAGAGCCATTATGCTACTGGCTTACTTCTGTTCTATTCGATTTATGTTTATTTAATTTGTTTATGTATTTAATAGAGTGTGTTTTAGCGTGTTTATGGTCCAGCCATAGGAATATTGATTTAATGTGAAGTTATTTAAATGTAAATCTCGTATTTCGAATGTGTTTCATTATGTTTGTGAGAGTGATTGGAGACAGGGCGGGACCGCTCTAGCCAACCGCAGCAATCGTTTAGAAAAAGGATACCTGGAGCGACTGTATGGAAGCGGGGGAGAGGGCAATTCTGAACAGTGCGGCGCGAGAGACAGTCCGACAGGACACGGAGAGTACGGGACAGTACGGCGCGACGGATGCACGGTCGCGGGAAACAGATACATTTCGTAGTGCAGTGAAGATGTAGTATGCGTTTACAAGTTGCTCTCGCGAGCTATGTTGTTGTTAATAACTAATTATGTAAAGTAGCAATCTGTTGTTTCCCTGTTATTCAACTTTTATTTAATTGCTGGACAATCGACACCATTAAGTGTTTTGCAGTAGTAAACGTCATTCTAAAAGGTATTTCTGCTGTCTTACTCATCATTTAAAGTCGTTAAGATACTACCTGCAGATTTTATTTAATCGCAATCTTTCATTTATAAATTACTATGTTGCGTTAAAAATTCGAAATTGCCGAGCGATAGGAACCTTCGACGATTCGATTAATGTGTCTGTTGATATTGTATGCTTTAGACTCAGCAGTATTTGGTTCGTAATGCGCAACTACGTATCCCAGCCCCTAGACAACGGAACCAGCCAAAACTTTTAATATTTCAACTCTGAGGCAGAGGGTACGTAGGTGAGGGCCGCATATCACCTCATTTGGTTTTTGAAAACCAGCAATCACCTCGATGCGGCTCTGAAAACAAGCACTGTAGTAGGGTGAGATGGAGACTGGTATCACACCGGCCACTGTGCTCTCCACTGGGAGATGCTAGATAGGAAACAATGAGACACAGGTAAACAAGAACAAGGCCTTATGACGACCACAGTAGAGAGATTTAATAACACGAGAAAACTCTAAAAAAATAAATAAATAAAAATTGTTCGAATGACTCTGAGCACTATGGGACTTAACTTCTGAGGTCATCAGTCCCGTAGAACTTAGAACAACTTAAACCTAACTAACCTAAGGACATCACACACATCCATGCCCGAGGCAGGATTCGAACCTGTGACCGTCGCGGTCGCACGGATCCATACTGTAGCGCCTAGAACTGCTCGGCCACCCTGGCCGGCTCTCAACAAAAAAGTAATAGTGTTATATTGGCAGAAGAGCCAACACCGTGTTACTAATGGAGGCCGAAATGTACACGTTTTAGCTCACGTGAGGAGGGAAGAACTATATTGACGTGAGATCTGGAACATGACAAGGAATTAGAATTTAGAAAGCGGACGTAATTAGTTTGATACTTAACTTGAATCCATTAGTGATGAGCGTCGCTGTTGACGGTACATTATTCACAATATTATCAGTTCAGTATACATTCTTGAAGAATATGGCGCCTTGCTAGGTCGTAGCAAACGACGTAGCTGAAGGCTATGCTAAACCATCGTCTCTGCATATGAGAGCGTATGCAGGCAGTGAAGCATTGTTAGCAAAGTCGGCTGTACAACTGGGCGAGTTCTAGGGAGTCTCTCTAGACTAGACCTGCCGTGTGCCCGCGCTCGGTCTGCAATCACTGATAGTGGCGACACGCGGGTCCGACGTATAATAACGGACCGCGGCCGATTTAAAGGCTACCACCTAGCAAGTTTGGTATCTGGCGGTGACACCACAAATACTTCTCAAACAGTAACAGGCATACGCCTGGAACAGGCAGCGAATAAATGTAGTGGGAAGTCAAGACTATACCGCCAACAATCCATAACAACGGAGGTTGAGTGTTTGACGCAGTTGGCCGACAGGTATGTCTCGGGATCCGCTGGAAAGTCATCGTTCCCGAGCGAGCTCTGACTGATGGGCTGCTCAGACCGGCGTTTGAATGGGGCCAGAGCTCCGGTGGAGGGAACTAGCAATGTGTTGGCTTGCACCGCCCTATATACCTGGGGCGCGGAGGAATTTGTGCCGATCCAGTTCCGAACACATAACCCGGCGGAGGGAATCGGCCACTGGCGGCCGTCTGTCGACCTTGTTGTGACTGACGCAGTCCGGGGAGGCAACGCCTTGTACATATGCACGATTCAGTGTCTGAGGCGTTGCCGATCCCCGTAGGCGAAGGGCGGGTACACGGTACACTGCGGCGATGTCTTGCAAAGCAGGTGTCGGAAGGCGGCGCAGTATCGGCCGTAAGCGCAGGGAATGGGGTGGACGTCTCTGTATTCCGTCGGTGGCTCGCGTGGCGTGTAATTCGGCGCCGGTGTAATTGTCGGCCCCCAGGCGGGGGCGGCGGCAGGGGCGGGGGCGGGAGCGGCGGCAGTTGCAGAGTCGCGGCACGTCGCGCTGGCCGGTTGCCGCCCCCACCGCAGCCGGGCTGACCGCGGCGGAGGGCAATACGGCGGTTCTTAGCAGCGGCCGGGCCGCACTAATGGCCGTGCAGAGGCCGACCGCACCACGGACGTGGTCCGTGGCTGCGCCGCTCCTGTGCGCCGCTGCCTGTGCTGTTGCACAGCAGCGTAGTGGACTGATGAGCGCGGTAAACACGTGAGGAATGGCCGCTAGCAAGTGCAGAAGAATGTCGAATGAAAACCCCTTTCAGCCAACCAAATTTCAGTTTCTTATTGAGCAACCAGTTTTGGCGACATATTACGAGATCTTCAGGTCCCCTGACCGATGTCAAGGAAGATTACCACGTCTGGTCCAGTCAAAAGAGGGGTCAGAGGTGGGAATCTTTATTTATTTATACGCCAAGGTCCGTAGGACCAAATTGAGGAGTAAATCTCCAAGGTCCTGGAACATGTCAGTGCATGAAATTACAACATTAACGTAATAACAGATAAAAATGAAACGTTTAGTAACCCGAAAAAAGTCAGGAACTGCGCTGTTAGAAACCGGGCCAATGTTGCACACAGCATCTTTTACTATCAAGCTAGTCTCATCAGCAAACAGAAATATTTTAGAAAATGAGGAACAGGAGTGGCCCCAACACTGATCCCTGGGGCATCCCGCTCCCCACCCCCCTCCACCTTGACTCGACCCAACTCAGACCCCACATCACAGCCATTCTCAATATTGTCAATAATGACTTTTTGCTGTCTGTTGCCGGCCGCGGTGGTCTCGCGGTTCTAGGCGCGTAGTCCGGAACCGTGAGACTGCTACGGTCGCAGGTTCGAATCCTGCCTCGGGCATGGATGTGTGTGATGTCCTTAGGTTAGTTAGGTTTAAGTAGTTCTAAGTTCTAGGGGACTAAAGACCACAATAGTTGAGTCCCATAGTGCTCAGAGCCATTTGAACCATTTGCTGTCTGTTGCTAAAGTAAGAGGTGAAGCAATTCTGAGTTACTCCCCGTATTCCGTAATGGCACAACATCTGGAGCAATATTTTGTGATCAACACTGTAGTATCGATAGCTACGATGCCACAACGTAGGCGCGCTCTACTAGGTTGGCACTAAGACACCGTCACTGACCTAGCCGGGGCTGTGCAGCTCTACGAGCGCCGCTCCAGATTCAGCCCAGTTCATTCCGAGAAGACAAACTACAGATTTTGCTTTCGTAACTTTTAGCCGCTGTTACATTTGATGGATGAACGGCTTCGCACCTACGTGCTCATCTCAGCCAAAGTACATAGTAAAACCACTTTTAATTGCGGTACAAGTGTTCTACCCCACCTGCTCCTCCTATTTTCCTTCACTCGGCCTACCCTTCACTTTTCAGGAGCAGACCCACGCGCCGCCTTCCGGGAGGGGTACAAAAATCACAATCAAACGCCTTCATTAAATTAAAAAATATCCCTAGCGTTCGAAACCTTTTGCTTAACCCATCCAGTACTTGACAGAGAAAAGAGAATATAGTATTTTCAGTTGTTAAACATCTTCTAAGGCCAAACTGTACATTTGATAGAAAATGGTGTGATATAATATGATCAACTAACCTATCATACATAACCTTTCCAATAACTTTAGCAAACACTGATGGCATAGAAATTGTCTACATTATCCTTTTCTCCATTTTCATAAAGCGGCTTTACTACTGAGCACTTTAATCGTTTAGGAAACTGACCATTTCTGAAGGAAAAATTACAAATATTGCCAAATACAGGGCTAACATGTGCAGCAGAGTACTTTGATATTCTCCTAGGCACTCAATCAGATCCATGGGAGTCCTTAGTCTTCAGTGATTTATTAACTCAATCTACACCTTGTCTATATCACAGAGGAGTATTTCAGGCATTTGCCAAGAAAGTTATATGATTCCCTGTAGATACTAAATTTTTACTTAATTCACCAGCAATGCTCAGAAAATGATAGTTAAATTTATCCGATTTGTCAGTAATAGAAATATTTTTACTACGAACTGACTATATATCGTCGACCTTGTGCTGCTGACCAGACACTTCCTTCACAACTGACCATATGGTTTTAATTTTAACCTGTGAACTAGCTATTCTGTTTGCCTTTCTAATAATATTTTAAGCACCTTACAATACTGTTTGTATGGACTAGTGTAGGTTGATTGTGACTACTTCTAACATTTTGACATAATTCCCGCTTTGTTCTACACCACTAGTCAGCCACTTGGGCTGTATATTACTACTAGTGCCCCGTTTACAATGTTGTAATGGAAAGCAACTCTCAAAGAGTATGAGAAAAGTGTTATGGAAAGCATTATATTTATCATCTATGTTATCGGCACTATAAACATCTTGCCACTCTTGGTCCTTGACAAGATTTAAAAAACTCTATTGCTGTTGGATTAGCTTTCGTACATAGTTTGTAATTATGTGTGACATTTGTTTGAGTTCAAAAGCATCATGGTCTGAAAGGCCATTCAGCCTTTTACTAACAAAATGCCCATCTAGTAATGAGGAATGACTAAAACTATTGTCTATGTCTGTGCTACAGTTCCCCTGCACCCTAGTTGGATAAAACACAGTCTGCATCAGATAATATGAATTTAAGAGATCTACAAACATCCTTTTTCTTGCTCCACCGTATACAAAATTTATATTGAAGTCGCCAGATCTATCTAATTTCTGGCACTTCCTACAAAGTGAGTCGAGAACCTTCTCTAGGCTGAGCAGAAATGCTCTGAAGTCAGTAGGGGACCTGTAAGACACAACAATTAGAAGTTAGGTTTCGCTTAATTCAACAACCCTGCGCAACATTCAAATATACAGGGTGTTTCAAAAATGACCGGTATATTTGAAACGGCAATACAAACTAAACGAGCAGCGATAGAAATACACCGTTTGTTGCAATATGCTTGGGAAAACAGTACATTTTCAGGCAGACAAACTTTCGAAATTACAGTAGTTACAATTGTCAACAACAGATGGCGCTGCGGTTTGGGAAACTCCATAGTACCATATTTTCCACATATCCACCATGCGTAGCAATAATATGGCGTAGTCTCTGAATGAAATTACCCGAAACCTTTGACAACGTGTCTGGCGGAATGGCTTCACATGCAGATGAGATGTACTGCTTCAGCTGTTCAATTGTTTCTGGATTCTGGCGGTACACCTGGTCTTTCAAGTGTTCCCGCAGAAAGAAGTCACAGGGGTTCATGTCTGGCGAATAGGGAGGCCAATCCACGCCGCCTCCTGTATGTTTCGGATAGCCCAAAGCAATCACACGATCATCGAAATATTCATTCAGGAAATTAAAGACATCGGCCGTGCGATGTGGCCGGGCACAATATTGCATAAACCACGAGGTGGTCGCAGTGTCGTGTAAGGCAGTTTGTACCGCCACAAATTCACGAAGAATGTCCAGATAGCGTGATGCAGTAATCGTTTCGGATCTGAAAAATGGGCCAATGATTCCTTTGGAAGAAATGGCGGCCCAGACCAGTACTTTTTGAGGATGCAGGGACGATGGGACTGCAACATGGGGCTTTTCGGTTCCCCATATGCGCCAGTTGTGTTTATTGACAAAGCCGTCCAGGTAAAAATAAGTTTCGTCAGTAAACCAAATGCTGCCCACATGCATATCGCCGTCATCAATCCTGAGCACTATATCGTTAGCGAATGTCTCTCGTGCAGCAATGGTAGCGGCGCTGAGGGGTCGCCGCGTTTGAATTTTGAATGGATAGAGGTGTAAATTCTGGCACATGAGACGATACGTGGACGCAACTGCAACACGGCGAACGGAAACCCGAGGCCGCTGTTGGATCACCTGCTGCACTAGCTGCGCGTTGCCCTCTGTGGTTGCCGTACGTGGTCGCCCTACCTTTCCAGCACGTTCATCCGTCACGTTCCCAGTCCGTTGAAATTTTTCAAACACATCCTTTATTGTATCGCTTTTCGATCCTTTGGTTACATTAAACCTCCGTTGAAAACTTCGTCTTGTTGCAACAACACTGTGTTCTAGGCGGTGGAATTCCAACACCACAAAAATCCTCTGTTTTAAGGAATAAACCATGTTGTCTACAGCACACTTGCACGTTGTGAACAGCACACGCTTACAGCAAAAAGACGACGTACAGAATGGCGCACCCACAGACTGCGTTGTCTTTTATATCTTTCACATCACTTCCAGCGCCATCTGTTGTTGAAAATTGTAACTACTGTAATTTCGAAAGTTTGTCCGCCTGAAAATGTACTGTTGTCCCAAGCATATCGCAACAAACGGTGTATTTCTATCGCTGCTCGTTTAGTTTTTATTGCCATTTCAAATATACTGGTCATTTTTGAAACACCCTGTATGTTCACTGCAGTGCCGCGATACGTCTATGAACTCTAATGGAACTCTGTTCTTACGTACATAGTCACTTCACCACTCCTCAAGGAACTCCTTGAAAAACAGCCAGCTAATCTGTATCCTGGTAAAAAAGACTCTGAACTGTCAAATTATTGAAGTGGTGCTGCGATATACCAAGAATTTCAGAGTCAACATCTACACTCCTGGAAATGGAAAAAAGAACACATTGACACCGGTGTGTCAGACCCACCATACTTGCTCCGGACACTGCGAGAGGGCTGTACAAGCAATGATCACACGCACGGCACAGCGGACACACCAGGAACCGTGGTGTTGGCCGTCGAATGGCGCTAGCTGCGCAGCATTTGTGCACCGCCGCCGTCAGTGTCAGCCAGTTTGCCGTGGCATACGGGGCTCCATCGCAGTCTTTAACACTGGTAGCATGCCGCGACAGCGTGGACGTGAACCGTATGTGCAGCTGACAGACTTTGAGCGAGGGCGTATAGTGGGCATGCGGGAGGCCGGGTGGACGTACCGCCGAATTGCTCAACACGTGGGGCGTGAGGTCTCCACAGTACATCGATGTTGTCGCCAGTGGTCGGCGGAAAGTGCACGTGCCCGTCGACCTGGGACCGGATAGCAGCGACGCACGGATGCACGCCAAGACCGTAGGATCCTACGCAGTGGCGTAGGGGACCGCACCGCCACTTCCCAGCAAATTAGGGAAACTGTTGCTCCTGGGGTATCGGCGAGGACCATTCGCAACCGTCTCCATGAAGCTGGGCTACGGTCCCGCACACCGTTAGGCCGTCTTCCGCTCACGCCCCAACATCGTGCAGCCCGCCTCCAGTGGTGTCGCGACAGGCGTGAATGGAGGGACGAATGGAGACGTGTCGTCTTCAACGATGAGAGTCGCTTCTGCCTTGTTGCCAATGATGGTCGTATGCGTGTTTGGCGCCGTGCAGGTGAGCGCCACAATCAGGACTGCATACGACCGAGGCACACAGGGCCAACACACGGCATCATGCTGTGGGGAGCGATCTCCTACACTGACCATACACCTCTGGTGATCGTCGAGGGGACACTGAATAGTGCACGGTACATCCAAACCGTTATCGAACCCATCGTTCTTCCATTCCTAGACCGGCAAGGGAACTTGCTGTTCCAACAGAACAATGCACGTCCGCATGTATCCCGTGCCACCCAACGTCCTCCAGAATGTGTAAGTCAACTACCCTGGCCAGCAACATCTCCGGATCTGTCCCCCATTGAGCATGTTTGGGACTGGATGAAGCGTCGTCTCACTCGGTCTGCACGTCCAGCACGAACGCTGGTCCAACTGAGGCGCCAGGTGGAAATGGCATGGCTAGCCGTTCCACAGGACTACATTCAGCATCTCTACGATCGTCTCCATGGGAGAATAGCAGCCTGCATTGCTGCGAAAGGTGGATATACACTGTACTAGTGCCGACATTGTGCATGCTCTGTTGCCTGTGTCTATGTGCCTGTGGTTCTGTCAGTGTGATCATGTGATGTATCTGACCCCAGGAATGTGTCAATAAAGTTTCCCCTTCCTGGGACAATGAATTCACGGTGTTCTTATTTCAATTTCCAGGAGTGTATATATAGCAGTTCATGACAACCATTCTTACAAATTTCAAAACTCCGCTATCTCTCTCCCCACATCCACCACTGCTGGCGGCTCACCTCTAACTGCGCAACGTTACGCGCTGTTCACATCCATCTGCCCAACGCTACAATGGCGAGTATTACAACAATGCCAATCAGCCACAGATTGCACACAGCACAGCCAGTGATATTCATACAGAGCGTTACGTGGCATTACCAATAAAAAAAACCTAAACAGCCTACTTACAATGTAATACAGCGAACTATGAATAGCATTTCATTTTCATATTTTTTATGAATCATCTTACTGTCATTTATCTTACAGTGCACTCTAAGGACACATTGTTGCGGCCAGACGATTGCAGCTTCGTCTGGTCACAACACACTGCATTTAATGTGATCCTAAGAACAGCAAGTACCAAGATCTAGTAATCGCGATGAACGGTTAAATCGTTAGTTTTGCCTATGTTGTTTGTATCGGTGGCGGCCGGAGTGGCCGAGCGGTTCTAGGCGCTACAGCCTGGAACCGAGCGATCGCTACGGTCGCAGGTTCGAATCTTGCCTCGGGCTTGGGTGTGTGTGATGTCTTTAGGTTAGTTAGGTTTAAGTAGTTCTAAGTTCTATTGGACTGATGACCCCTGAAGTTAAGTCCCATAGTGCTCAGCGCCATTTGAACAATTTGTTTTGTATCGGTATGCCAAGCGAAAATTTTAGCAGAAATCGAAATACAGTGAAATGTTCACTAACACCCAAGAAATCTCACTTGATTTACTCCGTAATAGCCCCTCAAAAGGGTTGATTGGTATGAGTCACTGGAATGTAAGTGGTAATGTAGCATAGTAAACATGATAATGAAGTTTGATAAAAGAATATACGCTACGAGTTGCAGCAAATGGGACCAATTTTTTTCTGATAAAAGATTATGTGCGTGATTTAAGTGCTCGAGTGACGGCAGTAATATGTTTAGTTTCGAAACGTGTGATAAGTAGCTGAGTTTATATAAAATAACAATTCTCTTAGTGCTCTGCAGTCATTTATTTAACCCTTACGTACTGTGATGAGGCAGCTGCTATAAACTGAGGTACTGATTTCAATCAAATGGTTCAAATGGCTCTGAGCACTATGGGACTTAACAGCCGTGGTCATCAGTCCCCTAGAACTTAGAACTACTTAAACCTAACTAACCTAAGGACATCACACACATCCATGCCCGAGGCAGGATTCGAACCTGCGACCGTAGCAGTCTCACGGTTCCGGACTGCGCGCCTAGAACCGCGAGACCACCGCGGCCGGCCTGATTTCAATCAACAGAGGGGAATTGCTAAGAAAATAGTGATAGACATTACGTGGAGTACCAAAGAAAAGACACAAATTCCCTTGGCTCTGAGCACTATGGGACTCAACATCTACGGTCATCGGTCCCCTAGAATTACTTAAACCTAACTAACGTATTGACAACACACAACACCCAGTCATCACGAGACACAGAAAATCCCTGACCCCGCCTGGAATCGAACCGGGGAATCCGGGCGTGGGAAGCTCGAACGCTACCTCACGACCACGAGCTAAGGACACGCAAATTCCTCTCATCACGAGAGTTTCATACAAGGAATTGAACAAAAGCACAAACATTATAATTGTGCTCTTTTAGAACTATGAAATACTGCTCGTCCATCGATATACCAAGTATTGCTCTCAAATGGCTAGTCGCAGTTTCCGTCATTTGCTACAGTTTTTATTGGGTTAGATATGGGGTTTTGCTTTGTACAGGATTCATGAATGTTTCTCGTCCTAGACATTTAAATGCTGTGCAATATTTTAAAGCTGGCTGAAATACGTTGTTAATTTCTCAGGGACAGAATTTTATATAATGCTAAACATTTCGAACTGTTTACAGACTGAAGAGCCAAAGAAACGGGTACACCTAGCTAATATCGTGTAGGGTCCCTGCGAGCACGCAGAGGTGCTGCAACTCGACTTGGCATGGACTTGACTAATGTCTGAAGTAGTGCTGGAGGGAACTGACACCATGAATCCTGCAGAGCTGTCCATAAATCCATAAGAGTATGAGGGGGTGGAGATCTCGTCTGAACAGCATGTTGCATGGCATCCCAGATATGCTCAATAATGTCCATGTCTGGGGTGTTTGGTGGCCAGCGGAAGTGTTTAAACACAGAAGAATGTTCCTGGCTCCACTCTGTACCAATTTTGGATGTATGGGGTGTCGCATTATCCTGCTGGAATTTCCTAAGTCCGTCTGAATGCACAACGGCAATGAATGGATGCAATGATGAGACAGGATGCTTACCTGCTTGTCACCTATCAAAGTCGTATCTAGACGTATCAGGGGTCCCGTATAACTCCAGCCGCACATGATCCACCAGCTTGAACAGTCTCCTACTGACATACAGGACCCATGGATTCATGAGGCTGTCCCCATACCCGTAAACGTCCATCAGCTTAATACAATTTGAAACGAGTCTCGTTCGACCAGGCAACATGTTTCCAGTTATCAACAGACGAGTGTTGTTATTGACGGGTCCAGACGAGGCATAAAGCTTTGTGTCGCGCAGTCATCAATGGTACACGAGTGGGGCTCCGATGTCGAAGATTCCTGATATTCACGGTACACTCGTGAAATGGCCGTACGGGAAAATCCCCACTTCGTCTCTACCTCGGAGATGCTCTGTCCCATCGATCGTCCGCCAAATATAATACCATGTTCAAACTCACTTAAATCTTGACAAACTTCCACTGTAGCAGCAATAACCGATCTACAATCTGTACCTGACACTTGTCGTCTTTTATAGGCATTGCCGACCGCAGCACAGTATGCTGCCTGTTTACATGTCTCTGTATTTGAATACGCATGCCTGTACCAGTTTTTTTTTTTTTTTTTTTTTTTTTTTTTTTTTTTTTTTTTTAGCTTCAGCGTATAACATGCGGACAGTTAAGCCATACTTCGGCAGTGGCGCTTCCAGGTGTACCTGGAAACATTAACAGCTTTATCTGGCTTGAAAATGGAAATTTGTGGAAATTTCCAACTGCTTCTATTTCAGATACTACTTCTGCTTAATTTCATTTCACTTACTTATCATTGGTGTTTGACAGTGTAGTAGTGTAAAAGATAGACCATTAACTACAGTACTAACAATATTGTGTTGATTGCAACGCTTTTAAATCACAATAGAATCCTGAGTACAAGCCCACTGCGCCATGGGAATCTTTCTTATTATGACCATACTGTACCGAGGTAAATCTTTTCACGTTTGGAAAAACCTCAGTTTTGTGGAATTATTTTTGTCATTTGAGAAAAAGTCAGCAGCACATAAAAAGTAAGACAATCATGTAAAAATGGAATAAAGAAATATATTAAAAGTCTATTATTGGGCTGGCTAGAGGCTGAAGTCCGAAAAATGTTCCCAGGGAGAGCATTCTCCACTATTCGTTCGTAATGTGAGGAAGAAGCAATACAAGAGCTTTAGGGCTCGAAAAGTGCATAGTTTGCTTAACATTATGGGAGTTCTTCGGAAGTCATAAAACGTGCACTCTAAACGGGTAAACCAACGCAACTTTTATAGCCTCTATAGCAATTTTTACGATCTTGGTCCTATGTAAAATCTCTAAGTGGATCTAAGGCTTCCATCCAATCACTTGTTGACCAGTCTGCTGTTCATGTTAAGACAGCAAAACGAGAGATGAAGTTTTAAATTTCACGTTTAAGAAATGTTTCAAACAAGAGAATCGTACATGCTTACCGTCGTGTTACAAACGAACAGACTCCTGTATGGATGACGTAGTAATAAGCATCCGTGGCGTAGACAAACGATTTAAGGAGTTGAATAGAAATACGTCACCAGGTCGGGATGGTATCCCAATTCGGTTTTCCGAAGAGTACTCTACAGCATTTGCCCCTTATCTATCTTACTTTTACCGCGAATCACTCGCCCTGCGCGGTCGTAAGCGACTGGAAAAAATCGCAGGTGACTCTTGTGTACAAGAAACGCAAAAGAACGGACTCGCAAAATTACAGGCCATATCTCTAACATTGGTTTGCTACGGAATCCTTGAAAATTTTCTCGGTTCGAATATCATCCATTTTCTTTAGACCGAAAGCTTATGTCCACGAATAAGCATTTTTAGAAAGCATCTCTGCTGCGAAACTCAGCTTACCCTTTTCTCACATCATATACTGTGAACTATGGATGAAGGGCAGGAGGCAGATCCCATATTTCTAGATTTCCGGAAAGCAAACTGTTAAAGAAGGTACGAGTATCAGGAATAAATTCACAGATATGTGAGTGGCTCGACGTGGAATGTTCATCAGAGCCAAGGTTATCGTCAGGAGTGCCCCATGGAAGTGTGAGAGGATCGCTGTTCTTTTCTTTATATGTAAATGATTCAGCAGACAGGAAGGGCACCAATTTGCGGTTGTTTTCGGATGATGCTGTGGTGTATGGTAAGGTGTCGAAGTTGAGTGACTGTAGGAGGATACAATATGACTGAGACAAAATTTCTGGTTGGTAGGATTGAGCCTTAGTAAAAATTGCTGTTTTGAAGAGCGCGCCGCAGCCCGTAGCTTGAAGCAGTCGCCCTGGCGGTGGCGCCGCTGTGGCAGTCGCAGCCTTGGTGTGTCCCTCTGGTGGGAAAGGTTGCCTGTTCACGTGCCTTTAAGGGGCGCTATGAGCTCGCCAGTGGCACTCACTCTCCCCGGCGGTATTCCACAAGGTTACCGCCCTTCGGTTGTGCCATTCCAGCACTAATCGAAGCGCTAGTTTTGCAGGTGCCAGCCAGCTAGCCAGCCAGACAGCGCTACAGCCGAGCAGCCGAGCAGCCGAGCAGCCGAGCAGCCGAGCAGCCGAGCAGCAACAGCAGCAGCAGCAGCAGCGGTCCCGACGAGCATCAGCGGTCCAGCCTGTAGCAGCCAGCCACCCTCCTGCAGCAGCGGTCCAGCCAGCCAGCCATCCCGCCCTCCAGCAGCGGCGGCAGCAGCAGCTGCAGCAGCAGCCCCGTCCGCGACAGCGGCGCCAGCTGCGGCACTCCTGCCAGTCGGCGTCAGCTTCAGTTTCCGCGCCAGCAGCGTGGGACTCTGGTCGTCGTCCGTCTTCGTCCGTCTTCGTCTTCTTCCGTCTTCGTCTGTCCCCAGTTTTCTTCTTCTTCTTCTTCCCCTTTCCTTTTTGTCCTGTGTACGTTTCTATATCCTTGTCATCATGTCAGCGCCCACCACCACTACGACCACTACTACCACAGCCATAGTCTACGCGTCCCCCTCTGCCGCCACCACCACCATTACATGGTGTGCCCAGTCACACCCCCCTCTTTCCATCCCTCCTCTTCTCACTCTCCCTTCGCCTTCGCTCTTTTTCGCCCCCTCTCCAGCTTCTTCCTCCCGCTCCTCTCCCTCTGCTCCTTTCCCCCCACTCCCCCAGCCTGTTGCTGCAGCTCCAGCTAGGGTGGTGGCCAGTCGGGCCACTGCCCACGCCCAACTCTCCTCATCGCCTTCGCCGTCACCGCCACCGCCGTCGCCATCACCGTCATCATCTCCGGCGCCGTCTGCTGCGTCCACGCCAGGACCTGCCCGTTCCCGCCACCTCCCTATAGCTCCCATCCCTCATGTCACCACCCACCCTTCTGCCGCCGTTAAACGCCCTAGTGGCACCGCCACCTCCTCTGCTCCCAAAAAGGCCCCACCCCGTCCTCCTTCCCCCTCTCAGGATGCCATGGATGTCGCCCCACCTGCCCCTGCTCCCTCTGCTTCCTCCTCCTCTTCCCCCCCTTCTTTCTACAACTACCGCCTCTCCCGTCCGGATCCTTCCCTTATTGAGGCCCGGAATCTCTCCCTCCTCCTCCGTCGACACGTCCCTGGTGCCCCCGTCCCTCTCCTCACTCCCAGATGGGATTCCGTTCTCATCTCCTCCCCCAGCCCTACCCTCCATACTAACATCCTCTCCTGCCTCCCTATCACCCATTTTGGTTCCAACGCTCTCCCTCACCCCTGCTCCTTCTCCATCTCCCACCCGCCAACCATAACCCCCTCGTCGCGCACCGACCCTCACCGCTGTGATCACTCGGCTCAGTCCGACGATCACGGAGGAGGAGGTGTTAACGGAGCACAAGGCGCATCCCACACCGGAGGTGCGGGCGGTCTGCCGCATTTTCAACTCATCCGGCTCGGCCCCACCCGCCTTATGCGGGTTTTCTTTGAGGACGCCCCCTCCATTGACTATTGAAGGAGCGTGCCCTCCTCTTCCACCAGCGCTATAAGGTCGACCCCTCCCGTTCTCCTCCGGAATCCCTGCGCTGCCAGAGGTGTCTGCGCTATAACGCACACCCAACAGCTGAGTAACGCGAGGCCCCCACCTGCCCACATTGTAAACAAACGCACTTCCTCCGGCAGTGCCCTAACCTACAATCCCCTCCCTCCTGTAATACCTGCAATCGTCCCCATCCCACCTACTCCCAAAAGTGTAAAGCCCGACCCCCTCCGACCACTCCTGAACTCACTGTACCTGTCTGTTCTCTGGACGCTCCCACCCCTCCTGGCAATTCCCTTCGTCCCCCCCCCCCCCCCCCCACGGCACAGGACATCATCAGGTTCCTCACCATTGTCTTACAAAACGTCCACCGTTTCCAGCGCCCTCACACCCTTCAACAGGTCTCCCTCGCTGCCTGTTCCATTTTCCACTTGAAAATGTATGCCACCTACTCCAAAAACCAGGCCCATTTAACCTTCTCCCGGCTTGACACCCTTGTCTAAATCTCTGTCATGGCGCGACAGCACCATATCCTTTTCAACAACATCCGCTCCCTTCCCGCCAACAAGAATCTCTTCCTGCACACCCTTGCCACCCACAGCGTGGATGCCTTCGTCCTCAATGAAACTTTCCTCCAACCCCACCACACCATCCACATGTCGCCCTACCTCCTTCACCGCTCCGATAATCCCCTCCTGATTGCGTGTGGCGGAGTTGCCATTGGTCACCACCGCCAGATCCCAATACGGCTCCAACCTTTCCTTCCCGACCCCACCGAACACCTGATCATTAGTCTCTTCTTCCCTGGCCTTACCTGCGCCACCATCTATGTCCGCCCTAACGTCCCTATTCCCTTCGACTTCCTCTCACACATTGACTGTACCTTCTCCTCCTACATGATAGCCGCCGACCTCAACATCCATAGTCGTTCCGCCGCCCAGTTACGGCGGTGGCATCGGTTCCTCTCCTCCCTTCAAGGGTACCTCATCCCAATCCCCCAGCACACCCGTGCCGAATCCAACTCCACTCCCGATGTTATCCTTTCCTCCACTAACCTCCTTGGCCGCATAACGGTGGATGTCCTGGAACCTATTGGTAGCGACCATCTCCCTGTCCTCCTCACCATTTCCGACGGTCGTCGCCCCTGCCCCGACCCTAATAATGACCATCTCCCAAAGTATATCCATGACTATTCCCATGCAAACTGGAATGCCTACCGGGATACCCTCTCCACCCAGGTCGATAGCCACCCCTTCACCTACCGCCACCCTGACGATGTAACCCATGCCGCCTCCTTTCTCCAGCAGACCTTGTCTGAGGCCGTGGAGGCCCACGTCCTTACTGTCGCCATCCACCCCCACCGTCCTACCTTACCCCCACAGGCCATCCTCCTCCTCCGTGAATCCCGTCGTCTCTACCGTGCCTTCCACCACACGCGTGACCTGGACACACTACGACGCCACCAGCAACTCCAGCGACACATTCTAAATTTGCTCGCGGCCAAGAAACGCTGGGACTGGCGACAGACATGCACCCATTTGAATACCACCCTACCTATCAATTCGTCCAATTTCTGGTCAGCCTTCCGTCGCCTTACCGGGACTAAACCCTCGCCCTACTATCCTCTCCTACGTGATGATCACCCATTCCCTGACACCCTTAGTAAGGCCAATCACTTTGCCTCCTACCTCTCCGATGTATTTTCAATCCCCGACGATCCCCAGTACGATTACTCCCTCTTCCCGGATGTCCGCGATCGAACTGACACCTCTGTCCCTCCCCTTGCTCCTGGTTTCCAGTGCTTGGACAACATTGCACACACAGAATTCAATGCCCCTATCACTATACAGGATTTCATTGCTACACTCCGCACCAAACGCAACACCGCTCCTGGTCACGATCGTGTCACTTACCGTCACCTTCGTGAAGCTCCTGTCTCTTTCCTCTCCACCCTGGCCAGGCTCTAGAATGTAGTCCTATCCACCGGTTACTACCCCGACTTGTGGAAAACCTCACGTATCCTGATGTTCCTTAAACCTGGTAAACCGCCATCCGCTGTCTCCTCCTACTGTCCCATCAGCCTTACCTCGGTCTTCAGCAAGGTCCTGGAATCTATCCTCACCCGCCGCATCCACCAGCATCTCCGCCAGCACCGCCTCCTTCCCATCACCCAGTGTGGCTTTCGGCCATCCTTCTCTTCCGACGACCTTCTCCTTCACCTCACTCATCTCCTTTCTGAACAGCTTAATTCCTGTCGCTCTGCAATCTTCCTCTCCCTGGACCTCAAACGTGCTTATGTCCGCGTATGGCATTCCGGTCTCCTCTTCAAGCTCCAAACCTTCCCTCTTCCCATTAATTACGTCCGTCTGATCGGCTCCTTTCTCTCCCGCCTTCCGTCCTACGTCACCATCTATAACACAGATTCCTACACCTTTTTTCCCTCCGCTGGTGTGCCCCAAGGCTCCATCCTCTCCCCCCTTCTGTACCTTTTGTATGCGGCGGACATGCCGCCGCCGTCACCCCCCGTCCACCTTCTCCAGTTTGCCGATGACACCGCCTTCCTTGCCCTTGCCCCCACCCTGCAGCGCTCCCAACATTTCCTCCAATCCCATCTTGACCGGTTCACCGCTTGGTGCAACCAGTGGTTGCTGAAGGTCAATCCCTCCAAACCTCAGGCGATCATTGTAGGCAAAACCACCCCTCTCTTCCGGCTCCTTGATTTCTGTCTCACCATCTATGGCTGTCCTATCGCCCTCAGTCCCACCCTCGTACCTTGGCGTCACCCTCGACCGTCGCCTCTCCTGGACCCCCCATCTCCGGACAATCCAAGCCAAGGCACACTCCTGATTCCGCCTCCTCAAGCTCCTTTCGGGCGGTACGTGGGGTCTGGACCCCTCCACCCTCCTCCACACCTATAAATCCCTCATCCGCCCTATCCTCTGCTATGCCCATCTGGCCTGGATCTCCGCCGCCCTTCCTTTTATAAATCCCTTCAAATCCTTGAACACCATGCTCTCCGCCTCACCTATCGCATCCGTCTCCCCTCCCCCAAGTGGATCCTGTACGACCTCATTCCTTTCCCCCACCTCCTCCTTTTCGTTGAGAGGATATGGATCCTGTACACCTCCCGCAAATTCGCCCTCCTCACCCGTTTGTCTCGCCCATCCTCTCCCAACGCCGCCCGCTGCCGCGCCTGTATTCTCACGTCCCACTCGGTCTCCATCTCTCCACCCTCCTTATCCTCTCCCAAGGTGGCTTCCGGCAGCTCCCCCTCCCTGATGATGTCCTCCTCCCCTCCATCTACCCCTCCTATCAACTTTGATCCTCCCTCCCTCTTCCTCTGTCTGTTCCTTTGGGCACCCTCCCTCCCTCCTCCCTTTCTCCCCACCCCTCCCCCGGGCTTACCCTCCCCTGTCCCTCTCCCTCTCCTCCGATCTCCTCAGCCATTGGCATCTTTGTTCTCCCCTCCCCACCCTCTCCCCCCTCGCCTTTCTTCCCCTCTTAGCAGGTCCCCGAACTCGCACTCACTAAGTGGACTTTCGCGCGATGGAGATCATCGCCATCTGTGTCTCGTGTGTGTGTGACGTCGTTTTGTGTTTTTAGTGTCCATCGTCACGTTTCTACGTTCACTTGTGCCATCGGATTCTGTGTGCCGTGTCAACGTGTCAACGTGTTTTCGGTGTCGTTATCGTCGAGTGTGAACGGCTCCGTGTTTTTTTTTTTTTTTTTTTTGTGTATCTGTGATCACTATTCTTACCCCGTCACTATGTTCATTCTGTTTCTCCAACCTTTGTTCTGTCATTGTCAACACCATGGCTGAAGAGCGGCGTAGCATGCCGCTGACAGCCTGCCTGTTTGTATAGGTATTAAAATAACAATAAAGGAAAAAAAAGACTCGCCAGTGGGTGAGTCTAGGTCAGTTTCTCGTCCCCAGCTTGCTAGTCTGTGTCTAGTCCGCATTTCTTAGGCATTTAGTGTTTGTCTGTCGTTCGGAGCGCTAGTATGTCTGTCGTTCGGATCAACCTTTACAGCCGGCAAATGAGAGTTTCCACACCGCCAGTAAGAGAACTCATCGAGTGGTCGCCCGGTCGGGGCCTGGTTCCTGCATCTGAGTCTGCGCGTTAGGCCGCCAGTCTGCTTGGGTAGTCTCAGGCAATGGTCATTGGCGGTTGGATCGGTCGGTTGGTCGGTCTCGCACTGAGACACAAGATGACTTGTCCGTCTTGAGCGTCGGCGCATGTGAGGTCACCACGTGAGTGCATTAAGCCGCAGCGTATAGTAAGGGGTAGTGAACTCACGGTCGACACAAGAGCAACAGCAGTCAAACCACGACATTTGTCTGGCTGGTGCGAGCCGCAACGCCGTGAGACGGAAGATCGGCGCGCCTTTCTGCGTCCGTTGATGTGGCTGGCAGCGGACACTTCGGGAGAGAGATTTGGGGGTGCTGCGCCAGGTCTTCTCGAGTAATCGCAGTTTATTAGAAGTGATTGCTGACATCTTCTCTGATTTACTCTTGTTAAATTCTACTTGTCTTCTTGATGAGGTCACCAGCCGTGTGCTTTGGGGTCGTCCCACCATATTTCTCCGTTTGCCCACCCGGGGCAAGATGGTTGTTTATAAATTGAGTTGTCCGTTTTTCCCGTGTGGAGTAGGGGTCGGGTTAGAGCAACCTGTGGTTTGGATTGTTTGTTAATCTCCCTATCAATCTACCGTACGTTAGTAGCTGCCTCTGTCATGTTTGTGGGATTTGGTGTGTTAACGAATTTATTTATTGCTTGGAGTGTAACGGCCTAATACCTGAAATATGTTTTGATCTTTGGAAGCTTTGATATTACTGCCTATGATCTTGAGAGCGGTATCTGTGTACTATAGAGCATCTTAGCTACTGTTGGGCCAACCTTGTAGAATTTTATATAAGACTGCATTTCCTGGTCTTTTATTTAAATGATCATTTTAGTATATAAAGTTACCACCCTTTCACTGTAAGACTTTTCTTAGAAGTTAAAATAAAGTTGCACCTTCGGTGGCAAGGTTAATAGTTTAATTGTTAGTGTTTTGTACAATTTCCATCCCTCCTACAGGGGATGCATAGATTGTGTGCTTGTGTAAATTTTTTGCCACATTTATTTATTTATTGTTCTGTGGGACCAAATTAAGGAGAAATCTCCATGGTCATGGAACGAATCAATACATGAAATTATAACACGATATTAGAAACAGATAAAATGAAATACAAAAAAACATATTCAGGTGTCAAGTCGTAAGTTTAAATAAAGAAAATCAACAATGTAACACTGGAATTTGCTTAATTTTTTAGCTCTTCCAGGAGCTGCTGGACAGAATAGAAGGAGTGAGCCATGAGGAAACTCTTCAGTTTAGACTTAAAAAGGGTTTGGGCTACTGCTAAGATTTTTGAGTTCTTGTGGTAGCTTATTGAAAATAGATGCAGCAGAATACGGCACTCCTTTCTGCGCAAGAGTCAAGGAAGTGCATTCCACATGCAGATTGGATTTCTGCCTAGTATTAACTGAGTGAAAGCTACTAACTCCCGGGAATAGGCTAATATTGCTAACAACAAACGACATTAAAGAAAGTATATACTGTGAGGGCAATGTCAGAATTCCCAGACTACTGAATAGCACCTTACAATACTGTTTGTAATGGGCTGCTGCATTTAGATTTTGACTGTTTCTAACGTTTTGATATAATTGCCACTTTGTTCTAAAAGATATTCTTATCCCTCTAGTCAGCCATCCAGGCTGCCTGTTTGTGCCAGTACCTGTTTTGAACGTTCTATCGGGAAGCAACTTTCAAAGAGCACGAGAAAAGTCTGGAGAAAAAATCATTATATTTATCGTCTACTGTATCAGCGCTATAAACATCTTGCCACTCTTGTTCCTTGATAATGTTTACAAAGGTCTCTAGAGCAACTGGATCAGCTCTCCCAAACAGCTGATGACTATATTTAACACGTGTTGCACCACAAAAATCTTTTAGAGTAAAAATTTGTGCATCATGATCTGAAAGGCCATTCACCTTTATGCTAACAGAATGACATTCTAGTACTGAGGAATGAACATAAATGTTGTCTATGGTTGTTCTATTGTTCCCTTGCACTCTCGTTGGAAATAATACGGTTTGCATAAGATTACATGAATTAAGGAGGTCTACCAGCATCCCCTTCCTCGCACAATCGCTTATACAATTAATATTGAAGTCACCACATATAACTAAATTTTTGTATTTCCTATAAAGTGAACCAAGAACCTCCTCTAGCTTTCGCAAAAATGTTGTGAAATCGGAGTCTCGGGATCACCACATATAACTAACTTTTTGTATTTCCTATAAAGTGAACCAAGAACCTCCTCTAGCTTTCGCAAAAATGTTGTGAAATCGGAGTCTGGGGATCTATAAATAACAACAGTTAGAAGCTTAGCTCCATTAAATTTAACCACACCTGCACAACATTCAAACACTATTTCAGTGCAGTACTTTGAAACATGAATTGACTCAAATGAGTTGCCGTTTTTCACATAAATGGCTACTCCCCCACACCGGAAAGAGCTCCTCGAAAAGCTGCCAGCCAACCTATATCCTAGTAAAGGAAGCCTGTGAATTATCTCCTTATTTAAGAAGTGTTCAGATATACCAATAATTTCAGATTCAACATCTATAAGCAGTTCACTAACTTTATATCTAATACCTTGTATATTTTGATGAAATATACTATTTCCCTCATTACTCGGATACCTAAGCTTTGTCAAAAGTGGTTCCTTTGTTAGAGAGACTTCCCTTAAGCAGGAATACCTAACATCATTTTTCCCTCGCTCTGTTTTCGAGTGGAACAGGAAAAGAAATGAATGGAACGGGGTACCCTCCGCGACATGCCGTACAGTAGATTGTGGAACATGATGTGGATCCAGATGCATATGTACAGCTTTTCCTTCCTATATCTAGTTGGTCCACTAGATTCTCGGATTGCTCACAGAGCATGACGATAGGTGATTTCGAGTTATAATCTGAAGGTCGATTGTGAAACACAAATGATGACAATTACGATATCAACAGTCATGCAGTCCAGCTTGACACGAGATAGTAGATTTTGAATTTACCGAGAATGAAGGATAACTCTAATGGGAAAGGATGCTGGGCGGTATATTTCGTAGTTTAGTTTAATGGAACAACTTACGTGGCCTAACGGACCCAGAGAAATCTATGTTGAGTGGGTAAGAGGTTTCAGCTAACCATTAAGAAAACACTGTAAGTGGCAAAATGTTAAATAGATCTCACTACCTTTAGGGATCGTCTCAAAATCACAAATCCTGCACCATTAGGTTGCAGATGGAGCGGGAAATTGTGTATAAAAGCGGTACTATGAAAATCCAGGAAGAACGTGTGGCACACACGTCTTGTTAAATATTTCTATAATTTGTTTTGCTCCACTGTTTCTTTCGATCGGAATATTGCTTCATAATTAACTTAAGGACCCAATCTTATGGGGCGCTTTCCACACACTCAAAAATTTTCGCATATTGAAAGACAGATAGTTAAAAAAAAAATTCCTTTCCTGACATGTTCGCGATTTCGTTATAAGAATATAAGAGAGTTAGGTATTTATCCAACACAATGCAGTAGGAATTCAAATGAGAGTGGAGCTCTAGTGTGAGAAATAAGCATCGCTGCTCAAGTTGGTAAAATTAGATTATAATGAGGCAAAACGATCCATTAGGGGGGGTAAGTTACTACAGGTGGAACTGACTCGCCTGCAATATAGATACGCTGCCTTTAGTGCGCTATGGACACATAAACCGATCTAATTTAGTAGACTGGAAGCCAAGTCCAGTGATGTAATCCGTTCATCGTGGGCTAAGCTCTCTATACAAGCTGGCCGGGAATTACAAGTCATAGTGCTTGTAACTTTGATCCTCAAAAATATATATTGAAGTGTGTTATTCCAGGATTTCGACGTTTTTATTGAAGTTTGTACAACTATCATGGGTTTTCAGTTCTTTAGATGCAGAACTGGATTTTACTGATGTGACAAATATTATGTGAATTTAGAAAAGCACATATATTCCTTGGGATGATATAGTCATATGTTCTTTGCACTTCAAAGTTTTATGGCCGGACGCGGTGGTCTCGCGGTTCTAGGCGCGCAGTCCGGAACCATGCGACTGCTACGGTCGTAGGTTCGAATCCTGCCTCGGGCATGGATGGGTGTGACGTCCTTAGGTTAGTTAGATTTAAGTAGTTCTAAGTTCTAGTGGACTAATGATCACAGCAGTTGAGTCCCATAGTGCTAAGAGCCATTTGAACCATTTAAACTTTTATGTAGGGAAGAGCTTTAACGTGGAGGCAGATGCACAGTTGGAACTACAAAAAGACAGTTCAGTCACTTATTCGTTGGGCATATTGAGGGTTTTTGAGGATTAGACTCCTATTTGACGGACGCTTCAGCTGAATTAGAGCTATATTATATTTATTCATGCGCCAAGGAACGAGATTCTGGAGTAGACAGTAGTGAGAGACGCAGCTTTCCAGCTAAAGCCCACTAAGAAACACAAACGTTATGGACTAAGTCGTGAACACGAAGTGCTAGGAATATCTTCATACATAAGTATAGACCACTGCACATATACGTAACCATGTGGAAAACAAGAGTGTGAACGAAATGACACAGCGAGAAAACAAGAATAGCTGGAGGAGGAACGCGAAACTCAAAAAGTACCCATGGTTATACGAGGGAAATGTATATTCTTTGTAAACGGTAATTGAAGACGTCTTTCGATATAACAGAAACAGGGGGGTAACTATACGAACATGAAGAGCGCAGATGAAAGGTCAGCAGTGAGATAAGAAGACTGTCTGTGAAAGGTGGAACGAATATACAAACAGGCTTTGTTACAGAACTACACTAGAAGACAATATTTTGCAAAGAGAGAGATGTTTCCTTTGGTCTCAAGTCATAGGATTTAACACATCGCTCTGCTGCAGCATGTGAAACAACGAGAATAATCGAATCTCCCCTCGCCCCAGGCCACTAAGTAAACTTTTTCAGCACGAAGTAATTTTATACGAGTACGTGGCTCAAAGGGCTGTAGGTCATCCATGAACCAATTTGCGGGTGGGGGAACAAAGAAACAATATTGAACTGAATGGGAAGGAACACACACTACAGTGAAAATTACCTACACTTGCATCCCCACCACACACACACACATTATATTAATACATAGAATACGTTGTACAGACGCCTGCATAACGTAACGTTAACAAAGAAGGATAAAATAAAGCCATAAATATCATAAAATTTTGTGGTGGAAAATTTCAGCTCTGAAATCCGAATTTGTATTTGTATTTTATCAATGTCATGAGTGTTTTACAACTATGAAACGAAGCTGCTAAAGTTGTAGAACTGTTTGAAAGTCCATTTACAAGAATACCATTTTCACGTACCTGTGAAAAATGGAAGTCCATGACGTTCAGCAAGTTAAATTAATGATTTTTACCCGTCCAGAAATATATGCATTTGTTTGACCTTTGTAAGATGATGAATGTAGTAACCCATTAGGATGGTAATGTGATGGTGCTGTGAATCTTTTACACGAATTATTTTCATCGTTCCTGGAATTTGTCTTCGACTGTGTAAGCCACATCTAATTATCTACATGTTGCGTAATTTAATGGGTAATCTGCTTTCAGCAGTGAAGTTAAGTAGTACTGACGGAGTAGCATAGCACGTGTGCACTACAGCGGTGTGAGTCAATGACCGCGCTGTGACGTTAGAATACCGATGCGTAGCATGTAAGAAACTTAACTGCACCATTTTTCAGTGTCAAAAGTAAATCTAATCAGCTGTGGGAACACTGATGCCGTGTGGTCTAGTGCGGTGCGAGGATTGACCTCTTTATATCTGAGACGCAGTCCGTAGAACAGTAGAACTGAAGTAATACTCGATAATTTGACTTTATTGCGCAGCTGAAAGAACAGCCTCGGTTGCACATGTCGTTCTCACGTAGGCTGCATGTCTCTTATGCGACAGCCGATGTCTCCGTAGATACGTGACTGCAGATTTAGATCGGGTAGTGCATGGAACGACCTGTGAGTTATGTTGAAGGGAACTTTAACTTGGAGCACTCTGGCAGTAGAACTTGGCCTATAAGGAAAGCCATAAAACCAGAGAAAGTACACCGACAGAATATAAGGCTTCTATATATACTGAATGCTTTCACTTTAATACTGCTTACTAGAATTTTAGAGGTGGGTGGTTGAGTGCAGCGCTATCATGCGAAACCAGTAACTGTACTAACATTGTCCAGAAGATGTGTGTTAACACGCAATAATCTAGTGATAATGTGTTAGTAAGGCGATTCACAACTATCAGAGCAGTAGTTCATTGCCACTTGCGCGTACGTCGAAGTTGAAATTAAAGAAGGTGAATGAGAGTGATAATAATAAAAGTGCAAGGGGATTATGTACCGAATGTAAGATTCACAGACGAACGCTGTAGAAGACGAACAGTAGTGTTTTACCTAGGAAAACATAATGTTTCCTGCTCAGTGTTTCACTCTAGTGACCGATTTCAAGATCACGCAATCGAGTGCACGTTAGAGAGGGCCATAGACAATTTCCGGCATTTTCTACTATTTTTGTTGTTGTCAGACATGAGGTCGTGTTTTGTGCGGCATTTGTAAATGTTTTGATGTCTGTTTCTTTGTTAAAGCTATGTGCGAGATATTTTTAATTTTTCAGTTATACGACCATATCCCAAGTAACGTCCTACTAGGTTTAGAATTAGTTACATAATGTGTGGATGGTTACGCATAAGCCATAAGTTCTCGGTTGTGCACCATCTTGTAGCTTGAAACGGAAGATTGTATGTACTGTGGAACATCTGATATTTGCGTACGGACGGAGTTCCTTTGTACATAAATGTGTTTGCAGTTGCGAATGTGGACAACAGAAGCTGTATAATGGGATGACGACAGTGAAAATTCGTGCCCCACGGGGTGTAGAACCCAGAGTTACCGCTTATCGCGAGCGGTAGGCTTGCGTTAAGCTATCCGAGAACAAATAACGTCCAGACACACAGTTCCATATGTGGTCATTCCATCATACAGCTTCTGGTTGCCCATATTCGCGACTGCGAATAAATTTCATGTATTTCATAACGTCTGTAGCCGCCGCAATGGTACATGTCCGAAGGAATATTGCGTCTTAATTTCGAATAACATAGACACAGCAATACCGTATGAGTTTCTTTAATATTTTAACAATTTAGCTGTCTTTAAAATGATAATATGTGTTAGGATTCAAGAGCTTATGTTATAAAATTGATTTAATTTTTAACTACAATGACATTATCATGGAAAGAATAGTTACTATCCACCGTATAGCGGAGAAGCTGAGTCGCAGATAGGAACAAGAAAAAGCCTATTCTGCCTATCTATGGTGAATAGCAGCTATACTTTTCATAATATTATCATTATTCCATCATGGGGTTTCCGTTGTTTAATATTTAACTGGTTTTTGCTAATAAGCCTTCTGAATTTGATGTCAACTTATGGCTATTCGGTGTACAGTTAACTACAAATGTAACACAGTGTTAAATAAGTATTGTCAAAATGTGCACGTTAACAGTGTTTTTAAATTTCAGTAGAAAAAATGTTTTTAAGCACAAGACCTCACATTTGGAATCATCTTATTTCTACGGATTAGTTTTTCTAATTTCAGAAAAAGACAGCAGAAAAAATAGTCATTACCATGATTTAAAAAAGGAACGAGGAAATATATTAAGCTTCTGCTACACGGTTGTCTCTCTGGAAAGGTTTCGAAGATACAACACTGTCATACGGTGTGGTTCACCTATATACAAAATAAGATGAATTGATGACGAATCAAGGAAGAATTTAAGTGGCCAAGGGTTCTGGAATGGAATAGAGCGATTGCTAAACATACAAATTGTGCAGAGCGCAGTATAAGTGAATGCATTCTGCTATCTAAGTGTACTAATATGCAAAGTGTGTGATGAATTGGAGGTATAAGAAATTATTTCGAAGAGGTACCAATAACTACAATGCATTTTCATATTAGTAAACATGCGTGCATTGGTACTGACGGAATGAAAAACAGCAGGGTAACTGATTATCACCCAAGCCTGGAAATGTAGCTACGGAATCGGAAAGGCATACAATTATTCCGGTACTTTAAGTGCTCTTCAGCACATAAAAAATGACAGGCTGCGAAACACAGATGTAAGTTAGTTCTACCAGTGGATGTAAAATAGGAAGCCGGCCGGAGTGGCCGAGCGGTTCTAGGTGCTACAGTCTGAGGCCGCACGACCGCTACGGTCGCAGGTTCGAATCATGCCTCGGGCACGGATGTGTGTGATGTCCTTAGGTTAGTTAGGTTTAAGTAGTTCTAAGTTCTAGGAGACTGATGAACTCAGATGTTAAGTCGCATAATGCTTGGAGCCATTTGAATTTTTTTTTTTTTGTGTTTAGTAAATAACTTACAAACAGTAGTTTGGAAAGTTTGGCTGTACTACATTTACTAGATGTTCAGTGAAGCTCTTCACACCAACAATTACTGATACGTTTAAGATCTCGTTATACTGTTTACACCCAGACGATTTGTGGCAAAGCCCCCCAGATAATGTATATTCCGTCAGTATTTGAAGGAACACAGACGTACTAAAAACTATTCCACAATTCCACAACAATACTTATACACCAATTTAATATTAAGAGCAGGCAACATACAAAATTATACTATGTACAAAATAATACCTACAGTTATGTAAAATGATGTAAAACGTTCACGTATTTTAACTACGATGTCTTTTAAAAACCTGTAACGAAATAAATTATATCCTGTTCCTACACCCTTCTAACATTAAGAGTAGGTTATGTAAGAAATTATAGTATGTTCCATAATTGTTAAAGAGTGCATCTAGTACAGTCGCTGGACTAGAATGGCGCTGTACTCAGAACTAGAATAATATCTGTAATCCGTTTACGCGCCAAAACGGCTACCAGTAGCCTGTAAACAGTCGTTCACTGCTGTCGATTAGTCCAAAAGTTACTAGTGATGGTGGAACAGACGTAGCAATTGCAAGATAAAGAATTCGGTACCTATAGATGATTCATCTACCAACTGCAATAACAGTTCTGCTCTTGTTTCTGCCAGATCTTAGAAAGAAAAGTGTAACTAAAAAAAAAAAAGTCGACTTTGAAAACGGAGAACTGAAGCATAAAGACTTTTAAGTAGTACCTTATCGTCATTAGTTTAATGTGAAGCTACGCAATTACACTGAGAAGTGCGTCAGCAATAGCAACAAAAAGTAAATTTCGAAAGGTTGTGGTCGTAAACAGTTCCTTACAATTAAAATGTATGGTATCAAGTGTTTGAAGTGACCGTATTACTCTAATAGACGTTTGCAATTGCTGATACATGAGCTTCTGGAGAGTCTGACGAGATTCCTTGAATATGAGAACGCTGTAAATCTTCTTGGGTAGTCGGCACGCGTGCATAGATTGCGAGTTTACCCAGAGAAAAATATCCAGTGGCGTCAAATCATTCAAACGTGCAGCTCAGCCGGAGTCGCCTTCACGTCCTATCCACTGACCAAGGAGGAGCTGGTTGAGCGCTTTCCCAGCGACAGGTGAGTAGTCAGCGGACTGGCATTATCTTGCTGAAATGTTAGCCCAGGATGGCTTGCCATGAAGGCAACAAACCAGGGCTTACAATATCGTCTACGTACCGTTGTGCTACTAGGGGGCCACGGATGAGAACCAAAAGCGGCATTCCAGACCAGCATTCCGGGTTGTCGAGTTGCGTGGTGGGCGACAGTCAATTTGCTTTACCACCACTGTCCGGGGCGTCTCTAGAGCCATCTTCACTGGTCACTGAGGCTTAGGTCGGAGCGTGGCTCATCACTGAAGACAGTTCTTTTCTAGTCAATGAGATTTCAGACCGAAGCCAGCCTGCGCTTACATTTCAGCAGAGATGATGCCCGCCTGGACAGTGAGAGAATTTCCACTGCTTGCCTTCGTCGTTGCCAAAGACAACACTGACCCTGAAGGATGCCGAATCTGTCTCCAATTAAAAACGTTTGGAGCATTATGGGCAGGGCCTTACCACCAGCTAAGGAGTTTGACGATGCAACACGCCAACTAAACAGGATCTGCCAAAAGATTGTCATCAGGAGAACATACAACAACTCTATAAATCAATGCCAAGCCGAATAACTGCTTTCATAGGAGCCGAGGGGGACCAGCGTGTTACTGACTTGCTCAGTTCTTGACGATCTACCTTACGAATAAATCATCCGATGTTTCTGAAATTGTTCTCATTTTTTGTCTGTACATGTACATCTCATCTTCCGATTTTTCGTCCCATTCGGATAGTTCGTTCGTAGTGCGGCATTTTCATTTTCATTCACTTATTTTTCTTACATTGTACGTGGATGCGGGTAGTGCGAGCACCATGGGTGTGTGGCTCTTGTAATGGTGCTTGCCAACATGTTATTGACTTACTCTGAAGCTATTTCTGCTGAATAACTCCTCCAACTTATCTAAAATTGTAATCATTTGTTTGTCTGTACATCTACATAACGTCTACCAATTTCCATCCGGTTCGAGTAATTCCTTCGTCATGCATCGCTTATTTTTTGTTTTAGACTGTAGACGTCCTCTAGGACAAATGGAGGCACCGCGGGAAAAATTTGTGCGTTTCTTCGATGAAGTAAAGACTAATGACGTCGTCTACGAAACCCCGGTACGAAACGTTGGCACTCCACCGCCTCTGATGTTCAACCTCCTTCGGCCAGTGGGGACTGTCAGCAGCCCATCAGTGCGTATTTCTTACATTCAGCTTTCTATGATTCGTAAAGATTGTTCCGATGGTAATGGGGATATGGAGATTCGTTGAGGACAGAAGCAATTATCCTGATATTGCATAGCATAGGAGCAGCAGAATTCCATGCCTCATCTGCAATTACGCTGATTAGTTTGTTGGTGACATGACACACCATACGGACATCTACATCTACATCCATACTCCGCAAGCCACCTGACGGTATGTGGCGGAGGGTACTTTGAGTATCTCTACCGGTTCTCCCTTCTATTCCAGTCTCGTATTGTTCGCGGAAATAAAGATTGTCGGTATGCCTCTGTGTGGGCTCTAATCTCTCTGATTTTATCATCATGGTCTCTTCCAGAGATATACGTAGGAGGGAGTAATATACTGCTTGACTCCTCGGTGTAGGTATGTTCTCGAAACTTCCACAAAAGCCCGTACGGAGCTACTGTGCGTCTCTCCTGCAGAGTCTTCCACTGGAGTTTATCTATCATTTCCGTAACGCTTCTCAATTACTAAATGATATGTTACGAAGCGCGCTGCTCTCCCTTGGATCTTCTCAGTCTCTTCCATCAACTCTATCTGGTACAGATCCCACACTGCTGAGCAGTATTCAAGCAGTGGGCGAGAAAGCGTACTGAAACCTACTTCCTTTGTTTACGGAATGTATTTCCTTAGGATTCTTCCAATCAATCTCAGTCTGGCATCTGCTTTACCGACGATCAACTTCATATGATCATTCCATTTTAAATCACTCCTAATGCCTACTCCCAGATAATTTATTGAATTAACTGCTTCCAGGTGCTGACCTGCTACATTGCAGCTAAATGATAAAGTATCTTTCTTTCTGTGTATTCACAGCGCATTACACTTGTCTACATTGAGATTCAATTGCCATTCCCTGAACCATGCGTCAATTCGTTGCAGATGCTCCTGCATTTCCGTACAATTTTCCATTGTTACAACCTCTCGATATACCACAGCATCATCCGCAAAAAGCCTCATCAACCAGGTCATTTATGTATACTGTGAATAACAAGGTCCTACGACAGTCCCCTGCGGCACACCTGCAAACACTCTTACTTCGGAAGACTTCTCTCCATTGAGAATGACATGATGCGTTCTGTTATCTAGGAACACAATTGGTCTGATGGTCCATATGCTCTTACTTTGTTCATTAAACGACTGTGGGGAACTGTATCGAAAGAAGCTGTTTGAATGAAAAACGCTGTCAGAGCTGGGCTGACTTATTCTAGAAGCACTCGCTATTTCCCTGATGCCAACAAGTGGATTGTAACCTACTGCCGCTACATTTTCTGTTTCTTTCGGTACGCTCGTTCGAGACCTGCTCTTCACCCTTTGCTTTGTATTACAGTACACTTAAAACAACAACTTTTTGCACAACCATTGAATTTTCATTATTGCTGGACACTGGGAGTACGATTCCACTATTCTCTTCGCGTTTCTTCTAAATTCTACGTAAAGAAGTAGCATATACGAGTGTGCTGAAAAGTAAAGCCTCCGAATTTCTAATGCGAAAACTATTAAGTCTTCCACATTTTTATTCTTCATGTCTACATATTTACAGCCCACTGCCGCTAAAGGACTCCCAATTGTAGCATGTAACATGGCGGTGTGTAACCATATCGGTGCGTCAGGAACAGCACTCTGTAATCGATATTCGAATTCGAAGAGTTCGTCCCTACGTCCTTCAGCATGACAACGCCAGACCACAGAAAACAATCCGACGCCTGGGGTCCACTGTCATCGATCGTCCTCCATACAGTGCCGGCCTGGCCCCATCCGATTTTTATCTGAGCTTAAAGAATATCTTCGAGGTTTCACTTCGGTAGTGATGAGGCGGTGCAAACAGAGGTGAGGTTCTAGCTGCGTCAACAAAGCGGAACATTCCATAGTGACAGTATCAAAAAATTGGTCTCTTGTTGGGGGAAATGTGTTCGTCGCCAGGATGATTATCTTGAGCAATAAATGTGTAGACGTGAAGAATAAAGATACGGAATTTAATGCCAGACTTAAAAATCTGTATGGGTTTTCGCTTATAACACTAGGACGCATTAATTTGCGGCGCAACGCTCGTAGTTTCTTTTCCTTTGCGAAATACTTCTATTTTCTGTAAGCAACCAACACCCGATACACGTGAATGACATAGACAGAGTGAAAACTACATTTCCTCAGTGATTTATTTATATCGGTAGATCGCGCCGGTGGAATACCGTCTTGCCTCTTTAGCCGATGTCACGTAGTTCCAGATTTGATTATGTACTGCGATAAATCCTAATTTCTAAATATTGTAGTAACTCAGAATGTAAGTTGGATTTTGAAGAGTAAAAAACACAAATGAATGTCTGTTTTAGAATTGCGACAGCAGCAGAAATTGCAATAGTTCCCTTTGAAGAAGAAAGGCGATACTGGCACCTGCTTAGGTAACATTCCTTAAAAAAGAGAGTTCCGTCGTTTCGTGACGACTTTCTCGCAATTCACCAGGGTGAAAGGAGATTTACAGTATCTTACACGGTTCCGGAAATATCAGAAGAGAGCTAACTAGCTGTTCCACCTTGTTCATGTATACACATTACATAGGTAATTCTCAATTTACCAATCAGTACCTTGTCTAATTGATAATGTCACCATGTTTGAAAATTTAAACACTTAAAATACAATTACCACGGCTAAGGAAAGCGTGCCACCATACTGGTCGATTTCAATGCTTGTTTACTTATTTATTAATAATAAATATTGAAGAAATAAGGCTAAAAATTTCGTAGTACAAGGTGTAAAGCAAAACTGTGTTACAGGACTAGCACGTGCTTGGTGACAATTCCCTTGGAATAGAACTCGTCCATCTGAAGTCGCAAGAGACAGCGTATACTAAATATTAGCAAAAAATAATCTTGGAGGAATAGTCTAAAGTAAATGATGCAGTCCAGTAATAGGTACGGAATCAATGCATGCCATTAAATTTATTTTAATAAGCATATTCCATAATAAACATCGCCACAAATGGTCACTAATGTGACCAGGCAAAGATTACGAGAACAAATTGCCTATGACTGGCTGAGGAACCCAGTACCTGTTGAAACATGTACGTTTGAAATATTATTGAAATTACGTAGCTGACAGTAGTCTGAAGCACAACTGTTAGAATGGGAATGGCAAGTGAGCACGTATTTCATTTCGTCGGTTATGCGCTTTCGCATTCATCGAACTTCAGTGACTGCGAGAATGTACATTTCATTTGGCTGCCAGAATGTAAATTGTCAATAAGTCTCAACCAAACCAAAACTGTATGAATTTACATAACACCAAAAATTGAATCTGATGCAATACTATTGATTTGACATTTGCCCTGCTAATAAAACAAAACTTGCTCAGTTTGAAAATAATGGTCCCTGTGCTTAATGAATGCTATCCCTGTTATAGTAAAATTACTTACCTATATCTGCGGAATGGTTCATTAAAAATCACGAGGTTCTGGGAATTAGCAATGATTTGAGGTAAGTAACATTATGGCACTAACTTTAAAACTTATATTTTGATTCTTTGAAAATTAATAATACTCACAATTAACTCACTCAATGATCTGCTTATACACCAGAAATTAGTTTTACAAAATAGTTGGATGTGAGTGCTATATATCACCTCAGTCATCACCTATGAATACGCGCATTGCATTAGAACAAAAAACTTTCTTTACCTTAACCATTTCCAACTTATGTTGAGATTCCTTTACAGTCAGCAAACATCACAGTATCTTGCACATAAAATTCATGACTGCCTGTAGCGAGTAAGTATATATCCAGCATACATCAGATACAACACGTCTTATCGCTTGAGAGTCCTAAATACATCACTCAATGTAACGTTACACTACCACATTACCGGTAACACCTCGAATCAGTGATCGCTTTTGAGCAGCGACGCTGCTACACAGTCGATACTACATTTGACCATCTCTGGTTCAATATAAATCTTCTTACAGAACTTGAATTAATTTACCCTGTGTAGTTACTTACTTAGTTAATTAGTTACTTATATACCTTTCAATGTAACAGAGTGCTCAAGTAGTACAGCAATGTAGGGCAGCTGCGACAGCAACAACAACAAGAAAGTAGTACACTGTACGAGGGTGGGTCTTTCCTCGGAAGAGTAACAGCGGTGTCCCCAATTAACTGCGATAAACTGACGGAACAACAGATAGGCACGAACTTGAGAGAACACACTGGTCTCTTTGGAGCGCTGTAGACGGAGCAGTGTTACCTGTTGCTCACGTGACTTTCCACAGCTGGCGTATCATGGCGTTAAAGTGGTGTGTGTGTGTGTGTGTGTGTGTGTGTGTGTGTGTGTGTATGTGTGTGTGGCCGCCTGTATGGAATCAGTACGGGAAGATGCGTCGACGTGGAGGCTAGACACACTGGCAAGGAAATAACTATCGTGACACCGTTAACGATGTTGTCCGATTCATTCGTGCATGAACGCAAACTATCCAACGTATCAACACGATATCTCTCGCCATATGTAACATGGCATTACAACAGTAATCGTAAAAACATTATAACCGTCCGAGATTTGGGCCGAGTGTCACACCTTGTCGACAACAGTCGGCTTCAAACCCAATAGGAATCGCTCCTGTCAATGCAGCTATCTCTCAGGTTTGGACCGGATACTGTTGAGGACGTCTCATGCACTGGACACTTGGATTAGGGTACCAAACAAAAGCGTCACATAAAAATGCACTTTTCCAATGGTCCAGAAAACACAGAAGCCGCAGAGAAGGCATGCAGTGGGCCCGACGAATCCCGGTTTCTCTTCTTTTCGGCTGACAGAAGGCTTCCAGTACACCAACGGCCCAATGAGGTGTTTGATCAGCAGTGTGTGACGGAGCTGGTTTCCGCGAATTTTTGTGGTGTTTTGCGTAGCATGCAGTTGGCCCACTGATTCAGGTGACTGCGAATGTGAACAAAAACGCTCATATTAATGTTCTCTGTCACCAAATGTAGCACTATGCGCACGTTTTGGACACTCCCCTCTTCTAGGATGCCGACAGCAGCCGTTAAATCAACCAAACTTCATTCTACAGAAAATATCTGGAATAATTTGTGATGAAAGTGAATAGCAACGACGTCCCTAGTTCAAACTGGACTATGTATCGTAAGGACAGGTTTGCCGCCAATGATGGTGCAGTATTTATTGCAGTATGGAACTCGATAATATCGAAGGAGGTCATCACGGTGCCGGAATATGAATTAATCTGGGTGAAGTTAAGCATCAAAGGTCGGTCAAAAACGGTAATACGATGCTTTTAGCTCCTGGATCAGGAGCTGTAGCGGTAGACGGCTTCAGAGAGAACTAGCAGAATATTTTTAGTAATTATTTTTTCACTCAGTGAATTGTTTCACTGGGCAAGCCCGCAACACGATGCCTCTTCTCAGTCATCGTACGAACTTCTAAATGGCAAACACTGAGATAATCGATCGCGGAACAAAAACGCAACTACAGCAAAGTAGGGGAAAGGCATCAGTACTAGATGAAATACCACATATACACTGATGAGCCAAAACATTTTGACCACTTGTTGAACAGCATATTGTTCCACTTTTCAACCACAGTACAGTAGATTCTACTTGTCACGGTGACGGCTGGGTGTTGTGTGGCGTTCTTAGGTTAGTTAGGTTTAAGCAGTTCTAAGTTCTAGGGGACTGATGACCTCAGAAGTTAAGTCCCATAACGCTCAGAGCCATTTGAATCTACAGTAATTAGAATCTTTTACTTACCTGGCTGTATTGGCGCTTGCTGTACTGCAGTAGTTCGGGTAATGAAGATTTTTGTGAGGTAAGTGACTTATGTAATATGTAGGTTATTGTTAGGATTTCCTCTAATTCAGGACCATTCTTTTGAGTCAAATCTAAAGCAGTCAGCTCGCGTAACCGTTGAATATTGTGGGTAATTAATGAATAAGAAAAGTTCGAGTTCTGTTACTCAGGGCAAATTCTGTAGGTCAGTGTTGAAGGAATATCAAAGTTCACTCATTAGTTTAAAATATTGAGTAAGCAGTTTAGGTAATTTTTTTTTATTTAGAAGTTTCAAACGTTGTGCTCCAGCATTGTACTACCTGCCACAGATCGCTGCCTGTCCTGTCTTACACTGTGCGGGATCCTCCGAGATCTACGTCTTGTGGTGACACGTGGTCGTCCAATACCATACGGCCTACTCGTTATTTCACCACCCTTCATCCACTTTCGGCAGCACCTCACGGCAGCAGTACACCAACAGGCTACCAGCTTCACCGTTTCAGAGTTTCTCGTTTCCAGCCGCAGCCCCTCGACAACGCGCCCATCTTCTAAACCGCTTACGTCCGTTCTTCGCTGCAATGAGTTACATTTTTTCATCACTTCGTCATAGGCCTACAACACCGCCAGGAGCCAGCGGCCATAATGTTTTGGCTCATCAGCTTAACACCACATTTAATACCGAGAGTAAAAATTCGTTCATGTTGAATCATTAACTAAGAACGTCCTTTTATTCTACACCTACATCTACATTAATACTCCGCAAGCCACCCAACGGTATGTGGTGGAGAGCACTTTACGTGCCACTGTCATTACCTCCCTTTCCTGTTCCAGTCGCGTATGGTTCGCGGGAAGAACGACTGCCGGAAACCCTCCGTGCGCGCTCGAATCTCTCTAATGTTACAATCGTGTTCTCCTCGGGAAGTATAAGTAGGGGGAAGCAATATATTGGATACCTCATCCAGAAAAGCAGAACAGCAAGCTACATCGCGATCTAGAGCGCCTCTCTTGCAGAGTCTGCCACTTGACTTTGCTAAACATCTCCGTAACGCTATCACACTTACCAAATAACCCTGTGACGAAACGCGCCGCTCTTCTTTGGATCTTCTCTGTCTCCTCCGTCAACCCGACCTGGTATGGATCCCACACTGATGGGCAATACCCAAGTATAGGTTGAACGCGTGTTTTGTAAGCCAGCTCCTTTATTGGTGGACTACATTTTCTAAGAACTCTCCCAATGAATCTCAACCTGGTACCCGCCTTACCAACAATTAATTTTATATGATCATTCCACTGGAAATCGTTCCGTACGCATACTCCCAGACATTTTACAGAAGTAACTGCTACCAGGGTTTGTTCCGTTATCGTATAATCATACAATAAAGGATCCTTCTTTCTATGTATTCTCAATACATTACATTTGTCTGTGTTAAAGGTCAGTTGCAGCTCCTTGCACCAAGTGCCTACCCGCTGCAAATCTTCCTGCATTTCGCTGCAGTTTTCTAACGCTGTATACTATAGCATCATCCGCAAAAAGCCACATGGAACTTCCGACACAATCTACTAAATTCTACCACACAAATATCCTCGTGCACTGTTTAAAATCCTAAGATTATAACTTAAACACTAACCTCTCTGCTTAAGGAATGGCAAACATAAGTTTATATAGCATTTATAGACTTCGAGCAAGCTTCTGACAATATTGACTGGATACTCTCCTTCATATTCTGTAGGTGGCGGGGGTGAAATACAGGGAGCGAAAGGCATTTTACAATTTGTACAGAAACCAGATGGAAGTTATAACAGTCGAGGGACACGAAGCAGTGGTTGAGAAGGCAGTGGGACAGGGTTGTAGCGTATCGACGGTCTTTTTCAATCTGTATACTGAGCAAGCAGTAAAGGAAACAAAAGAAATATTTGGAGTAAGAATTAAAGTCCAGGGAGAAGAAATAAAAACTTTCAGGTTTGCCAATAACATTGTAATTCTGTCAGAGACAGCGAAGGAATCGAAGAGCACTTGACCGTTCTAGCCACTATCTTCAAAGGGGGATATAAGATGAACATCAACAAAAGCAAAACGAAGATAATGGAATGCAGTCGAATAAAATCAGGTGATACTGAGGCAATCAGTTTAGGAAGTGAGACACACAAAGTAGTAGTTGAGTTTTGGTACTTAGGCGGCAAAATAACTGATTATTTGTAGAGGTAGGATGGAGTGCCACCATACTAGTATTAATATTCCAGAATGAGATTTTCACTCTGCAGCGGAGTGTGCACTGTTATGAAACTTCATGGCAGATTAAAACTGTGTGCCGGACGGAGACTCGAGCTCGGGACCTTGCCTTCCGCGGACCGGGCGTGAGTCGTGTTTGGATAGCTCAGTTGGTAGAGCACTTGCCCTCGAAAGGCAAAGTCTACATCTACATCTACATCTACATCCATACACCTGACGGTGTGTGGCGGAGGGTACCCTATCGGTTCTCCCTTCTAATCCAGCCTCGTATTGTTTGCGGAAAGAAGGATTGTCGGTATGCCTCTGTGTGGGCTCTAATCTCTCTGATTTTAACCTCATTGTCTCTTCGCGAGATATACGTAGGAGGGAGCAACATACCTTCGGTGAAGGTATGTTCTCGAAACTTTAACAAAAGACCGTACCGAGCTATTGAGCGTATCTCCTGCAGGGTCTTCCACTGGACTTTATCATATCCGTAACGCTTTCTCAATTACTAAATGATCCTGTAACGAAGCGCGCTGCTCTCCGTTGGATCTTCTCTATCTCTTCTATCAAACCTATCTGGTACGGATCCCACACTCGTGATCAGTATTCAAGCAGTGGGCGAACAAGCGTACTGTAACCTAATTCCTTTGTTTTCGGATTGCATTTCCTTAGGATTCTTCCAATGAATCTCAGTCTGGCATCTGCTTTACCAACGATCAACTTTATATGATCATTCCATATTAAATCATTCCTAATGCCTACTCCCAGATAATTTATGGAATTAACTGCTTCCAGTTGCTGACCTGTTATTTTGTAGCTAAATGATAAAGGATCTATCTTTCTATGTATTCGCAGCACATTACACTTGTCTACATTGAGATTGAATTGCCAATCCCTGCGCCTTGCGTCAATTCGCTGCAGATCCTTCTGCATTCCAGTACAATTTTCCATTGTTACAACCTCTCGATATACCACAGCATCATCTGCAAAAAGCCTCAGTGAACTTCCGATGTCATCCACAAGGTCATTTATGCTTATTGTGAATAGCAACGGTCCTATAACACTCCCCTTCGGCACACCTGAAATCACTCTTACTTCGAATGACTTCTCTCCATTGAGGATGACATGACGCGTTCTGTTATCTAGGAACTCTTCAATCCAATCACACAACTGGTATGATAGTCCATATGCTCTTACTTTGTTCATTAAACGACTGTGGGAAACTGTATCGAACGCGGAAGTCAAGAAACACAGCAACTACCTGTGAGCCCGTGTCTATGGCCCTCTGAGTCTCGTGGACGAATAGCGCGAACTGGGTTTCACACAACCGTCTTTTTCGAAACCCACGCTGATCCCTACAGAGTAGATTTCTAGTCTCCAGAAAAGTCATTATATTCGAACATAACACGTGTTCCAAAACTCTACAACTGATCAACGTTAGAGTTATAGGTCTATAGTTCCGCACATCTGTTCGAAGTCCCTTCTTGTAAACGGAGATGACCTGTGCCCTTTTCCAATCCTTTGTAAAGCTACGCCCTTCAAGAGACCTACGGCACACGGCTGCAAGAAGGGTGGCAAGTTCCTTCGCGTACTCTGTGTAAAATCGAACTGCTATCCCATCAGATCCAGCGGCCTTTTCTCTTTTGAGCGATTTTAATTGTATCTCTATCCCTCTGTCGCCTATTTCGATATCTACCATTTTGTCATCTGTACAACAATCTAGAGAAGGAAGTACAGTGCAGTCTTCCTCTGTGAAACAGCTTTGGAAAAAGACATGTAGTGTTAGTCCCGAGTTCAGGTCTCAGTCCAGCACCCAGTTTTAATCTGCCAGGAAGTTTCAAAAAGGAAACGTTGATGGCAAGACATTTGTTGAAACGTCTTCAAAGAAAGGCGTGCTGGCGAGGAAGAATATACGTAGGTGTGGTCTTCGGAATGGCGCCTACCTGTAGCAGTTATCGAACACCGACTGAGACTGGCAAAGCCTTGGCATCCTGGTTTGCGCGTCCAGGAGGAGGTCGCCGGAGGGATGCAAGAAAATCTGGCAACTATGTTCCAAATTGGAATTCCTGGATTTAATTAGCGTCGGGGCGAGGCGAGGCCGGCCTGTGCCAGGTAGGCAGGCGGAGGCGGTGGAGGCGGCGTCCCCCAGACCAGTCCAGAGCGAACGCCACGCCACGCCACGTCACAGCGACGCCGTCCCGGCCGGGCCGCCGCAACCGCGTCCCGACGCACCGCTTGTTCCCGCCGGCGACGGCGGCGGCGGCGTCGGCGGCAGGGGGCGAGGGCGCGGGCGTCCCGACGCCGCCGCTGATTAAAAATGCGCTGCCCCCTCCTCCACCCCCCCGGCCTGCCTGTGCGACTGGCAAGTGCCGAAAACAGCGGGCGGCGAGCCTCCCATGGATATTGCTGCCGCCGGCGCCTCGTCTAGAGCGCGCTGCCTGCACGTGGCAGACACGTGGAATTATGGACCGCTGTCGCCGGTAGCAGGTACACGGGTTGCAGCGGGCGTGTCTCAGGCCGTGCTGCCGCGTCTGCTCGACTGGCGCATGGGCGTCGGTGACTGCGAGGCAGCTCCCACAGTGGGTGGAGGTCATTCTTGGGAACCGGAATAAAATAATGACTGGATCATCTTACGAACTCCCAATTCAGATGACGCAACTTCTGAAAGGTTCAAAGAAAACTTGAGTTTAATTTCAAAAAAGCACCCAGAGCCTTGGTAGAAATTGCTGTTTTGAAGAGCGCGCCACAGCGCGTAGTGTGAAGCAGTCGCCCTTCGTTTCTGGCGGTGGCGCCACTGTGGCAGTCGCAGCTTTGGTGTCTCCCTCTGGTAGAAAAGGGGAAAGGTTACCTGTTCACGTGCATTTAAGGGGCGCTATGAGCTCGCCAGTCTGCCACGTCTTCACTGTTGTGTCTTCCCTACCCTCCATCTCTACACCCTGCATCTCCTTTACCAAGGTGGCTTCCATCAACTCCCTCTCCCGGATGATGCCCTCTCTCCCTCCATTTATCCCTCCTATCAACTCTGATCCTGATCCCCCTCTCCTTTCCTCCATCTTGGGCTCCCTCTCCCACCCTTACATCCTCTTTTTTCCCCACCTACCCTCTCTCCGCCCCCCTTCTCTCCACCGAGTCCTCTTTCATTTCCCTCCTCTGCCTTTTCCCATTTCCTCTCGCGCTTGCCGTGCCCCTCCCCCCTTATGAGTCCCCTCCCTCCTTTGGTCCCCCCCCCCGTTTCGTTTTTCCTCTCCTCCCTCCTTATTTTCCCCCTCATCTGTCCAGGTCCACCCCCGCCCCCCATCTGCCTTAGGCTGGTGTGTCCTCTCTGTGCCGACATTTCAGTGCAGTGTTTACAGTGAGTGTTCAGTGTTGCGTGTTTTTTCCGAAGAGTTGAGAACGGCCATCAGACTGTCGCTGGGTGTGATTTTATGTCTCTTGCGAACAGAAACCAGACTGTCGCCATGTTTTTTAATTGTCTGTCTCCTATGTTACCTGTCTGTATCCTGTGTATTTTTATACGCTTTGCGAATCCTTTTTTTATGTTTTAACTTTCCCCAATTTTCTGCCTTTTTACAATTTAAGTCCCCGTTTTATCGCCTGCATTTATTGTTTCTTAACTTCTCCTTACATTTTAAAAAACTCTGTAGGCTGCAGAGCAGCGTAATAAGCTGCTGCCAGCTCTCCCCCTGTGGGGGGGAATCGAAATACAATAAAAGAAAAAAAAAAAACTCGCCAGTCAGTCAGTCGGTCAGTCTCTCGTCCACAGCTTGCTAGTCTGTCTGTCGTCCAGAGTGCTAATATGTCTTTCGTTCGGATCAGTCTTTAAAGCCGGATAAATGAGAGTCTTTCCACTCCGCCAATAAGAGAACTCAGCGAGTGGTCGCCCGATCGGGGCTTGGTTCCTGCATCTGAGTCTGCGCGTTAGGCAGCCAGTCTGCTCGAGTTGCTCAGGCAACGGTCATTGGCGGTTGTATCCATTGGTTGGTCGGTCGCGCACTGAGACACATTATGACTTGTCCGTCTTGAGCGTCGGCACATGTGAGGTCGCCACGTGAGTCCAGTGGGCCGCGCCGTATAGCGAGCGGTAGTAGCTTCGCGGTCGAAATGACAGCAACAGGAGTCAACCCACGACATCAGTCTGGCCGGTGCGAGCTGCGACGCCGTGTTGTAACTGGTTCTCTGTCCGCTTCTGGGCCCCTTCAGTTACCGTCTTGTGGAGCTTGGCTCGGTCCTTTCCTGGTGAAGGGATGTCGTTTTGACAGTGGGCGTGTTTCCTCTGCATGGTGGGGTCCGAGTCAGTATTTCCGCCATCGTGTCTGCTCTGTTGGTGCGCACCAGGAAACACGGGAGATCGGCGCGCCTTCCTGCGCCCGTTGAAGCGGCTGGCAGCGGACAGTTGGGGAGAACAATTTAGGGGTGCTGCGCCAGGTCTTCTCGAGAAATCGCAGTTTATTAGAAGTTAAGTGATTGGTGATTTATTGTGTTGTTTACCCGTGTTAAATTCTACTTGTTTTCTTGGTCAGTCTCCCGTCTCCTGCTTGCTCGACTCTCTCTCTCGTCCGTATGTGTTAGGTAATTAGTGTCTGTCAGTCGTTCGGAGCTGCGTCTGTCATGCTTGTCGGATTCGGTGTATTAACGAATTTATTGCTTGGAATGTAACTGCCTAATTCCTGAAATATGTTTTGATCTTGCCTATCATCTTGAGAGGCTGTATATGTTTACTGTAGAGCATGTTAACTCGTATGGCCAACCTTGTAAAATATCATATAAGATTGCATATCATGAGCTTTTATTTAAATGGACATTTTAGTATATAAAGTTGTCATCCTACCACCGTAAGACTTTTCGTAGAAGTTAAAATCAAGTTGCACCTTCGGTGGCAAGTTAATAATTTAAGTTTGATGTTTTGTACCATTTCCATCCCTCCTACGCGGTGCATAATTTATGTGCTTGTGTGAATTTTTAAAACTTTTAGTTTAAAGTAATCTGATGAGTTGCAGATTTGCACCCATGTAGTCTTTCAGAGGTTGTTGCTAGCGGTCGTGACTACGGCCGTGTGAAAAGGGAGCGGCAAGGTTCTCAACCCGAAAGCTCATACACTCAAAAATGTGTTTCCTTCTGCCTCTGAATAAATTGTAACTTGAAATTTAGAGGGTGCCTTCTGATTATAATTTTAAATCTGTTTTTTTTAAAACGAATTTAGGAATAAAATTCCCATTTTTTTAAAGCAATTTCATTATGATTTCATCAGTTACTCCCTGGCACCTACTTCCACGTTAATATAGTGTGATTAAATGTGTTAATGTTCTTGATGAATCACTAGTAAACAAAATAAATTCTTAAGAATATTCTTTGGAAATTAAATCCACGGTTCATACCCTATTCATACACTTATAGTTGGTAGTGACTTCACTTTACCCTAGATATGTTGGCGAAAATACGTATTTAAATCTTGAGGTGTGCACAAAGCACCACCTGAAATTGTGCTAAATGCGTTCTCTGAAAATTATTTCGAACAATTAGTTCATGAGCCCACTCAAACAGTATCGGTTGTGGAAACACACTTGGCATCTTAGGAACAAATAATCCTGAGCTAATGAAGTGCACCAAGCCGGATACAGGGATTTATGAACGCACGGTTGTCGTTGCGAGATTAAATACCGTAACTCCGAAATCCCCCAAAAATAAGTGACAAATATGTATTCAAAAAAGCGGATAAAAATTCACGTGGCGCTTTCCTGAGAGACAGTCTCTATCTCTCCCAAATTAACAGTGTGAGTATAGACCAGATGTGGCTTGAATTCAGAGAAATAGGGTCGAAATCAATTGAGAGAGTTATCCGAATATATTAACAAACGGCGGAGCTGATTCCCCATTCCACACAAAACAGGTCAGAACACTGTTGTAGAAACAACGGAAAAAGCACGTCAAATGTAAACGAAGCAGAATGCCCAAATCTTCGTTTTCTACAGAAGCCCGAAATGTAATGTGCACATCAATGCGAATGCTTATGATAGTCTCCTAAACGAAACTTTGTCCCTAAACCTCCCAAAGATATTCTGATCGTCTGTAAAGTATGCTAGCGGCAAGAGACAATGAATGCCGGCCAGAGTGGCCGAGCGGTTCTAGGCGCTACAGTCTGGAACCGCGCGACCGCTACGGTCGCAGGTTCGAATCCTGCCTCGGCCATGGATGTGTGTAATGTCCATAGGTTAGTTACGTTTAAGTAGTTCTACGTTCTAGGGGGCTGATGGCCTCAAAAGTTAAGCCCCATAGCGCTCAGGGACATTTGAACACAATGAATACCTCCTCTGCGTGACAGTAACGGAAATACTGACAATGACAGTGCTCCTGAAGTAGAGGTACTAAACAAAGCCTTTGGAAATTCCTTTACCAAAGAAGACAAAGTAAATATCAGGTTACCCTCCATGCAGAGGCTGTTGCATGCAGTGACCGTTATATTGACTTGTAAATAATATATTTCAACTGTCAGTCGTCCTTTTGAAATTTTATTGGCAGATCTAGATTTCAGCTAGTGAACTGTGGATGAAGCCGGACCAACAGGCAATACATGCATTGATTCAAAATCGTAGTGCATTGAGAATGGCTAGTATCTAGCTGAAATCTAGATGAGCCAATAAAATTTGAAAAGAACGACTGATAGCTGAAATATATTGTTTACAAGTCGAAGTAAATATTCCAGAATTCGAATCAAGATCATCTCACAACATCAGTAACTTAGACGTAGATACCCTTGGGAAGTGAAGCAACTTACATCACTTAATACGAGGGTTGTCCAGAAACTAAGTTCCGATCGGTCACGAAATGGAAACCACTGGGAAAATCCGATAGTTTTGCACAGGTGTGTTGGACAGTGTCTCTAGTATGCCCGTCGATTGTGTCGCGTCGCTCCTTTCAGTTTTGAGTGAACAGTGAGCACCTAAGGATGCGTAGGGAATACCGTCTCCCGCCAAGTATGAGGGCCTGGATAGAGACTTCGCCTGTGTCATACAGCCCACAGAGCACAACTGTCGAGCAGTTCCTTCTTCATGCCAATTCGCCGCATACTGCAGTGGCAATGAAGTCGCTCCCGCAACGTTTCCGATTAGAAGTGTTTTATCACCCACAATACAGTCCGTAATTGGCTCCCCCTGAGACTCATCTCTGCTCACAGGAATCGCTGGCTATGAAGACAAATTTTTTCCAACGAGCTGCATACCAGTGCAGATAACTGTCCAAAAGCACAGGCGGGTGCTTTCTATGTTGAGGACACTGGATAGTTGACACAACACCACGACAAAACACGAGGTTGGATGGGCGACTATGTAGAGAAGTAGGTGGCAGGTGTACCAAACTGGCGCAAGTAAAACCTTTCTGGTTTTCACTGTGGTTTCCATTTCGCGACCTATCGGAATTTACTTTCTGGACAACCCTCGTAAAAGCAAGTCTTTCTGTCCAGACTGTATACGAATTAGGTTACATTCAAAGTATGCTTATGTAATAGCTCCATAATTAAGAATCATATACAACCGCTCGCTCGACGAAAGTACAGTCGGCAAAAACTGGAATGATGCACAGGTCACACCAATATTCACGAAAGGCTGCAGGAATAATCTACTAAATTACAGGCCCATATCATTAACGTCGATATGCGGCAGCGTTTTGGAACACACATTATGTTCGAACATTACAAATAACATCGAGGAGTACGGCCTTTTGTCACAGAATCAACACGGATTTAGAAAGAATCGTTCTAGAGAAACACAGATAGCTCTATACTCACACGATGTGCTGAGTGCTGCTGACCACGGATTTCAGATTGATTCCTTATTTCTAGGTATCCAGAAGGCTTTTGACACAGTACATCACAAGCGGCTTCTAATCAAATTGCATGCTTATGATTATGCGACTGGACTCGGTACTTCCTGCCAGAGAGGTCACAGTCTGTAGTAATTGACGGGAAGTCCTCGTGTGAGGCAGAAATGATTTCTGGCGTTCCCCAGTGTAGTATTACAGGCTCTCTGCTGTTCCTTATCCATATAAACGATTTAGGAGAGAACATGAGCAACTGTTTTACGTTGTTTGCAGATTATGCTGTCGTTTATCGTCTAGTAAACTCATAATAAAATCAAAACCATTTGCACAACGATTTAGATAAAGTATCTCTATGGTGCCAAAATTGCCAATTGATACTGAATTTTGAAAAGTGTGAGGTCACCCACATGAGTGCTGAAAGGAATCCGTTAAACTTAGGTTACACGATAATCAATCAAATGTAAAGTCGTAAATTCAACTAAATACCTAAGAATTACAATTACGAATAACTTAAGACATAAAGAACAAATAAAAAATGTTGTGGGGAAGGCGAAGCAAACACTGCATTTTATTGGCGGAAAACTTTCAAGAATCAACAGATCTACATAAAGAGGCCACCAACACTACGCTTGTATGTCACAGAAGTAATCCATAAAATGTGATCTTTAATTACCAATATTCGCTTTTCCCCATAATCAGCAGCCAATTGTAACAATTCTGCCAGCGATGAGTAAGTTTTCTGAAGCCTTCACTGTAGAAGTCGACTCTCCATTTCCGCAATCACACAGTTCTTTCAGCGTCTTCATCAGAAGCATAATGATGTCCCCACAGATCGTCTTTCATTATCGGGAACAGATGGAAGTCAAACGGTGCTAAATCTTGGCTGTATGGATGATGCCGAACGGTGGTGAGATTCAGTCTCTGAAGTTCTGCTGTGGTGGCACGTGAAGTGTGTGGATTGGCATTGTCATGCTGCAGGAAAACATTCCACTTTTCCTTTCGGGCCCTTGTTAGCCGCCGTTTCACAGTTCGCAGCTTTGTGATGTAACGCTCTGAATTTATTGCTGTTCCACTGTAAGACGTGTATATTTCTATTGTCTATTGTCAAACCACAATTGATGAAAGATGTTTATATTTTATTAATAGGATTAAGTAGGAATAATTAATATTTGTAATGTTGGAAATAGTTGTGGTAGCAGGGAATGTCTGCACCAAAGTATTGTTGGCAAGATAGACCGCACATTGATATAATTTTAAAAAAATGGCGGGAGAGACAGCGTATGGAAACATTTTAAGAAAAGAGCGGGAAAGACCGCGCATTGATACATTTTGTAATGGCAGCAGGGATTGTCTGCACCAGAAAGCATTCCTGGCAGGAGAGACCGCACTTTAGCGTTCGTGGGAAGTCAGCAGTAAGCGAGATGTGAAGCCAGTCGGTAGCAGGTCTGAAGCGAGAGGTTGAGAGGAGCGGTGTGCCTGCCAGCCACTAGCTATGATTTACAAGAGATTATAAACTGATGTATAAAGACATCAGCTAATTATTATCATAAGAGGAACTAATATTATTGAGTTGATTTTTTTGAGAAACTCAAGACTACTGAAGGTATGTTTGCGCATAGCTAGTTGTACGATTACTGTAAAAAGTAAGTCCTATTTGAACGTTTGTAAAATCGGTTCTTTCAGAATATAATTAATTTTTGCCACCAATATTGCATTACTGATTATAATCCAGCCCACAAACTATCAACGTAAAACTTTGCAAAATTTTATTGTTATCAATAAATAGTTTAACTATGAATTAGGTAACGTCAGCTTTGCTATTAAAGAATAACGTCAGCTTTGGTAATAAATACAGCCAATCATTATGACAGCCCACCAGCAGCTAATAAAGTTTAATAAAACAGAGTAAGTATATTCATGTCGCAGTTCGATGTAGCAGTCAGATGGCGATCCAGTAACAGTAAAAAAGGTAAGGAACAGTTTTGGGTTATTGCAGGTAACGACTGAGGGCCACGACGACGACACATTCTATGTTTCGTCGAAATAAGTAGAAAATCACTTTTAATAAGCGGCAATAAAATTTGTGTGCGAAGATTGAGAAAGAGGATAAATTTCAAAGGAAAGATTTCATTTGTTATTATTAACCAAGAGATAGAAATCATGAGGGAAGGTTTCAAAGGATATTGTAGCAGGCAAGGTTGCGTGACAAAAGAGATATAGAGGAGACGGGAAGGTTTCATCACGATCAAATAATCAACATGGATAACACCATCTATGTCCCAGAACACTGTGGCCATGATTTTTACAGCTGAGGGTTGCGCCTTGAATTTCTTTTTCTGGGGAGAGACCCATCTATCGATATTCCCTAGACTGACGTTTCATCTCCTGGTCGTAATGGCTTACCCTCCTTTCGTTTCATGTCACAATTGAATGGAGAAAGGCGTCACCTTCATTCTTGTAACGCGAGTGGAGTTCCTGGCAAATTTCAAGTCTGTGCGCTTTCATTTCTGGCGTCATCATCTTTGATACCCATCGTGCACAGATCTCCCGATAGCCAAGCAAAACAATAATGTAACCCACACGTTCTTGTGAAATGCCGATTGTGCTTGCCATTTCTCTCACATGTTCCCGCCTCAAAATCTTTAAACTTACTCGCCCAGCGATGCACAGTACTCATATCAATCTAACATCAACACACTCGCCATAAACTACATTCATTGTCTGACGAATCTCTTTCGGGGTGACACCATCTGCTGTCAAGAATTCAGTGACTGCAGCTTGCTTAAATCGCAATGACTGACCCTGAGCGCAGGGTTCCATACTGTAACAACACATCCGTTTATTGCTAAGGCTTCCCCCCAACTGGGGCGGAAGAGAAGAGGCTAAGGAACAAGACAGTACCTGCCGCTTACCAATACTGCCAATTGTTGAAGAGCTACGAATGTGGAAGCATTATTTTTCAGTCAACCCTCGTATGTCTATAGCAGAACATACAGCAGCGTTTTCACAAAATTTTCTCATTCGTGTAGTTAAAAGCGGAAAGAAGCCTACTTTGCAGCTAACGGAGCACTTCATTCTGTTAGTTATGACAGACTAAGCGTACGTACATTACAGGAACTGTATGGAATTTGAAAACGATTTGAAGAGTCAACTCGTCACGACTGAAAAGCAGACAACCAATGAAAATGGTACGTTCAAACTGTCCGAGTCTGGTTAATGCAATCCATCTTGGAATGTTCATTGGAGGTGACAGCTAACAATTATTTGCGTACTTCAACTGATATTCGCAATATCTACAGTTAGGCCTGACTTACAACGTATCGGCATTCAAACAATCGCCGTCGAATAGAACAGTGCAATGAAACCGACGAATCTAATGTGTAAATTTCGATTCAAATTAATAGTGTGTGTCCGGATGTTCTTGCCGAATCGTTTCCATTTTATGCACAATATTTCGACGACTGGCTGCGCTGTCTTTTTCATGTGCTGCGAGTTTTGTTGTTACATGTACCCGTTGCCTGGATTCTAACCAGACTGTAAGCTTGTGTCGGTCTCAAGTCGCTATTTATAGCCCATTACACCCTTTGATGCTCTTCAGTTTTTCAACAACAACTTGGGAGAACTCCGGGAAGCACAGTATCAGCCATTCCCGCCGAAAAAAACCTGAGGGGTCACATTCGATCCTAATACTGGTAACATCATTTGTCGTATGAAACTGGGATTTATTCAATTCCATTGGAAAATACATTTTCCTTTGTAACGTTAAGTTACAAACAATTAGTTTCATCTATGTTTCCTGATATGGTCTCACCAGGTAGATGCATTAGACTTTTTGTCTCTCTCCAAATGCAACGAAACTACTCGTATTTTTACGTGACATTTATAGCGCAGCTAGTAAAAGTGCCTTTCTCGAGAAGGCATACACTCTCTCGAATAAAACTTGGTTGTATGTCAACTGAAATAACGAGGCTTTTTACAACAGACAATGGCAATCATGTTGGAGCGTTTGACCGCAATAGTGCAAGAGCACTAGCATGTTTGCTTTTCAAACACGAGCCATCGTTTGTTATTCCGTCAGCCTGTTTTCATGTTCGCCGACTGCCTCATTGGAATTCTAGTGCGGCAGCGTTCTGATTTACATTTTACTAGCTGTCGCACTGTCCACTAGCGCATCGGAATTTAAGCCCGTTTGTTTCTGGCATAGATTTTGCGCTGAGTTCCTCCTTTCCCCGTAAATGGTCTCCTTGAGCTCTCACGGCTCTTCCCCTCCACTGATTGCGTATTACGCGGTGTGCATCTCCCTCAGTAGCAAGACGCCTGTAATTATGTAATAGGCGTATTTAAACTGTTTTAGCATGTAATTATCTGAACTGTTTCTTATTTAAATTGTTTTGTTAATTAAATTGCATTGTGTATTATTGAGAAAGAGCGGGAAACCGCGCATAGATACATTTTGAGAAAGAGCGGGAAACAGCGCGCAGTAATACATCTGTAATGGTTGCAGGGATTGTCTGCACCAAAAACCATTGTTGGCGGCGAGACCGCACTTTTGTAGCATTGAGCGTTGGAAGCGAGCAGTTGCGAGTAAGATGTGAGACGAGGCAGTCGTAGCTAGCGAGACATGAGAGGAGGTCGCTGTAAGCGAGGTATGAATTAACACTTTGAAAGAAGCGGTATGCTCGCCAGCCACTCGCTATATGTAGCGCAATGCTAGTTTTTAAGAATTTTTGTAAAGAACTATGCCCCTTGTAATTGTTTGTCAAGATCGTTCTCAGAATATAGTTATGTAATTTTGATGGAAAATTAGGTATGTAGCGCAACGCTACTTTTTAAGAATTTTTGTAAAGAACTATACCCCTTGTAATTGTTTGTCAAGATCGTTCTCAGAATATAGTTATGTAATTTTGATGGAAAATTAGGTATTTAGCGCAACGCTACTTTTTAAGAATTTTTGTAAAGAACTATACCCCTTGTAATTGTTTGTCAAGATCGTTCTCAGAATATAGTTAACTTCTACCAGATTAAATGCATTAAGAATTTTCTATCCCAAAATCATTCACGTAAATGCTTTACGGAATTTATTGTTATCTTAAAAGAAAAGTCTAAACTGAGCTTCAGCTTTTATCAAATCTAAATTAACTTCAACTTAAAGAATTCCAGTCACAACGTATTATGAAACTCCACCACCAGCTTATAATTATGTTAAAGAGAAGTAAGTATATTCATTCCACAGTTTGCTGTAGCAGTCAGATGGCGATCCAGTATAAATAATTAAAGGTAAGAATCAGTCTTAATAATTTCAGGTAACGACTGAGGGTCCACACGCTAATGTAGTGCATGTGGAAACGCTACGTAAGAAGAAATCATTAGGGAATCATCATGTATCCAACGTGAAACATTTCTTGGCTTAAATTTTTGCATTTCAGCTGACGAAAGGACGGCGTGACACGTAAGTATGCAACAATGGTAGTTTCAGCGCGCTTCAGTAACAAACAAAGCCGCGACACGCAGCGGGCCGCTAATATTTCACCGTACCTTAAAGAACACAGCAGTACTTAATGATGCTACGCCAGCCAAGACAAATAAAAACACGAGAAACATTTCCTAACTTAAAGAGAACATGCAGACAACGACAAGACGTATGAATTTGTGCACTGAGAGCTCATAAATGAAAGAAATTTTTTTTATAACGTGACATAATTACTTAAGAAAATGTCGATTTTTGCAATAGCTAAACTGATAATATAGATCGTTCATTAATCAATTATTTTAGTGGTAACATTAACATGTACACTTTATTCCAGAATGCAGCATTGTTGTCACACGTCATCAAAATGAAACGTAGTTTTAGTTAGAATAAGGATGTGAATCTTTAGGTCACGCAGATAGCTGACGCTAATTGTCATTACAGAAATTTTATAGGTCATGCCGGGAGCTGACGTGATTTTGCAGCAGTTAATATTATGATAAAGTGTTTTATAGGTCATGCCAGGAGCGGACGAGAAGTACCAGAAGATGTTTATTGAAGTCATGCCGTGCACTGACGATAATTAATACTGAATGTTTTATAATAAGTCATGCCGTGCGCTGACGTTAATTAATGCTGAATGTTTATAACAGGTTATGCAGAGAGTTGACACAGATGCAGAAGAAGAATGTGTATGTTATGTTAGTATATAAGAAATGTATAATGTTAAGAAATAATTTTGCTAGCATGTGACACATTGCAACACTATGGATGGGGACCACACATTACAATGTCTAACCAGAATAATGTTTACCTTAATTTTCAGCTGCAAAAGAATACTTTAAATAATTTTATGACAGTAATTTTATTGTATATTATGACCTGACATTTGACGACTCATAACTGACGACTACACCCCTGAATGGAAGATAAAATTTTAGGACAGTAAGTCAAGAAATGCATTGTCAACAAAATTTATAATTAATGATGTAAGAAACTAAGATATGTAAATACAGAATAAGTAATAATGTACTTGTCTATAACAAATCTGTATACTATCAAATACTGAATAAGTAGGAACTTTTATGTCTTTTATATATGGGAATAATTTTCTGGAAGAATTCTTAAATTAAAACTACATATTGTTACAAATTACGACACAACATATTTTGTCATAGGGAAAATTATTTGGTAGTCAAATTATGGTACCAACAATGTCCGTGAACCCATTGCCAAAACAATTTTACCCGTACCTTAATTCCTGTGCATCCCCATGGTTATTGAGCACAGAATCAGTGAATTGTGAAACACGTGACTTCAACCAATGATGTTCTCGACGAGGTGTTTGCATACCTAGATGCACACCACAGCCCGATGTATGTCAATTGGTGCCTGCATACCTAGATACACACCACAGTATGATGTACGACAATAGGTGTTTGCATACCAAGATGCACACCACCAACCTTAATGGACCATTGGAGATGGAACTTAATCCTGATGTGGCTGCGGCAACTCAGGCTATTCGACGACGTACTTAGTGTTTGGGTACACTAAAACTATGGAGCAAGGCGATGATGGAACCACATGGCGAAACCTGGTGTTGTGCTATGTGAGGGAAAGGAACAGACTTTTGAGTGCATTCACAGACAGTTGCCAGTGCTTTGACCATGCTATCCAATTCCTTTTGTACCTTCCTTAATTGTGGTACTAAGAGATGCCAATTTGAATTAAATGTTTCATAATGTAAACTTTCAATTGCTTCATATGATCTGTATATTGATTTTCACATTTACTCTTATTCTTGTTGTTAAATTTAAGGGAACCAAATTTTACTTCATGTACAATTCCTACTAAAACCCTTTCTATTTACATATTCTCTTTATTAGAGATAGACAAATCATTTCGTATGACAGCATTTGTGTATACACTTTGTTCAAACTATTTTCTATAATCAAATTTTATACTTATGTTGAGTCCATATGACTCAACAACGTAGTAAAATTTTAAGAAAGCCGAGTAGCGGCATATGTAATTATGTAATAGGCGTATTTAAACTGTTTTAGCATGTAATTATCTGAACTGTTTCTTATTTAAATTGTTTTGTTAATTAAATTGCATTGTGTATTATTGAGAAAGAGCGGGAAACCGCGCATAGATACATTTTGAGAAAGAGCGGGAAACAGCGCGCAGTAATACATCTGTAATGGTTGCAGGGATTGTCTGCACCAAAAACCATTGTTGGCGGCGAGACCGCACTTTTGTAGCATTGAGCGTTGGAAGCGAGCAGTTGCGAGTAAGATGTGAGACGAGGCAGTCGTAGCTAGCGAGACATGAGAGGAGGTCGCTGTAAGCGAGGTATGAATTAACACTTTGAAAGAAGCGGTATGCTCGCCAGCCACTCGCTATATGTAGCGCAATGCTAGTTTTTAAGAATTTTTGTAAAGAACTATGCCCCTTGTAATTGTTTGTCAAGATCGTTCTCAGAATATAGTTATGTAATTTTGATGGAAAATTAGGTATGTAGCGCAACGCTACTTTTTAAGAATTTTTGTAAAGAACTATACCCCTTGTAATTGTTTGTCAAGATCGTTCTCAGAATATAGTTATGTAATTTTGATGGAAAATTAGGTATGTAGCGCAACGCTACTTTTTAAGAATTTTTGTAAAGAACTATACCCCTTGTAATTGTTTGTCAAGATCGTTCTCAGAATATAGTTAACTTCTACCAGATTAAATGCATTAAGAATTTTCTATCCCAAAATCATTCACGTAAATGCTTTACGGAATTTATTGTTATCTTAAAAGAAAAGTCTAAACTGAGCTTCAGCTTTTATCAAATCTAAATTAACTTCAACTTAAAGAATTCCAGTCACAACGTATTATGAAACTCCACCACCAGCTTATAATTATGTTAAAGAGAAGTAAGTATATTCATTCCACAGTTTGCTGTAGCAGTCAGATGGCGATCCAGTATAAATAATTAAAGGTAAGAATCAGTCTTAATAATTTCAGGTAACGACTGAGGGCCACGGCGACAACACATTTTATGTTTCGTCGTAATAATCAGCAGGTAGTCTTGACAGAGCAGCAGTTAAAAGATTTTAAGAGACGCAGCGTTCAGTCAGCAAGCAAACGTTCATCCAATATTAGATGGGAAGGTTTCACGCCCTATAGATTGTTGTGTCGTTGGATATTTAATGATTTAGGTGACACTTGATGCATTTATCAGCTGTGTGCCACGCTACTAATTGGGAGTTCAGGTAAAATGTTCCGCACGATATGAAATAGTACACTACTGGCCATTAAAATCACTACTACACGAAAATGACGTGCTACAAACGCGAAATTGAACCGACAGGAAGAAGATGCTGTGATGTACAAATGATTAGCTTTTCAGAGCATTCACACAAGGTTGGCGCCGGTGGCGACACCTACAACGTGTTGACACGAGGAAAGTTTCCAACCGATTTCTCATACACAAACAGCAGATGACTGGCGCTGCCTGGTGAAACGTTGTTGTGATGCCTCGTGCAAGAAGAAACAATACGTACCATCACGTTTCAGACGTTAATAAAGGTCGGATTGTAGCCTATTGCGATTGCTGTTCATCGTATCGCGACATTGGTGCTCCCGTTGGTCGAGATCCAATGACTGTTAGCAGAATATGGAATCTGTGGGTTCAGAAAGGTAATACGGAACGCCTTGCTGGATCCCAATGGCCTCGTATCACTAGCAGGCAAGATGACAGGCATCTTACCCGCATGGCTCTAACGGATCGTGCAGCCACGTCTCGATCCCTGAGTCAACAGATGGGGATGTTTGCAAGACAACAACCATAAACACGAATAGTGCGACGACGTATTCAGGAGCATGTTCTATCAACTCGGAGACCATGGCTGCGGTCACCTAGAATCTGCATCACAAACAGGAGCGCCTGCAATGGTGTACTCAACGACGAACCTGGGTGTACGAATAGCAAAACGTCATTTTTTCGGATGAATCCTGGTTCTGTTTACAGCATCACTATGGTCGCATCCGTGTTTGGCGACATCGCGGGGAACGCACATTGGAAGCGCGTATTCGTCATCGCCATACTGGCGTATCACTCGGCGTGATGGTATGGGGTGCCATTGGTTACACGTCCCGGTCACCTCTTGTTCGCATTAACGGCACTTTGAACAGTGGACTGAAAACTTCTGGTCAATGGTGGCCGAGCAGCTGGCTCGTCTCAATTCGCCAGTCACTACATTGGTTGAACTGTGGGATCGTGTTGAAGATCCATGGGCAGCTGTACCTATATACGCCATCCCAGCCCTGTTTGACGCAATGCTCAGGCGTATCAAGGCCGTTATTACAGCCAGACGTGGTTGTTCTGGGTACTGATTTCTCAGGATCTCTGCATCCAAAGTGCGTGAAAATGTAATCAGATGTCAGTTCTAGTATAATACGTATATAGGTCCAATGAATACACTTTTATCATCTGCATTTCTTCTTGGAGTAGCAATATTAATGGGCAGTAGTGTAACTTTGTAATAATTGGGTTCATACTCATTAGGAGATGGGAAAAATAGGTCTCCATGAAGATTAGCGCTCAAACATTATGACAAACATACCAAGGTCAAATGCAAGTACACTTTCTAGCGTTATTAGCAGCAATGAATGTTATATGAAAGCCGTGCTAGCACCACTCGATCCACTACGTTCTGAGATAAGTGAAAGATGCATCACAAAGGAACTATTCAAAGGAGACGGAAAGCGGTACATGTGATGTACATGTACGGGCAATGAAACGATTACAATTTCAGAAATATTCGATCATTTATTCATCAGAAAGAGCTTTACGTACTGAGTAACAGTAACCCGAAGGTCCATCTCTTCGATGGTCATTGTGCCTCAGTTCGGAGCAGGGTTCATCACTGAAGACACTTCTGCTCCAGTCAATGAGATTCCATGAAGGAGACGTGTCTGGAGACGCCCTGGGCAGCATGGGACACCAACCTGACTGTCGGCCGCCACACAGTCCGACAAACACGGTGGAGGGGGTAACGGCTACTATATATAGGGTGCCGAAAGCAGTCGTCAGGAACCACCTGAAGATGGCAGTGTCTGCCATAATATTGTGGAGAAATCACCACATAGTGTCCATTTGTGATCTAAATAGCACAGTTTGCTTAAAACCATTTCAAGGTTTTCGTAACTTTTTTTTTTTTTTTTTTTTGTGAACCGAGTGCCCAACTGGTATAGTTGCATACTTACTGCCATTGTGTAGAAGTACTGCTTTAAGGCTTCTTTTTGAAGAATCAATAAAAAGTCTCCACTCGTCAGGAGCATATTCTATTCTGAAACGTGCCATAAGTCCAGGAACATCACTGCAAAACACCAGGTCACCTTCTTGAGAGAAGAGAGACACAAACTCTTTCTCCCTCCATCGATTTCGAGAAAATTATGTACCCGGAGCCAACATGTCTTTCAATATAGATCCTAAAACCTCTGCCGATTCTTTTGAGAGGGCTAGGTCTCTAACTAAATCGTTCAGTTCAGATTGTGTTAATGGAATGGGATCGATGGTGCCAGGATAGTAGCGATCTCTGTCTTCTTCACCTTGCTGAGCCAATGACTCGTGATCATCTGTATCATCCAAAGAATCGGGAGGAGAGTGTACTGGTACTTCAGGTCCATGAGGAACAGGGAAAATGGCTGATTGAATTTTAGGGTAAGAAATATCCTTGTTTGTCAAATTGAAACCTCGTACGTTGCAAGAACAAAAATAGCAGTAATCACTATGATTTTTGGGCTCCCTCCAAACAAATGGTATTCAAAAACGTAAGAAAAGCTTTTTACGTTGAAACCATTGCCTCAGTTCTTCAACACAGTGAACAAACTTTGTGTGGGGCCCAAGTGTGTACAGCAATCTGAACCACCACCTCCGAAGGTCTCGCTGTATGGTGGTACAACATTCAATGTGTGGTTTTCATGAGGAATAAAAAAGGCGGAAATTATGTTTATGTTGATCTCTATTCCAATTTTCTTCACAGGTTCCGGAACTCTCGGAAGCGAGATGATGTAAAAAAAATTATGAGTGTATACAATCAACAAAACCTGTGAGTTTACTGTTGACATTGCCTCTCAGTTGATTAATTTCCATCCCGAGCAACAATAGTTTCAATCTACTTCTGGGTGTTGCACCTGGGAAAAAATGGTTCAAATGGCTCTGAGCACTATGGGACGTAACATCTGAGGTCATCAATCCCCTAGACTTAGAACTACGTAAACCTAAATAACCTAAGAACATCACACACGTCCATGCTCGAGGCAGGATTTGAACCTGCGACCATAGCGGTCGCGCGGTTTGAGACTGAAGTGCCTATAACCGCTCGGCCACTGAGGCAGGCTGTACCAGGGAAAGTTTTAGAGCGCATGGTAGTCTGAAAATTTTAATATTAACCTCTACTGTAAAATAAAATTTCTTCATCAGTACTTGTTAACCGTAGAAACCACCAAAATATAATATTACTGTCGAAGAATAGGAATATGGGGAACACGGTATGTGGGTAACTTGCCATATTTACTTGGTAACTATTGCCCGAAATAAAAATTACAAAGAAAAGAACATCATTTTTGTTCTGTAAGAGTGATAAGTGAGCACACGGAGCTGCTCCAGTGTGTCTTCTATCATGAGCGGAGAATCAGTCATCGGTCATAGAATAAACAGCTTCCTAGAAGGCTAGATACAAACGTAGATGAAGCGCTGAAAGGGTAAGCGTTACATTTTTCCTCAGGGGCTCATCCGCGGTCTAACCGATCGTCCGAGTACCCCTGCGTGCCGGGTGAGTTCCCGCCGCCGGCAGAAAAACTAAGAGGAATTAAAACAGATGGCGGTCGGTCGGTCTGTGGCCGCGCGGGGACGTTCGCCAAGGACGCGCCGTGTCACGCGGAATGCCCGTCCGCGGTAGCTTTTGTTTTTTAATTCCCGCTGGCAGGTCTCTAATTAAAGCGGACACCAGCGCCGGGTCGGCCGCGCGGGTTGAGGTGTGACGTGGCTGCGACCGCCCGTGACCGCTGCGCCGACAATGACAGCGGTGGCGTACGCGGCCAGCGGGACTGCAGCTCTAGCTATCCTACACCGCGGCTGGAATTGTTGATGCGACTAAGAAACAGGGAAAACGAATGACATAAATAAAATATGTTTGCTTAACGAGGTTGATAAACAGGGAGATTGATTGTCACCATTGTTGTTCAGTATAGCACTGGACGAAGTGATCAGGCAATCGAGAGCAATAAACGAGGAAATGGGAATACCAAGGACCCGTGTGGGGGACAAAAAGGACAACAGAGCTCAAGTGGACTGCCTAGCCTTTGCAGATGACATAGCAATAGTGAGACGGAAGAAGACGCAAAGACACAACTCGACAACTTAAGGAAGGTCGCCAGAAACGTGGGACTGAGGATCGTCTATAACAAGACAAAGACATTAAACACCAATGCAGACTGGGAAAAACGGGAAGGCACTGTGCACATGGTGAACAAATTTTAATACTTGGGAGGATTTATAACAGGAAGGAACAGGAGCAAGGAGGTAATAACAGAGAGGATAAAGAAGATGAGGTCATCCTTCTGCATGACGAGAGAGATATACAATAAAAAGAATATATCCACAAAGGAAAGGAAAGCCACTACAAGGCAAATGGCTCTGAGCACTATGCGACTTAAGTTCTGACGTCATCAGTCGCCCAGAACTTAGAACTAATTAAATCTAACTAACCTAAGGACACCACACACATCCATGCCCGAGGCAGGATTCGAACCTGCGACCGCAGCGGTCACGCGGCTCCAGACTGAAGCGCCTAGAACCGCACGGCCACAACGGCCGGCCCACTACAAGGCAACAGTGAGGAATGCAGTATGATATGCTGCTGAGACGACAACACGAGGAAGAAATGGTGCAGAACAACTAGAGAAAGAAGAGAAAAATACTGAGAAAGATAATAGGTCCCAAAAGAGGTGAAAAGAGGTGGATGCGAAGACCTAGGGAAGAATTGTACCGGAACATGAGAACAATATCCGGGTAAATCAAACTCAAAACAGCAAGGTTTGCTGGGCATGTAGTTAGGATGAGTATGGACAGAATGACGAAGAGAGTGTGGGAAACAACAGGGAGGACAAGGGGAAAGACAGGAACCAAGTGGATTGTTGAACTTCGGAAGGACTGGTTGGAATTGGGGACCAAGGTCAAAGGAAAGGAAAATTGGAGGAACAATTATACACCGACAAATATGCCGGAGATCAATGACAGAGAAGAATACAGGAAAAGATTAGAATTTCACCAGTGGAGCCGCCAGGAGAAACGGAAACTGAAGATCTCGGAAGAAGAGCTGGAGAGAAGAAGGGAAAGAATGACGAGGTTCTGGGAGAAGAAGAGGAAAATGCACGAAGGGGCTACCCGTGGTCCTACAGAGGCCGTAACGCAAGAAGAAGAAGAGGCTGATAAAGTTCTAGGAATAGATTGAGTCGTTTTGGGAAGCTGATTCTTTTCTGCATTAGTCCCCTGTTCATTCACCCACAGATTATCTTTTAACGATATTTCACGTATTAGCTCAATACACCATTAAAATTTAATTGTAAGTCGATATACTTACAGGTCTAGTGAATGCTGAAACTAATATCACATTTAAAGTAATATTGACTGTTGATCGTCCGTGACTCTTACGGAAACGTGAAAATGTTTACCAAGAACGTTACCAGTCACAACGTTTTGTTGACTTGCTTACATTACTTGATAAAGCAAAATATTCCGAGTAGTATCACCAATGGTAGCACTGAGCGTAATGACGTATTTGAAGTGTTCTTTGCAAATTTATAAACAGTGGTCGATGAGACCCATGGCACAATTGCAGTGGATATAACCGAACACACCACAAGAACATAGCCATTTCGTACGAATATTCAGAAAACGTCTTATATGAACGGGAGACTTACAAATGAAATAAGTATGCCCTATGTTGGGATACCCTGCTCTTTCTCCGTAAGATCACGACAGCGATTGACAAGACTGGAAAGAACAACTTCTTCTATACTTTTCTTTGTACTGCTATTACAGCCGTAAGATGAGGTTTGCACCTGAAAACACATTGCTTAGTTAAATAACTAGCTGAGTGGCCAGCATTGGCCCTTTATGTACCTGTATTTATCTTCATCTACCTCTCCTTGTCCATCATGTCAGCACCGTCTCTGTCCGCATGCTCTTCCCCTCTTTCTCTTTCAATCTGCTCTTCCGCCCTTTGAACATCTGCTCCTTACCCTCTGTCCATCCCCTCAACCCCTCTGAGTCACTCTCGTCCTCCTCCCTCTGTTTATCTATCTCCTGCTTCCCCTCTCACTGTCCATTTCCCCCTCCGCCTCTTTCTGTCCACCTCCTCCTCCCTGTCCTATCGGTGGGGGGGTCTGGGATTTTCACCTTCCTCGAAATGACTGGGTGTTTCTGTTGTCCTCATCATTTCATCATCATTCATTGAAGTGGCGTGTTTGGTCTATATGGGCGCTGATAACCTCGCAGTTGAGCGTCCCACAAACCAGTCATCATCATCCCTCCTATCTTCCCCTTCTCTGTCAAAAATGGTTCAAATGGCTCTGAGCACTATGGGACTTAACATCTGTGTTCATCAGTCCCCTAGAACCTACATAAACCTAACTAACCTACGGACATCGCACACACCCATGCCCGAGGCAGGATTCGAACCTGCGACCGTAGCGGTCACGCGGTTCCAGATTGAAGTGCCTAGAACAGCACAGCCACACCGGCCGGCCTTCTCTGTCAGCCCATCTCCTACTACCTTTTTCTCTGTCCACGTTATCACTCCTGCTTCAATAGCAGGTTGCTGTTCCTTACCCCAATACTATCTCTTTCCTGATAGGAATTACTACCCGTGCCAAATTTGTTTAAAATAAATCCAGGGGCTTGAGGGGATCCATGACTTTGCCGAATACGCACACGTTACACGTATTTCCCGTGTAGTTAACATATTTCACACGTAATTCTAGACATAGTTCACCTGTATCCGTAGCTGATTTCGCCCTGCGCATCACGCAGTTCAATGCTTACATCTACCGGGTGATCAAAAAGTCAGTATAAATTTGAAAACTGAATAAACCACGGAATAATGTAGATAGAGAGCTGCAAGTTGACACACATGCTTAGAATGACATGGGGTTTTATTAGAACAAAAAAAATACAAAAGTTCAAAAAATGTCCGACAGATGGCGCTTCATCGGATCAGAATAGCAATAATTATCATAACAAAGTAAGACAAAGCAAAGGAAATGCTAAAAATGTCCACCATCATTCCTCAACAATATCTGTAGTCGAGGAATAATGTTGTGAACAGCACTGTAAAGCATGTCCGGAGTTATGGTGAGGCATTGGCGTCGGTTGTTGTCTTTCAGCATCCCTAGAGATGTCGGTCAATCACGATACACTCGCGACGACAGGTAACCCCAAAGCCAATAATCGTACGGACTGAGATCTGGGGACCTGGGAGGCCCAGCATGACGAAAGTGGCGGCTGAGCTCACGATTATCTCCAAACGACGCGTGCAAGAGATCTTTCACGCGTCTAGCAATATGGGGTGGAGCGCCATCCTGCATAAACATCGTACGTTCGAGCAGATGTTTATCAGCCAGGCTGGGGATGATGTGATTCTGTAACATATCGGCGTACCTCTCACCCGTCACGGTAGCAGTTACAAAACCAGAATCACGCATTTTATTGAAGAAAAAAGGCCCGGTAATGGTAGATGTAGTAAACCCAACCCATACCGTGATTTTCTCGCCGTGCAATGGAGTTTCCACGACAGTTCTAGGATTTTCGGTGGCCCAAATTCTGCAGTTGTGGGCGTTGACAGATCCTCGGAGCGTGAAATGAGCTTCGTCGGTCTACAACAAGTTACTCAACCAATCGTCATCTTGCGCCATCTTTTGAAACGCCCACACCGCAAATGCCCTCCTCTTCACTAAATTGCAAGGTAATAGTTCATTATGCCTATAGTATCGGAGGGTACGCCTTAGTGGCCATTTTCTCCTGAACTGTCTCAGCAGCATTACACCTTGTGCTCAGTCGGCCACTACGGGGTCTATCGTCTAAACAACCCGTGGCTTCGAACTGCGACATCATTCTCGCCACAGCTGCATTTGTCAAAGGACCTTTACCAGTTCGAGTCCCCTTCCTATGGCGATAGGATCGTAACGCTGAACTAGCACATTCCCCATTCTGATAATACAGCTTCACTAAAAGCGCCTTTTTCAGGTGATGTCAACATGCCGCAACTGCTGGCGCATCTGATTCTCTCTCTCATTGCAGCTCCTTTTATACACAATTGTCATGCGCAGTCACTGACGTTTTGCTGTCCAGCGCCAACTGTCGGACATTCCAATGATGTATGTCAATTTTTACCTCTTTTTAAAGAACTGTTTATTCCATGGTTTATTAAGTTTTCAAATTTATACTGACCTTCTGATCACCCGGAACATCCATACTCCGCCTGGTGCGTGGTACCCTGGACCACTAGTAGTCATTTACTTTCCTATTTCCACTCACAAATACAGCTAGGAAGAGACGACTATCTATATGCCTCCGTACAAGCCATAATCTCTCGTTCTTCTCTTCATGGTCCTTAGACAAAATATATAGTGGCTGTAGTAAAATCATTCCGCCATCAGCCTCAATTGCCTATCCTCTAAATTTCCCCAATAGCGTTCTTCGAAAAGAACGTCATAGCTCCTGAACTATTTGTAGTACTGTGACATGACTTCGTAGGTACATTCAGTGGCATCTGTCGGTACGTTCTGCGACAGGGCTGTTGATATTTTTAAAAATGTCGGAATCCGATATGAAGATATTTAAAAAAAATATCTTTTCCGTACGATATATCGTAAAGGGTATCGATGTATCGACATACCGGCGTTATAGCTTACGACGTACCTGCAAGTAAAATTTCGATTTCACATTGTTAATATACTGCCGGTTTTAGAGTTGCACATTTAAGTATTGATTTATTATTAGATATTCTGTACATCAACGAACTAGCAGACTGCTTATTTCCTTTAGAGCAAGAATTGAAAGGAAAACTGTGCAGGTTTGCGTTTGGCGATAACCACTTTGCTAACAATGGTAACTACATATAAGTGGCATAATAAAAGGTGTCCGATGGGTACGTCGCTCGGTTTCGTCACATATGGGACTTGTCCGGAACACTTAATGTCAGCTTTCCTGTGCTTTCATATCTGCCAACGCCAACGAACTAGCAGTTGTAGTGCCAAAATTGCGTGGTAAAGCTAAGCGTTGCAACTTCTGTTGGTGCTCCCAAGCAGCAATTACGTCAGCATTTCGTCTCACACGTGTGCTCATACCGCAAGTACTAGTCTTGTCACTTAGATTTTTGTTCATAATTTTCAGCAAATGTTTTTGAAGAATGTTTCGTTAAAAATTCACATCGGAATCTTGTTGTTCCATTCACACCGCCACCCACAGTGGTCTGACTTCTTCCTTTGTGCCGCATACACTTGCTTCAGACGGTCAAGGAGAAAGACTGGACTTGATGAAGGCTCAAAAAGTAGTAAGACTTCTTCACACAATAAAAATAAAATTGTGTTCTACTATAATTTCAAAAGAAAAAATTCAAATATGTACTGAAAATTGTGGAAAAGTATACAGCAAAAAAAAAAAAAAATATTGGCGCTCGATACTGCCATTTTGATACATATACATTGGTGAAAAAATATCATCGATATATATCGACATCGTTTGGTAGAATTGCAATATATCGATGTATTTTATCAACAGCCCTAGTCTGCGAAATACATTGCGAATATAGTAGCAAAGTAATAATACCTTTAAACGCCATGCAGGCTGAGGCAGTTTTACTGCATGAAGAGCCGAAATGTATTGAGCGATAAACTTGGGCTGTGGCTGGCTCACGTTATGCGCTGGATTAAACCTTGGTTGCTATTCTGTGTTTAAGTCTCCCTCGGTTATCGCTTTTATGCTGTTATCATCTCTCTCTCCGCGAATGGCAGCAGCGGTGTGTTTTGATATTCGTGCCGGCCGAAGTGGACGATCGGTTCTAGGCGCTACTGTCTGGGACCGCGCGACCGCTACGGTCGCAGGTTCGAATCCTGCCTCTGGCATGGATGTGTGTGACGTCCGCAGGTTAGTTAGGTTTAAGTAGTTCCAAGTTCTAGGAGACTGATGATCTGAGAAGTTAAAACCCATAGTGCTCAGAGCCATTTGAACAATTTTTATCGATATTCGCACCTTGTACTATCTTTGGCCTGGCGCTTATAGTTTCCTACTGTGCTGCGTGCGAGCAGTTGGTCGGTTGGCGTGGAGCAGTGAGGAAATCTCCGCGGCGCGTCCAAGAGCGGTCGGAGTGTGTGGTGTTGTTCCCATTTCTACGAGGTCCATGTCTTACCGATCCTGAACACGAAATTTGAGTCTTTACATAATCTACCAGCAAGTCACGACTGTTCACATTGGGTCGTTTGGAGTTCATTGTCGGCTGTTGGGACATTCCCACGAGCAAAAACGTGTCTTTCCAAGTTGGCAAATTTTAGCCACTCCACAGTGGAGTTTAACTGTACTTGGTTCTTCTGAATTTAAGTGCACCAGCGGAATATTCTGCCTTGCGGTCGCTGTTGACGTAAATTCAGCCAGTGTATTTTCCTCATCGTGTTGTCGCTGTCCAACACGGTGTGTAGTTTGACAGATCAATGTATAATTGGTTGTGGGCACCGATACCTTCTACGTTGTTCCATTGGACTCTCTGTTATGTGCTGATCTGGTGAAGCGGAAGTTATCTTGTCGGTGGGTCCGTTGACTGTCTGTCGGTTGGATTGTAGTCAGATCGACAATGGTTGAGCCGACTGCCTTTCTCACCTAAGCGAGCGTTAGTGTTTGAATTCCAGGCCGACCCTCGGAAACTTCTGAGCGCCGTTGGGTGTGCTGCCTTTTCTTACTTATTCTTGCAGTTTCTGTTTGTATGGCTTCTAACCGATTTTAAGTTGAGGTTGTTTTGCCTTTAAGGCGTAAGATTGTTTGGGCCTTCAGCGTAATTTAAAAAATTGTTTTAAGTAAGATGTTTGGCATTTTTTTAAAAAAAATTGTTGAGTCTTAAGTGTTGGGCCATCAGCCGATTTTGAATTAAAGTGGTCTTGCCCACAAGGCATGAGATTGTATGGGGTATTCAGCCGCTTATTAAGTTCCAAAAATTAATGCTGTGTCTTTTTTTAAATTTGTTGGTTCTTGTACTATTTGGTCACATAAATAAAGTCGTATATTCGAGTGTAACTGAGAACCGCTTCTTTTGCCCCTTCGCAAAATTTAAACACCTGTCCTGTCCTGCGGTTTTAGCAGGGCGTTTCAAAACTTTTCACTTTCATTATTTTTTTGGTACATTGAACGAGAGAAAATGATTTGAAATTATTTGTAACGTGTGTGACAGGTCACTAAGTGCTCTCAAACTCAGATACTATACAGATGAATATAGCTTGGGTATTCGCACGACGTGGGATAAACGTCTCTTTCACCTCCACCCCTTTGGTAGGTTGGTAATTCTTAACCCCAACACCCCGTTCCACAGCATATCTTTGCAGATAGTTGTTGATATGTGTACCACGTTTGGTTGAAATCGTTGCAGTGGCTTAGGCGAAGATGTCGAACATACACACGTACATACAAAAACACACACGTACATACTGTTTTATGATATCTATGGATTTACGTAAACCAGCAAATGCATGTGACTGGTAGCGGTCTCCGTAAAGCCATTTAATAATGTTACGCTATTCAGAATGTACCCGAAATTAACCGACGACGCTCGAGAGCTTTGCTCAGGTATATTTTCCGAGTGTTTTGGTACAGGCGCCGTCGTCTCCCGTAGCTCGTTACAAGGTAATTGCTTTGATTTCTTACCCTCGTTTATCTTTGTGTCAATATTGTGTCTAATATTTCTGCGTAACAGGGAAAATGCCGGCGGTCCGCCTTGTGCGTCTCGTTTGACAAACAAACTTGTTCCACTGAGTCACGGTGCTTGCCGTTGACGGCAGCGTTGTCACAATTCGCTCTACGCGTTTGCGTTTAGTACTGCTGGCGTCTGTCTCGAGTTTGTTTTCAAGCGGTGTTACTTTTCTGTTACCTAAAGTGATGTTTTGTGTATGAAATGAATACAAATTACTCAGAATTTATATTTCCAATGTAATTTGTAGGCCTCCTGTAATTGAATCAGTTACTTACCTGATTCACGTAACTTAAGAGCATATCATATCCAGGGGGACGTTTATTATATAGAAATAACCGATTCAAACGTACCTTGAGATTACTTGCTACATTACGTTTCCCCACAGACTACAGGTACTTAACTATTGTGATCAGTGTACATACAAGGAATGTGGGTACACGGCAGAAGTATGATACATGAACATAACATTCATTAGATAAAGCAGCATAAATGAATTGTCACCTGTGCTTCACTTTATATCTGGTTTCTGACAAGGAAAGACGTGTAGAATCAGTCTTCTATGTCTCTGGACTCTGCCAACTGACTCTTTAACAACTAGGAAAACAGTTTTTCCATCTCGTGTTACTAATAAATCCGGACATGTAATACACAGTGACTTCAAAAGTTGTTTTATTTTGCCAATAACGCTTTTGAAGCCATCAGTTTTTCGTAGATTAAAGCATAGGAGTACCATTTGAGAGGAAATCAGTTTTTAGGCTTATTGGTTGGTTTGTGGGTTTAAGGGACCAGGCAGCAGCGGTCATCGGTCCCTTTAGGCTTATTCACCGTTATTTCATGACTATAATCTGTGGTGAGGTGTGGCTATAAAATAACTGGAATGATGCTGTCACAGATGACGCATGTACCAAAGATGAAAGACCAAGAGTTGTGATGCGTGGCGCCTTCTCATTCAAAAGCGACATGTCTGATGTCTGTAGACAAGTCAGTGCGGCCGGGGTCAGGAAAAATGATATGAGTAATAACAGAGCAATGAACTGTTACAAGTTTTCACGTGAAACTTAGAGAAACTGCTACTGAAACCTATCTTTTACCAAAAGAAGTGTACGGCGAAAACTGTTTATAATGCACGCGAATTTTTGAGTGGTTCAAGAGTTCCAAGAAGGCCGAGAAGACGCAGGAGATGAATCATGCCCGGGACCCGATTCCACATCAAATGGATGACAATATCGAAAAAGTAGATAATCTGATTCACTGTGACCGTCGATTGAGTATACGATCGATTGCCGATATTGTAGGACTTGACAAAGAATGCATAAGGCCAAATTTTACATAAACGATTTAACACGAGAAAAGTGTGTACGTAACTGGTGCATAAAAATTCACATGATCGAAAAGAAATGAAGCTCGTCACAACATTTGTAGAGACACTTTGAATATCATTGAAAATGGTGCTGATTTCTCGGACACACTGACAACATGTGAGGAATCGGTTTTTCACTTATGATCCAGAAGCTAAGTGTCAGCTCATACCTTGGCAGGACCCAACTTCAGAGAGAGCCAATAAAGCTCGAATCAGCAAGTCATGATAGTTCTTTTTTTCGATATTCAGGGAATTGTGTATCTTCACTGGGTTTCTGAAGGTCAAACTATTAATCAACATTACTATATTGTGTTTCTTGCTCAGCTCTGTGAGAAAATAAGAAAAGAAGACCCTAACTGTGGAAGAACGGGTTCTGCATCAAGAGAACGGACCAGCTCATACTACTGACGTTACCAGCGAAGTACAGCATCCCAGTTTTAGACCAACCACCTCACTCGCCTGACCGGGCACTATGGATTTTTTATCTATTCCTCAAGGTCAAACTGCATAAAAAGGAACACGATTTGAATCCGCTGAAGCAGTGGAAGAAAAGGCGACACACATCATCATTGTGCTCACAGAGGAAGTCTTTCTGCACTGTTTTGAAGAATGAAAAATTCACATCGAGCGGAGTAGGGGTATATTGAGCGTGAAAGTTGCTAAATATGTATGTTTCTGAAATAATTTTTTTTTTTTTGCATCAGTAGTCCCGTTATGTTACAGCCACACCTCCCACTCCCTTTGTGCATGTGGACAAATCATTTCTAGCTGTAATGTAGATGCGTGTTTCTACGACTAAGCTTTTTACTACTTTATGGTTTCTCTATTTATAAATTATAGGTAGTTTATATCCAGTTAAACTGAGTGTACTATATTGTCATATGTATCCTAAGATTCATCGTCAGTTACTTTTCCAGAAACCACGATTACCTCTTCCTCAACATCTGACAATGATGCAGTTTCGCTGTAGCACTCGTCATTTACTCTTCATTAGAAAACAGTTGTTTGCTGTACTTCCTACGCTTGGTTTCAAATGGACCAAGATTAGGCGATATTCCTTCAACTTCGAAGCACTTCTATTTTTTACTGATTTGTACTACAAGAGAAACTTGACCAAAAGAACTGAAAGCAAACGTTATAAATGAGGGCGAAAATGGTAATTTAAATAACTTCAGTTACGGAATCATGGATGCCTTCGAGCAGTTCCCTGATGCTTGAAAAGATGATTTCCTCTAACATATCCATTATTTCTGCTGTAACAGAATCGCCGATATTGCATCATTCATCCAGAGCCAGATTGCAAGTACGTTATTTTTAAATTTCATGTTCGTTTTAATTAATGCAAAGGAGATGTCGTGGTTTTTTATCATTTACATGCTACTTAGTTGCGGTAATTGGAGATTCAAACGTTTTATGTTGTGTGGTCGCGAAATTATATATCCAAAACTTAATTCGTAGGAGAAAGATTACATTGATGTAGATATACGTGATGTGTTACGAAAGTTTTTAAGTTTTATACAACTGGTATTAACAAGCCGAAGAAACGTTTCAAATGGTATTCAAAATGTGACATTATACTGTATGTGACCCAGGAAATGTTCGTGGGAGATGAGTTTTTCAGTATTTTAGTACCTTTTAAATGATTTTTCTTGCGTCCTGAATTAAACTACGTGATATTCAGGAGGGAAGATTTTTCTAAGATTCGTTGTTAATGCACGTATAATCACCCAATACTGTATAACAGGATATACTTGTCCACTGCTAACGACGTTAGCGTCTTATCGAAGTGAAGGACATTGTACCACAGTTTCTGGCTGCCCAGTTACGTAATTCTATTTCAAGTGAGTTGTAAAACATGATAACCAAATTCTATACAGTGACACAACCAAGGCATTGTTTGCGTCAGTTATACGTCTGAAGTAAACTAAACTGACAGTATCACAGGAAAAGCTGTTTCTACCTCTTTATTGTTTCTAAATTCAAATCCGTATCTTACCTGAAAAGAGGTAACGCTAAATTCAGAAGTTCGACAAAAGATTGCGAGAGCAATGGGGTCTAGCGGATTATATAGCCTGGTACATAAAGCACTTCTAAATTCAACAGCGTATAACGATTTCCATAGATGAAGAGTGAGTTGCCGGCCGCGGTGGTCTAGCGGTTCTAGGCGCGCAGTCCGGAACCGCGCGACTGCTACGGTCGCAGGTTCGAATCCTGCCTCGGGCATGGATGTGTGTGATGTCCTTAGGTTAGTTAAGTTTAAGTAGTTCTAAGTTCTAGGGGACTGATGACCACAGTAGTTAAGTCCCACAATGCTTAGAGCCATTTGGACCATTTTTTTTAAGAGTCAGTTGTTACCTCAGTCCTGTTGTTTACAGCAGCAACTACAACTGAGATACAAAAAATTTTTACAAGGAGCCTTACGATAAGTTAGCGCCGGTCATGGTTCGAATATTTACCAAGTGTTTGGATTCTTAATGAATGGGAAATAATTACAGGTTAGCTGAGTTACGTTGAGCATACTCGCTAATTCTTATAAAGTGTCATATTATTTTGTACATTATTGGTATGGATTATCAGGATTCCGTTTAATAACAATAAGTAGGCTGTAGAACACGACTGAAGACCCCATCCTTTGTTGGGAAACCCTACCAGTGGAACAGCACGTTTCTGCGAGTTTCTGGACTTGTCGAGTGACAATTGCACGAGTGAGAGACGGAAGAGATTGCATCTTTCCCGAGCAAGATAAATATTTATCAGTTGGGTTGCAGGTAACTTTCGACGTGTCAAGCACCTTGCATAGTTCACACTTCCGTACAGCCGCCGCCTTAGGGTAACACTCTCTAGTCAGACATCTGCTGGTATTTCTCGGTGTCACCCCTTACGAGAACAATTTCACAACGTAAGGATATCGCCAAGTATTGTACGAAGTATCACGGGTGCGCTGTGAAGAGATTTCGATGATCTTCTATCCTTTCTTGTTGTTGTCATTTGTTATATTTCTATTCTGATGCGGCCTGCCACGAGTTCTTCTCAGTTACAGGTCACACGACTTGTGGACACATTAAGTGTTTATACTGCAGTGGTTCGCATTGCCTCTGCACACTTATACCATTGGTCATCGCTGATTCTGCAGGCTTTTAGGGGCTGCTTCTTACTCCAAGCGCAAGAGATTGGCGTGATCCCTTTCCCTTCCTCCACCCTCTTTGACAAGGCCGTCTGCAGAACGAAGGTAACCCCACATGCACGAAGTCTTCTCCACCACTGCTGATGAAGTTTCTTCATAGGGCGGCTGGATTAGCAGTCAATGGCTCTACTCCTAGACCAAGGAAAGCGGTATCATATTATCCTAATGCGATCCAAAGTAGTGCCATTTGAATCGAATACCACTATTTTCTTTTCTGCGAACACTTCATGAATACAGGAACTGTAGAAAGATGACTAAAATAACTGTGATTTCCCTGTAGGCATTTGGCCGAATGTTAATTCAGTTCTTCATCTAGTCGCCCAGATGTAGATTTCCTACTGTCTTCTCAAACTGGTCAAGAGTAATACCGGGAAGCTTTCTTTGGGAAGATCACAGACGATTTCCTCTGCTGTCCTTTTCAAGAATTCGTGTTTCGTTAATAGTGACCTCTTCGTCGACTGGACGATAAACCACAGTCTTCGTTCCTACTTTTCAATCAGTCACTCGAATGTCTGACGCTCTGGGTCTTTTCATTCAACATTTGTCCCACCAGTCAGTGGACCTGTTAATGCTAGGAAACGTGAATCTATGGTTTAGAAATTACATTTGTTTCAGGCCAGTTACTTCATGAGAATGAAAATGGGCATCACCTGTCTATGTGTCTTGTAGGTATTTCTGCTATAAATATTTGTATTCTTATGCATATTGAAACCGAGACGGATATTAGCATAGAAATTCTCTTCGCAATTAGGCAAACGACGCTCGTTCCGAACGGTGAGCCACGGCAATGGCCTTCAACACAATGACAGACCTGAATGACACCGGGCTTACTTTCCAACGTTACAGAACAGAGCAATTCTGCGAGATGATCCCTATTGTGAAAATGCGTTTTCGGTTCATTGTTCGCTGTTTTTTCTCACTGTCTCTTCCTTTTCATAGTTACAACGACATAATGTTTAATAATATGCATTAGCCTTTTTGGTCTATTGTATTACACAAGAAAAATTTCTATTCTCTATGTATGACGAATAGTACAGGTTGTATATTGGAACCACGAATGTAAATACGAGAATAAAAGACAATAAAATAAGAATGGTTCAAATGGCTCTGAGCACTATGGGACTTAACTTCTGAGGTCATCAGTCCCCTAGAATTTAGAACTACTTAAACCGAACCCCTCTAAGGACATCACACACATCCATGCCCGAGGCAGGATTTGAACCTGCGAACGTAGCGGTCGCGCGGTTCCAGACTGTAGTGCCTAGAACCGTTCGGCCACTCCGGCCGGCAATATAAGAATGGAAGACCAAAACAGTCGTGTCAGTACTAAAAACAGCGTGAGATAGATACCCTGAAGAAACGAAGAGAGTAAACAAAAGAGTCAGAAGAGAGGTTAGAATTGGTCACAGTGTAGTCTCTAACAAGTAGAACTGGCTAACAATTCTTGTTCAGTTTCCTGTGTTACGACATAAATTTCACGTCTGTGTCGTACGTGGCTCTGTCGCAGATCACTGCTGAAGAAGTCCGGCCCCTCGTACGGGGACATTGAGCAGTCTGTGAGGACTGCCTCCCTATTCATCCGTTAGCTCTCCCTCAGTCCAGCATCGATGAACTCTCTTAACTCTCACATTAATCGTCGTCATCGACAGTGAGGAATTACGTTTGATTTTCTTTTTCTCGGCGCTTTTGAACGTCTATTCGCCCGTACGCATCAACGGAGCCGGCGTTCATTGCTGTCATCTATAGCCCACAGTGCACCACAATTTCTTGGCACCGGTCCAGGCGTTGGGTACTTTGTACCAATACAAGTCGTTTCTTTTCCTATTCCACTCGCAAATAAAGCGTGGGAAAAACAATTACCAGTGTAGTTCCCTACGAACCCTGATTCCTCTTATCTTATATTCGTGGACCTCACATGAAATGCACTTTCGCGGCAGTGGAATCGTTCTGCAGTCACCTCTAATGCTGTAGCTCAAAATTTTGTCAGTAAGGTGTATCTCCGTAATACGTGGTCTTCGAATCTGTTGATAACATATCTAGCAGCCCGCCTATGAATTCCTTCGATGTCTTCCTTTCATCCGATCTGGTGGGAATCCCGACACTCGAGCGGTACAAAAGAATAGGTCACACTAGGGTCATATATGAGGTCTCCTTTACAGAAGACCAACAGTTCTCTAAAATTCTCCCAATAAACCGAAACCGACCATTCGCCTTCCGTGCTGCAATCCTTACATGCTCATTCCATGTTATATCGCTTTGCAGTGTTACGCCTAGACATTTAAACGGCGTGAGTGTGTAAAGCAACGTGATACTGATGCTATACTTGAACATTACTGGATTGGTTTTTCTACTCACCTGCATTAAGTTACATTTTTCTACATTGAGAGCGAACTGCTAAATCACCACAATAAATACAGGTTTTGTCTAAGACATCTTGTATCCCCCTACAGTCCCTCAATGACGTACATCGCTTCAGTCTGCATATATACATTACAAAAGAAATAATACACTGAAACTGTATGCACTTCTTCTGAAGGCTCACGTAGTCACCAGTTTTCAGTCCGTATGCGAGTTCTGTGACCAATGCAATCGCAGCAGAATCACATGTTTGTTGTTCTGGTCTCCAGACACGTTCGCTACGCATCTTCAAGCCGTAGTACCTGACAATTGGTTAAAATGGCTCTGAGCACTATGGGACTTAACATCTGTAGTCATCAGTCCCCTAGAACTTAGAACTACTTAAACCTAACTAACCTAAGGACATGACACACATCCATGCCCGAGGCAGAATTCGAACCTGCGACCGTAGCAGTGGCGCGGTTCCGGACTGAGCGCCTAGAACGTACGTGACAGAATACCGAGCGGCTGCATCAGAGTGAATAACATAACGGACGAGACGGTTCTCAATTATATAATTAATTCAAAATTCGATAGCATAGCATATGATAGTTTTCTATTTAAAAGGGTTTAGATCAGTCTTATCTGCTGTATTACGTGTGTTGTTTGGAAGTAGCGAACTTTATTCGGATGAACAACTTGGCTACTCTTCCCGACGAGTAGTGTGGCCACGTTTCCTGTTTGGACAGCCTGTCGGCTTTAGTGATCCATAGAAGAAACTATCAAACTGAAATAAATAAGAAGGAACTTAATTTCTAGGCTAAAAGATGTTGTTTAAACGTATCACTCTCCTTATAAGTGAGGTAACAAGGATAGTATAACTGACTTATCTTACCCAGACGACTTAAAAGCAAAAAACTTTTCACTAAAAAAAGAACAAGCTTCCTCTTTCAATCTCACTGACAGCAATGGCGATGTGTATCAGAACTGGTCTGTCCACTTCCCGGCAGATAGGAGCTCTGTTCTGGGCAAATACTATGAATGGCCACTTCTCCCGACCTGATCCCTTTACCGCTCCCTCCCCTGCTGATGCCACTATTAATTGGTAAACTACAGAGATTAGTGTGCTATATTAATTAATGAAGTAACTGCAATGTGAGGCGGAACCATAAATGTGTTTCAGATATAATTTTTTTTTACTCACTCTATTGTATTGGAACAGACTTAACTTTATTTGGAATTACTTGTCACGTACCACATTTTAAGAGGACGGTCTCTATAATGCGCATACACGAGTCGATGTTACTTCTGTTTCACATTTAGTGGCGCATGCTCTTGAGTTGTCAGCATTGGAAGACAAACCACAAAATATTCCCCCTCCCATAACGAACGCGGCGGTTAAACTAAGTACCACTGTGCCCCTGAGTATACGGCAAACTTCGCTTAGCTCGAAGTCGGATTCATCAACATCAATTACAATTAAGCGTACCTTAAACCACTACTGTCTTTGTAAGTATTTTTGTTTATTGGCGAACATGAAAAATACACTCTTAAGAAGCTGTTAATTCTAAGTGACGCTCTGAATTCAGTTGTTCGTTCCTGCTATGTTATTATACACTCCTGGAAATGGAAAAAAGAACACATTGACACCGGTGTGTCAGACCCAGCATACTTGCTCCGGACACTGCGAGAGGGCTGTACAAGCAATGATCACACTCACGGCACAACGGACACACCAGGAACCGTGGTGTTGCCCGTCGAATGGCGCTAGCTGCGCAGCATTTGTGCACCGCCGCCGTCAGTGTCAGCCAGTTTGCCGTGGAATACGGAGCTCCATCGCAGTCTTTAACACTGGTAGCATGCCGCGACAGCGTGGACGTGAACCGTATGTGCAGTTGACGGACTTTGAGCGAGGGCGTATAGTGGGCATGCGGGAGGTCGGGTGGACGTACTGCCGAATTGCTCAACACGTGGGGCGTGATGTCTCCACAGTACATCGATGTTGTCGCCAGTGGTCGGCGGAAGGTGCACGTGCCCGTCGATCTGGGACCGGACCGCAGCGACGCACGGATGCACGCCAAGACCGTAGGATCCTACGCAGTGCCGTAGGGGACCGCACCGCCACTTCCCAGCAAATTAGGGACACTGTTGCTCCTGGGGTATCGGCGAGGACCATTCGCAACCGTCTCCATGAAGCTGGGCTACGGTCCCGCACACCGTTAGGCCGTCTTCCGCTCACGCCCCAACATCGTGCACCCCGCCTCCAGTGGTGTCGCGACAGGCGTGAATGGAGGGACGAATGGAGACGTGTCGTCTTCAGCGATGAGAGTCGCTTCTGCCTTGGTGCCAATGATGGTCGTATGCGTGCTTGGCGCCGTGCAGGTGAGCGCCACAATCAGGACTGCATACGACCGAGGCACACAGGGCCAACACCCGGCATCATGGTGTGGGGAGCGATCTCCTACACTGGCTGTACACCTCTGGTGATCGTCGAGGGGACACTGAATAGTGCACGATACATCCAAACCGGCATCGAACCCATCGTTCTACCATTCCTAGACCGGCAAGGGAACTTGCTGTTTCAACAGGACAATGCAAGTCCGCATGTATCCCGTGCCACCCAACGTGCTCTAGAAGGTGTAAGTCAACTACCCTGGCCAGAAAGATCTCCGGATCTGTCCCTCATTGAGCATGTTTGGGACTGGATGAAGCGTCGTCTCACGCGGTCTGCACGTCGAGCACGAACGCTGGTCCAACTGAGGCGCCAGGTGGAAATGGCATGGCAAGCCGTTCCACAGGACTACATCCAGCATCTCTACGATCGTCTCCATGGGAGAATAGCAGCCTGCATTGCTGCGAAAGGTGGATATACACTGTACTAGTGCCGACATTGTGCATGCTCTGTTGCCTGTGTCTATGTGCCTGTGGTTCTGTCGGTGTGATCATGTGATGTATCTGACCCCAGGAATGTGTCAATAAAGTTTCCCCTTTCTGGGACAATGAATTCACGGTGTTCTTATTTCAATTTCCAGGAGTGTATATAATATAATACGGGTGAGAATACCAGGCCGTTGGAACACTTGGTCCCGGCCGCACGCGACCCGCAGGCCGCAGTTCGATGATCAGAGAACTAGAGTGGCGCTATCACACTTCCCTGGTGCACTGTTGACGATACCCTTGTTTATGACGAACACTCACCATCGATGCCGACGTTCTGGGTTCTGTTACTTAAGACGTTTCCGAGATACTCACATTTATGGGAACCTTATCTGTATACCCTTATTCCAGTTAACAGTCTGCAGTGCGGCATTGTATCAAACGCTTTCCGAATATCTAAGAATGTGGAATCTGCCTTTGCCTTTATCGGTGGTTCGCAGAATATCGCGCAAGAAAAGGCCGAAAATCAATAGGACGCTGCTTACTTAACACGCTGATGGTTCGTGGATGCGAAGTAGGCAGATGATTGTTTCCAACGCGTTCCATGGGAGTCAATAAGATAATTTGGTTTTTAGGACATCGACATGGGTTTACTATTATGCTCCTCAAACTACTGCAACTCTATTCTAATCTTGCTAAAAAGACATGCTGCAAGATGCCATCGCTGTCAAACGTGAAGGGATGCAGGTTGTCCTCAGTAACGTTCACATAAAGGCAAAGGTCCCGGGTTCGAGTCCTGATCCGGCACACATTTCTAATCTGCCGGAATGTTTCATAGCAGCGCAGACTCTATGGCAGAGAGAAAATTCTTTTTGGAGTGTTCATGCTATGCACAGCTACGACACGGGGGGAGGAGGGGGGCTGTAAGTCCAAATTTTTTAAATGTGGTTCCTTAATATGTGCACACATATCAGCGTGCTGTTTCTTTTTCTCTGTGTCGAGCAATGTTCACACAAACATATTACACAATTTATTACCTGATCTTTTCTGCACTGTCTTAGCTGCATCGCTAAGTGGAGTACACCTGTCAGTATAGGCTAACTATTTGTGACCACGCGTCCACACCTGCTGCCCAGGTGAATATAAGTATTAATTTCTTGCTCTTGGCACTTATATCTGGAGGTACTAATCCACATAAAACCACATTGATGCCAATAGCAATAATAATTTGTCTGCAAATGAAGAAAATACGATGTAATGTTATTCAGTACAGTTAGCTCAGTCATACATAAAAGTATCTGAATTACACGCTGTATTACCGTTTTTTTTAAAACTAAATGTCAGCTATGATTGAAAATGAAATATGTTTCGTAATTGATGGAAATGTTGCTAAACGAATGTAAATTACCTTTGAAATGTTATGTATATCAATATTACAGAGGCTTATTGCCAACAGGGAACGTCAGGTAAAGCTTTAACCTTTTGTCAAAGAGTAACGTGGGCGCTGCTGTGTACAGTCAGAGAACGTTCTCGGCACTCCAGTGTTAGACATGTGATTTAATGGACGCGCATGTTGCGTGCAGAGGGGAAAGCTGCTTCCATGTGAGACGAAATCACTAACTGCGAGGAACAACAAGCGTGAGATGTGTGGGCACGTGTGTCAGGTTCCAGAAACATCTGGAACCTGCCCCATAACTGCCCACTGGTAACGTTAACAACTGGAGAAAAAGATGTACTGTCGCAGAAATCGAAAGCATCGTCTCAATATTTTCCACGAACTGTTAGACTGTTCATTTCCATTCAGATTACAAATGTTGTGAGGCACACCCAGTCACATCATGATCTCATCTTTCATCTATGCCATTGGCACTCTAGGTAGGTTCCTCTGCCTTTCCAATTGTATAAAATTTTATTTTATTTATTACTTTAACCAGATTATCGGGTCCTCTCTTATATGGGACCAGGGTTTAGCACATACAGATCTTTTTATACACCTGAGTTTCTTCGGAAACTTTAATGTGACCAACAGTAGTAAAATGATTTGCGTGTTTATACCGACAATATGAGTAAATAAAACTGTGAACTAATATAGTTAATACTGGCAGTAATTGTACTACTAGAGTTGCTGCCACTAATAGTGGTAATACCAATAATAATAATTATAGTAATAATGGTTCAAATGGCTCTGAGCATTATGGGACTTAACATCTGAGGTCATCAGACCTACAGAACGGAGAACTACTTATTCCTAACGAACCTAAGGACATTACACACATCCATGCCCGAGGCAGGATTCAAACCTGAAACCGTAGCGGTCCCGCGGTTCCAGACTGGAGCGCCTGAAACCACTCGGCCACAGCGGCCGGCATAGTAATAATGACAATAACAATTGGGTTGGAAATAGCGATCTACAGGTCAACAAGTGCGAACAGGGACACTCGTAATCATCATTGTTGCTTTAGTTGATGTATCGTTAACTGTCTTCTGAAGCTGGAAATGTTATTCAGTTTTCTACCATAATGCAGAAGGTTATTCCTTCTTCTGAGAAGGACGTCGAGAAAGCAGTTGAACGATGGATTGGAACAAAGATTTTGCTCTGAGGAGAACTGGTGATTTTGCCACGATGTTCAGGCTTCCGATTGCCGTCGATTTATAAAAGAGAGTATTGAAAGAAGTAATATGGCCAGTTTTGTGTCCATGTTAAAATTATGACTGAGACTGACATCTTAGAAGGTTAGCCATTATGTTGCACAATATTCACGCTCATTATTACAATTTAACTGAAGCTTTTATTTATTTATTTGCTATTTTCTTGTAGTTTGTTATCTAAATGACAGAAGAGACCGAACGTTGCACATGAGTTTGCATGAATAAAGCACATAATACTTTAATATGGTTTCAAATGTGTTAGTATTAACGAAGCATAATTATATTTAAGGTGGGAAAGTTTACATAGAAGAACCGTATTTGAGAAAAAGAAAAAAGTCTGCATAATACCATTTGGCCATCTGGCGCGCAGATATCTGTTGATTCAGAATCAAGAAGGCACACGCTGTTGGTCTGTTTCAGTATGCGACATTGGTAAATGACAAACTTGTAATTTATAATTCTGAACTCCGCTATAACACTATACTTCACAGCACTACACTACAGAACATTACACAACTGTGCTTGGTATTAGAACCAACCTGGCTCACTAATTTGTCTGGATGATTAGCCCCCTGTGTGCTGAGCTACATCTCGGGATTCGCAGGGACTGTGCTACTGTAACGCCCCAGGTGTGGAGATTTGAATGTGGCTGTCAGGTTCTCAGAAAGTCCTTCGTGGTTCTTCCCGAGGTTCGTCTCCTCACTGCTATAAGAAAGTTGTTGTAGATGGGTATTCTGATGTGGCGCGTCTCGTTGTCATGATATAAGACCTCTTCTTGGTTTTCTCTCAGCCACATTGGGTTGCAGTTGATAATCTGTTAGCTGTAAGCGAGTTAAGCTTGTGTCACAGTTTCATTCATTCATGTTATAGACTGTTGGATTTCCAAATGTATTCCTGTCCTGGTCTGTGACATCTCCCAGACGACGTGCTCTGGGGACCGATTGTTTCACACACACAAGTTTCTGTGGTGCGCTTTGTTATTTTTAGCAAGTAGCTGGGATTCGGACCGTGTGCCAACAGGTAGTGTACAGCTCCCTTGATCGGAAGGAAGTACGTCATTGTTGTTCTTTCTTTTATGTTAGGACGGAACTGGTAGATTCTCCTCCCTGTTTCTGCCCTGGCCCAGATTTTTTGCCATTCCCTATCATCACATGTTTTTACTTCTCTAGTCGATACACCTGTTGTTCGCCGGCAGAAGTGGCCGAGCAGTTTTAGGCGCTACAGTCTGGAACCGCGTGACCGCTACGGTCGCAGGTTCGAATCCTGCCTCCGGCATGTATGTGTGTGGTGTCCTTAGGTTAGTTAGGTTTAAGTAGTTCTAAGTTCTTGGGGACTGATGACCTCAGAAGTTAAGTCCCATAGTGCTCAAAGCCATTTGAACACCGGTTGTTCCAAGTATCTCCATCTTATCACATTCGCGCTTTTTGAGCCAATCTTGTGACCTGTCTTTCTTACTGCTGGGTCCACAAGTCACAAGCCTAATATCACAAGTAGTGCCTCAGTCAGTGTTGTTCTGCATGTGACCCTCAGACGCAGGAGTACTTCTCTGTTCTCACCGTACAGCCAGTGCAGTCTTTAATCTTTCTGGCGCTACAAGCCCAAAAGCTCGAGGCCTAACCAGAATACCGAGTAAGATTGCATTGTGCTACGTTCTTACTGCACTTACCAGCAGCTGAACCCTGCTGGTGTTTGGCCAGTTCTTACTATTTTATTTAGGATTTCAATGCCTCGCTGTCAGACGATTTCTTCATGTGAATGAAAATTTTCTATGTTAATTCCAAGATATCTACAAACTACTCTCCTTTTCACGGGATTGTAATTTATTCTGACTGGAATTTCTCGTGCTTGATAATGTTCCTCTCAACAACACTGTTTTGTGCGCTGCTATCGTCAGTTTGTCTTTTACGCACCAGTTGGTTAGTCTTTCAAGAACTACACTCCTGTTTTCCTCTAATTTAGCTAATTTAGATACTGTAATTAGCAGATCGTCTGCGTAGGCGATGCAGCTTCTAGTATTTGTTATACTCTGAATTTGGTTCAATAACACCTGTATCCCAACATATGGACCACAAAGAGAGCACTGTGTGCAACATTTGGCGATGTTTTTCACAATTTTCTTTCCAGGGCGCCCTAACTGCACCTTCCTATTTGTGTAATCCATCTGTTTCAGTCTTTTAAACAGAGCATGGCACCACAAATTATCAAATGCGCCAGCAATATCAGTCTCTGTAACATACTTTTCGTCTGAGGAGTTCACAATATTCGTTGAGTGACTTTTTGCATTCTTGGTGGATTTTCCTTCGCTGAACAGTACTGCAGGTGGCTAAAGCCTACTGCCTATGGTCCCTCAGGCGGCAGTACAGTACAGTACTTTGTCTAGGGCATTAACCAAAGAGGTCGACGTGGAAGGTTTTGGTTCTCTCAGGTCTTCGTCTTCCCCCTTTTTTAGATTAATGAGATTCGAGATCTTCCAGATACTGGGCACCCGACCCTGCAAAAGACATTCGTTTAATAACACTGTTATATATGGCCAATTTTGGTCCACTATCTGCTGCAACACTTCTGTCTGTATTCTATCACGTCCTCGTGCTTTCTTCTTCTGTAACTTCGTTATTGCCATTTTCACTTACTCCTGGGAAAATGGAATCACAACACTGTTATTCACAAGCTGCTCTAGAGATGCAGAGGGAAGATGCTGATGGAACTCTGTGCCTTCCATCGTTGTGGCTACCGATAGCAAAGTTTTGAGTATGTACTGCCCTTATGATTCACAGTCTGTCAACTTGCCGTCGGATCTTCTCAGGGTATAAAATGCAATGGGTGATCGAACCTTATCTGTCACAAGTCTATAAAGACTGCCGCCATTTCCTCCTTAACATACGCCTTCCATTTTTCTACTCTTGTTTGGAGTAGTAGCTTTTTAAGTTGTCGTTTGACTATTCGATAAAAAATCAGCCTCTTTTGTCATTCTGTTTCCTCTAAAGACCTTTGGTAATACCTCCTCGCCCGCCTTTCTCTACATCTTAAGGACTATAGGGTGGAACTCCAAGGAGTTTTAAACACTTTTAACTTCCTAACAAATGCTAGGTTCGTCTTGTCTTGAGCCACCTGCAGCGCTCGCACCAATTCGTCCGCTTTGGCGTCAACATCAAATCCACTTCGTTGCAGAAGTTGTATCTTGAATTCTGCTTCTCAAAGTTCCCAATTCACTCCGCGTAGATTGTACAATCGCTCGGGCTGGACGTCAGTCTTTAAGTCATTATCTGCGTCTGTAATTGTGTATTAAGTGAGATTATGGTCATTTGTAAGTCCATCACAGACCTTCCAGTTAGAAATGTGGTCTCTGACTTTAGATTTTCTGAGGGTGAATCTATATTTCTTGTCACACTTGCGTGATTTTGGGAAGTACTAGCAGATGGGTTGAGTGGCCTGTCATGACATGAAGGTCAAATTCTTATATAGTGTCATGAAGGCAGAGTCCTCTTTCGTCCGTTACTCTGGCATGCCATAATTTTGATTTCGCGTTTGCGTCCTTTACGAAAATTTGTCTGCCGTGTCGACCCAGTATTTCTGCTGTTTTTAAGTTTTGTGCGTGTGGTTGTGTCTCCTGACTGTATTGAAAACATTGACTAGTTATGTTAAGTTTTCCTAAGGCAGACATTTCTGTTATCACCGAGTGTTCGTCACAGAGCTGACGTGTCTTTGTCACTATTCTGTCTTTCTGTGGCACCACAATGGCAGCTGTCCGATGTTGACCTCATTTTACGATCTGTGCTATAACTGGCATAAGTAGTAATGCCCAGCATCTAGAGTACTGCTCCTTATGCATAGTGGTCTAGGTCCAACTGATCTGACACTTTCCCTCAGTTCTTGCATCACCATGGCACTGCGCATTGCATTTATCTGGCCGATTTTAATCATTTGTGTCTCTTCCATTGCCGCTGGGATGTGATATGATAGTAAGTGAATGCTACGGCAAACTAGTGTGTACATAGCTATGGGGCCTGTGTAACCTGTGGTCATATACCATGTGTCATCACTAATTGCTTGTACAGATGCTCAATATCAAGTGTCTTCTGTCTCCTCTTAAAGACGACGTCAAGTAAAGTCTGTAGTTCCTTCGTATTTGTAGGCAAGTTGTTGACACGGAGCCCAATGTGATCAACTTCCTCCATGACATGAAAACTTATGGTACAGCCTTTTGGACGACTGTGCCCAATCAGGTGTCTTATTGGTACGGTTAACACATGCATATCCTCTAATTTACCCAGTCTCATTGCATTTTCACACATATCGTAAAAAGGTCACAAACCTATTCCATTTTTTCTGTCAAGTTCATCACAGTTTGTATCCCTTTTCGTAGTTCTCGTTGCCATCTGCAGGTTCTATGACCTGTGTAATTTCATTACCTCCCTCTATTAGCTATTGCATGCTATCACAATGTGCTGTTAAAATGTATTGCGTTCTGTAACACCTTACAATTATAGCAACTTTCAGCTTTTTTTGTAGTTGGTAGTACGTCCTTCTGTAACTCTTCCTTGTAAGAGGTTGGCATGCAGTCCGGTCCTTGTTTTCTTTTCTTCTTAGCCACTTTAAAAAATTTCTTCTCTCCAATATTCTTACCTCTGGTCATTGTATTGTCTATATGGGCCGGCCGGAGTGGCCGAGCGGTTCTAGGCGCTACAGTCTGGGACCGCGCGACCGCTACGGCCACAGGTTCGAATCCTGCTTCGGGAATGGACGTGTGTGATGTCCTTAGGTTAGTTACGTTTAAGTAGTTCTAAGTTCTAGGGGACTGATGACCTCGGAAGTTAAGTCCCATAGTGCTCAGAGCGTGCTCAGAGACATTTGAACCATTTTGTCTATTTCGTTGTCGCCCTTATCTATAGGGTCAGTCACGTTTTTGGCTTGTGACGTTTCTTATTCTGCCCTTGACATCGGACCAAAATATTTTGGATATCTGCACCTCGGTTCTTTCCGATGGAGATTTCTGTTTCTTGCAAAGATTACAGATAATTGTTAATTTCGTTTGATCAGTGGGCTCGGGTGTAATAGTTTTCTTCCTGGACAGCGTTCATTATTACTGTTCAGAATATCAATAAGGGAACGAATAGGTGTTGTCCAATTTGACTAATGATGGTTTGATTTTACAAATTAATTCATTTGATTTAGCTGTGTGTTTCAGGGAATTTTTTGGTACATCTGTTTTGGTTTCGAATTTATCGTGTGTAATTGCACTCTATTACATACATTACTTATAATACAAGTAAGCAGAAAGTATAATATCTCTAAAAATTATTTGTTGTGCAATCCCCAATAAATCAGTTATTATCTTGGAAAACGAGTGCCTGAGTTATTTTTAATATGATAAGGCCCCTTCGATTACTGTCGGTATTTTCACACAGCGTATTAGTGAGTGGGAGAAGCTACAAGCTGACCAGTGATTCCTGCTGAGAAGTTAGTGTCAGCACGGCCAGCACTTACCCTTCTGTCTGACTGGGACGTTGGTTACTCTGCATGTTCGATGGAATTGTGTAGTTATGTATTTAAATGGCGCTACGTTACTAACAGACGTACTCAACGTTGCATGCAATTAAAGACAAGCACAGAGTCGTTCGGTGCTGTGTTTATCTGATTCTGCATATTTTCTTTATGTAAACAAATTATTTGTCCCTCCATGAAAAACTGGTCAGATGCGGTTTGTATACTATTAACATCGACTGAAAACAACGATTAATCAAACTTTTGTTTCATCAGCCCGAAGAAAAATTCGGAAATTGTTCGCCATTCTCTACAAGTTTAACGAAGACAAAGATAAAAACTCGAAAGTAGGACCAGCTACACAATAATCTGTCAAACAGAGCTACACAAAACTGTTAACGGTAATGTTACTAACCAACTTTTCTACTGAATTGTTGTCTCCTATGCGGAGTGAACCAAGAACCATTTTATTCCTTTTTACAGTCTCTGTTTTTGTACTGAGGCAGTAGTTACTATAACAGCTGTTGTTAGACTATCTGTCACCTTAATGCACACCTATCACGCATGCCAGAAAACAATTTTCTAAACCGTATCTCTCTCTAGGATTTGAGAAGTGTATACACTGATGACCACCTGTTCAACAGCTTGTTTGTCCGACTTTGGTACGGAGTACGACTGATACTTCATATCACGGATCCGACAGTTAGTTGGTAGGTTCGTGAACGAAAGCGGCGATGGAGGTCTATTCCAGGTCATGTAATTCCTGTAATCAACGGACCGCTGATTTGCGTACGCGATGATGGCGTCCGATAGCGGCCCAGAGGGGTTCCATAGGCTTTATATTGGACGAAGTTGGTCATCGAGACATCAACGTGGGTTCACTACAATACTCCTCGATCCACTGTAGCACGGTTATGGTTTCGGGACTAGGACAATTATACTTCTGGAAGATGACATCGCCGTTGGAGGAGACATGAAGTACGAAGGGATGGCCGGCCGCTGTGACCGAGCGGTTCTAGGAGCTTCAGTCCGGAACCGCGCGACTTCTACGGTCGCAGGGTAGAAACCTGCCTCGGGCATGGATGTGTGTGATGCCCTTAGGTTAGTTAGGTTTAAGTAGTTCGAAGTTCTAGGGGACTGATGACCTCAGATGTTAAGTCCCATAGTGTTCAGAGCCATTTGAACCGTTTTTGAACCTCTCCATTTGCTACCAGCCGTCGCCGCATGCCAAATCCCATGGGATCGATGGCAACGGCACAACACCTGTCTTATTTTCCAATAATTCAAGCTGCTATCACTGCTACAGCTCCGTCCTATGGTGCTATCTTTCCTTTATGCTTTCACTTTATGAAGTCAAGTTACTAAACTCAGCAATTTCTATAGTTATGATTATAAATTATGCACCTGTCACGTTCTGTTGACAACTTATTCTCATCAGGAGAGCATATCGAGGCCTCACGTGCCCTCTAGTGAAGTAATCACGCAAGTATGGAGAGAAGCGACCTACCGTACCCTTCTTTTCTTTTAGGCCATCTGACGACCACATTAATTCGAAACAGCTGCTTTTCTTCTCGTTTCATCATTGTACAGTGTTCATTCATTTTCGTACTTTGCAACCTTCTTCGCTCTTCTAACGATGATATTATTGTTGTACGTCTATTTCTAACCTAGAAACCTCTGTCAGCACCATTTTCTCCATTTGCAGATTCCCTTCTTATAAATACCTGTTTGCTTTGTATCTGTTAGATCATAAGCAAAAGACTTGAGCACCTGATGTGGCGATCTCCACTGGCCCATTCCATGTATGCACATGAAGCACACAGTCTTCCTTTTATTGACGACGTCTGAGACCTGCTCCGTCTGGACATACAGTTCTTGGTTCGCTCGTCTTCTCTATTGACCATCTACCGATCTTCGAGTCACAGTACCCTCCAGAGAATTTTTTCGGTCTACAAGTTCTAATTATTTCTGTTCTTACAAGATTCAAACCTTTTCGATGCATATAGTCCTTTAGGGAGGATCGCTACTTGGAAGTTTCTTAATTTTGCCATGATCGAAACATTCCTCTTGTTGTAACTCTTCACGGCCATGCTTATCTTGTTTATTGATAATATTTTTGCATGTCTTCGTGTCAGAACTATTCCCACCCAATCTGCGATCTATTTAATTATTTGTGGCCTTTCCCGTCGGTACTTGGAAAATCTAGTTTTGCCTGTTTGTCAAACATATCAATTATTTTGTCCATATAATCGAGTACTGTGTGTCAGCACCCACTTGTGTACTGTTTCGTCCTGTACATTCTTACACATTTATTTTTTGAGTGCCGGCCGCGATGGCGGGACGGCTCTAGGTGCTTCAGTCCGGAACCGCGCGACTGCTACGGTCGCAGGTTCGAATCCTGCCTCGGCCATGGATGAGTGTGATGTCCTTTTAGGTTGGTTAGGCTTAAGTAGTTCTAAGTTTTAGGGGACTGATGAACTCAGATGTTAAGTCCCATAGTGCTCAGAGCCATTTGAACCATAGAGTTATAAACTATCGCGAATGTTATGTAGACAACGTGGTTAATGTTAAGTGCTACAAAGCAGAATGCAGGTTCATAGCGAACTATAAAATAAGAAGTATTGAGGAACATAAATACTGTACGCTTCAGTTATCAATACTAGTTAAATGCCTCGAACTTCCTATTTTTCCTTCCTTAAAATGCCATCCATCTATGAGCTGTCTAGATGTTCATCATATAGTGTCTCTTGTCGATAGCCCTGTGGTCCTGGTATGAAAAAGTGGCACTGTAGATAAGAAATTAGGCAAAAAGGGCAACATCAGTTTGTGAGCTTCATGAATCCATCGAGTCCGGCAGTGGGCCAGTTTTAAAGATATTTTCGTGCCGAAAGCTATTGACTTGTACCTGGTTCCTTGTTAGTAACAAAGTAGCGAATTTCCTCCCGGAACACCCATCAGTTTTCCTGCTGAACAGCCATTACCTCGTGTGATGGAGCTGGCGGCTCCAGTGCTGCGGTGTTTACGTTCCAGTCGGAATTTCCGCCTCACTAGCATATTCATTCCGCGCGGCGCAGCGGAGGGATCACCTTTTGCGCGCGCGCTGGCCGGCGGTGGCCTCGAGTTATTCCTTTGGGGCGGCGTGGCCGGCGGGGCCGCGTTATTGGAGCCGCCCTCCGCCCCCGCCCCCCACGCCGCCACTGCTGCCGCCCACCGCCGCACCCGGCTGGCCGGACGCGGCGCAAATGAGAAAAGCGGCCCAGTAGCCGCCCCGCGCCGCCCACAATAAAACTCTGCGCCGCCCAGACCGGTTCCCTTATTGCCGCTCGTCCGGGAACTTCTTAAAAAAAGTCTCGCCCTCTGATGGCTCTTTTCTCGCAAGCGCCAAGGAAACAGAAAGGAAAATAAAATAAAAATATAGCCCGCCTCATCGCACGCGTCGTTCAAGACGGCAGGACGTTAGGCCTATGTACCAACTACCAAACTGTGTGCGACACATCTGGCGCTTTCTGCAATGGAGCAAAGTTATGTTATTAATTTTGCAAGTAATTATAGAACCGTGAGATGAAGAGCTAAAGAGGCAAAAAAAAGAAAAAGATACGTCGTCAGGCAGAAAAATCACAAATATATACTGTGAGATTTCGTTAACTATACACACAAAATGGTTACATACGTGGAACAGGCCCTGGCGCACTGGAAGATTTCAGATTCATTGTATTATGGTAACACAGAGATTTAGGAACCAGGTTTTAAATTGTAAGACATTTACAGGGGCAGATGTGCATTCTGACCACAATTTTTTTGTTATGAACTGTAGATTAAAACTGAAGAAACTGCACAGAGGTAGGAATTGAAGAAGGTGGGACATGGATAAACTGAAAGAATCAGAGGTTGTCGAGAGTTTCAGAAAGACCATTAGGGAACGATTGACAATTACAGGGGAAAGAAATACAGTAGAAGAAGAACGGGTAGCTTTGAGAGATGAAATAGTGAAGGTCGCAAAAAATCAAGTAGGTAAAAATTCGAGGGCTAGTAGAAACCTTGGGTGACAGAAGAGATACTGAATTTAGTTGATGAAAGGAGAAAATATAAAAACGCAGAAAATGAAGCAGGAAAAAAGGAATACAAAACATCTCAAAAATAAGATCGACAGGAAGTGCAAAATGGCTAAGCAGGCATGGCTAGAGGACAAATGTTAGGATGTATAGGCTTATATCACTAGAGGCAAGATAGATACTGTGTACAGGAAAATTAAAGAGACGTTTGGAGAAAAGATAACCACTTGCATGAATATCAAGAGCTCAGATGGAAACCCAGTTCTAAGCAAAGAAGGGAAAGCACAAAGACGAAAGGAGTATGTAGAGGGTCTATACAAGGGCGATGTACTTGAGGGCAATATCATGGAAAGGGAAGAGGACGTAGATGAAGGTGAAATGGGAGATATGACACGGCAAGAAGAATTTGACAGAGCACTGAAAGACTTATGTCAAAAACGGCCCCAGGAATAGACAAAATTCCATTAGAGCTACTAATAGCCTTGGGAGAGTAAGCCATGACAAAACTGTACCATCTGGTGAGCAAGATGTATGAGACAGGCGAAGTACCCTCAGACATCAAGAAGAATATAATAACTCCAATCCCAAAGAAAGCAGGTGTCGACAGGTGTGCAAATTGCCGAACTATCAGTTTAATAAGTGAAGGATGCAAAATATTAACACGAATTCCTTACAGACGAATGGAAAAACTGGTAGAAGCCGACCTTGGGGAAGATCACTTCGGATTGTGTAGAAATGATGGTACACAGTAGGCAATACTGACCCTACAACTGACCTTATAAGATAGGTTAAGGAGAAGCAAACCTACTTTTCTAGCATTTGTAGGCTTGGAGGAAACTTTTGACAATGGTAATTGGAGTACTCTCGTTAAAATTCTGAAGGTGGCAGGGATAAAATACTGGGAGCGAAAGGCTATTTACAATTTTTACAGAAAACAGATGGGAGTTACAAGAGTGGAGGTGCTTATAAGGGAAGCAGTGGTTGAGAAAGGAGTGAGACAGAGTTGTAGTCTATCCACGATGCTATTTGTTTGTATGTTGAGCAAGTAGTAAATGAAACAAAAGAGAAATTTGGAGTAAGAATTAAAATTCAAGGAGCAAGAAGCCTTTATCAGTGACGTTGAAAAATGGCAACAGCTCCTGGCCACCCGGATGGTCACCCATCCAAGTGCCGGCCATGCCTGACATCGCTTAACTTCAGTGATGGGAACTGGTGTATCCACTGCGGCAAGGCCGTTGCCAGGATATAACATGAACATCAGTAAAACCAACCGACGATAATCGATTGCGGTCGAGTGAAGTCAGGCGATGCTGAGGGAATTAGATTAGGAAATGAGACACTTAAAGTAGTAGATAAGTTTTGCTATTTGGGGAGCAAAATACCTGATGATGGTCGAAGTAGAAAGGATATAAAATGTAGACTGTCCATGGCAAAGAAAGAGTTTCTGAAGAGAAATTTGTTAACATCGGGTGCAGATATAAGTGTCAGGAAGCCTTTTCTGGAAGTATTTGTATGGAGTGTAGCCGTTAATGGAAGTGAAACATGGACGACAAATACCTCAGACAAGAATAGAACAGAAGCTTTCGTAATGTGGTGCTACAGAAGAATCTACATCTACATCTACATCTACATCTACATCTACATGATTACTCTGCAATTCACATTTAAGTGCTTGGCAGAGGGTTCATCGAACCACACTCATACTATCTCTCTACCATTACACTCCCGAACAGCGCGCGGGAAAAAACGAACACCTAAACCTTCATGTTCGAGCTCTGATTTCTCTTATTTTATTTTGATGATCATTCCTACCTATGTAGGTTGGGCTCAACAAAATATTTTCGCATTCGGAAGAGAAAGTTGGTGACTGAAATTTCGTAAATAGATCTCGCCGCAACGAAGAACGTCTTTGCTTGAATGACTTCCATCCCAACTCGCGTATCATATCTGCCACACTCTCTCCCCTATTACATGATAATACAAAACGAGCTGCCCTTTTTTGCAGCCTTTCGATGTCCTCCGTCAAACCCACCTGGTAAGGATCCCACACCGCGCGGCAATATTCTAAGAGGACGAACGAGTGTAGTGTAAGCTGTCTCTTTAGTGGACTTGTTGCATATTCTAAGTGTCCTGCCAATGAACCGCAACCTTTGGCTCGCCTTCCCCACTTTATTATGTATGTGGTCCTTCCAACTAAAGTTTTTCGTAATTGTAACACCCAGGTACCTAGCTGAATTGACAGCCTCGAGAATTGTACTATTTATCGATTAATCGGATTCCAATGGATTTCTTTTGGAAATCATATGGATCACCTCAGACTTTTCGTTCTTTAGAGTCAACTGCCACCTGCCTCACCAAACAGAAATTTTTCTAAATCGCTTTGCAACTGATACTGGTCTTCGGATCACCTTGCGAGACGGTAAATTACAGCATCATCTGCGAACAACCTGAGAGAACTGCTCAGATTGTCACCGAGGTCATTTATATAGATCAGGAACAGCAGTGGTCCCAGGACGCTTCCCTGCGGATCATCTGATAGATATCACTTCAGTTTTACTCGATGAATGCTGAAGACTGGATGGGTAGATTACGTTAGTAATGAGGAGGTATTGAATAGAATTGGGGAGAAGAGGAAATTGTGGCACAATGTGACTAAGAGAAGGGACAGGTTGGTAGGACATGTTCTGAGGCACCAAGGGATCACCAATGAAGTACTGGAGGGAATTGTGGAGGGTAAAAATCGTAGAGATAGACCAAGAGATGAATATACTAAGCAGATTCAGAAGGATGTAGGTTGAAGTAGTTACTCAGAGATGAAGAAGCTTTCACAGGACAGAGTAGCATGGAGAGCTGCATCAGACTAGTCTTTGGACTGAAGACCGCAACAACAACAACAACAACAACAACACACAAAATCGTCTGATGTAGAGTGATGTTCAGTAACGGGCTAAATGCTGAAAGACCGATTCCGATTCATTTTTATTTATTTTCATTTTTTATTGTTGACATCCCCCCATGAACCATGGACCTTGCCGTTGGTGGGGAGGCTTGCGTGCCTCAGCGATACAGATGGCCGTACCGTAGGTGCAACTGCAACGGAGGGGTATCTGTTGAGAGGCCAGACAAACGTGTGGTTCCTGAAGAGGGGCAGCAGCCTTTTCAGTAGTTGCAGGGGCAACAGTCTGGATGATTGACTGATCTGGCCTTGCAACATTAACCAAAACGGCCTTGCTGTGCTGGTACTGCGAACGGCTGAAAGCAAGGGGAAACTACAGCCGTAATTTTTCCCGAGGACATGCAGCTTTACTGTATGATTAAATGATGATGGCATCCTCTTGGGTAAAATATTCCAGAGGTAAAATAGTCCCCCATTCGGATCTCCGGGCGGGGACTACTCAGGAGGATGTCGTTATCAGGAGAAAGAAAACTGGCGTTCTACGGATCGGAGCGTCGAATGTCAGATCCCTTAATCGGGCAGGTAGGTTAGAAAATTTAAAAAGGGAAATGGATAGGTTAAAGTTAGATATAGTGGGAATTAGTGAAGTTCGGTGGCAGGAGGAACAAGACTTCTGGTCAGGTGACTACAGGGTTATAAACACAAAATCAAATAGGGGTAATGCAGGAGTAGGTTTAATAATGAATAGGAAAATAGGAATGCGGGTAAGCTACTACAAACAGCATAGTGAACGCATTATTGTGGCCAAGATAGATATGAAGCCCACACCTACTACAGTAGTACAAGTTTATATGCCAACTAGCTCTGCAGATGATGAAGAAATTGAAGAAATGTACGATGAAATAAAAGAAATTATTCAGATAGTGAAGGGAGACGAAAATTTAATAGTAACGGGTGACTGGAATTCGAGTGTAGGCAAAGGGAGAGAAGGAAACATAGTAGGTGAATATGGATTGGGGCTAAGAAATGAAAGAGGAAGCCGACTAGTAGAATTTTGCACAGAGCACAACTTAATCATAGCTAACACTTGGTTTAAGAATCATGAAAGAAGGTTGTATACGTGGAAGAACCCTGGAGATACTAAAAGGTATCAGATAGATTATATAATGGTAAGACAGAGATTTAGGAACCAGGTTTTAAGATGTAAGACATTTCCAGGGGCAGATGTGGACTCTGACCACAATCTATTGGTTATGACCTGTAGATTAAAACTGAAGAAACTGCAAAAATGTGGGAAATTAAGGAGATGGGACCTGGATAAACTGAAAGAACCAGAGGTTGTACAGAGTTTCAGGGAGAGCATAAGGGAACAATTGACAGGAATAGGGGAAAGAAATACAGTAGAAGAAGAATGGGTAGCTCTGAGGGATGTAGTAGTGAAGGCAGCAGAGGATAAAGTAGGTACAAAGACGAGGGCTGCTAGAAATCCTTGGGTAACAGAAGAAATATTGAAATTAATTGATGAAAGGAGAAAATATAAAAATGCAGTAAATGAAGCATGCAAAAAGGAATACAAACGTCTCAAAAATGAGATCGACAGGAAGTGCAAAATGGCTAAACAGGGATGGCTAGAGGACAAATGTAAGGATGTAGAAGCTTATCTCACTAGGGGTAAGATAGATACTGCCTACAGGAAAATTAAAGAGACCTTTGGAGAGAAGAGAACCACGTGTATGAATATCAAGAGCTCAGATGGCAGCCCAGTTCTAAGCAAAGAAGGGAAGGCAGAAAGGTGGAAGGAGTATATAAAAGGTTTATACAAGGGTGATGTACTTGAGGACAATATTATGGAAATGGAAGAGGATGTAGATGAAGACGAAATGGGAGATACGATACTGCGTGAAGAGTTTGACAGAGCACTGAAAGACCTGAGTCGAAACAAGGCCCCCGGAGTAGACAACATTCCATTAGAACTACTGACGGCCTTGGGACAACCAGTCCTGACAAAACTCTACCAGCTGGTGAGCAAGATGTATGAGACAGGCGAAATACCCTCAGACTTCAAGAAGAATATAATAATTCCAATCCCAAAGAAAGCAGGTGCTGACAGATGTGAAAATTACCGAACTATCAGTTTAATAAGCCACGGCTGCAAAATACTAACGCGAATTCCTTACAGACGAATGGAAAAACTGGTAGATGCAGACCTCGGGGAGGATCAGTTTGGATTCCGTCGAAATGTTGGAACACGTGAGGCAATACTGACCTTACGACTTATCTTAGAAGAAAGATTAAGATAAGGCAAACCTACGTTTCTAGCATTTGTAGACTTAGAGAAAGCTTTTGACAATGTTGACTGGAATACACTCTTTCAAATTCTAAAGGTGGCAGGGGTAAAATACAGGGAGCGAAAGGCTATTTATAATTTGTACAGAAACCAGATGGGAGTCATAAGAGTCGAGGGGCATGAAAGGGAAGCAGTGGTTGGGAAAGGAGTGAGACAGGGTTGTAGCCTCTCCCCGATGTTATTCAATCTGTATATTGAGCAAGCAGTAAAGGAAACAAAAGAAAAATTTGGAGCAGGTATTAAAATTCATGGAGACGAAATAAAAACTTTGAGGTTCGCCGATGACATTGTAATTCTGTCAGAGACGGCAAAGGACTTGGAAGAGCAGCTGAACGGAATGGACAGTGTCTTGAAAGGAGGATATAAGATGAACATTAACAAAAGCAAAACGAGGATAATGGAATGTAGTCAAATTAAATCGGGTGATGCTGAGGGAATTAGATTAGGAAACGAGACACTTAAAGTAGTAAAGGAGTTTTGCTATTTAGGAAGTAAAATAACTGATGATGGTCAAAGTAGAGAGGATATAAAATGTAGACTGGCAATGGCAAGGAAAGCGTTTCTGAAGAAGAGAAATTTGTTAACATCGAATATAGATTTATGTAGCAGGAAGTCGTTTCTGAAAGTATTTGTTTGGAGTGTAGCCATGTATGGAAGTGAAACATGGACGATAACTAGTTCGGACAAGAAGAGAATAGAAGCTTTCGAAATGTGGTGCTACAGAAGAATACTGAAGATAAGGTGGATAGAGCACGTAACTAATGAGGAGGTATTGAATAGGATTGGGGAGATGAGAAGTTTGTAGCACAACTTGACTAGAAGAAGGGATCGGTTGGTAGGACATGTTTTGAGGCATCAAGGGATCACAAATTTAGCATTGGAGAGCAGCGTGGAGGGTAAAAATCGTAGAGGGAGACCGAGAGATGAGTACACTAAGCAGATTCAGAAGGATGTAGGTTGCAGTAGGTACTGGGAGATGAAGCAGCTTGCACTGGATAGAGTAGCATGGAGAGTTGCATCAAACCAGTCTCAGGACTGAAGACAACAACAACAACAACATTATTGACATAATTATTTCAGTGAAAAAATCTTAATAATATTTTTTATTTAACGTCTGTAATAAGAGTCACACATCTTCAAATTCCCTTTCTTTTATCAATAAAAATAAATATTGTATTCTGAAACGTGCATAACGTGTTTAATTCCATGCAGATATTGATGAAAACGAGGTGAGTGCCAGTGAAAGAAATCTCAAGCACCTAACACTTTTTTTAAATTGTAATCAATTTAAAAATACGTGCTACTGATACATTATGCTAAGATTACGTTAATTTTAATTCGACTTTCAATTTTATAGAACAAAAAGCATTATCAATTTTTTAACTTGGAAAAGTATTCTACACTCCTGGAAATTGAAATAAGAACACCGTGAATTCATTGTCCCAGGAAGGGGAAACTTTATTGACACATTCCTGGGGTCAGATACATCACATGATCACACTGACAGAACCACAGGCACATAGACACAGGCAACAGAGCATGCACAATGTCGGCACTAGTACAGTGTATATCCACCTTTCGCAGCAATGCAGGCTGCTATTCTCCCATGGAGACGATCGTAGAGATGCTGGATGTAGTCCTGTGGAACGGCTTGCCATGCCATTTCCACCTGGCGCCTCAGTTGGACCAGCGTTCGTGCTGGACGCGCAGACCGCGTGAGACGACGCTTCATCCAGTCCCAAACATGCTCAATGGGCGACAGATCCGGAGATCTTGCTGGCCAGGGTAGTTGACTTACATCTTCTAGAGCACGTTGGGTGGCACGGGATACATGCAGACGTGCATTGTCCTGTTGGAACAGCAAGTTCCCTTGCCGGTCTAGGAATGGTAGAACGATGGGTTCGATGACGGTTTGGGTGTACCGTGTACTATTCAGTGTCCCCTCGACGAACACCAGAGGTGTACGGCCAGTGTAGGAGATCGCTCCCCACACCATGATGCCGGGTGTTGGCCCTGTGTGCCTCGGTCGTATGCAGTCCTGATTGTGGCGCTCACCTGCACGGCGCCAAACACGCATACGACCATCATTGGCACCAAGGCAGAAGCGACTCTCATCATTGAAGACGACACGTCTCCATTCGTCCCTCCATTCACGCCTGTCGCGACACCACTGGAGGCAGGCTGCACGATGTTGGGGCGTGAGCGGAAGACGGCCTAACGGTGTGCGGGACCGTAGCCCAGCTTCATGGAGACGGTTGCGAATGGTCCTCGCCGATACCCCAGGAGCAACAGTGTCCCTAATTTGCTGGGAAGACGCGGTGCGGTCCCCTACGGCACTGCGTAGGATCCTACGGTCTTGGCGTGCATCCGTGCGTCGCTGCGCTCCGGTCCCAGGTCGACGGCACGTGCACCTTCCGCCGACCACTGGCGACAACATCGATGTACTGTGGAGACCTCACGCCCCACGTGTTGAGCAATTCGGCGGTACGTCCACCCGGCCTCCCGCATGCCCACTATACGCCCCCACTCAAAGTCCGTCAACTGCACATACGGTTCACGTCCACGCTGTCGCGGCATGCTACCAGTGTTAAGGACTGCGATGGAGCTCCGTATGCCACGGCAAACTGGCTGACACTGACGGCGGCGGTGCACAAATGCTGCGCAGCTAGCGCCATTCGACGGCCAACACCGCGGTTCCTGGTGTGTCCGCTGTGCCGTGCGTGTGATCATTGCTTGTACAGCCCTCTCGCAGTGTCCGGAGCAAGTATGGTGGGTCTGACACACTGGTGTCAATGTGTTCTTTTTTCCATTTCCAGGAGTGTATTAGCTACTTTCAGGATCTGGTTGCATTTCCGTTTTGTTTTCAGCTAACAAGTCGTTTCCACATTGTTGTGACGATAAAACGAAGTACTTGGTTGTATCAGTAGTAATCCCTTTCTTGAAAGTCTTGTAGGCTATCGAGTCTTTAAGTTAGTTAAATATTGCTTCATCTTAACGGTGCCAGGTGCAATGTTTTCGCTTGAATCCACCGACTTTTGGGAACATTTATATTTGCATCGGCTGCTGTTTAAAATAAAAAAGTCCTTAGGCTGGAGCGTAGTAACCACAAATGGACTGTTAGGTGTCGCATTCCCCGTAAGTTTTACAAGGTCCTTGGGTACTTGACTTTATTCCAGCCTCTTACGTTTTTCAATCTGGGAAAAATCTCTGTCACACGTTGCAAACAAATAACAAGGCTCTGTGGCACTTAACTCGGTTGAGCCTCAGCAGTGAGCCGGCTCATTCCGTTCATGCCGTCTTTCGGGCGTTGTGTGGACTACAAGAAACCATCGTAGCGCGTAGCACGTTTCTCAGGTGTTGGAAGGTGTTAGCTTGGTTTTTCGGGTCTAACTAAAGAAAAAGGGCCACTTAGCCCATTATTGATTTTCACTGCTATACATCTTATAAAAGTAAATTCAGTATTAGTCGCGGCGAGTGTTATAGGACCGTTACTGTAAAATAAAGGGCAATCGTGCTAAAGAACCTAAGCGACAGTTTTGCATAAACTGTGTTTACTACTTCGTTAGGTGTCAACAAAAGAGCAGCGTTCAATGATAGCTGATGTAGGAGCCACGAAAGCCAGAAACTGGCACAACAGGTAACTCCTGTGACTCGTTCATGCTAAATGGGGTAATTTCAGAATGTGTTACACGAGTTGGCTATACTGGACATAGAGATTTTACACTTCCCCTTGGTCTTCCCGTTTTGCAGCCTTTCTCTTGCTTGTCTTCATTGCCGGTACAACGGATACTGAAAAGAACACGGATACTTCAGCGCCGGCCGGAGTGTTTGCCGGCACGGTAGCTCAGCCTGTTCGGTCAGAGGGTTTAGCTACCCTCTGTAATAAAAAAGAACTGAGTTAATGAATCAACAACGAACTGAAACGAGTGTCTTTCGACATCCGCCCAGAGCCGATACAACGAACGAAAACGAACAAAACAAGATTAAAAAAAAAAAAAAAAGAGTGGCCAAGCGGTTCTAGGCGCTGCAGTCTAGAACCGCGCGACCGCTACGGTCGCACGTTCGAATCCTGCCTCGGGCATGGATGTGTGTGTTGTCCTTAGGTTTGTTAGGTTTAAGTAGTTCTAAGTTCTAGGGGACTGATGACCTCAGATGTTAAGTCCCATTATGCTCAGAGCCATTTTTGATACTTCAGCAGAGAGAAGTGTCAGAGAAATTTAGTAATTCTAAGAGAATGGGTGACCAAAGGTGACGAATCATTTTTTTCCTGACGATGTAAAGAAAACCATAGCAACTGCGCATAGTACGCAACTATTTTAATGGTTCAAATGGCTCTGGGCACTGTGGGTCTTAAGTTCTGAGGTTATCAGTCTCCTAGAACTACTTAAACCTAACTAACCTAAGGACAGCACACACATCCATGCCCTAGGCAGGATTCGAACCTGCGACCGTAGCGGTCTCGCGGTTCTAGACTGTAGCGCCTAGAACCGCTCGGCCACACCGCCCGGCAACTATTTAAGATTGTTCAAATGAAAGGTAATTATTTTATGGCTTTTCATCAAGTAAATCATATGATCATTAACTCAACTTAGGTTAATACAACTGTGGCTCACGAATTAAATCCACGACGCTTGCGGTTTACACAGATAAGAAAGAAATAGAGGCTTGGGAAATGATAATAGTGTAGAAGTGAAGATTTCAAAACAATAACGTGCACTGAAGTCGCTGGATAAAAATGGTTGTAGAAGGAAAGAGACTTGAAACGTATGATGGAATACCGTGGAATACCTACCTGAGGCGCAGAAATACTTTTACAGTGGATTGTGCCAAGTCGAAACAGTAAAATGATTACTAAGAGATAGACAGACACATTACAAAACGTGTTTGGTGAATTTAGCCCGTTTAGCGTTTTGGAGCAAATTTACGTACAAAAGTCTGTGTTTATTTGTTATTTTGGGAACAGGGCAGTTGGCCGGGCGAGATCTGCCGAGGGGTCTAGGGCCCTGCAGCCGTGGACTGTGCGGCTGGTCCCGGCGGAGGTTCGAGTCCTCCATCGGGCATGGGTGTGTGTGTTTGTCGTTATGATAATTTAGGTTAAGTAGTGTGTAAACTTAGGGACTGATGACCTTAGTAGTTAAGTCCCATAAGATTTCACAAAAATCTTAACATTTTTTTTTTTTTAACAAGGCAGTTGATAACTTGCTTTCCTAAAGCCCGTGAACAAGTGTTAACATGGAGGAAGTGCACATTGTTGTTTGAATAAAGTTCTTCCTAATAACGTAGACAGCACATTTCGTTAGCCTATTTAGCATGATACTTCTCAAATATTTATTATCTAGAGGGTGACGTCGGAAGCTCAGTGAACCATTCCTCGGACGATAGCGGCGTATATAGAAGCAATACCATATCAGGATTCTATGGCGTGATGCAGCGAGTTTTGCAGAGGATCGACGATTAGTACTTCGTCTGCGAGACAACCGTGAACGTAAATGAATGTAATGCACAGCCGTCAGTGGAGTGCATTGCTTTTCGATTAGACTAGGGAGGAAAAAAATCACTGCAAACAGTAAGAACAGCAAAATAACAAGGAGTAGCTGTCTGGAGCGCGCTAAGGTGGGATGGACACGAAGAATGGCTGTAAAAGCTTTTACCGTACTTTGATTCAAAGAAACAATCTTAAAAAAATTGAGTTCGTCCAAGAAGAATGTGGCTCACAGAACACTCGTTGATCAGTGCTTACCACTACGGATCAAAAGGACAGAGAGAGATCTATACTTTGTGTTTGTGTTGGGAGGGGGGGGGGGGGGCAGGGGGTATTAATGACATCCCTATCTTTATTCCTCTTTTCTGTTACATTCGCAAATGACGCGTAGGCAAAATGAAGGTAAACCTGTGTAATTCCTGTAAGTTTTTAACTTTGTCGTTGTGGTCATCATCTCGTGCTAAGTATGTGGGAGGAAGAAATATGTTACTCGGTTGTTACCGAAACGGAATTTCTAGGAGTTCTAATAACAAACCTCTTTGTTATACACAACGCCTGTCTTGTAGCGTCTGCCACAGGAATTTCTTGAGCATTTCTGTAACGGTCTCTCGCTGTTAGTTCTACAACATTAAACAACTAACTTCTGTTACTTTACGCATACGGAATGGGGCTACGAATTTTCACGTGGACAAATCTCAGTAGGACCATTAAAAGTATATTCAGAGCCCAACTTTCAGCAACAAGTGATGTTCTGCGTTTTCACAGCTGTGTCATATTTAATAGCTTGTGGTGCTTCCAGTACAAGGAAGGAAAAATAAAATAGGGAGACTTGCACTGTTTGTCGTGTTAATTGGCTCCTTGGAGGTTTAGTTTAGAATGTAACAAATTCAGGCTGTTAATGCCTATTCAGTTTTTTTCCAAACCTAGCAGTACTGCGTAATTTGACAAAGATCTCGAAGGCTATCAATGTTTTCGAGAGATATTTTGCTAGTGTTGACGAGGTAGTGGCTAAATGGCATATACGCATTGTCCATCAGTCAGTTGGCGCCGGCCGGGGTGGCTGAGCGGTTCTAGGTGCTACAGTCTGGAACCGCCGGCCGCTATGGGTGCAGGTTCGAGTCCTGCCTCGGGCATGGATGTGTGTGATGCCCTTAGGTTAAGTAGTTCTATGGTTAAGCAGTTGTAAGTTCTAGGGGACTAATGACCTTAGAACTTAAGTCCCATAGTGCTCAGAGCCATTTTTGAAGTCAGTTGGCAGCTTTCGTCACTCGACATAAAGTGAGATAATAGCGTTGTTGACAAAACAGCTCCTGTTTTTGATTTAACCCTGGTTTCACGACGTTGTGCTACGAGTTTCCTTTCGTCCTATCCCTACATGATATCCACAGCTAAGACGTAGCACTGGGAGCCATAGAAGAAAGACACACAGACACAAACACAGACTGACAAACACACACACACACACACACACACACAAATTTTGGTCTCAATGGACAAGATTGCCCCAGATCTATTCAAACTACAAGGGGTGTTCTACAAGTAATGCAACACATTTTTTCACCATATTACTACTCGTCATTTTGACTACAAAACACTATTTTTCAACGTTATCTCTGTTCAATGAGACTGTGTGACGCCACCTTACTGAAGGTCCTGTATGCCCACATGGTACCACTAGTGGTAGAATCGGTGACAACGTTTTACTGTATCAGTTCAGAGTTCCAGTGGACCGTTGCCACGACTTAACCGACCTGAGGCTATGACTTTGAAAGTTTTATTTGGTGATGAGACGCTCTGACGCCACTCTGCGTATTGGCGTTTTGTTTCCGGTTTGAAGTTATGAGCCTTTGTTTCATTACCTGTGACGATGTTAGACTCAAAATGGTTGCATTCAGCCCGGTAACGTCCGAGTGATTCCGCCCAGAAGGTCTCTCGTTAGTCTTTATTGTCTTCTGTTGCAACAAGGAGCTCAGAGAGCACACCACTTAAGAGTACCCCAATTGGCACCGATATGTTTGGGTGTGATCAGTCGATCACCTCGAATGTAAGTATCCGCAAGTTGCAGATCTGCATCAGTCACAATTTTGAGCGGCTGGCCGGCACGCGGGAGATGGGGCAGGTTTGTGCATCTCGTAGCGATCAAGACAGGCGCCTCGCCCACCGACTCACCGTGCTTTTGCTCACTGCCAGATCTCCGAAGATACTCTGAAAACTCATATGAATATCTACGATGCTCTGGTTTTCCGGCAAGAGAAACTGAATGACAGCTCCCCGCTTCGAACGCACCTCCATTACTGACGCCAATTTGAAGGCTAATTGTAGCGCTGCCACCTATCGGAACTTGTCGCATCGGCCGCCGCACAGCAGCCGTCAACTCGGCGCGGTGTGCTACAAGACGCGCTGCCCACAGCGAGTACCGCTGGCGTCGCACACGATGTCAACAACTGGCGCCAGTGAACGCGTCGTCGCGGGGTTAGTGGCAGCGTATATACCCCTATCGATATTGATTACCCTGGCGGCGCTGCCCTTGCCACCAGAGTGACCAACCGTATAAAGGCGCTATCTACCAACACTCTGATTGGCCGGACCTGCTTATTTAAGCAAGCTCCCTGAGCCCGTTTTACCATTTCAGTCTTCGCCGATGACAGTGTTACTACCCGGCTGCTGGATGCACGACGACCGAACCGTACTGTGGCCTCCCTGGCTGGAAACTTGCGACACGTCGGTATCGACTACTTGGCGGTGGTTTGGACTTGTATTCTCCTTGGCGCTACAGCCAGCGAAGTGTTGTGTAGTCGAACTTAAGTTTTGTTTTGAGTGACAGGTCAAATAAATTTGGTTATCACAGAATATTTGTTGTGTTATAGTGCGGACATAACAGAACTGTAGAGGCTCAAGTGGCCCACAACAAATTCTGGTTTCAACTGAAATTGTCTGAGATGAAAAGTGTGTTGCATTGGTTATTGAACATCTCTGGCAGTCCCCGTTCTCCAGTTGTGACCAAGGTTAATGGGTATGGAATGATGCCGGCCGGGGTGGCCGAGCGGTCTAGGAGCTTCAGTCCGGAACCGCGCTGCTGCTACGGTCGCAGGTTCGAATCCTGCCTCGGGCATGGATGTGTGTGATGTCCTTAGGTTAGGCAGGTTTAAGTAGTTCCAAGTCTAAGGCACTGATGACATCAGCTGTTAAGTCTCATAGTGCTTAGAGCCATTTTAACCATTTTATGGAATGAAATATTTGCAAAAAGAATGTACCGTGCTGCACACATACACATCACATGCAGGGTGTTCCGAATTTTTTGGCAGTGATCACTTCCTGGGGAACAACTTCTGTTAGGTGCATTATGTTTGATATGGTTTCCCGGCGACGGTGGGAGTCCTATTGTATTGGTTATGCTCTTAGAATACCACAGGGCATAGGCACTCTGTGTGTACGCACGCAACGCGTGTCGCTTATGGTTCAAATGGCTCTGAGCACTATGGGACTTAACTTCTGAGGTCAACAGTCCCCTAAAACCTAGAACTACTTAAACCTAAGTAACCTAAGGACATGACATTCACCCATGCCCGAGGCAGGGTTCGAACCTGCGACCGTGGCGGTCTCGCGGTTCCAAACTGAAGCGCCTAGAACCGCTCGGCCACAGCAACCGGGCGTGTCGCTTATAATCCAGTCACCCGTTTCGCGTGAAAGGAGCTGGGCTGAGCAAAATTGAAGTTCATGTTTTATTTCTAAAATGTCTTTTTTCCTTAGAGGAACGAAGATTCTTATGATTTTCTTATCAAAAACTAATCTATCAGTTTACTGGGGTATATAGTACGAAGTGCACAGCTTAGTAGACCCTGCTAGTCTGATGAAATCTCGTAGTCCTATGTCCAGCAAATACTGAGAGTTGCCAAGCATCGGCGGCAAGTGTCAGCAAACATTTTGTTGTTCTCAATGACGTGGTGCATGACCCCTAGCCATCTGATGCAAAACCTCGAAACATGCTATATGCACAATACACATAATATAAACTTTATCTGGCTCTACGGAGGATATCGTGGTGCGTAACCATGTTCTCGGAGAGCGCAGATCTCAGCGCACATTGTTATTAATGCACGTATGGTTATCATTCTCTATTGTAAATGGATAAATTTACCTCTGGTCCCAGCTACTTGATTAGAAATAATTCGTGAAGAAAACAAGTTGTCGCAAGTGTGTTATACTCCTTCAACGATCACGTGAAAGGCTGATGTTTGGTTGCTTTGTTCCTGCCAACTTGTGCTGCACTTTCATGTGATTTTGACGTGACACGCAGCTGGACTCGCCCGAGGGAAGCCACATCCACTGAGCGTGGCACGGACTGTAGCGTGAGGGGTGGTGATGGATGGCGGGGGAGAATGCGGAGCAAACATTGATGAAATTAAAATTTTGGATACAATATCGGAGGTGTATGAGAGATGCGACGATTGAGAGTAAAATAATGAAACAATTATTCTTGAATATGTCCTCAGCTGCCTGGATCTCCACCTCACATAAATGACATGGTTAACGAAAGTCATGCAAACGGTTCTACATGGGGTGTTCAGAATGTATGGGAGGAAGTAGATTTCGCATGATGTATCACTGCTAACTTAACATTGTTCGATGAAACATCGAGCAAGCGTACGAAGAACTTCTACAGTGTAGTACAAAAGTTAAGTAGTTCTAAGTTGTAGGGGATTGATGACCATAGATGTTAAGTCCCATAGTGCTCAGAGCCATTTGAACCATTTTTGAACAAAAGGTAACTTGAGGAAATACACGGTGAGAGGAACAGATATCACACTTCTGTTCAAAGATAATAATTACACCTAGGTCACCGAAATTCATAATGCTTCCCCGGACGTTATAAATGGCGGGACACTCTTCTTGATACTGAGTGTGATCACACACGGACGACAGTGCGTGCTGTGCAACGTGGCCGGAAAGCTGGTAAGGAGTTACACGCCTGCATCAACACAGTTGAGAACAGCTGGATCGCAGTTTTTTTACCTGTTCAGATGCTGAAATATGTCTCCCCAACGTATGCCGTACGAGCTAGATGGGATTTAAGTAGGGGGAAAGTGCAGGCTAGTCCAGTCCCCGAATATTGTCTCGTTCCAAGAGTTTCTCCACCAGCAGACTTCTATACTGTCACGTTTTGTGATTCACAAAAACGAAGTAAATGGGAAAAGCACCCTGAGAAGACACTCTTAGGGGAGAAGTGCAGTATCACAAAAACGTTGACCATTGAGTGTACCATGTTCACAGATTTACAGGTCAGTTTTCGAATGCAACATTATGCTTATGCACACCATAACACATGGACCACCAAAACGGCTATGTTTGACAAATGCAGGTCGTAGCCTCACATGGCGAGAGACTGTAAAATATGATGCTCCCAGGAACATTCTCAAGCATGATATTTTTGCTGGTCAAAGTGTAACTGCGTGGCGTACTGACATCTAAATTTTTAAATACGGCACACTCACTGGTCAACGATATTGTAACGTTGTACTCAATTGCGCAGTGCGTCTTTTGAGGGCTGAATGCGGTCCTGACTTCATTGTTATGGGTGACAGCGCACGACTGCGTGGAACACAGCGGGTAGAAAAGTATATTCGGCGAATGGACTGGTCTTCCCGTTCCACCGATGTAGACTCCGACGAGAACACTGTTATGTGTAGAGGACCCGTATTGCAGAACGACAACATGCACCAATGATCATTCGATAATCGTCAATCACTCTGGTGGAGGAGAGGTTGCACAAGAACTCATTACTAGGCGTCTGGCCAGCATGGAGGTATGTTCCAGAACATGCAGTGCCGGCCGTAGTAATCACACTCCCCATTAAGAACCATGTAATGCCCTTTCTAATGCCCAGGAGACCATCATAAATCATGGTGACTTGAGTGTAATTATTGTCTTTGAGCACAGGTACGATTTCAGGTCATGTCATTGTTTATTTATTCCAGTTCCGTTCTGCACTACGTTGCAGCAGTTCCTTCTGTGTATGGTCCACGTTTCGTCGACCTATGTTGCTTGACAGTGAAACAAAGTGCGAAAGTTACTTTCGCTCATCAGTTCCCCATAGCAGTTGTAGATAAACAAGGGCTGCACCAGGGTGATACAGAGGTAGCTGAGTGTGCCGGAACTTACCCCAGTTCATCACTACCAGCACCACGTCATTATATCGCATCTTTGCTTAGTATACGAAGGATTGCACTATAACCCAAGAGTGAAATTAAAAATTAAAATAACTTTTCCATACTCTGTCAGTATATGCTTCAGTATCCTAATACTAACAGTGTGAAGTCTCATAATGATTAACTGAATATACTACGCGAATACAATGTTTTAAAAAAATATTAAGTCGCGCTGAATAATGAAGCTAGAAAGCTAAAAACTTCTAATTTTCGCGGCGTAAAATCATAGAATCCGGCAATGTGTGTAATAAAATCAAAGACATCTCGACAGTGCAGCTCGCAGTGATACTTTGATATCACCGTGTGAATCGACTGAGCAGCCATAGATATATTTCCAGGCATATACCACACCTCTTTGCCGCCCATTAAAGTCTCTGGCACCTTGTGTATCTGTGGCCTCATGCGCAGTGGTGCAGACCGCGGCTTTAAAAGGACGGAGCAAGTGCAAAAGCGGCAGTCACCTCACCTCACTCTGAAGATGGCTGGACGGTATTCAGCCGAAATATTAGAAGAAGTGGAATTTACGAGGCTGCACGCCCGAAATTTTGTGGATGAAGTAAACAACTGTTCAGAATGTGCAAATGTACGTCACAATAAAAAGTTACACGTCTCAACTTGATTGAGACAATATTTTGGCCAACATTAGCGTTTTTGCGAAAATATGCAGGATCTGAATATTAGATTCAGAAAGATTAAAATTCCTATGTAGCCTCTGTTTCATACAAACACATGAACTATGTGGCTTCATGAAGCTACCTCTATTAGCTTTTCAAGTTATTTACTAAAACCCAAAAAAATTCAAATGGCTCTAAGCACTATGGGACTTAAAATCTCAGGTCATCAGTCCTCTAGACTTAGAACTACTTAAACCTAACTAAGCTAAGGACAGCACACACCCATGCCCGAGGCAGGATTCGAACCTGCGACCGTAGCAGCCGCGCAGTTCCACAACGGCCGGCTAAAAACTAAATCTGGAACGAAAACATCCTTATTCATAATAGATTAATCATAATTTGAATCTGTTATGGGAGGCTCTAATTACAGCACTCGACTACATTGATTAAATAATATCGCTGTACCAAGTTTCAAGAACTTATAATAAATAACAATCATTACAAGGAACCTTAAAGAGGCCGTTCAGAGGTCATGTTCTTCTCCCGCTTCCATTCTACAAATTGTAGCCAGTAAAATGTGAATGCAGTTCAGCTGAAACGTTTCCTGTAACTAACGCAAACTTAACTATGTTTTTATAAGAATTAAAAAGACTCTAAATTGTTAAGCGGCAGAGATTACTAATTAATACCTGTCCAACAACGTAGCCACTTAGATGATGCTACCTGTGCCCAGAGCAGATGATAGCAGATGTTCCATTTGGCAGTTTGTGTGCTCATATATAATTAAAGCCAGGGAGGTAGTAAGAAGAGACACATTGTACCGAGATATCCACCTGTCCGCTTCAGTCAAATTTGTACGTAAGCTGTGCCTTGGATGACGTCACAACTGGATGCCTACCAAAGGCGTTTTTGCTGAAGTAGGAACAGAACTCATGAGACTGTTCATCTTCCTGGATTGCTTAGGTTTCCCGGAAGTAACTGTTTGCGTGCCGCATGGCAATGGGCGAAATTATTTCTCAACTTTAATGCGAGAAATAACTTCCATTGATTATAAGTCAGGAAGATACATCATGTTACTTGGAACTTCCCTTACGGGTCACCTCTGAAATGTTAGTAGTGCTGTTTCCGATAAGGACATTGTTATTATTATCAGGAATATCATTATATTTAGTAGAGAGAACTTTTTCTAAATATATTAATCAAAACTGTTATTTATAGTCATAGTTCCTGATCCTGCTGAGTAAATAGCACGTAGGAACATTTTCTTTCAGTGAGCACAATGAATAATGTGGACTTGCAGTTTGTAAATTATGGTCAGTATGTTCTGCATCGCTTTCTGGCTGACCGCAAAAATAGTTTTCGGCCCATGTAAACGGCGAAGATGATTCATCCGCCTCCCCAAACACTGTAAATAACGGCAGTTTGGGCCGATAAACATTGTAAAAAGTAATAGTTTACCCCTGAAAACGAATAGTTGTGGCTTTCGTTCCCCAATTAATGGACGTCCAACAAAATTTCATCACCCAAGGAGCGACACACTCAACCAGGGATCGCCACCTTCTTGAACATTACTCGCAGGCTCCATAAAGCATATTTTCAAGCATAGACGATGGATCACGACACACTTTTAACATAGAGATAATGCAAATCAGTGCTCTAGTATAAGTACTGCCATTCGCAGACTCTTTCACTACCTTTCACTAACTCAGTAACACAAAATACTACCAATCGTCCAATCCTGACCAAAAATTTTGGGAGTTTTCCTTAGTTGTGAGGTAATTGCCGGAACGCGTAATCTGCTCTCCTTCATTTCCAGATCGCCTGGTAAGCATCTGAATAGAACTATGACTCAGTAGTGGACTTAATAAGACAACCTATTCTTCTCCTTGGAGTGAAGAATGAAAACTAAGAAATACCACTACTCCTAAACAAAACGGTACTCTTTATTCAGTGATTTTTCGGTCGTGTACGGTATGAGAGTACGATTTTTTGTGTTATTTCCGCAAGCTGCCCATACTCATAGGCAGAGATCGGAGGCTTTATCCTCAAGATAAGTCCTTCCAAAACCCGGGCAATGATTATAGAATGAACAACCTGTAGATTCCGTCTCCATGACTTCCGTATGACCTCCCCCTGCGGGTTCGGGGGTTCGAATAGGACCGCGGTATTCCTGCCTGTCGTAAGAGGCGACTAAAAGGTGTCTCAAACTTTTCGGTCTTACATGATGGTCCCCTGTTGGGTTTGACCTCCATGTCTCAAAATTTTCTGAAGAGCGAGCCGATTGGGTAAGGGCGCCTTACTTGGTGCATTGTATCCATCTTACGATCAGACTTTTCGCCAGCTTATACACCGTTGAATTGCAGTCCTCTCCGCTCTCCATCTCTTGGGCATGACTCCGTTTCTGCGTGCAGATTATACCTTGTACTGTGCAGTGCCTCTTTCTGCACCGACGGCGACCATGGACCACATGTTACCTAACATCCAGCACGGTAGCCAGTCCATTGTGGTGGGGCCGCCATGTACTCTGTTGGTTGTAGCCCCCTGACAACACAGGGATCGCTCTACTGATGCCTGCGCTGTTAACTCCCCACGTATGCCAAGGAGTAGATGCCTATCCTCCTGGGGTATCGGGATTCCCGGCAACGGCCATCCTGCCAGTTGGCTCTTGCCGTGGCTGGGTGGCGCCCGTGGGGAGGGCCCTTGGTCGGAGTAGGTGGCATCATGGTGGATGACCCGCAATGAAGCGTGGTACATCGTCTCTCGATGGTGGCCAGCCGCCAGCAGTCTCTAAGCGTTCTCGGGCTCAGTTTAACGCTCAGAAGTACGATCCGAAAACGTTCCCCTCCCTGGCCACACCGTGGGAGGAACGTAAGTCTCAGGATGGCAGTAGCAGTTATTCGCCCCGCTTCTTAGTTTGTACGAGGGCTGATGGGGAGTCTTTTCTCTCCACAAAGCCTCAGTTCTTCGTCGAGCATTTAGAGGACAAGTTTAGGGAGGTGGAGGGTTTGTCAAAAATGCGCTCTGGGTCAGTCCTGATACAAACGGCATCCTCTGCCCAGTCATGACGGTTACTCGCTTGTGACAAGTTGGGGGATGTTGCCGTTACGGTCACACCCCGTAAGAGTTTAAATATGGTCCAGGGAGTTATTTACCATAGGGATCTTCTTTTGCAGTCTGATGAAGAGCTGTGCGCCAATTTAGAGCGCCGAGGTGTACACTTCGTCCGGCGCGTTCATTGGTCTCCGAAGGAAAATCAGATTGCTACCGGTGCCTTCATCTTGGCCTTCAAAGGGGATACCTTACCGGAAAAGGTCAAGGTGATGATCTACCGATGTGACGTTAAGCCCTATATTCCTCCCCTGATTCGGTGCTTTAAGTGCTGGAAGTTCGGCCATATGTCTTCTCGCTGCACTTCCAGCCTCACATGTCGAGATTGCGGACGCCCATCACATCCCAATACTCCATGTGCCCCGCCTCCCATCTGTGTCAACTGCGGGGAGCACCATTCACCTTGCTCGCCAGACTGCCGAATTTTCCAGAAAGAGCGTAAAATCATGGAATACAAGACCCTGGACCGACTAACCTATACTGAGGCCAAAAGGAAATACGACCGACTCCATCCTGTGAGAATGACATCTTCCTACGCTGCTGCTACAACACCTGTGCTAGCCCCGTCTGTTTCTCCAATTGTGGCTGGATCGACGAGTAGTAAAACTCCTCCTGCCCCCTCGCCAGGGGGAGGGGGGCTCTACCCACCGGGTTGCTCCTGCGCCACCTACCTCAGCAGCAACACCATCCCACCCATCGGGGACGTCCGTCCCCACTTCTAAGCCGGAGAAGTGTCCAACTTCTTCGGCTTCTCACGCTCGCAAGGGGTCCCTTGGGTCCCTCCCTTCCCAGGTTTCCGCTAGCGAGAAGGCTAACGACCGACAGTGGCGTAAGTGCCCGTAATCAGCTGGTCGTAGGGCTTCATGATCCTCCTCCATCCCGGAGACTGAATCGGTGAAGCCCTCCCAGTCGGCGCGACCCAAGGAACGGCGTGAGAAACCCAAGAAGAGCTCTCAGCCCAAGGAACTCGCTGTGGGAGCCATCCCACCGCAACTTTCAAGCTCTGCGTCTGAGGATGCGGTGGAGATTCTGGCGTCCGCTGAGGACCTCGATCTCGCCGGTCCATCAGACGCCATGGAAAGCACTACCACAGGTGCTAAATCGGAGGGAGCAGGTGACCCAGCGGCGTAATCTCCCTTCCCAGTCCCGTCACGCCTTTCTCAGCCATGGACAAGACCATCCTCCAATGGAACTGCAGCGGTTTCTTCCACCATCTAGCTGAGCTCCGCCAACTTATCAGCCTTCACCCTTTCCTCTGCATTGCTCTGCAGAAACTTGGTTTCCGGCAATGTGAACCCCCGCCCTCCGTGGCTTCCGGGGTTATTATAAGAACCGGGCAGCTTATGAAAGGGTGTCTGGTGGCGTCTGCATCTATGTCCTGAACTCTCTTCACAGCGAGTCTGTACCTCTCCAAACACCTTTAGAGGCTGTCGCTGTTCGGGTGTGGACGCCACAGGCTGTTACCGTCTGCAGTCTTTACCTTCCACCGGATGGTGATGTCGCTGTGATGTGGCTGTTCTGATAGCCCAATTGCCACCACCTTTGTTGTTACTGGGCGACTTTAACGCCCATAACCATCTGTGGGGTGGGTCGGTGGCAACAGGTCGAGGCGCCATCGTTGAGCATTTATTGGCGCAGCTCGATCTCTCGATATTAAATGATGGTGCCTTCACACACTTCAGTGTGGCGAATGGCACATACTCCGCTATTGACCTTTCGATCTGTAGCCCTAGCCTCTTACCGTCTGTCCAATGGAGAGTGGATGACGACCTTTGTGGTAGTGACCACTTTCCGATCTTCCTGTCACTACCACAGCGTCAGTCTTCTGGGCGCCCTAGCACATGGGCTCTGAATAAGGCTGACTGGGACTTGTTCTCCTCCACTGCCGCTATTGAGCCTCTCTCTAACGCTGACATTGATGCAGTGGTTCAATTGGTCACCACCGGCATCGTTAATGCCGCCGAATCTGCCATTCCCCGTTCTTCTGGGTCCCCTCGGCGGCGGACTGTGCCTTGGTGGTCGCCTGAGATCGCTGAAGCGATTAAAGCTCGCCGGCGGGCGCTCCAGCGTTACAAGCGACATCCCTCAATCGAACACCTTATCGCCTTCAAACGGCTGCGTGCGCGAGCCCGCCGCATTATCCGCCAACGCAAGCAGGAGTGCTGGGAGCGGTATGTGTCCACCATTGGCCTCCATGTCACTCCATCGCAGGTCTGGGCCAAGATTCGCCGCCTCTATGGCTATCGGACCCCTGTCAGCGTCCCTGCGCTCTCACTGAATGGAGCAGTTTGTACTGACTCCGACGTCATTGCAAACCGCTTGGCAGAGCACTTTGCTCTGAGTTCCGCACCTGCCAACTACCCCTTGGGCTTCCGCTCCATTAAAGAGCGGATAGAACGTCGGAGACTTTCTTCTCGCACCCACCATCCTGAATTGTACAATGTTCCATTCAGTGAGTGGGAATTCCGCAGTGCCCTCGCCGCTTCTACATCTACATCTGCATCCATACTCCGCAAGCCACCTGACGGTGTGTGGCGGAGGGTACCCTGAGTACCTCTATCGGTTCTCCCTTCTATTCCAGTCTCGTATTGTACGTGGAAAGAAGGATTGTCGGTATGCTTCTGTGTGGGCTCTAATCTCTCTGATTTTATCCTCATGGTCTCTTCGCGAGATATACGTAGGAGGGAGCAATATACTGCTTGACTCTTCGGTGAAGGTATGTTCTCGAAACTTTAACAAAAGCCCGTACCGAGCTACTGAGCGTCTCTCCTGCAGAGTCTTCCACTGGAGTTTATCTATCATCTCCGTAACGCTTTCGCAATTACTAAATGATCCTGTAACGAAGCGCGCTGCTCTCCGTTGGATCTTCTCTATCTCTTCTATCAACCCTACCTGGTGCGGATCCCACACTGCTGAGCAGTATTCAAGCATTGGGCGAACAAGCGTACTGTAACCTACTTCCTTTGTTGTCGGATTGCATTTCCTTAAGATTCTTCCAACGAATCTCAGTCTGGCATCTGCGTTGCCGACGATCAACTTTATATGATCATTCCATTTTAAATCACTCCTAATGAGTACTCCCAGATAATTTATGGAATTAACTGTTTCCAGTTGCTGACCTGCTATTTTGTAGCTAAATGATAAGGGACCTATCTTTCTATGTATTCGCATCACATTACACTTGTCTACATTGAGATTCAATTGCCATTCCGTGCACCATGCGTCAATTCGCTGCAGATCCTCCTGCATTTCAGTACAATTTTCCATTGTTGCAACCTCTCGATACACCACAGCATCATCTGCAAAAAGCCTCAGTGAACTTACGATGTCATCCACCAGGTCATTTATGTATATTGTGAATAGCAACGGTCCTATGACACTCCCCTGCGGCACACCTGAAATCACTCTTACTTCGGAAGACTTCTCTCCATTGAGAATGACATGCTGCGTTCTGTTATCTAGGAACTCCTCAATCCAATCACACAATTGATCTGATAGTCCGTATGCTCTTACTTTGTTCATTAAACGACTGTGGGGAACTGTGTCAAACGCCTTGCGGAAGTCAAGAAACACGGTATCTACCTGTGAACCCGTGTCTATGGCCCTCTGAGTCTCGTGGACGAATAGCTCGAGCTGGGTTTCACACGACCGTCTTTTTCGAAACCCATGCTGATTCCTACAGAGTTGATTTCTAGTCTCCAGAAAAGACATTATACTCGAACATAATACGTGTTCCTAAATTCTACAACTGATCGACGTTAGAGATTGTCCTGATACCGGTCCTGGCCCAGATAGCATCCACTCTCAGATGCTGAAACACCTTTCAGTGGACTGCCAGCGACGCCTCCTCGACCTTTACAACCGCATTTGGGTCGAGGGTGAGTTTCCGTCGCAATGGCGGGAAAGTCTTGTTGTCCCCATTCTGAAACCGGGGAAGAACCCTTTGGAGGTGGACAGCTACCGTCCCATTACCCTCACCAACGTTCTTTGCAAGTTGCTTGAACGGATGGTGAGCCGGCGCTTTAATTGGGTACTGGAGTCTCGAGGCCTTGTGGCTCCATCTCAGGGTGGGTTCCCTAAAGGCCGCTCCGCCGCCGACAATCTGGTGAGCCTGAAGTCGGCCATCCGTACTGCCTTTGCCCGCCGTCAGCATCTGGTTGCTGTCTTTTTCGACATGCGGAAGGCGTATGATACGACATGGCGTCATCTCATCCTTTCTACGCTTCATGGATGGGGCCTTCGGGGCCCTCTGCCGATCTATATCCGCAATTTTCTGTCGTATCGTACCTTCCGCGTGCACATCGCAGCCTCATATAGTTCCTCCCAAGTCCAGGAGAACGGTGTGCCACAGGGTTCTGTTCTAAGTGTCTATTTTTAATAGACATTAACGGGCTCGCTGCGGCCATGGGAAATTCTGTCTCCGCTTCGCTGTATGCTGACGACTTCTGCCTTTACTACAGCTCTATAGGCATTGCAGCTGCTGAACGTCAGCTACAGGGCGCAATCCGCAAGGCACAGTCTTGGGCTGCATCGCATGGTTTTTAGTTTTCGGCAGCGTTATGCATTTCTGCCGGCGACGCACTGTTCACCCGGAGCCGCGGCTTTATCTTGACGGCTAGCTTCTTTCAGTGGTGGAGTCACATAGGTTTTTGGGGGTGGTTTTTGATGCCCGGTTGACTTGGCTGCCTCATATTCTGCAGCTTAAACAGGCGTGTTGGCGGCATCTAAACGCTATGCGATGTCTGAGCCACACCGGGTGGGGCGCCGACCGATCTACTCTACTACGGCTTTATCAGGCGTTGATCCAGTCCCGTCTGGACTATGGGAGTCTAGCTTATGGCTCAGCATCCCCATCTGCGTTGCGGCTGCTGGACCCAATCCTCCACAGTGGGATACGCCTTGCCACTGGTGCCTTCCGGACCAGCCCTGTGGACAGCATACTTGTGGAGGCAGGTGTCCCTCCACTGCGGTTAGGACGCTGCTTATTCTGCCCATGTTTTTAGCTCGCCCGGGCATCCAAATTATCGTGTCCTGTTCCCGCAGTCAGTCGTCCGTCTGCCAGAACGTCGGCCCCGGTCGGGTTGTCCGATCGCCGTACGCGTCAAACAGCTTCTCTACGGGCTTGGGTGTTTCCCTGTACCACCTCCTTTCCGGGCCCCTCTGCGTACAACACCATGGTGTGTGCCTCGCCCATGCCTTCGGCTCGACTTGGCACAGGGCCCGAAGGACTCAGTCCCTCCGGTGGCCTTCCGACGCCGCTTTTATTCCATCCTGGCCACGTATCAGGGCTCTGGCGCTGTCTACACCGACGGTTCGATGGTTGCTGGTTGTGTCGGTTATGCACTAACTCTAGGGGACCATTCTGAACAACGTTTGTTGCCGGCTGGCTGCAGTGTTTACACTGCTGAGCTGGGCGCCATCTTTCGTGCCCTAGAGTATATCCGCTCCTGCTCAGGTGAGTCCTTCGTTATCTGTAGCGATTCCCTGAGCGGTTTACGAGCTCTCGACCAGTGTTTCCCTCGTTCTCGTCTGGTGATGGCTATCCAGGAGTCCCTGCATACTCTTGCCCGTTGCGGCAGATCTGTGGTCTTAGTTTGGACCCCGGGCCATGTTGGGGTACCCGGAAATGAAACTGTTGACCGCCTGGCGAAAGAGGCCACTAGTGCACCATCTCTGGAGATTGGCCTCCCGGCGACTGATTTGCGGGCACTATTACGCCGCAAAGTTTTCGATTTATGGGACACTGATTGGCGCAACCTGCCCGTGCCAAACAAACTCCGCCGTATCAAGGAGACGCCTACTGTGTGGCGGTCATCCATGAGAGCCAACCGCAGGGAATCAGTCGTCCTTTGTCGGCTCCGCATTGGCCACACCCGACTCACGCACAGTTATTTACTGTGTCGTGAGGATCCCCCTCTTTGTCGTTGTGGGGCGTCCTTGACGGTGGTCAATATTCTTTTGGAGTGCGCCCTTTTAACTGTGCTCAGGCAGACTTTTGCTCTGTCTGATACGCTCTCTGCGCTTTTATCTGACGACTCTTCCATAGCGGACATAGTTCTGCGCTTTATTCGGGCAGGGGGATTTTATCGCTTAATGTAAGTGTGTGTTTTTGTGTTGATTCTGGCCTATGGCCTACGATTTGTCTGATTTTTTTTCATGTGTTTCTCGGTGGTTGGCTTTTCCCTTTTTGTTTGTTTGGTCGGCCAACCACCGTCACACTCTGTGTGATTTTAGTGCGTCTTGTCTGGTCTTTGTCTACGTTTCTCTTGTTCTGTGTCGTCTGTCTTATCGTCTGTTGATCGTTTTTATCCTCTGTTGGTGTTTTTAGTATTTGGAAAAAGGGACCGATGACCGTAGCAGTCTGGTCCCTTAACTCCCACAAACCAACCAACCAACTTCCGTATGACCGTTTATGATGACAGCCTGGTAACCAACACACTAAAATGTCTGGGACTGACATTCGACAGGCTCCTAACGTGGAACACCCAGCTGCTGACCATCGCCATAAGGTGTTCTGCGTGTTGGGAGGTTCCTGACACGGTTGCTGTGGCTCTCTCTGATCCTGTTCGAGGCCAACTGTTTCGTAGTTTGGTATTAGAACTACTATTACACCACTACCTTTCGACGTGGCAGCTATGACTTGTGGCCAGTAAAACGGGAAACTGTCGCCGCTTTCTGACGAAGCGGCAAAGAGACCTTTGACATAGCGCACGCCTGACCCCTGGCCGTAGGATGGGGCTGGTTACCACAGACACCCCCCCTCCCCCCCCCCCCCCCCCTCTCGTGAAGCTGCTCATCTGCTCATGGGGCTGGACGTCTGCAGTGGTGACGACGCAGATTACCCAGTAGTCAAGCTGGAATACGCCATTTCTGGACCCTACGTGATCGTAAATTATACCCTGTTAATTTTTATGATAAATCGTGGGAAACATTCGCATATTTCGCTGAGTGACGGCAGGCAAGTATAAACAGATGTTATAGTTTTGTATTGTAGATGTTACATGAACTGTTATAGTAAAATGTTACGTTTGTTCTGTAGTTAATGCTCTATGATCAAGTGCTGGCAAGGTGTTCCAAACCTGTTCTGACGACGCGGCGAAGGGTTTAACAGGACCTATTTGAGTCAAACCGACTGCTAGAGGACGATGTGGTAGACAATATCGAGACTTATTTTAATTATTAGAATGTCTTGTTAAATAAATCAAATGACGAAACTGTAACCACTATTGCATCTGATGTCTGATGCTGAACATTAAACAGTTATGTTCTACCAGATATGTGTCTGCTGATGATTCAATGTACGTACGAATTCCTCAGAAGAAGTACAGTGATAATCAGCTCTGATAGGACAGCTACGAAACAGGAAGTTGTTTAATTTTGAGCCGTCGCAGGTTCGAATCCTGCCCCGGGCATGAATCTGTGTGATGTCGTTAGGTTAGTTAGGTTTAAGTAGTTCTAAGTCTAGGGGACTGATGACCTCAGATGTTAAATCCCATAGTGGTGGTGGCCATTTGAACCATTTTTAATTTTGAGGAGTTCTAGTTGCACGAAGATTTACTCAGGGACTGTAATGGAAATTCTTAAAAGTCGTAATTAGAAACACTTAAGGAAATTAAATGGAAGTTTAATGACAATAAATGTCAGTACGCTTTGCTTGTGCTCAGAAGAGAAAGTAATATTTCTGACGCTTAATAGTGAGAATACTTGATTAATTACATAGCACGTCACTATGCCGCAACATATTGAATTTTGAAAGACGTCTAATGAACTGTTGAGACTAAATCGGCCATCATTAATAGTTGCTTACTAGTTAGGAGCAATCAAAGAACCTTTTTACTGAAGTGCGTGTGAGTTATGACAAGTAATCTGAACAGATTTATTAACGGCGGTTAGGTTTTGGTAGAGAACTTACACGACCGAAGTGTGACTGTTACATGTTTGCCGCTACCTTTCGAGTCCACAATTACATATACTGATGAGATGTTTTGAACGCCTCATCTTGATTTTTGGTATCTTCAACTGAGATTCGTATCTGAAGTGAACTTAGGGATTTAAACCTACGTTAGCAAAGATAAAATAGTGATAACAAACTGTAGGCAGTTATTTGGACGCTTAAGGACTGTGAAAAGGCTTATCGGAAGAAATTTTCGTCCTAAATTTACTTGACAGAAGATATTGCAAACAGAGGTTAACGAACTGTGTGTATATCGATTGACTGATACTTCTCTCGTTTTATAGAATTGCAACACTTTTCCGACAAGCTGAATTCATTACTCTTCTTCCAAAAGTATCCCTGGGTCTGCTTCTTGTTACCGAAAGGAATCTGTCATTAAAGAATGGTATTTAACGGAAGAAGATGTTAATGGATGAAGATTGATGTGAGTTCATCTAGTTCCTGGCTATATAGCGATTTGCACCTGTGGAGTGGTGGCACACGATCACAACACAAACTACACCAGAAATAAAAATTCTTATCCATTACCTAATTCGCCACACGTATCCTGTACTTCAATATCAGAACAAGCGGAACAGCTCATCTGCCAAAGCAGGGAGGGGTCGAGGAACCACAAACACCAGTTACCTCTTAGCCATCGAATATTTTGATAGGTTAATGATAGTTGGTATTTCAGATTGACTGAATTAAAACTGGGTGGAAATAAAATTTCTGCCGACTGGTGAAAATTTTTAACCAGCAGTTGTTTGCTGATTGAATGTGCCAGAATTTTGTTGTTTGGCTTCCCTCTCAAACTGAAGGTTGGTTCCAATGCTGATCTCTCTTAAAACTTGAAGACCGTCTGCCTGACCTATCCTAAAAAAAAGTGCTATCCAATATCTATAGACACTGGTATTTTACCACTCATGGCAGTACATCCTCCATCCCCCCCCCCCCTTTAATTTGCTGCTATTAACTTTGTCAGGTTATTTTTCCTTTACCTGCTAATTCCATCTCATAACACAAGAGTTAAAATGATTTCGCTGACAGTGTCTTGATGCTGATGCAATCTTTACTAGGTCAACACTGTGCTGTACCCAGGACCTCTGTTAATACTGTTGCTTAGCCCACCCACAATAACAATGGTGTTTTCCTTGGTAAAGTCTTCACAGTGTGAAACTAAATCCTCTGTCACCTGACTCAAGTTAGCTGTAAGGTTATGGTTAGGTGGGTTTTTATTCTGTGACTGAACGCAACTGTGTAATCTGGAATGACGTTGTTTTGGCATAATATTTCAGTCCTGTCACACAAATAAACGCTTTTATACAGTTTACAATGTGACAGAGTTAAGACACTTGTTAATTGATGCATCTCATCCTCTAAAAGCGAACAAATTTTAAACACAACAGTATTAGATTTTAACTCTCAGAAAGTTAAATAATCGTAAACACAACAAGATTAAATTTGAACTAGAAGTTTCTTCACAAAATTATTCTTATGATTACGTTATGATGTTGGCCAGTATTACGATAAATTATCGTATTCTGGATCAAAGTACGATATTACTTTTGGGATGACAATCAAATCTACGGAAGATGGTTAGTTTTGTGAGAAGTTGGGTAAAAGATTACCCAAGGTCGCTCGAGTTTACAGTGACCCCAAGCTGGTGATCCAAAAAGTGTACACCTCTGCACGTGGTATTTACCTTAGCTGTGATGAGCTGTCATCTGCCTGGCTGCTCTCACTCTGTGAAATTCCTATAAAACTAATTAAATGTTGTGGAATTTTCCAGTAGAAACTCTCCCGACATGTGAGACAACATGAAGTCATCTCTCGGTTCTCGCAAGAACAATTAACTAACTGGCTGGTTCGTTTCTCCACACCTTCAGTCCAACGACGCTACAGCTAATTTCTAGGTGGCTGTCAGCCACTGTGAACGCAGTGTTTACACAAATTTCTCCTCCGCGGCATACAGAGTGTTATGCACTCCCGTTCTGCACTAGATGCCAGTTCAGAGAAGAGTCCCTGAAAATTTCTGTGTTGTATTTCTCATACCTGAACTGTCTCCCCACCTGGGTTCTTTCGTTCTGCAAGTCATAGGTTTTTTTTCGACCAATAGTAGCGTTCCTCTTATTTTGTGGAATCTCTCATTACCAATTGCAGGAGTCCTACCATTAAACTGCGTTGAAATGTCAGCACTTTACTCCTTCCCAGTGTGTTTCCGCCAATCGGACGTTTTGTGCGTGCTCCAGACGTGTAAAAAGTTACAAGTGTCTGTCACATGTATACCACTTGCAGTTCACGTAATCGAATGTGTCAGTGGTTTTGTTCGTATCCATTTGGAATTCTGGAACACAGTTTTCTAAAGGTTATCTGTAATCCTCCTGGTGGCCGGGGCTGTTACTCTCTCTCCTGTCTGAGTCTCCTGGTCAGTCAGTAGTTGAGTCTCGCCTAGGAAGCCCCTTAAGTGGTTTTCGTGGTGCCCCCTGTGGCACGGCACTCGCCTCTGCCCGCCCTTGCTTCCAAACCAAAATGGTTCCTCTCACTACTTGTTACACCTTCTTCTCATAGAAATGCATTATATAGGATCGGTGTGCTAGTACCGTCTATTGAGTGTCATCCCTTTTTGCATTACATACTGATAGGCAAATTTGCTCATTACTGCCGAATTAAGTCAGGTGTCATTCACCTCCCCATTGCGGTGTATAAACAAATTCTTATGTAAGGTGCGAAACTGCCCTTCATTTATTCTGACACCTTACACAGTGTTAGGTTTAAGGAAATTGGTGACCTGGTATTATGATTTTAGTTCACCCTGCAAAAGATGGCATATACGAATGGTGTGAGAACGACCTAACAACAAACTTCCTTTCCCTTTGCTGGCTTCCCTACATTCTTACTCAATTTTGTAATGAAAGTTTGATGTGCCTTGTCTATACCTACCTTTGCCTGAGTTTCATCAGTTTCTAACTGATGTAACTGGTGAGATGTACTTTTTACGTTCACCACAAAGCTGTCTGTCGAAGTTCTAGGCCTGTTGCCACTTCCACCTCTATTTACACTTTTCCGTCCAGATATTTCCTACCGTCATCTAACCCAGCATGAAGGGCTTAAATTTTTCCCCTCCTGTTCCACTATCTTCCTATCTCTGCTACATATCCTACAGAACTATTGATGAATCTCAGTCGCTTCCCCAATTCCCACGCCACTAGTCAACCCAAAGGAAAAAACTATTGAATCCATCACATCAAAGCGCAGAGCTAAAAATTCTACGACAAGTCAGGCACTTTACACTCGTGGTAAAAATTGTACTTGAGTGACAATCATTAAATTACCGAAAAACAACGTTTACGAAAATTAGACCTACTCTCGACTGTATGTGCAAAGTTTCTAGATCCAGAAAATTGAAATTACGCTACGTTTGGCAAATAAGAATTAAAACGATGAAGCGGTATGCAGTAGTTAATTTGATGGAAAGAAAAGAAAAACAATTAAATGAGGTCCTTTACGTTTACTACTCCAAAATGTAATTCAAGATCTTTTCAAGTTTTCTGAAATAATACGCTAAGAAAAATTAAATCTTTAATGGTTAGCTTGTAAAATACAGTAATACATGCATTTAATTAGTTGTCGGTATTAAACGAATTTCATTTCAGTCTAATTCACTTGTCTGTATGAGGGCACAAAATTGTTGGTCTCGCCGGCGCAGGGTCACCAACATCAGAGATACAGTACCTGACAACTCTTAGCAGACACCTGCGACATATGCATTCTTGTTGCTGCACAAATTTATTTTCATGCTTTACTCTAAATAATATTGTGATATTACTTGCAAATTAATATAGAATGTAACTGTGTGATCCGAAATGAAGTATTTTCTCATCATGATGGCTAAATGTGTTGGCCTATTTTCATCAAAGTGAACTCAGCAAATTTAATGTATCTTGTATCTTCTCATTCAAAATGACTATCCAGACGTGGACACAGAATTTCTGCACGTTTCATGGTCGTCCAAAAACTGGAAGTAGGGGAAATGTGCTTAAGTCCGCATATTCTTTCCTCCTATTTGAAATAATATTGGCCGGGCGGTGTGGCCGTTCGGTTATAGGCGCTTCAATCTGAAACCGCGTGACCGCTACGGTCGCAGTTTCGAATCCCGCCTCGGGCATGGATGTGCGTGATGTTCTTAGGTTAGTTAGGTTTAAGTAGTTCTAAGTTCTAGGGGACTGATGACCACAGATGTTAAGTCCCATAGTGCTCAGAACCATTTTGAAATACTATTGAAACATTTTTGATGTCGATTATATGAGCAACCATCTCTGATAGTTCAAAGCTTATTTGATACCATGAAAATCTATTTGAATAGATGCTGGTTGTAAGTCCACTAATACAGCCTGTTGGACAAAATCGCTACAGTTTATGAGATGTTCTGCGTAACAGTTTTGTTTTACGTGTGACGTCTGTGAAGAAAGAAAATAAATAATAAGCTATAATGGGACTCCAGGACATAGCAGAATGTACGCAGCTGTGACAAGGTTGGCAAAGTCATACCTTTCGTGAACACTGTGCCAGGGATAAAAGTCGAGCTATTCGTGTGGCCTCGGCTGCCATTGCCAGTGAGCCGGGCTACGAGTCAATGACTGCGATGGCCATGGCGTACGAACTAGTAGCCGTGACGTAGTGCTGAATTATACAGGCATAGTGGTCACCAGCCTCTCTGTGAGGGACAGCTCGTAGTGGAGCCATGTAGCAGCAGGAGTGGCCAGTGAGTGATAGCTCCAGAGAACGGTAGGTGTCATTCAGTGTCTGTTAATTGCACTACACCAAGTGGCTAGTGTAATATGTACTGTTGAATACCGAAATGCAGATCAATGTACTCTGATTAATGAAGGATGCTCAACTTGGTTATAAGCATAAGCTTTGCAACGTTGGACAGACAATCAGTGGATGTGCATTCACTGGTACAGATGCAGCGTTCTAAGGCAGTAAGTAAGCCCGCCATTTTTTATGTTCATATTATGGTTGACAGCTGAGTCCTTTCTTACCCATACTGTATATTTTAGGGATTATTTGAAAAATGTTTTATCTTTGCAGTAAAGATATAGTCAAGTGGCAATTGTGATTACGCCTTTTTTCTGACGGACAAGTTTCGTCTCTGTTCATAATACGCCTATAGATGTTAAGGATACAGACAGGGAACTTTAAATTGGTCTCATCGATTATCGATAAGAAATTTTGGAACTGGAAAGCGTGAAGGTGAAAAAAAGCCGTCCATGTTAAAATATGTTTACATTTGTTTAAACGTTACACGCTGCGGAATTTTTACTGCGACGTATTCCATTTCTAATTATTGGTTTGTAATGTACACTACTGGTCATTAAAATTGCTACACCAAGAAGAAATGCAGATGATGAACGGGTATTCATTGGACAAAAATATTATACTAGAAGATGACATGTAATTACAATTTCACGCAATTTGGGTGTATAGATCCTGAGAAATCAGTACCCAAAACAACCACCTCTGGCCGTAATAACGGCCTTAATATGCCTGGGCACTTAGATAGAGTTTGGATGGCGTGTACAGGTTCAGCTGCCCATGCAGCTTGAACACGATACCACAAATCATCAAGAATAGTGGCTGGCGTATTGTGACGAGACAGTTGCTCAGCCACCATTGACCAGAAGTTTTCAATTGGTGAGAGATCTGGAGAATGCGTTGGCCGGAGCAGCAGTCGAACATTTTCTGTATCCAGGAAGGCCCGTACAGGACGTACAATATGCGGTCGTGCATTATCCTGCTGAAATGTAGGGTTTCGAAGGGATCGAATGAAGGGTACAGCCACGACTCGTAACCCATCTGAAATGTAACGGCCACTGTTCAAAGTGCCATCAATGCGAACAAGAGGTGACCGAAACGTGTAACCAATGGCACCCCATACCATCACGCCGGGTGATCCGTCAGTATGGCATGACAAATACATACTTCCAATGTGCGTTCACCGCCATGTCACCAAACACAGATGTGACCATCATGATGCTGTAATCAGAACCTGGATTCATCCGCAGAAATGATGTTTTGCCATTCGTGCACCCAGGTTCGTCGTTGAGTACACCATCGCAGGCGCTCCTGTCTGTGATGCAGCGTCGAGGTTAACCGCAGCCATGGTCTCCGAGCTGATAGTCCATGCTGCTACAAACGTCGTCGAACTGTTCGTGCAGATGGTTGTTGTCTTGCAAACATCCCCATCAGTTGACTCATGGAGACGTGATGGTACGCATTTCTCCTCCTTACACGAGGCATCACAACAACGTTTCAGCAGGCAACGCCGGTCAACTGCTCTTTGTGTATGAGAAATCGGTTGGAAACTTTCCTCATGTCAGCACGTTGTAGGTGTCGCCACCGGTGCCAAACTTGTGTGAATGCTCTCAACAGCTAATCATTTTCATATCACAGCATCTTCTTCCTGTCAATTAAATTTGGCATCTGTAGCACGTTATCTTCGTGATGTGGCAATTTTAATGGCCAGTAGTGTAATAAACTGTTTATGGCTAGGCCAGCATACTTTGAGTTGCATGCGCTTACGTACGAACGAAATGTTGTTCGTTCTGTTTTCTAATATAAGCGTTTATCTGAAAACTATCTCCAGTCAACATATATTTAGGTTTATGACCAAGGAAACAGAATTCCCGTTTTGATGTATAATCAGAAGCTGAGAGAAGACTGGCCTACAGTAACAGCACCGGAGAAGTCGAAGCGGTTCTGTTAAGTTGATTAGTTTGCTAAAAAACTGCTCACTATTAATAATGTGTTCTTTACTGTTTAAGGAGCTCCCCAATTTTAAAAAGATTTTACGTTTGGTCTTTATTAACTGAGCTATGAATCGGCAGATGTCAACTGGTTGCACTATAGTTCACATTTAACGTTTGTTTTTGTGAATAAGGAAATGCTAGAGAAAGTTAAGAATTGTCCGTTCTATCTGCAGTGCGAAGCGGCTGGTATTAAACGGCTGAAGAACTGTATCATTCAAAATCGTTTCTTGCATTGCTTAAGAAGTTGTTAAATTTGAGGAAAAGTTTTAAATGTTGTCTCTTCTCACTCAGCCATGGAGTGCCATATGTCAAGTGACTAAACAGCTGTCTAAACATACTGTCTCCATTTTTTGAAGAGAAAAAAACTGATTTGTTAAAACATTACTTATTTTTCAAAAGGTTTCAGTACTGCCAAATATGAATGTGTGGGGTTATTGTAAATTCGAATAAATTTAGTGAAAAAACTGCTGAAACAATGGTTGTACGTTTTTTCATCTCAATCAACAAGGACCTTTAAGGAAAACTAAGAATGACGCCGCACAAAGCTCTTCTGAACCGTCGTTTATCAATGGTGTTTCACGTCTCATTATATCATTATTCTTTCCAAAACTAACTATACGATGTGCTTTTGTATTTTGGAAGAATGATGGAGTACTGGTTTAAGCACTGTTCCACTGTCTCTATACCGACCTCGGGAGTCAAATCCTCTGCTGCTGACAGGTGACAAACGAAGAGTTTAAACTTCGAAAATTCCTCTTGAAGATGACGAAGGCGGTATCTGACTTGATCTGACGCTGAGAAAGATCGAATACAGGACTGGTTGAGAACATATAAAAATTAATAGGATGCAGGGCGTGTATCATACGTCCACAGATTTCGTAAATAATGGTAAGTTTTATTGAGCAGCGAGAGACACCTGCTGCCTGAATAACAGCTGTGATATAAATGATACCTGCCGCTCGCGGCTTGCTCGTCGCTTTTTCCATCGGCGGCCGCAATAGTAAGCGTCCTATCGCGAGATATGGGTACCCTGTGGCTGTTTAAACACAGACACAACGCGCGGGGTCAAGCGCAAGAACTACCCCTGGCGTAGCGCCTAAACAATAAACGGTTCATCTAGATAACACAACAACAGCCGCGATTCGTTCAATCCGATCCTTTTTTCCCCCCTCTCTAGCACATTCGAGTTCGTTTTGCGGAGCATCAACAAAAGAGGACAAAAACGCTCCCTGGGACGGTCGGGCCACTGGAGCGCGCGGCGAATTTATCGGGCGCGTATTAGCATGCAAATGATGATGCAGTGCCGATACTGCAATTCATAATTCGCGTAACATTTGTATGAAAATAGGTATACAGATAATTCCGGAAAAAGAGAAAAATATGTTGATAAACTAAAAAATAAGTGCGACCGCTGCAGTTCGCCGGCCTGCTACAGTAAGATATACAGTCCAGACACGTAACGGGACAGGGTGACGTTTAGGGGTTTTGTTTTTGGTTGGTTGCAAAAGCCGCCGCGGGCAGTATTATATCCGCCAGGCAAATTGTTGACGTTTGGAATGACGCAAATAACTGCCGCGCTTAGAATTCAAATGGGCCGCTAGCAGGTATTCGGTATCATATTTCACTGTCTAGAACTGTCATTGATTACATTATAATTCATTTATTACACATCACAACGCTATCATGATTCCAGTTTTGGGGCAAATATGGTATCGGAGCAAAAAGGCGTTAAATTTAACACACGTCCGACTCACTCTTCAGGCTGCGGCAGTGACAAAGTAAAGTCCTGTTTCATTACCTCCGCACTACTTTTACAACACTTATAAGTTTTTGGTCAGTTGTAGCTGCGTTCATCGTAGACCCAGTATGGCTTTCGTAAAAGGAAATAGGAACAGCTCTACTGTTTGACAAGTACGTCTAATATGAAGAAGTGACACGCACTCACCACAGTCGCTGGCGGCGTACAGCAATACTGCTGACGTGGTCTGGAAGAGAATGAAGTATACACTTGAACAAATGTACTAGAAATAAAACAGAATGTACAGTACAGTTAGCAAAAACATTTATAACACAAAATGCATTTCCTTGAACAGTGAACTTCGTCTTTGAACAAAAGCGATCAAATCACAAGCACTCTAAAGACTCTTACTTTCATACAAAAAACAAGAGCAATTAGAACTCATCATGGAACCAATAATAAAAGATGGAGCACCCAAAATGGTTCAAATGGCTCTGAGCAGTATGGGACTTAACATGTGTGGTCATCAGTCCCCTAAAACCTAGAACTACTTAAACCTAACTAACCTAAGGTCGTCACACACATCCATACCCGAGGCAGGATTCGAACCTGCGACCGTAGCGGTCACGCGGTTCCAGACTGAAGCGCCTAGAATCGCACGGCCACGCCGGCCGGCTGAGCACCGAAAAGCCACTGCAGAAATTTACAGGCAAATCTGCAAAATTGCGACACATACAGAGTATGCACTCAAACAAGCTAATCCATCAGATTTACATATTCGTGCAGACCAGATGGTAAAAACGAACAGAAACAGATCCTAAGGAAGTAAATCAAACACCAGACATGGACGGAGGTGTGTAAACAAACTCACTCTTTATATATGCAAGACTGAGGAGATAAAAGGAATGCTAACAGCTGTTTATTCCGCATGATGGAGAAATTATAAAGACCATTCAAAGAAAACTGCATATAGTTCGAATGCTGCTACTACCATTTAACTTAAATCTCTGAGTACAAAGCGTGTTATGTTCCTGGTGTTAATGTGCTGAAAATATTCCATTTTGTCTGAAATTTTAGCCAACAACGAACAAGGACGCGATGTCACTATTTTTAGTGAAATTTGGCGTAGCGAAGCAACTTTGAGTATCCCACATTCATAACCATCCCCCTAGTACTATTTAAAGAGACTGAAACCATCCACGAAGCAGCCGATATGCTCAGATGACCCATGAGTAATATGTATTGATCCTTATACATTGGAACAAAGACGTGGATAGAACTAAGAATTGCTCACGATTGATACACATTGGCAAATTAAGTCCCGTAAATGGACGTGAAAGAACATGTAACGCAGAATTACTCTAGTGCAGCTCGAACAAGTAACAATCTCACCAATAATCCTGTGCGACGGAGATTCAAAATGCCTATATCAACTTCGCAAGACAAACATCTGTACTTTACACTACGGCTGCAGGAGTAACGATGTTCTTATCGTGAGATGAAAAGAGTCCTTCCAGACTAACTAAACTCGACACCGAGCAATATGCTAGACTCCAAGTCAGAGTATTGAATAAAGACATGCCTATCACTACTCACCCAAGGACAAGGTTAGTTTAGCAGACGAAAACATTGGCTTTGAATATTTGAGTCCTACGAGTGTATTGCAGTTCACGTGCTCACGCCTAACGTAAAAATCGTCTATAGCAGAGGACTTTCATGTTGAACGTACAGAATGGTCTATAGCGTTGAACCACGTTCCTAAAACCGAAATAGGCAGATACATATAAAATTTAAAGTCAATAAGAATTTAGAGCAATTAGAACGAGTTGGGAGGGGGGAACCTGTGAGGCTACGTTACGGTGCAAGGGATGCATCTCTTAATTTTTTAATGGAAAGGGATTATCTGGCATAGCATAGAGACAGAGAGATGCACAATTAAAACAATGGTGTCTTTCATAGTTTTATTCATTCTCCTCATCTCACAAAAAACTGACGTCACCCATACATCAATGATTGGTCACAGAAATATGGCACTTTTACAAAATGCAGTACTTGAAAATCTCACAGAGGGCGGTCCAGAACGTCATGTTCAGCGTGCAGGAACGGTGACGCTCAAGCTGGACGAAAACAATCATTTTCCCTACGACATAATGTTTGAAGATGAAGCTATACGATCAGAGAGGTGAATAAACATAAGTAAAGATACTGGCCAGATGTCAACCCTTTTTGGATGGATCTAAGAAGGTAGTTGTGCATCGGAAGTGATGACGTGGGGTGGAAATGTAGTTCTGACATTATTAGGCCTTTCTTCACTCAGTGTTCACTAATAGCCTCTCGTTACTTGCAGTTGTTAGACGAAAATGTTCTGCCATAGCTGGTTTCTGAAAATTGCACAGTTTCGACTTTCTCCCTGCGTGATGGTGCACCATCTCAGTAATGGCTGACTGGCTGGGTGGGTGTACATGGCTATCCACTTTCTACAGAGTTGGAGGTCTTACGTGACTGCCTGTGGGCCCATGTGAATGCAAATGTGTGTGAGGTGAAAATCAGAAACCTTGCACATCTCACCGAGTTGATATTCGTACTGGATTGTTTGATTATGTGTTGGCTAAAGTCCAAAAAGAATGGATGGATGGGATAACGACAACCTTATAGCGTCTGGACGACATGTCGGACATATCACTTTGTACTCTCTATAAATTGTGACCAGCCTTTGTCGTGTTCTGCATATAATGGTATAGGATTCGAGAATAAATAAAGCGATGTTCAAATGAAAATCACCACTCTTTTTCTTATTTAATTCTGTATCTGTTTGATATAGTTCACGAAATGCATCCGATATGGCGGCTTCGTACATGGATGCCATTTTTATAACATAGACTCAAGTGTTTTTCCCTTCTCCGAACTCATACCTCTCGATATTAAATTTTATTTTGTCACGTGTTTCCCCACAGACGAACCACCCTGCACGATGCATATGAGGTTATAAGCGCATTACAGCCTTTCACTACCACTGATATCCCCCCCCCCATATTAGTGAAGAACCCAGAAAAGTAGATAATTGGCGAGTGCTAGAACCATGCACGACCGCAAAGCAATTCCGAAGAGATATACTCTCTATGTGATTCATATCCTCAGAGATCCCCTTTTTATTCATAAAAAGCTGATTGTAAGAGTAGGACATTTTAGTAGGTTCCCGTTCATTTTATTTTTAAAGAAAATTACATGAATCACGAAATCCCTTCAGAATTTTGTGTTCATGGCATTTTTATAGAAAAAAATACCCTAGCAGTTACTACTACTAATACTATCCTACTTTGTTTCAGCTTATTCACTTCACTCTAAGAAAAATAAGTAAGTAAATGAGCAGTTAAAATTGAGTTCGCTTAGGGGAGGAAAAAATTGCGCTTGTAAGAGTTACACTAATAAAAAAATTTTAAAAAATAAAAAATTAAATTCAAAACCGTGATATTCATTATTACTATTTTTCATTTTCTTCAATCCATTGTCTCTCACTTTAACCTTTCCATCTCAAAAAAATTGAAAATCCCAGTTACTAATTTCAAATACATTTGTGTTAAAAATAATCTTTAACTCGTTATTAAGCTCCATACATATTTTCCCTCCATACGAGGTCTGTTAAAAAAATTCCGGAACATTGTCCACATAAATTTTTCTGCACTTATCTTTTACTTGCAATTCATGATCTCCTTCGTAATACTGCACTCCACAATTCACACACCGCCGCGCGGGGTAGCCGAGCGATCTTAGGTGCCTTGTCACGGTCGGTGCGGCTCCCCCGGTCAGAGATTCGAGTCTTCCCTCGGGCGTGTGTGTGTGTGTGTGTGTGTGTGTGTGTGTGTGTGTGTGTGTGTGTGTGTGTCATCCTTAGCGTAAGTATAAGTTAGATTAAATAGCGTGTAAGCTTAGGGACCGATGACCTCACTAGTTTGATCCCCTAAGAGGAGCAGGAGGAGGAGGAGGAGGAGATTATTGTTTAATGTCCCGTCGACAACGAGGTCATTAGAGACGGAGCGCAAGCTCGGGTGAAAGAAGGATGTGGAAGGAAATCGACCGTGCCCTTTCAAAGGAACCATCCCGGCATTTGCCTGAAACGATTTAGGGAAATCACGGAAAACCTAAATCAGGATGGCCGGAGACGGGATTGAACCGTCGTCGTCCCGAATGCGAGTTTGATCCCCTAAGACCTTACCACAAATGGTCAAATGCTCTAAGCACTATGGGACTTAACATCTGAGATCATCAGTCCCCTAGAACTTACAACTACTGAAACCTAACTAACCTAAGGACATCACACACATCCATGCCCGAGGCAGAATTCGAACGTGCGACCGTAACAGCAACGCGATTCTGGACTGAAGCGAATAGAACCTCTCGGCCACAGCGGCCGGCACCTTACCACAAATTTCCAAAACTTATACACCGCTCCCAACGACGTTTCCACTTCTGGAAGCAATCTAGCAGTCTTGGTACGTCTCTCGGTGGACCGCGCGAAACGCCAACTGCGAATTTTCTTTTATCTCGTCTATTGTTGCAAATCTTTGTCCTTTGAACTGGGTTTTCAACTTTAGAAATAAAAACGAGAGACCGCATGGGCCAGGTGTGGAGAATTTGGAGGTTGAGACAGCACATTGATTTCGTTAATCGCGCAAAAGATAATCACCAATAGCGAAGAATGTGCACGTGCTTTATCATGATGCAAGGGCCATGAATTGTATAGCCACATTTCTGGCCGTCTCCTTCTCACATTTTCACGCAGGCATCGCAACACGTTCCAATAGTACCATCGATTAACAGTTTCTCCCCGTAGCACGAATCCACGATGAACTAATCCATCAAACTCATTTGACCTGACGTGACGAGATATTTTTGGTCTTGCAGAACCTTTTCCGAGCCGTTGTAGAGATCGAACATTTCTCTCAACTTCATAACCGCAGATCTACGTCTCGTCACCAGTTATGATTGTCTTAAGGAACATCTCGTTCTCAGATGCGAGATCCAAAAGTTCATCACAGATTGCGAGGCAAAGGTCTTTCTGATCTTGACTCATGAGCTATGGGACGAACTTGGCGGTAACTCGATTCATTCCAAGATGCTGTGTCAGGATTTTATGACATTCTTCCGCAATCTCTTGGACGGTCAGTGTTCAATTGGAAAGCACAATTTCGTTGATGTTCCTAACATGAGCGTCGTCGGTAGACGCCAAAGGGCGTCCTGAACGAGGATCAACTTTAACTTCAGTCCAGCAATTTTCAAACCGTGTGACCATTCGGAACACCGAGTAGGCTTAAGCACTCACACCCGAAGGCCTCGTGCATGATTTTGTGTGTCTCCTTAAAGGTTTTCTTCAGTTTCACGCAAAATTTAATGCAGAAGCGTTGCTCCTCGAAGTCTGCAATCTCGAAAATCGTAAACTGTTTGACACAGCGTTCTACTCATACAGAATTGAAAAACAGCTAACAGACATACAACAATGAAACCACCGTCAGTTACACATTAAACACAGGCGTGTGCAGGGATGCCAACCGCATGTCGCTCCAGTACACCACTGGCACTAAATTACGAATGTTCCGGAATTTTTTTTTAATAGGCGTCGCATCTGGTATTAAAATATTCGCATCCAGTAACGTTGCATAAAACATTTACCTGTAGCTCATTAATTATTAAAACAAATCAGAATTGCTTGCATTATTGAGCTTCTTGAGTAGAGACGACATTTATGCAGTAAAAATTATTAATAAAAGTTTAATTTTATAAACGGACGGCTCAGGAAAACAGCACCGAAAACCCTGTAAGGGTTTATATTGTCGAAGATACAGTAGAAATTATATTTAATAAAGCTGACTTGTATTACTCACTTTTTAAAGATGAAGAATATGACAGCGGCGGTGCGTTATATCCATATTGCAATGTATCTGTTTTATTTTCCAAAACATATGTGTTTTGTCATCACGAGGATTCAATACTTCTCAGTTTACCACGACTGAGTCTCGACAAGTGGTCTTTCCAGACGAATCACGTTTTGTGCTCCATCGCACAGACGGCTGTTGGCGTATATGGCGTGAAACGTCTGACAAGGACGCGGTGGTATGGCCTGGGGAATGTTTTCGTAGAATTACCAGGGACGTTTTGTCATTCTGGAGGGCATAGTGGATCAATCGAAGTATGCATCTATCCTTGGGTACCACGTCCACCCCTTCACGCAGTCTGTTTTTCCTTGGCACAACGGCATCTACCAACAAAACAATGCAACGTGTCACACAGCTCGTAGCGTACGTGCGTAGTTCGAAGAGCACCGTACTCCTCTGGTCACCAGATTCACCGAATTTATACGCAACGGAAAATCACTGTGACTACCTCGATCGCGTCGTTTGCGCCAAAGATTCTCAATCGAGAAACCTATCGCAGCTGGCCACAACACTGACGTCGGTATGGCTCTACATCCCTGTCGGTAACTTACAGAACGTCGCTTATTCTCTTCCTGATCATCTCGCAGTGGTCCGCACTGCTAAAGTTAGTTATTCAGGCTTTTGAGAGGAGGTAATGTTTAGTGTTATATAGATTATTTTTGCAAATGGCGTTGTCCGCACCTCGTGGTCGTGCGGTAGCTTTCTCGCTTCCCACGCCCGGGTTTCCGGGTTCGATGACTGGGTGTTGTGTGATGTCCTTAGGTTAGTTAGTTTTAAGTAGTTCTAAGTTCTAGGGGACTGATGACCATAGATGTTAAGTCCCATAATGCTGAGAGCCATTTGAACCATTATTTGCAAATGGCGTTATTTTGAGAACAATTTTTCAAACACAATAAACATACAGCTCTGACAACAAAATGTAATGGTTTATAATTATATTTTCTTAGAGTAAAATGCGAATGATGCATAATATTATGAAGTAAACATTAAACAGCTTTGGAACGTAATTTTTTTACTATTTTCCATTTTAAAAATAAAAACGATATATGGGTCCGTGTTTGGACGTTTTCCTAAATACATCAGCGAGTATGTCTGTTTGCCAAGAGCTATAAACTGTTTCAGTACTCGAAAGCGGCATGATCGACGTAACGGTTAACAACTTCGTAGTATACACCTAATACTGGTTACCAAACTGTATGAGCAGTAAGTGGAATTTAGAACAGATCGTAACGATGTTCCGTAAACGCTGTTGTGTCATTTCAGCGAAGCGTTGGGCATTGGAATTATGCTAACTTTACTACGGAACTGCATTTAGACCAGTACTCTAATTATGGATGGGAAAGTTTGTGACTCACGTTACAGAAACAACTAGTCCACTAGAGAATAATCGAGCGCCACTCAGTTACCACTCTGTGATTTCCAAGAACTTACTGCGCCGTAGTTGTGTAATTCCAGTGTCAGCCAACACGATTCGTTCACATTTACCAAAACATAATTCGTGTGTGTTTGCATTATCCCATATATTGCTAACCTTTACCGAAACAACAGCGGCAATAACGGTCGTAGTGTTCTCCATGCAACTTTAGTAGAAAAATGAGGGCTTGGCGTGGTTTGTTGAGTAGGAGATGTGTGGATATACATGACCTTCGATTTAACCTGCAGTGAAGTTTCGTAGAGCTTCACGTCACCTGGTACATCTAGACAACACTTGCTATTCAACATAATCTGTTCAAAGGATACACAAGACAGCAACTCTATGATCCGAGCATTCTATAACCAAGTAGCTTTTCCTTTATAGGTCAATCCCGCAGAAACGTAAAACGCAAATACGTCTCCTGCTCCTGTGAACATCGGTTGGCATCGAACCTCATACGAGATGCAATCCAATGATCTATGTGTGATGTCTATAAGCCATGAAACTAGATTAGAACCATTATGCGCTATGTCCTCTGTAATCTGTTTTGCACACATTCTCTACGCCTGCCAATACTAATTTTCCCTTCTACCCCTCCTTTCAGCCCAAGTGGAACTATTCGTTTCTGTTTCTGAAATATCACTGAGTATAAACATGCAACCATCCATACTTTTTGAATGAATGTTTTATTTTACAGTGACAAGTTTCAGGCTTATGACCATTCCCGGACGGCAGCGAGAATTTCTAGCATAAATTTGTGTTGCAAGGAAAAGTTCTGCTTTTACTTCATTACAGCACAGAGGTCTGTCTAATTCATATGCGACACGATGAATCACGTGGAAATTGGTTTATTATATCACATATATATCAGACAGAACTCTGTGCTATAATGTATTCAGAAAAACTTTTCTTTGAGCAAAAATATGAAATCCTAGCTACCGTTCAGACCCCAAATTACGTACCTTAAATTGAGCTATTCTTTCAAACAATATGGCTCGTTACGGTTATATGATCAGTGAAATTTACAAAAATAGCAGCACTGTTTTCAAATTATCATACTTAAAATAATCTTCATTTCTTCTTGATTTTTGAATTCTTGAAAATCATGACATGGTCAAACTCTGCCAATTTCTTCATCTATGGCTTTCGGCTGCACCCCGTCCCATTGCCATATAGTTTTGTGCCACAGGCGTACACGTTCAGAAACTTCCTCATTATTTCCATAGCTGTATTTAGAACCAGTAGACAAATCTTACTTCACTAGTGTCAGACGGCTTCTAGTATCTTTCTTGCTCCGTCGAACTCGTGTCACATTCCAATATTGATGGTAATAACGTCCTTACTATCCTTTACATTAGTATTCATTACATTCTTTTATGCTTTGTTTAGCCTTAAGTAATATACCGCACGGAGCAGGTTTTCCATTACACTCGACATCTCTTCTAAGTCTTCCTTTAACCCGACCAAAAGGAAGATATTAAAGGATACCAATCGTCAGTTGCAAATCATGTATCATTGTCTGCTTTAAATGTACGTAAGACCTCTTCCTGACGGCGCATTTGTAGTATGGCCGAATGAAACTACGGCAACGTATGCTAGACAAAACTAAATCATATATTTTCCGTCAGTACTACGTCTTTTGAGTTGTATGTTGCAGCTGGTCAATAGTTTTAATGCGCCTGACTGACGCTAGAGTTTCACGTTTTCGTTAACGGACTCCCTCAGACCACAATTTTAATGTTTAACGATTCGAGAAGCGTTAGCTGTACCCATAATTACAGATAAATCACTGTATTATGTTGAAAATAATTACGTGTTGTTTGATGAACTTAAGCTGCTCAAGAGCTGTGTCTAATGTTTCTTTCTTTAATGTTATTTCACTCCCTTCGCTCCACACGGGCGGGGATGGAGTTTCAGGGGCTAGAGTTCGTTGCTCTGCAGGCGAACGATTTCAGAAATAAACTGTAAGATAAAAAAGAGGTGCCACGAAGGAATTATCCGAATGGGACGGAAGGTTGACGTGACGTACATGTACGGGCAAACAAATGTCTACAATTTCAGAAAAGCTGATCATTTATTGAAGGGAAAGAGTTTCATACACTGAGCAAAAGAATAACGCTTTGCTACATCTCTGGGCCGTCTGTAAGCAGTTGTTCGGATCGGCATTGATTGAAAGAGTTTTAGGTTGTCCTCCTGAGGAATATCGTGCCTAATCCAGTCCAACTGCTGCGTATTGTTCCAAACGTTCTCCGTTGGGGAGAGATTCGGCGACCTCGGTGGCCAATGTGGGGCTTGGATAGCACGAAGACAAGAAGTAGAAACTCTCGCCATATTCGAGCCTGTATTATCCTGGTGAACCGTAAGCCCAGGAGTGCTTGCCAATAAGAGCAACAAAACGGGGCGTAGAATATCGTCGTCGTACCGCTATGATAGGGTGCCGCAGTTGACAACCAAAGCGGTTACAGTATGAAGCCGCTGACAAACTCGCCATTGAGCGTCCCCCCCCCCCCCCCCCCCCACTTTCCCTGTGGTATGAAATAAAATTTTACACCATGCCATAACTCCTGGTTGTTGGGCCATGTGGCAGGCAACACTCAGGTTGGTATCCCACCTCTTGGGGCGTCTCCAGACACTTCTTCGCTGGTCGTCGGGGCCTGGAATCTCACTGACTGGAGTAGAACTGTCTTCAGTAGCGAGCCCCACTTTGAGCTGAATCTCTATGATCGGCGAGATGTACCTGGAGACGCCCTGGACAGCAGTGGGATACGAACCGGACTGTCGCCCACCATACGGGACAGCGATGAGAACTGTGGTCGTGGGGCGCCATTTCATTTCACAGGAGGACCAGTCTGGTTGTCCGACAACTTTGCCAATCAATGCCACGCGAATTAGTGCTTGTGTTAGGGGCCAGAGGTGGACCAACGCCGTATTGAGTTACTCAATTTGTGAAGTTCTTTCTCTTGAATGAACCATCCAATTTTCCTCACGTTGTAGTCTTCTTCTTTCCTGTACATGTACGTCACATATACTGATTTCTGTCTCATTTGGATGACCCCTTTGAAGCGTATCGCTTTTTCTGTCTTAGAATATACATAAACAGTAAAATTCTAATTTTATATAGCGTCATAAATTGAATGTTTTCAGAGAATGAGACACAGATGGTGAGTTGCAGTAGTTATAAGAATAAAGTGTGATCTGTTGTTTGTTTACAACGTTTATACAGGGAAGAATAAGTGAAGCGTTTAGGTAAAATGCCAAGGATAAGGTTACGTTACGCACATAAGTTTAAGTGTGTATAGGTTTTTGGTGCTGTTAGTATGAGTTTTGTGTGGATGGATGTTTGGAAGGATGATGAGGGATGAGGTTCCGAACCAAGCCTGAGGACGTGGGTGGACGGGAGAGATGAGGACAGAAAACCTGACAAAGGGAGGAGTGTCTTCTGCTGGGTGTAGTAGGTTGGGTTTCAAGGTCGGGAAAGGGCAGGCAGTTAACACTGCGTTGCGAGGTGATGTGGGGGCAGGTAGGCATTGTGTTGGTATAGGCACTGCTGCGTACGAGGATCAAAGAGCAGTGGGGAAACTACTGGGCGGTCAGTGTCAAGACTGCAGGTAGTGTAGCTTACACGGCAGATAATTGTCCTGTATACTGCGTATCTTGCGTCGTTTGACGTTGTAACTACGAACTGTGGTCAAGGTTTGGTGGAAAATAAAGGAAAGAAACGAACGTCTTTACTTTGTGATCTATGTTGACGAGAGTTACGGCCTGCCTAGTGAACGATTTTACCTTCTTGTCGCTGTGTGACTCTACATATATGAACGTCTAACATATCCCTCCAGTCACTTTGAGCAGACACAGATTCCAGAATGAAATTTACACACTGCAGCGGAGTGTGCGCTGATATGAAACTTCCAGACACATTAAAACTGTGTGCCGGACCGAGATTCGAATTCGCGACCTAAGCCTTTTGCGGGCAAGTGCTCTACCATCTGAGTTACCCAAGAATGACTCATGACTCGTCCTCAAAGCCCTAATTCTACCAGCACCTCATCTCCTATCTTCCAAACTTCACAGAAGCTCTCCTGCGTACCGAGTTCAAGCCTCGGTGCGGCACACAGTTTTAATCTTCCAGGAAGTCAAAGACACAGTTTGACTGTTTACATGTATCGCTGAGTGTTCACCAACCGCACGAAAACAGCATGTGTGTGTTACCAGAGAGGGCTGAATGGTCATCTGGATGTATCTTACGGTGCTCAGCGTCCACACAACAAATACGGAAGTGTATGGTCATCGTGTGACATGGTGCACACTACGAGGCACAGAGCTAACACTGATTATTTTCAGGCATCCGCGTTTCCACTGTTTAATGTTGTCTACTATATCCTGCCGTTAGTCTTTTCATTTTTAAGTAGCAGAAGAAACATTTACTATTTGTTTACTGGCTTAGGAAGACAGATACATCTCATGAACCTGCTGACTCTAACCTGGTCGTAAAACGAAGGAAATGTTTACAAACGTGTCCTGTTTTGATTTCTACAAAGATTAGATGCCGGTGTGAAGACCGCCCGGAGAACCTGCTTGTTTCCTTCCGTAATCTAAACTTTCGAAACTCTCGTCTACGTGTCATCTTGGAATTGCACAACACCCACCCTGCTGCGGCTGCTTGGGGTAAGTAGTGCCTTGCTCTACCGGTAAGCGTGGCCCTCGCCGGTTTCAGCCACTCCTGCCCCCCGCCCCCTCGCGCCCCCCACCACACCTGCTCCCGTGGCAGGAGATTTATCTGGCGCCGCGACGGCCGACGCCTCTGCTTGTCCAACGTCCGCCTGCTGAGCCCTCGCAGTCGGCCGCCTCTGCTTCTACCCTGCAGGAAGCCACACCAATCTACACGGCGGCTGGCTCACCTGCGCGACGCCCCTATTTCAAAGTCGCTATCAGCTCGCTGATGACACAGATGCAAGAATACCACCTGGACAATAAGTACAGGGTGATCAAGAGTCAGTATAAATTTGGAAACTTAATAAACCACGGAATAATGTAGATAGAGAGTTAAAAATTGAGACACATGCTTGAAATGACATGGGGTTTTATTAGAACAAAAAAAGTTAACAAAAGTGTCAGACAGATGAAGCTGGTCAGCAAAACTGCTACCGTGACGGGTAAGAGGTACGCCGATATGTTACAGAACCTCATCATACCCCAGCCTAGCTGATAAACACCCGCTGGAATGTACGATGTTTATGTAGGATAACGCTCCACCCCATATTGCTAGACGCGTGAATGATCTCTTGCGCACGTCGTTTGGTGATGATCGTGTGCTCAGCCGCCACTTTCGTCACACTTGACCTCCCAGGTCCCCAGACCTCAGTCCGTGCGATTATTGGCTTTGGGGTTACCTGAAGTCGCAAGTGTATCGTGATTGACCGACATCTCTAGGGATGCCGAAAGACAACAACCGGCGCCAATGCCTCACCATAACTCCGGACATGCTTTACAGTGCTGTTCACAACATTATTCCTCGACTACAGCTATTGTTAGGAATGATGGTGGACATATTGAGCATTTCCTGTAAAGAAAATCATCTTTGCTTTGTCTTACTTTGTTATGCTAATTATTGCTATTCTGATCAGGTGATGCGCCATCTGTCGGACATTTTTTGAACTTTTGTTTTTTTCGGCTATAATAAAACCCCATGTCATTCCAAGCATGTTTGTCAATTTATACTTCTCTATCTACATTATTCCGTGACTTATTCAGTTTACAAATTTATTCTGACTTTTTTATCACCCGGTATCTAAAGATGTCTGATCTCACAGCTTTGTATCCGATATAGTTCAGAGTTTGAGCATGTGTCGAGATAGTCTTCAAGCAGCCTGCGACGCAATTCGTACGGGGAAAGAACGCTAACAGCAGATACCGCTGTAGCCAACATTCAGCCGCGAACTGCAAAAGGCTATTGGCAGTAACGAAGCTACTTGGCAAAAACGGTAGATGTCTATAGAGCTGCGACAACCCTATAACAACTGCCATCGAGGCATACACTAACTCCCGTACGAAGGCCACTCGTCTTTCACAATGGAGACTGCTCATTTTCTTCCTTCTCCTGGCCTTATCCTGCATCTTAATGGAGTCGACGTGTTTTGGAATTGGTAGTGCAGATGGTAAAGACTGACCTGACATCCTTCCTGTCGCCATAGCTTCCCCCAGATAAGGAAGTTCGCTACCCCATCTGATAGTGTGTAGTTTTATCTCGTGTAAAAGTATGAGAACGTTTTAGAAGTACCTATGAATAGTGTAAGTGAGGCGAATCTCTGGACCAGCCTGGTATTCACGTAGTAGCATGTAGGATACCGCATAAAAGCCACACCCAGGCTGCCCCGAACGCCAGTCCTCATTGTTAACTTTCTGAGCGGATTAAGCCGTCGGCACACAGATCGTGCATCCGAAAGTTTTGAGCGTTGAGCGTGCCGAGCTTCTGGCGTCATAGCGTGGAATAGCACGCTCGGGAGTCTTTCTGAATGTGCAGAGTAATATATGGCATGTCAGATATTCTGAGCTCGCGTCTCAGCGTTCACCAATGAGATGGCACAGCGCCATGTACGTCACACGCACGCCGTCTCCCTTCAGTACAGAGTTGCGAGGCGCCATATTGGCATTCATTTCAAGCCTATATGTATATATGCCGTTTCTGAGCACCAGAAAACTGAGAATCACTGGAAAACCCGTTGTTAGTTGTGTGATTCGTTACAATAAAATAATGAGAAACATCATATTCACGGCAACAACAAAAAATGGTTCAAATGGCTCTGAGCACTATGCGACTTAACATCTGTGGTCATCAGTCCCCTAGAACTTAAAACTAATTAAACCTAACCAACCTAAGGACATCACACACATCCATGCCCGAGGCAGGATTCGAACCTGCGACCGTAGCGGTCGCGAAGTTCCGGACTGAGCGCCTAGAACCGCGAGACCACCGCGGCCGGCTATTCATGGCAAAAGAATTATTGTAATGAGCGTATTATGGGAGTAGGTTATTTGAAGGCAGCGACACACAGAAGATCCACCTAAAACGCATTGTTCATCGTACAATTTGTTATAATTAAATTTCAATTAATAACATAATTATCTACCATAACGTTTTTAGCAAGCGGTAGGACAGTATTTTTAAGGAGTTGTAGTGGGTTGGTGATTTTACATTCCGCCACCGGCGGCCGTGCTGTGCGGACGTGCGGAGCGGCTGTTGCAGTGTTTATATCGTCGCTTCGAGCGGCTGGCGCTATGTGGTGAGTGCGCGCCTTCTGCGTTAATCATAGTCCACGATCACATTTCTAGAATGACATAATGGAACAGACAACGCGACGCGATACTTTGAAGTTGATTTTCGATCCGAACTACGCCCTACCGAAGTCTTACGAGGTTGAGGCATTTATCGAAGACACAGATCAAAGTGGATGAATTGATTGGAATTCACCTGTCGATTGTCAGTCCGACTGTGTTCCTTAAGTTATCCAGTTCTGACAAGTGCGACCAAATTGTAGAAGCATGTGATGGGGTGGCAAAATTCAAACATTCAGACGGACACATAGGGCAGGTCTCGGTTTCGCGTGTCGGAATGGGAATAAGAACGGATCGAATCTTTGAGCTCCCCTTTGAAATAACGCCCGAGGAGATTAACAACAAACTGAAAGACTATGGCGCCATTATCAGCAATGTCGCCGAAAAATGGTCTTGCTTGCACAAGTATCCAGTATTAAATGGAGTCAGGCAAGTTAAGATTGACATGCTGTAACATATCCAATCGTATCTCTGGATTGGTGGATGTCGAGCGATCATCATTTACGATGGCCAGCCGAGAACCTGCTCGGGTTGTGGTTCGACCCAACACGTCCGCGCGCAGTGTGTTCAAAGGCGTGTGACGCAACTGCCGACTGGGGAGCTAGACCCGCCTAGTCAAATGGCCACGCTACCCGTGACGTACGCTGCCGCAATTCGCTGTGACGTCACCCCAGACATGTGTCTCGACAGGGCGGTAGTTGCTTATGCCGACGTTCCCGATGGTAACGTAGCCATGGATACTAGCAGCACAGAAGCTACAGGTCCAGCACACTCACACGACGGGGAAACTGACAGGCGTGCAGAACAACACCGGGCTAAGACGGCAGAAGAAGACATGTGCAAACCACTCGAAGAAGTCGGGCAACACAAAGAAGACACGGTTGTCACGTCGGAGGATAATGCTGTTTCACCAAAGAAACGGAAGAAACGTCTGGGAGCAGCAGAAATCGCGCCAATCCTGCGTGCAAAAGCGAAACAGAGAGGCCAAGAACTGGTGGAGACAACACAGGCAGCTCCTCTGGAAGATCGAACAACAAAAAAGAATACCCGAAATGAGGACACTGAACCCGACCGTGGAATCCACATTCCAGACGGTACAGCTAGTCCGAAGGACCTCCACCTGTACCAAAAACGGGCACGCGGGAAGTTACGTGCACGCGAGACTGGGCGGATGACATGGAGGAGCAAAGCCATGATGCAGAGATGGCTGACATAGCACAACGTTCAGGACGGACGGCACCCGACCGTTGACAAGATGTCTCCACCCGGCAATAAACCACCATCAAAGACGCTCGTGCAGCAGATGATGATACCGACTTCTTCTAAGTGGAGCAAATATCCACCTCACCTGGCAAACAATATCCCACCTGCCACGGTATTGTCGACATGACGTCCTTGCAGGCGTACAGAATTGAGACCTTGAATATAAATAAAATTAGCAGCACCCTCAATTTGAGAAATCTCCAAGATTTTCTGTACGCGGCAGATGTTGACATCTTAATGCTGCAAGAAGTAACGGCTATCCGTTTGCACGACATCACTGGCTACAACGCCGTCATCAATCCTGGCAATGACAATAGCCTCGGCACAGCGATTATGACTAAATAGGGGATCCTACTTACAGACGTGGCGAAACTGCCGAACAGTGGAGGTCTCGCTGTCACGATAAACAACACCAGGTTTATCAACATACAGTATATGCCCCGTCAGGAACCCGAAACAAGAGCCGCTAGACAGAATTTTTCATGGAGGACGTCGCCCCCCCCCCTTTTCGCGGTGCCATTTGAACAAATAATATTTGCGGGTGACTTTAATTGCATTCTCAGTCCCAAAGATCAGTCGCCAAATTTTAACAACTCTCTGGAGCTGCAGAACATCGTCAGAGACTTCCACCTGTTTGATACTTGGGAACTAAAACACGGTGATAGGCTAGGTTTCACCTATATCACCAGCCATTCTGCCAGTCGTATCGACAGGATTTAGGCAACATTCAATTTAAGGAGACACGTTTTACAGTCCGAGCTATGGCCCACTATTTTCTCTGATCATATAGCGTACATATGTACGGAAAAATTAAGAGAAACAAGGAACTTACAAGGTGAGAGGTCAGTGGAATCTAAACGTTGCTCATCTTTCGGATCCTGGATGTCACGCCGCTTTACACACCGCTTAGGCAGAATGTGAAAGGAAGTTCCACTTGTACGGTACTGCGCTGAATTGGTGGCTAAACTGCGCGAAGCCCGCAATAATAAAGACAATGAAAACTTGCTCCCGTGAAAAAGTCGCCTGGAGAAGCGGACATTAGACTTTTACTTCAGCTGCCCGAGAGACTTGTGCGTTCTGGATGCTACAGTCAAAACAAATTATGGGCAAATCAACAGAATAAAAGCAAAATTGCTCATCCTGCAGAGACACCATCTCGAAGGCTGTAAAATACGAACGCGTTTGCAGAACGGTACACGAGAAGAAACAACATCGATGTACGACATCCTCCAAGAGAACAAAAGACAAAAACGGAAAATTCTGACGGAACTCAAAACTTCAGTCTGGAGACTCTTGACAGCTCAAGCTGCAATACGAGATCCATCGACACTTTAGTGAATTGCTGGCCGATACACAGACAGATGAAATAGCGCAGCAAGCTCTCACTGGTAGGACCACAGAGCGACTCACTCCAGAAGAAGCTGATGTGCTCGCAGAAAGAATAACGGACGAAGACGTCGAAGATGCCGTCTCGAGGAGCCCAAAGAACAAATCACCTGGACCAGATGGGTACCCGCTGACTTTTATCATACTTTTCGCGAACAGATAATTGCTAAATTGACACTCGTCTGCAATGAAATACTAAATGCCGACACTGACCTTCCGAAGGAATTCTGTGAAGGTACAGTGGTCTTAGTCCCCAAAACACCAGGAGGCTAAACCGTGGAGAATCTTCCACCCATAACACTTCTCAATAGTGATTATAAAATCTTCGCCCTTATCATGATGCAAAGGTTTAATTCAGTTATTCGTACAGTGACAGGAGCTTACCAGACAAGTGGGGAAAAGTATAGAACGATATTTCAGACCTTATGCGACTACAGAGACATTATAGCGATATCGGAAGCCTGCAACATTCGCTGTGCTCTGATGTCGGTTGACTTTGAAAAGCTTTTGATAAAGTTAATCATTCGTACCTGTTCCGGTGTATGACACCCATGCACTTCCCCCAGAAAATTATAGCCTCCGTGAAAAACATACTGACGAATAGCACGTCAAGAATCAGTGTCAAAGGACAACTCAGTCATCCGATCAATATTCAGAGTTCGGTAAGACAAGATGCCCCTTGTCCATGACGCTTTTCGCGATTGTGCTTGAACCTCTCTTAGTATCCCTGACTCGGCAACTCCGTGGACTACATACACACGGACAGAAGATCATATGTCAAGCCTACGCGGACGATGTAGGTGTACTTGTGACTGACGAAAGCGAGGTGGACACAGTACTAGAAGTTGTGGCGACCTACGAACTGGCGTCAGGAGCTAAACTCAACCGCAATAAATCTCGTATTATGAATCTTGGTCGGGATATAGAGGTCAGAACCGCTGGACGTATCAACACTGTGGAAAAAATCAAATGCCTTGGAATAGAATATACGAGTAATATCCGCCGCACGGCCGCTCTCAATTATCGAAAATTACTTGCCACATTACGGTCAAGCATAAAACAACACGGCTTGCGTAATTTAAACGTAATACAAAAAGTGCAACTGGCCAATACATATATCACTTATGAAGTCAACCACGAACCATAGCACACCAAATGCAAGCAGCGCTTGGTTATTTTGTCAGCAGAGGTCAGATATTTAAGGTTTCATATGATACCTTAACGTTACCGACACGCAGTGGAGGGCTAAATCTGACAGAGATCTACCTTAAAGCGCAAGCGCTATACGTTAGCAAAACTTACAAACAGTGGCAACGATCACTGCGGATCTTAGTGACTAATCTCTTACGTGAAATCACTCCAGTCAGCAGAGACCCACCAATCGATGTGCATCACATCTCCCACGAGCTGTACCACTATAAACATTTTCTTGTGGAATACAGCTATGTACGCCATAGAATACCGGAAAATGACATATATCGGGTTAAGGAGGTTTACAACACCTTGCTGGAAGGAAAACTGTGAAATCGGATAGAAAACAAGTTTCCACATTATAACTGGAAAAACGTATGGGACATCATATCGGACCCCCATCTACCATCCAATGTGCGATCGACGTGGTACCTCGCACTTAATAGAAAAATCCCCACCAACTCCAAATTGCACCCGATACGTCTGGCACACACACCAAACTGTTCCAGCTGCAATGCCGTCGACGCTGAAGAACATCGCTTCGTCTGTGACGATGTGAAAGGCGTGTGGAATCTCTTCAGGCAAAATCTAGCACATGTGCTCCGCACATCACGTAACACGATTACACCTACACACGTCCTTCTCCCTGATGACGTGCCATATCCTAACACTAAAATAAGGTCAGCCAACTGGCTCAAAGGACTGACAGTCCAACCTGCTTTCTTTATAATTGGAATTACTATATTCTTCTTGAATAATGAGAGTATTTCGCCTATGTCATACACCTTGCACACCAGAGGGAAGGGTTTAGCCTTGCCTGGCTCTCTCAAAGCTATCAGCAGTTCCGGAGGGATGTCGTCTACTCCGGGACCTTGTTTCGACTTAGATCTTTCAGAGCTTTGTCATTTTCTTCTCGTAGTATCTCCTACCTCGTGTTCATCTATGTCCACCTCCCTTTCTATAATACTGTTTCCAGCTTCATGTCCCTCTGTATGCTCCATCCATCTTTCAGTTTTCCCTTCTTTGTTTACGACTGATTTACCATCTTAACTCTTAATACTCTTGCAGCTACTCCTCTTTTCCCCCAAGCCCTCTTTAATTTTCCTGTAGGCGGTATCTATCTTTCAACTACTGAAACATGCTTTTAAATCCTTATATTTGTTATTTGTCCTATAAACATTCCTGCATACCCATTTTGCACTTATTGTCAATCTAATTTTTTTAGACGTTTGCATTAGCTTTCACCTGTTTCATTTGCTGCATTTTTAAATTTTCTCCTTTCATCAGTTAAATTCATTATCTCTTGTGTTATCCAAGAATTCCTAGTAGGCGCTGTCTTTTAACCTATTTGATCCTCTGATGTCTTCACTATTTCATCTCTTAAGGTGACCCAACCGTCTACTACTGTATTCCTTTGTCCTCTCCTAGTCACCCGTTGCCTGATACTCCGTCTAAAGCTCTCAACAACCTCTGGTTCTTTCAACTTACCCAGGTCACATGTCAGTAATATCCTCAGTTTTAATATACAGTTTATAACCAATAAATTGTGGTCAGAGTCCCTATCTAGTGATGGAAATACACTACTGGCCATTACAATTGCTACACCAAGAAGAAATGCAGATGATAAACGGGTATTCATTGGACAAATATATTATACATGTGATTACATTTTCACGCAATTTGGGTGAACAGATCCTGAGAAATCAGTACCCAGAAGAAGCACCTCTGGCCGAGTATTACTAGGCCACAAATTTAATAAACAGCAATTGATTGGACGTTTAAGTGTTTTTCGTGGGCTCCATCTGAACTTTACCTGTGATGTTCAAGCAGTGTTTGGAGGCAGTACCTGGCTGACACGTGCTGTTGTATGGGACAACCAAGATCACTTCCGGTCGCCACGCGCTCGCAGAGCGCCAGCGCGCCTTATCAGCCGACCGGAAGCCAATTTTCCAGCAACACGGGCCTAGTAATACTAGGCCACCGACACAAAAAGTGAATAGATTTTTTTTAATAAAAAAAAGGAGGGAGATAAGGAAAAGAGCTAAGGAAAGGAGAAATTTTACTGTTTATAATAAATCATACAATCACCGTTGATCTTTATTTTACAATTGCCATTGCCAACTTTGACCCATATAAAGAGGTACTCATCAGCATTTAACTTCTTCTTCCGTCTCGTAGTCAAAACAAATGGCATACTTGGAACAACAGTAACATAAAGCTGTTTAGCCAAAAGTCCTGTAGTCTCAGTAATACTCCATGTCTTCCAAGCCAAAATGTTAGCATCTGGAAATGCTTCATGGCCAAGAATCCCTGTGCACCCAAATTGCGTGAAAATGTAATTACATGTTATTTCTAGTATAATATATTTGTCCAATGAATACCCGTTTATCATCTGCATTTCTTCTTGGTGTAGCAATTGTAATGGCCAGTAGTGTATTTCCATCACTAGATAGGGACTCTGACCACAATTTACTGGTTATAAACTGTATATTAAAACTGAGGATATTACTGACATGTGACCTGGGTACGTTGAAAGAACAAGAGGTTGTTGAGAGCATTAGACGGAGTATCAGGCAACCCATACCATCACGCCGGGTGAAACGCCAGTATGGCGATGACGAATACACGCTTCTCGCGGAGGTGTCCCCACTTGGCCCTTTGTAAATCGATGACAGAGAACCCAAGGCGCCGGATTATTGCAGACATCACAGATCTCATGTGTGGTGTGCCATTGTCGTGCTGAAGAACAGTGTGCTTCGTGAATGGAAGAACTCTTCGAATTCGTGCTTTCAGTTTTCTAATGATCTTTCACGCATTGACAGATTTACATTACACATCGCCATGTCACACGCTACAGTTCGGAGCCCTCTACTGGAAGAGGTTTGCAACATGCGGCAGTGATGCGTGCAACTCAAGCCAGTAATATGCATGACATGCAATACCTCAACCGATATTGACAATAGAATCAAAAATCCGGAGGCTTAGCTATCCAGTACGCCGTTGTAGATATCTCCAGTCCACCGCAGCTGATAATTTCGTTTTTTTCGTTCACAGGCTGAATGAATTGAAATTTATTTTGGTATTATCTTGTCTGAATTCACGAAGGTTAAAGAGAACTTATTTTATAGAAATATAAAGTAAAGGCAACAAATACAGAAAACGATTATCACTATACTCCAGAGTAGCAGAAGTAGGCGTTGTAGGCACAGTTGCGGAGTGTATCTCTTCTTAAAACTCTTTCTCTCTCCCCCTACTCATGTTTTAGGCGTAAACCCCATGGGTCAGAAGCTCATCCGAGCTTGGAAAGTGTCCCGTCAAACAGTACTGTCAAGAAAGCTGTAGTCACAGTGAGTTATGAGGCGCTCCTTCACTCTGACTCGTTTAGCAAACGTGGCTAACAGCATATTGCAATAAATGTTTTACCTTCACAAGCTGACTCTGATCTTTTTAAAGTAACTGGTTATGTCTGCAGAAACTATCTCAAGAAGAAGCTCGAAGATACTTTCGTGAATTAGTATGAATAATACCATTCTTGACTCCTAACGCGTTTCTGCATTTTCATGTGAATCGTAAAGTGTGTTGTACTTACATTTTGTCTGTTGTCAGATTGTCTCACAGGTCGTGAAGAACTTCACGCAGTCTGTACATGACTCTCATAATTTGTGTAAGTTGTAACTGAGTCTTGTAACTCATCATGAAATGTAGCAGCTCTACCCAGTGTAAACAAACATCGCTTGGGAAACTAAGAGTTTTCCATACAACGTACTCAACGTTTAATTGGTTGCTACGGAATGTCAAAGATCTGACGACGACAGGGAGAAGAAATTACAGTGTCGAAATATACAGCTCGCGCAAAATAACGCGGGACCCACTCAGAACCGCATTCTCGTCTTGAGCGCTGGTCGAGTCCACCCGTTTTTTCGCCATGTGCGGTCACCTCAATGACTATCGCCAGCGGATCAGGCGCACCCCCAGCGATCTCGCCGCTATCTCGTTTCTCCGTAGCATGGTGCGGCAGTATTTCTGGACACTAAGTACAAATTCTATTAAATTTACATAGGCAGAGGCAACAGGGAGCATAAATTTAATTAAAACGTATGGCAGGTTTGCAGGCATCGCTAGCGACTATAGTCGCATAAAGAAGAAGGTAAGGAAGGAGGGATAAACTACTTCGGGAAAGACGCAGAAGAACGATAACTTTTATCAAATACTGACGAAGATGTTGTAATGGAACTTACACACAACTTCCACATGGCTCTCATACTTCATTTTAAATTGTACGCACGTAATAAGCAACGTTCCATACCTTTCAAATTTTTTCACCCCGATTTCGTTTTATGGGAATACTTGGGCTGCAAGTGGTCCATGTTGCTTTGCTTGATTCTTTGTTTATAGGACTACTTCTTTTCGGTATTTTAATGAGAAGCTATTTATTTTTTAATATCCCTGGTCGCATTAACATTACCTGGAAACACTATTGTTTCCAACTCGCTAACCGTCCTTTACAGGTATTGTGAGATATGTATTGTACGAAGGCTTCAGTAGTCGAGTCGCACACTACTTACTGCGTAGCATCCTTTTACAGCGGCTCCCCACCCCTACCGACGCCCCGTGCCTACCTTGGTACGCTGCCTACGTAGCTGGGGACCCAGTGTCTGTATGCACTCTAAACGCTGGCAATAAAAGCTCTTTGTTTGATGGTCGCGGCTCCTTATGACGCTATCCAAGCAACAAAACAAAGAAAACGACCCACCACAAAGCAATTTTCCCAATGGGACAGAAATCGGTAGACGCGAATTACATGTATAGACAAACAAATTATTAGAATTTCAGAAAAAATTAGATGATTTATTCAAGAGAAAGGGGTTCACAAGTTGAGGAAATCAATATCGCGTTATTCCACATCGAACCCTTCATGTCAGTACTTATTCGGCATGGCATTAATTGACAGAGTTGTTGGACGTCCTCCTGAGGGATATCACGCCAAATTGTGTCCAAGCGGGGCGTTAGATCGTCAGAATCCGGAGATGGTTGGAAGGCTCTGACAACAAGGCTCAATTACTGAGAAATCCGAGACCTTTTTCGCCAGTGTAGGGTTTGACAAGCACGAAGACAAGAAATAGAAACTCTCGTCCTGTGCAGGAGGTCATTATTTTGATTTAAAAAAAACACGGCAAGTAGAATATCGTCGACGTTTAACTGTGCCACTCCGCTGCAAGGTGCCGCAGATGACCAGAGGTCCCTTGCTATGTAAAGAAATGGTATCCCAGACCGTCGCTCCTGTTTGTCGGGCGGTATGCCAGGCGACATTCCGATTCTGTTGCTCTAGATCTCTGGAGCGGTGGAAGGGGGGGGGGGGGGGAGACTCCAGACATGCCTTCGGTCTGGAAACTCATTGACTACTGGAGTAGAACGTCTTCAGTGATGAGACCTGCTTCGCACTGAGCCCCTATGATCAGCGACGACGTGTCTGGGAACGCTCCAGACAGTGATGGGTCCACATGACAGGCGATAGTCAAGCTGGTATCCTAAGTACGTGAGTGATGGTATGGGGGGGGCAAAATATTTCATAGCAGGGCCCCTTTCATTGCCACGTTCTTACGTCGACGATATTCTGCTCCCCGTTCAGTTGCCTTTCATGGCAAGTGATCCATGGGTTATATTTCAACAAGACAATGCCCACCCACACAGTGAGGGTTTCTACTGTTAGTCTTCCTGCTTGCAAAACCATATCTTCGCGAGAGAGCTTGCAGGATCTCGCCCCAGTTGAGAACGTTTGGAAGTGTTATGGGCACGGCTCTTCAACCATCTCCAGATTTCGACTATCTAATACGCCAATCAGACAGAATTTGGCACTATCTGCCCCAGGAGAACGTCCAAGAACTCTCTAAATCAATCTCAAAACGAATGATTGCTTACGTAAGGGCAAGAGGTGGAGCAACGCGTTATTGACTCGCTCAGTTTGTGAAGCTCTTTCTCCTTAATTAATCATGCAATTTCTCTGAAACTATAAGCCTTTGTTTTTCTGTACATGTACATCACATCTACCGATTTCGGTTCCATTTCGGTACTTCCTTCTTGGTACGTCGTTTTATTTGTCTTATGGTTTATACTGGGTCAATACAGGACTGGTTCTATGAAGTATGGTGCCGCTGGGGTTTACTGCATTTGTCTCCCTCTACAGCTCTTCGTCTCTGTCGCACCCACCTACCCTCCAAACGTCGATTCCGTGATAAGCTGATGACTAGAAGAAGAACTGTGAGAATTTTATAAAAGTCAGTGTGTTGATCACATACCACTTCATTAGGACTGTTAGGTGGTTTTGGATTTGCAGCCATCATCAGATCTGTAAACAGAATATATATTTAAAAAAAGTTCAAATGTTTGTGAAATCTTATGGGACTTAACTGCTATGGTCATAAGTCCCTAAGCTTTCACACTACTTAACTCTGAATTATCCTAAGGACAAACACACACACCCATGCCCGAGGGAGATACCAAAACAGGATATGACGCGCATACACCACCCGTGCAGTAAAATCTGATCTGATACTTATTTTATTCCTGACATAAAAGCGATCTCAGTGCAGTTACTGTGGTTGAGACTTAAATTAACAACAGTAAACAACAGATGTGCATCCGGTTGCTCAATTGCTGGCACAAATGTTTCGGAGCACACTGTTTACCGTACATTGGAAAATACAGGAGACTCAATGTTAGAATCAAATTTTAAAAGAAGTTTGGAAAACCTAAGATTAAATAGGGCAGGGAGGATAGATAAAATTCCCAACCAAACGACGATTCAAGTTGGTTTGCAGACTGTATGTAACAGCCAAAATATCGTCAGACTTTCGGAAAAATATCGTCCGTTCAAATCCTAAGATATCAGCTCAACAATTCATGCATAAAGTTGCTCACAATAATAATAAGCAGAATACGGGAAAAGGAAACTGAGGAATAGTTCGATAACAACCAGTTTAACTTTAGAATATGTAAGTGCACCAGAGAGGCAGCTCTGACGTTTCGTTTGGTAATAGAAGCAAGACTGAAGAAAAATCAGAAGGTGTCCACAGGATTTGCAACCTGGAAAATGTAAAATGTAAACTATAGGGGAAGATTGGCAGTTAATACTAGAATATAAAGGCAAGTTATTGTTTAACATTGTTACCAGAAATTTCGAAGCGTTTTTGACTGATTTACTTGAAATGTTTAGACGATATTTCAATAAAAGTTCAGACGCACACAAGCTGCATATACTTTTAATATATATTGTATATAAATACATATATACTGTACAAATGGGAAACTTCATTAGCAAAAATCTCAAAAATTTCTTCGACGATGTACCTCAAATTTTAACACGATAGTCCAATAAATGGTTTTTAAATTCTATATTTTCTAGCTACTGCTAGACTGGTCAAGATGCAACGTTCTGGAAGACTCGGTAGGTGTATATATACTGTGTAATCTTCCAAATGGACACAGCTCACTCCGTGCTCTTGTGTACGTGTGTGACCTCAGTTCTCAATATATTTTCGTTGAGGAAAAACTAGTGTTCGTTATTCAACTACTTACTTCTAAGGACACACGACCCCAGCTAGCTGCGTGGCATTACTGGGGTTAAGGCGCCGGCTATTTGAACTTGTGATGGGGCACATCGCCGACGACACAGCGGGTCTCATCAGGTCACGACAGAGCCGTCGTTTACGTGGCGAGAGGCCCACGTTCGAGCCGTACTGTGCTGAGTGGAAGCTCTTGGTGACTGAAGAAGACGAGATAACCGAAATGGCGCCAGCTGTTGGTCGACATGTAAGACATCCGGCGGTTTTCTCTGGACAACACCCAAACAAGTGGCTAAAGGAATGCGAACATATCACCATCTTCAACAAGTAAGACGAAACAGTATGCTTGGCTAATTCATTTTTCTAATTGGTTGAGCCCACGAAGCTGTGGGATGAAAACAACGAGGAAAAGCTGAAAAGCTGGAAAGCATTCAAGACGGAATTACGTAAATATTTTGGAGACACCCTGTCACAGAAACGCCAGGTAAAAGAAAAATTAAAGTGTAGAGCACAGAGTTCGGGAGAAACTACACAGTCGTACATTCAAGACTTCTTGGAGCTATGCAAAATTGTTAACCCTCGTATCACGAAAGAAGAGAAAGTTGCGCATCTTATAAAGGGCGTTGCTGAGGATATGTACCAGGCCCTTCTGCTGAAGGAAGGGTCCACAGAAGATGATTTCATAAAATGGCGCCACTACACTGAGACGATGCATCAAAACGAAGAGGCTGCAAAAAGGTTGAACGACTTCCGAACGTCGTACCGAGGATGAAACTGATTCGACAGACGTCATTCGTTAGATGGTGAGAGGGGAAGTTCAACAGGCACTAACAGCACCCGTCGAACCAAAAACCGAGGCACTTCAAGGTATCATAAGGAAGTCCAGTTCCATAGAAAATGGTGAAACAGTCTAAACATGGCGAATGTACACGTGAACAACGCAGCATGATGATCTTGTTTATGCCACAAGAAAAACTGGTATCTGGAGAATCCGAGACAATGTGCCTGTATGTTTCCATTACTGGCAATTGGGACGTGTGATGCGCTACTGCTGAGATAGATAACCGGTATTAAATGATGCCCATGCCAAGAGAATAGAAGCCCCAGGATGATAAAGAAGCACAAGAGAATGTATTTACAGGACGCCATAAATCATCACCACCCGAAGCTAACCGCTGGAGAGGACGCTTCCCCACACACCGATCAAGGTCGGAATCGCTGTTTAGAATCTCTAGCTGATCATCTAAGTCCCACAGCCTGGATTACAAAAGGATGAAATCTTCATTGGGTATAAGGCCGCCGAAGAGGAAATTCCTCCGCCATCGATCATTACAAAAATTATGGGAAACTACCTCGAAATCTACAGAGGTGGCTCTCTGGGACTCTGCAGCAAAGTATTCAATCATTTCAGGAAAGTATCATTGCCAGTTGCAGAAAACCATATTCGTTGACAAAACTCTCTAAATAAGGCGACGAATGAGAAGTATGTACAACGTACAGGAAGATGAATTATTTGTGTCTGTATAAATAGCCATACTCAGTCCTTTGAGTTGACCATCTTACAAGAATGCAGTCACGACGTCAGTCTCAATAGGGACTATCTGAAAGCTTCTCAAGAAATTATAGATTGTGGTCGCACGAAAATTATTTTAGACGAGCTGAGATACTGTAGAGAGGAAGATACACATCCAAGTGTGTGGAGACTTGTGTGTGCTGGATGAATTGCTCATTCCTGCGGCCAGTGCTGCAAAGATAACTGTCATGCTTCCTTCCACGAGCCAATCCTAGTATCGCTTAGTGAAATGTGATAGAAACATATCCCTGGGCAAAGACTTATCATTCCAGCCTCTGTTGTCTCATTTAAAAAATGGATTTGGCGAATTTCGGTGTTAACCAGTGCCAAGAGCCACATATTCTTCCAAGATTCATGTGCCTAGCAAACACTGAGCCGTTAATTGACGAGCAGCTAAGCATCATAGAAACCTCCCATGATCAATCTGCAGGCGATATTCGCACTACAACTACGAGCAAGATTTTCACACTTGGCTATCACCGTACCTAACAAAGGAGCAACAAGAGAAGGTACTTGCCATTATTTAAGAGTTTTCTGAATGTTTCGATCTGCAGGTGAAAAGCAAGTCTGACAGATCGAGGGTGAAGTACCAAATTAAGACTGGCAGTCAGCAGCCAATCAGCCTGAGAGCATGCCATGTGTCCCCAACGGAACGTCAAATAATTCATGCAGAGATAGCGAAAATGATGAAGGACGATGTAATTCAGTCATTGCAGAGCCCACGGTCGTCACCAATAGTTTTCTTCAGAAAGAAGGATGGCAGTTGGTTCTTTTGTGTGTATTACAGGAAACTTAATATGACAACTAAAAATGAAGTATACCCTCTTCAACAAGTCGATACACTGGACTGCCTGAAGGGAGATAAGTTTTTCTCACCCATGGAACTGTGCTCAGGGCACTGGCAAATCAAAGTAGATGAAGCCAGTCATGGGAAAAATGCATTTATCGTCCCTGAGGGCCTATATGAATTGAAAGTGATGCGATTCGGTTTGTGTAAAGCACCAGCAACTTTCGAACGAATAATGGCTAATTTTTTACGCCACTTGGAGTGCACAATGTGTCTTTGCTACTGAGGCGACATTATCGTATTATCTGAAACATTTGATGAGCATATAAATAGAGTGAGAGCTGCTCTTAAGTGTCTCAGCCTAAGTGGCACCTACAGAGTTGCAAACAGATGCCAGTGTATGAGATTCGTGCCATTCTTGGGCAAATTTCAGATGGAAAAGAGGACGTAAAAGCTTTTTTTGTCCAAGGCACTTACAAAAGGCGAGAGAAATGAGAATGTCTTGCTGTTATCTGGACCATTTGTAAATTTCCACAGGATCTCTACGGGAGACCATTCATAGTTGTTACAGGTCATCATTCGCTTTATTTGTTGAAAGGCCTCAAGGAGTCATCAGGATGACTTGCCAGGTGGCCACTACGTCTTCAAGAATATGACATTGGTGTAGCGTACAAAAGTGGAAGAAATCATCAAGATGCTGTCTGCCTCTCAAGAAACGCCGTGGAAGACCTCCAGGAGAATGATGTAGACTGCGACTGCCTCACTGCACTGCATGGTCTCGCTGATGAACAGAAGAGGAACGTCAAGTTTTTACACATTATACATGCTTTAAATTTGTCGGAGGATGTGGAAGGAGAATTTAAGGTAATTAACGGATTACTTTAATCCGTTTGGGAGAGGTGGCTTCCAGTGATTCCTAAACAAATGCGCTTACAAGTTCTACAGAATTTGCGTGACGCAGCTGAGGCTGGTCATTTACGATTTGCCAAGATATACAACAGAATCCCCAAGAGATTTTTCTGTCCAGGATTATTTAGGAGTCTCCATCACTATGTGTCGCACTGTTGAGAGTGCTAGAGAAGAAAGGTGTTTCCTCAGCAACCACCTGGGTGACTCATACCACTTCCACCAGCGCAAACACGTTTCCAGCATGTTGGGCTTGACCTCCTCAGACGATTTCCAATGTCTGCTAATGGCAATAAATTGATTATGGTTTTTACTGGTTATCTAACGTTTTATGCCATTACAAAATCTGCAAAAACAGGTACCAAAATTCGTCATGGGAGCCACTGTATTAAAATACGGTGCCCCAAGATCGCTCATTACAGTTCGAGGGAAAGTTTTTGAGTCGAACTTTGTGGTGGATATAAACGGTCGGTGCAACATTACACATCACATCACGACTGCCTGTCATCCACAAACTAACGGGCTTACTTAACGCCTTAATAAGATCTTAGCTGTCTGCTACCTATGTACGTCAATGTCGAGCAGGTCAACTGGGATGAGGTGTTCCCTTTCGTGACGTTCGCCTGCAACATCGCCAACCAGGAGACTACAGAATTTACGCCGTGTTTCCTGGTGCAGGGCGTGAGGCAACTACGACGATGGACACTGTGTTTCCGTTCGTCCTGACGAACTGGAGAACGATTTAATTGGCCACTTATTAATCAGACCTGAGGAATTCGACAGTTAGCTCGACGCTGCACGCTGCAAGCTCAAGGAAACGATGCGTGTCATCGCCCAGTTGTCTACAAGCCTAGTGACCTCGTCTGAATTTTCACTCCTGTTCAGAAGGTTGGTCTGCCCGAAAAGCTCCTGAGACGCTGCTCGGGACCATATGAGTTTATAAAACAGTTATGTGATATCATAAAGTCGAATATATTGATACCAACACAATAGAGGATTAGATATACGGTCCACATTCTTGGTATTAAGCCCTATAGTGATCCAGCAAGACACGGTACATTCCATGTCACAGCACCACCACGAAATAAACCCAAATATGACAAAATCTGTAAGGTCGAAGGGTTTTCTAAGACGTCCACCGCCAAGGCGTGCACCAGCCATCGGGAGTTGGAGTATCTATGACCGACAACTCTTTCATGGACTAGGAAGCGGTAACATCGGGATGGTATTCTCTTGAGGAGGGGGCAATGTCGTAAAGAAAAGGAATTGAATACTATTATGATATTGGATTCCTATACAAAGGGTCATGTGTTTGAGACCCAGGTGTATGTAAATTTTAATTTCTGTATCTATTTCTAGTACTTTCCAGGTGTGTCAAGAAGCAACGATATGGAAGGTTCTGTAGGTGCATATGAACTGTGTCATCTTCCAGCAGGAGGCATTTCGCTCCGTGTTCTTGTGCATGTGTGTGACTCCAGTTCTTAATAAATCTTTGAGTTTAAGCCAATGTTCATTGGTCAACTAGCTACGTCCAAGGACACCCGATTCTCACTTGTTAGGTGACTATACACATAAAATAAACATTCAGTCTGACATAGCCTAAATGTTCTTGACTGCAGACTCTTTCGCAAGACTGTAATAAACATTTAGGATGACGTAGGCTACATACTTTTTGAAACAACAGGTTCTTTGTTGAAACCGACTAAGAAAGAAAATACTGTTTTATATTGCGGTGTGATAATGTGCGGTTCAGTTTTCTTTCTCCCGGTCAGGTTTGACTAAGATAGGGATGCAGTCTTTCCCTTTTACTGTTCAATCTGTATACTGAAGAAGCAATTACGGAAATTAAAGAAAGCTTCTAGAGCGAGGTTAAAATTCAGGGTGGCAGCACGTCAGTGAAAAATAGTCTGTAGACATTGCTATCCTCAATGAAGGCCAAGAATTATGAAATCTGTTAAATGTAATGATCGGTGGAATAAATACAGAATATGGACTGAGAGTAAACTGAAGAAAGACAAAAATAACTAGAAGTAGCAGAAATGAGACTACGGAGAATCTCAATATAAAAATTGGTGATTATAATGTAGAAGTAGTTAAGGAGTGGTGCTGTCTTTGAAGCAAAATAACCCATGAAGGACGAAGCTGAAGGACGTAACAAGCAGACTAGCACAAAGAGGGTATTTCTAACCAATAATATCTAGTATTATCAAATATAGGACTTAATCTGAGGAAGCAATCTTAGAATGTAGCTACGTTTGGAGCACAGCATTGTATCATAGGGAATCATGGACTTTGGGAAACCGGGAACCGAAGAGAGTAGAAACGCTTGAGACGTGGGCTTACAGAAGAATGCTCAAAATTAGGCGGACTGATAAGGAATGTAATGAGGAGAATATCCTCAGAATATTCGAAAAAGCAACATATGGAAAGTACCGACAAGAAGGGCAGCATGATTTTACAAGTACACGGTGTAAGAAGTCAGAGAATAACTTCCGTGTTACTACAGGGAGTTGTAGAAGGTAAGAATTGTAGAGGAAGGTAGAGATCGGAATCCATCCCGTTAATAAATGAGGACTTCGGATGCAAGTGTTACTCTGGGATTATGATGCAGGCCGCATCAGACCAGTCGTAACATTGATGACTCAGAAAAAAATAAAGCTTTTATTGAGTGTTAGCTATTACCTTCTTTTATGATGCTTGAAACGAGTTGATCTACAGCTTTTACATGGAATAAATTTACTATCTATTTGAAATACACGTGTTACGCCGTATTTTGGAATTGTGTGAAAAATATTTTACTTTATATGTTCTATATTTACTTTCGTATGTCTGTAGTTGTTACTTTATTAGTGTCCCCTCCTGCTATTCGTATGTGTATACTGACTACGTGTCGCTGCTGTAAATTTTTCCTTGTTTTATAAATCAACTGATTAGTTCATATTTTCTCGTTTTTAGACCTGATGATGGCTGCAAAGCCAAAATGGTTCAAATGGCTCTGAGTACTATGGGACTTAACTTCTGAGGTCATCAGTCCCCTAGAACCTAGAACTACTTAAACCTAACTAACATAGGGACATCACACACATCCATGCCCGAGGCAGGATTCGAACCTGCGACCGTAGCGGTCGCGCTGTTCCAGGCTGTAGCGCCTAGAACTGCTCGGTCACTCTGGCCGGCAAGACAAAATCGGTTATCAATTTAGCCCCAGAGCAGGCGCGCTTCTGTATAAAGTGCACCAACAACCAATAACATTGTCTTGTACTATTCCATTGTTGTTTCATAACTGCGAGCCATTTCCTTCATTATTGCTTCTGCTAACACAGTGACACTTAAAGTAGTAAAGGAGATTTGCTATTTGGGGAGCAAAATAACTGATGATGGTCGAAGTAGAGAGGATATAAAATGTAGACTGGCAAAGGCAAGGAAAGCGTTTCTGAAGAAGAGAAATTTGTTAACATCGAGTATAGATTTAATGGTCAGGAAGTCTTTTCTGAAAGTATTTGTATGGAGTGTAGCCATGTATGGAAGCGAAACATGGACAATAAATAGTTTGGACAAGAAGAGAATAGAAGCTTTCGAAATGTGGTGCTACAGAGAATGTTGAAGATTAGATGGGTAGATCACATAACTAATGAGGAGGTATTGAACAGAATTGGGGAGAAGAGGAGTTTGTGGCACAACTTGACAAAAAGAAGGGACCGGTTGGTAGGACATGTTTTGAGACATCAAGGGATCACAAGTTTAGCATTGGAGGGCAGCGTGGAGGGTAAAAATCGTAGAGGGAGACCAAGAGATGAATACACTAAGCAGATTCAGAAGGATGTAGGTTGCAGCGAGTACTGGGAGATGAAGAAGCTTGCACAGGATAGAGTAGCATGGAGAGCTGCATCAAACCAGTCTCAGGACTGAAGACCACAACAACAACAACAACACAGTGATAATTTATGTTCATATGTCCAAGCGAGCAGATGTGATACAAAACAAAGAGCGAGCTTGGTGGGAAGAAATTTACTATTCGCGAAAGAATATGTCTCAGATTCCGAGCTAGCAGCACAAATCCACAGTGAGGCAGTTGTCTTCGAGACAGTTAACAATCGAATAAGCAGCTGGCTGGGATCCGATTCAACTGCGCCGTTTGATGCGGCAACATTACTGTGCGGCAACATTTGTATGCGTCAACACTGATGTAAAGAAAGGTTATTTAGTATTTTTTAATTAAACAACGATCTAGCTCATATAATGTATGTCCATTCTATCGTTGGTTTATTCAACTGAAATTAAACTGTGGTTTTGCTCACACATTTTTACCTCGGTAACAAAAAAGACAGCTGTTCGTTGCATGTGTACAAAGTACAACCGTGCGCCCGCTCGAGTTATGAAAAACGGCACGTCTTTTTGAGGGTTAAGGAAAATAGCGTATGAGGAGGACACCGTCTTCTACAATCTAATGCGACACGTAGGTGAGCCACCTCCTACGCAGGTCCAAACGGCCTCCCTTCGCGAAGTTTGGCATGGAAATGTCGTGTGGTTGGGTCCTCCCTCGGGTAGACCGGTCACCTGGTGCAAGTCTCTTGCGTGGACGCCACTTTGTCGACTTGCGCGACGATGGGGATGAGATGATGATGATGATGGAGACAACACAGCGCCCAGACCCTGAGCGAAGAAAGATCTGCGACCGAGCCGGGAATCGAACCCTGCCCCCTTGGCACGATAGTGCGTGGCGTTGACTACTCAGTTATTGGAGGGGGGGCATAATTAGTGAAGCTAATTTACGTTAATAATTTGTTTCTTGTAGACATTATCCTAATGTATCTCCAATGTCAATCAAAAATTTGAAGTTTGTACCTCCAGTCTTTCCCTCCCATAGCGGTACCGCGGTAACTGTACGGACAAAACTTAACGCCCCCAATACCCAGCCACGTACAGGGCGACAATGCAATCCAGTCTCGTCGCATCTCTCGCAGTATGCCTGTGCTGATCGGCGAACCGGTTAGCGCTGGTGGGAAGAGATGCTACGTCTATGGGCAAGAAAATTTCGCGGAAACAATAACGCGAGACGTAACACGAAATTAGCGGATTTTTGCAAAAGATGAGAAATTGGCGACTTTTACGAGATATTGCCAAATTTGAAATTTTGTCGTATAAAAATGTTATAAATCTGAGGACGGAAGTTTACTAATACTTGTATTCGTAATTGTTAGTTAATGAATGTTAAAGCTACAATTTGACTTCTAATATTCTCAAGCCCTAGTTTCGTCTACAATCTTAAACTTGCAATTCATTTCCCGTGTAACTAACTGTGATGTGACGACGAAAATAGCACCGATATCGTCAAAACTTATACAGAATTTGGAAAAAAAACAGAATTTGGCCGAAAACAATATAGAATTTGACAAGGAAACCGAATGTAGCAAAATAAAAATTATCGAATTTGACAAAATAAACAACAACATATTTTTAAAAAAAATTGCAGCAATGTGACAAAAAGTCAACGCCGAATTTGGCAAAAGTAACATCGGATTTCACAAAAAAATGCAAGTAAATTTGGGAAAAAATAAGGACGACTTTGCTAAGAGAAATAATACCGAATTTTGCAATAGTGCAAAAATTTAACATCGAATTACTTAAATAAAACATCGAATTATGCGAAAAATAAACATCGAATTCGGCACACAAGTAGCATCGCAATCGGAAGACAACTGCATTTGGCAAAAATGTAACAGGTAATTAAAAAAAACCACCAAGAATAGAAAAAGATGATAAAGAGTACGGCAAAAAATAACACCGAATTTGGCAAAAAAATAACGCCGATTTTGGTGAGAAAGTATCAGAAAAATGGTCAAAAGGTTAAATAAATCTTGGGCACAAACTAACGCAAAATCTGACAAAAAGTAACACTGCATGTGATAAAAAATAGCACCAGATTTGGTAAGAAAAATAAAAAAATATGGCAAAAAAGTACAATGTATTTGGCATAAGCGATATAGGCTTTGACCAAGAGAATGTACCGAATTTGGCAAACATTACACTAAATTTGGGAAATAAATACGCCAAATGAAGCAAATTATGACACAACATCTGGTATGAAGTTGTTGTTGTTGTTGTTGTCTTCAGTCCTGAGACTGGTTTGATGCAGCTCTCCATGCTACTCTATCCTGTGCAAGCTTCTTCATCTCCCATTACCTACTGCAAACTACATCCTTCTGAATCTGCTTAGTGTATTCATCTCTTGGTCTCCCTCTACGATTTTTACCCTCCACGCTGCCCTCCAATGCTAAATTTGTGATCCCTTGATGCCTCAAAACATATCCTACCAACCGATCCCTTCTTGTAGTCATGTTGTGCCACAAACTTCTCTTCTTTCCAATCCTATTCAATACCTCCTCATTAGTTACGTGATCTATCCACCTTATCTTCAGCATTCTTCTGTAGCACCATATTTCGAAAGCTTCTATTCTCTTCTTGTCCAAACTAGTTATCGTCTATGTTTCACTTCCATACATGGCTACACTCCAAACAAATACTTTCAGAAACGACTTCCTGATACATAAATCTATATTCGATGTTAACGACTTTCTCTTCTTCAGAAACGCTTAGTCTACATTTTATATCCTCTCTTCTTCGACCATCATCAGTTATTTTACTTCCTAAATAGCAAAACTCCTTTACTACTTTAAGTGTCTCATTTCCTAATCTAATTCCCTCAGCATCACCCGATTTAATTTAACTACGTTACATTATCCTCGTTTTGCTTTTGTTGATGTTCATCTTACATCCTCCTTTCAAGACACTGTCCATTCCGTTCAACTGCTCTTTCAAGTCCTTTGCCGTCTCTGACAGAATTACAATGTCATCGGCGATCCTCAAAGTTTTTAGTTCTTCTCCATGAATTTTAATACCTACTCCAAATTTTTCTTTTGTTTCCTTTACTACTTGCTCAATATACATATTGAGTAACATCGGGGAGAGGCTACAACCCTGTCTAACTCCCTTCCCAACCACTGCTTCCCTTTCATGCCACTCGACTCTTACAACTGCCATCTGGTTTCTGATCAAATTGTAAATAGCCTTTCGCTCCCTGTATTTTACCCCTGAAATCTTCAGAATTTGAAAGAGAGTATTCCAGTCAACATTGTCAAAAGCTTTCTCTAAGTCTACAAATGCTAGAAACGTAGGTTTGCCTTTTCTTAATCTTTCTTCTAAGATAAGTCGTAAGGCCAGTATTGCCTCACGTGTTCCAACATTTCTACGGAATCCAAACTGATCCTCCCCGAGGTTCGCATCTACCAGTTTTTCCATTCGTCTGTAAAGAATTCGCGTTAGTATTTTGCAGCTGTCACTTATTAAACTGATAGTTCGGTAATTTTCACATCTGTCAGCACCTTCTTTCTTTGGGATTGGAATTATTATATTCTTCTTGAAGTCTGAGGGAATTTCGCCTGTCTCATACATCTTGCTCACTAGCTGGTAGAGTTTTGTCAGGACTGGCTCTCCCAAGGCCGTCAGTAGTTCTAATGGAATGTTGTCTACTCCGGGGGCCTTGTTTCGACTCAGGTCTCTCAGTGCTCTGTCAGACTTTTCACGCAGTATCTTATCTCCCATTTCGTCTTTACCTACATCCTCTTCCATTTCCATAATATTGTCCTCAAGTACATTGCCGTTGTATATACCTTCTATATACTCCTACCACCTTTCTGCCTTCCCTTTTTTGCTTAGACCTGGTTGCCATCTGAGCTCTTGATATTCATACACGTGGTTCTCTTCTCTCCAAACGTCTCTTTAATTTTCTTGTAGGCAGTATCTATCTTACCCCTAGTGAGATAAGCCTCTACATCCTTACATTTGTCCTCTAGCCATCCCTGCTTAGCCATTTTGCACTCCCTGTCGATATCATTTTTGAGACGTTGGTATTCCTTTTTGCCTGCTTCATTTACTGCATTTTTATATTTTCTTCTTTCATAAGTTGAATTCAGTATTTCTTCAGACACCCAAGGATTTCTACTAGCACTCGTCTTTTTACCTATCTGATCCTCTGCTGCCTTACTACTTCATCCCTCAAAGCTTCCCATTCTTCTTCTGCTGTATTTCTTTCCCCCATTGTTCCCTTATTCTCTCCCTGAAACTCTGTACAACCTCTGTTTTAGTCAGTTTATCCGGGTCCCATATCTATGAATTCCCACCTTTGTGCAGTTTCTTCAGTGTTAATCTACAGTTCATAACAAATAGATTGTGGTCAGAGTCCACATCTGCCCCTGGAAATGTCCTACAATTTAAAACCTGATTCCTAAATCTCTGCCTTACCATTATATAATCTATCTGATACCTTTTAGTATCTCCAGGATTCTTCCATGTATATAACCTTCTTTTATGATTCTTGAACCAAGTGTTAGCTATGATTAAGTTATGCTCTGTGCAAAATTCTACTAGACGGCTTCCTCTTTCATTTCTTAGCCCCAGTCCATAATCACCTACTATGTTTCCTTCTCTCCCTTTTCCTACTGACGAATTCCAGTCACCCATGACTATTAAATTTTCGTCTCCCTTCACTACCTGAACAATTTCTTTTATCTCGTCATACATTTCATCAATTTCTTCATCTGCAGAGCTAGTTGGTATATAAACTTGTACTACAGTAGTAGGCTTTGGCTTTGTGTCTATCTTGGCCACAATAATGCGTTCACTATGCTGTTTGTAGTAGCTCACCCACACTCCTATTTTTTAATTCATTATTAAACCTACTCGTGCATTACCCTTATTTGATTTTGTATTTATAACCCTGTATTCACCTGACCAAAAGTCTTGTTCCTCCTGCCACCGAACTTCACTAATTCCCACTATATCTAACTTTAACCTATCCATTTCCCTTTTTAAATTTTCTAACCTACCTGCCCGATTAAGGGATCTGACATTCCACGTTCCGATCAGTAGAACGCCAGTTCTCTTTCTCCTAATAACGACGTCCTCTTGAGTAGTCCCCGCCCGGAGATCCGAATGGGAGACTATTTTACCTCCGGAATATTTTACCCATAAGGACGCCGTCATCATTTAATCATACAGTAAAGCTGCATGTCCTCGGGAAAAATTACGGCCGTAGTTTCCCCTTGCTTTCAGCCGTTCGCAGTACCAGCACAGCAAGGCCGTTTTGGTTAATGTTGCAAGGCCAGATCTGTCAATCATCCAGACTGTTGCCCCTGCAACTACTGAAAAGGCTGCTGCCCCTCTTGAGGAACCACATGTTTGTCTGGCCTCTCAACAGATACCCCTCCATTGTGGTTGCACCTACGGTACGGCCATCTGTATTGCTGAGGCACGCAAGCCTCCCCACCAACGGCAAGGTCTATGGTTCATGGGGAGGCGAACTCGGGACCTTTGCTTTTCGCGGGCAAGTGATGAAGTAACAACCAATTTGTAAAAACAACAACAAATCTGGCAAAAATTAACTAAAGTCAAACAATACAGTGAATTTGGGAAATAAATACGCCAAATGAAGCAAATTATGACACTACATTTGGCAAAAAGTAAATACAAAGTTGTAAAAAATACAAACCTGGCAAAAAGTAACTAAAGTATGACACCAATCTGACAAAAAAATAATGCCTAATGTGGCGAAAAGTAAAACCGAGTTTAGCCATGTATTAAAGCGACTAACTATGCCCCAAAACAATGCAACCCCGTGGTAACAGTTTGATATGGACTCCGTCGGGATGGCACGGCTACCCCTCCCTGTCAGATGGCACTGGGCGCCGGCGATACAACGCGAGCAGACGTTCACGAGCAGAACGTTTCGGCGGTCGGGCCGCGCCTTCAGGAGCGGCACATCTTCTTGAAGGACGCGGCCGCAGCCGCCACCGCCGTTTTAAACAGTAATTAACCTGCGGCGAAAGGGAAGCCGGGTGCGCATTAGGGCCGCCTTTATTCAGCCTCTGAAAGGCCCGCTCTCGCTCTGATAAACAATTTCGGTCCGCGAGTTAGTTCTTTTGAGAATTTTTATGTAATTGCGTTTTCCCTCGATTCTGACGGTAGCCACGCGGCTACGCGAGTGCGCAAAATAGTGCCTGGCCGTCCACGTACGCTTAATCCAGCAGCAGTCTTTTTTTTTAATAAAAAATAAAAAATCTCTTACCACCGAGTTAACAGAGTTCGTCCGCAGAGCCTCTGCCACGAACTGTTGCCCGCACAGCGACACAAGTGCGTGAGAGCACTCGCTGACCCCCAGTGCTACAGTTTTTCTGCATTCTGGTGCGTGAACTCCTCCCCATCCCCTATAAGGTCAGTGTTACATAAATATTAGGCTGAAACAAATTTTTCTTCTAGCTCCAGAGACATCAGATCGAGCACTAGTCTGCATCTTATTTACCTGTACATTCATTTCTGTTATCACTCGTTTCTTTTTTCTGTATGGGAGCGACATTCAGACTCTTCGTGATTTGTTGATTTGACATATGAGTGTCACCTTTATCTACAATAATGGTAGAACCTGAATAAATGAATTTTTTGTGTTAGCACAAGGGCGAACACCATGTTACGAGTGGAGGCCAAAATGCATGCGTTTTAGCTCACGCAGGCTGGCGTGGGGAGGGAAGAACTATACTGACGTGAGGTCTGGAACTTGACAAGGAATGAGAATTCAGAAAGCGGACATAATAAGTTTGATACTTAACTTTAATCCATTAATGATGAACGTCGCCCTTTACAGTAAATGAGTCACAATATTATCTGTTCAGAACACATTCTTGAAGGTATTACTTATAGTAACTGAATATGGCGCCTTGCTAGGTCGTAGCAGATGACATAGCTGAAGACTATGCTAAAGTGTCGTCTCTGCAAGTGAACCATCACTAGCAAAGTCGGCTGTACAACTGGGGTGAGTGATAGGGAGTCTCTCTAGACTAGACCTGCCGTGTGGCGGTGCTCGGTCTGCAATCACTGATAGTGGCGACACGCGAGTCCGACGTACACTAACGGACCGCGGCCGATTTAAGTGTGGTGTCTGGCGGTGACACTACAGAATTAAAATTTATGCTATGACTGGGAGTGGAAAAAATCTACAGGGACTATCTCTCGTACACTGTCTTTCCTAACAAAAAATTCGGTTTACTCCTTCAGCCTATTTTCCCCTCCTTATATCATCAGAGTTGCTGAGGCTCTCCGGTATTGAAATAGCACCCCAGCTTTTGTATGTAATGGGGATATCCTTCCTGTACCTTTGGCATGGGTTATCTATTTTATCTATTGATCTGATACAGTTAGGTCTTCCTTGAGACATATGGGTATCAACTTTGTCTGCAACAATGACACAAGCTGAAAAAATGAATTAAAATATATGCCAAATCCAGGACATGAACTATTGCTGCGGTACCTCTGTTGCTATGGTGCTGTAGCGGCTAACACATTTGCTCCAAAAGAAGAAGACCGGATTCATCACTCGGCCATAGTAGACATTTAACCCGTTCTTCATCTACTATCACTATCGTATATAAAGTTGAGAGTCACATGTCTCAAGGAAAATTTAATTCCATCAGATGAAAATATCATGTACAAGTAAGGTACAAGCAAGATTTCTCCATTCTGTACAAAAGCAGCGATGCTGTTCCAATACTGGAGAGCCTCAGCAGTACTCGCGATTTAAGAAGTGGAAAATAGGCTGAAGGTGTGAACCGAAGTTTGTGTTAGGGGCAGCATCGGACACAGTCCTCCATGCTGCTGTGGCAGCTACTACGGCGGTCTAATGCCTACCATATCCGTCTTGGTAAGGAGGAGGCCCGACGTCGAGTCCTGGCCCCGGCAGAAATTTTAATTCATTTCTTAAGCTGCTACTATTTCCATGATGTGATGAATACAGGCCGTGCCCTAGCTCCCTGCTGTGTTGTGTCGGTCTCCCGGTGCTACCTGTAGCAGGGTACTGTTACGGTCTGTCAAGTTAGATCGTGGTCGGGCTATTCAGTAGAAAAAATTTATTTGACAAGAAGCTGAAACGTATACAGACATCGTATATGAGCAAGAGAGAAACACAATTACTATCAGTAATACGACCTGTCACACGTAGCTTGAATAATTGCGTGGCATCTCCGACTCATGCTTGAAGTCAAGTTTTCCGCGTATTCTGATGGAAGCGACATCCAAATGCGCCGAATTCGCCTTGACAATCGTTTCAGAGTGAAGATCTCTTTCCCTTGCAACTTCTCTTTGACTTTAAGCCCTTACATTTTCATTAGCATTAGCGTCGGGTGACTGTAAGGTCAACCCAGTAGATGCACACCTTCATCATTCTTCCAGTCACTGCAAAACCTGCTGCAGTGCCTTGGAGCATTGTTCTCCTGCAGTATCCAATCTTGTTTTTTTTTTTTTTTTTTTCGATGAACGAACACTTTGCAGTCTGCATCAAATACTTCTGTTAAGTTTGTAACGTCTTCTGTGCATTTAAATTGGCGTAGAACACTTGCAAATCTCAGTCAAGAATTCAAAGTAAACTAATGCTTTATGAACACTGCATGAAAAGCGAAGGCTCCGACCGCTGAGCTGTCAAAGAACCAAGGCGATATCTTTTACCATATGTGTGTGATGCAGATCACGCTGTCAGTTAACAGACTGTATGAAACACCCAGGGCCACGCTACTAAAGCGACCGGCTTCCTCATCACAGGAATGCCCTCGTTAGTAATTTAAGCTGCGCGCAGTTTCTCAAAGCATTCAGGGACAGCAGTCCTTATAGTGTCGATTCCTGCCTATCTCGCTGTTCTATTTTTCCCTTCCACAGAAGAAAACAGTTCAGAGAAATGTCTCAATAATCTCAAGCGACCACTAATATCGTATATGAGACAACCGTTGATATAACTTTCGCTTGCCAAGTGCGCTGAATTCTAGGAAATTCGACTGCAGTTGGTTTATTACAGCACGTTAGTTATATGTCGTTGTCAAAGTAACGGAAAACTGTCAGAAGCAAGCAGCACAATCAGTTTCCGAACGTTCCAGTGTAGGTCCATGAAAAAACAGTTAGTACTACATATGTTTTTGGATAGGATCCGTCTTTAGCAAAACACAATTTTGTTTTTTAACTCAAATATGGGGAGGGAGAGAGAGAGAGAGAGAGAGACAGAGAGACAGTAGGTTTGAGGTTTTAGTTTGTGTGCGTGGGGGAAGGAGGGGTAGTGATAGCTCTATAGGTTGGTCTTGTCTAATAATTCTTTGAGGGCACAGACACCTCTGAAAGATTACGAACAACCGCCAGGAGCGCCTTCAACTGTTCCATTGCCAGCCATCTTCTTTTTGTGCCTTCAACTGTTACACTGCCCGTCATGTTTGTTTTTACAGGTGGTAAATAGTGAAACAGTGACAGTGACAGCTCAATATATAGTTTCAATTTAAATATTAAAATTAATATTTGTCAGTTGCTGACAGGGCCGCGAAATGCTGAAGATATTTAAGTTCAATTTATAGTATCTGTCAGTGATGTAGATGAGGAAAAAGAAAACGTAAGTGAAACAAAATGTAAATTCACACACACACACACACACACACACAGAATTAATTAATTTCCGGCATAGAAATAACAACTTTGAAATCGTAATTTTGGCTTAAAAAATTTATCTACGGTGGCAGATGGCAAACTGTGGAACAGAACAGTCATTGTAGGAACACAATACATCAGAGAAACCACACCATGAGTTAAAAAGGTATGAATTCATAATTTCATGTGTTTTTTCAAATATCTGTAGTTACGACTGAAAAATTAATAGTTACATTTATACAAACAGTAAAGATCATTCTTTATCTTTAACAGTCATAAAATAAAAGCCCACTGAAGACGCTGCAACTGGAGTGAAACATGTTTGGGATAAAAAACAAAATTGTGTTTTGCTACAGGCAGACCCTATCCATAAACATATGTATTGTTAAAGCAAACAGGGGAAAAAAGAGCTTGAACCCCAAAATGATTATAGTTATTACTGTTTGTTCAACTTAAGTAATTTTTAAAACAGTGTTAACCTGTTGATGACACTTCCTTTATTTCATCTACAATAAAGAAAATTGATTGCAAGTTGATTATAGTGCCAAACTCTGTTTTCGTACATTTTCCGTTTTGGTTAACTTGAACTCCACGACTACATATCATACACGTATCAACGACTGGCGGACTATACCACTATACTACCCAGAATATACACTTTGCTTCTTTATACACTCACATTTATAAACTTACAAGACCGATCTCTCCATACCAAACGTTCAGCTTATAATGTAACAAGGCTAACGACAGTATAATGCTTATGGGTCGCTCGGGGTAGCCGCGCGTTCTACAGTGCCTTGTCACGGTCCGCACGGATCCCTCCGTCCGAGGTTCGAATCCTCCCTCGGGCATGGGTGTGTGTATGTTGTCCTCAGTGTAAGTTAGTTTAAGTGAGATTAAGTAGTGTGTAAGCTTAGGGACCGATGACCTCAGCAGTTTGGTCCCATAAGATCTTACCACAAATTTCCAATTTTGCAAAATGCTTGTATGTTATATTACGTAAGAGATATACAACTTATTTAGTAGTATCAATTGAAGACACGAAGCTTAGCACTTTGCTTGTGTCGCAGGAGGAAGTGAACAATTGGTGAGACGCCGCGGCCTGCTATGCTTAACATTACAGAACTGAAGCGAGGGCCGTTTGCGCTGTTCGCTGGTGACACAAGTGGCCGATGCGTCTTCGCGGACGTCAAAGGTAAACAAGCGTACTGTGTCGTGGAGACCATCAGACCGTACCAAGAAAAGTCGACGGGAATGTTATATACCGATTTTCTACTCACTCTTGCAGTTTTAATTTATTAACCTTCAGTTATGTCTCTGGCCTGTATTTGTTACAGAAAATATATCGTGATATTAACTACCTATCAGGTGCGCACTGTGATATGACCTCATAATCGCTTACTGATTATCGAAGCAAAGTCGATCGCAACACCTAGCAACAAACTCGGTGACCACAATCTAAATTTACATCACGTGAATTCCATTTTTTATACGTGAGACATACTGTATTTATAACAGCAGCACAATCCTTCTGAAGTTTTACCTTAGTATTCATGTCAGAAACCGATAGTAGCGATGTTGAAACCAATTTGTCATCACTCCGTATTTTGCTACCATTAACTGAAAATCTATCACACTTTTAGATCTAATAGACTAGTAAGTTTCATGGGTAACCTACTCATTTACTTAATTCCAAAATTGTGTTACATATTACAAACTGAAGCTGGTATGCAATACAAAAATTCAGTCGAACGATTGTCATGAAAAAAAATAATTTTCCAGGAGACTATGGAGGGCAAAATATGTTTTATACACAACTGTAACCTTAACGTATCAGCTGATTTAATGTTACTAAAATATTAATCTAAATATTAAATTATCCGTGACTTCGGAAATATTACTGGCCCACAAAACCTAAGACCAACTTAGAAATCAGCAAGGAACCCCTTTAATGCGGAACACTTTACTCATCAATTCACACTCACTTCAAATTTGGTAGACATTACATTATATTTTTCTAAGATGGCAGAAATAATATCGAACTAATATGGAACAGTAGACTCAAGTATGGTTATTAGCATGTTAATATACCTTGAAACAACTTTCTTATGCAAAAGGAAAATTCTTCTAACCTAGTCTCATCTTAGCTTCATTGTATTTTTATGTCCGTGTTTAAACTTCGTTTTCTGAGACCTCACATATCTTAAACAGGTCGGCAGAATACGGTCTATAAAGAATGTTAAAAAGACGTCGATCGGCAGTTCAGAGTGAAAAGATGTGCTGTTCGTGTGAAACTTTATTTCAGTTTTAGATTGGCAGTTACGTAAAAACATGGCCGATGTTAGTTGTTCCTGCGAATTTCTTCTGTAAGTTGTTTGGATAATAGATGTTGTACTCTGAAGGATGTTCCGACTTATCAGTATTTACGTCAAACATAGTTACCGAGCCCTGTAAACTCTGGCACCAAACCTCTGGCACTGCATGTCGATATTAAAAGACACATATAAAAATCTTGAAACACTGAACGGACCTTCAGAATCCACTTTTTATTGACCCCAAGCGTAGAAAAGATCACAATACGTCCGGAACTTGGCCTAGTGATCCTAAGATAGTGTAAATTAAAGAAATAAAGTATTAAGATCTACCCCACATGTTACATACGTACTAATAGAATAGTATTTCAGCAACTTAAAATTGTCATTTTACCGTTACTACCGTCTAGAAGGCTGCTTTAACTAACGTTTTAATATGCTATATTACAGAACGGGTGCTTAAAACCTGTATGTCCAAGGAGAAGAAAGTGACACAGAAAAATTGGAAATAAAAGTAAAAGTGCAAGCAACAGATTCTAGTGCTAAGGCTGACGAGAACACGAGTTACGGACGGCGTACTGTTTGTTAGCACTGAATGTGGCTCATAGATACGCAAAAAAAAGAGAAAAATCAGGAGTAGTGGAAACAAGAACAACGACGTGCTTAGTATGTGAATAAAGGACGATATACAACGAAGATTACACAGAATGGAAGAAGCAGGGAATAATATAGCAGAAGGTAACTCACTCGAACAGAGCTTTCTTTAGTAACAGAGCTTTATTTGTTTTTCTTTTTTCTTTTAGGTTCAATAACAAGTAAACTGTTGTGTTATACTGATTTCAGTTTATTTCTAACTTGTTAACGACGTACTGGGCCTTCTTCCGGAAACAAGTTGTTTAGGACTGGAGGAAATTTGCTACCTAAGGTTTAAAAGCATCTGTTACTATTAAAATAAGCAAGTGGAGGAAAAATTAAAATAGTTATTTCAGTTTATAGAAAGCTCCTTTCCTTTAAGATTTAACTGTATGCCCAGTCTCTGCTTGCATCCGATAACCATTTTAAAAGGATGCGCAACGGTCAACTATCTTTCACATCTCGTATATTAACAAAGGGGACATAACAGGACTTCAAATTTATTAATGAGCTTTCCAATTCATTCTCCCACAAATACACTAGAAAAAAAAGTGATGTAATTGCAGTATGGAGGTCGTAAATTACTTTTCAAAGCCTCATCCGAATGATTTATTAAACAATCTGATTGAAGGTGGACTAAGTACAGACAAAACAGCAACGTTTACAAAGTAATAGTTTGATGTGGTCCCTACTTTAGACGAAGATTCAGTGAAAAACATCAGGGCAACAAATCGAACAATAATGTGGGTAGGAAGACGAATCTAGCGCGGGTACACTTGCTCATACCACTAAACCGAAATAAACACAGCGTTGTTACACTCAGAACAACCACAAAACATAATGACTACTCAGCAGACAGTATCTTGGCTTCAGACGGGAGACCGAACGTGGGCTGAACAACACGTGGCACAATACATACAAAGAATTGCACCGGCTCTTGTTTCGACAAAATTTACAGAAGTATAGTAAAGTTTCAAACTATCCGCGAATGCTGAAAGTGTGAGTAGTTGTAGGAAGAGTAATAAAAGGACGAACTACATGCGACCAAGTTCCACATACAGTTCTTGAATTTCAAATAACTTTGCTAAGCAAATACATATTCCACACGACAGATTGAAATCAATCTACTGATTGCCTGTAAATATGCAATATACACTACTCACAAGTGGCTGAGAAACCCAAATTTGCACAATGAACGCATCGATTTACAACAGAAAAGTTTTGTAGAAAATGGGAATGCATTTCGCGCAGTTCTCAAACACTGTTTGTGCACACAGTTTTGTGTATGTTAACAAAGAATGGACTTAGACTATTCCATCTGCCATGCGGTAGTGTGGCTGCACAAAGACACTTACTTGCAAGTTCCAAAAAACTCATGAACGACCTAAAATTCAATCTCACGCCTCGCGTAATTTCGTTAATAAACTTACGCTGTACACTGATGATGAATCTGATATACCACCGGTGAAAGAAGCTGAGGTCTTTTTCTTCTACCCTACACATCGAGCCTAGCTCACATGTACAGGAAGTATTCTTACTGAAAACTAAAGAACTTTATTAAATCTTGACATGAAATAATTCCCACGATCACTAGCACGGTCACTCCTGACTATCAAACGCACTGAAATAAAAATCACTGAAATTCACACACTAAATCATTCAAGCATCTCTATCCGTGGGCTGTCCACATATCAATCCGTACTCACCAGGCTACAGCAGAAAAGTCACTCTTTCAACCCCCTCCCCTCCCCCCCCCCCCCCCGTACCACTGCCAACCGGTCTACTGCTTCCATTAGCCTTGTAGTGGGGGGAAGGGAGGCACCGAAGATACAGACGTCTTACCTAACAACCTAACTCTTGCGTGTGCTATTGTACGGTCTCTGATGACCAAGCTAGATCTCTCTGTCTTTGTACTTCACCTAAAGCTGCTGGCAAAACTTGAGGAGCAAATTAAATTACGTTAGCAGACAGCTACTGGCTACTCCCACGAAAACTTACACTCATCATTTCAGGTACACACCACAGGTTAAATGATGGAACAAGGACGTGTGGATGGTTCAGGTGTCCATTACTTGTAACATAATAACGAAGAGAAAAGACATATCCATGTAAACGACACATTTCCTTCTGAACCTACTGAACATCAAATATCAATATATAAGCATAAAGACCATGATGATCTCTCCTTCCGGCCCCCCGCCTCACCCGCCCCCTCTCTCTTTCTCTGTCTCACACACACACATACACATACACACACACACACACACACACACACACACACACACACACAAACACACACACTATTGCATCACTTAATCACTTACCTTAAGTGATCTACGGAAACCACGGAAAGCTTTATCTACATCAGCGGACAGAAATCTGATCCGATGCTACCTCCATCTCGTCCGTAAAAAGTTTATTTGGAAACTTGTATGTTTCAGAAAACATCAACATAAAACTGATATAAGTGTGGTATTTGCAAAAGACGTACGAAATTTAAGAATTCTTTGTGAGTTCAAGGAAAGTATCCCGGCACTCTACCATTATTAACGTATTTATTTATTTACTGCCACGTGTTAATCCACACTAGAGTCAAGGAGCTTTCGCCCATTATGAATACTGCAGGTAATGTATTCTTTCCAAAATTCCCTTTCTGACCCTGAAAAACTACGCCATATTAAGGCAATGGCAAGTAAGGGTACAGGGAGGGGGTGGTGGGTGAGGGGAGGGTTAGCGCGAAAAGCGCGAGAAGCATCTTATTGTCGAAATGACCACTCAGAAGTGCTCCTGAGAAGTTACTGGCTTACTGCTGTCCCTGTTAATACACATCATTAATCTCAACGTTTCTGTAGACTAATTTGGGAGTTCTCTATAGAGGTGGCGCGTAAATTTTGACACTGAAAACCACGTTCGTGTAGCAAAAAGCAAATGACGCTCGGCGACGCATCTAAGCATTAAAATAAAATTACAAACACAATGTCGTAAAAAAAAAAATTGTGCACCTGGAAAGACGACGTCGAATTTGATCCGCTGACGGCATACGCTACGTGGAGGATAGTGGATACACTGGTGATGGTTTCAACGTAGGGGAATTGCTACCAAGCTAGCAGACTGGCAGCTGCACCTATCCGTTAATAGAGAATCGTCACAGCCAGCAATATCAGTGTGGTGCAAACAGGTGGAACAAGCACGCAAACATGCCAAAAAGACGAAATCGTGCTCCCTAGAGCCAAATGAGCGAGTCTGAAAGGGGTCAATTTGCGGCCTTCTGAGCGGCGGAATGGTCATTTCAGAGAACTCTAGCCAAGTTGGACGTGCTGCGTTAATTGTGCAACGATGCAGGTATCAGTGGCCGCGTGAACTTTTTCCCATGCGTAAACGAGTTTTGGACGTCCATACAGGGCAGACTCCCACCAGGCCCGTCGTATTGATAGGGCACCAGCAGCATATAGTACTGCTGCCACACCGCAGATAAGAGGACTTGTGAGCATGGGCGCTTCAGAACGATCTGCTGCGAACTACAGGCACGCACCCGTCTTCCACTCACACCACATCATCAACGAGCGTGGCTCGATTGGAGCCGTCAGAGGATCAGTTGAAAGATTGAACGCCGCGCGGTGATCTTCAGCGATGAAAGCAGATTCCACATGCACGCAAGGTGACGGTTGTTTGCGCTTACGAGTCGACCTGGTGAGCGTTGTCTCGTAGAGTGCGTTCGTCCAAGATAGACCGGCTCCAGTCCAGGCTGTGTGGTCTGGGGTGCCATGAGCTACAACTCTAGTTCATTTCTGGAGTTTCTGGAGAGAACGCTAAACAGCAAGAATGTTGTTAGATCTTTCGCAGTTCTTACAACAAGAAGGTGATGTGTTGTTCCACCAGGGTAATGCCGACACACAACGTGCTCTAAAAGACGTGCAGCAACTTCCCTGATCTGCATGATCTTTGTCTCCAATCGAGCACCTGTGGTGTTTGGTGGGACGAGAAGTGACTGAGCGGTTCTAGGCGCTACAGTACAGTCTGGAATAGCGCGACAGCTACGGTCACAGGTTATAATACTGGCTCGGGCATGGATGTGTGTGATGTCCTTAGGTTAGTTAGGTTTAAGTAGTTCTAACGTATAGGGGACTGATGACCTCAGAAGCTAAGTTCCATAGTGCTCAGAGCTATTTGAACCATTTTTTTTAGAAGTGACTCGTTCGAGTCGGCAACCAACAACTCTTAGAGAATTACGTGAACAGGTCGAGCTGGCGTGGGATATCGTATCTCCGGACAGTATTCGCCATCTGTACAATCGATTGGATGCCAGATTCAGCGCCTTCGATGCTGCCTGTGGAGACTATACCATGTATTATTGTGGGTGTTTCAGCGTGGATCCACACTTAGTATCTTAGAACAGCTTGTGCTACTGATTTGTAAATGTAATCGTCTCATGCACTCCATATGCACTATTGATAATAAATTTTGAGCTAGAAGGCTCCAAGATGGTCTAATAATTTTTTTCCCGCAGTGTATATGATTACAGGAAAGGATCTTGACTACTCTTAGAAGACATAGTCTACCCAGCATTTTGAAAAATGGAAAAATAAATCAGTCAATTATACGTCGAAATTTGTATGAATATCTACGTAAAATCGTCGTAAATGTTGCTTAAGCCCATGCTTAGTTTAATATTTTTCATTTTTTTCAGTATTTTGAGGTAATTATTAAACGCTGTTGTCAGTTTCCCCTAAGACAAATTCGCCATTAAATGGCTCAGTCGCACACTGCCTACCTAACGGCTTCCAGTACTGGCATACAAGTACTGGCTGAATTTAAACTTTAAAAATTCGCTCATAAGCTGCGCTTTAAGGGATATAATCTAACGTTAAAAGCTTAACACAATAAATCAGATATTAAAGTTAGAAACTGTTGGGAATGATGTATGGCGTAGGTTATCAGAAGGATTCCCAATAATCAGCAAAAAGATGATGTTTATTAAATGTGGAGAAATACTCGACTTAAATAACGCTTCTTCTTGTGATATGTCCAACACACAGTAAGGTGTTTGAAATTATTGTAATTCCTCTAAAATATTGAAGTCCTGCCACTGTGAGAGCTGGCCTACGATGCCTACGGAGCCTGAGTCTCGGAGACGACGGACCAGCACTGCAGCTTGTGGAGTCGGCGGTAACTGCAGACAGTACACGGCGGGGCGCACTGAAGCGAACTGACCGCCGTCCCTCAGTGCTCCGGTATTTAACGAGGCATCGACCAGTCGCCATCCACACACGCGATGCCCTTGGGTTGGCAGTTGCGGCCTCTTGGCGGACCTCGGTGTAGTTCCCACTGCCAACCCATACAGCTGCTGCGCTACGGGTGTTTCGAGCGCGGCTTGTCTTTTGTGATGCGGTACTCTTTGAAGTTGTGAGTACCATCATCACAGACACTACGAACATAACTTAAGGCAGTGCACAAATTATCCAGACTGCGCTCGCCCAGTGTTGGTGAGTTAGAGGACTTTACGTTTTCCAACAAACTTTACGCATTTCAGTTGAATCGACTCTGGGGTCTTAGTGAAACATTGTAAATTAACACAAAAAAAACACTGTTCCTTGCCTAGTTTCACAAATTTTATTATTATTACTGCACAAGCACATTTTCAACTACATTACTGATTCCCGAAGATGATACTGCACACTAAACACACCTAGGAATAAGTTATGCATCAGCCAACAACTTCTTTCCTACTGATGGTCTGAGGCGCAAAGTTTGACTTATATCTTGGAGTTGTGATACATAAAAGAGGTGAGTAGTGTTTGGTCGTTTAATAAAAGAAGTGGGAATGTGCATATCTGCATTTTAATTTATAAAATTTCTAGCTGGTTGAGCTTAACTCCATTTTGCTCTGTGCGAAGGACTTGTGAATCCATTATGTATTTGTGGTTATTGTTAAGGCAATGTCCCGCAAAGGCTGAATCAGACTTCTTCAATCTCCATTTTCTATGATGTTCTTTACTAAATGTATGATGAAATAAAAGAAATTATTCAGATAGTGAAGGGAGACGAAACTTTAACAGTCATGGGTGACTGGAACTCGATAGTAGGAAAAGGAAGAGAAGGAAAGGTAGTAGGTGAATATGGATTGGGGGGAAGAAATGAAAGAGGGAGCCGCCTGGTAGAATTTTGCACAGAGTATAACTTAATCACAGCTAACACTTGGTTCAAGAATCATAAAAGAAGATTGTATACATGGAACCAGCCTGGAGATACTGACAGGTTTCAGATAGATTATATAATGGTAAGACAGAGATTTAGGAACCAGGTATTAGATTATAAAGTATTTCCAGGGGCAGATGTGGACTCTGACCACACTCTATTGGTTATGAACTGCAGATTAACACTGAAAAAACTGCACAAAGGTGGGAATTCAAAGATATGGGACCCGGATAACTGACTAAAACAGAGGTTGTACAGAGATTCAGGGAAAGAATAAGGGAACAATTGACAAGAATGGGGGAAAGAAATACAGTAGAAGAAGAATGGGAAGCTTTGAGGGATGAAGTAGTAAGGCAGCAGAGGATCAGATAGGTAAAAAGACGAGTGCTAGTAGAAATCCTTGGGCGACTGAAGAAATACTGAATTCAACTTATGAAAGAAGAAAATATAAAAATGCAGTAAATGAAGTAGGCAAAAAGGAATACAAACGTCTCAAAAATGAGATCGACAGGAAGTGCAAAATGGCTAAGCAGGGATGGCTAGAGGACAAATGTAAGGACGTAGAGGCTTATCTCACTAGGGGTAAGATAGATACTGCCTGCAGGAAAATTAAAGAGACCTTTGGAGAAAAGAGAACCACTTGCATGAATATCAAGAGCTCAGATGGAAACCCAGTTCTAAGAAAACAAAGGAAAGCAGAAAGGTGGAATGAGTGCATACAGTGTCTATACAAGGGCGACGTACTTCAGGGAAATATTATGGAAATGGAAGAGGATGTAGATGAAAGTGAAATGGGACATTTATACTGCGTGAAGAGTTAGACAGAGCACTGAAAGACCTAAGTCGAAACAAGGCCCCGGGAGTAGAAAACATTCCATTAGAACTACTGACAGCCTTGGGAGCGCCAGTCCTGACAAAACTCTACCATCTGGTGAGCAAAATGTATGAGACAGGCGAAATACCCTCGGACTTCAAGAAGAATATAATTCCAACCCCAAAGAAAGCAGTTGTTGACAGATGTGAAAATTACCGTACTATCAGTTTAATAAATCACTGCTGCAAAATACTAACGCGAATTGTTTACAGACGAATGGAAAAACTGGTAGAAGCCGACCTCGGGGAAGAACAGTTTCGATTCCATAGAAATGTTGGAACACGTGAGGCAATACTGTCCCTACGACTTATCTTAGAAAAGAGATTAAGAAAAGGCAGACCTACGTTTCTAGCATTTGTAGACGTAGAGAAAGCTTTTGACAATGTTGACTGGAATACTCTCTTTCAAATTCTGAAGGTGGCAGGGGTCAAATACAGGGAGCGAAAGGCTATTTACAATTCGTACAGAAACCCGATGTTAGTTATAAGAGTCGAAGGACATGAAAGGGAAGCAGTGGTTGGGAAGCGAGTGAGACAGGGTTGTAGCCTCTCCTCGATGTTATTCAGTCTGTATACTGAGCAAACAGTAAAGGAAACAAAAGAAAAGTTCGGCGTAGGTATTAAAATTCATGGAGAAGAAGTAAAAACTTTGAGGATCACCGATGACATTGTAATTCTGTCAGAGACGGCAAAGGACTTGGAAGAGCAGTTGAACGGAATGGACAGTGTCTTGAAAGGAGGGTACAAGACGAACATCAACAAAAGCAAAACGAGGATAATGTAATGTAATCGAATTAAATCAGGTGATGCTATTTGGGGAGAAAAATAACTGATGATGGTCGAAGTAGAGAGGATATAAAATGTAGACTGGCAATGGAAAGGAAAACGTTTCTGAAGAATAGAAATTTGTTAACATCGAGTATAGATTTAATGGTCAGGAAATCGTTTCTGAAAGTATTTGTATGGAGTGTGGCCATGTATGGAAGTGAAACATGGACAATAAATAGTTAGGACAAGAAGAGAACAGAAGCTTTCGAAATGTGGTGCTACAGAAGAATGATGAAGATTAGATGGGTAGATCACATAACTAATGACGAGGTATTGAATAGGATTGGGGAGAAGAGACGTTTTTGGCACAACTTGACTGGAAAAAGGGATAGGTTGGTAGGACATGTTCTGAGGCATCAAGGGATCACCAATTTAGTATTGGAGGGCAGCGTGGAGGGTAAAAATCGTAAAGGTAGACCAAAAGATGAATACACTAAGCAGATTCAGAAGGATGTAGGCTGCAGTCCGTACTGGGAGATGACGCAGCTTGCACAGGAGAGAGTAGCATGGAGAGCTGCATCAAACCAGTCTCAGGACTGAAGACCACAACCACAACAACAAGCCTGGTGCAGACTGACCTCGCAGTATGGCCACCGTAGAGACTCTGACACTCGCGACATGTGATTTTAGAGACCCACTTCTTGGATGGCTGGTTGTTTGTCTTTCGTATTGAACAAGCAACTACCTGTTGTCGAGGGACATAGAATACCACAGAGAACCCCTTTGCCTGTAAAATGTTACTTTCCTGTTAGTACTGTACTAACAATGCTCATCTGTTCTTCCAAATTATTGCTGTGTGAATACAATGAATGTGACACAATGCTTACACAGTCTTTCACTGGAATATATGTGAACAAGCTATGCACTTCAAAGCAATTTTGCATTTGTTGGAACTCTAACAACTGTTAACTTGTTAACTAAATTGAAACTGTTCTTAATACTACATTTGTCTTTGAAGTTCAGCTGCTTCTTCAAGATGATGTTGATTCCCCTGGGAATCTTTTGTACTGGAGCTTGTATTGCTGATACCACAGGACAGATAGGGACTTCTGCTTCGTGGAACTTCGGTAAATCATGCAGCTGTGGTGTCCTAGGGTTCATTCAGTGGAATGTTGTTTAAATCAAAATTATTTTTGTTTTCAAGGGAGCTATTATCAGCAAGCAGATGGTCTGGCAATAGGCTCACCTTCATTCGCCTTAATAGCAGAAATGTTCATGGTCAAGTGGAAGATAGACGTTCTTAAGAGGGAACTACTGGCAAAACATGTTATGTATTAGTATAGATATGTGGATGATATTCTTTGTCTGTGGAAAAGTCCAATTAGAAAACTCCACAAATTTGTTGAAAATATGAACAAGTGGCACACTAACTTAAAGGTCAGCATGGAGTTGGGGGAGACAGCACAAATTTCTTGGACATTTGCTTAAAGATAGGAGACAGGGACCACAAATTTAAAATTTATTGAAAAAACTCCTTGTCTGACACATTCATCCCAGCTTCCCCCAACATCTTACAGCCAATAAACATCCAGCACTCCACCACATGATCCACCATCTCCTCTCTATCCCTATGTCCCAAAAAGACTTTGCCCAGGAACTTAATACAATACAAACATTAGGCACAAATAATGAATTTAACCCCAACATCATTCATAAAATTCTAGGTAAAAAGATGGCGAAGCAAGCCACGTGACTACTGGCTCTAGTGAGAAACACAGACAAACTGGAAAAGAAATGGCGCGTTTTATAGGTAAAACATCAAGCAGTATAAGTAACATTTTGAAGGCAAAGGGTATTTTCTGTGCTCTTCTATGTCCCTCGGACATTAAGTAGTTGCTCGTTCAATGCAAACTATAAACAACCACCCATCACAAAAAGTGGAGTTTATAAAATTACATGCCGCGTCACTCTTGCTACATTGGACAGAAGGGGAAGTTAATTCGCACCAGGCTTCAAAAACATCATACAAGCTGGTAATTGAAGAAGCCTGATTCAGCCGTTGCCTTAACAATAACCACAAACACGTAATAGATGTACATGTCTTACACACAGAGGAAAAGGGGGCTAAACACAACCAGCTAGGAATTTTTGTAATTTAAGAAAGAGATATGCACATCTCATCACCCATTATTAGATGAGCAGACCCAGTTCAATTATTCACCTCTTTCAGATGGTATCACGACTCCAGGCTAGAAGGAAAACTTCAGGCTTCAGTCCATGAGTAGATGAAAAGTTCTTGGCCGAGGCAAAACTTTACTCCTAGGTATGTTTAGTCATGTTAGTATAACGGCTGAATTGTGAGATTCCACACTAAATTGGTTAAAAAAAAGGTCACTGAAGAAATTTTACATTAAGCCATGGATCGACACATTAAGAACTTGAGATGACTGACTTTGCCTTATCATCATGTGTATGTATACATTATCATCTTTGGGAATCAGTAAGATGCTTGAAAATGGGCTTATAACCCGGAATCTGCGCTTTGCAGCAACAATAATAAAATTTGTAAAACAAGGTAAAAACAGAGATTGTTTCGTTAACTCTGCGCATTATTTCCAATCATTTATACACTACTTCTAGTTTGCAGTCCCACGATATAATGAAAGGAAAGTAGTTCATAGCTTACTAGATCTGTGCTGTTCATGTGTTAAAACTCCAACATCACTCGTGAAGTCTCAGTTAATTATTAAATTACTGCTAACTCAATTCGTTTCCAATTTTGCAGACTGTATCCACAAATACCACTGATGTCTCCAACATTATATCGTTTTTACAAGATGTAGTTTAGGAGAAGGAAACTTTCTTTTTAGATATATGTAAGTAAATCTCAATATCAGATCTACAAAAATAAATTTTAAAAAATGGTGCATTGGGAATCTATGGGTGAATGATCTGAAATTGAAAAATTCAACATTATTAACGTCAAATTTTAACACACTGGCACTTCTGTAAAGTAATCAGACTTTGTAGCTGTTTTGTACATGTGAGTCCAATAGCCTACTTAAAAAGATCGTGGTGGTGTTATCTGTTGATTCTATTCTTACTTGTTTGCATCCTATTCCAACATTTAGGCTTTTGAAGTACGGTTACCTGCTTCCCCTCGTCAGATTTTGTATGAGGATACCGAAATTGTGCCATTTTGCGTTACGTATTGGCCGGTTAAGTGTTTGTCCTGATTGACATTCTGCCCTTGCGAACAAACCGAATGCTGGGACAAAGCTATTGAAGGCTATAGAAGGCTATTGAAATGAACCAAAACATATACCCAGTAAGCGGAAAAATATAAACAATTTGTGTTAGTGACGTGTGGGCTTAAAGAATGAATTTCCATAAATGTTTCATCTGAATGTGGTCTATGTGGGATAATTTACTTGCGTTAATTCCATTTCATTCTGATTCGGTTATTAAATCCCATTACACCATTAGAGTAATAATAATACTTTATTTAACTGTGTCGGACACCTGGAATTATTCCATTCGAGCGAACTCACATTTCAGCATTGCGCTAATACCCCAAACCATGTAATTGCATAAGCAATTCAAGACCACTATCGACACGATGATGAAAAACAATTGCCACAGAGACAACGAATCTGAAAGCAACACCCAAAAACAGAGCGTGGCTTTTATATCGAGATAGTGTTTAAAAAGAATTTTCGGTGTAGAAAAAGAAGTGAACGCCATGTGACAGAATTTGTTTGGTCAACTACAATTTGATTTTTCTTTATTTCATTTATGCGATCTTATAATTGGAATTAATTGTTCTATTGATTCTATGTCCAAAGAGATTAACCATTTTTATGAGGTATGGGTAGCTGAAGGAAGATGAAGAAAGGAGTAGGAAAGAGGGTGGGCGTGACATCTTTTTCTGGGCATCTAATATATGAAATTGATCACCTAAGCGACTGACCAACACTGATTGAGAAGGTGCCCAATGCTGGAGTTGTTTCTTCGGCATGCTAGCGGCGCGAACATCTTGTTTACGTCCTCGCAGCGCAGCTCGCTCGCGGAGTTATTTACGTGATTCTGTCATCTTAGCAGTCTGTATTTTCTTAGAAAGAGAATGGTTTATCCAGACGGGAAATCGACATTGAAGATCACCTTTTCACCTGAATATTCTCGACCAAAAGCACTTGAAATGAACAGTTAATCAGAGATGAGGTGAAGATGGATTGCAACGACCTTTCTGGCATCTACCTTTCTACAACGAGCAGTGTGGTGTACGCGAAACTGATTAATGAAGAAGTGTGTGACAGAATTGTATGTGCAACTAGAAGTGGTCTTAAATTCCGCCACTGTGATGGACACATCGGTGAGATAATTTTGGGACACGGACTTGGACTGCAGACAATTCACATATGTGAAATTCCTTTCGAGGTGCTTTCAGAGCTGATGGTATCTGCATTCTGCCCGTATGGAAAAGTGATTAGCCATACAGTTGGAAAAGTGGATTCAATTCACCACATACTCGGTTCTCAATGGAGTACGACAGATCCGCACAGAGCTAACCAATCATGTGCCTTCCTACGTATATACTGGCGGATGCCGTGCCATTATAATTTATGTTGGCCAGCCGAAGACGTGCTCGAGGTGCGGCCAAGAAGGACACATCCATTCCATCTGTCAGCAATGCACAAACGCAAAGTTGCCGCCTGGGGACCAGAGGTCCACGACTACCCCAACGACGCTCCCGCTGACGTTTCGAGGTTTCCATAACGACCTCCAACTGCGATCACCGCTGGCTTCTACTACTGACCCATCGCCGTCTCTGGTAGTGCCTCAGTGTGTTGCGGACGGAACGACGCCTACACTCTTGCTCCTCCTCCTGTCTTTTGAAGTGGTAAGCAATCTCTGGCACAAGGGATGGCCCTTGACTAGGGTTGTGCCTACTGATGCTTTTGTGCTGATCATCAGGATACCAAGGCGTCTTCGGACACTGAAGATCACGTGCACAGACAGCGGTCGCCGGAGAAACATCTGAAATGACCGAATCGCCCCGTCTGACACCTACAGGACGCAGACTAAGACGATGGCGATCACATCTCCCAAGATGTTTCCCCAATGGATGATTCCCTTTGGAAGCACCAGCCTGCCCCCCGTCGGATGTACAAACATCCTCGCACGCACGTGGCGCTGAGCCTAAGGACGTTGAACAGCATCTGAGCCCGCACCACTCTTTCACCGCCGACATAACAACGCCTTAGGACGCGGCAGGTACTCCAGTGGACGCACTACGTCCCAGCACCTTTGCATGGTTTGATGATGTACAAGACGAAACGACAGCAGCGGATCCTGCTCTAACCAACGACTGATAATCGACAGGGGTACTGGATGGGTATGTGCCGCCTGCTGGAACGATATTCCAGTTCGCTGCTGCTCTTCCTGCCTCATTGAGCGTCCCAGTAGTCACATTTTAAGCTTACAGGATTGGCTCCATCAATGTCTATTGTCTGTGGCTATGTTTTATGTCTCTCGCCTTGCACTGACAGTGGTAGTGGGACAACTATCCTTTTAAAGGAAGGCATTGAAGTAGACGAAGTGACTTACCTACCATCTACAGGGGATCTTGCTGTGACCTTCCATGGTGTCTGAATCATCAATGTTTATGCTCCCTCGAGTACGGCCAAGCGGTAGGAATGGTCCTGATTCAATTAAGAAGAGTTTGCTCTTTTGTTTGGGGGCCGCTAAGACCGTATTATTCTCCTCATCCACTTCAGTTGGGTGTTATCCCAGACGTACCAACATCCCCATTTCATTACATGCCAGCAACTCGAGCTGCTCATGCGTGGTCTGAACTTCACCGATACTTGGGACCTCGTGCATGGTGATCGTCGTGGGTGTACGTATGTCACCAGCCATTCAGCAAGATGTCTTTACCGCGTCTATGTCTCCCAATGAATCGTAAGTGCCACGCTTGACGATCAGTTGTTGCCTTTGGCCTTCTCCGACCATATCACCTACATTTGCACTTTTTCTCTGCAGAGGCAAAAGGTGTGGCACGATCGAAGCCGTGGAAAGTGAATATCACCCATCTCAAACATCGAGAATGCAGGCAGGTCGTAGAGACGGCTTAGAACAACTGTGTGCGACGCCTTCACTAGTCTCTGCAAACTTTCAGGCCGTGCCCCCTCAGAATGATATCGCAGACGCCTCTGTGGTTCCTACAAACAGTTCCATGCAACAGGGGACCAGAACACTGCGGTAATGAATGATGTTCTCCCCTCGCTGACAGTAACCCTAAACACGGCTCCTGTGGAGATTCTCACTGCAATGATCTATGGTTCAAATGGCTCTGAGAACTATAGGTCATCAGTCCCCTAGAACTTAGAACTACTTAAACCTAACCAACCTAAGGACAACACACATATCCATGACCGAGGCAGGATTCAACCTGCGACCGCAGCGGTCGCGCTGTTCCATACTACAACCGCTAGGCCACTCCTGCCGGCAGTGATGCAGTGATGATTATGGTTGATGCTCTTCATAATGTTGCGGCCAACAAAGCCCCAGGACCTGAAGGCTTCCTGCTGTCTTTTTCTGCACATACGACGACATCATGGCTTCTCACTGGACTGTGACGTATGAAGAACTGATGAACCATTACCTTCGCCTCCCACTGGAATTCATAGAAGGTCTGCGTATCCCGGCTCCATGCCGTCTGAGTGTCGGGAAGTTGGACATTATTGGCTGTTGACCATGTTAAAATGTGACTTCAAAATTTGTAACCAGAATCTTGCCGCTCGCCTTCAGTGCGTTGTCCCTGAAGAAATCTCTATGGATGAAAGGTGCTTTGATGGTGACAGTCACATTCAGACGGCACTCAGCGATTACTGTGCCTGGCAACGACTTGCTGTAGTCGCGGTTCCTTAGTGATAGTGGACTTGGACCAGTCATTTGATAGAGCAAGTCATGACTTTCTGGAGAAAGTGTGGTGATGGATAGCCTTCCCCCTCACATTTATACACATCGTCCTGCCACTTCTCTTAGGTGTCAGGTCGAGAGTGCTGCTCAGTGGCTGTGTGGTGGGCTCTGTTACTATCATGTGGTCGGTACGCCAGGTGTGCTCGCTGTTGATGCTTCTTTATGCCATCGCCCTTGAGCACATCACGGTTTGAGGAGGCAGTTGACAGGGATAACAATGAGGGGGCACGCTTTCATCCACCATGCATACGCAAATGACTTGGTGTTCTGTCAGAGGAGGCACTGGAATGGAGCAACCAGTATGGGACTGCTGAAGGAATCCAAGTGAACCTGACGAAATCTGGTGCTATGTTTGCTGGCAGAGGTCTTTCAGCAGGGATTGTGGCTCCATTTACATTAGTTGACAAACTCAAATGTTTGGAATCACCTTGACGCATGCTATAGGCATACAGCGCACGGTGCACCGTCTCTTTTTAACTAAAAGCCAGCTTCAAGCTCGTTCGGGACAACCTCGTGAGAGCACTGGACGTAATACTACTGGTGGATTTTGTTAAAACTCATCTGGCTTCGTGACTACTACATTTGGCACAGATTTTGCCGGTGCGAAGGCACAGACACGGAAGGCGGCGTTAGGCTACTTTGTAAGTGCAAGTCTCATCATCAGAGTCCGCTACGACATGCTAACGTTTCCTCTTCGAGACGGCGGCCCTGGTCTTGTTAACGTCCATGCGAGAGCAGCTGCCACTCATGTAAGTGCGATGGTTAAATCGTGGACCCATCGCCGAACCGGGTTATCGGGAAGCCTAATTCATGGACTGTTCCCTCCCTCCAGAGTGGGACCGTTGCAGTACCACATATTTCTTCCCCTCTCTCCGACATCAGGACCTATTTCATCGAATATAGCTGTGTCCATGCCCACTTTCCCAGTGTAAGGAACCCTACGGCACTTGATATTCAATGCCTAGTAATGAGAAATCATACTCGGAACGTTGTGGAAAGCGACACCCTACAGTGGCATGGCCTGTGGTCTGGCATTCTCTACATCAGGTCCCCCTGAACACGGACACTCGTGTTACCTGGTATCAGGCTGCTAATGGGAAAACGTGACACATCTTCGTCTGCATTCTATTAACATGACAGATTCGCCGCTTTGGCCACATTGTCACACGCTAGACACGGACGAACATCGACTGATGTGTGGACCTTCCGCCTAGGTATGGCAGCTGATTCAGATAATGCTTGCCTTTCTTATACATACAGCTCCCCACGCCATTACACCGAAGACATTTCTATTCCCAGATAAGACTTCCCAGGTACGAAAACCAGAGCTATGAACTCAATAGAAGGTCTTCCGATCACTTATTCTTTCCACGAAGGGGGATAAGATTGTTCTTGATTTTTGGATATTCCTGCAAGATCAATTTACCTTTTCTCATGCACAATCCGAGATACCGTCAGTACTGTGTTAATATTTTGTGTAGTGCCTTCTTCCTCCCTCCCCCCCCCCCCCCCCTTGAAACTTGGGTGTCCCGGGAATGAGAAAGTGATTTTGGGGATTCTGAGTGCATCTACGGACAAGTTGGCGGGGAGACGAATGCCATTTTCGTTTGTTTCCCGAGGGGGGGGGGGGGCGATTTTAATTACGTATATGTTTGTTATTGATGTAAATTGCACATCATTATTTTACCCCTACGGGGCTTCCTACGGGATCTAAAGCAATTTAAGAAGAAAAAGCAAAAAATAAAAACGGGAAAAAATGGTAGTAAAAAAGGCCTGTTTCGAAAAAAGAGAAAATAGGTAGAGCTGATCTCCGCTAAAGGCAAGAGTCCCCAGTGCGACTCTCGATCTTGCACATCGATTTAATCTGCCAGGAAGTTTCACATCAATGGACGCACCACTGCTGATTGAAAATCTCATTCTGGCATAATATCAAGGAAAACGCCACGCCCTCTTATCGAAATCAGCCAGTGCAGCATCATTTCCCTTCTTCATATGTCACGAGGTAAGATATACATCGTTGCATGTGTCTTCGGACATCGAGAAGCACACAAAGTGCAAGAAAATAACATACGTAGCAAAATGCAATAAAATAAAATTATTTGTTTGATATGTTAACTTGCAGACGAAATTAACTGTGCAGTAGATATATTCATTTCGTTTTCCTTGGTTCAAATTCTCTCTGACATGTAGGCCTACAACGGTTGCCAAGCGTGGCCGGATGTGTAACTGGCGTTAACAGCGCCTGATGTTGTTGGTGACCGTGAAAAATACAGAGATTTCTTGTGTTTGTATAAGACAGAATTATCAGTACATTAGAGAGTTTGCAAAGCCCATCATTGTGGGTCTCTATTTGGCCGTCTGGTCGAACTGTGCTATAAACAGATTTTGGGGCATTGGGATGTGTGGTTGTGGGCCAACGTTGAATTGTGTGTAAACGTGAGGGGTGGCGTATCGAGGTTCTGGTCGCCCATCCCTGTGGGTCTCCATTTGTCCATCTGGTCGAACTGTGCTATAAGTGAATTTTAGGGCATTGGGATGTGTGGTGGTGGGCTAATGTTGAATTGTGTGTAAACGTGAGAGGTGGCGTATCGAGGTTCTGGTCGACCACGCTTGTGGGTCTCCATTTGGCTGTGTGGTCGAACTGTGCTATAAGCTAATTTTAGGGCATTGGGATGTGTGGTGGTGGGCCAATGTTGAATTGTGTGTAAAGGTGAGGGGTGGCGTATCGAGGTTCTGGTGGACCACGCTTGTTGGTCTCCATTTGGCTGTGTGGTCGAACTGTGCTATAAGCTAATTTTAGGGCATTGGGATGTGTGGTGGTGGGCCGATGTTGAATTGTGTGTAAACGTGAGGGTTGGCGTATCGAGGTTCTCGTCGACCACGCTTGTGGGTCTCCATTTGGCCGTGTGGTCGAACTGTGCTATTAGCAGATTTTGGGGCATTGGGATGTGTGGTGGTGGGCCAATGTTGAATTGTGTGTAAACGTGAGGGGTGGCGTATCGAGGTTCTGGTCGACCACGCTTGTGGGTCTCCATTTGGCTGTGTGGTAGAACTGTGCTATTAGCAGATTTTGGGGCATTGGGATGTGTGGTTGTGGGCCAACGTTGAATTGTGTGTAAACGTGAGGGGTGGCGTATCGAGGTTCTGGTGGACCACGCTTGTTGGTCTCCATTTGGCCGTGTGGTCGAACTGTGCTATTAGCAGATTTTGGGGCATTGGGATGTGTGGTTGTGGGCCAATGATGAATTGTGTGTAAACGTGAGGGGTGGCGTATCGAGGTTCTGGTCGACCACGCTTGTGGGTCTCCATTTGTCCGTGTGGTCGAACTGTGCTATTAGCAGATTTTGGGGCATTGGGATGTGTGGTGGTGGGCCAATGTTGAATTGTGTGTAAACGTGAGGGGTGGCGTATCGAGGTTCTGGTCGACCACGCTTGTGGGTCTCCATTTGGCCGTGTGGTCGAACTGTGCTATTAGCAGATTTTGGGGCACTGGGATGTGTGGTTGTGGGCCAACGTTGAATTGTGTGTAAACGTGAGGGGTGGCGTATCGAGGTTCTGGTGGACCACGCTTGTTGGTCTCCATTTGGCCGTGTGGTCGAACTGTGCTATTAGCAGATTTTGGGGCATTGGGATGTGTGGTGGTGGGCCAATGTTGAATTGTGTGTAAACGTGAGGGGTGGCGTATCGAGGTTCTGGTCAACCACGCTTGTAGGTCTCCATTTGGCCGTGTGGTCGAACTGTGCTATTAGCAGATTTTGGGGCATTGGGATGTGTGGTGGTGGGCCAATGTTGAATTGTGTGTAAACGTGAGGGGTGGCGTATCGAGGTTCTGGTCAACCACGCTTGTAGGTCTCCATTTGGCCGTGTGGTCGAACTGTGCTATCAGCAGATTTTGGGGCATTGGGATGTGTGGTGGTGGGCCAATGTTGAATTGTGTGTAAACGTGATAATTGGCATATCGAGGCTCTGGTCGACCACGCCTGACCAGCGCAAGGGAGAATCGCCGCACTGCACATCAAGCACATCGTAACATCCACACACGTCTGCCTAGAGCAATTAACGAACTCCCTTCAGCAACAGACTCGCTCCAGCATAACTATGTTACGCGACCCCACTGCTCGGAGTCAGGCAGCCAGCAGCCGGCCTGGGGAAGTACCTGCCCGTGCTTAAGCTGCCGTTGACATCAGAACACGGATGGCTGCATTGGGAGTTGAGTCGTGACCAGTAAGCATGGACTGCTGATGAATGGCGCAACATTGTCTTCAGCGACGAATTGCGGTTCTGCGTAAGTCTGGAATACCATCCAACATTGGGGAGTATGACAATGGCTTGCGAAGAGGTCCCGTTTTTCCAGTGATTTGGTGATGTGCAACAGTATCACTTTTGTCGTCACGGTGTTTGTTGATGGTGGTGGTGGAGGGTGTCGGACAGGACTTCAGGTCACCGCTGGCAGCGGTGAAGTGAAGTTTAAAAAATCTTAATATAGAAGAAATGTCACAGACGAACATTTAGGAGATGCTTTACACATTCAACAGACTGTTAGAGATATAATTTGACATAATTTTGGATTCAAAAGACAAATTACACACCTCTCGCTAAATATACTAAAGCGTAATGAAGTGTACGCGAGGTTTTCACAGAATTTTGTATTTGTGTTAAACAACAATAAACTTCGATATAATTCTATTCTTGAATTTCTGAGATTTTGTGTTAATGGCCCCCAATGAGAGTCAAAACTCGACATGTGGCTCTAATGATCTAGCAGGTGGTAGATGCCTGCTATAAGATATTTAACTATCGTCACGTAGATCAAAGATTGGCAGTCAATGGTAAAGTAAAAAGAACTATCTCGTTTATTATTGCATATTACATAAGTCTTAAAATTATTCTGGAATCATGAGGCGCCACGGCTCTCACATAAGTTTCAGGAACGACTTCTTATAGCAAGACTCACGCCTCGGCGTCGTTGGAAACTTTGTACTTCGACTGGTACTGGAATTAGCCCATCATCAGGAGAGAAAACATGCTATTTAACCGCTATGTATTTTCATTAGCTAAATGATCCACAGAGATTCACGCATATCATTACCTGATTTAGATGTGTAACAGAACGTACACGTTACGTACTTGTACCATTTCGTAGTAGGAGCACCGTATCTTTCTCTAGCCCGAATACATCTGTATCTACGCGCCGCCGTCCAGCGGACAGTGCAATTGCTGGGGCTTATGTTTTGAGCTGTAACTGACTTGTGTACTGCGTTCATTGTAAGAATAAATCTACTGTGTATTCTTTCGCGTTTGCTCGAATCTCACAGGATTTCGTTTCACGTGGAGTGGCTAGCCAATCTGTCTCGTGGATACTCACGTACGATAATAAGGGTGTTTTCTGCTGTGCGTTACGAGCACTCTGACTCATCCGCCTGCGGTGACACAGGAAACAGCGTTAGCGGTGCACTGACCATTCAGTTGATCCTAGTAACCTGCAGTGACATTAACAGCTGCAGTTACAGACGAGCAGCCAAACACTGTAGCTTTGAATGTCATTTGTTCTTTTAAACAAAATGAAATACATACGGCAAAACATCGGTAATATGCTTCTCAGGGGACCAGACGGAAAACATAACAAACTCTCCTTCATAGCTAACATGATACTGTGATTAAAAATAATAGCCATACAAATCCTAATTATACGCAGGGTAATTTTCATTCGTGAACAATGTGTAATGTGAAAATCTTACTCAAATGATTTCACCGTGTGTTTAATTATTGAAGCCACTAAAAGTAAGTCTGTCGTCTCATAGTCCTTGAGCTCCTTCCATATCCGTTTCCGAGGAAAAAGTTTCTGTCCTGGATATAGTGTTTGCTATGCTGATAACGAGGCGAGCGCCAACAGAATCCACGAAGTCATCCAAGTGCCCCGTGTTCTCCTCTTCGTTTATGACACGTTGCTCTGCATCCCGCCTGTAAGTTTGACACCTTAAATGTCTCCTTATTACTCGCGACAAATCCTTCAGCTTGGCTCCACAATGATTATACTGAGTTCTGGATGCAGTGGTACGGAAGCAACTGTAAAAATACAGCATTTGTACGGTGTGCCCGATGCCGTGAAAATTATTGTTTTCCATGTTTCTACGATGCTTAACACTCTAGTTCGTGTGAGACAGTACCTATTGTACAAAACACTGATAAAGAGTCCAAATAAAAAGCATTAGATTTTTCTTAATATCGATAATTAATAATTTATGTGTAGTTAAATCTACAATTTTTCAAGAATTATTTAATTACAAACAAGAACATGGGATTTTTTCATAAAAATGATCATTTTCGAGTGTGTTAATTAGGGTATATATGATGAATTTTGTACTTCAATGTTGTAAGTAATCGAACTGAACGAAAAAGTATAAAAATAAAATAAAAGGGGAATATTCGAATCCGGGATACACAGGAAAGCCGATTACCGTTTTCCAACATAAACTATTACGCCACGAGTCTGGAAAACAGAAATACCTTAATGTCAGCAAATGCAGTTGCTCGGAAAACTTCAAATCCTATTTTCTCTATAAAATTGTGAATAACATTAAGAACAACCCGATTCTCGCCATTTGATCGGTATTCCACACACTTGTTTCGCTACGGAAGCAGAGGCAGCCATTTCTTCAGTACCTGTTAACAGGGCGATGATAAAAGCAGAAACTTTACAGACTGCTACTGAACAGGATTTTTGATATAAAAACTGCATAGGTAAAAACGACTGAGAATAGCTTCGATGGATAACACAGTAATAAGATGAACATTTCATTGGTCAATAAGAACTGTCAAAGAAACTCAAACCTGAGTCCCTTAACATGCAAAGGACCGCTTTTCAGGAAGACACAAATTTAAAACTTGCAAAGATGTCAACGCCACAATCTGACGATGGACTGACGCCCGAAACTAAAAGTCAAACAATAAAATAATTTCTAGAAAATTTGTGAATGGTTGCAGTATTTCATACAGTGTGATTTAGGAGGACATTTTAATTTAAAGTTGCTGTATGGTATCGGCGAATAACTACGGCATTGCAGTGTGTATGTTGTCAAAAATGACGCTGCAGTGTTCTTTCGTACAAGAATGCCGCATCGGTTTCTCAACAAAACAGGTACTGCAATATCCTAATCATCACGTTCTTGTTTGTTGACGTCAGGTTTATTCTTATGATGGGCGAAGTAGCACCGTGCTCCTGTTACTATTGCTGTGCTCATGCTGTGTGTGTTATATTTATTATTCATAAGCTCATCACCTGTGTGCTGCCTGGTAAGTTGGGTGACGATAATTCGAAAAAAAACAAGATGAAATGTTTTCTTTCTATGACATTTGTTAATTGGGGAAATCTTCCAACACAATTTTTTAACAACAATATTATGGAAACGCTAGGTTCCTGTTCACATTTGGTCGTAGGCAGGCACAATGAAAGCTCAAGTACACTACTCGCCATTAAAATTGCTACACCACAAAGATGACGAGCTATAGACGCGAACTTTAACCGGCAGGGACAAGATGCTGTGATATACAAATGATTAGCTTTTCATAGCATTCACGCAAGGTTGGCGCCGGTGGCGACACCTACAACGTGCTGACATGAGGAAAGTTTCCAAACGATTTCTCATACACAAACAGCAGTTGACCAGCGTTGCCTAGTGAAACGTTGTTGTGATGCCTCGTGTAAGGAGGAGAAATGCGTAGCATCACGTTTCCGACTTTGATAAAGGTCGAATTGTAGCCTACCGCGATTGCGGTTTATCGTATGGCGACATTGCTGCTCGAGTTGGTCGAGATCCAATGACTGTTAGCAGAATATGGAATCGGTGGGTTCAGGAGGGTTATACGGAACGCTGTGCTGGATCCCAACGGCCTCGTATCACTAGCAGTCGAGATGACAGGCACCTTATGCACATGGCTGTAACGGATCGTGCAGCCACGTCTCGATACCTGAGTCAACAGATGGGGACATTTGCAAGACAACAACCATCTGCACGAGCAGTTCGACGTTTGCAGCAGCATGGACTATCAGCTCGGAGACCATGGCTGCGGTTACCCTTGACGCTGCATCACAGACAGGAGCGCCTGCGATGGTGTACTCATCAACGAATCTGGGTGCACGAATGGCAAAACGTCATTTTTTCGGATGAATCCAGGTTCTGTTTACAGCATCATGATGGTCGCATCCGTGTTTGGCGACATCGTGGTGAACACACATTGGAAGCGTGTACTCTTCATTTTCATACTGGCGTATCACCCGACGTGATGGTATGGGGTGTCATTGTTTACACGTCTCGGTCACCTCTTCTTCGTATTGACGGCACTTTGAACAGTGCACATTACATTTCATATGTGTCACGACCGTGGCTGTACCCTGCATTCCATCCCCGCGAAAACCTACATTTCAGCAGGATAATGCACGACTGTATGTTGCAGGTCCTGTGCGCGCCTTTCTGGATACAGAAAATGTTCGACTGCTGCCCTGTCCAGCAATTTCTCCAGATCTCTCACCAATTGAAAACGTCTGGTCAATGGTGGCCGAGCAACTGGGTCGTCACAATACGCCAGTCGCTATTCTTTATGAAGTGTGGTGTCGTGTTGAAGCTGCATGGGCAGCTGTACTTGTACGCGCCATCCAAGCTCTGTTTGACTCAACGCCCAGGCGTTATCAAGCCGTCATTACGGCCAGAGGTGGTTGTTCTGGGTACTGATTTCTCAGGATCCATGTATTCAATTTGCTTGAAAATGTAATCACGTGTCAGTTCTAGTATAATATATTTGTCCAATGAATATCCGTTTATCATCTGAATTTTGTCTTGGTGTAGCAATTTTAATGGCCAGTAGTGCATTTAATATTCACAAGTTCATCACCTGTCTGCTGCCTGATAAGTTGGGTGACGATAATTCGAACGAAATAAGATGAAATGTTTTCTTTCTATGATATTTGTTAATTGGGAAACCGTCCAACAGCATTTTTTGACAACATTACTATGGAAATCCAAGGTTTCTGTTAGCGCTTGGTCGTAGGAAGGCACAATGAAAGCTGAAGCATATAAAACAAATACCATTCTTTTCGTTCTGCCTGTCTGCGACCGAGCGTCTCCTATACATTATGAGCAGCATTGCATTCTTTTCATTACACTGTTGTTGTTCCATTCTGGGCATTAGTAAAGTTTTTAACGCGGAGGATAGGTTCCGCGAAGTAACACGTGTTCCTGGTGTTTGACCTATAAGGGGCAGTCAAAAAGTTTTAATTGTCACAGCAAAGCAGGATGGTCTCATCAGAGTTAACTTTTGTTCGCTTGCAGTGGAGCACGCCTAGCCTCTTGCCACACTGTGAAATAATCCGCCACCACCGTTCCGTAGGATGCCATTGTGGGAGTCGAAGCGAAACGACACAGCCCAGTAACAACACGGAGTATCGTGTATCAGCTCGCCTTCTGCAGTGGAAGGGGAACAACACTGCAACAGTCCATGCCGATTTGGCGGAAGCGTACGGCCACAGTGCACCGTCACGTGACACGACAGTCATGGGGGTAAGCGCTTCACGTGTGGTGAGATTAGTCTGGGAATGAAGGACGAAAAATAGGCGAAGTGCAGGCTCCGGTGTTCGAAGAATGGCGTATGACAATCTTGTCACAGTGAAAAAAGTGCAGATCGGTCCCGGAACAGTTTCCAACATGCGGCGGAGACTCCGAACACGACAATAAAGTGGCCGCCCGCTCTGGTTCCGCGACTGCTGACACCCGCTCGAAATGACTAAGCCCGTCGCATCGAGGCAGCTGCGGAACTTTTTCAACTGTGATAGGCCGATCCAGGTGACTTCTCTGGCCAGCTAAACACCACGTATGAGTGCTGGGTCTATCACAAGGCTCCGAGGGAAAGGAGCGAAGCAAGCAGCGCAAACATGTGGATTCATCAACCGCTGAAAATGGCGAAGAGGCAACCATAATCGGGCGAACTGAATCTGGAGCCGTCGTCATAGCTAACGTTGATGTGGACGCGGTCGGCACATCTCGATCTCTCGAGAGACAGCGCAACCGGCAAATGGGGCGAGCTGGCTAACGTGATTTGCGTCGTCAGCGCTCTACAGCGGCCGTTGTCGGCCTTATTTTGTTCGCAAACTACACAGTTTACGAATATGGGCATGCGTCAAATAGCTGCGTTTGATGGCGATTGTCGAAGAACAGTTGAGAAAACTAGGAAGAAAATTCTGGACTGATCGACTGCTTGAACATCGAATTGCTCGTAGATGAATACTACAATATGCTGTACAACAATCTGAGGTACATACTAGAAGAAGTTATTCGTTAACTCGATTGAATTTTCATCCTTTTTCGTTTTTATTTGAATGTAGTTAAGCTATAATGTCTAATGTCAAGCCGGCCGGAGTGTCCGCGTCGTTCTAGGCGCTGCGGTCGCAGGTTCGAATCCTGCCTCGGGCATGGATGTGTGTGATGTCCTAAGGTTAGTTAGGTTTAATTAGTTCTAAGTTCTAGGCGACTGATGACGTCAGAAGATAAGTCGCATAGTGCTCAGAGCCATTTTTTTTCTAATGTCTATTTGCGCGTGCATAATATCCACATTCTTGATCTTGCATTGACTACCATGTAAGTAGGCTGTTTACGTTTTCTTATTGGTAACGCCACGTAGCGCTCTGTATGAAAAACCACTGGCTGTGCTGTGCGCAGTCTGAGGCTGGTTTGCATTGTTGTCTGCCATTGTAGTGTTGGGCAGCGGCAGCTGGATGCTAACAGCGCGTAGCGTTGCGCAGTTGGAGGTGAGCCGCCAGCAGTGGTGGACGTGGGGAGAGAGATGGCGGAGTTTTGAAATTTGTAAGAATTGGTGTCATGAACTGATATATATATTATGACTATTAAGGTAAATACATTGTTTGTTCTCTATTAAAATCTTTCATTCGCTAACTATGCCTATCAGTATTTAGTGCCTTCAGTAGTTTGAATCTTTTATTTAGCTGGCAGTAGTGGTGCTCGCTGTATTGCAGTAGCTTGAGTAACGAAGATTTTTGTGAGGTAAGTGATTTGTGAAACGTATAGGTTAATGTTAGTCAGGGCCCTTCTTTCGTAGGGATTTTTGGAACTCAGATTGCGTTGCGCTAAAAATATTGTATGTCACTTTAAGCACAGTCGTGTATAAATTGTTGTAAGGGGACGTTTCATATGTCGACCCTTAGCCAAGGATACCTCACTGGAATCTTCTGATTTTTTTCTTGTAGTTTGTGTAGTTAGTGCAGCCTTTGTTTATTGCTAACGCGTAATCATAGAGAGAATTTCCTTTCTAGTTGCAGTCTTTCATTGTTGTACAGTAAAATAGTTGTGGCGTGCATGTAGTTTTGCACGAAGTATTTCGCAGCTGCGCTTGCAATTAACTAGATATTATTTTCAGTGCTATGTTAATGTGTTCTCTTATTTTAGTTCTTCAAATTTTGTTTTTCTGTGTTGTCGTGTGAAAAATTGTGACAATAGTGGCGTGTGAAAAACGTAACACTAGGCTCCAAAGTAAACTGAGAAATGACAGTGAAGACGAAAGCAGTGTGTTAGCGTCACCATGTAATGAATTCACTAACGTTCAAAGTAGTAATTTGATAATAGCGCATAGGGAAATGGAGCGGGCTGTAAATAATGGTGTAGGCAGTGAAACAATTAGTGAACAGGGAAGCATTATCGATCGATCGGTCGGCAACAGCTCGCCTCACGATTCCGAAATGACAGGACACAATCTTGCAAATACTGTAGATTCAGATTTTGCGTCCTCACAGTTTTCTCAAATAAATCAGGACACATTTTCTGTTTTTCAAACTGCGAATATTGGCGGTTCAAATGCATTGCCGAATAGCACTGAGGAACATGTTTCAGATACCAGTGCACTGTTATTACAATTAATACAACAAATGGGACGAAAGCTTCAAAAGTTAGACACAATGGAACAAAATCAGAGACAAACACACCAACAGTTGGACACAATGGAACATAATCTTCAAAAGTTAGACAAAATGGAACAAAATCAAAGACAAACACAGCAAAAGCTTCAAACGTTGGACACAATGGAACAAAAGCTTCAAAAGTTAGACACCACACTTGAACAAACACGTGAAGATTTAACTAATGAGTTACATAACATCGAATTGAAATGTCAAAAAGTCTGTAATGACGTAAAAACACAAATTTGTGAGCATTTCCAACCTATTTTTTCGCGGCATGAAAATGCATTACAGAATCACGAAGCAGCCATAAAAGAACTGCAAACTATTGTTCATGAAAATCATGAGACCTTGCAAGCTAAAACTGACTCAGTTGCATCTACCGATTCGGTTACGCAACTTGCAAAAACTCAAGCGAACTTAAAGGACACAGTAGATACTCTGAAAATTGGTTCAGAAAGACACACAGAGGAAATAATTTCACTGTCAGATAAAGTAGCCGAACTTTCAGATCAGTTCACTAACTTATCTACGAAGGTAGATGATGATCTGAATGACACAAAACCTGTAGCCTTCACTGACACTGAAGAGTATGAACAAATTAGGAAATTCAAACAGAATCAAAATCAAATCAACACACAGTACAAAAGAGAAATGCGGGAAGTACAAGATCAGTTGGCTCAAGTAATACAAGAATTTCATATTTCAGAGGACACTCGCGCCACAGTATGGGAAGAGGGACATAGCAATACAGAACAACCACAAAATAATAACACAGGGCATTTCGGAAATCATGAAAGTAATTGGCAAGGTGCACCGAATTTTGAGATGGAACCGCCGAAACGACGTAACAATGACCGATATGCGACCCGCCGACACGATGATTTTGACTATAAGCTGTTCATTACTACACGTAAATTCAAAACATTTAAGAATTCTGGCAACGACATTCATCCACAAGCGTGGCCCCATCAATTCTCTCATTGTTTTCCTCTCAACTGGTCATTAGAACACAGATTAGAATTTTTGTGTGGCTACTTGGAGAATGAACCAGCTGTAAGAATGCGATCGGTCATTCACGATTGCCACAGTGAAGGAGAATTTTACCATGCCTTCCTCTCAGCATATTGGTCTCAAGCCACACAAGACCGAGTAAAACATGGCATCATAATGATGAAAAATTTCGAACAATCTGAATTTTCCAGTCTTGTCAAATATTTTGAAGACATGTTACATAAGAATCAGTATCTTTCAAACCCATACAGCCCCTCAGAACTCATCCGAATTTGCTTAATCAAATTGCCGGAACATTTAAGGAATATTATTTTGGTAGGACGTTGCAAAGACGACACTGAAGCTTTCGAGCGACTCTTACAAGAACTGGAAATTGACACTGACAATCGCGGAACGCGAAAACAGAAGCACATCAATTACAGGTCATATCCGTCGCAATTCCGCGATGAAAGAAACAATAACTGGACACGACAAGGCCATTCTCACAACACAAATCGTGACCAAAACAGACACCACCTTTATGACAACCACTGGCAGAGTAATTATTACAGGGAAAGATCACCTCTCCGCGGTAATGACTATCACAGAGACTATCAGAGAAACAGACAATATGGAAACCAAAATAATTATTATCAAGGGAGACGGAATAACGTAAGACGCAACGGTCCAGCGCGCAGTTACGATTCAGGGAGAAATTCTCCACCACGTGACCGACAAGAAAGAAACTATGGAATCTACCGACATGACGACACACGATATGATCGTAACGACAGATCTGAATTGCAGCAGAACTGGCGGGATACAAACAGAGCAGGGCCCTCTCGACAAGGTGAATTTGTAGAAGTTAGGTCTCCTAATCCCAGTAACGACGCGCGCCAACAAAGAGGTAACAGACAATGACTCGTACCGCAGGCAGCCACGTGCGCCGGCTGGCTCCGAGAAAAATAACATAAGACGCTAACCTTGAGCAAAATTTTAGTATTCCTTACCGACGTGCACAACATGACAATTGCTTTGAAGTTAAAACTCTGCGAACTAGAAAGAGTAAAAGATGGCACCACATTTCACAGGTAAAACCGTTTATTGAAAGATAATCTGCTTTTTAACTTTGTCTTTGCCATAAAACATTTCACTTCACATTTCTAGTATGCTTTGTCACACTTAGAAACTGTTAACATGCAACAATGTTTTGAAGTTCACTATCCAGTCTAGAACCTACGGAACATATTTAGACAGTATTTACGAGTGCATTGTTATAGTGAACAGACATCACTGTGTTATTTCGTGTGTACATTCTTGCTTGTTAGTTGCACGATTACGTAACGACTATAAGGCTCACATGCTTAGAACATTTACCAGTATTGCTAATGAGATTTTAATGCAACATTTTGGTTTACTTGAAAATACATTCTGGATTTAAAGTACTTTCTGTGAAATACCAGATGATACAGTGGTTAGTTTATGTGACAGCTACACGATTTTATCACGACGCTACTAATGAGTGACAATTTACAATGTTGCTTTTGCAGTTTATCTGTTTTATATCTGCACAGTTTTTCTGAATTTTTCTGGAAAGTAAAACATGTTTTAGGAGTAACGTTTGTGGTATAGCTACAATGAGACAGCCTTTTCTGTAGCACAACAATACGTACAGTACAGTAATTACTTCATCACGGCAATAAGTGTAATAACTAAGATATCTATACGCAAAGCATTTCAATTTCGTTTATCATGAGGTAAGTACATTGACTTCTGCAGAACTTAGCTTTCGGAGGACAATAACTACGACACTTCCACAGAGATTGTCTTACAGCAAGACGCACATTTAGCGCTACAGGACACGCATTAAACTATTTGTTTTTCAACATATTTGAATTACAAAGAAAGTTTTCCGTGATACATTTCATTCCATTGCTGTAATCTGTAACACCTGAGGATATAATTACATTACTCTTCAGGGGGGTACACGCCTACTTTGTGTACCATGTGTTCGGCAAGCACAAGGAGCCCTAGCTAATATGGTATTTGCTTATACAACTTTACACGTCGGACCCGTATTTCTTTAACACATTAATTACACAGCTATCTGATCATTTAACTGGGAGAGACAAACATTCATTTTACTACATCAGTGACAGATGTTTACGTAATTACACAGTTGGATAACTTCACACTTACGAAATTGTATTTTGTCTGTACTTTGTGAACTGTTAATATTTTTTCAGAACCATTGTGATACTATAGGAGCTTTGAATGACATATTTGGTATGAGATTATGATTTTTAAAGTACGCTTGAGGCAGATGACACTTGACATGAGTAGAGAATTTTTTTTTAGGTTTTGAAATTATTGGAGGAAGCTACGACGATTTTGAGATTTGACTGAGGTGTTATGATATTATTATTACGATGACTATGTGTATTATGCTGTTGTGGTATGTTTATGGTCAATAAGCTGATGCTGTATGAGTTATTTGATTATGCTATGTATCTGTTATGATGAAATATTGAAGAAGTGTCGACGAATATATATATGTGTAATAATGTAAGAAATAATGAGTAGTGGTTAGGGACTCTGATTTGTGAAAAAGGATGTTGGAAACCGAGAATCGTACTTTAAGAGTTATGAAATGTGTGTATATGTGTGAATGTATCACTATGCTGGCGAAAATTTTTTGGACACTGTTATATTTACAGTATTTTCTTTCTACAGATTTGAAACGCCAATTCTCGACCTGTGAATTTTTTTTATATGAGACTGTCACTGCTGTCGTAAATATTTCGGTAAGAAAATTAAGTGACCACCTTCACATAATGCGTCGTGGGCACCCTGCTCCGCAACAGTCGCCTGGAAAAAAGTCATTAGTGTGTGCCTTTCAGAGGCACAGGAGGAGAGAAAAAAAAAGGGAGGCCATTAACCTCGCTATTGACATTCCTTTGAAGAAAGCATCGTAAATACGACACACTCAAACTTGGAAACATATGATTATACTGTGAACCTCTTAATTTATGATATTTACTGAAATGAAATGATGAGAAACGTTTCATGTCTACTGGCTTGCTAGTTGGAAGATTGTTTACTGCATTATGAAATGCTTTATGGCTAGCGAATGACGTTTCACGCCTTGCTTTGCCTATTTTGTTTAATATCTAATTTCTAGCTGCACTGCAGCATTGGTTAAAATAAAATTTTATAGATGCACTAATATGAATATTTTCTGTCTACAGATCCAGTATATAATAATAATGTGATATACTTCCAAAAAAAAAACGAAGTAGCACAAAAAGACATTTCCCTTCACAGAAATTGCATACAGAATTGTCTTCTCAAGTACATGGTAATATTTTTTTTACAATAAGTTTTTGTGGTGCACCATTTTAATTACATAGACATTAAGATGTGAATAGACATTGTCCTTATCTGCATTGTTGTCTTTAGCGTAATATTTTTTCTGCTTAAGCTTTGTCATGTTTAGATATAAATTATTACATTTATTGCTGCTCGCTATGCTTACTTGCATTTTTTTGTCATTGCTGTTTGTATTAATTGTTTTGTGCCGCTGCATTGCCTCGTCCCTTAGTTTAGCATCTGAGCTCAGTAGATTTAAGTTAGCTTAAGAGGGGGTAGCCTATATAAGAGAATGAGTTGCGATGGATTTGAAGAAATGCACTGAGAGGTTATATGAGAAAAGTACAGAAAGCAGGTATAGATAGGACATTTTGGAAATAATGAAGAACGAAGGGAGATCTCCGAGAAGTAAAGAAAGTTTTGTTTGCAAAATACTGCAGTAAAACAAACCCTGCCCTTTCCTTGTGTTATTCCACTATGTGTTTGTGTACCCTTGTGTATTTATGTTCTTCCTGTCTTTAAATGTTTATCTGATAAGACTTATGTTGCAGAATTTTTCTAATACTAAGCTACATTCACTATGATGAGGAATACTGTTACCCTCAAATATAATTTGCATTAATAACATGTTATTTCCTTTGTAAAGATGTTTACACATTATATATTCTGTTTTGTTCTAATGCTCATTCGTGAAGTTGTTGTTTCGAAATTTATTCTGATTTTTTATGTATGTGCTCCTGTCATAATTCCTGTAACACTGATGTATATGTTATTTCGATTCTTTTGTAAAGCCTGCATTACTGCAAATGTTATCTGTACTATTATGTTCTTTAATGATATATTTTGTACCTTTGTTATTGTATTCTTATGTTATAAAATTGTAATTGACACCAGTTCATCAAATTAAGTAATTTGTAAATTACATTTCAATGCACACGTTTCTGTTGGTCATAGTATATGGACAATATGTGAGATGTACGGCCTGATAGTGTTTGCACGTGTGTTAATAATTCAGTAAGGGACTGGATAACAGCATTGCTGGTTGTAAGGACATTTCAAAAACTATTTTTGTGAGTGCACAAGTGGTGGTTATGGACTTGCTATATTATCCGCAAGACTCTTCAATGGTGATTGTGCGCCTGCACAGTCAAACAGATGGCTTCTGGCCATCTCTACAAGGGCTACAGTGGGTCTACACCTTTGATGACCCACCAATACCATTATTTCTACAAGGACTGCAGTGGGTCTGCACCTCTGGTGGCCCACCAACAGTAATCTCTACCAGGACTACAGTGGGTCTGCTCTGTGATGACCTACCTAATGATAGTCTTCAACGTCGACTGACTCTGCTGTGGCCCATTACCTGTCTGCATGTCCAGAGTCAGCACTGTCTTTCGCTGGAAGGACAACACTACTTCTTCAAGACTGCTTAGAAATCCACTACTTCCAATTGCAATTTCTTTTATTGCTCATACTTTGAAAAAAAACACTACAATTTTACTATGATGAACGATCAGGACTGTCTTTATGGACTGTGAGAGAATTTTAGCTTTTGAACAACATTGTATCGATAAGTGTGTGCATTTGATATCTTTGTTATAGTAATTATGAAAAATTTTATCAAATCATTATTGGCCACTGCCCAAAACAATTTGTAAAAATTTTTTGTGCTGACCATGGGGGCTATGTAACTAGGCTGTTTACGTTTTCTTATTGGTAACGCCACGTAGCGCTCTGTATAAAAATCACTGGCTGTGCTGTGCGCAGTCTGTGGCTGGTTTGCATTGTTGTCTGCCATTGTAGTGTTGGGTAGCGGCAGCTGGATGCTAACAGCGCGTAGCGTTGCGCAGTTGGAGGTGAGCCGCCAGCAGTGGTGGACGTGGGGAGAGAGATGGCGGAGTTTTGAAATTTGTAAGAATTGGTGTCATGAACTGATATATATATTATGACTATTAAGGTAAACACATTGTTTGTTCTCTATTAAAATCTTTCATTCGCTAACTATGCCTATCAGTAGTTAGTGCCTTCAGTAGTTTGAATCTTTTATTTAGATGGCAGTAGTGGTGCTCGCTGTATTGCAGTAGCTTGAGTAACGAAGATTTTTGTGAGGTAAGTGATTTGTGAAACGTATAGGTTAATGCTAGTCAGGGCCATTCTTTCGTAGGGATTTTTGGAAGTCAGATTGCGTTACGCTAAAAATATTGTATGTCACTTTAAGCACAGTCGTGTATCAATTGTTCTAAGGGGACGTTTCAACCAAAGCTCTGTAACAACGTACTTCATCACATAGATTTGAAGATCGAGAATCGTTTCGTAACTTTATTCTGATGGAAGCTGCCCACCTTCACTGAAAAAAATTTATGGGGTAGATACAAATATGATACAGTCCATTAACCGAAATCTAGGTGGCGATCTTTTCTGAACAGCACGTTGCGACGCATCCCAGATATGCTCAATAATGTTCATGTCTGAAGAGTTTGGTGACCAGCAGAAGTATTTAAACTTGGAAGACTTTTCCTGGAGCCACTATTTAGCAATTCTGGACGTGTGGGGTGTCACATTCTCCTGCTGGAATTACCAAAGTACGTCGGAGTCCACAATGGACATGAATGGTTACAGGTGATCACACAGGATACTTACGTACGTGTCACTTGTCAGAGTTATACCTAGACGTATCAGGGGTTCCATATCCCTTTAACTAAACACGCCCCACACCATTACGGAGACTCCACTAGATTGAAGAGTCCCCTGCTGATATGCAGGGACGATGGATTCATGAGGTTGTTTCCATACCAGCACACGTCTATCAGTTCTATACAACTTGGAACGAGACTCGTCTGACGAAGAAACATGTTTCCAGTCGTCAACAGTCCAATGTCGGCGACGACAGGCTCAGGTGAGGCCTAAAGCTTTGTGTCGTGCAGTCATCAACGGTGCACGGGTGAGCCTCCGGCTCCGAAAGTTCATAACGAAGATGTTTCGTTGTTCGCACGCTGATACTTGTTGATGGCCCAGCACTGAAATCTGCAGCAGTTTGCGGAAGGATTCTCTTCTGTCGTCTTGGGTCCCGTTCTTGCAGGATCTTTTCGGCAGCAACGATGTCGGAGATCTGATGTTTTACCACAACCCTGATATTCACGGCACACTCGTCAAAAGGTCGTACTGGATAATCCCCACTTCATTGCTACCTCGGAGATGTTATGTCCCATCGCGCGTGCGCCATCTATAGTAACATGTTCAAAGAAATGGCTCAAATGCCTCTGAGCACTATGGGACTGAACATCCGAGGCCATCAGTCCCCTATAACATCTGAGGCCATCAGTCCCCTATAACCGAGATCAAGGTGGAGACCTTTTCTGAACAGCATGTTGCAACGCATCCCAGATATGCACAATAATGTTCATGTCAACCTAAGGACATCACACACATCCGAACTGAAGTGCCTAGAACCGCTCGGCCACTGCGGCCGGCACACCAGGGTCAGATTCACTTCTTGATAACTTGCCATTGCAACAGTCATAACCGATCTACCAACTGCGCCAGACACTTGTCGTCTTTTATGTATAGGCGTTGCAGACCGCAGCGCCGTATTCTGCCTGTTTACCTATCTCTGCATTTGAATACGCATGCCTATAAGTTTCTTTAGCGCTTCATTGTTGTAAGGAAACGCAACGCGGAAGATAAACAGATCAAATAATGCCAGAATCGAATGTTGTTAGACGTTTTGCTACAGAATAATGTGCGGGTAGATCGAATAAGTAATTGGGGGGGGGGGGGGGTACTGAATCGAATTGTGGAAAAAATTACCACTTATCTTGACTACAATAATGGACTGGTTGAGGTTAGACATCTTGGGGCATTAAGGGCTAGCCAGTTTGGTGATGTTAGAGAAACGTTTTGGTAGGGGATGCTGTCAAAAAATGGTTCAAATGGCTCTGAGCTCTATGGGACTTAACAGCTGTGGTCATCAGCCCCTAGAACTTAGAGCTACTTAAACCTAACTAACCTAAGGACATCACACACATCCATGCCCGAGGCAGGATTCGAACCTGCGACCGTAGCAGTCGCACTGTTCCGGACTGCGCGCCTAGAACCGCGAGACCACCGCGGCCGGCAGGGGGATGCTGTAGCATGTGTGCCGATAAATGGTGGTCAAAAATTGTAGAGGGAGGTGAATGCTTGTGTGCAGTAAGCAGGTGCAAAGTAGTGTAGGCTGCAGTAGTTATGAACGGGTAAAAAGACTTGCACAGGAAAACTGTAGTGGGGAGCTACACCAAATCAGTCTTTGGACAGAAGACCACGACAACAAACAACAATGAGGCATTTTCCAGAAGAAATGCTTATAGGACAAAATGTTTACTTGAGAAAGGTATAACGTTCTCTGACAGCAAGCATCCAAAGTGAAAGTTAAAAGAACATTTCGATGTATAATGCTCACTGTAACACATAATTTGTATGTATTTCTGTTAATTGAATTTCAAAAGGACGCTTAATTTTGTGAGGAAAAAGATAATTATGAATTTTGCTTTATAAAGTATTATTCAAAGAGTTTGAAGTACTATCTGTGGCGGAGGATGTGGAAACCGTCACAGGAGAAACGATATGTAGTCAAAACTGACAAAGACTGTCCAAGAATTAGTTAAGATATAAATAGGAAATATGTTGTAATAGAATCGCTTGGTGCACGGACTGAATGGGAGAGGAACCCGTGACGTTGCATTAGGCTCTTACGTAGTCTTCATTTGTCATAAGTCGATGATCGACGCCATTTGTAGCTGGGATTGTAAAAGGTGTGTAAAGGTTTTTATTGGTTCCGTTAAAATATATTTATCTAGTAAAATCTGTTTGTCACAACTACTGCAAAGTTCGCAATGGGCATTACCCATTTTATTTAAGAAATTTCAGCATTTTATTGGATATCGCTGGCGGTGCGGAGCTGCGCCGCGAGCGAGCAGTCTGCAGCAGCGGTAGATTTAAATATACGGTCTCAATAACGACTACATCCTAAAAAGCGTGTTTCTTTTCACACCACTCCAGACGCATAATAAAAGGAGGGAGATATTATCTTGGGCATTTACAAGATGCAGCTTTTGTAAATTTTCATTCAAAAAACTGATAAATTCTGAACATATCGTAAAGTGTATTTAAAACTGGATAATTTTCATGAGAGCTTAGCGATATATATTTAAAAAAAATCGTGTAGTAAAGACAGTCTTATGCTTCAAATGTAGTCGGGGTATATCCAGTTAAACAAAAGTCCACTGCAACGTGAAAATGTTTGCTAAGTTCGATGGACAATAATATTTTCATTCTTGCACAGACAGCTATAGTACTTGAATAAAAGTAAAACTTGAAAAATTATTTTGTTATATTCAAAGCAATTCATTTTTATTAATCTGCAACAGAACATTTCATACGTGAAGTAATAATCACAAATGAAAAATTTATTGCAACCTTTCATTTCTCATGTCCATCCATGTATATGTGAAGTTCAATTTCAACAGTTTCCCAATCAAATTAAACGCAAAAAGCAAAGAAAGTTTAAAACCAGACGTTCAACTACCGAATAATTAAAGCAGACAGAATCGCATTAAAAAGTGCAGTGAAAGTACTTACTTATAATATATTTCAATGACAATCCGATGGTTTATATGGATGTGTAGTATTGTTACGTAAATCTTTCCATGATACTAGATATTTAACCCTTGTATTATGTGAGAAATATTATATTTGATAAACATTTATAGGGCCTTTTCCTATAAATATCTCTCGGTACGTTATAATGAGCAATCATTTCTTTCATGAAATGTGTTTTAACGCTCAGAACAGATTAATACATAACAGTACTGTTATATAAGATACGATCGGGAAACCCTCAGAGAGTACAGAACTAAAATAACCAAACACATTTGTAGTCCATATATTATGAAGGACAGTTTCTCTAGCATGGTGTCTAGTTACTGAATGACCTTTTGTTTTTGTTCTTCTTCTTCTTCTTCTTCTTCTTCTTGCTTTGCATGGATGTCTATTTTCTAAATGACGTCTGGTTGCCGATGATTGTCTTCAAACATGTTGTGTAAGCACAGGCTAGTTTCAACATCCACATATTTAAATAAATCGCTGGCATTATTTGCGTTTCCTGGCTTCACTGATTAAATGCCACTGTAGATAGTCTCAGATTTTTAAATCCTGAATTACAAGTGCTGCGCCCACGCACCCCAAGAAAGCGCTGCCCTGACCTCTAGCTTCGAGATAATAAAACAAAACCTTTTTAGAATATTCTACTTGTTTCGAATTTCTCGAAAAAGGCACATAGACCTATGGACCCTTGTTCCAGAAAATTTCAATTTAAATCTTATGACTGCCCCACCGTTCGTGTACAATTGACTTCTTAGCTGTCCTATGTGATGGGTAGTTGAAAGGGACATTTCATAAATAATGCACACAATTTTTTTTTTTTACTTTCACCTCTTATTTTTCAATATCTCTTTACAGTCCTTCAATATAGTCCCCTGATACTCTGACTGAATCACAACGACTCCGAAGCTCCATCCAGGACGTTCGATAGCGTGAGAGACATCTCGGAGAAATCTTTCTGTTCTTCACATCCTATGTCAAAATACAGATTACTGATGTTGGGAGAATTCCCGTGGCATCAGAGATTTCCTCTCAAGACGCACTGCGATATTCATCAGGAGTATCTGCAACAACTTCGTTCAAATACTGAGGTTTTCTGCCTTACGGGTCTTGGATTCGTCTATGCTCACACGACCATAAAAAAGAACGATTCATCCAACGTGATGTACTACTGTACTACGGTCTGCTGTAAATTCAAAAATTTCATTTAACGTACCGTGGATTTCTATAGGGTTCTTGCGAAGTAAAGCTGAGATCTTACTGCACGAGCCCTGTTCTTCAACAGTGACAATACCCGAGGCCGAGCGGTTCTAGGCCCTTCAGTCCGGAACCGCGCTGCTGCTACAGTCGCAGGTTCGAATCCTGCCTCGGGCATCGATGTGTGTGATGTCCTTAGGTTAGTTAGGTTTAACTAGTTCTAAGTTCTAGTGGACTGATGACCTCAGCTGTTAAGTCTCATAGTGCTCAGAGCCATTTGAATACCGGAGGCCCTTGCAGGGTCCTCTTCTACCTCTCTTCAATTTTACGTTACAGTACACAGCGAAGAAACAGCACGCGCTTCTTTCTCAAGCTGTCAGTTACGTCTGACGTAATTTTCATTGATGTTGCATCAAACAATCCACAGTAATACCACCCTGTGCATTATTTATGAAATGTCCCTCGTATTTATTTGGACAGATGCTTGCATGGCGGGATTATGTGAATAATGAAACGGTGGGGGTAGGGGTGTGCTGGGATAGAGAGAGAAAGAGGAGGGAGGGATGAGGAACAGAGATAGCGGGAAAGAGGGGGAGGGAGGGATGGGGAACGGGGAGGGAGAGAGAGGTAGAGTGGGAGAGGGACTGCCGAAAATATAGCGGTTTGCTATGTTGCACCGGTAGTGGGAGTTGCAGGTTGCAAGGATGCCACAAGCGCGCGCGGTGAATATTTCAGATAGCTTAAATTGTAACTGTGGAAACGAGAGGCGACCGCGGCCGCGGCCGGGCCGGGCTGCGCTGGCGCGCGCACGCACTCACGCACCGCGCACGCACGCCGCGCGCCCACGCAATTACAGCCGCGCAGCGCCGCCGCCAGGGGCGCTGCCTGCGCCGCCGTCTCGTGGCGGGCCGCTCGCTGCTGCAGCGGCAGAGGCGCCCGTGTTTCCCTTTGTCCGGCATGCTAATTCGCGAATTTCAATTTAACGCTTTTCAGGTCCGTCTCACAAACGGCTGTTGGCATCTGGTGTTTGTTTGACGGCGCTGTTATCTCCCGCCGCACATGCTGTACGTCAGCAGCTGTCTCCATTATGTTTTTTTCCGCTTTCCCGAACACACCGGGCCCCGTCGCGCAAGTGACCTGCGGGATGCTGCCAATGCGCCGATTGCCTGAGTGGCAGCCCTTTGTAGGTACGCGACCGTTGAACAATGCCGATAAAAACGAACCGACCCGCGAACACTGATGCGTTCAGTCCTGCGGCGATATGTCGCACATGCTGGAGCGACGTGTGTCTCTTATTAAGTGCAGCGCTGTAACTCCTTTCATTGGCGACAGAGATATTTTCAGTTTCCTCTATTCTACCTTTGTCTGCATTTTTCCCTTCGATAAAGCGCATGCTACTAACAGTATCTGCATTTCTGAGCTGCAAATTAGAAATTATAAACCGAATGAATGCAAATTGAATTGATGTGAATAACCAGTCCCTAAAGAAAATATGGTACACACTGACTTACGTAAAGCCGAGACACAACAGCAAATTTGTGAGCTTCGCTTACTTCTGCGAAGACCCCTGTCTTGGGCTACATTTAAGGTGGGTAGGACGTCGAACGGGCCCACTTGGAGCCGGAGAGGCATCACAGGACATTTTAATTTCCACTGTCTATACTTTTACAAATAAATTCATAAAACTTTGTCAGCATCATTAGGAAGAATTCAGGATTCACTGTCATTGCAGTGGAGGATCGAAAACATAACAAAATACATTTTTACGTGTGATATTTATCATTCTTTCACTTACTAATGGCTGAATTTGTTGCTAAAGGTACACTTTTCTTCATAATTTAGAGAGATTCTTCGATGAATTTTGCACAGCATACAAACCATACTTACAGGTGTAAGAAACTCTAGCATGTATTTAATTTATGAAAAAAGGAATGAGTTGTTATATTTTAAACTTCATGTTCACAAAAAACACAAAATTTCTAGTTAATTACCTCAATTTTTACCACAATTTTTAATAGATATGTAAAATTCTCCAGTTTCATACACCTTTGAGTATGGTTTGTATGCTGTGCAAAATTCATCGAAGAATCTCTCTTACTTATGAAGAAAAGTGTACCTATAGCAAAAAATGCTGCCATTAGTAAGTGAAAAAAATGATGGAATATCCCATGTAAAAAAATGTTTTGTTATGTTTTCGAACTTCCACTGCTGTGAGTGTAGATTCTGAATCCTTCTTGGTCATGCTGACGAAGTTTTATTAAGTTATTTGTAAAAGTATAGACAGTGGAAATTAAAATGACCTGTGATGCCTTTCCTGCTCCAAGTCGGCCCGTTTGACGTCCTACCCCCCTTAAGCTACCGACGGGAGTCAGCGTCTTCACTGCTGAAGCTCTTGCAATTAACGAAGCCCAGCAATATGCAAGAAATCAGTTCAATGACATCCTTATTGTTACGTATTCGAGCAGTGCACCGGGAACCCTGGAAAGAAGCAATGGCTCTCCAACACTATCCACCATGTATTCAATGAAATTAAGTTAATCTATCAGTGTGAAAGTCAACACAAACATGTCCAGTTATTATGGAGCAAGGGACACTCTTGCAACGAGATGGCGCAACACCTGGCAAAACAAATCGTGATTGATGGGCAGCCTTACTACGCTTGCCTTACACACACAAATTTTGTTGTTGCCGTAAAGGAAAGATGCATCAAGAATGGTCAGAGACGTCGAAGATCTCACAACAGTCCAAAGGAAGACATTATGCCGAATTATAGCAGAGTATTCCACGAAAACCTGGTTCTTAACAATCAAGCTACCCAGACGTCATACAACTACTAAACGGCGCAGCTCTTCTGCGAACCTAGCAGAACTAGCGCTCCTGGAAGAAAGGATATTGCGGAGATATGCATGGCATAGCCACAGCCGGGGGGATATTTGCAGAATGAAATTTTCAATCTACAGCGGAGTGTGGGCTGATATGAAACTCCCTGGCACATTAAAAGAGCTTCTGTGAATTTTGGAATGTGGGAGACGAGGTACTGACAGAATTGAAGCTGTGAAGACGGGTCGTGAATCGTGCTTGGGTAGCTCAGTTGGCACAGCACTTACAGTTGCAATCTGCCAGGAAGTTTCAATATTTTAACACCTCTGAACCTCTGATACTGGCTGGGATATTGTGAAATACGACATACCATATAATTCATCGGCAAGACTCAGCACAACCAGGAGCACCTCCGAAGATGTCCAACGTAGCTTTGGACGAAACGTCAGGGGCAAGAGTTCCATGGACCACGGCCATACAACCCACAAGAATTCTCGGCATCTGAAAGATCTGGTCGTGAAAGCCTTCATTGTATGATTCCATAGAATGCCTAATTGATGTATGTTGTTGTTGTTGTTGTTGTCTTCAGTCCTGAGACTGGTTTGATGCAGCTCTCCATGCTACTCTATCCTGTGCAAGCTTCGTCATCTCCCAGTACCTACTGCAACCTACATCCTTCTGAATCTGCTTAGTGTATTCATCCCTTAGTCTCCCTCTACGATTTTTACCCTACACGCTGCCCTCCAATATTAAATTGGTGATCCCTTGATGCCTCAGAACATGTCCTGCCAACCGATCCCTTCTTCTAGTCAAGCTGTGCCACAAACTTCTCTTCTCCCCAATCCTATTCAACACTTCCTCATTAGTTATGTGATCTACCCATCTAATCTTCAGCATTCTTCTGTAGAACCAGATTTCGAAAGCTTCTATTCTCTTCTTGTCCAAAAGATTTATCGTCCATGTTTCACTTCCATACATGGCTACACTCCATACAAATACTTTCAGAAAAGACTTCCTGACACTTAAATCTGTACTCGATGTTAATAATTTTCTCTTCTTCAGAAACGCTTTCCTAATTAATGTATAGAATGCCCAAAATCTAAAGTCGAAGTATGAATAGATCGATATTTTACAGATTGCCTAGGCACTGTATACTTTGCCAATTCATCCCGCCACTCTTTTTACACCACCGCTGTTCAAAGTAGCGTTCGGGTCTTTGTATTGTTGTACGACGTTCAGCTGTCACGCCACGGATATCGCCGTAACAGTTCTCCACTGTACGGCATCCGGCTTAAGCACCACAGACGCTCTCCCGTCGTCCTTTCCTGTTGTTTTTGTATCGCTGTATCAGACGGGAGCGTAGTGCCAAGACGAAATCACGCCTTGCTGACAAGCAGCGACTGTTCTACGATGAATTACCTGACATAGGTGCCAATTCTGTTAAAAACTGCATTTCTTCTAAACGAAACCTCTTACCAAAAGAGTCAACGGTTTGAGAAAGGCTAACATGACCATGAAGAAGGAACCGCTGGACTATTGCCTGCCAAGACACTATGACATAATGATGGTCGAGAAAAAGACTAAGTTGAACTATCCTGTTAAAGAAGGTACGAGTGCTATTCAAATTTACGTTATGGGCTCCTATTTATTTGACATACTCCGTCCGTAAGGTCCATTTGGCTATTGGTCATGGAAGGCGGGACAGGATGTTGAGAGAGCTTTCACCCGAGAATAAGATCCTTAATGAGCAACACCAAGAGGCGTTAAGAAAAGTGCTGTGGTCAATCCAACAGATTTATCAGAATTCAGTTCTCGATGTGAAATCGAATTCATCGATATTCAGTACTGATAAAGGATACAAGTTTACAGTGGTCTACAAAGATCATCGCGCTAAGTTTATAGGTCTCAGGGCTCTGAAATAAAATTTACAATGTGGCGAGCCGCCTACAGGTGCATTGTCACACCTTGAACATCGTCCATGGTAATCTGGGCCACTCACAAAGTCAGGAGAGCGAAGAAAGAGAAAATCAGGACTTCTAAGATACACTATGTCATCAAAAGTATCCGGACAGCCCCAAAAACATACTTTTTCATATTAGGTTCGTTGTACTGACACTTACTGCCTGGTACACCATATTAGCGACCTCAGTAGTTATTAGATAATATGAGAGAGTGGGATGGGGCAACCCGAGGAACTCGCGTACTTCGAAAGCGGTCAGGTGATTAGGTGTCACTTGTGTCATTCGCCTGACGCGAGATTTACACACTCCTAAACATCCCTAGGCTCACTGTTTGCGATGTGATAGTGAAGCGGAAACGTGATGTACAGCGCAAAAGTGTACAGGCCGACCTCGTCTGTTTACTAACATAGACTGCCGACAGTTGCCCCAGGCTCGTAATCAGTAATAAGCAGACATCTATCCAGACCATCACACAGGAATTCGAAACTGCTTCAGGATCCATTGCAAGTACTATGACAGTAAGGCGGTAGGTGAGAAAACTTGGATTTCATGGTCGAGCGGCTGCTCATAAGCCATAAGCCACACATCACGCCGGTAAATGCCAAACGGCGACCCGCTTGGTGTAAGGAGCGTGAACATTGGATGAGTGAACAGTGGAAAAACGCGGAGCGGCGAATCACGGTACACAATTTGGCGACCCGGTGGCAGGGTGTGGATAGGGTGGATGCCCGATGAACGTCGCCTGCCAGAGTGTGTAGTGCCAACAGTAAGATTCGGTGGCGGTGTTGTTACGGTGTGGTCGTGTTTTCCATAGAGGGAGCTTGCACCTCCTGTGGATTTGCTTGACACTAACACAGCACAGGCAAAAATGGAACTGTTAAGCACCTTCTTGCTTCCCACTGTTGAAGAGCACTTCAGGGATGGCGACTGCATCTTTCAACACGATCGATCACCTGTTCATAATGCACGGCCTGTGGCGGAGTCGATAGACGACAACAACACCCCTGTAATTGACTAGCCTGCACAGAGTCTTGACCCGAATCATACAGAACACCTTTGGGATGTTTTGAAACGCCGATTTCGTGCCAGGTCTCATCGACCGACATCGATATCTCTCCTCACTGCAGCACTCCGAGAAGAATGGTCTATCATTCCGCAAGAAACCTTCCAGCACTTGACTAACGTATGCCTGAGAGAATGCATGCTTTCATAAAGGCTAAGAGTGGGCCAACACTATACTGAATTCCAGTATTACCGATGGAGGGCGCCACGAAGTTGTAAGTCATTGTCAGCTAAGTGTCTGGATAGTTTGATCACATAGTGTATCATCAAGAACATTCATCTTCCCTTTTGGGTTTAATGAGCATTTAGAAAACGCGGTATTAATGCTGCCTGATGTTTTTGAAAGTTAATTTTCATTATAAGATGCTCTGAACTTTTTCTTTTTGTTATCCTGTCTGGACACCTACTTCGTGCAGGAAAATTTAGGACCATAGAATAAAAAGTCGAGCACTTTTTCGACCTTCTCGACTGTGCGTGGATCGTTTTTATTTTTGTAACTACTAAACATGAAGTAACAAACTCCTTATGTCCATTCAATAGTTTTGAATGAATTTCCTATAGCTATTAACTGTTGGAGTCAAAGAATTTTATGTTTTAAGGATAAACACAAATATTCCACAATCAAGTGCGCAATCGACATATTGCTGAAAATTTACGAACGTAAACAAAATTCTAATTATATCAACGTCGTCTACCAAGTGACTTTTCGAAACTAGTATGAGTAAAACTGATGAACAACGGTTTTAAAATTCAGAGACCGTTCTATTCCACCACCCATCTAGGACACTGAAGTGAACAGCTCTTCATTTGCGTAAAACGGATGCATGGAGACTAAGGAATCTGAACACTAGAGACGCAAATGTCGGCGAAAAGGTACGTCCGTCGTAGCGGACAGTTCCGGCCACTAGATCAACGGAAGTCCTTGGGGGGGAGGGGGGGGGGATTTGGGAAACGTGTGGATATGACGAATATGATGTAGTGTGACCACTTGCTGCCCATGACAAGTGTGTATACTGTTTCCTTCAGCTGTATTTGAATCACGCCACTAAGATTGCACATTTGTACCACGTTGACGAATAGAGAAAGGTGGTAGGACATTGCATCAACTTTTAATTTGAGGAATACTATACAGTAAGTACTGTACTTGTTAACGTACATGATTTCAAGGAAATGGTTAGCTTCGATGATAATCAATACTTCATTCACGACACTTGTGAATGTTGTGTTAACAGTTATCTGTTGTTTCTTAGTGGATTTTGCTTCTGTACTCTTTACATTCGTTAACCTTCTGGTATGACTGCACAAAAATGCAGAGTTTTATCGATAAATGACCACAATGGCTCGTAGAACAGACACATGCCTGAATTTTAAATTGCTTTCTACTTAGTTCTATCTGTTCGAACTGTAGTACTTGCCTCGTTAGAGCCAGGCTGATATCTTATATGCTTTTCCTCTGCTAGTTCGGAGAAGCGTACAAGGACAGTCAAGTGTACTGCTGGAAACTCACCGACCTACTGGGTCAGACACTGTAGTTTCTCTGCGGTCGGCAGACACCAGAGAAGACCGTGCGACGTCCAGAATGGCTTAATGTATTGTCCTCTTGTTTCATCCTAAGATGCACTTATTGAAGTATTGTGCCTCATATGTCACCTGTTCTTTCTTCCCACCCTGGAGAACGTTGTATGTTCGGCCTCTGTCAGCTGTTGGGACTGACACGTGATTTATTTAGGAAATTTCAATAGAATTCTGTTTAGATTGAGCACTCAAGTGATGATGTTATTTGAATGGTGATGATTATCATTTTTTCCATTCAAGCCAAAAAAAATTCGTTCGGGATTCCAGGCTGTGTAGGGGAATTATACAGTCAGAATGTTGGCTGCGTCTTTCAAAGACCATATTCACGATATACGTTAAACATGGAACGTGCAACTGAAAAATATAAGGTATACACTTTTGAAAGAATAAAAAAAAGCCTATGGTCATATGTGCTGGCCGTTTATAGCTTTTTCTGTGTACATGACTATTTCTACTGAAGGATTCTTTTTTAAGGAGAAACCAACATCTCACCGGTCAGGATTTCCAGTATGTTGTTCGTGGCACTCTTTCCTAGCGCTGTTCAACTTCCGACTATACGAACTGTTGCTGATATTAGCCTTTTTTTAGTCTTTGTTGATTAAATTGTAGAGCCACCAGCATAATCGGGTATTCCGTTAACAATATTAATTGGGACATGTCCGTGAGGGTAAAGAATTAAAAAAGACTATTGTAAACGTTGCGCTAAGGATAAGCACGTTAACAGTTCGATTTAAACTTACAAGCACAGTAGTTTCGTAGTCAGAAACTTGACGAATACAACGATGGAATTGTTTATTTTATGATGTTAAAATTTACGGAACTTTTATGTGAAATTTACACAAACGTCAATTTTACACATTCTAAGTTCTCTACTACGCTAGTAGTGTAGTAAGGCCAGTCAATGAAGGGCGAGAAAGGTCGAATGTGGGAAATAATTCTTGAGTTTGCAAATTGTACAGTGGTAGGACAGAGTGCCATGTACAACATGCTGGAAATCCTGTCTGGGGGAGGGGGGACTGAATGTGCTTTTGTCTGAAGGTCACTTTTGTAAGTTTTTCTAGAACGAATCGAAAACTACAACCTCTAACAAAAACGTATCCCAATACAAAATGTAACTACATTAAATTCCTTGCAAAAAACGTCGTGTTCATTTTTTGTGGAACTAATAGTTTGCTTCTAGCGAGAGAGAGAATATAAAAATGTCATGTCAGGTAACAATATGTGGGTAACATAAAACGACATCAGTTTGGGCAGCTGAATCATCCGTATATCAATACTGCCTGCAAACTGTTTTCAGATAGATTTAGCAGTGAAGTAGTAAATCACGATGTGGTGTTACCGCCAGACACCACACTTGCTGAGGTGGTAGCCTTTAAATCGGCCGCGGTCCGGTAGTATACGTCGGACCCGCGTGTCGCCACTATCAGTGATTGCAGACCGAGCGCCGCCACACGGCAGGTCTAGTCTAGAGAGACTCCCTAGCACTCGCCCAATTGTACAGCCGACTTTGCTAGCGATGGTTCACTGACTACAGACGCTCTCATTTGCAGAGACGACAGTTTAGCATAGCCTTCAGCTACGTCACTTAGTACGACCTAGCAAGGAGCCATATTCTCCAAGAATGTATTCTAAACTGATAATATTGTGAATCATGTACTGTCAAGAGCGACGTTCGTCATTAATTGATTAAAGTTAAGTATCAAACTAATTACTTCCGCTTTCTGAATTCTCATTCCTTCTCATGTCCAGACCTCACGTCAATATAGTTCTGCCCTCTTCATGCCAACCTGCGTGAGCTAAAAGCGTGTATTTCGGCCTCCATTCGTAACACTGTGTTTGGCTCTTCTGCCAACACAACACGCGAAATATATAAACTAAGTAAATTTTTTTAAATTCAGGTAGTAGTTACGTGAGATATTGAAATAAAGATTTTTGTTATTCTTGGAACCTTTGACTGCAACTGTGACCGTGTTACTGTTTTACATGCAGTACAAATGGTTGATGAATAACGTAAAGCAAGAACTTAAGTGAACAAATGACAGATGCCAGTGGGATCCCCACTGCATATCTGCCTATGCAGGTGATGTGACATCCATCTAACATCTTCACGCGTTATCAGACAAATGGGAACATCGATTGAAGTAGTATTTATACCAATTTTGTCAGAAAATGACCAATAAGATTTAGAATGAAACGTTGTAGCAAGACCACAGTGCCACTCGTTTAATAAGTCGAGAGCATTTCATTAAATAAATTATTGTTTCGGTGATACGCGCAATCAAAGATTTAATTTAGCACCGCGTGTCACACAGTTTGCTGATAAAATTGCAACAGTGGGTCCCACATTGCCCGCGGGGCGGTTATTGGAGGGCAGCCAGAGGAAGGCAGCGTGGAGCCTAGTCTGGCCTAGTTCTAGTCGCAGATTGGTGGGGTTTGCGGAAGAAAGCTGCAGAGAAGGCGGCGACTGCGGCAGGGCGTCTGCGGGCCAGATTAAACGCGAATGCCTGCCCGTGTTCCTAGCGGCGCGTATAATTTTATGCAGGCGATTCCGCGGAGAAGGAAGGGAGCAACGGAACGAATGGGGGAGCCGGGGAGCAAGCCAACGACTTTCGCTTCCCTCCGACTCAGAATTCTCGACTGCCCTCAGCGACTGGCTTTCACGTTGCGCATGGCCGGGTAGCTATCAGCACCAGGAAAGAAGCATATTATATATTGCGCTACGCAATGTTTCACCAGCGGGACGAAATTCTCAGCCCCAAAAACATGTGTTTTTCATATTAGGTGCATTGTGCTACCACCTACTGCCAGGTACTCCATATCAGCGACCTCAGTAGTCAATAGACAACGTGAGAGGGCAGAATGGGGCGCTTCGGGGAATTCACGAACTGCGAACGTGGTCAGGCGACTGGGTGTCACTTGCGTCACACACCTGTACGCGAGATTTCACACTCCCCAACATCCATAGGTCCACTGTTTCCGATGTGATAGTGAAGTGGAAATGTGAACGGACACTTAAAGCACAAAATCGTGCAGGCCGAACTCGTCTGTTCACTTACAGACACCGCCGACAGCTGTATGGGGGTCGTAAAGTGTAATAGGCAGGCGTCTATCCAGACCATCCACAGGGATTCCGAACTGCATCAGGATTCACTGTATGTACTATGACAGTTAGGTGGGAGGTGAGAAAACTTGGATATCAGGGTCGAGCGGCTGCTCATAAACCACATATCGCGCTAGTAAATGCCAAACGATGCCTCGCTTGGTGTAAGGAGAGTAAACATTGGAAAAACCTTGAGTGGAGTGACAAATCACGGTACACAATATGGCGATCCGATCGAAGGATCTGGGTATGGCGAATGCCCGGTGTATATCTGCCAGCGCTTGTAGTGCCATCAGTGAAATTCGGACGCTGTGGTGTTATGATGTGGTCGTGTTTTTCATCGAGGGGGCTTGCACCACTTGTTGTTTAGCGCAACACTATCACAGCACAGGTCTACATTGATGTTTTAAGCACCTTCTTGCTTTCCAGCGTTGAAGAGCACTTCCGGGATGACGACTGCATCATTCAACACGATCGAGCACCTGTTCATAATGCACGGCCTGTGGCGGAGTGGTTACACGACAATAACATCCCTGTAATGGACTGGCCTGCACAGAGTCCTCACCTGTAATCTATAGAAGATCTTTGGGATGTTTTGAAACGTCGACTTCATGCCTCGCCTCACCGATTGACATCTATATCTTTCCTCACTGCAGCACTCCGTGAAGAAAGGGCTACCATTCCCCAAGAAATCTCCCAGCAGCTGACTGAACGTATACCTGCGAGAGTGGAAGCTGTCATCAATGCTAAGGATGGGCCAACATTAAACTGAATTTCAGCATTACCGATGGAGGGCGCCACTAAGTTGTAAGTCATTTTCAGCCAGGTATCGGAATACTGTTGATCACATATTGTATATAATTTTCCCTTCACAGTGATGTAGTCCTTACGATATAACAGATTTACTGCCTGTCGAATTGACTGATACACAACCATCGTTTACGGTATGCAGCAAGCAGTAGCAATCCTTCGGACTGTGAACCTAATTCACAAATTTATTCAAGGTTTCAGGCCAACCCGCCATGTTACCCGACAGCATCGCCCTTAGTGCACAAAGTCAAAACTGTACCATCCTCGACATTAACGTTCATGGGTTAACACACTCTTTCTCAATAGCAATGCCAAAAAATTATTCTCAGAACATATGATTTTGGGATCACATTCATTGTATGTTCCCCAACTGAAAATGTTTACGTATGTTTAAGCATTCTATCGTTCTGGCGAAGGTTCAGTTTATTCAAGATGGCGGCTCTTCCTGGGTAGTTCCCCCAATTCCTCTGCATGAAGGTAGATGTGGCAATGTCGTGTTGTTGACGTCATCAACCCCACTTCTCCACCTTTTCCTCCCCTCCTCCACATCATCTCCCTTTTTCCCACTTGCGAAAGATTTAGCGTGTGCTGAGCTGCTGGAGAGGAAAGATGTAAGGTGCTGTCTTGGGAATTGTATTCATTTACTTATATGTGTATTATCCTGTTCGTCGGATTGCAAAATTTTGGCAGGCAAACCGAACCGGCAATTATCCTACAGGTTTGCTGCTTGATATTCAAATAAACACAACTGTTTGAAATTTGTAGGATGACAGAAAAGTGCTCTCATGAGAAAATGTATCTCATGACACAAAAGGGTGGTAAATTCGAGCAATGTATAGTTTATTTGTCTCAAAATTTTTTAATTAATTACCTTAACTGCTGGGAAACGTGTTTGATTGACAAGCTGTTGGTACTGGGCAGAGAGGTCCTTAGTAAGTGTATTATCCACAAATACACAGCTGAGGACAGCATCCTTAGCCTTGTACGTGAGAAATGGAAGGAAGTGATAATGGGTGAGTGTAGGGGGGAATACTTTTAGCGTACACTGGTGGTGAAGCAGGATGAACTGATGCATTTTGCAACTCACACAGACTGTTGCCTGTGCTGGAGCTGTTCAGGTTTTTTCAAATGCCCACGGGTTACGATGCAATATCCAATCGCTTGTATATATATAATCACTTGGCTTTGTGCCCTAGTCCATAACACCACTCGAAATTGCCGGGTACTGTCCTACAGCCACTGCCAGAAGAATTTCCTCCCACCGATCATGTGCATAACTGCTGAGGAACATGATTACATGTTAAGAAAGGAAGTGTAGGAAGAGGAGATGCTGAGGAAGTTACACACACACACACACACACACACACAAACACGCGCGCACACACACACACACACACACACACACACACACACACACACACACACACACACACACGGTAAGAAGGGACAGCGCTACAAACCATCACCGAAGTTCGTACAATGTAGGCTTTTACGGACGGTACTGACTTCACTTAAAACCTTAGCTGATAGGTCATGTTCGATGTATAAAACTCTCCCCTGACGTTTCCACTCTTACTGCGAGAGACGTCCTCTGAGGTAAAGCGGGTAACAGCAAAGAGAACTCGCGAACCGCTGATTATGGAGGCAGTGCAGAGGGCGTCAATGTCTATCACGTGGCGTCGGATATGTGGCTGTCTCTCATAATGCCAAAATTCTCGATCGAAAGTAATCGTTCCGGTGCAACGCTAACATCCAAATTTTATCCAGTTTAACACCTTCCTCCTCACTGTCACAGTTATTGCGGTGTTTATAAATCTCGATGGCGTCTGTATACATGTGGTATAAACTATTTTCAGTCCCATCATGAAAATAAAAGAATATTTAAGATCACCAAAAGATGTACGACTTCCTTTGGCGACACCGGTGGCATATAAAATTCTTTTTCCTTATGGACAGGTTTATATCGGTACCACAAAGAGAAGTGTTAACACCCGTCTTGCTGAACATGAATTGCCGCCTGGGTCACAGAGATAAATCGGCTGTAGCAGAACATGTTTACCCGGAAGGTAATCATGAAATAAAATTCAGCGAGATGAGAGTCATATCTAAAACCTCGCATTATTATGCGCGCATGTATTGAAAGGCTATCTAAATCGATGAACACCATAATAATTCTAACAGTGACGATCGATTACTTTCAATCGAGAATGTTGGCATTACAAGAGACAGTCTGATAGCCGACGCCACGTGATGGACAGTGGTGCCCTCTGCACTGTCTCTATAATCCGCGCTTCCTCGAATTCTCTTTGCTATTCTCCGCTTTACCTCGGAAGATGTCTCCCGCAATCGGAGACGAAACGTCAGGGGAGAATTTTATACATCGACCACAGCCTATCAGCCTGCAAGTTTTAGGTGAAGTGTAGGGAGAAAATTCACGCTACCACAAGTGACGGAAAGAGCTTTACTGCTCTAATTACACATTTAGAGCGTCGATAAAAAAACACAACTTAACAACAGATCATAACGCAACACTCTAACTAGGAATTGAGAAAAATCATTCCAATAACACGACTGCAACAAAAATTGATTCAGGAAGATCTCACCAGGAGAGAGTTACGCAGCTGCACGTCTGTTCGCCTACATGGATGAAGACAGACTAAATATCTTAGGATCACACATAACCTCTCCTCCTACTTCCCCTCCTCCCGCTACAGGTAGGGATACTCGTCCTTCAAGCCTACACTAACCTGTTGGAGACGGTACACAAAGAGAGCCATCTGCTGGCAATAATACACTATTCCTGGTCTGTAGAAATCAGTCACAGAGGGACAAAACACTCAAGAACAGTAAGCTTCCCGCCAACTGTTAAACATATATCTCAGAAAAACTAGTCCCCATGGAACAATAGCGAATTACCTGACTATTGGTCATTTATGGAGAAGTGGATGGTCAGCAGTCTACGATAGGCTGCTGGAAGGGGCTGGCGGCAGCCGTGGTGGTGAGCGCCAGCATGCTGAGCAGCGACCACCGCCTGGTCACGCCACCCACCTCTCTAAAGACAGCAGCCCCTGGAGCTGCTGCTTCTTCCTACCGCGAGAGGAAGCCAAGGGCTGCAGCGTGCTATTGGCTGTTGTTCTCGCAGAGCGTTGTCTGTGACAATGTCAAGAAACTTGATATACGCTACGGGCTATTAAAATCGCTACACCAAGAAGAAATGCAGATGATAAACGGGTAATCATTGGACAATAATATTATACTAGAACTGACATGTGATTACATTTTCACGCAGTTTGGGTGCATAGATACTGAGAAATCAGTACCCAGAACAACCACCTCTGGCCGTAATAACGGCTTTGATAGGTCTGGGCATTGAGTCAAACAGAGCTTGGATGGCGTGTACAGGTACAGCTGTCAATGCACCTTCAACACGATACCACAGTTCATCAAGAGTAGTGACCGGCGAATTGTGACGAGCCAGTTGCTCGGCCACCATTGACCAGGGGTTTTCAGTTGGTGAGAGGTCTGGAGAATGTGCTGGCCAGGCAGCAGTCGAACATTTTCTGTACCCAGAGAGGCCCGTACAGAACGTGCAACATGCTGTCGTGCATTATCCTGCTGAAATGTAGGGTTTCGCAGGGATCGGATGAAGGGTAGAGCCACGGGTCGTAACGCATCTGAAATGTAACGTCCACTTTTCAAAGTGCCGTCAATGGGAACAAGAGGTGACCGAGGCGTGTAACCAATGGCACCCCGCGCCATCACGCCGGGTGATACGCCAGTATGGCGATGACGAAAACACGCTTCCAATGTACGTTCACCGCGATGTCACCAGACATGTATGCGACCATCATGATGCTGTAAACAGAACTTAGACTAATCCTAAAAAATGACGTTTTGCCATTCGTGCACCCAGGTTCGTCGTTGAGTACACCATCGCTGGAGCTCCTGTTGTAAGCAGGCTGTATAGGTTTTTATGTTGGTAACTCCACCTAACGATCTGTATGAAAATCACTGTCTGTGCTGTGTGCAGCATGTGGATGGTTCGCATTGTTGGAATATTTGCTATTGTAGTGTTGGACAGTTGGATGTGAACAGCGGGTAGCGTTGTGCAGTTGGAGGTGAGCCGCCAGTGGTGAATTTTAAGAGCGGACGATCTGGACATGTGTACCAGAAAAAACTGGATATCATGAAGTGATATATAAATGTTGTTGTTGTGGTCTTCAGTCCTGAGACTGGTCTGATGCAGCTCTCCATGTTACTCTATCCTGTGCAAGCTTCTTCATCTCCCAGTACCTACTGCAACCTTGTAAGTAGGCTGTTTAAGTTTTTTTATTGGTAACGCCGCCGACAGGTAGCGCTCTGTATGAAAATTATTGGCTGTGGCGTGTGCAGTCTGTGACTAGTTGGCATTGTTGTAATACTCGCCATTGTAGTGATGGGCAGCGCCATCTAGATGCTAACATCGCGTAGCGATGCGCAGTTGGAGGTGAGCCGCCAGCAGTGGTGGACGTGGGGAGAGAGATGGCGTAGTTTTGAAATTTGTAAGAATTGGTGTCATGAACTGATATATATATTATGACTATTAAGGTAAATACATTGTTTGTTCTCTATTAAAATCTTTCATTTGCTAACTGTGCCTCAGTAGTTAGTGACTTCCGTAGTTTGAATCTTTTATTTAGCTGGCAGTAGTGGCGCTCGCTGTATTGCAGTAGCTTGAGTAACGAAAATTTTTGTGAGGTAAGTGATTTGTGAAACGTATAGGTTAATGTTAGTCAGGGCCATTCTTTCGTAGGGATTTTTGGAAGTCAGATTGCGTTGCGCTAAAAATATTGTGTGTCAGTTTAAGCACAGTCTTGTATAAATTTTACAAAGGGGACGTTTCAACCTACATCCTTCTGAAACTGCTTGGTGTATTCATCTCTTGGTCTCCCTCTACGATTTTTACCCTCCACGCTGCCCTCCAATACTAATTTGGTGATCCCTTGATGCCTCAGAACATGTCCTACCAACCGATCCCTTCTTCTGGTCACAATGTGCCACAAACTCCCCTTCTCCCCAATCCTATTCAATACGTCCTCTTGCGATCTACCCATCTAATCTTCAGCATTCTTCTGTAGCACCACATTTCGAAAGCTTCTATTCTCTTCTTGTCCAAAAGATTTATCGTCCATGTTTCACTTCCATACATGGCTACACTCCATACAAATACTTTCAGAAAAGACTTCCTGACACTTAAATCTATACTCGATGTTAACAAATTTCTCTTCTTCAGAAACGCTTTCCTTGCCATTGCCAGTCTACATTTTATATCCCCTCTACTTCGACCATCATCAGTTATTTTGCTCCCCAAATAGCAAAACTTCTGTACTACTTTAAGTGTCTCATTTCCCAATCTAATTCCCTCCGCATCACCAGGCTTAATTCGACTACATTCCATTATCCTCGTTTTGCTTTTTTTGATGTTCATCTTATATACTCCTCTCAAGACACTGTCCATTCCATTCAACTGCTCTTCCAAGTCCTTTGCTGTCTCTGACAGAATTACAATGTCATCGGGGAACCTCAAGGTTTTTATTTCTTCTCCATGAATTTTAATACCTACTCCGAATTTTTCTTTTGTTTCCTTTACTGCTTGCTCAATATACAGATTGAATAACATCGGTGAGATGCTACAACCATGTCTCACTCCCACTGCTTGCCTTTCATGCCCCTCGACTCTTATAATTGCCATCTGGTTTCTGTAAAAATTGTAAATAGCCTTTCGCTCCCTGTATTTTACCCCTGCCACCTTTAGAATTTGAAAGAGAGTATTCCAATCAACATTGTCAAAAGCTTTCTCTAAGTCTACAAATGCTAGAAACGTAGGTTTGCCTTTCCTTAATCTTGCTTCTAAGATAAGTCGTAAGGTCAGTATTCCCCCACGTGTTCCAGTATTTCTACGGAATCCAAACTGATCTTCCCCGAGGTCGGCTTCTACTAGTTTTTCCATTCGTCTGTACAGAATTCGTGTTAGTATTTTGCAGCTGTGGCTTATTAAACTGATAGTTCGGTAATTTTCACGTCTGTCTACACCTGCTTTCTTTGTGATTGGAATTATTATATTCTTCTTGAAGTCTGAGGTTATTTCGCCTGTCTCATACATCTTGCTCACCAGCTGGTAGAGTTTTGTCAGGACTGGCTCTCCCAAGGCCGTCAGTAGTTCCAATGGAATGTTGTCTACTCCGGGGGCCTTGTTTCGACTCAGGTCTTTCAGTGCTCTGTCAAACTCTTCACGCAGTATCGTATCTCCCATTTCATCTTCATCTACATCCTCTTCGATTTCCATAATATTGTCCTCAAGTACATCGCCCTTGTATAGACCCTCTATATACTCCTTTCACCCCTCTGCTTTTGTGAGGTAAGTGATTCGTGAAAGGATGGGTTATTGTTAGTCAGTGCCATTCTATTGCAAGGATTACTGAAAGTCAGATTGCGTTGCTCTAAAAATAGTGTGTCGGTTTAGTATTGATCAGAATCAGTAAGGAGAGTAACGTCTGAGTAGTTTTGCTCAGGCGTTTGAAAATCAAATAACGTGGAGATTTATCAGCACAGTAATTCACAAACTTTTCAAAGGGGATGTTTCATTGTCTGTGGTGGAGTGTAAGGGTAACCGCAGCCATGGTCTCCGCGCTGATAGTTCATGCTGCTGCAAACGCCGTCGAACTGTTCGTGCAGATGGTTGTTGTCTTGCAAACGTCCCCATCCGTCGACTCAGGGATCGAGACGTGTCTGCACGATTCGTTACAGGCATGCGGATAAGATGCCTGTCATCTAGACTGCTAGTGATACGAGGCCGTTGTCACCCAGCGCCGCGTTCCGTATTACCTCCCTGAAGCCACCGATTCCAAATTCTGCTAACAGTCATTGGATCTCGAGCAATGCGAGCAGCAATGTCGCTATACGATGAACCGCAATTGCGATAGGCTACAATCCGACCTTTATCTAATTAGGAAACGTGATGGTACGCATTTCTCCTTTTTTACACGCGGCATCACAACAACGTTTCAGCAGGCAACGCCGGTCAACTGCTGTTTGTATATGAGAAATCGGCTGGCAATTTTCTTCATGTCAGCACGTTATAGGTGTCGCCACCGGCGCGAATCTTGTGTGAATGCTCTGAAAAGCTAATCAGTTGCATATAACAGTATCTTCTCGCTGTCGGTTAAAATTCGCGACTGTAGCACGCCATCTTCGTGGTGTACCAAGTTTAATGGCCAGTAGTATTGTTCCAGGAGTACGCATTTTGTAGAAATACATTTAATTTCTGCCTATTGACCATTGTGTTCTTTCTCCGGGACGAACAGCAGGTAATCTTAACATTATTCGAGGCGGGAGGGCAGGGGGACATTCTTCCTAAGAAATACGGTTAAAAGCTGGGAAGAGGCATCCTGTTCTTGAGTCTTTTGTCTATCCGTGACAGATTTCTGCAGACTAGAAACACTATATCACAGCAATCATATATATCTCTTGTATGTACCATCAGATAAACATTAGAGCAGGCCAGGGAAACCGGTAACACTAAGGACTGAGGAGAGAGGGTGGCAGGGGAGGTAAGACTGATTCTAAGATGATTAGTCTCCATCCACACATCCAGGTAAACACACGTGCTACTCCTACAACTGTCTGCTGGCAAGATCTCGTTGGAACTGTTTTTTGTAGTAGTTCTAGTATTATACTGATTTTTCGCAATCCCCAATGCGTATGTTACATTATGATATGTTGTTTATGAGTGATGGTTTTTTGTTCTCGTTCTTCCGAACACTAACATCTCGGTAACTGAACACATTCACCAGCAAATGAATTAATTACTCTAATTAATGTTTAAATAAATAAAGAATATATTGTTACAATGTACTGCCCATTCCGTGTCATGACATCCGTTTCTTCATGAGAGCATTTTTTCCTACTGTCCTGCCAATTTTAAGCAGTTTATTTGCATTTCAGGCAGAAAGGCTGTAGGGTTAGTTTGGTTTCTCTGCCAAAATTTAGTTGATTCTTCCAGTAGAATAATGCACAAATAAATAAATTAGTACAAATTCCAAGACAGCCCTTTTAAACGTCCCCTTTGAATGAAAAGAATGGCTGTGCTAGAAAAACTTACGTTGTTTGATTTTCAAACAGCTGAGCAAAACTGAACGTACTCAGACATTTCTCTCTTTACTTATTCTGACCATCACTGAACTGACACACAATATTTTTAGCGCAACGCAATCTGACTTCCAAAAATCCCTACGAAAGAATGGCCCTGACTAACAATAACCTATACCTTTCATGAATCACTTACAAAAATCTTCGTTACTCGAATTACTGCAACACAGCAAGCGCCAATACTGCCAGCTAAATAAAAGATTCTAACTACTGATGGCACCAACAACTGATATGCATAGTTAGCAAATGAAAAATTTTGATACAGAACCAACAATGTATTTACCTTAATAGTGTTAAAAAGTCATATGTAGCAGTTCATGACATCCAGTCTTACAAATTTCCTTTCTCTGACGGGACACACGTCCACATCGTCCGCTCATAGTAACCTCTCAATACTCTGGCATCTCTCTCCCCACATCCATCAGTGCTGGCGGCTCACCTCCAACTTCATAAAGCTACGCGCTGTTCACATCCAATTGCCCAACATTACACACCATATATTCCAACAACGAGTCCAACCAGCCACAGACTGCACGGATGTGTGTGATGTCCTTAGGTTAGTTAGGTTTAAGTAGTTCTAAGTTCTAGGGGACTTATGACCACAGATGTTGAGTCCCATAGTGCTCAGGACCATTTGAACGTTTTGAACCAGCCACACGTGGCGTTACCATCATAAAAACCTAATCAGTCTACTTACAACTTTACATACTACATCTCCAGAAGTTCAGCACTGACAGTCATTTTCCCTCTAATTCAAGAATGAAGGAGAGGACAAAAAGTAGTGGTAGGGAAAGGGAAGTGTTCCTGGGGTGAGGAACTCGAGGATAGGAGAGGAGTGCTGTTGGTGACGTCAGTAATACCACAGCTACCCCCCCTCCCCCCCAGCAAGGCTGTTGGGGAACCACCCAGAAAGAGCCGTCATCTTAGACAATTTAAAAACTGCGCAACTGTCAGACACATTGTTTCTATAATGACAACGTTTTGCAACAGCTGTCTTTAAAACTTCTATTGCAAAATTCTGTAGGTCATCTCTCTCTCCCCCCCCCCCCTCTCTCTCTCTCTCTCTCTCTCTCTCTCTCTCTCTCACTCACACACACACACACACACACACACACACACACACACACACACGCACACGAATTTCTGACGTGGGCCAGATTGAAATTGGTCCCACGCCACATCCTGTCCTTGGGCTATCAGTTGTCCACCAGTAGTATACAGTTTTAAATATTCCTCCACTGGCATCTCAGTAGCTGCGCAAATTTGTGCAAGTTCAGGATTCTGATCTGGATCTCCCACTTACCAACAGCAGGCTCCATAATGAATTGGGACATCCGAGGAGGCCCCCCGAACGCACTCAAACACAGTTTCACACACATGATAATGCCCGATTTCTAGGCAAATTCAGTTGATGACATCATCCCGGTTTATCGGCCAAGTCGTGGTTTCCTGATGTTGCAACGTTTCGACGAGATTCTTACTCGTTATCTTCAGGCGAAGATTACAAGCACTAAATACTAAACTCGCGAAAATGTTGCGACAGCACGACGCCACTGATGGCCTGTTAACTTGATAACATTTCATCAACACCACACCTGTTTCTTCCTATGTTTTTGTCCCGAAGGAACAACTACAGGTTTTTGCGACCGGGACTATCTCCATCAGATGAACGGATACGACAGACGATTACGGATATAGCGACATTCATCAATTAATTAAATAAATGTAATAAATTAGGATCAAATAAATATTACTCAGAGACATATATTAATATTATTACCCACTTCTACGGATGTGAGGTAGTGTTTCTTATATTCAATCGTTATAGCTTAGTATCCTTCACTGTTGCTGTAAATTATGTTGAAAATTATTAAGCAAAAAGAAGTGACGTGAAAGGGTATATGATTTCCTATAAATACTGAACCCGTGTTGTTATGAATATGTCACGGTAAATCTAGATTATGGTCATATTGATATTCGAAAACGAATCTTTTTGCTTTTAGCGTGCAGTCGGTTGATGTATAGATAGATACGAGGATATCACCAGGATTTACTGAAAGATTCACTATAGCTTTGGTCTTGCTCGTATTCATCCGAAGAAACAACTATAGTTTCAGTGTGTATGAACGTATTTTGCTTGCGTCATTTCATGTACTTATGTTCGATTGCTTTTATGCCGATTTATTCCATTCATCTAAAATCAGTTAATTTAATCCCGTCTCTGTAGTAAGGCGACTGATTCAAAGTTTCAAGAATGAATAGATTTTTCGGCTAACTACTAATGCTGTCCGACAAATAATTTTTGATAGAAGCACACGGAAGGAGTCACCTTTTCACTGTTTAAAGAAATATTACAGGCAGGGAAGGATTTACTGAATGTCCAAAATTGTGGGAATATATTCTCAGAGTCGAACATACTATTTGTTCATGTACAAATGAATTATGCAATTTGTAAAGTTATTAATTACCAAAAACACTAGAACAATTAAAAATCATTGACACTTTTATTTCAAAAAACTTGAAACCTACATTTAACAAGCAGAATCATAACGGCAATTCATCCGTTGATTTAATTTGAAAGCTAAGAGGTAAAGATGAAATCACTTAAGAAGCGATGACTGGATATATTAACAGTGATGCAAGAATATGACCTATTCACAATTAAAGTTCTTTAAAATGAGTAGCTAATGAAATGGAGGCTATGGTAACGATCTGCACAAAATTACCAGAGTATTTCTTTCATTTCGGACGTCCTTAGTATATGTTGTGGTGCTGCTTCGAAAGATGCTTGAAAGAAAGAGAAGTGCTGGAAGAAGAACAAGAATATAACGCCTAAGAGACTGTACGGATTGTCTTAACGTATATCCCAGCAATTTTCTTGTGCCGCTTGAAATAATACTCCAGTGTCCATTTTTATTGACAGTAGTACAAAGAGTAAGCAAGACAGGTTGTTTTGTGTTGTGTATAGCCGTGTCATCATGGATGGGTCGCTAGCTGAGGTAACAGGAGACATATCGGTTATAGAATTAGTCATTATAAATGAAATTATTGGTGGAACCATTGCAGTATTCATGTTAGATAATTTAGAGCGCAACAGCTACCTAATTTTTCTCGAGTAGCCCTAGGAATAAAGAAGAAGAAGGTGATGATTGTGAAAGACGAATAGAATAACACTGAAAACAGCAGGCACAAATGTATCTTTTTCAAACCCAGCAGGCACCTTTAATAATACCGGCAGACGTGATCTAGAAAGGGTAGTATTTAAAAATGGCAGACCAGTTCTTCTCCATATGCTTACTCCCACTGTTTTTCCCGTTAGTGTCCTCCTCTTTCTACAACAGAACTGTATCTCTACAAATTCCGTGGAATGAATACTTTTCTGTCACATTATCTAGTAACGTCACGTCTTAATGTCATCCTTGATTGGCGAGTGAACCGTAATTTTAGAATCTGGCTAGATGTACCTCATAGTAAATAGAAAGCCAAATTCGCATATCATATATTTCCAGCAGCTGATCCTCAGCACTGTTTGCCTGTGACGCCCTTCCGCTACCAACACAGTTCCGAATGATTAATTTCGTTCTACTATTTCGCACCAGGAACCCACTCCTATTCCAGCAGCCTCCCTGGAGCCAGACTTGCGCAGGAAACACGCGGCAGCACTTAGCCGCGGCTCGGCTGACCTCCTGCATGCCCGGTCTGTGTCTCGGCTGTCGAAAATTAATTATGGAGAGCAAAGCAACCAAGTGGGTCAATGAAAACACGAAAAACGTACTTGCTGTTCCAGCCGTATGTTGCGCGTGGGCATCCAATAAATCAGTAAAGAACACTCAGTGGCGGAAATACTTAATTCATTGGCTTCCTCTGCTGCGCGAACACTGCGCCCGACAGCTGTGTTGCAGGGTGTCCGCTAACAAAGGAAGCGCTACTACCAGTAATACATTTTAACCAGTGTTAAAGAGCGCACCTCTGTCGTGATTACGCATACGTACTTCCTATGGTTGGCAGTTGCTGAAATAGAGTTTACCGAGAGCATGTTGTATGAATATTCCATGTTCATCATCCAGGCATTTTAGTCGCTAAATTTGTGAGTCGTTTTGTATTCTGTAATTAGCTTCATACCAGATATCCTTTTCATTCTGCTCTCGGCCTGTATTCTCTTGTCAGAAAAGATACTGAAACATCCTCGGACGCTTGTAAAACCTCGTCAGGAATCCGGCCAGCTGGTAAAATTACGACTGGCTGGATTGAAGAGTTTTTAGCACACAGAACACAGCATGTTGTTATCACTGGAGAGACGTCTACAGACGGTAAAGTAACCTTTGGTGTGCCACAGGGGAGTGTTATGGGACCATTGCTTTTCAAAAATATATATAAATGACCTAGTAGATAGTGTCGGAAGTTCCATGCGGCTTTTCGCGGATGATGCTGTAGTACACAGAGAAGTTGCAGCATTAGGAAAAATGCTGCGAAATGTAGCAAGATCTGCAGCGGAGAGGCACTTGGTGCAGCGAGTGGCAACTGACCCTTAACATAGACAAATGTAATGTATTGCGAATACGTAGAAAGAATGATCCTTTATTGTATGATTATATGATAGCGGAACAAACACTGGTAGCAGTTACTTCTGTAAAATTTCTGGGAGTATGCGTGCGGAACGATTTGAAGTGGAATGATCATATAAAATTAATTGTTCGTAAGGCGGGTACCAGGTTGAGATTCATGGGGAGAGTCCTTAGAAAATGTAGTCCATCATCAAAGGAGGTGGCTTACAAAACACTCGTTCGACCTATACTTGAGTATTGTTCATCAGTGTGGGATCCGTACCAGGTCGGGTTGACGGAGGAAATAGAGAAGATCCAAAGAAGAGCGGCGCCTTTCGTCACAGGGTTATTTGGTAACCGTGACAGCGTTAAGGAGATGTTTAGCAAACTCAAGTGGCAGACTCTGCAAGAGAGGCGCTCTGCATCGCGGTGTAACTTGTTCGCCAGGATTCCAGAGGGTGCGTTTCTGGATGAGGTATCGAATATGTTGCTTCACCTACTTATACCTCCCGAGAAGATCACGATTGTAAAATTAGAGAGATTAGACCGCCCACGGAGGCTTCCAGACAGTCGTTCTATCCGCGAAACATACGCAACTGGAACCGGAAAGGGAGGTAATGACAGTGGCACGTAAAGTGCCCTCCGCCACACATCGTTGGGTGGCTTGCGGAGTATAAATGTAGATGTAGATGTAGACGAGTTTTTAGCGAGTAATCCTCAGCTACTATCAAGTGCAACCTGACTGTCATGTCGTCGGTGGCTTCGTTGCTCTCTGTGACGTCACTGGTGCTCAATCCAGTGCTAAATAAGGCAACACAGGAAATATATTCGCTGCTGCGAATGCGGACAACCATCCATCATCTGTATAAGGGAATGACGACAATGAAAAGTGACGTACCGGGACACGGACCCGGGTTTCCAGCTCTACGAGAGCGGTCACCTTAATTGCGTCGTCTATCCGTATACGTAAAGGAGTTTTGCTATTTGGGGAGCAAAATAACTGATGATGGTCGAAGTAGAGAGGATATAAAATGTAGACTGGCAACGGCAAGGAAAGCGTTTCTGAGGAAGAGAAATTTGTTAGCATCGAATATATATTTAAATGTCAGGAAGTCGTTTCTGAAAGTATTTGTATGGAGTGTAGCCATGTATGGATGTGAAGCATGGACGATAAATAGTTTGGACAAGAAGAGAATTGAAGCTTTCGTAACGTGGTGCTACAGAAGAATGATGAAGATTAGATGGGTAGATCACATAACTAATGAGGAGGTATTGAACAGGATTGGGGAGAAGAGAAGTTTTTGGCACAACTTGACTGGAAAAAGGGATAGGTTGGTAGGACATGTTCTGAGGCATCAAGGGATCACCAATTTAGTATTGGAGGGCAGCGTGGAGGGTAAAAATCGTAGAGGGAGACCAAGAGATGAATACACTAAACAGATTCAGAAGGATGTAGGTTGCAGTAAGTAGTGGGAGATGAAGAAGCTTGCACAGGATAGAGTAGCATGGAGAGCTGCATCAAACCAGTCTCAGGACTGAAGACCACAACAACAACAACATCCCTATACAACTCACGGATAGACCAAAACTGCCACACGGCATCGTTCCTATGTCGCAGCCTGTGCTCGTACGCATACACTCCTGGAAATTGAAATATGAACACCGTGAATTCATTGTCCCAGGAAGGGGAAACTTTATTGACACATTCCTGGGGTCAGATACATCACATGATCACACTGACAGAACCACAGGCACATAGACACAGGCAACAGAGCATGCACAATGTCGGCACTAGTACAGTGTATATCCACCTTTCGCAGCATTGCAGGCTGCTATTCTCCCATGGAGACGATCGTAGAGATGCTGGATGTAGTCCTGTGGAACGGCTTGCCATGCCATTTCCACCTGGCGCCTCAGTTGGACCAGCGTTCGTGCTGGACGTGCAGACCGCGTGAGACGACGCTTCATCCAGTCCCAAACATGCTCAATGGGGGACAGATCCGGAGATCTTGCAGGCCAGGGTAGTTGACTTACACCTTCTAGAGCACGTTGGGTGGCACGGGATACATGCGGACGTGCATTGTCCTGTTGGAACAGCAAGTTCCCTTGCCGGTCTAGGAATGGTAGAACGATGGGTTCGATGACGGTTTGGATGTACCGTGCACTATTCAGTGTCCCCTCGACGATCACCAGAGGTGTACGGCCAGTGTAGGAGATCGCTCCCCACACCATGATGCCGGGTGTTGGCCCTGTGTGCCTCGGTCGTATGCAGTCCTGATTGTGGCGCTCACCTGCACGGCGCCAAACACGCATACAACCATCATTGGCACAAGGCAGAAGCGACTCTCATCGCTGAAGACGACACGTCTCCATTCGTCCCTCCATTCACGCCTGTCGCGACACCACTGGAGGCGGGCTGCACGATGTTGGGGCGTGAGCGGAAGACGGCCTAACGGTGTGCGGGACCGTAGCCCAGCTTCATGGAGACGGTTGTGAATGGTCCCCGCCGATACCCCAGGAGCAACAGTGTCCCTAATTTGCTGGGAAGTTTCGGTGCGGTCCCCTACGGCACTGTGTAGGATCCTACGGTCTTAGCGTGCATCCGTGCGTCGCTGCGGTCCGGTCCCAGGTCGACGGGCACGTGCACCTTCCGCCGACCACTGGCGACAACATCGATGTACTGTGGAGACCTCACGCCCCACGTGTTGAGCAGTTCGGCGGTACGTCCACCCGGCCTCCCGCATGCCCACTATACGCCCTCGCTCAAAGTCCGTCAACTGCACATACGGTTCACGTCCACGCTGTCGCGGCATGCTACCAGTGTTAAAGACTGCGATGGAGCTCCGTATGCCACGGCAAACTGGCTGACACTGACGGCGGCGGTGCACTAATGCTGAGCAGCTAGCGCCATTCGACGGCCAACGCCGCGGTTCCTGGTGTGTCCGCTGTGCCGTGCGTGTGATCATTGCTTGTACAGCCCTCTCGCAGTGTCCGGAGCAAGTATGGTGGGTCTGACACACCGGTGTCAATGTGTTCTTTTTTCCATTTCCAGGAGTGTATTATGTAATTCCCATACAGGAGAGTACATTTTAATTGATAGTCACTGCTTGGTATGGGACGATAAATACGATACGGCAGTGCCTGACCGAAGTAACACAGGCGCTGCAATATCGTATTTACCCGCCGCGACTTTCAATTAAAATGTCCTCCTCAGTACGGGAATTACATAATGTGGGAATCAGTAAAAGTTGTGTCTCCGAAACGACGATATTTGGAAATTTGTGTCTGGGGGTGAGTCGTGCACGGATAACCGAAGCAGTTAAAGTGAGCGTTCGCATTAAGTGTGAAAGCCTGGTTTGAGCCCCGGTCAGGCACAAATTTTCATTGTCATCACCTTACACAGTTAATGGATGTTCACATTCGCAACTTCATAACGGCTGTAGTCGCTGCACTGCCTGTTTCCTCGGACAAGCATGCATGTTCTTCCTAACAACACAGGGTACTGCAACACCGTAAATAATGCCTCATTTCCGTCTTCAGGCAGCACGTATTGCTTCATTGATGCTGTGGTTAAATCCCACGATGTGCTGAGTTGCAAGACGTGTGTTCATTGAGTGTATTTCCCTGGATTCAATCGCTTCTTTCAGGACACTATTGTAGAAACGTCGTCATACATTACGTGATCTAAAGTATTCGGACAGCTGGCTGAAAATGACTTACAAATTCGTGGCGGCCTCCAACGGCAATGGTGAAATTCAGTATGATGTTGGCCCACCCTTAGCCTTGATGACAGCTTCCACTCCCGCAGGCATACGTTCAGTCAGGTGCTGGAAGGTTTCTTGAGGAATGGCAGCCCATTCTTCACGGAATGTTGCACTGAGGAGAGGTATCGATGTCGGTCGGTGAGGACTGGCACGATGTCGGCGTTCCAAAATGTACCAAAGGTGTTCAATAGGATTCAGGTCGGCACTCTGTGCAGGCCAGTCCATTATCAGGGATGTTACTGTCGTGTAACCACTCCACCACAGAATGTGCATTATGAAAAGGTGCTCGATCGTGTTGAAAGATGCAGTCGCTATCACCGAATTGCTCTTTAAATGTGGGAAGCAATAAGGTGGTTCAAACATCGTTGTAGGTCTGTGCCCTGATAGTGTCACGCTAAACAACAAGGGGTGCAAGCCCCCTCCATGAGAAATACGACTATACCATAACATCACCACCTCGGAATTTTACTGTTGGCACTACACACGCTGGCAGATGACGTTAACCGGGCATTCGCCATACCCACACCATGCTATCGGGTCGCCACATTGTGTACCGCGATTTGTCACTCCACACAACGTTTTTCCACTGTTCAGTCGTCCAATGTTTAAGCTCCTTACACCAAGCTCGTCGTTGTTTGGCATTTACCGGCGTGATGTGTGGCTTATGAGCAGCCGCTTGACCATGAAATCCAAGTTTTCTAACTCCCCCCCACTTCTGTCATAGTACTTGCAATAGATCCTGATGCAGTTTGGAATTTCTGTATGATGGTCTGGATAGATGACTGCCTATTACACATTACGACCCTCTTCAATTGTTGGCGTCTCTATCAGTGAACAGATGAGGTCGACCTGTATGCTTTTGTGCTGTACGTGTCCCATCGTGTTTGCACTTCACTATCACATCGGAAACAGTGGAGCTAGGGATGTTTAGGAGTGTGGAAATCTCGCGTTCAGACGTATGACACAGGTGACATGCAATCAACTGACCACGTTCGAAGTCCGTGAGTTCCACAGAGCGCCCCATTCTGCTGTCTCACGAAGTCTATTGACTACTGAGGTCACTGATACAGAGCACCTGGCAGTAGGTGGCAGCACAATGCACCTAATATGAAAAAGTATGTTTTCGGGGGTGTCCGGATACTTTTGATTACATAGTGTAGCAAACAATCGACGGTTGCAATTGTCAGTTTTTTTTTCTTAGACCATCTTCTCCCTCGGCAGATGTCTTGTTTAGAGTAGTCTTAAAAGAACGATCGTCTTCTTTGCCCAAGGGAATGATTGATGGACTGACCAAGTCTCATTACTCGCATTGATGCAGTCAGTCAACTTCTTAATAGATCTTTTATCTCTAGACTACGAATTCTGTAAACGAGTTCAGTGACATCTGGGTGGAGCTCATGGACTGTACATCGTGACTTACTGACAAAGTCTGCAGCCTTACAGATCGACAAATACGTCATTCCACTCACGATCGAAGCTCTGGGATAACAGGAAACTCAGCCTTTGATGCGCGAGTTTTATCTCTGCGAAAGGGAACACCTAGGCGAACCTTTTCTTTGTTTTTGATACAGTGTTTTCCGCAAAAAATATTGTTGTACGAAAAAAACTATTACCGCTCATTGAATGCGCGCACACTAATGCAAGACACAGTACATCTTAAAGACACCAGGTGGATGGTTGCCTCCAGCCTGCTGCAGCAAGATAATGTCCACATGGACGGTATGTGAATACGTTCCCCTGCTGTACGAGTACAGATGCTGCAGTTACATGAAGTGTTCCCATACATTTTGTGGGACGGCTACCTCTGCAATTCAGCTATCGTAAACTTTACGCAGTAATCGAACCTAACTCCTCTAAACATGAAGGGTGGGTTTACACCGGAGCGAACGAGCAGATAACTCGCCGGCGTTTACATGTGCTAACATTTACACTGGAGCGAACAGAACAGCTCACGAGCAGAGAAGATGAACGCTGCTTTGTCGTTTTCTGAGGTGAATAATCGTCACACTGTTCACTTAGTGTCGTGATGAAAAAACTTCTATAGAATATTTGGCGCACTGTTTTTGAAGAAGCCAAATGCGTTAGGAAACAAGACTAGGTGTCGGAATTTGTACTCAGGCGTGAAATGCGTGGAGAAAGTGCACATAACACAGAATTGCAGAGCCAGCTTTCCTCTACATTGATTCCAAACTTTGAACATATGTCAGTTGACGCTTCTTGTTGCAATTTAACTCTGGTTGTTAGCAACTGGGCTGATTTACGTCGTTTAAATGCCAACTATATATCAGATAGTTTCTGATGGAACAATTCAAGGATTTTACCGTAAGGAAGATAATACAGAATGAGATTTTCACTCTGCAGTGGAGTGTGCGCTGATATGAAACTTCCTGGCAGATTAAAACTGTGTGCCGGACCGAGACTCGAACTCAGGACCTTTGCCTTTCGAAGGCAAGTACTCCACCAACTGAGCTACCCAAGCACGACTCACGCCTCATCCTCACAGCCTTACTTCTGCCAGTACCTCGCCTCCTACCTTCCAAACTTTACAGAAGCTCTCATGCGAACCTTGCAGACCTAGCACTCCTGAAAGAAAGGATATTGAGGAGACATGGCTTAGCCACAGCCTGGGGGATGTTTCCAGAATGAGATTTTCACTCTGCACTGGAGTGTGCGCTGATATGAAACTTCCTGGAAGATTAAACTGTGCGCCGGACCGAGGCAAAGGTCCCGAGTTCGATTCTGGTCCGGCACACAGTTTTGATATTCCAGGAAGTTTCAGGAAGGTAATGTTAACAAATGTAATCTTAAATACGCGTACAACCTGCAACATGGGATACTGATAATAAATCTATTGCACAGTTTAGTAGAAGGCAAGTAGCGTGATCACTTTTATTTATCATAAAAAATCTCTAACGTAACAGTGATAAACCAGTCGTCTACTTGTAGCTAACATGAATATAAGAATCATCAAGTCTTTCATGTATTTTTAATCAGTGCAGCAGGCAAATATTCGTAATCGTATACTTTCGAAGGAAGTTAATGTGCTTCCCATTTTTATTAATAAAAAATGAAAACTTTGTTATTATTCGCACCTGATGCATTTATCTCATGTTTCTCGCATCTCCAGTTGGAACCTTTGAGTACTTTCTGTTTCTTTTTCCGTAACACCTATAATTTTCTGTCATCGACATTGACTTTTGGAGCGCGGGGTAGCCACGCGGTGTGAAACACCTTGTTACGGTTCGCGCGGCTCACGCCGTAGGAGGTTCGACTTCTCCCTCGGGCATATATATATATATATATATATATATATATATATATATATGTGTGTGTGTGTGTGTGTGTGTGTGTGTGTGTGTGTGTGTTGCCCTTAGTGTAAGTTAGCTTAAGTTGTGTGTAAGCCTAGGGACCGATGACCTGAGCAGTTTCGTCCCACTGGAACTTAACCACAAATTTCCAATTTTCCATCGGCTTTCCTCCATCGTTCGCACAAAACATGTCAGAAACGGCGAAATAATAAAATACAGCACAAGAAAGTTTTCGGCGCTATGGACGTGAAATTCCTTTAAAGAGAGACAACTAGCAGAAGTCAGGTGAATGCGAACTGAACACGACCGATTGCAGTCGCTTACCGTCGAGGTTCGAGTCCTCCCTCGGGCATGGTTGTGTGTTCGTCGTTAGGATAATTTACGTTACGTAGTGTGTAAGCTTAGGGACTGATGACCTTAGCAGTTAAGTCCCATATGATTTCACACACATTTGAACATTTTTTGCCTACCGAGAAAACTGTCGTCTGCCTTCCCACAGTTTCCCAGCCTTTTTACCTGTACAATCCTAGCTACGAAATAACCTTGCCCTCTAGGATTCCTTGCGGAATGGATGGGTGTCGGATTTTAGTTTGTAGAAAACAAGAATAAATGTTGATGTTTCGAAACGTTTAATTCAGTCTGCCACGGTTATTTTTAAAACTATAATCACAATGCCACCTATTCTCAAGACTAGCGGCTGTAAATAACCTACAAGCAGCAGGTGAAGAAAAACAAGATCGCAAACTGTAGCACTTTACTCATTGAGTATTACAGAAGACGTAGGAAGAGAAGTGGAATGATGGACCACGCTAGAAATGGATGAACATACTAACAGATGAAGAAAGAACAGATAAACAGTACACAATGGCGAGCCTTCAAGTGAAAGTGGTCAAACAATAGATACACTCAAGAAGAAAAAGAAAAAGATGAATAATACTATAACAGCTGACACAGTAAGAACCTTTAAGGTAAATGGCCTGCATGCGGTATGCGCAAAGGGATAGTGGTAGGGTGGAAAGGTTATGAGCCAAGGGGAAATAAAACCCATCCAGTACATGAGACAATTTCTGAGTTCCACTAATGACTCTGTGAGAGTATGATAGGACATGTACTGAGATGACATGGATTAACCCACACAGTGTTAAAGAAAGGCGTAAATGAAGTACGGATAAATGAGGACATCAGGTGTAAGTGCTACTCAGTGACGACGCAATGAAGAACCTCCAATTGAAACCGGTCAAAAAACAGATACACTCAAGAAAAAAAAAGAAGAACAAGAACAAGGCTATTACAGCGGACATATCAATGTGCACACAGTAAGAACCTTAAGGCAAATCGCCTGCATGCGAAATGCGCAAAGCGTTAGTTGTAGTGTGGCATGGTTATGAGCCAAGGGGCAAGAAAAATGACCGACGAAAAAAAAAGAATTATCTTGAACTTTCGGTCCTCAAGCTAGATGGATAATGGCAGCAGTAAAATACTTGCACAGTCCAGGGACGCGAGGTCCACTCATTTCTGTCCTGTTTGCCGGAGAAAAATTATGCAAGAGGTTGGACTTGCCAGTCGGAACAAGGCTGGAAGCTCGCGGCAACTCGGCTTTTCACACGAGATAAAAATGTTCATGCACAGGGACTGATACAGTCAGGAATTCGCAAACGAGATAAGAAATCACTGCTGACTCAGCAGAAAGGTTCTGAACTCCTCGGAAGTATTGGGAGCTATTCGGCTGGGAGCTTGAGATAAAGCAGAGCTTCAACTCACAAAAGGCACTTGCTCCGGACACTGCGAGAGGGCTGTACAAGCAATGATCACACGCACGGCACAGCGGACACACCAGGAACCGCGGTGTTGGCCGTCGAATGGCGCTAGCTGCGCAGCATTTGTGCACCGCCAGTTTGCCGTGTCAGCCAGTTTGCCGTGGCATACGGAGCTCCATCGCAGTCTTTAACACTGGTAGCATGTCGCGACAACGTGGACGAGAACCGTATGTGCAGTTGACGGACTTTGAGCGAGGGCGTATAGTGGGCATGCGGGAGGCCGGGTGGACGTACCGCCGAATTGCTCAACACGTGGGGCGTGAGGTCTCCACTGTACATCGATGTTGTCGCCAGTGGTCGGCGGAAGGTGCACGTGCCCGTCGACCTGGGACCGGATAGCAGCGACGCACGGATGCACGCCAAGACCGTAGGATACTACGCAGTGCCGTAGGGGACCGCACCGCCACTTCCCAGCAAATTAGGGACACTGTTGCTCCTGGGGTATCGGCGAGGACCATTCACAACCGTCTCCATGAAGCTGGGCTACAGTCCCGCACACCGTTAGGCCGTCTTCCGCTCACGCCCCAACATCGTGCAGCCCGCCTCCTGTGGTGTCGCGACAGGCGTGAATGGAGGGACGAATGGAGACGTGTCGTCTTCAGCGATGAGAGTCACTTCTGCCTTGGCGCCAATGATGTTCGTATGAGTGTTTGGCGCCGTGCAGGTGAGCGCCACAATCAGGACTGCATACGACCGAGGCACACAGGGCCAACACCCGGCATCATGGTGTGGGGAGCGATCTCCTACACTGGCCGTACACCTCTGGTGATCGTCGAGGGGACACTGAATAGTGCACGGTACATCCAAACCGTCATCGAACCCATCGTTCTACCATTCCTAGACCGGCAAGGGAACTTGCTGTTCCAACAGGACAACGCACGTCCGCATGTATCCCGTGCCACCCAACGTGCTCTAGAAGGTGTAAGTCAACTACCCTGGCCAGCAAGATCTCCGGATCTGTCCCCCATTGAGCATGTTTGGAACTGGATGAAGCGTCGTCTCACGCGGTCTGCACGTCCAGCACGAACGCTGGTCCAACTGAGGCGCCAGGTGGAAATGGCATGGCAAGCCGTTCCACAGGACTACATCCAGCATCTCTACGATCGTCTACATGGGAGAATAGCAGCCTGCATTGCTGCGAAAGGTGGATATACACTGTACTAGTGCCGACATTGTGCATGCTCTGTTGCCTGTGTCTATGTGCCTGTGGTTCTGTCAGTGTGATCATGTGATGTATCTGATCCCAGGAATGTGTCAATAAAGTTTCCCCTTCCTGGGACAATGAATTCACGGTGTTCTTATTTCAATTTCCAGGAGTGTAGACGTGATATGGCATAGGTCATCCTTCGATCCATTGTAGAACTTGGAAACCCACTCAGGGAATATTCGTTCACATTTTTGTTGAACGCAGTTGGTTTTTAGCATCCTGTATTGAAACATTTCCTTTTATCAATAGTACAATTTATAAACAATATTTTGTGAGTAGAATAAAATTTCCAGTGGTAAACTTAACTGCTTTTTCGACGTTATTTTACCTGCTAACTAAAAATATTAAAGCCTTGACCCCATTCCACTAAATTTAGTGAGTATTAAGATTCTTTTACAGGGAGTGCAGTGGAGCTGACGCTGAAATCATTAAGTATCATCGCTAGTCTGAATTCTACATGTCATGTGTGGTCTGGAGTCTCCTTACCAGCAACAGGTCTCAGGTTCAAACTAGTTAATTCCCTAAAAAACACGCTCAGAGCGTCGTTGCGCGAAAGTGGTAGGGAGACACGTTATAAAACAAACAGTCACCATGCAGAATGTTAGACAGTTACACTGAGTCGCAGATTGTATAGAATGGTTTTGCAAACAGCTGTACCTTATTGCCAAGTGCGGAAAAAATATTAGTTGCAGAACAATGAAATGATTATTAGTAGCAAAGAGAAAGATGCATTTCGAACAGCAGAAGTCTGTCACCTTTCCCAACAAACAAATGTGAAACATTTGCTGGTATCAGAAGAGGAGCTACAGCAGATGTTGTAGAGTATTGTGAGTAGCGGCTGTGAAAATAAATATGGGGAAAACAAAAGCAATTAACATAAGCAAAAAGGAAATGGCAGTTAACACACTGGTATTCTTAGGCGGAAAGGAATATGGGACAACATCCATTCTGAACCTTGGAAATTTCATGAAGGTGTACATAAGAAACAAGGAGGAGGATATCTATGGGAAAGAGAGTGTGGAAGATGGTGGAGCAATTACTAACACCTTGAAGAGTTCCCATGGCGATGAGGAAAAGATATGCTAAATGTTGTGCCCAGAGTGTAGTGTTATATAGCAGTGAATCATGGGCAGTTAAAAAACAAGATATTTAGCAAGTTTTAACATGTGGCTATGGAGAAGAAAGCTTAAGGTGAAGGGGAGTGACAGACATGAGAATGAAGAAGTAATAAGGAAAATAGGGGAAGTTTACTGAAAATGATCAGAAAGAAGAAAGAGTTTTGCGTTGCATATATTCGTGTAGGAATTATCTGTAACAAATGGCTATAGCGGGAATTATGGAAAGAGTGAGAGGAAGACGTAGGAAGAGAAGTGGGATGATGGACCACGCTAGAAATGGACGAACATACTAACAGATGAAGAAAGAACAGACGAAGAACAGGGCACAATGGAGAGTCTCCAACTGAAACCGGTCAAAAAACAGATACACACAAGAAGAAAAAGAAGAAGAAGAAGGCTATAACAGCTGACACATTAATGTGCACAGGTTATGAGCTAAGTGGGAATCAAACCCATTCAGTACATGAGACATTTTCTGAGTTCCACTAAAGACTCTGTGCGAGAATGATAGTGACTCAGTGACGACGAAATGAAGAGCCTCCAATCGAAACCGGTCAAAAAACAGAGACACTCAAGAAGAAAAATGAAGAAGAACAAGAAGGAGAAGAAGAACAAGGCTGTAACAGCGTACATATAATGTGCATACAGTAAGAACCTTTAAGGCAAGTCGCCTGCATGCGGTATGCGCAAAGCGTTAGTTGTAGCGTGGCTAGGTTATGAGCCAAGGGACAAGAAAAAAGACCGACAAAAAAAAAATCTTGAACTTTCGCTCCTCACGTTAGATGGATAATACCAGCAGTAAAATAGTTGCACAGTCCACCGGCAATACTGGTTCACTGATTTTGTCTCACATGGGCACATGGAAGGACGTCGTCTTCTAGGAAGATTACAAGGCTACGTTATAGAGAACTTTCATAACAAAGTCTCTTCTGCAAATGGATTGGACTTTCTCAGAATCCTTTCTACTTAAATAAAAAACTCTAGTTTACACTGCACCGTGTGGCGGAAGCGGAAATTGCGTACTAACAAAGTCAATTACCAGGAAACATCAATCCTAGTCTCCGAAGACTGAGCGGAAAAGAGACGTGGTGGGCTGTCACGTGACAAATCTCTATCAACAATTAAACCTGAACTTCTGTCCTGCAGTACGCTCACTCTTCGTACACTCTTCCTGTGTCATCGTTTACTCACAGCTGAGTTGCCATTAATGAACGTCCAACAGTGACAAATGACTAACCTTCGCAGTGGTTCAAATGGCTCTGAGCACTATGGGACTTAAAATGTATGGTCATCAGTCCCCTAGAACTTAGAACTACCTAAATCTAACTAACCTAAGGACAACACACAACACCCAGCTATCACGAGGCACAGAAAATCCCTGATCCGGCCGGGAATCGAAACCGGGAACCCGGGCGCGGGAAGCGAGAAAGCTACCGCACGACCACGAGATGCGGGCTAACCTTCGCCATATCACTGAGGTCTTTTATCATCGTAAGGTGCCACAAGTACACTTCGGTATTTACATGCGCTTAACTGTGGCTGCATAAGATATAACAGGGAACAAGAAAATTTCGCTAAAACGATGACTCGAAAAATAGCGTGAAATTAGCGAATTTTAGCAAAATAATGCAAATCGGAAATTTTTATGACATATTGCCAATTTTGTAATTCTGAAGTATAAAACCGTCCTAAATCTGAGAACGGAAGTTTACTAATACAGATATTTGTAACTGATAATTATCGAGTGAAAACCTGCAATTTGACTCCTAATCTTATAAAATCCGCGTTTCGTGTAAAATCCTAAGCTTGCAGTTCTTCTCCTGTGTAACGAACTTTGATTTGACGACGAAAATAGTACCTAAATTAGCAAAAATAACTCAGAATTTGGCCAAAAAGAAGGAGTTTGACCAAAACACTGAATTTAGTAAAAAACAAAAACCCCAAATTTGACAACCTGAACAACACCAAATTTGGCAAAAAGCCACACCGAATTTGGGAAAAATAACACCGAATTTCACAGAAAATACCAGTAAATTTACAAAAAAACAACGTCGACTTTGGCAAGAGAAACAATTACGCAAAAATAATACAGAATTCCGCAAAAAAAAACAACGAATTCTGCTACAAATTAATATCGACCTCGGCTCAAAATCAACATCGAAATTGGAAAAAGACCGAATTTGGCAAAAATGTGACAAGGAATTTTGCAAAAAACAAGAAAGAAACAAACATAGCAAAAATGACACCAAAAGAGGAAAAAATAACACCGAATATGGTATAGAAAATAACGCCGATGAAAAGGCATCACAAAAAGCACCCAAAAATAACAAAATATTGGACAAAAAAGTAACACAACATCTGGCAAAAATTAACATCGAATCTAGCAAAAACAGTAAATTCGGTAAGGAAAAGTATCGGAATGAGGCAAACAAACCTGGCAAAAATAACACCGATCTTGGTAAATATAAAACACCGATTTTGGCAAAAGATAACACCGAATGTGGTCAAAATTAACACCGAGTCCGACCGTAAAATGTAACAAATTTTTCCTGTCCCTGTATATAGCAGATCATGTTTTCGCGATCATACATATAAGATAAGCAAAGGTAATAAACCACAGTATGACCTCATTCACATTGTCAGTATTTCGTTCCATGCATTTCAAACAGACCCATATTCTATTTGGCGTTCAAGTAAGATTTTACGAATATTTTTATCCTGAGTTTGGCAGTAAGTGACGTTCCTTACATACTTGAGATGGTTTTGTAACCAACGCTACTGTATTTTCAGCCGTTTGCTTGCTAACAGTGCCTACAGGCTAAGATATTTTTATTTGAGTGACTAGTAGCGATAGGCAGTTACTGAAGAAAGGTGACAGCATTGTTCAGTTGTTTGGCTTTGTTCTCGATAGGGACGCTGCAGTCTCAGGCGATACTCGTTATGTTAAGGTAAGCCTCGACTACTGTCGCCTTGTAGGTGGACTATTGCAGCTGGACCTTATGGTTATTAGCCACAAACAAGGTGACATAAGCAAAGCCACAGAAACCTGTTACGTAGTGACATTTTTCCTGTACGTATGTGGAGAGGGGATGCCTTAAACGTAACCACTGAGAGAGTTGTAAGCGACGTTCTCACAACAGCTGTGCAGGTATTTGGCTATCAGACCTCCCGAGGAGGTAAGCGGATCGGTCATCCAGTCCTGGAAAACGTCCTCAATGCTCCAGTGCTCGTTGGCAATCGTCGCCGTCGTTGAACAGTCAAAGACTGTAACGTAATGCTGCAAATCTTACACCAACGGATAGAAATGGTGACGCTCAAATTACTGTTAAGAGGGCCTCTTCAACAAAGTAATACTTCAAAAACTACTGTAGTATAAAGATGAATACCTTAGATATTTCCACGTAAAATAGCAGCAGGCATGTAGAAACTATTAAACCACTAAGCAAAGTGTTAGTGCATGCGGTATGGTGTATGTCAGGCGCTATCAGGTACTGTGGCGAGTTTTGGCATAACCATATTTGTTTAGCTGGCTGAGGTGGGAAGCCGCTAATTAATGAAATGACCTAATTAGACACACAGGTAGAGCAGACACACAAACACGGACTGTTGCATACACTAGAGAGCGTTAAAGCAGTTAGGATGCAGCCTTACATTTTGAGAGTTGAATGTGTAACGATTAATCAGCTTTACATAATTAAGGAAATTATTGGTAAGTGGAGCATCACTGCTCTGTTTTCACACGCCACTACAGAGAGTGTGACAAATCATACAAAACTTACACCTTGCATGCCTATCAAATTTTATAACTACAAAATTTCCTCTCTCTTATTTCAAAATGTCGCAAGGTTCAATTCATTTGCGCCTCTAGATACGTAATTGTTATTTATTGAAAAGCGAGCTGAATGACGAAAATATTAATATGTTTACATTTTAAGTGCATTGCGTCAACATTTTAATTAAAAAAAAGTCTATAGGTAATTAGTTGGAAAATTTATAATAGCACTTTAAAGATGTGAAATGATCAGTCTTCTTATTAAACACAAGGGTTCGAAAGATATAAACAAAGTGAAGTCTATGAATCACACTGAACTTTCTTAACGGTAATGAAGTTCATTTATGCAGTATGTGTAGGATTTACGAAAATTTATAGATTTTAGGTTTGTATGGAAAGGCTTGAATGTATGAGTCTATCTTTTTCTAATTATTAAGTCATGCATACATTATCTCAGTTCTGTGTGCAAAGTTGATTTCTCTGTAGAAAGTGACTTTCCTATAGGCTGCACAAAATTATGAAATCACAAATAAATATCATTGTTACTTTGTTACATTGTTAGTTTGTTGTTATTATAATATCTCACTGTCTCATTAAACCGTAACACTGTTTATATGTAAGATTGTTGCTGACTCTACTTTCTGTGAGAACCTGAATGAGTCTACACGTTTTACAGAAGAATACCCATAGTCCAGAGGCAACTCATGTTTCAGTAACTATTTTGCTTCGATTATCCTTTAATGAAAACTTAACCCAGAGCCGTGTGCTGTTCATAGTTACTGCCAATATTCAGATAATTATTTGTAAGCGAAAATCATCCTACATCTGTTCATGGTGTTACAGTATTTTCCCGCGGGTGGATGGATATAATGAGAAAATGTCCGCAATATTCTCGCATTACTGCGGAATAATTGGAAATGTGAGATCCTAGCGGCCGGAAGCTGTTGCGAAATGTATGGGTGGCGTGAGTTCGACGAAACTCGTTTTCTGCAGGGTAAGAACGGGCAGTCCACTGAATGAAAGGGTTTCCATGAAGTATGTGGAAATTGTCACTTCGGTCTTTTTTGTTTTGGTACGTGCCCTGCTCATACAATTTCAAGATATGAAATGAGTCATACTATTTAATTTTTGTACACTAAACTTCAAAAGCTCGTAAACAGCGGGCAGAGGGAGCACGTCGATAATATGTGAAATGAATATAGTTTGCAAACTGAATTGCAGAAATCTCAGCGTTGCGCCCTGATGTGAAAATCCTATTGCTGTCTTAACTGCAGAAGAAAGGAATATGCCTTATAAATAATGTGCCGAAGATTATTTACACATTTACGCATATATTTTCATAAGTAGAAGAAAGTATGAAAAGTCGGGGCAAGATTTCTTGCTTGGTTCATTTGGGCAAGCTGTGTGGAGCTAACAACACTTCTTCATACCTTTCATGCTATGAGACAATCTTAAGAAATGTCAGTCTGTTGATTGTAAGACTCTCCCGACTTATGTGGTTGACATGAAGTGTACGGATGCACACAAATTCAACGTTATAGCTTACGGATAAGTCACCTATTATCTGCTTGCTGTCGAAATGAACTAATTAACTACAACCATAACGTGGCAGTCTCTACTGAGCGAAAAAGTACTTTTCAAGTGGTCCAACGAGATTTCCGGAAAGGCTTACATCAAAGTAAGCACTGTGATGAATTTAGGGTTTCTAATTTGTGCATGGAAGCAAGGCTAAAGAAAAATCAAGACACGTTCATAGGATTTGTCGACCTGGAAAAGCGTTCGACAATATAAAATGGTGGAAGCTGTTCAAGATTCTGAAAAATTACGGGTAAGCTATAGGGAGAGACGGGTCATATACAATATGTACAACAATCAAGAAGGAATAATAAGAGTGGACGATCAAGAACGAAGTGCTCGTATTAAGAAGGGTGTAAGACAAGGCTGTAGCCTTTCGCCCCTACTCTTCAATATGTACATCGAGGAAGCAATGATAGAAATAAAAGAAAGGTTCAGGAGTGGAATTAAAATACAAGGTGGAAGGATATCAACGATACGATTCGCTGATGACAATGGTATCATGAGTTAAAGTGAAGAAGAATTAAATGATCTGCTGAACGGAATGAACAGTCTAATGAGTACACAGTGTGGTTTGAGAGTAAATCGAAGAGAGACGATAATGAGAAGTAGTAGAAATGAGAACAGCGAGAAACTTAACATCAGGATTGATGTTGACGAAGTCAATGAAGTTAAGGAATTCTGCTACCTAGGCAGCAAGGACATCAAAAGCAGACTCACTATGGCAAAAAAGGCATTTCTGGCCAAGAGAAGTCTACTAATATCAAATACCGGCCTTAATTTGAGAAAGAAATTTCTGAGGATGTACGTCTGGAGTACAGAATTGTATGGTAGTGAAACATGGACTGTGGGAAAACCGGAACAGAAGAGTATCGAAGCATTTGAGATGTGGTGCTATAGACGAATGTTGAAAATTAGGTGGACTGATAAGGTAAGGAATGAGGAGGTTCTACGCAGAATCAGAGTGGAAAGGAATATGTGGAAAACGCTGATAAGGAGAAGGGAGAGGATGATTGGACATCTGTTAAGACACCAGGGAATGCCTTCCATGGTACTAGAAAGAGCTGTAGAGGGCAAAAACTGTAGAGGAAGACAGAGATTGGAATACGTGAAGCAAATAATTGAGGACGTAGGTTGCAAGTGTTACTCTGAGATGAAGAGGTTAGCACAGGAAAGGAATTCGTGGCGGGCCGCATCAAACCAGTCAGTAGACTGATGACTAAAAATAAATAAATAAATAAATAAATTTGTGCATAAGGCAAAGAGCTTGCCGCAGTGGGTACACCGGCTCCCATCAGAACACCGAAGTTACGCGTTGTCGGGCGTGGCTGGCATCACCATCCGGGCCGCCATGCAATGTTGCCATTTTTTGGGGTGCACTCAGCCTCTTGATGGCAATTGAGGAGCTACTCGACCGAATAGTAGCGGCTCCGATCAAGGAAAACCATGACAACGACCGGGAGAGGGGTTTGCTGACCACACGCCCCTCCTATCCGCATCCTCATCTGAGGATGACACGGCGGTCGGATGGTCCGATGGGCCACTTTTGGCCTGAAGACGGAATGCTAATTTGTGCATAAGGGCTATTTATTGCAACAAATGTTACTTCTTGGGCATAAATGGAAATAAAGACAAGAGAACTGTTTGATTATCGAAATGGTACCAGTGGTTCGGAAATAGCCATAACCGCAAAATATCTAACAGTAGGAGTTACGGTTACGAAATCCCACGGAGCGAGTTGGCGCAATGGTTAGCACACTGCACTCGCATTCGGGAGGACGACGGTGAAAAGTCGCGTCCTCCCACCCCGATTTAAATCTTCCGTGATTTCCCTAAATCGCATTTGGCAAATGCCGGGACGGTTTCTTTGAATGGACACGGTCGCCTTTCTTCCCCAACCTTCCTTAATCTGATGAAACCGATGTCCTCGCTCTTTCGTCCCCTCTCCCGATTGAACCAACCAACATAAGCCTAGCTGAGACAAGGTAAATGCTAGTCATATCTATTGAAATTAATCTAAGGAAATATAAATTACTCTAGAGTCAGCTAGCTAGCGAAACCGTATTTCGACCGATTTTTGAGCAGTGTTGTCAGGCTGGCACCCTAAAAAGGTAAGACTAATGAAGAAGATACAAGTTCCTTAGCAGAGAGAAGACTGTCACCGAAATGTTTACCAATTCAAGTGGTAGACATTACGAGAGAGACGTCGCCGATTATTCTTAAAAACGCAGCAACAACCTCTGATAGAAGAGTAACTGTAGACTCAAGATACACATTGTTTTCCTCTCACTTGAATTCCATGAAATGACAATGAGTTGAAAACCAGTAAGATAGGAACTGAGATGGAACTTCGACGACGATTTTTCGTCCCTCGCACCGTACGTGTTGGAATAGGATAGCATGGAAAAATGACGTACGCTTCGCTCTCAAGGTTCCAGAAGATAAATCTAAATATGGAAGAAAATGCTTTTTAGTAGACAGCGTGCACAAATGTTCTTGTAAATGGAGAGGTCGCAGTGGTAATGACACAAGGATGTGGGAATAGAAATATCCAGAGGAAGCAACCACTCGATTACGAAATTAACTTTATTCAAGAACGAGGAGTGTCTGGAGAAGACAGTATGAATATCCGATGAGAAACTGGAGAATAAGCACCGGGTGGATAGGTGAGACACTTCCCCTAAATGTAGAAATATTCAAATTGGCACATTTGGTTGTCATTACGGAGTTATCGAGACGTAGCTGGAGCCTGACTAGCTACCAAAATCTAAGAAGTTTCATGTACGATACGAAGCTAGTAGACATTCTCCAACATCCACATACATTGTCATTCGTTCCTCAAACTGACAGACAATGTCTCGTAATACTGTCATCTGTGGATTTCAGACATGCGTTCTTGCAATGATCAGCACTGAGTAACAGTTAAGTCTTTTCTTTAGTTTTCAGTTCTTTGGAAAGGCTAGCAGTATACTGTCCACGTACCTGTCATAAGTTATGGCTCAGTGTAAAAATATCAGGCCAATAATTCGAGTTGCACTAACTGACCTCAAAGCTACTGGATTTACGTCATGTAGACGTTCTCCATGTCAATTATGAAGGCATTCAGAATCGAACGTCGATAATTTTGCGAGTTCGCGTTGAGAGCGGTACGTGTTTCATAATTTAAGATTTCGTGTCTTACGTTTTTCTAGCCTTTGCTGTCTAGTTGAGGTTGCACAGATATTTGAGAAAAGGATGCGGTGGAGTGGTCCTGTTTTAAGCCATTAGAAATCAGCAACCACTTCCTTTAGCCCTCCGACGGAAAGAGGCTCCGTCTTCAACGAATACCTGGAGGCCAGTTTAGTGAGGTACTGTTGCTGCCCACGTCCTGGTGTGAGTACGCTCGTTTCTCTGGAACGTGACATAGTCTAACTTAGTGCGCCATATGATGTCGGCTGGTGTGAGAAATATCAACGCTCTCACGTCGGGTAGTCAATACTTTTACTGATGCTCGCTCTTGCAATCTAATTCGCGTACTGCATGCGACTTTGGCGATGTGCTTCATTTACTGACATCGTGCGCTTGATATGTTATTTGTTGTTAAGTTGAATATCTCATTTTTCGATATGTCTGTTCAATGCCAGTGTCATCGCGGAGTGTTAATTTGTCACGATACCCAACCTGAAAGAATTTCTTAGGCTACAGCGTGGTCACCAGGACTGGTGGATTACCGTACTGCCACCTCAGAGTCAAAATTTGTACTTATTTTTCTTTCGGCTAATCTCCCTCAGCAATCTTCCCGCGTTCTATTGAAGCCTGGTCACTTTGGTTTCGTGATTGCATATTATGCGTCTTGTAGTTTCAACTCGACATTTGTGCCAGACAGTCAAAAACGGTTTAAATGGTTCTAAGCACTATGGGACTTAACTGCTGAGGTCTTCAGTCCCCTAGAACGTGGAATTATTGAAACCTAACTAACCTAAGGACATCACACACATCCATGCCCGAGGCACGTTCAAAATGGCTCTGAGCACTAAGGGACTTAACATCTAAAGTCATTAGTCCCTTAGAACTTAGAACTACTTAACCCTAACTAATCTAAGGACATCACACAACACCCAACCATCACGAGGCACAGTAAATCCCTGACCCCGCCGGGAATGGAACCCGGGAACCCAGGCGTCTCGAGGCAGGATTCGAACCTGCGACAGTAGCGGTCGCGCGGTTCCAGACTGTAGCTCCTAGAACCGCTCGGCCACTCCGGCCGGCCATGGTTTAATCTGCAGCTCGTGCTGTAGTGGTGAGCGTTCATGCCTCTGGATCACGTGGTCCCAGGTCGATTCCCTTCTGGGTTGGGAATTTCCTCTGCCCGGAGACTAGGTGTTTTCCTTATCATTTCATCATCATCATCATTCGTGACAGTGGCTAGATTGGATTGGGCTGTGTTAAAATTGGGGCTTCGTGCGGACGTTGATGACCTCGCAGTTGAGCGCCCCAAAAGCTAAACATCATCAAACAGTTGTGCTTTTGATGAACTCCGTAGTTCTGGTGTTACTTTCAATTAACATTTACGCTCCTTCCTCCGAACACCGGCACGTTTACAAATTAAATCGGTGTTTCGGTTGGCACTCTATTGACAATAACGTTTGGTATCGAGCTGAGTGTCTGACATCTGAAGGTTTGGGTGTCAGCCACGACTTCTGCTGTGCCATTTAACATCTTTTACTCTGTTTTCCTGTCCGGCCACTGCGTGCGCAAATTCAAGTGCCAACCCCGCTCCTCCCCCCCCCCCTCCCCTCCCCCAGATAGAAACAGCATCATCTGTTTTCAAGCGTAGACGACGGCGAACAAGATTGTTCAGACTTGGGCTAGTATTCGGTCCTCACTACCTTTCAATGTCCAATTTTTGTAGAAAGGAGTGCAGTATTCTGCTGCATCCATTTTCAATAAGCTACCACAAGAACTCAAAAATCTTAGCAGTAGGCCAAACTCTTTTAAGTCCAAACTGAAGAATTTTCCTCCTATTCTGTTGAGGAGCTCCTGGAAGTGCTAAGAAATTAAGCAAATTCCAGTGTTACATTGTTGATTTTCTGTATTTAAACTTACGACTTGTCACCTGAATATGTTTTTTTTTATATATTTAATTTTATCTGTTTCTAATATCGTGTTATAATTTCATGTATTGACTCGTTCCATGACCATGGAGACTTCTCCTTAATTTGGTCCCACGGAACAATAAATAAATAAATTAAAAATAAAAATAAGATAGCCAATGTATCGGAAGATCAGGAAAGATTCTTATTGCGTTCTGAAATTAGTCAGCCTTCTACGTAATTAGAATGTCATTGCTTTTTTGCTCAGGAAAAAACACTGAGAATGTCGACATGGAGCGCTATACTTCGTATTTGTTCTCAGGTGTGTGTCCCAGGGATGAAGCTCGATAAAGAATGGACCATGCTTCGACGAAGGGACAATGTATAACTTTAAACAGCGTCGGATATAACTTGAAGTGTTTACAGGGAAGACTGTGTAAATAAGCTGGCTATTGTTTTAACTCGAATAAAGTAATATGTAGTCTACTGAACAATCTCAAGCCATTTGAAAATGAATTGTTACGCACACTAATTATAAAACTCAAATGGAAAATACTTCCTTCCATGAAAATGTGTACGTCGAGTTCATTTTTCAGCAGTACTTATCGTTGTATTTGCAGAATGAGTGTGATACAAGCATACTGTAAAACGGAAATGGAAGCTACTGCCCTTCGTATAGGTCCTGTAGAGTTTTACTCTTCAATAATACTTGTCACTAGAAGCTATGCTGACACTTCGTATCACGGGGGAATTTCATACAAAATTAAGACTCAGGACATATGTTACGGAAAAGGAAGATTCTCCCTCTTGCAAGTTTTGCCTCGCGGGCCTCCGTGCATACGCGATGTATAATAGTCTCATACCTCGGCGGTGTATCCTTCGCGGTGGTACGACTTCCATATGTAAGTGAGTATACGGTACGTAATCAAAACGGAAAACTCGGCGCCGCGCGCACAGTAGCACAATATACACCACTGGCTTTAAACTTTCCGTTTTAATAAATTCTCATTGCGCTAATAAGGAGGTTATAATTTTCTTCACAGCGTACTTAAAATTTATTTTATGGGAACATTTACGTCCACATAAAGAGAGCGGAGTTGGGCAACAAAGTTTTCCCGCATTTAGAGATATAAAGTTCTCGGCACCTAGCACCGTTCCTTCTGCCGCTGCGGTCGGATTCGCGGTGTGCGGCCGCGGGTGCTTCCTTCACAAAGGCGGCAGCAGGGTGAGGACAAACCCGGGGCAGGGGCTGGCGAACTGCGCCGACAGTAGTCGCGGGCCAGATAAGGGGCGCGTGCTTCTCACCGGAAGAGCGAGCCTCGCGCCGGCTCTGCCCGCCTCCTCGGGACGGCCGCTGACGACGGCCACTGCCCCGTGCACAGTCACGTTCGTTTAAACGTCGTCACCGATTTCTAATCAGTCATCTCGAGCTTACACTGAAGAGTCTGTAATAAGAGCTTTGATAAGTGTTTTACGTCGCTAGAAGTATTGCATCTACATCTGCATGGATACTCCGCAAATCACACTTAAGTCCCTAGCAGAGGGTTCATCGAACCACTTTCGCAGTAATGCTCTATTATTCCACCCTCGAAGAGCTCGCGGAAAAAACGAACACCTCTATCTTTCAGTATGAGGTACGATTACCAAATTTTATTGTGATGATCCTTTCTTCCCATCTAAGTCAGAACCAATAAAATATTTTTTCATTCAGAGAAGAAAGTTGGTGATTCACCTTTCGTGAGTAGATCCCGCCGCAACGAGAAAAGCCTTTGTTTTGATAACGTCCATCCCAAATCCTGAGTCACATCAACTGGAACTCGCCACTGTGTTCCTCTAACCACTCCATCATATTTCTTTCCACGTGACATGACGAATTATCTTGTTGAAAAATGCCACTGCCTTCGGGAAACGCGATCGCCATCGACGAGTGTACGTGGTCTGCAACCAGTGTGCGGCATGCCTTGGCCGTGGTGGTGTCCTGCGCGAACTCCACTGGATGCTGTGGCCCGTCTTTTGGACTGCAGAGATAAGAATTATATTCGTTAGAGACGCATTGGCAGTGTGTCCTCTTCCATTACGTTTAGTGAAATAGCAGTAGATCTTTTCGTTGGTTGTTGCTGACTGACAGACGCTATGGTTCTTTTTTTATTTTATTTATTTTTTATTTACAGTCAAGTTCCGTACCAAATTGAGGAGGTAATCTCCAAATTCATGGAATGTGTCACTACATGAAATTACAACATACAAGTAATAACAGATAAAAATAACTGTTCATGAAACCGAAAAAGTAAGTTCATAAGTTAAAGTAATCGCAATCAACAATGCAACAAGAATCAGCTTAATTTGTCAAGGAACTCCTCGACAGGATAGAAGGACTTTCTCATGAAGGAACTGTTCTGGTTTGACTTGAAAGCTTGTAGATTACTGCTAAGATTTTTGAATTCAAGTGGTAGCATACTGAAAATCGATACAGCAGTATACTGCACAAGAGTTAAGTAAGTCCGATCCAAATTCAGGTTTGATTTCTGCCGAGTATTAACTGAGTGAAAGCTGCTTATTCTTGGGACTAAGCTAATTTTGTTAACAAGAAATGACAGTAAATATATATATATATATATATATATATATATATATATATATATATATATATATATATATATAAAATACCCAGACTTGTTAACAAGGGTCGACAAGAGGTTTGTGAACTTACATCACTTGGTTCCTGAATTCTGAGCCATGTGTCTCCTTTTAGAACGGGAAGAGTTACCCCAATATATAACACCATACGACATAAGAGAATGAAAATAAGAAATGTAGACTAATTTTCGTGTCGAACGATCACTCACTTGAGATACCGTTCAAACAATAAAAATGACAGCATTAAGTCTTTTAGCAAAATGCTGAACGTGGGCTTTCCACGAAAGTTTACTGTCTATCTGAACACCTAGAAATTTGAACTGCTCAGTTTCACTAATCATGTGCCCATTCTGTGAAATTAAAACGTCAGGTTCCGTTGAATTGTGTGTAAGAAACTGTAAAAACTGAGTCTTGCTGTGATTTAGCATTAGTTTATTTTCTACGAACCAAGAACTTACGTCATGAACTGTAATATTTGAAACCGAACCAATGTTGCACACAATACCCTTTACTACCACGCTATTGTCGTCAGTAAACATAAATATCTGAGAGTTACCTGTAATACTAGAGGGCATATCATTTATATAAATTAGGGACAGGAGTGGCCCCAGCACTGATCCCTGGGGCACCCCCCACTGGCCGTACCCCACTCAGACCCCACATCACAGCCATTCTCAACACTGTGAATAATGACCTTTTGCTGTCTGTTGCTAAAGTGCGAGATGAACCAATTGGGAGCTACTTCCCGTTTTCTGTAATGGTCATACTTGTGGAGCAATAATTTATCATCACAATCAAATGCCTTAGTTAAATCAAAAAATATGCCAAGCGTTCGAAAATTTTTGTATGAGCCTCGGAGAGTTGTTAAACGACTTCTAAAGCTGAAATGTGCATTTGAGAGCAATTATCCTTACATATACAGTCTTGTCAATAACTTTTTCGAACACTGATGGCATAGAAATAGGTCTAAAATTCTCCACATTATCCCATTCACTCTTTTTATAGAGCGGCTTCACTACTGAGTACTTTAATCGTTCAGGAAGCTGACCATTGTTAAATGAAAAATTACAATTATGGCTAAATACAAGGCTAACAGTGCTTTAATTTTCTGCTAGACACTCCATCATAACCATGAGAGTCCTTAGTCTTCAGAGATTTAATTATTGACTCAATCTCCCCCTTGTCTGTATCACTGAGGAGTATTTCAGACATCAATCTCGGAAAAACATATGCACATAAAATCATATGATTCCCTGCAGAAACTAAATTTTTATTTAATTCGCCAGCAATTCTCAGAAAATGATTGTCAAATACTGTAAATATACGTGATTTATCAGTAAGAGAAATAATTTTACTGCGAACTGACTTAATAGCGTCAACCTGGTGCTTCTGACCAGACACCTCTTTCACAACTGACCATATGGTTTTAATTTTATCCTGAGAACTAGCTACTCGATTTGCATACCTCATACTCTTCACCTTCCTAATAACATTTTTAAGCATCTTACAATACTGTAGCTTGGTTGTGACTACTAACATTTTGATATAATTCCCGCTTTGTTCTCCAAGATGTCCTTATCACACTGGTCAGCCACCTGGGCTGCCTACCACTGCTAGTACCCCTTTTAGAACGTTCAAATGGAAAGCAACTCTTAACGAGCATGAAAAATGTCTTAAGGAAAGCATTGTATTTGTCATCTATGCTATTGGCACTATAAACATTCTGTCACTCTTGTTCCTTGACAAGGTTTAGAAAACTCTCTATTGCTGTTGGATTTACTTTCCTGCGTAGTTTGTAATTAAATGTGATATTTGTTTGAGTGCTAAAATCTCTCAGTATCAAAGTTTGTACATAATGGTCTATAGGCCATTCAGCCTTTTACTGACAGAATGCCCATCCAGTAATGAAGAATGAACAAAAATTTTGTCTATGGCTGTGCAAATGTTTCCCTGCATCCTCGTTGAAAAAACAGTTCGCATCAGATTATATGAATCTATGAGATCTACCAACACACTTTTTCTTGCACCATCATATACAAAATTTATATTGAAGTCACTACATTTAACTAATTACTGGTATTTCCCACAAAGTGAATTAAGAACCCTCTCTAGCTTCAGCGGAAATGCTCTGAAGTCAGAGTTAGGGGACCTACAATAAACAACAATTAGAAGTTTAGTTTCACTAAATTCAACTGCCCCTGCACAACATTCAAATACCTGTCCAGTGCAGTGCCGTCATACGTCTATGGACTCACATGGAATATGGTTTTTTTACGTACATAGCCACTCCCCCACCCCACAAGGAACTCCTTGAAAAACAGCCAGCTAATCTGTATCCTGGTAAAGGAAGCCTCTGAATTGTCAAACTGTTTAAATGGTGCTCTGATATACCAATAATTTCAGAGTCAACATCTGTAAGCAGTTCACTAACTTTATCCCAAACAGCTTTTCTATTTTGAAGAAATATGCTAATCTTTTTTTTTTTTTTTTTTTTGAATCATTACATCCTCATACGGTGAACACCTAGTTAGAGGGACTTCATTTGAGCAGGTATACCTATCAGCTGACTTCAATGTAACAAAGGTGCAGCTCTAACACCAACTACCACAGGATTTTTTCCATGAGTGATCTCAGCACCACCACCACCACTACCACCCACTACACTGTCACCTATAAGCTTTGCCAGCCTCGTCTTCCCACACCTATTGAGCTGCAGACAATGCCTAGTGAATCCCGACCTACTGATAGACCCAACTGTCACCACTGAGATGTGACCCATGCCGCCATCGGCGCCCTCCCCAGCCCCATGTTAATGTGTCATACAGTCGCATTAGGATGAGGCCGACCATGACGCTGAAACAGTTGCACGAAATGCACATTAGTGCTACCAGTTTGAGTAGCTGTCTTCACCAGGTCACCACCTACATCACTTTCACAGTCCCTATCAAGACTGTTCCCTGCTCCTCCCACTATCACTACTTGATCCTCCTTCGTAAATTCCTCATAACTCCCCTATGCTGTCAGTCAATTGAGCCAGCCCTGCACTAGGCTTCACAATGCTCATGACATAGTACTCACGCCCCAACACTTCCTGCAACTGCAGGCCCACACCAATACAAAAAAAAAAAGGTTCAAATGGCCATGAGCGCTATGGATCTTAGGATCTGAGTTCATCAGTCCCCTAGAACTTACAACTACTTAAACCTAACTAACCTAATGAGATCACAAACATCCATACCCGAGGCAGGATTCGAACCTATGACCGTAGCAGTCGTGCGGACTGAATTGCCTAGAACCGCTCGGTGACAACTGCCCGCACACCTCTACCGTGCGAACTGCTTAACACTGAACCACCCTCTTTCTGTTAGACTTTGCAACTGACCTAGGCCATCTAACTGCTGAGGACTGCTAAATGTTTCCTACGTCTACAGCTACAAGAAGCTCCCCTCCACTCAACTCTGACAATTGGTCAGATCTATTGTATATACCCAAAGTATAGCTGTCTGAATACGTCCTCTTCCTAGCTGCCCTCTTGCCAACTGGCAGTTCCCATTCCCCACCACCCTTCACCCTCCTCTACCTATGTAGTTCCTCCTTTGGGCGTAACTGCACCTGAAGGGCACAGACCTTACGCTCCTATTCCTCTATCAACTTATTTATACTACAGATTCCGCATTAAATGGAGAGAATCTCGCTATAATGCCCACTGTATTCCCCACTGCATTCCCCAAAATAAAAATACTTTGAAAAATCCCACAACGTAACCCACTAATAACAAACTTACGACTAAGCACATTCTTCTCACTCATGGTAAAATTTTACAGTTACTGAAAAAAACTATACTTCTACATTACCGAAGTTCAGTTACATCAGCAGAGCTATTACAGAACTAACAATAGCGGTCTTGAAATTCTCTTTCTACTAACAAAGCAACTACGTGCATTCATACTACTACACCCCAGCTAATACCAATACCAACAAAACTTCACAAAATTATTATCCAAAACCAAAATTTCAAACGGCCACTGGAACACTCAATGAGGGTAGAACACAGAATGAAAATTTCACTGAAATATTTGACTAGAAATAATAAGAAACTTCAGCTGAAAACTAGAGCACAAAATTTACTAATCGACTTCAATGCACAGAAAACTCTAAAAAAACACAGCGAGCGAACGTTTCCTGAAGTTTATTAAATCGTTACTTCACCACAAACAGCAAGAAACACTGCTGAAAACTATTAAATGTAATAACCGTAGAAAAGTGCACAAATAAGTTTGTCAGTACTATGTTTTATAACCGCTAAGCTGCAGTGCAAGCCGCAAAATGTAAATACACTACGGAGGAGTTGGCTTATACGAACGTCGTAAGCACACTCATGAATAACAGACCACTCGAGTCAGTAAGACAGGAAGAAAGACTGAGATTAATGAAAAACCACCAATAATTTACTTTTACAGAAAATATGAACACAAATAAACTTTATAATAAGTAACAGAAGACTAAAACTTTATAAAATATTGACGAGCTATGTCAACGGCAGTCCTGCACACTTGACGTCACACCAAAGGTTATGTAACCTCACTTAAGAATTCCACACCTTGGATGGATCAAATTCGAAAGGACCTCAATAATGCAAACATAAGACCAGCCGACATTCTAGAAAGAGATACTTGCAAACACAAAGTACACAAAAGGGAAGTTATATCAGAGCAACCAGAACAAAAACAGTACAGAGCAAAGTCTTCGGAAGAGCGTAAACTTGCATTTTTGGAAAGAGTGAAAGCCTATTGGAAGAACAGGAAGAACCCAATGTAAAAGTTATCGAGTTATTTGCTTACCGCTTTCCATTTCTTGGGAGAATTCGCCTATAATAATAATAATAATAATAAAGATAGCGTATTCCAGTGCGGAGCTGTACAATTAAATGACTCATACATCATCATGCAAGTACAAATCCTATTTTGTTTCATTGTTGTTAACATAACATTGAAATCAATCGGAGGGTCGTGGATTTGCGGAGGAGGTAGGGGGGGGGGGGGGGAAAGGGGAGATGGCTGTCACCCACGCGACGCATGATATAATAGACATTGATGCGACTACTGCAGGGTTCAACACTGCTTCCCCGTCCTGATCTCTGTTGTTTGTCGCGGCTGTTGTGGCACGACGAACCGTCTGGAACGTGTCGGTGACATCCCGGCTGTCGGCACCGTAGTGTTGCGAAGGGGCCGATTTGGCGGTGTTCCTGGTTCGTCATGACAACCTTCTTCTGTTTATAAGAATCCTTCATAACACTATCCCTTTAGCTGACGAATGGGAAACCGTTCTAGCGATCATAAGGGCCTCAAATGCAGAAGTCCACTAAATGTAGATCCCACGAACCATCGGTTAGTATTTTTGTGAAATAACTTGAGCCCTTCCGACACGTCTAATGCCACATACCTCCAGAAACCTGTCCAGGACTTGTTGAATCCATGCCACGTAGAATCGCTGCTGAAGTGCGTTTCGAAGACGGACCGACACGCTATAAACGAGCGAATGTTTTCTACCACCGGTTTGTATCGCCAACGTTAAATGGAAACAGTCACGTGACTTAACTACTTCACTCTTGTTTCCTCAAATGAAAGTGTTTCCAGAGACCTTTCCGAGTCGCAGGCATCTACGATGCATATGTCCAGACTGAAGCAACAAAAGAAAATTTGTACGAAGTGCGAGATTCGAACCAAGGTCACTAGGCACATGTGCTAACCCTTGCGCCATCCTCTCACACTGCCTTTGCAGAACTGCGTGGACTACCCTAGCGCGCCTTCCTCGTCGAATTTTAGTACAAATTTTCATTAAAATTTAGATTTATGGGAAGTTCCTATGGGACCAAACTGCTGAGATCATCAGTCCCTAGGCTTACACATTACTTGATCTAACTAATTTACGTTAAGGACAACACACACACACACACACACACACACACATGCACACACGCACACACATGCCCGAAGGAGGACTCGAACCTCCGACGGGGGAGAGCCGCGCGAACCGTGTCAAGGCGGCTACACCACGCGGAAAATTTTCAGTCATGGCTTCAGTGTGCAAATATATGGTGAGCGTTAATAAAACGGACAAATTACAGGCACGAATTCCAGACTGGAAACGGAGGAAAAATGTTCCTATGAGCATGTGTCTGGAAATGTCACAACAGATGACGCTGACAAATGAAAGTTCCTCTGACCATGTGTCATGTGTAGCTTGGGCGTTACAGACCGTGTGATCGTAAGCAACAGAATAGTCCGGTATTCGTGTCGGTAACAAGCCAAGATGTTGTCCATGTTCGGCCGAGGACAGGGAAACTGTCTGGGGGTAGAATCAGGTCCTCCAAATCTGGTGCTCCCCAGTCCACAGCCTCCCTGCACGTTTACCTGTCTGAAAAGACCCGTGATCACGTAAACTCCCAAAAAGGGCTTGAAATTTTGTTTGATGTGATTGGTGTCTGTGAGTGTACGTGTTTTGGTATAGCCGTGGTGCTTTTCGACCGTTTCCATCTGCTTGGTCGTACACGAAGACCATCTCGGCCTGTTCCCAACACGAATACCTGACCATTTTTCTGTTTACAGTACGCTGAGTCACTCACGCTGCCTGCAACACACAAGAAACACATGACACCCGGTCAGAGGAACTTTCGCTCGTCAGTGGTATCTACTGTGGCAAAGCTGCATCTCAGGACACTATTCGTAGAACCTTTTTTCCTCCATTTCCAGTCAAGAACTTGTCCCTGCAGCTTGTCAGTTTTATTAATGTTCACCTAGAATACACCATACATGTTTGAGACTTGGAAAGGTCTCTGGAACCAATTGGTTTCACTACATTAAAGAACCTATGCCTGGCTTCAGACAGAATCCCCTGTTTCGTTCGATGTTGGGGTATTATTCCAGTACCGTTGGAGAGCCTCTTCAATGTTGTTCGAGTTTAGGGGGAATACCACGTGATCTAGGAAAGCCATTTCGGTTGTACAAAGCGACTGTGCCTCGGTGGCGTTGCGTTTGGCGTATCTGTCTGGTGAGCGGGAGACTCGGATTCGGATCTCGCTGTTGGTACAACTTTTCAAATATGGTTTAAATGGCTCTGAGCACTATGGGACTTAACTTCTGTGGTCATCAGTCCCACAGAGAACTTAGAACTACTTTAACTTAAAGACATCACACACATCCATGCCTGAGGCAGGACTCGAATCTGCGACAGTAGTGGTCGCGGGGTTCCAAACTGTAGCGCCTGGAACCGCTCGGCCACCACGGCCGACTACAACTTTTCATATGTCGCTCCAGTTTTCATATATATTGATGTTAATATCTAACACTAATAGTGAAACTTTAATATTACACGTACTTGCTTTGAGTTTTGACATTCATTTATCAGTAGCAGCAACCAAGAGTAACTATTTCTGCTAGAAGTGAGAACAGAAAGATTTCAGAGAAGTCACGTGAACTAGGAAATATTGTGTTCTCTCCAACTAAACGCTCATTCTCTGGACATTCCTACTGTGTTAAGTAAGGAACTTCGTGTATTAGAGATTACAGTAAATATATCTTTCATCTTAAATATCTAGGCATGGAATGTGAGACGAGATTTTCACCGTATGCTCTGTTCAGCCGCACGCGACATGCGAGCGTGAGTACCTCTGTCAATAACAACCTGATCAACAACACACTGCGATGTCTGCATCTCTGGGACGGCGCTTCCCCTTGGTTTCAAGGGGTGTTCAAATTTACAAGAAGGAGTTCCACAACATTAAGACAGTATGAAGGGGAGTCAACTGGAAACCTTAAAAGTTTAATGAGAAATTGGTATTTCCTGCCACTGTTACGTAAGCCGACGGTAGTATCACTAATAATGTAAGGAATGCACCACAGGTGGTGCCATACCACAGGCAAGCAAAACGCGGTCACAACACCATTTCATAATGGCTGCCTCGCTTGCGACTTCCATCAAGGAAGAACAGCGTTCTGTCATATGTTTTCAGAGCAGTGAAGGTACGAAACCTGACTCGGTAACAGGCTAGCAGTGTCCGAGTCAGGCACAGAACGCTGTGACGCCAGAGTCTGCTGCAGCAGTTGAAGACTTGGGATGGAAAATAGCCACCTTGACGGTGAACGGAACAGTCGCAGATCTGTTCTTTAATTACGGCTCTGAACATCATTCACGAAGTGCTTAAGTTTCGCAAAGTGTCTGAAAGATGGGTGTCGTGGCAGCTGACTCCAGATGTGCAAGAGCAACGAGTTGGCGTCTGTGAACTGTGGCGCTTTGAATCAGAAGGTAATATCTTCTTCGGCCGAATTGTTACAGGAGACGAAACCTGGGTGCTTTACCACCAAGAGCAAGCAAGGAATGGCGCCATCCCTCATAGCAGGAACCGAAGAAGTTCCGAATCCAGCTATCTGCAAGGAAGGTTTTGCTAACTCTCTTTTGGGATGAACGAGACGTTGCATTGGAACACTACACGACTAGGAGTAACACCATCACCGTGCCATATTCCAATATGTTAAACATAAGCTTCACCCCTCAGTACGATCAAAGCGACGTGCACTTCCGACCACAGGTGTCATTTTGCAACGTGCCAATGCTCAGCCTCAAACTGCCCGTGCAACACTTGCAAGAGAACAGAAAGGAGACACGGAAGATTAGTATTGGAGATAGCTGTCCCTTCACCCGCTCTGATCAGGGTGGGGTCTCGGAATGTGTCGTCTAGCCAGTCGGCCCAGAACAGTGCAGACCATTGTCAGTTTATTATACGAGATCATACACGTCTCGCGTGCCAAGAGTCGACTCATCTCTAGCATAACTGTTCCAGTACCTGAGATTTGTTGGTGTTTATATGCTATACGTATATGTGCTGATTAGCTAGATTAATTGTTACCATGACTATAGGTTTAAGGTGGCGCCTGGTACAATTACCGGCCACTAACTATTCTGCTTAATCTATTGGCAGCTTTCTATTCTGCTTTGACCATCTGTTATTATTTCTACATTTATTTCGTTTGCTGGCTGCGTTGACTGCTAATTTTGTCTCGTCACTATAAGTGTGTTAATTAGTTAGATTACTTGTGTTAGTTTTTCTATGTTATTGTAGTTAGTAACATGTTTTAATTGGCGGCTGGCCGAGATGGCCGAGCGGTTCTAGGTGCTACAGCCTGGAACCGAGCGACCACTATGGTCGCAGGTTCGAATCTTGCCTTTGGCATGGATGTGTGTGATGTCCTTAGGTTAGTTAGGATTAATTGGTTCTAAGTTCTAGGGGACTGATGACCTCAGACGTTAAGTCCCATAGTGCTCAGAGCCATTTGAACCATTTTTTACTTGGCTCCTGATACAATAAGAGGTCACGAACTATCCTACTTAATAGTTTAACAGCTTACTATTCTACTTCGTCTATGACTATATAGTCTGTGGTATGTGTTATCTACGTGTTATTGTTTATTTTGTCTCCTCGTAGGTGATAATGTGCTTAAGTCTTCATCTGAACTAACCTATTCGTCCCGCTTGCGTTTAACTCGGATGTCAATATGGTCTCATTTCTTTACAGACACTGTGTTAAATTTTGGAAATTTGATCTGCTTGTTTGTTTGATGGTACTTACTTCAGTGCGCCCCTGAGTGCTTCTTGTACTGAGAGCAAAGTTGCTGTACCGCTAAATGATCCACAGATCAACAGCACCCATACTGGTGGTATCCGCTAGAAGCAAGCGAAACGCGCTGCAAATGCGCTGGATACAGGTGTCCATGCCACGGCTCGGATTCGCACCTTTCATTCGTAACGGATCCCCAATACTGGGGAAAAAGGTGTGTACCAAAGGACCCTTACCACTTTGGTCCCACTATCGTTGCCAGATGTCGACCTTCCAGTGTCTAGTGCCCTTTCTGCTGGATTTCCGTTCTCCAGTCAGTAGGATGCAGCTCGATGTTTGATAGTTACATCGATTTCAACCAACATCACACACAATGTCTGCGCTGAGGTGTGACCCAGCATCTTTCAATCTACGTGCTAATCTCTTCACCACAGTGTAGCGCCTGCATCAGATTCCCTATTCTAACTCCGGACTTCGCCTATAAGTTTAGTTCTCGTCCGATGCCTCTAGAATTACCGAATTTAGTCCTTGTTACCTTACCACATATGCTACCGTCCTATCTCTTCCTCCCACCAGCGGTTTCCATAGGTTATATTCCTATCCTCTCGTTCTACTTAGAATTTTCAGACCATTTAATATGCAATATTTTACAGCAACCTCACATCCAAAATCGTCACCGCTCTTATTTACAAGTTACAGTCTCTACGGTACCACGCTGTTATAAATTTCTTCCTGAAACTATAGCCGACGTTCTCTGCTTCTTATATTCTTAATAATCAAACGACGTATCTCCTAAAGTACAGATGAAGAAAATGAAATCACACTACACTCTGTGGGCCTTCGTTGTCTAGTGTAATCGTTTGCTTTTTACGTGACCATTGCGGCACTCCAACCCCAGTCCTCGATACCAGTATTATCGTACTACTTTTCTGCGAAGTAACAAACATATTTTTGTGACAATATTCACATTTGGTTTTATTAATGTAGAGGTACTCCGATGTGTCGATATATTATAGTGATATGGTTCTTGTGTGTATTCATTTCTGTGAGACTGTCGTAATCTTTGACTTATTTGTAACCGTTTTGGCGCGAATGCGCACAGAGCAATGTTTGTTTCACTTTCCAGAAGTTAAGTTGTTATTTCACTTTGTAAAACAACAGTCAGGTCTTGTGTTTGGTTAAAGTGAAAATTAAATATATGATATTGATACAGAACTGATTTCTTGATGTGACAATTAAGAAGAAGTATATGTGAATTTACAAGAAGTTTAATAAAAATGTGCATCGTGAACACCAAGTCAAAAATTATTTCTACCATACCATTGTTCGGATCTGGGATTGTTTGATCATTAAGAATGTCCTGAAAAACGCATTTATTAGGTCTTCAAACATTACTAAAATACAGACCTGGACCTTCTAGCAGTCAAAGTGGAATCACCCTAGAATCAACAAGATGAGCCATAACAACTTCGACGGAATCTACGTGGGAATCCTTTCAAGATAAGTGCCAAAATTAATGACAGTTTTAGAGTGACTTCATTATTTCCATTCTGACGATACCATCCACAGTCAATAACTTTGTTGTTGCCCGATAAAGCGAACATATGCTGCGTGAGCAACATAATTAATCTGATTTCTAACCTACTTTGCAAGGGATGGTACTGTTAGGCATCGTTTCCAACCTTAAATTTCATTTTAATAAACAATCACCTGGAGGTGTACAATAAATAACCGTCATGATAATAAAGTAGAAAGCAACTATAAATTACTGGAGCCGAGACGAACTGATCGTAGCATGAACGGATGCTAATGGCAAAAGTCTGCACAGAGTGTGCTTAAAAAAATATTGGAGGAACGGCAAGCAGTATTCGCCGTCGGACATAATGGGCCACGTGGTGTTCCTCCGGCAGACGCACGAAGCGCTTAGAAAAAAGCGCAGTCATCACTTCGGCATTGCCAGGAATATAAGTGATGTAACTGTTGAATTTGCGTCACAAGTGAAAGTTATTTCTTTTTGAGCATCGAAACTGGTGAACTGTGTAATTTTTATCATCGGTTCATACTTTTAGAGGTAGGAAGGAATGTCACGATACTAGTATTAATATTGTCTGCTTTCTATTGTATATTGTAAACAGAAACGTTATAATGAAATTCCGCTCACTGAGGCTGACTTCTGTTTCCGGCATATTTTAATATGCACTGTCATCCGGGTAGTAAGTGCCGAACTGAAGTCGGGTGGTATGACCCTCGTAAGTAAATAATTTTTTTATTGTTGTTTTTCTGTAGGGCTTGGTTGAAGACAAAGCAAGCCCGCGGGAACCGAGGTTACAGGTCCGAGACTGCCATGAAGCGAACGTTTTCAAGTATTTTGGAGGCCGAAACGGCCGGAAGGGCTTTTGCTTATCGTTTTAATCTTCCTATAACATCACTATAAAGGACAATAGCATCATTTCAGGGAACTAGCAGACATTTTTCAAATCTACACTGGAAGCAAATTACGAAAGGATGCCTGTAGCACACTCTAGGGATTTAGAGTCCTAATTAATTTCGCCAGCTAAGATTGAGTTTCATGTCTTGGTTTACGTTTTGGCAGAAAGTTTAAAACTGCTTCACAGATTTAACAGAGAAAAGAAATTGACATGTAACGATTTCTATCAAATCAGTACCTCAGACTACATGTTTAATGCGTTGTGTCACATTCAGTCAGCCTGAAGCTAAGTTTTTCAACCAACAGTTTCTTTACTATCATATAATTCTGATATTTAAATAGATTAATTTATTTCTGAAGCGTAAAAACACTTTCTTCACTTTAAAACACGTATTTTGTTGTATGGTCCATACAATCAGACAGTTTTGTGAACATCTCGAACTGTTATTTTTACAACCTTGTGAATTTGGTTGGAATCTTGTTTTCATCGTTTACACCAAAACAATTCTTCAAGTAAAGGTTCCTACGCAGCTATACCTTATTCCAAAAACAAAAACAAAAATGTTCAAATGTGTGTGAAGTCGTATGGGACTTAACTGCTAAGGTCATCAGTCCCTAAGCGTACACACTACTTAACCTAAATTATCCTAATGACAAACACACACATCCATGCCCGAAGGAGGACTCGAACCTCCGCCGGAAGCAGCTGCACAGTCTATGATTGCAGCGCCTTAAAATGCTTGGCTAATCGCGCGCGGCCAAAAACAACAAAAGTTTTATACAAATTGCGGCTTCTGTGGCAAATTCTAGCTACCGTTTTTGAAATGTCACTAGGCTGTCTTAATTGCCAGAGTCCAGTATTAATAACGATACAAAATTTTTAAATTCAGACCGCTGATTCTCAGAATAAATACTGTTCGGTCAGCGTATAAGTAATAAAAATATCGACTGTACATTGCATCACAGAAATAAATGTATGTTCTTGCTGTGTCTTACACAAATAATTGCAGGTACGGACTGATCCACCAGCCGCAAATAAATTCTGACTCTTTGTCAAACCACAAATGCGCCCCAGCTCAGAGTGCTCTCAGGCGAGAAAAATTCAAGCCTTCGACCGGCACTCACAACAGGAGATGTTACAAGTCCACAGAAACGCAGTTGAAATATCATCAACGTTCGTGAAACCATCAGATAAAGTTAAGACTCCTAACTGCCACCCAAAATGTGAACTTTTTGTAAGGGATGGGAACACACATGTAAATTACTCTGACAGGCGTCCACTTCGCCACACAGAGAAACACAGCCCCCGCTCTGAAACTGACTCTCCCCTCTGGATTCGAGCTGGTCTCTGTGTTCCACAGAGCTGGATATTTCATAAACGGTTTTCATTATGCTCAGAGTTTGCCCTAGCACAAATTTACAATTTCCATATCCCTAACGTTAGCTAAAATATAATTACACAGGACAGTGGATCCTTCTGCGCTGCTTAATTTGAGATGTTGCAGTAAGTTGTACCGTGTGTAGTTCGCACACGATAAACGAAACCATAGTCATTTAGGCTGCACAATTTTTCTCCGTTTTTGATAATGCGTAAAATTTAATACTGAGAGACAAAGTGGCGTATCCTCCTCCACCTCCCTCATTCCTTTTTTTCTGCTGGTGCAGTCATATAAATTTAAGGGATAGTAAGCGGTTTTCATCATGAAAAATTAACTGACTGAAAATAACATAATGAATCACGTAAAATACGTCACTCAAATAGTGTGTAGTACGTATAACATTCTCCTTGCACATGATGTACTAGAATTACGTGTAGCTGTCTTTGTTGATTAATCAAACAGGGTTTAGATCAGTTTCAGATATAAACGTGTTTACTCCGCCAAAATGTGATGCTACAAGCAAATATGAATGCACCAATAGACGCGTCTCGCCAAGTTCTTGAATAGACACCTTTATACTTACTGTTTTTATCGTTGGTTAAATAGTTATTAATTTTAAAGATCATGGCGTTAAATATTTCTCCACCATTTGCGTTGAATGTCCATCAATTTACATGATACCACTATAAATGTGACACTGAAATCTTCACCGCGTCGCGGGCTTTAAAAGTTTGTATCTTGCTTCTCTGTATCTCGAACGGTTTTTGCTGTAAACCACATTGAGGTAACGCAGCAGCCTGACGGCTCGCTCTTGCCTTCACCTGGCCACGCCCCCCTATGACTCCGCCCCCCCCTCCACTACCCACCCTCCAGCCCGGCTGCATACCCCTTGTCTAGCGGCGAGCCACGCATACGCCAGCCACACACTCCCGGCTCACCGACGCTAGATACAGTTGCTACGTCACGAACTCCGCTGTCAGTTCGTCTTCACAAACAGCACCGATAATGGAAAAACACTGAATTGATTTGCATGTATTGCTACATATGTCGACATGGACGGGATTAATATAATTCGCGATCACAAAACAATCTGTGCCAAAACGCTAGCACGTTTAGAAGGGAAGCCGAAAGGTGGAAGGAACATATAAAGGAGGCTAGATAAGGATAACAACCCTGAGGACAACAGGATAGAAAAAGGAGAGGATGTAGGTGAAGATCGAATGGGTGATATGATACTGCGAGAGGAGTTCGATAGAGCACTGAAAGACCTAAGTTGGAATAGAGCCCCCCTGGAGTAGTCGACATTTCATCTGATTTACTGAGATCCGTCGGAGAGCGAGCTATGATGAAATTATTCCACCTGCTGAGAAAGATACGTGAGACAGCCGAAACACCGTCATGCTTCTTGAAGAGAGTAGTAATTCCTATTTCAAAGAAGGCCCGTGGTGTCAGGTGTGAAAATTACCAGTTTAATAACTCATGTTTGCTAAGATATGACGTACTTACAAGAAAGTGGAAAAACTCGTAGATTCTGGCCAGGAGATAATTCAGTTCAGATTCTGAAGTTTATGTAGAAACACGCTAGGATTCTGGCCCTACGACGTACACTAAAATGTTGTTGAACGAAGGCAAATCTATGTTTATAGCACCTTGCAGAATTACAGTAAGCTTTCCATAATGTTGAATGGATTACACTCTTTGAGCTTTTGAAGGTGGTAGGTATGCAATAAAAGAGAGGAAGACTATTTACAACTTGTACGGAAACCAGGCTGCAGCTATAACAGCCGGAGAAAATTCAAAGAGGAGAAGTAATTGAGAAGGGGCTGAAACCGGTCTGTAGCATATCTCCAGTGTTATTAGATCTGTATACTGAGCAAGAGTTAAAAAGTCAAGGAGAAACTTGGTGAGAAAATTAAAGTTTAGGAAAAAGAAATAAAAACTCTGAGATTGCAATACTGTCACAAACGACAAAGAAGTTGGAAAAAGCATTTGAAAATAATGTCTCGTGGCGTGAAAAAAAGGTTGTAAGATGAACATAAGCAGAAATGAAACAAAGGTAATGGAATGTAATCGAACTAAGTTAGGTGATGCTGGCGGATTTAAATTCGCAAATGACACGCTCAAATTAAGCGAGTTTCGCTATTCGAGCAGCGAAATAAGTGGTAATGACCGAAGAGGATATAATGTGCAGACTGGCAACAGCGGGAAAAGCATTTCTGAAAAGTTTGGTAACATCGAATACGAATTCAAGTGTTAGGAAATGTTTTATGAAGGGATTTTTCTGGAGTATAAACTTGTATCGGTGTGATCTGTGAACTATAACCAGTTTAAACGAGAGGTGGACATAACCGTTTCAAGTGTGATGCTGTAGAAGAATGCTGAAGAGGAGATGGTTAGACCGAATAACATGTGAGGAGACAGTGAATCGCTTTGCGGGAAAGAGAAATGGCACAACATGACTAAAAGAAATGCTAGGTTGTCAGAACAATTTCTCATGGATCAAGGAGTCGAAAATTTGGTGACGGATGGAAGTGTGGGGGTAAAATTTGTAGGAAGTGACTAAGAGTCGAATACAGGAAGTAGATGCAAATGGACGGAGCTTGCAATAGCTATTCGGAGATGAAGGGGCTTGCTTGGGATAGACATGCATGGAAAGTCCCTCGACTGAAGATTACAACAACGACAACATCATATTTATTCTGATGTGTTCTTAACGTGTGACAGAAGACGCGAAGAATCTCGCAAAGTGTAATAACAGAGCTGTGAGAAGAAAATGAGATATGACTCGTTAAATCGCGTTCTGGAAAAATGTTACAAATTATGGAACATCATGTTCTTGTCGTTCATCAAGAATAAACGATCAATAACACTTGCAAAGAGAGATAGAGACTGGTATAAAATTGTCGACTGCCTCTTACTTCGCGATCGCAGGAATTAGATAGGTGCTCTCACTAACGGCACCAGAGCTGCAATGCAGAAGTATCTGGGAAGGTAAGAAATCTGTGTCCTTCTCTAGTTTTCCCGAGTCGTCGAACAGATGTACACATTCCTGACATTATTTTATACCGAATATCTCTTCTGTAAGAGTCAACAACGACGCCGCAAAAAACGGCGTGTAAAAACCACCTCATTCTCATCGTAAACGAGACGAAGAAGGCAGTAGATACGAGCGCTTAAGTTGATACTTCGTTTCTTAACTTTGGAAAAGTTTTCTATACAGTATTGTCATCTGATAAAAAAAAACAATAATAGCTTACAAATTATCAAATTATCTTAATAACTGAATCGAAGAGCTGGCAGCAGGTGTAGAAGAGCACGTTTTTCTTAATGGAGAGAAATCGCCAGATTCAGATTTAAAACTAGCTTCGAGAGAACTTCAAGGGAGTATTACAAGACCATAACTGTTTATATACATATATAAAATCCTCGTGAAGCATCTGTCGTTAGATACTACGGACATACATGTATATGATCCACTACATAAAGAAAAAGCTCGGTCGAGCTCTTGTGCACTCAATAGTTCTCGTCAGGCTAGCAAATTGAAGCGAAATGCATGAAGACTTGCAGAGGATCGACACATGGTGCAAGGTACTTACATGTTACCTGCAACGTAAAACAAATGTAGGGGATGGGCATAAATAGGCGTAAAGAAGGGCTACTGTTTGATTACACTATTCCCCAACAGTCACTGGAGCCAGTTGCATCTGTTACGTTTGTAAGACTATGAGCACGGGGAAGTTTAAAATGGAAAACCAAGTAAAAAAACCGTAAAAACGACAGTTCAGGGCTGTTAATTTTCGAAAAAATCCTCAAGATATCTCTTAATTGAGTACCTTTTTTACACTCAAGGCTACAGGCATGACACAATGTGACGGTAGAAGGAAGCAAGTTCCATGAAACCGCACTAGAGCTATCGTTTCACAGTTGTTCGCAGCACTTTTCGAACGGTGGACTATGGAGTGTTCAGGTGTTGTGATACAGCTAACGCACTGCTTGAAGATAACACATTGTGCCCATCCATGTCAATAGTAACGTTTTCAACAATTTTTAAAGCAACTGGGCGCTGCCTGTCCCACGAGCAATTCCCAAATAGCCAGTTAATTGGAACTTGCGAATGATGTTCTCTACCACCAGACCGAAAGAGGACTTCTCCGTATTCGTTGAATGGTTCGATACTAGCGGAAAGCAGCAGCACTATTGCTATTGTTCCCATAAATTAGCTGTACGAGATAAGCTCTTGTCACCTTGTCCAGACCCATGCTGATTCACCCCACTGTAATGGACACCCATGATTGTGTTTCAACCTACGTCACTGTACCAGTACCTGCACCTAACGCAAAGTCATGGAACTATATTAACAACGTAAATCCTGCACAGTCTGAAAAAAATTCCTTAAAGTTGGGTACTCACAAGGTAAATAGTTATCCGTCTGAACTGGCTCATGGTTGAAATGGCTCTGAGCACTATGGGACTCAACTGCTGTGGTCATAAGTCCCCTAGAACTTAGAACTACTTAAACCTAACTAACCTAAGGACATCACACACATCCATGCCCGAGGCAGGATTCGAACCTGCGACCGTAGCAGTCACGCGGTTCCGGACTGAGCGCCTAGAACCGCTAGACCACCGCGGCCGGCAACTGGCTCATGTATTGAAAGTTTACCACCGCAACTGTATATCTCGCGAAGAGACTGTCAACATAAAATCAGAGAGATAAGAGCTCACACTGACACAAAAGCTTACTAACAGTCCTTTCTGCACGTAATTCGCTACTAGAGGAGGGTACGGAGGAACGGCCAGATGGAGGCGAAGTACCCTCGGTCACACTCCATAAGGAAGCTTGCAGGACATAGATGTAGAAGCAGATTTGTGACGCACAAAATGAATAGCGAAACGTATTGTAATCTTGATACTATTCATTGTACTGCCTGGAGGTAGCTTGTACACCGAAACAGCTAAATTGGTTGTAAACAGATGTATGTGTGTGTTTATGTTGTACATCGTCTCCTAAACCACAGGATCGATTTGAATCGACTTGGCGCACATAGCACTTATTGTCTGGAAAGAAATACTGGGGAGGCCAGGAACCACATAGCTTCTGTTGCAGTTGGGGTCACATACAAGGTGGACAAGATAAGGGAGGAAGAGGAGCTGGACAGAGAAAAGGTGGAAGAGGAGAGGCACAGAAAGAAGAGGGCAGGAGAAGCACAGTGAGAGTGGGAGGGAGGTAATGCACAGAGGGAGGGGTGGAATAGGAGATGAACAAAAACAGGGGGGAGACAGACAGAGGGAGGTGGAAGGGGTGGATCGAGAAGGGTAAAGACAGTGTAGGAGATAAACAGAGTGTGGGTGTAGGACAAGATTTACAGAGATAGGGGGAAGGGTGCATAGACAGTCAGTGGGTGTAAAAGGAGGTCGAGAGAAAGAGGGAGATGATGGATAGTGCAGAGGAGGAGCTGGAGAAAGGGAGGGGCAAGGAGCAGATGGACAGGCAATTGAAGGAAGAGTAGATGGAAAGGGAGAAGGGGGAGGAAGAGACAGAGGGGAGGGAGGAGACAGAAGGAGGAAGAAGTGGACAGAGAGAGGGGTAAAGAGGAGATGGTCAGAGAGAAGGAGGACAATGAGGTGAACATTGAGGAGACTAACAGAAAACAAGTAGGGGAGTAGGGTAGACAAAGACAGGCGAGGGGGATACGAACAGAGAGAGGGGGTAGAGGATATGGACAGCGAGAGGGGGGAGAAGGAAATAGACATAGGCAGAAGGTGGAAATTGACAGAGAAATGGGAGGGGGGTGGAGAGTATGGACAGAGAGAAGGAGGAGTGGAAGATATAAAAGGCAGGTAGAAAGTGGAGAGTGGTATTAGTAGGTGAAAATAGAAGGTGCGGTTGCAGGTGGAAGACGGAGTGTGTGAAGTGGCTTGTCCAAGTAGGAGAGGTGGCAAGTGGGAGAAGGGCAAGTTGCGAGGAGGCAGGTGGAAGAGGTACAGGATTGGAAGAGGTACATTGTTGGAAGAGGCAGGTAGAAGAAAGTCGTTGTATGATGAAGCATGTAGAAAAGAAGCGAAACGGAAGGGCGATCTGCTGAAACCATTTCATGATAATTTGGTGTATGTGCAACTTATTTTTTGTATAAAATTTCAGTTAGAATAAGATACCATAATACTCCTATGGATGGGATGTGGATGAGGAGAAGGTGATATGTAAAAATAGCTTAAAACAATTGGTTGGTTTTTCTTTTCAGTATTTAGTTGACTTGGAATACAATAAAATTATGACGTGTAATTTGTCTCTTGTGGTGCATTAGAGTGTGTCATCTGGGTCATGAGGATGAGCAGTCCAAGGATGTAATATTTTTTCAACCTGTTTCTGGAACAAATATTGTAGCAAACTTCTGAAAACTACAAATAAATTTAACATGCTCCTTAGAGTCGTATGGTGTCAAAACAGCAGAAATTCACACTGGGGGTAATACGTGAGACACACGTATAGGCGGCCGAAGCCGCGGGCAAGAAGCTAGTGGAAGTATACAGCTACGAAAAAAATCAGCGGTGGTTTTATTCCGTCACAACAGGGGTGACGTAAGACTGACACGAGAGCGAGGGTGCTAGGGGATCGTCCGCTGACGGCAAGTGATTTCGGCGGCCACTCCCGCATGCCGGAGCGGGCGGCGGGTGACGGATTGCCGGCCCACAGCGTCTCAGAGCGGTCGCGGCGCAGTCAGACCGCGCGATAACCCCGCGTGACGGCCTGCCACCGCCTGATCGATCCGCTACCGCGATTGCCGCCGCCGCTCGTCTCGTGACGCAAACTTTGCCACCCGCCACGAGCCTTCCCGCGACGTCGCGCGCCTGCCGAGCAAGCTACCCGCGGCACACCGATGGCAGAAGGGTCCGCTACGTGCTGGGGAAAATCTCACGCGGCAGACGACCAGTCCGCGGCTTCGTTGCCGTATCCGGTTACTGCGACATTAACTGTACAATTTTAAAAACTAAATATAAGAGCAAAAATATATCTTTTTTAATCTTATCTTTTTGATCTTGGTTCGTCAAGTGCTAAAACCAATTTTAATTATAAATTATCCGTATTTATGGTGATTAACCTCCATGGCTGTGTATTGAATTACTTGAAGAAATATAGAAACCAGCCACAGTTTTTGCGTTTTACGCAAGGACACGTTTCAGATTTTCACACCTTCAACTTGCTCAATAGATTTAAAACGTCATCACAATAACGTTTCCCTTGACTGTATGTATAGCGCTACGTCTGCATTGTGGAAAGAAATTTCCTTTACCTAGGATGTTTTCCATTGTTTAATTATTAGCTTTGTTCTTGATTCTTTGACCACAAATGCAGTAATGTTGCACGGAATTCGACTTGTGGCCGACTAATGCGTTTGTTTACATAGGAAGTTACAGCTGAGGTCAGACTTTAGGAGTAGATTTGATAGTGTAAGAACGCTGTAACTTGACTTCAGCTGTAGCTTTATGGCGACCTCATTGTTGTATCACAAATATAAGAAACAGGACGCACGTCTCACGCCATTCCTTGGAGTGGCCTTCGGGGAACTACAGTCTCTACTCGCTTTGTCTGCTGTTTAACCTACGTCATGTACACCAGACTGTACACGACAATATAGTAAATTAAGATCATATATATGTGTGTGTGTGTGAGCTAAGTTTCCAGCAATTCCGACAGATGGCTCTGCCATCGTGAATCATTAAAATGGCTCCTGCGTAAAGTACTCGTTACAAGGAACTTGCTATGATCTATGATTGTATCCTTGGTTGTAGAAAATGAAAGCGTGGTGAATATCCATAAGCGTTATCGTGCAGTGTATGATAATTACGGAGTTGATAGGAGTACTGTTGCGCGATGGGTGAAGGGGTTTAAGGTATCAGAAAGCGCAGAGACGGAACATCGGCCACGTTTGTGACCTGTCAGCCACTGCCCCCCCCCCCTCCCGCAGCTTCCCACGCGGCCATGGCGCGAATCTTGTGTGTGGTATTATTCGTGAAGGTCGGCTCATCAGAGCTACACAATTGGCTATGCAGCTATGTAATGACTGAGATTCTAGGATGTTCAAATGTGTACTCATGATGAGTTCGAAGTATACTCAAAACGCACCACAAGATTGAAAAAAAAAAAAACAATTTCATTTTTACTCTTGGAGCAGATTGCCGTCAATGAAGAGGTCTTTCTGTAACGGATAGATAGATCAGGTACCGATTTCTGGGAGTGCACCACTTTGAATAGGAAACTGGAAGACATCCGTGTGACACTACCCGAAATCACCAAAACATTAAAAATAACAAGGTAGTTCCTTTGGTGGCAATGTCATTATGGCAGTCTTAACTCATAGTGATGGAGTAATCTCTTGTCTTTTTTCCTTTTTTTTAGTAATAATGTCAAGCGTTAAGCATAAGTGAAGGCCCTGGGAAAGAAACTTTCCGACCTGTTGAGTCTGAGAAGAATCTAAAAGAAATCTTTCTCCAATACAACAACGCACGCACCCAAATTAGTCTCAGAACCCGGGAACACATCACCAAATTGGAAAGGACGTCACTGCCTCATCCATCGTGTAGCCCAGACCTAGACGCCTCGGATTTTCATCAGGTTGGGACACTTAAGAATTCCCTACGTGTGAGACCTTTGAACATAATATGGCTACGAGCATAGGACCAGAGCAGAATGAGATCTTCACTCTGCAGGGGAGTGTGCGCTGAAATGAAACTTCCTGACAGATTAAAACTGTGTGCCGGACCGATACTCGAACTCGGGACCTCTGCCTTACGCGAGCAAGTGCTCTACCATCCGAGCTACCCAAGCACGACACACGAACCACCTTCACAGCTACTGCCACTACCTCGTCTCCTGTCTTCCGAACTTCACAGAAGCTCTCCTATGAAGCTGTGAAGGCGGGTCCTGAGTCGTGCTATTTCTGTATATTATGTTAACCCTTGCTCAGTTAATCAAGACTGCAAATATGAATTTTAAATAGAATATCATAGAATACAAAAACTCTCTTGAAATGTCGTATGCCAATAGGATTAGTAAAGCCCACCATATTTTGCCCGAGTGTTAGATCTTTTAATAATTTCACCCATCTAAAATTTGTTTTTAAGAGTTAAAGTTAACACACCAGATAATTAGCTCTAGCTCAGAGCTATATATACGATCGGTGTCTATTTTGTCATAGCTTCGCGTTGCTACAATTTAGGAAAAAAATCAATGCAGACAGCGCAATCATGTTACAGTTGTCACCATCGTACCAGTGCAGTACTTTCGTGGCAGCTCACACAGCCGGTCCACACGGTTTCGGACTAGCATCGCCACATCGAAAGCTTTACAACTTAGAATCCAACCTCCAGTTTGAATGTGTGTTTCAGACTGAGCATTACCCTGCATTACGGTACGCTTAACAGCACACTTATCCGATAGCTGATCAGTGTAGCGTACAAATAAATGGAGAAAACAAGTGAGAGTCTGTTAGAGGACGATCAGTATGTCCTTGGGAAAGGTGAAGCAACTAAATAAGTAAGTGTATGATAATGGCAGACAATATCCAGAAAAATCATCACACTCATACGGTTGGTTTACAACGTATAACGTTGCAAGACAATCGAAATAACCAGAAAATATGTGTACGCTATAAGAAAAGAATCTTCATTCACAATATCGACAAGAACACGGAGGTTACAATAATAATGGGATACCCAAAGGGAAATGCTCGGATTAAAGAACGATGTGAGGTTGGGATGCAATATATTGTTCGGATGCTGCTTGTTTAAATGGTTGACAACTGCAAAACGCCATGTAACATAAGAAAATATTTGATACATTTTACATGAACAATACGATTAGCTCGGCTAATGCACGATAAAGAGCATATTAAATGAATGACAAGCTCATTGTGTATGTAATGTGTATATTACTATATCAGTGCTGTGCTCCAAGGTGTTACTGCGTGTTGAACTACATGAACGAATCTAAACAACACCCATTGGCCTGCACCGGGGAAACACAAACTTCATTTCTTCTGAAGTAAAGCACTGTTGTGGTTTTCTGGGATTCAAAAGACACTTTGCAAAGGAAAAAAGGTTAAGGCGAATTACATCTAAAGACCGTAAATTCAACTAAATACCTAGGAATTACAGTTACGAACAACTTAAATTGGAAGGAACAGTTAGAAAATGTTGTGGCGAAGGCTAACCAAAGACTGCGTTTTATTGGCAGGACACTTAGAAAATTACATTAGGCTTGTCCGTCCTCTTTTAGAATACTGGTGCGCGGTGTGGGATCCTCATCAGATAGGATTGACAGAGTACATTGAAGAAGTTCAACGAAAGGCAGCACGTTTTGTATTATCGCGAAATGGGGAGAGAGTGTAACTGAAATGTTACAGGATTTGGGGTGGACATCATTAAAACAAAGGCATTCGTCACTGGATCGGAATCTTCTCACGAAATTCTAATCACCATCTTTCTCCTCCGAATAGGAAAACATTTTGTTGACCTTGACCTACATAGGGAGAAACGATCATGACAAAATAAGAAAAATCAGAGCTCGACGGAAAGATATTGATGTTCGTTCTTTCCGCGCGCTATACGAGATTGGAATAATAGGGAACTGTGAATGTGGTTCGATGAACCCTCTGCAAGCACTTAAATGTGATTTGCCGAGTATCCATGTACACGTAGAATATCGCGAAAGCCTTAACTACCAACTAGCCGTAAAAAGTCACTAGAAGAGGACGGGCTGCCAAAAGAAAACAATTCTTTTATTCAGGTCGATGAAAGGTGCTTGGACAATAGGAAATCTAGAGGATATGAATCACCATACTCGGCACTCTCTGGCTGCCACTTTTTCCGAAACTAAATTAATTTGTTGTTAGAGAACACGCAGAGCCACGCGAATATGTTATAGCTGCCATAAATTGGTATTGTAGAATTATTCCAGAATCCCTTTGGAGGAACGTAATGTACAATGCGGCTTGACCACCTCTACTGCACTGAGTAAAGGCTTACAATAAAAATATATAAAGAACAATCTTCCTGTGTTAGTCTGAGAATTTTTTTTAGATTTTTACAGTGAGAAGATCCTGCTTGCAACGTATTTTCAATATGATGTCTTCAATACGTTGCAGATTAATAAGCTCCAAACACAAAATTTTAAGATTTACTGGTTATTTAAAGGATACTTTTGCTCTGTTTGCTAGAGAAAGCCTAAAAAGAGACATCTCCGAATATGGAATTAAATATAAAGTAAGAAACTTAATCCGTGGAACCCTCACATTCATAAACTTAAAATGAAATATGTGCCGGGCATCACGAAGTTTCAAAATACATGCAGGTGTCAGATATGGCGATCACTTCTTCTCAGTTGTATCCTGGGGGAGAAGGCGAGAATTAGGAATGAAAAACTTAAAGAAAAAAAATACTACAACTAAAGCTGGGGTTGTAGCAGACTGCCAAGGATTTGCTGATGATGCTGCCGTATTTTGATAAAGGCCGACAAACGCAGTAGTAAAAATGAATATCCTGGGAGTAATAGACAAAAAGGCAGACTAAAGAATCTCTGTAGAGAACATAAATTTTGTGACGAATACATGTAGTGCCCTAAAATTTTTCATTTTCACCGACAGACATGATATTAACGTCACGTAACACAGCCTCCAGCACTAACAGTGGCCTCGATTAGACACAAAAGAGAGTCCCCAGGTATGCCGTATGCAGATGCAGCCGCTAATTGACCATTAGGTCGCGCAGAGCTGCCCAGTTGCAAGTAATGGATAGGTACGTGTCACCAGCTGTTTCAGATACCAGCGGACATTCTCTATGGAATTGAAAACACTCATGGTTCAGTAGGATGCCTGAGTGTTCGTACGTACAGCCATTTTAACACGGCTGTTGTCATCTTGGAGTACAAAACTGTCCACAGAACGGCCATCACAGAGTTGTAGGAGAATTGGCTACACTTGTTCAGTGGGACTGTTCCTACTTCATCTCCGCGGTAACATAGAAAAGTTGGTCCAAGTCACGGCACGAGAAACACCGTGGAGACACTAAACTAGCGCCCCCGGGCTGAACTGAGGTACCCGATCACTGCTGGTTAAACGCCTCAACGGGCGGGTGAACCACTCGACCTCTTGCATTTGAAATGCGAAAAAATCGCGACTCTCGAGACCACACTGCAATCCTTCGTCTGCCACTGCCCACTGTCTGTGTTGTTGGGTTGAATGAAGACCCATCCACATGCGCAGTACATCGCCTATACACGGGGTTCAGTACTGTATTTCAGAACTTAGGGCATTTAAAAAATGTCTGTTACTACCTATCCACAAACATTTCAAATAATAAAGGGCTCAGAGAAAACCCCACTGCAAACCCATCTAACTGAGTGTACAGGGACTGCTCAAATAGTAAATAATTTTGATTTTGTATCATTTGACAATGTTGCGTACCCTGTCTTCACTGGATTTGTTCTGGTTTTACATTATAGTTCTGTTAACATTTCTGTAGGCTAGCCTAGCCTGCCTACTGACATCAAATGAGACTAGCTTAGCACTATGTGAAACAGGTACATTCTTTAATTTTTTCAATAATGTAAACGAATTAGGTATTGGTCTAAATTGCACTTTGTAGTGCTATCTATACGACAAACGAAATCTAATTTTAAAGCGAGTGAAGAATAATTAAGGAAACTGCATACAGTGAAGGTTACAGTTCTGCCCTGACTGATGACGTACTTGGTAGAAACAAAAAACAGAGGATAACAGGACTTCTTTATCCTCCTCACAAGGCTCTAAATAACTGACAACAACTGGCCCCCTTGCTATGTTCTGTGACGTCACAGGTACATGCTGGCAAAGTAAAATGCAGGAATACTGCTGCCCACATTCTGTTGAACAGTGAAAACAAGATTCTAGCTTCAGAATAGAGAATAATTTGTATGGTTTCTTGCAATTTATGTGGAAAATTATATATAGGTCAGTCACGTAGGGTTATAACTGCAAGACTGACTGAAAACGAAAGTAGTTGGGAGATTAGCAAAGAAAGATTTGATCTTTGCTGAACACGTTCTGAAGGAATGTCATTCTTAGGCTAAAAGTGAGGAACTAAAAGCAGTGAAATAGCATGACGTGAAATTCTGACAGTCTATCAACACCATCCAGAGAGTCCTGACTTAGTTCTTAATAATGAAAAGCAGTTCAATTATTTATCCTTGCTAAAGTACTAGTAGCCAGTTAACATTTTCCTCGTCATAAGATAATGTGTGTGATGTACAATGAGTAACTAGAGCCCACCAACATTCCACTTACTCCCTCCTCTCCTCTGCCCCTTTCTTTCCTGATCACCACATTCACCAGTTATTTTGTTGATGCCACAGAGTAGTCAATGCCAGTAATCTGTTGAAAAGCGTTTTTGGCCTGTACATTCTTATATTTTTAAGTTTTGAGTATAAATGATTGTAATATTTATTTGTTCATACCTTGTTTGTGAGTTTCATTATGTTTGTGTGTTTGACAGGTCGTCGTAACAGATGAGATAACTTTCTACAGCTGTAAACTATCGGTGTTGTTGTGTGGACTATCTGTTCAGTCTTAAGTTATCTGAGGCTGGCCTACAAAACCAAAACCCGGTTCACAACGAACTGTAAAATAAATGTTATTGTGGAGCATCAGTACTGTGTATTTCAGTTTTCAATCTATGAGAGGTGTAAGAAGGATCGAGAAACCACATGTGGGTGACAAGGTGCTGGACGTCCAAACCTTTACATCTACATCTGCGTGACTAGTCTGCTATTCACAATAAAATGGCTGGCAGAGGGTTCAATGAACTACCTTCATGCTGTCTCTGTGCCGTTCCACTCTCGAACAGCATGCGGGGAAAACGAGCACTTAAATTATTCCGCACGAGCCCTGACTTCTCTTATTTTATCGTGATGATCATTTCTCTCTATGTAGGTGGGTGCCAACAGAATGTTTTCGCGATCGGAGGAGAAAACTGTTGATTGAAATTTCATGAGAAGATTCCGTCGCAACGAAAAATGCCTTTGTTTTAATGATTGCCACTCCAGTTCACGTATCATGTCAGTAAGACTATCTCCCCTATTTCGAGGTAATACAGAACAAGCTGCCCTTCTTTGTACTTTTCGATGTCATCCGTCAGTCCCACCTGATGCGGATCCCACACCGGACAGCAATACTCCAGAATAGAGAGGACAAGCGTGTTGTAAGCAATCTCTTTAGTAGGCCTGTTGCACCTTCTAAGTGTTCTGACAATGAATGGGAGTCTTTGGCTTGCTCTACTCACAATATTATCTGTGTGATCGTTCCAATTTAGGTTATTTGTAATTGTAATCCCTAAGTATTAGTTGAATTTACAACCCTCAGATTTGTGTGACTTATCGCGTAATCCAAGTTTAGCTGACTTCTTTTAGTACTTTTCTTTATTCAGGGAAAATTGCCACTGTTCGCACCACACAGATGTCTTATCTAAATTATTTTGAAAGTCGTTTTGATCATCTGAAGACTTTAGAAGACGGTAAATGACAGCATCATCTGCAGACAATCTAAGACGGCCACTCAGATTGTCTCCTATGTCGTTAATATAGATGAGGAACAATAGAGGGCCCAAAACACTTCCTTGGGGAACGCTGGATATTACTCCTGTTACCCCACAACGCCAAGGCCGGAGGCTCGCCTGCTGTTTAAAAGAGGCCTGGGGGCGATCCGTGGTACGCTTGACGACGCAGTTCGATGCTCGTGCAAGCACACGTATTCCAGAGGTCAGTGCAAGTTGTTGAACATTGGCTCCGGAGCAGACGACCCCTACATGTAGCCACATGTAGTGAATGCCACTGTCTGTAGGAATGCAGAAGGCGTGGAATCATCGAGAATGGACTTTTGACCAGTCAAGACGTGTCTCCTGGTGGATCATTCACGCTTTCAGTTACACCGGACGGTCATGTCCGAACAAGCGCTAATACAGGCGAACGGCCGGTTGCTGCTCGTAACGGGCACCACTCCCATACGCGAGCTGGTGCTGGAGTATTACCCTGCAGTAAGAAGAAAAGAAAGAAAAGAGGGAGAGAGATAGGGCAGATATGGAAAGATGTAACTACATGTGTAGACAAACAAATGGTTACAGGTTTAAAATTCTGTCCAACTGGCGCGTTCTTGAAAATCATGAGGTGATTGAATGGCCCTGCTCATAATGCTCCAGACGCCCTCAATTGGGGAAGATCAGGAGATATTGGTGACCAAGGTAGAGGTTTGGAAAGCACGAAGACGAACAATAGAAACTCGCTTCGTGTGCGGACGAGCATGATCCTGGTGAAACGGAAGTACAGGAAGGCTTGCTATGTAGGGCAACATAACGGACGTACTACTTCGTCGACGAACCGATGTGCTATAAATGACAGTCAAGAAGTTGGTATCCCGCCGGTGTCTGGGACGCCTCCAGACACGTCTTCGCTGGTTATTGGAGCTCAGTACGAAGTGGGATTCATCACTGAAGACAATTCCACTCCAGGTAATGAGATTTCAGCCCGAATACGTGTCTGGAGATGCCTCTAACAGTGGTCGGATACCAACCTGAGTGTTCCCCGCCATACAGCCCGACAACGAAGAGTGATGGTCTTGAGTGCTATTTTTTTTCGTAGCTGGACCTCTTTGTTGTCACCCACGGCACTCTTACATCGCACCGGTACGCCGACGTATCTTACACCCCGTTTTGGTGTCCTTCATGGTAAGCCTTGTTGGACTTACGTTTCAGCAGTTTATGCCAACCTACATACGCCGAGAATTTTTACTGCTTGCCTTCGTGCTTGCCTAAATCCTACCTTGGCCACATAGGTCGCTGGATTTCTCCCCAATTAGGGGGGACGTTTGGAGTATTATGGGCCGGACTCTCCAATTAGTTTGATATTTTGACGATCTAATGCGCTAATTCAACAGGCTTTGGCACGATCCTCAAGAAGACATCCAACAACTCTATCAATCAATGCCAGGAGAGTAGCTGCTTGCATAAGGACGAGAAGTAGACCATCACGCTACTGGCGGACATTCGCCTGGGTTTTTGTAGGATCTATGGTAGAAGTCGAAGGCATCATGGCAGTTGTGGGCTACGAGAACATTATTGCTGGATCACATACAACCCTTCAATTTGGATCTTTTCCGTAATGGAGATGGTATCTTCCAGGAGGATAAGTGTCCCTGTCAGAATGACAGTCAAGCTTCAGTGACTTGAGGAGCATGGCAGTCAACTCAAATTGATTCCTTGTCTTTTCAAAGCCCATCGCTTACGAGGGTTAAGAGACTTGTATGTGGACATATGGCGACATATACCTCTGAAAAACTAATCGATACCACGCTAAATAGCTGCAGAAATCTATCCTGATTGGGTAACCATCACATTGCTAAGCAGGTGGTGATAATGTTTTGTCTCAACAGTCTATATAAAGAAAAGCAACTGACCCAGGAGAGAACCGTGTGGAACACTCTCATAACATTGGGATCAGATTCAAATATGTTCCTGGCTTGTTTAAATTCGAGAACGTTTTGCTTCCTACTTCCCAGATATGAAGTAAACCAGCCGGTTTTAATAATAATGCAATGTACCAACTGATAGAAAAATATTACATGGTCTATAGAATTGAAAGCTTTTATTAAGTCAAAGATACAGGGATACGCGAAAACATTATGAGAACTGCCCATAGCAACATTGGATGCTGCCTGCTGGCGTTGTGGGCGCACGCGGTAGTAAAAGTATGTAAGCAGAGCCGACACGGATGGAGGATCTCCATGGCGAAGATATGGGTTAAGAAAGGGAAAAGTCGTTTAGATAACTGACTTTGATAAAGGGCGGATTATTATTACACAAAGTCTTTGAACGAATATCTCGAAGACGGCGAACTGGTTGAATATTCACGTGCTACAGTCGTGAGCGTCTATGGGAAGAAGTACGACAGTGAAATCACCACTAGATGCTAAATGGTAGGACGTCCACGACTATTCACGGAATGTGGGGTTCGGAGGCTTGTCTGCTCTGGAAAGTAGGACGTATGGTGATCTGTGGCACCTTTTCCAAAAGAGCACAATGAAAGAGCACACCTTTCATCGTACACTGTTGAACATGGAACTCCGCTACATGTTCATATGTTGGTCCGAAGACATCATCGATTAGGATTGCAGTGCGCATGGGGCCATCGGGATTCGACCGTCGATCAATGGAAGCGCGTCGGCTCTTCGGGTAAACCACAGTTTTGCTATACTATGTCGATGGTCGTCTTCAAAACCGCCATCATCTAGATAAACGGTGGTTCGAACCGTGCAGCGCTACACGGACGCACGCTGGTGGGAGCAGTATTATCATACAATGAAGGCTTTCACGACTGGATGTTTTAGTTGCTGAGAATTCTTCCGGGTTATATGGCCGTGGTCCATGGAACTCTTCAATCCCTGACGTTTCGTCCAAGGATACGTTGGACATCTTCAGAGGTGCTCCAGTCGTGAAAGTCTTCACTGTATGATAATACTGTCCCCACCAGCCTGCGTCCGTGGCGACTCAGCACAACCAGGAGCACCTCCGAAGGTGTCCAACGTAGCCTCGGACGAAACGTCAGGGATTGAAGAGTTCTGTGGACCACGTCCATACAACCCGAAAGAATTCTAAGCGGTGGTATTATGCTATGAGTTCTCCTCCTACTCTCGGATGAGACCTCTGTTCGATACTGAAGACACTCTGATAGCTGCGAACCACCTCCACGCTCGGACTTCCCCGACGACGCTGTCGTCTTTCAGAGGTATAATTATCTGCCTCTCAAATGGTTCAAATGGCTCTTAGCACTATGGGACTTAACATCTGAGGACATCAGTCCCCTAGAACTTAGAACTACTTAAATCTAACTAAGCTAAGGGCATCACACACATCCATGCCCCAGGCAGGATTCGAACCTGAGAGCGTAGCGGTCTATCTGTCTCTCAGAGCCAGCACCGCGCTACGCTGGTTTTACGGGCGTTATAGGGAACTCACGTTGATGTCTTTGCGTACAAATTCGCCTGATGTAAATACTATGGCACCCATAAGGGGCTCTATCGGGCAGCGAGTACGCAAATCAGCGGCCCGTTAATTACGCGAATTACAAGATCGGTGTGTACACATCTAATGCCACATACCTCCACAAACATACCAACAACTGTCGAATCCGTTATACGCAGAATCAGTGATGTGATTCGTTCCGAGGCCGGAAAAACAGGCTATCAAACAGTTGGACATAGTATTGTGACTCATCAGTGTAATGCCAGTTGCCTTAGCTCCACTAATGCCTCACAACAGAATAATAAATTGATGAGTGATATATTTTAACTAAAGTTCAGTCTTGACCCCAACACTTATGTCTCAATAACATAGGTGACCGGTTTAGGTTATATTTATATAACCATCTACAGACCCATGGCTTCCTTGGAAGATGGTAGGCGGAGCTCTCCTCAGCTGTTACGAAGTTGACTTCGTAACAGCTGAAGAGAGCTCCGCCTACCATCCTCCAAGGAAGCCACGGGTCTGAAGATGGTTATATAAATCTAACCGAAACCGGTCACCTATGTTATTCAGACATAAGTGTTGTGATCAAGACTGAACTTTAGTTAAGATATAATACTCTATTGATCACTGTTTCCAAAAATGTTTACCGAAATTGATGAGTGATACGTAAAGGCACACTAGATCGGTTACACAGTATGTTACGCATTCAGTTAGCAGGAGCGATCTGCACCAGATCGTGATTAGCAATCTACTAGACGCGACTCTTCGAGGCTCCCTACCGGCAAAGCAAACCCGAGAGAGAGAGAGAGAGGGGGGGGGGAGGGGGCGAGAGAAAGAGAAAGAGATAGAGGGATGGAGGGGAGGGAGGAGGAGAGGGAGTTGTGCCGATGCCCCGCGAGTGGTGGAGACAGGCGGCGGGCCAAGACGGAGCACTTAGCGCACGAAGTCGCGCGGGAGGTGAGTTGGGGATTTGGCCGGCTGATGCGCCGCTGCTTAAAATTTCCTGCCGGCAGGCGGCGCGTCACTTAAAAGTTGTTTGCGCTGGGATCGCGCGCCGCCGCCGCGCTCCAATTTCGCGCGCGCCTGCCACCCTGACATTGGCAGCGCCGCGCATGCGCGCTGAGGCTCCGCGCCTCGCCTCGGGCGGCCCGCCGTAATCCATTTGATTACGCGCAGCTTTTGTGCGGCGCCGCTGAATAAGATGTACCGCACGTCGCTGCAGCGGCACAACTTTGGCACGCTCTTTCCGTTTCGAGTCACGGCGCCTCCGTAACAATTACTCGCACTTCCCCTGCGCCTCTCCGGGCCGCGGAGCCCTACCCCGCCGGTGCGATGGCCTGTTTTGTTTCGGGCGAAATGAACAGCAAGAACTGCCTACCATTTTCGTTTCCGAAACAAGTGGCAGGCAAAACTTTTGGCTCTGATAAATTGTGCTAAGAACAATAGATGTGTACCGAGGAGGTAACAGGGGTGGAGGCGTGGACGGACTGGGATGTGATTCGCATTATTTTCGTTTAAGGGCGTATAATTGGAGAAAATGAAGTACAGCGTCTTCGAGGACAACACCTAAAAATAATGGACCATTGTGTCCTTAAATATCCTAATGCTATCAACTTATATGATACTTGTAGATCGTACAGGAAACGTTCGTCAACAAGAGAAAATGCTTTTTATAAGGACACTAGCTAAAATGGAGCCGCTTCCTATGCTCTTCTTTATTCCATTTATTCACTAAATTGATAAAAAAGCAACTAAGAATCTGATTTGTACAGCATCTAAATTACTGAAAGTATACTGGAAATTATATTCGTTGTTTTGCTTTCGGATTCAAAGATACTGCGCTTGTCCCAGACACGGAGAATCTGCGTTTTGCTCTCTATGCGACAAACGCAATTCTTATAAATTCCTTCCGTGATATTTGGATGCCTGCCCTTGTAATATATCGACAGTCATATTGTACGCTAATTTTATCGGAAATTTTAGACTTTTAAACCAGAAGTTACTTGAAATGGCCGGCCGGTGTGGCCGTGCGGTTCTAGGCGCTTCAGTCTGTAACCGAGTGACCGCTACGGTCGCAGATTCGAATCTTGCCTCGGGCATGGATGTGTGTGATGTCCTTAGCTTAGTTAGATTTAAGTAGTTTTAAGTTCTAGGGGACTGATGACCACAGATGTTAAGTCCCATAGTGCACACAGCGATTTTTGAACTTGAATGTAATTCACATTATGAATACTGACTTGCCTTCTTAGTTTCCGGTTAATATTTACGCTTCCATGATGTTGTTTCGAAGCTTCTTTGTGTTAGCATACAAGGAACACTAAGTGAATGATTCAAATGGCTCTGAGCACTATGGTATTTAACATCTGAGGTCATCAGTCCCCTAGAACTTAGAACTACTTATACCTAACTAACCTAAGGACATCACACACATCCGTGACCGTAGCGGTCGCGCTGTTCCAGACTGAAGCGCCCAGAACCGCTCCACCACACTGGCCGGCGAACACTAAGTGAATTTATTTCTTTGAGGTGCGAACGGTCATTGAGTTTCTATGGGCGGAAAACCAGAGCATCTCAAATTTCCATAGGTGTTTGCAGAATGCCTATGGACACCTCCATCGAACAAAAGCACGCTGAGTCGTTGTGCGAGGCCTGTGTCATCATCGAAACAGGGTCCCGGAAACATGTCCTATTTGCTGCGTGCCGGCCGGGCGAACACAGTTGTGACTCCTGTAACTTGTTCGTCAACATAGGAACGTAAATAGCTTCTCCTTCTGCACGACAACACGAAGCCTCACATTACTCTCCACACCCGAGTGTAGGTCACGAAACTTCGTTGGACTGTTTATCCTCATCCATCGTAGAGTCGGTATCTCGCACCTTCCGACTTCGACCTGTTTCGCCCAATGAAGGGGAAGCAGTACATAGATGATAGTGAGGTTACTGATGCAGCAAGAAAAAAGTCGTTGCCTGTGCCGTGGGCCAGCAGAGTGGTAGCATTCGGGAATACAGGTCCTCTCACTAAGGTTGCGGAGGCTGTGTTGAAAGTTTTGTAGTCAAAAGAGTGGCAAATAATATGCTGTGCTGGAATCCTGAATAAAACCTGTGGTGTGACCGCCAGACACCACACTTGCTAGGTGGCAGCTTTTAAATCGGCCGAGGTCTGTTAGTCCCCCCCCCCCCCCCCCCATGAACCATGGACCTTGCCGCTGGTGGGGAGGCTTACGTGCCTCATCGATACAGATGGCCGTACCGTAGGTGCAACCACAACGGAGGGGTATCTGTTGAGAGGCCAGACAAACGTGTGGTTCCTGAAGAGGGGCAGCAGCCTTTTCAGTAGTTGCAGGGGCAACAGTCTGGATGTTTGACTGATCTGGCCTTGCAACATTAACCAAAACGGCGTTGCTGTGCTGGTACTGCGAACGGCTGAAAGCAAGGGGAAACTACAGCCGTAATTTTTCCCGAGGACATGCAGCTTTACTGTATGATTAAATGATGATGGCATCCTCTTGGGTAAAATATTCCGGAGGTAAAATAGTCCCCCATTCGGATCTCCGGGCGGGGACTACTCAGGAGGATGTCGTTATCAGGAGAAAGAAAACTGGCATTCTACGGATCGGAGCGTGGAATGTCAGATCCCTTAATCGGGCAGGTAGGTTAGAAAATTTAAAAAGGGAAATGGATAGGTTAAAGTTAGATATAGTGGGAATTAGTGAGGTTCGGTGGCAGGAGGAACAAGACTTCTGGTCAGGTGACTACAGGGTTATAAACACAAAATCAAATAGGGGTAATGCAGGAGTAGGTTTAATATGGAATAGGAAAATAGGAATGCGGGTAAGCTACTACAAACAGCATAGTGAACGCATTATTGAGGCCAAGATAGATACGAAGCCCACACCTACTACAGTAGTACAAGTTTACATGCCAACTAGCTTTGCAGATGATGAAGAAATTGAAGAAATGTACGATGAAATAAAAGAAATTATTCAGATAGTGAAGGGAGACGAAAATTTAATAGTAATGGGTGACTGGAATTCGAGTGTAGGAAAACGGAGAGGGAAACATAGTAGGTGAATATGGATTGGGGCTAAGAAATGAAAGAGGAAGCCGCCTAGTAGAATTTTGCACAGAGCACAACTTGATCATAGCTAACACTTGGTTTAAGAATCATGAAAGAAGGTTGTATACGTGGAAGAACCCTGGAGATACTAAAAGGTATCAGATAGATTATATAATGGTAAGACAGAAATTTAGGAACCAGGTTTTAAGTTGTAAGACATTTCCAGGGGCAGATGTGGACTCTGACCACAATCTATTGGTTATGACCTGTAGATTAAAACTGAAGAAACTGCAAAAATGTGAGAAATTAAGGAGATGGGACCTGGATAAACTGAAAGAACCAGAGGTTGTACAGAGTTTCAGAGAGAGCATAAGGGAACAATTGACAGGAATAGGGGAAAGAAATACAGTAGAAGAAGAATGGGTAGCTCTGAGGGATGTAGTAGTGAAGGCAGCAGAGGATAAAGTAGGTAAAAAGACGAGGGCTGCTAGAAATCCTTGGGTAACAGAAGAAATATTGAATTTAATTGATGAAAGGAGAAAATATAAAAATGCAGTAAATGAAGCAGGCAAAAAGGAATACAAACGTCTCAAAAATGAGATCGACAGGAAGTGCAAAATGGCTAAACAGGGATGGCTAGAGGACAAATGTAAGGATGTAGAAGCTTATCTCACTAGGGGTAAGATAGATACTGCCTACAGGAAAATTAGAGAGACCTTTGGAGAGAAGAGAACCACGTGTATGAATATCAAGAGCTCAGATGGCAGCCCAGTTCTAAGCAAAGAAGGGAAGGCAGAAAGGTGGAAGGAGTATATAGAAGGCTTATACAAGGGCGATGTACTTGAGGACAATATTATGGAAATAGAAGAGGATGTAGATGAAGACGAAATGGGAGATACGATACTGCGTGAAGAGTTTGACAGAGCACTGAAAGACCTGAGTCGATCAAGGCCCCCGGAGTAGACAACATTCCATTAGAACTACTGACGGCCTTTGGAGAGCCAGTCATGACAAAACTCTACCAGCTGGTGAGCAATATGTATGAGACAGGCGAAATACCCTCAGACTTCAAGAAGAATATAATAATTCCAATCCCAAAGAAAGCAGGTGCTGACAGATGTGAAAATTACCGAACTATCAGTTTAATAAGCCACGGCTGCAAAATACTAACGCGAATTCTTTACAGACGAATGGAAAAACTGGTAGATGCAGACCTCGGGGAGGATCAGTTTGGATTCCGTCGAAATGTTGGAACACGTGAGGCAATACTGACCTTACGACTTATCTTAGAAGAAAGATTAAGAAAAGGCAAACCTACGTTTCTAGCATTTGTAGACTTAGAGAAAGCTTTTGACAATGTTGACTGGAATACTCTTTTTCAAATTCTAAAGGTGGCAGGGGTAAAATACAGGGAGCGAAAGGCTATTTATAATTTGTACAGAAACCAGATGGCAGTAATAAGAGTCGAGGGGCATGAGAGGGAAGCAGTGGTTGGGAAAGGAGTGAGACAGGGTTGTAGCCTCTCCCCGATGTTATTCAATTTGTATATTGAGCAAGCAGTAAGGGAAACAAAAGAAAAATTTGGAGTAGGTATTAAAATTCATGGAGACGAAGTAAAAACTTTGAGGTTCGCCGATGACATTGTAATTCTGTCAGAGACGGCAAAGGACTTGGAAGAGCAGTTGAACGGAATGGACAGTGTCTTGAAAGGAGGATATAAGATGAACATTAACAAAAGCAAAACGAGGATAATGGAATGTAGTCAAAATAAATCGGGTGATGCTGAGGGAATTAGATTAGGAAATGAGACACTTAAAGTAGTAAAGGAGTTTTGCTATTTAGGAAGTAAAATAACTGATGATGGTCGAAGTAGAGAGGATATAAAATGTAGACTGGCAATGGCAAGGAAAGAGTTTCTGAAGAAGAGAAATTTGTTAACATCGAATAGAGATTTATGTATCAGGAAGTCGTTTCTGAAAGTATTTGTTTGGAGTGTAGCCATGTATGGAAGTAAAACATGGACGATAAATAGTTTGGACAAGAAGAGAATAGAAGCTTTCGAAATGTGATGCTATAGAAGAGTGCTGAAGATGGATGGGTAAATCGCATACCTAATGAGGAGATATTGAACAGAATTGGAGAGAAGAGCAGTTTGTGGCACAACTTGACTAGAGGAAGGGATCGGTTGGTAGGACATGTTTTGAGGCATCAAGGGATCACAAATTTAGCATTGGAGGGCAGCGTGGAGGGTAAAAATCGTAGAGGGAGACCGAGAGATGAGTACACTAAGCAGATTCAGAAGGATGTAGGTTGCAGTAGGTACTGGGAGATGAAGCAGCTTGCACAGGATAGAGTAGCATGGAGAGCTGCATCAAACCAGTCTCAGGACTGAAGACAACAACAACAGGTCTGTTAGTATACGTAGGACCCGCGTGTCGCCACTATCAGTGATTTGCAGACCGATCGCCGCCACACGGCAGGTCGGGTAGTCTAGAGAAACTCCCTAGCGCACGCCCCAGTTGTACAGCCGACTTTGCTAGCGATGTTTCACTGTCTACATACGCTCTCAGTTGCCGAGACGACAGTTTAGCATAGCCTTCAGCTACGTCGTTTGCTACTACCTAGAAGACGCCGTATTCAGTTACTATGTCTTCTGAACAGATAATATTGTGAATCATGTACCGTCAAGAGCGACGTTCATCATTAATGGATTAAAGTTAAGTATCAAACTAATTACGTCCGCTTTCTGAATTCTAATTCCTTGTCATGTCCCAGATCTCACGTCAGTATAGTTCTTCCCTCCTCTCGCCAGCCTGCGTGAGCTAAGACGCGTGCATTTCGGCCTCCTCTAGTAAAACGATGTTGGGTCTTCCGCCAACACAACAAAACCAACCTCCGTTCAAAAACAAAGCGTTGCAGGAAGAATGCAAATAGGTCGTTAGTCAGACGTATCCTGTTGGAGCGTTTTCGTTTTCGCCGCGTTTCATTATTATTTCAATGTATTAAAATTTTTATCCTGGTTCACTGACTTATTTGTCTAACCATGTAGTTTTCGGCTGCTTCGCTCACTCAAGTCTTTGTTTGCAACATTTCTCCCTATCAGAGGATGCACTTTCTCATGAGTTGTTGCTCTGACCACAGTACTTTGCATAACTCATTTTTGAACACGACGGTTTTCTCCTGAGTTCGTATTAATGCGATACGTGCCGTTCCCCCGTTGTATTTCAGCACACTCTGCCTCCATAACTCAGTGGTCAGCATGGCTGACTGCCATTCGAATGATGTGGGCTCGAGTCAAGCCCTGCAGCCATGAATTTTCCATGGATGGCCGGTATCGCTGAGCATTCAAATCTCACGAGACCAGCTGAGGACTACCTGATTCGGTGGTATCGGCCCCAATTGACGAAAACGGGAAAAGGCAGGGAGAGCGGTGTGGCGATCCCACGCTCCTAACATACCACATCCAGTGACGTCACTGGCAGAGGATGACACGGCTGTCTGTTTGTCCCGATATGCATGCCAAAGTCATTGTACGCAGTGTACGTTTACGTTCGCGAATATTCTAGAAACTTCAAAATAAATTTCGTTAACATTCGATAACATTCGTATAAGCTCTAGAGTATTATACATAAGGATCTAAAACACGCTGGCGTTCATTTTAAGATGTGTTATAATACTTCTATTTTGAAAATATCCATGTGAATATGTGCAACCATAATACATAATACAGTCTGCCAACACACTCAGTGATAAACTTTTCTTTATGTCGCGTAATAAAACTGTTGCTGTCGCCGCTGTTCGAAGTTTTGTACTGAATAATTCTCGTACACAGAAATTTTCTGAGTCTAGCATGACAATCAAAATCTGTTGTATTTAAATCTGAACTTTATAATCAGTTCTGACTAGCGACACCAGCTCGCTACACTGAAGCTGTTACCAGAGTTGGAGAACAGCGCCGCACTCTGACTTACACTACTGGCCATTAAAACTGCTACACCACGAAGATGACGTGCTACAGTCGCAAAATTTAGCCGACAGGAAGAAGATGCTGTGATATGCAAATGATTAGCTTTTCAGAGCTTTCACACAAGGTTGGCGCCGGTCGCGACACCTATAACGTGCTGACATGAGGAAAGTTTCCAACCGAATTCTTATACACAAACAGCAGTTGACCGGCGTTGCCTGGTGAAACGTTGTTGTGATGCCTCGTGTAAGGAGGATAAATGCGTCCCACCACGTTTCCGACCTTGATAAAGGTCGGATTGTAGCCTATCGCGATTGCGGTTTATCGTATCGCTCCATTGCTGCTAGCGTTGGTCGAGATTGTTAGCAGAACATGTAATCGGTGAGTTCAGGAGGGTAATATGGAACGCCGTGCTGGATCCCAACGGCCTCGTATCACTAGCAGTCGAGATAAGAGGCATCTTATCCGCATGGCTGTAACGGAACCATGCACCCACGTCACGATCCCTGAGTCACCAAAGGGGGACGTTTGCAAGGCAACAACCACCTGCACGAACAGTTCGACGACGTTTGCAGCAGCATGGACTATCAGCTCGCAGACCGTGACTGCGGTTACCCTTGACACTGCATCACTGACAGGAGCGCCTGCGATGGTGTACTCAACGACGAACCTGGGTGCACGAATGGCAAAACGTCACTTTTTCAGATGAATCCAAGTTCTGTTTACAGTATCATGATGGTCGCATCCGTGTTTGGCGACATCGCGGTGAACGCACATTGGAAGCGTGTGTTCCTCATTGCCATACTGGCGTATCACCCGGCGTGATGGTATGGGGTGTCATTGGTTACAGGTCTCGGTCACCTCTTGTTCGCATTGACGGCACTTTGAACAGTGGACGTTACATTTCAGATGTGCTACGATTCGTGGCTCTACCCTTCATTCAATCCCTGCGAAACCCCACATTTCAGCAGGATAATGCACGACCACATGGTGCAGGTCCCGTGCGGGCCTTCTGGATACAGTAAATGTTCGACTGCTGCCCTGGCCAGCACATTCTCCAAATCTCTCACCAATTGAAAACTTCTGGTCAATGGTGGCCGAGCAACTGGCTCGTCACAATACGCCAGTCACTACTATTGATGAACTGCGGTATCGTGTTGAAGCTGCACGGGGAGCTGTACCTGTACACGCCATCCAAGCTCTTTTTGACTCAATGACCAGGCGAATCAAGGCCGTTATTACGGCCAGAGGTGGTTTGTTCTGGGTACTGATTTCTCAGGATCTATGCACCCAAATTGCGTGAAAATGTAATCACATGTCAGTTCTAGTATAATATATTTTTCCAATGAATACCTGTTTATCACCTTCATTGCATCCTGATGTAGCAATTCTAATGGCCAGAAGTGTTAGTAGGCTTCCAGCAGTGGCGACTTGCGCAACTACACTCCTGGAAATGGAAAAAAGAACACATTGACACCGGTGTGTCAGACCCACCATACTTGCTCCGGACACTGCGAGAGGGCTGTACAAGCAATGATCACACGCACGGCACAGCGGACACACCAGGAACCGCGGTGTTGGCCGTCGAATGGCGCTAGCTGCGCAGCATTTGCGCACCGCCGCCGTCAGTGTCAGCCAGTTTGCCGTGGCATACGGAGCTCCATCGCAGTCTTTAACACTGGTAGCATGCCGCGACAGCGTCGACGTGAACCGTATGTGCAGTTGACGGACTTAGAGCGAGGGCGTATAGTGGGCATGCGGGAGGCCGGGTGGACGTACCGCCGAATTGCTCAACACGTGGGGCGTGAGGTCTCCACAGTACATCGATGTTGTCGCCAGTGGTCGGCGGAAGGTGCACGTGCCCGTCGACCTGGGACCGAACCGCAGCGACGCACGGATGCACGCCAAGCCCGTAGGATCCTACGCAGTGCCGTAGGGGACCGCACCGCCACTTCCCAGCAAATTAGGGACACTGTTGCTCCTGGGGTATCGGAAACGGTCTCCATGAAGCTGGGCTACGGTCCCGCACACCGTTAGGCCGTCTTCCGCTCACGCCCCAGCATCGTGCAGCCCGCCTCCAGTGGTGTCGCGACAGGCGTGAATGGAGGGACGAATGGAGACGTGTCGTCTTCAGCGATGAGAGTCGCTTCTGCCTTGGTGCCAATGATGGTCGTATGCGTGTTTGGCGCCGTGCAGGTGAGCGCCACAATCAGGACTGCATACGACCGAGGCACACAGGGCCAACACCCGGCATCATGGTGTGGGGAGCGATCTCCTACACTGGCCGTACACCTCTGGTGATCGTCGAGGGGACACTGAATAGTGCACGGTACATCCAAACCGTCATCGAACCCATCGTTCTACCATTCCTAGACCGGCAAGGGAACTTGCTGTTCCAACAGGACAATGCACGTCCGCATGTATCCCGTGCCACCCAACGTGCTCTAGAAGGTATAAGTCAACTACCCTGGCCAGCAAAATGTCCGGATCTGTCCCCCATTGTGCATGTTTGGGACTGGATGAAGCGTCGTCTCACGCGGTCTGCACGTCCAGCAAGAACGCTGGTCCAACTGGGGCACCAGGTGGAAACGGCATGGCAAGCCGTTCCACAGGACTACATCCAGCATCTCTACGATCGTCTCCATGGGAGAATAGCAGCCTGCATTGCTGCGAAAGGTGGATATACACTGTACTAGTGCCGACATTGTGCATGCTCTGTTGCCTGTGTCCATGTGCCTGTGGTTCTGTCAGTGTGATCATGTGATGTATCTGACCCCAGGAATGTGTCAATAAAGTTTCCCCTTCCTGGGACAATGAATTCACGGTGTTCTTATTTCAATTTCCAGGAGTGTACTTAAGGGCGTGTCTTCGTCAACGTTTCTCGTTCGTGCTTCTACCTGGCAGCGACTGTCTGTAACTTGTGGTACTGTCGTGAAGTACAAACTTCGCCATGGGACATCACTCTTTGGATGACACTATTCACGAGAAGCTGTCTCACCGACTTTTCTGATATTCACTTCCGTATGGGTCCAAAGCTGAAAGCATCACTTTGTTGCCCCGTGGTGCTCATTTAAGTGTGTGATTACTCCCAGCTAAGGCACTTAGTGCACACAACATGTTTAAAGAGGATACCATTCCAATTAACGGGCAGACTGTGACATTTGTGTTATAGCGTTTGATCTGCATCAGGCTCTACCTACTCTCATGCGAACGGCAGAGATCCCATTTCATTTTAGAAACACTGATGTATAATTCAGGTATTCATAGACACCCAACCAACGCCTCCAACATGTTTTTCTGGAGTGAAAATGTAGCATCCCAAAGAAGTGACGGAATAGCATTCTCTTTACTGAAAGTAGTGAAGTAAATTGCAGTTGGAAAAAAGAAGTAGATAATGCATTCCGACCCATGCCCTGGACAAAATGGTTCAAATGGTTCAAATGGCACTGAGCACTATCTGAGGTCATCAGTCACCTAGAACTTTTTTCGGTCATCAGTCTACTGACTGGTTTGATGCGGCCCGCCACAAATTCCTTTCCTGTGCTAACCTCTTCATCTCAGAGTAGCACTTGCAACCTACGTCCTCAATTATTTGCTTCACGTATTCCAATCTCTGTCTTCCTCTACAGTTTTTGCTCTCTACAGCTCCCTCATTCCTTACCTTATCAGTCCACCTAATTTTCAACATTCGTCTATAGCACCATATCTCAAATGTTTCGATTCTCTTCTGTTCCGGATTTCCCACAATCCATGTTTCACTACCACACAATGCTGTACACCAGACGTACATCCTCAGAAATTTCTTCCACAAATTAAGGCCGGTATTTGATATTAGTAGACTTCACTTGGCCAGAAATGCCTTTTTTGTCATAGTGAGTCTGCTTTTGATGTCCTCCTTGGTTATTTTACTGCCTAGGTAGCAGAATTCCTTAACTTCATTGACTTCGTGACCATCAAGCCTGATGTTAAGTTTCTCGCTGTTCTCATTTCTACTGCTCCTCATTACCTTCGTCTCTCTTCGATTTACTCTCAAACCATACTGTGTACTCATTAGACTGTTCATTCCGTTCAGCAGATCATTTAAATCTTCACCCAGGATAGCAATGTCAGCAGCGAATCGTATCATTGATATCCTTCCACCTTGTATTTTAATTCCACTCCTGAACCTTTCTTTTATTTCCATCATTGCTTCCTCGATGTACAGATTGAAGAGTAGGGGCGAAAGGCTACAGCCTTGTCTTACTCCCTTCTTAATACGATCACTTCGTTCTTGATCGTCCACTCTTATTATTCCCTCCTGGCTGTTGTACATATTGTATATGAACGTGTCTTGATTTTTCTTTAGCCTTGCTTCCATTATTAGCCGTAACGTCATAATTACCTCTCTCGTGCCTTTACTTTTCCTAAAGCCAAACTGATCGTCACCTAGCGCATTCTCAATTTTCTTTTCCATTCTTCTGTATATTATTCTTGTAAGCAGCTTCGATGCATGAGCTGTGAAGCTGATTGTGCGATAATTCTCGCACGTGTCAGCTCTTGCCGTCTTCGAAATTGTGGGGATAATGCTTTTCCGAAAGTCAGATTGTATGTCGCCAGACTTATATATTCTACACACCAACGTGAATAGTCTTTTTGTTGGCACTTCCCCTAATGATTTTAGAAATTCTGATGGAATGTTATCTATCCCTTCTGCCTTATTTGACCATAAGTCCTCCAAAGCTCTTTTAAATTCAGATTCTAAGACTGGACCTCTATTTCTTCTAAATCGACTCCTGTTTCTTCTTATATCACATCAGACAAATCTTCACCGTCATAGAGGCTTTCAATGTATTCTTTCCACCGATCTGCTCTCTCCTCTGCATATAACAGTGGAATTCCCGTTGAACTCTTAATGTTACCGCCGTTGCTTTTAATGTCACCAAAGGTTGTTTTGACTTTCCTGTATGCTGAGTCTGTCCTTCCGACAATCATATCTTTTTCGATGTCTTCACATTTTTCCTGCAGCCATTTCGTCTTAGCTTCCCTGCACTTCCTATTTATTTCATTCCTCAGCGACTTGTATTCCTGTATTCATGATTTTCCCGGAACATGTTTGTACTTCCTCCTTTCATCTATCAACTGAAGTATATCTTCTGTTACCCATGGTTTCTTCGCAGTTGCGTTCTTTGTACCTATGTTTTCCTTCCCAACTTCTGTGATGGCCCTTTTTAGAGACGTCCATTCCTCTTCAACTGTGTTGCCTACTGCGCTATTCCTTATTGCTGTATCTATAGCGTTAGAGAACTTCAAACGTATCTCGTCATTCCTTAGAACTTCCGTATCCCACTTCTTAGCGTATTGATTCTTTCTGACTAATGTCTTGATCTTCAGCCTACTCTTCATCACTACTATATTATGATCTGAGTCTATATCTTTTCCTGGGTACGCCTTACAATCCAGTATCTGATTTCGGAATCTCTGTCTCACCATGATGTAATCTAATTGAAATCTTCCCCTATCTCCCGGCCTTTTCCATGTGTACCTCCTCCTTCTGTGATTCTTCAACGGGGTATTCGCTATTACTAGCTGAAACCTGTTACAGAACCCAATTAGTCTTTCTCCTCTTTCATTCCTTGTCCCAAGCCCATATTCTCCTGTAACCTTTTCTTCTACTCCTTCCCCTACAACAGCACTCCAGTCGCCCATGACTATTACATTTTCGTCCCCCTTTACACACTGCATTACCCTTTCAATATCCTTATACACTTTCTCTATCTGTTCATCTTCAGCTTTCGACGTCGGCATGTATACCTGAACTATAGTTGTCGGTGTTGGTCTGCTGTCGATTCTGATTAGAACAACTCGGTCACTGAACTGTTCACAGAAACACACCCTCTGCCCTACCTTCCTATTCATAACGAATCCTACACCTGTTATACCATTTTCTGCTGCTGTTGATATTAACCGATACTCATCTGACCAGAAATCCTTGTCTTCCTTCCACTTCACTTCACTGACCCCTACTTTATCTAGATTGAGCCTTTGCACTTCCCTTTTCAGATTTTCTAGTTTCCCTACCACGTTCAAGCTTCTGACATTCCACGCCCTGACTCGTAGATCATTATCCTTTCGTTGATTATTCAATCGTTTTCTCATGGTAACCTCCCCCTTTGCAGTCCCCTCCCGGAGATCCGAATGGTGGACTATTCCAGAATCTTTTGCCAATGGAGAGATCATGACACTTCTTCAACCACAGGCCACATGTCCTGTGGATACACGTTACGTGTCTTTAATGCAGTGGTTTCCATTGCTTTCTGCATCCTCATGTCGTTGATCATTGCTGATTCCTCCGCCTACAGAGGCAATTTCCCACCCCTAGGACAAGAGAGTGCCCTGAACGTCTATCCGCTCCTCCGCCCTCTTTGACAAGGCCGTTTGGCAGAAAGAGGCTGACTTCTTATGCCGAAAATCTTCGGCCGCCAATGCTGATTACTTATCAAAATTTAGGCAGTGGCGGGGATCGAACTCGGGACCGAAGACGTTTTGATTACGAATCAAAGACGCTACCCTTTTTTTTTAATCTCAATTTGTTCGCTTTTGTTCGTTGCATCTGCTCGGAGCGGATGTCGTAAGACATCCGTTTAAGTTCGTTGATGATCGATTAACTCAGTTTTTTTGTTACAGAAGGCACGTACCCATCTGACCGAACACACTGAGCTACCGTGCCGGCAGCCTAGACCACGGGTAGAACTTACAATTGCTTAAACCTCACTAACCTAAGGACATCACACACATCCATGCCTGAGGCAGGATTCGAAACTGAAGTGCCTAGAACTCCTCGTCCACAACGGCCGACCTTGGACTACATGAAAACATCACTACTTCTTCGGTCTTCTTTTCATCAGTTTAAGGAGATAACTCACAATATTTTATTTTCCGGCTACAGCTTTGTGCCATACGACGCTGACTTTGGTCAAGAGCGAAATTGTTACTGTTTTCTCTGACAGCCGGTCTCATATTACGGAAACCATCGCTGACTAAATCTTTTGTATGAAGAGGTTTTGAAGTACCGGTACCAGTCACTAAATTTATGTGGCCGCCATATTTCGTTGTGTACCTAATCGTCAGGCTATACTGGCGTTATAAAAACATTTACCATGAGTAGTACACATATATTTAAGTTTATATACACGATTGCTGTGGCCATCCTGTGGAGAAAGGGAAGAACAACCTAGTAAGAGGTGACGTCACTTTGTATACTAGTTCGCTGTTCACGTGAAAATTTTTATTAAACTATTATTCACTTTACTCTTGTACGTGACATTCATCTTCTGATGTGCTGAAGTATCGACATTTCCGTGGCTCGTATGGACGTCAACATCATTTTACACAAACTCACAAGGTTAATTTTGAAACACGATAACACATGACAAATGAACAGTGCAGAAAACAAGATGGCCTTCAAACAAAAGCTAGGTTAAATTTGACTGTTGATATGTCCATTCCCGTGTTGTCAGTAGCAATGTCTTCTGCATATCTTGCTATTGTACCACTGATGCTGGTTGACGTAATACACTACGTGATCAAAAGTATCCGGACACCTGGCTGAAAATGACTTACAAGTTCGTGGCGTCCTCCATCAGTAATGCTGGAGTTCAGTAAGGTGTTGGTTCACCCTTAGCCTTGATGACAGCTTCTACTCTCGCCGCCATACGTTCAATCACGTGCTGGAAGGTTTCTTGGGGAATGGCAGCCCATTCTTCACAGAGTGCTGCACTGAGGAGAGGTATCGATGACGGTCAGTGAGGCCTGGCACGAAGTCGGCGTCCAACACATCTCACAGGTGTTCTGTAGCATTCATGTTAGTACCTTGTGCAGGCCAGTCTATTACGGAGATGTTAAAGTCGTGGAACCACTCAGCCATAGGCCGTGCATTATGAACAGGTGCTCGATCATGTTGAAAGGTGGTATCGCCATCCCCGAATCGCTCTTCAACAGTGGGAAGCAAGAAGGTGCTTAAAACGTCAATGTCTCGCTGTTCTAGGCGCGCAGTCCAGAACCGTGCGACTCCTACGGTCGCAGGTTCGAATCCTGACTCGGGCATGGCTGTGTGTGATGTCCTTAGGTTAGTTAGGTTTAAGTAGTTCTAAGTTCTAGGGGACTGATGCCCACTGATGTTAAGTCCCATAGTGCTCAGAGCCCTTTGAACCAAGCGACGCGTCTTTTGGCATTTACCGAAGTGACGTGTGGCTTATGAGCAGCCCCTCGACCATGAAATCCAAGTTTTCTCATCTCCGGCGTAGCTGTCATAGAACTTGCAGTGGATCCTGATGCAATTTGGAATTCCTGTGTGATGGTCTGGGTAGATGTCTGCCTATTACACATTACGACCCTCTTGAACTGTCGGCGGTCTCTGTCAGTCAACAGACGAGGTCGGCCTGTACGCTTTTGTGCTGTACGTGTCCCTTAACGTTTCCACTTCACTATCGGAAACAGTGGACCTAGGGCTGTTTAGGAGTGTGGAAACCTCCAGTCACCTGACCACATTCGAAGTCCGGAGTTCCGCCGAGAGCATCATTTTGCTCTCTCAGTATGTTTAATGACTAGTGAGGTCTCTGATGTGGAGTAATTGGCCGTAAATGGCAGCACAATGCGCCTACTATGAAAAACGTATGTTTTTGGGGGTGTCCGGATACTTTTGATCACATAGTGTATTTTACAAAATGAAGAACTGTGGCAGTTTTATGATACAACTGTCAGTATGAAAACTTTTTATTTTGAGAATTACAAAGCTATTTCTGCCATCTATACTTGTATATGACCTTAATGTCATGTAATTACTATTTTGTAATGTAATACGCCAACTAACATCAGTGATACAACAGCAAGACAGACAGAAGACATTGCTACTAACAACACAGCGATTGTCATATCGGTAATGAAGTCAAAACTAGCCTTGATTGGACCGACATCTTATTTGCTGCAGAACTGATTTGTCTTGTGGTATGGCGTTTTAAATTTATCAAATGGTTCAAATGGCTTTGAGCACGATGGGACTTAACATCTACGGTCATCAGTCCCCTAGAACTTAAAACTACCTAACCTAAGGACATCACACAACACCCAGTCATCACGAGGCAGAGAAAATCCCTGACCCCGCCGGGAATCGAACCCGGGAACTCGGGCGCGGGAAGCGAGAACGCTACCGCACGACCATGAGCTGCGGACTTTAAATTTATCCTTGTGACGTTTGTGGACAATGGTGAAGAGGTCGAAGTTAGACGTGGAAGCGGCGATACATAAGCACAAGAAGACTGCCATGAACGAAGAACAGAGACAGTGATTGTTTTATAAAAATGTTCACGTGAACTGCAGACCTGTATACAAAGTGGCGTCGTGTCTTACAAGGTTACTGTCTCTCTCCACAGGATGATCACAGCAGTCGTGTAACGACATTATTTCCTGTCGGTGCAATGTCACTTCTAAACGTGTCACGAAATAAATAAATTAGTAGCGAACTAATTTTTTGACTGAAAGCGATATTTCAAAACCTTTTCATATATTTGAATCAGTCACGATCGATTAATGGTCAATATGGATTTTATTAAAATATAGTTTTTATTAAAATTTTTGCCGTCTGTAAAACGGACTTTGAGCATTTCAGAACCTATAAGAGTATATGAGAAAGCTCGAGGTAAAGGGAGAACTGTTAGTTGGCTGCATCATGAACGTGTTCCGCAACGGAGCGTTCCATCGCACAAACATTTTGCCGAAGTTATGCAGCGGCTACGCGAAACCGTTACCTTCACTGTGAGCAGGCAGGACTGTGTTGTTCCACCGCAACGCCTCACGCCCGAATAAGAGAATGATGTGATACATTACGTTGAAGAGACCCCGTCAACGGGTACTCGGACAATTGTGCGAGCAATGGGTGTTTCTCACAGTATCGTCTGTGACGTACTGCGTGAGCAACAATTACATTAGTACGAGGTACAAACGGTAGACACTATGGATCCAGTCAATTTTCCACAGCGCTTTGCTTACTGCGCTTGGTTCCTGCACCGCTGCATCGAGTCATACTTGTTTCCACGTCGAGTTCTGCTCAGAGGTGTTCTGAATTCACGAAACATCCATGTCTGGGCAGACGAAAATCCTCGTGCCACGCACTTTTAGGGATTTCAGCACCGGTTTATTACTAACCTATTGTGGACGGCCAAGTGGTTGGGCCTTACCTCCTCTCACTCAAGCTAACTGGTCCTGCATACGCGATCTTCCTATAAAAAGTGCTGGACCCGTTCTTGAAAGAACTGCCATTGAATTTCCATCAGAAAATATGGCTTCGGCACGATGGGGTGAACTACCTCACTCCTCACGTGCGTTTGGGGGACATCTCAGAAGACGATATGTTGAGAGATGGACATGCCGAGGTGGTCCAACCGCGTGGCCGCTGTGATAGCCGGATTTAACTCCTATGGACTACTTCACGTGGGGTGGTATGCGAAGTTTAATGTAAGGGATTCCTGTAGAGACAGAGAACGATCTGCTGGCACGAGTTCTGGCCACTGCACTAGTTATGGAGAATCACCATGTGCAACGGAGAATGTGTACCAGAACATGCTTCGTAGTTACAATGTCTGTAACAACAGAACAGTCCTGTATGTACACTACGCTTGGTTCCTTTTTGTTTTGGAATAATGTAAACAGGTAATATTAAACTGGTAATACAAAGAGATGTATTTGAGTGATAAATAGATGTCTCTTCATGTTTCCATTCGAATTCCTGCTTAATAACTGTACTGATTCATGCCTAATTCAATTCGTCAAGCAGAAGTAAATAAATTGAACAACTGAAATGAGACCGTCGTATGCCGTATACGATGATCCCATGATGGTAGTACTTTAAGGAATGATTAATGTTAGACGGCCGCGGTGGCCGAGTGGTTCTAGGCGCTTCAGTCCGGAACCGCGCGACTGCTACGGTCTCAGTTCGAATCCTGCCTCGGGTATGGATGTGTGTGATGTCCTTAGGTTAGTTAGGTTTGAGTAGTTCTAAGTTCTAGGGGACTGATGACCTCAGATGTTAAGTCACATAGTGCTAAGAGCCATTGATGAATGTTAACTGTACCAACTTCAGGTTAGCAGCCTTTGTGTGCAAACTAACAAAGTTGTAAGCAAATATTGGCTCTGATACCACTGCGAGTGGAACACATTTACTGCACTGTTGTTGCTCCATCGCAGGTAAGGCATCCTTCAGTGGTGGTACAACGGACGAACCCAAGAAATAAATGTCTAGCAAACAAGGACCCTAAAATGCATACCTTAAGAGCTATGAGCACTTTTTCATCTTCGATTCTGTGAAACAAATCTCTTTTACTGAAAGCACTTTCGTTTCTGCATTTTTGGAGGATATACTAAAACAAAAAAAAGCTTCGAGTAAATATGAGCTATAGAATGCATATGATAAGAGCTGTGGGCACTTTGTTCAGTAGACAGGATGTGTTCCACAATATCGAAGATGAACAAGCGCTCATAGATTTTAAAGCATGTGCTCTTAAGCCCATGTGCTCATAGCTCCCTTAAGGTACGTCTTTCTGAACACACGTTTACTGGACATTTTTTTCTGTGTAAGGAACCTCTCCGTAATGTTTCTCGGACTATTTGGGGCATCCTGTGTAGGGAATTAAGTCGCTACTTTTTGAAATGTTTCCCCTTTATGTATTAAACATATGTATATAAATTTTATAAACGTTTCAAGTATATGGCCTATGTCAGTCCGCATCTTCATCAGAGTACTATGTAAAAGACTGAATTAAATCAGTCTAGAACTTTTCGAGGTTTGTGGTAACAACGTTTCCCCATTAAATATTACACATTTATTTATACATTATAGACTTTAAAACAATAGGTATATAAAAACACGGGCGAATTTGTATGCAACGTTTGTATAAAAACTTCGAAGCAATCGGTGAAGAAGAAACAAAAATTTACATTTTTAACTGTATAGATGTAAACGTTCTTTCAAAATCATTAATCTCCGAAAGTTCTTTAGCCTTTGCTTTGAAATTTTGATACAACGTTATATTCGAAGATGCGAGAGCTTTTTATATACTTACAGCAGCGCCATATTGTTTATTAAAATATATATTATACATACTCCATTTAAATTTATTGTATACATGATGTATATATTTATATAATATATGGACCTCCAGTACGAACAGAAAAACACATGAATATTCGAAAGCAACGTCGTGTCAAAATTTCAAAGCTAACGGTCAAGAACTTTCGAAGGTATACAATTATGATTAAACGGATATTTTTCGTTTTTATTTATAGATGTACGTGAATTCGTTCTAGGGGAGGGGACGTTGCCACCCACGGCCTCTCGCTAGATACGTAATTGAGTGGGGAACTTGAGCCCAACTCTAAGCTGCTTAATACGTATAATGACGGACGTGAGCTATTCGACAGAATACTGAAACACACACGTTGAGATTAGAGAGACAAATCGACATATAAGTAGGTCGCAGAAGCCACACAGTTGAGGACGTCAAAGCTGTGGTAGCAAAATTTGAATGGACTACTCGAAAAAATCGTTAGAAATTGTTTAGTGTATCCAACTGGCTTACAAGCGCGTGAGCTTTCGTGGGCGAAATCCATTTCAATAATATTCCTCTGTACGGATGATGGTGATAAAACAGCCTTTGTTCCGGTTACTAATACGCGCAGTCGACATCAGTGTCACCTTAACTACCTGACGAAGTACCAACGATATCTGTCTACGGATGAAAAGTTACTCCAAAAAAAGCGGAACTGTCTCGATAGACATAGACGAATATAGTCACAAAAGTCACAAAAGTACACTGCCGAAAAAAAAAAGAAAATATCGCAGCACCAAGACGGAGATGTGTGACAAACACGAAAGTTGGTAAGCGTGTTTCTATATCAGAAAGATGATGTATGTTTCAATTCCGCTAACGTTGCTTAAGAGTGGCCCTAGTGAGGCCCCTATGTGGATGTAAATCAGCTTTACTTTAAATTCACTCTGTAACGGTCATGTGCAGCAGCAATCTGAGCAGCAGTTGGCACCCACTGGCACAGAAAACTGTTACAAATCAGCTACTTCAAGGACAGCTCCGAACTCGAGACCCTGAGGCGTACATTCCACTGATCCCAAATCGTCGTCATTTTCGACTTCAGCGAGAAATCATTGGTGAACCGGGTGAAGGTGGTGTCGCGCTTCTGATGAAAGCCGGTTTTGCCTCAGTGCCAGTGATGGCCGGTAATTGGTTAGAAGGAGGCCAGAATTCATTCTGGAAACATCCCCCAGGCTGTGGCTAAGCCATGTCTCCGCATTATCCTTTCTTCCAGGAGTGCTAGTTCTGCAAGTTTCGCAGCAGAGCTTCTGTGGAGTTTGGAAGGTAGGAGACGAGGTACTGGCAGAATTGAAGCTGTGAGGACGGGTCGTGAGTTGTGCTTGGGTAGCTCATTAGGTAGAGCACTTGCCCGCGAAAGGCAAAGGTCCGGAGTTATAGTCTCGGTCCTACACACAACAGCAGCTCCGACGTCGTTGTTGTGACTGGAACTTGGAGTGAAGAGTCACGAGATACCACTGAGGCGTGAGAATGTTTCCATAGGTAGCGAGTTGTTAATAAGGCCGTACAGCCAAGCTGTCACCATCGGAAAATGCCTGGGGTTCGGAATAGCGCCGCTGAACGAGGATGAAAATCATAACAACCAGCTAATGATGGAATGAATGTTGTATAACGTGAGGGTGGAACGCGCGCAACGTCCTACGGAAATAGGTGGTACCTTTTGGGCTAGTGACTGCTTTAAAACGGTCTCTAAAAATTAGGTGTTGTAGCTGCACCCTCGTTCAAGGTCTTCTTTGGTGGTACATAATAATTGTATCAAAAGCAGTATGTGTGTTGAGGCGTACGTTATTGAGTTGTTCAAAATGTTTTCCTCGTTTCTACCAACCAACCTGATTCCAAGGATCAGTATAATATTGTGGTCATTACTTACTCAATAGTTGAAGATGTTAATGTGCGAATGCAACGCATCGAAGAAAAGTATATTAATGAGCTGCTTTATTTCACGTTATTCTTTGTCTGGTTTATCGTGCTCTGGTTATTGGTTGGTAAGTACTCTAGCCAAGTCCAACTAAAATCTCTGTGTTACATACTTGCTCTAGTCTACCCATAAATTAAAAGTTAATTAGAGAAGTAGTTGGGGGATTTGTAATCTTTATTATCATTGTTGTAACTGTTAATTTACTATTGTTGCTAAGGAGTTACTGTCCGATTGCTAGGTCGTAACATACAATCACATAGGTCTACAATAATAACGGAGTTCTTAAATAACCGTATCTTCATATATCATTTTACTTGAAACGTTCGTTGTGTGGTTGTAGAAGGCACCAAGTGAATCACATCTGTTACGACGCGACTGTACTTTTGGGTACTGAATACTTTCGGAAAGCTCTCATGGGCGTCAAAAGTAATTTACATGGCAGGGGGGAGGGTGAGACCTTTAAGTTGCTATGTTGCGTATAAATGAGTTGGTCGCTTTTGAAACGTGTCATGCTACAAAAAAATTTACGGGCGACACAGATAACTTATTGTAACCCACGGGATAAGATTTAGAAGATTCACGGGAAAGCACTTCTTCAGATCTGCAGGATTCTGTAACGATAAAAACTCCGTACTCCCCCCTCCCCCAACCACCTCCCCCCCCCCCCCCCGCCCACCTTGTAAACTTCTACGAAATTCGTGTAACTCTATATTCCTAGTTACGCTACGATATCGTGTGGATTTACGAACAGCCTCTCCTACGCTTGTACGTCGTAATTAACCACCCACCGTTCCTCAAAATGAGAACCATTATGGAACAGGGCACAGACCTTCAATTAACCCTCCAGGTTTTCTCTGAGAGTGCAAAATAGCATCATTGCCACAGTACAATATACACATTATGTTTTTCATTTGAATGATTTGTAAGATACGCTACAAGAAATCATGCATATGGGATTACAGAGGTGCAGAGTCCAAGTATTTGCAGTGGAGAGAGCACCGCGCAAGGAATCTGAGCGCGGAGGACAGCAGTGGAAGCCCTGTGGCCAGCAAGTGGAAGTCCCCGATGCGCTCCCCATTGTCCGATCCACGCGGTGCAGCAAGCGCGGTCGGGATTGCTTCAACAACAATACCCACCCACCGGCCGAGAACAATGGAATCGCTGCAGTAATTCTGAGCGAGGGGGAAAGCGGTGAGAAACGCACTCGTTCTGGAAGAATGGCAGACCTGCGTGCAACTGACGCGTCATGACGTGTGTAAGTTTTTCTGTATGTGCTGCTTCACGCCTTGTAAATATTTAAAGAACGTCACTAACACCAGGATAAGCTACTGCTCGAATACATGAAGTTTTTGACCGACATTTCCCGTCATACGATTCATTATCAGGTCTACGACAAGGTAAGATCCTGTCGACAGCATTCGTAACGCCAATACTTCGATAATGAAATGTAGTCTGAAAGCTTTATGACGTCATAGCCGTACCCGTCTAACGGCCACTCAGACAACATTTTATTTGCAACTCATAGGCAGTATCTATGTTAACTCCATTAGCTCGATATTTCATGGATCTGATGACGTGAATAACGGAATTGGTAGCTAACAGGAAGCATCTGAGCTCTAATGGTTAAGGCGTTCTTTAAATGAAAGTAAATCTTGATCATTTAGATCGACTGTAGTTAACGAAGTAAAAACCTACGTATCTTTCATTCGTCTGTAGTCAAACTGGGGCAATTACATTTTATAAAGACATGATTCCTTCTCCCGAGTGGAAGGGTGAAAATCTGAACCACTTATTGCTTCTGGCGAATCTTCACAGCGTTGAGAGATGAAGGCTAGGTTAAAGGCAGACTGAAAAAATCCATGGTCCGACGAATAGTCGATCCCGCGACCTATCTTTGTCAGGCACGCACGTTGCCCCTTTTTTTCGCCCTATGTATGTGTTTCTTCGTCATTTATCGTCCGAGTTTCAGTGCAGATGTCACTTGACAACTCTGAGCTTTCTTCGATGAAAACTACTCTCTTTCCTTTTTTTTTTAATTAGTGCATATAGCTGGTAAACCTCTCGTCGAACACGATTGGTACTGGTAAACCCACAGGTCCAATCCTTTGAAAGTAATGTAACCTCCTTCGTCTTCGTCACGGAAAACTGATGTCTCAAGCTGCCATAGACTTTAACGATTTCTATGATGCAATGATATTGTCCATTACAGAGTAAAGAATAGGCGCTTTTCGTGTTTTCTCTTAATGTCGATAGCCACCACAAACACTGTATCCTCTGTCCCGCTTATAGCTGTTGTTGCACATGGTGATCTCTGTGGTCTCTTTTATGACGTGAGTTCCTGTGAACTGATACGTGGAACAAGATTTTTATTTCTTCAAACATAAACTTACGTTTATTCATAAGTCTGATCTTTCTAAAGAGCCCTGCGTTTCCGCCAGGACTTCGGCTGCGCAACTTAAATTTCCAGTAGACAATTCCAATCTTGTGTTATATCATTATTTGGTTTTACAAGATGGAACACCATACGTTAAAACTGGATCATCTGCTTGTATTAAATTTATTTACATTTTCGGAGATGCGATTACGAACTATCATCATCTGAACAACGGAATGACGACAGTGAAAATTTATGCTGGAACGGGGCTCGAACCCGTATTTCCCGCTTTACGCGAGCAGTCACCTAAGCTGCTTTGGCCTTCCGTGCACGACCCGCTGCCACACCCAGACTTTCATCCGTCGTCGTTCCTGTGTCACAAACTGTACTCGTACACACGTTATGTTATTCTCGTACAGGAAAGTGCATGTTAACTGAAAGTCGCTGCCTGGTATCGGAGAGTAAATACCATACGGCCGTGACTGTATTGTTGAGAAGAGTGACGCACTGTTCGACCGGACATGCATGCAGTACATTTTAACTTAAAATCACTATCTGATTTCGGCGAATAAATTCGATATCGCAATGGCTGTATTGCTAAGAAGAACGATGAAGTGTTCTTAATAACACAGGCGCTAGGATATCGTAAATTAATTTACTACCTTTTAGTTACTTGTCCATTCACTGTAATGCGTAGAACACGTGATTAATCGTTTAAAATTTCTTCCTAAATGTTATTACTGTAGTAGAGATAGATCACACCATCATCCAGTCGAGATTGGCAATTTATTTATTTATTTATTTTTGCGTTTTGTTACTGGCAGTTAATGTGAAGATGCTGAGGCGAATACGCATGTGAATTATTTATAAAATTCACTTTTTCATGTTCTAATTTTTGATTCCTATTCCTTACCTTGTAAGAAAAGTACCTTAATAATCTGCGTTGTTCAGTGGACGTGTACTCTGGCTGTCGTTCAGTACCACACCATTACCTGGAAATTTTTTGTTGTTGTAAATTTATTGTGTAACTTAGATTGAGGTGTGTTCCCTAAGTCAGCGACAGTCATGCGACATTTTACTGTACCCGTAACACATGCACCGATTGATACAATCATTTGTGTTTGATGTGGTTGTCAGACACATACATTTCTGACAGTTTGGTCTTCGTCGTTTTGAGCTTCGCTACAAATTTACACACATAACTTGACAAGTAATATTGACTATTAATTGTAGGTAAGGAGAATTAATTATTTCCTTTCGAAGATAGGTTCAGAATCATCACTTTTTTGCAGAGAAATTTCGTTAACGCCTTTCACTCAATATCCGAAAAAATGACGTTTTGCGATTCGTGCACCCAGGTTCGTCGTTGAGTACACCATCGCAGGCGCGCCTGTCTGTGATGCAGCGTCAAGGGTAACCGCAGCCATGGTCTCCGAGCTGATAGTCCATGCTGCTGCAAACATCGTCGAACTGTTCGTGCAGATGGTTGTTGCCTTGCATACGTCCCTATCTGTTGACTCAGGGATCGAGACGTGGCTGCACGATCCGTTACAACCATGCGGATAAGATGCCTTTCACGCACGATCGCACACTCACACTTAGACATGGCGATTCAGCTGTCCCTTCCGCTGACGTATTAGGCAACCCGTGGGCTTCATTAACCCCGTGCGGGATTTTCATGTCATCTCATCGCAACACGCGACCTATTAATCCTACAGAAATAATGAAAAGTACTTTTTTGTAGGAAATTTAGTTTATTGGAATGTTGTTTACAGACATATTTTCAATAGAGGCGTAGTTTTCTAGTAAGTCAAAACCTACAAAAGTGCCCTTCAAACACACACTTACTAGCACATACAGTCACACCGGCCAGGATTTCTCACATGATGTTGAAGGCACTCTCCCCTAACACTGTACAGATATTTGCGACTGCACGAATCGATTCCCAAATTGGACCTGTTCTGCTCTTCATTTACTGTACTTATTATGCCACCAGCTTAAGCGAGCACTCACAAATTGCAAAAATAACGTTTGTGTAAATTTCACCTAACATTTTTTTTTTTAAATTTTAACAGCAGAAAATAAACAATTACATGGTTGTATTCGTCAGGCCGAGTGACTACGCAACTACTGTTTTTGTAAGAGCGACGTTTTGACAGAATTGCAGATGTAGTTACACTACTGGCAATTAAAATTGCTACACTAAGAAGAAATGCAGGTGATAAACGGGTATTCATTGGACAAATATACTACAACTGACATTACATTTTCACGCAATATGGGTGCATAGATCCTGAAAAATCAGTACCCAGGACAACCACCTCTGGCCATAATAACGGCCTTCATACGCCTGGGCATTGAGCCAAACAGAGCTTGGATGGTGTGTACAGGTACAGCTGCCAATGAAGCTTCTGCACGATACCACAGTTCATCGAGAGTAGTGACTGGCATATTGTGACGATCCAGTTGCTCGGCCACCATTGACCAGACGTATTCAATTGGTGAGAAATCTGGAGAAAGTGCTGGCCAGGGCAGCAGTCGAACATTTGCTGTATCCAGAAAGGCCCGTACAGAACCTGCAACATGCGGTCGTGCATTATCCTCCTGAAATGTAGGGTTTCGCAGGGATTAAATCAAGGGTAGAGTCACGGGTCGTAACACATCTGAAATGTAACGTCCACTGTTCAAAGCGCCGTCAGTGTCAACAAGAGGTGAGAGACACTTGTAACCAATGGCACCCCATACCATCACGCCGGGTGATACGCCAGTATAAAATGACGAGTACACGCTTCCAATGTGAGTTCATCGCGATGTCGCCAAACACGGATGCGACCATCATGATGCTGTAAACAGAACCTGGACTCATCCGAAAAAAATGACTTTTTGCCATTCGTGCACCCAGGTTCGTCGTTGAGTACCACACTGCAGGCGCTCCTGTGTGTGATGCAGCGTCAAGGGTAACTGCACCCATGGCCTCAGAACTGGTAGTCCATGCTGCTGCAAACGTCGTCGAACTGTTCGTGGAGGTTGTTGTTGTGTTGCAAATGTCCCCATTTGTTGACTCAGGGATGAAGATGTGGCTACACGATCCGTTACAGCCATGCGGATAAGATGTCTGTCATCTCAACTGCTAGTGATACGAGGCAGTTGAGATGCAGTATGGCGTTTCGTAGTACCCTCCTGAACCCACCGGTTCCACATTCTTCTAACAGTCATTGATCTAGACCAACGCGAGCAGCAATGTCGTGATACGATAAACCGCAATCGCGATAGGCTACAATCCGACCTTTATCCGGAAACGTGATGGTGTGCATTTCTCCTCCTTACACGAGGCATCACAACAACGTTTCACCAGGCAACGCCGGTCGACTGCTGTTTGTGTATGAGAAATCAGTTGAAAACTTTCCTCATGTCAGCACGCTGTAGGTATCGCCACCGGCGCCAACTCTCTCTGAATGCTCTGAAACGGTAATTATTTGCATATCACAGCATCTTCTTCTTGTCGGTTAAATTTCGCGTCGTGGTGTAGCAATTTTAATGGCCAGTAATGTAATTGTAAAAATACTAGTGGATTGTAGGCGAGCTTTCTCCAGATCGCCCTCCCCACCAACCTCACTCCTCCTGTTTCTCTGCCGTAAATATAGCTGTCCTACCTTGATCTTCAGCTGGCTTTGGCGGGTACTACCTTTTAAGTTGATAAGCGATTGCACCAGCGTACCAGAAAAATTGGGATTATGTCCGTTTTTTGAGCAGGATTCCTATTCAGACTCCGATCATTTAACTGCTTGTGTAGGCAACAGTTTCAAGTAGAGCTTTACTGCTGTGGAAATATTTACTTCCGATAAAGTGTTTGATACAATGACAAGGCACGAAATTTAGGTAACTAATCGTTACATGGAACTTATCTCGTTAAAGTAAAGGTGGAATATCCTGAAACAATGTTCACGAATAGGATGCGGTACGTGGGAGACTAATCGGATTGGACGCTGTGTCATTTACGGGTGCTTGCAGCGGCTCCACCTGTTCCGGTACGGTATACAACAATTATCCGCAACGAAACACGCTGATTGAACATGCGACGCGAAACCCATTTAGGTCATAGCACAATTCGCTGGCCAGCCGCTGGTAATTTGGACGCGTTAAATTACAAACCTCCACACGTGTGTTGGTCGTTGTCGCCGCTGATTATTTCACTGCGGCCGCAACTTTTGAAGCTGGAGGAAAAGAACAGTATCGTGTCGCTGATACACATAACATAGTTACCAAATCACATTCGTTCGTGTAGAGGCCAAACAACTTCTTTCAAAGGTGTTGCTCATGACATTTGTGACATCAGTAGCACACTACGGAGAACAAGTACATAATGAGTAAGAATTTCGTGTCAGTTAGTGTAAATTTTTAAAATTTTAGGCTACTGCACAGACCCATAGTATACTTGCTTTTTGTTAGCATAACTGAGATTTGAACGGTGGTTTGGAACGAAAATAAAGTTTTCGAAAACACTTCAACATTTTCATACAGCTCTCGGTGAATCTCGGATTCGCTTGTCCCCGTTTGCAGCACACGATATCAAACAGTCACTCAGACATTTGTCTAGTTCACAAGCTGGAAGTTTTTGAGCAACATACTGCGATATAATTTGGTGAGATACAAATCGGTGCGCGCACTGCATTTAGTTTAGAAATGAAATAAACTTCGCAACATTAACGGGTCAGGTTTTGACGAAACAGTCCTTCTTGCGGGCTCCTATTCGTGTGGTAGATTTGTAGGCCAAATGTGGGTCTTTGTTCGACTTAGTCCTTGTTCTACAGTAGAAGTGATTCGAAATCAATTTCAATGATATGCATTCTAAAGCTCAAGTGACTTACGCGAAGGTTACCTCCCTTTGAACGATGTATTTATTCCACATGGAATATTATCTTTGCAATGTGGGTTTGAGATATCACAGGGAAAGCAGTAAGGCCAGACCGTTTCAGTATGTGATAGCACAACAACCATGTCTGAGCTATACTGTCACGTCGAAATCACAATTTAGGCCACATGCGAGGGCAGAGTCGTCATTGAAGTGCTACACTTGTCACAGAAAGTGCGTTTATTACTGAACCCACCTCACAGCGAGAACGGAACTGACTTCCTGAACGGGAACTGCAGCTACTTATACAAACATCGAATTTATACAGACGCCATTATTTTAGAATTCTGGTATTTAAAGAAACATGGAATAGTACAGCATGTTCAAAAGCTACAAACATAAGAAATTTAAAAAAAACTTTTAGAAATAATATATACTTAATTGCCGGTTATTAGATTTGAGCCGGTGATGTAAATATGCCAACCAGCGTCGTTAACCACTTCGCCACAATTCTTGCACAGTTGCTCGTGGCGGTAAATATGATTCCTTATTCACTTATAGTATCTGTCAGTTTAATTCTTCTATAGTCATTTATGAATTTACTTGCTACGCTGCACGGCATCCATACTACAATTTTCAAATTCCGCAGCAAGCTGGTACTATCCGTACAACATGCTGCATAAAGCAAGCAGTGCATAAGTGTATTCGTTTTGAACTTATCTGTCTCGTGTGATTTTCAGATCATAAGGTAAGTCTGAGGCTGATGTAGTTTCTTCGAGATGTTCCGTCGGCGCGGACGAATGATGTGCACTTACTGATATTGGTCCCATAAGAGTTTTTCAGCTTGTGAAGCACTAAAGGGAAACCAATATAAAGGATGGTTTTCGAGTTTACGGAACCCATTTAGGCGCTATAAGTTACTCTGCGGAATAGTGAAACTACAAGCTCAATGTTCACAATTCATCTTTAACGTTCAGAATGTTGTTATTGCCGAATGATTTTCCCCCTGTTACGCTTTTGCGTAAGTTTTCTCTCCCTATCACTATTCTAATCAGATGGCGTTATCCTCTATAAAAGTTTGGTCTATTTAGAGGTGTATCTCAGGACATAACAATTGCTTTAAAGTGATGTGAATACGACAGTTATAATGAACAAGACACGGGGAAGCTTATGGGTGGTCAAAAGACGCTATGCTAAAAAATAATAAGAGTACCTATAATGAACAAGACAGGGGGCAACTTACGGGCGCTCAAAGGAAGCTATGTACGACGTACGCCGCCTCGCTTACGAAACATGACGTATCACTTTCACAATATACAGCCCAGACAGAATTATGCGTAGCCTCGAATTCTGTTAATTTAAATGTCACTCAAGGCGTGTGTTTTAATTTTGAAACTTCCTGTACTATTAAAACCGTGCGCCAGACTGTGACTCGAACCCGGCAGCTTAACCTTCGTGGGAAAATCTTTTACCATCTGAGCAGTCCTCACAGCTCCGTTCTTCTCTCCTACTTTACATACTTCTCGGGTTCGAGGCCCGATCCAGCATACTGCTTTAAACGTGCAGAATGTGTCGAAATAGCACACTATTCTCTCCATCGTGGAACGCTCATTTTTTAAACTTCCTCTACAGTTAGCCGTTAATCAGAGATGAGTTTTAGCTTATAGCTGCATTCACATAAAGGAATGTTTCTCCACCCAGATTTCCCCGTTGGCTGCACCAATTAAATTTGGGTAGCAAAGGAGTTTCAGGTAAACTAAGGGTTGCTTAGCACAGACAATAAATTAAGTAGGAATAACGTTCTGTCTTTTGTTGAGTACTTTACTACATCCTTCCAATCCAAAGTCTTACTCCAACACTTACAAAGTTGAGTAAATTTTTGATCCATGGTACTTAACGTCTCTGCCAAGCGTATGATTGCCACCATCTGTTTGTTCTTTTATTCTATTTTTCCACATATTATTCTCCGTCTTCCCCTACTTGCTGTGGGAACCAAATATCACATTTTAACAGCTGTTTTACATCTTGGATTCTTCTTATACGGGATTTAGCGGTTATAAGTGAACATATTTTTATAGATGATGGCTGGATACACCACGTGATCAAAAGTATGTGGAAACCAGGCTGAAAATGACTTACAAGTTCGTGACGCCATCCGTCGGTAAGGCTGTAATTCAGTATGGTGTCGGCCCACACATAGCCTTCGTGACAGCATCCAGTCTCGCAGCCATACGTTCAATTAGGTGCTGGAAAGTTTCTTGGGGAACGGCAGCCCATTCTTCACGGAGTGCTCCACTGAGGAAAGGTATCGATGTCGGTTGGTGAGGTCTGGTAAGAAGTCGGCGTTCCAAAATATTCCAAAGGTGTTCTGTAGGATTCAGGTCAGGACTCTGAGAAGGACATTCTATGACAGGGGTGTTATTGTCGTGCAACCACTCCGCCACGGGCCGTGCATTATGAACAGGTGCTCGATCGTGTTGAAAGTCGCAGTCACCATCCACGAATTTCTCTTTAATATTGGGAAGTAAGAATTGCTTATAACGTCATTGTAGGCCTGTGCTGTGATAGTGCCAAGCAAAGCAACAAGTGGTGCAAGCCCCTCACTGAAAAACACGACCACACCATATCACCACCGCTTCCGAATTTTACTGTTGGCATTACACACGCTGGCAGATGACGTTCACCGTTCATTCGCCATACCCATACCCTGCCATCGTATCGCCACATTGTGTACCGTGATTGGTCACTCCACTCCACTGTTCAGTCGTCCAATGTTTACGCTTCTTACACCAAGCGAAGCATCGTTTGGCATTTACCGGCATGCAGTTGATCCTGATGCAGTTTTGAATTCCTGTGTGATGGTCTGGATACATGTCTGCTATTATTCATTACGACCCTCTTGAACAGTCGGCAGTCTCTGCCAGTCTAGAGACGAGGTCGGGCTGTACGTGTCCCTTCACATTTCCACTTCACTATCACAGTGGAAGCAGCGGACCTGGAGACGTTCAGCAATGTGGAAATCTCGCGTACAGACGTATCACACAAGTGACACCCAATGACCTGGCCACTTCCGAAGACAGTGAATTCTGCAGAGTGTTCCATTCTGCTCTCTCACGACGTTTAATGAGTATTGGTTCAAATGGTTCAAATGGCTCTGAGCACTATGGGACTTAACAGCTATGGTCATCAGTCCCCTCGAACTTAGAACTACTTAAACCTATCTAACCTAAGGACATCACACAACACCCAGTCATCACGTTTAATGAGTACTGAGGTCACTGATATGGAGTACATGGCAGTAAGTGGCAGAACAACGCACATAATAAGAAAAACGTATGACTTTGGTGTGTGTGGATACTTTTGGTCACATAGCCTATGTTTCTTCTCCGCATAGAATATTCTTCCCACAAACACGTGACAAACTTGACAACCTGATGTTTCCTGCACGGTCACGCTGCACTACTGAGTGGACTACGCCTGTCGGTATACATTAACCCTTTTGCGTCTAGGCGTCTATACTTCAGCACCAGATATGTGGCCCAGCGGAAAATAAGCGTTAATGGCTTGGAGTTGCCACATGTACTTGGAGGTACTAACCAAGAAAAAATCATACAACTTGTAATGGCTATTATTATTAGTTGGCAAATGACGTGAATATTGATGTAATGTTGTTCAGAACATCGACCTCATACATGAATAAAATATCTGCACTTACACCTGTCACACCTAGTGTGATCATACCAAAACATATTGCTTAGCTCTAAGTTACGTAGAATATTACCTATGATCTTCATTTCTCTTTTATCATTGAATTTGGTATACGTTGCGAAAACTTTACTATGTGTTGATAGACTATACCATAGTAATTGAGGAATTACCTTGTTGTTTTTCCTCCAGGATATGCTTGTCATGATAGAAAACAAAAAGCACATATCCGGGAAAAGCTATAGAATGTCTCTATCATGTAAGCCCAAAATAATCTCGTGTAATCGTACTGCTGGAGTTACCGCTAAATTCTGGAGGTGCGCCACATGCCTCCAGAACAGTGTCTGCACGCTGTTGCAAGTGAGTTTGCAACCCCTGTACGTGCAAACATTGATACTCTCCCTTCTGGATATCTTTCCTTCTATCAACAAACTCCTTACCGACACATCCGTTATAGATACTGCTAGTCACTCTAACGTACCATATAAATGTATGAATGCGGGCGGTTGGGGAGGAGGCAAATAATATAAACTCAAGAATCTTCGTATGATATGATTTCCTGCAAGAAAAATAAATAGTTTGCTAAGAGGTTACATATTAGTTTTACTTTGTGTATACAGGTGAGTTTCCAAATCTTCCTGCAAATTTTATTACTGTCGAATACTTCACATTCGTCTTCCATTTTCGATTGCAGACGGACCAACACGTAATAAATGTAGCTCCAGAGTAAATCCCAGTTTGAGTCAATACTGTTAGGTGCCAAATATTCTGTTTCCGACTTCTGCAAACACCCAGATGAGGAGAGACTCGTTCTTGTACGATATTGAAGTGAGACGAGCAGAACAGGACTCTTCAAAGGTATCAGACGATATCTGTAAAGAACCGTACTTTACTTCATTGTGTCTAGTTTATTTACGTGCACATACGCCTCACTAAACTTCTTCCATTCGTATTTCAACTGGATAAATACATTTTTGATGGAAAATGCCGGTTAAAGACCGATCTTTTTCCAAGAATCATCGTCCTGTCGACTGATAAGATGATATCCTCTTCCTATGTCGTGCTAGCGTATTCATTCTAAGTGCGTATTGGTATTACACGCAATAGTTGAGATAGCGTTCCAACATTCGTTTGCGCCTACCAAATTTTCACTACTTCTAGCTCTAAATTGTGTAACTTGGAGTGTAAATACGATATTCCATTAAGTGTTCTCCGCTACTTGTATCGACATCGCTTAGAAAATACTCAAAATAATTTTGCATCAATGTTATCCAATACACTTTTTCGTATAAATCCACTAACCCAATACTCTTTAGACAATAGCAGAGTTAGAAATCAGAGTTGGAAATAAAGCGTGCATTCGCAGTGTAGTTGTTTAGGGTGCTTTGTGTGAACGGGACCTTGGGAACTGAGTATACCGGTCTAAGATGTTGCGTAAAGTCAAAATATCCCAAATGACCACTTCAAGAGCAAAATCATGAACTATTTTTTTTTTCTAAATTCACAGCAAGGAGGACTGCTAACAAGGGAAGTTGTGCGCCTAATTGGCGTGCACCATAAGGATGTCATTCGAACATTCCACCGTTGTAGTGCGACACAAATCTGCAAGTTCTGCGTCGTACTTTCCGCCACTAGGCAAAAAAGGCAGCTGAAACTCACCACATACAAATTATACATGTATTGTGTACAAATTATACATGTATTGTGTTGCGTGGCTGAATAAAGGTAAAATAATATAGCAGTGGCGGTATTCATTAGTCAACAACGTTTGTGTCAACTGTACATACTCTACAGGTAATCCGTGGATAATCCACATAAATTTGCGTGCTGCCTGCTTGGAGGTAACCGAGTCGGCTGCGTCCGTCCAGACACAACGAAAGTATTTCACACTATCAGTTTAGCGTTAGGCCCTTGGTATCCATTACAAAGAACACTAATCGCTCCATCCCCTCCCTCCCGCCCCCCTCCCCCCCCCCCCCCCCCCTCACACACACACGGAAAAATCTTTGTAGTGGGGGAAGCGCATGGGCAAGCGAACACCTGGAATAGAAGCTTAATCGATGGCATCGAATTCTCTTCATCGAATTCATTTCTTTTCGCTGTGTCCTGGCGACAATTCCTAGAGAGCAGACCGAACTTGTCTGCTCCAAATTTACAAGGCCTTCGATTGATCTCGATTTGATTGCGGATGGACCGTATATGGATCTGCACGATCATCGTATTTAAAAGTGTTGAACGTGGTGCACCAGGAAGAGCTACGGTTGGCCCCTGGGGCCATCGGAACCAGCTACACGCTGAGCCTTTGCGCTGAGGCTAATGGGTCGCCGTTTGACATCGGGTGACGACTTCGCATGGTGCGAGAGACCTGTGGAACACTGTCCACGCCATTCTCATCTACGTACCACGCCGTTGCTCGGCCAAAAATGGAAAGGATTTTCCATAATCGGCAACGAGCCACGAGGCCGTAAGGAATTCGTGCAAAGATTGTCTGTTAGAGATGGGCGTGGCTGATTTTAATGTTTTCCATCAAGATTGGAGCAGATCTCCACCTTGGATTTTATAAGAACCCAGAATTATTTTACATTTGACGAATGGCATGATGGATTGTACTGAAGATCTTACATTTCAGTCTCTGAGTTTCACCATTCACACAGGCATCACAGTTTCAGAGTTATATACACTGATGGATCCAAATGAGGGGACCTCCAGGCTGTTCGGTATCATTCAATGGCCGTGTCTTTACCTTGAACATACTGATTTTTTCGCAGAGTTTCATGCGATCCTGAAGGCTGTGGAACAGAAATGCGTCTCATGGCAAACAGTTTTTCATCTGCCCCCTTTGCCCTAGTGCCCTAGAATCATTGCGGCAGATAAATGTCCAGCTAATCCATGACCAACAGTACAGTACAGCTGGGAAAGCAGGTCCCATTCTCCTAGGTACTGGGGCATGTGGAAATTTGGGGAAACGAACGAGCAGACCAAACCGCCAAGGACGCCTGCAGGTTCCGTGCTGTGACATACACTCGTGGAAATTGAAATAAGAACACCGTGAATTCATTCTCCCTGGAAGGGGAAACTTTATTGACACATTCCTGGGGTCAGGCACATCACATAATCACTCTGACAGAACCACAGGCACATAGACACAGGCAACAGAGCATGCACAAGTCGGCACTAGTACAGTGTATATCCACCTTTCGCAGCAATGCAGGCTGCTATTCTCCCATGGAGACGATCGTAGAGATGCTGGATGTAATCCTGTGGAACGGCTTGCTATGCCATTTCCACCTGGCGCCTCAGTTGGACCAGTGGTTCGTGCTGGACGTGCAGACCGCGTCGTGAGACGACGCTTCATCCAGTTCCAAACATGCTGAATGGGGGACAGATCCGGAGATCTTGCTGGCCAGGGTAGTTGACTTACACCTTCTAGAGCACGTTCGCTAGCACGGGATACATGCGGACGTGCATTGTCCTGTTGGAACAGCAAGTTCCCTTGCCGGTCTAGGAATGGTAGAACGATGGGTTCGATGACGGTTTGGATGTACCGTACACTATTCAGTGTCCCCTCGACGATCACCAGAGGTGTACGGCCAGTGTAGGAGATCGCTCCCCACACCATGATGCCGGGTGTTAGCCCTGTGTGCCTCGGTCGTATGCAGTCCTAATTGTGGCGCTCACCTGCACGGCGCCAAACACACATACGACCATCATTGGCACCTAGGCAGAAGCGACTCTCATCGCTGAAGACGACACGTTTCCATTCGTCCCTCAATTCACGCCTGTCGCGACACCACTGGAGGCGGGCTGCACGAGGTTGGGGCGTGAGCGGAAGACGGCCTAACGGTGTGCGGGACCGTAGCCCAGCTTCATGGAGACGGTTGTGAATGGTCCTAGCCGATACCCCAGGAGCAACAGTGTCCCTAATTTGCTGGAAAGTGGGGGTGCGGTCCCCTACGGCACTGCGTAGGATCCTACGGTCTTGGCGTGCATCCGTGCGTCGCTGCGGTCCGGTCCCAGGTCGACGAGCACGTGCACCTTCCGCCGACCACTGGCGACAACATCGATGTACTGTGGAGACCTCACGCCCCATGTGTTGAGCAATTCGGCGGTAGGTCCACCCGGCCTCCCGCATGCCCACTATACGCCCTCGCTCAAAGTCCGTCAACTGCACATACGGTTCACGTCGACGCTGTCGCGGCATGCTACCAGTGTTAAAGACTGCGATGGAGCTCCGTATGCCACGGCAAACTGGCTGACACTGACGGCGGCGGTGCACAAATGCTGCGCAGCTAGCGCCATTCGACGGCCAACACCGCGGTTCCTGGGGTGTCCGCTGTGCCGCTCGTGTGATCATTACTTGTACAGCCCTCTCGCAGTGTCCGGAGCAAGTATGGTGGGTCTGACACACCGGTGTCAATGTGTTCTTTTTTCCATTTCCAGGAGTGTATGTTACCACCAAATTCTGACAGAAAAATGTGGGGCATTACTTATTGAACGATCCTCGTAAGAATAGAAATAACACAACAGACCATTTGAAGTTTGTTCTTGGCAGTAAATTTGGAAATTTGTGGTAAGATCTTATGGGACCAAACTTCTGATGTCATCGTTCCCTAGACTTACACACTGCTTAATCTGACTTAAACTAACATACGCTAAGGACAACACCCACACCCATGCCAGAGGGAGGACTCGAACCTCCGACAAGGGGAGCCGCGCGAACCGTGCAGGACACCCAAGACCACGCGGCTACCCAGCGCTACGTTCTTGGTAGTAATTTATTTATTGATTGCATGTTAACGCCAATTGTAATTAAATTATTTGCCATACAGAGACTTTACTAGATGAAAACAAAAATACGTAATGTGTCTGAGCAAAGGAGACCCATATGGTATCTTCGTATGATCTTTGCAACAAGCAAATGCTTATAGCACATGCTGGATGCAGGCAAACTTTCGTGACTACGGTCTATATGCATAAGTATCCTGTTAAAAGTGAGTGGTGTGATGCCAGCTCTCTTCACAATGGCAGCTCATAGATGGATATCAACAAAAAAAGCCACTCGCACTGTCGAAGCAAGTACAGAATTCATCCAAATCGCCATATAAAACATTTTAATGGTGATGCGTAAAACTATATTCCATCTTCTTGTCATAGAGCCACCACCCAATATTATGCTTTGAAACAGTCATGTACCTTCCTGTGCACCATCTGAAGATGAACGTCAAAAGATTAGAAAACCGGTTTATGGAATAAATAACTATTTCGAGAAAGTGACTCGTTGCAGTTTTCTGTATTTATGTTGAATAAACAGTCGCTGGCTCTTAAATATCAGTAACGGATAAGCTTAACAACGACAGAAAGAGACATCATTCGCCCCGTTTGTAACGTCGCACAGCTGTAGTCTGTGGATTTGTGTTCCCAGTCGCAGAGCTAAGTGAAATACCGATAATGGTGAGGTCACACTTTAATTTTAAACTATATAAATCAGAAAGCTGTCAGTGTTGTGAAGCTTTATTGCTATTATTGGTCTTCAAATAAATTATCCATTTGTCGTATAACCTCAAAATTCTTGACGATATTTTTGTTCCGTTGTTAAAACCGCAAGAAAACGTGTGGCTTTCTCACGCGCTTTATTAAGGCAAGCTATCATTAGTGATGTGTAATTAAAGATTTCCAATCTGATTTGCTTCTAAGATCGAAAACCAGTTCGTTAACAAGTAGTTGCTTTTTGCTTAAGGTTGTTTCTGCTTGGTTTCTTGCCTACCTCAGGAAATGCCGTCTGCTAGAGCGTCTTTGGTTCCTTTCTTCATTAGACACTGGTACTTGTAGTCTAATTTTCCGCTGCTCTGCAGGGCTGTGCATTTATTACGTTCTGTACAGCTCACCTTTTCATACACCAATGTTCACTGTTTATTTTTATACTCCTAAACGTGTATTGTGTTTTGTAGTGTTGCCAACATAACATTGCCGCTAGTTAGCCTAACCTAACCTAACCTATACCTCATTTAGTTAGTTATAAGTGTGGCATTCTCTTTAGTTATGTTGCTGTAAAAGTAATGAAAGCATAGTTATCGAGTGTCTGTTTTCACCTAGTGAGAAAAAAGACACTCTATCATTGATCCTTCATTACTGTCACACATTATATAAATACACAGCAATATAATTAAAGAGAATGCCATACTCATAACTAACTAAAAGAAGTTAGGTCAAAGACAAACTAGGGACAATTTTGTGTTGGCAACAATATGAAAACACTACACGCTTATACGCATAAAAATAAACAGTAAATAGTGGTGTATGAAAACTGTGCTGCGTAAAACATAAGAAATGCATAGTTCCGCAGAGCAGCGAAAAATTAGGCTAAAGGTAACAGTGTATAACGAAGAATGAAAGCAATGGAAAGAAAATACCCTCAGGAATTGTAAAGCAACTACGGCCACGCAAAAGAAGAAAGGTCAAAATTATTTCCTTCGAAACTAGTTATATCTGTATAACGTAACAGACACCCCAATAACGTGTCTCCTCCGCTGCAAGTGTTTTCCATAGACGTCTCCTGTTTCTATTAGTACTTCTACATTTCATCCTTTATCAGTCCAGTTACTTTTTCATTTTCTTCAATAGCGCCAGATTTCGAGTTCTTTCAGGTTCTTCTTCTTAAAATTTGTGACGACCCAAGTCTCGCTTCGATGCAATGACATGTTCCAGAGTCACGCCCTGAGGAACATCTCCCTCATCACCATCTCGGTATCTGATACCAGTTCAGCGCGTTCATGGATGAAAGCTTTCTTTTTCTGTGACAGTCAACGTCTGACATCTTCTGTGCTATAGTAATCCTGTTTAATACTGCTTTTGTGCGTAGTACAATTCCGCGACCCTATCCATTACTGTATCTTTTCCAGTACTGATATTACTTAAGTAGATTATTTTCCCTTCTACTTCTTTCAATCTTCTCAAGTATTACAAGGGAAACTCAATGAGTAATGTAACTAATGATTTTACTCGGCCTGTTTCGGTTGAAAAATGTAGAATTTATTGTAGGACATAGTAGATTATTCTTGATTCATCCCATATAGCTTCATGAAGTTCCAGTAGGTGGTGGCACTATAGGCAGCCTTCAAAATGGCGTCTGTAACGAAGGTGCGTTCCAAGCAGAGAACTGTCATTGGTTTCTTTTGTCAGAAAACCAGACCATTGCAGATACTCATAGGCGCTTCCAGAATGTCTACGGAGACCTGACAGTGAACAACAGCACGGTGAGCCGTTGGGTGATGTGTCTGTCATCATTGCAACAAGGTCGCACAAACCTGTCCGATCTCCCTCGCCCTAAAGTTGTCACTCCTGCAAAGTTGGAACATGCGGACACTCTCATTCGAGGTGATGAAGGGATCACAGTGACATCTCGCTGCTCAGCTGGACGTCTCGGTTGGTGTTGCTGTCACACTCGTCCACCAGTTGCGTTACTCAATGGCATGAGCGCGTTCTGTTGTAAGTAGGCTGTTTAGGATTTTTTATTGGTAACGCCGCCTCCACGTAGCGCTCTGTATAAAAATCACTGGCTGTGCCATGCGCAGTCTGTGTTTAGTTTGCATTGTTGTCTGTCATTATAGTGTTGAGCAGCGGCAGCTGGATGCTAACAGCGCGTAGCGTTGCGCAGTTGGAGGTGAGCCGCCAGCAGTGGTGGATGTGGGGAGAGAGATGGCGGAGTTTTGAAATTTGTAAGAATTGGTGTCATGAACTGATATATACATTATGACTATTAAGGTAAATACATTGTTTGTTCTCTATTAAAATCTTTCGTTTGCTAACTATGCCTATCAGTAGTTAGTGCCCTCAGTAGTTTGAATCTTTTATTCAGCTGGCAGTAGTGGCGCTCGCTGCATTGCAGTAGCTTGAGTAACGAAGATTTTTGTGAGGTAAGTGATTTATGAAATGTATAGGTTAATGTTAGTCAGGGCCATTCTTTCGTAGGGATTTTTGGAAGTCAGATTGCGTTGCGCCAAAAACATTGTGTTTCAGTTTAAGCACAGTCTTGTATAATTTTTTCTAAGGGGACGTTTCACTGTTACTCGCCGCCTAACAGTAGACAATGAGCAGCAGCGAAGGGGCATATGGGCATCGTGGCGTGCACGTTACGAGGTTGATTGTATATTTTTTGTCGGGCGTTGTCACAGGCGGTGGAACTAGGGTTGATTTCTTTGAACCGGAAACATAGCAGCAATCCACGGAGTGCTGCCACACCACCTCTCCTCCGGAGCGAACGTTAAGGCCGCACCCTCAGCCGATAAAGTCGTGGCGACCGTTTCCTGGGACTCTGACGGGGGATTCCGTTCGATGTCCCTCACGTGCATCGGACAACTTTGTAGTGTATTGTCCTACCCTCAGGATACTGAAGAAACAGCATCAGCGAGTTTGTTGCCACACAAATGCAAATGAACTTCTCCATGACAACGCAACGTCTCACTCAAGTCTACGCACCTGAGCGCAATTCAAAAAACTTCATTAGGCAGTTCTTCCTGCCTAATGAATGGAGAGCTTACTGATGCAGCAAGACGTTGAGGCGTCTATTAGTAGTGCGGTACCACGAGGGCAGACAGGTCCTTCCAGTAACGTAGTGCAAACTCGCTGCGGAGATTATGTTGGAAAACAGTATTCTGTAGCGAAAAGAGTTGAATAAGCTGGTGTTTTGGTATCCCGAATGAAACCACACTGTTTTTAGAAAAAATGTATTGGATCACTTATTGAGCACCCTTCGAACAATCACTGTTGACATGCCATTGCAGCAGAACCTTCCCTAGGTTCACAGGCAGATCTCCGCTTTGAAAGGATTGGAAAACGGCGCAGGTTATCCCCGTATTCAAGAAGGGACGTCGTACAGATGTGCAGAACTATAGACCTATATCTCTAACGTCGATCAGTTGTAGAATTTTGGAACACGTCTTATGTTCGAATATAATGACTTTTCTGGAGACTAAAAATCTACTCTGTAGGAATCAGCATGGGTTTCGGAAAAGACTATCGTGTGAAACCCAGCTCGTGCTACTCGTCCACGAGACTCAGATGGCCATAGACACGGGTTCCCAGGTAGATGCCATGTTTCTTGACTTTCGCAAGGCGTTTGATACAGTCCCATCTCCAGTCGTTTAATGGACAAAGTAAGAGCATTTGGACTGTCAGACCAATTGTGTGATTCGATTGAAGAGTTCCTAGATAACAAAACGCAGCATGTCATTCTCAATGGAGAGAAGTGTTCCGAAGTAAGAGAGATTTCAGGTGTGCCGCAGGGAGGCGTCGTATAACCGTTGCTATTCACAATATACACAAGTGACTTTGTGGATAACATCTGAAGCTCACCGAGGCTTTTTGCAGATGATGCTGTGGTGTATCGAGAGGTTGTAACAATGGAAAATTGTACTGAAATGCAGAATGATCTGCACCGAATTGACGCATGGTGCAGCGAATGGCGATTGAATCTCAATGTAGACATGTGTAATGTGCTGCGAATACATAGAAAGATAGATCCCTTATCATTTAGCTACAAAATAGCACGTCAGCAACTGGAAGAAGTTAATTCCATAAATTATCTGGGAGTACGCATTAGGAGTGATTTAAAACGGGATGATCATATAAAGTTGATCGTCGGTAAAACAGATGCCTGACTGAGATTCATTGGAAGAATCTGAAAACAAAGGAAGTAGGTTACAGTACACTTGTTTGCCCACTGCTTGAATATTGCTCACCAGTGTGGGATCCGTACCAGATAAGGTTGATAGAAGAGATAGAGAAGATCCAACGGAGAGCAGCGCGCTTCGTTACAGGATCATTTAGTAATCGCGAAAGCGTTACGGAGATGATAAACTCCAGTGGAAGACTCTGCAGGAGAGACGCTCAGTAGCTCGCTACGGGCTTTTGTTGAAGTTTCGAGAACATACCTTCACCGAGGATTCAAGCAGTATATTGCTCCCTCCTACGTATATCTCGCGAAGAGACCATGAGGATAAAATCAGGGAGATTAGAGCCCACACAAAGGCATACCGACAGTCTTTATTTTCGCGAACAATATGAGACTGGAATAAGAGGGAGAACTGATAGAGTTACTCAAGGTACCCTCCGGAGTATGGATGTACATGCAGATTTTAGGAGCTGTGTCATTCAGTGTCGCGGGCTTTATCCGTGCTCCTGCTATCGTGGGAACTGAGGACGCGTATCTGCACGGGGTTAAGTGGCTGTTAGCTTTCTCCCGCCTGCTGGAGGTGTCGCCTGCTAATTGGGACGTTGCTACCGCCACTGGTCGCGTGGGCGGCTTCTTTCCCGGGACCTGCCGCTGGAAGCAGCGTTGCCGCCGCCCCCCCCCCCCCCCCCCCCCCACCGTCACTCCGCGCCGGAGGTTTGCGGCGCCCGCGTGGTTTACGCTTGACAGAAAGTAAACACCGCCCACGAACGGAGCGGCGGGGACACCATGTCCCTGCCCCGTCCCTCGTACGAACGGCGCACGCTCCTGTGGCTATCAGTTTATTTGCCGCTGCCCGCTCTATTAATTTTCCTGTTTGGACAATAGGCGCGCTGTGCTGTTTTACGTTCCGCCGGAAAATAATCAGCGCACGAACTCGTACGTCGTAGCAGATGCGGCGCTCTTGTGTGCAGGGATGGAGATTATACGAGCAACGCAAACGCGAGGGGAATGAAAACTGCCTGCTGCAACACCCTGCAATCGGCCCGGTGTGGCGAGACAGGTAGCAGCGTACTCGGCCCACATCACAGGGAACTCTAAGTGGCGAAAAAAACGCAGTGACATTGTACGAGGGCGGATCAACAAAGATCGAGATTGGCCTTTTCCTGTATCTTCCGTGATGGGTTCCTATCATTGTCATGAATATTTGAAAACAGCGGGCTTTTATGTATAGTGTCCATAGGTTCCTAGAATGGTTCAAATGGCTCTGAGCACTATGGGAGTAAACATCTGAGGTCATCAGTCCCCTAGAACTTAGAACTACTTAAACCTGACTGACCCAAGGACATCACACACATCCTTGGTCGAGGCACGTCTCGTGGTTCCAGACTGAAGGGCCTAGAACCGCTGGGCCACAACGGCCGGCTAATGTCGATAGGCCACGGCACTATCTTATTGATAGGCTGGTAGTAATGCCCTATTTAGTAGACGCTCTTCGTATTTCGCATACCGAGTAATGGTGGTGACCCGATAGGAGCATGCGGCACACTAAAATTCTGTATTCGTTTACGAGATACAGCCACTGTATAAGTAGGCTGTTTAGGTTTTTATATTGGTAAAGCCACGTAGCGCTCTGTATGAAAATCACTGGCTGTGCTGTGTGCAGTTTGTGGCTGTTTAGCAATGTTGTAATATTCGCTATTGTAGTATTGGGCAGTTGGCTGTTAACGGTGTGTAGCGTTGCGAAGTTGGAGGTGAGACGCCAGCAGTGGTGGATGTGGGGAAAGAGATGGCGGAGTTTTGAGAGCGGATGATCTGGACATGTGTCCATCAGAGACAGTAAATTTGTAAGACTGGATGTCATTAATGACCGTTGAACACTATTAAGGTAAATACATTGTTTGTTATTTATCAAAATCTTTGATTTGCTACGTGTCCCTATCAGTAGTTAGTGACTTCAGTAGTTAGAATCTTCTATTTCGCTGGCAGATTTTTGAGAGGTAAGTGATTCATGAAAAGTATAGGTTATTGTTAGTCAGGGCCATTCTTTTGTAGGGATTATTAAAAGTCAGATTGTGTTGCGGTAAAAAATGTTGTGTGTCAGTTTAGTGTTGATCATAATAGGTAAAGAGCGAAATGTCTGAGTACGTTCAGCTCTGCTCAGCTGTTTGAAAAGCAAATAACGAAAGGGGTTTACCAGCGCAATCATTCATTAGTTTTTCTAAGGGGACGTTTCAACTCAAACTACGAATAGCTGCAGTAAGCTTACGATGAAGATGCACTACCGCGTGCAAGAGTGTTTAGTTATTTTAAAGACTTCAAAGAAGATCGGCTTGTCTGCGATAAGCAAGTGGGCCTCGTGTTTCGAATTCTACTGTGACTGAAGTCAACATCAGCACGGCTGCTGTGATTGTCCGTGAGGATCGGCGGGTAACATTACGTAACCTCAGTTAAGGGTTGAGAATTTCTTACGGCAGTGTCTTTAGGATCACGCTTGGTCTTCTCAATATGAGCCAACGTTTGTGCCCATTGGGTGCCCCAACTTCACGTCAGTACTGGCTAAACTGATCAAGCACACTGCAAGGAAACGTCCAGAACTTGCCAGAATGAAATTGTCATTCTGCATCGGAGTGGGCGCTGAAATGAACCTTTCTGGCAGATTAACACTGTGTGCCGGACAGAGACTCGAACTCGGGACCTTTGCCTTTCACAAGTTCATTTGCTGCGGACCCTATTAAAAAAAAGCGCCGTTGCTGGTGGAGAGCATTTGCGGGCAGTTCTCAAGAGAGCTCTTTTAGTTGTAGCAGTTTCTTCAAGGGTCATTCTGATGAGCAAATCGTATTAACACTTTTGCTGCGGCATCGGTAGAGGCGCGTAACTCTACATCTACATCTACATGACTACTCTGCAATTCACATTTAAGTGCTTGGCAGAGGGTTCATCGAACCACAATCATACTATCTCTCTACTATTCCACTCCCGAACAGCGAGCGGGAAAAACGAACACCTAAACCTTTCTGTTCGAGCTCTGATTTCTCTTATTTTATTTTGATGATCATTCCTACCTATGTAGGTTGGGCTCAACAAAATATTTTCGCATTCGGAAGAGAAAGTTGGTGAGTGAAATTTCGTATAAAGGTCTCGCCACGACGAAAAACGTCTATGCTGTAATGACTTCCATCCCAACTCGTGTATCATATCTGCCACACTCTCTCCCCTATAACGCGACAATACAAAACGAGCTGCCCTTTTTTGCACCCTCTCGATGTCCTCCGTCAATCCCACCTGGTAAGGATCCCACACCGCGCAGCAATATTCTAACAGAGGACGAACGAGTGTAGTGTAAGCTGTCTCTTTAGTGGACTTGTTGCATCTTCTAAGTGTCCTGCCAATGAAACGCAACCTTTGGCTCGCCTTCCCGACAATATTATCTATGTGGTCCTTCCAACTGAAGTTGTTAGTAATTTTAACACCCAGGTACTTAGTTGAGAATTGTACTATTTATCGAGTAATCGAATTCCAACGGATTTCTTTTGGAACTCATGTGGATCATCTCACACTTTTCGTTATTTAGCGTCAACTGCCACCTGACACACCATACAGCAATCTTTTCTAAATCGCTTTGCAGCTGATACTGGTCTTCGGATGACCTTACTAGACGGTAAATTACAGCATCATCTGCGAACAGTCTAAGAGAACTGCTCAGATTGTCACCCAGGTCATTTATATAGATCAGGAACAGTAGAGGTCCCAGGACGCTTCCCTGGGGAACACCTGATATCACTTCAGTTTTACTCGATGATTTGCCGTCTATTACTACGAACTGCGACCTTCCTGACAGGAAATCACGAATCCAGTTGCACAACTGAGACGATACCCCATAGCTCCGCAGCTTGATTAGAAGTCTCTTGTGAGGAACGGTGTCAAAAGCTTTCCGGAAATCTAGAAATACGGAATCAACTTGAGATCCCCTGTCGATAGCGGCCATTACTTCGTGCGAATATAGAGCTAGCTGCGTTGCACAAGAGCGATGTTTTCTGAAGCCATGCTGATTACGTGTCAATAGATCGTTCCCTTCGAGGTGATTCATAATGTTTGAATACAGTATATGCTCCAAAACCCTACTGCAAACCGACGTCAATGATATAGGTCTGTAGTTAAATGGATTACTCCTACTACCCTTCTTGAACACTGGTGCGACCTGCGCAATTTTCCAATCTGTAGGTACAGATCTATCGGTGAGCGAGCGGTTGTATATGAGTGCTAAGTAGAGAGCTATAGTATCAGCGTAATCTGAAAGGAACCTAATCGGTATACAATCTGGACCTGAAGACTTGCCCGTATCAAGCGATTTGAGTTGCTTCGCAACCCCTAAGGTATCTACTTCTAAGAAACTCATGCTAGCAGATGGTCGTGTTTCAAATTCTGGAATATTCCATTCGTCTTCCCTGGTGAAGGAATTTCGGAAAACTGCGTTCAATAACTCCGCTTTAGCGGCACAGTCGTCGATAACAGTACCATCGGCACTGCGCAGCGAAGGTATTGACTGCGTCTTGCCGCTTGTGTACTTTACATACGACCAGAATTTCTTCGGATTATCTACCAAATTTCGAGACAATGTTTCGTTGTGGAACCTATTAAAGGCATCTCGCATCGAAGTACGTGCCAAATTTCGCGCGTCTGTAAATTTTAGCCCATCTTCAGGATTTCGCGTTCTTCTGAACTTCGCATGATTTTTCCGTTGCCTCTGCAACAGCGTTCGGACCTCTTTTGTGTACCACGGGGGATCCGTTCCATCTCTTACCAATTTATGAGGTATGAATATATCAATTGCTGTTGCTACTATATCTTTGAATTTGAGCCACATCTCGTCTACATTCGCATAGTCAGTTCGGAAGGAATGGAAATTGTCTTTTAGGAAGGCTTCTAGTGGCACTTTATCCGCTTTTTTAAATAAAATTATTTTGCGTTTGTTTCTGATGGATTTGGAAGAAATGGTATTGAGCCTAGATACAATGACCTTGTGATCACTAATCCCTGTATCAGTCATGATGCTCTCTATCAGCTCTGGATTGTTTGTGGCCAAGAGGTCAAGTGTGTTTTCGCAACCATTTACAATTCGCGTGGGTTCGTGGACTAACTGCTCGAAATAATTTTCGGAGAAAGCATTTAGGACAATCTCGGAAGACGTTTTCTGCCTACCACCGGTTTTGAACAAGTATTTTTGCCAACATACCGAGGGTAGGTTGAATTCCCCACCAACTATAACCGTATGAGTGGGGTATTTATTTGTTACGAGACTCAAACTTTCTCTGAACTGTTCCGCAACTGTATCATCGGAGTCTGGGGGTCGGTAGAAGGAGCCAATTATTAACTTAATTCGGCTGTTAAGTATAACCTCCACCCACACCAATTCGCACGGAGTATCTACTTCGACTTCACTACAAGATAAACCACTACTGACAGACACAAACACTCCACCACCAATTCTGCCTAATCTATCTTTCCTGAACACCGTCTGAGACTTCGTAAAAATTTCTGCAGAACTTATTTCAGGCTTTAGCCAGCTTTCTGTACCTATAACGATATCAGCTTCTGTGCTTTCTATTAGCGCTTGAAGCTCAGGGACTTTTCCAGGGCAACTACAACAATTTACAACTAAAATTCCGACTGTTCCTTGATCCAAGCACGTCCTGTAATTGCCAAGCACCCTTTGACATTGCAGCCCATCCCGCACTTTCCCGAGGCCTTCTAACCTAAAAAATCGCCCAGTCCACGCCACACAGCCTCCGCTACCCGTGTAGCCGCCAGCTGAGTGTAGTGAACTCCTGACCTATTCAGCGGAACCCGAAACCCCACCACCCTATGGCGCAAGTCTAGGAATCTGCAGCAAATACGGTCGCAAAACCGTCTGAGCCTCTGATTCAGACCCTCCACCCGGCTCTGCACCAAAGGTCCGCAGTCGGTTCTGTCAACGATGCTGCACATGGTGAGCTCTGCCTTCATCTCGTAAGCAAGACCGGCAGCCTTCACCAAATCAGATAGCCGCTGGAATCCAGAGAGAATTTCCTCAGATCCAAAGCGACACACGTCATTAGTGCCGACATGTGCCACCACCTGCAGCTGGTTGCATCCTGTGCTCTTCATGGCATCCGGAAGGACCCTTTCCACATCAGGAATGACTCCTCCCGGAATGCACACGGAGTGCACACTGGATTTCTTCCCCTCCTTAGCCGCCGTATCCCTAAGGGGCCCCATTACGCGCCTAACATTGGAGCTCCCAACTACCAGTAAGCCCACCCTCTGCGCTTGCCCGGACCTTGAAGGCTGAGAATGATCCTCTGAAACAGGGCAGGCGGCTGCATCTGGCTCAGCCAGAGACAGTGCCTGAAACCGGTTTGTCAGACGCACCGGGGAGGCTTTCTGATCAGCCTCCGGCGACGCCTTTCGCTGCCTGCCACGCCTTGGAACGACCTCCCAATCAACCACAGGCGAGGGCTCAGCCCCACTGCGGGCAGCAACCGGGGCAACCACAGCGGCGGACCGATCTGGGGACAGACGGGACGAGGTTGACATCCCCGTGATACCCGAGTCCGGCTCCCCACAGTGGTGCCCATTGGCAACAGCCTCAAGCTGCACGACCGAAGTCAGCGCCGATTGCAGCTGTGAACGAAGGGATGCCAAGTCAGCCCTCATCCGAACACAGCAATCGCAGTCCCTGTCCATTCTAATCGATGTTTAACAACAGTTACCGAAACACGAGTCAGTGCCTAGATAACGCAAGCGGAACACGCAAAGCATGTATCAACTAACCTGTACAAATGCCTTACGACTGCGCTACAATCTGCTGAATTTACGATTACAGTAACTAAAACTCGAAATTGCACCTCCTATACGAAACTCACACGCAATTTAAATAAGAATCTACGAAGTAAACACTAAAGCGCGATGCTACAACTGTCAAATACTATAATACGCCCTAAATATATGAATTAAACAATGCAAGTACCCAAAAACACGCAAAGAAATTAATTAAACTATCTAACAAATAAGTAAGCTAGGGTTATACGACTTGCTGCTGCAGCTGCTTATCCAACGGCGGCAGGGAGCACACTGACTGGCCAACCGACACTGTCCGTTCACAACAAAAACAGAAGACAGACGACTACGCGAATTTGCACTATTCAGGTACTAAGGCGCGATGCTACAACCCTCAAATACTATAATACGCCCGAAATATATGAATTAAACAATGCAAGTACCCAAAAACACGCAAAGAAATTAATTAAACTATCTAACAAATAAGTAAGCTAGGGTTATACGACTTGCTGCGGCAGCTGCTTATCCAACGGCGGCAGGGAGCACACTGACTGGCCAACCGACACTGGCCGTTCACAACAAAAACAGAAGACAGACGACTACGCGAATTTGCACTATTCAGGTACTAAGGCGCGATGCTACAACCCTCAAATACTATAATACGCCCGAAATATATGAATTAAACAATGCAAGTACCCAAAAACACGCAAAGAAATTAATTAAACTATCTAACAAATAAGTAAGCTAGGGTTATACGACTTGCTGCTGCAGCTGCTTATCCAACGGCGGCGGGGAGCACACTCTCCAGTGCGGCCCGGCAACGTGGGAGCCTGGGCCGGTAACCGTAGCGTGGGGGCCGGTAACACTCTGAAAGGGCAAGTACCGCTCGGAGCCGACGTTCCTAAGACACCTGAGTTACAGGCCGACGTCAAGACCTTGTAAAATCAGTAGAATCATGTTCTGTACTGACTTAATGATGACGTCTACACTTAGAGGTTTCCATTTACAGATCCTAGATCCCTCTTTTGTATTTTCGCTCAGCAATATATTGACTGCGTTATCGTTCGTTTCGTCACCTACAAGTTGCAACAATTCGTCTGTTACCAATAATCTGAAGAAATAAATAGGAGAATTGCCAGCAGGATGAATTTCCAGAACTCCTTCCTTCATAAATGGGTGATACTGCATATTATGTGGTTCTTTATGCCAGGACTCACCTGGGTTATCTCCGTGTGACAGGTTGGGCTCTTTTTCGTCGTCGATTTCCTCACAGTCGTCGTGATTCGTATCGTTAGATTCGGAACTGTCACAAAACAGATTCGAAAGCTGTGCTTCCACTCTATCATCACTCTGCAATTCTTCTGCAACCTCTAAATGACAATCTACGCGGTATACCCCCATACACAGAAAATCACTGGCGTCTAGTACACTTAGTAACTGTTCCTCTGTCAATTTAACACTTTTCCTGCTTCTTGCCACATTGGAAGATCCAGGTGTTGGTTCATTAGCCGCCATTACCAGCAATATACGTTACATAACTGGCCACACAAAACAAAAGTTTACACGCTTTGATGCTAGCTTAGACGCTGCAACTAGAGTGAGTAACCTGACAGTGGGCGCGGACGCTTATAAGCGTCAGCCACACTGGCTCGTGGCTTGTTTTGACGCTTACAAGCGTCAGCCTCATCGAAAGTGTTAAATAGTGTGGTAGCAAAACGACTACTACTAGGTAAACTGAAGGAGGATGGGGGACAGAGGAAAGCGAAGGGCCTATTCATATCATTTGCATCAGGACTCCGTGCGGCATCAGTGGCGACGAGAGAAAATTTCTGCCAGAGCGGGATTCGAACATGGGATCTCCTGATTACTATGCAGTTGCGTTAACCGTGGCGCCAGCCGAACCAGTCTTTATCGCAGTTGCGCGGACTATATCGCCACCCCTATAGACGGACACACTTTTCCACATAGCGCCATCTATACGCAATCCCTGTCCTCCATGCCCGCTACTTTGAGGGTACTTCATTAGTGCAATCATGTTCTAGAAAAAAAACGTATGCTATTAACCACATTGGAGCAGCGCAATATTCTGGAGCCACAAATGAGTGTAATGATGGCATTGTCGGTGCCAACAAACGATGAGTTAATTTCCATATCTCAACAATTTTATGCCCTTCAGGAAGAAACCCACTGATCCTTTTGTCAGTCATCCGACCGGTCTTAGCTGTCTCCCCTCTATCTCTATCTAGTATAATCCTTTCATCTCAAGGTGACTGTTGCACACAATATTTTCTACAATGTGTTGTGTACATTCCAGGATTCATCTATGTATTCCTCCTCTACTACTCGTTCCTACGCCAGTTCGATTATTCCTGGACGCATTGTTAAATTGTTTCTCCTTCTGCTGACTGTCTTACGTAGACTTCTTTCCATGCCTATTTTTTTATATACTTTCTCTCTTCGTTCTCAGTCCATTTAATTTTTAACAGTATTCATGAGCGCCACGTTTCAAACGCTTCCAGTTAGTTCTCATTCGCGTTTCCGATGTTCCACATGCCATATTTATAAAATCATGAGCTCGAGATGGACACTTTCAATAACTTTATTTTGGCACTAGGATTGCTCATTTGTTAACGAAAGTTTTATTTGTCTGTGCAGTTTGCTTCTGATATCTTCCTTGCTTCACCTATTTTGTGTGATCGACCTTCCTGGACAGGAGGCTTCCACCCACTAATCCGTCGTCCCAATTTTCAAATTAGGCTACCCGTTATCCTACTTCCTACTAGCGTTACTCACCATCGTCCTTGCGTTGTTTTATTTTAAAGCTATTCTCTCCCTAACCGTTCCCTTTTTACTGTCTCAGAGTATGTGCCCATAACAGTACACGCGAACGGTTAGCAGTTAAGTTGTGGTGTTGTACCGCTATCGCTCTCTCCCCTGTATTGCCAACAGAAACCTGTAATGGAACCAAGGGCTCGTTTATGTGGGGTAACGGTAATTTGCAGAAGGTTAAATATTCCATTTGCAAACGCAGCTTGTTTGACAATGCGTTTCATAAAATATGTAATTAATACTCGAAATTATTGCTCATCAGCGCTTCATGAATAATTCAAAGAGTCAGATGCAATATTCATTTTTTGTGTTCCCTGACCTTTGCCGACCTGCACGAAATGCGTTTTAACAGCAGCATCCAAGAAGGCAATCTCACTTAGCTCATCACATCACCACGAGAGAGACATAATTTCAGAGCCTTTACGGACTGATTATATGAAACAAGAAGTTTATTCTAATAATGAATTTCATTGATCTAATTCGCTGAAAAAACACATAGTCGGAAAATGCCGACGACAATAAAACAAATTTATGTTAATTAAACGTTACGTAAACAATATATTGCCCTCCAGGAGATCAGCTAATATATTTAGGCGAAAGAATTAATTTACCTTGCGCTAAATTGTTATCTCGAAGTATTGACACAGTCTCTTTCCGCGTTTATTGGAAATAACTGGAATTGTTTAATTAACACATACGTTTAATCTAATATGTTTAACGACGGATACGATGAAATCCAAACACGGCTGCGCTGCATGCTTCATAATCGTATGAAAATAGCCTCGATTGCATTGCTGCAATATAGCTACAAAGTAATTTACGCGAGTATAAATTCCGCATTTAGCAGACAAATATTATTGAATGACCATGGGAGACCTTCACCGAACACCGCTGTGGAACAGTCAAATGTGTTGGGTGCAGTTATATTCGGTCGCAGGGTGCATTATGTAGAAATAAGAAAGCATGGTTACATACGCACCATAATGTGCAAGCAAAACCTGAGGAAATAATAGCGTTCCAGACAGTATTATGAATCAACTCATCATCCTGTAGCTACTAATATTCAATAGTGTAGTACATTATTAGTTTAATAAATGTTTAGCTGGAGAGCTCGTAACACAGCTATGTGAGAAGCTGATAGAAAATTTAAAATTACAGCTGTCACTTCCTGTCATTTGTTTGTCTCTACGGGTGACTGGTACTATCAGCCCTAAAATGAAGGCCAAATCAGCTGCATATTTGTCATGATTTACATTTGCGATTACCTCATTGATTCTAAGGATCATTACGAATGTCTGCTCTGGAAGATGTAACAAAAATTGTATTTAGTACAGGAGGTGAAATGTAGTCTCCTCGCACTACAGATAACATGTAGAGCTACCGCAGACCGAAAAATAAATAAATTTTTATAACCAAAGTTCGTAAAAGAGATATTCCGTATGAAGCGATGACGTGTACGATGTTGCAAAACACATACGCGAGGGTACTATACGTTTCATTCAATTTATTCTACATAGCAGATACCGGAAATAGGACAGACTATTCCTTTCCTCAAAATAGGTAGCTTCTACTTTCTAGAACTGTTATCTACAAATGCTGAAACCAAAAAGAAGACTAATTTCACTAAAGTTACATACACGCGCATTTGAATACGTGTTGAAATAACATACTTTTCCACAGTTTTACACTAAAAATACATATAGAAACTGAAATAAAAAATTGTTAATCTTTTGTCTTAAAATGTCTACTGACAAATATTTTTGTCCTTTCTAGTGAGTCAAAATTATTTGCAATATCGGTTATTGGACGCAGATGAGAACAATACATTTTAGTCATTGTATTCCAAATAATTTACTGGCAGTTTCAAATAACTGACCTGACAATGAGTTGAAATTTCAAAAGCTAATTAAATCGGATTTGCCATCTTTCACTAAAAGTCTACATGCATACACAGGAAATACATAAAGAGTCTAAATACTCATCACGTGCAATTTTTCTGCACTTTCGGTTTTTCGCTGTATTAACGGAGTGAGCGCAAACTAATGCTGCTCATCATGTGACTAATGCGTGCCAGTTTTCAACGAAAAGATCGATTAGCTTCCCGTTACAAACATTGTGTTTATAAAATGGAACTTTATGAACACATTAATTAGAATAATCTCAAGTTAATTTGTCGCAAAATTGGACTTAGAGATACACAGGATCAGCAAAATACGAAGTACAAACAGCTCTACAACAATGACTGGGCAGCGCTGGTGCATGGCGGTTGCAGAGCTAATTAACTTGAAAACAATCTCTGCTGCATCAGCCATTGTTATAATTGTCGCGATTAGGTTACTTTTTGCCTGCTAGATACGTAAACGTGCCATTACTGCGAACAGTCAGTGCTCAGATCACTGCTCTACATGTTTACATATATATGCGTAGGCCAATAGGCGACTTATTTACGTGCAAAGGCGGTATAGTGAAGGCTGCTACTTATCTGTTTGCCGAGCACCGTTCGACATGTTCGTACGTTTCGACCATGAAGTTTCTTGAAAGTCTGATCTGTGGGTTACAATCATCTACGCTTTTCTTCCTTCCTCACAGGTTTCTCACCTGAATTTTGTCATTGCTGAATATTATAGTCAGCATTGCTAATATCAGGAGAGTGGACTAACAATCAAGACTGGAATCAGACTTTTCGAAAGCACGTAAAGAGCTTACATACACATGCACTATTCTCTCTGACTCTGCAGCTGAAACTGTCGTCACAGTCTGAGGTATAGAGTCGCGACTTTACTATGGAATGAGCGTTCGAATGCGCAGAACGAGAATTCTGTCCGCAGCATACCCTGCAGCTGAAGTCGCGTGATTTTGGTAGGGCGCATTTTAGCCCTTATAGCGCTTAGGGTATTTTAAATGTTCTTACTTCTCAGCTGCAGACAAGCCACCTTCAGAACCACAGTGTATGTATTCGCGTTTCCAAGACATCTTCACAATTTGACTCCAGGCAAGAAATTGGCTCAAAGATGTGTAGAGAAATGTTATTATGCTTTTTCGCCAGAATACCATAGCTCAGATTCTATCTACGTTTTTCTCGCTAACGGGGTAAGAAGCGACAGACAACATTTTTTTTGTTCTATGTTGCACTTGTTCACATTTTCGAATCTCTGTTATAATTAATTACGTTACAATGACGCTGTAGAGGGAGCCGAAGTCTTACGATAACACAACGCATTTGGAAATATGAAATTGTATACAGCAAATATGGTAAGCGATTTGCACCATCTGCTTGTCCTTCATTATTTTCAATTAGTTCTCCTTTACCTTCTGCTCTTTATAGATAAGTAAAGTATCTATAACATTTTTTCACCATCTCATCAGAAAAGTAAAACCATGCACTATACGTGACAAAATAAAAAATATAAGGCCGATGCTTGAATTTTAGGGTAGTAAAATAAGTGACAGCCTACAATTTCTTTCTTTACGTTTTCTACTGCATTGATTCGTGTTCTCGAATCTGTTCTAATTAATTGCTTTACAATAACACTGAACTCGACACTGTCTCATACGGATTACTTAAATACACACAAGGACTTGAAACCTTAAGAAAGTGGAGAAATTAATGAGACTCTCATGTACAAATTTTATCTGTATTTGAACATAGCACAGATATGCATACAGTGACAAGTAATTTACTCAAACACACTTGCAGATTTATCTAGCAGTTGTCTCATACGTATATGACCACAAAATCGCAGAAATTGTCTCTAAAATACGAGACTTTGTAATACCGTGGCTCGATGTTTTTCGACGTATGAGGTGCCTCATGGCAAAATGACATTTACAAGTATACATTTGATGCACTTACCTACGAAAACTAACTATTTCTCCTAACTGATTCGTGTGTCACACACTTCTTTTTACATCCGTAGCATTTACTAAAACTCTAATATGCAGGAAAGTACATAAAACAATGCAAATATGTGTAATATACATATTTTTCTATTACCGCATATTGTAAACAAGCAGTATCGTCTCAGACTCACGACACTAGCAGCATGTTCAGAACATGCGCAGTGGACTACGCTCATTCCAAATGTGTTCTGCTCTGTGGTCGCGACACTGACTGCTGTGAACTTTGTTACCCTCTGACAGTTGCAACGACACCAGCGCCATAAGCGGCGAGAAAGATGTCGTCAGTTTAAGTTTGTTTTTAATTATTTTACTAATTAAATAAAAAAGAGATTATGGTGTTTTTGCGTTCCAAGCATCTGTAAATTATCGAGGAACATAAATGATCGTAAAATAAATGAAAAATAGCCGAATCTCATTGATTCAGTGCCATAAGCTACAACTTCTTCATGAAAAAGTACTTTACAATACGTCTATAATTGCAGCTTACAGCACTGCAAAAAATACAAACACATATTGCGCATGAAGAATATACATTTTTGCTGTTGTCTGTTCGTATTATGATAGATACTTTTCTTGATACATATGACCACCTGTTTCATAGCTTATTTGTCCATTTTTGGAAGGAAATGCATCACTGATTCTGCTTATCAGAGAGACACTACACCAAATTCACTAAAATATCCGAATAACTGAGAGCTTCCCAAAGTGCACAAAGAAGGTCTTTCCTTGCGGTATATAGTGGGCAATACTGATGCCCCCACATATGATTTCGCCAAATATCTCGCTTTTCTTGCTGAGACCATTGGTTGCCAAATGTCCTCAACATATACGGAACTCTGCGGATTTCATGAGCAGACTTGGGGCTCTCCACATTAGGTGGATCCCTTAGATACCCCTTAGGTAGTTCGTGACTTTTAGTGAGTTTTGATGCAGTGTCTCGTTATGCAGAGGTACATCTTGCTGATCCCTTGGCACTAATTGATAAACAGTTTCAGTCGGACATCACTGCTTTGTTTCGACATGCTCTTTCCTCAGATTTTTTTTTTAATTTAACCAAGAAAGAGTTCTGGAATCAGCAGTTGTTGAACCAACTGCTTTTGGAGGTCCGTGGATGATATTTCCATTCATGAGATCATTCGATTTACTATTGAATTAGAGAAAGATGGTTGTCCCCCATTCCCGGATGTTTTGCTTAGAGCGAAGAGTGACGGCTCTCTGGGACATTTTATGTAAGAACACTCACATTGATTTGTACTTGCAGTCTTCAAGATTCCATCACCCATCCCAATGAGTGTGGTTAAAACCCTTGTACACAGGTCCCATACAGTGTCGGATTGAGATAGTTTTGCTAAAGAGCATGCACATTTAAGGACTCTGTTCAGAGACAATCGGTACTCGGATCTGCAGATCAACAGGGCATTCTCATGTAAAACCAAGTGTATCAAGAGGAGAACGCGCCTAGGTTTTCTTCCCTTCGTTGGAAACATTTCCTTCAAAATAGCAAGAATCCTTAGTAATTTTCAAGTGAAACTGATTTTCCAGCTACACTCTAAGATTTCGGACCTGCTGGTATCTGTGAATGGTAAGTTGTTATTGCGGAAGGCGGGAATTTACAAAATATCTCGCCACTGTGGTACGTCCTATGTAGGACAAACAACCCGCACAGTGGAAGAACGTTGCACAGGACATAAATGTTGCATTCGCTTTCTGGAACCGAGCAAGTCTGCAATTACGTAACATTGTATCTCCAATGGACATTCAATAGAATATGGAAAAAATGGAAATGAAGTCCCATGCTTCTTTACAGAGTGTAGGGGAGCGATGCGGGAGACCCGCGCCGCCTTACTAGGCAAGGTCCTACTGGAGTTGGTTTGCCCTTGCCTTCCTCCGACCGTGATGAGGATGAATGATGATGATGAAGACGACACAACTACACCCACTCATCTTGACGGAGGAAAAATCCCTGACCCCGCCGGGAATCGAACCCGGGACCCCGTGCTCGGGAAGTGAGAACGCTACCGCGAGACCACGAGAATATGACGAAGCATTAATTTTGGCCACAGCAATATCTTTTTGGGATTCCATTATAAAAGAATCCATTGAAACACGCGTCGCGAAAAATCTAATAAACCGTGACAGCGGCTACCAGCTGAATAATGCGTCGTATCCCATCATCTCCGAGATTTGCTCCAGACAAAGACGTCAGATGACTGTAGCGAGCGGCAACGCCGAAGACAGCTGATCCTTGCAGTTCCACGAGCGAGGGCGGTGATGTCCTTGTGTCACCGTTACTTTGACGGACGCTAGCTATATAAGCCGGAGCGGAGAACGTCTTCGCCGGTCCTCGAAAGCTCACCTTAAGATGACTGCCAGGTGTCCAGTTGAAATACCGAGGAGTAAAACTTACGACGAGCGGCTGCAACCCCGAAATCACTTCGCATAACGAGCCGCTGATTTGCGTGCGCGGCGTGGCACCCTGTAGCGACCCAGATGGGGTCCATAGGATTTGCATCTGATGAGTTTGGTCGCCGAGACATCAACGTGAGTTTATTCTCGTGGTCCTCATACCACTTTAGCACGGTTCTGTGTGATATTGCTGGCTGTGGCCGCCAGTATTTTATCTTGCTAGAAGTTCGGGTTGATGCAGCTTGATACACGCAAAGGAGCTGAAACCTGGTAATAAAGGGAAGGCAGGATTCGGTTACAATTGTGGACGGGGCCGTAATCACTTACTATTGGTTGCCTTTTACAGTTACACACAATTTATTTTAAACAAGTAATCCCAGACTCAACAATAAGTAAAAATACCACACGTTACTAATGAATGAATAAACAACTGTATAGTAATAGTGTTTTCAGTGAGTTACAATTTAACAAATCACGATTAAACAGAGATACAGAAGATAACGTTTTAAAAGCAAACCACCGTGATCTGGGCAGAAGGCCTTACATTCCAGGAATGGCAATAATATAAAAAATGTTAGAAACCTCCTGTAAAGCAGCAGATGCAATAGCAAAGGTTAATTAAAAAACTAGCAACTGATCACCAAGCGGGCGAAATAAGATCACGGTAAACTTTGTAACGCAACCATTTACATCCACTGAACACTACACTGCTAGATTTATTCCCGAAGGTGACCAGCACTATTAACTAGACATATATAATCCTTAGTCTAGGCATTACAAGGTATTGTAATAAATAATCCAATAATAAAACAGAAGAACCAGAACATAAGTACCTTAAACTGTACCGAGGTAGATTATACCCGCATAAGGCGTGGGCTGAAGGAGTGTTACACTGAACTACTGGCCATCAGGACCTCCTTTTAGTACACACATGTCTTACAAGAAACAAGGGGCCACAAACGGTGCTCCAGAAATCGACCTCTGAGAATATCTTGCAACAAACACTTTCGCGAGTGATGAGATAAGCAGCCAAGAGTTGCATTCACTTCACAAGATGGGAACTCAGAATAGTGACAGTCTAACGAATTACTAATGATAATCTTGCTGAAGCTACCTGACGACCGATAAACCAACAGCAACGATGGAACAATACGCCAATGCTGGAACCGGCGGTCTGCACTACGTCTCCAGAAAACAGTGTTACAGTGCCCGGGACGATATGAGAACCACTAACACCAGAGAAGAAGAATCACCAACGGGCCTACAATCAATGAAAGCTGTCATAATTACACGCCTTAACTGACAGCAGCGGCAAGGCGAGAAAACGTACACTACCGTTACTTACACTAACACCCAGGGCAGGTAGCCGTGGCGTTAGCAGCCACCAGACAAGAAAAACTACCGCTTGTTGAACTTACCAAATACTAACACTTTTTTTTTTTTTTTTTTGGCCATCAGTCTACTGACTGGTTTGATACGGCCCGCCACGAATTCCTTTCCCTTGCTAACCTCTTCATCTCAGAGAAGCACTTGCAACCTACATCCTCAATTATTTGCTGGATGTATTCCAATCTCTGTCTTCCTCTACACTTTTTGCCCTCTACAGCTCCCTCTAGTACCATGGAAGTCATTCCCTCATGTCTTAGCAGATGTCCTATCATCCTGTCGCTTCTCCTTATCAGTGTTTTCCACATATTCCTTTCCTCTCCGATTCTGCGTAGAACCTCCTCATTCCTTCCCTTATCAGTCCACCTAATTTTCAACATTCGTCTATAGCACCACATCTCAAATGCTTCGATTCTCTTCTGTTCCGGTTTCCCCACAGTCCATGTTTCACTACCATACAATGCTGTACTCCAGACGTACATCCTCAGAAATTTCTTCCGCAAATTAAGGCCGGTATTTGATATTAGTAGACTTCTCTCGGCCAGAAATGCCTTTTTTTGCCATAGTGAGTCTGCTTTTGATGTCCTCCTTGCTCCGTCCGTCATTGGTTATTTTACTGCCTAGGTAGAAGAATTCCTTAACTTCATTGACTTCGTGACCATGAATACTGATGTTAAGTTTCTCGCTGTTCTCATTTCTACTACTTCTCATTACTTTCGTCTTTCTCCGATTTACTCTCAAACCATACTGTGTACTCATTAGGCTGTTCATTCCGTTCAGCAGATCATTTAATTCTTCTTCACTTTCACTCAGGATAACAATGTCATCAGCGAATCGTATCACTGATATACTTTCACCTTGTATTTTAATTCCACTCCTGAACCTTTCTTCTATTTACATCATTGCTTCCTCGATGTACAGATTGAAGAGTAGGGGCGAAAGGCTACAGCCTTGTCTTACACCCTTCTTAATACGAGCACTTCGTTCTTGATCGTCCACTCTTATTATTCCCTCTTTGTTGTTGTACATATTGTATATGACCCGTCTCTCCCTATAGCTTACCCCTACTTTTTCAGAATCTCGAACAGCTTGCACCATTTTATATTGTCGAACGCTTTTTCCAGGTCGACAAATCCTATGAACGTGTTTTGATTTTTCTTTAGCCTTGCTTCCACTATTAGCCGTAATGTCAGAATTGCCTCTCTCGTGCCTTTACTTTTCCTAAAGCCAAACTGATCGTCACCTAGCACATTCTCAATTTTCTTTTCGATTCTTATGTATACTATTCTTGTAAGCAGCTTCGATGCATGAGCTGTTAAGCTGATTGTGCGATAATTCTCGCACTCGTCAGCTCTTGCCGTCTTCGGAATTGTGTGGATGATGCTTTTCCGAAAGTCAGATGGTATGTCGCCAGACTCATATATTCTACACACCAACGTGAATAGTCGTTTTGTTGCCACTTACCCTCATGAGTTTAGAAATTCTGATGGAATGTTATCTATCCCTTCTGCCTTATTTGACCGAAAGTCCTCCAAAGCTCTTTTAAATTCCGATTCTAATAGTGGATCCCCTATCTCTTCCAAATCGACTCCTTTTTCTTCTTCTATCACATCAGACAAATCTTCACCGTCATAGAGGCTTTCAATGTATTCTTTCCACCTATCTGCTCTTTCCTCTGCGTTTAACATTGGAATTCCCGTTGCACTCTTACCTCCGTTGCTTTTAATGTCACCAAAGGTTGTTTTAACTCTCCTGTATGCTGAGCCTGTCCTTCCGACAACCATATCTTTTTCGATGTCTTCACATTTTTCCTGCAGCCATTTCGTCTTAGCTTCCCTGCACTTCCTATTTATTTCATTCCTCAGCGACTTGTATTTCTGTATTCATGATTTTCCTGGAACATGTTTGTACTTCCTCCTTTCATCAATCAACTGAAGTATTTCTTATGTTACCCATGGTTTCTTCGTAGCTAACTTCTTTGTACCTATGTTTTCCTTCCCAACTTCTGTGATGGTCCTTTTTAGAGACGTCCATTCCTCTTCAACTGTGCTGCCTACTGCGCTATTCCTTATTGCTGTATCTATAGCGTTAGAGAACTTCAAACGTATCTCGTCATTCCTTAGAACTTCCATATCCCACTTCTTAGCGTATTGATTCTTTCTGACTAATGTCTTGAACTTCAGCCTACTCTTCATCACTACTATATTGTGATCTGAGTCTCTATCTGCTCCTGGGTACGTCTTACAATCCAGTATCTGATTTCGGAATCTCTGTCTGACCATGATGTAACCTAATTGAAATCTTCCCGTATCTCCCAGCCTTTTCCAAGTATACCTCCTCCTCTTGTGATTCTTGAACAGGGTATTCGCTATTACTAGCTGAAACTTGTTACAGAAATCAGTTAGTCTTTCTCCTCTTTCATTCGTTGTCCCAAGCCCATATTCTCCTGTAACCTTTTCTTCTACTCCTTCCCCTACAACTGCATTCCAGTCGCCCATGACTATTACATTTTCGTCGCCCTTTACATACTGCATTACCCTTTCAGTATCCTCATACACTTTCTCTATCTGTTCATCTTCAGCTTGCGACGTCCGCATGTATACCTGAACTATCGTTGTCGGTGTTGGTCTGCTGTCGATTCTGATTAGAACAACTCGGTCACTGAACTGTTCACAGTAACACACCCTCTGCCCTACCTTCCTAATCATAACGAATCCTACACCTGTTGTACCATTTTCTGCTGCTATTGATATTACCCGATACCAGAAATTCTTGTCTTCCTTCCACTTCACTTCACTGACCCCTACTATATCTAGATTGAGCCTTTGCATTTCCCTTTTCAGATTTTCTAGTTTCCCTATCACGTTCAAGTTTCTGACATTCCACGCCCCGACTCGTAGAACATTATCCTTTCGTTCATTATTCAATCTTTTTCTCATGGTAACCTCCCCCTTGGCAGTCCCCTCCTGGAGATTCGAATGGGGGATTATTCCGGAATCTTTTGCCAATGGAGACATCATCATGACACTTCTTCAACTACAGGCCACATGTCCTGTGGATACACGTTACGTGTCTTTAATGCAGTGGTTTGCATTGCCTTCTGAATCCTCATGTCGTTGATCATTCCTGATTCTTCCGCCTTTAGGGGCAATTTCCCACCCCTAGGACAAGAGAGTGAACCTCTATCCGCTCCTCCGCCCTCTTTGACAAGGCCGTTTGGCAGAAATAGGCTGACTTCTTATGCCGGAAGTCTTCGGCCGCCAATGCTGATTATTTATCAAAATTTAGGCAGTGGCGGGGATCGTACCCGGGACCAAAGACGTTTTGATTAGGAATCAAAGACGCTACCCATAGACCACGGCTAAACTAGGAACGCATAGAATGCAGCAAATAGTAACAAGAAGTCGAGGAAATCCAATTAGATCCGCCTTCCCCAAGCACTCAACTCGCTGCTCTTCATCTCGGCGACACTGCGAGCAGCAACACGAACCCAAATCACTGGAGAATCGAGAGATATCACAGTGGCGGTGGTTTCTCTACTTTGTCTTAAATGCACTCATCTTAAAGCTTGCTGGATCCGGTTTAAGACGAGGTCGTGCACCCTAGTGACCACAGCCCTTCCATCCCGCAATCCACGCTTGCCGCCAGCGGTCCTGGCATGTTCTGGCACTGGGCGGATCTGGCTTCTCCTGAGTCCCCAACCGAATTAGCCCACTCACATGACCCGGAAAAACAGGGACGTTGCCCCAAAGATAGGGCAACAGTTTCTACATATCGATAACCGCCGCTGCTGCCACTAGCGCATAGGCAACGCTTGTGAAACCGAGTGGCGCCAGTCAACACGAGAAGAAGACAAACAGCCGCAACCATGCCAACTAAACGATACTATCTAGCCGCCCAGAGAGGGCGGAAACCTACAAACAGCACGAACGCGAGCCGCAGCACGGCTCTGTAACATATGGTACAGAAACAAGTTCAGTACAATTTTCTCCGAGAGATGGACAGTTATATTGCTGAAAGATAACATCGTCGTCGGGGAATACGTCAAGCACGAAGGGATGTAGATGGTTAGCAGGTGCAATCATGTCTTCGATTACTACCACAGGTCCCATGCAAGTGCTAGAGAAGGTCTCTCATAGCGTAATACTACTCCCACCAGCTTGCGTCTGTGGCGCGGTACACCTTTCGAGCCGCTGATCGCCTCGATGCGGCCTCTGTGGAGACGACCTTCGACTTAGTGCAGCAAAAATGTGATTCATCCGAAGAGTCCACACGTTTCCATCGATCGATGGTCGAATCACAAAGATCCCATGCCACTGCTATCGTAATCGGCGATGACGTTGGGTCAACAAGTGTAGACGTAGGATTTTTGTGCTGCGGAGCTTCATGTTCGACACTGTACGATGAACAGTGCTCTAAAACACTTGTGAGTGCACCAGTATTGTGCTCTTGAAATTCCACCGATCACCATCTCTCCCACTTTACAGAACACACAAGCCTCCGAACACCATGTTCTGTGAAGAGAACTGGACATCCGATCACTTAGCACGTAGTGCTAGTTTGAGTGCTCTTCTACCTCTTCCTCTAAAGTCTCACTACAGTAGCACATGAACATTGGACCAGGTTCGCTATTTTCCTAGATATTCGTTCATAGGCTCTGAGTAATAATAGTCTGCACTTTGTCAAAGTCACTTATGTCAATGGATTTCAGCATTTGCAGCCCACATCTTCGCTAGAGTGATCACCCCTCCGTGTCTGCTCTGGTTACATAGTTTTGTTAGCGCGTCACGTGCCCACAAATCCACCAGGTGGCATCCAACTAGGGGGTGGGTAGTGGTCATCTACCAGTATATCACCATCGACGGCTTAAAGTGTTTTCACTCAGTAAGATACAGAAAGCGGCTTGGGTAGTTAATCAACCCGTTATCGCACAGTCTGGTGATCAGGCATATGAGCTATGCACCCTCTTGCCTTCCGCTATCTAACTGAAGTTGAAATGTCCCTTAGAAAAATTGTGCAAGACTGTGCTTAAGATGACACACAATATTTTTTAGCCCAACGCAATCTGACTTTCAATAATCCCTACAAAAGAATGGCCCTATACCTTTCACAAATCACTTACCTCACGAAAATCTTCGTTACTCGAACTACTGCTATACAGCGAGCGCCACTACTGCCAGCTAAATAAAAGATTCAAACTACTGAAGGCAATAACTACTGATAGGCACAGTTAGCAATTGAAAGATTTTAATAGAGGACAAACAATGTATTTACCTCAATAGTGTTCAAAAGTCATAACGTATATAGCAGTTCATGACATCCAGTGCTACAAATTTGAAAACTCCGCCATCTCTCTGCCCACATCCACCACTGCTGGCGGCTCACCTCCAACTGCGCAACGCTACGCACTGTTAACAGTCAACTGCCCATCACTACAATGGCAGACAACAATGCAAACTAGCCACAGACTGCGCACAGCACAGGCAGTGATTTTTCATACAGAGCGCTATGTGGCGTTACCAATAAGAAAACCTAAACAGCCTACTTACAAAGTAAGGAAATTTTTTGCCATCAACGGAGGTTGTACCAGCTAGAGCACCACAGTCGTAATGTTCTCATGACAATTCGGGAACATAGAAGGGTAAGTATATGTGATAGAGAACCAGAACAGATCACAGGGTATGCAGGTGAGTAAGTGGTGACTTGTTACATGTTTATGAAAAATAGAGAACCTTTAGCATTATGAATCACTGGGAGACAAACAGGCAGTAGCACATGCATGAAAATCTCTTCTTTCGAGATACGTCATTCGTACCTGCATTACGATTGTCACAAGGCACAGTTAGCCACTTGTCCCATGGACCATATAATGAAACCAACTGTGCGCGACGTGTAAACTGAATGAATGTGGCCCCCACATTTTACTACTATACATTTACATGTCGACTTGCTAATATGGACTGGTTCGTGAGTAGTAACTACTTTTTTGTAATTGTTCTACGGTATTTTCCAGGTAGAAACAATTTTGATACGCATATTCCTGAATTTGTAACCGTTGATATGATTATTTCCTGTAATTGCAAAATAAATGTTTCCTCACAAAAATTATTTTATGTAAAATACAATTGTTTTTTTTCATTTTTTGCTGCACATAAATCCTGACGAATCTATGTATCATCTGTGTCTCTCCCATCAATCCTTTTACAATCAAGTGTGAGAAGTATTCTTGAACTATTGCGTTTGCATCTATTTTCATGAGCTTACTCGCCTTAAGGTACATAACTTAAGAAGTGTATTTAACAGAAAGGCAGAATATTGTATACTTTATAGCCAGGCAGCCTGTAATCTGCAGAGTAATGAGAAACAATCAGGATTATTGCTAAAATTTCCCGAGCGCAAATGGTAAACTATTTGCTCCAGTTATTGTTACCGCCATATTGTTCTTCCTTGGAATAATACGTTTGATGTCTACACTGGTTTTGTCGCTTCTGTTACTGTGTATCTTCAGTTTACGGGTGCCTTCTTTCTTTATGTTTACCTGTCTTTTTTATTTTCTTGAAATGTTTGTGTTTTGTTTTATCTGTCATCAGATTTTATTTATAATGCTTTATTAATTTTCCCAAAACTTTTAATTTGCTTGTTTACTCACTTTTTCTTTGTAACAAAGCACGTGGTTAAAATAATCTCTCTTACAAACATTTGATGCTATTAATGGGTCATGCGGTAGCGTTCTCGCTTCCCACGCCCGGGTTCCCGGGTTTGATTCCCGGCGGGGTCAGGGATTTTCTCTGCCTCGTGATGGCTGGGTGTTGTGTGATGTCCTTAGGTTAGTTAGGTTTAAGTAGTTCTAAGTTCTAGAGGACTGATGACGTAAGATGTTAAGTCCCATAGTGCTCAGAGCCATTTGAACCATTTTTGCTGTTAAAGCTGCTCGCTTGTTATTGTGTTATTTTTCGCAGTTGTTACTGATTTAAGTTCTTTTCGCTTTTTTATCGTGATGACCTGCGATGGAATGTTTCTCCACTGACTAAGGGAGCTCAACATGAATGTAGTAAAGACAACACACCAGCTTCTTTTACTCATGTATAGAGAAAAAAAAGCTGAAAGGGACTAACTCTACTATATTTTTTATTAATCTTCTCAGCTGGGAAAAAACGGCTAATTAAACATCTCGTTTGTACAGCATATATTCTCATTATATGTGTTTTTCCTCGTGCTTTAGGCGTTGAGCAAAGTTCCCCGATCTGACAATGATAGGTCAGTCGATACCGATCGACCGCCGTGTCATCCTCTTCCAGTGCCGTCATGGGATGCGGGGTGGAGGGACGTGTGTACAACACGGTCCTCCCCCAGTCTTTGTCGGGTTTCTTGACCTTCAAATCACTGTTAACCGGTCGAGTGGCTCTCACTTTCATTATGCATAACGAGACTATCTTCATATTTTTAATTTATTTTTGTTTCTCTAATTTCTTTTTCTTTTGTTTGCTTCACAGTAATGGCAGAGAAATAATTTGCTTTTGTGTAAAATTTATGGTGTTCTTTTCCTTGAATTATATCGAATGAAAAAGCCGTTTTGTAGTCAAATATATTTATTTACTTTTCAACACGAATCTGAATACTATTGATTTTTCGATGACAAAACCAAAAACGCTGGTTCAAAAAAGTTAAATGGACAATTTAGATACTACAATATGCTAAGTAGGATATTTACTAGCAATAATTACAATAATGAAGTAATTATTGGCGGATATTTAATGTCTAATGTTCTTAACTAGTAGTTATATGATATGCTGATCCGTAAGTCGACTGCTCTTATCAGAGACAATATCACTCAATTATGATACCAGTCATTCAGAAGCTAGAGAAGTTCGTGCTACTGACAACAAAAAAAAATGAAAATCCTGACGTACATCACCTTCTAGTCTGCTGGGGGAAAAACGGAAACATTAGTGCTTCTAGGCAGTATAGGACAGCAGGTTTATTATTGTTTCAGCACAGCTGCACTGATTCTTTTGTGTGTTTTGCCCGTTTCTAACTGTCGGCTTTGTTTTTAAAGTAGGACCGATAGCTTTTCGTAAAGTCTATAACAACCCAATATTTCATAACAACGGAAATTTTACAAATAACCATGACTCGTTTTCAACAAGGTTATATTTAAAAAACCAAAATTTAGACACCACTGCTACGAAAAATTGATGTACCAGTTTTTACAGTTATTGCTGAATTTTTTAAAAAAATATCTATTATAACCGAGTCAGAGCAAATATTGAAAAATACCTGCTATGCAGAACTAAAATACTATTATTGGTTTTAAACTGTCGATTTTTCCCATCGATAGTGCATACCTTACTACACCTCCCAACCTGGCAATCTCCCGGGCAATCGAACTCAGATTCCCACAGCGCAGGCGGATCTCCTTGTGCTTTATTGATAGCCGTACTCTAATCCCACCGGAAACTGGAACTTTCCAGAATTGAACGGTAAGCTAGTTGAAATGAGAGGAATTCGTGGTATGAATACTTACTTGGCTTCTTATTTTTCGGTTAATGTTCAACTTCTGTAACGTGGCCTAGAAGCTTTCTTGCGAAAATGTACCGGGAATATTGAGCGAATTTTGGAATTATGTTGGGAAATTTCCACTTTCGCCTCCGTTCATCATTGTGCCAATGCACTGAAATGGTTTTTCTTCTGGTGCTATCATTCTCTGTATTCGCTGATTTGTTACATGAAGTACGTCATTTATGTTGGTAAGACTGTTCACACAATCTTTTTTGTTTACGTACTTTCACTCTATAAAACGGTTTTGATGGGGTAAGGACCAATGTTGTAAGTGCCGCTTCCAAGCAGTTTCCTAGAACACTCGATCGTATTCTAGGAAATTCGAAACCTTCCGCAAATATTCGTAAAGACATAGAACATTGTACAAAAAATTCGTTTTTTTAACTACTAATGAATACAGTGATGTGAAGGAGACAGTAGATATCCAGCAGACCTTCATAAAGTGAAGCAGATCAGTCCAAACACTCATATCAGCAGAACTAATAGAGGTGCCACCGCACAGGTTACTAGAAACCGAAAAGCAGAGCTGCATATGTATATGCGATGTATAAATAGGTCAGTTTCATAGCAATGTTAGCAAAGCGCATGGAATACAAAGATCTGTGATGTGCAGAAATAGCTCGACATGGTATTAATTCAACAAATCATTCGAAGTATCCTGCAGAAGTACTGAGCCATGCTTCCTCTACAGCCGTCCATATTGTGAAAGTGTTGCTACTGCAGGATTATGTACACGAAATGAGCTCTCGATACCTTTTAACCGCTGACATGGCGAATTCTTATCCATTAAAATTCTGTCGCTGTTTGGGATCATGCAGTCTTTGAATAGTTGCAAATGGTTTCCAAGTAGCCAAAAATAACTGCACTGTGTTATCAAAAGTCTCCCGACACCTGGCTGAAAATGAGTTACAAGATCGTGGCGTCCTGCATCGGTAGTGCTGGAATTCAGTATGGTGTTGGCCCACCCTTAGACTTGATGACAGCTTCCACTCTCGCAGGCACACGTTCAGGTGTTTGAAGGTTTCTTGGGGAATGGCAGCCCATTCTTCACGGAGTGACGCACTGAGGAGAGGTATCGATGTCGGTCGGTGAGGCCTGGTACGAAGTCGACTTTCCAAAATATCCCAAAGTTGTTCAGTAGGATTCAGTTCAGGACTCTGTTCAGGCCAGTTCATTACAGGGAAGTTACTGTCGTGAAACCACTCCGCCACGGGCCGTGCATTATGAACAGGTGCTCGATCGAGTTGAAAGATTCAATCGCCGTCCCTGAATTGCTCTTTAACACTGGGGAGCAAGAAGGTGCTTAAAACATCAATGTAGGTCTGTGCTGTGATAGTGCCACGCAAAAAAGGGGTGCAAGCTCCCTCCATGAAAAACACTACCACCCCACAACAACACCGCCTCCGAATTTTACTGCTGACAGATGACGTTCACCGCGCATTCGCCATACCTACACCCTGCCATCTGATCGCCACGTTGTGTACCGTGATTCGTCACTCCACACAACGTTTTCCCACTGTTCAATCGTCCAAGGCATCGTTTGTCATTTACCGGCGTGATGTCTGGCTTATGAGCAGCCACTCAACCATGAAATCCAAGTTTTCTCACCTCCCGCCTAACTTAAATAGTAGTTGCAGTATGAACATCCTGTGTGATGTTCAGAATAGATGTCTGCCTATTGCACATTACAACCCTCTTGAAGAAGGGTTGGCGGTCTCTGTCAGTCAACAGATGACGTCGGCTGTACGCTTTTGTGCTGTACGTGTCCCTTCACGTTTCCACCTCACTACCACATCGGAAACAGTGGACCTAGGGATGTTTGGGATTGTGAAAATCTCTCGTACAGACGTATGACATATGTGATACCCAATCACCTGACCACGCTGGAAGACCTCGAGTTCCCCAGAGGGCCCCATTCTGCTCTCTCACGATATCCAATGACATCTGATGTCGCTGACATGGAGTACCTGGCAATAGGTAGCAGCACAATCCGCCTAACATGAAAAACGTATGTTTTTGGGGGTGTCGGGATACTTTTGATCACATTATTTCCAGTCAACGATCAGTTCAGTTGGACCAGACGACTTGCCCCGTCCATTCCATATCAACACAGCCCACACTATTATGGAGCAACCACCAGCTTGCACAGTGCCTTGTTGATAACTTGGATCCATGGCTTCCTTGGAGTCTTCGCCGCACGTGATCTGTACCATCATTACTTACCACAGGCATCGGGACTGATTTGGCCAGGGTCTAGGGTCCAACCGACATGGTAACGAGTCCAGGAGTGGCCGGCCAGGCCACGTTGTGCTGTTGGAAAAGGAACTCGCATTGTTCGTCTGCTGACAGAGTCCAGTAATGCCGAATTTCGCCTCTCTGTCCTAACGGATGTGTTCATCGTGCCTTCGACATTGATTTCTGCTATTATTTCACTTGGTGTTCCTTGTCTGTTAGGGTTAAGAATTCTACTCAAACGCTGCTGCTCTTGGTCGTTAAGTAAGTGTAATCAGCGACTGAGTTGTCTGTTGTGGGAGGTAATGCCTGAAATGTGGTATTCTCAGTACTCTCTTGGCACTTTGGATCTGGGAATATAGAATCCCCTAACGATTCAGGTCATGGAACGTCTGTTCCAACTGCCATTCCGCATTCAAAGTGTATTAAATTTCGTCGGGCGGCCAGGATCAGGTCGGAAACCATTTCGTATGAATCACTGACAACTGCGCCATTGCACTGCCCTTTTATGCCTCGTGTACGCTACACCAGCGCCATCAGTAGATGTACATATGACTATCCTATGACTTTTGTCACCTGAGTTTGCTAGAACTTGCATGCAGTTAACCCCTCTATGCATCACCTATACTCTTGCAGCTCTTCTTGTCGATTTCTAATACCTGTAATGTTATTTTTGAACTTGATCCTGACTGACGCATTTTCGTTAATGAATGTATAAACAGCTGCATTCGTATGTTTAGATTTTTGTAATATGGCAAGTTCAAAAAATGGCTCTGAGCACTATGGGACTTAACATCTGAGGTCATCAGTCCCCTAGAACTTAGAACTACTTAAACCTAACTAACCTAAGACGACACACACATCCATGCACGAGGCAGGATTCGAACCTGCGACCGTAGCGGTCACGCGGTTCCAGACTGATGCGCCTAGAACCGCTCGGCCCTCCGGTTGGCTAATATGGAAAGTGTTTTAGTTCGAGTTTCGTAAGTGCTACAGTGTACTGTTCTTGTCATTAACATTTTTTTTTTGTGATTGGGGATACATTTCTGACTCCACTAGGCATCAGATGATGGTTTGCAACCGAAACTGGTGGTGCAACAAAATGACAAAATACAGCTGTGTATTATGAATTCTGTGTAACATATATGCGCTGTTGACGACTGTCTGAAGAAAATAGTCGTATTACTAATTACTTGTGCACCGAACATTTGTTTCATATAAATGAGAAGTAACTCTAAAGTATGATGTCATTAGACATCACTGAACGTAAACTTTGTTAAATTACGTATCCCAAGTCCCTGAAGTTGGGAAATACTCTTAGGCCAATCAGATGAAGTTGAATCCGAACGAATGCACGTAATCCTGGCAATCATCATGTAGATTTCCACAGACTCACTGTGTAGACCAGCACTGGAACTGCGAGAGAAAGAACTGGTTATAACTGCAAACGTGTGTGTGTTTTTTTCTTTTTCGAAGCTGCACGTGTAAATAAAGTATAACTCTCTCGATGGCGAACGCTGCCTCGCCTTCGATCAGCGGAAGTGCGACGAGGCACAGCGGAAAGTAGATTACAACTTGCATTGTGGCGGCGCATAAAACGCCGCTCGGCAGGCGAGCAATTCTGACGGATCGGCCGCGGCGTATGGCCGGCGGGTTTTAATCCGGCCATTAATTCTGGGATCATACGCCGCCTCGCCGCCGCCGGAACCAGCCGCGCCATATCTCAAAAACAATTAGTCAGCGCGTAAGCTGGGTCTCTCTGTGCCAGGGCGCCGCGCTGCAGCCACCTCCTGGACGCCCGGCTCTGTCAACAGCGGCGCCACGCCCACAAGACGCTGCTCAGGGCGGTGGGCGGGTAGGGGGGAGAAGCTGCGCTGTCGCATTCTCAGCCCCGTCTAATAACGGCAGTAACACTGTTTTAAAAGATGCGGAATCGAATATCGTAAACGGCAAAACTGGACATAATTTGATCAATGTATATGGGATAGAGGAATGGGAGGGAAAGGGAGCAGATGAACAAAGCGATTTCCTTTTCCAACAGCATAACGTCGCCTGGCCGGACACTCCTAGACTCGTGACCATGTCGGTTGGACTCTAGACCCTGGCCAAATCAGTTCGATGTCAGTGGTAAGAAATGATGGTAGAGATCAAGTGCGGCGCACACTCCAAGGAAGCAATGGACCCAAGTTATCAACAAGGGACTGTGCAAGCTGGTGGTGGCACCATAATGGTGTGGGCTGTGTTGACATGTAATGGCTGGGGCAGGGTCCAACTGAACCGATCATTGACTGGAAATACACTATGTGATCAAAAGTATCCAGACACCCACAAAAACATAAGTTTTTCATTTTATGTGCATTTGTGGGAAACTAGAGTCAGCTTAAAATTACTTAACACTAGACACTTCACATGTTGCAGCTGGATTCCTCCAACCAGGGTGCTCAGCGTTACACCCGAACCTTTCGCCGTTGCCAAACTGACACAAGAATTGGTCAGTTCACCTTGTCTGGCTTTCTTTCGTCTTGTGTTTTTGGACCTCAAATCCTGGATCTGGTACTTTAGTTTCGTGTTTCACCACATATGATAACCACACACACACACACACACACACACCACACACACACACACACACACACACACACACACACACACACACACAAATATAGGGATGCTAACAATGTAGACGCGTTTCATACACCGCCCTAACCAAATGCTACTGGGTCCTTCCGCAGTATACGCGATTCAGCGTCACATATGCTGTTATTACAACCACAGAGATCTGATTCCATTAGAGAAATTTCGCACAACATTACATGACACCAGTTTCTGAAGGCAGCAATTCCTCGTTGCTACTGGAATATCAGAGTCGCAAATGTAGAAGCTAATGGCCTGACTATGTTATAGCGTAATGGCTAGCTGATTAATCTGTCATGTAGACCGGATTTTTATATCTAAATGTAATCAAAAAGTTTCATTAATATTCCAATTAAATTAACTGATTTAAATCCAAAATTTCTAGTACTTTGTGGTGTTATTTTCACTATCGTATTGACTTCTTATTTGCCTTTCTTTTTCTTCCTATTATTTTTTTTCATTTGGATTGTGCCAGTACCGATTACAATCTACAAGTACCAAACAGGACGCCTCATGGATGGTAAAGTAGCAGTTCGTGTAGCCAATGCCAGCGCATTTATAGGTAACTTGTGAATCATAGCGAGGAATTACTGTTTAGCGCTGAAATTGAAATATTTCTATCTTGAGCTTGCCGCAGATTTTAGCTTTTTAGCCATGAACAAATAGGTAATGATTTTAGTTCTGCTGGGGATTGCTGACCACTATTGGCAGATCACTAGGTTGTGGTTAGCTTAGGACCCAAGGCCCCAGGAGTAGACAACATTCCATTAGAACTGCTGACAGCCTTGGGAGAGCCAGTCCTGACAAAACTCTACCGTCTGGTGAGCAAGATGTATGAGACTGGCGAAACACCGTCAGACTTCAAGAAGAATATAATAATTCCAATCCCAAAGAAAGCAGGTGTTGACAGATGCGTAAATTACCGAACTATCAGTTTAGTAAGTCACAGCTGCAAAATACAGCGCCCAGTAACCAGTTCACTTTGCTGGGTAATAACTAACTTTATTACTCGCCTTGGCTGATTAAGCTGAACAGGCAGCTTCATTACTCCGACCCCAATGGCATCGTTCCCCACGATTAGCGAGAGTTGTGCCTAAAGTGTATCTGTTGAGTGTGGGCGACTGTAATCGGCGTGTCTATGGTGTTAGTGTGGTCATGTTTGTATTGTACGATGAATACAGTGTATGATGAACAGAACATGGAGGGGATTTGAGTCACTCATGTACCCAGCCAACTTCTCTTGAATAATAGCAAGCCGGCTTTGACACAATGGTTCTGAGGGCTATCAAATTTGTTCCTTGCAATTTTACTTTTCGATGTATTTTTTCCGTGAATCATACTTTGAAAATAAGTATGCTAATATTAATATGTTGAAATGGAATGTTTTCTCATTATATAAAAGTTAATTGTAAGCTAGCCGTAAGCAGACACACGGGCTTAGGATGATGTGATGTTGTTAGAGAGTATAGTGAACTGGCAGTTGAATCATCGTGGGCGCGCAAGCACGCCAGCAGTTGATTACAGTGCAGGGGAGGACGTAGGAGAGTTTTGGGGAAGAACTGACGAGATGTACGGCGGCTCCTTTGGTGACCAATGATCGTAACGTAGTGATGCTAAAGTGTGTCATGGCTCGTCGAATAATCTGGTGTGGACGGGACAGGTATATGGCATTAAATGAGCACAGCATAATTATCAAAGGAATATGCAAATCATGAAGAGTACTATGTACCCAATTTCATTTTTTACAGAGCTACCAGAAGAAGATCCTGTGCCACATGTTGTCAACGAACAATGCGTTACATTGCACCGACGACAGCTCAGCATGAAGTAAGATACTAATTACTTGATAGGAGTTGTATACGGCTAGCCAGCGTCGTAGTTCATTTGGTGTTATAATAATACCGAGTGTTACTTATGTGTTGACCTTCCATTTTACCCAACACAACATACCTACGTAGGATCCATCCTATTCATTATTGATACCCGAAATAGCCCTGATGATTCAGAAACTATTGGACGTTCTATGAAAGAAATAATAGTAATACAATTTTCAATAATTTGCAAGACTTCTATTTACAGAAGTGCTCAGGTCTTGTAATCTGAAATATAGTACCTTACACAGCGAGACCCAGAAAACGATATTTTTGTGTATTTGTAATGGGTTAATAAGTTTTCAATTTCACGCAACGTCTTGAGGAAATAATAGTAGTAATTACACAAAGTGATTGGTAGTAATGAATAGCAACGGAAGTTGAAGTTCCGTGAAACTAAGACAGTAAAATCATATCAAGAACTTTGTCACTCTTTCACAATCGAAATTTTGGTCTTGGAAATTACGTAACTGTATTTCACAGCAAAGTCAACATTGAATGACGCTGTATGATTACGATAATTTTTGAATTAAATGACATCACTTAGTAATGAATGAACATGAATACATTTTTGAGTAAAATTATAGACAGTAAACATTACAGTGAATGACGTCACGGAATTTTTTGCATTTATGTAATTGTTTACGACTGATGAGATCTTGGTGTACTTTTGATTACAACTAATTGATTTCCATGAGTCGCTACTAAATTTAAAGGTGTTTGTTTAGTGTGACATGTCCATCTGAAAGTACACAAGTGCAATATTTACCTATTTTGTGTAGTTTCCACCTTGCAACAAAACCAGGCATTCTTAAATGAGGTAGTAGACAGTAATGAAAGAGAAAGTGGTTTGGCTCACATAGTGAGATTTCGACCGTTAGTTTTCTTGATTCATTAATTAAATTTGTAATATTTTCCTAGTGTAATCAATCTTCTGATATTCTATCCAGCTCAATTTTATATTCATTTACTTTAACCGACTTTCCCTATCTTGTTGTCACCGTACTGAGCAGTGACTACTCGTTTATGACTACACCTGCATTTCACGGATTTCATTTATTCTTCGAAGTAGATGCCCTTACCGCCCAACACAGAACTTCAGCTACATCTAATTAACTGGAAGTGTATGGAGTGCTTATATGACCCCCGAGCTTAACGATACAATCTGACCAACAGATCACCATCAACAGCGCTACAAGTCCTCACTCCATGAGACGATGTGGATGTAAAATCGCTAAGTGGATCTAAGGCTTCCATCCAGTCAGTTGTTGACCAGTCTCCTGAGGCGGTTTGTAAGTAGTCTGTTTAGGTTTTCTTATTGGTAACGCCACGTAGCGCTCTGTATGAAAATCGCTGGCTGTGCGCAGTCTGTGGCTGGTTTGCATTGTTGTCTGCCATTGTAGTGTTGGGCAGCGGCAGCTGGATGCTAACAGCGCATAGCGTTGTGCAGTTGGAGGTGAGCCGCCAGCACTGGTGGACGTGGGGAGAGAGATGGCGGAGTTTTGAAATTTGTAAGACTGGATGTCATGAACTGCTATATATATTATGACTATTAAGGTAAATACATTGTTTGTTCTCTATTAAAATCTTTCATTTGCTAACTATACCTATCAGTAGTTAGTGCCTTCAGTAGTTTGAATCTTTTATTTAGCTGGCAGTAGTGGCGCTCGCTGTGTTGCAGTAGTTCGAGTAACGAAGACTTTTGGTGTGGTAAGTGATTTGTGAAAGGTATAGGTAAATGTTAGTCAGGACCATTCTTTTGTAGGGATTTTTGAAAGTCAGATTGCGTTGCGCTAAAAATTGTTGTGTGTCAGTTTAAGCACAGTCTTGTATAATTTTTCTAAGGAGACGTTTCATATGTCGACCCTTAGCCGAGGATACCTCATTGGAATGTTCTGATTTTTTTCTTGTCGTTTGTGTCATTATTGTAGATTTTATTTATTGCTAGTTGTAGTTGTAGTTGTAGTCTTTCATTGTTGTACAGTAAAACAGCTGTGGCATGCATGTTGCACCAAGTATTTCGCAGCTGCGCTTGCAATTAACTAGATATTATTTGCCATGTTAATGTGTTCTCTTATTTTTGCTCTTCAAATTGTGTTTTTCTGTGTTGTCGTGTGAAATATTGTGGCAAATATGGCGTGTGGAAAACGTAATACTAGGCTCCCAAGTAAACTGAGAAATGACAGTGAAGACGAAATTAGTGTGTTAGCGCCAACATGTAATGAATTAACTAATGTTCAAAGTAGTAATCTGGTAATAGTGCATAGGGAAATGGAGTGGGCTCCAAATAATGGTGTAGGCAGTGAAACAATTAGTGAAGAGGGTAGCATTATCGATCGATCGGTCGGCAACAGCTCGCGTCAGGAATCCGAAATGATAGGACACAATCTTGCAAATACTGTACATTCAGGTTTTGTGTCCTCACCGTTTTCTCAAATAAGTCAAGATACATTTTCTGCGTGTCAAAATGTGAATGTTGCCAGTGCAAATGCACTGCCGTAAAGCATAGAGGAACAGATTCCCGACACTAATACATTATTATTGCAATTAATGCAACAAATGGAACAAAATCAGAGACAAACACAGCAAAAGCTTCAAAAGTTAGACACCAAACTTGAATAACCACGTGACGATTTAACTACTGATTTACACAACATTGAATCGAAATGTCAAAAAGTCTGTAATGACGTAAAAACATAGATTAGTGAGCATTTTCAATCTATTTTTACGCGGCATGAAAATGCATTACAGATTCACGGACAATCTGAATTTTCCAGTCTTGTGAAATATTTTGAAGACATGTTACATAAGAATCAATATCTTTCAAACCCATACATCCCCTCAGAACTCATCCGCATTTGCTTAATCAGATTGCCTGAATATTTACGACATATTATTTTGGCTGGACGTTGCAAAGAGGACGTTGAAGCTTTTCAGGGAGTGTTACAAGAATTGGAAACTGACACTGACAATCGCGGAACGCGAAAACAGGAGCACAACAATTACAGGTCACACCTGTCACAATTCCCCGATGAGAGAAGTAATAAATGGATACGACAAGGCTATTCGTACAATGTAAATCGTGACCATAACAGACACTAACCGTATGACAACCGTTGGCAGAGTAGTAATAATTACAGGGAAAAATCACCTCTCCGCGGTAATGACTATCACAGAGACAACCAGAGAAACAGACAATGTCGAAACCAAAAAGATTATTATCAAGGGAGACAGAATAACTTAAGACCCAACAGTCCAGCGCGCAGTTACGATTCAGGGAGACATTCTCCACTACGTGACCGACAAGAAAGAAACTATGGAATCTACCGACATGACGACAGACGATATGATCGTAACGACAGATCTGAATTGCAGCAGAACTGGCGGGATTCAAACAGAGCAGGGCCCTCTCGACAAGGTGAATTTGTACAAGTTAGGTCTCCAAATCCCAATAACGACGTGCGCCAACAAAGACACAATAGGCAATGAGTCATACCGCTGCCAGCCACAAAACGTACGCATGAAACTGACGACGCAGCTGCCGTAGCTTGTAATTACGTAAAAATGGAAGACGTTAGGGACATCTTACTCCAGGAACATAACAACATTGCATATCCTGTGATTCACATTACTGTAAATGACGTAAAATTTACGGCAGTACTTGACTCAGGCAGTCCCATTTCAGTAATTAGTGAAACAGCTTTTAGCAAATGCAACAAATCGAACGATTGCCCCACGCTTCCGTTACGCAAGATTAAATTACAAGGAGCAGTCATTGGAAAAAGTGTAGATGTACATCAACAAACCAACTTAGAATTTCTTTGTCAAAGCCACGGCTTCTCTATGAACTTTCTTATTGTTCCATTATTGTCGACCGAAATTATACTGGGAGTAGACTTTTTGAATGAATACAAAGCAATCTTAAACTTTCCGATGCTGAAATAAGTTTAGAGAAAGAAGGTAAGTCAATAGCTTTGAAATTTGAAGATTGGCTCTCAAACCATGACGAGGAAATTAATCGGCATAACCTTCTGTTAGACAACAGTTCGGAATTTTCTTCGGAACTAGACACTAACAATCACTTTGCAAGTACTGACAGGGATGATATCCACGGCATATTTGAAACTAATGAGTTAATTCAGAATAAAATTCAAACAATTGAGAATTGTAATGACACTGATAGGCAGGACCTTTGAGATTTTACAAGCACATTCCACAGTTTTTACTCACAAAACAGGAACAATCAAACGATTTCAGTACCAATTTCGTGTTCGTGAGCATACTAAATTTTGTGTTAGATCATACGTAATTCCAGCACATAATAGCGACCGTGTTAGAACAGAAATACAATCTATGCTTGACGAGGGCATTATTGAGCTTGCAGTAAGCTCATACAACAATCCATTACATGTTGTTCAGAAGAAAAATGGGTCGATCAGGCTTGTCTTAGATTCGAGACAAATCAATACTATCTTTATTCCTGAAACAGACAGGCCGCAAACGTTGGAAGAACTTCTTCAAAATTGTAATGGTGTAAAAGTGTTGTCTTCCATTGATCTAAAATCCAGCTTTTATCAGATCGTACTTCGCCCAAAATGTAGAAAATACACAGCTTTCCTTTGTTTCGGCTTTTGTTATCAGTTTCGGAAACTTCCTTTTGGTTTGAACATTTCTTCAGCAGCAGTCATTCGCGGGCTAAATTCCATATTACCTGAGCTCTTAAAACGTCACATCACCTTATATGTGGATAATATTCTAATAGCAGAAGCCTCATGGGAACAACATAATGGCATCCTCAACAGTTTGTTACGTATTTTTGCAGAATCTGGAATTACAGTTAACTTAGAAAAGTCTGAATTAGGTAGGTCAAAGGTGAGGTTTTTGGGACATATTATTTCTTCTGAAGGCATTCAGCCGGATCCAGAAAAGTTAGAAGTAATCAGAGTCATTCCAGTTCCATCCACAAAGAAACAAGTCTGCAGTTTTCTAGGTCTCGTAAATTTTTACCGTCGTTTCCTGAATATGCAAAGCCGAGTGCTAACAAAATCTGAAAAAAATTATTTCGTTACTGAATTAAGAAGCTTTAGCTATCGTTTGTGCATTTAACAAATTCCGTTTCTTTCATTATGGTAAGCACGTAAAAGTACACAGTGATCATTGTGCATTACAATTTCTTATGTCTTCAAAATTAAATCATGACAGGTTAAAACGTTGCGCATTGTTTCTGCAAGAATTCCACTTCACAATAGTCTACATTCCCGGCAAGGAGAACATTGTTGCGGACGCACTGTCACTCGCACCGGCTGCCCTTGAGAAAAGTAACACAGAAAGCAACCTCGAGAAAAATTTCAGTATTCTTTACATTCAGAAAGTTGCCTTTGAAAACTTCATCCCCACATCTTTAAAGGACATTGCTCCTGAACAAGATAAAGATCCGATTTGGAAAGACATCAAAAGTAAATGGCATGAAAAGACACATACACACAGATTCGGCATTGTTATCTGGTTAGAAACAACATACTGTTCAAACGCTGCACTGTTGATGACAAGCGATGACAGACGATTTCATTAATAAGCTCATTTGGTACATTAATTTCAGCTATACACATTTTGGTCCACGAAAATGTTATCATATTCTTCGAACGACTTGTTAATTTAACAATATGGAAAAGAGAATTTGAGGAGTTTTGTCTATTTGTAAACTTTGTCAAAAGGCGAAACCATCTACTGTCTCACATCGTGCTCCATTGTTTCCTATCATTTCTTCTCAATTAAAAGAATTTGCTGCTGTTGATCTCTTGGGACCGCTTGTCAGAACATCTAATGGATTTTCGTACGTTCTAGTCGCTGTTGAACTTACTTCAAAATTACTTTCTTTCACTCCGTTACGTAAAGCCACAGGACGGTCTGTATCCATGGCCTTTGTTACAAATTTCTTACGTAAAGTTGGACACGTTAGTAAAGTCATTTCAGATAACGGACCGCAATTCAGATCTGCTGTTTGGTCACTCATGCTTCGTAACCATAAAATCAAATCTGTTTTTATTTCATTGTACTCACCACATTGTAACCCGTCTGAACGGATTATGAAAGAAATCAATAAGCTTTGCAGACTTTATTGTCACAGAAAGCATCAGCATTGGAACAGATATTTACACTTATTTCAAAACGTGCTGAATGAAATGCCTCATGACTCCACTGTTTTACCATCTGTTCTTGTACTGAAGAATAAAGAACCACCGAACAGAATCAGAGAGCTTGTACCTTTTCCGAATACACGTAAACTTCGACACAAAGACGTAATTGATTTAGCTATTAAAAGTATAAATTATGCTGCAGACAAAAGGAGAAAATTACACGGTAAAGCAAATGCAAAGAAATTATATATTGGTCAGAAAGTTCTCATTAAAGCTCATTCATTGTCACATAAGAAGAAACACTTGAGTCACAAATTCTTTCTAGTTTACAATGGACCTTACAGAATCCGACGTATATCACATGATAATTACGTTGAAGTTGAAACTCTGCGTACTAGGAAGAGTAAAGGTTTACACCACATTTTACATGTAAAACCGTTTACTGAAAGATAATCTGCTTTTTAACTTTGTCTTTGCCATAAAATTTTTCACTTCACGTTACTAGTACTCTTTTTCACACTTAGAAACTGTTAACATGCAACCATGTTTGAAGTTAAATATCCAGTCAAGAACCAAGAGAACTTATTTAAACAGAAATTACGAACGCATTGTTATAGTGAACAGACGTCACAGTTTTTTTGTGTGTACATTCTTGCTTGTTAGTTGCACGATTACATAACGACTATAAGGCTGACATACTTAGAACATTTACCAGTACTGCTAATGAGATTTTAATGCAACATTTTGGTTTACTTGAAAATACATTCTGGATTTAAAGTACTGTCTCTGAGATACCAGATGACTCAGTGATTAGTTTATGTGACACCTACACGATTTCATCACGACGGTACTAATAAGTGACAATTTACAATGTTGCTTTTGCACTGTATCTGTTTTATATCTGAACAGTTTTTCTGTATTATTCTGGAAAGTAAAACATGTTTTAGTAGTAACGTTTGTGGTATAGCTACAATGAGACAGCCTTTTCTGTAGCGCAACAATACGTACAGTACAGTACTTACTTGCATCACGGCAATAAGCGTAATAACTAAGATATCTATGCGCAAAGCATTTCACTTTCGTTTATCATGAGGTAAGTACATTGACTTCTGCAGAACTTAGCTTTCGGAGGTCAATAACTACGACACTTCCACAGAGATTGTCTTACAGCAAGACGCACATTTAGCGCTACAGGACACGCATTTGAGTGATTAAGTTTGTAGTTAAACCATTTATTTTTCAACATATTTCAATTACAAAGAAAGTTTTCCGTGATACATTTCATTCCATTGCTGTAATCTGTAACACCTGGGGATATAATTACATTAATCCTCAGGGGGTACACGTCTACTTTGTGTACCATGTGTCTGCAAGCACGAGGAGCCCTAGCTAATATGGTATTTGCTTATACAACTTTACACATAGGTACCATATTTCTCTAACACAGAATTACACAGCTATCTGATCATTTAACTGGGAGAGACAAACATTCCTTTTACTACATCAGTAACAGATGTTTACGTAATTACACAGTTGGATTACTTCACACTTATGAAGTTGTATTTTGTCTGTACCTTGTGAAATGTTCTAATTTTTCGGAACCATTGTGATACTATGAGAGCTTTGAATGACATATTTGGTATGGGATCATGATTTTTAAGGTACCTTTGAGGCAGATGACTCTTTTGACATGAGCAGAGAATTTTTTTTAGGTTTTGCAATTATTGGAGGAAGCTACGACGATTTTGATAGTTGACTGAGGTGTTATGATGTTATTATTACGATGACTATGTGTATTATGCTGTTGCGGTATGTTTATGATCAATAAGCTGATGCTATATGACTTATTTGATTATGCTACGTATCTGTTATGATGAAATATTGAAGAAGTGTCGACGAATATATGTGTAATAAGGTAAGAAATAATGAGTAGTGGTTAGGGACTCTGATTTGTGAAAAAGGATGTTGGAAACCGAGAATTGTACTTTAAGAGTTATGAAATGAGTGTATATTCGTGAATGTATTACAATGCCGACGAAATTTTTTTGGACACTATTATATTTAAAGGGTTTTGTTTCTACAGATTTGTAACGCAAATTCTTGACCTGTGAAATATTTTTATATGAGACTGTCACTGTAGCGGAAACTGGTGCCTTAAATATTTCGGTAAGAAAGTTAAGTGACCACCTGCACGTAATGCGTCGTGGGCACCCAGCTGCGCGACAGCCACCTGGAAACAAGCCATTAGCGTGTGCCTTTCTGAGGCACAAGAAAAAAAAGGGCCATTATCCTCGCTATTGACATTTCTTTGTGGAAAGCGTCGCAAATACTACACGCTCAAACTTGAAAACATATGATTACACTTTGGAGTTCTTAATGAAATGAAATGATGAGAAACATTTCATGTCTATTGTCTTGCTAGTTGGAAGATTGTTTACTGCATTATGAAATGACTTATGGCTAGGGAATGACGTTTCACACCTTGCTTTGCCTATTTTGTTTAATATCTAGTTTCTAGCTGCACTGCAGCATTGGTTACAATAAAATTTAATGGACGTACTAATATAGGTATTTTATGCCTACAGATCCAGTGAATAATAACTTTGTGATGTACTTAAAAAAACGAAGGAGCACAAAAAGACTTCCCTTCAGAGGAACTACATACATAATTTTCTTTTCAAGTACTTGGTAATTTTTATGGTAGAATAAGTTATGGTGCACCACTTTAATTATATATACATTAAGATGTGAATCGACATCTCCCTTTTCTGCATTGTTGTCTTTACTGTAATATTTTTTGTGCCTGAGCTTTGTCATGTTTAGTTATAAGCTATTGCATTTGCTTCTGCTGTGTGCCAGGCATAATGTTACTGAATTTGACTTTGTATTACTCTGTTAAGCCAGTTTTACTACGGATTTATTTTTCTTGTTTGCTGCGCATTGCCTTATATTAGTTTTAATATTGCTGCTTGCTTTGACAACTTCAATTTTTTCATTGTTGTTTGTATTAATTGTTTTGTTCTGCTGCATTGCCTCGTCCCTTAGTTTAGCATTTGAGCTTAGTAGCCTTAAGTTAGCTTAAGATAGGGTAGGCTATAAAAGAGAACGAGTTGTGATGAATTGGAAGAAATGCATTGAGAAGCTATAAGAAATGATATGGCCAAAAAAAAGTAGTGTACAGTGGAGAAAAACTATTTTTGAAAGATTATGTGAACAGAATACAGAAAGCATGCTTGGATAGGATTTTTTTTTTTTTTTTTTGGCTGGAGCAAATGTTGAAATAAGAGGGACGATATATGGAATAAAGTTTTGGGTTGGACTGCAGTACCAAGTGTTACCCTGAAAACAAACCCTGTCCTTTCCTTTTGTGTTATCCCACTATGTGTTTGTGTACCCTTATGTATTTATTTTCTTCCTGTCTTGGTGTACTGTTTCATAGAATTTTTTCTCTTCTAATACTAAGCTACATTCATTATGATGAGGAATACTGTTATCCTCAAATATAATTTGCATTAATAACATGTTATTTACTTTGTAAAGATGTTTACACATTATTTATTCTGTTTTGTTCTAATGCTCATGTGTGAAGTTGAGGTTTCAAAAGTTATTCTGATCTTTTATGTATGTATTTATGTCATAATTTTTGTAACAATTATGTATTTGTTATTTCGATTCTTTTGTAAAGCCTGTATTACTGCAAATGATATCTGTACTATTATGTTCTTTAATGATATGTTTTGTACCTTTCTTATTGTATTCTCATGTTATAAAATTGTAATTGACACCAGTTCATCAAATGAAGTAACTTGTAAATTACATTTCACTGCACACGTTTCTGTTGGTCATAGTATATGGACAATATGTGAGAACAAGAACTGATAGTGTTTGCACGTGTGTTAATAATTCAGCAAGGGACTGGACAACAGCACTGCTGGTTATAAGGACAATTAGAAAAAAAACTTCGTTAGTGCACAAGTGGTGGTTCAAGGACTTGCGATACTGTCTGCAAGACTCTTCAATGGTGATTGTGCACCTGCAAAGTCGCAACGGATGGCTGCTAGCCATCTCTACAAGAACTACAGTGGGTCTGCACCTTCGATGGCCCACCAATACCATTATTTCTACAAGGACTGCAGTGAGTCTGCACCTCTGGTGGCCTACCAATACAATAATCTCTACTAGGACTACAGTGAGTCTGCTCTGTGATGACCAACCTACTAATATTCTTCAAAACTTCGACTGACTCTGCTGTGGGTTTGCTCTGTTGTGCCCATTACCTGTCAGCATGTCAAGAGTCAGCACTGTCTCTCTGTTGGAAGGACAACACTACTTTTTCAAGACTGCATGGAAATCCACTACTTCCGTGTGCATTTTCTTTTACTGCTCAGACATTGAGCAAAAACACTGCTATTTAACTGTGATGAACGATCAGGACTGTCTTTATGGACTGTGAGAAAATTTTAGCTTTTGACCAACATTGTATTGATAAGTGTGTGTATTTCATTTCTTTGTTATTGTAATTATGAAAAAAATTTTCAAATCTGTATTGGCCACTGCCTAAAACAATTTGTAAATTTTTTTGTGGGGAGCATGGGAGCTATGTAAGTAGACTGTTTAGGTTTTCTGATTGGTAACGAAACGTAGCGCTCTGTATGAAAATCGCTGGCTGTGCTGTGTGCAGTCTGTGGCTGGTTTGCATTGTTGTCTGCCATTGTAGTGTTGGGCAGCGGCAGCTGGATGCTAACAGCGCATAGCGTTGCGCAGTTGGAGTTTGAGCCGCCAGCAGTGGTGGTCGTGGGGAGAGAGATGGCGGAGTTTTGAAATTTGTAAGACTGGATGTCATGAACTGCTACATATATTATGACTATTAAGGTAAATACATTGTTTGTTCTCTATTAAAATCTTTAATTCGCTAACTATACCTATCAGTAGTTAGTGGCTTCCGTAGCTTGAATCTTTTATGTAGCTGGCAGTAGCGGTGCTCGCTGTATTGCAGTAGTTCGAGTAACGAACATGTTTGGTGAGGTAAGTGATTTGTGAAAGGTATAGGTAAATGTTAGTCAGGGCCATTCTTTTGTAGGGATTTTTGAAAGTCAGAATGCGTTGCGCTAAAAATTGTTGTGTGTCAGTTTAAGCACAGTCTTGTATAATTTTTCTAATGGGACGTTTCAGGTTGAAGATAGCGAAATAAAAGTCAAAGTTTTAAATTTAACGTTCAAGAAATCGCTCATGCAAGAGAATCGTAACACACCGTTGTTTGACAGTCAAACAGACTTCTGTATGAACGACATAGTAATGAGCATCCCTGTCGTATTTGAAGAGAAGAACAAGAAGAAGAAGAGGTTCCTGTAGTAAGTGATTCTACTTAATGAGAGTAGGTGGCCTACGTTTAGGACAAACAACTGGTTCCCTGTACGATTGTAGTATTCTTACGGCCATATTGTTTATATAATGAATCAGGATAGAACTGGTTCACTGACAATTATATTTGAAAAAGATCACATGAATCTTGATTCAAGTATCAGACAGTTACAGATGAAAATGCTTTGCTACAGGACATTTTAAAACAAACAAGTAAGAATACAAGTGAACACTTTAGAAATGGATGGTGCAGTATACTATGCTTAAACAACGTTAATTAACGTAGGAGGACCACCATTCCTAACTCACGTTCAGTAATACGATCTTGCTTGGCTAAGAAAAAATTAGGAAGGGCTTATTATGCTGTTAAAAACTAAATACAAAACTGGATGAAGAGGTATGCGTGTGACAATACATTCTGTAATGTACTCCCTGTGTGACAGCAATGCATCATTTATCTTTGCTGCATGCTGTGTCATTGGACGTGTGGACACCGCTTGCCTGTCAACCTATAAAACTACTTCACTGAAGCGTCAGTCATATACTGTCACCGCCTTCTTCCTTGAAGAAGAACACTGTCTCTAGTCTGTGAGTAATGGCTGTGTGCACTCGCTTGGTTGATGGGGCGAAATAGACAGTTGCAAATTGCGTATATCATGGTACCTCTTCTCTCCCTGTGAAGAACATTGCGTCACTGGAGTCTGCCAACTGAACTGCTACTTACAGGAATTACACTATTGGCCATTAAAATTGGCTACACCAAGAAGAAATGCAGATGGTAAACGGGTATTCATTGGACAATTATATTATACTAGAAATGACATGTGATTACATTTTCACGCAGTTTGGGTGCATAGATCCTGAGAAATCAGTACCCAGAACAACCACCTCTGACCATACTAACGGTCTTGATACGCCTGGGCATTGAGTCAAACAGAGCTTGGATGGCGTGTACAGGTACAGCTGTCCATGCAGCTTCAACACGATACTACAGTTCATGAAGAGTAGTGACTGGCGTATTGTGAAGAGAGAGTTGCTCGGCCAGCATTGACCAGACGTTTTCAATTGTAGAGATCTGGAGATTGTGCTGGCCAGGGCACCAGTCTAACATTTTCTGTATCCAGAAAGGCCCGTACAGGACCTGCAACATGCGGTCGTGCATTATTCTGCTGAAATGGGGGCTCGAATGAACGGTAGAGCCACGGGTCTTAACACATCTGAAACGTAACGTCCACTGTTCAAAGTGTCGTTAATGCGAACAAGAAGTGACTGAGACGTGTAGCCAATGGCACCCTGTACCATCACGCCGGGTAATACGCCAGTATGGCGACGAGGAATACACGTTTCCAATGTGCGTTCAAGGCGATGTCGCCAAACACGGATGCGACCATCATGATGCTGTAAACAGAACCTGGATTCATCCGAAAAAATGACGTTTTGCCATTCGTGCACCCAGGTTCGTCGCTGAGTACATCATCGCAGGCGCTCCTGCCTGTGATGCAGCGTCAAGGGTAACCGCAGCCATGGTCTCCAAGCTGGTAATCCATGCTGTTGCAAACGTCGTCGAGCTGTTCGTGCTGATGGTTGTTGTCTTGCAAACGCTCCCATCTGTTGACTCAGGGATCTAGACATGGCTGCACGATCCGTTACAGCCATGCGGATAAGATGCCTGTCATCTCGACGGCTATTGATACGAGGCCATTGGGATCCAGCACGGCGTTCCGTATTACCCTCCTGAAGCCACCGATTCCGTATTCTGCTAACACTCATTGGATCTCGACTAACGCGAGCAGCAATGTCCCGATACGATAAACCGCAAGTGCGATAGGCTACAATCCGAATTTTATCAAAGTCGGAAACGTTATGGTACGCATTTCTGCTCCTTACACGAGGCATCACAACAACGTTTCACTAGGCAACGCAGGTCGACTGCTGTTTGTGTATGAGAAATCGGTTGGAAGCTTTCCTCATGTCAGCGCGTTGTAGGTGTCGCCACCGGCGCCAATCTTGTGTGAATGCTTTGAAAAGCTAACCATTTGCATATCACAGCATCTTCTTCCTGTCGGTTAAATTTCGCGTCTGTAGAACGTCATCTTAGTGGCGTAGCATTTTTAATGGCCAGTAGTGTATTTCACTCACTCTCAAAATATTACTTTCAGTTGTCTATTAAGTCCACCTTTGTAAAGAAATGTAAATGATGCAGTCTCTCTTCCCTCGATATTTTTAGATTGTTCTGCTAATGAAAGAGCGTGCTACAAGCGTCCCAGAGTTTTATTAGCACTATATATGTTGTAGATATCATGCACTGTTCACGTGAGTGCCATGTGCTGTTTTAACTATTTATTTCCTTCTCTGCCTCTGAAAATGCGGTTCATCCAATTACTGTGAACTGTGCAGTCTCCTCTCCTGTGGTACACCTGTAACAGTAAACTCTCCGTTGGTCTCCTGTGGCGAAACGAGCTACGCGACACTGTCGGTCACCCTGAGTTCCTTGCGGCCGTGGTATTTATGGTCCATTCCTATCGTGCGAAACGGGTCTGCAAAGTGGCTTGTGAAGGAAAATATTGCATTGTGGCTCATCACCTCCTTTCCGTTCCAGGCCTGCGTTGCTACTGAAAAGTATGTATATGCAAAATGAGAAAAAGGGTTATTTAGTATCATATTCCGGTCTGCCTAGTTCACTTTCATTGTCATTTGATATGCAAGTTAAGTCTGTTACATCCGAAGTATGGCGTGTGACGTATCATTCGAGTTGTCTCGTCAAGCGGATGACTATGGAAGGCGGCAAAATTGACAATCACCTTATCTGTTGCCCTTGGAAGGTAGTTAAAATGGACTGCCGCTTTACAAGAGTACTTGAAGGAATTGACTTCTTACGTAGGCTGCTTTTATCGTGAATCTCTCACCCATAGCTAAGTCGTAAGTGACTGGATAAAGGCACAGATGTCTCCTGTACATAAGAATGGCAAAAGAATGGACCCCCAAAATCACAGTCCAATATCCCTAACATTGGTCTGCTGCAGAAGCCACGAACACATTCTCAGTTCGGATGTAACACATTTTCTTGAGACCAAGAAACTTATGTCCGCAAGTCAGCTTTGTTTCAGAAGGCATTGGTCATGTAATAGTTTGACCTTTTGTTGCACGATATACTGCAAACTATGGATGAAGGGCAGCAGGAACATCCCACTCTTTTTTCTTTCTTCTTCTTTCACTTACGCCATAATCCCGCAGTGATCGCAGGGTCAGGGTGGTTACAATGGATTTGGCAATGTTAGTATTAGGGATGGCCAGAAGTCCTTCCTGCCGCCACCCCATAAACCCCCCCCCCCCCCTCGCCCCAGAACGGAATCAGAGTACCCCACCTGTCTGCATCTAGCGTAAATCGTGGAATAGTGCGGACGTGTTTAAAATGTCTGCGACACGTGTAACTGAGGCGGAACATGGGGACTAGCCCGGTATTCACCTAGCGGGATGTGGAAAACCGCCTAAAAACCACATCCACGCTGGCTGGCACACCGACCCTCGTCGTTAATCCGCTGAGGGGATTCGACCAAGGGCCGGCGCGCCTACCCGAGATCAGGAAGCAGTGCGTTAGCGCTCTTTTTTTATTTTATTTTCAATTTTTTGGCTTTCGTTCGTTGTCTCTGCTCGGGGCGGACGTTTAAAGACATCCGTTTAAGTTCGTTGTTGATCGATTAGCTCAATTTTTTTTTTTAATTACAGAGGGCTGCTAAACCTCTGACCGAACACACTGAGCTACTGTGCCGGCGAGCGCTCTCGGCTACCCTGGTGGGTTGAAACGGTCTCCGACTGCAGGCTCTTAAAGAAGGTGTGGTTCGCAGATACGTGAGTGGGTCGAATTCTTCTTGAGTTATAGGGCCTACAACGTAGCCCCCGATGGCGAGTGTTCGTCAGAGACAAGGGTATTGTCAGGAGTGCCTCAGAGAAGTCTGATAGGAGCGCTATTATTCGCAAATTATTGGGCGGGCAGGGCGGACAGGAATCTGCGATTGTTTGCTGATGATGCTGTGGCGGGAGGTAAGGTGTCGAAGTGGAGCTACTGCAGGGGGATTCAACATGAGTCAGAAAAAATTTCTAGATGGTGTGATGAATGGGAGCTTGCCCTGAATATAGAAAAATGTAAGTTAATCTTGATGAGTAGGATAAACAAACCCGAAATGCTCTGAAACAGCATTAGTAATGTCCTGCAGTCATGTCGTTGTAAACCAGTATGAAATGGAAAGAGGATGTGAAGATTGTGGTAGGGAAGGCGATTCGTCGACTTTGGTTTATTGGAAGAATTTTAGCAAAGGGTGGTTAGGTTAGTGTTGCTTAACGTCCCGTCGACAACGAGGTCATTAGAGACGGAGCGCAAGCTCGGGTTAGGGAACGATGAGGAAGGAAATCGGCCGTGCCCGTTCAAAGGAACTATCCCGGCATTTGCCTAAAACGATTTAGGGAAATCACGGAAAACCTAAATCAGGATGGCTGGAGACGGGATTGAACCGTCGTCCTCCCGAATGCGAGTCCAGTGAGCAAAGGGTGGCTCTTCTGTAAAGAAAACCGCATATAGGCCCTGATGCGACCTATTCTTGAGTACTGTTCAAGTGTTTGGGATCCGTACCAGGTCGGGTTAAAGGAAGACCATCGAATAAAAACGGTGAAAATTTCTTCCATCAGCAAAATTCTAACAGACAAACTCTGTGCCGAGCGCCACGACACAGGCGGACTGCATAAATGGAAAGTGAGGTGCAATGAAAAATTAGAGATGCTCACATTGAGAATCAGGAGTAGGTACGTTTAGCATAGTTGTATGCTTTTACCAAGTTGCACCGTGCTTCAGAGCCCACCTTGAAGTTTACATCCTCCAGTACTAGAGACGAAAGGTCGTGATCGCTGCCTGCCGCCAGACTGAGTGCTTCCTACTGAAATGGCAGGCACGTGACACAGTAAGGAAGGTATACAAGCAGAGCTGTGGCGAATGGGGAGTCATTCTAGCGGCGGTAGGAAAGTGCTTGAAAAACGGTGAACCCACGTGTGGCCGACAATGTGCTGGGCATCCACGTGAAACACATACAAACTGACGTCAGTACAAACTTGAAAAATTTAAAATGCTGCCATAGCTTCTCACAAAAATAAATAATTGAAGAAAGCTATCACAAAAACGTTTCAAATGGCTCGGAGCACTATGGGACTTAACTTCTGAGGTCATCAATCCCCTAGAACTTAGAACTACTTAAACCTAACTAACCTAAGGACATCACACACATCCATGCCCGAGGCAAGATTCGAACCTGCGACCGTAGCGGTCGCGCGGTTCCAGACTGTAGCACCTAGAACCGCTTGGAAACTCCAGCCGGCAGAAAGCTATCAAACACAAAGAATACAAAGGAGCTAAATAATAAGTATACGCAGCTCTCTGAACGGAACTCTGTTCTCTGTGCTCAAAGAACTGTTAGACAACAACGACCCAAAAGCAATTCCCTCCCCCCACCTGCACACACCGTCGTCCACGAAGAATTAGCTAACGTTAGGCCTAACCATAACGTCCCAATAGTAAAATTTCGGAGCAATAACCTTTCTACATTAAGTTCCTTATGGTTGCAGATGACCAAATGGAATGCAATAAAAACGTAAAGAAGTGTATTTTTTCCTATTTAATGGAAAGAAAAATTAAAGCCCTCTGATGACGATGAAACTTCAGGAACACATGTATGAGAAATGGGAGAAGGGATAAAACTGTGTCTTGCTCAAGGTGGAAACCCTCCAAAAACAAATTTAGAAGCTAGGAGCTACTCATTTTGAAAGCAGTGGGGAACACTGAAATCCATATAATTATCCTAGCCATATGTTGGCTGCTATAATTAAATTGCGACGAAATTTCGGAACCAATTTCCGGGCTAGTTTTAATCAGGCTACACAGTGGGAGTATATTCCACAGGTTGCCTTATGGTATGTGTGGGAGTTTTCTTAGTGTCGTTCTGTTACATTCGCGAATTTTTCGCTGGAAGAAGGGCTGTTAGCGAGAATCTGAGCGACTTGGAATTCACCTGATATTACAGCGATGGGCCATTCGAGAAACATATAGAAAGGGAAAAATTTCGCGAGGTCAGAATTAATGGAGAAACTAGAGCACTTTAAGCATTGTAGACGACAATGCCCTATGGATGGTAAGCTGGACATAAAGGGAGGTGACACAATAACATGTAAACCACCTGTTAATTGAAAATTGCTGAGCGAATGAAAATTAATGTTGTGAACTGTTATGTAGAAGAAAAAGAAGATTCAGACGTTTTGCTGAGAATAGCTGACTGCCATAAAAATGTTCTACTGCCGAAGCAATTTCATTACGTCAGTTGTGAAGAATAAGAAGGGTGTTACAACAATGGAAGCACATAGCACCACATCGTTCATGAAAAAGGGACAGATGTCAAGAAATAGCATTTCAGTGAAGTCCAAACAGGTCGAAAACAACACGTAGAGATTAGCAACATGTGGAGATTAGATCTGGACGCTTTTGGAATATGATGAAAATGAAATTAAATTCTTTGAAATGTTGCGCTGGAAATACACACTAACAATATCGTGAATAGTAAATTATTCAGTTATGGTAAGCAAAGAAGAACAAAGAAAAGAAACTAACTAAATGAGTTGATAGAGGGCAGAAAAAGTAGATTAAAATGACATTTGATAAATCGTTGAACATGGTCCACCAATCCATAATGCTCCATAGATGAGAAGGAAAGGACGACAGAGAAAAAATTTCGTCGACTCCATGAAACAGAGACACACGTAAGTAGATATACAGGTGTTGGCTCTGAAATGAACAGAGGATGACGCATGATTCCACTGTAAATTGTGGAGCGGATGAAGAAAGATGAGAGTGACATAACATGTAGCTTACGTTGATGTTCTCTGATTTTTAACATTAAAGCTTTCCGTGATGTATAAAGCCTCTATAGTAGCGTTTACTATAATTTTTGCGTTAGCAATACTACGTGAATCCGGGACGAAACGTGCTGCTTTGTCCATTAGTTGTACTACATAAGGATCTCACGCCAACGTTGCCAAAGAATCGTTAGAAAGAGTTTTATAAGCTAACAATATTGTAGGCGAATTACATTTCCTAAGAAAATACCTCCTATTAATCTTGTACCTCCTTTTCCTGCAGCTAATTCCATGTGTTCACATTAGCCATATTGTTGGTACAGAGAATCAGTGAGCACACTAAACTGCCCTATTGAGATAAGCTGTTGAGCTATTGAAAAAAACATGTCGAATTGTCGTAACCGGTTTGGCCAGTCGACAATATGTTTGGGCACTGTCTCATAACCACTGTAGTCTAAACTCCAGAATCGTACACCAAAATACTTGACAGCTTTGACTGTCTCCAGAGATTGACCATCAGGCTAGTAATCCATCGATAATGGGTCTTCCCTCTTGTTTACGAGTGAAGCATTCCATATTGTTTATTCCAGTCACAATTCCAGTTATGATGCCTACATTAATCTAATTCCTCTATTAGTTGCACACATTAGGAAAGCTAGAAAACACACGCTCGCTACCTTCATACGTGGCTTAAAGGAAGCCCTGTTCGACAATTCGCCGAATAGTTTTCGTATCGTGCCGTAGAGCGATGCGGAATAGGCAGGTTATTGCCGCAAACCACGTAGTGCGTGTAAACCCAGATCGACAGTAAGTCGATGATTAAAAATACCGTCTGCGAGTATCGTAAGTTGTAATCAGCACCCGTGAACATATTAAGAGTCGTCTTAAACAACACAACACGAACCGACAGCGTTGCAAGCCAATGACTAGGTCCAGAGAGCGAGGTTGCTACTGTAATAGAGGGTGGGCACAGGGAAGTTCCAGTGACAATGAAATAGCTCCCGATCCTCCCACTCCTGCAGACGGCCGCGAGAGAACGTGTCTGTCGCAACTTTGGAGTCACTGCAGCCTAGAGCGGTACAGTGGGCCACACAAACACTACCGCTGACACTCTCAGACGCTGTCGCCGAACAGTTGTGCTGGTATAATATTGTTGTGTGTTGGAAACAGATCAAAAATGGTTCAAATGGCTCTAAGCACTATGGGACTTAACATCTGTGGTTATCAGTCCCCTAGAACTTACAACTACTTAAACCTAACTAACCTAAGGACATCACACACATCCATGTCCGAGGCCGGATTCGAACCTGCGACAGTAGCGGTCACGCGGTTCCAGACTGAAGGGCCTACAACCGCACGGCCACACCGGCCGGCGGAAACAGATCAGCACATTTTAAATTCAGTTTAGCAGCAAGTCGATTGCATGGGAAACGGTGACTGGTCGACAGTTGCGTCATCAAACATGAACGGGTCTCTTCGTCTGTCTATGCGGAGTGGGTATAGTTTGGCTTGCGTTTAATGCCAGTTTCGAATTCCTGCACGAAAAATAGTTCTTTTGCAGCCTCTCACAATTTCGTTAAAATTTCTCCATGTACAACAGCTTCGTGTCTAACGGCCTCATGAAATTTTCGTAGTAATGGAGGTGATCATTTAACTGTATCATGAGCATGTAATGGTACTTGAATTACGTAACCATAACGGTACCTCACTTGAATCTCTCGATACCAGCAATATTTTACTGTGGTTATGTAAGGTAGTTGACCTATTTCTGTGACAACATTAAGATTTGATTTCATTAATGGAGAGGTACTTGGATACATCGATATGTTTATGTTGCAATAATATTACTCTTAGGCGTATTCTTTCTTTTGTCACTATGATCTTTGACATACTTGTAACTCTGATTTTTGGGCGCGTAAGTGGCGATTAGATAGTTACAGAGTCGGACCTTGAGAAAGCCAAGTCTTGCACGTCATGTTAGAAAGACGCATATTGTTGTCAGCTTATAAAATGTGAACTTTAACAGTGAGGAAGATATTTTCAAGTATGTTCTATAATGTGGTGTCTTGTGTGTTACGTGATATTGCAACAAAGCAATAAAAAGTAAGTGTAACTTAAATTCGGAGTGCTGATTATTTTTTTTACATCACCATTGTGCTAACATTGAAAGGTTTAATCTTCAAGAATGGTTTGTGAAGCGCATCTACAAAACTTTTGAATATGGCAGAATAAAACCTAGGCCTCTTTGCATCTGAGCTTGGAATCATCACCACCTTGATTTTCGACGATTGAGCCATGATTTTACAACGAGGCCATCATGCGAAATACGAAAATATGAGTGCCTAGTCTATTTATTATTACATGAAATGGCTTTATTAACTGTGCTCTAATGACACCTGCCACATAATAACTTTGTTGTTGCCCGAAAATACAGTATTTAGCACCGTGAGCAACACCACAATCATTATTAAATTTTGACCTTTGTTGTGGTAGGGTTGTTAGAAGCAGCAACGGTCGAGCAACACCAACTCTCGAATATACCCGAGGCCACTTAAACTCTCATCTGGTTCAACCAGCACTACTGAGTTATTTTGGTTAGGAGGTTGTCAGTGAAACCACTAAGCCTATTGATATTCTATATTATTGTGTTTTGTTCATTGGAGCGTGCGTCGTTTCACCGAACCTCTTCGGAAGTCAAAAAATGCTTTATAAAGTAGGGAACCAGTACCAGCTTCATTCTGTATTTCGTGGATGAAAAGAGCAAGTTGAGTTTTGCGACGTTGCTGGTTTGTTGGATGAATTAGAGAACATAAATTTTCCGTTCAAGGACTTGTATTCATCTTCAGGAAGTGGGTGATCTTTTACAAATAGACAACGTCCAAAAATTCGTCGCAAGCACGAAGTCATAATTTTTTCCTAGTTCGCAATGTTTTCTATGCATGGAGGGCTGTGGTAGATGCCGTTGACGTCACTGTTCGTTTTAATAGACTTGGTCGGACGATCGTAATGGATGGAGCTACAATATATGAAGCCACGTGTTGGCGTTTGAAGTGTCGCTGTTTAGAACTGGTGGTGCCAGTCACTGCATCAACGTGGGGCGAGAGTGTGAAAGGCCCATGCTTCCCAGAATCGTTGTGGTGAACAGACGTCGGTGGGAAGTCCATGTGACCTAAAACCACTCTGTGATAACTGGAAGTTATCAGAACAAGACATTTACTAATTTCGTTGTTTCCTGTTCTTGTCTGAGACAGTGCTCTTCCACACGGTGGTCGTTTTATGGAGATGGTGCTTGAAGGGGATGGTATAACAAAAATTCGCATAACAAAAATTCCCTCCAGAATCCTAAAGGACATGTTTGGGAATGACTTGTACGTCATATTGCTGTCGCTGTATTATGGTTTGTGCGTTTCAGGAGTGTCAGAAAACTGATCTGAAGCTGATTACTCACCGTGTATACTACGGAACACTAAACAAGGTACATGGATGGGGTGTACGTGGAACTATTCCCTTATTGCAAGAACTCTGTGTCACCAGGTGAATCACGAAATTTAGTATTACTGAACATTCTACAATTCGATCTACTATTGTAATTTTATTGTTTTATTTAACCTCACAAGGTTAGGCCATCAGGTTTTCTCTTATATGTAACCAGGCATTCTATATACCTCTTTTATACTCATGATGATAAACATGTTATAATTTACGTCTAATATACAATGAGCGAGATGGCGCAGTGCGTAGCACACTGGACTCGCATTCGGCAGGATGACGGTTCAAACCGGCTTTCGGTCATCCTGATTTATGTTTTCCATGATTTCCCTAAATTGCTTCAGCCAAATGCCAGGATGGGGGTCTTTGAAAGGCCACGGCTGACTTCCATTCCGATCCTTACCTCGTCCGATGAGTCCGATGACCTCACGGTCTGGTCCCTTTTCTCAAATCAACGAACCAACCAACAACATTATAAAGCATTTATTAATTACTATAATGCGGAAAGAAAGAAAAAATTAACACAGTACATTTAAAATTACCGCCAGAAATTGCCACTCTCTCGATATGTGCGAACTGGAATTGAAAGAGAGGAGAGAACGAAAGAATAAGCATTGTGAAATTTTACCATAACTTAAAGCTAAAACAGTACTCAAAGTTTGAACAATCAATTCAAAAGTGCACACCTGTAAAGTCAAAATATGTTTCTAGGCAACATGCAACGAGTTGCCCCACCCCATTCGTTGCAACATAGTACTTGGTGTGTTGTCAACAAAGTGGTGTACACATCTAACGCTAAAGCTTGTTCCCCCCTTCGCCGGAGACCGTTTTGTGCTCATCCAGTGTCTAATGGTTCCTGCGACAGCACTATACAGTATTTCGACTAGTTACAAAAATATCAGGTCCGCAGATGCCGAAGGTTAATCCGTTTGGTTGATTCCTGCTCCTGGCGGAAAGTGTTCCTGAAGGCTTGCTGACCTCGTTCTTTGTCTTGACAGTCGAACCCCGTTGAGATGGCATGGGTGGACGATACATTGGAGGATCGTGTCCCAATACTGCACCAACCATCAAATTACTCCCGGTAGCCGTATGTCTCCAACATCCATTACCTCATACAGAGAATACAGTTTGACCTTAAGCAAAAGCCTGAGAAGCGATTAGGCCGAAACCTAGAATCTGCGTAGGTTACTGTGGCCGACGCCCAGTGACCCGTTTACGCCCTAAGCGCAGGCCGCGTTCATTCATTTGTTCGGAAGGGCAGGCCGACATTGTCTGAGCACTTTCGGCCGATCGGTTGCGCGTTGCGTTGAGAGAATCGAGGCCCATTACAAGCAAATCTTTCTCAAAGATTTTACAGAAACTATTCGGTAGAGAAAATAATTTCTGCTTCACTTGCAACTTTATATGTCGCTTCATGATGATGTGTCCGTCATTTCGTTAATGGTCATAGTTATTATGATACTTGCATCGAAGCAAGATACTATGAGAAACTGGAAAAAGACTTGCAATGAAAGATGGGAGTCTGTATAATTTTGCGTTTGGTGTATATTTCACAATATGTTCCTGTGTATGAGTGTAGCTAACATATTGAATCAAAAGACTTGGGTTGAGATCTCTATTTGTCAAGAATCTCGAGAAAATGAGAAAATTGATCTGATGTAGCACACCCGTTTGCGATCGCGTGCGCCAGTAATAAAGACAGAATGGAATATCCACAACAACCTCATATTTCATAAAAGACTTGAGCTATCGCAATGATAATTTGCAAATGACAGCATGTAAAGAGGAAAGTGTTTTGCGATATAGTTATTACACAAAAACACTATTATCTGCCACGTTATTCCACTAACTACAGAATTTTTCGATGAACTGCCATAGATAAAGAAACGAGAAATTTTTTGGGTTTTTGATCAACATAAGTGAAAATACACTCCTGGAAATGGAAAAAAGAACACATTGACACCGGTGTGTCAGACCCACCATACTTGCTTCGGACACTGCGAGAGGGCTGTAAAAGCAATGATCACACGCACGGCACAGCGGACACACCAGGAACCGCGGTGTTGGCCGTCGAATGGCGCTAGCTGAGCAGCATTTGTGCACCGCCGCCATCAGTGTCAGCCAGTTTGCCGTGGCATACGGAGCTCCATCGCAGTCTTTAACACTGGTAGCATGCCGCGACAGCGTGGACGTGAACCGTATGTGCAGTTGACGGACTTTGAGTGGGGGCGTATAGTGGGCATGCGGGAGGCCGGGTGGACGTACCGCCAAATTGCTCAACACGTGGGGCGTGAGGTCTCCACAGTACATCGATGTTGTCGCCAGTGGTCGGCGGAAGGTGCACGTGCCCGTCGACCTGGGACCGGACCGCAGCGACGCACGGATGCACGCCAAGACCGTAGGATCCTACGCAGTGCCGTAGGGGACCGCACCGCCACTTCCCAGCAAATTAGGGACACTGTTGCTCCTGGGGTATCGGCGAGGACCATTCGCAACCGTCTCCATGAAGCTGGGCTACGGTCCCGCACACCGTTAGGCCGTCTTCCGCTCACGCCCCAACATCGTGAAGCCCGCCTCCAGTGGTGTCGCGACAGGCGTGAATGGAGGGACGAATGGAGACGTGTCACCTTCAGCGATGAGAGTCGCTTCTGACTTGGTGCCAATGATGGTCGTATGCGTGTTTGGCGCCGTGCAGGTGAGCGCCACAGTCAGGACTGCATACGACCGAGGCACACAGGGCCAACACCCGGCATCATGGTGTGGGGAGCGATCTGCTACACTGGCCGTACACCTCTGGTGATCGTCGAGGGGACACTGAATAGTGCACGGTACATCCAAACCGTCATCGAACCCATCTTTCTACCATTCCTAGACGGGCAAGGCAACTTGCTGTTCCAACAGGACAATGCACGTCCGCATGTATCCCGTGCCACCCAAGTGTTCTAGAAGGTGTAAGTCAACTACCCTGGCCAGCAAGATCTCCGGATCTGTCCCCCATTGAGTATGTTTGGGACTGGATGAAGCGTCGTCTCACGCGGTCTGCACGTCCAGCACGAACGCTGGTCCAACTGAGGCGCCAGGTGGAAATGGCATGGCAAGCCGTTCCACAGGACTACATCCAGCATCTCTACGATCGTCTCCATGGGAGAATAGCAGCCTGCATTGCTGCGAAAGGTGGAGATAGACTGTACTAGTGCCAACATTGTGCATGCTCTGTTGCCTGTGTCTATGTGCCTGTGGTTCTGTCAGTGTGATCATGTGATGTATCTGACCCCAGGAATGTGTCAATAAAGTTTCCCCTTCCTGGGACAATGAATTCACGGTGTTCTTATTTCAATTTCCAGGAGTATATTAACTGTTTATTTTTGTACAGAGGATGGACATTACGTTTCCTCAGTTCCTCATGTAATAAATCACTGTTTCAGAGTTCTCTCACTACTGCGACTGCACAACATGTTAGTGAACTGACATTGTGTAAACGCTACTTTGTTTTGGTGAAAGAAGCAAATTTTAACATGGCGGCAAGTAAAATGTAGGTTACATTCCAAATTCGACACTCATGACCCTCCTGTGAAAGTTAAAAATGGGTAACAAATCAGGCAAAAATAAATCGCTGCTTTAGTTGCATTTTAAGTGGAATTCTTTTTAGATGCTATCTAAAATAGACGTGGCAGCAAATATCTATTAACAGTTACCACGCAAGTTTGGGCATGGTGGGGCTCTAGTAAATATTTACAAAAAATATGAGAGTAGTCTCCAGTTTAGAATGGCACTTCCTGTCCAGCTCTCGGCATTTCCCCTACAGCACCCTCCCGCAACCACCTCCACTACCGTTCTCCTCACGAGTGCCTTACCGTTTGGACATCTAACGGCCAAGTTATTCTGCACACGCTCTACCAGCTGTGTCCAGTGGACTGCGTGCTTGACACAGGCGCTGGTGTCTGGCTGCTTCAAACTCTTCTAGGGTCAGCAGGTGTCAGTCATATCCTGCATTCCATGGTGGAAGAAACTTGACACCGGTGCTCCAAGTGCCATTACTGGCTTTTCCTTCCCCGCCTACTTCAAGCACCTTGATCATGGTTATTGGGGAGGAGGGGAGAGGAGGGCAGGCTTAGTGGTGGTCGTGAATACTCTTTTACTGATTTTCGTTTCATAATGGGATTCCTAGAGGCCAACCTGATCATGTAGAGACGTTTGGGTTCTGTGTGGCTCGACACAGCTTTCCAGTTACTCCCAAACAAGCACCGTGCAGTTGTGTTCCATTCTAAGTGGGGTACCTATTGTTGCTGTCTTCAGTCTGAAGACAGGTTTGATACAGATTTCGCTGCTAGTCTGCCCTGTGTTGTAAGCCTCTTCATCTCTGCATAGCTACTGCAACCTCAGGATGTGTCACATCAACCTACCTGTTCTCTTCCCTACGGGCCATAACTTGTAGGTAGCGTTGGATGAGGACTACAAGCAGATCTGAAAAGCTCTTTTGTCCTTTTTTACCACGATAGCTGCTGAATGTCCGAATGGGGTTGTTATAGAGAACGCCAATGTCCGGTTCGAATTATATTCGCAATGACGTTTATATTTTCACATCAGATACGTAAGCTGAATTATACAAATTCGAAACCAGTAAAGGTACTTTTTAAATAAATGCAGTTTGTGTTCCATTGCTGTGCACCATCAACAATTTATTTTTATACGAGACTGTCTGGGATGAGGTTGGCAACTGTGTACCACCAGTTGAGGCAGGAAATGAAAAAAATTATGAAATTAAAAGACTGCTGGAGTCATCAGCTGATGGTGGTGACTGGATCGTTATTCAGTCTATGTTCCCTGATTTAGTGAACCTTTGGACCAGTCGTAAAAAAGATCTGGAAACTAAATTCTTGTTACTACTGAAGGTGGCAGGGTTAAAATACAGGGAGCGAAAGGCTATTTACAATTTGTACAGAAACCAGATGGCAGTTATAAAAGTCGAGGGACATGAAAGGGAAGAAGTGGTTAGGAAGGGTGTGAGACAGGGTTGTACCCTCTCCCCGATGTTATTCAATCTGTATATTGAGCAAGCAGTAAAGGAAACAAAAGAAATATTCGCAGTAGGTATTAAAATCCATGGAGAAGAAATAAAAACTTTGAGGTTCGCCAATGACATTGCAATTCTGTCAGAGACAGCAAAGGACTTGGAAGAGCAGTTGAACGGAATGGACAGTGTCCTGAATGGGGGATATGAGATGAACATCAACAAAAGCAAAACTGCGATAATGGAGTGTAGTCTAATTAAATCAGGTGATGCTGAGGGAATTAGATTAGGAAACGAAACACTTAAATTAGTAAAGGAAGTTGGCTATTTGGGTAGCAAAATAACTGATGATGTTCGAAGTAGAGAAGATATCAAATGTAGACTGGCAATGGCAAGGAAAGCGTTTCTAATGAAGGGAAATTTGTTAACATCAAGTATAGATTTAAGTGTCAGGAAGTCGTTTCTGAAAGCATTTGTGTGGAGTGTAGCCCTGTATGGATGTGAAGCATGGACGATAATATTTTGGACAAGAAGAGAATAGAAGCTCTCGAAATGTGATGCTACAGAAGAATGCTGAAGATTAGATGGGTAGATCACATAACTAATGAGGAGGTATTGAATAGAATTAGGGAGAAGAGGAGTTTGTGGCACAACTTGACTAGAAGAAGGGATCGGTTGGTAGGACATGTTCTGAGGCATTAAGGGATCACCAATTTAGTATTGGAGGGCAGTGTGGAGGGTAAAAATCGTAGAGAGAGACCAAGAGATGAATAAACTAAGCAGGTTTAGATGGATGTAGGTTGCAGTAGGTAGGGGGATATGAAGAAGCTTGCACAGGATAGAGTAGCATGGAGAGCTGCATCAAACCAGTCTCAGGACTGAAGCCCACAACAACAACAACACTTCTGAATGATAACTGGAAGACGGACGCTTCAGGATTTTTCTTATCATCATCGGCTTCTTCTGTTTCTTCAGTATACTGTCTACTCATCACTGACCATCTACGGTGACTGATCTCATTTCAAATTCAGCAACATTTCTTCTGAATACTCCTCAAGCTGAATCATATATTTCTTTATGAAACTGAATCGCTGCAGAAATATATTAGCAGTTAGAAGAATAATAATGATAATGTTGCCTCACGCAAGCCTTTCTATCCTATCCTACAATGGAACAAAGTGCGCCAAGAATACAAGTAAAATAATTCTCTAGAGTAGACAGAAAGTGAAGATTATAGTTCGACATATGTGTGAAATGACTCTTAAGTAAGCTAAATACTTTCATATGGACAAAATCATACACAAAAGTAGAAACAGGCTTAGTACAATAATATTTTATTACAAGGGATGATCAGATGAGGCTCAGAGACTAAACTGTAACTTTAGATAGTTAAGAGCCAACAACAATTTTCCTAAAATGGTGATAGATATTTTTAAATAATTGCCTTGAAAGACAAGGAAGACGATACGAACAATAGCTTCGAGGAAGTGGTCACTCACTTCGGAACTACGTTTCTCTAAGTTAATGCAGCTGTTACACTGTACTAGATGTGCGGGGTTAAAATGTTGCGGAAAGCTACGGTATTAGTGTCCATTTGCAGTTTAAAATATGCATTTAAGAATGTACATTGTTATAGCAGTGAGATACCGTAACTCAAGAATCTATGAGTACAGAGTTTCTGTAAGAGATCTAAATTCATTCGTGAAAAATAGAATCTTATATTTTAAACAGAGGAAGGAAATCATTTAGAAGAGCCATTACTAGCGAAACATGATAAACACTCACGTCTTCAGATAAAAATTAAATTTCCTGCAACTAGTCATAACAACCTATTTTGTGCTGTGCCTCAGCTTTGGTAACTGGGCTCATCATCTACTCCCACAAGTCATACAGAAAATTTTCATTAGCGTATAAACACATATCGAAACTGTATGTGCAACACTGAACACGGACGCAAGCATGAAACTCGTAGCAAATCACCAACAAATGACTGACTGTAGGCAGTTAATTACTAATCTGAATATACTGATGTAAGATCCGATACAGTGGTACCAAATTTAATGTTAAATTGACGTTGTCGCGTCCCAAGTTCTATTGGAGGTATTTTATTTTTGTACAAGACCGAGCACTGACCAGAAGAGGGTGCCATCCTTCGCCTTCCACGGCATGTATTGTAACGACCGCTCATGGCGAACAGTAGGTAATACAAGAGGTACGTTGTCACGAATAATGGCCTCTACTGGCAAATTGCACTTCGTAATATATCGCGACATCAAGTTAGGAAAACCAGAAGCACTGAGCACTGAAGTGGTGTTACTGAGACCTATGACACAAGAAATAAATATTGTCGGTTGTAGACGGCCGGGTTGCCCGAGCGGCTCTAGGCCCTACGGTCTGGAACCGTGTGACTGCTACGGTCGCGGGTTCAAATCCCGCCTCGGGCATAGATGTGTGTGATGTCCTTGGGTTAGTTAAGTTTAAGTAGTTCAAAGTTGTAGGGGACTGATGACCTTAGAAGTTAAGTCACATAGTGCTCAGAGCCATTTTCTGTCCGTAGTACCCGGAGGTAAAAAGAGAAAACAATACACATTAGGATCCAAAGTGAGATACATTAAAGGACACAAAAGAAGAAAGAACACGTTTGGGTTTAGTATCCTATGGAAGGTTCTCAGATATGTGAGTTCCTCGAAGGCTTTTTTAAGTAATACAACCCAGTATGTTCTCCTGGTCGGACAAAATGTGTCGTCAGCAGTGCTCCAAGGAAGTATGATAGGGCCGATCATGTTCTCGTTTTAGTAAGGGAAGCAGCAGTCTGAGACCGTTTGCTGATGACGCTGCCGGGTACGTGAGGATACAGGATGACTTGGATGGTTTGTTGTGATGGTCATCCCTTTGAATACAGGAAAAAGTGATTTAAAGCAGTTGTTGTTGTTTACAGTCCTGAGACTGGTTTGATGCAGCTCTCCATGCTACTCTATCCTGTGCAAGCGTCTTCATCTCCCAGTACTCACTGCAACCTGCATCCTTCTAAAATTTTTACCCTCCACGCTGCCCCCAAATACTAAATTGGTGATCCCTTGACGCCTCGGAACACGTCCTACCAAACGATCCCTTCTTCTAGTCAAGTTGTGCCACAAACTTCTCCCGAATCCTATTCAATACCTCCTCGTTGGTTATTTGATCTACCCATCTAATCTTCAGCATTCTTCTGTAGCACCACATTTCGAAAGCTTCTATTCTCTTCTTTTCCAAACTATTTATCGTCCAGGTTTCACTTCCATACGTGGCTACACTCCATACAATTACTTTCAGAAACGACTTCCTGACACTTAAATCTATGCTCCATGTTGACAAATTTCTCTTCTTCAGAAACGCTTTCATTGTCATTGCCGGTCTACGTTTTATATCCTCATTTAAAGCAAATGAATATGAAAAACAATCCTGTGGTGTAGCAATACAGTATTATTCGTGTCGTACTTGACACAGTCACATCCATTAAATAACGAGAGGTGCACTCGTCTCTGAAGAGGTACTGGGGGTCACGTGCCAGCTGTCGTAGCCGCTGTCCTCCGCCTAATTGATCCGGGACGGAGCTACAATAGAAACCTGTACGAGTGCCCCTAAAATGCACCGTACTGAACGGAATTAGGCAAGGGGGCTTGTTATACACACGCCCCCACTCCACATATGGCGGGGAATGAAATTCTACTGACTCTTTCGCACATGCAATAGACAACGGAGAATCAGGCCCTTCTCGAGACTAAAATTTCATGCACAAAACTTACACAAAGGAAGAAAGTCGCCGTTCGTACCGACGACCAGGACTTTATTCAAATAAGGGAAAACCACGTAGGTGACTCACCAGGGTTAGAGGTTTTTACTTATGGAATTAATGCACTCGATTATTAGGCGGTAAATTTTCCGAAATGAAAAGGGGGCTACATATTGGAACAAGAAAAAAATACACGAAAAGAGGATAGAAAATTAATGCTTGGAAAAAGGAGTCTGAGTTTAATAAAGACTGCACGTATTACAGGTGCACCTGCTGCACAGAATTCGGTGACATGGTGGACATAACAGCAGGAGTAGAATCGGAGGAAATGGGAACGGGAGGGAGCCTTGTCCTCCGTACATGCATTACAGATACGAAAATACACTACTGGCCATTAAAATTGCTACACCAAGAAGAAATGCGGATGATAAACAGGTATTCATTGGACAAATATATTATACTAGAACTGGCATGTGATTACATTTTCAAGCAATTTGGGTGCATAGATCCTGAGGAATCAGTACCCAGAACAACCACGTCTGGCCGTAATAACGGCCTTGATACGCCTGGGCATTGAGTCAAACAGAGCTTGGATATCGTGTACAGGTACAGCTGCCCATGCAGATTCAGACGATACCACAGTTAATGACGAGTAGTTGACCAGACGTTTTCAGTTGGTGAGAGATCTTAAGAATGTCCTGGCCGGGACCGCAGTCGAACATTTTCTGTATCCAGATAGCCCCGTACAGGACCTGCAACAGGCGGTCGTGCATTTTCCTGCTGAAATGTAGGGCTTCGCAGGGATCGAATGAAGGGTAGAGTCACGGGTCGTAACACATCTGGAATGTAACGGCCACTGTTAAAAGTCCCGTCAATGCAAACAAAAGGTGACCGAAACGTGTAACCAATGGCACCCCATACCATCACGCCGGGTGATGACGTATACACACTTCTAATGTGCGTTCACTGCGATGTCGCCAAACACGGATGCGAACATTATGATGCTGTAACCAGAACCTGGATTCATCCGAAAAAATGACGTTTTGCGATTCGTGCACCCAGCTTCGTCGTTGAACGCACCATCGCAGGCGCTCCTGTCTATGATTCAGAGTCAAGATTAACCGCAGCCGTGTTCTCCGGCTTGATTGTCCATGCTGCTGCAAACGTCGTCGAACTGCTCGTGGAGATGATTGTTGTCTTGCAAACTTCCCCGTCTGTTGACTCAGGGATGGAGACGTGGCTGCACGATCTGTTACAGCCATGGGGATAAGATGCCTGTCACCTCGACTGCTAGTGATACGAGGCCGTTGGGATCCAGCACGGCGTTCCGTGTTACCCTCCTGAACCCACCGATTCCATGTTCTGCTAGCAGTCATTGGATCTCGACCAACGCGAGCAGCAGTGTCGCGATACGATAGACCGCAATCGCGATAGGCTATAATCCGACCTTTATCTAAGTCGGAAACGTGATGGTACGCATTTCTCCTCCTTACACGAGGCATCACAACAACGTCTCACCAGGCAACACCGGTCAACTGCTGTTTCTGTATGAGAAATTGGTTGGAAACTTTCCTCATGTCAGCACGTTGCAGGTGTCGCCACCGGCGCCACCCTTGTGTGATTGCTCTGAAAAGCTAATCATTTGCCTGTCACTGCATCTTCTTCCTGTCCGTTAATTTTCTCGTCTGTTTCACGTCATCTTCGTGGTGTAGCAATTTTAATGTCCAGTAGGGGATCTGCAAGAACGTACCACATACCATCTACGAAAGGGATAAGAAGTAGGGGAAGAAGGAGAAAATAGATAGCACCGTCCTCTAACTCAAGCAAAGGGCGTATATTATGACACATCAGTACATTAAACCGAATTAATTATGTACAAGCAGCAGGAGGGAAGGAGATGAAGCGTCTGGTGGACACTCACACTGCATACGTGGTGTTATCAGTTTTTATACAACGGAAAGAAATGGCTGTAATGACTCACACGAAAAAAATTTGGGAGATAAATGAAATAAACGTAACGGATAAATTTAACGCATGGAAGGAGCTACAACTGAGCACAGAGTTTAACTCTGATATCTGCTATTAGCACCAAAGCGTGGCCCAACTAACAAGCTCTTGACGGGAATTATCACCATAATTTCTCAGGCAAAATTAACATAATAATTCATTACATTTTTGCTGATAACGGTGCACTTACCATCGACATTAGCTGATTCCTAACTCAAACAGCATCGCAAAATCAGTGCTCTCAGCACGCTATACTCACCCATCGCCGACTGGAACTGAACTGTCTTCAGGTAGCCACGTCCCTGTCTCCCTAATGCGTGTGAGGCCATTGTTCCTCCCACGCTCAACAGAGAGACACCTGAGAAGGAATCAGTGACTGCGCACGGGACATGCGTACAAGAAACCGAAATTTTACCCCAACTACTAGACCAACGCAGCATGTGATTCGCCAGTTCTGTTTGAGCAAGAAACCTAACGGCAGTAAAGAGTAAGCAAAGGGAAAAAACCAAGTTGGGAATGCTACATAGAAGAGCCAGAGAGAGATCCTTTCTGTCTGAGGAAAGGAGTCTGCTGGTAACTTTCCGTTGCCACTGCAGAGACAAGGAGGTGGAAAGGTGTCCATGACGGATCTCCACTGCATGTCCGCCGTCAGACCAACTAATACAAAGAAATAATCCAAAATCTTTCCTAGTGTGTGCAGAGACTAGCAGAGCACTCAAAGTGTTTAAAATAAGATCACATTATTATATAAACTAATGATGATTCAATCTAAGAAGGTATGACTATATTCTTCTTACCAAATATCTAGGCGTAACATCGAAAAGCAACAGGAAATGGATTGGGGTAATTCTATGCACATAAAAGGATAACGCGTACAAAACTCTTGCACGACGCTGTTTTGAGAAGTGGTTGAAATCACCAGGTTGGATTAAAGACAGACATGGAAGTAATTCAGAGACTTACTCCTACATTCGTTATCAGTAGTTTCGATCGACACGGGAGTGTTACATAAATGCTTCGTGAACCCAAATGTGAGTCTCCAGAAAAATTATGTTTGGCAATATACCACTGAGAAAGTATAAAGAACCGGCATCGCATCTGTGAGAACGATCCTACTGTTGCCGACATACATATCGTGTAAGGAACGTGACGACATGATAAGGGAAATCGGGGTTCTTATATAGATACCCTGTTTTCCATCGACGCTTTAGCGAGCGGAACGGGGAAGGTAATGCCAAGCAGTATAACCAAGTACCCATCGCCACGCGCTCTGTGGTAGATTACAGAGTATGTATGCAGATGTTAGAGAAGATGAGGTCATTACAGATGGAGCACAAACTCGGGCTGGGAAAGGGTGCCTATTTCAAATAAGAACCACAAAAATATTTCCTTTAAGCCATTTTCGAATATCTCGGGAAACCTAAATTTGTACAGACTGATGGCTACTGTCGTCCTCTCGGGTGAGAACGCAGGGTCTTAATACTACTTGGAGTTTTATTTTGGGTACCCCAAACACTTTTTGATCTAATTGTAGTTTCTGCGTCAATAATGGGTCACACACAGTGTTTCGATGATATGTTGAAATTACTGCTACAGAACTGCAATTATGCTCAGATAAATCAATAGATGTTTAAGTTCTTTGTACCTCTGTCACTATTATTGCATAAAATGTCCCCATTATACTTCATTTAAACCATAAAATGTTGTCTCACCGTTTCTAAATATGAAAGAAATAGCGTTTAAGCTCTCTGCAGATATCCCATAGACGAAATTTAAAGGACTGATCAAGAAGGTAAAATGTCAGCCCGTGGTCAGAGTCACAGTGTATTATGGAAAACCTGTGCTTGTTAGCTACTTGCTTAATGTTTACGGAAGGAAAGCCTGCATTAGCAACTTGTTGTTGAATCAGCTCCGCATATGAGAACCACAGAACTTGTAATCCGGTCCAGAGCTTCAGTAAGTGAAGGTACAAAGTCCGCTCGGTCAGTATCGCTAGTCCCACAAACCTCGAAACAACGGAGGCCCCTACTGTCATGTCGACATACGTGAGAGTCGTGTAAGGAGGCGAGATCAGTTCGCATGTGTAGCGGCAGTAGATGAATGATCAGCTGCCAGTGTGTTATTCTGCTACAGACTCGCAGATTAATAGGCGAAGTGTAAATTAAATTTGTTTAATTGATATCCCACTCAAACTGTCAATTTCACGTACTGATATGATACTACAGAATATATAAATTAATTTACTTTCATGCCGGTTTGTGCTTCGATGCATGTCTCATGGTCACATACTTCTGACTGACTATTGTAAGCTTGTAGGTCCTCGTGGTATCTCGAAAAATCGAGGGGAACTTTGGATACATTTTTCGGACGTGTTGGTTAGAGAACGTAAACAAGTATTCAGAAGAAGTATCATGCTCAGTAAACAATTCAGACGTAGGAAAACTAAGTATTCTCTGACAAAACAATATTTTGTATACAGCAAACGTGACGCTTCGAAAATAGCACGCTGATTCATAACAACGCAATTGTGTGTGCATGTACAGACTGTGGTGTAACACGCATTTCATCTTGGCAGTGTATTGACTGTTAAATTGCATCGAGAGTAAATGCGTTTATGTGAATGCTGTTTATTTGTTAATTTATAACGGCCACTTCGTGCTATTCATTATCCACTACTGTTTCACGAAGTTACATAATACGTCTTTAGATATTTCTGCCATGAACAAATAATGAAAACTGTACAGCGAATCAATGGCACGTATCATTATTATTAGTGTGCGTAGATGCAAATTATTATTCGGCTCTCTGTTTACTTACGTTGCGTAACGAGAATGCTTCATTGCATCAGCTACGGGCCCGTTCGGTGCTTGTTGTTTTGTTGCCTTTTGTTCGGATACCGGGGAGAGTGCAGTGGAGCCCCAGCTATTCTTGGCTGTAATGTGCATGGGAGATGGTGGAATGTGGAATTCAGTTGTAGGGAGGGCAGCTACCGGAAGTACGCAGCGCGAGAATTTTTGGTATGTTCCAGGGTACTTTTTGTCTGAATGTGTGCTCGAAAGTGCGGCTGAGTAGGTATCTGTGTAACTGAAGTTTTCGATTGTGTCATGGTACACGGTCAACGACTGATAGTAATAACTACGCTAACATAGAGACAATGGCGTGGTTCTTCCAAACTGCACTATGTCGTTTGCAGTAAAATCTACTGGCCAACGCTATACACGTCTCATTAAAATATAGAGAGATATTCCAACTATAAAAGATCGTTAGCCCCTACTCGTCTTTAGACCGAATTAACACCGTAGTGTCAACTGACTGAATCGCCATACTTTCTCTCGGGGTGATTATGTCATTTACTGCAGCAAAAGCTTTCTTAAATCAGGGCTACTGAGCCACTTTTCCAAACTGATCGCCAATGTAACAAACAATGATACTAGATCAACGTAAAAAGGAACGACATTGCACAGTTTCTGTCATTGATTCCTTTATGATTATTTCCCTCACTATGATCAGTTTTTTCAAGCGTTTATCACGCTTTTGCGACCGTTGTGGACAATGGTAGAAAATTATTTCAGTTATTACAACAGAGTAAACAGTTGTATATACTTTGGTGATGCCGAAATGTGTGTGTCAGAATTTTAAATTTCGAGGGTGTTTCACTTAACTATGTTTGGAAAAAACAAAGGAAGCTGCCCTATATGATTTATTCTTTTTATTTATATTTCGTGATTTGTGAACTATGATTTTAGTCAAGAGTAAACTAATTGTGTCGAGGGAGTAATTAATCAAAAAATAGAACAAATGCTTGCTTCGTCGTAGGATACTGAGCGACAATGGAGATGTGTTTTACCTACACAGTTCGTAAACAAAGAACGAGTCTGTTATAATAAACAACGAGTGTCTTTCTATCATTATGGAAGTGTAAAGGTGAATTTCATGCCATAATAGTTACAAAATCGCTAAAGCTGACTTCAGCCTAATGTATCAAGCATAAAACTTATAACGATCCCCAAAACTTAAACTTTTAATATCATATCCCTACTATAGAAACGTTTGGCGGGTAGTTTCCTTACACGAGTCTGTAACTTAATTAACTATTTGTGTCGTAATGTGGCACGGCTTTAGCAATATAGCCATTGAATCTTCTCGGCTACAGGAGCTGGGATCAAAATGCGGGAAATCGACGAAGAAGTAATAGAAATGACAACAGAAATTTTTCACCAAACCTCATGCTGATACGATTCACTGTCGCACATTTTTCAAATATTATTTCTTACTTCAATCGACAATGTTTCACAAAAAGCACTGATTTCTACCAGTGACATTAAATTTTGGCATCTAATATTGGTTTGCTGGAATGTTAGCTTGTCCTAGTAATTACCTTAATTTCACAGACAGTTATTGTTACATGGTTCATGCCTATATCATGTGAAATTGGATCAGAGTATTTTCATTCGTTAGTATTTATAAGAAGTTACATACGAAACTTACATTTCGAGACTGTTTTTATAATTCGTAGGGCTGACCTTTCCATTGCCAATATTAATAGTTGGTTCTCTTTTGGTACGGCAGAGTTATCAGACGATACGAAGTCATACAATTATAACTGACAGTCAGTTCCGAATGAACACCAGTAAGCAGCTAACTACAGTGAGTATGCAATAGGTACCATAATGTTGCTACGAAACTATACATTACGAAAAAGTGAATTGATTTGAAAACTTTTTGCATGTGATTGTAGTAAATTTTCCTACATCATTTTGTGTGGCAAGTAAAAATATATGTTTCTTTGTGTATGTATTTCAAAACAGTTTATCTGACGTTATTCGTGATTATGACGCTGGCCATATTCTGCAAGTATGCGATTCGTGGGTATAGTAAGAAGGAAAACTCTGGGTATCAGCTTTGAGGAAGAGATACTTTGTGAACTAAACAACAGAATTGAGAATTAAAAGGTTAAAAACTAGGAGGGAAGGACGCTAAGTAAACTAACAGATGAACTGGAAAGTTTTTCAGGATAAGATACGGCCGTTTGCTTAGCTTACAGGTGGTAGCAATCGCCACAAATCTTCCAGTGCCTCGTTAACACAGCTGGAAAACTCCTCCGTGTCCGTTTTTTGATGTTGTTTACCTGCTGTTATTTGCTTCGATTCGATGACAAAAGAGAATGTGAAATCCTCTGACACTTCCGAGAGAAAGTAATCTCACTATGTAATCCCGTAAAGATGTGCAGGAAGTTGCCTTGTTTGTGGACCGATGTTTTTAATGTTCAGAGCTAAACCCAAGTGGGGAAAATAAAGCAAACACGATGAGAGGTTCGTTCGTTGTTAGACATTACGTTGGCACATAACGGTGGATGAGTGAACCCCAGAGAAAGGGAAAAAAGGAACTAATATCAAGTTTATTGTTCTTTCACCGGGATGTGGCAAATGTTCTCTGATTTATTGAGTGCTGAATGTATAATGATTTCATCTACAGCACTTAACGTGCTAGTATAGCGTTGATGTGGCCCATAATTGTTATATGACGAGTCCACGGCAGCTGAACTACAGATAATAGCGAACTTTCGCTCTCACGTCAGTTTCTCCGAAAAATGAACTACCTGTTCATTCAAATACGAATCCTGGTAACTGCAGCCATTATGTGTAGACAAAGATTTTTCATCGCACAGCTCAATTGCTTCACCAATATAATGTACTGACGGAAAAAGAAACCAGTTATTTCTCTATATCCAAGGCATAAATTTTCTTTCTGAGATTTTCTGTTCTTCTTAGGCTCAAAAATTATGAAAATTACACTGTAACGGCGGAGAATCTGAGAGAAACTAGCACCATACTCAATACCTGAACACGATGCAACTGAAACAGCAACGCATTGATATGTAACATTAATGAGCGAAAACGGGTAGGTGCAATACGTAAGTACACGTCAGATTATTCTGAACACCTGCTCCAAATCGATACCATCCTCAAATGATTCAAAATACTCTGTTCAAAGACAGACGACATTCGTGTATAAAAGTTGCGCATAAAGAAATAATAAAGTCTTTCCATTAAAACATATGTTAGGAAAGATACAGAGCGTTGTAATATGTCGTACGATAAATTTGTCAAAAACTTAGATATTGAGGAATTTTTCCACTAAAATAATACATTTCCTTTTATATTTAGTGGCGCTTAGGTAAAATATTATATAGAAATGGAGGAATAGGAATACGAAAAACACTCAAATTTGTCCCGTAGCTACTGTTTCAACGGGTTACCCATTCATGTCAGTGAGGAATGAAACTATTGACGTTTCGCATAGGTTGAGGTGTTTTTGTGCATAAACGCTATTTATTTCTTTGGAGTAAGTCGCGCTATGATTATTACTGTCTATACGCGACGTTTGAAGCCCGCACTTTAGCGACGTAACTCAGCACTTTCTACCCTTATGCGACGTTTAGAGCTGAGAGGGCGGAAGGGACCAAGGCGATTAAGGATGAGCCCGGCAAAGTTTTAATTTAATGGTTACCTGCAAGCATGAATAAATAATCAGGAAACCTTCGAAATTTATGAGGGCTATGCGGAGACTTTATCGTACATAAAGACCATTTCGTCGCTTCTCGTAAAAGGAAGACAAATAGTCCTGCATAACACTGAGGGGTCTGAAAGCGTGTTACTTAAATCCAGTTAATAAAATATAGGGCATTAAACATCAAACGATCAGTGATATATTTTTGTGCTACTGGTTTTCTAGTTTGGATCTCGTAAGTTAAAGTTTTACATCGGGTTCCCGAGTAGCTTCGAAAACAGTTATCACGTATTGGAACGAATGAAGTTCCAGCAGTACCTATCATATAGCTACCGCGAATGTCATATAAAGCTCTAAAAGAGTATGGGATTTGATCTCTGATTCAAATATAACAGTGTCTGATGATATAACCACCGTTTGACTGTACAACAGGTTTTATTCCACATCGTATACTTCGGCCTGAGGCCATTTTCAAGTGTTACCAGTATCAAAAATCAAGAGACTTGAGTAGAATACAACTCACTGTTTTGAGTGGATAAGTCATGCTAATTGCCAGTAAGATAGCATATTACACAAATTCTCGGGTTTACTTTTGACAAAACTGGTTTGAATTACCGAAGATACGTATTCTGACAATGACCTGTATTATACTGAAATCTAATGATTTTTGATACTTGTAACACTTGCAAATGGCCTCAGGCCGAAGTATACGATGTGGAATAAAACCTGTTGTTCAGTCAAACGGCGATTATATCTTTCATGACTGTGACTCCGCACCAAAGTAAAATCATTAAAAATAACAGCTCCCATGCAAAGTATAAAATTTTCATCTATTACATCTGATCCAACACAACCTTGATTAACACTAAATGCAATAAAGTACTTGCCATTTCGAAAGATAATCAAACTAACTGACTGAATATGTGAACTGAGAAAGTAGTTTGAGTGACACCTCAAATATCTTCTCAGTTCTGTTCGCAATGCAGACGATAGCTATGGTTTCAGCAGGTATCATACAATCTGCCAAAATTGCAGTTCTAATATTTTTAAACGGGAAATTGTATTTAGCGTAACAATCACGCAGAAAAAACTTCTTCATAACAATCGATTACAGGATTCCTCAGCAAAATATAGTTTAATGTCCCCATAATCTGACGCCACATTTCAAGTGCGCGCGCGCGCGCGGGTGTGTGTGTGTGTGTGTGTGTGTGTGGTTACTTACACGAACAATAATTTCTTGGCTATGCCACAATACCGGTATTCTAGAAAATACTTTAGTAGCGTGTGCACAAATTTCAGCTGTCTGCTCTCCGCAATATCCTTTCTTTCAGGAGTGCTAGTTCTGCAAGGTTCGTAGGAGAGATTCTGTAAAGTTTGGAAGGTAGGAGACGAGGTACCGGCAAAAGTAAAGCTTTGAGGACGGGGCGTGAGTCGTGCTTGGGTTGCGCAGATAGTAGAGCACTTGCCCGAGAAAGTCAAATTTCAGCTATGTGATTGAAAGATAGATCACATTCCGTGCAGTTCAGAAAAATGTCTAACATAAGATTTAGTGCATGTATCATCTCCAGATTATAGCTATCCTCTGCAATAGGCGATGCATAGTTGCAGTGTTTTTGTTCTCCATTTTGACAGCTACTGAAATTTCTATAGCCAAAGCATTCGCTTTAATAAATTAGACCCATCAAGCATATTTGGTCGATCCTTGCTTCCAATTTTCTGACTCGTTATGGTTTCTAAGCTGGTATACTGCACGCTAGAAATATACATGAGAAAGTAAGAAGCGTTTGCAAAAGACGAATGGTGTTCAGAGGATTTGGTATGTGGTTTCTTTTTAAACACGTTCTTTTCTGTGTTATCAAGTTTTTGGGAACACAAAACATTTATGTATCTATTCCTGTGTACCTGCCACACTTATAGGTTAATACGTAACTATTCTCTTTTATATGGTTACGGGTAAGCTATGGAGTTATGTATTTCTCATGAAGGACCACGCATTCTCCACAAAATTTTAAATTGGGAAGCCGCTACAACGTAAATCAAAGTTTCTTATTAAACTAGTAGGTTTCGTGAAAACCAATGAAGCCATTTCTTCAGACACAAAAACCTGAAAATAAGAGCCCGGAATGTACTGTGCAAAAAATTAGTGGAGTGATGATTAGGAAACAAATTGACAGTTTCTGCTGCTCCGTATTCAACAAACAACGAAAGTAAATGATGGTACAGCTTATCACTCTTCTTCCATTGGCTTCTTTAATACTGGTATGAGGTTATCTACATATTATGTACGTTACTTCCGTTGGACAAACATGACTGCTTCAGTCTTCGCACAAGGTCTTCAATCTCCGGTATACTAAATTTCGTGTGATACCCTGAAGTATAGCACAGACATGTGCAGGCGGGGCATGAATAGTTCGTATGGATTGTTCTCGTTTGCGCTGTTTGCAGTGACTATCATAACGTAAAACGTTTACGTGCTACGCATTTCTTACACATTTTTTCTTTTTGTTTATGAATTCGAATTTTGTCTCTTTTTCGTTTTCCTGAAATTTTGAAGTAACGGATGGCATGGCCCTTAGGCAATAAATTGTTATGTGTAGAAATGTTAATCACATTTAAGGAAGTTTATGTTGTTGAAGTAGTTGCACATAAGGAAAACGTAGCGATTTTAGACCGCCTTTTGAGATTGGACTTGACGCGACAGGGGACATCAAGGAACGAAATGGCGAAAGCTGAGGGGCGATACACCACTGCAGATTTTTCTCGAAACCAGTAGCGGTTGTTACTATGATGTCACATTCCACAGGATTCCATCTTAATGAATCACGAGCTTCGTGGCGCTTTGAAGGAGAGTCGTTCCATTCTATCTGACGGTGTCTGACACACTGATAAAGAACTTCCGTTTAATGTAATAAAACTGTAAACAATGTGTTAAGGTGGAGACCTGTGATTAAAACTTGACGCTGTTAACTCCACTCAACATGTTTCAAGTAAAACATTTGTATGGTGTGATTTACTCTGACCTATATTTGCATCAGCGTCGGCTTAACTAACAAGCCGAGCAGATCCAACCCAACAACCGCTGTTCCCTCTAGTAACCGACTCCGAACTAACCACGCTATAGTTCAAGCACAGTTGTAGAGGAAAACTGAATAATAATCGAAGTGCGTGAGGATTGATGGAACACCTTCTACATCTACGTGATTACTCTGGTATTCACAATAAAGTGCCTGGCAGAGGGTTCAATGAACCACCTTCAAGCTGTCACTCTACCGTTCCACTTTCGAACGGCGCGCGGCAAAAACGAGCACTTAAATTTTTCTGTGCGAGTCCTGATTTCTCTTATTTTATCGTGATGATCATTTCTGCGTTTGCAGGTGGGTGACAACAGAATGTTTTCGCAATCGGAGGAGAAAACTGGTGATTGAAATTTCATGAGAAGATCCCGTCGCAACGAAAAACGCAATGATTCATGTCTCAGTTCTCATGTCAGTGACACTATCTCCCCTGTTTCGCGATAGTACAAAACGACCTTCAGTCGTGTGTTTTTGAAGTTTTTTTATTACGTGCGAGTAGTTTTCGTGACACAGTTCAATAAGTGGGTCAAAATCAACTGCCAATCCTCCCATCCACAATGCTGAGTTGATTTTGATTAAATTATTACCAACTGAGGGCGTGATAATGGTGAATTGTTGCACCGAAACCGATCTCATTGAATAAAAAAACCTTAAAAACACGCAGCTGAAGGTGGTTCCACCAATACTCACATACTAACCAGCCCTCGTCCCGTTTCCCACTGAACATGGACACATGAAACAACCGCATGCCTGCTCTCAAAATAAAAGAGAAATAACTATTTTTGAATGTAACAGAATAGTAAGGAGTAGCGCTTATGTCCGGAAAATCCACCGAAAATACTTCATGAATATAAGAAAAAGAGGCATATAGACGGCCATTATGTTGAGCATATTTGTAATAACACAGAAAGTTTAGAATGTGTGTTGGAGTGAATCTTCGGCTGTTCACATGTATGCCATATATAGTGACGAGAATATTTAATAACAACCACTCCACGATCTTTTGCGACGTTTGAAAAATTTGGAGACGCTTAATATTTGATGTCGCGGAACTGAATGTAAAATGGGAAGGTGCACCATACAATTAGATCTATACTCGCAATTTTGATCCAAACGTTTAACGCCACCTGCGGTGTAGGCTACATGAACTCCGCAGGTTGGAATGTCGGTTAGACTGACGCTTCGATTATGTTGCCTTAGACGACACACACGTTGCGTGTGCCCTATTACAAGGTATTTCCGCTATTAAAAACCCAGAATGCGGGTGCGATACTCAATAACATTCAATCCATTTTTTCTGGAAAGAGTTGGTCAATTTTTAATGTGATATAATCGGACTGTTACCACCACGGCAACTTACAGAGCAGTAAACAAGTCTTCTACTGTGAAATTCTGGCGAAGGCGATTCTGAGATGTAGAACAGAGTACGCAGGAATAATCTGTGCTAATTCGTATTTCCACACCCCTCGCCAACCTCTTACCCTGCGGTCCTATTTTTGACGCAATTCTGCTGATATTTTCACAAGGAAAAGCTAATCGCGCGCTTACCTTTGAGAGGTCTTAAAAGATTGATAGTTAATTAATATTTCGCGTAATAGCGCGGAATTGACGATAAGGAGACATCGCAGATATTTCTCAAGCTTAGGTATGACACTGTAGACATTTAGGGATGCATGAGACCAACTAGTGTGTGTAATATACGTTTACCCTAAAGTAGAGCCTTGACATTGAACTATTTCCGCCGCGAGACTGCCATCCCTGATGTTACATCGCATTACACGAAACTTATCGACGGACTAGTGTTGTAGGGGTTTTGACAGCAATCCCTCGCGATTGTGGGTGGTACGACACCTGTACAACGTGCGATTCAATTTCTGTTTGGCGTGAGGGAACAATAAACTACAAGATGGAGTTAGAACATCCAAATAAATCCTGTCTTTCGAAATTTTGCTGAATATAGGACTTTGAATATGGAACGTCAAGAGTAGTGGATCATATTTACAATGGTCTCAGCAGCTTTATTAGAATTGCACTGAGACGTTGACCTTTATCCCGAGAATCACAACTTGTTAACATGTTCCATTCTGGTGGGGTAGATATTTCAAAGACAGCGCAGTTTTAGTCGTATGTTGGCTTGGGCAATATACATAGGGGTGTATGAAAATATTGAGTCTATTATTATTTATTATGCTATTACGCAAGGATTGAGCAGATCGAATGTGAAGTAGTTGGGGTTGTTTTGTAGTACCATCGAGTTCCACGGCATGTCCGCTATTATAATTTCGGTACTGAGTAACTGCCTTCCACTGGGTCTGATAGTGTTAGAAAAATACTGAATGTCCATTATGGTTTGGGATAATAGAAGTGTAGACAACACTGTAGCGTTGACGTTTTCTGCGCAGTTCCGCAGAAGATACTTTACTGGTGTAGAAACAAACGAAGGCAGGGTGTGCACAGTGCCTGGCAAGTTCTCAGGCAGTCCGGCGATCTCGACGCACAACAATGACAACTCGGCGATTGTCGCCGCAGCTTGGCGAGGCCGGGAGTTAGCGGCCCCGTGGCTAGCCGTCAGCCGTCCGCCTACCTTGGGGTGTGTGGCGGAGGGCGGCTTAGCGGCCGGGGGCGGGCGTCGCATGGACCACGCGACCGGAGCGGAGCGCAACACACGCGGCGAAAGGCTGCACGGCGTCCACGGCTGGCGGGCGCGCAGCACGCACTGGCGCGCCGCGACGCCACCCCCGCCGCCCCGCCGCCCCCTCCGCCCCCGCCACCGACGCCGCCGGCGCGGGCCGCGTGCGCCGAGCGCCCCCGACCGCCGCCGACGCGAGCCGAGCGCCGGGACGGCGGCGCCGCCTCCGGCCGGCCCTGTTGCTTCCGCCGCGCAGACCTGATGCTCGGCTGCACTGGAATGCAATTTCATCAAGTACAAACGCTCTTTGTTCAAACCTAAACCCTGTCTGCCCGCGCCAGCCTGGCAGCGCCCGGCAACAGCCTGCGCCACATCCCAAACACGTACGAGCACACACGAGCAACAAACACACACGAGCCTGCGTGCCTTGGGCGCAACGAGCAGCACGGTTCGGCTGGGTGGTCGCATCCCCTCCCCGAGTCTCGCTCCCTACTTTCGTTTCCTAACGAGAAAGTGCTACCAACTTTCTTTTATCTTCTTCTATGAACAGCCGTGCGATCCGTCCTTGAGCAGACAGAATATGTATTTACGGAGAATACTCGTTCAGGCGCGGACGTGGGCTTCGTGTTGCAGGTCATCAGCAAGCGTCGGACGCCTCGTTCGCCCCGAAAATCCTGGAACCTCTCCGTTTGCCCTGCGTTCCATGTCCCACACGGGACCCGCAGCCCACTCTTCATTTTCGTAAATATTAGTGGACACAGATTTCATTGCGAGGTTGGTTTGAATAAGTCTGGTAAATTCCCGCGGCAGAAAGGGAACATTTTTATTCCGTCTTAAGAGGATGTAGATGAAGACGAAAAAGGAGATATGATACTGCGTGAAGAGTTTGACAGAGCACTGAAAGACCTGAGTCGAAACAAGGTCCCGGGAGTAGACAATTCCTATAGAACTATTGACAGCCTTGGGGGAGCCAGTCCTGACGAAACTCTACCATCTGGTGAGCAAGATGTATGAGACTGGCGAAATACTCTCAGACTTCAAGAAGAATATAATAATTCCAATCCCAAAGGAAGCAGGTGTTGACAGATGTGAAAATTACCGAAATATCAGTTTAATAAGTCACGGCTGCAAAATACTAATGCGAATGTTACAGACTAATGGAAAAACTAGTAGAAGCCGACCTCGGGGAAGATCAGTTTGGATTACGTAGAAATGTTTGGCACACATGAGGCAATACTGACCCTACGACTTATCTTAGGAAAGGCAAACCTACGTTTGTAGCACTTGTAGACTTATAGGAACCTTTTGACAACGCTGACTGGAATACTCTCTTTCAAAATACAGGGAGCGAAAGGCTATTAATAATTTGTACAGAAACCAGATGGCAGTTATAAGAGTCGAGGGACATGAAAGGGAAGCAGTTGTTGGGAAAAGAGTGAGACAGGGTTGTAGCCTCTCTCCAATGCTATTCAATCTGTATATTGAGCAATCAGTAAAGGAAACAAAAGAAAAATTCGGAGTAGGTATTAGAATGCATGCAGAAAAAATAAAAACTTTGAGGTTCGCCGATTATATTGTAATTCCCTCAGACACAGCAAGGGACTTGCAAGAGCAGTTGAATGGAATAGACAGTGTCTTGAGAGGAGTATATAAGATTAACATCAACAAAAGCAAAACGAGGATACTGGAATGTAGTCGAATTAAGTCGGGTGATGCTGAGGGAATCAGATTAGAAAATGAGACACTTAAAGTAGTAAAGGAGTTTTGCTATTTGGGGAGCAAAATAACTGACGATGGTCGAAGTAGAGAGGATATAAAATGTAGACTAGCATTGGCAAGGAAAGCGTTTCTGAAGAAGAGAAATTTGTTAACATCGAGTATAGATTTAAGAGTCAGGAAGTCGTTTCTGAAAGTATTTGTATGGAGTGTAGCCATGTATGGAAGTGAAATATGGCCGATAAATAATATGTACAAGAAGAGAATAGAAGCTTTCGAAATGTGGTGCTACAGAAGAATGCTAAAGATTAGAAGGGTAGATCACGTAGCTAATGAGGAGGTATTGAATAGGATTGGGGAAAAGAGAAGTTCGAGGCACAACTTGACTAGAAGAAGGGATCGGCTGGTAAGACATGTTCTGAGGCATCAAGGGATGAGCAATTTAGTACGGGAAGGAAGCGTGGAGGGTAACAATCGTAGAGGGAGACGAAGAGATGAATACACTAAGCAGATGCAGAAGGATGTAAGTTGCAGTAGGTACTGGGAGATGTAGAAGCTTGCACAGGATAGAGTAGCATGGAGAGCTGCATCAAACCAGTCTCAGGACTGAAGACCACTACAACAACAAAAACAATGGATGGTAAGATTAATTATTCCAAGGATCGTAGAAAGACTTTCAGCAGTGGACAGCGTACAGCTTGACAGGTTGCAGCACTCCACCTGTACCGTCGGCAACCCATCTGGGACAACAACGTCGTTGCCTAAGGCCACGGAGCCGCTCTGCACTAGAAAACTGTTTTGCAGAAGTTCAAGTACGGGGCCGTAAAACCGCCACCAGGTGTTGCGAGCCCGTGTGGAAGTATGTGAATCCGCGACACACCAGACCTAAAACAGTCTGTGCAGTATCCTTCCACACGACAGTATTTGGGCCCGCGCACCGCCGTGCTGAATTTCATTTCGAGCTGGAGCTACAGACGGACGTCCACCTAACTACAACGCCGCTGCCTGATGCCGATCGCCTGCCTCCTCAACGGGCGCACCCTGGCTTCTGCTGCTCCAACAACGGTCCACTCTTCGTGGATGGATGTCGTGAACTGGTTCACAAACAATACTGACTGACTGTATTCTGCTTTTCCAAGGATCTGTGTCACTGTGCACGCACTGAAAGTAAACTGTTGTTGAACTTGGTTTTATGGCCGAGCGGTTCTAGCCGCTTCAGTCTGGAAACGCGCGACCGCTACGGTCGCAGGTTCGAATCCTGTCTCGAGCTTGGATGTGTGTGATGTCTTTAGGTTAGTTACGTTTCAGAAGTTCTTAGAGCTAGGGGACTGATGACCACAGATATTAGGTCCCATAGTGCTCAGAGCCATTTGGACCTATTTCTTTCTTTTTTTTTTTTTTTTTTTTTGGACTTGGTTCTCACGTGCAGGAGTAGAAACTTATAAATACACTACTGGCCATTAAAACTGCTACACCAAGAAGAAATGCACATGATAAACGGGTATCCATCGCGCAAATATATTATACTAGAACTGACATGTGATTACATTTTCACGCATTTTGGTGCATAAATCCTGAGAAATCAGTACCCAGAACAACCACTCTGGCCGTAATAACGGCCTTGATACGCCTGGGCATTGAGTCAAACAGAGCTTGGATGGCATGTACAGGTACAGCTGCTCATGCAGCTTCTACACAATAGCACAGTTCATCAAGAGTAGTGACTGGCGTATTGTGACGAGTCAGTTGCTCGGCCACCATTGACCAGACGTTTTCAATTGGTGAGAGATCTGGAGAATGTCCTGGCTAGGGAGCAGTTGAACATTTTCTGTACCCAGAAAGGTCCGTACAGGACGTGCAACGTGCGGTCGTGAATTATCCTGCTGAAATGTAGGGTTTCGCAGGGATCGGATGAAGGATAGAGCCACGGGTCGTAACACGTCTGAAATGTAACGTCCACTGTTCAAAGTGTCGTCAATCCGAACAAGAGGTGACCGAGACGTGTAACCAATGGCACCCCATAACATCACGCTGGGTGATACGCCAGTATGGCGATGACGAAGACACGCTTCCAATGTGCGTTCACCGCTATGTCGCCAAACACGGATTCTACTATCATGATGCTATAAACAGAACCTGGACTCATTCGAAAAAAATGACGTTTTGCCATTCGTGCACCCTGGTTCGTCTTTGAGTACACCATCGCAAGGGCTCCTGTCTGTGACACAGCGTCAAGGGTAACCGCAGCAATGGTCTCGGAGCTGACAGCACATGCTACTGCAAACGTCGTCGAACTGTTCGTGCTGATGGCTGTTGTCTTGCAACCGTCCCCATTTGTTGACTCAGGGATCGAGATGTGGCTGCACGATCAATTACAGCCACGCGGATAAGATGCCTGTCATCTCGACTGCTAGTGTTACGAGGCCGTTGGGATCCAGCACGGCGTTCCGTACTATCCTCCTGGACCCACCGATTCCTTATTCTGCTGACAGTCACTGGATCTCGACCACCGCGAGCAGCAATGTCGCGTTACGATAAACCGAATTGGCGATAGGCCTTTATCAAAGTCGGAAACGTGATGGTACGCATTTCTCCTCCTTATACGAGTCATCACAACAACGTTTCACCAGGCAACCCTGGTCAGCTGCTATTTGTGTATAAGAAATCGGTTTGAAACTTTCCTAATGTCAGCACGTTTTAGGTGTCGCCATCGTCACCAGCCTTGTTTGAATGCTCTGAAAAGCTTATCTATGTCTACATCTATAGCCTACAATCCACCAGGAGGTGCATGTCAGATGATACGTCCCATTGTACAGTTATAAGACTTTCTTCCCGTTCCATTCACACATGGAGCGCGGAAAAAATTATTGGCATCTGTGCGCGTGCAGAAATTAATGTAATCTTATCTTTCCAATCGTTATGTGAGAGATACGTAGGGAAGTGTAGTATATTCATACAGTCACCACTTAATTTAGATACTTTAAACTATTTTAATAGACTTAACTAGGGATAGCTTACGTCTATCTTCAAGAGCCTTCCATTATGTCTACGACACTCTCCCACGGATCAGACAAACCGCTGACAATTTGTCCTGCACTTCTCAGTACATCTTTAATATGTCCTAGTAATGCTATTTGGTACGGGTCCCACACAACTGAGCACTATTCCAGAATCCGTCGCACGAGTAATTTGTAAGCAATCTTTGTAGACTCATTGCACTTCCCGAGTATTCTACCAATTAACCGAAGTCTATCACCTGTTTTACGAACGACGGAGCCAATGTGTTCATATCCCTACAAAGTGTTACACCTAGGTATTTGTCTGAGCTGGACGATTCCAGCAGTGCTGACTGATATTTAGGTCATAGGAAACTACGTTTTCGCGTTTTGTGAAGTGTAAAGTTTCACATGTCTGAGCGTTTAAAGCAAGTAGCCAATTTTTGCACCACTCTGAAATCTTATAAAGATCTGAGAATATTTATGCTGATTCTTTCAGATATTACTTCACAATAGATAACTGCATCATCTCGAAAACGTTTGAGGTTAGTATTAATATTGTCTTCAAAGTCATTAATATACAACATGAACAGCAAGCGTCACAACATATTTACTTGGATACACCTGAAATTACATCTACATCTGACGATGAGTCTCCATCGAAGATAATACGCTGCTTCCTCCCTACCAAAAAGTCCCACATCCAGTCACAAGTTTCACTTGATACCCCAAATGATCGTACTTCTAACAACAAGCGCGGTGTGGTACTGGGTCAAATGCTTTTCGGAAGTCAAGAAAGACTGCATCTACCTGAGAGGCTTGAACCACAGATTTCAGTGTGCCACGTGAGAAAAGTACGAGTTGGGATTTAAGTGATCGATTTTTTCGGGATCCTTCATGGTTAGCATTGAAAAGGCTTTTGTGTTGAAGATACCTCATTATGTTTAAGCTCAGAAGAGTTTCGCATTCTACATTAAATCGATGTTAAGGATATTAATCGGCAATTTCGAGGATCACTTCTATTATCCTTCTTGTAGAGGGGTGCTTTGTCCGAGGAATCTAAGATACATTGGAGTTAGAAGAGGGATTAACTCAGCCGCAAATTCAGTATAGAATCTGATAGGGATTCTTTCAGTAGGGCCCTGGAGCTTTTTTGAATTTTAACGATTTCAGCTGTTTCTCAGAACTAGTGTCAGTAATATTTCATTCATCTTTTCAGTGGTACGAGAATTAAATTGGGGCAGTTCTCTTTGGATTTCCTTAGTAATGGAACATTTTAAAACGGAGTTAAGCGTTTCAGCTTTTACTTTGCTACACTCAATTTCAATTTCTGTCTCATTCGCTAGGTACCGGACACTAACTTTGGTGCCACTCCGTCGTTGGATCGTTTGAAACTTGTGTAGGCTTAAAAAGCCCATGGTTGGCACGCAAAAAGCTCTCTTTCACCAGGCTCGTGAAGCAGCCCACACATGAGCGATAACGCTGGAGAAAGTACATGAAATGGACTTAGAACTGGTTCCTCATCCACCGTCTTCACCAACCTTAGCCCCATGTGACTTCTTCTTGTTACCTAACTTGAAACTTTGGCCTCCTGGAAAGGCATTTTCATCCAGTGAAGAACTGATAGTTGCAATCAACGAGTACTTTGCAGAGTTTGACAGAACCCATTCATCCGATTAGATTACAAAGTTGGAGTATCGTATCAAAGGTATATCCCTCAAAGGAGGCTGCGTCGGAAAGGAAGGTGAGTCATTTACGATATAAACATTTTTTATTCCTTTTCCACCAGACTTACCAAACCACCTTCAATTATTTAATGCGTTATTCATAACAGTTCATCTCATCGATCTTTAGTTTACGTTGCGAGCGTGTGCCACAGATGTACATATAGCATTAGAGGTAAGAAGATAGTTGTGCTCTGTGGCTATTTGATCTGATCAGCAGTTCTGTGTTTTCTTACAGTGACAGTAGCGTTGGATACTACCAGGAATTGTAACCGTTGAACGCATTATTAAATTTACAAGAGGTGATCGGCGTACCACAGCAGTAAGACACTTTATTTTAATTATTGGTAGTGTACGCTATCGTGGTAAAGTAAGCTTGGTTTGTGTACGAGGTTAGCATTTGATTAGATTTTAAATATTCCCGGGGTTCCGTCTTTTCTAGTTCGACCTTGTTTTCTAAACTCGCAAAGATTTTATGCGTGACTTACACGTCGTTTGACGTCCGCGTACCGTCCGCAAGTAATCTTATGTTTTAACTTCAATACATACGAAATGTTCTTATGCTTTGCATTTGTTTGGTCATCCTCTTTATCACTTATCTCTGATCATTGGTCTTGTGTCCGAATACCGATCTGGTAAATAAATCCTAAAGTGCAGCTCATTGTTTACAAAAGGATGTTCTTTGTTATTTTCATATATATTATACATCCTTAAACTTTAAGATCGAAACAACATTGTTTCCTCATAAACGCGGAACGCTGGGCCAGTCTATCTGATCGTGAACTCCGTGCAGATATTTGTACATCTTACTGGCTACACGCTTTGCCCCTCTATCATCTCCTTACCTAAGGACCACCACAGCTTCAGTCTCTCCCAATCGTGTCACAGCCCTTATCTCTCCGTCACACACTTGTCAGCCCATCACAACGTTTCGTACTCGCTGACACATCCATGCTTTCTCGCTTACCTCAATCCTAGCTTCCTGCCCTAAGCACACTACTGGGAGCTGCCGCTTCGCAAAATCAGTACCGTTATATGCCTCAACCACCCTATCACTATCTGTATTTTGTATAATATCGTGATAAGGGTTATACTGTATTGTATTTTATTACCCTTATCTTATTTGTGTTAACTGTACGAAACTAATGTTAATAATATTATGGTGAAGGACAAAAATAATACCTCCGTCAGATTTAACCCACAGCCCCACTTATCCTTCGCCGGCCGCGGTGGTCGAGCTGTTCTAGGCGCTTCAGTCCGGAACCGCGCGACTGCTACGGTCGGAGGTTCGAATCCTGCCTCGGGCATTGATGTGTGTGATGTCCTTAGGTTAGTTAGGTTTAAGTAGTTCTACGTTCTAGGGGAATGATGACCACAGTAGTTAAGTCCCATAGTGCTCAGAGCAATTTGAACCATTTTGAACCACTTATCCTTCAAAGTGGTGGAAACGAAATAGCCGTTACTACCAACACCTCCTTTTTTCTTCATAAGCCCTCTGTCTCTCATATATACCTTTTCAGATATATCGACAACGAAATTACGAGTTTCAGGAAGCTGAGGGGAGAGGCAGTCTGGGTATTATAGTTACACTCTGTCTTCGCGTAGCATGGGGAGTACCGGGGGGAACGGAACATACACTACGCTCACTCACGTTGTAGGTCAGCATGTTTCTCGTTCGCCTACAGTGGCCGTTAAAAATGTACTTTGCAGCTGAGAACCACCCCCTCGCCCTCTCATCCCAAATGAGTTATGTAGTACGGTTATGAGGGACCAAAAATCTATAAATTCCAATATTCATCACGAAACTTGTGCTGTATTTGTATCGACTGTGACGAATGAAAGTGTTTTTTCCGTTGGTGGAGTCGTTCGACTAAGGAAAAACGTTTGAGATGAAGCCAAGTAGCCGTCAGTCTGTATCAGCAACAAACTGGTATATGTATTGTGCATTGAACCGGGGACTTAGAAACGACGGGGAGGTTTCGTCCCGCTGTAACCCTCAGTGGTTCACAACCCCACAACAGGCCACAGCGGTCCACCGACCTCACCGCCGCCCCACACCGAACGCAGTGTTATTGCGCGGTTCGGCCCCCAGTGGACCCCCCCATACGTCTCATACCAGACGGGTGTAGCCCCAAATGATTGCGTCGTACATTAATCAGGGTTTACGCGAACGTGTAAAACTACAAAACTGACAGAAAACTTCAGAAGGATGTGTTTTCCGAGATTTCAGCTGTCAGACATCTGACTACAGGTTTCTCAGAGAGTGTGCTCCAGATCGTGGCTAAATACACGGATGGGAAAAATCACAACAAGAAAAAGTATTTAATGTAGAGCAGTGATGAGGGCCGAGCAAATGCACAATGGGCAGGACATTTATAAATCGGAGTTTGCTTGGGAATTTGTCCATAGCAATTTCAAACACCAAAATTAGGGTCTTTACAAAAAGAAGTACCTTTCATAGTTTTTACTGCTAGAACGTATGATTTACGGATGAAAATAAGGGATGGGACGATACTCCCAACTTTGAAAGCTAGTAAATGTTTACACTTAAACATAGATATGTCGTTCATTGCATTTATTACTAAGAACGAATGGAGAGAAGAAAGATTTTTTTACTAATCTTCCAAGAGAGGGCTTGTTTTCCTGACAGCTGCTTGTCTTATACAATGTTCCTTTACTTTTTACCAGTTCTGCTCTTGACTCTCTCTCTCTCCCTTCCTCGCACACACACACACACACACACACACACGCGCGCGCGCGCGCGCGCGCGCTGCTTTGAACAGTTCTGTAGTGATATCTCGCTATAAATAGAAATTGTCCTTAGGTCATCGTTTTGTAATATAATACAGTTTATAATCTGTGTCAAATCCCTCAGTATTATCGTAAAATCGTTATTGATAGCAAAATTTATACTGGATGTATTAAACAGAGGGCATGTGTTTCTTGATGATAAATTTATTCTTAAATATTAAGCTGCCTTAAGTGTAAAAACAAAACAAAAAAAAGCTTTACTGTCAGATGTAGCGACATTTGAGACAGACTGTTGTTTTACATTCTGTTCCTTTCCGTATCTACGCGCATATTACTACACTGATGTGAAGATGAAGTGAGAATACTGACATAAAATAAGGTTTAGTAACAAAGAATCGACGCCGAAGAAGCTGGAATCGTTCGATTCTGTGAATCGTGGAATCGGTATCTGCACATGACACATCCCTAATTAAAATCATTATGGATAAATTTTTCTACTGTAATTTTTTGCACTACTATAGTATAAGCAAAAATACTACTACAGCCTAGCTAATTAATACAAACTATGCTTTATTCCAAAAATTACTTTTAGACTTTGCTGTTGTTTCCTTTTTTAATTGTGTACTACTCAAAGAACTGTAATAAATTATGTTTACAGTTCAATTTATTTCCCCTAATGACTCTCTCCTGATTCTCAAACAAGTTTTTCAACTTTCTTACCCAACCACCACAAAGTGTTTCAAAGCATGTTTCAAAAATGGTTCAAATGGCTCTAAGCACTATGGGACTTAACATCTGAGGTCATCAGTCCCCTAGACGTAGAACTACTTAAACCTAACTAACCTAAGGACATCACATACATCCATGTCCGAGGCAGGATTCGACCCTGGGAGAGTAGCAGCAGCGCGGTTCAGGATTGAAGCGCCTAGAACCGCTCGGCCACCGCGGCCGGCAATACATCTTTTCCAAATATCAGCTTAAATTTTTTTATAAACACACATCTTAAAAATACAAATACGAATTTTCGGAGTTCGCCCAGGAGGCTATCCCGGTTAATGTAAGCTCGAGATAAGCTACTGCATATGTGAAATGCTGGTAGGTTAACAACCGGTGTAATGACCAAAATGTTGAATGCAAGGATGCAAAAGTGCATGCACTGTTGTGTACAGGTGCCGGATGTCAGTTTGTGGGATAGTGTTCCTTGCCTGTTGCACCTGGTTGGTGAATACAGGAAAGGTTGAGGCTTGTTGCGGATGACGCTGGAGTTGTCATCCGATGACGTCCTATACTTGATATGTCAGAGACAAATCCGTCGATCGAGAAGGCTGTGGCAAGATGTCGACTACTTCATGTATGTTGGCTACCAACTACGGTAGGTGGGCGAGCGTTATTCTGTTGGAGAACACTCCACCTACAGTGCTGTTCATGAATGGCAGCACAGGACGTCGAATCACCAGACTTGACGTACAATTTGCACTCAGGACGCTTAGGGTAACCACGAGAGTGCTGCTGCAGTCATACGAAATCCCATACCCGACCATAACTCCAGGTGTAGGACCAGTGTGTCTCGCAAGCAGGCTGGTCAGTTGCAGGCTCTCAGCTGTCCTTCGTCTGTCCAACAAATGGCCATCTCTGATACCACCTTTAATCAGAAAACACAACAGAACTCCACTCTGCCTTCCACTGAGCCCTCGCCTGACGCTACTGAAGTCACAAATGGCGGAGTTTTGGGGCCAGAGGAATGCATGCAAAAGGGTGTCTGACTCGGAGCTGTTCTTGAAGTCGCCGATTTTTAAGAGTCTGTCGTTTCACTGTGTTGACAACCGCTGCTCAAATTGCTGGATGAAGTACGATACGCCAGAGCTCTACGCCGAGCACGATCGTCTTCCCTCTCGGTAATGCCACGTGGCCGTCCGGAGCCCGGTCTTCTTGCGAACGTACATTCTCGTGACACCGCTGCCAGCAGTCATGCACAGTGGATACATTTCGGCAAAGTCTTTCTGCAGTATCGCAGAAGGAACAATCAGCTCCTCGTAGCCCTATCACACGACCTCGCTCAAGCTCAGTGACTTGTTAATAATGGCGTCCTTGTCGCCTTAAAGACATTCTTGACTAATATCAAAGCAGCCCACCCGGTTAGCCGTGCGGTCTAAAACATGGCTTTCCGGGTGGGAAGGAGCGCCTGGTCCCCGACACGAATACGCCTGGCGGACTTGTGTTGAGGTCCGGTGAGCCGGCCAGTCTGTGAATGCTTTTTAGGTGATTTTCCGTCTGCCTCGGCGAATGCGGGCTGGTTCCCCTTCTTCCGCCTCAGCTACACTATGTCGACGGTTGCTGCACAAACAAGTTCTCCACGTACGCGTACACCACCATTATACAAAGCAAACATAGGGGTTACACTCGTCTGTTGTGAGATGCTCCCTAGAGGGGTCCACCGGGGGCCGAACCACATAATAACCCTGAAAGAGTGGTTCAGTTTGGGGCGGCGGAGGGGTAATGTGGACCGCGGTAGTCGTCGTGGGATTGTGGACAACTGCGGCTGCGGCGGGGACGGATCCCCTCCATCGTTCCTAGGCCGCCGGTTAACATACTATACATAACAATACAACATCAGAGCACCACGTCCAATGTCAAAGGTAACTTAAGTTCAAGACCATTACAGCTCGTAAACATGATTTGAATCTTACTAGTGCCACTATTGCCAACGGCCTTGCCGCAGTTGTTACACCGGTTCCCGTTAGATCACCGAAGTTAAGCGCTGGCAGGCTGGGCTAGCACTTGAATGCGTGACCATCCGGCCTGCTGTTGGCAAGCGGGATGCACTAAACCCTTGTGAGGCTAACTGAGGAGCTATTTGATTGAGAAGTAGCGGCTCCGGTCTTGGGAACTGACTTAAGGCCGGGAGAGCGGTGTGCTGATGCATGCCCCTCTGTATCCGCATCCAGTGAAGCCTGTGGCCTGAGTATGACACGGCGGCCAGTCGGTACCTTTGGGCCTTCATGGCCTGTATGGGAGGAGTTTAGTTTTAGTTTTTAGTGCCACTATTATGCGACTGGCGCGAATTTAAATAGACACCATCTTTCAGATCCAGAAACACACCTATCAACTGCCGTTGATGTCGCACGACTGCTTCTTGGTTTTGCGATTTTCTTACCGTCATTGTAGTTACGCTACCAAAGATTCTGTGCTCGCCACGTCCTAAAACAATTTTCAGAGAACACACAACTCAGCAGATAAATGGTCCATCTATTCAAATGGCACTTTTTTAACTTAGGTGACTCAGCCCAGGCTTGGCGCCTCTTCTATCTCTTTATGCACGTGAAAAAGTGCCATGGCTGCTAATGCTTTGACCCCGACGAAGAAATCCAAGTTGCTGTAACAGACTGCTGGTAGAATTTTATGCAGAGGGAATTTATCAACGCGTTAAGTGATATGTTAGAGGTATACTTTGAATGATGTCTATGGAGAGAAGTGATACAATTGTGTAGTTTTAAGATGGTAAAATAAATTTCCTCGAATAACAACTATTTTCTTGAAACCAAATGGTAGTCATTTTCTGGATAGCCCTCGTATAAGGCCTTATGATACAAATCCCACCAATATGTTTACTTTCCAGAATATGAGACGTGGAATGCGTAGACGTGTCGACACACTGGTCGGTGACCTAGTACACTTGCCGCGGCAACTGAAGAGGAAGCGACGCGAGCACTATTGGTTTCGCACCCAGAGAACGCACTGGCGGCATAACCAGCGCATCAGTGGGTCCGAGCTCATCCGGCCCAGACAGATCATATGCGCCGCATTTCTCGCCCGTCTCCTGTCATGGTACCAGTTAGTGAAATAAAACAGATTACTTACTTTTCGATAACAGAAACGTTCTTCGTCTTCCAGCCGCCTCAAGTTTTCGATCAAATACACACTTTTCACGGCTGTTGCTGGGTTGCTTGACGCTGTTACAGCCTCAATCTCCCGGCTATGACATCACTGCTGCCATAATTTCGCTTCCGCTATTGCTGCACGCAATGGATTTCACGTAATGTTAAGTTTTAGGCCGCCCTGTCTATCATTACCTGTGTATAACTTTTATTTTAATGCACCTCTCTGTTTATGAGACCTCAAAAGCCGTTAGTGGGAGTCATGGCTTCATCGGGTGACCATTTTCAAAGGCATGTTCAGCTATACAAATATACCAAAAGCAACCTGACACCCGTTAGTGGATACTTCGCTCGAACTCTGCTGTGGACACTTACACTGCGATGTCTGCATATCTGTGGAGGAATAGAAATCTTTTCATACTCAAAAGCCGATACCAGAAAAGATATTAATATAGTGCACAGGGGTCTGCAGCGAGTCGGCGGTCTAATAACTCTCGCCAGAAGTGTTCCATTTTGTTCAGATGGTGGTTCCGTGTAGGCCATTCTATTTCAGACAGCTTACTGTCCACAGACCACTGCTTCTTAGACGCTACTTTATGATAGGGTTTACTGTCATGCTGACACAGACAGTCACTGTCCCCAACCTGTATCTCCACTATACGCAGTATACAATGTTGTAAAAGGGTTCACATTCTTTCGCTTGTTGCGTTTTCTTGAGCACAAGAAGGTTCGCAATCTAATTTCGTAGAACATCCTCATACGGTGATGGGTGTCATTTGAGTATTAATAGATTGTACAATAATGTCATATCTTTGCTCTCGAGCTGTTCCATGTGAGCGAGCAGCGACACTGTAAGCTGTATCACAGGGTTAGGTTATTATCTTTGGCGTCGCGTAGGTGCAGTGGCAGATAGTGGTAAGCTGTATTAAAGTGAGGAAACAGTTGTAATGTTTTGCTTTAGATATAAAATCTCAATTTATCGACGTATTTAATTAAGATGATTATGTAATGGTAATTGATGTGAGAAGGAATTATGTGGAGAGGAATTATAAGGTAATTTTTTTGAAGTCACTCTTTTATTATTGCAGCGCCATTTTTCACTTACCTTAAGGAACCAAATGTGTTCCGAAAACTTCGATCTGCAACTAACAGAGAATTCTTTATATTTCACGAGTGTCTCTGTGTGGGTACAGCTCCAGTGTAGCGGCGCGCAAGGCAGAGCAGTACTGCAACGCGTTATCCAGATATGAGCAGAATAGAGGTAAGGACTCAATATTTTGATATTTTTTTTATTCGAGGAGGGTCAGATTATGTCATTCAGAGACAGATTTTTCGGTGTTGCGTATCCGTTCTAGTTCTGGGATCAGTTTTGCAAAGCTAATTATCACAGGTTTCACGTCAAAGTTCATTATTCAGGCAAGTGATACTGTTCAAAATTGTTGCAGTCAGATTATTGTCTTTACCAGTATCAAGGGCTTGCGACAGTTCAGTTTTCTATTATGATTCATTTTTACGTCTGCATAGTTCTTATCATTCAAAACAAAGTACCTCAGTCACATTTTTATTATTTAAAGAGAACTTTCGACCGCAGCACCACCATGTTCGTACTTCAATGCTGGCACTGCAAATGGTGACAGGTAACAGTCTTTACGCATTCGCAAAACTCTTTCATCGGATTACCACCGAGCACGGCAGAATTTTGAGCTTCAAATTATTCGTTTCCAATCATCCACAGTGGCTGCACGACCATTGCACACCAGCCTTCTTACAGCCATTGCCCTAGCTGGACTGTCGACGGCACTTCGGATCCCTAGAGTGATTCCTTCTTCTGATTTGATCCAGGGCCCTGTCCGTCAGTTTATTAGATATACTTGATCTTCGTTCAGCAGACTTACAAGCGCGGAAATATCTCTAGTGGATTCTGACTCAGGAAACGTCCACGTTCGAAAGTAAAAAAAAAAAAAAATGCTCTGAGCACTATGGGACTTAACATCTGAGGTAATCAGTCGCCTAGAATTTAGAACTACTTAAACCTAACTAACCTAAGGACATCACACACATCCATGCCCGATGCAGGATTCGAACCTGCGACCGTAGCGGTTGCGCGGTTCCAGACTGAAGCGCCTAAAACCGCTCGGCCACTCTGGGCGGCTTCGAAACTCACTGATCTCTTCCGACAGACCCATTCTTCCTGCTTCTTTACTGACAGCATTGTACACCCCGCCTAAGTATATAGGTGCAGGTCCACCCATCTTGTAACCTAGCGGTTAATTCTGTATTACATACGTGTATCCAGGCACTCCCGATGAGATAGTGTCGACTAAATTTTTCAGGGTAGCATAGCTCTAAGCGTTTCTGATGCCACTTCCTACCTGTTTCCAGAACTTGTTTAGCTGACGCAAGGGAACCTGCACTCCCTGGCCAGCAATGTATGCCCATATATGGCGACACCATGAGCACAAGTGACCTACAAACAGGCATACTGAATACATAAAGGCCTAACGTGAGTCCAGCCGTTGCCATTGGTCAGTCGGAAGGGAAACTTGGTGGATAGGTTGTGACAGTTTAACCACTTTACGGGCTAGAAGCTGATAATTGAAAGTACAAACAGCCTGGTTTGCAAAACTGGATTTTGTATTTTATTTACCGTCCAATGACGCGTTTCGCCTTACACAAGGCATCTTCAGATCGGACTACGAGAAAAGATGCAACCTTTCATACAAACGGCATGATCCTTATTTAGCAACACTGGACTAGCAAGAAAAGACAATACGACTTACTAGCAAAATACGGTTCGGCGCGTATAGATATCTCCACAGCAAACCGGCGTGGTGAGAATAAAAGAAATGATAAATACGTCGCAATATGGCACATAACATATCCAGTAAAGATGATAATCTGTTAAAGGCCCAAAACATACTCAAACTAATTTTAAAACTATATATACAAAAAAAACCTCTGATATAGAAGCTGTTAAATCCACGAGAAACCTCTTCTAAAAGCACATGAAAGCGCCAGAGGGTAGCTTCCCCTGTTAATTTTTTTAAAAGTTCACACGAGAAGTCCTGTAAAATACATCACATCGAAAAGGGTCAAGAAGTATTCAAAAACAAATAATCGGTTTAATCTCACAACAAATACATGTACCTGTATAAACAGGCAGCAGACCAGTTTGTGAGATATACAGCGCCGTCCATATCCACTAAAGTGGACGGGCACGCGCAGCCCACGACAGATGGCGTACGTAGGCGATGGCTTGCGACAGCTATTACATATCCAGATATAATCACAGAGAAAAAGATGACAAACAGTGAAGTCATACAGGGTGAGTAACTAACTTTGCCACCAAGAATAACTCAAAAAGTATGATAGTAGCAGAAACGTTTGTGGGATAAATGTTCCACGGAACAACAGAGGCCCTAATATGACATTGGTTTTTTATTGTCAGGTGGGGTCGCGTCAGAGATATGAAGGTCAACTTTCTGTTTTTAAATGGGATGCTATAGTTCGGTACTTACTTTCTGATAGCTGCTATCGAGACGAATAAAGTGATGTGTAACAGTAACGCCTTTGAAGATCAACGAAGATCAAAAAGGTAACATGAACGTCCATTTACAAAAGGTGTTCGAAGGAATGACTGAACCGTGATTTATTTTCAAAGAATATTCTTAAGAATTTATTTTATTTACTAGCGATTCATGAAGAACATAAACACATTTAATGGCACTAAATAAACATGGAAGTAGTTGCCTGGGAGTAACTGATGAAAACATAACCAAATTCCTTTTAACAAATGGGAATTTTATTCACTTTAATAGTGCCTAAAAGCTGTTATTAAAAGAAACAGATTTAAAATTATAATCAGAAAGCTCCCTCTAAATATCAAAGTTACAATTTATTCAGAGGCAGAAAGAAACAAGTTTTGACTGTATGAGCTTTCGGGCAGAGAACCTTGCCACTCTCTTTTGGCACGGCCGTAGTTACGACCGCTCACAACCGACTTCACTACACTGGTGCAAATCTGCAACACACCAAATAACTTAAAACTAAGAGTTTTAACAATTTACACAATCACACAAACTACTTACTCCCCATAGGAGGGATGGAAATGGTACAAAACACTAACAATTAAAATATTAAACTTGCCACCGAAGGTGCAACTTAATTTTAACTTCTAAGAAAAGTCTTGTGGTGAAAGGGTGGCAACTTTATATACTAAAATGATCATTTACATAAAATCCCATGAAATGCAATCATATATAAAATTCTACAAGTTTGGCCAAACAAGTTACGATCTCTACAGTATACATATACCGCCTCTCAAAATCATAGGCATTAGCATCAAAGTTTCCAAAGATCAAAACATATTTCAGGTATTAGGCCGTTACACTCCAAGCAATAAATTCGTTAACACACCAAATCCGACCAAACATGACAGTGGCAGCTACTAACGTACGGTAGATTGACAAGGAGATGCCGGCCAGTGTGTCCGTGCGGTTCTAGGGGCTTCAGTCTGAAACCGCGTAACCGCTACGGTCGCAGGTTCGAATCCTGCCTCGGGCATGGATGTTTGTGATATCCTTAGGTTTTTTAGGTTTAAGTAGTTCTAAGTTCTAGGGGACTGATGACCACAGATGTTAAGTCCCGTAGTGCTCAGAGCCATTTGAACCATTTGACAGGGAGATTACCGAACAACCCGAACCGCAGGTTGCTCTAACCCACCCCTATTCCAGAAGGAAAAAACGGACTACCCAATTTCTAAACAACCAACTTCCTACAGGTGGGCAAACGGAGAAGAACGGTGGGACGACCCCAATGCAAAACGGCTGGTGACTTCACCAAGAAAACAAGTATTAATTAACAAGAGTAAATCAAACAAGATATCACAAATCACTTAACTTCTAATAAACTGCGACTTCTCGAGAAGGCCTGGCCCAGCACCCCCAAAAAGCTCTCCGAAACCGACCGCTGCCAGCCGCTTCAACGGACGCAGGAAGGCGAGCAGATCTCCCGTCTCACGGCGTCGCAGCTCGCACCGGCCAGACGTCGTGGGTTGACTCCTGTTGCTCTCGTGTCGACCGCAAAGTCACTACCCCTCGCTATACGACGCGGCCCCCTGGAATCACGTGGCGTCCTCACATGCGCCGACGCTCAAGACGGACAAGTCATCTTGTGTCTCAGAACGCGACCGACCAACCGATCGATCCAACCGCCAATGACCATTCCCTGAGCAAACTCGAGCAGACGGCCTAACGCGCAGACTCAGATGCAGGAACTAAGCTCCGACCGGGCGACCGCTCGCTGAATTCTCTTACTGTTGGAGTCGAAAGACTCTGATTTTGCCGGCTTTAAAGGTTGATCCGAACGAGAGACATACTAGCACTCTAAACGCCAGAGGCTTGAATAAGTGCGGGTATCTGGACCGATGTGTCGAGAAATTTCAACAAATAATGTGAACAACGTAATAATTGACTAGTTTTTGACCTCAGCTGGTTCCATAAGCTGCCAGTTTTTAAAAATATAATTCTATAACTGATTATACAGGAGAAAAGATTTTATTAAATAAAGGAGGGAAGCAAGAACTATACTTTTAATTATCACTAATAAATATAACGCAGTGGCACTCCATGGGAAATACCCAGTACGAAAACTAATTGTAATTGAAAATGATATTTTGCCACAAGTTCAACACTCCACTTATCCGGGGAAGTACATTACTTTTAACGACGATAAGAATGTACAGAACGTTACTCAGATATCAGAGTGAATGTAGCGCTATAAGCAGGACATTAAAAAAATACATGAACAATTAAAAAATAATTTTTTAGAAGTTGATGGCTGTATCTGTTCTACAATGTGGCTGCAAAATGTGCGTTATGAAGAGAAAAGACTCTAGCCACATTCAGAAGGGTGAAACGAAATTTTTACGAGCAATCAAAGTTTCACAAGTTGGACAGGATTCCTAAAAAACATACGACAAGAACTAAATATTTTTGCAGAAAATGACAAAATAGAACACCGACGCAACCTGAAGGAACGTCTGGGACGAATGAAAGAAACGAGGTCCTGAAGATGGTCTTGTAATACAAATCCAGAAGAGAGAGGGATATGGGATCAGGGTCACCTGGTGTCCGGGGATAGCAGGACACATCCGGCTTTTTACACTCGTGTCCGGTCAAACAGACACAAGTCCGGCATGTCTAGCCTTTTTTCGACTTTTTAGCAGTGAAGTGAAGAACACACAACGCAGGCCAGTTCCAACCTAATGCCGTAAGCGAGAGGAGTAAGCATAGAGAAAAGTAAGGAGATATATCATAAGGATATACAAACATAACAACCAATGCAGTTAGTATGATCTAGGCTCTACGTTCTGCTTCGTAAACCAAGCGAGCGTTGCACACAACGCCAGAACCATGCTACGTGCATACCGAGCTGCAACTGTTAGAATTCTGTATTCGAGAATACGCCAGGTTTCGCAAATTGAATTTGTATTCTCATGTTCTTCAAGTCACAAGATAACAGGTTCCATTTTAATTGAATAAAGCCATTCACAACTTTTACATCCCGGTATTTAAGTGCCTGACTCACGTGTGTACGAGCTTCTGTGATAAAATGTATTGGGGATCGGGGCCGTTCCCGTGCTCCTTTCTAAACAGCCTGTGGGAGAAGCGTGGCTGTTCCGACGCCGGCGCCTTAGCCCCCAGTACATTTTATCATAGAAGCTCCCAAGTCGGAAGTCGGAAGTATCTCTAAAGGTCCGAAACACACTCAGAGAAAATATTAAACATTTATAAAAAGAACTTACTGTTATAGAAGTTGTTAAATACGCGAGAAACCGCACCTAAAACCACATGAAAAAAACAGCGGGTAACTGTCCATGTCAAATTTTTTTAAAGAGGCCACGTGTGGCGTCCTATAAACACAACACCTCGTGAATAATTCTTGATTTTCTTAAATTTTTGTTTATTTTTTTCTTTTTGTGTGTGTGTGGGGGGGGGGGGGGGGAGAGGGGGGTAATAGTCTTCCGACTTCCTGTGCCGCCGGCCGCGGTGGCCGTGCGGTTCTGGCGCTGCAGTCCGGAAACGCGGGCTATTACGGTCGCAGGTTCGAATCCTGCCTCGGGCATGGGTGTGTGTGATGTCCTTACGTTAGTTAGGTTTAAGTAGTTCTATGTTCTAGAGGACTTATGACCTAAGATGTTGAGTCCCATAGTGCTCAGAGCCATTTCAACCATTTGAACTTCCTGTGCCAACCTCTTCATCTCTGAGTACCACATGCAACCCACGTCCTTAATTATTTGTTGAATGTATTGCAATCTCTGTCTTCCTCTACAGTTTTTGCCCTCTACAGTTCCCTCTACTACCATGGAAGTCATTTCCTCATGTCTTAACAGATGTCATGTCATCCTGCCACTTCTCCTTTTCACATAATCCTTTCCTCTCCGATTCTGCGCAGACCTTATCAGTCCACCTAATTTTCAACATTCCTCTGTAGCACTACATCGCAAATGCTTCATTCTCTTCTTTCTGGTTTCCTCACAAACCATATTTCACTTCCATACAAAGCTGTACTCCAGATGTACATTCTCAGAAATTTCTTCCTCAAATTAAGGCTTATGTCTGATACTAGTAGAGTTCTCTGGCCCAAGAATGACCTTTTAGCTAGTCCTAGTCTGCTTTTGATGTCGTCCTTACTCAGTCCATCATTGGTTCTTTTACTGCGTAGGTAGCTAAATTCCTTAACTTAATCTACTTCGTTACCATCTATCCTGATGTTAAGTTTCTCGCTGTTCTCATTTCTGCTACGTATCCTTACTTTCGTCTTTCTTCGATTTACTCTCAATCCATATTCTGTACTCCTTAGATTTTTCATTCCGGTCAGCAGATCATGCACTTCTTCTTCACTTTCACTCAGGATAGCAATGTCATCAGCGAATCGTATCAGTGAGATCCTTTCACCTTGAATTTTAATTCCAATCTTGAACCTTTCTATTATTTTCATCATTTCTTCATCGGTGCACAGATTGAACAGTTGGAGGGAAAGATTGTTTCCCACCTTTAAACCCTTTTTAATTGGATCATTTTGTTCTTGGTCGTCCACTTTTATAATTCCCTCTTACCTCTTGTACGTATTGTATATTACCCGCCTCTCTGTACAGCTTAACCCTATTTTTCTCAGAATTTCGAACATCTTGCACCATTTTGCATAGACGAGGATTTTTACAGGTCGACAAATCCTATGAACATGTATTGAGTGTGCTTTAGTTTTGCTGCCATTATTAACCGCAAAGTCAGAATTGCCTCTCTCGTGCCTTTACCCTTTCTGAAGCCAAACTGATCGTCATCTAGTACATCATCAATTTTATTTTCCATTCTTCTGTGTATTATACTTGTCAGCAACTTGTATACATGAGCTGTTAAGCTGATTGTGCGGTAATTCTCCAATTGCCAGCTCTTCGTAATTGTGTAGATGATATTTTTCCAAAAGTCAGACTCGTACTTTCTCCACACCAACGTGAATAGTAGTTTTGTTGTCACTTGCCCCAATGATTTTAGAAATTCTACGTCTACATGTACATCCATACTCCGCAAGCCACCTGACGGTGTGTGGCGGAGGGTACCCTGAATACCTCTATCGGTCCTCCCTTCTATTCCAGTCTCGTATTGTTCGTGGAAAGGAGGATGGTCGGTATGCTTCTGTGTGGGCTCTAATCTCTCTGATTTTATCCCCATGGTCACTTCGCGAGATATGCGTAAGAGGGAGCAATATAGTGCTTGAGTCTTCGGTGAAGGTATGTTCTCGAAACTTTAACAAAAGCCCGTACCGAGCTACTGAGTGTCTCTCCTGTAGAGTCTTCCACTGCAGTTTATCTATCATCTCCGTAACGCTTTCGCGATTACTAAATGATCGTGTAACGAAGCGCGCTGCTCTCCGTTGGATCTTCTCTATCTCTTCTATCAACCCTATCTGGTACGGATGCCACACTGCTGAGCAGTATTCAAAAAGTGGGTGAACAAGCGTACTGTAACCTACTTCCTTTGTTTTCGGATTGCATTTCCTTAGGATTCTTCCTATGAATCTCAGTCTGGCATCTGCTTTACCGACGATCAACTTTATATGATCATCCCGTTTTAAATCACTCCCAATGCTTACTCCCAGATAATTTATGGAATTAAGTGCCTCCAGTTGCTGACCTGCTATATTGTAGCTAAATGATAATGGATCTTTCTTTCTATGCGTTCGCAGCACATTACACTTGTCTACATTGAGATTCAATTGCCATTCCCTGCACCACGTGTCATCTACATCTACATCTACATGACTACTCTGCAATTCATATTTAAGTGCTTGGCAGAGGGTTCATCGAACCACAATCATACTATCTCTCTACTATTCCACTCCCGAACAGCAAGCGGGAAAAACGAACACCTAAACCTTTCTGTTCGAGCTCTGATTTCTCTTATTTTATTTTGATGATCATTCCTACCTATGTAGGTTGGGCTCAACAAAATATTTTCGCATTCGGAAGAGAAAGTTGGTGACTGAAATTTCGTAAAAAGGTCTCGCCGCGACGAAAAACGTCTATGCTGTAATGACTTCCATCCCAACTCGTGTATCATATCTGCCACACTCTCTCCGCTATAACGTGATAATACAAAACGAGCTGCCCTTTTTTGCACCCTTTCGATGTCCTCCGTCAATCCCATCTGGTAAGGATCCCACACCGCGCAGCAATATTCTAACAGAGGACGAACGAGTGTAGTGTAAGCTGTCTCTTTAGTGGACTTGTTGCATCTTCTAAGTGAAACGCAACCTTTGGCTCGCCTTCCCGACAATATTATCTATGTGGTCCTTCCAACTGAAGTTGTTCGTAACTTTAACACCCAGGTACTTAGTTGAATTGTCAATTCGCTGAAAGATGGTCCTGCATTTCAGTACAATTTTCCGTTGTTACAACCTCTCGATATACCACAGCATCATCCGCAAAAAGCCTCAGTGAACTTCCGATGTCATCCACTAGGTCATTTATGTATATTGTGAATAGCAACGGTCCTATGACACTCCCCTGCGGCACACCTCAAATCACTCTTACTTCGGAAGACTTCTCTCCATTGAGAATGACATGCTGCGTTCTGTTATCTAGGAACCCTTCAATCCAGTCACACAGTTGGTCTGATAGTCCATATGCTTTTACTTTGTTCATTAAACGGCTGTGGGTAACTGTATCGAACGCCTTGCGGAAGTCAAGAAACACGGCATCTACCTGCGAACCCGTGTCTATGGCCCTCTGAGTCTCGTGGGTTTCACACGACCGTCTTTATCGAAACCCATGCTGATTTCTACAGAGTAGATTTCTACTATCCAGAAAAGTCATTATACTCGAACATAATATGTGTTCCACAATTCTACAACTTGGCTTTCTGAGTGAATGTTATCTATTCCTTCTTCCTTATTTGATCTCTTAAATTCTGATTCTATTACTGGATCCCCTGTCTCTTCTAAATCGACTCCTGTTTTTTCTTCTATCACATCATACAAACCTTTCCTTCATAGAGGCTTTCAGTGTATTCTTTCCCCCTATCTGCTCTTTCCTCTGCATTTAGCAATGGAATTCCAGTTGCACCCTTAATGTTACCATCCTTGCTTTTAATGTCACCGAAGGTTCTTTTAACCTGCCCGTATGCTGAGTCTGTCCTTCCGGCAATCATTTCTTTTTCGATTTCTTCATATTTTTCATGCAGCTATTTCGTCTTAGCTTCCCTGCACTTCCTATTTATTTCATTCCATTAGGTTGGCACTACGAGAGCGAAAGATCCACACCGACGACTTCGCCCTCTAGCCGGCGCTGTGCAGCTCTACGAGCGCCGCTCCAGATTCAGCCCATCTGATCACGAGCAGACAACCAGCTAACATTGTTTCATTTTTATAGTGGGCGAGCCTCTACACATTTTGCCTGTGTAACTGCTGTTAGCTTTGATACATCCGGCTTCGCACCTACGTGCCCCTCTGTACAAAGTTCACGTATATTATTGTGTTGAGATATAGTAAAACCACTTTCACTTTAAGAACGTAGGCGTCCGCGGCCGGTGTCATAGTGATTAAAATTCTACTGTGTATTATGCCACGTCATTGCTAAAAACTAACAACAATAATAAACTAAAAGCGACGTTTCCTCAGGGAGGAAGGGCCGTGAAATTCGGCCGAAACGTCGGTTTTAGTTTATTATTGTTGTTAGATTTTAGCAATGACGCGGCATAATACCCAGAAGAATTTTAATCACTTTTACTTTCATTGCAGTACCAAGAGTTCTAACCCACCCGCTCCTCCTAGCTTCCTACATTCAGCCAACCCTGTAAATTACAGGAGCAGACCCATGTGCTGGCTTTTAGGCGGGATACAAAACTCCTGTAACCTTTTCTTCTACTCCTTCCACTACAACTGCGTTCCAGTCTTTCATGACTATTAGATTTTCGTCTCCCTTCACATTCTGTATTACTCTTGCAGTATCCTTATAAACTTTCAATATCTCTTTATCTTCAGATTGCAACATCGGCTTATGTGCCTGAACTATGGTTGTCGGTGTTGGTTTGCTAGTGATTCCGATAGGAGCAACACCACCACTGAACTGTGCACAATAACCAAAAATGTTCAAATGTGTGTGAAATCTTATGAGATTTAACTGCTAAGGTCATCAGTCCCTAAGCTTACACATTACTTAACCTAAATTATCCTAAGGACAAACACACAGACACCCATGCCCGAGGGAGGACTCGAACCTCCGCCGGGATCAGCCGCACAGTCCATGACTGGAGCGCCTTAGACCGCTTGGCTAAACCCACGTGCACAGTGACTCTCTCAGGCCTACCTTCCTATTCATAACGAATCCTATCCCCGTTATACTATTTTCTGCCGTTGTTATTTATTTATTTACTCGATCGGCATTTACAAGGCGAAATATTAAATTTGAACATTACAGCATTAAAAATGAGACATTCAGCTTTACCTAATTACATAATACAAAATACAAAATTTTATACTATATGACTTATTTTTTTTTAGCCATTCAATGGCATTGTCCGTGAGATTATGTATATCCTCCAGTTTACCTTTAAAACCATGCACAGTACACTCGATCAAGTGGGCCATTGATTGATTGAGTCCACATTCGCACTGAGGGTCGTTCGCGAGGCCCCATGTTGTCATCATCTCCCTGCATCTTCCGACACCCGTCCTCACACGGTTCAGCGTAGTCCACACTCTTCTGGGAAGCTTAAAGCTCTCTGTTTGTATGCTTGGGTCAGTAACTAGTTTTTTGTTCTTTACTGCGCTTCTACTCCATAAACTCTTCCATTCATTTTCTGGGTCGAAGGGAAACACCTCTTCACCTATTTGCCATAGAGGTGACCTCGATCTCAGGCGGTTTCTGCCGTTGTTGATATTACCCCATACTCATCTGACCAGATATCTTTGTCTTCTTTCCATTTCACTCACTGATCCCTACTAAATCTAGATTGACCCTTTGCATTTCCCTTTACAGATTTTCTGGTTTCCCTACCACTTCAAGCTTCTGACATTCCAGTCCCCGACCCGTAGAACGTTATCCATTCGTTGATTATTCAGGCTTTTTCTCATGCTCACTTCCCCCTTGACAGTAACCTCACAGATATCTGAATGGGGGACTATTCCGGAATCTTTTTGCAATGGAGAGATCATTGTGACACTTTTCCATTACAGGCTACATGTCCTGTGGATATACCTGTACGTTAGGCATCTTAAATACAGTTGTTTCCATTTCCTTTTGCGTACTCATATTCGAAGGAATACATCATATTGACAGTGCTGATCTTCGGTCCTTAGGGGAAGTTTCCCACGCCTAGGACAAGAGAATGCCTTGAACCTGTGTCTGCTCCTCTGCCTGCTTTGACAAGGGCGTTGTCAGAACGAGGGCGACTTCTTATTCCCCATTTGTACAAATATTTTACCTGCAGTTTAAGCAAGATCGTTTATGCAGGTTGAGTCACTAAGTATTGCCATCAAGAATAACTCTAGCGGCTATCGAGACGAATCCAATGATGTGTAACAGTAAGGTGTTTGAAGGACAACGAAGGCCACAAAGATGTCCCGAACGTCCATTTACAGAAGGTGTTCGAAGTGATGACCATTGATATCAATGCAGTCTGCAGTCTTCTTATCATGGGTTAAGTGGAATTCCTTATCACATCGGCACTTATCGAAGCACATGTCTGTCAATTCTCCCTCGGATGTCATCAGATGCAGTTGGAACGCCATTTAAATGACGTCTTTTACGAATCCCCACAAGAAAAAAATCCAGAGGCATCAAGTCTGGCGAACGAGCTAGTCACGATACATCTCCTCTGCGTCCAATCCAACGATTATCTTGGCGGCTCGCACATGCCAGCCCAGACGCGGGAGATTGCTGCGTTGCCAGTTGCACGCTCCAAGAGAAGTGGCAAACACATGGTGTTTCGACTGCTTTGACACACTTTATCATTCGATTTCACAAAAAATATTTGTCCCAAAAATTTGATTTTTACACATCTTCTTGACTGATACTTCCGCCCCCCCTCCCCATAGATGACTTAATTTTGTTTCGATGTTCAACGCAGTTATTGTGCAGCATTAGATGTAGTAAACCATTGCACGAAATTGTGAAGAGTTTGCAGAGGTTAAAGTCCATAGCGTATACTTTCCATACGGCCGATTCCGGTTGCCATTAGAAATTTCAAAAAATTACAGTCAAACGAATAAAAGTCATGAAATAACACTTGGTATTGTTTTTAAATAAAGAAAGCATTAAACACCAAAGAACGTTTGAACTCAAAACCTTTCGCTTAGGAGCTAAACCCATTAATCATTACAGTAATGCAGCTCATCAGTCAGTAGATCTCCCAGAGGACTTTAAAATAACACGCAAAATACCGACAAACACTGTTGGTATGACTATGAATTACTCAAGTTTCGACGAAGTACAGCAGGGAATAAACAATTACTGCTGTTCTTTAGTGCGAAAAAGCGGTTAGTGAGAATGATAAAAACACATTTCCTTGCTATCGCCTGAATTAGGAGGCTTATTGCTTGTTTGGTTTAATTAATTAATAGAATATGAAGCAACTGGTATATAGAATGCTTTTTCCAAACTGTCTATTAAAGAAAGTCTACTATCAAGACATTGCTTTTGTTCAATTACATTATTTATGATTGAATGTTTCTAAAACTGAAGACACTCGTCCGTGCTCTGCACTGTAGTCGAACTCTGGCAACGTCGTTCTCTGTTCATTGGCTGACTGTGTTATGTGTTGTCAGATGCACAGAACGAACCTAAACTCGGCCGCCATCGTAAATGACGCGCACTTTAGTTATCGATAATGTAGCTGTCTTCAGTTTCATAGCCGTCTCTCTCAAGCATAAGGTTATGCAAAACAACACAGGCCTTTACATGATCTGTAGAGTATGGGTGACTCGACTGTATTCTCCTTCTTTTCAAACGACGTTCACGTAAAGCTCATGTGAACATTTTTACACGATTCATTTCACTGGGACTGTCCTAAGAGGTGGGGAGCAGTGAAATGAAGGGAGCTAATGTGCCGCCCACAAAAGTAGCTTCGTAAGAGATGTGTAACCGCTGCAGCCGTGTGCCCTGTACGCGATGTCGTTTAGGTAGCTGCCAAACAAGTGAGCCACGTGGCTAGCACCAAGTTGGAACCTTCAGGTAGAGCACTCTAACATTCTGCGTGGTGTTTGTTTGTTCTATGCGGTGTCTCCCTACCACTTTCGCACAACGACGCTCTGAGCGTGTTTTTTAGGGAATTGACTAGTTTGAACCTGGGACCTGTTGCTGGTAAGGAGACGCCAGACCACACATGACATGTAGAGTTCAGAAGAGTTCAGTGAGACTAGCGATGATATAACCAAATAGTTAATGATTTCAGCGTCAGTTCCACTGCTCTCCCTGTAAAAGAATCTTAATACTAACTTAATTTAGTGGAAGGGGTTCAAGGCTTTCCTATTTTTAGTTAGCTGGTAAAATAACGTCGGAAAAGCAGTTAAGTTTACCATTGGAAATTTTATTCTACTCACAAAACATTGTTTATAAATTGCACTATTGATAAAAGGAAATGTTTTAATACAGGATGGTAACAACCAACTGCGTTCAACAAAAATGTGAACGAATATTCCCTGAATGGGTTTCCAAGTTCTACAATGGATCAAAGGATGGCCTATGCCATGTCACATCTATAATCCAGGTTTAAATTAAGTTGCACAAACGAAAAAAGTATCAAAATGGTCTACAGTGACCCTCAATTATCTTTAATTACTTATCGAAATTGTCGTAAATTACAGTGGCTGATGTGGCTTCTCAGTAACTATATAACAGAAAAATCATCGCGTTTCAGATTTTTACTTCAAGTTGCAAATGTGAACACCATGAGCTTTAATTGACGATCGACACTAGTATTACGCAAAAAGGGGGTGTAACAGATGAGACTTCTGCAGTTCTGAGTGAAGCCTTATGCGCTCAAAAATGCGGCATCGCGTGCGCTCATTACCTTTTCGTTGTTCGTCAGTTGGCGGTGGGCAGCACAGCTCCGCTCACCTCGCCGTCTCGAAGAAACTCTCTCCTAACGTCTCCTTACTACAATTTAATGAAGTTGGTTTAAAAAAAAACTATGTGTGTTTTCATCTGACCAATCAGGGTCTCAATATTAACCTTAAGCTCCGCCTACAAAAATTCTGTCTATCCAATGAGAAACGTTATACTTTTCGTGGTGGGGCAATGTTTTTAAAGTTTGCAACGTAACAGAGACGCGAAAAAGTCTCACGCTAAAACTTGCAACTGGTGTGGTCCTTTTAGCGTTATCGTAAGATCTATACTGTTCTTCTGGAGGGCTCTACCTTTTAACATGGGTTGGGGGTGGTCCTTGACGTAACAGAGACGCGAAAAAGTCTCACGCTAAAACCTGCGGTTGGGGTGGCCCTTTTTGTGTTATCGTAATCTTACCCGCATGGCTGCAACGGATCGTGCAGCCACGTCTCGATACCTGAGTCAAAAAATGGGGACGTTTGCAAGACAACAACCATCTGCACGAACAGTTCGACGACGTTTGCAGCAGCATGGACTATCAACTCGTATTCAGCACGCTCGCTACTAGGCAAGAAGACGGAATGGTGGTACAATTCCCGCCAGTAAGTAATTACTAACTGAAGAACGTTTCATTAGCGCCCCGGCGCTCTGCGGGATCACTCAGCTCCGCTCACCGTCGGCCTCTTGATAACAACACAACCCCGGCTCGGGTCGTAACAATTTATTGCTGGTTTTCCTATATATTTTTAAATAATTGTACCCACATGCGTTTGTGAAATTTCACGTGTTACAGCATGTCCGTCTACGGCTTGCGGAACTTCACGCGTCCAGCGTGTACGAGTCCTGTACAGGCCAAAGCCCGGGTTGCCATTCGGCTTTGCTCGGACTTTCTCGGAAGAAGCCGAAGCAGCGCGACGTTTCATTTAGCGTTGGGGTGCTGCAGTTGTCGGTCGGCGCAACTCTCTGAGTTCGGCATAGTCGTGTCGTCAGCGCATTTTACCTTTCGTTATTTGTTAGTGGTGATGTTATCAATCTGTATAAGCGATGGATACTGCTTTTGTGCTATGATACTCCATTACAAAACCATGCACAAGAAATTTAAGGGTTCATTTGACAATGAAATAGCAAAAACTTACAATGATCGACAAACGACATTTATTGTTCTGTACATCAAGAAGCACTCTGCGCTAAATTTAGAAGCTTGGAGTACGTGAAGCAATCGGTAGCACAGACAGTAAACTTTCTGAAGTTGCACACATTATCCCATTGTCAGTCGCAACAGTTTTGAATGGAACTGAAGCAAGAGTACGGAGACTTCATATATATTTGCATAGTCGCATTTGTGGAACGATTTTTAGATTCAAAACTCGCTATCGTTGAATGTATGAAGGAAAAAGGGATGTAAAATCGAAAGTTTGAACATCTGGGGTGGATTGCATACATCGCTTTTCAAGCAGACTTCACTGCACCCTGACCACAGCAAAAGTCATAAAGTAACTTCTCTGATTTGATGGGGATCCATTTAAAAAGAAAATCACGCTGTAAAACGGAGCCGCGCAGGATTGGCCGAGCGGTCTATGGCGCTGCAGTCATGGACTGTGCGGCTGGTCCCGGTGGAGATTCGACTCCTCCCTCGGGCATGGGTGTGTGTGTTTGTCCTTAGGATAATTTAGGTTAAGTAGTGTGTAAGCTTAGAGACTGATGACCTTAGCAGTTAAGTCCCTTAAGATTTCACACACATTTGATTATATTTTTATTTTATTTTTATAATTTTCTTAAGGGACACATTCTGACACAGGCAGTACAGTTTGAATATAATCATTGGCTTTCAAGAAAACAAGAGGCTTGAAGAAATCGTTGCGACCGCGAAACAATTACAAGTACAGTTTTATAAGGGTTTTGAGGACATTGTCAATCTTAAAGCTGCTTTTCATCTGTTTTCGAGATCGTTTGTCGTTTGAGTTGAAAGCACGACGGTGTATACGCAGATGTAACCGTCGATCTGCTGGATAATTGCAGTTTTAATACGTTTTTGCGTTAAAACTGTCCAGAGCGTCTACATTGCTTTCCTCACGGAAGGGTTTACAAGTTTCCATAATGAGGGTGCTAGAGTTCTACAATATTTCGATTATCGTATTTGTTTGAAAATGCTTGTTTTTATCATAAAACTACATCAGTCACGGTTACGTGGCACCTTGAATGTGAAACTCTGTGACATTGTCTGCTTCTGGCCGTAAAAATTATATTATCTTCAGCGTGCCAAAAATAATGAAATAATAGCGAATTTTTTTAATGTAATCTATGTTGTGTCTGCACTGTCATTTAAATGTGGCGCGTTCGCAATTTTCCGACATATTGGCCGCCACTTTGTGAAAGGAAAATTCATAGCAAGGCTTTGCACAACTTATTAAGTAGAATTACTTAATGTTTTCTAATTACGTGTTATGGGTTTTGTGGCCTGGTACTTTACTGCTCCCGGCTTTTCGCCTGTTAGCAGTTTAACACTTTTCATCTGTTTCGGTGAAAAGTGCCTGATTGTGAACACACTTTTACAGGAATAAGCAGCTGGGAACGACACTGTCAGACGATGTCTCAGAACTATCACCGCATAAGCCGGCTGCGGTGGCCGAACGGTTCTAGGCGCTTCAGTCCGAAACCACGCGACTGCTACGGTCACAGGCTCGAATCCTGCCTCAGGTATGGATGTCTGCTTAGGTTGGTTAGGTTTAAGTAGTTCTAAGTTCTAGGGGACTGTTGACCTCAGATGTTAAGTCCCGTAGTGCGCAGAGCTATTTGAACCACTTCACCGCATAAAATCTCTCGGGTGAAGAGGCGACTATACCCGTGTGTTCCGTATGGCAGAACGCTAAAATAGTGCGCTGGATGTGCATAGCGTGGATTCCGCTTGAGACCGACTGCAGACGGGGCTGTGGCGGGCTCTGTAAGCCCGGCGTCGGCCAACCGTGCTCCGGCTGTTAGGGGTGTAGGCGGCGCTCCTTCAAGTCGGCGAGAGGCCGCATAATTGCCGGTAATCGCAGTGAGGAGGGGGGTGGCGGTGAGCTGGTGCGCGCTATTTCTGCCGGCGTTGACTCAGCGAGGGCGGAGAACACTCAGGGTATCCGCCGCCCCCTCCTGCCCCACGGTTTGCATTTTACGGCAAGCGGTGCTGGCGCCCCTGAGAGAGAGCTCTGAAGCTCACATTCTGCTTATTGAGCTGGGCTTCGTAGCATGATGGGGGGCTTCTGACACACTCAACCTATTTGTCCGGCACAGGTCTGAGCACTCTACGACAACAGCACGCTATCTGCAGGTGTGACCAAGAATTAGGTATAATAGAGACTGGAGGAAATTCTGATATGGGAGAACGGGGCAGCGTGGTCGTGGCTGACAAAGTGCCGTAAGCTTCCTTTGGGCTATGAGGTGCTGGCATCAGGCGTGGAATGTCTTAACGTTTTCTGCCTGGAGGGCCCTGTTACCCCATGAAGTCTAACCTGTCTGCTGTGCCGCTCCTAGGAGCTATAATAATTTTTTGAGGATTTTAGTTACTATGATGTAAGGTGAATGGTCAGTTCGTGTATGTACTATGGAGACAGAATATTACTTACCGCATGTCTCTTTTAGTGAAATGCTTTTGAAAGTGTGATATGTTAACTCCGTATTCCTATTTTAGTTACTGAAAGTTCGGTCGTGCTGTTAGAGGGTACAGAGCTTTTCTGTAAAGGCGTCAACCAATGCGAGTAAAGTGACCATCCCGGCTGGAGCTTCAGGCCAACTTGCATTGGGGAAAAACGTAAAAGCAGCCGAAAGAAGAGCTCGCAGTGATACTTACAGCAAGTCTTGAGAAGAGTGTATGAGCTGTGAAGAATAATTGTCAACCTGAAGGTAATAATAATAATAATGGCCTTTGACGAGGGCTTCCCGTCGGGTAGACCCCTCGCCTTGTGCAAGTCTTTCGAGTTGAAGCCACTTCGACGACTTGCGCGTCGATGGGGATGAAATGATGGTGATTAGGACAACACAAAACCCAGTCCCCGAGCGGAGAAAATCTCCGAACAAGGCGGGAATCGAACCCGGGCCCTTAGGATTGACAGTCTGCCTCGCTGACCATTTTTTTTAAAATCTCATTTTGTTCGCTTTCGTTCGATACATCTGCTCGGGGGTCACTCAGCTACCGGGGGCGGACAACCTGAACGTGAGAATAGAGGATTAAGTACCAATTGTGATAAATCAGGGAGTGCTAACACTGTACAGGACATGGGGAACACAGTTTAACTTTTATTTATTAAATGTGTAATTCGAATCATGTTTCACAATAAGATATGACTAGTTTTTGTTAAAACAGTATTTTATCCCTTATTTTTACTTTTGAAACTAAATGGCCACTTCACCCCCTCATTTCGGGAAAAGTGACCGTTTTGCCAAATTGAATATTCTAAAGTGCTTAATTTGATGCTTAGCTGATTAAACTACTTAGTATTATAATTTAATAGTTGTAGATTATAATCACTCATTTCTATGCGTTTCCGTCTATTGCTACTCGGTTTAAATAATAATAATACTTTAGCGTGGCCACTTTGCTCGGTACTTCCCAACGAAATTTATTTTGTTAGGGAGTTAAGTTATAAATTACAATAAGAAAGAACTCTCTCCCGATTTTCAGTGTCCTCAAGACGAGAGTAAGACGGAAATTACCTATCATATTCCCTCTGTAAGTGAGTGACGTTGTGCCGCGTTAATTTTAATACTACGTCGTTCAAAACTTAATTATTGGTGGTCACTGAGGTGGCGCTGACCGTTAAAGGGGCCTCTCGGTTTAAACAAAGGTGCAAAGAGCACATGGCCACCTACCTGGGAAGCACTTGGTGTTCAAAACCAGCCAAGTAATGACAATCTAATAGTTCTAGAGAGTTCCCTCAGGTCACTTTTAAGACGGGCACAGCTTTGGGTTGTGACGTCGGTTTGGAGCGTCGATAGCAAACAGAGGCTAACCCCACCGTCTCCCATCTTCTTGCTGGGGCCGACGTTTTAAGCAGGAGCCAGCAGGTTTGTCCTGCCTCATCTGTAGGCGTCCTGGAGCAGTCAACACGCAGTGTCTGCGTGGTGAGTGGCCATTTCAGAGCACGTCGTGGTGGGCGCCACGTTGCGGAAAACCTGGCTCTTGTGACTCCCACACTTACAGCAGAAATGAGAGCTTTTGGAAATCGAGTATGACCTTTACTATTCGCGAGACGTATATAGGGTGAATCACCTAAAACTTACACCGCAAATGTTGCGAAAATGGAACGTGTTATTGATGTGCAGTTTTCATAGAGTAAATTGGTAGTCAGGGTCTCGTACTCTTAACTGACAAACAGATCGTAAAAATACCTATAAACTGTATTCTTTTTGCCAACAAACACTATTTTAATAGGAACAATGCCTGTTGACATTAACAAACAATCATTTTTCAACATCTTCAACCGCTTACGTGAAAGTGGTAATGTAACACCTAGACAACGTAACAGAAGGTAACAAGTGTCGACAGAAGAGGGGGAAATTAATGTTCTTGTAGCTGTTGCAGCTGATCCACACATTAGCTCCCGCACAATCGCACGATGAAGCTGCATGATTCAGCAAGTGTTCCGCACATACTCAATCGATATAGGTTCCATCCTTATCACATTTCTCTCCATCAAGAGCTTCATGGAAACGATTATGAAAATCGTGTTAGGTTCTGTACATGCGCATTAGGACAGGATACTTAAAATGTATCTTCTCACTTGTTTAGTGATGAAGCCACATTTACCAGTCAAGGGCAGGTAAACCGCCGAAACATGCACTGTTGGCTGCTGGCAATGCTCGTTGACTTCGTCAGTTGGGACGTCAGTGTCCAAGGACTGTAAACGTTTGGTGTGGGTTTGTGAATCATCAGCTCCCAGACGCGTTTTTCATAGACGGAACAGTGAACGTGCACACGTACAGCAGCCTCGTAACGGACCATCTACCACCGATACTAGAAGTCGTTCCCCTACAGATTAGGAGGAACCGGTGATACCACAACGATGGCTGTCCAGCCTATTGTGCACTAAGTACTCAGCATGTATTCACGAACTGTTTAAAGATCGTTCCCCAGATTTGACACCTGTAGAACTTTTTTTTTCGGGGAACGCTTAAAAAAAAGAAAGAAACCGCACCCTACACGGTTTTACCAACTGCATGTCTTACTGCAGCCTACTCGGACATCTGCGCTGAAATGCTAAAACGTTTACAGCAGATCTGTATAGCCGCTGCTTGTGGTCATTTTGAATACACACCCTGTGATGGTCACAGTCCACATAAGTACTGTATGCACTTGTGTTGTTCTTTAGTGTATGTTACCATAGGTATTGTACAAATGTCGGTGTGAAAACTTGAAAGGTATGTGCTGAGATTCGATCAGGATAGAGGCAGTGAAAAATGTCGATAGTTACCAACCGAAAGGTTGGACGAGCAGTACATCTTCAAGTAGTAAGATCTTTGACAGCTAACAGACCTAGGTGCACGCGGCAAAAGTTTGGGTAGTGGTGAGGAGATGCGCAGAGACAGGAGACGTGTTTCGAGTCTGAGCTAAATGCCTGCAGGAGGCACCCGGGTCGTGACAGCATCAAAGTAAGAATTGGCGCTATGTACATAATAAGCTACATATTGAGCGAAACTCGGCACATACCTGGGGAAACTAGAAAGAATAATTAATAAAATAGGTTTTCTTTGGTTAAATAATGTCTAAAAGCTAGATAGAAATCCTATTGTTGAAGAAAAAAGCGTTTTGTGAAACTTTCTCGTAAATCCATGCTATAGAAGTTTTTTTTAGTTTTTCTCATTTGCCTCAAAAGTTTGAACAATAAATATTTTTTAGATAAAATTAGAGTTTCATCTCACACCTTATGTCGTTCTCCGCATCCTGTGCTTGCATTGAACCAAAAGGTACATTAAAGTAAAGTTCCCATGAGTAAAGCTAATAATTTCATTTATCAGAGTAAAATAATCTATATGCCATTGCACAGTTGGCAAATTATTCAGATCAGGACAGAATTTTTATTAAGTAACAAACAGGGCCAAAATGAATAAAGTTATCTGTTGTTGTTGTTGTTGTTGTCTTCAGTCCTGAGACTGGTTTGATGCAGCTCTCCATGCTACTCTATCCTGTGCAAGCTGCTTCATCTCCCAGTACCTACTGCAACCTACATCCTTCTGAATCTGCTTAGTGTACTCATCTCTCGGTCTCCCTCTACGATTTTTACCCTCCACGCTGCCCTCCAATGCTAAATTTGTGATCCCTTGATGCCTCAAAACATGTCCTACCAACCGATCCCTTCTTCTAGTCAAGTTGTGCCACAAACTTCTCTTCTCCCCAATCCTATTCAATACCTCCTCATTAGTTACGTGATCTATCCACCTTATCTTCAGTATTCTTCTGTAGCACCACATTTCGAAAGCTTCTATTCTCTTCTTGTCCAAACTAGTTATCGTCCATGTTTCACTTCCATACATGGCTACACTCCAAACAAATACTTTCAGAAACGACTTCCTGATACATAAATCTATATTCGATGTTAACAAATTTCTCTTCTTCAGAAACGCTTTCCTTGCCATTGCCAGTCTACATTTTATATCCTCTCTACTTCGACCATCATCAGTTATTTTACTTCCTAAATAGCAAAACTCCTTTACTACTTTAAGTGTCTCATTTCCTAATCTAATTCCCTCAGCATCACCCGATTTAATTTGACTACATTCCATTATCCTCGTTTTGCTTTTTTTAATGTTCATCTTATATCCTCCTTTCAAGACACTGTCCATTCCGTTCAACTGCTCTTCCAAGTCCTTTGCCGTCTCTGACAGAATTACAATGTCATCGGCGAACCTCAAAGTTTTTACTTCGTCTCCATGAATTTTAATACCTACTCCAAATTTTTCTTTTGTTTCCTTTACTGCTTGCTCAATATACAGATTGAATAACATCGGGGAGAGGCTACAACCCTGTCTCACTCCTTTCCCAACCACTGCTTCCCTTTCATGCCCCTCGACTCTTATGACTGCCATCTGGTTTCTGTACAAATTATAAATAGCCTTTCGCTCCCTGTATTTTACCCCTGCCCCCTTTAGAATTTGAAAAAGAGTATTCCAGTCAACATTGTCAAAAGCTTTCTCTAAGTCTACAAATGCTAGAAACGTAGGTTTGCCTTTTCTTAATCTTTCTTCTAAGATAAGTCGTAAGGTCAGTATTGCCTCACGTGTTCCAACATTTCGACGGAATCCAAACTGATCCTCCCCGAGGTCTGCATCTACCAGTTTTTCCATTCGTCTGTAAAGAATTCGCGTTAGTATTTTGCAGCCGTGGCTTATTAAACTGATAGTTCTAGAATGACAATTTTATGCCATTGCACTACGGCTGAGTTGAATATATGTTTTATTATCGGCTAAAGGGGAAGGAGTGCACGAGCCAAGTCCACAGACGCAGTCAGATGCAGGTTGGTGACTTTCGTTTATTTTTACCACTAAACTTTCATGCAGTCAGAAGTGTATTTTGAGTATTAATTTTCCAACAATATTTTCATGCTGTCGGATAAAGTTCAGTTCACTTAAATACGCAGTCAGATGCAAGTTTTATTAAAGACTAAAGCAGTCGCATGCAGTTCAGTTTTGTTTAAATAGAGAAGTTTTATTAACAACACTTTCAAACTTTTCAAAATACGATATCTCGTAAGCGATTCACAAACACTACTGACATTTCCATTTACGCTTCTTTTAGTTTGTTAATATCAACAGTCATTGCTCCCTTTAAAAAAGTGCATGGTTTCAAAAAATACACTCTGGCTGTTGGCTAACAGTAAGATCCCCTGACTACCAATCTATTCTGTAAAACCTCACATCACCATCACTTCCCATACCCGCAATGCATTCGGTGCAAATTTTAGGTGATTCACTCCGTATAATCTACGTGACGTTCCGATCGGAAGACAGCAGCCAGATCACGTCTATATAAGACGGCGAGATGCTACCGCCCACGGACCATATAACACGCCATCGTATTCTACTGTTTCTCCTCATTGCTAGTATTTCTCCCTCTCACTTGTGTCAATCTTCCCTGGTGCAATTTTGTGACTTCTATTTTTAACTGGTGCTTGATCACACGTGAAACCTGATACTGACTACAAGTGAACTCTTTCCTCCCATATTCGTTCACATGTTTGGTTGAAAATCTTAAACGCAGAAAAATTCTAATTAAAAACTCAAATTTTGTTTTCTCACCCTTTTATGATTCTGGTACGACTCTTGTGTTCATCCATATCGCGACGATGAGCTTAATGAGTCGTTGGCCAAATTGAATACTTGATATACACCCTTAAGTAGGATCGAGTCAAATCCTTCCGAAGCTACACAGTACGCCATTACCTTCTGTAGGTTCCACTTGTTAGCACAAGCGGTGAGGTGGAGAGGTGATGCACAACAAAATGAAGAGAGATAGCTAAGTACAGGGTGTTTCAAAAATGACCGGTATATTTGAAACAGCAATAAAAACTAAACGAGCAGCGATAGAAATACACCGTTTGTTGCAATATGCTTGGGACAACAGTACATTTCCAGGCGGACAAACTTTCGAAATGACAGTAGTTACAATTTTCAACAACAGATGACGCTGCAAGTGATGTGAAAGATATAGAAGACAACACAGTCTGTGGGTGCGCCATTCTGTACGTCGTCTTTCTGCTGTAAGCGTGTGCTGTTCACAACGTGAAAGTGTGCTGTGGACAACATGGTTTATTCCTTAGAACAGAGGATTTTTCTGGTGTTGGAATTACACCGCCTTGTTGCAACAAGATGAAGTTTTCAGCGGACGTTTAATGTAACCAAAGGACCGAAAAGCGATACAATAAAGGATCTGTATGAAAAATTTCAACGGACTGGGAACGTGACGGATGAACGTGCTGGAAAGGTAGGGCGACCGCGAAAGGCAACCACAGAGGGCAACGCGCAGCTAGTGCAGCAGGTGATCCAACAGCGGCTTCGGGTTTCCGTTCGCCGTGTTGCAGCTGCGGTCCCAATGACGCCAACGTCTACGTATCGTCTCATGCGCCAGAGTTTACACCTCTATCCATACAAAATTCAAATGCGGCAACCCCTCAGCGCCGCTACCATTGCTGCACGAGAGACGTTCGTTAACGATATAGTGCACAGGATTGATGATGGCGATATGCATGTGGGCAGCATTTGGTTTACTGACGAAGCTTATTTTTACCTGGACGGCTTCGTCAATAAACAGAACTGGCGCATATGGGGAACCGAAAAGCCCCATGTTGCAGTCCCATAGTCCCTGCATCCTCAAAAAGTACTGGTCCGGGCCGCCATTTCTTCCAAAGGAATCATTGGCCCATTTTTCAGATCCGAAACGATTACTGCATCACGCTATCTGGACATTCTTCGTGAATTTGTGGCGGTACAAACTGCCTTAGACGACACTGCGAACACCTCGTGGTTTATGCAAGATGGTGCCCGGCCACATCGCACGGCCGATGTCTTTAATTTCCTGAATGAATATTTCGATGATCGTGTGTTTGCTTTGGGCTATTCGAAACATACAGGAGGCGGCGTGGATTGGCCTCCCTATTCGCCAGACATGAACCCCTATGACTTCTTTCTGTGGGGACACTTGAAAGACCAGGTGTACCGCCAGAATCCAGAACCAATTGAACGGTTGAAGCAGTACATCTCATCTGCATGTGAAGCCATTCCGCCAGACACGTTGTCAAAGGTTTCGGGTAATTTCATTCAGAGACTACGCCATATTATTGCTACACATGGTGGATATGTGGAAAATATCGTACTATAGAGTTTCCCAGACCGCAGCGCCATCTGTTGTTGACAATTGTAACTACTGTAATTTCGAAAGCTTGTCTGCCTGAAAATGTACTGTTGTCCCAAGCATATTGCAACAAACGGTGTATTTCTATCGCTGCTCGTTTGGTTTGTATTGCCGTTTCAAATATACCGGTCATTTTTGAAACACCCTGTATTTACTGCAGACTGTCTCCTCGACTTACCGACAATCGAAACGCAGACTCGGTACGATATTTTGCATTAGTAAAATGATTACGACATCCTCAATTCGAAAGTTGGTTTGAACACCACTTTCCGTATATCCTCGCCAATGAGCGCCCATAAACCACACATGAACACCACGCAGTGCTCTACTTAACTTAAATTCGTTACAGGTGGGTTGTCCTTCCCTTCCTCAGACCTCTTAATTGGGTTAACCTGACAATTACATGGAGACCTGAAGCTTAAATATCTATGATGCTTTTCGTATCTCGATAACACCGTGTAATACGTGTATATTTCTATTTTATATTGTCAAACCACAATTTATGAAAGATTTTTATATTTTATTAATAGGATTAAGTAGGAATAATTAATATTTGTCATGTTGGAAATAATTGTGGTAGCAGGGAATGTCAGCACCAAAGTATTGTTTGCAAGAGAGACCGCAAACTGATATAATTTTAAAAAGGGCGGGAGGGACCGCGTATGGATACATTTTAAGAAAAGAGTGCGAAAGCATTGATATATTTTGTAATGGAAGCAGGGATTGTCTGCACCAGAAAGCATTGTTGGCAGGAGAGACCGCCCTTTAGTGTTCGTAGGAAGTCAGCAGTAAGCGAGAAGTGAAGCGAGTCGGTAGCAGGTCCAAAGCGAAAGATTGAGAGGAGCGGTGTGCCTGCCAGCCACCAGCTATGATTTACAAGAGATTATAAGCGGATGTACAGAGACATCAGCTAACTATTATCATAAGAGGAACTAATATTATTGAATTATTTTCTTCGCAAAACTCAAGGATACTCAAGGTAGGTTTGCCCAACGCTAGTTGTAAGATTCTTGTAAAAAGGAAGTCCCATTTGAACGTTTGTAAAATCATTTCATTTCCAGCAGTAAATATTTGAAGAAACGTTTTCAGAATATAATTAATTTTTGCCAGCAATGTTGCATTACTGATTATATCCATCCCAAAAACCATCAACGTAAAACTTGGCATAAATTTTATTGCTGTAGAGTAAAAGTGTAACTATGAATTACGTAACTTCAGTCAAATTAATTAAAGAATAACGTCAGCTTTGCTATTAAAGAATAACGTCAGCTTTGGTAATAAATACAGCACTTACTATGAAAGCCCACCAGAATTTAACGGAGTAAGTATATTCGTGTCGCAGTTCGATGTAGCAGTCAGATGGCGATCCAGCGATCCAGTAACAGTAAAAAAGGTAAGGAACAGTTTTGGGTTATTGCAGATAAAGACTGAGGGCCACGACGACGACGACACATTCTGTGTTTCGTCGAAATAATCAGAAAATCACTTTTAATAAGCAGCAATTAAATTTGTGTGCGAAGACTGAGAAAGAGGATAAATTTCAAAGGGAAGATTTCATTTGTTATTATTAAGCAAGAGATAGAAGTGCTAAGGAAAGGTTTCATAGCTTATTGAAGAAGGGAAAGCTGCGTAAAAGAAAAGAGAGATATAGAGGAGACGGGAAGGTTTCAACCGGAAGAAAAGCTACATTAAGACCTCAAGCTTAAATACCTATAATGGTATTCGTATCTCGATAACGCCCGTAGAAAAGTTTCATGGAGACCCCAAGCTTAAATACCTATAATGGTATTCGTTATCTCGATAACACCGGAAGAAAAGTATAGAAACCGACAAAATTGTAGTGTTTGATTGCTAACTTATTTTTACACTGATAAACCAAAACATTATGACCATAGCCCACCGCGGCGTTGGATGCCGCCTAGTGGCACTGGGGCACGTGACGTGGTAGCAAAATCGTGTAAGCGGAGCAGAAAAGAAGAGGGGACACCCTGGCGGAGATATGGACTGTAAATGGAGAACTCCGTTTAGATAGGCGGCTCTTACAAAGGGCAGATCATTATTACGCAGAGTCTGTGAACGACTACCTTGAAGACGACGAAGCTGGTCGAATGTTGAAGTGCTCTGGTCGTGAGCGACTACTGACAGAACTAGCAGACAGTGCAACTATCATTAGGCGCTAAATGGTTGGACGTCCACGACTCTTCACAGAACCCGGGGATCAGAGGCTTGCTTGGTCTGTACAGTAGGACACATTGTGATCCGTGGCATTTCTGTCAAAAGAGCACAATGCTGGAGCACGCACAGGTGTTTTGGACCACACCGTTCATCGTACGTTGTCGAACATTGAGCTCCGCAGTAGATCAGTCATGCGCGTTTACGTATTTGACCCAGCGACATCGTCATCCACATTTGCAGTGAGCATTGGACCTTCGGGATTTGAACGTCGATCAATGGAAACATGTCGACTCTTTGGGTGAACCATATTTCAGCTACACTAGGTGGATGACCGTCTCCACAAAAGCCATCATCGGCGAAGGGCGGCTCGAAACGTGCAGTGCGCTCCTGCGTTTGCACAGGACCTGTGGTAGTAACGGAATACCGGACAACTGCGAACTACCTGAATCCCTGCATACTTGATATCTTCCCCCACGGCGATGTCATCTTTCAACAATATTGTGTTGTATTCTATTGTATGGAACTGGGGACCCAGAAACGACAGAGATGCTTCGTCCCTGCCGTAGCCCTCAATGGTTCACAACCGCACAACAGACTACAGCAGTCCACTAACCCCACTGCCGCCCCACACCGAACCAAGGATACTGTGCGGTTCGGCCTTCAGTAATCACCCCCCCCCCCCCCCTCCCGGGAACGTCTCACACAAGACGAATGTAACCCCAATGTTTGCATGGTAGAGTAATGATACGCAAATGTGGAGAACGTGTTTACGCAGTAATCGCTGACGTAAGTGTTACTGAGGCGGAACCAGCCCGCACTCACGGAAGCAGATAGAAAACCGCCTTATAAACCATCCACACACTGGCCGGCATACCGTACCTCGACACTAATCAGCCCGGAAAGCAGTGCGCTGGACCGAACGGTTAACCGGGCGGGCTTCAAAAGAATAGTTGTCCGTGTCTCGGAGACAGAATGATGCTCTCCTTACCAATTCTACGCAGCACTTTCTCAGTTTTTTTGTCTCGTCAATGAACCTGATTTTCAACACCCTTCTGCAGCACCACACCTGAAACTTCTGTTCCGGTTTTCCCAGGTCCATGATTGAGTTCCATACAATGTTGTGTCCCAAGCGTACATTCTCAGAAATTTTCCTGCAATGTACTTCCGATCTTTGGTGCCAGTTGACTTCTTTTGGCCAAGTATTCCGTCTTTGTCTGTGCTAGTCAGTTTTTAATGGCCTCCTTCGTTCACCTTCCTTCATCCGCCGTGTGTTTCTTGCTTCCAAGGTAGCAGGATTCCTTCACTTTGTCTGCTTCGCGTTGAGAGAGTACGAGTCAGTCTCACTATTGTCCATGTTCACGAGGACTATATGACGTCGATTTTGCATCCAAAGCATCGTTTTTGTGAGACGACAGGAAGTTATCAGCGTGAACAGAACAGGCTTTGATGGGAACATTTACATTGTTAATGCATGCATTATCGTTATGGCAGCTCTCCTTCATATATATATATACTAAGATGGTATATGTTCTTTCGGATATGTCCGAAAGAACAAATACCACCATAGTAGATATATATTTAAGGCTCACCGGCCACTTAACCATCTTCTTCTTCTTCTTCTTGTTCTGTGCGAATGCACAAATAGTGCCTGAACTCTTAGGGGAATCGGCAACGCGCCGCGAGTAATGAGTATAATGGGCGGGGGCACTACGAATGTAGTGCGGGACAACACGTTGAGAATGTGGGTTTCGCGGGAGGCGTGCCACACATAAATCCCTCCAGTCGCGCTGTCCTCTGTGTCCTCGGTGGCTCAGATGCAGTGCGCCAGTACGGTAGCTCAGAGTGTTCGGTCAGAGGGTTAACTACCCTCTGTACAAAAAAAAAGAAAAAAAAGAAAACTGAGTGAACGGATCAACAAAGAACCTGAACAGCTGTCATCGGACGTCAGCTACGAAAGGATTCGTCGACCAGTATAGAGCAAAATGAGATTTAAAAAACTCCCTTGAACCATGGGTAGGGCGTCTGCCATGTAAGCACGAGATCCCGGGTTCGATTCCTGGTCGGGGCACACATTTTCATCTGTCCTCGTTGACGTATGTCAACGGCTGCAAGCAGCTGAGGGTGTTTATTTCGTTTTAATGTCATTCATACTGCCTACTCAACCTGACCTACTTCTTACAGACTGTTACCTGTTTATAACGACGATAGACACTCGCGGTGGCCGCACGTTCACTAGACGTGCCGCTATTGCATCAACGATGTTCTTGTGGTCAAATCAGACCCCTAGAGAAGCCTTCGCATCGGACGTGTCATCATGCCGTCAATGTTGTGAAAAACGTGTATGGCTGCAGGGGGATTACGTCGAGAATTGACACAATTCTGACTCTTGTCGTGTGATTAATTTGTGAGAAAAAAATTGAGGTTTTATAACTCATGTGCACCTCCTGCCGTTAAAGTCTGTAGAAAAGACGTGGCCTGATTTCTTGAACGTTTTAAATCGTTCCGCAAACTGTTCTTTATTAGGAAAGTCCATGAGACGTATTTATGGGCGAGACAGATGCCCGATTTGTAATGTGACACAGAATGAAAGTCTCCACACCAGAGTAGCTGACACAGCTCTGACATTTCGCAGTAGTGGCGGACACCACCACATAGGTTCGAACTGTCCACCACGTGTGAGCTTGGCCGGAAGGCAGTGGTCTGAAGCAGAGATCTGACAAGAAAGAGTTCTTATCAGGAAGATTTATTTTGCATAGTCTGTTCGTGACAAGGTTACGTTAAAAACCATAGACTTACGTATCTTCTCCTCATACAAGTTTCAAAGTTAGTTCTTCTCCCATTTTTCAAACGACTCAGCACAGCAAGAGATTTCCCAGAATTGTGGAGTCTTCTTTTTAAACTGCAGAAGGATCGTGTTTGCCAGACCTGTTATCAATACTATGCTGGTGAAAATCAGAGACCGTGTCGGCATTGCATTGAGAAATTGCGTAGGAAAAATTTTGGGGCAGGTGGTAAACTGCGAGTTCTTTGTGTTCCTAAGTCCTGATACCCCTCGGTTACCTCCAGCATCGTTTATTGAGGTGTCGTTCCATCGACGATTATTTGTCACTGCTAGAGCCGGCTACACATCGGTTTCTCAAAGAAAATAATGCAGGTGTCGTCTCTCATCTGGAGAATTCCTGAAACGCCTGTTTGAAATGAAATACCTTTCGATAGCTGCCGGTACTGGCAGAAGTAAAGCTGTGAGGACGGGGCGTGAGTCATGCTTGGATAGCTCAGGTGGTAGAGCACTTGCCCGCGAAAGGCAAAGTTCCCGAGTCCGAGTCTCGGTCCGGCAAACAGTTTTAATCTGCCAGGAATTTCATGTTATTCCTCACTTTTTTGGCTAAAATACGCTTTTTCAACATAATCTCCGCTCAATGCGATGGCCTTACTGAACGTCACTGGCAGGGCTTGTATGCCCTCATGATACCACTATACCGGTCAACGTCACAGTCAACGACTTGCTGCAACAATAACATCCCAGTCATCCACGTACTGCTACCGGTGGAGTGCATCCTCCTTTGGGCAAAGTAGAAGGAAGTCGGAACTGTAGGATGGATGACGAAGAACAGTCCAATGAAGTTTTGTGAGGTCCTCTCTGATGCGCAGACTTGAGTGGGCCTTGTGTTGTCATGGACGAGAAGAAGTTAGTTTGCATTTTAACACGCTGAAGTCGATTTTTCAGTTTCATGAGGTTGGTACAATACGCGTCAGAGCTGAGCCTTGCTCCACGAGGGAAGGCATAAAAAATAACTCACTCAGAGTCCCCGTCGATCGTTGGCATGCCTTTTTCTTCGGAGGAGATGCGGCATACCGCCACTTCTTGGGTTGGCGTTCTGTTTCCAGTTCGAACTGGTGAACCCATGTTTCATCGTCTGTGACGAAATTCGATAAAAATTGTCAGAATCAGGCTCGTAACTGGCGAATAATTCCACTTAGATTGTCTTCTTGCTGCTTATTGACTGATGTTCGGCGGCAAGAACACAGCGGGTATACATCTGTGAGTATCCCAACAGGTGGACGAGTGTGTCAGCACTATCAAGAGAGACATCCAGTAGAGCAGCGAGGAATCTGATTGTGATCGGTCGATCACCTCGAATAAGAGAGTCCGCACGTTCCAACATTGCAGGAGTCACAGCTGTGGGTGGCCGGCCAGCACGCGGGAATCGAGCGGTTTGAGCGTCCTTGTTGCGATAATGACAGACACCTCGCCCACTGCCAGATGTCTGTAGCTTTTTTGCAAGAGCTCTAAATATCTCCGAAGCTCTGATTTTCCGCCAAAAGAACCTCAATGATAGTTCTCTGCTTGGAAGGCAACTCCGTTACAGACGCCATTGTAAAGGCTATTTTAGCTCCTTTACGTATCGGAACTTCATGAAAGTACAGGGGATAAAGAGGTGACATTCCATATGTCCCACAACAAATTGAACTTTTTTTTTCAATGGAGACTATCCAAGAGAAACATATGTTGCGTTAGTTACCGTACGCACCGCATGGTTTTTAGCAACACGTTATTGTCTTGTAAATTGAAACCGCCTTTTCTTGTTGCACTGTAATTTATTTCTCCCAGACGCGTTTCGCCTTCTTTTACGCTAAAGAACCTCCAATGCGATCTAGAACGACATAATTTTGTTTTGATTATGTTATATTTAGATCATCAGGCAGTTCACGTCGCGTTTTTATGTAAATAAGCAAGTACTTACAGTTTGTTGGTATCTGCGTTTTCTTTCATCTGGTCTGGAGGTCGCACTACCACTTCATTTCCGAAAACATAAGCACAATTTTATGTCCCGAACATTTTCCTTCACACAGTTGACCATGTTCACGCTTAGTTTTGTTGTTCACCATTACTCCTTTATGTTTGCGAACAAATATATGTAACTAGTGGCGAAAGAGTATCAATGCACCACAGAAATAAGGACAAACATGGTGAAGAGTGTGAAAGAAAAAGTTCGGAATATAAAAATGAGCTTATGTTCCGGAAATGACGTGTAGTGCAACCACCACACCAGATGAGAGGAAACACAGATGCCAACAAACTGTAAGTAATTACTTAATTACATAAAAACCGCGACTTTAACTGTTTCGTAATCTAAGACTAACACATTTCAAAACAAGAATGAATCGTTCCACATCCCACTGAAGATGCCTTAGAGTTCAAACAGGCGGAATGCGTCTGGGAGAAATAAATTACAGTGCAGCAAGTAAAGGCGGGTTTTATTTACCATACAATTATTTCTCTGCTTGCTGAGGGATATGGCTACAAAAACAAACTTGTTAAGTCGTTATTGACCTAACTGTTTTGGGAATCGTCGGGTATTTACAAGAAAAATGTTTATTATAATCACTGCTGAACGTCCAAGTTCATTTTAAATATTCTAGTGTGTGGGGTGGAGTGATAATGGAAAATTGTTCCTACATTGACATATTGACGAATATACGTATTTACATTTTCCACTCGCCCATTTTTATGCACTGGAAAATTAAAAAGGAAAATGCACTCACACGTATACAGGGCAGAATAATTTGACCACCTGTACTTACTCGGGAATGGTTTATTAACAAGAGGTTGGATCCCAATTGCCCCGTAATACAGCTGCTATTCTTCTTCGAATACTGGCATATAATGATTGCACTCAGTACTGTAATGATATGTCACTCTTCGATCAGAACCTCTTCTAACTCCTGTAGTGACGAGGGAGGCGGAAATCTGCTCCGGCACAGCCGACAAGGTTTCGATAATGTTCAAGGCCACGAACTCTGCTGCTGTCCAGTTGCATGTTTCTCATACCAGGATTGTACCGTCCTATCTGTGTGTGTGTGTGCATTATCCTGAAACATGGCATCATTTTTGGGGAACAGCATTTGAATCATGGGGTGCAGCTGATCACTTAAAATGTTCACATAGTCGTTGGCTGTAGCGCGCGCTTTATGAGTAGTGATGGGACCAGCTGAATACCATGATATGGCTGCCCACAAGATCACGCTTCCACCTCCATGCTTAACCATTGGAATCAAGCAGTCATAACTGTAGACTACTTCGGCGTTCTCCAGATGTAAACCCGCCACGATGTAGGAAATAACGAATACGTTGACTCTTATGACGTGTTTCCACTGATCAGTCGTGCAGGATTTATGCTCCTGACGCCATGTTTTACGCTTCTTTGCATTGCTTGTTGTCATTAATGGTTTCGGTATGGCAGCTCATCCATGAATATTCGCTTTATGCAGTTCTCGGCGGGCAGAGGCAATAGACACGGTGTCTCGAAGATGGCTACTGAGCTCTACAGTCACTTTAGCCGCCGTAGTTTTGTGCTGTTTTGACCCAAATCGTGTTAGCATACGCCGATCTCTGTCATTTAGTTTTTATTTGCGCCCACTATTACATTTACACGATGTCTTCCCATATTTTCTGTAGGCTATCATCACTGTTGAAACAGTTGCTCTCGAAAATTCAATAAGTTGGCTGTATGGGTTACTGATGATCCAGCTCTTAGGAACTCTGTTAGGTCTTTCAGTGTACGTCGACCTCGACCTCTCAATGCAAATATGAAGTGTGCACCACTCGACAACAACCTGCACCATATCAACAAATACCCTCCCTTCGCACGCACCCTCATAGTTATCTACGATCCAGCGGTTACCTCCACAGAAACGTAAAGATAAGAAACAAATTTGTGCGGTAAAATGTTATAGCCAGAACATTTGAGTCCTGCTGTAATGTAATTAATGAGTTCACCTAAAAGAGCTGCAGTCGAACGCTCGAACGTAATTCCAAACGACTCAAATCAAAATATTTATACTTCAACAAAATTTACTTATAATTATCAAAGCATTTGTAGCCCTATGAAGATGCTTAACCCAACTGAATAAAGCAAGTTTGGTTGAGAATAAAAATAAATTTTAGTCTATAAGAGGATTCGCATTGAATTAACCAGTAGGGAAGAATGCCTGCTAATGTTTGGAATATAATCAACAAAAGATGAAGGTCAGTCACTTGACAGAAGACGTCTTTCTAAAGCTCGATCTCTATATTTTTTCTGTTTTGCCTGAGCAGTGCACGAGATGCATAACATTTCCAGAATTCTGGAGAGCTTTCCCGTTATTGTTCCTACATCTACACCTGTATTCTGCAAACACCACGCGGATTACACGGCACTCCATACACCGAAGCGCCTGAGAAACTGTTGTAGGCATGCGTATTCAAATACAGAGGTACATGAACAGACAGAATACGGCGCTGAAGTCGGCAACGCCTATGTAAGACAGGAAAGACTGCAAGTGTCTGGCGCTGTTGTTAGATCGGTTACTACTGCTACAATGGTAGGTTATTAAGATATAAGTGAGTTTGTACGTGGTGTTATGGGCGGCGCCCGAGAAATGGGACCAGCATCTCCGAGGTAGCTGAAAGGTCCTGTAGCCACCTTTCATTAGCCCATTTTCATTACCATTTCTCTTTCTTTCCCTTGTTTCTCTTTTCTCTTTACTCTCATAGTGGCGTGATTGAATGAATGTGGTTGTGTGTCACGTTGCTAGACGGTGGTCTAGTCTGCTGCAGAAAGTATGCGATAGTCGTACAGATTCAGCAGGAGTGGTACAGAATAGCCCAACTCTCGTAGTGGTCAAGTCGGCAAAGAGGTTTTCGCTACTTGTGAGAAATCCACCTGTGTTAGGTTGGTGGCGGAAATGGCATATTTGGGTTTTCCGGGCCACGCGGAGCGTGGAAGAGGCTGGAGAAGTGGGAGGCAGTCTGCCGCCGGTGCGGGAAGCGTCCACAGCTGTGCTCCAGTCGAAGAAGATTGAGTTAGCCTGGCCGCGTGGCGCGTTGTTACTTGGCGAGGGGAGAGCTGTTAGCTTTTGGTCTCGCTTTTCAGCTCTGAAACATTGCTTTGCCTTGTCGCAGCAAGGAATGCAAAACTTCTGCAGATTTTCGTTTAAGTAAATTTCTATAGCAGACTTGGATCCACCGGAAGAGCGCCACACAAAAGTGTCGATAAGAAGTAAGCACTCGCTTCTGTATGAATGTCTGTTTGCTTTCAGCTGTGCCTGCATAAGCTTTCACCTTTCTAAATATTTATAGCTTTGCCTCCTCGTAAATTTTCCTTGCTTTATGTGTCTTTCGTCCGTGGGGAGCCAACCACGTGGTAGAACATTATAGTTGTTGGGCTACTGGCATCACTAACTGTCCGATCGCATATTTGTTTTAGATAATGTTAACATGATTGTGTGATGTGATATTGCTGCAATTTGGGCACTATGCCTAGAAATTGTTTCTCCACAAACCACATGTTATCAGGAATCGTGCACATGCCTCACATCCTTATCTTAGGAATAAATGATTTTATCTACAATTTTCTCTTGTGTTCAGAGATTACGTTTTTGCACCTAAGCCACTCACCTCGTAGCTTTCCCGTTAGTACATCCAATACGTTTCCTTATGCACAGGTCCAGTGATTAGTTTCCCTTTATTTTAAGACAAATCCCTTAGATTAAGTATTATTTTCAGGTGTGTTGTTGGGAGCTGATCTTCTGCGCAGTGTTATTGCATGTGCTATTTTATTTTAAATGTTTGATTGTCGTGAACAGTGCACGGGGAATACTATTAATGGCATCGTATGGCCGCATTTCGTGGTCATGCCATAGCGTTCTCGCTTCCCACGCCCGGGTTCCCTTGCTCGATTCCCGGCGGGGTCAGTGATTTTCTCTGCCTCGTGATGGCTGGGTGTTGTGTGATGTCCTTAGGTTAGTTAGGTTTGAGTAGTTCTATGTTCTAGGGGACTGATGACCATAGCTGTTAAGTCCCATAGTGCTCAGAGCCATTTGAACCATTTGAATTACATCGTATCCCCTAAGAGCGACATCACAACGTATGCATTTTTCTGAGTTTTTGGTCTGTGATCAAATTTATTTATTTTCCGACTCGACCAAACCTTTGATTAGTTGTATGGTTAGAGTCGGTGGCGGCCCTAATATTCTCATGTTAATTTCATAAGCAATAAGTATTTCCATTCCCAATAATAACGTAATAACCCGTAGTAACAGGCTAGTTACATAGCGATGAAGTAGGGATTTTTCCGTAGGAGCATTATTTCCATAAATGTACCGATAATATCAGGAATCCGGTAACAAATCAAATCTCCCACATCGCTGCGGACGGATAAAGGTCCTGCAAGAACGAAACCAACGACAACTGAAGAGACTCGTTCAACGTGACATATGTGCTACCCTTCCGCAAATTTCTGCAGATATCAATGCTGGGTCATGAAGAAGTGTCAGCGTGCGAACCATTCAACGAAATATCACCGATGTGGACATCGGAGCCGAAGGGCCACTCGTGTGCCCTTCCTCACGGCACGACACAAAGTTTTACGATTCGCCTGGGCCCGCCCGCACCGACATTGGACTGTTGATGACTGGAAACGTGTTGCTTTGTCGGACGAGTCTTGTTTGAAATTGTATCTAGCGGATGGACGTGTACAGGTACTCTGCAGTGATGTGGGGCGTGTGCAGTTGGAGTGATATAGGACCCCCTGATACCTCTAGATACGACTCTGATAGGTGACACGTACGTAAGCATTCTGTGTGATCACCTGCGTCCATTCATGCCCATTGTGCATTCCGACGGACTTGGTTAATTCCAGTAGGACAATGCGACACACCACACGTCCAGAATTGATATAGAGTGGCTCCAGGAACATTCTTCTGAGTTTAAAATCTTCCGCCGGCTAGGAAACTCCCCAGACATGAACATTATTCAGCATATCTGGGATGCCTTGCTTGTCAGAAGGGACCTTCATCCCCTCAAACTCTTACGGATTTATGGACAGCCATGCAGGATTCATGGTGTCAGTTCCCTGCAGCACTGCTTAAGACTTTAGTCGGATTAATGCCACGTGGAATTGCAGCACTTCTGTGTGCTCGCAGCGGCGCTACGCGATATCAGGCAAGTCTATCAGTTTCCTTGGCTCTTCAGTGTATTATACCGGTTGTTTCGGCTTCCTCCCGTTCGATTAAGCTATGGAGTGCGGGAACAATGACTGTTTAAACGTCTCTGTGGGTGCTGTAATTCTCTAGCATTTGTAGACTTAGAGAGAGCTTTTGACAATGTTGACTGGAATACTCTCTTTCAAATTCTGAAGGTGGCAGGGGTAAAATACAGGAAGCGAAAGGCTATTTAAAATTTGTACAGAGAGCAGATGGCAGTTATAAGAGTCGAGGGAAATGAAAGGGAAGCAGTGGTTGGGAAGGGAGTGAGACAGGGTTGTAGCCTCTCCCCGATGCTATTCAATCTGTATAGTGAGCAAGCAGTAAAGGAAACAAAAGAAAAGTTCGGAGTAGGTATTAAAGTCCAAAGAGAACAAATAAAACTTTGCGGTTAGCCGATGACATTGTAATTCTGTCAGAGACAGCAAAGGGGTTGGAAGAGCAGTTGAACGGAATGGACAGTGTCTTGGAAGGAGGGTATAAGATGAACATCAACAAAAGCAAAACGAGGATAATGGAATGTAGTCGAGTTAATTCGGGTGAAGCTGAGGTAATTAGATTAGGGAATGAGACACTTAAAATAGTAAACGAGTTTTGCTATTTGGGGAGCAAAATTACTGATGATGATCGAAGTAGAGAGGATATAAAATGTAGACTGACAATGACAAGAAAAGCATTTCTGAAGAAGAGAAATTTGTTAACATCGAGTATAGATTTAAGTGTCAGGAAGTCTGTTCTGAAAGTATTTGTATGGAGTGGAGCCATGTATGTAAGCTAAATGTGGACGATAAATACCGTAGTTTGGACAAGGAGAGAATAGAAGCATTTGAAATGTGGTGCTGCAGAAGAATGCTGAAGATTAGATGGGTAGATTACATAACTAATGAGGAGGTACTGAATAGGATTGGGGAAAAGAGGAGTTTGTGGCACAACTTCACTAGAAGAAGGGACTGGTTGGTAGGACATGTTCTGAGGCATCAAGGGATCACCAATTGAGTACTGGAGGGCAGCGTGGAGGGTAAAAATCGTAGAGGGAGACCAAAAGATGAATACACTAAGCAGATTCAGAAGGACGTAGGTTGCAGTAGGCATTGGGAGATGAAGAAGCTTGCACAGGATAGAGTAGCGTGGTAGCATGGAGAGCCGCATCAAACCAGTCTGAGGACTGAGGACCGCAACAACAACAACATTATATCAATTACTTGATATAATTATAGAAAATTCCGGTATCTCGCGTTACCTAGCGACGTTTGGTAAGGGAATGCCAGCGGGGAATGAACACGGGGCCCTGTGTGCCGGTGGACGCAGCTCGCCACCCCAGTGCCGCCAGCGGTGCCAGCCGTTGACCATTACGCCATCGCGTAAACCGATTAAATTTAATCAAAGCTGTGAAATTAAAACGGGCGCGAGCCGTACTTTCACCGAAGCAGTTAACACTTCAACGGTGCCGGTTCTAGTTACTGCGTAATCCTGAACGGTGTGGCGCTGCGCCGCACACAAATTAATTGACTCACCTGTTTATGAACAGAAGGCAGCGCCGCAGCGAGCGCGCCCAAACCGCAATTCTGTTACGCAGATTGAAATTCAATTTACATATATACTGTAAAGTAGTGCGCCACCGTGGGTAGGGGGGCGCGATGCGGGCGGCAAGTCGGCGCATGTTCCATCCCGGCTCCAGGGCGTCCGCACAGTATTCGAAATGAAAGATATTGCGTTTCTTGTACCACTACCACGAAAGAGTGTGGTGTGACACAGACCTTACGGCAGACTCTTCTTTCGACCCTCTTTCCGATGACGATGTTCCCTGGCTGCGTGTAACTGAAATCCTTTTCGGGATTGGTATTTTCTACCCCTTTATACTCGAGAAGTGGTTGCAGAGTGAAAGACAGGCGAATACGAAGTGAACAAATTCTGAGTATATCACATTCACATGCATAATTTGGATCTCTTTGTTAGACTTAAACAGTGGCGTAGCGTGGTTGTAAAGGTTGGGCAGAATCTATAGTTATAAGTAGAGAAAATAGTAGAATAAACAATAAATTAAACAAATGTAACAAAATGGATCAAATAAAACAACAACTACTACTATTACTACTACTACTACTACCACTACCACCGCCACTAATAATAATAATAGTAGTAAAAATATAATCATAATAATAATAATAATAATAATAATAATAATAATAATAATAACTAACTTGTTCAAGAAACGATGACAAATTTGTAGTACTCCAGCAACAAGAGAAGAAGCACTTATATTTTCTTGTACACAAGTGCAATACGCCTGTCTTTTCTTTCCACGAGTAAGTCTATAACCCGGTCTACGAAGATCTGATCACTGGATAGCTCTCCAAGTAGTGTCTTTTCTATTGCTAACGCGCTCAAACATGACAGCTGGGTGTTGGACATTGAATTCCTTAAATAATTCTTCACTCGGTTAAGAGTACTCATGCTTCGTTCACTGCTTGCTGTCGTTGCGTGTAGAGTCAAAACCAAAAGCAGGAACTTCGTTGTTTCTTGATAAACAGTGTCTACATCATCGTTGACAATGTACTTTAACTGGATTCTTGAAGATCAGTGTTTTTTCTCATGAGCGTATGTGTTGCACAGATCATTTTCAAGCTGTTCTTGTTTGGAAAAAGAGTACTGTTCAAATAATTGAAGCAGTTTCAACTTTGGGAATTCTTTTTGATAGTTCAGGAAACACTTTTCATTCAAAAGTTCAAGAAACTGAATTTGGGGAAAGTCTTGAAATCTTTTTTCGATCTGAACAATATGCAAATCCAGTATCTTGTAAGTTAGTGCTCTGACAGATGTATTTTGACTACCACAAAATGATAAGTTGCCATTCATACACCAGCTGCATTTAATTCATTCATTAACGAATGTTTCCGTTCTTAATTGTGGTAAGTTTCTCAAAATAGTTGTTATTTCATCGTGGCAAGCAGTTATACTGACAGATTTTGACTGAAGAACATTAAAGAGATGATCAACATAAACAAAGCACCCTAGGTAGAAGCAAAGCAAGTAGACAAACGTCGGATCATCCATCCTTCGTTTCATTCCCACAACACAGCTCAAAGATTCTGGGTCCCACTGGGAGTCTGTATCATCAATTACATAATTATAAACACTATATAGCTCTGAGAAATGACTAGATATTGTTAAAACTGCCCTGGAACGAAAGTTCCAGTGAGTGATGCTTGCATGTGGCAGTTTAAATCCTTTCTGAGTTAGCAATACAGTTCGTTTTGATAATTTTCTGAAAAACGAATGGAATGCAGTAAGATCACTTACAAACATGCGTACTTGTCGTATGATTTTGGAGGCATATAACAGTAACAAATTCAGCTGGTATGCGTAACAATGAATAAACAGCGCATAGGGACAGAACTGCTTCACCAATTTTGTAGTCCTCTTTCTCTGCCACCCATTACTGAGCGCCATCATATGCTTGACTAACCACTTTTCCTTCTTCATTTCATTCTTTCAATACTGTATGAATAATGTTTGACAAATCTTCATCAATTTTATCTCCAGAAACATCGTAAAATCCAACGAATCTTTCCGCAATTTTGTCTGCAATACAGTACCTGAATATTATACTCATTTGACTCTTGCATGACACATGTAATGTTTCATCAGCCTCAATTGAAATGACATTGCAGTTCTGAATTTCAGATTTTATTTTCTCATTAACTGCTAGAGTTATCATTTCTATTACATCATTCTGTATATTTGGAGAAGTTCCTTTAAAGGTTGAAGATGATGACAGATGGCCTCGGATTAACGGCTCTCCTTGAGCTAGTAAATCCAACAATTCCAGATAGTTACCTTTTTTGCTGGAGGATTAGTCTTTTTGACTGATGCGAAAGGATAGTTCTTGTTTACAAAGAAATACAATAAGATGAGCACATACGCTCCTGTTGGATGCAATTTCTTCGTTGTATTTTATTTCTGTCAGACGAGTGGCTTCAGAAAGGGCGTGCTCAATTCTACTTTTGCCCAATAACTGAAATGATTCTTTGTTCTGCAGGTGACGTTTAGATATCTGATGCTCTTGTGCTTTCCAATCAAAGTTGTTTATGGTACAAATGTCCTCATTGCACAATTCTTTTTCACCACCAAACGGAAGACATATATAGCAGTATAATCTGTTATTAACTGCATTCGCAGTCAGCCAGGAATATTTTTCGTATCAGGCTGTCTGATAAGTGCGTTTTTGTTTGGCTTCACTTAAAACTACACTGAGTATACGAGTAGGTTGTTTGTCCTTAAATTTGCACTTTTTTCGTATGTTAATGTAGAACAAGGCGTTTTCAATAAAAATTCTATAAGGTGTTTATTGCTGCCTCATTCATGTTGGCGACACAACGAAAATATGCACTAAAATCACACAAGAATGACTATGAACACAGCCTCGCGACTGTTCACTTCCGTGTTAAAAGCCAGCAGAGAAGCGGCAGAGACTAATCTCGATACCTGCTAACAAGTGCAGCGCACCGGCCTTCGTGGAAGAGCGGTAGCGAAGGGGAGCCGAAAATGCCACTAACGCACAGGAGCACACAGTCAGGTAAGGGAAGGGAGGCAGAGACTGAGAGCAGTCGAGTCTCAAGCAGCAAACACACGAATACTCAGGGTGCGGCAAAACTGATGTCTTCGCACATTTAGAGCTCTTACTACAAAGTTGTTTATATTTTTGTTGTGAATTACTATTGCATCTTTTTTAAGCACGAATACAGGGGAGACTAAGTTTCAAAGTCTCCCTCACGCTACGCCACTGCACTTAAATCAGAACTTCTAACATGAGGTAAGTAATGTTATCTAGTTTACTACTTATTTCACACGTGATGTAAGCGAAATAGTTCAAACTAATGTAACATTCAACAAAATAGTCACGAATACTGTGGCTCGAAGGCTTCTTAAACAATAGAACCCAGTACGTGGTCCTCGATGGTGAGTGTTCATCGGAGGTAAGGGTGCCTTCTGGAGTGCCCCAGGGAAGTGTGATAGGTCCGCTGTTGTTTTCTATCTACATAAATGATCTTTTGGATAGGGTGGATAACAATGTGCGGCTCTTTGCTGATGATGCTGTGGAGTACGGGAAGGTGTGGTTGTTGAGTGACTGTAGAGGGATACAAGATGACTTGGACAGGATTTGTGATTGGTGTAAAGAATGGCAGCTAACTCTAAATATAGATAAGTGTGAATTAATGCATATGAATAGGAAAAAGAATCCCGTAATGTTTGAATACTCCATTAGTAGTGTAGCGCTTGACTTAGTCACGTCGATTAAATATTTGGGCGTAACATTGCAGAGCGATATGAAGTGGGACAAGCATGTAATGGCAGTTGTGGGGAAGGAGGATAGTCGTCTTCGGTTCATTGGTAGAATTTTAAGAAGATGTGGTTCATCTGTAAAGGAGACCGCTTATAAAACACTAGTAAGACCTATTCTTGAGTAGTGCTCGAGCGTTTGGGATCCCTATCAGGTCTGATTGACGGAGGACATAGATGCAATTCAGAGACGGGCTGCTAGATTTGTTCCTGTTAGGTTTGATCATCACGCGAGTGTTACGGAAATGCTTCAGGAACTCGGATGGGAGTCTCTGGAGGAAAGGAGGAGTTCTTTTCGTGAATCGCTACAGAGGAAATTTAGAGAACCAGCATTTGAGACTGACTGCAGTACAATTTTACTGCCACCATTTCGAGGAAAGACCACAAAGATTAGATAAGAGAGATTAGGGCTAGTACAGAGGCATATAAGCACTCATTTTTCCATCGTTCTTTTTGGGAGTGGAACAAGGAGAGAAGATGCTAGTTGTGGTACGAGGCACCCTCCGCCACGCACCGTATGGTGGATTGCGGACTATGTATGTAGATATAGATGTAGAATAAGATAACTAAAGAGACTTAAATTAAAAAAAACTGTGAAAATACAATTTTAACTTTGAAGAACAATGTATCATTAAGCGGGTATACTTGGATTTTCAGATTCAAATGTGATTATCATGACTGTTTTTCAACTTCTGAGATATTTATGTTAGTGAACGTATGGGCTAATATGAAAATATTACATTCTCTAATTATTGCAACAGTTTGCTACTTACTATAAAGATGTCAAGTGAAGTTGCAGACAGGCACCATGAAAGACACATACAAAAAAAGTCTTCATCAAGAAAAGAGAAATACACACGATTCGTGCTTACAATCAGGCACACCTCACACAAAGGTGAGCTCCAACGCCGGCAGCTCGGTGCCAGATTGCAGCTATCAAGTGGGAGAGATGCTGCAATCTGGAGGAGGTAGGAAAGGGGAAGGGATAGTAGTGTATGGGTGAAGGAAGAGAGGATCGCAGTCTGGCGAAGTATGCAAAGACTAGAACGCCAACAGGTCCAGCGTCAGGAGGTTGTGGGGTAGGGAGGTGGCGAGAAAAGGAGCACAAAAGGGAGAGAAATGGGCGAAGATGGGTTGGTGGGTTGGCGGGGGACAGCAAACAAAATGGATAGGAGATGAGCGTGGGGAGGAGGTGGTAGAAGAGAGGGGATGGGCACTGTTGGGTGGAAGGTGTATGTTACCAAGGTCGAGGTCTGGTGGTCATATGTGCGTGAGGTGCACTTGCTTCAGAGCTAGCAGAGAGCTACAAAACTTCTGACGTGTGAATGATCAAAGTAACCACGGTGGTCAAAGTATACCCGGTTTAAGTTAACTATATAAATCTACTAAAAAAATTTAAAGAACCTTTCTGAAGAGCTTTAATAGTGTTACTTCCACAGCGTCAGTTTGTTGTGCCACAGCTTCTCTCGCTTAGTAGGAGAACACGTTAAGTGCCATAACAAAATTTTCCAGAAACATCTCCAGTAGAAAGAGAAGTCAAAATTAGTGAACACGTGTCTTGGCTTATCCTCAGATACTCGACTTTTTTCTGAGAAAACGGAGTTTTCGATGTACTGTGCCTTTTAAAGGGAAAATCGTTCATCGAAGAGCTGGCACAGTGGCAAGCGTCGCGGCTTCGAACTTTTGCGCCCCGTATTCGAACCCCTGTTACTACTTCTAGTTTTTTCACTTACCTATCCATGGCTGAATAAGGTTAGTACATGAATTTCAATCTATATTGAAATAATGTTGACCTTAATCTGGTGAATGAACTAAGAAAAGAAAAGAATGAAAAAGCATTTGAAATCATTCTCGATGAAATTCCTCTAGTGTATCATGATTCATAATCAGTTACAAGCACCACTTTACGGAAAGTGATCGTTATGAGTATTTTTCCATGAAATTATTACTAACGCGTGAAATCTTCAGCAGGGTTGACGACGTTTTTTCCCGAGTGAGAGCCATAACAAGAAATGTCACTGCGGAAAACCTGCCTTCTGGTGGTGCTGGAAATTTCTGTGTTTAGAATGTTTATATGATCGATATCATCCACGGGAATGCAAGAAAGCTTCCTGAAGAATAAACATAAGAATAAAATATAAGAATATAAGAACTGATTGGGAATGAAATATAATACTATGAAAATTTAATAAGATTCTACCCCTTGAAAATATCATACATACATACGTTATATAATAAATGAGTAACATTTTGTGAAATTAATTTACAATTTTACAAGTAATGTAACGAAGCTGCATCCCTTACTTAAAAAGAAACATTCGTACAGTAACCTTCTCTAGACTGGTGTGTATAAACGAGAAAAATAATAATAAAACAAAAGGAATAAAAACAATAATCGGGTAAAAAACACAGCGGGAAAAAACCTGAGGAAAAATTCGTACAGTAACCTTCTCTAGACTGGCGTGTATAAACGAGAAAAATAATAATAAAACAAAAGGAATAAAAACAATAATCGGGTTTCGAACACAGCGGGAAAAAACCTGAGGAACCATGATACTAGCCATTGTGCTACCAATTCGGCTGAGTTTATCATGTGCTAAAAGGCACATAAAGTACCTCGAAAAATTTGACCATATTTTTCTGTGTGACGTACAGTATCTATCGACAAATCCACACACGTGTTCACTTATTTTGACTCCTCTTCCCCGCCACGAAGGTTCTGGAAAATCTAGTTATGGCACCTACCGTGTTTTCCCCGTTAGTGGTCGAAGACCCATGGGCAGATTGAAAGGTGGCTACACTGAGTCACAGCGCCAGAGATTGCGCCAAAGTGTATTATTAAGCCGCCTCCACTGGCAGTGCTTGTTCATAAGTTGCCGTGGGCAGTTGTAGCTCTGAGGTAGTCGTAGTTGCAACACTAGTTGTGAGCATGTCGTGTGCAGTTGTTCTGATCGGCTAGACAGCCGATGCTGTTCGATTGGGGATGTTGTAATGATCAGAGTGTATTTTTCGTCAATATATATGAGGTAATAGAGAAAAGTTTTCTATTTCAAATTTCCTAAATAACAATGCCTCTTGGTCACAGATTCAGTCAACAAAGCATCTGGCTTGTGTTCATGTGTTAGACTGTAATTATGGTTTCTATGTGCAATTATAGTATTTCTGTTTTTTTTTAATTGCTTCATTGTAAATGGCGTTTAAAGCATCTTGTCGTATTGAGGAAGAACCGTGCCAGATGTGTACGTTGAATCACACTTCCACACACAGAACATTTACATTTGTGCTTTGTTGTTTCGTAGCTTTTATAGTTGCTGGGGACTTAATTAATTAATTGTTTTAACGGAAATTTCTTTTCATTCTTTGTTGGTCTTCTATGCAGTCAGATTGCGGAGTAATACTAGTCAGGGCCAACCGGTTACGAGACTTCGTAATCGGACGGACAGCAACTAAAATTAAAAATGTTTGCATTATATTTCATTAAGCCCCCTAGCACGTGGCGACCGCTGCTTCGGATCGTCCCTTGGAATTCTTTTGCTAGTAAAAATAACAGACAGTAGTATTGTTGTAGTAATTTGTAGTTTAGTAATTGTAGTGTATATTGCATGTGTAGATTTGGTAATGAACATTTGTAGTTGTCTTGTCATTCTTCTAATGGTATTTTTGCAGAATTTAATTTTTGATATCTTGTATACGGGTTTGACAATTTTGTGCAATTATGAGGATTTAAATTGTTCGTTAATCGTGTTGGTCGGGAAGTATTTCGTGTGAATGGTATTGTTGGTCATAAAGTGTTATATTGTGTGTAATTTTCGTATAGTGACGAGTTTTGTATGTTTTGTAAATGATTACGCGATCGATGAAAAAGGCAAAAATGTTCGGTAGTGAGAATGACGAAATTATTAACATGGCGAACTCGCCAACACAGGAGAACAGTATGATGAATAATGAAGTAGAAACAATTTAATAAGTCGGGAAAATAGTCCGAAAACTGTTCAAAATTTTTCTCAATCAAAAAATTCACGAAATACGAGATTAACGATAGAACATTCTGAAATAGTATTGAACACAGATAGCTTTACAGCTATGACGAAAGAAGTTGGTTTTGCGCGAAATGTTAGAGGTGAAAAGAGTTTCGCACCAGTTAATATGGAGCAGTTGATGAGTGCATTATTAAATTTGGGATCACAAATAGGAAGAATTACAACTGGTATGGGAACAATGGAAACACAATTAAGATCTAAATTAAAAACGGAGATGGGAACACTGGCAACACGGTTATACTCACGAATAGGGACATGTTTTAAAAACATGAAAGATGAATTAAAGAAAGAAATTAGAGAAGAAGTACAACCGATTTTCAATGCTCACAATAATAGATTAATTTCAATAGAAATCAGACAAAACGAACAGGATAGAGAACTGGAAGAAAGAGATCGCGTGATAGTACAAAAATTTTCAGATTTAAATTTATAACGCGCACACGATAAGGAAGAAATATTTGAAAGAATCGAAGAATCTGTACCAAATGTTAGAATAAATAACCTAACGCAACAGTATGAACAATTAACTACTAAATGTGTCAATACTGAAACCGGAGTGGCGACACTTACAGAAGACGTAAATAAACAGAAGGAAAAAATAGATGACTTATCGGAAAGAGTTGAGGAGATTTCAGATAAATTGACAAATCTTAGATTAAATGGGGACAGAGATTCAGGTGATACAGCTCCATTGCCATTTTTAGATACCGAAGAGTACCAGAACATAAATAAACATGTCGAAAATCTTGGAAAATTTAATGAACGCGTTAAAAGGGAATTTGAGGCATTACGAAAGCAAGTCAAACAAATTAAAGGTGAAATCGTAGGAAAAGACAGCAGAAGAAATGTAGAATCACAGATAGCAGAGGGGTTTGAAGAAAATAATTTATTTCATTTACGAGATGCAACAAGAGACCGCCAGGCGCGCGAACTTGACAATAATCGACATTCGGACGGGGACAGACGCGGTAGGTCTTTGTCGCCACGAGGCGAGAACTTTGATTATAAACACTTTTTAACGTTCGGAAATTTAAGATGTTTCGCAATTCAAAGAATGACATACATCCATGTTCATGGTTAGATAAATTTATGTACGCACTTACACCAAATTGGCCACTGGAATTTATGTGTGGATATTTAGAAAACGAACCGGCGACGCGGAAATCGCGCACTTATTAGAGATTGTAATAATTTAAATGATTTTTATTATGCATTTCTATCGGCATATTGGTCCGAAAACACGCAAGACAGAGTCAAACATAGTTTTATTATGCAGCGTAATTTTAAACAATCTGAGTTCCGCACGCCGGCAGAATATTTTGAAGATATGATTCGAAAGAATCAATTCCTTTCCAACTCTTATAGCCCGACTGAACTAATTGGCATTTGCTTAACTAAGCTGCCACAATCGATAAAACAAATTGCTTGAGCCGGAAGATGTAAAGACGACATTAAGACTTTTAAGACTTTGCTACATGAACTTGAGTATGACAACGACGACGGGACTTCTTGTAATTATTTCAGTAACGGTAATCACAATAGATTTTCAGAGAGAAGGGATAATGATCGAAACGGACGTTATATGGGTAATTTTGAGAATGACAGGCGAAATAGACAGGACAATAGATACAAGCCTTATGACAGTAACAGACGTTCTAACAGAAATTACACAGAAGATTATAATAACGGAATCTCCCACCGGAATGATCAATCATACGGAAACGGTAATCGGTATCATCAAGACAGAAATTATTCATTCAACAATAGGAATTCTTACTACAGAAATGACCAGGGTAATAGATATAACAATAATTTCAGAAGTGACTGTCGAAATTATACAAGAAGTAGTCATGGAGATAGACAGGAAAATAGAAATTTTAATAACAGACACAACCAAGAATTTACATGTAACAGGCAAGAGGGATCTAATTGGCATCCGCCGCGTGACAGAAATTCAGAGAGGCAAGTGCAAATCGTAGAAACTGATCCGCGAAATGACGCGAATAATCGAAGACGTGACGCAAACAATCGACAATGACTTGTAGCTACGGCATCTGGCAGCAATATATACGGTTCAGAAAGTAATGACACTACGACTTTACACTATGTACGCCTGGAAGACATGAGAGACATTTTGCTAGACAAAAAGGAAAATAATGTAGACGCATTTTTACATCCCGTTATTGAAGTATGTGTGAGTAAGAATAAGTTCACTGCGGTTTTAGATTCTGAGAGCCCATTGAATGTTATTAGTGAATCAGTTTTTCGTATATGTGTAAGAACTATTGCTTGTCCTGTGTTACCTGTTTCTAAAACTACAATTCGAGGAGCTATTTCTGGAAAAAGAGTGGAAGTCAAACAACAGACCAACTTAAATTTCATTTGTCAAGGATATGAATTTTCTGCTAATTTTATTATTGTTCCATTACTCAGTGCACAAATTATATTAGGTATGGAGTTTATTAGCACACATAACGCAATTTTAAACTTTAAGGAAGGAAGTGTGAACTTGACTGTTGCCGGAATGCCGAGATGTTTGAAATTTTTCGAGTGTGAATAAGAGACAAAATGTTTAAGGTTTCTTACTTCTGATGTTTTCGCTGAGCATTATGACGACAATGTATTCATTCATGACAACAACAGTAGATACAGAGACGCGATGGATAATTAATAGTGAAGAACTAATTAATGAAAAGGTTAACAAAGCTGAAGTGCCAGATGACGTTGCAAGAGAAGAATTGCACCAAATTTTGACTTCACATGCTACAGTATTTAATCATCACACAGGAACTATACAAGGCTTAAAATATTTATTTAAAGTAAAAGAACACACATCATTTCGAGGAAAAACGTACGCTATTCCTTTGGCTTACAGAGACAAGGTTAAGAGCGAACTTCAATACATGTTAGATCAAGGCATTATGGAGCCAGCAGTCAGTACTTATGCCAGCCCATTAAACGTCGTTCTTAAAAAGGATGGGTCAATTCGTTTGGTTCTGGATGCCAGACAGATAAATAATATCATCATTCCTGAAACTGACCGTCCACAAAATTTAGATGAACTTCTTCAACATTTCCATGGAATTAAAGGTTTATCCACGATTGATATGCGTGCAAGTTTTTGGCAAATAGAACTCCACCCTGATTGAAGAAAATACACTGCCTTTTTAGCCTTTGGTAACAGTTACCAATTTCGGAAATTACCGTTTGGACTTACTGTATCTTCAGCAGCATTCATTCGTGGTTTAAACGAAATTTTACCTGTCTATCTTCGTGACAATATTACTTCATATGTTGACGATATTCTTATTTGGTCGTTCTCAGGTGAAATTTCTTGGTCATATTATTTTTACAGAAGGTATTATTCCTGATCCAGGGAAACTAGACGCTATTCGTAATTATGCTGTTCCTACCATAAAACATGATGTTCGTAGTTTCCTTGGTGTCTGTAATATTCTTAGACGCTTTGTTAGATTGGGCAATTTGGCCACATCTCGTTTATGTGAACTATCTGGAAAGAATTCTAATTGGAAGATTCTCACGATGGGTGCTGTATCTACAGGAATTTGATTTTAGTATTGTTTACATACAGGGTTCTTCAAACATTATTGCTGATGCTTTATCACGTGCACCTATGGGTTTGAAATAAAGTGCTGAGGAGGACTGCTAAGAAAACAATTATTGTTCGATGCATATTCAAAGTGTTGCGTTTGAAAATTTTATTTCGTCTTCGCTCCAGGACATCGCTAAGGAGCAAAACAAGGATCCAATCTGGAAGGACATTAAGGTGAAGTGGAGGAGAAAGGACAGCGTAGCGATTAGACAGTATTATTTAGTTCACAATGATATTCTACTTAAACGAAAGTCGGTTGACAACTCTGTTTGGTTAGTTTGCATTCCTGATGAGTGGGTTAATAAATTGATTTGGTATACACATTTCAGTTATGCACACTTTGGTCCCAGAAAATGCTTTCATAAATTACGAGCAAATTGCTACTTCAGTAATATGGAAAAACGTATTCGATCTGTTCTTGCCAAATGCAAATTATGTCAAAAGGCTAAGCCGCCAACTATTTCTCACAGAGCACCGTTGATTCCTATCAATCCAGCGAAATTAAAGGGCATGGCTGCAGTCGATTTGTTCGGTCCAGTGGTTCGTTCTACTAATGGTTTTGCGTACATTTTGGTAGCAGTGGAACTGACATCAAAATATGTGTTTTACACCTTTACGCAAAGCAACAACTCGTTCAGTATCTAATGCTTTCATCAAACATTTTCTTAAAGAAGTGGGTCATGTTGTTAAGGTTATATCCGATAATGGATCACAGTTTTGCTCTAAAATTTGGTTTCGTACTCTAAGATAAAACCAATTTTCATTTCACTTTTTCACCCTCAATCTAACGCTTCAGAGAGATGGATGAAGGAAATCAATAAATTGTGTCGACTTTATTGTCATCACAATCACAGAACGTGGGATCAGTATCTTCATATTTTTCAAAACATTCTGAATGAACTCCCTAATGATTCAACTTCTTTACCGCCTATATTGATATTAAAAAATAAAGCACCGACAGATCGCACTTCTGAAATCGTTCCTTTTCCGCCTTCACGGAAACTGCGGCATTCTGAAGTTGTCAACCTGGCTCTACAAAATATGGCATCTGCGGCTGCTACGAGAGAGAAATCAGCTAAACGTCCCGGTCGTTTAAGAACCTTGTCAGTTGGTCAAAAGGTGTTAATAAAGTCTCATCGTTTGTCTCACAAAGGAAAAGGCTTGTATCGCAAATTTTTTCTGCTTTATAACGGTCCATATAGGGTTCGCAAAATTATTCATGATAACACTAAGTAGAAACTCTTAAATCACGGTGCTCTAAGGGAATACATCATAAATCGAACCTTAAAATTTTTGTGGAATGACATATTTTTGAGAAACTAACAGTTATACGTAAACACGCAGAGAATACAAGGATACCGCGCTCTGTTCTGGGAGCGGTACATACTCAAAGCAACAGTCAAGTCTGCGCGCCGCACAAGGCAGTCGTTGACCGCAAACAAATACTTCCTACGTCACGCGTACCTACAGCTGATCGAGCGCTCAGTGCGAATGCAGTGACAGCCGTACACAAATACACAGTCTAAATTTCTCCGAATAAATTCAGTATAAAGCTATAGTGACTTCATGAATTATGTTATTACCGTTCAGTATTTTTCAGGATACGATTATATAAAATATTTAAGAACTTCAGGTAAATTCTGTGTGTGTCCGACGTAAAGAGGACTTGATATCGAGAAAATTTTAGGAAGAATGTAATTTCGAAGAAGAAAGTAATAAACTAAAAAGGTAACTATTAACTGAGTTTATTTTTCAGGTAACATATTTACACTTAGGTACGTACTTTAGACGTAATTTGCTGCTCGCGATTACGTGATTTATACTTTGTGTTAACTGATTTTGACAATGATTGATTAATGAACAGGGTTGTTAATTATGTATATTATGCATCGCTAGGCTGCACTGCTTTTTCACTGATATCACTTTTTTTTAGTATGTGCCTGCTGTGCTTATTTATTTAAATTATAATTGTCACCTGATTAATTGATCTGATACGGTTATGTATGTAAGTTATACTTTGTGATTTATCTGCTTGCGCCTTCATGTTTACTTATTAAGATTACATATGAACATTTATTTGCTTATGCTGATATGATGCTAATGTCCTGTTTATTATGTGAGTTATATATTTGCTGCATTGGGTATGGATTTCATATTTACACATTTCTGCTTTGTTGTCATAACTATTCTTTAATTTGGTATATAGAAATTCTGATGTTCGGTGTACGAACATGGAGTTTAGGTCACACTATGGTATTAATTATAAATTGTTCGCTTGGCAGAGCCTCGTTATAGGGACTGTGTTACATCCACTTGCTAACATTCTGTTCTCTACTGGTACATTTACTCGCTATTGCATGTTTTGCTTACGTTCAGTGCTTTATATTTTAAGATAAGAAAATTAACTGCTATTGGTACAAGAAACTTCATTGAAGTCACATGAGCTGGAGGTTTTATGGAAGCTGTATAAATTTATGCTAATAGGAAGGAAGCTAACGACATGACATACCAACACTAGGTTTAGACCATTGACAGTTATTACACTGCATTCTTTGTGAGCAATTGAAATAGCAAGTGACACTTGACACAAGAAATACTCCACATGTTTGCTTCTGTTTAGCCATGATTCTTAAAGTGGTGTACACACTGAAATATTACGATCATTCACACTTCGTGCTCGTCCTTACTTACTGAAAGTTATTCAACCTAAAGGCTGTTAGAGGTCATATATTCATTTCTTTTATTTAATGATGGACAAGGTAACGAAAATGTATTTTATAATTCATAATGAGTAGAAGATTTGGGTCAGATGGATTACACAGAGGTTGTGTGTGGACATTATGTCTTAGGATTGTATGAGATGATGAATTGAAGTTTGCACTAGGATTTCATCTGTACTTGTTCGAGGAGACTGACTAGAGGAAAGAGTTGTTATGGAAGTGAAATGATATTGATATAGGTATTGACGTATTGAAGAGGTATTATTGAAGTATTGGGATTGTGTAATGTTGATGATTATTGGGGTTTTGGTGGATAAGAGGTAAGGTAAATGATATTGGTGATAAGGTTTATATGTATCGACGTAAAGAAGAGGTATTATTGAAGTATTAAGATTATGTGATGCTGATGATTATTGGAGTTTTGGTGGATAAGAGGTAAAGTAAGTGAGGAGCATTTTTTTTATTGGTTTATATGGAACAAGGAGGATGAAGATGACAGACTAGAACACTCAAGTAGAAGGAAGACTGTCTACACACACACACTTTGTTAAATCAATAAGCATTATATACTTATTTTTGGAGAGAGTAAGTATTTGCATATCATGGCACACTGACAGTTGTTCAGAAAAAGTTGGCTTGCCAAACATTGGTCTTGACATGATGACTATGACGTTGACTAGCTATTATTGACTGTTGTACACTGTACCACTACTACTTGATACACATATTGAGCATCAAATTTTGACAGAATTGCATTTAGACAGTTAACACTATTCAATTACACAGTAGTACTTAAATGTGGATGAAAGAGGAGTGAGTGTGTTTTGTGTGTTTTCCTTTCCTAATCCCAAATAATTGGTACCGACCTACCTCCTAAATATTATTTTACATGTTTGTTGTGGCTTGCACTGACACCCATAAATACTATAGGTTTACTGATATTTGTGTATCTGTCATAGTTAATATGACAATTATCTGATATCATTTGTGTGTTTATTATAATTTGTATGTTTAGCGTAAGAGCATTGATAATAATTTTGTAATAGCAATTGTGTGTGCATTCAAACTGTTGTTCGTGCTTGCACCTATCATCATTCATGGGTGCCCACTGGAAATGTTTAATTTCTGCTGATAAACTTTGATGAACTGTCTGATTAGTGATAGTGAATATTATGGACTGTTACCTGCACCTGCTCAATATTACTGGGTGCCACTTATGGACTGCTTCTACTGAAATGATGTCACTTGTTGGTGTCTGCACCTGCTCAACATAATTGGGTGCCACTGATGAACTGCTTTTACTGGAATGATGTCACTTGTTGGTGTCTGCACGTGCTCAACATTACTGGGTGCCACTGATGAACTGCTTTTACTGGAATGATGTCAGTTGTTGATGTCTGCACCTGCTCAACATTACTGGGCGCCACTGATGGAACTGCTTCAACTGAGATGATGTCACTTGTTGCTGTCTGCACCTACTCAACATTGCTGGGTGCCACTAATGGAACTGCTTCTACTGAAATGATGTCACTTGTTGATGTCTGCACCCGTTCACCAGTACTGGGTGCCACTGATGGAACTGCTTCTACTGAAATGATGTCACTTGTAGGTGTCTGCACCTGCTCAACATTACTGGGTGCCACTGATGAACTGCTTTTACTGGAATGATGTCAGTTGTTGGTGTCTGCACCTGCTCAACATTGCTGGGTGCCATTGATGGAACTGCTGCTACTGAGATAATGTCATTTGATGTTGTCTGCGCCTACACTCCATTTCTGGGTGCCACTGTTGGAGCTGTTTAAATACTGCTGATCAAATGTTATGAGACTGCTATTTGCACCTGTTGACCATTGCTGGGTGCTACTCCTGGAACTGTCAACTACTCTGAGGACTTCTACTGGTTTATTGAATTATTGAAAGGATGTTATGTGAATATTTGTATAAACTGATTTTTTTGTGTATTTACTGTGTATGAAATGTTATGAGACTCCTACCTACCCTTATTCGTCGTTGCTGGTGCCATTGATTGAATTATACTTGTGTAAACTATTGTGTAAAATCACATGTATGAAAGCATTCGTATTCCTTACTGTATTTTATATATTAGGTTATTGAAGGGTCAGTGCAAAGACAAAATTTATTTCGTTATGTGGTATTTACTTATTTAATATTATCTTTTATTTTTGTCTGTATTTTTTTGACGAATTTGGTGGTATTTTCACCACCAATGCTGGCAAAAATACCAACAAATTCTAGCCCATGCAGAAGGGGCATATTATGGTGGCTACACTGACTCACAGCGCCAGAAATTGCGCCGAAGAGTATCATCCAGCCGCCTGCACTGGCAGTTTTAGTTGAGAAGTTGCTGTGCGCAGTTGTAGTTCTGAGGTAGCCGTAGTTGCAGCACTAGTTGTGAGCATGTCGTGTGCAGTTGTTCTGATCGGCTAGACAGCCGCTGCTGTTCGATTGGGGATGTTGTAATGATCAGAGTGTATTTTTTGTCAATATATATGAGGTAATAGAAAAAAATTTTATATTTCAAATTTCCTAAATAACAATGCCTCTTGGTCACATGTTCAGTCAACAAAGCATCTGGCTTGTGTTCATGTGTTAGACTGTAATTATGGTTTCTATGTGCAATTATAGTATTTCTGTTTTTTTTATTGCTTCATTGTAAATGGCGTTTAAAGCATCTTGTGGTATTGAGGAAGAACCGTGCCAGATGTGTACGTTGAATCACACTTCCACACACAGAACAGTTACATTTATGCTTTGTTGTTTCGTAGCTGGGGACTTAATTAATTAATTGTGTTAACGGAAATTTCCTTTCATTCTTTGTTGTTATTCTATGCAGTCAGATTGCGGAGTAATACTAGTCAGGCCCAACCGTTTACGAGACTGCGTAACCGGACGGAGAGCTACTAAAATTAAAATTACTAGCATTTTTTTTAATTAAGCCCTCGTGCAAGGTCAGCAGGAAAATTTCGCCGTCCAGTATTTATGGCAAATCGGTTCACTACGGTTTTGCCAGGCCACCGATCCTCGTAATGTAGAGACAGGGAGCAACCACTATTTTTACTCCATTTATCACTTAATTAACCTGCTTTAGACCGACATCCGAGCGTTAGGTACAGATATAAATTTGAGTTGTTGTGAACTATGTATAAGAATGCAGAGTCTAAAGTCTGTCTTCTGCCTGTCAGGTATGACGATTATTAACGTTCGATGAAAGGCTAAACTGTGTTGTGGTCTTCAGTCCTGAGACTGGTTTGATGCAGCTCTCCATGCTACTCTATCCTGTGCAAGCTTCTTCATCTCCCAGTACCTACTGCAACTTACATCCTTCTGAATCTGCTTAGTGTAGTCATCTCTAGGTCTCCCTCTACGATTTTTAGCCTCCACGCTCCCCTCCAATACAAAACTGGTGATCCCTTGATGCCTCAGAACGTGTCCTACCAACCGATCCCTTCTTCTGGCCAAGTTGTGCCACAAACTTCTCTTCTCCCCAATCCTATTTAATACTTCCTCATTAGTTATGTGATCTACCCATATAATCTTCAGCATTCTTCTGTAGCACCACATTTCGAAAGCTTCTATTCTCTTCTTGTCCAAACTATTTATCGTCCATGTTTCACTTTCATACATGGCTACACTCCATACAAATACTTTCAGAAACGACTTCCTGACACTTAAATCTATACTCGATGTTAACAAATTTCTCTTCTTCAGAAACGCTTTCCTTGCCATTGCAAGTCTACATTTTATATCCTCTCTACTTCGACCATCATGTTATTTTGCTCCCCAAATAGCAAAACTCCTTTACCACTTTAAGTGTCTCATTTCCTAATCTAATTCCCTCAGCATCACCCGACTTAATTCGTCTACATTCCGTTATCCTCGTTTTGCTATTGTTGATGTTCATCTTATATCCTCCTTTCAAGACACTATCCATTCCGTTCAATTGCTCTTCCAAAAACTAAGAATAATTATTTCATTATAATTCTTAAGCAAAAAGTAGTAATGTTAGATAAACTGTAGTTAGTAAACTACACTTGATCCTAACAGAAAATTAAATCGGACAAACTACAGTAAACGCTTGTGACATTTTAAAGGGTATGACTGAACGACATGAATCTGCTTCAGACAAGTACTGTACAACATTACAAACATGTACGATATTAGAGGTGATACACACATGTGGGGAAATGTGGGAAAATGTGGGAAATTAAGGAGATGGGACCTGGATAAACTGAAAGAACCAGAGGTTGTACAGAGTTTTAGGGAGAGCATAAGGGGACAATTGACAGGATTAGGGGAAAGAAATACAGTAGAAGAAGAATGGGTAGCTCTGAGGGATGAAGTAGTGAAGGCAGCAGAGGATAAAGTAGGTAAAAAGACGAGGGCTGCTAGAAATCCTTGGGTAACAGAAGAAATATTGAATTTAATTGATGAAAGGAGAAAATATAAAAATGCAGTAAATGAAGCAGGCAAAAAGGAATACAGACGTCTCAAAAATGAGATCGACAGAAAGTGCAAAATGGCTAAACAGGGATGGCTAGATGACAAATGTAAGGATGTAGAAGCTTATCTCACTAGGGGTAAGATAGATACTGCCTACAGGACAATTAAAGAGACCTTTGGAGAGAAGAGAACCACGTGTATGAATATCAAGAGCTCAGATGGCAACCCAGTTCTAAGCAAAGAAGGGAAGGCAGATAGGTGGAAGGAGTATATAGACGGTTTATACATGGGTGATGTACTTGAGGACAATATTATGGAGATGGAAGAGGATGTAGATGAAGACGAAATGGGAGATACGATACTGCGTGAAGAGTTTGACAGAGCACTGAAAGACCTGAGTCGAAACAAGGCCCCCGGAATAGACAACATTCCATTAGAACTACTGACGGCCTTGGGAGAGCCAGTCATGACAAAACTCTACCAGCTGGTGAGTAAGATGTATGAAACAGGCGAAATACCCTCAGACTTCAAGAAGAATATAATAATTCCAATCCCAAAGAAAGCAGGTGCTGACAGATGTGAAAATTACCGAACTATCAGTTTAATAAGTCACAGCTGCAAAATACTAACGCGAATTCTTTACAGACGAATGGAAAAACTGGTAGATGCGGACCTCGGGGAGGATCAGTTTGGATTCCGTCGAAATGTTGGAACACGTGAGGCAATACTGACCTTACGACTTATCTTAGAAGAAAGATTAAGAAAAGGCAAACCTACGTTTCTAGCATTTGTAGACTTAGAGAAAGCTTTTGACAATGTTGACTGGAATACTCTTTTTCAAATTCTAAAGGTGGCAGGGGTAAAATACAGGGAGCGAAAGGCTATTTACAATTTGTACAGAAACCAGATGGCAGTCATAAAAGTCGAGGGGCATGAAAGGGAAGCAGTGGTTGGGAAAGGAGTGAGACAGGGTTGTAGCCTCTCCTCAATGTTATTCAATCTGTATATTGAGCAAGCAGTAAAGGAAACAAAAGAAAAATTTGGAGTAGGTATTAAAATTCATGGAGACGAACTAAAAACTTTGAGGTTCGCCGATGACATTGTAATTCTGTCAGAGACGGCAAAGGACTTGGAAGAGCAGTTGAACGAAATGGACAGTGTCTTGAAAGGAGGATATAAGATGAACATCAACAAAAGCAAAACGAGGATAATGGAATGTAGTCAAATTAAATCGGGTGATGCTGAGGGAATTAGATTAGGAAATGAGACACTTAAAGTAGTAAAGGAGTTTTGCTATTTATGAAGTAAAGTAACTGATGATGGTCGAAGTAGAGAGGATATAAAATGTAGACTGGCAATGGCAAGGAAAGCGTTTCTGAAGAAGAGAAATTTGTTAACATCGAATATAGATTTATGTATCAGGAAGTCATTTCTGAAAGTATTTGTTTGGAGTGTAGCCATGTATGGAAGTGAAACATGGACGATTACTAGTTTGGACAAGAAGAGAATAGCTTTCGAAATGTGGTGCTACAGAAGAATACTGAAGATAAGGTGGATAGATCACGTAACTAATGAGGAGGTATTGAATAGGATTGGGGAGAAGAGAAGTTTGTGGCACAACTTGACTAAAAGAAGGGATCGGTTGGTAGGACATGTTTTGAGGCATCAAGGGATCACAAACTTAGCGTTGGAGGGCAGCGTGGAGGGTAAAAATCGTAGAGGGAGACCGAGAGATGAGTACACTAAGCAGGTTCAAAAGGATGTAGGTTGCAGTAGGTACTGGGAGATGAAGCAGCTTGCACAGGATGGAGTAGCATGGAGAGCTGCATCAAACCAGTCTCAGGACTGAAGACAACAACAACAACACACACATGTTGAGATTTTACAAGTATGTTAAAGAACTGTAACTGACAACGTGAAATTGCAGGGCAAATAAAACCACAATAACTGAAATAAAGTACAACACAAGTTGGAAAGGTACCGTACAAACTATTCTCAGTTGGTTTTTTTCATCATCTGCTGCTCCCAAAAGGGAATAAGGGAACACTGTTCATTCAGCACTTAGTTTAGGCAAATATTCGCTTGTTCACTAGTTTCCATTGCTTATAGTTGGCTTGTATTCCTCCCTTGTGGATGCTGTGTAAACTTTAATGTTGCAGTTTTGTCCTCAGTACTGCAGTGACAGCTCTTATAAATGAAGCAGCGACCGGTAAACCTATCCTGAGAGTTACTCTTGTAAATCCATTACCACTGAAATCGGTCCCAACAGCAGAATTATCTTCTGCTGTCCAAACTGATTATCTGTATTTAGACTAGTCTTTGCTTTGCTAAAGACTGGGATTATGAAAGTATCAATACTTTTCTGTTTTTGTACCTGTACCAGATATCTGTCATCATTCCATAGTTAGCCAAATTTGTGTGTGTATATATATATATATATATATATATATATATATATATATATATATATATATATACAGATCATTCCTTATGTATATAGATGGTTTTCCTTTATTAGGAATGTGGAGTTGAATGAAATTTCATACCTTAATCACTTGGCTTATTTATAATCTCGACGATCCACGATTTCCACAGAAATTCTTAATTCTCAATATTATTTCGTGAGGGCCTCTTGTGGCAACATCTCAATAAATAAATACTGAATTAAACCGGAGCGAACACAAAACTCTTAATCTAACATGGTGGCCGGGAGGGGGGGGGGGGGGGGGGGAGGAAGCCAAAAAGAAATCGTGTACGAAATGAATGATTATCATGTTATGTGCGAAATCTTATGGGACTTAACTACTAAGGTCATCGATCTCTAAGCTTACAGACTTGACCTAAATTATCCTAAGGACAAAAAAACACACCCATGCCCGAGGGTGGACTCGAACTTCCACCGGGACCAGCCGCACAGTCCATGATTGCAGCGCCCTAGACCGCTCGACTAACCCGCGCGGCAATTATTATCATGACCTGAGTTACTAAAGGACAGAATTGCTGAAGGTAACAGGTAGAATTTTGGAAGGTAGTACCTCCAGCCTGTTGTGGAATTCTGAAGCAAATGTTTCATGACTTGCAAGATAACTCGTTAGATGTTACAGTTGTAAATTGATTTGATTTTCCACGCAACTCACAATGAAGAGGTTCGATCTCACAATGCTGTAGCTGTTGGTACAGAAATACAGCGGCCTCAAACTGCAGCAGCGCCTTCCTTCTACATTGGCATCATAAGTTGAACATCTGCGATGGAGATCTATGTAGAAGTCCTGCGGAGAAGATGTGAGAGGCGACCAGGAGGACAGAAGAGTGAGATAAACTATATTTTACTGTGCGATGGTATTCTTCGCTGGCCGGAGTGGCCGTGCGGTTCTAGGCGCTACAGTCTGGAACCGAGCGACCGCTACGGTCGCAGGTTCGAATCCTGCCTCGGATATGGATGTGTGTGAGGTCCTTAGGTTAGTTAGGTTTAATTAGTTCTAAGTTCTAGGCGACTGATGACCTCAGAATTTAAGTCGCATAGTGCTCAGAGCCATTTTTGGTATTCTTCAAAGAACCCTTAGTGTTCCAAGTGTTTCGTTACAAATTAGACATGATTGGCTGGACTCTACTTCTTGCTAGCTCCAATCGCTAAGATGGCGTCTGTGAGAGCGTAGATACTCTTCTGTGGGCAATTTTTAACTTGATTATCCAGTGATATTCTTCCCAACTGTTTCCTTCTAAAAAATCGTTCTTCGCTCTTTCTGCCTCCTTCTTCAGCCAATAAAGTAGCTTCCTTTCGGCATGGACGATCTCTCATTCAGTCTGGGAAAAGTCGGTGAGAGTAAAGATCATGTCCATCTATCTTACGCTGTTACGGAAGGTTTCTTTTTGTGACAGAGCCCCATACAAAGCAGCGTCCCAAGGTTTTTAAACACCGGGGGATTTCTTTTCTCCTTCCTGGTAGTGATCTTTGGTGTCCATCCAAAAAGTCATGTATATGTTCAGCGGACAATAGCGCTCTCTGCTAAGGTTCGTCCTCACTCCACCTCATAAATCGCTCTCTCATGCAGTCGCTACAGAAAGCTCTCCTTGCTGCGCAATTCGCACGGCGGCGCCGCAGGGCGTCAGAGAAAGCTCTGTCGACCCTCGGCCATTGTGTGACCGCCAACCCTCGTGATTCCTTCTCAGAAGAATCGCTGAGGGGCACCTGGCCGTCCTGGCATTCAGTTCACTGTCCTAGTCGCTCAATTTTCTTCCGAAACATTTCATCCTTCCCAATAGCACTCGTATATTTGAGATCATTTAATTACATAGCTCAAGGGTGGGCCTTTAATTTAACTCTTGTGAGTTTTCATATGTTGCTGGTCCCCAGTAGAAACAGATAGGAGCATTTCTTTTAACGAGGTGTACTGTGGAGTGTCACAAGTTCTACAATTTATCACTTTCATTTTGTTAACACATTCATCTTCAATTCTTTTTCCGTTGTGTTCATCTAAGGACCACACGCTAATTTCAATGCTTCCTACTCTGTTCTTCTTTCCTCTTCCTCCAGAATTCTTTCATCTTCACACTCTGTATCCTTTTTCTCTCCTCAGACCATTTTAACCCTGTCTTCTTTCCTCTCCTACCTTTTTTAGCCCTTTCTTCATAAATACCTCTCTTTCTGTTGCATCTTTTTCACATATGTTGTTTCTTTCCAAACATTTCCTAACTTCTTGAATCCAGGCTGTTGTTAACTTCTTTTCCCAAAGATATTTAAAATTCTGTTTGGTTAGCCATTGCCGTTCTTTCTGTGTAACTGTCCGAAAACAGAAGCCGCCTCTTCTGTAGTGTTTTAGTTCCGTTTTCTATGTTGCGGTATACTTATTCCTTACTGGCTAATTTTCAGTAGTAACTACTGTGCTATAATGCTTTATATTTTCAATTTTTTTTACAGCTTTTGTTGTTAATGTTGTAAGTAGGATGTTTAGGTTTTTTTATTGGTAACGCCGCCGCCATGTAGCGCACTGTATGAAAATCACTGGCTGTGCCATGTGCAGTCTGTGACTGGTTTGCATTGTTGTCTGTCATTGCAGTGTTGGGTAGCGTCAGCTGGATGCTAACAGCTCGTAGCGTTGCGCAGTTGGTGGTGAGCCGCCAGCAGAGGTGGACGTGGGGAGAGAGATGGCGGAGTTTTGAAATTTGTAAGACTGGATGTCATGAACTGATATATATATGATGATTTTTGAGAGGTAAGTGATTTGTGAAACGTATAGGTTAATGTTAGTCAGGGCCATTCTTTCGTAGGGATTTTTGGAAGTCAGATTGCGTTGCGCAAAAAATATTGTGTGTCAGTTTAAGCACAGTCTTGTATAATTTTTCTAAGGGGACGTTTCAATGTTACTCGTTATATGTTCTCTTCATTTTATGTACTCTTTCCTCTACAGTGAATTTTTCTAAGCCAGTGTCTCTAATCATTTCTCACAAATATTTAAATTTATTAACCCTCTATAAACTGTAAAGTAACATTCTCTGGAACACCTTGTTAAAAGGAATGCTCACTACCTTTCACTAGGATTTCTGAAGTATTTTTGTCTGTCATAAATTTTATTTTTTCAACAGAAATTCTTTAACGTGTCTTGTTGGCAGATTGATTTCTATTTCTGCATTGTTAGGTTTTTAGGAAAAATGTCAGTATCATCTGCAAATGCTAGACCATGAAATTCAATAGCTTTCTTCTTAGTCCCCATTCTTTCTGGTGATAGCTTATGTTCTTTTAGTGTTTGTTTCCTCTCTCTAACTATTTACTTTAGGTTCGAAGAAGAGTGGAGACAGGCCATCACCTCACTTAGCGACTATTTTTATTCTGAATGCCTTAGATAATTCACCCCAAAACTTTACTTTTAATTTGGTGTCTGTGAGCATTTAATGAATAAGGTGTGCTCATTTAGATGTATTGCCAGGTTTTCGGATCACTTCACTTAGTGTTTCTAAAGCAAATGAATGAAATGCTTTTTTCTGATCTACAAATGTTTCAACTACGTTTTTAGAGCTTTCAAGTCTGTGACGGATTATGGACATTAGATTGAAAATCTGTTCTATACAAGATCTGCCCTTTCTACTCATAATTCCACTCAGATATTCTCTCAAATGGTATCAAGATTAACACAATATAATTGTATAAACTGAAGGTTCCTCGACATTACACCAACTCAGGTTAACGAAAATGTACATAATGAATAAATCTTTTCTTATCTGATAACTCTTAAAAAAGAGATTGATGAAATGGAGGATAACTAATGTTAATTTATAGAAAATAAAGAATCAATAGAAAAGAGAAACGATCTCCCAGTGTAAAAAACGAAAAATAACGATGAAAAATTTGGCTCCGAGCCAATCTGCGAATGCAGATTTTTACATCGTCCAAATCAAGCGACACCACAGTTTAATGCCACTATTCAGGGATTTTGTAATCTAGAGTCCCTGTACATCAAATTTCGCCTTTTATCACCAACTTCCTTGTAGCCTGCTCGTTTCCGTATAATTTAATCAGAGGAAATTTAGTATTCGTAGCTCTAATGTATATGTAGGTGGTAATTTATTGCTTCCCACCACTACAGCAGTTAGAATGTAACTGATTTCAACAGTAGCTGAACGATGACTGACTATATTGTACCCACGTGTCAAGGAACAAGTCACAAAGAACAATAGTACTTACCGTGTCTGATGGTAGAAGACCACGATAGAAATCCAAAGGTATTATTCACTTGGGAAAAATCAGGCATCAGAATTAAACTACACAGTTTACAAGCAGAGTCACAGTACCACTCACAGTTTTGTTGCCAGTATGGACACGATCTGAATAAGCATCTAAAATGGTAAGCTAAAATATTGTGATGACTGTCCATCATGACGTTGGATGCCGCCTAGTGGCGTTGCGGGGAAGTGACACAGTAACAAAAGTATGTAAGCGAAGCAGACACGGTCCGGGAATCACCATAGCGAAGAAATGGACAGCAAATGGTGAAATCCAGTGAGATAAATGACTATGACCAAGGGAATAATACTAATACACAGTCGCGCGGGATTAGGCGAGTGATCTAAGGTGGTGCAGTCATGGATTGTGCGGCTGGTCCCTGTGGAGGTTCGAGTCCTCCTCCGGGCATGGGTGTGTGTGGTTGTCCGTAGGATAATTTAGGTTCAATAGTGTGTAAGCTTATGGACTGATGACCTTAGCAGTTATGTCCCGTAAGATTTCACACACATTTGAAGATTTTTTGTTGGAACTAATACACAGAGCATCTGAACGGGTATATCAAAAACGGCGATGCTGGTCGTATTTTCAGGTGATAGGGTTGTGAGCATCCATAGAAAGAGGGGGATGGACAGCGTGACTAACTCTAGGAGCTAAGTGGTTGGATGTCCATAACTTACCACAGAAGGTGGAGTTCGGAGACTTGTTTGCTCTGTAAATTAGGATAAATGTTGATCTGTGGCATCTCTGCCGAAAGAGCACAATGCTGGTGCAGTGTTTCAGAGCACACCGTTCATCATACATTGTAGAACGTTGAGCTCCACAGCTGAACATCACTATGTGTTTACTTGTTGAACCAACAACATCGGCAGTTACGATTGCAATGGCAATGGGACCATTGCGATTCCACCCTCGATGTATACAAACCTGTCAGCTCTTTAGGTGAATCACAGTCGATGGTCATCAGTAGAAGGGCAACAGATATGCAGCCTCACTCTGCATTCTTGCCAGATTTATTTAAGATGGCTGGTCCAAGATGGCGGCCATAGAATTCGCAACTTCCCACTGACTTCATGGTGGGAAATTCAAATTTGTGATGAAAAATACGTGAACCTCCTCTAATCTAACTTCACTTCCCACTTTCCCCACACCTACTCTCCCCATGTGGAAATTTGGCTGGAAAAGGACTCAGTCTGTGCTGGACAGGATGGACATAAGTTTTTAATTTGTATGCAGTGTGCCACAATGCTTATTTCAGCAAGTTTAGTTCTCACTGACCAAGGACTACGCAGAAACTCTATACAGTGTGTTCACCTTGAGGTCTGGAGACGAACTGACCTAGTTCACAACCTCCCCTCTCCAAATCTGTGAGGTAATTCAAAATCGCGGTCCAGGGAAAAAATGACAGGAATTTCTCTCAGTCTGTATCCAGCTGCTGTACTGGGAGGATGGATGTAATTATTGACTGTGTACTATATGTTAAATGGATGAGATGTGTTTGCTGGAGAAGTAGGAGTTTAATGGATACACAAGCAGTAATCATGAACCTGAGAACTGTGTGCATAGCCACATGCACAATGCCTGGAAACCAATGATATATGCAGAATGCATCTGTGACGTTAGTACTCGTTAAGCCACATGCAAAATTCCTGGAAACCAATGATATTTGCAGAATGCATCCGTGGCGTTAGTATTCGTTAACCATATACGAGTGGAATTATCGGTTTCCTACATTTTTGAATTTTTGCGAAAGGTCTTCACAGACATGATAAGTTTTTGGTTATTCAGTGGCATGCAGCATGTTGGTAACGGAACGTAGCGCTCTGTATGAGAATCACTGACTGTGCTCTGTGCAGTCTGTGGCTGATTGGCATTGCTGGAATATTCGCTATTGTAGTGTTGGGCAGTTGGATGTGAACTGTGTGTAGCGTTGTGCAATTGGAGGTGAGCTGCAAGCAGTGGTGGATGTGGGGAGAGAGATGGCAGAGTTTTGAGAGCGGACGATCGAGACGCGTGTCCGTCACAAAAACGAAATTTGTAAGACCGGATGTCATGAACTTATATATATATATATATATATATATATATATATATATATATATATATATGACTTTTGAACATTATTAAGGTAAATACATTGTTTGTTTTCTACCAAAATCTTTCATTTGCTCACTATATGCCTATCAGTAGTTACTGCCTTCAGTCGTTAGAATCTTTTATTTAGCTGGCAGTACTGGGTCTCGCTATATTGCAGTAGTCTGAGTAACGAAGATTTTTCTGAGATAAGTGATTCATGAAAGGTGTAGGTTATTGTTATTGAGGGCTATTCTTTTGTAGTGATTGTTGAAAGTCAGATTGCGTTGTTCAACAAAAAAAATTGTGTGCCAGTTTACTGTTGATCAGAATAAGTAAAGAGTGCAATATTTGAGTACGTGTAGTTTTGCTCAGAAGTTTGAAAATCAAATAACGTAAGAGGTTTACCAGCACTGCCATTCATAATTTTACCTCACTGGAATCTTCTGATTTTTTCTTGTAGTTTGTGTAATTAGTGTAGCTATTGTTTATTGCTAGCGCATAATTGTAGAGAGAATCTTCTTTGTAGTTGTAATTTTCCATTGTTGTACAGTAAAACAGTTGTGGCATGCATGTAGATTTGCACCAAATATTTCGCAGCTATGCTTGCAATTAATTAGATATTATTTTGAGTGCTATTTTAATGTGTTTTCTTATTTGAATCTTCAAATTGTGCTTTTCTGTGTTATCATGTGAAGAATTGCGATAATTCTGGCGTAAGAAAAACGTAATACTAGGCTCCAAAGTAAACTGAGAAAGGACTGAAGACTACAGTAGTGTGTTAGCGCCACCGTGTAATGGATTAATTAATTTTCAACACAGTAACTTGGTACTTGTGCATAGGACAATAGACCAGGTGGCAATTATCAGAGAGTGCAGTTGAACTTTCGTATCAGCTAAATAATTTGTATACGAAGGTAGATGATAATCTGAATGACGCAAGACCGGTAGTCTTTAATGACACAGGAGAGTACGAACAAATTAGGAAATTCAAACAACATTAGAATCAAATTAATGCGCAACACACAAGAGAAATCCGGGAAGTACAACATCAGTTGGCACAGGTAATACTATCGCTCCAACACGGGAAGAGTGACGTTGAAATACGGAAAAAGCCGCAAAAAAAAAAAAAAAAAAGAAATAACACAGGGCATTTCGGAAATTATGAGAGAAATTAGCAAGGTGCACCGAATTTTGAGATTGAAAAACCGACCTGACGTAACAATGACCTATATGCGACTCGCCGACATGATGACTTTGACTATAAGGTGTACATTACTACACGTAAGTTCAAAACATTTAAGAATTCTGGCACCGACATTCATCCACAAGCGTGGTTCCATCAATTCTCTCATTGTTTTCCTCCCAACTGGTCACTGGAGCACAGGTTAGAATTTATGAGTGACTACTTAGAGAATGAACCAGCGGTAAGAATGCGATCGGTCATTCACGATTGACACAGTGATGGAGAATTTTATCATGCCTTCCTCTCAGCATATTGGTCTCAAGCTACACAAGACCGAGTAAAACATAGCATCATAATGATGAAACACTTTGAACAATCTGAATTTTCCAGTCTTGTCAAATATTTTGAAGACATGTTGCACAAGAATCATCACCTGTCAAACCCCTACAGCCCCTCACAACTCATCCGCATTTGCTTAATCAAATTGCCTGAACATTTGAGACGTATTATTTTGGCAGGACGTTGCAAAGGCGAAATAGAAGCTTTTCAGGGACTCTTACAAGAATTAGAAATTGACACAGACAGTCGTGCGATACGAAAACAGGAAAGAAATCATTACTGGTCACATCCGTCACAATTCCATGACGACAGAAACAATAACTGGACACGACAAGGCTATTCTTACAACGCAAAACATGACCAAAATAGACACCACCCATATGACAACTGTTGGCAGAGTAGTAATAATTACAGGGAAAGATCACCTCTCCACACTAATGACTATGACAGAGACAGTCAGAGAAACAGACAAAATGGGAACCAAAATAATTATTATCAAGGGAGACAGAGTAACTTCAGACGCAACGGTCCACCATGCAGTTACGATTCCGAGAAAAATTCTCCAGCACATGACCGACAAAAAAGAAACTATGGAAACTACTGACATAACGACAGACCTGAATTTCATCAGAACTGGCGTGATTCAAGCAGGGCAGGGCTCTCTCGACAAGGTAAATTTGTAGATCTCCGAATCCCATTAACGACGCACGACAACAAAGGTAACAGATAATGACTCGCACCGCAGGTATCCACATGCGCTGCCTTACTAAGAGAAATATAACATAGACGCTAACCTTGAGGAAAATTTTAGTATTCTTTACCGATGTATACCACATGATAACTGTGTTGAAGCTGAAGCTCTGCGTACTCGGAAGAGTAAAGGTTTGCACCACATTTCACACGTAAAACCGTTTATTGAGAGGTAATCTGCTTTTTAACTTAGTCTTTGCACAAAATCTTTCACTTCACATTACTAGTATGCTTTGTCACACACAGAAACTGTTAAGATGCATCATTGTGTTGAAGTAACTATCCATTCTAGAACCTAGAGAACATATTTAGACAGTAATTACTTATATATTGTTATAGTGAACAGATGACACAATGTTATTGTGTATGTACATTCTTGCTTGTTAGTTGCACGGCTATGTGATAACTATAAGGCCTACATACTAAGAACTTATACCGGTAGTGCTAATGAGATTTTGATGCAATATTTTTGTTTATTTGAAAATACATTCTGGATTTAAAGTATTTTCTGAGATATTACAGATGACTGTTTGGTTTGTGTGACCCCTACATGATATCACAATTCTACTAATGCATGACAGAATTTATATGATTGCTTTTGCGCTGGATCTATTTTATATCTACACCGTTTTTCTGAATTGTTCTGGAAAGTAAAACATGTTTTAATAGTAACTTTTATGGTACAGTTACAATGAGACAGCCTTTTCTGTAGCACAACAATACATTACAGTATAGTACTTTCTTAATAACGGCTGTAAACGTAATAACTACGATATCTATATGCATAGCATTTCACTTTTGTTTATTACAAGGTAAGTACGTTGACTTCTACAGTATTTTGCTCAAGGACGACGATAATTACGACACTTGGCACATTTTTACCATTAAGTAATAACAGAGATTATGCTACAACAAGACGCACAGTTTAGCACCACAACACACGTATTTGGGTGATTAATTTAGCTCTTAAAACATTTATTTTTAAATATTTTTGAATTACGAAGATACAAAAGTTTTCCGTGATACAATTCATTCCATTTCTGTATTCTGTAACAGCTGAGGGTATAATTACATTAATCCTCAGGGGGTACATGCCTACTTTGTGTACTAAGCGTGTGGCAAGCGCTAGGAGCCCTAACTAATATGGTATTTGCTTATGCAACTTTACATATCGGCACCATATTTCTCTAACATAGTATTACACAGCTATCTGATCAGTAAACTGAGAGAGACAAACATTTGTTTTACTATGTCAGTGACACATGTTTATGCAATTGGACAGTTGGATAACATCACACTTATGAAATTGTATTTTGTCTGTACTTTGTCAACTGTTCATATTTTTTCGGAACCATTGTGATACTATGAGAGCTTTGAATGATGTCTTTGGTACGGGATGATGATTTCTGAAGTACGTTTGTGGTAGATGACTTTATTAAAACGAGCAGAGAGCTTTTTTTTTTTAAAAAAAAAGGTAGTGAGGTTATTGAAGAAAGCTACGATGTTTTTGAGATTTGAACGAGGAGTTGTGATAACTGTGACTACTTTGAGTATTATGCTGTTCAGATATGTTTAAGATGATGCTATATGAGGAATGTGATTACGTGTTTATATGTATATGAATGATAAGTAGTGATTAGGGACTCTTTTTTGTGAAAAAGATGTTGGAAACCGAGAATCGTGCTGTCAGACATGGATGAATGTATCATAACACTGCTATTCATGAGATTTCGTTTCTACACATTTGTAATGTAAATTCTCAACCTATGAAATTATATATATGAGACTGGCACTGTAGCGGAGACTGCTGACGTAAATATTTCAGTAAGGAAGGTAAGTAACCTTGACGTAAGACATTAAGGGGAGGAAAAAAGAGTCCATTAACCTCTATATTGACATTCCTTTGTAGAAAGCATCAGAAATACGACTCGCTCATACTCGAAAACATATGATTACACTTTGGAGCTCGTAATTGCTGATATTCACTGAAATGCCAAACAGCTAGTGAATGACATTTCATGCTTTGGTTTATATATTTGTTTAATATCTAGTTTCTAGTTGCACTGCAGCATTGGTTAAATTAAAATTTAATAGATGTACTAATAGAAACGTTTTCTGTCCACAGACCCAGTAAATAATAATTTTATGATCTACATTTCCCTTCACAGGAGTTGCATACATAATCTTTTCAACGATTTGTTAGCTTTCTTGGGACAATAAGTTAAGGTGATGCATCTCTCCAGTGTTAAGATCTGACAAACGTATTACACATTTCCTATCATTACTGTGATACTCTTTGTGCTTGAGCTTTTTCCTGTTTAGGTATAAGTTATTGCATTTTCCACTTCGTATTACTCTGGTAATCCAGTTTTACTACAGATTTATTTTTCTTGTTGCTGCTCATTGGCTGATATTAGTTGTAATGTTGCATTTGCTTTCCTAATTTAGATACACTGCTGCTTGCTTTGCCAACTTGCATTTTTTTGTCATTGCTGTTTGTGTTAATTCTTTTGTGCTGCTGCGTTGCCTCGTCTCTAAGATGTTATTATTTATTCTGTTCTGTTTTAATGCTCATGTCTGAAGATAATGTTTCGAAAGCTCTTCTCATGTTTTCATTTATTTACTTATGTCATAATTCCTGTAATACTGAAGTGTATGTTCATTTCTATTCTTCTGTAAAGCCTGTATTACTAAAAATGTTGTTTGTATTATTATGTTGTTTAATGATCTATTTTGTACCTTTGTAATTGTATTCTCGTGTCGTAAATTTGTAGTTGTGTAGACACCAGTTCTTGAAATAAGTAATTTCATTTCACTGTACACATTTCTGTTGGTCACAGTATATGCACAATATGTGAGAAGTTAAAAAAAAAGGGACGGTTAGTGTTTGCACGTGTGTTAACAATTCAGCAAGGGACTGGTTAACAGCATTGCAGGTTCTAAGAACATTCCAAAAAGTTTCTGAGTGCACAAGTGGTGGTTTATCAACTTGCTAAATTGTCCAAAAGACTCTTCGATGGTGATTGTGCCCCCACACAGTCGCAACAGATGGTCGCTGGCCATCTCTACAAGTACTACGGTGGGTCTACACCTTTGATGGCCCACCAATACCATTATTTCTACAAGGATTGCAGTGGGTCTGCACCTGTAGTGGCTCACTAATATCGTAATCCCTACCAGGACTACAACGAGTCTGCTCTATGATGACCTACCTACCAATATTCTTCAAAATTTCAACTGACTGTGCTGTGGGTTGTCTCTGTTGTGGCCCATTACCTGTCTGCATGTCAAGAGTTAGCACTGTCTTTCCGTTGGCAGAACAACACTACTTATTCAAGACTCCATGGAAATCCGGTACTTCCATGTGCATTTTCTTTTACTGCTCAGACTTTGAGAAAAAACTTCAATTACTATTGTGATGAATGATCAGTACTGTCTTCAAGGACGGTGAGAAAATTTTTGCTTTTGACCAACATTGTATCTATAAATGTGTGGATTTGATATATCTGTTAGCGGTAATATAAAAAATCTTTATGGGCGTTGTCCAATACATATTTATGTATTGGCCAATGCCTGAAACAATTAGTAAATTTTTTTGGGGATAGCGTGGGGGCTATGTAAGTAGGCTGTTTAGGTTTTCATGTTAGTAACGCCACGTAGCGCTCTTTATGAGAATCGCTGACTGTGCTGTGGCAGTCTATGGCTGATTGGCATTGTTGGAATATTCTCTATTGTAGTGTTGGGCAGTTGGATGTGAATACTGCGTAGCGTTGTGCAGTTGGAGGTGAGCCGCCAGCAGTGGTGGATGTGGGGAGAGAGATGGCAGAGTTTCGAGAGCGGACGATCTGGACTTGTGTCCGTCACAAAAACGAAATTTGTAAGACCGGATGTCATAAACTGATACATATATATATATATATTATGACTTTTGAACACTACTAACGTAAATACATTGTTTGTTCGCCATCAAAATCTTTCTTTTGCTAGCTATGCCTATCAGTAGTTAGTGCCTTCAGTAGTTAGAATCTTTTATTTAGTTGGCAATATTGATGCATGTTGTACTGCAGTAGTTCGAGTAACCAAGATTTTTGTGAGGTAAGTGATTTGTGAAACGTATAGGTTAATGTTAGTCAGGGCCATTCTTTTGTAGGGATTATTGCAAGTTAGATTTCGTTGCGCTAAACAAATATTTTGTTTCAGTTTACTGTTGATCAGAACAAGTAAAGAGACAAATATCTGAGTACGTTCAGTTTTACTCAGCTGCTTGAAAAAATAGTAACATAAGAGTTTTACCAGCACTCTCATTCATAATTTTCCTAAGGAGATCTTTCGAGGCGAATAGCTGCTCGAAACGTGCAGTGCACCATGGGTTCAGGCTGGTGGGATCAGTATTATCTAGGGGATATATTCTCCTGCGCTTGCATGGGACCCGTGGTAGTAATGAAAGACGACAGCTACGAACCACCTGAATCTCTTCATGCTTGATGTCGCCCCGACAGTGATGCCACCTCTCAGCCGGACAATTGTTTGTGTCTCAGAGTCATAACCGTGCTACAGTGTGTTAAGAAACATTATAGTGAACCCAAGTTGATGCCTCAGCATGATTCACCTGATGTAAATCCTGCGGCCCATCAGTCACCATCGCAGCATTGGCAGATCAGCACTCTTTTTTCCGCGAATTATATGACCTGTGCGAAGATATCTAATGCGACGTACCTCCACAAAACTTCAACAAACTGTCAGAGCCCTGATATGCAGAATCAGTGATCTATATCGTGCCAAATACGGATAAGCAAGTGTTCACAATGTTTTGGCGCAGCAGTGAGTAAGGTACCCCTTATCTGCAGATAAGGGCGCATGTTTACATTTTACATAGTGCAGTGAATGAATCAGCGCTGCCGTACCTACGGAGACGCAGTAAGGGGCAAGCGGTACGTCCCAACACTCACTAGCAGAGGGTATTGGCCATCTGGCGCTGTCGGAGCCCGTGGGATGATGTGCAGATGCAGACGTCAGCAAAGAGATACGTAGGGTAAGTACAATGACTGTGGCAGGAATCAAGTAATTGTTATAAATACATATTTGCTAACCACTCAGACATTAGGAGTCTACGAATCACAAATACTGTCTTTCAGTAATTTTACAGTGCCAGGAAACATTGGTACTTATACATAAATGAATGTCTTTGGCTTAACAGAAGATGTACGACCTTACACGAAACTATACCAGATTGTACGCTCAAGTTACAAACTGTGCATCATAGTCGGCAGGCGTCGATATGATGCACTTTAAATATAGTCATACGGTATGTCATGCTCTCGCATCGTTAATTGTTAACTTATAATCAGTGTGAAAAAGTAAATTTTACCGCGTTTCTTAAATGAACACAATGTAACAGCATACTGTGCAAAAATTATTTGCACAAATAACCTCTTCCAGTTTCATTACATAAAACGGTATTGTAGAATCCGACGGCGCTGCTATGCCTCTGCATGGGTTCACAAAAGCACTACAGCATCTCCACATAACAGGTACGAAGAATTCCTAAGCTTAATTGTCGCAAAACTAGAATGGGGAAACGTCTGTTATACTATACCCCCTTATACCACCAAATGCGGACTTACCGGCTAAAATTAACCATATCTGGAGATACAAGGGGGGGGGGGGAGGAGGGGGGAGGAGGAGGTTCTAGCATTTCGCATCCCTCCCGGGAATGAATTTCTCGCAAATTCGGAAATACTAAAATTGATGCTTATTGTACTACTTAGCAGTTTGGGTAACTCTCAGTGGATATGTCTTGTACTTGGCATCTTGTGAGTGAAATAAGACTGTAGAGAAATAACTTGCAACAGAAAAAACTATTTATTTCACCGTGTTTCAGGAGAAGACAACGCGACACGACGGCATCGTGTGGGTAGCAACTCACCGCAACGCAGCTTCGCAGAACAGGTGCGTTAAAGACGCTCTAGCTGAAGTCCGGAGTACGACGCTCGGCGAGACAGTGGATAATTACTGCACCTGGTAAACTATACAGTTTTCAAAGTAGGTTTGCGTGATAGAGTAGTGTTGTATCAGTTAATGTTACTTCGAACCCGTAAGACAACTAAAAGTAAAATTAGCTAACCTAATATTAACGAGAATGTAGCTCAGGAAACCTCTGACTGCCAGAGCTTCATTATGTATTTATGCTAGTAAAATCAAAAAAAGGCCCTGTAGTCAGGATGAATGATGTTTTGGGTAACGAGGGCAGGAAGTTTCAATAAATACTGCTGAGTCAGATGCTCAGCTTGTGTGTAAGGGAAGTATCAAGACAGAAAATGAAAATTAATGGTTCAGAATTTAACGTCGAGGCCATGTTTTCAGCTGTGGTGAGTAAACTACAGGATATTACTAGGGAAATTAAACAACTGAACCAAAACTGGAATTCACTAACAACAAAATAGAAGAAATTGCTAGTGAAACTACCAAGAAGCAGAAGAAAATGACCAAAGACTCGAAGCAACTAATAAGAGAATAGAGGAAAATAGCAGAGACACTAAAGAACAGTTAACAAAAATTATCAGAGAAATTAACAAGAACACAACTGATAGGCTAGATAAATATATTAAGGGTAGTAACCAAACTTTCAAAGCCATAATTGAACAAATGTAGAATCAAGAAACAGCGGGCAGTGACTCAAAATTTGGAAAAAAGAGTTACTACTGGGGAAGTATCCGTAGTAAATCACATTAAATTTATTAAAAAAGTGGTAATGCGTCGAACTCCAATGTAAATAAAACAGTAGATAAAGCAGAGACAGCTTTATCTAATGGAATGTCTTCAGTAGAGACAAATACAGTTTTCACAAATGTTGCTAGCATTAAGAAAGAGGCTAGTCATTTTATTAACAGAGGCCCTGATATCTTTATGAAAGGGTTCAAAGGAAGTTACATTCAAAATTAAGAGATATTATTGTTATAAATAACGGTGGAAACAATACAGACGAAGGGCACTGTTTAAAAGTTTGCATTTTAAATAATTTTTCGGCAAAAGGGAAACTTCCTCCTACAGCTTTTACGAAACACTTCCAAAGTCTGTTGGCAGAAAAATGTTACGAGAAGAGGAAAATCGGATGTGTTACATGTAAAATGGAAGGAGATGCTCTTTTATGGGCACTGAGAGCTGGAGAATTATGTCAGACGTATGACCAATTTATTACAAGAATCTTATGCAAGTTCTGGTCTAATAGTACTCAATGCAATGTTACAAACAGCATCTTCCATGGTAGAAAATTCTTAGGCAGTGAGTATGGTAACTATGAAGATTATTTTCAAAGTTTCTCCGAGAAGGAGTTGTATTTAGATAACACACCTAGTGAGGAGGACCTCATTGCTGTAGTATCGGTCAAACTACCGGTGAGTATTTAGGGAATACTGACAGAAAGACGTTTTGCAAGCGTTAGACCAACTGAACGCGATTTCCGGGGAGGAAACATCCATTAACGGCTGGGGAGGAGTAAGTTAGAGATCGAGAGAATGTGGGAATTGGAGAAACAGAAACCATAATTAGCAGAGGGAACATAAAAGAAATCTAAACGGGAGAGACGACGAGAGGGATGGAGATAGCTTAGGTGGTGTAGTCTGGAACCGAGGCGGCAATAATAATCACTGTAACATGCGATATCAAGAACAAAATGAAATACATATTGACGACAGGACAGAAAGAAACCACAAAGGAGGAGACCAAGAAAAGGAAAACATGAAAGTAATTTGTGAGAGATCTGCACACAAGCTCAGATAAGTAATAGATCATTGATTACGAAGGTTAATAAGGAAATGTCCTAGGAATATTAGAGACGTTCTTTTTGAAAAAGATGAAATAGTTAGTAAAGAGGAATCCGAAGCTGTTTTTGTCGTGGAAACTGATGAAATTAAAGCAACTGTTGTTACTGATATAGGTATCGAGTTATGTTCTGTAGCAGAGGGACACTATGATCAAATAAGACATTGAAGTGTTGCTGCTACAAGGAGTTAGAGGTGCAGTAGGAGGAACATGTGAAAACATAAAGAATCAAGTGTTATTAGAGATAGGTTTTCAAGGAATTTTATTGGAGATTAGTGGTATGGTGGTCCCTGATCTTTTTACTCGACTGATAATAAGGACAGAGTTGTTGGTGGACCACGCAAAAATTATAGATCTAGATAGGGATGGTATGACCCTGACGGTAAATGGTACACAGAGAGAAACTAAATTTGGTAACATGGTTAGTTCCAAAGGGAAACTGTGCGATAAGAATGACCTAAAAATAATGCATGAGTGTTTCCAGTGAGGAGTAGATAAAGATGAAGGTATCCCACAGAGGAATAATAAATGAAATAAACAACAAAGACTGCTGACGTTATTGATACTAATGACGAAAGAGAGTTAGAAAATGTGCTGTTGAAATATAAAGAGGTATTTTCTTACAGACCAGGACTAATGGAGTGGATTTCATGCCATGTCACATCAACCTTTTAAGTCGAGGCCAAACTAATTCATGAAGGTAATAGTTAAAAGATTTGAGCCCAAAAAAGGAGGCCGTAGATAAATACAGAGGATGTTGTCTTTGCAGATTATAGAGAGAGCAACCAGTCAGTACTGTAACTCATTAGTTTACGTTACCAAAAAATATTATTCGAAACTAGTAGCATTGGACGCTACTGTACTAAATAAGGTAACAGAAACTGAGAACGATAGGACAGAAACTTTGGAGAAATTATTGCCGAAATTTCAGTGTGCTAGTAAGTTACCTAGTTGGGACATAACTGCTGGTTATCGACAGTTAAATTTTTTGAAGGACCATATGTGGTTAGTAGGATGCAACACCGTAAACTGGTGGAAGTATCACGTACAGAGTCCCATGTAACAATAGCCATACACGATGTAGTCGATGTTAAGTGATTCCATGATAATTAAAGAGGAGCCCACAAACTCTGTCATGTGTGAATATCAGTCACAAGATACTGTATCTCTCTAGTAGAATAATAAAGAACATACATTGTGGAAGACACAGACATGGCATTGTGAATAGTTGTTCTGTTAAACTTTGGGAGAGAAAGTAGTTCTAAGTATTTTGAAATAACATACGTACAGTTAATGTGCTTATAAACATACGGCAGGGGTTGAATAGACCTGGAGAGAACGTTTTGTGCTGGCGTATTGTGACCTCAGCAAAGTCATTAAAGGAATTGCACAGGCAGCGAGAGGCTAATGACATATGCAGATCACAGCTGGCAGCTGAAATAGGCAAGTCAGGTGATTGTGTGACGTGGCCAGCGTGACATCAGCAGAGACACTACACGACTGCAACATTGGTAAACATAGCTACGCATATTTTAGTACCAAGAGTCAATAGCTTTTATTAAGGAATCAATTAGTAAAGAATAAAGTAACGAAAAGAGGATAACTGTTCAAGAATTAATGAAATGAATATACTGTTACATAACTTTAGAATTCTTAACTCCATTATAATTATTTGAAAATATTTCACTAATCCTTGAAGGTAATAGTTAAAATTATTGAATTTTGGCCCTTTGAGCAGTACGAATAGAGTTGGTTCGAAGAAACAATCGCGTTTGGGAAATGTAATTTATTATTATTATGTTGGCTCTAAAATGCATGTCTTTGTTTCATGTACCCATACTTGATGTGTTGATGATGGACGCACAGGGAATCCTGAGCACATCTACGCAGATGAAATGCACTGATAACAAAGCCTGGTGGCCAGTCAGCAACCAGGGACACTGCTGGCATGTGCGTGAATGATGGCTACAGTCTTCAAGAACTGGTAGTGCATCACTGAGGACAAACAATTTCGGCCAGCGAATGATAGTGCTTCTCGGCAAATAAATGTGTCACTACAGTGATTTGTCGAAGGACGACATTGAGTCGTAAGTGTTCTGTAAATTTCAACGTTGATCAGTAAAACACCATAGCAGTATACAAAGAAAAAAGAATTCTTTTGTACTTTTATGAAATGTCTTTTGTATTTTGTATATCTTGTGTATTTGGAAAAATTCTGAAAAATTATGCTGCACTGGATTCATGTAAAACAGCAACTAGCTGCTTCAAAACGTGAGCTAAAAGTTAGTAACAGTTTTTATTGATTTTGAGATAGGATGGGTCACTATTCTCCATTTTCAACACCACAATTTATTGTTGATTTTGAACCCAAGAATTTGTGAGACGACAGGAAGTTATCAGCATGTGCAGGCATTGTTAGAAGCGTGTACATTGTAAATGCATATGGGGTGTTTGTGGAGGCTCTCCTACAGATAGTATTTGTTGTATTCTGCCCACTCGTCTAATATAGGGTGCCTAGGAAACCTGCTTTCTCAGATCGTTAGACAACAATTCATGCAAGTCGTATTAATAGAGTTTATTGCAGTAAGATAAACGCAGTAAGATAAACGACAATACTTAACTTTGCATATTCACAAAGGTGTGTAGCAAACAAATGGCGACATGCGACATGCAAATAATCAATGACCTTCGGTATATACAATTCCATCGCAAGCAAAGCAACGTAGTTCATAAGTCACTGGTGTAGCGTTCGGAGGACGGCTCGTCTTCAACTCGGGCCGCAGCTAGGCGGCGCGTCGGTTATATTCTCTTGGTGTAGAGGCCGCTCCTGTCTCGATGTCGTCCTACAGAGGGGTCCGTCGGCGTACTACTCGCTGACGTCGCCTCACAGGCCTCTCTGCTCTTCCGTTCTTGATCGTCGTGCCGGCCGTTGACGTTACGTCGGAGTAGTATTTTTCTGGAGCTGAGAACAAGCAGGCAGTTCGGCGGTTTGACTGTAAATTCTGCAGTGGATGTTTGGGTCTTGAAAGCCTTGTGCAGCTATTTAAAAAAAAAAAAAAGCTAAACCCTGTCCAAAGAGGCCATGATTGCCCAATGGTACCGATCGGCCGTCGTGTCATCCTCAGTCCATAACCACCACTGGGAGCACATATGGAGGGTCATGTAGTCAGCACACTGCTCTCCTGGCTGTTGCTAGTTTTCGTGACCATAACCGCTACTTACCAATCAAGTAGCTCCTCAATTGGCCTCACAAGCTGTAAGTGCAGCCTGCTAGCCAACAGCAATCAGCAGACCGGATGGTCACCCATCCACATGTAGGGCCAGTCCGATATGCATAACTTTGGTGATCTGACAGGAACCGGTGTTACCAATGCTGCAAGTCCTTTGGCTTTGTGCAGCTATTAGAAAAGCACTTACTGGGGACAGAATTCAAAAAATGGCTCTGAGAACTATGGAACTTAACATCTGAGGTCATCAGTCCCCTATAACTTAGGACTACTTAAACCTAACTAACCTAAGGACATCACACACATCCATGCCCGAGGCAGGATTCGAACCGGCGACCGTTGTGGTCGCGCGGTTCCAGACTGTAGCGCCTAGAACCGATCGGCCACTCCGGCTGGCGGGGACAGAATTCTGGGCACATGAATCTCCCCTGCAGTGTTCATACAAAACTTTCACAGTGGTATACAATTTTCCGAACCCGACGGCGCAGCTACGGTTCTGCAAGGGGTCATAAAACTACGAGAACATCTCCACATAACAGATAAGAAGTATGCCTACGCGGCGGTTTACAAAACCAGTTCAAGGACGAAGTGGCTTTATCATCCCAAAACCCGGGCGGGAAAGAGTGACCAGTTACATTACACGTCGCTTATACCACCATCTACGGACTCGCCGGCTAAAATGAGTCATTCCTGGAAATCCACTGGAACCCACTTTCAGTTGTTAATTGCGAATCTAGCGTATTTCAGGGCCAAGAAAAATTTAATGTTCAATACTGTGCGTACTTCTGGACGAAATTTAAAAATTTTAAATCCTGTCGAGATCTACACTCCTGGAAATTGAAATAAGAACACCGTGAATTCATTGTCCCAGGAAGGGGAAACTTTATTGACACATTCCTGGGGTCAGATACATCACATGATCACACTGGCAGAACCACAGGCACATAGACACAGGCAACAGAGCATGCACAATGTCGGCACTATTTCAGTGTATATCCACCTTTCGCAGCAATGCTGGCTGCTATTCTCCCATGGAGACGATCGTAGAGATGCTGGATGTAGTCCTGTGGAACGGCTTGCCATGCCATTTCCACCTGGCGCCTCAGTTGGACCAGCGTTCGTGCTGGACGTGCAGACCGCGTGAGACGACGCTTCATCCGGTCCAAAACATGCTCAATGGGGGACAGATCCGGAGATCTTGCTAGCCAGGGTAGTTGCCTTACACCTTCTAGAGCACGTTGGGTGGCACGGGATACATGCGGACGTGCATTGTCCAGTTGGAACAGCAAGTTCCCTTGCCGGTCTAGGAATGGTAGAACGATGGGTTCGATGACGGTTTGGATGTACCGTGCACTATTCAGTGTCCCCTCGACGATCACCAGAGGTGTACGGCCAGTGTAAGAGATCGCTCCCCACGCCATGATGCCGGGTGTTGACCCTGTGTGCCTCGGTCGTATGCAGTCCTGATTGTGGCGCTCACCTGCACGGCGCCAAACACGCATACGACCATCATTGGCACCAAGGCAGAAGGGACTCTCATCGCTGAAGACAACACGTCTCCATTCGTCCCTCCATTCACGCCTGTCGCGACACCACTGGAGGCGAGCTGCACGATGTTGGGGCGTGAGCGGAAGACGGCCTAACGGTGTGCTGGATCGTAACCCAGCTTCATGGAGACGGTTGCGAATGGTCCTCGCCGATACCCCAGGAGCAACAGTGTCCCTAATTTGCTGGGAAGTGGCGGTGCGGTCCCCTACGGCACTGCGTAGGATCCTACGGTCTTGGCGTGCATCCGTGCGTCGCTGCGGTCCGGTCCCAGGTCGACGGGCACGTGCACCTTCCGCCGACCACTGGCGACAACATCGATGTACTGTGGAGACCTCACGCCCCACGTGTTGAGCAATTCGGAGGTACGTCCACCCGGCCTCCCGCATGCCCACTATACGCCCTCGCTCAAAGTCCGTCAACTGCACATACGGTTCACGTCCACGCTGTCGCGGCATGCTACCAGTGTTGAAGACTGCGATGGAGCTCCGTATGCCACGGCAAACTGGCTGACACTGACGGCGGCGGTGCACAAATGCTGCGCAGCTAGCGCCATTCGACGGCCAACACCGCGGTTCCTGGTGTGTCCGCTGTGCCGTGCGTGTGATCATTGCTTGTACAGCCCTCTCGAAGTGTCCGGAGCAAGTATGGTGGGTCTGACACACCGGTGTCAATGTGTTCTTTTTTCCATTTCCAGGAGTGTATTTATGAAGCGGTGTAATATTATATTATAATTTAACGCAGTAACAGAAGTATTAGTTAGAATTTTCGTACATATCTTGAGAAAGCGTGGATTACGACGCTGAAGTACCCAGACTTTATTCATCCAGTATTTGTGAATGAGAGGGCTTAGTGACGTAGAGCAAGCTTTACAGATAATCTGTAACCTTTGCGAAACATTTCCTTGGCGACACGCCGCAAAAAAAGTTGAAACGGAAAATGTTTATTGCTTACTACGTTTTTTTTGTTCATGCAGTCAAACTTCAGCATCACACTTAGCATTTTTAAAAATTCTTTATTACTAACTCTCTTTGCAGCACACTTTGCAGTCACTGTCTACGTGTATCACTAAATGTACTTGCAAAATTATACCAATGTGTGTCCCATAGTTGAGGAGACATGACGTCAGAAACATTGCGTTGTTTGAAAGACAAGCTTTGGCTCAAAATGCCGCACGTGTTAGGCAGTTTGTGATGATGAAAGCGATTAGCAATTTCTGATAAACTTAAAGCATAATTTCAAATCTTTCCTAAACTTTCTCTCACTTACATGCTTAAGCACAGATAGTAAACACATTACCTCATTTTTGCAGTAATCAGACATTTGGAGCTCGTTTCTCAGGGGAGATCGATTCCTTATGGAACTTAATGTATGTTAGGACTCGTGGTCCGCTTTCTTATAAAGGAGAAGTCGCGCCCAGAAGGGGATGAGGAAACGAAATTGATCTTTACGGCTTCAGAGGTTGTGTGGTGTTAACTCAGTGATTACACTTCGAGATAAATTTAGAAAGGAGTTAGCACTATGAGCCAATTAATATTGAGACAATTTTGCAAACAACCGAGCAGTGAGCCCACTTACCAGTCTGATGGTTCAAATGGCTCTGAGCACTTTGTGACTTAACATCTGAGGTCATCAGTCCCCTAGAACTTAGAACTATTTAAACCTAACCAACCTAAGGACATCACACACATCCATACCCGAGGCAGGATTCGAACCTGCGACCGTAGCAGTCGCTCGCTTCTGGACTGCGCGCCTAGAACCGCGAGACCACCGCGGCCGGCTAATGACTCTGATGGGACTTCTACATGTCGCAGGGAATTGCAGCTCTAACCATTTACACATGGTGGGCGAGAAGTTCTCGTACCACCTATTAATTGATTTTCCCATAAGTACTTACGTATTAAGTGCCCGATATGCCGGTATGTTCCCCATCATACTGTTCACACATGTTTATACCCATCCATGTCCTCTTGACATATTTTGGCAGGTCCGGTGGTATTAGTGCGAAGTGCAACCTGAACACCGTTGCGCAGTTCTTCGTTTGTATACACTTTTCATCATAAGAATAAACCTGATGTTACATTACGCCACGTATTCTTCCGCGTTTGCTTGAATCTCATTGGATTTCGTTTTACACGGAGCGGAAGCCAACCTGTAACTAGTACAGTCAAATACAATCATAATAACACGTTTTATGCCGTTTTATACGCACATAGACTGAGGTTTAATGCGGGAAACAGCTTTAGCGGCGCATTGAACTTCGACAACAATGGCCAGCCAGCGGTCCAACTAGCCTGCAATGATGCGAGCAGTTGCAATTCAGACGTAAAAAGAGACTAGCAAAGAAACGATATAGCTTCGAATGTCATTTAATTGTTAAAGACAATGAAATATTTCGCAGAAGTCCAGCGCTACCACACGCTATTTAAGTGACCAGACGTGTAGCATGAAATGCTCTCGTTCTCACCTGATACGGTATTCTAATTACAAGCAAGAGCGATGAAAATTCCTAACTTGAACAAAGGATAATTTTTCTGAGTGAGTTATCTGTGATGCTAAAACGTACTGCAGTGATTTCACCGCACTGTTGAAGCCAATGAAGGTATTAATTACAGTCAGTCGTCAGGTAATCTCTTAGCTCCTTCCTTATTCGAATCCGAGAAATACGTTTCAGTTCTGGAACTGTCATCTGCTACGTCTATAACGTGTCGATCAACAACAGTTTCCACAAAGCCACCCAGGCGCCGCATTTGCTCCTCTTCTTTTATGATTTGTTGTTCTATATCCTGCCAGCGTTCGCCAGTAACATGTGAAAAAGCTGCATGCGCTAGTTTCAGTATGTCTGGCGCGTTAACAGTCATGTTATTTCTCGCGCCAAATCTCGTAACTTGACTCCTGATCAGTTCTGTTGGGTTAATATTTTAATGGTACATGTAAAAATGCAGCATTGGTATGGTGTTTACGGTGCTGTGAAAAAGATTGTTTTCTATATTTCTATGACATTTATAAACATCTGACGTATAAAACAATAGACATAGTCCAAATAAAGAGTACTTGGATTTTCATTTTTGCCTTCAAAAATTAAACTATTATGTTTCCTTTATTCAAGCAACCTTTATTAACAGTCTTTCATGAAATATCGATAATTAAGAATTTATATTTGAAATGAAAACAGGTATTTTACGTGCAATATGTAATTAGAAACAAGAATATGTATATTATTCATAACAAATAATGATGAATTTTACAATTACGAGTTGTAGGTATTTCATTTTGAACGAGAAAAAAAATGACTCATGCGTGAGGGAACCAGCGAATCATGAACCAAAATAAATTATCAATCTGTTTCTCTACCGATAACGCAATACGTTCCACATGAAATTGTGTCTCAACTGTATTTAATACCTTCCATCGAAAAACTTCAGAGTCGGTTATCTCTGTGAATTTATGAAAAACATTAAGAACAATCTATTACTCGGTAGTTTTTAACCGTGTTCCACTGTGGAAAAGCAAGCTATCTTGCCATTTTCATACTGCGTATTATCAACGAGACAATGAAATCTACATCGATAACGCGTGATTAAGAACTACATTGACAATTGATAATGCATTTGAATACCTTAAAGTTTCATTTAACGTAACATAGTGATAATATATCTCATAAATAAGTAGGACGTACTTCCAAGAGCGTAACAATACCAGTATACGTGTGCTACGGCTTCGGATCAATAATCGCGTTTGTTTCTCCTGACATCAGGTTTATTCTTATGATTAAGGGAGCATTGTAAAACGACCTGCAGATACATGCCGCTTATGTCTTCTCATAAATGGCACATTCATCCGAAAACATAAACATGGTAGGGCTGACTGCATATGGAAAAGTATCAAATCACTTAATGCCAAAATGTGCTCATTTCGGTCTGTATACGACAACTCCTTTACGGACATAGGTCGAAAATATTTAACGTTACGATCCATTTGGTGTAATCTGGCACTGTTGTCTTCGGGATACCGAGTTCGGAAGCACGTTTCCGTGTCGGCTTCATAGAAGTCTGGTCAGTCGAAGCAGAGACTCCGGCACGTGTTTCTTCTCGTGTTAGAGATACACTCCGCGGCCTGTCTTTAACACCGCCAAAAGTAAAAGCATGCCCTTTCCAATCTAGAAGTATTGCCTTTCGTGGTGGAGCTTTATTAAATCCTTTCTCGGATGCTTCCATAATCGGTGTCATTGTCTGCTCTGTTTGTTGTCGTTACTGTATCCGCACATTTGTCACTAAGCGCTCCTCAGTAATGTGAGTATGACCGCTCACATCTGCCACGGCTACGAATTATGACTCGAGTGCGGGGGCCAGTGCGACTTTGAGAACATGTAAACATGAATTCCAACAACTGGTAAGTAATATAGGTCTCAACCTGCATAACAACGTTTGTTACTAAATGGAGGTCACAGGGGTGTACGAAATGTCATTGACATCCTGCTGTTTTTTGATCAAGCAGTGTATGTATGTGGGCTGCGTTCTTTGTTTCTGGAAAGCCAACACAAAAAACTTATCACTTGCAAATAGATTCGTTGTTCCTAAGAATATCGGTCTCCACAATTTATGCCCTGCTGGAAGGAATCATTTTTTCCAGTCTGATGCTAATAGCTTAAAACCACATTTGTTCTCGAAGTACTGAACACGCAGGTTACGCTGTATTTTTTCCAGATAAGGGAACGAAAAATGTTAAAGTTATAGATAGTGCGATTATGGAGAGCGAGGTGTTTATTCGTTGATTTTCTTCGTCCAGTAATCAGTTGTTTTGACTTGCTATTTGACTTCTGGAATGGAAGTGTTATGCGAGATTTTAAGTTAATTGTTCCTAATTTCAGCAATGAGTGGTTGGAAAAAAAATTGTTGACTACCATTCAGTACCATTATTTCTGTGGTCCTCTAAAGTAGAGGTGGTGTCACGTCAGGTGTGGCAGTAGAGAGCGTTTTGTAGGAAGAGCTTCGCAAACGAACCTCATGTGTTCTTTTAGACTCATCTCGAAGCACGAAAACGGTAGATTGCCGCGCTAAAGTTTTGGTTCTTAGCAGTGCAGGATGTATGACAATCACCGACGTTGCAAGTAAGCTGTTTAGGTTTTTTTATTGGTAACGCCGCCGACACGTAGCGCTCTGTATAAAAATCACTGGCTATGCCGTGTGCAGTCTGTGTTTAGTTTGCATTGTTGTCTGCCATTGTAGTGTTGAGCAGCGGGCAGCTGGATGCTAACAGCGCGTAGCGTTGCGCAGTTGGAGGTGAGACGCCAGCAGTGGTGGTCGTGGGGAGAGAGATGGCGGAGATTTGAAATTTGTAAGAATTGGTGTCATGAACTGCTATATATATTATGACTAGTGAGGTAAATACATTGTTTGTTCTCTATTAAAATCTTTCATTTGCTAACTATGCCTATCAGTAGTTAGTGCCTTCAGTAGTTTGAATCTTTTATTTAGCTGGCAGTAGTAGCGCTCGCTGTATTGCAGTAGCTTGAGTAACGAAGATTTTTGTGAGGTAAGTGATTTGTGAAACGTAAAGGGTAATGTTAGTCAGGAGCATTCTTTTCTAGGGATTTTTGAAAGTCAGATTGCGTTGCGCTAAAAAATATTGTGTGTCAGTTTAAGCACAGTTTAGTATAAATTTTTCTAAGGGGACGTTTCATATGTCGACCCTTAGCCAAGGATACCTCACTGGAATCTTCTGATTTTTTTCTTGAAGTTTGTGTAATTAGTGTAGCTTTTGTTTATTGCTAGCGCGTAATCATAGAATTTCCTTTGTAGTTGCAGTCTTTCATTGTTGTACAGTAAAACAGTCGTGGCATGCATGTAGTTTTGCACAAAGTATTTCGCAGCTGCACTTGCCATTAACTTGATATTATTTTCAGTGATATGTTAATGTGTTCTCTTATTTTTGCTTTTCAAATTGTGCTTTTTTTGTGTTTTTGTGTGAAATATTGTGACAATAATGGCGTGTGAAAAACGTAATACTAGGCTCCAAAGTAAACTGAGAAATGACAGTGAAGACGAAAGCAGTGTGTTAGCGCCACCATGTAATGAATTAACTAATGTTCAAAGTAGTAATTTGGTAATTGTGCATAGGGAAATGGAGCGGGTTGAAAATAATGGTGAAGGCAGTGAAACAATTAGTGAACAGGAAAGCGTTATCGATCGATCGGTCGGCAACAGTTCGCCTGACGATTCCGAAATGACAGGACACAATATTGCAAATACTGTACATTCAGGTTTTGCGTCCTCACCGTTTTCTCAAATAAGTCAAGACACATTTTCTGTTTTTCAAACTGCGAATATTGTCGGTGCAAATGCATTGCCGAATAGGACTAAGGAACATGTTTCAGACACCAGTGCATTGTTATTACAATTAATGCAATAAATGGGACAAAAGCTTCAAAAGTTAGACACAATGGAACAAAATCTTCAAAAGTTAGACACAACACTTGAACAAAATCAGAAACAAATGGGACAGAATCTTCAAAAGTTAGACACAATGGAACATAATCTTCAAAAGTTAGACGCAATGGAACAAAATCAGAGACAAACACAGCAAAAGCTTCAAAAGTTAGACACCACACTTGAACAAACACGTGAAGATTTAACTAATGAGTTACATAACATCGAATCGAAATGTCAAAAAGTCTGTAATGACGTAGAAACACAAATTTGTGAGCATTTCCAACCTATTTTTTCGCGGCATTAAAATGCATTACAGAATCACGAAGCAGCCATAAAAGAACTGCAAACTATTGTTCATGAAAATCATGAGACCTTGCAAGCTAAAATTGACTCAGTTGCATCTACCGATTCGGTTACGCAACTTGCAAAAACTCAAGCGAACTTAAAGGACAAAGTAGATATTCTGAAAATTGGTTCAGTAAGACACACAGAGGAAATAATTTCACTGTCGGATAAAGTAGCCCAACTTTCAGACCAGTTCACTAACTTATCTACGAAGGTAGATGATGATCTGAATGACACAAAACCTGTAGCCTTCACTGACACTGAAGAGTATGAACAAATTAGGAAATTCAAACAGAACCAAAATCAAATCAACACACAGTACAAAAGAGAAATGCGGGAAGTACAAGATCAGTTGGTTCAAGTAATACAAGAATTACATATTTCAGAGGACACTCGCGCCCCACTATGGGAAGAGGGACATAGCAATACAGAACAACCACAAAATAATAACACAGGGCATTACGGAAATCATGAAAGTAATTGGCAAGGTGCACCGAATTTTGAGATGGAACCGCCGATACGACATAACAATGACCGATATGCTACCCGCCGACACGATGATTTTGACTATAAGCTGTTCATTACTGCACGTAAATTCAAAACATTTAAGAATTCTGGCAACGACATTCATCCACAAGCGTGGCTCCATCAATTCTCTCATTGTTTTCCTCCCAACTGGTCATTAGAGCACAGATTAGAATTTATGTGTGGCTACTTGGAGAATGAACCAGCTGTAAGAATGCGATCGGTCATTCACGATTGTCATAGTGAAGGAGAATTTTATCATGCCTTCCTCTCAGCATATTGGTCTCAAGCTACACAAGACAGAGTAAAACATAGCATAATGGTGATGAAACACTTGGAACAATCTGAATTTTCAGTCTTGTTAAATATTTTGAAGACATGTTACATAAGAATAAATATCTTTCAAACCCATACAGCCCCACAGAACTCATCCACATTTGCTTAATGAAATTGCCTAAACATTTACGACATATTATTTTGGTAGGACGTTGCAAAGACGACACTGAAGCTTTTCAGGGACTCTTACAAGAATTAGAAACTGACACTGACAATCGCGGAACGCGAAAACAGGAACACAACAATTACAGGTCACATCCGTCGCAATTCCGCGATGAAAGAAACAATAACTGGACATGACATGTCTATTCTTACAACGCAAATCGTGACCAAAACAGACGCCACCCATATGACAATCACTGGCGGAGTAGTAATAATTACAGGGAAATTCTTTGAGATACCAGATGACACAGTGGTTAGTTTATGTGACAGCTACACGATTTTATCAAGACGCTACTAATGAGTGACAATTTACAATGTTGCTTTTGCAGTTTATCTGTTTTATATCTGCACAGTTTTTCTGAATTTTTCTGGAAAGTAAAACATGTTTTAGTAGTAACGTTTGTGGTATAGCTACAATGAGACAGCCTTTTCTGTAGGACAACAATATGTACAGTACAGTACTTACTTCATCACTGCAATAAGCGTAATAACTAAGATATCTATACGCAAAGCATTTCAATTTCGTTTATCATGAGGTAAGTACATTGACTTCTGCAGAACTTAGCTTTCGGAGGACAATAACTACGACACTTCCACAGAGATTGTCTTACAGCAAGACGCACATTTAGCGCTACAGGACACCCATTAAACCATTTATTTTTCAACATATTTGATTTACAAAGAAAGTTTTCCGTGATACATTTCATTCCATTGCTGTAATCTGTAACACCTGAGGATATAATTACATTATTCCTCAGGGGGGTACACGCTTACTTTGTGTACCATGTGTTTGGCAAGCACAAGGAGCCCTAGCTAATATGGTATTTGTTTATACAACTTTACACATCGGTACCATATTTCTCTAACACATAAATTACACAGCTATCTGATCATTTAACTGAGAGAGACAAACATTTACTTTACTACATCAGTGACAGATGTTTACGTAATTACACCATTGGATAACTTCACACTTACGAAGTTGTATTTTGTGAACTGTTCATATATTTTCGGAACCATTGTGATACTATGAGAGCTTTGAATGACATATTTGGTATGGGATCATGATTTTTAAAGTACGTTTGAGGTAGATGTCACTTTTGACATGAGCAGAGAATTTTTTTTAGGTTTTGAAATTATTGGAGGAAGCTACGGAGATTTTGAGAATTTGACTGTGTTGTTATGATGTTATTATTACGATGACGATTTGAATTATGCTGCTGAGGTATGTTTAAGCTGATGCTATATGAGTTATTTGGTTATGCCACATATCTGTTATGATGAAATATTGAAGAAGTGTCGACGAATATATATATATGTGTGTAATAAGGTAAGGAATAATGAGTAGTGGTTAGGGACTCTGATTTGTTAAAAAGGATGTTGGAAACCGAGAATCGTACTTTAAGAGTTATGAAATGAGTGTATTTGCGTGAATGTATCACTATGCTGGCGAAAATTTTTTGGACACTATTCTATTTAAAGGATTTTGTTTCTACATATTTGTAACGCAATTCTTGACCTGTGAATTTTTTTATATGAGACTGCCACTGTAGCTGCAACTGGTGTCGTAAATATTTCGATAAGACAGTTAAGTGACCACCTGCATGTAATGCGTCGTGGGCACCCAGCTGCGCGACAACCACATGACAAAAGAAAGCCATTCGTGTGTGCCTGTCAGAGGCACAGGTGGAGAAAGAAAAAAGAGGTTACTATAGTCGCTATTGAGATTCCTTTGTAGAAAGCATCGCAAACACTACACGCCCAAACTTGAAAACATATGATTACACTGTGGAGCTCTTAATTTATGATATTTACTAAAATGCCTAATGAAACGACGAGAAACATTTCATGGCTATTGTCCTGCTAGTTGAGAGAAATGCCATGTGGCTTGCTTTATGCATTTATTTACTCATTTTGTTTAATATCTAGTTTCTAACTGCACTGAAGCATTGGTTAAAATAAATTTTATGGATGTACTAATATAAATATTTTATGCCTACAGATCCAGTAAATAATAACTTTATGATGTACTTAAAAAAAACGAAGTAGCACAAAAAGACATTTCCCTTCACAGAAATTGCATACAGAATTGTCTGTTCAAAGTACATGGTAATATTTTTTTACAATAAATTTTTGTGGTGCACCACTTTAATTGCATAGACATTAAGATGTGAATAGACATTGTCCTTATCTGCATTGTTGTCTTTAGTGTAACATTTTTTCTGATTGAGCTTTGTCATGTTTAGGTATAAGTTATAGCATTTGCTGTGGCTGTTTGCCATTCATAGTGCTACTGAATGTCACTTTGTATTACTAGGTTAAGCCAATTTTATTACTGATTTATTTTTCTTGTTTGCTGCGCATTGCCTTATATTAGTTGTAATATTGCTGCCTTTTTTTGCCAATTTCCATTTTTTAACATTGCTGTTTGTGTAAATTGTTTTGTGCTGCTGCATTGCCTCATCCCTTAGTTAAGCATCTGAGCTCGGTAGATTTAAGTCAGCTTAAGAGAGGGTAGCCTAGATAAGAGAATGAGTTGTGATGAATTTGAAGAAATGCACTGAGAAGTTATACGAAAAAAGTACAGAAAGCAGGTATAGATAGGACTTTTTGGAAATAATGAAGAACGAAGGGAGATCTCCGAGAAGTAAAGAAAGTTTTGTTTGCAAAATACTGCAGTAAAACATACCCTGCCCTTTCCTTGTGTTATCCCACTATGTGTTTGGGTACCCTTGTGTATTTATGTTTTTCCTGTCTTTATATGTTTATCTGGTAAGACTTATGTTGCAGAATTTTTCTAATACTCAGCTACATTCACTATGATGAGGAATACTGTTATCCTCAAATATAATTTGCATTAATAACATGTTATTTACTTTGTAAAGATGTTTACACATTATTTATTCTCTTTTGTTCTAATGCTCATGTGTGAAGTTGATGTTTCAAAAGTTATTCTGATCTTTTATGTATGTACTTATGTCGTAATTTTTGTAACACTGATGTATTTGCTATTTCGATTCTTTTGTAAAGCCTGTACTACTGCAAATGTTATTTGTAGTGTTATGTTCTTTAAAGATGTATTTTGTACCTTTGTTATTGTATTCTTATGTTATAAAATTGTAATTGACACCAGTTAATCAAATTAAGTAACTTGTAAATTACATTTCACTGGACACGCTTCTGTTGGTCATAGTATATGGACAATATGTGAGAGTAGGGACTGATAATGTTTGCACGTGTGTTAATAATTCAGTAAGGGACTGGATAACAGCATTGCTGGTTGTAAGGACATTTCAAAAACAATTTTTGTGAGTGCACAAGAGGTGGTTATGGACTTGCTATGTTATCCGCAAGACTCTTCAATGGTGATTGTGCGCCTGCACAGTCAAACAGATGGCTGCTGGCCACCTCTACAAGGACTACAGTGGGTCTACACCTTTGATGACCCACCAATACCGTAATCTCTACCAGGACTACAGTGGGTCTGCTCTGTGATGACCTACCTACCGATAGTCTTCAACGTCGACTGACTCTGTTGTGGCCCATTACCTGTCTGCATGTCAAGAGTCAGCACTGTCTTTCGTTGGAAGGACAACACTACCTTTTCAAGACTGCATGGAAATCCACTACTTCCGTGTGCATTTTCTTTTATTGCTCAGTCTTTGAGAAAAATACTACTATTTTACTGTGATGAATGATCAGGACTGTCTATATGGACTGTGAGAAAATTTTAGCTTTTGACCAACATTGTATCGATAAGTGTGTGCATTTCATTTCTTTGTTATTGTAATTATAAAAAAATTGTCAAATCTGTATTGGCCACTGCCCAAAACAATTTGTAAATTTTTTTGTGGGGAGCATGGGGGCTATGTAAGTAAGCTGTTTAGGTTTTCTTCTTGGTAACGCCGCCGCCACGTAGCGCTCAGTATAAAAATCACTGGCTGTGCCATGCGCAGTCTGTGTTTAGTTTGCATTGTTGACTGCCATTGTAGTGTTGAGCAGCGGGCAGCTGGATGCTAACAGCGCGTAGCGTTGCACAGTTGGAGGTGAGCCGCCAGCAGTGGTGGACGTGGGGAGAGAGATGGCGGAGTTTTGAAATTTGTAAGAATTGGTGTCATGAACTGCTATATATATTATGACTAGTGAGGTAAATACATTGTTTGTTCTCTATTAAAATCTTTCATTTGCTAACTATGCCTATCAGTAGTTAGTGTCTTCAGTAGATTGAATCTTTTATTTAACTGGCAGTAGTGGCGCTAGCTGTATTGCAGTAGCTTGAGTAATGAAGATTTTTGTGAGGTAAGTGATTTGTGAAACGTAAAGGGTAATGTTAGTCAGGGGCATTCTTTTCTAGGGATTTTTGGAAGTCAGATTGCGTTGCGCTAAAAAATATTGTGTGTCAGTTTAAGCACAGTGTAGTATAAATTTTTCTAAGGGGACGTTTCAACGTAAACGCAAATATTTGGAAGTACACGATGCTAGAAGCAGGAAAGTCTCAGTAAACATAGGTCCACAAATGAACCGTTGGCTAAATAATTGTGACTTTGTGGTTACCAGCCACTACTGACCTGATTCCTTGTAAATGGTTAGGAAAAGGTAACAATAGTGTACAACGTAAAGAAAAGTTGTCATAGGTACTTTGGCAGAAGTGAAGGTTTTTTGACTGGTTACATAAGAGTACTCGTAGTTAAGGAAACCGCAGGCCAGTACTTGTAACCACATTGACTTTCCAGTTATTTCAAACACACCTTGATTATTTCGAAATTCTAGATAGGCATTGACAAATCCTTGTTCCAGTCCTTTAAACGTGTTCATTGGAGTGTCGTAAACTACAATTTTAAGATGACTGCAAACACGGACATCCTCGGCGTTCAAGTCAGGTGATCTCAGAAGCCACGGTAAATGTCCTTCCGCCCAATCCACTTTTGGCCATATCGACTCATTAGATGTCGTCTCGCCATAGCGGCAAAATGTGCCGCTGCTCTATCATAATTGTACGATATCCTCTCGCGTTGCTCTAAGGGAACATCATCGTCCAATCCTGCATGGCGATGCAGCAGAAACCGAAGGTAATTCGGTCCATTGATTTTGCTTGGTAACATTTACCGCTCACTACGACGATCAACTGGTGCTTCTAACCACACATTCAATGAGGGACGTCGCTGATGTGGTACCTCGTATACAGCAAGCAGGTTGCAGAGTAAATGACACCACACTCAAAATCGTGGTAATTAAAGACACCATCACAACTATAACCTGCTTCATCTGTAAATAAAATGTTATTGTCAAACGCAGCGTTGCCTACAGCTTGTTGGTGCATCCATTGACAGAACGTTAGTTTATGACCAAAGTCCACCTCACTACAGAAATAACCAATTGGAGGTGGTGTCGATACATTGCATTAGATGCTTTAGCTTCCAACATTACTGTAGCTCATTCCAAAAACGTGTGTGGCAAGTCACCTTGCTGCATTCGACTCTTCCTAGTACCACGTTTTCAAGCACAGATGAAATTTGTACAGGTGTACCCGCTCCAGCAGCATGTGCAGACCTCCGAGTTTCTCGGAGACAGTGACACACCCCTGTAAAACATGCTACTCTCAGGGTGTTTCGGCTAGCGTATGCATATTGGTACACTAGTGCAACTTCCAGTGCATTGCCGTTAGCAATATCATGCATTAATTGCAGATCGGCGTAATCCTCGTTACTGTAACATTTCGTGTTCCAACGAATACTCCTAAAACACAACTCGTCCACGAGACTCAGAGGGCCATAGACATGGGTTCACAGGTAGATGTCGTGTTTCTTGACTTCCACAAGGCGTTTGACGCAGTTCCCCACAGTCGTTTAATGAACAAAGTAAGAGCATATGGACTATCAGACCAATTGTGTGATTGGATTGAGGAGTTCCTAGATAACAGAACGCAGCATGTCATTCTCAATGGAGAGAAGTCTTCCGAAGTAAGAGTGATTTCAGGGATGCCGCAGGGGAGTGTCATACGACCGTTGCTATTCACAATATACATAAATGACCTGGTGGATGACATCGGAAGTTCACTGAGGCTTTTTGCAGATGATGCTGTGGTGTATAGAGAGGTTGCAACAATGAAAAATTGTACTGAAATGCAGGAGGATCTGCAGCGAATTGACGCATGGTGCACAGAATGGCAATTGAATCTCAATGTAGACAAGTGTAATGTGCTGCGAATGCATAGAAAGAAAGACCCATTATCATTTAGCTACAATATAGCAGGTCAGCAACTGGAAGCCGTTAATTCCATAAATTATGTGGGAGTACGCATTAGGAGTGATTTAAAATGGAATGATCATATAAAGTTGATTGTCGGTAAAGCAGATGCCAGACTGAGATTCATTGGAAGAATCCTAAGGAAATGCTATCCGAAAACAAAGGAAGTAGGTTACAGTACGCTTGTTCGCCCACTGCTTGAATACTGCTCAGCAGTGTGGGATCCGTACCAGACAGGGTTGATAGAAGAGATAGAGAAGATCCAACGGAGAGCAGCGCGCTTCGTTACAGGATCATTTAGTAATCGCGAAAGCGTTACGGGGATGATAGATGAACTCCAGTGGAAGACTCTGCAGGAGAGACTCTCAGCAGGTCAGTACGGACTTTTGTTAAAGTTTCGAGAACATAAGTTCACCGAAGAGTCAGGCAGTATACTGCTCCCTCCTACGTATATCTCGCGAAGAGACCACGAGGATAACATCAGAGAGATTAGAGCCCACACAGATGCATACCGACAATCCTTCTTTCCACGAACAATACGAGACTGGAATAGAAGGGAGAACCGATAGAGGTACTCAGGGTACCCTCCGCCACACACCGTAAGGTGGCTTGCGGTGTATTGATGTAGATGTAGATGTAGATGTAGATGCTCGGCAAACAACTGAAATTACTGGTACTGTGAGTGTGCAGTGTACTGGCGTATCCATTCTGTTTACATCTCCATGTCTCTAAAATGCAAACGAAGAGCACATCACGGACCGGTATGCAGTGTTCGCGCAGAATCTCGTGAGTGGCGGCTGGAAACCTTAAAGTCGCAATTACCTTGCAAACGATTCGTTTGTATACCTACGTCTACTGAGACATTTAAGGTTCTAAAACCGTGTCCTTTCAACTGAATGCGCTTAAATAATTAACTATGGTACACCCGTAGAAGTTCACTACAAGACTTGAATTCAGTTTTCTGTTGGAGATGTCTCACAGAAACGCCTAGGAGAATATAAAGAAAGACTTCGGATGAACAAGACGTGATAATTTATGAGCTTCAATGCCACTACGAAAGAAAGAATGGGTGGAAAACGGTAGCAAAATATGTGGACGGTCTTCACGGCTCTGCATCGAACAATGTCGTAACTACATTTGATTCAATAAAGGTATCTCACTTGTAATGTTTTCTTTAATTTTTTGAAATTCTCATGGATCTCTTGTTAAAAGTCAACTGTTTTTCGCAGACTGTGTAACGTTCAATTACACAAATTACTTTTTTATGTAATGCATAATAAGTAAGTCAAAGACATGTCGTAGTATGTACTCAGCACGATTGGAGTAGATAGAACAAATACTGTACCAGTAAGGTGAAAAAAACTGAGTGAAGGCCAATTATCGCACCACTTCCTATAGACGTGAGTGTAGTTATGTTACGTTACGTAAGGAAACTTGATAACAGATTTAATACGGGATAGATTCCGTTTATGCGTCTGTCATAGAAGTCTTATTTAGACATGCGTTTCGATTTATCACAAAACGTCTTCAGTGTTAAGTTTTTGAAGATGCTTAAAAATTAAGTGAAACGCTTCTGGTCTAAATAATTTATTACAGTGGCGAACATAGGATGTATCCCATAGCACTTGTAAAACTGCAGCTGCAGGAAAGAGACCTAAAAGATAACATGTATTCACAACAGAGGTTACAGTTTTAAAAATAATTTACTTTTGTAATGAACAATAGTAGAACGTCTTGTTAACCCTCATAAAGCTGTGTCTTTATAAATTAGTTATACAAAGGAGCAAAAGTAATACAAAAGTAACCTTTAATTGTGAATAGAAAATGATTGAAATGGCTCTGAGCACTATTGGGCAAAACATCAGTGCCCTACAACTTAGAACTAATTAAACCTAACTAACCTAAGGACATTACACACATCCATGCCCGAGGCAGGATTCGAACCTGCGACCGCAGACTGAAGCGCCTATACCCGCTCAGCCACATCGGCTAGCCAATTGTGAATAGGGTAAACAATTTACAGATTGAGGTATATATTCAAGTTTTATTTACAAATGTTCAATGTGGCTAACGTTTGCAACACGACAACTGTCCCACCTCTAACCAGTTTCCTGCCAGTCCCTATGATTCGAGTCTTGACATGGTGACAACTGCTTGTGTCACTGTGTTGTTGCAGCTCCTCGAAGTTTACCGGAAGTGGAGAAACAAACACTCCACACACACAGGTCCAGTGGGGCTTAAATCAGGTGATCGTGGCGGCCAGGAGATTGTTCCAGCACGTACAGCCCAAGTCGGCACATTACTACGGAATGTTCCTTTGTACAGGTGCGACATGCCAGTTCGAGTTGACTACAAAGAAAAGAGAGGACCGTAAATCCTGTTACATCTTACAACGAACCTTAAGTGTGACCCGTTTAAGTTCGGTTACGTCGATTCTGCTCTCCCTACATCCGAACATTGAACAGATTCACTTATCCACGAGTATGGAAATTGACTTCATGACTGAACACAGTTTTATTAAGAAACTGATCTTCAGTCTGCTACACGGCACTCGGCTCGTTTTCCTTCGTCACTCTCTCTTAAAGCTTGCAACAGTTCCAATTTGTAGCGTTTGAATGACAGGCGCTTCCTGAAAACCTTCCACACGGTAATACTGCTGTGTGATTAAAATTACTTGATAGTTGACACTTCACGCTCTGGAGTTGGTTTCTCCAATCAGAGCACACAACGTCACGGCCGAACCGTTGGCCTCTGTCCACCATACATTCTTGTTGTGTTTAGGTTCCGAAGTCTGGAAATCTTTGGAAATTTGTGATAAGTTCCCATGGGACCAAATTGCTAAGATCATCGGTCCCTAGGCTTACACACTATTTAATCTAACATGAACTAACTTAGGCTAAGGACAACACACACACACCCAATCCGAGGGAGGAGTCGAACCTCCGACGGGGGTAGCCGAGCGAACCCTGACAAGGCGCCCTAGTTCGCACGGTTACCCCGCGCTCCTGAAGCCCGGTCTGGCCCTTTTATTTCGTATTACATCACACATGATAACGACACCAAAGATAACGCAGATATAACGATGTTAACGTTATACATGCGTTTCATACACAGCACTACTCAAATATTACTGGATCCTTCGGCACTAGACGCGATTCAGCAACTGTTATACTAATACTATAGCCACAGAGATCAAGTTGCTTTAGATACGTTTTGCATGACATTACGTGAAGCCGCGTTTTAAAGGCTACGTTTCACCGTTACTGCTGAGGTAGCCACAATGTACAGCCTGATGTTGTAACGCAGTGGTTAACACCCAAGTCGCCTTTCGGCACGCTAGCGGCACGGACGTCTTGTTTACGTCTTCGCCGCGCAGCTCGCTCGCAGAGTTGTTTACGTGATGCTGCCGTCTTAGCGCGCTGTCTTTCCTTCGAAAGAGAATGACTTATGCCCACAGAATATCGGCACTAAAGATTAACGTTTCACCTGAATATACTCGACAAAAGCACTTAAATTCGAACAGCTTATTAGAGATGATGCCAAGAATGATTGCAACGATCTTGTTAGCATCCACCTGTCTATAGTGTGCAGTATGGTATACGTGAAATTGGCTAACGAAGACATATGTGACAAAATTATCAGTGCAACTCGAAATGGTCTTCAGTTCCTTCACTCTGATGGACACATCGGTGACATAACAGTGCAACATGCGGGACTTGGACTGCAGACGATACCTGTATTTGAATCACTTTCGAGGCATCTTCAGAGGTACTGGTATCTGCATTCCACTCATATGGAAAGGTTATTAGTCATACAGCTGAAAAGTGGGTTCAGTTCACTACATGCCCGGTTCTCAGTGGAGTACGACAGAGCATAAAACTAACCAAACATGTGCCGTCCTACTTACATATTGGCGGCTGCCGTGCAATTATAATTTATGATGGCCAGCCGAAGACACGATCGGGATGTGGCAACGATGGACACCTCCGTTCCAGCTGTCTGCAACACAGAATCACACAGTTACCGCTTGGGGACCTGTCGGCCACGACTGCTCCGACGACGCTACCGCTGACGTTTGTCGAAGTTCTCCATAACGACCCCCGGCCACGATCACCAGTGACTCCTACTACTGCCACATCGCCGTCTCCGGTAACGCCTCACGCCGTTGCGGATCGACCGACGCCCTTCCCTCCTCCTCCCGGCATGTGCAGTGGTTCAGTTGTTCAAATGGCTCTGAGCACTATGGGACGTGACCCCTGAGGTCATCATCCCCTAGAACTTAGAAATACTTAAACCTAACTACCCTAAGGACAACACACACATCCATTCCCGAGGCAGGATTCGAACCTGCGACCGTAGCTGTTGCGCGGTTCTGGACTGAAGCGCCTAGAACCGCTCAGCCACACAGGCTGGCTTTTGCAGTGGTGACCAATCTCTAGTACAGGGGATGGCCCTTGACTCCATGGTTGTGCCTATCGATGCTTTCGTGCCTGACCATCCGGATCTCCAGGCGTCTTCGGACATTGAAGATCACGTGCGCAAGCAACCTTCACTGAAGAGACGTCGGAAACTGTGGATTGCCCCATCTGACACCTGCAGGATGCAGTCTCAAGACGATGAGGGTCACAATTATCAGGATGTTCCCTGGATGGACGATTCAGTGGTGGAAGTACCAGTCTGCAACCAGTCGGAGGTACAACCATCTTTGAATGCACCAGGCGCTGTACCTATGGACGTCAGCTGAACAGCAGCTGAGCCAGAACCACACTTCCACCGCCGACATGAAGCCGCCTTCGGACTCCACATGTGCTCCACTGGACGCACACTATCCACGCACCTTTGCGTGGTCTGACGATGTAGACGACGAAACACCCACCGTTGAGACAACAGCGAATGCTGCTGCTCCAACCCAAGACTGCTAATCGACAGGGTTACTGGATGGGGATGTGCAGCCTACTGAGACAACATTCTCGTTCGCTGCTGCTCTTCGTGCTTCCATGAGCGTCCCAGTAGTCCCAATTCCACGACAAGCTTACAGGATTGGCCCCATCAATGTCAACACCATTGGCACCGCTGTCAACTACAGTTGCTCCGTGAAATGCTGAGGGCATCGGACCTCGATGTTGCCCCTCTGCAGAAAGTTCGCCTGGCGACGTTTCCTAATATCTATGGCTGTGTTTCCTACCTGACGCCATGTGATGACGGTGGCAGTGGGACAGCTATTCTTTTAAAGGAAGGCATTGAGGTAGACGACGTGACTTATCCCCATCGGATACGGGTCTTGCTGTGGCTTTCCACGGTGTTCAAATCGATGCTTACGCTCCCTCGGGCACGGCCAAGCGACGGTAACGATCGCGATTCTACTCAAAACAGGTCGCTCCTTTGTTTGTAGGCCGCTACAACCATATTATTCTTGGTGGCGACTTCAGTTGTGTGTTATCCCAGAAGGACCAACATCCCCATTTAACCACATGCCAGAAACTCAAACTTCTCGTGCATCAACTGAACCTCACCGATACTTGAAACCGCGTGAATGGTGATCGACCTGGATATACGTACGTTACCAGTTATTCAGCAACTCGTCTTCACCGTGTCTGAGTTTCCCAAGGAGTCGTAACTGCCACGCTTGACGCTGAGTTATGGCCTTCCACCTTCTCCGACTGTATCGCCTACATTTGCACCGTTTCACTCCAGAGGCAGAAGGTGTGGCGCGGTCGAGACCTGAGAAAGCTGAACGTCGCCCATCTCAGGGATCCGGAATGCAGGCAGGCCGTAGAAACGAAGTGTAACAATTGTGTGAGACGCCTTCCAGCGTATCCTTCACCACTCCGATGGTGGATCGACTGCACCAAGCCTGCTTTACGTCGTTCGATGATGAATTATGGTTGTGACAAAATGCTGTGGGAACGACGCACCATGGAATACTATTTAACAGTTCTCCAGGAACTCTCAAACCATGCCCCCTCTGTTCAACGACAGGTTGAAATTCAACGTATTAAGGCGAAGATAATTTCTCTTGTGCGACTCCACCTTGAAGGCACAATAGTACCTGCAAGATGTCACGAATATGAGTGAGGAGAGCCCCTTTCCATGCATCATATTATCCGAGAGAAGCAGAAAGCTGGTCAACGCTGTCGATTTGCCAGATGGTTGTCGATTGACGTCCCAGAAAGCCTTTGTGGATCACTACAACCAGTTCTATGTAGCAGAGGACCAGAAAATGTCGGTAACGACTGATGTCCTCCGATACTTGACAGGTACTGAGTCTGCTGCGGACGTTCTCACAGCGACAAGTACGGCTGATGACGTTGCTGATGCTCTTCGCTAGGGTGCGGCGAACAAAGCTCCAGGTCCCGACTGGTCTCCACTGGAGTTTTGCCGCACATTCCACGACATCATTGGCTCACGCTGGACTGCGATGCATGAAGAACTGGTTCACCCTTGCCTTCCCCTCCCACCCTAATTCGTAGAAGGCTTTCTTATCCCGCTCCCCAAGCCATCGGGAGGTCGGGGTGTTGGACATTATGGGCCGTTGATCACGTTAAATTATGACTTCAAGATTTTTATCCGGATTGTTGCCGCTCGCCTTCGGCAAGTCATTTCTCTGGAACAAACGTGCTTTGCTGGTGACAGTAACATTCAGACGGCACTCAGCAATTACCGTGACGTCATACCCCGGGCCACCAACTGCCTTAGTGACAGTGGACCTCGACCACGCCTTTTATGGAGAGAGTCATCACTTTCTTTCCGCAGAGGTTTATACACATCGTCTTGCGGCTCCTCCGAATTACCACGTCGCGAGTGTTGGTCAATGGCCATGTGTCGGGTCGCATTAATGTCATGCGGTCGGTCCGCCAAGGATGTCCGCTGTCGATGCTGCTTTTCGCCATCGCCCTTGAGCCACTGTTACACAGTTTGTGAAGCCGGCTGACAGGGATAACAATGAGGCTGCATGCTTTCATCTGCCGCGCCTTTGCAGGTGACGTGGTGTTCTTCGCTCTATCTGAGGATGAAGTGCGAGAGGCACTGGCATGGATCACCCAGTACGGGCAGCCGAGTGAACCTGACGAACTCTAGTGCTACGTCAGACGTCTTCTAGCAGAGTGTATGATTCCATTGCCATTAGTGGACACGCGCAAATGTTTGGGGATCACCTTCTCTCGTTATATACAGCGCACGATCTCATGTAACTATAAACGTGTGCTTCAAGCTATCCGCACGGACGTTTGTGGCATCTTCCAGAGGGCATTGGACATGTTACAAAGGGTGGATTTTGTTAACACTCATCTAGTCTCGCGACTACCCGAGTTAGCACAGATTTTACCGATGCCAAAGGCAATGGCACACAGCCTTCAGGCGACGTTCGGCTACTTTGCAAGGGCGGGTCTTATCCTCAAAATCCGCTACGACACGCTGACACTGCCTCCTCGAGATGGCGGCCTCCGCCTTGACAACGTCCAGGCAAGAGCAGATGCCCTTTCTGTAAGTACAATGGTTAAGTCGTGGACCCGCCGCCGAAGTCGATTATCGGGAAGCCTGATTGACGAACTGACCCCTCCCTCTCGAGTGGCAGCCGTTGCAGTAGCCCATATTTCTTCTTCTCTCTCACATGTCAGGACCTTTTTCATCGAAAACAGCTACATCCATGCTGACTTGCCTAGTACCAGGAACCCTACGGTTCGTGATGTTTACCGCCTAATGATGAGAAATCGTACTTGGAATGTTGTAGGAAGCCGATTTCCTACAATCGCAGGGCCCTTTATTTGGCGTTCTGTGCACCACGTTCTCCTCGACACGAGCGCTCAAGCGACCTGGTATCTGGTCGTTAATAGAAAATACATGACACAACTCCGTCTGCATGCCATAAAAATGACAGATTCGCAGAAGTGTCCTCGTTGTCACACTCTTGATACGGACGAATAATGACTGATGAGTTGATCTTTTGCAGAAGTATGGCAGCTGATTCAGAAGATGCTTGCCTTTCTTCTACGTACAGCTCCTCATGCCATTACACCGAAATCTTTGCTGTTCCCAGGTGAGACATATTTCCCACGTACGAAGACCAGTGCTGTGATCTGGATAAAATGCCTCTCGATTTTTTATTTGTTCCAGGAAGGTGATAAGAGTGTCCTTGATTTTTAGACGTTACTGCACCATCGTTTTACTTTCCTTGTGCACCATCCGCGATGTCGTCGTATTATGCCAACTTTTTGGATAGTGCCTTCTTCGATCCCCCCTGCAGCTGGGGTGTCCCAAGTATGAGAAGGTGATTTTAGTGAGATTGTGTAGTAACTGGTCTCGGTCCAGTGTACCAGAAAAATGCAATATTCTTCTTGAAGACGTGCCTAGAACATTCCTGACAGACATGAGATTCAGTGTGCGTCTACCCACAAGTTGGCGGGACGCGGATGCCATTTTGTTTGTTCCGTCAGGAGGGCGTTTTTTTTTTAAATTTCTTTAATTCCCTTTTTTATTTTGTTTGTTATTGATGGTAATTACACATCATTACTTTTTGCCTGGAAGGCGTTCTATGTGATGCCAACCAATATAAAAAAGGAGATTAGTTACATATTTTTTTTTAAAAAAAAGATGGTAGATCACTTGCCCGCGAAAGGAAAATTAAAAACCAGACACTTTCCACTATCATGTGGAATTTCCTATGTTCGAATCTCGTGAAATACAGTGACACATTTTCTGTATACAAATTTAATCAAAAACTTACATTATTATTTTTATTCAGTTAATTGCTTTAAATGTAAATTTTGTAAGATTTTGAATACTTTACCACGTCATTTTCACTATTGGATCGACGTGTTTATTTGGTATTATTTTCCTCCCTATGATTCTTTTTTCGTTTGTAATCTACCTTAAGTGTTTACAATCTACAACAAAATTCCACCAGAACTACATAACGACTGGTAAAGCGGCAGTCCGTGCAGCTAATGCGAGAATAGTTTCAGGTAAACAATGCATGACGACGACAAATTACAGTCTGTTTTGTAGCGCTGAAACTGAACATTTTGTGTCTTGAGTTTGCTGTTAAGGTTAGCTTTAATCGCCGGGAACAAAGCGACCGTGATTGTAGTTCTGCTGCTGATTGTTGGCCACCGTTTTGTCTGGTACATTGCACATCACAAGGTTGTGGTTAGATTTGAATGTCAAATTCAGGGCTCCAAAATGGGTCGTCTGCCACGTTTCAGTCATTGGTCACTTGAAACCAGCTGTCGAAAGAGCAAACAAACAAACAAAAATGGTTCAAATGCTTCTGAGCACTATGGGACTTAACATCTGAGGTCATCAGTCCCCTAGTCTTAGATGTACTTAAACCTAAGTAACCTAAGGAAATCACACACATCTATGATGAGGCAAGATTCGGACCTGCGACTTTAGCAGTCGCGCTGTTCCGGACTGAGCTCCTAGAACCTCTCGGCCACCGAGACCAGCTATCGACAGAGCATCTTGCATTTCTGTTATACCTCAGGCGGCCGCTCCCGACATTTCTCAGCAGTACACAATACCAAACATTAATAGCATCTGTGAAGTGGATCGCCGTGTTCGTGTGTTAATTGTAACCGAGCGGTAGCTGGCAGCCGGCGTGGAAAAACTGTAGCGGTATGTTCCAGACGTCATCAAGTAATTTTAACCAAACTGTAGACGTATTTAGCTCTAAGCCGGCACGTCTCCTTCATTTACTAATGAAAGTTTTCCAAACTGGTTCAATTGCAGCGTTCGATTCTGCTGGCCGCCCATGACCTGGTTATACGACTCCATGATGACTGTTGGAATAACGCATTCACCATGACACCTAGTGGAAACACTGGGAACTAACAGCGTTAGGCGGCGATGGAACTTGAAGATATGCCGCATTAACGTCTGTATCAAGCATTTCTGTGTGTTATTTACTCTTTACACAATTAAAAATTACTTTTGTGTAATTAAAGACACCCTGTATTACAAAAATTATTCCATTTCATCTTAGAGTAGTGGTACAACAAACTTCTGTTGTTACTATTAAAAAAAAAAAAACGGCCGTAGATTGCAGAATGTTCTTTGTTAAATTAAGAACTACTTGTTTTGTTCGGATAGGACACTATCTGATAATATAAGGAGACGACGACATTACAATAAATTTGTATTTATCCTAACCTATACTATAAACGCAAAACAAATTTGAAAAGACGAACAAGTAAAATTATACAGAGAAACGTAATGTTACTCGCGATAAAAAATCAGAAACATTCTGCAAAAAACATATATGAAGAAGGCATAATACCGTGTAAAACGTACTAAAAGACAACCTGAGAGGAAACAAAAATTAAAAATCTGTGAAATAACATCACCGGGATCAGGAGTGAGTGAAGGACAAACTGAAAAATGCGTGTTTCCTCATGGAGACGAAGACGGGCGGCAGAACAGGACTGAGCCGTGGTACGCCTTTCCTGGTACACCGGCCCCTTGACAGTACTATCAATTACCCGGCTGTACTACCGTCTTTGCCCCTGTTGTGATCTGGCGGCAGGTATTTGCGGTAGGGAAGTTGGTCGTGGCACTCGTTACGAGGAGCTAGCACGTGCTTGAGGGGTCGACGGAGCAAACGCGGGCTCGGGCAGCGGGGCGCTGCCGGTCTGCCTCGCAAGACGGTCGCGAGTTGGTGGTGGACCTGTCTGACGTCAGCTTCGGGCGCTGATCGTCGCATTGCTTTGGGGCCTGTTTCCTCGGAGAGATCCATCCCTCGAGACCATCTCGAACAACGTTCTCCATCGTACGTGTAAATGGTTTTGGTGCCTTTGTTTCATCGAACGATTTACGTTGCATCGAGTGAACTTGGTCGTTTGGCAGCCGACAGAGTCTGAGTGACTGTATTCATACCAGCAGTTACTTTTTGCTTTAAAATCCGCTGTTGGGATGACTATTAAAAGGTGGATGAGCACGACGTCTTGGGTGTGATTTTGGGTTTATTGGCATCAAGCAACGTCCCTGGTATATTGCTGTAAAAGAAAATAAATTTGCAACCAGTTGTATTGTTTTTAGTAAAACTTGTATTTGGTAAAGCTACTCATTTATACACTCCTGGAAATTGAAATAAGAACTTCGTGAATTCATTGTCCCAGGAAGGGGAAACTTTATTGACACATTCCTGGGGTCAGATACATCACATGATCACACTGACAGAACCACAGGCACATAGACACAGGCAAAAGAGCATGCACAATGTCGGCACTAGTACACTGTATATCCACCTTTCGCAGCAATGCAGGCTGCTATTCTCCCATGGAGACGATCGTAGAGATGCTGGATGTAGTCCTGTGGAACGGCTTGCCATGCCATTTCCACCTGGCGCCTCAGTTGGACCAGCGTACGTGATGGACGTGCAGACCGCGTGAGACGACGCTTCATCCAGTCCCAAACATGTTCAATGGGGGAGAGATCCGGAGATCTTGCTGGCCAGGGTAGTTGACTTACACCTTCTACAGCACTTGGGTGGCACGGGATACATGCGGACGTGCATTCTCCTGTTGGAACAGCAAGTTCCCTTGCCGGTCTAGGAATGCTAGAACGATTGGTTCGATGACGGTTAGGATGTACCGCGCACTATTCAGTGTCCCCTCGACGATCACCAGAGGTGTACGGCCAGTGTAGGAGATCGTTCCCCACACCATGATGCCGGGTGTTGGCCCTGTATGCCAGTCCTGATTGTGGCGCTCACCTGCACGGCGCCAAACACGCATACGACCATCATTGGCACCAAGGCAGAAGCGACCCGCATCACTGAAGACGACACGTCTCTATTCGTCCCTCCATTCACGCCTGTCGCGACACCACTGGAGGCGGGCTGCACGATGTTGGGGCGTGAGCGGAAGACGGCCCAACGGTGTGCGGGACCGTAGCCCAGCTTCATGGAGACGGTTGCGAATGGTCCTCGCCGATACCCCAGGAGCAACAGTCTCCCTAATTTGCTAGGAAGTGGCGGTGCGGTCCCCTACGGCACTGCGTAGGATCCTACGGTCTTGGCGTGCATCCGTGCGTCGCTGCGGTCCGGTCCCAGGTCGACGGGCACGTGCACCTTCCGCCGACCACTGGCGACAACATCGATGTACTGTGGAGACCTCACGCCCCACGTGTTGAGCAATTCGGCGGTACGTCCACCCGGCCTTCCGCATGCCCACTATACGCCCTCGCATGAAGTCCTTCAACTGCACATACGGCTCACGTCCACGCTGTCGCGGCATGCTACCAGTGTTAAAGACTGCGATAGAGCTCCGTATGCCACGGCAAACTGGCTGACACTGACGGCGGCGGTGCACAAATGCTGCGCAGCTAGTGCCATTCGACGGCCAACACCGCGGTTCCTGGTGTGTCCGATGTGCCGAGCGTGTGATCATTGCTTGTACAGCCCTCTCGCAGTATCCGGAGCAAGTATGATGGGTCTGACACAACGGTGTCAATGTGTTCTTTTTCCCATTTCCAGGAGTGTATGTACTACCTTATATGCGTGCATTTATTGAGTGCACTCATTGAACAGTAATTGTTTTGTGTATTTTATCGATTTATTAACGTATATTGATTGATGTTTGGTTGGTGTCTACCTTGTCTTCTGCGGTCTCTTTGTGTTCCTGTTTCTGCGAGTTGGGGTGCGTGAGTGCGGTGCCACGCCCCGCTTCGGTGCACAGAAGCTGCGTAGTGCCGTGTAATGGGAAGTGATTCCGACGTTTAGTTGTTGTTTGGACGGCTGCTCGACTGCTTCCGGCATTTAAGTTAAGTCGCCCTTGCCCAGGGCAGCATGGGGTCACTGTCTGTTTGATAAATATAACCTATTTCATGTGTTGTTTTTTCTTTAAAAAAAGGGCCGCGCGAGATTAGCCGAGCGGTCTGCGGCGTTGCTGTCATGGGCTGTGCAGCAGGTCCCGGCTGGTCTTTTGAAAAAAAAAAAAAAGGGGGTTTTACAGTTGTTGAATATGAATTATTATAGTCACTTGTTGTGCTGGTTGGGTTTTTGGGGGTTCTAAACGAACTGATGCTTTTGGTAAATTACCTTCATATTGTAATTTTTTAATTTGTGCCATATTTTTAAATCAGTTTCATACTGTAATTTAATTGAAATCTTTGTGGGTCATCTCTTTAGATCCCTTGTTAATTGTTATCTGCTGTGTTGCTTGAGAAGCAAGATATGTGTAATACTGTATTTTATAAAAAGATGCCCACGTTGATTATCTCTTACCTGTTTTGAACAAACAATGGTTCAAATGGCTCTGAGCACTATGGGACTTAACTACTGAGGTTGTGGTGTCACTGCCAGACACCACAGTTGCTAGGTGGTAGTCTTTAAATCGGCCGCGGTCCGGTAGTATACGTCAGACCCGCGTGTCGCCACTATCAGTGATTGCAGACCGAGCGCCGCCACACGGCAGGTCTAGAGAGACTTCCTAGCACTCGCCCCAGTAGTTGTACAGCCGACTTTGCTAGCAATGGTACACTGACTTCTACGCTCTCATTTGCCGAGACGATAGTTCAAAAATGGTTAAAATGGGTCTGAGCACTATGGGACTCAACTGCTGTGGTCATTAGTCCCCTAGAACTTAGAACTACTTAAACCTAACTAACCTATGGACATCACACACATCCATGCCTGAGGCAGGATTCGAACCTGCGACCGTAGCTGTCACACGGTTCCGGACTGCGCGCCTGGAACCGCGAGACCACCGCGGCTGGCTAGACGATAGTTAGCATAGCCTTCAGCTACGTTATTTGCTACAACCTAGCAAAGCGCCAGTATCCGTACTATTGATATTGTGAATCATGTATCATAAAGAGCGACGTTCTCCGTTAATGGATTAAAGTTAAGTATTCCACCAGCTACGTCCGTCTTTCTCAATTCTAATGCTCTTGTCATGTTCCAGACCTCACGCCAGCCTGCGTGAGCTGAAACGCGTGCATTTCGGCCTCCATTAGTAACACGGTTGGCTCTCCTGTCAACCACAACAGGGGTCATGAGACTCATAGAACTTAGAACTACTTAAACCTAACTAATCTAAGGACATCACACACATGCATGCCCGAGGCAGGATTCGAACCTGCGACCGTAGCGGTCGCGCGTTTCCAGACTGTAGCGCCTGCAACCGCTTGGCCACCCCAGCCGGTAATAAACAATGAATTTGGTAGTTGTTGTTTAAGGAGTGACATTACAGGGGCCTTGAACTTCCATCCTAGGTATACCCCTCATCCCCACTTCCTAAGCAACAAGGACCTCGCGTGCAAAGAACTGACCCGTCCGTGTTCAAACAGTGCTTACATACGAATGGTACACAGAAGAGCCAAAGAAACAAGCACACCTGCCTAATATCGTGGAGTCGACTAATGTGTGAAGTAGTGCTGGAGGGAACTGAACTCATGAATCCTACAGGCTGTCTATAAATCCGTAAGAGTGCGATGGTGTGGAGAACTCTTCTGAACAGCACATTGCAAGTCATTCGAGATATGGTAAAAAATGTTCATGTCCGGGGATTTTGTGGCCAACAGAAGTGTTTAAACTCATAAGAGTGGTCCTGGAGTCACTCTGTAGCAGTTCTGGAGGTGTGGAGTGTCGCATTGTCCTGCGGGAATTGCCGAAGTAGATCGGAATGCACAATGGACATGAATGAATGCAGATGAACAGACAGGAAGCCTATGTACGTAATCACCTGTCAGAGTCGTATCAGGGCTCCCGCGTCACTCCAACTGTATCATTACAGAGCTTCAATGAGCTTGAACAGTCCCCTGTTGACATGCAGGGGCTATGGATTCATGAAGTTTATCTCCATATCCGTACGCGCCCACCCCCTCGATACAATTTGAAACGAGAGTCGTCCGACCAGGCAACATGTTTCCATTCATCAGTCGCCCAATGTCAGTGCTGGTGGGCCCAGGCGACGCGTAAAGCTTTGTACCGTGCAGTCATCAAGGGTACACGAGAAAGCATTCGGCTCCGCCCGACCATATCGATGAAATTTTATTGAATGGTTCGCACGCTGACACTTGTTGATGGCCGAGTATTGAAATCTGCTACAGTTTTCGCAAGGCTTGGGCTTCTGTCACGTTCATACGGTCCTCTTCACTCGTAGCTGGTCCCGTTCTTGCAGGATATTTTTCCGGCCTCAGCGACGTCGGCGATTTGATGTTTTGCCGGAACCCTGATATTCACGGTACACTCGTGAAATGGTCATACGGGAAAATCCGCACTTCATCGCTACCTCGGAGATGCTGTGTCGCATCGTTCGTGCACCGAATATAACACGACGTTCAAAGTCACTTAAATTTTGACGACCTGCCATTCTAGCAACAGTAACCTGATCTAATAATGGCACCAGACAGTTGTCTCATATAGGCATTGCCGACCGCAGCGCCGTGTTCTGCCTGTTTACGTGTCTCTGTATTTGAAAACTCATGCCTATACCCGTTTTAGGCGCTTCAGTTTAGTACCTCATGAAAATACGGGACTAGTAGAAATGGCAGTCATCATGCGGCGCTGCCGTACTTTTACTGTGGTATCCAAGATTCTCTACACAATTGTATTATGTCGGTTTTTGAAGCTTATTTTCCTTTTATAATAGTCCAGGATAGGACCAAACCGGATTTGTTGTAATGTCGGCGTCCATTTATACAGGATGTTCAGAAATTCCCGATACAGTCTTATAGAGGGAAGTTAGTACATAATATTGGGAATGAGAACTAATGTCCGGAAATGAACGTTTTGCCTTCTATGATTGTTTCAATTCAGATGCGTAAGTATCCACGTCTGCTGAAAGAAAGAGCAAATTCTGTGAGTTGCTTGTCCTACTTTGCAGTAGGGTGGACTGTATAACATCAGACGGCCACCTGATGCCACTTAACGTCTGCCTCGAAGCAAGACCTACTCAAGACGTCAAGACGATGGTGCATCACCTACCTCACTTTTAACGTGCTATTAGGAGACGTCTCAGCAGTCTTTATGGTGAAAGATTGGTCTAACCACATGGTCGAAGTAATCGCCGGATTTCACTCCTTTTGCACGGTTCCTTGTGGGGTCGTATGCAAAGTATGATTTACAAGACTCTGTAGAGACAGAGGAAGGTCTGCTGCCACGAGTTCTCACCGCTGCACTGGAAATTGAAGAGACACGAGATGGAATGAAAAGTGTGTACCAGAATATGTTTCGTAAGTACAATGTTCCTAACTACGGTCGGCGGTCGTCACATCAAGTCGCTGTTGTAATGCATCGGTACTGTTCTGTATGTACAGTATGCTGTTTTCTTTTTGTTTCGGAATAATGCAAAGACGTAGTGTTTAAGTATTAATACAAATGTGCCTAAGTGATAAATGGATGTTTCGTAACGATCCAAGATGCTACCAGCTGTAAAAATAAATGTGCGTAACGGAAAATAATAAACGCTAAAATGAAGATTTGGCCATGTCTGACTACCTCCTGAAGCATATCTTAGGATCTCTTAATGGACTTTAACATATAAATTACAACCTAAACATGAATGAATGTTAGGGCAACTAATACTAGTAAATGATAAACGTTGTTCCTGCTGAAATATTTATTGTAGATTAAAAAACATTTATATTAGAAAGTTTACATTTCCTACGTAAAATTACTGATCAGTTGCCCAACTCTGCCCCTTATTATGACTACTCGATCTAATCCCAATAACGTGAAATGACTGACATTATCTACTTATCAAACATTAAAAGACAGTACTTTCAAAGATGATCTACGGTGGTGTGGAACCTCAGTAGAAATGAACTAACGTGATCACAGGTGTTACAGCTTTTATAACCCTCATAAGGCGAAGCAATTTGCAATATCACCGTATGTACTGCATCCGGTGAGTCGAAGTGATGGTTCTCGTACTCGTCTGCGACGATGGAAGAACTCCAGCCACAAACAAACTCTTTCAAACACTAGGACGGCAGAAAGCAGTTCTCTGACTAATATACTCTGATACTGTCTTCTCCTCCTGTGTTCTACTGACGAGAAACGCCAACTCCGAGCTCCAAGGACGGAGTTCAGAAAACGTCTCAACGTAGGTATAGGCAGAGGCAGTGCTCTCAATTACTGATGTCTCAACGACGACTTCCAACCCGGAGGTGAAGTCCAGAATCGTACAGGTTCCCAACAGTACACTGCCTAACTGTTCTAACTATAAACTCTCCTGAGAGCAAAGACAGCAAGTCTGTCTGTACCAACAAAGCTGATATCGAGCGACTGTCGAGGGCGAAAGTTTGCGAGGAAAAAACTATACTCGTACGCTTCTGAGTAAAAATCCTTGACAATAACCCAGCCTGCATGGTTTCCAAGCTGCCGCTTCTTCGTTCCTCTCACCTGCGTCCAAGATTTTCAGCATTCGGAAGTATTATCCGGTTATCCCTCTGAGCCCTACTACAATAGCGGCCGGGCGTCACCCTATTGTGCTCCAGAGCTCAGTTGCCACGACGTCTGTCTAGCTACTTCCTGTGTTTAAGCAGGACCAACACCTGTGCGGGCCTTCCACCCAGAGCTTGAGTTCTGCGTGCCGTTTGATCTTTACTGGCGTTTCGACCTCTGCTTGTATAGGCAATCAATCACTACGCCGTTTTTATAATAAAGCCACTCCGTCACATTTTATCCAATAACAGTTAAGAATTATTTACAAGACTAACGTCACAATATCAATCTATTTTGTATATTCAAATATACCTTTAGCATGATACCTAATTGTGTGTCTAGATCAAGACAAATTATGTGGATGAGTCCTTGTAAGGTGAGAAATGATAGCCACCTAACAATGTTCCCTTTCGAATTGTTACCTAATAAATGCACTGCCTCACACATAATTCAGTTTCACAAGAAGTGGATGAGATAAACATCTGAATTGAAACTGACGTAGCCGGCCGGAGTGGCCGTGCGGTTCTAGGCGCTACAGTCTGGAACCGAGCGACCGCTACGGTCGAATGTTCGAATTCTGCCTGGGGCATGGATGTGTGTGATGTCCTTAGGTTAGTGAGGTTTAATTAGTTCTAAGTTCTAGGTGACTGATGACCTCAGAAGTTACGTCGCAGAGTGCTCAGAGACATTTGAACAATTTTTTTGAAACCGACGTAGATAGGAAACGGTACGTTTCCAGATAAGGGTTCCTGTTCCCAATATTTTGTACTCAATCCCCTGTACAAGTCCTAGAAGTCTGTAACGATAATTCCCGAACACCCTGTGTTTTTAGATAACCTGACGATGACCTATCCGGGCGAAACGCATCGTTTTTAAGTTAATAAGAGACAATCTAAGAACTACGAGAGTTTTCTTTTTTTTTTTTAAATAGAACCCTGCATTTCAGATTAAGCCGTCCCGCTGCCCAGTAGTACTGAGCCCTCAGGTTGGCAGGTTGGCACTGGCTGGTGTAAGTGACGAACAGAGGCGCAGCACGGTGGCGGTGGGAGGCAGACGCTTCGCGGGCCGACTCGCCAGCTCTCCGGATCGCCAGCTCTCCTTGGCGGCGTTCCCAGCGCCGCGGCGCACCGCCCTGCGCCCCCGCCGCCTCCGCCGGCGGCACTCCTCTGAGCGCCGAGGGGGCGGGCCAGACAATCGATAACGACTCGAGAACGGCAATAAGCAACACAGCCAATTTATTTCATCGTCAAAGGAGAGGGCGGCCGCCCGGGCTCCTTGTCCAAACTCGGGCGCAAGTTGGGTCGGCTGCGCTCGCGACCCCACCGACCGGCACTTGAACAAATCGGATTTCCCCCTTCCCGCCGCCGCCGCTGCCTGGCTCTGGCCCGGCAAGTTAGTTTATAGCGAGCGCCGCGCCGAGTTTCCAGGGGACAGACTGCCTGGTGGCCGGTCGCTGCGAGCCTAGGCACGCGCCTGCCAGCTAGAGGGGAAGAGACCGCCGTAGTGCGCTCAGGGGCAACGCGGGCATACCGTTCTCCCCCCCCCCTCTCTCTCTCTCTCTCTCTCTCTCTCTCCCTCTACACACACACACACACACACACACACACACACACACACACGAACACAAAAATTAACAGCTAAATTTAAAGTAAATATGGTACATATTACCATATTACATACTCTCAATATAATCACCACGTATCTTGATCACTTTCCGCCACATACATGGATGGTGTCATACACTGGCCCCGCTTTCTTTGTAAGTAGGCTGTTTAGGTTTTTATGTTAGTAACGCCACGTAGCGCTCCGTATGAAAATCACTGACTGTGCTGTGTGCAGACTGTGGCTGGCTGGCATTGTTGAATAGTCGCTATTGTAATGTTGGGCAGTTGGCTGTTAACGGCGCATAGCGTTGCGCAGTTGGAGGTGAGCCGACAGCAGTGGTGGATATGGGGAGAGGAATGGCAGAAATTTGAGAGGGGACCATCTGGACGTGTGTCCATCAGAGAGAGTAAATTTGTAATATTGGATATCATGAGCTGATATATATATATGATGAATTTGGAACATTATTAAGGTAAATACATTGTTTGTTCTGATTCTTGAGTTTCTCCCGGCGTATTTCATAATCAAAACATCCACGAGTGTACTGCCGGTCTACAGTGGCCAATGGGCACAATATTTCGGCGATCATACATGTCGCCATCATCAGGTGAACTGACGGAATGACCTCCTGTGAACGTGCCGGCACGGAGATCCGTCCGCTCTGGCTGCTCTGAGGGAACTGGGTTCGGTCGCGGATGCGGCCGATTTAAATACCCACTGCCCGCGGTGCCCTCCCTCCGCTGACCGCGCCCCGCGCCACGTTTTGAGGAAGGCCGGCGTGTACCAGATTCCGTGTCAATGTGTCAAGTCGTATATTGGTCAGACGATGCGTACCGTTGAGGATCGATGCCGTGAACACCAGAGGCACACTCGACTGACATATCCGAGCAAGTCGGCGGTCGCTGAGCATTGTTTGTTGGAAAATCACGCTATGGAGTATGAACGCACGAGGAGTCTGGTATAGACGTCGAGATTCTGGGACAGCGTTGTTAGAGAGGCCATCAAAATTCGCACCAATGACTACCTCATAAACCGTGACTGTGGCTATAATCTTAGCAAGGCTGGGGAACCAGCGATTGGGTTAATCAAGAGTAAATCGAGCAAACGTATAGTTGTGACGACCACGGCGGACAGAGCCATCACTCCGACGTCATCTCAGACGCCGTCGCAATCTCTTACACCGCGCGACCGTGGCGTGGGCAGCGGAGGGAGCGCGCTGTGGGCGGAGGGTATTCTAATCGGCCGCCGCCGCGACCGAACCCAGTTCCCCCTGAGCAGCCATAGCGTAAGGATCTCCGTGCCGGCACGTTCACAGGAGCTCATTCCGTCAGTTCACCTGATGATGGCGACATGTATGATCGCCGAAATATTGTGCCCGTTGGACACTGTAGACCCGCAGTACACCCGTGGATATTCAGATTACACTGCTTGTTCTCTATCGAAATCTTTCATTTGCTGACTATGCCTATCAGTAGTTAGTGCCTTCAGTAGTTAGAATCTTTTATGTAGCTGGCAGTAGTGGAGCTCGCTGTATTGCAGTAGTTCGAGTAACGAGGATTTTTGTGAGGTAACTGATTCATGCAAGTTATACGTTATTGTTAGTCAGGACCATTCTTTTGTAGGGATTGTTGAAAGTCAGGTTGCGTTGCGCTAAAAATATTGTGTGTCAGTTTAGGGTTGATCAGAATAGGTAAAGAGCCAAATGTCTGAGTACGTTCAGTTCTGTTCGGCTGTTTGAAAATCAAATAATGTTAGAGGTTTACCATCACAGTAATCCATAAATTTTTTTCATCTTCTCTGACAATGTCTCGCAAGGACCGCCCTATGGCGCGGGTGATGTCTCTTGTGTTGTATCACAATGAGATTCATACTGAACAGCCAAAGAAACTGGTGGTACACCTACCTAATATTCTGTAGGGCCCCCGCGAGCACGCAGAAATGAGGCAACACCACGTGGCATGGACTGGACTAATGTTTCAAGCAGTGCTGGAGGGATTGACACCATGAATCCTGTAAGGCCATAAATCTGCAAGAGAACGAGAGCGTGGAGTTCTCAGCAACAGATCATTCGCTTCAGTCATCGTTGGTCCCGTTCTTGTAGGATCTTTTTCCGGCCGCAGTGATGTCGGAGATTTGATATTGACGGTAAACCTGTGAAATGGTCGTACGGAAAAATCCCCATATCGTTGCTACTTCGGAGATGTCGTGCCCCATCGCTCGGCCGGCCGGTGTGGCCGAGCGGTTCTAGGCGCTTCAGTCTGGAACAGCGCAACCGCAACTGTCGCTGGTTCGAATCCTTCCTCGGGCATGGATGTGTGTGATATCCTTAGGTTAGTTAGTTTTAAGTAGTTCTAAGTTCTAGGAGACTGATGACCTCAGAAGTTAAGTCCCATAGTGCTCAGAGCCATTTGAACCCATCGCTCCTGTACCGACTATAAGACAACTTTAATCTTGGTAACCTGCCACTGTAGCAGGAGTAACCGATTTAGCAACTGCGCCAGATATTTGTTGTCTTACATAGACGTTGCCGACTGCAGCGTTGTATTCTGCCTGTTTACATATCTCTGAGAATGCGCATGCCTATACAAGTATTTTGGCGCATCAGTGTATTTTGGTTTATAGATAGTAACCGCACTTATTCAAATCGAGTGAATCCGCTGAATGCTCCAGTATCTCCCACCCTCACATACACGGGAGTTTCTGCACGGGATTCGCCGTGTGATAGTGTGTATTGTCATGAAGGCTCATGGAATTCAGGCCACAGGAGATCCACTGTGGCAAGGAGCTCTATTGTTATGGCGTCCATGGGGGTTGTGGGAGGGGGGTCGACATTTCGAATGACATCCCTGTCATCCCGAAACATTTTGACCCATCTCGCCACCTTGCCATATCGCAATGCTGTATCACCACATGCCTCTCACACTCCCCGAATCATTGTTGTGTACCTCGACCACGTGGCACTTCAGTCTCTATCCACGCGTGTTGTTCGTATTTCCTAAACATACTGCTAGCCCTCTTGAACTGGTCTCTCGCACTTCCAGACAGCACACAATGCAACTGACTCAGACGCAGCCGTTACCGCTAACTTGTTCTGCTTAAACTGACCGCCTGCTATCAACTACATAGAGCGCGCATGCCGTTAGATGCACAACTTGAATATTTTAGCAGTGTTGTTACTACTTTTTATCCAGCCCTAGTACATAGAATTGTAAAACTACCATAGAATATCATAGACTATGGTGAATAAGCGTTGACTACTGTGATATTCCCAATTGCTCTGGTCAGTTATGCTCGTATCCATGTTGCCTGTGCGTTAGGTGTGTTGCATAAGTATCGGGCGTTACCTCAGAAAGAAAACGTTTTTTTTTAATTGTGCAATCGGTGTCTTACTAGATTCACCTAAAAACCGGAAGCGGTGTACTGTATAGACACTGAGTAAGGGTATACGAGGTGTACATAAAGCCCAGGAACACTTTCAATTATTTACTGCACAAGAACTAAACATTGTACAGATATCATACATATTGCATTTTGAAGTGGAACTCTAAAAGTTGGTTTCTTTCTTACTTTTTATTTTTTTTTTACAAACATTCGATATGCCAACAATGAGCGACACGGCAGACATCAATACGGTAATCGAATTATTAACATACCCGTCCCAACACGGCATCGTCGACTTTGGCCGTCGCTTCCCGTATTCTCTCCTGGAGCTCTGCAACATCGCGTGGTAGAGGCGGTACATATGCTAGATCTTTAATGTATCCCCACAGAAAAAAGTCACACGGAGTGAGATTTGTCGATCGGAAAGGCCATTTCATGAAACAGGTCGTTCCGAAACTGAGCTCGCCATGTTTGCGACTAGCGCTGACTATCGGCAAATTACCAAACTACGCTGTGGGGGTATACATGAAAAAAAATTTTCAGGGTTTCTCTTCAAAATGACATATGTATGATATCTGTACACTCTTTGGTTCTTGTGCAATTAATAATTGAAAGTGTTCCCGGACTTTATGTACACCCTGTATAAAGGTCCGTGTAACCTGCAGAACATTTTTGTCCTTTATAATTATCCTCCTGTCTGTTACATAAAAATAAATAGTACTTGTATCAAAACTGATATTGTCAATGTTTAAATCAAGATTTATTCGAAAATGCTTCACTTCTAACGTGAAACAGTGATGTTCCATTAAAAGTTAAGAAAGAAGTACAGATTTACGACGGATTTAGTGCTAGGAAACGTAATTTCCTGAACCAGAAGTAAAAAATAAACCTAAAACAAAATATATCAAATATAGCTTTAATACTTCATCGAACTTATAGAGCTTCTCACATTCATAAACAAGTTTCGCATTTTGCAATAATAAGAAACTCTTGCCTTTATTCATGATGAACGTTCTACTGCGTGCAAAATAACAACAATAATTATATGTATATTGTTTTATGTTTGTACAGGTCAGCTGTACTTCCATCAAAAGTAATCGCTTTCTTTACATAAAAGTGAAAAAGTTACCTGTCCAATTAATTTTTATTACTTATAGAAGATAATATAAATTCTGTAAGGATACAAAATAAACAGTGTACTAACAATGGGTGCTGTACTGTTCTAATCATGTGCATAAACAAAAAAAAGAAGGTCGTTGGTTCCCAGTCTCCCTTTTACACATTCATTTATGGTTCTTTCCCTACCAATCCTACCGGTAATACTACCACATTACTACCATTTAGAACGTAATTTATGTAATGTACCAAAGCTATCGAACAGTAGTTGCTAGATCGCAACTCCAGCCGTATGGCATTGTTGGCGGGGTGGTGTGACCCACTTGGCAGAAAGGGAGCTCTACCTTCACACTCGCTCACCCTTCCTTCCTCATACGTGAGAGTCGTGTTGTTGTGTAAACAAGATGCTTCATCTTCCCCTACAGATATCGTTTCATGGAACCTGCAATGTTACATCTGGTCTTGAAAAACTACATGCGACATTTTTACATGCTCTTGCTCTTCTGGAGATAGATTGAACCGAATGACGAGAGCTCTCTGGTCTTTTCAATGAAAAACACGACATGCGTGTGCCAAATATGGGATATAACAGAGGTCACATTGATACAGTACATCACCGTTGACAGTAAAAATTTAAAATCATTTTATTTTAGTAATATTTAACACGTAATGGTACATTGCATACTTTTTTATTCCAGAGTAAAGTACTAATTTAACATGAAAAAGGGAATATAATGGATAGTTAGTACTTGACGAGTGAAGAATGAACAGCGACAGAATGGAAGGACTTCTTTTATTTTTCTGTTGTATGTTACAACTAGAAAAGAACGTCCATGTCACCACCCAGCATCGAATTCCGGGAAATGGAGTTGCTGGAAATCGTGAACATCGATATGTCATCCGAAGACGTCTCACAAAATATCCCCAGTACCAATGATTGAGAAAGTTTATTTTTTCAGTGATGTAGATGGAAACAAAACATAAAATAAGTCCCGTCTTTGAATATAACAATAATCCTTCTGATGCCTGAATCAAAGATCATTAAACGCACATTTTATAAAAGTCAAACTCCTGTAAGGAGCAAAATTGCTTGCGTCCAGAGTGAAGCCATTTAAAAGGTTAAACAGGAATAAACTTAGGAATCCTAAAGTCTGCCATAATGACAGAGTCTTGATCTTCCTTGGCGAGGAGGTCACAAACAAAGTCCACAGCTGGCCTCTCCCAGGGTCGCGAAGTCAGATGTGAGAATTCTGATCAATTGAATCCTTTCAGAATCCGTAGCTCGCACAGGAAACACACTAGGAGCGAACTGGGATGGTCTTCTGGCCCGAATGCTGCCCTAAATACCACTCGATACTACAGTAGTGTGTTATGGAAGAGAATAGGTGTGTGTAGAGCCCGGCCTCTGGCGACGATAGGTTGCCTTCTGGTGTGTGGTGAGAGCATGGCCTTTTGTCTTCTGGAAAACTGCCAACCTCTGTGTTAGGCATCTTCAAAGCACAGATATTCAAATGGCTCTCGGCTGGGACTTAACATCTGACGTCATCAGTCCCATAGAACTTAGAACCATTTAAACCTAACTAACCTAAGGACATCACATACATACATCCCCGAGGCAGGATTCGAACCTGCGACCGTAGCGGTCGCGCGGCTCCAGAATGTCGCGCCTAGAACCGTTCGGCCAATCTGGCCGGCAAATCACAGATGTGATGTTAGCTGCTGACACTGCAGGCGTGAAGCTTTGGTATAGCAGATGAGAAGGGGGTCTACATCCACTTACAGTTGCCTTTTTTTCTCAAAAATTAAGACTAATATGGTATTGTAGTTCAGTCAGTGTTTGTATTTTATCATTCTGGACCGATGTGTTTGTGGTTGTGCCACACCAGGGACCTTACATTTATTTTGAATATTCTTCACATCGTAAAGAGTTACTTTTATGAGGCTCAATATCTCTAATATAACTGAAAGAATGTATCACATTTTCAATACAGTGATAATTTTATTTTTATTTATACGTCAAGTTCAGTAGGAACAAATTGAGGAGGAAATCTCCTAGGTCATGGAACGTGTCAGTACATGAAATTACAAAGTAAAAGTAATAACAAACAAAAATAAATGTTTAAGAACCCGAAAAAAGCCGGTCCATAAGTTTAAGTAAACATAATCAACAATACAACAAGAATCAGCGTAATTTTTCAAGGAACTCTTAGACAGAATAGAAGGCGTGACTCATGAAGAAAGCGTGCGGATTACTGCTAAAATTTTTGAATTCGAGTGGTAGCTTATTGAAAATGGATGCAGCAATATAGTGCACACCTTTCTGCACTTGAGTTAAGGAAGTCCAATCGCCTGCCGCTGGTGGCCGAGCGGTTCTGGCGCTACAGTCTGGAACCGCGCGACCGTTTCTGAGCCAATGTATCCCTTTAGAATGGGAAGAGTTCCCCCAAAATATAATACCATCTGAGATAAGCGAATGAAAATAAGAAATGTAGACTAATTTTCGTGTCGAACGATCACTCATTTCAGATACCGATCGAGTAGTAAAAATTGCAAAGTTCTTTGAAGATCCTGAACATGGGTTTTAAACGACAGCTGTTCAGTTACACTAATCAAATGCTTTTTCTGTTAAATTAAAACATCAGGTTTTGTTGAATTGTGTGTTAAAAGTGTAAAAACTGAGTCTTACTGTGATTTAGCGATACTTTATTTTCTACGAGCCAAGAACTTACGTCATGAACTGTAATATTTGAAACCGAACCAATGTTGCACACAATATTCTTTACTACCACGCTATTGTCGTCAGTAAACATAAATATCTGAGAGTTACCTGTAATACTAGAGGGCATATCATTTATATAAATTAGGGACAGGAGTGGCCCCAACACTGATCCCTGGGGCACCCCCCACTGGCTGTACCCCACTCAGACCCCACATCACAGCCATTCTCAACACTGTGAATAATGACGTTTTGCTATCTGTTGCTAAAGTAAGAGGTGAACCAATTGTGAGCTACTCCCCATATTCCGTAATGATATAACTCCTGGAGCAATATTTTATGATCAACACAATCAAATACCTTAGTTAAATCAAAAAATATGCCTAGCGTTCTAAACCTTTTGTTGAACCCATCCATTACCTCACAGAGAAAAGAGAACATAGCATTTTCAGTTGTTAAACGACTTATAATGTCCAACTGTACACTTGATAGCGAATCGTGTGATATAAAATGATCAATTATCCTTACATACACCGCCTTTTCAATAACAGTAGCAAACACTTATGGCATAGAAATAGGTCTAAAATTATCTACATTACCCATTTCTCCCTTTTTATAAAGCGGCTTTACTAGTAAGTACTTTAGTCGTTCAGGAAACTGACCATTCCTAACGGAAAAATTACAAATATAGCTAAATACAAGGCTAACATGAACAGCACAGTACTTTAATATTATGCTACGCACTCCATCATAACCATAAGAGTCCTTAGTCTTCGGTGATTTAATTGTTGACTCTATCTCCCTCTAGTCCCTATCACAGAGGAGTATTTCATACATTAATCTCGGAAAAGCATTTGCCAAGAAAGTAATAAGTTCCCTGTGCAAACTAAATTTTTATTTAATTCACCAGCAATTCTCAGAAAATGATTGTTAAATGCTGTGCATATATTTGATTTATGAGTAAAAGAAATGTTTTTACTCTGAACTGACTTTATATTGTCGACCTTGTGCTGCTGACCAGACACTTCCTTCGCAACTGACAATACGGTTTTAGTTTTACCCTATGAATTAGCTATTCTATTTGCATATCACATATCCTTTGCCTTTCTAATAACATTTTAAAGCACCTTCCGGTACTGTTTGCAATGGACTAGTGTAACTTGATTGAGACTACTTCTAACATTTTGATACAATTTTCGCTTTGTTCTGTAAGATATCCATATCCCACTAGTCTGATGCCCTGGCTGCCTATTACTGCTAGTACCCCGTTTAGAATGTTCTAATGGATATCAACTCTCAAAGAGCTTGAGAAATGTGTAAAGGAAGGTATTATGTTTATCATCTATGTCATCGGTACTATAAACATCCTGCAACGCTTAAGAACGGTGTATTTTTGGTGGAGACGACCTTCAGCCAGTGGAAAAGTAGACAGCAGCGGACCACTACTGAAGTCAAGTGGAGATAGACGTTTCGAGAGAAGCGCTCAAGGCAACTATTCTGGCACTCTGATGTTCATTCTGGAAGGAAACAGCCATGCCAGTGGTAACATAAATGATTTGGTCGTGTTGGTGTTTGATTCTGAGCGGTGAATGGCTGGTACCATACTTTTATTTCTCAACTAAGTTTTTCCACTTATATTACGGAACTGAGGAAGGACAGCATTTGAGATGTTATTCTTATTAACGCGTGAGATGATTTGTTAATTTTCGTGTTGAACTCTGAACTGTTTTGATTTGATGAATAATTGGTATATTGTTATTACGAAATGGACTCCGTTTTCGGTCAGCGTAACTTTACTGCATTTCATAAGGTATTTTCTGTCCGAATTGAAACTGTATATCGTAGGACGACTTCCCGTTTATTTGAGAGGTCTTTCTTGAATAAACATTGTTCAACATTATTCGCTGCCGTCTACATCAGCTACAGACGTTAGAATAGAACGCTTCTTAGTAAAATATTCATTTAACCTTTATTTTCCATTTCTTTGAATCTTATTAACTTGAGGTTACAAGCAACGCATAGAAAGTTTGACTGCAGGATCACTGCTACAAGTTATTAGTTGCAGCGAATTAGCTGCATTGCATGAAAGCAGATGTGTGTGGCTCGAACGTATGACTACAGTGAGCTATTCTTTCTAAGCAGAGTCATGCATAGTCCAAGTACCTAAAGCACGAGTAATCACAGGTAAAGAGGCGACTGGTTTGCTCGTATGGGATGCAGTTTGGAACAGCAACTACTCAATCACTAACCATTGGATACCATCGCAATCTGAAACCCAAAATCAAACCAAAGAGGCAAGGGAAGATTTCAAAGGGCCGAATTTGAATCACGGTATAGTCCACTCTCATAATGCTGGAAAAATATCGAGTGAATCTTACGACGTGGTTCATGTATAAATCCAAGTTTTCGTCGGATGACGAAGGGGTGGAGGCGGAGCAGTAGTACGTGCGTGCAATGAAACACGGCTCATTGCAGGAAGGAATCTCTGAGCTTGCCAAGAGATAGACCAATTGCAGAGGGATTGAAGGGGAAATACATACGGAAATGACACTGCTTACGATGTTCTTTTCCCACCGAAACATTTAAGTATACAAAATTTATTTTGCTTTTTCACTTGCAGTCATATCGCACATTTCATAACTATGCAGATGTGAGTAGCATCTGCGCAGATGCATACCTGAGATGCTAATTCTGTTCGGTATCCTTATTTGCTTTGAGATCGCTAACCTCTAACGAAGTTACATTCGTGTAACTGCATTTAACTAATTTGATACCTCACACTGCGTTTGAGCTGTCCAGTGAACCGTAATTAGTGAAAAAACACTGACAATATTTTACATTATGCTCTGTAACAATGAACGAATAGTCCGTTATTCTCTCCAGCAACTCCTATAGAAAATTTTCTCGCTTAGTCTTGCTGAAAAATGTAACTCGTTTATCATTAGAATTTAAGTTCGTGAAGTATATTTTGTTCCAAAACCTGATTTTAATTACAAAGTTTTTCAATACATGTACTGTTGTCAGTCACTGCACTTCTACTATTTAACAACCGAATGTCAATTTCAACATTGCACATACTTCGTATCGGTCCAGTTACACACATTTCTTATTCCCTGGTAAAGTATCCATTTCAAATACGAGCGAGAAAAAATATTCATTCCAAATTGACGCTGAGTGAAGGTATGGCTACAAGTAAAGGAAATCCTGTTATTAATATCTGGAGGGGGAAAATACGTTTCATGGTGCTTTCAACAAAGAATTACCGAGCCGCTACCCACCTTCGAATTTCGCAAAATACAGCATCCCGGGGGGCCGAGGAATCTGAAGCAGAGGCGCGGAACAGCGGGCCAAGCAGTACGCAAACCACAACGCAATGTCGCATTGCCAAAAAGTAAAAGTAAAAGTCAAACATTTAAATTCCACTCTGGAATGACGTATTTTTGGTTTGCAACAAGGTATGGCTACTATTCTTTTAATGTTAATTTGCAACAGTTACGGTGTCAGTACCACGAGGCACAGTGGCCGTATTTTTATTTCAAGAATATACGGTACAATGTTATTTTTTCTCAGTACTTTATCGCTATTTTCACAAACCATTTGAAGCGAGACTTTTTACTTTGTTTCCAGTTTGTGGCGGAGAGTGTACATTCTTTGTTCTGTCAACTGCTGCCTGAAGCTAGGGTGATTGTTTATTCACAGTCTGTAGGGGATCGGAGCAAGTTGACAGTTCCAGTCAGATGCGTATTTCAGGTCACCAGACATGACTTTTGAGCTGATGAACTAATTTTTTCAGGGGATTTTCACTTTAGACAAAATCAGTGTCTCACAGAGGTCAAACGTCATAAAAAGTTGACATAACAGTTTTGGGTATGGTACCGCATCATATTGTAGAAACCTATTACTTATGAAACAAACATTTCGGCTATTGTTACAGTAGCCTTTTTTCTGGTTTCACTGGTGTGTTTCTGCCGTCCAGAGTCATCACTGCAGAAATGCGTAAGACATTACCTCATAATAAAAACAGCCGATATAATTGGTCACCTGGGGCGGAAAAAGGTGGAACTTTATTCTACGAGGCTGGTTTGAAAAGTTCTCGGGACAGAATAGAAAAAAAGCACTTACATCATTAAAACTTTTCTTTATATTTCAATGTAATCTCCTTGTAGATTAATGCACTTGGTCAACAGTTGTTCCACGGCCTTGGTCACATCTCGAAAATGAGTTTCCTCCAGGCCTGCAAAATAGTTGTCAACTCCGCTTATCAGATCTTCGTTTAAGTGAATCTTCTTCCACCAAGAAAAATTTTCTAGTTTGGGAAGAGATAGAAATCTGAAAGAAGCATATCAAGTGAATAAGGCGGGCGTGGCAACAATTCATATCTTAGTTCGTGTAATTTCGGCATGCCGACGGCATACGTTTTCGATCCAGTCGCGGCAACCATCTTGCAGATGATTTTTTAATTTTTAATTTTTCCGTTAAAATGTGATGTACCTATTTAGATGATGTCTGGAAAGCGTGAGCAATTTTATGCACATTCAATCAACGATCCTCCATGACCATTTTGTGCACTTTTGCAACGATTTCTGGAGCAGTGACACGTCGTGGCCGACGACCGCGCGGTTCATCATCTAAGCTCTCCTGACCAAATTTAAATTAATTTATCCACCTGGCAACAGCTGGATATGAAGGAGCAGAGTCCCCAAGCACATGTTCACAGGAAACATTACAATGAATATCACGTGAGCAACTCGTTGCGCTAGCGCTGACCTCTCGTGGTGATTCTGAGAACGTTTCAAACCATCCTCGTAAAAGGTTTCTGTAGTGGATGGCTGTTTTTCTGCTTTTGTCTCCAACCTGTTTAGCTCTGACAGCTTACAGCCAGGTTTGGGGCAAGTGTGAGCTCATCCTTCTCTTCGCCTTGTCAGGGTGTTGGGATACTTCGATAACTTTCCTGATGTTGCGTTTCACCGTCCCCAGCTGCTTCGCAAGTTCGCAGATTTCGTTAAGTTTTGTTTCCTTCCCACAGTCTTTCTAGACTTCGGCCACTACAGTTTTGCTATATTGCCCAAGTCTAATTCCTAGACGTCTGGGACAACGTATGCCACATTAGGGCACAGAGTATTTCAAGAGGCTAAAGTATTTGCAGCCCCATCGAAGCACCATCCAGCGCGGAAGAACTGTCATTCGGTCAGTGTCTATCCAAGTATAGTACCTAAGTGATTCCTGCACTACAATATCTGAGCTCAAACAAGCTTTGGCCATTGGTTATAACTGTAAATCGATCCACACTGCCACGACAAAAAACAAAAGAGTGCAAGACAAGCAGGAAACCGACGAACTACAGCTAGCAGCTCGCTTACCGCCTGTGAAGAATGTCATCGACCAGACTGGTAAACAAACATCTTCTCCAGGTTGGTGGCCAGCCTGTCTTCTATAGCAGCCGCTAGATGCACGATGTGTTAGCCTCCATCAAGGACAGGGTAGATTCTCTGCTCACAGAAAGTGCGTACAAGGTGGAATGTTAGTCTGGAGACGTTACTAGGTTACAGTCATGTGATGACTATTAAGTGAAACAAGAATGACAATTAATTCCGTTTATCATGTTGAAATCATTTGACATGCAATGATAATGTAATTCTATTTCAGCCTTGGCACATCTGATAAAAGTGACAGGGGTAGGATTCTAATAATCATGTAAATGAAACAACTGTAATCAAGAATTTGTACCATGGTTATCGTGACATTTGTAGTAAAGGAAGATCGTATTGCAGAAGGTATTTGAAAGGAATCTGGTAATAGAATCAGAATGCAACTATTCAAAGTGAAGCTTGAAGTTACGAAATTCTATAAAACGGAATTAAGGTCCTTATACATAGTGTTGCAGCTGCGGTTCGATCCCACGGTATTAAATTATAAGTGAAGGCTGAAGTTGTTCAGAGTCAGTCAGTGTCGACACGTCAACGACCTTCAATAACGGCCAAGTGCAGATGAATCCGAAATATCTCGAGATCCCTCGATACATCTGCTCTGTGGCATCGCAGCGCGTTCTCGGGGATCAAGATGAAACGGTGAAGCGACAAAGTATCTCTACGAAGAAGTAATTTTGGGAAGGAAAACTCGCATTTCCGCGTTTTCGCTCTTTACTCTATTCCGATGGATCGGGCTACAGAACTTCTGAATGCCAACTGATAAAAATATTTCTTAGAAAACGCTTCTCTCTTCCCTGCGCTCTTCTTTAAGTTGCTAACTAGTAACCTGCACTTTATCATTTAACACTGAAAAGGGCAATTCACTCTTTTAGCCTCTCTGTTTGTCGCTGATGAGTTGGTCTCTCATCAGCGAAGTAAAGTTTCTCTTTCTCCCCTCTAGTATACTCATGTTAGGAATTTGTAATGTACTGTAAACATTGGATATTTCTGATGTAGTGTAGCAATGGATTTTTGTGAAGTTAACGTTTAGAGCATCCCCTCTTCGTTTTCAAGATAGCATCTGTAGTATCCAGTACCTACCACAGAAAACACAGCTTTCTACAACGCACAACAGTGTCTTCTTGGAGTTCGCCAACAATGACATTCTCTCTCATTTGACTTCTGAGTTGTAAAAACGGTCGCTGTTGGGGTGTTGCACCACAGGAGATCTTATCTGTGTGTGTTTACTTGCGGTGTTTCGAACAGCCATAAGCAGCACTATGCAAAACCGTCTACTGGTTTGCGAGCCATTGACGTACACACCTCCGAGAGTCGGCTTCTGAGAACTGATTGAAGGCTGGTGCCCTACGTGAGTCCATGATGCTCTTGTCTCGCACCAGTTTGCTTTCAAAGTCCTGTATTTTAAGGCATGTAAATTCGAATAAAAGAATAAATTGCTAACATTTCTCACACGCTGACACAGCAACATTGGCAAAATTCCAGGTGGCGACCACCCCCAGATACCAAACTGCGCTACTTACGTAAGAATAATTTACAAACAACAGTGATCACAAAGAGCCAAGGCCAGCCCCCTCCCCAGCGCACAGGTGGAGCCTGTGAAAAAACACGGACCTTGCATGGAGCAAGGAAACGTATTTCTATGCTGAATGCCATTTGATATTAGTAGACTAAAGAGAGAGTTGGTCATTTTGTTAGTGCAGGTGTGCCTATATCAGGGGCAGCTAAACTCTCAGGGGTAAACCTATTGTACTCCTTTGATCGACAGTTACTGAACCTATTATTCTTCTTTGATTGACAGGTACTTAACCTATTGTTCTACTAAAAGAATCCTTCCTTTTGATTGACAGGCACTTAACCTATTGCTCGCCTGCCCACTCCCTCAGGAAACCTCACCCCTCGCTGCTACTGGTACACTCTCAGGTCTGGGTTATTGGATAGCACCTCTTATCAATTTCATTCACAACTTAATTAAATTGATCATCTATTTAACCTCTCCCCCTTTGGGAAAGCCCCTTTCTCCAAAACCCCCTCCTAGAAATTGACAGGAAAGAGATTCAGTTGATTGGTCATTTGGAAGGAATTCGGTTGCAGTGTGTGGAATATTGTTTAAACATTTTACACAATGTATAGATTATAATTTAATTATTTATAGCAATGTATGGAATATAGTTAATTTATTTAGTTGAAGAATGTGTCCAAAAAATAGATTTCTGTATATGGAATATATGGAAATCGGTGGAGAGGAAGGATCTCACAACAGGAAATCAAGGATATATTGTTTATTTATCAGTTTTTTTCAATTTGTGGGGATTGGATTTCTTTTCCTTATCATTCTCTGCTGTCTTGTAAGAAGTAGCTACATGGGGCAATCCTGTTGCATAACCTGATGTTCGGCACTGTACTCTAGGTGTCTTAAAATAATGTTCAGCCCTTCTGTTAAGTGGTATGCCACGTCACCCCAATTTCCTTGAATTATTGTACCGCCTTTGATGCCAAATTAAGTAGTTAGTTATGCCCTCCCATCACTTTCTGGGACACTTTACAAATTTCACATGTTTTTGAACGCCATTTCGGGGGCATTCATATTTTGTCACCCACCCCCTTAACTATTGTACTGCGTCTTACATAAGAATTATGCAAATTAACCTAACATTCTGCACTTACCATGCTGTTGTGCTATATGTCACCCACTCATGCACACCCTCCCCTTTTTCTACTGTACTGCTAGGACCACATTGATATAAAAATGTACGGAAATTGTTGAATCCGATATTCTTCACATCTACAGGGTAGTTTTTTTTAATTCGTAGCGTCCTATTCATCGGTGAAATCGATGGAATATAGTTTAAACAATAGAACGCTAATAAAGAACACATACCACCACTCGACACCTGACACCAGTGCCGCCGAATCCACACAGGTGTCTGTTCAGGTTCTACAAGTATGAGGTGGTGCCATCTCTTTCATACATGACACCCAAGAAATTACTGTCGAAATACTGATGCTGGTGCAATGACGCATAACTGCGGGTCTAGTGCTGAGAGAGATGTTCCAATGCTTCCCCGAATAGCACAGGGTGCTAATGGGACAGCCCATTCATCACTGAATTTACCCGTCAAACTGCTGCCACTGCCAGTTTGGGGCACCGTCTGCCATTGTTTTCTGCAGACAACATTTTCAGTAGCAAAAAAACTATTTTGTATACATTGCCATATTGCGCTGGCAGTTAAACCGCACAAAAGTTGTCTACAGATCATCAAAGACATACAAGACTCACAGTAGTATTGGGAAGCAGGAACATATTTACTAGTGAAACTACAATTAAATATTACGATTTCTGCTGCAGTCTGACACTGATTGATGTGCATGTAATGTCTCCAATGACTGCTTTGGTTCTGGAACGAATCTCAGTATCTATAGCGCACATAATATTCCCTGTAAAAACCTCGCTCATACCCTCGCGGTTATCATTGTGTTGAATCCAGATATCCCTTACGATAGGACACACATTTATTTTCCCTGGTCATGCCACAACATTAGCCACAGTAACATTACATTGTAATATATACACATTTTACACAAACGGTAAAGCTGTCTTTTATGTATGTACAGCACCCGAAGAATGTATAGTATACCTACTCTTATGCCCGCAATATGTCTCGATTCTCCTCAGCCCTTGGAAATTATCTCACAAAGTCTTCGAATCAGCACTTCTGGAAGGTGCTGCATCCTGCCAAGATTCTCTCAAACAATTGTTATTAAGGACAGACGTCTTCCACAATGTGATAATGAATACCACAACTGCGGACATAATGCTTAGGAAGACGTCACTGATGTGGGTTAGTGTACTGCAATCAACATCACAATCGATGGAACAACAAGAAAGATGCTAGTGTACACTTAGGGATGCCGATGAGGGACATATTGTTACAGCCATATTGCCCATCCTGTTTGCCCTTTATTTCATGACCTCAATTTCGGCCTTAAGCCATTATCAAGTGCAGATTTTTGTGGCTTTATGCCATGTCAACTTAAAATGAGCTTTATATGTCGTTGTCATTACTATTAAATACATTTTTGATACTGTTATATATTGTGAGCACATAATTCCATATATCATAGAACAATGTAGTCTGTAGACATGCATCATTGCTTGGTGTTCAAATTACTGTAAAATTGCATCTACTGTGATGGTTATTATTAGAGTCCACGGATGGTGGCTTTTCCACCCCATCTATCCACTGGCATGCTGCTGGTTTCCACATAATGATTGACTGACAGCACTTGGGGAAAGAGTTTTAGTGGAGGGACATCACCTTCTGGTGGATCGATAGCACTGAAACAGTGATTGTGTACATGACTGCAATATGAGGATCAGCTGAAATGGAATGTAGAGCTATCAGCTATTCCATCACTGTGACAGTGGAGATTAAATGAAGAGGTTGTCAATCCCTTTTGGACAACAGTTTGGAAACTCTACACAATACCACCAAACTTTTCCAGTTTTCTTATGTTGTAACCGTCTTTTATTTAAAATCATCCAGTGTTTGTGCCGTTTTATGGTAGCTGCAGTTACAACATGATTTACACTGTGCAACGTCTAGTATTCTGTGAGATGCAGTGGATCAGAATGTGTTAATGTCAGTTTAAAACTTGTCACAGACCTGAAAGTCTTGACAGAAAAACAAAATGTATGGCTGTGTACAACGCGTGTTACAGCAGAAAAAAACACTGTTTCAGACAACGACACAGGGTCACAGGGAGCATCTCTTGTGACTTACAGTATAGTCTGTGGGATACGGTCATCCTCCTGTAGTACAGGTGATGAAACTTACGTGCAGTGGATCAATACCTGTATATTTAATAGGACCATTACATGTGCTCGATGCATGCATGTAGTGTTTGTGATTGGTATATGAGAGGAGAAAGATGCGGTAAAAATCTTATCGAGTCCTCTATCGGATGAAGTTAGTGGAGCTTTTCTAGTTTGTAATTTTTGTCTGGGGGATTGTACACAATAACAATGATAGACTGTTGGGGCGATAGACGTGAATGGCCTCTGAGGGATGTGGATTTGTAGTACCTGCTTGTAGTTTGGCGAAGTACCACAGTGCAGTAGCAAAATCCATGAATCCATGACCTTCTCCCAGTTCCTGTACTGTCCTTTATACTACCTCATGTCACAGGAGCAGGCTTTGTTTCCGTCAATGGTCAAAACATATTTCTGTCGTATTATCTCAGCTTCCCTGTTTGTACACAGGATGCAGAGGGTGGTAGATATAGCTTTCTCTGACTTCTTCTCTCTTCCGACTTACAGTGGAACGATCACATGCGCAAAGTTGCAGCAACAATAGCGCAGAGTCTGAGGGGTAGTTGCTAGATGCATAGAGGCTACCTAAACCTTGCTGGAATTTTACTGTAGCAGATGGGTTCGAGAAAGGTGGCTCCTTTCTATATATGAGAGTGCCATAAATATGATCCACTAGTGGCTGTAATCGTTAAAGGACTTCTCCATAGGATCCAACGTAGGTATATACTTGAATGGGGAGTGTTGATTCCAAATCCCAGACAGCATTTCTACCGAAACTGTACCACTAGAGATCTAGAAAGCTAGTGTACATTTCTTACGACCTCAATCAGTACACCATCTACTATTGTTTGTGTTCCTTCTGAGTCAACCATCACCTACAACCCAGTCGACATATCTCTGAACCTCTGACATGGCATCGAGACCAAAAGCGTTACAAATACTGGATAAATATATAGTGGCGGTGGCATGAGAGAGTTGCAGATACCAGTTTCATACCACGCTCCTTACCCTATTCACTTTCAAAATTCTGTAATTTTATTATGAGGGTGCACCATTGGCGACATGTAACTGCACTGCTGGTCTAATAATATACACTGCACTATCACTGTCTGTATTCAGTGTCACGGTATGTGTCTGGAAAAACCACGTCATTTGTGGGTAATACCATATGTGGATTCATAAACACGGTATGGCTATTAACACGGATTCTTGTGTGCAACTGTGGAACTGAGACAGCTTGTGATGGTAATACGGTTATGTTTTTTTTTAATATGTAGCGGTTTGTAAGACGATTACACCTCTCTTTCTAAGACACAGTGGTAGCACTCGTAAGAAAAATTTATTAGACATGTCCACCGATCGCTGATTTTCATTATTTCGTATCGCCAGCAATAACTTTAGGACAAAGTATTATACTTAGTAGTAGTGGGTGTGTGATAGGTTCACCTTGAGCATCGGGCTTATAAAGTTTGTGTTTATGTTCCAACATGTGCAAACGAAATGACTATGTCCAGTCGAAGGGAAGGTATGGATCCGACTTGGAGTACTGTGATAGCAAAGAGAAGAGTATGTCAGGTCATAAGAATGGTATCGATATTTCTATTTCCAGAGCCATAGCCATTGGCAGGGTGTATTTCCGATACTTCGCACATTGTCGAAAGTCATTCAACCGAGACCAAAATCGCAACGTTTAGTTGTAAGTACAGGGATAATATATATATGAGGCCAGTTTCTTTCCTAGGACGATTTTGTCTATTCGTGCTTGGCGTGCAGCGCCGGAGACCTGCAGTGGGAATGGATTATATATTTCCCTTTAACAGTAGCAGCCGTCCGAATGAAGAGGTTCAGCTCTGTTGTCCTCTAGACGGCCGAATAGCGAACTAATACTATAGATTGGATAGCTTTCGTGACCGCATGGAAATTTGAGAAGATTTAATATGAACATGTGTGTGCGCTGCACCTTTATTCCCTCCCATGTAAATTGTTCAGTTGATTGATTATGCACATTTCGCCCCTTTATTTAGTTGAGAGAACATCAATTATGGTTTGTGCGTTTAGCACGTGAAAGACAGGCGGAAAACATGTTTGGTGGTTCTCAAGATATGAGAAAAACCTAGGTTGCTTCGTAAATTATAGGGATGCTTTCGAATCTGTTGCATCACCGACATCGGTACTGCTAGTGGAAATACCAGTTTCCTCTATTTTTTTCGAGTTCTCAAGTAAAGGTCTTCTCTGATATGATAAGTTTCTAATTACTCAGTGGTTTACAACTTGCTCCACCTCGCTAAAGTTGCGGGTTTGTAGAGAAATAATTTCCAGTCTATATCTTCGGAGTTATGTTGCGAGAGCGATCAGCAGGATACTGCTGTGTGCTTCATTCTGAGAAGTACCGCAAAAATGGTATAATGGAATAACCAAGCAAAAACACATGTGTTCTTGTAATCCTCGAGTCTGGAGATGAGTGCAGAAAAGCAAGTAAGCAGTTCGAGACCAGAAACAGTAGCCTGCCGCTGTGGCAGAGCGGTTCTAGGTGCTTCAGTCCGGAACCGCGCAACTGCTACAGTCCCAGTTTCGAATCCTGCCTCGGGCATGGATGTGTGTAATGTCCTTAGGTTACTTAGATTTAAGTAGATCTAAGTTCTAGAGGACTGATGACCTCAGACATTAAGTCCCATAGCACTGAGATCCATTTGAACCAGAAACAGTAACGCGATTGTGCCGAGGGAAAACGAGCTCGAATTTCTAAAACAGCTCTGAGAGTAACTTCAGTCCACTGTGGGAGCTCTGGTAATGCGTCGGGAGTGGTTGACTTGTGACCGTTGGCTGTGGGGAAATATATAGTGCTGTAAGGAGTATAAAGGGTGCTGTATGTGTTCACAGAATATGTACAAGTGTCCGGTGGCTGATATCTATAGAGTTGATGTAAAAGATGCTATTTTTGTATGACGAAAATGCTTACTTCGACATTCAATATATGAATTCTCACCAGGACATCACTTTGGGTTTGAAGGAGTAGGCAGGATAGGAATTGTATGTTTACTACATCGACACGGAATGCGGTGATATATTGCTGGGTTGGAGACTGGTTTCACGCACTAATATTGAAGCTCCTGTCCTCAGTGGCAGACCAGCGTAATTGACTAAGAGCCTTTCCATATTTCACGATCTGTAGTACACCTTGCAAGGTTTAAATGTCGGTGCACATGCTGTAGCTTGAATATAGGTACCGTGGCTTATGCTCCGACATACGTTCGTAGGAAGTAATGAAACTGCTATTCACGTAAAAACGAAAAAAAAGATACATATGTCTAGTCGTAATGGAAGGATAGATTGGACATTGTGAATTGTGATTTCAAGGCACTGAGGAGTATATTCGAACATAAGTGGTGATAGATTCATTTCGTAAACAGCTGCAAAATATTGCAATGCAAGTGTTCAATTTGACCGGCTATACTGAAAAAATAGGACAGGCAAGACGGCTGTAACAATACGCCCCCTCATCGGTATCCTGAAACGTACCCTCGCATTGTCCTTCTTGTTCTATAGCTAATGATGTTGATTACTGTACGCCAAACAGCGACAGTGATGTCTTTCCAAGCATTGCATCAGCGGGTACGGTATTCATTATCACATAGTGCCGGATGCCTGTCCTTCATATCACTTGTTTGAGAGAATCTTGGTAGGATACAGCACCTTCCAGAAGCGCTGATTCCACAACTTGGTCAGATAATTTCCTAGGGCTGCGAAGAATCGAGACATTTAGCCCATGTGAGACTAGTTATACCATAACTTTTTTGGGCGCTGTGCAGATATATATGATAATGGCACAGTTTGTGCAAGATGTGTATACACTGCAGTGTAACGTTAGTGTGGCTTATGTTGTCACGCAATGAGAGAAAATGACTGTGTGTCCTATCGTAAGGGGTGTATGGATACAACAGAATGAAAACTGCGAGGGTATGAGGGAGATTTTTATGGGGAAAATTATGTGCGCTATAGATACTGAGATTCGTTCCTGAACCACAGCCGTCAATAGGAGATATTACATGTACACTGATCGTTGTCAGACTGCAGCAGCAATCACAATGTTTAATTGTAGTTACACTGGTAAATACACTCCTGGAAATTGAAATAAGAACACCGTGAATTCATTGTCCCAGGAAGGGAAAACTTTATTGACACATTCCTGGGGTCAGATACATCACATGATCACACTGACAGAACCACAGGCACATAGACGCAGGCAACAGAGCATGCACAATGTCGGCACTAGTACAGTGTATATCCACCTTTCAAAGCAATGCAGGCTGCTATTCTCCCATAGAGACGATCGTACAGATGCTGGATGTAGTCCTGTGGAACGGCTTGCCATGCCATTTCCACCTGGCTCCTCAGTTGGACCAGCGTTCGTGCTGGACGTGCAGACCGCGTGAGACGACGCTTCATCCAGTCCCAAACATGCTCAATGGGGGACAGATCCGGAGATCTTGCTGGCCAGGGTAGTTGACTTACACCTTCTAGAGCACGTTGGGTGGCACGGGATACATGCGGACGTGCATTGTCCTGTTGGAACAGCAAGTTCCCTTGCCGGTCTAGGAATGGTAGAACGATGGGTTCGATGACGGTTTGGATGTACCGTGCAGTATTCAGTGTCCCCTCGACGATCACCAGAGGTGTACGGCCAGTGTAGGAGATCGCTCCCCACACCATGATGCCGGGTGTTGTCCCTGTGTGCCTCGGTCGTATGCAGTCCTGATTGTGGCGCTCACCTGCACGGCGCCAAACACGCATACGACCATCATTGGCACCAAGGCAGAAGCGACTCTCATCGCCGAAGACGACACGTCTCCATTCGTCCCTCCATTCACGCCTGTCGCGACACCACTGGAGGCGGGCTGCACGATGTTGGGGCGTGAGCGGAAGACGGCCTAACGGTGTGCGGGACCGTAGCCCAGCTTCATGGAGACGGTTGCGAATGGTCCTCGCCGATACCCCAGGAGCAACAGTGTCCCTAATTTGCTGGGAAGTGGCCGTGCGGTCCTCTACGGCACTGCGTAGGATCCTACGGTCTTGGCGTGCATCCGTGCGTCGCTGCGGTCCGGTCCCAGGTCGACGGGCACGTGCACCTTCCGCCGACCACTGGCGACAACATCGATGTACTGTGGAGACCTCACGCCCCACGTGTTGAGCAATTCGGCGGTACGTCCACCCGGCCTCCCGCATGCCCACTATACGCCCTCGCTCAAAGTCCGTCAACTGCACATACGGTTCACGTCCACGCTGTCGCGGCATGCTACCAGTGTTAAAGACTGCGATGGAGCTCCGTATGCCACGGCAAACTGGCTGACACTGACGGCGGCGGTGCACAAATGCTGCGCAGCTAGTGCCATTCGACGGCCAACACCGCGGTTCCTGGTGTGTCCGCTGTGCCGTGCGTGTGATCATTGCTTGTACAGCCCTCTCGCAGTGTCCGGAGCAAGTATGGTGGGTCTGACACACCGGTGTCAATGTGTTCTTTTTTCCATTTCCAGGAGTGTATGTTCCAGGTTCCCAATATTAGTATGAGTCTTGTATGTAATTGATGATCTGTAGACAACTTTTGTGGGGTTTAATTGCCAGTGCAATATGGTGATGGGTACAAAATAGTTTTTTGCTGCTGAATATGTTGTCTGCAGAAAACAATGGCAGCTGCTGCTCCCACACCGGCAGCGGCAGCAGTTTGATGGGTAATTGAGTAATGGACAGAATGTCAAGTTAAGAATGGTAGGAAGAATGCACCCTGTGCTATTCTGGGAAGCATTGGAACATCTCTCTCAGCACTCGACCTACAGCTATGAGTCATTCCGCGAGCAACGGTACCTAGGTGAACATGTGTTTCGACAGGAATTTCTCAGGTGTCATATATGAAAGAGATGCCGCCACCTCATGCTTGCGGGACAGGGACAGACACTGGTGCGGATTCGGCGGCATGTGGGTCAGGTGTCGAGTGGTGGTATATGTTTTTCATTAGCGATCTTTGGTTTAAACTATATTCCATCGATTACACAGATAAATAGGATGCTACAAATTAAAAAAAATACCCCATACATGTGAAGGATATCGATTTCATTAATTTGCATAAATTAATAAGTGGGTGACATGCAGCAGAACAGCATGTTAAGTGCAGAACAGTAGGTTAATTTCCATAATTTTTATGTAAAATGCAGTACAATAGTTTAAGGGGGTAGACGACAAAATATGAATGCGCTAGGAATGGCATTCAAAAGCATGTGATATTCGAAAAGCGTACCAGTAAGTAATGGGAGGACATAACTTATTACTTAATTTGGTATCAAAGGCGGCACAATAGTTCAAGGAAATTGGGCTGACATGGAAAACCACTTAATAGAACTAGAGATTAAGTGCCAACAAAGCTCCTAACATTAGTTTAAGACACCCAGAGTGCAGTGCCGAACATTAGGTTATGCAACACGTTTGCCCCATGTAATTACGATTTACAAGACCTACATGTTTCCAAACAACAGAGATTGATAGGAAGAGAAATTCAAACCCAAATAAATTTTGTATAAATAAACAATATACCCTTGAATTTCCTGTTATGAGATCCTTCCTCTCCATGGGTTTCCATACATTCCATTCACAGAAATCGATTTCTGGACAAATTCCTTAACTAAATAAATAAACTATATTCCATACATTGCTACAAATAATTACTTAATATTCTATATATTGTCGAAAGTGTTTAGACAATATTCCATACACTGCAACCGAATTCCCTCAAAATGGCAGATCGACTAAATCTTTTTCCTGCAAATTTATGCGAGGGTGGTTGGAAGGAGAGGGAGTTTACTAAATGGAGGATTGATCAATTTAATTAAGTAGTCAATGAAATTAATAAGAGTGAAATTGGCTATACAATAACTCAGACCTGAAAGAGTGTACCTGTAGCAGTGAAGGGTGAGTTTTCCTGAGGGGGGTGGGGAGTGGGAAGGGGTGGGGGGCAGTAGGTTAAGTTCCTGTCAATCAAAAGGGAGGATCCCTGGCTGGCTGCTGTGGCTGAGTGGTTGTAGGCGCTTCAGACCGGGACCACACGGGTGTTATGGTCGCAGGTTCGAATCCTACCTTAGGCATGAATGTGTTTGATATCCTTAGGTTAGATAGGTTTACTTAGTTCTACGTCTATCGGAATGATGACCTCAGATGTTAAGTCCGATAGTGCTTAGAGCCATTTTATCTATTTGAAAGATCATTTTAGCAGAACAACAGGTTAAGTACCTGTCAATCAAAGGAGAGCAATAGGTTTGCCTCGGAATGCGTACCTGCCTCTGATGTAACACTAACCCACACTAAAAAATTGGATGAGCTCTCACTTTTGTCTACTTGTTGCCATCCATTTGGTTTGTTCTGAACTGTGTAGGCGACTCACCTCGGAAGATGTTCTCCGTAGTTGAGAACGAAACGTCAGGGAGAAGAACAAGTTTTATAGATCGACCACGGCAATTTAGCCTGGAAGTGTTTACTGATGAAGACGCCGGCCGTGAAAGCCTACATGGGATGATTACTAGGTAGTTACTGGCGGCGATTTCAACGAACAGCATTGACATTTCCTGAATCACAAACAGTGCCCATGTTGAGCAACTGTAATATGGGTTAAAGATTTAGAGCGGTGCCCTACTCACTGAGGTGCGTGTGGTTATTGAATGTCTTGTAGTTTTTGTGCAGTCGTCTTCTGGAAGTCCAGAACTAGTTGTGGATAACCGTGTATGTACTGAGAGTTAAAAACTACATGTAAGACGCAGATGTAGGGCAAGTAAATTTTATGTTAATTTATGATACATACTTACCCCCATGAACCATAGACCTTGCCGTTGGTGGCCGTACTGTAGGTGCAACCACAACGGAGAGGTATCTGCTGAGAGGCCAGACAAACGTTTGGTTCCTGAAGAGGGGCAGCAGCCTTTTCAGTAGTTGCAGGGGCAATAGTCTGGATGATTGACTGATCTGGCCTTGTAACACTAACCAAAACGGAGTTGCTGTGCTGGTACTGCTGTAAGGTGTCAGGGAAATCCAACCTTCCATGACAACCCTGACATGATAAGCAAATCCAGTAGTATCTCACATAGCTCCGAATAAATCGTGACACTAATTAACCAAAGTAATACGAGTGAGCAAATGGAATACCATAGACTAACACACCAATGCCTAAAGGCGTGTCATACCTTCCCGCCGTGAGTTAGACGCAGTCCCGAGGGGAGAGACGAGAACAGAAGCTGAGAGAAGAACCGTCTTAAGCTAGAAGGCCCTACGATAAGGGACGGACTGGACACCCACGTCGCCAGCTAACCACTAGGAAAACGCCAGCTCCAAGTTTTAGCCTGAGACTTTTTCGCGTCTCTATTACGTTGCAAACTTTAAAAACATAGCCCCATCACGAAAAGTATAATATTGGATAGACAGAATTTTTGTTGAACGCAGTTGGTTTTTATCATCCTGTATTAAAACACTTCTTTTTATCAATAGTGCAAATTTATAAACAATGTTTTGTGAGTAGAATAAAATTTCCAATGGTAAACTTAACGGCTTTTTCGAGGTTATTTTACCAGCTAACTAAAAATAGGGAAGCCTTGAATCCCTTACACTAAATTTAGTTAGTATTAAGATTCTTTTACAGGGAGTGCAGTGGAGCTGACGCTGAAATCATTAACTATTTGGTTATATCATCGCTAGTCTCACTGAACTCTTCTGAATTCTACATGTCATGTGTGGTCTGGCGTCTCCTTACCAGCAACAGGTCCCACGTTTAACTTAGCCAATTAAAAAAAAAAAAAAAAAAAAAAAAAAAAAAAAAAAAAAAAAAAACACGCTCAGAGCGTCGTTGCGTGAAAGTGGTAGGGAGACACGATATAGAACAAATAGACACCACCCAGAATGATAGAAAATGGCGACCCAGCCAGGATGGTAAAGTACCATGATTGAAGGTCGACCACATGCCTAATGAGGCCAGAAAAATATCCTGCGAAAAAATTTTCGTAGTAAAAAATTTTTTTTCTTAAGTTATACATAGTCGAAAACAGTAGCTGTAGCGATAGATTGCAAAAGTATTCAATAGAAAATGAGTGTAGCAGAAACAATAGGATAATAAAGTTAGAATTAAGTTTTTCTCCAATGCAAGCGCACAGGTGGCGGATACATTGTTGACAAGTTGGTTCTAACACAATAAATAAGTGAATGGTTTGTCAAGTCGTGTGAACAAAAAGTTTATGCAACGCGTGAGATCGTATAAGCGCATGTTGACGCTAAGTACGGCGCGTGAATTGCTTTTAAAACAGAAAATAAGGGATTCGGAAAGGTTAGCAGTGGCAGATCGAGACCTTGACCGAATTGAGGTAGAGACCCAGCATGAAAATGGACAGAGAATAGAGGACAGTACAACAGACGATGCAGTACCGCGAGAAATAGGACACATAACGCACCATAACGAGGATAATGTACGCCAAGACACAGAAAACCTAGGTCAGCATACGACAGAGGAGCAGGAAAGTAGTGAGACAGTCGATGAGGATTCTAGCTTGAACAAACAATTAACGAAGATATTATTTGCGATTCCAATCACAGGCGGAAAGTAACATATGTGAAATCAGACAGCCTGCGCAGCAACAAACACGTTTCGAAATTCTTGATAAACAAACGTCATCACAAACACATGCGGAACCACAAATGTATGTTTCAAGACAGTTTTGATCGTGCAATGAAGCAGCAAGGTTAGCCAGACAAGATACCCAACCATTACGTGACAATGGAAAGCCAGGTCGCGAAGAGTACAGTGCAATGCATTCAGCTACACGTTCTAGCTTGAATACGTAGAACCCATAGTACAAGTAATCAGAACTCCCTCACCACAGAGTACAAGGAATGCGAGCATAAACGTTCACAGCACAGTTCAATGCTATCGGTTGCAAACCAACACTTGGGCGAAAACACAGAGCGTAGGACGTCGGAAGAATACGCAATAGGACTCACTAATCTGGCAGAATTATTACAATTAATGATGGCAACAATGACAAGACAAAATAAAGAAATAGCGAACCAAATTAAAATTCAGAATGCAGAAATGACGAAACATAATGCAGAAACCACGAGACAAATGCGTGCGATTTAAGAACAAAACAAAAAAATTCAGTTACACGTAAGTCATATTGAAGACGAGGCAAAAGAATCTCTAGAAGTGATAGGAAACTTAATAACAGGTTAGAATCAATTGAGAACAGACATTGACAAGGTACAAGTGGACGTACAAACATTGCGTAATGACACTCAGGACGAGATCAAAACATTACGTAACAACACCCAGGGAGAAGTCAAGAAACTAGAGAAACAGATAAACGTAATTACTAGACAAGCAGCAGGTACAGCGCGTGAAACTGTTGAAAACAGTGTGTTAGACAAACGTATCACAAAAGCAGCGCTGAAAAGATATGATGATCGCATAGTCAAAATAGAAGCGCAAACGAAGCAACAATTTCAGAAATTGCGAGCAGAGTTGTTGCAAACCATTGAAGAGCGTAGTGAACAAGATCGAACAAACACAGAGTCTGCAACCACATCCGTATCTGTAACAGTACCGGAAAAACAAACAATTAATGAAGATATTATTTGCGATTCCAATCACCGGCGGAAAGTAACGTATGTGAAATCAGACAGCCTGCTCAGCAACAAACACGTTTCGAAATTCTTGATGAACAAACGTCATCACAAACACATGCGGAACCACAAATGTATGTTTCAAGACAGTTTTGATCGTGCAATGAAGCAGCAAGGTTAGCCAGACAAGATACCCAACCATTACGTGACAATGGAAAGCCAGGTCGCGAAGAGTACAGTGCAATGCATTCAGCTACACGTTCACAACCGATGGAAGAAAATTATTGCGTACCACTCCAATGATACTACGCAAGGGTAGGCGAAAGTTACAGCGGACAATATCCAATGGATCTAACACAACCGGAAAGAACGACGGAAGAAATGATCAGAAACAATAGTGGTGAAGAATCGCGAATTTCATATGGAACTATGACGAAGTACGACAACGATCATTTCCTCACAGTCAGAAAATTTCAACACTTTCGAGAAGGAAACTCATTACATCCACGAACTTTTATTGATCAATTCCGAGTAGGATTACCAGAACACTAGACGCTAGCGCACAAATTAGACTTTATATGTGAACACATGTCAGGAACAGTCGCAGAAACCATGCAGAACGTTGCAGCGACATGCCGATCGTACGAAGATTTCAGAGAGAAGTTTCTCTTATGATATTGGTCCATCGAAGCACAGAACAGAGTGAAGTACGAATTATTACAGTACCCATATTTTGAAAATTCAGGAGAGAAGAGTCCCGTGAAATTTTTCGAATTAATGGCAAAGAAAAGTCAATGCTTAAATGTACCACACAGTGACGGAGAGCTGATGAAATTATTCGCGATGAAGCTACCATTAAAATACCAGCAATATCGTCGAAGCATTTGAAGGTATTCTAAGGAAACTAGAGTTCATATTTTCGGAATATCACGCAAGAAAAAGACGAAACGCACGTGAAAACGAAGGCAAAAAGCAGTGGAATCCACAAGACATAGTACGAAGAAACAATAATTACGAACCATATGATAACTTCGCACCAAGAAACGACAAAAGATTTCAACAAAGAACCGGTTATTGATTTAGAAGAGAATCTGGCAATAACTATAATTCACCCAGGAACGGCAACAATTATTACAGAGGGAATAACGACAACCGGAACGGGTACTGGAGAACCAATAGACCGACAAATTATCAACAAACAATCCACTATCAACAAGCTGAAAAAGAAAAGAGAATACAGATAGAAGAGGTGGAGGTAAGACCACCAAACCCCGATAAATGTTCGAATTGACACCTAAGCGACCATGCCAAAGAGACAATTGCAGACCCAGGACAATTGCAGCACCTTGAACAGAGAAGTAATAATCTTATGACGAGAAGAGAAGAAGGAATCAACAAATCCGCAGGGGCCAGATGAAAACCAAGACAAGGAAATAACAATATCGTGTTGGGATGAAATTAATTGGGAGAATACTGACGAGGAAGATGAATTACCAGAGGCATGCACAACGAATGTAGGAGGAAAGGACGAAGTAATGAGTATTGCAGAGCTATTTGAGATGGAAACCAGGGAAAGCGAATTCAATGAGGATAATGTGCAGTCGACAGAAGTTGAAAATAAGTTACAAGTGGGCACACAACCCAACGTATATAATGAAGGAAGTTATGAAGCGATAATTAGAGCATTTAGATGCGATTACGTGGAATTAGCGACGAAGAAGGATAAGATAGACGAGGATGAGGAAAACCTAGAGAATGTAGAAGAAAGCGTAAATGAAGGAAGAAACAGAGAAGAGGAAATAAAACAGAGAGAAGTAGCAGTTGAAACTTACCCTACAGAGAGCAAGAATTCACAAAGGAAATTCCTAAAAAGACTCATGTATGATTCAGTGGAGGATTCGTTGATGCAAGAAGAAGAAGAACAGAACCAGCCCTTTCAAATTCAACCAATTGTGAAGGCCATGGTAAAGCATATCCCAGTCAATATTGTAATTGATAGCGGAAGTGAACTGACTGCGATCTCAGAAAATTTATTCATGCAGTGTAATGCCAATGAGGAATTGCCAGTTCTGAAAACACGTAAGATTAAAGTAAGAGGTCCTATTAGAAACAATGCTGCGTAAGGTACGAGACAAACAAGGTTAACTCTTTCGTGCCAAGGTCAAAAGATCGAAGCCAACTTCGTGATTATACCTACACTAACTGTAGATTTGATTATAGGTGCAGATTTTTTAAATGAGAGACGAGCGATAATATGTATGGGGAAAGGTAGCGTAACATTCGGGAATGTCACACTTCTCTTTGGGCAAAAGCTAAAATTAGAAGAAATATCAATTACAAACAAACAATTAAGGATAACGCAAGGTAAAGAGGATGAAGAATTAGAGTGGTATGCACAAAAGAAGGAATCGCCTCAACTCATGTTAGAGGTCCATATAGAAATCGACGAAAAATTGCAAGAAGTTCAAGGTATTTCGGAACACAGTAAAAGAGAATTAGAGGGTATTTAACGAGATAAAGCACAGGTATTTTTACCTAAGACTGGCAGTATTAAACACTTTCAGCACAAGTTTGAAGTAAAACAGCACAAACCATTTAGAGTGCCACCCTATGCAATACCATTAAACTACAGGAATAAAGTACTACAGCAGATATCTAAAATATTAGATGACGATATTATTGAACCAGCTACCTTCACATATAACAGCCCGCTCATATTGTACAAAAACGAGATGGGAGCATCAGGTTAGTGCTTGATTCCAGACAGATCAACACAATCATAATCACTGAGACAGATCGCCCAGAAAAATTAGAGGAGTTGATACACAAGTTGCATGGTGCTAAGATATTTTCATCAATTGATTTACGGAGTAGTTTCTGGCAAATAGAATTGGCCCCAGAATGTAGAAAATTTACAGCATTTTATCGTATTCGGTAGATGTTACCAGTTTAAACGATTGCCATTTGGTTTAAACATATAATCAGGAGCGTTTATTAGGGGATTTAGTACTATACTCAGTCCTGAAATTTTACAAAAAAATACTTGTTATGTTGATTATGTGATTATAGCAGAACCCTCTTGGGAACCTCACAAACACATTAAATCAATTTTTAAAGACAATGAAAGAGCATGGGGTCAGAGTAAATATAACAAAACCCAAATTTGGAAGACGAGAGGTCAAATTTCTAGGACACATAATTTCCGAGAAAGAGGCAATACCGGACCAAGAAAAACTAACGGCAATCAAAGAATTCTGTACTCTATATAATAAGAAAACTCTCAGGGGATTTCTAGGTCTCACCGAATTCTATAAAAAAATTATTTGCATCGACTCTCTCGCAACACCACGCCTATGTGCTTTGACTTGAGAAAACACGCCATAGGTGTGTCAGTTAGTATTAAGATTCTTTTACAGTGAGTGCAGTGGAGCTGACGCTAAAATCATTAAGTATTTGGTTATATCATCGCTAGTCTCACTGAACTCTTCTAAACTCTTCATGTCATGTGTGGTCTGGCGTCTCCTTACCAGCAACAGGTCCCAGGTCCAAGCTAGTCAATTCTCTAAAAAAAACACGCTCAGAGCGTCGTTGCGCGAAAGTGGTAGGGAGACACGATATAAAACAAACAGACACCACCCAGAATGTTAGACTGCGAACGGCTGAAAGCATTGGGAAACTACGGCCGTAATTTTTCCCGAGGGTAAGCAGCTTTACTGTATGGATAAATGATGATGGCATCGTCTTGGATAAAATATTCCGGAGATGAAATAGTCCCCCATTCGTATCTCCGGACGGGGACTACTCAGGAGGATGTCGTTATCAGCAGAAAGAAAACTAGCGTTCTACGGATCGAAGCGTGGAATGTCAGGTAGATTAGAAAATTTAAAAAGGGAAATGGATAGATTATAGTTATGTCATGGGTGACTGGAATTCGATAGTAGGTAAAGGAAGAGAAGGAAACGTAGTAGGTGAATATGGATTGGGGGGGAAGAAATGAAAGAGGAAGCCGTCTGGTAGAATTTTGTACAGAGTGTAACTCAATTATAGCTAACACGTGGTTCAAGAATAATAAAAGGAGGTTGTATACATGGGAAAAGCCTGGAGATACTAAAAGGTATCAGATAGATTATATAATGGTAAGACAGAGATTTAGGAACCAGGTTTTAAATTGTAGGACATTTCCAGGGGCAGATGTGGACTCTGACCACAATCTATTGGTTATGAACTGTAGATTAAAATTGAAGAAAATGCAAAAAGGTGGGAATTTAAGGAGATGGGACCTGGATAAACTGACTAAACTGGAGGTTGTACAGAGATTCAGGGAGAGCAAAAGGGAACAATTGACATGAATGGGGGAAAGATAGAGAGGAGAAGAAGAATGGCTAGCTTTGAGGGATGAAGTGGTGAAGGCAGCAGAGGATCAAGTAGGTAAATAGACGAGGGCTAGTAGAAATCCCGGGGTAACAGAAGAATACTGAATTTAACTGATGAAAGGAGAAAATATAAAAATTCAGTAAATGAAGCACGCAAAAAGGAATACAAACGTCTCAAAAATGAGATCGACAGGAAGTGCAAAATGGGTAAGCAGGCATGGCTAGAGGACAAATATAAGGATGTTGAGGCTTATCTCACTAGGGGTAAGATAGATATTGCCTACAGGAAAATTAAAGAGACCTTTGGAGAAAAGAGAACCACTTGCATGAATATCATGAGCTCAGATGGAAACCGAGTTTTAAGCAAAGAAGGGAAAGCAGAAAGGTGGAAGGAGTATATGGAGGGTTACACAAGGGCGACGTACTTCAGGACAATATTACAGAAATGGAAGAGGGTGTAGATGAAGATGAAATGGGAGATAGGATACTGCGTGAAGAGATTGCCAGAGCACTGAAAGACCTGAGTCGAAACAAGGCCCCGGGAGTAGACAACATTCCATTAGAACTACTGACGGCCTTGGGAGAGCCACTTCTGACAAAACTCTACCATCTGTATGAGACAGGCGAAATACCTTCAGACTTCAAGAAGAATATAATAATTCCAATCCCAAGAAAAACAGATGTTGACAGATGTGAAAATTACCGAACTATCAGTTTAATAAGTCACAGCTGCAAAATACTAACGCGAATTCTTTACCGACGAATGGAGAAATAGGTAGAAGCCCACCTCGGGGAAGATCAGTTTGGATTCCGTAGAAATATGGGAACACGTGAGGCAATACTCACTGTACGACTTATCTTAGAAGCTAGATTAAGAAAAGGCAAAACTTAGTTTCTAGCATTTGTAGACTTAGAGAAAGCTTTTGATAATGTTGACTGGAACACCCTCTTTCAAATTCTGAAGGTGGCAGGGGTAAAATGCGGGGACCGAAAGGCTATTAAAAATTTTTACGTAATCCAGATAGCAGTTATAAGAGTCGAGGGACATGAAAGAGAAGCAGCTGTTGGGAAGGGAGTAAGACAGGGTTGTAGCCACTCCCTGATGTTATTGAATCAATGTACTGAGCAGGCAGTAAAGGAAACGAAAGAAAAATTCGGGGTAGGTAATAAAATCCATAGAGAAGAAATAAAAACTTTAAAGTTCGCCGATGACATTGTAATTCTGTCAGAGAAAGCAAAGGACTTGGAAGAGTAGTTGAACGGAATGGACAATGTCTTGAAAGGAGGGTATAAGATGAACATCAACAAAAACAAAACTAGGATAATGGAATGTAGTCGAATTAAGTCGGGTGATGCTGAGGGAATTACATTAGGAAATGAATAAAGGACTCTTGCTATTTGGGACCAAAATAACTGAGTATGGTCGAAGTAGAGAGGATTTAAAATGTAGACTGACTGTGGCAAGGAAAGCGTTTCTGAAGAAGAGAAATTTGTTAACATCGAGTATTGATTTAAGTGTCAGGAAGTCATTTCTGAAAGTATTTGTATGGAGTGTAGCCATGTATGGAAGTGAAACATGGACGATAAACAGTTTGGACAAGAAGAGAATAGAAGCTTTTTAAATGTGGTGCTATGAAACGTCCCCTTAGAAAAATTTATACACGACTGTGCTTAAACTGACACACAATAGTTTTTAGCGCAACGCAATCTGACTTCCAAAAGTCCCTACAAAAGAATGGCCCTGACTAGCATTAAGCTATACGTTTCACAAATCACTTACCTCACAAAAATCTTCGTTACTCAAGCTACTGCAATACAGCGAGCGCCACTACTGCCAGCTAAATAAAAGATTCAAACTACTGAAGGCACTAACTACTGATAGGCATAGTTAGTAAATGAAAGATTTTAATAGAGAACAAACACTGTATTTACCTCACTAGTCATAATATATATAGCAGTTCATGACACCAATTCTTACAAATTTCAAAACTCCGCCATCTCTCTCCTCACGTCCACCACTGCTGGCGGCTCACCTGCAACTGCGCAACGCTACGCGCTGTTAGCATCCAGCTGCCGCTGCCCAACACTACAATGGCAGACAACAATGCAGACTAAACACAGACTGCACACGGCACAGCCAGTGATTTTTTCATACCGAGCACTATGTGGCGTTACCAATAAGAAAACCTAAACAGCCTACTTACATAGCCCCCATGCTCCCCACAAAAAAATTTTACAAATTGTTTTGGGCAGTGGCCAATAATGATTTAATAAAATTTTTCATAATTACTATAACAAAGATATCAAATACACACACTTATTGATACAATGTTGGTCAGAAGCTAAAATTTTCTCACAGTCCATGAAGACAGTCCTGATCGTTCATCACAGTAAAATTGCAGTGTTTTTTTCAAAGTCTGAGCAATAAAAGAAATTGCACTTGCAAGTAGTGGATTTCTAAGCAGTCTTGAAGAAGTAGTGTTGTCCTTCCAACGAAAGACAGTGCTGACTCTTGACATGCAGACAGGTAATGGGCCACAACAGAGCAAACCCACAGCAGAGTCAGTCGAAGTTTTGAAGAATATTGGCAGGTAGGTCATCACAGAGTAGACCCCTTGTAGTCCTGGTAGAGATTACGGTATTGGTGGGCCACCAGAGGTGCAGACCCATTGCAGTCCTTGTAGAAATAATGGTACCGGTGGGTCGTCAAAGGTGTAGACCTACTGTAGTCCTTGTAGAGATGGCCAGCAGCCATCTGTTTGACTGTGCAGGCGCACAATCACCATTGAAGAGTCTTGCGGATAACATAGCAAGTCCATAACCCACCACTTGTCCAATCACAAAGTTTTTGGAATTGTCCTTAGAACCAGCAATGCTGTTAACCAGTCCCTTGCTGAGTTATTAACACATGTGCAAACACTATCAGTCCCTACTTCTCACATATTGTCCATATACTATGACCAACAGAAACGTGTGCAGTGAAATGTAATTTACAAGTTACTTAATTTGATGAACTGGTGTCAATTACAATTTTATAACATAAGAATACAATAACAAAGGTACAAAAAAATATCATTAAAGAACATAATCACTAGTCATAATATATATATAGCAGTTCATGACACCAATTATTACATATTTCAAAACTCTGCCATCTCTCTCCCCACGTCCACCACTGCTGGCGGCTCACCTCGAACTGCGCAACGCTACGCGCTGTTAGCATCCAGCTGCCGCTGCCCAACACTACAATGGCAGACAACAATGCAGACTAAACACAGACTGCACACGGCACAGCCAGTGATTTTTTCATACCGTGCGCTATGTGGCGTTACCAATAAGAAAACCTAAACAGCCTACTTACAGTGCTACAGAAGAATGCTGAAGATTAGATGGGTAGATCACATAACTAATAAGGAGGTATTGAATAGGATTGGGGAGAAGAGGAGTTTGTGGCGCAACTTGACTAGAAGAAGGGATCGGTTGGTAGGATACATTCTGAGGCATCAAGGGATTACCAATTAAGTATTAGAGGGCAGCGTGGAGGGTAAAAATCGCTGAGGGAGACGAAGAGATGAATACACTAAGCAGATTCAGAAGGATGTAGGTTGCATTAGGTACTGGGAGATGAAGAAGCTTGCACAGGGCAGAGTAGAATGGAGAGCTGCATCAAACCAGTCTCAGGACTGAAGACCACAACAACAACAACAATTAAGAAGTGATTGAGAAACTATAGATGTTGAACGTCCGTATTTCTGGAATTATCTACAAGATATCCATTATATGCATCTGTGTGATGGTTTAATTCTCTCTCGTTTGCGACTTGCTTAGAAGGCCCACCCAACGGCTCCAGCGTGACATGCGCGCGCCGCCGGACGAGTGCTGATGTCAGCCACAGTTAGTGATGGGTTCTCCGTGGCCCTTTCAGTCTCATCTCCTTTACCGTGAAGTGGCCAAAAACTAGACACCCTCTGGATAACTTGCGCCGTCCACCCAGTTTGCTGCTTGTTTCGATCCAGCAAGAAGTTCAACCCATCAATGGATTTTCCTCCCTGCGTTCTGTTTTTAGACGTAGCCTGATTTGTTTGTCTCTATGGTAGGGGAAGTTGTGACGTTGCAACAAGAATCATAAACGAACAATTTTCTATTATCAGCACAACAAAATCATTCAGTTAAATAAAAGCCTGCCTTTTGTTTTAACTGAATGATTTTGTTGTCCTGATAATAGAAAATTGTTTGTTTATGATTCTTGTTGCAACATCACAACTTCCACCTACCATCACAGTTTGTGTGTACACATCAGCTGCCCCACCGTGCGATGGTCGTCCACACACAGTGGAATCGCCATCACTCCCACCAACCCCTCCCCAACTATTCCAGCTGTGCAGGCACTGGCAGAAACTGTGCACACTCTAAGTGCAGGGCAGCCGTAGTTACGCAACTAAACGGGCCATTAACGCCACAAGCTACAAAGATCCCTCATACTCACAACAAGGAGAAAGGAAAGGTAATGAGACACAGACACTGCAGGCGCAACTGAGCGAGGTGGAGCAGTGGTTAGCACACTGGAATCGCATTCGGGAGGACGACGGTTCAATCCCGTCTCCGGCCATCCTAATTTAGGTTTTCGGCGATTTTCCTAAATCGTTTCAGGCAAATGCCGGGATGGTTCCTTTGAATGGGCACGGCCGATTTCCTTCCCAATCCTTCCCTAACCCGAGCTTGCGCTCCGTCTCTAATGACCTCGTTGTCGACACTAACCACCACCACCACCAGGCACAACTGATTATACCACTGGAATGAGCGGAATCGGTAGTCCCAGTTAAGATTCTTGCTGGAGCCCGGGTGGCTGAGTCGTCCACGTCTACGGGCTTCCTCAAAACGAAAAACACACAAAGTTCATCTTTAACCCTCGATGGATGTCGCAAGTTGAGTATAAGAATGTAATACATATCAGGAATTTTCTGAACATCTGGTAACCGAAGGCCGAGTATTATCACTTCATTGCCCCTAAAAACTTCAGCGAAACAGGAAGACAGCTAGAGAGTATTTTGTTTGACTTTCGTGTTTGCCTGAGAGGTACTTGTGTTACTGAGCATCCAGAATCACAACTTACTACTTATCTTTCATTTGGGGCATACAAAAAAGACATGGGTTATCGGCCAATACCACAAATTTGCCGTTAGTGAAATCTGGTTTGACAGATAAATATGTTCGTTACTGTGTAGTTTAGACAGAACATCTCACGGGTGTGGTATCGTTCGATCAGTAACAAGCAGAAAACTAGCTAGATTTGTCGATTGTTGACAGAGTTATAGGAGAACCCTATCGGATTTAGCTGGTGTAGATACGGCAGCTAAAACGTCTAAAGGATTTATGAATGGATGAAATGAAATATCGTGTGGCTAGAGCCTCCCGTCTGGTAGACATGTCGCTTGGTGCAAGTCTTTTGAGTTGACGCTACTTCGGCGACGTTCGTTTCGATGGAGACGATATGATGACGGTGATAATGAAGACAACACAACATCCAGTCCCCGAACGGAGAAAATCTCCAACCCAGCCGGGAATCGAACCCGGGCCCCTATTCAAGGCATTCCCTCGCGCTGACTACTGAGCTAGCGTGGGGGCAGCTGCATACATCATTTCCGTCTTTCAGTAAGAACAATAACAGGACAAAAACAGTCGACCCAAAATCTTAGGATCATGGTTTGTAACGTAGTAAAGAAGGATAAATAGTCGAATCATAGTGTAAATTGTGCAGTTGCTATTTACAAACAACATTTGTGGTTCCAAGACTTGTGGCGTGTAACAAAGGCGACGATGTTCCTCAAGCAAATTGGGAAAGAATGGAGATGTTTAGCTAATAAGCTTTCCTGCGGAAGGGTTTTTCTCACTAAAACAGTAACAACTACAACTAATTAATTGCCCATTGCACTCACAGTCTACTAAAGATTCCTTCAGATTGTTCAGGTTTGTTAGTAAAATTAATCTACCAGCGACAAGCAAAGTATTTTTAGAATTCGACGATATATTTGTGAACATCATCTTCGAGCAGAGAGATCGTCTATCCGTCAAAGGCCACTGACGAGCCAATACGTTATGACCACTTTCTAGAATGAAATTTTCACTCTACAGCGGGGTGTGCGCTGATATGAAACTTCATAGCAGATTAAAACTGTGTGCCGGACCGAGACTCGAATGGTCCCGAGTTCGAGTCTCGGTCCAGCACACAGTTTTAATCTGCCAGGGAGGTTCATTATGACCACTGTCCACAGCGACGTTGGATGCCGCCTGGTGGCGGTCCTTGCACGTGGCGTGGTAACAAAAGAATGTAAGAGGATCACGCACGGACGGGGATCACCCTAGAGAAGATATGGTCTGCAAAGGGGAAGTGTCTTGAGATAAGCGACCTGGACAAAGGACAGAGCCCGTGAACGAGTATCGCGAAGATGGTCGAATGTTCACTTCCTACTGTCGTGAGTATCTACAGAAAGAGGTAGGACAGCGAAACTACCAATAAGTGCTAAATCGTTGTGGGGTTCGGAGGCTTGTCTGCTCTGTAAAGTAGCATAGATGGTGATCTGTGGCCTATCTGCCCGAAGAGCATAATGCTGACGCTAGCACAATTGTTTCGGACCACAGCGTTCATCGTACATTGTTGAACATGGAGTTTTGCAGCACATCACGTGTTCAGATGTTGACCTAAAAATATCGTCAGGTACGATTACAGTGATCACGGGACTATCGGGATTCGGCCGTCGAGCAATGTGTTGGTTCGTTGGCTGAATCTAGCAGCCAATACTTCTTTTGGTTCTAACGATTCCACCATACACAACTTCCGCGTGAGTAGGTTAGGTTTAACGTTAATTCGGAGCGATTTTCCGGACCCTTGGGTACACAAACTTATGAATCGAGTCTTAGTGCAATTGATCGCAATTTAATTGGTTTGTAACACGTAATAGTCTCCCCTCGTGGTGGTCCTAGCCCAGCAACAGATTCTCCTGACTGTAATTTCATTACATTAAGCTCCACAGCATGCTGCAGAAGGTCGAATTTAGCACAATACTGATGTACAGAATCCTGCTCTAGAATCATGTCATAGTTATGATATACATGCAGCACAATTTCTAGTCATTGGTTGAAATGAAAAGCACCCTAACAGAAATCTGTGTCCACTGATGCCAATGGCTTGTCTGTCACTCCACATAACCCATATGTGGGTTGTACTACTTCTGATTTACCAGATCCTTACTGGCTGCGACATACGTGCCGCTGTGTCTAATACCATCCTACTGTTCTTCTCTCCTATCACTCATCTCACCGCACAATATACGTCAGTATATGCTTTCGTAGCATATAACCGTACTGGAAACGTCGCACGTAGACTCTAGGTTACCCCTTGCGTTTAATGCTCGTTTTTATCCCTGGTCCACTACCGCAAGAAACCACTGCTAACATTAAATTGACGTCTGCCATTACTTCTGTTTCCTGGATGGTGACACTGCCTTTGCATATGCGCCATCTGCCCACACTCATAATACCTTATATCAGCTGTAAATGCTCCGTAAGCCCTGTAATCTGGTTGACACGTCAGTTTCCTCCCGTTCTAGTACCAACTAACAGCTGTGTACAAATCAACAGGAACTTCTATGTTCACTCTTCTTGACACTTCTGGAGGGAACTCCGTTAAAAAATGCAACAAGCGCCCTTTGCTCAGCCTCTCGCAATAGTACTCCGTTCGCTACAACATCCTGTCCCAATTCATATGTACAACCATTGATCTATCTTACTCTATCCACAAATTCTTCCAACGACTCACCAAGCCTCTTCACTACCATACCTATCTGCTCTCAGAGATGCCTGGCACTATTCTGCTATCTGTCCCTTCGTATCAACCCTTTTCTCAAAATCCTCAAATATCCTTGCTCCAATAAGATCTTCTCTACATCCCACAAAGCCTTTGCTTCTTCCAATAATCATAACTTCGGCCCTCGTAACAGCTCCGTTTCAGACCAACATTCCATCTTTGCAAAGTTCTTAATCCACAGTAAGAGCTTGCACATCCTCAGTCGGTTTATCAGAGAAAGGAGGAGCTAGACCAAAACCTGACAAATCTACACCTCGCTGTACCAACTGTTGTCATAACGGAGCATGCAGCTCTATATTAACTGGCCGTAATTGTGCTATCCCTCCAGACAACATACGTACTAACAACAACAACTGCTCGAAAGTAACGTGCTTCTAAAATAGCGTGAACATCATGGATTTATTTTATGAACATAACATGGTGTCACAAGAGCAACGACGTACATGACATAATTTGCTACTATAAATCATCCATAAAGTAATTTATAATGCGCCTAGTACATCTACAGATATGACTTGTTCCTACATCCAAATCACAAGTGTCACTAATGTAGCCCATGTATAATACTTCCATTTTAGATACTTGAAAATAGCCTAAGACCGAAATTGTACAATCATAAATAAAATAAAGAGAATGGCTGCTGGAGGCATCAAGAAATCTTTCAAAAAATTCCGCGTAGTTGCGGACCCTATCACATTGAAAATTGTAAAAGTAACTTTCCATATAGCAAGGAAGTCAAGCTTTTTCTCTATGACAAATACACTTTCCACATTAAACAGTCATAATCTCTTGGTTCACCGCAGTGTAGACTGTAGGTTCTGATATTGTGCTGAGAACATGGGCCAGAAACTCTGACATAACTTTTTATGATATTGACAACGACTGGCAACGCTTGTGGAGAGTGTCAATAGTTGGCATGGTTGGCAGCGCTAGAGAAACAGTTTACAAATAGTCAGTGTTCTTTATTATTGCATCTAGCCACAGCCAACTACAGTATGTCCGTGATTTGGGCGAGGTATTCCGCTACCTCAGATACTGCTGATGCCCAGGACTGCTCACAGAGTGCAGTATCAGTTGGCCCTGGCCTTCGTGACGCAACCTTCCGTCACAGCTGCGTTTCTTCATGCTGAGCAGCCTCTACAAGGCCACTTGTACTGGTGGTGGTGTGCCCCTCCCCTCGCCCCCCCCCCCTCCCCCCTACTGTTGGAAGGCAGCTGGCCTGTGATATTATAGGCAGTGACCCACTGCCCACATGCTGGTAGTCGTGGCTGTAACACTGGGAGAATGTTGGCCTCCTGTAGCTGCAGCTTCGAATATGAACAGCTTCACAATGGTCTTTCCTGATGTAGATGCATACTGCGTTCTTTGGCCACCATCCCATGAGGTGGCCATACGAGACAGCCCCCATGGTGTTAGAGCTGTGGTGCTGAGAGAAGTGGTTTTAAATACAAATGGCATGGGTAAGTATACTCTCCCCCTGCCCCCCCCCCCCCCCCCCATGAACAATGGACCTTGCCATTCGTGGAGAGGCTTGCGTGCCTCAGCGACACAGATGTCCGTACCGTAGGTGCAACCACAACGGAGGGGCATCTGTTGAGAGGCCAAACAAACATGTGGTTCCTGAAGAGGGGCAGCAGCCTTTTCAGTAGTTGCAGGGGCTACAGTCTAAATGATTGACTGATCTGGCCTTGTAACACTAATCAAAACGGCCTTGCTGTGCTGATACTGCGAAGGGTTCAAAGCAAGGGGATACTACAGCCGTAATTTCTCCTGAGGGCATGCAGGTTTACTGTATGGATAAATGATGATGGAGTCCTCTTGGATAAAATATTCCGGAGGTAAAATAGTCCCCCATTCGGACCTCCGGGCGGGGCTACTCAGGAGGACGTCGTTATCAGGAGAAATAAAACTGGCGTTCTACGGATCGGAGCGTGGAATGGCAGATCACTTAGTTGGGAAGGAAGTTAGAAAATTTTAAAAGGGAAATGGATAGGTTTAAGTTAGATATAGTGGGAATTAGTGAAGTTCGGTGGCTAGAGGAACAAGACCTCTGGTCAGGTGACTACGGGGTTATAAACACAAAATCAAATAGGGGTAATGCAGGAGTAGGTTTAATAATGAATAGGAAAATAGGAATGCGGGTAAGCTACTACAAACAGCATAGTGAACGCATTATTGTGGCCAAGATAGATACGAAGCCCACACCTACTACAGTAGTACAAGTTTATATGCCAACTAGCTCTGCAGATGATGAAGAAATGATGAAATGTATGATGAGATAAACGAAATTATTCACGTAGTGAAGGGGGACGAAAATTTGATAGAGGGTAGGAAATGGAAGAGAAGGAAACATAGTATGTGAGTATGGATTGGGGCTAAGAAATTAAAGAGGAAGGCGTCTGGTGGAATTTTGTACAGAACATAACTTAATCATAGCTAACACTTGCTTCAAGAATCATGAAAGAAGGTTGCATACATGGAAGAATCCGGGAGATAGTAAAAGGTATCACATAGATTATATAATGGTAAGACAGAGATTTAGGAACATGGTTTTAAATTGTAAGACATTGCAGATGTGGACCCTGACCACAATCTATTGGTTATGAACTGTAGATTAAAACTGAAGAAACTGCAAAAAGGTGGGAATTTAAGGAGATGGAACCTGGATAAACTAAAAGAACCAAAGGTTGTACAGTGTTTCAGGGAGAGCATAACGGAACAACTGACAGGAAGGGGTGAAATATATACAGTAGAAGAATGGGTAGCTCTGAGGGATGAGGTAGTGAAGGCAGTGGAGGACAAGTAGGTAAAACGACGAGGGTTGGTAGAAGTCCTTAGGTAACAGAAGAAATATTGAATTTAATTGATGAAAGGAACAAATATAAAACACAGTAAATGAAGCAGGCAAAATGGAATACAAACGTCTCAAAAATGAGATCGACAGGAAGTGCAAAATGACTAATGAGGCATGGCTAGAGGACAAATGTAAGGATTTAGAGGCTTATCTCACTAGGGGTAAGTTACATACTGCCAACAGGAAAATTAAAGGGACCTTTGGAGAAAAGGGAGCCACTTGTATGAATATCAAGAGCTCGATGGAAACCCAGTCCTAAACAAAGAAGGGAAAGCAGAAAAGTAGAAGGAGTATATAGTGGGTCTATACAAGGGCTATGTACTTGAGGACAATATTATGGAAATGGAAGAGGATGTAGATGAAGACAAAATGGGAGATACGATACTGCGTGAAGAGTTTACCAGAGCACTGAAAGACCTGAGTCGAAACATGGCCCCGAGAGTAGACAACATTCCATTAGAACTACTGACGGCCTTGGGAGAGCCAGTCATGACAAAATTCTACCATCTGGTGAGCAAGATGTATGAGACAGGCGAAATACCCTCAGACTTCGAGAAGAACATAATAATTCCAATCCCAAAGAAAGGAGGTGTTGACAGATGTGAAAATTACAGAACAATCAGTTTAATAAGCCACAGCTGCAAAATACTAACGCGTATTCTTTACAGAGTAATGGAAAAACTTGTAGAAGCAGACCTCAGGGAAGATCAGTTTGGATTCCGTAGAAACATTGAATCACGTGAGGCAATACTGACGTTACGACTTATCTTAGAAGGAAGATTAAGCAAAGAGAAACCTACGTTTCTAGCATTTGTAGACTTTGAGAAAGCTTTTGACAATGTTGACTGGAAACTGGCAGGGGTAAAATAAATATGGCAGTTACAAGAGTAGAGAGGCATGAAAGGGAAGCAGTGGTTGGGAGGGGAGTGAGACAGGGTTGTAGCCTCTCCCCGATGCTATTCAATCTGTATATTGAACAAGCAGTAAAGAAAACAAAAGAAAAATTGGGAGTAGGCATTAAAATCCATAGAGAAGAAATAAAAACTTTGAGGTTCACTGCTGACATTGTAATTCTGTCAGAGACAGCAAAGGACTTGGAGGAGCAGTTGAACAGAATGGACAGTATCTTGAAAGGAGGATATAAGATGAACACCAACAAAAGCAAAACGAGGATAATGGAATGTAGTCGAGTTAAGTCAGGTGATGCTGAGGGAATTAGATTAGGAAATGAGACACTTAAAGTAGTAAAGAAGTTTTGCTATTTGGGGACCAAAATAACTGATGATGGTCGAAGCAGAGAGGATATAAAATGTAGACTGGCAATGGCAAGGAAAGCGTTTCTGAAGAAGAGAAAATTGTTAACATCCAGTATTGATTTTAGTGTGAGGAAGACTTTCTGAAAGTATTTGTATGGAGTGTAGCCATGTATGGAAGTGAAACATGGACGATAAATAGTTCGGACAAAAAGAGAATAGAAGCTTTCGAAATGTGGTGCTACAGAAGAATGCTGAAGATTACATGGGTAGATCACATAACTAATGGGGAGGTATTGAACAGAATTGGGGAGAAGAGGTGTTTGTGGGACAACTTGACTAGAAGATGGGGCTGGTTGGTAGGACATGTTCTGAGGCATCAAGGGATCACAAATTTAGCATTGGAGGGCAGCGTGGAGGGTAAAAATCGTAGAGGGAGACCAAGAGATGAATACACTAAGCAGATCCATAAGGATGTAGGTACTGGGAGGTAATGAAGCTTGCATAGGATAGAGTAGCATGGAGAGCTGCATCAAAGCAGTCTCAGGACTGAAGACCACAACAACAAGAACAACACAAAGTTATAGAGACTGATGACCTCAGAAGTTAAGTCCCATAGTGCTCAGAGCCGTTTGAACCCATCTCATTGCAGGGAAAAAATAAAGCAAGTACTAAGACAAATTATATCTGATGATGGAACCAGAGGGTCCGAAATGCGTCGTGTACTTAAAAACCACGAAAGGTTATGACTGAAGGCATTTATTAATTAATCCCTTCAGTGTTCTGCATACAGTAACGTTTTAAGCTGCAAAATATGGATAAATAAGTAAACAATCCATTTCTGCACATTGGTTCGTCCCTTAGGCAGGCCCTTACAGGCGTACCAATGTCTAAAAATTATACAGTCTGGCAACTTTTTCTTTTTTCAGGTTCTTATTTGGACAACTTGACGACTTATGGTCCCTATGTAACGCTTGAGCCTTACAAATCGGAAATCCGTCCCTATGATTTGGCAAAAAGACCTAAAGCCCCTATGCGAAGAGGGCACGTGGCTACGGCTGCCAACTACGCCAGCAGGTGCCTGGCGGCGGTTAGTGGGGTTGCAGGGGCAGCGGGCGCCGTCCCACAGGTGGCGCCACACGGCGAGGAATGCGCCCCGAGCCGACAATGAGGCGCGGCGCAGGTGGCCGTATTATGCGCAGCTGTCGCGCCGACAATACGCGTGTTTCTGTTAATTAGAGGGCTTTCGCCGCACAATGCGCGCCCCGCCGCCTGCGACGCTTCCTCGGCGCCCGCCCGCGCCGCGCCCCCGGCCTTCGCCCCCATCGCCGCCTCCGTCGTAATAAAGCCGTCCCAGGCCGCACGCCGGCTGTCGCCTCCGCTGCCAGCGAAGCGCCGCGAGGAGGGGCGAGGAGGGGAGGTTTCTCCAGCAAGTGGCTGCTAGTGGCTGCCAGCCCGCGCGCCTCCTATTCAGCATCGTCCGCCAGCAGCCTGTACACACTGAGGAGCCAAAATATTACGCCCGCCTGCTTAATGCTTTGTTGGTCCATGTTTGGAACCCAATACGTCACAGATTCAGCGCATCATGGATTTGACAGTTTTTTGGTAGGTTTGTGGAGGTATGTTGAAAGGTCTCTGTTGGTTTCCTTTCGTGTTAATTTCTTAAAACTGTTGTCATTTACGCCATACATTCCACTTCTGAATTCACTGTGGTGTTTCTGACTGTCTGGGAGGAGACTGAGCAGTGGAACGTGTTACTTTTACACATAAACAAGAACGATCTGTCACACTACTACACTTCAAAACACAGTTTATATGTAATTCAGGTCACACAGTCTCATACGGAACCGGCCGCGGTGGCTGAGCGGTTCTAGGCGCTGCAGTTTGGAACCGTGCGACCGCTACAGTTGCAGGTTCGAATCCTACCTCGGGCATGGATGTGTCTGATGTCCTTAGGTTAGTTAGGTTTAAGTGGTTCTAAGTCCTAGGGGACATGACCTCAGCAGTTGAGTCCCATAGCGCTCAGAGCCATTTGAATCATTTTTTCTCATACGGAACCTACATCCGCTCTCTTTTATATACTGTATATGATAAGATACTGTCATTCCCCTTCCCTTCTGTGTGAAAGGATGAATGAGCAATGTATTTCTAGTTTAATGCTTGATGGTAGCAGACAAGCGGCGAGCGTCTGAAGTGGTAAGATCTCCAGCTAAGCGCGTCTCTGCTAAGTCCGTAGGGCAATGGATTTCGTAAGTTCAACCTAACTGAAAATTTAATCACCTTTATTTCAGGTTTAGATCTAAAATATCTAATGTTATCTTAAATTGCAACGCAGTGTAATTCTAGTGTGAAGTTCAGAATGTCTTCCAGTACTTGCTTTGTCACTACTTTGTGAGTAAAGTGGAACCACGTGTGGATGATCCGTAACTCTAAGATCATCAATCTTAAATGCGAATGTGCGTGAGATTATAACGTCTCGTCTTGACAATATTTTTCAATATAGCAACTTTTATTTAAGTTCAATCCACGTGAGATGTACTTTGTGAGAACAGTGCCACGTGCTTAGGTGTTTGACCCATCAGGTTAATAGTAAGACGATAGTAACCAGTTTGAGAATTTTCTTTCGTAATTTGTGTTTCTATGTATTTTACTTTAATTATCGAAATTATTGTGGAGTTACGCTCTTTGTGTAAACCAAGTTGATCACGTGAAGCATCTAGTGTAATCATCGAAGTAGCCCTCAGCTATTCTTTTCGGGGAGATTTCACAGAGAGCTAGTATGAATTTAGTATACCAGTGTGTGGTAATTTCATGACGGACAGGATTGCGCTACTAACGTAACTTCTTTGGGTGAAAATTTAATCGGTGGGGTTGTGGTTAATTTCCTCTTGCATATGTTTCAACGTTCTTCGTGTGTTATTTTATGAATACAGAGTTGTATGCTGTCTCCCAATCTTGGCTCCATATTTGATGTGTTCCGTAAGATTACAAACTCACATTTCCACAATCCTAAATAAAGCACCAGTTTAGTTATGAATTAATTTTAATATGCTGAAATTTTAACGGAATAATGATCAATGTTAAAATAAATGTCCAAATATAAACTGATTTATTTATTTTTATTTATCCTGGAAATGGAAAAAAGAACACATTGACACCGGTGTGTCAGACCCACCATACTTGCTCCGGACACTGCGAGAGGGCTGTACAAGCAATGATCACACGCACGGCACAGCGGACACACCAGGAACCGCGGTGTTGGCCGTCGAATGGCGCTAGCTGCGCAGCATTTGTGCACCGCCGCCGTCAGTGTCAGCCAGTTTGCCGTGGCATACGGAGCTCCATCGCAGTCTTTAACACTGGTAGCATGCCGCGACAGCGTGGACGTGAACCGTATGTGCAGTTGACGGACTTTGAGCGAGGGCGTATAGTGGGCATGCGGGAGGCCGGGTGGACGTACCGCCGAATTGCTCAACACGTGGGGCGTGAGGTCTCCACAGTACATCGATGTTGTCGCCAGTGGTCGGCGGAAGGTGCACGTGCCCGTCGACCTGGGACCGGACCGCAGCGACGCACGGATGCACGCCAAGACCGTAGGATCCTACGCAGTGCCGTAGGGGACCGCACCGCCACTTCCCAGCAAATTAGGGACACTGTTGCTCCTGGGGTATCGGCGAGGACCAATCGCAACCGTCTCCATGAAGCTGGGCTACGGTCCCGCACACCGCTAGGCCGTCTTCCGCTCACGCCCCAACATCGTGCAGCCCGCCTCCAGTGGTGTCGCGACAGGCGTGAATGGAGGGACGAATGGAGACGTCTTCAGCGATGAGAGTCGCTTCTGCCCTGGTGCCAATGATGGTCGTATGCGTGTTTGGCGCCGTGCAGGTGAGCGCCACAATCAGGACTGCACACGACCGAGGCACACAGGGCCAACACCCGGCATCATGGTGTGGGGAGCGATCTCCTAGACTGGCCGTACACCTCTGGTGATCGTCGAGGGGACACTGAATAGTGCACGGTACATCCAAACCGTCATCGAACCCATCGTTCTACCATTCCTAGACCGGAAAGGGAACTTGCTGTTCCAACAGGACAATGCACATCCGCATGTATCCCGTGCCACCCAACGTGCTCTAGAAGGTGTAAGTCAACTACCCTGGCCAGCAAGATCTCCGGATCTGTCCCCCATTGAGCATGTTTGGGACTGGATGAAGCGTCGTCTCACGCGGTCTGCACGTCCAGCACGAACGCTGGTCCAACTGAGGCGCCAGGTGGAAATGGCATGGCAAGCCGTTCCACAGGACTACATCCAGCATCTCTACGATCGTCTCCATGGGAGAATAGCAGGCTGCATTGCTGCGAAAGGTGGATATACACCGTACTAGTGCTGACATTGTGCATGCTCTGTTGCCTGTGTCTATGTGCCTGTGTTTCTGTCAGTGTGATCATGTGATGTATCTGACCCCAGGAATGTCTCAATAAAGTTTCCCCTTCCTGGGACAATGAATTCACGGTGTTCTTATTTCAATTTCCAGGAGTATATATATATATATATATATATATATATATATATATATATATATATATATATATATATATATATCACCAGTTATCGTAAGATGACTACTAAAAGATTATAATTAATGTTAGTCTGGTTGGGAATTTTGTAAGCTAGAATGGATACCTGGTGAAACAGTTGCTCAGTAATGAAAGATTAAATTCCCCAGATAGCTCACAGCTTTTAACCCGCTTTTGTTGTCTTGAATATCAGCACCGCTTTCAGAACAAATTAATGTATCAACATTACAATGTCACACCAGACGTCCACCCACAAGTCAAAATGTCTTTTAAAAATGTGTGTGAAATCTTGTGGGACTTAACTGCCAAGGTCATCAGTCCCTTAGCTTACATCTACATCTACATACATACTCCGCAATCCACCATACGGTGCGTGGCGGAGGGCTACCTCGTACCACAACTAGCATCTTCTCTCCCTGTTCCACTCCCAAACAGAACGAGGGAAAAATGACTGCCTACATGCCACTGCACGAGCGCTAATCTCTCTTATCTTTGTGGTCTTTCCGCGAAATGTAAGCTGGCGGCAGTAAAACTGTACTGCAGTCAGCCTCCATTTGGCGGTTCTCTAAATTTCCTCAGCAGCGATTCACGAAAATAACGCCTATAGAGACTCCCACCCGAGTTCCTGAAGCATTTCCGTAACACTCGCGTGATGCTCAAACCTAATAGTAACAAATCTAGCAGCCTGCCTCTGAATTGCTTCTGATACGACCTGATAGGGATCCCAAACGCTCGAGCAGTACTCAAATATAGGTCGTATTTGTGTTTTATAAGCGGTGTCCTTTACAGATGAACCACATCTTCCCAAAATTCTACCAATGAAACGATCCGCCTTCCCCACAACTGCCATTACATGCTTGTCCCACTTCATATCACTGTGCAATGTTACGCCCAAATATTTAACCTATGTGACTGTGTCAAGCGCCACACTACTAATGGAGTATTCCACCATTACAGGATTCTTTTTCCTAGTCATGTGCATTAATTTACATTTATCTATATTTATATTTAGCTGCCATTCTTTACACCAATCACAAATCCTGTCCAAGTCATCTTGTTTCCTCCTACAGCCACTCAACGACGACACCTCCCCGTACACCACAGCATCATCAGTAAACAGCCGCACATTGCTCTCCACCCTATCCAAAATATCACTTATGTAGATAGAAAACAACAACGGGCCTACCACACTTCCCTGGGGCACTCCAGATGATATCCTCACCTCCGACGAACACTCACCATCGAGGACAACTTACTGGGTCCTATTAGTTAAGAAGTCCTCCCCCCACTCACGTACTTGTGAACCAATACCATATGCTCGTACCTTACTTAGGAGTCTGCAGTGGGGCCCCGAGTCAAACACTTTCCGGAAGTCAAGGAATATGGCATCCGTCTGATACCCTTCATCCATGGTTAGCAAGATATGTGAAAAAACGGCGAGTTGAGTTTCGTAGGAGCGATGGTTTCTAAAGCCGTGCTGATGCATGGACAGCAACTTCTCTGTCTCAAGGACATTCATTATATTCGAATTGAGATTATGTTCGACAATCTTGCAACAAACCGAAGTTAAGAATATTCGTCTCTAATTTTGAGGAAGCGTCCTTCCACCCTTCTTATATACAGGCGTCACCTGCGGTTTTTTCCAGTCGCTCGGAACTTTACGTTGGGCGAGAGATTCGCGATAAATTCAAGCTAAGTAAGGAGCCAATGCAGTAGAGTACTCTCTGTAAAACCGAACTAGAACCTCACCAGGACCTGGCGATTAACCTAAATTATCCTAAGGACAAACACACACAAACATGCCTGAGGGACGACTCGAACCTTCCCCTGGATCAGACGCACAGTCCATGGCTGTAGCGCCTTAGATCTCTCGGCTAACCCTGCGCGGCCCCACAAGTCACTTAATTTCCTTAAACAGTGGGCCGCTGATTTGTGCGTGTGGTGATGGCCAAATGGTTTCCATTATATTCAAACTGACTGAATTTCGTCACCAGGACTACCATCCTCCTCAAACCACAGTAGCACGAAGCATGAGGGGGTTCAGGGGATCCACAGCTGTGAGCATGACTTCTATTTCTACCACTGGTCGAATGTGAGCGTAGTGCATTGTCTCCTGTGGTATAATATCGCTTCCACCAGCTTCTGGCCGCGCACAATGCACATTTCTAACGCCGCCCGGTTGAATTTCGGCATTTGTGGAGTCGACTATCGACCTGGTGTAGCAAAACAGTGATTCATGCGATGAACCGAGACGTTTCCATTGATCTACTGTCCAATATCGACGATACAGTGGCCACTGAAATCGTAACTGACGATGTGTTCGGGCCAAAATGTGAACACATAAAGGTAGTTTGCTGCCGAGTCCCATCTTAAAAAACGTTAGAAGAATGGTGTGATCCGCTACTTATGCCTACGCCAGCATTGTGTTCTTTCAGAAGGGGTGTCTCAGGTCTCCACCTATCCTACTTTACAGAGCAGGTGGACCACCAAATCCCACGTTCTATGAAAAGTCGAGGACGTTAAACCACTTATCGCCCAATAGTAGATTCACTGTCGTTGTACCACTTTCCATAGATACTCACTACAGTAGCACTTGATTATACGACAAGATACGCTGTTTTCCGAGATATTCGTTCACAAGCTCTGGATAATAATAGCATCGCCTTTGCCAAAGTAATGGATTTCCACATTTGCGGCCCCTTGCCGTCACTAGAATAGTTCCGTATCCTCCTTTGATCCGTTTACATACCTTCTTTGCTGTGTCACGCTCCCGTAAAGCCACCAGGCGACATCCATCCTCGCGGTGGACAATGGTCATACTGTTTCGGATTATCAGTGTACATATAATGCAGATTATTCCATGGTTTTCATGTTAGACATTTCATGATGATTAGATGATTAAAACATGAAAATGATGTGCCGGGCGGGATTAGCCGAACGGTCTAAGGTGCTGCACTCGTGGACTGTGCGGCTGGTCCCGGCGGAGTTCGAGACCTCCCTCGGGCATGGGTGTGTGTGTTTGCTCTTAGAATAATTTACGTTAAGTAGTGTGTAAGCTTTGGGACTGATGACCTTAGCAGTTAAGTCCCATAAGATTTCACACACATTTGAACATTTTTGAACATTTGAAAAAAATGTCTTTACATCACTTGTTGTTGTGGTCTTCAGTTCAGAGACAGGTTTGACGCAGCTCTCCATGCTACCCTATCCTGTGCAAGCCTTATCTGCGAATAACTACTGCAACCTACATCTTTCTCAATCCGCTTAGGGTATTTATCTCATGGACTCCCTCTACGATTTTTACCCTCCACGCTTACCTTCAGTACTGAATTGGTGATCCCTTGATGCCTCAGAATGTGTTCTACCAACCGATCGCTCCTTCTAGTCAAGTTGTGACACAAATTCCTATTTTCCCCAATTGTATTTAGTACTTCCTCATTAGTTACGTGATCTAGCCGTCTAATTCTCAGCATTCTTCTGTAGCACCACATTTCGAAAACATCTATTCTCTTCTTGTTGATCTATTTATCGTCCATGTTTCACTTCCATACATGGCTACACTCAATACGAATGCTTTCAGAAAAGACTTCGTGACACTTACATCTATACTCGATGTTAACAAATTTCTCTTCTTCGGAAACGCTTTCATTAGCTTAGCCAATCTACATTGTATATCCTCCCAACTTCGACAGTCATCAGTTGTTTTGCTTCCCTATTTCAAGTGTCTCATTTCTTAATGTAATTACCTCATCATCACTTGATTTATATAGACTACACTCCATTATCCTCATTTTACTTTTTTTGATGTTCGCCTTATATCCCTCTTTCAAGACATTGTCCATTCCGTTCAGCTGCTCTACCAGGTCCTTTGCTGTCTCTGACAGAATTACGATGTTGTCAGAAAACCTCAAAATGTTTACTTCTTCTCCATGGATTTTAATTCCTACTCCAAATTTTTCTTTTACTGCTTGCCCAATATGTTGATTGAATAATATCGGGGTTAGGCTACAACCCTGTCTCACTCCCTTTCCAACCACTGCCTCCCTTTCATGCCTCTCTACTCTTGTAACTGCCATTGGTTTCTGTACAAATTGTAAATAGCCTTTCGCTCCCTGTATGTTAGCCCTGCTACATTTAGAATTTGAAAGAGAGTACTCCAGTCAACATTGTCAAAAGATTTCTCTAAGTCTACAAAAGCTACAGACGTAGGTTTGCCATGCCTTAACGTATCTTCAAAGATAAGTCGTAGGGTCACTATTGCCTCGCATGTTACAGTATTTCTAAGGACTCAAAACTGATCTTACCCGAGGTCGACTTCTACCCGTTTTTCCATTCATCTGTAAAGCATTCGAGTTAGTATTTTGCAACCATGATTTATTAAAGTGTTAGTTCGGTGATTTCCACAATTGTCAACACGTCCTTTCTTTGGGATTGGAATTATTATATTCCTCTTGAAGTCTGAGGGTATTTGGCCTGTCTCATACATCTTGCTCACCAGATGAAAGAGATTTGTCGTGGCTAGCTCTCCCAAGGCTATCAGTTTCTCTAATGGAATGTTGTCTGGTGACGGTGCCTTGTTTCGACCTAGGTCTTTCAGTGCTCTGTGAAATTCTTCAGGCAGTATCATATCTCTCATTTCATCTTCATCTACATCCTCTTCCATTTCCTTAACACTGCCCTCGAGTATATTTCCCGTGCATAGACGCTCTGTATACTCTTTTCACGTTACTGATTTCCGTTCTTTGCTTAGCACTGGTTTTCCATCTGAGCTCTTGATATTCATATACAAGTGGTTCTCCTTTCTCCAAAGGTCTCTTTAATTTTCCTGTGGGCAGTATCTACCTTATCCTTAGTGATATATGCCTCTACACCCTTACATTTGTCCTCTAGCCATCCGTGCTTAGGAATTTTGCACTTCCTCTCGATCTTATTTTTGAGACGTTTATATTCCTTTTCGGCTACTACATTTACTGCATTTTTATATTTTCTCCTTTCATCAATTACATTCAATATCTCTTCTGTTACTTCAGTATCGCTTACATAAACCAAAACAAAATCACAAATCTCAGTGCCCATTTGACTGGGTGTACTCAGTACTCAATTTTGAGGGAATGGAGGGCTTGGTGGGCGGGAGGGGGGATGCGAATGATCTCACCGTTATTCGTCATCATTCATCGTGTACTGCTGTTGGCAGCAGGCGCTGCGTCTGTACGGCGCGTTGCATCGGAGCTGTGCGGTGCGAGTTGGCAGCTCTCATCGGCAATCGTGGCCTCGCAGTGAGACCCAGGTACAATCTCCAGGTTCTCTGTCTGTTTTGGGTTGCGTAGCCAGAGCTGCGATATCACGGTGACGGACATTAGCTATGGATGGAAGAGCCCCCATGACCTTTGCCTCCGCGCTGTCTCAGCGACTGCCTTTTCTCACTCTTCCTCCATCTCTTCTCTCGCTGCGTTGTCATTGGTGGATTCGATTTGAAATGCCGCAGAATGATCTATGGTCACTTAATGACTACGTCTTGCGTGGGTTCGTGTGTGTCTCTGTTCATAAGGCTCTCAGCATTATGGCACTTAAATTCTGAGGTCATCAGTCCCCTATAACTTAAACCTAACTAACCTAAGTACATCACACACATCCATGCTCGGGGCAGGAATCAAACCTGCGACCGTAGCAGCAGCGCGGTTCCAGACTGTAGCACTTAGAACCAATCGGGCACTCTGGTGGGCGTGTGTCTCGGGAAGTGGTGTCTTTCTCACGATTTCACCAGGCTTGGTGGCACAGTCTTCTGACGTTTTTCTGCATTCCGAAGTTGTGAGAGCAGCCGCACAACACTTATTTGTAACCACTGCCCCTGTGTAAGGCCTGGACAGACTTTTGCAAGTGCTTCGTCTGCTGCTGACCGTAGTTTATAAGCAATATCCACACTGTCTAGAAAATGTTTTCTTTTAGGAAGGCTGACTTCTTTCACACAACTCTCTGGGCGAATTTTTCGTGTTTTGGGAACGGTCCTGCCATTCCGTGTGGGGTGCTGGAATTGTGAACAGGTTATCTCTTTCTAAGCAGGAAAAATGACTGATGCCAGACCAGAAGAACTCACAATCTTCTGGGTGCACATTCTTGATGTTACTTCCTAATGGCTCCAGGGGTCCATCAGTTTTCTGCACGTTTCTCTTTTCCGCCAGGCTCTTCGCAGCGTGTCCATTCTTAAGTGAGGCGAGGGCGTCTGTATTGTTGCAGAACGGCTCCAGTGTTCGCTTCTCGAACGCTAGAGGCCCTGCGCGAAAGTATGATATTACTTTTCAGTAATCGAAAGTCGGCCAAAACCGCAGCCCACCCCGAGAGTGAATGCGACCTGGTGATGTAGCGGCTATGTGACGCGGTTAGGAAACTACTCCGTCCAGAAGAATTAAAGGATGACTTTTTTTACAAATCCTTTTTTCTTCAATTGCGATCTGGTTCAAAGATGCCTACAAACTATCTCTGCAATGGTGCAAAAGCGTGGTGTCCTGCGACATTACTGTCTGGCTTGGCGAAGGTTCAAGCTGCAAGGTGTAGACGCATGCGAAAATAAAGGGAGAGCCCAGAAGCTGATCTGGTGTGCAGCGTGGGTTAAAGATGCAAGCAGGCAACCAGTTCGACATCCCTCAGCTTCCGTATGCCCACAACCAGGCATCAGAACAGCAGTGAAGCGCCACACAGCTGGAAGCGTCTAGGTATCGGACAAGCGTTATCTTTATGCAGGCACATTTTGAAAGTCCTCGAGAAAGGCGTGTGGGTGGCACCGAGTGTGTTACAGAAATGGTGGATCTTAGAGAGCCCTAGCCATCTTATTCATGCATATGTCATTGTCAATCACCTCCTCCACCCCTCCACACACCCTTCCACCCACCCCCGCAATTATAACTTCACAGGAATGCGTGAAACAGGAGGGCCTGAAAAGCACAAATGTCATTTTCTGATTTGGGTCACGTTCAAACTTTGTCGAGCGTTTTGAAAGAAATAATCCACACTGGCTGTAGAATACCTTTAATTAAAAGTCACGCCCAGTTTCGCACCACCAGAAGACGTATCCTCAAGTGACTCGCACAATAATAAGGGAACAGTCTTTTTCACAGAATTCTTAAGAGTGGCGTAAAGACCAAAGGTACAGTGAAAATTACTATTATAGAGCTGTGTTTAAAGAGGAATCACAAAGATTGTTTTTAAGAGGTCATCGCCGAAAGGTAATAAACTGCCTTTGAGCCACTCCCATTCATTCATGTCATATTGTAAACAAACAGCGCGTTTAAAGCGGTAGTTCTTATTTAAAACAAAGGGTCTTGCAGTAAAATCTAAAAGGGCCAAAACAAGCTGTAAGCTAGTAGTGAATCGAGCACTCAGTGAACGTGATGAGATTTACCGCAACAAAAGCAGGAAGGTGGTTGAACGGCAGTACTGACCGCTGTGCAGTGCGAAAGATAATGGTCGAAGTAGAAGAAATGAATTACAATTTGTGCTGCGGTCGGGACTCGAACCCGCTTCTTCGAGTTCTCGCATCAGCACAAATTGTAATTCATTTCTTCTGCTTCGATCATTATCGTAGATCAAGAAGCGACTTAAATTTCTCGGGGAAAAATTTAATTATAATACGAAAGATGTTTACATGTGCCGTCAGAGGCGATGGGACGCTATAGAGGCCGTTTATGTTGGCACCGGCTGTACATTTGCTAAACTACTAAAAAAACATGCAGAAGACTGAGTCCCGTTTATAAAAGCACTGAAAGCAAACAATAAAAAGGCAAATAATGAATGTCACAATAACATGCTTTAGTCTAATGGCCCTGAACGGCTCCTAGTGGTTCCGCCCTGTGTATTAGAGCAAAAATTGCAATCGCACTAGACTCCACAGTGGTCAGAACAAATTCAGTGGGGTTTCACCACACAATATCAGTGCATAACGGCTGAATCAACCGTGACGGTGTCAGCAGTCTCAAAAGTCGTCAAGATAATCGTCTCATTGCTCTCCGCACTGGGAACTGTCTTTTCCGACCTTGAAACGTGTGCAAGTGAACGTCCACAAGGGAGGAGATGGTTTCACTGACGCCCATTATGGCACCCACTGAAGCTTCTTCATGTCAATCGTGAGCGGTGGTGTGTCTTAAACTTTTTCTTGGGCAACCCTCAAGAAAACTACTTGAACGCTGGGCGTCGCGGTTCTGATCTCTGCCACAGAGGCGTCAAGAGAAGGGGTGAGATGTGGGTAAAGGGGGGAAGGGGCTGCTGATGACCTTCCCATCACGTGTCACGTCCACAACGGCATTCGACAGATTGTACTGAAACTCACATGAACGTCTGAGCTCTGGCCTCCTTTTGCATTCGTCTACACTTTGCTGTTCGAAGCATCGCCGAGTCCGAGGGTGACGTCCGCGGACGCTACGCTTTTGTGCTACTACACAGGAAGGTTGTAGGCACATTTGTAGTAAATTACGTACTTCCGAATCGCAGTGAGAAAAAAATGAAAAGATTCTAAAAAAAAAAGAGTCTTTAATACTTTTACGCAGCGTATGTAAACAGAGCAGACCAGCGTCTGGAAATGACTGTTCGGAAGTGGCAAAGCCGATAGGATGTTTGCGTGCTCCGATCGTGAGCGTCTGTGGAAAGTCGTTGCAAGGTGGTGAAACCACTTAATTTTCAACATTCGTCTGTAGTACCACATCTCAAATGCTTCGATTCTCTTCTGTTCCGGTTTTCCCACAGTTTATGTTTCACTACCATGAATTTCTGTGCTTGAGTCGTATATTCTCAGAAATTTCTTCCTCAAATTACGGCCTATGTTTGATGGTAGTAGACCATTCCTCGCCAGGAATGCTCATTTTGCCATTGCGAGTCTGCTTATGATGTCCTCCTTGCTCCGTCCGTCATTGGTTATTTTGTCGCCTAGGTAGTAGAATTCCTTAACTTTATTTACTTCGTGATCATCAATGCTGATCCTCAGTTTCTCACTGTCCTCATTCCCGCTATTTCTCATTACTTTCCTCTTGTACGTATTGTATATTTCCCGTCTCTCCCTATAGCTGCCTCTATTTTTCTCAGAATTTCGAACATCTTGCATCATTTTACACTGCCGAACGTTTTTTCCAGGTCGACAAATCCTATAAATGTGTTTCGATTTTTCTTCAGTCTCGCTTCCATTATCAACCGCAAAGTCAGAATTGCCTCTGTTATGCCCTTACCTTACCTATAGCCAAAGTATTGTCATGTAACTGATCTTCAATTTTGTTTTCCATTCAACTGTATATTATTCTTGTAAGTAACAATGATTCATGAGCTGTTAAGCCAGACTCATACATTCTACACATCAACGTGAATAGTCCTTTTGTCGCTACTCCCCCAATGACTTCAAAAGTCCTGATCGACTGTAATATATCCCTTCTGCCATTTTGATCTTAGGTCCGCCAAAGTTCTGTTCTGATTCTAATACTGGATTCCCTCTCTCTTATGAATCGACTCCTGTTTCTTCTATGATATCAGACACTGTTCTTTTTCGTACAGGATTTCAGTGTACTCTTTTCAACCATCTGCTCGCTCCTCTGCACTTAACATGGAATTCCCGTTGCCCTGTAAATGTTACCAAAGGTTGTTTTGACTTTCCTATACGCTGAGTCAGTCCTTCCGACGATCATTTATTTTTCGATTTCTTCATATTTTTCTTGCAGAAACTTCATCTTCGCTTCCCTGCACTTCCTATTTATTTCATTCCTCAGCGACTTGCATTTATGTATTCCTGAATTTCTCTGAAATGTTTTGTACTTCCTCCTTTCATCGATCAATTGAAGTATTTCTTCTGTTACCCATGGTTTTTCGCAGTTACCTTCTTTGTATGTGTGTTTTTCTTTCCAATTTCTGTCATGGTCCTTTTTAAAGATTTCCATTCTTCTTAAACTGTACTGCCTTCTGAGTTGTTCCTTATCTATATCCTTATAGAACTTCAAGCGTATCTCGTCATTCCTTAGTACTTCTGTATCCAAATTCTTTGCATGTTGATTCTTCCTGACTAATCTCTCAAACTTCAGCCTACTCTTCATCACTGTTACATTGTGGTCGGAGTCTGTAACTGCTCCTGGGCACGCCTTAGAATACAGTATCTGATTTCGGAATCCCTGTCTGCCCATGATTTAATCTAACTGAAATCTTCACGTATCAACCGGCCTTTTCCATGTGTACCTCCTCTTCTTGTGATTCTTGAGCAGAGTATTCGCTATTACGAGTTGAAACATATTACAGAACTCAATTAGTGTTTCTCCTCTTTCAGTCGTTGCCCCATGCCCATTTTCTCCTGCAATCTTTTCTTATGATCCTCCCCTACAACTGCATTCCAGTCCCCCATGACTAACACATTTTGATCGGCCTTTGTGTACTGCACTACCCTTTCAATATCCTCATATACTTTGTCCCTCTCTTCATCTTCAGCTCTAGACGCTGGCATGTATAGCTGCACTATCATTATCGCTGTTGGTTTGCTGTCGATTCTGATAAGAACAACCCTATCACTGAACTGTTCACAGTAAGACATTCTTTGCCCATCCCTCCTATTCATAACAAATACTACTCTCGTTGTACCATTTTGTGCTGCTGTTGATGTAACTCTGACCAGAAATCCTTGTTTTCTTTCCATTTCACTAACCCCTACTACATCTAGACTGAGCCTCTGCATTTCCGTTTTGAGATTCTCTAGCTTCCCTACCACGCTCAAGCTTCTGACATTCCACGCTCCGACTTGTTCAACGTTATCCATTTGTTGATGATTCAATCTTTTTCTCATGGTCACCCATACCTTGTGCCGCCTCCTACCGGAGATCCCAATGGGGGACTATACCAGAATCTTTTGCCAATGGAGAGATCATCATGACACTTCTTCAATTACAGGTCACATGACCTGTGGATACACGTTACGTGCCTTTAATGCAGTGGTTTCCATTGCCTTCTGCATCCTCATGCCGTTGAGCTTTGCTGATTCTTCCGCCTTTGGGGGCAGTTTTCCACCCCGAGAGCAAGAGAGTGCCCTGAACTTCTGCCCGCCCCTTCGCCCTCTTTCACAAGGCAGTTGAAAGGATCAGGTTGACTTCTTATGCCGGAAGTCTTCGGCAGTGAATGATGATTATTCGAATCCGGGACCAATTAAATTGTGACTACAAATCAAAAACGCAACCCATAGGCCCAGAAAAGATATGTTATGCTGTTTCAGTGTGTACAAAATCGAGTCCAATTTGCAGAGAACTTGGCAACATGAGCTCATGTATCAGTAGGATCGGTCGCTACCTCTGGGTTGGATGCATGCAGTGATTCGACTGGAAAGGACGTCGTAAGGCAGCTGTATCCTCTCTTGTGGCAAGATGGTCCACAACTGTTGTAACTGGTCCTTGATTTCTAGGAAACTGGCATTCGGATGGAGTGTACGTCCGACCTTCGCACACATGTTCTATAGGGGACAGATATATGGATTTGTTGCCACGGGGGTACCTCAGCAACAGGCGGACAGTCGTAGCAACACGTGCGCTGTGTGGACGCGCATTGTCCTGTTGAAAAATGTTACCTGATGCTGTCACGTCAGAGACAGCACGTGAGGGCGCAGGATGTCTCTGAAGTGCTGCTGTGCCGTGACCTGTAGCCGTATACGTTAGCCACCCACTCCATCACGTCAGGAGTAACATCAATGTGCCTCCTTAAAACGCTTTACGAATTGCATCTCTCTCAGGTCGCTGCTGTGCTTGCCGACGACGGTCATCTGGGGTAGTGCAGAAACGCCGTTCACTGGTGAACGCCGTGTGACGCCACTCATCAGCACTCCATGCTTCCAGTTCATGACACCACTCCAACCACAGCCGTTTGTGTTGCGATGTCAGAGGCAGCCTAGGCGTCAGACCGTAATTCCCTATTCCGCTTGCTGCTAGTCCTCAACCAACGTTGCAAGACACAGAATGTTGCAAGGAGCCCGTCACTCGTTTTGGAATGGCAGGCGCAGGTGTAAAGGTGTTACGATATTCTCGGTGCGCAGTGCGGCGTTCCTCCCTGGTGGTCGTCAGACGTAATCGACCGGAAACCTGATGAAAGGCATGCCTTCCCTCACCTTCCCACGCACCCCAAAACTTGGCCACGCCAATGTCCATGTGTCCCATAAATCTGGATATTGCGTGATTGATCCAGAAGTTAAAACAGTGACCCAGAACAAGACAACTTTCAAACTCTTCCAGGTGCCGATAGCACTGTCTCACAAGAGTAGGCAGCATCTCCGTGTCTTTCACATTCGTCAAGAAACAAACGATGCTGTTCTTGTTCCTTACGTATCCTAGCAGGCCTGGTAACAGCAATGAACACGAGCAAAACTAATGCGGTCTTTTAGTCATTCCACTAGTTCTGTGGCGATAGTAATGCGATAAAATGCAAACAGGAATAGCTACAGCTGATATTCTTATCAGATAAACAGTGGCTATTTTTTTGACCACGTTACTGTTGCTTATCAGCACTCTCCATGTCGTCTCGCTTCCTCTCCCTACCCCATCCACGCTGTATGAAAGGGAAACGAAGGATGTCTACATGGACCACTCACTCAAATATATTTTCGTGGCTTTTCTCATCAAACCTTTCACTTAATTTTGGCCTACATCCCTGGACAAATCACAACTTCATCAGTTGTCGTTCGTTTCTGTTAAAAGACATTTGCTGTTTATAAAATATTGGAAACGTCCAATTGTGGAAAACTGGTATATTAGTGCAACGAAGTTTTGCCGTATAGCATGGAAGTTTTCGTAGCCGCAAACTTTGTATTGAACAAAACAGTGCACGTCATTTCCTGACTTCCGCGGATTGCCAAGCCGTTGAATTTGACCCGATGTTCTATCACTAAGAAACCAAGCAAACCAATTTAGCTACAGGACTTCAGATCGAGCGATCAGGGAATGAAATTTGCTGTATGCTTCCTAGTATCTTTCTCCTACAGGGTCAATGAGGCTAATTTCCAGAGTGGGTGGGATGGCTTGCTGGAATGCACATTGAGAAAAACTTTCATGATATAATTTGACAACGAATCTACAGTCATTCACAAACTGGATCGTAGTCTTCAATTTCAAAAAACATTTAACACCTGCAGAATCGTGACACTATGGTTCCATAAGATGAAATTGTTTCTCATTATATTAATCACCACTTAGGATTATGCTGATTATTGAACGCAACACGTTTGCTCATGCGCTCAAGCACAAATATTCACACATTCACAGAAAAACTGCAAGCAAAATTCAGCATTTTGTAGTAAAGCCGGAGTCTCCATAACTAGCTTGCGACTCAAAGAAAAAAGGACCTGGAAGTTAATTTCGGGTCCGTAACTTGTGGTCTAGTGACTAGCGTTGCTACCTCTGGATCACGGGGTCCCAGGTTCGATTCCCGGCCAGGTTGGACATTTTCTCTGCCCAGGGGACTGGGTGTTTGTGTTGTCTTCATCACTTCATCATCATTCGTAAAAGTGTATAGATTGGACTGTGTAGCCGGCTGGGGTGCCCGAGTGGTTCTAGGCGCTACAGTCTGCAACCGAGCGACCGCTACGGTCGCAGGTTCAAATCCTGCCTCGGGCATGGATGTGTGTGATGTCCTTCGGTTGGTTAATTTTAAGTAGTTCTGAGTTCTAGAGGACTGGTGACCTCAGAAGGTAAGTCCCATAGTGCTCAGAGCCATTTGGACTGTGTACAGATTGGGAATTTGAAGGGGAACTGATTACCGCTCAGTTGAACACCCCACAAACCAAACATCATCATAATAATCATCATCATCACTTAATCTGGGTGACGATGCATGAGGCGAATCATGACCGGATCGAGAACAGAGTCAGCCGCATCTGAATCTATTTAAGCAATAACAACAAAACCCGTTATAAAACAAATGTCTTTAAAATTTTCAGAAAATTTCTGACAGAAAACACTGGACTAACTCCCATCGAATATTACCAAGTGCATATAGAGATGGTGCATCCTACGCACCAGTCTCCAACACCGTAACTGACAACTTTCGACAAGATCCAATCTGCCCTCAGCTGTGTACGCACAGACGGGGGAGAAACTGAGAATAGGTGAAGTCACCTACCGACAAGACAATTTCTCAGTGGTACTAGGTGTCTGCTCCACCCAGACAATGCCTGATTCCTTAACTTAAGATTTTCCAACGGTTCAACTCCTAAAGTCTGAACAACTGTTTGGCTTGGACGTGGTTCTGAGGGAAACACTCGCGGGGCCGTACATTTAAGAAAACCTGGGCGGATAAACGCACCACCACTCTCGCGTTCCAAGCTAACATCGACATATAATCTCAATGGCCTTTCGCAGACCATGTTATGTAATTCAGCCATTGAAGTCCACCTGAATGTACAAACGTGCATTTGTCTGCTACTACACCAACATTCATACAAACTAGCAATACTTCATGTTCAGGAAAGGTGGTTAGTGCTACATCGCGTGCTTTATATCAAATGTAATAAAAATGAAAATAAAAATCCATCAATTTTTAAACCAGCTCGATGTTCAATCTGGTATGGTCAAAAAGATGAGAAGACACGGGCAGAGGAAGAACTACAACCTCACATGAATGGTGTTTTGACTTCCACCTTTCACGTTAAATTACTGGCCGAGAATCTGAGATCTATGCAGTTATTATGGGTAGAAAACAGAAAATGCGTCGAAGTAGCTCATGCTTTCAGAATCAGCTTCAGGCAAGCTGATGCTACAGACTAGCGAATAGCCAACATCTAATCAGGCGAGGTGATCCTTGTCGGCTCGTTTCTCGAGCTGTTATTTCGTTGCTTACTGGCGCGATTCGCCTTCCTGCCACGCCACAGGGTTTTGGTTCGGTCATTTTGTAGTCGGCTCTTTGGCTGGAGGATGTTGGAGGCAGGCTGTTGACGGGTGGTGGGGCAGCGAGAGAGACAAACGGGTGACGAACGGTGATCGTGTGATCACGGATTCTGATCTGAGATCGCTCATGCAATACGGCGGCTACTTGTGCCGATCCACGTTCGTGGGGGGTGTTGGGCTGTACATTATTGCGCCCGATTCACTGTCAGGGTTTGCGAGTGACCGTCAGCTGATGAGGGCGTTGCGATCAAGCTGATTTCCTCTGGTAACTGCCCGTCTTGGCTTATTTCTCAGTGAGGTACTTCTGTTTGTTGATCTTGGCACCTGTGCTCATGTTCTGATCTTGCTTCCGTTAGTCTGCAGTTCTCCATCACTCCGTACTCAAGCTTCTACATTTGCCCTCCTCCTCTCTGTGTGAACCCCCCTTGTGTATGATGTGTTTGAGTTATTTAAACTATGTTTTCCTGTTATTGCAATTTTCTCACCGTATCGGTGATCTTGCCATTAGCGCTTGGTTGTGAAATTAATTTGACTGTAATATTTTCTAGGGGATATATTAGTGACCACTGACATCGAATCTCGAGCTTGATCTTCAAGGTGGCAAACTCTTGCTTGCTTCTTTGTAACATCAGGCGTGGTCGTGACAAGCAAATGCCAGGGGCCTGGTGACTGTTGTCTGGTTTTCTGTGCTCACTTTAGGTCTTGGTGAGATCCAGCACTTTTACTGTTGTATATTTTATTGCTACTGTGATTCTGTGCTTAGATATTAGTGCTTAATCATTTATTCTTACTTTAAAGCTCATTTAAGTGAATTTATTTTTCTTATTATATCTCGTTAATAGTTGGATGTTTGATCAAATTAATCCCTGTTTATGGTTATTACTGTCAAAAGATTAACCGGTTAATCTTGTTTAATTATGTAGTTATTGTTAGGTTTTAATCGGTGTCTTGGGTGGGATCTGCATTTGGTATTCTTGTGCCTTCGAAATTTACGTACTTGATGCTCAGCTTCAGCTAGCAGCTGGTAAACTGCTAGCGACAAAAGCACCAAGTTATTTGAATGGTAATCCTGAACTTGTAAATTGCTTTCTAAATAAGAATCAAATGGCTCTGAGCCCTATCGGACTTAACATCTGAGGTCATCAGTCCCCTAGAACTTAGAACTAGTTAAACCTAACTAACCTAAGGACATCAGACACATCTATGCTCGAGGCAGGATTCGAACCTGCGACCGTAACGGTCTCGCGGTTCCAGACTGAAGTGCCTAGAACCGCTCGGCCACCACGGCCGGCTAAATAAGGGTCACCTTAATTGTTTCAAGTATACTATCCAATGAATGGTTTAAAACTTGTTATGGTAATGCTCTTCCTGTAATTGTAGTGAAGTCAGATTTGCCTGGTTGTAGTCTTACGCATGCCTAAAGGGTTTTCGAGCTGTATTTTTATGAATATTATACTTGTTACTTCCTGGCAGATTAAAACTATGTACCGGACCGAGACTCGAACTCGGGACCTTTGCCTTTCGCGGGCAAGTGCTCTACCAACGGAGCTACCCAAGCACGACTCACGCCTCGTCCTCACAGCTTTAATTCCACCAGTACATCGCCTACTACCTTCCAAACTTCACAGAAGCTCTCCCGCGAACCTTCAGGAGAGCTTCTGCGAAGTTTGCAAAGTGGGAAGCGCGGTATGGCGGAATTAAAGCTGTGAGGACGGAGCGTGAGTCATGCTTGGGTAGCTCGGTTAGTAGAGCACTTGCCCGCGAAAGGCAAATGTCCCGAGTTCGAGTCTCGGTCCGGTACATAGTTTTAACCTGCCAGGAAGTTTCATATCAACGCACACTCCGCTGTAGATTGAAAATTTCATTCTATTACACTTGTTATTTTAAATAGGTATTACTTGTTCTGGAGAAGGAAAAAAAAATGTTAGTTTGGTCCTTTTGGTTCGCCGACCTGAAATCTATCTATCACTCGCGGCTTCGGTATAGGATATTGATGTCTGTGTCAAAACAGCTTACCGTAATTAGTGGGCAGCAAGTTATTTGCTGGATCGGAATACTTAGGCAGCACATCAGCGGCTTGTGTCAATCCTGCCCTGGCTGCGCAGGTCCGGAGTTAAATCGACTACATGACTTCGTGTCTGGGCTTGTTTACACAGTGTGTTGCCCAAGTCAGCTGGCGGGAATGTGGAGATTGAACCCACGACCCTCAGAGACTCAATGAAGTCTGAGGCGATGGCACCAACTGGACGAACTGGTCTGCGCTACCGGAAATCCCATCCCACAGGTCCCTGCACAAGTCACTTTTGAGGCTGAAGTGCCCAAACTACATCACTGGTGTAGACGCGCAACGCTGCTATCTCCCGGCTGTAAAGGTATGCTTCGTTGGCTACAATACGCAAATACGATCAAGGTTAGGGACTTCTAAGCAATGTTATAATCCTTGACGTTTCTCTCCATTCACATGCACAGTTACTCATCTTTGTCACACATTCGAATTTATAAAATAAACTAGTAACTATGGCAACGTTTTGTAATTGATATATATTCGTGGAAATTGGACATACGATGTAACCTCCTTCTCCACCATCTTTCTGTCCATCACTTTCTCCTCCTCCCTTTGTCCATCTGCTCCTTCACCCTCGTGATTCCCACAATCGCTCCAGGCAAATGCCGGGATGGTTACTTTCAAAGGGCACGGCCGACTTCCTTCCCAGTCCTTTCCTAATCCGATAAGACCGATGACCTCGCTGTCTGGTCTCCTTCCCCAAAACCAACTAACCAACCATCCTTCACCCTCTCTGCCCATATCCTGTTTCTTCCTGTCTATATCGATTAATTCCCTCCTCCTACACCTCCGCTCCTTCTCTCTTATCTTGATCCTTGTTTGTTACTGCAAACGAAGTCTTTATTGGGAGTTGAAGTTTCTTACAGTGAATAGGGGAATCGACTGGGATCAGTGGTACATGGGATATGAGACGGACCTCTCCAGCTCTTGGACCTGTGAGGACACTATCTTCAGTGACAGTATTTTATATAGTTTTTGTTACGGCGTAAAGTCAAGCGCCGGCACGGCATTCCGGAACGAAAGAAAAGAGACGGCTGTGAGAAGAAGTTAGCGAATAGCACATTGACCGACCTCTCTCCAGGACGACAACGCGACAGCCGCGGCTCCTATATGAAGAGGAGAGAAGCGCCGTGACCGACTGGTGACTGCCCAGTTCAAAAGCAGCTTCAAGATTAGGCACTTGTATAACAGCGTCAAAGCTAGACACTTCGCTCGTGCTGTCCATGTAGCAGAGACTTGGGATTGTTTATACTGAAGAAGATTGCTTATTTTGAATGTCGCCTTTTGCTTGCGACACATCTGTGTAATTGCAGAAGTTAAGTAGTGCAATTTTCTTTTCGTAATAAAACCCGTTAATACGATTTGTTTGGATGTTTGTATAGCGATCCGAGTATGCAGGCATCCTAGATGCCACAGTTTTAATCTCCAAATGGGTAGGATTACAAATTTTCAAATGATTCGGATTGTGTAGTAATATTCTAATTATATGCCTATAAGCTACAGATGGTACTTTCCTGTTTCCTGTTTGAACCGAAAACGAGGAAGAAACCGAAACAGCACATTGTTGTGTGTATAAATTTTGATTAAAGTTGTAAGTAAGGAGAAAAAGTGTACATCGGAGAAATAGTTTGTGTGATGACTTAAAGCTTGTGCTATGGTAGTTAAAACTGACGGCCAGAAATAAACCCAAACCACACATTTTCACAGCATAGCACTTTCTTTCCAACAGTCGACTTCAACAAGCAACCTGTACATTTTTGTTTAAAAAAACGCACAGCCATTGGTAGTCTAAAATTATATAAGAGGATTGTGAACAATTTGAAGTATATTTTCGAGATTTTTGCTACCAACATTTTCGCTTTATACGTTGTTTGTACATTCATTTATCCCAGATATTAAAAAACGTGTACCCTATATCCGTTCTAATGCCTATTAGAGCATCATGTAAAAATTTGATGTAAATGCCTCGATATCTTTCCTACGTTTTTTGGAAACTACTTTTCCTCTTTGTATCTACATCTACATCTACATCCATACTCTGCAAGCCACCTGACGGTGTGTGGCGGAGGGTACCCTGAGTACCTCTATCGGTTCTCCCTTCTATTCCAGTCTCGTATTGTACGTGGAAAGAAGGATTGTCGGTGTGGGCTCTAATCTCTCTGATTTTATCCCCATGGTCTCTTCGCGAGATATACGTAGGAGGAAGAAATATACTGCTTGAATCTTCTTCGGTGAAGGTATGTTCTAGAAAATTTAACAAAAGCCCGTACCGGGCTACTAAGCGTCTCTCCTGCAGAGTCTTCCACTGGAGTTTAACTTATATGACGGTATAGGTAGATATATACACTAATCAGCTAGAACATTGTGAACATCGACCTACCATAGATATAAACCCGTCCAGGTGATAGCGGCGTCACCTGGCGAGGTATGTTTGCCAGTCAGACACACGTTCGGTGCATGTAGTGTCCGTGAGCGTGCTGTCCGTGTGTAGATTGGGAGAGGTGCACAATCAGTCTGAGTTTCACCGAAAGCAGACTGTGGTGGCCCGGAGGCTCGGCACGAGCATTTCGGAATCTGCGCGACTTCTCAGCTATTCGAAGAGTGCTGTGGTGAGTGTCTTCAACAGGTGGCGAAATCAAGAAGAAACCGCGTCCATAGGGGATGGGGTTGGACCTCGACCCCTCGTTACACGTGTGTGACGTTGTACACTGGCCAGATAGGTAAAACAGGACAGGCGGCGACATGTAGCGGAACTAACATCAGGTTCAAATGGTTCAAATGGCTCTGAGCACTATGGGACTTAACTTCTGAAGTCATCAGTCCCCTACAACTTAGAACTACTTAAACGTACCTAACCTAAGGACATCACACACATCCATGCCCTAGGCAGGATTCGAACCTGCGACCGTAGGGGTCACGCGGTTCCAAACTGAAGCGCCTAGAACCGCACGGCCACACCGGCCGCCTCTAACATCGGGTTTTAATGCTGGGCAGAGTACAAGTGTGTCTGAATACACAATGCAGCGAAAACTCCTAACGATGGGCCTCCGCAGCCGACGGCCCGTTCACGTGTTAACACCACGACATCGGCAACTACGACTCATATGGGCACGTGGCAATCGGCACTGGCCGTTGTTGCAGTGGCAGAGCGTTGCATGGTCTGATGAATACCGGTACGTTCTTGCCAACAGGAGTGTGCAATTCCTCCGCCCTCCGTGGGAACAGCTCTTTGACACCTGTACGGAGACAAGCTGGCAGCAGCTCTGTTATGTTCTGGGGAACATTCGCGTGGGCGTTCAAGGGTCCAGTGAAGCCCGTGAAAGGCATAATGATGGCCAAGGATTGTCGTACACTGGCTGCAGACCACCTACATCCCTTCATGACGATGATGTTTGCCGACGGCAGTGGTATTTTTCATCAAGATAAAGCACCATGTCACAAGACCAGGAGTGTGACGGAGTGGTTGGAGGAACACATTGTCCAGTTCCAACTGACGAGCTGACCTCCTAACTTAGGAGATCTGAACCCGATGAAACACATCTGGGATGTCACTGAAAGTGACGTCAGAGCTCACCGCGTCTCTCCCGGAATTTTATGCAAATTAGTTAACTTATGTGTGCAGATGCGGTGCCAACTCCCTCCAGCGACCTGCTAACCTACGAAGGCCATATCGCTCCCATGCCACGACTCGCCCCGCTGTTATCAGTGACGAAGTTGGACAAACCGTCTGTTAGGTAGCTGGTCATAGTGTTCTGGCAGATCAGAGTAAATATTTATGTATTGTAGGTGTTTTGTATCCCGCCTGGAAAGCGGCGCTCATGTAATCTGTTGGAGAGGCCGAATGAAAGAAAGCGAGTAGGAGCAGATGAGGTAAAGCTCGTCGGTACTGCAAGTAGAGTAAAAGAGGTTTTTATTGGTGCATCAATATATATAAATGAATACGTATCTTGGTACAGATGAGCACGTAGGGGCCGGCCGGTGTGGCCAAGCGGTTCTTAGGAGCTTCAGTTTGGAACAGCGCGACCGCTAAGGTCGCAGGTTCGAATCCTGCTTCGGGCTTGGATGTGTGTGATGTCCTTAGGTTAGTTAGGTTTAATTAGTTGTAAGTTCTAGGGGACTGGTGACCTGAGATGTTAAGTCCCGTAGTGCTCAGAGCCATTTGAACCATTTTTTGAAGCACGTAGGCGTGCAGCCAAAGTCCTGATAAGAAAGTCTCAACAGCAAGTTAGCTAAAGCGATGGTTCTGGGCCGTCTGCTCAACATGAACTCGGGCAAAAATGGAGCTGCGTCGGCTAGAGAAAGCTGTCGTCGGTGGTTTGGCTCAAATGGCTCTGAGCACTATGGGACCTCACATCTATGGTCATCAGTCCCCTAGATCTTAAAACTACTTGAACCTAACTAACCTAAGGACATCACACAGCACCCAGCCATCACGAGGCAGAGAAAATCCCTGACCCCGCCGGGAATCGAACCCGCGAACCCGGGTGTGAGAAGCGAGAACGCTACCGCATGACCACGAGATGCGGTCTCGTCGGTGTAGATCGTCCTCTCTCGTAGTGCCAACCTACCCTGTGGCATCGGAACTATCGATACCACAGTAGGTATTGAAGAAGTATTAGCGTATGTCAGTCAGAATTTTTATCATAGCAATGTGGAACAATTTCACAAAAACGGTTCTAGAACGTTTCGAGTTCCTTGGAGCAATCTCTCTCTCTTCTAATGTTTACTAGATGATCGTGTAGACATCTGAAGTAAATAAGTCCAGAACTCTTAGAGATTTTTGGTGCAACTTCGATCTTTAGTCTTCATACAGAAATGTTCCGATGAACTTAGACGGCTTTTAGAAGGTGTCTTGTGAAACAAATCGAGGATAGAAACCCGTGCCCGGGAACATCATCGAATGGAATTACAGAGCATTGAAATTATAAGCCCGACACCCTCCACTTGGACACACCTTTGGTAGCGAACCCCCTAAAATCTTCAATGTTTTTCGGTATACGGGAGAAAAAAAATAAATTGAGAAGGGAAACCCATGTGTGATAGCGTCGAGGCAACAGAGCATCTCATTTATAGGAGACAGGGCTCGTTTACGCAACAACTGACTCCACCTTCTCCACTGGCGATCGTGGCAATCAGTCGCTGTCACTGAGAGAGAGAGAGAGAGAGAGAGAGAGAGAGAGAGAGAGAGAGAGAGAGAGAGAGAGAGAAACAAACGGGTGGCGTGGCAACAGGCGCCGTGCCGGCTCCTGTAACTTCAACGCTCTGCAGCGTCGTAGGACGACGTTTTCGGACGTAGGTTCTTATCTTCGATTTGTTCTTCGAGACACCCTCTACAACCCCTCGAAATATGTCGTAACATTTCGGGGAAATCCTACATAATATTATAGATTTAGATCCATAAAGCAAATGTACAGTCACTCTTGGTAAAGAATCTCATGTACAGAGAAACAAAACTTATAGGATTTTAATGCAGAAATGAAGAAGGGTAAGTAATGTGTAACAAACTTCCTGGCAGATTAAAACTGTGTGCCGGACCGAAACTCGAACTCGGGACCTTTGCCTTTCGTGGGCAAGTGCTCTACCACCTGAACTACCCATTCACAACTCACGCCCCGTCCTAACAGCTATAATTCCGCCAGTACCTAGTCTCCTACTTTCCAAGCACAGTTTTAATCTGCCAGGAAGTTTCATATCAGCGCACACTCCGCAGTAGAGTGAAAACTTCATTCTAATGTGTAACAAATCTGTTATCAAACTGCACGCTGAAGTGAACTCAGTAGTGACACTTTGCACACTGGATTATAAGTATTAAAACAAAAAACGGGGTTTCTAACTATTCAGGTAGTTTCACATTCTAATTACTTTTCGACAAATTACTGATCTTACTATTCCCAGATTTGTAGCGTAATTATGCTTGTATATTTTCTTCTTTGATATGTGTGGCATCCATGGAAGCGATCAACTGTCTCATGTCATCCTTATATAAGATTTTTCGAATTACATCTTCCTTTTAAATTCGAGAATATAATATTTTCTGGTGATTCCTTATGACGCTTTTATTGTGCAGAGATACATCTGACGATAGAATGAATATTGAGAAATCGATCAGGTATGTGCATGAACAATAAACATCAAGAAAGTGCAGCCTGTTTTCTTAAATTCGAGGACATTATAACATTATATTTCCTGGTGACTGTCAGAGATAAATCTCACAACAGAATGAATATTGGGAAGTCGATCAGGTATGTGCATGGTGAATGAGCATCAAGAAAGAGCAGCCTGAGGAAGTCCGTAATCTGTCACATAGCAAAATAAATTGTCGTCGCGTGAGTCTAATTGCATTTGCATCCCTTGACTTCCTCAGTCAGAAATACAAAGGAGCTAAGGCTTAACTTTAACCATGGTGAAGCAAGGCACCTACGAAATTAAGAAGCCAGTGCCAGAGGCGATTGAAGCGGCCACTGACAGCTATACCTTCATGATTTCCTTTATATCTCTCCACGTTTTCTGACTTCACAGGTATGTAAACATGCACCCCTACAATGAATCAGCTATGTTTACACACTACAAACTTTTGTTACAAATTTCCACGAGTACCTTAACAATATGACGTAAAGACTAGCACAGCCAACGACGCTTTTCCGGTCCAGCCCGCTATCCACACCGGAATTGTTTCTACAACAAACATATGTAGTGACAGCCACAAGTTGTTGAGGCATAGTGAGGGCTACTGGCGAAATGTAAGATTATTAATCAAAACTAAAATCCGATTTTGGTCTTAAGAACTCGAGTGAGGAGAAAAGAGTATGATCATCTCATCTGGATCATGCGATTTGGTGTCAACTGCCTGGTGACCCACACATAAAGGTAACTAGCACAAAGAAAACTACACTCCTGGAAATTGAAATAAGAACACTGTGAATTCATTGTCCCAGGAAGGGGAAACTTTATTGACACATTCCTAGGGTCAGATACATCACATGATCACACTGACAGAACCACAGGCACATAGACACAGGCAACAGAGCATGCACAATGTCGGCACTAGTACAGTGTATATCCACCTTTCGCAGCAATGCAGGCTGCTATTCTCCCATGGAGACGATCGTAGAGATGCTGGATGTAGTCCTGTGGAACGGCTTTCCATGCCATTTCCACCTGGCGCCTCAGTTGGACCAGCGTTCGTGCTCGACGTGCAGACCGCGTGAGACGACGCTTCATCCAGTCCCAAACATGCTCAATGGGAGACAGATCCGGAGATCTTGCTGGCCAGGGTAGTTGACTTACACCTTCTAGAGCACGTTGGGTGGCACGGGATACATGCGGACGTGCATTGTCCTGTTGGAACAGCAAGTTCCCTTGCCGGTCTATGAATGGTAGAATGATGGGTTCGATGACGGTTTAGATGTACCGTGCACTATTCAGTGTCCCCTCGACGATCACCAGAGGTGTATGGCCAGTGTAGGAGATCGCTCCCCACACCATGATGCCGGGTGTTGGTCCTGTGTGCCTCGGTCGTATGCAGTCCTGATTGTGGCGCTCACCTGCACGGCGCCAAACACGCATACGACCATCATTGGCACCAAGGCAGAAGCGACTCTCATCGCTGAAGACGACACGTCTCCATTCGCCCCTCCATTCACGCCTGTCGCGACACCACTGGAGGCGGGCTGCACGATGTTGGGGCGTGAGCGGAAGACAGCCTAACGGTGTGCGGGACCGTAGCCCTGTTTCATGGAGACGGTTGCAAATGGTCCTCGCCGATACCCCAGGAGCAAATGTGTCCCTAATTTGCTGGGAAGTGGCGGTGCGGTCCCCTACGGCACAGCGTAGGATCCTACGGTCTTGGCGTGCATCCGTGCGTCGCTGCGGTCCGGTCCCACGTCGACGGGCACGTGCACCTTCCGCCGACCACTGGCGACAACATCGATGTACTGTGGAGACCTCACGCCCCACGTGTTGAGCAATTCGGCGGTACGTCCACCCGGCCTCCCGCATGCCCACTATACGCCCTCGCTCAAAGTCCGTCAACTGCACATACGGTTCACGTCCACCCTGTCGCGGCATGCTACCAGTGTTAAAGACTGCGATGGAGCTCCGTATGCCACGGCAAACTGGCTGACACTGACGGCGGCGGTGCACAAATGCTGCGCAGCTAGCGCCATTCGACGGCCAACATCGCGGTTCCAGGTGTGTCCGCTGTGCCGTGCATGTGATCATTGGTTGTACAGCCCTCTCGCAATGTCTGGAGTAAGTATCGTGGGTCTGACACACCGGTGTCAATGTTTTCTTTTTTCCATTTCCAGGAGTGTATAACAAAAGCAAATTGCTCTCATGTTCTAAAAACAGAGAGTGTGGAGAGGTGGAACGACTACTGTTTGCGATATGCTGTAGCAAGGAGAGATAAGAAACGTTGCGTTCCAGCGTCTCCTCCTCAGCCTTTACTGGCCGTTGCTGCTGCTTCCGCCTTCGCAGAGTCTATGGCGTCGCTCGGGCAATTTGGTGCTTGCGCTCTTGTTTGCTCTGAAGCGGTGGATACGCCGCTGTAGGCACTTAAGCCAATGACGGAAGCTTCGTCAAACACTACAGGTGTAACACAAAGTGTTTGCAATTCCTTGTATTCATTAGTGGTGGGACTAGGTGTTGCGGTCTTCATTACAGTATTACTACTCTTGAAGTACCTATATGTTACATTACATTACATTACATTATCTTTTGCGCTAATTTGAATCTTCTCGCTGCAGGGAGGGTGTCAGTCACATTTTGTGACCCGCTGCCCATTTCACTTGACGATAGAAGGTTGTATAAAAAGGTACCACATGTAAATAGTCTTAATTCATATCGTTCTTCTGCCATTAGCTTAATGTGGGCCTGAGCACATAGAAATCTGGAAAACGACGAGACTTAACTCCAGTCCGAATTATCCTTAATATCTTGATGTTGCTCTATAGTGTTGAGAATTTGCTGGCCGCGGTGGCCTAACGGTTCTAGCCGCTTCAGTTCGGAACCGCGCGACTGCTACGGTCGGAGGTTCGAATCCTGCCTCGGGCATGGATGTGTGTGATGTCCTTAGGTTAGTTAGGTTTAAGTAGTTCTAAGTCCTAGGGGACTGATGACCTCAGATGTTAAGTCCCATAGTGCCCAGAGGCATTTGTCGAAAAATTTAAAATTCTGTAAACAACAGGGTCGGAAAGTAAGGAGTAACATGGAGGCTGCAATATCTGCCATGTAGATGTGAAGATTGTGAACCATACGCACTTTCGATACATCAAAGTACTAGGTAATTTTTTAGGCGCCAGCCTCGCAACCTCTGGCTCGAGATGGCGTGCGAAGACCTTTCTAAGTTGGTTGACGGTATTCCGTGCTTAATTCGAATACAGAGGAGACCAAGGCGTGCCAAATTTCACGCGGCCCGGGTGTGCTGGCCGTTCCTTCCTGGAAGAACTGGGTACACCGTGACACTTCACTTGGTATTACGGTGTGGTATTGTTTGGTCAGCGCAAGTCTCTCCAGTTCGCCGGAAACCTGGTGTTAGCGCTGTTTACGTTTCGCTATTTGCTCGTGGTATGGCGGACGTCCACAGGCTGAGTGGATGTTTGCACGGTAAGAGCTAGTGTAGCTTTCTATAGTCACAAGACTTTAAAACTGAATGAGAAATCCAGAAGACTGGAATGAGAATTCTCCGTGTCTATTATACAGTCGCATAAGCGACGGTGCTGCAAATTTTCTATGAAACGATATTACGGCATCATGTAGAAATAATTTGAAGATTTAGTTGACAATGAAAGAGGAGAAAACAGGATTCACTCATCAGTACATCAAGAAGCATTTCTAAGCCAGCCGCGGTGGACGAGCGGTTCTAGCCGCTTCAGTTCGGAGCCGCGCAACTGCTACGGTCGCAGGTTCGAATCCTGCCTCGGGCATGGATGTGTGTGATGTCCTTAGGTTAGTAAGGTTTAAGTAGTTCTAAGTTCTATTCGACTGATGACCTCAGCTGTTATGTCCCATAGTGCTCAGAGCCATTTGAACTATCTGAACTTTTAAATTTCAGGCATGCAGCACGCGGAGAAATTCGTGATACGAATAGTAAAATTTCTGAAGTCGCACGCACTATTCCTTTGTCATTTGCACAGTTTTGGCTAGTATTAAACGAGGAGGATAGAGAATTTATGTATTACTGCCAAATAAGTTGTTTAAGTCAAGGGGCACACCTGGACCGATTTTTAGATTTAAAACTCGACATGGTTTAATTTATGAAGGAAGAAAAAGAGCAGGAACCAAAATTAGAACATTCAAAAATAATTAAAAGCCTCGCATTTTAAGTGGACTTGACGGCACAATTACCACAGTAAGACACTGGAAGCAGCCTCTTTCCCATTCGATTGGAATGCATTTTGAATGGAAATCGCGTAATAGAAGGGACGCAATCTGACAAACGCAGTCGACTTCACTAAGCCCACTGCCGTTCAAAAAGCACGAGGATCGAGGAATCCGTTGTGGCACTGAGAGAATTGCAAAGATACTTTTCTAAAGGTTTTGAAGACACTGTCAACTTTATATCTGTTTTCGTGCTGTTTCGTGACCATTTGCCTTTTCAGTTGAAAGCATCTCTCTGCACGTCCGGCTGTAATTGATTGACTTGCACGGTATTTACAATTATACTGACAAATCTTTTTTACGTTGAAACTGTACAGGGCATCTACATTGCTTTCCTCAGGTAGACTTTCCACGTCTCAATGATGAGGCTGCAAAAGAGCTACAACATTTCGTTCCACCCCTTTCCGATTACGTAACTAAATAGGTCAAGATTACATGGCAGTTTCAACGTGAAGATGTGTGTTTGCCGACACTTAGTACCAGATAAAAATCATGTTATATCTTCAGCGAACCAAATACAATTCAGTAATAATGAAAATATGCTTTTTGTGATCTATGCTGTTGAGAAATGTGAAATATAAAACCAAGTCGTATACAGTAAATCTAAACTGCCATTTTAAATGCGGCGCGCCTGCAGTTTTCCCCTCCTCCCGCCTCGTGCGTGACTTCGCGCTGGGGGAAATGTGCATCATGTCCGAGCGTTGTACCATTCGGGCCCTCGCACGGCTTGCGAGCAAAGATGTTGATCGCGCACGGCGTAAAAGGTCACAGTACCTCTAAGAGTAGCGGTTTGGTGGCGAAGTGTGGCTGTTAGTCACTAATGCTTTCCGGGACGGGACCGCGTACAAGTGCTAATCCGGGTTGTGGAACGTGGCCGATAAGAACACCGGCAGTATCGCATGGCGGTTTTCCTTGCACGTGTGGTCGGTTACCTGCAGCAACGCCGCCAGTTTACAGCGGTTCATACACGAGGACGTATCTGGCCAGCATTCTATTCAATAGTGCGGAGTTGATTGTAACCCGCGGTACAAGTCCCGTGTGACAAGACGGGCTTTTGCCCCTGACTACATTCGAGAATTTGAATTGAGCCTGCGTTTATAGAGCGATGGTTGATGTGAGCCCATGTGTTATGCATAAATTACGATTATTTATGTATCTGCTTGGGGCAATAACTCATTCCCTCTTAACTGTGTTAATTGAGCCCACGGGGGCGTTTTATTTAGACTGAATCGAGGCTATTGATTGGAAAGTTAAGACATGGTACAGGAATGATGCGTATGTGGAATTTTGAGCCTATTAATCACTAGTGCCAAATGATTTAATGTTAAATCCTTACTGCCCATTATATGCATTGTTCAATTAAGAGGGTATCATTGTTTGATTGTGATCTATTTGTGTTGGTTTTTGACCACTGTTCTGATGATTTATAATTACCAAACCAGAACTAATTGTTAGGTTTCCAGCTATACTAGTTGTGTTCTTAGCAATCTGTTACTGACCCATCTGTTTTATTTCTTACATGTCTGCATAATTCAATAGGTTCAGAGTGAAAGGTATGATTTGGCTTATGTCTTTTGTTATGGATCTTAGGTGTTTGTACATTTCATAGAACTCAGGTGTCTTTTGAGTTTGCTATAAACTGGCACAATTGAATTTCTTATAATTGTTTAAGGCATTGTTAATAAAAATGAGGTATTTTGAATGTGAAAGAATATCTTTTCTGGCACAAACGTCAACTTTATCTTCTAGTACAGAAATCCTTTCACTTCATTGACAGCTGCTCCGTTTGACATATGACTGTGGTCCTATATTTGCGACAGATGCAAATCAGTATTACTGTTCACATTCATGTGGTGTACTAACCAAAAGCATTTAAGGAAATACTGACATACACATTTATGCTACACATAATTTTGGAGTTTGATGTAACGTAAACATGCCTTGAGATACAAAGGAAATACAGACGGTGGCTGCGGGCGGCCGTGGATTGAAATCAACATGAAAAGTGGAAATTTTGTGCCATACCGGGAATCTAACCCGGTTCTCCTGCTTTTTAGGCAGATGCTCTGAACACTAAACCATCCAGATGCAGTGGTTATTGCAACTGCACGGGCTACCCTTGCACACCTCCTGTGAGACTCAAATTCTCAAGTTATCCACAAACTCACACACTACTAATGTAGTGCCAGATGTAGTCAATCAACACCCATTCACAGCCACTTTCGGTAATAAGTTTGTGTCTTAACCCCCACGAACACACACACACACACACACACACACACACACACACACACACACACACACACATATATATATATATATATATATATATATATATATATATATATATATATATATATATACTGAAAGTGGGTGTGAATGGGAATGAGTCACTACATTTGGCGCTGCATTAGTTGTTTGTGGATCAGTTGAGAATGATAAGTTTAGAATATATATATATATATATATATATATATATATATATATATCCTGGTGCGGCTGATAGACCCGCAACACGAGCACCTCCGCAGGTGGCCGATAGGAGAATGTCTCCTAGATAGAGGTGTTACCGAGGAAATGAAATACTCGGGGCGGACCAAGACTATCAGTAGGGTCGGTTCCCACAATGGGCGGCTACAAAAGGCGTCTGTGTCACATGTTAGCAGTGGCCTCAACTAACCTCTCGATCCGCAAAATCAGGTTATACTCGGTCACACGCCACAACTACAGCCACTAAACAACGAGGAAAGTCTCACTACCCCGGGCCGCAGTCAATAGATAGGAACAGTCGTGAGCATTGGATTCCGGAGGCTCACTGACATCATGAGAAGCATCGGACCTTCTCATACTCCCTCAACACAAAATAGGAAGACTACATCGCAACACTCAACGTGAACAGACTGCTCAAAACGGGCAAGATTAAACAGCTCACAGGTTCTTTAGACAGGTTCAAGATCGTAATTTGCGCACTACAAGAAACAATATTCCCAGATGAAGACCATTTCAAAACAGGCAACTACATAATATACAAGGGAAAAGCATCGGTACACAGGAAGAACCTCAGTCTCTGTGGGACAGGATTCGCAGTACGCAGGACGATCAAAGACGCAGTAATGTTCTTCACATCGCCTAACGAAAGACTCCACACTGACATTTATGTCGGCAAACAGGGCAAACACAATCATAAACGTACACGCACCAACAAATGACTACAACAAGAAGGACCTCGACGCCATTGAGGACTTTTGGACTGTAATGGAGAAGACAATCAAGAAAATACCTACACAACGAACTAAAATTATTCCAGGAGACTTCAACGCAAAACTAGGAAAAAAAATAAAAATACAGACACATTACTGGAAGATACACACCACACCGTGACACAAACATAAACGGGAGACACCTGATAGAATTCTGCGAGACCGATATAAACGAGTTTCAAGAAACCCATACAAACATTAAACAGATGAAAACTCTCAAATGGCAAGAGAGAATTACAGATCGGCCACGTCATAATACAAAGAGAAGTGCAGAGGGAAATGCAGAACATCAACACACGGAAGAGCTGCTTCGACTCGGATCACCATCTCCTAGAGATAAAGGCACGCCTAATACCTAAGAGGAAACAACGGAAAAATAAGATCAGTAGACCAGACTACAAACACTTAAACGAGAGAAAATACTGGACAAAACTAAGATAGGAAAAAAGCAAAACTGGGAACAGTTATCAGGGAAGCTTCAGCAAGCCATGAAATCAGCCGTAGATCTGAGAACCAGGAAACACCGCTGGTGGAACCACACATGTGACCTAGCAATCGAAAGACGAACCAACACATGGAAGAAGTTCAATAGCATCAACATACCAGAAAACTGGCAAAAATTTGTCAAAACACAGAATGAGACAAGTAAAATTATCCGTTACGACAAACAGAAACTAGAACAGATAGAAGCAGACTTCACAAGGAACAACACGAGGAATTTCTACAGGACGTTCAAAGAAAACATGATCAAACACCAAGCACCGTACCTCTGCTTTAGGAGACCGAACGGCACACTAGAACCAATACCAAGAACGACTGTAACTTCCTAGCGAAGTACTTCGAGAAACTTCTAAACGCAGAATCAGAAACAGATAAACTGGACACAGAGTAACCCGCACCAAACCCAGACAGCGAACCGCAATTGGTAGAAGAAGTAAGAGAAATCATCAAGAACCTCAAGAACAATAGCGCACAAGGAGAGAATGGAGTCATCACGGAATTCAGGAAGCTACAAGACCCCGATCTCACAGAACACATCCTGCAACAGATGTGGGAAACAGAAGAGATAACGAAAGAATAAAGCAAGTAGACCACTTGATTGGCGAATACCGGGATGTGTTTCGAAAACACAGGTCGCGTGCTGGACAGATATGGAACTTTAAGATGTTACTGCACCAGAAACAGAACATAACAATCACCTTCGCCGACTTCAAGAAGGCGTACTACTCAATAGACAGAGTAATGCTCTTTAAAATCCTGAAAGAATGCAAATTAGATAGGAAGACGCTAATCATAATTCAGCAAACATTAACAAACACGACATATGAAATGAAGTTCTGTGGAGAGCTCTCAGAACAGTTCGAAATCAAGAGTCAGGAAGGGCGACGCCCTCTCGCCATTGCTGTTCAACATAGTACTTGACAAAATAGTGAAGTTATGGTAAAGGACACAGAAAGTAGTCGTGTTAGGAAAAGTAACATTCAAGTACATAGCGTTCGCAGACGATTTAACCATCGTAACGGTACGAGAAACAAAAACCGTAAGAGCCATAGAGGAACTACACGAAATCGCAGCCAAGACCGGACTACAGATATCATACGAGAAAACACAGTTCAGGAGCATCCAGAACCACCCATCACTACACACAAAACATGGGACAATGCACAGAACAGAAAATTTCAAATACCTAGAAGAAACAATACAGATTACTGGAAGAAATCAGGTGCCTAATGGAGAGAGAACAGCGAAACTAGAGAAGGCCTGCGAACTGACTTGTAATCACTACAGTAAGAAAGTTATCTCACGAAAGGCCAAGCTACGACACTATGAAACGGTGCTGCTACCAGAAGCACTATACGCAGGCGAGACCGCGGTAGTAAAAGGACAGACACGAATAAAACAGATAGAGAAGACGGAACGAAAAATACTACGGGCGATGGAAAAAGACGGGGTATGGATAAAGGGGCCAGCTGAAGAACTATACGAAAACACAGAGAAAATAACAGACCAAATCAGGAAACGAAGCCTACTGTTTTACGGACACCTCAGCAGAATGGCACCTCATGGGATAACGAGACAGATCTTGGACTGGGTTAGCACAAAGAGAAACAACAAATGGATGAATGAAGTATGAAATGACATGGAACAACTCAACATCACACAGGAAACAATACAAAACAAAACACTCCTTAGGAATCTGATAAGAAGAAACAAATAACAAGAGACATCACACAACAGACGAACACAATGGACCGAACAGAGGCGACAAGAACATAGCCAGAGGATGAAGGACCACTGGGCGAACAGGAAAAGAGAGAACACAGAACCTAAAGTGGACTGAAGAACGGAAGCAGAAAAACAGCACACGAGAGAGGGAAGTTTGGGCAGAACACAAAGAGGAAACCACAGGGAAATGAAGTTTAGTCTAAATGCAGTCTTCAAAGGCATAACACAAATAATAATGTGTCCAATATTTTGAGAGATGGTAATACTCATTGAAACAAGAAAAATAAGTCCAATAAACTAAGGTCCAGAAATGCATATTTTCTGTGCTGAGTCCAGTATACATGAGACCAGAAATGCACACTTTCTGCAGTAAACATGTGTGCAATATGGTGTCCATTAATGGCAATGCACCTCTACCCACTGGCGTAAGGAGTGACGTACCCTTTGATGTACACCCATGTGTTGTACCTACTTGCACGCATTGAATACACAATACTGTAGTATTTTCACCGTGTTGATTGGCGTGGTGTAGACCGATTCCTGCAAGTGTCCCCAGAACCAACTGTCTAGGGGATTGAAGTCTGGGAAACGAGCAGGTCAAAGTGCGTTCCTAATTTCCCTCCTCCCCCCCCCCCTTCCCACACCTCTTTACCAATCAGGAAGTCTTGAAATGCCTGCGTCAGATGTTGACGCACATTGTGACAAAAGTGTGCCGGTGCGTCATAATACGTGAGTAAACCACATTTGTACTCATTGCTGCAAATGCACAGCCTCCAGGAATGAAAACGTCAGTCCACATAATGCATCCCAGCTAACCTTTGCGATAGCGTGTATCACCCTATAAATCTATCGTCAATTACGCCTGCGCAAACGTTCATTGAAAATCGGTGTTGATCCGATCTGTACTGAATTGCTTTGGGATTTACGTCTGCCCACACATGCTGGTTACGGAAATTCACAACACCATCTCTTGTGAAAAAGTAAGTAAAATGTTGCATGTGAACAGTGGATCTGCGGCACACTCCTGCAACAGCTATTGACAGAACCGCCATCTGCCGCGATAATCCTGTGGCCTTCGCCCCTGAGCGCCCTGTAGATGGCATGGTTACAGCAGTTGCTCACGAAGTACCCCACAGGTAGGAGCGTGAGACACGCGTTCTGTTGCTGTTAACCGTCGGGCACTGGTCGCACGGGCTTCTTCCACCAAACGTAGCATACGCTCATCCAAGTCAGGCGTGCGGACTATGGGGGGTCTTCCATTGTCAGTGTTCTGAGGTGCAAGGGTACCTGAGTGGCTCAGAAGCTGGAGAAGTCTGCCGAACAGTTTATAAGAGGGCACTCTGCGCTGTGGGTACTTTTCAGCGTAGAGGGAACAGGCCCGCAGACTACTTCCATTTGCTAAACCATAGCACAATAACAAATCCTCCCTTTCACTTGTCGAGTAGTAGGCTTCCATTGCTAACAGTGTTGGAAGAGAGTTAATGTAAATGTAGTACTCCGTATGGTCGTATAAACAGCTGAATAACAGCACACACACAAGTCAATCCGCGTTTGGCAGACGGTAAAACAAAGATAAAAATGGCATTACAGTATCTGGGTATTCGCAGAATAATAGTCACAGGATGTTCTGGACCCTTTTCTTATAAGCCTACAAGCGATAGGATGTTTCATTTTATAGACATTCATGTAATCCAGTGTATTTTCTAGTGAAACTATTTTTACAGCTAATCTAGAGCACATAATTTGTCAAGTGTTGATTAAGTAACTTAATTTTCAAAGGCCTTGAAGGCCGAAGAAAAATGTTACACTGGCCCAGGAAATAAGCGCAACACATAACACATGTTGTTTATTTGTTTTGATTTCGAGGCTGAGTGTGTTTCTTAAGTTATAATTTTGTCAATTTATGTATCAAGGCTGACTGAAACCTTGTGTATGTTGGAGAAGGGGTAAATCAGTGTGCCAGACACCAGTGTAAAATTCAAGGAAATGTAATATGATTAGGGACGTTAGTCATTAAGACCTCAGAAATGGTACACGCGAGTAGAAACAAAATGCCGCAAAGCCTTTTAACCGCTTAGTAACTCAAAATATTAAACATGTCTATCTGAAGGCAGAGGTGAAACAACGATCCACATGAATCATATTTCACTCAGCATTGTTAACCTATGCATCTAGCGTGCATACAGCTTTGTGTGAATGAGTGACCCCTGAGTTGAATGAGATCAAGTTAGGACCTTTTTATGTGTGGTCTAGGTTGACAGAGTCACCCTCAACACTCATGCTTTCTTTGCGAGTTCTGAATACTATTTGATGATTTTCTCTGTTCCATGTCACAATATGACATTTTGAAGTTAGACACTACACATGTTGAGATCATTTGTGGTTGGGGCAGTGAAAAAGGATGAGTCACTCTCCCATATTCTCCATACTCAAGGGTATAGTTTAATGTATAGGGATTCACATGTGTCGCACATTGTTGCTGTGCAAACTCGTGAACCAAAACCATCACCTGAGACACAGCTACACATCGAGGAAAGGGGTATTACATTGCTACTACAGCTTGTTAGGGCAAACAAGATCTCATCTCGCCGCTTGTTCCCAGCTGTACCAACGTAGTATAACTTCTCTGTAGAGTAAATCCATCAACTGTTTAGTGTCAGATAATTTCAGACTGCGTTATCCAGATGGATATAACGTCCGCTCAAAAAATTTTAGAAATTGTTTTGGTCACTAGCCTATACATATTTGTTAAAAAAACTTTTCACAATTGCAGTAAGAAAGAAATCATATGCACACACTTATTGATACAATGCTGGTCAAAAGCTAAAATTTTTCACAGTCCATACAGACAGTCCTGATCGTTCATCACAGTAAAATTACAGTGTTTTTCTCAAAGTCTGAGCAGTAAAAGAAAATGCACACGGAAGTAGTAGATTTCCATGCAGTCTTGAAGAAGCAGTGTTGTCCTTCCAACGGAAAGACAGTGCTGACTCTCGACATGCAGACAGGTAATGGGCCTCAACAGAGCACACCCACCACAGAGACAGTCGAAGTTTTGAAGAATATTGGTAGGTAGGTCATCACAGAGCAGACCCACTGTAGTCCTGGTAGATAGTATGGTATTGATGGGCCACCAGAGGTGCAAACCCACTGCAGTCGTTGTAGAAATAATGGTATTGGTGAGTCATAAAAGATGTAGACCCACTGTATTCCTTGTAGAGATGGCTAGCAGCCAACTTTTGCGACTGTGCAGGTACACAATCACCATCGAAGAGTGTTGCGGAGAATATAGCAAGTCCATAAACCACCACTTGTGTACTCACAAAGTTTTTGGAATTGTCCTTAGAACCAGCAATGCTGTTAACCAGTCCCTTGCTGACTTATCAACACATGTGAGAGCACTAACAGTCCTCTTTTTTAATATATTGTGCATATACTATGATCAACAGAAATATGTGCAGTGAAATGAATGCTTACAAGTTACTTAATTTGCTGAACTGGTGTCAATTACAATATTATAACATGAGAATACAATAACAAATGTACAAAATATATAATTAAAGAACATAACAATACAGATAACATTTGTGGTAATACAGGCTTTACAAAAGAATAGAAATAAACATATACATCAGTGTTACAGGAATTAGGACATAAGTAAACAAATAAAATAATGAGAATAGTTTTTGAAACATTAATTTCACACATGAGAATTGAATCAGAACAGATTTAATAAAGTCTATAAACATCTTTACGAAGAAAATAACTTATTATAAATCCAAATTATATTTGAGGATAACAGTATTCCTCATCATAGTGAATGTAGTTTAGTCCTAGAAAAATTCTACAACATAAATCGTATTAGCTAAACACATACTGACAAGAAAAACAGAAATTCACATAGTGTAATAACACAAAAATACATTACAGTGTAACATTTGGTACTACAGTGCAACCCAAAACTTCATTCCATATATTTTTCGACTTATTTCAACATTTGTTTCCACCAAAAAAATCCTATCCAAGCATGCTTTCTGTGTTTATATGTTCACATATTTCTTACCTCATTATTTATTTTCCATTATCTTACCTCATGATTTATTTCCAAGAAAATCCTACCTATGCCAGCTTTCTGTACTTTTTTCGTATAACTTCTCAATGTGTTTCTTCCAATTCATCGCAACTCATTCCCTTATATAGGCTACCCCCTCTTAAGCTAACTTAAACCGACTGAGCTCAGGTGCTAAACTAAGGGGCGAGGCAATGCAGCAGCACAAAACAATTAACACAAACAGCAATGACAAAAAAATGGAAATTGGCAAAGCAAGCAGCAGCAAATGCAATAACTTATATCTAAACATGACAAAGCTTAAGCAGAAAAAATATTACAGTAAAAATGGACGTGTTTAATACCTATGTCACATCTTAACACTAGGGTGATGCATTACGAGAACTTACGCTAGCAGACAAGTTACCAAATTGTAAAAAAAAAAAAAAAAGAAAATGAAAGAAAGATTATGCAATTCCTGTGAAGGGAAATGTCTATTTATGTGCCCCCATTTTCTTGGAAGTAGATCATAAATTTATTATTGACTGGATCTGTAGGCATAAAATAACTATATTAGTACATCTATGAAATTTTATTTTAACCAATGCTGCAGTGCAGTTAGGAACTAGATATTAAACAAAATTATTAAATAAATACATAAAGCAAGCCATATGGCATTTCTCTCAACTAACAAGACAATAGCCATGAAATGTTTCTCATCGTTTCATTAGGCATTTTAGTAAATATCATAAATTAAGAACTGTACAGTGTAATCATGTTTTCAAGTTTGAGTGTGTCATATTTGCGATGCTTTCTACAAAGAAATTTCAATAGCGAGGATAATGGCCTCCTGTTTTTCTCCACCTGTGCCTCTGAAAGGCACACACTAATACTTTTTTCCAGGCGACTGTCGCGCAGCTGGGTGCCCATGATGCCTTACGTGCAGGTGGTCACCTACCTTTCTTACTGAAATATTTACAACAGCAGTTTCTGCTACAGTGGCAGTCTCATTTAAAAATATTTACACAGGTTGAGAATGTGCATTACAAATGTGTAGAAAATAAAATCCTATAAATAGAAGAGTGTCCAAAAAATTTTCAACAGTATTGTAATACATTCACGCATATACACACATTTCATAACTCTTAAAGTACAATTCTCGGTTTCCAACATCCTTTTTCACAAATCAGAGTCCCTAACCACTACACATTATTCCTTGCTTTATTACACATATACATAATCGTAGACACTTCTTCAATATTTCATCATAATAAATATATAGCATAATCAAATTTCTCATATACGGTAGCATCATATTATTGATCATAATCACATCTCAACAGCATAATACACATCATCGTCGTAATAATATCATAACATCTCAACCAATTCTCAAAATCGTCGTAGCTTCCTCCAGTAATTTCAAAATCTAAAAAAAAATTCTCTGCTCATGTCAATAGTGTCATATATCTCAAACGTACTTTAAAAATCATGATCCCATACCAAATACATCATTCAACGCTCTCATAATATCACAATGGTTCTGAAAAATATGAAGGGTTCACACAGTGCAGACAAAATACAATTTCATAAGTGTGAAGTTATCCAGCTGTGTAATTGCGTAAACATCTGTCACTGACGTAGTATAACAAATAAAAAAGTTTGTCTGTCTCAGTTAAATGATCAGATAGCTGCGTAATTTATGTGTTAGAGAAATATGATATCGATGTGTAAAGTTGTATAAGCAAATACTATATTAGCTAGGGCTCCTTGTGCTTGACAAACACATGGTACACAAAGTAAGCGTGTACCCCCCTGAGGATTAATGTAATTATACCTTCAGGTGTTACAGATAACAGTAATGGAATGAAATGTATAACGGAAAACTTTCTTTGTAATTCTAAAATCTTTAAAAATAAATGTTTTAAGTACAAGATTAATCACTCAAATCCGTATCCAGTAGCGCTAAATTGTGTGTCATGTTGTAACATAATCTCTGTGGAAGTGTCGTAGTTATCGTCCTCTGTAAGCAAAGTTCTGCTGAAATCAATGTACTTACCTCATCGTAAACGAAAGTGAAATGCTTTGCGTATAGATGTCGTAGTTATTACGTACCTTACCGTGATCAAGAAAGTACTATAAAGAAACGATTTGTTGTGCTACAGGAAAGGCTGTCTGATTGTAGCTATACCACAAAAGTTACTACAAAAACATGTTTTACTTTCCAGAATAATACAGAAAAACTGTGCAGAGATAAAACAGATACACCGCAAAAGCAACAATTTAAATTGTGTCACATATTAGTGTAGCTATCAAAGAAACCAAATGCTAACTCATCTTTAATCTCACCGAATGTACATCAAATAAAGAGTATCTTTTCCAGTAAACCAAAATGTTGCATTAAAATCTCATTATCAGTATAAGTTCTAAGTATGTAAGCCTTATAGTCGTTACGTAATCGTTGCAACTTGTTGCAAGAATGTACAAATAACAACAGTGTGTCATCTGTTCACTATGACAATGCATTCGTAATTACTGTTTCAATTGTTGCCCAGGTTCTTGACTGGATATTTAACTTCAAACATTGTTGCATAGTAACAGTTTCTTAAGTCTGACAAGGCATACTAGAAATGTGAAGTGAAAAGTTTTATATCAAAGACAAAGTTAAAAAGCGGATTATCTTTCAACAAACGGTTTTACATGTGAAATGTGGTGTAAACCTTTAGTCTTCCTAGTACTCAGAGTTTCAACTTCAACGCAATTATCATGTGGTATACGTCGGATTCTGTAAGGTTCATTGTAAACTAGAAAGAATTTGTGACTCAAGTGTTTCTTCTTATGTGACAATGAATGAGCTTTAATGAGAAATTTCTGACCAATATATAATTTCTTTGCATTTGCTTTACCGTGTAGATTTCTCCTTTTGTCTGCTGCAGATTTTATATTTTTAATAGCCAAATCAATTATGTCTTTGTGTCGAAGTTTACGTGTATTCGGGAAAGGTACAAGCTCTCTGATTCTGTTCGTTGGTTCTTCATTATTCAGTATAAGAGTAGATGGTAAAGCAGTGGAGTCATGAGGCATTTCATTCTGCACAATTTGAAATAAGTGTAAATATCTATCCCAATGCTGATACTTTATGTGACAATAAAGTCTGCCAAGCTTATTGATTTCTTTCATATGTAAGTAGGCTGTTTAGGTTTTTATATTGGTAACGCCACATAGCGCTCTGTATGAAAATCACTGACTGTGCTATGTCAGTCTGTGGCTGGTTTGCATAGTTGTCTGCCATTGTAGTGTTGGGCAGCTGGATGTTAATAGCGCGTAGCGCTTCGCAGTTGGAGGTGAGCCGCCAGCAGTGGTGGATGTGGGGAGAGAGATGGCGGAGTTTTGAAATTTGTATGACTGATGTCATGAACTGCTATATACATAATGACTTTTGAACACTATTAAGGTAAATACATTGTTTGTTCTCTATCAAAATCTTTTATTTTTACGTAATTACTAGCTACTGCAGCTGCGTCGTCAGTCTCATATGTACGTTTTGTGGCTGCCAGCGGTATAAGTCATTGCCTGTTGTCTCTTCGGCGCGCGTCGTTATTGGGTTTTGGAGACCTAACTTCTACAAATTCACCTTGCCGAGAGGGCTGTGCCCTGTTGGAAACCCGCCAGTTCTGATGCAATTCAGGTCTGTCGTTACGATCATATAGTCTGTCTTCATGTCAGTAGATTCCATAGTTTCTTTCTTGTCGGTCACATGGTGGAGAATTTCTCCCAGAATCGTAACTACACGTTGGACCGTTGCATCTAAAGTTATTATGTCTCCCTTGATAATAATTACTTTGGTTCCCATATTATCTGTTTCTCTGACTGTCTCTGTGATAGTCACTACCAATGAGAGTTGATCTTTCCCTGTAATTATTACTAGTCTGCCAACTGTTGTCATATGGGTGGTGTCTGTTATGGTCACGATTTACGTTGTAAGAATAGCCTTGTCGTGTATTATTTCTGTCATCTCGGAATTGTGACAGATGTGACCTGTAATTGTTGTGCTCCTGTTTTCGCGTTCCGCGATTGTCAGTGTCAATTTCCAGTTCTTGTAACAGTCCCTGAACAGCTTCAATGTCGTCTTTACAACGTCCTGCCAAAATAATATGTCGCAAATGTTCAGGTAATTTGATTAAGAAAAATGCGGATGAGTTCTGAGGGGCTGTATGGGTTTGACCGGTACTGATTCTTGTGCAACATGTCTTCAAAATGTTTCATAAGACTGGAAAATTCAGATTGTTTGAAACGTTCCATCATTATAATGCTATATTTTACTCGGTTTTGTGAAGCTTGAGACCAATATGCAGAGAGGAAGGAATAATAAAATTCTCCTTCACTGTGGCAATCGTGAATGACCGATCGCATTCTTACAGCTGGTTCATTCTGTAAATAGCCACACATAAATTCTAATCTGTGCTCTAATGACCAGTTGGGAGAAAAACAATGAGAGAATTGATGAAGCCACGCTTATGTATGAATGTCGTTGCCGGAATTCTTACATGTTTTGAATTTACGTGTAGTAATGAACAGCTTATAGTCAAAATCATCATGTCGGCGAGTTGCATGTCGGTCATTGTTACGTCATTTCGGCGGTTCCATCTCAAAATTCGGTGTACCATGTCAATGTCTTTCATAATTTCCGAAGTGCCCTGTGTTATTATTTTGTGGTTGTTCCGTATTTCTAAGTCCCTCTTCCCGTATTGGAGCGCTAGTGTCCTCTAAAATATGTAAGTCCTGTATTACCTGTGTCAACTGATCTTGTACTTCCCGGATTTCTCTTTGGTGTTGCGTATTAATTTGATTCTGATTTTGTTTGAATTTCCTAATTTGTTCTCACTCTTCTGTATCATTAAAAACTATAGGTTTTGTGTCATTCAGATTACTATCTACCTTCGTAGATAAATTATTTACATGATCCATAAGTTCAACTACTTTCTCTGATAATGGACTAATTTCCTCCATGTTTCCTTCTGAACCAATTTTCACAGTATCTACTGTGTCCTTTAAGTTTTCCTGGGTTTTTGGAAGTTGCGTAACCGAATCGGTAGATGCAACTGAGTCAATTTTAGCTTGCAAGGTTTCGTGATTTTCATGAACAGTAGTTTTTAGTTCCTTTAGGGCTGCTTCGTGATTCTGTAGTTTTATGACGCGAAAAATAGGTTGGAAATGCTCACAAATTTGTGTTTTTGCGTCATTACAGACTTTTTGACATTTAGATTCGATTTTATGTAACTCAGTAGTTAAATTTTCTCGTGTTTGTTCAAGTGTGATGTCAAACTTTTGAAGATTTTGTTCCATTGTAACTAACTTTTGAAGATTTTGTTCCATTGTCTCTAACTTTTGAAGCTTTTGCTGTGTTCGTCTCTGATTTCGTTCCATTTGTTGCATTATTTGCAATAATAATGTATTAGTGTCTGGAATCTGTTTCTCTATGCTTTTTGGCAGTGCATTTTCACCGGCAACATTCACATTTTGACAAGTAAAAAATGTGTCTTGACTTAACTGAGGAAACGGTGAGGACCCTAACCTGAGTCAACGGTATTTGCAATACTGCGTTCTGTCATTTCGGATTCCTGAGGTGAGCTGTTGCTGACCGATCGATCGATAATAATTCCCTGTTCACTATTTGTTTCACTGTCTACACCATTATTTGCCGCCCACTCCATTTCCATATGCACAATTACCAAATCACTACTTCGAATGTCTGTTAGTTTATTACACAGTGGTGCTGATAAGCTACGCTCGTCGTCACTATTATTTCTCAGTTTACTTTGGAGACTAGTGTTACGTTTCTCACACGACATTATTGTCACAATATTTCACACGATAACACAGAAAAGCACAATTTGAAGAGCAAACATAAGAGAACACATTAACATAGCACTGAAAATAATACCTAGTTAACTTCAAGCGCAGCTGCGAAATAGTTGGTGCGAATCTACATGCATGCCACAACTGTTTTACTGTACAACAATGAAAGATTGCAACTACAAAGGAGATTCTCTCTACAATTACGCACTAGCAATAAACAAAAGCTACTGTAATTACACAAACTACAAGAAAAAAATCAGAAGATTTCAGTGAGGCATCCTCGGCTAAGGGTCGACATATGAAACGTCCCCTTAGCAAAATTGTAGAAAATTAATACATGACTGTGCTTAAAGTGACACACAATATTTTTAGCGCAACGGAATCTGTCTTCCAATAATCCCTACAAAAGAATGGCCCTGACTAACATTAACCTATACCTTTCGCAAATCACTTACCTCACAAAAATCTTCGTTACTCGAACTACTGCAATACTGCGAGCGCCACTACCGCGAGCTAAATAAAAGATTCAAACTACGGAAGCCACTAACTACTGATAAGCATAGTTAGCAAATGAAAGGTTTTGATAGAGAACAAAAAATGTATTTACCTTCATAGTGTTCAAAAGTCATAATGTATGTAGCAGTTCATGACATCCAGTCTTACAAATTTCAAAACTCCGCCATCTCTTTCCCCACATCCACCACTGCTGGCGGCTCACCTCCAACTCCGCAGCGCTACGCGCTATTAACATCCAGCTGCCCAACACTACCTTGGCAGACAACAATGCAAACCAGACGCAGACTGCACACAGCACAGCCAGTGATTTTCATACAGAGCGCTACGTGGCGTTACCAATACAAAAACCTAAACATCCTACCGGAACCAACATACGCCAAAAATATTATAAAACATTCTGGAGGACGACTGTGTAAAGCCCGCGTCCGGAAATCCTGATTTAGGTTTTCCATTATTCCCCCAAATCGCGCTCGAAAATGGCGGGATGGTTCCTTTGAGAAAAGGCACAGCCGATTTGCTTTCCCAGTAAACGCCTGTGTTCAGTCTCTAATGACCTCGTTGTCGACGGGAAGTTAAACAGTGACCTCCTCCTCCATCACAAAAAGTTCTCAATTTTTTATGCGTATTTCTATTTCATGGCCATTATAATTATCCGGGCTCTTATGTCGTGGTTGGTTGATTGATTTTGTGTCAATTCCCAACGTTTCGTCGCCGTCTGCGGGAGGAATCTTCAAGGGGGTCTGTAGCTCAAAGGAAGGTCCAACACACACAATAGCTCGCTACTGACTGTAGCGAGCCAGTGGGTGTGTTGGATCTTCCATCGAGCTACAGACCCCCCCTGAAGATGTCTCCCGCAAAACGTGGCGAAACGTTGGGATTCACACAAAATTCATCAACCGACCACCTCATAACAGCCCGGATATTTATAATGGACATGACATTTCCGGCCTTGAGAGTCTACATTTTATTAACTTCTATTTCTGTTATGATAAATGCTAGCGTCCTGCATGATATGACCTCCCTTTCTTCTCCTTGTAGCTACATTACATACCAGTCATTTGAAGTACGCTAGACCTGGAAGGCGAAAAACTTCATCGGAAGAAGTCGCTTCAGTGAGCATGAAATCCGTGTGTCTCTGATGAACATCCACGAAGTTTCGACTGCTGAATGATAGCGGAGGTGCTCGATTGTGGAGGCCGCGAGCAGTATGAGGACGACGTAAGCAACTCGCAAGCACGACACCTCGCAGAACGCACACGTAGAGGACGGGGGAAGCAGATCACAGGGAGGAGAAGCGAGCCCGTGTGTGTGTGAGAGAGAGAGAGAGAGGGAGAGGGAGAGGGAGGGATGTGGGAGAGGACGCTTTGGAAGTGCGCCGCGCATTTGCATGACAATCAACAACAATCCCGCAGCCTTCTGGCCTCTTCAACTGCAGGCATAGTGAAGCCGGCAAGCTCGGGGGCAGGTGGTTTTTGTATGAATTCTGCGGAGACGAGCGTTGCGCGTCGCGCCGCTGACCAGAGCACAAAGGACTGCGGCGACAACAGTGATCGCGCACAGCGGAGGCGCCGGCCACCAATCGCGGCGCGGCGCCGCCTTTGATGTGTGTCTCTCTCTCCTCCGGCCGCAGCGGCAGAGAGCCCGGTTTCTGGGCGCGGTGTGCGGTCGCTACGTGTGGCGAGCGGGCATTCCGATCCGCAGACACCGGCCTGCACAGGCGCACTTGCGGCTATCGGGCTCCGCGGACTGAGGCAGCCGCTGCGATCCGCCGGTTAAAGAGCCGCGAGACCCACCCGGTGTTCTTCTCTGACACTGCATCTGCGTCTGCTTTCTGCTAGGCTGCAGTTCAATTCTTTTATCTTGGCGGTTCGCGCATGCCCGCCCAGACGGGGGAGATAGCTGCGTTGCCAGTTGCACGCGCCAAGAGAAGCAGCGTCACAGTATAGTTCGCAAACTTACGTTTAGGGAGGAGCGCGCAATTTATAAAGTAAACCCACCACGGCCGCATTAACCCTTTCGGTGCTACAGAGACGTGCTCGCCGCATTCCGCGCTGTGCGCGATTTTGTCATCACTGCACTGTTCGCCTGTGCAGAAACATGGCGTTCCCATTGCTTTGACACACTTTATCATTCGATTTCACAAAGACTATTTGGCCCAAAAATTTGATTTTTACACATCTTATTGACTGATACCTCCCCCCCCCCTCCTCCCCATAAATGACTTAATTTTGTTTCGATGTTCAACGCAGTTATTCTGCAGCATTAGATGTAGTAAACCATTGCACGAAATTCTGAAGAGTTTGCAGAGGTAAAAGTCCATAGCGTATACTTTCCATATGGTCGATTCGGGTTGCCACTAGAAATTTAAAAAAATTAATTTCAAACGAATAAAATTCATGCAGTAAGACGTTTCGATATTGTTTTTAATCAAAGAAAACATTAAACACCGAAGAAGGTTTGAACTCAGAACCTTTCGCTTAGGAGCTAAACGCATTAACCATTACGCTAACGCAGCTCATCAGTCAAAAGATGTCCCAGAGGACTTTAAAAGAACACGCAAAATACCGACAAACACTGTTGGTATGACTATGAATTACTCAAGTTTCGACGAACTACAATACGAAATAAACAATTACCGCTGTTCTTTAGTGCGAAAAAGCGGTTAGTGAGAAATACAAACACCTTTCCTTGCTATCGCTTGAATTAGGAGGCTTAGGGCTTGTTTGGTTTAATTAATTAATACAATATAAAGCAATTGGCATAAAGAATACTTTTTTCCAAACTTTCTATAAAAGAAAGTCTGCTATCAAGATGTTGCTTTTGTCCAATTACTTTGTTTATGACTGAATGCTTCTAAAACTGAAGACACTCGTCCGTGCTCTGCACTGCAGTCGAGCTCCAACGTCGTTCTCTGTTCATTGGCTGACTGTGTTTTGTGACGTCAGATGCGCAGAACGAACCTAAACTCGGCCTTCTTTGTAAATGACGCGCACTTTAGTTGAACATTAACCTTCACTAGGCGATGGGTCATTTTCACCCACACATTTTGTAAATATATGCTTCAAACTATAGTTGTGAAACTGCCGAATGTTACCGTAGACTATCTTGGAGTAGACTACAGTACTTTACCTAGCAGCTTTGATTAGTTCAGAACATACCCTCATTACCACTACGTTAGGTCTGTTGCATACCTGTCGGTTGTTACCTCGTAACGGTCGCTTTTTTTATATATGCAATCAGTGTCTTACTAAATTCCTATAAAAACCGGAAGTGCTGAACATTCTAGAAACTGAGTGACGATATACAAAGGGCCAGGTAAAAAATGAAAACGTTTTTGTTCCACACAGCTATCCTCCTGTCTCTTACTTAAAAGTATTTATACCAACATTGAAACAGTGAATTCTTAGCTCACGTCATACTCGAAAATTATTGATGTGTAACGTAAAAGAGAGAGATGTTGTAGTAAGAATCAGGAAAACAATACAGATTTGTCATACAGAGCAATAGAACGCAATTTCCTCAGCTAAAATGAAAAAAAAAAACATGCACAACAAAAATATATCACACATTGCTTCAACACTTGGTCCAAATTTTATAAAACATATTTCTGTTATTCACAAACCACTTTAGCACTCATTATTAACGACAGGAAACTCTTGGCTTTGATCATGATGAAGAACGCTGTGTTGAGTACAAAATAACAACAGTAATTACATATATCGTCGCTAGGCAATGAAAACCTCGTAACTCAAATTGGTAAAATTTTACAGGAGAAACAAAAATCTAATTATAGAAATCATATGGGAACCTGATTAGTCAAATGTAGTGTTTTCTGCTACACCATATGGATTCGGTCATTGGTACATAAGACTTTATTATGCACTTCAAATTGCCTGCCGGTTTTTGGAGTTATGAGGTCATCACAGTTTTTTTTTTTTTTTTTTTTTTTTTTTTTTTTTTTTTTTTGTGCTCAAGCGTACTTCCTGATGCACTAGATGTCCATGTTCTGACACTCCATTCGCCTAAGCACAAAGTACTCAGAAACATAGTCTTGCACACAGTTTTCTCTGTCCTATTACAAAATTGTAATATAGTATGTTAGAACAGTGAGATTTATTAGAGTCTGAATTGTTTCTGCGTCTTTTAACTGGAACATGGTAGACACTGCTTCTCACAAAAAAATTTCTTTCACTCCAAGATATATCCTGCCAGAAATGATTAAATATTAGCTGTCTGCTCTTCTGTAATATCCTTGCCACTCCTTTTCCGATTTATGGAAGGATGTTTACAAGTACATCGTGGTTTCATTTTCCTCCTACTTCTGCTCATTGTTTGACTCTTTTAGCCAATCGCATCTTTTTGCATTCCTAACTAATCCTGTCCCCTCATACGTTTTTCTTTCTGCAAATTTTGAAGTGATTGTTTGCTTTTCCTTTTAAGGCGCTGCTTAGTACTTTGCTGTGGTCATTTTTGTTGTTATCTGGATCATACACATCACTACTGCCACTGGAGATATCATGCTCGCTGCTGTTTTCGAAAAGACTTTCAAACTCAGAAGTGGAATATGCCTCTGTATTGGCTTCTTTTTCCGCATTATCTGTAGTGTAAACAATAATGTCATCAATAATATTTAAATAATTTAATCATCTCAGCTTTCAAACAAGGATTTTACTTGAATTTATAACAACATGAACTACAGTTTACTTTCATTTTGTAGGTCTACTCTTTCTTTTGGTGCAGTAAAAGGAGGAACCTGACTAGTATCTTCTTCCGGTGATTTTATACGATATGATCTGTTGTCGGCTTGTTTCACCAGGTGAAGAGTGAATTTACTCTTTTTACCCATAGCTGAAAACAAAGTAGTTACTTTAGAATGTATAGGATTCTGTTAAGTTCTAATATTAGAACCTCGTATGTACCGAGTGCAGAAAAACTCGTAAGCCAAGATTGTATTTAACGAAGTCACTATTAATTCTGTATATTAAAATATAATACATAAATGCATAGAAATACTAACACGTACCTGTAGCAATACAGCAGTGTTGAGTCTGTCAGTCTAAAAGGTTAGTATCACATCAAAAAACGTTTTAATCTCGGAGCATGTGTTCGCCCTGCACACTAAAAATGGCGATTACCGAAGATGCGAGGTTTACAGCACAAACCACATATCGCTGGAGATGTGAGTTTTTCATTGACACTAGATGGCGACACTGTTCAACTCGAAGAAGAAAGGTTCCAACAGGCTATGTGGCATAATTGTCTACATTTGGTAATGGAGTTACATGGATTTCATTGTCAGATGCAGTTTTTCATTGCTTAGTGACGATATTCTTTTGTTTCTGCATGTAAACAGTACTTGCATCAAAAGCAATTGTTTTGGTTGCCGGAAAGCACAGAAGTTATGCAATCAGCTAATTGTTATTACTTAGAAAAGGCAATTTTTTTTCTGTAAGGTTGTAAAATACACAATGGACTAACACTAACTGACTTGGGTTTCTGATTATGTGCCCCCCCCCCCCCCAAAACAAAAGATATAACGGAGGGAAGTCGTCGTCTTATGAAAATTACATAACCGTAGTTTACATTGGGGCGCCGTGATTTTTGCCTTAAACCACTATTTTCCTAATTCTTTGAAGTACCAGTGCTCTTATCACGAAACCAACGACTTCTTGTGCTACAATACGAACGTGTTACATTGTTGCAGTCATTTACAGCATTGAAAATCAAAGCAAAAGTTGGCGCGGAGACTGCGATGTGGTTCCAGGGGACCGTCAAATGCGGCTTTTTTAATAGTGGCCATATTGAGGAGGTCATTTATGTTGTGAAAGTAGATATATCAAATGTTACCGTAACATAAAGCTGACTTTTTATCGCAGCTTTTGTCAGTGGTTTCAAAGTGAAAGTCCTAGGGCAGAAACTAGTTTAGATACAAACTTTATTACATTTTCGGCACATTTTTTGCTTGTTATTGAGAACTATAATTTATTTCAAGCATTAAAAGTTCATGCAGGCTGCAAGATATGGGCCTGTGTCTGGGACAAAAGCGAATTTGCTTTCAAACATAGAGCATGAAACGATCACTGGTTAAAAACTGCTTGTCTCAGTGGTTACAAAGGAAAACGATCTCCGTAAAAAACTGTGTGTTTAAACTCTACCAATTTCTTCTTATACTCTTTACTTTAATTTTGTGAAAAATTTTAAAGTAATATTCCGATTTGCAACCACTCACTACTTTTAAAGAATGTAGTGTATACTTTTTGCCAATTTTTTCTTGTATTCCTGCTTACCAAGATAATAAAGACAATTTTGTAAAAAAATAAAAATTAAATTTTTTTCGTGTCATTGGGACTCAGAGCGTTCGTATGCTTCCTTCAGTGAATTTATAAACTTCCTTCATTGATTTTATTTGCCCTTACTGTGATGTACTTTGATATTCACAAAAATACTGCTTCTCAATGTGTCTGAGTCTTTTTGGAGGTGGCAAATTGTTCATTATTACTGAAAATCTTGACAATATTAAATTTTTCATCAATCGAGTACATGTGTGTGCAGTATGTCATTGTTGGTTTGAACAATGGAATATCTATTTATGTGGAAAGGAGGGAAGGGGCAGCACAAGCCAATGCTTTTTCCTGTAACCAAATCAATTTATAAACTGAGCCACTTCTACTCACCTCACTTTTTTTCCCTATGGAGTATATATACCTTGTGTTTTATTTTTTATCAAGAAGATAGCCTCAGACTTCGCAGGGCGATGAAACTGCAGACACACCACTGAACATAACTGATAGAGGTGAAATAGTTTCCGAGAATGAAGACCACATTTCGAAAATGCAGCTTTTTAGCGGCACTAGAATTCACAGACGATACATGTGAAGAGCAAATGGTAAGTACTGCAATTCCGATTTCAAAGGATAAATTTAATTGAATGTGAGATAGAACCCATACATCAACTAGAACAACATTCAGAATCCATTACAAATCATCTGACTCCAGGACCAGCATGGTATGTCACTTTTTGTGTTACAAATGAATCTTCGCATCCAAATTGTTCCTTCGTCCACCAAATACAAGCACCAACACAAAGCCAAAGGATATAAGTGTAAAAAAAAGCTTGATGTTCTTGACCTACATATGTGCATAGGTCATAGCATGAGTTTATAAGTCACATATTCAGTCTGCTGAATGTCAAAGGGATGAATACAACGATCGCCCAAATTTCAGAGGCTCAGTTGCAGTAGAAATGTTCCAAAAAGTAACAAGGGTTATTCGATGACCATTAGACAAGACGACGAATACGTAAACAATGTAAGTTTGTACCTAGAACGGGCTTAGGTACAGATATAATCCAAGATATAGAATCCCAATATGTTTATTACAGTAGGTGAGGTATAGTTGCATTCTGGGGAGACTGCCCCTTTCGCCAGTATGTGTCTAGTAAACCAGAGAATACAGCACCAAGTATTGGGTATTTTTTGATAGCGAAGGACGTTATGTGTAGAATATTCAACCACATCCCGGGAAACGACCAGGTTGAGCCCCCTGAAAAAGAACCAAGATCTAAGAATTGTAGTTTACTTGTGTTATGGCTTGAAATGGTGTAACATTACAAGCGACTTGCACCTCCTACCAACTAAGACAAACGCTGATTAAGAGAAATATCACAAAAATTAGAACTGTGTGGAAAAGCAAGTGTTCCATCCCACTAGAACTGTTGCAGATCAGTGGTATTCCTAATTACACATCAACATTTGCTTTTACAAAGGTCGCAACGCTTGTAGCTTACCTGACAAAGTAAGGCAAATGTGTCATTTTACAAAGCTCTCAGTACCACCATGAAAAAGTCAATGAGAGCACCAAACGAAAACCTCAAATTTGAGCCTACAACGCTACGAAAGGAGCTGTGGGCAAACAAGACAAGATGGTGGTGAGTTACGCAGTAAAAAGAAAGGTAAACAGATGGTCTATTGTTGTGTTCTCAGATATCATCGACATGACCTCACATAAGTCTTAGGAGCGATTCCAGACAGTTGAGCCCATATGCAAGGCAAAAAAGGACATACTGCAATAATTGCTTTACAGAAAACATCATCGTCTGGATCTGCACCCTTGTCATCAGAACAAAATGGTACAGGAAGTAAGAAGAGAGGCAGATGTTATCTATGTGGAAAAACTGATAGCAAAGTTCACTGAAGTGTGCTAAGTGTAACAGATTCACTTGCAAGTACATCTTACATCCACACATAAAAACTGTTAGAAAAAATTACGTATATGATGGTGAAATCAACACTCATATCATAGTAGCCTACTATTCGACTATTGTATTCCATTATGTAGCCTGAATGAGTAACAGATTAAACTACTTAAATTGTAACTTTATTTATCATTTCAGTATACCGATGTAAAAGTATACCTTCCGGAAACAGAAAAAAACTGCGCCGTTTTTCCACCTACACATCTTGAATGCATGTGCAAAATAAACATCGCATAGAGTTAAAAATCCGTCATGTATAAACGCCGTACTTGAATTGTGCACCGACAGGGGAAAAGGACTCAGAGAGAGATCTACTGATCATTAACGTGTAAGGGTCGTTCAATATATAATGCACCATAGTTTTTTCCTCGCGAGATATTTTTTCTCAAGTGTCGGAATTTGGTAACAATATCAGTCAACATTTCATTTATATGTATTTTTCTACATAGTCTCCATCACGTTCTATGGCCGTACGCCAATGTTACGTAAGAGTATGTATTCCCTGCTTGTAACAAGAATTCGGTGACAAAATCAGTCAATATTTCATTCATATGTACTACTTCATTAAGTGTTACGTAAGAGCAAATATTCGCTGCTCGTAACAACTCTTGTCGTGTGTTCGTTGCCATGTTTTCATTGCCATGTTTTCACTGCATCATCTTCAAAGTCTGTCCCACATAAATAATCGTTAAGTGGCTCAAACAGATGGAAGTACGAGGTCGCTGGGTCTGGACTGTAAGTTGAATGAAGCACTGATGTTGAAACAATTTGTTGATGTGTTCGCGGGTTCTGAGCCTTTTGTGGGAGCATGCGTTGTCGCGTCGAAGCAAAATTTATATTGGAGTCTTGGCAAACTGAGCACGTGGAAACGGTTCTCAAGTTTAATCAGAATCTTCAAGTAATTATGCCTCTGAATTAATGGTTGACCATTTCGTCAATACACACACGGGAATGATGCCATCACTATCTGAAAAATCTGTTCACATGACTTTCCGAGAAGAGGAACGTGCAATGAATTTCGTATTTTTTTTTTGGCTATTGCGTATGGTGCCTCTCCGTGGGCTGCTTTTTTGGTTACGGCTCAAAATGTCCAGCCACCTTTCATCGCCTTGAACGATTTAGGTTACTCCAGTAGCCTCAAAGTGCTCCAACAGTTCAGATGAAATACCTCTTGTTTGAACCTTGTGGTTTGCCGTGGACTTCCAGGGAACTTATCATGTCTCAGTTTTCAACATCGGAGAGTCTCACTGATTTCGCATGCACTTCGAATGCTGATCTATCTCGTTAGAGCGAGCTGCCAAGTTGTGATGCGCCGGTCTGCACGACTAGCGGAATGTGTGTGATTCACCAAGTCGCTAGCAGTGGCTGTGACAGGACGTTCTGAATGTGGCCGATCTTCGAGATCAGTTTCTGTTCTTCCTGATGTTTTAACTCCATTCACCGCTCAACAGGACTATCATCTGTATCGTTACCCTAAACTGCACACAAGCGTTTACCGATGTTCACCACAGTTTCCTTTTCTGTAACCAAGAAATCAGTTGAAATGAACGAATATGTCGTGTAGACGCCATCTTGATCGTTCACGACGCTTCTGGCATTTGTCAGAGTTGTTCTAAACTTCGCAAACATACAGAAGAAACAAATTCGAAGTGGCTAAAAGGATTTTTCCTGTATATGCATATTAACTCTGTAAAAAAAAAAAAAAAGAGAAAAGACTGGGGTATTATTTAACGACTCTCGTATTTTACATTTACATCTACGTCGGTACCTTGCAAACTTAAATGCTTAGTAGAGGACACTTCTCATTGTAACAAATCGACTGCTCCCAGCATTAACATCGTTAGGTCCAAAGGTGGCACAATTGAGTTACAATGTTTGCTAGAACTGTTACTCCACTATTTTTCTTCGGTATAGAAATCACATCTCTAACACGGAAACTTAAGTAGTATATCCAAATTTATCTAAGAAACTCATTCAGCGATGAAAAGACAAGCAAGTTATGATACGATGTTTTCTTGTGGGAGAACAGCAGCATAATTAAAATCATAATTGTATTTGTGAATCTTGCACAGTGGTGGTTTACTGTTTACAAGTGCGCGAAGTTTGTCGTCCTCGCTATTTAGTTAGGAATATCCTAGCAGATAAGGTAGATGGCCTTCAGAAAGCAATCTACTTGCTAAAACAAATAAGTGCAAAATTCAATATGGAAATTCCAAAAGGAAAAACGAAGACAATGGCCTTCATGGGGAAAGAACCAATCAGAACTAAAATTGTGATAGATCAAAAGATTGTACAGCAAGTAAACCATTTCAGCTATCTCAGATGTGAAATGACGTATGGCTACAGCAGAGATATTGAAATTAAGCTTAGTAAATTCAGCCGGGTGTGTCGAACAGTTAACAGAAACCTAAAAAACAAAACCAGAAAATACACTCAAATTAAATGTTACAAAAGTGTGGCAGTTCCCACACTGCTCTATGGAAGTGAGACATGGGTGATTACCAAGAAGCAAGAAAGCCGGGTTCAGGCACAAGAAATGAAATTTCATAGACGTGTTAAAGACGACAGGCTAAGAAATCAAAATATTGGAGAAGAACTGCAAATCTTTAGCCTCAATGATAAAATTCGATATTACAGAAGAAAATGGAAGGAACATCCACAAAGAATGGAGAGTGAGAGACTTCCCTTAAAGGCAAGAAATTATAAGTGCCATGGGAGAAGAGAAAGAGGAAGACCCTGACGAGATGGGTACTGTAACAGGCAATTCTTGCCTAATATCTGAAGAGAATATGAAGATGAACATGAAGATATTATCATCTAAGGTTGCCTGTAGCCGGTAATAGCTATGCTCATTCTAGACGTGGTCATCATTACGTGTAAGACCATTGCTTTCCCCTAGAATAATAATTGATAAACATGTGTGGGTGGCAACCATGTTCGCTACTTTAATAACTAGTATCAGTAAATAAGTTCTTCACTAATTAGGTGCTGGAATCGAATATTAAAAATGAGTATGGTTCTCAACGCAGTGAATGTCCAACTCCACAGCGGAACATAATGCATCGCACTCCTCGCCAGACACTGTTAGAACACAGTATGATCAAGTAACAAAAAGAAGACCTATGAAAGGAATCCTCATGAATAGTAAATAAAGCAAAGGAATCCCTCAACAGAAATTTCACACACGACGTCTGAAGTGTGCTGACATCCACTCTAGGCTAATGAAGCTTGGCTGGGATTCCCACTTATGCCGACTGAAATGTCATAACACGTTAACATAAGAAAATAGGTAGAATTTTTTTAACAGTTTTGGCAGAGGGGAAATCAAAGGAGACATCAAGACTTCATCTACTGACATGAGAAAAATGTTACCAGAAACCAGATCCGAAACGTGACTGGAACAAGAAGAAAGACTGTATTTGCTAACAGTTCATGGGAACAATAGCAAGATGTCTCACAAAATGTTTCTACATACCCTCTCTGTTACAGATTTGTGTGTCTGGACTGTCATGAGGAAGCTGGGAATGGACAGAATTTTTTGCCTGATATGAAAGGACAGCATTGCAAAAGGAGGAATATAATACAACTTCAAATAAAGGAGTCAGTGTGAGAGCGTACAGACTCCTTCCCTGTGTCGAGCCACATTGCATAAGGAAAGAAACAAGCAAAATATACCTTGATGTCCAACTCGGCATTGCAATGATTCACAAAAGGTACCAGGAGTGGATCAAGGAGAGTAAATATGTCTCCTTGAATTCTGTCATATTAAGGAGAAACACTGATGTATTCAAGCTAGGATATAATCTGTCATCCTACAAGACTAAAACGAACGTGTGAACTAAGCGAACTCTGCGATAGTTCTTCCATAGAGGAGAAAGTAAGATTGGCAGATGCATAAACCTTACACACTGCTAATAAAGCTATTGTCAGGGAGCTGTAAGAGAAAGACAAAAATCACTCCAGGCTCCCGTCAGTCCGGTGTCATCGCAAGTTTGGACCTGCAGAAAATGTTGGCTCCACCTCCAGCTGATGTGGGCGTTTATTACTACAAACAGAAATATCCCATCTTCAGTGTAACAGTATACTACGTGGGAAACAAAGAAGATTAGTTCTACATTTGCCAGGAGGCTATTGCTCGTCTTTGTCCAAATGAAATAGCGAGGTGTCTTCACAATTTATTACAGATCCAAGTGGTCTTTACAATTTCTTACAGGAACTGATCCCTGGTTTCGATGTTGCTTAAATTTTGAGTGTCTATCACACATCGCTTACTGGAAATGGATCACTCTCAGAGTGAAGGTGACTCACAGTGAGCGCACGCTCCCATCTACGTAACAAAGAAGAATCAGCCTGTGTGCGTTCCAGATCAGTGGGTAATTACAGTGGCAAGCGATACACAGTTAACGAACTGAGCCAGGACTTAATTTGCGCATTCAAGAAATTGGTACAGAAGCAACAGTGTATTTTAATTTTAAAAATTATCACCCTCAGTTGCACAGATTACCTAGCTTTACATAAGTTTCAGTAGGGATAACCCAACTTTCTTCAGAATAAAAGTAACTACCGCGTGTCCATAGTGGACATCGTCAAGCTAAGTACTTAGTTCCGAGGCAGTTTCAGATAAGTTTTTACAGTCTGACGATAACTATGGAGTTGTAGTTTTAGCTTGTCGATGTCCACTATGGACAAAAGGCAGTTACTTTTATTCTGAAGAAGGTTGGGTTATCCCGACTTAAACCTAGGTAAATCTAGGTAATCTGTGCAACTGAGGCTGTTGATTTTTTAAATTAAAATTAATATTTATACAGTTGCTGACAGGACCGTGAAATGTTGAAAATATTTAAGTTCTTACCTGCCGAAGCAACAGTGTATGTTCGGCACTAATAAAAATAAGGTGAAGGGGAGGATCGTACGGGAAATTGTTGTCTTAGGACGACTATATGAAGTGTACTTCGTATACACTTATCATGAAGCAGGAAAGGGTATTTTTGTGTAGAAGCGGTGTAGAGGAATGAAGTTATCTTCCCGAACATCCTCTAACGTCATATCACGGGCTGCTGCCGGTCGCTCAACTGAGGTTGAATGATCACTTGTCCTTATGCGACAGCATGTGCAACCCAACTACTTCCGTGAGTTCCTCTTGTGACAGTGCAAATGAAAATTTGAAAACACTATTTTGTAAGTTTTTGTTATCATAAAGTTATTGTAGTGCAACTTACGATGGAAATATGCTGTAGATTATTCGAAAGAAAAACACAGATAAGTCCGCAAACTCCATATGTGATAGTATAGGACGTTTAAATACCTTCATTTGTAACTGTTTATCTGTAATGTTTCAGTAAAATTGAAATGAATTTGAATTTACACTGTTGGTTTAAATTTCTTTTGCGTCTCCTACGAAATTTACGATCTGTAGTTAAGATATTAATACTTTGAGCCGTCGACATGCTTGTCCACCACTGAGACAGATGTGCACGATTAGCAATGCAGCATCAAATCGGGTGGGCACTGTAGTGCAAATGGCGCAGGGCCAACGCGCATGCGCTGAGCTAAGATTTGATGACTGTTCTGGGCATTACGTTACTGCCAAGAATCTTCAATCAGTTCGCGTCCGTGTTTACTTGGTGAAGCGAGTAAGGGCTTGTCGTTGTTGTTTGCTTACCTGATTATTGAGTCTTAGTTCTTTTTGACATTAGCAACGGCCAGTTGTGCTAAAGCTGGGAGGTAAACTATTACATAATGCACCAACTTTTAAAGTGTAATGCTAATATATCTTACAAACAACGTAGGCAGTGAAGCAGCCTGTTGGATAGAATGTGTATCAGGTTATATCGACCTGTGTTAAGTGCAACAGACAGTTAAGAATTCAAGCGTGGAGTCGTTCTCTCACAGTTATGTAACAATTTATATGCCTAGTAATCATACTCATTCAATGATAATACGAGGCAGAAACAATTAGAATCGCCCTAGCTTCTGTGTACTAAAAAGTAAACTGAGATGTGTGGTACCGTCTCATATAGTGAAGCCCTACTGTTCCTGTGCTGTCTCTGACAGAATTACGATGTCATCGGCGAACCTCAAAGTTTTTATTTTTTCTCCATGGATTTTAATACCTACTCCGGATTTTTCTTTTGTTTCCTTCACTACTTGCTCAATATACAGATTGAATAACATCAGGGATAGGCTACAACCCTGTCTTACCCCGTTACCAACCACTGCTTCCCTTTCATGCCTCTCGACTCTTATAACTGCCATCTGCTTTCTGTACGAATTGTAAATAGCCTTTCGCTCCCTGTATTTTAGCCCTGCCACCTTCAGAATTCGAAAGAGAGTATTCCTGTCAACGTTGTCAAAAGCTTTCTCTAAGTCTACAAATGCTAGAAATGTAGGTTTGCCTTTCCTTAATCTAGCTTCTAAGATAAGCCGTAGGGTCAGTATTGCCTCACGTGTTCCAATATTTCTACGGAATCCTGACTGATCTTCCCCGAGGTCGGATTCTACTAGTTTTTCCATTCGTCTGTAAAGAATTCTCGTTTGTGTTTTGCAGCTGTGACTTATTAAACTGATAGTTCGGTAATTTTCACATCTGTCAACACCTGCTTTCTTTGGGATTGGAATTATTATATTCTTCTTGAAGTCTGAGGGTATTTCGCCTGTCTCATACATCTTGCTCACCAGATGGTAGAGTTTAGTCAGGACTGGCTCTCCCAAAGCCGTCAGTAGTTCTAATGGAATCTTGTCTACTCCTGGGGCCTTGTTTCGACTCAGGTCTTTCAGTGCTCTGTAAAACTCTTCACGCAGTATCGTATCTTCCATTTCATCTTCATCTACATCCTCTTCCATTTCCATAATATTGTCCTCAAGTACATTGCCCTTGTATAGACCCTCTATATACTCCTTCCACCTTTCTGCTTTCCCTTCTTTGCTTAGAACTGGGTTACCATCTGAGTTCTTGATATTCATACAAGTGGTTCTCTTTTCTCCAAAGGTCTCTTTAATTTTCCTCTAGGCTGTATCTATCTGCTGAGATAAGCCTCTACATTCTTACATTTGTCCTCTAACCATCCCTGCTAAGCCATTTTTCACTTACCGTCGATCTCATTTTTGAGACGTTTGTATTCCTTTTTGCCTGCTTCATTTACTGCATTCTTATATTTTCTCCTTTCATCCATTAAATTCAATATTTCTTCTGTTACCCAAGGATTTCTACTAGCCCACGTCTTTTTACCTACTAGATCATCTGCTGCCTTCACTATTTTCTCTCAAAGCTATCCATTCTTCTTCTACTGTACTTCTTTCCCCAATTCCTGTCAGTTTTTCTCTTATGCTCTCCCTGAAATTCTGTACAACCTCTGGTTTAGTCAGTTTATCTAGGTCCCATCTCCTTTAATTCCCACCTTTTTGCAGTCTCTTCAGTGTTTCACCCTCAGATTGTTACTATTGATATCTCAATGCTTATTTGTTCCCAATCTTACACATTCCAAAGAATAGCGTTCAGTTGACTACATTGTTTTCAGTGTAATGGAGGGTTCTGACAAACTCCTTACAAACGTTAGAACGAGATAATTATTAGGTATTAATTACCATTTATACGCCTCCACACACCGATCACAGGCTGCAGTCACCAGAACTTGCATTTTTTAAGCCACTTGATGATTATTACCGATAAGCAGCTGACAAATAGGTTCGCACAAACAATGACAGAAATATTAGCCAGACAGGGATTACTACTCAGCTGTTACGAGCATCATACGGCGGAGACGCGACAGAATGAAACGCTGTCTGTGGCTTCTCCAAAACTGGAATATGGCTATGCGATCCCCAAATTTCTCAGGATTAGTACTTCGTGGCGACTACATCGAAATTAGAATCAGAACCTAGAAATAAGCAAGAAGAAGTAAATTGACAGGCATGTCACGAACTCCCAGGACCAACTAGACAAATCAATAGAAATGATACACTCCTCAATCATTCAACTCTGTGGCATTTCTGCTACGAATATTTTAAAGACTATCTGCTCACACAGCCCGATGTTGTACACCCAAGGAATAATTGTTGTGGTTGGCAGGAAAGCCAACACCGTTATTACAGGAGGCCGAAATGCACACGTTTTAGCTCACGCAGGCTGGCGTGAGGTCTGGAACACGAGAAGGGAATTAGAAGTGAGAAAAACGGACGTAGCTGGTGGAATACTTAACTTTAATCTCTTAATGATTAACGTCGCTCTTGACGGTACATGATTTACAATATCAATAGAAACTGAGCATGGAGCCTTGCTAGGTCGTAGCAAATAACGTAGCTGAAGGCTATGCTAACTATCGTCTCGGCAAATGAGAGTGTAGAAGTCAGTGACCCATCGCTAGCAAAGTCGGCTGTACAACTGGGGCGAGTGCTAGGAAGTCTCTCTAGACCTGCCTTGTGGCGGCAGATGGTCAAGAAGGGTGTTAGCAGAAGCATTGTCATGCTGGAGCAGATCAGAAAGACCGATGATTCACCACTGGGCTTAGCGCCAAGTGCTGAACTTTGATTATTTATGTTTTATATTTAAATGTTAGTACACAGTTCGAAATATGCTCTCACGATATCAACTAATGTGACGGATTTGTAATTATGATTTCATTAACTCTAAATTCACACTAAAAGCTTAGTTAAAGATTTCACGTCGTAAATCATTAGCGGACTGAACTAACCAGTTACAAGCGCTACCTTACGAAGGCAGTCGTTCTGGTGCTAGTATTCGTGCAACATGTCGTTGATACTAGTGATTGTTTTATGTTATTCAGACTAAGCAAAAATCTGAAACAGCCTCAGGAACCGTTTACGTACTGTCTCGTGGCGACACCAATATCGTGGAGATATTTCTATGAATCTCTATGCTGTTCGATAATTAGAATCTGCTATCTTTGATGTACGCCGGCCGTGGTGGTCTCGCGGTTCTAGGCGCTCAGTCCGGAACCGCGGGGCTGCTACGGTCGCAAGTTCGAATCCTGCCTCGTGCATGGATGTGTGTGATGTCCTTAGGTTAGTTAGGTTTAATTAGTTCTAAGTTCTAGGGGATTGATGACCACAGATGTTAAATCCAATACTGCTCAGAGCCATTTGAACCATCTTTGATGTACATATTGTTTTTAAACTGGTTCTCAATTGATTTAATATAACGGCAATTCATTTCCCTGATTTTAAAACTGAAAGCAATAAAAAGCGATGTGTCGTCAATTATGTTTAGAGTTTCGTTGCTGGCATATTAAGATCTGTGGCCGACGTAGGGGAAGACCAATGGAAACGCTGATACAACTTTAGAAGACAGGGCGTAAGTAAATCTCCCCTTCTGTCAAGCCAGGAAAAAACGAAACTCGATAGATCTGTTCACTGTGAGTTTTTCCCAGCACTCCACACGCAACAATTCGCAAGGAACAGCTATCGCTGTTAGCCTGTCTCACACACTGCTCTAGGGGCATTCCATACCTCATACTAATCAGTTACTTACATGGAGAGGTACGCGGAACCTCTACAAGGGGAATAAAATTGCCGTAGTAACAGTCGTTACAAGTGGATCGTTACAACTGCCACAAAACAAACCTTTAGTAGCATCCGCACAGAGTTTTGTTTTGTATGTCTTGAGAGGATACCACCCTTCTTATTCCAGTGAAAATACCTGGTGATCAGGAGATCAGTATAAATTTGAAAACTGAATAAATCACGGAATAATGTATACAGAGAGATACAAATTGACACACATGGAATGACATGGGGTTTTATTAAAACCAAAAAGTACAAAAGTTCAAAAAATGTCCGACTGATTGCGCTTCATCTGATCAGAATAGCAATAATTAGCATAACAAAATAAGACAAACAAAGATGATGTTCTTTGCAGGAAATGCCAAATATGTCCACCATAATTCCTCAAAAATAGCTGTAGTCGAGGAACAATGTTGTGAACAGCACTGTGAAGCATGCCCAGAGTTATGGTGAGGCATTGGCGTCGGATGTTGTCTTTCAGCATCCCTAGAGATGTCAGTCATTCACGATACACTTGCGACTTGAGGTGCCCCAAAGCCAATAATCCCACGGACGGAGGTCTGGGGACCTAGGAGGCCAAGCATCACGAAAGTGGTGGATGAGCACACGATCATCACCAAACTACGGTCGTAAGAGATCTTTCACGCGTCTAGCAATATGCGGTGGTTCTAATAAAACCCCATCTCATTCCAAGCATGTATGTCAATTTTTACCTCTCTAAGTACATTATTCCGTGGTTTATTAAGTTTTCAAATTTATACTTACTTTTTGATTACTCGTTTGCAGTTTATTTCAGTAAATTATCAGTTTATTCGCTGTGTAATTTCCTACCGGAGTATGCAGTCTCCCACTATAATGTATGTAAGAGCATATCCCCTAGATACGAGATGTGGATAGTGAACGCTATCGAGGACCGCTCAGTGACTCGATTCTATCAAATTGCTGACATTAATGCGGAAAAGCCCCAGCCCTATCTGATTATACAATCACAGTTACTTACGGTGGGCACTGATTTAGCTATGCAGCAGGTAACGGTAATAAGGAAACAAATGAAACGCTCAGTGAGCCATTCAATAAATATGATACTCAGGTCATCCACATCCCACTTAAATAATCAAAAACTTTATTTGCTGCCAACTGAAGGCTAGGACTGTGATAAATTGCAGGAATGGTGGGACAAAATGGGGGGAAAGAACGTCTTGTGGCCAGTGGACAGACAGTGTGGACATCAATCTCATTTTATTTTGAACAACATGGCCGTTTATTCAAGGCTTCAAAACTGCCCACACCATGTATGAAAAGAATGTGTCAGAAAACTAATCTAATCTATGAACAGGACATGGAACTATTTCTACAGGTTAACCTAACAATTTCATCGTAGATTGTTACCGAAATCTTTCAAATACGATCTAAGTGGTTTCATATACATGTCGTGACTGTACAAGAAAATGCTGGTCAGGACGTGCCCACATTATTACGTGACTAGTGTTTTTCACTCTCCCCTTCACCCTCAAACACTTTATGAATCATGTATTGAAAGTTCTTCAAGCTCAAACGCATTAATAAAGCGTATTAAGCCGTAACCACAGATCAACTTTAGAGGTTAAACAAAAATTATTCCTCCCAATTAAACAAATCATATCACACGCTGTAAATCATAAAACTGACACAGTAATCATCACATGATTTCTTTTCTCAAGTATACAACACTCGCAAACTTCCTACTATAATTCTTTGCATGCTGCATAATTGGGCTTCGTATTGCCTAGTGCCTGTGAGAGCAATGGCATTTACTCACCGAGTGTCCGTTCCTGGGAGTTAGCAAGTAGTCACACACAAGCTGTGAAACTTATAACCTCACACGAAAAGAGCAACTGAAGGAACTGTAAGCACCCTTCGTTTCCACTGACCGTGTGGCTGAGGCCACCAGACGTAATGACGCCAGACGTAATGACTCAGTTACTATGAAACGTCCCCTTGGAAAAATTATACAAGATTGTGCTAAAAACTGACACTATTTTTAGTGCATAGCAGCCTGACTTTCAAAAATCTCTACAAAAGAATGGCCCTGACTAACATTAACCTATACGTTTCACAAATCGCTTACCTCACAAAAATCTTGGTTACTCGAACTACTGCAATACAGCGAGCGCCACTACTGCCAGCTAAATAAAAGATTCAAACTACTGAAGGCGCTAACTACTGACAGGCGTAGTTAGCAAATGAAAGATTTTGATAGAGAACAAACAATGTATTTACCTTAATAGTCATAATATATATAGCAGTTCATGACATCCAGTCTTACAACTTACAAAACTCCGCCATCTCTCTCCCCACGTTCACAACTGCTGGCGGCTCACCTCCTACTGCGCAACGCTACGCGCCGCTAACATCCAGCTGCCCAACACTACAATGGCGAGTATTACAACAATGCCAACCAGCCACTGACTGCACACAGCACAGCCAGTGATTTTTCATACAGAGCGTTTTATGGCGTTACCAATAAAAAAACCTAAACAGCCTACTTATATAGCCCCCATGCTCCCGACAAAAAAATTTACAAATTGTTTTCGGCAGTGGCCAATAATGATTTGATAACATTTTTCATAATTACAATAACAAAAATATCAAATGCACACACTTATCGATACAATGTTGGTCAAAAGCTAAAATATTCTCACAGTCCATAAAGACCGTCCTGAGCGTTCATCACATTAAAATAGCAGTGGTTTTCTCAATGTCTGAGCAGTAAAAGAAAATATACACAGAAGGTGTGGATTTCTAAGCAGTCTTGAAGAAGTAGTGTTGTCCTTCCAACGGCAAGACAGTGCTGACTCTTGACATGCTGACAGGTAATGGGCCACAACAGAGCAAACCCATAGCAGAGTCATTTGACGTTTTGAAGAATATTGGTAGGTTGGTCATCACAGAGCAGACCCACTGTAGTCCTAGTAGAGATTATGGTATTGGTGGGTCACCAGACATGCAGACCCACTGCAGTCCTTGTAGAAATAATGGTATTGGTGCGTCAAAGGTGTAGACCCACATTAGTCCTTGTAGGGATGGCTAGCAGCTAACTGTTGCGACTGTGCAGGTGCACAATCACCATCGAAGAGTCTTGTGGACAATATAGCAAGTCCATAAACCACCACTCATCCACTCACAATTTTTTTTAAATGTCCTTAGAATGAGCAATGCTGTTAACCAATCCCTTGCTGAGTTATTAACACACGTGCAAACAGTATCAGTTCCTACTTCTCACATATTGTCCATATACTATGACCAACAGAAACGTGTGCAATGAAATGTAATTTACAAGTTACTTATTTTGATGAACTGGTGTCAATTACAATTTTATAACATAAGAATACAATAACAAAGGTACAAAATGTATCATTAAAGAACATAATAGTACAGATAACATTTGTAATAATACAGGCTTTACAGAACAATAGAAATTAACATATACATCTGCATTACAGGAATTATGACATAAGTAAATACATAAACGATCAGAATAACTTTTGAAACAACTTCATTCATGAGCATTAAAACAAAACAGAATAAATAATGTCTAAGCATCTTTACAATATAAATAACACAGTAATAGAAAATTTCCACAACATAACTCGTATCAGCTAAACACACAAAGAGAGGAAAAATACAAATACAAAAGGGTACACAAACACATAGAGGGATAACACAAAAGGAAAGGACAGGGTTTGTTTTACTGCAGTATTTTGCATAGAGATCTCCCTTCTTTCATCATTATTCCCAAAAAGTCCTATCTAAGCCTGCTTTCTGTATTCTGTTCACATCCTCTTTCAAAAATAGTTTTTCTCCACTGTACTCTACTTTTTTGGCCAAACCGTTTTCTTATAGCTTCTCAATGCTTTTCTTCCAATTCACCATATTTAGTTTGTTATATAGTCTACCCCCTCTTAAGCTAACTTAAATCTACTGAGCTCAGATGCTTATCTAAGGGACGAGGCAATGCACCAGCACAAAACAATTAATACAAACAGCAATGACGAAAAAATGCAAGTAAGCAAAGCATGCAGCAATAAATGTAATGACTTATATCTAAACATGACAAACCCACAGGCAGAAAAAATAGTACACTAAAGACAACAACGCAGATAAGGGAAATGTATATTCACATACTAATATCTATGTCATTAAAGTGGTTCACCACAAAACTAATTCTACAAAAGATATTACCAAGTAGTTGAAAAGAAAATTAAGTATGCAGTAACTGTTATTAATCCCTTCTTATTGTTCTTTCCTTTCCAAGTGCTCCTTTTTCGAAGAACGTGGATGATAAAATGATTATTTAATAGATCTGTTGACAGAAAGTGTTCACATTAGCAAATGCATTTAATTTTATTTTATAAAACCAATGCTGCAACACAACTGGAAACTAGATATCAAATGAAATAAGCAACTATGAAAAGCAAAGCACAAAAATATCATTCAATAGTCATGTGACATTTCATAAGTTAGTAGAAATTCTCTCAACTCTCGTAGAAAGACGCTTATCGTAATCAAGTGTGCTGATGTAAGTATCTTTCCAAGTAATGAGCGTGTCGTATTTGCGATGCTTTCTACAAAGGACTGTCAATAGCGAGGATAATGGCCTCTGTTTTTCACCTAATGGCTTTCTTTTGTCAGGTGGCTGTCGCGCAGCTGGGTGCCCACGACGTATTACGTGCAGGTGGTCACTTAACTGTCTTACCGAAATATTTACGACACCAGTTTCCGCTACAGTGGCAGTCTCATATAAAAAATTTCACAGGTCAAGAAGTTGCGTTACACATCTGTAGAAACCAAATCCTATTGATATAACAGTGTCCAAAAAATTTTCGTCGGCATTGTAATACATTCACGCATTTAAATACATTTCATAACTCTTAAAGTATGATTCTTGGTTTCCAACAACCTTTTTCACAAACCAGAGTCCCTAACCACTACTCATTATTCCTTGCTTTATTACACATAAACATATTCGTAGACACTTCTTCAATATTTCATCATAATAAATATGTAGCATAATCAAATTCCTCATATAGCATCACCTTATTGATCATAAACATACCTCAACAGCGTAATACACATAGTCATCGTAATAATACGAGGGTCAGTCAAAAAGTAATGCCTCCTATTTTTTTTCTACGTTTAATTGTCAGCAAATTTAAATGCAATTACATAGGTTGAAAACCACAACATTGAGGATCATTTTGTCATTTTTCAATGTAATCTCCGCCCATCTCTACAGTTTTGGTCCATCTTTGAACAAGGGTATGTATCCCAGCGCGGTAGAAATCACAGCTCTGCTTCCTAAGCCATTGACGCACGGATGTTTTGACGGCCTCCTCATCTTCAAAATGAATCACACTGACTTTACTAAGAGAAATAATGCGACACATTTCATCTGCAGTCACCCGACGGTCACCACGAATGATGTCATCAACTTGCTGAACGTTGTGTGGAGTCACTGCACTCACCGGCCTGCCGCTCCGCTTTTCGTCAGTCAACGGTGTTTGCCCTTCAGCTTCCTTACAACGACGAACCCATCGTCTAACAGTGCTGACATCCACTGTCACAACACCATACACCTTCTTCAGTCTTTCATGAATGCGTATGGGCGTTTCACCTTCTGCATTCAAGAATTCAATACACAACGCTGTCTCAAACGAACATCGATGTCGGCCATCTTACAAACTTCTGCTGTGCTGCCACCTGTTGACACAGAAAGTTACTACTGCAGTGGATTGCAGAAGGTTTGAGGAATGGCGCCAAATTCAAATTTGTCACTTAATTTTTTTAAGTAGGAAAAAAATGGGAGGCATTACTTTTTGACCGACCCTCGTAACATCATAACACCTCAGTCAACTCACAAAAATCGTCATAGCTTCCTCCAATAATTTCAAAACCTAAAAAAAAAATTCTCTGCTCATGTGAAAAGTGTCATCTGCCTCAAACGGACTTTAAAAATCATGATCCCATAACAAATACATCATTCAAAGCTCTCATAATATCACAATGGTTCTGAAAAAATATGAACAGTTCACAAAGTACAGACAAAATACAATTTCATAAGTCTGAAGTCATCGTAATGTAATTATATCCTCAGGTGTTACAGATTACAGCAATGGAATGAAACGTATCATGGAAAACCTTTGTAACATTGTACTTCAAATGTCTTTAAAAATAAATGTTTAAGTACAAAACTAATCACTCAAATACGTGTATTGTAGCTGTAAACTGTGCGTCTTGTTGTAAGATAATCTCTGTGGAAGTGTCGTAGTGATCGTCCTCCGAAAGCTAAGTTCTGCGGAAGTCAATGTACTTACCTCATGATAAACAAAAGTGACATGCTTTGCGTATAGATATCGTAGTTACTACGCTTATTGCCGTGATGAAGTAAGTACTGTACTGTAACGTATTGTTGTGCTACAGAAAAGGCTGTCTCATTGTAGCTATACATCAAAGTTACTACTGAAACATGTTTTCCTTTCCAGAAGAATTCAGAAAAACTGTGCATATATAAAACAGATACACCGCAAAAGCACAATGTAAATTGTGTCACACATTAGTAGCGTTGTGATATAATCGTGTAGCTATCAAAGAAATCAAATGCTAAGTCATCTTTAATCTCACAGAAAGTACTTCAAATAAAGGATGACTTTTCAACTAAACAAAAATGTTCAATTAAAATCTCACTAACAATATATGTTCTAAGTGTGGAAGCCTTATAGTCGTTACGTAATCGTGCAACTAACAAGCAAGAATGTACAAATAAGAACACTGTGTCGTCTGTTCATTATAACAATGCATTCGTAATTTCAGTTTACAAATGTTCCCTAGGTTATAGACTGGATAGTTAACTTCAAAACATTGTTGCGTGTTAACAGATTCTATGTCTGACAAAACATACTAGAAATGTGAAGTGAAATGTTTTATGGCAAAGACAAAGTTAAAAAGCAGATTATATTTCAATAAACGGTTTTACATGTGAAATGTGGTGTAAACCTTTACTCTTCCTTGTACGCAGAGTTTCAACTTCAACGCAATTGTCATGTGATATACGTCGCTAAAGAATGCTAAGATTGTTCTCAAGGTTAGCGTCTGTTATTTTTCTCTGAGCCAGCCGGCGCACGCGGCTGCCTGCGGTGCGGGTCATTGTCTGCCTCTTTGTTGGCGAGCGTCATTATTACGATTTGGAGACAAATTCACCTTGCCGAGACGGTCCTGATCTGTTTGAAACCCGCGAGTTCTGATGAAATTCAGGTCTGTCGTTACGATGATATCGTCTGTCGTCATGTCGGTAGATTCCATAGTCTCTTTCTTGTCGGTCACATGGTGGAGAATTTCTCCCGGAATTGTACCTGCGCACGGGACTGTAGCGTCTAAAGTTATTCTGTCTCCCTTGATAATAATTATTTTGGTTCTCATATTGTCTGTTTCTCTGATTGTCTCTGTGATAGTCACTACCGCGGAGAGGTGATCTTTCCCTGTAATTATTACTACTCTGCCAACGGTTGTCATACGGTTGGTGTCTGTTCTGGTCACGATTTACGTTGTACGAATAGCCTTGTGGTGTATTATTTCTGTCATGGCGGAATTGTGACAGATTGTGACCTGTAATTGTTGTGCTCTTGTTTTCGCGGTCCTCGATTGTCAGTGTCAATTTCCATTTCTTGTAACAGTCCGTGAAAAGCTTCAATGTCGTCTTTGCATCGTCCTGCTAAAATAATATGTCGTAAATGTTCAGGCAATTTGATTAAGCAAATGCGGATGAGTTCTGACGGGCTGTATGGGTTTGAAAGATATTGATTCTAATGCAACATGTCTTCAAAATATTTGACAAGACTGGAAAATTCAGATTGTTCAAAGTGTGTCATCGTCATGATGTTATGTTTTATTCGGTCTGGTGTAGCTTGAGACCATTATGCTGAGGGAAAGGCATGATAAAATTCGCCTTCACTGTGACAATCGTGAATGACCGATCGCATACTTACAGCTGGTTCATTCTCCAAGTAGCCACACATAAATTCTAATCTGTGTTCTAATGACCAGTTGGGAGGAAAACAATGAGAGAATTGATGAAGCCACGCTTGTGGATGAATGTCGTTGCCAGGATTCTTAAATGTTTTGAATTTAAGTGTCGTAATGAACGGCTTATAGTCAAAATCATCGTGTCGGCGAGTCGCATGTCGGTCATTGTTACGTCGTTTCGGTGGTTCCATCTCAAAATTCGGTATACCTTGCCAATTTCTTTCATAATTTCCGAAGTGCCCTGTGTTATTATTTTGTGGCTTCTCCGTATTTCTAAGTCCCTCTTCCCGTGTTGGAGCGCAAGTGTCCTGTGAAATACGTAATTCTTGTATTACCTGTGTCAGCTGAACTTGTACTTCCCGGATTTCTCTTTGGTGTTGCGTATTAATTTGATTCGGATTTTGTTTGAATTTCCTAATTTGATCGCACTCTTCTGTGTCATTCATATCATCATCTACCTTTGCGGATAAGTTAATGAACTAATCCGAAAGTTCGACTACTTTCTCCGATAGTGTACTTATTTCCTCAGTGTGTTTTTCTGAACCAAATTTCAGAGTCTCCATTTGTGTTGAAATCGTATCTACTGTGTCCTTTAAGTTTTCATGAGTTTTTGCAAGTTGCGTAACCGAATCGGTAGATGCAACTGAGTCCATTTTAGCATTCAAGGTGTCGTGATTTTCACGAACAATAGTTTGCAGTTCTTTTATGGCTGCTTCATGATTCTGTAAAGCATTTTCATGCCGCAAAAAATAGTTTGAAAATGCTCAGAAATTTGTGTTTTAACGTCATTACAGACATTTTGACATTTCGATTCGATTTTATGTAACTCAGTAGTTAAATCTTCACATGTTTGTTCAAGCTTATGTTCCACTGAGTCTAACTTTTGAAGCTTTTGTTCTATTGTATCTAACTGTTGCTATGTTTGTCTCTGGTGTTGTTCCATTGTGTCTAACTTTTGAAGATTTTTTTCCATTGTGTCTAAGTTTTGAAGCTTTTGTTGTTTTTGTCTCTAGTTGTGTTTCATTTATTGCATTAATTACAATAATAATGTATTAGTGTCTGGAATCTGTTCCTCTATACTTTTCGGCAGTGCATTTGCACCGGCAACATTCACATTTTGACAAGCAGAAAATGTGTCTTGACTTATTTGAGAAAACGGTGAGGACGCAAAACCTGAATGTACAGTATTTCCTAGATTGTGTCCTGTCATTTCGGATTCCTGACGCGAGCTGTTGCCGACCGATCGATCGATAATGCTTCCCTGTTCACTAATTGTTTCACTGCCTACACCATTATTTGCAGCCTGCTCCATTTCCCTATGCACTATTACCAAATTACTACTTTGAACATTAGTTAATTCATTACATGGTGACGCTAACACACTGCTTTCGTCTTCACTGTTATGTCTCAATTTACTTTGGAGCCTAGTATTACGTTTTTCACACGCCATTATTTTCAGAATATTTCACACGACAACACAGAAAAACACAATTTGAAGAGCAAAAATAAGAGAACACATCAACACAGCACTGAAAATAATATCTAATTACTTGCAAGCGCAGTTGCGAAATACTTGGTGCAAATCTACATGCATGCCACAACTGTTTTACTGTACAACAATGAAAAACTACAACTACAAAGGAAATTCTCTCTACAATTACGCACTAGCAATAAACAAAAGCTACACTAATTACACAAACTACAAGAAAAAATCAGAAGATTCCAGTGAGGTATCTTCGGCTAAGGGTCGACATATGAAACGTCCCCTTAGAAAAATTATATAGGACTGGGCTTAAACTGACACACAATATTTTTAGCTCAACGCAATCTGACTTTCAAAAATCTCTACAAAATAATGGCCCTGGCTAACATTAACCTATACGTTTCACAAATCGCTTACCTCACAAAAATCTTGGTTACTCGAACTACTGCAATACAGCGAGCGCCACTACTGCCAGCTAACTAAAAGATTCAAACTACTGAAGGCGCTAACTACTGACAGGCATAGTTAGCAAATGAAGGACTTTAATAGAGAACAAACAATGTATTTACCTTAATAGTCATAATATATATAGCAGTTCATGACATCCAGTCTTACAAATTAAAAAGCTCCGCCATCTCTTTCCCCACGTCCACCACTGCTGGCGGCTCACCACCTACTGCGCAACGCTACGCGCCGCTAACATCCAGCTGCACAACACTACAATGGCGAGTATTAAAACAATGCCAACCAGCCACTGACTGCACACAGCAAAGCCAGTGATTTTTGATACAGAGCACTACGTGGCGTTACCAATACAAAAACCTAAACAGCCTACTTACAACTAAAATAGCTACTCGTCCGCCCAACAATTACTTCACACGCAATTATTTCTACTTATTACTTCAAGCTGGGATGCATAGTACTAAGAAGGAAATAGGCAGCCTTCACCTTGTCTGCCCAAATACAGACCAAGAGGTGTACTGGAGCCAAACTAAATCTTTACTCACCATGAAATAGTGCTTAAACGAAAAAAAAATCTTCATACACAGATTAAATCTAGGACTTAATCACCCACAAGACAATAAACAATTAAACCTTATCTAAGCACACGTATAATTTCGTCTTTATTATCAAGACAAGGACCTAACTAACAAAATCTTCCCTAGTTTAAAATCCTAACATAAAAGAGCAAATATCTCCCTTCGCTTTCTTCAAGCATTTCCTGTGAAGAAAATAGATTAGTATGTAACTTATCTCACAAATATCACATACAGTACCAACAGTCTTGAGGTAACTAGAGCATATACAAAACGCAATTTCACTCCTTCTCAGTCAGCGCCCAAGTTCTTAACATGGAGCCCTTGAAGACAGACCATTCTCCTTTCGGTTTGTGGAGAACAGGGTAGCCAACCAGGGCACACTGCACCTTCGTCTTCTACGCCCAAGAGGGATGATCGTAAGTTGGTAATGGCACATATAGCAGACGACACACTCATGGCGACAAACACACAGTGTACCACATTCAACACCAGAAAATTACGCAACACACAAAGCATACCTAAAAAGGAGTACTAGTGCAAACGAGGAAAGGGACAGGACGTGCTAAAGAATGAAAAAATTACTACATATTATGTACTCCTTCCAGAGGCTTTCAGTACATCACAGGGAAAACCACCGATCGTGGCTTAACGTCAGAATTTTTCAAAATAAGTGTTCAAGTGTAACAACATTACCCTTTCGCAAAACTGCGGATAGAGAAGTCAATATTTGTGGCGGTCTATAAGTACCATGAAGGTAGAAGAGTTTACATGAACAACAGCTACATAGTATTCAGACACTTACATATAAAAGGCACATAGTGATGTACATTTAGAGGCTGAGCATTCCATATTCTCGTGAGTGGCACGTGGAAATATAGTCAGTTAATAGAGCTTTGGTCTCCCTTTGTCATTCTAATTATGAAAACGTTAGATTAGCTGTACAGAGAGCTTTATCTTGGTATAAGCACTTTTGGCGAACTTGTACAGTAGTTTATACGTTCCTGTACCGTTGGATGTTAGCAAATGAAAAGTCGACTTAGAAAAATTATAGATGACTGTGCTGGTAAACCTCTTACATTATTTGATTTTCGAACAGCTGAGCAGAACTGAACGTACTCAGACATTTCGCTCTTTGCCTATTCTGATCAACACTAAACTGACACACAATAGGTTTAGCGCAACGCAATCTGACTTTCAAAACGCCCTACAAAAGAATGGCCCTGATTAACAACAATCTAAACCATTCATGCATCACTTACCTCACAAAAATCTTTGTTACTTGAATTAATGCAATACAGCGAGCGCCAATACTGCCAGCTAAATAAAAGATTCTAACTACCGAAGGCACTAACTACTGATAGGCATAGTTAGCAAATGAAAGATTTGGATAGAAACAAACAATGTATTTACCTTAATAGTGTTCAAATGTCATTATATATCAGTTCATAACATCCAGTCTTACAAATTAACTGTCTCTGATGGACACACGTCCAGATCATCCGCTCTCAAAACTCCGCCATTTCTCTCCCCACATCCACCACTGCTGGCGACTCACCTCCAACTGCGCAACGCTACGCGCTGTTAACAGCCAACTGCCCAGTACTACAATAGCAAATATTGCAACAGTGTCGACCAGCCTCAGACTGCACACAGCACAGTCAGTGATTTTCATACAGAGAGCTACATGGCGTTACCAACATAAAAACCTAAACAGCCTACTTACACAAGGTATGGAATCCGCTTAGGAACTATCGAGCAAGAACCTGAAGACTGTTTGCAACTACGGTTATGTGGTAATTGTTCCGAGGACATTGTAGATATACGTATACCTCTGTGGGTTGAATGCTCTTGCCACCCGCGGTGGCCGAGCGGTTCTAGTCGCTTCAGTCTGGAACCGCACCACTGCTACGGTCGCAGGTTCGAATCCTGCCTCGGGCATGGATGTGTGTAACGTCCTTAGATTAGTTAGGTTTAATTAGTTCTAAATTCTAGGGTACTGATGACCTCAGATGTTAAGTCCCATAGTGCTCAGAGCCATTTGAACCATTTGAATGTTCTTCCTCTCCGCAAACACAAAGAGGGGTGGCGCTTGAGCCGGTTTATTTATTTATTTAATCGTATGGCTAGGGCCCCACGCCGGGCAGGCCGTTCGCCGGTCGCCGGTTTTTCAATATGACGCCACTTCGGCGACCTGCAGTCGATGAGGGTGATAGGATGATAATGATGATGACAGCACAACACCCTGTCCCTCGGTGGAGAAAATTCCCCGAGCCAGTCGGGAATCGAACCCGGGTCCAGATGATTGACTATCCGTCACGCTGACCATTCAGCTACCGGAGGCGGACTGTTGATCCGGTAGAAATGTTTGTCGAACTTCCAATGATTAAATTTCAGCCGTACTGTAACTGTCGTGCAGTTCCTTGATGTTTTTGCCTTTTACCACGGTACTCTTGGAATCATGGTATGAACTAGTGCTTAGTGGCTCCTTTGATTTGAAGCTGAAGATCTATCCACGCGTTGTTGTTTTAGAGCTTGGTATTGTACTCCTCTGACGACCCTGCTTTCGGATTTGGACCTGACTACGATTATGGCGTGACAATGTTGTACGCTATGTGATAAAAACTCGTGTACAACATGAACATCGCTGACAGACAGAGCATGTTCTGACGGCCTCTTATCAAGAAGGCCCCTCCGTTGCCTACGGTGTTTCGTGAAATCCATGACACGGCTTGTTGCCGCCGTTGTTCATTGCGAAAAGTAGTGCCAGGTGATACTGAGCAGGCGTCTGTAATTCAGCTCAACTGCTCTCTAAGTGTACAGAGAGAGAACGGGAGGGAGGCATGGTTCAAATGGTTCAAATGGCTCTGAGCACTATGGGACTCATCTTCTGAGATCGTCAGTCCCCTACTCTTATAACTACATAAAACTAACTAACCTAAGGACATCACAAACATCCAAGCCCGAGGCAGGATTCGAACCTGCGACCGTAGCGGTCACGCGGTTCCAAACTGAAGCGCTTAGAACCGCACGGCCACTCCGGCTGCCGGTGGGATGCATCCTGTCCAGTCATGCCGTGACACTCGTAGGCTCAGTTTATCGGCCCGCGGCTGCAGAAAGCTAAGTTCAATACGTTTCACCCGGTTCGCCACTCAAGCTGACGCTGGCAACGCTCAAACAATTAATAATTATTTATTTTTATTGCCAGGAGACGCACTGAAAGCAGTCAAAAGGAAGATTTTTTGACCTGAAACGTTTCTCTCCATGTCTGCGTTGTTCCATTATACCGTTATGCTTGACTTTCTGAGAAAATATGATATGATGCACACTCCGGTCGAAGATAGCTTCAAGTATTGATAAGCAGGTGGAGACTGTACAGGAAAAAACGTTGCATGACATTACCTTTTTGTAACTGACACGGTGGCAGAAAATTTAAAGACGTGAACATATGAAAATAGATTGACTTACGCCACTTTCGTGATGAATTCGCTGCTAATAGGTTTCTCATCCAATGAAGATATGGTGAAGAGAACATTCGACGTTATTTATTATAATGTCCCCAATAACCCAGTAATTACATCAAGAACATTTCTTTTATCTTAGTGAGTATTTTAGAAAGTGATAACTGTAATTTTTTGGTCATAATATTCCCCAACAGACTAATACACATCTCATAAAAACATATTCCTCCGTGTCTCCTGTTTCGTTCGCTGTTATTACTCATGTCAAACGAAATACTTTGTGAATAAACAAGTGTGTGACGAGAAAAAAAATGGCGAAAAATGAACGCTGAAAACTTTTTCCTATGGTGAGCTTTGATTGTAAGTAATAAAGAATGCAGATTGTTAGATACATATTTTAGCATTTTTTTTTTAATTTCAGTTTTCCAAAGTGTGAAAATCCACAAGAATAGCAGTGCTCCAAAATCATAAGCTATTACATACGAGGATGTGTCCATGTAAGGCTAACCAAACGGTAACCAGATCTACAAATTTTGATTGTTCTAGTGTTATTCAGTAGTATATCAGAACGATTCGTAGCTACACGGGTAAGAATCGAGTAAAACGTACTTTGGGATAAGCGAATTTGTGTGATTTTCGCCCTCCAGTATGAAATATTTTCTACTACAGAGTGGCGGAGTAATCGGATAACATAGTACGACTTCGTACAGTTGTACTATGAGTGAACGGGAAATTCCATGGTGTCTTTGTAATACAAAACGGTCAGTGAGTACAGAGCCATGTATGAAACGAAAGTGTAACTTGATGTTATGCTACTTTCTAATAATTCGTAGCAGTTTGCTTTCTGTCCTAAGTTACTTATCTATATTATTATAAAAATACTTTTGTATTATTGAACGGAATTATCGATATCGCACGACATATATTTAATAGCTAACAATGAAAATAACTTATTTGACTAGGGAAACTTGCTGACTTCTTTGTACACACTAGGTCCGACTAAACGCGGTGAACGTTCTACCATTTGGACAGCAAAAACGAGCTGCCAGAGGCTGTTCGTTCTCAGTTAAATTGTATCCTTTCGATTTGCATATACAGTTTCATTTCACATTTGATGATGAATTATGTTATTTTTTAATACTTGCTGATGTTTTTAAGAGACAAATAGAATTGGTACTATGACCTAAAGCGATTCACCACCATTCCAGAAAAAAATTTCAACTCTCCCCTATATCTCTAAATTCCGTGAGACGCACGTTTATCCTATCCCTGTGAGCAAAATATGCACGTTCTCGCGTGTACGACTGTATGGAAATAATGACATCACGCTCAATAACGGATAATGCAGGCTAAATGGAACACTGCAGACGTCTTTTTTTTTAACTTCATTTTTGATGAGCTAGAAACGGATGCTATAAATGATTTTCGGAGAGCATGCGACATTTGATCATACAATGTAAGCTTTCACGGCCGGTATTGTCTTCACTTAAAACTTCTGGGCTGATAGGCCGTGGTCGAAGTATAAATCTCTCTCCTGACGTTTCGTCTCCAACTGCGGGAGACATCCTTGGAGGTAAAGCGGCGAACTGCGAAGAGAACTCGAGGAAGCGCTGATTATATAAGCCGTACAGAGGGCGCCACAGTTGATCACGTGGCGTCGGCTATGAGATTGTCTCTGGTGATGCCAACATTCTCGATTGAAAGTAATCGATCGTCACGCTTGCGGTGCAACGCTGACATCCAAATTTTATCCCTCGTCTTTCCTGATAAAATTATTACGATGTTTATCAAGCTCGATAGCCTCTCTATACAAACGTGCATAATAATGTGAGGTTTTTGATATAACGCTTGTCTCGCTGAATTTTATTTCATGATCACCTTCCTGGTAAACATGTTCCGCTACGGCCGATTTATCCGTATAACCCAGGCGGCAATTCCTCTTATGTTCAACAAGACGGGTGTTCACACTTCTCTTTGTGGTACCGATGTAAACCTGTCCACAACTACAACGTGCATCTTTTGCCGACCTTAAAAATTCTTTAAAATTCCTAGTGGATCTGAAAGTAGTTTCCACTCCATACTTGCCTAAAACTTTCCCGATGCGATCTGTGACCTTACTAATGAACGGAAGAAAAACTTTGCCCTTGGGCGACTGTTGTTCGTCGCTGCTCCTGATTCTCTGCCTAGAGCGAAGTGGGGCAATATACCCCAAGGGCTCTTCGACAGTTTGGTAAACCAGGATGAATAACAGGTACAATATGTCCACTAGTGCCCTAGGAAAACATACTCCTAACTATGAGTCCAATATCTACCTGTCTGTTGGGAGTCTGATCTATGTCAAACATGAACGTTATTTATGTCTATTATCTTGCTTTGCCACGTGGTGAAATCTGTACCACTTGTTATAAATATTCCGCCCAATCTCTCTTATATATGTCTATTTGAGTGGAAAAATAATGCGAACACCTGTACTTAGTAGGGAATGGTTTATTAAGGAGTTGGAACCCCTTTTGCCCATAATACAGCTGCCATTCTCCCTGGAATACTGGTATATAGTGATTGTATAGTATAAGTGGAACGTTATGCCACTCTTGGATAAGAATTTCTTCTGACTCCTGTAGTGACGAGGGAGGCGGAAATCTGCTCCGGAATCTGCGCTCCAACAACGGTGAACAGGTTTTTCTAGAATATTGAAGTCTGGGGACGGTGCTGGCCAGGGAAGACACTAACGTTCAGCTGCATGCTTCTCATACCACGAATGTTCTGTCCTGGCTGTGTGAATGGGTGCATTGTCGTCCTGAAACATGCCATCATTGCTGGGGAACAACATTTGAATCATGGGGTGCACTTGATCACCTACACTGTTCACATAATCTCTGTCTGTAACACGGCCTTTCAGAGTAATGTTGGGTCCAGCAGACTACAATGATATGGCTGCCCACACCATCACATTTCCACAACCATGCTTAACCGTTGGAACCAACCAACCAGGATTGTAGGCTTCTTTAGGCATTCTCCTGATGTAAACACGGCCCGATGTAGTAAATAACGAACACACTGACTCGTCAGATCATATGACGTGTTTCTACTGATCAGCCATCCAGGATCATGTTTTACTCTTCTTTGCATTGTTTGTCGTCACTAACGGTTTTAGTATACCAGCTCGTCCATGAACATTGGCTTTATGGAGTTCTCGGCACACAGTGTTAACATACATAAGGTTTCGAAGATACCTATTGAGCTCTGCAGTCACTTTAGCTGCTGTGGTTTGTATTGTTTTGGCATAATTCGTGTTAGTGTACGACGAATGAACCTTGCGCGGCTCTTGTTCGTGCCGTTTATTACTTGACATCTTGTCTTTGCGGTACTGTTGTCCCGTTTATAATTCGACTGAGTGGTGTCATTAAAAGTTGCTGGTTTGCCTGCCCGTGAGTGGTAGCAGCAGCAGCGCTTATCGATAAAAGCACTGTTGTACTATCTTTGGAACGACCGCTAGTATTTCCGGGTCGTCGTGTGTCCGGTGTTCAGTCGAGGCGGAGCAGTAGTGAGGTCCAGACCGCCATGAGTTGCCTGACCGTTGCCGACACACACAACTTGAGAGAGGAGACCTTCGCTGGTCGTTCAGTCGGTCGTATCATCGGACGCTGTGTATTTGGTCGCCAAGAGCATCTGGGTTCAACGTGTGTGTCGACTTCTGATTCGTCCTTGTTGTTCCACAGTAACCGTTTTAGTATTGTTCGAGTTGTTGGTGGAGGTGTTAGGTGGAACGGTCTGTACCTTGTTTGGTTTTCACTCAGCAGCTACATAACACTGTCTGCATGCTTAATGTGAGTAGTGGGACATCCTTTGTATGGGGACACTGCATTCTTCCCAAATTTCTTCAAGATGGCGCCGATGACGTCATCCAAGTTTGCGGCGTGTAGACTTGGCAACAGCACATGATGTCATTCAAGATGGTGGGTCTTGGCAAAAAATAGCTAAGCTGGCGCCAAATTCAAATAGGCCTGTTGGGCTATGTTACTAACCTAACCCTCCAGAAGAAATAACGCCAAATTCAAATTCCATCAGGATAATGTCTGCTAAACAATACTAGTCTTTATTATTATTCATTATCATTCATTATCACTTACCATCATTCATTATCACTTACCATCATTCATTATCACTTACCATCATTCATTATCACTTACCATTCATTATCACTTATTCATTATCATTTATTATGAATTATTATTATTATTATTTATGCAATGCACATGTGTTTGCTATGAGGTCTGGAGTCCACCTGTGTTAGTCCCCTACCACCAAAGAGTGACACCATGGTGTCATTCAAGATGGTGGATTTTGGTGGAAAGAAAGCCAATTGGGGTACCTCCACTAACCTAACCCCCAGTAAATTTGGCGCGAAATTTGAACTCTGGTAGGAAAACAAGTTAATTGTCTGTGTCCACTAACCTAACCCTGCAGAAAAACTTTGCGCCAAATTCAAATTCCAACACGATAATACCTACAAAAACCATAGTCGACCTTATTATTATTGATTATTATTCATTATCATGTATTATCATTCATTATCATGTATTATCATTCATTATCATGTATTATCATTCATTATCATTATCATTCATTATCATTATCATTCATTATCATTATCATTCATTATCATTATCATTCATTATCATTCTCATTCTCATTCATTATCATTCATTATCATTATCATTCATTATCATTCTCATTCATAATCATTCATTATCATTCTCATTCATAATCATTCTCATTCATTATCATTCTCATTCATTATCATTCTCATTCTCATTCATTATCATTCATTATCATTATCATTCATTATCATTCTCATTCATAATCATTCATTATCATTCTCATTCATAATCATTCTCATTCATTATCATTCTCATTCATTATCATTCTCATTCATTATCATTATCATTCATTATCATTATCATCATTCATTATCATTATCATCATTCATTATCATTATCATCATTCATTATCATTATCATCATTCATTATCGTTATCATCATTCATTATCGTTATCATTCATTCATTATCGTTATCATTCATTCATTATCATTATCATTATCATTCATTCATTATCATTATTATCATTCATTATCATTATTATCATTCATTATCATTATTATCATTCATTATCATTATTATCATTCATTATCATTATTATCACTCATTATCATTATTATCATTCATTATCATTATCATTATCATCATTTATTATTATTTATTATTATCCACTAGAAAGATGCTCCAAATTCCAATTCCAACACGATAATATCTCGAAAACTGTACTACTTATTATTACTATCATTTATTATTTATTCAATATATCCGATTTCGACGGGACGAAAGCCATTTGCGTTACATCCAAAACACAAAATCTGTCACAAGCTCAAATTCCAACACCATAATGGATCACACTCACGAAATTGTCCATATCCAACGAACTTTGATTGTCACTTAGCTTTTTTCTCTGTTAACCTATCAGAATCACGTCAAATAATAAACTGCACTTGTAGTAAAGTAATTCACATCCTCTGATTTTACAAGGGAAAAGGACTGAAGTCCTTATTTCAAGCAGTACAGTCTTCAGTTGTCCTCAAACAGACTTAGTACACATCTTAGAGATCGCAGTCCAGTCGCCACGAGGCCCCCAGTCCAACTGAATTAGTTCATATGATCGCCGCCGACCCCCACCAGCCTATGCGCCACCGGCATGTGAGCGGTCGCCTCACGTGATGGCCATCGACTGCGATCCACGCGCGCTGCTGGTCCAGTGGCCACTCACGTCACAGCATACTGGCGCCAATTCGCTTCGCAGGCCCGCAATAGTCCAGTGATTTAAACATGTTTTCGTGGACAGTGGAGTCTACCCCCACCGACCAGTTGCCGCCAAAGCTGTACACTGGACAGGTTTGAACCTGGCGACTTCACAACGATCGGACGGTTGATCCAGCACATGCTTGACAAAGAACGCCCTGCTACACGTTTGGCACCAAAGATTACCAAGAGTGGATTTCGCAATGACGTCACAACAGGTGGTCCAGCACTTGTTCCTGCCACGGCGTCCCTCGCTAAGTTAATTGATCACCCGACATTATTCATCCCACATTCTGCGCTTACCTAATCCACGATCGTCGAGAAAACACACGCCTGTACATGTGAGCCATCACGGGCTCCTTGCTTAGTACTTCCACAAGTGAATGTAACAACATTCGCATGACTACTTAAATTGATCAGTTAATTAACCTCTGTGATGCGGAAAAGTGCCGCGTCCACCTAGACTTGGAATCAATTTTCGCCAGTGCCACGGCCACCTAGACTTGGAATGAAATAGTTAAAGTCCCTACCAACCACCACGTCCCATTACCAACAAATGTTTGTTGGCTAACATTTACTAATGTGTACTGCCATTTACAAACGTGCACTAACTTGTAGTAACCTACGTTAACCTAAATCACATTTTGTCTATAAAAATAAGCCAAGCTAGAATTCTGATGGTCAGTTCGTGTTTCGCTACCAACACAAGAAAATTGTGACAAACAAAGCCACTAACCTAAGTCACCTGTGATGACTCAAAATCGTTGGCTTTGCCTCTCACGCACCACGAGCGCGAGGCCGCCCACGTCACAGCCTGGACCTTTATACTCACGTCGGACATACAATATTTTAACTAAACTATGACCCGAATACTGTTGTTCAATCCACCCGGTGTAGGACATGGCCAGACCACACCCCAGAAACTAAGCCGAGAACATTGCTCACCCCAACTGTAGTTAACTGCTGAAAGACGGAGATATGATGCAACCCTGTCCCTCGCGCTCTCGTAGGTACTTGCCGCCGCACTTCGATCTCACAGAACCTTCTAATAGAAAAAATAAGAACCACCTCGAACTCTCTCATATTCTATATCGTTCCACAAATACTTAACATGCATTTTATTTAGGCATCGTGTATATCTATCACTCTCATAAAAAACACTCCCCCTAATGTACCTGGGGTCATGGTTGCACAGTCAGCAGACAGCAAACAGCAAACAGCTCCTAATTTTTAGTGCACAAATTCAAACTGCTCCGAAATAATGCAGTACACACAACTGGAAAAACACCCTCAGTACTTGTAAGCTGCCCAAATAAGCATAGCAAAATAACTCAATAGAAACGCGCAGTCAACGTGACCCACACTAAGTCACATGCCTGACAGCTCTAATTCGCTCAAAGGCATCCTGAAACATGACTTGATGTCAGCCGCATTCACACCTAACACCGGAGTACTATGCGTGACGTCTTAGAAATATGTATAGCGTTGTCTCGTATACTTTGATCGTTTTTATGTGCTCGAGAATTACGTGTGAATGGACGTACTGAGCAGCCACCTATGAATGCTGACAATGATACTTGCAAAGTAGAGGAGGTATGGTTTAGCTATGATACTGAAATTAGGAACACATGCTGTCACATGGTTGGCCATTGTTGGACTTACTATAAAATTTTTCGTGATATCAGCTGTTATGGATGCATAATAGTACAGTATATCGGTGGTGTCTCCTCCATCCCATCCATGCATTGGGTACTACATAATGATTGAGTGACAATGATTGTTTGAATTGAACAAATTTTGGTTGATGGACCGCAACTTCTGGTGTTGCTAGCACCGAAAATGGTGATACGGTACTACTGCACAAAATGTGCAAGCACTAGAAATGGAACAGAGTTATCAGCTATTCGGTCACTCCAACATATGAGTTTAAATCTAGAGGCCATCAATCAGTTTCGGGGAATGATTTGGAAAGTCGCCACAAAGCCGCCAGGCTCTTCTAGTTTCCTTGTGTTGTAGCTGTCCTTTCTATAAAATCAATCAGTGCTATGCTATCGACCATATGAATATGATTTCCAAGTTGCAACGTATAGTTCCCTGTGAGAGGCCGTGCATCAGTCCGTGTTAAAGTCTGTTTAGAATCAGACACGAACTTCGAAGTCGCTGCAGAAAGGCGAAATGTTCGGTAGTGTTCCAAAGCATGTTAGAAAACAGTGTTTGAACAGGGGTTAGAGGTAGCTTCTCATTTGCTTAGAGTATGGGTGATCAAACCTTCAAGTGGTCTCTGCAGTGTCTGTATATTTAATATGATCTTGTCCACATAGGCAACTGCAGTTTGAAATGTCGGACCTGGTGAGCTGATAGGAATTCTTGGATGGGAGCACTCTGAGTTATTCAGGGAGAATATTGTGAATTCCATTTGTCCGCACTGGAGGTGGATCGCATTGGTGCCTTCGTAACATGTAAATAGGATGAGCGTTTATAGCTGGTAATTTTTTTTCACTGTTTGATGGTAAAGAATAAAGATGATAGGATGTTGAGGATCTGTTGTACTTGTATCTAGTTTGGGACGTACAACATTGCACTCATTTTCGGCGAATGGTCAAAACAAGGTCCTGTTGCAGTAACTGAGGTCATTCTGTTTATAGACAGGCTGAGGAAGGTAATGGATATGTCTTTCTCCAACTTAAATTGCAGAGGTGAGATGCGCAAAGATCTATATGTAAATGGGATCAACTGAATGATGTGTAATGTGTGACTAAAGCCATGTTGGAATTTTACTGTAGCATGCATGTTCGGGAAAGGTGACACATATCGCACTGGGTGCAGCCATCTTGAATAACGGTAACTGTGTAATCAACTGACATGATGACAGAGCTCCCTGGTGGTTGTGGCAGGAGCTAAGCACAGTTGAACTTGGAGCCACTTTTGTTAGGTAAATGAATTGTATGATCTTCTGCCAAAATTCAAACTCCCCACCAAAATCGGACATCTTGAATGACTCCCTCTGCTGGTGGCGATGTGTACAAACCCAGATGGACTCCGAACTTCGTGGCGAACACATGCACATGATATAAATAATAATGAATAACAAAAGAAAATAAATAATAATAAATGATCATAAATGATAATGTTATTAAATGATAATAAGTAATAATAAATAAGTGGAGCAGCTGTTCGAATGCAGAGACCTGTTGGAGTGTAGTGATGTGTAAGAGTTAACTTTGCTGTCATCTAGATGACCGAGTAGCAAAGTAATAGTATGTGTTAGGCGGCTTTGGTGATAAAGTCAGAATTTGAGAATATGATCGCTTTGGGTTGGAGTGTTATATTTGAGAATATGATCGATTTGGGTTGGAGTGTTACTCGATGGGATCTAGATTGTTCGGTTGACTATTTCTACTCATTTGCTGCCTTTACTTAGTTGAGTGAAGATCGATTGTGGTGTGTTGGATACACTCTTGTCTGTGGTCTAGACCAGGGACAGACCTTAGCTGACATGTAAAGTATAGGCAAGATCTTGAATATGTTACATGACTGAGAACAGTATTCAAAAGTGGAAATATCATTTTCTGTATGTTTGTTCCTAGTTAGTCAATGGTTTACAGCATGCTGCACATGAATAAATTTCTATGTTTGTAGAGAATTAATTTCAAGTCTACATCTTGGGAATTATGATGAACTAGCGATATTGAGAAGTACAGCTAAAATGGTATAATATTATGGAGAAAGTACATGTGTTCTTGCTAAAGTCTGAGGTTGTTTGAAGAAAAGCGAAGAGATAAGGAAGGAGAGAGAGTAAGGCGTTTGTGGTGAGGGGAGACGATACCGAATTTGTAAAAAGTGTTCTGAGGGTGACTACTATTGATTATGTAGTGTGACGAGTAGAGAGAAAGACGTAAGGACGGTAGAGATATTTCCAGAGTAACAGTGGTCAGGAGAGTATTTCCAATACTTAGCTCATTGTCAAACGCCAATCAATTGAGACCGCGGTCGTAACATTTAACTGTAAGTATAATGACATCAACGACTTCAGTATTCCAGAGTGCAAGTATCATTTTTTGGTCTGTTTGTTTCTAGTTACTGAGTGGTTTACAGGATGCTATCCTTTGAAAAATTATGGTGTGTTTTTGTAGTCTATGAGTCTGGAGATGTTGAAACGTCCCTTAGAAAAATTGTGCAAGACTGTGCTTAAGCTGACACACAATATTTTTTAGCGCAATGCAATCTGACTTTCAATAATCCCCACAAAAGAATGGCCCTATACCTTCACAAATCACTTACCTCACAAAAATCTTCGTTACTTGAACTACTGCAATACAGCGAGTGCCACTACTGCCAGCTAAATAAAAGATTCAAACTACTGAAGGCACTAACTACTGATAGGCACAGTTAGCAAATGAAAGATTTTAATAGAGGACAAACCATCTATTTAGCTCAATAGTGTTCAAAGTCATTATGTATATAGCAGTTCATGACATCCAGACTTACAAATTTCGTAACTCGGTGATGTCTCTCCCCACATCCGCCACCGCTGGCGGCTCACCTCCAACTGCGCAACACTACGTGCTGTTCACATCCATCCGATATAGAATATCAGAGACTTCAAGTTGATTCTTATTTTTTCTATTTGGAGGTTTTGTTAGATCGAATTGCGGAGGCACGTAGACACGAGCGCGCGAGGGATGGCGTTGCAGCATATCTCCGTCTCTCAGTGGTTAACTACAGGAGAGGCGAGCGGTGTTCTCCACTTAGGCAATGTGGGTGCGCTCTGGCTAAGTCAGAGACCGTGTGGATTTAATAACAATATTCAGGTCATAGTTTAGTTAAAATATTTACAGAGGAGTGTGTCTGGCGCAAGTATAAATGTCCAGGCTGTGCGTGGGCGGCCTCAACTAGTGGGGTGTGAGAGGCAAAACCGACGTTTTTGTGTCATCACAGGTGACTTAGGTTAGTGGCTTTGTCACAATTTTCTTGTGTTGGTAGCGAAACACGAACTGACCATCAGAATTCAAACTTGCCTTATTTTTATAGACAAAATGTAATATAGGTTACTACCAATTTAGTGCACGTTAGTGCAAATTAGTAAACGGCAGTACACATTAGTAAATGTTAGCCAACAAACATTTGTCGGTAAGGGAACGTGGTGGTGGGTGGGGACTAACTATTTCATTCCAAGTCCAGGTGGTCGTGGCACTGGTGAAAATTGATACCAAATCTAGGTCGATGTAGCACTTTTCCACATTAGGGAGGTTAATTAATTGATCAATTTAATTAAGTAGTCATGCGAATGTTGTTACATTCACTTGTGGAAGTACTAAGCAAGGAGACAGTGATGGCTAACATGTACAGGCGTGTGTTTTCACGACGATCGTGGATTAGGTAACCGCAGAATGTGGAATGATTAATGAGAGTCGGGTGATCAATTAACTTATCGAGGGACGTCGTGGCAGGAACATGTGCTGGACCACCTGTTGTGGCGTCATGGCGGAATCCACTCTTGGTAATCTTTGGTGCCAAACGTGTAGCAGGGCGTTCTTTGTCAAGCATGTGCTGGATCAACTGACCGATCGTTGTGAAGTCTCCAGGTTTAAACCTGTCCAGCAAACAGCTTTGGCGGCAACTGGTCGGTGGGGGTAGACTCCACTGTCCACGAAAACATGTTCACATCACTGGACTATTGTGGGCCTGCGAAGAGTGTCGGCGCCAGTAGTCTGTGACGTGGGTGGCCACTGGACCAGCATGTTATGTTCCCATGTTATGTGTAGGCTGCCTTGACTGTTTAAACAATTGCTCTTTAAACATTCAATAAGATCGCTGCCTTAGTTACTGATGCTGCAGCTAATCGGGTTCCCACAATCTGCCCTCTTTCGAACTCTGTTAGGTCTTTCATTGCACGTCGTCCTCGGCGTCCGACTGCAAACACAAAGTGTGCCCTACTAGTAAACAACCTGCACTAATGACTAATCCGTTCTGAATATGCATAGTCCAGTGCGACAGATGTGCTACCTGCATTGTTGACAATCAAACCCAACCATCACATTACTGCCACTGCTCACAGTACTTTGAATATCCCCTGTATGTAATGTCGTTCATCATTGCCCGTTATTATTCCTGTCAAACAATGTCTTCGTTCCTTAGCAACTGTAAGGCAGTATTATCGTCCAGCAGAAATAAAAACCTGCAGTATTTCAGTACAGCGACGACCTAACAGCCTACCGGAGTGGTCGAGCTCTTCAGGGCCCCTCAGTCTGGAACCGCGCGACCGCTACGGTGACAGGTTAGAATTCTGCCTAGGGCATGGATGTGTGTGATGTCCTTAGGTTAGTAGGTTTAAGTAGTTCTAAGCTCTAGGGGACTGATGACCACAGCTGCTAAGTCCCATAGTGCTCAGAGCCATTTAAACCACCACCTTTGTTGCCACCATACTATTGCAAAAAAAAAAAAAAAATGGTAATATACTCCCAACTGCAGCTGTGAAACCTAGCCACGGCTTTTCACCCATACCCACTGTGCCCTACCACCTGAGACTGCATCTTCTGTTATCGTGGTTTCTATAGTTATACTTTTTCAAACGTCACTGAAAGACAATTTTAAGTAATATTTAGTGCATCAGAACTTCATTTGTAGATCACCACAGACTGCCTGCTCTATTCGCATTAAAACTGTCTTTGTAACAACTGAACCGTGATCGGGAAAGAACGGGTAACACTATACAAAACCGAAAAGAACTAGTAAAGTGCCAAAATAAAAATCGAATAGTGTTTAACTGATACCTATGTCAAATGATTTCATCTGATTAGTGGATTATAAATCTAACATCTGATTTTGTCAAGACAAACTGAGTTTGTAGTTATCGTTGCATTTTATTGATTTTAGTTAATCAATACTAATCAAAACACAGTCACTTGCATGAAACAGCTTAAGTGCATCATGGTATTTCGAACTTGTACTTCGACTGAGATACGTCAAGTGGTTCGAAATACTTTTCAAACAGAGTGACAGAAAATAAGTATTGCAATGCTCTCGTATCATAATAGCTGGCTTTATGTCATGGAAACTGTTACCCCAACACGAGACGGTGTTAGCAATTTGAACATAGAAAGGAAACCATAGCGAAAACTTGAATCACACGATGAGAGCAGATTAATTACAGACAAGTAAAAAGAGTGACTTGAAAAGAGACAGATAATATCAAGAAATTTTGTTATATAGCCGAAAATGATGAAAACCAACTTTTATTGCATAAAAGTTAGGATTGCGCTGGACGAAATAATATATTCGATTAGCAGTTAATTTTTTGCAATAGATTGGCAAAAAGAATGGTGAATTCAGCAGAATTATATCGCAGTGCGTACCATATGGAACATCAAGAACATTTCACGTTACATGGGACCAGGAATTCGTTCCCATAGACAACTTACAAACAAGGTTAACTATAGTGAACACACATTTCACAGCGTCTTTTTGACTGCTGAAATCGTGTAGAAGAAAATTTAAGGTGTATGTGGGAGCGATTTGCTAGGCTTACGTAATACGATCTGCTTTTAAATGTGACTTCATCAACATTTAAAAATAATCACGAGGCGAAAATGGCTAGTAATACAATAGATGTACTGAAGAAAAACTTCAGTTCCATACAATGAAGTATAATATAAGTTTTGTATATGGAAAAGTTCCCGCTATGACTTAATATGGGCTGTGTCTGTACATGATATTTCTTTATTGCAGCCGATATAACCGTTTTTCTAAGTACCATCAGGAATTCAACACTGGTCGAAATTCGTATGTCCCCACTTGATGACACGTAATTATCGATCTGTCAACATCCATTGCAACTGATGATGCTTCTATATGTACCTTATAGAATGTAGTGGTTTAATGGTTTAGTGTAATCCAGCTAAATTAAACTTGATGATACAATTCATTATCGTTAAACCGGGTGAATTTTGATTCCACAGTAAACGAGGATTAGCTTTTACGAGCGGCCTCTATATATTTTTAAAAAATTTACCAAAAATTTAAGTAACAATAAAGTAAATGACTAAGCGTCAATGAACTGGAACAATATCTATCCTAAACAATCATATCAGCAGGCATTATGACGAGGACATTTTGAATAAAGATTTAGCTAAAATCACTCTAGCCAGTTTATCAAAGAAATACAATACCAAACGATACAAACAAGAATATAACAGTTAATTTCATGTTCCAAATTACAACGGCTGTATGCAACTTTTTCCTGAGAATACTAAAACGAAAAACTGAGAAAACATGCGTGAGGATCTATTTGTATTCTAGGAAGGAAAACGAAATCGAGAAGTCATTGGTTTTGTAAGGATCATAGGACGAAGACTACTCGGCGTTAACAGAGAGGTGCATATCACTTTACATGATAAGGAAAAGGAGCGTCACATACTTGGGTATCGTCCTCAAGACCTTGTTGGTGTAGCCTGAAGGACGAAAGGCTGATGAAAAGATAGGTGTTGTACAAGTATGTGAAAGAGGTGTTGCACGAGGATGTTGTGTGTACCCATCCCTTTTCAATATTTGTGCTGACAAATTAATAGACATATCATTGGAAAGAACAAGATGAATAACAAGAAAAGCTTAAGTCAATTTGAATGTGACATCAATTAGTGATGGCTGATTGAGATAAAGTACTTATGATGTAGAGGAACGTAACACTGGGAAAAGAATATGGAATTAGATGTTTGGTTTTTGCGACGTTTGGTGAAAGAAATTGTAAAATACATCACAGATTATCTACAAATAAACGACTTTTTTAGAAGGTCAAAGGCTTGTTGAAAGCAAAAAGAATTTCTACTGAGTTAAGAAAGATTACTTCGGAGTCTAGTGTTACATGACAGCGAATCATGGACATCCAAAAAGAAAGGAGAAAGAACTCTTAGAATTTTTAAGTGACAATCATGGATATTAAAAAGTAAAGAGGAAAATGCTTCAATAGTTTTCATTAATGTTTGTCACGAGAAATGTTGGAACTAAAATGTACCGGCATAATGACGAACGTACAACAACTTCTGAGAACACAAGGGGAAGCAAAACTAAAGGATATCATTCTATGATGGGCCAACACATTATTAACACCTTATAAAAAAGCATGCTGGCCCAAACTCAGAACGCAACACAGCAGCCATTGCCAATGGGGTGGATTCAGCAGGTCCTTGACAGGTCCCCAGACGTATGTGCCACCAGATGTATACAGACAAGTCACACAGTTCGCGTAAATTACGGGAGCTGATGGCCAGTAGCTTTCCAGATGCAGTTACATTGCTCGAAATTTGTAGCCGACACGTCAGCGTGACGTCACCGACATGTCTCGCACCGCATTAGCACGATCCTGGTCGTGTGACATGGACAATTATACGGACAGAAAATACCATCGCCGTGGGGGAACAAATGAACCATGAATGTATGCAAATGGTTCGCAATAATGGTTACGCAGTCCATAGCTGTCGGAGGGCCTTCGATTACCACTCCAGGTCCCACGGAAGACCGGATGAATGATGTCACAGCATAGTACTGCCCATACCAACTGGCGGGGAACATATTTAGAGTAGTTACTTGCCCACACGAATGCATACCCCGAAACTACCATCGATCTGGCGTAACGAGTCGTGAATCATTCCAGCAGGCCACACGTTTCCACTGTTTACGAAGGAAAAACGCCGAAGTAGCCGTATCTTTTGACAAGTTATTCATTTAGGCAACCAGTTTCGGCAGCTCAGTAATGGCATCTTCATGCCCTTATGCCCTTCATGTCTAGATACATCGATACTTGCATAGCTGGAGCGCTCAATATCTGGATTCGAGGAATTCGTTTACTTCGAAGGCTTGACAACTATCACGTTACCAACTAGTGATGAGTGCTTAAGAGAAGAACAGCAATAAATGTTGTAGAGGAATGTAACATAGGAAATAGAATACGGATTCAGTATGAAAACGAGGAAGAACTTATATTGTCAAGACATCGACATAAGCACTCCAAAAACGAATTCAAGGAATCCAGATACTGAGAATTCCAGTTACTCAAGCATCGATATAGCCGAGTGTCTATACACAGAGTGAATAGGAGCCTGAATATGGCTTTACTGAGATGCCGAAACTGCTTGTCTACGTAAACTAGATTCTGAAAATATACGGCTGTTGACTTGCGCTGTCCCGTATCTACAATGAATTAACAGAGACGATTCCACTGATCCATAGTCTAATCTTTATGACCCCATTCCCATTGCAATCGTAAATGACGATAGATATGTTCAAGGATATGTAAGGATATGAGTGGCATCTGCTCTGTCGTATCATATCTATGATTCTATGGCCGCGCGGGCTATTTGAGGAAAAACTTTCAGTGGAAATACACAACCAACGCCTGAACTCCTACGGGAAACAAATCTGCGAATAGGTTAATAGGCGGGGTCGTTCTGGTGTGGCGAGTGGAAGCTGAAAACTTGGCTCTGTTGCAAAGCACGTCCTCATGGTCGAGGCGATTAAGGTAACCATTCTAGAGAAGTGGAGTATGCGGTTTCGTGTCGCGGTCTGGTACAGATTTTCAACTTTCGCCGTTGCATAGCCGCAACGCCCTGTGCGGCTGTAAGTCATTATTCCCATTTCCCATCCGTTTCCTTTCCAGCCCTTGTATCCCAGTTATTCAGTTGTCGGTTCTCGGGTTGACGTGGGAACACGTAAGTATCGTCTGCTGAAGGGTCACATACTCAACAACGTGCGCTGAACTGTGTCCAACGAAAAGCTTGTGCGTGCCTCAGCACTGTACTCTGTCTTCACATGCACAGATCGACTTCAGATGACCGTCTATCCTTCCTTACAGAGCGGGCAGTCCTCGGATCGCAGCATCTCCTACTCGAGGATTCACCGTTCCTCAACCACCATCCATCCGTACTCAAGACAGTTGCACGGAAACGTCTGACCAGTATCGATGTTCGTGAGATACTCGTTCCCTGATGCAAGGCCACAATAATTTATATCGCTTACGTGACCGGAATTCCTCTTCTGAGGCTTGTTTTGTCTCTAGAATGATGCCCCATTTATGTCAACTTACGACATCACGTGCTCACAACGCCGCTACGCAGCATTTAATCTCACGGTGGGCGGTGGCCGTACTGTTTCTGTTTACCAGGGCGAGACTGAGGAAACATGCTGATTGGAACGTACACAGAGAAAGATTGCCATCAGCGAAGAGTTATCCAAGGAACAATCCCAGATAAGTGGGTGAGAGAATAAAGAAGATTTGGAATACTACAAGGTGTACAACTTTGCTTCCGCCGTTTGCCAATAGGTGGCGACAACGGTAAGTAGCGGTCGAAAGAAACAGATCGCAGACGGCAGGCAGTTAGCTTGGACCTCGGTCAACATAACCTCAATCAGACAGTTGATTCACGTCTAGCTGTTCTTAATTGAAAATGTTAGTTTACGAGTTTAATTCTTGTCATTTGTGTTTCAGCATGAAGAAAACAGCTGCTGAGTCTCATCGAATGCTCTCAAGTACGTATGGTAAGGACGCTATTAGTGATATAACGTGTCGTGAGTAGTTTCAACGCTTCAAGAACGGTGATTTTAACGTCGTAGTTCAGCATAGTGGTCGAAAACAGAATGTTTTCGGAGATGCAGAATTGGAGACATTGCTGAGTGAAGACTCGCGTCAAACTCAAGAAGAATTGGCATGATTTGTGGGAGTGACACAGCAAGCCATTTCAAAACGTCTCAAGGCAATGGGCATGATTCAGAAAGAAGGAACTTGCGGCCCTTGTGAGCTGAAATCAAGAGACGTTGAACGGCGTTTCTGGACAGTTTGCTTCAGAGGCAAAAACGGAATGTTGACCGGGGACCAAAAATGGGTTCATTACGATAACGCTAAACGCAAAAAATCATGGGGATATCCCGGCCATGCATCCGCGTCGACGGCCAAACCGAATATTCACGGCTCACTGATCATGCTCTGCATTTGTTGGGACCTGCTCAGCGTCGTGTACTATGAGGTGTGAAAACCAAGTGAAAATCACAGGTGCTCGTTGTCGAACGCAAATGAATGCGTTTTAGCAGAGCAAGACAAATACAGCGAGAGGCACGATAAAGTGATTTTGCAGCACGCTTGACCCCAAATTGCAAACGTTAAAATGTCTTACGCCACAAACCGTATTGTCCAGACATTGCTCCCTCTGAGTATCACCTGTTTAAATCAATGGCGCATGACCTGGATGACGAACACTTCCGATCTCATGAAGAAGCCACTAATTGGATCGATTCGTGGATTGCTTCAAAAGATGAAAACTTTTTTCGACACGGGATTCGTACACTGCCCGAAAGACTGGAGAAAGTAATGGGCAGCGATGGATATTACCCTGAATGACATATGTGTAACCAATTTGTTTCATTAAAGCCTCAAGCGTTGGGGAAAAAACGGCGGAAGCGAAGTCTTACACCTAGCATATGACTCACAAAATGGTCGACGTTTGCAGGAGGAGTCGCGGAAAATAGAAAAGTGGAGAGCGCCCTATCGTAAGAGGGATAGAGAACCAAAGTTAAGCAACGTCAGGTGTGGCCAGTACTTGCATGGGTCACCCATTCAGCACGCGGCGCGCTGTTTACAGTCTTACCTTTGTCTTTACCACAGAGTGAGTAGTAGGAGTGGCGGCGTAAACTCTCCCATCGCTAGTCTTTGCTCCAGTGTCATGTGTTCGATCCCACACCTCTCCGCAGTGTCTCATGAAGTAAAGACAGGTGAAAGTTTTCAGGGCGGTCCGTCCGACATGCTCCTCTTCGGCAGGAGTAATCAACATGCCGACACCGTTTCACCCTCAGTCTTTCATCAAACCAAACACGACACTAGACACACACACACACACACACACACACACACACACACACATACAGAGAGAGAGAAATAGAGATAGATAGAGATAGAGAGAAACACAATACAGTCCGACACACTCACGATCGCCGGCAGCGGCGGCCGTGCGTTTCTAGGCGCTTCAGTCCGGAACCGCGAACCGCGGGACTGCTACGGTCGCAGGTTCGAATCCTGCCTCAGGCACGGATGTGTGTGATGTCCTTAGGTTAATTAGGTTTAAGTAGTTTTATGTTCTAGGGGACTGATGACCTAAGATGTTATGCCCTATAGTGCTCAGAGCCATTTGAACCAACCGCACTCACGATCACAGCTGTCCTACTTTGCGACACCCAATATAGCTGCGGGCGAAAAATGGTAAGAGCAAACGTTCTAATTAGGCGCACCGCAAGGATCTCCCAGCCGTTTATGCCATAGGACTTTCATTACCAAAGAACATGGTACACCAGTTACCTTTGATCTTCACAATTAGAATGAGGTTGTTGTTGTGGTCTTCAGTCCTGAGACTGGTTTGATGCAGCTCTCCGTGCTACTCTATCCTGTGCAAGCTTCATCATCTCCCAGTACCTACTGCAGACTACATCCTTCTGAAACTGCTTAGTGTATTCATCTCTTGGTCTCCCTCTACGATTTTTACCCTCCACGCTGCCCTCCAGTACCAAATGGGTGATCCCTTCAATCCTCAGAACATGTCCTACCAACCGATCCCTTCTTAAATTGTGCCACAAACTCCTCTTCTCCCCAATTCTATTCAATACCTCCTCATGAGTTATGTGATCTACCCATCTAATCTTCTGCATTTTTCTGTAGCACCACATTTCGGAAGCTCATATCCTCTTCTTGTCTAAACTATTTATCGTCCATGTTTCACTTCCATTCATGGCTACACTCCATACAAATACTTTCAGAAACGAGTTCCTGTCACTTAAATTAATACTGGATGTTAACAAATTTCTCTTCTTCAGAAACGCTTTCCTTCCCATTGCCAGTCTACATTTTATATCCTCTCTACTTCGACCATCATCAGTTATTTTGCTCCCCAAATAGCAAAACTCCTTTACTACTTTAAGTGTCATTTCCTAATCTGATTCCCTCAGCATCACCCAATTTAATTTGACTACATTCCATTATCCTCGTTTTGCTTTTGATGATGTTCGTCTTATACCCTCCTGTCAAGACACTGTCCATTCCGTTCAACTGCTCTTCGAGGTCCTTTGCTGTCTCTGACAGAATTACAATGTCATCAGCGAACCTCAAAGTTTTTATTTCTTCTCCATGAATTTTAATACCTACTCCGAATTTTTCTTTTGTTTCCTATACTGCTTGCTCAATATACAGATTGAATAGCATCGGGAATAGGCTACAACCCTGTTCACTCCCTTCCCAACCACTGCTCCCCTTTTATGTCCCTCGACTTTTATAACTGCCATCTCGTTTCTGTACAAATTGTAAATAGCCTTCCTGTATTTTACCCCTGCCACCACTTAAAAACTATGTCGACAGTTACTGCACGAATATGTAACTTATGTCCACGTCCTTTCCTAGATGCAATATACTTGTATGGCGCAGAAAATCTATAATTATGTGCCCAGAGTCTTAAGTACAAATGTATCTGGTGAAACTCGGCAACTCAAATGACGACACCATTTGCGATCAGCCATTTCCTCTTCTACACAGCAAGTTTCTGGATGTTTGCTGTCAGCACCTCCGAGGTAGCGCGTGAGACTCGTCCTTCTGTAGGGAATTATAACCGGAAAATCACAGGAGGTAATGAATAACGAGAGCTAATTAAAAAGTTTTTAGTAGCCGATAAATTGCGAAACGTCCGCGCGCGGGAGGAAATATTCGCGTGGCCGTTAATCTGCGCCGGGCAGCGGCTCCTGACCGCCGCGGCGTCCGGCGCCAGTTAGCAGTTTGAGGGCGGCCGCGCCGCTAATGGGCGCAGTTTTTAACAAGTGCAGCGGCCGCGGCCGCGGCGGCGGCGGCCCGAGTCAGAGGTGTTGGCAACTCGGAGGGCCGGCGCGCCACTCGCCGCGAGAGCCTCTTAATTGTGCCGGCCCCTCCTCGCTTGCCCAAGCCGCTTGTCCACTTCACCCTCGGTCCTCCGCATCTGTCTCCCTGTAATTCTGCACCCTCCCCTACCTCGCCGCCCACCGCCTGCGTCTGCCGCCACAACGACAGTCTAACCGTCTTCCTACCAGCAGTGGCTGGACGAGAAGTACGAGGCAGACGTCTGTCGTTACGTTGCCGTCTTGCGATGAACCCTCGGCTTATACTCGTCTTCCGCAACACCTAAAAGCAATTGTGTAAATATCACTAACAAATGGCTCTGAACACTATGGGTAGAGGTCTGCGTGGATGCGGATATCCGCGGTATATGTTACTTAGCGGATAAAATCGCGACCGGCGCGGATATCCGCGGATAATGAGCAAGGTATCTGCCCAGTACGTTTGTTGCAATGTTAGTTGAAAACTTCAAGTCTGTTGACATTCTTGGAATCTTGCAGTGCCCAGGTAGAGTGGATGTCTGTTGTCCTCAGCTCCTGGCTTCGACCGATGTAACTCTACCCAAGAGACCTGCTCCTAATCCGTTTCCGCGACCGTGTTTTTTTTTTTTTGTGGTCTGTGAAGTGCTATCTGGGTGGCAAACCTGCCAACTGTCTACCAGACAGGTGTCCGTTGCAATTTGACTTCAGTTAGCGCTTTGTACTGACCGACTGAGAACGTGGATCGTAGCAAATATCAGTGAGAGTTCTTTCTTCAAATGAGCACCATATCGATGGATACAATTTCATGCAAGGTGAAAAAGATGATTTTATATTAGTGAAGGAAAACAAATTGAAATCGCCAATTTGGAAAAAATTCGCATACGTATTTGATAGCAACGGAAAGATAATAGATATAGTGGCTTGTTTTGCATGTAAAAAAAGTATATTCCTACACTGGAAACAAAAGTGGAACTTCAAATTTGCTAAAATATTCGTGTGAGGCTCGAAAAAGTAGCATAATTACTTGTTTAAATAGCAAGAGAAACGTGAAAGTCCCTGAAGTTCCGCCAAATTTGAAGACAGCCGCGAGAGAAAAACTTATCAATCTTGTCAGCAAAGAAATTTTACCGTTCGAAGTTGCGTGTGCATCTGGGTTTCTCGAGACGGCACAGTTTCTTATTGATGTGGGGGCCAAGTACGGTGCAGTGAGTGCTAAGGAACTACCTCATCCAACCACTCCTAATTTCTATAACCACTGATTTGGTTTTCACTCTTCGGAAGACGAGTTATTTCTTCCAGACAACGTCAATTATTGCTGGCAGTTCAACTTTTACACAGGTGCGCCAGCGTTTTGCAGTGTAGGCCTAATACTGTAAATATTTTCACCTGGAAATGACGAGGCCAGAACGCGTAAGCTATAATATAATCATCAGATGACATGAATGGCTTCAAAATTTGACGAATCCAAGCAGTGAGTAAAAAAAACTGTCGGTAAATGATGCAATGTGCTAGTAACAGTTTAAAACAATCGTCATTTTCAGCTGTCTTGGCACAAGAGCAACCAAATATAACTGTTTCTATACATGTATTTTCGTCATTTAATACTATTACACTGAATTTATTTTTAAATAGCGTTTCCAATCTTACGAGATCCGAGCCGCTACTGTGTGTGTTCCGGAGCGCCAGTGCTTTCCTGTTTGGAACGGTCTGCTTTAGAGTAGGTGTGGAGCATTTCCTGTGATTTAAGAAGTCAAAAGTAGTTAAGTTGTCGCAGAAATGGCACCCGAACAACAACTATGTCATTACTTACCACAATTCTAAGTACTGCTGTATATTACTGTTAATTACTCATTCAAAACTTAAATACATGCGGATCCGGATAATGGACTTTCGGATGCCGACTGCACTTTTCTTATCCACACAGACCTCTATGGGACTTAACTGTTGTGGTCATCTGTCCCCTTGAATTTATAACTACTTAAACATAACTAACCTAAGGACATCACACACATCCATGCCCGACGCAGGATTCGAACCTTGCGACCATAGCGGTCGCGCGGTTCCAGACTGTAGCGCCTAGAACCGCTCGGCCACTCCGGCCGGCAAAGATCACTAACAGTTGATTGTGTCGGAAGTTCCATGCGGCTTTTCGCGGATGATGCTGTAGTATACAGAGAAGATGCAGCATTAGGAAAAATGCAGCGAAATGCAGCAAGATCTGCAGCGGAGAGGCACTTGGTGCAGCGAGTGGCAACTGACCCTTCAGATAGACAAATGTAATGCATTGCCAATACATAGCAAGAAGGATCCTTTATTGTATGATTATATGATAGTGGAACAAACACTGGTAGCAGTTACTTCCGTAAAATATCTGGCAGCATGCGTGCGGAACGATGTGAAGTGTAATGATCACATAAAATTACTTGTTGGTAAGGCAGGTGCCAGGATGAGATTCATTGTGAGAGTCCTTAGACAATGTAGTCCAACAAACGAGGTGCCTTACGAAACACTCGTTCGGCCTATACTTGAGTATTGCTCATGAGAGTGGGATCCGTACCAGGTCGCGTTGACAGAGGAGATAGAGAAAACCCAAAGAAGAGCGCGCGTTTCGTCACAGGGGTACCTGGTAAGCGTGATAGCGTTACGGAGATGTTTAGCAACCTCAAGTGACAGACTCTGCAAGAGAGGCGCTCTGCATCGCGGTGTAGCTTGCTGTCCAGGTTTCGAGAGGGTGTGTTTCTGGATGAGGTATGGAATATATTTCTTCCCCCTACATATACCTCCAGAGGAGATCACGAATGCAAAATTAGAGAGATTCGAGAGCGCACGGAGGCTTTCCGACAGTCATTCTTCCAGCGGACCATACGCGACTGGAACAGCACAGGGACGCAATGACAGTGGCAGGTGAAGTGCCCTCCGCCACACACCGTTGTGTGGCTAGCGGAGTATAAATGTAGATGTAGATATCAGTTTGTGATCATGAAATACAGAAACACCGTGAGAAATGCATGCTTCATTTACAACACAAATGCGGATGCTGTTTAAATCTCCCATAGACGGAACTAAAGTCAAAAATTATCCACAAATATACTTTATTGGAAAAAATTTGTACTCGTCTGCTCTGACGATCCAAACACAAAAATGGCTGACTCGCTGAAGGCCTTTGTTTTGCAACACAAAGTCTCGTGCTTGGTGGAGTTTCTCAAAAACTAATATTTACAATGTACTGTCTGCGTTTAGTACGTGTACAACGGTAGAGGTCCTTGGAAAAACAGAATACGTTCGATAACTTTGAACATAGCTGCTAAGGGTCAGTGACCGTGTCAGAATTATATTAGAAGAAATAAGCCCTCGGTCACAAATATTAAGTCAAAATTGGCCAGGTTTCGACTACTATGAGCGTCATCTTCAGAATTTAACTGTTCTAAAACATATTAGGTATATAATAGATTAACAAAATTAAAGTTTGTAATGACTGGAAAGAGATGCAGTACTTACAAGTCACTTTTAAAAAATATGTAAGCCGGAAAGGCGACGACATAAATAGTTGTAAATAAGATGGCGAGCCGCTAAGGGCTGCTCGCCATCTTATTTACAACTATTTATGACGTCGCCTTTTCGGCTTAGATCTTTTTAAAATGTAAGTACTGCATGTCTTTCCAATCAGTACAAACTTCAATTTTATTAATGTATTATATACCTAATATGTTTTAGAACAGTTAAATTCTGAAGATGACGCTCATAGTAGTCGAAACCTGGCCAATTTTGACTTACTATTCATGACCGAGGGCTTATTTGTTCTAATAGAATAAGTTAGATGTTTAGCAACGTTGGTGAACCAAGTTACGACATCCAGCCATGGACACTGGACCCTCCGGGCAGTTACAGAGCCAGGCAGTGTCTGTCGAGGAGGCAGCAGGTCGTTAGCAGACAGCGGCGTCGTAGCGCAGTGGATACCCGTCTGCAACTCTGGATCGACGTGAACTCACTCTGGACGGTGGTGCATGGACCTAAATACTGTCGAGCGCAGCGGGAACTATTTTAAATCACGTGGTTGGCGCAAGGAAACACGCCCCTCTTCTCCCCCTTTTCCATTCTGCGACCACTGGTGACGTTGCTAGGGACGCCAGGTAGAAATGGTGCAAATGTGTATTCTGGTGCAGAGCCATTGCGTGGCATGTAAATACTGAGAGAAGAACGTTCTAAGTCCTGCCAGATGCTAAGGAACGAATAACTATTGGGCATTTTATACCAACGAGGGGATTTTTTCACTTTCTCAGTGGTCACTGACCATATCCGTTATATTTATGCCGGTTTGGGAGAAGGGCTACATCTGAGTGACTGTGGAGCACTGGAGGGAACCCCCTGTACGATGATGTGGCAACTACGTTAAGGCAGCAATTACCTAATCACAACACACTTAAGCTACTGCTACAAGAGGTTGCATTTGAAGTATTAAATAACCTTGACGACGAGGTATTACGCTAGGTACTTCAGGGATATTTGAGGGAGAATCGCGAAATTTTACGAATCGTGAGATGTACACCTGCTCACACCAATCCCCTACCGCCAGGGCATGGACTGGCCGGCCGCCGTTGGGATCTGCCACTGTCTGGACTAGGGGGAGGGGTGTGCCGAACACTGGACTTTACTAACACACCGAATTTGACGTAGGATACGTTAGTAGGGTAGAAATTAGTTGTAAGGTAGTACTAGATAACTGAAAGCTACGTGAAACTTAAAGACTTCTGGGCCCGTCCAATGCCAGGGACACGATCACTGGGATTAGCTCGGTGGGCATGGCTTAGTAGGTTTGTATTAAACTGACCCAACCTATAACGCTGCAGGTAGTGTAGCAGTTGGTTAGGGTATAATACTGTAACTGCGTGGTCAGTAGCTAAAACTAACAATGATGACCGCCCATAGCAGATAATCACTGCAAACACTTTTAGATTGTAGAACACCTGCGATAATTTATCAATCATCGTAAAATAAGAACCACTAATTACATAAGGTAGTGGTTTATCTTGTATAATAATAATAAAGATTGAATTTAAAAATGCCGTAAGATTGTTGTGCAAGATAGGACGCTGGCAGTACAGGCAGAACGCCACAACATGATCTAAACATCTAAGCCTGAAAGTTCACTGTTGTGTTTGACCATGAACAGCACCTGTGCAATGGCCTCAACGTGTTGCAACTATCAGTCGTAGTCAGAGTACTGTTCTGTGTAATTGTGAGTGTATCACGACGGAACTAAGTGAATTAGGAGGTGGCCGAATTGTTGGTGCTGTTATGGTATGTGTCCCTGTAACCAAGATACCAGAAGTGTTCGATGTTTCAAGAGGCTCTGTGTAACAACTTTATACCGCATACAAGGAAAGTGAAAGGACGTCATCCAATAAGTCGCCACACTAACGAAAGCGTGTGTTGAGTGACTGTTAGAGACGGTCATTGGACAGGATTGCAACGAAAAGTGAGCAAACGATAGCTGCAAAAGTTCCTGCAGAACCGAATGTCGCACTCGTGAACCTTGTCAGCACCAAAACAACTCTAAGGAAGTTCAACAACCGGGGAATTGCAGGGCGAGCTGAAACTGCAAAACCACACATCAGTGCTGCAAACGCCCATAATACTAAAACGTGTTATGAGCCCATCCCATGGTAGAGTGTTTATTCCCCAATAGTGATGCTGTGTTCCAAGACGGCGGAGCCCCTGTTCACATAGCTCGCATTGTCCAGGATTGCTTTTTTGATATAGATGAGTTGTATCTTCCCTGACCACCAAACTCACCAGGTCTCACTGAGCCTTTGTAGTCTAGTACGGACAGAAGCTTGCGTGATGAATACTCACATCCATCATGGTTACCGAAACTCGCCACACGTTTGCAGGAAGAGTGCTTTAAGATTCCCTTGAACACCATGCATTACCTGTATATATCTATTCCGAGACGACTGGAAGGTATTCCGAGCGCCAACGGTTTTTCTACACCGTACTGGGCATGGGAATATGTTGTGTTTTTCGTGTTTCCACAATTTTATGTCCCCTCTCCCTCTATAGAAAGTATTCTGAGATCAAAGATAATGAAGTATTTCCTGCATGCCAATGAGCATGGACACTACTAACAACGATCACGTGAAACCTAACACACACTTTCCTCACGTAGCATCCAGGAACCATTCAACATAAATGCAGTATTTCTTGACTTTTGGAAAATATTTGAGGCGTAATTAAACGCTGATGTGCAAGGTTGTCACCAGCTGTACCGTTTTCTCTTGACAACGCTGAGTGCCGATAAAGGAGAGAAAGAAATTAGAGAAGTTCTGATTTTGGATGATGTAGCCTCGCTGACATTATAACAAAACGTGTGGTCGCCGCTCTACCTAGACAAAATGAATCTACACACAATATAAAATGAATGAATGTATGATTGTGTCTATATTCCACATCTCTTCCTAAAACACTATCGATTTCAAGCTATATTAGTATACATATCTTTTAGTGTTAGACAACAAACGTTGTGGGGATAAGAACCAGCTACTTATCATAGTTCAGGAAATATGACGTAACAGACAATGAGATGTGTCAATTTGTAGACAACATAGTTGCCTGGAGATAACAGCGATTGGTTTACTTATAATCAGTTATTCAGAATGACAGTCACAATCGCATTATTAATTTTGTCACCAACCGGTTTCAACCCGCGATGGGGTTATCTTCAAGGCAATTTACACCATTTGCTTGCTCGCTGGAATCGTCACCCTGCCCGTGCACAGCGAGCGACCAAATGGCGAGTTGAAACCGGTTGGCGACAAATTAAATAATGCCTGTGCACAGGCAGGGTGACGACCCTAGCAAGCGACCAAATGGTGTAAATTGCCCTGAAAATGACCCCATCGCGAGTTGAAACCGGTTAGCGACAAAATAAATAATGCGATTGTGACTCATTTAGAATAATTGACAATGAGATGTGTGAAAAACTGCCGCATCACGCATGAAGATTAAATTTCTTTGCTATTAAATTTATTCGCAACATATTTCGCTAACGGCATCCACATACACTGCTGAATGTACCAAAGGAAATATACCACTGAGGGGTACGTAGGTCAAGAGAGATGACGGCATAAACACTGAGGCGCCTGAAAAATGCATTATAGTACTTAAAGTCTTAATACATCTTACATTCTAGTCAACTTAACGAAATCCCTGACATCTTGCAGTGTTTATGACAGACTTCAACCGCGAAGCGAAAAACGGCTGTAGGCAAGAACAATAGCCGTCTATAGAGCTATCAAGAGCTGTAGCCATAGGTACTTTTCGAAACTACACATCCAGGAGTTTGTATTTTGCATACTTTGTTTCTTAATATGAATACTGCACTTATATATTTATACATTATGCATATTTCTTTGTACTTATGTTTTTTAATTTAAAAGTTGTTTGAACGAATATACGGAAATGAAATGTTTTCGATATTATAATACACAGTTCTCTTTTTTTCATTTCTAACAGAAAATTTCGAACATGAATAGATGGACGATGCTGGGTATTGTGGTTGGCAGGAGAGCCAACACCTTTTTATTAAAGGAGGCCGAAATGCACGCGTTTTACCTCAGGCAGGCTGGCGTGAGGTCTGGAACATGGCAAGGGAATTAGAATTGAGAAAAACGGACGTAGCTGGTGGAATACTTAACTTTAATCCATTAATGACGAACGTCGCTCTTGATGGTACATGATTTACAATATCAATAGAAACTGATCATGGCGCCTTGAAAGGTCGTAGCAAATGACGTAGCTGAAGGCTATGCTAACTATCGTCTCGGCAAATGAGAGCGTAGAAGTCAGTAAACCATCGCTAGCAAAGTCGGTTGTACAATTGGGGCGAGTGCTAGGAAGTCTCTCTAGACCTGCCGTGTGGCGGCGCTCGGTCTGCAATCACTGATAGTGGCGACACGCGGGTCCGACGTATGCTAACGGACCACGGTCGATTTAAAGGCTACCACCTAGCAAGTGTGGTGTCTGGCGGTGACACCACATTCCTCTCCCGCAAATCGGCGTACGGTTGTGGCATATGGCTTCCGCCCGCCCGCCCACATGTTGACGTATGCGACGAGGTGGGGAGTCTAAAAACAGGCAAGGCTGTGCCACCCGCACCCTGCCATTCGGACCGCGAGGAGCTAGGAAACGCCTGGAAACCTGCTCCAGGGTGCACGCCAACATGTGGTGTATGCGCCCGTAGAGAGACAGGAGGGGCCGAATGGTCGACCTCCATCGGGCCGGGGCACCCGACGAGCGAAGACGACATATGGTCCGGAGCGGGCAAGAGTTCCATGTCGGAGGACAACCGGTCACGGGAAGCGATCGGCGGCGCGTGACCCAGGGAGGCGCCCGGCGGTTGCAGCGACGCGTCCACTGCGGGCGTCGCCGGCGGGAGAACAGGCGGCGGCGCGTCGCCATGGGGCAAAATGGAAGGCAGCGTCGGTAACACCTGCGGCTGAGACGAGCCAGTAGATGGGTCCCCAGGGCGCTGACCGGACGGCACCGTCGCTGAAAGCAGATGGCGAGCGGCAGATCCCGTGCGACGACAGAGGCGCAGCTGAGATGCTGGCGCACCTCACCAGAGGCCCCCAAAACCAGATACATAGCACGTCCCAGGCGGCGAAGAATTCGCCCTTCGAGCCAACGCCGTGAACCTCGATAGTGGCGATAGTAGACAACGTCGCCTGGAGCAAAAGCAAGTGTCTTCCGCTGCACAGGAACCTGATGCGGCGGATTTAGCAAAGACATCAAGGTTCGATGAGGGCGACCGTGGAGCAACTCATCCGGCGAGCGACCATCTCGGGGCTGAGAGCGATACGAGGACAAAAGGAGCAATAACGCGTCCTCCCGAGAATGCGACTCTTTCAACTTCAACATCTGTGACTTAACAGTCCTGACCAATCGTTCCGCGGCACCGTTCGACTGTGGCGAAAACGACGCGGACGTCAGATGTTGAATACCATTGGCCTTGCAGAATAACTGAAATTATGCGGACATGAATTATTGGCCATTGTCGGAAACTATAGTCTGTGGAAGACCTTCAATGTAAAAGATAGCGGATAACACTTGGATGGTGGCAGATGACGTCGTGGAAGACATCCGGACAACAAAAGGAAAATTACTGAATGAATCTACCACAACCAACCATCGAGCATTCCAAAATGGAGCAGCATAATCGATGTGTAAGCGTTGCTAAGGGGAAGTGGCTTTTGGCAATGGAAAGAGTTTCCGCGGTGGCGCTGAGTGTTGTTCGGCACACACCATGCAAGAAGAGCACATATTCGTAATCGCTGCATCGATTCCGAACCAAGTACAGTGCTGACGAGCAAGTTGTTTCGTTCTCACTATACCCCAATGTCCTCGGTGGAGAAGCTGTAAGACGGAGGACTAACGAACGTGGTACTACGACCCTGGACTGATCATTTTCAGAACGCAACAGCAAAACACCACGTCGTACAAAATGTCTCTCCTTGTGAGCAAAAAATCGGCGAACCAACGGGTCCCCGATCTGTGACGTAGACAAGGGCAATTGCGTAGGAACAAAACGCAGAACGGGAGCAAGGACAGGGTAGGCAGCTGTGGCTGTAGCTACACGACGATAATCAATCGGAAACGATTCGACCACGTCATCGGTTTCCGCATCAATGAAGATGCAATAAGTTCAGAGGAATCGACTGCCTTATCCTCAGCAACAGGCAAGCGGGACAACGCATCGGCGTTTCCGTGCTTAGCAGTGGACCGATACAAGATATCGCAGCGGTACTGCGAGACGAAAATAGGCCAGCGAATGAATTTCTGCGCTGTACGTGGAGGTACAGGCTTGGTCGGAAGAAAAAGCGATGTCAAAGGTTTGTGGTCTGTGATTATGGTAAAGTGAAAACCATGTTGATACAAGTATACAAACAGATCCCCCTGCTCTGAGCATAGATCCCGCCCCTCAACGCCGGGCAACGAAGCCGATAGTCCATCTGAAGCGGCAAGCGCATCCTATGATTGCAACTACACCAACAAAACTTAACCAACCTATCCAAGACAATGCAGTCTGAAGTTCAAGCCTAAAGTCCACAACGCGGAACCCTCCAGTGGTCAGATTGCCACCTGTGGACCCGGTAAGGGTGTACCCCAACATCGAGTACACGATGCAACTGGCCAGACTGGAAGAGCCGATTACCCTGGCATCTGCCTTATGACATGTGGTCCGTGTAGGACACGAAGAGAGTAAAAAGGTAACCTTCTCGGTAATGGAGGCTGTGGACAGAATTCAGCTCAAGTCAGTGAATCTCCCCACTGATTTCGGAGCCTTGCGAGACCTGCTTAAAAAGGTTTTTGAGAGACGTCGTGAGAAGTTCGACCTTCAGAACATCTATGAACAGGCTGTACTGGCGAACGGACGAATTGCCTTTGACTGGAGGAAGACCTGGCCGGACGACCACATGCAAACATACTTCCCATGACTGAAATAACAATTGGACAATTAAATACGCACAACAGCCGACTTGTCATGTAGGAGCTCCGCAAAGAGGTGGAGGAGAGGAGACTAGATGTGCTCTACTTACAGGAGCCGTACTCCCAAGCTGGAAGAATAGCTTTTGCTGCCACAACATGGCAAATTGTCAGCAGAGGCGAGGACCCCAGAGCGGCAATAGCAGTAACAAACAAACTCCTGAGGGTCACCACTCTCTCACAATTTACAATTAGTCACTGCAATGTCGTGGAGCTTCAGTCCCCGGCGGGAGTAATTATTCTCATAAATATGTACTTCCAATATGGGGACGAGATCGAACAGCACTTAGAACACCTGGCAAGAGTTACCACGGCGTTGCGGGGACAAAAGATAATCATAACAGCTGACATCAATGCAAAATCCCCCCTGTGGTACAGCGGTACTAGAGACACAAACGGTGATAAAGTCGAAGAATTTCTCATGGCTTCACAACTCGTGGTGGCCAAAAAGCCGGGTAATCCTCCTACCTACACAGCAGGAGGAGGACACGGCACGAACATAGACGTAACTCTAACATCCCGTATTGCAGCGAATCTCATAAAAAGCTGGAAAGTCGTAAGCAATGCCACCACGAGTGACCACAATCTAATAACCTTCACTCTAGGTGAAAGAGTGCCGCTGGACCATGGGGTGGGAAGTTCAATTTAACTATAACAAAGCAAACTGGGAACGCCTAGCAAAGGAGTGCGACATTCCTGCCTTGCCGGCAGGTGACGTACATCAAGACATAGACGTGGACGAAAGAGCTGATGAACTGGTGGGTGCAATAAACAGAGCGGTGAGGGCTGCCGTGCCAACCAGGAGGAAGGCCGTGGCGGCCTCGCCGTCACCATGGTCGGCCGAATTGGAGGAATTACGTCAATCTGTCAGGAGGCTACGGAGGAACTACCAGCGCAGTGTCCTCTGGCTGGAAAGGCAAAGATGGCAGTTGCAATATAGGGAGGCCAAGCAGAGATTTGAGAAGGAGTTACGTGAAGTGAGAATGCATAGCTGGGAAAGCTATGTGCTGAACCAGCCAGCTTTAGACCTGTGGGGCCTATCTATAAATTAGCAAGGGAAAAAATCCGCTCTCCCCTGGAGCTATCAACAGTCAGGCAGGTGGACAGGATGACGGAATCCTGGCAGGAAACTGCTGAGGTCCTTCTCCAGTCCCTACTGCTTGATGACAATGCGGATGGATAAACTATAAGTCAACAGCAACTGCGAAATACAGATTATAACAACGACACGGCAGTCTACCCATTCTCGGAAGAGGAGGTGGCTGCACAAATAAGATCCCTAAAAAGAGGGAAGCTCCAGGACCAGATGACATTGTGGCTGAGGTGGTGCAATTTCTGGCACCTCAGTTAATCGCGCCACTGACTCATCTTTTAAATGAATGCCTAAGACAAAGGAGGTTCCCCAAGAGGTGGAAAACCGCGAATGTGGTAATAATAAAAAAGGGACCAGATAAAGATCCGGCCAAAGTAAAATCATACAGGCCAATCTGCCTACTGGACCTGTTCAGGAAGCTTCTGGAAAAACTGCTGGCTGACAGATTGACGGCTCACCAGGTGTTGTGTGGGATGAACAGCAGGCGGTTCGGCTTCAGGCCGGGGCGGTCGGCATCTGATGCTATCGCTCTGGCGGCTGAGGTCTGTGGCTCAACCCCTCAAATACGTTGTCGGCTTCATGGTGCACATCAGTGGCCCCTTTGACAACCTGTGGTGGCCTTCACTTTTCTCCTGTCTACGGGAGATAGTGTCCAGGGCCGCTTTATGGGTGTCTAAGGAGCTATTGTATGGACAGGGAGGTTGGCTATCATTCCCTAGCGGGAGAATTAGAAAAGTAATCACCAAAGGGTGTCCCCAAGGCTCTGTTCTGGGGCCACTTTTCTGGGACATCCACATGGACCCATTGTTAGATTACAACAAAGTGAAGAAGTGCTAGAGGTGATATCTTACGCAGATGACATCCTCCTGCTGGTCGGCGGTCGTAGCCGAGAGGACATCGAGGCAAAGATCGAGAGGGCTATAGAGAAACTGCACCAATGGTGCCTAGACACAAAGATGTAAATATCTCTCAGCACATCCACATAATTATTGCTAAAACGCCAGCTTATCAGGAATCCCACTGTTAGAATCGATGGCTCACCAGTTCTTCGGTACGGGAGGCGCGATATCTGGGAGTCATAATTGACGAGAGATTGAACTTTGGAAGACACACAGAAACCGTAACCCAGAGAGCTCTAGAACTACTGAACAACCTCATTTCATTGGATATAAACGTTTTCATCTCCCCCCTCACCTCATCAAACTTTATCATATAGTATCCTAACGTCAGTAGTTTGTTACGGCTCAGGAGTCTGGGCGCACGGGCTCACGCGGGTGGTGCCCGCCATGACAGTGAGAAGAGTCCAAAGAAACATGGTTTTGTATCAGTAGGGGCCTACAGGACATCACCAGGGGGGGGGGGGGGGCTCTGTTAGTTATAATGGGGCTCTGCCCGTTAGATATCAAGATACGTGAACAAGCAGCATGGTACTGGGCCAAAAAAGGAAATGGGGAGAAAATAACAGATTATGGGTGTGAGAGTAGAGGAGAAGAGAGAAATAAGAAACAGAGGGGAGGAACTGTGGCACAGACTTTGGGAGGAAGATGAAACGGGAAGAAGAACATTCCAGTTCTTACCTGATGTAAGAGAACGCGGGGTGATGAAATACTTCGAACCCACACGAGGACTCATCCACGTTCTCACTGGTCATGGACCCTATCCGACATATTTATGTCGGTTTGTTAAAAGGGAAACCCCCGAGTGTGACTGTGGCGCGGCGGAGGGAACTCCCGACCATGTGGTCTTTGAGTGCCCTCTCTTCAATGACGTTGCGACAACACTCCGAGACAGACTTCCGAACAACGACATATACAATCTCCTTAGACATGAAGACACTTTCTATACTTTGAACGCTCTGGCAGATGAGGTATCGCGAAAAGTGTTAACAGACTACCTGAGGGACCAAGAATAGACAAAATCATAAACTAACCGATTAGGACCTGATCCCATTCCCATACCGCCTGTGCGTGGAATGGCCGACTTCCATAAGTTGGAAACCGCCACGAAGGGGTTTGGGGGGGGGGGGTCAATTACACCGATTTTGACAAGCACCAACGATGATGTATTACAACATAATTCTATGTAACAATAAATGGCCCACTAATCATGTTAGGAGGTGGGTCAAACATGTATAACTAATAGTTTTGTGTTTAATAAAGAATTTATTTAAAAAAAGTGAAAACCATACAAGAAATCATGAAACTAACACCAAATACGAGAGACAATGCATCTTTCTCGATCTGTGAATAATTTCTGTGCGCAGACGAGAGTAATTTGTACGCAAAGGCAATAGGGCGGTCGTGCGATCCATCTTTGTGCGCAAGCACAGCACCGATCCCGAAATCCGATGCATCCACCATCAACAAGAGGGGCTTCTGGGGATCGAATGGCGTAAGGCAAGTATGGAAAGCAACGCCGATTTCAACTGGCGAAAGGCGTGTTCGCATTCCGTCGTCGAGACGAACCGAACACCCTTACGGCGTAAGCGATGAAGCGGAGCTCAAATGGGAGAGGCGTGTGGTATATAACGGCGATAATAATTTTTCCCAGCACACTCTGTAGCTGCTTCAAATTCTGCGGCAAAGGCGTGTATGGCACGAAGGTGTGTGGGACTGGGATGTATGCCTTGGGCATTGATTACATCTCCTAGGTATGGCAAGTCCCGAGCAAAAAACACACATTGGTCCTTTCGCAAGAGAAGGCCATTTTGTCGCAAGACCTGAAATAATGTTCTGAGATACGCCAAATGTTCTTCTTCCGTCTTTCCAGAGATCACAATATCGTCCAGATAATTTGCTGCAGTAGGGACCGACGCACAAACAGTTTGTAAAATGGTTCAAATGGCGCTGAGCACTATGCGACTTAACTTCTGAGGTCATCAGTCGCCTAGAACTTAGAACTAATTAAACCTAACTAACTTAAGGACATCACACACATCCATGCCCGAGGCAGGATTCGAACCTGCGACCGTAGCGGTCACGCGGTTCCAGACTGAAGCGCCTTTAACCGCACGGCCACATCGGCCGGCCCAAACAGTTTGTAGATATTGCTGAAACAATGCAGGCGCGGATGCACTCCCGAATGGCAGTCGTTTGAATTGATACAAACCAAGATGCGTGTTAACCACCAAAACGCGCTGGGATTCTTTGTCCACCGGTATTTGCAAGTACGCATCTGCTAGGTCAAACTTCGAAAAATATTTACCCGGGCACAGTTTTTCAAAAAGATCTTCCGGGCGGGGTAAGGGAAACGTTGCAATCACTAGTTGTGGATACACTGTTGCCTTGAAGTCCACACAAAGTCTCAACTTTCCGGAAGGTTTTAGCAAAATTACTAAGGGTGATGCCCAGAGAGAAGCCTGCACACGTTCAATCACACCTTGTGATTCCAAATCGTGAAATGTGTTTGCGACCTCATCACGATATGCGTGGGGAACATTGCGCGCTCTAAAAAATTTCGGTTGCGAGTTTACTTTCAGTTCCAAGTGTGCTTTATAGTTCTTAGCGCAACCGAGGCCCGGTGCAAAAATGTCTGCAAATTCTTCACATAGACGAGAAACACTGTCTGAAGGCACAGTCTGGTTCACTGATAGGACCTGATTTACTATAGATAAGTTAAGCAACTGAAATAAATCGAAACCAAACAAGTTCACTGCAGAAGAAGAACGAAGGACGTAAAATGACACAAGTTTTGTTTGTCCTTTGTATGTTGCAAGAAGGCTGCACTGTCCTAACACAGGGATATCTTGTCCGGAATAGCTATTTAACTTAACATTTGCGGCACGCAACGGAGGTGTGCCCAGCAGTTTGTAAGTGTCTTGACTGATCAGTGAAACTGCAGCTCCTGTACCGAGCTGGAATTGTATCACTTCGCCGTTAATGTCCAAGTCCACAAAAAGTTTATTGTCCTGCTGACGACAAGAGCGACTGTCTCGTGCAACGTCAACTGACACTGGTAAATAATCACCTGCGACTTGACGGGAGTTCCGGCGATGTCGACGCACACTATTTTTGGAACGAACACAGTCACTGTTAGAGAGAGTGGCACTGCTCGGAGGGCAATGAACTACATGAATTTCCATGGGCGAAGTTTCGCGAGCCTAAGTATCCTTGGTTCGATTCCGATTCCGGCGCGAAGCAAAGGGCCTGGAACGGTTTTGAGCTTCCGATATGAGCTTTTTCTGGCAAACACTCTGAACATGTCCTTTTTTATTACAATAAAAGCAAATAGCTTGGCGTGGCGGGCAATTCTCACGCGAATGTTTAGTAGCACACCGCGGGCATGATTTGATCACTGTATTTGCTTGCCGGTGCGGCACACGTGGCTGAGAGCCTGGCGGCAGCGGCGCGGCCGGGCGCGAGGGCTGTATACTGCTCCGCGCAGCTCTCCCGTCGGGCCGGTTAACCTGACACACGGCTGGCGAAGTTTCAAATGATTCCTGAGCAAAGTCCAGTGTGTCCTGCCGATCCAATATGTCCATCGCTTGTTGAAGGGAGGAATTGACTAGTTTCAAAATCTGTTCCCTTATACGAACATCAGAAATATTCTGTGCAATTGCGTCACGTACCATAGTATCTGAATATGGGAGTCCACATTGACACTAAAAAGCACAATCCCTAGTAAGGCTTTGCAAAGTTGCAACCCACTCCCGATTAGTGTGACCTGCCGTACGTTTTGTACGAAAGAAGGTATACCGTTTCGCAACTACATTGACTGATTCTTTGAAATATGCATCTAATGCAGACAAAATTTCGTCGTAGGACAGAGTTGCTACGTCGCGGCGGGGAAATAATTTGACTATCAAACGGTACGTATGGACGTCAACTGAAGACAACAGAAATGGCTGCCGCTCGTTACCTTGAATTCTGTAGCCGGCGAGATGGAATCCAAATTGGCGTGACCACTCAGTCCAGCTTTCCAGTGCAGCATCAAAAGGTCGAAAAGTGGGTGCAACAGCGTGTTGTGTCTGCATTAGCTGTGGAGCGGCTGCTGCCGCATCCTTTTGCATCGCACGTTGACCCAGGACGACCTGTCCAAGGGCATCCAGTAAGGCCTGCGTCTGCTGATTCTGTAAGCGATAAAATTCGGACAGTACATCTGGAGATTGTGGCGAAGCCATTACACAAGTAAATCAGGGCAATTTAGATAAGAACACATCCCATCCTCGTTGCCAATGTTGTGGTTGGCAGGAGAGCCAATACCCTTTTATTCAAGGGGGCCGAAATGCACGCGTTTTAGCTCACGCAGGCTGGCGTGAAGTGTGGAACATGACAACGGAATTAGGACTGAGAGAAACGGACGTAGCTCGTGGAATATTTAACTTTAATCCATTAATGACGAACGTCGCTCTTGATGGTGCATGATTTACAATATCAATAGAAACTGATCATGGCGCCTTGCTAGGTCGTAGCAAATGACGTAGCTGAAGGCTATGCTAACTATCGTCTCGGCAAATGAGAGCGTAGAAGTCAGTGAACCATCGCTAGCAAAGTCGTTGGACAACTGGAGCGAGTGCTAGGAAGTCTCTGTAGACCTGCCGTGTGGCGGCGCTCGGTCTGCAATCACTAATAGTGGCGACACGCGGGTCCGACGTATACTAACGGACTGCGGCCGATTTAAAGGCTACCACCTAGCAAGTGTGGTGTCTGGCGGTGACACCACACTGGTCGTATCAGCTAGTTGAAAATAAAATGGATAAGTTGATTGTTTGGGTTGCATAATCGTCTACAGTTGATCAGCTGCGAGATTTCTCACCTTTTTATATTTACTTAGAAATGAGTTAAAATTCAAGCTAGGGAAACAGTAAGAGAAAAATCTTATTTGGAACTGAACAAGAAAGAAAAAAACATCGTATAGGACAAAGAATTGAAGATTATTGTATGTAGACTATCACATAATGTTAGCAACTAGTATTTGACATTTTCAACAGCATTCAACAGTCGTTGAAAATGAGTAACACTGTAATGCCATATTTCCTATAAACACTTAAAAGGGGTCAGAATGGAGCCATTATTTACTAGATACTTTTGAAATACCATATACTGAATGTGCATATCGCAGGCATTCTCGTCGAGAAAATTACATCGTGTATCGTAACAGCGTAAATGCATACAATTGAATGTACACATTAGTAGAAGCTAAAATGTCTGACTAAATATGGTTCCGCAAATGTACCATTCGCGATTTAATTGCGATTTTGTGGTTAACAGCCACTATTGACGTGATTCTGCGCAAACACCGCATGCTAGTTCGGGTGGTACCTTTGCTTACATTTACGAAATAATGAGTTGTGACCAGAATGGATTTGCGGAGCGTCAGGTATGGTATACTAGCGTTGGTGGCAATATGGAACATTATAGCATCGAAGAGTGTGATGATACACATTTACTACATCGTTAAGTAAGAAACATACCCTGCCTTAAGGAACCCCGAAAGCCAAAACTGCTTGATGTCGTTGTGATGGAAACAATCGGAAACTGTTCAGGAATTTCGACAAGGAGACTTGCCACACAAATTCCAGGGATGAGCCACTGTAGTATTTGGAGAATAATGCATCACAATGCAATGTATCCAAAGAATCTCCAACTGGTTCAGTGCCCTTGTGAAGCGGACTTACCCCTAGACTAAAGTTATATCAGTGCATTACAAAAATCTATCGGCTACCCTACGTTTGACAATAACATTTCCTTTACAGATGAGGTAGGTATCACTCTAGGTGATGTGTATAACTACACTCCTGGAAATTGAAATAAGAACACCGTGAATTCATTGTCCCAGGAAGGGGAAACTTTATTGACACATTCCTGGGGTCAGATACATCACATGATCACACTGACAGAACCACAGGCACATAGACACAGGCAACAGAGCATGCACAATGTCGGCACTAGTACAGTGTATATCCACCTTTCGCAGCAATGCAGGCTGCTATTCTCCCATGGAGACGATCGTAGAGATGCTGGATGTTGTCCTGTGGAACGGCTTGCCATGCCATTTCCACTTGGCGCCTCAGTTGGACCAGCGTTCGTGCTGGACGTGCAGACCGCGTGAGACGACGCTTCATCCAGTCCCAAACATGCTCAATGGGGGACAGATCCAGAGATCTTGCTGGCCAGGGTAGTTGACTTACACCTTCTAGAGCACGTTGGGTGGCACGGGATACATGCGGACGTGCATTGTCCTGTTGGAACAGCAAGTTCCCTTGCCGGTCTAGGAATGGTAGAACGATGGGTTCGATGACGGTTTGGATGTACCGTGCACTATTCAGTGTCCCCTCGACGATCACCAGAGGTGTACGGCCAGTGTAGGAGATCGCTCCCCACACCATGATGCCGGGTGTTGGCCCTGTGTGCCTCGGTCGTATGCAGTCCTGATTGTGGCGCTCACCTGCACGGCGCCAAACACGCATACGACCATCATAGGCACCAAGGCAGAAGCGACTCTCATCGCTGAAGACGACACGTCTCCATTCGTCCCTCCATTCACGCCTGTCGCGACACCACTGGAGGCGGGCTGCACGATGTTGGGGCGTGAGCGGAAGACGGCCTAACGGTGTGCGCGACCGTATCCCAGCTTCATGGAGACGGTTGCGAATGGTCCTCGCCGATACCCCAGGAGCAACAGTGTCCCTAATTTGCTGGGAAGTGGCGGTGCGGTCCCGTACGGCACTGCGTAGGATCCTACGGTCTTGGCGTGCATCCGTGCGTCGCTGCGGTCCGGTCCCAGGTCGACGGGCACGTGCTCCTTCCGCCGACCACTGGCGACAACATCGATGTACTGTGGAGACCTCACGCCCGACGTGTTGAGCAATTCGGCGGTACGTCCACCCGGCCTCCCGCATGCCCACTATACGCCCTCGCTCAAAGTCCGTCAACTGCACATACGGTTCACGTCCACGCTGTCGCGGCATGCTACCAGTGTTGAAGACTGCGATGGAGCTCCGTATGCCACGGCAAACTGGCTGACACTGACGGCGGCGGTGCACAAATGCTGCGCAGCTAGCGCCATTCGACGGCCAACACCGCGGTTCCTGGTGTGTCCGCTGTGCCGTGCGTGTGATCATTGCTTCTACAGCCCTCTCGCAGTGTCCGGAGCAAGTAGGGTGGGTCTCACACACCGGTGTCAATATGTTCTTTTTTCCATTTCCAGGAGTGTATTATACACTGGAGCGCCAAGAAACTGCTATAGGCATGCGTATTCAAATACAGGGATATGCAAAGAGGCAGAATACGGTGCTGCTGTCGGGAATGGCTATATACGACAAGTGTCTGGCGCTGTTGTTAGATTGGTTACTGCTGCTACAATGGCATGTTATCACGATTTAAGTGAGTTTCAATGTTGTGTTGTATAGTTGCTGCGCGAGCGATTGGCACAGCATCCCCGAGGTAGCGATGATGTGGGGATTTTCCGTACGACCATTTCACGAGTGTACCGTGAATACCACGAATCCGGTAAAACATCAGATATCCGACATCGCTGCAGCCGGAAAAAAATCCTGCAAGAACGAGACCAACAACGACTGAAGAGAATCGATCAACGAGACAGGAGGGCAACTCTTCCACAAATTGCTGCAGATTTCAGTTCTGGGCCATGAACAAGTGTCAGCGTGCAAAGCATTTAACGAAACATCATCTATATGGGCTGAAGGCCCATTCACTCGTGTACCCTTTTTGATGACTGCACGACAAAAAGCTTTACGCCTCACCTGGGCCCGACAAGACCGACATGGGACTGTTGATGACAGTAAGTATGTTGCCTGGTCGGACAAGTCACGTTTCAAATTGTATCGAGCGGATGGACGTGTACGGGAATGGAGACAACCTCATGAATCCATGGACCCTGCATATTTCAGGGGACTGTTCAAGTTGATAGAGGCTCTGTAATAGTGTATGGCGTGTGCAATTGGAATGGGACCCCTGATTCGTCTAGATACGACTCTGACAGGAGACACGTACGTAAGCATCCTGTCTGATGACCTGCAGCCATGCACGTCAATTGTGCATTCCGACAGACCTGGGCAATCGCAGAAGGACAATGCGACACCCCAAACATCCAGAACTGCTACAGAGTGTCTCTAGGAACACTCTTCTGAGTTTAAACACTTCCGCTGGCCACCAAACTCCCCAGGCTTGAACATTACTGAGCATATCTGGGATGCCTTGCAACGTGCTGTTCAGCAGTGATTTCCACCCACTAGTACTCATACTGATTTATGGACAGCCCTGCAGGATTCATGATGTCAGTTTCCTCCAGAGGTGCTTCAGACATTAGTCGAGTCTATACTACGTCGTGTTGCGGCACTTCGCGGGTGTCCTAGGCAGGTGTATCAGTTTCTTTGGCTCTTCAGTGTAAATCTCACGTCTGAAGTAATCTAGGCTCCAGCCCAGGCGCTGTGCATGAGTCGATATCAGCGACGTTTCCTATTGAACGTGTGGTTGGTGGTACTACGCGATCACATTACCGCCCCGAACATGTTACGAAACCAACTTAATAGCTTCGGGTTCTGTTGTATCATCTCACAGGATTGCTTAAGGATGTTCCCTTAGAGCAATGCCAGAGGAAGTGCTACACGTATGGTGGAGCACCGGCCTATTTTGCTGCTACGGTGAGACGGAATCTAAGGCGGTGATGTGGCCAAAGGTGGACTCCATAAGGAGACCTGTACTGTGACCTCCAAGGTCATCTGATCTGAACCCCATATATTTCTGTGTTTGGGGCATAGTGTATGCGACTACGGTTAACAGAGAACTGGAGCATATACTTGTCAATGCCTGTCGATAATTACAAAACATCCGGGCGAGCCTAAAAGGACGCAAATCTCACTGCGGCGACGGGTACACACCTGCGCCCGGGGACATGATCAACACTTAAAACTCTTCCTTTAACTACGAGTACAATCATGTAGTTGTTGTGTTCCAGAGTATTGTTACCTTTTCCTAACTGTAATGACGTTTACACAGAATCAGGTCACTGGTGGCTAGTAACCACAAAGCAGCAATTATCTCGCAAACATATTCTTTGTAGACCTGTTTTGAATGACACTTTCTTGCTTCTGATTGGTGTACTTTCATCTGTATGGGTTTACGCCGTTAATTTTAATACACCCTGTGGACAAACCAGTGTCACTACTTCCCTTTGCGGTATTGCCTCCACGATTATTTTGTCCACACATTCATCTGAGAATGATTTAGCTTTCATCACTAGCCTTTAGTTGCCTGTTGCCTCAAAACACTAACATGTTATTTGAACTTTCCTGTATTTGAGATGACTAGAAGAGCGCGTGCGGTGTGGTAGATAGGAAGTATGTCCAGCATTTTAGTGGAAAATACTAGGAATGTAAAGAAAGTAAGTGTATTGGGACCATAACGGGCTGCGAGGTTTTGGTTTTTGAAGGCTGGCAACAATGAGTGGGAATGGAGGATCCCCTGACGAGAGCGACCATCGCAGGAAAATGGTAGTACTTAAACTCACGTTGCAATGTTCAGTTGCGTGAAAGATGTTGGCAACGAATCGAGCCAAGCACAAGCCACATGATTTTTACTCGCCGAAGGAGTTACACCTACCGATTCTTTTTCGCAAATCAAAACAGTTTACTCCAGAAGTGTTATTAACAGAACGACTAAGTGTGTTTAAATGGTGTAGGAGGAGCACAAATATTTATGATGAACAGAGGAGTGGAAGACATTCCATTTTGAGGGATGAGCTGGTGCGAACATCCGAAGAAACTGTTCGTGAAGTCCTCAGATTGGCAGTGGATGAAATTTCTGCGATGTTTTCACAACTCTGCAGATACGAAACAACGCTGGCATACCGGAAACTGTGCGCAAGATTGGGTCCCTAAAGAGCTAATAGAGCAGCAAACAGAAATCGGGATCAGCAGCACCCGGTAGTTTCCAGAGTGACTTGAATTGGAAGATGAGGATGGTCTCAGCTCCAGCGTTACTGAAGGTGAAATAGTGGTGGCTCATTACACGACTGAGACGAAAAGGGAGTGATACCAAATACCCATATGCCAAAAAATTCAGACCCACAATTTCGGGCAAGAAGCATGGCAGCAGCTTTTTGAAACAGAAGAGGCATAAGTTCTGCCTCGCGAGGAGATCATTAATGGGCGATACTGTGAGACCCTAAGACACTCAAAGGGAGCATTCAAACCAATGAAGGGGAATGTTGACGAGGGGAGTGCGCTTCTTGCACGACCAACGCCCGCCCTCACACAGTCTTAGCCACCAAGGTGCTCTTGGACTCACAAGGAGTGACCACGACGTTTGGAAAGCAGATTTACTGCGAAGTTCGTACACTCGTAATACTTCATGAGGACAACAAAATGTGTAAGCAGTAGTGCCTACTTCTCAAACATTATTGAGAATATCGTAAGATAATTTCGGTTGTCAAATATGTAACTGTACGTGGCCGTTATTATCACAAAGCGGCGGCCGTTACTAACCCGAAGCGGCGGCGGCTGTTGGTCGATTGAACAAAAGTTCCGCCAGGTTGACTTGCCTCATGTATGACGCGCGGTGTTCGCCTGTTACCTTGAGACGAATGTTCAATCTGTCTGGTACCTAACTGTCAATGGTAAGCAAATCAACCAATTTCGCCTTCATCGTACCCACCTCGCCCAATCACCTCTATGTTTCACGTGTGGAGTGCTAGACAATGATGAACATCGGTTTGTTTGCGGACCGGCGGCGGAGGTTTGGCACTTGGTTCGTCTTATTGTGGCTTTTGTAACGCGGGACATTCCGGATCGGATTACTCCCCTTTCATTATTATTTCCGGAACGTGACTATTTCCCCCGGACAAAGACCAATGCTGTGAGTAGGATTCTCGGACATGACATTCACTACCTATTTGGACAAAATGTAGACTCTGTGCTCGATTTTTGGACATACCTCAATGACCGACATTATGTCGTTGTCCGTCACCCACAATACAGACAATTTTTCTTCCTTGGAAATGCTTTCCACGACCCGCCTCGCAGCTGGAATGTGTTAAGCCAAGAGAGAAGAAGGTTTCCTGTTTGAACCAATGAACACTTCTGAACAATTTAATGGAACACATCAATTTCGAGAAGACGTGACTCAACATATTACCAGCGGGGCGCAGAAGGCCTCTGATCAATTACACAACAAACAGAAAAAAAAGAACAAGAAAGGAAAAGAGAAGAAAAAAAATAAAAAAATTAATAACAATAAAAATAACAATAAAATTCAGAAAAAGGAAGATTTTGTTTGTTTGTAAGGACAACCCTAACCTTGATTTCCCATATTTTCCTTCGTATATAGGCAGCGATCTGTGGTAGTTGTAGCCAGGAGCCAACACCTGAAATGGACCAGATTCTATTTTTTTTTCTTGTTATAGAATGAAAAGTCGCGGTGGCACAACAAACAGAAAAAAAGAACAAGAAAGGAAAAGAGAAGAAAAAAATAAAAAGTAATCACAATAAAAATAACAATAAAATTCAGAAAAAGGAAGATTTTGTTTGTTTGTAAGGATAACCCTAACCTTGATTTCCCATATCAAGGTTAGGGTTATCCTTACAAACAAACAAAATCTTCCTTTTTCTGAATTTTATTGTTATTTTTATTGTTATTACTTTTTTATTTTTTATTCACTTTTCCTTTCTTGTTCTTTTTTTCTGTTAGTTGTACTTACCAGAAACTTTTATTATTAAAAAACATAAAAAAGGCGTGGTTTAAGGAAAAAATTAAAAAATAAAATAAAAAAGCGTCACTGTTCTCTATTGAGTTGTGTTGTGGGGCGGTAGTTCACGTCATGCCAATTCCTATTTTTGTTTTTCCTAACATTATTAAAAAAAAAAGTTGGTTAGCGTCCAAGCCCCGCAATCGTAGGTCGTCGGTCGCTGGATCGAGTCCTATTCGGCACTTTTTTTTTTCAACACAGTCATATTATTTACTATTTATACTACAGTTGATATAGCGGGAAAAATAAGTAATCAGATAAACTTTAATTAAATTTACAATGTTATTTGGCAGTCTACACAGTTTTACTATCACAAATAATACAATAATCATAACTACGGACTTGTAAACGACCAACGAGGGGCAGGCTCAAACCGGGTAGAATGGGGATCATTCGACGGTTAACTAGCACAGCGGTACTACGTTGCTTATGTAGCAGGAAGAAATAACGTACGTGCGAATTGTTGGTGATGTATAAGACCTTACATCGTGACTAGAAAAATGGAAGTGACACCTGGTTCGTCGAGAACTGTGGGCAAAGAATATTCAATCCATAGTGCAGTTGCGAAACGTCATTTGAAAGATGCGTTCGTATATTGTAAGAGTCTTCTTCAAGAAGCGGACGTCATTGATACAGAAGCATCAGCAACGATTTCTGCCGATGGAATGGTGATTGGAGAAGAACTGTATCGGGCTACGATGGAATTGTTAGGAGAAAAAATACTAATCATTGACGAGGACCTTATTAATTTTGATGAAGTAGACAAAGAAGATCAATTCCGTGAAGTCGAAGAAAATTCGGCCCACGATGAAAATTATGAGCCAGCAGAAAAGGTGTCAAAACGCGATTATGTTCCGTTGGCGACCAAAATAAAAGTTGTTAAACTGGTGAAAGAATATCCCAAATGGAGTCTTCGAGCTCTCCAGATAACAGGGTCTAGAAATTTGAGAAGAAAAGGCGAATTGAGGAGATGGGAAGAAGACATAAAATCTGGAGAATCAACTATCGATAAATATTCGGTAATTGACTCGTGGACCTGTGATCGTTTCGTGGGGTCTCGCCAAAATTGTCAGCAAGTAAGTGTTCATTTTTATCACTCTACATCTAATTTTCTATATCTTCAATAACCTCATTCATAGAAATAATTATATTAATAAAATGAAATTTTGATTTTACTTTTCAGGTAACAACCAGAAACCTACAGCAGTGGGCTTTGGGTACTGAAGGCCAATTCCAATCGGAGGACTTCATCTTCAAAGCATCGCTTTCATGGATAAAAAAGTTCAAACAATGGCAGAGAATTCGGCAGAGGAAGATCACGCAGTATGTGAGTTTGAGGGAATGTGTGTATGCGGAAGAAACGCTGGAAGCCGCGAGAAAGTTTCAACTGCAGACGAGGGCAGTCATCAGGAACTTCGAAAAAAAAATTTGTTGTCAATACAGACCAGACAGCTTGCCAGTACCAGTCCACATACAACAGTGCTCTCGCTGAAAGATGTTCGAAGACCGTGTTTGTCAGAAGGCGCGACATGAATAAGGTGACGCACTCGTACATGGCATAGTGTACAATAACATTGTGTGGCGAATTATTGCCACACGTGTTCCTTTGTTTGCGAGAAGCCACGAGGAACTTTGGATCAAAGGTTCAGAACACTCTTCAAAAATTAATCAAATATCTTCCGAATGTCTATCGTAACGAGTTAGAAATCCGGGAAACTTACCACGCAATTATATTGTTCATTTTTATCTAGCGTCATGCTTCCCTACGTGAAGAAAGAAAAAATCTTATTAATAATAGATTCTTGGAGGTTCAGACGAATCCTGGTTTGTACGACGAAATTTTCACCGATGACGAAGGACTTGGAACATGTACGGTTAAAGTCGTACCTCCGAAATGCACGTCAATTTTCCAACCGTGCTATGTTTATTTCTACAGGCAAGTAAAACATTTTATTAAGCGTCTTCAAAATTGTTCTTATTTAATCGAAAGAGAACGAGAAACTGCTTATCGTGAAGACGCGTTTAAAATACACTCGATACTAAATGACTTATTATCAGCGCCGATATTTAAGGAAATGCTGTCTTATGCATGGTTTCCTTCCAAATTATCGGATGAAAGGGAGATTTTTAAAAATGTTAGCGAGGTTTGTTTTTCCATGGAAACCTCAAAAGACCTTGCATATGTGGAAACATAGCATTTATTCAATACAGCTGGAGCCGTTTATATTTTCCATGTTTTTACGAAAAATACCATCTTGCAGCTTGTAGTCGTAATGTTGAAAGCCACGATTAGTTGCACATGTTTCGAAAGCTGTCTGTGGCAGTCAAAACTTGCAGGTAACGAGTAGTTTCCAGCTCCTTCCAGGTATAAGGGATTTCTCAAATCATGGACAAGCACACATTTTCAGTATCACTTTATGCGTTTATGTGGTTTATATGGTGTGGAGACCTGGACATTGAGGAAGAAAGATGAAAGAAGATTGGGGGCACTAGAGATGTGGATATGGAGAAGACTGGAAAAAGTGAAATGGGAAGACCAAGTAAGGAATGAAGAAGTATTAAGCAGGGTTGGAGAAGAAAGAAACATACTGAAAGTTATCAGAAAGAGAAAACAGAACTGGATTAGACATTGTTTGAGGAAGGACTGTTTATTGAAGGAAGTAATAGAAGGAATCGTGGAGGGATAAAGGGGAAGAGGAAGAAGAAGATATCAAATGCTGAACAATATCAAAGGAGACAAATATTCAGAAATGAAAAGACTGGCTATGGACAGACAAAAGTGGAAGAGGCTTAACCCATGACAAGACCTACTGTAAGGTGGAACACCATACTACTAATACTTATGCGTTTGGTCGTTTACTAGTCGGTAGTTATGACTATTATGTTATTTGTGATAATAAAAATTTATAGACTGCCAAATAATATTGTAAATTTAATAAAAGTTCATCTGATTACATGTAATTTTCCCGTTATATTGAAACGTCCCCTTTGAACAATTATACATAACTGTGCTTAAACTGACACACAATATTTTTAGCGCAACGCAATCTGACTTTCAAAAATCATTACCAAAAAAAAAACTGCCCTGACTAACATTAACCTATACGTTTCACAAATCGCTTACCTCACAAAAATCTTGGTTACTCGAACTACTGCAATACAGCGAGCGCCACTACTTCCAGCTAAATAAAAGATTCAAACTACTGAAGGCACTAACTACTGATGCCATAGTTAGCAAATGAAAGATTTTAATACAGAACAAACAATGTATTTACCTTAATAGTCAAAATATATATAGCAGTTCTGACGTCCAGTCTTACAAATTTCAAAACTCGGCCATCTCTCTCCCCACGTCCACCACTGCTGGCGGCTCACCTGCAACTGCGCAACGCTACGCGCTGTTAGCATCCAGCTGCCGCTGCCCAGCACTACAATGGCACACAACAATGCAAACCAGCCACAGACTGCACACGGCACAGCCAGTGATTTTCATACAGAGCGCTACGTGGCGGCGGCGTTACCAATACAAAAACCTAAACAGCCTACTTACATAAACCCCATGCTCCCCACAAAAAATTTACAAATTGTTTTGGGCTGTGGGCAATACAGATTTGAAAAAATTTTTCATAATTACAATAACAAAGAAATTTAATGCACAGACTTATCGATACAATGTTGGTCAAAAGCTAAAATTTTCTCACACTCCATAAAGACAGTCCTGATCGTTCATCAAATTAAAACAGCAGTGTGTTTGTTCAATGTCTGAGCAGTAAAAGAAAATGCACACGGAATTAGTGGATTTCCATGCAGTCTTGAAGAAGTAGTATTGTCCTTCCAACGGAAAGACAGTGCTGACTCTTGACATGCTGACAGGTAATGGGCCACAACAGAGCAAACCATCAGCAGAGTCAGTCGAAGTTTTGAAGAATATTTATTTATTTAACCTGATCAGATTAGGGCCATCAGGCCCTCTCTTACATCGGACCAGTGTTCCACACATGCAGCATTTCACACATCAGAGTTACATCATGACCATAGTTTAAATGAGAATATTAGCTTACTCTAGTGACAATATGAATAAAGAGTAGTGACTAAGACCTAATAAAGTAAATGCGGCAGTATTTTTACAACAGGTGCTATACATACAGATTATGATAAAAGCAATAATAATAACAGTAAAAAAGATGTAATGATAAACATGTCTAAGACCTAATAAATTAAATTCTGGCAGTATTTTTACAGCAGGTGCTATACATACAGATTATGATAAAAGCAATAATAAGCAATAATAATAACAGTAAAAAAATCAAATAATAATGACAAACATGAGAAGGATTGGTGCAGATGTGTGTAGAGTAGATGTTTACTAGTTTAGCGTGTTTTGGGGAATGGAGATTTAAGGAGGGGGAAAGAGAGAAGTAATGAGGTGAAGTGCATTCTTGTACAGAGGAAGGCATTACTGTTGCTTAAGTAGATACGTCATTAACTGTTTTTTGAAGCTGGACATGCTTTTAAGTTCTCTAACATAACGAGGGAGGTTATTCCAGAGTCGGGTTCCCGCTACTGTAAAGGACTTGGAGAAGGTGACTGAGCGATGCAGTGGAACAGAGAGGATTTTATTATAATGGGAACGTCTGTTTCTGTCATGTTGTTCCAACATGAGCGTTAGGGATGAGGAGAGATATGAGGGGCAGTTTACATTTATAAGACAGTAGATGAGACAGAGTGTATGGAAATCTCTGCGTTGGTCTGCACGCAGCCAGGACAATTTTGCATATGCTGGTGAAATGTGATCAAAAAGTCGAACGTCACAAGTATATCGGACGCAGGCATTCATGACCAGTTCTAGACGTCGAGAATTTTCCTGAGAGAGGCCTTGTAGGATAATATCGCTGTAGTCGGTGATTGGGAGTATAATCGTTTGTACTAATTTCTTTTTCAGATCGAAAGGGAAGAGTTCTTTATATTTTTGTAGGACATGAAGGGATGCTGATGCTTTTTTGCACACTGCAGTTACGTGCTCTGTCCGATTTAGATTTTCATCTGTTATTACTCCCATACTCTTTGCTGAGGGAGAGAAGTTAATATTTGTTCCATTTAGGATAAGAGGTGGTACGGATTCCCGATGTTTTGGGCTAATGAGATTAGAGTGACCAACAAGTACCGCTTGGGTTTTAGATGGGTTTAGTTTTAGACCTATGTCCTGTCCCCATTTTGACAGTGCATCGAGGTCAGTATTGATATTTTCAACAGCTTTCTTGAGATTGCTTGGTTTCACACTTAGATACAACTGAAGGTCATCAGCATACATATGGTATTTGCAATAGGTCAGACCCGATTACACATCGTTGACATACAGAGAGAAGAGTATAGGACCTAATACTGAGCCTTGGGCAACATCTGACACTACCTGCCGCCATTGTGATATTATATTCCCTGATAGGACGCGTTGCTGACGAGACGTCATGTATGAGCGAAACCATTGCACTGCACTTCGTGAAAAATTTAGACCGCTAAGTGTGGCCAGTAAGATGTCGAAGTCGACAGTATCAAATGCTTTGCTGAAATCTAAGAAGCAAATGATTGTCCACGGCAAGTTGCAGGTCATCTGTCACCTTTATCAGAGCAGATGTTGTGCTTCAATGTTTACGGAAACCTGATTGGTATTCGTCTAATAGGTTGTTAGTAGTGAGGTAGATGGTGAGCTGGTCATGAACTATGTATTCTAAGGCCTTTGATAGTGTAGGAAGAAGGCAGATGGGGCGGTAGTCAGAGGGTGCTGTGGCTATGTCCTTTTTAGGCAGTGGCTTAATTTGTCCCAGTTTCCAGGCCTCAGGGAAAACACTTGTGATTAATGAGTCGTTGAAAATGTCTGTTATAGAGGGCAGTAGTTCGTCAATAATAAGTTTTACCATCTGGATAGTGATACCATCATGTCCAGTAGATGCTGATCTAATCCGCATTATGGCTTTCTTTACAGTACTGCAAGTGACATGCTGTAGATAGAATTTTTCTTTGCTACAGTCGTTCAACCCCATGAAGTAATCAATGATTCTCTGTTTTTTTTTTTTTTTGCGGTACAATTTTGGTTGTAGGTAACGTGAAGAAACGGTTTAGTTCTTCAGCTGGGACCATGTGATTTTCTGCAACTTTTATTTTGCCTAAACCGAGACTACGAAGATTTTTCCACAGGATAACTGATCTACATCTATTGTCAGCTAATGTACTGGCATATCTGAGCTTAGCGTTTCTCACCGCTTGACTGACTTTGTTTCGTTTCTGCTTGTATACTGCATGATTTTCAGGTGTAGGGCGTATCTTGTATGCTCGATGTGCAGTATCTCTGAGATTCATGAGCCTTTTTTAGTTCATCAGTCAGCCAGGGTGCAGGTTGCCTTTTTACTTTTCTGGTCTTTATTGGAGCATATTTGTCATACAGTTGAGTACTTTTGTTAGTGAAATCCTGGAGTTTGTCGTTTATATCCATGAGAGGAGTAGAGGTCATCCCCCAAACTATTTCTTGTATCTCAGTTTCGAGTTCAGGCAAATTTATGCGTTTGAGGCATCGGTATGTAGACAGTTTTTGTTTCTTTCTAGGACATTCTAGTGAATACGTCATGGAAATGATGTCATGGGCAGACATGCCAGGCGCAGACATTTGAGAGGTGCGGATTATTCTGTTCGGAGATTTCGTTGCGAATATATCAATGAAAGTGTGACTGGTAGTAGTGTGATGAATAGGTAATGGTAGGTAGGTCGTCACAGAGTTGACCCACTGTAGTCCTGGTAGAAAGTATGGTAGTGGTGGGCCACCAGAGGTGCAGACCTACTGCAGTCCTTGTAGAAATAATGGTATTGGTGGGTCATCAAAGGTGCTGACCCGCTGCAGTCCTTGTAGAAATAATGGTATAGGTGGGTCATCAAAGGTGCAGACCCACTGTACTCCTTGTAGAGACGGCCAGCAGCCATCTGTTGCAACTGTGCAGTTGCACAATCACCATTGAAGAGTCTTGCAGAGAATACAGCAAGTCCATAAACCACCACTTGTCCACTCACAACGAATTTGTTTGAAATGTCCTTAGAACCAGCAATGCTGTTATCCAGTCCCTTACTGAATTATTAACACACGTGCAAACACTATCAGTCCCTTTTTATCACATATTTTCCATATACTATGACCAACAGAAATGTGTGCAGTGAAATGTAATTTACAAGTTACTTAATTTGATGAACTGGTGTCAATTACAATTTTATAACATAAGAATACAATAACAAAGGTACAAAATATATCATCAAAGAACATAATAGTACAGATAACATTTGTAGTAATACAGGCTTTACAAAAGAATCGAAATAACAAATACATCAGTGTTACAGGAATTATGACATAAGTAAATACGTGAAAGATCAGAATAACTTTTGAAACATCAATTTCACACATGAGCATTACAACAGAACAGAATAAACAATGTGTAAACATCTTTACGTAGTAAATAACATGTTATTTAATGCAAATTATATTTGAGGATAACATTATTCCTCATCATAGTGAATGTAGCTTAGTATTAGAAGAGAAAAAATTCTATGAAACAGTACACAGTGGCAGGAAGAAAAGAAATACACGAGGATACACAAACACATAGTGGGATAACACAAAAGGAAAGGACAGGATTTGTTTTCAGGGTAACATTTGGCACTGCAGTCCAACCCAAAACTTCATTCTGTAGATCTTTCGTCATATCTCAACATTTGCTTCCACCAAAAATATTCTATCCAAGCATGCTTTCTGTATTTTGTTCACATCCTCTTTCAAAAATAGTTTTTCTCCACTGTACACTACTTTTTTAGCCAGATCATTTTCTTATACCTTCTCAAAGCATTTCTTCCAATTCCTCATAGTTAGTTTCTTATATAGTCTACCCCCTCTTAAGCTAACTTAAAACTACTGAGCTCAGATGCTAAACTAAGGGACGAGGCAATGCAGCAGCACAAAACAATTAACACAAACAGCAATGATAAAAAAATGGAAATTGGCAAAAAGAAAGCAGCAATATTACAACTAATATAAGGCAATGCGCAGCAAACAAGAAAAATAAATCAGTGATAAAATTGGCTTAACCTAGTAATACAAAGTGACATTCAGTAGCACTATGCATGGCAAACAGCAGCAGCAAATGCAATAACTTATACCTAAACATGACAAAGCTCAAGCAGAAAAAAATACTACACTAAAGACAACAATGCAGATAAGGGAAATGTATATTCACATCTTAATGTCTATATAATTAAAGTGGATGCACCACAAAAATGTATTGTAAAAAAAAATATTACCATGTACTTGAAAAGAAAATTCGGTATGCAATTTCTGTGAAGGGAAATGTCTTTATGTGCTCCTTCGTTTTTTTAAAGTACATCATAAAGTTATTATTTACTGGATCTGTAGACATAAAATATTTATATTAATACATCAATAAAATTTATTTTAACCAATGCTTCAGTGCAGTTAGAAACTAGATATTAAACAACATGAGTAAATAAATGCATAAAGCAAGCCATATGGCATTTCTCTCAACTAGCAGGACAATAGCCATGAAATGTTTCTCATCGTTTCATTAGACATTTTGGTAAATATCATACATTAAGAGCTCCACAGTGTAATCATATGTTTTCAAGTTTGGGCGTGTTATATTTGCGATGCTTTCTACAAAGGAATGTCAGTAGCGAGGTTAATGGCCTCCTTTTTTCTCCACCAGTGCCTCTGAAAGGCACACACTAATGACTTTTTCTCAAGGCGGCTGCACACCTGGCCGCTTACAACGCATTACGTCACGGTCACTTACCTTTCTTACCGAAATATTTACGACAGCAGTTTCCGCTACAGTGACAGTCTGATATAAAAAGATTTTCAAAGGTTGAGAATTTGCGTTACAAATGTGTAGAAAATAAAATCCTATAAATATAACAGTGTCCAAAAAAATTTCGTCGGCATTGTAATACATTCACGCATTTACATACATTTCATAACTCTTAAAGCACGATTCTTGGTTTCCAACCACCTTTCTCACAAACCAGAGTCCCTAACCACTACTCATTATTCCTTATCTTATTCATCGACACTTCTTCAATATTACATCACAACAGATACGTAGCATAATCAAATAACTTATATAGCATCAGCTTATTGATCAAAAACATACCACAACAGCGTAATACACATAGTCATCATAACATCATAAAACCTCAGGCAAAACTCAAAATCGTCATAGCTTCTTCCAATAATTTCAAAACCTAAAAAAAATTCTCTGCTCATGTCAAAAAAGTTATCTACCTCAAACGTACTTTAAAATCATGATCCCACACAAAATATGTCATTCAAAGCTCTCGTAGTATCACAATGGTTCTGAAAAAAATATGAACAGTACAGACAAAATACAATTTCATAAGTCCGAAGTCATCTTACTGTAATTATATCCTCAGGTGTTACAGATTACAGCAATGGAATGAAATGTATCATGGAAAACCTTTGTATCATTGTACTTCAAATATCTTTAAAAATAAATGTTTAAGTACAAAATTAATCACTCAAATACGTGTACGGTAGCGCTAAACTGTGCGTTCTGCAGAAGTCAATGAACTTACCTCATGATAAACAAAAGTGAAATGCTTTGCGTATAGATATCGTAGTTACTACGCTTCTTGCCATGATGAAGTAAGTGCTGTACTGTAACGTATTGTTGCGCTACAGAAAAGGCTGTCTCATTGTAGCTATACCACAAAGTTACTACTAAAACATGTTTTCCTTTCCAGAAGAATTCAGAAAAACTGTGCAGATATAAAACAGATACACCGCAAAAGCACAATGTAAATTGTGTCACACATTAGTAGCGTCGTGATATCATCGTGTAGCTATCAACGAAACCAGATGCTAAGTCATCTTTAATCTCACAGAAAGTACTTCAAATAAAGAAGGTCCTTTCAACTAAACCAAAATGTTGCATTAAAATATCATTAACAGTATATGTTCTAAGTATGTTAGCCTTACAGTCGTTATGTAATCGTGCAACTAACAAGCAAGAATGCACAAATAACAAAAATGTGTCGTCTGTTCACTATAACAATGCATTCGTAATTTCTGTTTAAAAATATTCCATAGGTTCTAGACTGGATAGTTAACTTCAAAACATTGTTGCATGTTAACAGTTTCTCAGTGTGACAGAGCATACTAGAAATGTGAAGTGAATAGTTTTATGGCAAAGACAAAGTTAAAAAGCAGATTATCTTTCAATAAACGGTTTTACATGTGAAATGTGGTGTAAACCTTTACTCTTCCTAGTACGCAGAGTTTCAACTTCAACGCAATTAGCATGTGGTATACGTCGGATTCTGCAAGATCCATTGTAAACTAGAAAGAATTTGTGACTCAAGTGTTTCGTCTTATGTGACAATGAATGATCTCTAATGAGAACTTTCTGACCAATCTATAATTTCTTTGCATTTGCTATACCGTGTAATTTTCTCCTTTTGTCTGCAGCAGAATTTATATTTTTAATAGCCAAGTCAATTATGTCTTCGTGTCGAAGTTTACGCGTATTCGGAAAAGGTACAAGCTCTCTGATTCTGTTCGGTGGTTCTTTATTCTTCAGTACAAGAACAGGTGGTAAAACAGTGGAGTCATGAGGCATTTCATTCAGCACGTTTTGAAATAAGTGTAAATATCTGTCCCAATGCTGATGCTTTCTGTGACAATAAAGTCTGCAAAGCTTATTGATTTCTTTCATAATCCGTTCAGACGGGTTACAATGTGGTGAGTACAATGAAATAAAAACAGATTTGATTTTATGGTTACGAAGCATGAGTGACCAAACAGCAGATCTGAATTGCGGTCCGTTATCTGAAATGACTTTACTAACGTGTCCAACTTCACGTAAGAAATTTTTAACAAAGGCCATGGATACAGACCGTCCTGTGGCTTTACATAACGGAGTGAAAGAAACAAATTTTGAAGTAAGTTCAACAGCGACTAGAACGTACGAAAATCCATTACATGTTCTGACAAGCGGTCCCAAGAGATCAACAGCAACAAATTCTTTTAATTTAGAAGGAATGATAGGAAACAATGGAGCACGATGAGAGACAGTAGATGGTTTCGCCTTTTGAGAAAGTTTACAAATAGACAAGACTCTTCGAATTCTCTTTTCCATATTGTTAAAATAACAAGTCGTTCGAAGAATATGATAACCAAAATGTGCATAGTTGAAACGAATGTACCAAATGAGCTTATTAACAACATCGTCTGGAATGCAAAGTACCCATACCTTGTCATCAACAGTGCATTGTTTGAACAGTATGTTGTTCCTAACCAGATAATAACGCCAAATCTGTGTGTGTGTCTTTTCATGCCATTTACTTTTGATGTCTTTCCAACTCGGATCTTTATCTTGTTCATGAGCAATGTGATTTAAATATGTGGTGATGAAGTTTTCAAAGGCGACTTTCTGAATGTGAAGAATACTGAAATTTTTCTCGAGGTTGCTTTCTGTGTTACTTTTCTCAAGCCCAGCCGGTGCACGGGACAGTGGGTCCGCAACAATGTTCTCCTTGCAGGGAATGTAGACTATTGTGAAGTGGAATTCCTGCAGAAACAATGCCCAACGTTTTAACTTGTCATGATTTAATTTTGAAGACATAAGAAATTATAATGCACGATGATCACTGTATACTTTTACGTGCTTACCATAAAGAAAGAAACGGAATTTGTTAAATGCCCAAGCGATAGCTAAAGCTTCTTATTCAGTAACGGAATAATTTTTTTCAGATTTTGTTAGCACTCAGCTAGCAAACGCAATGGTTTTCTGAACGGTAGTGTCATTTTCTATGGCTTCTTGTAATAAATGGGCACCAAGACCGACTTTAGAAGAATCCGTTCTAAGGCAGAAATCTTGTGACAGATCTGGATGAGCTAGTATTGGCGCGTTAAGTAGCGATTCTTTCAAAGAATTGAATTCCAACTGTGTTTGTTCGTCCCAGTTCAAATAGTATTTTTCTAGTGAGAGAACAAAGTTTTGGTGTAACTAGAATTTGCATATTCAGAAAACGACGGTAACAACTTACGAGATCTAGAAAACTGCGGACTTGTTTTTTTGTGGATGGAACTGGAATGGCTCTGATTGATTCTAACTTTTCAGGATCCGGCTGAATGCCTTCAGAAGAAATAATATGTCACAAAAACTTCACCTTTGTCCTACCGAATTCAGGCTTTTCCAAGTTAACTGTAATTGCAGATTCTGCAAAAATATGTAATACGCTATTGACGATGCGATTATGTTGTTCCCATGAGGCTTCTGCTATTAGAATATCGTCAACATATAAGGTGATGTGACGTTTTAAGAGCTCAGGTAATATGGAATTTAGCCCGCGAATGAATGCTGCCGAGGAAATGTTCAAACCAAAAGGAAGTTTCCGAAACTGATAACAAACGCCGAAACAAAGGAAAGCTGTATATTTTCTACATTCTGGATGAAGTTCGATCTGATAAAAGCTGGATCTGAGATCAATGGAAGACAACACTTTTACACCATTAAAATTTTGAAGAATTTCTTCCAACGTTTGCGGCCTGTCTGTTTCAGTAATAATGATAGTATTGATTTGTCTCGAATCTAAGACAAACCTGATGGATCAATTTTTCTTCTCAACAACATGTAATGGATTGTTGTATGAGCTTACTGCAGGCTCAATAATGCTCTCGTCAAGCATAGATTGTATTTCTGTTCTAACACGGTCCCTATAATGTGCTGGAACTACGTATGGTCTAACACAAAATTTAGTATACTCACGAACACGAAATTGGTATTGAAATTCCTTGATTGTTCCTGTTTTGTGAGTAAAAACTGTGGAATGTGCTTGTAAAATCTCAAAAAGGTCCTGCCTATCAGTCTCATTACAATTCTCAATAGTTTGAATATTTTTCTGAATTAACTCATTAGTTTCAAATATGCCGACGATATCATCCTTGTCAGTACTTGTATAGCGATTGTTAGTGTCTACTTCTGTAGAAAATTCCGAACTGTTGTCTAACAGAAGGTAAACCCGATTAATTTCCTCGTCATGGTTTGAGAGCCAATCTTCAAATTTCAAAGCTATTGACTTACCTTCTTTCTCTAAACTTATTTCAGCATCGTGAAAGTTTAAGATTGCTTTGTATTCATTCAAAAAGTCTACTCCCAGTATAATTTCTGTCGACAATAATGGAACAATAAGAAAATTCATAGAGAAGCTGTGGCTTTGACAAAAGAATTCTAAGTTGGTTTGTTGGCGTACATCTACACTTTTTCCAATGACTGCACCTTGCAATTTAATCTTGCTTAACGGAAGTGTGAGGCCATCGTTCGATTTGTAGCATTTGCTAAAATCTGTTTCACTAATTACTGAAATGGGACTGCCTGAGTCAAGTACTGCCGTAAATTTTATGTCATTTACAGTAATGTGAATCACAGGATATGCAATGTTGTTATGTTTTACGTCGTGTTCCTGGAGTAAGATGTCCCTAATGTCTTCCATTTTATACGTGGAAGAACCCTGGAGATACCAAAAGGTATCAGATAGATTATATAATGGTAAGACAGAGATTTAGGAACCAGGTTTTAAGTTGTAAGACATTTCCAGGGGCAGATGTGGACTCCGACCACAATCTATTGGTTATGACCTGTAGATTAAAACTGAAGAAACTGCAAAAATGTGGGAAATTAAGGAGATGGGACCTGGGTAAACTGAAAGAACCAGAGGTTGTACAGAGTTTCAGGGAGAGCATAAGGGAACAATTGACAGGAATAGGGGAAAGAAATACAGTAGAAGAAGAATGGGTAGCTCTGAGGGATGTAGTAGTGAAGGCAGCAGAGGATAAAGTAGGTACAAAGACGAGGGCTGCTAGAAATCCTTGGGTAACAGAAGAAATATTGAATTTAATTGATGAAAGGAGAAAATATAAAAATGCAGTAAATGAAGCAGGCAAAAAGGAATACAAACGTCTCAAAAATGAGATCGACAGGAAGTGCAAAATGGCTAAACAGGGATGGCTAGAGGACAAATGTAAGGATGTAGAAGCTTATCTCACTAGGGGTAAGATAGATACTGCCTACAGGAAAATTAAAGAGACCTTTGGAGAGAAGAGAACCACGTGTATGAATATCAAGAGCTCAGATGGCAGCCCAGTTCTAAGCAAAGAAGGGAAAGCAAAAAGGTGGAAGGAGTATATAGAAGGTTTATACAAGGGCGATGTACTTGAGGACAAAATTATGGAAATGGAAGAGGATGTAGATGAAGACGAAATGGGAGATACGATACTGCGTGAAGAGTTTGACAGAGCACTGAAAGACCTGAGTCGAAACAAGGCCCCCGGAGTAGACAACATTCCATTAGAACTACTGACAGCCTTGGGACAACCAGTCCTGACAAAACTCTACCAGCTGGTGAGCAAGATGTATGAGACAGGCGAAATACCCTCAGACTTCAAGAAGAATATAATAATTCCAATCCCAAAGAAAGCAGGTGCTGACAGATGTGAAAATTACCGAACTATCAGTTTAATAAGCCACGGCTGCAAAATACTAACGCGAATTCTTTACAGACGAATGGAAAAACTGGTAGATGCAGACCTCGGGGAGGATCAGTTTGGATTCCGTCGAAATGTTGGGACACGTGAGGCAATACTGACCTTACGACTTATCTTAGAAGAAAGATTAAGAAAAGGCAAACCTACGTTTCTAGCATTTGTAGACTTAGAGAAAGCTTTTGACAATGTTGACTGGAATACTCTTTTTCAAATTCTAAAGGTGGCAGGGGTAAGATACAGGGAGCGAAAGGCTATTTATAATTTGTACAGAAACCAGATGGCAGTCATAAGAGTCGAGGGTCATGAAAGGGAAGCAGTGGTTGGGAAAGGAGTGAGACAGGGTTGTAGCCTCTCCCCGATGTTATTCAATCTGTATATTGAGCAAGCAGTAAAGGAAACAAAAGAAAAATTTGGAGTAGGTATTAAAATTCATGGAGACGAAGTAAAAACTTTGAGGTTCGCCGATGACATTGTAATTCTGTCAGAGACGGCAAAGGACTTGGAAGTGCAGTTGAACGGAATGGACAGTGTCTTGAAAGGAGGATATAAGGTGAACATTAACAAAAGCAAAACGAGGATAATGGAATGTAGTCAAATTAAATCGGGTGATGCTGAGGGAATTAGATTAGGAAATGAGACACTTAAAGTAGTAAAGGAGTTTTGCTATTTCGGAAGTAAAATAACTGATGATGGTCGAAGTAGAGAGGATATAAAATGTAGACTGGCAATGGCAAGGAAAGCGTTTCTGAAGAAGAGAAATTTGTTAACATCGAATATAGATTTATGTATCAGGAAGTCGTTTCTGAAAGTATTTGTTTGGAGTGTAGCCATGTATGGAAGTGAAACATGGACGATAACTAGTTTGGACAAGAAGAGAATAGAAGCTTTCGAAATGTGGTGCTACAGAAGAATACTGAAGATAAGGTGGATAGAGCACGTAACTAATGAGGAGGTATTGAATAGGATTGGGGAGAAGAGAAGTTTGTGGCACAACTTGACTAGAAGAAGGGATCGGTTGGTAGGACATGTTTTGAGGCATCAAGGGATCACAAATTTAGCATTGGAGGGCAGCGTGGAGGGTAAAAATCGTAGAGGGAGACCGAGAGATGAGTACACTAAGCAGATTCAGAAGGATGTAGGTTGCAGTAGGTACTGGGAGATGAAGCAGCTTGCACAGGATAGAGTAGCATGGAGAGCTGCATCAAACCAGTCTCAGGACTGAAGACAACAACAACAACAACAACAACTAGCTACGGCAGCTGCGTGGTCAGTTTCATAAGTACGTTTTGTGGCTGCCAGCGGTATGAGTCATTGCCTATTGTGTCTTTGTTGGCGCGCGTCGTTATTGGGATTTGGAGACCTAACTTCTACAAATTCACCTTGTCGAGAGGGCCCTGCTCTGTTTGAATCCCGCCAGGTCTGCTGCAATTCAGGTCTGTCGTTACGATCATATCGTGTGTCGTCATGTCGGTAGATTCCATAGTTTCTTTCTTGTCGGTCACGTGGTGGAAAATTTCTCTCTGAATCGTAACTGGGCGCTAGACCGTTGCGTCTTGAGTTATTCTGTGTTCCTTGATAATAATTATTTTGGCTCCCATATTGTCTGTTTCTCTAATTGTCTCTGTGATAGTCACTACTGCGGAGAGTTGATCTTTCCCTGTAATTATTACTACTCTGCCAACGGTTGTCATAAGGGCGGTGTCTGTTTTGGTCACGATTTGTGTCGTGAGAATCGCCTTGTCGTGTCCAGTTATTATTTCTTTCATCGCGGAATTGCGAAGGATGTGACATGTGACCTGTAATTTTTGTGTTTCTGTTTTCGCGTTCCGGGATTGTCAGTGTCAATTTCCAGTTCTTCTAACAGTCCCTGAAAAGCTTCAATGTCGTCTTTGCACCGTCCTGCTAAAATAATCTGTCGTAAATGTTCAGGTAATTTGGTTAAGCAAATGCGGATGAGTCCCGAGGGGCTGTATGGGTTTGAAAGATACTGATTCTTATGCAACATGTCTTCAAAATATTTCACAAGATTGGAAAATTCAGATTGTTCGAAATGTTTCATCATAATGATGCTATGTTTTACTCGGTCTTGTGTAGCTTGAGACCAATATGCTGAGAGGAAGGCATGATAAAATTCTCCTTCACTGTGAGAATCGTGAATGACCGATCGCATTCTCACAGCTGGTTCATTCTCTAAGTAGCCATACATAAATTTTAATCTGTGCTCTAATGACCAGTTAGGAGGAAAAAAATGAGAGAATTGATGGAGCCACGCTTGTGGATGAATGTCGTTGCCAGAATTCTTAAATGTTTTGAATTTACGTGTAGTAATGAACAGCTTATAGTCAAAATCATCATGTCGCTGAGTCGCATGTCGGTCATTGTTACATCGTTTCGGCGGTTCCATCTCAAAATTCGGTGTACCTTGCCAATTTTTTTCATTTTTTTCGAAGTGCCTTGTGTTATTATTTTGTGGCTGTTCCGTATTTATATGTCCCTCTTCCCGTATTGGAGCGCGAATGTCCTCTGAAATACGTAATTCTTGTATTACCTGTGTCAGCTGATCTTGTACTTCCCAGATTTCTCTTTGGTGTTGCGTTTTAATTTGATTATGATTTTGTTTGAATTTCCTAATTTGTTCGAACTCTTCTGTGTCATTAAAGACTACAGGTTTTGTGTCATTCACATTATCATTTACCTTTGTAGATAAATTATTTAGCTGATCTGAAAGTTCAACTACTTTCTCTGATAATGAACTGTTTTCCTCCATGTGTCTTTGTGAACCAATTTTCAGAGTATCTACTGTATCCTTTAAGTTTTCCTGAGCTTTTGCAAGTTGCGTAACCCAATCGGCAGATGCAACTGAGTCAATTTTAGCTTGCAAGGTCTCATGATTTTCATGAACAATAGTTTGCAGTTTTTTTATGGCTGCTTCATGATTCTGTAATGCATTTTCATGCCGCGAAAAAATAGGTTGAAAATGCTCACAAATTTGTGTTTTTACGTCATTACAGACTTTTTGACGTTTGGATTCGATTTTATGTAACTCAGAAGTTATATCTTCAAGTGTTTGTTCAAGCGTATGTTCCACTAAGTCTAACTTTTGAAGCTTTTGTTCCACTGTGTCTAACTTTTGAAGATTTTGTCCCATTTGTTTCTGACTTTGTTCAAGTGTTGTGTCTAACGTTTGTAGCCTTTGTCCCATTTGTTGCATTAACTGTAATAAAAGTGCACTGGTGTCTCAAGTATGTTCCTCAATGCTATTCGGCAGTGCATTTGAACCGGCAATATTCGCATTTTGAAAAGCAGAAAATGTGTCTTGATTTATTTGAGAAAACGATGAGGACGTAAAATCTGAATCTACAGTACTTGCAAGATTGTATCCTGTCATTTCGGAATCCTAAGGCGAGCTTTGCCGACCGATCGATCGATAATGCTTCCCTGTTCACTAATTGTTTCACTGCATACACCATTATTTGCAGCCCGCTCCATTTCCCTATGCACAATTACCAAATTACTACTTTGAACATTTGCTAATTCATTACATGGTGGAGCTAACACACTGCCTTCGTCTTCACTGTCATTTCTCAGTTTACTTTTGAGCCTAGTATTACGTTTTTCACACGCCATTATTGTCACAATATTTCACACGATAACACAGAAAAGCACAATTTGAAGAGCAAAAATATGAGAACACATTAACGTAGCACTTAAAATAATATCTAGTTAATTGCAAGCGTTGGTGCGAAATACTTGGTGCAAATCTACATGCATGCCACAAATGTTTTACAGTACAACAATGAAAGACTACAACTACAAAGGAGATTCTCTCTACAATTACGCGCTAGCAATAAACAAAATCTACACTAATTACACAAACTACAAGAAAAAATCAGAAGATTCCAGTGAGGTATCCTCGGCTAAGGGTCGACATATGAAACGTCCCCTTTGAAAAATTGTGCATCACTGTACTTAAACTGACACACAATATTTTGTGCGCAACGAAATCTGACTTTCAAAAATCACTACCAAAAGAAATGGCCCTGACTAACATTAACCTATACGTTTCACAAATAGCTTACCTCACAAAAATCTTGGTTACTCGAACTACTGCAATACAGCGAGCGCCACTACTGCCAGCTAAATAAAAGATTCAAACTACTGAAGCCACTAACTACTGATGGCATAGTTCGCAAATGAAAGATTTTAATACAGAACAAACAATGTATTTTCCTTAATAGTCATAATATACAGGGTGTTTCAAAAATGACCGGTATATTTGAAACGGCAATACAAACTAAACGAGCAGCGATAGAAATACACCGTTTGTTGCAATATGCTTGGGACAACAGTACATTTTCAGGCAGACAAACTTTTGAAATTACAGTAGTTACAATTGTCAACAACAGATGGCGCTACGGTCTGGGAAACTCTATAGTACGATATTTTCCACATATCCACCATGCGTAGCAATAATATGGCGTAGTCTCTGAATGAAATTACCCGAAACCTTTGACAACGTGTCTTGTGGAATGGCTTCACATGCGGATGAGATGTACTGCTTCAGCTGTTCAATTGTTTCTGGATTCTGGCGGTACACCTGGTCTTTCAAGTGTCCCCACAGAAAGAATTCACAGGGGTTCATGTCTGGCGAATAGGGAGGCCAATCCACGCCGCCTCCTGTATGTTTCGGATAGCCCAAAGCAATCAATATTCATTCAGGAAGTTAAAGATGTCGGCTGTGCAATGTGGCCGGGCACCATCTTGCATAAACCATGAGGTGTTCGCAGTGTCGTCTACATCTACATCTACATCTACATCCGTACTCCGCAAGCCACCTGACGGTGCGTGGCGGAGGGTACCCTGAGTACCTCTATCGGTTCTCCCTTCTATTCCAGTCTCGTATTGTACGTGGAAAGAAGGATTGTCGGTATGCTTCTGTGTGGGCTCTAATCTCTCTGATTTTATCCTCATGGTCTCTTCGCGAGATATACGTAGGAGGGAGCAATATACTGCTTGACTCTTCGGTGAAGGTATGTTCTCGAAACTTCAACAAAAGCCCGTACCGAGCTACTGAGCGTCTCTCCTGCAGAGTCTTCCACTGGAGTTTATCTATCATCTCCGTAACGCTTTCGCAATTACTAAATGATCCTGTAAAGAAGCGCGCTGCTCTCCGTTGAATCTTCTCTATCTCTTCTATCAACCCTACCTGGTGCGGATCCCACACTGCTGAGCAGTATTCAAGCATTGGGCGAACAAGCGTACTGTAACCTACTTCCTTTGTTGTCGGATTGCATTTCCTTAGGATTCTTCCAATGAATCTCAGTCTGGCATCTGCTTTACCGACGATCAACTTTATATGATCATTCCATTTTAAATCACTCCTAATGCGTACTCCCAGATAATTTATGGAATTAACTGCTTCCAGTTAGGTAGTTTGTACCGTCACAAATTCACGAAGAATGTCCAGATAGCGTGATGCTGAAAAATGGGCCAATGATTCCTTTGGAAGAAATGGCGGCCCGGACCAGTACTTTTTGAGGATGCAGGGACGATGGGACTGCAACATGGGGCTTTTTGGTTCCCGATATGCGCCAGTTCTGTTTATTGATGAAGCTGTCCAGGTAAAAATAAGCTTCGTCAGTAAACCAAATGCTGCCCACATGCATATCGCCGTCATCAATCCTGTGCACTATATCGTTAGCGAATGTCTCTCATGCAGCAATGGTAACGGCGCTGAAGGGTTGCCGATTTTGAATTTTGTATGGATAGAGGTGTAAACTCTGGCGCATGAGACGATACGTGGACGTTGGCGTCATTTGGACCGCAGCTGCAACACGGCGAACGGAAACCCGAGGTCGCTGTTGGATCACCTGCTGCACTAGCTGCGCGTTGCCCTCTGTGGTTGCCGTACGCGGTCGCCCTACCTTTCCAGCACGTTCATCCGTCACGTTCCCAGTCCGTTGAAATTTTTCAAACAGATGCTTTATTGTATCGCTTTTCGGTTCTTTAGTTACATTAAACCTCCATTGAAAACTTCGTCTTGTTGCAACAACACTGTGTTCTAGGAGGTGGAATTCCAACACCAGAAAAATCCTCTGTTCTAAGGAATAAACCATGTTGTCCACAGCACACTTGCACGTTGTGAACAGCACACGCTTACAGCAGAAAGACGACGTACAGAATGGTGCACCCATAGACTGCTTTGTCTTCTATATCTTTCACATCACTTGCAGCGCCATCTGTTGTTGAAAATTGTACCTACTGTAATTTCGAAAGTTTGTCCGCCTGAAAATGTACTGTTGTCCCAAGCATATTGCAACAAACGGTGTATTTCTATCGCTGCTCGTTTAGTTTTTATTGCCGTTTCAAATATACTGGTCATTTTTGAAACACCCTGTATATAGCAGTTCATGACATCCAGAATTACAATTTTCAAAACTCCGCCATCTCTCTCCCCACGTCCACCACTGCTGGCGGCTCACCAACTGCGCAACGCTACGCGCTGTTAGCATCCAGCTGCCGCTGCCCAACACTACAATGGCAGACAACAATGCAAACCAGCCACAGACTGCACACGCCACAGCCAGTGATTTTCATACAGAGCGCTACGTGGCGGTGGCGTTACCAATAAAAAAACCTAAACAGCCTACTTACAGTATCAATTGTCTTAGCCGGCCAGTGTGGCCGAGCGTTTCTAGGCGCTTCAGTCTGGAACCGCGCAACTTCTACGGTCGCAGGTTCGAAACCTGCCTCGGGCATGGATGTGTGTGATGTCCTTAGGTTAGTTAGGTTTATGTAGTTCTAAGTTCTAGGGGACTGATGACCTCAGATGTTAAGTCCCTTAGTGCTCAAAGCCATTTGAACCAATCAATTGTAATATAAATAGTAATGAATAGCGTAACGAACGAGATTCGATCCAGCGACCAACTTTTTTTTTCGTTGTTGATCGTTGTGTTTGTTCGTTGCGTACGTGACAGGACATCCGTTTAAGTTCGTTTGTTGATCCTTCTACTCAGTTTCTTATTACAGAGACTAACCAGCTCTCTGACCGAACACGCTGAGCTACCGTGCCGTCAATACCACTCAGCTGCCGCCGCTTCGTGTTTATAACGGCTGCCGATTTGTGATAATAACGGCCACACACTGGTACATATTTGATGACCGAAATTATCTTGCTATTTTCTCAATAACGCTTGCGAAGTATGCGCTACTGCTTACAAATTTTGTTGTCCTCATGGAGTGCTACGAGTGTACCTAGTTTGCAGTAAATCCGTATTCCAAACGTCTTGGCTTCCCCTTGTCAGTTGGCTGGGATGTTTTGAACGACCATCTTTCCCCTGACTTGGCGCCTTCAGATTATTATCTTTTCACCACTTTTAAGGCACACATGAATCGAATTAAATTTTCAAATCTGCGAGCAGATGCTGGTAGAGGCTCTGTAATGGAGAAAGGAGCTGGCGGGTGATTTCTTCACTGTGGGAATAAAGAAGTTTGCGGCACTCTCTGAACATGCCCCGCATTTAGTGGAGACTAATCTACTGTTTTGTGCGATTCATTTTATCCAAGAAGGGACTAATTGGTGTGGGCTTTACTTCGATTGTCGTAACGAACTACGTAGTATAGCATGTGTATTCCGAGCCACCATCGCAGTTTCAACGTTTTGAGTTCCAGTTCGCGCAGTACGTTCGGTGTGCCTCGTGCGTGTGTGAGACGTCTTTCCGGACTGGGTCTCACTCGGAAAAGCGGCCGGCAGCAAGTGAAACTCTCGACAGGTGTCCCGTCGCGTAAATCGGATCAGCAGCGCCAGCAGCAGCAGCAGCAGCAGCCGGAGTGGCGGGCGCGCCCTGAGGAGCCCTCGAGTCGGCCCCGCCGCCCACCCACGCCGCCCCTGCTGCCGCCGTCCCACTTCTGGGAGGCGGCGAGCACTTGCCGCTGCCGGACCCCGCGCCGTCCCCCTCCATTCCCCCCCACACACCCTCTGCGCCGAATTTACGAGCCAGCTGTCGCAGGAGGCTGCCAGTTTTCTATGATCGTAAAATTTACCGTATTTCTTCTTTATGCGATTACCGCGCCATAAAAGGTGGCAGGCCCCCGCTGCCCCCACGGCCCCACTCGGTTACAAATTTATTTATAACTGGCGGCGCCGGCGGCGGCAGCGGAGGCTGGGTAGCGGCCGGGATTAAAGGACTCCTGGCCGCCGGCGATACGCCCCGGGCAGCCTCGCTGCTCCCTACTGATCGACACCGCCGAGGGCGCTGCTGCTATCTGCTTCCAGAGATAACGGCGCAGCCCCACACTGATCTCATCACTACCGCACTCTTACTGAAAGTCGTCTGTTGTAAACGGATTTCGTGTCACGTTTACGTACGTTTGTTGCTAAGCACTTGTATCACAGGAAAGGAACTATAATGAACGTTCTCGACTATGGAAATGGCCTTAGCTTTGGTTGGAAGCTTAAAAGGATGTCTCTAGCCATTACTTTGAATGTGGAATGCACCCATCATAACATACCGCTTGGCGCAGAAACTTGAGTTCCCTGCTGATGTGGCTTACCAACTGTGTTGTGCGTACTGTAAGACCTTCAGTACACACACCATTAGATTATTTGACTTGTCGCTCTAAGGACGTAGGCGAGTGTCAGCAATATGTCTCGTGGTCTTATCATGGCGTGTTTATCTTCTGCCATTAGGCCACTTGCACCCTTACAGTAGCTGATTGACGGCGACCAACTTTAAACAGAGCTTTATTAATTTTCACACACATTTATTAAAATAATAACAAGCATAAAAATTACTTAACGTCGTTCTGAATGCTATTTACAACTGACGACTGAAGTTTCTTTAGTATTGGCACATTAGTGTTATTCTCACATACACTCCTGGAAATGGAAAAAAGAACACATTGACACCGGTGTGTCAGACCCACCATACTTGCTCCGGACACTGCGAGAGGGCTGTACAAGCAATGATCACACGCACGGCACAGCGGACACACCAGGAACCGCGGTGTTCACCGTCGAATGGCGCTAGCTGCGCAGCATTTGTGCACCGCCGCCGTCAGTGTCAGCCAGTTTGCCGTGGCATACGGAGCTCCATCGCAGTCTTTAACACTGGTAGCATGCCGCGACAGCGTGGACGTGAACCGAATGTGCAGTTGACGGACTTTGAGCTAGGACAAATAGTGGGCATGCGGGAGGCCGGGTGGACGTACCGCCGAATTGCTCAACACGTGGGGCGTGAGGTCTCCACAGTACATTGATGTTGTCGCCAGTGGTCGGCGGAAGGTGCACGTGCCCGTCGACCTGAGACCGGACCGCAGCGACGCACGGATGCACGCCAAGACCATAGGGGACCGCACCGCCACTTCCCAGCAAATTAGGGACACTGTTGCTCCTGGGGTATCGGCGAGGACCATTCGCAACCGTCTTCATGAAGCTGGGCTACGGTCCCGCACACCGTTAGGCCGTCTTCCGCTCACGCCCCAGCATCGTGCAGCCCGCCTCCAGTGGTGTCGCGACAGGCGTGAATGGTGGGACGAATGGAGACGTGTCGTCTTCAGCGATGAGAGTCGCTTCTGCCTTGGTGCCAATGATGGTCGTATGCGTGTTTGGCGCCGTGCAGGTGAGCGCCACAATCAGGACTGCATACGACCGAAGCACACAGGGCCAACACCCGCCATCATGGTGTGGGGAGCGATCTCCTACACTGGCCGTACACCTCTGGTGATCGTCGAGGGGACACTGAATAGTGCACGGTACATCCAAACCGTCATCGAACCCATCGTTCTACCATTCCTAGACCGGCAAGGGAACTTGCTGTTCCAACAGGACAACGCACGTCCGCAAGTATCCCGTGCCACCCAACGTGCTCTAGAAGGTGTAAGTCAACTACCCTGGCCAGCAAGATCTCCGGATCTGGCCCCCATTGAGCATGCTTGGGACTGGATGAAGCGTCGTCTCACGCGGTCTGCAGGTCCAGCACGAACGCTGGTCCAACTGAGGCGCCAGGTGGAAATGGCATGGCAAGCCGTTCCACAGGACTACATCCAGCATCTCTACGATCGTCTCCATGGGAGAATAGCAGCCTGCATTGCTGCGAAAGGTGGATATACACTGTACTAGTGCCGACATTGTGCATGCTCTGTTGCCTGTGTCTATGTGCCTGTGGTTCTGTCAGTGTGGTCATGTGATGCATCTGACCCCAGGAATGTGTCAATAAAGTTTCCCCTTCCTGGGACAATGAATTCACGGTGTTTTTATTTCAATTTCCAGGAGTGTATATCTGATACTTGACAATAGTGTCTATATATTTATCTTCATGGCTGTGTACAGGAATATGGTAATCTTATTAGGTGCAGACTGAAACTTGACTATAGACTGGTACAGACTAGTGCAGACAAATGCAGACTGACTAATCGGAGATCTGTACACTCGTTATATCTGCACGAGCGTGATCTGTGAGGAGAAAAGGTTCTACGTTAGCAGCAATCTCATTGGTTGTGTTACATATTAATACACTGGTTGGCGGAAGCAGAATTTGGTCCGTCTCTAAGGCAGCGCCATGTCGTAGTGTGGAGACAGACGAGATCTGCGCCTGTGCTGTTGTGCTTAGCGGGGCGCGCTCTAGTGAGTAAGTTGTGTACCACTGACTACGGTGAACTATGTACACAACACCAACACCAGTACAAGGATAGCGTACCAATAGGGACAAGAAAGGAGGCATGATGGGCGCCAAAAACTGAAATAACCATCTTCCAGTTATTGCACCATTACACATGCACATCATGATATATGAGACATTATAATAGCCATACTTAAATCTATTTTGACAAACAATATGTACCACGAAAGGTACACACAATAGAGTTTAAGAGATTACAATGGCACATCAACTCCGCTATGCCAAACATTGTCCATAATGAAGGCTGCACAATTTCACCAATGTGAAACGTCCCCTTAGAAAAATTATACATGACTGTGCTTAAAATGACACACAATTTTTTTTTAGTCCAACGCAATCTGACTTTCCATAATCCCTACAAGCGAATGGCCCTAACTAACATTAACCTACACAATTCACAAATCACTTACCTTGGAAAAATCTTTGTTAGTTGAACTACTCAATACAGCGAGCGCCACTACTGCCAGCTAAATAAAAGATTCAAACTACTGAAGGCACTAACTACTGAAAGGCATAGTTAGCAAATGAAAGATTTTGATAGAGAACAAACAATGTATTTACCTTAATAATATTCAAAAGTCAGCCAACTGCCCAACACTACAATAGCAAATTCCAACAATGCCAACAACCTTTACACATCACAGTCAGTGATTTTCACATAGGGCGCTACGTGGCGTTACCAACATAAAAACCTAAACAGCCTACTTACAAATGTAAGAAATTAAAATAATACTAGCATGAAATTAACTAAAATGTCTTGAAGGAAATGTTAATGAGAAGAACACGACGGGGCCGCAAGGTAGGAGGCAACACAATGCTTAACTCAGGTGCCTCAAAACAAACAACCGCCTCCAGGCTACTCTCTTCGTTGCGGTGCCGCGCATCCCACCCAAGTAATAGCTACCTGAAACATTTTAATGCTTTGAACAGTACACCAGTGGACATCAAATTAAAAAAAACAGTAACATGACATAAAAATACAATGTTGTTGTTATTGATGTGGTCTTCAGTCCTGAGACTGGTTTGATGCAGCTCTCCATGCTACTCTATCCTGTGCAAGCCTCTTCATCTCCCAGTACCCACTGGAACCTACATCCTTCTGAATCTGCGTAGTGTAGTCATCTCTTGGTCTCCCTCTACGATTTTTACCCTCCACACTATCCTCCAATACTAAATTGGTGATCCCTTGATGCCTCAGAACATGTCCTATCAACCGATCCTTTCTTCTGGTCAAGTTGTGCCACAAACTTCTCTTCTTCCCAAACCTATTCAATACTTCCTCATTAGTTATGTGATCTACCCATCTAATCTTCAGCATTATTCTGTAGCAAAACATTTCGAAAGCTTCTATTCTCTTCTTGTCCAAACTAGTTATCGTCCATGTTTCACTTCCATTCATGGCTACACTCCATACAAATACTTTCACAAATGTCTTCCTGACACTTAAATCAATATTCGATGTTAACAAATTTCTCTTCTTCATTACCGCTTTCCTTGTCATTGCCAATCTACATTTTATATCCTCTCTACTTCGACCATCATCAGTTATTTTGCTTCCCAAATAGCAAAACTCCTTTACTACTTTTAGTCTCTCATTTCCTAATCTAATACCATCAACATCACCCGACTTAATTCGACTACATCCCATTATCCTCGTTTTGCTTTTGTTGATGTTCATCTTATATCCTCCATTCAATACACTGTCCATTTCGTTCAACTGCTCTCGCCAAGTCCTTTGCTGTCTCTGACAGAATTACAATGTCATCGGCGAACTTCAATGTTTTTTTTTTGTTCTCCATGGATTTTAATACCTAGTCCGAACTTTTCTTTTGTTTCCTTCACTGCTTGCTCAATATACAGATTGAATAACATCGGGGAGAGGCTACAACACTGTCTCACTTACTTCCCAACCACCGCTTCCCTTTCATGTCCCTCGACTGTTATAACTGCCGTCTGGTTACTGTACCAATTGTAAATAGCCTTTCGCTTTCTGTATTTTACCCCTGCCACCTTCAGAATTTGAAAGAGAGTATTCCAGTCAACATTGTCAAAAGCTTTCTCTAAGTCTACAAATGCTAGAAACGTAGGTTTGCCCTTTCTTAATCTAGCTTCTAAGGTAAGTCGTAGGGTCAGTATTGCCTCACGTGTTTCAACATTTCTACAGAATCCAAACTGATCTTCCCCGAGGTCGGATTCTACTAGTTTTCCATTCGTCTGTAAAGAATTCGCGTTAGTGTTTTGCAGCTGTGACTTATTAAACTGATAGTTCGGTAATTTTCACATCTGTCAACACCTGATTTCTTTAGAATTGGAATTATTATATTCTTCTTGAAGTCTGAGGGTATTTCACCTGTCTCATACATCTTGCTCACCAGATGGTAGAGTTTTGTCAGGACTGGCTCTCCCAAGGCCGTCAGTAGTTCCAATGGAATGTTGTCTACTCTGGGGGCCTTGTTTCGACTTAGGTCTTTCAGTGCTCTGTCAAACTCTTCACGCAGTATCGTATCTCCCATTTCGTCTTCATCTACATCCTCTTCCATTTCCATAATATTGTTCTCAAGTACATCGCCCTTGTATAGACGCTCTATATACTCCTTCCACCTTTCTGCTTTCCCATCTTTGCTTAGAACTGGGTTTCCATCTGAGCTCTAGATGTTCATACAAGTGGTTCTTTTATCTCCAAAGGTCTCTTTAATTTTCCTGTAGGCAATATCTATCTTACCCCTAGTGAGATAAGCCTCTACATCCTTACATTTGTCCTCTAGCTATCCCTGCTTAGCCATTTTGCACTTCCTGTCGATCTCATTTTTGAGACGTCTGTATTCCCTTTTGCCTGCTTCATTTACTGCATTTTTATATTTTCTGCTTTCATCAATTAAATTCAATATTTCTTCTGTTACCCAAGGATTTCTACTAGCCCTCTTCTTTTTACCTACTTGATCCTCTGCTCCCTTCACTACTTCATCCCTCAAAGCTACCCATTCTTCTTCTACTGTATTTCTTTCCCCCATTTCTGTCAATTGTTCCCTTATGCTCTCCCTGAAACTCTGTACAACCTCTGGTTTAGTCAGTTTATCCAGGTGCCATCTCCTTAAATCTCCACCTTTTTGCAGTTTCTTCAGTTTTAATCTACAGGTCATAACCAATAGATTGTGGTCAGAGGCCACATCTGCCCTTGGAAATGTCTTACAATTCAAAACCTGTTTCCTAAATCTCTGTCTTACCATTATATAATCTATCTGAAACCTGTCAGTATCTCCAGGCTTCTTCCTTTTATGATTGTTGAACCAAGTGTTACCTATGATTAAGTGGTGCTCTGTGCCAAATTATACCAGGCGGCTTGCTCTTTCATTCTTTCATTTCTTTGCCCTATTATCACCTACTATGTTTCCTTGTCTCCCTTTTCCTACTACCGAATTCCAGTCACCCATTACTATTAAATTTTCGCCTCCCTTCACTATCTGATAAATTTCTTTGATTTGATCATACATTTCATCAATTTCTTCGTCATCTGCAGAGCTAGTTGGCATATAAACTTGTACTACTGTAGTAAGTGTGGGCTTCGTACCTATCTTGGCCACAATAATGCGTTCACTATGCTGTTTGTAGAAGCTTACCTGCATTCCTATTTTCCTATTCATCTTAAACCTACTCCTGCATTACCCCTATTTGATTTTGTGTTTATAACCCTGTAGTCACCTGACCAGACGTCTTGTTGCTCCTGCCACCGAACTTCACTAATTCCCACTATATCTAACTTTAACCTATCCATTTCCCTTTTTAAATTTTCTAACCTACCTGCCCGATTAAGGGATCTGACATTCCACGCTCTGAATCGTAGAATGCTAGTTTTCTTTCTCCTGGTAACGACATCCTCTTGAGTAGTCCCCGCCCGGAGACTATTTTACCTCCGGAATATTTTACCCAAGAGGACGCCATCATCATTTAATCATACAGTAAAGCTGCATGCTCTCGGGAAAAATTACGGCCGTAGTTTCCCCTTGCTTTCAGTCGTTCGCAGTACCAGCACAGCAAGGCCGTTTTGGTTAATGTTACAAGGCCAGATCAGTCAATCATCCAGAATGTTGCCCCAGCAACTGCTGAAAAGTCTGCTGCCCCTCTTCAGGAACCACACGTTTGTCTGGCCTCTGAACAGATCCTCCTCCGTTGTGGTTGAACCTACGGTACGGTTATCTGTATCGCTGAGGAACGCAAGGCTCCCCACCAACGGCAAGGTCCATGGTTCATGGGGGGAGGAAAAATACAATAATTTAAGAAAATCACACCCTATGACTATGAGCTTAAGGTCTTTCGGTAATTAACAGATTACGAAACAGGTAAAGGGTCATGTGTCACTATTAAATCTTCCGTAATTACATTACTAAATTTCTCAGTACCCAAGACGCAATTAACGCAACAAGAATTAAATCATTTAAGAGATAATATTGCTTTAAAGTAATAATAAAATCATTTCATACAGCAGAGGACCAAGAATGGCCCGATCAGTACTCCCCAGTGAAGCAGCTCACACAAATGGTACTCCACGGCTCCGAGCACACAGCCATATTCAAAATGCAGCACAACCCCAGCAATCCGGCGTACTACCAGAACCACCAGGCAGTAAACCAAAACCGTACTCAGGCAAAACAAGGACCGACCTTTAAAATAACGAGACCTAGCAAGGGCCGGACAACAGACCAAATGCCGGGAAATCCATAAGAAACCTCAGCGAACTTAATACCAAAACAACAATTTATGACCATATGGAAACCACAAGACTTCTCAGTCCAGAGGCTTCCGTTTAGTCGCGAAGGTGGCGCCGACCAGCCTGCTGAGGTGCCAAGCGTCCTACGTAGTGCCGAACCAAGCTAACCTTCGTTAACGGAAAACGGAAGCACCACAAGACTAAATAAACTCCAGTCTAACTGCCCAAGGCAAACTGTAAGGAGTGCCACCCGAAGACTATGCACTTGAAGATCAAACATATATCGCCCAGACTAACCTGCCGCTGAACGACGGACTTCGATCACCAGCGTCTAGTAGAGTACGGAGAGCAGCGTAGTCCATCGATATACATCCATGGGACGGGAAACGAGGATAGCAATCCCAGCGAAGAAGAGACAGGAGGACGAAATGACATCCCGCCGCACATAGAAGGTATTTCAAACTCAGGCTCGACAAACTACAACAGGCGAGATTTTGCTCCCCTTGCGAATCATGTTAAGCGGCACACCACACCGCTGTCCACACTGTTAACCGTAAAATCACGGTCCGGTCTACCCATCGGGCTCCACTCGGCGTCCAGACGCAAACAACCCCAGCCGAGCCGAACTGTCTCCACGCCAAGGCAGGCACCTCTTTCCTCATCACACACCTCCACAGAAGCTGCGGCCAGTGGTCACATACGGAAACAACCGCCTAACGCCAGAGTGCCATCTGAGTGAAGATGCAGCAGTAAGATAGATACGGACTTGGAAATACGCGAGCACCGTAACACCTACAACGGACTGGACTAACTCACAGCCGCCCGTCGGCTGCCATTATGAACGAATCTCTACGCTCGCTGCCGTTAATGTACCGACGTGCAAAGTAATAACGCTTCGTCTTGTGATATTAAGATGAAAATATTGAAACAACACTATTCACAAATTTGGTGAGACAAGTGCTGCATTTGCTTACAGGGTGTGATACAGTGAAAGACGTGCACTTCATTTACCATTAAGTGCTCGTTTTTCATATTTCTACTCCCAGCATTCTGGTATTCGTTAATATAATAATTCACACCCTGTTAATGGGTTGCCTAATTTATTTGACGATGTTTACTGTTTGTCTCACACTGGTCTGTAAGAGGAGCTTGGGGCTAGGAATTTTCTTTATTTATGGGCGAGGGCAGCAGACTTCTTAGCAGCCATAATGGCTTCCCGTTTCCAATCCTATTCCCGATCGCCAGTGTAGCACGTGGTATCGTCTGAACGTTCAGTAGTGGCCATGGTTTCTCCTTTACTCAGTTCCCCCACGTACCGTTCCAACCTTGTAACTGCTATTTCTGCTCGATTTTAACGTCGCAATGTCGCCTCCCTGTGAGATTCCGGCCCTCTGATTGGCCAGTTCAAATGCGCGCACGATTTTCGCCTGTAGGCGCTAACCGCCACCCACTGGTGTATAATGGACAAAGCGGCAGTACTACAGTTCTAGTGTGACCGAGCCTCAGACCGGAGGTGTTGCTGCCAGGAGATGAAATTCGGTAAGCATGAATGCCGACATGCACTGTAACTTCGCTCCCTGAGGTGCGGAGGAAACCTTTGCTACCGTGTGGGTGCTGTTCTCTCATTCTGCGCAACGGATTAAACTGAGATGTACCCTTTACCCTATGCCTCGTGCAAGATGAAAATACCACTCCCACACTACTACAGAAATCAGTCAGACGCTCCTAACGTTTTAAAGAGAAACGCCTGAAAAGCTTTCAGCAATAAATATGTTCTGGAGTCGTCCGCTGTAAGGAATTCACACAAAATTTCACTAAATTTCTTATGTAACAAGTGGGATACTTGGGTACTGGAATAGTGCTGGTTACAGTAAGGAAAACATGAAAGTGACGAAAATTATTATTTATTTTGCAAAAATTCTGAGAAATCACAATGGCACTTTTAGTTATGAACTGAACAACTTATTTCCGGGTTCTTTTCAGAATGTGAAGTTACCTCCTAGGGATAGGATTCGCTAATGAAATTTCTATACAAAGTTTAAGATTGTTATTGACTTGGCAGAATGGCTGAGAGCCACGCCTACTCAACTTCAATAATTATCCGTAAGAATGTTGCTAGATACGGTTGAGGCTGTAGCATATGAAATGAAGTAAAGTGTACTGTTTTGGAGGAAATATGGGGCTCGCAAGAGCTGTAAAGAACAATACCATAAGCCGCAATGAATGCTGTCTGCGCCGCTCGCTGCTGACAAATAAGATAACTCTAGTTCTATCTGGATAGACCTTTGCCAATCAAACTCTCCCTACGCCTTGATGAAGTCAAGGACTCCTAAACGCCCCTAGTCCAACTATTGGCGTGATACACCGGTCAGACAACCAGTCCACCGCGATGCCACTCAAAAATTCGCTCACAGGCGTTTAACTATAACCCTGTCCATTCAAACTGCACAGTAAGTGTGGCGGCCAACACAGTGAACAATGCTTAATCGCAAGGACTCAATACAGATTCGCTCTCGACAGAGGTGCTCTCCCAGTGAAGTACTGAGGAGAGACTTGTTCTTCGCTCTTTGAGTACACGTACGTGCGCACACGCTCACGTTACGTTTTCTCGCTCCAAGAGCGACAACGGAACGGCCTCTCTCTACACCAGACGTGAATGGGTATATGTTTCGGTCTCTTCCATTACTCCTTCAGCTCAAAGCGTCAGGAATATCGTCTGCCAATCAGCATTGCTCTTCTAAAACGGGAGAATGACATTTCGTTTAAGGCGACCAATCCGGAAATCTCTATCATCGGCGTTTGGCGTTTGCTGTCTCCCTGTGAAAACCTCTGAAACTGTGTGCTATGTTTGTAAAGAATGCGTAGGCTGGGTGCTCCCACACAATTAAGCCGAACACGGGGTCGTTCTCCCCTTTCACTTGGGCAAATGCTGTCCACTCCACGGGCGGTCGCCATCCGACGTAGATAGGCTGAATCATCGTCGGAAGGGGCCGACCTCTCGGCGGTGACCATTGTGTCTTGAATGTGTGTGTGTATGCCAGCCTCGAGTACCTCAACCCCAGTGCCCAGTTGTTATTTGTGTATCTTTTACATGAATTCATACAACATTGACTTTATCTAATCGAGTTTGGGTTCGAATGAAGCGTCTTCATGTGCGGAATGTGATTGTGAGGGCGGAATATGTAAGCAATAAAGGTCAGGAGACCATGACGTCTTACTTACCTCCCTCCTTCTGACAAAATTTTTATCTGTGGTATGTCAATGCCGAGGAAAACATTGACAAAGTCAGGAAAAAATTGTTCTTTTGGATTTTCCAATAAACTTTTTTCAGTCATTCTTAACATTTTTTCGAATGATTTCTTTGTAGCTATTTTTTTAATGCTACTATTTATATTTTGTTGTTAGGAAAATGTAGACTTTACAAAGGTTGTTATTCTTTGTTGTTTCCAGTATGTGTCGCTGTTATTCTTTTTCATTTCCAAAAATTGTGTTTACAATATTAATTTTTCTAAACTCATAAGTGTACAGTGTATTATGTCTTGGTGTGGTAATCTCTATTTTTTTAAGTTAGGCTTTGCATAAATGTTCGCAAAAGCTATGGTGTGTTACTTTGTTTTATTTATTTAGGCACTATCTTTTTCTTTATGTGTCACTGTTTCTTTTTTGTAAGGATGAAGAAGCCTTTCCTCTTAATTCTATTCTTGGTATTAATATTATCACCCCAAAATGGTGTTTTTGTATGTTACTTAAAGAAGAAAAATTCTGCATAAATCCTTCTCTAATTTTCAGTATAAAAGCTATAAATAGACTTTCCATGAATTTGTGAGATTATATACCTGTACAAACTAAGTTTCTTTACAAAAGGTTTTAAGGTATCTATTAATTATGGACTTTATATTCATAATAAAAATAATTGCTTTTACAAACAAAGAGAAGAAAAATATCACATTACAAATTTATATAATTTTCATAAATCTACACTTGTTTTAGTACAGAAAAATTTATTTATTTTTCGAAATAGTCTTTTCATTTTGTGCTGCTCTGTAAGTTTCTGTGCTTGTCGATCTCCATTGAACTTCAGCAAGGTGTTAACTCATTTATATGGGTGTCACAAATCATGTGAGAAACACTATAGCATGCGATGATTGGTCTTATTTGTTGACGTTGTCATCATGAAGTGGTATTCTAACCAATGGTTGTTCATGACCGTGGTTTAGTGAATATACAGTGCTGTCCTTGTACTCCTTTACTGTCACACCTGGTGCGGTATGGCAGTTCAATGATTGTAGTTGACTACCGACTTGGCCATTTGATGATGTGGTTGGGAGAATACTGTTCATTTTGTTGAATCTATTTCTAGATAATGTTGTTTTGTACTACCTAATATTCTGTTTGCTGTATTTGTTTGACGATTTAAGGTTTATTTTTGGAGAGGTGATTGAGGTAGTCGCCATGCCTCAAAGTTCATGGAAAGACGTTTGTAGCAATTTGCTTTGTAGAATAGGAGAGAAAGGTATCTTGTTGTCTTCTGCCGCTCTTCATCTTCCATCTTCTGTTCTTCTCATCTTTCTTCCATTCTTCTGTTCTACTTGGGCTAGGAATATGTGAATTTTAGTGTAGGAGTGATATAGGATTTGTAGGATCTGACTGCCTCTCCAAATGTTCTGTTCTTCTCATCTTTATTGCATTCTTCTGTTCTTTTTGGGCTAGGAATATATGAATTTTAGTGTAGGAGTGATATAGGATTTGTAGGATCTGACTTCCTTTCCAAATGTTACTTGATGAGTTTGTGGATCTTACTAATTTCTTGTACCTTCATTGTCGTCTTGTCGTATTATGATTCTCCCCATGCTCTTCCGTTGTGTAGCAATGTCGAGACATATGAAATGTCCAATGCTGCAAGTTGTCCTCCTGAAGTCCAACCTGGTTGCAACCTGCATTTCTAGTGTGGCGTTGGTCTTCATGTTGTTGTTATTGCCCTAACAGCTTTCTCAACATGTCTGTACCCTCTCCATCGCTATCTCGGAGCATTTGGTGTTAAGGGTGTTAGTGGTGATGTCCGTCTGACGCGTAGTAACATTTACAATTTTTGTTTTACGTATATTGGTTATTTACAAAAAAACTCTGATTTTATATAGTGCAAGAATTTGTTAAAATTGTTTCAAAAATTATTGTATATATATATAATTTATTTTCCTTATTCTAATTATGTCCTACCATTTCTTCATTCTTTTAATTGTTTTGTAACATTTGTTGTTTGTGTGCATGTTGTAGTGTACATAATACTACAAGAGATTGTTAGTGTGTATTGTGTCTCGTTTTCTTCTAACTAATGTATTATTTTGTTGATACTTAATTTATTTTTTTATTTAGTTGTTAGTATAAGATAAGGTGGGCGTTACTTTGCCTACCACTTCCGCATTTTTCAATTCAATCTTTACGTTTTGCAGTATTCGGTGGCCTAACTTCTACATCTGGTTTCCCATTGCTGTGTTGTTCTTGTCTTTGTGGACCATAACTTCCTCGGTTATTATTCGCGCCCTAGTCTCACCAGTTGCTAACATCGTGGCCTCTTTCAAAGTACCCCTGACCGTTGGCATTTTGATTCCTAAACCCATATCCGCCACTGTATGAGTGTCCATTACCGTTCCTACTTCGGTACCAATTATTCTGGTTATCGTTTCTATTCCAATTGTCTCCATCATTGTGCCACTATCCTTGTCTGTTAAATTGCCTGAAATTATTGGTGTTAGGATTACGATTATTACTACTGGAACATTCGTTCCTAGACCTCTAGTTTTGCTGTTCCCTTTCCTTTCTTTTTTCTTTCACCTCGTCTTCTTCAATCATAAATTCAAGTTCCCTTAAAACCCCTTCGAAATCTTCAGTATTTTCATTTTTTCCTACTGTCGCCTGTTGATACATTACCGTAATTTCATTCTATATAGATGTATCAGCTCTCCGTTACTGTATGGTTTGTCTAGGCATTGATTCTTTTTGTTCATTGTATCAAACAATTTTACCACGCTTTTCTCTCCTGAGTTTTCATATGGTGTCATCTGAAGTAACTCGTACTTCATTTTGTTTTGCGTCCCCTCTCCACACCAGACATGAAGGGGTATATTTTTCGGTCTCTTCCATTGCTCCTTCAGTTCAAGGCGTCAGGAACATAGTCTGCCAATCAGCATTGCTCTTCTAAAACGGGAGAATGACGTTTCGCTTAAGGCGACCAATACAGAAAACTGTGGCATCGGCGTTTGGCGTTTGCTGTCTCCCTGTGAAAACCTCTGAAACTGTGTGCTATGTTTGTAAAAAGTGGGTAGGCTGGGCGCTCCCACACAATGTAGCGGAATTTGCTTTTAAGCCAAACACGGGGTCGTTCTCCCCTTTGACTTGGGCAAACACTGCCCACTCCATGGGCAGTCGCTGTCCGACGTAGATAAGCTGAAACGTCCTCTGAAGGGACTGGCCTCTTGGCGTGCAGTACGCCTCTCCCGAACTAAAAGCTCTTGTGACAGTCATTTCTTGTATGTGTGTATGTACACCAGCCTCGAGTATCTCAACCCCGGTGCGCACTTGTTATTTGCATATCTTTTATATGAACTCATACAACATTAACTTCATCTTATCGAGTTTGGGTTCGAATGAAGCGCCTTGATGTGCGGAATATGATTGTGAGGGCGGAATATGTAAGCAATGAAGGTCAGGAGATCACGACGTCTTACACCTTATAGGTCATTTTACTGATGTGCGTTCCTTAAATTTCGGTTTACGCAGTTTTCTGGGTTATAAGACTGTAGGTTTACCTTATACAGTTGGGTATAATGTGCGGTTAGTCACAGTAGCTTGCAGTACGGCACTGAAGTGTATACTTTCATGCTCGTTTTTCCGCTTCGTCTGGCAGCAGCTCTTTCAGTTCTCACGTGCAAAATTCGAATCAGAATTTAGGTCTTCCTAGATTGAAAACTTGTGCCCTTTGTCCTACGCCACGTAGTGAGTGTCTGGCGCTTCTTCATGTTTCGTTAACGTAGTCGGACAGCGAGCCAAAGTTATCTAGTATCGCCCGTATGAATAGTTTCGGTTTTGCTGATTTTATTCCTTTAGTACAGAAGGCTGCCTAGCGATTCACCCACAGTAGCATCTTTCTTAGTCTGGCTATTTCATGGTGGTGGTCATTGCATGCCTGCAACCTCTTCCTTTAGTAAACTGGACTTCATTTGATAATACAGCGAACGTTCCTAGAATTCCTTTTCTCCTGCCATCGTGGCCTATTATGAACGACCGTTGGGGCAGGCTGCTTAACTCAATTCTTTCTTCCCCCACTTCCATCTGATTGTATAATTATTCAGTATTCAACTGTTAAATAAGTGAGTCCTTTAATCTTTACATTCTCCCTTTCATTACGTGAAACCACTCTTAGTGTCACAGTACAATAGTGCGGAACTATAACGGTTGCTACAAGGTGGTGCAGGTCTAGAGCCATTAATGATAGGATAAAGATTCAATATAGCGCGCCTGGCACTACCATTGCACGCATGGCACCGATAATAGTAATAATAATTTTCAACTATTCACGACTGATAAACTGGGAAGTGTTCACGTCTCAGTGTGAGTGCGTGAGCACTAAATCCATTTGTGGCGTGGAAGTAATGGCCTCTGTTTTACCTTGCTGGTTTAGAAAAAAATTACAGTCCCTACAGCAAGGGATAGTAAACAGAAAAAAACAACAAAAAAGGAGCCACCGCTTTTAATATTTACTGGTAACTGGCGACATTGTACTGACAACATTCCATCAGTATTTACTCTGACCTGCCAGAAATCATGACCGCCTACCTAGTAGCCGTATGTTCACCTTGGGCGCCGGTAATAGCTGCGAAGCGTCGTGGCATGAGAGAAATGAGGCCTTGGTAGGTCGCTGGAGAAGTTGGCACCACACTTGCACGCACATATCACCTAGTTCCCTCAAATTCCGGGGTGGGGGACGATGAGCTCTGACGCCTTGTTGAGTCAGACCCCCACGTGTTCGATCGGATTCAGATCAGGCTAGTTGGAGAGGACAACACTACAATTAGAGCTCGTTACCGTATTCCTCGAACCATTTCATCACACTCCTAGTCCTATGGGGTGGCGCATTGTCTTGCTGAAAAAAGCTACTGCCGTCAGTATACTTGATCGTTATAACGCGGTATACGTCGTCTGCAACCAGTGTAGATACCCCTTGGGCAACATGGTGCCTTGCACAACCTCCACTGGACCTATGGATACCGACATGAATGTTTCCCAGAGTATCTACATGATTACTCTGCAATTCACATTTAAGTGCTTCGCAGAGGTTTCATCGAACCACAATCATACTATCTCTCTACCATTCCACTCCCGAACAGCGTGCGGGAAAAACGAACACCTATACCTTTCTGTTCGAGCTCTGATTTCTCTTATTTTATTTTGATGATCATTCCTACCTATGTAGGTTGGGCTCAACAAAATATTTTCGCATTCCGAAGAGAGAGTTGGTGACTGAAATTTCATAACTAGATCTCACCGCGATGAAAAACGTCTTTGCTTTAATGACTTACATTCCAACTCGGTTATCATAACTGCCACAGTCTTTCCCCTATTACGTGATAATACAAAACGAGCTGTCCTATTTTGCACTCTTTCGATGTCCTCTGTCAATCCCACCTAGTAAGGATCCGACACCACGCAGCAATATTCTAACAGAGGACGAACCAGTGTAGTGTAAGCTGTTTCTTTAGTGGACTTGTTGCATCTTCTAAGTGTCCTGCCAATGAAACGCAACCTTTGGCTCGCCTTCCCCACAGTATTATCTATGTGGTCTTTCCAACTGAAGTTGTTCGTAATTTTAACACCCAGGTACTTAGTTGAATTGACAGCCTTGAGAATTGTACTATTTATCGAGTAATCGAATTCCAACAGATTTCTTTTGGAACTCATCTGGATCACCTCACACTTCTCGCTATTTAGCGTCAACTGCCACCTGCCACACCATACAGCAATCTTTTCTAAATTGCTTTGCAACTGATACTTGTCTTGGGATGACCTTACTAGACATTAAATTAGAGCATTATCTGCGAACAACCTAAGATAACTGCTCAGATTGTCATCCAGGTCATTTATGTAGATCAGGAATAGCAGAGGTCCCATTACGCTTCCCTGGGGAACACCCGATATCACTTCAGTTTTACTCGATGATTGGCCGTCTATTACTACGAACTCCGACCTTCCTGACAGGAAAGCACGAATCCAGTCACATAATTGAGACGATACCCCATAGGCCCGTAGCTTGATTAGAAGTTGCTTGTGAGTAACGGTGTCAAAAGCTTCCCGGAAATCTAGAAATACGGAATCAACTTGAGATCCCCTGTCGATAGCTGCCATTACTTCGTGTGTTGTACAAGAACGGTGTTTCCTGAAACCATGCTGATTACTTATCAATAGATCGTTCCCTTCGAGGTGATTCGTAATGTTTGAATACAGTATATGCTCCAAAACCCTACTGCAAACTGACGCCTGTGATATAGGTCTGTAGTTCGATGGATTACTCCCACTACCCTTCTTAAACACTGGTGCGACCTACGCAATTTTCCAATCTGCAGGAACAGATCTATCGGTGAGCGAACGGTTGTATATGATTGCTAAGTAGGGAGCTATTGTATCAGCGTAATATGCAAGGAACCTAACTGGTAAACAATCTGGACCTGAAGACTTGCCCATATCAAGCGATTTGAGTTGCTTCGCAACCCCTAATGTATCTACTTCTAAGAAACTCATGCTAGCAGCTGTTCGTGTTTCATATTCTGGAAAATTCCATTCGTCTTCCCTGGTGTAGGAATTTCGGAAAACTGCGTTCAATAACTCCGCTTTAGCGGCACAGTCGTCGGTAACAGTACCATCGGCACTGCGCAGCGAAGGTATTGACGGCGTCTTGCCGCTTGTGTACTTTACATATGACCAGAATTTCTTCGGATTTTCTACCAAATTTCGAGTTAATGTTTCGTTGTGGAACCTATTAAAGGCATCTCGCATTGAGGTCCGTGCCAAATTTCGCGCGTCTGTAAATTTTAGCCAATCTTCGGGATTTCGCGTTCTTCTGAACTTCGCATGCTTTTTCCGTTGCCTCTGCAACAGCTTTCTGACCTGTTTTGTGTACCATGGGGGATCAGTACCATATCTTACCAATTTATGAGGTATGAATCTCTCAATTGCTGTTGCTACTATATCTTTGAATTTGAGCTCACATCTCGCCTACATTTGCGTAGTATAATGGAGTCGTCGTCACCTGTCTTCGTCCCTCGGTACAGGTGACAACGAGCTGTTCCCCTGGAAGACGATGGACTCACGCCCTCCCATCGGCATGATGAAGATGATATTGGGATTCATCAGACCATGCCACGGATTGCCATTGCGCGAACGTCCAGTGCCCATGGTCTTGTGCCCGCTTCAGTGTAGTTGCCAACGCCGTGGTGTTAACATTGGCACATGAGTGCGTCGTGGCTGCGGAGGCCCTTCGTTAGGAGGTCCGGTGCACTATGTATTGAGACGCATTTGTACTCTGTTCAGCATTAAAGTCGGATGTTAGTTTCGCCAACGTTCCTGGCCTAGCCTGTTTTATCAGTTTGCCCAGCATACGACGTCCTGCATGTGTAATGAGGGGTCGCTGTCCAACCGTACGACGCCTGGATGTGGTTTCGCCTTGGTTTCCCCACGTATTAAACACATTTCATCACAGCACTCCTCGAACACTCGAGATGTGCAGTTCCCGAAATGATCTTACCGAGTCTCCGGGCGGTCACAATCTGCCTTCGGTCAAACTCAGATATATTGCGCACCCTCCCCATTCTACACACGGACAGCACCCTTACTGATACTACATCCAACATGTGTGTGTCTGACGAGCAGTCATTCCCCGGCAAGTGACGCTGCCATCGTCTGGACGGGTTTATGTCTATAGTAGGTCCGTAGTGATAGTGTTCTGTCCGATCAGTGTACTTCTTTTGTAGAGAATTATAGCTATTAGGACAAGTATTTCTTTGGGTTGTTCAATACGTCCAAGTACACGTGGCAAGAGCAGGCCATTAATGCTTATTCCCCTCCAGGCAGTAGTTCAGGCGTTGACATGTGAAGATCTGGGTGTAAAATGGTTAGTCTACACTGACATGTATGGCCCACTTAGTGCTGCAGTTAGGACCGTGCAGAAAAGATCAGATAGTAAATTATGCGACATGTCTGCAACAGGACTCTGAGACGCAGAGAAAAACAAAAACGTACTGAAGTGATTACATATTAAGGTACTAGTGACGTCAAAGTCTGCACTGACACCATTAACATGCTATATGTTACGTGATTTTGCACGTTAATTTACAGAAGGCATTTTGCACTTGTATTTATTTCATCTGAGCAATGCCAGTTCCTTGCCTGAATTCACAACTTAGCTTGAACATGTGGCGATCAAAACTTAATTTCTCTTCGGCCATCGAAGCAAACAAGTCACATATTATCTTTCCACTAAAAAAGTTGTTTGCATGACCATCGGATTATATTTTTGCCTTTTGTAGTTTTATGGTTATGTAAAGAGAAGTCGTCTGTTGAAGGGCGTTTGTAAGTCCGCAGCTCATTGTCGTGTGGTAGCGTTCTCGCTTTCCGCGACCGGGTTGCCGTGTTCGATTACCGGTGGTGTTTGGGATTTTTTCTGCCTCGTGATGACTGGGTGTTATGTTAGGCTAGTTAGGCTTAAATGTTTCTACGTTCTAGGGGACTGATGCCCATAGATGTTAAGTCCCATAGTGCTCAGAGCCATTTGAACGATTTTGACGTTTGTAGTTATTGCTGCTGAGACTTTCTATCGATTTTTTGACCAATATAACAATTTATGTTTACTTTCTATAAAATTTGGTTTTCTAACGGAATTATATTGATTCTTATTGTCGATATTCTAAAATCCTTACAAACCCGCACTTAAACCTTTTTGATAAGAGGGTAACTCTGGATTTCAGTACATTCAAACATGTAAGTACATGTTCTTCCTTCAGCAGAAATAAAAATTCTTATTTTAAATTAAATTTTCAGCTAACAAAGTAATTAAGGGTCGTAGAGCGTCTCCAGGACATGTTTTATAGCAATGAAGCCGCCCAGACTTTGCCATTTAATGAGTCATTTTCAATTTATTAGATAATATAGAAGAGAAATTTGTTAACATCGAGTATAGATTTAACTGTCAGGAAGTCGTTTCTGAAAGTATTTGTATGGAGTGTAGCCATGTATGGAAGTGAAACATGGACTATAAGTAGTTTGGACAAGACGAGAATATAAGCTTTCGAAACATGGTGCTGCAGAAGAATGCTGAAGATTAGATGGGTAGATTACATAACCAATGAGGAAGTACTGAATAGAATTATGGAGAAGAGGATTTTGTAGCAGTACTTGACTAGAAGAAGGGATCGGTTGGTCGGACATGTTCTGAGGCATCAAGGGATCACCAATTTAGTAATGGAGGGCAGCGTGGAGAGTAAAAATCGTAGAGGGAGACCGAGAGATGAATACACTAAGCAGATTCAGAATGATGTAGGTTGCAGTAGGTACTGGGAGATGAAGAAGCTTGCACAGGATAGGGTAGCATGGAGAGCTGTATCAAACCAGTCTCAGGACTGAAGACCACAACAACAACAAGAACAGATGATATAGAAAACGTGAATATGGCACGTATCGCTTCTTTAAGGAGTTATTCAACACTGATAATTGGATTAGAAAAATTCTAAAGATTGTGGGTTCACTTCAGCTTCATTTAACACGCTATATTCCCTTTGAATTGCTCCGTAGCACTGTGAGGAAGTTGATTTAGTACAGGGAATATTGAAGGTGTCGAAAGCGGGTCAGAATGCGTTATGTGTACACAGTTTGAAGTTTGAACATAGTGGACGCTTTCAATATGTCAACGAGAACAACACGTTAGTACAAGGCCTCCCACGTACAAGGCTTTCGCTCTCTCTGCAGTTGCGGTGAGGAGTCACTGACCGAAGTACGTGCCTTGACTCTTTCCTCGGACTGTGGTAGTTGGTGTATCGGTCGTAGTCTAACTAGGCTCGTTAGGAATATGCTCGGAAAGAAATCTGACAGAAACGGTTGGCAACGCAGCACTTCTCACCCGTGTGTCAGCAACATCTGCTGATGCAGCTGTGCATAGACTGGAACTGGATCATTTCAGTATGACGGTACAGCATCCACTGATAGTTCAAATTCTGTTGACCATCATCTTTGCTAAAACTGGTTGCATAATGAAGAGATCACGAAAAACTGTTTTTCTCTTCGTTGCCTGTCTGTCAACACTACAATGATACGATTAGTTAACACGTCAGACAGATCTGTTCTAGCTGTATAGTGGAGAACACCAACGAAAAACTCGCAGACCTACACGTCACGTGCAACTGGATTCGTAGTTCATCAACTGCGCGTCTCTGTCACCTGTCTCACATTTCCGGAAAATGCTGCGTCACGTGAATTGCTTGATTTCGAAATAAAGTTAATCTGATGCAACTATGGGAAACTTTATTGCATATTTTTCATCCAGCGAACGTAACCACCATTAATAAGAGATTAATTTCTGGAATTTTGATTGAAAGATAAAACAGACTGTCAGTTTGTTACTTCTCCTTTACAATAAGTGACACAGATATCAAGCATATAAAAATTCTTTAGATATGTACGATATTAAGTTGCGTTGCCCAACAAAGGGTACGCAGAAATATGATTTCTGCGTTAGTGGTGAGAGTGTAGTCTTCTTCTTTCCATCGTACATCCTGTACCAGAACGACGTCTCATGCTTCGGGATTTGACAAATTTTATTTTCTTTTAACTTCGTTGCGGGATGCTTTTCTTTACGCCATGGCAATCAAGATAAGCTAAAGGTGCATCTACACGATGACCTTTTTATGTTCTACTTGCACTTTCAACAATGCAGCTACACAAGCGCATCTATGCATTCGTAATTTCCTGGAAATGGAGGCCGTGCGTAATTGCGCATTGCTTGATTCTGAAGAAAGCACCCTGAAATTTGTAGACGATTACAGGCGAAGAGAAGTCATATGGAACGGCACTTTGCAAAACAACGCGGGCTCGTTTACTACCTACTTTTCACGTGGCTCATCTCTAAGGAAGGTTGGTAGTAAACGGTTGCATTTGTGTCCCTGTTATTGAGTCAGATATTGGCTGGCTTTTGAAGAGCAGTGAATTGAACTATACACGTTCAGATTGAAACTTATTAATTCAAAAGGAACACTTTAACGTTGTGGCCATGCATTTTTAAGTTCACAAATAATAATCGGTGCAATTCGTACACTGTTTGTCTCACACCCACACACTTTCACTTTGTTCCTTCGCATACTTGCACTCGCGGCACTTTGCCGCTCCCAACTCGCCACCACAACGGTCAACCACAAAAGACCCCGATTTTCCCGCTCACATCCACAGTACTGAGTCGGGTCACGTGACACCACAGTAGTCAAAATAATCGCTAAACATGGCCACAATCGTTTACAATATTTTATAATATTTAAATACTTAAATCTAAATACATTATATAATTTTACAAATTATCACCACACTTATATAATTCGTTGCAATTAAAAGAAAACCAAAACACTATGCAACGGAACTAAAACGCCCATCAAAACACAAAGCAAGCGTTTTCCGGTCTATTTTGCCCAGCATACTATTTCTGCTGCTGTGCTGTAAATTTTAAATTACTTGAAAGAGTTCCATATTATCCCCTGTTACCTTACATATCCCCAAGTCATGGAGACATTACCTTAGTAATGGCAACATGAAGTGAAACGCATCCTTAGAAAAATTATACATGACTGTGCTGAAACTGACACACAATATTTTTAGCGCAACGCAATCTGCCTTTCAAAAATCCCTACACAAGAATGGCCCTCACTAACATTAACCTATAGCTTTCGCAAATCACTTACCTCACCAAAAATCTTCGTTACTCGAACTACTGCAATACAGCGAGCGCCACTAGTGCCAGCTAAATAAAAGATTCAAACTACTGAAGGCACTAACTACTGACAGTCATAGTTAGCAAATGAAAGATTTTGATACAGAGCAAACCATGTATTTACCTCAATTGTGGGCACAAGTCACAATATATATAGCAGTTCATGACACCTAGTCTTACAAATTTCAAAACTCCGCCATTTCTCTCCTCACATCCACCACTGCTGGCGGCTCGCCTCCAACTGCGCAACGCTACGCGCCGTTAACATCCAGCTGCCCAATACTAAAATGGCAGACAACAAAGCAAATTAGCCACAGGCTGCACACAGCACAGCCAGTGATTTTCATAAAGAGCGCTACGTGGCGTTACCAATATAAATAACCTAAACAGTCTACTTACAGAAGTAGCACCAAATGGAGTGAACCCATAGTACTTTAGATATTAAACATTTTAATTAGAACTATAATGGCACCAAAACATATAGAACAGTGTTATAGTGGTGAGTTAATCAGTGTAAGTAGTGTCATCAGAAAAAATACATACATAATTCAACAATGTACCTGACTCAAATATACAATTGGATAGTCTCCTATTGAGTCTGATTGGGGAGGCAAAATAAATGCCCATGTTAGTCCATATGTAGCTTGCACACTCACTGCACATTAACACTTCCATTTTTTACACAGTTGATTCTGAAAGTTGCAAGAAGTAGTTGTAACCAGATCCTTGTGTTCACAGGTTTATGCATTGGATACAGTCTTTCCAAACTTGTCAGCCAGCAGCACTGTGTTTCCTCTCATTAGCCAAGCCATTCTATCAAAATTTAATCAAATCCTCATAAATCTTGCCTAGACGTGCTCACCCACATTTCCCAGGAATCAGGCTATCAAAATCCCTCCTGGAATATCCTGTTTCCAATGATCAGTTCTTATTGAGGTTTGTACAAATGACGAACATGCACACAAATCAAACACAAACATGGCATAGTTAAATATATTCTATTTCACCCTTCGAATGTTCCCAGATCAGGAGCTCTGACAGTTCTATCCCCCGCACCAAGAGAATTTATTCCCAGATGCAGATTCTTATTTTTTTTAAGCATCCATACAGCTATATCACTGTACATAAATAGACTCATTTTTTTATGAATTCCTATATAAATGTTCGCATAATATTTGGCACTATCTTGAAACCCATTCTTTTATGTCATTTCCATGGCTATCTACATTCAATCATAAATGGCAAACAAACTCACCAAAGTCATAAACTTTTATAAGCATCCATTAGTGTTCTTTTCCTCACTTCCCTCATGAACATCTTATAATAGGCAAGTTAATTATTTCCCATATGCCTCTACAAGTTGCATATTTAGTGATTGCCCTACATGACTGTCCCAGCAACAATCCTACCCCCATGCACCAGTATCAACTCCAGGTGCCACAGATATATCAGAAATTTTAATAAAATCTCAACTATTTTCTTAAATAAACTCTTTGCAGATTTCTTCCCTCCTATATTCTCCACACATGTATACATATGTACAGTAGGTTTCAGTTCCCGTATAACTTTCAACAAGGCTTCTGTCACACCCACACCAAATGTGCAAATCCATTGGACAACAGATTCCCTTATTGGCAATACATTAAGTATAATGACGTTTGTTGACCACCAACAATGGCATCGCAACATACACAGTAACACAAATAATAATCCAATTATAAATACACGTATACATAGCCCCCAACAATTTTTTTAACTTGACAATAGTTTACATGGGAATCTCACTTCCTTAACCTTTATTCTTTTACCACATATTTTTTCAACTCCGTTACATTTCTCAGTCCAAATGGCTTTTTGGACACTGGATATACCAACCTATATGTATTAGGGTGTGGACAGCCCGTTATCTCAAAGGGTCCATGGTATAATTCAAATAACTTTTTGATTTCGCCATCAATGTCACTCGATTTTTTCTTGTTCCTCACCAGCACCTTATCTCTCTCCTTGAACTTTGTTATTTTATACCTTTCTCCATGCCTCCTCTGTCTCTCGTATCCTTTCTTTAACATTTGCTGTCTGGCCATCTGCATCTTCATTTGTCTTATCAAGTCTTGAGATGGAGGAAAATCTATGTGTTCTGCTATTAGATTGTCTGACTTGATATCTTTCATGAGCTAATAGGGTGAGAATCCTGTAGCACAACTCTTCGCTGTGTTCATAAGATCCTCAAACACAGTTATATATTCTACCCAAGTACTATGCTTTTTACTGCAATATGTCCTACATGGCCTACCCAGCTCCCTCATATGCCTCTCAGCCAGGTTTCCCACAGGGTGATACACTGAAATCCTTACATGCTTTATCCTAGATCTTTGCATAGACTCCCCGCACACACTAGATACAAATTGTGCTCCATTATCAGACAGAACATTCTCTGGTTTCATAACATTCACCAAGTAATCTTTCTCTAGCTTGTTAATTATATTGTGGCTAGTGGCCTTTTGCAGTGGATACAGCCTTACAAACTTTGAGAATACATCAACATCTAAAAGAAAATACTTTAAACCCCCTCGACCTGTTGGCAGCCTCCCAAATAAATCAATAGCCAGCAGTTCACCATTTGTTCGAGGAACAATATTCTGTATCTCTCCTTGTACTTCACTTTTTGACATTTGTCACAAGAAGCCAACTCTCTGTTTACTCTCCTGGCCATGTTGTTAAAACTAACATAGTCCTGCAGTGTTTCCAAACATTTCTGAGACCCATAATGCCCATGGCTAAGGTGGATGTAATTGATTAATTTTTTCACATGCTCATGTGGAAAACATACCTTCCACTCCTCTTTGTCCAAATTTCTTCGTCTAAATAAAATACCCTTACAAATTCTATAATATTTTGCTATTTTTTCATGTTCTTTACTTCCAAAGTTTGTTTTGATAAACTTCAAGGTTTGGTACCCATTCTGAAGTCTCCTCATGTCCTTACAGATGGATCTGATTTTCTTCTCTCCACCCACTCCTTTCATATACAATATCTGTAGTTCTTTCTCGTCTCCATTCGCTTCATGTTCTTCTCCAATGAAAGGTAATCTTGATAAGGCATCAGCCACATTGTTGTCTGTGCCCTTAATATATCCTATCTCATAGTTAAACTGCTGCAAAAACATGGACCATCTCATGAGTCTATTATTTAACAGCTTACATTCTTGCAAATAGCTCAGAGCGTTATGGTCTGTGTAAACAATCACTTTCCTATCTTCTACATATATCCTGAACTTCTGAAATCCAAAAACTATGGCTAAAAGTTCCTTCTCTGAGATACCATACATTAATTCATGTTTGAACAGCATACTGCTTGCAAAAGCGATTGCCCTGTGTTCGGTCTTCCCATCTACTACCCTCTCCTGAAATAGCACTGCCCCTATCCCATAATCTGAGCTGTCTGCCCCAATACAGAAAGGCAAAGACAAATCTGAATAGAACAAAATGTTGCTGTTTTTTTAAAGCTATTCTTGATGGCTTTAAATTCCTAGTCACACTCAAATGTCCAGCACCCTGTTACACTTTTCTTTAATAGTCTACATAAGAGGTGAATTTAGTCTATAATCACTTATGTACTTCCTATAGAATGAACGTAGTCCTATAAATGATTTCAACTGTTACCTGTTCGTTGGCACCTTGCAGTGAACAATAGCCTTGATTTTCTCTTTATTTGGCAGAATGCCGTCAGGAGTTAACTGATGACCGAGAAATAGTAATGTTACTTGAAAAAATTCACACTTACTTAACTTAAGGGTCATACCCCTTTAGATATAGCCTTGAATACATCCTCCAACAGCTGACAGTGCTCTTGCCAATTGCTACTCGTAATCAAAATGTAATCTACGTACACTGTGAATTTTCTCATTAGTTCATCACCCAACACATGACTTAAAGCCCTTACAAAAACTGCTACAGATATTTATAAACCAAATGGCACAACTGTAAACATATAAGTCCTGCTCTCAAATAAGAAAGCAGTGTACTTTCTGCTCTCTTCAGCCAATTGCACCTGCCAGAACCCTGAAGTAAAATCAACACTTGACAGAATTTTAACATTATAAAATTTTTGCAACAGCTCATCCACGTTCTCTGGCTGATCATTTTCTTTGACTATTATTTTATTTAGCTTTCTTGCATCCAATAATATTCTTATAGAACCATCCCTTTTTTCACCACTACTATTGGATTACAATACTGACTCCTCCCCATTTCCAGTGGGCCCCACTTCAACATCATGTGTATCCTTGCCCTTACAGCCTCTCTATTAGCTACTGGTATAGGATAAGGTTTGGCCCTTATCACTTCATGTGGCAATACCCTCAAAACATAACTGAAATCTACGACATTTCCAGGTCTGTCAGAGAACACATGCTTATGCTTACACAATAAACCCATAAGCTGCACCTTTTGTTCCTCATTTAAATGTCCCATTTCATTTACTTTGTCATGTATCTGCTGTTCAGTGCACATCTCATCACCTACCTCTTCTATCCTTTGTAAATGACTAATTGTCTCACCTCCTTTTAATTCCCCTTTAAATTTTATTCTTCGTCTATTTCCACCAGCATCAAATTCTACCACTCTGTCCTTTACAAAAACGCTACAGTCATACTTGTACAAGAAGTTCACACCCAAAATTACATTCAATGCCGAAGCCTTTACCACAAAGCAACTAATATCAAAACAACACTCATTACTATAAAATTCCAGTAATACTTCCCTGCTGATGGGCTTGCTACATGTCCCAGTTGCTGTCTTAATTTTGAGTCCTGTAACTGGTAATTCCGTTAACCCTAACCCTTTCATTTGTTGCCAGAAAGATTCAGAGATTGCAGATAAACTTGAGCTAGAGTCTAATAATGCTATATTTGTAGCTCATCCCACATTGATATCCATTATTGGCTGTATCACCTCTATTTCTACTCTGTTCAGCCCTGATTCCTCTAATAAATCTCTTTCTACTTCACTCCTGCTTTCCTCTTGCATAATGCAAATATCTTTAGGTCTTTCTCCAAAACAGACATCAGTATCCCCTTCAAACAGATCCTTAATAGCAAACTCAACATTCTCTTCTTCACTTAATTCTTCCAATTTTCTGGCAATTTTAAATTTTATTTCACCCCATTCTTCAGACATCAAAGATTTATGTAATTTTGCATAGGACACCCAATCACTCAAATCATAATCAGCCTCCTCCTTTCCTAACCATCCACAATTAATATCTTTCAGGCTTTCATCATCAGTTAAGAAAACATAGGTTTCAATTTTATCTCCTGGGCAACCTACAGCAACATTCTCCATATCATTACGCATTTCCATATCCACACTGAAGTCATTATCACTACGACAGTTAACACCTGCACCCACAAGCACAGTAACCTTATCAGTAGGTAATATACCAGCATTTTCCACATTGTCAAATACACCACTCATATCAGCCTTTACATCACACTGAATAACCCTCCCCTCACCTTTTCCACAATTCTCCATACTATTTCCAATAGACATCTCTACCCATTCATCACACCCATTATTACTGTGAACATTGCCCCTTAATTCCATATCCACTTCTGTTCCCCTTTTGATGAAACTAACCGTGCCTTGGATCTTTCAATGAATTTTGCTGCACACAAACCAATACTGTCCTCCTCTGCTTGAAATTTCTCTTCGCTTTTAAACATGTCATCAATGTAAAACTCACACTGTTCATTGCTGATATTAGCCTTGTTCCCTTTTTTCCTCTTATACCTTTTATCTGTATTTCTATAACTGTTAACACCCCCCCCCCCCCCACCCCAAAGATTTTCATTTCCTAAGACAGCATCCATATGACATATCCCAATTTCCCTATTTTCATTGCTGACTTTATTACACATCCCATCACGTCCTTGTCTGGCCCTGTTCACATTATTACCAGCCCCCAAGCGGACCTTAAGTGAGGCATCAATTAGTTTTTTGATTGCCTACCCTGTCCATTTGCATTTGGCATTCTTACTCTCATACCTTCTCTATCACTCCTCATCTCATCAAAATTGTCTCTTCTCCCCCCAAAATTTCTATTATTCCTTTGTGGCTTGCTTCTCCAATCTCTATCCTGATTATTCTGATAACTTCTATCTTCTCTCCACCTGTTATGGTTATTACTGTATTCATAATTAATACTGTTTCTCTTTTCATGATACCTTCCACTTCCCTATGTTCCATGTATTTAGGTCTGTAACACAATGTCCTGTCCATATTATCCACAAAGTTAAGAAATTCTTCCACTGAATCTGTTGCACTGTGAATCAAATCCCATTGCTAATGCTCTGGTAATCTTCTCTTTAGTGTGGATATTTCTGTTAATACGCCCAGTGGCCTATCCAGATGATTTAATTTATTCAGTTCTCTAACACAGAACTCTCTCATACTTTCCTTCCCACTCTTGTAACTGGATCCATTCAAAAAATCGTTTTGCAGTCTTAATTGTTTTGCTTGGCTACAGTATTTGTTCAAGAACAGGTTTTCGAAGGTTTTAAAATCACAAAATTTATCATCATTTTCGTTCGTCCATGTTGGAGCTCCCCCTTCCAACTGCGTGTTAACATATTTAATTTTTGGCTGCTCACTCACCCCTGTCACAAAGTTACACTTACACGCAACTAGAAAGTCAACTGCATGGTATTTATTCTCCCCATTAAAAAGTTTTGACTGAAATCCATGCCCCAGAGGATATCCCAACAATAAATGTCCATTCCCTGCTGCACAGTATTAACTGTTACCCTCAAGACATTTATTTCCCCTTCTAATTCTTTCTTATTGTCAGTAATTTCCTTATGGCAATCCAGCACTCCTGTCTTAATGGATTCAATGTCTGCCTCTGTTTGTCTTTGAAATAATGTGCATTTCTGTTCCTGTACCTGAATCTGCCCCACAAGATTACTTTGCACAGTGTCCACCTTGACTACTAGGCCTCTTTCAACCTCATCAACTCTCTCAATAATTATCTCAACAATTTTAACTGTGTTTTCAACTTTATCTGTAATTTGAGTGAATTTGAGATCTAGCTGATCAAATTTTTCACTCACTGTCTTCATTTTATCACTAAGCCTTAATTCTATATCCCCTATTTTCGAATCCATTTCTCCAACTATTGCAGTTTTTATATTCCCTATTTTCCAGTCTATTTCTCCTAATTTACTAGTAAGTTTTACAAAAAATTTACTGAGGTCACTTCCTGGTATCCCGCCTATATCTTCTGGCATCCTAGGGCTACTACAGGTACTCCTAACATCCACTGATTGGTCTTCACTTTGAGATTCACGCGTCTCATCAGCCATGGTTAATGAAAAGACACAATTTTGCAATGTAGCTGCTGGCTGTACTTATCTTTTATATCCTCGTGTGACGCGACGTCGGCAGTGAGCTCCGCAGCACAGTTATGCAATGAATCGTAATCGACGGCGTGGACACAGCAAACTCAATCAGGAGCGAGAACAAAGTTGCGTAGGCTCCTGGCAGCATGTAGTCGTGTTGGTCGGTGGCACGGACGACGGCGTTGATCGTCGGCAGCACGTGGATACAGCTTCGACTTCTTTACCAGTAGCAACACATGGACGTGACACGGACGACTATTTTACCCGCGGAAAGACTTGGACACCGCAAGCACGGCGGTTTTACCCGCGACAACACGTGCTCGACTCATCAGACTGTGTAACTGACTGCTTCACAATCGTGGTGGCCTTATATCGGCGTAACCAGGGGGAGCGCGTGTCTTGTCCAGCACAAACACTTCAGTAGTGCTAATGCACCGATTTAGCTCAGAGCTCCCACACTGACTGTTCATAAGCCTAACAGCAGACGGACATCCGATTCCGAAATACTATGGAATATGAAAGAAAGTCCTATCCCGCACGAGCCCCCAATTGCAACACAACTCGGGCTCGTTTACTACCTATTTTTCACGTGGCTCATCTGTAAAGAGGGTTGGTAGTAAACGGTTGCATTTGCACCCCTATTATTGAGTCATATAGTGGCTGGCTTTTGAAGAGCAGTGAATTGAACTATTCACGTTCAGATTGAAACTTATTTATTCAAAAGAAACACTTTAACGTTGTGGCCATGCATTTTTAAGTTCACAAATAATAATCGGTGCAATTCGTACACTGTTTGTCTCACACCCACACACATTCACTTTGTTTCTTCGCATACCCTGGCGTCCATACTTGCACACGCGGCACTTTGCCGCTCCCAACTCGCCACCAGAACGGTCAGCCACAAAACACCCCGATTTTCTCGCTCATATCAAAAGTACTGAGTCGGGTCACATGACACCACAGTAGTCAAAATAATCGTTAAACATGGCCACAATCGTTTACAATTTTTTATAATATTTAAATACTTAAATCTAAATAAATTATATAATTTTACATATTATCACCACACTTATATAATTCGTTGCAATTAAAAGAAAACCAAAACACTATGCAACGGAACTACAACGCCCATCAAAACACAAAACAAGTATTTTCCGGTCTATTTTGCCCAGCTTATTATCTCTGCTGCTATGCTTTAAATTTTTAATTACTTGAAAGAGTTCCATATTATCCCCTGTTACCTTACAACTTCCGAAGTTTATTTGAATGAAAATTGATTTGTGAAGCCCTGAGCATCAAGTATTAAATACCAAGTCTACAATCATATTATGTAAAGAATTACATACCGTTAGTCTCGAAGTAGGAAAACAGAGAACAAGAAGCTTACAAGTTTACGAAATGTGTACCGTATACGAAAAATGTGGACGAATTTTCATATTAACGCGAGTTAATTGCAGACCAATTGAGATGGCTGACATCTGAACAAAAGAAAATCTCCCCTAAACAAACTACTAGAAAGGGAAAAGAAGGACATTGATGATGCAAAAATACGAAAGTAGAGAATTCAACCTCCGTTCTATAGTCGTCTGGGGTCTGTGAGGGTGCCACATTTGTCTAGTTAGAGGATATTAATTTATATGTTATCTTTTGTGGCTGAAGTTGTGTAAACATCTTTTTTATGACTTTACAAACATTTAAAGAAAATTAACCTTCAGGTAACAACTACAAACATCCGTTGAGTATATTTCAGTTTCAGGAACAGTCATTGAAAACCTTTGTTTTGAAATGCGAAATAAATATTTCGATATGCTATGTAACTCGCCGGTTACCAGTTAGCGAATTGTTGTTGCCAGCATTTCCTCTGTAGTTTCTCAAGCATAAAATCTAAAATTTTGCTGTGAACTCCCTGTGAAACTTGCGAACAAAACGTCGCCGTCATTTTGTATTTCTCCTATCTATGTCATTCACATACTCTTTTACTTACATTCACCTTTATGTTTGCTCTTCCTGGCGCCTTTCATCACAATGACTGCAGCAGAAACACCCGAACAAACAAGGGAATGCATAGCAGACTGACTGACCAAAATAATGAGGCCACGTACCGACAGTAAACGCAGCAGAAACCTGGGAACAAAGAAGGGGATGCATAGCAGATTGCTTGCACAAAGGAGGCAACGTGCGGATACGTGAACGCACAACCTTGCTTGCGTTCTTTTCACTAATTTTCGTGCGTGTGGTATTATTCCCATGGGCCTGCGATTGCGCTTGAGGAAAGAGGCATAGTGTGCACACACTTTAAGGGAGGGATGATGTATGAATTAGCCTGTGACTTCAGTACAATTGTATGAGTGTGTTTTCGTATTGCCGGCCGCAGTGGCCGAACGGCTCTATGCGCTTCAGTCTGGACCCGCGCTACGGCTACGGTCGTAGGTTCGAATCCTGCCTCGGGCATTAACGTGTGTGATGTCCTTAGGTTAGTCACGTTTAAGTAGTTCTAAGTTCTAGGGGCCTGATGACCTCCGATGTTAAGTCCCATAGTGATCAGAGCCGTTTGAACCAATTTGATCCGGTGCTGGTCCCCTCTTTGCGGAAGCTTCGCCTTAACATGAATGGATGGCTTGATGGCTTGTATCACGCGACAACCTACAATTTTAATACTATTTATTTATTTAAGTGTCCAATAGGAATCTGTGTAAGGATAAAACTCATCTGATCGATGTACTCACTAAGATATTGTTGTTGTTGTGGTCTTCAGTCCTGAGACTGGTTAGATGCAGCTCTCTATGCTAGTCTATCCTGTGCAAGCCTCTTCATCTCCCAGTACGTACTGCATCCTACATTCTTCTGAATCTGCTTAATGTATTCATCTCTTCGTCTCCCTCTATGATTTTTACCCTCCACGCTGCTCTCCAGTACTAAATTGGTGATCCCTTGATGCTTCAGAACATGTCCTACCAACCTATTCCTTCTTCTAGTCAAGTTGTGCCACAAACTCCTCTTCTCCCCTAATTCTATTCAATACCTCCTCATTAGTTACGTGATCTACCCTTCTAATCTTCAGCATTCTTCTGTAGCACCACATTTCGAACGCTTCTATTCTCATCTTGTACATATTATTTATCGGTCATGTTTCACTTCCGTACTCCAACTACACTCCATACAAATACTTTCAGAAACGACTCCTGACACTTTAATCTATAATCGATGTTAACAAATTTCTCTTCTTCAGAAACGCTTTCCTTGCCATTGCCAGTCTACATTTTATATCGTCTCTACTTCGCCCATCGTCAGTTATTTTACTCCCCAAATAGAAAAACTCCTTTACTACTTTAACTATCTCGTTTCCTAATCTAATTGCTGCAGCATCACCCGACTTAATTCGACTACATTCCATCATCCTCGTTTTGCTTTTGATGATGTTCACCTTATACCCTCCTTTCAATACACTGTCCATTCCGTTCAACTGCTCTTCCAAGTCCTTTGCTGTCTCTGACAGAATTACAACGTCATCGGCGAACCTCAATGTTTTTATTTCTTCTCCATGGATTTTAATACCTACTACGAACTTTTCTTTCGTTTCCTTTACTGGTTGCTCAATATACAGATTGATTAACATCGGGGAGAGGCTACAACCCTGTTTCACTTCCTTCCCGACCACTGCTTCCCTTTCATGTCCCTCGACTCTTATAACGGGTATTTGCTTTCTGTACAAATTGTAAATAGCCTTTCGCTCCCTGCGTTTTACCCCTGCCACCTTTAGAATTAGAAAGAGAGTATTCCAGTCAGCATTGTCAAAAGCTTTTTCTAAGTCTACAAATGATGGAAACGTAGATTTGGCTTTCCTTAAACTTTCTTGTAAGATAAGTCGTAGGGTCAGTATTGCCTCATGTGTTCCAACATTTCGACGGAATCCAAACCGATCTTCCCCAAGGTCGGCTTCTACCAGTTTTTCCATTCGTCTGTAATGAATTCGCGTTAGTATATTGCAGCCGTTGTACAGCCTACTTACACCTTGACTTATTAAACTGATAGTTCGGTAATTTTCACATCTGTCAACACCTGCTTTCTTTGGGATTGGAATTATTATATTCTTCTTGAAGTCTGAGGTTATTTCGCCTGTCTCATACATCTTGCTCACCAGATGGTAGAGTTTTGTCAGGACTGGCTCTCCCAATGCTGTCAGTAGTTCTAATGGAAAGTTGTCTATTCCCGGGGCCTTGTTTCGACTCTGGTCTTTCAGTGCTCTGTCAAACTCTTCACGCAGTATCATATCTCCCATTTTATTTCCATCTACCTTCCCTTCCATTTCCATAATATCGTCCTCAAGAACATCGCTCCTGTGTAGACCCTCTATATCCTCCTTCCACCTTTCTGCTTTCCCTTCATTGCTTAAAACTGCGTTTCCATCTGAGCTCTTGATATTCATACAAGTGGTTCTCTTTTCACCAAAGGTCTCTTTAATATTCCTGTAGGCAGTATCTATCTTACCCCTAGTGAGATAAACCTCTACATCGTTACATTTGTCCTCTGCCCATCCCTGCTTAGCCATTTTGCACTTCCTGTCGATCTCATTTTTGAGACGTCTGTATTCCTTTTTGCCTGCTTCATTTACCGCATTTTTATATTTTCTCTTTCATCAATTAAATTTAGTATATCTTCTGATACCCAAGGATTTCTACTAGCCCTCGTCTTATTACCTACTTGATCCTCTGCTGCCTTCACTATCTCACTCCTCTAAGGTACCCATTCTTCTTCTACTGTATTTCTTTCCCTCATTCACTAAGATGCACATATAAAAATAACCTGACAAACAAGATATGATGCCGGCCGGAGTGGCCGTGCGGTTCTAGGCGCCACAGTCTGGAACCGCGCGACCGCTATGGTCGCAGATTCGAGTCTTGCCTCGGGCATGGATGTGTGTGATGTCCATAGGTTAGTTAGGTTTAATTAGTTCTGAGTTCTAGGCGACTGATGCCCTCAGAAGTTAAGTCGCATAGTGCTCAGAGCCATTTGAACCAAGCCAAGATATGAAAAACAGCAGAAAACGTGGACAGCCTGAAACACTTGGTGCGAACTGTGCCGAAGGACGTGAACGGCAGTAGCCCCTGTCGTGTTGCATCAGCCCTAGAAGCAGCAAGCGAGGTTGTGCGATGGTGCGGGTCTGCGTATTAGGAAACCTATTTATTATTCACTTGTGACATATGTTGATTATTCTTCCTGTGGACTACGGATCCCTTATCAGTGCGAGCACAAGACTTAGCTGTGACTGTGGTTTTGTAATTCTGACGTATACAATAACAGGTACCATTTGTGAAATTTCAGCTACGTTACTTTACTGTCTGCCTAAGCCTGAATATCACCGGGTCACTTTTAGACAACAGCACCAGATCAAGTTCAGGACGTTCGTGTTTTATTGCACTTTGACGACTGCGTGAAATGAAGACGCCAGGTAGGTACAATTTACAGAACTTTATCATGTTTTTCAATGCATTAATGTCCAGCTGTGACTCCCATATGGACGGAGATCTCAGCAAAAATGATGTCAGTACTGCGGACACAGTGCTAACATTCGTGAGGGGAAGATTGATATAACCAATTATGTAAAACGTCGTACACTTCGTGGAGTATTGTGAGCAGACGAAGCTATATTCGTGCAGCCATAACTGTGGGTTCACTGATTACTCGGTGACGGGGACATGGCACTGAAACTCATGAAATATTAGTTCCCTTTATTTCATAAATGAATAAACAATTTACTTACTTTGACACAGTTCTTTGTTCTCTTGAGGTACAATGTTCAAGCTTTACTGAAGTACATCAGAAACTTTAACAATTCGTTGGTACTATACTATGATATTGACTCCATAAGATGAGGTCACGATATGGAGGCGAGCAATTTGTAACACCATAGCTCTAATACTCCAATGATTTATTTTGGTTTTTCTTTCATTTAATGTTAAATCACTAATCTTCTGTAAATTTGTTTGTTTGAATCGATAACATAAAATTGTATGCTCATTTCTTTGTAAGAACTTCGATGTCATGATATGATTCTATGCAATGTAGTGTATCTGTCATTTAAATTCTTTGTCCCACTGTATATAATTGTAGTTTCTTTGTGAATAATTTTTTTGTAGAAATGTCAATATGTGCAAATATTCTGTTTTAGTGAATTAATTTGGTTGCTGTTATGTAAACTGCTGATCCTCACTTAGGGTTCTTAGTTAGTTTGTATGTAAAAGGTGTTGTGGTTCCCCTCGGGGACGGAACTGTGTAGCACGCGCAAATTGTGGTTCTCACTTTAAAGGAGTTAGCTATAGTGGTGGTCGGAGCATCGTGGTATTCTGTTGTCCTTACCGATGCTCTCAGGGAGTAATGTCAGTGCACAATGCAAATATATTAACACTGACAAAACAACGTTTACTATAACATATTAATGGACTCTGTAGGAAGCCATCATTACGCATAACTGAGAATAATCAATATCAATAAAAGGTGTATGACAAATTCAAAGTCAGGTTTTTGTAAAAATCAAATTAACTCGAAATTAATTTTACCTACATTGTAATACGTCGTGGTGTCCTGACCTTCATTGCTTACATACTCCGCCCTCACTATCATATTCCGCACATCAAGAAGCTTCATTCGAACCCAAACTCGATAAGATAAAGTCAATGTTGTATGAATTCATGTAAACGATATGCAAATAATTAATAAATCGCAAGCGCGTACTGTGGTTGAAATACCGGAAGCTGGCGTAGACACGTACATTCCAGACACGACGGTCACAGGAGCTTTTAGTTTGAGAGAGGCTACCGCACGCTAGGAGGCCAGTCCCAACCCATCTACGTCTGTTGGTGGCCGCCCATGGAACGGACAGCATTCGCCCGAGGGAAAGGAGGAAAGACCCCGTGTTCGGCTTAAAAGCAAATTCCGCCACATTGAGTGGGAGGGGCCAGCCTACGCATTCTTTACACATAGTACGCAGTTTCAGAGATTTTCAAAGGGAGACAGCAAACGCCAGACGCCGATACTACAGATTTCTGGATTGGTCGCCTTAAACGAAACGCCATTCTCTCGTTTTAGAAGAGCAATGCTTATTGTCAGACGATATTTCTGACGCCTTGAGCTGAAGGAGTAATGGAAAAGACCGAAAGATGTACCCCTTCACGTCGCCGTTCCGTTGTCGCTCTTCGAGCGAGGAACAAGTCGCTCCTCAGTACTTCACTGGGAGAGCACCACTGTTGAGGGCGAATCAAAGTGCGACTCCCTATAATGAGCGATTAAGCGTTGTTCACTGTGTTGGCTGACACACTTATTGTGTGGAGTGAACGGACAGAGCTATAGTTAAACGCCTGCGAACGAATTTTTGAGTGGCATCGCGGTGGACTGGTTATCCGTCCGGTGCACCACGCCAATAGTTAGACGAGGGGTGAGTATGAATCCTTGACTTCATCGAGGCGTAGAGAGAGTTTGATTGGGGAAGGTCAATCCAGATAGAACGAGAGTTATCTTATTTGTCGGCAGCGAGCCGCGCAGACACGAGTCATCGCAGCTTACGGTATTGTGCGCTACAGGTATTGCGAGCCCCACATTTCCTCCACACCAGTACACTTCACTGCATTTCACACGTGACAGCCTCGACTGTACAGAGCAACATTCTAAAGGAAAATTATTCAAGTTGAGTACGCGCGCTTCTCAACCATTCTGCCAGGTAAACAACAATCTTACACTTTGTATAGAAATTCCATTAGCGAATCCTGTCCTTGAGAGATAACTTCACATTCCAAAAAGAACCAGGATATAACTTGTCCAATTCATAACTAAAAGTGCCATTGTGATTTCTCAGAATTTTTGCAAAATAAATAATAACTTTCGTTTGTTTCATGTTTTTCTTACACTAACTAGCACTACTCCAGTACCCAAGTATCCCACTACTTCCGTAAAAAATTTTGTGAATTTTTGTGTCGTTTCCTTACCGTGGACGACTCCAGAAGATATTTATTGCTGAAAGTTTTTCAGGCATTTCTCTTTAGAACGTAAGGAGCGTCTGTCTGACTTCTGTAGTACTATGTGGGGTGGAAATTGCATCTTGCAGGAGCCACAGGGTAAAATGTACATCGCAGATTAATCCGTTGCGCAGAAGAACAGAATAGCAGATCAACCCTACGCTCACAACATTATGAACCATATGTGTTATAAACTTGCAGGCAAAATGCCTACTCTGACAGGAACTAAAAGCTTATTGTAAGCTGTAATTGTATGCATTTTGGGCATAGAAGTATGAGAACATGAAAAGGGAAACCTTAAAGCTCAAACGCCACGGCGGGGCTCGTATCCCATCCAACTGATCAGTTTCCCTCTACCCTACTTTACGTTTTCCTTGTAGGAAATCGAGCCGACTAGGAAGTCGGTTGTGAGAGGCCTATTGAAGTGTCTGCAGTCATCGAGTTATTGACCTTGAAATCTTACCTTCAGTTTCCTTATGAGGTAACGTATTCCGGGTGGTTTGCGACTCGACCGTACGAGTAATGTTACTGATTTTAATGTAGATCTCATTCGCAGATTTGATCCAGGAATGGACTGGAAACGACTGTTACGCACAGCTGTTGCAGTTCTAGCTAGGTTTCATCATTAGGAGAAGGGTTGAGACCAAGAGAACAGCGATCTTGAATTGGTAGAAAATTTCTCCGAAACTAAAGATCGAAATCTCATATATAGTTCTACAAAAGATGTTTTCGACTGTGATGATGAGAGTGAGAGCTACAAGAGTAATGAGGAAGGAACTGATGATACAGATTCTGAGTTACGAATGGACGAGCAAACAATCTGGACTGACAAGTTTTTGCGCTCAAGATATTCACAAATTTCGTCTTCAAATATGATTAACCACCTGTCGGGACCTAAAGAGAAGGTAATATGGATTACAGACGTAGAAACTCACTTTTTGTGACTGACGAATGATAGGGAACATCGCCCTTTCTGACACAAAGGTCGATCAAAACGTTTCCGCTTTAAGATGTTGATGCAGAAAATATGTACCGTAGTGCGACTTCGATGTGGGAATACAAGCACCAATATGTACTCAAATGAACAATGTGGCACTCGTGTCTTCCGGTGTGCATGCGGTAAATGCGGAAAGGTGAACCATGTAGAAGCTGTTACCAAAATTGCGTCCAAACATAAACAACGTGCTGTTATTCTTTCTTGGCTGCCGAACGATAACATCGGTAGACAGCCTCTGGAGAATGAAAAATGCGTATGGGACAGCTAGCCTGTCGCAAACCAAGTTTCGTGCTGATCACGATTCGACACCAGAACCGGTCGATCTTGGAGGCCAACAGAAGTGGGAGATAGTCAACTATCCTCCCTATAATCGTGGTCTCTCCCCAGGCGATTATAACGCCTTTGGTCCCTCAAAAAAGGCCTTCAACGGTCGGCGATTAGTGTCGGGCGAGGACGCCCAGCAGAAATTGCGAGCATCTTCGCGCAGCAGAAATTGCGGGCTCATTCACTCAGTAGGACATCGTGTTTCACCAAACGGGTGTCTTCGATCTGGTGTGCTTCTGGGATGATTGTCTCAATGCTCACTGGGATTTTGTCTGAGTGGCATACCGACGCTAGGTTGTACGGCCTTCGAACGGAAACTTTCTGATCTCCCCTCATAATAACGAAACAGAGCTCTCGAAACTCAAATTCAGCGACGACGCTAATTCACTTTTACATCCGACAGACGTGTCTGAGATAAAAGCTGTTATGAATCCCTGGTTGATGAGTACTGCCTTGATTCTGATACATTCCAAGACGATATGATTCCCGAGATTTATGGACCACCATTCGGTTGCTGTACTATGTCTCAAAAAAGTTTTGAAAGCCTTCTACAAAATTTGAGAGTTGATGATACATGCACTAGGGATTCAGGAAAGGCTAAAGATACATTTTGCTGCATTTCAGGAATTACTGGATACTTTTGTAAGCCTTTGTTTGCAGTACTATAGCCCGCCAGAGCATTGGCGCTGCACGAAACATTACTCAGTTGTCGGTGTCTCTTCAAAATGGTTACACCATCAAAACGTGATACGTACAGTCTAAAATTAGTTTCGATGTGTGACAACAGGACGTCTTGTTTTATTTCTGGCTTCCATTACATTGGGAAAAGAAATAAAAGTGAAGGGTAATTTGACCATATGGACTCGGTAAGTTCTCAGAGGCTATGAATCAGAGACAGAGAGCAATGGAAATGTGACTTCGCTTATTGTGAGCTGTCGGAGAAACTATATGAGAATGTAGACAATCTTCGGCTGTACCATGTGGTGGTGACCATGGAAATTTGTGCCGGACCATGATTCGAACCTGGATCTTTCCCTTGACGCGAGCTGTCGTGAGTACGCTCTCCCAACCGACCCAAACTTCTGCGTGTCGCCGCTTTTGTCTACATCCTGTATTGGCATGTACACTATGAACCCCGTACAGGAAGAGAAGTATGATTAAAATAGAAGACCAGTTAGTAGGCATGAAATTCTAAATTTCAATTGCTCTCTAATGTACTTGTGTTTGAATGAGCGGGCACTGTAAGCTCCACAACCGTGTGAAATCACATTCGAATTTGCGAATGTGGCTAAACTTTGGCTGCACCTTGCACTGGTGACAATGAAAACGCACCCATGTCTGAAGGAAACCGCAAAATACATTAGAGCAACAAATGCATGCAATTTTGTATTTCATCCCTAATACCAAGGCTTAGACTTTAATCATACGTCTCTTCCTGTACGGGATTCATGGATACGTAATACCTGTGCGAGTATAGGATTTGGATGAAAGCGGTGACATGGAAGTTTGTGTCGGTCTGGGGAACGTGCTCCAGATGGCTTCATGGATCGAGGCGACAGCTCAGGTCAAGTGGAAGAAGCCCGTTCGATTCCTCGCCAGATACGGCTTTGTATTGTCACCAGTGCATATTACTGCCAAAGTTTAGCCACACTCGCAAATTCGAATACGGTTGTCGTATTGTATTGTGTTGTATGGAACTGGGGACCTAGAAACGGCAGGTAGGCTTCATCCCCGCCGTAGCCCCCAGTGGTTCACAACCCCACAACAGGCTACAGCAGTCCACTCACCCCAACGCCGCCCCACAACGAACCCAGGGTTATTGTGCGCTTCGGTCCCCTGTAGACCCCCGGGAACATCTCACACCAGACGAGTGTAGCCCCGAATGTTTTCATGGTAGAGTAACAATGGTGTATGCGTACTTGGAGAGAGTGTTTGCGCAGCAATCGTCGACCTAGTGTAACTGAGGAGAATAAGGGGAACCAGCCCGCACTTGTCGAACCAGATGGAACCCGCCTTGAAAACCATCCACAGATTGGCCGGCACACCAGACCTCGACACTGATACGCCGGGCGAATTCGCGCGGGGTCAGGCACTTCTTCCCTCCCGGAAAGCAGTGCGTTATATCGCACGGCTAACCGAGCGGGCCACGGTTTTCGTACTTCATATGGCTGTCGATCGCTGCAGTGCTTTTCCTTCAGACGTGCATGCACATCTGTAGGACAAGTACATTAGAAGAACACTATCGCTGCAATTTAATATCTGAGAAAATTTCTGTTAGTCGGTTCACTACGTAAAAATAAGCGTGACATGCCATTATCTATGTTGTCAGCAGCCTCATATGGAACGGCATTGTAAGCAGTGAGTCAGGCAAGCCAGACATTAATTCCATAACTTAAAAAACGTGGAGTGAGCGTGTTGAACAAACTTTTCGAAGACAAGACTGCCAACCGGAAAACCAGAAGATGACCATTGAGATAATTCTACATAAGCTTTGAAATCTCAGCTGCGAACAGTTTCGTTTTTCAAATAAAATTCGAACCAAGATGCCTTCCATATACGTGCCCAGGTAACGTTTCTAAAATAAAAATTTAAAAAATGACGCTTTGGGTTTAGCCAAACACTCGGTGGAAAGAAGAATGCACCGCCTCGTGTTGCGAGAGCTCTGCGCTTGACAGATGTCGTCTTACGAAGAAAAAAGAGGCTGTGGGAACGACTCACTGTCACGTCAAAACAAAATTTGCGAAAAGGGAAGATGTAATTTGAGTGAGCCTTCGAAAGAGAGAGGGAAACGAACTTTCTGCCAAAAGCAATTCATCCGTATGTGGTAAGCATAAAACTGTATTGCGCTTTTGGTGTGTGAGATTCGAATGAAGAAACGGGTATAGGATAATCCTTTTTATTTATAGAATAATTTCATTGTTTCCTTGTGTTATTTTGTATTTTTTTTCAAAAACGACCGGAATTATGTTTAATTTTGTGTAGATATTTTCGTTTGGGTTTGAAGGTCACTAAGGCTGAATTATTATATGTTATTACTACAAAAGGCATTTTTGTCATGTAATATTTCCTCAGTAAACTTCATTAGTCAGTAATAATACTTGTTGTTGACGTATGTCTACATAGACGTCAGCCAAAAGGGAGCAGGACACATCCGATCCGACCGTGCCGTCTATTTCGTCTCAAACCTCCGCACGGTTAGAGGTTTAGTAGCGTACACACTAAACTAATGGCATCTTCTCCAGGAAACGGTCAGTTTACAATAATACATATGATCACTCCTATATTAAAAGTATTTATGTTAGGAGCGTCAAGATAAGATCCCTGCTATGACGTTGTGTACTAAAGGTCTAGATCAAATTAAGCTGAAGGAACTAAATGAGAGGTAAATAATACGTTACATAAACTTAGTAATGGATAAGCCGCAGTTGACGTCGAAGTCTAGCGTCAAATTGTAAACCAATGGATAGACGATATAGCTGAGTAGTAGCATAAAATAACAAGAGTAAGTCGAATCTGGCATAATAGCAAAGTATTAAGAGAAACAATGGAGTATGAAATGTCACGATTCAGCGATAATTTTGAAGCGATATGGCCGGGTACATAATCTGTCAGATCACGCTTTGTTTCGCTCTGAAGGGAATAGAAAATAATGGTTGAGTCTCTTGTGCAGATGCGTTTAAACAGGAGGAAATCCGCAGAACCATCGCCGAATAGTTCCTGGTAGAAACAAAGACAGCAGTCTACACCATTTTACAGAGATTTTCGACTACGCAGTTCAGTTAAAATCTATTTGAACTGCCAACGGCAGAAAATTTTCTGGCACTCTGGAGCGCGCATCATTTGTGTGGGGAAAACGCCGTCGATCGCCACTCTGCGTTACAGTAATAATTCGTAAACACAATAACAAGCGCTTCATGGGGCACTGCGTAATAACGCGATTGGAAACGTTAATTGCGCAAGCGAAAACAATTACAGCAAAACAATACAACAAATGAGATGGCTGTCAACGAATGAAGCCGCTTCGTGCGGGAACACACATGGCCCAAACGGCCGCGGGCAGCCCGCCCACGCTCTAATTGGCCGGCTGTTTCCCCGCTGTTTTCACACCTCCTTCTTTCTTTTGTTTCAATAATCGCTGCGTATCGCCTATTGCGCAACGTATTTTCATGCAGCGCATTGGAGGGTTTCCATAATACAGTGATGAGGTCCTGGAGATTGATATGAAATCGCTTATCTAAACCGCTGAAATGGTGCTACGTCCGTACACGCATGTGTTCCCCTACCAGCACGTTATTCGCGATGAAACATTTGCACCCAAAATTTTAAGAGCCTCGTGAACAGGAACGTTCATTGTTTTGGACGTTCTTGGTCTCATTGTTATAACGAAATATTTCTGGCAAACGCCGTCAGAGTAATATTGTCCGTCTGTACATTATTAATAATGAATGGTGGGCTCCATGTGGTTCCCAAGCCGTGCAGCGACCGTAAACCATAAAATTACCAAATCTGCAGCAACCAGTCGCAAAATCATGTTTTACTTATTATTCACTTTTGCAAATCGATTTCAACTGATTAACAGCCATCATCGGTGCTTCCAACCAATCAATCAATGATTATTACTCAGAGCACATAGTGGTTCAAATCGATTTGCAAAAGTGAATATATAAAACAAGATTTTGCGACTGGTCGCCGCATAGTTTCATTTTATTATTAATAATACTGAACGTTATTTGTATAATGTTACCCAAGTTTTATCGCCCCCCTCCCCGCCCCCCATGAACCATAGACCTTGACGTTGTTGGGGAGGCTTGCGTGCCTCAGCGACACAGATAGCCGTACCGCAGGTACAACCACAACGGAGGGGTATCTGTTGAGAGGTCAGACAAACGAACGGTTCCTGAAGAGGGGCAGCAGCCTTTTCAGTAGTTGCAGGGGCAACAGTCTGGATGATTGACTGATCTGGCCTTGTAACATTAACCAAAACGGCCTTGCTGTGCTGGTACTGCGACGGCTGAAAGCAAGGGGAAACTACGGCCGTAATTTTTCCCCAGGGCATGCAGCTTTACTCTATGGATGAATGATAATGGCGTCCTCTTGGGTAAAATATTCCGGAGGTAAAATAATCCCCCATTCGGATCTCCGGGAGGGGACTACTCAGGAGGACGTCATTATCATGAGAAAGAAAACTGGCGTTCTACGGATCGGAGCGTGGAATGTCAGATCCCTTAATCGGGCATGTAGGTTAGAAAATTTGAAAAGGGAATTGGATAGGTTAAAGTTAGATATAGTGGGAATTAGTGAACTTCGGTGGCAGGAGGAACAAGATTTTTGGTCAGACTAATACAGGATCATAAATACAAGATCAAATACGGGTAATGCAGGAGTAGGTTTAATAATGAGTAGGAAAATAGGAATGCGGGTAAGCTACTACATACAGCATAGTGAACGCATTATTGTGGGCAAGATAGACACGAAGCCCACGCCTACAACAATATTACAAGTTTATATGACAACTAGCTCTGCAGATGACGAAGAAATTGATGAAGTGTATGATGAGATAAAAGAAATTATTCAGGTAGTGAAGGGAGACGAAGATTTAATAGTCATGGCTGATTAGAATTTGAGAGTAGGAAAATGGAGAGAAGCAAACATAGTAGGTGACTATGGATTGGGGCTAAGAAATAAAAGAGGAAGCCGCCTGGTAGAATTTTGCACAGAGCATAGCTTAATCATAGCTAACACTTGGTTCAAGAATCATGAAAGAAGGTTGTATATATGGAAGAACCCTGGAGATACTAGAAGATATCAGATAGATTATATAATGGTAAGACAGAGATTTAGGAACCAGGTATTAAATTGTAAGACATTTCCAGGGGCAGATGTGGACTCTGACCACAATCTGTTGGTTATGAACTGTAGATTAAAACTGAAGAAACTGGAAAAAGGTGGGAATTTGAGGAGATGGAACCTGGATAAACTGCAGGAACTAGAGGTTGTAGAAAGTTTCAGGAAGAGCATAAAGGATCAATTGACAAGAATGGGGGAAAGAAATACAGTAGAAGAAGAATGGATAGCTTTGAGGGATGAAGTAGTGAAGGCAGCACAAGATCAAGTAGGTAAAAAGACGAGGCGTAGTAGAAATCCTTGGGTGACAGAAGATATACTGAATTTAATTGATGAAAGGGGAAAACATAAAAATGCAGTAAATGAAGCACGCAAAAAGGAATACGAACGTCTCAAAAATGAGATCGACAGGAAGTGCAAAATGGCTAAGCAGGGATGGCTAGAGGACAAATGTAAGGATGTAGAGGCTTACCTCACTAGGGGCACGATAGATGCTCCCAACAGGAAAATTAAAGAGACCTTTGGAGATAAGAGAACAACTTGTATGAATATCAAGGGCTCAGATGGAAACCCAGTTCTAAGCTAAGAAGCGAAAGCAGAAAGGTGTAAGGAGTATATACAGGGACTATACAAGGGCGATGTTCTTGAGGACAATATTATGGAAATGGAAGAGGATATAGATGAAGATGAAATGGGAGATATGATACTCCATGAAGAATTTGATATGGCTCTGAAAGACCTAAGTCGAAACAAGGCCCCGGGAGTAGACAACATTCATTCCATTAGAACTATTGACAGCCTTTGGACAGCCAGTCCTGACAAAACTCTACCATCTGGTGAGCAAAATGTATGAGACACGCGAAATACCCTCAGACTTCAAGAAGAATATAATAATTCCAATCCCAAAGAAAGCAGGTCTTGACAGATGTGAAAATTACCGAACGGCAAAATACTAACGCGAATTCTGCATAGAAGAATAGAAAAACTGGTAGAAGCCGACCTCGGCAAGATCAGTTTGGATTCCGTAGAAATATGGGAACACGTGAGGCAATACTGGCCCCACGACGTATCTTAGAAGCTACACTCCTGGAAATTGAAATAAGAACACCGTGAATTCATTGTCCCAGGAAGGGGAAACTTTATTGACACATTCCTGGGGTCAGATACATCACATGATCACACTGACAGAAGCACAGGCACATAGACACAGGCAACAGAGCATGCACAATGTCGGCACTAGTACAGTGTATATCCACCTTTCGCAGCAATGCAGCCTGCTATTCTCCCATGGAGACGATCGTAGAGATGCTGGATGTAGTCCTGTGGAACGGCTTGCCATGCCATTTCCACCTGGCGCCTCAGTTGGACCAGCGTTCGTGCTGGACGTGCAAACCGCGTGAGACGGCGCTTCATCCAGTCCCAAACATGCTCAATGGGGACAGATCCGGAGATCTTGCTGGCCAGGGTAGTTGACTTACACCTTCTAGAGCACGTTGGGTGGCACGGGATACATGCGGACGTGCATTGTCATGTTGGAACAGCAAGTTCCCTTGCCGGTCTAGGAATGGTAGAACGATGGGTTCGATGACGGTTTGGATGTACCGTGCACTATTCAGTGTCCCCTCGACGATCACCAGAGGTGTACGGCCAGTGTAGGAGATCGCTCCCCACACCATGATGCCGGGTGTTGGCCCTGTGTGCCTCGGTAGTATTCAGTCCTGATTGTGGCGCTCACCTGCACGGCGCCAAACACGCATACGACCATCATTGGCACCAAGGCAGAAGCGACTCTCATCGCTGAAGACGACACGTCTCCATTCGTCCCCCCATTCACGCCTGTCGAGACACCACTGGAGGCGGGCTTCACGATGTTGGGGCGTGAGCGGAAGACGGCCTAACGGTGTGCGGGACCGTAGCCCAGCTTCATGGAGATGGTTACGAATGGTCCTCGCCGATAACACAGGAGCAACAGTGTCCCTAATTTGCTGGGAAGTGGCGGTGCGGTCCCCTACGGCACTGCGTAGGATCCTACGGTCTTGGCGTGCATCCGTGCGTCGCTGCAGTCCGGTCCCAGGTCGACGGGCACGTGCGCCTTCCGCCGACCACTGGCGACAACATCGATGTACTGTGGAGACCTCACGCCCCACGTGTTGAGCAATTCGGCGGTACGTCCACCCGGCCTCCTGCATGCCCACTATACGCCCTCGCTCAAAGTCCGTCAACTGCACATACGGTTCACGTCCACGCTGTCGCGGCATGCTACCAGTGTTAAAGACTGCGATGGAGCTCCGTATGCCACGACAAACTGGCTGACACTGATGGCGGCGGTGCACAAATGCTGTGCAGCCAGCGCCATTTGACGGCCAACACCGCGGTTCCTGATGTTTCCGCTGTGCCGTGCGTGTGATCATTGCTTGTACAGCCCTCTCGCAGTGTCCGGAGCAAGTATGGTGGGTCTGACACACTGGTGTTAATGTGTTCTTTTTTCCATTTCCAGGAGTGTATATTAAGAAAAGGGAAACCTACGTTTCTAGCATTTGTATACTTGGAGACAGCTTTTGACAATGTTGACTGGAATAATCTCAAATTTTGAAGGTGGCAGGGATAAAATACAGGGAGCGAAAGGCTATTTACAATTTGTACAGAAACCAGATGGCAGTTATAAGAGTCGAAGGACATGAAAGGGAAGCAGTGGTTGGGAAGGGAGTGAGACGGTTGTAGCCACTCCCCGATGTTATTCAATCTGTATATTGAGCAAGCAGTAAATGAAACAAAAGAAAAATTAGGAGTAGGTATTAAAATCCATGGTGAAGAAATAAAAACTTTAGGGTAACTACGTGGCAATAACAGAAAAATGTAACCTTATGTAAAGAAAGTAACACATTGGAAATTGTGACTAAGTACACATAATAAAAAAAATATCACCTAACTTTGCCGATGACATTGTAAGTCTAGGAGAGTTAGCAAAGGACTTGGAAGAGCAGTTGAATGGAATGGATAGTGTCTTGAAGGGAGGATATAAGATGAACATCAACAAAAGCAAAACGAGACTAATGGAATGTAGTCGAATTAAGTCGGGCGATGCTAAGGGAATTAGATTAGGAAATGAGACACTAAATGAGTTTTGCTATTTGGAGAGCAAAGTAACTGATGATGGTCGCAGTAGAGGACATAAAATGTAGACTGGCAATGGTAAGGAAAGCGTTAACATCGAGTATAGATTTAAATGTCAGGAAGTCGTTTCTGAAAGTATTTGTATGGAGTGTAGCCATGTATGGAAATGAAACATGGACGATAAATAGTTTGGACAAAAAAGAATAGAAGCCTTTGAAATGTGATGCTACAGAAGAATGCTGAAGATTAAATGGGTAGATCACGTAACTAATGTGGAAGTATTAAATAGGATTGGGGAGAAGAGGAGTTTGGGGCACAACTTGACAAGAAGAAGGGATCGGTTGGTAGGACATGTTCTGATGCATTAAGGGATCACCAATTTAGTATTGGAGGGCAGCGTGGAGGCTACAAATCGTAGAGGGAGACCAAGACATGAATACACTAAACAGATTCCGAAGGATGTAGGCTGCAGTAGGTATTGGGTGATGAAGAAGCTTGCACAGGATAGAGTAGCATGGAGAGCTGCATCAAAACAGTCTCAGGACCGAAGACCACAACAACAACATGGTTTATCGTTGTCAGTGTCTTCTGTGTAGAATTATGTGATTATTTCATGCTGTATAATTAATGTATGTAAACACTATTAGGTTCATACACTTCTGATTGAGGAATCAGAACAATCACAAACTAATGCAAGTAATACCTTGTCGACCTAAATATTGAAGGGTGTAATTACAGCTTACAACTCTGAATTTTTTACGTACTTTTCAGTGCTAAGAAATTAGAAAAAACGTCATCTGTGACCTATGTATCAAACGATACAGCACAAACGTTAGAATGTAAATGCCCTTCTAACATGGTTTTGGAATGCTTGTCCGTATCTGTTTATTGTGTGTCTTGGACACAGTTTGTACTCGATTGAAGTTCAAAATAGTGTACGTGTCCATCCCTGTGTGCATAATGGAAACTGTAAGTTTTATTTGAATATGAGAATAGCTAAAAATAGAAATCGAAATACAGTAATTTTTTGTCTGTACTGAGCGAAAACCACCATGTATAACAATTACATGGAACCTGTGGAAAAACTATACACACCAGTGAATCCAAAAGTATTACGAAACATTATGCACAAACCACTTGAAAAGTAAATATTCAGCCGGCCTCTGGTGGCCGAACGGTTCTAGGCGCTTCAGTCTGGAACCGCGTGACCACTCCGGTCGCAGGTCCGAATCCTGCCTCGGGCATTGATGGGTGTGATGTCCTTATGTTCGTTAGGTTTAAGTAGTTCTATGTTCTAGGGGACTGACGACCTCAGATGTTACGTCCCATAGTGCTCAGAGCCATTTGAACCAAGTTATTATTCACACGAAATCTCAGCAACGCGGCTACTTAATGATAACACCGTCTGCATACAAGTCGTTAACAGTCGTTATTAAGCTAAACTAAACCCCGTCCGAACAGGATTGAAGGGCTCAAACGGCACTCACCGACCGTCATGTCATCCTCAACCCTTAGCCATCAGTGGATGCAGATATGGAGGGGCATGTTGCCAGAATGCCTCTCTCTCAGCCGTTGTCGGTTTTCGAGACCGGATCTGCTGCTTCTCAGTCAGTTAGGTCCTCAATTTTCCTCACAAAGGCTGAGGGCAGCACGCTTTGCAACAGCGCTCGGCAGACTGGATGGTTACCCATCCAAGTGTTAGCCCAGCCCGACAGTGTTTAACTTCGGTTGTCTGGCGGGACCCGGTGTTATCACTGCGGAAAGGCTGTTGAGCAATAAGTAATATTACTAGATTAAACTCAAACATAATACATTAATATAACAATCTTAAAACGAGTTGCTCGCTGAATCCCAGTTGTATTGCTTTCGTACTACAATTTATAATTATGAGGTTGATCTGGATTTGTAAGAAGAAGGCAATATGCTAAAAAAAATACTTTTCCCCTGAAATGCGAGTATGTAAAAATTACTCGCTGATCAACATCATTAATATATCCTACTCGATTTCAATATTTCACGTAAAACATTCAGTCTAACTTTCAGACATGTACATACGAGGAAATACATTGTCTCGCTCATCATGTTTACTAGCTGACCTAGATACACTAAGTTATGTAAGTAACTTTACTTGTATGTTTTGCGTCGGTAACTGTAGACAATTTAAGTCTCGAAGTATTTGCGTGCTTCTCCTTTGTTTTAATAATTATACATCTCCAACATTCCATTGTGTGTGTGTGTTTGTGTGTGTGTGTGTGTGTGTGTGTGTGTGTGTGTGTGTGTGTGTGTGGGTGGGTGGGTGGGTGTGGGTGGGTGTGTGGGTGGGTGGGTTGGTGGGTGGGTGGGTGGGTGGGTGGGTGTGAGTGTGAGTTTGCACATTCCAGCTTTAGGGCGCACATCTTGCTGAAACAGTCTCGGTTAAAATCGCCAAAACTAAATTCCATGAAAAGTAATTTCACTGAGAATGACAGAACCAGCTTCTCCCATTTAAAAAAAAAATTTCAAATGCGTGTGAAATCTTATGGGACTTAACCTCTAAGGTCATTAGTCCCTAGGATTATACACTACTTAACCTAAATTACCCTAAGGACAAACACACACATCCATGCCCGAGGAGGGATTCGAACCTCCGCCGGGACCAGCCTTCTCATTTTCATTCACAATCATATATCCGGTCATAAACATTTCTGAAGAATGTAATTTTTTTAGCTCTGTTGATGTTAAAATGTGCTACTAAAACTGTACATGAGTTATAGGGAAATGTTCAAAGAATGGAGGAAGAGATGGCTGCTTGATGAATAACAAAGAACCAGGATCGTCCACATTACAACGATCATCGTAATACTTCAGGGATGCATTTAATCATCTCCCAAAATATTCATTGTCCTAGCACATTCGTTTCATTGTCTGCCAGAATAGAGCGTACATGAGTTAGTAGGCTAACTTCAGCCCTCTTGTCTGAATATAAAATACATTCGTTCAACTCGTGGCCCACTGAAGTCAACGCCAAACAAGCGCCACCCATTGGAGGGTCCCCTCGTCACCGCAGGAAGTCGTGCGTCATCGCACTGTGCCCTACTCAAACGCTGCGTTACAATGTTGACAACAGTGCACAAACCCACCGGATAGAGGCTGGCTGTGGTGGTCTGCGGACGCAGCATTTACAATACATAGCCCCTCCCCCCCCCCCCCTCCCCTACACCAGGGCTCACGGCAGCGCCCGCAGTGGCCGCCAGTCACTGGTCTGCGGCTGTGTGGAGCACGCATGCCTACGGGCGCTCTGTAAATTGTTTAACTCTGAATTGTTTAAACAATAATGTGGCGGAAGCACAGCTGTTTATTTCCAACAACCCCTCTCCCTTCCACTTGTCCCGAATTCGGAAAATGCAGGGTGGGGCATACAAACGTGGCCCAGAGAACAGAATTCCAGGGTAAAAAGAAACACAGCACAGGAAAGGAAATCCAATACTAACCTGACTACAGCAGGTGCTGAAAGCGACCACCGCCCATATCCTGGTAATCTTGGGCCATGGTCAGCAAGATGCTGAAACCAGATCGAAGCTCTGTTGCTGGAATTGCTGCAGTCTCATCCGAAAACTTCTCCTCTAGTTCTCGAGGCTGTGAGAGTTGTTACGATACACCTTAGACTTGAGGGATACCCGCACAAAGTAATCGCACATGACTGGTCAAGTGACCTAGGTGGCCAGCTAGGACCGATACCAGATGAAAATTTGCTAACAGCTCTGTCAGGCGTGAGAACTGTGTAAATGCACTTCGTGGTTCTGCCAACTGTATGTGCAGTTGGCCCTTCATGTTGGAATTAACTGTAGGTCTTTTTCTCCTCCATTAATGCTGCCATAAATGGTTTCAAAATATTGACAGTGTAACGCGCTGAAGTCAGCGTCTGTTGAAAGAAGATGGGACTAGTAATGCCGGTTGCATACGCTGCACACCAAACCCCAACCTTCTGATCATGCAGTGGTGTTACATCAGCGTTACGAGGATTCTTCGGTGCGAGAACCCGCGATTCTGTGAGTTGACACAACCACTCAGATGAAACTTTCCTCACCAGACATAAAGAACACATCCATGTACAAGCCATTCATTGTTGTTTCAGTGAGCAGCCACTCATAAAACTGGACGCGCTGTGGAGCATCTGCTGGTTTCAACGCGAGATCAACAGACACTCGGTAGACACGCATGTGCACGCCCAGGTGGAGTGTTCGTCCACATGATCGACTTGATATGCTGGTCTCTTGCGACAGGCGTCGGGCAGATTCGGTAGGACGCTGAAGCATTTTCCGGTGAACTGCAGCCACATTTTCAGGTGAGCGGGCAAGTTTCGGAATGGTATTTAACTTGTACAAAACAGATCCCGTCTGAAGGCCATTTTCGCACTAAGCGTATCATGGCACTATTTGCTGGAACTCTGACACCGTTGAACCACTAAACAACTGACCGCACCGTTTCCATGACGTTGTTGTCACATAACTTTCCACAACGAACACCCGGTGCTCTACTGTGAGTACCATCGTCCCCTTTGCACTGCTCCACTCACAGCCCGCACTACGCTCTGAACAGGTGTGGCGGGCATACGCGTGGTGTACACGTCATGGGGTGTGGTTATAAGCTTACATTGACGTCCAATGGTATCCACTCGTCCGGGTTTATCAGCCCCACTCTGTAGAAAACATGACAGCGATCCAAACTGGGGTACACTTGGAATATATTGGAGGGTGGGAATGTTGTGGGGGATGGGGAAAGGGGATCTTCATGACACAGACGTAGACGAACGCTACAACACGGTACATGTTTGATTTACACTATTTAGGTGTATGGCAGCCATTAGTATCACGTGTCAAACAAATTTCTTTGCGTGCTATCACATATAAATCTTGTATATCAGAGGAAGTATTAAACAATTTGGTATAAAGTAAATTATTGAATGTGTCATTAACGTGAACTGGATTTAAAAGGACTATGGATATGCAGAGAGTGTGATTTTGGACTGAGAGAGACTGATTGGGGCCCATAAATGTGAAACGAAACTGTGTTTCATTTGAGTCACTTTCATCATTTAAGAACAACTGTTCAATACAATTATACGAATGCAATCACGGCTGCTATTAGAACTTCAAAACCAAGATGACTGTTAAATATAGTTCTATTGTATGAAAGCAATGACGGATGCTACTACATGATCAAACTAATATGAATATCCTGTGCTGCCAGAGTGGCCGAGCGGTTCTAGGCGCTCCAGTCTTCAACCGCACGACCGCTACGGTCGAAGGTTCGAATCCTGCCTCGGGCATGGATGTGTGTGATGTCCTTAGATTAGTTAGGTTTCAGTAGTTCTAAGTTCTAGGGGACTGATGAGCTCAGAAGTTAAGTCCCATAGTGCTCAGAACCATTTTTTTTTATCCTGAGCTCAGATGGGAAATCAGTCAAAAGCAAGAAGGAAAATGAGAAAGGTGGAAGGAGTGTACAGAGCGTTAATGCAAGTGCGATATACTTGATGACAATATTACGGAAAGGGAAAAGAATGTACATGAAGTGAGAGATATGATACTGCATGAAGAATTTGACAGAAATTGACTGAAAGACCTAATTCGAAACAAGGCCCCAGGAGTAGACAACATTTCATCAGCCATCTGATGAACTAGATGCATGATAAATTCGAAATACCCCCAGACTTTAAGAAGAATATAATAATTCCAATTCCGAAAAGCAGATGCTGACAGATGTGAGAATTACTGAACTATCAGTTTAATAAGTCACGGTTGCAGAACACTATACGATTTCTATATAGTCGAATGGAAGGACTGGTAGAAGCCGACCACTGGGAAGATCATTTTGGATTCCGTAGAAATGTGAGATCACGTGAGGCAGTCCTGATCTTAAGACTTACCTTGGAAGAGATATTAAGGGAAGACAAATCTAGATTTATAGCATTTGTTGGTTTAGAGAAAGAGTTTAACAATGCTGACTGGAATTCTGTCTTTCAATTTCTGAATGTGGCAAGGGTAAAATACAGGGAACGAAAGGCTTTTATAATTTGTACAGAACCCAGATGGCTGTTATAAGAGCGGAAAGGCACTAAAGGGACGCCGTGGTTGGGAAGAGAGTGAGACAGTGTTGTAGCCAATTCCCGATTTAATTCAATCTGTATACTGAGCAAGCACTAACTGAGACAAAAGGAAAATTTGGCGTAAGAATTAAATTGCAGGGAGAAGAAATAAAAACCTTGAGGTTTGTCGATGATATTGTGATTCTGTCAGAGACAGTAAAGGACTTGAAAGAACAGTTGAACGTAATGGACAGTGTCTTGAAAGAGGGTATAGGATGAACATCAACAAATGCAAAACAAGGGTAATGGAACACAGTCGAATTAAATCAGGTGATACTGAGCGAATTAGATTAGGAAATGAGACGCGAGAGTAGTAGATGAGGATTGCTATTTGGGCAGCCAAATAACTGATGATGTTGGAAGTATACAGGATATAGAATGTAGACTGGCGAAGGAAAGCGTTTCTGAAGGAGAGAAATTTATTAATATCGAGTATAGATTTAAGTGTCAGGAAGTCGTATCCGAAAGTATTTGTATGGTGTGTAGCAATGTGAGTAAGTGAAATATGACGAAAAACGGTTAAGACAAGAAGAGAATAGAAGCTTTTGAAATGTGGTGATACAGCATAGTGCTGAAGATTTGATGGGTAGATCACTTAATTGATAAGGAGGTACTGAATACAAATGAGGACAAGAGGAACTTGACTAGAAGAAGAGATCGGTTGAGGCATCAAGGGATCTCCAATTTAGTATTGGAGGGAAGCATGGAGGTTAAAAACCGTAGAGGGCGTGTAAGAGGTGAATACACTAAACAGATTCAGAAGGATGTAGGTTGCAGTAGCTACTCGGAGATGAAGAGGCTTGCACGGGATAGAGTAGCATTGAGTGCTGCATCAGACCTGTCTTTGGACTGAAGACCACAACAACAACAACAATAATATAGTATTAGCCAGATATGTCTGCAAAGATGCAGTTTACAAACGCTTTAGTTTTCTGTTCAGTATCATATACGCCAATTTATTGCTGTTATGAAGTGCAGGACTGTAATTACGGCAAGTTATCTCTTGTACAAGGTTCCTTGATATTTTACTGACACAGAAGGTACTAGATACTAAATTATCTTTTGGTGCTACTGACTAGTTGGTATTGGTCGGGACCATTGATAAAAGAGGAGATAAAAATTGATAAAGAATGTGTTATTTTGTTATTTTTTTATTTTAAAGGCTGATTACGTTTGAACCGCGACAATTGTAATCTATTAGAGTTTGATGTCTTTCATCGCGATGTGTGTGCCTCCTAAAGTGAAGTGTCCTTTTGCTAACCGAATGATGAAATTTTCAGGTATATAAATTACTACTGAGTAGCTCAAAAGTGTTGTACAGGAATGAGATACGCTCCGCTCGCGCGAAATTAGATAAATATGTAGAGGTATAAAAGCAGACCTTGAGCTCACACTTGTGCACGTAGTTTTAGTGAATGGTTGTATAGCCTCTGATTTTAAAAACCGTAGCGGCCGGTAACAACGTTGCTTTCTCTAAGGAAGTCTATACTAAATGCAAATTTCGAAACAAAGTGTGATCACTAACGGAACTGATAAATGAAGCAGCTCCGTGTTACAGAACGAAAGTTATTAAGGCAGAAAGACCAACCAATTTCTACATATTTCGTAACTATCTAAGTGAGTGATTTCATATCTGAAGTAAATAGACGGACTATGATAATCTGTGGCGCTACAATGTGTGGTGGAAGACGTTGCAGGACGTCAATTTCCTCATTCTTGACTTCTGTATTTCACCTTGTTACTTACAAAACCAGAAGCATTAAGCTATGTTTCGTTACAGAACTAAATAGCTCTGATGGATTAAATTAATTATCTACCAGTCGCAGACAGTTGCAAGCTATTACGGTTTGGCATCAATGGCTACGCAGAACAAAACAATAGTCATGGGACGGCAAATGGACATATACAGATGACGGCAGTGTCGCTTACAGGCGGCCTGGGTGGCCGAGCACTTCTAGGCGCTACAGTCTGGAACCGCGCGACCGCTACGATCGCAGGTTCGAATCCTGCCTCGGGCATGTATGTGTGTGATGTCCTTAGGTTAGTTGGGTTTAAGTAGTTCTAAGTTCTAGGGGACTGATGACCTCAGAAGTTAAGTCCCACAGTGCTCAGAGCCATTTGAACCATTTGTCGCTTATACAAGGTACGAAACGGCAGTGCAGTGGCGTAACTATCAGGTGATTCATGTGACGAGGTTTCCGATGTGATTATGGCAGCACAATGGCAATTCACTGACTTTGATGGCGGAATGGTAGTTGAAGTTAGATGCGTCGGACATCTCATTTCGGAAATCGTTAGGGAATTCAATATTCCGAGATCCAGAGGGTCTAGAGGGTGCCGAGAATAGTAATCAGATATTACATCTCACCACGGGCCAACGCAGTCACCAATTGCCTTTACTTAACGACCGAAAGCAGTGGAGTATGCATAAAGCTGCCAGTGCTAAAAGAAAAGCAGCACTGCTGAAATAATCGCACAAATCAACGTGGGGACGTATAAAAAACGTATCCGTAGGGCAGTGTGGTGAAGTTGGTTGTTGACGGGATATGGCAGCAGGTCACATAGGCGAGTGACTTCCTTAACAGCACGACATCACTTGTAGCCCAACTCCTAGACTCGTGACTGTATCGGTTGGATCCTAGATGCCTGGGAAACCATGGTCCCGTCAGATGAGTCCCTATTTCAGTTGGTAAGGGCTAATGGTAGGGTCCCAGTGTGGCGCAGCACCACGAAGCCACGGAACAAGTGCTTAGAAAGGCACTGTGCAAACTGGTGTGGGCTGTGTTCACATGCAATCGATGGGTCCTCTGGTCCAACTGAGCCATTCATTAATTGGAAGTTGTTATGTGAAACTACTTGCAGACCATTTGCAGGAAACAACGATGGAATTTTTACAGCTTACAATGCGCCATGTCACTGGTCTACAACTGTTCGCGATAGGTTTGAGAAACATCCTGGAAGATTCAAGTGAACTATTTGGCCACCCTGATGGTCCAACATGAATCTACTTGAACATTTATGGGACGTAACTGAGAGGTCAAGTCGTCCACAACGTCCTCCAGCGGCAACACTTTCGCAATTTTGGACGGCTAGAGAAGCAGCATGGCACAGTATTTCCACAGGAGACCTTCAACGAATTGTTGAGCCAATGATTTCTCTAGTTGCGGCACGATGCCGGGCAAAAGTAGGTCCGACACGATATTAGGAGGTATTCCATGACATTTTTCACCTCAGTGTATTAGTCTACTAATAAGTTTCTGATACAGATATAAAGTGAGCGTCGACCGGGGTGGCTGAGCTGTTCTAAAATGGTTCAAATGGCTCTGAGCACTATGGGACTCAACTGCAGTGGTCATTAGTGCCCTAGAACTTAGAACTACTTAAACCTAACTAACCTAAGGACATCACACACATCCATGCCCGAGGCAGGATTCGAACGTGCGACCGTAGCAGTCGCACGGTTCCGGAGTGCGCACCTAGAACCGCGAGACCACCGCGGCCGGCCGAGCTGTTCTAGGCGCTTCAGGGTGGGACCGCGCGACCGCTACAGTCCCAGGTTCAAATCCTGCCTCCGGCATGGATATATGTGATATCCTTAGGTTAGTTAGGTTTAAGTAGTTCTACGTTCTAGGGCACTGATGACCTCACAAGTTAAGTCCTATAGTGCTCACAGCCCTTTGAACCATAAAGTGAGCGCTTGTATAGCTACACGATACTCAAGTGTGTGCAGAACATTGTTTGCAGATCCCCCAGCATCCCATCAAAGACGGATCAGTTATGTGTGTCGTCACATGAAGGCGCACCGTGATTATTTTAGTACACGTTTCTTGGAAACGGCTCTCCTATAATGTTTTGCTATAACAGGCGATATGGATCAATAGCTGGGTCAACTTGGATCGTGTCCAGTAGAAGCTCACGCAAGGCTTTATAGCTGAAGGACGACAATCTCCTCTACAAAATGGTTCCAGTGGCTCTGAGCACTATGCGACTTAACTTCTGAGGTCATCAGTTGCCTAGAACTTAGAACTAATTAAACCTAACTAACCTAAGGACTTCACACACATTCATGCCCGAGGCAGGATTCGAACCTACGACCGTAGCGCTCTCTCGGTTCCAGACTGCAGGGCCTAGAACCGCATGGCCAGCTCTACAAAAACCAGCATGAATTCGTTGAACAGAGATTTTTGCGAAACAGCTCGCTCTGTCATTCCACGAAATCAGGAGCACTTCAGACAAGGGCCCTTCAGCTGATCCCGTGTTATTTGAATTCCGGAAGGCATGTGATATAGTTCCGCAGTTTTGCTGTGTGAGCAAAGTACGAGCCTACCGAATATCGGACACCATTTGTGACTACCTTCAGGACTATTTAAGAGACGCAACTATACACGCGGTGAAACTGACAGATGACAGAATGTGATGACCACCCTTTGGAAATGCTGCACGGCCATTACTGTTTACAATATGTGTGAATGATGTAGTGAACAGTGTCGGCAGCTCCATGAGGCTGTTTTCAGAAGACAGTGTTGTGGTAACACAAATGGACTGCGGCGAAACGTGGAAGGACGTGCGGAGGATAGATGGTTCGTGGACGGACAAGCAGTTTACGCTGAACGTAGACAAATCTAGCATATCGCTTACAATTAGGCAAAGACATGTATTACTGTTCAGTTATGCTAATGGTGAAAACTCACTGGTGATAGGGAAAGAGTGACAGTTGTAAAATACTGTGGAGTAACCGTGCAGAGGGTCGAAAAGTGGAATGGCCACATGAAGTTAAATGGAGGCCAGGGTGATATTCATTGGAAGAATGTTAATGAAACGGAAGATGTGGCTGAGGAAATACTTCATCCGCCATTCTTGAGCTTCGGCCGTCCATCTTGCACCCTTACCCACAAGAGTTAAAAGAAGAGATAAAGAAGGTACAACAGACAGAGGCACGTTTCGTCACGGAATCGTTTAGCTGCCGCGAGAACGTTGCAGAGATACTGAAGAAACTCCTGTATCAGATGCTACGATAGAGTTGCTTCTGTACTTCGTACAAGATTACTGCAGGAAGTCCGAGAGCGTACATACGCCCACAAATATCTGACCAACACCAGAAAATCAGCGAAATCAGGGCTCATGCGGAGGAGTACTGACAGTCGTTGTTCCCACTCGCTATTCGCGGTTGTGGCATACAAGGATACAAATGATAGAGGTGTACCAGAGGTGTCCCTCCGTAGCACATCTTAAGGTGGAGACGTAGAGCGCCACCCAGCCTTTCTCATCTAGGTTTCCGTGGCTTCCGTAAGTCAATCGAGGAAAATGGTTGCTTTGAATGAGTAAGTCTTATGATCTGTGTTCCACCTTTCCACCTACAGGGCTCGGAGAGAAAAGAGAAAAAAATGTTAGCGGCAAACAGACGGATTACGACTTCCTGTTGTTGGTGCAGTTCTTCGTGTTTTGTGGAGAGTGTTTATCGATGCTATGAATAGCATGTATAACTGATGCCTAAGGTTGTATGAATTGTAGAGGATATTATAAATAAGATGTTGAATGTGTACACTGGAAGAAAGAATGGATGTGATGTAGGAGAGAGAGAGAGAGTGACTGAGTGAGTGAGTGAGAGAGTGAGAGAGAGAGAGAGAGAGAGAGAGAGAGAGAGAGAATGAACAATGAAGAAATCTGCAACAATATAAGCGAGGGGAGACTGTTGTGGAGGACATTGAGGACAGACCGGTAGGTAGACTCATGTTCAGCAGTTTCACCTTTATTGTGAAATTAACAGGAGGAAAAATTCCTGGGAGGAATGCATCAGAGGGCCAAGACTTCACAACATCATGCAGGTAACAAAAGATCTGAAACTAACCACTTCCTCTGAACTGAAGAGTATCGACGGTAGTTAGGGATAAACTAAAAAAATTAAAATTAGCCAATTGGGATTAGGGCTCACGCACTAAGGTTTCCGTACAAACTTAATTATGTGCACAGGCCGTTCATCCATTCCGTGAATCTGGGATCTCGACGATTTTTTGCCTGATGCTGACACTGTGACACTGATACTTACAAGATGTCGTCACAGGCATGCACAGACTTTCGAGAATGTTTAATTTCAACTTACCTGTATAACAAATGACTAGGAATTTATTTTAGTATGATATCATTAAAGATTAACAATATTCAGATTTTTTTCTCTTCTTGTATTGGAAACCTTTCTTCTTGACAGCTTTTATGATTGTACGTCAAGGGGAAGTACGGTATAGGTTTCAATGAGTGAGTTTGGGACTATCAGAATATGACATGCATATGGTTGCAATGTATCAGAAGCGAACGTTTGCTACGCGGGCAAAGGGCTGTAGACCTTAGTATGTGACAAAAATTTTAACATCATATGTCTACCGGTTCCAGAGAAAAATGGGTCTTAACAGACAGACAGACAGGCAAACAGTCTGACAAGAAATGACAACTTTCTTCCGTGCGATATGATTACAAATTAACAATTTTCGGATGTTTCTTTTTGCTCGTAGAGTGAAACTTCGCTTCTCGGCAAATTTCGTGACTCTAGGTCAACTGGACGTTTCCTGTAGATTTTGATAAACGAGTTTTCGATTATCAAAACATGTGACATAAATGGCGCATCTTTTGATTGCGTTGGCTTAGAAGAGTCAGGTTTTTATATCGCTATGGCGCCTTAGACTTCATATGTTACGTAAGTTTCAGCTTGATACGTCTACACACTCCTTAGAAAAAGGATTTTGAACGGTCAGAAAGGCAGACAGAGAGACGGACAACAAAATGACCTTACAAGATTTTCGTTTTTGCCTGTTGTGGTCTAGAACGCTAAAAACGGTCTGAGAGTAAAAAAATTTGGCAGATTAGGTAAACATATGACACTCCTATGAATGGTGGATGAAATCGTGTGCAGTATGATGTGGTTGAAAATTCAAAATTCAATGCTTAACTTAGAATCTTAAAGAGTACTAGGAGCATCCCATTTGTTGTACATTATTTCGATTATCATTGAAAGGTGCATAAAATATCTCTCCAATTTATTTGATTTCTTACTTTTAGACAAATCACTTCACAAAACATTTCAACTTTATTTTTGGTCAAATGCCTGCGTGGAGCGAAAACAAGACTCACTATCAATGGCGTAATGGGCTTTTGTACGCATATTCACTGCCAAATGAATGGTGGAAATGGACCACAGTCCAGTTTTGCAAAAATGGTTTATTTGTTTGAAGGCAGTCAGGGTAATAAAGGGAAACCTAATTAGTGATTTTCAGGAAAGTTCTTGTCCTAATTTGCACGCCCAAACGAAGAGTGGGGAAGGGACAAACAGGATATCAAAGCGCGCAGTGTGAAATGCAGTTTTGCAAAGTAATATGTAACTGCTTGAAAGTAATCAGGGTACTTAGGAAAATATTTATTAGTGATTAAGGGAAAAATAGAAAACAGATTTTTACGGGAATTATGCATTGTTTCGTTTTCAATAATATGAGCATACGATAGTGGCATTTCCTACTCCTAATTACACATTGGTCCTTGGGATGCAATAAGGTCGTCTTATTTGCACGAAGAAAAAAAAGGTTAATGTTCTCCAGACGGGACCTGCTGGACAGTTGTCTACAAGAACCAGTACCTTTCTTTTCTGACAATTTATTACCATAGTAGTGCACTGGCAGTTTCTTACACACTTAATACACCTAGCATTTTTTGACTTACTAATCTACATATAAATCTACATCCATACCCCGCAAGCCACCTGACGGTGTGTGGAGGAGGGTACTTTGAGTATCTCTATCGGTTCTCCCTTCTATTCCAGTCTCGTATTGTACGTGGAAAGAAAGATTGTCGGTATTCCTCTAGGTGGGCTCCAGTCCCTCTGATTTTATCGTCATGGTCTCTTCGCGAGATATACGTAGGAAGGAGCAATATACTGCTTGACTCCTCGGTGAAGGTATGTTCTCGAAACTTCAACAAAAGCCCGTATCGAACAACTGAGCGTCTCTCTTGCAGAGTCTTCCACTAGAGTTTATCTATGATCTCCGTAACGGTTTCGCGATTACTAAATAATCCTGTAACGAAGCGCGCTGCTCTCCGTTGGATCTTCTCTATCTCTTCTATCAACCCTATCTGGTGCAGATCCCACACCGGTGAGCAGTATTCAAGCAGTAGGCGAACAAGTGTAGTGTAACCTACTTCCATTGTTTTCGGATTGCATTTCCTTAGGATTCTTCCAATGAATCTCAGTCTGGCATCTGCTTTACCGGCGATTAATTTTATATGGTCAGTCCATTTTAAATCACTCCTAACGCCTACTCCCAGATAAATTATGAAATTAACTGCTTCCAGTTGCTGACCTGCTATTCTGTAGCTAAATGATAAGAGATCTTTCTTTCTATGTATTCGCAGGACATTACACTTGTCTACGTTGAGATTCAATTGCCATTCCCTACACCATGCGTCATTTCGTTGCTGATCCTCCTGCATTTCAGTACAATTTTCCATTGTTACAACCTCTCAATATACTACAGCATCATCACGAGCAATTTTGTCTTCCCAGTTCCATAACGAGAACTATAATTCGTTCTTTAGCTAACTTGCTATCAATATATTTTTCACCCCTGAATTTCATGGTTTTGTCAGGTGTCAATTTATAGAAAGTGCCAGTCTCGTCTGTGCGAAAGATGACACAGTCTGCATATCCTTCACGAATTGTAGGCCACACGGTAGTCAGCCATTGTTGCATCGTTTCAGTATTCACACTGTTGGCTCCACCGCTCACTTTGCTTAATGTAATTACGTGACGTTGCTTCAGTCAGTCAGACCAGCCACTGCAGCACACAAATTCCTCATGCTTTAACTTCTTGGCAAATTCTTCTGCTTTCCCCGTCAGGAGAGATCGACCAATGGGTACGTTGTGCTTCTCTGATGCTTAAAACATTTCATCCACGTTGCTCTGCTCAGCTTTTCGCAACTGCTTAATTTTAGACCCATTTCGTTCAAACGCAGTAACAGTTTTATCCATGTCCTCCCAAATCATTTGGACTGTGGAATTTACTAGACTAAACTGATGACACGTCAACGTTTTTAGTTCCATTCTCGATTTCATGGATCACTTTCACTTTTTGTTCCCCCGTTAAAACTTCTGTTTTACTGGCCATGGTGTTCAGAAATGCGTACCTTTCGTAATGATTTGTTCTGGAAGCTGACACCACGTTTACTGTTGACGAGTTCTGTGGTTGTGACCACTACTGTAGCATGAACACGCTAGGGTAACAGTGAGGTGAGGAGTCGATACTACATTTAATGTTGACGGAAGAGCAGAGGGAAAAAATGTGACAGGTTGCCATATTACAACAGATTTCCTTCTACAGTACACTGATTCCTGGAAATTCTTTCTGCTGACTTAGGCTTAAAATGACGTTACATACGAGGTACACGCGTATACATTTGTCGTACTAAGCAAGGATGAGAAGTATGCTCCTTACTAGGAATGTGGCCGTACTGCAGAAATTTCGACGTTGTAGCCGAGCTCGTAATAAGTAAGTTCACCTGCATTGTTATCGCTACTAAAATGTATTAAAATTCTCTGTAGACAGCATTTCGATATTGTTAGGTAGTTTTAAATAATTTGTCTTATGTATTTTGCGAATGGTGCTTAATCTTCATTTCGGTCCGACTCTTCCAGCCCTTGAGTAATCAATAAATCGCAGAAAGTGTGCCACACCGTCTACAAGATTTATACGGGATACAGGGAAAACGGGAAAACATCATCCACTAAGTCAAAACGCGGACGAAAGTGTGTGTTGAGTGTTTATGACAGACGGTCATTGAGGACGACTGTGGCGAAAAGTAAGAGTAAGACAGCTGCAACGGTCACTGCTGAACTGAATGGCGCAATCACGAGCCCTGTCAGCACCGAAACAACATCAAGGGAGCTCCTAAAACAGAAAACTGCAGGGTGAGCTGGAATTCTAAAACCGCTATGAATTATGCAAATGCTCGTAACAGAGAAACGTGGTGCAGAAGACAAAAAAGGAAAAGATGGACTGTTGAGCAATGGCAGAAAGGCATTCGATGAGTTATGTCTAGTTTCACGGTGTATTCAACTTCCGGCCGTATTTAGGTCCCAAGAGCGACACTTGAAACTTGGCGGTGATGGTGGTGGCGGGGGGTACAGATTTGGAGAGGTATGTCGTGGTACTACATGGACCCCATGGCTGGTCTCATTACTGCTAAGCAGTATCTGACCATTTTGGCAGATCGAGCCAATGGTATAATGTTTGTTTGCCAATGGTAATGATGTGTTCCGAGAGGTCAGGGCCTCTGTCCACATAGCTCGTAACGTGCAGGATTGATTTTTCGAGCACGAGAAGGAAGCGCCGCATATCCCCTGGCCACTACGGTCACCCAACCTCAATATAAGTAGGCGTTTGTGGTCTGCTTTGGTGACAAAAGCGCATGTTCGCTAACCACTTCCTTCACGCCAACCCGATTTTTGCCGCTACTTTTTACAGTCATGCTCATGAATTAAGGATAATTGCATAAAGTGATGCCACACAACGTGGCACTACACAAAACTAGCGCTAATAGCATAGGCACATAGGGAACACACACGACACACATGTGTAAGTCCACGGTATTGGTGATAAGTTGGGAAAACCATCCTGAAACACATGTGCTACAAAACGCCACTGCTTCCTGCGCATGTACCCCGACATCAATATGGGATATGATCACCATGCACGCTTACACAGGCCCCACAACGGGTTGTCATACTCTGGATCAGGTGGTGAAGCAGCTGCTGGGGTATAGAGGGGGCGGGGATGGGGGAGGGGGGGGGGCGTGCTCGATGGGGTTTAGGTCTGGAGAACAGGCAGGGCACTCCGTTCGCCTGACATCTTCTGTTTCAAGGTACTCCTCCACGATGTCAGCTCAGTGGGGCCGTGCGTTATCATCCATCAGGAGGAAGATGGGACCCACTGCACCCCTGAAAAGGCAGACATACTTGTGCAAAATGACGTCCCAAAACACCAGACCTATTACAGTTCCTCTGTCAAAGAAATGAGGGGTGTACGTGCACCAGTCGTAATCCCACCCCACACCATGAAACGACGACCTTCATACGGGTCCCTTTGAAGGACATTAAGGGGTTGATATTAGTTTCTGGTTCACGATGAACACCCAAGAAAATCGCTGTTCAGACAATACCAGGACTCGTCCGTGAACATAACCTGGGACCACTGTGCCAATGACCATGTACTTTGTACTTGACACCAGGCTTTACTGTGACAGGGGTCAGTGGAATGCACCTCGTAGGTCTCCGGGTGAATAAACCATATCTGTTCAGTCGTCTGTAGACTGTGTGTCTGGAGACAACTGTTCCAGCGACTGCTGTAAGGTCCCGAGCAAGGCTACCTGCAGTACTCGGTAGCCATCTGCGGGCACTGATGGAGAGATGTCGGACTTCTTGTGGTGTTGTACACTATGGACGTCCCGTACTGTAGCACCTGGACACGTTTCCTGTATGCTGGAATTGTTGCCATAATCTTGAGATCACAGTTTGTGGCACACGGAGGGCCTGTGCTATAACCTGCTGTGTTTGACCAGCCTCCAGTCTCCCTAGTATTCTACTCCTGATAACGTCATAAATATGTGTTCTTTGAGCCATTTTCAACACACAGTCACCATTGGCAGGTCTGAAAACGTCTGCACACTTACTCGCTACACCGTACTCTGAGATGCACCAATATACCTCTGCGTATGTGGACTGATGCCAGTGCCACCGTGCTTCGACCGCAGGACAAATAAACCGCATGGTTGTACCCCGAGGTGATTTATACCCGCAGACCGCCAACGAGAGCGTTGTTTCACCTTGTATCAGCATTATCCTTAATTTATTATCCTTAATTTATGAGCACGAATATAGGAGGAATAGTATGAGATTTCCTTGATATTCCTACAGGACATGTATTTAGCTTCCGAGAGTATTGAAACCTGTTTTGAATTACAAGGAATTTACTACAGCCCATTAAACAAGGTAATCTATTGCGTTTCAGGTGTTTCCATATTTCTGCCCAACCCATTGTACACTCATGGAAATTGAAATAAGAACACCGTGAATTCATGGTCCCAGGAGGGGGAAACTTTATTGACACATTCCTAGGGTCAGATACATCACATGATCACACTGACAGAACCACAGGCATACAGACACAGGCAACAGAGCATGCACAATGTCGGCACTAGTACAGTGTATATCCACCTTTCGCATCAATGCAGGCTGCTATTCTCCCATGGAGACGATCGTAGAGATACTGGATGTAGTCCTGTGGAACGGCTTGCCATGCCATTTCCACCTGGCGCCTCAGTTGGACCAGCGTTCGTGCTGGACGTGCAGACCGCGTGAGACGACGCTTCATCCAGTCCCAAACATGCTCAATGGGGGACAGATCCGGAGATGTTGCTGGCCAGGGTAGTTGACTTACACCTTCTAGAGCACGTTGGGTAGCACGGGATACATGCGGACGTGCATTGTCCTGTTGGAACAGCAAGTTCCCTTGCCGGTCTAGGAATGGTAGAACGATGGGTTCGATGACGGTTTGGATGTACTGTGCACTATTCAGTGTCCCCTCGACGATCACCAGAGGTGTACGGCCAGTGTAGGAGAACGCTCCCCACACCACGATGCCGGGTGTTGGCCCTGTGTGCCTCGGTCGTATGCAGTCCTGATTGTGTCGCTCACCTGCACGGCGCCAAACACGCATACGACCATCATTGGCACCAAGGCAGAAGCGACTCTCATCCCTAAAGACGACACGTCCCCAATCGTCCCTCCATTCACGCCTGTCGCGACACCACTGGAGGTCGGGTGCACGATGTTGGGGCGTGAGCGGAAGACAGCCTAACGGTGTGCGGGACCGTAGCCCAGCTTCATGGAGACAGTTGGGAATGGTCCTCGCCGATACTCCAGGAGCAACAGTGTCCCTAATTTGCTGGGAAGTGGCGGTGCGGTCCCCTACGGCACTGCGTAGGTTCCTACGGTCTTGGCGTGCATCCGTGCGTCGTTGCGGTCCGGTCCCAGGTCGACGGGCACGTGCTCCTTCCGCCAACCACTGGCGACAACATCGATGTACTGTGGAGACCTCACGCCCGACGTGTTGAGCAATTCGGCGGTACGTCCACACGGCCTCCCGTATGCCCACTATACGCCCTCGCTCAAAGTCCGTCCACTGCACATACGGTTCACGTCCACGCTGTCGCGGCATGCTACCAGTGTTAAAGACTGCGATGGAGCTCCGTATGCCACGGCAAACTGGCTGACACTGACGGCGGCGGTGCACAAATGCTGCGCAGCTAGCGCCATTCGACGGCCAACACCGCGGTTCCCGGTGTGCCCGCTGTGCCGTGCGTATGATCATTGCTTGTACAGCCCTCTCGCAGTGTCCGGAGCAAGTATGGTGGGTCTGACACACCGGTGTCAATGTGTTCTTTTTTCCATTTCCAGGAGTGTATTTTTACGATATTACAGTGCCTATGTTACCCTCATTAAGAATCAAAGTAACTTTGGACGTGCATGCATCTAAGGGACTATACATAATGGATGTACGAGTTCAGGTTATAGACGCATGGTTTACGAGATGTGGAAGTTTGACCCGGCCGCGGGTTGTGCACGGTAAGCCAAATGGCAGCCGGTACGGTAGCTCAGCGTGTTCGGTCAGAGGATATAGCTACTTTCTGTAATAAAAAAAACTGAGTAAACGGATCAGCATACAACCTGAACAAGTGTCATCGGACGTACGCCACGAACAAAGTCAACGAACAATACAGAGCAAAATGAGAAAAAATGGCAGGGCGACCGCCTGCGATAAGCGTGAAATCTCGGTTCGAGTCCCGGTCCGGCACAAGTTTTCGTTGTCGTCATTCCATTCTGTTGCTGTTGATAGCCCATATTTGCAATTGCAAAGTCATTTGATTTTCGCTATATTTTTGTTTTCCCTCAAACCATTAGTTGAGCATTAACGAATTAACCAGGTTACTTTCAAGCAATTAGAAATGTTTTTACCAAACTAGACCTTACACTGATCATTGTTATTCTCCGTTTATCCCTTTACCATTCTTCGTTTGGCTTTGAAAATTCGTACAAAAGTCCACAGTGTAATTTCTACGGCGAGTGATTTCCGCTCCGATCAGACATTAGTCCACATGCGGAGAACGATAGATTACCAACAGATGAAGAAGTGTTGTCAGGTGCCGGAACAGCTTCGTTGTCGCCCCTGTCTCATACTTTAACCTGCCGGGCCCTGCAGCAGCCGCGCCGCCCCCAGCCGCTGCCTGACACGTGTCCGCCTCTGCGGCATGAAGAGGTGGCTGGCGGCCATTCGCAGCCGGCGTGTCTCGGTTCAATTTCCGGTGGCTCTCGCCGGCACCTCTCTGCGACCGCTGGCCGCTCGGCGCGCGGAAAGAAAGACGTGTCCCTGTCTCGGCGCTCTCGTGTATAGGGTTGTAAAAGGAACGACTGAATGCCAGACCGGGTGAGTAGTGGGTGTCCCGAAAGTAACGATTTATTTTCATGCGAACATTAAGTCTTATTCCATAGGTCCTTGAAATGCTCTCTTTAGATTACTTATTTATTTATTTATCTGCATTTTCATAGAGAGTACACAATAACCCACCGCCTTGAAATGTAAGGTGGGTCGGCTACTACTAAAACTCGCAGTAGACGCTTTTTATTGATACAATCTTATTGGTACGCCAATGTTAATGTTATTTTAAATAATACACTACTGGCCATTACAATTGCTACACCAAGAAGAAATGCAGATGATAAACGGCTAATCACTTGACACATATATTATACTAGAACTGACATGTGATAACATTTTCACGCAATTTGGGTGCATAGATCCTGAGAAATCAGTACCCAGAACAACCACCTCTGGACGTAATAACGGCCTTGCCACGCCTGGGCATTGAGTCGAACAGAGCCTGGACGGCGTGTACAGGTACAGCTGAACATGCAGCTTCAACACGATACCACAGTCATCAAGAGTAGTGCCTGGCGTATTGTGACGAGTCAGTTGCTCGGTCACCATTGACCAGACGTTTACAGTTGGTGAGAGATCTGGAGAATGTGCTGGACAGAGCAGCAGTCGAACATTTTCTGTATCCAGAAACGCCCGTATAGGACCTGCAACATGGTGCCGTGCATTATCCTGCTGAAATGTAGGGTTTCGCAGGAAGCGAATGAAGGGTAGAGCCACGGGTCGTAACACATCTGAAATATAACGTCCAATGTTCAAAGTGGCGTTAATGCGAACAAATGGTGACCGAGACGTGTAACCAATGGCACCCCATATCATCACGCCGGGTGATACGCCAGTATGGGGATGACGAATACACGCTTCCAATGTGCGTTCACCACGATGTCGCCAAACACGGATGCGACCATCATGATGTTATAAACAAAACCTGGATTCATCCAAAAAAAACTACGTTTTGCCATTCGTTCACATAGGTTCGTCGTTGAGAACACCAACGCAGGCCCTCCTGTGTGTGATGCAGCGTCAAGTGTAACCGCAGCCATGGTCTCCGAGCTGATAGTCCGTGCTGTTGCGAATGTCGTCGAACTGTTCGTGCAGATGGTTGTTGTCTTGCAAACGTCCCCATCTGTTGATTCAGGGATCGAGACGTGGCTGCACGATCCGTTACAACCATGTGGATAAGATGCCTGTCATCTCGACTGCTAGTGATACGACGCCATTGGAATCTAACAAGGCGTTCCGTTTTACCCTCCTGAACCCACCGATTCCATGTTCTGCTAACAGTCATTTGATTTCGACCAACGCGAGCAGCAATGTGGTGAGACGATAAACCGCAATTGCCGGACACGTGATGGTACGCATTTCTCCTCCTTACACGAGTCATCACAACAACGTTTCACCATGCAACGTCGGTCAACTGCTGTTTGTGTATGAGAAATCGGTTGGACTTTTTCGTCATGGCAGGACGTTTTAAGTGTCGCCAACGGCGCCAACCTTGTGTGAATGCTCTGAAAAGCTAATCATTTGCATACCTTCATCCTGTCGTTGAAATTTCGCGTCTGTAGCACGTCATCTTCGTGGTGTAGCAATTTTAATCGCCAGTAGTGTGTAATGAAAACAATACATCAAAATTCCTCTAAAGTTAGAGAACATTTCTTGTTTTACGATTGTGAATGTGGTTAATGTGTCTCTGACTATTTGAGGGGGAAATAATTTATAATTTTTATATTGCACACGCTAAAAAATGTACCTCAGTAAGTATGGAAAAATAAGCTGCAAGATGTAGAGGTATGTGATATGCTACATTTAATTGTGAAATAAAATCTAACTATCTTATTGGTTGATAATAGCCAATTTGTACCTACACTCCTGGAAATTGAAATAAGAACACTGTGAATTCATTGTCCCAGGAAGGAGAAACTTTACTGACACGTTCCTGGGGTCAGATACATCACATGATCACACTGACAGAACCACAGGCACATAGACACAGGCAACAGAGCATGCACAATGCCGGCACTAGTACAGTGTACATCCACCTTTCACAGCGATGCAGGCTGCTATTCTCCCATGGAGACGATCGTAGAGATGCTGGATGTAGTCCTGTGGAACGGCTTGCCATGCCATTTCCACCTGGCGCCTCAGTTGGACCAGCGTTCGTGCTGGACGTGCAGACCGCGTGAGACGACGCTTCTTCCAGTCCCAAACATGCTCAATGGGGGAGAGATCCGGAGATCTTGCTGGCCAGGGTAGTTGACTTACTCCTTCTAGAGCACGTTGGGTAGCACGGGATACATGCGGACGTGCATTGTCCTGTTGGAGCAACAAGTTCCCTTGCCGGTCTAGGAATGGTAGAACGATGGGTTCGATGACGGTTTGGATGTACCGCGCACTATTCAGTGTCCCCTCGACGATCACCAGAGGTGGACGGCCAGTGTAGGAGATCGCTCCCCACACCATGATGCCGGGTGTTGGCCCTGTGTGCCTCGGTCGTATGCAGTCCTGACTGTGGCGCTCACCTGCACGGCGCCAAACACGCATACGACCATCATTGCACCAAGGCAGAAGCGACTCTCATCGCTGAAGACGATACGTCTCCATTCGTCCCTCCATTCACGCCTGTCGCGACACCAATGGAGGCGGGCTGCACGATGTTGGGGCGTGAGCGGAAGACGGCCTAACGGTGTGCGGGACCGTAGCCCAGCTTCATGGAGACGGTTGCGAATGGTCCTCGCCGATACCCCAGGAGCAACAGTGTCCCTAATTTGCTGGGAAGTGGCGGTGCGGTCCCTTACGGCACTGCGTAGGATCCTACGGTCTTGGCGTGCATCCATGCGTCGCTACGGTCTGGTCCCAGGTCGACGGGCACGTGCACCTTCCGCCGACCACTGGCGACAACATCGATGTACTGTGGAGACCTCACGCCCCACGTGTTGAGCAATTCGGCGGTACGTTCACCCGGCCTCCCGCATGCCCACTATACGCCCTCGTTCAAAGTCCGTCGACTGCACTGCACATACGGTTCACGTCCACCCTGTTGCGGCATGCTACCAGTGTTAAAGACTGCGATGGAGCTCCGTATGCCACGGCAAACTGGCTGACACTGACGGCGGCGGTGCACAAATGCTGCGCAGCTAGCGCCATTCGACGGCCAACACCGCGGTTCCTGGTGTGTCCGCTGTGCCGTGCGTGTGATCATTGCTTTTACAGCCCTCTCGCAGTGTCCGGAGCAAGTATGGTAGGTCTGACACACCGGTGTCAATATGTTCTCTTTTCCATTTCCAGGAGTGTATTTAAAGTGAGAAGGTCTCGGTAGAATCTCGCGATAATCTCATCTGAAATATTACGTGTTTATGCAGATTTTGTATGTTTGTGTGTATTGATATTTCATATAGCGTGTTGCATGTTAGGACACTGCACGATGATTACTAGGTTTTTTGTCTAATTGGTATGGCACATTGTATCTGATATCGTAGACAATGCACACCTCGTGCTATACAGATTACACGCAGACTGAGCATTTGATACATGAAGTACACGTATTTTAACTTTACATGAAGAATAACCTCCCCCCATGAACCATGGACCTTGCCGTTGGTGGGCAGGCTTGCGTGCCTCAGCGATACAGATAGCCGCACCGATGGTGCAATCACAACGGAGGGGTATCTGTTGAGAGGTCAGACAAACGTGTGGTTCCTGAAGAGGGGCAGCAGCCTTTTCAGTAGTTGCAGGGGAAACATTCTGGATGATTGACTGATCTCGCCTTGTAACAATAACCAAAGCGGCCTTGCTGTGCTGGTATTGCGAACGGCTGAAAGCAAGGGGAAACTACGGCCGTAATTTTTCCCAATGGCATGCAGTATTACTGTATGATTAAATGATGATGGCGTCCTCTTGGGTAAAATATTCCGGAGGTAAAATAGTCCCCCATTCGGATCTCCGGGAGGGGACTACGCAAGAGGATGTCGTTATCAGCAGAAAGAAAAGTGGCGTTCTACGGATCGGAGCGTGGAATTTCAGATCCCTTAATCGGGTAGGTTGGTAAGAAAATTTAAAAAGGGAAATGGAGAGGTTAAAGTTAGATATAGTGGGAATTAGTGACGTTCGGTGGCAGGAGGAACAAGACTTATGGTCAGGTGACTACAGGGTTATAAACACAAAATCAAATAGGGGTAATGAAGGAGTAGGTTTAATAATGAGTAGGAAAATAGGTATGCGGGTAAGCTACTACATACAGCATACTGAACGCATTATTGTGGGCAAGATAGATACGAAGCCCACACCTACTACAGTAGCACAAGTTTATATGCCAACTAGCTCTGCAGATGACGAAGAAATTGAAGTAATGTATGATCAAATAAAAGAAATTATTCATTTGGTGAAGGGTGACGAAAATTTAATAGTCATGGGTGACTGGAATTCGGTAGTAGGAAAAGGGAGAGAAGGAAACGTAGTAGGTGAATATCGACTGGTGCAAAGAAATGAAAGAGGAAGCCGCCTGGTAGAATTTTGTACAGAGCACAACTTAAGCATAGCCAACACTTGGTTCAAGACTCATAAAAGAGGCTGTATACATGGAAGAAGCCTGGAGATACTGACAGGTTTCAGATAAATTATATAATGGTAAGACAGAGATTTAGGAACCAGGTTTTAAATTGTAAGACATTTCCAGGGGCAGATGTGGACTCTGACCACAATCTATTGGTTATGACCTGTAGATTAAAACTGAAGAAACAGCAAAAAGGTGGTAATTTAAGGAGATGGGACCTGGATAAACTAAAAGAACTGTAGATTGTACTTAGTTTCAGGGAGAGCATAAGGGAGTAATTGACAGGAATGGGAGAAAGAAATACAGTAGAAGAAGAATGGGTAGCTTTGAGGGATGAAGAAGTGAAGGCAGCAGAGGATCAAGTAGGTAAAAAGAAGAGGGCTAGTAGAAATCCTTGGGTAACAGAAGAAATATGGCTAGAGAACAAATGTAAGGACGTAGAGGCTTATCTCACTAGGGGTAAGATAGATACTACCTACAGGAAAATTAAGACCTTTAGAGTTAAGAGAAGCACTTGTATGAACATCAAGAGCTCAGATGGAAACCCTGTTCTAAGCAAAGAAGGGAAAGCAGAAAGGTGGAAGGAGTATATAGAGGGTCTATACAAGGGCGATGTACTTGAGGACAATATTATGGAAATGGAAGAGGATGTAGATGAAGATGGAATGGGAGATACGATACTGCGTGAAGAATTTGACAGAGCACTGAAAGACCTGGGTCGAAACAAGGCCCCCGGAGTAGACATTCCATTGGAACTACTGACGGCCTTGGGAGAGCCAGTCCTGACAAAACACTACCATCTCATGAGCAAGATGTATGAGACAGGCGAAACACCCTCAGACTTCAAGAAGAATATAATAATTCCAATCCCAAAGAAAGCAGGTGTTGACAGATGTGAAAATTACCGAACTATCAGTTTAATAAGTCACAGCTGCAAAATACTAACGCGAATTCTTTACAGACGAATGGAAAAACTAATAGAAGCCGACCTCGGGGAAGATCAGTTTGGATTCCATAGAAATGTGGGAACACGTGAGGAAATACTGACCCTACGACTTATCTTAGAAGCTAGATTAAGGAAGGGCAAACCTACGTTTCTAGCATTTGTAGACTTAGAGACAGCTTTTGACAATGTTGACTGGAATACTCTCTTTCAAATTCTGAAGGTGGCAGGGGTAAAATACAGGGAGCGCAAGGCTATTTACAATTTGTACAGTAACCAGATGGCAGTTATAAGAGTCGTGGGACATGAAAGGGAAGCAGTGGTTGGGAAGGGAGTGAGACAGGGTTGTAGCCTCTCCCCGATGTTATTCAATCTGTAAACTGAGCAGCACTGAAGGAAACACAAGAAAAATTCGGAGTAGTTATTAAAGTCCATGAAGAAGAAATAAAAACTTTGAGGTTCGCCGATGACATCGTAATTCTGTCAGAGACAGAAAAGGACTTGTAAGAGCAGTTTAATCGAATGGATAGTGTCTTGAAAGGAGGATATAAGATAAATATCAACAAAAGCAAAACGAGGATAATGGAATGTAGTCGAATTAAGTCGGGTGATGCTGAGGGGATTAGATGAGGAAATGAGACACTTAATGTAGTATAGGCGTTTTGCTATTTGGGGAGCAAAATAACTGATGATGGTCGAAGTAGAGAGGATATAAAATGTAGACTGGCAATGGCACGGAAAGCGTTTCTGACGAAGAGAAATTTGTTAACATCGAGTATAGATTTATGTGTCAGGAAGTCATTTCTGAAAGTATTTGTATGGAGTGGAAGTGAAACATGGACGATAAATAGTTTGAACAAGAAGAGAATAGAAGCTTTCGAAATGTGGTGCACAGAAGAATGCTGAAGATTAGATGGGTAGATCACATAACTAATGAGGAAGTATTGTATAGGATTGGGGAGAAGGGAAGTTTGTGGCACATCTTGACCAGAAGAAAGGATCGGTTGGTAGGACATGTTCTGAGGCATGAAGTGATCACTAATTTAGTACTGGAGGGCAGCGTGGATGGTAAAAATCGTAGAGGGATACCAAGAGATGACTACACTAAGCATATTCAGAAGGATGAAGGTTGCAGTAGCTACTGGGAGATGAAGAAGCTTGCACAGGATAGAGTAGCATGGGGAGCTGCATCAAACCAGTCTCAGGACTGAAGACCACAATAACATGAAGAATAAATTTATGGTTGTAAATTTATTACCTGAAACACTATATAGTTCATTGCTGTTGTGTGCAGTACTGCTTATACACATCTTAAAATCATTTTAGGTTTTATAAATGGTTTGTACTTAAAGTACATTTCATAAGTAAAATATATTGGTCGTAGATATAGATAAATAGGGGAATGTAGATCTACTTACAAATAATAAGACGAATAATACATTACTGCTTGCGAACAGTACTCTGTATATACTATACAATGTGTCGTCGGGGAGGAGGAGCCTCGAAATAAAAATTCTTCGAGCCTTATTATCCCACGCGAAGTTTACCTTATTACTAGAGTCTTAGTATGTGGTATCTCTGCTTATGTAGGTGCTTTGTTTTTTTATGATTGGTACTCCCTGTTGTGTTGTTCGTGGCTGTGTTATGGCACGCAGTGTCATGTGTTGTTGATTGGCGTCCCTTACGTATTGATTCCTTCTGAGTAGTGTTCACTTAGTGTGTTGGTTCGTTCCTTGGTTTCGGAATCTGTGGTCGTGCTTGTGTCCTTCCAAGCGGGTTGTTGTGTTGTTTGTGCTTGTCTACTTCTCCTCGAATACGGATTTTTGTGCTTGTATGCTTCAGAAAAAGGAATGGCCATTGTTTGCTTCAAATTATGTGACAAAACTTTAGAGAACGTGCATGAGCTGCATTGCATATGGCATGGAAGAGAGCCGCCAACAACGACCAAAATCAGGCTTACAGTCCAGAAGTTCAAACGAAGAGGAAGTGTGGTTGATGAGGAAGGTTCTAGCCGACCATCATCATTCAGTCCAGAGCATTGTGGAGACGGCTGAGAGCAGCCCAAGCACCTTTGTTCATCGGCTGCGCCGTACGTTGAACAGTCCACATTCCATTCTCTCGCTTACACTTCGTTTTACACCGAATAAGAAGGTGTACGTATTTGATTCAGGCAATCAGTCACCTGGAGGATGACAATTATGCCGCTCTTATACAAATATGTGCTGAACTTCCGGAGAAAACATATTAGATAACCTCCTCTAGTAACAAAAGGCTACATATGTTGGTTTTGTGAACTGCTGGATTCACACCGACAAAAGTCGTCCTGAGATGCAAGAATGGGAAAACCCCCGAAAATGAAAGTATGAATAGGATGAGCAAAGCTAAAATTCTGGACCATTCATGTTTGTAAAGCAAACATTAACAAATGCCGGTTGCACCGACGTGCTTGAACTTTACTGAAATCGAAATAGGCGTCTAATGGAATACTGAATTACACTGTGTACATGCCCTTATGGTTAGAGTGTATCTCAATTGCATGTGTTCTAGATTGTGGACTGATACCGGCTTCCAACGTATTTTGGCTTCTATTTCACCTGACCTTACCCCAGTCGTTAAAAACCATCCAGCAACCAGGATCGTAAAGAATATTTTGTTATTTTAGACAACCGGTTTCAACGGATTATATTGTCTGCTTCAGGTCTTAAAATGTTATTTGAAAAACGTATTATTTTAAAGCTGACCTCACGCACAAGATTAAAGTGGACAAAAATAGCAAATTATAAATGGTTATCATCGCTAATGTATTTAAAAACACAAAAGCAACTTGTGCAACAGGCTATGTCCACATACATAGCTACCCGATTTGACTTATATATGGTGTTACAAAAAGGTACTGCCAAACTTTCAGGAAACATTCCTCACACACAAATAAGGCATAGATGTTATGTGGACATGTGTCCGGAAACGCTTATTTTCCATGTTAGAGCTCATTTTAGTTTCGTTCTTCCATCTACGCTCAATGGAGCCCGTTATCATGATTTCATGTGGGATACTCAACCTCTGCTGCTAGAACATGTGCCTTTACAAGTACGACACAACATGTGGTTCATGCACGACGGAGCTCCTGCACATTTCAGTCGAAGTGTTCGTACGCTTCTCAACAATAGATTCGGTGCCCGATGGATTGGTAGAGGCGGACGAATTCCATGGCCTCCACGCTCTCCTGACCTCAAACCTCTTGACTTTAATTGATGAGGGCATTTGAAGGCTCTTGTCTACGTAACCCCGGTACCAAATGTAGAGACTGTTCGTATTGTGGACGGCTGTGATACAATACTCCATTCTCCAGGGCTGCGTCAGCGCATCAGGGATGCCGTGCGACGGAGAGTGGATACATGTATCCTCGCTAACGGAGGACATTTTGAACATTTCCTGTAACAAAGTGAAGTCACGCTGGTACGTTCTGTTGCTGTGTGTTTTCATTCCATGATTAATGTGATTTGAAGAGAAGTAATAAAATGAGCTCTAACATGGAAAGTAAGCGTTTCCGGACACATGTCCACATAACATATTTTCTTTCTTTCTGTGTGAGGAATGTTTCCTGAAAGTTTGGCCGTACCTTTTTGTAACTCCCTGTATACTTTGAGGTGCGGGGTTAAAATCACTTCCCTGCGTGAGTAACTCTGTTGTGGGCATTGCTGTTTACCAGCAATACAGGTGTGACCAGCGGGTTGCCGTTATTCCAGTCCCACAGAAGATGCTACTTCGGCAAGGCTGCACCTAAATACACTCCTGGAAATTGAAATAAGAACACCCTGAATTCATCGTCCCAGGAAGGGGAAACTTTATTGACACATTCCTGGGGTCAGATACATCACATGATCACACTGACAGAACCACAGGCACATAGACACAGGCAACAGAGCATGCACAATGTCGGCACTAGTACAGTGCATATCCACCTTTCGCAGCAATGCAGGCTGCTATTCTCCATGGAGACGATCGTAGAGATGCTGGATGTAGTCCTGTGGAACGGCTTGCCATGCCATTTCCACCTGGCGCCTCAGTTGGACCAGCGTTCGTGCTGGATGTGCAGACCGCGTGAGACGACGCTTCATCCAGTCCCAAACATGCTCAATGGGGGACAGATCCGGAGATCTTGCTGGCCAGGGTAGTTGACTTACACCTTCTAGAGCACGTTGGGTGGCACGGGATACATGCGGACGTGCATTGTCTTGTTAGAACAGCAAGTTCCCTTGCCGGTCTAGGAATGGTAGAACGATGGGTTCGATGACGGTTTGGATGTACCGTGCACTATTCAGTGCCCCCTCGACGATCACCAGAGGTGTACGGCCAGTGTAGGAGATCGCTCCCCACACCATGATGCCGGGTGTTGGTCCTGTGTGCCTCGGTCGTATGCAGTCCTCATTGTGGCGCTGACCTGCACGGCGCCAAACACGCATACGACCATCATTGGCACCAAGGCAGAAGCGACTCTCATCGCTGAAGACGACACGTCTCCATTCGTCCCTCCATTCACGCCTGTCGCGAGACCACTGGAGGCGAGCTGCACGATGTTGGGGCGTGAGCGGAAGACGGCCTAACGGTGTGCGGGACCGTAGCCCAGCTTCATGGAGACGGTTGCGAATGGTCCTCGCCGATACCCCAGGAGCAACAGTGTCCCTAATTTGCTGGGAAGTGGCGGTGCGGTGCCCTACGGCACTGCGTAGGATCCTACGGTCTTGGCGTGCATCCATGCGTCGCTACGGTCTGGTCCCAGGTCGACGGCACGTGCACCTTCCGCCGACCACTGGCGACAACATCGATGTACTGTGGAGATCTCACGCCCCACTTGTTGAGCAATTCGGCGGTACGTCAACGCGGCCTCCCGCATGCCCACTATACGCCCTCGCTCAAAGTCCGTCCACTGCACATACGGTTCACGTCCACGCTGTCGCGGCATGCTACCAGTGTTAAAGACTGCGATGGAGCTCCGTATGCCACGGCAAACTGGCTGACACTGACGGCGGCGGTGCACAAATGCTGCGCAGCTAGCGCCATTCGACGGCCAACACCGCGGTTCCTGGTGTGTCCGCTGTGCCGTGCGTGTGATCATTGCTTGTACAGCCCTCTCGCAGTGTCCGGAGCAAGTATGGTGGGTCTGACACACCGGTGTCAATGTGTTCTTTTTTCCATTTCCAGGAGTGTATTACGGACCACAGATTTCTTTTCCAATTCTGGAAAAACAGCATACGCCACGGGGACAGGCGGTGTCTGTTCGCCACTGGTAGCACTTTTATCGGCCTTGGCGGCGCTATAGGCACTGCTTTCGCCGATCACATATCCGCTAATATACCGTGCAAGTATCCTTGGGCAAAAGCTGTACTTAAACGACCATTTAGTAACGCAGCAGGCAGTTCCAACCCCAGCACCAGCCAATGTGGTCCCCCTCACCAGGCAGCCACAAGCAGCAAGCTGTCGCAGCCGGAGCTCCATGCCCCCACACCCGCTCCCCCCGATCTCGGTCATATTTGGACTCAGTGTTCCTGGAATGAAGTACGCCGGTCGACTTGGATATTGAGATCTGGCCGATAACCTGTCGCCAGTGATATGTTACATGTTGCAGCCCACCGTCTGTACGGCCGGCAACCCCTCTGGCAAAACAACGTCGCGGGTTGCCTACATCCCGAATAATAGCATTGCACCAGGAAACAGTTTTGCAGCTGCCCCACTAGGCGTAATAGCAGCAGCACTGGGAGTTGCGGACCCTACAGACGGACTCCGTTCCACTAGGACGGCGCTGCCTGCTGTCTACCAGTTGCCTACTCGATGGACACCGTTGGGATTGAGCAGTTCCATCGAAGGTCCAGTTTCCGTGGTTAGATGTAATCTCGTTCACACACTTTGGTAGAATGTCTGTTTTTCCAAGGACCCATATCACTTTGTACATGTTAAAAGTAGACTCGTGCGAAACTTGATTTTCGTGTGCAGCAGTTTGTGGAAAACTCGACCAAGTAAAAGATTCTGAGTTGCTGAACAAAGACCTTCAGCCTCTGAGTCATCTCTGAGTGTTAACTGTGTTTGGTTCGTCGGAGCAGACGAGTACACTTTTTTTCAATAAATTATTTGTGGAAGATTAGTGACTTTAGTTCTGCCTGCGGAGGATTCTTTAATAGGCTTCCAACCTGAGACTGAATTGTGCCATTTAACCGATAGTAGTGGCTGACGTCCATTACATTCCTGGTGTTATTATTGTCTGTCAACGAGCAAATCAAATAATAAACAATTATTTCTTATCTAAATTGCAAATAAAGAAGATTATTATATCGTGTGCTATTATATTTAATTACTTAGCGTTCGTGATGACATCGCTAATGAATCCTATGAGCTCGGGATTAGCCGAGGGGTCTAAGGCGCTGCAGTCATGGACTGTACGGCTGATCCCGGCGGAGGTTCGAGTTCTCCCTTGGGCATGGGTGTGTGTGTTTGTCCTTAGGATAATTTAGGTTAAGTATTGTGTTAGCTTAGGAACTGATGACCTTAGCAGTTAAGTCCTATAGGATTTGACCCACATTTGAACATTTTCTTTATAATCCTATGACCTCATGTGTTGCTTTCATAAAATGTTTTACTTTTCAGGTGTGGACTCACTGAATGTCACCACAAGCTGACTGAGCAGATTGTGTTGGCGATTAACGGGATCACACTTGATCAGCTACGGAACATGTTACAGACTACGGTGTAAAGGTGTTCTCATTGCTTTGATTTTTAGAGCAGCCGCGTAGAATTTCAACGATTTCTAATGCCTGCCATGTGCGCTTGCTGCATACTTACATGTTTTTTATATTAGACATGTTTTCCCAATCTCATTTACTGGAAGAGAATTGTATTCAGTGATAAGGTCCGTTTCGAACTGAGCTCCGATGAGCATCAAAGACGTATCTGGAGACCCTCTGAACAGCTGTGGGATACCGATCTGTCTGCCGCCCGCCCTACAGCCGGATAACCACGAGGGGTGGTGTGGTGTGCCGTTTCTTTTCTTATCAGGGCCCCTACGGTTGTCATCCGCAGCAGAGTTGCACCACAGCGGTACGTCGACGATATTCTACACCCCATTTTATTGACCTTCATGACAAGCCATCCTGGGTTTACATTTCAGCAAGGTCACCCAGATCTCTCCTCAATTGAGTACTTTTTGAGCATCATAGGCAGTGATTTTGACAATCTAACGTGCCAAATGGACAGTATTTCGCACCATATGCCTCAGGAAGACCTCAAACAAGTCTGTCAATCAACGCCAATTCGGATAAGTGCTAGCATAAGTGCCACAGGTGGTCCACGCGTTATTGACTTACTTACTTTGTGAAGCTCTTTCTCTTGAAAAAATCATCCAACTTTCATGAAATAGTTGTCTTTCTTTGTCTGTGCGTGTAAATCTCATCCTCCTTTGTTTTAGTGTCCACTTTTTTGCTAATCTATCAGGTAGTTGGTGTAAAAGTTGAAACGTCCCCTTAGAACAATTTATACACGACTGTGCTTAAACTGACACACAATATTTTTAGCGCAACGCAATCTGACTTTCAATAATCCCTACAAAAGAATGGCCCTGACTAACATTAACCTATACGTTTCACAAATCACTTACCTCACAAAAATCTTCGTTACTCAAGCTACTGCAATACAGCGAGCGCCACTACTGCCAGCTAAATAAAAGATTCAAACTACTGAAGGCACTAACTACTGATAAGCAGAGTCAGCAAATGAAAGATTTTAATACAGAACAGACAATGTATTTACCTTAATATTCATAATATATAAATCAGTTCGTGACACCAATTCTTACAAATTTCAAAACTCCGCCATCTCTCTACCCACGTCCACCACTGCTGGCGGCTCACCTCCAACTGTGCAACGCTACGCGCTGTTAGCTTCCAGCTGCCGCTGCCCGACACTACAATGGCGAGTATTACAACAATGCCAACCAGCCACAGACTGCACACGGCACAGCCAGTGGTTTTCATACAGAGCGCTACGTAGCGGCGGCGTTACCAATAAAAAAACTAAACAGCTTACTTACAAAGTGTACGTTTCGACAGCAGTGTTCCATTAGTTAATAGGCTGAAAGGTAGAGAGCTGTCACAAAGAGGAAAATAGCACACTAACTTACAGGACGAAATTCACAACCATGCCGATTATACATGGACACCACAAAGAAATTCAGAAGAGAGACACCTACAATTCATCGATACCAAATGACAGTCTATAAATATCCACGTGTACATGTCCTAACATCTTTATCGCATTCCTGTGATTACCAGGCTAGAAATACGACTAAAACACGTCAGTGCTGTCAGCTGGTAGAAAACTAAAAACGAATTTAGCGCAGCTTTCCATTTCAGTATGTCGGAAGCAAATACCCTCTGCGTGTTGACATCGACCATGTGTGGTGATCATATTGCACTCAGATGTGTGATCCTTAGCCGAAACAGTTTGTAAAATCGGTAACATTTTAATACGACTTGCCATCTTTCCCTACGTGGATGGGAGTCACAAAGTATTCTCTCATCCATGGGGTAAAGTCGGACATCCAAAGATCTTGCACTCTACCCAATATTTCTATTTAAGCTATCCCTGAATCAGCTAAGGACCCTGAGCAATACTCTACCTAGCCTCTCTCTATGCGTCTCGTAACTCTTCCTCTGACTTTAATCAACCCTCCCTGCAAAATGTCTCCGATTTTATCTGAAACTGACCAGAAGTAGGAGGGTACTGTACCCACGACATTCCATGTCTCGTGACAGAATGAGCTAATGAGAAACTGCTGTTCAGCGAAGACTATTCCGCACAATATCACTCATGTCACACAAACAATTAAACACAATCCCTTTAGGCGCTTGTGTGCTGAGGAGTTCAGCACTCCTTATTGTAGTATAATAGATATGAGACTGTTGTGGTGATATAACAGATGGTTAAGGAGAAACATAAAATTTGTGAATAATGGAACTCCCGATGGAAGGAGCTTGAGACAGTTTAAGTAAATCACTTGTGCTCTCAGTTCTGTAGAGCTGTTGTAGTGTCTGGATTCGATGCCAAGAATGAACTGCGAAGGGAGAAATGACCATAGAACACAAACATACACACCTTAAGCACTAAAACATTTTATAATGTTAAAACAGTGAGATTCTAGGTATAGGAGTATTAGTCATGTGGACTGAAATAGTGTTAATCCTCCAATGAACGAAATTTATTTCCAATACCTGTCATACATACCCTGTAAGTTTCCTCTCCCACCCATTTTGGTGATAAACTTTAAGATACGAAATTACGACCTTGTACATCAAAGGAAAAAAAAAACAATAGATTCTTTGTAATGCTTGTTCTATGAAGCTTTGCTGAGTTGTATAGCTACCGCTGCTCACATGCGATTACAGTTCTGAAATTAGGCTATGCTCGAATCAGTCCTATAAGATGATCGTCAGCAAAGGAAAATGCATGAAGTAAATAGACAAACGCATACCAGTGGTGTCTGACATGCGAAATTGTATGCCCGCTCAACTAAGTTTGTCAACAGAACACAGTCTCTTCTACATACACAGCATCTGTCAAGCAAATGCATATACAGGGACTGCAGTACCTCACAAACCACTGCCATACACTTATAAACACTGCAGTTGTGAAACTGAAAGCTCGATTTATGTCCGAGATGTGGAATAGACACGGAGTACTTCACATACATCTTCATTCATCTAGAGGAGAGTGCCGAAATGGTTTTTCCACCAGTGGATACAACTTGAGAGAACAAAAGAAGGAAATGGTAAAATGTGTGATAAGTGATCTGCTGCAACATCTCCCTCTCTCTAGAACGCATTATCAGACTACCGTTAAATGATATCTCGTAACAAGCCCTCCAAACTGATTACTCCATCTATTCCCTATCATCTTATAAAGCAGATCCATGTCAATTTAGAAGCAGATGGTTCTCATTTCCAGGAAAGCATCAAAGGCAGCTGTAAACTTGTATGTCTCCCTATTACCTCAGTAGTGATACAGTAGAATGTGAAGAACCATGCAGCAGCTGTTCTGTAAGGTATTTTTTAGTTGACACCACATGATTGTGATTGGTAGAGAGACAGAGAAACACATTCTAAATTCTGTTTGTTAGAGCTTAAAATATCTAAACAGCCTTTGCATAGGATCAAACATGTGAGCCATTCTATAGTTGTACATTGCAGTCCCCAAAATGGTAATACAATGCTCTTTAGCTAAGGGCACTTTATATAAATCTATATGGTGGTTGTCAATGACTTTGTGGTCACACATAGGCTTGTGATCTGACATATATAAATTTATTACTTTGCATTTGGTGATCATCCATCTTCAACAGTCCATTCCAGACGTCTAATGGCGTCCATGATAGATGACTGTTTCCCTGGTTCCCATTGTTTCCATGTTAACTTGTTCTCGTATTCCCCTTGCTGGTACAAGAAATTTCCTGTATGAAGGAGACAAATAAGTACTTCCTCATTCTCCCTCAGTTTCCATGCATCTGGCATGTTTCTCTCTATTTATACGTAATTTCCGTCAATTTTCGTAATTTTGCCGATTTTATGTCACTTCTGCTCATGTGATCATAACATCAATTCTCGCTACGTTTTCTAAAATTGCTTGTAAGTATAGTGCTCTCGTCAACACATAAAAGAACTGCAATATTTTTCTGTATGTGATGAGTGGCTATATCGGCTTCACATTTTCACTTTTTGCCCCTGCTCCCTGCTGTTGGTTATTTCCTACATTAAGAAACAGCATATTTGTCATGTGATTTAGGCTGTGTACCAGGTATCGCAACATTTCCTCACGTATATGAAACTTGCAAAGTAATGGAGGGAGTGGTTTAGCAATGATACAGAAATTGTGAAACACGATGCACTGCCATTGGCTGATACCAACACAAGATCGACGCGATGATACTTTTGTTGACGTGATATCTCATCGAAAGTGGCGATTTGGACCTCGAGTAATTGAGTAAAATGTTTTGAAATTATGGAAAATCTGATGAAATGTAGAAAATTGATTCATAGTACTTAAAAGTAATGAAAATAATACAAAAAATACTGAGAGATGAGGGTACTTACATGCTCACCTACGTGCACTGAAATTGAGTGAAAACTGATGGTGCATACTATCTGTGCTCTATGGGTGTAAGTCCTACAGAATATCCCCATATTCCACATGAGGCTATGCATCGTAGCTCACAAAAACGAAAGAAGCAGTATCCGAAGAGTTGGATGTCAGGATGGCTACCTCCTACAACACCGAAACAGCGATCACATACTTGAGAGCGATATGCATCATCAATAAATGGAATCAATGCTCAGAGTCCCTTCTAAAAGGGAACACCGAAAAATGTTCTACTCCCTCCCTTTGGAAGCTGGAAATAAATTTAGGGGTCGTCATCTTCAGATAGATGTTTGGGAACGCTCCACAAAGCTTTGAACGGATCGAAACGTGTCAATGTTGGTTTAGTACCTGACACAGACCTGAAGGTCACAGTAGAAAAACTAAATGTAAGGCTGTGTGCACAGCCATATTCATACACTGCTTCGATGTGTTACAGCAAAACCAATGTATCAAACAGCTTATGAACCAACGACACAAGAATCCTCTACTGTGACTGATAGATTCATCGATGTGGTATTCCTCCAGTACAGGTGACAAAACTTTGGACTGGTCCTTGGAAGTGACTTGGATCACCTGCTCCAGTGGACCAATATATGTATATATAATGGTATCATCACGTGCTGTTGATGTCGTTACGCAGGAGGAATTTGTTTCCGACGTACTGGAAGAGAGAGACGTGTTAAAATGTCATTCAGTTGTCTACCAGCTGACGTTAGTGGTGTTTCTATAGTTCGCTGCCGTACTGCATTAGATGAAACAAAAATTGCCAAAGAGAGAGAGAGAGAGAGAGAGAGAGCGTTGTAAATGTGAAGGCTCTGACAATACTACATTCTATTTTCAGCCTGGTAATCACAGGAATGCGATAAAGGAGATAAGTGGATATTTATAGACTGACATTTCGTACCGATGAATGGTAAGTGTCTTGCTTCTGAATTTCTTTGTGCAGTCCATGTATACTCAACATGGTTGTGAATTTTCGTTTGTAAGTTAGTGTGCTATTTTTCTCGTTGTGATAGCTCTCTGCCTTTCACTCTTGTAACTAATGGGACACTGCTGTGTGAAGGTATTTTGAGAGAATGAACAAGGTCTGTGACTTGGAATAAGGTACCTACTTCCTGATGTCGCAAACTTAGACTATCGTGCAAGAACGTACTTAACATATATAGAAGATATGATGGCATTTTAATTGTAATTACTCGCTTTGTTTCAGGAAGAATATGTGATAACGACGATGTGGTGGGAAGATTTTGCCTATGAAGCTATGGTGGGCCGTAGCAAGCAACATAGAGCTGATGTGAGTGTGGACATATCACAAATTTTGACAGGCTATACATTTATAAATAACACTCAAGAGATTTGTCGGGTACGTTATGCAACTGGAAGATAGAATTTCCGCGGTTAGTGTTCCGACATGACACCAGACTTGTGAGGGGATGTGAGCAGACTACAATTACTGTACAATATTAGGAATGTCTAGTGGTACTATTGGTTATGGGGGGTTGGTTTGATCTGGGGGACTGTAAATTCAACACAGTGGTGAGTATATCCGACAAAAAAGACGAGTAGATTCACTACATAAATAGCTGCACAACATAGCAATAGAATACTTCAACTGGATCTGTTGTCTATAGTGCACAAACGGGACAACCAACATGGCTATAACATCATGGATACACAGAATGTCCTCTCACTGGCTCCTCTAAGCAGATCCTCCCATGGTCTTTGTCGCAGTATCGACTGAGACGTTTATTACAGTGCACCACCCAATATTGGTGATGTCTTTTCAATCCTTTCGTTCCCGGGAACGCTGTCGATCATCACATAGTGGTGGACACATGTGCTTTATAACAATTTTTGAGAAAGCCTTGACGGGACTCGGCATTTTTCAGAAAAAGCTGATTTAAAGTACTCATAGTCTATTCTCGAATCCGATCGGCTGGAAGATTTAAGTGTCAATTAATTTCCTAGAGCTGAGGAATCGAGACTCCTAGTCGATGTGAGTGTGGACATACTGTAATATTTTCGGACGCTATACACATATAAACGATAATTACATAGCTTGTCTGAAATGTATGTTTGTTGGAGTGGAAGGTTACTGTAGACATTGTTTCAACATGTGTATAGATAAATGATCTGGATGTGACTATGTCGAATCATGAGGGAGGTATAGTATTATTGTGGAAAAATGCGATTTCAGCGCATTGATAGTTGTAAAGGGTTATCAAAGGTTTTACACGACTATTTATCCAGTCAAAAAGAATATATAAATTTACATGGACAATTGATATTTCCTGAGGCACAGTTGTCAGAAGCATGGATTTCAGATACTTTGCTGATTATCGAATGACACTAGTGGAGCTGCAATCGTAATATTTAATTGTAATTAAACTGATGGATACGTGGCTGGTTTCCTAGGACGTCTGTTCCTGCCGTCCAGGTGCGCGGTTGATACAGCCGGTGAGCAAAGCGAATAATATCTAGATTGAGGCCCAAGCCACCGTTCTATCTCCCGAAACGGTCAGGCCGCGTGCTAGCAAACAGGTGACGTCATTGTCACCACCGTTCGGGTGGGTGAATAGGAATTTAATACCGTGTATTGTGTTGGATAGCCTTCTTGATCGCGTGTGATTAATTCTCAGATTTTTACTTGGACCTTTTAGAAGATTCAATATGGCAGATGACGCTGGACATTTTGATAACATTCGAAAATTCCTACGACTCCAGGCATCGTGCACACTTGCGCGACCTCTAGCCTGAGGCAATACGTGTACGCATCGGGATACGAGCGCGCAGGATGTGTGAGTGTTTCAGCAATTTCCGGCGTCTAACTGTGACAAGTACTACTCCAGAATGGAATGTGGTTTAGGTGTGCCGTGTTTACTGCTTCTCAGTACAGTCCAGCGGACTCTGCAGTACAACGGAGGGGTAGGAATGGTTCTATGTTGTTACTATCCTATCATGTGGGAGACCATTCCTCCTCCTCCTATTACTGCACTTCATCCTTCTTCGTTGTGGTCCTAAGAAAACCAGGTTAGGGCTAGCATAGTACTTTAAAAACCATTAGCAACGTGAAGTTCCCAATTCATCAATTTATTGTTCTAGATAGTGGTACTGACACACGCAGTCCAACCCGATGGCCAGTCTGCTGCAAATTGCTTGAGAACATGCATGCAATTTATCTGAATATTTTCAGCTGCCTTCCGTGTAATGGATTGCCAGCCAAACGACCTACCTGTGCCAGCATCCAGCAACAGACTGAAAGCATGATCCAGAAGGGGGGAAGAGTAATCTCTGTAAACCATGTGGTTACAGGATGACTCGCAGATAGCCCCAGAATTTCCCACCAATAGGAAGCAAGCAAAAACTATCCTACGCAGAGAGTATCGATTTAATTAGTCAGTTAGTTTGATAGAGTGGGGGTAGCAAGAACAGACTGTTTCCTAGATATGCACAGCTGGGGATTTACCAGGCATCCAATACTGAACTCAAAACTTACATATTAGGGACGGTATAGCAACCATTGTTGTGCCCCTAACATCTCTTTCTTTCTTCTCTCCATCACAGCTTCGAATTTTACCATTCTTTTTCTCTTCTTCAAACCTATCTACCTCTTATATATCTCTTTCACCCCATTCTATCGTCTTATGTCTCTGCTCGATGAGAATAACTCACAAGCTGCAAGAATATAACGAGAAAATTCCCAACTAACTGACATTCACAAAAGAAATGTATGTTTACTTTCATATACTTAGTCACTATTATTATTATTATTATTATTATTACTATTATCATTATTATTATCATTATTATCGTTGATTGTTATAATTATTTTTATTGTTATAACTATCATTGTACTACTGTTATAATCTAAAATTTTTTTCGTTTGACATCAATACTGCATAATACGTTAAATGTTCTTAATGTTATTTAGTAACTGTAACTCGTTCAATCTGAGTATGCCTGGTTAGGTGTAAGAGAGGGCCTGAAGGCCCTAATCTTGCCAGGTAAAATAAATGCATAAATAAATGCAAAAAAGTAAGGTTATGTAAATCCCATAAGCTCGTTGAGCAGAAAGTAGCCTCTTGTGAGAGAGGGAGAGAGAGAGAGAGAGAGAGAGAGAGAGAGAGAGAGAGAGAGAGAGAGAGAGAGAGAATGTATTTCAAAAGGAATTTGCGAGGTATCCATATCAAACAGTTGCTGCTGCTATCTGCATCAAAGAGTTGCCGCCATCTGATGCTGCAGGAATGAGGGGGAGGAGATGAGGAGATTTGAGGGAGGAAGGATGGTGAGATTGTTTCTGCCAGTGTCCTCTGCTGGTGGTATTGTGAACTAGCGCTGTCAGTATCTACACAACACACAGAGCAGCTGCTTCCACAGACCTTTGTGGCAGGTATATGTTTGGGAGCAGACTGTGCTGGTCTTGTAACTGGGAGTAGCCACTCGAGATGGGAATTTCCAAGCAAAGAATGCCGCATGAAACAAATGGTATCAGACAATGGCGACCGTGGCTATGAGTGTCCATTCACGAAAATGTAGCCTGCATCCGTCGTTGCGGGCAGCGGAGCTCTCTGGGCGCTCAGTGTGCATCGTGTAATTCCAATATTGATCGTCAGTCTCTGTATGGGCAACGTGCTGGTACTGGAAGATGTGCACTTAACGGTAGACGGCAGGCACTCCCTCTCAGTGCGGTGTGTGCCACGAACCCGTTCGCGCTGCGGCTCCCGAAAGACAAAAATATGTATGTGAAATCTTATGGGACTTAACTGCTAAGGTCATCAGTCCCTAAGCTTACACACTACTTCACCTAAATTATCCTAAGGACAAACACACACACCCATGCCCGAGGGAGGATTCGAACCTCCGCCGGGACCAGCCGCACAGTCCATGACTGCAGCGCCCCGACCGCTCGGCTAATCCCAGCAGCCAGCGTGTGCATGCCACTCGGCTGGCATGGAGCGCTGTGGTAAGCATGGGCTCGTGGCATATACCAGCGGACGGTGCTTGTGCGTTTGTGAAAAAGTGTTCGGGAGGTTTTTAACAGTGTACTTACGTGCAGTGAGTTATGTTGACTTCGATTTTGTGACGGCATTCCTAGCGTGATCTCAGAAAAAAAAGAGATCTATTTACGTTACTAGTACTTCTTTTTCATACATTTTACAAGACCTGCATCGTCCCTTTTCACGCCGAATAAAAGAGAGATCCAACAAATTCTTCATGCACTGACGTCTCATACCCAGCGTCAGTGGTCTGAGGGAGTGTATCCAAAATGGATTTGACTAAATATACAGGGTGTTACAAGAAAGTACGGCCAAACGTTCAGGAAACATTCCTCACACACAATGAAAGAATATATGTTATGTGGACATGTGTCCGGAAACGCTTACTTTCCATGTTAGAGCTCATTTTATTACTTCTCTTCAAATCACATTAATCATGGAATGAAAACACATAGCAACAGAAAGTACCAGCGTGACTTCAAACACTTTGTTACAGGAAATGTTCAAAATGTCCTCCGTTAGCGAGGATACATGCATCCACCCTCCGTCGCATGGAATCCCTGATGCGCTGATGCAGCCCTGGAGAATGGCGTATTGTATCACAGCCGTCCACAATACGAGCACGAAGAGTCTCTACATTTGGTACCGGGGTTGCGTAGACAAGAGCTTTCAAATGCCCCCATAAATGAAAGTCAAGAGGTTTGAGGTCAGGAGAGCGTGGAGTCCATGGACAATTCCGCCTCTACCAATCCATCGGTCAGCGAATCTGATGTTGAGAAGCGTACGAACACTTCGACTGAAATGTGCAGGAGCTCCATCGTGCCTGAACCACATGTTGTGTCGTTCTTGTAAAGGCACATGTTCTAGCAGGACAGGTAGAGTATCCCGTATGAAAGCATTATAACGTGCTCCATTCAGCGTAGGTGGAAGAACATGGGGCCCCATCAAGACATCACCAACAATGCCTGCCCAAACGTTCACAGAAAATCTGTGTTGATGACGTGATTGCACAATTGCGTGCGGATTCTCGTCAGCCCACACGTGTTGATTGTGAAAATTTACAATTTGACCAAGTTGGAATGAAGCCTCATCTGTAAAGAGAATATTTGCACTGAAATGAGGATTGACACATTGTTGGATGAACCACTCGCAGAAGTGTACCCGTGGAGGCCAATCAGCTGCTGATAGTGTCTGCACACGCTGTACATGGTATGGAAACAACTGGTTCTCCGTAGCACTCTCCATACAGTGACGTGGTCAACGTTATCTTGTACAGCAGCAAGTTCTCTGACGCTGGCATTAGGGTTATCGTCAACTGCACGAAGAATTGCCTCGTCCATTGCAGGTGTCCTCGTCGTTCTACATTTTCCCCAGTCGCGAGTCATAGGCTGGAATGTTCCGTGCTCCATAAGACGCCGATCAATTGCCTCGAATGTCTTCTTGTCGGGACACCTCCGTTCTGGAAATCTGTCTCGATACAGACGTACCGCGCCACGGCTATTGCCCCGTGCTAATCCATACATCAAATGGGCATCTGCCAACTCCGTATTTGTAAACATTGCACTGACTGCAAAACCACGTTCGTGATGAACACAAATCTGTTGATGCTACTTACCTATGTGCTTCATGCTAGTACTGTAGAGCAATGAGTCGCATGTCAACACGCACCGAAGTCAACATTACCTTTCTTCAATTAGGCCAACTGGCGGTGAATGGAGGAAGTACAGTACATGCTGACGAAACTAAAATGAGCTCTAACATGGAAATTAAGCGTTTCTGGACACATGTCCACATAACGCCTTTTCTTTATTTGTGTAAGGAATGCTTCCTGAAAGTTTGGCCGTACCTTTTTGTAACACCCTATATATTTACGCAACTAGTACTTCTTTTTGATATATTTTACAAGACCTGCATCATCCCTTTTCCCGCCAAACAAAAGATAGATCCAACAAATTCTTGATGCACTGATGTCTCATACCCAGTGTCTGTTGTCTGAGGGCGCGTATCCAAAATGGTTTTGACTAAATACAGAACACCCATGAGTTTTCCAAAACGTATGGGAAAGTGTGGAATGCAGGCTTCTTTGTGCAATGCCCTTTGATACCTCGTTAATAAAGAATCTTCAGACCCATTTCCGCATGATATCAAGGAAAAATCCCAGTATATCCAGTCATATGTTTTTATACACAATTTATATTGATCATGCACCATAGTTGAGGACACCACTTAGTGTGCAGATGTGAATGGTATCTGTTCTTTCGGACACGCGTATCTATAATTCTGTAACCGGGACGGCTGTTTAATGAAAAAAATGTCAGTGCAGATCCACAACCAACCTCTTAACTCCTACGGGAATCGGAAATCTGTGAGTAGGAATTGATAGGTCGGGCTCGTATTGAGGCGAGGGAAAAGATGTGAGTTTGGGTCTGACAGAAAGCGTGTTGAGAGGAGCGATGCAGTTGGGGCAATCGTTCTAGAAAAGTGGAGCATCCGGTTTGCAGAGCAAGTCAGTCACTGATTTTTATATCTCGCCGTAGCATAGTCAAGGTGTTCTCTGTGGCTGGAAATAAATATTTCCTTCCTGTCTCTTTCTCATCACGATTCCTTTCATCTCCTGTCTCGACCAATGACGTCTGTCAGCGATCATGCTGTGCCAATACCAATGTCAAATCCAGAGACTAAGATGCTGCGTGGTTGAGAAACAACAAACCGAAAAGAGGAAGATAAAATTTACCTATTAGCAGAAATTGGAAGCAGTATATTTTGTCATCCCATGTAGGCTTTCACGGCCGGCGTCTTCATCAGTAAACACTTCCGGGCTAAATTGCCGTGGTTGATCTGTAGAATTTCTTCTCCCTGACGTTTCGTTCTCATCTACGGAGAACATCTTCCGAGGTGAGCCGACGACTGGCTGCTAGGAGCTGGGGCCGCCGCTTATATGGAGATCGTACACAGCGCCACCGCACGACACGTGGCGTCGATGTGTAGCTATCTCTGGCTACCGTCTGTTCTCTCGATTGCAGGCAGTCGACTGTCACGTGATTGATTCAACGTCGACCGCCATATTTTGTCCAATTTTAATCCTTCTTCTTTACGATTAAAATTGTATTGATGTTTTTGGATTTCAATTGCCTCTCTATACATACGTGTATAATAATGCGACGTCCTCGCTAGCACGCTTGTCTCACCAAATTTTATTGCGTGATGGAGTATGTTTTGTGTTAGCAGAAGAGCCACCACCGTGTTACAAGTGGCGGCCGAAATGCACGCGTTTTAGCTCACGCAGGCTGGCGTGAGGAGGAAAGAACTATACTGACGTGAGGTCTGGAACATGACAAGGAATGAGATATCAGAAAGTGGACGTAATTAGTTTGATACTTAACTTTAATCCATTAATGATGAAAATCGCTCTTGACGGTACGTGATTCACAATATTCTCTGTGCAGAATACATTCTTGAAGATAGTGATTATAGTAACTGAATGTGACGCCTTGCTAGGTCGTAGCAAATGACATAGCTGAGAGCTATGCTAAACTGTCGTCTCGGCTAATGAGAGCGTATGTAGACAGTGAACCATCGCTAGCAAAGTCGGCTGTACAACTGGGGCGAGTGCTAGGAAGTCTCTCTAGACTAGACCTGCCGTTTGGCGGCGCTCGGTCTGCAATCACTGATAGTGACGACACGCGGGACCGAAGTATACTAACGGACCGCGGCCGATTTAAAGGTTACCACCTAGCAAGTGTGGTGTCTGGCGGTGACACGACAGTATACTTACAGGGCAAGAACGGGATACTGTCAACGGGATGGTGTCAATTGGAAAGCGACTTGAATGAGAAGTAGCAGCTCTAAGATCTGCAGAGCTGGCAGCAGCTGAGAGAGCGTGCTGACCTTCTGCATATAACTAACACCATGCTTGTAGGATGACACAGTGCCTAGTTGGCATAGCATAATGGTGCTGGGATTCGTATCGAAAAAGTGAAGTTCCTATCTGTCACTGTATGTATTAGGATACTGTACAAGAAACAAACTTGCCTGAGTGGAGGAGATGAGAAAGAAAAATAGTGATAAACCTGTTCGCAAACTAGGTACCAATAACACTGCGTATTTTATTCCTCCCTTGGAGGCGAAATTGGAACACAGTGGATTTAAACCCATCGAAGGTTCGACACTCCGCAGCTATTCAAACGGAATGAAGTCCTTTTGCCCAAATGGCTATCCGTGTTTTCGTTGTTGACGTACTTTCGAAGGAATTTTCTCTTTCCACGGCGAGGACCGGTTTAAAGGGAAACTGAAGCCGGCCGCCATTTGCCAAGGCGTGATCCTGTGCTGAGACGACATCGTTCTCCGGAGACGCGCAGCAGGTCTGCCGCCGGGGTGGGGGTGGGGTGGGGGGCCATCAGGCGCGTGTTATTGTTCTATCGGCGGCCGTGTTTCTCTTCCATCAGCAGTCGGAGTGGTGCCGATGGCCGGCGCGCCGCCTCTTGCGCCCTTCGCCGCCCCCGCCACCCTTCTCACCTCCTCCCGCCGCCACCACCACCGACAGGTAGAGACTCGTGTCGCGCTCGGCGTGCACTCGCCGCCCCCACTGTGTGCGGGAGTGGAGGTGGAGGTGTAGGCAGTCTCTCTCCTTCCCTGTGGCCTTGTCGGGCAGGTGTTTTTCTAACGCCCGTGTCACCATCACACACATCCGACGTGGGATGGTTTGTCTGGCGTACCACTATGGAAGTGTGACGCAGAGAAGACTGGGGAAAAAAAATTTCACAGCTTACTGTGTAACGAACCAGACCGAGTCCCTTCAGTTCACTACCTGACACTTGTCAACAGTATTGCATCCGATACGAGTTTGACTGTATGAATATTCTTCGCAAACAAAGTTTAAATTTTCGTCATTGATTCCATATTGTTAGATGTCTGTGTAAAAAATGTTTATTTCAAAACTCTTATAGAACTAATGTCATGTGGAATCAATGTTTAAAAAAAAAAGCACAATGTGACTATTGCTTTACGGGGGGTAGGACGTCAAACGGGCCGACTTGGAGCAGGAGAGGCACCACAGGACATTTTAATTCCCACTGTCTACACTTTTACAAATAAATTCATAAACCTTTGTCAGCATGACCAGGAAGGATTCAGAATTCACACTAATAGCAGTAGAAGTTCGAAAACATAACGAAGTTTTTTTTTTACATGTGGAATTTCATCATTTTTTTCACTTACTAATGACAGCATTTGTTAGTATAGGTACACTTTTCTTCGTAAGTAAGAGAGATTCTTCGATAAATTTTGCACAGCATACAAACCATACTTCAACGTGTATGAAACTCTAGAATTTTCCAAATCTATTAAAAACTGTGGTAAAAATTGAGCTAATTAACTATAAAATTTGTGTTTTTTTTCTAAACATGAAGTTTAAAATATAACGTCTCATTCGTTTTTTCATAAATTAAACGAAATAAATTCTAGAGTTTCATACATCTGTAAGTATGGTATGTATGCTGTGCAAAATTCATTGACGAATCTCTTTAACTTATGAAGAAGAGTGTACCTATAGCAACAAATGCAGCCATTAGTAAGTGAAAAAATAATGAAATTTAGCACGTAAAAAAGAAAACTATTTTGTTATGTTTTCGAACTTCCACTGCAATGAATGTGAATCCTGAATCCTTTCTGGTGGTGCTGACAAAGTTTTATGAACTTATTTGTAAAAGTACAGACACTGGAAATTAAAACGTCGTGTGATGCCTCTCCGGCTCCAAGTCGGCCCGTTTGACGTCCTACGCTCCTTAAGTATATTTCATTATGTAAGAAAGATCTACTCAATCCGAAATGCGTTAACTACTACTGGAGATCTCAGAAATATGGAGGCAGTATTTATAAATCTGTAATCAGTACGAATATATACAGGATGGTTACAATTAAACTTTTGCTATTTGAAAAACACCCACGAAAATCGAATGATTGTAAGAAAATAGAAATTTATGGAAACATTTGGAAGATAAATATAGAGTAAACAGTTGAAAGTATCACATTTTAATTTCAAAATGAGGAATGACATTACAAAAGGTCACACGGAAGAAAGTGGTTTAGTTCAAACATCACGAAAATTAGTTACTGGCATCAGGAACGTTATTCATCAAAAGTACTTTCAGTTCAGTTAACTTACTTCAGTGTAATGCGTTCGGACTCAAGAGCTATAGCCAGATAAAAATATGGTGTACACTGAGAAAACGTGCCGAGTCCATCCTAAACACGGACAGAATGAACGAACTCCTTAAGGTGTAGGTTTTTCTGATCTGTACTGATTTTTGTGTATTGTTTTATGAAGGTTTCATTGTTAATATTGTTAAATGCAATGGCATTGTTAATCTTTCTTTTGTATTGCGAAATTTGCGATTTCTGCTTAACAAAATTGAGATGAGTTTCTTTGCTTTGTGGTATGGTGGAGTTGAATTTCATGTAACACCCGATACTGTGGACTGTATTTCAGTTCATAGTGCAATATACACAATCAAGCTGCAGTGGTAAGTCTAGAAAAAGATAAGGTAGACAATCTGAAGTACCTAAAAATAGTAATAATGCCACACGGAATAGGAGAGCGATGCAACTGCAAGGCGAATGATACTGATATGCTAACTGACGCAGAAAAGTCTAAACTCATATCTAATTTCAGTTTACTGAAGGACTGTAATGAGGAGAGTTGTCTCTTGACAAGACTGTTTAATACTAACAATATGCAGCGCCGATCTCTGGGCGGAGATAACACAGAACCACTCTGTGTAAGCATTACACACCAGGAATAATGACAGACAATACATCGACAGAATTGACTGCTTATCGTAAGGCCTTTTTATCATTGCGTATAATTTCAAAGAAAAGTTTAGAAACTTTTACGAATTCCTTGAAAAATGAAGGCATATCTTCAGTTGACAAACCATGCAAAAACTGATACCAAGTTAACAAATTTCCAGCAGAAACAGAGCAAAACATCTGCACTCATATCATCGTATTTAAAGTCAGGTCAAGTTATTACATTACAAACAACACACACAAACTGTATTTGACTGAACAACTAACGGTCAATATAAGACATGTCGTATCGGTTCAGCATGATATGAAACTATCTTAAAATATTTTATACAAAATTTAATAGCTCGTTCGGTTTCCCTCAAAGTGGTACGTGCAGTACCTGCGATAATTTTTCTGTCACTTTTAAAGTAATAGAGACACAACCGACACATTTAACAGATAGAAAGGTAAGACTATACCCTGGTATTCAACCTCTGCTCCTTCAACGTTATTTTGAGCTACACCGCCGGAAACCTGATAGACTCTGTCAGTGTAAAAGGCAGTCTGGACAGAGAAGCAAGAAGTCTACAAACGCTGAGTGGATTTGTACGGATTTCCAACGGAATATTCCGTGTCCACTCATCATCACCAATATTTTCTACTATAAGTATAGCTATCTCTACTTCGATTTAACATACATCGACTCTCAGACATTAACAACGTTTTAAACCTATCCTCAAACAATAGAGAAGAAAGATTCAAATGAAGTTGTTTCTTTACTGCATCGTAAAGACACTGCGATTCTAGACCAAGAGTATACAAAATCGGAAATCCTTTGATACTCATGTTGATATCCATACAAAAAGTACAGTCTTTTCATGTCCTTACACTGTCTTGTCCATCATGCAAAGCATTTGTATCAATTCGTGTGACATTCCTAGTTAGACATTCATACCTGGAAAGTGGCAAAGACGTGGGTTCGTCAGATATAAAAATCTGAGCTTCCGAAGGGCTGCATGGACCTAAGTAAAGGTGAGCATGAAAAACCCACTCCTTTTAATATTATTCAAGTTGATGGCTCAGTGATACGTGAGTGGACTGATTTCTTGCAACCAAGGTACCGACCAAAATACACATTTACATCTCGAATTATTAAGGAGATGAAGTTACAACGTCATCATCCAAGGCTATTCACATATCGTGATACTTACAACGGACCTTGAGTCTCATCAGTTACTACTGCTCCCACTGAACGAATGGTAGAGTAATCTGAACTTTCTGAAAGAGAGTTTCTGTTCACACCATCCTGTTACGAAGGTAAGCTATTAAAGAATTAAGCCACTCATTATTTAATTAACCTAGATCACATTTTTGCCTGAAATAGAAGTTTCTGTTTTATAATAATAAACCAACTGAGATACCACGTTAATAGGAGATCGTATGTCCAAAGTTTCCGGAGTGGTACCCATTGCCAAAGAAAAGTATCGTGATCTGCACGAAATGATGTTCTGTGATTCAGAGGCCAAAGGGTACTTTACAGCCACAAACATCCCTTTCTGGTAGTGATTTTATTGTTTCATCAATTTCATTTTGTATTTTGTGTTTTGTACAAGTAAAGAGTAGAACATGAACATTCCACACTGAAGAGCCAGAGAAACTGGTGCACTTGCCGAATATCGTGAATGGCTCCCGCAAGCACGCTAAAGTGCCGCAACATGACGTGCGCGGACTCGATTAATGTCTGAGGTAGATACCATGAATCCTCCAGAGTTCTCTATAAATTCGTAAGAGTACGAGGAAGTGGAAATCTCTTTTAAGCATCATGTTGCAAGACATCCTCGATATGCTCAGTAATACACATTCCTAAGGAGTTTGGTGGCCATGGGAAGTGTTTAAACTCAGAAGAGTGTTCCTGTTGCCACTCTACAGTAATTCCGGACGTTTGGGGTCGAATTGCCTGCTGGAATTGGTCAAGTCCGTCAGAAAGCACAATGGACATCATTGGATGCAGGTGATCAGACAGGATGGTACAGAATGGTTAGGTAAGTGTCACCTATCGAAGTCGTATTTAGACGTATCAGAGGACCTATATCACTCCAACTGCACAGGCCCCTCACCATTGCAAAGCCTCCACCAGCTTGAACAGTGCCCTGCTGACATACAGAGTCCATGGGTTGATGAGGTTGTCTCCATACCCGTACACTCCCATCCGCTCGATACAATCTGAAACGAGACTCGTCCGACCACGGAACATGTTTCCAGCCATCAACCGTCCCATGTCGGTGTCAACGGGCCCAGACGAGGCGTAAAGGTTTGTGTCGTGCAGTCATCAAGGGGGCAGGAGTAGAACTTGGGCTCAGAAAGCCCATATCAATAACGTTTCGTTGAATGGTTTGCACACCGACTCTTGTTGACCGCCCAGAACTGAAACCTGCAGCAACCTGCGGAAGGGTTGCACTTCTGTCACGTTGTACGATTCTGTTCACTCGTCGTTGGTCCCGTTCTTGCAGGATATTTTTTCGGTCGCAGCGATGTCGAAGATTTGATGTTTTACCGGATTTGTGATATTCGCGGTACACTCGTGGAATGGTCGTACAGGGAAATCCCCACTTCATTGCTACATCGGAGATGCTGTGTCGCATTGCTCGTTCGCTGACTGTAGCAGCTCGTTCAAACTCACATCTTGATAACGTGCCAGACACTTGTTGTTTTACATTGGCTTTGCTGACCGCAGCGCCGAATTCTGCCTGTTAAGGTATCTCTGTATTTGAATACAGAAGCCTATACCAATTTTTTTGGCCCTTCAGTGTATTAACTACACCTTTATAGTGTACATTGTAACCATTCATTGTCTTATTTTTAGAACTTACATACATGGTGATAAAATAAGCGTACAAAATTTGAGACACTAACGTATCACAAAGATTGATTGATCATTATAACTCGAAGTTAATTCAAAATAAAAGGAAAAAATTGCTAAATAATATTATCCCTAAACCTAATTAATCATGAACACCATATAATATATATGATAGATTGAGCTAGCTACAGAGGCCAAGTATTTAAAGGAAAGCAAAATTTGTAAGCAGATTAGGGGAATTTGTGGCAAGAACCTAGACCCCAGCTGACTGGATGCACGGCGTGGTAACGCTGCAGTCTATATATACAGAGCGACTCCAGCACAGTGCAGTGATAGGCATGGTTCCAAATGTACTCCACCCATGCAACGGCGGTAATAATAAGATGGAAATTCACCAGTTAAGTCAGACAGCGAAGAACACAAAAAGACAACTGCAGGTGCAGGACCCAGAATGTGACAATATAAGGACAGACACCTTTCTTCCTACAGCCAGCACCTACAAGAATGCTAATGGCAGCGGACAGTTAGACCCATTCAGGTAGTGGTGCGTCTTTGGCTTCACGTAATGGCAGATACAGATGGACGCAAAGGAGAAATTTGAACAAGACTGCGGAGCAGGACGCTCAAGGGAATGAATGAAGAAGAGTGAAAGGAGAAGTGCAGTAGTGGGCAGAAGTAAGAAGAAGTTGTAAGAAGTTAGAAGCTAGACAGTACTAGTAGTTGCAGCTGTATTGGTGCCAGTGATGAATTCTTAAGTAAACAGCTGGGGAGATCTGTGTGTCACAGCATGAGTGTGAGAGCAGTTAATAGTTACAGTTCTATTTCGAAGCAGACTGAATGGTGTTAGCGAATCAATATCTCTGTACTAAGACTTGACCTCTTTGTGGATACAGTTCTTTATGGGAAAGAAGAGCAATATCTTAAACATATTGCCAATAGAGTTAGTTCTAAACCATCTCCACTTGAAATTATTTCATTTAAGTGCAATTTCTGACTTTTTTTTAAATAAAGGATGCTTAGGTAAAGGCATTGGCCATTCAGCTATTTCCCTTCCTCCAAACCGTGTTGCTCAAATCCCATAAAATACCCATATTTGAGCCGTGATGCGTATAAAAATGTTCTGGTGCCATATATGGAGGATTATCTGTAGTAAAAGATTTTCACAAAGCCGTTTGAGAGGAAACCTGAGTACTTTGTTCAAGCAACTGTAACAGTTTGTAGTGACTCACAGTTTTCAGCATGAGTAGAAATTCTGCCCTATGACAGAGGAGTCCGAAATGGAGTACTAGTGGGTCCATCGCAATGCAGGACAACACTACCGTGGCGCAGACCCCTGGGGACAAGGGTGTCTGACCAGCCAGGTGTGCAGTAGATCAATGTTGAAGGCCTTGTCTGGGTGGCGGTGGCGGCAGTTGGTGTGGGGTACAAGGTTGATACAAAAAAGCCTACCCATATCAAAGCACCACCAGAAAGTGGCCCATTGGTGATCTGTATCAGTTGTAGCTGTTAACCTCAATTATTAATTGTAAGCTACCCATGAAGGTCCCACCTAGCGAAGCAAATACATTGAAAAACAGCATACTCAGTGCTAGACTGGCAATGGCAAGGAAAGGCTTTCTGAAGAAGGGAAATTTGTTAACATCGAGTGTAAATTTAAGAGTCAGGAAGTTGTTTCTGAAAGTATTTGTTTGGAGTGTAGCCATGTATGGAAGTGAAACATGGACGATAAATAGTTTGGTCAAGAAGAGAATAGAAGCTTTCGAAATGTGGTGCTACAGAAGATTGCTGAAGATTAGATGGGTAGATCACACAACTAATGAAGAGGTATTGAATAGAATTGGGGAGAAGAGAAATTTGTGGGACAACTTGATTGGAAGAAGGGATCGGTTGGTAGAACATGTTCTGAGGCATGAAAGTATCACCAATTTAGTATTGGCAGCGTGGAGGGTAAAAATCGTAGAAGGAGACCAAGAGATGAATACAGTAAGCAGATTCAGAAGGATGTATGTATGTTGCAGTAGGTACTGGGAGATGAAGAAACTTGCACAGGATAGAGTAGCATGGAGAGTTGCATCAAACGAGTCTCTGGGCTGAAGACCACAACAACAACTATGTGCTAAAACTGCGTATTGCAGGGAAATCATTTGACGGTACCAAGACAATTTCTTGAAAATAGATATTTTGCATCTGTATAAGTGAGACCAGAGGAACAGGAATATTTGTTTAAATTTGTTAGAGCAAAAGTTACAAGTGAATCAAGGTAGACGTTGGAAATTAAAGGGAGAACAGGTACATGCGAGGACAGGATGTTACACTATTATCCCTGTTAGATGCCTCAAGTGAGGCCTTGACACAGAGAAACAATCTTGCTGTGGGCTAATAAGATAGACGAAATGCAGACAGATTTTCGAGGCGTCTGTTTAGGAAGAGCATGTCTCACGCAATGGCTAAGTAACAATGGGATTCAAATGACAGATGTGGTATACTATTTACCAGAGTAAGGAACATAAATCGTTTAAGTTTCAAACGAAAGTGATATTACACTAATAATTGTCATGGAGAACATTGGCATGCGAGAAGAAAGAGTGGCAATCTCCAGCAAGACAGGAAAATTAGTTCACAGAAACCAAAACGTGGCAAAGCCACACAGTCGGGCATTGTTGTTGTTATATTGTGTACACCTAAGAAAGTACATAAACCTATTAACAGAAGGAGGAACGTAGACCTGCTTGTCAAAGAGAAAGGCAATAACTGTGAAATGTTACCCGTGGTCTAGGGGTAGCGTCTTTGATTCGTAATCAAAACATCTTCGGTCCCGGGTTCGATCCCCGTCACTGCCTAAATTTTGATGAACAATCATCATTGGCGGCCGAAGACTACCGGCATAAGAAGTCAGCCTCATTCTGCCAACGGTCTTGTCAAAGAGGGCGGAGGAGCGGATAGAGGCTCAGGGGACTCTCTTGTCCTAGGGGTGGGAAATTGCCCCTATAGGCGGAAGAATCAGCAATGATCAACGACATGAGGATGTAGAACCCAATGGAAACCACTGAATTAAAGACATGTAAAGTCTATCCACAGGACATATGGCCTGTAGTTGAAGAAGTGTCATGATGATCTCTCCATTGGCAAAAGATTCCGGAATAGTCGGCCATTCGGATCTCCAGGAGGGGACTGCCAAGGGGGAGGTTACCATGAGGAAAAGATCGAATAATCAACGAAAGGATAATGTTCTACGAGTCGGGGCGTGGAATGTCAGAAGCTTGAACGTGGTAGGGAAACTAGAAAATCTGAAAAGGGAATGCAAAGGCTCAATCTAGATATAGTAGGGGTCAGTGAAGTGAAGTGGAAGGAAGACAAGGATTTCTGGTCAGATGCGTATCGGGTAATATCAACAGCAGCAGAAAATGGTATAACAGGTGTAGGATTCGTTATGAATAGGAAGGTAGAGCAGAGGGTGTGTTACTGTGAACAGTTCAGTGACCACGTTGTTCTAATCAGAATCGACAGCAGACCAACACCGACAACGATAGTTCAGGTATACATGCCGACGTCGCACGCTGAAGATGAACAGATAGAGAGAGTGTATGAGGATATTGAAAGAGTAATGCAGTATGTAAAGGGGGACGGAAATCTAATAGTCATGGGCGACTGGAATGCAGTTGTAGGGGAAGGAGTAGAAGAAAATGTTACAGGAGAATATAGGCTTGGGACAAGGAATGAAAGAGGAGAAAGACTAATTGAGTTCTGTAACAAGTTTCAGCTAGTAATAGCGAATACCCTGTTCAAGAATCATAAGAGGAGGAGGTATACTTGGAAAAGGCCCGGAGATACGGGAAGATTTCAATTAGATAACATCATGGTCAGACAGAGATTCCGAAATCAGATACTGGATTGTAAGGCGTACTCAGGAGCAGATATAGACTCAGATCACAATATAATAGTGATGAAGAGTAGGCTGACGTTCAAGACATTAGTCAGGAAGAATCAATATGCTATGAAGTGAGATACGGAAGTTCTAAGGAATGACGAGATCCGTTTGAAGTTCTCTAACGCTATAGATACAGCAATAAGGAATAGCACAGTAGGCAACATAGTTGAAGAGGAATGGACGTCTCTAAAAAGGGCTATCACAGAAGTTGGGAAGGTAAACATAGGTACAAAGAAGGTAGCTGCGAAGAAACCATGGGTAACAGAAGAAATACTTCAGTTGATTGATGAAAGGAGGAAGTACAAACATGTTCCGGGAAAATCAGGAATACAGAAATACAAGTCGCTGAGGAATGAAATAAGTAGGAAGTGCAGGGAAGCTAAGACGAAATGGCTGCAGGAAAAGTGTGAAGAAATCGAAAAAGATATGATTGTCGGAAGGACAGACTCAGCATACAGGAAAGTCAAAACAATCTTTGCTGACATTAAAAGCAACAGTGGTAACATTAAGAGTGCAACGGGGATTCCACTGGTAAATGCAGAGGAGAGAGCAGATAGGTGGAAAGAATGCATTGAAAGCCTCTATGAGGTTGAAGATTTGTCTGATGTGATAGAAGAAGAAACAGGAGTCGATTTAGAAGAGATAGGGGATCCAGTATTAGAATCGGAATTTAAAAGCGCTTTGGAGGACTTACGGTAAAATAAGGCAGAAGGGATGGATAACATTCAATCAGAATTTCTAAAATCATTACGGGGAAGTGGCAACAAAACGACTACTCACGTTGGTGTGTAGAATATATGAGTCTGGCGACATACCATCTGATTTTCGGAAAAGCATCATCCACACAATTCCGAAGGCGGCAAGAGCTGACAAGTGCGAGAATTTTCGCACAATCAGCTTAACAGCTCATTCACCGAAGTTGCTTAGAAGAATAATATACAGAAGAATGGAAAAGAAAATTGAGAATGCGCTAGGTGACGATCAGTTTGGCTTTAGGAAAAGTAAAGGCACGAGAGAGGCAATTCTAACTTTACGGCTAGTAATGGAAGCAAAGCTAAAGAAAAATCAAGACACGTTCATACGATTTGTCGACCTGGAAAAAGCGTTCGACAATATAAAATGGTGCAAGCTGTTCAAGATTCTGAAAAAAGTAGGGGTAAGCTATAGGGAGAGACGGGTCATATACAATATGTACAACAACCAAGAGGGAATAATAAGAGTGGACGATCAAGAACGAAGATCCCGTGTTAAGAAGGGAATAAGACAAGGCTGTAGCCTTTCGCCCCTACTCTTCAATCTGTACATCGAGGAAGCAATGATGGAATTAAAAGAAAGGTTCAGGAGTGGAATTAAAATACAAGGTGAAAGGATATCAATGATACGATTCGCTGATGACATTGCTATACTGAGTGAAAGTGAAGAAGAATTAAATAATCTGCTGAACGGAATGAACAGTCTAATGATTACACAGTATGGGTTGAGAGTAAATGGGAGAAAGACGAAGGTAATGAGAAGTAGTAGAAATGAGAACAGCGAGAAACTTAACATCAGGATTCATTGTCACGAAGTCAATGAAGTTAAGGAATTCTGCTACCTATGCAGTAAAATAACCAATGACGGACGGAGCAAGAAGGACATCAAAAGCAGACTCGCTATGGCAAAAAAGGCATTTCTGGCCAAGAGAAGTCTACTAATATAAAATACCGGCCTTAATTTGAGGAAGAAATTTCTGAGGATGTACGTCTGGAGTACAGCATTGTATGGTAGTGAAACATGGACTGTGGGAAAACCGGAACAGAAGAGAATCGAAGCATTTGAGATGTGGTGCCATAGACGAATGTTGGAAATTAGGTGGACTGATAAGGTAAGAAATGAGGAGGTTCTACGCAGAGTCGGAGAGGTAAGGAATATGTGGGAAACACTGATAAGGAGAAGGGACAGGATGATAGGACATCTGCTAAGACATGGGGGAATGACTTACATGGTACTAGTGGGAGCTGTAGAGGGCAAGAACTGTAGAGGAAGACAGAGATTGGAATACGTCAAGCAAATACTTGAGGACGTAGGTTGCAAGTGCTACTCTGAGCTGAAGAGGTTAGCACAGGAAAGGAATTCGTGAGGGCCACATCAAACCAGTCAGTAGATGTTTGGCTGAAGGGTGTTATCAGTTAATCAGTAAGTATACCAGCTGCAGTAAAAATACACTTAATTTTGGAAGGTGCTGGAGAAGTCTGGCGTAAGTTTCACATTTATGGGTCAGGGATTGGCATTCAATATGATGGACTGATGGTATAGAGTTTCTGACCCACTTTCAAGTTTAGTTGGACTGTAAAGTGTTAACGTTACAAGGGCGAGACATATCCCTCGCAGTGGAGGACTAATGTAAAGGATACGAGTACGAGGAAAATGAAGACCCTGATGGGAAAATTGGGCCATGTAAGGTAAAGGTAATGTGACTGAGTGTGGACGGTACTACACTGAAGTATTGTACAAAGGGTGTATGTACTGGAGTCATTAGTGAGAGTCCAAAATGAAAGGTGCGTAGTAAGTGCAATAAATTTGTCAGCGTACAAGGTGCAGCTGAAGAACTTGAGATCAGTGACGGAAGAATTAGTACAAACAGCAAACGTTAGGGGCAGTAAAGAAGACACAGAAGGTACAGGAAGTCGTGTTAACGTATTGTAAAAACAACTGAGAGTGGGTCTCTTGAATGCAGGAGAAAAGAACATTAGTAGAAGTTTGTGCAGATTATGAGATGTAATCCATCTACCAGGTGAAAAATTGTCAATACATATAAAATAGCAGACGGGATACCAGTAAAATCGAAGAATGCAGTGAAGGTGGTGAACGTGAGACCATGCAGGATACATGAAGCAGAGAAAGAGATAGTAAAAGCATGTAGAGCAGATACTGAAGGATGTCATAACTGTCAATAGACAGAGCAATGGAATGCATCTTTATTGTTTCCAAAAAAAGAGATGCCACTGGCGAACAGAAGTGGAGAATCGTTATGCATTTCTGTTACCAAACATTTCCGATATCTTATACCCACTGAGGCAAGTGAAGTACCTCTCAACACTTGACCTTGGAAGTGGACACAATCAAATATTGACTGACGATAATAACAAAGATAAAACGATGTTTAACTCAGCTGTAAGTATAAACGAATGATAGAGGGACTGAAAGGAGCCACAGGTTGTTTCAACGACTAAATGACACAGTTTGGCAGGTCTGCAAGAAGTAAAATACTTCGTTTACCTAAACGATGTATTGATATTATTGAGGAAACCTCTAGAAGCAAAATTGAGGCTGTGCTGAATTTTTGAGGATTGGCGAGAGCACAATTTAAGGGTTACTTTAAGCGTTGCTTAAGTGTGATTTCTTAAAAAATGAAGTGATCTTCTTGAGTCAGTGGATTGCCAACAAAGGAATCTTACTGGACTCAGTGAAGGTATAAAAAGTGATTTCTTCCCACAGCAGGAAAACAATGAAGGAAATGAAAGGATTCATAGAATTAAGGCACTATGCAAACTGCTACAAAAAAGAGTCGAATATGAATGGGACGAGAGACAAAACAATGTTCTCAAAGAACTGAGGAAGGAATTGGTTAATACACCACTGCTTCTGTACCGAAGTTTTTGAAAACCTTTCATAGTGACGACAGATGAGGGTAAATCAGCTCTAGGGACAGTGTTGTGGTAAGGCAAGAAAATTGGCGAAGACCTGCGCATTGTATATACATCCAGCTCATTAACAAAACAGAGTTAATTTTTAGTACTGTAGAGAAAGAATATTTGGCTATAGACTTACAGTAAAGCAGCTAGGACCGTACGTATATCGATTACAGTTTAGAATGGTACCAGACCATAGGAGACTGAGACTCCTGAAGTGAAGTCTTAAACTTTAAGAATATAGCCAGATTGGCTGGATAACAATGCAGATGCTCTACTAGAATATGGCCCAGTGAGTGTATCCATACTGGCATCGATCAGATGAAAGGAAAGGAAAGGAAAGGAAAGGAAAGGAAAGGAAAGGAAAGGAAAGGAAAGGAAAGGAAAGGAAAGGAAAAGAAAAGAAAAGGGTGATGAAGTGAATGTGCGACAAACAAGAGAAAACATGAGTAAGCGCCGACAGAAAGAGAGAGAGTAATTCGGAGTTGGCAGTAAATGGAAAGACAGGTATTAGAGAAAGCGATGCTAGTCTTGAGGTCAGGCAATGAGAACGAAAGGAACTGCACGATTATCCACTGAGAGTACACCAAGGGACGCACAGAATTTTCAAGAGGATAAAGCAGTATAAGCAAAGGAAACGAATGAAACACGTTATAGAAGAGCATGTCTGTAAATGTCCGTCATGCCAGCAAATGCAAAGACAGATGTTAGAGAAAGCTTGATTAGTCTTGATGAAAAGTAACGAGTACTAACGGAAATGTACAATACAACACTGGGAGAGCATCAATGCATGCACAGAACGTTGTAGAGGATAAAGCAGTGTGAACAACGGAAAGGAATGAAATGGGGTATAGAACAGGAAATGTCTCCATTGTCATTAGAAATAACAGACACAGTTAACAGTGTATTAGAAAAGTGTTTAGAGGACACATTAGGTCCTGCAGAGATATCAAGCACAGGTAAGAAGTGCTTGGTGATATTCCAAGACGATTTAAGTATGTTTACATTAGTTGTGCCAGTAGAATGGCAAGATGCCGACACAGTAGCAGAAGCATTTTTGGAACACACAGTTTTAAGATATTGAATGCCGTCAGTGCTTTTAACTGACGAATGACGAGGTTTCCTAAGTGGTCTTTCTAAGGGAGTTTGAAAACTGTTGTGTTCCACGCAGTACCATTTGGGATCAAATGGGGTACAAGAAATATACCATATACTGATAGAATACCTGAGAGACTTTAAGATAGGGGATTAAATTGCGAGGAACAAATGCTTGTCATATGCTTTTTATATCCCAACCCAACACAACACAGTAGTACAGGCTATAACTCCTTTTGAATTAATGTGTGGGAGGAAGGTAAATACACCAGGAATATTGCAGCGAGAATCAGCACAGGTACGATGATTACGAGCCATAATCGAACAGATTCAGAGCTAGTTTAGTAGGAGAACACAATTCAGTAAAAAAATATGTAATTCAACACAAAAAACTAACAAGGAACAGTATGATAAGCGACAGAATACAAAATAGTTAGAAACAGGTCGTAAAATATTGCTTTGTGGTGAAACACTCAGGTGTGCTTGATCTAGGTAGCTAGACTCACAGTGGCGGGGGCCACTTCTAGTTGTTAAATAGAGACGACGAAAGTAATTATAAAAATAACAAAAGACAAAGAAACGAAGTTACATAGAATCAGATTAAACCAGCACGTATAATTTAGGGTGTGGCACATGCAGGTAGAATAGTACTGCTACTATCAGTAATCTATTTACAACCGATTTCCACCAGTCAAGAATTCTTCCGGACTATACCATGACAATTTAGGGGAAAGGCAAATATAAATCACCACGTGGAAAATTCTCACATATGTAAATTTACATGCTATAACTGAGTGTTTTCAGAGAGCTGAAGGACGTGGGAAATCATAGGTATGGAGATGTAGGGACACTGAAAGAACTTAACGTAAGCTTCATTGATGTTGACTAGACAAACAAGTCACATATCATATAGAAAGGATAACAGAAGTGAAAAGGTTTGCATATCAACTGACAAGGCACGAGACAAGAAAGAGTAGAAACCTTTTCATCTTCGTCGATCAGGTAAGGAATATATCACTTGGCACACTCGATGGAGCTGTTACTGTATGTTACAGGGTACACATATAACACATGGAGAAATATTCGAAAGATATTTCGAGGTCAGCTGAGGAATAAGGGCAGTGGTAACAGCAACTTCGTTAGGAGTAAACAGAACAGTAAATTTGATACAGTAAGAACACGGTAAAGTTTTCAATCGAAAAACTAGAAATATTTCTTAAATCTTATGTTAATGAGACCGATGTAGGATTTAAAGGAGTTGCAACGTTCGTAACAATATAACAAGTGCTGAGATTGACGGACGTATTTGGGGATATAGAGTTGGAATGTGAAGATAAATGCTATGGTTAATCCACAGAAGGGCATCTTGCAACTTCACATAATTAACCCCTTACAAACTGTCAAGTACCCAGTTTAATCAGAGACCAAATGAAAGACGTAGAGATCTCTATTTCTCTAGTTGTCCCTTCACGATACCGCTTGTTATACCTCATCATTACAACTGCGAGTATATTCTCATGACACGTAATAAATGTTCCCCTAATAGATAACAACATGTTTGCCTTATATAGAATAATTACTTATCCAAAGGAACTCCCTCCCCCGTCCTCCTCCCAGTGAAAAGAAAAGTATATTTTCATTTAGCATGGAAAACAGTTTTACTAATCGATGACGCAAAAAGACGAAGTGCAAATGTGTCATCATAACAGTCAAACTGTAAGGCATTATATGTGAGCAGAAAGATTTGCAGATAATCGTTTCCATCGCTAGCAACAATTAATCAAGCAGAGTGTGAAGTAACGTTGTTTTAGCCAGTAAGCGCTATGTGAAATGATTGTGCAATTAAAACTGTATATTTAAACCAAAGCATTTGGACACAGCTAACTAATAATTGGTGGTTATACAAGATGCTTAAGGAGATAAATTTGACCATATCATGTGGGGAGCAACTTCCCAAGGCTGTGGTACTGTCGTCACAGTGCCCAGTGAAGTGTGATACATCAGCTGTTGTTCTCTATATACATAAATGACTTGGCGTGTAGGGTGGGCAGCGATCTGTGGATGTTTGCTGATGATGTTGTAGTATATGGTAACATGTCGAATCTAAGTGACGGTCGGAAGATACAAGATGACAGACAAAATTTCTATCTTATGTGATGGATGGCAGCTAACTCGAAATGTGGGAAACTGTTACTTTATAATGAGTAGGAAAGCAAAAGCTGTAATTTTCAGATACAGCATTACTGATGTACTGCTTGACACAGTCTCGTCGTTTAAATACTTGATCACAGCGTTGCAAAGCGATATGAATTGGAACGAGCATGTGAGGACAATGTTACGGAAGGCGAATAGTCTACTTCGGTTTGTTGGGAGATATTTCGGAAAGTGTGGTTCTTCTCTAAACGAAACTGCATACAGGACACTTTTGTGACCTATTCTTTAAGCTGCCCGAGTGTTTGGGATCCATATCAGGTCGGATTGGAGGAGGACATCGAAGCAGTTCGGAGGTGGGCTGCTGGATTTGTGACCGATGGTTTTGAAAAACACCTAAGTATTACAGGGGTGCCTTGGGAACTCAAATGGGAATCCGTGGAGGGAAAGTGACGTTCTTTTCAAAGAACGCTACTGAGGAAAATTTTGGGAAGCGGCGATTTAAGCTGACTGCCGAATGATTCTACTGCCGCCCTTATATATAGCGCGTAAGAACCACGAAGATAAGATAGGGAAATTAGGGTTCATATGGAGACATATAGACAGTCGTCGTTCCCTTGCTCTATCTGCGAGTTGAACAGGAAAGGGAATGACAAGTAGTGGTACAGGGTACCCTTCGCCACGCACCGTATGGTGACTTACAGAGTATCTGTGTAGATGTAGATGTACTAGAAGGGGCTGTTAGGATAAGTTTCTACAGTGAATATAATAGGCACGAAACAAGAGTACTGGTATAGACAGACCAAATAATACACAAATACAACAAAGGAAGATGTAATACCACATCCGGAGTTGTAAATCGATTCTTTCATAGTCAACAATCGAAAATTAACTTCCTTTAATAAATTTAGAATTATTATTATTATATCATATTGTCGCACAACTAGATGAATTGAAAGACATAAGAAATCATTTAGACGACTTAAAAAAAATGGTCGCTGACCAACAGTCAAAGATGTCACTCTAAGTATCTGACACCCTACTCCACCATCACACAGGTGAACGTAACATTGATTACACTAGTAACAACTGCCCGTTTTCGCAAGCAATCACTTGCTGTACGGAATGTTTTTGATTTATATGGAAATACTTCGTCAGCAGTGATTGTTCTAACAGACTTGCAAATCAAGCCTCAAAAAATTCTGTACACTGCTAATGTCGGAATAGTAATACCGAGGAAATGGTAATTGATGAAAGGAGTTCGAAAGAGCAAGAGGACTTGGTATCTTTTAGAGACTGATGATAGGTTAAGAAAACTATCGAAAATGCAACAAACTGTGATAGTTTTATTTTAAAAGGGAACAAACTCTGTCTGAATAAACGTACAAATTGGATATTGTAACTACGTGGCAATAACAGAAAAATGTAACCTTATGTAAAGAAAGTAAATAATTGGAAATTGTGACTAAGTACACATAATACAAAAATATCACCTAACTTCGCCGATGACATTGTAATTCTGTCAGAGACAGCAAAGGACCTGGAAGAGCAGCTGAACGGAATGGACAGTGTCTTGAAAGGATGATATAAGATTAACATCAACAAGAACAAAACGAGGATAATGGAATGTAATCGAATTAAATCGGGTGATGCTGAGGGTATTAGATTAGGAAATGAGACGCTTAAACTAGTAAATGAGTTTTGATATTTGGGGAGCAAAATAACTGATGATGGTCGAAGTAGAGAGGATATAAAATGGAGACTGTCAATGGCAAGGAAAGCGTTTCTGAAGGAGAGAAATTTGTTAACATCGAGTATAGATTTGTCAGGCAGTCGTTTCTGAAAGTATTTGTATAGGCTGTGGCCATGTATGGAGGTGAAACGTGGACGATAAATAGTTTGGACAAGAAGAGAATTGAAGCTTTAGGAATGTGGTGCTACAGAAGAATGTTGAAGATTAGGTGGGTAGATCAGGTAACTAATGAGGAGGTATTGAATAGGATTGGGGAGAATAGAAGTTTGTGGCACAACTTGACTAGAAGAAGGGATCGGTTGGTAGGGCATGTACTGAGGCATCAAGGGATCACAAACTTAGCATTGGAGGGCAGTGTGGAGGGTAAAAATCGTAGAGGGAGACGAAGAGATGAATACATTAAGCAGATTCAGAAGGATGTAGGTTGCAGCAGGTACTGGGAGATGAAGAAGCAAGCTTGCACATGATAGAGTAGCATGGAGAGCTGCATCAAACCAGTCTCTCTCGACTGACCTGAACAACAACCTTTCGTAAGGAAGGGTAACAAGTAATTAAGTGGACATGCCAGAAAAGTGTAGTCTCATGGAAAGGAATATAACAAACGGGAGTGTGACACTAAGCAAACTGAAAAATGCAACCCTATTTTCGTTGTGGATTTATGTTGACACTTCTGTCAGAAGTAAAGCCAATTTGCCTGGCTGAGGAGGTTTAGTACCCACAGAGTAAAGACGAATCTTGTAAGAAAATCAAACATTTTATTCAGAGTACGGAAATTTATGCCAGAGAACTAGACGTCTGCTGAGCGGACGCATGTCGCGATAAAGCTGCAGGTTACGTATACGGAGTGACTCCAGTACAGACATTGTGCTGGCGACCGGTATAGTCCCAAGTAACAATTAGATGGAAATTCCCCAGTCAAGACAGAGGGCGTGGTGCTAGAAATACATAGAGGGTGTCTCATCCTCGTAGAAGATGATGACAATGGAAAGACGCCTCTCCTGCTCCACCCAGCCTCTGGAAAAAACCTGAGGACCGTACACATATAGTACCAACCAGGTGACAGCCCCAGTTTGCCGTTATGTCATGTTGGGGAAATCTCAACAAAACTCAGCAGCAGGACATTCCCGGAGAAGTACAGACCGAAATGAGTGAAGTGGAGAGTGACAAGAGAAGTGCAGCAGTGGGAAAAACGAGAAGTCGGGAGAAGAGAGAAACCTGGCAGGACTAGTAGTTGCAGCCATAGTGGCTAGGTCGATGAGTGCCTGAGCGAATAGCTGGGGGACTGTGTGTCGCAGCATGGGCGCGAAAGTAGTTTTACGGCTATTTTCATCCAAAGCAGGTAGAACGGTGTTATCCATTCACTGTCTCTGGACGAAGACTAGACCTAAGACAAATAGCCAATGGGATCTTTCGCTTCCTACCAACAGTGGCGGGCAGACCCATGCAATACCCTTCTTTAGGACATGACAAGATGACTAGACTGAAAGATGAATAGAGTTTTTGCTTCAAGTGTCCTGAAAGTTATTCAGTAAAACATGATCTCAATATCACATCAGATTCTGACTTTCACAATCTAATTCAACTGTTATATTGAGAAACTAAAAAATAGACTTTCAGACTCATAGACACATAAGGTCTAATGTCTGAAAACATTTCAATGCTTTTATCGCATACGAAAGAATGGTCAGTCAATGCACTTTATAAATCTCAAAAGCGGATTTCAGGAAATACTAAAACTGTAAGGTTGTGAAGTTCAAAATCACCTTGCTACAGAACCTTTAAAATGGACTTAATCCCTGCTTCCTGTGCAGTCTTTACTTTTGTTAACTGCATACCAGGTTTACATTCCAAGTTAAAACGTTACACCATGTGACAGCCATCTACAACGACGGCACCCTGCTACAGAACTTAAGGCGGCGTTACTGCTGCTGGAAACATCTCAGATCAAATGTGGACCATGAAATTTTCAGGTGTTATGAGAGGGCTCGTGTACAGTTTGAAGACCGTACGTTTCTTCCAGCATTCTCAGCTATAGCAAAAGTAACTTCTTGAACAACTTTTGCCGCAATTGCCCTTCGGCTTCTCTCCAGAGCCAATCTCAGATCGCCAGTTAATTCGAACTTCCCAATAATGTTCTTCAGCTCCAGTGTGGAAAGAGGGTCTATCTGTTTTCCTTTAATGCATTGGTACTTGCTAAGGGCAGCAGCACTATTGCTGTTGTTTTGACGAAATATCTTTATGAATAAAGCCCTAACTACCTTGCCAATACTCCTGTTGACTGTTTGCAACTATAAGTATTGGGGAAACAGGGGTTCTGGTGCATTTTCCTAGTGTGGGTTGCATATATTCCGGGGCAAATTTGACTGATTCATAACCACTCACCTTCCCTTTAACCTATTGTTCTGCTAAGAGGTTTATAACCGCTTGGGGGTTCATTTATGACCTTCTGGGGATAATCCATCCTTCTGAGAAACCCTGCACCTCTTCCCCTTCCTTCCCTTATCCGCCCACCACTCTAGGAACATCCATCCCCTCTGACTCTCACTAATACACTTGAAGACCTGAATTATTCGAATAATGCCCCCCTCCACTCTATCAATTTGATCAACTAATTAATTACAAGAAATTTACTCGTACCCTTTGGAAAACCTACCAGCCCTCCCCACTGACTCCCAGCCTGGAAATAGGCGGCTCTGTGCTGGAGAGGAAGTATCTCAAGACAGGAAATTCAAATACACAGTAAAAGATGTACCATTTATTTACAAAATTCAGTTTTCAGGGTTTGAATTTCTCTTGCTGATTAGTCTCTGCTGTTTGGGAAGACGCAGGTCTTGTAAAATACAAGTATTTAAAAAGATCCCTTCTTTTCTGACTGTGCAAGGAATACTCTCAACGTAACTCTCCATACATAATTACGCTGTTAAGGACCTTTCGATCGTGAAGCACACATCGTTTTCCATCCATCAGCCACACCACGTGCTGGTCTCCAAGAGACCACAACCACACAATGCCCATTCAAGGCCGTGTGACTGCTGTTGGCTGTGGCACAGCCAGCAGTCTTCTGTGGCATATAGACCAGAAGTTGTATTAATCCCACAAACAAACGCGTTACATGTTGGCAAACCTCACGGAACCGCGATTGGGCATAGTGCGGTTTCTTGGACACCAGCATGTGATGTGACCAGGGATGGTGGACAGCATGTGCTTCATGTTCAAAAGATTATTTACAGTGTAATTATGTACGGTGAGATGTTGACAGTATTCCTTCTGTGACTGGAAAAAAGATTTAATTACCTCCAATCAATGTATTTTACAAGATTTGCATCTATCCAAACAGTAGAGAATCACTAATGAGAGACATGCAAAGAAGGTAAACTGAATTTTATAAATAAACAGAATATCTTTTGTTGTGTAATCGAATTTCCTGTCAAGTACAAACCCCCCAATGACCAGGTTGGGATGGCAGGGGAGGGCTTGTCGCTACACAGAGGGGAAGTGTTAATTTACTGATCAATTTCATTAATTAGTCGATCAAACTGTTAGAATGGAACGGTGCCATTCAAATAACTCTGGTGAGCAGGACGAGGGGAATGGAAGTGGGAAGGGTAAGTTTGTTGGGATTTCTCAGAACGCTCGAGGGTTCAGTAAGACAGTACATTAAGAGGAGGGAGTCATAAATCAATAAATTTGGCTCCTGAATGTATACAATCTGCTCTAACAAAATGCACCAGCACCCTTGTTGCTGCACATATACCGTAAAGCTCATGTTTTAGCTCTACATTGCCGTTGTAGAGCTGGCGCTTAAAGACAAATAATGATACTAAAACTACTAACAACGCATATCCTGTAGCGTCTCTCATAACACTCGCTAGTAGCCTTTATGGAGCTGTCCCGGCGGATATTTGCAATTTCGCTTGTAGCGGAAGTCATGCCCAAACAAATAATGCTCATCAGGTTGTTTCCCATGCGTGGTTCCCAGCGTGGTTAATTAGGGTGCTTTAACCTTTAATGCCTGGAAATTACTAACACGAATTCTTTGGAGAAGAATGGAAAAACAGGTAGAAGCGGACTTCCGGGAAGATCTGAAACGATTCCGAAGAAATATAGGTTATACTGACCCTATGATAAGAGTCCAGTGGCATGAAAGGGAAGCAGTAGTTGAGAAGGAAGTGTGACTGTCATACCGTAGCCCTGATGTTATTCGGTTGGTAGAGCAAGCAGTAAACAAAATGAAATAAAAATTAGGCAACAGAATTAAAATTGAGGAGAAGATATATATACTTTGTGGTTTGCCGACGATCTTGTAATTCTGTCAAAGATACCAAAGATCTTGGAACAGAAGCTGAATGGTATCGACAGTATTCGAAAGGAGGCAACAAGATAAACACGAACAAAAACTAAACATGGGTAACGGAGTGTATTAGAATTAAATCAGGTGATGCTGAGGGAATTAAGTTAGTAAGCGAGGCACTTAAAGTAGCAGATGAGTTTTGCTTTGTTGCCAGCAAAGTGAATGATCATGGCCGAAGTGGAGAGGATATAAAATGTAGAGCGACAATGACAAGCAAAGCGTTCCTGAAGAAGAGAAATTTGTTAACATCGAATAAAGATTCTAGTGACCAGAATGAGATTTTCACTCTGCAGCGGAGTGTGCGCTGATAAGAAACTTCCTGGCAGATCAAAACTGTGTGCCCGACCGAGACTCGAACTCGGGAGCTTTGCCATTCGCGGACAGGTACTCTACCGTCTGAGCTACCGAAGTACGACTCACGACCGGTCCTCACAGCTGCCAGTATCTCGCCTCCTACCTTCCAAACTTTACAGAAGCTCTCCTGCGAGGCTTGCAGAGCTAGCACTCCTGAAGGAAAGGATACTTCGGAGACACTAGAGCACTTGCCCGCGAAACGCAAAGGTCCCGATTTCGAGTCTCGGTCGGACACACAGTTTTTATCTGTCAGTAAGTTTCAGAGATACTAGTGTTTGGAAATCGTTTCTGAAGATATTAGCATGGAATTTGTATGGAAGGAAAAATGTGTGCAACAGACACTTCAGGCAAGAAGAGATTACAGGTTTTAGAAATGAAGCGCTAGAGAAGAATAATAAAGATTAGACGTGTAGACCATGTAGTCAATGAAAAGGTATTGAACAGGACCGGAGATAAAAGAAATACGAGGCCGTATTTGACTACAATAGGAAACATTCCGCAACAGCAATGGATCACGGAGGTGTGTATGTGTGTGAGTGGTCTGGGGGGGGGGGGGGGGGGAGGAATTTTTAGAGGTCGACCACGAGAAGAATACAATAAGTAGGTTCAAAAGAAGGACATGTGTTGCAGTAGTTACTCGGTGATGTAGAGAGTTGCAGAGTGTAAAGTAGCATCGACAGGTGCATCAAGCAAGTGTTAGGACTGAAGACAACCACATGAAGAGCAGCAACAACAACAACAACAACAACAACGACGAAGACGACGACGACGACGAAGACGACGACCAGTACCAAATTCGATATTCTAGGAAATTAAGTCTCTCGTAACTTAAGAAGTCGTGATAAGGAGCACAATTAGTGCGGAAGGTCAAGGCCCCTACTATGTCACCCATTAACACAGCAACTAGCAGATCAATTATTAACCATTTATTCAAAACAAGCTTTTATAAAACAAATTAGAGGCAATCAACAAGTGGCCGCCCTTAATACAATATCAAAATGTACAATTACAAAAACTTACTGGAGATTTCAATACTTAAGAAACAAATTACAATCTGAAGGTGATTTTAAAAGGTGGCACACATGTTCCCCTTTCTTTTTTAAAAGCAATAATCAATAATATGAAAGTGATTTACAAAGTACACTAGTTCGTTAGGAACCCAAATAACAAAAGGAGCCCAACAAGTTAATTAATACAATTGATTCCCACGCAATTAAAAAACCCTTTTATTACACATATATAAAATAGGTTCAATAACTACCAAACGGGCATTACGCCAGGCTGCCCTGGGCAAAAGATGACAACTTAAAATGCCTGAAGCAGCAGACCAGCCGTCCAAAACAACACCTAAACGCCGGGGCCCAACATGGAGTCTCTTCCCACTGTACGACACGTCACAGCTTCTGTGCACCGAAGCAGAACGTGGCGCCACTCCCAAACACCCGAACTCGCATAAAACTGGAACACAAACAAACCATAGAAAACACGGCAAACACCAAGCAAACATCATTTAATATAAGTTAAGAACCAATAAATAATAATATAATTTTAAAAAAGCAATAAGTGCTTTCAAATAAAACGACTTAAATTTCGCAGAAATATCATTGCTGTGAAACATTTAAACTAAGACTTGTACACAAATGCAATGTTATAAATTCGTATCAGACTTTTATACTCTCATAGTTTGTCAAACCATATTTGCACATATGATTAAGGCCGAGAATATGTACAAAGATGAAATGGAAGAAATTTCAAGATAGTATTACGTTGTTCAAATGCACAACTTCACCACAAACTAGGTTTTGTGCACTTTAATGTCCTTTCATAGATTTGCAATGTAACGGTCAATTGTGTAAGTTAGGTATGCTGAAAATTACAACTAAACTATGACCTAATATCTTCAATACCTTACAGTTACTATATCTTTTGGGGACGCTGATTTCATTAAAGGACGTAATGACTGCTGGTCTCCATGAGATCACAAATCTTGCCGGCTGCTCCTACTTCAACAGCACATACATTAGGTCAACCAACCAACCAACACGTGACAGTCGCTACAAATCAAATGGTTCCACGAAACGAAGGCACCAATACCACTTACACCTCCGATGGAGAGCGTTGTTCGAGATGGTCTCGAGGAAATGGTCTGTCCGAGGAGACAGGCACCAAAGCAACGCGAGCAACAGCGCCCGGAGTTGAGATCAGGCAGGTCCACCATAAACTCGCGGCCGTCGTGCAAGGCAGACCAGCCGCGCCGCTGCTGGCCGAGCCCGCATGTTTGCTCCCCTCCTCGCCTCAGGCACGTCCTAGCGCCTCGTAGCGAGTCCGACGACCAAATCCCTGGCTGCAAATACCAGCCGCCAGATCACAACAGGGGCAAAGATCGTACTACAGTAATCGATATTCGTGCCAAAGAGCTGGTGTGCCAGAATATTTGTTGAAATTTGTATAAAAATCAGTTGTTTTCAAAGTCATTATGTCAACTATCTTTCGTCATTTGGTAAAATAAGACTACACACTTAAATTTTGCAGATCAATGCATTTTAACTGTAAGTTTAATTTTGCGGACATTTCACTAAAAATTCTAATATTGTTTGGATTATACTTATCTGGGGGCTGCAGCGACCGCCAAGGTAATCGATTTTGAGGGAGTTGATTCATGGGGAAGATTCGTGTAAAACGCCACATATTATAAACAAGTCTTGCCACCGTAGTTACCTAGATTACCTATGTGAAGTCGGGATGGGTTGCCAGAACGACATACTTGAAGATGAAAAATTCCCAGTCGTTTAAGAGCTTCTTGGCGGTAATGAAGCCGCAGTTACGACCTATGAGTTCACACAAGAGCACAATGTGGGAAGCACCAATGTTCTGGTAATCAAGCAAGTTTTCAAAACATTACACAAGCAGAAATCATCTACAGTGTTGTGTCGTCCAGAGATCTTAGTGCAATGCCATATTGGGCAGGACGAACCAATACAAGTGAGGTCCCGCTGCAGTCTAAGATGACGTGTCTCAGGCGTATCTGATGAGCTCGCCTTCCTTCGCAGCAACAGTAGCGCCCTCACACTGTGGTCAATATAGTGTCGACCACGCTAGAGCTTAGCCCACATCCAGACCTCAACTAGAGCAGTCAACATCATCATGTAGGACTGCGACACTTAAAGTTTCTGATGAAATGTACTGTTGTAGATGTCTTTCTACTTCAAGAGAATAGTTTGGTACTTAGTTCATCAAATGCTGCTTTCATAGTCAGTAACAACTGTAAACTATCAAGGACACCTGTGGCAGACAAGTGCCAAAGTTAATCGTTTATTCATGTGTGTATTAAAGTGAAGTAGTATTTCATGTGTTCTAGTTTAATTAGTCATCTCCCGCAGCAATCAAAGAACCCGCTGTTATGGCCGGAGGAATGTAATTTCGTTTGGTCACAACATACAGTAAAATACTGTAAGACGAACCATTCACATTTCGAATAGCAAGGCATAACATTAACTAATTAGTTGGCTGCTGCCCACGTGGGCTTAGAAGAGGCACAACTAAAGAAAATACTCTAGTCGTTAATTTAATGACTCACTTCGAAGACTGCGACTCAAATACTTAATCTGAGAGGATATCTGCCATGTGAAAAGTAATGAATAGAGAACTCGCCGTCCTCGCACAAACGACGTGTGCTCTATCGGCTGTCATCCGATTACTGGCGGTAATGTGGCCGTCGATGACGGTTTATCATTCACAGTCATAACTGAGGAACCTTGGTACGCTATTTCGAATTAGAATCCATATAACTGAAGGAGAGCAAGATAATTCATTTCTCTTGTGGTCGCAGATTTTTCTCAGCTGTTGACTTACTGTAATAGAGTTAACGTTACATCTTTGATGAGCACGCTAGCCAGAGAGCGCAAGAGAAATTAAAATCTCTGTGCACTTTATGTAAAATAAATATGAGAAATGGCATGCCGTTGGGCAAATAGACATAAAGTTAATAACCTTTATAAAATCTCTGATTTTATACTGTTATTGAGTCGGTGTCGCACTATATAAATCTTTCATCTTTCGAGAGGCATGTTGGTCAATCTCTCTATGTGAGTACCCTTTCCGAGGAAGGAGAATGCGTTAGCCTCATTCCTCCGGCAAATTTTCGGTGATCTGGAATCGAAACTAGGACTTGTAGCCCAGAGGTCAGCGACGCTAATTAATCAGTAATGGAAGATGCAAATGTATTGGTACATTGGAGGTTCTCTTGTGTTGCCATTGCGTGCTATTAAAATACTCCCTTTTCCTACGAAATATACAGCGTCAACGCACACTGACTCTGTTAACGATGCTAATTGGTACTAACAAAATAATGGTCCAAACTGACATGTCGAAACATGCATTGAAATTTCTTGTACAGGAACAATACACCGAAAGAATTTTAGCTGCTAAGGCGCACTACAAGTTTTTTATTTTTTTCTGATAATTTCCAAATTCGTAGCTCGCGAAGCTGTAGTGGGCTGGACATGCCAAATGTGGCAGGCACACCCTCGGTTGACTGTGCATCGCTAAACAGGTAATGCGACCCGGTGCTATACTAATTTATAAAATGAATGCCGGTTTCCGTTGATAGTTTCTCCTAAGCAATTGTGCACATTTACTGTTCATTCAAATTTGTATCCCATTTCATAACAATTACCAGTCGTTTCAGCGGTAGCGTAAATGTTAGCAATGAAGATAAAACTGAAATAACTTTCATTGTGCTTAACGTTTAATGCTAAGCAGTGTGTCAGCCCGGTTTTGCTTCGTAAGATGTGACTGTGAACTGCACAAATAGAAGGAGACTTACGCCGAGTAATAAACACGCGCCAAAATGAAACTCGGAAAGCTATGAAAGAATAGCTGTTCGAAAGGTTTACTTTACAGGGTGGCCACAAAGTCCCATTATCACCCATTAATAATCAACACAAACCTCTAAATTCGAATTAATAACACGGACCATAACAGTTAGTTAGGAGAGTTTTGTTGAGGAATGAACCATGTAGATCTGCTCGTGAAGGACAGTGCACCGTTACTGATGCTGATCTATGAGAGTAGACGTTCCGAATCGCAACTGAGAAAAACGTTGTTGATTTCAAGGATTATGTCATCTGGTTAACGAAATTCAAGAAATCTTATAGTATAGGAAGTCGCAAAGCAACGAAGTTTACTTCAAGTAAGAGAGAGGAGGAGACGCCATTAACTGGTATCTGAGATGAAGATTAAGCTTGCTGCTACCCCATATCCGCTGTGTGTGACGCTGATCACTCAGGTTTCGTGAAAGAAGTGCGAGAAAATAGCACTTTGTCCTTACGAGGCGAAAAAAAGAGTCGGTAGTACAATCTAATAATGCTATGACACACTCATGTACAAAAACTACTTTGGTATTTGTTACAGGATTGCCGCTTTCACAGCCTTATATCTGTGTTCAGGGACCTCAAGGTTTGTAAGGAGGAAAAACAGAAAAGGACTGTTTAGTGACAATGATCTTATAGTCGGCCTATCGAAAACTGAAAAAATGAAAATAAAATATTAATATTGCATTCGAATTGGTTTCTAACCTCTTGTATAAATTGGTTTTGTTGGACTCTTCGTCTGGACATAACGATACATTTGCCTGTCAGGAGGACAACGAAACGATATAATACACATTCCACTCAGAGCAAGCAATGTTACTCACGATAAGGAATTTGTCGACTGTTTTAAGTATTTTTAATAAAATTGGTGGACAGTGGAATTTCCAATAGCTCCATGTTATTTGAGGTTTATCATTACAATATTCTTCAATTGCAGTCACTTGTGCATTACCGGTTTTCATCTGCAAATTTTAAGAATTGCTTTATGTTTGCTCGGTATGCAGTAAAACAAACAGAGCTACCGCCATAACCACTTATTACTCCACCGCAATTCTGCCTGACCAGAATTAGCAATTACTGTGACGTGTCTGAACGCATTACCTTTTTTTTCGTGAAATGTGCTTGGTGTAAAGAAAATGTTTGTTTTCGTCATTCACGTGACACTTTGGTTTGTTATAACGACCATGGCGAACAAACAAGGAACGGTTGAATGTTACTAAAATATACATTATTCAGTAATTACCATAATAACTATGCTACAGGAATTGTTATAAAATGATATATGTAGTAAATAGACCATTTCAATAAATTAAAAGCACGACTAATGGAAAACGTCTGTAATGCACCTTCAAAAAATGACTTGCCTCTTAGTCAAAACATAGTAACATTTTATGAGTGGTTTAGGTGCTTTAGATTCGATTATTTCACTCCGGATATTAACACAACACGGCGATGTGCTCTCTTGTAATGACCGATCGTGGTAGGCACGAAGGTCTGTACAAACCACTATCAAAAGTGGCTCTTCGTGGGACAAAAGCGAGTTACTTCAACAAGCAACTAAAATTCTGACGGTGAATTTCTTTGTTGCTTTCTTCATGCATAAAGAATTTTATAGTGGGTTTCGACATGTAAGTACTTTCCATTGAAATCTGGAATACATTCCAGACCCTAACGAGATCGGACCATTTACACTGACCGGCCAGTACCTTGTTGAACCATCGTTGGAACGCAGTACAATACCGATTCTGCGTACCATCGATTCTACAAATTGCCTGAAGCTTTGTGGTGGTATCGATCAGATATCTACACAGTAGTCATAAAATTCCTGTAAATAGCTGACTGCTAATTTTTGTATGTAGTTATAGCGCCCGATAGCTAACCCAGAAGGGTTCCATCGGATTCACATCAGGCGAATTCGGAGGCCAAGACATCAGCTCGATTTCACTATCACGCTCCTCAGATCACTGTAGCACGATTCTGTCTTCTAGATACGGACTATTGTGCTGCTGAAAGGTGACATAGCCGTCTGGGAAGACATCAGCCATGAAGGGTTGCAGGTCGTCCGCATCTGAAATGATGTCTTAGATTAATACCACAGATCCTATGCAAGGGCAGGAGAATGTTTTCTATAGCATAATACTGCTCCCACCAGCCTGCTGTGCGTGTTCGGAACGGCCTTTCACCTCGATGACGGTCTTTGTAAAGACCTTGTGTAGCAACAAACATTATTCACCCGAAGAGCCGACACGTTTCCAACGATCGACGGCCGAATCCCAATGGTCTTCTGCCCATTGCCGTCATAATTCTCAATATCATTGAGTCAACAACATACGGGGTGGTCTGCTGTGGAGCTTCATGTTCAGCAATGCACAACGACAGGTTGGCTCCTAAACACCTGCGGCTGCGTCAGTACTGTGCTCTTCCGGCAGAGATGGCACAGATCACAATCAATCCTACTTTGCAGAGCAGACCAGCCTCCGAACACCACATTCTGCGAAGAGTCATGGACGACGATCAACTTTGTGGTAGTTTCACTGTTCATCTACATTTTTCCGTAGATGCTCGCGGCAGTAGAATGAACATTTGACTGGTTACGAGATACTCCTTCGCAGGCCCTGTGTAATAATAATCTCCCTTTTTTAATGTCTCATACCTTTGGATTACCGGTGTAAGTGGCTCTTCGTGCGACAAAAACGAGAAAATTTAACAATTAAAAAAAGTACTTGCAGGGCGCCTTAGCTACCACAATTTTCACAGTGCGTTTCCTTCGTTGCATCTTTGATGCGTAATAAATTCCGGGGTGCGTTTATACATGAAAGTACTCCCCGCTGAAGTCTGTAATACCTGCCACACACTAAAAAACCACATACTTCGGTAGTCCGCCATGAATAACGAGAAATATCTCGGAAATTGTTTCACTGACTATCTCACAAGCTATCATTTCACTTTATCGGCATTCTTTATTATTCTAAAACGAGTGCTGTGTATTGTGCGTGTCCTAGTAAGTGTGGGCAGCTGCGCACTTGTCACGTTTATCGAGCAGATGGGTAGCGGCCGAAGGACGTAATGTATGCCAGGGCAGCTAGCGTACGCTACCGAGCTGCGGCCACGATGTACAGCCGCAGGGGAGCTCGTAAATCCGTGACGAGGGGGGGGGGGGGGGGGGGAGGAGGGAGGGGAGGGGGAGGGGCAGCCACTCGATCCTCCACTCTGCCGATAGTCGTAGACTCTTTGCACGGTACGCGGCGTTGTGTGTTTAGCAAAGAAGGCTATGCCTTTTCATCATTTTAAACAAGTTAAAACATTGTGGGATGCGCAGTTCGTCCAACACAGTTACCTTTCCTACAAATATACTCTACTGGCCATTAAAATTGCTACACCACGAAGATGAAGTACTACAGACGCGAAATTTAATCGACAGGAAGAAGATGCTGAGATATGCAAACGATTAGCTTTTCAGAGCATTCACACAAGATTGGCGCCAGTGGTGACACCTACAACGTGCTGACATGACGAAAGTTTCCAAGCGATTTGGCGTACACAAACAGCAGCTGACCCGCGTTGCCTGGTGAAACGTTGTTGTGATGCTTCGTGTAAGGAGGAAAAATGCGTACCGTCACAATTCCGACTTTGATAAAGGTCGGATTGTAGCCTATCACGATTGCGGTTTATCGTATCGCGACATTGGTGCTAGCATTGGTCGAGATGTAATGACTGTTAGCAGGATATGGAATCGATGGGTTCAGGAGGGTAATACGGAACGCCGTGAAGGATCCCAATGGCGTTGTATTACTAGCAGTCGAGATGACAGGCATCTTATCAGCATGGCTATAACGGATCGTGCAGCCACGTCTCGATCCCTGAGTCAACAGATGGGGACGTTTGCAAGACAATAACCATCTGCAGGAACAGTTCGGCGACGTTTGCAGCATCATGGACTATCAGCTCGGAGACCATGGCTGCGGTTACCCTTGACGCTGCATCACAGGCAGGAGCGCCCTCGATGGTGTACTCAACGATGAAGCTCGGTACACGAATGGCAAAACGTCATTTTTCGGATAAATCCAGGTTCTGTTTACAGCATCATGATGGTCGCATCCGTGTTTTGCGACATCGTTGTGAACGCACATTGGAAGCGTGTATTCGTCATCGCCAACTGGCGTATCACCCAGCGTGATGGTATGGGGTGCCATTGGTTACACGTCTCGCTCACCTCTTGTTCGCATTGGCAGCACTTTGAATAGTGGACGTTACATTTCAGATGTGTTACGACCCGTGGCTCTACCCTTCATTCGATCCCTGCGAATTCCTACATTTCAGCAGGATAATGCACGACCGCATATTGCAGGTCCTGTATTGGCCTTTCTTGATGCAGAAAACGTTCGACTGCTGCCCTCCCAGCACATTCTCCAGATCTCTTACCAATTGAAAGCGTCTGGTCAATGGTGGCCGAGCAACTGGCTCGTCAAAATACGCCAGTAACTACTATTGATGAACTATGGTATCTTGTTGAATCTGCATGGGCAGCTGTACGTGTACACGCCATCCAAGCTCTGTTTGACTCAATGCCTAGGCGTATCAAGGCCGTTATTACGGCCAGATGTGGTTGTTCTGGGTACTGATTTCTCAGGATCTACACCCATACCGCGTGAAAATGTAATGTCAGTTCTAGTATCATATATTTGTCCAATCAATACCCGTTTATCACCTGTATTTCTTCTTGGTGTAGCATTTTTAGTGACCAGTAGTGTACATACCATGACAGATGTCGTGGGATATGTCGTAATATCGTGTCGGACTCTATTTTCCCAAGGTAGCGCAACAACTCGACGTGGCATGGACCAAGTCGTTGCAAGACACCTGCAGAAAGCGTTGCGGGTGCAGGATGCTGTACACGAACTGGCCTCCCGATTATGTCCCATATCCGTTCACTGGGATTTATGTCGGTCGCTCGAATTGTCCACAATCTTCATCAACCAGTGGCGAAGAATTGTAGCCCGGTGAAATGGCTGATTGACATCCGTAAAAGTTCCAGCGTTGTTTGGGAACACGAATTCCGTGAATGGCTGCAAATGGTCTCCATATAGAGGAAAATAACTATTTCCACCCAATAATCGGTTCAGTTGGACTAGAGGACCCATTCCACGTAAACACAACCAACTACCAAGGTGCCCTGTTGAAAACCTGGGCCGGCCGCGGTGGTCTAGCGGTTTTAGGCGCTCAGTACGGAACCGCGCAACTGCTACTGTCGCAGGTTCGAATCCTGCCTCGGGCATGGGTGTGTGTGATGTCCTTAGGTTAGTTAGGTTTAAGTAGTTCTAAGTTCTAGGGGACTGATGACCGCAGATGTTAAGTCCCATAGTGCTCAGAGCCATATGAACCATTTTGACAACCTGGATCCATGACTTCGTGGGGTCTGCGCCACACTGAAAGACCACTATCAGCACTTACCAATGGAATCGGGATTCACCTGAGCAGGTCACGGCTTGCTGCAGGTGTTCTCGTGTTGTCGTGATTTTTTCAAGCGCACTCGCATCTGCCGTCTGCGGCCATATTCCATTAACACCAAATTCCGCCCCATTTTCGTAATAGATACTTTGATCCTATTTTTCACATAGATTTCTATAGTTATTTCAATCAGTGTTGCTTGTCTCGTAGCACTGAAAACTCTATGGAAACTCCGCTGTTCTCTGTCGCTAAATGAAGGGCGACGGCCACTGTGTTGTCCCTGGTGAGAGGTAATGCCTGAAGTCTGATATTCCTGTCACACTCTTGACACTGTGAATCTCGGAGTATTGATTTACTTAACAATTTCCTAAACAGGATGTCCCATGCGGCTACAGTCATTTTGGAAACCTTTACATAAATCACTTGAGTACAAATGACAGCTCCACCAACGCTCTACCTTTTAGACCCTATGTACCCGAAACTAAACGTGCATATTGCTATCCAGTGACTCCAATGACTATTGTCACCTCTGTGCACAGGATTAACATTGAATATCTCGTGCTTAAACCACGATAGTTAACTCACAGAAAACCTCATATTACTGAGCGAGATGGTGCATTAAGATGGTTTTAGCAGGAACTGGTTAATGTACAGAAATGCGAGTAACCCAGAATGGTTATCTGATGAGTACAATGACACTATCGATGAACAGAATGATTAGAAGTCTGTTAGGGACTGGGAAGAATGACACTGGCTTCTAAATCAAGATGGATTGAGGTGTGAAATGAGTCGACATAAAAGTTTTCTGGGTTTGGTACCGCGTCATAATGTAAAAACTACTGCTGCTATAGAAAAACCAACGTTTCGGCCACGATTGCAGCGGCCCTCTTCTGGGTCTAATGGTGTGAAATGAGGTTTGTCTTTGGGAGGACACAGGAGTAGTGTAGTCTCTGAACTGTGTAAGCTACCATGACAGTGTGATGAAGTGGATAACACTCCTGTCCATTAAAAGTCGGCTTTGGGCAATGGTCGCGTGTTGACAATCTCCGCGCTCTGGACAGCGTTCCACTAACGTGTCACGGTAATTCTATTGTGTAGGGTCCATTAATATTGTACCTCATGACGTGTCACGGTATTTCTATTGTGTAGTTTCCATTAATATTGTACCTCATGACGCTCTCTTATTGTGCAGCGATGCTTTAATATACCTTCCAAGCCGAACATCTTATGAAATCGAGCAATTTATTCGCGATTATCTATACCTAGGCCCATGAGAAGTGAGAGGTGTTTATTTGTCTATCACTTACAACATTGTCTACATTAAATGACGACGGAGACAGTATGTGCTTACGTAGTTTCACAGCACAACCACGGACTAAAGTTCACACATTCTGACAGGCGCATTTGGGAATTGACGGTGGACCACGTCAGATTGAGTCTCTTAGCAATACGAGTGCTTGAGCTCCCTTCCGAGGCGCCCCAAGACGTGGTCGTTGTAGCGTACTTATCCTACAGCAACGTTGTGAGCCACATCGCGTACAAATGTCAGACAATTACGACATACCACGTGCTACAAGGTATCCGACAGATACACGTACCATTCTACCTGCTGAGAGGAGGTGTACGAGCCATTGTCACCTGTGATGGCCAGCTGCGGACATGTGCAGGATGTGGACAATAAGCCCATGTTCGATTATCTCTACAGCCGTTTGTTCTCGATCCTGATCGGTGATGGAAGTTTCCTCAGACACCTATGTCTCGGCCATGTGCAACCTGGACGAGTCACTTCAGGATGTGCCTGTTCTCCCAGCTGCACTTGCCCTTGTTAATGACGGTATGGACGAGACCTCACCAGCACCATCTCCTATGACGCCGACGAGACCAACAACTACCCGGAGCTTAATGGACGGCCCACCCGGCATCGAATAGAATTTGGTTCCCACCTCTACTTTCCTTCAGACGGGTACGACGTCGGACGACGAACAGCTGCGTTCCGAAAGCAGCAGCCCAGAAAATGAAAGAAGCGAAGTCAACAGTCCTCCAACGACACATTCCTTCATATGTCGTCACCGGTAATGGGTCAGATACCAGACTGTGATCTCCCATCGAGCACCCTAACGACAGAAGTGGTCACTCCCTCCGTCCATCTGGGGAGCGTTTTCTTCACTGCCTGTGATTCTGCCTGACAACGACGGATCCCGTGAAGGGAGGTTTCCCAGGTGCCAACCTGACAGCGTCACCACCTCTTGCCCTCCATGGGCCGGTTGCCGGTTTCCATCGCATGGCCTGACCATGTCGATGATGGAGCAGACCGGGATGCAAGCCCACCCATAGGAGAGTGCATGGTGGCATCCAATCCAGCTTCCACAGCAACAGCGCCGGATGTTACACGCAAACTGGACATCTCCGCAGGACCCTCTGGACCAATAGGATAAGTGTGTCGACAACACTATCTCAAGGCGATGACGGATCTGGCCACCATTCGGGATCCACACAACTGGCAATGTTCAGAGACACTGTTTATGCTGCTGTTGTCAACAGTGCTTTCCTCCAAGAAGTTTTTCTCACTGATTTCCTCTCCCAATGGATACACATCCCACATCTGTCATGCCTCTGACAACGATAGCAGAGTAGCCACCCTCCTTCATGCAGTGATTCCCACTGAAGATGTGGTCTTCTTAACGCTGTTTGAAATCGAAATCCTAAATTTATACATACCGTCTGGGTCCAGTTGCCATCGCGAACGATACACCTCTTTGCTGACGAGGTAATGCCGCTTTTTGAGGGACCCATGGATGATTTGGCTCACAGTGGGACTTCAGCTCCACACAAGGGCTCTCTCATCACTTGACACGACATTACCCGTATGTGACCATCTCTGTCATTACCGGTAAACCAACTCATCATCACATGGCCCCTACGCGGGTTTCACATACTATTCAGCGCTCTCGCCCTGTCGCCTCGACCGTATCTATCTCACATGCTCCCTTGTTGGGGACATTCGGCTTGTCGAAGATTGGACTCATGCTTTCTCTCAGCACGAGACAGCTGTGATGCTGCCCTCACCCGCCAATGGTGGTGGCACAGTTGTAGCCTGCGGAAATGAAACGCTGCCCACATGACTGCCGACAGATGGTTGAGGGCGTGTGAACCCTTTGTCGTCGAAGTTGCCCTACCTGCACATCCACACTATACTGGTGGCTATCCGTTGCGAAACTGGCTTTAAGCAGGGCGGGCATTGATGGGTGGTGGGATATAACGAAGTCGTTAAGACTTGGCATGTGAGTGCCACAGAATTTTATTATAGGATTTTATGTGGCTGCACTTCATTAGCATGTTCTACCACCTGACAGGTGACAGTGCATCGAGCTAAAGCACAGATCATTTCACTCATATGATGATGTGTGAAAGGCACCATTATCAGGACCCGCATCAATGACTGTATGCCTCACAAAACTCTGCCGATGTATCACCTCCTCACAGAACGCTGGCGTCGTCGTCGAGCTCTCATAGACAACCTCACCGATGCGGAAGGACGATGACATGCTATGCAATGCGCCACTGGTCATACTTTTCGTACCCATTTCACCCAGCTGTCCACTGCCGTCATACATAACTCAACCTTAATTGAGGAAGTAACAGCAGTCACCGTAAATAGCGTACTAGAGGGTGTGGCTTTAAAACTTCTAAGGAGATGTGACCATGGAAGAAGTCCTAGACTGTATTAGGGCGGGAGCTGCCAGTTACGTCCCCAGGACCTGACGGCCCCCTCTCACATTTTACAGGTGTTGTAGCTATATATTGGTGCCTATTTGGACGTACATCTGATGTTTCCTGCTGTCCCCAACAACGATGACCGCAGCCACTTCCTCGATGGGGTAATTACCGCTGTCCCTAAACGTCATGGGCGATCGTGGATCTGCGATTACCGGCCGGTCACCCTACTCAACAGCGACATGAAAATTTTCGCCTATTTGTTGACATCACGATGGAAGAACTCAGCACTATGCATCATATCCCTCGACCGAACTTCCGTGGTTCGTGACAGTAATACTGATCCAGCCCTTGCCATTTGAGGAACGTGATGGCAATCGCCAGGTCGCAAGATCTGCCTTGTGCATTGGCATCGGTTGGCTTCAGTCAGGCATTGGCGCTGGACTTCGCCAACACCAGGTGCCGCTGCCATTGACGAACATCACTTCTGTTGTATAGCCTATGCTGACGATGTCGTCCTCTACATCTGCAGTGAAGATAATGTCCGCCTGGCTCCGACCTGGGGGGCGCCATATGTTCAGGCATCGGACATTTCTCTTAACGTTTCCAACTCTCAGGTTCTGCTCATTGGAGAGGGCCTACTGGAGAGATATATCGCTCCTCTAAGCGTGACCATCTGCTGCTTGGACACTGATGTTATGAATGATCGTCGTCGTTCGGCGGTAACAAACAACACACGTCTCCTACAAAAGATGAGGGCTATCTTCATCGTCACCAGCTTAGGTCCATTGAGATTGCACAGCTTATGCAGTACATGAATGTCTACCACGCCTCTCGTATCCCTCTTGTGGCACAGGTATTCCTGGTCGCGATTACCATCGCCAGTCGTATGCTAATGGCGATGTTATTCAAAGTACAGTATGCCTCCCTTGCCCTTCCTCGGGAGCGTGGTGCGATTGGCTTACTCCAGGTGCTGAACAGAGTTACGGTACTTTTTGTTAGGTGCTAAATGAAAGGCCGGGGCCGTTGCCCGGCGAACCACATTTTACACGAATATGAATCGGTCTCCATGTCAACTTCAGTGATGTTATCATACTGTCCACGCCCGTTTTATCACAGTTGACATTTCTTCCTGGAATTAAGTTATGTCCTGAAATGCTTACCACTGGCATGAATACTCCAGACAAGGACTGTGCTATGAGCAATTGGGCGTTAGAAGGTATGCGCTTTAGAGCGCATGTTTACTGGACATTTTTTCTTGTTCTGGACCATACTACCATTTCCCAAAATATGGAAAGCAAAGAGCTTGCAGCAGAAGACATTTGTTTCACAGTATCGAAAATTAATAATTGCACATAGTTCTTAAGGTATGCGTTTTAAAGCCCATGTTTACTTGACTTTTTGTTTCAAATGGTCATTCTTGTCGTATCCCTGAATGTTTACCGTTACTACTGTATAAAAGAAGGAAATGTAAGCAGGCGACCCTGGTGCAAGTCCTGGCCTTGCCATACATTTTAATTCATTGCTTCAGCTTCCATCCTAGTCGAAGACAAAATCGAGACTCAGTATGTCTCCGGAAAATGTAATTCCATCAGATCAATAGATTACATGTGCCCCAGGTGCAGAAAATGTAAATTAGGTTGCCTACGCTATGGTGCAATTTCATTTCACTCACGCTGTGCTACTGAACCTTGCATGTATGATTCAAGTGCTACTTCGTGAGCACTAGTACATCAGCAGGCAGGCTGAGATTATAGCACCATGTTGTGGCCTGGCCCTCGGAAAACATGTCATTATTCCGAAACTAAAAGAGACGAGTTACGAAGCTCAGTAGGAGTAAAAACACAAAACAATTATGTCGCCATTTAGCACCTGAGAATGACACACTAAAAAAAAAAGAAAGGAGATGCACCACTGCACCACGAAGAAAGAGTTATCTGAATGGGAGGGAAACTGGTAGATGTTATGTTCACGTACAGACGAAAATTTATTACAATTTCAGAAAAATTGGATGATTTGTTCAAGAGAGTGAACTTCACAAATTGAGCAAATCAGTAAGACTTTCGTCCACCTCTGGATATTATCCAAGAAGTTATTCGGCTTGGCATTGATTGACAGAGTTGTTCAGTGCTCTCCTATTGCATATCGTGCCAAATTGTGTCTAGGTTGCGTGTTTTATCACCAAATTCCCAAGCTGGCGAGGGCCCTGCCCATAATACCTCAAATGTTCTCAATTTATTAGAGATCTGGGAACCTTGCTGGCCAAGTTAAGATTTGGCAAGCACGGAGGCAAGCAGCAGAACGCCTCGCATAGCGCGGGTGGGCATAAGGTTGCTAAAATGTAAGCCCAGGATGGCTTGCCACGAAGGCCGACAAAACGGGGCATAGAATATCGTCAACTTACCGCTGTGCAGTGAGGGTGCAGCAGATGTCCACCACAGGGATTTTGCTATGAAAAGAAATTGAAAAGAAATGGCAGCGCAGACTGTAACTCTTAGTTAACGGGTCACTTGCCGGGCGACGAGCAGGCTGGAATTCCATCGCTGTCCAGGGAGTTTGGAGGCACGTCTGCGGCCTCGACTCTCATTGAATGGAGTAGAATTGTCTTCAGTGATCAGTGCCGCTTTCAACTGAAGCCCGATTAACGGAGAACACATTTCTGGAGACTCCCCAGACTGTGACGCGATAACGTCCCGACTGTCGGCCGCTATACAGCTCGACAACCGCAGTGGTGGTCTGGGGTGCCATTTCTTTTCGTAGCAGGACCCCTTTGGTTGTCATGTCGTAGTCCTACTGCACAATAGTAGGTCGGCGATATTCTACGCCCTGTCCTGTAGCCCTTCATGGCAAACGATCCTCGACTTACATACATGGCAGCAAGATAATGCCCACCAGCATACGGTGATAATGTCTATTGCTTGTCTTCGTGATTGCCGAACACTATCTGGAAGGTCCACCGGATCTCTCCCCAGTTTAGAACGTGTGGAGCGTTATAGGCAGGGCTCTCCATACTGCTCGTGGTTTTCATGATCTAACGAATAAATTTGACATAATTTGGCATGTCGTGCCTGACGAAGACATTAAACAAATTAATCAGTCAGTGATAAAAACTCTGTATCATACGTTTTTAGTCATAATCCTGTGACCATGTTATAGACCATTCTTTGGTTTAAATTCTGAGGAAGACACTCCTAGCAGTGTCGAAACCCGGTAGGTTCGTTAAAAATAGTGACCGAGGGCTGTTTGCTTTCAATTATTTTTGCATTATGGCCAGAGGTGTAGCAACGCGTTATTGACTTACTCAGTTTGTGAGATTCTTTCCCATTAATAAATCTTCAGTTGTATTCACACTTTTATATTACATCTTCCGATTTCCTTCCAATACGGATGACCCCATCACGATGTGTTGCTTTTTCTTTGTCTATTTAATTTCATTCTCTTCAAGATAGACAGTCCAACATACACCACCGGACGCATGTACATAAGATGTATGCTGATTTGACTATATTACAGTGGAGTTTTAAGTGATATTGTGCTCAGCTTGTCGTTTAGACTATGGCACGTACGACTCAAGCATTGTTTTGTGGCAACTAGTACATCAGCAGTGGCACGTTGCTCAGAAAAACATTGTGCTATCCTAATAGCAAACTAGATGCGTTATGAGCATGACTGGAAAGAATTTCGGCAGAGCTGCTATCGCCGTTCAGGACTTCATAGTGGTGAAACGAAAATGATTGTATGGCTTGATGGCTGGGTGTCAGCACCTAGATACGTTCGGCTGCCGAGATGCAGGACTTTCCAGTTGACGCCACAATGGATGACTTGTGTATCGATGATTATGAAATAATGATTAGAACTAAACGATACCCAGTCCCTGAGGGGAGAAAATCTCCGATCCGGTCGGTTATCGAACCCAGGGCCAGTTCAGGGCAATGAGATGTACTGACCTCTCAGCTAAGGGGGCAGACTTCAGAATTATACTTCAGTAAGATCAGTCCACATAGCTGTGTTCTGTAAATTCACGACTGCTATTGAGCAGCGGGTAATAGGGGTTGTGTAGATGAAGTATCAGCATAGAATGTCATGTATATACCACGTTTATTGCGATGACATGAAGATGATAACAATAGCCGTGGTAGAAAACAGAAAAAAATATGATTTGAACTCATCTTGTTGCGACAACACTGTCCAGGGGCATCTAAATTCTGTTCAGATATTCCAAAAATGAGAACCGGTCTCGCTACAAAATGACTGAAATACGTTTCTTAGAATTTTCTATTACAAACTTTTCTGTTATTTCCATAACGTTAGAAACTCATGTCATATACTGTAAACTTGCAAACTTCTTGAACTAGTTACTTTAATAGCAAACGCTGCTGCTCGTAACAAGTCCATTACATTGCCAGCGCAGTCCACAACTTAACCATAACGCCGAACAAGCCATTCTGCCACACTTGGCACCAACATACTACCCATGACAATGGTGATGCAAAGAAAATTTGAAATGTCCTGCATTCATATTAAAATATAAACTGTGACACTGATTAGTGTGGATTTAAAAGCTGAATGTATGCGATATTCCAAAATATAATTTGTATTAATATTTATAATTACTATTTTGACTAATTCTGTTTGGATTAAATGTAGGAATACCTAGATGACTTACATCCTCGGAGATACCATAATTGTGCCTTTTGAACTTAGGCAAAATGCTCAAATAAACTGCAAATAAGACGAAGGACTGCTAATAACTGAAAATAATTTGGATACAACGAGCTTCCCTGCAAAAAGCGAGATACGCACGAATTTGTACAAAACGGTAACGGTAATTTCTGATGAGAAACAAGTATTCCTGGATCCAGTAAAAAATGCGTAGCACTAACTTTCGGTTGTTGCAGCACCAGCTGAAAGATCACAAAGAAATGTTGGTGCATTAACAGAGCAATTCCGGTGTTGTTGCTCGGTGTCAATTCCGGAACTAGCGTTTGTAGTCTGTAGATTATGTAGATAGTAGAGGTTGATAAGGAAATCTCTTTCTGTTTCTGATAACCTTTGACTACATTTAATAGCAGCATCTTTCCGTAACAGGTCTTTCGGAACGCTTACATTCTTCTCTGTTCCAGTTTTGCCACAGCCGGTGATTAATTTGGATCCAGTACTGAGCTTCTGACGTACATTCCTAAAAGTTCATTTCTCTTATGACGGCCTATGTTTGATGCTAGTTGAGCTCTTACAACGAGAGTATGTAATGTTTTTGGCTAATTGGTCCTATATTGAGATGCACCGAATCTGAAACAGTATGTTGTATATTGGGAGACAGGTACTCAAGAGAAATAAAGTTATACACCCTATGTGGGAATAAGTACGTTGTACAATGTAGGACACATATTACTTTCTCATCACGTACGTCTTGCATGGTCAATAGCGTGAAAAATCGGAAAAATACGTCTTCTCATCTCCCACCGGCAGTTCAGAGCAAACTCTTACAAGGAAACGTTGCCTTTTCTGCTCTGTGAATTGCTACTTTTTGAGACCATACAAACTTATGGCTCCTACATGATTTTCCATGAGAACAGTACTACACATCCAGGTACGATAATGAATAGTCGTTATGGTGCAACAGGGAACGAGCTGGTTAACAGAGAAATGGTAACTTTGTTTACAAACTCTTTTTGACAGTACGTAAATGAAAAGTTTTCAGGAATTACAGAAACGAAATTCACCCCCAAGCTTGGATTGACCAATTCCTAGATTCTTTGCCACCAAATTCTCCTCTTAAACTCAAATTATTATTTCTCTGCGGTTATTTGGAAAAAGAACCCGAAGCAAGAATGCGCTCCATAGTGAGAGATTGCCAAAGTGTAAACGATTTCTACCGAGCATTTGTGTCAGACTACTGGTGCAATTTAACAATATAATGTTATGACATTTTGAACAGTCTGACGTCTCTAGCCCAGCAAAGCACCTAGAAGACATGATACTCAGAAGTCAGTACTTATCAAATCAAAACAGTCTGTCAGAGCTAATTCACATTCCTTTAACAAAGTTACCTACACATCTGAGGCACGTAAATTTGGCCGACATATGTAAAGATGATCTAGAAGCACTTCAAACGTAATTTCAGGAATTGGAATAGGACAGTGACAACAGCTTAACCAGAAAACACAGTAGCAATAAAACAGAAAATATGGTATGCGAGTTACTTTTTGAAGGGCGTAAAAACGAAAACTATGGGAACCCAAACACAGAAACAATTACAGACGGGGTAACCGTCATCGTCCGTGTGGCGTACTGTCGTAATTATCATAAGAATCAAATTAATCACAGAAAGTACTCTAAATCGTATGTTAATCATGAAAATTTCAGGACCACAATTAAGATTGATCAAATCGCAAAATACATGGTACAACAACAATTATGCAAATAGCAACCAACACAGTCAACAGCCACACAACCACAGTAATCAACATCACAATCCACAGTAGTAAAGTTCTGCAGGGTGACCACAGCGCGACTGATGTCAGATGACCAAATCCACGAGATAATCGACGACAGGGAAGCAATACAGGACGAAATTGAAACTGTTCGGACACACAAGAGCAAGGGACTTCATCATATTTCGGATATCAAGCCATGTGTAGAATAATTCTATTTACTAAAGTTGTACCCATATGATAGAACTACGAGTCACCTATTTCGAAAATATTTCTTTCATTAGAGCGTACAGCAACAGTTAGCGATAAACATTGATAATGCACTGGAATTCCGGCAGGAAAGTGCCTATCAATCTACATCTACATATATACTTCGCTAGCCACCAAGTGGTGTGTGGCGGAGGGCACAATTCGCGCCAAAGTCATATTTCCCCCCTTCTGTTCCACTCTCGGAGGGAAAAACGACTGTCTGAACGCCTCAGTACTAGCTCTTATTTCCATTGAATGATGATCATTACGCGATTAGAAAGTTGGTGCTAATCATATATGCTCTACATTCACGGCGAAGATTGGATCTCGGAATTTATTGAGCAGCCCCTTCTGTTTAGCGCGTCGTCTATCTGCAAGTGTGTCCCACTTCAAACTTTCTATGGGATTTGTAACGCTCTCGCGATGGCTAAATGTACGTCACGAATCTTGCCGCTCTTCTTTTGACCTTCTCAATCTCCTCAATCAGACCCAACTGGTAAGGGTCCCATAAAGACGAACAGTACTCTAAGACTGGACGAACTAACGCACTGTAAGCTATTTCCTTTGTTGAAGGACTGCATCACTTCAGGATTCTACCAATAAACCGCAATCTAGAGTTCACCTTACCCGTTACTTGTGTAATCTGATTATTCCATTTGAAATAATTTTGAATAGTCAACCTAGGTACTTGAATGATGTTACCGCTTCCAAAGACTGATCATGTATTTGTACTCATACATCCGGTGCAGTGGCAGCAGTGATTGTCTGAAGTGCAAACAAACAAGATTTCTTAAGTACTAAAGCGTAAAAATAAGTCTGCATCATCGGATTTTGTATTACTTTTAGAGTCTACTACAAAGAAACGGCTCACCACAAGTGAATTATCCGAATGGCACGAAAATCGATAGACGTGATCTACATGTACAGACAAACAAATAAGTATAATTTCAGGATAAATGAATGACTTATTCAAGAGAAAGGCCTTCACATACTGAGCAAGTCAGTAACAGGTTGGGTCACGACTGGTCCTTAAGGAAGCAGTTATTCGGCTTTGTACTGATTACTAGATTTGTTGGATGTCATCCTGAGGGGTACCGTGCCTATTTCTGTCCAACTGGCGCGTTACACCGCTAAAATCTGGCTCTGGTTGGAGGAACCGGCCCATAATGCTCCATACTTTCTCAGTTGGTGAAAGATCGAGTTATCTTGCTGGCAAGGTAGTATTTGGCAAGCACGAAGACAGTAGAAACTTTCGACGTCTGCGGACCGGCGTTATCTTGTTGAAATGTAAGCCCAGAATGACAAACGATGCAGGGAGCCAAATCGGGGCGTAGAATATCGACGGCGTTCCACTGTGCGGTAAGGATGCTGCAGATGACATCCAAACGGTCCCTGCTATGAAAAGAAATGATATCCCAGACCATCACTCCTCGATTCCTAGCTGTACGGCGGGCGACAGCAAGGTTGTTATGCCATCACTGTCTAGTGTGCCTCCAGACTAAAATCACATTGACTGGAGTAGAATTGTCTTCAGTGTTTCCAGTCGAACTGAGCTCCGATAATCAGTGAAAAAATATCTGGAGACGCTCTCGACAGTGGTGGGATAACAAAGTGACTGTCGCTTGCCATACTGCACGACAACCTGGAGTGATGGACTGGGTTTCCATTTATTTTCATGTTGTTGTGGTCTTCAGTCCTGAGACTGGTTTGATGCAGCTCTCCATTCTAATCTATCCTGTGCAAGCTTCTTCATTTCCCAGTACATACTGCAACCCACATACTTCAGAATCTGCTTAGTGTGTTCATCTCTTGGTCTTCCTCTACGATTTTTACCCTTCACGCTGCAGTCTAATACTAAATTGGTTATCCCTTGATGCCTCAGAACATGTTCTACCAAGCGATCCCTTCTTCTAGTCAAGTAGTGCCACAAACTCCTCTTCTCCCCAATTCTATTCAATATCTCCTCATTAGTTACGTGATCTAACCACCTACTGTTCAACATTTATCTGTAGCACCACATTTCGAAACCTTCTATTCTCGTCTTGTCCAAACTACTTAGCGTCCATGTTTCATTCCCACACATGGCTACACTCCATGCAAATACTTTCAGAAACGACAACCTGAAACTTAAATCTGTGCTCGATGTTAACAAATTTCTCTTCTTCAGAAGCGCTTTCCTTCCCATTGCCAGTCTACATTTTATATCCTCTCTATTTCGACCATCATCAGTTATTTTGCTCCCCAAATAGCAAAACTCCTTTACTACTTTAAGTGTCTCATTTCCTAATCTAATTCCCTCAGCATCGCCCGACTTAATTACACTACATTCCATTATCTTCGATATGATTTTGTTGATGTTCATCTTATATAATCCTTTCAAGACGGTGTCCATTGCGTTCAACTGTCCAACAGAATTACGGTGTAATCGGCGAACCTCAAAGTTTTTATTTCTTCTCCATGGATTTTAATACCTACTCCGAATTTTTCTTTTGTTCCCTTTACTGCTTGCTCGATATACCGACTAAATAACGTCGGGGAGAGCCTACAACCCTGCCTCACTCCCTTCCCAACCACTACTTCCCTTTCATTTCCCTCGACTCTTATAACTGCCATCTGCTTTCTGTACAAATTGTAAACACCCTTTCGCTCCCTGTATTTTACCCCTGCCACCTTTAGAATTTGAAACAGACTATTCCAGTCAACATTGTCAAAAGCTTTCTCTATGTCTACATATGCTAGAAACGTAGGTTTGCGTTTCCTCAATCTTTCTTCTAAGATAAGTCGTAGTGTCAGTATTGCCTCACATGTTCCAATATTTCTACGGAATCCAAACTGATCTTCCCCGAGGTCGGCTTCTACCAATTTTTCCATTCCTCTGTAAAGAATTCGCGTTAGTATTTTGCAGCTGTGATTTATTAAACTGATAGTTCTGTAATTTTCACATCTGTCGACACCTGCTGTCTTTGGGATTGGAATAATTATACTCTTCTTGAAGTCTGAGGTTATTCCGCCTGTATCACACATCTTTCTTACCAGATTGTACAGTTTTCTCAGGACTGGCTCTCCCAAGGCTGTCAGTAGTTACAATGGAATGTTGTCTACTCCAGGGGCCTTGTTTCGACTCAGGTTTTTCAGTGCTCTTATTTTCATAGCAGTCACTATTTGGAAGTTATCCGCAGCACCCATAATGCACAGGCGTCTGGCGACTGTATTCTACTACATGGTTCGTTGCTCTTCTTCCCGAGTGACCCTCGGACTACATTTCGGCAAGGTATTGCCTGACCGCACAAGGCGACAGTTTTTTGTTTTGTTTTTGCGAGACTATTGACAGGAGATCTTCATAAATATATCGCAGACATCCAACAGAATGTAACAAAGGAGGTTTAAGCGCGTTGTGTACATAGTTCCACGTAGTCAGCGCGTACACAACTTTCTTACTAGAGCTCGCCCCGCTAAGCACAACAGCACAGACGCAGCGCTCGTCAGTCTTCGCGCTACGAGATGGCGCTGCCGTAGAGACGGACCAAATTCTGCTTCCGCTGATCCGTGTATTAATATGTAACGCAGCCAATGAGATTGCCGCTAACGTAGAATATTTTCTCCTCGCGGATCACACTCGCACAGTGTTACATGAACGCGCCAGGTATTATAACGAGTGTACAGACCTCCGATTAGTCAGTCTGCATCAGTCTGTACCAGTGTGTACGAATTCTACATCTGTCTGTACCAGTCTATAGTCAAGTTTCAGCCTGCGCCTAATAAGATTACCATATTCCTGTACATAGCCATGAAGATAAATGTATAGACACTTTTGTCAAGTATCAGAGATGTATGTGAGAATAAGATTAACGTACGAATACCAAAGGAACTTCAGATTGTCAATTGTAAATAGCATGCAGAACCAAGTGAAGTAATTTTTATGCTTGTTATTATTTTCATAAATGTGTGTGAAAATTAATCAAGTTCTGTTTAAAGTTGGTTACTGTAAATCTGCTATTCTAAGCGTGCAAGTGTTATTTCTATCGTGTGACCTAACGGCAGAAGATAAACACGCGACGATAAGACCCCGAGACGTATTGCTGACACTCGCCTTCTTCGGTAGAGCGACAAGTCAAATAATCTGATGGTGTGTTTACTGAAGGTCTTACAGTACGCACACCACAAAGTGTTGCATTGAAAATTTAACTGCTTGCTGCCAAGTCTTAGAGAAACGCCAAGGGGGCTGCTTTTATAGGAGCTAGGATCATTACTTGCTAAGTGGAATTTCTATTTCTTTTTTAAATCTGTCATGAAACTTTTCTGACAAAACGAGTATTTCCCAGGCCAGTTTTATTCTTCCCAACGAGTATGTAACCAAGAATTGCTACAACATTCTCTCATTTTATGGTCTAAGTAGAGTACTCACTGGAGTAAATCCGTGTTCCCCTGACTGCATTCGGCCACAGCACCGAGTGGCGGTCGCTAAGCCGCTATGTCGAAGAATTCAGCGATCGGCGTCCCTGGCGCGCCGCACACCCGCCCGCGCCGCGCCGCGCCGCGCTGCGCCAGGGGCTTGTCCGGCGGCCGCCCGCGGGGAGACGGTCTCGGTAATCGGGTTGGCGCTCTGCGGGCTCAAGATAAGGGGCTCGGGCCGTAAGCCGCCTAGTCGCCCCGCAGCCACTCCTCTGCTCGCCTCGCGTGTCGCCGCCTGCGGAAGACGCCGGGGGTGGCGGGGGCGGAGGAGGGCCGCGGGGGCCCAGTCCTGCATTACAATCTCGCCGGTGGCACTCAGACACTCGTGTGTGGCATGATAAAGCCAAATACCTGTCTTGTTTTAAACAGTCACGCTGATTAGCCAGAACGTTATGACCGCCTACCTAATGGCCACTACGTCTACTTTCGGCAAGGATAACAGCGACGACCAGTCGTGGGAAGGAAGCAACGAGGCCTTCGTAGGTGTCTGGACTACATGTGCACACACAAGTAAGCTAAACCCCGAGAATTCATGAAAGGGGGCGAAGAACTCTAACGCCATATTCAACCACAGCTCAGGTGTGTTCGACTGGTCCAGATCTGGCGAGTTGTACTGCCAGTACATCAATCATAAATCGCCGCTGTGTTCCTCAAAACATTCCCTCACACTTCTGGACTCGTGACACGGAGCATTATCTTGTTGAAAAATGCCACTGCCGTCGGGAAACATTAATGGGTGTATGTGGTCTGCACCCAGTGTACTGTGCTCCTGTAGTAGAGGTGTCAAGGAGCTATTCGCGCGCTCTGATTGGCATGATGAAGAAGCCATCGGGATTCATCACATCATGCAACGCTCTGCCACTGCGCCAACTAACCGTTCTCATTACAGTCGTAATAGCCGATGTCGTGGTGTTAACTTTGGTACATGCTTGGGTCGTCGGCTGCGAGGGTACAGCATTAAGAGTGTTCGATTCACTGAGCGTTCAGACAAACTTGTACTTAGTCCAGCATTAAAGTCTCCTGAAACTTCCCGGCTGATTAAATCTGTGTGCTGGAAAAAGACTCGATTTCGGGACCTTTCCATGTGCTAGTTCTGCAAGGTTCGCAGAAGAGCTTCTGTGAAGTTTGCAAGATAGGAGACGAGGTACTGGCGGAATTAAAGCTGTGAGAACGGGGCGTGAGTCGTGCTTCGGTAGCTCAGTTGGTACAGCACTTGCCGGCGAAAGGCAAAGGTTCGAGTCTCGATCCGGCACATAGTTTCATATAAGCGCACACCCCGTTGTAGAAGGAAATTTCATTCTATTAAAGTCTCCTATTAGTTCCGCCACAGTTCATCGCCTGTCCTTTCTTACCAGTCTGCCCAGCCTACGGCGTCCGACATCTGTAATGAGGTGAGCCCACCCAACCCTACGACGCCTGCACGTTGCTTCACCTTGGCTTCACCACGTCTTGAAGACACTCCAACAGCACTCCTCAACAAGTGCTACAGTTTCCGAAATGCTCCTGCCGACACTGGGTTGTCACAATCTGCCCTCCGTCAAACTCAGATAGATCAGCGCCTTCCCCATTTTACACAAGGACAGCACGCTCACAGGTACTACATGCTCTGTGCATGTGTCTGGCTAGCAGTCACTCCTGAAAAAGTGGCGCTGCTATAGCCTGAACGTGATGATATTGATACTACGTCGGTGTTCATAATGTCCTAGCTGTTCAATGTACCTACACATTGTCTTTGAAACCGAACAATTTGGAAATAACAAATTTCGGTCATGGAGGAGTGGTGGTGATGGCGGTCGTGGTGATTTTTTATTTATTTATTTTACATTTATAGTTACATAGGACCAAACTGACGAGCGAGTCAGAAAATGAAACTAACATAAATGAAATAATTCGCAGACAAATCCTGTGCAGATGGCAAGCTGCGAGTATATATTACCATGATCAATAAAGTAATACAAGCATTAACTTAATTTTTCCAGGTACTCACTGATAGAACAGAAGGAGTGATCTCAGAGGAAATTACTCTGTTCAGTCCTGAACGATCAAGGATTACTGTTATGATTTTTCAATTGCTGTGACAACCTATTGAAAGCGGATGCAGCAGGATCTAAACGCCTTTCTGCACAAGCATCAAAGAGGGGGAATCCAAATGCAGATTACATTTCTGCGTAGTATTAATTGAGTGAAAGCTGCTGATTATTGGGAATCAGCTCATTCTGTTAACAAGAAAAATCATTACAGAAAATAAATATTGGAAAGTCAATGCCAGAATTCCGAGACTCTTTCGCCGATTGAAAATTATTTTATTTGCATACAGATAGCTTCACCTATTGGGTGAAGGGCTGTGACCCATACGACGTAATGAGGTGCAACGCCAATGCGATCTACATTTCTTCCTATGCAGCTGATAATCGTTACGGTATTTTTCCATAGAACAAGGATGTTATCGGTCGAATGAATGACGGGGCGAAAAAGTTGCCGATTGCCGAGTTTGGGGGTCTTGTATCCAATATGTGTACATACTGTGCATTAGGAGATACCATCTAGAGAAAGGCATCACCCACAAGATTGAAGATTACTGGCAGTGCCTGTATAGTTGTGTCGGCAGTGTTCTACCACAGCCGCAGCATATGGTGCAGGCAATTAGTATTCGTAAATCTAAAGTATTCACAGTTGTGAAAACTGACACTCTATAGCCGAATAATAGAAGCGATGCCACCATATCTGTATGTGGTATACAAGGATCGTTCCAGTGAATTCCATGGTAGTTGGCATTTCCTATTAAGTGGTAATGTTTTGAACTGTACTTACAGATTGCGCGGGCGATTTCCTACATACTACGCTCACGTTGTATTTTCGGTGTAGTTCTCCTTCTTATGAATGTCGATTTGCGGAAAACATACATTTAACATCTTCAGAAAACCAACAGCCATAGACACAATAATACATTATACATCTAACCATCCCCACAGCCAGAAATTGCAGCACTAGGATATATGTTACATAGATTAAAGAGAATCCCATTAAACAAGAAAAACAATAAAAAAGAAATGAGCACAATCATACAAATAGCTACGAACAATGGGTATGACACACATGTAGTACACAGGCTCAATCAAAAAATAAAAACACTAATACAAAACAAACACAACATTTCCAGAATACAAGGAAACTCACAAGATGAAAACTTACACACTCAATAAACACACACAATGACAACACCACACAGAATAGAAGCAAATGGTACACCATGACCTACACACACAAACTAACACACAGAGTTGCAGACATCCTAAAGCGACAGTGCTTCTAAATAGCATATAAGCCTGGGCAAACCATCCAATCACACCTAAGCCAGCCAGATACCAAGAGGGACAAATTCCAACAATCAAGAATGTATCAACTTGAATGACAAAGTTGTGATACAGTATACATAGGCATGACATGCAAGAATTTTAAAACATGATACAAAGAACATATCAGGTGTTGGAAATACGAAACAAACCATTACACATTTGCAGAACATTCAAAACACCATAACCACCATTCCACAAACATGGAACAAGAAATGAAAATAATGATAGTAAGCAATCATCACAAACGTCTTCTACAAACACAAGAAAATTTCCACATTCAGAAAGCCACCGCAGAAAACAAATATGTGATAGACGAACACACACATATCAGAACAGGCTCGTTACTACACTTAATGTCCTCCCCCGGTAGCTGAGTGGTCAGCGCAACAGACTGTCAATCCAAAGGGCCCGGGTTCGATTCCCGGATGGGCCGGAGATTTTCTACGCTCAGGGACTGGGTGTTGTGTTGTCCTACTCATCATCATTTCATCCCCACCGACGCTCAAGTCGCCGAAGTGGCGTCAAATCGAAAGACTTGCACCAGGCGAACGGCCTACCCGACGGGAGGCCCTCGTCACACGACATTTCATTTCACTACACTTAATAAAAGAAATGGTAAGATAATAAAAAAACCACACACACACACACAGCCCACAAAAACAAAAAAACACAGACACAAACAGTCGGCAACAGAAACCAGAACATTGCATCGAAACAAATGTTCATTTCATAGTACTGTGAAATGTGGGAAAAAACCGCAAATCGGCATTTATAAGAAGAAGAAGAAGAACACCAAAAATGTAACAGGAGCGTAATATGTAGGAAATCGCCCATTCAATCTGTAAGTAAAGTTCAAAACATTACTACTTAATAGGAAATACCAAGCGCCAGAACTGTTTATAACTTATAGGTACAGTGACCAAAATGTAAATTAAATAGCAAACATATGTACATATTCCAGGCGATTGATGATTCCTTGCAGAAAATAAAGGCGAAACGTGTATGGCACTAAAATCGTGTTTTATTCGGTAGCTTTCAGACGGTCCATAAGTAAAAATTATCAATATATCGTAATATTAACAGCAACATTAACACCAACATTCAGAAGTCTTAAAAGCTTCAAACACTCCTCGTCCGCTACACTGAAGTGAGTCATTTTCCGTATCATTTAACTGATGATGATCTCATTCTCTTCTTGGGGTACCTGAATGTGTAAGTAGTATTCCGTAGCACACCATACCACAATAAGCTGCTTCTTAGTATTCATAATAAATCACCGCATGTCCCCGAGGTACCCCATAAGCAGTTTTAGAAGAAAACAGTCAGTAAATCTCTTGCACTCATCCCTATTCTATTTTCATGGCTTTTCTGTGAACCAAAACACACGGTTAAGTACAAAAGTCTTCATAGTGTTTAAAATAGTAGAACACTTGTCTTCTGTTGGTCAAGTATTGTAGTAATTTTTCCAGAGGTTGTAGATCACAAAATAAGTCGAAATAGTAGACTTATTGTATGTTTTTCAACACACGCCACATAGTGGATTTCAATTCCTCCAGCAACAACTAAATTCACAGTTCCACATTTTCTGGATTTCGACATAATCTTCAGTACTGCAAGTCCTGTAAACATAGTGCAGAATCTTGGAATGTTGAAGTTTCTTCTAAACGTTTAAGCAGGTCTGTACTTGTAAGCACTATCCAGCAGGATAGATGAGGTTATTTTTTTTTTTTTTTAGTTTATGAAGAGACATAGCCCTTTCTTGCATGGTTTTCGGTATATTGCTAACCCAACGGCTGCTGCTTCCATCAAAGTGTTATGTCTTCTTTCTTCCTCTAGCTGTTCCTCGCAATTCCGTGCGTTCTTTCTGTCCTGGAACTGGCTCCAGGACAAGCAGTCAGAGAACCGACTGCTGAGAGACCTGTGACACCTAGAATGAGGAAGGGAACAATTCCACCTGATGTCTCTTTGATACTTCAAATGTTCAAATGGCTATGAGCACTATGGGACTTAACATCTCAGGTCATCAGTCCCCTAGAACTTAGAGCTACTTAAACCTAACTAACCTGAGGACATCACACGCATCCATGCCCGACGCAGGATTCGAACGTGAGCGGCCGGCTCTTTTATACTTCAGAGTGCTTTTACCTGCGTACATCGCCACCAGGATACTGTCTTTTAAACATACTTGCTGTGACTTCTTCTTCAACTTTTTCTTCTTATCGCTTATTGCGCAACATGTTGCGTTCACAACTTGTTTGAAATTCATTCCCAAACCCAAATTAATTTTACCACACGTGCCTTGCCTTTATCAGCTAAACTTCGAGCAGCATGATGTCCTGGCAGATCTTCATTTTCCATGTATGCAATGTCGTGTCCATACACAGCCCGTCGAGCAGGCTAATCCCGCTATCACTGCATGTCAACTGTTTTTGAAGCTTTGTTCCAGGTCTACAGTGGTCATATCCGGAAACGTGTAATTCCATCAGCAGTTTGTCGGGAATACCACGGCCTCCTCTTTGTGTCTCTTTTCACATATGTTATGCTGCTGTGGTTGTTGTGGTCTGCGCAATCTATTATATAGAAAATCGTCAGCTTCAGTCCAATTGTTTTGCATCGCAGGAAACTAAGCCATTTAACTAGCGCTACGTTGCCTTCACGTCTTATCATGAGAAACACATCGGATTCTAAGCTTTCCTGCAGTTCCTCTGTGTAAAATCATCTTGCTATTTCGGTACCACTGCTAGTCTTTAAGATATAAGCTCTTCGCACATTGAAAACTGTATCTCAGCTGAACAGTTTGATATGCATTGCTTCTCAAGTGCTGTCTTGTGTTGTGAAATACATACTAATTCATCCACATTAAATTTTTGTTTATGGAGATCCAATATTTTAAATCAGTTTTATAATTTATTTAAGAGTCCGTTATCGTGATCATCAATTGGTCAGATTTATATTGTGCTATGTTAGGTTCGATTGTACTACGTAATTATTTATAGGGGGGTATCTAACCATTTGTATGAACGAAAAGACTAAATCGCATTCACATTTGACTTTTTATTGTTCTGTTCAGACATTCTGTGATACTCGCCTTTGGGTGAGTGGATGTAGTGGATGTTGAGTAGTGGTATATATTCCCTAGCATCTGACCATGATCTTGAAACACCTATTGTAAAACTCTCCACCATGATCTCTTTGAAAACTGTTTGGAAATTGATACATTTCTGTCTGCAACAAACACTCAAACACATTTGCTACATCATCCCTTGTTTTTGTTTCCACAGTTAATACCCAAGCAAATTTAGAGTATGTGTCAATGATCGTTAAAATATAGTTGAAATCATTATTCGCACACGAATATTCTCATATCTACGAGATCAGCCTGACATAGGTCACTCAAAACCTTCAATAACAGCGTGTTTATGAGGATATGTTTCGCTTGCTGGTTCTTGAACTACTGTCTCTATACTTATTCTATGACACCTCTCTCTAAGCTCTGAAATTACTGATACATCCTCACCGGAATGAGCTCCATTACCAGTGACAGCTGATGTCACGTGCAATCACAGCTGATATATTATCTCATTATGATTATCATACTATGTATAGTGTCGGAATTGGTTGTTCACTCTTTTATACTGAATGTCAGTACCAGGACAGCTGCTATTTTCACGATGTAATATAGTTTTTATAATAATTTTGTATTTTACACTGCCTTAACTTTTCGTTACTCCATTTGATTTCTTATGTAGGTCACTAAATTGCAATATTTCACCATACATTTCCAGATATTTATCTGAATAATTTAGAATCTTAGAAGGTCTTAGGAAGATAAGATTAAGCACATCTAGTGTCCTCTGAAATTTCCTATCACTGATCCATATTGTGTTATCACTTAAACTTACAGGCTATGCGTCCAGTATGTGTGATTTTACTCTGATTACCCCAAATAGTGTGTCTATCCTAGGACCACGGTGACAGTTAATGAAATTGGCAATAGCATCATCGTCATCATTACGTAATTTTACTGAGAGATACCTGAAAGATTCAGTAACTGGCTTAAAGTTTTCTGTTAGTGGTTGAGCCGACTCCAAATGTCCTAACCTTAGCAGCTGTCAAACAGCCTTCCATACCTCGATGACCTTATTCTTACTCGACATCTTGTCAAACAGGTAGCAAAGTTCTGTACAGAGTACACCTTATATAGATTCTTTTCATTTGCATCGAATTAAGTCATTCACTAACTCTTCAGTTATGTTCACGGTGTTATTTAATGCACATTAATACGCATTAATAAAGGTCATTGCAAGTTTTAATGAATGTTAAATAAGCATATATGTTTCTAATTCTAGTACAAATTAACTCGGAACAGAGGAGGGAGGCAGCAAAATACATTGTTAGATACAAATTGGAAGGGTCATAAAGGGTCATGATTCACTACCAACAACTTTGATCTTAGAGGTATTTATCGAAGGTCCTTCGAAGATTGAATTTTTCTTTTTAATGACAGCCTGGAAAGAGCAACGGAAGATCAGAATTTCAGGTTTAGATTAACGTGTTTATAGGCGGAAATAAAACATAACAACGCATAAATGTTATTTTGGCACTTACAAGATAGAACGAACATAAATGAAATGTTGATGATTAATTTGCAAGTCGCTGAACGAGTCCCTTCGCCACTCACTCTCATGGCTGCTTGATTTAACGAGTTCTCATGGCTTTCGCTTTGTGCTTGGAAATTAGTCATTGAGCACGTTTTCAAAGTGCCCACCATTTGCTGCAGATATCTCAGAGGGGAAGGAGGAGAGACGTGGGCTGGTGAATTTCCAGAGGGTGAGTGGGCAATTAACTGATCAATTTTGTGAATTAGTCAATTAATTTGATAACTATTTGACATGAAAAGTGGACTTTAACCGCCTTTGTTATACTTCTGGACTGGATTGGCGATAATGCAGTATTGCAGAGCAACGATGAGGTCCACGGTATACCATATTTTCATCCAACGTTTCGTGGTCCAGATTTACTGTTAAGGGCACTTGGACTAATGACGATTTGTTTTTTGAAAGAGCAAACCGCCATTTGATTATATATATATTGCTATTTTATCTGCTGTACACCTAAACGTCTCCTTTTATACCTGTGACAAGTACAATGCTAAATGCTCTTAGATCATTATTGAGTGTTATCTGTTAAGGCTTTTGACTACCTTAACAGATATGACATAAAAATGGTCTAACATTTTTGGCGTTGTACTTGATAACAGCACAAAAGCCGAAACAAAGATAGTACAGTATATAATAATAAACAGTCAAATGGCTGGTTATTATTTTAAAAAAATATTACTTGACTTGGGCTCAACATCCTCGAAAAATTTTGACTGGTAGCTTGTTTCAGAAGTTCAGCTCTCTCTGAAATTCCCAGCTTGTAGAACTACCTTCATGTTGTTTTGGTACTGCTAGGGTTCGCGACTACGACATTCAGTCCTGCAGCGAAATTTTGCAGCTGTCGTCCTCTTATGTCCGGCCACAGTCATCTGCTGTGACCGTGTGTCACGATCACTCAAGACATTCTTTCATCCGCATTTTGACTTAGCGGATGACGTCTTCGGATTTTCCCTGCATTTGGTATAAATCTTCGGTAATGTGCCTCTTGAAGCACTGAACATTTTTCATAACTCGGTTACGGACGCACTCACCTGTACGTGAACCAACAATTTAGCAAAATAAAAATTTGCTTAGGTCCGACATAATGTACTACACAGAATACTGGTATGACCACAACTGAGACTTTCAACTTAATGAGGACAGCGCATAACAGGGTTCGTGCTGAAATACAACAGAGCAGCCTGCGTGATTGGCTAGCATCTGCATTTATATTCAAGCAGCCATTCCTCGCGATGTTTACATATTTTGTACAACACCTTTAGTTTGGTATGCTGAATTCGCTCTACAATAGCTAGACATTGTGTTATGGGCATGGCAGCATTTAGAGAAATGCCACCACGGCCGTATGTGAAGTATGCTAGTGGCAAAACACAATCAACGTCTTCGCTATCAAAGACAGTGCTGCCAAAGCAGCCATCCGAAATGCCTCCATAGAAGAAGACGAATTAAATATTCCAGAATTCGAATCAAGAACAGCTGCCAGCATGAGTGACGTAGAAGTAGATATCCTCGGATTAGTGAAGCAACTCAAACCGCTTAATAAAAGCAAGTCTTCTGGTCCAGACTGTATACCACTTACGTTCCTTTCATAGTATGCTGATGCAATAGCTCCAGACTTCACACCCATATGCAACCTTTCGCTCGACGAAAGATACGTACCCAAAGACTGAAAAGTTGCATAGGTCACATCAATGTTCAAGGAAGGTAGTAGGAGTAATCCACTAACCTACAGGCCCATATCATTAACGTCAATATGCAACAGGATTTTGGAACATATATTGCGTTTGAACGTTATGAATTACCTCGAAGAAAACGGTCTATTGACACAAAGTCAACATGGATTTAGAAAACATCGTTCTTATGAAACATAACACTTTACTCGTATGAAGTGTTGAGTGCTATTGGCAAGGGATTTCAGATTGATTCCGTATTTCAGGACTTTCGAAAGGTTTTTGACACTTTACCACACAAGCGGTTTGTAGTGAAACTGCGTGCTCATGGAACATCGTCTCTTTTACGTGACTCGATTCGTGATTTTCTGTCAGAGAGGTCACAGTTCGTAGTAACTGACGGGAAGTCATCGAGTAAATAGAAGTGATATCTGGCGTTCCCCAAGATAGTGTTATAGGCTCTTTGCTGTTCCTTATATATATAAACAATTTGGGAGACAGTGTGGGCAGCCATCTTAGGTAGGTTGCAGATGACTATGTCGTTTACCGACTGATAAGGTCATCCGAATGTCAAAGCAAATTCCATAGCAATCTTAAAAAAAAGAATCTATATGATGCGAAAATTGGCAGTTGAGCCTAAATAAAGGAAAGTGTGATGTCATCCACATGAGTGCTAAAAGGAATCCGTTAAGCTTCGGTTACACGATAAATCAGTCAAATCTAAAGTCCGTAAATTCAACCAAATATTTAGCAATTACAATTACGAACAACTTAAATTGAAAGGAGCAATCAGAAAATGTTGCGGGGAAGGCTAACCAAAGACTGCGTTTTATTGGCAGGACACTTAGAAAATCTATCAGATCTACTAAGGAGAGTGCCTACATCACGCTTGTCCGTCCTCTTTTACAATACTGTTGCACCGTGTGGGATCCTTACCAGATAGGACTGACGGAGTACATCGAAAAAGTTCAAAGAAAGTCAGCACGTTTTGTATTATCACGAAATAGTGGAAAGAGTGTCACTGAAATGATACAGGATTTGTGGTGGACATAATTAAAGCACAGGCGTTTTTCGTTGTAGTGGAAACTTCTCACGAAATTCCAGTCACCAACTTTCTCCTCCGAATGCGAAAATATTTTATTGACACCGACCTACATAGGAAGAAACGATCACTGTAATAAAATAAGGGAAACTCACACTATACGAGATTGGAATAATGAAGAATTGTTAAGGTGGTTCGATGATCCCTCTGCCAGGCAGTTAAATGTGATTTGCAGAGTATCCATGTAAATGTAGATATAAAACGAATGAATAAATCTGTGGTCCCACATTACGTTTTGCACAGTAAAATTACTTGTTGTAGATGCAACGCAGCTGATTTACGCGCTTAGCTGGTTAGATGATCTGAAATTTTTGTCGTAGAATGTGAAGCCAAGTCGCATATATACTATACGAAATACTTTCAGTAACCTCAGTAATCTTAACAAAGTTTGACAGTTAAAGCTGTCATTAGTATCAAATTGATAACAAAAAACTTTGTAGCGGGATATACTGTGCATTCCTTCATTATGAACAAAAATTATGTGAATAATTTGATTGTTACATATAAAGATAGCACTTAAAGGGATATAAATTGGTCTTTCGTGTGTCATTCTCGGTGAATAGTTGGTGGTCTTGAGGTAAGTGTGTAAATTCACTTAGAAATCAGTTTATGGAGTAGTAATTGTTAATACTGTACGGTGAATACAATTAATAGGTGTTCGTTTTACAAATGTTAGTACCTTCAGATAGAAACAACGCTGACAACCGTTGATTTTGTTTCATGAGATATTTTTCCGTTTTTCTTCAGCGTTAAGTCTGCTAGGCAAGCTGAAAAAAATTCTACACTGAACGCAGAAACTAAACGTGTAGCTGGTAATTAATAAAAGCTCCAGTCATATTGTTACAGAACAAACGGATTGTACACTATTTGATTCCAGTATCGACATTTCCAAATAATATTCATCCTTCTCATATTACCTTATCTTGTACCTGTCTGCTGGATTCATTTTATTGTGAACTCGAGTAGCAAATTTGCTTTGCCGTAATTAACTCTTTCGCTATTTACCTTAAACTAATTGCTTTCTGCTGCACATCCATTGGATACAATGAAATTCATTATGTACAGTGGAACTTTAGAACCTGCAGAACAAGCCTCCAATCCATTGCACGTGAAACTAATCTCTCTTCAATACAGACGATAGTTTGTCATTATTAGCTAATGTCGTCACCGAAGAGCAATTAGCTGTTTCTGATAAATGAAAGCAGAAACTTGTGAGGATATCAGATCGAGATTTTCTTTGAGGGTCTCTGACGTTGTGTCCGATTGTATAGCTCACTCTTAGGAACGGTTTGAACCAACACCTTCACTTCATATCTCGGAGAAGACGCTTGCTAAATCGAGTAATGATGAGCAAATGTTTTAGCTGAAACACTGCGAATGCTTCAGTTGCAACGTCCAACTTAATCACCGAATTCGATAATTTCTGATATTGCCTTAAATGTGACATACAAAATCGATAAGTATAAAGAATGTTATTGAGACATTGTAAGACAAAAAAGAAGAAGAAAAGGTAAAGAAACGCCGCACCACGAAGGAATTCCGCGAATGGGACTGAAATCAGTGAACGTTTTATACATAGACAGATAAATAAACTATTACGATTTCAGAACAATTGGATGACTCATTCAAGAAAAGCAGCTAACAAAACAAGCAAATGAACCTCTGGCCCTTATGCGAGCAGTTATTCGGCTTAGCATTGACTGACGAAGTTGTTGGATACAGTGACTTTGCTGTCCCATTTAATGTCGAAAGCTATTATCTCACATTATTTTAAATGACCTTATCATCGACGTGACATTACACTCTGATGCATTTTTGCAGTTTTATTTGTTTTTGGCCACTAATTAAGATTTCACAACAACACTTGAAACTATTCTTAGGGTGAGCAATGTCCCAGATCGAATAACAATCGTAGATCCTACATGAGGGGTATACATCAGTGAGCCGTGGTAAAATTTCCTGTTTTGAAGAGGGCGTCGCAGCTCGTAGTGTAAAGCAGTCGCCTTCCGTTTCTGGCGGTGGCGCCGCTGTGGCAATCGCAGTTTTGGTGTCTCCCTCTGGTGGGAAAGCGGAAAAGTTGCCTGATCACGAGCATTTAAGGGGCACTGTGAGCTCTGCAAAGGGTCAGCCTGTCAGTCTCGGCGAGTCTGGTCAGTTGGTCAGCCGGGTCTGTGTGGGTCAGTCAGTGTCTGTCGTCCGGAGTGCTAGTATGTGTTACGCCGCCAGTCTGCTCGAGTTGCTTGGGCAACGGTCATTGGCGGTGAGATCGGTCGGTTGGTCGGGCCCACAGGGACTTGTCCGTCTTGAGCGTAGGCGCATGTGAGGTCCCCACGTGAGTATAGAAAGGGGTAGTGGCTGCGCGGTCGACACGAATACAGCAGGAGTCAAACCACGACATTGGGCTGGCCGGGGCGAGCTGCTTCGCCGTGTGACGGGAGAGCGGCGCGCCTGCCTGCGTCCGTTGAAGCGGCTGACAGCGGACGGTTCGGGACAGCGTTGGGGGTGCTGCGCCAGGTCTTCGCCAGAAATCGCCGATTATTAGAAGTTATGTGATTGGAGATATGTTGTTTCATTTACTTGTTAAATTCTACTTGCTTTTTTGGTGAGGTCACCAGCCGCTTTGTTTTGGGGTCGTCCCACCATTCTTATTCGTTTGCCCACCCGCGAGAAGGTTCTTATTTATGAATTGGGTGGTCCGTTTTCGCTTGTGGAGTTGGGGCGGGTTAGAGCAATCTGCGGTTCGGGTTGTTCAGTAATCCCCCTGTCAATCTGCCATACATTAATCGCTGCCTCTGTCATGTTTGTCGGATTCGGTGTTAACGGATTTATTGCTTAAGGTGTAAAGGCCGAATTCATGAAATATGTTTTTTCCTTGTCTATTATCTTGCGAGGTGGTATATGTGTAAGTTGCATTTTCGGTGTTTTGTACCTTTTCCATCCCTCTTACGGGGGTGCATAGTTTATATGATACTGTGAGTTGTTAAAATTTTTAGTTTAAAGTAATCTGATGTGTTGCACATTTGCATCAGTCTAGTCTCTCAGAGGTGGTTGTGAGCGGTCGTGACTACGGCCGTGTTAAAAGGGAGCTGCGAGGTTCTCAGCCCGAAAGCTTATAGTATCCTCTGAACAGATTTTAACCTGATATTTACAGAGTTCTTTCTGATTATAATTTTAAATCTGTTTAAAAGAAAAGGACTTGTAGGAATAACATTTCCATTTATTAAAAAAGAAATTTTAAATTTGTTTCATCAGTTACCAGTTGGCAACTACTTCCACGCTCGCATAGTGTGATGAAATGTGTTAATGTTCTTGATGAATCACCAGCAAATACAGTAAATTCGTAAGAAAAGCTTTTGAAAGTAAAATGACGGTTCAATCAGGCCACGTTTATTAGGGTCTCACTCAACAGCTTTCCTCACATGAGTGAGTTCCGTCTCAGGTGGAAAACTGTGACCAGTGAGAACCCACTTATCAACAATGGTAGTGTACCAAACAATATGAAATATAAACGTAGAGAATCTCAGCTTTCTGTTGACGTGTGGCAAGGTAAAATTTGATTTCTGATATGGTAGAAGGAATGTACCATTTGGTGACCATTCCGTAAAATTTAACACTTTTGTTTTAAATACAAAGACAGGCAGTTACTTCACTATTAGGCTATACGAAACAAACCATCTTCTATGTCTACACGTGGACCACATACGCCACCTTAGGATGTGCGGCAGAGGGTAGCCTTGGTACTGGTATAAGTAAGCTCACTTACCTGTTTCATTGACGAATGAGGATTAACGATAGTCGATAAACCACCTTGGAAAACAGATTCTTTGATTATCTCGTCGTGGTGATTTCACGAGTCGAATGCGGGAGGAACGAATACGGTGGCCAACTCCTCTCAAACGGCACGCACAACAGTAATCTTCTCTGTAATACACGACACCTCTTGTGTAGCAAGTGGCACTCGGGTTTGTCGAGCACCTCCATAAGGGCCCGACGGCACTGAGGTGCCATTCGAGCTCTGCCGGCAGAGACGGCAGACACTACCTGTGGGACAGAATGCGGCTTGCTGCTACTTGCGCCTGACTAGGACATTTCTGTTTGCGATGTATGTAAACGATCTAGCAGAAACCGTCGGATGCATTTTTAAGACATTCTGAAGTTGATGCTGTTGTCTATAAGAAAGTAGCCAGTCCAGAAGACAGTATCGATATCCAGAAGTACTATGGAGGATTGGCGAATGGTGCAGGCTCTGGCAGTCGATCCTTAAGCCTTCAGGTAAGAAGGCGTTGCTGACCTATACACTGTGCATTCACAATTTATTTTCCTACGTATGCACAATACGAGGAGGGGGGGGGGCAAAAGAAACCAGATTCTTGTCATAAAAAAATTATTGATGAACCTTTTTACAAAATTGCTTCAGTCACCTTCAAAATACTCTCATTACATGCGATGCACTTGTCAAGTCTCTTTTCCCACTGTTGGAATCGTGTTTCAAACTCTTTAAGTTTGATGTTGTCCAGTGCCCTTTCCGAAGCTGTTTTTACCGCCTCCACATCGTCATAACGCTCCCCTTTTAACGTTTTTTTCATTCGTGGGAATAGGAAAAAGTCGCACGGGGATAGGACCGGTGAATACGGAGCGTGGGGAACGACAGACCACTTCTGAGATGCTAAATAGTGGGTCACTCGTAAGGCCGTGCGTGCTGGAGCGTTGTCGTGACGCAGAAACCAGTCACCTGATTGCCAAAGTTCCGGGAGTTTCCTCCTTACATCCTCTCGCAGACGCCTTAAAACATCCAAGTAAAATTGCTGGTTAACAGTCTGGCCAGGGGGTGCGAATTCCCGATGCACAATTCCACGAACATCAAAAAGACAATGATCATCGTCTTCACATTTGACATTACTTGCCTTGCTTTTTTTGGTCTGGGAGAGTTGGGAGTCCTCCACTGGCTAGCCGCTTGCTTGGTTTCTGGGTCATACCCGTAACACCAACTCTCATCCCCTGTAATGACTTCGTACAAGAAGTTTGGATCACGTGCAATCTCTGTTTTCAAGTCCTGACACACGTTCATGCGAATGGTTTTTTGTTACTGTGTGAGAAGGCGAGGAACAAATTTAGCAGCAACACGTCTTCTGTGCAAATCCTCACTCAAAATCCGCTGGCACGAGCTCCAACTGATTTCTGTCTCTGCTGAAATTTGGTCGATTGTTTGGCGAAGATCCTCGTTGATCTTTTGGCGGACCTTTTCAATGTTCTCCTCATTTCGCGACGTTGAAGGGTGTCCAGAATGAGCTTGGTCTTAAACACACATCTCACCACGTTTAAAGCGCCCAAACCACTCGAAAACCTGTGTTCGGCTCATAGCGTCCTGGAATGCTTCCTGAGGCATTTGGTGCGTCTCCATTGCAGTTTTTTTTACGCGGGAAACAACATTTCACAGACACTCTTTGTTCTTTTAAAGTTGCCATAACGACTTCGAAGAGGTAACCCGCCAACAGGCAGAGAAACACGATACCACACTTGCACGTTCAGCTCTACACTGACGCCGTCTGCACAGCTGTTTCACGAAGGTCTCAGTTAATACCATCTAGCGTGAGAATCCTGCACTACGAGTGGCAGCGCCCTCGGAGTCTGTATTCACACATTTATCATTGATTACTTATTGTTCAGGCGGCGGCAGATTTGCGGACAGACGTGACCTCCGTTTTAAGTGACACTGATACGAACGTGGTTAGAATTATAAGATCTTGTGATGTGTTAACAGGGTGAGCTGGTGACCCCGTCTTTTGTGAGTGGTTAGCCAGTCACATTTCCCTGTGGTTTGCTTTTAGCTCTTCTGTGGTTTTACTTCTGTTCTAATTCCAGAAATAGCACCTTACACGCTTTTCGTTTGCACTTAGGCATGTGAGATAGAGTGATTTACTGGGTCAACACCAGTGAGATGGGAGCGAGGGAATGAGTGTCTTTTATGGGTTTCGTCCTCATAGGCTTCATCGTCACTGTATGAGAGCAACTTGAGACTTTGTCCATATTCGTTTAACATGTGTAACTGCGTTGATCGACTCAGCGTTGAGCACCTGTAGGTTCCACTGCCAACAATTAATTACTGGAAACAGTGCCTTCAGTAAAATATATAGGAATAACTATCCAGAGCGACCGTAACTACAGTGAGCACAGAAACCAATACTAGGAAAAGCAGGTGCCAGACTGAAGAATCTTGAAGGAATCAAGGCATTTGTCCGATATATTCTTGAGCCTGTTGATCTATGTGGGATCTTTACCAAATAGGTCTGATAGAGGAGGTACGACGAAGAGCGGTACTTTTCGTCACGTGAGTGGATGGTTGGCGCGAAAGTTTTACATATATATACACTCCTGGAAATGGAAAAAAGAACACATTGACACCGGTGTGTCAGACCCACCATACTTGCTCCGGACACTGCGAGAGGGCTGTACAAGCAATGATCACATGCACGGCACAGCGGACACACCAGGAACCGTGCTGGCCGTCTAATGGCGCTAGCTGCGCAGCATTTGTGCACCGCCGCCGTCAGTGTCAGCCAGTTTGCCGTGGCATACGGAGCTCCATCGCAGTCTTTAACACTGGTAGCATGCCGCGACAGCGTGGACGTGAACCGTATGTTCAGTTGACGGACTTTGAGCGAGGGCGTATAGTGGGCATGCGGGAGGCCGGGTGGACGTACCGCCGAATTGCTCAACACGTGGGGCGTGAGGTCTCCACAGTACATCGATGTTGTCGCCAGTGGTCGGCGGAAGGTGCACGTGCCCGTCGACCTGGGACGGGACCGCAGCGACGCACGGATGCACGCCAAGACCGTAGGATCCTACGCAGTGCCGTAGGGGACCGCACCGCCACTTCCCAGCAAATTAGGGACACTGTTGCTCCTGGGGTATCGGCGAGGACCATTCGCAACCATCTCCATGAAGCTGGGCTACGGTCCCGCACACCGTTAGGCCGTCTTCCGCTCACGCCCCAACATCGTGCAGCCCGCCTCCAGTGGTGTCGCGACAGGCGTGAATGGAGGGACGAATGGAGACGTGTCGTCTTCAGCGATGAGAGTCGCTTCTGCCTTGGTGCCAATGATGGTCGTATGCGTGTTTGGCGCCGTGCAGGTGAGCGCCACAATCAGGACTGCATACGACCGAGGCACACAGGGCCAACACCCGGCATCATGGTGTGGGGAGCGATCTCCTACACTGGCCGTACACCTCTGGTGATCGTCGAGGGGACACTGAATAGTGGACGGTACATCCAAACCGTCATCGAACCCATCGTTCTACCATTCCTAGACCGGCAGGGGAACTTGCTGTTCCAACAGGACAATGCACGTCCGCATGTATCCCGTGCCACCCAACGTGCTCTAGAAGGTGTAAGTCAACTACCCTGCCCAGCAAGATCTCCGGATCTGTCCCCCATTGAGCATGTTTGGGACTGGATGAAGCGTCGTCTCACGCGGTCTGCACGTCCAGCACGAACGCTGGTCCAACTGAGGCGCCAGGTGGAAATTGCATGGCAAGCCGTTCCACAGGACTACATCCAGCATCTCTACGATCGTCTCCATGGGAGAATAGCAGCCTGCATTGCTGCGAAAGGTGGATATACACTGTACTAGTGCCGACATTGTGCATGCTCTGTTGCCTGTGTCTATGTGCCTGTGGTTCTGTCAGTGTGATCATGTGATGTATCTGACCCCAGGAATGTGTCAATAAAGTTTCCCCTTCCTGGGACAATGAATTCACGGTGTTCTTATTTCAATTTCCAGGAGTGTATATATACAACAGAGAGATGTCTACTATTGAAATTTCGAGATATAACATACCGGGCAGAGACTGACAACATATTGTTTCCTCCATCATACATGTCGCGAAATGACCACGACGCCCACTTTCAATGAACTGGAGCTAATACAGAGGCTTACCGACAATCGCTCCTCTCACGCTCCATTCAGTTGAGTAGGGAAGCGGAAAGACCCTCCACCAAAAGACGGCAGGTAATTAGCGGAATAGTGATGTAGATGTGGATTCACACCTGCCTGTGTTTGGCTGCTGCCCCAGAAGGCCTGCTGCCACAAGGTTCCGCCAGCAGCTCAGCCAGCCCGGTGAAGCTGACGGTGGAACGCATGGCGTCTTTTGGGCGGTCCGAACCCAGGACACCGGCAGGCCCGCCAGGCGCAGGTGTGCCTGCCACCCACACATAGGCAGTTTTCTGAATGCTATGGTTAGGGCAGGTTTCCGACTTTGCCCCGACTGTGCCCCTGCCGTGTCGCGTCGCGTGCATTCCCACATAGTACCAGCTGTGTTAAGTCACCAGTGGAGCAAATAGATGAGGCGGTTGTTGTGGCCCTCGCAACTTATTTAGTTTTGTTGAGGAGAACACGAGCGTGGGAAACAAAGAAACGTCGTTGAGGGTTCACCCTCTATTCAGACCTGGTGGTGAAGGGGGAGAATAGACTCTGACGCTGCTGTGAAATTCGTGGATTATTTTGGAATGAGTTTCACTGAATTCAGGAATTTATTGCAATTTGTTCTTCGGGAGCTACAGAAAATATACATGAAATTGAAAAAGTATATTTCACATAAGAAATACTGGCTGTAACACAAAAGTATGAACTTACAGTTGCACTTAAGTTTAGTTTTGTGTATAATTACGCATTCTGTATTCACACATTTATCATTGATTACTTATTGTTCTCTCTATTAATTCGTTTCAATTTGCTTTCGTGTAGCTGTCTTGCAAGTGGCAATTCACAAGTTTCTATGAGCTTCAGTTACAGAAAATTTCCTGCATCAGTTCATCGTATCATCATTTCCACCTGAAAGTTCGTGTGGAAGCTTTTGACGCCCTTTAAAATGCCGCAGCCAACCGAGGCAACGTGGAAGAAGATTTTAGCGAGATGTGGCAGTTCCCTTACTGTGAAGGTGGTACTGACGGAAAATATGTATGCATACAGCCTCCGCTAAATAGTGGAAATCTCTACTATAATTATAAAGAGGCATATTCTAAAGTCCTCTTGGCATTGGTGGACGCGAACTGTAAACTTATTTACGTTGATGTTGGAGGATGTGTGAAAGCCAGTGTTGGTGGACTGTTTGCCAACTCTTCAATGAGAGCAATGTTCGTTCACAACCAAATGAACGTACCAGATGCATCATTACCTCCCAAGGCCAAAGAGGAACTGCCGTTTATTATTATTATTATTATTATTATTATTATTATTATTATTATTATACACGTAGTACACCCTTTGTGGATCACGTGAATCTTCTGTAGTTCTTCCTACGGTTTTTCCATGGGACCTTCATTTTCTCACCCATGGCTTTCTTTCATGCGTCCACTTTGTACGGGTCTTTTTGGCTCTTGTCTCTGGCTGGACTACCTACTTGTCTATTTTATTTCTGTAGATGTTACTGCCTACAATGTCCTGAAAGGTGAGTTGAGGGTCAGTAAGATCTCTTCATACTTGTTCGACCCATGTCATACCTTTAAGGTTTTCAGTGGCTTTGAGTATCTGGCGTGTGAGACTGTACTGAGGGAGTCTGTGTATGTGTCCATAGAATTTAAGGCATCTTTTTCTAATGTCACCAGCAGTATTTGAAATTTTCTCTGTAGTTTTGTTGGTTTGAAGTCTATATTGAGATTCAGTTTTTTGTGGTCCAAGGATTTTACTAATGATCTTTTGTTATTCTTTTTGTAGATTTTGTAGTAGCACCTTGTTATTGAGTGACAAGGTTTCTGCTGCATATAACACCTCGGGTTTTATTAGTGTGGTTAGTCCTGATTTTTTGCATGCATGGACATGCACTTTTTGTTGTATAGTTGGTGTGTCCGACCGTAGGTTCTTTTTAGTTTCTGCGCTCGAGTTACATGAGATTTTTTTCTCTAGTCCAGTGGGTTCCAAATTTTACCCCAGGCATTTAAAATGTGGAACTGTGTTAATCCGTCCACATTTAGTGTTGAGAATCTGTATGTTTACGAGTGTACACAAAAATTCCGTTTTCTCAAAAGAAATTTTCAAGCCAACCTTCGCGGCGCATTCCTTGAGTATTTCTATTTGATGTATTGCATTTTTTTCACTGTTTGTCAAAACTGCAAGGTCATCGACAAGGGCTTGACAGGTAACTTCAGTTTTCTTTCTAATCTTGACTGCTTTCCATAGGCCATGTTTTCTCCTTCCAAACTTCACTTCTTTCGATAGGCCACGTTTTCAAAGGTCACTCTCCCATTCCTTTATGACCTTGTCCAAAATGATATTGAACAGAATTGGAGATAGTCCATCTCCTTGTCTTACTCCAGTTTTGATCTCAAAACATTACGAGATTTCCACCCATGAATTTTACTTTAGAGGTTGTGTTGCGCAGTGCCTCTTCAATGAGCTTACGTGTTTTCTGGTCAAGTACGAGTTCTATTAGAGTGCTGACAAGGGATTTACGGTCGGCTGAGTCATACGCCTTTTATTATAGTTGGAGATGCAACGTTGCAGCAAAAAAATATTTAATGAGACCGTACACTCGAAATGTAGCCTCCCGAAACATACCACAGGCTATATTCAATTACCGCCTTTCTCATGCCAGACGAGTTGTGGCGAATGGCTTTGGAATCTTGGTTCAGAGTTATCCAGTGCTCTACAGCCGATTACATGTCCAAGTAGAAACTGCAGATGTGATTGTTCTTGCTTGTCTTGCGTTTCATTACGTTTGGAGAAATGTTGTCTTACTTAATCAACTATCTAACGAGACTTTTCCCGTACAAACAGTCTTTGAACCTCTACAACATATAGGCACTCACGCTAGCTCCGACAATAGTGAAGTTAGGCGAAAATTTGAACATTACGAACGTGAGGCAAGTGCCATGGCAGGAATTCTTGGTTTAAGGACATAAATTTGTGACAAATTTTGTAACTGACCTGTAAAATCCTTCAAAATTACCATTAGTTTATTGTTTCCAATTGTTTTTTTCTTTTGTAAAAGTAAAATGTTAAAATTAAATCTTCTATGAACACCATCATTCCCATTTGTTTATAGTACTACACTAATCTTCCTTTTCTCGTCTCAGACTTTCTTATTATTACCTTGTAGTTTTAATACTCTGCCAAAAACAGAAAATAATTAAAGAGGAATAGCTCAATCAAAAGCACTGACGTATTCTTACACTCGCGTACTGACACATTTATAAGTGAGTGTATTAGTTGAATAATGAAATTCTAGCAGTAAAACAATAATAATAATACATTAGCTGTAGGCTCTTGTCTCGGTTTTTGGTCCTGCTTTTCACGAACTGAGTGTACATCATGTAAGTTGGCGCATAGCGTTGTAGAAACTGACAATGAAAGCGATACAACAGGAACGGTGAGCTCTTTGTTGACTCGCTTTCATGGCCAATTTCCAACACGATACTTATGCGATGAACACGCATTTTATGTGTACCACGATTCTTGAAGAACGCTGATGAAGGCGGCTTCAAATTTCCACAAAAACTACTACCCATGACTTTTATTAATATTGTTGTCATGTAGAGTGCAATAACGACGACGAAGTAGCAGTTCCCACGTTGGGAACCTCGGCAGCAAGGCTGGCCGCATCATAGGGCACAGGGGTTCGCCATTAGGGCGAGGAGGTAAGCAAGATGGGAGAAGGCCACTTATTCAATTTTTTACCACCTTTTCAGCTATAACAAGGACAAAAAAGAAAAAAATGCGTGATATTTTGTCTTTGAATGAGAAATGCAAGCAGAAATAAAGTAAGTAGTTTTCAGCTTATACTTTTTATTCACTTTTACTTTTTCATATTTACATACGTATTTTAAGAAGCAGTAAATCACAGTAATTCTTTTGGATGATTTACCCAGTAACTGGCATGATTTGGCTATTGTGCGGAAGCTCCAGGGCCTGTAGGACCTACTTCTTGTGGATAGTTCAAGGGAAACAGAAAACTTTAGGACAAATGGCTATTGTGGTTATAGTCATTTCATTTTTCTCGTTTCCTCAGTATTTCATTTTAATTTCATTTTAATTAATTTTAATTTATAATTACGTACCTCTCAAATAAAAACTGAAACGTCAGTTCTACAGGGTGTTAAACAATTCGTCATACACACTCTTCTCGAGGCTGTAGAGGGAACTTAGTAGATCAAGTTTTACATAGGAAACCATGTCCGGAAATGTCATCCAATGACATTACAGAGTGTCGAAGTTACAGGCGCCTGTAAATGAATGTATTTTCCAGTGTGATTTCGTGATGATGTTACAAATGTTCAAGGATAATGGAGACTGATAAATGTATCAATTTAAGACAGGAGTCCCTGAACCGGAAACGAGCCAGTCCAAAGTTACAAGCGAAAATCTTTCTCATACCTCTGTCAGTGGAATACATGTACCGGTACTGTTCAAATGGCCCTGAGCACTACGGGACTTCAATTCTGAGGTCATCAGTCCCCTAGAACTTAGAACTACCTAAACCTAACTAACGTAAGGACATCACACACATCCATGCCTGAGGCAGGATTCGAACCTGCGACCGTAGCGGTCGCGCGGTTCCAGACTGTAGCGCCTAGAACCGCTCGGTCACTCTGGCCGGCCCGGTGGTGTTGTCACTAAGAATGTCGAGTACGCAATTTTCCGAGATGGTAGTATGTACCAAGACAAGTATAAATGTATTGTAAACATGGCTCTAAAACGCATACCTTAAGACTTCCAAGCACTACTTCATCTTCGCTAGAGTAGAACACATCTGCTCTATTGAAAGACTACTCCTTACTCTTAAGGTACGGTATGCATTTTAGAAACCATGTTTACTAGACATTTTTTCTTCTTTTGGTCCATCGTACCACATCTTAAAGTTGTCTACTCTACAATCTTAGCAAAAAGAGAACCGCTACTTGTACTGCACTGTTAGAGGTATCAGAAAGGTATTCGCATGTAACTTTCGTCTCGTTCGTTTCCGAACCATAGGCCCTTATCTCAAGTTGATTCAATATCCTTCCCTATTGTCATTGAATGTTTGTACCATCATCACGGAATCGCCGTGTAAAAATACATACATTTACAGGCTCCGGCGCTAAAACTTTGACGCTCTGTATCGTCTTTGGACGACATTTCCGGACATGGATTCCAACGTAAGACTTGATCTACTAAGCTCTACTACCTCTTGAAGTGTGTAACATGAACTGTGAAACACCCTGTATGTGTACTTTAGTTGTAACTAAAACTGTAAATATCACTGCAGACAACAAATAGTTAACTACTTGTTAGAAAGCTCACAATAGTCTTTTATTGAGACGAAATTACGTACCTTAAAACTGTGTCCTTTCCTTCAGTTCATCTCAGGAGATCTCCGCTAGCTCGTCAAATGAACCTAGTGGCATTCTCACCAAACTCAAAATTTATCACTGAAACATCCCCTTTGAAAGTAAACAATGAATGTGCTGGTAATACTTCTATGTTACTTGATTTTCAAACACCAGAGTGAAATTGAACGTACTGAGACTGTTTTCTCTTTACTTATTCTGATCATTTCTAAACTGACACACAATATCTTAGCGCACCGCAATCTGACTTTTAAAAATCCATAGAAGAGAATAGCCCTGACTAACAATAACCTATACCCTTCATGAGTGAATCACTTACCTCACAAAAATCTTCGTCGCTCAAACTACTGCAATACAGCGAGCGCCGGTACTGCCCGCTAAATAAAAGATTCTGACTACTGAAGGCACTAACTACTGATAGGCATATCGTTAGTAAATGTGAGGTTTTGACAGTGAACAAACAATGTATTTACCTTAACAGTGTTAAAAAGTGTTCGTGACATCCAGTTTAACAAATTTCTTTTTGTGACGGAAACACGTCCAGATCGTCCACTCACAGTAACATCTCAACTTTGGCATCTCTCTCCACGTATCTACCACTGCTGGCGGCTCACCTCCAACTGACCAACGCTATGGGCTGTTCACATCCAACTGCCCTACACTACACTGGCGAATAACTTCCAACAATGAGTCCAACCAGCCACAGACTGCACACAGCGCAATCAATTTTAAAAGAGAGCGTTACGTGTCGTTACCAACATAAAAACCTAAAGAGCCTACTTACAACACTGTAATTTTCCATATCATTGTAGAGTGTGAGAAATAACCTGTTTAAGTAACGATCACCAAGGAATGAATGCACCCAGAAAATCTTTTCCTGCGACTTCTCATTCTCCTGAGCGCAGACTGAGTGAATTCTTCTGGCGTGTCAGCTGACGTTTCGTGCTGTTAGACGGGAGCGCTGTCATCAGAGAAGCCGTGGAGCGCCACTGCGGCGGAGCCCAACCATCTCGCGCTGTCTAAGCGTAAACGTGACGGAACGTGCAATTCTTCTTCGGATCATCTCCAACACTCCTATTAATCCTGATTAGCTACGGTTCCAAGACTGGCGAGCAATAGTGAAGAATCATCTGTAAAAGCGTTTGGTAGGCCACTTCATTCGTGGATGCATTACATATATTTAAAAAAATTTCAGTCTTAGCCTGGCACTTCTGTATTCTACGCTTCGTCTTATGTGGTCATCGCACTTTCGGCCGCCCCTCTTTTGTTGTTACAGTCAAACGCAGTATGGGGACTACTCAAGAGGACGTCGTTATCAGGAGAAAGAAAACTGGCGTTCTACGGATCGGAGCGCGGAATGTCAGATCCTTTAATCGAGCAGGTAGGTTAGAAAATTTAAAAAGGGAAATGGATAGGTTAAAGTTAGATATAGTGGGAATTAGTGAAGTTCGGTGGCAGGAGGAACAAGACTTTTGGTCAGGTGACTACAGGGTTATAAATACAAAATCAAATAGGGGTAATGCAGGAGTAGGTTTAATAATGAATAGGAAAATAGGAATGCGGGTAAGCTATTACAAACAGCATAGTGAACGCATTATTATGGCCAAGATAGACACAAAGCCCATGCCTACAACAGTAGTACAAGTTTATATGCCAACTAGCTCTGCAGATGATGAAGAAATTGTGGAAATGTATGATGAGATAAAAGAAGTTATCCAGGTAGTGAAGGGAGACGAAAATTTAATAGTCATGGGTGATTGGAATTCGTCAGGAGGAAAAGGGAGAGAAGGAAACATAGTAGGTGAATATGGATTGGGGGGGAAGAAAAGAAAGAGGAAGCCGTCTGGTAGAATTTTGCACAGAGCATAACTTAATCATAGCTAATACTTGGTTCAAGAATCATAAAAGAAGGTTGTATACATGGAAGAATCCTGGAGATACTAAAAGGTATCACATAGATTCTATAATGGTAGGACAGAGATTTAGGAATCAAGTTTTAAATTGTAAGACATTTCCAGGGGCAGATGTAAACTCTGACCACAATCTATTGGTTATGAACTGTAGATTAAAACTGAAGAAACTACAAAAAGGTGCTAATTTAAGGAGATGAGACCTGGATAAACTGAAAGAACCAGAGGTTGTATAGAGTTTCAGGGAGAGTATAAGGGAACAATTGACAGGAATGGGGGAATGAAATACAGTAGAAGAAGAATGGGTAACTCTGAGGGATGAAGTAGTGAAGGCAGCAGAAGATCAAGTAGGTAAAAATTCATGGAGAAGAAATAAAAAACTTTGAGGTTCTCCGATGATATTGTAATTCTGTCAGAGACAGCAAAGGACCTCGAAGAGCAGTTGAACGAAATGGACAGTGTCTTGAAAGGAGGGTATAAGATGAACATCAACAAAAGCAAAACGAGGATAATGGAATGTAGTCAAATTAAATCGGGTGATGCTGAGGGAATTAGATTAGGACATGAGACACTTAAAGTAGGAAAGGAATTTTGCTATTTGGGGAGCAAAATAACTGATGATGGTCGAAGTAGAGAGGATATAAAATGTAGACTGGCAATGGCAAGGAAAGCAATTCTGAAGAAGAGAAATTTATTAACATCGAGTATAGATTTATGTGTCAGGAAGTCGTTTCTGAAAGTATTTGTATGGAGTGTAGCCATGTATGGAAGTGAAACTTGGATGATAAATAGTTTGGACAAGAAGAGAATAGAAGCTTTTGGAATGTGATGCTACAGAAGAAGGCTGAAGATTAGATGGGTAGATCACATAACTAATGAGGAGGTATTGAAGAGAATTGGGGAGAAGAGGAATTTGTGGCACAACTTGACAAAAAGAAGGGACCAGTTGGTAGGACATGTTTTGAGGCATCAAGGGATCACAAATTTAGCATTGGAGGGCAGCGTGGAGGGTAAAAATCGTAGAGGGAGACTAAGAGATGAATACACTAAGCAAATTCGGAAGGATGTAGGTTGCAGTAGGTACTGGGAGATGAAGAAGCTAGCACAGGATAGAGTAGCATGTAGAGCTGCATCACACCAGTCTCAGGACTGAAGACCACAACGATATATCTTTTGAACACTATTAAGGTAAATACATTGCTTGTTCTCTACCAAAATCTGTCATTTGCTAACTATGCCTATCAGTAGTAATTAGTGCCTTCTGTAGTTAGAATCTTTTATTTAGCTGGAAGTATTGGCGCTCGCAGTATTGCAGTAGTTCGAGTAACGAAGAATTTTGTGAGGTAACTTATTCATGAAAGGTATAGGTTATTGTTAGTCAGGGCCACTCTTTTGTTGGGATTATTGAAAGTCAGATTGCGTTGCGCTAAAAATATTGTATGTCAGTTTAGAGTTGATCAGAATAAGTAAAGAGAGAAATCTCTGAGTACTTTCAGCTCTGCTCAGCTGTTTGAAAATCAAATAACGTAGAGGCTTATCAGCACAGTAATTTATTAATTTTTGTAATGTGACGTTTCAAACTGACTACGACCAGGAAAGCGGTGTGCTGACAACGTGCCCCTACACATCCGCATCCAGGACGTCTTTCAGCTGAGTATGACACAGCGATCAGTCGGTATCGGTAAGTATTTAGTTGCTTATATAAAGAAAGAATAGTCTCCTTGTAGTTTTGTGTGCGATTCACACGCATACACCACTCCCCTAGGTAAGGGTTCATATTGGACTGGCTGGGTATGTTGGTTACGAAGTAGTGCAAGGTAAAAGATGAAGTCTGCGCCGGTCGCCCGTGACTAGGCTATTGGCGGTCTGGAAGGAGGAGATAACCCCGCTTTTTACCGGGATTGAACCCGATGTCTCCAGAGCCAGAGTCTACCACTCTACCCGGTAGACCACCATGGATACATGCAGCTGCGTAATATGGTTTTAAATAAAATTTTGTAAAAAAGAGTCACACACACACACACACACACACACACACACACACACACACACACACACAGACACACGTTTCGGAGCGTAGAAATTTCCCGTCCCGGGCGGCTGTCAAACCCAGGGCTCCGCGATCGAGAATCAGCAATGCTAACCACCAAACCACAAGCATCCCACTCGGATGAAATCTGTTGTAGAGAATTTACATGGGTACGAGGGTAACAGATATTATGACGCATAGCTATAACGCAAAATATCGGCGCTCTTCGCTTGTGAATATGACTTTATTGCCGAAAGAAGTGATATACACACTTATATCACACTATAAAGATTGATCTCCTGAAATATAGTGGCTGAGAAGCAACAGAATTATTTCAAAACTAGCTTGTTTTCCCACAGCTACGGCCACCTTTTGCATATGTAACATATTCAAATAACTTACGGAAATGGAGACGAGTGACGTCGTCGACAACGGCCGATATTTCGACAGGAGCTCTCCCCGCCATTTTCAAGGCATAACTGCAGCAAGTACGCGGTGCGCAAGGAATTTTGAAACCTCGGTTTACAGAGAAACACCGAATAGATAACATTCACACACACACACACACACACACACACACACACACACACACTAAACACTTGCGCCAACACACACACCAAAAATGACCGACGTCCGAAGTAATCGGTAGTGAAATTAATAACCAACTGGTGAAGCAGAATAACACTGTTCCTCTGTTTCTTGACTAGCGCTGTTGATTAAATATCGATGTACCAACATATAGATATTCTATCTAATAACCGTCGATATTTTTGTGCGACATTTAGCACCGATATATCGAGTGCTGATACTTTTATTTTATATTATATTTTTTCAAAATTCTCGATAAATATTTGAAATTGTTATTTTGAAGAAAGCGGTCTAGGCGCTACAGTCTGGAACCGCGCGACCGCTACGGTAGCCTGTTCGAATCCTGCCTCGGGCATGGATGTGTGTGATGTCCTTAAATTAGTTAGGTTTAAGTAGTTCTAAGTTTTAGGGGACTGATAACCTCAGCAGTTAAGTCCCATAGTGCTCAGAGCCATTTGAACCACTTTTTGCACTTTGGAAGAGGGGGGAGGGGGGTGGCGTTAACAATCGAATAACAAGATTTCCGATGGTAAATGTGAAGAATTAGCATATAAATTTAGTGTGCCATTTCTTCACTTCAGATTCTCCAAAAACTGTTGCTGAAAATTGTGAACAGAAATGTGAATGATGGACTTATTCGGGGAAGGGGACCAAACAGCGAGCTCATCGGTCCCGTCGAACTGGAGCACGAAATTGGCCGTGCCCTTTCACAGGAACCATCCCGGCTTTTACTTGAAACGATTAAGGGATATCAGGTGAAGCCTAAATCACAATGGCCGGACGCAGGTTTGAACAGTCATCCTCCCGAATCCAAGTCCAGTGTGGTAGCTACTGCGCCACCTCGCTCGGCAATCTTAATCACAAAAATAGTCTTTGTGACGGGCAGAGCCGTGACAGGGGGAAATGCTGACGTAATCAGTGCTTGGTGCTACCGATAGAAAGTGCAACGTTTAGCTTCACCAAGCAATTTTGACGCTACAACTGCTAGGTCGCTCTCGTTGGCGGAATCGAAAACGCAGGGAAGCCGACGTGAAGTGTAGTGGAAATCCGATATATGACGAAACAGAACGACGGAGCCATCGGACACCTTTTATTGTGCCACTTACCTGCAGTTGCCATTGTAAGCAAAGTGGCTGTCGGCAAGCGTGAACGTGCAACGTATTCTTTTCAGTTCTTGTTCTAAGGGTGTCGGGCTATCCTGCTTATGTTCAGAATATCTAATAATAAATCAGTTCTTAAACATACGTCTCTGAAACCGGCGGTATATTTACAATGTGCAGCCGATATTTTTATAGGCCAGTACCCCGTTATTACTTCCGTCGATATATCGATCTCCGATAACTTTTCGTAGCATTGACAGCCGATAACGATATTTATTTAAATATTGATATACCGGAATCCCGATATTTTTTAAAATATCAACAGTCCTATTTTTGACAAGGGAGAGCGCAGGACTCCATGTAGAATTTAAACAACAACCTCCATCTCTATTTATAGTGTTACTTGCTAATTTAATATCAATATCTTCCTTAATGACAAATCCCAACAGCTGGAAGTGCATGCCAGAATTTCCATGTTGTTATATTCCGCAGAGTGACCAGTGCTAAGACAATGTTAGATTTTCTCGGGTTCCGTAAGCGTTTGTGACGATTATGCTCAGTACACCAACCCTCAACAGTTCTGGTAGTCTGACCAATATACGACACGCCACAACTGCAAGGAATTCCGGAGACTTACGCAAACCAATATCATCCTTTACGGAACCTAAAAGGACCCTGAAGAAAAGGGATGGCGATCGAAAAACACACATCACACCATATTTCAATATAATATGCGCAGTCCGGTCCGAAATGCTCCCTGTGTAAAGCAAATATGCGTAAATTTAGATGCCACCCCGGGACGTTGTAGGCGCTTCAGTCCGGAACAGCGCTGCTGCTACGGTCGCAGGTTTGAAGCCTGCCTCGGGAACGGATGTTGGTGGTGTTCTTAGGTTAGTTAGGTTTAAGTAGTTCTAAGTCTAGGGGACTGATGACCTCATATGTTAAATCTCCATAGTGCTCAGAGCCATTTGAACCATTTATTTTCGGGACGTAGGGACAGGTCGTTTATAAGAAGCCTGCTCAAGCTGACTTGCACAGAATGGTGCACATTGTTGCCCTCCAGTTGTCATCAGTTGTTTCGAACCTGTCGCGACTACATTTTGTATTTTCAACATTTCTTTATTATCTAATGATTACATTTTTATCTGCTTGTTTTTGTATCTTCTCGAGGCGGACAACAATTTGTGGGTAATTGGCCGGTGTTTCGTGCTCCACCCTGTATCTGCAAGCTGAGTTTGTCACTGTTGTGCTCAACGTGAAGGGGTACTTCGTACCTTTCGTCAGAATGGTTACTGTGAAAGACAGAGACGTGCATTACATTACAGGCCAACCGGACACCGGGTGAGTGGCGATAATACCGAGGTGGTACCTAAATCTAGGTGCTGTTTTCCTACTGCAGGGAGCATTTCCAACAGATTGGTCGTATTTTGCGGAAACATGATGTGAAGTTTGTTCTTCGACCACCATCTGAAATCAGGGTCCTTTTAGGTTCCATAAACGATGACCTTGGTTTGCGTATGCCGGGTGTACCATATTTCTCGCACTTGTAGCATGTCACATAGTGGTCAGATTATTACGACTGTGGGGGACCGGAGTACTGAGTGTAAGTTTTGTGTTAGCAGAAGAGCCAACACCGTGTTACAAGTGGCGGCCGAAATGCACGCGTTTTAGCTCACGCAGGCTGGCGTGAAGAGGAAAGAACTATACTGACGTAAGGTCTGGAACATGACAAGGAATGAGATATCAGAAGGTGGACGTAATTAGTTTGATACTTAACTTTAATCCATTAATGATGAACGTCGCTCTTGACGGTACGTGATTCACAATATTCTCTGTGCAGAATACATTCTTGAAGATAGTGATTATAGTAACTGAATATGACGCCTTGCTAGGTCGTAGCAAATGACATAGCTGAAAGCTATGCTAAACTGTCGTCTCTGCAAATGAGAGCATATGTAGACAGTGAACCATCGCTAGCAAAGTCGGCTGTACATCTGGGCGAGTGCTAGGGAGTCTCTTTAGACTAGACCTGCCGTGTGGCTGCGCTTGTTCTGCAATCACTGATAATGGCGACACGCGGGTCCGAAGTATACTAACGGAACGCCGCCGATTTAAAGGCTACCACCTAGCAAGTGTGGTGTCTGGCGGTGACACCACAGTAAGCGTCACACGCGTTTAAAACAGCCGAGCAAATCCGCCATTGTCACCGGTCGTCCTATGGGATGTAACAACTCGGATATTCTGGAGTGCACTTCCAGCCACTGTTATAGTGTCATTAAGGAAGATGTTGGAGCCGGCCGGTGTGGCCAAGCGGTTCTAGGCGCTTCAGTCTGGAACTGCGCGACAGCTACGGTCGCAGGTTCGAATCCTGCATGGACGTGAGTGATGTCCTTAGGTTAGCTAGGTTTATTTAGTTATAAGTTCTAGAGCATTGATGACCTCTGATGTTGTCCCGTAGTGCTCAGAGGCATTTGAACCATTTCAAGCTGTCAGAATGATGGTTTTTGTTTAAATTCTACGTGGAATGCTTCTCTCTCCCTCGTCAAAAACAGAGGGACAGAGTTAATCCTACCTCACCCGTTGATCATTAATTTCGCAATAGATTACTCCTGAAATTAAATGAAATGCCTTGTGGCTGGGGCCTCCCGTCGTGTGGACCCGTCATCTGGTGCAAGTCTTTAGAGTTGACGCCACTTCGGAGACTTGCGTGTCAATGCGTATGATACGACGATGGAGACAACACAACACCCAGTCCCTAAGCGGGAAAAATCACCTACCCAGCACGGAATCGAACCCGGGTTCCTTTGCACAGTATTCGGCCGCGCTGACCACTCAGCTGACGACTTTGGACATCTTTCGTTTATGAAGACGCTAGAATTTAGAGTGTCTGTGAGTGTTATCTTTCCCGAATTTCTCTGGAAACTGCGATCTTGAATTCCCTTTTACAGCACTTTCTTACTGCAGTTATCCCTTGAAGATAACAGGATGTGCTCCTGTCTAAATATCGGTGGTTGTTGATATCATCCGGTTGTATTCACACACACTCACTTTCTCTCTCTCTCTCTCTCTCTCTCTCTCTCTCTCTCTCTCTCTCTGTCACACACACACACAACACACACACACACACACACATACAGTCATTGACTCACATTAGCGCTCATTTTCGCACCGGGAAGATGCACTAAACAACACAAATAAGAGACAGATTACGATTCAGTATTTTAAAGTACTTCAAGTCCGTTAAACACAGAAAACAAATACCAACATGTGATTCTTCAATTTCTCCAGGCGTATTTCATGACGAAATAAATCTCTGGTGTGAGTGTACAAAGGACACAATATTTCGGTATTTTTAAACAAATAATGAGTCATGCATGTACATCATTCGCTTAAAATTTCTCTAGGTGTCACTGAGTTACGTTCCTTTGTCACCCCCTTTGCAAACCTGCTACCACTGCCACCCCTTTGTCAGGTAGTTGGTTCTTGGTTCAAATAGTTCAAATGGCTCTGAGCACTATGGGACTCATCTGCTGTGGTCATCAGTCCCTTAGAACTACTTAAACCTAACTAACCTAAGGACACCACACACATCCATGCCCGAGGCAGGATTCGAACCGGCGACCGTAGCAGTCGCACAGTTGGTTCTTGCCCTCCATGGTATACGATTACCCAATTTGGCCGAAATCGAGCCATTGATTTAAGAACAGCTATGGAACATACAGCGGGTTACAAAAAGGTACGGCCAAACTTTCGGGAAACATTCCTCACACACAAAGAAAGAAAATATGTTGTGTGGACATGATTCCGGAAACGCTTACTTTCCATATTAGAGCTCATTTTATTACTTCAAATCACATTAATCATGGAATGGAAACACACAGCAACAGAACGTTCCAGCGTGACTTCACTTTGTTACAGGAAAAGTTCATAATATCTTCCGTTAACGAGGATACATTCATCCACCCTACGTTGCATGGAATCCCTGATGCGCTGATTCAGGCCTGGAGAATGGCGTATTGTATCACAGCCGTCCACAAAACGAGCACGAAGAGTCTCTACATTTGGTAGCGGAGTTGCGTAGACAAGAGCTTTCAAATGATCCCATAAATGAAAGTCAAGATGGTTGAGGTCAGGAGAGCGGGGAGGCCATGGAATTGGTCCGCCTCTGCCAGTCCATCGGTCAGCGAATCTGATGTTGAGAAGCGTAGGAACACTTCGACTGAAATGTGCATGAGCTCCATCGTGCCTGAACCACATGTTGTGTCGTTCTTGTAAAGGCACATGTTCTAGCAGCACAGGTAGAGTATCCCGTATGAAATCATGATAACGTGCTCCATTGAGCGTAGGTGGAAGAACATGGGGCCCAATCAAGACATCACCAACTATGCCTGCCCAAACGTTCCCAGAAAATCTGTGTTGATGACGTGATTGCGCAATTGCGTGCGGATTCTCGTCAGCCCACACATTTACAATTTGATGACGTTCGAATGAAGGCACATGCTGTACATGGTACGGAAACAACTGGTTCTCCCGTAGCACTCTCCATGCAGTGACGTGGTCAACATTACTTTGTACAGCAGCAACTTCTGTGACGCTGACATTACGGTTATCGTCAACTGCACGAAGAATTGCCTCGTTCATTGCAGGTGTCGTTCTAGGTCTTCCCAGTCGCGAGTCATAGGCTGGAATGTTCCGTGATCCCTAAGACGCAGATCAATTGCATCGTACGTCTTCCTGTCGGGACAGCTTCGTTCTGGAAATCTGCCTCGATACAAACGTACCGCGCCACGGCTGTTGCCCCGTGCTAATCCATTCATCAAATGGGCATCTGCCAACTCCACATTTGTAAACATTGCACTGACTGCAAAACCACGTTCGTGATGAACACTGACCTGTTGATGCTAAGTACTGATGTGCTTGATGCTAGTACTGTAGAGTAATGAGTCGCTTGTCAACACAAGAACCGAAGTCAACATTACCTTCCATCAATTGGGCCAGCTGGTGGTGAATCGAGGAAGACAGTACATATTAACGAAACTAAAATGAGCTCTAACATGGAAATTAAGCGTTTCCGGACATATGTCCACATAACATCTTTTCTTTATTTATGTGTGAGGAATGTTTCCTGCAAGTTTGGCAGTAACTTTTTGTAACACCTGTATACGAATACAGGCTCGTCAAACACAATCTGGAAAACCTGTATGGGTGTTTCAGGGTAGGCAGTAGGTTGTTCTGAGATATATATGTTTAAAAGATCGATACGTTACTCCGTTTCTGATTTAATTTTCATTGATGTTAGCACAACAGGTCATTGCGCGTCCATATTCAAGCGGCCTGCTGGAGACAGTTTTTCCAAACGTGTTCTTCTCTTGGTTTCCTCAAACCGAACAAATGATCTGTTTCTCACCTAGCTTAAATTTACCACTTGCGGAAAAAGGCAAGTTTAAAAGTGGTAAAGAGCATTTGAACAAGTTGTAACTCATCGACCCACATATGTCCTACAATTAGCTCATTTTAGTGCGTGCAGTTGCTTGAATCTGCGCGAGCAATGAGCTGGTGGGCTAACGTCAATGCTAAGTAAATCGGAAACGGAGCAACATATCGAAATTTTGTCTTAAAAGTTACTCCTCAGTACAACCTAACTTGCAAGATCGTTAAAAGCTTTTACAAATATAGAGCCGATGCACATTGATGCGATTCTACTGTAAAAAGTGTATACCTTCCTCATCAGTTAACACATTCTACATGTGTATCGTAACGTGATTTGTGGAACACGTGAAATAGTTTAACTGAGACCCTGACGCCGCTGGATTAGCACTGTACACAATATCATGGTGAACCTTTAGGCATTTCAAAAGAGATAGGTAGGAAATGATACTTGGTTTTAACATCTCATCAGTGACAATTACATTAAAGGCGGAATGGAAAGTGATTGGGATGGAAATGCACCGTGTCCTTCCACCGAAACCGTCCCAGAATTCGCTTCAAGTCGCTTAGGGATGTTAGGAAAACCTAAATCTGGATGGGTGCCGGGACTCTGAAGTACGCCTGTCGGTGGATTCACTGAAACACAATGGAACCCTTACGTTCACTCAGCTCACATCACATTACAACAAGAAAATTCCCGTACCGTTACCGCCAGGTGCAGTTAAGTGTTGGTGCCCGCACTATTTTACCGCGAGATGTGGTTGAAAGAAGAGGTGGAGATTAATCATGGAAGTTATACGGAAGTGAGGAGCAGGGACACGACTTGAAGAGACGAAGGATGTCCGAATTCGCTGGCATTTCGTGATATTTCTTTCAGCGCCCGATTCTTCAAGCTCCACTTTGACGCAGCATGATAAAAAAATCCCATTGTAGAGGTCAATGGTGCGAAAATTAATGTCTCCAGTAAAGAATTTTAGATTTTCTCAAGAGAGCGTTCTGTGCACCATGTAGCTGTCACTCACTCAATCTTGTTGTAAACGATTCCGCTATGTCTTCCCATGATAATGTTTACATGTTTTCGACCGTGAAGAGTTTGTGCGATCTCTTCTCGTCCTCCGTTCGGCTTTGAGATATCTTGAAGAAATGTCTACGTAACCTGACGCTGAAGCCGCTGGGCTATCTACATCTACATCTACATGACTACTCTGCAATTCACATTTAAGTGCTTGGCAGAGGTTTCATCGAACCACAATCATAGTATCTCTCTACTATTCCATTCCCGAACAGCGAGCGGGAAAAACGAACACCTAAACCTTTCTGTTCGAGCTCTGATTTCTCGTATTTTATTTTGATGATCATTCCTACCTATGTAGGTTGGGCCCAACAAAATATTTTCGCATTCGGAAGAGAAAGTTGGTGACTGAAATTTCGTAAAAAGGTCTCGCCGCGACGAAAAACGTCTATGCTGTAATGACTTCCATCCCAACTCGTGTATCATATCTGCCACACTCTCTCCCCTATTACGTGATAATACAAAACGAGCTGCCCTTTTTTGCACCCTTTCGATGTCCTCCGTCAATCCCACCTGGTAAGGATCCCACACCGCGCAGCAATATTCTAACAGAGGACGAACGAGTGTAGTGTAAGCTGTCTCTTTAGTGGACTTGTTGCATCTTCTAAGTGTCCTGCCAATGAAACGCAACCTTTGGCTCGCCTTCCCGACAATATTACCTATGTGGTCCTTCCAACTGAAGTTGTTCGTAATTTTAACACCCAGGTACTTAGTTGAATTGACAGCCTTGAGAATTGTACTATTTATCGAGTAATCGAATTCGAACGGATTTCTTTTGGAACTCATGTGGATCATCTCACACTTTTCGTTATTTAGCGTCAACTGCCACCTGACACACCATACAGCAATCTTTTCTAAATCGCTTTGCAACTGATACTGGTCTTCGGATGACCTTACTAGACGGTAAATTACAGCATCATCTGCGAACAATCTAAGAAAACTGCTCAGATTGTCACCCAGGTCATTTATATAGATCCGGAACAGCAGAGGTCCCAGGACGCTTCCCTGGGGAACACTAAGTGTGAAAGCCGCACCGCTGCGCTTACTCCCCTGAGGTTTCAAATTGGAGGAATTTATGACGCGCTTGTTCGCGTATCAGAAGAATTCGATGGCCTGACCGCTCACGAAGACGCAGGGCTTGCGAATCAAAATGGTTCAAATGGCTCTGAGAACTATGGGACTTAACATCTTGGGTCATCAGGCCCCTAGAACTTAGAACTACTTAAACCTAAGTAACCTGAGGACATCACACACATCCATGCCCGAGGCAGGATTCGAACCTGCGACCGTAGCAGTCCCGCGGCTCCGGACTGAGCGCCCAGAACCGCGAGGCTTGCGATTCAATCTGGTACGACTTACTGCTGACATAAAGGTTTCTGAGGCCCCGGAAATATTTGAGAGTACGAAAACATATTTTTAAACCTGCAGAACGAAAGAAAAGTTAGTGTCTTTCCTGACGGACTACAAAGAATTGGCCACATTATTGGCGCTAGAAGATCTAACGTTACCGCGTGTTTCGTGGCAACAAAGCAAGACGCCACGACGCTTTACCTTACAAAGAAGGGATGAGACAATAGAGGATCCAATGAAACGTTACAAGATGGGATTCTACTATTATCTTTCAGACGTGTTCACCGCATCTTTGGATGAGACATTCACTCAGCTGAATTATTATTGCGATCATTTTGGTTTTCTGTACGACATTGGCAAGCTGAAGAATACGCATCGTGGTAGCCTGGAGGAACAGTGTTGAAGTCTCGCTGCGGTTTTGGAAGACAACGAGACAAGCAACGTTGATGCGCTGGAGTTAAAAGAAACGTTCGTGGCTAATGTTCGTGCAACCGTGGGTGGATCCAATAGAGACTGTCAAGTTTACAGGAAGACTTAAGTTTTGCCCCAATGTTAGCATTCCACTAAGAATTCTTCTATCACTTACGGTGACAGTTGCAAGCGTAGAGAGAAGTTTGTCAAAGATAAAATAAGAACTTATCTCAGATCAAAGGTGAGCTAAACTTGTTTTCCTGAACTTGCGATAATATCCACTGAGAACGCACTTTCAGAGGACTTAATCGAGCGAAAAGATTTTTGCAACCGAAACCTAGGAAGTTTCGATTTGTCAGATTTAAAAAAATGTTCAGTGGCTTAGTTCCTTACAATGTTGTCGCTTATTTTGTTCAATGTAAAACAAATTGTTATTGTACGCTTTATTGTTCATAACAAATTAACACGTCAATATTGAATTGTGTTGTAATTATATTTGTTTTCCGCAGAATATTTAAGCGTACTCAAATGTAAAACGTGTTCAATTTATGGTGAATTCGCATGGTTTTTAACATTATTTTTAAGAGCTACATTTGTTTAAATCATATGACTAAGTTAAGTTTCCACACATACCATAAATTGACACTTTTATATTACAGAAACTATTTTTTTTAATAAAGCGGGTTGGTGGGGCGGCAGCTATACAGGGCAGGCAGTTAGGCTTGTACCGGATCTGACATTTCTGTTAAAATCTTCTGGGACTGTACTAGCTTTATTTATATCACTGATTACAATGTACTCCTATCTCCACAAAAGTGACACATTAGTGAATAAACTTGTCACTGGTTGTAAATCTTTATGTGCCCTGCTGTTAATTTCTCGATGAATGATCTACACCCACAGCAACTCTTCTGAGAGAGCCACACGCTGGTACGTGAAACGCCCAGCTCGTCGTACATCCAGCGAAGCAGATGTGGCGAGGCGGCACGGAGAGGAATTCGGGGGAATCCCCGACCGGCCGCGTGCCGGGCTGGGGCGGCGCGATCCATCCGCCTGATTGGCCGAGCCAGCCCGCCGGCCGCCGTAATTGGCCCATTTCCGCGAGGTGGCGCCATCCGTTGTGTCAATTACCGGGGCGCCCCCGGCCGCCGGCCGGCACAGGAAGCGGACGGTTCGTTTGCCGGACCTGCAGATCAAGTCACTGGCCAAGTTTACTCGAGTTCTTCCCCGTTCTTTGCCCACCCAAGGTTTCGGCTGCGCCGTAGAAAGTGCCTACCTAGTACCACTCGAGGCGGAACCGACAAATATCCCCTACAGGTCTGCGCAGAGGGGTCACAGATGGTATACAGACACTGCTGGACAAGTGTTTCTCGCAGCATTTGGAAGGTGCAACACAAAATACGTATGAAAATTCTTTTTCTTATTATTATACTAACCAGCTGGGATCATATAACAACCACCATCCACTCCTTTATTTGTTGTTTCTTATTTTTCGAGTACTCCTCCATATTCTCCCATTGTTCTTCTTCTTTCCATGCTTTTCCTGAACTCTCGATTTTCCTGCCTTGAATGCCTTCGAACTTCAGTACTTCATTATTTTTTTATGTTGTTTCTTTTTCTGTGGTATTCATTGTTCCTAGTTCTTTTTTATTAGGAGCTCATGGAACAGTTGACTTACTTTTCGAGAAACAGAAGAAAGATTCTTATGTTAGTCATTTTAAAAACATTTCGTATTGATATCAGAAGAACATTAACTTTCGCTTTTCAATTACATCCCTACCTCTGAAACTCCCTGTATGTTCTTTTAGATCTCCTCATTACTTCTCTTTCTCCATCTCCTGGTGTGTGTGTGTATCCTGCAAGTAAATTTTAGTGACCTGTCTTTCAGGTATCTTTATTCTGTTCCCATTATGTTTTGTTGCTAAGTATTCACGTTCAGATATACATTCTGGTCTTACCACTACAAAACAGTGCTTTAAATGTGTTTTCCAAAAATTCGTTTGTTTAGTTTATATTTTTCGTTAAGCCTTGTTGTTGATGTGGTCTTCAGTTCTAAGAATGGTTTGATGCAGCTATCCATGCTACTCTATCCTGTGCAAGCTTCTTCATCTCCCACTACTTACTGCAATCTACATCTTTCTGAATCTGCTTAGTGTATTAATCTCTTGGTCTCCCTGTACGATTTTTATCCTCCACGCTGCCCTCCAATGCTAAATTTGTGATCCCCTGATGCTTTAGAACATGTCCTACCAACCGGTCTGTTCTTCTTGTCAAGTTGTGCCACAAACTCATCTTCGCCCCAATTCTGTTCAATACCACCTTATTAGTTATGTGATCTACCCATCTAATCTTCAGAATTCTTCTGTAGCACCACATTTCGAAAGCTTCTATTCTCTTCTTATCCAAACTACAGTATTTATTGTCCATGTTTCACTTCCATACATGGCTACGCTCCATACAAATACTTTCCCTGTCAACTTTGGAATTTGAAAGAGAGTCTTCCAGTCAACATTGTGAAATGCTTTCTCTAAGTCTACAAATGCTAGTAACGTAGGTTTGCCTGTCCTTAATCTTTCTTCTGAGATAAGTCGTAAGGTGAGAATTGCCTCACGTGTTCCAACATTTCGACGGAATCCAAACTGATCTTCCCCAATGTCGGCTTCTACCAGTTTTTCCATTCGTCTGTACAGAATTCGCGTTAGTATTTTCCAGATGTGACTTATTAAACTGAATGTTCGGTAATATTCACATCTGTCAACGCCTGCTTTCTTTGGGATTGGAATTATTATATTCTTCTTGAAGTCTGAGCGTATTTCTCTTGTGTATCATATATTTTGCTCACCAGATGGTAGAGTTTTGTCAGGACTGGCTCTCCCAAGGCCGTCAGTAGTTCTAATGGAATATTGTCTACTCAGAGGGCCTTGTTTCGACTCAGGTCTTTCAGTGCTCTGTCGAACTCTTCACGCAGTATCGTATCTCCCATTTCATCCTCATCTTCATTCTCTTCCATTTCCATAATATTGTCCTCAAGTACATCGCCCTTGTATAGACGCTCTATATACTCCTTCCACCTTTCTGCTTTCCCTTCTTTGCTTACAACTGGGTGTCCATAGGAGCTCTTGATATTCATACATGTGGCTCTCTTTAATTTTCCTGTAGGCAGTATCTATCTTACCCCTAGTGAGATAAGCCTCTACAACCTTACACTTGTCCTCTAGCCACCCCTGCTTAGCCATTTTGTAATTCCTGTCGATCTCATTTTTGAGACGTTTGTATTCCTTTTTGCCTGCTTCATTTACTGCATTTTTATATTTTCTCCTTTCATCAATTGAATTCAATATTTCTTCTGTTACCCAAGGATTCCTACTAACCCTCATCTTTTTACCTACTTGGTCCTCTGCTACCTTCACTACTTCATCCCTCAGGGCTACCCATTCTTCTTCTACTGCATTTCTTTCCCCCATTCATGTGAATTGTTCCCTTATGCTCTCCCTGAAACTCTGTACAACCTCTGGTTTAGTCAGTTTATCCATGTCCCATCTCCTTAAATTCCCACCTTTTTGCAGTTTCTTCAGCTTTAATCTACACTTCATAACCAATAGATTGTGGTCAGAGTCCATAACTGCCCCTAGAAACGTCTTACAATTTAAAACCTGGTTCCTAAATCTCTGTCTTACCATTATATAATCTACCTGATAGCTTCCAGTATCTCCAGGATTCTTCCATGTATATAACTTTCTTTCATGATTCTTGAACCAAGTGTTAGTTAAGTTATGCTCTGTGCAAAATTCTACCAGGCGGCTTCCTATTTCATTTCTTACCCTCAATCCATATTCACCCACTATGTTTCCTTCTCTCCCTTTTCCTACTCTCGAATTCCAGTCACCCATGACTATTAAATTTTCGTCCCACTTCACTTCCTTTTATCTCATCACATATTTCATCAATTTCTTCATCATCAGCAGAGCTAGTTGGCATATAAACTTGTACTACTGTAGTAGGCATGGGCTTCGTGTCTATCTTGGCCACAATAATGCGTTCCCTATGCCATTTGTAGTAGTTTACTCGCATTCCTATTTTTTATTCATTATTAAACCTAATCACGCACTACACCTATTTTATTTTGTTTTTATAACTCTGTATTCACCTGACTAAAAGTTTTGTTCCTCTTGCCACGGATCTCCACTAATTCCCACTATATCTAACTTTAACCTATCCATTTCTATTTTCAAATTTTCTAACCTACCTGCGCGATTAAAGGATCTGACATTCCACTCTCCGATCCGTAGAACGCCAGTTTTCTTTCTCCTGATAACGACATCCTCCTGAGTAGTCCCCGCCCGGAGATCCGAATGGGGGACTATTTTACCTCCGGAATATTTTACCCAAGAGGACATCGTCATCATTTAACCATACAGTATATCTGCCTGCCTGCGGGAAAAGTTATGGCTGTAGTTTCCCCCTTGCCTTCAGCCGTTCGCAGTACCAGCACAGCAAGGCCGTTTTGGTTAGTCTTACAAGGCCAGATCAGTCAATCATCCAGACTGTTGCTCCTACAACTGCTCAATAGGCTGCTGCCCCTCTTCAGGAACCACACTTTTTCCTGGCCTCTCAACAGATACCCCTTCGTTGTGGTTGCACCTACGGTACGGCCATCTGTATCGCTGAGGCACGCAAGCCTCCCCACCAACGGCAAGGTCCATGGTTCATGGGGGGGTGTTAGCCTTATAAGCTCATTTTACTGATTTTACATCTACTGTAAATCAGCGTAGCTCACAATATTGTACTCTATGTTTCTTGATGCATTTTTTATTTTTTTAACAATTTTAGCTCTATTTTTTTCTCTAAGATTCAATCGAGTAACTCCCTCTCTTAATTATTCTAATTAAAAAAATCGTCTGCAAATTCTAGATAGTTCATGTTAGTTCCATCCATTTCCTTGCTAGAATTATCTGTTTCTTTTTTCAAATTTTTGTCAACAAATTACAGGTCTTAAAATTTTTTTAAACACAGTGCAGCTGTGAAAGTCAAACCCTTTGTCTTATATCACATTTTACTTCAAATGCCTGAGAAACTTACCCAATAAATTTCAGTATTTACTAGAGTTCAGTATCTAATAGAGCTATTTTCTTGTTTCTTAAATTTTGTTTTATGAGCATGTTCTTAAACAGATTCATTTAGCATTTTTTAAGAATGCACGGTACTTTGCAAGGGTAGATCAAACAATGCCACAGACCATGGTATTCGCTACTGATTGTGTCATTGATAAACGCAAAAAGATAATACGTCCACATTTCAAAATTAATATTACGGCTTTGAATACCATGGAGCTTGCCAGTGAGAGTCTGAATACCGCGACACGGTGACTGCACGCGTTTATAAATGTAGCCCAAGAGCACTTTCTGAAATTTGTAAATTCGTGGTTAGGTCTTACGGGACCAAACTGCTGAGGTCATCGGTCTATAAGGTTACACCCTACTTCATCTAACTTAAACTAACGTATGCTAAGGACAACCCACACACCCATGCACGAGGGAGGACTTCAACCTCCGACGGGGGGAGCCGCGCGGACCGTGACAATGCACCTCAAACCGCTCGGCTATCCCGCGCGGCATTTTCAGAAAATATTAAAACTATGCCAGCCAAGAAAGTAAGCAAACAGAAACTAATATTGTCATTAACAGGAAAATAATAGAGTTGGTCAACAAATCTTTGTATACAGGGTGTAACAAAAATAAGCTGACAAAACTCGAGAGTTTTGTAGAGGGTATCCTGAGACACAAACTGGAGATGAGAACCCACAGAGAGAGATTTGTCAGAGCCCTCTCATGTTTTCTTCGCTTCTCTAAACTGTCCATTGGCTGCTACCACTTGTTAAGCGTTTGCGGAAATAATAACCTCTTGGAAAGAAGTGTACCACTGAAACTTTCTGGTATATTAAAACTGTTTGCCGGACCAAGACTCGAGAGGAAATCTCTGAGAGAGGAAAGCTTCTGCGAAAGATGACATACAAGGTACTGGCAGGAGTAAAGCTGTGAAGGATGGTCTCGAGTCGTGCTTGGGTACTGCAGTCGTTAGAGCACTTTCCCGCGAAAGGTAAAGCACCCGAGTTCGAGTCTCGCTCAGGCACAAAGTTTTAATTCGCCTGGGTCTTAATCCGCCAGGAAGATCCATATCAGCGGACACACCGCTGCCAAGCGAAACTTTCATTTTGGAAGTGTGCCAGTGGTTTTGCTTGGAGCAACGTTATTAAATGACGACCTGCGGCCGCAATCCTAACTTCCTTCCTTATGCAACAAACGTGAAAATCCAACCTGACTACACACGACAAAGAGGTAGATTAACAAAAGGTGCTACTTGCACATTGACCTTGATAACCGTCTGTTGTAATTAAAAGCCAGCTGCGATTGGTTTTCCACCGGTAATTTCAACGTGAACAGAGCGGAAACAATTGTAGCCACCCTCGTAATTCGCTTATTTTAATACGATTAAGATAGATGATTTTATACTCCTCTTGACAGATCTAGGAACAAGAAAGGCATTTTTTTTATTTTTTTTGTCATCTGTCTACTGACTGGTTTGATGCGGCCCCTCCACGAATTCCTTTCCTGTGCTAACTTCTTCATCTCAGAGTAGCACTTGCAATCTACGTCCTCAATTATTTGCTTGACGTATTCCAATCTCTGTCTTCCTCTACAGTTTTTGCCCTCTACAGCTCCCTCTAGTACCATGGAAGTCATTCCCTCATGTCTTAGCAGATGTCCTATCATACTGTCCTTTCTCCTTATCAGTGTTTTCCACATATTCCTTTCCTCTCCGATTCTGCGTAGAACCTCCTCGTTCCTTACCTTACCAGTCCACCTAATTTTCAACATTCGTCTATAGCACCACATCTCAAATGCTCCGATTCTCTTCTGTTCCGGTTTTCCCACAGTCCATGTTTCACTACCATACAATGCTGTACTCCAGACGTACATCGTCGGAAATTTCTTCCTCAAATTAAGGCAGGTATTTGATATTAGCAGACTTCTCTTGGCCAAAAATGCCTTTTTTGCCATAGCGAGTCTGCTTTTGATGTCCTCCTTGCTCCGTCCGTCATTGGTTATTTTACTGCATACGTAGCAGAATTCCTTAACTTCACTAACTTCGTGACCATCAATCCTGATGTTAAGTTTCTCGCTGTTCTCATTTCTACTACTTCTCATTATCTCCGTCTTTCTCCGATTTATTCTCAAACCATACTGTGTACTCATTAGACTGTTCGTTCCGTTGAGCGGATCATTTAATTCTTCTTCAGTTTCACTCAGGATAGCAATGTCATCAGCGAATCGTATCATTGATATCCTTTCACCTTGTATTTTATTTCCACTCCTGAAACTTTCTTTTATTTCCATCATTGCTTCATCGATGTACAGATTGAAGAGTAGGGGCGAAAGGCTACAGCCTTGTCTTACTCCCTTCTTAATACGAGCACTTCATTCTTGATCGTCCACTCTTATTATTCCCGCTTGGTTGTTATACATATTGTATATGACCCGTCTCTCCCTATAGCTTACCCCTACATTTTTTCAGAATCTTGAACAGGTTGCACCATTTCATATTGTCGAACGCTTTTTTCAGGTCGACAAATCCTATGAAGGTGTCTTGATTTTTCTTTAGCCTTGCTTCCATTATTAGCCGTAACGTCACAATTGCCTCTCTCGTGCATTTACTTTTCCTAAAACCAAACCGATCGTCACCTAGCGCATTCTCAATTTTCTTTTCCATTCTTCTGTATATTATTCTTGTAAGCAGCTTCTATGCATGATCTGTTAATCTGATTGTGCGAAAATTCTCGCACTTGTCAGCTCTTGCCGTCTTCGGAATTGTGTGGATGATGCTTTTCCGAAAGTCAGATGGTATGTCGCCAGACTGATATATTCTACACACCAACGTGAATAGTCGTTTTGTTGCCACTTCCCCTAATGATTTTAGAAATTCTGATGGAATGTTATCCATCCCTTCTGCCTTATTTGACCGTAAGTCCTCCAAAGCTCTTTTAAATTTCGATTCTAATACTGGATCCCCTATCTCTTCTAAATCGACTCCTGTTTCTTCTTCTATCACATCAGACAAATCTTCACCCTCATAGAGGCTTTCAATGTATTCCTTCCACCTATCTGCTCTCTTCTCTGCATTTAACAGTGGAATTCCCGTTGAACTCTTAATGTTACCACTGTTGCTTTTAATGTCAGCAAAGATTGTTTTGACTTTCCTGTATGCTGAGTCTGTCCTTCCGACAATCATATCTTTTTCGTTGTCTGCACTATTTATTTCATTTCTCAGCGACTTGTATTTCTGTATTCCTGATTTTGCCAGAACATGTTTGTACTTCCTCCTTTCATCAATCAACTGAAGTATTTCTGCTGTTACCCATGGTTTCTTCTTTGTACCTATGTTTTCCTTCCCAACTTCTGTGATGGCCCTTTTAGAGACGTCCCTTTTAGAGACGTCCATTTCTCTTCAACTGTGTTGCCTACTGCGCTATTCCTTATTGCTGTATCTATAGCGTTAGAGAACTTCAAACGGATCTCGTCATTCCTTAGAACTTCCGTATCCCACTTCTTAGCGTATTGATTCTTCCTGACTAATGTCTTGAACTTCAGGCTACTCTTCATCACTACTATATTGTGATCTGAGTGTATATCTCCTCCTGGGTACGCCTTACAATCCAGTATCTGATTTCGGAATCTCTGTCTGACCATGATGTAATCTAATTGAAATATTCCTGTATCTCCCGGCCTTTTCCAAGTATACCTCCTCCTCTTGTGATTCTTGAACAGGGTATTCGCTATTACTAGCTGAAACGTGTTACAGAACTCAATTAGTCTTTCTCCTCTTTCATTCCTTGTCCCAAGCCCATATTCTCCTGTAACCTTTTCTTCTACTCCTTCCCTTACAACTGCATTCCAGTCGCCCATGACTATTAGATTTTCGTCCCCCTTTACATACTGCATTACCCTTTCGATATCTTCATACACTTTATCTATCTGTTCATCTTCAGCTTGCGAGTCGGCATGTATACCTGAACTATCGTTGTCGGTGTTGGTCTGCTGTCGATTCTGATTAGAACAACCCGGTCGCTGAACTGTTCACAGTAACACACCCTCTGCCCTACCTTCCTATTCATAACGAATCCTACACCTGTTATATCATTTTCTGCTGCTGTTGATATTACCCGATACTCATCTGACCAGAAATCCTTGTCTTCCTTCCACTTCACTTCACTGACCCCTACTATATCTAGATTGAGCCTTTGCATTTCCCTTTTCAGATTTTCTAGTTTCCCTACCACGTTCAAGCTTCTGACATTCCACGCCCCGACTCGTAGAACATTATCCTTTCGTCGATTATTCAATCTTTTTCTCATGGTAACCTCCCCCTTGGCAGTCCCCTCCCGGAGATCCGAATGAGGGACTATTCCGGAATCTTTTGCCAATGGAGAGATCATCATGACACTTCTTCAACTACAGGCCACATGTCCTGTGGATACACGTTACGTGTCTTTTATGCAGTGGTTTCCATTGCGTTCTGCATCCTGATGTCGTTGATCATTGCTGATTCTTCTGCCTTTAGGGGCAATTTCCCACCCCTAGGTCAAGAGAGTGCCCTGAACCTCTATCCACTCCTCCGCCCTATTTGACAAGGCCGTTGGCAGAATGAGGCTGACTTCTTATGCCGGAAGTCTTCGGCCGCCAATGCTGATTATTTATCAAAATTAGGCAGTGGCGGGGATCGAACCCGGGACCGAAGACGTTTTGATTATGAATCAAAGACGCTATCCATAGACCACGGGTATAACCAAAAAAGTCAGATACAAATCAAATAATAGATTCTCATTATTATGAAGTAACGCTTGGGTGATCGAATGTCACACACGAGCTGTGCCCTGTACAGAAAGGTGGCCCCGTTATCCCCCTGCGGACAATAGACTCAAGTAAAGTACTCAGCACAGCCGCTGTCTGGCGCGATCGCTTTCCAAGCCCCACACAGGTTGGTCAAAGTTCGTTCCAGGCGGTATGTGCTGTGGACTATACTTCTCTGAATGACGGTGGAGACATTACCATGTCAGACTCCTTGGCTCCAGCGCAAGATGGCATCTCAGAAACTAATTACAGTTTCACATTCCCAGGCAACATACCGACGACAGTGGAAAGTCGTCAGTTTGATGATTAAGTAGGAAATTACTACCACCGCGGACGTGATAATGCCAAAAGTGTTTACCAAAACCGTGAGAAGAGTTAAGACATTTTCGAAAAATAGGCAGGACGATAGGGGAAGAAATGAGCATTTTCTCATGTCTCTTACGCTAACGCCGTAACAAGAACTGACATTGGGCACCAATAATTGCCGCGGATCTTTCTGGGAGATGAGGCAAGAGGAGGGCAGTTGTGTGGAAAAATTTCCGTTTTCCCATGAGTCCTAGTTGTCTTATGCGGGTTTCTGATGGAATTATTTTTGTTTAGATGCCAAAGCTGTAGAAACGAAGAGGACAGAGAACGTTCGATTTCAGTGAGCGTACAGAGGACACTGGGTTTCGCAGACACGTACAGAGGGAGTTCTTTTCCGAAGGGGGTAGAGACAAGAGTCTTAGTCGAGTTTCTGATATAGATGTGGACCTGTTGCTCTTATTTCGAGATCGCAGGCGGCGGCCTCAATGGTGAACAATCACGTGGATGTGTTAGTACTTAATTGAAATCAGTGTCGTGTGAAGCTAGGAACCCTGCGACGAATACTGAGTCGATTCATAGCCCTAGTCATGATTTTAAATTTTTCATTACAGTTCTTTTGCGATTTGGGACTCAGAGCTATGACTAACTTGCTCGTTAACTTTCCTGGTGTACATATGAACTCTGGTGGATGTCTAACTTCTCCTTGTTACAATGGCTAACCCAGTTACTTCTGCCACATAATTAAAAGTCGACTCAGTCTCTTTCTCTGGAAGTAATGAGTCTTTTACATTGCGTTGCTCGTCACCTTTTGTACCCACTACAAACTGCAGTCGGAGAAAATGTACCGTTAGCTTTTGCACACTCGATTTCAAGACTGCATTCATTTACAGTTTGCCTTTAATCTGAACACTGCTGCTGCTTCTGTAACTAGAGGGCTCATGTTAATGGGATACTCTAGCCGGGAGCATGAATGACTGTCCGCTTTACGGAATACGTTCACTTTGTTTAACAGCAGAGTTTGTCCGCATGATGCTTAATTAGCACACGCTAAACCACTGTGTGCGAGGGGAAAGTAAAGGGCGCTCTAGGATGGAAATAGGAATCGCACACACACATGAGGTGTGTGATTTTAATGCCAGGAGTAGAGAACTCTAGCTGTACTACTGTGTTACTGCTTTCATACTGCAGTCACTTCTGCACACCGCTTTACTTTGATATTTTTCTCATAGCTACCACACTATCACTTAATGCGAATTCACCTATGCACAGAAGTTTACTTCAAAGAAAACATCGTTATTGAAACGAGCCATTATTCCTTGTCGAACTACATGCCTTTCACCAATCTGTTTATAGACGGGTCTCTACATTCAAAAACATTTCCTGACTGCTACTTGTCGACAGAACTAAAAACAGATCCCTGGAATGAAAAAAAAAATGGGTTAGGCAGGGCTGCACGCCATAATTACACAGTGCTGAAAATTATGTAGCTATATTTCTACTTTGACAGTTATTATCTCTTGGTAGACGAAACACATACACTCATTCTCTCTCTCAGTCCTTCTCTCCCTCTCTTTCTCACACGCACAACAAACACTCCCACACACAAATGCACACGCTTGGGGTAGAGTTGCCTATATTATTCTACCGACTCCTAATCAGTACCACTACTTTAAAATTGTTGCCTCTGGCCAACGTTAACATCGTGCTTGTAGGAACTACCGTGTCAGCTACGAGTTTTGGGTGTTGATAAGCCGATCGTCTGAAGGGTACACTGATTTTGCTTTAGTTTTCGGTTAACATTTTGTGTACGTGGCCAAGAGAACTACTCTATTTTATTTACGGGCGAGTATACACGAAGAAATCTTAGTTTTCAGATAGTCATGGAAGTGTTTTCGTTGTGGTTCTTCTGTAGAAAACTGCCAAAGAGAAAACGCTGACTTTGCCAATAATATAAGGTGTGGTTTCAAGATACTTGCTCTCGTTTAATGGCCTTCAAAATACGCATTTAGCATTATTGATGCAAGATAACGCTTAGACTTAATGTGATACACTTTCTAATGCGTTGTTTATTCTAAGCTTTCAATTAACCCTTTCAGATCCCCTAGCCACGATTGTGTACTTTAACTTTCACTGTGTCTTAGCTGTAACAGATGTATTTATTCCCAATGGAGACCGGAGGTACACGTTTGCGAATATTTCATCATGCGCAAGTGCTGCCAACTGTTGGGCATCACTCTGAGAACATCAGCAATTAAATGTAGCAGTCTGCTGCAACTCCTGATCATTAGAATAAAAGGATGTAATTGGTTCACTATATTCCACTGTGAAACTGAAAGTTGTTATTTTTCTCTTCCGCGATAATTATTTAATGGTCATTTTATTTCTTATTACATTTGAGAAATTTCGTAATAAGTTATTTTAGTGCATGAAATGAAGCCAAGTGTATGAAGTATGTTTTGAAAAGGATACATATCTTTGTATACATCCTGCTTCAAAATCGTTAAAAACTACCTAGTATCGTTAACATACAAAGAAAAATCTTGGTTTCTCCAGCAAAAATTCTGGTCTGAAATGGTTAAGCAATTACTTTGCATTTCAGTATGGCAACGCAAAGCCGTTATGGGTAAATGGATCATAGATAAACTGCATTTAGCTGTAAAAGCGTTTGTAAATGGGGTTCATGGACTTTATCAGTTTACGCAGATATTAGATGTACTTAAGTCAGCAATTAGGAGGTATGCTCAAAATAATAAAAGTGAAAAGGCGGATATAAAAAATTTTGGTCGCAGTTGAAAACTACTTGGAAGAAAATACTCTTGCATTTGAGGAGATGATGCTCATTTTACATTCTGCGGGGATGCCACCATGGAAACTCACTCCTAAGTGCATCGTATAGCGAGTTGTGCGAGGACGACGAAACTGGAGAACTGATCACACGCAGTAAGTGAAATGTGGATTCGTGTAAAGCGTGCAGGGATAGGGAAAGGAGTGAACATTTTATACTACAGTGCTTGCAAATAGTAACGTAAGAGCTGAAATATGGAACATTTTCCTTAACTTAGTCCATCACATACTACATGTTTAAGTTCGGCGGCGTAATTATTTTTAACTGTGGTACAATAGTCCTAATTTGTTCCACTTGCATACGTTTAGAAAATTAATTGTGGTGGTGACTTTTCTCAGAATATCCATGATTTAAATCATATACTAAGAACAACATCGTGCAGTTGGAGACCGCATTGTTTTAATAATTTTCAACTTACTGTTTAGACTATAACAAATAAAATGTCAAAAGCGGTATAGTATAGGCAATTCCTCCCCATTCAAAGAATACTACTGCTGTGCTCGACTGTTTCACGCCATTTTTTGTCGCTAATGAGAACAATCCACTTGTTATAAAATGAATGTTGTAAAATGAATGTTAAGACTGAAGATTAATATCGAAATCACTTAGTCGAAATTTTGTATTAATGTCTTACATCATTGTCTAGTTATAGGCTAATCCTGAAATGCGTACACAAATAATGTTCAAGCATCAAGTGCGCACCGTCCTCGGAGTCTTTCGCGGTGTCATGCTTCAGTAAAATGTTTACGGTTTACACGCCACATGATTTCGAATAAAACACTCAATTTTACGATGGCTGTCATCGTCATCAGTAGCACACGGCACTGACACGATGTTCTGCATATACAGGCTTTTCCCGAATTCCCTTAATTCCCTTTACAAACTTCTATGTCTTGAAGAAGAGTGAGTACATAATATTTTGAATAAGAAACTGTGTACGGAAACGTACTCTTCCTGTTCTACAACGGTTTCAGTTCAGATGTTTAACTCACCTACTTCTGCCTGAGGATCTGAAGCAGACATGACGCAGTACAATTACTAGTCAACAACTCGAAAGGAAAGATAATGAAACGTCCATTTATCGCTTAAGTACGTTGAACCGTAAATTTACTTTCAAAATCTTTCCTTAAAGAATTTACTTTATTTACTAGCGATTCATCAAGAACATTGACACATTTAATCACACTAGCTGAGCGTGGAAGTAGTTGCCAGGAAGTAACTGCTAGAAAATGAAATTACTTTTAACAAATAAGAATTTTATTCCTAAAAGCTTTTCCGAAAACAGATTTAAAATTACAAGCAGAGAAGCACCCTCGAAATATCAAGTTACAATTTTATTTAGTGGCAGAAAGAACAATATTAACAGTATGAGCCTTTGGGCTGAGAAGCTTGCCTGCTCCCTTTCAACACGGCCGTAGTCATTACCGCTCACAACAACCTCTGAAAGAGTACACTGGTGCAAATCTGAAACACACCAGGTTACTTTAAACAAAAAAATTTTTAACAACTCACACAAACACGTAAACAATGCATCTCGTAAGAGGGATGGAAATGGTACGACACTCAAATTATTTGCCACAGAATTTTTTTTTAAATTACTCTTACGGCGGAAGGGTGACAACCTTATAACCTAAAATGACTATTTAAATAAAACCCATAAAATGCAAACTTACATAAAATTTACAACATGCTTTACATTAAAATCACATATACCACCTCGCAAGATGATAGGCAAGATAAAAACATATTTCAAGAATTCGGCCTTTAAGCAATAAATCCGAAAAACATGACAGAGACAGCTATTAACGTATGTCAGACTAACAGGGGGGGGGGGGGGGGGGAGGGTTCACTAAATAACCCGAACCGCAGATTGCTCTAAACCCCCCGAATTCCACTAGGGAAAAACGGACTACCCAGTTCACAAATAACCACCTTCCCGCGGGTGGGCAAACGGAGAAGCATGGTGGAACGACCCCAAAACAAAGCGGCTGGTGACCTCACCAAGAAAACAAGTAGAATTTAACAAGTAAATGAAACAACATATCTCCAATCACTTAACTACTAATAAACGGCGATTTCTGGCGAAGACCTAGCGCATCACCCGGTACGCACTCCCGAACCTTCCGCTGCCAGTTGGTGCAACGGACACAGGAAGTCGCGCCGATCTCCCGTCTCACGACGCCGCAGCTCACCCTGGCCAGCCCAATGTCGTGGTTTCGCTCCTGTTGCTCTCGTGTGAACCACGAAGCCACTACGCCTTTCTATACGGCGCTGCCCACTGGACTCACGTGGGGACCTCACATGCGCCGACGCTCACGGCGGACAAGTCATCTCGTGTCTCAGTGCGCGACCGATCCAACCGCCGATGACCGTGGCCCGAGCAACTCGAGCGGACTGGCTGCCTAACGCACACTCAGATGCAGGAACTCAGCCCCGACCGGGCAACCACTAGCTGAGTTCTGTTACTGGCGGAGTGGCAAGACTCTCATTTTCTGGCTTAAAGTTTGATCCAAACGACAGACATACTAGCACTCCGACGACAGACACACACTAACTGCCGCATAAATGCCAACGAGAGACAGACCAGCAACTGGTGACGAGAGTCTGACCCAGCCTCACTCAGACTCCCCCTAGCGAGCTCATAGCGCCCCTTAAATGCACTTGAACAGGCAACCTTTCCGCTTTCCCACCAGAGGGAGACACCAAAGCTGCGATTGCGATAGCGGCGCCACCACCAGAAACGGAGGGCGACTGCTTCACACAACTAGCTGCGGCGCGCTCTTCAAAACAGTAATTTTTACCGCGGGTCATACGTTTGTTTGGTTTAACAGTTAAACAATATGTTCTCTGCGTACAGTACGCCAGGTTCTTTTTTGCTTTGGAATAATGTAAACCCGTAGTGTTTAAGTGCAAACACAAACAAATGTGCTTGAGCTGGTGCGCTGTTGGCGCCAGTCACCATCGATTGTCATCCCGATCGTTGTGTGCTGATTTTCGATGCCTGCTTGTCTTCTTCGCAGTTTTGGCGGATGGCTATTTAACTGCGGCGCGTGCGCTCTGCCGTGGGCTTGAGTTCGTGTATGAGCTGTGTGAGCGACAGCGACGTGTGGCCCTGTGGTTGTATGCAGCGTGGAGAGTGGCCGATTCGGTACGACGAAGAAGCGTAGGCAGCTGCTGAGGCGTGTTTAGCCGTTGGAAAGCAGATCCGCTGCCGACGGTGATTAGGATTTCCTTGAGATTTGAAGAACAGATTTCCTTCGCGTCTTTTACATGTTACTCAAAGTGAATGAACTGGAGTCGTCGAATTGTTCCTTGGTGGGTTCTGTTAATGTTTATTGAATACCCGAGTGCGCTGAAAACTATCTTGATTGTTTCAGTTACTTCTCACTGTATTTGGTCTGGCCGCCTGATACGTTGACGGCATTTAAGGGAGTGCTAGCTAAAACAACAGATAGAAATGAAACCGAGCTTAATGCGTAGCTACAGGTCATACAAGGTAATGCGTATTTATTTGTTCAAGAGAATTGGTTAATTAAATTTTAAGAGCCTTGACTGGTTAACTGGTCACGTAGGTTAGTCCTGTTTGGGTTCATTTTGTGCCGTGTATAATTAAAGGTTTATTTATAACCAGTTGGGCTGATATGCTTTGTGTATCTGATGCGGCAGAATGTTGTCTGCCGCTGATGTGTTTATGTTTCAGATAATTGTCAGCGGTCGACGCAAGCAAACTCCGATCGGGGTATCAGGGTGGAAGATAGTAATTTAAGGACTTGGATCGATGTATATTGTTACGTTGTTAGTGCCCTGCAACTCCATCTTTCCGGTGGAGCGATGTGGTTTTCCTGAAGCTTAATTGTAGCTCAAATTTGAGTATAGTTCTACATCATCTTCTGGTCCGTGAATCTCATGTATCTGTTAGAACCTTTGGGTCTGATCGCGTCCATAACTGATTTTCAACGTAAAATTGAAACGGCTCCATTTTAAGACTATTTAATATGCTATTATCATATTCAGGAGATGAAATGTAAACCTCGCACCTGTAAGTAATACTGAAGAGAAGCCTAGTTGAGTGTATTAATCTGATAATACTTTTAATTTGTTGGAACTGCTTAACATCAGTCCATGGAAGCTGTCGTAGTTGTTGGAAGCAGTTTTAGAATTTGATATGAGTTATGTGAGAGCCAGTTTCTATGTAAGTCATGAAGCATGATTAAAAAGTTTGTGTGATTCAGTTACGTCAGGTAAATTTGATTAATAGTAGTTTTGTGAATATTGTTTTAATGAGTGAAAATTGGTTGAGTAAATCTTGAAAGATCTGTGTTTGTTGGACTTAAATGGATTAAATGTTTCAATCTGAGTCCTGCTGGTTGTTCAGTAGGACAGGTCCATTTTATTACACTACTGGACATTAAAATTGCTACACCAAGAATAAATGCAGATGATAAGCGGGTATTCATTGGACAAATATATTATACTAGAACTAACATGTGATTACATTTTCACGCAATTTGGGTGCATTGATCCTGAGAAATCAGTACCCACAACAACCACCTCTGGCCATAATAACGGCCTTGATACGCCTGGGCACTGACTCAAACAGAGCTTGAATGGCGTGTACAGGTACAGCTGTCCATGCAGCTTCAATTCGATACCACAGTTCATCAAGAGTAGTGGCTGACGTATTGGGACGATCCAGTTGCTCGGCCACAATTGACCAGACGTTTTCCGTTGGTGAGAGATCTGGAGAATGAGCTGGCCAGGGCAGCAGTCGAACATTTTCTGTATCCAGAAAGGCCCGTATAGGACCTGCAACATGCGGTCGTGCATTATCGTGCTGAAATGTAGGGTTTCGGAGGGATCGAATGAAGGGTAGAGCCACGGGTCGTAACACATCTGAAATGTAACGTCCACTATTCAAAGTGCTGCAAATGCGAACAAGAGGTGAGCGAGACGTGTAACCAATGGCACCCCATACCATCACGCCGGGTGATACGCCAGTATGGCGATGACGAATACACGCTTCCAATGTGCGTTCACAGCGATGTCGCAAAACACGGATGCGACCATCATGATGCTGTAAACAGAACCTGGATTCATCCGACAAAATGACGTTCTGCCATTCCTGCACCCAGGTTCGCCGTTGAGTACATTATCACAGGCGCTCCTGTCTGTGATGCAGCGTCAAGGGTAACCGCAGCCACGGTCTCCGAGCTGATAGTCCATACTGCTGCGAACGTCGTCAAACTGTTCGTGCAGATGGTTGTTGTCTTGCAAACGTCCCCTTCTGTTGACTCTGGGATCGAGACGTGGCTGCACGATACGTTACAGCCATGCTGATAAGATGCTTGTCATCTCGACTGATAGTGATACGAAGCCGTTGGAATCCAGCATGGCATACTGTATTGACCTCCTGAACCCACCGATTCCATATTCTCCTAACAGTCATTGGATCTCGACCAACGCAAGCAGCAATGTCGCGATACGATAAACCGCAATCGCGATAGGCTACAATCCGGCCTTTATCAAAGTCGTAAACGTGATGGTACGCTTTTTTTCCTCCTTACACGAGGCATCACAACAACGTTTCACCAGGCAACGCCGGTCAACTGCTGTTTGTGTATGAGAAATCGGTTGGAAACTTTCGTCATGTCAGCACGTTGCAGGTGTCACCACCGGCGCCAACCTTGTGTGAAGCTCTGAAAAGCTAATCATTTGCATGTCACAGCATTGTCTTCCCGTCGGTTAAATTTCGCGTCTGTAGCACGTCATCTTCACAGTGTAGCAATTTTAATGGACAGTAGTGTATGATCGTGGTTACTGTTAATTTCGTTAAGAGCATGTGTTTGTAATAAAGAAGTGTATGCAGCTACAAACTGGTTATGTGTTTAGTTTCGATGTGTCGAAAGAAATAACACATGAGAGCTTAGGTGATAAACAAATATTTGGTTATGTTTACTTTCGAATTATTATCTAATAATTGTACTGCATCAAATCAAATTCAGTTACCCAAGCAGAAATGTTACATATCTAAACTGAAACCGTCGTAGAACGTAAACGGTAAGTTTCCTACTGAAAACATTATGTACTCACACCTCTCAACACGCCTTAGGAGCTTGTAACGCGAATTTACGAACACCAGGTATAGGTGGAATACAACATCTGGAACCTTCCAGACAGGGCCGGAGTGGCGCTCGCTCGGAAAGCAAGTTGGGCAGCTCCTGGCCGCTCAGTACCAAGGCGCGTCCGAGGCCCACGAGAGAAACGGGGCGTGCAACAAACTCGTGACACCACTCTAGTCGGCTTGTCAGCCAGAGTTCTCGAACGCTCGGATCCATGCAGGACCTCAATATGTATTTGAAAAGGCACTCACTATAGGTCTTAACTTTGTCGTGTGCTGGCGAGTGCTTGTATGCATTTAATCACCCGGTCAACAATTTTAAACTCGTCTCAAATTGTTATCCCAGCGAAGACGGCTGCTGGCACTTGTAAGACTTGCAGCGTAAAGTGCTGTGACTTACGTGCCACGCCCTGACTGTCTCGTGGACCTCATACGGGACCGAGTGACGTCACATGGTATGAGCGGCCGGAGCCACGTTTGAAACTGACCCCTTCGCGCCGCTACAAGCGTCAAGGTTACGTCTACGTGTAGATCTACACCCACACTCCACAATCCACCCGACGGCCGTAGCAGAGGGCACCCTGATTGCCTCTATCGGTTCTCCCTTCTATTCCAGTCTCGTATTGTTCGTGGAAAGAAAGATTGTCGGTATGCCTCTGTGAGGGCTCTAATCTTACTGTTTCTTCGCGAGATATACGTAGGAGGGAGCAATATACTGCTTGACTCCTCGGTGAAGGTATGTTCTCGAAACTTCAACAAAAGCCCTTAACGACCTACTGAGCGTCTCTCTTGCAGTCCTCCACTTTATCTATCATCTTCGTAACGTTTTCGCGATTACTAAATGATCCTGTAACGAAGCGCGCTGCTCTCCGTTTCGATCTTCACTATCTCTCCTATCAACCCCATCTGTTACAGATCCCACACTGGTGAGCAATATTCAAGCAAGGGGCAAAGTGTACTGTAACCTATTTACTTTGTTTTCGGACTGCATTTCCTTAGTATTCTTTCAATGAATCTCAGCCTGGCATCTGCTTTACCGACGATTAATTTTATATGGTCATTCCATTTTAAATCACTCGCAATGTCTACTCCTAGATAATTTATGGAATTAACTGCTTCCAGTTTCTGACCTGCTATATCGTGTACATGGATATTCAAATCCCACTCCCTGCATCATGCGTGAATTCGTTACACATCCTCCTGCATTTCAGTACAATTTTCCATTGTCGCAACCACTCGATATACTACAGATCATCCGCAAAGCCTCAGTGAACTTCAGACGTTATCCACAAGGTCATTTCAATCCAATCACACAACTGGTCTGATAGTCCATATTCTCTTACTTTGTTCATTAAACGACTGTGGGGAACTGTATCAAACGCCTTGCGGAAGTCAAGAAACACAGCATCTTCTTGAGAACCCGGCTCTATCGCCCTCTGAGACTCGTGGATCGCCCTCTGAGACTCGTGGACGAATAGCGCGAGCTGCGTTTCACACTATCGTCTTTTTAGAAACCCACGCTGATTCCTCCAGAGTAGATTTCTAGTCTCCAGAAAAGTCGTTATATTCTAACTTAATACGCGTTCCAAAATTCTACAAATGATGGACGTTAGAGATATAGGTCTATAATTCTGCACGTGTGTTCGACTTTCCTTCTTGAAAACGGGGATGACCTTTGCCCTTTTCCAATCTATTGCAACGCTACGCTCTTCTGAAGCCCTACGGTACAACACTGCAGAAAGGGGCTCTATGTCCTAAGCCCGCCCCCATGCCCTAGTAAGTGTATACCCCTCCCCTCTGTTAAAGTTATTGCGTTCATTCCAAATTTGGCCGCTTCGTTAAAAAAATATCCCAGTATGATGTTGTTTGAACCAAGACTCCCATTTTTTTTTCAAATTGTATTTTGTGTCCTTTTCCTAGGCAATGTTCAGTCACCTTCTCAAGCTCCCTTTGTTTTATGTGTCGTGAATGCTCTGTACAGCGCTCAGGAAAAGTGCGAATGATTCGCCAATGTACTACCACATTCTCAGGGGACACCATACACACGAGGAACTCGAAGATGCACGCTGTCTTTAACAGGGCGTAACTTACCTCTTATCGTAACACTGTTCTTAGTCTCTTCAGCATGCGTCCTATCCTGCTAGCCGTGGTCCACAGTTGGTTAGGAATGCAGCTAGCTTGGCGTCTTTCGTCGATCCACAAGGCGTGTGTCGCCGGTGGCACTTTAAAGCCGTAGCAGTCTATCCCTTGCTGTAACCAGTTTCTCTGAATACGCACTTCACACGCTGAAATTCAGACTCTAGATGGTCGCCGTTAGAAACAGTCACTGCCTTGTGTTCAGTACCGCTTTCTTGTAAAAACATTTGGTGTTCAAGTGCCGGTCAGTGTGTGTAAATTTCCTGCACACTGAAGGAGTAAGTCCAATGTTGTTATTTAACGGTATGAAGATCGATGTAACGGACGTGCTGCTCCTGGTTCCTGAACGATTTTGCGTTACACGTTAAATTAAAAGAGCGTTTCTGTTACTGCGGAAGATCTATGTACGCTACGGAAACTCTTCATCTGTATTGTGTAGAAACCTCGTAAGAAAGGATACACTTAATTTTTCTCTGCTTTTCTTTCATTTACATATTTTTTCTGATCTTTTGTGGCTGAATTGATGTTATAGTTGGTCCTGCTGACAATCATTCATTCACACGAACGTATGTTTCAACAAGACATCCCTGATGTTAGATGTAACAATCTTCGCTCTTCTCAACTATGTAAGTAGGCTGTTTAGATTTTTTTTATTTGTAACACCACCTGTGTATGAAAATCACTGGCTGTGCTGTGGGCAGTCTGTGGCTGGTTGGCATTGTTGTAATACTCGCCATTGTAGCGTTAGGCTGTTGGCTGTTAGCGGCGCGTAGCGTTGCGCAGTTGGAGGTGAGCGGCCAGCAGTGGTGGATGTGGGGAGAGAGATGGCGGAGTTTTGAAATTTGTAAGACTGGATGTCACGAACTGCTATATATATTATGACTATTAAGGTAAATACATTGTTTTTTCTCTATTAAAATCTTTCATTCTCTAATTATGCCTATCAGTAGTTAGTGCCTTCCGTAGTTAGAATCTTTTATTTAGCTGGCAGTAGTGGCGCTCGCTGTATTGCAGTAGCTTGAGTAACGAAGATTTTTGTGAGGTAAGTGATTTGTGAATCGTATAGGTTAATGTTAGACAGGGCCATTCTTTCGTACGGATTTTTAAAAGTCAGATTGCGTTGCGCTAAAAAATATTGTGTGTCAGTTTAAGCACAGTTACGTATAATTTTTCTAAGGGGACGTTTCAACTAGTCTTCCCTGTACTGAAGTAAACGTTATTGGATGGCTTATCAAGCGTCTCATTATCATGTACACACACCTCTCACAGGTTTTACAAACATAGCATTCGATACATTATCTACCACTATATTTTGTATTTCATATGCCCATAGCCTATAATTTTACGTTCGAACTACATTTAATACATACACTTACCTCTACCACGAGTTTTTCACTGTGTATTTCCCACTTTCATAAGACATTGTGACCCAGACGTACACATTCAGAAAAATTCATGCTATACTTGCACATCAGCTTTGGATGCTACCAAAAGTCTTTGCATGGGAAAAATTTCCTTCGTCCGCGCCACATTCTTTCTGGCTATATCCCACAACCGCCACTCCTAATTGTTTTTAATTTATGTCCTGTATCCTTTCATTATACCTCGGAGGTCGCTATAGTGGTTTTAGTGCCGTTAAGTACACTGAAGAGCCAATGAAGTTGGTACACGTGCCTAACATCATGTAGGGCTCCCGCAAGCACTCAGAAGCTTGGGGACTTTGGTGGCCAGTGGAAGTGTTTAAACTCAGAACAATGTTCCTGGAGCCACTCTGCAGCAATTCTGGACGTGTGGGGTGTTGCACTGTGCTGATGGAATTTGCCCAAGTCCGTCGGAATGCGCAATGGACATGAATGGATGCAGGAGATCAGACAGGTGTGTCAGAGTCGTAATTAGACGTATCACAGGTCCCATATCACTCCAACTGAACGCTCCCCATATTATTACAAACCATCCACCACCTTGAACAATTCCATGTTGAATGCAGGGTCCATGGATTGAAGAAGTTATCTCCATACCCGTACAAGTCCATTCGTTCTATACAATTCCAAATGAGACTCGTGCGACCAAGAAACATGTTTCCAGTCATCAACAGTCGACTGTCGGTGTTGACGGCGTAAAGCTTTGTGTCGTGCAGTCGTCAAGGGTACACTAATGGGTCTTCGGCTGCGAAAGCTCATATCGACGATATTCCGTTGAATGGTTCGACGCTGACACTTGTTGACTGACCGGCATTGAAATCTTTATCAATTTGCCGAAAGTTTGCACTTCTGTCAGGTTGAACGATTCTCTTCAGTCGTTGTTGGTTCCGTTCTTGCAGAATCTGTCGGAGAATTGTGTTTTACCGGGTTCCTGATATTTACGGTCGACTCGTGAAACTGTCGTACGGGAAATCCTCACTTCATCGCTTCCTCGGAAATGCTGTGTCCCACTGCTCGTGTGCTGACTATGAAACCACGTGGAAACCCTCTTATATCTTGATAATGTTCCATTGAAGCAGCAGTAATCGATCTGACAACTGGGTCACACCCTTGTTGTCTTATGTAGGCGTTGCCGACCGCAGCGCGATATACTGCGTGTATTTGAATCCGCATGCATATACCAGTTTCTTTTTCGCTTCACTATATATCTGTCCTGTTCTTGAAACCTGTACCTATTATTCTCTACAGGACCGTTCTTGTGTTCCCTACTATCTGCTAGACTGATTGTTTCATCACCGCTGTCGGATACGTTTGACATGTGCAGCAATTCGAAATATAATTTTTATTTGTTTTTTAATTTTTTGTTGTTTTTTTATATTATGAAATTATGGGCAGCATATGTCACCGATGTCCGAGGAAAGAAAAACAGAACACTGAAAAAAAGCGCAATTACTGCGCGAGCTCTTCCCTCCGCGGAGGTCGGTGGTTCCTGGTATCCCCCCCCCAACTAAGTGAGGGTGTAACAGAGACCCCTTGGAGATAGCTGTCAAACAGAAGTCGGTCGCGTTGCCTGTGTTCGATTATCGCGTTTACTGTTCGCAGGTAGTTCCAGTAGTCGAGGCGGGATTATGCTCCCTCACGGAAAGGTAACTGACCGCTGATCCCTTTACGTACGAAATGGCATGGCATGTCCTCCGAGTATAGAAGTGTTGCGGTTAGGTCGCATGTAGTAGGCAGTCAATTGCTACACGAATCGCCAGACGTCGTCCGAAGATGGATAGATCAGACGGTGGTCGTCTACGCCGAGTTGCCGGCAAAGGAGACAGAGGGGGGAATCCGATAAACCGACTTTCTGCAATCGCTGTTTTGTGGCACGTTTTCTGTTGACTGTGTCATGCCACGCGGCCTGGGCAGCAGTAGGGAGGAAGGGGTGGTAGATCTTCCTCCACATTATTGGGCAGGAGAATCGTCCACTGCGGCCCGCCGGACAGCACTGCCGGCCTTCAGGTTCACCTGTGCTCAACCCGCGGTCTCTCGCCTCCTCACCACAGGTGACGCGGCCGCACTGAAGGCCCGCAGCACTGGATGGGCTGGGCCGCATAACAAATACAAGCGGAGACAATATTACTGAACCATATGAAATAAAATTGTCATAACTTCTGAACCGAGTGCGCTAGGACGTTCAAACCGCGCAGATGGACGCGGGGCATGATGGAAATTAGATGCGCATGGTTTAGCGGCGAAGCCAACTTTCATTTCGGTGAGTTCGTCAAAAATTGTTTCTCCATCCTCAACGAGTGACTGTGTGGTGTGCAATGTCCAGTCACGGAATAATCGGTGCGATATTCCTTTATGGCAGGGTGACTACAGAACGGTACGGAAAGTTTTGGTAGATGATGTTGTTGTTGTTGTTGTGGTGGTCTTGAGTCCAGATGATATCATCCCCATTATGCAAAGTGACCCTGATTTGGACAAAATGTGGCTCATGTAAGATGGAGCTTGACCCTATCGAAGCAGGAGAGTGTTTGACGTCCCGGAAGAGCACTTTACCGACCGCATTCTGCCTCTGGGGTACCCAGACGCCAGTGGCATGGGCCTCTATTGTCCGCCGTATTCTCCGGTATGAAAGACAAGATGTACAGCAGTAACCACAAAACCGTTGCTCAGTTAGGAACAGCCATTCATGAGGTCATCGACAGTTCAGAGTGTCATGCAGAATTTCTCTCTTCGTCTGGGAGACATCATCGACAATGATGACAGACATACCGAGCATGTCATAACCTAAATCCCAATATCGGTAGTCACGTTTACATGTTGAATAAAGTGTGTGCACGCCGTAATTTGCAACTAATTTACGTTTGTTTTCATATGGTTCAATAATTGTCACTTTGTACGTCCCGCTCTGCCACTCTAGAAGTGCTTTATCTCCTGAAGTAAAGTATTGCCCTGTTTACCGAGAAAAGCGTTTAAGACGCAACTAATGGGGCCTAAATATTTTTCTTTGTTAAAACAATGTCATTTTACACGATGTGTACGAAATAAATGCTGAACAATGTATTCAAAGTATTTTTTTAATGATATTTGTTTCTAAAATGCACACAAGCATTTGTTAATGCATCTGATCAGATACGTTTACTTACACTTTGAATATCTCAGTATTAATCGAAATGATGGGTTCTATTCGTACAAAGTTCCCAGCCATTATACATGTAAATTAGATTTCGACGCACAGTTAATCATTTTCGACCCACCCAGAACCCACTTCGGTAACTAACTGACTAGCTGAATAAAACGACCTGATACTGGCAGTACCTGAACCTGCCCAAAAACAGCCTTGTTTGTTCTCTTCTGAATAACGAACAGCAAAAATAAGAACTATACGTCTGAGTGTTGCTAGGAGATAGATATTGAATATCTAATCTCCCCGATAGTCGGATTACTGTCGTGTCGAACCGTTTTCTTTTATGTTAAAGAAAAATTAAGTATGGTATAATGTCGGGTCCACAATACTATTCCGTGTCAACGGATAATTAAAATTAAGTATTTTTGTGTAAAACAATTTTCACTTCAAAGAATGATCACCTGGAGTTTATAAAAGTGACGACATAACGTCTACAAAGCAAAATTAAGTCAAAAACAAACAGTTTCATTTATTCAGCTGCAATAAATCGACACAGATTTGACAATTTCTTACAACATATTCCTTCATTTATTGTCCCTGGTACTGAAGTTGCTATAAAAAAAAAAAGCATCAAGATTAGATGCAAAAGTGAAGCCTGCAAAAGTAAAATTTCTCTCTGACGTAAAGCTGAATGACTGTAGACACAAAATTTTTCTGGCGATCTTTTGGAGAGTCGAAAAAATGTATCCGTTTTCATTCAAATAGGAATCCACATTTTCGGCGAGTTTGTAGTTCTGGTTTAAGTACCTATGCAACTATTATATGCCCACAATGCGAAGTTATGTACTTTTGCTGATGCTGGTAAAACGAAGACTTTTAATATAGTGTTTGGCAAATCAGTAGAATATAAAAGCACTACTGAAAACAAAACCAAATGTTCTGTTCTTAAAAACATTAAAATTATTTTACAGCACTTCAGGACTAGCCCAGAGTCACTCCAAGAATCTATCTGGACAGTCTGACAAGCTGTTGTTTGGATGTGAATATAGCAAAATCTTTGGGACACGCTATTGACGAGGGAGCCTCCTTTAGTGTGTGGTCACTCGAAATTATTGTTGTAATACTTAGCGGATTGCATGTTTCACCTGTCCCATGAATTCACCCCTCTGAGTTGCTAACATCTTATTCAGATGACGTACTGGTGCCCACAGGAAACCAGCTAGTTTGTCGTGCCATTTCCTCTACATAATTTTTCAGAATCTTCTCCGTATGAGGTTCTCTACTTAAGTGTTTGAGGAGCGCCATCTTCCATGGCAACAGGAGGTGCAGTGTAGGCTGTCTCTCCGTTTCCAGTTCTTTTGAATTTTCTTGAAAGGCTGTAATGCATGTCCCTTTTTTACAGTTCCATAAATAATGTACTTGCTAATTTATATCAGCATAAACACCGTCAGAAAAGAAATTAATCGTCCTTGAACATCAAGTCAATTCCTTTATTCTATTTTTCATTACTCTTTTAACACAATACCGAATTCTGCCATTCGACCGAATAAAGCGTGGTGAATCGTGTGTTTTGGCAGGCATCATTCTACAGCTCCATTGTTCTATCTAGACTTTAAACAAGGTCAATTTTTTTTGCACATGTCACAAGTTCCTTCACTGTAAACAGGACAAAATGAAGTTATGGACAAGTACGTGAAACGCATTTCGTAGCACTGTGCTCAACATGTGACAGTAATAATTCTGCCTAGAACATCCACTAAGAGCAGCGATGATGTTGGCATATCTATCAGTCGTAAAAGATACAATTTTGATATTATTCTCTTGAATACAAAGTGAGAGGCCGGCCGCGGTGGTCTCGCGGTTCTAGGCGCGCAGTCCGGAACCGCGCGACTGCTACGGTCGCAGGTTCGAATCCTGCCTCGGGCATGATTATGTGTGATGTCCTTAGGTTATTAGGTTTAACTAGTTCAAAGCTCTAGGGGACTGATAACCTAAGATGTTAAGTCACATAATGCTCAGAGCCATTTGAACCATTTTTGAACGAAGTGAGATAAATCATCTCAACACTTTCTTTCTGATATTTTCGCCTATTTTAGGCTCGTCTGGAAACCGGATCGTAAACGAGAAGTGCGATCTGAGGTCCCAGACAGCTAAAAAAACTGTTCCTCTCACGCAGTGATTTCTCTTTGCGCTACATGTGCACTTATCTGTAGGCGCAAAGCACTCATCTCCGTTCATGTATTACATTGCTTCATGCATAATTTGCTTTCAAAGATTTTTCTCTTTTTCTGACATGTGTTGTGAAACTGTTGTGGGGTGAGGCATAGTAGGTTCTGCGGAAACTCAACCGCAAGTCGCTGTAATGCCGACTAGTCTCTGAGCCGGATCCCGAAATAACTTCATCTCCAATAACATCATAAGATCCCGAGTCATGTGCACACATAGCCACGCATTTGTCAGTAATCTTGCCCTGATCAGATCTGGGAAGGCATTTTGCGTCAACACATGGCACTTGTTTTATGTTACACATACGAAGGGCGTGAAATGTGCGACTTACCAGTTGACCCTTTAGCATCCAAGTAAAACTGATTGCGCTCCACACAACATACACAGTTAACACTATTGCCATTACCATCTATGATGGGATTAAACACTGACCAAATTTAAGGTATGTTTCTGTAGTCAGCAACTATTACCTTTTGTCTTGTTTCCAGTTTTCTTGGGGTACTTCGGTTCAAATGGCCTTGTGCACTATGGGACTTAACATCTCATTTCATTAGTCCCCTAGAACTTAGAACTATTTAAACCTAACTGACCTAAGGACGTCACACACATCCATACCCGAGGCAGGATTCGAACCTGCTACCGTAGCGGTCGCGCGGTTCCAGACTGTAGCGCCTAGAACCGCCCTGTCACCCCGGCCGCCGGGGGCACTTTCCTTTCTTTTACAACCACATGCAGTTTCCGCACTCGTTTTCTACACAGTCTTGTCCTCTACATAGTAAGAATGAATGAAGATCTGTAAACGTAAGGTCGGTATTGTAGCGTCACTTACGGTTGCTACCAATTGCGTCGGAGTAGCAGTGCTACATAGGACCTTTTTTATAAGCATGAAGATGCCACAAAGTTATACAACTACCGCCATACTGCTTATAAAAATTAAAAAAGCTTAAACGGTGTGCATGAAAAAGACCTAGGCGATTACTTTCATGAGGTAAGGCAACAAAGCAGCCGATCTGAGGAAAAACGGCAACGAACTAAGAAGCAACATGTTGCAACATACGACTACTTCTGCAAAGATTAATAAAAGAACTAGTGTGCTCCTTTGTATTAAACTCTAAAGTAACACTTGCATATTTTTAGATATAATACTTGAGTTTGTGGGTAATAACACAAAGATCCCATTACGTTTAGAAAGAAAGACACTGTATGTCTGATAGTTATCTGTATATGGGGGAAAACAGTCTCAGAAAAAGATAATGAAAATCGAGAAAAGAGAGAGAATGTATCATGTATGACAGTGCACATAGAAGCAATAGAGGAAGTTAATTTATTATTGAATGACAGCTGCTGATGCATCTAATGAACTTAATAATAGTTGTATGTTGTAGTAGGAAGATAATGGAACCCTCATCTGGATATATTTGTCGGCGTGTGGAACGCACAATCGTTAGTAAAAATAATTGTTTTTCAAAAATACCGAAATATATCTAATGCAGCCCCTCTTAAATAACAACTTTAACTAAGATACTTTCTATGATTCTCTTTCTTTAGTAGTGAATTCCTCGACATATTTTCAGGACCTAAATTATTTTTAAACAAATAATTTTTTAAAGTAAGTCTATTCGACTTTGTTTAACAATAACCACGGCTAATTTTTAGTTTATTATTGTGGCCAGGTTATATTTGCTTCACATTCCATGCGATATTTCATATGTTACATATCTCATTACGTTTAAACACTTCTTAGGTATTGAGTTCTACCGGATTTCTTTGCATGACCGATACTGCATTAGAGAAATGAGTGTTGTTTAAAGTCTTATGCACACCTGAAAATAAACCTACAACATCTTTGGTAGTTTCGGTTTCACAGGGTTGTTCTTAATTTCGTCTATTGCATTCTTAATGAGAGAAAGTAATACCTCACGTGTATTGACTTTGTACTCATAAACTATGTCTTTCATCAATCCCCATACATTCACAGATTCACCAATTCAGTAATAACAAAATGAATGGAAAGTTGCTTTACTTTAACCTCGTACTGTTTTGCGATGGCTTCTTATTAAGGAAGTTGCTGAATTTCAGGTAAAACAATTGCAAACCTCCCTTTATATGAACTTTTTTCTTTAGTTGTACTTGTAGAGTAACATATTAGAATATTTACATATCTTCGTGAATGACCCTACATATTCTCTTAATGCTTCTAAAATTTCAAGCAAAACAATTTACTCAAACAGGATCCTTACGCCTTAATATGGCATGCGGAACAGGCCCGGTGTACATTAGGATGCAAGACCGCGGACGTCGCACTACATTCCGAGGTAGACCTCCGGCATCCTCGGGACAACGTGTGAAGTTAACTCTTGTTCTGTTACAAAATACATAAAACCTCTCTTAAATCAAGAAGGGGTAAAATAATAGTTCATTGGCCCATAAAAAAGAAACAAAACACAAGCCAGAACGTGAAATTGTACTGCATCAAAACACAAACATACTCTCCAAAAAGTTTCACATTAAAGCTTATCAGGTGTGTTAAACAGCGTAAGATGTCTTTTCAGGGTGTAACGCACTGCAACCGATTACCTCAACAGTGGACAAATACTTTGTAAGGTGTCAGGCAAATACAACACCTTCCATGAAAACCCTGAAATGACAAGCAAATCCAGTAGTATGTCACATAGCTCCGAACAAATCGTGACATTAAATTAACCAAAGTAATACGAGTAACGAGTGAGCAAATGGAACACCACAGACTAACACAAGAATGCCTAAATGCATGTCATACCTTCCCACCGTGAGACAGACGCAGTTCCAAGGGGAAAAACGAGGACAAAAGCTGAGAGTAGAACCGTGTTAAGCTAGAAGGCCCTACGATTGGGTCAGACACCCACGGCGCCAGCAAACCGACAGGACCACCCCCCGCCCATGTTAAAAGCTAGAGCCCTCTAGAAGAACAGTATAGATCTTACGATAACGCTAAAAGGGCCACACCAGCCGCAAGTTTTAGCGTGAGACTTTTTCGCGTGTCTGTTACGTAGCAAACGTTAAGAAAACATTGCCCCACCACGAAAAGTATATCGTTTCTCGTTGTTTAGACAGAATTTTTGTAGGTGGAGATTAAGGTGAACATTGAGACCCTGATTGGTCAGATGAAAACACAGCCAGATATATTTTTTTTAAACCAACTTCGGTAAATGCTAGTAAGAAGTTAGAAAGGAGTTGCTTCGAGGACGGCGAAGGTGGAGCTGCGCCGCCCGCTGCTCCCCTGAAACTGCCTAACCAACGACAAGGTAATGAACGCACGCGATGCCGCATAACAGCGCATAAAGCTTCACTCAGAACTGCAGAAGTCTCCTCTGTTACACCCCCATTTTGCGTAATACTAATGTCGGTCGTCAATTAAAGCTCATGGTGTTCACATTTGCCACTTGAAGTAAACATCTGAAACGCGATGATTTTTCTGTTATATAATTATTGAGCAGCCACAACATCCGCTGTAATTCACGACAAGTTAGATAAGTAATTAAAGATAATTGAGGGTCACTGTAGACCATTTTGACTGTTTAATCTCTTGTGAAACTTAATTTAATCCTAGATCATAAATGTGATATGGCATAGGTCATCCTTCAATACATTGTAGAACTTGGTAACCCATTCTGGGAATATTCGTTTACATTTTTGTTGAACGAAGTTGGTTTTTATCATCCCGTATTAAAACATTTCCTTTTATCAATAGTGCAATATATAAACAATGTATCGTGAGTAGAACAAAATTTCCAATGGTAAACTTAACTGCTTTTTCGACGTTATTTTACCAGCTAACTAAAAATAGGAAAGCCTTGAACCCCTTCCACTTAATTTAGTTAGTATTAAGATTCTTTTACAGGGAGTGCAGTGGAGCTGACGCTGAAATCATTAAGTATTTGGTTATATCGTCGATAGTCTCACTGAACTCTTCTGAACTCACATGAACATGTCATGTGTGGTCTGGCGTCTCCTTACCAGCAACAGGTCCCAGGTTTAAACTAGTCAATTCCCTAAAAAACACGCTCAGAGTGTCATTGCGCGAAAGTGGTAGGGAGACAGGACTTGGAACAGACACCACCCAGAATGTTAGTGAATGGCGACCCTGCCATGATAGTAAAATACCATGATTAAAGGTCGACCACATGCCTAATTAGGTCAGAAAAATTTTCTATTTAAAATTTTTTGCAATAAAAAAAAATTTTTGGAAGGCATAAATAGTTGAAAACAGTAGCTGCAGCGATAGATAGTAATAAAGTATTCAATAGATAGTGAGACATTCTGGCAGAGACAATAGCATAATTAAGTTATGAATTTTAATATTGTTAGAATTAAGTTTTCTCTCCAATGCAAGCGCACAGATGGCGGATACATCGTTGACAAGTTGGTTCTGACCCAACAAGTAAGTATGTGCAAAAAGTTTATGAAACGCGTGAGGTCGTATGAGCGCATGTTGACGCGAAGTAGGGTGCGTCAATTGCTTTTAAAACAGAAAATAAGGTATTCGGAAAGATTATTAATTGCACAGCGAGACCTTGACCGAATTGAGGTAGAGACCCAACATGAAGACAGACAGAGAATAGAGGACTGCACAACATACGATGCAGTATCGCGAGAAACAGGACATATAACGCACCATAACGAGGATAATGTACGTCAAGGCATAGAAAACATAAGTCAGCATGCGACAGAGGAGCACTAAAGTAGAGAGACAGTCGATGAGGATTCTAACTTGCGTATTGAATACGTAGAACCCATAGTACAAGTAATCAGAGCTCTCTCACCACAGAGTACAAGGAATGCGAGCAGAAACGTGTGACAGTACAGTTCAATGCAATCGGTTGAAAACCAACACTTTAGCGAAAACACAGGACGTCGGAAGAAAACGCACAAGGACCCACCAATCTGGCAGAATTATTACAACCTATTACGGAAACCATGACAAGGCAAAATAAAGACATAGCGAACCAAACTTAAATTCAGAATGCAGAAACCACGAGACAAATGCGTGAGATTAAAGAACAAAACAAAAAAATTCAGTTACACCTAAGTCATATTGACGACGAGGCAAAAGAATCTCGAGAAGTGATAGGAAACTTAATAACAGGTTACAATCAATTGATAACAGACATTGACAAGGTACAAGTGGACGTACGAACATTGCGTAATGACATTCAGGACGAGATCAAAACATTACGTAACAACACCCAGCGATAAGTCAGGAAACTATAAAAACAGATAAACTAAATTGCTAGACAAGCAGCAGGTACAGCGCGTAAAACTGTTGAAAACAGTGTGTTACACAAAAGTATCACAAAAGCAGCTCTGAAAAGATATGATAATCGCATAGTCAAAATAGAGGCGCAAACAAAGCGACGATTTCAGAAATTGCGTACAGAGTTGTTGCAAACCACTGAAGAGCGTAGTGAACAGGATCGAACAAGCACAGAGTCTGCAACCACATCCGTATCTGTAACAGCACTGGAAAAACAAGCAATTAACGAAGATATTACGCATTTGTGATTCCAATTACAGCCGGAAAGTAAGATACGTGAAATCAGACAGGCTACCCCGCGGGTACGCTAAAGTTACGGTGGACAATATCCAATGGATCTACCACAACCGGAAAGAACGATGGCAGAAATGATCAGAAACAAAAGTGGCGAAGAATCGCCAATTTCATATGGAACTATGACGAAGTACGACAACGATCATTTCCTCACAGTCAGAAAATTTCAACACTTTCGAGAAGGAAACTCATTATATCCACGAACTTTTATTGGTCAATTCCGAGTAGGATTACCAGAGCACTGGATGCTAGCACACAAATTAGACTTTATATGTGCACACATGTCAGAACAGTCGCAGAAACCATGCAGAATGTTGCAGCGACATGCCGATCGTACGAAGATTTCAGAGAGAAGTTTCTCCCACGATAGTGGTCCAGCGAAGCACAGAACAGAGTGAAGTACGAATTATTACAGAACCCATATTTTGAAAATTCAGGACAGAAGAGTCCCGTGAAATTTTTCTAATTAATGACAAAGAAAAATCTATGCTTAGATGTACCATACAGTGACGGAGAGTTGATTAAATTATGCGCTATGAAGTTACCATTGAAACACCAGCAATAATTAGTAGGTCGTGGAGGCAATGATGTCGAAGCATTTAAAGGTACAGTACGAAGAAACAATAATTACGAACCACGTGATAACTTCGCACCAAGAAACGACAATAGATTTCAACAAAGAACCGGTTATGGAGTTAGAAGAGAATATGCAAATAACGATAATTCACCCAGGAACGGCAACAACTGTTACAGAGGGTATAACGACAACCGGAACGGGTACTGGAGAACCAATAGACCGACAAATTATCAACAAACAAACCACTATCAACAAGCTGAAAAAGAAAAGAGGATACAGATAGAAGAGGTGGAGGTAAGACCACCAAACCCCGATAAATGTTTGAATTGATAGCTAAGCACCCATGCCAAAGAGAATGACGCACCGACCCAGGACAACTGCAGCACCTTGAACGGAAAAGTTAAATTTTTAGCACGAGAAGAGAAGAAGGAAGAAACAAATCCGCAGGGTCTAGATGAAAACGAAGACAGGAAAATAACAATATTGTGTTGGGAGAATATGAATTATGAGAATACTGACGAGGAAGATAAATTACCAGACGCATGCACAACGAATGTAGGAGGAAAGGACGAAGTAATGAGTATTGCAGGGCTATTTGAGATGGAAACCATCGAAAGCGAATTCAATGTGTATAATGCGCAGTTGACAGAAGTTGAAAATAAGTTACTAGTGGGCACACAACCCAACGTATATAATGAAGGAAGTTATGAAGCGATAATTGGAGCATTTAGATGCCATTATGTGGAAATAGTGACGAAGAAGGAGAAGATAGACGAGCATGAGGAAAAAGTAGAGGATGTTGAAGAAAGTGTAAATGAAGGAAGAAACAGAGAAGAGGAAATAAAAGAGAGAGAAGTAGCAGTCGAAGCTTATCCTACAGAAAGTTCGAATTCACAAGGGAAATTCCTAAAAAGACTCATGTATGATTCGGTGGAGGATTCGTTGAAGCAAGAAAAAGAAGAACAGAACCAACCCTTTCAAGTTCAACCAATTGTGAACGCCATGGTAAAGCATATCCCAGTCAATATTGTAATTGACAGCGGAAGTAAAGTGATTGCGATCTCAGAATATTTATTCACGCAGTGTAATGCCAATGAGGAATTGCCAGTTCTGAAAACACGTAAGATTAAAGTAAGAGGTCCTACTAGAAACAATGCTGCGGAAGTTACGAGACAAACAAGGTTAACTCTTTCGTATCAAGGTCAAAAGATCGAAGCTAACTTCGTGATTATACCTAAACTAACTGTAGATTTGATTATAGGTGCAGATATTTTAAATGAGAGATGAGCGATAATAGATATGGGGAAAGGTAGCGTAACATTCGGGAATGTCACACTTCTCTTTGAGCAAAAGCTAAAATTAGTAGAAATACCAATTATGAACAATTATTACGAATGACGCGAGATAAAGAGGATGAGGAATTAGAATGGTATGCACAAAAGGGGGAATCGCCTCAACTCATGTTAGAAGTCCACAAAGAAATTGACGAAAAATTCCAAGAAGTTCGAGTAAATAATCCACACAATATTTCAAGTTATGTGGCAGATAAGATCGTCAGGAGAAAGAAGAATGAAGAGAGATGAAGGTGGGGAATATAAAGTAGTTTCAATAAAAAGAAAAACAAACGAATTTGAGGATTCTTGTAGAAGTTAAGACTCAAAATATTTTTGAATTGTAACATGGAAATGGTGCCGAAATGTGTAAAGCTTTTTAAGAAGGCGTAAAACAATGTAAGTACTAGACATATGTTAGATGATTATAAGTAAAACTTTTTGTAAGAACAAAACTACAGCAAAAAACCAGATGCAACGACCCACAAGTTGCAATCAGAGAAGTATCAAGAAAGAAAAGGACGTAATTAGCAAGACATGATTCCTACAAGGCAGAAGCGTCGAGAGAAGGGAAAGGACAGCGACCGGTGCCGGGACAGACAAGCAAACACTGGACTTTCACCACTCATAAACCCCGGGACGCCCCCACTCAGTGGAGCGAGCAAAAAACGGCCCAACGAGAAGACCGCTTGGGCAGGCCACCACTGGCAAAAAAAAATATGTGTAAATGTCACACTACTGCTATCAAACAGTACGCTGATGCACGAAACTGAAGAAAACTTCCACAAAGTAAAAATGACATGCCCAAACAATTTGTCAAACTGTTACTAAGAGGAGAACTTCAAAGCGACTAGTGATCAATAAATATTTCCATATCCTGCCTAGAGAAGAACCAAGAAGCAAGTAAGAAGCAGAGAAAAAGCAGGAAGTACAGAAGTCGAAGATTCGTAAGATTGAGACCAAGAAAGAAGATGGGTGAAGAATAGAGGACATACCTTACCAAATCCCTATCCTACTGTAAACTAGGAACGAAAAACGACCGCTTTCAGCAACACATAACGATGACTTTCACGCATACAAAGTCAGTAAACCACGAGATTCTGCACTCACAGCTCCATTCCATTATGGGACCACTACAACAGCAACACACTGTTACAAAGCCAACAAGGAATGACGAACGAAGGTGTACATCAAATACTTGCCCACATCCATCTCGCTCAAGTCCATCACCTTCATGCAAAAAAATTCACGAACCTCATGCTTAAACATTCATAGGATTGTGTGAATTTGTGAAATCAAATTATGTGATGTAGGAACTGTGCAAAAGAAACGTGTGAAAAACTAAATAAGTTAAGCACACCAGACAGTTGAAAAACTACAAAATAACAGTCATCAACTATGGACTTAAGTAAAAAATAGACTGTCGATAAAAACAAGTCATTAGTTCTGCAATGGATAGTATGTACAGAACAAAAGTAAGGCATAATAAACACTAAAACTATATGCCACTTATTTTCTCCTCATAAAAATAAAAGAATAACTATATTTTACTTATTTTCTCCTTATAAAAACAAAGAATAAAAAATTATATTGTTGGACGTTTTCACTTTTTTTACATTTGTACCATTTGTTAGGATAATATCTCAATACTTGTGTATGTACACTTCGTTGTCAAAGCAATTCTTGGAAATAATTCTTATTTGTTAGTGTAACAATGTTGAAATGAGTGTCTAGAAACAAAAACATTTTACGTGAACATGATATTTAGAAAATGTGTTAGGAATACCTTTTACTTAATTACTACATTTATAAAAAAACATTTTAAAGAAAATCGATGTGAAGGACTCCTCACTTTCGATAACAAACTTCTTAAAAAACAAACTTCACACTTAAATAAAGAAAGAAAATAATTAAAAAATAATAATCATAATAGAATATAAATATTCTTCTCTTGTTAATATAAACATATTTTTGAGAATAATGTGGAAGAATATAAAAACATAAATTAGTAATACAAACTAGCATAGAACCAGAATAATGGGGCTAAACAGTAGGCAACAAAATTTAGATAAAGGAATAATTTTTGACTGACTTAGAAAGCAATTCAATCATTGCCTAAATTCAGCGCAAAAATTAAGTTTGAAGGGTGGTGATATGTAAGGTGTCAGGCAAATCGAACACCTTCCATGACATCCCTGACATGACAAGGAAATCCAGTAGTATGTCAGATAGCTCCAAATAAATTGTAACATTAAATTAACCAAAGTAATGCGAGTAACCAGCGAGCAAATGGAATACCACAGACTAATACAAGAATGCTTAAATGCATGTCATACCTTCCCACTGTGAGACAGACGCAGTTCCGAGGGGCGAAACGAGAAGCCGAGAGCAGAACCGCGTTAAGCTAGAAGGCCCTACAATAAGGGACGGACACCCACGTCGTCAGCTAACCGACAGGACCACCCCCAGCCCATGATAAAAGCTAGAGCCCTCTAGAAGAACAGTATAGATCTTACGATAACACTAAAAGGGCCACACCAGCCGCAAGTTTTAGCGTGAGACTTTTTCGAGTCTCTGTTACGTTGCAAACGTTAAAAAAACATTGCCCCACCATGAAAAATGTAACGTGTCTCATTGGATACACAGAATTTTTGTAGGCGGAGCTCAAGGTTAATATTGAGACCCTGATTGGATGAAAACACAGCCTGATAGTTTTTTTTATGAGAACTTCTGTAAATGGTAGTAAGGAGAAGTTAGAAAGAAGTTGCTTCCGAGGCGGCGAAGGTGGAGCTGCGCTGCCCGCTGCCCCACTGTAACTGCCTAACCAGCGACAAGGTAATGAACGCACGCGATGCCGCATAACAGCACATAAAGCTTCACTCAGAACTGCAGAAGTCTCATCTGTTACACCCCAGTTTTGCGTAATACTAGTGTCGATCGTCAATAAAGCTCATGGTATTCATATTTGCTACGTAAGTTAAAATCTGAAACGCTATGATTTTTCTGTTATATAGTTATTGAGAAGCTTCATCAGCCACTGTAATTTACGACAAGTTAGATAAGTAATTAAAGATAATTGAGGGTCACTGTAGACCATTTTGATAGTTTTCTCTTTTGTGAAACTTAATTTAAACCTATATTATAAATGTGATATGGCATAGGTTATCCTTCGATCCATTGTAGAACTTGGAAACCCATTCTGGGAATATTCCTTCACACTTTTGTTGAACGCAGTTGCTTTTTATCATCCTGTATTAAAACATTTCCTTTTATCAATAATGCAATATATAAACAATGTTTAGTGAGTAGAATAAAATTTCCAATGGTAAACTTAACTGCTTTTTCGAAGTTATTTTACCAGCTCAGTAAAAATAGGAAAGCCTTGAACCCCTTCCACTAAATTCTGTTAGCATTAAGATTCTTTTACAGGGAGTGTAGTGGAGCTGACGCTGAAATCATTAAATACTTGGTTATATCATCGCTAGTCTCACTGAATTCTTCTGAACTCTACATGTCATGTGTGGTCTGGCGTCTCCTTACCAGCAACAGGTCCCAGGTTCAAACTTGTCAATTCCCTAAAAAACACGCTCAGAGCTTCGTTGCGCGAAAGTGGTAGGGAGACACGACTTAGAACAAACAGCCACCACGCAGAATGTTAGAACTTGGCTAGGGAAATTGTGTTACACACCCCAACAAGTAACAAGCATAAAGTATTACTCAGGAAACTAATAATTAAAACTTAACAAGAATATCAAATCACTATGATTCCGCATAATGGTTGTTGCTACTACCAAGAGCAGCTCCCTTCTCGATAAACAAACGTGAACAGTTAAAATAAAATAACACATGCTGGTCGCAAGACCTATTATAGAATTAACACGAATAACACTAAAAGACTTAACCTAAGCTGATCTCTTTGCGGAATTTGCAGCCGCGTGGGGCAGCCGCTCGACTTATGGCGCCTTGTTACGGTCCTTCCGGCTCCCCGCAGTAAAGGTTCGAGTCCTTCCTCGGGCATGGGTGTGTGTTGTACATAGTCTAAGTTAGATTAAGTAGTGTGTAAGGTTAGGGACCGATGAACCCTGCAGTTTGGTCCGATAAGACCTTACCACAAATTTCCAAAATTGTGCGGAATTTGCCTTTGAGAGGATGTAGCCATAATTGGTCTACTACCTTACCAAAGAGGGAGAGGCTCGAGCGCGGGTGACGAAGGTTCAGAAATATATACCACGAAAGCAGGGCTGAAAAATAGGCAGCGGACAGTTGAGCACCAAACTGTTAATATTCACTATATCAGTACAGCACACACAAGAGGCACGAGCTGGAACAGGTGTCACAGATACGTCAAAGAAAGCTCATCCTTTAACCAGTTAGGTGCAGACCCAAAGTTCTATCTCCAACCAAACATGGCAAACAAGGCTTGCAGATGTCCACTCAGACTACTTGTCAACTGGCTGACACGTCGCACTAACTGCAGCAGGTCTCTCTACCAAATGCGCCAGCATACGGGCCCCGCTGTTGACATGCGCACACCGGGAAAGCTGGTCACGCTGACCCAAAAACTAGTGTTCTCTGCTTCCAGCGCAGTCCTCTCAACCAATACTGCGCCAGACAGTAGCGCCCACCATTCCTCTGTCAAAGACCCTAGCTGCCCAGATACCGAAAGATGCTGCTCAAGTTCGCTGATACCATGTATTGGTTTCACCACAGTGCTCAGTTTTCTCGTAGTACTCGTATACAAGACCACAGTTCGTACGCGGGTGGTGATCAGCCATAGACTACCATCCTATGGAGGCATGGTGAGAATATCATAACAGGCCTTATACTTGGAACGAGCCATAATACAATAGCCGAGTACTGCCTGAAGGTAGCACCCAACTGCCATCAGCCGTGGGAGCGCTTGCGTTACATGGACCAATTTCGGTACCACGTAACAATTAAGGGACTCCTGGTGGCACAGGTAGTTGTGTTGGACGTCGTTGATGATGATGTGCAACAGGCGACGGAATTTCAATATGCTAGTGTGTGTGATGCTTCGTCAGACGTAAACCGCAGAAGATTTTGCCACGTTCGTAGCACTTCCTGAGTTTTTGTCCAAACAGTGGGAATGTCATACAACTCCATGCATCCTCTTATTAGAAAATGGAACTATGAAGACAGAGCGAACGACGAGTGTACATGTAAAGTGGCCTGTAACCCCTCCCCCCCTCCCCCCGCTTGACGCCAGGAAGCCGCCAAGTTATTTTAGCTAGTGACAAAAACAGAGATTTCATGGACACGACTGTCTGGAAAGCTTAACGGCCTTCTTTCAGAAATCGTAAATGGTCAGCCCTGAAAGATTAGATCACTTTGTAAATGACGGTCTGTGCTCCCATGTATGTAGATGCTTGCAGAATGAGATTCTCACTCTGCAGCGGAGTATGCGCTGATATGAAACTTCCTGGAAGATTAAAAGTGTGTGCCGGACCGAGACTCGAACTCGGGATCTTTGCCTTTCGCGGGCAAGTCCTCTACCAACTGAGCTACCCAAGCACGACTCACCCCCCCCCCCCCCCCTCCTCACAGCTTCACTTCTGCCAGTACCTCGTACCTTCCAAACTTTACACAAGCTCTGCTACAGTTTTAATCTGCCGGGAAGTTTCATATCAGCGCACACTCCGCTCATTCTGGAAACATCCCCCAGGCGGTGGCTAAGCCATGTCTCCGCAATAATATCCTTTCTTTCAGGAGTACTAGTTCTGCAAGGTTCGCAGGAGAGCTTCTGTAAAGTTTGGAAGGTAGGAGTCGAAGTACTGGCAGAAGTGAAGCTGTGTGGACGGGGCGTGAGTCATGCTTGGGTAGCTCAGTTGGTAGAGCACTTGCCCGAGAAAGGCAAAGGTCCGGAGTTCGAGTCTCGGTTCCGCACACAGTTTTAATGTGACAGGAAGTTTCGTATGTAGATGCTTTTTGCCAAAACATGTCCGTGCTTACCATTAGAACGATGCCTCCCTAGACCCAAGTGTTCTGTCTTCAGACAAGAGGGATTTGGAGGCACTGATTGTGTCCGCTCAGGATATTCAAAGTAGAGGCCTGCTCCCCCAGTGTGGGAGACCGGGTGGTGTGTCTGGATTGGCTACCGGGGGAGAGATTCAGTGAGTAGAGGACAGTTCCATTGGTTTGTGGAATATGGGGGCGGTTTTGTTTTTGATAACTGGCCTCCAGTACCCAGGCTTGGTGGAAAGCGATTCTGATTTTTCAGCTTCTTCGTCTTCTGGGCCTCCCGCAGTGCAGAACTTCAGGTCTTTCCCTAAGTGCGAGACTCGTGGTGGACTAAGAGCCAGTGGCAGCTTCTAACTGCAGTGACAGTGGAACTGCGTATCATCTCTGACGTATCGTGTATCAAGACGGTCAACTTATTCGTCCTGAGTTGGCGGTCTGACGTTTGACAATTCTAACACCCACTGCCGAACCCGGGAGACAAATTGGTTCGGCCAAACCAGCGAAGAGATGCACCTCACACTGAAATGTGCCAGCATTTCAGGGCCCTGACACGGAGGTTTCCCGCATTCTGATAATCAGAATAACAGGCCGCGTAGTTCGCGTATTTTCGTAGGCGCGTCAGAAAGTACAGTTCCCGCAGCGCATTACTCCGAGCCCACTGCGCGCTTATTTCTGCTGCTGCCTGATTCAAGGGGAAGTGGTAAATTATTGGTGCTCCGGTATAGGGTTGTAAATGATATTCACCGCTCTCTGGTCTTAGGTGAACCATAGTTTGTGGTATATTTGATCGTAGTTGATTCCATCTGACTAGAGTTGTGCCTCACAGTGCATTCATGAAAACAGTCAGACTGTGATGCAAAAGAGATTAATTTAGGGGAGGATTAGTATAGCTTTCTCCCAGTGTGTGCTTTATCTATCACACACAATGAAACCTGATCGTCAAGGGAAGGCAGAACTCGATTACGATTGTGGATGGGGCAGTACTCAGTTACTATAGGTTGCCTTTTACAGCTACACAGTATTTCCAGACTCAACAATAAATAAAAAATACCACATGTTATTAATGAAGGAACAAACAACTGCGTAATTAATAGTGTTTTCAGTGCGTTACAATTTAGCAAATCACCATAAAATGCAGATACAGATAATGTTTAACAAAAAAAAATAACAAGATACTGTGATCACGGCTGAAGGCCTTACACGCCAAGAATGGTAATAAATTAGTAATGTTTATAACTCGCTGCTATTACTACTTAAAGTTATTGAAATGTTAAAAAGTATGTGGTCACAAACATAGCAGTATCAGGCACCAGGAATGGCAGTGAACAAGGTTTTAAGGCTTAATGCTAAAATAAAAATATCGAATTATTTTTTTAAAGCAAGTGATCACAATTACGGCTGAAGGCCTTTCACGCCAGGAACGGCAATTATACAAAAATTTAGAAACCTGCTGTAAAACAGCAAATACAAGCAAAGGTTAAGTAAAAGAAACAAGCAACTGACCATCAGATGGGTGAAATAAGATGATGGTAACCTTGTAACACAACCATTACACTGCTAGATTTATTCCAGAAGGCGACTGGAACTATTAACTACACACATATAACCTATAATGTAGGCATTACATGGTAAGGTAATAAATAATACAATAATAAAACACAAGGACCAGTCACACACGGTGCTCCAGAAATCGACCTCTGAGAACGTCCGGCAACAAAAAATTCCGCGAGCGATGAGATAGGGAGCCAAGAGTTGCATTCACTTCACGAGATGGTAACTCAGACTAGTGGCAGTCTAACGAATGACTAATGACAATCTTGCTGAAACAAACCCAATGCAAGAATGGAACAACACTCCAAAGCCGGAACTGGTGGACTGCACTATGCCCCAAGGATACTGTGCTTAGAGTTCCCGGAACGAGAAAGGAATCACTACCACCAGAGTGGAAGAATCATAAATGGCCTACAATCAAGAAAGCTGTCAAAACTACTCGCCTTACTGGACAGCGGCGGAAAGGTGAGGAAGTGTACACTTCCGTTACAAACACTAACCCCCAGGGCAGGTAACTGGGGTGTTAGCGGCCACCAGGCAGGAAAATATACCGCTGGTTGAACTTAACAAGTTGTAACAAGCTGAGTGGAGTAAATAGTAATAAGAAGTAGAGGAAAGGAAATCAGATCCGCTTTCCGCAAGCACTGCACTCGCTGCTCTTCGGTCGGCGACACTACCAGCAGCAACACGAATCCATGTCACAGGAGAATCGCGAGATGTCACAATGGTGGAGGTTTCTCTACTTAAATTGAAATGCACTCATCTTAAAGCCTGAAGGATCTGGTTTACGAAGAGGTTGTGCAGCCTCGTGACTAAGACATTCCATCCGGCAGTCCATGCGTGCCGCCAGCAGTCCTGGCGTTTTCTGGCACTGCGCGGACCTGGCTCCTCCTGAGTCCCCAACCGAACTCCCACACTCACACGACACAGAAAAACGACGACATCGCCCCAAACATAGGGCAACAATTACTACATATCGATAGTTTCTGCTGCTCCTAGCGGACAGGCAACGCTTGCGAAACGAGTGGCGCCAGTCAATACGAGAAGAAGACAAACAACCGCAACCATGCCAACTACAGATTACCGTCAGGACTCCAACAGAGGGCGGAAACCTACAAACAGCACCAACGCGAGCCGCAGCGCGGCTCACACCATTCCTCAACTAGTTTGTCATTTTTGTGGGATATTTATCAGCTGGTTGTCCAGAAAGTCGTAGTTACTAAAGGTTTAACAAAACTTGTCACTATTTTGTAAGCCTATATACGTCATTGTTCTCATTCATACTCCCTCTACTACTCACTGTTTTGCTTTATTGTGGTGGATCATGGGTACACCAGCAGTTTAAGGCTCAATGTTATTAAATTAGTTAATCGATTATTAATTTGAGTTCTGAAAGTGATTACTGCCATAGGCCAACAAAAGTGCCATGAGTTAATTAAGGTTGTGGCACATGTTGTGAAGGTTATTGCCAAGATAATATTTCGTTTATTGTTAAGATAACAAGATTTAGTTCACTTAGATATATATTTCTGATTAAAGCTAGTGGCGGTTTGCAATTTGCAGCGCTTGGCAAGGATCTTGAATTAAGGCAATTGTTTGAGGTAGTTAGTGCTTTATTTTGCTGACAAGCGCGTATTTTTATTTTTTTCCAAATGAGACTATGGTGCACTGGGAATATCTGAACTCGAGTTTGGCGCTATGTGTCGTTGTATCTCAGCAATTTTTAGTATGCTGCAGTCGTTTTATTTCAGTGTATGTATTGTTTGTGTCACTTTTTTTTTAGTTTCTCATTGCATCATGTGAGTGACTTCTGCGGCACTTGTTGTCTGACGTTGCATCGTTGCTAAAATCGTTGTGGAAGCTTTTGTGGAAGAAATCTGTTTATGGGGGCGTGTTCGACGTCTCACAGCAGCTTTTGTTTATTGGGCTTAGGCATAAATGTGCGCATTGTGCAATAGAGGATCAGAGTCGTGGCGTGTGATGAGTCGAAAACTTGAGGAAGTAGCAGTCTGTTTGTATATTTTCGAGAAGCAAAGCTCATGTGTTTAGTGAGAAAGGCTGCGCACTAATTTCGTAGAAAATGGTACACATGAGCCAGCCATTGATGTAGAACGAGGTTGAATGGAAGAAGTAGTTAATTAAAATCATTCTGTATTGTATGTTCTGTAAATACGGAAAGAGGTATAGACAGGGAAAGTAACAGTCTGATTTCGTGGACAAGCTGTCATAGAGCAGCTGAGTCGCGTGCGTCTAGTGCAGGGTACGTTACCGGAAGTGCGCAATTAGATTCGATCTTGAAGAGACAGAGGAGACGAGAAAGAGAAAAGATGACGGGAGGAGGAAAAACAGGGGAAGGAATACGAAGAAAGACAGCAGGAAGAAGACCAAATACAGGAGATCCCCATTTACGAAATTAGGGAAATTCAGCAATCACAAGACGAGGAGCAAAAGAAACAGGACAAAGTCATGAAAGAAATTAATGAAATTCAAAGGCCGGCTGACGAGTTTGTCAAAACTGTAGATCAGGACAGGAATGAAGTTAAGGGTGCGAAGGCAGAGGTTGAAGACATTGGGAAGATGAGGCGCAAGAAGTAGCAGTATAGACCAAGCGTGAGGCTAGGACAGCTAGATTAGCAGCACGAGATGCGCGAAAAAAATTCCCAAATTGCGCGAAATAAGGCGGCATTGGCAGAGGTCGAAGCGAGCGCAACCAAGAAGACTCTTTCTGCTCTTAAAAATAAGGTCGGAGAATAGTCGCTCGTGCAGGAATTCAGCCAGAAAGAGCTGCACATCTTACTGAGCTCATTGGTCACCAGGAATGTCAAAGACAAAATTTTGAAACTCTATCGGCTCAGGCCGATATACAGCAGGAGCGCCCGCTTAACGGGGTACGACGCTCGGCCTAAGGCGCGCAGAGACGCGTAGTGCATTAGAAGTAATTTCCGAGCCGGACCACAATTGCGCGCGACTGAGACGTACGGAAACATTACTACATGACTCTGATGACACGAGACTAGGGCACAACAGCAGTCAGGGATCAGTTGGCCATGAAACCTTGCACCACGCGCGGCAGAGAAATGGCTCTGACCACTATGGGACTTCTGTGGTCGTGAGTCCCCTAGAACTTAGAGCTACTTAAACTTAACTAACCTGAGGACATCACACACATCCATGGCCGAGGCAGGATTCGAACACGCGACCGTAGTGGTCGCACGGGTCCAGACTGTAGCGCCTAGAACTGCTCGGCCACCACGGCCGGCAGTTAGAGAAAGACGAGGGGCGCAAAATTACGAATATTTAAACTCGATTCAAAATTTTCAGGTTTACATACAGAATGTCAGTTCATCATATCCGAAGTCATAGATTGCTCGATACGATACTGAGCCATGTGTACTAGTACACATACTGGAATTTGTCTGTGGATACCTGGAAGTTATGAGATAGGTGTTTGTAGTTTTCTGTCCAGCATTTACACTTGATATCACACACAAATTTCGTTGTTACGCATGTGCCGGCCGATGTCTCGGCACAAACCTCCTGGGTAGGATAAAACTAGTTGGTTTAACACTTGAGCTTTCCTGTATTAGTAGCGCATCAAGCCACTTTTAAGATATATGTTGGAACAGCAGGACAGTTGCATTTCTTGGTTCAGAAATAAAAGCAATTGTTCTCAGAATTCGTTTTGGAATTTAGTAATGGTTTGGCTTATTACGCTGATATTGCGTGCATTTCCAGCGGGACGAATGCACGGTCTGTCGCAGCATTCGTAGTGAGAAAGCGGTACAGCCACAGAAGTTGATCCGCGATCCGGTAGTGGGTCTTGGCGTGATTTTGAACATGCCACGGATACCGAGGAGTTATCGTACGAAATGGACATGGGTAATCCACGCCAGAGGCATGATGACATTCAGATACGCTTTTATTTCTCGCTGTGGTTCGATTAGGTTCATCGCTAGTTGAGTGACTTGTTGGTTGTTCAAATGGCTCTGAGCACAATGGGACACACATCCATGACCGAGGCAGGATTCTAACCTGCTACAGTAGCAGCCGCGCGGTTCCAGACTGAAGAGCCTAGAACCGCTCGACCACTAGTTGGTGATTTTCGGGTGTGGTTACACATATAGATAATCGCCTAAGGTGTGATAATTTTTCGCTGGTGTTACTCTTTCGGCTGTGGTTATGGCTTATGGATTATTGCCAACATTGCGACAATGTTTGCCGTGTGGTACTTCGATCGTGGATCGTCAGCGCCAGAGGCGCGCCGTCGGCCCAGTTTCGTATTACGTGGAGTGAGAGTCACGGCAGTAGTTTAGTTGAATAGGAAGGAAATGGTGAATGGGACAGGCAAAAACGGAAGTTAACTTCAAATCCGCAAGCGTTACAAATTATAAATAAAAAATTGGTATTGTATCTTTTTGCAGCAGCTGTTATTTGATGATACCAGTACGTCGATTTTTGATAGTTATTGGTTAGTTTCAGAGGGAAAGGTGAATTCGTGCCGATGTCTGATCTATGCTCATAGCACCGTAAGCAGTTTACAGATGGCGGTGAGTGGTATTTGACCCAGATTCTGCTCCAGATAGCCGCATCAGCGTCACCATCCAGTAAGGTGGCATCAGGAAGAGTTTCGAAGTCCACATTAGCGTAAAGTAGAATGGGTTAGAGGTAGCTGGCCTTGGTAATGGGTAAAATAATTAGAAGTGTTGCTTGGTGTGAGAGTGCTTTTAAGTATGAACGTACAGGAAGTGACACCTTAGCCTATCTGGGTGAATGAGTAGTGTTGGGAAACTAACAAAACACTGATATTCACTATAGCAAACACAATTTCATCACTAAAAATGATTAAGTTTATTTATCTTACATATGCCATTAATTTTTCTCGTTTATTAAAATCGAAAAAGGTCTTTAATATTTTCTTTTTGTTTTAAGGAACATAAGTAGTAACACTGATTAAATAAAAGAAAACAGTAAGGCACGTTACGGTTCATTGTATTAATCATATTATTAAGTTTCAACTACAGACAATTGATATATTTTGTTATGGATTTTGATGTGTATGTTTTTTTGTAATCATTCACTGTAAAGTTGAATGCGTGGACACAATTTGTCATGCTATTTTTTTCTGTGGAAAATTGAATCACTGTGAATGCCTGGGCAGGGGTAACAGAATCTCTGAGGCAGAGAATGCTCGATGCTCAACGATATTGAATTTTGGTTAGGGAAACCAATCATCTTTGACCTCAGCTTTGGTGTGAATAGGTTTGTTAAATGTCTCCATGACCTTTAATATGCTGTGACCTCTGTGCTACCTGGACTACATTTGCTATGTGTGCTTCATGACTTTTTTGTATGTGGAAATTGCGGGCAGAATGTGTTCGTAACTGCATGTGTGACCTGTAGTTAACTTGTAACCAAGGGGCCGTAGTGGAGGCGACAGGGACAGAGATGAACTGGAATCAACTGCACGCAGCGGACTGGCAACATGAGTGGGAAGCAGCGCTCAGTGGATTTTACCTGCGGAATAGCTTCTAGCTGAAGCTACCTCCTCTTTCTGCTTCAGGTAGGATAGATGGGTACCAGTTCGCAAAACATTTTACCCAGGCCAGCTGCCAGTCCGTCGTGGATGTGGCTGGATGGTGGAAACTGGGTGGAGGAAGCAATTTAAGAGTTGCTGTTGTAAATTGCACTTTTGTGGAAACGTTGGGAATACCATAAAACTCCATGCATTTTCATATTAGAAACTGAAACGACACATACAGGGTGGCTGGTGTAAAGATTTAGTGCAGTCAGGACTGTAACCCCACCAGTACGGGAACGCCGGTGCTGTGTCTGGAATGGTTACTAGTAAAACGGGGAAGTCAGTAGGGGTGATTCAATGAGTAGTTCAATAGGAATATACAGCTGTTGCAGCGCACTGCTCCTCGTCCACTGCGCCGATTTCTGCTGCTGTGTTAATCAAGGTGGAGGGGTAAAGTACTGCTGCACCGGCGTAGGGGCTTCAGGTGATAATCACAGCTCACTGTTCTCAAGTGAACCATAGTTTTTTGATATACTTGACTGAACAGCGATGAGCCTCACAGTGGATTCATGCAAACACAGATTTAGATGTAAAAGGGATTACTTCAAAGCAGAATTAGTATAGTTTCCACCCGCAATGGGTGCCTTATCTACCAAACACCATTCCTCAATTAATATGTCTTCGTTATTTTTGTGCAAGACTTGTCAATCTGGTTCTCCAGAAAGTTGTAGTTACTAAAGGTTTAATAAGACTTCTCATTATTTTGTCAGCTCAAGTACGTCATTTCTCTCATTCATACTCCATCCATTAGTCACTGTTTTTACTTTATTGCGGTACACCAGCAGTTCAATGTTCAGTCGTATTAAATTAGTTGATCTGATTATTAATTTGTGTTCTGGAAGTGCTATTGCCATAGGGAAACAAAAGTGCCATGAGTAAATGAAGTATGTAGCACACGATTTGAAGATTATCGCCAAGATAATATTTTTCTTTATGTATAGGTAATAACATTTAGCTTTTGGCTGCCGAACTACTGACTGAGAGCCGGCCGGAGTGGACGTGCGGTTCTAGGCGCTACAGTCCGGAGCCGAGCGACCGATACGGTCGCTGGTTGGAGTCCTGCCTCGAGCATGGATGTGTGTGATGTCTTTAGGTTAGTTAGGTTTGTTCAAACTTCTGGCGACTGATGACCTCAGAAGTTAAGTCGCATAGTGCTCAGAGCCATTTTGCTGGCTGATATGTGTATCGGAATGATGATGCCCTCAGCAACATGAAGTTTCGGGGCCACAGTAATCCACATAATGCCATGAGGCCGTGGAAGGCTTGGTAAAACACAGTCGGTAAGCCATCGATGCCGAAGGAACTGTTGACCGCACTCCTATCGATTGCGTCGTCGACTTCCTCTCGTCTGTCTACCTCTGTCAAAGTAGCCGATTCCATGTGGGTGAGGGCGAGCGTGACATATTGAAGACGGAGTCATGCTCACCAGTGGCACCCTCATAGGTGAATCAGTAGTATTCGATGAACGTATTAGCCATGTGGGTGTGATTGGTCACCGCAGAGCCGGTGGCGTGACCAGTGAGTTAACGAGCTGTCGATGACGCCGTCGTTGATCGTACAGTATGTGATGCATACATGGAATTTCCAAACGCTGCTGGTCGTGGCGTCGTGTCCATATAACCACCTCTTTCAATTTTCGTCGTCCCAGTAAAATTTTCCTCTCCTCAGTCCTGTGCCATTGCCACTGGTTATCTGCAATGTGTACCATAATTAATTTCATAAACGCATGCAGTTCAAAGTACACGATACTAGGAGCAAAGCTCCGTAAACATAGGGTCGAAAGTGCATACCTTAAGAGTTACAAGTAATTTTTTATCTTCAGTACTGTGAAACAAATCTCTTCTACTGCAAGTTCTTTGATTTCCATATTTTGGGAAGTGGTAGGATGGACCAGAATAAGAAAAAAATGTCCACCAACCATGTCCTCTAAAACAAGTGCTTAAAGCTCTTAAGGACTGCATTTTAGAGCAAATATTTACTGGACTTTTTTTCTTGTTCTGGTCCATACTACCAGATCCCAAAATATGAAAGGCAAATAACTTGCAGTAGAAATGATTTGTTTCGCAGTATCAAAGATGCAAAATTGTTTGTACGCGTTTTCGACCCTATGTTTACTGAAACTTTTTTGCTTCTAGTATTGTGTACTTTCAACTCTTTGCTTTTACGGCATTAACTATGATACACCCTGTATAGCTTGCACTGAGCATCGACATCCCAGAAAATCGTACAGTAGACGCTGTAGTTCTACTGTGTGGCTAAGGCGTCCCCATATCTAATCAACGCCCTCTTGTTTGCCAGTTTGGCGCATTCCATCCACCACTTCAGTGAAGAACAATTGCTGGGAAGGCGAAGTTGGCAGGCTGCCCACGTTGCAGTGATTTGCTGGCGAGAAACCCGTGCAGATGAGAAACACCCACATTCCAAGGTACACAGCTGCACCATACAGTGGGAGGAAACTGGGCAGATGTAAGCAAAATGGTCGGAAAATTCGAGTGGTTATCGTTCGGTGTCCCGTATTGTACATGTAAGAAGGCATGAGACATATATCGTGTATAAACGGCTGGTATGGCTGGTAACATATGTGTGTCCTGAATGGTCGCCATGTCATACTTCCCAGGTATAGTGGAGCGGGAGGTCCCGCACCACTAAACATCGTTTCTGGCATGTAGCATACGGGCATGATTCTGCAGGTGCAGAACGTAGTTAAAATCACCTCCTAGCAGGCAGGGTGTATCACCCTAAAAACACGGGGGGGGGGGGGGGGGCTATGTCCTTAGAATAAAATCGGGTCCTTTCATGACAAATTAAGAAAACATGTCCTCATGGCCATGTTTGTCATGCCCCTAACTGAAGGTGATATCGCTGAGAGGAATCCATTCATAGACATAGATGGCCTCCACCCCCAGGCCCATGGTGTCACTTATGGAAGTGTGGGCGGTATATACGTTTACATCTAGGAGGTGAGTCATGTGAACTTCCTGGAGGAGGCTCGAATCAGTATCAGAAACCCAGAAAATTTCCCACGTAGATTGGTTTTTCACATGTGAACTGATGCTGGTGTTGATCGGTACTATTCGATAGACCTAATAGCGGACCGCTGTAGGTGGATCAGTTTTTTATTTTTTTAGGGATAAGGAATTAGCTCTTTATTCGCACGAAGTAATGGCCGCTATCGACAGGGGATCTCAAGTTGATTCCGTATTTCTAGATTTCCGGAAAGCTTTTGACACCGTTCCTCACAAGCGACTTCTAATCCAGCTGCGGAGCTATGGGGTATCGTCTCAGTTGTGCGACTTGATTCGTGATTTCCTGTCAGGAAGGTCGCAGTTCGTAGTAATAGACGGCAAATCATCGAGTAAAACTGAAGTGATATCAGGTTTTCCCCAGGGAAGCGTCCTGGGACCTCTACTGTTCCTGATCTTTATAAATGACCTGGGTGACAATCTGAGCAGTTCTCTTAGACTGTTCGCAGATGATGCTGTAATTTACCGTCTAGTAAGGTCATCCGAAGACCAGTATCAGCTGCAAAGCGATTTAGAAAAGATTGCTGTATGGTGTGTCAGGTGGCAGTTGACGCTAAATAACGAAAAGTGTGAGATGATCCACATGAGTTCCAAAAGAAATCCGTTGGAATTCGATTACTCGATAAATAGTACAATTCTCAAGGCTGTCAATTCAACTAAGTACCTGGGTGTTAAAATTACGAACAACTTCAGTTGGAAGGACCACGTAGATAATATTGTCGGGAAGGCGAGCCAAAGGTTGCGTTTCATTGGCAGGACACTTAGAAGATGCAACAAGTCCACTAAAGAGACAGCTTACACTACACTCGTTCGTCCTCTGTTAGAATACTGCTGCGCGGTGTGGGATCCTTACCAGGTGGGATTGACGGAGGACATCGAAAGGCTGCAAAAAAGGGCAGCTCGTTTTGTATTATCGCGTTATAGGGGAGAGAGTGTGGCAGATATGATACACGAGTTGGGATGGAAGTCATTACAGCATAGACGTTTTTCGTCGCGGCGAGACCTTTTTACGAAATTTCAGTCACCAACTTTCTCTTCAGAATGCGAAAATATTTTGTTGAGCCCAACCTACATAGGTAGGAATGATCATCAAAATAAAATAAGAGAAATCAGAGCTCGAACAGAAAGGTTTAGGTGTTCGTTTTTCCCGCTCGCTGTTCGGGAGTGGAATAGTAGAGAGATAGTATGATTGTGGTTCGATGAACCCTCTGCCAAGCACTTAAATGTGAATTGCAGAGTAGTCATGTAGATAACGAATTTACATATATTGTCTATAATACAACATACAGACACCAACTACTTTTATTTTACAATTTCCATTGACTACACTGACCCAAATAAACAAGTACTCATCAGCATTCAATTTCTTTTTCTTTCTTGTTGCCAATACAACGGGCTTATCTGGAACCAAAGTACTGGATGGAGCCTTAGCAAGTTTAAGTCTCTGTTATACTCAATGTGTTCCACGCAAGAATATTTGCACCAGGGAAAGCTTCAAGGCCACCATGGTTATCCCAAACAACAGCAAGAGTCAACCATGGACCACCTCCAAACACGGCAGAAACTTCACATGTGAACAGCAATCTCAGCCCTTGAAACACATTCCGACCTCCAATAAGCTGCTGCTTATGGAATTGCCCAGCCAAGTCAATGGGTATGGCTATGGTTATCAAAGCCATGTGCACATGCACCATGCACGATACTAACGTCGCCTAGGTAGTACAAGGTTGACTTTTGCTGTTGTTTGGGGCCTATGGTGGCCTTGAAGCTTTCGCTGATGCAAATGTTCTTGCGCGGAAGACCTGGAGTATAACATAGACTTCATGTATATAGATCCACTTATCTAGTCTAGCTTACCTAGCTGTGGCGTCAACGGAAGGTCATGGGCGTCACGGTTGAACGTCGTCCCCGTCGCCCCCAGGATATTATGGGAGAGTACGATTACTGGGGTGGCCCTGACGACGAACGCCCCCGTATCAAGTGCTGCACTTCGACCTCCTCTTCGTCCCATGCCATTGAGGTGGGCACCGATGTGTTGTACATCAGGTCCTCTGAAAATGGAGCAGCGGTTCATGATGTGGTATCGACAGAGCGAAGTCCATTAAATAATTCGGCGTCCCCACGGTACTGTGGGGGTCGAGGGCATGCACACCAACAGATGGACCCTTCGGCGTTCCGTGGGTGTCGTTCGGTTCGACGGCGACCTCGTCTTCGGCCTGCAGCGTCCGCCCTGAGACGGTGCGGCGCTGTGTCTAGCGACGTTTCTCAGAAAGATGTCTTCTCACGCGACGTCCTGTGTCCGACGACGGCTGGTAGTCACGTTAGTCTGGTAGGAAAACGGCCGCAAGGATGATGAGCGAGCAAGTTGATCTCCATCTTGTTGCCGAGTAGCGGTCGGCAGCGGTGTCACTGACGGAGAGGGTTGGCAACTTCCCCTGCTGGAGGTTCGAATGGCAGTTCGAAAACACGTATTGTATGCATGCCTATGCCAGGTGGTCGGCCATCATCGCCCGACATTGCTGTCGGAATGACGTAAGCGGAGCCCCTGCTTGGTGTCGCGTAGGATGCGTTCGCATTTAGCGTCGTTGACCATTTTAACGAAGACCGTGCTGTTCGCGATGGACCAATGTATGTCTATGATGTCGGCCGCTAAGAGCTTGGCTTCGTCTTTCAGAAAACGTTCCTCGAGCGCCTTGGATCGGTCATAGTTATTACAGAAAGAATATCGGAGTGTGGATCTACGGTAACGGTTCTCAATGTATCGTTGACGGTAAGCCTGTATGTAAGCAAAGACCGTCAGAATGTAAACATGGCGAGTTCTCACTCGGCACGCGCAAACAAAATAGCGTGTCCGCCTGGTATGAGGAAGGAAGATTGGGTTTAACAACCCGTCGACATTGAGATCATTAGATACGGAGCACAATCTCGTATTGGGTGAAGGATGGGGAAAGAAACTGGCCCCTTTCAGAGGGATCATCCCGGCCTTTCCTTGGAGCGGGTATGAACCGTCGTTGTCCCGAATGCGAGCCCAGTGTGCTAACCACTGCACCACCTCGCTCGGCCATCCACACTGGTGCCGACTGCGGAGTTCCAAGTCTTTTCAGTTGACGCCACATTGGGTGACTTGCGTCCCAATGATGAAGAAACGGTGGGAGGACAACACAACACCCAACCCTCGCGTGGAGAAAAAGATCTGCGACCTGGCCGGCAATCGAGCCCGGGCGCGCTGCGTGACAGTGAGATTCGGTTTTTTTTTTTCGCATTACTGAAATTACCTACAACTTCAAGAAAAGGGAAACTAATGCCACCACCACATTCACCTTAAAATTTAAAGAAGCACGAAAGAACAGCTTCACCACGTCAGGCGTCAATAAAAACCAGGAATGAGGATACAAGGAAGGTTCCTTTTTTCAATGATATTTATTATTTTATTATTGCCTTCTTTATCATGAATGAACCCATCTCCGTCGCACCAGCACGTCCTCGGAAAGACTGGCGATCTCCTTCTACATCAGAGGGAAAGAAAATCCCCTGTGATGGCGACACATCAGTAGATGATCGATGCACGTCTTCTCGACGGTCTGTAGGAATAAGGGATCGAATCTGTCAGGTGGAACAAGGGACGTCAGTTGCTCCTTGCATGCATGATCCAGCTGCGATGGGGGTTGTGGTAAGCGCTCCGGAGGAAGTCCGAAAAATGTTGTTGGTACTTTGGGTTCTTGACAACAGCACCATGTCTCTCATTGAGGTATTGCCAGGAATCGAGGGATGACGTACCACGAAACAGGTAGCGAACTGCGTGCCCCCTAACGGAGGTCACCAAGTAGGAGTTTGTAAGCGGAAAATAGTCTGTGTCTGGCAAGAAAATCATTTATGGGGTGATACTGTCAGTCGTGCGTGTGATGAACGCCAGAATCTGGCGGACCAAAAACCAAACATTACTCTACTCGTTGCACACAAGTCGATGGCCATCGTCGTCTTTCACACCGTAGGTGGTACACAGTGGTGATGGCGCCACGTTGAGTCGCGACTGCCAAACCTGCTTCACATTTATGGCCACGTACCTGGTGGATTGGACACCTGGTGCAATGTGCTGACTACTCAGATAATGGACGGACACCATTAAGCAACAACCCTGCCTGAAGCAGCTCTTCATACGAATCTTCTTTCTCTTGACTTACGGTTCTCACTTCGTTTTTAGAGGTATTGTATCCAATCAGCCTCCCGGTACATTTTGGGTCATTTATATTCAGTAATCAGGACGGATTATTACATGTACTGATTTTAGTAAGTATGACTAAAGAGCAAATTCTCTGTGTACTGTTGTGAAATGTATTGTAAATTGCAGCCGGCCGGGGTGACCGAGCGGTTCTAGGTGCTACAGTCTGGAACCGCGCGACCGCTACCGTCGCAGGTTCGAATCCTGCCTCGGGCATGGATGTGTGTGATGTCGATAGGTTTAAGTAGATCTACGTTCTAGGGGACTGATGACCTCACAAGTTAAGTCCCATAGTGCTCAGAGCCATTTGAACCATTTTGTATTGTAAATTGCGGTTTCCAAGTAGGAGAACATGTTGTCAATTTACCAAACTCCACTTCTGTTAACAAGTTAATTGGGCTGGAATTTGGTTGTAACAGACGAACAATACACGCGAGGGTTCTGATTGGATATATGCAAATTCGTCACACCACGCAAAGTTTATCTAGAGGGCACTTACCTGGTATCTTCCAAAGGTGCCTCGTTCGCAGCAGATGGTAGCACGAGATAGTGGTCTGGCTGAGACATTCAGGAGCTGTTAATTTGAAGTCGTAGGAAAGTGAAGTATTAACGTGCAGTAAAGAGATTATCATGTATTTTAAGGGACGCAATGATCTGTAAGTCTTGGCACAGCACAGTGTCCGAACAAAATTATTTCTTAACTATTTGATCGCAGTCAGACATATCACTTGCTGGTGTTTTCATTCAATGGTGCGTAACATTTGCTTCCGATCACGATATGTTTAGTAATGCGATTTTCCTTACCACATGGCAGTTGTGATCACAATAGCAAACTTTCACTTTGTTCGTCTCATTAAAAAAACAACTGCCCATCTGTGCACCTTGTGCAACCTGCGCTAGACTCTCCACAAGGTCCGTGGCAGTGCCCGGGAAGACTGGTGTTCGGAACTGTAAAATTTTAATATGGCTCAAAAAGGATGAATTAAACAAGACAGTGGAAGATTTGCAGTAAACAAGAAGTGCTATACAAACTACTCATTATATGTAGTGTCTTCTTGAAAGCTGACTTACGTATTGCGAAACAGATGAAGAATGAAGCGTTCGAATTTCTGACCTTGCTGCGTCTTTCAGTTACTTCCTACTGTGCGCCTACAAAGCAGTGAAATGTATCTAAGTAAAATTTTGTACATGGCTGCACGTTCAGAGACCGTTAATAGTTACAATTGAAAGAAAACAGCCCTCGGTCACTATTTTTAACGAATTAACTGGGTTTCTACTCTGCTAGGAGTGTCTTCCTCAGAATTTAAAACAAAGACTGGTCTATAACATGGTCACAGAATTTTGACTAAAAACTTTGTGACTAATGCCTTTTGGCATATTTATTATTTCATAAATGACATATAAGTATTGCCAATTCAAGACCCTTACAGAAGCGGAAAAGGTCATAATAAAAAAAAAAAAACGATAAATGTAATCGTGAAATTGCCCGACAGTTACCATCGCTGAGAAAATGCTTCATAACAAATAAATAAAAAGTAAAATATGCACTACACGTCCCATATTTTGCTCTTTTCAATCCATACATTGTGATTAAGCGACGTTTACACATGGAAAAACACATGGCATCCATTTATGCCATTTCCTCTCCTTTGGATCTTCAGATAATACCATTTACATTGCCTTTTTTCCTTGGAACGGTTTGTTATTTAACTTTACTTTTCTGTAACTTCCCTTCCTCGGTGTTGAAACCATAACCAGTAGATATTAATGCTAAGGTCATAAAAAAACATATAAAACCTTATTTTGTAGCTGAAGCAACTAAACTACATTGCATGAACTATTTAATCACTTTCGTCAATATTTCACACTACTAGCGTTCCAACACCTTTATTTAGAATTTAAGCGTTATCTTTCGCTACAATAGATTAAACTACTTTCAACACAGCTTGTTTTCAACGATAATTCGACATCGTGGCATGTTGCATAGCACGCCTGCTTGATATCTGACCAAAGTCGTTTTTGGAAAATTTGGGACCGAACTGCTGAGGTCATGGGCCACTAAACTTACTCACTACTTAATCTAACTTAAACTAACCTACGCTAAGGACAACACACACACCCATGCCCGAGGGAGTACTCGAACCTCCAATGGCGGGAGCCGCGCAGACGATGACAACGCGCCCCAGACCGCGCGACCATCCCGCGCGGCTAGTCGTTTTTCCTTATCTTCAAAGGACACACTAAAGAAGTAATATTTTTGACACGTGTCCTCCTGGCCATACTGTAACTATTGTGACGTATTTCACAATATTATGAACCTTTGATCACCAACATAAGTGTAATAAAATTCTCGGCTATTTATGCCAGCTTCAAAAACGCAGCTGACCATAAGAACGGCAACACCGAAAAGGACGTATAATAATAGACAAGTCAGAGACATGAGTAGGTCTTACGGGTTTTGCCAGCATTGCTTAAAGCTCGTTAAATCGCTTGTGTTATCGTCATAAAGTGATCTCCTTAGGTTCTACTTATTCAGGCTTTGAGCACTATGGGCCTTAACGTCTGAAGTCATCAGTCCCCTAGAACTTAGAGCAACTTAAAACCAACTATCCTAAGGACATCACATACATCCATGTCCGAGGCAGGATTCGAACCTGGGACCGTAGCGGTCGCGCGGTTCCAGACTGTAGGGCCTAGACCCGCTCGGCCACAACGGCCGGCTTCTACTTATTCAAGTTTCCTTTAAGTAAGACTCGACAGTTACTTGTATGTATAGAGTGTCGTTATATGCTGACGCTTGACATAATTCGTACATGACCTATGTTGAATAACTCCTGCAATATACTTCTGAGCATTTTATGTCACATAAACAGTAATGTGTAATCTAAATAAGCATCCTAGAGGAAATTTTCACCCACGTGCTACTCGAACGCGGAATGACTTCGAAATTAGATTGAGATTAGAGAATTCTAGGAGGGACGTTTAAGAAATATTGCAACACTTCTTTTTCCTCGGCTAATTTCTAATGAAAAAATTCGGAATTTGTTATGGGACGTCGTAGAATATTCTCGCTTCACCTATTGTAGTTTCTTGAAGTTCCGATACGTGGCAGCACTTTACGTAGTCTTCAAAATGGCGACAGTAACGGAGGTGCGTTCCAAGCGGAGAGCTGTCATTGAGTTTCTTTAGGCGGAAGCCCAGAGCACTGGAGATATTTGTAGTCGTCGGAGATCTGGCAGTGCACAAATGCACGGTGAGTCGTTGGGCGAGGCGACCGTCGTCATCACAACAGGGTCGCGCAAACCTGTCAGATCTTCAACGTGCCTCCCCGCCACACAAAGCTGTGACTCTTGAGGTGTTGGAACGTGCGGACACTCTCATTCGAGGTGATAGGCGGATCACAACCAGACACTCAGCTACTCCAAAGGACATTTCTGCTGGTACTGCTGACACACTCTCCACCAGCAGGGCTACACAAATGTGTGTGTCCGCCAGGATCCTCGCCACTTAAACAGAACATCATAAGGAGCAAAGGGGTACCAACAGTGCGAAACTGTTTTAACCTTAAGTGTATGTATGTGTATGGCAGGAGCAACAAAACTCGCTCTCTGTCTCCCTCCCCCCGCCCCCCCTCCCCACTCTATCTCTCTCACACACACAGCCCTCACAAATGTGCACACACACACACACACACACACACACACACACACACACACACACACACTCACATACATACACACACACACTCACACACACACACACACACACACACACACACACACACACACACATTGTCATTGTCTCATATAAATTTACCATTTGCCTTCTTTGCTTACTTCTGTGTACTGAAAGTATTTGTGACGATGTATGTGGCGCGTACGCGACGGGAAAAGATGAGTCACGAACGGAGGTATTTATATTTACACCACTGGCCATTAAAATTACTACAACACGAAGTTGACGTGCTACAGACGCGAAATTTAACCGACAGGAAGAAGATGCTGTGGTATGCAAATGATTAGCATTTCAGAGCCTTCACACAAGGTGGGCGCCGGTGGCGAAACCTACAACGTGCTGACATGAGGAAAGTTTCCAACCGATTTCTCATACACATACAGCAGTTGACCGGCGTTGGCTGGTGAAACGTTGTTGTCATGCCTCGTGTATGGAGGAGAAATACGTACCATCACGTTTCCGACTCTGATAAAGGTCGGATTGTAGCCTATCGCGATTGCAGTTTATCGTATCGCGCCATTGCTGCTCGCGTTGGTCGAGATCCAGTGACTGTTAGCAGAATATGGAATCGGTAGGTTCAGGAGGGTAATACGGAACGACGTGCTGGATCCCAACGGCCTTGTATCACTAGCAGTCGAGATGACAGGCATCTTATCCGCATGGCCGTAACGGATAGTGCATCCACGTTACGATGCCTGAGTCAACAGATGGCGACGTTTGCAAGACAACAACCATCTGCAAGAACAGTTCGACGACGTTTTCAGCATGGACTGCGGTTACACCTTGCCACTGCATCACAGACAGGAGCGCCTGCGATGGTATACTCAGCGACGAACCTGGGTGCACGAATGGCAAAACGTTATTTTTTCGGATGAATCCAGGTTCTTTTTGCAGCATCGTGATGGTCGCATCCGTGTTTGGCGACATGGCGGTGAAAACACATCGGATGCGTGTATTCGTCATCCCCATACTGGCGTATCACCCGGCGTGATGGTATGGGGTGCCATTGGTTACACGTCTCTGTCACCACTTGTTCGCATTGGCGGCACTTTGAACAGTGGACGTTAAATTTCAGATGTGTTACGACCATTGGCTCTACCCTTCATTCGATCCCTGCGAACTGGGTGTTGTGTAATGTCCTTAGGTTAGTTATGTTTAAGTAGTTCTAGGGGACTTATGACCATAGATGTTGAGTCCCATAGTGCTCAGAGCCATTTGAACCATTTTTTGATCCCTGAGAAACCCTACATTTCAGCAGGATAATGCTCGCCTACATGTTGCAGGTCTTGTACGGCCCTTTCTGAATACAGAAAATGTTCGACTGCTGCTCTGGCCAGAGCATTCACCAGATCTCTCACCAATTGAAAATGTCTGGTCAATGGTGGCCGAACAACTGGCTCGTCACAATACCCCAGTCACTACTCTTGATGAACTGGGGTATCGTGTTGAAGCTGCATGGGCAGCTGTACCTGTACACGCAATCCAAGCTCTGTTTGACTCAATACTCACGCGTATCAAGGCCGTTATTATGGCCAGAGGTGGTTGTTCTGGATACTGATTTCTCAGGATATATGCACCCAAATTGCTTGAAAATGTAATCACATGTCAGTTCTAGTATAATATATTTGTCCAGTGAATACCCGTTTGTCATTTGCATTTCTTCTTGGTGTAACAATTTTAATGGCCAGTATTGTATATTACTGTTAATATTTTCAATGAGAGACCTCCACAAAACGTTGATCATTATTCTAAAATTGAGTTTCGCTTTTTTCGCCTGCTACCAATCACTGACACTGACCACGCAAAAGTAGTGCCCCCAACACAACCTAACCTTATTGGTTAACATAAATCGATCTCTTAGCGGAGGTTTAATCCCCTTGACATTATATAAATTGTGGCTGGTTACTATAAAATCGAATCTGAAGTATCCGCACTTGAGTCTTGAGACCACGTTTGTAAAAACCTCATTAAAAAGAGGCTGATGTTAGTGAACAAATAACCTGCTGGGCCATAGTGTTCTGCACAAGTCTACAGTGTCAACGCCACCAAACAACACATTGGCAGTTGATCGATAACAATACGTAATAGTGTACAGTGATGCGATAAAGAAACTTGAGAAGAGCCACCCGACTCTTAAGTGTTCTGCATTCGATGAACAGTTCATGCTTACATTGCTTTGCCGAGGATTGCTTTGAGTTCCACGTTCAATTATGTCCTTATAATTACATCCTGTACAAAATAAATTTAGCTGCTACATACGCTGTGACATCGCGAATCTAATCTGAGCAGACATCAACGGAAAACCGCGGCGGTGGGACTTAGGCCCACCTGCAGGGAGCTACCTAACAGCGGTCGCGAGCGGCGCTGTTAAAGCTAGCGGGCCTGGGTTGCCTGCACTGGGCAGTGGATTCCAGGCTGCGTTTCGGAGGGCAATTTGTCATCCTCAGAGAGGCACGCCGCCTAATGAACTGCGCGCAGCACGCCATTCCAGCCGTTCGGCGGCGAGCGGAAACAATTTACTGCTCTGATTTCCAAGAAATACTTCCGAGAAAACGCTTCATAAATACACACACCATTTTTCCTTGCTAAATGTGACAGTCAGTAAAATACTTGTAGGTTACGGAAACAACTATGCAGGAGTAGAAATAACATAATTCAGCGCCGTTCATCTGCCGCGAAATTTCGTCGAATTTAGTCTTCCTAAGGGGATAGACGCCTTTGAAACTTCCAAAATATCTGCTTTTTGCCTTAAAAATGTCTCTTTTATGGCAGTGTTCGCAAGAAACTCCGTAGTCTACTTACACGGTAATTTGTGAAAAATTGTCGCAGCTGGAGAAAGTAGTCGACATGTAATTTCAACGAAGGTCTAATAGGCATTATAGAAATTATGAACGTCCCCGAAATTTAGATCACACCAGCCTGTTACAACTTCTGAAAAAAAAAAAAAAAAAAAAAAAAAAAAGCATATCGAGAGAGCAGTGCAGCGGATGACAGAACCTGTCGTAGAGGTCCGGAGGACCGCCGTGACCACGAAGAAGATGGAGGAGGAGTTCGTTTTGGACCTGGAAGGATTGCTGAATGGTCCACGGATGGTTGAATAGAGGCACGCTCAACCGAACTACAAAGAGAATGTTTTTTTTTCTCGAAACTGTAGTTTTCAAATTGGTGAGAAACAGAACTCGAGAACTCCGGCCGTTGTGGTCGAGCGGTTCTAGGCGTTGAGTCGGGAACCACGTGGCTGCTACGGTCGCTGGTTCGAGTCCTGCCTCGGCCATGGATGTGTGTGATGTTCTTAGGTTAGTTAGGTTTAAGTTGTTCTACGTCTAGGGGACTGATGACCTCAGATGCCCATAGTGCTTAGAGCCTTTTAACCATTTTTGAACAATAACTTGAGAACATTACATGCGATTTTGATCGCCGCGCGGAGTGGCCCTGCGGTCAGAGGCGTCATGTCACAGATTGCGCGGCCCCTCCCGCCGGAGGTTCGAGTCCTCCCTCGAGCATATGTGCGTGTGTTGTTCATAGCATAAGTTAGTTTAAGTAATGTGTAAGTCTAGGGATGACCTCAGCAGTTTGGTCCCTTAAGAATTCACACAGTTTTGAACATTTTCGATTTTGATCGGATGTGCTTGCCGGCATTTTAAACTCAATTCTCTATCAGCATACGAACCATTTCGCGATATATCCAGAAGTCTATCTTCAACTGCAGGCTTTTCGCTCAATTTTCATGTCGAGAAAAATTACACTTGCTTTAAATACGTCACAATTTTCTTGCAACTTAATACGATAGAAAGTATATCGCAATGACTAATGCAAAACTATTTTGTTACATGTCCAACAGGGGAGCTTCAGGAGCTCGCAACGACGATAGTGTTCCGGCTGCAAAGTGCCCTTCCTTCAGCTGCAGTGGCAACGGATAGCTGAAGTGGATACGAAAATAATTTCGTAGCGACAAGAGTGTAAGGAAGATACTATACCTTGCTACGTACTGTTCAGGAGGGACCTCCACCTCCTCGTACTCTTACCGATTTATGGACAGCCCTGCGGGATTCATGGTGTCAATTCCTTCCAGCTCTGCTTCAGACATTGGCCGAGTCCAAGCCACGTCGTGTTGCGGAACTTTTTCGTGCTCACGGAGAGCCTAGACGATATTAGGCAGGTGTACTAGTTCTTTTGGCTCTTCACTGAACGTAGCACACACTCCTCGCGTATACTCCCTTGTAATTAAAAGATATCAGATAAGCACACATTTTCGGAAATGAAAAATGTGTCTGCGTTGGAAGAGAGTATACGTAACCGCAGTACAAATACGAATACGCCTGTATGCGTCTTCGACAGTATCTAATTACAGATACGATTGCCTTATGTTCCCTTGTCTGTTGATATCTGTAGTTGGTGATTTTCTAAATTTGGACGAACTGCAGGAAACGATGGCTGCGGGGATAGGGACCAAAAATGTCCACAAGGATGAATTACCGGAAGTGCATTCCAAGGGAGACAAACCCACTGGAAGTTCGAGACGAAAATCTTTAAAATGTAGGGTTCAATGACTGAGGGCACACATGAGAACACACCAGACAAATAGGAATGGTCTGTATGTACCAGTGTTTTAGCTCTACACTCAAGATTGTCATCCAGGACGAAGGCACACTGGAAAGTCAGTACTACAGGTCATCCGCTTCTCTGCAGTTTCCGACACTCTTTAGTGTGCTGTCCAGTGCAATGTGGAGAGACTATGTCCTGGTATACCGACTAGGAACAGGTCGACATGGTCATGGGTAATGGGCGGGCGGTACCCGCCGACAACACGCCCAATAAACTGCTTGTCCTTTTGTTTGTGGGTGACCGTCTCATTTAATGCAGTGGCTAACCACGAAACGTGGGTGCGCCCGGTACGTAAGCGGGCCTGGGAGGAAGGTGCGTTGAACATTTCAGAATACTACCACGGTTTCAGCACCAGAATGGTCACCCGCCTGCAAGGTGTAATCCAGACGACGTTCTCTAGGGCAGTTGCCACTGTCCATATCACTTACAAAGGGTGCAGGCCTTATTGCAAACGGACATAGTCTAAATCTGTGTCCACTAGGAGCACATGCTTAGCCATCGACGGCAGGAACACAACTCCTTTACCGAAGTCTCTCATTTCTTCATAACTGTGGGGTCGGGGAGGGGGTGGCGGTGGAAAGTGGCACTCGCTTATCGCCGTTCTGGCCAATGAGGCAGCGCAAAACAACCGCGTGATCTGAACTGCTTGATGTTCCGACAAGCAACCCAAATGCAGCAGAATGGCACCTGATGCACCAAAAATTAGACAGGCAGACCTTTTTGCGTCACCAGACACGCAGGAGAGGCATTGCTACTTGGGAGGATAAGAAAAGAGGCTTGATTGCCCCCAAAAAGGAATTCATACGTTCAAGCCATGTTTACAAGCTAAACGGTCTAGGCGGGAAAATGTTATGGCTACTTGAGGGAGACTACCGTTGTTAAGAAAATGAAAAAGAAATACCTTGTCCTCCCCCTTATTCAAGTATCAGTGTGATTTAAGGTGTAGAAAATTAGGAATCAACAGCGAGGTAAGCACGTTGGCTGCAATTCAGCTCCAAAAGTGGTGGAGGGAGGGGGAGTTGGCGGACCCACTAGACTTCCTTATATAAATTGCACTTAGTGAGCCGTGCGTGGCTCATGTTCCTGCTATCATGTATTTTACACCCTGTATATATATATATATATATATATATATATATATATATATATATATATATATATATATATATATATCAGTCACTTGAAATTTGATTTGCTGATTTATAAGATTTCTTGTTTGGAGGCCTTCAGCCATGAAAGAGTTGGATTTTGAAACTCGTAGTTGTAAATGTTCGGCTATGTGCCGTTTTGGTATAAATGTGTTATTAAATTACAATAAATTACAATCTTGTAGTGAAACTGACCGCTACCTTATGTGGTCCTTTCCACAATCCTAATCACCTGTTCTGCCCACCGGGTTTGGCGGGCGTTTAACTTAGTACTACTCGGCACCCCCGTGTACATATTGTGGCAGGCGAAAGATGGTTCAGATGGCTCCGAGCATCATGGGACTTAACTTATGAGGTCTTCAGTCACCTAGAGCTTAGTGCTACTTAAACCTAACTAACCTAAGGACATCACACACATCAATGCCCGAGACAGGATTCGAACCTGTGACCGTAGCGGTCGCGCGGTTCCAGACTGTAGCGCCTAGAACCGCTCGGCCACCAGCAGACGGCACATCAAACATTCGTTCCCCTGTCTGGTGTGGTAGTGTTACACAACCGCTGCGCGAACTGTGACAACTTGAAAACTGTACCTCGTACATGACGCATTCTTCTTATACACTCCTGGAAATTGAAATAAGAACACCGTGAATTCATTGTCCCAGGAAGGGGAAACTTTATTGACACATTCCTGGGGTCAGATACATAACATGATCACACTGACAGAACCACAGGCACATAGACACAGGCAACAGAGCATGCACAATGTCGGCACTAGTACAGTGTATATCCACCTTTCGCAGCAATGCAGGCTGCTATTCTCCCATGGAGACGATCGTAGAGATGCTGGATGTAGTCCTGTGGAACGGCTTGCCATGCCATTTCCACCTGGCGCCTCAGTTGGACCAGCGTTCGTGCTGGACGTGCAGACCGCGTGAGACGACGCTTCATCCAGTCCCAAACATGCTCAATGGGGGACAGATCCGGAGATCTTGCTGGCCAGGGTAGTTGACTTACACCTTCTAGAGCACATTGGGTGGCACGGGATACATGCGGACGTGCATTGTCCTGTTGGAACAGCAAGTTCCCTTGCCGGTCTAGGAATGGTAGAACGATGGGTTCGATGACGGTTTGGATGTACCGTGCACTATTGAGTGTCCCCTCGACGATCACCAGAGGTGTACGGCCAGTGTAGGAGATCGCTCCCCACACCATGATGCCGGGTGTTGGCCCTGTGTGCCTCGGTCGTATGCAGTCCTGATTGTGGCGCTCACCTGCACGGCGCCAAACACGCATACGACCATCATTGGCACCAAGGCAGAAGCGACTCTCATCGCTGAAGACGACACGTCTCCATTCGTCCCTCCATTCACGCCTGTTGCGACACCACTGGAGGCGGGCTGCACGATGTTGGGGCGTGAGCGGAAGACGGCCTAACGGTGTGCGGGACCGTATCCCAGCTTCATGGAGACGGTTGCGAATGGTCCTCGCCGATACCCCAGGAGCAACAGTGTCCCTAATTTGCTGGGAAGTGGCGGTGCGGTCCCCTACGGCACTGCGTAGGATCCTACGGTCTTGGCGTGCATCCGTGCGTCGCTGCGGTCCGGTCCCAGGTCGACGGGCACGTGCACCTTCCGCCGACCACTGGCGACAACATCGATGTACTGTGGAGACCTCACGCCCCACGTGTTGAGCAATTCTTCGGTACGTCCATCCGGCCTCCCGCAAGCCAACTATACGCCCTCTCTCAAAGTCCGTCAACTGCACATACGGTTCAGGTCCACGCTGTCGCGGCATGCTACCAGTGTTAAAGACTGCGATGGAGCTCCGTATGCCACGGCAAACTGGCTGACACTGACGGCGGCGGTGCACAAATGCTGCGCAGCTAGCGCCATTCGACGGCCAACACCGCGGTTCCTGGTGTGTCCGCTGTGTCGTGCGTGTGATCATTGCTGGTACAGCCCTCTCGCAGTGTCCGGAGCAAGTATGGTGGGTCTGAGACACCGGTGTCAATGTGTTCTTTTTTCCATTTCCAGGAGTGTACAACACTCATTTGCGCGCAATAGCACACCTGCACGGAGAAAAAAGCACTGTGGCACAACAAATGGCTCTGAGCACTATGGGACTTAACATTTGTGGTCATCAGTCCCCTAGAACCTAGAACTACTTAAACCTAACTAACCTAAGGACATCACACACATCCATGCCAGAGGCAGGATTCGAACCTGCGATCGTAGCAGTCCCGCGGTTCCGGACTGTGGCACAACACCTGAAAATGCAAGGTGAGTGCGTGCGGTGCGTGCGTGCCGGAACAAACGCACCAGATTAATTCCCGATGAATCTAATTGACGAGTTCGCAGAGCTAATAAAAGTTTTCAATTAGGGCGGTAGAATTAGCGGTAGGCGCGCAGGTGCCTGGCTGATGATTAGCAGACCTGAATACTGATGTCCATTAACGAGGGACCCACGCACGCCCGTCTGGTCTGCTGACAGCATTCCACTGGCCGCCGGATCTGAAGCTCTGCACAACACATGCGGCGTACCGCTCCCAGCGTGTATTAGAATGAGTGGAGGGGGGGGGGGGGGGGAATGTCTAGGTACTTCAACAGGCAAATACCACACATCGTGACAAGTGTAAGGTTATGCTGTTGTTGTGGCCTCATGACAGGTTTCATGCAGCTGTGCTAGCTAGTCTATCAGATGTAAGCCTCTTTGTCTCACTGTAACTACTGCAACCTGCGTCCACCTGAGCACCATTACCGATGTTAAATATTGGTCTCGTTTGCAATTACTAACTCATCTTAAACACTTTGCTCCATTACCGTATCAACTACTCTTTGCAGTCACCTTTCGAACGATAGATATTTACACACTTCGTATTTTTAAGGTAGATTACTTAAATAGTGTAGTGAAAGTACACCTCTTGTGTTATTAATATGAATACGGATGCCAACTCCTTGATTCAGAGTCCAAAGGGCCAAGCTTTTACAAGACCTGAAATAGACAGATGTCGCTGTAAGAATACTTTAGATTTGTGTTACAAACGTGACTGCAACGTGGTGGTTACGTGCAAACCGTCGACAACTGAAATAATAAGTACAGAGGACTTGCAAGATACAACTAATTTATTACTGATCAACAGTTTAACCCAAAGGGCACAGTACTTACCCAAACACTTTGTACAAGTGTCTCTTATTCACAAATCAGAAAAATACATTGCACAATACCTTTCTAATTGAATTAGGTGCAAACAAGAACTTCTTATAAGTGCTTCAATAATAAAAGGTAAAATCAGTTTCATTTAACAATTTAACAAGGGCACTTGAATAATAAAGGTGAAACAAGTCAAAAAATACATTACACAAAACCTTTCTGATAAAATTACATGCACACAAAAACTTCTTATAACTTCTATACTAACTGTAACCATTTCAATAATAAAAGGTAAAATCAGTTTCATTTAACAAAGGGCACTTCAATACGTTTCTTTTAAATAGGTCACCTGGGCATACGGTGGTGGTGGTGTGTTGGATATTATGGGCGCTCAACATCGAGGTCATCAGCGCCCTGACATGGGCAAACGCAATAGGACAATTCACATAATTTTCAGTTTCCGATACCCATCAAGTATTTCTCTAAGCTCAACTCCCGCTGCACGTAAGGTATAATTCAGAACACTAGTTTCCTTCCCTTACGGTTTTGAAGGTACATATATAAGCAGTATAGAAAACGGAACAGATGGCTTGGCGTCCCAATGCAGAGGAAACTTAATTTAATGCTAGATCCCAACTCACTGCAACCCGAAGAACTCAGTGGCCGCCGTATCGGTTGCCATTTTCCCCGCGGCCAAAAGAACCTCCCGTTCCCTCTGGTAGTGGTCGGCCAAGGCGTCGTACTCCGGACATCGATTTAGACATGGACTAGGTGCCGTCTGCATTGCTGCAACAGAAAAACACAAACACGCAGCCACAGCCAAAAGAAACAATGTTAAAAGCCCCAGAATACAGTAAGATCAGATTCTGCAAAGACAGATCACTCCAGACAAAGACACACTAAAAAGGGCTAAAAACATTAACTGTAGACTTCAAATTTCAAAATACGTGAAACCGCCCCAGCACAAACAGACTAGTTTTTAAAGGGCAACGATAATACAAAGCATAATATTATTACACCAGTACGACGCAGTTCCAATGCAATATTGACACTCATAAGTAAATGATAATACGTGTAGGCCCGATTGAAAAACTAGAGAGCCTCAATGTCTACTTCTTTAACAGACAGCTGCGTGGTACATAGTTCTACTCCAAAATGAATAACACATTCCTCAGCGTCCTGTGTAGAAGACCATGGCCCAGTCACGCCTCAAGAACTAGCAATAACCGGCCCGTTACCGCACTCCGAGACGCATACACCGGTCAAATCCAGCTAACTCCACGCAAACACGAGTTTCAGTGCCTGAGCAGCGACACGTAGCGGCCGTTCCGAAGTCAAAACCCAGTCTGCCCGCCAGCCCACCAGCACCACCACCGGCCAACGAGGCAGAGATAAGCAACGGCAGAGGGAAACAATCGATCCGGGTGAATCGAACGAAGAAAGCGACTGGCGCCGGCGCCTCCCCACGTATCAGTGACTTACTCTTTAGTTAATATGAAATAATTCAAAGGAAGGCTTTCCGAAGGTCCATAGCTGAAATGACTGTTCGATCGAAACAGGTATATCCATAGCAATACAGGGTAACGGTTATAAGTGTAGATATTTCTACTGGTGTCTGAGGATGGTGTATTGAGGAATATCACGTCAGTATTAATGTCACTTGCAGACAATTAGTCCTAGATATTGCAAGTGGTATGCTTTTAGCTTAGGTAATATCTCAAAGTACATGAACCATTACTGTTTATTTCCCCTGGCCAAAGTTCAGGTGAAGAGGCATGAACATGTGCATGCAAAATAGTTACCCTGTACTGACAGGTGTACTTAGAAAGGCAGTTACAACCCTGCAGAAAAGAGGTCAGAAAGTATATGATATTACTGTGGTAAGACTGTTCGGTGCAAGGAAAAAGCAGCCACCATTTGTGTACATAGTACAGTAACAGATGTAAAAATATGTCCACTTATACACGTCACACGTTGTATTTGCACCAGTATCAACCGCAATAAATGTTGCTGTTGGAAAGTTTGCTCACTGCTGCTGCCTGTCCAGTGTGACGAACCTCAGTATATAGCTTAACACACTTAACTTGAAACGTCCCCCTTGAAAAATTATTGAATTATTGTGCTGGTAAACCCCTTACGTTATTTGAACGTACTCAGACATTTCGCTCTTTACTTATTCTGATCAACACTAAACTGAAACACAATATTTTTAGCTCAACGCGATCTGACTTTCAAAAATCCCTACAAAAGAATGACCATGACTAACAATAACCTGCACCTTTCATGAATCACTTACCTCACAAAAATCTTTGCTACTCGAGCTACTGCAATACAGCGAGCGCCACTACTAACTACGGAAGGCACTAACTACTGATAGGCATAGTTAGCAAATGAAAGATTTTGATAGAGAACAAACAATGTATTTACCTTAATAGTATCCAAATGTCATAATATACATGTATCAGTTCATGATATCCAATAATACAAATTTACTGTCACTGATGGTCACACGTCCAGATCATCTGCTCTCAAAACTCCGCCATCTCTCTCCCCACATCCACCACTGCTGGCGGCTCACCTCCAACTGCGCAACGCTTGGCGCTGTTAACAGCCAACTGCCCAACACTACAATAGCAAATTCCAACAATGCCACCCAGCCACATACTGCACACAGCAGAGCCAGTGATTTTCATACAGAGCGCTATGTGGCGGTGGCGTTACCAATATAAGAACCTAAACAGCCTACTTACATATATATTATGACATTTGAACACTATTAAGGTAAATACATTGTTTGTTCTCTATCAAAATCGTTCATATGCTAACTATGCCTATCAGTAGTTAGTGCCTTCAGTAGTTTCAATCTTTTATTTAGCTGGCAGTAGTGGCGGTCGCTGTATTGCAGTAGTTTGAGTAACGAAGATTTTTGTGAAGTAAGTGATTCATGAAAGGTATAGGTTATCATTAGTCAGGACCATTCTTTTGTAGGGATGTTTGAAAGTCAGACTGCGTTGCGCTAAAAATATTGTGTGTCAGTTTAGTGTTGATCAGAATAAGTAAAGAGCGAAATGTCTGAGTACGTTCAAATAACGTACAGTAATTCAATAATTTTTCAAAGGGGACTTTCCAAACTGAAAGAGAAACATAAATAAATTAAGTGACCAGCACTGCTCTCTCGTAATTACTTCCAATAACTGATTGGACGTGATTTTTCAGTAGTAATAATATCTGACTGAAGGTGCATACAGTTGAAACAAATTTAATATCATATCGACTTTGTTTCTTTTTTAGAATGTAATATTTCTGTGTGCGTGTGTGTGTGTGTGTGTGAGTGTGTGTGTGTGTGTGGAGGGGGGAGAGTGTTATTAGACGTAGAAAATCGAGCAATAGCATAACATTTTGTGTTTACTTTGTGTATACTGTGTGAATGTTCCCACTACCTCGTGCTTCACAGTCGTTGGAGGCAGTATCTCTTCCAATCCATGAGAAGATACAGCACTGACACAATGTCGTACTATCCCACTTCTATATGTCTGCGAGCAATGGTACTGGAAGGAGAAGTTCTCTCTCATGGGTTTTATCACTATGGACTTTTTCCTTTGTTGTCACACGAAACCCCAGCAGAAAATGAGGAGGCGCTTACCGGTAGAGTCCATGGCGCCTGTTTCGTTGTTGAACAGGTAATGACACACATTCAAAAGACTGCCTAAAAGACAATAATTTCCCACGCATTTCTTTCCGGAAGTACAACTACAATTTCTGCTTTGTTCACTTAGACAAATGATTCATTATTATCTTTTAGAGATGCTTTGTTGGAATACCAAGACGAAGAGGAAATGATGTATCCAGAATAAGTACGTTCAAATGGAGACAGCCTTGTTATTTAAGTAAATTTACTTTTTTTTGTCGTTCCTACCAACTAGAAAATCATCGATATTCCATAGAGTGCACCAAAATGTTGTGTTCTGTAATAACGCAAGATTTTCGTCACTTACAGCCGTTGCTATGATCTTCTTTTAATTCTTTACGCTGCAAATAATTGAATGAATATAAAACTAATTATTCACTTCCGAATGCTAGAACCTTATCTCAAAGCTCTCGGTTTAACACCCACTACCAAGCACATAACTATCGTAGAGACGATATTACAGCGCCTGTGTTATCCGAATTACGATGCAAAGTCCTTTCAGACAAGCATGGAATAACAACTATGAAAATTCGTCTCGGACCGGAACTCGGATCCGGATTCCGCGTCTATCGCCAGCGGTCGCCTTACCATTTGGCTGTCCGAGCACGACTCACAAGCAGACTTATACTTCCATATGTCGTCAACCAACTATCTAGAGCCTGCACTCGTATATCCATTATGTGCATTTTACTTGGAAGTCTCTTACCCGGTGTCTGCGACTAAATACGATATTGCAGTACCTGTGCTATACCGAGTACTTGTAGGCACGTCCGAAGGAACATTAGATCATAATCTGAAATAATACAGGCACCGCTATATTTTATCTGTCCTCCTACACCGGGCAAGGAACTTTCACGTAGAATGTCTCACCTTGAAGCACGAGCGCAGGTTGGAGACACGTGGTTGAAGACATATGGGAGTTTGGGTCTGTTCGTGAGACGTGCACGGGTAGCCAAATGGGAATGCGACCGGTCGCGATAGACGGGTAATCCGGGACCGACTTCTGGTCTGGCACAAACTTTCATTGTCTTCATTCCATTATACAACTGATGCTTGTTCATAATCGCAACTGCGAACTGATTTCATGTCACCATATATTGTTGTAGTATCCTGAATAAGACATATGTGACGCAATGATGAATATTAAAGAGTCTGTACTAGGGCCGAATGAGTCACGGCCCCATTGTTTCCAGAATGTATTACTTGACACGTTTCGGCCCTTTAGGATCACTATTACAATTCTTCTTTCTTCTTTCCAATATTTCTCCGTTGTCTTGTCCCTCTCTGTCCTCCCTTTTCCTGCGATATTAATTCTGGTCCTAGAAGCCCTCTACCTATCGTCTGCACTCTTTCCCAGAAGCTATAACTCTCTTGCACTGCTGAATGCGCCTTTACTCCCTTATTTCCAAATCTTTTCAATGCCCCTGACGTCTTTCATTCGTCTGTTTCCAGTTACGTATATGTTGTTGTTGTGGTCTTCAGTCCTGAGACTGGTTTGATGCAGCTCTGCAAGCTACTCTATCCTGTGTAAGATTCTTCGTCTCCCAGTACCTACTGCAGCCTACACCCCTCTGAATCTGCTACGTGTATTCATCTCTTGGTCTCCCTCTACGATTTTTACCCTACACACTGCCCTCCAATACTAAATTGGTGATCCCTTGATGTCTCAGAACATGTTCTACCAACCGATCCCTTCTCCTGGTAAAGTTGTGCCATAAACTTCTCTTCTCCCCAATCCTATTCAATACTTCCTCATTAGTTATGTGATCTACTCATCTAATCTTCATCATTCTTCTGTAGCACCACATTTCGAAAGCTTCTATTCTCTTCTTGTCCAAACTAGTTATCGTCCTTGTTTCACTTCCACACATGGCTACACTCCATACAAATACTTTCAGAAAAGACTTCCTGACACTTAAATCTATACTCGATGTTAACAAATGTCTCTTCTTCTGAAACGCTTTCCTTCCCATTGCCAGTCTACATTTTATATCCTCTCTACTTCGACCATCATCAGTTATTTTGCTCCCCAAATAGCAACACTCATTTACTACTTTAAGTGTCTCATTCCTAATCTAATTCCCTCAGCATTACCCGACATAATTCGACAACATTCCATTATCCTCGTTTTGCTTTTAATTGGATTGAATTGTTTGGGGCGAACAGACCAAACAGCGAGGTCATCGGTCTCATCGGATTAGGAAGGAAGTCGGCCGTGCCCTTTCAAAGGAACATGGAGCGATTTAGGGAAACCACGGAATACCTAAATCAGGATGGCCGGACGCTGGATTGAACCGTCGTCCTTCCGAATCCGAGTCCAATGTGCTACCACTGCGCCACCTCGCTCGGTACTTGCTTTTAGTGATGATCATCTTACATCCTCCTTTCAAGACACTGTCCATTCCGTTCAACTGCTCTTCCAAGTCCTTTGCTGTCTCTGACAGAATTACAGTGTCGTCGGTGAAGCTCAATGTTTTTATTTCTTCTCCATGGATTTTAATACCTACTCCGAATTTTTCTCTTGTTTCCTTTACTGTTTACTCAATATACAGATTGAATAACATCGGGGAGAGGCTACAACCCTGTCTCACTCCCTTCCCAACCACTGCTTCCCTTTCATGCCCCTCGACTCTTATAACTGCCATCTGGTTTCTGTAGAAATTGTAAATAGCCTTTCGCTCCCTGTATTTTACCCCTGCCACCTTTAGATGTATATAGCTTTCGATATTAAACGCGCTGGCATCCTTCATCAAATCTCAGTCTTCACCACATCATGCTAGAGACTGATTAATCCCTCACACATAACTCTTGTCTCCAAACTTCACCTTTATCTTTTCCGTGCCTCGCATGTTTTTCACAATCTTTCATTCCACATTTTCCAGTAGGATGCAGGCACACCTGCCCAAGGCGGACATCTCTCTTGCACGTAGTGTGGTATTTTATGTTGTTTCTATAGGTTGTCCTTGCACCACGTGATAGTTACTGGTACCTGTGTAATACGCTTTTATTTGTTCACTGACGTGACGAAAGTCGTGGGATACGACCTGATACCGCGTCTGGCATTCTTTTGCCCGGTGTAGGGGAGCATCTCGACGTGGCATGGACTCAACAAGTCGTTAGAAGTCCCCGTGCAGAAATGTTGTGCCTCACTGCCTCTATAACCGTCCATAATTGCGATAGTGTTGCCAGAGCCGGTTTTTTTGCACGCCCATCACCTTCCAGCTATCTCCCATTAATTTTCAACGGGATTTAAGCCGAGCGATCTCGGTGACTTTGTCATTAGATCGAAACGTCCATCATGTTTCTCGGACATACTGCGAACGTCTGTAGGCCCGGTGACATGGCGCTTTGTGATCCATAAAAAGTCAATAGTTTTTTGGGAACATTAAGTCCATCAACGGCTGCAAATTGTCTCTAAGTAGCCGAACATAACCGTTTCCAGTCAAAGATAAGGTTAGCTCGTACAGAGGACCAGTTCATTGCGTGTAAACACAGCTTTCTATGTAACATGTTAACAACTTGAGTCCGTGGCTTCTTGGGGTCTGCGCCACATTCGAATCCTTCCATCAACGCTTACCATCTGAAATCTCGATCTATCTGACCAGGCTATCCTTCTCCAGTAGTCTAGGGTTCAACCGATGTGGTCACGAGCTCAAGAGAGCCACTGCAGGCGATGTCGTGCTGTTAACGAAGGTACTGGCGTCGATCGTCTGCTGCCACAGCCCATTAACGCCAAATTTCGCCGCACTGTCCTAACTGAATTGTCAGTCGTACATCCCGCACTGATTTCTGCAGTTACTTCAAGCAGTGTTGCTTGTCCTTTAGCACTGACAACAGTACGGAAACCACGCTACTGTAGATTGTTGTCCAGGGTGAGAGGTAATGCCTGAAATTCGCTATTCGCGGCATACTCTTGGCACTGTGTATCTCGGATTCCCTAATCATCTCCAAAACGTAGTGTCCCATGCACCTAGGTCCAGCTCCCTCTCCGCATTGAACGTCTGTTAATCCCCGTTGTGCGGCCATTGTAGCGAAACAAGCGCTGTATCCTTTGTTAAATACAGAGGCTAGCGAGTGTGCAGGGACTTAGTAGCGCCACTTCACCAGACAGCGCCTGCGAGTAGCGCACAAGTTATGCTCCATAATTAAGAATAAAATTAAAAGTTAAAATTGCTTTTTCAAACTTCCTCAGCATATACGTTAATGTAATAATAGTTTAAGTGTGAAGTCTTACAGTGATTAAATAAGCGGTTTTCATAAATACATAGATTTTAAAAAAATTAATTGGTGATAAATAATAAAGCTAGAAAGCCAGAGTTTGGTCGTAATGTGATAATGTATGTCAAAATTAACTGATAGAACATGATGAAATAAAAATTGTGGTCAGAATCCACGTTTTTAAGAAAAATTGAAGGCGCTAAATATTAGAATGTGAAAATTTTGTATGATGCTCCGGCTCAGCCTCGAAATAATAAATACGTGACCACATTAAACTACCTCTAATAGTTCTCGAATAATCTAATGAAAACTAAAATTGTAACTAAAACATCCCTGTTTGTAGTAGATTTAAGTATCTGCAATTTTAATGCTAGAAAATTTTGGTTACAGAACATGAACTAAATAGCGGAGCTACAACAAATTTTAGGACCGTACTGTTAATATCTACGAAGACAAGGTTACTTATAGTTCAGAGGTAACGATCTACTGTGACTTCCATTCTAAAAATTCTATAAGGGAAAGCTTTTGTGCAAGCGAGCTGAAACATACTTAAATGCATGTAAAAATTAAGAAGATCGTAAATTAATTCATAACTTTCTTATTAAATATAGTATGCAAGAGAAAGCGGCCGCTTCTAGACGGCTGCCATAAGCATAAGGCAGATGACAGCAGATGTTACCTTGGCCGTCCGCTGCTCCAAATTTATAAACAGAGCCCGAGAGGCAGGAGAAGGCTTCACTTCGCACCCAGACATACTTTAATAGCTGCGTTTGCTAACCGCCGGATTGCGCGCTGCTTCGGATGACGTCAGAGATGGCCTGTTGCAAAACGCCGATTTTCTGAAACAACTGATAGTGAATTCTCGAGGACTGTACACTGCCCTGGGTCGCTTAGATTTTCGCTAAAGTAACTGTTAGTGTGCCGTCCGTGATATTTACAAACCCGCGTGGGAAGTGGGGACAATTATCTTACAGTTTTGTGGCGAGCATTTAAGTTGAGTATTAGCAGTCAGGGTGAAAGACAGTTTGGTAGGAACTTACCGTAGCGGTCGCCTATGAAGTGCTGTTTAGGGTAGAAAGATTTGCTGTCAATATGAACATAACGATTTTCACAATATTGTGCTTGTGAAACTTTACCAAATATATGTCTGAATTAGAACTTCATTTATAATCATAGTCCTGATTTCGCTAAGCAAGTAGAGAATACAAGCATTTCCTTCAGTGGGCTGCACAAGAATGTCGACGTGCTGTCTGGGAACTATGGTCAGTATATTCTCCATCGCTTTCTGGCTGACCACAAAATTACACTCCTGGAAATGGAAAAAAGAACACATTGACACCGGTGTGTCAGACCCACCATACTTGCTCCGGACACTGCGAGAGGGCTGTACAAGTAATGATCACACGCACGGCACAGCGGACACAACAGGAACTAGCTGCGCAGCATTTGTGCACCGCCGCCGTCAGTGTCAGCCAGTTTGCCGTGGTATACGGAGCTCCATCGCAGTATTTAACGCTGGTAACATGCCGCGACAGCGTGGACGTGAACCGTGTGTGCAGTTGGCGGACTTTGAGCGAGGGCGTATAGTGGGTATGCGGGAGGCCGGGTGGACGTACCGCCGAATTGCTCAACACTTGGGGCGTGAGGTCTCCACAGTACATCGATGTTGTCGCCAGTGGTCGGCGGAAGGTGCACGTGCCCGTCGACCTGGGACCGGACCACAGCGACGCACGGATGCACGCCAAGACCGTAGGATCCTACGCAGTGCCGTAGGGGACCGCACCGCCACTTCCCAGCAAATTAGGGACACTGTTGCTCCTGGGGTATCGGCGAGGACCATTCGCAACCGTCTCCATGAAGCTGGGCTACGGTCCCGCACACAGTTAGGCCGTCTTCCGCTCACGCCCCAACATTGTGCAGCCCGCCTCCAGTGGTGTCGCGGCGCGACAGGCGTGAATGGAGGGACGAATGGAGACGTGTCGTCTTCAGCGATGAGAGTCGCTTCTGCCTTGGTGCCAATGATGGTCGTATGCGTGTTTGGCGCCGTGCAGGTGAGCGCCACAATCAGGACTGCATACGATCGAGGCACACAGGGCCAACACCCGGCATCATGGTGTGGGGAGCGATCTCCTACACTGGCCGTACACCTCTGGTGATCGTCGAGGGGACACTCAATAGTGCACGGTACATCCAAACCGTCATCGAACCCATCGTTCTACCATTCCTAGACCGGCAAGGGAACTTGCTGTTCCAACAGGACAATGCACGTCCGCATGTATCCCGTGCCACCCAACGTGCTCTAGAAGGTGTAAGTCAACTACCCTGGCCAGCAAGATCTCCGGATCTGTCCCCCATTGAGCATGTTTGGGACTGGATGAAGCGTCGTCTCACGCGGTCTGCACGTCCAGCACGAACGCTGGTCCAACTGAGGCGTCAGGTGGAAATGGCATGGCAAGCCGTTCCACAGGACTACATTCAGCATCTCTACGATCGTCTCCATGGGAGAATAGCAGCCTGCATTGCTGCGAAAGGTGGATATACACTGTACTAGTGCCGATATTGTGCATGCTCTGTTGCCTGTGTCTATGTGCCTGTGGTTCTGTCAGTGTGATCATGTGATGTATCTGACCCCAGGAATGTGTCAATGAAGTTTCCCCTTCCTGGGACAATGAGTTCACGGTGTTCTTATTTCAATTTCCAGGAGTGTAGTTTCCAGGCTCTCGTAAAAAGACATCAATTCTTAACACCTGTAAGTACTCGCCGCCCCACACCATAATCACATTGGGCACTTATTCGCATGAATCGCCTGAATACAGGCGACAGCACCGCTAAGGCGCTGCCATTTTGTATGTTCTGTATGCGATACTACTGCCATCTGTATATGCCCGTGTCTCTATCCCGTGACTTTTGTCATCTCACAAGGGAACCTCCCCTATCGCAACCCCCTCAGGATTAGTTATAAGTTGGCACTGTGGATAGGCCTTGAAAAAATGAACACAGATCAATCGAGAAAACAGGAAGAAGTTGTGTGAAACTATGATGAAACTAAGCAAAATATACAAACTGAGTAGTCCATGCGTAAGATAAGCAAGGATACTCTGAGCTCAGGAGCGCAGTGGTCCCGTGGTTAGCGTGAGCAGCTGCGGGGCGAGAGGTCCTTGGTTCAAGTCTTTTTCTCGAGTGAAAAGTTTATTTTCGCAAAGTTATGATCTGTCGGTTCGTTCATTGACGTCTCTGTTCACTGTAATAAGTTTAGTGTCTGTGTTTTGCGACCGCACGGCAAAACCGTGCGGTTAGAAGACGAAAGGACGTGCCTCTCCAATGGGAACCGAAAACATTTGATCGCAAGGTCATAAGTCAACCGATTACTCCACAGGAAAACACGTCTGATATATTCCATACGACACAGGTGACGGCATGAGCGTCACATGACAGGAATATGTTGTCGACCCACTTAACTTGTACACTTGGTGAATGTGTAAAAAGATTCTACCTTGCCCGATTTAGGTTTCCTTGTGGGTGTGGTAATCACTCCCAAGAAAGCGATGAAAGCATAAGAGTTTGTCACATAAACGGCAACAAATGAATGCAACAGTTTCACATCGCACAGTTTTCCCTGTGCTCTGTCTTTGTTTGGATGTTTGTTTAGGTGTAGCGTCCCCATACTACGGCGCAGTTACCTCGCATCGGACAGACGGACGGACAGATGACACCTGTCTGAAAATAAATAATAAAACTTTCCACTCGAGGGAAGACTTGACCCAAGGACATCTCTTTTTTTGTGTTTGGTCGTTGCGGACGTCGCAAGACATCCTGTTCAAGTCCGGTGGTTGATCCTTCCACTCAGTTTTTTTTTTATTACACAGGCCAACAGGGTCTCTGACCGAACACGCTGAGCTACCGTGCCGGCGATCGGCAGCTGCTCGCGCTAACGTTGGGACCACGGCGCTCCTGAGCTCACACTATCTTTGATGTTGACTATCTGCCGCATGGACTACTCAATTAGTATATTTTGCTTATTTTTTTCATAGTTCCACAGAACTTCTTCCTCTTTTCTCGACTGATCTGTATTCAGTTTTTCAAGGGCCTATCCACTGTGCCAACTTATGAGGGCTGTCCAGAAAGTAAGTTACGATCGGTCGCGAAATGGAAACGACTATGAAAATCCGATAAAGCTTTGCAAAGATGTGTTGGGCAGTGTCTCTAGTATGAATCTAGGTAGAATTATGTCGCTCTTTTCATTCTTGAGCTCTTAGTGAGCGCGTAAAGATGTTATAGAAAATAATGTCTCCCGGCAAGTACGAGGGCCTGATGAGCATTTTCCCCTGTAGCTATGCAACCAACATTATTTAACTGTCGTGCGGTTTCTTCTACAAGACAATTCTCAGCCTCATCCTGCAGGGGCGATGAAGATGTTCCTGCGTCGTTTCAGTTGGAAATGTTTGGTTACCCACAATACACCCCGTAATTGTCTTCCACTGAGTTTCATCTCTGCTCTAACGAACCGCTTGCTATGAAGACATTTTGGCACAGACAACGAGCTTTAGGCCAGTGCAGAGAATTGGCAGAAAGCACTGGCGGCTGCCTTCTATGATGAGGGTATTGGAAAGTTGGTACAACGCTACGACGAATGTCTGAGTCAGAACGGCGACTACGTAGAGAAGTAGCTGAAAGGTGTAGCTAACTGTTACAAATGAAACATTTCTGATTTTCATTTCGCGATCAATCGTAACTTACTTTCTGGACAGCCCTCGTATAATGAAATCTGAGAGGGGGTGCGATGGGGAGGTTCCCTTGTCAGTACAAAGGTACGGGGTTAGTAATTCAATAAACAACTGAATGTTCTGCGTAGGCTCACTACTCCAGCTTTCTGAGAGCTGTTGCTCATCGTCGGCGTCAGACAGGCTGAGGAGAGGGCAGAGGGCGGCATGCGACGCCCCTCTCACGACATCCAGCGTCGCCCCACGGCGCGGGCTGAATGAGGAGTGGTGTGCCGGGGTCGGCGTCGCCAGCGTTCGCAGCTGAGTGCGCGCAAGTGGCAGAGGGCGGTTGGAGGGGGAAGCAGGGGCTGGCGGGGCTCGCAGAAGCTGTCCGGCGCGCGCGCTCCCTGGGGACCGGTTGGTCCGAGATTGTCCCGCCGCCCCCTCGGGGAAGCCTCGACATCGACCCGCCGGCTGCTCTGCTGTCGCTTTCTGCAGCAGCCAACTGCCGAAGGGAACACACCGATACAACCTAAAAAATGAAAAAAAGAACCGTGCATGTAATTCTCCACCAACATTACTGCACGGCCGCCGCAGAAGCACGTTGTGTCGATTTAAATGAGTTGAGAGCCTTACTAGCCAGTGTTAACAGCTCATCTCAATCTGAACAGCCCACCGATATTTGCCTGCCATTCTTATGAACTCCGAAACACAGTCGGTCGATTAGTGTATTCACTGCGTAGAAAACACGACTGCAGTATATGAAGAAATCTTGCAATTGTGTTAGAAGTACAGGTAGCTTTCGCAACGATCTGGGCTCTGAGCACTATTCGACTTAACTTCTGAGGTCATTAGTCGCCTAGAAATCACGGCCACTCCGGTCGGCTCTCAACGATCTGGACTCTTTTTGTTAGTTCCACAGTGGCTTGGACAGTAAAATATTTAATTTATGATCAATTTATCATTATATTTTTATTTCTTGTTAGAAGCGGAATAAATGAATGTAAGTTGATCTCAAGTCCTATTCAAACCCCAAATCAGGAATTTGATGAATTGGACCCTGACTATAAATGAACTAAAAATACTGGCATCTTAACTGTAAAGGCCAATATTATAAATACATAAAATATAAAATAATAAGAACCAAAATCAACGAATAAAGAGAAATGTAAAGTGTTAGAAAAATCATAAACCTTAAATAAAACCAACAACAAAGGCAATCTAGCAACCAAAGTATAAAAAATTAAATAAACACCAGCCTGCAAACAGTGGGCTCTAGTTACGTTGAGTGGTTTTGATGGTCCTAATCAGAGAAAATTACACACTAACTTTAAACACTTTCTCTAAGTAACGCCACGGCGTACATAGTCAAAGAGCACAGTCTCAGTAATTTGTGATCATTTTTAAGGGAAGTTAGTTTTTCGTTCATTTCATTGTTTATGACGTCACATTTCCTGAAATAAGTGTCGTACAGTGATACACTTTTGTGAACACATTCGGTGGTGAACAGTGACACATGTGTTGCGAAAAGAGCTGATAGTAAAAAATTAATAAAAAATGATTACAAATCTCTCCCACTCTTTTCCTCACCTCTATGCTTCACTTCAAATATTTAACACGTTCACTCATTTACAAAGTAATCAGATGTTTGAAGCCGTAGCGATGGCAATGTAAAGTTTTTTGGAAATCACTGGGTCTTCTTACTCTCAAAACGTGGATGAATACACTGTGGGTAATTTGCGCGGTATGAGTTACACTGCACTGCACTCCACTGCACTAACTCTATTATCTGACTTAGGCTATTATACTTTTAACATATGATCACAGTTGTTAACGAATAGACAGAATACTACACGTTTAAATTTGTTCGATAATTATGTGAAAAACAGAAGAGCAATTTTTCTTGGCCCTCGAAGTCGTCGGTGAGCCAACTGCAACAGTTTGACCAGTTTAGTCCTTTAGTAATGTAGAAATCATCTCATCTGACGTACACCAGCTGCGTCAGTATAATTTCAGGCGATAAAACACGCAGGTGACAAATAAGGGCGAGCTTTGATTGTTCATCAGCGGATTCACGTCACAGCTCAGTCTTTAGTGGTCTGCCAGCTGCTCACACCTCACTGCCATAGTGATGGGCGAGGAATATAGTGGTTGTTTCTACGTCCTAGGCTCCAGTGCGTCGCTAGTGTGTGAAGGGCTCTAAGGTGGAAAGCAAGTTTGGTTTAGATGATGGACTTACGGCTTTGTGAAAGACAGGCACCACTGTAAGCATCAGCGAGGCACTCTAATGAATTCTGATCATAAAATTTTGCTCTTTTGAAATCACGAATTACTCAGATCTAGGAAAATTACAGTACTTTATTCATACATCGGCCCAGAAGCTATGTTAGCGTCTACACGTACTGGCAGTTGTACTAGATACATCTAACTCAGCTTGTTGCAAGATGTCACCTCGTATTTAAACTAATGTAAGTGAATATTTAAACACGCTCCTGCACTCAGTGATCCTTTTATGATGCTCTCTGGTTGTAAAAGCGTCGTAAAGGAAACGAACTGTCCAGAAGAGCATTACGCTCCTCTGACTGTGACGTGAAAGGGCGCGTATCTTCTTGTTTTGTTGCTGTTAACGTGATTATGGCAGAGCAATGCAGGTGGCTCAAGGGATCCCAGATCTGACCCGGGAGACCATCGCAGTTGCAGGTTGTCTATCTGAGGGCTTCCAGGGGCAACAAATAATTGATTTCCAAAATTTCGCGTTATTACTGGCGGAATTTAAAAATTTAAAATGATTTCATAATCTACTCATTAAAAGTGTGATCTTACCTTGGAAGTTTAATACAGTGTAACAGAAACTGCAGTGGTGCCTCTATCCTAGATTTAAGTTATTTTTTGTACTTTTATTCATATTTAGTTTGTTAGGAGTAAGTAATTATGATTAAGAAAGAGAGAAAGTACCTAAGATAGTAAAGTCAGAGAGCAACGAACTATAAGTTCACGGACACGACGTATTAACAGGCTAAAATCGTTTCTTATGCCAAAACGTAAATGTAACAAAGCAATGTATAATCGAGAATCATTCTCCTTGAAATTGCTATTCAGACTCCTGTTCTTATGATTGTCGCTGATTCGGGTAAGTGTACTCAAACCGACCACATAATTTCAATGCAAAGTATTACTTAGAGTCATGTAGATATTTAGATATCCTGAGTCATGTTTCATTTTCAGATAACTAGTAAAAACGGTCTTCAGCACTGTGACAATTGAAGCTTTTGTGGGAGACATTTTTATTCGGCTTCACAGACAATCAGTCAATTTTATCTGAAAAATGGGATTTGCATCTCTTCCAAATTACGTTAAAATGGTACGACAGTTTTTGTGCTGGCGACACTGTAATTATTCATTTCGTATTTTCAAAGACATCCCACACGCCAGAATTACTCGAACTTTGCTTGGAGTGGACGTGCTAGAAATGAACGACAATAAGTTTCACAATTCAATGTATAAAAATACAGCACTTCCATAGAAGTGTCGTACAAAATTTGGGCGGAAAAATACGAAAACCGATCATCTGGCTTATGGAGACCGAGTAGGCATACCAGCAGAATCACGCAGAAAAGCTAACAATATGGAAATCGCCGCTGGAGATGATTCATAAATGGAAGTAGATAAGTGTGTATGGCAAAAATCAAACTGTCTCATTTAGTTGCATATTCCGTGAAGCGCAACAAGTGTGCATATCAGCATACGGTCGACACTTGATGTACCGGATAGCGTTATTCCATTGTGTAATTGGTCTTTGTTCCTTAGAACACCTGAATAAAGAGGTTCCTAGGCAAAATTTTTAGTGTACATATAACCAACTTTATTTTCAATGCATCTTACTAATTATATTCTCACAAAGATTTCTTGGTTATTAAGTGATCGCTTATACATATTCATGAATTTTATGAAACTGGTAACGGTATTCAGAAGTGATCATAGTTAGCTATCTTTTAATGTAAATGCTGTTAACAGAAATTATCTACTTAATAGTATTTTCACAGAACTAATTAAGTTTCTTTAATTGTGCTGAGTGATTTAAACGCTCTCAAGTAATTCTCTTTCAATAATAGATTGCTTTCTCTTTTAAACTAGATAACTGTAATTAAAATCTTTTGCATTAAATATGCCGCATTTAGTATTTTCTAGAGTATATTATATCTCTTGCTTTTACTTGAAAGACCTTTAAACTGTTATATCACAGTTAACTTTAGTCTATATTTTCAGTTATGTCTTAAAGCCATTTTTTTTAGTATCTGGGCTTTATTTAATTTCTTTTAATTTCAGTAGCCAGTATAGCCATTTTCACGTAAGTACACAAATGCCACATTGATTCTACGTCCCCTCTTACAGACAATAGTCATCAACAAAAAGAACAAAGAAAAACTTTCTTCCATAGAATTAAACAGTTTGACTAAAAATTGAAACCTCTTCAGGTGTGGGCGACATGCGACCCACCAAAGATCCCTAGCTAAAATGGTCACTTGGCACTGTTATTCAGGAGTTATAGCGTTGCTGTAAAAATGCCCTCGATAACGGTTCTTTAAAGAGCGTAGTCTCTAGTTAACTATACCAGGTCACATATTCACGAACTCACGACCAAATTTTCACGGTAGGAAGATGAATTTCTGCTATCAAATTCAAGGATCTATCACCTTAAATACCATGCATTTGAGCCATCACCTCGCTCAAGTTCAAAAATCCACCTATATGCAACTCTAAGACATCAACACGTAGAGTGTGCCATACAGTAAACAAATGGCCGAAACTCAATTACGTCTCGGTATGCTTACTGAACCACTAACAGTACTCCAAGTAAGAATATAAACTCCAGTCAACTATCATGAGTCAGAAACTCACAGTTACAATCATTAAAACGTGTTCCGCACAGCCCAGAAACATATATCTACACCAATCAAAAAAATCCAAGTTCGTTAAACATTAACTCGCTATGAGATGTCATTTTACTTTTTTTTTTTTTTAAATGGCTCTGAGCGCTATGGGACTTAACATCTGAACTTAGAACTACTTAAACCTAACTAACCGAAGGACATCACAAACATCCATGCCCGAGGCAGGATTCGAGCCTGCGACCGTAGCGGTCGGGCGGTTCCAGACTGAAGCGCCTAGAACCGCTCGGCCAAACCGGCCGGCTGTCATTTTACTACATGAACTGTAGTATGAATACTGTGTTTGTCAGCCACGAAACCAGAAACAAAAATATGGCACTAAGCACTATGGCACTTAACATCCGAGGTCATCAGTCTCCTAGACTTGGAACTACTTAAACCTAACTAACCTAAGGACATCACACACATCCATGCCCGAGGCAGCATTCGAACCTGCGACAGTAGCAGCAGCGCGGTTCCGGACTGAAGCGCCTAGAACCGAAACCAGAAACAAGGTCCTCCAAAATTTATCTTGGATGGATAGGCGAAGCTGTAGACAATGTCGGTAGTATCTTCCAACAACGACTTAACTAACACAATAGCACGTTCCCGACAATCGTCTTACCCTTCACCATATGATCCCGATACTCGTTCTGCTAAATTGGTACTGCCTATCTAGGTCATGCTGAAAGAGATTGGAACAATTAATTTCGACAAGTGTACAGCGCAGCCACCCCTTTTCACAGTTTGAATGTTGTTGATGACGACCGTCGACAACACTCACAACTGCCAGCTCCGACGGTATGACTTAAATTCTGTGGACTGCAGGGTGGCAGGTTGCAGCTCACAGAAGCGTCTCCGCCAGCTCGACTTTATGAAACGTACAACTCGGTTTTAATACGCATTTTAGAAAACTTTTACAAACATTGTTTTTTAAATCAGCTTGTATATCAAAATAATGTGGAAATTCAATAATAAAATTTACATTTTCAACTTGACACAACATAATATGTACTTACCAGCCAAACCCTTATGAGCACTTATGTAATATCTGGTATGTCCACTTCTGGCACGGATAACAGCGGTGATGCATCGTGGCATGGAAGCAGTGAGGTCTTGGTAGGTGACTGGAGGGAGTTGGCACCACAATAACACACACAAGTCACCCGACTCCCCTAAATTCCGGAGAGCGGGTCGATGGACTGTGACGTCATGTTCAACCACATCCCAGATGTGTTCGATCGTGTTCAAGATCTGGGGTTCTGGGCGGCCAGCACATCAACTGGAGCTCGCCACTGTGTTCTCCGAACCACTTCATCACACTCCTGGCCATGTGACATGGCGCATAATTTTGTTGAAAAATACCACTGATGAGGAGAAACATGATCGTCATCAAGGGGTATAAGTGAACAGTGTACGATACTCCTTGGCCGTCGTAGTGCCTTGCACGAACTCAACTGTAGCCATGGATGCCCACGTGAATGTTCTCCAGAACATAATGGACCCGCTGCCAGCATGTCTCCGTTCCGCAGTATAGATGTTAAAGAACCGTTCCCCTTGAAGACGACGAATTCCCCCGCCCCCCCCCCCCCCCCCATTGGCTTGATGAAGAAAGTGTCCTTTTTCGTCAACCCACGCAACGCTCTGCCACTGCTCTAATGTTCACTGCCGATGGCCACGTGCCCATATCTGTCGTAGTTGCCGATGTCGTGGTATCAACATTGGCGTTTGCGTGAGTCGTCGGCTGCGGACGCCCATAGCTAGGAGTGCTCGGCGCATTGTGTGTTCAGACACACTTGGACTCTGTCCAGCGTTGAAGTCTGATGTCAGTTCCGCCGCAATTCGCCGCCTGTCCTGTTTTACCAGTCTGCCCAGCCAACGGGGTCCGCCATCTGTAAAGAGAGGTGGCCACCCAACCCCACGACGTCTGGTCGCGGTTTCGCCTTAGTTTCGCCAGGTGCTAGAGACAATCACCAGAGAGTTCCACGAACACCCGATAAGTCGTGCAGTTTCCGAAATGCCCTTTCCGAGCCTCGGGGCCATCACAATTTGCCCTCCGTCAAACTCAGATATATCGAGCGCCTTCCCTATTCCACACACGGACAGCACGCTCACGCACCGTGCATGTGTCTGACTGGCAGCCGTACCTCTCCAGGTGACGCTGATATCGGCTGGAACGGTTTATACCGATGGTAGGTCAGTTGTCGACATGTTCTGGCCGATCAGTGTACAGTTCTCTTACACTCCTGGAAATTGAAATAAGAACACCGTGAATTCATTGTCCCAGGAAGGGGAAACTTTATTGACACATTCCTGGGGTCAGATACATCACATGATCACACTGACAGAACCACAGGCACATAGACACAGGCAACAGAGCATGCACAATGTCGGCACTACTATAGTGTATATCCACCTTTCGCAGCAATGCAGGCTGCTATTCTCCCATGGAGACGATCGTAGAGATGCTGGATGTAGTCCTGTGGAACGGCTTGCCATGCCATTTCCACCTGGCGCCTCAGTTGGACCAGCGTTCGTTCTGGACGTGCAGACCGCGTGAGACGACGCTTCATCCAGTCCCAAACATGCTCAATGGGGGACAGATCCGGAGATCTTGCTGGCCAGGGTAGTTGACTTACACCTTCTAGAGCACGTTGGGTGGCACGGGATACATGCGGACGTGCATTGTCCTGTTGGAACAGCAAGTTCCCTTGCCGGTCTAGGAATGGTAGAACGATGGGTTCGATGACGGTTTGGATGTACCGTGCACTATCAGTGTCCCCTCGACGATCACCAGAGGAGTACGGCCAGTGTGGGAGATCGCTCCAGACACCATGATGCCGGGTGTTGGCCCTGTGTGCCTCGGTCGTATGCAGTCCTGATTGTGGCGCTCACCTGCACGGCGCCAAACACGCATACGACCATCATTGTCATTAAGGCAGAAGCGACTCTCATCGCTGAAGACGACACGTCTCCATTCGTCCCTCCATTCACGCCTGTCGCGACACCACTGGAGGCGGGCTGCACGATGTTGGGGCGTGGGCGGAAAACGGCCTAACGGTGTGCGGGACCGTAGCCCACCTTCGTGGAGACGGTTGCGAATGGTCCTCGCCGATAGCCCAGGAGCAACAGTGTCCCTAATTTGCTTGGAAGTGGCGGTGCGGTCCCCTACGGCACTGTGTAGGATTCTACGGTCTTGGCGTGCATCCGTGCGTCGCTGCGGTCCGGTCCCAGGTCGACGGGCACGTGCACCTTCCGCCGACCACTGGCGACAACATCGATGTACAGTGGAGACCTCACGCCCCACGTATTGAGCAATTCGTCGGTACGTCCACCCGGCCTCCCGCATATCCACTATACGCCCTCGCTCAAAGTCCGTCAACTGCACATACGGTTCACGTCCACGCTGTCGCGGCATGCTACCAGTGTTAAAGACTGCGATGGAGCTCCGTATGCCACGGCAATCTGGCTGACACTGACGGCGGCGGTGCACAAATGCTGCGCAGCTAGCGCCATTCGACGTCCAGCACCGCGGTTCCTGGTGTGTCCGCTGTGCCGTGCGTGTGATCATTGCTTGTACAGCCCTCTCGCAGTGTCCGGAGCAAGTATGGTAGGTCTGACATACCGGTGTCAATGTGTTCTTTTTTCCATTTCCAGGAGTGTATAATATCCAACACTGGTAACAAATTAGCTTAAGTGGGGTAGGACGTCAAACGGGCCAGCTGGAGCAGGAGAGACACAACAACTTTTAAAAACAAATTCTGTAAACTTTGTCAGCTTGTCCAGGATTCAGCACTGACACTCATAGCAGTGGAAGTTCAAAAAGTTAACAAAATAATTTTTTTCTTTCGTGTGAAGTTTTATAAATTTTTCACTTACCATTGGCTGCATTTGTTGCAATAGGTACACTTTTCTTCATAAGTAAGAGAGATTTTTCGACGAATTTTGCGCAGAATACAAACCATACTTACAGGTGTCTCAAACTCTATAATTTATTTAATTTACGAAAAAATTATTGAGCTGTTACATTTTAAACTTTCTGTTAGGAAAAAAACTGAAATATTATAGTTAATTATCTCAATTTTTACCACAGTTTTTAATAGATTTGGAAAATTCTTGAGTTGCTCCTGTAAGTACATACATCGAAGAATCTCCCTCATTTAGTCCGCAGCTCGTGGTCGTGCGGTAGCGTTCTCGCTTCCCATGCCCGGGTTCCCGGGTTCGATTCCCGGCGAGGACAGGGATTTTCTCTGCCTCGTGATGACTGGGTGTTGTGTGCTGTCCTTAGGTTAGTTAGGTTTAAGTAGTTCTGAGTTCCAGGGGACTGATGACCGTAGATGTCAAGTCCCATAGTGCTCAGAGCCATTTCAACCATCTCCCTCTTTTATGAAGAAAAGTGTACCTATAGCAACAAATGCAGCCAATAGTAAGCGAAAAAATTCTGAAATTTTATATGTCAAAAACATTTGTTTTGTTATGTTTTTGAGCTTCCACTGCCATGAGTGTGAATCCTGAATCCTTCTTGGTCATGCCGACTAAGTTTTATGTATTTATTTGTAAAAGTATTGGCAGTGGAAAGTAGAATGTCATGTGGAGACTCTCCTGATCCAAGTCGGCACGTTTGATGTTTTATCCCCATTAAGAACATGAAAAGTAATCGTACCCCGGTCATTTAACCTCTCACCATTTTTAACTTTACACACACACACGTGCATGTGTTAAAAAGTTTCGGTTTTCATAGAAATGTGCGCTGTGAAAGGATTAGCAAGTGATGTACTTGTTTTTCTGTGTAAGCGATGTTGTTCTCAGATTATGGATGGCTCTCACATAGTGAGTATTTCTTAGACTGGAGATATTATCCTGGCATAATAAGACACACGTTGGCAAGGCCGACCACGAACCTAAACGATCAGTGTTTTTATTAAGACAGACATATTACGAAACACATGAAATTTAGGATTACGCATTGCTTGAAGCAACAGATTCTGTTGAATTTACTTCTTTGTATATATTATACGCAGTGAGTCCAGGAGGAATGTTTAGTATTCAGGAATGTGACAGGAACAATCATTCAACGCAAAACTGCGTGGTAAACATCAGCTTTAAAATACCTCAAAAGCTATCGGCACTTGTTCAGTAGAGGATATGTGCTTCAAAATAAAGGAGTTGAACATGTGCTCATGGCTCTAACGGTACGCACTTTAGAGCCCATGTTTATTGAAGGAACTTTTGTTGTTTATGTCCATACAACCATCTCTGAAAATACGAGTATAGACACAAAAGAGCTTGCGCCAGAAAAGCCTTGTTTCATAGCATCGAAGGTGATGAACAGCTTATAGCTTGTAGCGCATGCATCTTAGAGTCCATGTTCGCTACACTTCTTTGATTCGAATAATCATTCCTGTCAAAGCCCTGAATGCCGACATTTCTGCGCAGCAGTACTCTAGAAGAGAACGGACAACCCTAGTGTAGGAAGCCTCTTTAGCATGTCCGTAACATTTCTGACTTTTCCACTCCTTGCTCCGTTTCCCTACAATTGCTTCTATGTGATGTTTCCAGTTTAAGTTATTGGTAACTATAGTCCCTATATATTTAGCTGAATCGACAACCTAAAGTTTGAGTGATTTATCCAATAAGCAAAATTTTACCGATCTTTTTAGTACTCTTGTCGAGGGAGGAATGCTAGACTTTAATGGCAGATCGACGACGAGGTAAACACGGACACAACACCAGTTCGGAATGGAAAAGGATGGGTGAGGAAATGGATCCAGTCGCTTCCTAAAACCCCAACCCGGCGTTTTCCATAAGCGAAACGGGTAAACCTAAATCTGAATGCCTGCACGTGGAACTTTAGCCTGGTCCTACTGAAAAGATGTCCGACGCCTCGCCAGTGCGTCATCTAGCTTCGTGTTGAAAACAGATTGTGCGACTAAGAGTTGTTGATTCTGTAATGTTAAACTTTCCGAGCTAGACAGTAGTGGCAGAGAGCGATAAAGCTAGTCGAAGGCGACGTCCGAACACTGAAAACACATGCCACCTCCAAAAAAGCGACCGTTGCGTCGCGATGCGGCTTCCTGTATAAAGAACTGAAAAATATTAGTCGACCACAATATTACTGCACCTGCAGCGAGGACGCTTCGATAGGCTTAACATGAGTCAGTGCACAATCATCATTTACAGTACATTCACAACTAACCTCGGAGCGTTGGGAGCCCGATGTATTTCACCACTGCACTTCCTTGCCACGTGTTTCCGGTTACGACGAACTGCATTAATATCGTGGATGAGCAGTACCATGCTTTCTGCTTTTGTGTTACTACAGTAGGCAGTATACACAGATGAGACAAAACATTATGATCACTACTCACCGCGAGGATGAATGGTTCGCCTCCTGGTGGCGTTGCGGGCACGTAACGTAGTAAGGATAGTAAGGGAAGAATGTAAGCGGAGGAGAGACGAATGTGCAATCATTATAGTGAAGATACTGGCTCCATATGCGGAAATCCATTGACATAAGGGGTTTTGGTAAATGGTATATCGTTGTGGCGTTGAGTCTGGAAACGAGAATGTGTGAAACAGTAAAGCTGGTCTCCTTTCGACGTACTACTATGGTGAGGACCTATGGAAAGTGGTTCAAGAAAGGTGAAACAACCAGGAGACCGTATCGTATTGCCGGCTCGTGTAGCCGAGCGGTTCTAGGCACTTCAGTCCGGAACCGCGCTGCTGCTACGTTCGCAGGCTCGAATCCCTCCTTAGGCTAGTTAGTTTCAAGTAGCTCTCACTCGAGGGGATTGATAACCTCAGATGTTAAGTCCCATAGTGCTCAGAGCCATTTGAACCATATGAGCCGCATCGTATTGGACGATCACGTCTCATCACTTACGTAGAGGTTTAAGGATCCCCCATCGTGTAATCCAGGATAGGGAGTAATCTTTGGCAGATCTGACGGCAGAGTAGAATACTGCTGCAGGCACAGGTGTTTTGCAGCACACCGGTCAAAGACCACTGTGTTCCTGTGAGGACCCAACGACATCGTCAGCTGCGGCAGCAGTTGGCACAGCATCAGTGAGTTTTCACTGTGGATCAATAGAAGCGTGTCGGCTGTCGAATGAATCCCATTTCTTGTTACATCAGGTCGACTGTTGGTGTCCTCATGCAACACGCCGCAGATGCAGGCGTTAAGGGCAGAGTTATGATACAGGGCACAGTGGGTTGGGCTTCCATGGGATCTGTGGTGGTAATGGAAGGCACCGTGGCAGCAGTGAACTGCGTGGACATTACTGTGGACCACCAGCATTGCTTCATGCTTGAAATCTCCCTGTATGGTGTTGACATCTGCCAGCAGCGTAACTGTCGTGTTTCAAGTTCAGAATCGTGCTGCAGAGGTTTCACGGGCATTATAGTGAACTGACACTGATGTCTTGGCCAGCAAGTGTGCTTGATGTGTACCCACTGTAACACATTGTAAGTAGGCTGTTTAGGTTTTTATGTTGGTAACGTCACATAGCGCTCTGTATGAAAATCACTGGCTGTGTTGTGTGCTGTCTGTGGCTGGTGGGCATTGTTGAAATAGTCGCTATTGTAGTGTTGGCAGTTGGCTGTTAACGGCGCGAAGCGATACACAGTTGGAGGTGAGCCGCCAGCAGTGATGGATGTGGAGTAAGAGATGGCGGAGTTTTGAGAGCGGATGATCTGGACGTGTGTCCATCACAGACAGAAAATTTGTAAGACTGGATGTCATGAACTGATATATATATATTTTGACTTTTGAACACTATTAAAGTAAATACATTGTTTGTTGTGAATCTTAAGGTTTTGACGGCGAAAAGACTGTTCCATTAAGTTTCGGGTGTGCAGCCGAAAGAAATCTCCTTATTGTTCTAATATTTCGGCTGTATAAATTTCAGCCATCTTCAGAGTGAGCCGGCTCACTCTGAAGATGGCTGAGCGTTATACAGCCGAAATATTAGAAGAAGAAGGAGATTTCTTGCGGCTACACAACCGAAACTTAATGGAACACATTGTTTGTTCTTTACCAAAATCTTTCATTTGCTATGCCTATCAGGAGTTAGTAACTTCAGTAGTTAGAATCTTTTATTTAGCTGGCAGTATTGGCGCTCGTTGTATTGCAGTAGTTCGAGTAATGAAGATTTATGTGAGGTAAGTGATTCATGAAAGGAATAGATTATTGTTAGTCAGGGCTATTCTTTTGTAGGGATTGTTAAAAGTCAGTTTGCGTTGCGCTAAAAATATTGTGTCAGTTTAGTGATGATCAGAATAAGTAAAGAGAGAAATGTCTGAGTACGTTCAGTTTTGCTCAGCTGCTTGAAAATCAATTAACGTAAGGGGTTTATCAGCACAGTAATTCACTAATTTTTCTAAGGGGGCGTTTCATATGTGGACCCTTAGCCGGGGATACCTCAGTGGAATCTTCAGACTTTTCTTGTAGTTTGTGTAGTTAGTGTAGCTTTTGTGTATCGCTAGCGCGTAATTATAGAGAGAATTTCCTTTGTAGTTGTAGTTTTTCGTTGTTGTACAGTAAAACAGTAGTGGCACGCATGTAGATTTGCACCAAGTGTTTTACAGCTGCACTAGCTATTAACAAGATATTATTTTCAGTGCTATGTTAATGTGTTTTCTTAATTTGCTCCTCAAATTCTGCTTTTCTGTGTTATCGTGTGAAATATTGCGACAATAATGGTGTGCGAAAACTGTAATACTAGGCTCCAAAGTAAACTGAGAAATTTACAGTGAAGACGAAAACAGTGTGTTAGCGCCACCGAGTAATGAATTAACTAATGTGCAAAGTAGTAATTTGGTAATTGTGCATAGGGAAATGGAGCACACTGCAAATAATTGTGTAGACAGTGAAACAATTAGTGAACAGGGAAGCATTATCGATCTAGCGGTCGGCAACAGCTCGCCTCAGGAATCCGAAATGACAGGACACAATCTTGCAAATACTGTAGATTCAGGTTTTGCGTCCTCACCGTTTTCTGAAATAAGTCAAGACACATTTTCTGCCTTTCAAAATGCGAATATTGCCGGTTCAAATGCACTGCCGATTACCAATGAGGAACATGTTTCAGACACCAGTGCATTGTTATTACAGTTAATGCAACAAATGGGACAAAGGCTGCAAAAGTTAGACACAACGCTTGAACAAAGTCAGTAACAAATGGGACAAAATCTTCAAAAGTTAGACGCAATGGAACAAAATCAAGAACACTCACTGCAACAGCTCCAAAAGTTAGACACCATGCTTGAACAAACACGTGAAGTTTTAACTGCTGAGTTACTTAAAATCGAAACAAAATTTAAAAAAGTCTGTAATGACGAAAACACAAATTTGTGAGCATTTCCAACCCATTTTTTCGCGTCATGAAAATGCATTACAGACTCACAAAGCAGCCATAAAGGAAGTGCACACTATTGTTCATGAAAATCACGACACCTTGCAAACTAAAATTGCCTCAGTTGCATCTACCGATTCGGTTACGCAACTTGCAGAAACTCAGGAAAAGTTAAAGGACACAGTAGATACGATTCCAACACAAATGGGCCCTCTGAAACTTGGTTCAGAAAAACACTGAGGAAATAAGTTCACTATCGGAGAAAGTAGCCAAGCTTTCAGATCAGTTCACTAATTCATCGACAAAGGTGTATGATGATCCGAAGGACAAAAGATCTGTAGCCTTCACTGACACAGAAGATTATGAACAAATTAAGAAATTCAAACAAAATCAGAATCAACTTAATACGCAACACAAAAGAGAAATCCGGGAAGTATAAGATCAGTTGGTACAAGTAATACAAGAATTACATAATTCAGAGGACACTCGCACTCCAACACGGGAAGAGGGACTTAGAAATACGGAAAAGCCACAACATAATAGCACAGGGAATTTCGGAAATTATGAAAGAAATTGACAAGGTGCACCGAAATTTGAGATGGAACCGCCGACACGACGTAACAATGACCGATATGCGACTCGCCGACACGATGATTTGCCTATAAGCTGTTCATTACTACACGTAAATTCAAAACATTTAAGAATTCTGGCAACGACATTCATCCACAAGCGTGGTTCCATCAATTCTCTCATTGTTTTCCTCCCAACTGGTCACTGGAGCACAGGTTAGAATTTATGTGTGGCTACTTAGAGAATGAACCACCTGTAAGAATGCGATCAGTCATTCACGATTGTCACAGTGAAGGAGAATTTTATCATGCCTTCCTCTCAGAATATGGGTCTCAAGCTACACAAGACCGAGTAAAACATAGATCATAATGATGAAACATTTCGAAAAATCTGAATTCTCCAGTCTTGTGAAATATTTTGAAGACATGTTGCACAAGAATCAGTACCTGTCAAACCCATACGGCCCCTCAGAACTCATCCGCATTTGCTTAATCTAATTAACTGAACATTCACGACACATTATTTTGGCAGGAGGTTGCAAAGACGACATTGAAGCTTTTCAGGGACTGTTACAAGAATTGGACATTGACACTGACAATTGCGAAACGCGAAAACAGGAACACAACAATTACAAGTCACATACGTCACAATTCCGCGATGACAGAAATAATAACTGGACACGATAAGGATATTCTTACAACGGAAATCGTGACCAAAACAGACACCACCCGTATGACAACCGTTGACAGAGTAGTAATAATTACAGAGAAAGATCACATTTCCATAGTAATGAATGTGACAGAGACAGCCATAGAAACAGATAATATGGGTACCAAAACAATTATTATCAAGGGAGACAGAATAACTTCAGATACAACGGACCTCCACGCAGTTACGACTCAGGGGAAGTTCTCCACCACGTGACCGACAAGAAACGAATTACAGAAATTACCGACATGACGACAGACGATATAATCATAACGACAGACCTGAATTTCATCAGAACTGGCTAGATTCAAACAGCGTAGGGCCTTCTCATCAAGGTGAATTTATGGGTCTCCTATTCCCAATAACGACGCGCGCCAACAAACAAACAGACAATGACTCGCACCGCAGGCAGCCACGTGCGCCAGCTGCCTCAGAGAAAAATAACATAGACGCTAACCTTGAGAAAAATTCCAGTATTCATCACCGACGTATATCCCATGATAATGGTGTTCAAGTTGAAACTCTGAGTACAATGAAGAGTAAAGGATTGCACGATATTTCACATGTAAAACCGTTTATCGAGAGATCATCTACTTTCTAACTTAGTCTTTGCTATAAAATTTTTCACTTTACATTACTAGTATGCTTTGTCAGAATCTGTTAACAAGCAACAATGTTTGAAGTTAAATATCCAGTCAAGAACCAAGAGAACATATTTAAACAGAAATTACGAATGCATTGTTATAGTGAACAGACGACACAACGTTGTTATTTGTGTATTCTTGCTTGTTAGTTGCACGATTACGTAACGAATATACGGCTTACATACTTAGAACATTTACTGCTAATGAGATTTTAATGCAACATTTTGTCTTACTTGAAAAGATATTCCTTATTTGAAGTACATTCTGTGAGATTAAAGATGACTTAGCATTTGGTTTCTTTGATAGCTACACGGTTATATCACGACGCTACTAATAAGTACACACAATTTACATTGTTGTTTTTGCGGTGTATTTTTTTATATCTGCACAGTTTTTCTGTATTATTCAGGAAAGTAAAACATGTTTTAGTAGTAGCTTTGTGGTATAACTACAATGAGACAGCCTTTTCTGTAGCACAACAATACGTTACAGTACAGTACTTACTTCATCATGGCAATAAGCGTAATAACTACGATATCTATAGGCAATGCATTTCACTTTTGTTTATTACCAGGTAAGTACATTGACTTATGCATAACTTTGCTTCCGGACGACGATAATTACGACACTTTGCACATTTTGTACCCTGAAGTAATGACAGAGATTATCTTACAACAAGAGACACAATTTAACACTACACTACACGTATTTGAGTGATTAATTTTGTACTTAAAACATTTACTTTGAAAGATTTTTGAATTCCAAAGATACAAAGGTTTTCCGTGATACATTTCATTCCATTTCTGTAATCTGAACATCTGAGGGTATAATTACATTAATCCTCAGGGGGTACATGCCTACTTTGTGCACCATGTATTTGGCAAGCACAAGGAGCCATAGCTAATATGGTATTTGCATATACAACTTCACACATCGATATCATATTTCTCTAATACATAATTACACAGCTATCTGATCATTTAACTGAGAGAGACGAACATTTTTTTAATACATCTGTGACAGATGTTTCCGTAATTACACAGATGGATAACTTCACACTTAGGAAATTGCATTTTGTCTGTACTTTGTGAACTGTTCATATTTTTTCGGAACCACTGTGATACCATGAGAGCTTTGAATAATGTATTTGGTATGGGATCATAATTTTTAAAGTACGTTGGAGGTAGATAACACTATTTAAATGAGAAGAGTATTTTTAAAGGTTCTGAAATTATTGGAGGAACCTACGACAATTCTGAGATTTATCTGAGGTTTTATGATGTTATTATTAGGATGACAATGTGTATTATGCTGTTGAGACATGTTTATGATCAATAAGCTGATGCTATATGAGGAATTTGTTTATGCTATGTATTTATTATGATGAAATATTGAAGAAGTGTCGACGAATATGTATATGTGTAATAAGGTAAGGAATAATGAGTAGTGGTTAGGGACTCTGATTTGTGAAAACGGATGTTGGAAACCAAGAATCGTACTTTAAGAGTTATGAAATGTGCGTAAATGCGTGAATGTATCACAATGCCAACGAAAATTTTTTTGAAACTGTTATATTTATAGGATTTTGTTACTACACATTTGTAAAGCAAATTGTCCACCTGTGAAATTTTTTATGTGACTGTCAATGTAGCGCAAACTGCTGTTGGCAATATTTTGGTAAGAAAGCTAGGTAACCTGGACGCCCAGCTGTGCCAGTCGCCTGAAAAAATAAAGCCATTAGGTAGAGAATAAAAAGAGGCCATTATACTCGCTATTGACATTTCTTTGTAGAAAGCATCGCAAATACGACACGCTCAAACTTGAAAACATATGATTGCACTGTGGAGCTCTTAATTTATGATATTTACTAAAATGCCTAATGAAATGATGAGAAACGTTTTTACATCTATTGTCTTTATAGCTGAGAGATTTTTTTACTGCCTTTGGAGACGCCATTTGCCTAGTGATTGAAGTTTCACGCGTTGCTTTGTATATATATTTGCCTATTTTGTTTAATATCTAGTATCTAGTTGCACTGCAGCATTCGTTAAATTTAATAGATGTACTAATATCACAATTTTCTGTCTACAGATCTAGTAAAGAATAATATTATGATACACTTTCTTAGAAAAGAGAGCACAAATAGATATTTCCCTTCACAGGAATTGCAAACATAATTTTTTCAACGACATGGCAACTTGCTTCGTAGAGTAAGTCAAAGTGATGCATCACTCTACTGTTAAGATGTGACATAGTTATCAGACATTTCCTATCTTTACTGTTCTTTTTTTCTGCTTGAGCTTTGTCATGTTTAGGTATAAGTTATTGCATTTGCTACTGCTGTGTGCCCGGCATAATGCTATTGAATTTCACGTTGTATTACTCTGATAAGCCAGTTTTACTACTGATTTATTTTACTTTTTGCTCAACATTGGCTCATATCAGTTGTAATGTTACATTTGCTCTGCTAATTTAGATATGCTGCAGCTTGCTTTGCCAATTTCCATTTTTTTTATCATTCCTGTTTGTGTTAATTTGTTGTGTGTTGCTGCATTGCCTGGTTACTTAGTATATATATCTGAGCTCAGTAGATTTAAGTTAGCCTAAGATGGGGTAGACTATACAAGAGAACGATTTCTGATGAATTGGAGAAATGCATTGAGAAGCTATAAGAAAATGGTTTGGCCAAAAAAGTAGTGTACACTGGAGAATAACCATTTTCAAAGAGGATAAGAATAGAATACAGAAAGCATACTTGGACTGGATTTCTTTTTGGTGGAAACAAATGTTGAAGTAAGAGAAAAGATTTATTGAATGAAGTTTTGGATTGGACTGCAGTACCAGATGTCTCACTGAAAACAAACCCTGTCCTTTCCTTTTGTCTTATTCTGCTATGTGTTTGTGCGCCCTTGTGTATTTGTGTTTTTCCTGTCTCTATGTGTTTAGCTAATAAGGTTTATGTTGTAGAATTTTTCTAATATTAAGCTACATTCACTATGATGAGGAATACCGTTATCCTCTAATATAATTTGCATTAATAATATGTTATTTACTTTGTAAAGATGTTTAGATACTATTTTCGAAAGCTATTCTGTTCTTTGAGGTATTTACTTATGTCATAGTTCCTGTAACATTGACGTATATGTCTATTTCTATTCTTTTGTACAGGCTGTATTACTACAAATGTTATCTCTATTATTATGTTTTAATGCTGTTTTCTGTATCTTCCTAACTGTATCCTCATGTTACAAAATTGTAATGGACACCAGTTCATCAAATTAAGTAACTTGTAAGCATACATTTCACTGCACACGTTTCTGTTGGTCATAATATATGCACAATATGTGACAAATTGGGACTGTTAATGTTTGAACGTGTGTTAATAATTCAGCAAGGGATTGGTTAACAGCATTGCTGGTTCCAAGGACATTTCAAAAAAACTTTTTGTGAGTGCACAAGTGGTGGTTTATGGACTTGCTATATTGTCTGCAAGACTCTTCGGTGGTGATTGTGCACCTGCTCAGTCGCAACAGATGGCTGCTGGCTGTCTCTACAAAGACTGCAGTGAGACTGCACCTCTGGTGGACCACCAATACACTAATCTCTACCAGGACTACAGTGGGTCTGTTACCCACCAATATTCTTTAACTTCGATTGACTCTGCTGTGGGTTTGCTCTGTGGTAGCCCATTACCTGTCTGCATGTCAAGAGTCAGCACTGTCTTTCCATTGGAAGGACAACACTACTTCTTCAAGACTGCATGGAAATCCACTTCTTCCGAGTGCATTTTCTTTTACTGCTCAGACTTTGAGAAAAAAAACACTGCAATTTTACTGTGATGAATGATGAGGAATGTCTTTATGGACTGTGTGAAAAGCTATGGTTTTGACCAACAGTGTATCAATAAGTGTGTGCATTTGATATCTTTGTTATTGTAATTATGAAAAAAAAAATTCAAATCTATTGGCCACTGCCCTAAACAATATGTAATTTTTTTTGTGGGGAGCATGGGGGCTATGTAAGTAGGCTGTTTAGCTTTTTATGTTGGTAACGTCACCTAGCGCTCTCTATGAAAATCACTGGCTGTGCTGTGTGCAGTCTGTGGCTGCTGGGCATTGTTGAAATAGTCGCTATTGTAGTGTTGGGCAGTTGGCTGTTAACAGCGCGTTAGTCAGGGCCATTCTTTTGCAGGGATTATTAAAAGTCAGATTGCGTTGCGCTAAAAATATTGTGTGTCAGTTTAGTGATGAACAGAATAATTAAAGAGAGAAATGTTTTAGTACATTCAGTTTTGCTCAGCTGTTTGAAAATCAAATAACGTAAGGGGTTTATCCGCACAGTAATTCACAAATTTTTCTGAGGGGACGTTTCAACATGTCGGGCGCTAGCTGCGTGTTTGTAAACCACCATCCCGTAATTTGCGGGAGCTGCTTAAGCTGTGGGTAAACATCTGGTGTTACATACTTCTGGAATGCTGTTAAGAATTTGCAGAATCCATTACAAGCAGAATCTCTGTTCTACTGTGCTTGAAAAGTGGAGCAACACTCTATTAAACACGTGGTCATGATGTTTTCGCTCATCAGTGGACGCTCCACGTTGGAGGTTCAAGTCCTCCGTCGGTCATGGGAGTGTGTGTTGACCATTTAAGTAATGTGTAGGCATAGGGACCAATGACCTCAGCAGTTTGGTCCCACAAGACCTTATCACAATCGGTGGACACATACAGTATTGGGTTGTTGAATACGGTAGTATATCGGTATCCTAAAACGACACTATGCATTTTTCCCCCATCACGTTTCCTCAAAATACGCGCACGTTATCCGCAACAGTTTCACACTGATGTGCATCTGTAGCTACACGACTGCTCTGCAGTTCACACTTAAGTGCATGGAAGAACGTTCGTGGACCACTTTCGGACCGTTTCTCTAAGGAGTTGCATGTCGGAAAAATAACTCCTAAATCTTTCCGTGCGAGCTCTGACTTCTTTCATTTTATTTTGGTGGTAATTACTCCCTATGTAGGAGGGAGGCAACAAACCATTCTGTTACAGGAAAAAGGAAGCTGGGGGACTCACATTTCGCGAAAAGGTCTCGCCGACACGAAAGACACCTCTGTTTTAACAATTGCCACAGCTACTCGTGTATGATATCCGTGACACACTCTTCCCTGTTTTGCGGTAATACAAGAGGAGCTGGCAGCTTTTTTAAACTTTTTTCTTGTCCGTCGTCAGGAGTGTGTGTTTAAGAACCCCCACCGTGCACTAATTCTCTAGGGCAGGATGGACGAGCGTAGTTTGGCGTGGTCTCAGGGTGAAGAAATGCTGCGCTTGGATTCAGCTGAATGTTCATGAGAGCTGCGCGTAAACTCAACCCCTCCTCTCCCCCTTTAACTACTACCTTAACTTACGCAAAATGAAGAAATGAAGGCTGAGAGAATTAATAAAATGGCCCTGTTTATGAGTAGTAAGATGGTTGCACACACGATATAATTTAACAAACTGACTAATAAATTTCTATGCTCAATAGCTGTAAAAGCGGGAAGAAAATGAAATTTAGCACTAGATTACGAAATGACAAACAAAATATCACTAAGAGATTCATTTTTTACCTAATAAATATGTAGATATTCAATTCACTGAAGAGTGCTTTAATAGAATAAGGGCAAAACATAGTGGTATTGATAATAAGTAGTTGGCGGGATTTAATAGGGCATCTGCTCTGAAATACTGAGTGCGAAACTCTGTAATGAGTATGTCAATCAAAAAAAGATTATGATAAACCTCGACTCTTCGACAGAATGCCACTCGGAAATGAGATCTCTATGAAAAGTCCACCTACAAAATGGTGAGTACTGTTGCGCCAAAACGAGAGCATAAGGTGCTGAGGGCGTCAGAGGAGAATTGTAAGTCCCTACTACGTCGGTGCTGCGAATACTTTAATACCAGTGCTAAAAGAAATCCGTTAAACTTGGGTCACACGATAAATTAATCAAATCTAAAGATAGTAAAGAGGTTCCTAGCAATTACAATTACGAACAACTTAAATTGGAAACAATACAAAGGAAGTGTTGTGGAGAAGACGAAACAAAGATTACGTTATTTTGCAGCACACTCAGAAGATGCAACAAGTCTTTTAAAGAGACTGCCTACACTACGCTTCTCCGTCCTCTTTTGAAGTACTGCTGCGCGATCTGGGATCCTTACCAGATAGGATTAAAGGAGTACATCGAGAAAGTTGAAGAAAGAGCAGTACGTTTTGTATCATCGAGAACTAGGGGAAAGAGCGTGACGGACATGATACAGGATTTGGATTGTTGAGTTGGAAATCATTAAAACAAAGGCGTTTCTCGTCGCGGAGGAATCTCCTCACCAAATTTCAGTAACAAGCTTCCTCCTTTGTACCTCCACGATTTATAGCAACTCAGGGAAAGACGGAACACAGAGAAAAAAAAACGATTTCTCCTCTGAATAGGAAAATGTTTGTGACGCCGTCCTACATAGGGAGAAACGATCATCATAATAAAATAAGGAAAATCAGAGATCACACAGATATAGGTGTGCGCTGTTCGAGAGTGAAATAATTGAGTATTGTTGCGAAGGTGGTACGATAAACCCTCTGCCAGCCACTTAATTGTGATTTGCAGAGTATACATGTAGATGTAGACGTCGATAGATAAATTCCAGAAAGAAACTAAACTTCTATCCACATCACCGAGACAGCCCTACTCCTAAGTCTGTGCAAGGGTATTTCTAGGAGTGGACACCAGTAATGCACAGATTCTCCATGCCGCACCAGAAGAAACTCTATTTGCATCCTGTGTACAGCACACTGACACCAAAATCCAGTGCTTCGCGAACCCACCACGCTCGTAGGAGTCACAAGAAAATGAGCAACTCATGTGTATTCAGTACACTCCGCAAAATCCCATCAACCTAAATAGCAACATTTTTGTACCAATCGTGGTCGTTGCCATCGGTTTTCAGCAGTGCTCTCTGACGTCAGATCTCATCTTCGTAAGATGCTCAGTCAACTATCTGCATTTCGCGGGACGTACGAAGGCAGCCGCAAAAACTGCCGCCAAAGGTGAACGTCATATCCCCAAGATGCCAGCCGCTTGTGAGTGGGATGTCCCGTGACTTCAGACCTCAGATTCTGAGAATCACTGGAAACAATACTACGTAACACTTGGGGTCGTCCCAGCGAAGCCCAGAAGGCAAACATCAACAATACGCTTAACGCTGGATCCAGCTGCGCTCGCTGTCACTTCAACCCTAATACAGTGGCCAAAAGCCGTAGCTGGTCTGTCATCCTGAGGAGCCGGCACGTGTTATTGTCGACTCCCCCTCGTACTCGCAGAAAAGCCGACCCGGCCCGACCTCGCGTGGTTCTGCCACACGCAACCAGCGTCCCTCGTCCAGCACTAACTCACCCACACAAGAAGGACAGATGAGCGAACGTAGACCCAGCACCAGTTGAAACAACATAAATAAAAATCAGAGTCCTCATTAATTGGTTTCATTTACAGCAATGACCCTTAGCTGCCCACGCCCTCTGATGATATCAAAGCCAGAAAATTCAAGGAAATGAGACTGGATAGAAAAAAGAGGCTTGTAACCGCTCATTGTAGGCAGCCTGTTTAGCATATTAGTAACATCTTTTAAGTGTCGCACCAGTAGTGTTTTCTACGTGATGGTTCATTTTGCGATGTTCATAACTTTATTCCCTACATACACTACTAACCACTAAAATTGCTACACCAAGCAGAAATGCAGATTATAAACGGATATTCATTGGACAAATGTATTATACTAGAACTGACATGTGATTACATTTTCACGCAATTTGGGTGCATAGATCCTGAGTAACAGTACCCACAACAACCACCTTTGGCCATAATAACGGCCTTGATACGCCTAGGCATTGTGTCAAACAGAGCTTGGATGGCGTGTACAGGTACAGCTGCCCATGCGTCTTCAACACAATACCACAGTTCATCAAGAGTACTGAGTGGCGTATTGTGACGAGCCAGTTGCTCGGCTACCATTGACCAGGCGTTTTCAATTGGTGAGAGATCTGGAGCATGCACTGGGCAGGGCAGCAGTCGAACATTTTCTGTAACCAGAAAGGCCGTACAGGACCTGCAACATACGGATGTGCATTATCCTGCTGAAATGTAGGGTTCGCAGGGATCGAATGAAGGGTACAGCCACGGGTCGAAACACATCTCAAATGTAACGTCCACTGTTCAAAATACGAACAAGAGGTGACCTAGACGTGTAAGCAATGGCACCCCATACCATCACACTGAGTGATACGCCAGTATGGCGATGACGAATACACGCTTCCAATGTGCGTTCACCGCGATGTCACCAAACACGGATGCGACCGTTATGATGCTGAAACCAGAACCTGGATTCATCCGAATACATGACGTTTTGCCATTCGTGCACCAAGGTTCGTCGTAGAGTACACCATTGCAGGCGCTCCTGTCTGTAATGCTGCGTCAAGGGTAACCGCAGCCATGATCTCCGAGCTGATAGTCCATGCTGCTGCAAATGTCGTCGAACTGTTGGTGCAGATGCTTGTTGACTTTCAAACGTCCCCATCTGTTGACTAAGGCATCGAGACGTGGCAGCACGATCCGTTACAGCCATGCGGATAAGATGCCTGTCATCTCGACTGCTAGTGATACGAGGCCGTTTGGATCCAGCACGGCGTTCCGTATTACGCTCCTGAACCCGCCGATTCCATATTCTCCCAACAGTTATTGGATCTCGACCAACGTGAGCAGCAATGTCGCGATACGATAAACCGCAATCGCGATAGGCTACAACCCGACCTTTACCAAAGTCGGAAACGTGATGGTACGCATTTGTCCTCCTTACACGAGGCATCACAACAACGTTTCACCAGGCAACGCCGGTCAACTGCAGTTTGTGTATGAGAAATCGGTTGGAAACTTTCCTCATGTCAGCACGCTGTAGGTGCCGCCACCGGCGCCAACCTTGTGTGAATGCTCTGAAAAGCTAATCATTTGCATACCACAGCATCTTCTTCCTGTCGGTTAAATTTCGCGTCTGTAGCACGTCATCTTCGGGGTGTAGCAATTTTAATGGCCAGTAGTGTATTTAGCTCACTCGACAACCTTGAAGTTTGTGTGATTTATCAAATAACCGAACTTTAACGGATCTTTTTAATACTGGTGACAAGAACGCCCACTTTCTATTCCTTAGTTTCACTTGCCACTTTTTGTACTATACAAATAAATTGTGCAGTTCATTCTGAAATTCGCCCGGATCTCGTGCTCGTGCGGTAGCGTCCTCGCTTCCCACGCCCGGGTTCCCGTGTTCGATTCCCGGCGGGGTCAGGGATTTTCTCTGCCTCGTGATGGCTGGGTGTTGTGTGAAGTCCTTAGGTTAGTTACGTTTATGTAGTTCTAAGTTCTAGGGGACTGATGACCATAGATGTTAAGTCCCATAGTGGTCAGAGCCATTTGAACCATTCTGAAATTCAGTTTAACCTTCTACTCTGTTTACTGGACGGCATTGGACGAAAAGCAACACCACCATCTGCAAACACTGTAAGAGTGATCCACTGAATGTCTCGTAAATCGTTTGTATGGATCAGGAACAGCAGAGGTCCTATAACGCTTCCATGTCGAAAGCCAGACATCATTTCTGTTTCACACGGTGACTTTCAGTCAGTTACAATGAACTGTGGTTCGATTCCCGGCGGGGTCAGGGATTTTCTGTGCCTCTTGATGGCTGGGTGTTGTGTGATGTCCTTAGGTTAGTTAGGTTTAAGTAGTTCTAAGTTCTAGGGGACTAATGACCATAGATGTTAAGTCCCATAGTGCTCAGAGCCATTTGAACCATTTTGAACATCGACATCTACATCTACATGACTACTCTGCAATTCACATTTAAGTGCTTGGCAGAGGGTTCATCGAACCACAATCATACTATCTCTCTACTATTCCACTCCCGAACAGCGAGCGGGAAAAACGAACACCTAAACCTTTCTGTTCGAGCTCTGATTTCTCTTATTTTATTTTGATGATCATTCCTACCTATGTAGGTTGGGCTCAACAAAATATTTTCGCATTCGGAAGAGAAAGTTGGTAACTGAAATTTCGTAAAAAGGTCTCGCCGCGACGAAAAACGTCTATGCTGTAATGACTTCCATCCCAACTCGTGTATCATATCTGCCACACTCTCTCCCCTATAACGCGATAATACAAAACGAGCTGCCCTTCTTTGCACCCTCTCGATGTCCTCCGTCAATCCCACCTGGTAAGGATCCCACACCGCGCTGCAATATTCTAACAGAGGACGAACGAGTGTAGCGTAAGCTATCTCTTTAGTGGACTTGTTGCATCTTCTAAGTGTCCTGCCAATGAAACGCAACCTTTGGCTCGCCTTCCCGACAATATTATCTATGTGGTCCTTCCAACTGAAGTTGTTAGTAATTTTAACACCCAGGTACTTAGTTGAATTGACAGCCTTGAGAATTGTACTATTTATCGAGTAATCGAATTCCAACGGATTTCTTTTGGTACTCATGTGGATCATCTCACACTTTTCGTTATTTAGCGTCAACTGCCACCTGACACACCATACAGCAATCTTTCCTAAATTGCTTTGCAGCTGATACTGGTCTTCGGATGACCTTACTAGACGGTAAATTACAGCATCATCTGCGAACAGTCTAAGAGAACTGCTCAGATTGTCACCCAGGTCATTTATATAGATCAGGAACAGTAGAGGTCCCAGGACGCTTCCCTGGGGAACACCTGATATCACTTCAGTTTTACTCGATGATTTGCCGTCTATTACTACGAACTGCGACCTTCCTGACAGGAAATCACGAATCCAGTCGCACAACTGAGACGATACCCCATAGCTCCGCAGCTTGATTAGAAGTCGCTTGTGAGGAACGGTGTCAAAAGCTTTCCGGAAATCTAGAAATACGGAATCAACTAGAGATCCCCTGTCGATAGCGGCCATTACTTCGTGCGAATATAGAGCTAGCTGCGTTGCACAAGAGCGATGTTTTCTGAAGCCATGCTGATTACGTGTCAATAGATCGTTCCCTTCGAGGTGATTCATAATGTTTGAATACAGTATATGCTCCAAAACCCTACTGCAAACCGACGTCAATGATATAGGTCTGTAGTTAAATGGATTACTCCTACTACCCTTCTTGAACACTGGTGCGACTTGCGCAATTTTCCAATCTGTAGGTACAGATCTATCGGTGAGCGAGCGGTTGTATATGAGTGCTAAGTAGGGAGCTATAGTATCAGCGTAATCTGAAAGGAACCTAATCGGTATACAATCTGGACCTGAAGACTTGCCCGTATCAAGCGATCTGAGTTGCTTCGCAACCCCTAAGGTATCTACTTCTAAGAAACTCATGCTAGCAGATGTTCGTGTTTCAAATTCTGGAATATTCCATTCGTCTTCCCTGGTGAAGGAATTTCGGAAAACTGCGTTCAATAAGCCCGCTTTAGCGGCACAGTCGTCGATAACAGTACCATCGGCACTGCGCAGCGAAGGTATTGACTGCGTCTTGCCGCTTGTGTACTTTACATACGACCAGAATTTCTTCGGATTTCCTACCACATTTCGAGACAATGTTTCGTTGTGGAACCTATTAAAGGCATCTCGCATCGAAGTACGTGCCAAATTTCGCGCGTCTGTAAATTTTAGCCCATCTTCAGGATTTCGCGTTCTTCTGAACTTCGCATGCTTTTTCCGTTGCCTCTGCAACAGCGTTCGGACGTTTTTTGTGTACCACGGGGAATCCGTTCCATCTCTTACCAATTTATGAGGTATGAATATCTCAATTGCTGTTGCTACTATATCTTTGAATTTGAGCCACATCTCGTCTACATTCGCATAGTCAGTTCGGAAGGAATGGAAATTGTCTTTTAGGAAGGCTTCTAGTGGCACTTTATCCGCTTTTTTAAATAAAATTATTTTGCGTTTGTTTCTGATGGATTTGGAAGAAATGGTATTGAGCCTAGCTACAATGACCTTGTGATCACTAATCCCTGTATCAGTCATGATGCTCTCTATCAGCTCTGGATTGTTTGTGGCCAAGAGGTCAAGTGTGTTTTCGCAACCATTTACAATTCGCGTGGGAACAATGAACTGTAACCTTTCTCAATGGAAAACACGGAGCAAGTCACTCAACTGAGGCGATACGGCACGGGAATGTAACTTCTTTAGAAGGCACTTGTGGGGACAGTGTCGAAATCCTTTTGGAAATCTAGAAAGTTGAAACCAATTGAGATTTCCTGTCGGTAGCCATCATTACTTCTTGCGAATCAAAATTACGTGGTGTATGTCACAACAATGGCAGCTATGAAGTAGCCATGGCTTTCCTATTCTTCAATTATTAGAATTATTCGTTGCAACCAATTCTAAACCCTTAATCGTGGCTAAAGTGGCACAAATTTTTTCCTACAATTTCCTATTTTCTCCAACTTCTATCTTCCGCATGACTGACCTCACACTAACACATAGGAACAAAATAGCCATCGCCATCACAGACTCAGCTGCGCTGTTAAATCAGTTCGTTTTTTGCGGTACGGTTAAACTGCTCCCTTCAATTGTAATGCGCACCTCGGGAATTCATCGGTGAAATATGTCTCTGGGTCCTTGTGTAAGGCTGGAGATAGCGACGATTTATGAGATCAGGAGCGGGTAATAAATGTTAATAAATCCCGTAAGGAGGAATATCAGGCGGCATGCTTCACGGCTGTATTAACGTCACCACGCGAGCCATATTTCAGAGTGAGCTATGGGACTGCCATGTCCAAGCGGCAGACGACAAGACGACAAAGCCTGCCGCCGCCTTTTGCTTCTGGAAGTTTCACTGCACCGCCTTGCAATGAAAACATTTACAGAACCATCCTACATAGTCTAGATTCCAGAATAACATTGTAGAAGTTTCCAGCTACTTTCCGTTTTGGCTATATTCTTGATTCAGAGCCACGAAATTGGAAAAACTATTTCTATAACTCTTCATTCACATGTACTTGTAGTATTTCATGAAACACGTTAAGTTCTATTCGTTCCATCAGTTTCTCACATCACTTTATCTGTTTGTAATCTGTTTAAGCATACTACGATACGCGTCTTCTTGATTCCCTTGATGAGCTTCCAGTTAGAATTAACGAAATAGAAAATAGAACCAATGTTGAAACTAGTGGACATCTTTTCAAAAAGTACATTTTCAAAAAGGGGTGTACAATATTAAGAAGTTGTAAGAGACTAACCGCAGATTGTCGAGCAACGATTAGATGATAATGGGAAGTGCTTTGGTGATGCTTAGTTAGTTCTTGCTTAATTTTACTAAAGTGCATGGAAATATGGGAAGTGTCTCATATGCACAAGTAACGTAGTTACACTTACTCGTATTATAATAGTTATGACTCCATTACATGAAACGCTAGTTATCCTTAAGGCAATTGTAATTCACTTAGATGCCACGAATATTAAAAAAAACTTGGTGTATTTAACTTCTTTACTTAATGTCACTGTTTTGAGCGAGCTATCGAAAATTCCAAGAGTTTTCTTCAGAGTACAGAATAGCTTGAGACTGAGGCTCAGGGCATGCATCCAAGCAGGAGGTCACTGCGGGCAGTTGTGTAAATGTACGTTGTAGAATTATCGAATTTAACATCATCAACAAATCCATGTTATACCCGAATAAAGAATTGTCGGAGTCACGATCATATTGCCTTCTTGTAATGATTTGGTTTACAGACATCAATTCGTAAGCACCTTGTATGTGACATGATACGCAGCTTTACATGAGCTTTCTACTAATGTATCTCATTTCCTAAGTACCTAAGACATTCATAAATGTAATGCTGTAAGTCGTAGGAATGAATGTTACAGTTCAAATTCGGATGACGATTAGAGAAACAAGTGAATCTCGGATGGGGAAAGAACAGGGAGAGAAAACGACTGTGTTTTTAACAAGGGAACCATTTCAGCATTTGCCTTAAATAATATAACAGAATTGGGGATGATAGGCCAGGGATTTTAATTACCGCCCCTGCCGTCCTCCAGAATGGAGTCGAGTGTACACAGTTCTCATTGAGCTGCCATTCACCAGCAGTCGTTCCGTTATCCTAATCGTAACATTGGTTTACGTCTGACCCATGAAAACCACGACTTTACGCTTTGTACCTAGAATTCGTCACTTTGTGCTGCAACAAAAGTTGTAGGAAACGGACGTCAGAGAAAGAGAAACAAGATTTATGGAACCATGAGTTTCGTTTGGGAAGCGATGAAACGGTCAGCATCCACACCTAAGAATACGTACCTCGAGAATGTATCTGAAGTAGCCATTTTTCTTACTATACACGTGTAGTGTTTCTTCTGTCAGATGTATCTGTAAGCTTGGCTACTATGACATCCTCAGTGCAATTGCGTAATCGGGTATGAACTCTTTGTGGAAATTAAGGCAGCGCCGTGAGCAACTGAGATAAATCGAAAGGGGCGTTACTTCGTAGTGGATGATGAGTTGAGAATTTGGATTGGAAGGTAAGCATACTCGTATAGCCAAAGGGGGCAGTTTGCCCCTGGCAGTGAAGCGGTGCAAACGAAGTTCTTTACGTCCTCGCTATGGCTCGCACTTTCGAGGTTTACATACTTCAGCAACCTTCGCGTGAGTGAGTGTCTTTCAAAGCGAATGAACAATTCCTATTGGAAATCGGCACCTCCGGTGCTGGTATTCTGGGAACCGATGTCTCGATTGTGAGCTACGTGGTTTACATTAAATTAGAAACTGATGCTGCATGTACTACATTTTTAGAGGGACAAGGGGCACTCTCAGGTTCTAACATTTGAATTGGACAATAACATCGGTCTGCTGATTGTGGGTCATGCAGGTCTTGGTTTCCAGATAATCTGCTTGAAGTGCCAACAGATGGTGCTGTAACAGTGCTCAGACAGTGTGGAATGATTGACAGCCATATCGTGGAGAATTCTACACAATTCACCACATTGTGTGGAATAGGATGTGATAGGCATGCATTGACGTAATAAGCATGTTCTGTCGTACCTCTATGCTAGGGGACGCAGAGTGATCATCATATACGATGCCCAACTGAATACTCATTTGGGTTGCATGGGTAAGATGGCTACATTGCTCACAGTGTGTGCTGTGATTGATTGCCAAATTCTGACCAACAGATCTGATGCTTTCCACTACCCTGACGTCTTCAGCTCTCCTCGTTTATTGGTGCTGTGGATGGTTTCAAAACAGATGCAGGGATCTTTTGCAGTCAGTGATGGCAAGGTGGGACGAGGAAGGACCACTGACGCCTAACACAGCCCATCTCCCACACCACCAGCAATAGAAGGAGGTGAAGAGATGCCCAATGATGGTGTGAAAGTTGATACAATGCTTGTGCATATGCCAATCTTTTAGCCTGGACGTTGGGAATCATTTCCATCAAGTAAGACAGAGATGCTCTCCTGGAAATGGCAGTCCCAAGAGGGACAAAATAAGTGATGGGTTACCTCAACTGCTGTGTCATTCCACTGGGCCGTCCATCAATTCATTCATGTCGGGTCTGCAGCTGTCTGTTTTCAACCAACACAACAAATGGTGCCTGTGGCTTGCAAAGTATCCTCGCAACCACCATATCTCGTTGGGCTTGCGTTTGAAGACCTGGCCATTCATGTGATTGCGTGGATGGATGACATTATCCCCACTCTTCGGACAAGGATACACAGGCAACTGCTGGCTTTGTAGCAGAGGAACACCTGAACATTCTGTGCAGGGAAGGTGCAGCTAGACATCGTTGAACTGGTGCTACATTGCTCCTCGACCACATGTTAGCCCACAGGATGGCCTCAGTCAATCTCAACATTATCGCCACATATCAAATTTCAATTCCTGAAAGATATACTCAGGTTGCAGACGTCGATGTCACAGTAATGGAGGGAATTGGGTCGGAGTCATTGCCAGACTTATACGGATTTATTGCTTCTGTTACCCTTACAGCTATGAGAGGCAGTGGAACCGCTATCATTGTGCGAGAGAGAAAAGAGCCATTCCACCGGTAGACTTGTTCGCATCTACATCTCCTCTTACGTTGCGATGGCGATTCTGGAGGCAGAGTGCTGGGAAAAGGCTTCTCAGTCCATGGTGCATACATCTGTACAGTCAACTCCAGAGGCAGACAGTGTAGAAATATCAGAAATCATGGAAACTGAATGTGGCACTCCTACAGGATCACAGATCTAGGCAATTAACAGCCAGTACATGGGCATCACGTGTGCGTCGATTGCTGAGGTATCTATCGACCCTTTAATGATGGCTCAAATGCATCAGATTGGCTTTACGCGTCCGTTGTTTGCTGCTTACACAGAAAGCTCGGGCTGGCACTGAAAAACGACAGACATTTGTTATGCACTTCTCCAAGAACGTTCGGCATTACGACCATTCCCAAATAGTCATATGGAAAGACATCGAGCAAAAGCAAAGATTTGCATCATCACCAGCCATAATCTTGAAGGTGTCATGATGTGGACGAGATGCCAGGAAAGAATGGACGAAGAACCTTCCTCCTTGCATCTCATTATCTCCAAATAACGACAAAGACGATGGCTATACCTGCACGCTGTGGATCTCCATGTTGATTGTAGCGACGAATCATGTGGAGGTTGGACGTGTGTCCAACGACCACTATCACAGACTATAACAGGATATGCACCAAAATGATGCCGTCTTAGCAGCAGTTCCCCAGGCCTCACTAGGAGAGGAGATCATGAGTGATGATATTCCAGTCGTCCTTGCTAGGAGAGCACTTAATAAATCACTGGCCCACTTCTGTTTCTGTTGGAATTCTACTGGACGTTTAACAATCTGATGCTGCTGCGATGGAAGGAAACATAGGGAAGAGTTGCTGTCATTAGAGGACCCCATACCACCAGCTTCCATGGTACTTCTCATGATTCCAGTGCCCAAATCAGTTAGATGCGTACAGGCCCTACATTACTACCGGTTCAATCTCCTTAACTGTGATTTTAAAATCTCCACTGTAATGTTGGCGATGTGTCGTAATCGAGCGTTCCACCAAGTTATTTCATCTGCACAAATTTGTTTGGGGATAGGAGTAGGGCGGTAATACTGGGATGGTCTTAAGCGACTGTCGAGTTATGAAGGTGCTTGTGCCAGTCTGTCAGTTGTGTGGTGTTCTTGTCTCTGTCGACTGCACATTTGATAAAGTGAGGCACTCCTTCCTATCTGAAGTGGTGATAGTATGACATTTCCTGCCCCCTTTTCCCATGTGCATTCTCCACTGTGCATCGTTGAGGATGATGATTAATGGTAAAGTGGAAGAACACATCTCCCAAACCTTATTTCCGGTCTGACAAGACAGTCGCCTCAGTGGTCCTGTATGCAACAGCGATGGAGCCACTTCGATGTGGGCTGAAACAACGTCCTTTGGGGATCACACTGAGAAGAGACTATTTCCAATCGTGTCCTTACACGATCTAGTTGTTTTCGATCCAAATGACGCTAGGATGAATTGAGTGGTATGGGAACCCGACAGGGAGCAACATGAACATGGCCAAGTCACCTGCCATGGAAACTGGCAGAGGGCACTGGGAGACGAGTGTGTCACCAAAGCGGACGATGCATACACATTCCAGTTTGGGCATCATATTTATGAAAGATGTCCACCGTCATACGCCTTTCACAATATCTCTGCAAAGGAATCTGAGGCCACCTCCTCAGATAGTTAGAAATAGGCCACAGGGCCGCCTTCATTAACACTCAAACTTTCCTGGGTACTTCATTTGGTGCGGATCCTACTAATGACTCCAATGATGGCACAACGGATCCAGGTGGCATTTGGATACTTTTTTAGTAATGAACTTCTCTTCAAGGTACGATAGGATACCTTCACCTCTGTCGCAGTGGAGGACTGGAAGTTGTCTATGTTCGTGCACGTGCTGCGGCCCTTTATGTCAACGCTGTGCCCAATATGTGGACCCATCTTTGACATAGTTTCACCGCTCTCCTCGTTTATGAACTGGCGCCTCCATTGTGCCTACCCTCCGTTGCCCTCACTCACATCAAAACATTCTTCCTCTGTTATAGCTATGTCCACACGAATTTCCCCTGTACCGTGGCATCTACCGAGCGTGATGTTTACGGCCTGTTGATGAGGAGTCATACTGAGAATGTGGTTGAGAGACACCACCCAGGTGTGACTTTGCCTGCGGTGTGGTGAGCCATTCACCACACATATTCCGCGAAGGAGATTAGCGTTACGTGGTACCTGTAGTTAATGAAAAGTTTCTGACCGAATCCCCATTGTACATGTTGTGTCATGCGAATGTTATGGATGAATATCGCCTGGAATCAGGACTTCCAGCATATGCGTGGCTTACATTTCGGAAGATGCTTGCCGTCCGAGTGCCGCCCCTCAATATCGAGACTTGAATGCTTCTTCGCCTGGTTGAGACATACTTTCCCCAATCAAAGAGACATCCAGTGAACTGGATCAAAGGACTTCTTGTGAACTACCTTTTCCTAGATAAACTCAGATGTGCTTAACGTTTTGAGTTTCCTGCAAGAAAGACAATATAAATTGCACTACTTTCCAAATATCGTCAGAGTTTCGCTAATTACTTGCACAGTGTATTCAAGGATTTCCCGACACAGCTAGACTTGTATCTTCCACTTCTCTTTCTTTCCGGCCAGCTTGTCGATTTTCCTGTTTCCCGATCCTAATATGTATCTCCCCATTGCTTCCTGAGCACCAGATGATCTGATTATTGTGGACAGTGATCTGCATATACCAATGGATCATTAAACACGCACGTACGCCGAAAAGACGAATACGGGTTCCCGTTGAGGAGAGTTGGAACCGGACAGCTTTTATTTTCTGATGTTTCAAGTCGTCGTCACTTTTGTGTTATACTACTGAAAGCACATCTTCAGTTCGACGGTATTCTTTTTTATAGTATTCTCTAACAAAATGCAGTGTTGCCAAGCAGTTTAATTTTTTATTGTAATGTTATTATATTCACTATTTTTAGTGGCATGTGACTCCACTGGCTGAAAAAAATGGTTAGCGTCACAAGAGAAAAAATACAGTGAAATTTTTCTTATTTTAACTGTACAGTTCATTTTCACCTTGCCATTATTGCGAAATTGTGTATTTGTGATAGGACCGTTCGCTTAAAGCGGGGAATAATGTTCCGATGTCCAATTGCGTCAGTCTTCAGTATCTCCCTCGAAATATCTTTTTTCCCGAGCTTAAATCAAAGTTGATTTGTGGGTCTTTGGTTCTTTCACGTTGCCACCTCTTCGCACACATCTTCTACCTCAGTATCGTCCTATCCAACTTATTAACACAGTGAAATATCTAGTATTTACTAATCGGCCTAAATCCAACCACAAGATGCTACATTCTTTCGAGCCAACAGCAAACTCACGATACAACAAAACTGCTAAAATAATTAAAATCTCGAATTTTGGATCCTCGTTGCGTAGTATTTTACATCCATTGCGTGCCGTTTAGCAACTTAATTGTGTCCTAGTTTCAAACATCTCGTGGGTATTATAAATCCTTAACATCACCAGCAAAACTTCATCACGTCAGCTGTGTTTTGGTCCATTCCCGTTTACACTCACATCTTACTCTGCCACAATGTAAGTTTAACCGAACGCCTCTGGTGGTGGTGGTGGTGGTTAGTGTTTAACGTCCCGTCGACAACGAGGTCATTAGGGACGGAGCGCAAGCTGGGATTGGGGAAGGATTGGGAAGGAAATCAGCCGTGCCCTTTCAAAGGAACCATCCCGGCATTTGCCTGAAACGATTTAGGGAAATCACGGAAAACCTAAATCAGGATGGCTGGAGACGGGATTGAACCGTCGTCCTCCCGAATGCGAGTCCAGTGTGCTAACCTCTGCGCCACCTCGCTCGGTCGAACGCCTCTGGTTGGTCGATAAATTTGCCCACATGCGTAGCGTTCCTACTAGCTGAAGCCTGTCCTCTGCGTAAAGCAAAGTTCCACTACACACACCGTCTTCTTCCACGTCGTAAAAAGTCAATCATTTAACTCTCAGATCACTACTACCACTGCAGTCGTCGTATAAGAACCACATCAAGCTCTTAAGGCCCCTCTTAATGCCCAAGCATGTATATTCGGCAGTAGCAGTTAATCATTCGTGTTGTAGAACGCCATTTCTTTATAAACATCATCAGTATAAGATTACTGCAATGTAATAAATATTTAACCTTTGTTATAACGTCTTTTATCTAATTTGGCCAAAGGACAATAGTTTCAAATAACTAAATGGTTCATGTTTTATCTGACTACTACATCTTTTCTCGCTTTCCAGTATTTCTTCATTCCATTACCTTGGTATTCTTCTTTTTCTACACCCATTTTTCCATGCCATCCTCTTTAACCTATCTTTATCATTTGCAGTGGTAGATGACATATGAAATAATTAATTAATCATTCAACCTTAAGAGCATTCATCTTGCACTCGGCAGGCCGCCCACATACGTGGGACTGAGCTTCTGAGTTTCGAAGCATTGGATGGTACTTGCACAGAGAAACGCTAGTGGGTGCAGAGAAGTGGAATCAAAATCTGTAGGTGGCATTACACATTTGTTCAGAGTTTCGTTTTACGGCGCGCTATGGCATGACTGAGCAACCGTGAGTTGCGGACAGCTGAGTTTACCAGTGTCAGTGAAACAATTCAGCGTGGACCAAGTGTGACTGGAATTCAGTAATACGGAGCGTACAGTCAAGCTTCATATCCATTCAAGCAGCAGGTCGGGCCTCCAACAAAGCTAGGCCGATAGTTTTCTCGCTTACCCAAGTAAAACTAGCCGGTGACTCCACATAGCCTGGAATTTTCATCGTATCTCGTTGAAGCGATTGATGAACTCTAAACATGAGCGGCCAGTACAGGTAAGTATATCCTCTTGCGGGACAGAACTCCCCTATGACGATTTCATCATTCAACGTCCGTTCATTCACTATGAACTGCACTTCTACGACAAGCCCAACATCTAGAACAAAAAAGGCTCAAATGGCTCTGAGCACTATGGGACTAAACAGCTGTGGTCATCAGTCCTCTAGAACTAACCTAAGGACATCACATACATCTATGCCCGAGGCAGGATTCGGACCTACGACCGTAGCGGTTTCGCGGTTCGAGACTGTAGAACCGCTCGGCCAGTCCGGACGGCAATATCTAGAAAACTGACCTATTTTCGCTATTATGTTGGCCACACGTTACCAGAAGAGGAATGTTAACAGCGGAAACAACTAATATTGGTTTTGCACTTTATCGGAAGAAAAGTTCTCGTTATAGTAGTGCCGACGCTATGCGAACTCTACATTACTTCGTTTTACTCGTAATACACAATAATAACGAGGTACCCCATCTCAAAAGCAACAACATGAAACGGGCACCCACCGCAAGTTCTTCTTACTCACCAAGCTCTTCACTGCAGTTGTTTTTAGCCTTCATGCATTTACACTGCACTGCACCTTATTACCAAAAACAGTCCCAAGATTACTAGAATAATTTTTCAGCTCACCAAAGTGAGAAATCGACATACTTGTTAAAGCAAGAAGATTACACTCCTGGAAATGGAAAAAAGAACACATTGACACCGGTGTGTCAGACACACCATACTTGCTCCGGACACTGCGAGAGGGCTGTACAAGCAATGATCACACGCACGGCACAGCGGACACACCAGGAACCGCGGTGTTGGCCGTCGAATGGCGCTAGCTGCGCAGCATTTGTGCACCGCCGCCGTCAGTGTCAGCCAGTTTGCCGTGGCATACGGAGCTCCATCGCAGTCTTTAACACTGGTAGCATGCCGCGACAGCGTGGACGTGAACCGTATGTGCAGTTGACGGACTTTGAGCGAGGGCGTATAGTGGGCATGCGAGAGGCCGGTTGGACGTACCGCCGAATTGCTCAACACGTGGGGCGTGAGGTCTCCACAGTACATCGATGTTGTCGCCAGTGGTCGGCGGAAGGTGCACGTGCCCGTCGACCTGGGACCGGACCGCAGCAACGCACGGATGCATCCCAAGACCGTAGGATCCTACGCACTACCGTAGGGGACCGCACCGCCACTTCCCAGCAAATTAGGGACACTGTTGCTCCTGGGGTATAGGCGAGGACCATTCACAACCGTCTCCATGAAGCTGGGCTACGGTCCCGCACACCGTTAGGCCGTCTTCCGCTCACGCCCCAACATCGTGCAGCCCGCCTCCAGTGGTGTCGCGACAGGCATGAATGGAGGGACGAATGGAGACGTGTCGTCTTCAGCGATGAGAGTCGCTTCTCCCTTGGTGCCAATGATGGTCTTATGCGTGTTTAGCGCCGTGCAGGTGAGCGCCACAATCAGGACTGCATACGACCGAGGCACACAGGGCCAACACCCGGCATCATGGTGTGGGAAGCAATCTCCTACACTGGCCGTACACCTCTGCTGATTGTCGAGGGGACACTGAATAGTGCACGGTACATCCAAACCGTCATCGAACCAATCGTTCTACCATTCCTAGACCGGCAAGGGAACCTGCTGTTCCAACACGACAATGCAAGTCTGCATGTATCCCGTGCCACCCAACGTGCTCTAGAAGCTGTAAGTCAACTACCCTGGCCAGCAAGACCTCCGGATCTGTCCCCCATTGAGCATGTTTGGGACTGGATGAAGCGTCGTCTCACGCGGTCTGCACGTCCAGCACGAACACTGGTCCAACGGAGGCGCCAGGTGGAAATGGCATGGCAAGCCGTTCCACAGGACTACATCCAGCATCTATACGATCGTCTCCATGGGACAATAGCAGCCTGCATTGCTGCGAAAGGTGGATATACACTGTACTAGTGCCGACATTGTGCATGCTCTGTTGCCTGTGTCTGTGTGCCTGTGGTTCTGTCAGTGTGATCACGTGATGTATCTGACCCCAGGAATGTGTCAATAAAGTTTCCCCTTCCTGGGACAATGAATTCGCGGTGTTCTTATTTCAATTTCCAGGAGTGTATATAAGCCCCATTTGTCTTGCTAATGACTTTGCACACTTTGCCCCTAGCTCAGCTAAACGATATCAACGAATGGAAAAAACTTGACGCAGCACCCTTTCAAAGTATGCCTGAAAAGAAAACGGTAAAAAATGTATAACCAAAGACTGAAAAGAAGGTTGTGCAAACTAACACTGAAATGATGGAGTAAGATGATGTGTGTTTTACATATAAGGGCAGTTCTTCAAAGAAAGAAATCGAAGCACAGAAGATCATGGAGTACTTCTGGTAAACTAAACACAGCATTAAAATCCAATCTACATTTGCGTGTAACAAGGTAAGCATGCAATCCGTGTGAAAACTACTCAGAAAATGTCGACTACTCAGGAAGCACTGGGGAGATATATGTTACAAACGGGAAACAGGAAAACTGACAAGTTAGCCAGAAAATAGAAGTAGAAAACGCATTTATGACTTCAGTGAAAATTAGATATGGATAACACGTAGTGCAATATTATGGAAATGGAAGAGGATGTAGATGAAGATGAAATGGGAGATACGATACTGCGTGAAGAGTTTGACAGAGCACTGAAAGACCTGGGTCGAAACAAGGCCCTCGGAGTAGACATTCCATTGGAACTACTGACGGCCTTGGGAGAGCCAGTCCTGACAAAACTTTACCATCTGGTGAGCAAGATATATGAAACAGGCGAAATACCCTCAGACTTCAAGAAGAATATAATAATTCCAATCCCAAAGAAAGCAGGTGTTGACAGATGTGAAAATTACCGAACAATCAGTTTAATAAGCCACAGCTGCAAAATACTAACTCGAATTCTTTACAGACGAATGGAAAAACTAGTAGAAGCCGACCTCGGGGAAGATCAGTTTGGATTCCGTAGAAATACTGGAACACGTGAGGCAATACTGACCTTACGACTTATCTTAGAAGAAAGATTAAGGAAAGGCAAACCTACGTTTCTAGCATTTGTAGACTTAGAGAAAGCTTTTGTCAATGTTGACTGGAATACTCTCTTTCAAATTCTAAAGGTGGCATGGGTAAAATACAGGGAGCGAAAGGCTATTTACAATTTGTACAGAAACCAGATGGCAGTTATAAGAATGGAGGGACATGAAAGGGAAACAGTGGTTGGGAAGGGAGTAAGACAGGGTTGCAGCCTCTCTCCGATGTTATTCAATCTTTATATTGAGCAAGCAGTAAAGGAAACAAAAGAAAAATTCGGAGTAGGTATTAAAATCCATGGAGAAGAAATAAAAACTTTGAGGTTCGCCGATGACATTGTAATTATGTCAGAGAGAGCAAAGGACTTGGAAGAGCAGTTGAACGGAATGGACAGTGTCTTGAAAGGAGGGTATAAAATGAACATCAACAAAAGCAAAATGAGGATAATGGAATGTATTCGAATTATGTCGGGTGATGCTGAGGGAATTAGATTAGGAAATGAGACACTTAAAGTAGTAAAGGAGTTTTGCTATTTGGGGAGCAAAATAACTGATGGTGGTCGAAGTAGAGAGGACATAAAATGTAGACTGGCAATGGCAAGGAAAGCGTTTCTGAAGAAGAGAAATTTGTTAACTTCGAGTATAGGTTTAAGTGTCAGGAAGTCATTTCTGAAAGTATTTGTATGGAGTGTAGCCATGTATGGAAGTGAAACATGGAAGATAAATAGTTTGGACAAGAAGAGAATAGAAGCTTTCGAAATGTGGTGCTACAGATGAATGCTGAAGATTAGATGGGTAGATCACATAACTAATGAGAAAGTATTGAATATGATTGGGGAGAAGAGAAGTTTGTGGCACAACTTGACCAGAAGAAGTGATCGGTTGGTAGGACATGTTCTGAGGCATCAAGGGATCACCAATTTAGTATTGGAGGGCAGCTTGGAGGGCAAAAATCGTAGAGGGAGACCAAGAGATGAATACACTAAGCAGATTCAGAAGGATGTAGGTTGCAGTAGGTACTGGGTGATGAAGAAGCTTGCACAGGATAGAGTAGCATGGAGAGCTGCATCAAACCAGTCTCAGGACTGAAGACAACAACAACAACAACAACACGTAGGAACGGCCTGGATGTGTGAGTTAGGTGAATTGACGACTTTACTGCATGCGGCAACTGTCAAAGTGCCATCGGGAAGACTCTTCACTACACGTAAAATATTATGGTATCTTATAATACATATTTTAGGGAAAAACTGTCTGAACTGTGTAGACATTGATTAATGTCAGGGGCGCCATACTGAAAACTTGTCAATCGAGTTACGTGAATCGCTGTTCAATGTGCAGCTTTATTAGATTTGTGGCGTTATTACCGGAAATCGGTGAGTGCTGCCACACAATCCGCTTACGATCTGGAAACCTCGGATATAATCACAATTACGGTTGCAGTCTGTACGTAAATTCGATGGCAAACGATATCAAGTTAGCTGCTGAGTAGAATCCAAATGGGCAGCACAAATGTCAAAAGGCACATACGTAACTGTCAGAATCAGAATACTAGGGTAAGGTATATGTTGAACCTTCCCTTAAACTTTCCTTTGATTGTTGTTGTCTTTAGGATGTTGCTGTTTGCAAGGTAACAGCGATACGGATTGACAAGAAGTATTACGAGAGATAGATGCACACATTGCGATTGGGAAAGATAAGAAGATGATGAATAGAGACAGAAAGTCAGGATGGTACATCTGAATTCAGTACGATTGCCAACTGAAAGGCATATCTTCCGATTCAATAAAGGTAAGTGCATACATTTTTGTTGGTGACTGAGAACAGTGTACTTCAAATGTTTCAAATGGCTCTAAGCACTGTGAGACTTAACATCTGAGGTCATCAGTCCCCTAGAACTTAAAACTACTTAAACCTAACTAATTTAAGGACATCACACACATACATGCCCGAGGCAGAATTAGAACCTGCGACCGTAGCATCAGCGCTGTTCCGGACTGAAGCGGCTAGAAACGCTCGGACACAGCGGACGGCCACAGTGTGCTGAGCAACATTACATCAGTATGTACTTCATTTACATATTAATATTTATAGATGTTATATGTTCTAGGATTTTTTATACTTCCAGGTACATGTGGCGAGAGCACGCCATTAATGCTTGTTTTCCCCTGGGTAGAAGTTCAGCTGCTGCAGTGTGTATATGCTTGGACACAAAACAGTTAGCCTATACTGACAGGAGTAGTCGACTTAGCAGTGCAGTTACGACCATGCAGAAAACATCAGATAGTAAATAATGTGAGGTGTTTGTGGGAAGACTGTTCGACGTTAAAGTCGATATGCAGCAGGATTTTGGTAAGTATATTGTGTCCGAACATTATGAATTACCTCGAAGACAACGGTCTATTGACACACAGTCAACATGGGTATATAAAAGATCGTTCCTGTGAAACACAACTAGCTCTTTATTCACACGAAGTGTTTCGTAATGAAATAGCGGGCTTATGGAATATCGTCTCAGTTATGTGACTGGATTTGGGATTTCCTGTCAAAGAGGGCACAGTTCGTAGTAATTGACGGAAAGCCATTGAGTAAAACAGAACTGATACCTGGCGTTCCCCAAGGTAGTCTCATAGGCCCTATAAACGATTTGTGAGACAATCTGAGCAGCCGTCTTCGGTTGTTTGCAGATGGCGCTGTCGTTTATCGACTAATAAAGTCATCAGAAGATCAAAACAAACTGCAAAACGATTTAGAAGAAATATCTGAATGGTGCGAAACGTGGCAGCTGACCCTAAACAACGAAAAGTGTGAGGTCATCCACATGAGTCCTCAAAGGAACTCGTTAAACTTTGGTTAGACGATAAATCAGTCAAATCTAAAATTGTAAATTCAACTAAATACCTAGGTATTAGAATTACGAACAACTTAAATTGGAAGGAACATTTAGAAAATTTTGTGGGGAAGGCTAACCAAAGACTGCGTTTTATTGGCAGGACACTCAGAAAATGTAACAGACCTACTACGCTTGTCAGTCCTCTTTTAGAATACTGCTTCGCGGTATGGGATCCATACGAGATTGGACTGACGGAGTACATCGAAAAAGTTCAAAGAAAGGCAGCACGTTTTGTGTTATCGCGGAATATGGGAGAGAATGTCACAGAAATGATGCAGGATTTGGGCTGGAAATCACTAAAAGAAAGGCGTTTTCCGTTGCGACGGAACCTTCTCACTAAATTCCAATCAACAACTTTCTCCTCTGAATGCGAAAATATTTTGTTGACACCGACTTACATAGGAAGGAACGGTCAGCACAATAAAATAAGAAAAATCAGAGCTCGTACGGAAAGATACAGGTGTTCATTCTTTCCGCGCGCTATACGACATTGGAATAATAGATAACTGTGAAGGGGGTTCGATGAGCCCTCTGCCAGGCACTTAAATGTGATTTGCAGAGTATCCATGTAGATGTAGGCGCGGAGGTAAAACGCCAAATGCACTGATGTGTGTACCTATTAAGGTACCATGTACAGAAATATCTGCACTTATACCCATTACCTCTTGTATAGACTAGAAGCTATTCAGAAACATTAAAAAAGCAAACAGACCCACTTCCAGTTTCCGCAGTTGTTGTTACGTCAGCAACATTGACAGCATGGGGGGAGTTGATAGTTGCTTGTCGAAATGTCAGCTCTCAGGACTATTCTTTCCTTCGTATACTTTGGATTGAAAACATACTACTAAAGTATTGTTTACTAGGACCTATTACAACTAGCCGACAGGAGACGTCTGAAGGAACGTTGGTGGACTGAAATGGTAGCCAACAACAAGCAAGCGCGGCCAAGTGCTCCAGGTGACTCACACATAGCAGTCGAGTCGAGTCCGGTCAGGGTCGTCATCTGTTACAGTTTTGCAGCGGGAGATGACGTATTATGAACTTTCTTTGAAGTTTTTTTCTGGTGATCATTGTCATGCAACTGATAGGAATGTTTGGTGACATTCCGACTAGCATTGCACGGCTTGGCGGGTTTATTAGATCCAATTTTATGATTCTCCCTTGCAAATTCTACCCCCTGAAACTGTTTTATTGCTTCGGTAGGAGCGCTATTTAAAATCTTATACTGAATGTCCTACGCATATGATCTACACACTTCAGTCAGAATCCTGACATGAAGTATCAAGAACTCACGATTGTGTGTACTTGTTCTCTTCCTTCGCTAATTTATGTCGTATTTGCTTATTAATGTTAATTGCCATTCTGATTTTACATTTTTTCTTCGAATCACGTGTTTCGTTGTGTAAGACGTCCTACCTACATACTCATATTAAATGGCGTTTAGCTTTGCTTCCTCTGTGGCTCCACAATTCGTGAGGTCGTATAACCGTTTGTTGTGTATGGAGCATACTTACGGGCATCTCAAGATAGAAAAGATTTTCATAAACTTTCTGAGCGCGTTGCTGCAGCGTATATGCAACGTAGCGTGACTGCTACACGGTTATACAAGCACCGAACACGTAGGCAAATTAAATGCGGAAACGTGAGATATGGCGACGGTATTACCAAATGGGTCCAATCAAACATGACTAAGTTGTTGCTATTCCTTTCGTGGCTTCCGAAGGACAAACACCGGTAGAGGTACATTGGTCGTGGGGTGATGCGCGACAGGGGTTGTCATTGCTTCATGATGATGCATGTCCCCACGGAGCAAACGTCGTAACGCAGAAGTTTCGCCAACTAAAATGGGAGCCACTCGAGTATCCCTGCTATATCCCTGATTTCTCTCTATGCGGTTACGACGCCTTGTGTACATTAAAAAAGGCCTCGAAGGGTTAACGACTCCTGTCCGACGAGGGTGTGGAGCAGGCAGTGACGAGTTTCTTCGTGTAGCAGGACACGGCGTTTTACCAAGCGGATATCCTAAACCTGGTGTGTCGGTCGAATGATGGCCTCAGTGCTCATGGTGATTTTGACTGACTAGTAGACCGATCCTGGACTGTACGTCCTTCGAGCAGAAGCTTTCTGATCGCCCTTTAGCCGATAAAATTAAGAAATTAAATAGCACGAACTTCTGTAAACGCGTACTTCATTACTCTTGTAAGTGTAATACAAAATTTGCCAGAACAGTTGTTTCTTCCCAGAATATAAAACTTCGAACAGGCTTCGGAAAGCCCGACGGTACCGAACGACTGCAGTGTTACCCTCAATCGACAGGCGTTATTGGATGAGGATGTGGAGAGGCATGTGGTCAGCATACAGCTCTCTCACCCGTTTTCAATTTTCGTGACCGGAGGTGCTACTTCTCAATCAAGTAGTTCCTCAGTTGTCCTCACAAGGGCTCAGTGCACAAAACTTGCCAACGTCGATTGACAAGGACGGTCACCCAGCCAAGCGATAGATAAGGCCGGCAGCGCTTAACCTCGGTGTTCTGACTGGAACCGGTGCGACTGCTACGGCAATGTTGTTGGTCTTATAGCGTATATAACTGATAACGTATTTGACTCTACCTACAAACCATCCCCCCCTCCCCCCACTACATTTACTGCTGCATTTACTATTGTTGACAACGGAACGGCTTTAGATATTCTTTTATTCTTTATTATCAATACGTAGATAGCTACTTAAGAGATTTTATGGATTACACAGTGATTCTATGTATCATCTTTTTTCTGGTACCGTGCGCCCCGGAATTTGAATCCACGCTAGTCGTCATGGACGTCAAAGACTCCTAGACGTCTCTGCACCATCGCGCCGTAAGCTGTGGCGGCGTGCGCCTCCTGTCCCGCTTTTAATGTGAGGGCGCCACAGTTGAACACGTGATTCCAACGGCCAATAGCGGCGCCCTCGATAGAGTACTTAAGCGCCTGCCTCTCACTCAGCCAGACCTCCTTGGGCGCATCACCGCAGATGTCCTTCACCTCATTGGCATCGACCATGTTCCTCCTCATTAACTCTAATGGTCGCCATCCCCGCAACGCTCCTCGACCCGACATCCCTCCTAAACTTGTCCATGATTACTCTCGTGCCAACTGGGATGCCTACCGGGACTCCATTTACATCCAGGATGACGGCCACGATTTTACCCTCCAATCCCCTGATGACATCTCTCGCACTGCTGCCTTCCTGTACCAGCCCATGTCTGACGTCGTCGCTACCCATATCCCGACCAAAGCATCCATCCTCACCGCTCCGCCCTGCCTCCACAGGCCATCCTTCTCCTTCGACAGTCCCGCCGCCTCTACCGCTCTTTTCTCGGTACTCGTGACCGGGATACACTTGCCCGCCACCGGCAATTACAACGACACATCCGCAAGCAGCTTACTGCGAAGAAACGCCGTGCATGGCGCCAGGCATGTACACAACTCAACACCACCCCATAAACATCTTCCAAGTATTGGTCAGCTTTCCACCGCCTTACTGGGAATCGCCCCACCCCCCAGTACACTCTCCTCCTTGATAACCATCCCTGTCCTGACAACCTCAGTAAGGTCAACCACTTTGCCTCTCACCTCTCAGATGTTTTCTTCCATCCCAGATGATCCTCACTTTGATTATTCCCTCTTCCCTGACGTCATGGACCGTACGAATACTTCTCTTCCTCCCCTTGCTCCTAGCTTCTAGTACTTGGGTCACACACCACCATCTGAACTTAGCACTCCCATCACTACACAGGACATCAGCCTCACACTCCGCACTAAACTCAACACTGCTCCCGGCCACGACTGCATTACATACCGCCACCTCAAACACTGCCCTCCCTCCTCCCTTTCAGCCCTTGCCACCCTCTACAATGTCATCCTTGCCACTGGCTTCTATCCTGACCTGTGGAAAACCTCCCGTATCCTGATGTACTCCAAACCTGACAAGCCTCCATCTGACGCCTCTTCCTATCATCCTGTCAGTCTCACATCAGTGTTCAGCAAGCTCTTGGAATCCATCATCTCCCGGAGCATCCATCACTACCTCCGCCAAAGCCACCTCCTCCCCAACACCCAATGTGGCTTTCGACCTTCCTTCTCTGCCGATGACCAACTCCTCCGCCTCACTCATCTCCTCTCCTTCCAGCTTAACTTGCTCCGACATTTTTGTCTCCCTCGACCTCGAAAAGGACTATGACCGTGTCTGGCATCCCGGTCTTCTGTTTAAACTCCAAACCTACGCCCTTCCTGTCAACTACATCCGTCCGATGGCCTCCTTCCTCTCCCACCGCCCCTCCTGTGTTACCATCCATAATGCCAATTCCCACACCTTCTACCCCTCTGCAGGTGTGTCTCAAGACTCTGTCCTCTCTCCTCTTCTCTACCTCCTGCACATGGCAGATATGTCCCAGCCCCCACCCCCTCTAGTACACCTCTTGCAATATGCCGATGACACTGCTTACCTCGCCCTCATTCCTATACGGTCCCAAAGCCTTCTCCAGAATCACCTTGACCTTTTTGCTGCATAGTGTAACCAGTGGCTCCTGAAAATCAATCCTTCCGAGACCCAGGCAATCATCGTAGTTTGTACCACTCGCTCCTTCCGACTCCTAGATTTCTCTCTTACCATCTGCGCCTCTCCTGTTCACATCACCCCCACCCTCACCTACCTTGGCATCACCATTGACCATCACCTCACCAGGGTCGCTCACCTATGCTCCATCCAATCCAAAGCCCACAACCGCCTCAAACTCCTCTCTGGTCGGACGTGGGGGTTGCACCCCTCTACCATCCTCCACACCTACAAATCATTAATCCGGCCATTCCTCTGTTATGCCAGTCCCACCTGGATATCTGCCCCCCCCCCCCAAATTCTATAAGTCCCTCCAGATCCTGGAGCGTCATGCACTCCGCCTCGCCTTCTATATATGCCTCGTTTCCCACATGCGGACCCTCTATGACCTCATTCCTTTCCCCCATTTGCTCCTATTCCTCGAACATATCTGCATCCTCTACACCTCCCACCACCTTGATCCCCCTCACCCCCTGGGTGCTCCTCTTCTCTCCCCTCCCTGCCCCCTGCCACCTCTTCACTGTTGTGTCCCCCATACACTCCATCTCTACACCCTTCATCTTCTTTCCCAAGGTGGCTTCCATCAACTCCCCCTCCTGGATAATGCCTTTTTCCTCAATTTATCTCTACTCTGATCCTCACCCCCTCCTTTCCTCTGTCCTTTTCCTATGAGCCCTCTCCCCTCTTTTTTCCCCACCTGCCCTCTCTCTCTGCTCTCCTTCTCTCCCCCGAGTCCTTTCACATTTCCCATCTCCGCCCTTTCCCATTCTCTCTCATGTCTGTCCCCCCCCCCCTCGCTATGAGTCGTCTACCTCCTTCGGTTCCCCCCCCCTTTCGTTTCTCCTCTCCTCCCTCCTTGTTTTCCCTCTCATCTGTCCATGTCTCCCCCCCTCCTATCTGCCCTTGGCTATGGTGTGTCATCTTTGTGCCGACATTTTAGTGCAGTGTTTACATTGAGTGTTCAGTGTTGTGTGTCTTTTCCGAAGTGTTGCGAATGTAAATCTTACTGTCGTCGCTGGGTGTGATTTTCATATCTCTTGCGAACAGAAACTAGACTGTCGTCATGTTTTTAATTGTCTGTCTACTATTTTACCTGTCTGCTTCCGGTGTATTTTATTAGCATTGCCAATCCTTTCTTTTATGTTTTAACTTTCCACAATTCCCCGCCGTTTTCCAATTTACGTCACAATTTTATCGCCTGCTTTTATTGTTTCTTATCTTCTTCTTACGTTAAAAAGTTTGTAGGCTGAAGAGCAGCGTATTAAGCTGCTACTAGCCCGCCCCCTTAGGGGGGAATCGAAATTCAATAAAGAAAATAAAAACTCAGCCAGCCAGTCTAATCTCGCAGAAGTCTGTTGACACATCGCCTGGCGTTAGGCAGTAGGCAGCTACCTTACTTGTTCTCTGTACGAGTGGACGTGTTAGTTAGGTTCCCTTGTGACTCCGTTGTTCGTTCTGTCCTTCGTTGGTCGTGTCCGTCCTCTCCCGTTGTGTTGTTGTTCGCGGGCCTCTCCGCGGCTCCCGCCGCGCTTTCCATCATTTCAACCCCGCGACCGTCCCGGTCGCAGTTACAACACTTTTATCTATTGAGAGTCCTAAAATTACAACTGGCTGCTCGAAATCGGTAACGGCACAGTGGAATACTCATGTCATTGTGTCGGGAAAAGTATAAAAATGAACAACGATTGAACCCGTCATCTCCAAAAATGGCTTGTAGTAATCCAACTATTTTCAGAAAAATTCCCACATTCGATAACTAGATTGTGTTTCTAGCAACTCGTCAATTATCTCCTAAAAACCGAAGCAAAAAATGCGAACTGGCACGAAGACAACACATCGAGGTCTTACGGAACTGAATGTAATTTATTGGCTTGAATTAAGTCTCTCCAAGTCTAAGTCGCTCATGAAACACCACCTCCCTCTGACCAACTAGCGGCTGCACGTTCTACTAGGCGGCGTTTCCCTTCAAAGCACCTGTAACTTTAGCCTCGAAAACCGGCACCATGTCCTGATTTCCACATCCGCACGCAGGAACAAAGTTGCGGATTATTTCGAAGGTTTCCGTATTGTCAGAGCATCTGCACTGATCCATGAGTTTCTTTACACCCTACGTGATACCATTTCAAACTGCACAAATCCAATGATTCCATTCCTACAACCTAGTGGGCTGTCCACATAACACTCTCTTCGCGAACTCAGGAATCGCACTAAGAAACTCTTTTCGCATCCATGCTCTTGAGGCAATCAGTATCATTACAGTAACACAGACTAATTACCTGCCCATTACCGCCCGAACTGATAACCCTCCTGTGGTAAGTGCACCTTCTTGTTGAGGCTATTCAAAAGTTCACTTCCCGCTGGTGTTTGAAAACACTTGTCACAATGTGAAAATTAGCCTTCCTTAATCCGATATAGTGGGCCGTGACCATAACCTATTTGGAAGGAATGCAGACAATTCAGCTGATTATCTTAAGTATATACAAAGCTCCCTTTCCCGTGAATACCGAAAACCGACTCTGACGTCCACAATATTCAAGTGCAAGAGGGCCCATGAAAACAGGAATTCGCCTGTCTGTCTTCTCACTCGTTCGAAGTGGTACACCAGCAAATCCTCTCCTGTGTCATGTAATCGCTCTCAGAATAGCACATTCACTCAAATCATTTTTTGGTCTAACTGAAAGAACTGTCTTGTCCTACAACTTTTACATCTGACAACTCCATCAAATGCTGTGAAAGCTATTCATTCATGTCTCTGAGTTAACCTGTGGGCCTGCTGTAATTAAGTTTACTAACAACATTTATTTTCCCAAAACAAGGACAGACATAAATTATACTAAACAAGTTATGATCGAATACCGTAAACAACCAACAGGTGGTGTAAGACCACAATGGACAAGGATCCTGGGTGGCAGAAGTGAGTCAAGTACTCTGGCCCTAAAAATGTGGATAACGCAATCTGAATCGATCTGACGCTGAGCAGACTTTGTTCAAATCTACAGAATTTTCTCTATATAGGTGCAGCTGAGAGCAAGTGGAGATTGTAATCTGTGCGCCCGGACAAGGCCTGAGCAGCAGTACGTTACCCTGTTTCCTTCATGCTGCAATGTAACTTGTAGCTGGCGAGATGTGTGCGGTGGAGGCGAGGCTTGAAGCGGCACCTGTGAATCGATCGCTGGCATGAAATGCAAGAAATCTCAGGGCTTAGTGATCAGACAGATAGATCGCAATTTACCGAGCCCTGAAATCACGGTAAATTTCAGTGTGTGACACACCCGTTCGCTGATCGTATCACGGACCAATTTGGCTTACTTATACGACAGAGCGCACAAGGATACAAACGTCAAGACTGATAAGCCGAAAACGAATAAGTGTGCCCTCGGCAATCGAGCAGTCCGAGATGTTTGAAGTCACACTGTGGTACAGTAAGAACTTCACCACAGACTCCCCAGTCTAAACTACTCGCAAATGAAGTGAGTCTCAGGACAGGTCCCAAACACCAACGACACATGCCAGAACATCAACCAGAGGTCGTATTACCAGACCAAAGTCCAGCACCCAAGTGCTTCGCACCTCTTCAGAAAAAAAGATCCGTTTTGCCGCCAAGTGCACGAATGACACCACCTTCACGCCGTCTTGAGCGAATCATAGGGCTCTAGAGACGCTAAATGTCCCCTCCAAGACGACAGCACAATCCCATGTCGAACCCTGGCAAGTGTTACGAAACCTGCATCTCTGAAAAAAAAGGAAACCGCCAATTACTCGCTTTTTTAAGTTTTGAATAGGGAAAGATGTTTTTCTCCAAACTTGTGTCACTTACCACAGCAAGAAAGGAACACATACAATCTTATAGATCTTTATCTAAATCGCTTTGTGCCTTGGAGCTAGTTAGTCCTAGCTATGAGGTGTAATAAAGATTATATCTCTAAACGTTTCTTATAAAACTGAGGCAGCCGATGGGTCAAAGTCCTATTTGCAGTATCGCTGAAAGTAAAAACTTCTGAATTTTTATTACGCGTGGCTCTACACACAATACCCAGTTTACAACTCCACTGTGTAGATGCGCCCCTTCAGTCTGTGACCCCCAGCCCAGCCTTTAACTGGCGCTAACGCAGGTATTGCGGTATTGTTCTGCTGGATACCTGTCTCAACAGTGGATGCTCTATCAGGCCTGTATGGCTGTGGGCCTGTCTGGCAAGATTTACTGAGGGATGGGCACGCCGCCAATTGCTTCCAACTCCCAACATGTCGTTTCTATGAGCTAAGAACCAAATAAATACGCCAGTCATTTACCGCCCTGCCAGGCTCCATCAGCCTTTGCTCAGGCCATTAACTCTCTAGAGTATCGCTCAAGGAGTGTCAGGTTGTAACAAAATCTTTAATAATTTTCCATATACGAAAAGTAGGTGACAGAGTAACTCTACACTTGTCCGGTCATCCTGTTGCTGCTACTTCTCAGCATTGTCCACATGATTTTCTCCTCGTCGATTCTGCAGACAATCTCCTCATTTATTACCTTATGAGTCCACATACTTTTAACATTTTTCTGTGGTACTGCATCCAAAACGCCTCTTTTCCGGTTTCCCCATGGACCATAATTCACTGCCATCCAATGCTGTGCTTCAAAAGTACCTTCTCAGAAATTTATTTCTCAAGTTATCGTCTATGTTTGATACCAGTGGATATCTTTTGGCCAGAAATTCCCTCTATGTCGGTCCAAGTGCTCTCTTTACGTCCCACTTGCTTCATCTTTCACACGTTTATTGCTTCAAAGGTAGCAGAATTCTTTAACTTCGGGTTGTTTGTGATCACTAACTGTGATGTTAAATTTCTTTCTGTTCTCATTTCTGATGCTTCTCATTACTTTCGTCTTTCTTCAGTTTAATTTCAGTTCACATTATATTCTCATTAGGCTGTTCATTCTATTGGAGAGAAGATGTAATTGTTCTTCATGTTCTCTGAGGACAGCAATGTCATTTGTAAATATCATCATGGCTATCCTTTCACTCTGAATTGTTATGACACTCTGGAACCTTTCTTTTAGTTCCATCATTGGTTCTTCGTTGTATGGGTTGATCATTAGGGGCGAAAGACCGAATTCCTGTCTTACATTATTCTGATTCCGAGAATTTTGTTTTTGCCCTTTCATTCTTAGAGTTTCGTGTTGGTTCTTTAGATATTGTGTATTACCTGTCTTTCACAGAATTTTCAACATCCCCAATCATTTACGTTGTCGAACTCTTTTTCACTTCTACAAACGTTATGAGCGTGTTTTAAATTTTCTTCATTCCTGCTTCCATTATCAAGCACAAAGTGAGAGCTGCTTCATAAAACACAACTGATTGTCCTGTAACAGATTCTCAATTTTCTGTTCCACTTCTCTGTATGTTATTCTTGTCACTAACTTTGATGCACGAGGTATTAAGCTGGTTGTGCGGCAGTTCTCGCACTTACATGCTCTTGCTATTTTCTGACCTGGTTGGGTGATATGTTTCCGAAAGTCTGATGCTATGTCGCCAATGTCATATGTTCTACACACCAACTATCTCATATGGTTGCCACTTAAGCTATCCATTTTAGACATTGTAGACGAATTTTATCATTCCCTTCTGACTTATTTGATCTCAAGTCTTCCCCAGCTCTTTTAAATTCTAACTCTAATACTGGCTCACTGTCTCTTACATAACAGACTCTGCAAATTTTTATTCATTTATTTATTGTTAATAAATACAGCCTATTATCTTAAAAGCTAAAATAGTCATACAAAACACATTTTCGTCGATAGTAATAAATTATATATTAATTATTTATATCTGATACTTAATTTTTGAAATACTACGACTACTTCTATTACTATAAAGCTACAATGAAACACCTAAACTAATACTACTGTAAGTACTACAGAATCTGTTCTCTGTTTGTTCATTTATTTTGCTGCTTTTACCCGTAGATTGTTGCATCCGACCTCATACTTTCCCGTTTAACAGTCATTATCTGCTGGATTCATTGGGCGTCGGGCAGAACGTTAAGAGCGTTTTCAATGTAGCAAGTAATTCCACCCGTCACAGTTACGTCTTAAAGTCCAGACCTCCATGGTCACTTGCACCAATGCAATTTAGTTTCCTAGGACACAGTTTCATTTGGTGATCGCTGACCGCAGTTATCTTCTCTCCATCTGCAGAGTATGATGTCCATCCTGGATGGCTGCCTTACGACTGTACGCCTCGTGAAGCCTTGCTTGACCTTCCTCGATACCGTGGCTTCAGTATCGTCCAAGATGCGCCAGGTCGATTCTCTCCTTAGTGCTGCCTAGGTATCCAGTATCCTTAATACCTGATGTCCATCACCCAACTCATCATCACAGGAGCGTGCAGATCCACAACGTGTGTTCTGGTGAGCCCACATAGCCACAGGCACGGCTATCATTCAGTTTGTTGTGTCCTGCCTACTCGTAGAATATGGAGTGCCTAGGGAGCCTGCTTTCTCGGTCCGCTAGACAAGAATTCAGTCAAACCGTATTAATGAATTTTTATTACAGTAAGATAAACGACAGTATTTAGCTTTGAAAATTTACAATAGTGTGTCGCAAGCAATGAACGACAGACAAAATAAGAAAATCTCTTCAGTATACACAACTCCTAATACGAGTGAAATAATACAGTTCCGAAGTTGTCGCTATACAGCTCGTAGAACTGCTAGTTTTCACCTGGGTCGCGACCAAGCGGCGCGGCCCTTATGTTCTCTTCGCCTAGAGGCCGCTGCTGTCTCGGTGTCGTCCTGAAGAGGGGTGGGTCAGCGCACTATTGGCTGACGTCCTTTTCACAGCCGTACCGTTCATGACCGTCATGCCGTTGCTTGAATTTTCGCCGGAACACGTCTTCTGATTTTGTATAGATCCATAGCCTTGGCAGTCAGGTAATGTACTGAGCTGTGGTAAAAACTGCTGTCTTGAAGAGCTCGCATAGAGCGTAGTGTGAACCAGTCGCCTCCGTTTCTGGAGGCAGTCGCACCTTTGGTGTCTCCCTCTGGTGGGAAAGAGGAAGGGTTGCCTGTTCACGTGCGTTTAAGGGGCGCTATTAGCTCGCCAGTCGGTCTGTCGTCTCTCAGCTTGCTAGTCTGTCTCTCGTGTGCACTTGTTAGGCAGTTAGTGTCTGTCTGTCGTTCGGAGTGCTAGTATGTCTGTCGTTCGGATAAACCTTAAAAGCCGCCAAAATGAGAGTCTTTCCACTCCTCCAGTAAGAGAACTCAGCGAGTGGTCGCCCGGTTGGAGCTTAGTTCCTGCATCTGAGTCTGCGCGTTAGGCCGCCAATCTGCTCGAGTTTACTCAGGCAATGGCCATTGGCGGTTGGATCGATCGGTGCACTGAGGCAGAAGATGACACTCGTCCGTCTGGAGCGTTGGCGCATGTGAGGACACCGCCTCTTTTTTTTTTTTTTGTTTTTTTCGCGGACGATACGAGAGCAATAGGAGTCAACCCACGACATCGGTCTGGCCGGTGCGAGCTGTGACGCCGTGAGACGGGAGATCTGCGCGCCTTCCTGCGTCCGTTGAAGTGGCTGGCAGCGGATGGTTCGGGAGAGCGATTTGGGTGTGCTGCGCCAAGTCTTCTCTAGAAACCGCAGTTTATTAGCAGTTAAGTGATTGGTGATCCTCAACGTGTGTTCTGGTGAGCCCACATTACCATAGGCGCGGCTGTCATTCAGTTTGTTGTGTCCGGCCTACTCGTCGAATATGAAGTGCCTAGGAAACCTGTTTTCTCAGATCGCTAGACAAGATTGGTGTTATCTTGTTTGATTTATTCTTGTTAAATTCTACTTCTTTTCATGGTGAGGTCACCAGTCTTTTTGCTTTGGAGTCGTCCCACCATTCTTCTCCGTTTGCCCACCCGCGGGAAGGTAGTTGTTTATAAATTGGGTGGTCCGTTTTTCCGTTGTGGAGTAGAGGTAGGTTAGAGCAACCTGCGGTTTGGGTTGTTTGGTAATCTCCATATCAGTCTACCTTACGTTAGTAGCTGCCTCTGTCATGTTTGTCGGATTTGGTGTGTTAACGAATCGTTTGCTTGGAGTGTAACGGCCTAATACCTGAAATATGTTTTTATCTTTGCAAACTTTGATATTATTGCCTGTGATCTTTAGAGGCGGTGTCTGTGTGCTGTAGAGCATCTTAACTATTCTTTGGCCAAACTTGTAGAGTTTTATATAGGATTTCATTTCATGGGCTTTTATTTAAACGATCATTTTGGTACATAAAGTTGTCACCCTTTCACTGTAAGGCTTTTCTTAGATGTAAAATCAAGTTGCACCTTCTGTGGCAAGGTTAATATTTTAATTTTAGTGTTTTGTACCATTTCCATCCCTCCTACGGGGAGCGCATAGTTTGCGTGCTTGTGTAAATTGTTGAAACTCTAAGTTTAAAGTAATCTGGTGTGTTGCATATTTGCACCAATGTAGTCTTTCACAAGCTGTTGTGAATGGTCGTAACTAAGACCGTGTCAAAAGGGAGTGGCTAGGTTCTCTGCCCGAAAGCTCATACAGTCAAAATTTGTTTCTTTTTGCCTCTAGATAAATTGTAACTTTGATATTTAGAGGGTGCTTTCTGATTATAATATTAAATCTGTTTCTTTTAAAAAAGCTTTTACGCACTATTAAACTGACTAAAATTCCGATTTATTAAAAGGAATTCGGATATGATTTCATCATTGTTACTCCCTGGCAACCACTTCCATGCTTACATGGTGTGATTAAATGTGTGAATGTTCTTGATGAATCTCTAATAAATAAAATAAAATCTTAAGAATATTCTTTGAAAATACATCACGGTTCAGTATCATTCTGTTCAAAATGGTTCAAATGGCTCTGAGCAGTATGGGATTTAATATCTCAGGTCATCAGTCCCCTAGAACTTATAACTACTTAAACCTAACTAACCTAAAGACATCTCACACATCCATGCACGAGGCAGGATTCGAACCTCCGACCGCAGCAATCCCACGTTTCCGGACTGCAGCGCCTAGAACCGCACGGCCACCGCGGCCGGCTCATTTTGTTCGACAGGTTAGGAAATCCCTTTTATAATTCTCTGTGATATTAGGGACCAATTCTTATTTTCTCCTGCCTGTGCCAAAAGTGTCCCATTCATTTGGCCAAAGTTGTAATAAGCCTCCTTTTATTGCCTTTTTTCGAGTTGGCCACAGATCTAAGCATCCTTCGATCTAACATTTATCAAATGTAACCAGTGAAGGTGGCACGGATAAAATACAGAGAGCGAAAGGCTGTTTACAATTTGTACAGAAAGCAGATGGAAGTTATAAGGGTCGAGGGACATGAAAGGGAAGCAGTGGTTGGGAAGCGAGTGAGACAGGGTTGTAGCCTCTCCCCGATGTTGTTCAATCTGTATATTGAGCAAGCAGTAAAGGAAAAAAAGAAAAATTCGGAGTAGGTATTAAAATCCATGGAGAAAAAATAAAAACTTTGAGGTTCGCCGATGACATTGTAATTCTGTCGGAGACAGCAAAGGAGTTGGAAGAGCAGTTGAACGGAATGGACAGTGTCTTGAAAGGAGGATATAAGATGAACATCAACTAAAGCAAAACGAGGATAATGGAATGTAGTCAAATTAAATCAGATGATGCTGAGGGAATTAGATTAGGAAATGAGACACTTAAAGTAGTAAAGGAGTTTTGCTATTTGGGGAGCAAAATAACTGATGATGGTCGAAGTAGACAAGATATAAAATGTAGACTGGCAATGGCAAGGAAAGCGATTCTGAAGAAGAGAAATTTATTAACATCGAGTATAGATTTAAGTGTCAGGAAGTCGTTTCTGAAAGTTTTTGTATGGAGTGTGGCCTTGTATGGAAGTGAAACATGGACGATAAATAGTTTGGACAAGAAGAGAATAGAAGCTTTCGAAATGTGGTGCTACAGAAGAATGCTGAAGATTAGATGGGTAGAGCACATAACTAATGAGGAGGTACTGAATAGGTTTGGAGAGAAGAGGAGTTTGTGGCACAACTTGACTAGAAGAAGGGATCGGTTGGTAGGACATGTTCTGAGGCATCAAGGGATCACCAATTTAGTATTGGAGGGCAGCTTGGAGGGTAAAAGTCGTAGAGGGAGACCAAGAGATGAATACACTAAACAGATTCAGAAGGATGTAGGCTTCAGTACGCACTGGCAGATGTGGAAGCTTGCACAGGATAGAGTAGTTTGGAAAGCTGCATCAAACCAGTCTAGCGACTGAAGACCACAACAACAACAACAACAACAACAACCCGTAAAAGGCTGTGCATTTCCTAATTTCCAAGTCCAGTAGGCACACTCCGAGAATTACTCACAAGGTCTGGGTAGTGCAGCTGGCGATTCTGTATAGTGGCTTCGATACCAGGGCCTCACAGCCTTGCAGAAATCCAGTGTCTCGGTGTTACACGGTAGGAGATGAAAATAATTTGAGAGGCCAGATGAGGCATAATCGTTTGCGGGGAGTTACGAGAAAGAGCCTTACTGTACTGTTCCTCGACAGAAGGCATCTTCGTGCCGCATTTGTTTCTTTGTTGTCGGCGCGGACCGCCGTAGCTGCGCGGGTTGGGGGGAGAGGGGTGGGCAGTGAGTCTGAAAAGGCAGAAGAGTGCAGTGGAGTGGCTGCAGCGCTCGGTCCACAAAGACGGGCGCGGCTGAACGCGCAGACGAGGAGCCAGCGGCTAACGAGTCATTGTTCGCGCCGGGCCCAGCCGGACGCCACACGGCGGCAGCAAGTGGCTGCCGCGGAGGATCAGCCGCCACTCGCCACGGCCGCCGGCGCTGGCGGAGCTACGGGGGCGGTGGTGTGCGCCGCAAGCAGCCCCCCACGGACTTTGTGAAAGAGGCTGCGGTCACTGTGGCACCGACAACGCTCGCCAGACGCCGCTGCTAGAAATCGGCTGACAGGTCGGTGACACCGCATCGATCTCTTCGCAGTGTTTTGGTGGGATAGAAGGCGAGACGATTCTCTGCCTACAGACCACTCGTCCAATCAGGCATTTACATCTACGTCTACATCCATACTCCGCAAGCCACCTTACGGTGTGTAGCGGAGGGTACTTTGAACACCTGTGTCGGATCTCCCTTCTATTCCAGTCTCATATAATTCGTGGAAAGAAAAATTGTCGGTATGCCTCTGCTGGCCGGTGTGGCTGAGCGGTTCTAGGCGCTTCAGTCTGGAACCACACGACCACTAAGGTCGCAGGTTCGAATCCTGCCTCGGGAATGTATGTGTGTGATGTACTTAGGTTAGTTAGGTTTAAGTCGTTCTAAGTTCTAGAGGACTGATGATCTTAGATGTTAACTCCCATAGTGCTGAGAGCCATTTGAACCATTTGGTATACCTCTGTGTGGATCTCTCTCATTTTAACCTCATGGTCTCTTCGCGAGACATACGTAGGAGGGAGCAATATACTGCTTGAGTCCTCAGTGAAGGTATTATAAAATAGATAAATAAATAAATAAATGAAATATTAATTATTAATTATGTATGATAGTGATTGGTTGTAATTAATATTTGCTTATCTGGAACGTGGACGTTTAATTATTTGGTATCAGACGCTTGACAATGGCTTTTTCGTAAATGCAATGTTATTCGTAGTTGACCGTGAAATAAGACTCAAATAGTCGGACTTCGTATTTAAATCGTTCCCAAAGACTGCTGCGATAGGTGCGGACTCAAAATCTAAATCTCAATATTAGAATAATTTGCCAGCCATGTCAATACGTCGTACAGAGGTGACTGTCTACTAAACATAAAAAGTTTACACACTTAGTTAAATCAGATATATTCAACGAATAAGCCTATAGTTAAATCATTATACTTACTTTCATAAATATAAATTCTTTACAAAATCGAGTGCCTAGTAAGATTGCAACTCGCATTGTTCTTATATAACATCAAATATGGAGGTGTGCCAGTTAATAAAATATACGTGCTTCCCGCACGAGCTATTCTACTTGACCTACTTCTTAATGAAACGCAAGAGTGTCGAAATTGTATTTTGTTTTATTAGCGGCATAGCGCTGCAGTTCTGTGCCATAGGCTTTATTTATTTGTCAGAGATTAATTATTTAATTAATATTTCGCGTTTCCAAGGAAACTCACGCACACCATGCAACTGTGCCTTTATAGTACGTTCTCGAAACTTCAACAGAAGCCCGTACGGAGGTACTGAGCGTCTCTCTTGCAGAGTCTTCCACTGGAGTTTATCTATCATCTCCGTAACGCTTTCGTGATTACTAAATAATCCTGTAACAAAGCGCGCTGCTCTCCGTTGTGTTGTGTTGGCAGAAGATCCAACACCGTATTACTAGTGGGGGCCGAAATGAACGCGTTTCAGCTCACGCAGACTGGCGTGAGGAGGGAAGCACTATACTGACGTGAGGTCTGAAACATGGCAAGGAATCAGTATTCAGAAAGCGGACGTAATTAGTTGATACTTAACTTTAATACATTAATGATGAACGTCGCTCTTGACAGTACATGATTCACAATATTATCTTTTCAGAATAGTAACTGAATATGGCGCCTTGCTAGGTCGTAGCAAACGACGTAGCTGAAGGCTATGCTAAACCATCGTCTCTGCATATGAGAGCGTATGCAGGCAGTGAACCATTGTTAGCAAAGTCGGCTGTACAACTGGGCGAGTGCTAGGGAGTCTCTCTAGACTAGACCTGCCGTGTGGCGGCGCTCGGTAAGCAATCACTGATAGTGGCGACACGCGGATCCGACGTATACTTACGGACCGCGTCGATTTAAAGGCTACCACATAGCAAGTGTGGTATCTGGCGGTGACACCACACGTTGGATCCTCTCTATCTCTTCTATCAACCCAACCTGGTACGGATCCCACACTGGTGAGCAATATTCCAGCAGTGGGGGAACAAGTGTACTGTAACCTATTTCCTTTGTTTTCGGATTGCATTTCCTTAGGATTCTTCCAATGAATCTCAGTCTGGCATCTGCTTTACCGACGATCAACTTTATATGATCATTCCATTTTAAATCACTGCTAATGCCTACTCCCAAATAATTTATTGAATTAACTTCTTCCTGTTGCTGACCTGCTACATTGTAGCTAAATGATGAAGGATCTTTCTTTCTATGTATTCGCATCTCATTACATTTGTCTACAATTCGTTGCAGATTCTCCTGAATTTCAGTAGAATTTGCTATTGTTACAACCTCTCGATGTAGTAGAGCATCATCCGCAAAATGCCTCAGTGAACTTCCGATGTTATCTACAAGATCATTTATGTATATTGTGAATAGCAACGGTCCTACGACACTCCCCTGCGGCGCATCTGAAATCACTCTTACTTCGGGACATCTACACCCTGCAAGTCGCTGTGAAGTGCACCGCAGAGGGTGCATCAGTTATTAGGGTTTCTTGCCTTTCCATTCAAGCATGGAGCACCAGAAGAATGATCGTTTGAACGCCTCTGTGCGTGCAGTAGTTGTTTTAATCTTATCCTCGTGATCCCTACATGAGCAATACATAGGTGGTTGTAGTATATCCCTAGAGTCATCATTTAGAGGCGGTTCTTGAAAGTTTGATAACAGACTTTGTCGGGGTAGTTTCATGTCTATCTTCTGAAGTCCTCCATTTCAGTTCCTTCATTGTCTTTGATACTCTACAACGGATCAAACAAATCTCTGTTCCCTGTTAGTGCCATTCGGCATGGGACACACTGGAGCAATATTGTAGAAGTTGTCGCATGAGTGATTTGCAAACAATCCCCTTAGTAGAGTGATTGCACTTCCGCAGTCGTCTACCAAAAAACCGAAGTCTGTCACCTGCTTTACCCGCAACTGTGCCTATTCAATCATTCCATTTCATATCCCTGTGAAGTAGTGAACACATAGTTTATAGTGGGACTATCACTCTGTTGTACAAATAATTCAAAAGCCAAGATCGCTTAAATACTGTTTGCTGGATAACCGGTTTCAACACACTAAAGGCGCCATCATCGGATCTGTGAAGATATAACATGACAGGGTAGAGGGTGATCTTACTTGAGATACACTATATACATTACTGTTAGTACAGCACCACATACCTCAATGTAGCTCAAGATATATAAAACATTGGGATATAACGATACATGAGGCAGACCAGCTGTGACAATGATTTTACATTAGCTGGTCTGCATCATGTATCGTTGTATCCAAATGTTTTATAAATCTTGAGCTACATTCAGGTATGTGGTGCTGTGCTAACAGTAATGTATATAGTGTATCTCATGCAAGCCCTCCGTCAAACCTGTCATGTCTTCACAGTACCAATGATGGCACCTTTAGTGTGTTGAAACGGTTATCCAGCGAACAGTATTTAAATCTAGGCTTTTGAATTATTCCCTGTGAAGTGTTACACTAAGGTGTTTGTATAAATTGGCCTATTCCAAAAGTGGTAGGATACTACGTTTCATCGTTTTGTGAAGTGCAAAATGTTGCATTTCTGAACATTTAGAGCAAGTTGTTGCAAAGCTCTGAAATATTATCGAGATGTAACTAAATATTTATACAGCTTCTTTCAGACAATACGTCATAGATAGCCCCATTACCTGCAAAAAAAGTCTGAGGTCACCATTAACATTGCAAGGTCATTGATACACGACGTGAGCAGCAAAGGCCCCAAAACACTTCCCTCGGGCACCCCTGAAGCTACGTCTATTTCTGACGATGACTTGCCATATAAAATAACATACTGCGTCCAGTCACAGATTTTATTTGATACTCATATGATCATACTTTCGGAAATAAGCGTGGGTGTTATTCTGAGTCAAAGTCTTTCCGAAAATCAATGCATACTCTGCTGACTGCCTTGATCCAAAGCTTTGAGTATGCCATGAGAGAAAAGTGCGACTTGGGTTTCACTTGATCGATGTTTTCGGAATCCATTCCGTTCAAGATACCTCATAGTGTTTGAGCTCAGAATATGTTCTGAGATTCCCCAACAAATCTACGTCAAGGGTCTGGGACAGTAACTACGCTTCTTGTAGACAGGTGTGACCTGTGCTTTTTTTTTCAAGAACTCGGCACGTCTTTTTGTTCGAGGGATATATGATATAGTTAGAAGAGGGTCTATTAAAATGACTGGTAATGCGCCTGAGTGAACTTTATCAGTCTCTAAAAGAACGTGGCAGGTACTACACCGTCTTCCGTCAGTTAAAGAACAGGACGACAGCTGGTAGTCTGCGTACCAGCTTGCCGCTCCGTCCGCGCGCTGAGCAGCTGTGAGTGCTTACCGGTGCACACAGAGGACGCTGGACAGGCAGCCAGTCGGGGTGCAGGTCCCGTTACGGGTGGAACGTCAGGCGCACTCCGTTAGCTCTCAGCCTATCTCACACGATTTTACACAAGCTGTTCATGAAAAAATTTCATCTTTAATTCATGTGTAGCTTTGTATGCCCTCTTCTTGGTGAAGTGCCCATCATCTCGCTAACGGTCATACTTATTTTGATATTATGAAACGTCCCCTTAGAAAAATTATACATGACTGTGCTTAAACTGACACACAATATTTTTTTAGCGCAACGCAATCAGACTTTCAATAATCCCTACAAAAGTATGGCCCTGCCTGACATTAATCTATACCTTTCACAAATCACTTACCTTACAAAAATCTTCGTTACTCGAACTACTGAAATACAGCGAGCGCCAGTACTGCCAGCTAAATAAAAGATTCAAACTACGGAAGGCACTAACTACTGATAGGCATAGTTAGCAAATGAAAGATTTTGACAGAAAACAACCAATGTATTAACCTTAATAGTCAATATATATATATATATATATATATATATATATATATATATATATATATATATATATATATATATACTCCTGGAAATGGAAAAAAGAACACATTGACACCGGTGTGTCAGACCCACCATACTTGCTCTGGACACTGCGAGAGGGCTGTACAAGCAATGATCACACGCACGGCACAGCGGACACACCAGGAACCGCGGTGTTGGTCGTCGAATGGCGCTAGCTGCGCAGCATTTGTGCACCGCCGCCGTCAGTGTCAGCCAGTTTGCCGTGGCATACGGAGCTCCGTCGCAGTCTTTAATACTGGTAGCATGCCGCGACAGCGTGGACGTGAACCGTATGTGCAGTTGACGGACTTTGAGCGAGGGCGTATAGTGGGCATGCGGGAGGCCGGGTGGACGTACCGCCGAATTGCTCAACACGTGGGGCGTGACGTCTCCACAGTACATCGATGTTGTCGCCAGAGATCGGCGGAAGGTGCACGTGCCCGTTGACCTGGGACCGGACCGCAGCGACGCACGGATGCACGCCAAGACCGTAGGATCCTACGCAGTGCCGTAGGGGACCGCACCGCCACTTCCCAGCAAATTAGGGACACTGTTGCTCCTGGGGTATCGGCGAGGACCATTTGTAACCATCTCCATGAAGCTGGGCTACGGTCCCGCACACCGTTAGGCCGTCTTCCGCTCACGCCCCAACATCGTGCAGCCCGCCTCCAGTGGTGTCGCGACAGGCGTGAATGGAGGGACGAATGGAGACGTGTCGTCTTCAGCGATGAGAGTCGCTTCTGCCTTGGTGCCAATGATGGTCGTATGCGTGTTTGACGCCGTGCAGGTGAGCGCCACAATCAGGACTGCATACGACCTAGGCACACAGGGCCAACACCCGGCATCATGGTGTGGGGAGCGATCTCCTACACTGGCTGTACACCTCTGGTGATCGTCGAGGGGACACTGAATAGTGCACGGTACATCCAAACCGTCATCGAACCCATCGTTCTACCATTCCTAGACTGGCAAGGGAACTTGCTGTTCCAACAGGACAATGCAAGTCCGCATGTATCCCGTGCCACCCAACGTGCTCTAGAAGGTGTAAGTCAACTACCCTGGCCAGCAAGATCTCCGGATCTGTCCCCCATTGAGCATGTTTGGGACTGGATGAAGCGTCGTCTCACGCGGTCTGCACGTCCAGCACGAACGCTGGTCCAACTGAGGCGCCAGGTGGAAATGGCATGGCAAGCCGTTCCACAGGACTACATCCAGCATCTCTACGATCGTCTCCATGGGAGAATAGCAGCCTGTATTGCTGCGAAAGGTGGATATACACTGTACTAGTGCCGACATTGTGCATGCTCTGTTGCCTGTGCCTATGTGCCTGTGGTTCTCTCAGTGTGATCATGTGACGTATGTGACCCCAGGAATGTGTCAATAAAGTTTCCCCTTCCTGGGACAATGAATTCACGGTGTTCTTATTTCAATTTCCAGGAGTATAGCAGTTCATGACATCCATTCTTACAAATGTTCTGTTTCTGATGGATACACGTCCAGATCATCAGTTCTCAAAAATTCGCCATCTGACTTCCCCACATTCACCACTGCTGGCGGCTCTGTAGCGTTGCGCAGTGGGAGGTGATGTGGGGAAGTGAGATGATCTGGACGTGTGTCCATCAGAAACAGTGCATTTGTAAGAATGGATGTCATGAACTGCTATATATATATATATATATATATATATATATATATATATATATATATATATATAATGACTATTAAGGTAATTACATTGTTTGTTCTTTCATTTGCTAACTATGCCTATGAGTAGTTAGTGCCTTCCGTAGTTTGAATCTTTTATTTAGCTGGCAGTAGTGGCGCTCGCTCTATTGAAGTAGTTCGAGTAACGCAGAATTTTGTGTGGTAAGTGATTTGTGAAAGGTATAGGTTAATGTTAGGCAGGGCCATTCTTTTGTAGGGATTATTGAAAATCAGATAGCGTTGCGCTAAAAAATATTCTGTGTCAGTTTAAGCACAGTCATGTACAATTTTTCTAAGGGGACGTTTCAATATTCGCATTTAAGTAAGACACCAAGCGATATTCGAAAACGTTTGCAATGAAAATATGGGTCGTTATGAGTTTGCGTTTGGTGCATATTAGACTATTTGTTTCTATGGATGGCATTTAGCTCAGATATTGAATTTTTTCTTTTCATTTAGGGGAGATCCTTATCTGTCTCAAATCTTGAGAAAATGGAATTTATGTAGAAGTTTCACTTCCGACTACACATACACGAGAATGAAATATTCAGAACGTACCTCATATCTCCTAAAACGTTCAAGATACCTAAACAAGATTTTGGCAAATGATAGCACCCAAAAGGGAGAGTATTCTGCCACACTGTTAATATACAGAAATTTCTTATTTACATCAATGTAGCTGAAGCCACTGAGACGCCTTGCTAAAGCCGCAGGACAGGACAGGTAGTTTAAGTTGTGGAAAGGGGAAAAAATAAGCGGCTGGCAGTTACACTCGAACATACAACCTTTTATTTCATGAAACATTACAAGAGCCACTTTTATTTAAAAAAAAAAAAAGAAACAGCTTTAGTTTTGGAACTTAATTAGCGGCTGAATGCTCCGTACAATCCCATGCCTTAAGGGCACGACCACTTTAATTTAAAAACGGCTGAAAGCCAATAACTGAAAACTCAACCAAAATGTGAAATTAAAAGGCAGAGTCTTATCTTAAAACAGTTCCTTAATTAGTTTGAAGGGTCAAAGAATCTGACCCTTTAAGAGTAAACAACTTAAATTCAAAATCGGCTAAAGGCCCAACACTTAAGACTCAATAACATTAATTTTAAAAATGCCAAAGGCTTTACGTAAAACAGTTCTTAAATTAGGATGAAGGCCCAAACCATCTGACGCCTTAAGGGCAAAACAACGTTAATCTAAAATTCGGCTACAAGCCATACAAGTACAAACAACAAGAACAAACAAGAAAAGGCAGTACCCCCAAGGGCGCTCAGAAGTTCCGAGGTTCGGTCTGGAATCAAACACTGACGCTCGCTTAGATGAGACGGGCAGTCGGCCCTTGCAATGTCGATCCGTCGACAACTCAACCGACAGAGAGCCAACGGACCCACCAACAAGATAACCTCCACTTCACCTGATCAGCACACAACAGGGAGTTCAATGGAACAACGTAGAAGATATTGGCGCCCACAACCAATTACACATTGAGCTGTCAAACTACACACCGTGCTGGACAGTGAGGACACAACGAGGAAAATACACTGCCTGAATCTACGACAACGGCCAGGGCAGGTGACCGGAACGTTAACGGCCATAAGGCAGAAGGTGCACTTCAATTCAAATAACCAAGTACAGCTAAACTCAACCGGACGATGGCTAAAATTTGCTAACTCGAAAACACACGTTGTCGCTCACGGGAATATCCCAACAGCCGACAACGAACTCCACACGATACAATGTGAACAGCCATGACTTGCTGGTAGACGAACTCAAAACTCAATTTTCATGTCCAGGATCGGTGAGCCACGAACCTGGTAGCAATCGGAACAACACCACACACTGCGACACTGCAAAGAGGCCGCCAGCGGGCTTGGACAAACTACGCGCCACGGATATTTCCTCGCTGCTCCACGCCAACCAAACAAATGCCCGCACACAGCCCAGCCAGAAACGATCAGCGCCAGGCCAAAGATAGTCCAAGGTGCGGATATCGATACACACCGCTGATGCCACCTGCGGAAAGAGAGGATAACAGCATAATCGCGATACCAGCGGGATAATAAACACAGAATAGCAACCAAGGTTTATTCCAGCGCATAGCATGAGTCCGCCACGGCTCAGCTACCGTTGTTATTTAATTTTTTTTCAGTCCAGTGTTAATATTTTTGAAGTCATTGAGAGCTAGTGAAAAGATAATGCGCTAGTATGAAAATAAACGTGAAATTTCTTCTCTTATGTTATAAGGAAGTGACGCAATGTGGTTTCCTGTAAGGCTGTGGCTACCTATTGCTTGTTTTGTGAGACAATCTGCTTCAAGATACCATAGCATTACCTACTGCAAGGAGAGTTTGTGGAATTCATAGTATGTTTTGGCGAAAGCAAAATTTAGTGGGGCAGTTAGATAAATGTATGTGTTACTCAACACTTCTTCCTGATGATTCTTCAATGAATAAGAAAAGTTTAACAATTCAAATGAAAATAAATCGCCAATTCCTATCCAATTTCAGGAGAATTCTGTAATCGAGAGTAATTTTAATGATGACCACGTGAAGCATTTTCTATCTACACCTCAGTTACATTTGACCAATGAAAATTACAGCAAACAGCATAACATCTATCAGTTCCTATCACTGTGTACAGGGAGTGTGTGTGAGGGAGTGAAACTACTTACTACAAATAACTTTTAATTCATCAATGATATTGACTTTCACAAATAGCTGATAAGGTCCTGAAAGTAATCAATGTGTATACACAAACCTGTTTATTGGGTCACTTCTATTCTGCACCAAAATTGCAGCAATGGTCTATTAGACACTCTGTGACCAAAATGGTACTGAAACAGAGGATGACAGACTAAAGGCCGAAATACTTAATGTCTTCTTCAAAAGCTGTTTCACTGAGAAAGACTGCACTGTAGTTCCTTCTCTAGATTGTCGTACAGATGACAAAATGGTATATATCGAAATAGACGACAGAGGGATAGAGAAGCAATTCAAATCGCTCAAAAGAGGAAAGGCCGCTGGACCTGATGGGATACCAGTTCGATTTTACACAGAGTACGCGAAGGAACTTGCCCCCCTTCTTGCAGCGGTGTACCGTAGGTCTCTAGAAGAGCGTAGCGTTCCAAAGGATTGATAAAGGGCACAGGTCATCCCCGTTTACAAGAAGGGACGTCTAACAGATGTGCAGAACTATAGGCCTATATCTCTAACGTCGATCAGTTGTAGAATTTTGGAACACGTATTATGTTCGAGTAAAATGACTTTTCTGGACACTGGAAATCTAGTCTGTAGGAATCAGCATGGGTTTCGAAAAAGACGGTCGTGTGAAACCCAGCTCGCGCTATTCGTCCACGACACTCAGAGGGCCATAGACGCGGGTTCACAGGTAGATGCCGTGTTTCTCGACTTCCGCAAGGCGTTCGATACAGTTCCCCACAGTCGTTTAATGAACAAAGTAAGAGCATGTGGACTATCAGACCAATTGTGTGATTGGATTGAGGAGTTCCTAGATAACAGAACGCAGCATGTCATTCTCAATGGAGAGAAGTCTTCCGAAGTAAGAGTGATTTCAGGTGTGCCGCAAGGGAGTGTCATAGGACCGTTGGTATTCACAATATACATAAATGACCTGGTGGATGACATCGGAAGTTCACTGAGGCTTTTTGCGGATGATGCTGTGGTGTATCGAGAGGTTGTAACAATAGAAAATTGTACTGAAACGCAGGAGGATCTGCAGCGAATTGACGCATGGTGCAGGGAATGGCAATTGAATCTCAATATAGACAAGTGGAATGTGCTGCGAATACACAGAAAGATGGATCCCTTATCATTTAGCTACAAAATAGCTGGTCAGCAACTGGACGCAGTTAATTCCATAAATTATCTGGGAGTAGGCATTAGGAGTGATTTAAAATGAAATGATCATATAAAGTTGATCGTCGGTAAAGCAGATGCCAGACTGAGATTAATTGGAAGAATCCTAAGGAAATTCAACCCGAAAACAAAGGAAGTAGGCTACAGTACGCTTGTTCGCCCACTGCTTGAATACTGCTCAGCAGTGTGGGATCCGTACCAGATAGGGTTTATAGAAGAGATAGAGAAGATCCAGCGGAGAGCAGCGCGCTTCGTTACAGGATCATTTAGTAATCGCGAAAGCGTCACGGAGATGATAGATAAACTCCAGTGGAAGACTCTGCAGGAGAGACGCTCAGTAGCTCGGTATGGGCTTTTGTTAAAGTTTCGAGAACATACCTTCACCGAAGAGTCAAGCAGTATATCGCTCCCTCCTACGTATATCTCGCGAAGAGACCAAGAGGATAAAATCAGAGAGATTAGAGCCCACACAGAATCATACCGACAATCCTTTCCAACGAACAATACGAGACTGGAATAGAAGGGAGAACCGATAGAGGTACTCAGGGTACCCTCCGCCACAAACCGTCAGGTGGCTTGCGGAGTATGGATGTAGATGTAGATGTAGATGTAGAAATAACAAATTTCGTGCGTGTGTACCTGTGGATAACAAGCTCACAAAAAAATGTTCGTCATTACTTTACGAACTGCTTGATACTATTCATTAACGTTAAAATAGACTATCAGTTTATATATAATTTATTTTTAAAACACTAAAAGACAATTAAGGTGAAAAAGATCACCACTTCATTCTGAATGGTGATAGGAACAAAAATTTGGTATACTGTTTGCAACGAATTATTTTTATTTTCAGATGAAGAATAGGGAGAAAGGTATTTCGTAAGTATTTATTCCAGTCTTTCATTATTAAAGGGTTCTGCCAAAATCGCAAGTTACCTCGTGCTGGGCTTCTCTGTGAAGGTAGCCTGCTTTCTTTCGCTGCACACCCTTATTAGGGCAACCTGATATGTTCTACAAAATGTTGTAAGATGATGAAGAAGGAAATGTTCTGTTACGTATTTGGAATGATTGACGATGACACTACAACACTGAAACAAATCCGGCATTCGAAAACGCAATTCAGAGAAGAGATGCTAGATGTGAGAATACTGTGAACTTTTTTTTTTTCTTTGATCATTCCATATGATACCTCGCTCAATAAAAAAAGGGGCTTGCATATATTGTTTGAGACCTGTACCTAGTCTGATTGAGGGAAGACATCGAAACAATTCAGAGGCGAGATCCCAGAATGAGATTTTCACTCTGCAGCGGAGTGTGCGCTGATATGAAACTTCCAGGCAGATTAAAACTGTGTGCCCGACCGAGACTCGAACTCGGGACCTTTGCCTTTCGCGGGCAAGTGCTCTACCAACTGAGCTACCGAAGCACGACTCACGTCCGGTACTCACAGCCTTACTTCTGCCAATATCCGTCTCCTACCTTCCAAACTTTACAGAAGCTCTACTGAGACTCGAACTCGGGACCTTTACCTTTCGCGGGCAAGTGCTCTACCAACTGAGCTACCGAAGCACGACTCACGTCCGGTACTCACAGCTTTACTTCTGCCAGTATCCGTCTCCTACCTTCCAAACTTTACAGAAGCTCTTCTGCGAAACCTGCAGAACTAGCACTCCTGAAAGAAAGGATACTGCGGAGACATGGCTTAGCCACAGCCTGGGGGATGTTTCCAAAATGAGATTTTCATTCTGCAGCGGAGTGTGCGCTGATATGAAACTTCCTGGCAGATTAAAACTGTGTGCCCCTACCGAGACTCGAACTCAGGACCTTTGCCTTTCGCGGGCAAGTGCTCTTCTGCTTCTGTAAAGTTTGGAAGGTAGGAGACGCATACTGGCAGAAGTAAAGCTGTGAGTACCGGACGTGAGTCGTGCTTCGGTAGCTCAGTTGGTAGAGCACTTGCCCGCGAAAGGCAAAGGTCCCGAGTTCGAGTTTCGGTCGGGCACACAGTTTTAATCTGCCAGGAAGTTTCAGAGGCGAGTTGCTAGATTTGTTACTGGTAGGTTTGAGCAACATGTACCTATTATAGAGACGCTTCGGGAATTCAAATGGAAATTCCTAGATGGAAGGTTCATGAAACACTACTGAGAGAATTTGGAGAACCGGTATTTAAAGATGGCTGCTGGACGCTTCCGCTGCCATCAACATACATTTCGCCCAAGGACCACGAAGATAAGATCCGAGAAATTCGAGCTCATACTGAGGGATATAGACAGTCGCTTTACCCTCGCTCTATCTTCAAGTGGAACAGGAAAGGAAATAACTAGTAGTGGTACAGACCACCGTCCGCCACGCACCATGTGTATCTATGTACGTGTAGATGTAGATGTATTTTTGCTAATTCCCTACTGGAGTACTAACCAGCAGAGAATCTCACACTAAGCCTAGTAAGGCTATATAATTGGCAGCATATTTTTTTTTTTACTGAACTTGCTCACAAGTCATTTGCATCGAACAGTTTATTGAATTACTTTTGTCTGATTTGTTAACCTATTCTTATATGAAGAAGCATAATCTGTTATGAGTAACAGCTGTATTTCTCTTGTTGACAGGTTTAATTTTGCGCCTTTTGCCAAAACACAGTACAATTTGGAAAAACTCGTCTTGCAGTAGCTGTTGCAACATAATTCTGAAACAGTCTCATAGTAAAGAAGCAGTTGGTGTAGAGAGAGGTCAACAGCTTACAGAAAACCTCAACGTTTAGGTATGTAGTAACATAAGAGAAGAAATTTCATGTCTCTTTTAATATGAGTATATTTTGTCTTCCACAGCTGTTGGAAATTCTTACAAAATTAAAGTAATGAAGTGAAAAAATAAACATTCAGTTACATTGCCACAGAGAAAAAAGCTCTATAAATTAACCAAGGAGCAAAATACTCTCATCTTTGTGTGTTATTACTTTCCAAAACCCTCATTCGATACCTCAAATGGTTTAGGATAAATGAGGGATGTTATAAATACTTTGTTCTCATACGCATGTGGACGGAAGTGAACATGCTACATAAATTACCTTTTCCTGAGACTGGAGACAGATGGAGACTTCTACAGAAGTCTAAAGAAAAATTCAGTATCTTAGCTAAATTTGATTTATAGCAACATACGTTGTAGTATAAGCCGAAATTAAAATCGTGGCGACCACTCTTTTTCATAGCAAATTTTCTAATCTCTTGCAGTGTTGTACATAAGTGCAAATATCAAGATAAGTAGTACCATGAGCAAAATTTTCGACCCTTCAGCATGAAGCTGAGATATAAAGCTATAAGTAATGTGAAAATCAATTGTTTTTCCAATTAGTTTACGTAAAATTGTTTGAGAAAGATTACAGGGTGTGAACCTTGTTTCTGTCAGCACACCTCATTGCCAACCAGCACTCCAAAAGTGGAAGCACGTCTCATTTATTCCGGCTCGCTGTCAGTTGCAGGGTCGCGTCAGTCAGTGCCAACACCCAGCTGCCATAGTGCATTGCCTCATTAGACGACAAGGGGATATTTTCCACACTGTGTCAGGCCGCCTCGTGCTGGGCTCCCTATGGAGGTAACTTGGTTTCTTTCTTTCTTGCTAGGACAACCAGACAGGCTCTACAAATATACTCGAGATGATTCACGAAAACACTAAAAAAGATTCCAGCATCAGAAAAGGCAATTTAGAGAAGAGATGCTAGGTGTAAGCATACATTCACTTTTCTTGCTCGTTCCATTTGATATCTCGCTCAAAACATTGTGGTTGCTCTATATTTCCATATGTTACCTATATTTATACTAATTCCTTAGTGGAGTACTAATCAATAGAGAAACATTAAGTTTAGTAACATAATGTGATGGGCAAACACCTTTTTTTCTTTTTTTCATCGAACTTTTACACAAATAATCTGCATTGAACAATTTTACATTCCATGAATTGTTAGGGAATATTTTAAATTTACCAGCGCTTAACATGTATCTCATAGCTAACGACGAAATAATGTTGCAGATTTGAGTTGACAATGAAATGAAGAGCCCGCATCTCGTGGTCGTGCGGTAGTGTTCTCGCTTCCCACGCCCGGGTTCCCGGGTTCGATTCCCGGCGGGGTCAGGGACTTTCTCTGCCTCGTAATGGCTGGGTGTTGTGTGATGTCCTTAGGTTAGTTATGTTTAAGTAGTTCTAAGTTCTAGGGGACTGATGACCTAAGATGTTAAGTCCCATAGTGCTCAGAGACAATGAAAAGAAGAAAATTACATTACAAGTTTATAGAATTTTTACAGTTCATTTCACAGCGTAGAAGACAGAATTTTTTATGCAGTCAAATTGAAAGAAATGTTACCCCATTTGAATCAGACATGGGAGTACAGCGCAAGTACACTTTGTGAATTTTTGCAGACATCAGCATCAGAAATCCAGGGTGAACAAAGATTCCACTGACAAATGTTCAGAGGTACTAATGTGGAATAAAACAAGGAAACAACACCTGTTATATATAGGCTGTAAATGCATACCTTTGAGCTATGAGTACATGCTCATCTTTACTGATGTTGTGAGACTCGTAGCTAAAACTAAGAAGCACTCAAAACTCGCAAGTGGCTGCATTTTACAGCCTACGTTCACTGAACTTTTTTTGTAGAATGGTCCATACTGCCGCCCTTAAAGTTCTGGTCCACCCTGCCTATTCCTGTAATGACGTTTGTTAGCTCAGGATTCCACCATCTCTTTTTTTCTTGTTCTAAACTTACAAGTCCCTCACAATCCATTTATTGCATGTGTAGGCTGCTATTATAATGGCGCGGCAACGCATGACCAGGGTAGCGTAAAGTGCAGAACTGAGCATCGCTGGTGAAACAAAGAAATCTGTCCTCTGCTCAATGCACGAGATTACAGTAGCTCTCCAATGCAGAGCGGCGCACAGTACCACTGAAGGTATCAGGCGCGTTTGTTTCTGAGAGTGGCGACCATCGCGTTCGACTGATTCCAGCTGTGATCTAGCACCACCGACAGCATTCAGCTGCTGCTGCGAATTGCAGTGTCAGTACTGTTGCGGGGCCTTGTGTGTGCGTATGTGTCGGACGCATTCGCTTATACATGGCGTCCTTTATGAGACCAACAACAGAAGAATCACCACACCAGATTCGTTTTGGACAAAGTAGTAGCGGAATTACAGTCCGCAAGTACAGAGTGGGTTTCTCTTCAAACAAGAGGCGATGATAAAGCTGAGGTAGTATAACTGGCAAACTCATTAAAATCAGATTTTTTTATGTGAGAAAATGTATGCAAGAACGTCTCTCATTTGGACAGCTTCATTTGAACCTCTGTTAAAGTTTCGTGCTGTTGGTGCAAATGGCTCTGAGTGCTATGGGACTTAACTTCTGAGGTTATCAGTCCCCTAGAACTTAGAACTACTTAAACCTAGCTAACCTATGGACATTACACACATCCACGCCCGAGGCAGGATTCGAACCTGTGGCCGTAGCGGTCGATCAATTCCAGACCGTAACGCCTAGAACCGCTCAGCCACTCTGGCCAGTCTTCGTTCTGTTGCTTAGAACGCTCGATTTGTACTGTATGTTTCCCATCAACACTTAGGGCTCCTTCTAAGTCAACGACATTGTTGTGAAGAACACTTGTAAACTTCACAACATTGTCAGGAAACTGTGGTGAAGTGGCACAATGAGCCGAAAACGAAACCTTGTGTTGTCGAACTGTCCGAACTGTAAAATCGGCGGGAGGAATTTTTCAGCGATACCAAGCATCTTCTCCAGTCAGGAAATAGCAGAGGCAACTCCTGTTTCCTTTGCTCAAAATTTCCATCGTTTCAACATCTAAACTGTGAATAAATGTGTCTCTTATACATGAGTTTGAGAGAACCAGTTGCAAGCCGCATGTTAAGAAAGACCCGGTAAGATAAGGTCGTGTTAGTCCTGCGCTCCAGACCAGCTTCGAAAATTGAACTTAGTGGTCATTCCCAGGGCTTTGGCACAATGCTGAGCTAAGGAAGTATACCTAAATTCACCAATGTATATGCGTTTACAATTGCACCCACATTCATATTTTCATTCTTGTCACCAGTACAAAAGAATCCAGCTTCACTTGGTTTGTCAAGACGTAGCTTAATAGCAAAAGACCAACCTTTGAAAGATGCAAGCCTAGCACCGTATATTCTATATTTAGGATGAGCTAACCTTGCACTGAACTTTCGTAAGCTTAAATTGTTTGAGTGACCGAACTCAGAAACAACAGATCATTATCTCAACGCTCCCGCTGTCTTAAGAAAGGCAATACCACATATCGTCTCTCGGTCCACAGCAGCACATACAGAAAGTTATTTAGTCACACGTTCCGTGAACCATTTGGCATTAGAGATCATAATGATATGGAATGAGTCATTTTATATTTACCTCGCAAATTAATTTTTATGTACGGTTACATTCTGAACATTTCTAAGCTTCATTTTAGTTTTGATGTACCTTTTTTAAAAAAGAAAAAAGATATACCGGTATTTGAAATTCCTACCCTCCATATTTTATACATTACAGTAATAGAAAATTTCTCTCTTTCTCATCAAACTTTGCTCTCTATCAGACATTTTATGCAACTGGGTAGGTGATCATTTTTGTTGCAGCATTGGGCAGCCCTTTTTGTGCTAAAGACAGCCTCAATGTGGAGAAATGAATGTCAGTTTTCTGTCTCGAACTTTAATTATGTTAAGCAGTGGTCAGAATACATAACTCCTTAAACAGACGTCTACAACATGAACGTAGGTGAGCACCATATATTATTCTTACAGCACGATTTTGCTCAATGAAGACTTCCATTGTTCAAGATGAACTATCCTAGAACATTGTTCAATGTGACGTTATAGAGAGAAAATATGCAGAATATGTCAACATATTGATTTATCTCTCCTCAAGATTTTAAATGATTCTACGAGCAAATTTGTTCGAACTCAGTTCTTTAACTAATTCCAAAATTTGTTTTTCTCTAACTTAAATACTCAGTAATTTAGACCCCTAAGAATTTTGAAGTTTCTACACTATTTATTATTTCGTCACCAAGTTTTACACTTGTCACTGTTGTAGTACCCCTAGATCTGCAGAACTGAATATATCGTGCGTGTTTTAAACTGAGGGTGAGACCACTCGCAGAAAACCAGTCAATGATTTCTTAAGAACATTGTTTTCCATTTCTTCTTCTTCTGTGCATTTGCTTCGATTGAGTATAGTACTAATGATATTTGCAAAAAGAACTGATTCTGTTTGTTGTATACTATACGGAAGATCGTTTACATGTATGAGGAACGACAGTGGGCCTAAAATATTGAACGTCGGGGAACCACAAACGTGGTTTCACGCCACTCAGAATTAAGTCCCAGGACTATATTGCTTGAACCACGAAATACAACTTAATTCGACTACATTCCATTATCCTCGTTTTGCTTTTGTTGATGTTCATCTTACATCCTCCTTTCAAGACACTGTCCATTCCATTCAACTGCTCTTCCAAGTCCTTTGTTGTCTCTGACAGAATTACAATGTCATCGGCGAACCTCAAAGTTTTTATTTCTTCTCCGTGGATTTTAATACCTATTCCGAATTTTTCTTTTGTTTCCTTTACTGGTTGCTCAATATACAGATTGAATAACATCGGGGAGAGGCTACAACCCTCTCTTACTCCCTTCCAAACCACTGCTTCTCTTTCATGTCCCTCGACTCTTATAACTGCCATCTGGTTTCTGTACAAATTGTAAATTGCCTTTCCCTCCCTGTATTTTACCCCTGCCACCTTCAAAATTTGAAAGAGAGTATTCCAGTCAACATTGTCAAAAGCTTTCTCTAAGTCTACAAATGATAGAAACGTAGGTTTGCCTTTCCTTAGTCTTTCTTCTAAGATAAGTCGTAAGGTCAGTATTGCCTCACGTGTTCCAGTATTTCTACGGAATCCAAACTGATCTTCCCCGAGGTCGGCCTCTACTAGTTTTTCCATACGTCTGTAAAGAATTCGTGATAGTATTTTGCCGCTGTGGCTTATTAAACTGATAGTTCGGTATTTCTCACATCTGTCAACACCTGCTTTCTTTGTGATTGGAATTATTATATTCTTCTTGAAGTTTGAGCGTATTTCGCCTGTCTCACACATCTTGCTCACCAGATGGTAGAGTTTTGTCAGGATTGGCCTTCCGAAGGCCGTCAGTAGTTCTAATGGAATGTTGGGTACTCCCAGGGCCTTGTTTCGACTCAGGTCATTCAGTGCTCTGTCAAACTCTTCACGCAGTATCGTATCTCCCATTTCATTTTCATCTACATCATCTTCCATTTCTATAATATTGTCCTCAAGTACATCGCCCTTGTATAGACCCTCTATATACTCCTTCCACCTTTCTGCTTTCCCTTCTTTGCTTAGAACTGGGTTTCCATCTGAGCTCTTGATGTTCATACAGGTGGTTCTCTTATCTCCAAAGGTCAATTGTTCCCTTATGCTCTCCCTGAAACTCTGTACAACCTCTGGTTCTTTTAGTTTATCCAGGTCCCATCTCCTTCAATTCCCACATTTTTGCAGTTTCTTTAGTTTTAATCTACAGGTCATAACCAATAGATTGTGGTCAGAGTCCACATCTGCCCCTGGAAATGTCTTACAACTTAAAACCTGGTTCCTAAATCTCTGTCTTACCATTATATAGTCTATCTGATACCTTTTAGTATCTCCAGGGTTCTTCCACGTATACAACCTTCTTTCATGATTCTTAAACCAAGTGTTAGCTATGACTAAGTTGTTCTCTGTGCAAAATTCTACCAGGCGGCTTCCTCTTACATTTCTTAGCCCCAATCCATATTCACCTACTACGTTTCCTTCTCTCCCTTTTCCGACACCGAATTCCAGTCACCCATGACTATTAAATTTTCATCTCCCTTCACTATCTGAATAATTTCTTTTATTTCATCATACATTTCTTCAATTTCTTCGTCATCTGCAGAGCTAGTTGGCATATAAACTTGTACTACTGTAGTAGGCGTGGGCTTCGTGTCTATCTTGCCCACAATAATGCGTTCACTATGCTGTTTGTAGTAGCTTACTCGCATTCCTATTTTTCTATTCATTATTAAACCTACTCCTGCATTACCCCTATTTGATTTTGTGTTTATAACCCTGTTGCCACCTGACCAGAAGTCTTGTTCCTCCTGCCACCGAACTTCACTAATTCCCACTATATCTAACTTTAATTTATCCATTTCCCTTTTTAAATTTTCTAACCTACCTGCTCGATTAAGGGGTCTGACATTCTACGTTCCGATCCGTAGAATGCCAGTTTTCTTTCTCCTGATAACGACATGTATGGAAATGAAACATGGATGATAAATAGTTTGGACAAGAAGGGAATAGAAGCTTTTGAAATGTGGTGCTACAGAAGAATGCTGAAGAACAGATGGATAGATCACATAACTAATGAGGAAGTATTGAATAGGACTGGGGAGAAGAGAAGTCTGTGGCAGAACTTGACTAGAAGAAGGGATCGGTTGGTAGGGCATGTTCTGAGGCATCAAGGGATCACCAACTTAGTAGTGAAGGGCAGCGTGGAAGGTAAAAGAGATGAATACACCAAGCAGATTCAGAAGGATGTAGGTTGCAGTAGGTACTGGGAGATGAAGAAGCGTGCAGAGGGTAGAGTAGGATGCAGAGCTGCATCAAACCAGTCTCAGGACTGAAGACCAGAAAAACAACCATATATATATATATAATATTCATAGTTTCAGAAGGAAAAGTTAGTAATTCATTCATATGATTTAATAGGAAAAGTTAGTAATTCATTCATATGATTTAATTTTATAACGTTACATTTCAACATATTGCAGTTGAACTGTTTGTCTACTAGACTTAAGAAATAGTTAATAAAATGCATTTGCTACCTGTGACCCATCATTCATATAACTTCCGTTCAATTCAACAGTGATGTCTGGTTCTGTGGCTGATTATCCCATCACTCATGTCACTACATTCTTTAGGGCATTGGGTCTGTTGTCGGAAGTACTGATTTTGAACAATATGTGTAAGTTCCTTGCTTTTCAACAACCTTTCTTAGTAATTTTGAGTAGTTTTTGTAGTACGCAAATACTGCAGGATCCTTACTTGTTCTCGCTAAAAGATCCGTTTACCTTTTCCTTTCACAAGATACTTTAATCCCTCAAGTGATCAACAGTTTTTCACATTGCTGTTTAGTGTCCTTTCTGATTAGCTTATGTGGAAAGTTATTTTCAAATAATGACGTGAATTTATAGTGGAATGGATTAAATTTTATGTTATCGTTTGGTTCTTTGTAAATTCTTCTTTAAATCATTTGCACTGGATTCATTAATTATTGTAACTAATTTCCACTGAGGAGTAGCCACACTGTAAGGCTGTGCATCGTGATCAGAGAGAGCATTTGTCACAGGGTAAGCAGTTATTTTCTTTCTCTGAGCTTCATCAGAGAAAACATTATCAATCACAGTCCTGGTGTCTTTATCCATCCACATTGGGAAGTTAATTAGTGAGATCAAATTGTAGAAGCTAAATGAGGTATCCAGATAGTTTTTCCTATCAGAATACTTCAGGAAATCTACGCTGAAATTACCAAAGGTAGTTAACTGCTTGCTGCTGTCTGACAGATCGCTACGTAAGGCCTCCGGATTCCTCATGAATAGTTCCAAATTTCCCCTCGGATCCTATATACAGTTGCAATGAAAGGTGAACTATTTTTATGCATTAATTCACAAGCACACACTTCTATGTGCTGGTCACTACAAGAACTACTGGTCTCAATGTTTTGTGTTCGACCTAAATGTATGTAACAATTCCTCCTTTTCCCACGTTATTTGTGCATGAGTAAGATGCAATACTGTTACCTTTCACATGTAACTTACTTACCCCTATGACTCTGTGGTGTTCAGACAGGCTCAGGATGTCTATATTTTCAAATCTCTGTATATATTTTCCAAACAGACAGTAAGCTCTTGAAGCTCTTTTACATTATTACTCAATACTCTAATATTTTTATTTTACTTTTCTGCGGATTATTAAGCATTGTGTCGAGCTCTTCTGTTATTTTCACTTCTTTCAAAACAATGTGCCTCAATCCTGACTCTAACCTAAAAAATGTGCCCCTCTGATACCAGTAACCACAGGGATTTTGATATGTGCGATGGTGGACCCCTGTATGTTATCTGCAAGAAGCTCAGCCAACCTATCTTTCCCCATCCTATTTAGATGTAGGCCAGGTCTAGTATATTCCCATCTCCCAATTTTAGCATGATGCTTCTAGAACACGCTCTACGATAACTCTCGAGCTAAAAAAGAGTGATGGTGCATTAATGCTGTTGCTGTCAGAGACGGGACTGCCGAGACAGAACGTGTCGTACTCAACCGTCAACTCCGCCTCAATATATATAATTTGAACGAGCCCTACCTTCGTGCATCACCATACATTCTCGACTTCCACTATAACTTGCATGTCATTGTCGGCTGCTGTACCTACGTTAACCGTTAACACGCTTAGAGCCATTTGTGATTAAATGATACGTACTGGTAAAAGCATAGATACGACAGCCTGACACTACATAGCCACGTGAGCCCACATCAGTTCGTGTTACGTGGCTGACAGCGAAGCAAGAGCTTGATCTGGATACTGCTAAGTTTGCGTGCGTTGGGATATTCCAGTTGAATATGTAACGGGAAAAGAACTGTGGGAAAGACGTCCTATTTCTCGATGAGTAAGGAGGGATTTGGGCATGTATGGAAGTAAATGGATAATAATATTTTGAGTCGATCAGAGCGTGATGTTAAACTGGCAGGATAATCGATAATACTGCTGTCATGCACTGTACAGCGGCTTGAGGAGTTTTTGTGTTATGTGTAGGACGTTGGCAGGTGATGGAGTTGTTTGCAAGCAGGCGGTATGACCTGTGGTGGGGCTGGTAGCCGAGCTGAACGTAACTAAATCTATTGCACATCAATAGGGCTGGGAATTATGCACACTGTCATTGGAAGTTTTAGTCGCAGCTGTTGTCATCTAGAGCGAGCTGAAGACGTGCCTAGCTGTTGTCATCAAGAGCGAGCTGAAGACGAATGCATAAGTCGGTGTCAGATTCATTTGCTAGAATCTTATGGGAATCAACGCAGACTCTTGACTACTGACAGGTCGGTGAGCTAAAACAGAAGAATACATCAGGCTCGAATTCATTTGCATGGATTTTTAAGGGAGTGTGATCCACAAACTAACACGTGACAATGTAGGAGGCGAATAGCAGCAATTTCTGTCTTTATGTCACCAGGAGACTGTGGCACTACGATTCGGATCGAGGTGAAAGAGGCACTAAGATGACTGCTGTTGTGGAGGAAACATGTACACTTATTTTGTCTGGCTTGTATTTGTTGATTAATTGGTGCAGGTATGCGTGGGTTTTCAAATTAATAACTACACTACGCATATGCGCACTACCATGTGGGTATACACTGTTCTAGACGGAACACCATACCATGGTCGGTCCACTTGCGAAGAGCGCGTGAGGGGAAAGTGAACAATGCTGTGATTAAACGCTGAATCTCTCCCTACTCTTCCAGCAGCTGTCAGCTGTGAATGGATATGCGAGTCTGTTGCACCAAAGCAAAGGATTCAGTGGATAGTGTTCGTGCTGGAAGCTTTGCGATCATGTTAGAATTGTATTATGAAGGTAAAACACGATTTAAAATCTGTTCATCCATTTCCCATGAATTAGTAAGCTGTCAACGAAGACTCTGATAACATTATGCTACCGAATATGTAGCGTACTGATCACTGTAATACTATAGAAGAGATTAAGACACTTGCAGGGATATTTTTTAGAGACAATAATTCGGTGTCTATGATTTTGTAGATGTATGTGAATTTCTCTGTGTAGTCCTTATATAGTTAAGGAGCCATTAAAAATCCTATACTTGGCGTAGCGATCATAAATGAAATAGGATGTATACAGAGGCATATAGACATTTCTTATTAATCGATCATTAAGCAGGTGACCGTAAAAGTGACGACTGACTCAGTAATACTACAACGACATAGTCCACACCGTGCAATGGTTTGCGCAATATGTTTTCAGATGCAGGCTGCTGTCTGTAGCAGTTTTGAGACATTTGGAAGCTATAGCGATTTGCCGCGGATTGAGGATTAGTTTCCGTTGGATTTAAATGAAGATAAATGTAAACACTGAATCTAATATAGCCGAAGATATCCGCTACTGTTCTATTACGTCATTCACTATAAATCACTGGAAGCATTAACAGTCGTAAAAAATATATGGACGTGAGAATCCACATGATGGTGAATTTCATCCTGAACGTTAGTGTGCCATTTTTTCTCGTCGTGATAGCTCTCTACGGAGCCAGAGATGGGTGGGAGACTAGACAGCCTTCTAACTAATGGAACAGTGTCGTCGAAACATGGGTGCGTGACGTGGAGGAGAACATCACTTATTCGTCAAAATCAGGTGTATTCTAATGCTACACTACTGGCCATTAAGATTGCTACACCGAGAAGGAATGCAGAGGATAAACGGGTATTCAGTGGACAAATATACTATACTATAACTGACATGTGATTACATTTTCACGCAGTTTGAGTGGATAGATCCTGAGAAACAAGTACCAAGAACAACCAACTCTTACCGTAATAACGGCGTTGATACGCCTGGGCATAGAGTCAAACAGAGCTTGAATGGCGTGCAGCTTCAACACGATACCACAGTTCATCAAGAGTAGTGACTGGCGTATTTTGACGAGCCAATCGCTCGGCCACCACTGACCAGACGTTTTCAGTTGGTGAGAGATCTGGTGAATGTGCTGGCGAGGGCAGCAGTCGAACATTTTCAGTATCCAGAAAGGCCCGTACAGGACCTGCAACATGCGATCGTGCATTATCCTGCTTAAATGTACAGTTTCGCAAGGATCGAATGAAGGGTAGAGCCACGGGTCGGAACACATCTAAAGTGTAACGTCCACTGTTTAGAGTGCCGCCACTGCTAACAAGAGGTGACCCATACATGTAACCATCACGCCGGGTGATCTGCCAGTATGGCGATGACGAATACACTCTTCCAATGTGCGTGTACCGCGATGTCGTCAAACACGGATGCGACCATCATGCTGTAAACAGAACCTGAATTCATCCGAAAAAATGACGTTTTGCCATTCGTGCACCCAGGTTCGTCGTTGAGTACACATCGCAGGCCCATCCTGTCACTGATGCAGTGTCAAGGGTAACCGCAGCCATGCTCTCCGAGCCGACAGTCCATGCTGCTGCAAACGTCGTCGAACAGTTGGTGAAGATGGTTGTTGTCTTGGAAACGTCTCCAACTGTTGGCTCAGGCATGGAGACGTGGTGCACGATCCGTTACAACCATGTGGATAAGATGCCGGTCATCTCGACTGCTAGTGATACGAGGCAGTTGGGACCCAGCACGGCGTTCCGTATTACCCTCCTGTAGCCACCGATTCCATATTCTCCTAACAGTCATTGGATCTCGACCAACGCGAGCATCAATGTTGCCATACGATAAACCGCAATCGCGGTAGGCTACAATCGGACTTTTATCAAATTCGGAAACGTGATGGTACGCATTTCTCCTCCTTACACGAGGCATCACAACAACGTTTCACTAGGTATGGCCGGTCAACTGCTGTTTGTGTATGAGAAATCGGTTGGAAACTTTCCTCATGTCAGCACGTTGTACGTGTCGCCACCAGCGCCAGCCTTGTGTGAATGCTCTGAAAAGCTAATCATCTGCATAACACAGCATCTTCTTCCTGTCAATTAAATTTCGCGCCTGTAGCACGTCGTCTTCGTGGTGTAGCAATTTAGTGGCCATTAGTGTAGATGATCCTTGAGAATTTTGCGGGTAAGCAATACTCTAACAAAAGGGAGGTTGAGAGGTGATCTCTTCCGCCTCTTCTAATCGTTATAAGCAAATATATACCCTCCCAACCACGTCTCGTGAAGTGACTGTAGTGAGAAAATTAGAAGCTAATATGTACCTTATTTACAGACAACCACCAGTAGTAGTTAGCTCTCTTGTTTTCTCGCTAAAAAGAAGCAACTGTATTCCGTGTGTCTGTGTGCCTATAAATGGAAGGACTGATAGCTTACAGCTTAACAGGTAGGCTACTGTTACATCTAAGTATCTATGCATTCTTCTCAGCTGGCAGAAGTGGCCGTGCGGTTCTGGGCGCTGCAGTCCGGAACCGCGAGACCGCTACTGTCATGTTCGAATCCTGCCTCGGGCATGGATGTGTGTGATGTCCTTAGGTTAGTTAGGTTTAAGTAGTTGTAAGTTCTAGGCGACTAATGACCTCAGAGGTTGAGTCCCATAGTGCTCAGAGCCATACGTCGCAAGCCATAGTACGATACTTGGCGGAGAGTACCCTGTACCACTACCAGTCATTTCTTATCCTTCTTCACTCGCAAAAAGAGACAGGGAAGAAAAAGACTATTTATATGCCCCGATATGAGTGCCAATTTCTAGTACCATATCTTCATGGACTTCCGCGAAATGTATGTTGGCGGTAGTACAATCTTTCTGCAGTCACTTCAAATATGGATTATTTAAATTTTCTCAGTTGTGTTCCTCGAAGAAAAATCGCCTTCCCTCCAGGATTCCCATTTGAGTTACAAGGCCAATTTAATCCACTACCAGGAAAAATTACTCACAGTGCAAAGGGACTTTCATGGTCAGTTTAATTAATTAGACAATGAATTTGATATCAATGACGTGCCACCGGACGGGTGGAAGCGAGGGCGAGGGTGCCAGAGACATGATTCTCGAGTTAGATTGTAATCATCCGTTTTCTCGAGGCGGCGAGGTCTTTAAGGGTAGTTTCAGACTCTCCCCTTCACACAGAGAGATGGCAGTCGTAATAAAATCAGCTATACCACCCCAGTTATAAAGCGATCCGTAGGATTAACCTGACATTTACAAATCCCCTGTACAGCCATTGGGTTACCTTAAGAGACTTCATGTTGTTGTTGTTGATATGGTCTTCAGTCCTGAGACTGGTTTGATGCAGCTCTCCATGCTACTCTATCCTGTGCAACTTCTTCATCTACTGCAACCAACATCCTTCTGAATCTGCTTAGTGTAGTCATCTCTTGGTCTCCCTCTACGATTTTTACCCTCTACGCTGCCCTCCAACACTTAATTGGTGATCCCTTGATGCCTCAGAACATGTCCTACCAACCGATAGCTTCTTCTGGTCAAGTTATGCCACAAACTTCTCTTCTCCCCAATCCTATTCAATACTTCCTCATTAGTTATGTGGTCTACCCATCTAAACTTGAGCATTCTTTTGTAGCACCACATTTGGAAAGCTTCTATTCTCTTCTTGTCCAAACTATTTATCGTCCAAGATTCACTTCCATGCATGGCTACACTCCATGCAAATACTTCCAGAAACGACTTCCTGACACTTAAATCTATACTCGATGTTAACAAATTTCTCTTCTTCAGAAACGATTTCCTTGCCATTGCCAGTCTACATTTTATATCCTCTCTACTTCGACCATCATCAGTTATTTTGCTCCCCAAATAGCAAAACTCCTTTACTACTTGAAGTGTCTCATTTCCTAATCTAATTCCCTGAACATCACCCGACTTAATTCGACTACATTCCATTATCCTCGTTTTGCTTTTGTTGATGTTCATCTTATATCCTCCTTTCAAGACACTATCCATTCCATTCAACTGCTCTTCCAAGTCCTTTGTCGTCTCTGACAGAATTACAATGTCATCGGCGAACCTCAAAGTTTTTATTTCTTGTCCATGGATTTTAATACCCACTCCAAACTTTTCTTTTGTTTCCTTTACTGCTTGCTCAATATACCGATTGAATAACATCGGGGAGAGACTGCAACCCTGTCTCACTCCCTTCCCAACCACTGCTTCCCTTTCATGTCCCTCGACTCTTATAACTGCCATCTGGTTTCTGTACAAATTGTAAATAGGCTTTCGCTCCCTGTATTTTACCCCTGCCACCTTTAGAATTTGAAAGAGAGTTATCCAGTCAACATTGTCAAAAGCTTTCTCTAAGTCTACAAATGCTAGAAACGTAGGTTTGCCTTTCCTTATTCTTTCTTCTAAGATAAGTCGTAAGGTCAGTATTGCCTCACATGTTCCAACATTTCTACCGAATCCAAACTGAACTTCCCCGAGATCGGCTTCTACTAGTTTTTCCATTCATCTGTAAGGAATTCGTGTTAGTGTTTTGCCGCTGTGGCTTATTAAACAGATTGTTTGGTAATTTTCACATCTGTCAACACCTGCTTTCTTTGGGATTGGAATTATTATACTCTTCTTGAAGTCTGAGGGTATTTGGCCTGTTTCATACATCTTGTTCACCAGATGGTAGAGTTTTCTCAGGACTGGCTCTCCCAAGGCCGTCAGTAGTTCCAATGGAATGTTGTCTACTCCGGGGGCCTTGTTTCGACTCAGGTCTGTCAGTGCTCTGTCAAACTCTTCACGCAGTATCGTATCTCCTGTTTCATCTTCATCCACATCCTCTTCCATTTCTATAATATTGTCCTCAAGTACATCGCCCTTGTATAGACCCTCTATATACTCCTTCCACCTTTCTGCTTTCTCTTCTTTGCTTAGAACTGGGTTGTCATCTGAGCTCTTGATGTTCATACAAGTAGTTCTCTTATCTCCAAAGGTCTCTTTAATTTTCCTGTAGGCAGTATCTATCTTACCCCAAGTGAGATAAGCCTCTACATCCTTACATTTGTCCTCTAACCATCCCTGCTTAGTCATTTTGCACTTCCTATCGATCTCATATTTCAGATGTTCTAAACATTCATGGTGGCGTCTGATTGTACTATATCGTGTCTCCCTACCACTTTCGCGCATCGACGCTCTGAGCGTGATTTTTAGGGAATTAACTAGTTTGAACCTGGGACCTGTTGCTGGTAAGGAGACGCCAGACCACACATGACTAGCGATAATATAACCAAATACTAAATAATCTCAGCGCCAGCTCCACTGCACTCCCTGTAAAAGAATCTTAATACTAACTAAATTTAGTGGAAAGGGTTCAAGGCTTTAATATTTTTAGTTACCTCGTAAAATAACGTCGAAAAAGCAGTTAAGTTTACCATTGGAAATTTTATTCTACTCACAAAACATTTTTTAAAAAATTGCACTATTGATAAAAGGAGATGTTTTAATACAGGATGGTAAAAAATCAACTGCGTTCAACAAAAATGTGAACGAATATTCCCTGAATGGGTTTCCAAGTTCTACAATCGATCGAAGGATGACCTATGCCATATCACATCTATAATCTAGGTTTAGTTTAAGTTTCACAAAAGAGAAAACTATCAAAATGGTCTACAGTGACCCTCAATTATCTTTAGTTACTTATCTAACCTGTCGTAAATTACAGTGGTTGATGTGGCTTCTCAATAACTATAAAATACAAAAATCATCGCGTTTCAGATCTTTACTTCAAGTGACAAATGTGAACACCATGGGTTTTAATTAACGATCGACACTAGTATTACGCAAAAAAGGGGTGTAACAGATGAGACTTCTGCAGTTCTGAGTGAAGCCTTATGCGCTCAAAAATGCGGCATCGCGTGCGTTCATTACCTTGTCGGTGTTTAAGCAGCGTCAGTGCGGCAGCTGCTGGTGCAGCAGCCATCCAGCTCGCCGTCTCGGAACCAACTGTACTCTAACTTCTCCTTACTACAATTTACCGAAGTTAGTTTAAAAAAAAACTATCTGGCTATGTTTTCATCTGACCAATCAGGGTCTCAATGTTAACCTTAAGCTCCGCCTACAAAAATTCTGTCTATCCAATGAGAAACGTTATACTTTTCGTGGTGGGGCAATGTTTTTAAAGTTTGCAACGTAACAGAGACGCTAAAAAGTCTCACGCTAAAATCTGCAGCTAGTGTGGTCCTTTTAGCGTTATCGTAATATCTATACTGATCTTCTGGAGGGCTCTATCTTTTAACATGGGCTGGGGGGTGGTCCTTGACGTACCTGAGACGCGAAAAAGTCTCACGCTAAAACTTGCGGGTGGTAGTGGCCCTTTTTGTGTTATCGTAAGATCTATACTGTTTTTCTGGAGGGTTCTAGCTTTTAACATGGGCCGGGGGATGGTCCTTTACGTAACAGAGACGGGAAAAAGCCTCACACTAAAACGTGCGGGTTGTGTAGTCGTACAGGTAGGCTGGCGGCGTGGGTGTCCAGCACCTCCCTTATCGTAGGGCCTTCTAGCTTAACACGGTTCTGCTCTCGGCTTCTGTTCTCGTTTCTCCCCTCGGAACTGCGTCTGCCTCACGGTGGAAAGGTACGACATGCATTTAGGCATTCTTGTGTTAGTCTGTGGTATTCAATTTACTCACTCGTTACTTGTATTACTTTGGTTAATTTAATGTCACGATTTATTCGGAGGTATGCGACATAATACTAGATTTGCTTATTATGTCAGGGTTTTCATGGAAGGTGTTGGATTTGCCTGACACCTTACAACTTTTGTATCCCTTATTGCCTGATTCATTTACTGCATTTTTATATTTTCTACTTTCAATTAAATTCAATATTTCTTCTGTTACCCAAGGATTTCTACTAGCCCTTGACTTTTTACCTATTGGTTATCTGCTGCATTCACTACTTCATCCCTCAAAGCTATCTATTCTTCTTCTACTGTATTTGTTTCCCCCATTCCTGTCAATTGTTCCCTTACGCTCTCAATGAAACTCTGTACAACCTCTGGTTCTTTCAGCTTATCCAGGTCCCATCTCCTTAAGATCTTTCCATTTGGCAGTTTCTTCAGTTTTAATCTACAGGTCATAACCAATAGATTGTGGTCAGAGTCCACATCTGAACCCAGGATATGTCTTACAATTTGAAACCTAGTTCCTAAATCTCTGTCTTACCATTATGTAATCTATCTGATACCTTTTAGTATCTCCAGGGTTCTTCCATGTATACAACATTCTTTCATGATTCTTAAACCAAGTGTTAGCTACGATTAAGTTGTGTTCTGTGCAAAATTTTACCAGGCGGCTAACTCTTTCATTTCTTAGACCCAATCAATATTCACCTACTACGTTTCCTTCTCTCCCTTTTCCTACTGCCGAATTCCAGTCACCGATGACTATTTAATTTTTTCACCCTTCAGCATCTGAATAATTTCTTTTATTTCATCATACATTTCTTCAATTTCTTCGCCATCTGCAGAGCTAGTTGGCATATAAACTTGCACTACTGTAGTAGGTGTGGGCTTCGTATCTATCTTGGCAGCAATAATGCGTTCACTGTGCTGTTTGTAGTAGCTTACCCGCATTCCTAAATTCCTACTTATTATTAGCCTACTCCTGCATTACCCGTATTTGATTTTGTGTTTGTAACCCTGTAGTCACCTGACCAGAAGTCTTGTTCCTCCTGCCACCGAACTTCACTAATTCCCACTATATCTTACCTTAACCTATCCATTTCCATTTTTAAATTTTCTAACCTACCTGCCCGATTAAGGGATCTGACATTCCATGCTCCGATCCGTAGAACGCTAGTTTTCTTTCTGCTGATAACGACATCCTCTTGAGTAGTCCCCTCCCGGAGATCCGAATGGGGGACTATTTTACCTCCGGAATATTTTACCCAAGAGGACGCCATCATCATTTAATCATACAGCAAAGCTGGATGCCCTCGGGAAAAATTACGGCCGTTGTGTCCCCTTGCTTTCAGCCGTTCGCAGTACCAGCACAGCAAGGCCGTTTTGGTTATTGCTACAAGGCCAGATCATTCAGTCATCCAGACTGTTGCCCTTGCAGCTACTGAAAAGGCTGCTGCCCCTCTTCAGGAACCACACGTTTGTCTGGCATGTTAACACATACCCCTCTGTTGTGGTTGCACCTACGGTATCGCTGAGGCACGCAAGCCTCCCCACCAACGGCAAGGTCCATGGTTAATGGGGGGAAGAGACTTCATAGGTGATGCATTTGACTACCATAATAGAGTTCGAAAGTGACGAGTCATACTGTGACAGATAAAGAGCTTGCTCTTAACATTCCGTCATGACCCAAAAACGAGTTTAATATTATAGTCACATGATGTAGGATGTAACAGATATTTAACTGATATCAACAGTTTTTTTCCGAATGTTAGAGCCTATTCCATACCCTCGTACAGGATTCTCGCACTAAGAACGATACGTTAGCCATGTGTAAACGTTCGTATGTTCCGATTTTTTCTGCCTTCGAAAATAGTGCGCATAAAATAGAGGAATATACATTTCACATGAAAAATTCCAAGTGCATGAACAACAATGTCCCAATCTCAGATTGAGTAAAGCGGATTTCTTAAAGTGCGGATTCTAGATAAGGGGTGGAATTGCAGTCAGAACGCTGTGTGCAAGCCGCACCTGCTTGTCTCACAGTGTGCTAGAAGGTAGGAAAGCCAGTCAGCAGCAGCGGTTGGCCTGGTCACGGGGGCTCCGCCTAGCGGAAGCTGTGGCTTACAAGGGGAGTGCCAGGGTTGGGAAATGAAGTTCGGAGTGGGACGGCACTGCCCCATACAGTTACAATGCCGCAGCCATACGGCCAGATGGCCAGCCATTCACCAGAAAAACGCTCCGAAACTTTCAGTCCTACAGTACATGATACCCATGCGTCCGGTCACTGAACCAAAGGGCGTGGTGGCCGATGCAATATTGGTTACATTTCTTGCTTCGTGTTTTCAAAGTATCCTAAGTTGATGGCACAGAAGTTGTGCAACACTGTGATAGATTCCTTGAGTGAAAACACTATCGAGTTTTATGAAGAGTTACTTCACGAGAATGAAGGTGGTGAAGATGTAGAATTCGAAGTGGTTACAATAGACGATTCTTCGGTCGAGTATGAATCCCAGGGAAAAAATCCAAAGAGCCTGCATATATTCCGCTAGAATACAAAATACAATCAGTCAACATTGCGAAAGCACATCCTCGGTGCAGTATGCAGACGCTGAAAAGTAAAGGATGTAACCGTTACAAATAAATAAATAAATAAATAAATAAATAAAATAAAAAAGCAATATTTATCACATTGGGGAGACGAAATTAAAAAGGGTGGATCTGTATTTGACAAATACACAGAGATAGATTCGTGGACTTACGATCGTTTTGTCGAAGCTCGGCAAAATTACCAGCAAGTTACCACTCGAAATCTGCAAACAATGGACTTTAGCAGCGGCATTACAACATGAAAACTATGAATTTAAGCTTCTAGTCGATGGGTGGGGAGATTTAAACATCGGCACAGAATTCGTCAACGGAAAGTAACAAAATTCGTATCACGAAAGGAAACAGTGACATTGAAAGAAACCGTGGCCGTTGCAGAAAGACACAAATGAAATCACATTCTATAAATGGTATTTTAAACAACGAATACCCTTTTGAATAATTCTCTTATATAACCATGTAATTGCACAGTCGTTTTGGTCATTAAATATGGTAGTGTTTCATTTGCTTCCAGGTTGTCAGTACCAGTCTACTTTCAACTGGACTCTCACACATAAAGGAGTGGACATGAAGAAAGTTACGCGCTCATATACAATTTGGTATTACTTTTTCTGGACGTGTCCTGCCGAGTGTTTTCGTATGTCTGCAAGAGACAACAGATGCATTTGGACCCCGAGTCCAGAAGACGATCGATGAATACGCTAAAACATACAATAACGTCATTATGACGTCATAAAAATCTGGAAAGCTGACTACAAACACGTACAACGAGTTTCTTAAAACTTATTTGAAGCACTGTGTTGGGAACAAAAGGTTTCTCCTCATCGGCGACACCCGGGGAGGGCAAACACAACCAAAACTGAATGACGAGGATTTCTTGGATGACGCACAACGTCCCAACTGTACCTTAAAAGTTAATCCACCGAAGTGTACACCAATAGTGCAGCCCCGTGATGTTTATTTTTACAGGTAGGTGAAAAATTTCATTAGATGCCTGCAAAATTGTGACACGTTAATTGAACAGGAACGAGAGATTAATTCACGAGAAGATTGTATTAAAATTCACTCGATCATTCACCATCAGTCATCATCTCATGTTTTTCACAATATGATCCAATACGCATGTTTCGCGTTGAAACTGACAGCAGAAAGACACATCTTTAGAAGTGTTAAAGAGGTCTACTTTTCGACAGATATCCTCAAAACTCGCTGCTCGTATAAAAAAATCTTCATTTATTCGATGAGTAAATTGTTCAAACAATTTTAGTTTCGAGTGTTTTTATGACACATATCATTCTAGCTCTTGTTTAATTTGGGAATCCAGCGAATAAACACATCATTATTTATAGTCTTCGCAATACGTATTTTATTCTTCCATGCACACAGTTTTCAATATACAATACGAACGAATATTTGAAGGCAATAATTTGGTTGTAAAAGTTAAAAATGCTTTAAAAACAAAAGTTACCAATTTGAACGTTATTGTATTTTTTAATAAGGAAAAGCAAATAGATACTTTGAAAATACGAAGCATGAATTTTTACCAATTTTGCATCGGCCATTGCGCCATTCGGTTCAGTGAGCGGACGCATGGGTATTATATGCTGTAGGACTAAAAGTTTCGGAGCGTTTTTCTGGTGAATGCCTGGCCATCTGGCCGTATGGCTGTGGAATTGTATCTGTATGGGGCAGTGCTGCAAACACGCGCCCTCCCACTCTGAACTTCATTTCCCAACCCTGGCACTCCCCTTGTTAGCCTGTTGCAGCTGGCAGGTACAAAGAAAGGCTCTTGCTCTTCTAGTGCACAATAAACTTGGTTGCTGGACTAGGCTGGATGTGACTGGACAGTGTTTTCGTCTTGAGATGCTGTACTCATATAAGATTATGAGCACTATATTTTTGAAAATATCGCACGATGTGTTCCCACATTTCTGCACATTTCTGTTGGTTAGAATGTGACTTCCAAATCGTAAATAGGTATAAGAGTGGTTTCCTCATTATTCGTATATGCATGGATTTATAGCGGCTCTGTTCTCTCCCAACTCAATGTCGATGCATTCATCCTTAATGAAACATTCCCCCAACTATATCATACTATCTGAATTTCTCCTTATATCCTCAGTCATACAGATAATACTCTCCCCCTGGCCAGATGTGGAGCTGCAATTGCCCACCATAAAAACATCCTTGTTCAGCCACAATCCTTACTCAAATAACCAACAGAACACCTTCAGCCTATTCTTTAAAACCCTAACCTTGCCTGCAGTACTATCTACATTCGACCTAATATTCCTGTCCTCTATGATTTCCTTACAATGTCGATAGTACATTTCCATTTATATTATTGCTGCTGACCTTAACATCCATAGCAGATCCCCTTTCGAATTCCATGGCGCCAGACATGCACTAGACTCAATGCTACACCCCCAGTTAACTCTTCCAAGAGCTGAAAAGCATTCCATTTGCTTACTGGCACCCATCGCATCCCTCACTGGCTGATCCTTCACAACAGACTTCCCTTAGCCGACATCCTGGGCAAAGCCAATCAATTTGCATCTTACATCTCTGACAGTTTCCCTATCACTGATACACACAGTTCGACTATTCCCAATTCCTTACTGTCCAAGACATCACAGTACCACCTCCGGCTCTCAGTTTCTGGTACATGAATAGCATATCAAACACAGAGTTATACACCCCAATCACAGACAGGGCATAAAAGAAGTACTTCACAGGAAACGATCCTTTGCGAAAATCTGTATCTTTTTTATTTATTAATTATTTAACCTGATCAGATTAGGGCCGTCAGGCCCTCTCTTACATCGAACCAGTGTTTCACACATGCAGCATTTCACACATCAGAGTTACATCATGACAATAGTTTAAAAAGAAAATTAGATAACTCTATTGACAATATGAATAAAAAGTAATGACTAAGACCTAATAAAGTAAATGCTGGCAGTATTTTTACGACAGGTTCTAGACATACAAATTATGATAAAAGCAATAATGATAACAGTAAAAAAACAAATAAAAATGATAAACATGAGAGAAATTGGCAATAGTAATGAAGATTTGTGCAGATGTACATTAATATCTTGGTGAGTAAGGTACATATTTACTAGTATAGCGGGTTTTGGGGAAGGGAGATTTAAGGAGGGGGAGAGAGGGAAGTAAAGAGGTGAAGTGCACTCATGTACAGAGGAAGGCATTACTGTTGCTTAAGTAGATACGTCACTAACTGTCTTTTGAAGCCGGACTTTTTTTTTAAGTTCTCTGACATAACAAGGGTTCCCGCTACTGTAAAGGACTTGGAAAAGGTGACTGAGGGATGCAGTAGAACAGAGAGGATTTAATTATGATGGGAACGTGTGTTTCTGTCATGTTGTTCGGACATAAGCATTAAGGACGAGGAGAGATATGGGGAACAGTGTACATTTATAAGGCAGTAGATGAGACAGACTGTATGGAAATCTCTGCGTTTGTCTGCACGCAGCCAGGTTAATTTTGCATATGCTTGTGTAATGTGATCAAAAAGTCGAACGTCACAGATATATCGGACGCAGGCCCTCTTGACCAGTTCCAGACGTCGCGAAATTTCCTGAGATAGGCCTTGTAGGATAATATCGCTGTAATCAATGATTGGAAGTATAAGCGTTTGTACTAATTTCTTTCTCTGATCGAGAAGGAAAAGTTTTTTATGATTTTGTAGGACATTACCTATCACCATTTCAAAGAATGCTTTATCTCCTTTCTCATGACCCTTGTAGCCCCATATAACACCATACTCTCAACAGGCTACCTGTGAAAAACCTCCAAAATCTTGCTTTTTCCCAAACCAAAGAAACCCCAACCTGGTACCTCGTCATATTGCCCCATCTGCCTCACCTCAGTGCTTAGCGATGTCTTTCAATCCATCCTCTTCCATCACGTCCACCGCCCCCTGCACCAATATCATCTGCTTCCTGTTACTCAGTGTGGCTTCCATCCTTCCAGCCGGCCGCTCTGGCCTAGTGGTTCTAGGCGCTTCAGTCCGGAACCGCGCTGCTGCTACAGTCGCAGGTTCGAATCCTGCATGGATGTGTGTCATGTCCTGACGTTAGTTAGGTTTAAGTAGTTCTAAGTCTAGGGTACTGATGACCTCAGATGTTGAGTCCCATAGAGCTTAGAGCCATTTGAACCAATCCAACCATCCTTCCTTCTCTGCTGATGATGAACTGCTGAACTACACCCATCTCCTATCCTAATGGCTCAACAACCATAAATCCGCTATCTTTGTCTCCCTTGACCTAAAGAAAGTGTACGACTGCCTATGGAGCTCTGGCCTCCTTTTCAAACTCCGCATATATGCACTTCCCATCAGCTATGTCCAGCTTATTGCGTCCCTTCTTTCCAATCGCCTATCCTTTGTCCTCATTAAAAATTTCCCATACCTTCCACCCAACTGCAGAAGTGCCCCAAGGTTCCGTTCCTTCCCCCTCCAGACTCTTATACATCGCTGATATGCCCAAACCATCGCCTTATGTCAACCTCCTTCAGTAATTGATGACACTGCTTTCCATACTCTCTGTCTTATGCTCCAGAAATCCCAAAGGTCCGTCCAAATCCACGTAAATCGCTTTACCTCCTGGTGTAACCAATGGCTCCTTAAGATTAGCCTCTCCAAAACTAAGGCAAAAATTATTGACTTCTACCTCATCATTTATGACTACCCCATCTAGCGAAATAAAACACTAAAATACCTTGGACTAACCTTCAACCGGCAACTAACATGAAAACCCCACCTAATAACCATCCAAAAGAAGGCCAACAATAGACTAAATCTAGTATAACTAATAACTAAACGAATATGGGGACTACATTTCTCCATTTTCCTACACATGTAAAAATCCTTAATCTGCTCCATCCTTTGCTATGAAAATGCTGCATGGATATCTACCCCTCCCAAGTTCTTTAACTCCCTCCAGATCCTTCAATACTATGCACTCCACCTCACTTTCTGCATATGTTTACTTCCTCCTTAAGGACCCTGTACCAACTTATCACATTACCACCTCGCCTCACTCACACTGAACATCTCCAAATAATATACACCGTCTGCAAGCTCAACTTCAGTAGTCTTACCGTTTCCCCTCCACTTTCGAATCCTCATATGCTACCACACATTCCACTAACTCTCCTCTTATACACCCTCCACATGCTCTTCCACAGATATTTCTACCATCTCCTCCTCCCAGGTCATGAACTCCACACTGACTTTTACCCATCCTACCAGCTGTAGGTCCACTCCAACCGATCCATCTTATCAGGGCTTCTTCTATCTTCCCTCCTCATGTCACTACCCCCATGTTTTCTTTCTACTTTCCTTTTCACACCACCCTTTTCCCAACAACTATTAGTGTCACCAATTCCCCCTCTACTTTATTGTCTCTTTTATCTCAACGAACACTCCTACTTCATTATTGCTAAGCATCAGTTGTCCATCCTTACAACTCCACATCTTTATTCTCTTATGTAGCCAACCTTTTGCCCTTCAACAACCGTTCTATCAATTTCTAGTGACAGAAACATGCTTTAAACACTTACTGTGTTTACTTTAGCTTTTGGTATTGATCTTTTTTAACTGCCAGTGCAAGAAATTCTTTATTGTGTACCTAAAAGAATCTTCCATTTTATTTTTAGCATTAAATAGTTTTAAATTCAACACAACCATCCACACTATATGTTGTTATTATCTCATTTAACTTGTCATTGACAACTAGCTGAAGAGAGGCTTGCCTGTACGACCAACAGCTCAAACCCTGCCTATGTGGGTTACAGGGGGATGAAATTACAATGAAGAAAAAACAGTAGCACTGGGACAGGTGGTCGCTGTCCTAATATAATTACCCATTCTTATGTCCGTTTCAGCAGCTACTCACTTGTAGATCAACAGGTGGCTACTCCCCTACACTTAACTGACAGTTCTGCAAGGTTCGCAGAAGAGCGTCTGTGTAGTTTGGAAGGTAGGAAACGAGTTCCTGGCAGAAATGAAGTCGTGCTTGGGTAGCTCATTTGGCAGAGCTCTTGCCCGCTAAAGGCAAATATCTCGAGTTCGTGTTTCGGTCCGGCACACAGTTTTTATCTGCCAGAAAGTTTCATATCAGCGCACACTTCGCTGCAGAGTGAAAAATCGCATTCTGGTTTACTGCTATTATTTTTACCGCGAACCCTTCCCACATAGGGTCGTTGGATAGAATGGCTGGAGCAACCCTGTACTGCTGGACCATCTGCGAAAATATCCTCTCTACATCCAGCAGGTATTGACTGGGTAGAGCTACTCTTTAGCACTCGATGACAAATGGAGGGGAGTTAGATTGTGCCGTTATTCTGGGTCACCCGACTTGAATTGTGACGTCATATTTAGACTGTGCCAGTACCCAAAGATGATGAAATGAAGAGAGTACCCCACATCCTTCTATGACAGAAAAGTACATAGACATGAAAATAGAATTTTTATTAATGATGAATATATTATTATAAATTATTATTATTGTAATTGTTATTATGTATTCTGCTACACAATGAACTTACATTTGAATATACTGCCAAAATTACAATTTGCCCCGAAAATATGAATTTAGTGTCAATTATGAATTTCCCGCCAATAGGGAGTGGAAATGGAGAGACGAACCCTGTCTCCAGCAAAATGATTAAGTGAGGAATATGTAAACAGAATTTTATAAATAAGCAGTATATACTTGACTCTGGTTTCAATTTCGTGTCGTGAGATCCTTCCAGTCCAATAGCTCAGCATAGACTGAGCGGTTTTTCCCGACCATTTTTTTTTCCAGATGGGATGAGGTTAGGGATGTGAGGGCAGGGCGAATGGGTGGGAACTGCTGAGAATTTCCCAGAGGAGGATGGGAGAATGAACCTCTGATGGCTAATTTCCAAATGTGGATACATGATTAACTAATGTGATATAAATTTTAAATCAAACGTCTGCCACAGTTAGTTTTGCTCCACTACTCCTTTACACATGAAAAATGGCATTTTCGTTAGGATTATAACACGTCTGATGCGCATTACATATAACATATGCTGATCCACTGCCATAGAAAATGTTTTATTTTAAAGAATGGCATGTCGAGTAGAAGAAAGAGATTTTTAAAATCTATGTTTGTAATTCCATTTTAATGTATTCCATTGTGTTTTCTGAGGTTATGGTCTGAAATGAAAAATACATTATTGTTGGATCCGACATAATAGTAAGAAACTGTAAGCACTTAGAACTGTGAAAAAATAGGCATTACAGTTCTTGTTCGAGCATCTCCATTTCTTTTCATCAGGGTACATGTAAGGGCAGGCCGGCGCAAGCCCTTGGCTCTTCTACCTACTGGACGAGTAACAGAATTCGGATGGATGATTAATGGAACCTTCCTCAATCTTTCTTAAGTGCATATTTCAGTGGGTGCGGATGTCGCTGGGTGTGGTTTGCAGATGGGGTGAGGTTAGGGAGGTAAGGGCAGGGTGAATTGGTGGGAAAGGCTGGGAATTTCCCAGAGGGGGATAGGAGAAGAAACCGCTGATAGCTAATTTCTCAATGCAGGGGGCGAATTAGTTACTGTCGAGTTTCTTGTATGCACATCTGCCGGCTATCCAAAACGCCCACCTGGCCCTAAGGTTCATGGCTTTTACAACTAACGGCACAGCCCTACGTGGCCACATTCTCCACGCCATGGTGCTGCCTCCCATCCATTGCTGCTTGAAGCCCATCTTCCAACTATCGTCGCCAAACGGGAAGTAAGGGGATAGTTCACCATCAATGATGTCTGCGTAACCTTAATGGCTTCATGACTGTCAAAATGGAAAAAGTTCAGACAGCGAATCAATGTCTCCCATTCACGCTGTGAATGAGCAAGGAAAGTAATTAGGGCAGACTTAAGATATCGGTTAGCAGTTTCCAAGAAAGATGGTTGCAGGTAGTAGGATGTGGTAGTGGAGTGATATATCGCATTTCCGAAGCAGAATTTCTTAAATTGTCACCATGCCAAAATGTGGGCACTGTCACTGACTATTGTCCACAGAGAGCTAAGGATGGGAAATGTATTAGATGGATGATGGACAGTCAAGCCTGCAATTAACACTCACTAGGCACCATATACACATATCTTGAGAACACATCCACTACCACCATCAAGTAACGATTGCCATTAAAGGTTCGCAGAAAGGGGCCTACATAATCAATAAATTGCTTATCCATGTGATAATCCTCCATATAGCACTGGGAAAACGCCTCTCAAGGGTTCGAATTCGGCTTGGCTGGATTTTCATTGCTTACACTCTCCCACTAATCTCCTGATATCTTTACACAGTGTAGGCCAGGTGAGGCTCTCTTTAACCACGGTCATATTTTTAACCATCCCCAAATGCCCCCCTATCAAGGAATTATGGAAGTACCGGAAAATCAGTGGCTCTAACTCACCAGGCACACAAATCTTGCCTCTCTGAATGCTCTGAGTCTGGCGACATTTGCTGCATTTTTCCATTCTATACCCAGGCACCCATTTACCCATAATTAGCCATTTCTTAATTTTCAGCATTGCAGTATCTTAGCTCTGTTTTTCCGTGGGATAAGCAAGCAGCTACGAAACTTCGGTCAACACTCCCACGACTCATCTCGGACATTCTGCTTCCTGCTGATCGTAACTGCCGCTATCAGGTTTCTCAAACATCCGATACAAGGCATCCACCATGGAATTCTCCAAGCCTAGTTTATGTTTCGCTGTGCTGCAAAACGCCGAAATACGAACCGCACAACAGATGATACGTCCTGTCTATCTGATGCGGACAAGCACCCAACTCAGCGCCTGCTTATCGGTTTCGAGTGTAAACAAGGAGATTTTAAACAAATCCAGGGCGTAAATTACCGTCATGGACTCCCACTCGTAAGCAGAATATCTTAAATGGAAGGAGACCCCTCGAGGCATATGGAAGAGATCAGAAATCGCCCTGACCTTCTTGTAAAGCACGGCACCAACACCCGAAGTTTAGGCGTCGGTCTGCACAACAAAAGGCAGTTCAAAGTCTTTGATAGGGCTGAGGGTTTGCTAAGGCTGTATTAATGGCATCGAAAGTTGATTGCTGTGTTTCTCCCCACTTGGAGTTCGCCCCCTCCTTGGGTAACTTACTCAAGAGAGCTGCCAACTGGGCGAAATTTGGGACGTAGTTCCTAAAAAAATTCACTACGGCTACAAGTCAGGCCATTCATTTCTTAGTCTTGGGTGGGAGAAACCTCCTGCCTGTCCGTAATCCACTCCTGATCAATCTTCACCCAGCTTACTGAAACCAAATTACTTAAGACAGAAAATTTCCTCCTGGGCCAAATTTATTTTTGAGGGCTTCACTGCCAGACCAGGGACACGAAACCGAGTACGATCCTCTTCGAGATATTGTAGGTGTCTTGGAGGTCGCACTACCGACCACCATGACCACCACCACCACTACCATCACCACCACCACGACCTCTCATACCGCGATTCTCAATTCAGCACTGTAATTGTTGCCGTTCCTATAAAAGGGTTTTACTATCAGCGCACGGCTTCCCTTCTTGATAGCCGTACCGTTCACTGACGTTATGGCTTGTCAAATGATAGTGTAGATTTCATACCGTCATCCAAACTGTGTACACAACCAGATCTGCACCTGGTAGCCACAACTGGAACCAATTTGTTTCCCAACGTAAATTTGTTCCACATTAGCACATTAGCATGTCTAACGACTTTCACTGCACTACGATAATTTGAACCCACCCTGAACCCCTTAAGTAACTAACTCTAATTATAGCCACCTGGTGTATAAAGCGCAATAGTTTAGCTATTCTGGTACATTTTATTGACCTGGTTATTTATGTTGTTGAAACTTCGTTTATATCTTCCTTTGTCTCGTAAGAAGTTGTGTGCACAACGCCGTTATCAACCTGTGGGGACATGGGATGGCGCACTAGCCCGTTTATATCAGAGTAGGAGCTAGGGGGGAATATTGTTTCTTCTCCCCCACACCACTTTTTCCTCCAATATAACACTTTGTGCAGTTGCATTAGTGCCAAGTTTATTCTCCAAGCTTATTATGTGTTTGTAGACTGGCATGCGATGGCGACATTGACTATACACACGTCGACGAGGCATATTGCTTGATTGCTGTTGCAGATATAGCTCACAGCGGAATGATTCCGCTGGTCTGCGTTGGAAGCTTTTATACTGAGCGCATGACCTTGATTACTTAAGAGCGCTTGAGCGTTATCCCATACGCGTGCTCCAGTCTCTCTAGGAGCACGCTTACCAGCTGGTGAGACCGCCCATGCGGGTTGCATCAGGCAGGCTCGCAGGCGCTCAGTGGCCAACGCGGCACCATGTTTTAGATTTATTTCAAATTGGTGCATGCTTGAGACCCCGTTCACCAGATGTACGTCTAGCGATAGGCGGCTGACGCTACAGATCAGACTTTCTTCATAATTATATTACAGGGTTACATCACCAGTCACAGACTGGACTGGAATCATTCTCCAACCGGGATGTTATCGCTTACATGACGTGACATTGTGGAATAAATGCTAAGACCCAATTCAGACCTAGTTATGTATATAGCAATATGCCTTTTTCATTGTATTCCCGCTCCTGTCATAAAGTTAGTAATGATGAAAAAATACATGTGTGGATGAAAGGACTTGGTGTACTTGCTGACAGTGTAACTGATGATGTATCCCTGTACTATAATTAATAATGAAGTCTGATCTGTAACGTCAGCCAACAACCGCTAGATGTACATCTGGTGAACGGGGGCTCAAGGATGCAATAATTAGAAAAAATCGGAGACATAGTGCCGCGTTGGCCGCTGAGCGCCCTCGCAGAGGCGCTCAGTCATCACCACAAATTCGCTTGACCTAAAGGCGGAGCCTGTTCGTAAATGGTATCGGGGCAATGTAGAAATAACACGAAGGCTTGTTGAAAAGTAATGCTTCTGAATTTTTTATTCGGTTCTCAATGTCGTTTCTGGCATTACAAGTCATGCATATTACTCGGATGACTTCCTTATTTCGCTGCTGTAAGTTCCAGCCCTCTGCCGCTACAGGTCTCCGCACTGCAGCTTGTAACATGGCGGTGTGTAAAGCAATTATGACAGCGCCTGAGAAACACCTCAGACAGCCTCTTCTTAAGCACGACAATACCAGGCCACCTACGAGTACTGCAAACTTTGCAAAAGTTCGACGCGTTGGTTTCACTGTCAAACATCACCTCCATCACCCTCCATTCAGTCCCGACTTGGCCTCATCAGATTTTCCAAATCTTAAAGAACACTTTCGAGGACTTTCAAACGGTTCAAATGGCTCTGAGCACTATGGGACTTAACATCTAAGGTCATCAGTCCACTAGAACGTAGAGCTACTTAAACCTAACTAACCTAAGGACATCACACACATCCATGCCCGAGGCAGGATTCGAACCTAATCAGATGTGTAGGAAAATTTTATCTTTTACGACGCGCGTAACTGAAATCTACGAGAGAGTGTAACGCTACCAGAGCAACCAAATTGGCAATCGCGTATAATGTTCGTTTTCTGTGAAGGGTTTAACCTGTCCGTGTCTGTATCAAATGACAAGAAATCGGGCTATAATTTGATAATCGCGAAGTAAGTGTAACAGTAACAACAGCAAGGCAAAGTGATTTTATCTTACGTCCTACTAACACGAAAGTAAACTGTAATTATCTATACATGCGGTGGCCAACCTAATTAGGCAATGCAGTATCAAGTTTTCTGGTAAATCGGAAATAATTTCACCTATGAAAATTAACCTCACCTGATACCCTAACTAATCTCTTCTTGCACAGTTACTCTCATTATTGGACGGCCGCGGTGGTCTCGCGGTTCTAGACGCGCAGTCCGGAACCGTGCGACTGCTACGGTCGCAGGTTCGAATCCTGCCTCGGGCATGGATGTATGTTATGTCCTTAGGTTAGTTAGGTTTAAATAGTTCTAAGTTCTAAGGGACTGATGACCACAGCAGTTGAGTCCCACAGTGCTCAGAGCCATTTGAACCATTTGAACCAACTCTCATTATTACACAGCAAGTTGCCCTAGCAAACAACACAACAGCTAACCCTTATGCAGAACATAGAATGGCCAATAAATGCGGAAATACACACTGTCTCACAATAAGACTTGCTATTGGCACAAAAACTGTACAGTGTAATGAAGAATACAGACGGACATATGAAGCTACTAAAAAGTTTGACTGGCAATAGCACGAATTACTATTATTTTAACTAACTGTCACAAAAAGATCATGATGTTGAAACAGTATTGAATACTACGGGCATCAGAAATTTGCACATGAAGTTACTGTATATAAATATGCAGTACAGTTATTATTTGTAAGAAAAGTTTTGGTGCAGAATAAATGATTCCACTGATTGCTCAGAAAGAGCCTTTACTTTCATTTATCACATAAGTTAAGCAGCTTATGGGCTCCCTTAAACTGGTGTGGTTTGAAGAACTGTCATCAGTTGTAAATGGTAACATACAAAATTAAAGAAAATTGCAAACACCTTTAGTAATAATTCTCAGTATAAGGAATAATGCAGAATTATTATAACACTAGCAACTCATTGGACTCAAACTGCCTTTGTAAACTACTGCAAAACTTGGAAAACCACTTTAAAACCACATATAAGAAGAAACAAATAGTTACAAATTTACAGACCTCTTCCAGGTGAATTAATAGTTCTATGTTATAACAACTTTTACTTATAGACAACTACAGGCACTTTATATTTTTGTCATTGATTGTTTAAATGGCAGCTTCTTATTCAGGGAAAACCTTGCTTGACGAGCACGCTGTAGGAAACTTTAAGGTGAAAAATTATGTGCAGTAAGTTATTTACTATTGTACAGAAATAACCAAACTACATACTCCTCAGAGTCAATGAACCTGAAAAAGTTTACATTGCCAAAATTGTCAGTTTAATAAAAAACAGAGTACTTGGAATTAATTCATATGGAAAAGACATTGTGAAGGAATGTGACTGGATGTGAAGACGGGTGTGCAGACGTAAATCAAAAGTTTCACAAAAAGTTACTATTCATTAGATAATACCTGGTACACTGGATGTACATATTTAGGTAACTTTTCTCTTGAAGGTGACTGCGCTTGTGACCAATTACAGTGGCTATAAAATAGGGTGATCTGACACCTCTTGACGCCGTAAATTTAACCAGACGGAGCCAAGTGATACTATGCTCGAAAGGCAATTTTAAATTCCGTCCGAGCATCATTTACGTGCTCGCAAACTGTTCTTGTCTAAATTTATACCTCCAAACAATACAGGCTGACCAAGTACTAAACCCAGCTTTGATTACAATGTTAAGTTGCTAGGTATGAGCAGTAGCAATGGTAAATGTTATAAACGATGTCTGGAAAGCAAGGCTGTTCCCCTGTTACAGGCACGTACTTACAGACTATGACTTTATTATACACCGGGAGTTTGACACAAGCAACGGAGTAAATATGAATCCAGATGGTATCCGACCATCACTCAAAATCAGCAAGCCACATGAAGAGTTACCAGATCTAGTAAAATCCGCACGTTCTGGATCTGTTATGTAGCTAACATTGTCAGTATACAGGGACAGTTTGAGAGATTCATAGAGAATAAAGCTGTAGCGGAATGAAAGGAGAGAAAAACGAAACTTTTGTTCTTAAAAGATGAGGTACACGAAACATGATCTTCCATCTCTCCAAGTCTGACACAAATTTGTATAGGACGATGCTTCTGATTTGTGAACTTCGGTATTAATAAACCGATTAAGCCGTATTTATTCCTTTCCTATTGGATCACTACTGCCTTCGTAGCACTGAAAGCTACATCTTCAGGTGAACATGTAACTAAGACATTAGAGCTGAAAAGCTTGGATCATTGTTCTAACCATACCTTCTCCATCAGTACAAAACACCACTAAAAGGCGAAATGCCAAAGAATAAAATAGCCGGATTCCAATATAGTGTGACCGAGCAAGGTGGCGCGGTGGTAGCACACTGGACTCGCATTCTGGAGGACGACGGTTCAATCCCGCGTCCGGCCATCCTGATTTAGGTTTTCCGTGATTTCCCTAAATCGCTCCAGGCAAATGCTGGGATGGTTCCTTTCAAAGGGCACGGCCGACTTCCTTCCCCATCCTTCCCTAATCTGATGAGACCGATGACCTCGCTGTTTGGTCTCTTTCCCCAAAACAACCCAACCCAACCCTCCAATATAGTGCGTGGGTCCACTTCCACGGCTTGAACGCAATCGCGGACAGGACACGCTACCGTGTGCTCCATCATGAAACACGTAGTTTGGATATATGCTCGTCATGGCCTGCTCTCCGTTGTCACTCCTAGCCCACACGTTTGATAGGTCGGTTCTTCTTAACCCGCAGCAATTCTCCTCAGACAGATGTGACATGTGCTACAAGTTTGGTTGAAATCGCCGTGGTTAGTGGTTTATAGTGGAATATATATATAACTATAAATAGGCCTATACCTAATTATAGTCCGCCCCCGGTAGCTGAGTGGTCACAGTCCGGCCTTCACCGCCGTGCAGTGCGGACGTGTTGTTGTTTCCGCCTGCGGAGCGCGCGCGCTCGCTGTTGTTTACATTTCAGCGGCCGTCACTTACGTGTCGCTTACGTGCACGAGAACCATGGCCAACCGTTTTCGAAAATCAACATTACGATTCAACTTCTGCAACGACTACGCACGACCAAAGGCCTTGGAAGTGGAACGCTTCCTACGCGACGTTGCTAAGATCCCAGCTTCCGACATCTTGGGCATCCATTTGTCCATATTAAGCAGTACTGTGAACGTCAAAGTCGTCAATCACGCGGTATGTGAAAGAATACTTCGTGACACCAACCATGGATTACGCTTTTGCCAAGCCGACGGCAAGGTCGGAGCGGTCACTGTCGACCACGCGGGCTTAGGAATGCGCACCATATGAGTTTTCGAACTCCCGTTCGAGCTCCCCGCGGAAGACGTTATCGCAGCTTTCCGCCCCTATGGCACTGTACATGGCCACACTGAAGAACGCTAGGCGCAATTCCAAACGCACCCCGTTCTTAACGGTGTACGGCAGATCACCATCGACCTTCCTCGCCGCGTGTCGTCTTACCTGCAAATTATCGGGTGCGGCAAAGAAGGCCACCTCAGATCTGAGTGTCTTCAGCGACGAATCACCCAATTGCCAGCCTCTACCGCGGCTCCTCCGGCTCCGACGACGATTTTACCGATCACCTACGCATCGGCGCTCTCTTCTCCTCCCACCGGCCGCCGCCCATCGGACCACGTACCGGTGACCGTTCCAGCTGCTACGGATACCGCCTCGGCCGACACGTCGCGCTCAAAGCCTGACGCTACTACGGCGCCACTACCAACAGCGATGACTTTCGACACCCACCCGCCTGAACATATGGACACCCCTTCATTTGATGTTCCCGCGAAGGCCTTCCTCTCAGAGCGACGCGACTCCCTTCCGTCTTCCGACACGGAGGGAAGAACCCGCATACAACGTTCACCTAAGAAGTGCAAGAGGAGGCGCCGTACGGTCTAGGAACGAGACGGATCACCACCCCCCGATGCTCCAGAGGCCGTCCGACCCGACGAGGCCTCAGAGAACCTACACAAAGACACGAATAACGACAACATGACGCCGACTGTGGCTGTGTCGATGCCAACTCTACTGGCTCGCTCAGGTGCTCCAGAACCAATGGACTCCATCGATGCGACTGCCGCCGAGAAGTCCTCCGCCCCTACGACCGAAGTGGAACGTACGACCATCACAACGACAGCGCCCTCAATGGTCTGGAGTGAGGACGTCGATGAGGACCCGGACCACACGCTGGGGACAGAGTTACCCCAGACGGCAGCATCGTTACGCCGCTGATAACGCCGTCAGGTGGCGCACGTCACGACTCGCCGTTGCGTCGCCCCTCTTCATCCTCCGCCGGTGGAGTTCCCCTCCACGGCGGGGTACGGCTCCAAACCTACCGAATAGCGACGATCAAAACTAACACCATTAGCTCATCAGTGAAACTTCAACTACTGCGAGAGATGATATGGGCATCGGACGTCGACATCGCACTACTACAGGAAGTACACTTGGCCACACTTCCAGATGTCACGGGATATAACACTTATCCTTCTTCTGGTGACCACCTGAGACGCGGTGCAGCCATCTACGGTAGAGAAGGCATTCCAGTGACCGATATCACATACCTTCCATCTGCCAGAGGCATGGCCGTCACCGTCATGGGGACGCGTATCATCAACATTTACGCTCCATCAGGCTACACCCGCAGACGCGACAGGGCACTCCTCTACTCAGAAGAAATCGCTCCTTTGTTTCTTGGACGCTGCGAACATTACTTCCTTGGGGGTGATTTTAATTGTGTATTGTACCCTAAATATCAAGTACCACACTACAACACCTATCAAGAACTGCGTCTTGTCGTCCGAGATCTGTTGCTCCGCGACACTTGGAAAGTTCAGCACGGCGACGCGCCTGGACATACTTACCAGACGAGTCACTCCGCGAGCCACCTTGACAGAATTTACGTCTCTCGGGAACTCGCACCTGCAGTCCAAGGTGCAGAACTTTGGCCCCTGGCCCTTTCGGACCACTGTGCCTACATCTGCAACATTCTCTTCCCCAAGCAAGTGGTCTGGCGTAGTCGTGCACCGTGGAAGCTGAACACCTCCCATCTTCATGATCCCGAATGTCTTCAACGTGTTACCGAGACATGGACCACCTGTGAACGTCGCTTACCTAAATTCTGCACGACCTTGGCCTGGTGGCTGGAATATACCAAACCTGCCATTCGACGTACTTTGATTCAGTATGGAAAGGAAGTTGCTATGTGGCGCCGGCACACTACCGACTATTTCTACGCCGTTCTCCGCGACCTGGACGCCCAACCACCCACACCCGACACCCAGAGGGAACGCAGCAGGATTAAGGCCCAAATTGTAACTTTGACACGCCGTCGACTGCAGGTGGCTATGGTGCGAACCCGATATCAAGATTCGGCGTAACAGGAACACCCGACCATGCATCATATCGCCTCCGATAGGAAACATCGGCGACAACAACTCATCACCGAGATCACAACCTGTCGCGGCCAGCACGTCACTTGCCAGGCCGAAATCGTCAGTGCCTTTGTCGACCACTACCGCACAATGTACCAGGAGGAGACTACCAACAACCACGCTGAGGAGTCTGTGTTACCACACGTAACTCGCACCCTCACCAGCGACAAAGCGGATGAGCTGATGGAGCCCATTACGCGTGACGAAATCCACTATGCAATCAAAAAAGGTGCTCTGAATAAGTCACCTGGGTCGACGGATTGCCGATAGAATTTTATCGGGCTCTCTTCACACTAATGGCGTCACGGTGGACAACGATGTTTCATGAACTGCTGATGATGGGGAACGCCGTACCGCCGTCCTTCGCCACGGGAATTATTATACCCATCCACAAACCGACACCAGGTGTGACGACTGCACATTACCGTCCCCTGACTCTGCTTAACGCAGACTGTAAAATTTTTACACCCCTCCTGGCAACGCGATGCCGCAAGGTCCTGCCTAGCATTCTATCCCCGGAACGGACAACTCCGGGCGGCTCAGTTAATATACAAACGGCCACAGGAGAATGTCGCGATTTAATTGCACTGGCAGCGGCGTGCAGACTCCGCGCCGCAGTGGTTGCCATTGATTTCGACAGCGCACTCGACAAAGTGCGGCATCTTTTTCTGTTCTCAGTGATGAACCGCATGGGTTTTCCACCAACCTTTATCGACGTGATCCGGCGCCTGTACGGCACCGCCGAATCGCTGATTCAGGTTAATGGCCGTGTGGCGGGACCAGTGGCGATCCGGCGTTCCGTACGGCAAGGCTGCCCACTTTCGACTCTATGCCATAAGCCTGGAGCCACTCAACGGGAGTCTGACGAGCCACCTTCCTGGTCTCACTCTGCGACAGCACAGTTTTCGATGTCGTGCGTATGCGGACGACCTCCTCCTCTTGATCTGCTCACGGAGTGAAACACACACGTACTTGATTTGATATCAACGTACGGCACTGCAGCGGGCAGTAACATGAATGTGGCTAAATCCGCGGCGATGCCCATTGGACGTGGACTCTCACACGACGACTTAGCACCTCTCCCGAGTGTACAAAAACTACGATACCTTGGTATAATTTCACCTCCACCGTGCGCCGCTCCGCTGCCATCAATTTTCGGCGCGCACTCCAAACTGTCCGCACGACGGTGCGACAAAATCTTCTCCGACAACTCGATTCCTTACAACATGTCCAATACCTCAATCAACATGTGGCGTCCAGAATGGTCCACATCGCTCAGGTCCTCCCGCTGCCATCAACTATTGGACGCAGCCTCCAGGCTGCCTTCGGATACTTCCTTTCAGCGAGTACGCTCTTTAAGGTCCGCTACCACACGCTCACCCTTCCCCCGCGAGCGGGTGGCCTCGGCCTTGTCAATGTGCGACTCCGTACGGCGTCCTTGTACATGTCCACCATGAACAAACAGTGGCACGGGGGCACCTGCCTTACGCGCAGCTTGCTGGAAATTCTTGTGCCCGCGACCATAACGCCACCAGTACCAGTCGGACACATCAAGCACCATCTGACGCACGTTTCTGATTTCATCGTCGACTTCAGTTATGCTCACACACACTTACCAACCACGCGTTCTCCTCGACCTAAAGATTTTTACACCCCACTCCTTCATTCCATATCCACCAACAATATCGAACTGCGACATCCGTCCACGTGCTGGCCCACGGTTTGGCGTCACTTCCACCAGCCTTTTCTTCCCTCCAACGTCCGGGTCACATGGTACCAAGTCGCAAATGAAAAATTCGCCACAAATCATCGTCTTCACGCCATCGGACTAAAGGACTCTCCACTTTGTTCCATTTGCCACCTCGTGGATGACGATGTCCATCAACTGACTTGTGCTGCCACCAGTGACGCCTGGAAACTTGCCCGACAGTTCGTTGCCTGTTACCTCCGCGTTCCGCCGGACTCGATTGACCCATGGACTTTTATACATCCTGAGAATACTTATTTCCCCGCCACCAAAAATCATGCTATTGTATGGGTCAAGGGATGGACGATCACCTACATGTATAATGATGGCGACAAATCACGCCTTGATCTCTGGCAGTACTTACAAACCGCCCACAGTGAAGCCGAACACCGACCGCGCTACCACGCCTTCTTCGCCAATTACCTACATGTCGATCTTTGCGTCACCCCCGCTCAGTTGGATGGTGCCACACGCCGACAGCACTCCCCCCGCCCCCTCCACCTGCTGACATCTGAGACCCCTCGCGCTGCTTTCTACATTGTAACCCTCAGTGGAGTAGGCGCATGGACACGCGCCTCCTTTATTTTATGCACTGTACCAGAAAACACTGGTTTTTCCCTCACTCCACTGTATATTTCTTCACACCTCTTAGCTTACATCAGTATTATTATTCTTTTTTTTCTACACCTTGTTCGTAATTAAAAAAATTGCTCGCCTTGTACGAGTATAATGTCTTGGGTTATTTTCGCCGGAACGATGGCATTTCTGTTGTATTTAAGTTTGTACCAATAAAGATCTTTTGTCCATCTACCCTGTTCCTGGTAAAAAAAACCGTAATAAAAATAATAAAATAAATCAAGAAGCTACTTTGAGGGAGTGATTCAGGGACGGGAGGGGGAGACATCGCGGCCAGGCCTCGGATTCCGACCCTTGCCCGCTTTGTCTCCACCTCCTCATAACTGCACACTCTTTAAAAAATGGATAAAGCGTCTGGCATGTAAGAAAAAAACCGGAAAAAAGCGGTCAGCGCGACGGACTGTGAGTCTTAAGGGCCCGGGTTCGATTCCCGGCTGGGTCGGAGATTTTCTCTGCTCAGGGACTGGGTGTTGTGTTGTCCTAATCATCGTCGTTTCATCCCTATCGACGCGCAAGTCGCCGAAGCGGCGTCAAATCGAAAGACTTGGACCAGGCGAGCGGTCTACCCGACGGGAGGCCCTCGTCACACGCCATTATTATTATCTAATTATATATATTCTCCACATTCTCCACATCGCCTGCTACATCAGAGAAGAAAAATGTTGTGCAGTCAAAGAGAATCACAATAAGAAGAGAGCAAATGTGAGCACACTGCTAAAAGTGTGTTACATATGGTACAGCCGTCGTTTTTAGTGTGTGTTGCACTACTACTGGTGTGAACTGTACACAACCGAAGGTACCGGAACTTACCAACGAATGCGAACAGTTCCGGTTTGTCGCATGTGCTTCTATTGAGAGTTCCATTACCGTTTGTTCTATATCCTCTAATGGTGAACTCCTGTCCGCATGACAGATACGATTACCGGAGCTCAAATCGGTGGAGAGGTAGGAGTGGAAAGGACATTAATTGAACCTGAAGGGGCCATTGCGGCAGTGCGGCCTCGTCCATCATCCAGCTTATAACGAACATACCTTGATGAGTGCTCCAAAAGCTCGTCCTACTCTTGTGTGATGTATAATGCTCCGTAGTTGAGAACATCATTGGAAAGAAAACTACATATGCCAATTAAAATTCGAGGAAAATAGTGATTATTGTGTCTATGGGGGTTCTGAGACTAAACCGAAGATTGTAACCTGATGCTCGATCCTCGCATAAAGGCGATTCCGTGTGGTAAATTTTAGGTCACCATGTAACCTGATATCTATCACCTCTAAGGACAGTCCGCCCCCCCCCCCCCCCTCCCCTTCTCTCTGCCTACCTCTCTAAGGAAACTCTATAACTTTAAAAAAGCGGCAAAATGAAGATCACCCATCACTGTGTGGGTTCTAAGATTCAAACGAAGATCACTCTCCTCCCATTGATGTATGCCAACATTATGACGTAATAACAGCAGTAAGGTAAAGGCCTCCAACTTCCCCTCCATGGTCCCTCAACTTTCCTCCCTCCTACTTCTTGTGTAGGAGAGTTGTGTCAGTTCTGTCAGTCATCGTCTGGGCACCATAGTGAAGGGACCATCTAGAGGCATCATCAGAGTTCATCCACATCATCCAGACAGGATAAAAAGAATAAGAGGACTGCCATATTTAAATGTAAGCATTAGTTCATCCATTTCAGATATTGTTACACATTAATATTCTACGTGTTTCTTGCAAATGCGATTTTTGTATTTTCCATCAGTGTGACACCACCCTGATGTAATGGAGTATCTGAAGTAATGTGTCTGTTACTACATTTGAGGGCTGGCTTTCGCAGTTAGTACTGTGTACTGACTGAATGTTTTTCTGGGTACAAATTTGGAAAAAGAGAAAGAAATAATCTTGCAGACACTTTATAGATTCTCTGGCTTGGTGGGGAATCCTAATCACTGTTGGATGCTAAAGAAGCTAGATAGAGTAAGCAATAAGAGGGTTAAAATTGTTGTACAGTCACATGTGGATTATGGAAAAAGTGTGAAAAATATGTAAAATATTTAAAAATATGGAAAACTTTGGAAAATACGAAATATATGAATAATATGGAAAATAAGTTTGATAAACGAATACAGAAATTTGATATGCGTCCTCTAAGTCTTTCACAGTTGCATGTCTGAAAAACATCTCGATTTTCTGGACACTTAAAGGATCTACATTTATTAGAAGATGATGCGTTCTGGAAACTTAGTCGCGATCGGACACAGACCAACATCAGGAAGACAGGGAAATTGTAAACGAACTCTGGTTTACCAGAGGAAATGGTAAAGATATTAATGCCTCGTGTCAACAGATCTCCCAGGTTTTATAGGTTGCCAAAGGTAAATAAGGAAATCGTCCCTATAAGGCACATTGTTAGTGCAAACAGCTCGCTCATCTACACGCCAAAAAATCTTGCAGGCCCGTTAGCGCCAAAACTGGGACATTGTGGACATCATGTTGTAAACTCCCAGATATTTGTTGAAACACGCAAGAAAGTGAAAACTAGCCGAATGGACGTTATGGTTAGTCTGGAAATTGTGTCAGTACAAGAGACACTGGATCTTTTGCCCCAACACTTTCCTTTTGAAATCGTCACTTTGTTCCGTCACGTTCAAACTTCTTGTGCCGCGACGAATATTATGAATGACGGATGGTACAGTGATGGGTTCACCACTGTCTCCGGTAGTCGAGATTTTCTTCATGGGGCACTTTGAGGAGCAGGCTCTGAACTCTGCGGTGTTGCGTCCATCTTGCTACCTAAGGTACGTCGGTGACACCTTCCTGATATGGCCTCACGGTGAAAATACGCCGCAGCAGTTCGTCCATCACATGAACGGTGTCCATCCCAACACTAAATTTACCATCGAAATGGAGAAGGATAGCAAGCTACTAATCTTGGGTGTTTTAGTTGAGTGGGACGCAAGAGGCCGGCTTGGTCATTCAGTGTACAGGAAACCTATGCACACTGATCGATACTTGAACAGCGACAATTTTCACAATGTTTTACACTACAAACTGGTCCTGAACACGTTAATACACAGAGTATAAATTAATTCTGACGACACCACCTGCAGAATAAATTGAAGGGCTTGAGACACTTGTTCAGAGAGAATGGTTACAGCAAGAGAAACACCACAAGCGCTTTGGTGTGGTACCTAAGAAGGACGCCTTGTGAAAGGTTAGAAGAGCCCAGAATAGCTGCTTTCCTGCCATACTGTAGGGAAATAAGCCCAAGTTAGGTCGTGTGCTGCAGAGATATGGACTGTGACCAGTGTTTCGGCCCGTCCTCAAGATACGTCATACCCTGCTCCCTGTTAAAGACGACATAGCTCTTCGTGTGCTCGGTGTGTATGGCGTCCCTTGCTAATAGGGCAGTATCTACATACGTCGCACAGCTGTAGAGCACTGTACCAAGCACCAGCGACAAGTCGGCCATCGCTGAACATTGCCGGAAAACGGACACAAATTAGTGTTTGAGAGCACGAGAGTCTTGACTCATGCGTCATCATACTGGTATTCCATTATAAAAAAGGCGACTGAGGTTAGAATAAATAGCAGCAGTTTTAACAGAGACTCATTAGGGCATGAGAGCGGGTTTTGGATGTCGAAAGGAAGCAACGGCGGATGCTTAACGCTGATAGGGAGGCGGGAGCGGCAATTTCAAACGTGGTGCCGGCCTTTCACGCCACCTGACGTCACACGATCCCGTGGTGGGCCGGAGCTGCTGTGAGATTAACAATCACCTTATGCGCATGCGTCGGTTCGGTTGTCTCTGATTGGCGCCAGAGGCCGTAAGGGTGCCAACTTAAGCGGAAAACAGTGACGGCCTCGGCATGTGCCTTCAGTGTGTTTTATGTGTTCCACGAATCGCCAGCTGTGCTTTTTAACTTTATGTCGACTTTTTCAACTGTCCTACAATGAACATCTACATGTCAGTGTATATTTTAGCCCCCATTTTCTCCACCTATTATGTTCTTGCGTCCACGTTTTTATCGTCTTTTATATGTATAGTTGCCTCTTTATTAACTGTAATGTGACTCGGCTGGAGAACATTGTACCGCTGCCAGTCCTCGCCTGCCCATAGAGGGCACGAGAATGAGATTACAATCCAGAAAAGAAAGAAAGAAAGAAATAACAGCCCCAGCAGTCAGCGGTTTATCCCCTGACGACGATGGCGGATATGGCCTTCAAAAGTTGAAGAATTTTATTCGAAATGACGAGTCTTGAAAACCGAGCGGATTTTATTTAACGAAACTTGATGCAGATAAGAGAATAGAAGTCTTTTTCTTATTAGTTACTGTCCACTTCTGGAGACATCAAAAGCATCCATAAGGGCTATAACGATGGGCAGAACATATTGCTTACTTGGTAAGCTGCTAAATTATAAGCCAACAAATTGGTTACCTCCACTACAACACCGTAATTGATGGTAATAGATTCAAATGAATTGATACAAAAAATAGATTACTATCCATGTAACAAGGTAGGTTATAATGACCACAGTTAATTTGTCTACATTCATCTCCATGACTTACATTAGCAAATAACGGTATTGCTCAGTAATTATGAAATTTGAGATTAGTTATCATATTATCATAATTTTAGACTTACCTTCAACTACTCTCTCTGATAGTATCAGTGGTGGAAACTTCAATGATGTGAACCTAATAGACACTATTTCTGATACAAAATTAATTGATTTTGATATATAACTCAATTATTGCTATATAAATTTCCCTGCTTATCGATACAGATTTGATTAGTTTCTACATCTATACAGTTGACTGCTTCTGACATAACACTGACTGACACTGGAAGAAAGTGATGACACGTTGGCGTACTTGCACAAAAATGATGGATTAGATGTTGTTTAGTATATTCACAATAATTCACATAATGCTTTTGACATGAGGGACATACAAGATACGTAGATGTTTTGCATATGCTACAAGTTTACATGGGACTAGAGGTACATATTCACAGATTCTACAGCCAGTTAATCGGAGATGGCCAAAAATATGTGGACGTCACTACTGTCATCTGTACTCCATACTACATCGCTCATAACTGCACATGCCTAACTGTGCTGCTGTCCAGGGGGTCAGGCTGCCGTCACTGACCTGCCAGGTGCCAGACTGCCACACACTGACCACCCAAGTCAGAGCAGCAAGAGCTTCACAGGATCCCATGGTTTGATGTTCAACAATTACCATAGCGCATTATTTTAACACAGTGGAACGGGCCAACGTCATCAACTGCCTCAACAATTGTAGCAGCTTCATGCAGATGACTGTTGCCTTAGACAACTCATGTATTATACACGTTGTTGTTGTTGTTGTGGTCTTCAGTCCTGAGATTGGTTTGATGCAGCTCCCCATGCTACTCTATCCTGTGCAAGCTTCTTCATCTCCCAGTAGCTACTGCAACCTTCATCCTTCTGAATATGCTTAGTGTAGTCATCTCTTGGTCTCCCTCTACGATTTTTACCATCCACGCTGCCCTCCAATACTAAATTAGTGATCCCTTCATGCCTCAGAACATGTCCTACCAACCGATCCTTTCTTCTGGTCAAGATGTGCCACAAACTTCCCTTCTCCCCAATCCTATTCAATACTTCCTCATTAGTTATGTGATCTACCCATCTAATCTTCAGCATTCTTCTGTGCACCACATTTCGAAAGCTTCTATTCTCTTCTTGTCCAAACTATTTATCGTCCATGTTTCACTTCCATACATGGCTACACTCCATACAAATACTTTCAGAAATGACTTCCTGACACATAAATCTATACTCGATGTTAACAAATTTCTCTTCGTCAGAAACGCTTTCCTTGCCATTGCCAGTCTACATTTTATATCCTCTCTACTTCGACCATCATCAGTTATTTTGCTCCCCAAATAGCAAAACTCCTTTACTACTTTAAGTGTCTCATTTCCTAATCTAATTCCCTCAGCATCACCCGGCTTAATTCGACTACATTCCATTATCCTCGTTTTGTTTTTGCTGATGTTCATCTTATATCCTCCTTTCAAGACACTATCCATTCTGTTCAACTCCTCTTCCAAGTCCTTTGCTGTCTCTGACAGAATTACGATGTCATCGGCGAACCTCAACATTTTTATTTCTTCTCCATGGATTTTAATACCTACTCAGAATTTTTCTTTTGTTTCCTTTACTACTTGCTCAATATGCAGATTGAATATAATCGGGGAGAGGCTACAACCCTGTCTCACTCCCTTCCCAACCACTGCTTCCCTTTGATGTCCCTCGACTCTTATAACTGCCATCTTGTTTCTGTACTAATTGTAAATAGCCTTTCTCTCCCTGTATTTTACCCCTGCTACCTTCAGAATTTGAAAGAGAGTATTCCCATCAATATTGTCGAAAGCTTTCTCTAAGTCTACAAATGCTAGAAACGTAGGTTTCCCCTTCCTTAATCTAGCTTCTAAGGTACGTCGTAGGGACAGTATTGCCTCACGTGTTCCAACATTTCTACGGAATCCAAACTGATCTTCCCCGAGGTCGGCTTTTATTAGTTTTTCCGTTCGTCTGTAAAGAATTCGCGTTAGTAGTTTGCAGCTGTGACTTATTAAACTGATAGTTCGGTAATTTTCACATCTGTCAACACCTGCTCTCTTTGGGATTGGAATTATTATATTCCTCTTGAAGTTTGAGCGTATTTCGCCTGTCTCATACATCTTGCTCACCAGATGGTAGAGTTTTGTCAGGACTGGCTCTCCCAAGGCCGTCGGTAGTTCCAATGGAATGTTGTCTACTCCGGGTCCTTGTTTCGACTCAGGACTTTCAGTGCTCTGTCAAACTCTTCACGCAGTATCATATCTCCCATTTCATTTCCATCTACATCCTCTTCCATTTCCATAATATTGTCCTCAAGTACATCGCCCTTGTATAGACCCTCTATATACTCCTTGCACCCTTCTGCTTTCCCTTCTTTGCTTAGAACTGGGTTTCCATCTGAGCTCTTGATGTTCATACAAGTGGTTCTCTTATCTCCAAATGTCTCTTTAATTTTCCTGTAGGCAGTATCTATCTTACCCCTAGTGAGACAAGTCTCTACATCCTTACATTCGTCCTCTAGCCATCTCTGCTTACCCATTTTGTACTTCCTGTCGATCTCATTTTTGAGACGTTTGTATCCCTCTTTGCCTGCTTCATTTACTGCATTTTTATATTTTCTCCTTTCAATTAAATTCAATATTTCTTCTGTTACCCAAGCATTTCTACTAGCCCTTGTCTTTTTACCTACTTGATTATCTGCTGCCTTCACTACCTCATCCCTCAAAGCTACCGATTTTTCTTCTACAGTATTTGTTTCCCCCATTCCCGCCAATTGTTCCCTTACGCTCTCAAAGAAACTCAGTACAACCTCTGGTTCTTTCAGCTTATCCAGGTCCCATCTCCTTAAGTTCTTTCCTTTTTGCATTTTCTTCAGTTTTAATCTACAGGTCATAACCAATAGATTGTGGTCAGAGTCCACATCTGCCCCTGAATATGTCTTACAATTTAAAACCTGGTTCCTAAATCTCTGTCTTACCATTATATAATCTATCTGATACCTGTCAGTATCTCCAGGCTTCTTCCATGTATACAGCCTTCTTTTATGATTCTTGAACCAAGTGTTAGCTATGATTAAGTTGTGCTCTGTGCAAAATTCTACCAGGCGGCTTTCATTTCTTTGCCCTAGTCCATATTCACCTTCTCTCCCTTTTCCTACTACCGAATTCCAGTCACCCATGGCTATTAAATTTTCGTCACCCTTCACTATCTGAATAATTTCTTTTATTTCATCATACATTTCTTCAATTTATTCGTCATCTGCAGAGCTGGTTGGCATATAAACTTGTACTACTGTAGTAGGCGTGGGCTTCGTGTCTGTCTTGGCCACAATAATGCGTTCACTATGCTGTTTGTAGTAGCTTACCCGCACTCCTATTTTCCTATTCACTATTTAACCTACTCCTGCAGTACCCCTATTTGATTTTGTGTTTATAACCCTGTAGTCACCTGACCAAAAGTCTTGTTCCTCCTGCCACCTAACTTCACTAATTCCCACTATATCTAACTTTAACCTATTCATTTCCCTTTTTAAATTTTCTAACCAACCTACCCTTTTAAGGGATCTGACATTCCACGCTCCGATTCGTAGAACGCCAGCTTTCTTTCTCCTGATAACGACATCCTCCTGAGTAGTCCCCGCCCGGAGATCCGAATGGGGGACTATTTTACCTCCGGAATATTTTAACCAAGAGGACGCCATCATCATTTAATTACACAGTGAAATTGCATGCCCTCGGGAAAAATTACGGCAGTAGTTTCCCCTTGCTTTCAGCCGTTCGCAGTACCAGCACAGCAAGGACGTTTTGGTTATTGTTACAAGGCCAAATCAGTCAATCATCCAGACTGTTGCCCCTGCAACTACTGAAAAGGCTGCTGCCCCTCTTCAGGAACCACACGTTTGTCTGGCCTCTCAACAGATACCCCTCCGTTGTGGTTGCACCTATCTGTATCGCTGAGGCACGCTAGCCTCCCCACCAACGGCAAGGTCCATGGTTCATGGGAGGAGGGTATTATACACAAGTGTCATATTATTATGACTAGAGAAACACATTTTTTCTGAAACTAGGATGTTGTCCTCCGCAATACTGTCAAAAATATGGTGAGTTCGAAATTGTAATTAACTCCTATCAACTATAAAGTATATATGTAGCACTACTATCACTCTGCCATTAGTCTATTGGGATAATAGTGACACAGAAAAGTTGAATAGTGTAAAAGTACAACATCCAGATAACCAGGTCTGAGAAGAAGTCATAACCTTTTCTCTGTCTAACCACAGTTTTAATTATTTGCCTGAAGACTGTATAGATATCTATGTTACACATCTGATCCCACTGCTCTGCTGGAGTACTTGCTATTTTTCATAAGCAGATTGCGTTTAAAAACTCAGGAGGTTGGATGCTGGGGTGTACATTTTGTAGAAGACTGTGGCGTAGATGGAATGTTTGTTAGTGGTGGGAGGCAGGACTACACAGTAAACCTCTCAAAACAAAAATAAAATGTAGGTGACTGATAGGCACCATATTGCAGTCTATCGGAGGCAGTCTATCAATACCAAGAAAACTTAACTTCCTGGCATTGTGACCTGTTCTTGAGTACTGCTCGACTGTTTGGGATACGCAACAGGTCAGATGAAGGAAGACATGGAAGCAATTCATAGGCGAGCTGCTAGATTTGTTACCTGTATGTTCGGTCAGCATTCCAGAGTAACGGATATGCTTGGGGAGTTCAAGTGGGAGTCCCTGGAAGGAAGAAGATAATCCTTTCGAAGAACAGTTGAGGAAGCTTAGAGAACCGGCATCTGAAGCTGACTGCAGAATGATCCTACTGCCGCCAACGTACGTTTCGGGTAAAGACCACGAAGATGAGGTACGAGAAATTAGGGCTCATACGGAGGCATATAGGTAGTCGGTTTTCCCTCGCTCTAGAGCGATGTGCTGACCACGTGCCCCTCCGTATCCGCATCCAGTGACGCCTGTGGTTTGAGGATGAGACAGTGGCCGGTCGGTACCGTTGGGTCTTCAAAGGCCGTTCGGACAGAGGAGTCTTCCCTCGCACTATTTGAGAGTGGAAGAGAAAAGGCTACGATTATTTGTGGTGAAGGGTATCCTCCACTACGAACGGTACGGTGGCTTTGCGGAGTACGTATGTAGATGTAGAGGATTGTCTGTCTAATCTTAGGTATGCGGGACATTTCTGGCGTATTCAAGGGGCGAGCTACAGCTTGCTGCCTCTTCGTGGGATTGTTTCCTTGGCAAGTAGTTTTCTGTTGAGGGCAACCGCAGTGAAGTTACCCACGTTTCTGAAATAAATCGCTTTCGACTTTATATCAACTGTTACAGAAACACGACCGGTTTCGTGACTTCATATGACATCTTTAATTGTACATCTACAATGTAGGAAACGTACAGTCTTCATTATGATAAAAAACAGGTACCTGTCCTAATAAGCTATGGTCATGGCAACCCATATGAAGTACTCACAAGTCAATAAAACATTTAAGCCCTGATACGGCAAGGAGGTGGACTCAGTGTTCTCAAAATAGAATACTGTTAACCGCAACACGCAGGGCTTCACAGTTCAAATTAACCAGATAAGCAACTGACAAAATGGAAGCGTCTTTACCTACAGTAAAAAGAGCAAAAGAAGCAAACAAGGAAAGGTATCAGCCCCTGTTGGCGATATTGAAAGCCCATGGTTAAAAAAAACTCACTTCAGACCAGGAAGTGGAGCACAGCAACACTCCAACCACCTCACCACGCACGGCCACGCTGGTGGTCCACGGGGTGACGTGTATCACGGAGGGTACTAGAGCCTCCATGCACCTGCAATCTCTTCCATACTGTTTAAGGTCTGACCGTTTACGTCTCTGTGTAGGACATTTAAATTATTAGTTACACTTGTTATAGTGTGGGCAGAATCGTGTGCATGTTTACTCAAAGTATACTTCGAACTTGTCAGACTCATGTTCTCACAACCTTGAACATTGTAGGTAAACGCTCTTTTGACATGTCAGTCTCAATTGGTCAATTTGTACTACGACGCCATGCTTGTTGCGGGTAACAGTATTTTATTTTGAGAAGGCTGAGTTTCCCTCCTTCCCATATCAGGGCTTAAACTTCTTACTGACTTGTGAGTATTTCATATTGATTGATATAACCTTATATTATTGGGATAGTATCCATTTTTCATCGTACTGACGATTGTACGTTTCCTATCTTGTAGACGTACACCTGAAGGTGTGATTCGAAATAAAAATCAGGTCGCGTTCCTGTAAAAGTTCATACACAGCTGAAAGCGGTTTATTTCAGAAACATGTTTCTTTGTTACTTGGCCATTTCAGATGCACTTGCCAGTGGGACAAGGAACCGCTAAGGGACGTTTCTCCATTCTCTCGCTCTCCAGCGGTATTGTCTATCGTGTGTGTGGGTAATTCTGGAGGTTGCTGCGAAATGCTAGTTGCCACCAGCTGGCTCATATCCAGGCAGCAGCTTCTGACGTGGGCAGTTGGCGTCTGATAGCAGGGAGGTTCACATCAGTTCGTCCTGACCTAGCTATCTTTGCCAGTCACGCGTGACCACATGTTGGATCTCTCCTTGCACTTTTAGTTTGTTTTAAATAAAGTGCAGAGGTTTACCATCCCTATCCAATGTCAGAGGTGGCGGTAATAACACAAGTGAAGGAAATTGTTTACTGTGAAATTTAGCCATGTCTCGAGGGTGTTTCTGAACATAAAAAATTCATCTGTAGAAGCGCTCGTACTCAGATATCCCGCCATTATTTACGAGTCTACCTTGTAGTGTTTGACTACTCTAAAGGATTCTGTTTGTCGTGTCATTGTTTTTAACTCACTAACATATCATCGTTTTTAACACGCTAATATCGCAGGGGCGAGTTCCTTACAGTGAAATGTGGATTTGGTAAGTAGTAAGAGTTTATTTGTCTATGCCAGTACGATGTAAGACTGAAGGAACGCACTTTGAGTGTTGTAAAAGGAACAAATAAAATAATTTCTGAATAAACTGTTTTATTTATTTCTTAAAAATAATGTGTTGCCGTTGCAGCTTAGCTAATTCGTTGGATTATGCCAATTGGTCTAGTCTCTACTTTGTGCGAACGTCTCACTCACTGAACCACAATGACTGTAGATCTATATTAGCTTTTAATTCACATTTGAGTGAGACGATAGCATGGGTGAAATATAACAATTTTGTAGGAAATGTTATTTTATTGTATAATTATGTATTTGCCAGTCATAATTGAGAAAAATTTGTCATTCTGATTTGCAACATTTCACAAATAATGATTTTCTGTGTGTTTTAAATTCTCCATATTAAGCATTCAAACCTATAGGAGCTACAAAATCCATAGCTGTTCCGCCTGTAAGGTGGCCTATGGATTTTCTATCTGCCGAGCCCATATTAGTATACTTTATCATTTCATGAACAAATGAATTTATACAATGTTCAAATTCACATTCACACTGTGCTCGTGTAGATAACTTAGAATGTCACAGAATGTGGCTTTCACATACAGCCACCAACAACTCAATCTGTTTGTGGCGCTGCATAGTTTGCGCAAGTACATAACACTTGAATGTTGTACTTAAATGCATAAGCCTCCAGATATCAATTCTGCAGTTGTCTCATGCTACATATCAGTACCATTCGAGCCACATGTACCGTGCTTTAACGCCACGTTGACCTTTTTCGGCTCCTATTATAACTTCGAAGTTTATGTTAGGTACTAAGTCTACATTTACCTGTATCCATCTGCTGCCAGCCACCAGATGGGGCTTGACAATGAGCAGTATTTTGGTGCCACTTAACTGCATCTAGCGAGGTTGTGGAAACTCCGACGTCTGTTTCGATAGCTCGTCGCTGTATTCCTGCTGAACGTATGTATATGCTGACTGCACTTCATGATCATATAATGCATGTATGTGCATCTGCTGCACATAAGAGAAACTAGAACAGTTCTGTGTCTTGTTCCAGTATATCAGCTAGTGGTGATTCTCGCAACATTGCGTCAGTCGCACTGCAACAGTTTCACTATCGGCAAAAATGAAAAATGTTCGTGCTTTTAAGTAACACATAGAATATTAATAAATCAATAGTAGTGAGAGAGATGGATGGACTGATACTTATAAGCTAACGTGACAGAGCCTAAATTCATGTTTTTTCATTTTATTCTGTCCAGAGGCGGTGCGTAATCTGTGATGACCCTTCGTGGTGATCCTTTCACTGTGCTGTACGGATCAGGACTGACTAAATACATAAACCTGGACTAAAGAAGTGGCGGAGGGGTATGGGGTGTGGGGAAGGGGACTTGATTTTCCCATAATTTTTAAACCATTCTATTGCCCTGCTTCGATGGATGGACGGTGACACTGATTTTGGTCTTATATACCGCAGCTCTCAGCCATTTTTATGTCATGCGATTTACGGAGAGGCATGGGGTGCGGGAAGACAATCTTGTCTTGATGATAGACACCCGGTTACACTATCACCTTGAACGTACCACATACAGTTGCTCTGGAGGCGAGGGTGTGGTATAAGGTTAAACCATAAACAGAAACCATATAGACATATTACTACAGTGATACCCATATCTACAACAACAGGGCAGAGAATGAACTTTAGTTTTCATTGTTAGTCGTCAGTAGCTCAGAAAGGAGTTGAATGTCCACCAAGAAAAATTTTTCATTTTCTTCAAATGGGAACATTTCAGTTTGGGGTTTACCGTAACTGTTCTTGATATCGTACGGAACAACCAATTTATTGTTACCAGTCAGTGTTTATTTATTTCCACGACGCGTTTCAAAGGTTTAAACCGCCGTCATCTGGTGGAATTACAGTTGTTAGTACGAAATATGTGTGTCTTGTATTGCAATTTTGGGGGAACCTGTGGCGTTGGCTCCAGTAGTCGCAAGTTCCTTTTTCTCGTAGTGTCGTAACAGATCACATTTAAACTGTCGTTTACAAAATATGACACATTAAATGTGATGAGCTACGGCAGTGAAAGAAGCCGATGACCACTGTAGACAGACAAGTTCCCCCAAAATTGTAACACAGCACACACATATTTCATACTAACAAAGGAATGTCCAGCTGATTATGGAAGTTTAAACCTTCGAAACGCGTCGTTGAGATAAATAAACCGTGACTGTTACATTAAACTTGATCTTTCATTCGGTTTTTATCATTTGACCAATAACATGAAATTTACGGAAGTAGTAAAGCAAATTTAAATCTAACCTTAAATCCTTCTGGACAAGCTTTTCTATTCCTCCGAAAAAAATTTATTTAGGAAATAGTAACACGCAAAAAATTAATTGTGAGTGTAGTTGCATGAGTAGTAATGAAAAGTAATATTTAATTACCTTAAATTTAGACGATGGTGCTATTTAGGAATTTCCGACTGGCAACCATTGAACGTGATCATTCTTAATTATCATATAAACCTACTCGTTCCACATCCTCTCCGTAAAAAAATCATTGAAATATATCTGTGGAATCCACAACAAACTAACTAACTGATATAGTCACGATTCATGGGCTGATTTTCGCTTCTTTTCTTCTGGATAATTCAGTTTCACATTTCTTCTTTGGCTGTTTACGTTGCCGCTTTGAGAGGTACTCTTAGCCCTTCCCAATTTGGTATTTAAGAAACTCCAGGAGGCGCCCGAAGCTCGTATTTCCGCCCTGGCTAATAGCTGACCGATTCTGTGTAAGCGTCGGCAACGGGCTGGAGAGAGGCCTTTGCTGACCTTTAAAGGCCAACACCCGAGGCGCTGTGCTGCCGAGTCTTCTAGACGCACGGTGCTGCACGTGTTCCAGGAAATCTTCTGGGAAGCAGCACTTGGTACTCATCTGGATTAATTCTACAGATCGTTCGTCGTCTGGAGAACTTCAAATTCATTATCCCTTACTAGGAACAGTTGAATGATGGTCATAATTCTGGAACTGAACAGAATCGCAAAGATATACAGGGCACAACTTACGATCCGTTTCTTCAGTGAACAGCCCATGAATTTACTCCTGGATTATTTCTATTCCGTTTCCCATCATGCAGACAGTATGGAAGTAGTCAACGACAGACCTTTTGCAAAAAAATATTTAGAGCGGTAAAAAAATTAAAAAAAAATTGATGACAATATACGTTTGAAACGATACACAGAGCCCGTGTTGATCTTTAAAAAAATACGGTGTCATGAGTTTTAAGATACCTAGTAGAAAGATTATTCGTAAAATAATTATAAATACGCTCAATTTATGACGTTGATGACGCAATAATATGATGGTTGCGGTTGTGTGTGGACACAATCATGCTAAAAGGTGTTGACGCCCTAAGGCACCGCGAAAAGTGCTAGAGACTTTGTGTGTGTGTGTGTGTGTGTGTGTGTGTGTGTGTGTGTGTGTGTGTGTGTGTGTGTGTATTTATGAGAAGGGAGAGAACGGAGAGGGTCGGAGGAAACCAGAAGACGCGCTGGTGTAATGCTCGAATGGGTCATTGTTGACTATCGCCGGGGTAAAGACTGAGTTTCAGAGGAGTTAGAAGCTGGTAAAATTCCGGCGGAAAAGAACAGATTGCGTACAATTTGTGATACGGGTGTCATGATGCAGAAGGGTAAGTGAACTTGAGATAAGAGGGTATGAAATGGGATGCTTTGGCCTTATACCTTGTAGCTTCAAAGAAACCGGACTTTATCGATGACGTCAGTATAGAGACAGTGATTAGCGATCATCGGTACGACTGTCATTACGAAAGTTCATAAGTCAATCGAAAAGGCTGGGCGAGTGTTTCTGCTGCAAAGAGGAGATAAATAGTTCTTGGCATCTCACTCAGACAATGAACTGACATCATTTACTTTCAGTATCATGGACATAGAGAAATTGTGAGGAAAATTTACAGACTGTAAATCGTGCTCTGGACAGGTACCAGTATGAGCCTAGTAAGTGGATTAAGCACAGAAAACGCCTACCGTCATTTAACAACGAACTTTGAAAAATGCTGAGAAAGCGTTCTCGACTCAAAAGAGAACACGCAAATGACGATAGGCAAAGGTTAGTAGACATTCGTGTGTCTATGCGCGAAGCATACTTTCACTAGCAGAAAATGGCTCAAATGGCTCCAAGCTCTATGGAATCTGAGCTCAGCAGTCCCCTGGACTTAGAACTACTTAAAACTAACTAACCTAAAGACATCACACACATCAATGCCCGAGGCAGAATTCGAACCTGCGACCGTATCAGCAGCGCAGTTCCAGACTGAAGCGCCTAGAACCGCTCGGCCACAGCGGCCGGTCATTCACTAGCACCGTCATACCTTATCAGAATATCTGACCGAGAACCCAAGAAAATTCTGGTCCTACATAAAATCTCTGAACAGGTCTAAGGCTTTCATCCAGTTACTCATTGACCAGGCTGATGCGGCATTAGAAGATAGAAAAACAAAAGTCGATGTTTCAAATTTCGCTTTCAAGAAATCATTCGCGTAGGAGAATGCACCAGACTCTTATTGGACGACATAGTAATAAACATACCTGGTGTAGGTAAACAACTGAAAAAGTTGAAACCAAGCATGTCGTCAAATCCGAATGGAATCCCAATTCAGTTTTACAAAGAGCGCTCTGCGGAAGTGGTCCCTTGCGTTTATCGCGAATATCTCTTGTCCAGCGCAAAAGTCCGGGACTTTTGGAAAAAGAGTTTAGGTGACTCATGTGCACAAGAAGGGCAAAATAACGCATCTATGAAATTATAGGGCAATACCCTCAACATCGGTTTGCTGCAGAATTCTAAAGCATATTCTGAGTCGGAATACAAGTAATTTTCTAGAGACCGAAAAGTTTGTGTCCACGAATCAGCTCATGCGAAATTCAGTTGCCCTTTTGTTACTTGTTATACTGCGAACTATCCATTGATGTCACAGGCATATTTCATATTTATACATTTCTGAAAGGTATTTAATGCGGGCTCCTCTGCAGACTGTTAATGGAGGTACGAGGGTATGCAATAGGTCCCCAGATATGTATCTCGAAGACGGCGAGTATTCATTAGAGGCAAGTGCATTGTCAGGAGCGCCCCAGGGAAGTGTGATAACAGCACCGTTATTGCCTGTATACATGAATGACGGACAGGGTGGGCAGCAATCTGCTGTTGTTTGCTGTTGGTGCTATGGTGTACGGGAAGGTGTCAAATGTTGTAACTGCGGACCCAATCGAACAGCGCGCGCGCCCTGCCGTCGCGTCGCTTGCCACAGTTTCCCGTCGCGACTGCCGGCGGCGCATAGCGTTGCCGCCGACCGAAGACGTCGCGCCATTGCTGAGCTGGGGCCTACAGCGCCCCCTGGCTACTCGAATAACAGGAGCGCTGGCCCCGAGTCAGGGGGTCTCCCAGACAGCTCGTTGCAGGCGTGAGTGCCGTCGTTCGTTGTCTGGTTAGCTAGCTCGCTGTGTGATTCAGTATTGTGTACCGACTTAGACCACGAATCGGGAATATTGTTTGGACACTAACTGGAACTGTATCTACGTACACTCTTCACTGTCAATAAGGCTAAGAAGCTGTTTTATACTAGCTGGCGCTTATTTGTCACTAATCGTTTTCCTGCCACCAGATTTAAGCCACAATCTGGTCACGTCCTACTTCATATCCAAATTATGGTTGCCACGCCCGCGCAGTCATAAAATCAAAACCAGGTGACTGTTGTATCATACAAGATGACTTAGACAAAATTTGTAGCTGGTGTGACGAATGTCAGCCATCTCTAAACGTTGAAAAATTTAACTTAATGCAGATGAGTAGGCAAAACAAATCCGTAATGTTCGAATACAGTGGTAGTAGTGTCGTGCATGATACGATCACGTCGTTCGGATGTCTGAGCTTAACACTGCAAGCCGGCCGATGTGGCCGAGCGGTTCTAGGCGCTTCAATCTGGAACCGCGCGTCCGCTACCGTCGCAGGTTCGAATCCTGCCTCGGGCATGGATGTGTGTGATGTTCTTAGGTTAGTTAGGTTTAAGTAGTTCTAAGTTCTAGGGGTCTGATGACCTCAGATGTTAAGTCCCATAGTTCTCAGAGCCATTTGAACCATTTTTTTTAACGCTGCAAAGCGATATGAAATGAAATTAGCATGTGAGCATTTTCGTAGAAAGGCAAATGGTTGACTCTGGTTTTTTGGGAGAATTTAGGAAAAGAATGGTTCATCTGTAAACGACACCACATTCAGGAAAATAGTGTGATCTATTCTAGAGAACTACTTTAGTGTTCTGGATCCACAAGAGATGAGATCAAAATAAGATATCGGAGCAACACAGACGCGGGGTGCTAGATGTTTTATCGATTGATCGATCAGCATCTAAGCATTACTCAGGTGCATCTGGAACACAGAGGGGAATCCGTGGAGGGAACGAGACGTTCTTTTGGAGGAGCACTGTTGAGAAAATTTTGTGGATCGGCGTTTGAAGCTGACTGCAGAAAGATTCTACTGCTGCTAATACACATTTCATGTAAGCAGCAGGAGACATAGTAATGGTACAGGATACTCACCACCACGAACCGTACAGTGCCAAGCGGAGTATGTACGCAGCTGTAGAGGTAGATGTAGATTCTACGTTTGTTTTTTTCTGGTTTACATACTGGTTTCAAAGATATATTGAAAAGAAGAAGGTGCAGTTGTTCAATGAGTAGGTGTAGGGTGCGAATTGAGGAAGAATCCATATGTGAAACACGAGGTGGATTACATGCGTCTCGACAATTTCAAGAGATTTGTAAAATTTGCAAGGAGCAGATGTGCAGGCAAAAATGGAGTAAGCTAGAATCAGTTGGGTGACGGATTTATAAGAGAGGAACGTCCGAAGCCACAGTCTCGATATCTGCAAGCACTACAGGCCGTAATGAAGGTGGAGTCCTCAAAACAGCCTGTTATAGACCACAGCAAGTGTGGTCCATTTGTTCACAAGCTGTATACTGGCCCTAAATGTACTTCCCGTACCTCAATCTTTCATAGCGAATCTGATGGGCTTTGGTATCATAAGTAGGCAGACTGACGTGATTAGAAGGCGCACCAGCACCCCACCATTCGATGCTAAAATACGAAGTAACTCACGACGTTCTGAAAAATACTGATTATGGAGCAGTAATATAATGACAGCGCTTCAATTAAAACCATTGGTTACTAATTTTGTACCTCAAACATAAGAAATTGTTTACAAATTCTGCACACGGAGAGGTCATAACACTACGGCTGCACAGAACGAATAACTCCACTGCAGCAGGAACTTTGAATGGGCACTCCAGGCAGAACCACAAGGTTGTGCTGCCAATCGCTGTATGTGCCACGCGCTCTGGCGCTGTATGCCTCGCAATCCACGGATACAGCAAGGTTCCGGTACCTCTACGGGAAGAGTAATTTCTATTTACTTCTACTTCGAATGGTGCTTCCCTGGAGAGATGTAAGGGTTTTACATGCTACAGTTGCGAAAATGTTAGTTTAACTGTCATTGTGATATTTATGAATATCATCTGAAAATACAAATTACGAAAACAATGTACAGTTATAATTTTTCACATGGCGTTTCGGAGAATTATACCTCCCATTATCAGTTGGATTTATTTCAGCTAATATGTCACACATGACATTTATACATGACATTTTGTGGACCGCTTGTGACACTGTCTGGCGACCCAAGAAAAAAAAACTCTTTTAGCCCAAGGCTGACGGTAATGTGGAATTTTGGCTGCATAGGGACCAAAAATTTGAATGTAGATGTTTTTCAGCGGTCACAACGTACTTTAACAAACACATATTCATTGCATACACATTCTGCAAACGAAATTAAGGCAGAATGGCCCATTACCAGTTAACAAATACAGAGGCTAATTGCTTTCTCCTTGACAAATTTCTTACAATATCTTTAATTACAATAATCATTCTCTTTAGTTGATACTGTGTGTAATAAGGTCAGAAGAAAAAAATTAACTTTTTTATGTATTTATTTATTGTGTAAACGTAACACTGCAGAAAAGATGCAAATTAGTTCGATGAAAAAAGGGAAAGAAATTCAGATCAATTCCTATCTTCCAATCGCAGAAACACATTTTCTGAATATTTGCAAAAATCTCATTTATAAGATAATTTTAATATTTTTCACCTTGACACGCTCCAGGCACCTACCTACCTCAAACTCTTATGCTCAGAACAACATAAAATACTGCTGGAATATTATTTGAATTTGTCATTAATTTTAGGTAGGGCGTCACCTTCAAAGTTGATTGGAAAAATGAAAAATTAACTTAAAAGGATAGCTCACAGCTAAAGGATAAAACTATTAATAGCTTAGAGCTTTTTCTCTTTTATTTCGCTCAAAAAGGTTGTTACTGTTATAAGTAAAACTACCGTGATCGTTGATACCTTGTTAAGTGCCCACTTCAATCTATTAGTTATTATTTCTCTGCGTCTAACTGTCTTCCCCGAAACACATCATGTAATTTCGCATCTGAAGTTCTCTGCACTGTCTAACTGCACCACTATGTGGACTATGCCTGTCAAAATCGACTAACCATTTTGCATCCATGCGTCCACAATTCAACACCTGACCTGGTAGCAAGGGAAAATTGACATTAATGGCTTGCTCTGGTCACATGTACTTGGGGGTAGTAGCCAACTTGAAAGCATACTACTCCTAACAGCTATAATTATCAGTCTGCAAATGAAGTAAAGACTGAACCAATGTGGTTCAACACACTCTCCTCTGTCACCAATAAAAATAACTCCTAACGCCCAGAGTAAGTTAAAACATTTAAAAATAGTTTAGAAACTCAGTAGCATTTTAAAGTAAAAATCGTTTTAATTTCATATAATGAAAGATAATGAAATATTTTAAGTACTAAACAGTTTCAACAAAATAACGTAATGTCTCTTAGTTGTATTACTTGTTCGCAGCTAAAGAGACTTGGAAAAATGATTTATTGCTGAAGTTAAGCATGGACGATCTTGACAGTAGAGTCCTTCTAATTAAGCCATCTCTACAGTCAGCTCCGAAAATTGTTCACGGTGCCTGCGACTCCAGTTTCATGCATCACTCAACTTCATTGCGTGCAATGGGATTTCGTGTTTATTATACTCCATTTACGCACTGAACCACACTGAATATGTGATTTAATCTCATCGTCACTGTCTTCCCTCAGCCGTGCAAGAGAATTTAATTCACAGTCCGTTTAGTTAATCATCATTGAGTAGTTATGAGCATCGAAATTGAGCATTGGCAGAATGAATGTTCTGACAGTTTCCCTCTCTTGATCTCTGATGCTCTGGGTGGCCCAAAGAACTACTGCATTCAACAATGAGATCAGTAACAGTGATTTGACACACAAGTTCTGGGCTGTCTGTAAAGTATTTACTAGTTTTAATATGAATAAACACTAGATTGTATGACTTCAAAATAAATACAACTATTTTATCAAGTTGAGATGTGAGACTTTGTTCAGTCAAGTACAAACTGAGAGTTCTATTTGGTATGGAGAACCTCCTGGAGTATGAAAAGAGGCCGGGATCACCTGCATCCTAGGTAACTTTATGATTTAACTCCTAAGGAAATAGCAAGCAGATATTCTTAATTCTTACTTAGTATATTTTTGTCTTCTTTGTGGAGCTGACAACGTTCTTGAAGCCAATCACCAAACGTTTTCTTACAGTCACTTAACTTTACACCGATTGGCCCTTTCAGATTTCTCGGACCTGCTGAGGTGAAATGGGACGTCATTGAACTGGAGAAGGCGAACCGCCCGTTTTAAAGGTTTCCCCAGACATGTTTTGATGCTTGAATCAGACCATTTTCCGAACTTACATTAACCATCATGCCACCACATCCTAAAACAATCAATTTTTCAAGAGAACTATCACAACCATTTATATAAGAAATAACAGAAGTGACAATATTTTTGGGAGTAACATTGCGATTGAACACTGAACCAGACTCTACAATTGCAGAGTAATGTTTTTCATTTATAGATCTACGAAATCTTTACCAATGAGCTACATCCTTCACCAACGTATCACCTTTCTGCTCATCCAAGAAAATACCTTATAGCGGCACTTCGTCGGGTTTACTACGCAGTTTAGTCCTAAAACCGTCTTTCCCTTCTTATCTCGTTTTGGAAAGCTTGGGGGATGAATCGGAATGGCTAATTACTACAAAGTTGCGCAAAACAACCGATGTCGTTACAGTGGTTGGGTGATATGAAACGCCATGATTATCGTATAACAACATAGTAAATTTTACCTGCACTCTCTTTCGTCAATGGCAGGAAACTATTTGCCACTTTAAAAACTTTGCGCTGTTGCTGTCTTCGTATTCACTAGACAGATATTGATCTTCAGTTCCAACAACAAAAAAGACATCACAGCACAAAGTAATTATCCGAACAGGAACGGAAATGGGTAGATGGAAAGTAGATCTTCAGACAAACGAAAGGTTACGGTTTCACAAACATTGGATCATTTATTCTATAGGAAGTGCTTCACACGTTGAGCAAGTCAGAAATGCGTTGGTCTATCTATGGCCCTTATTCAGTTAGCTACTAGGCTTGGCACTGATCGACAGAGTTCTTGGATGTCCTCCTGAGAGATATTGCCCCAAATTTTCACAAATTGGTGCGTTAAATCGTCAAAATCCTGAGATGGTTAGAGAGCCCTTCCGACAATGCTGCTGACATTTTAAATTGGAAATAGATGCGGCTGCCTTTATGGCCAAGGTAGCGTTCTGCAAACATGAGGGCAAGCAGTAAAACCTCTCGCCGTGTGTGTGTGTGTGAGGGGGGGGGGGGGGGAAGGGGGGGGAGTGGGGGGAGGGAATTGTCGTCGACGTAACGCTGTGATATAAGGGCGCCGCCCGTGACAGCCAAATGGGTCTTGCTATGAAAAAAAGTGGAACATCACTCCTGGCTATCGGGCCACACGGTGGATGAGGTTAGGTCGGTATCACACCATTGTCTGGGAGGCGACTCCATATACGTCTTCGCTAGTCATCGGGGCTTATTTGGAAGCGAGACGTATCACTCCTTCAGCCAATGAGATTCCAGAGCGAAGACGAGTCTGGAGACGCCCGGACTGCGGCGGAATTCCAACGCGTCTATAGCCCACTAAACAGCTCGACAATCAAAGTAATGATCTTGGATGTCATTTCTTTTCATAGCAAGACAGTTTTGGCTGTCATCCACGGCATTGCGTTCTGTCAACTATATTATATTCCTCGTGATGTTGCTCTTTACTGCCAGCCTTTCCGTATTTGCATTTCAACAAGATAACGCTCGCCCTTACACGGCGAGAGTTTCTATTGCTTGTCTTCATCCCGGCCACACCTGACCAAGACCAGAAAGGTCACCGAATCCCTCCCCAATAGCGTACGTTTGGAGCATTATGAGCAGGGCCCTCAAATCATCTCGGGATTTTGACGATCTAACCCACCACTTGTACAGAATATAGCACTAAACCCCTCACATCAGCATACAAGATTTTTTCTTTTGGTTTTAGGGTTTATCATTAAAAATCGAATGACTGTCGCGTGCTCTCATTTATAATGTTTGTTTATGTCAAGTTTACTTCAATTCTCGCTATTCCATACTCTCTTAGTGAGTAAGTAATCTTTAGCTCTGCAACAGGTACTTTCCTTGTTATTTAACAGTTACATTTGACAGTAATATTACATTTATATAAATCTGAGTTTCCGTTAGAAAAGCAGATTACAGCAGTGGATCAGTTGCAAGCTGTTACATCAAAATACAACGTAAATGTTTGGTTGAACTCGTCGGTTTGACGTACAAGAGAATATTCATTTTTATCTCGTTGGTATGATTTCCATAGGCTTTAATGTTTACCACGGAATTCATGTATAAGGCCTACGATTTTTTTTTTTTTGTAACGACTGTAGTGAATAGTTTCTGAAACAGACCTTTCGTTTTGTCAGCTATTTCACGGGCAGCTTTTGAAAATTGATGCTGTTATGAACTAAAAAGTTACACCTTTCTTGGGGAGAATACCGGATCACAGCAGAAAGCTTGTCGCTTGAAAAATTACAAGGTGTATCAAACATGTGGCAGTTAAATACGTGCCTTGCGGGGATTTTCGTAGATAAAGATATACATTGATCAGCCAGATCATTATGAATACGTACCTAATAGCCGGTATGTCCACTTTTGGCACTGATAACAGCCGTGTCCCGTCGATGAATGGAAGCAGTGAGGACTTGGTAGGTCGCTGCGGGAGCTGGCACCACATCTGAACACACAAGTTACAAAATTCCCGTAAATTCCGGGGAGGGGCGATGAGCCAAGTTCAGTCACATCGCACGTGTGGTTCAGGTATGGCGAGTTGGGGGGCCCGCAGTCAATGGAGACTCGACACCGTGTTCCTCGCTCGAACCACTCCTCCACATTTCTGGCCTTGTGACAGGGAGCATTATCTTGTTGAAATATGCCACTGCGGTCGGGATACACGACCGTAATTATTGGGTCTTCATGGTCTGCCACCGGTCATGGTGCTTTGAACGAGCTCCACTGGACCCATGCCGGCCGCGGTGGTCTCGCGGTTAAGGCGCTCAGTCCGGAACCGCGTGACTGCTACGGTCGCAGGTTCGAATCCTGCCTCGGGCATGGATGTGTGCGATGTCCTTATGTTTGTTAGGTTTAAGTAGTTCTACGTTCTAGGGGACTGATGACCTCAGATGTTTAGTCCCATAGTGCTCAGAGCCATTTGAACCATTTGAACCACTGGACCCATTTATGCCCACGTGAATGTTCCCCAGAGCATAATGGAGCCTCCACCATCCCGTCTTCTTCCCACAGTACAGATATCAAGGAACACGATGGGTTCGCGCCTTCCCATCGGCGTGATGCAGAAGGTGTCGGAATTCATCAGACCATACTCTGCCACTGCGCCAACGATGCTCTCGTGTCCGTGCCCATTTCCGTCATAGTTGCCGATGTCGTGGTGTCAACATTGGCACATACAAGCGTCGTCGGCTGCGGAGGGCCATCGTTAGGAGTACTCGGTGCACTGTGTGTTCAGACACACTTTGCCCAGTATTAACGTCTGATGTTAGTTCCGCCACAGTTCGCTGCCTGTCCTGTTTTACCAATCTGCCCAGCCTGGGACGTCCGACATTTGTAGTGATGGGTGGCCGCCGTACCTCATGACGTCTTGACGTCGTTTCACCTTGGTTTCCCCACGTGTTGAAGTGACTCACCGTAGCATTCCTCGAACACCCAACAAATTGCGCAGTTTCGGAAATGGTCGTGACTAGCTTCTGGGTCTTCATAATCTGCCCTCGGTCAAACTCAGATAGATCGCACGCCTTCCCCATTCTACACACGGACAGCACGCTCACGTACACTACATGCACCGTGCGTGTGTCTGACTAGCAGACATTCCTCGCCAGGTGACGCTGGTTGACGTTGGTCATAATGTTCTGGCTCATCACCGTGGTTGATCACCGCAACGTCACAAAACAACATAAAATTATAACATCTTGTTTGTAAATGATGATTTCAGTGACACTAGGAACAATTGCCGAGTGACAGAACAGTGGCACAGCTCAATACGGAGAGAGGACAGTGGGGGGCTACCTCTTCCATGATGTCTAGTATTGCAGTCATATTGTGTGACAGGACTGGCTTACGATTTTTCAGGTATTTTGTCGAACTCGTCGGCTGTTTAACGATGAAAAAACTTTGCCCGACTTATCATTGTCATCATGTTCTTTTAAAGCTGATCGCGCTATCATCTACGTTGCCCTCATACTCTTCTGCCGTAGACTCTATAGTTGTAAGATTTCCTTGCTATCCTGGTTTGATCCGTATGTAGCAGACGGTCATGTAGTTCCTCTCTGTACTGTTTGACCTTTTTTACTATTTCTAGAACATGGACCTCCTCTCTTACTTCACGGTTCTTCCTTTGATCTTCATTTACGTCCTGCCAACGGTCTTGTAAGTTTCATTTTTCACACTTCAGTTTTGCGTAACTGTTTGGTCATTAAAATACATGTTTCCGGTCCAGGGAGCAGTAAAGGCACAGTCATAGTATTACAGAATTGAAACAGTATCTCATTCGTAGTTTTGATCGGTAGCGCTGTCATAATTGTACCTAACAGGTGCAAGTACCTCTGTAGTTTCTTTTCAAGTTCATTAACGTAAGAAAGAGAGATATGACAAATAGTTGAATGTGTTGACTTGTTCCAATATGACTTTGGCTTAAAGATTGTCTTTTTTGTATGATGGCACAGCGTTACTTTTGTTTCTGGATGTTTTCAAGGTGTATTGTTTTGCAGTTGTATGTAAGGATCACACAGTTTCTTCTAGACTGTCTCCCGTATCCTCGAGTACAACATTTTTATCTGCAAAAAGCATTGAGGTAGACACTATACGTCTCTGTGGGTAGGAATCTACCATTTTCTTTTGCCGCCAAGGTGCCAATGTCAGTTGTATCCACCTTGGACTACTACCTTACTAATTTTGGTAAACATTTTTGGATACAGTGATCAATACAATATTATATTTTAAATAAAGTTCAGTCTTGATCTTGAAGTCAACTGATCAGTTGACTTCGTAGCAGCTGAGGAGAGCTCCGCCTGCCATCCTCGAAGGAAGCAATGGGTCTGAAGATGGTTATACAATGATAACCCAAGCCGGTCACCTATGTTATTGAGACGTAAGTGTTGTGATCAAGACAGAACTTTAGTTAAAATATACTAGCTTATCTTTGGTGGGAACAACTGTGTGTGTGTGTGTGTGTGTGTGTGTGTGTGTGTGTGTCTGTGAGTGTCAATGATCCACGGATGCTAGCGGGAACAACGCTCTTGGTAGGCTCGCCCGTACCGTACTGGTCAGTTGGTGAGATTCCAGTCAAAGCGTAATTTCTCCCTTACGGGGCTCCCGCCTTAAGAGTATGTGGATAGCAACCACAAGGGTCCTTAGCTAAGCCTAACGTTACTTCCACTTACTTGTGTCAGTCATCTACTACACTCTCTCCCATCAGTTTCCCTTGTGTAAGTCATCGCATTTTTCAGCCAAATGGTATTAGGTTTCGAGACCCAAGGGTGTCTTTCAGGTCCATTTTCTACTTTTACTGTTATTAGCTTTGCTAGGATGCCTAAAGGCGGCACCTTCACTACCCAGCTGCCCTGGTTACAGTTCGTTAAAATTATTGGAGATGGACGCATGGAATACAAGGGATCGATGTAGCATAGAACAAGAACTTAAACATAAAATACTAAAGGCGAAAACTGATATAGCAGTAATAACTAAAAAAAAAAACACACAGCGAATGCATTGAATGGAAAGATTGCGATTTGACTGGCTCAAAAAATGGTTCAAATGGCTCTGAGCACTATGGGACTCAACTGCTGTGGTCATTAGTCCCCTAGAACTTAGAACTACTTAAACCTAACTAACCTAAGGACATCACACACATCCATGCCCGAGGCAGGATTCGAACCTGCGACCGTAGCAGTCGCACGGTCCCGGACTGCGCGCCTAGAACCGCGAGACCACCGCGGCCGGCCGCGTTTTGACTGATGTACAGCAGAGTGGATATGAGTAAGTGAGTATGAGTAAAAGAGCAAGACCTGCAAAAAATGTACATACATTCACACACCAAGATTAATTAAGGAAAATTCTGACCAGAGTCTGGCGATATCTGAAACAGAATTACCACAATATAACGTGAAATTTAAAATATGTACCACGAGATAGAAAGTCTTGAAAACACATACTTTGCAAGTTTACCGCGTGAGAAATTTACGTGTATCAGTTTACAATGTATGAGATGTTAAAAGATTCAAAAAGAGACCTATAGATAAATAAAAAAGGCAGAGAAATTACTGATACAATAATAAAACCAGCTGAAGAGGCTGTAGGAAAGTGGGGGAAATGGATGAACAAAAGAAAGCTCCATGATTCGAATGAAGAAGAAAAGACGATTAGGAGAAAGAAAGGTGTTTATCTAAAAGATAAAAATGTCTTATCTAAAAGTCATCACAAGAAGCATACAAGATCACACTGAATATGTAACACAAATGGCATTAATTAAATGACAAACGAGGAGAGTGAAAAGGCACTGTTTGGAATACTACATCCGTGGAAAACAAATAAGAGCTTATAAAATAATAACAGCTCTCAATAAAAAGGAAAAAGACACTCGTCAGTAGACTAATATCTCAGATGAAACATTGATAGACTACTTCCAAAGTCAATAGGCAGAGAAAGAGGAGTATGTTGTAACAGCTCAGACAGATGTGAATGCACACCTAGGCTCCCTGGAACAACAGGAGGACGCATTAGGGGTCCATGAGAAACTGAAAAAGTGTTGGGGAAAACAAAAAATTCAGAACTTATTAAATATGTCCATGAAAACCTGAAAATGAGAGCCCTAAAATTTATAAATCTTTGTTAGAAGAGTAGACATGTTCAGGAAGGCTGGCAGAGGCCTGTACTGTCATCTATATTTCAAAAAGAAGATCGGAATGACTGCAGTGGCAATGGAAGTATAACTCTGCTAAACTGTGGATATAAGTTACGTGGCTAGATACTTTCGAAAAGATTAACTTTTTTAACAGAGACTTTTCTGGTGGAAAAATAAAATGATTTCAGACTATCACGTAGAAACGCGTAGAGAGTTTAATCTACAAACTTATGTTTATTTTATTTGTTTATTTATTTATTCAGCCTAATCTGATCAAGTACATTAGGCCGTCCCTTTCCATCGGGCCAGAGTTTCACACATACGATACCTTATCTCCTTCATAGCTAACTGTGTGTGACCAATATGATGACAAATAATATTAAAATGATTTGTGTGCCTGAAGTGGCAGTTGAGTGACTGAATGTACTGTAGCACTGCTACAGGTACTAGCATTACAGCAGCTGCCGTCGCTAATTGTAATAATAATAATGATGGCAGTTATATCAGTAATGGTAGTAGCAGATACTATAAGAATTTATAGGTGTATAAAATAGATGTATTCTGACACAGTGAATTCTGGGAAAAGGAAGTTTAAGGCTACTGCATTGACTAAAAATATTGGATAATGAGAAAGATAAGGATGGAAACAGGGATGAACAGCGTAACGGGTGCGTACAAGAACGATGGAAGTAATTACTCTTATTTCAGTACAAACGTCATTAACTGTATTCTGAAGCTGGAGATGTTCGAATCTCTAATATAAAGCGATAGTTTACTCCGGAGTCGGGTGCCTGCTACTGAGAAAGACTTCGAGAAATTGGCTGAACGATGGAATGGAACTGAAAGAATTTTGCTGTGATCTGAGCGGCTGCTTCTGCCATGTTGTTCAGACAAGAGCGTTAAGGACGAGGACAGGTATGAGGGATGGTGTTCACTGATAAGACATTAGAGTTATTGTCTCCACGTTGCCAGGATGGCTGTGCATATGACGGTGAAATATGATCAAAGAGCGTTTGACATTTAGAGGAGTTGAACAAGTGAGATCAACAACTGTGTTTTGTGAAAGAATAATGGATCGAGTAAAAAATTTTAACTTTCTTGGCAATGAAAAATATTAATTTAACGGTCACTATGTAATTAACGAAAACTTGTAAAATTATAGTATAATGGTACAAACAGGACTTAAAAGAATGAGGAAAGTAAGAAAAATTTGGTTTTATATAACTACACTTTTCATGTACGTCTCTATAGCATTCAGACTTGGAGCCCTACCAAACGACACAGAAATAAGACCCAGTCGTTTGAAATAAGATTCTTAAGAGCTGCAACAGCACGTATAAAATTTCATTAAATTAAGAATGAAGACATTAGAAAAGATTTAAAATTGTATCAATAAACGGTGTAATAGAGTTATACAGAAAAAGTTGGCAAATTAGGAAAACTGTGCATATTAAACAAAACAAAATTTAAAATTATGGTACGGTATAAAAATACTTATTTCCACAGGAAAATAAAAAAATACCAAATATGTAGTATTATGAACTCCAAGAGGTCACTGATTTAAACAAACCACTTTCTTACCAGGTCAGTGGATAAATTTGAGAAGAGAGGTTTAAGAGTTTTCTGGTGCTGTGGAATTGTAGTTATAATGGCGGAAATTTGTATATTTCATTCTTCAGACACCAGTGAATGGATATTTATTTGTTACATGCAATGTATAGTATCATTTGTATCTGTATAAATCAGTTAAATACGCATATAGCAGTACAGCAAATTAGGCATAAAGCCTTTGTCGTACAACTGCGGAACAGCTGAATGCAATATCGTTGCTGTCTGATTTTACCAACAGAATCATTTAAGCTCATTATCTACATTCATACTATCACCATACACATTTTCGGTGCATGGTGCAGTGGTTTTTCTGTTTTCGTACACGATAGTTTAATGCTTCAACGTTTACCTGGCTATTCACATACAAAAACTACCGTTTAAAATATTTTAAGTCTTTGCGAGTCAGCTCACGTCAGATATTGCGAGTCTTTCTGTCGTTTTGTCTTTCGTGGTGTGGATACGTGATCTGTGTGAGTAATGTTTAGTTAATTCGCGCATTTTGCATCGAACTTTTACATATTTCATGTCATTTATAAAGTCTACACATGAATTTCACAACTTACCTACATATATTTTAACAAAAGAAGTGTTAAGAGATTGGATACTATTATTTACATACTGAGACTCACTTACTTGGATGAATTTTCAGAAAAGTTTTACAATACATGAAATTCGTAATGTAGTAAGCGGAGCATAAGTAAAAGTAGGTAGAAAAAATAAAAGTCGAAGTTTTTAAAAAGCTCTTGTATCTGCGTATGAATATGTCGTGTAGTTTATGCTGTAACGTCTATCTGTTACGACCATATGGCGAATATTTCGAAAAGAGAAAGAAACTGTTGGCGATTCGTTGCGGGGTCCCTTTAGAAGTGCTCAAAACACAGGCCACGGCTGAATGGTATGTCGACAATCAGATAAAAAATATGAGTAATTTCCTTGTTTCCTTCTGAAACCAGCGGAAACAGCTGGTGTGGCTGCGCGAGGTATCTAAAACTCGCATCTCTTTCTGACGCTTTGAAGCGCAGACGACTGACATTTATAAATGGATTCTGATCGCAGAACGATAAAGCGTTATAGAATGCGAGTCCTGCTTTCCGTGACTGACGCTCTAAACACCGACTCAAAGCACTGAGAGTCGGTCTTGCACAGCCGTCATTTCTAAAAGGCCTCTCTTTTATGTTTCGTCAGCTCTGCTAAACGAAAGCTATCGCTCTCCTTTACCCGCCGCACATTCGTCCTTTTGTCTGTTGTTGTCGTTCACGTTAAATGCTGGCATGAATGTACTTGATTTATCTCTGTTATTATTCGGGTTACTGGAAGTGGAAGAATAGCATCATACAACAGGTACACAGCAAAAGTTCTCTATATTTTTTCCTAGCAGTAGAAAGAAAGCAAACGAATACACACATGCAAAACTGGTATGTTGATTGACTATGCTGCTACATACTAGCAGTAGAAAGAAAGCAAACGAATACACACATGCAAAACTGGTATGTTGATTAACTATGCTGCTACATAAGCAGAGCAGTTTTTCAGTCATCACTCAATTTTTCGAACGCCGTTACTGCTATAAATGCACCGCGTAGACTTGTTAACACTCCCATAACGAGCCGGCCATTGTGGCCAAGCGGTTCTAGGCGCTTCAGTCTAGGACCGCGTGACCGCTACGGTCGCAGGTTGGAATCCTGCCTCCGGCATGGATGTGTGTGGTGCCCCTAGGTTAGTTAGTTTTAAGTAGTTCTAAGTTCTAGGGGACTGATGATCTCAGATGTTAAGTCCCATAGTGCTCAGTGCCATTTGAAACATTTTTGAACTCCCATAACTATTTTCTGCTATCGTCAGGTGTTCTCATTACCCAAAATGTAGAGTTCCAAAACATGTTTGTATTGTGACCTTTCAGGAGTGACCAGCAAAGGCCGCGACGTCACTGTACACAGCCACATCCTGGGGAATGTTTCCAGAATGAGATTTTCACTCTGCAGCAGAGTGTGCGATGATATGAAACATCCTGGCAGATTACAACTGTGTGCCGGACTGAGACTCGAACTCGGGACCTTTGCCTTTCGCGGGTAAGTGCTCTACAAACTGAGCTTACCCTGGTAAGCACTTACAGAGCTGATTTCACTCAAGCGACAGGCAAAGGTACTTCACCTCCCCGCCATGTATCAAGGTAGTGGTAGAGGATCGCAGACATGATGGTTGTAGTATTGTCTTTCAACGGGTAACACACTTTTGTCAGTGATCTTATTCTAAGACTATTTGGCAAAAATAGGACTAGGATGTAACAGAAAAAGATTTCTGTTATAGACTCTACGTGGACAAGAACACACCCACACCCACTGAAATTAAATTGCAGACAACCTAGCAAAAGAGCAGTCCACATGGCTATAAGAAGTAAGTAACAACAAAGTTCCATAGTTTTACGAAACAAATGTCACGAGTAACAGTTCTGTAAGAACAGGAGATAGAGTAGCAAGTTCACAAAAGGAGTGATTATAAAAGTGTACGACTACTTGCCGTGGTACACCAAAGAATGGCAGTTTCCATTCTGATCTCTCCAATCTTCACATCGATGCCAAAAACAAGCAGACGCTGGGTAAAAGTATTGAAACACCGGGACACATGCACGCTTGAACATAATCGCAGGAACCAGCCAAGCCTGCAGACAAGGCTGTTGTATTTGACCACAAGCGGCAGCTGTGCAGTGTCCTCACAACCTTGCAAAGATTAGTTTTGGTCAAAACAGTGTTCTTTGGAGATCTGAGTGCTTTATGTCGGACCTAAGTGAATTCGAACACGGGTGAATTGTTGCCGGTCGTATGGTGGGTGCTTCCGTAACTGAGATAGCCGAAGTGGTCGGTGTTTCAAGAGGCACTGTACTGAATATTTGGAAAAGCGGGAAAGCAATGACCCAAAAAATGTTTCAAATGGGTCTAAGCACTATGGGACGTAACATCTGAGGTCATCAGTCCCCTAGACTTAGAACTACATAAACCTAACTAACCTAAGGTCATAGGGCACATCCATGCCCGAGGCAGGAATCGAACCTGCGACCGTAGCAGCAGCGCGGTTCCGAAATGAAGCGCCCAGAACCGAAACATGATCCACCAAGCCACAACACCGATTAATGTGTGTGTTGGTTGATCGTGACAGACTCTCGTTCAAGAAGGTAGTGGCGAACGGTAGAAGGCCGACAGAACTGAATATCGCACTCGCTAACCTACCGAGCGAGGTGGCGCGGTGGTTAGCACTCTGGACTCGTATTCGGGAGGACGACGGTTCAAACCAGATTGAAGATTTCCGTGATTTCCCTAAATTGCTCCAAGTAAAGCTGAGGATGGTTCCGTTGAAACGACATCGTCAATTTCCTTTCCCTTCCTTGACACGATCCGAGCTTGTGCTCCGTCTCTAATGGGAGTGTCAATGGGACGTTAAACCCAATCTTCCTTCCTTATTACTTTACTCGCGAGCGCTATCAGCACCGGAACAACGGGAAGGGAGCTCCACAACCACAAGTCCCGCAACATTAAAACATTGTGCCGAAGCCATGGAGCAGTGGAAGGAAGACATTTGGTCGGATGAGTCTTGTCTCATACTTGCTCCTGGTCGAGTTTACGTCTGGCTGTTCTAATGATGCGGAACTGCTTTGCAGTGGATCGGAAAGCCATATGGAAATTGGAAATTTGTGGTAAGGACTAAGGGACCAAATGCAGAGGTCATCAGTCCCTAGGCTTACGCACTTCTTAATATAACTTAAACCAACATACTCTAAGGACAATAAACACATCTGTGGCCGAGGGAGGACTCGAACCTCCGACGGGCGGAGCCGCAATAACCGTGACAAAACGGCTAGAGTGCATGGCTACCCCGCACGGTGGACAGCCATATGGTAATAGTCCATGGACCACAAGATTACTGTGCAAGGCTACATTGCTGCCAAGGATTATGCGACCATTTTGGTTGATAAGGTCCACTCCATATCACAAAAAGTGACCAGCAGCGGTGGTGCTGTGATCCAAGACGACACGCACCCTGTCCGCAGAGTTCACATCCTCCAGAACTGGGTTTGTGAGCGCAAGGATGAATTTTCGCATGTTCCCTGGCCACTACAGTCACCAGTTCTCAACATTATTGGGCCTTTGATGTATGCGCTGCAGAGATGGATGCGTGATCAGTATCTGCCTCTACCAACGTTACATAAAGTTGCCACTATTTTGTAGGAAAAATGGAATAAGGTCCCATTGAAACACACACAGGGCCTCTATTTAACCATTCAGAAAGGACTGAAAACTGTTTTGAGTGCCAACGATTCGGGCGTGGAAATGTGTTGTGTGTCTGGTTCAAATGGCTCTAAGCAGTATGGGATTTAACATCTGAGGTCACCACTCCCCTAGACTTAGAACTACTTAAACCTAACTAACCTAAGGACATCACACACATCCATGGCCGAGGCAGTATTCGAGCCTGTGACCCTAGCAGCAGCGCGGTTCCGAACTGAAGCGCCTAGATCCGCTCGGTGACAGCGTCCGGCTGTGTGTTTGTATATTTTTGCCCAAGCCCTGTGCAAGAAATCTGACAGCTTACTATCCACATCTCAGGACAATCAACGGCGCCACATGGGGACATATGTAGAGTTTGGTCAGTTACCAAGAGTGAACAAGTGGCATTGGTAACGCAAAACCTCGGAGCCGAAACACACTCTCTTCCTGAGCACTGAGCAGTTCTTCCAGTCGCTTTACTGTCGCCTGCCGACATACACGCTTTGAGGGTCCTCTATCTATCACTGTTCTTCGTAGCATGACACTGTGTTCCTTGCACAGCGTAGATGCGGGGAAGTTCATATTAAGCCACGTCTGATTACACGCAGTGCCATTAAATTTATGTTTGGAGGGACAAACGAGGAAGTAACAATATCATTAAAGAGTGTGCTTCAGAGGGTTGCACGAACCAGCAGTTATTTCAAGCAAGCTATTCCAATCGCACAATAAATATACTACGCAACTGAAGTTCAGGATCACTTTTTAGAAACCTCTTACTTGTGAGACCTTAACTTTTCCCGGCTAATTGAATGTTCTAATAACTTACGGGTTTGCTGCCGTTTGTCGTCGTCGACCACAGCCGATATTTCGACAGGAGCACACCCTACCATTCTCAAGGCACAACTGCAAGGAGGAAGCAATACGCAAGGGAATTTAATACCTCGGTTCACAGAGGAGAAACAACGAAGATACCACACACACAGCAAGTAACTGCAGAGTCTGCAGAGTCTCTCATCAAAAAACAGAGCCGCGCGGGATTAGCCGAGCGGTCTTAGGCGCTGCAGTCATGGACTGTGCGGCTGGTCCCGGCGGAGGTTCGAATCCTGCCTCGGGCATGGGGGTGTGTGTTTGTTCTTAGGAAATTTATGTTAAGTAGTGTGTAAGCTTAGGGTTCAAATGGGTCAAATGGCTCTGAGCACTATGGGACTTAAAATCTATGGTCATCAGCTCCCTAGAACTTAGAACTACTTAAACCGGACTAACCTAAGGACAGCACACAACACCCAGCCATCACGAGGCAGGGAAAATCCCTGACCCCGCCGGGAATCGAACCCAGGAACCCGGGCTTGGGAAGCGAGAACGCTACCGCCCGACCACGAGATGCGGGCGTTAGCTTAGGGACTCATGACCTTAGCAGTTAAGTTCCATAAGATTTCACACACATTTTTTTTCAAAACACAGAGCGACATAATTGGTGCTACCTCATCTGTTGATTAATAATCACTATCGATAATTTTGATGTTGGTTGTCTTTGGTTGTGTGTCGACTCTGCGGTCACTTGTTCTGTGTGTGGTATCTTCCTTGTTTCTCCTCTGTGAACCAAGGTATTAAATTCCTTTGCACATTGCTTTCCCCTTGCTGTTGTGCCTTGAGAATGACCCCTTTGGCGCAGTGCGACTGCAGTTTTTTCTATCATGTACAAGTATGAAGCACTAGGCACCATTTAATACCATTGGACGAAATTTGAACGTGAGCGGAAGCAGCTAAGGGTACTTATGCTTCTCTACTGCTATTTCGTGTACTCTTGTGACTTGATGTCGTGGGCATGAGACATTGGACATTGACGTACGCGTGAACCGTTTATTGCTTGAAATCTTGTCTTTGCGGTATTGCCGTCCCGTTTCTTATTCGATTTACCGGCGTCACTATGTTGCTGGCCTGCCTGCCCGTGAGTGGCAACAGCAGCACTTATCGATAAGAGCACTGTCGTACTTTCTTTGGAGCGATCGCTAGTATTTCCGGGTCGTCGTGTGTCGGGAGTTCAGTCGGCCCGGAGCAGTAGAAGGTACGGACAGCCATGACTCGCCCGACCGTTGCTGACACACATGACTTGAGTGGGAACAACCTTGGTTGGTGTTTGGGTCGGTCGTCTCCTCGGACGACGTGTATTTGGTCGCCAACCGCTTTTGGGTTCTCCGTGTGTGTCGACTTGTGATTTGTCCTTTTTGTTCCACAGCCACTGGTTTTAGTATTGTTCGTGTTGTTTGTGGAAGTGTTTTCGTGGAACCGTGTGCAGCTTGAGTGGTTTTGACTGAGTAGCTATTTTAATGCTGTCTGCATGCTGTCTGCATGCTGCATGTAGTCATTCGGTTGGGAGGGAGCAGCGAGCAGCAAAGAGGTCTCTGTGGCGCAAGGCCAGGCTGGGAGCGCTGGCAGCATGCTCGGGCTGTCAGATCGTGAGGCGCTAGTTGCGAGAGCTACAAAGTTCGTTGCCCACCGAACCTGGACGCTGAACTTGAATGATCAGTTTACCTGTTATGAAACTTCAACTATTGTGACATCTCGTCGTTCGTTTGCGAGTTGTTGCTCCCTGGTCCGTTCGGGATAGCAGCAACAGATGATGTGTTGGAGTCGGGGAAATCTGTCAGCCGTCTTCCTATATTGTGATTAATTACTAAATTGACTCTTACTTACCAATGAAGTGCACCAGCGGTATTTTCTGCCCTGTGGCCGTTAACGCCCCAGTGACCTGCCCTGGTCGTTAACGTAGTTTTCTGACAGTGTTCCTTTCTTTGTCATGTTGATGCTGTCCAGCACGGCGTGTAATTCGACAGCCTTTTTTAAGTGTTTGGTTCATATTTTGTTTAGCGTGATTATTGTCCCACTGGCTATTTATAGACGCCAATTTCTGAAGACGTAGTGCTGTTCGTATCATCGTCCTCGGCCGATATTTTTCATTGTTGAGCCATTGGTCGACCTGAAGGGAATTGGTAAATTGTTGCTCGGTCCTTGGGCCATCCCTGGTTTGGGTTGCTACCTGATTATTTAACTTTTGGCTGCCTGTCCCACCTCATGTCTGAGCTACCTTCTCAGGCTGACCCTTGGAACACTTCTGAGCACCGCTTGTTCTATTTGTTGTAGATTGTGATTTTCATTTTAGTTTGAAGTATTGTGCGAGGCCTTTGACCGTGTATTCATTTAGTTCTAAGCCGTTAGTTGTTCAATATGTTAGGTGTGGCCTTCAGCAGAGGATTGGAGTGAAGCCCCTTTAATAAGGCCTTCAGCTGTGTGTATTTTGTAAAGGAAATTTTTTATAAGTAGGAAGGGGTTTATTTTAAATTGTTTGTCTGACTTGTTGTTCAGACCTACAGTCGTTGTTTCAAATTTTTTGTGGCCCTCAGACATGCAATAAGTTAATATTTCTTTAATTAGGATCTTGGCCATTCTGTTGTAAGTTTAAAAAGAAATTTCTTGCTACGAAAAATTGTTTATTAATTTGTTTTAAGTATAGTTGTCCTTCAGACGTGTAGTGTACGCATTTAGCTGCTAATTGTTTTCAATTGCACGTTTTTTTCTCAAGATTTTCTTTTTACCATGTTCATTGCTTTTGATTTCTCATTCGGCCTTCAGCCGTTCTTGTTTTGGGTGTGGTTTTGCACCTTCAGCCCAGAAAGCATCTCTAGTTCTTTAACTAGGCCTTCAGCCGTATTGTTTAGTTTTGATCTTTTAAAGCAATGTGTAAATGAGTGGTTCGTAGAAAAATAAATTTGTGTGTTTGATTGTGCAACTCACAGTAACTGTTTACGGCCCCATGCACAATCATAACCTTATCCTGTGCGCTCAATGAGTACCTACCAACCCGTTTCAACGCGTGAACGAAACGAGAACATATCTCTCGAAGTTCCGGAAAAACCTTCGGTGGTACCGATCCACCTTTATGGACAATTTTAAAAGAATATGTACAGACAGAGCCCGTATCGAAGTCCTAGGCGCCTGCAGACCGACGTCTACTTTGACACCCTCCGATTCCGGATGGACTAATATCAGGCGAAAGAGCAGCGTTGTAGCAGCGAAGGAGTGCCAGCAGGCGCGGTGGTGCTCTCGTCACGGGTTCTGTCTACACCGGTGCGCTTATAAGGTGCTCAGCAATGGCGGGTGGGGGGCAACAGTGACTCTACCGAACTGTCGGGTCTCAGAAGGATCCTTTTCCGGTTTATTTACCCACGTGTCAATGTCGTCACCCCCGCCCCCGTCGCCACCCCAAGGATACGTTCCACAGGAGGATCTCGTTCGAATTTCGTCGTATGATGTTGAAGGTTCCTAGTAGTTCCGCCCTGTATACTACAGCAAAAACTATGGTCGCACTGTGCTCCCCCGTCCCACGCCTGAAGTCTTGTAGTGCTGATACTGAGAGCGGCAGTATGACTGCAATATTGTCACCGCTATTCATAAGAAAACCTCATGATTTCAAAGCTCTGTGTCGCGGCTCTGACCTGCGCTGCACACGTGTCAAAAGAAAGTGTCAAACGTGGGTGAGAGGGACTGCGATAACCTTACCGTCATGTGACGCGTTACCTGTGGCGATGGGTAGAATTCTGGTGGTTTAGTGCTACTGTACCATCATTAACCTACCTTTCACGCCGTATAAAGCAACATGCTGTGGCCTTTTCTTTTTGACATGTGTCGACAACTTAGTGTTTCACGTGCCGCTGAGGCCGGGACTGGCGTAGCATGGAAGGACGCTTTTTTAGCATTACAGAGAAAGGATTTACACACGTTTGAGCCAAATTTCAAACTTACCTGTTGCAACGGATGGGAATTACGGGGTTTCGTAGAGTGGTCCGTTGATTCTATTGCGCAGTGTAGAATAAAAAAGGAGGAATGCAGCTACAAGCACCTCAGAAGGCTCCACCACTTCATAAAATACGCGAAAATAGGAGAAGAAAATTTCGTGTTTAGATAATACTTAACAACAGTTTCTCAGGACAAATAACGCAATGGCTCTAAGCACTATGGGACTTAACGTCTGATGTCATCAGTTCCCAAGACTTAGAACTACTTAAACCTAACTAACCTAAGGACATCACGCACATCCAAGCCAGAGGCAGGATTCGAACCTGCATCAGCGCGGTACCGGACTGAAGCGCTTATAACCGCTCGGCCACCGCGGCCGGCACATATCGTAATTTCCACGTGTCACACATTCTCTATTTTCCATAGTCAGTATCATAATACCAGTACATGATATTGTCTACGACACTTCATTTTTTATGGGTTGCTTGTTATACGTGGTTGCTTCCTGCAGCACGTGTTCGGAATGTTTTACTTTGGGTCACCCTTTGTTTTACGCAGTCACACTAATGAGTCAATATATTATGACCACCTACTTAATAGCTTATGTGCTCTTCTTCGAAACGAAATACTTAGCTTATTCTGCGTATCAGGGATCCGAACATTTGTTGGCATGTTTGTGGAGGTATGTTGCATTACATAACTACTCACAGGTCATGTAATTCGCGTGCGCTAGATGGGTTCCTTAGAATTTACATTACGCGAATTGGATAGCCGGGACACCACTGTGAGTTCACTATAATGCTGCTCAAACCACTCTGGCGGTTCTGGCTTCGAGACAAGAACAATTATACTGCTGAAACATGGCATCGCCGTAGGGGAAGACATCAAACGAAGAGATACAGGTGGCTCGCAGCTGTCAGCATGTCTTCGATTACTACCACAGGTCCCATGCAAGTGCACGAGAATGTCTCCCATAGCGCAATGCTGCTCCCACCAGCCTGCGTCCGTGGCGTGTTGCACATTTCGAGCTGCCGTTCACCTCGATGACGGCCCTTTGTTGAGGCGACCGTCGACCTAGTGCAGCAAAAGTGTCATTCACCCGAAGAGCCGACACGTTTCCATTGATCGACGGTCGGACCCCGATGGTCCCGTGCCCACTGCGATTGACAACGTCGCTGGGTCAACCTGTGAACGTGTAGGACTGGTCTGCTGCGTAGCTTCATGTTCTAAAATTTACGATGAACAGTGTGCTCCGAAACACTTGTGCGTGCACCAGCGTTATATGCTTTCGCCAGAAATGCCACATCCTACTTTACACACAAACCTCCGACCCCGATGCTCTTTGAAGAGTCGTGGACGTCCAACCATTTGGCTCCTAGTGGTAGTTTCACAGTCCTTCTACCTCTTTCCGTAAATGCTGACGACGGAAGCACGTCAACATTCGACCTCACTAATCGTTTCCGAGACACTCGTTCACATCCCTGAGTAACAATAGTCTGACTTTGACAAATAATAATTTGTGACAGTCCTTTATTGGATTTCCCTATTTGCAACCATATCTTTGCTAGGGCGATCCTTCGTCCGTGTCTGTTCTGCTAACCAACTTCTGTTAGCGCGTCACGTGCCCATAACGCTTCCAGGTTGCATCCAACGTCGCAATGGGCGGTGATCATTATGTTTGGCTTATCGGTGTAACTAGTACTTGGTGCTGTAATGAGAAACTATTGACTCTGAACGTTTGTATTTGTAGGATGGCTGGCAGTACCGACATAACCTGGCAATATGATTGTTTGATGGATCATTAGCTGAAGCTTACAACGTACACAAGACATGCATTTTTATGTAATCTCCAACTGCCAAACAGCATGTCTCGTACCACGCAGTGGCCGTTTACAACGGAGCACCCATCACCACTGCGTTGTCCCCTCCCCTAACATGTCGTCCGCGCACGTATGCGTCAAGCTATTTTATACTGACCTTAAACTGTTTTCAAAAGAGTTCAGTAAATTCTCAAATTAAACAGAATTTCCAAATGAATGAATTTCACCCACCAATTACACAATGTACTAAAAGAGAGACAACGGCATTCATAAGTATACATCTTGAATAGTAACTGCTTGGAAGTTCTTTTAAATATTTTATTTAGTGACAGCATTCGTAGCTTAGAAGTTCCATCATAAGATTAGTTTTCTTAAAACTGAAAAAAATTCTTGCCTGAAGAAAAAAATGGCTTTGAGCACTATGGGACTTAACATCTGGCTCATCAGTTCCCTAAAACTTAGAACTACTTAAACCTAACTAACCTAAGGACATCACACACATCCATGCCCGAGGCAGGATTCGAGCCTGCGAACGTAGCGGTCACGCTGTTCCAGACTCAAGCGCCTAGAACCGCACGACCACACCGGCCGGCTGTCTGAAGATGTGGTCTGTTACAGTTACAATCAACAGTAAGAAATTGTACAAATTACTTACCTGTTAGGTCATGACATTTACCCTGTGACATGGCCGGATACGAAAATTCCTTGTCTAGGAGTAAATGACGCAGTTAGCGATTCGTCAGGCAAGCAAAAGGCATGGCTCCACGATTCCTCGAACACGCATGAAAAAAAATTTGTTTATCACTAAGCGAGCTCTTCTGTTAGTTTCTAGGCATCTTCGATGGACTGTAACCTACGATCTAATGGTTAACATGTTAGAATTACCATCGTTCATTCTGCGTCCATGGTAATTGTTTTTAATTTTTAATTTTCGACTGGGCGTCTTTTTACGTCACATTAGGTTGGACGGATATTTATTTACGGCTCTTTTTTGATAAACTTATCTCAGGCGTGTTTTAGGAACCGTGGAACCCATACCTTCTACTTACCTAACGAATAGCTCACTGCTACATTTATTTATAGACGAGGAACGATATGTCTCGTCCCTGTCGCAACTTCAATATCATTACTAACATGTATATAATTTGTTCTATTCCTCACTTGTGAATGTAGGCATAATAGAGTGTAGCGAAAGCTTTTTCTACTTTAACACACATAACTTGATGATGTGTATTCTAAGCTATGAAACCGGTCGTTAAAAGAAATATGTACAGAAGTTGCCTTGCAGATTCAAGATGCTACCAAAATATTAAAGGCAGTATTCATTGTAATACAAGAATCGTGATTTTCAAAACATGTGTTGTATATCTAGCTCGTAATAAATAACCAATATGTGTGTTAATACTATATGTGTTATAGATCTCATGAACAACACAAACTGTTCGCCTGGGATTTATTTATTATAATGGTTTATTGTTTATACATGGTCGGGTAAATAAAAGTGGCCCGGAGAAGTGATTTCCGGGATACAAAGAAACTCAGCAGAGGAAAGAAAATATAGTATCAACCTGATTATAGCAGGTGTTGAATGTGAGCAGCGTTCATCTTCTGACACTTTTGGGCCGTGGCCAGCTAGTTCGAGCAGGTGGGTCGAAACTCGACTGCTGGAAATGCTGCAGTCTCATCCAGGATGTATTGCAGTTCTTGAAGACTATGAGGCTCGTCGCTGTACACCTTAAACTTGAAGGCTCCCCGCAGAATGTAACCGCTCATTGACGGATCCGGTGTCCTAGGTGGCCAGTTAGGGCTGCGACCGGACTGATCTGAAACAATGTCAGGGTTGGCCGCTGTGGCCGAGCGGTTCTAGGCGATTCAGTCCGGATCCGCGCGACCGCTACGGTCGCAGGTTCGAATCCTTCATCGGGCATGGACGTGTGTCATGTCCTTAGGCTGGTTACGTTTAAGTAGTTCCCAGTCTGGGAGGCTTATGACCTCAGATGTTAAGTCACATAGTGCTCAGCGACATTTGAACCATTTTTGAACACTGTCAGGCGTGAAGAATGTGTACATGTGCTCCAGGTTTCAGTCGCCGGTATGTAAGTGATTTCAAAATGTTGGCAATGTAACGCGCCGAAGTTAGCGTCTGATGAAAGAAGATGGGACCAATAACGCTGCGAGCAGACACTGAACACTTCAAGCTTCTGATCGTGCAGTGATGTTCCCTGTAAGTTATGCGGCTTTTCTGGTGCCCGAAACCTATGGTTCTGTGAGCTGACGTCGTTGGAACCATGCTTCTTGAGATATAAAGACCAGTTCCATGTCCCAGCCATTCACTGTTATCTCAGCAAAAAGCCTCTTACAAAACTGGAGGCGCTGAGGAGCTTCTGCTGCCTTCAATCCTTGAACAACAGACACTTGGATCTGAAGTACCCGTACGTGCAGGTCCAGGTGGAGTATTTGTCCGCATGATTGACGTGATAGCCGGTCTCGGTGGCCGTGTGGTTCTGGCTCTGCAGTCGGGAACCTCGGGGCTGCTACGGTCGTAGGTTCGAATCCTGCCTCGGGCATGGGTGTGTGTGATGCCCTTAGGTTAGTTAGGTTTAATTAGTTCTAAGTGCTAGGGGACTTATGACCTAAGATGTTGAGTCCCATAGTGCTCAGAGCCATTTGAACCATTGACGTGATATTCCGGTCTCTTGAGACAGGAGCCGGGTTGATTTGGCAGGACTCTGCAGCACTTTCTGGTGAACGAAACCACATTTTCTGGTGTGCAGGCACGTTTGCGAATGTTTTTCAACTTGTTCGAAATATATCCTGTCTAACGGCAGGTTTATTACGAAGCGTTGCATGTATTTTTGTACTAAGCGTTGCATGGCATTCTTTGCTGGCACATCGGCACCATTAACTTCCTATCAAACAAGTGATCACATCGTTTCCAGGACTTTGTTGTCATATTACATTCCACAAGCAACACTCGCTGCTCCACTGTGGATACCATCGTCCCCTTTGCACTGCTCCACTCACACTGACACGCTCTGAACCGACGTGGATTACATGGCGGACGAACACGTGGTGTGCGCTTCATGGAGTGTGGTTATGTACGTACATTGGCGTCCAATCGTATCCACTCATCGGGCCACTTTTATTTGCTCCACCCTGTACTTTGCAGTTCTGTCAGTTCTTGTTATGTGTTGCTCCAGAGCAACGAAACCATCAGGTAGGAATCCCCTTCTCATCCATTCCAAAGTGACTAATTGATGTCAAAGAATATATGAGACCGATCCTGGGCATATCCGCAAGAATCACTCTAGCAAGCGTACAGTTACAGAGGTGCAGAATACCTCATCGTTATCGACCGTGCAACGTGGCTCCTAAACGAAGCGCCCACCATCTGCGGTATTTGAGCGCTCTTTAAAAAAAGCGATATCATGGTTGAAACCCAGTCGCACTGTTGGTCATAGCCGAGCCGCTCTCGCAGGCTTGCGCTGATACGGCGAACTGGTGGCTTTAACTAGCTGCAGCGTAGGGAGTGGCGAACCCGAAATCAACAGCGACTGCACTCAGCGACCCACGGGCGCCTACTGTACCCGTGCTGACAGCGCAATGCCACAGCTGAACGCCGAAGGAGCAGCGAATGAAGTCTGTAACGCATTATACAAGAGGCCTAGGGCTCAGCGTGGAAATCTGTTTCTAGGATCTATCTATCCTCTGCTTGCAATGGAATTCCATACACTGCACTCAGACATCTTTCAGTTTTTTTCTACCTCTGGTAATGGCAGAATTTATAAAGCATTTGCTATTTTGTGTGACAAAAAACAGATTTCAGATTACGTCAGTGGTCAACATTGCTGAGACTGAAATGCTGATTGCATATGGACAAGGTTCCGAAGTTCAAGTGCAATGTGTAACCGAAGCAGTACCGACGTGATCCTGTGCCCGTGGTGTTTCTTCCCGCAGCCACTTGCAACCCCCTCCCCCCCCCCCCCCAAAAAAAAAAAGAAAAAAACTATTTTGCTACACAGATATAGGATCTGCGTTAATGCAGATCTTCGTGCCTATCGCGTCCATCTAGAAAAGATAACCTGAAGATGCCTAAATAAGGCGAAACGCGTCGTGGAAAAATAAAAAACTAAAATTGCAACCAGGACTGTTTTTAACCAATACTGTTTCGCCTATTTTACAGGGCGTAAGTCTACCGACGTCAGTCGTTCCGCCAGTCGCTCAAGCCCATTGACGTACGATCCTCTCAGTATTCGTCGAAGTGGCGACATGCAAAAGAGGGCATGGAACCTCTCAAACTCCATTGCTGTACTTGAGCTGATTATGTTGAAAACAGCCGTAGGAGCCAAGTGCACCAAATGCACACGTAACTCAAGTGACCCGTGTTTGGTAGTATATTTCTTTGTGTGCTAATTGGACGAAATGTCACAGTGTCAACAGTGTGCATGTTCAGTCTCGTGCCGAGGAAAAGGCCCTTTGTCTTTTTAAACCGGTCAGTTTTGGAACTCTCTCAGTGCCTCCGCCCTTGGCAGGGGCCTATTTCGCCGTGGCTTCGGTACCGACAAGTATGTAACACGCCTAGAGAAGTTCACCTATGAGCCCAAACATTATCCCCACTTTTTTAATGTGACAAACAGTCTGTTTGACACGGATTGTACAAGTCCTTGAGAGGATTGTGGATTTATGTGGCAACAGATAACTATGCACAGATCAAGAAATTCTCGCAAATTGCTGGATGGCTGTTTAAGGGCTCGAGCTGGGCTCAACATGTCTTCTAGTGGGTACAGATCAGGCACATTTGCTGGCCTAGATTTCAATGGGTGTTCACAATAACACCCATCTAAACACTGTAGCACTATTCCGATACTCCGACACGGACAATTTTCCTGCTAGAAAATATCATCGCAGTAGGGTGAGACTTCAAGCATGTAGTGCTGCAGGTGGTCCACTATAATGTCCATGTAATCCACTACTGTCATGATGCCTTCGATTACCGCCGCAGTTGCCACGGAAGCGCAACTCAGTGTACTTCATAGAATAATTCTGCCTCACCGGCCTGAATCTGTGGCGTGGTATATGTTTCGTACAGCCATTTACCTGGATGAAGGCGTGTAAGAACTCAACCCTCGACCCTGTAGAACAACAAATGCGATTCATTCGACAGCAACACGTTTCTATTGACGAACGGTGAAACCTCAGTGATCGTGTGCCGACTGCAATCACAACTGACCGTGTCATTGGATCAATACAGCAACACACGGGGGTCGTGTGATATTGAGCTCCATGTTCAATAGTGGCCTTTGAACGGTGTGCTACGAAACATTTGTGCCTACACCGGCTTTGTGCTCTGTCACCAGATCTGCCACTGATCGCTGGCTATCCTGGATTATACAGTGGGGGATCCTACGCCCGCTAAGTTTTGTGATGATAGGTGGTCGTCCATCGCCATACAGCCTACTCGTTGTTCGACCATCCTTCAACCACTTTCCGTAGGTACTCACCACTGTAGTACGCCAACAGGCGATCAGCTCCGCTGTTTCAGAGATTCTAGTTCCCAGCCGTAGCGCCACAACGATGAGCTCTTTGTCAAAACCTTTTACGTCAGTGGATTTCCGCATTTGCAATATGTTTCTCAGCTATAATGACTGCCCATTCGTCTTTGTACCCCTTACAGTCTTTCCTTACTGCATCACCATGAGACATTCAACCTCGCGGTGGGCACTGGTCATAATGTTATGGCTCACCAGTGTATGTGCCGCGTGACATGTAAAGGACGGGAATGGTCCATAGTCGCTCAACATCAGTGCTTGAGAGCTGAAACGAAGGCGAAGAACCTTCACTGCAGACTTAAACACAGCCTAAGCATCTATCATCATCACCATCACCATCACCATCTAGTGGTAACCCTCCATATTTAATTAGTTCTCCATTCGTTCCATTTTACCATGAGCTTTTCTGTACTTCATGCCTTTCAAAGCTTCTTGTAGTCACCGTAGCTAGAAATGGAAGGCCCAAGACGCGACTTAACCTGGGCAGCGCTCCTAACACTGCGAGATTATAAAATTACGCCTCGGATTCAGGACTGGATCAACTGGTGACAGCCGCCCGGAGTAGCCGCGCAGTCAGCGGCGTCTTGTCACGGCCCGATCGGCTTCCCCCGTCGGAGGTTCGAGTCTTCCCTCGGGTATGGATGTGTTTATTGTTCTTACCGTAAGTTAGTTTAAGTTAGATTAAGTAATGCGCAAGCTTATGGATCGATGACCTCAACACTTTGGTCACATAAGACCTTACCACAAATTTCCAATTTTGCAAACTGGTGACAACCAAAGCATCAATTGCAGACAAACGCTCAATGAAGACAAGTTAGTGCAAGGTAGCAATGAGAGTAGGTTCGACTAGTTCCGAAGTAAAATTATATTTATCGATAAAAGAGAAATTCCTCACTTTGGGTTATACGTTGAATCTGTATTCGGATAAATGGAATGTCCCGAAACAAATCTGTGACCATAACGGCACCGAAAGAGAGATCGACCAAGAAAAGGCTGAAGTGCCAAATTTTTTCTCAAAATTTTACCACTGAGGAAGATCTCAATGTGTTTGCTCTTTCGAATCATCGCACGATCATCGTAAGGTAGATATAAGCGACCATGGGTTATAAAATCAACTGAATCCGCTCAACAGAGGTAAGTAGCCTGAACTTGATCGCATACCTACACGACTGTATATAGCGAATGAGGAAGAATATGCTCCGCTTGTAGCAGCGATCTACTAAATGTCGGTGGAGAAGCAGAAGCGTTTCCGGTAATTGGAAAAATGCGCAGGTTATTCCCGTTTTCAAGAAGGCTCGTTGACCAGACGCTCAAATCTAAAGGCTCATATCTCCGATTCAGCATTTTCCAGAATTTTTGAATTAAGTTTTAGTTCGCTTATTATAACATTTCTGAAAAGCTTAAACGTTCTGGAGTGGGAATCAACATAAGTTTCGGAAACAACGATCGTGTGATACTTTCGTCGATCTTTTCATTCACGAGACTCAGAAAGCAGTAGAAAGAGGAGGCCAACTTGATGCCATATTTTATGACTTCCGGAAGGCGTTCGATGCAGTTCCACACTGCCATCTAATGAGCCAAATACGAGCTGACGGAATATCAGACCAGCTCCGTTGGCTGAACTCAAGCGCAAAATGGTTCAAATGGCTCTGATCACTATGGGACTTAACTTCTGAGATCATCAGTTCCCTAGAAATTAGAACTACGTAAACCTAACTAACCTAAGGACATCACTCACATCCATGCCCGAGGCGGAATTCGAAACTGCGACAGTAGCGGTCGCGCGGTGGCAGACTGTAGTGCCTAGAACCGCTCGGCGAACTAATGAGCACCCAGTAAACAAAACACACCATGTTATTCACAACGGCGTGAAATCTTCAGACCTAAAAGTAAATACCCCAGTGGAATGTTACAAGTGCACTGTTTTTCAGAAACGATCGAGCCGGATGATGTGGGAAGTTCCATGATGTTTCTCACAAATGATCCTGTAGTGTACAGAGAGGTAAGGTTTGCATCTCGTGGTGTATTGGCTAGCGTTGCTGCCTCTCGATCACAGGGTCCTGGGTTCGATTCCCGGCCCGGTTGGGGATTTTCTCCCATATTCGTGACGGTGACTAGATTGGATTGTGAAACAACTTGGATTGCGTAAAAATTGGGACTTTGTATGGGCGCTGATGATTGCGTAATTGAGCGCCTCACACATACAACATCATCTTCATCAGAGAAGTGCCAAAGATAGAAAATTGTTGCGAAATGCAGTGAAACTTGCAGATGATCGACTCTTGGTGCAGCGATTGGTTGTCGAACATCAACATAAACAAGCGTAGAATGATGAACAGAAACAGGCAGCAAAACTAGTTGTTGTGTGTTTACACAATTGCAGAACGATCAGTAGGACTCAGAGAGTGCTGAGTACCAAAAAGGACTGATGGAGGAGGTCCAAAGGATAGCAGCACTCTTCGTGACAAGTTACTTTAGAAACCAGCCATGTTCACCAACTCCAGAGAGACAGGCGTTGTGCATCACGAAATCGTTTACTACAAAAATATCCGAGAGCGTATTTTAATAGAAAAAGCAACCAATATACTGCTTCTTCCTACGTACATGTCGCCGAAGACAGTCTACGTAAAATTAGAGATACTGGATCTCACACCGAGGCATACAAACACCTACCCACGGAACATTCGCGACTGGAAAGCGAAATGGGAGAACTGGCTGTCGTATATAATGTGCACTATCCCACCTAAACCTTAATGCCAGATTCTCGTATCCTAGGCGGCGTGAATGAAAAGATCTCGCCCCAGCTAGCGGGCGAAATAAATACTGATAGGAAGCTAGGGTCGCATATTAACATTCTCCCCAGTTATCAGATTGTGTGGAAGGTATGGACTACGACTTTACTCGCAGGGAGCCACGATTTGAGTGGGTTCTGGGGGAAGGTGGTAGCAATAGCAACACTGATAAATAAATGATGTAGTTACGATAATGACAGAATCTGAAGACATGATTTAAAAAATGTGCCATACCCAGGTCTTGAATCCAGGTCTCCTGCTTACAAGGCTTATGTGCTAAGCATTACATTACCATAGTAGCGCAGCTCGTGCAGCAGCATGGACTATTCTACTCCAGTGCCCTCCCTAACACAAACATCAATTCACCCGTTCAGCCCATATTTCCCTCCTTAAATCGTCGCTGTTGTCGAGGCTCTCTAGTGTTCGAATTGCACCTCTGATTTCTACCTAATGTTGTAATCCTGCCTGTACCTCGGATGTAGGTGATCTTTTGATCTGATGAAATGGTATTTTCCTTGAGACGTACGAGGGGAAAATGGGCTGAAGCAGTGTATTCAAGTTTGTGTTAGGGAGGGCACTGGATCAAGGTAGTCTGTGAAGCTCTGTTGGCCTTATTGTTGTAGTCATGTAATGGCTAGCACATCAGCTTAGGAAGTGGGGGACCCAGGTTCAAGTGCTGGCTGCAGCACTAGTTTTAATTTATTTCTTGATCTCCTATCATCATCTCAGATAAATTTGAGACTCGTATGTCTCAAGAAAAAAAAAAAAACAATTCCGTCAAATCAAAATATTTAATATTTCTAAAATAAACAAACAGATAGATTCAAAAATTGGTATTGAAATACGTACTCGTAACCGACAGTAACCTTCACAGACAGGAGAAAACATTCTCAGAACGACATATAGAAAAAAGAACATTGACCTATAACTACAGCATAGCTTGGAGAGAGAGTACTAAACCAAGATTACTAGGCTTCGGCTGCAAAAAGTTGCTGGCAGGCTTCGATGACTGTTACCATGTGACTGATGCTGCTGCGCTCCCGTAGTGTAGCGAAAAACTCGAGATGGCAGCTAGTGGCTTTTCCAAGAAGACGTTGCAGAATGTCCCAGAGCGGCTGTGGTCGGGAGTTTTGTTAGATAGCCGGTACCTCACGCTAGTTGTGGTGCTAACTTGCTGGGTGGTCAATCGGCTAGCTGTCGCTTGATTGGCCATATAACTGGCCCCTATCTTTTTGCCTCAGAAGTTTCCTAACCCGGCTCAGCGTCGGCCGTTGGAACGGCGAGATTTTCTGTATTTGTGTGCTCTTCAAGAGCTAGGAGACACTCCGTTTAAACTTGAATCTTTTTAACAGCCACCGCCGTATTGAACAAATTACTTGTTTGTCTCAAAATGACGGCAGCCGAATCTGAGTACCTAGAAGATTATTATTAAAAGGTTTATTTCATATCTATAATTATTACATTTTAATACGCGGATGTATTTTATATATAAGTTGAAGTTAGGGCTAGAGCAGCGACTTATACCTCACCAAAAGGTCACGAATTTTTCACCTGCTTTAACATTCATTAATTAGTTGTGGATTCATCCTTTATTTCTGGCTTTGCGGAGCTGCCCAAGCGCTCGCTAGAGAGCACTTTGCGCTCTTCGGAGCGTGGGTGGTGGTTGGGGTGGGTAGGGGGGGGGGGGCGTAACAAGATTTGTTACTGAAGTACTCTCCGTCACATATCATAACGTGGCTCGCGGAGTATAGGTGTAGTTACAGAGAGATGTTGATGTAAAATGAACCAAGGGAGCACTATTTCATTATTTACCTAATATTGTCAGGATATTAGAGCTTGTATGCCGGTCATGGTGCCAGTGTTTAATGCATAAATTGACAACTGCAGTCCATTTACAAAATTGAGTATACCCGACCATGAGGAAGAAACTAATCCCGAAGAGAAGTGACACAATTTACAGACTAGATCTGAGACTCACTCTTCATAACCAGCAACCCACCAGATTTCTTTATACCATCTTGTGAACGGTGGACGGAAGTTTATAACAACACACAGTACCTATAGATGTGGCGGAGCCTAATAACATTCTGTTCTGCATAGTAACACCGACATACGTTGCCTTCTCCAAGTTACTGGAACGTAACCTCACAGGCGTATCTGCAAAGTCTATTGGTTCACTTTAAGACGAGTTGTTCACGCATTCTGTGCCGCACCGTATGACTACTGCATGAAACGAAAAGAGATCAGAGTACAAATGAAAACGTTATCGTCATTCGTCATTCGTAAATTGACCCGAAATTCTGCGGTCTTAAAATCATTTGCCACGACTTTTTTTGAGAATGGCCACTAGGAATACATGCACATAGATGTATATACTTAATCTTGTGTACATAGTCAGTCTCACCTTACAACAGATGAAAGCGTACTTGCCTTATTGAATTTTTTAGCCGTTATTAAAAATTCTGTACGTCCGTGGAGGCGTCTGTTTTGGTCAAAATGAGATTAAGATAAGTTACGACGCCATTAGCGAACGCGAAACTACATTACAAAACCCAGGAAGACAACTCACCTGCGGCGAAGGGTTGGATTCAGCGGGGGGTTTGTCGGGTGGTTCCGAAAGCCGGCTTCCAACTTATTAGTCCCCCACTGTGCGCTGGGAAACCAGCGCGATACGTCACTACCAGCCCCACAGAGCGCCGCTATTAAATCAGGAGCGGGGTTGGAGACTTGGTGAGCAGTGGGTTGGCGTACCGGTTAGCAAACAGCGTTAGCATGCAGGAGATCTGCGGTGCAGATCACTTTCCAGTCATCGACAATTTGAGTCTCATATCCCCAAACTGCTTAACGCAAATGCTGGAATAGTTCCTTTGCTAAGGACACGGCAGAGTTCTTGCTGTGTCCTGTTCGCAAATTCGATTTTCTGCTCGAGAAATGTATAAACAAAGCGTTTATATATGTGAAGTGATGTTGACTCTCTCATCGGTGCTTGCTGTAACGTTCATGTTTGACGTATTTAAACGGCTTGGTGCCCGAATGATTACATATTAAATGAATCAAATAGCTCGTTTATTTGACCACAGATCATATACACAATGACACTTGTCATGCTGTAATTACGCTTCTCTTTGCTTTGACGAATACATACTAGCACGTTGAGGACTGCCTGGCTGAAATTTTAGCTACCTTAATTAGAAAGCGCTGTCGGCAAGCGGGGTGCACTCAGCCCTTGTGAGCCAAACTGACGAGCTACTTCATTGAGAAGTAGCAGGTCCGGTCTCGTAAACTGACACACGTTTATATTTGAAGATGGTATTTGTTCTTTCGGACATATACATACTTAATGCTAACGGCCATTCGACCATCATCTGGACAGATGCACACACATTGCTCGAATTCTTACGGGTATCGGTATAGCCGCGAGTAATGAGTGTAATGGCAGGAGCACTACGACTATAGTACGGGACAATAAGTTGTGAATGTGGGTCTCACTGGAGGCGTTCCAAAGATAAGTCTGTGCAGTAGCACTATTCGCTATGTTTTCGGTGGTTCAGAAGGATACAGCGTCTGCCATGTAAGTAGGAGATCCTGGTTTCGAGTCCCTGGCGGGGCAAACGATTTAAAGTGTCCCCGTTGACGTATATCAAAGCCTGTATGCAGCTAAGAGAATTCATTTCATTGTATTGATTTAATTGTAATTTCAACTGACATACCACCGGGAAGGTCTATACAAGGGCGATGTACTTGAGGACAATATTATGGAAGTGGAAGAGGATGTGGATGAAGATGAAATGGGAGATACGATATTGCGTGAAGAGTTTGACAGAGCACTGAAAGACCTGAGTCGAAACAAGGCCCCGGGAGTAGACAACATCCCATTGGAACTACTGACGGCCTTGGGAGAGCCAGTCCCGAGAAAACTCTACCATCTGGTGAACAAGATGAATGAAACAGGCGGAATACCCTCAGATTTCAAGAAGAATATAATAATTCAAATCCCAAAGAAAGCAGGTGCTGTCAAATGTGAAAATTACCGAAATATCAGTTTAATAACTCACAGCTGCAAAATACTAACGCGAATTGTTTACAGACGAATGGAAAAACTGGTAGATGCGGACCTCGGGGAAGATCAGTTTGGATTCAGTAGAAATGTTGGAACACGTGAGGCAATACTGACCTTACGACTTATCTTCGAAGAAAGATTAAGAAAAGGCAAACCTACTTGGAGGAAGCTTTTGACAATGTTGACTGGAATACTCTTTTTCAAATTCTGAAGGTGGCAGGGGTAAAATACAGGGAGCGAAAGGCTATTTACAATTTGTACAGAAACCAGATGGCAGTTATGAGTCGAGGGGCATGAAAGGGAAGCACTGGTTGAGAAAGGAGTGAGACAGGGTTGTAGCCTCTCCCCGATGTTATTCAATCTGTATATTGAGCAAGCAGTAAAGGAAACAAACGAAAAATTCGGAGTAGGTATTAAAATTCATGGAGAAGAAGTAAAAATTTTGAGGTACGCCGATGACATTGTAATTCTGTCAGAGACAGCAAAGGACCTGGAAGAGCAGTTGAAAGGAATGGACAGTGTCTTGAAAGAAGGATATAAGATGAACATCAACAAAAGCAAAACAAGGATAATGGAATGTAGTCGAATTAAACCGGGTTATGCTGAGGGAATTAGATTAAGAAATAAGACACTTAAAGTAGTAAAGGACTTTTGCTATTTAGGAAGTAAAATAACTGATGATGGTCGAAGTAGAGAGGATATAAAATGTAGACTGGCAATGGCAAGGAAAGCGTTTCTGAAGAAGAGAAATTTCTTAACATCGAATATAGATTTAAGTGTCAGGAAGTCGTTTCTGAAAGTATTTGTATGGAATGTAGCCATGTATGGAAGTGAAACATGGACGATAACTAGTTTTGACAAGAAGAGAATAGAAGCATTCGAAATGTGGTGCTACAGAAGAATGCTGAAGATAATTTGGATAGATCACGTAACTAATGAGGAGGTATTGAATAGGATTGGGGAGAAGAGAAGTTTGTGGCACAACTTGACTAGAAGAAGGGATCGGTTGGTAGGACATGTCCTGAGGCATCAAGGTATCACAAATTTAGCATTGGAGGGCAGCGTGGAGGGTAAAAATCGTAGAGGGAGACCAAGAGATGAATACACAAAGCTGATTCAGAAGGATGTAGGTTGCAGTAGGTACTGGGAGATGAAGAAGCTTGCACAGGACAGAGTAGCATGGAGAGCTGCATCAAACCAGTCTCTGGACTGGAGACAACAACAACAACAACAACCTGTCCTCTATGCTTTCCTTAATCAGCTTTAAACACTTTTAGTTACTGGTCCCATTCTGCTGTAGGCACTGCCTTGTCAAACTCCATCTGTCGATTGTCCCGAACGGCACCAGTGCGACATTTCCAGTATCAGCACACTGGACTCGCGATAAGGTGGACGACAGTTCAAATTCGGGTCCGGCTAATCAGACTTAGGCTTTTTGTGACTTCCCTGAATCACTCCACATAAATGCTGGGACGGTTCTTTAGAAAAAGGCACTGTCGATCTCGGTCGCCATTGTTTCGTAATCCGTCTCCAATTACTGCTCTGGAGACAGGACATTAATCTGTTAATCTTCTTTCCTTACTTTCAGTCTTCTCGTTGTCAGTACCACTATTAAGACTGGTAATGACTTCAGAGCAGCTGAACCAAGCGTACTTTGTTGGAAGGAGTCTGGCAAGGTAGGGTGTCCAAATCACAACCCTCAACGTATGCCCACACCCTACCCAAACTGTTACCTTCCCCACCCACTGCAGGCACCTCATCCTTGAGACTTCCTGGCAGACTAAAACTTTGTGCAGGACCGCGACCATAAACATGGAATCTCTGTCCTTCATAAGCAAGTGCTCTACCGACTGAGCTGTACACGCACAATTCACAAATCCCCCTCACACCTCCACCTCCGCCATTATCTGTCTCCTACCTTCCCGCAAGGTATGTAGGAGAACTTTTGAAGAATTTTGAATATAGGAGAAAAGTTACTGGCGGAAGCGAAGTGACGAGTCGTGATTGGATAGCTCAGTCGCTAGAGCACTTTCCTGCGAAAGACAGAGGTTCCCTGTAGCTGCTCACTGTCCAGCACACAGTTCTAACTTGCCAGGAAGTGTCACACCAACTGGCATTCCACTGCAAAGAGGAAATTCATTTTCAGTACCTCATTGATCTTTGAGCAGTCGCTACCTAGAGCCCATAAGACCACAATATATCGACTCAGCCTCCAACAGGCTTCATAATGATGAGGGCCTGGTGCACTGAGCGCAGTAGACTGTACCAGCGCCGCTCATCTCGCTTATTCCTACTACCCAACTCCAGTACAAGTACATTCGTCACTTTAACATTTCCTACGGTCTACCGAGTCCCGATTACGGTTGGAATATGCTAATATATTAAATTCTAATCTTGACTGAGACTCCTTGGCGCAACTTTATCAGCAGGTTAAACGAGAATTCCATGTGTACAACAAAACTCTCAACGACCGTACCATCTTGTTTCCTTACTCTCTGCCGACTGCAATTCTCAAGTACCCCCATCCTCTTTGTAACTTCTTATCCTCAGCAATCTTTTTTAATGCCTCACTCCTTGCCTGATAAGCAGAGATTCTTACATCCTATCCGTTGATTAAAAGATTCCTGCTGTAGATGTTGCAGTACCAGGAGACCCCATCTTTCTCAACGATTCGCTGACTGCGTAGTTCCACACCCCTCCTTCCCATGAAATCATTTCTCACAAGATATGCAGATATTACCATTAAGCTCTGCCCTATGGCGGCTTCCACTCTTTCCAGTTATGGTCAAGTTTTTGGTACGAAGAATCACTGCTAAAAGAGCCAGTCGATGCTAATGGTTCAAATGGCTCAAATGGCTCTGGGCACTATGGGACTTAACTTGTGAGGTCATCAGTTCCCTAGAACTTAGAACTATTTAAACCTTACTAACCTAAGGACATCACACACATCCATGCCCGAGGCAGGATTCGAACCTGCGACCGTAGCGGTCGCGCGGTTCCAGACTGTAGCGTCTAGAACCGCTCGGCCACCGTGGCCGGCTTCGCATGCTAATATATGTAAACAAGCTGATCGTGTAGTGTCAGTCATGGGAGTAAATTTAGCAACTACAGCTGATGTTTTAACGTCACAAAATTCCAAAGTTGCCTTTCTTTACACATCACAGTTTATCTGACCGCTTTAGTGGCCCCCTACCTTTCTCTTAGAGTTAGTCCCGTCTAGTACGGGCTCCTATTCCTTGCACCCGCCAAATTTATTGTACTTAATTCTGTTATAGGCAGCCCTTAGATTCGCCGGTGTTGTTAGTCACTTGTGGGAGGGAACTCACGTGCTCGTCCTGTCTGTCAATCATGTAAACTTCGGTCTTTGTATTGTATTTTTCCTGTTTGTGTATCCCATTTTCCAAGGCGGGATCTGGAGATACGATTGAGCGTGGATGTATGCATATAACCACGCCCCGTGAGGCGCACACCACATATTCATCCGCCAGGTTCTGTAACTGTATAACAATGTGCAATAATATTGTCTGTAACTGTATAACAATATTATTGCACATTTGTTCATACTTTTGATGCTACTCGTTAAGAAACTGAGCTAGAGTAATGCATTAAATATGAAGATAAAATGTAGTCCCTGAATTTGACAAACAGTGGATGTCGGAATTGTACGTAGATAACTTCTGTTTATTGTATTCAGTGTTAGTTGTAGTGTTAGTCGGAGACAGAGTCTTGCCAAAATTCATATACACCGCTTCCTTTAAAATGCTCTTGCGGGTACCCTTCTTAGATTTCTTCTTCCTCTCACACAGCTTATTGGCTTGCAGTTTGTGTAAATCTCTTAAAGTTTTAAAACACTTAAACTTTACTCAATAGATGTCTTCTTCCTCTCATACAGCTTATTTACTTACAGTTCGTGAAAGTCTTTTAAAGTTTCAAAGCCTTCAACTTAGACTCAATGCATTTTAATTTTACTAGTTTTAGTAGTATTTGACTTTGGCTGTGTATTCGACACAAGCGCTACATGTATATGTGTGAGAATACCAAAAGGAAATATTGCAGTTCGTATTACATATGTGTATATGTTTTGTAAGGTGCCTTAACTGCTGGGTAAGCCTCTTTGAGTAAATTCAACACTTTACTTTTGTATCTATTTCCTCAGAGAATTTACATCTACATTTACATCTACATGGATACTCTACACATTACATTTAAGTGCCTGGCAGATGGTTCATCGAACCATCTTCACATTTCTCTATTATTAGAGTCTCGTACTGCGGTAGGGAAGAATGAGCACCTGTATATTTCCGTACGAGCTCTGATTTCCCTTATTTTATCGTGGTGATCGTTCCTCCCTATGTAGGTTAGAGTAAAAAAAAAAAAATATTTTCGCATTCGGAGGAGAAAGTTGGTGACTGGAATTTCGTGAGAAGATTCCGTCGCAACGAAAATCGCCTTTCTTTTAATGATTTCCAGCCCAAATCCTGAATCATTTCTGTGACACTCTCTCCAATATTTCGCGATAGTACAAAACGTGTTGCCTTTCTTTGAACTTTCTCGATGTACTCCGTCAGTCCTATCTGGTAAGGATCCCACACCGCGCAGCAGTATTCAAAAAGAGGACGGACAAGCGTAGTGTAGGCAATCTTCTTAGCAGATCTGTTACATTTTTTAAGTGTCCCGCCAATAAAACGCAGCCTTTGGTTTGCCTTCCCCACAACATTTTCTGTGTGTTCTTCCCAATTTAAGTTGTTCGTAATTGTAATACCTAGGTATTTAGTTGAATTTACGCCTTTTAAATTAGACTGATTTATCGTGCAAACGAAGGTTAACGAGTTCCTTTTAGCACTCATGTGGATGACCTCACACTTTTCGTTATTTAAGGTCAACTGCCACGATTCACACCATTCAGATATTTTTTAAAAATCGTTTTGCATTTTGTTTTGATCTTCTGATGACTTCATTAGTCGATAAACGATAGCGTCATATGCAAATTACCGGAGACATCTGCTCAGATTGTCTCCCAAATCGTTTATATACACTCCTGGAAATTGAAATAAGAACGTGAATTCATTGTCCCAGGAAGGGGAAACTATATTGACACATTCCTGGGGTCAGATACATCACATGATCACACTGACAGAACCACAGGCACATAGACACAGGCAACAGAGCATGCACAATGTCGGCACTAGTACAGTGTATATCCACCTTTCGCAGCAATGCAGGCTGCTATTCTCCCATGGAGACGATCGTAGAGATGCTGGATGTAGTCCTGTGGAACGGCTTGCCATGCCACTTCCACCTGGCGCCTCAGTTGGACAAGCGTTCGTGCTGGACGTGCAGACCGCGTGAGACGACGCTTCATCCAGTCCCAAACATGCTCAATGGGGGACAGATCCGGAGATCTTGCTGGCCAGGGTAGTTGACTTACACCTTCTAGAGCACGTTGGGTGGCACGGGATACATGCGGACGTGCATTGTCCTGTTGGAACAGCAAGTTCCCTTGCCGGTCTAGGAATGGTAGAACGATGGGTTCGATGACGGTTTGGATGTACCGTGCACTATTCAGTGTCCCCTCGACGATCACCAGAGGTGTACGGCCAGGGTAGGAGATCGCTCCCCACACCATGATGCCAGGTGTTGGCCCTGTGTGCCTCGGTCGTATGCAGTCCTGATTGTGGCGCTCACCTGCACGGCGCCAAACACGCATATGACCATCATTGGCACCAAGGCAGAAGCGACTCTCATCGCTGAAGACGACACGTCTCCATTCGTCCCTCCATTCACGCCTGTCGCGACACCACTGGAGGCGGGCTGCACGATGTTGGGGCGTGAGCGGAAGACGGCCTAACGGTGTGCGGGACCGTAGCCCAGCTTCATGGAGACGGTTGCGAATGGTCCTCGCCGATGCCCCAGGAGCAACAGTGTCCCTAATTTGCTGGGAAGTGGCGGTGCGGTCCCCTACGGCACTGTGTAATATCCTACGGTCTTGGCGTGCATCCGTGCGTCGCTGCGGTCCGGTCCCAGGTCGACGGGCACGTGCACCTTCCGCCGACCACTGGCGACAACATCGATGTACTGTGGAGACCTCACGCCCCACGTGTTGAGCAATTCGGCGGTACGTCCACCCGGCCTCCCGCATGCCCACTATACGCTCTCGCTCAAAGTCCGTCAACTGCACATACGGTTCACGTCCACGCTGTCGCGGCATGCTACCAGTGTTAAAGACTGCGCTGGAGCTCCGTATACCACGGCAAACTGGCTGACACTGACGGCGGCGGTGCACAAATGCTGCGCAGCTAGCGCCATTCGACGGCCAACACCGCCGTTCCTGGTGTGTCCGCTGTGCCGTGCGTGTGATCATTGTTTGTACAGCGCTCTCGCAGTGTCCGGAGCAAGTATGGTGGGTCTGACACACCGGTGTCAATGTGTTCTTTTTTCCATTTCCAGGAGTGTAGATAATGAACAGCATAGAGAAGTGTACTACAGTTGTATATTTTAAGCCATAATGAATATTTCCGACGCAGAAAGGAGGTAATATGCTGCTTAACGGTTTTCGAAAAACTACAACTTCTTTCACTGCATCCTCTGTTTGTCATGAAACTCTGTACTTGTACGTTGCAGTGTTAAATCTTGCTTCACACTTATCTTTCCTAGGCCTTCTGCCCTGTACTAAAAGTACGAAAGTAAGACCATATAAATAACCATTCTACACATTACAGATTTCATTAAGCTAAATTCTTTTAGAATACCTTGTTTCGTAGATTTAGACACATTGTCTAAACATTTTAACATGAGACATTAAGTTAACATTTCGTTTTCTTATTCGTCAGGTGATGATTACGTTCCGTACTTTTACCACAAACGTCACTCAATAGCGCATCTTCCATATTAGTATTTTCACAAAACCTCAGACGTCTTAGAGCATTAAAAAATACTAGGTCATCCACACTCAGGTTTTCATTCACTTACGTATTTACACGTGGTGTAGGGGTAGCATCTTTCACTCAGAATCAAAACGTCTTCGGTCCCTGGTTCGATCCCCGCCACTGCCTAAATTTTGATAAATAATCAGCATTGGCGGCCGAAGACTTCCGGAATAAGAAGTCAGCCTCATTCTGCCAACAGCCTAGTAAAAGAGGGCGAAGGAGCGGATAGAGGTTCAGGGCACTCTCTTGTCCTAGGGGTGGGAAATTGCCCCTAAAGGCGGAAGAATCAGCAATGATCAACGACATGAGGATGCAGAAGGCAATGGAAACCACTGCATTAAAGACACGTAATGTGTACCCACAGGACATGTGGCCTGTAGTTGGGTAAGTGTCATGATGATCTCTCAATTGGCAAAAGATTCCGGAATAGGCCTCCATTCGGATCTCCGGGAGGGGACTGCCAAGGGGGAGGTTACCATGAGAAAAAGATTGAATAATCAACGAAAGGATAACGTTCTACGAATCGGGCCGTGGAATGTCAGAAGCTTCAGTATGGTAGAGAAACTAGAAAATCTGAAAAGGGAACTGCAAAGGCTCAATCTAGATATAGTAGGGGTCAGTGAAGTGAAGTGGAAGGAAGACAAGGATTTCTGGTCAGATGAGTATCGGGTAATATCAACAGCAGCAGAAAATGGTATAACAGGTGTAGGATTCGTTATGAATAGGAAGATAGGACAGAGGGTGTGTTACTGTGAACAGTTCAGTGACCATGTTGTTCTAATCAGAATCGACTGCAGACCAACACCGACAACGATAGTTCAGGTATACATGCCGACGTCGCAAGCTGAAGATGAACAGATAGAGAAAGTGTATGAGAATATTGAAAGGGTAATGCAGTATGTAAATGGGGACGAAAATCCAATAGTCATGGGCAACTGGAATGCTGTTGTAGGGGAGGAGTAGAAGAAAAGGTTACAGGAGAATATGGGCTTGGGACAAGGAATGAAAGAGGAGAAAGTCTAATTGAGTTCTGTAACAAGTTTCAGCTAGTAATAGCGAATACCCTGTTCAAGAATCACAAGAGGATGAGGTATACTTGGAAAAGGCCGGGAGATACGAGAAGATTTCAATTAGATTACATCATGGTCAGACAGAGATTCCGAAATCAGATATTGGATTGTAAGGCGTACCCAGGAGCAGATATAGACTCAGATTACAATATAGTAGTGATGAAGAGTAGGCTGAAGTTCAAGACATTAGTCAGGAAGAATCAATACGCTAAGAAGCGGGATACGGAAGTTCTAAGGAATGACGAGATACGTTTGAAGTTCTCTAACTCTATAGATACAGCAATAAGGAATAGCGCAGTAGGCAGTACAGTTGAAGAGGAATGGACATCTCTAAAAAGGGCTAACACAGAAGTTCGGAAGGAAAACATAGGTACAAAGAAGGTAGCTGCGAAGAAACCATGGGTAACAGAAGAAATACTTCAGTTGATATATGAAAGGAGGAAGTACAAACATGTTCCGGGAAAATCAGGAATACAGAAATACATGTCGGTGAGGAATGAAATAAATAGGAAGTGCAGGGAAGCTAAGACGAAATGGCTGCAGGAAAAATGTGATGACATCGAAAAAGATATGATTGTCGGAAGGATAGACTCAGCATACAGGAAAGTCAAAACAACCTTTGGTGACATTAAAAGCAACGGTGGTAACATTAAGAGTGCAACGGGAATTCCACTGTTAAATGCAGAGGAGAGAGCACATATGTGGAAAGAATACATTGAAAGCCTCTATGAGGGTGAATATTTGTCTGATGTGATAGAAGAAGAAACAGCAGTCGCTTTAGAAGAGTCAGGGGATCCAGTATTAGAATCGGAAAGTAAAAGAGCTTTGGAGGACTTCCGGTCAAATAAGACAGAAGGGATAGATAACATTCCATCAGAATTTCTAAAATAATTAGGGGAAGTGGCAACAAAACGACTATTCACGTTGGTGTATAGAATATATGAGTCTGGCGACATACCATCTGACTTTAGGAAAAGCATCCGCTTCCTGCGCCCGGGTTCCCGGGTTCGATTCCCGGCGGGGTCAGGGTTTTTCTCTGCCTCGTGATGGCTGGGTGTTGTGTGTTGTCCTTAGGTTAGTTAGGTTTAAGTAGTTCTAAGTTTTAGGGGACTGATGACCATAGATGTTAAGTCCCATAGTACTCAGAGCCATTTGAACCATTTGAAAAGCATCATCCACACAATTCCGAAGACGGCAATAGCTGACAAGTGCGGGAATTATCGCACAATCAGCTTAACAGCTCATGCATCGAAGCTGCTTACAAGAATAATATACAGAAGAATGGAAAAGAAAATTGAGAATGCGCTAGTTGACGATCAGTTTGGAATTAGGAAAAGTAAAGGCACGCGAGAGGCAATTCTGACGTTACGGCTAATAATGGAAGCAAGGCTAAAGAAAAATCAAGACACGTTCATAGGATTTGTCGACCTGGAAAAAGCGTTCGACAATATAAAACTGTGCAAGCTGTTCGAGATTCTGAAGAAAGTAGGGATAAGCTGTAGGGAGAGACGGGTCATATACAATATGTACAATAACCAAGAGGGAATAATAAGAGTGGACGATCAAGAACGAAGTGCTCGTATTAAGAAGGGTGTAAGACAAGGCTGTAGCCTTTCGCCCCTACTCTTCAATCTGCACATCGAGGAAGCAATGATGGAAATAAATGAAAGGTTCAGGAGTGGAATTAAAATACAAGGTGAAAGGATATGAATGATACGATTCGTTGATGACATTGCTATCTTAAGTGAAAGTGAAGAAGAATTAAATGATCTGCTGAACGAAATGAACATTCTAATGAGTACACACTATGGTTTGAGAGTAAATCGGAGAAAGACGAAGGTAATGGGAAGTAGTAGAAATGAGAACAGCGAGAAACTTAACATCAGGATTAATGGTCACGAAGTCAATGAAGTTAAGGAATTCTGCTACCTAGGCAGTAAAATAACCAATGACGGACGGAGCAAGAAAGACATCAAAAGCAGACTTGCTATGGCAAAAAAAGGCATTTCTGGCCAAGAGAAGTCTACTAATATCAAATACCGGCCTTAATTTGAGGAAGAAATTTCTGATGATGTACGTCTGGAGCACAGCATTGTATGGTAGTGAAACATGGACTGTGGGAAAACCGGAACAGAAGAGAATCGAAGCAATTGAGATGTGGTGCTATAGACGAATGTTGAAAATTAGGTGGACTGATAAGGTAAGGAATGAGGAGATTCTACGCAGAATCGGAGAGCAAAGGAATATGTGGAAAACACTGATAAGTAGAAGGGACAGGATGATAGGACATCTGCTAAGACATGAGGGAATGACTTCCATGGTACTAGAGGGAGCTGTAGAGGGCAAAAACTGTAGAGGAAGACAGGAATTGGAATACATTCAGCAAATAATTGAGGCCGTAGGTTTCAAGTGCTACTCTGAGATGAAGAGGTTAGCACAGGAATGGAATTCGTGGCAGGCCGAATCAAACCAGTCAGTAGACCTATTTAGGAAATGCGAATGCCGCGATGGTTCCTCTGAAATGGCATGGACGATTTCTGCCCTATCGTTCCCAATTCGAGTTTGTGATCCGTCTGTAACGACCTTATCACCGGCGGTGAGTTGGATCAAAATCTTCGCCACTTCTTTCTCTGAAGTGGCTTGCTGAGATCAAAAGACGGGAAGGGCTCTCGGCCACCAGCAGAACCAAACGTCGTTACTGCGCTGTTGATTCCAGACTTCGGGTTTGACGTCACCTTCTTGTTTTTGTCCAAATGCATGTAATTAATCTGTTATTAAACGATGAGAGTGTGTGGGGAAAGACTTAGAAACCAGGTTTACAATAGTTTTACTATACTTTGTTATTCTGATAACAAGGAATTAATACTGTTGCTGCGTGTCCGACAAGTCTATCCCAAAAATCATTGTCCATTCAGATATATCTTCTGTGTACATAAGCCGTGTGTCTGTCGGCTCTCTATTGGTCTATCCCGTTGGTACAATCATTGAAGAAATGTTCCTGTGAAAACTACCATCGGTATGGTAATGAGCAGGAAACCTCCCGCTATTTAACGCAACGCTACAAAGAAATAAATCCATGGAAATGGTGATTGGCCTTGATAATTACTTAGCTCTCTAATTCTTTGGCTTTAGGAGAGCAACATTACCATACCGCAGCTCTCACCATATGCGTGGCAGAAAAATGTCTATATTCGTCCCATATAAAACAATGTCTGATTGTGAGAACTACTGCTCAAAAGAAATATGAACTTTTTCATAGCATTTTGCATGCTGCTTCCTGATACGTCATGCAAACTTGCTTAATGTGTAGAGTTAAAAACTCCACAGAAATATTCATAACATTCTTATCTGGCAACGTGTCGTGTGAAGTTTGAATGTCAATGCCCATAACTTTATCACATGGGATTTCGAATGTTATACTCAGCAATATATTTTAAGGTGCAATCTTTAGCATGTCGTGCTCCTTAAAAATGCACTTTAGATCCTGGATGTATGTACGTTACACTATTTATTTGTCTCAAATAATCATCTTACGGCAGGTTTATTGAAAACAGTGAAACACCTTGAATCACTCGAAGCAGCCATATTTGTTTTAATTTTTGTAATGTTTCATATGTAAATTAAATGATACAGGCAGTATAATTACTTGACCATCTGCATCATTACTCGTTATCAAGGTTTACCTAATAAGCTTACGTGAGAAGTTAGTTACGCTTATTACAGCACATAGCATTTGGACACATGTAATCTCACACTTCCCTTGTGTATCACTCAGGGGATGCATGTTGTCTAGAGCTACCATCAACATTTCACGATGACTTGTCACGCCCACCACACCCACCACCGTAATTTTCCCAACTGATTGTTGGATTATTACAGTCTACTCCGACTATGACAGAGCGACCGTGATGTCTTTTAAAACAAATAAAGTGACTGTGGTACTCAACTGCAAAGAATTGATTTTTATTAATCGTGAAATGTTGATGGTAGCTCTAGACAACATGCATCCCGTGAGTGGTACACAAAGCTAATTTAAATAACCAATCAATTTGAAAAACTTATTTTGTACTTCTGCCTTCCTAACAAATCTTATTGTTTCCTGTAATACATTATCCAGTAGCCGAGGATGAATGCTTATACTCACCATAATAAACATGACAGTACTACACTGCCTTCATACACCCACATAATTAACTTCAAAACAGCTTCCTCGACAGTGTCTATCAAATTTCGGAGTAGGTACGCAGATGCACGGACACTAACTGCAAGCCACGTATGATCATAGGCAATATGTGCCTCTAATGCTGAGCGGAGAACCAGATATCAGAGACTGGCTCCCTAATTGATCCAGTGCTCGCAACACGAGGCCAGGTAGGTTAGGCGCCCGCCCCTGTAGTTAGCGGGTAACTTGAGCGAGCCCGGTGCTGGAGCACGCTTTGACGTCCGCTGGCAGGAGCAGAGGCGTGTTTACCAAGATCCTGCCCCCCAGTTGCATACAGTGTACCAGTGCATCGCAATGCGCTCACATGGCCAACTTTCGAAAATGTGCTCACATCTGATTTACAGTCAAATGAAAACTCGCAGTACCCTCTCCAGTTTTACAGACACGAAAATAGTATTCTGGCCGTGTCAAAAAGACTAAATTACAGAGGTATCACGACGCATCAGCTAATACTGTGCTACAGTAAACCCTCACCCTGGACGGAAATATATGCGTATACAGAATGACTTGATGTTGAAATTATTATAATATTATGGCATCCTGAAAAGTATGTCCCAGAATTTTTTATGTGGAAACCGCTAAACATTTTTTAAAAATTACTGTTAACATTCTACATCTTAATTCTTCACGTCTTCATACTTATTTATCCAAATTGCTCGACGAACACATTTCTCCCAAAGAGAGACAAGTTTGTCGATCGTAACACCGTCACTGTAGACGGTTTGAGGTTGCTGACGATGCCGCAGCCTCACTTTTGCATGCACCGCTTCATCATTATCAGAGTGAAATCCTCGAATGCGTCCTCAAAGTTTTGGAGACAGATTAAAATCGGATGGTGTGAAGTCGGGACTACGTGGATGGTGATCGATGACAGTACTCGCAAGGAGTCTGACTGTTGAAAATGTTGCAATGCTCATGAGTGGTTTGCCATTGGAGGATGTTGCATGTGTGGCCGAACTTTTGGAATTCGAAACTTGATTACAACACACTGTTTCTTACGCACCTATATACACTGAAGCCCCAAAGAAACTGATACAGGTAAGACAAGTTCCTGGCGCAGTTTTTAGATCGGTTACTGCTGCTGCAATGGCAGGTTATCAAGGTTTGAGTTTGAACGTTGTGTTACAGTCGACGCACGGGCAATGGGACGCAGCATTTCCGAGGTAACGATGAAGTGGGGATTTTCCCGTACGACCATTTCACGAGTGTACCGCAAATATCAGGAATCAGGTAAAATACCAAATCTCCAACATCGCTTCGGCCGGAAACAGATCCTGAAGGAACGGGACCGACGGAGACTGAAGAGAACCGTTCAGCGTGATAAAGGTGCAATCCTTCTGCAAAATGCTGGAGATTTCAATTCTGGGCCATCAACAAGTGTCAGCTTGCGAACCAACCAACTAAACATTATCGATGTGGTCTTTGGGAGCCGAAGGGCCACCCGTATACCCTTGATGTCTGCACGACACACAGCTTTATGCCTCGCCTGGAGCCGACAACATCGTCATTGGACTGTTGATGTCTGGAAACATGTTGCTTGGTCGGACGAGTGTCCTTACATCTTGGATCAAGTAAATAGACATGTACAGGTACGGGAACAACCTCATGAACTCATGGATCCTTCATGTCAGCAGGGGTCTCTTCAAGCTGGTGGAGGCTCTGTAATGGTGTGGGGCATGGGCGGTTGGAGTGATATGGAACCCCTGATAATCTAGATACGACTCTGACGGTTGACACGTACGTAAGCATCCTGTCTGATCACTTGCACCCATTCATGTCCATTGTGCACTCTGGCGGACTTATGCAACTTCAGCAGGACAATGCGACACCCCACACATTCCAGAGTTGCTACAGAGTGGCTCCATAAACACTCTTCTGAGCTTTTAGACTTCCGCTAGGCATCAAACTCCCCAGACATGAACAATATTGAGTATATCTGGGATGCTTAGCAACGTGCTTTTCAGAAGGGATTTCCACCCGTTCGTAATTTTACGGTTTTATGTGCAGCCCTGCCGGATTTAATCTGTCAGTTTCCTCCAACACTACGTCAGACATAAGTGGAGTCCATGCCAGGTCATGTTGCAGCACTCGTGCGTGCTCGCGGGGGCTCTATACGGTATTTAGCAGGTGTACCATTTTCTTTGGCTTTTCGGTGTAGTTACGTTGGGTCTTCATACTGGAGTAGTGGCCGGTATTGGAATAAAATATATTAATGTGACAGTGACGGCTAACTACCACTAACTATTGACTCAAAAGCGATATTGTAAATAACTTGCATTTACTTAAATTGTCTCACAATAGAAATTAGATCATAATGAACAAGTCATGAATGAAAACAAATTAAACAAATTGTACACTGTTCTTAGATACACTAGAGTGGTAAGATTGGCTCTCAGCTCTTAATGTTAAGTTGATTCGAAGTTAGATTTCATTACGCCCCTGGATAAGCAAATGGTAAATGCGATCTGACTGGGTCCCAATAATCTCTTTTGTGTCTGAAATAATACGTACTTCAGACACCACCACCAAGAAACAAACCAAACAACATGCAAAAAGACAAATAACCAATAACGAATTGTAAGCAAAACTGCACGGATGCTCAGTCGATGGCAAGAACATGATCCAACAACTATTTTTGAACTTTAATGCTGCTGCTGCCAGTTCTACAATACCGTCTACCAACGTGCTGGCTGTATCGATTCTGCTGGGGCGACGACTGTAGCTGCGAAGTCGCTGAATTAAGATAAGTCTCTCAAATATCTTGAGCAGAATAAACTACTCAGAAACTGCTGTGTGTTTGCCCTTAGGATAATTTAGGTTAAACGCTGGAAAAAGCGTTCGACAATATAAAATTGTGCCAGCTGTTCGAGATTCTGAAAAAAGTAGGGATAAGCTGTAGGGAGAGACGGGTCATATACAATATGTACAGTAACCAAGAGGGAATAATAAGAGTGGACGTCAAGAACGAAGTGCTCGTATTAAGAAGGGTGTAAGACAAGGCTGTAGCCTTTCGCCCCTACTCTTCAATCTGTACATCGAGGAAGCAATGATGGAAATAAAAGAAAGGTTCAGGAGAGGAATTAAAATACAAGGTAAAAGGATATCAATGATACGGTTCGCTGGTGACATTGCTACTTGAGTGAAAGTGAAGAAGAATTAAATGCCAGAATGAGATTTTCACTCTGCAGCGGAGTGTGCGCTGATATGAAACTTCCTGGCGGATTAAAACTGTGTGCCCTATCGAGACTCGAACTCGGGACCTTTGCCTTTCGCGGGCAAGTGCTCTACCAAATGAGCTACCGAAGCACGACTCACGTCCGGTACTCACAGCTTTACTTCTGCCAGTATCCGTCTCGTACCTTCCAAACTTTACAGAAGCTCTTCTGCGAAACTTGCAGAACTAGCACTCCTGAAAGAAAGGATACTGCGGAGACATGGCTTAGCCACAGCCTGCGGGATGTTTCCAGAATGAGATTTTCACTCTGCAGCGGAGTGTGCGCTGATATGAAACTTCCTGGCAGATTTAAACTCTCCGCTGCAGAGTGAAAATCTCATTCTGGAAACATCCCCCAGGCTGTGGCTAAGCCATGTCTCCGCAGTATCCTTTCTTTCAGGAGTGCTAGTTCTGCAAGTTTCGCAGAAGAGCTTCTGTAAAGTTTGGAAGGTACGAGACGGATACTGGCAGAAGTAAAGCTGTGAGTACTGGACGTGAGTCGTGCTTCGGTATCTCATTTGGTAGAGCACTTGCCCGCGAAAGGCAAAGGTCCCGAGTTCGAGTCTCGGTCGGGCACACAGTTTTAATCTGCCAGGAAGTTTCAAGAATTAAATGATCAGCTGAACGGAATGAACAGTCTAATGAGTACACACTATGGTTTGGGAGTAAATCGGAGAAAGACGAAGGTAATGAGAAGTAGTAGAAATGAGAACAGCGAGAAACTTAACATCAGGATTGATGGTCACGAAGTCAGTGAAGTTAAGGAATTCTGCTACCTAGGCAGTAAAATAACCAATTGCGGACGGAGCAAGAAGGACATCAAAAGCAGACTTGCTATGGCAAAAAAGGCATTTCTGGCCAAGAGAAGTCTACTAATATCAAATACTGGCCTTAATTTGAGGAAGAAATCTCTGAGGATGTACGTCTGGAGTACAGCATTGTATGGTAGTGAAACATGGACTGTGGGAAAACCGGAACAAAAGAGAATCGAAGCATTTGAGATGTGGTGCTATAAACGAATGTTGAAAATTAGGTGGACTGATAAGGTAAGGAATGAGGAGGTTCTACGCAGAATCGGAGAGCAAAGGAATATGTGGAAAACACTGATAAGGAGAAGGTACAGGATGATAGGACATCTGCTAAGACATGAGGGAATGACTTCCATGGTATTACAGGGAGCAGTAGAGGGCAAAAACTGTAGAGGAAGACAGAGATTGGAATACGTCAAGCAAATAATTGACAACGTAGGTTGCAAGTGGTACTCTGAGATGAAGGGGTTAGCACAGGAAAGGAATTCGTGGTGGGTCGCCTCAAACCAGTCAGTAGACTGATGACCAAAAAAAATAATTAAAAAAGTCTGGTTCATAGATCTGGGGTCTTGTTTACTGTTACATCTAATTTTCCTCTTCCTCCTGTTCCTCTGCAGTGTCACTGATTTCTCTGTCACTGCGGGTATCGCTGTCCATCCTGTGGAGATTGTTGTTACGCTACATATAGGCATATCTTTTATCGTGTCTACAGGTATATTCCATGTGTTCTTTTAGAAATACTGATTGTTATTGTATTTAGTTATGCCCATTGTCTTTCGCCTCTTATTGCTGTGTAAGTATGTGTATACGTTTCTGTGAAATCTAGATGTACTGTATATCTGTTGATACTGTATTATCCGCAGAAGAAGACAGCGTGTTCCGGGTAACATTCTTCTTCGCATGTGCATGTCGGTGTTCGTCTCAGAGTTACATGGTTTAAACGAGTGATATGACGTGCGTATCCAATTAATAAATGTACCATACCGTGTCTGGGATCGACACGTTTAATTCTCAACTGTTCCCTGTTGTCAGGGAGGAAGTTGTGTAGTCTACGTTTCTTGTAACTTACATGCCACTCACCTTGCCGTGTATCGAAACTCTAGCTTTTAAGGTGACCTGTAGTCTGTGTCGATACACCACCTATTATGTCTCCCTATCTTTAACCAGCAACTTTCAGCTTCGTATTTGATAGTGATTCTGTTGAGCATATTAAGAGCACCACACGCAGTGCATCCACTGAGGTGGTGCCGGAGATTGGAATACGTCAAGCAAATAATTGACAACGTAGTTTGCAAGTGGTACTCTGAGATGAAGGGGTTAGCACAGGGAAGGGACTGATGACCCTAGAAGTTAAGTCCCATAAGATTTCTCACACATTTGAACTTTTTTTTTTTTTTTTTTTTCCAGAGGGGTAGAGCGCGGTGGCAGCTGTGATGTTCTGACGCGTCCACGAAAACTTGCAAACTATCAAGACTAGCGATCTGATTATTAGAACGCGGGAATCTTCCCTACCATAGCCCTGAAATCTCAGGAGATTGCCGGCCGCGGTGGTCTCGCGGTTCTAGACGCGCAGTCCGGAACCGTGCGACAGCTACGGTCGCAGGTTCGAATCCTGTCTCCGGCATGGATTTGTGTGATGTCCTTAGGTTAGTTAGGTTTAAGTAGTTCTAAGTTCTAGGGGACTAATGACCATAGCAGTTGAGTCCCATAGTGCTCAGAGCCATTTTGAGCCCAGGAGATTTCAGTGTGAGGTGCACCCGTTCGCTGGTGGGGCCAACCAATTTGACTCACAGACGGGACGTGCTGCAATTGTCAAAAGCCAGACGGCCTACTCAGTACGAATAAGTTGACCCTCGTGACACATGCTATGTCTGAGATGATATCCAGTTCCACTGTCTGCACAACTGGAAACTGCCACTGGCTCTTAGTGCACCAAAAGTTGCATACCTCACTCACTAGGGAAAGACCTGAAGTTCTCCATCAGGGGAGGACAAGAAGATGAAGAACGCAAAAGAATCACAGAGACCTTCCACTAAGAGCGTACAGGAGCCGAATTAGTGAAAAAACAGCCTCCACGTTGTACAAACCAATCGAAACTTCTCCACTCATTGAACCTCCTTTCTTGACTGTTCCGCTGGCCTGGTGCCAATCTGTACACAGCACAGGGGGTCCCATGCTGGGGGAGCAAGCCTCTTCGTTTCTTATCCTGAGGGGAGCAAATCAGCGACTCAAAATCTCTCTTGTATGAAAAAAAGTAGGGAGGTGTCATTCTCACGGTAAGCATTGCAATGTTTCGGCAAGAAATGTTTACCTAGAAGAGATCTAATATTTTCGGGGCTACCATTTACAATAAGGCTGTGAAATATGTTCATTTTTTCGCTCACTGAAAGAACGTGGCGATTTTCTGGTGTCTTGCCTCCACTAATCGCTCTGTCCATATGATCTCAGCTTCTAAGGTGAGAATGTTTGGAGTTTTATGGCTGTTCCACCATTTACACAAAATCTCAGATTGCAGCAGCCTCTCCTAAATGGCTTCCTCCAACACTTTCCGCCATCCGGCCGCCTTCATGGCTGATTGTCGCCTGGCGCAGATAAAATGCTTTGCGAGCCGGCGCCCTCGTGCTCGAGCTCTTAAGTGGTAAGAGTGGTGTGCCGCAGCCTGGAGCCCCTCTGCATGTACAATCCACAGAGCGCTGCTGCCCAGAACCACTAGCACAACCATGTCGCTGGACACAACACTTTGGCCCACAGTTCATCTTACTCCCCGTTTTCCGTTGTCTCCACTACTCTCCCTCAGCTACAGGCTATACATGCTGTTATAAGAACATTCTGCTCTCAATTTACTCATGTAAAAAAGTCATAAGCCACATGTACCAAATGTAGTATTGGGAAATACGGAGACCATGAGCTAAAATATGAATATTAATATTTCCGATAGAGCTAAAGTGAGAGAGGGGCTTGAAACCTTTCATGGTGAATGGATGGCAGTGTCGTTGTCTACAGAAGGAAGCACTGTCTTTATAAGAACGCTAAGGTGCCAAGGCAAAGAGATGCAGGTGCACACCCATGTGACGACAGAGTGAGCTCGTGCACACATCGGCCATTCACTGCATTCAGTAGGGCTAAAAACAGAGACATGGGGCATCGAAATAAGAGCAAAAGTCTGTCGTTAGTTTCTTTGCACCAGGACTATGGGGAGGGGGTATTCATCAAAGGATGGCACAAATGTACGAAGAGCACTGTACGTCCGATGGAAGTGATTCGTTGAAGACGCGTTGTCTGTGGCCACGTCGCACAATCTGGAACGCCTCACCGCATTACCAATACCGTTGTCCAGCATGTTGGTGCCCTCATTGATGAAGACCGATGGATTACAATGGCATCCATAGACGAGAGGTCGGACTGAGCACCGGAAATGCAATGCCCATCGAGTGGTATCCGTACACTTGCACCACTCTTCGGCGAATATCCGTTTGCTGCTGCGTTTTAACTGCAAGGACACACACTGGACCCCTTCGTTCTTCTGTCAAAGCCTCAGTTTTTCTGTTTTCAGCGCTACTATGTGCAGTGCACAGTTGACGCTCTAACGCGAGTTTGGAATCTCAGCACTCTTACAGGGACCATACCTTCTCTGGAACGCAGTGTCATTACGATCGCATCAGCGGCTTTCGTTTTACCTGGTTTGTTTCTTTTCGAATGTATCTCATAGTAAAGAGGTTATTCGTAGCTGCAATTTCCTACCCTTACACAAATCGTCAGTACTATTAAACTCACAAGATGTGAGAATACCTCGATGCATCTCGGCAGGAAAGTTGGTCTCATTTCACCCAAAAAATAAGTAAATTAGAAGAAAAGGACAACTGATAGCTACGCATCACTGAATTCCGCTGTCCGCAGCGTCCTCCCTGCAATAAGCGGCTGCTGCACTAAACTAAAACTCATCTTACTCCAGCACGCAGCTGCATGCTTGACCGCAATGTACAATGCACCTAAAGGCGCGAACCTCACTGGACCCCTTATATCACTCTGGAGGCGTTCCTCGGAGCGTGTCTTACGCCGGAATTCAAGGATAACTGTTGTCTATGAATCTTTGCAGCTAGACGACAACGTATTAGTTTAAGCCAATTACAGAGTTGGGCAAAAATACGCAAACATCGCGAGAAATGCATACTTGAACGTAAATGAAGACGTTAGCAAGGCCTGGAGTTGTAGTTGACCGCGCATAGCATCTGGTCAACGTTCTCAGCATGTTACAAGTATCAGAACAGTGTTCTGCGTCGTTGTCAGTGCACTGCGTTAGAGCAAAGTGAATTCGAAACTGAGCAAACTGTTGGTGCTCATATGGTGGGTGCTCGCGTAGTGAAGACAGCCGAACTATTTGATATGTCAAGAGTCATCCCGTGAAAGATTTATTCTGTATATACCGAAAGCGGACAAACATCATCTTCCGAGTCACAACGTGGACGAAATTGTGTGTTGAGTGATGGTGGCGAAAAACACGAGAACAACAATAACTTTATCTTGGAACTCTTGCATTTGGACCGTGTTTGCATAGAAAGACAACAATATGGCAACTAAGAGTTCGTCTTGATGGAAAACATATTTTGTTATTTGTTTACTTATTTATTCTTCCAAATTAGTTCAGCAACAAATATCGCCATCATCAGTGTGTTCTTTAAATCTTATTTATTGTACGTATAGGATTTTTTTAAGAATTGTTGTCGCCGTTTGTAGCACGTTTCCTGTGCTTTTTCTGTTGCCGTTTTCCTCGGCATACATCATGTAATCTGCAAGTTAGTTGGACGGAATGCAGCTAATTTTATACACAGAGAAGAAAAACATCCGCATTTTGTTTATGATCCGAAACATTAGGCCACCTTTTTGTTCACGTGTTTGCTCGAGAACAACAGCTGGAAATGTCACTGCAGGTCTGAATATCCCACTAGCGACACTGTCAGCACTGATCCGGAAGCAGCGAAATGAAAGGCCAGCTGTAATTCTAAAACCACTCATCAGTTATGCAAACGCCCGTAACAGGAAAACGTGATGCCGAAGACATAGATTTGGTGGGTTGAGTCTTGTTTTTATCTCCAAGTCAGTTTACGTTCGAAGGGTGAAACATGGCGGTGATGACCTGGGTAGCCACGTCGTCGCACACTACAGCTTCCATAGTTTTTCTGCAATGTATCGTTACTTCCGAGCGTTACTTGGCTGTTTAGGCTGATGAAGTCAATCGCAAAGTACAGTGTTTGTTTCTCAGTGGCGATGTCGTGCCCCTGTTCATACAGCTCTCATCGTCCAGGATTTGTTTTGTCAGCACGAGGATGAATCTTCGCAACTCCCCTGCAGACCACAGCCACCAGATCTACTTTGGTGAGAATGTGCATGATCGCTGTCCATCTCCATCAACTTTACCCGAGCAAGCCACTATTTTATGGGAACAGTGGTATAAGATTCCAGTGAAAACCATACATGACACGCATTTATACAGTCCGATACGACTGGTAGCTGTTTTGAATGCCAGTGGAACTCCTATGCCGTATTAGGCGTGGTTGGCTTATTTGTGGTGTTCCTATCACCGCCGAAATACAGGGGACTACATAGACATGTATTGAGTTATGCTTCCGCTTACATCATAATTTGTAGAGCGTATATCCATGTACGTATTCAGAAATTGGACCACACACAAAATAACTACATGTACAGATTTATGTCAGTGCGTTTCATAAAATGTAGTGGAGATGTTCTGTTTTGGCCACATTGTTGTTTATGTCTAAATTGGCGGCTATTATAATGATAAAGAACAACGATAAAATCTCTCCAGTTTGATTTATTTTTAACATCAGGCATTGTCTTAGTGCATATGTATCGTATGGCTTTTAATGCTGTTTTTTTATTCAAAGTGTACAAATCACACGTTTGTCTAATATTGTGATAAGGAACGTAACCGTTTGAGTACTGAACTTTACTTTGTAGCAACAGATGAAGTTAATCACAGTGCATGGTAGAGAACCCTGCCCATAAAGTGAGCGGAACATATTCGAGTGGCACATGTACATTCTTCTAAGAGGCCGTCCAATAACCTCTTACCCCTAATGTGCCTCTGTAGTGTCGGAGAAAGATCAACAGAATCCTTGAGATAAAATGCTGCATACAGTTAGTTCATTACAGTGTAACTGTATGTGTGAGGTGTCACACAAATGTACTCTTCGCACCATCGGGTTTTGAGTAGTTCTGTAACACTGTGTTATTTGTTAGTTACTCCACTTACATCTTATAAATTCAAACGTAGGTGAAGGATTATTAGCCATCGCCCGAAGGAAAATAAGCTAAGGCCTGCATATGAATCTCTCAGAAACCATCGTTGCATTATTGTTACATCTGCTGTAGCCAATAAAGGTGAAAATCTTACAGCTCTGTATTGATCGATCTTACTCCCTCCTGGTGGCACATCGCGGTTTGAGCCGTAAGAAAGTCATGTAGTTGAATTATGCTTGTATTTAAGTACCTATAGTTTTTAGCGCCTCAGTATGGATGGACTCCCAGGTTGTAAAAGGAAAGCCGATAATGGAGTCGCACATTGTCGGTCGCGTCATTCATCCATACATTAAAATTCAAAATCAATCAATTATCTGAGTATATTTCATCGAACCACTATTAGCCTTAGTGTTTGCTACTTGTACCGAAAAAATTGAAACTGATTCGAAAATGGCCACGAATTCTATAACAATGGGCAGTTTCCATTATATGTATTTTCAGAAGAAGAACTCTATTTTTTGGAAAGAAATTGATTCGCATAACATAGCTCTAATGTTGTAGTGGAGATCATAATGTGTAGAACGAGATAAAAAATTACTTATTGTACAGAACTCTTGCTTAGTACCAAGTGGAGAGTGCGGTACTCAGTGACGAATATACACTGATGAGTCAACACATTACGTGCACCTGCTTAATAATTTGATAGTCCGCCTCTGGAATGATACTGCCTATCTGAGAGTTTGGTGGTAGTTTTGTGGAAGTGTGTGGCATTAGATGTCTAACACAGGTCATGCAAGTCGCGTAAATAACGGGCCGCTGATTTGCGTATATAGTGAAGGCGCCCCATAGCGAGCCAGATGGGTTCCATAGGATTTACAACCGAGGAATCACCCCTGCCCGTGGCGCGCTGAACGCTTAAAGCCGCCATTTACCTGTAGGGCTGCATTTGCGGACCCGGTTAACGACCTAACGTAGAAAAAATGTGATTCATCCAAAGAGCAGACACGTTTCCATTGATCGACTGTCGAAAAACAATTATCCCGTGACCACTGCAATCGTAATTGACGATTTCGTTGGGTCAACATGTGAACACCTAGGGATAGTTTGCTTCCAACGCCCATGTTCAACAATGTATGATGAACGGTGTGCTCCAAAACACTTGAGCGTGCACCAGCAATGTGCTCTTTCGACAGAAATGCCACAGATCACCATCTATTCCTTTTCTACAGAACAGATAAGCCCCGATCCCCGAGTTCCTGTAGAGAGTCGTTGACGTCCAACCAATTACCGCCTACTTTCACTTTCTACCTCTTGTCGTAGATGCTCACAACAGTAGCACGTGAGTATGCCACCAGCTACGCCACTTTCGAGATACTCGTTCACAGACTCTGCGTAATAATAACCTTCTCGGTTATCTCAATGGAATCACCATTTGCAGCCAATATCTTCACTAGGGTAGCCCCATTCCTGCTCGGTTTACATACTTTTGTTACCCTGTCACCTGCCTGCAACGGCACTAGGTGGCATCCAACGCCACGGTGGGTAGTGGACATTGTGTTTTGGCTTACCTTTTTTAAATCACAACTCTTATGACAAGAACTACAACCATTTGTACGAGGGGAAACTAATCGAATATCGTGAAAATGAGTTATACAGCTCGTAATATTTCTGGCTTTGTAGCCATCATATGCAGCTACAAGAAGAGCTTCTTAGAACAGTTGAGAAAGCACCAGTGAGGAGATGACGTAATGTGGCGTCAGGCACCGGTGACAATTGATTTATTCGGTACGGGCATAGCGAGAACTCCCGCCTAAATTGTGGTCCTTCTCCGCAATTGGGAGTTGCGTTTAGAATTAGCGAGCCAAAAAGATAAACTTCTGTTATTAATATTAGAAATAAACAGTGAATTTACTTGCCTTTCGTATAGAAGCGTCTCTCAATAGCGTGATTTATGAAGTGTTAACTACTAGTAAAATAATAAACAATTCCTAAACGAAAATGAAGACGATGCGCATCGCAGTTCGCCCAACTTTGATGGCGAGTGGAATGGTTCGACCGGACTGGCAATCTCGGAGGACAAACGGTCGGTGAAGAGAAACTGAAATAAACCTGAAATGCGTGGCATGTCTCACTAGTAGCGTCATCAAAACATTCGAAATCGAGTGGAATATTTCACGCATACTATAGTAAAAAACATAAAATAATAATTTAAACTAAAATGAATTTTTAATATAAAACATTTTTAAATCAAAGAAGTCTAAAATAACTTTTGTGGTTTTTAGGTTTTACCGCCACAGGAAATTCTTGAATAGTTCTGGGGTATTCAGCTAGGTAGCATCCTCTTAAAGCCGTGATATTTCGGCAAGCCAACTTTTTCACACTTCAGTCTTCCTGATGACTAAGTAATATCTGCTGCGTACCGTCCTTATATCCTCTCCCCCACCCCCACACCTCATTCCCCCTCTCTCCAGCCGATTCCAGCCGGCACCTGGGGGCACAGACCTGGGGTGGTGGTGTGAAAATCATGGCGCCAGGCGTCAATCCAGGATTGTTCAGCAGTACCACGACCTGGGCAGGATGCGGATCTCTGATGGCGTGGCGACAATTTTTCTTCGTCCACTTCAGTTTTTGGCTGCTGATCTGCTCTCATCATGCTCAAGGAGTAATAGGGTAAAGAAAGCATCAGTTGATGTTGCAGGTTGCCTACCTCAGGGGCAAGCATACATGCAGGGGCAAAGCTACTGTTCCCTTTTGATAGCAGGTCCTTAACCTATTGTCCTGCTAAATGGATTACAACCCTATGAGGATAATCTGTGCTTCACAGAAACCTCCCTCCCCCACCCTTCCCCCTCCCTCTCCCTCAGCCCTCTGGGAACGCCACTCACCAATAGAAACAAACTTTTGATACTAATTTGATGGACTAATTAATTAATGCGATCAATTCAATAACACCTCCAACCTTGGGAAAGTACTCCGTCCTCCTCCACCTACCCTCCCCAACCTGGAAATGGCGGGAAAAAGAGTCATTTGATTCGCTGTTTGGCGGGAAATCGATTGCAGTGTATGGAATAATGTTTAAACAAATTAGACAATGTGTGGAATGTTGTTTATTTAAACATTTAATGGGGTACATGGCGATGGTTCAAATGGCTCTGAAAACTATGGGACTTAACTTCTGAGGTCATCAGTCCCCTAGAACTTAGAACTACTTAAACCTAACTAACCTAAGGACATCACGCACATTCAAGCTCGAGGCTGGATTCGATGCTGCGACCGTAACGGTCGCGCGGTTCCAGAGTGTCGCGCCTAGAACCACTCGGCCACTTCGGCCGTCCTCAGTCCGAGGCGAATACCTGACTGGTAATCAAGCGTCACGTTAATAAATAATTAATTTCCGGTCATATGACCATGATGTCAGGGATATAAGTTAGATGCAGTAGCTATTTTACACACACACACAAATTGATGATGCCACAAAACTAGTCACAGGCTCACTCGAAATGCACTTTAAAAAAGATTCCTGCAAACAAAGAGAGAGAGAGCAGTAGTTTGCTTTGAAGATGACATTGGAACTCGGATGGGACATTTAAACGATTACACTTTTTCATTCTGCCATGGATCCTAAGTGCCCTAGGCTCTCTGGCCCACTTTTTTGTGGTACACTTCCTGAACTGCTTTATGATTTATTAAACATGGTGAGGAATACCATATCTTGAAGATGTCACAAATGTTGCTCCAACATATGTTCAACTGGAAATATTAATTAAATCTTTAATACAAGCAATTAAACAATTTGCTTCAAAAACACAGTTAAAAACTACAAGATCGATAATACGCAGTAGTTTGTGTGTATAAACAATAGTTTCACAATTTTAATAGGAAATTTCATCAAGTAATCCAAACCTACTGTTACTTGACATCACAGCTGGAAGTGCTGATGTATGATATGATAGCTGGAAACTAAAATTTCTACTTGAATTTATACCGTTGTCGTTATGGAATTTCCGACCATTTCAAATATTCTATTTGTATTTTCTTCTTTAAATCGCTATACAATTCCTAAATTTGTTCTCTCTGCTACATTTGGAAGAAATAGAAAGGGACGACCACGTGATGGGATAGTGACAACAACAACATCAAGAAATGCCACTACAAGACAGAGTCCACTGCTGTAACGTACCTACAACAAATAAAGCCTATGTTCGTCTATGAAAATAGATTCGATAAGGATCCTGAGCTGTCAGTAATCGGAACGTAACCTGCATAACACTGCGTGAGTGTTGCATGGGTGTCAGTTTCACTGTTATTTAAGCCCTCAACAGATCGTTACATGAAAAACTTAAAACTAACATTTGGATAAGCTATGGTATTTAAATACGAAAAACTACAGGAACAAATGAACCTATAACAATGAATACCTAAGCTATCTGACTCCGTATTTGAATAATTTACAAATGGTACAGAATTTGACTAGCGCAACGGAATTTACTGGATTAGTTCGCATGGTATGCTGTGGTGTACCAGTGTCTCTGTTTCGGCCATACGTTTTGCACTCAGCTTTTTAGAAAACTCCCTTTTTACAAGTGGTTTACAACAATTCGCAGCAGCTTGCAGCAGCATCGGCTAAACCTTATTGTTACTAAGAAAGAATATAACAAAAAGGAGTTTGCTTGGGTCCTGTTAACTACTAAATAAATTGAAAGAATGAATTTCATAAATTAAGTCTATTTAAAAACTTCTGAAGTCATAATATCCAATAATAGTTTGACAACTATTAATAATGGCGAAATGCCTCACATTTGTCTTACAACTATCAATAATGGCTGAGTGCCAAATTAACAAATTATTTCAATTTCAAAGTCACATTAACATTTAATAATCACAGCGTATTTATAAATTAGATGTGGAGAATAATTATTATTATATGGAGGATTAGGGTGCTTCCTTAACTAACAAGCAAAACATGAGTTTATGCAAACTCGGACTAACATTCACGAGCCTAAGCCTGCAATTGCGCTTTACGCCAATGCTTGCGAATTTTACATTTAATTCCATCTACAAGCATAGCTAAGCCATCTAAATCTCTCCTGGCTATATAAATGAAATGAGGCATTGAGTGTAATAAGATCTTCCATCACCGATGTGAGGGCAACGTGACTCGTCTTGTGTCTTCAATGTCTCGACCAACACTACTGAAATGTTGCTGTAGCTGACAGACCTTGGCTCACAACAATACGCAGAATCAGACCCCCATGCTTCGCTTTTAGATTATTACTATCGATATCTGAGTTCTTATTTGTTTCCATAGAGAATCGCAGTATCTTACAGAATGCAAAGAGTAGCCTTTTTGGCTATATTGTTTTCAATACTCAGTGTTCTGACACTCTCCTTGCACTGCGATGTACTGAGAAGCACTTAACATGAAATATTTAAACTACAAACCAATGCATAGCAGTAACTGTCGTGGCTAGATATCAGAGATCGCTATCAACTTGGGATCTGACCTCGCGATAGGGATTTTAAAGCACTGTAGAATTCCTAAATTGATTCTCTTCACTACATTCTAAAAGAGGAGGAAGGACCTATCGTGTGATAGGATAGGAACAACAACAACAAATACCACTGCAGTGCACTGTATTCAGAAACTTGAAACATTTAAACCGTATTACAACATGTAGTAGTAATTGTCATGGCTAAACGTCAGAGAAAAATGTTGAAAACACTTGTACCTCCCAGATATCATCAGGCAGTGTGGGCGTCCCCTCATACACAGCCGGCGCTAACACGCAGAAGTTTGGTGAAAACTGTAGCCGAAGCCACAACCGTGTGTGTATGCCAGAGTGCACCACCTCCAGGCATGTAGGGCATCCAGGGATGATTAGGGTGATAGAAATTTTGATGTCATCAGTACGTCCAGTGGCAACACTTGACAGTCATCGATATCGAACTGCTCAATTTTCCACGGAGAATATATGCAAAACATGTGATCGCAGTCACAGTCAACCTATACTGAGCATTAGTTCGCCATTCAGCTACCCAGAGAGCGCCAGCGCTGGGATCTGTTCCTACAGCTGTTGACAAGAACCGACTAGACTACGAGATGGAAGTTTTCTTTGTACCCGCCACACGCAGGGAACGTAAGCTGTAAATGTCATATTTTTGGGCCACCGGCAACCTCTGCCACTCACCCACATGCCAGATGGTGTCGTCATAGGAAACCAGCAACATATTTATCACTGTAACTACAATTAAATAATATAATCGCGCTCCAAGACTGATGAAATTCGGCGATGAGTGAAATACCGAAAATTGTCCCTCCTGACGACTGTGGATCTGGAAATGTCAAAATCTATTATACCATTATCATGACTGGACAAAATATTCTACGTAAAATCTTTCATTCCCTTACGGCTATCAACGCACTGAAATCGCTATTTTCCACCTCAAATTAATACCTCTCTTACGACGACACATAGTCACCTTTGCGCATCTCAGAACAATGATCATAGTAACATTACACCCCAACGCATATTTTATAAGCCTGCTCATCACAGCGAATCTATCACACATCCCCTACTAAGTACAATACTTCGCCAACAAGTGAATGCTGGTGTCATCAAACAATACTGAGTGAATATCCGCAAAGAGAGACGTAATCCTCCTATAAGCGACCAGATGTTAAAAACACGATCGCCATCATGCGTAAAAAGTGATCTTGGTTCTATAGGCACACACAGGTATCGCTAACAATATTCATTTTATAAGATATACAAGATTTATAAATCAAGGTATGGTGTTGCCTCCGAATGAGTGATTCTGTAGTACGTCCCTTCATGGCTAATTCTCGAACGTATACATACCAAAGTATACCAAACTGCGTGCTGCACTGATCCATATATTTCTTGCACCACGATCATAGTGCATAATTTACGATTATGTTGGCCCATCTTTCCCTGTGCGGATGGGAGTCACAGAACATGTTTACATTCTTAGGATGAAGTTGGAGATTGAAGGATCTCCCTACATTGTCCTTTGACCAACCCTCCCTGTAACACTTGTCACCAATTTAATTTCCACCTGATCGGAAGTAGGCACCACATCCACACCAGTTTCATTCACGGCGCTCATCCAAGTGCACAAGATCTCTCCAGATGCACGCATGTTGAGGAGGTTAGGCGTATAGTAGATATGAGAGTGCTGTCGAGATATAACAGACGTTTATGAAAAGGAAACGGTGTCGTTTACGCATGATGGAGCTCCAGACAGATGTAGTTTAAAACGTTTTATGTAAATCAACTGCCCTATGAAATCAGAAGTACTGGTTGAATGGAGCGAATTGGTTCCAAATTACAGAGAGCATTTCTAACAGGATGCATACCACTATAGATCCGAAAAGCCAGTGTATTGGCCATGAGATTTTGTACATTTCTTACGGCTTCATATAGCTTTGCATTTTTAAGTGATGCCCCACACAGCACACCATCTGCTGTACGTGATCATTCTCACTCTAGCAACGTGTCTACCCCAGTGCATACATCGCAAACCCTCTGATATCGCCCTCTGACATGGCGCCATGGTAGAATGCGTAACAAATACTATTTGTTAGAGTGAGCAATATCTAGCGGCAGCATGAGGAAATGGCAAAACCAACTTAATACCACGTTCCTTAGCTAAATCACTTTCTAAATTCGTTGAGAGTGGTATTTTATTACGATCTTACATCGATGACGTCGTTCACCCGCGCTTAAGGTCTGTTAATACACACCCCAGTGATCACGAGCAATGTTCAGTTTCATGGTATTTGTGTGGAAGACTACTGCATTCGGAAGCAATATTATACTTTGGTTTATAACGCGTGTGCAGTTTTAAGCATAGATATCGTTAGTGACTCTTGTGTGTGCTGTAGAACTAATACCGCTTATTATGCAGGGTGATAGTATCATTGGCATTGTGATCGTGTGGCAACATTCACAAGAAAAACAAATGACGCAAGCCCATCCATCACGGATTTACACTCAGTGTTGTTTCCTGTCACCATCACTCACTTATTGGTGAATTATTATACGTAGTAGGGGATGTATGATTCAACAGGCATATAAAGTATGTACTGGGGTGTAAATTTACTGTGGTCATTGCTCTGACATATGCATAGAAAATGACTATGTGTGGCCGTGAGAGATGTATGGATTTGAGGTGAAAAACTGTGATTTCAGAACATTGATAGCCATAAGGGGAATGAAAGATTTCACATGGAAAATATATCCAGTCATAAGAATGGTACAGATTTTGACATTTACAGGCGCACAGTGGTCAAAATGGGATATTTCCTACCACAGTAACAGTCGCCAGATGCCCTCGTGCACTCTGGCATACATGTACGTCCATGACTGTGGCCGTGGCCGTGGCAGTATTTTTCACCGACCTCTGAGCGTAAGTACCAGTGGTGGACGAGGGGATGGGTGCGCTGTCTCTGGATATTTGGGTGGTGAGCGCAAAGGATATGTGAATTTTTTCAGCTATCCCAGGCATCTAGCCGTGACAAGTACTGCTCCGGATTGGATTACTGTTCAGGTGTCTCATGTTTCGTGCTTCTCAATAAATCGTAACTATGTTTGCTGTTGTTGTTGTTACTATTCTATCATGTGAAAGGTCCTCCCTCCCCTTTTCAATTCTAGTGGAAGGAGTGAATTTAGGAGTTCTACAGTGCTTTATAAATCCAATCTCAGAATCAGATTGAGATATTCATCTCCGATATCTAGCCATAACAGCTTGTTACTTTGGATTGGTTCACTGTGTAAGTGTGTCGCGTTTACATCGCAGCAGAATTTGTCCTGCACCAGTATTTGTTGTTGTTACTATCCCATCACATGGTAGACCCTTGTCCTTCCGAATATAGTGGTGAGAACCAATTTAGGAATTCTATACCGCTTTAAAGAAGTAAAGACACTTAGGAGACCTGTAATGCTCAGGTGTTCCATAAGTGTGATAGTTTAAATGAAAGTCAAAATTTTTAACTTTGAACTGTCATTTCATACATCACCACTTCCAGAAGTGACGTTGAATGATAATAGGTTTGGATTATTTAATCAAGTTTCTCATCAAGACACTAATGTCTATTTATGCAAACTGCTGTGCAGTGGACATCTTTTTATTTCGGATAGTTTTAAACTGTGTGTGTGTGTGTGTGTCTTCGAAGAAATATTTTCTGTGGTGCATCTTCTGAAGCAACATTTGTGACATCTTTAAGATACTATATCCACACCAGATTTAATAAATCCTGAAGCAGTTCGTGAAGTGTAACAGAAAAAAATGCACAAGGAAGGCTGGGGCGCGTTTAGAATCCATGGCAGAATGAAGATGTATATTTGTTTAAATATCCCATGCTAGTTCCCATGTCATCTACAAACCAAATTACAGATCTCTCTCTCTCTCTCTCTCTCTCTCTCTGTATGCAACTAGATTCGTGGCATTGTCAATTTTTATGGATGTGAAATAGCTACTGCGTCCAACTTATATATCATGATCATATGACTAAAAGTAAATTATTTATCGATTCCCAGTCAGATATTTGGTTTGGATGGAAGGCTCCTTGCACATTTGCTAGTGTCTGACAGGTTGGTTCATGTATGCAGAAACAGGATGTGACAGCTTGAGATGGCAGAGGATGCAGACATGTGCACTCTTGTTCCTGGGGATTAGCCCGCTTCAACTTCGAGTGGCACAGACACCAGTGCTCCCAAGTCCTCCTGGTGGACCTCAAATCCAGGTAGCCAATGTGGATGGTGACACGTGAGGTAGTTAAAGTGCTCTGTGATGCGTAGATACATTTTCTTATGCAAATGGGATGAAAAACCGCCTCAATTTCTGAAATACACCACATTCTGCAATCCATACCTTAACAAATTCCTTAAATAAATTATATTCCATACATCGTTTGTATCCTATAATTTTTTTCAATAAACTATATTCTATAAATTGTTTAAGCAGTATCCGCTACACAGTTATCGATTTCCCACCAAATTCTTTGAACATATAAATAAACTATATTCCATACATCGCCTTGTATCCTACAAATTGTTTCAGTAAACTATATTCCGCAAACTATATTGTCTACCGGAAATTGTTTGAACAATATTCCATACACAGCAACCGATTTCAGACCAATCTTTCAAATAAACTGTAGTCCATACACTACCTTGTACCAAATAAATGGTTTAAATAACCAATATTTCACATATTGTTCAAATTGTTTAAACAATATTGCATACACTGGAATCGATTCCCTGCAAAACAGACAATCAACTGAGTCTTTCCACCACCAACTTCCAGGTGGGGAAGGTGGGGGCGGCGGTGAGAGCTGGAATGTTTCCCAGAGTGGGAGGGCTTAATTAATTGATCGATTTAATTAATTAGTCCATCAAATTTATATCAAAAATGTGTTTGTACTGGCTAGGGGACTTCCCAGAGGGGTGAGGGAAGAGGGGGCAGGGCGTTGGAGGGGGTTTCTCTGAAGAACAGATTATCCACAGGGGGTCATAATACACTTTGCAGAACAGGCGGGTAAGGATGTGTCAATCAATTCAGAACAATAGGTTTGTCCCTGAATGTGCGCTTGCCCCTGATGCAGGCGACCCACAATGTGTGCTCATGTTCTCTTTACCCTACTTCTCCAAGGCTCGGTAGTTGACCCTGCTTAATTAAAAACCACTCTCTTCATTTGTTAATCTGTCATGCAGTCAGTTCTTTACAGCTTCTTTCAGAATCCCAATAATATTTCGTCTTGGCTGCTGGACTGAACATGTACTAGACATTGTGTTTCCAGAGTCAGAAAAGTCCTAGCAGTCTGGAAAATGAGAGTCTACCACATCTGTTGCCCATGTGGGGAAACGTATGTAGGTCTGACTACCCAGACAGCACAGGAGAGAGGCAATGAGCATAAATGACACACAGACAAGATTTAGCCGACAACGTCCGTTGTGGCAAAGCACTGCATCTCCCACGGTCATACCACGAGTTATAACGAAACTAAGTTGTTGCAACAATCCAACACCTACTGGGACAGTACTCTCAATATTGCTAGCTCCATACATATTCGAAACCCCATACACATAGTTCTGAAAATATGCAACTTTGAAACTTTGATAGCTATGTAAATACTTTTAAAATTTAAAACGAAAAATATGGGGCGTATTCAGTATATAACTGATGTGTCTGTAGTTCAACTCTTTACTATTAAAGTACTTACTAATTGGTGCACGAATATTTCACACAATATCTCCTATATCATGCATTCAAAATTTTTCATCTTAGATCTTACAAGCATTTTCCTAGATATTAAAGATTTTGTGTACAGATTTTCAGGGCTTTGTGAATGGCGTTAGGTATCTCTATGGGGCTAGCAGAAATAATTGTATACCTTTTAGTGCAATGAAGCTATGACACAAATAAAATAAAGGTTCATCAGTGGAACTAAAATTCAAGGTGAAATGATATCAGTGACAGGATTCGCTGATGACGCTGGTATCCTAAGTGAAAGAGATGAAGAATTACAGTATGCGCTGATGAAATGAACAGTATAATGAGTGCAAAATATGGATTCAAAGTAAATCTAAGAACAACGAAAGTAATGAAAGAAGCATAAAGGAAAGCAGCGAGAAACTTAATACCAGGATCGACAGTGACAAAGTAGGTGAAGTTAAAAAATTCTGCTACCGAGGCAGCAAAATAATCCATGACCGACAGAGCAAGCGGAGACACCGAAGGCAGACTAGCATTGGTGAAAAGGGCATTCCTGTCCAAAAGAAGTTTATTAGTGTCAAACATAAGCCTTTATTTGAGGAAGAAATTTCTGAGAATGTTCGGTTGGAACACAGCATTGTATGGTAGTGAAACATGGACAGTGGAAAAACCGGGAAAGAAGAGAGTGGAGTAATTTGAGATATGGTGCTGCAGAAGAATGTTGAAAATTGGGTGGACTAATAAAGTAAGGAATGACGAGGTTCTCACAGAATCAGCGATCTACATCTACATCTACATTCATACTCCGCAAGCCACCCAACGGTGTGTGGTGAAGGGCACTTTACATGCCACTGTCATTACCTCCATTTCCTGTTCCAGTCGCGTATGGTTCGCGGGAAGAAGGACTGCCTGAAAGCCTCCGTGGGCTTGAATATCTCTAATTTTACATTCGTGATCTCCTCGGGAGGTATAAGTAGGCGGAAGCAACATATTCGATACCTTATCCAGAAACGCACCCTCTCGAAACCTGGACAGCCAGCTCACCGCGATGCAGAGCGCCTCTCTTGCAGAGTCTGCCACTTGAGTTTGCTAAACATCTCCGTAACCCTGTGACCAAACTCGCTGCTCTTCTTTGGATCTTCTCTATCTCCTCTGTCAACCCGACCTGGTACGGATCCCACACTGATGAGCATTACTCAAGTATAGGTCGAAAGAGTAAGCCATCTCCTTTGTTGATGGACTACATTTTCTAAGGACTCTCCCTATGAATCTCAACCTGGCTCCCACCTTACCAACAATTAATTTTATATGATCATTCCACTTCAAATCGTTCCGTACGCATACTACCAGATATTTTACAGAAGTAGCTGCTACCAGCGTTTGTTCCGCTATCATGTAATCATACAATAAAGGATCCTTCTTTCTATGTATTCGCAATACATTGCATTTGTCTATGTTAAGGGTCAGTTGGCACTCCCTGCACCAAGTGCCTATCCGCTTCAGATCTTCCTGCATTTCGCTGCAATTTTCTAACGCTGCACCTTCTCTCTATACTACAGCATCATCCGCGAAAAACCGCATGAAACTTCCGACACTATCTACTAAGTCATTTATATATAGTGTGAAAAGCAATGGTCCCATAACACTCCCCTGTGGCACGCCAGAGGTTACTTTAACGCCTGTAGACGTCTCTATATATAGAAAACACTGACAAGAAGAAGCGACAGGATGATAGGATATCTGTTAAGACGTCAGGGAATAACTTACCATCTAGCAGAGGAAGCTTTGAGGGGTAAAGACTGTAGAGGCAGGTAGAGACTGGAATACATGCAGCAAATAAATTGGGACGTACTTAGCGCTTACTACTCCGGGATGAAGAGATTGACACAGAATTCCTCACAGGCCGCATCAAACCAGTCAGAAGACTGATGACCCTAAGAAAACGTTCTATTTAAAAACGTGGTATATTAAAAATGCATTTTTGTTCAAGTAAATATTTCGAAACATCCTCATAGTATCGATGATACCATGCGATATATTGCGTCGAAGAAAGTAAACTCAGATTTTTTTATGTCCACCGCTGTCGGAGAGTAGGAGGTGGTGTTTGTGGTGCGGCTGCGTGACGTGGCGTGACAGGTGTTTTTCGGGTCACGATTCCCATTAGCCGCGCGGGACGTGCACCGCCTGGAGACGGGCCGGGCCGGGCCGGGCAGAGGCCTGGCTTCCGCTTTCGCTTTCGCTTCCCCTGGCAGGTGCGCCCGCCGCCGCCTGCGATCGACAGAGCGCCCCGCCACGACATTCTTACTGTGCACCGCCTCCACCCTGCCACGGTGGGCGAGGCGACCCCGTAGGGTCGCTGGAGGTAGAGTGGGGGGAGGGGAGGACCAGAATGCGCGCCTCTACAGGAGGAGGAGGGAGAGAAGCGAGACCGGGGCGCAGCGGCTATGCGACGACCAAGTAACTAGGCGGTGGAATGGTATAGCACCCGTCACATCAATAGCAACCTCGCCGTGTTACAGTACTGAAAACTAGAAGTAATTTCAAACTTTAGTTCAAATGGTTCAAATGGCTCTGAGCACTATGGGACTTAACTACTGTGGTCAACAGTCCCCTAGAACTTAGAACTACTGAAACCTAACTAACCTGAGGACATCACACACATCCATGCCCGAGGCAGGGTTCGAACCTGCGACCATAGCAGTGGCGCGATTCCGGACTGCGCGCCTAGAACCGCTAGACCACCGCGGCCGGCTTCAAACTTTAGTAAAAATTTTAACTGCTCAGCAAAAAAGGGAAATGTGAGAAAACTGAAATTTGAAAGGAATATATTATCTATACAAGGGAGATGAACTGAGGACAGTGGAGCATGACGTGGGAGACATGGCGCTACAAGAAGAATTTGTCAGAGTATTGAAAGACCTTCAGTTTGGATTCCGCAGAAATGTTGGGAAACGTGAGGCAATACTGACCCTAAAACTTATCTTAGAAAATAGATTAAGGAAAGGCAAACCTACGTTGTGTGCGTACTGTAAGACCTTCGGTACACACACCATCAGATTATTTGACTTGTCGCTCTAGCAAAGTAGGCTACTGTCAGCAATATGTCTCGTGGTCTTGTCGTGGCATGTTTATCTTCTGCCGTTAGGTCAGATGACAGAAATGCCACTTGCACGCTTAAAGTAGCAGATTGACGGTGACAAACTTTAAACAGAACTTGTTTAATTTTCACACACATTTATTAAAATAATAACAAGCATAAAAATAACAACTTGGTTCTGGATGCTATTTACAATCGACAATCTGAAGTTCCTTTGGGTCTTGGTACGTTAACCTTATTCTCACATCTCTGATAGTTGACAAAGTGTCTATACATTTCTCTTCATGGCTATGTACAGGAATATGATAATCTTTACAGGGGGAAAATTGAAACTTGACTGCAGACTAATGCAGACTGACTAATCGTTATAATACCTCGCGCGTTCAGGTATCACTGCGCGAGTGTAATCCACGGGGAGAAAAGATTCTACGTTATCAGCAATCTCATTTGCTGCATTACATATTAATACGCGGATTGGCTGAAGCAGAATTTGGTCCGTCTCTAAGACAGTGCCATCTCGTAGTGCGGAGACGGGCGAGCGCTGCGCCTGCGCTGTTGTGCTTAGCGGGGCGCGCTCCATTGGGAAAGTTGTGTACGCGCTGACTACGCGGAACTATGACACAACTTACATTTCTAGCATTTGTAGACGTACAGAAAGCTTTCAACAATGTTGAGTGAAATACTCTCTTTCAAATTCTAATGGTGGCTGAAGTATAATACAGGGAGCGAAAGGCTATTTACAATTTGTACAGAAACCAGATGGCAGTTATATGAGTCGAGTGGCATGAAACGGAACCAGCGGATGGCAAGGGAGTGAGACAGGGTTTTAGCCACTCCCCGATGTTATTCAATCTTTATATTGAGCAAGCAGTGAAGAAAACAAAAGAAAAATTCGGAGTAGGTATTAAAATCGATGGAGAAGAAACAAAAACGTTGAGGTTCGCCGATGATGTTGTAATACTGCCAGAAGCAGCAAAGGACTTGGAAGAGCAGTTGAACGGAATGGACAGTGTCGTGAAAGGAAGATATAAGATGAACATCAACAAAAGCAAAACGAGGATAATGGAATGTAGTCGAATTAAGTCGGGTGACGCTGAGGGAATTAGATTAGGAAATGACACTTAAAGTGGTATATGAGTTTTGCTATTTGGCTAGTAAAATAACTGATGATGGTCGAAGTAGAGAGGATATAAAATATAGACTGGCAATGGCAAGGACTGCGTTGCTGAAGAAGAGAAATTTGTTAACATCGAGTATAGATTTAAGTGTCAGGAAGTCTTTTCTGAAAGTATTTGTATGGAGTGTAGCCAAGTATGGAAGTGAAACATGGACGATAAATAGCTTATACAAGAAGAGAATAGAAGCTTTCGAAATGTGGTGCTACAGAAGAATGCTAAAGATTAGATGGCTAGATCACACAACAAATGAGGAGGTATTGAATAGAATTGGGGAGAAGAAGAGTTTGTGCCACAACTTGACAAGAAGAAGGGACCGGTTGGTAGGACATATCCTAAGACATCAAAGGATCACAAATTTAGCATTGGAAGGCAGTGTGGAGTGTAAAAATCGTAGAGGGAGACCAAGAGATGAATACACTAAGCAGATTCAGAAGGATGTATGTTGCAGTAAGTACTGGGAGATGAAGAATCTTGCACAGGATAGAGTAGCATGGAGAGCTGCATCAAACCAGTTTCAGAACTGAAGAGAACAACAACACCAAGTCGAAAGAAGACCCTGTGGATAGACAATATTCGATTAGAACTACTGTTAGCCTTGGGAGAGCCAGCCATAACAAAACTTGCGAGCAAGATGTTTGAGACAGGCGAAATACCCTCAGACTTCAAGGAGAATAGAATAATTCCAGTTTCAAAGAGAGAATGTGTGGATAGTTGTGAATATTATCGACCTACTAGTTTAATAAGTCATGGATGCAAAGTGATAACACTAATTATTTATAGAAGAATGTAAAAACTGTTGGGAGACGACCTAGGGGGACATCAATCTGCACATCTAGGGAAATGTATTAACACGTGAGGGAATACTGACCCTACGACTTCTCTTACGCAACTTGCACAGTAACGAAATGTCTGTCATAAGAGTGGAAGGACATTAGAGGGAAGTAGAGGTTGAGAAGGGAGTGAGACAGGGTTAGTTGTGTATCCCAGATGTTATTTAATCTGTATACTAAGCAAGCAGTAAAGAAAACCAAAGAATAATTTAAATAGAAATTGAGGTCAAGATAGAAGAATTTAAAACTTTAAACTTTGCCGGTGACACTGTAATTCTGTGAGAGGCAGCAGAGCACTTGAAAGAACACTTGGACAAAATGGACTGTGTCTTGAAAGGAGAATATCAAATCAACAGTAACAAAGGCAAAAGAAGGGTAATGGAATGTAATCAAATTAAATCAGGTGATATCGAAGGTATTACAAAATAACTGTAAAATAATAATAATAGTAATAATAATTATTAGAAAAAACTGACTATGGCTGAAGTAGAGAGGTTATAGAATGTAGACTAGCAATGTCAAGAAGAGCGTTTCTGAAGTAGAGAAATTTGTTAACGTCAGTTATTGATTTACGTGCAAGGAAGTCTTTTCTGTAACTACGGGGCGTGGACAGGTATGGAAGCGAAACATGGAAGAAAATTGCTTCTACAAGAAGAGACCAGAAGCTTCTGAAATGTGGTGCTAGAGAAGAATGTTGAAGATTAGATGGGTAACTCATGTAATTAAAGAGGAGGTAGTGAATAGAATTCGGGAGCAAAGCAATTTGACTGGAAGTAAGGATCGGTTGGTAGGCGCATTCTGATACACCAGTGCCACCAATTTAGCACTGGAGGGAAGTCTGTCTGGGTAAAAAATCGTAGGTGGAGAACAAGAGACGAATACAGTAAGAAGACTAAGAAGGATGTAGGTTGCAGTAGTTACTCGGAGATGAAAAAGTTGGCACAGGATTGAGTAGCATGGAGAGCTGCATCAAACCAGTCTTGGCACTGAGGACCACAACAACAATAAAAATTACGGAAAAATACTAGACCTCTGTATTACTGGTCTAGAATATGATGTAGCTGTTCTGTAAAGAAAATTAATGCCAGCCTGTATGAAAAAAAGAAAATAAAGACTAGCTTTACAAGAAATTTTTGAGAAAAAATACTTTTTACATCAACATGTTGAAACACGGAACCATTGACATATTTGGATCTCCAAAAAAAGAAATAGATGAACATTCCGGATGTCTAAAGATACATGTGAAGCATATTTTATCGTGAAAACATGGAAGTATACCAATATAAAAAATAAAATACCATAAGCGTTGTGGAACTGTTCCGCCTGTGTAACAAAAAATGTCGTCACTGACGAATTTGCGTTCTGTTAGACCTTGTACAAAATTGCAGCAAGAAATTTGTTAACAAAAGTATGAAATTAATTCTAGGTACATCCGAGACATCATTATTGTATATACGAAAGCATTTCATTTGTGAGAGACTCCACACACACCAGCGCGCGAGTTCTAGCATGCCATCCCCAGAATTTTAGTTCCGTCGGCTCTCCATGATACGACCGAGAATATTCTCTATCTACGGAAACTGGCGCTTCGTGACTGGACCTATCACGAAAATCGCTGCTGTACGCTATACGCTATCCGCTGAAGCTGAGCAACAGGTATTTGTGCATATAGTTTATTGAAATCCAGGTTTTATCGAAGCGTACTACACTCAGCTCGCAATAAGGGCATTGTACACAAAACTTCGTTCTTGTTGCTGAAGTTTCTCTGCAGGAGAGTGAAAGTTTGCGTCCATAATTAGTCTCTAAACCAATAACCAAGTGAGTGGAGGATACAAAGTACGGAGATTATTTTTTTCATTGACTTCACTCTGCATTTTTCTACCCGTTTCATAATCTCTTTTGACATAGTACTTAAGTATAGTCCTGCGCAGTAGCTTTTCGTTACACTCGTCCAGTTTCATAGTTTTCGCTTTCATTTCTATGCCTTTCTTAGGGAATCGAGACTCGTGCTCACACCTAAACATTCATCCGATGGTACTACTCTGCTATTATGGAATACAGTCGATTACGAAATACCACAATTCTTTGTCGTCATTTAATGTACAAAACTAATATTATTCCTTGTTTCTTCACTGTTGACAAGATCATCAAAAAACTTAACTGCATTTGATACGACAATCTCGGATTTCTTGTCCTTTCCGCCCATTACGCACACCGACTGGAGCAGCACTACACGTAGGCCGTTGCTCCTACATTTCACTCACAAAAAAAAAAAAAAAAAAAAAAAAAAAAAAAAAAAGTGAGTTCTCCGTTCCAAGGAAGACTGAAAGCACAGATGAATGCCCAACATCGTACAGCAACACTAAACATTCATCCGGTGTTAAACTACTGCACCGTTACAATCAGTGTTTGTGTGGCAACAAAGCTATGAGGTAGGCGAAGAATGACAGCGCTTTGCGCTTGTGGACTGCAGGCAGCAGGTGCCACATTGAGGTGGTTATTTCGGGACGGTCGATTATTTTTATCTTGCTATGACTGTTCAGAATACTAGCTTGTTGGACTCGCATCATTCAGAACATTCGCCAAAATACTTCATTTCCAGTTATGTTCTCAGCTGAATATGTGTACGATTTTTTGTTAGAAACCACTGTCTTAGATTATTTATTTCCTTGTTCGCAGTAAATAGAAAAAAGGAATAATCTGTTCCAAAGACTTCTTTTTAGAGTTTTATACATTCGTTACCAATTATTTTTGCAAAACAGCACTGACTCTGCGCCCCGTGGACTCCACAAGTCCTTCGTTGATTCCTGGAGGTATGTGGCACCAGTTGTATGCACAGGTCACGTAAGCCCGTAAATTAAGGACCGATGGATTTTAGACGCGGAGCTGGCAACCTCAAAGCGTCCCTTACGTGTTCCATCAAATTCAGATAAGGTGCATTAGGAGACCAAGATGGCTGTGTGACAGGGACACTTATACTGCTGGAGGATGCCATCAATATCCGAAAAGAAATCGATCATGAAGGGAAGCAGATCATATGCAGCTGTTTTCGCATAGTCTGTAGCTGTGGCGGTGCCTTCGATTACTGCCACAGGCGCCCTGGAAGCCCAGGTGACTGTACGCCATAGCGTAATACTGCCCCCTTCAACGTATAGTTTGAGTAGCAGTGCGCCTGCGTGACAGCGTAACCAAGCACGACCCTCTGACTGGTATTTTAAGATACGTGATTCACCCTAGCAGATGACACTGAACAAGTAGATGATCCCCTGTCCGCTGCAGTAGTAACACATCATTTCATTGGATCAACATTGGAGAACGTATGAGTCGACCAAAATATTTATGAGTTTTTATCAGTATATTCATTTTTTACAACAATTACTTTTGAGAGTCTAGTGTCCCTTTAGAACTCTTTACTGTCTAGATTGCAATGTTCTTTTTCTTCATAGATAATCAGTTTCAGCCAGTATAATGGCCATCTTCAGATTCATAATCCCAGAGTTTACAATAAGTTAAGTGTTGTATAAATATTATGGATCTGAAGATGGCCACTGAACTGGCTAAAACTTGTTATCTATGTATGTTGTGTACATAGTTTCGGGTAGTCAGCGTGTACACAACTTTCCCACTAGTACGCGCCCCGCTAAGAGCAACAGCGCAGGCGCAGCACCCATCTGTCTCCGCACTACGAGATGGCGCTGCCTAAGAGACAGACCAAATTCTGCTTCCGCTGATCCGCGTATTAATATGTAACGCAACCACTGAGATTGCTGCTAATGTAGAACCATTTCTCCTCGCAGATCACACTCGCGCAGTGATACATGAATGCTCGAGGTATTATAACGAGTGTGCAGACCTCCGATTAGTCAGTCTGCATTAGTCTGCTTCAGTCTGCATTAGTCTGCATTAGTCTGCATCAGTCTATAGTCAAGTTTCAGTCTGCGCCTAATAAGATTATCATATTCCTGTACATACCCATGAAGAGAAATGTATAGACACTTTGTCAAGTATCCAAGATATGTGAGAATAAGATTAACGTACCAAGACCAAAGGAATTTCCGATTGTCTAATGTAAATAGCATCCAGAATCAAGTTAAGTAAGGTTTATGATTGTTATTATTTTAATAAATGTGTGTGAAGATTAATGAAGTTATGTTTCAACTTGGTCACCGTCAATCTGCTACTTTATGCGTGCAAGTGGCATTTCTGTCGTCTGACCTAACGGCAGAAGATAAACACGCCACAATAAGACCACGAGACATATTGCTGACACTCTCCTACTTCGTTAGAGCGACAAGAAAAATAATCTGATGGGGTGTGTACCGAAGGTCTTACAGTACGCACACCACAATGTAACATAACTGGCGATCTAAAAAATATAGTTTTCTAAGAAGATACTAGGCTCTCACTGAAGTTGTCTCCTCTTTCCCCTAGTGATGTCAGGTAATTATAATTACTTTTGTTAATTTGTTAACGGGGTTGGGCAACTTTGATACCAGACTACCACAAAAATCCTTTTGACACTATGCTGAAGTCACACAGATTTGTTGCATGCTACAGTGTCAGCATCGTTATGTAACATTGACATCTTTCAGCATTGGGGAGCACCATTCTGCGGGGGAAGGGTTGATCTTTCTAGTGTCCTTCAAAACAATCTGCCAATCTACCTGGATAGCCTTAAGGTTCCCTTCCCCTTCGCTCTACGATGGTAGCTACTGGTTTAGCCGACAAAAGTAGCGTTGATGAAATTTCGGCTAACTACCTACCACGCAAAGGCCACGTAACACCAGTCGATGGGTAGCGTCTGAAAGTTAAATTATCAAACACTAAGGAATTCTTGCATGGAAATGGTTATCTAGTTTGTATTTAATATCCCGACATCAATCATGCACTGTTACTGACTGTTTTCGTAACAAGTTCACACCCAAAAGCAGCCAGAGGATATTCATTCCCGATATTTTGGACGTCCCAAACAGTCACTGAACCACGACTGTTTGCGAGTTGCCACATCCTGTAGTTGTTCAGTAGGCTTCTTGTACAGAAGTGCTCGCCATAATGTCTCGTTACTTCCACGATTCGAGGCACGCGGAGTTTCTGCACGACGTGAATTTCACACGCAAATATCTCCGTTCATAAGCAGTTCACAAGGCTCAAACTTGCACAAAATACTGAATTCAGTAGTCGCTTCTCTTTCGCGGTGAATTTCTTCAGTTTGGTACAGATTTGATCAGCGCGATTTAACACAGGTGTTTACCAGAAGACAGCTCCCAAGCGACTCTCTCGACTCATAGAGCTGTGACGCAAATTAAAATTATACTAGAAATTTCGCAATTCCGAAACTAAATAAAATTTAATGAAAACCAAATACTATTCTTTTCCACAAAATAAATGGCTAATAAATTTTAGGCTCTACGACCCTTCTGCCTCCTTTTTACAAAGTCAGGCTCGCGCGGACAAACGACACATTCACCTATTGCACAAAAACTTTCTCATGCACACATTTACTCAGTTTTAATGCAATATCAAATTCTCACTTTAGGTGTGTCCTCCATTCACTGTCTCAGTCTCTCCAAAACACTCACACAACCAAAACATGATGAAATAATAATTTTCCGAAGTACTTGAATTACGTCAGAAATGTGTGGTAATGAAACTAAAGAAATCTTCAGAAAATTGTAGTTGTAATTTCAGTTGATACTATAGATGAATACGCTATAGAATCTAACTCTGTTTCATAGTGCCACCACAGTTATTGTGTGTTTAAGGTAAAAATTTATACCTCCAAATGTACTGAAGTTATTGATTTGGAATGTTAGCAGTATGTTTGTGTTATCCTTAGAATAAGTATGAAAGAGATCGATCAATACTAACAGTACTTCTCCAAATTCCTGGAGAACATGTGTAACGTATTGGACGCAGTGTTAAACAAGGACAGTAACTGTCCGGCCTAGTAGCTATCGCCAGCTGTGCGAGCGCGAGAACCAAAACCTCTCCTCCCGGCTCCACGCTAACCTACCCTGTCAGTGCAGGGTGGCAACTCGTAATAATTTGCTACGTTACAGGGTATAGATTTGCCAGAGTGGTCATTCCGTCCTTCTCATCCTGGGGCTGCAGCGCCGAGGTAGCAACCAGATTTATTTACTAACCTTTCACAGCACACACCGATTTTCCAGGGTCACGTCCGCCAGGCATGGAGGGCGTGAAACCTTCAGGAGGTGGTGGGGTTATGGCAGTGTCCGTAAACAGCACAGCGCCGTGGGTGAGCTTCCTCGGAAACGAGAAATCTTAATTAAATAATTAATCTCTGACAAATAAATAAAGCCTATGGCACAGAATGCAGCGCTATGACGCTGATAAAACAAAATACAATTACGGTGCTCTTATGTTTCATTAAGAAGAAGTAAGTCTTGTACAATAGCTGGTGCGGGAAGCACGTATATTTTATTAACTGGCACACCGCCATATTTGATGTTATATAAGAACACTGCGAGTGGCAATCTCACTAGGCACTCGACTCTGTAAAGATTCTATATTTATGAAAGTAAGTTGAATTATTTAACTATAGGCTTATTCGTTGAATATATCTGATTTAACTAACTGTGTAGACCTTTTTATATCTAGTAGACAGTCACCTCTGTACGACGTATTGACATGGCTTTCAAATTATTCTAATATTGAGATTTTGAGTCTTCACCTGCCGCAGCAGTCTCTGAAAACGATTTAAATACGAAGTCCGATTTGAGTTACATTTCACGGTCAACTGCGAATAACATTGCATTTACGAAAAAGCCATTGTCAAGCGTCTGATACCAAATAATTAAACGTCCACGTTCTAGATCAGCAAATATTAATTAGAACCAATCACTATCATACATATACAATAATTAATATTTAATTTTTATTTATTTATTTTATACTGGCGACTGCGTGTCGGACCTGTTATTTTGTCATTTGTTACATTGTCCTCTTCGTTTCATGTGAAAAATCTCTGTACCTGGACGTGAATATATGAGAAATAACAAAAATCTGAAGATATTTTCCAATTCTAAAATTTTGCGGGAAGGCGCAACGAAGCTTCCAGCAAAATAAGGTAAGACGCAGCATCTTTGCATTGGCATGTTTGACCAGACGCATAATTCAATGCATTAGCTTTTCAGTAGATTCTGTAGCATTTCTTTCACGCGTAGCAGTTTTCAGTGATAAATTTCATTCTCAGTACTTTTCCTTAAACAGTAACTTCTGCAAAAATACCAATACACGAGTGTACAATAAGGCCGACTTCTGTACGATACGTTGTAACAAGGCCAGCAGCCATTAAGAATAATCCGATATTCAGTTTACATTGTTAATTAACAAACAGCCATTGTTGCTACGAGCGATTCATGTTCAACTGCATTTTATTTTAGAGCCAACGTCAAACTTTATTTTCTTGAAACACATCTTACGTGTGGCCTGGTCATAACTAGAAAACAATACGCGAAGATGTAACAGCAAAGACGTACTATTCAGACGCAATCCGACTCGGACGCGAGACAAATTTTAGAAAATGACTTTACGACAGCAACCGGTAGTGACGATTCATCAAATATTGACGCAAGTGTTAACGGAAATTTTGGCAATAGGCCGTCCACCACAAAAATTTTAAAGTCTCAGTCAGAGCTCGTGTTAACACATGTCGTCACGTCTAATGACGCGACGGAGGCACAGACCTTGCAAACAGTAAACATTGCAAACATGTTACAAATGCAAATGAAACAAAACGCAGAAAATATCGCAACCTTAAAGATGCTGAACGCGGAAAACCTGACAACCTTAAAGACACAAAATGAACAGTTAAAGACACAAAATGACGAAATTAATTCTGATCTCATAGCAATTAAGACATGTAATGACACTTTATGTAAACGTGTGGAATTTATAAACGCCACACTGACCAAGCAGATGGTTGAACTCAGTACGCAATTTTCCAAGCTTAATACGATACAAGTAAAAAACCCTAATGTCACGGGTGAAGCTCTTGCTGAACAAATTCAAACATATCCTTCAGTACATGACAACCTTGAAAAACGAATTACTGACGTGCAGATTAAATTTGACGATGTTGAACAACACCTGACTGACAGATTACAATCTGATACCACAGCTCATTTTCAAAATATTAATAAAGAATTTCATGATTGGGTAGAGAGCAAAGACAAACATTTTGATAGATGCATACGTGAAAATTTACCAACAATTGTGCACGATTCCGTAGCCGATCACTAATAACAAACAGTTAATTAGTACGGTCTGTCACTGCACCAATGAAACAATTCACGGATCAGCCACAGTCTGAATGTAACGAAAATGTCAGTCAAAATGAATAGTTCAGAAACCAATATATACGAGTATGACGCACACATACCGCACAGGACAAACACGCAAGAACAAAACACACCACGACAACAACGCATACCACGTCGTGCAAACACAAACACAAGCTATTATCATGGTAAGCCACAGCAACATTATCGTAATTACTCGCCATCTGAACATTACAGTAATTACAGTGGAACAAATCCATATTATAATGCAAAGGAAGAAGAAAGCTTAATAAAACACAGGTAATTCAGACTTTTATCCCAGAAAAACGAACCGTTCATCCGGTGGTTTTTCTTAAATCTTTTAGTAACGCATTTCCACGCACTTGGAGTGACCGGAAAAGGATTTCATAAACTGTCGGTTACATCCAAGGCGATGCAGCTTTCTGGGCATACAGTCAAGCTGACCTATGCACCACGTACAGTGAGTTTGAGCGTGCCTTTGTGAACAAATTCTGTCGCAATCCGTTCAGGAGCGACTCAGAAGACAAATTTTAGAACCTGAAACTTTTAACAGTAAAAATGGTAACTTACGCAGATATTTTGAAAAATACTTGAACATGGGACATTTTTTGGACGAACCAGTCGCAACGCGTGATATACTCCGTGCGCTGAAGGCCAAATTGCCTTTCAACATTAAAGAAAAACTCTTACATATTCCAGATGACGATACAGATTATTTTTCAACAGCTTCAGATTCGGCTGACATGTTACTAGAAGATCAGCGGTTCGCGCGGCAAAACAGCAGCCACAATGTTTATATCAGTGGTATGGGAAACATGCAGGCTTGCCAGCTCATTTCTGGCGCGCCGACAGTTGGATACACAGTACAGGAAAAACAGCCAACTGACATGCCGTCTCAGTACGGAAATCATAATCAATACGCGTATGCCAATACAAACAACAGTTACAACAGTAATAACACTTCATGCGGCAATCCATACAAAAGGCACCGCGGAAATAACTACAACAACAACGGTAACAACGGATACAAATATAACATCAAAAACACAAACACAAGCAGAAACAATAATACCTACGAGCCAAGACAGCATCAAGGCTGGACTTGTAGCAATCAATACTTTCATTCAAACACTGCTATACCACAGCAGCCATCAGGACAAAATTGGAGTATACCTTACGATCGACACGTAAGTCGTAATGCGCAACAGCAACGATAACCGCAAAAGTTTGGAGATCACAACAGGCAATATCCGAATGTGAATATAATAGAATTGACACCTGATACTGAACCTCAATCTGTGTCAGTACCTAATACAAATGCTAATCCAACAAACTAGAAACAGTCACTTCTATGCCCCGGGTCGTGGCTCAACAATTCTTGGGGGGCGACTTCAGTGTTAATCAGTTATTTGACACCACCATTGAACAACAAGATATTGATATGCCTACTAATTGTAAACAGAAACTACCTGTTTTATTTATAAGATAGAACCACAATGAGAATACATCAGATGAACTTTTGCAAGACAGTACACAATGTCATTCAAACACAAATGAAATTGTTTTAGCATCTACTACTGGTGTAGTAGGTGGGATTTCAACTACTATTATCTTAGATACAGGTGCAGCTGTGAGCGTTTTGTCCTTTAATTTCTATAAAAAGATGTGTGAATTGGAGTCTGTGCCTGAATTTCGTGTCCAAAACTGTAAAATAACTACTGCTGTAGGTAATAAGTCATGTAGGGGTAAGAAGCATGTTTTTGTAAACATTAAAATAGGTAATGGAACCGTACAATGTCCATTTCTGGTTGTACAAAACCTTGTGACAAATTGCATATTAGGATTAGATATTATGAGCTAGAAGGACTGCATTGTAGACTTCTCCAAAGGTAAATGTATTTTAAATGATAAAGGCAGCGTAATTATTATTGATTTGGACAGGAGAACTCTAAAGCATGACAAACACTGTACAGGGTACAAGGTTCAGTTAGTACTTGACAATGACATTCAAGACACGCACACACACTCATCTGACACAGAGCTAATGGACTTGAAAACATTGATTGATTATAAGATAAATGAAGCTACAGCTCTCAGTGTACATGAACGTATGAAACTACAGGAAGTGTTATCCAAATATTTACAAGATTTTACCAAACGATTAGGTGTTATCAACACATATGTCTACAAGATTACAAGATTGAAGTTAAGCCTCACAAGATCTTCTACCACAAGTCATATAACGTACAGTTATCTCAACAACCTGCTGTGTTGCAAGAACTAAAAGAAATGTTAGGCTGGAAAATTATTGAACCATCCACCTCACCTTACTGTAATCCTCTACTTGTTGTCAGAAGACCAAATGGTAGCATTAGGATAATGTTAGTCACACGAGTAATTAATGAAATAATTTTAGCGGTTCACACAAAACCCGAAAATTTAGAAGAGCAATTACAGAAATTTATAGATGCAAAATATTTTCCACACTAGATCTCGCTACTCATTTTGGCAAGTAGGTATCACTCCTGATTCTCGGAAATACTCTGCATTTATATTTGGAGGGCGAACCTATGAGTTTTGTGTTCTACCCTTCAGATTGAATGTCAGTTCTGAAGTATTCATTACAGCCCTGGATACCGTGCTTGGCGATGATTTAGTTGAGACAGTCACACACCATCACACCATGTACATGATAAACTGATAGCTACACTGTCTTGGAATGAACACATTAACACACTTCAAGGAATTTTAGAAAAATTTGAACAAGCTGGAGTCACAGCCAATCTTAGAAAATCAAAAGTTGGTTGCAGTGAGATGAAATATTTAGGACATATCATTAATTCACAGGGCATACGTCCTGATCCCAGTATATTAGATGCTATCAGAAACTTTCCTAGCCCTCGAACAAAATAGCAGCTAAAATCATTCCTTGGGCTATGTTCACTTTTCAGACTTTTTTACCACAGCCACTTTTGAACAGTAAACATCTGTTAAATCTACTCAGAAAGAATCAGCTTTGGATCTGGTCGGAACAGTGCCAGAATAACTTTAATACAATAAAATATGCTTTAGTGAATGCAAACATTTTGAGCCAACCAGATTTCAATTTAGATTTTTGTATGACTTGTGACGCTTCATGTTCTTTCTTGGGCTATTGCCTATTTCAAGTTGTAAAGAATAAAGAAAACGAACAGATAAGAATTATTCGATTTGCAAGTCGTACTCTAAGTGAATGTGAGCGTACATACTCCACTACTGAGTTAGGAACACTTTACATAGTCTGGGCATTCAAGAAATTCAATTATTCTTTATTTGACAAACATACAGTAATTTATACCGATCACCAGGCCCTGACATTTTTGTTAACTTGTGAACCTGTACGTCCTAGGATATCACGATGGGCAGTTACTCTTCAGAACTACTCTTTTAAAATTAAGTACATGAAAGGTAAGGACAACACCATTGGCGACGCTTTGTCTAGACTTCCACAAGGTGTGAATGAAACCAACAGTGACTTAGAAAACATAAATGACTACAGGGTTCTCTTAATGCAAGACAAGCAGTATCACCAATATTGTATTGATATGTGCAGAAACATGGCTAAATTACAAAAATCTGATCCTCACTGGTATAAGATAATGACATTACTGGTAGAAAAACACAATCATCCTTTGACTAAGTATTACAAGTTACACAACGATGTATTATTTTATCGTCGACATCCAAATGCTACTAACTTGTGTGTATGCATTCCCAAAGAGTCTGAACAGAATTTGATTTGGCACACACACATAGTTTGCGGTCATTATGGGACGAAACAGTGTTTGGCAAAGCTCAGCATATATTATTATTTTAACAATGTGAGAAGAAAAATTTACAGGGAACTGAAAACATGTGTCGTATGTCAAAAATCAAAACCTCAGAATTTATCCACAAAAACAGATTTAATTTCTATTTTACCGAGTAAACCCCTGCAAATTTCGTTTACTGATATAAGTGGACCGCACCCAGCAAGCTTTGGAGGCGTCAGATAATGCAGCACACTACTCTTGGTACAAATGGAGAAATTTCTTGAAGGGCAATAACATTAAAAGTATATTCATTTCAAAATTTAGTCCACAATGTAGAGCGACTGGGAAACTTTTCCGAGAACTAAACCAATTCATGAGGACCTATATTTCATCAAAATATACTAACGGGGTGTCCTACCTAAATCTTTTCGAAGACGTACACAACAACTTAAATATTTACAATACAAATTACACACCTAACGAGATCATGTTCAATTGCAAACAGAACGATCAGTGGATAGAACCATTACCTAAGTTGTCAGACAAGGAAATCATACCTGAACAGAAAATAAGAGAAGTATTGACTACACTGACACATCACGCACACATACGAAACATCAAACAAACGTAATAAAGAGAAAACAAACATTCAAGGCAGGAATGCTTGTACTACTTCGTACTCATCATCAATCTGTAGCACTCAAGCGACGCAACGCTAAGTGGCGTCTGCTATATGAAGGACCTTATACTATTGTTAACATACCGCATCCTGGTGCGTATCTGTTACAACATCCTAGAACTAACAAAATTATTGGGCTATGCGAGCACCGAGATCTTAGAGTATTTAATGCTAAATAATTTCAAAGTCATATCCATGAAAACATTGCTAAGCAAACTCGCAAAACTCTATTTACTACAACATAGGTAATAAGTAGTATAGAAATTTTCATTTGAGCTGTACCACTGACGCAGTTGAAGACGGAAGAACTTTTCTTTCAACGCCTCGGCACTACCAAGAAGATTGAATATTAAGGTAAAATTTATGATTACATAGCAGTGAATGATATATTAATTTGACTGTAGGTACCACTGATTTCGTATGACACCTGACGAACCGACAGACGTCATCTGAGAAGTGATCTTTTACTTCGAAAAACAGATTAGACGCATATCTCTCAGCAAGAAAAGCATCTACCAGTAGCCAAGGCCACACAGACACTATACACATACGGACAAAACGCGAGGAACAGTTTTCCTTCTCTTATTATTTTGAATATTTATTGAGTAGTGAAAACGCCTGGTCTTGCCTACTGATGTAATGAATGTTGTGTCTAACCTATCTTAATTTCAGATGACATCACAAAAAACTTCGATAAAAACCCCGTAAAACCGTAAAATGGCTGCAATTCATGTAATCAAATGTGACATAATGTAAAAATTTATAGTTATGTAATGATGATGTAAACATGTTTATGTGTAACTGTATTATGTTTATGCTAAGAAAATATGTGAATTGTATATGTATGATAACTTATGTTTTTTGTAAAATGATGCGTAATGTAACTGTTACTATGCGAAAATATGAACGATAACAAGTGCCAAAACGTGAAAAACTTTTAAAAAATCGCATAGTGAACCACTGTTCACGGACATTAACGTACATTGCTAAGTCCGCAACTACGCAGAAACCTATGTGAAAGAAACTGTTAATGATATTCATCATGCATCGTACCTTTGTAAACGCGATGAACGATTTCTTTGATAAGTAAGATTTAGATGAGCTATATTTAACAAAAAACTGAAAATGTGAAGTGCATAATTGGTGGATCGCCTAGTGACATTACTACAGCATCTAACTTCAACATGTTAACTGGATTAAATGGTCACAACGTGCCTGTCCAGAAAACAACACGACGAGTGGAAGAATTTTAGTTGGAACTTCAGGGAATGGAACGTTCTCGAAATGTGACGGACACGCCTACCTGAACTGTGCAAGGATCGACGCCAGCTATGTGCTGTCCGAGGTTCTGCAACCAAGCTCCCACGGAATATTGAAAACGAACGGCATATGGACCAATTACTCGAGGGGTCACGTCCGATCTGTAATAAACAATGCTTTTTGTCACAACGAACTGCATCACAATGACTATAATGGAAATAGGAAATGGACTTGCTTATGTATCAATTACGTTGTTATACAGCAATGTTACTGTGATGAAAAAAACTTTACGACGACCCTAACCTGTGAAACATTACGGTGCAGCAGATGAATATAAACTGTAATAACGACACGATGTGTATAGGTCAACGCACCTGAAACAAAAAGACATTTTTCTTTGAAGCATTTCAATGAAATACTGTGTAACTAAGAACATTCAACGATCTAAAGTTGTATTGTATTATAACAAATATTGTGATTTTAAAATTAAGTTACCTGTCATAGAATGTACTCTTCATATGTAATCTTGGTAGAATATTTTCTTTGTGTAACGACTAAGAAACGAGCGCACACGAACAATATGAACTGCAATGCTGTACCGCGTGATCTAAATTACGATGTAACGGCAGTGCCGGAGTCACATAGACACTTCTGCGCATGCGCCCACTCTATTTTGCCAACATAAGAACTTTTACGGCTCACGCGCGTCATTTAAATAAGTGTTTTAGCTGCTGTCGCGGCTAATCCGCACATCTGTAGCAGACAAATTGCGCGAGAATCCGGAATCTCGGGAACGTCGGTGTTGAGAATGGTACATCAACATCGATTGCAACAGTACCATATTTCTATGGACGAGGAATTGCATGGCGACGATTTTGAACGCCGTGTACTATTCTGCCACTAGGCACAAGAGATATTACGGGACGATGACAGATTTTTTGCACGCGTTCTGTTTAGCGACGAAGCGTCATTGGCCAACAGCGGTAACGTAAACCGGCATATAATGCACTATTGGGCAACGGAAAATCCCCGATGGCTGCGACAAGTGGAACATCAGCGATCTTGGCGGATTCATGTTTTGTGCGGCATAATGGGAGGAAGGATAACTGGCCCCCATTTTATCGATGCCAATCAAAATTGTGCAATGTATGCTCATTTCCTACGTGATGTTCTACCGTGTTTCACAGCATGACAGAATGGTGATGTACTTCCAACATGGAGGATGTCCGGCACACAGCTCACGTGCGATTGAAGCGGTATTGAATAGCATATTACATGACAGGTGGATTGGTCGCCGAAGCACCATACCGTGGCCCGCACCTTCACCGATCTGACGTCCCCGGATTTCCTTCTATGGGATAAGTTGATCCACCGACAACGCCTGACAACACGCGTCAGCGTACTGTCAATGCATGTGCGAACATTACGGAAGGGAAACTACTCGCTGTTGATAGGAATGTCGTTACACCTATCGCCAAATGCATTGAGGTTGACGGATTTTGAGCATTTATTGCATTAATGTGGTATTTACAGGTAATCACGCAGTAAGAGCATGCGTTCTCAGAAATGAAGATTCACAAAGGTACAGGTATCACATTGAAACAACCGAAATAAAATGTTCAAACGTATCTACGTTCTGTATTTTAATTTTAAAAAAACCTGTTACCAGCTGTTCATAGATAATATTGTCGGGAAGGCGAGCCAAAGGTTGCGTTTCATTGGCAGGACACTTAGAAGATGCAACAAGTCCACTAAAGAGACAGCTTACACTACACTCGTTCGTCCTCTGTTAGAATATTGCTGCGCGGTGTGGGATCCTTACCAGGTGGGATTGACGGAGGACATCGAGAGGGTGCAAAGAAGGGCAGCTCGTTTTGTATTATCGCGTTATAGAGGAGAGAGTGTGGCAGATATGATACACGAGTTGGGATGGAAGTCATTACAGCATAGACGTTTTTCGTCGCGGCGAGAGCTTTTTACGAAATTTCAGTCACCAACTTTCTCTTCCGAATGCGAAAATATTTTGTTGAGCCCAACCTACATAGGTAGGAATGATCATCAAAATAAAATAAGAGAAATCAGAGCTCGAACAGAAAGGTTTAGGTGTTCGTTTTTCCCGCTCGCTGTTCGGGAGTGGAATAGTAGAGAGATAGTATGATTGTGGTTCGATGAACCCTCTGCCAAGCACTTAAATATGAATTGCAGAGTAGTCATGTATATATATGTTCGTCTAAAATTGTGAGCCATGTGTGTGTGACAATTAGAGCGCCATGTATCACAAAGCGAAAAAAGTGGTCCAACTAAACATTCGTATTTCTTTACGTACTACTCGAATTTGTAATAGAAAATGTGGGTTCCTATTTTTTAAAAACGCAGTTGACCTATGGTAGCGCCATCTAGCGGGCCAACCATAGCGCCATCTGGTTTCCCCCTTCAAGCTAGTTAAGTTTCGTTCTTTGTAGTTTTTTCGTTTGACGCTTATTTCGTGACATATTTGGTCCGGTCACGATCAATGGACTACCCTGTATACAATGGCTAACATTCCTTCACAGCTCGCTAAGGCGACGACTACCACTGTGGAAGACTAGAGCACAGTGCGGCGTATTGAGGTGCAGTGCGAACTGAGCCCTGATCCGAGGTACGGAGTGACTGGCATTGTGAGAATGTGCGACTCGGACAGCTCGGTGTGTGGCGGCGGCGTACATGCACGCTGCCCAGTGGCGTTATCGGCACGTAGCCTTGAGGCGTGTTTTGATCTTCACTTGTCATAGGCGCTCTTAGTTCAGCGCCTGCTATACAACGTATCCTATTGCCGACCGCTGTGCTGGCGAAGGATTACACCAGCATACAGACAATGTAGTCGTTCGTCCAATAACTGAATCCTCTGTCGCAGCGATCTGTAATTTTGATAACACAAAACTTTGTAATATGTATATTCTTTCTGAAAAACTCTCTGCTTTTCTTCGAACTCCGCGTTTTCTACTGCAAACATTTCTCCCTCACCCATATACTCAAAAATCGTTTTATGTAAACTTGCCGAAATATTTAAATAGTTGCGCTAACAGCAGATACTGCTCGTAACAATTCCATTATGTTGCCAACACAGCTCGCAACTTAACCACGACTCTGAACAACACTTTGCCATAGTTGACACCAACATACCAGCAAAGACTGCAATGTGTCAGACATAACTTTTAAAGACGTGACACTGATATTAAAACGTAAACGTTGATAATCATTTTCTAGTGCATTAAAAACTCGAAATTCATGCGTTATTGCAGAATATGATTTGTCTTAAATCTTTACAATTATTAATTTAACCAAGTGTGTTGTAAATGAAATAAGAATCCCTAGGTGGCTAACATATTCAGAGATATCGTAATTATATGTATTTTCAATAGATACAAAATGCTCAGAATGAACTTCACATAGGACAATGGAATGCGAATAACTGTAAAAAATAGGTATACACCGAACTCCACTGCAGAAACAGATATGTTATCGAATTTACACATAATAATACTAATAATTTCAGTTGCGAAAACAGGTATCGATGGATGAAGTTACAGGGCATCAACGATGGGTCATTATATATAACACTCTTAAAACGCTTTACTGTTACCTTAGTACTAGAAATGATTATATTTTGTACATGATCCTTTTGATAATGTCCACATGTAATCAGAATGTATTGTTAGGGTCTATACAAAGTGTTCATTATGAATTTATACTCTTTACGATTTTCATATATAACCTACGATCGTAAGACTATGTTATCTTAGTAATACTAATGTAATTATTGCTGTATTTTTGTTTTTCTTTTTTCTTTTTCTTCATTTAATGTTGTATTGTTGTTAATATTTGATCATTTGGATATACTTTCAGTTGATAATTTCAATATACTTCTAGCCCTAAAGTTTTATTTCTGCTTATTTATTCACATACTGTTTCTATTACATGAACCTGTGCCGATGACAGCTTAAATGTTAGTTTCTCTCAATTCAGGAAGGTATGACTGAGTCTCATAAGGATCACGACATACCTCAGCTGACAGTCAGTTATTTTCTGTGGTTTTGATCACCAATATCATCCTAACACACAGGATATATTATTTCTTCACCTCGCACTCAAAAGAAGAAATACTTTTAGGAAGTCATATGTACATGTTCCTTGCTAACCAGTTTGTAGCCCCTATTCTGTCCATGTCTTGGCAAATTACCTGCCTACCCTCAGGGACATCAGACGACTGAACTCGACCCACATTACCTGCTACAGTGCCGTGGGGCAAAAATCGCAACTAATACGACGGCTATAATGTGCGAGTCTCGGGGAGCAGCGCTCACGCGGTCCATGGCAGCCACGCAGAAGTTTCATGTATTGTATTGTATACTGTGCACCTACCAGGTTAGCCGAGAAGCTAATACGCTGCTTTCTGGACTTGGTTAGGGGTATCGGCCCCAGATCGAATCCGCCCGGCGGATTACCGACGTCGGCCAGTGTGCTGGCCAACCTGGATGTGGTTCTTAGGCGGGTTTCCACATCCCGCTAGGTGAATACCGGGCTGGTCCGCACTTTCCGCCTCAGTTACATGACTATCGGACATCTGAACTCGTTCATACTAATCCATAGATTACAGTAGACGCAGAGGGCTGGAGAACACTAATTCCATCCCGGGGAGTACGGGGTGGCGGTACGAAGGGCATCTGGCCACCCCTTAAAATTAACATTGCCAAATCTGATCATAATTATGGCGAACTTGTGAGACCACAGGACAAGGCACCAGCAAAACTGGGGACTTAGAAACGATGGAGAGGCTTCGTCCCACCGTTGCTCTCAGTGGTTCACAACCTCACAGTAAGACTCAGTAGTCCACCCACCCTACAGTGGCCCCCACACCGAAGCCAGGGTTATTGTGAGGTTCGGCCCCCAGTGGAAACCTCCCCCCCTCCCCCTTCCCCGCTCCAGCGGGAAAATTTCATACCACACGAGTGTAACCCGAAATGTTTGCGTGGTGTAGTAATTATGGTGCACGCATACATGGAGAGTGTTTGTGCAGCAATCGCCGACATAGTGTAACTGAGGTGGAATAAGGGCACCAGCTCGCATTCGCTGAGGCAGATAGAAAACTGCCTTATAAACCATCCATAGGCTTGCTGGCACACCGGACTTCCACACTAATCCGCCGGGCGAATTCCTGCCGGGGACCGGCACACCTTCCCGCTCAGGAAGCAGCGCGTTAGACCGTGCCGCTAGCCGGAAGGGCATTTTCATGTGTACTCCTAGACCACAAGGAGGCGCACCATGAGCTTCTCAAAGCCAGGTACGTGTCTGGGCAACAACAAAACGTTGCTGGCCCCAGCAAAAGACCACGCCTACACTCCTAAAGCCCTGAGGCTTTCACACAGTCGTTCTTCCGGCGAACCATACGCGACTGGAACAGAACAGGGAGGTAATGACAGTGGCACGTAAAGTGCCCTCCGCCACACACCGTTGGGTGGCTTGCGGAGTATAAATGTAGATGTAGATGTAGGTCACGAGTCACAAGCGGGCAGCACGTCTCTTCCTAGGGAACAGCTGCTTAAGGAGAACCAGGAGCCAACGGGTGCAGTTCCCGTCGACGAGAGCTGCCCGATTCATGCGCCGACTGCTTGCAATCCCTCAGTTCAGCTCTGGTCGATGTGAGTTCGGTGAAGACAGTGTAAAGACGAGAAGCAGGCTTCCGCGTTGGAAAACAACTCTTCGAGTGTCGGTCATTTCAGTGTTTAGCTCCGGCGCCAGGAATTTCGCTGGAGCCAAATCCAAACAATTATGTTTTTGTTTTGAAACCGCACAAGAGGCGGAGTTATTTTGTAATTACAAATTGTGACGAATTTCTTTTTTTCGGAAAGACAATGAAAAAGCTATCATACTCCTACTGCGACTCTCCTTCAACAAGGAGTAATAGATTTTGTGTTGCAGGTCAGACCATAGTAGAGACTTACAACAGCGAAAGCCAAACTTGATCACTGAAGCAAGCAGACCGGCCAAAGCTGCTGGTTCTGAGTAATTAACTAATCTGAATATCATGCAGCTACATTGTTCTTTAAATGGTCTTTATTTTATAGATCACTCACGATGAGCCCATTTCAGTATACTGCCATCATCAGGTGCTCTGTAAATACGTAAGCATGTCACTTTCATTTTCACAAGTCTTGATCACACAGATTTATTTACACTTTACTACTGGTTTCGGCTTACGGCCATCTTCAGATCGTTAAAATATTCTGATAAACAATCATCGTCAAGTTAAGCACGTACGTACTTACATGTTTACCTTGACGACGATTTTTATCAGAATATTTTAACGATCTGAAGATGGCGGTAAGCCGAAACCGGTAATAAAGTGTAAAGACATCTGTGTGATCAAGATGGACCTGTGAAACTAAAAGTGCCAAAAATAAAACGAAAGCAGACTTCATGTCTTCAGTTGGTATATAAGTATGTGATGGTCTTAATATAATGGTCTGTAACTATGATCCGAAAAGTTATAACTGTTGTTGTTGTGGTCTTCAGTGCTGAGACCGGTTTGATGCAGCTCTCCATGCTACTCTATCCTGTGCAAGCTTCTTCATCGACCAGTACTTACCGCAACCTACATCCTTCTGAATGTGCTTAGCGTATTCATCTCTTGGTCTTCCTCTAGGGTTTTTACCCTCCACGCTGCCCTCCAGTGCTAAATTTGTGATCCCCTCATGCCTCAGAACATGTACTACCAACCGGTCCCTTCTTCTTGTCAAGTTGTGCCACAAACTCCTCTTCTCCCCAATTCTATTCAATACCTCCTCATTAGTTGTGTGATCTACCCATCTAATATCCAGCATTCTACTGTAGCACCACATTTCGAAAGCTTCTATTCACATCTTGTCAAACTATTTATCGTCCATGTTTCACTTCCATACATGGCTACACTCTATACAAATACTTTTAGAAACGACTTCCTGACACTTAAATCTATACTCGATGTTAACAAATTTCTCTTCTTCAGAAACGCTTACCTTGCCATTGCTAGTCTACATGTTATATCCTCTCTACTTAGACCATCATCAGTTATTTTGCTCCCCAAATAGCAAAACTCTTTTACGACTTTAAGTGTCTCATTTCCTAATCTAATTCCCTCAGCATCACTCAACTTAATTCGACTACATTCCATTATCCTCCTTTCTTGCCCCTAGTGAGATAAGCCTCTACATCCTTACATTTGTCCTCTAGCCATCCCTGCTTGCCCATTTTGCACTTCCTATCGATTTCACTTTTGAGACATTTGTATCCTGTTTGATTTACTGCATTTTTAGATTTTCTCCTTTCATCAATTAAATTAAAGTTATATTACTACCCCAAAATTGTAACACAATTGTACTTCAGTAAAACAGGATCAAATAGACACAATGTACTCTGGTGTCTAAAATTAAAGTGACAAACAGAAGTTTTGAAAGGGTGCGTCTATTTTGTCACAAAACAGGTCTTAGTAAAGCAGAGGTCCGCCCCGACAGCCGACTGGTCAGGGCGGCGGCTTGTCACGCGCTTGTCGGGGATTTTCTCAGCTCAGGGACTGGGTGTTGTGTTGTCCTCGTTATCATTTCATTATCATCAGTCGAAGCCAACGGAAATCCACCACTGGAATCACTTCCCAAGACGCTCATGACAAGACCTGCTGTAAGGCAGACCACAAAGTTAAGTAAAGCAGAAACAATATAAATAACTGCAACATGCATAGCGGCAGACTAAAATGTTCTTCGTTTTTCTCAAGTTAATAGATTTTCACACACATTCCGATAACTGGTTAATGTGTTCGATATCGCGTGAGACCACCTCTGGCAGCGATGCCAGTTTTACGTCTAGGCAATAACGCCCATTCTTCATGAACCGCTACTCGCAAGTTTTGGAGAGTGGTTGGTGGACGCTGACGCGATGCAAACTGTCTCTCTAGTGCACCCTAGACGTGGTCTATGGGATTCCAATCGGGAGAACGATCAGTCCACCGCATGCGTGCAATAAGTTCCGTTTCCAAGAAAACAGCAGCCATCTGTGTTCTGTGTGATCGAGTATTATCGTTCATCACTACGAAGTATGGGCCCACGGCACCTCGCAACAACTGCAAATGAGGTCCAAAGATCTCGTCACGATACCTGACAACAGTTATACGCCGCCGATTCACCAATACAAGTTCATGAAGAGGTGTTCGAATGGCCAACATAATCCCTGCCAACATTGAGAGGTGGCAGAAGCCCCCTCTCATATTTCTATCTTACGATTTTCCTCTCTAACTGCATGCGGTGAAAAGTTGCTATTCCTTCACACGCGGACTTCCCACGCAGTGTCTCTCGTCACCCGGGTGTTCCGGTGACAGGCGGGCTCTGCTGATCTTGAAAGGGTAAGCCGACGGGTGTGAGGGAGTCGAGTGAATGCTTTCCAGACGCCGACATTGTAGAATAGCGGCGGAGACACGCTCGCTGGGACCTGAAGTAGCGGCTGGGCTAGAGGTTCCGTTACTTCGCAAAAACTTAGTGAAAACACTTTCTGGCGGGCTACCAGCGAGGAGTGGGAATCACTTGTGTTCCCAAGCAGCCTTGGCGGGCAAATTACCTCGTTTTCTGCCAAATGGTAACTGTGATTGGCTTGCTCAGGGCATAGCTCCGTGACGTAGCAAAATCGGCGCAGAAATCGGCGCCAGGAATCTCCATTGGTGGATTGGTGCTTCGGCAATAGAGTGGAATTTTCCGACGGTTTTCGAGTTGCTGATTGGAACGTTTAACCACGGCCACTGTCGTGGGGGCGGGAATGTTCTGTGTTCGGTTTGTGCTCTTGTGGTAGTCGGCTCTGGGATTTTGATCGGAGTAGGTTACAAGACTGAGCTCTCGCTGCTCTGGACAGCCTCCCTTCCGTTGGCTGTCTAATATACTTTTATTTGATTGTAACTGTTTAACGAAGTTGCTGAAGTTTCGACTTCAACGTAACTTTCCGAGTACAGTTGGCAGTTGAGCGTTCTGCGTACAGGCGGCCTATGTTATCTGTCTTGAGCAGTTTTGGCTAAAGTTGACTGTATCGGAGTTACTGCGTGACTTCACTTGTTAAAATCAATCACTGTACCGTCAGTGATTGTGTGGCGAGCCTTCTTCGTCTCCCTCAGGGGCGCATTTGTATTGCGAGGAAGTCTTTAGCCAGACCAGTATAATTTCTCTCGGGCTATACTCGCGACATTATCATCACCACGACGGGACGTCGAAGCAACCAGCCATCGCCTCCAGTACGCCAGATCGTGTCCGTGCAGTTCAGAAGACAGCTTGGTAATGTACGTCCGCAGCACCGGCAAAGCAGGCAGTTTTGCTAGGTGATAATCAGACCTCATCAGGGCGCGCCTGTTCGTCTTTTCTAACTTTACTCTGTCTTGGGTGTTCATTGTCCGAGTTCTCACTAATGTAGCAGCAATTAATGTTGGGTTAGCTGTGTGTCTCTCTTAAGATTTGAGTTGCAAGTAACTGGCTCCACATACCACTTCGTCATAAACGTCACAATCTAGTTTAGGGACAACTTCACCTTCACAGCATTTATTTGAGTATCCAATTTGAGCCAATTTGATGTATTGTAAACGTTTCATGTGTTTCTGTTTGTTACTTTGTGTTTAGTATTTAATAAATCATATTGTTATTTTGGTCATAACTTTCATTCTGTTAATCGGTAGAGCAACCCTATCATTTCTCACTACGTTAATGAAACCTTCCTTTAGTTAACTTATTTATCAAATTAAATTATTGCAGGTGCCAAACTCTTTTCTAGTCCACTTGCAGGGTCGATTACAGTCAGTTCGCGTATCTTTTTAATCCATGTGCAACTGCAAAAGTCGGAGTTAGAATAGGGGGGGGGGGGGGCTTAGAGCATCATTTACATATGTAGATTCTAAAATCGGGACTCATCTGTGAAAAGAAAATTGGCCCAAGTGTCATGGTGGCGACTCCACACTAGGAGTTCGCTTCTGTGAAGACGGATCAGATGTAGTCATACAGCAGATCTCCGACAACAAAGGCCACTCTGCCGAAGGATTCTGCACATCATTTGTCTGGGTACAACATATCCGGTGGGTGCTGGGAGGTCATACGCCATTTGGGTGCAGAACTAAGGCGGCACCGCCGTGCCCTTACAGCCAAACAACGGTCCTCTCTTTCCGCTGCAACAAGTCGTCGGCCTTGCAGTTGTCTCCGGGATAGAGTTTCGGTCTCTATAAACTGTCCCCGCATCCGAGAAACGATTCACACTAAGCCGTTGGGCCACATCAGTTTGCGTCTGTCCTGCTTCCATTCCTCCTATGGTCCTCCACCGGAGAGAGAGTGGTAGCAGTCTTATCTGTGCAGTCCTGCACCGTCTGTGACTGTGAACACAGCAATTGCGGAATTGCGGATGTTGTGACGTCCCCTTTCCCATTTCGTTGTCGCTGTTGATGTTGAGCCGCTACTGCTACAGCTCGGTCGGTGGAATGGAGACGCGATGCGCAGTGATGGTTGTCCCCGTCGGATAACGTGGAACAGCACCTGAAAATCTCTAAGGAAAATTGTTCCTAGCGCAATGTATGAAAGTCCGTTAGCGACTCCGCACAGTCTTCTCAGCGGTGCGAACTGCTGATTTTAGATGTCTGTTATGGTTTTATGATCATTTGCTATGCCCGGTTAGTTAGTTATTGTAGTACTGAGTGAATCATTCATCACCGGCGTCATATCGCACCACTAAAGCGAGGAAAAATTCATTTGCAGTTCAGTATCAGCAGTTGTTGTTACGTTACTAGACAGAATTGTTCACTACTGCACGACGCAAATCTAGAGATAATCTATGGTGCTATCTTGCTTTCGTGCGTCGTGATATTACACTCCTGGAAATGGAAAAAAGAACACATTGACACAGGTGTGTCAGACCCACCATACTTGCTCCGGACACTGCGAGAGAGCTGCACAAGCAATGATCACACGCACGGCACAGTGGACACACCTGGAACCGCGGTGTTGGCAGTCGAATGGCGCTAGCTGCGCAGCATTTGTGCACCGCCGCCGTCAGTGTCAGCCAGTTTGCCGTGGCATACGGAGCTCCATCGCAGTCTTTAACACTGGTAGCATGCCGCGACAGCGTGGACGTGAACCGTATGTGCAGTTGACGGACTTTGAGAGAGGGCGTATAGTGGGCATGCGGGAGGCCGGGTGGACGTACCGCCGAATTGCTCAACACGTGGGGCGTGAGGTCTCCACAGTACATCGATGTTGTCGCCAGTGGTCGGCGGAAGGTGCACGTGCCCGTCGACCTGGGACCGGACCGCAGCGACGCACGGATGCACGCCAAGACCGTAGGATCCTACGCAGTGCCGTAGGGGACCGCACCGCCACTTCCCAGCAAATTAGGGACACTGTTGCTCCTGGGGTATCGGCGAGGACCATTCCCAGCCGTCTCCATGAAGCTGGGCTACGGTCCCGCACACCGTTAGGCCGTCTTCCGCTCACGCCCCACCACGTGCAACCCGCCTCCAGTGGCGTCGCGACAGGCGTGAATGGAGGGACGAATGGAGACGTGTCGTCTTCAGCGATGAGAGTCGCTTCTGTCTTGGTGCCAATGATGGTCGTATGCGTGTTTGGCGCCGTGCAGGTGAGCGCCACAATCAGGACTGCATACGACCGAGGCACACAGGGCGAACACCCTGCATCATGGTGTGGGGAGCGATCTCCTACACTGGCCGTACACCTCTGGTGATCGTCGAGGGGACACTGAATAGTGCACGGTACATCCAAACCGTCATCGAACCCATCGTTCTACCATTCCTAGACCGACAAGGGAACTTGCTGTTTCAACAGGACAATGCACGTCCGCATGTATCCCGTGCCACCCAACGTGCTCTAGAAGGTGTAAGTCAACTACCCTGGCCAGCAAGATCTCCGGATCTGTCCCCCATTGAGCATGTTTGGGACTGGATGAAGCGTCGTCTCACGTGGTCTGCACGTCCAGCACGAACGCTGGTCCAACTGAGGCGCCAGGTGGAAGTGGCATGGCAAGCCGTTCCACAGGACTACATCCAGCATCTCTACGATCGTCTCCATGGGAGAATAGCAGCCTGCATTGCTGCGAAAGGTGGATATACACTGTACTAGTGCCGACATTGTGCATGCTCTGTTGCCTGTGTCTATGTGCCTGTGGTTCTGTCAGTGTGATCATGTGTGTATCTGACCCCAGGAATGTGTCAATAAAGTTTCCCCTTCCTGGGACAATGAATTCATGGTGTTCTTATTTCAATTTCCAGGAGTGTATTTCGGCAAAACACTCCTTTCAATGCTCAATGTTCATCAAGTCACTCTTTCAATTAAAATGTTCACAGTTAATTAATTTTGATCATCAACTACCACACAGTTCAATTAATGATGGATCCAACACGTAAGATTTCCAATACTGACGAAAAATTTTATAGTTCCTTCTTAGAAATTACTTTATAATCATCACACCACACGCACACCGATGAATCAGATAATATCGGTGATCTTGACAATTACGTCAACTTTTAAAATCGGCGTATTAGTATTATCTTCGTGTGGTCGTATTAATGTTTCCTACTCAGGCCTAATCAGGTATTGCAGTCTTCGATACTATGTCCATTCTTCGTATAACTGTTCATTTTGATTGAGTCCAACAATATTATCTCCAATACTTAGAGTTCATTAACTCGACGTACACTATCAGAATATCACTTCAGTTCATGTTTTCGAATCAGAATAACCACCGAGCGAGGTGGCGCAGTGGTTAGCACACTGGACTCGCATTCGAGAGGACGACGGTTCAATCCCGCGTCCGGCCATCCTGATTTAGGTTTTCCGTGATTTCCCTAAATCTCTCCAGGCAAATGCCGGGATGATTCCTTCGAAAGGGCACGGCCGACTTCCATCCCCGTCCTTCCGTAATCCGATGAGACCGATGACCTCGCAGTTTGGTCTTTTCCCCCAAACAACCAACCAACCAATCAGAATAACCGACAACAAAGTCCTTGAATATCACACAATATTACTTTTTTTTAAAGAAACAATCTCGTAGCGTTCCGTTTGTAGTACTATAACAAACGGTGCTCTCTCTCGATAGCAAACAAGCTAGCAAACGACTAACTTTTCCATGATCGAGCATTGTAGATGCATTGAATTTCTTTTCCCCGCGCTTGCAACTCTCTTTCACAATAAATGTTATCTCTGACCGACATATTACTTTGGACTTAAACTTCGTCGTACTGATTCGCAGTTATTACTAAGATGTTTGATAGCTAGTTAAAAATAACCTTACTTTCTTTCCAGTTTTATATCATGACATACTTAATAATTACTGAAATTGGTAATTTCTAAGACTTTCCCGGCGATTTGTTGACATCTCGTAAAATCGGGTGTACTGCCGGTGGTCCGCGTCTTCCCAACACGATATTTCGACGTCGTAACTCGGCGTCTTCATCAGGTGTTCCCTGATGTGAGACAGTCTCAGGGAACACCTGATGAAGACGCCGAGTTACGACGTCGAAATATCGTGTTGGGAAGACGCGGACCACCGGCAGTACACCCGATTTTACGAGATGTCACTGAAATTGGTGTTCATCAAAACTGTAAGGCGTTGTATTACTGTCAAAGTTGTCGAACCTGTCAGGGTAACACTGTCCCCTTCTTTAAATGAAAATGACATTCTTATTTGGGTTTTCGGGTTTCTTGGGGAGGGGGTTACAATGTGGAACTACCCGGCGAACACTAATCGGGTTGATAGGTGCACTGACGTTGCCGCTGATACGATTGTCCCGTTGAACGGAATGCCTTTGTACGGACATCTGTTGACAGTTTGTATGACTATATCGTGAACTACACATATAATGGGTAAACAGGGGTTGTTGCTGTAATTTTGGACATGAATGTACACAAAGAAATACACCCAACGAAAAAGAAGAAACTAACATACGTAACCAAAACTTACATGTCAAAAAAGATTATCCAACAAAACCGACATTGCCTTCGCATATCAAAACGCACACAGCCTCAAACACAAAATCACAATGGCAGCTCGAAAATTCCCGTACACAACAACCTCGGCGTTTATAAAATTTCATGTCACAGATGCCTCAAATTCTGCATGGGAAAACTGGTAGAAACTTCAACATTGGATGTAACGAGCACACGAGAAAAGGTGAAAACAACCCATCCACATTTTTTCAACATAAACAGAAAAACACGAAGTGAAGTCCATAGACGAAGCACTATAAATCCTCCATATTACGCAAAAGTAATCAATCATGAACATCCTTGACGAAATAGAGATAAATTCACATGCATGGATTAACCCCGCAAATTTTCTGCATGAACAAACCGACCTAAAGCACAAAAAGTACATATAAAAGCTCATTCACATTATAAGGCAAGAAAACGGATAACGCAATAAATGAGCGATCATAAACAGCAAACGTATAGCGCAACACCGACAACAACACGAAAAGTGCACAAAAAAGACATAACACGAAGAAAACACCACAAAATTATAGACAATTACAAAATGATTACGAAAAGTTAAAAATATAATATAAACACGTCGACTTAAACTGAAACTACTTCCAAGCCATAAAATTAGTTAAACCAACCCTATAGAAATAATAAAAAAGTAACTGAATTTCCACACATCAGTTACTTATAATGATAACAATTGTCAACATGTAACATCGCTGATACAGAGTCAACCAGGCTGTCAAGAGAAAAAAAGCATACATCAGAACTGGCTGAAGACAGATATACGTTACCAACGTACATCTAAGGAAAAACTAACACATCGAAAAGAAGAGCAGGACATGGCAGGATCGATATTACATGTAAGGTAAAACATCAAACGAATATATTATAACTTTTCTGATTATACTGTAAAATAAATAAATAAATAACTTAAAATATAATATTAATTATTGTATATGTATGACAGTGATTGGTTGTAATTAATATTTGCTTATCTGGAACGTGGACGTTTATTTATTTGGTATCAGACGCTTGACAATGGCTTTATCGTAAATGCAATGTCTTTCGTACTTGACCGTGACATGTAACTTAAATAATCGGACTTCGTATTTAAATCGTTTCCAAAGACTGCTGTGGTAGCTGCGGACTCAAAATCTCAATATTAGAATAATCTGCCAGCCTTGTGAATACGTCGTACAGAGGTGACTGTCTACTAAACATGAAATAGTTTACACAGTTGGTTAAATCAAATATATTCAACGAATAAGCCTATAGTTAAATAATTCAACTTACTTTCATAAATATAGAATCTTTACAGAGTCGAGTGCCTAGTGAGATTGCACCTAGCAGTGTTCTTATACAGCATCAAATATGGCGGTGTACCAGTTAATAAAATATACGTGCTTCCCGCACCAGCTATTGTACAAGACCTACTTCTTCTTTATGAAACATAAGAGTGTCGTAACTGTATTTTATCAGCGGCATAGCGCTGCAGTTCTGTGCCATAGGCTTTATTTATTCGTCAGAGATTAATTATTTAATTAATATTTCGCGTTTCTAAGGAAACTCACGCACGCCATGCAAATGTGCCTTTATAATACCTACTGACCCCTTATATTAAGACCATCGGTTACTTACGTTCTTACAGAGCACCTGATGATGGCAATAAGTCGAAATGGGCTCGTCCTGAATTAACTATTAGTTTGTGAATGTTAATGACTCACTTTCAGTACTTTGCAGTAGCTGTAGTCACAAGACGTCGTACGACGAACACAGAGGTGTGAGTGCCAATGTGAGAACTGCCGATGCCGGCGTATTCTGGCTCTTGTTCAAACGAAGTAAAAGCATTACGAACAACCTGACTCGAAATGAAACGCAGACGCCCTAGAAGGGAGGACACCTGAAACCAATGACGTACAGAAGACCGCTAGGAGAGTGAGTGGGGCAGAGGAATTTCAATTCCGTCGGCAGCGTGGTGGTTTGTCAGCCGCCTGGTTCACGGGTCGTCAGAAGTAGGGGTTGTGGGTGGGGGGGATCTAATGACGCAGAACAACGAGATACTGGCGGCGGCGCGCGAACAGGTGGAAATGATAGGCACGGGAGGGGGTGAGGGGCGACGTCACAGCTTCCGCGCTTCGCTGACAGATAGTCTCACTTCTGGCCTTCCAGTGAAATGAGTCTGCTAGAGGCGTTCCAGCAGCTGCCTAGCCGGAACGCGTCTGGAGACCTTCGCTTACTCAATCGCTTCCCGTGCCTCGTGAGACTCACTGTCTGAAAATACAATTCCAGAAAGCACTGCGTGAAGCTGGACTGAGAAATCTGGTAGAATAGCAATAAGGCCTTCAAATACCAATTCTTACCAATGGGGGCCCCTTCAGAGTCTTTTATAGATCAGTTCATATTCTACCGTATCTTCCTTCGTTGTCGGAGTTGACGTTGTTGCCTTGAGGCACCTTGTTACCAAGTGGATAGACGCATCGATCTTAGAGCATGAGATATGGTAATCTTAAGTGATTGACAACACACAACGGTCACGGTAGCACCTGATTCCAAAATAGCTGCAGTAGTTAGGATCTACGAACTACTCCCTCTTGACCAGGTCCCCAAAACTTAACTCGTAACGAGATCCCTTCGAAGCAAATTGTCATAACGATCGTCTATAAAGGCTTCGCACCACGATAATAAATGTTACAGTTTATGGAATAATAACAGATACGACCAAACTGTCTTGTTTCTTGTGTTTTATTTAACGTAACTTTGTTCACAGTTTTTTTCGCATTCACCACTCATTCACATTCTGATGTGGAGTATATGCGAGTGCCTGAACCCTAACTTCCACCGAAACCCTCTGATGAACAGTTTTGGTTGCTCGACACCAACAGTCAATGATAATGATACAGTATTTTGTAATTGACACTTCTAGTTTAGCCACCGCCTCCACGAATGTTTGTTAGGCGTAAGACAATTACACACTTTTCTCTCCGATCCGCAATTATTAAGAGTTCGCGTAAAAGTTAACGTTTTCTCCTTTTGATAAATTGGAGCCCGCTCTCCGCGATACAATTTAAAAAAAAAAAAAAACCGGTCTCAATACCGCGTCCCTCGTGAGATGGGTATAGATTTATCCCGGAATTGACCGCCCTGTAGGTGTACTCAGTTTAATGACCACACTTCGCTATATGCTACTCTGATTGTATACTGTAGTTATTTAAAACTCGCCCCTATATGTTTTCACTACGCAAAATTAGCACTTCTTTACTTGTTTATTTCTAAGAGTAAACGAAAAACATGACACTGTATCATCGGCTTTGTCGATAGAAAGCAAAACACCTCAATATGCCCAATTTTACCTCTTCTTATAGGATCGGCTACCTTACTCATTGATATACTACATATTATTTCCAATAACGCTAAACAGATGTCGCCGTTATATTTTAATTGTATTCAAAAGCATGTTATTATTATTATGACCGACCAAATCGTGACAAATCGCGCGGCGTCCGTTTTCAACGATAGCTTTTCACTCGCCCAGCCTTTACCCATGCAATATTATATATAAATATACAGACAGGACCGAAAGATCGATCTCTCTACAGTAACCAATAGAGGTAAATACGCTATTCAAGTTCCGTTACATCTATCTTGACTCGTATTGTTACAATATTACATTCACTTGCAACGTATGTTGTATTTCGTAAGACTGTTGTATTTTATTTGGCTTTCAGCACAAGGGTTGGACAAAAGTACGCAAGCACCGCGAGAAATGCATGCTCGAACTAAAACGCAGGTACTGACCAAGAGTGTAGGTGCGGCTGTTGCATTTGAATCGCACCTGTACAATTTTCCCAGTGTTCGAAGTGTCAGCCGCGATCAGAATAGTGTTCTGCGTATAGTTCGTTTAAAATAAGTTGTGACTTTTGACAGTTCAGCACGGAGCGAGTGGAGGGAAGTGTTGTTGCAAGCGTGTGTAGCGCGAATCAGCAGATGACAACACGTGGAACGTGGCAGGGTCACTTGACTGCGTCAACAGCAAGCTGGCCGATCTGCGCTCTTTCTGAAACTATTTTAAAGAAACTATTCGGTAATAAACTCTCATTCGTTCACAGCCTATAGTTTAAATCGTCAGCTTCATGACCAACCACGTATCATTTAGTTAGTGGTTACAGTCATTGTAACATTTCGCTAGTAGGTAAATTACTAAAATAAATTCTTAGCTCGTAGTGACAAATAGGTGTCGATATGAATGTGTGTTTGATGCGTCTTAAAAGTATTAAATGTAGATAATATATTGACTTACTCTTATCGACCTTTGTTCAAAATCTTGAGAAAATGGAATGTATGTAGAGTGCTCTGGCACGAACTCGTGCATCACTGAAGAAACTAGAATTAAATGTTGTGAGATATCGATACAAGATTTTGGCGAGTGATAAGGATTATGAGACTGTTTTGCTGTATAATAACTTTTTCATAATGTGGGGCCACAGTCATAATATATTTTTTTAAATTCAGTGCCGCCATTAAACTGGTTTTTATTTGCGGTGTTACATTTACACGATCATTTCGGCTTTAAAGTGCCATTGTCAAGTGTTTTAATGTTATACAGTGCCTAAGATGGCATACAGTCGTATTTAAAATACACTATTAGACACATTGTTTAAGGGTCAATATTTCTGGCTTTTGCTAGACTATTAGACACATTGTTTAAGAGTGAATATTTCTGGCTTTTGCCAGAAATATTGACCCTTAGACAATGTGTCTAATAGTGTATTTTAAATATGACAGTATGCCATCTTAGGTACTGTATAACATTAAAAAACTTGACAAAGGCACTTTTAGACAATGTGTCTAATAGTGTATTTTAAATACGACAGTATGCCATCTTAGGTACTGTATAACATTAAAACACTTGACAATGGCACTTTAAAGCCGAAATCATGATCGTGTAAATGTAACACTGCAAATAAAAAAACAGTCTAATAGCGGTACAGACTTTAAAAGAAAGTTTTGCTGTATGATTAATATGCTGGATTTCCATATCTACAGCGATATTCAAGCGACTACAGATTTTTTGAAAGGAATAATTTAAATATTGAGGGCCATGGTGACATGAAAACTGCTGTGGGTTTTGTAACAACATAAGTGAAGAAGTTACACGTTTACTTTTATACTGAGAATTTGCTGTTTTATAAACTACTGAACTGATTTGCTGTCAGTTGTTAATCTAATAATACACTATTTCAGGATCATGTCGCAATTTCAACTGCATTACAGTGTTAGTGAGATGAATGTTCCTAATCTCTGCTGTGTTTTAACAAGAGAAGATTTTAACGTGGCATCAGGAGACGTTACGTATTCTTCAAAACTCGTCCTTCATGAATCAGTATCTCCTCAACTACCTTTTCGCTATTATGGCTGACAAGTCAAGACCAGGCCTGCCATGTAACATTTGCAGTAGCTTCGTTTATCAGCATTTCAGTCAGTCTCAGTAAGCGTAAACTTCTTGCTGTTTCTTGCCACATTACTTTTCACCTAGGCCCATATACTCTGTCGGATTTAAATGAGCATGCTACGGATCAAGACTGATTAAACTGTGTCCTTTACCGTTTGCTAGTTCGCGTGAAGTTTTAGCTTATACAACACTAAAAGTTCCATTAACTACGCCTTATACATGCTAGGTTAAACTCTATCTTATCGGGCATTTCTTTGTACCCAGAGCAAAGTATCCGCTTACGTCCATTGCATTGTTGGAGCTTTATGCATCACTACAGAGTAGTATGGTGTTTTGTCCACTACTAATGTCGAATTCCGAAGAATTTTTCGCAACAGAACGTTATCTTCCCAGCTGGTGAACGTGTTCTTGGACGACACTTTTATTGCAAATCTGGTATTCAGATGTACTGCACTGTTCTCAGTAATGCAACACCAACACAGAACACTTGCCTACAGTACCTGACGACTACAGAACACTTCAACGCCAGAAAATACTTTACTAAGACAGCTGACAAACGTTGACACATCTACAACGTGACACCACGTGGTACTCTTTACTCATGTTTTGGCAACAGGGGTGCTGTACCAGCCGAACCGCTGGTGGCGTGGTAGGGAAATCCGGGTCGCTATTGGTGTTACCTGGGAAACAGTGTCACGTCCCCCTCCGGTCAGCCAAACGCCAAAACTCGCAACTAACTTCAAACGCACTATAGTTCTGAGTGCATTTTGTCTGAACTAATTGAATGCGAAAGTGGCAAACTTATTGGTGATCGCACCACTGCTACAGTCGCAGGTTCGAATCCTGCCTTGGGCATGGATGTGTGTGATGTCCTTAGGTTACTTAGGTTTAAGTAGTTCTAAGTTCTAGGGATGATGACCACAGGTGTTAAGTCCCATAGTGCTCACAGCCATTTGAACCATTTTTTATTGGTGATAATATGGTATGTATATTCGTAAGCAAAGGAGCTACCGTGTTCGGAGTTTTGAAGAGACACCGTATTGAAGACTCATACCGCCTAGAAGCGAAAGCGGAAAAACATGGTCCGCCAAGTCACAATGCAGACAAAAATGCGTGTTGAGTAAGAATGATGGATAGTCATTGAAGAGAATTGTGACGAAAAAATATAAGAGCAAAAAAGTCGCAAAAGTCACTGCAAAAGTTAGTGTCGCACTCATGAACCCCGTCGGTGCCGATACAGCATGAAGGGAGCCAAATAACCAGGGAATTGCGTGTAGATCTAGAATTCCAAAAGCACTCATCAGTGATGAAAATGTCCATAACAGTAAATGTGTGCTGTTGAATCCGTAAAATCCTGGACTATGGATTAATGGAAGAAAGTCATTTGGTCGGATGAGTCTTGTTCCATACTCTTTCCAACTTTTGGCCAAGTTTACGTCCCATCATAGCGGAGGTTCAGTAACGATATGGGCACCCATATTGCGGTATTCCATTGGCCTAATGGTTACCCCGCCAGTCCACATTACTACCAGGGATTAAGCGCACCTGTTAGCCGCTTCCCGAGTGGGAAGGAGTGCCGGTCCCCAGCACGAGTCTGCCCGGCGGATTAGTGTCGAGGTCCGGTGTGCCCGCCAGCCTGTGAATGGTTTTTAAAGCCGTTTTCCATCTACCTCTGCGAATGCGGACTGGTTCACCATGTCGGCGATTGCTGCGCAAGCACTGTCTCCACATACGCGTACACCATAATCACTCAACCACGCAAACATTTGGGGCTACACTCGCCCGGTATGAGACGTTGCCAGGGGAGCGAGCGGGGTCCACTGGAGGCCGAAACGCACAGTAGCCCTGGGTTCGTTGTGGGGCGACAGTGAGGTGGGTGGACTTCTGTGACCTTTTGTGGGGTTGTGAACCACTGAGGGGCCTCTGTCGTTCCTAGGTCCCCAGTTTGACACACAATACACACCAAGGATTATGAGGCCATTTTGGCTCACCAAGTTCGTCCCATGGTACAATGTTTATTCCCCAGCAAGGATGCTGCCTGCCAAGACGACAGGGCACTTGTTCACAAAGTTCGCACCATCGAGAACTGGTTTTATGAGTGCGAAGGTGAATTGTGGGATTTCCCCAGGCCACCACAATCACCTAATGTCAATATTACTGAGCTTCTGTGGTCTGCTTTGGAGATGGCTATCTACCTACATCATTGTTACCTGAACTTCCCACACATTTGTAGACAAAATCTTGTGATTCCCTTGAGCACATGTATTTATTCATTCTGGGACGATAGGAAGCCGTTTTGAGTGCCAACAGGCCTTATAACCGTACCAGGTATGGTAATGTGTTGCGTTTTTGGCGTTTCCATATTTTCGTCCGTTCTCTGTAGCTAAAGAGCACGGAAAACGTACAAGACAAGAACAATGACGATCAAGGTGAAATACAATGGCTTGCCAGTACAAACACACACATTAAATAACAAACATATAATTCAAAAACGGAAAAAATAGTAGAGTTTAATGTTCCGTCAACACAGAGGTTATTAGAAAGGGCACACAAGCTTGGATCGTTTCAAGATTTTTGAAGGGAATAGGTCGTACCAAGATTCACTGAAAATGCCTTGTTAAAAAAAAAAAAAAAACATATATAGGTATACGAGGAAAAATTGATCTGCAGCAGGTCATTTCTTTATAATTACCGCACCTGTGAAAAAGACGTGGCAACGACTGAACAAGTTCAAAGTTTGCTGCAGAAATATTGAGCCATACTGCCCCTAAAGCCGAACATAAATGCGAAAATGTTGCTGGTATGGGACTTCGTGCACGAACTGACCCCTGGATTATGTCCCATATAGGTTCGATGGGATTCATGTTGCGCAACCAGCGTAGCCAAACCATCGTACGAACTACCCAGAATGTTTTTCAAACTTATATCGGACAATTGTGGCATGGCGCATTGTCATCCACAAAAAATCCATCGTTGTTTGGGAACACGAACCACATTGTATCTTTCTCCAGGTAGCCAAATATAATTATATCCAGTTAGTGATCCGTTTAGCTTGATGACGGAATCCAGTCCATTCCGTTTAGACACTGCCACACCATTGAGAAGCAACTAACAGCATGCACAGTGCCTTGTTGTCGACGTGAATCCGTGGCTTGGTGGGGTATGCAACGCTTTCGAAGCCTCTCTTCAGCTCTTACCAACTGAAATTGGGGTTCATCTGACCAGGGTCACGCAGCGTTACTTGTCTGTTATTACTGACAAACACCACATCTCTCGGTCGTTACGTGAAGGCCGTGGGCCACTGCAGCGTTCGTGGTGAGAGGCAGTGCTTGAGATTTAGTGTTCTCGGTTCACTCTTGACACTGTGGATCTCGCAATATTGAATTCCCTACCAATTTTCGAAATGGAATGTCTCCTGCCTGCGCTCCATCTGCCATTCCGCCTTCAAAGTCTGCTAACTCCCGTCTCGCGGCCATAACCACGTCGGAAGCCATTTCACATGAATCATCTGACTACGAATGACAGCTCCACCAAGGCACTGCCCTTTTAGACCTTGTGTACGCTATACTACCGCCAGCTGTACATTTGCATATCGATATCCCATGACTTTTCTATTCTCGGTATCTTATATGAAAATTAAACAACACAGACAAATGGTCATAACGACCTAAATGGTAGGCGGGGACGTGAATACAGTAGACAGAGACGAGATTCATTGCAGAACATTGTAGAATTGTAGTTGCATCATCAAATGTCAAATCGTGAATCGACGGCAGCGTCGTCAAATACATACACTCCTGGAAATGGAAAAAAGAACACATTGACACCGGTGTGTCAGACCCACCATACTTGCTCCGGACACTGCGAGAGGGCTGTACAAGCAATGATCACACGCACGGCACAGCGGACACACCAGGAACCGCGGTGTTGGCCGTCGAATGGCGCTAGCTGCGCAGCATTTGTGCACCGCCGCCGTCAGTGTCAGCCAGTTTGCGCGGCATACGGAGGTCCATCGCAGTCTTTAACGCTGGTAGCAAGCCGCGACATCGTGGACGTGAACCGTATGTGCAGTTGACGGACTTTGAGCGAGGGCGTATAGTGGGCATGCTGGAGGCCGGGTGGACTTACCGCCGACTTGCTCAACACGTGGGGCGTGAGGTCTCCACAGTACTTCGATGTTGTCGCCAGTGGTCGGCGGAAGGTGCACGTGCCCGTCGACCTGGGACCGGACCGCAGCGACGCACGGATGCACGCCAAGACCGTAGGATCCTACGGAGTGCCGTAGAGGACCGTACCGCCACTTCCCAGCAAATTAGGGACACTGTTGCTCCTGGGGTATCGGCGAGGACCATCGCAACCGTCTCCATGAAGCTGGGCTACGGTCCCGCACACCGTTAGGCCGTCTTCCGCTCACGCCCCAACATCGTGCACCCCGCCTCCAGTGGTGTCGCGACAGGCGTGAATGGAGGGACGAATGGAGATGTGTCGTCTTCAGCGGTGAGAGTCGCTTCTGCCTTGGTGCCAGTGATGGTCGTATGCGTGTTTGGCGCCGTGCAGGTGAGCGCCACAATCAGGAATGCATACGGCCGAGGCACACAGGGCCAACACCCGGCATCATGGTGTGGGGAGCGATCTCCTACACTGGCCGTACACCTCTGGTGATCGTCGAGGGGACACTGAATAGTGCACGGTACATCCAAACCGTCATCGAACCCATCGTTCTACCATTCTTAGACCGGCAAGGGAACTTGCTGTTCCAACAGGACAATGCACGTCCGCATGTATCCCGTGCCACCCAACGTGCTCTGGAAGGTGTAAGTCAACTACCCTGGCCAGCAAGATCTCCGGATCTGTCCCCCATTGAGCATGTTTGGGACTGGATGAAGCGTCGTCTCACGTGGTCTGCACGTCCAGCAAGAACGCTGGTCCAACTGAGGCGCCAGGTGGAAATGGCATGGCAAGCCGTTCCACAGGACTACATCCAGCATCTCTACGATCGTCTCCATGGGAGAATAGCAGCCTGCATTGCTGCGAAAGGTGGATATACACTGTACTAGTGCCGACATTGTGCATGCTCTGTTGCCTGTGTCTATGTGCCTGTGGTTCTGTCAGTGTGATCATGTGATGTATCTGACCCCAGGACTGTGTCAATAAAGTTTCCCCTTCCTGGGACAATGAATTCACGGTGTTCTTATTTCAATTTCCAGGAGTGTATAAATAACAAAACATGCACGAGCCGTGTTGTCAGTAGTACTAGTATGGCTGCAGTACATTAGGACTTTCTGTTTATGAAAGAGGTACGCCTCTTCATATTCAAAACTCATAAATCTAAATTTTGTCAGTACTACTTTTCAATATTGTCAATGGATTGTTCTTAAGCTGTATAAATTTTTCTAGTGTATTTATGTTTTCCCCATTTTTTGCTGCCGATATGATGATGGTCATTAATCTATTAACAAAAAGGTTGTGACCATAGACGTAAATTAAAGGAAACTTATTACATATGCGTGTCACTGTTCTTTCACGATGTTGTCGGGGCTTGTGAAATTTATGTGTAATATTATTATTTCATTTCTGTATGATCGGTTGTCGATTATGTAGACTCTGTTAAAAAGAAATAAGATTTTTTTCATTTTTTGTTTGTGCAATTTTTATGTTTCTATATTTTGCAAATAACGTCAGTGGTCAGCGAGTGTAGAAATCAAAGCAGACACTGATAATTAAAAAAAATATAAAAGTTGCATATTAAATTGCCTATAAATAGTGGAGGTTATAACATTACTCTCTCTGCCTTCTTGACAGTTGTAAGAGCCTGTAACGCTCGAATGAATGATTGGTTAGCTTTCTTTTGTTCCTTGTTAAAGAAAGACGCCATTGGAGGCTGGTGAATGTAAAAGGCGTTTACTTTAAATTTATGTTGATTTTTGAATATAGAGATTGTTAAAAATACTTGTAATAATTTATTGCTGGCTTGCCCAGTATTTCATTCAACATTTTTAGCCGTTTTCAGTGTATTTAGGATTTTTCATGGAACAGAGCTCTGCATCGATCACGGGAGCCGCTGCTGCGGCAAATGCAAATTAAATTGAATGAAAGCAGTTTTGCTGCAATCAAGCGGGCAGGTAACGGTGCATTAAAATTATTTCTTTCAGCTTCCCAGACACCTCAGACGTGAATGGTCGATTTTATTATAGCGTTTTCGGGTGGACATGGGTAACTGCTATTACAATATCAGTGACGTAAATCAGAATAATAAGACTTTAGTTGTGTGATATCAAAGTGTGCTGTGATGAAACCTGTTCTGGTTAGTAATAAAACAATCAAATTTCATATTTGGTTTCATGTTCTCGTGTTAGTTGTGGCAATCCATAGTGTTCATATATTAAAAGATCCGCTGCAGCTTTTTCGTTTAGCGATCATAGCATACTGTAACTTCTGTACGTGTAATAAGAGTAATTGTCAGTGCATTGCAGAGAAGAAAGTAGTGAAGGACACGAATAATTTCATAATTAGTTACAGTAGTGATACCGTGCTCCATTTCCAACAGGGTTATATGCGTGAGTGGCCGAGCGGTTCTGGGCGCTACAGTCTGGAGCCGCGCGACCGCTACGGTCGCAGGTTCGAATCCTGCCTCGGGCATGGATGTGTGTGATGTCCTTAGGTTAGTTAGGTTTAAGTAATTCTAAGTTATGGGGGACTGATGACCTTCGAAGTTAGGTCCCATAGTACTCATAGCCATTTGAACCATTTTGAACCAGGGTTACATAAAAATAGTTTGCGAATTAAAATCATATGTGCACAGCAGGAAATTTTTTAGTGTTGTGCGGATCCCCACATAATAGTTCAAGGAGCACAAAGTTGGAATATTTTCAGCTGCACAAACTAATAGTGAGAATCGCATTTTATCTTTTGTGCTCGCAACAAAATGCAATATACAGTTAATTAAGATATAGCGCCATATAAGCTGGATGTAACGTCAAAATCGCCGTGCGGATTACGCGAAACACCGTATTAATTTGTCATACAAAGTAGGTAATTGGATACTATGTACTGGCATGTACAGGATTGTGAGTGGGGTGCTCACATTCACTACTGGCCATTAAAACTGCTACACCACGAAGATGACGTGCTACAGACGCGAAATTTAGCCCACAGGAGGAAGATGCTGTGATATGCAAAAGATTAGCTATTCAGAGCATTCACACAAGGTTGGCGCCGGTGGCGACACCTACAACCTGCTGACATGAGGAAAGTTTCCAACCGATTTCTCATACACAAACAACAGTTGAACAGCGTTGCCTGGTCAGACGTTGTTGTGATGCCTCGTGTAAGGAGGAGAAATGCGTACCATCACGTTTCCGACTTTGATACAGGCCCGATTGTAGCCTATCGCGATTGCGGTTTATCGTATCGCTACAATGCTGCTCGCGTTGATAGAGATCCAATGACTGTTGGCAGAAAATCGGATCAGTGGGTTCAGGAGGGTAATACGGAACGCCGTGCTGCATCCCACCGGCCTCGTATCACTAGCAGCCGAGATGACAGGTATCTTATCCCCATGGCTGTAACGGATCGTGCAGCCACATCACGATCCCTGAAACAACAGATGCGGACGTTTGCAAGACAACAGCCATCTGAACGAACAATTCGACCACGTTTGCAGCACCATGGGCTATCAGCTCGGAGAGCATGGCTTCGATTACCATTGACGCTGCATCACAAACAGGAGCGCCTGCGATGGTGTACTCAACGACGAACCTGAGTGCACGAGTGTCAAAACGTCATTTTTTCGGATGAATCCAGGTTCTGTTTATAGCATCATGATGGTCGCATCCGTGTTTGGCGACATAGCAGTGAACGCACATTGGAAGCGTGTATTCGTCATCGCCATACTGGCGTATCACCCGGCGTGATGGTATGGGGTGCCATTGGATACACGTCTCGGTCACCTCTTGTTCGCATTGACGGCACTTTGAATGGTGGACGTTACATTTCAGATGTTTTGTGACCCGTGGATCTGCCCTTCATTCGATCCCTGCGAAACCCGACATTTCAGCAGGATAATGCACGACAGCATGTTGCAGGTCCTGTAAGGGCCTTTTGGGTACAGAAAATGTTCGACTGCTGCCCTGGCCGGCACATTCTCCAGATCTCTCACCAATTGAAAACGTCTGGTCAATGGTGGCCGAGCAACTGGATCGCCACAATACACCAGTCACTAATCTTGATGAACTGTGGTATCGTGTTGAATCTGCATGGTCATCTGTACCTGTACACGCCATCCAAGCTCTGTTTGACAATGCCCAGGCGTATCAAGGCCGTTATTACGGCCAGATGTGGTTGTTCTGGGTACTGATTTCTCATGATCTATGCACCCAAATTGCCTTAAAATGTAATCTCATGTTAGTTCTAGTATAATATATTTGTCCAATGAATACCCGTTTATCATCTGCATTTCTCTTTGGTGTAGCAATTTTAATGTCCACTAGTGTATCACAACAACAGGAAGCCCTGGCTAGGCCAGTCGTTCACAATGGCGACGAACGGTAAGGAGGTGGGAGCTTTCTCTTTTGATGTCATGTTTCAGAGGCCAGAGGGACGGAGGCTCGCCAGTTTTACAATGGCTGGGGCAGCATTCTCGCCAAAGCCTCACGTTTTGTTCAGGAACGCGCCATCTCAGCGCAGCGGCTGTCTTACTGTTCGGAACGCTTAAGAGAGGCTATATCTGAGCTCCACAGCGGAGCTCACAGATCGGCGTCACGTGCAGAACCCCAATTCTCATATTTCGTTGGCGTCCATCGCCGGAAACCTTCCCTTGCAAATTCCTGGTGGAGGCTTTGATAGGCTGCTTGACTGTTATATCAGCGCAAGTTTGCAGTTACCGTCGGGAATTGGCGGGAAGGAATGAATTTCAGCCTAGGGTGATGGAGTGTGGTAACTGGAGCCAAGAAGAATTTGTTGTAAGGCCGTAATTGGCGAAAGCTTCGCTAACGGGCGACGACTGGCCGATTAATTACATAATGATCAATTAACGTAATAAATAAAGTATATGGGAAGCTAGACACACCACGTAGGGTTTATATGTCTCGCTCGAAGGGGGAAACAAGATGCCGCTTTGGTTGGCCCGCTAGATGGCGCTGCCATAGGACAGAAGAATATCAAATGCGTTTTTTGAAATAGGAACCCACATTTTTATTACATATTCGTGTAATACGTGAGGAATTACGAATGTTTTAGTTTGACCAATTTTTCGCTTTGTGATAGATGCCGCTGTAAGAGTCACAAACATATGGCCCAAAATTTTAGACGAACAGTTGGTAACAGGTAGGTTTTTTAAATTAAAATACAGAACGTGCTGTGTTCGCAGAAGAGCCAACATCGTGTTACTAGAGGAGGCCGAAATGCACGCGTTTTAGCTCACGCAGGCTGGCTTGAGGAGGGAAGCACTCTACTGACGTGAGGTCTGGAACATGACAAGGAATTAGAGTTCATAAAGCGGACGTAATTAGTTTGATACCTAACTTCAATTAATGATGAACGCCGCTCTTGACGGTACATGATTCACAATATTATCTGTTCTGAAAACATTCTTGAGATATGACTTCAAGTAACTGATTAGGGCGCCTTGCTATGTCGCTGCAAATGAGGTAGCTGGAGGCTATGCTAAACTGTCGTTTCGGCAAATGAGAGCGTATGTAGACTGTGAACCATCGCTAGCAAAGTCGGCTGTACAACTGGGTCAAGTGCTATGGAGTCTCTCTAGACTAGACCTGCCTTGTGGCGGCGCTCGGTCTGCAATCAGTGACAGTGGCGACACTCGTGTCCGACGTATACTAACGGACCGCGGTCGATTTAAAGGCTACCACCTAGCAAGTGTGGTGTCTGGCGTGATACCACAGAACGTAGGTGCGTTTGAACATTTTATTTTGGTTATTCCAATGTGATACATGTACATTTGTGAACTTATAATTTCTGAAAACGCGTGCTGTTACAGGGTGATTACCTGTAAATACCATATTAATGCAATAAATGCTCAAAATGTTGTCCGTCGACCTCAGTCCATTTGGCAGTACATTCCTCACAACAGCGAGTAGTTCGCCTTCCGTAATGTTCGCACATGCACTGACAATGCGCTGACACATGTTGTCAGGCGTTGTCGGTCGATGACGATAGCAAATATCCTTCAACTTTCCCCACAGAAACAAACCCGGGGACGTCCGATCCTGTGAACGTGTGGGCCATGGTGCTTCGACGGCCTATCCACCTGTCATGAAATATGCTATTCAATACCGCTTCAACTGCACGCGAGCTATGTCCCGGACATCCATCATGTTGGAAGTACATCGCCATTCTTTCATGCAGTGAAACATATTGTAGTGACATCGATAGAACATTACGTAGAAAATCAGCATACATTGCACCATTTAGATTGTCATCGATAAAATGGGGGCCAATTATCCTTCCTCCCATAATGCCGCACCATACATTAACCCGTCAACATCGCTGATGTTCCACTTGTCGCAGCCATTGTGGATTTTCCGTTCCACAATAGTGCATATAATGCCGGTTTACGTTACCGCTGTTGGTCATGAATGACGCTTCGTCGCTAAATAGAAAGCGTGCAAAAAATCTGTCATCGTCCCGTAATTTCTCTTGCGCCCAGTCGCAGAACTGTAAATAACGTTCAAAGTCGTCGCCATGCAAATCCTGGTACATAGAAATATGGTACTGGTGCAATCGGTATTGATGTAGCATTCTCAACACCGACGTTTTTAGATTCCCGATTTCCGGCAATTTGTCTGCTACTGATGTGCGGATTAGCCGCGGCAGCAGCTAAAACATCTACTTGGGCATCATCATTTGTTGCAGGTCGTGGTTGACGTTTCACATGTGGCTGAACACTTCCTGTTTCCTTAAATAACGTAACTATCCGGCGAACGGTCCAGAAACTTGAACAATGACGTCCAGGATACCGAGCAGCATACATAGCACACACCTGTTGGACATTTTGATCACAATAGCCATACGTCAACACGATATCGACCTTTTCGGAAATTGGTAAACGGTCCATTTTAACACTGCTAATGTGTCACGAAGCAAATACCGTCCGCACTGGCGGGATGTTACGTGATACCCCGTAATTATACACTCCTGGAAATTGAAATAAGAACACCGTGAATTCATTGTCCCAGGAAGGGGAAACTTTATTGACACATTCCTGGGGTCAGATACATCACATGATCACACTGACAGAACCACAGGCACATAGTCACAGGCAACAGAGCATGCACAATGTCGGCACTAGTACAGTGTATATCCACCTTTCGCAGCAATACAGGCTGCTATTCTCCCATGGAGACGATCGTAGAGATGCTGGATGTAGTCCTGTGGAACGGCTTGCCGTGCCATTTCCACCTGGCGCCTCAGTTGGACCAGCGTTCGTGCTGGACGTGCAGACCGCGTGAGACGACGCTTCATCCAGTCCCAAACATGCTCAATGGGGGACAGATCCGGAGATCTTGCTGGCCAGGGTAGTTGACTTACACCTTCCAGAGCACGTTGGGTGGCACGGGATACATGCGGACGTGCATTGTCCTGTTGGAACAGCAAGTTCCCTTGCCGGTCTAGGAATGGTAGAACGATGGGTTCGATGACGGTTTGGATGTACCGTGCACTATTCAGTGTCCCGTCGACGATCACCAGAGGTGTACGGCCAGTGTAGGAGATCGCTCCCCACACCATGATGCCGGGTGTTGGCCCTGTGTGCCTCGGTCGTATGCAGTCCTGATTGTGGCGCTCACCTGCACGGCGCCAAACACGCATACGACCATCATTGGCACCAAGGCAGAAGCGATTCTCATCGCTGAAGACGACACGTCTCCATTCGTCCCTTCATTCATACCTGTCGCGACACCACTGGAGGCGGGCTGCACGATGTTGGGGCGTGAGCGGAAGACGGCCTAACGGTGTGCGGGACCGTAGCCCAGCTTCATGGAGACGGTTGCGAATGGTCCTCGCCGATACCCCAGGAGCAACAGTGTCCCTAATTTGCTGGGAAGTGGCGGTGCGGTCCCCTACGGCACTGCGTAGGATCCTACGGTCTTGGCGTGCATTCGCGCGTCGCTGCAGTCCGGTCCCAGGTCGACGGGCACGTGCACCTTCCGCCGACCACTGGCGACAACATCGATGTACTGTGGAGACCTCACGCCCCACGTGTTGAGCAATTCGGCGGTACGTCCACCCGGCCTCCCGCATGCCCACTATACGCCCTCGCTCAAAGTCCGTCAACTGCACATACGGTTCACGTCCACGCTGTCGCGGCATGCTACCAGTGTTAAAGACTGCGATGGAGCTCCATATGCCACGGCAAACTGGCTGACACTGACGGCGGCGGTGCACAAATACTGCGCAGCTAGCGCTATTCGACGGCCAACACCGCGGTTCCCGGTGTGTCCGCTGTGCCGTGAGTGTGATCATTGCTTGTACAGCCCTCTCGCAGTGTCCGGAGCAAGTATGGTGGGGTCTGACACACCGGAGCCAAGGTGTTCTTTTTTCCATTGCCACGAGTGTATGTTTGTTAATATCACAGCGCCATCCATCACAAAGCGAAAAACGTGGTCCAACTAAAACATTCATATTTGCGTACCACACGGATATGTAATAAAATAAAAAAACGGAGTTAATGTCCGTTTGACCTATGGCAGCGCCATCTACCTCGCCACCCATAGTGTCATGTGGTTTCCCCCTTCTAGCTAGACGAGTTTCGTTCTTCGTAGTTTTCTCGTTTGATGCTTATTTCGTGAGATATTTAACCTGGTCACTATCAGTATGATTATGTGATGACGTTACAGGCCTCCAGGGATGATGGAGAAGGATAAATGTATCGCTTTGATGTCAGAGAGCCTAGTCCAGAAACGAACAAGTGAAAAGCTGTGTAGGAAAGTAGTTGTCATACCTGTTGCAGTGGTACTGTTATTGCTAAAAGTATAGGACAAACAACTTCCAGAGGTGAGAGTAAGGGACAAATCAGGAAAAGAAAGAAACATTCAGTAAATGGGCAATTGTTTTAGAGAGGAGATTAGTTTTACAGTAGCTGAGTTGAGCAAGTGCTCATGGCTCCTCAGGCATGCATTTTAGAGCCATGTTTACTAGGTATATTGTTCTTGTTTTGCTCCGTACTACCACTTCCGACAGTTGCTAAAGAGTGCCTTACATGTATTGTACTGTCAGAGATTTCACAATGATATTCACCTATAACTTTCGACTCGTTCGTTTTCAGACTTACCACAAATTAATGCATTTACCATGTCCATCGTCCATGAATGTCTGTATCATGATCACAGAATCAACCTGAATTTACATACATATCCAGGCGCCGGTGTCCTTAACTTCGACGTTCTGTGGCATCGTTGAATGACCTTTCTGCACATACGTTTCTACCGTCATTTTTCAAGACTTCGTGTACATCCCCTGAAAGTTTGTTGGTGTAATTTTGAGCTGTGGCGTTATATTGGCGCGCCAGTGTATTCTCAAGTACCTCGACTTCACGCTCTTATCTTTGCTTGTGGTGCGTACTGAGGCTTGGCTGCCTTATCCTTGCCGGAGGAGTGAACTGGAGGCTCTCGCCAAGGACGTGACAGTTGGCGTGCGATGATACCTGAGGCCGGAGTGCGCTTTTAGTAGAGCGGGAACCGACCACGTGTATGGGGCAGCTTGGTGGAGAGCCTTTCCTGTCGGCTGGGAGAAGGCTTGCTGCTGCCTTGGGTTGCGTGCTGCTGATTTCGGACACGACTGTCTACGGTCATTGCCGCCTGCTGTACCCGACGCAAGGCATATCGGACGTCCAGCGAAAAGTCAAATGAGATTGTACTTAGGGCATGTCTGTGAAGGTGTTGAGGGCTGCTACCACACTTCTGGTGACTGTAAGCGCGTGGGTGTAAAGGTGTACCTATGCAGAGTTCAAGGTGTTTAAGACAGGTGTTAAATAATAATATAATGCAAGAGTGTGCCTCTTCCAGCTTGTGGGAATTTGTTGTTTGATGTAATACGTAATCAGCTGCAAGGCCGTAATCTGTCAAATATACTGTATTCGTGCGTTTGGTAGCTTTAGCGCACCGGGCCCCAGTAAAGGTTATAATGAAACAGTGGGAGATAAGAGTTCACGCAATTTGTGATTTTTGGTGGGTGTTTACATTGTCCCTGCGGACCTTTTATGTGCGCTTGTTAAATGTTAAAGCTGGCTGGCTGGTGTTTTGGAGTAAGACCTACCTTCCCACCTATTGGTACCGGTGCTGTGAAACCCTGGATAGCGGGAGGTGACTTCGGGTCGAAACTCGAGAAGTGGGTCTTGTACGAACTGCCGCCTTCCCCCTTTCGCCTTGGCTACTCCAAACTAAGTTTTCGTTCTGCCTTCGAGCCACTTGGCGCCACTCCTCACTAATTAATTCTGGCGCTAATTATATTTACTTGGGTATATATTATATTTATTAAATCTTGTCTCAAGAACAACATACGATTGTGAAAGATTGTTGCTGTGCTACTCTTAGTAATACTTTGCGCTGACTAATTGTGTTACTGGGCCTTGAAGCTGATGTGTGAAACCTTAGTAAGCCTTAGTGATATTGATTCACTCTTTAGTGTGAAACAAGTGCCTTTGTATTAACTTTATCCTGCTATTTATTGGGTGCATCTCTGGCAGGTTGATATTTAGGTAAATGTTTTTGAGAACATCAGTTCTCAGTGTCCGAAGACTAGTCAGAAATATTGTGTCTTAATTTAAGGCGTCATGAGCATAATTGTCAGTGGTTTCAAGATTTTCTTATATATGAGATGGACTTTGTTTCATAAAAGTTCATTGGTAGCAGATAAGCTAAATACTTGAGACTTAGTATTCTTATTACGTAAAGTAATCAGGATTAATATATTGTTGTTCTATAGGAAATTGTTGATATGACTGTTAAATAAAACGAGTGATAACAAAAGGGATCTAGTCCTTCCTGTTGTTTCCTTATTCCCTAGCAGAGAAACGTTTCACCTGTATCACCATTATTTTAGTTTGTTTGAAGTTACTTCTGGTATAAGTGACTCATAAAGGAACTCAACTTTCATTTACAAAAATCTTATATAATATTCCCAGCAAATATAAAATGTCTTACACATGGCAGAGAAACTTTAAATTTATCCTAAAATTCAAAAATATTTCTTCCAGACAAATCTCTCTACTCCGTGGACTAATAATGTATAACACGAACATCACTCACACGTTAAGCGTTAGGCCTGTCCCGATCAGCGGATTGCTGCTTACAGGGCAGTATGAGCAGTGATCTATGATGGTGCAACGTGTGCTCAGCATTCCACCAGTCTCTCCAACCATTATGAACACTAGCTAAATCCTGACGACGACGCTGGTTCTGTACTGAAGCAACTCCTCATCTGACATAGAGCAAAAGTCACTCTCTTACTATTTTCCACATTCAAGGGTACAATTTAATTATCAGCATGAGCAGGCATTAATGGAAACATGTACATTGTTCACGCAAGTGGAGTCTTTATGGTTGCTCTCCTCCGAATTATATTTTTCTGGAGTCGAGAACAAGCAGGCAGCTGGTTATTTAACAGTGGTGGAGCTTTGGAGGTTTGGGGCTTGAAAGCAACTGCAGCTATTAGGGAAAGAAGCACTTACTGGGGCAGAATTCTGAACCCAAGAATTTCTTCCAAGACGGGCAGACAATACGTCTGGTAAATGGGAAGGAGAAACGAGCTACCTGGACCCACCTGTGAGGGGCCTCTTGCTAGAGCAGACGCCGGGAATGCGAGAGAAATGTAGGTCGCCCAGCCAATGCGTTAAGAGAGCGTCGTAAACGACCCTTGTAAACAGGAATGGCGGCCATAAAAATTCGCGAGCTTACATGTTCAGCGTGGACAGGAGGTTGGGAAGGGTACTGTCAGGTGGTGCTGTCCCTGAGCCTGCAGAGTTTTCTGGCAAGACTCAGGTCATCAAAACAATTTCCGAAGGAACACAACATTTATGGTGGCTCTTGAATGATCTATTCTGGGACACTAATGCACTTCTTTTAGTTTAACTAGGGCCCGTGGTCGGGCATGTGAAAACGTTCAGGCTATCCAGACAATCATCTCGATGATAAACGTGTTGTCCATTTTAGAGCTTTATGGGAACTAAAAATAACGTGCTACCTATGGTGGCCGTGGGTAAAAACATGTCGGGAGTACATCATCTCCTCTTCTCTGTGCCGGAATTTGCGAGTTAGGGATCGGCTGCTTCTGCTAAAAATACAAGAATACTGTGAACATTGATTAGGATTGCCCGATGAGCTGAGGAGACGAGTTGGAGGGGTGGCGTGGAGCTTGTGAGGTCTTTTGATTGGCACAAAACCCTTGTGAGGATAGTTATCAGAGTGCTTTTGGGGATTTACCAAGGTTTGATGGGAAGTGAGGAGAGGATGGTCTTCCGATTCACACCGCTGTCTGGAGTGGATCTTCCGTTTCAGACTCCGGTCCGGAGAGGGAAATTGGTCTTGACTTGATGAGTGCGACACTTGTCCCGAGAGTGAGTCGGTGTTAGCACTGGTCTTGACTGGGGGAGTCTGTGGTGAGGGCTTAGCTCTACCGACAGGTTAGACCTCTACGATCTCAGACAACTCTCTGTGCCCAGGACAGTTTTATTCATGGCAGGTTTGGTGCTTTGAAGTTGATCTCCTTGTGTGCACTGCCGTACAAGCCTGCCAAATTAATCCACTTTCGAACGGTAGTGTCACACGCAGGAATCTGCAGAGATTTCAGGGCTTCATTACACAGTAATTGCGATCCGTCTAACTGGTCGCCAGCCGCGAGTTTTCAAAAAAATGGCTCTGAGCACTATGGGACTTAACGTCTGACGTCATCAGTCCCCTAGAACTTAGAACTACATAAACCTAACTAACCTAAGGACATCACACACATCCATGCCTGAGGCAGGATTCGAACCTCCGACCGTAGCGGTCGCGCGGTTTCAGACTGTAGCGCCTAGAATCGCTCGGCCATACCGGCCGGCCACTTCTGAGGTCATCAGTCCCCTACAACTTAGAACTACTTAAACCTAACTAACCTAAGGACATCACACACATCCATGCCTGAGGCAGGATTCGAACCTGCGACCGCAGCGGTGACTTTTCATATTTCGTGTCCGCCATAGGGAATTGCAGGCACCGCCCATCACTGTTCCACTGATGTTTGAAACACGACCGTCACCCGAGACAGCGCCGCACATCGAGGAAAAGGGTGCCGTACTGCTGCTCCGGCAGAAAAGATCACAGTCTCGCCACTTGTTCTCAGCTGCATCAACGTTGTATAACTTCTGTTCAGTGAGTGTGTGAGTTCTATTTTGTCAAGTTTCGCAATGGATTAATCCAACAAGTATCCTTTGGCTCCTGCAATTAACAATTTCCACCTCACACTACTGCAGAAGTCAGAAAGACGCTCCAAATGTACCATCAAGAACTGCTTGAAAAACATTCAGAAAAAATATCTTCTGGAGTCGTCCTCTGTAAGAAAAAGACACAAAAATATTCTAAATATTCTTATGTAATTAGTGGGATACTTGGGTATGGGAGTATTGCTAGTTAGTGTAAGATAAAACATTAAAGAAACGAAAAATATTATTCATTACAAAAAATACTGACCAATCAAGTGAAACTTTTTCTTGTAAAATGATAATAAATTACCGCGTTCTTTGTAGTACAGTAGATTGCCTCTTATGGATAGGAATGCTATTATTTTACAAAGTATGGAAAGGTTCTTTTCTCCTTTTTCTTTAAGAATGTTATTTACTTGGCAGAAATGCTGAGAGCAGCGCCTACAAAACTTGAATAACTTTTGTAGGTATGGTCAAGGCTGTCATGTGAGAAATGTAGTGAAGTGTACTGTTAGGATGGACGGACGGGGCTCGCATACACTGTAGTGCACAACACCATGAGCTGCGAGGACTGCTGCCTGTGTCGCTTACTGCTCACACATAACACAACTATCTCTTTCTATCTGGATTGACCTTCGCCAAACAAACCCTCCCTACGCCTTGATGAAGTCAGGGACTCCTACCCGCTCTAGTCTAACTATTGGCATGGTACACCGGTCACGTAACCAGTCCACCACAATGCCACTTAATACCCGCTCCAGGCATTTAACTAGTACTCTATCCATGTTCGCACTGCACAATAAGAGTGACAGCCAACACAATGAACAACGTTTAATCGCGAGCGACTCAATATAGTCACTCCGATTCGCTAACGACAGAGGTGCTCTCCCAGTGAAGTAATCAGGAGATACTTTGTTCCCCGCTCTTTGCGTAGAGGTACGAGCGCACTCGCTCTCGTTACGTGTTCCCGTTCTAAGAGCGACAATGGAACGGCCCCTTTTTCTCGAAAAATTGCAAGGGTATATCATTCGCCGCCTTCCCTCACTCCTCTGCCTCTTTGTGTCAGAAATATTCCACCAATCAGGGTTGCTCATTTAAACGGGAGAATTACTTTTCATTTAAGTCGACCAGTGTGGAAATCTGTAGCATCTCTGTTAGGCATATTCTGTCCTCCTGTGAGAACTCCATAACTACGCAGTCGATCGTTGAAAAATCTTCTGGGCGCACCCACACATTGTTGCGGAATTTGCTTTTGAGTCGAGCATGGGGGTCGTTATCCCTTCGCTCTGGCAAAAGCTGTCTTCTCTCTGGGCGATCGCTTCAACTGAATTAGGTGCGTTGTTGACCCAGCCCTCTGAAGGGACGGTCTTCCCAGCAGGCTGGTTTCCTCTTTAGAATGAATGTTCCTGTGGCCATCATGTTGTGTACGCCAGCCTCGACTTTTTCAACCTCAGTGCGCACTTGCGTTTTACTTATTAGATATGAATATCGCTTACATGAGTTCATACAAAATTGATTCTGCCGTATTGAGTTTGGATTCGAATGAAGTATCTTGAGGTGCAGAGTACGATTGTAAGGACGGAATATGTAAGAAATGAAGGTCAGGAGACCACACCACCTTACACTGTGTAGAATAAATCCATCAAGAGCTGTTCAGTATTAGATAATTTCAGACTGCGTTACCCATATTTTGAGCCAGAGTATATAGTTCAGTCTTTCAAATCTTAGTGTTTGCCAATCGGTCTCCTCACTGGATTGTTTACTGTTCATTGCACATCTGTGCTGCCATCAGATCATGTTTCATTTATGTCATCACGTATAACCTTATTTATATCCAATTTCAATCAATAAACTTGTGCCATAACTTTAATAAGACATTAACTGATTACAACCCACTTGTCAATAGCCTTCTGGAAATCTAGAAATACGGAAACAATTCGAAATCCTTTGTCGATAGCACCCAACACTTCGTGTAAGTAAAGAGCTAGTTGTGTTTCACAAGAACCATTGTCTCGGCGTCCTGCACTGCAGAACTGTCGGACAGCAACTCCCGGAGAACGAACACTGCTCGCGTTTGACGAGCTCCTGCCACATGGCCTACGGTCTTCCAGTACACAAGAGAGCGACTCCCGATACGGCCGCTCTCTGGCAGTTGCGCGTCGCATCGGCACTCTCAGATCCCTGTCCACTTGCGGGGTTTTCGCGAGAAGGGCTCTCGATAGCATTCTTAAGTGGATACACACGAAAAGATCACACGTTATCAGGTTGTGTATGCTGGGTCACGACATGCACCCCATCAGCAGAGGGATGACGACCAACTGAGCTCGTGGGAAATGCTGCCGGACCGAGACACTGTACAGAGGGATTTATTGTCTTTATACTTGCCGAAAACATTTTAACTTTGGTATCATCCACAGATCGCGGTGTCACCCAAAGCCGGCAACGCAAATCGATACGACAGACTTTAGAGAGGCTTCCTGCAATCCGCAACAATCATGGGAGGCCCTCCAGAAGACCACATCTTCCTCTCAGCTCTGCAGCGCCCCCACACGAGGTCAATATAGTGCCTAGCATGCAAGAGCTCAGCCCCAGTTAAACACCTGAGCTACAGCCGTCAACATCAGCTTGTAGAACTGTGACATTTAAAGTTTCTGATGAAATGTGCTTTCGGAAATGTTGCATTTTGTATTGCAAGGAAACAGTTTGTTAATCTCTATATCAAATGGTGCTTTCATAGTCAATGATAATTGTAAATTATACTGTACTTTTGCGGCAAAGAGCTTTGTAAAAGTTAAATAAATCTTTGGTTCATTAACTTAATAAAATGAATTAATATTTCATGTTCTAAACATTCATGGTGGTGTCTGTTTGTTCTATATCGTGTCTCCCTACCACTTTCGCGCAACGACGCTCTGAGCTTGTTTTTTTTTTTAGGGAATTGACTTGTTTGAACCAGGGACTTGTTGCTGGTAAGGAGACGCCAGACCACACATCACATGTACAATTCAGAAGAGTTCAGTGAGACTAGCGATGATATAACCAAATACTAAATGATCTCAGCGTCAGCTCCACTGCACTCCCTGTAAAAGAATCTTAATACTAACTAAATTTCGTGGAAGGGGTTCAAGGCTTTCCTATTTTTAGTTAGCTGGTAAAATAACGTCGAAAAAGCAGTTAAGTTTACGATTGGAAATTTTATTCTACTCACAAAAGATTGTTTATAAATTGCACTATTGATAAAAGGAAATGTTTTAGTACAGGATGGTAAAAACCAACTGCGTTCAACAAAAATGTGAACGAATATTCCCTGAATGGGTTTCCAAGTTCTACTATGGATCGAAGGATGACCTATGCCATATCACATCTAAAATCTAGGTTTAAATTAAGTTTCACAATAGAGAAAAACTATCAAAAATGGTCTACAGTGACCCTCAATTATCTTTAATAACTCATCTAACTTGTCGTAAATTACTGTGGCTCATGTGGCTTCTCAATAACTATATAACAGAAAAATCATCGTGTTTGAGATTTTCACTTCAAGTGGCAAATGTGAACACCATGAGCTTTAATTGACGATCGACACTAGTATTACGCAAAAAGGGGGTGTAACAGATGAGACTTCTGCAGTAATGAGTGAAGCCTTATGCGCTCAAAAATGCGGCATCGCGTGCGTTCATTACCTTGTCGGTGTTTAGGCAGCGTCATGGCAGCGGCGGGCAGCACAGCTCCGCTCACCTCGCCATATCGGAAGCAACTCCTCTAACCTCTGCTTACTACAATTTACCGAAGTTGGTTTAAAAATAAAAACTATCTGGCTGTGTTTTCATCTGACCAATCAGGGTCTCAATGTTAACCTTAAGCTCCGCCTTCAAAAATTCTGTCCATCCAATGAGAAACGTTATACTTTTCGTGGTGGGGCAATGTTTTTTAAAGTTTGCAACGTAACAGAGACAATAAAAAGTCTCACGCTAAAACCTGCAGCTGATGTGGTCCATTTAGCGTTATCGTGAGATCTATACTGTTCTTCTGGAGGGCTCTATCTTTTAACATGGGCTGGAGGATTGTCCTAATGTAACAGACACGCGAAAAAGTCTCACGCTAAAACTTGCGGGTGTTAGTGGCCCTTTTTGTGTTATCGTAAGATCTATACTGCTTTTCTGGAGGGCTCTAGCTTTTAACATGGGCTAAGGGTTGTCCTTGACGTGCCTGAGACGCGAAACAGTCTCACGCTAAAACGTGCGGGTGGTGAGCCCTAGTGGTTAGCTGGAGACGTGGGTGTCCGTCCCTTATCGTAGGGCCTTCTAGCTTAACACGGTTCTGCTCTCGGCTTCTGTTCTCGTTTCTCCCCTCAGAACTGCGTCGGTCTCACGGTGGGAAGGTGCGACATGCAGTTAGGCATTCTTGTGTTAGTGTGTGGTATTCCATTTGCTCACTCGTTACTCGTATTACTTTGGTTAATTTAATGTCATGATTTATTCGGAGCTATGTGACATACTACTGGATTTGCTTATCATGTCAGGGTTTTCATTCAAGGTGTTGGGTTTACCTGACGCCTTACAATGTGTTCTAGTTTGATCAGCCGTCTCACAGAGTAATTAAAGGACCCACAGCTACGGGTGGAAATAAATAGTTAACAACGGATAATAATTATAAAACTGTTAAACTTTCCTCGTCCACTTCTTGACAAATTTAAGAATTTTTAGCATATTGTAGCCCCGTCTGCAACTTTGATAGACTAATGTATTGAAAAATCCGCCTCAGTTGCGAAAATTTTCTGGTCTTTACCCAGGTTTCGGTTAGAATAATCTAGCCTTCTTCAGAAGCATAAAATTACTATAACATGCCTGAGTAAGACACAGACAATATTAAAAATTAGAACCTGTAGTACCGTGGTACCATATCGAATCAAAAATATTTGACTGGAGTCCAGTCTCGGCATTATTTCACCACGCGGTCTGTTGGCTGCGGCAATTACGTTGGCACTGACCGCGCGAAATTGCACTGAGCACATGGCAACTCGTGGGCGTGTGCATACGGAGAGTCAAAGCTGTATGTATACAAGTGTTGGGAGCTGATAACCGTAATTGTAAGCAAACTAAGCATTATGTAGATGAAGTACCTGTGTGTATTAACTACAAATAAATTGTATTAAATGGTAGGAAACTTACATGGTTGGGTGTATCAAGTTTAAGGGTTACCTTTACGACTTTATGCAGATGTGGTCATCGTATAAAGTATCCCCACCGAACATGACTAATAACGGGTACCTTACTTGTCTCACTTATTTAAAACCTTCATCATTATTTATAATTTAATTAGGGTGTAACTGGGCGTACAACGCCCCTGTCATCAGACTTAAATACTATTGAACGACATAGGTAAAGAATATTAATTAAAGTGTGGCGGAGGGTACAACGTCTCCGTCATCACGCTTACGTGCTATTGACTGACTTAGGTCAAGTATACTAAAATATAGTCTACGATGTACGTTAGACGGGAAATATTTTCTAACGGTAACATTGTAAGTAACGCAATATGAGTGTAATGTTATCGTTATCATTGGAAGTGGAAGTAAAATGGTGATGGTGTTGAGACAGCAACTAGCCACAAATTTATTTTCAGTTCCTTTATTCAAAGAGTACCGTTACTAATTTCGAATCGTTATGATTCATCTTCAAACAGTTTCCATGCTTTCGTTACATGTGGTGTGCTTTTTTAGAGATTAATGGTCCCAAAATATAAGTAATACATAATTTTAAGCATGCCATACAGACGGTTCCGTTACACATTTTCATTGGATGTGGCTTACGTGAAATGTCGGTTTGGAGTGTTTGTTTTCATTGCATTCGTCCAACAGATGTGAATACATTCCCACTGCATTCTTATGGTTGCACACGTAAATGTTTCTCACTCAACACTTTAGATTTGTCACAGACGCGATTTCTAACGCGCACCACATGTTTTGACACATACAAAGTGCTTACAAACATGTGAGTGTGAAAGATGCTATGATGTATCGTAGCATTATGAAGATGTCCCATGTTTGGAAAAAGATCATATATTCACTTATGCAACTGAAACGCCTTTTACACTAGTACAGAGATACATTGATTTTGTGAGCTTTAGGGTGAATACTGTTACATTAATTATATAGTTGTTCCATGTTTTTCTTTTTTAGTGCTGTATAGGTAAGACAGTAGATTACTTATTTACATTTAGCATCATGAGAATTGTAGTAACATATAAATTTGCTACTTGCTCTGCAGATAGGCATAGGAATGTTATTTGCTTTGGAGGGTGGAAATACTTTTCGGAAATTTTTCGGGAAAGGGGTATTAGCTAAATTGGTTGGTTCATTAACGATATAGTCTGGGGTACTGTGTTTGGCTTTGAGCACTATGGGACAAAACAGCGGAGGTCATCAGTCCCCTAGAACTTAGAACTACTTAAACCTAACTAACCTAAGGACATCACACACATCCATGTCCGAAGCAGGATTCGAACCTGCGACAGTAGCGGTCGCGGTTCCAGACTGATGCGCCTGGAACCGCTCGGCCACTTCGGCCAGCCACCGGGTCTGGACTTTAGTCAAGTATTTTTAATTCGACACATTTAATGTTCACTGTGCCTTACAATTGCATGTTATAGTAATTTTATGCTTCTGAAGAGGGCTAAATTATTCTAGCCGAAACCTGGGTAAAGATCAGAAAATTTTTCAATTGACAAGTTGCTTGTAGTGGCGACACATTTCGTGTAATTTGCCCTACGATAATACAATTGCTCTCGGTTCGTTTCATGTTCTTGAATTATTGATAAAAATTATCTGTAATGTTGCCCCAGCTCCCATACTCGCGAGACATGGCCCCAAGTATCTTCCTTTCGTCCGCAAATGAGAAACCGGAAACCTGTACCAATGAGCGGTTTCCGGAAGTGTTCCATGCAACGTATGAAGCCTCGGAGTACGAGAGCAGTATCTAATGGGAATTGTTTGAAAGAGAATGATACTGATGTTTAGAAATATATAAAATTCTTTTCAAAATGGAGCTGGAAATTTATCACAGACTTCAATGTGAGTTGCTTATAGTAGGTTTTACACCGAAATTTTGTCGCGAAACCTGGCAGAAGAGATTTTGGTCGTATGTGACTCATGGCGCCATTGAGTTAGAAGACTGTTCTGTCTGGCGCCACTGGCTCTTGCGGCCCCCATTGCCTTTGGTATCTGTGGATTGCGCCTTTAGGAGGTCTTTGCTTGCCGGTATATATACCGGGTTCGCTCGCTCGAGAGAGGAGGCACGGAGTTAGGGGATTGGCGGTAGCGGAGCGACAAGAGGTGGTCACAAGGTCCGAACGGCCGAAGCCTCGAGCTGCGCAAGGAGTGCCTGCGCAGAGTGAAGATACCGGAGTACATCACCGGGGTCAGCGTCGGCTACGAGCAGCAGGCAACATTCGTGTCGCACCACCGCTCCTGGTCTGGCTGCCCCCTTCTACCCGGCTTACACCGGCACCACTCAGTAACCGCTGCGACGCACCATGGATCCATGGAACTGCATGCTGATAAAGGGGAGTAACATTCTGTAATCCTAGGGGTGGTTTGTGTCATGGTCTACCAGACCTCCTCATTATTTTCTGCTTTGTACCCGACCCTCCGAGATTTACTCGGTCGGCTCTTTGGCTGTAAATATAGGCCGTAGTATTGCACTAAGACACTAGTTGTCGTTTGAAGATCTGTCCCGCTATTATATGGCCTTTCCTTTCTCGTTTGCACCAGATTGTTGATGTTCTATTAATCAGACCTTGGTCGTAAATACAACCGGAGCAATTGTACTAACGCACAGGTTGCCGTTAAACAAAAGAGGGACCTTGTAGTTAGATTTGTATGTTAACCAGTTCAACTGTTTGATTGTAATTCCATTTCTCTGTCATTAGTTATAATCTGAACAACCTGTTGTACTAAGCTGTTCATTGCTGTGTTTGAAAGGCCGGGTCATTACTAGTGTATTTTAGTTGGATTTTATTAGAGAGTTCTCTTGTAATAAGTGTTCACGAATACTGCCTTAAGAGCTTCCTTCAGAGCGGTCTTAATAACTGCAATCAGTTTAATCTTGAAAATATTAACAGCCAACTGTCACCGGAGCATTAGTCAAAATAGAATTGTCAGAAGGGACAGGTTGGGATCCAGTCCCATCTTGGTTGGCGGTTGAAATTAAGAGGTTGTTTCCTTTGAAATGAGCCTTACCATTGCCATATTGTTTCCTAATCTGTTTAACTTTTAAGCACAGGTGCGCATCTTAAGACCGAACCTTCCGACATTCTTTCTTTCTTTCTTTCACTGGTGCCATGTCCCGCTCTGAAGCAGAGTCGGCATTGTTATGAGCGGATTTGGCAAGGTTAGAGGAAAGGGGGGGGCGGATGCTCTTCCTGCCGGCATCCAGTACCCCCCAGGAAGGAATCAGTGTACCCCTGCAGTCTGTGGCAGTGTAATTCATGGAATAGTGCGAACGTATTCAAATGTCTGCGAGTCGTGTAACTGAGGCGGAACATGGGGACCAGCCCGGTATTCACCTAGCGGGATGTGGAAAATCGCCTAAAAATCACATCCAGGCTGGCCGGCAGACCGACTGTCGTCGGTAATCCGCCGGACGGTTTCGACTCGGGGCCGGTGCGCCTACCCGAGTCCACGAACTAACTCATTAGCGCTCTCGGCTAACCTGGCGAGACCCAGAACCTGTCGACATGCGGCTGTCAAATTAAAAGTTACGTCATCTGTTTTGAGTAACTGAATCACTTATATGGTTTTCATGTGTTGCAGAACGGCATTTAATGAGGCAGACTGTGTACAGCACGATACTAAACACCCGTGTTTTACCCGATAACGGGCGGGCAACAGATCCGGCCGTCTTGTAATCATTGTCATATTGTTTGCTGTTTTGCAATACAGCGCTTCAGATTTCTTCTGCAAAAGCTTATTCAACTTAAGAATTAAGGTCAAAAGAAATTTGCAAATTTGTTCATGTTGTTAACCAAAATTTTATAGTTATATATTGTTAAATAAACGGGTTGTGTGAAAATAAAGTTATATTGGGGGTCCTCCCTTCCACGTTTTCCTTAATTCCATTAAGTACCACGTATCAGTATGTAAAGAGTGTTGGCGGCAAGACACAATCAATGCCTTCTTTGTGCAACAGCAATGGAAATGCTGTCGATGACAGTGCCGCTAAATCTGAATTAGTAAACACAGCCTTCCGAAATTCCTTCACGAAAGAAGACGATGTAAATATTCCAAAATTCAAATAAAGAACAGCTGTCAACATAAGTAACTTAGAAGTAGATATCCTCCGAGTAGTGAGGTAACTATAAATCACTGAATAAAATCTAGTCTCCCCGTCCAGATTGTACACCAGATACGTTGCTTTCAGAGTACGCTACCAAAACACCATATCCAAAGACTGGAAAGTTGCACAGGTTACACAAACAATCAAGAAAGGCAATAGCAGTAACCCACTAAATTACAGCCGAACGCGATAGCCGCGCGGTCTTAGGCTGTTTGTTACGGTTCGTGCAGCTCGAGTCCTTCCGCGGGCATAGGTGTGTATCAGTTAGCGTAAGTTAGTTTAAGTTCGATTAAGTAATGTGTAAGCCCAGGGACCACCACTAAATTACAGGCCCATATCGTCAATGTCGAAATGCAACACGATTTTGGAACCTTTATTGAGTTCGAAAAAAAAAAAATGGTTCAAATGGCTCTGAGCAGTATGTGACTTAACCTCTATGGTCATCAGTCACCTAGAAGTTAGAACTACTTAAACCTAGAATGAGATTTTCACTCTGCAGCGGAGTGTGCGCTGATATGAAACTTCCTGGCAGATTAAAACTGTATGCCCGACCGAGACTCGAAATCGGGACCTTTGCCTTTCACGGGCAAGTGCTCTACCATCTGAGCTACCGAAGCACGACTCACGCCCGGTACTCACAGCTAACCAACCTAAGGACATCAGACAATACCCAGTTATCACGAGGCAGAGAAAATCCCTGACCCCGCTGGGAATCGAACCCGGGAACCCGGACACTATTGTGTTCGACCACAATGAGTTACCTTAAAGAGAATGGTCTATTGAAACGTAGTCAATATGGACTTAGAAAGCATAGTTCTTGTGAAATACAACTAGCTCTTTACTCACTCCAAGTGCTGAATGGTATCGACACGGGATTTCAAAGAGATTCTATATTTATAGTTTTCCAGAAGACTTTTGACACCATACCTCACAAGCGGCTTCTGGTCAAATTGCATGCTTATGTAATATCGTATCAGTTATGCGACTGCATTCGTGGTATCCAATCAGGAAGCTCATAGCTCGTAGTAACTGACGAAAGTCATTGAAAGAACTGATTTCTGACGTTCACCAAGGTAGTATTACGGGCCCTCTGCTGTTGCTTATCTAAGAAAACGATTTAAGAGCAGCCGTCCAAGGTTGTTTGCGGATGACGCTGTTGTTTATCGTCTAGCGAAGTAGTTAGAAGATCAAGACAAACTGGAAAACGAGTTAATCTGTATGGAGAGAAAATTGGCAGTTTTCTCTACATAATGAAAAGTGTGATGTCATACACATGAATGCTAAAAAGAATACGTTAAATGTCGGTTACACTATAAATTAATCAAATCTACAGGCCGTAAAGTCAACTAAATACCTACGTGTCATAGTAAACTACAAAGAAAGCATAGAAAATATTGTGGGGAAGGCGAACAAAAGACTGCGTTTTAGTGGCTGAACGCTTAGAAGACTCAACAGATCAACTAAAGAAACTGCTTACACTACGCTTGTCTATCATCTGTAGCGGCATTGCTGCGCAGTGTGGGATAGTTACCGGATAGGATTAACGGACAACGTCGAGAAAGTTGAGAGAAGGGTAGTACATTTTGTATTATCTAGTAATAGGAGAGAGTCACAAACATGATACGGGGATGGGATTCTCTCATGAAACCTCAATCACTAACTTTATCCTCAGAATGCGGAAACATTTGTTGACGCCTATCCAAATATGGAGAATCGATCATCATAATAAAATAAGGAAAACTAGAGCTCGCACAGAAAGAAATAGGTGTTCGTTACTTCCGCGCGCTGTTCGAGAGTGGAATAATAGAGAATTAGTGTGAAGGTGGTTTGATGAAACCCTGTGCGAGGCACTTAAGTGTTATTTGCAAAGTACCCACGTAGATGTAGATGAAGATGAATAAGAACCAAAGTCCGCAGCTCGTGGTCGTGCAGTAGAGTTCTCGCTTCCCGCGCCCGGGTTCCCGGGTTCGATTCCCGGTGGGGTCAGGGATTTTCTCTGCCTCGTGATGACTGGGTGTTGTGTGATGTCCTTAGGTTAGTTAGGTTTAAGTAGTTCTAAGCTCTCGGGGACTGATGACCATAGATGTCAAGTCCCATAGTGCTCAGAGCCATTTGAACCAATAAGAGCCAAAATTCTCGATATTTTCAAACACACCTTATATGTTAAAGTGACCAAGTTAGCGCCAGCTGAGAATTCGTGGCAAGTGGGAGCTTTATTCAGTCAATATATGCTTCCTCCTCTCTCCATGGGTGACTGTCTGTTATCATCACTTTATAACTATGCATATAGTATAGAACTACGTTAATTAACTTTAACTTAATTCATGATTTTATGTACATTGTGGGAGGACACAGTACATATCAAGAAGATAAGAAACTGACCTCAGTGTAGATATATTGCCCATAATTTGTGCTGAACGTAACTGAACTTAATTACGAAATTACCAGTTCTTGCCAAGATGAAATTCTCTGTTGTAAGGGAGTCGTTTGTACTAAGTTTGGTAGGTCTTTACTACATGGATAGATTGGAGAGGCGCTAGAGAAGCGGTGTACCGGTGAGTGTAGGGGGCCGGCTGCAGAAAGCGTGGCCCTCTGCTAAGCATGCCTCTTTCTCAGAAACCCGCGGTCTGAAATAATCCCGCAGCAAGAGTTCTCTCTCACTGGCACTCGAGTAATTTTGCCGTCACGAAGAGCTTCTGGTGATTGGTGCAGTCCTTCTACGGACCACGTTGTCGCTTATGCAGCATGCTGAGACAGTCTGGATGTTACGGACACCGTGAGCTCCACAAAGAATTCCTGGTAACGCAGAGGAACAATTAATGACGGAGTTGGTAATCATCTGAAATTACGGTAGCATGTCGTAACTGAGAACTGGTCCGGACCACTAACACCTCCATGCCGCAACTGAAGTAATCTGAGATCTGAGTTCCTCCTGGCGTATACAATTTTCAAAGAACTTAGTGGAATTCAGCCAGGTAATATTTACAGCGACCGCCGATATTTCGGAGGGAGGGCGCCCCGCCATTTTCAAGGCACAAACCGCAACAGACAGAGGATGTAAAAGCAAATTTAAAACCTCGGTTCGTAGAGTGATTCAGGAAAGCTAACACACACACACACACACACACACAATGAACACCAGTACCACCAGACATAACAAAAGTCAGAGGTTTCGATAGTGAAAGACTATGAACAAGCAGGTGAGGTAATATTGGCTTCGTCGCTCTGTTTTTTGACAAGGTTCAAATGACTCTGAGCACTATGTGACTTAACATCTGAGGTCACCAGTCCCCTAAAACTTAGAACTATTAAAACTAACTAACCTACGGACATCACACACATCCATGCCCGAGGCAGGATTCGAACCTGCGACCGTAACGGTCGTGCGGTTCCAGACTGAAGCGTCTAGAACCGCTCGGTCACATGGGCCGGGAGAGAGCAGAATTCCAAGAAGAGTTTAAACAAAAACCCCCATCCCTGTTTACAAGGTTGCTCGCTAATTTAAGCTTCCTTGATAACACTGCCCCAAAAGCTGGACGTGCACGCCAATATCTCGGTATTGTTACATAACATAGGGTGACCGGTACCCAAACAATGTTCGGCAATAGCAGATCTACTTGGCTCCTGTACTAGTGTGTCTGCCGTATATGCTCACGGTCCTGATAGTCTGACCAACGTATGCCGTGCCACAGTTGCAAGGTATGCGATATAGGCTACACCCTCGTTACGCAAACCAAGATCATTCTTAACAGAACACAAAAACACTCCAATTTTAGATGGAGGTCGGAAAACACATTACACATCTTGTTTCCGTGAAATACGACAGAACTTGTTGGAAGTGCTTCCTGAGTGAGGTAAAAAGGTGGTAGACTTCGATGACGACTCATTATTATCATGTCACCCAATACACAGTTAATCGATAGCACAACAAACTTTCAATCTGTCTTTAACCATAACCATTCTGACGCAATGTAGCTTCAAGATGGACCAGCTAAGGTTGCAACGTCTCAGTGACGGAAACAACATGTGGCCTGTGTACCAAGGTACGAAGTATCCCCTCACGCTGAACCGAACGGTGACAGGTATCAAACTGTAAATACAAGCCAGGGTTTCCAGTAAACTACATGTCCCTAACCAGAACGGGAAGAAAGGGAAGACAGCCATCCCCTTCCACCATAATTGTAAAACGAATGTTAGGTTGGATAGAGTTCAGATGTTCTAAAAACGCATTCAAATTTTCTATACCATGAGGCCCAACAGCAAAAGTACTATCAACATATCTGAAGAAACAGGCGGCTTTCAGAGGCGCCGACTCCAATGCACGTTCCTCGAAGTCTTCCTTAAACAAATTTGCCATCATAAATGAATTTTATCTATAGTGGATGCTGCTGAACTCCGTGACTGTTCATTTATAGGGTGTAGAAAAATTTCCGCTAGCAGTCACAATAAAAGGTTATTTATCTGTCACACGACCGGCCTAGGCTTGCACCCATCTTCAGGTTTTTATACATTCATGTACACGTTTATATGCTGGAGATCACTGTATAAATACAAAACATTATTTGCTGGTGACTAAATAGATACAAGAAGGGACAATTGAAAGTGGCAAGGTAGCATTTGTCGAAAATATATCTTTACGTACATAAAGATGGAGCATCATTATTATAGTTAGGCTATGGTGACAGTTTTTCCACTTAGCTACACACGTATTATCATTTTCAAATCCATATTTCAGATTTATAAAGTTTAGCTGCATATTTCAGTATTACAATGTGAACTCGTGAAACAGACTGTGTTTACATACAAACATGTCAGCTGTGGTCAAAGAACTTAGACGTAGCATGTATAAAGATGTTGCTCATACAGAAACGTGTAGGTTATGGTCGAAGAACTTAGCCACAGGAAGTGCAAGGGTGTTTCACATATAGAAACTTAGAAAGCTATTATAGACTGCCAAGTTTTTCATACACCTTATGAAATTTTTTGATCCACATTTAATTACTAAACGCCACTACAAATTAAAAAATTACAGCTGGAACTGTTTTGAGCCGTACTGTTGTCAGAGAACTTAGATATAGGAGGTACAATGATGTTACACACATGTAATTTTTGAAGTCTATTACAAATTATACAATGACAGTTGCCGCTTATGTTTACAAGATGACTATTACAAATTACGATAATGACATTTCAACTTTTGTATGATTGCTACATCGAATGTCCATAGAATATTACTTTGTTATTGTATGAGAGGATAATTAGTTTTTGTTTTTGAATATTTCAAGAAATATGTATGGATAAGATTTGTTTGCATGCTCCACTTGTTCGTTGAGAATAAGGTCTGGTGAGTTAGAGCTGTGGATATAAATTTCCAGCTCTTCGAACAGATTCATTTCCTTTCCTTTGTTCACAGTGTGTAGTATTTGTAGGTTGTCTGTAATGGCTGTGGCTGAGTGACCATGGTCTTTTAGATGCATTGCAAAGGTGGATTTATCAACGTTATTTAGCCAGAAGGCTTCCAAATGCTCAAGGTAAAGTTAAACTCCTTCCAATTAGCTCTATGTAGAACTGTGGGCAATTGTCACAAAAGAGTTTGTAAATACCTGATTTGTGGTGGTATTGGTTATTTTTCTCACTGTTGTGGATGATGTGCTGTTGTAGCTTGTTGTTAGTGCTGAAAGAAATCTGAATACCTGTTTTCCGAAAGAGGATGGCAATTTGGTATGAAATTTTACCTATACATGGTATGTGGGCGAATGTGTTTTTCCTTCTTCTGAATCTGATTTACCAGGTGTGCATTGTTTCTTTTTGATTTTGTTGCTGATTTTATCAATTATATCTGGGTTTTATCCATTTCTACGTGCAATTCTCTGATAATGATAATTTTTTTTGTTCATCATGGGGGCTGAGTAGGATTTTATGTATACGATTAAGTGAGATCAGAAGAATGCCATTTTGTGTTGTACTGGATGACATGAGGAGTTGTTAATGAGAACGTCACTAATGGTGGGATTTCTGTAAATCTGGAAGGCATATTTGTTGTTTACATTAGATATTGTAAGGTCAAGAAAATTGATGTCTTTATCTTCTTGATGTCCCACAGTGAAGTTGACGTTGTTGTGCGCGCTGCTGAGGCCTTTAGCTACTTTTTCAATCTCGTCAGTTGTCCAATTGCACAAGATAATAGTGTCATCCACATATCTTTTGTAGCATATTAATTTACAGGTACACTCCTGGAAATTGAAATAAGAACACCGTGAATTCATTGTCCCAGGAAGGGGAAAGTTTATTGACACATTCCCGGGGTCAGATACATCACATGATCACACTGACAGAACCACAGGCACATAGACACAGGCAACAGAGCATGCACAATGTCGGCACTAGTACAGTGTATATCCACCTTTTGCAGCAATGCAGGCTGCTATTCTCCCATGGAGACGATCGTAGAGATGCTGGATGTAGTCCTGTGGAACGGCTTTCCATGCCATTTCCAACTGGCGCCTCAGTTGGACCAGCGTTCGTGCTGGACGTGGAGACCGCGTGAGACGACGCTTCATCCAGTCCCAAACATGCTCAATGGGGGACAGATCCGGAGATCTTGCTGGCCAGGGTAGTTGACTTACACCTTCTAGAGCACGTTGGGTGGCACGGGATACATGCGGACGTGCATTGTCCTGTTGGAACAGCAAGTTCCCTTGCCGGTCTAGGAATGGTAGAACGATGGGTTCGATGACGGTTTGGATGTACCGTGCCTTTTCAGTGTCCCCTCGACGATCACCCGAGGTGTACGGCCAGTGTAGGAGATCGCTCCCCACACCATGATGCCGGGTGTTGGCCCTGTGTGCTTCGGTCGTATGCAGTCCTGATTGTGGCGCTCACCTGCACGGCGCCAAACACGCATACGACCATCATTGGCACCAAGGCACAAGCGACTCTTATCGCTGAAGACGACACGTCTCCATTCGTCCCTCCATTCACGCCTGTCGCGACACCAGTGGAGGCGGACTGTACGATTTTGGGGCGTGAGCGGAAGACGGCCTAACAGTGTGCGGGACCGTAGCCCAGCTTCATGGAGACGGTTGCGAATGGTCCTCGCCGATACCCCAGGAGCAACAGTGTCCCTAATTTGCTGGGAAGTGGCGGTGCGGTCCCCTACGGCACTGCGTAGGATCCTACGGTCTTGGCGTGCATCCGTGCATCACTGCGGTCCGGTCCCAGGTCGACGGGCACGTGCACCTTCCGCCGACCACTGGCGACAACATCGATGTACTGTGGAGACCTCACGCCCCACGTGTTGAGCATTTCGGCGGTACGTCCACCCAGCCTCCCGCATGCCCACTATACGCCCTCGCTCAAAGTCCGTCAACTGCACATACGGTTCACGTCCACGCTGTCGCGGCATGCTACCAGTGTTAAAGACTGCGATGGAGCTCCGTATGCCACGGCAAACTGGCTGACACTGACGGCGGCGGCGCACAAGAGCTGCGCAACTAGCGCCATTCGACGGCCAACACCGCGGTTCCTGGTGTGTCCGCTGTGCCGTGCGTGTGACCATTGCTTGTACAGCCCTCTCGCAGTGTCCGGAGCAAGTATGGTGGGTCTGACACACCGGTGTCAATGTGTTCTTTTTTCCATTTCCAGGAGTGTATTTTCAAGAGAACTATCTGATCTGAAAAATTTATTTTCTATTTGGTTAATGTAAACATTTGCAGTTATTCCTGCCAAATTATTACCCATTGCAAGATCATCTTCCTGTTTATAAATTTTGTTAGTAAAAGTGAAATAATTGTGTGATAGGACTAGTTCTAGCAGGTTAATGATTTCACATATCTCAGCCTTGCATAGCTTTTTGTGTTTTAATAGGTTGGCCGAATTAGGCCTGAATTAACCGCTATGAATCAGACAGAGGAACACGAGTAAAGAGAGAGGAGGTGTTTGTTTAAACTCTGCTTGGAATTCTGCTCTCTCCCTTGTCAAAAAACAGAGGGACGGAGTCAATGTTTCCCGCAGTTTCGTGCCGTAGTTCACCTCGATAACGGCGTTTGTGGAGACGGCCAGCTACCTAGTGTAGCAAAAATGTGACTCACCCGAAGAGCCAACACGTTTACACTGATGGACGGTCGAATCCCGATGCTCCCGTACACAAAGCAATCGTAGTTCACGATGTCGTTGGGTCAATATACGAACACACAGAGGTGTTCTGCTGACGAACTCCATGTTCAACAACAGTGTGCTCCGGAACACTCGTGCGTGCACCAGCATTATGCTCTTTTGGCAGAGATGTCACAGATCACCATGTATCCTACTTTACAGAGCAGACAAGCCTCCGAACCCCATGACCTATGAAGAGTCGTGGACGTCCAAACATTTAACGGCCAGTGGTGGTTTCACTGTCCTTCTACATCCTTCTGTAGATGCCGACGGCAGTAGCACGCTAACATCCGACCGGCTTCGGCGTTTTGGAGATACTCGTTCTCATTTCTGTGTGATAATAAACGGCCTACTGTCAAAGTCGCTTGTCTCAATGTATTTCCCCATTTGCAGCCCATATCTTCGCTACGCTACGGTGATCCCCCGTCGTTGACTGCTCCGCTAACGTATTTCTGTTACTATGTCACGTCCCCTCAACCTCACCAGACTGAATTTAAAGTCGCGCTACGCAGTGGTCATAACGTTTTAGTTCATCAGTGTATAATGCCAGCAGTGTGGTCGTCTATTTCGTTAAACCATTAATTTAAACGCTCCTGTGAGGATAATGAAAGAAGAAAGACTTTTGTAAACGTTACGTTGGCAGATCGATCCAACCTTAACCCTTACAAGCACAATAGAAGACCTAACGAATACAGCGATGTACACTAATTGTTCACTTTATTTTTCTACAATTCACGAAATTGTCAGGTACAACTTACACACAATTTTTAAGTTCCCTGTAAAACCGGTGGTGTAATAACGACAGTCAGTGAAGAGCAAAGAATCTCGAATGTGGTAAATAATTAGTGCAGTCGCAAATTTTTGTAGGATGGTAAGAGGGAATTCCATAAACAACATACTAAAACAGTGATCGCCAAACGTTTTTGCTCAGAGGCCAATACTGAGACTGTCGGCTGACACCTTGGGCCGCATATATATTTCTTATGAGCCCCCAGTAGACCAGCTACAGTAAGAGCATGATAAATTGGTCGTCAACCCTTAGTACTGATCGTTAAAAGTCGGCAATATTCTTAACACTTCTTGTCGTGAGCTTCATGCCAGTGTTCTGCCACCCTAAGCAACCCCAGAGCTGTGACACTGACAAAGTGGTGGTGTTCTGTCTGTAGGTGCATTCGATTAATTGATAGTAGCGGCAACTGTACTGTACTTGAATGCCTTATGCATTATGATATAAGATCGCAAATGTTAACTAGATGTTTTCAATGTTATATTTCTTCTACTCATTGCAAAGCGTTCATTTAATTTAATTTGTCTTGGTACAAATTTGTAAATGATCGTTTCTGTCACGCGTGTTTACCAATCCATGTTAGCTTGTCTTAGCAGCTTCCTGGTAATCTCGTCGGCGGCTGTTTTTGTGATGGAAGACAAACAACGAAATATACCTTCTCTTACACCCTATGCAACCCACAGAATCTGTGCTATTTATCACTCGGCCCTGAGGTAGGTGGCCAATCTTATTTCTCGGCTGAATGAAGTTAGCATATCTTGAAGTACTGCTGTCTCTGCAAGTATTTTTGTTTGTTACTGAGGATGAATCCTACATTGTCTTAAGAACTTGTTAATGTTAGTCAACACTTCTTGGATTCGGTCGTTAGTCGCTAGATGTATATTTTCGCAAAATACCGCTGAGTTTGACGATCGCTGTACTAGAAACGCTAACCACTGGGGCCTGAGAGTGGGACTCGAGTGCGCTAGAAGGTCGCTCTTGTACATTTTTCTTCAATAACTGGAGAACTACGCCCTTGTGTGAAAATCTATCACAGAACAAAATACGACAATGTTAAATAAATTTCCTACAACACTTTCGTCTTAATTTTTTTCTGTAGGACTAATATTTTACGTTTAGTCAGCGAAAAAATACAAAAATCTCTCACTTGGTTTTCGAAGGCAGATTGTATAAAATGAAATCGGTAGGGGCAACTGAATCGCCGTGTAGGAGGGTAGTTTCGATAAAACGACGTCTAATCGCGCCTTCAGTAGGAGATGAATTCGATGTTTTACGAAGGGACGAATGTCAACCTGTGATACTTTTAAAAAAACGTTATAAAGTCATAAGTTCTCTAGCCAATAGAACTTAACTGAGCACAGTTGTTAAGGAACGTTATATGGTGAGGTGTATGCGTGTTCATGCTTATAGCAGTTATATGTTTTTAATTATAAAGAACTAAAGTATTTTCAACAAGATGAGTACAAATATCACTTTTCTGAAAAATATGACACAAGGAAATTAATGTATTTTTGTACAATGTTTGATAGACCATTATTACAAATATCAGTGTAACACAATATTGATATCTTATTTGCTAGACTTTTACTATTCTCCAAATTACTGTGAAAAAATATATAGAATCTTAGGGTTTTTCTCTTACATAAGCGCGTTACTGTTGTAGTAACTCAAAATTCCTCCTACCGAATATTTCAGGAAGATATTGATTAATTGCATGTCAAATTTAAGTACTATAATGTCAATGGTTCCTGAGGAAATGGAACAGAAACTTGCCAAAATGTAAGATACGAGAAACGTGAATCAAAGATTTCACAGCGTTTGTGTTAAGCCTTACCTTATCTGAATGAACGAGACCAAACTTTATGTATTCTCCTCTTCGTCCTCAGATAGCCTTTCCTTCGCTTCTCCTTCAAACCGAGTAAAAATGATGCGAGCTGCATCAGATCTCCTGTTATCCACTTCGTTCAGTATCTACAGCTTGAAAGCTCTTGCATCAAATCCGTAGTTTGTCAAGATTAGCATAGTTGAAAGCTAAGCAAGCATCATATGCTGCAACTTCATCAGCAGTTGTGGGAACAAATGTTGGCTTGGGGCATAGGTTTCCTTGCAGAGAGTTGCAAGAGTTTTGATATTCTCCATGCACACAGTTTCTTGTAAGTTTGGCCCTGCCAAACGTTGAAATATTCGCCACTTCATAAAACTGGGAGGAAATGCCGCAGGAATAAGTAATATAAGGAGATATAGAACAACACAGGAGCATATGTAAGCATTTGTTAATTATTATTTTTATTACACCTAGGAAGAGGACTGGAACGTCATATTCAGGAACTGAAATTTCAATAACTTGTAGTAAAATTTTCACAATTTTGGTCCCATTGGCGCACCTTCCTCCCACCCACCCCTGAAACAGGGTCAGGGAAGCGTTTAGGAATTGGAAGCATATTTTCAAGTCTTACTGCTGGAAACGCGGATTTGCCTTTACACAAGCAGATCCCTCTGGAACTAGTACCACAAGAAATTCAACAGCTGGCGTCGGTGAGGACAGACCATTCACGGTAATAGCAAGCAATGTGAAAGCTTCATTTTCTACGAATTGTATGCTTGGTATCGTATCGAACTGTCCGACCCAGCAGCCGCTGTCAGTGAGCTGCTAGAGAGCGCCGCCTGCAGGCGACGCTGTCCCGGCGGACACATTAGACAGCTGCCCCGCCGGTAGCGGCGTTTTGTCGCCGCGGACAGGGCGACATATTCTGTCGACTCGCAGCGGCGCGATGTTGCACGGCGCGGAACATTTTTCAGCCGGGGCCACGGTGGGTGAGGAGTGCCACGGTGTCGGCTGCACGGCTGCCGCGTGGCCGTGACGCGACTGGCGCCAGCAGCGCGGAAGGCCGATAGCCCGCGTCAATCGCAGGCGCCTCGCCGCGCAGACGACGCGTCGCTAATAATTACCGGGCGACTGCAGCGCGCCCAGCGGCAGCGCCGCCAACCAACACCTGCTGCTGCCGCTTCAGCCCGCTGTCTGCCCAATTTCGAAGCGACCTCGCCGGGCCCGCAATTATTCCTTTGTGTCGCCGCCGCCGGGAAATATCAACGGAGCGTGCATTCGGCGCAGTTACCGAAGAGACGCGTCACGGGCGGGGACACCTGTACCGGGGGGTCGGCAGCGAGGGCGATGATTCATTTCCATTACCAGTGGCGTACTGGTTCGCAAGAAGACGTCCACTACAGACTGGTGTGAGTGAGAAACGTTCTGTGCCGACATGGAGTGGCAGCTCACCCAAAATTTTATCAATGTACTATAGTGTGGCGGCGTAGCCTGTTGACTTACAAGGAAATTCATCGCAACTGAATTCAATATATTAATTTTACGTACAGCTGAATTTGACATCTGTTTTAATGGCAACGCAGACATGGCGTCGTGATTCCTCTGGTACGGCCATATTCCTGATACCTAGTGGGGTACTGACTGTATGAGCGCAATTTTCAAACTGATAAGATAATTAATTAAATTGATCAATTAATTACCCCTTCCAATGAAGCCCACCCCAACCTCCAGATCACGTCATGTGTTTTTCTCAGCATGCTTCCCTATCCCCCACCTACCCTATTGGTGGGAATTTAGAATCTTCGAGTGAATTTCGAATTTTTACGGGAATTTCCAATTCTGATGGGAATTTCGAATTTAGGGGAATTTCTTTGTCCAGGGCTGTGCAGACGTCCCACCTCATCCACCACCCGGGAACTGTCGGAAAATTAGAAATGACGCGGGCCAGAGTGGCCGAGTGCTTCTAGGCGCTACAGTCTGGAACCGCGCGACCGCTACGGTCCCAGGTTCGAATCTTGCCTCGGGCATGGACGTGTGTGATGTCCTTAGATTAGTTAGGTTTAAGTAGTTCTAAGTTCTAGGGGACTGATGACCTCAGAAGTTAAGTCCCATAGTGCTCAGAGCCATTCGAGCCATTAAAAATGACTTAAAAATGACGGTGCCCTTTCTGGGAACCGAACCCTGGTCCTTCTGGATGAAAAGCCGAAGCGCACTCCCAAACACATAGATACTGCCCAGATGCATGACAGGGAGGTTGCTGCTGGGAAAAAATTTCACAATAGCACTTGAATCTAGTAACAGCCGCACTGAAACTCCACCCTTTATCTACAAGCTGGCAGGAGGACAGAGACTGGTGTGTAATGTACTAGCTTTTTTCTTTTTCGGAAATATATTTAACTAACGAGATGCTGGAGGTGGACAGAGAGGAGGTTCATAAGTGTACAGCCGATGACTGTATCTATCGCTCTGTGACGAGTTCGCTACAGGCGCTTCCTCGAAAATCACCCTGCGGCTAATCGAAGCCAATACATGCTACCACAAATGATGGAAAAAATGCATCACATTGTCGTCAAAAATACAGCAGTCATAATGAATAGATCATAACGCAACACATTTACTGGGCATTAGGAAAAAAATGTTAACAACTACCCCAAAAATCGATCCGAGAAGATTCCAGTTGAAGCTGTGTCCTCCTCGATGGGTGCTCACGAACTAACCAACTTGGAGGTAGTCTTGACTTCCCTTCCACCCTTCATCCCTCCCTCCCTGCCCCTCCTCGAAGTAGGTAGGGATATAGGTTCTAAATGGTTCAAATGGCTCTGAGCAGTATGGAACTTAAAATCTGAGGTCATCAGTTCTCTAGAACTGAGAACTACTTAAACCTAACTAACCTAAGGACATCACATACATCCATGCCCGAGGCAGGATTCGAACCTGCGACCGTAGCGGTCGAACGGTTCCAGGCTGAACTCGGCCACAGCAGCCGCCAGGGTTATAGGCCAGTTCTATCTTGCCGCTGGTGGTCCACAAAGAGATCTTCTGGTGCCAGTGATATATTGTCATCACTCTGTGGGACCAGTCACAGATAGACAAAAGACAAGAAGAGAACGCTTCTTTCAATCATATACCCAATGTTTTCCCAAGGCTTCCTCTATCTCAACCAAAAAGTTTCTGCTTGCGAGCATGGTGGCAGAACGTTGGGGCGGGTTTGTGTCGCTATATTTTGGTGCGGGAGTTGGACTTAGGGTGGCCCTGCATTTATCCCCTATTGTTTAGTTAACTATACGTGCTTTGTGTTGGTGAAGAACCGTTTCATCGGAGCAATCAGCAAAAATGGCGAGCTCCTGCAGCGCTACAAGCGTGGTAGACCACAAAGCAGGGTGTGGCGGCAACAGTTGCCTATTTGGAAAAGCGATCTCGAGTGTTCTCCAGAATTCGTTGTTGTTTCTGAGGGGTCCAGTCTTTCCAAGAAATACATTTAACAGATTACAAGAAGTGTTGACTTCCTATCATTTGTTTATCTGTGATTAGTTTCGACAGAGTGATTATCAATGCCACCAGAAGGATCTTTTTGTGGAACAGCAGCAGTAAGGTAGAAAAGGCCTGCTTCCCTACATATGGTGAGGAGAGGGAGTGAGAGGGATGGAAGGAGGGTTAAGACTACCTCCAAGATCGATAGTTCGAAAGTGACAATCGAGGAGGACACAGCTCCAGCTGCTGCCCCTCTGCAATCTTCCTAGTTCGGTTTTTGGGGTAGTTGAGTTATTGCAATGATTTTTTTCCCAATCCCCAGTACGTGTGTTGCTTTATGACCTATTCATTACTATTGCTTTTTTTTCACGACAATTTAAGAAGATGAAACTCGCTACACCCTCTGGCTATCCGATGGAACTGTGTGGATTTGGCGAATACCTGGAGAATGTCACGTGCCATCATTTGTATTTCCTACAGAGAGGTACGGAGGACGTAGTATGTCGCGGCTGGGGATGTTTTTCATGGTTAAAGCGTGATCCCCTTACTAAGCTTAAGAACTCATTTTTAAGTCTTGTGTATTGCTTAGAGTAGAGAAACAGTTCGCAGACGGTCATTGAATCTACCAGCATGACAATGCACCCTGTCATAAAGCAGCAACTGTGAGGCAAATTTTCCTGGACATAACAATTCTGAAATGGACTGCCCCAACGAGAGAGCCTATCTGAACCCAATGGAACACCTTTGGGATGACCTAGAATTACTTCCTCGCCCCACAGCTTAGTGTTCAACACCATCATCTCCTCTGGTTTCGGCTCTTGAGAAAGAATGACCTACCTTACACGTAACCAGACACTTCATTGTAAGTGTCCCCAGAGAAGATCAAGCCTTCATAATGGAGGAGGGTGGACATAACCCATATCAATGTCCATTAATACATGCCCGGATACTTTTCAGCTGGTTACCTGCAAGGAAGACCTATCCCGAGAATGTTATAGCCCCGAGCGACCAGCGAGCAGTGCACGGCAGAGAATCGAGACGCGAAGTTGTCAGGTGGGGGATACGCTGGAGGTATCGCTAACAACGAACAGACAGAACAGACGAACAACTAGGGAACGACAGACGCTACGATCGACCAGGTTACAACTCGAGGCAACACCGCAGTAACACTCCAAACGACGACAGTATGTATCTCAACATACGGAACTGGAACCCAGTAAGGCCTAGATTCACACGCGAACTGCGGCGAGTACCAGATTGGAAGGATAGCGCCGCGCCGGCCGCCTAAACAGATGACTTGGGAAACGCGCTTGACAGTGGACTTAACGTGCTACAAGGTGTGGCGCCCTCGCACGGCGAGGCTAACGGCGCAGGCGCACAGAGACCGCTAGTGGGTATCCAGGTCCATACCCTGTGGCACACATTCAACTACCACGCCTTCCGACGCCAGAGAAACATCAAACGGTCGGATAGTTACAGTGGCTACGATACTGAGTATGAGAGTCCACATATTAGAGTGTGCCAGACTGTGGAGCACAGCGGATTCATATCACGTTCAGCTGCTGGTCTATATTGAGGTGGTAGCAACAGTTACTGACAATTGTCGTCTGCTGATGAGAAATGACAATGGCGGCAGGCCATAGAATGGAGATGACAGGTCTTTGGCCTAAAATGTGGTCTACGGGAGCGATGATCTCGCTGTTGGGTCCCCTCCCACAAAACAACAAACCAACCAGAGACTGTCTCCCCCATCGTCACCTCTCCAGGGCTGTGTGGTACCACAGTACTGGTTGGAGTGACAGATGAATATGGCTCAGGGTAAGGTGGAACGAGGAAGACATCGCCAACCTGTGTGCGGCGCCGCTTGTTACGAACCGCGAGCGCCGCCTTTCAAACAGTAGCAGGGACGGGGTCAGGCTTTGCTTGCAAGGTGGGAAATCATCCGCAGTGATAGTGAAAACCGTTAAATAATCAACAGAAGCGACGTTAGATGTAGGCCCACGTTCGTTACCAGGGAGGACAAGGCCAGCGTGCATTTACTTTCAGCGTTAATAAAAGGAAGATTGTAAAACAGAAGCACTCCGTGAGCAGTAAGTTGGAAGCGACATGTCCTCTATCTCTCAGAGAAGATTTAATATTCGAAAACTAGAATATCCAGTGTCCACATTCGCAGCAACACCATTGTTACAGAATCGTTCCTATGTCGTAAGGCAACCTGTTTACCAAGCTTTAATAGAAACTTATCTACTTGAAGCGGATCTATGAATTGCACAAAGAACACATAAATCTCAGTGTCAGAATAGGTATGCACTTGGTCCGGGGTAACATGAAAAGTATCACCTAACCAGTCATGGATTTCATAAGATCCACGCTCCACGATACGTGTCAACTTATTTCCGTGGGGCACTGTTGGATGGGATCAGAAACAAACAGGAGCGGCCTAGCAGTTGCCAAACACATACCCAAGGAAGGACGAGACCAGAAAAAGAAGATGTTAGTCACACAAATGCACAGAAACTGATGAAGTGATAATCTGCTACGCAGTTGCGAAGCTGCGGATGAGAAGATACGAGAACAAGTATCTGCTCGCTCAGAGCATAGGGCAGAACTGACTGACAGTTTCGGCCATCCCCAGCCTATAGCACGCTGCAACGCAGCGTCCCTCGTCCATTAAACTCTGCACTCGCAAATTCCGATTTCTGGAGGAGTACTCGTACTGAAACAAATGTGGAGAAGCCGTCCCGCTCTTTTTCAGAAACGTATGTCTCTGAATGGTGTCCGTTCTATCTTACATGTCTGGCAGGAAACGCACTACTCCGATATACACAATTCTTAAAAGTTGTAGTTAAAGTAATGATGGACGACAAAAAATTAAAAAGATGTCAATGACGATGGAAACATTCCTTTGCCCCAAATGATCGAGAGTAGTAGGCATTAAAATCCGAGAAAATAAAATAAATTACACAAATAATGAGGAAGTATGGTAACTGAGGATGGATGAACCAAAGAGGAATTATAGAAGCAAAAGAAGTACAAGTATGGCATTTCAGTCTTTGATCGCTATTTTTTATCTTCAGTGACCGGTTTCAGGCTAGCTGCCCATCTTCAGATCATATATTGCAGTTACAGAGTAACAGTACAATAAACCGATAGTTCTGTACTGACAAGTTACTCTGTGACTGCAATATACGATCTGACGATGGGCAGCTATCCTGAAACCGGTCACTGAAAATAAAAAATAGCGATCAAAGACTGAAATGCCATATTTTTATCTTGAGAACGATCGCGGAAATCCCATTAGGACAATCATGTCTAGTTTTGATAAAAGCAAAAGAAATGTTAATGATTAAAAGAAGATTGCTGTGCTGATAGTACTTAATTCTGAAGCATCGAAATTAGTGGTTAACGGTGTATCGACTCTTAGCTCCGAAACATGGACAATAGGCAAAAATGAAATGAATACAGTTTGAAGCAAGTGGAACCATGAAGATAAAACTGTAGAAATTCGAGTCAACATGGAGGCGATCTATTCGCGATTGGGACAGGATTTGTGGTGGGGGGGGGGGGGGGGATGGGAGAGTGACGTTGGTACGATAATTACTCACCACCGCTCTGCAAAATTGCTTTAGGAGTATAGACGTAGATACAAGTGTAGCGTAAGTGTAGGGACATGTGTTAAAGATAAATTTCACAGATAGAATCAAATGCCTCTGAGCACTATGCGACTTAACTTCTGAGGTCCCCTAGAACTTAGAACTATTTAAACATAACTATCCTAAGGACATCACACACATCCATGCCCGAGGCAGGATTCGAACCTGTGACCGCAGCGGTTGCTCAGCGCCAGAGTGTAGCGCCTAGATCCGCCGGCTCACAGATACAATCACCGACTTGGAATCCTGAAAATAACTGCTGAAAGATCATTTTGCGCAATAGTAGAGCGAAGAAGAAATTAGTGGACTGCAGAGGTGGTACATGAGAACCAGTTCCTTATAACTGTTCTGCAAGGAACATTAATATTACAAGTAAGGACAGCCAGACGAAGTTCGTAATTATGCAGGAATGAAGAAGATAGTTTCTAATAGATCGAGATGGAGAGCTGCCATCCAGTCGATAACTGTATCGTGAAGGCGATGTGCTTTATTAACCCGGTCCCAGTTTAGCTATTCCCTCAACAGTACAGTTTCAAGACATTTCATCACTTCTGCACAGGAGCCGAAAACTGTTTCCAACAAAAGCTTACAATTTAAACGTAAGCACACACAAAAGCCACTGTGAAACTAAACGTCTCCACGGAATTTCAAGTGGCAGCCACGATGTTGACAGTAGCTGATGCCGCCACTTTCTGAAATATTTCAGTCCCGCGCAACACGATATCAGTTCTCAGCAGCCCGCTCTGGACCATTTAACTCCGAATACGTTTGCTGAAGATTTTAATTGCGAGTTCTAACGACACTCAGATTTTATGTTTACGATGAACTAGACAGCGGACTAATGCAAGAGGGCCTTTTAAGCCATCCGCGAAACATTATCGCCCTTCCACATGAAGCCCTTCTAAAAGTTGGGAAGGCATTCGGAGCGGAAGACGCAGCCCGGAAATTCTCTTAATTGAGATTCTAAGAGAGCCCCAGGGTTAAGTGCGTTAAAACGCCCCCCGGCTCGCCCCCACTCCACCGCGTGTCGAAATTTAGGGCGCGCTCCTCCCGCCCAGCCCTTGGGTGCAGCAGCCCTGCGCTGCCCTGGCGCGAAATATCTCCCAGCCCTTCGCTGCCCTTCGCTGCCCTGGCGCGGAATATCTCCCAGCCCTTCGCTGCCCTTCGCTGCCCTGGCGCGGAATATCTCCCTGCCGCCGCCCTCGCGCCAGCGACCGCCGAGGTGCGCCGATTAACTTTCTGTCAATATCTGTTTATAATTAACTGCGCCGCAAGTTCGTGAACGATCCACCCGACAAGTCCGAGACCAGAAAATGATATTGTTTTCTGTTTGCTTGGATCCACAGTTCCGTAGTGTTCCAGGAACCGCAAGGCGTTGCACTCGAACTGTTACTGGGTTTATTTACCTCGCAATGGTAAATTCGGTTCCTTATAGCCTTTTCAAGCAGTAACCCAACTTGAAAAGCGTCTGACATATTCTTTACTCTTAAGAAGGAGTGTAACCGATCTGGAGACAAAAATTCTATTTTTCTATAAATATCGTTTCGATATCTCCTGGGTCCCTTTTTAACGTGGAAAAATTTCATGCATTTAGCTCAACCCATAATATTTTTAAACAGTTTCAGTACATTAATTTTATAACTTTTCGTTACTAATTCTACGAGGGTCACTGTAAAAGAAATGCACACTATTTCTGTATTCTGCATGTGTGAAAGGTTTACAGTGTGTAGATACATCCTTCAAGCTTGTTTTCAAACTCAGTTCAGCCTGTTCCCGTGAGTGGTGCCGTCAGAAGCCACGTGCTGTCATAGAATTGCTGTGCTGTGAAAACGAGACAGTGGGAAACTACACAAGAGGTTGAAAAAGGTGTATGGAGATGCTGCTCTAGATCGCAGCACAGTTAGTCGGAGGGCAAACAGGTTACGTGATGAAAGCGGGTACGGCAATATTGAGGATTGTCCCTGCAGCGGCAGGCCTCGTACTGCACACACTCCAGAATTGGTGAATGCTGACAGACGCATCACAGTCAACGAATCGTCACACTATGTTGGGATTGGGGAAGGAAGTGTTTGCATAATACTGAAAGTGTTGGCGTTAAAAATGATTTGTGCCTGAAGGTTCCCAGGATGTAGACCGTGCCTCACAAGAAAACAAGAAAAACGGTGACCAGCGAACTTTTGGAACGGTACGAGAATGTTGGAGATGAATTTCTGGGAAGAATTGTGCCAGGTGATGAAACATAGCTCCATCATTTTTCACCAGAGACGAAGAGGCAATCAATGGAGTGTCATCATGCAAATTCACCCAAGGAAAAAAGTTCAAAACCACACCTTCTGCTGGAAAAGTTATGGCTTCGGTGTTTTTCGATTCCGAAGGACTGTTGCTAGTGGACATCATGCCAAGTGGAACATAAATTATGATGCATAAGTGACGACACTGAAAAAACTTCAAGCTTGACTGAGTCGTGTTGGACCACATAGGCAACAGGAGGATGTTTGCTGTTGCGCAACAATGCACTGCCACATGTCAGTCAAAAAACCACGGAAGCGATCATAAAACTCGGATGGACAACACTGAAACACCTGGCTCCATGTGACTATCATCTCTTTGGGAAACTGAAACACTCTCTCCGTATAACAAGGTTCGAAGATGATGACTCTCTTGTGCACGCTGCCAAACAGTGACTCCTACAGGTTGGTCCAGAATTTTACCGTGTGGGTATACAGACGCTGGTTCCAAAATGGCGTAAGGCAGTTGAGAGAAATTGAAATTATGTGGAGAAATGAAAATATTGTTCCTAAAGGATGTATCTACACACAGTAAAACTTTCAAACATGTATAAAAAAGATCAATTTAAGAAAAATAGTGTCCATTTCTTTTGGAGCGATCCGTGTATTTCATTCTTCAATCACTACAGGATCCAGTAGGCGTTCTTTCCTCATAACATTTATGAGGGCCATTGCCTGTTGCTTGACACAAGCTGACAGGAACATACTTTACTTGGTAAAGTGATGACAGTTCGTAATTTTAACACAGCTCCTTCCCGTTTTTGGCAATTGTTCCACCTTACATATGTACGATCCCTATCTCATTTTCTTGTGAATTATTGCTTCACTGTTTTTAATCAAGGATCAGTTAGACATGCGGTCTAGGGCGCCTTACCATGATTCGCTACGCTCCCCCGTTGGAGGTTCGAATCCTTCCTCGTTCATGGGTATGTATTTTATTGTCCTTAGCGTAAGTCTTTCAAGTTAGACTTATTAGTGTGTAAACCAAGGGACCCATGATCTCCGCAATTCGGTCCAATAGGAACTTACCACCACCACCACCAAGGATCAGCTTTCATCCCAATTCTATTCTTCCGTTTCTTAGACTTGACGCTCATCGGTGATGATTTTTATCAACTGAGGAGGGCTGACAACTTTGTCTAGCCAGGCCAACTGTCGTTCCGCACCATTCTGTAAGTACTTCCTATACCATGTGACACAGTATTTGTAAGCAACCTTCTTTTGGTATGAAATTACAAATCTTATTTATTGAATAAGTACAGGCCCATATGTTTCCTAAGTAGATGCATAATATTTCTTCTATCTTTTAGTCTATTCATTCAGTATTTTAAGATCTCAAATAACATCAGTTACTCGTTATCAAAGCATTAATTAAAAAATGTGTCTGTACAGCTATACACCAGGAGATGCAACTTAAAATTTGCGAAGCCGTTTGTGTGGGTCTACAATCGACTTTGGTAAATACACCTACACCGAACTATTGGACTTGTTCAGTTTTATATTTCAATAGTTTTAACAAATGTATTTAAACAACGGCTTACTCTATGAATTACGGATCAGTCACGTATTTTTAAATGACTTTGTCTTCCAATGATGCCAGAAAATACGTGAATGAACTTCTAAGATAACTGTCAAGTGCCATTTTCTAACGTTCCAGTTTTTCAGTACTTAGGTACACTTCCCACCTGCTGAGAGGAGCGAGGTGATGAAATTTTCTGGTCTGGTTTGTACAGCCGTCGCACTACTTTTTATACAGACTTACGTCCGTAATACTTCATTTGAAGATACACATTACTAGTATATATAATGACAATTTAAAATTAAGGTACAATATTTTCCGTTACAGCTTAACAATTTCATACGCTTTTATTACTGTAGGCTACCAAAGCAATATGTGTAGTAGTTTACTTGTAATGGTATCTACTTAAAGGAAGAAACTTTCAAATATCGAGCTAGACATAGGACGATGTGTGCTGTGTGGCGAGTTGTTGTGTCGGGCCAGTCTTTAGCGCCAGCAAATAAAACTGTTTCTGGCTCTCATATCCGCCCTTATAGATGCGTCTTCTCCCTTACGTATCAGGAGTTACTTTTTTCACCTTACTAGTATTATCATATACTCCACTAATATTGTAGCTAACGAATCATACTAGAAGCATAAAATGAACCTCCTTCTGAGTGAAGCACAAGGGAAAAGCCAAACAATTCAAATATTTTGCTTCACTCTACATTCTACGCAAATTCCAAAACATTCTGTAACTTATGTCGCGCTAAATGTCTATTGTGCACATTCTCTCTGCTGTTATAAACTGAGATCAAACCAATTAATTCCATCTTGACGTTTATATTTTGCTTTCTTTGTTAAGTATTCGGCGAACGTTGGCTTGTGAGACCCTCTCTTTTTTCTGACGAGACATATTACGTATTTTACAGTGCTTTCATTACCACACACGTGCTATCGTTCCGATAGTCGGGTACGAACGAACACTTAACGTATTTTATGCTGTGAAAAAATCAGTTTATTCAAAAACACACGAAACGCCTGTGAACGCCTATCTTGTCAAGTAGCGTAACATTATCAAATTTATGAAAACTCAAGTTTAACTACAAATTATTTGTTTTAACTAATTCCTTAAAAGTTTATATTTGCATCGCCTTAGCCGCCTATTCAGGTAAGTCTACGCTGGATGGCAGTTAAGACCGCACAATATTTAAGCTTAAACAATGAGCACAGATGTGAAGTCGTGAGCCTGGGTAATCAAATCTTGTCCATTGCCACTAACCACAACAATCTTTAAATCTTTCACGGCCAGCAGAACAAAAGGTTTGTTCTTTCCGTTTTTTATTCCCGTCACAGTAGGCATTCGGTTTGATTTGATAGGTTTAAGCACTACGTGTCTTGTTCTATTTCAAGCATTTCTTTTCACACATTTTCTCCTAATCTCCTTCTCTCTTTCTTTTTTCTTTTCTTCTTTTGTCAGAGTTGTTGCTCCTTTTTCACTTTCTTTCAGCATATCCCTAAATGGCGAGTTTACTTCTATTTCAGACTTTTGGCCACTGAGTGGCCTTTTTGCAGCTTTGCACTTCGGCCAGAGACGAATATTAAGAAACGGTTATTTTATTCCTTGCAGTGTTTTTAGAATTAGCAGGAACACCTGAATTTACAGAGTTCGTTATCTGGTTTTTGATCGCTTTGAGTGCTTCATTGCTACTATTTTGAAATTTACGTTCTTACCCACTAAGCTTAAACCTCATCTTAACAGGAATTTTGAGCACCAGTTAATTTTTGGAATGGACCAGGTTGAGAAATGGAATCATTACATTTTTCATCGGGAAACATTTCTACTTTTTTTGTTGGTTGGCTGGTTGATTTGGGGGTGGGGACCAAACAGCAAGGTCATCGGCCGCGTGTGGGAGGATGGGGAAGGAAATCTTCCGTACCCTGTCAAAGAAACCATTCCGTCATTTACCTGAAGCGATTTAGGGAAATCATGGAAAATCTAAATCAGGATGGGCGAACGTGGGTTTGAACTGTCGGCCTCCCGAATGAGAGTCCAGTGTGCTAATAACTGCCCCAGCTCGATCAGTCCAGTTTTTTGTCATGTTCCCTGAAACCAGTATGCGTTCAATCTCCTTCGTGCAATGAGAGGCCTATGTCATGTTACACGGATAGTAACAATATTTTGACCTCTTTCTCCTGAAGATAGCTTTTCATACCACTTTTTTACGCGCTGGTGAAATTACTTTGGATTTTTGTTAGACTCCGTTGATAGCCACCATTCATCACAATTAAAGATCCGATGAGGAGGAAATTTCTTTCTTTCATAAACAGACTTTGAATTATAAAAAAGGTTTTTACGTGCTCTTTATTAAAGAAAATTGTCGTTATGGATTTTTGAAATCTGGCCTGTGTGTTTTCATAAACCTATGATCCACTCTTTCCCAACCATTTTATTTTCACTAGCAAATCGATCACTTAAGCCATTAACTTTAGCAAACTGATAAGCAAAATGCATGCCAAACCATAAGACCGTGCATCTAAATATTTCCGTAATCTTGCCAGATGCTGTTTCATTTCGTCATAAATAATGCTGTTGAATCTCACAAGAGAAGCAGGAACATAACCCTGATAAGAGAAGAACGAAATAAAACAGGTTGATATGCTTCGTATCGAATTATACCTGTGTAGTAACACTACAAGGGAAAATTTATTTTTTGTAACTTACATCCAAAACTAAAATTCTTACATTTTGAAGACTATTTCGAAGAGTACGCTCGCCATTCGCCAAACGGTTTTTCAACTTGCTTCCTGCTGATTTTCGTTGTTGTAATGTTGGAAACATTACTGGTTCATACTGCTACTAAGCTGCCTGAAAATAACGAACTACTTAGCAAATGCTTTTTATCTCCTAAAGGTAGACGTGTGAACGCAATGAACTGACTTAGTGCCAGACTCGACAGGACAGGAGCGAGCCATTGACTAGCTGATGGCGTCAGGTGGCTTGATCAGGTTAGCCAACTTGAAAATACAGCGATTAGCACGCTTACCCAACCGCGCACTCTTTCCCGACTTTTCATTATGTTTTACATCTATTGTGGAGGCCATACACTAACAAATAGCTATGAATAAATAGTAGTAGTACGTGTAACTGAAAAAAAGCTATTTAAATTCGTTACAGACATGCAAATTTAAATTGGAATTAATGTCAGCAGGGGACGTCTGATATGACCTGGAGTATGGAGAAAAATAGCATGGTAGAACACAAGTAAAGAACGGAAGCGAAAAGAAAGTAGCGCGACTGACTGAGAAACTGGTTGAGAAATAAGAGTATCTTGGCGCAGACAGAATCATTAGCTCTGCTCTCACCCCGACAAAAGTGGCCATACACACTGCATGGCGAAACACGTGGAGCACCCAGATGACCTGGTCGCCTGTTAATGTAACACCGTACGCTTGCACACCATGGTCTGGTGTGTAAATGATAACAGTTACAAATAGTCCTTGCGGTGTGTGAGCTGGCTGATGCTGAAAAAATACATTCAGTTCGTCAAGTACTGGTTGGTTTGTCTGTGGAATATTTCATATCATCATCTGAATAAATGCTGTGTTTGTGCGATGGTTTTCACGAAGCTTGTGTGGTATTTGTTGTATAAGCTGAATGTTCGTGAGTCTGCAGTCAGTTGTTCGTGAGCAATGTATTGCACAGCTTTCCATACAGCGGCTAAAATTCCGATTAGCTGGCAGTCACAAGGTGTGATTCTGGGTTCACTTGTAACGCATAGACCGAATATAGCTTCCGTTCCGCTACGATAAGATCCATTCACGATATAAAAATTAAATACGCTATACGATCAAAAGTATCCGGACACCTGGCTGAAAATGACTTACAAGTTCATAGTGCCCTCCATCTGTAATGCTGGAATTCAATATGGTGTTAGCCCACCCTTAGCCTTGATGACACCTTCCACTCTCGCAGGCATACATTCAATCAGGTGCTGGAAGGTTTCTTGGGGAATGGCAGGCCATTCTTCACGGAGTGCAGCACTGAAGAGAGGTATCGATGTCGGTCGGAGAGGCCTGGCACGAAGACGGCATTCCAAAACATCCCAAAGGTGTTCTATAGGATTCAGGTCAGGCTCTGTGAAGGCCAGTCCTTTACATGGATGTTTTTGTCCTGTAACCACCCCGCCACAGGCCGTGAATTATGAACAGGTGTTCGATCGTGTTGAAAGATGCATTTGCCATCCCCGAAATGCTATTCAACAATGGGAAGCAAGAAGGTGCTTAAAACATCAATGTAGGCGTGTGCTGTGATGGTGCCACACAAAACAACAAGGGGTGCAAGCCTCCTTCATGAAAAAAACGACCACACTATAGCAATACCGCCTCCGAATTTTACTGTTGGTACTACATTCGCTGGCAGATGACGTTCACCAGATACCCGCCATACCCACTCCCTGCCATCGGATCGCCACGTTGTGTACCGTGATTCGTCACTCCACACAGTGTTTTTCCACTGTTCAATCGTCCAATGTTTGCGCTCCTTACACCAAGCGAGGCGTCGTTTGGCATTTAACTGCGTGATGTGTGGCTTATGAGCAGCCCAGCTGCTCGACCATAAAATCCAAGTTTTCTCACCTTCCGCCTGTCATAGTACTTGCAGTGAATCCTGATGCAGTTTGGAATTCCTGGATGGATGTCTGCCTATTACACATTACGACCTCCTTCAACTGTCGGCTGTTTCTGTCAGTCAACAGACGTGGTCAGCCTCTACCCTTTTGTGCTGTACGTGGCCCTTCACGTTTTTAGTTCATTATCACATCGGAAACAGTGGACCTAGGGATGTTTAGGAGTGCGGAACTCTCGCTTGTATGACACAAGTGACATCCAATCACCTGACCACGTCCATGAGTTTCGCGGAGCGCCCCATTCTGCTCTCTGACGATGTCTGAGGTCTCTGATATGGAGTACCTGGCAGTAGGTGGCAGAACAAAGGAGCTAATATGAGAAACGTACGTTTTAGGGGGCGTCCGGATACATTTGATCACATATTATGTATATGTCAAGATTAATGCCAAGTCACGTTGAGCATACTTTGCCAAGCGTATGACGATAACCGGCGTTGCCTGTTGCGTGAGAAGAGATTATAATTTCTTTTTTTGTTGTAATTATTGTAATGGGCTTGAGGTAGAAAGTGTGGTGGTGAGATACGTGATATAGAGATTCTTGCAGCATGAGGGTCTGAAGTGTGCTGAAAAAAAATTGGCTCAGTCCGTCACCTAACAGATAACAGCAACTTTGATTATTGTGAATACTACTTGTGTGTATAGATTACCATACCTTGGTTATAAATTTGTGTTTTGGTTAAACAATTCTTCCTAGGTTGTCACGATTGTTACGTAAAGCACAAGGATTGTGTAGGTGGAATGTCGTAGATATTTTCTTGCGGTGGAATGGACTGAGGTTGTGTTTCATCATCGTACACCGCAGGAACCTTGTGATGGTTCACGTGTAACCTCTCCAATGACTACAGCACGCCGCAGAGGAGCTGTACGTTCAGCAAAGCACTGTACTTTCCGGTCACTCCAAGACAGTGAGCGTACTGTGTAGTAGGCACCCCACAGGTATGAGGGTCTCGTGCAGCTCTAGGTGACGACGTCGGGTGGAGAATATTTGGTAAGAACTCAAAAGAAATGTGAGCTCCTTGTGTAATGACACAAATATTGTGATTGGTCACTACTAAGTTGGAAGGGTGAAACTGAGGCAATGATAGGTACGATTGTACGGAATCTGATATTGTAAAAAACGTAAATGAAGTAGATGGCAGAGTACCAGCATAGCGCATATTTGGCGACACGTGACTTTCGTCGCATTTTAGGACTTTGTGTACAGGCGGATACCAACAGATGGGTACCAATACTCTTGGATGCAGCTCCCCTCGTACTCCAAGAAATGTGGCCATAAACTGAATGAGCATGCAACAGCGTGGTTCCTCAAATTCATTCTAAGGAACAAAAGACGCGCAACAATGGAACTTTTCGAATGTTACGGAAATTGGTAGATGTCAGTCATTACAATTTCAGAAAATATTGGGTGATTTATTCAAGAGAAAGAGCTCTAAAATTTGAGCAAGTCAGTAAAACGTTGATCCAGCTCTGGCCGTTATGCAAGCAGTTAGTTACACGGCTTGGTGCTGGTTTACAGACTTGTCACATGTCATTCTGACGGATATCACGCCAAAGTATGTCCAACTGGCACCTTAGGTTGTCAAAGTCCAGGGCTGGTTAGAGGGTCCCACCCACAATCTTACAAGTGGGGGACTGATCCGCCAAAGTAGGGTCTGGCAAACATCCAAGGCAAGCAACTGAAACTCTCGCGGACGGGAATTATCTTGCTGAAATGTGGGCCGAACATGACTTGCCAAGAAGCGCAACAAAACGGGCCGTAGAATATCGTCGACATACCACTGCGCTCTGAGGGCGCAAAGGATGACAACCAAAGGAATCCTGCCATGAAATGAAATGGCATCTCAGACCACCACTGCTGGCTGTCGGGCCATATGGTGGGTGACAGTCAGGTTGTTATCCCAACAGTGTTCGGCGCGTCTTCTGACAAATCCTAGCTGTTCATCGGGGTTCAGTACGAAGCGGGACTCAAGGCTGAAGACAATTCTAATCTATTCAATGAGATTACAGTCCGAAGCTTTGGACGCGCCCCAGAAAACGGTGGGATACTAACATGAGCGTCGCCCGTCATGAGTGACGGCCTATGGTGCCATATACATAGCATGAACTGTTTGGACGTCATCCGTGGCATCGTTACAGCACAGCGGTACATAGACGATGCTGTACGCTCACGTTTGTTACCCTTCTGGCAAGCCATCGCGGGCTACATTTCAGCAAGGAAAAGCCCATCCGCAAGCGCTATTGTTTTCTGCTGCCTGTATTCGTGCCTACCAAATGCCAGCTTGGCCAGAAGGTCGCCGGACATCTGCCCAATTGAGGACGTTTGGAGCTCTACGATCAGGGCCCTCCAACCATCTCGTGATTTTGACGATCTAATACGCCAGTTGGACAGAAGTTAGGATAATATCCCTCAGGAGGACATACCAAGCCAAATAACTGATTGCATGAGGTGGACTCACCCGTTTTTGAATTCACAGTTCGTGAAGCTCTTTTTCTTGAATAAATCATTCATTTTTTCTGAAATTTTAATAATATGTTTGCCTAGACATGTACATCACATCTATCGATTTTTGTCCCTTTCGGATAATTCTTGAATAGCACGAGATTTTTCAGTTCATAGAGTGTACTTCAGCATCGTTCGTAGCATACCACGATGCATTACCGCCTTCGTCGGCGTGGAATGTACATGTTTTTAATGAAACCGTATTAAATGTTACTTCCCATAAGCAGTATCCGAAATACAAAGTTATACATAAGTACTTCCAGGGTTCCGTGAGGTGACTGTGCCGGCCGCGGTGGTCTCGCGGTTAAGGCGCTCAGTCCGGAACCGCGTGACTGCTACGGTCGCAGGTTCTAATCCTGCCTCGGGCATGGATGTGTGTGATGTCCTTAGGTTAGTTAGGTTTAAGTAGTTCTAAGTTCTAGGGGACTGATGACCACAGCTGTTAAGTCCCATAGTGCTCAGAGACATTTTTTGAGGTGACTGTTCGAAAACTACAATAGAGAGAGATTTTAGAACATTTGATATACTCAATATGGCACCATTCGTGACGTGACAATCGTCAAAATTGTTGTTCCTTTCACCTACACGTCGTTGCAACTCCTCCAGTCATCTGTGGGTGCAGGAAAACACGATCTTTGACATACCCCCATAAGAAGAATTCATATGGAGTTAATTCAGGTGGCTGTGTGGGCCACTGGAGAAGGGGAGAGTCGTGGTGGGAAATACGTCCAATCCCAATCCACCGTCGAGGAAATGCAGTATTGAGATAATCACTGATAGAAACCATGAAGAACCGTCATCTTGCTTCAAAATGATGTCACCACTGTTGTGCTGTAACTGTGGGTCTAGTGTAAGTTACGAACAGCCCTTCGGCTCTGTGATAGTTCTGCAGGACTCGACCACCAACATGGAGGAACAAGAAACAGTCAGATCACCAGACGACAAGATTCCGTTGATCCACGGTCAAGTCAAGATGATTTGTGACCACTATAACCATAACTCACGATGTCGTTGTGTCAACATGGAAACACGTATTGGTCAACTGCTCTGCAGCCCCACCTCCGTCGTCGGCTCTGCCACAGATCGCCGTCCGTCCTGCTTTACACGGTCTGCGCTCCACGGCCTGTGGTGAGGCGTTAACGTCCAACACTGGTCACCTGCTCGTGGTTTCACACAGGTTCCATAAATGTCCACAACCACTGCCCGAGTGAACTCAAGGCCGTAGCACAGCTTTGATGACGTCATGTTTCGAGTCAGCACTGAGGGGGCAGATTTGTAAGCAGACGTAAATTAAATTGGACGTGTGTGATCATATTTTTTTATGTAAAATATAAAGTTAAACACGACTTATAAGTTTACGAATTCCCTTTATTTTGAAATACTGTCTAATGATTTACATTGGGAATGCAACAAAAACGTACAGTGACAGACATTATACTACGCTCTGTTTGTCATACGTAGGGTACGTGCATATTCCATTAAATAGGTTTCGTCTTGGCATACGATGTAACATAGCAAACATGTGTACATGGACACATTAAAAAAAATGTTTCAGTTCACATGACGATATATGGTATACAATTTACAGTGCTGTAGTTAACAATTGTAGGATGTCAGGTAAAGGACAACAATGTCAAAAATTCAAATTTTTAGGAATGGCTAATAAGCATTTATTTATATCGTTACATGAAAAATGTTTTCTAGATTATTCTAGTAGCTTAGGATTCGAGGGTTGTCTTTGTAATACACACAATCTCCAGATAAGAGATATGAAAAAAATGGCTCTGAGCACTATGCGACTTAGCTTCTAAGGTCATAAGTCCCCTAGAACTTAGAACTACTTAAACCTAACCAACCTAAGGACATCACACACATCCATGCGCGAGGCAGGATTCGAACCTGAAACCGTAGCGGTCGCGCGCTACCAGACTGTAGCGTAAGGGGTATGACAAAGATGTTTCGGATAGCAAATTAACGAAAACAAAATTAAAAAGACACATTATATGTACATTGCTGTAGCTACCGTGAACTATCTGACATAAAACGTGAAGTAAATACTTTCCACATCCAAGCTAAGTCTCAAATCAGAGCAGGTAGCTTTACCATGATGCAAGAAAATACTTACTATTTATACTTAAATTTTTCTACGAAATTCTAGGTGTATATAATGAAAATCATGAGGACAGTTTAAATACACAGCATGCAACATCATTACTTTACACATCGAACCTTTCAAGAGGGACTACTGATACAAAACCTAAAAACGAATAAGCCTATCTCTCATACCAATACCCACGTTTGTTGCACCTGTATAAAACTTTATGACTACCATCAGGTCGAGTTGTACTGATTTTCCAAATAATTCGATCTTCCGGAAAATGTAGGATGCAGTATTCTGTATTCTCTGTAACTACCAGACATTCCCTCGGGATTGATTTGCCCAAGTCTTCCTTTGTCCTTCATCAAAGGAAAAGAAATTTCTGGAACACACACCCTTTTATAAAAATTAGGTCTGCAGCCGGGTTCCAGGTACTATACCAGTGCCATCAGCGGTGGCCGAGCGGTTGTAGGCGCTTCAGTCCTGAACCTCGCTGCTGCTACGGTCGCAAGTTCGAATCCTGCCCCGGGCATGGATGTGTGTGATGTCCTTAGGTTAGTTAGGTTTAAGTAGTTGAAAGTCTAGGGGACTGATGACCTCAGGTGTTAAGTCCCATAGCGCTTAGAGCCATTTTTTACTGTGGAAACACCTGCCACAGTGACTAGACGGTAAATGTACGAGAGATGGACTTCAGAAGTCGGTAATTTCACGGCAGTTCGAGAACACCGGGTATCAGTCAAATTTACTGTCTAGTTTTACAGTATTAACGTTGCAGCAGTTGAATGGCTTTGTTGCAACAGACACAAACCGTGAAAGGCTACAACTTACATTTGCTATTCTGTGATTCATTAAATGTCATTAACATTACCACTACAGCGTACTGTGTCCTGTTACATGCTGTCATTTCCAGAAAAGTAATTTTTTGCTACTCAATAGTTATCCTATTTAATAGGATATTTAATACACAGAATCAACTCTAACAACCAGATGCATACAGGGAAAAAATCAAAATATCGATGAAACAAATAAAAGGAATTTGCCCCATGCTCATTTAGGAAAATACTAGGATGGTCTACGAATCCTTCGCATAGAGTGTACTGATGGCCATTAAAAGAGCTGCACCCAGAAGGGCACGGCGGACTGCGACCATCTTTGGCAGGCAGGTACATGGCACCATACACACACGAATTGTTTATGCTCTGAGCATTGAAGTATCATCATTTATTTCGTTACACGGTTAGAAAACGTGAAGGTTAGTGCGGCGTTGGGCACCCGTGGTTGTGAATACGGGCGTCCAAACATCGCGGCATAGAGTGGTTAAGGTCTTTAATGCAGTCCTGTGATACTCCGTCCCACGCCGTTTTCATTCGTGAGCGCAAATTACGTGGATTGGCGGGTGCAGCCAGTCGCCTGATGAGCACACTGGCTGTGTGGCTGGCCACAGCAGGGTTTCCACAGCTGCAAGGTACACTCGAGAGGTGGCAGCAGTGTCGGGATAAACGTTGCCCTATTGGAAGAGGATATAGGCATTGGCGTTCACGAACGACAGATCGACTGGTTGCAGACCGTCTTCCACGTGCCGTATGGCTGTGAAGTAGTCCGTTAGGAGTACTAAAGCCATGCTGTCACGGGACGTGAAAACGCATTTTACACCGTGGAATTCCACGTTTCACTTCACTGCCGAGCGTGAAATGACAAAACTGTCTCGTATAGATGAACTAGACCAATGAGATACGAAATGGTTTTAAGTTACAAGTAAAAATAGGGACATCCGTGACGCTGAACATCGTAACTGGTGCGTCTTCTCTCTCCTAGAGTATTTGTTACCAACATTAGGTGTTTCTAAACATTAGCGTATTGAGGATATCTCGAGAAGTATCGTTTTACCTACAGTTTTTTGCAATAAAATGACAGGGAACTACACTTCGCTAAGTTGCGGCTTCCTGTTGCTGTTGATATTTTTACTGTTATAACTTGTGTGCTACAAAAGTATACTGCTTCAGTGCTACGGCATAAGGATAGTCTACCAAAAGTTCGTCTTTCTGGTACAATTTGCAAGTTAAATATAGGATAAAGACATCTGTAGACACAGTCGTTAGACACTGTACGTAACACAAGGAGGCCCGTCCAATAAGTCGAAACCGTGATGCAGTTGATAGCATCATGTACTCTAAGGTATGGAGCGAAAGGCTGCAGCTTCGTATCCACTTTCTTCAATTTTTTTCCACCTTTTTCTTTCTAAAAGAGTCTAAGTCTTTCTCTTTAATCTAATAGAAGTAGTATCTCAAAATTAGAAGTTATTTACCATAAATAATGTATTTTCTGAAATTCTTGTTGGGAAGGCTAGAAACTTGAATGTTCCCACACAGGTCAGAAGATGGCTGCCACGAGTTACACTCTGGAAGTTGTTGCTATTACAAAACTTCCTGTAAAATAGATTTATCTATGAATTTATGGACTGGATCAATTTTGTTCTGATTCTGTGATGGTGAACAGCTTCGAAAGACTCACCTCGTCTTCAAGACATCGACGAGTCCAGAATCTTCTCCGTGATTTCCTTAGCTTTCCACACCAGGTGAAAGAGATAACGAATCTATCTTACATGCCTACTCTTTCGTAAGGAAACTGTGTAGTTTGTGAGCCAAATAAAGCCGATAATGGCGACTCGAGAACGCTGAGGGCACAGATCATGTTTGTTACTCAGGTCGTTCCGTGTGCCGATGGTATTGTCTGTCTGTGGTGAGGTCGGATGTCCCGTCCACGTCGGCGGTAGCTGCATCGTACTGAGGGAGGACGGCTTAGCGGTGGACGGGTGCCGAAGGACACCGCTCCCCACACCATCACACCAGGTTGGCGGGATGTGTGGTGGGAGCTCACAGACGTCTCTTCGTGGTGGTCCCTACTTCGCCTAAAGACACGGACCATGTGGTAATCGCCTCCAACGAATAAGTGGGATTCGTAATTAAAGATGACCCTGTGGTGGTCTACAGGACCCAAAGTACGTTGTGACGGACATCAGTCGGGTCGGCGAGACTCTGCGTGGGCGTGAATGGGAGCCATCGCAACTGCCGTAGGTCGGTGAGCGCTATGTCAAGCAACTTCCAGGGCATGGTATTAAGACTACGGGGATGTTGCGTTAAAGGCACTACAGCTTGAAAGTTGTATGTAAGTTAAAAGTTGTGTGCGAATGAAAAGAAACAAAGTAGGCTAGTATTCGTGTTAAACTATCAATGACTTCAGAAACCGTTCGAATAATGAAAATGGCACATTAAGTCTTTGAACAAGATCCTGAACGTTGGCTTTCCGCGAAAGTTTAGTATCTATCTGCACACCTATAAATTTGAACTGTTCAGTTTCACTAATCATATGCACTTTGCTTGTAACCTACAGACGCCGCGCAGGATTTGCCGAGCGGTCTTAGGCGCTGTAGTCATGGACTGTGCGGCTGGTCCCGGCGGAGGTTCGAGTCCTCCCTCGGGCATCTACATCTACATCTACATCCATACTCCGCAAGCCACCTGACGGTGTGTGGCGGAGGGTACCCTAAGTACCTCTATCGATTCTCCCTTCTATTCCAGTCTCGTATTGTTCGTGGAAAGATGTATTGTCGGTATGATTCTGTGTGGGCTCTAATCTCTCTGATTGTATCCTCATGGTCTCTTCGCGAGATATACGTAGGAGGGAGCAATATACTGCATGACTCTTCAGTGAAGGTATGTTCCCGAAACTTAAACAAAGTGTTTATCCTTAGGATAATTTGGGTTAAGTAGTGTGTAAGCTTAGGGACTGATGACCTTAGCAGTTAAGTCCCATAAGATTTCACACACATTTGAACCTACAGACGCCATTTTGAAACTGTCCTGCAGCTACGCAACAACTTCCAGAGTGTAACTCGTGGCAGCCATCTTTCGGAAGTGACGATAACTTGGCGCACTCACTCAGGAGACTAAATAATACATACGCAACGTTTCGTATTACTAGCATTGTGTTCGGCTGTGGAAAAAATGCGGTGCATTACTTTCCGGGAAACAATTAGAGAAAGCTTGTGGTGTGCAAAATATCCACCCAGTTTGCAGCGTATCCATCGGATCCTTCGGGTTGCAGCTCTTGTTATAACGGTCAACTAGCGGGACACTGCTAAAGTGCGACACTACAGTGACAAAAGGCATGGGATAGCGACATGCACATACAATTATAGGCCACAAAATTATGATCCACTATCCATATAAGCTCGTGCGGGTGAGAGCACCTGGCGAGCGATGACTGCTAACCAGACACATGAACTGTGCGTCTAGTATCAGTCTGTGTGTAGAATGGAGAAGGGGCGCGAACTACATGAGTTTGACCAAGGGCAGACTGCGACGGCCCCGAGGATAGGCACGACCATTTCGGAAACTGTATGGCTTGTCGCCTGTTCGAGGGGTGTGCTTTGGCGAATGTCTTCAACAAGTGGCGAAACGAAGACGAAGCCACGTACAAACGTCGTGGGGCTGGGAGGCTATCCCTCATTACATATGTCGGACCCTTAGGGCGAACTAACATCAGACGTTACTGCTGAGCAGAGTACAAGCGGTGTCTGAGCTCACAATCCACCAAAAACTTCCAAAGATGAGCCTCTGCAGCCGCCGACCCATGCATGTGCAATGTTAACATCACGACATCGGCAACTATGAATGAAGTGGTAAGGTGACCATCGGAGATAGACGTTGGTGCAGTTGCAGAGCGTTGTATGGTCTGATGAATCCCGATACCTTCTTCGTCTAGCCGGTGGGAGGGCGCGAATCGATGTATTCCACGGTAACAGCTCCTTTGCCCCAACCCTTTTTCAGTAAAATAATGCGGCACATCAGAACGTCAGGTGTGTGATGGGGTGGTTGGGGGAACACAGTGGTGAGTACCAATTGATGCCTCGCTCCCCCGTCTCCAACTACCCAGATCTGTCACCTATCGAAGACATCTGGAATGTGATATAACGTGCCGTGAGAGTTCATGATCCAATCAGAGCAGCGGCGTTTGCGTCGAGTTTGCAGTGCTAACAGACAAGCAACACTGTCTGAAATAACTGCAGAAGTCAATGGGGGACGTACGTCGAACAAAACTTTTAAAACAGTGCTCTGAGCACTATGAGTCTTAACATCTGAGGTCATCAGTCCCCTAGAACTTAAAACTACTTAATCCGAACCAACCAAATGACATCACACAGATCCATGCCCGAGGCATGCCTGCGACCTTAGCGGCCTCGCGGTTCCAGACTGAAGCGCCTAGAACTGCTCGGCCACATCGGCCGGCCAGTGGAGCGAAACTTGCATTAATGTACTATGGCTGCAGATGGCCTGTCCTAACAGCACGAAGTCGCTCTCCTGGGCATGTGACCCTCTTAGTTGGACCCTATACGAGTAGAACCATGGCCTTGTCAAAGAAGTTTTAGTTGGTAATGAGTGTGCAGCAGACCACACGATGTTGTGGAGGAGGCCCTGTGCAAGTTGGTGGTGGCTCCATAATTGTATGGGATTGTTTACATGGCATCGCCTGGGTTCTCTGGTCCCACTGAATCCATCATAGACTGGGACTGCTTACGTTCGGCTACTTGGACGCCTTTTGCTGACATTCATGGAGTTCATGTTCTCAAATAACGATGGAATTTTTGTTATTGGCAGTACGCGATGTCGCAGGGCCACAATTGTTCGCAATTGATTTGAAGATCATTCTTTATAGTTCAGTCAAATGATTTCACCACCCAGACGACCCAACATAAATCCCATCGAATATCTGTGAGATATAATCTAGAGGTAAGTCCGTGCGCAAAATCCTGCACCCGCAAGACTTCGCAATTACGGACGTCTGCGAAAATGCAGCATGGCTCAGTATTTCTGTAGGGGACTTGCAACGACTTGTTGAATCCATGCCAAGTGGTCCGACACGATATTAGGACGTATTCCATAACTTCTGTAGCATTAGTGTATACAAAACGAAATGTCCACGATTTATCAACACGTGGGGGCATACGAGTTGCCTCCCGTAATATTAATGTGGTGTCACCGCTAGACACCACACTTGCTAGGTGGTAGCCTATCAGTGAACCAGACTGTTCCTTCAGACAGTGTTTCTCGTCTGTGTGAAGAATTTGCACACATTTTTGCACCGGGCCTCGGTTGCGCTAAGAACTATAAAGCACATTTGGAACTGAAACTAAACGCGCAACCGAAATTTTACAGAGCGCGCAATGTTCCCCACGCATTGCGTGATGAGGTAGCAAAAACATTACACGATTTGGAATCACAAGGTATAATTGAACGTGTGCAGGCTTCTCTCTGGGCATCACCCTTAGTAATTTTGCCAAAACCTTCCGGAAAGTTGAGACTTTGTGTGGAATTCAAGGCAAAGGTGAATCCACAACTAGTGATTGCAACTGTTCCTTTACCCCGCCCGGAAGATCTTTTTGACAAACTGTGCAGATGCGTACTTGCAAATACCGGTGGACGAAGACTCCCAGCGCGTTTTGGTGGTTAACACGCATCTTGGTTTGTATCAATTCAAACGACTGCCATTCGGGTGTGCATCCGCTCCTGCATTGTTTCAGCAATATCTACAAACTGTTCGGGCGTCGTTCCCTACTGCAGCAAATTATCTGGACGATATTGTGATCTCCGGAAAGACGGAAGAAGAACATTTGGCCAATCTCAGAACATTATTTCAGGGCTTGCGCACAAAGATGGATCGCACGATCGCCCTATTGCATTTGCGTCCAAATTGCTCTCGTCTGCTCAAAGAAATTATTCACAGATCGAGAAAGCAGCATTGGCTCTCGTATTTGGTATTACAAAGTTTCATGATTTCTTGTATGGTCGTCACTTTACCAGAATCACAGACCAAAAACCTTTGACATCGCTTTTTCATCCGACCAAGCCTGTACCTTCACGTACACTTTTTTTTCATTAGCTGCTTATATTTTATGACCCAACGTCTAATTTCTTATGGCGGGTCGTATGTTGCCACTTAGCCGCTGTGACTGGGTCCGTGGTCTGGAGTGACTGAAAGTAACACCACCCCGGCTCCCGTCCCCACTCACACCGTTGCCCGTGTCCGTGGAGGCGGGCTCTGTTTGTTTACGTCCATTTGATATCTTTTTTATGTGTGTGCAGCATTAGAAAAACTTATAACTAATACAAAATCAAATAAGATATTAATAAACAAAAAGAAATTAAATATTTAGAAAGAAGGAAGGAAGAGAACTGAATAGAGAAGGCATAGGTATAATGTTGCCCGTTACCTGGTTGTGGGCGGCGGCCCGGGTCTTGGAATGACCCTCAAGAGATTAGAGTACGTTAAAGCTAGAAACTGAGGCTAAGACCTCCATGTCCAGCCTGCTAAACTATTCAGGATATACAATAGAGAGGTAACTGATTTTGTGCTTGGCTCAAAGTTGCTAATGAAAGGATACTTGTGGTGAAAGTAATAAGGTAATGACTCTAACGGTTTGTGTTGAGCCTACAAGGCTCCTAGTAGAGTACATCAGGCGCATGCACCTCCTGGCCCCGCCGACAACACGACCTGAACGGTGGTTTTCCCCGATCTACTATAGGTATCGTCGGGTTGGGCTCAAAAGAGAGGAACCACAAATAAGATCCTTCCATCCAGGACGTGCGCCGCCTCTTACCAGGGGGCGTAGGTCCCTTGAAGAGGTGGCTAACTTTAAGCTTCAGATCAGAAGTTATTAGTGTAGTGGAGGTTGAGGTATAGGCTGTGTAGGTTGGTTGTACAAACAGTTCACGCTGAGCTAATGAGACTTATAATGATACGTGGTGTGGCAGTTAGCACCTTCCGGCCCTGCCAGCAACACAGCCTGAACGGTGTTTTTCCCCGATCTACCACAGTCAAACGGTGCCGCTGAAAAATTGGTCAGGTCTTTCAAGTCACAGATGTTGAAGTTGAAAGAGTCACATTCTCGGGAGGACGCTTTATTGCTCTTTTTGTCCTCGTATCGCTCTCAGCCCCGAGATGGTCGCTCGCCGGCTGAGTTGCTCGACGGTCGCCCTCATTGAACCTTGATGTCTTTGCTACATCCGCCGCATCAGGTTCCTGTGCGGCGGCAGACACCTGCTTTTGCTACTATCGCCACTATCGAAGTTCACGGCGTTGGCTCGAAGGGCGCATTCCTCGTTGCCTCGGACGCGCTATGTATCTGGTCTTGGGAGCCTCTGGTGAGGTGCGTCGGCATCTCAATCAGCTGCGCCTCTGTCGTCGCACGGGATCTGCCGCTCGCCGTCTCCTTTCAGCGACGGTGCCGTCCGGTCAGCGCCCCGGGGACCCATCTACTGCCTCACCCCAGCCCCAAGTGTTACCGACACTGCCTTCCATTTTGCTCCATGGTGACGCGCCGCCTCCACCGCCACCGCCGCCTGTTCTCCCGCCGGCGACGCCCGCAGTGGACGTGTCGCTGCAACCGCCGGGCGCCTCCCTGGGTCACGCGCCGCCGATTGCTTCCCGTGACCAGATGTCCTCCGAATGGAACTCTTGCCCGCTCCGGACCATATGTCGTCTTCGCCCGTCGGGTGCCCCGGCCCGATGGAGGTCGACCCTTCGACCCCTCCTGTCTCTCTACGAGCGCATACACCGTATGTTGGCGTGCACCGTGGAGCATGTTTTCAGGCGTTTCCTAGCTCCCCGCGGTCCGAATGGCAGGGTGCGGGTGGCACAGCCGCCTGTTGTTAGGCTCCCCACCTCATGGCATACGTCAACATGGGGTCCTCCCCACGGCGAGAGGAAGCCTTATGCCACAACCGTACTCCGATTTGCGGGGGAGGAATGTGGTGTCACCGCCAGACACCACACTTGCTAGGTGGTAGCCTTTAATTCAGCCGCGGTCCGGTAGTATACGTCGGACCCGCGTGTCGCCACTATCAGTGATTGCAGACCGAGCGCCGCCACACGGCAGGTCTAGAGAGACTTCCTAGCACTCGCCCCAGTTGTACAGCCGACTTTGCTAGCAATGGTTCACTGACTAAGTACGCTCTCATTTGCCGAGACGATAGTTAGCGTAGCCTTCAGCTACGTTATTTGCTACGACCTGGCAAGGCGCCTTGATAAGTTTCTATTGACATAGTGAATCATGTACCGTTAAGAGCGACGTTAATCATTAATGGATTAAAGTTAAGTATTCCCCCAGCTACGTCCGTTTTTCTACATTCTAATTTCCTTGTCCTGTTCTAGACCTCACGCCAGCCTACGTGAGCTAAAACGCACGCCTTTCGGCCTCCTCTAGTAACACGGTGTTGGGTGTCCTGCCAACCACAACAATTAACTTGATGCCTGGCATCATGACGGGCAAATGTGCACAAAGTTAAATAATAAAATTAAATTTGGCGGATTCCTTACTAAACCGGTTAAATGCTATGTCCGCTAAAAACAAGAAGCAGGAGTTGGGTTGTTTTGGAAATAACGTTGAGGTATAAGTGTAACCAGTAACCCCGGATTCTTTAATGAATGTAATATCCATGTGTGAATTTGCTTCAAACGTTTGAATACGTTAAAAATGAGTTAATTTATTAAATATTTGACGCTAAGAGTGCAATCGAGAAAAAAATTTGTAAATATTTATTATTTTTTAAGTCTTTAACTGTCCCAATTATGAAGCACTGGATATATGTAGTATAGGTTCCATAATTTTAATCAGAACTACCTCTTCACTGATCTCGATATTTATGACGTCCTATCGCCTGAACTGTGTGTCGTACAACCATGGAATTTTTCGGATACAAATATGGGTATCATCTGTAAAATTCGATACGAATAGAGTTACAGGTAAAGAAGTAATAAATGAAAATGTCATGCCTAATGTTGAAGTTTTATTGCATGAACAACGAAAATATGGTAAGTGATAAATTATTTTCCTTTCATCGTTTTGTGGGTGGTAACAGCGACAAAAAATTTCATAAAAGTTTGAAATTTTGTATGAAGTCTGTTGGTAGTCGGTAAGTGCTGTCATCCTGAAACACTGGATGAACACAGTCGGGGTAAGCTGCCCGTTGTGAGCGACACTGCCCCAAGATACAAAGTCAATACCGTTTGTAGCAAGATCTCTTTTCATGACGTATTATCTGTAGCACCGAAATGTAATTTCTCATATAAACTATACACAAATACTATATTTAAAAAAATCGTTTGGCACGACATAGCTTATTACGACTTATCGTACAAAACAAAGCATTTATTATTACAGTTTCGGAGAAATATAGCAGCTATAACGTCCAATGTTCATATTTGGTTGTTACTTATATGGGGATTACTAAGAACAATGTAACGCTTATTTGCAAACTCTTGTTTTATTCAGATTGTCGATTTTCAATCAGGCGTTAAAACGAATGCATAACTAAACACAAAATCCGTCCGCACTTATTAAATGCAAAAAGCAAACGAAGATAACTGATTACTTTACAATGTATTGCACTTTAAGCTTAAAGCATAGGGTTAAAAATCTGCTGTCTTTGCCGTGATTGAAGAAAACTAGAAAATTAAATTCCAGTATGTGCTGTTTTCTTCAAAGCACAGGACTGGAATAATGGAGTGTTCGTTATTGATGTCCTGTGGCTAAGTATGTTAGATATTTCCAATGCCTAGGAACAATACATCACATTTGCACAACATTTTAAAGAGAAATATTTTGCTACAGTTGATTCATTTTGTAATATAGTAGCTGCGACTAAGTAGCGTCATTATGACTCATATACGACACAGCTTACAATAAATTATAAACATGCTCAGCATTTTATCTCATTCATTATTCAAGAGTGTGTTCGCCATTACTGAACAATTTACATTGTTGCTATTTCTTTCTAGACGTATTAAAGGTTTTTATATTCTTGTGGCATTTTATCACTGTACGTACCTGATAACACAAGAAAAACTCCTCTTCAGTCCCTCTACATATATAATGTACTGAAAATACTGCAGATGTACCTACTAAATTTTTGCTACTTTTTGAAGTGTTGCCTCTATGACAGCCTAAAATTTTCTGATACGATTATTTTAGGAAGAAAGCAAGAACTCAGTTTGTGCAGCTATCGGCTATACGATAAAGCACCGGTCAATTTGACTTCGTTACATTCGGTTTCTACTGTACATATGGTTTCTAACACTAATACTTGCCTTAATGTGTTTAAAAAATTCAGATGGTTCTGAGCACTATGGGACTTAATATCTGAGGTCATCAGTCCCCTAGAACTTAGAACTTACTTGAACCTAACTAACCAAAGGACATCACACACATCCATACCCGAGGTAGGATTCGAACCTGTGACCGTAGCGGTTGCGCGATTCCAGACTGAAGTGCCTAGAACCGCTCGGTCATATCGGCCGGCCAGTGTTGTATGTCGGCTGTTTAGATTTTTTATTGGTAACGTCACGTAGCGTTCTGTATGAAAATCACTGGCTTTGCTGTGTGCAGTCTGTGGGTGGTTTGCATTGCTGTTTGATATTGTAGTGTTGGGCAGTTGCCTGTTAACAGCGCGTGGCGTTGCGCAGTTGGAGGTGAGCCGCCATCAGTGGTGGATGAGGGGGGAGAAATGGCGGAGTTTTGAGAGCGGATGATCTGGACGTGTGTCCATCAGAGACAGCAAATTTGTAGGACTGGATGCCATGAACTTCTATAACTTTTGAACACTATTAAGGTAAATAAAATGTTTGTTCTCTATCAAAATCTTTCATTTGCTAACTATGACTATCAGTAGTTAGCGCCTTCAGTAGTTAGAATCTTTTATTTAGCTGGCAGTAGTGGCGCTCGCTGTATTGCAGTAGTTCGAGTAACGAAGATTTTTGTGAAGTAAGTGATTCATGAAAGGTATAGGTTATTGTTAGTCAGGGCCATTCTTTTGTAGGGATTATTGAAATTCAGATAGCGATGCGCTAAAAATATTGTGTGTCAGTTTAGTGTTGATCAGAATAAGTAAAGAGAGTAATGTCTGAGTACGTTCAGTTTGGCTCAGCTGTTTGAAAAGCAAGTAATATAAGAGGTTTATCAGCACAGTAATTCATTAATGTTTCTAAGGAGACGTTACAATTTGTTAAAACATCAACCTAAGATCATACCTCTTAATAAGTAGATTACGGCAGCATAGTACGATTTTGAATTCGGTCAGTAACTTCATGGTAAACTGAAAATTTGCACCTATATGCCTTTAGATAGCTAACTGCTACCTCCATGACGGACCTAGAACAATCAGTCAGATTGATTGGTTAAGTAAAATAGACATTCGTCTGGAAAATATTCGCCTTTTCATCTCCCCAAACTCTTACAAGTTATTGTGGGTGCTGGAACCGGTATCTCTGAATGGAGGGGCACCGCTTAGGCGTGCATTAGTGACCTCGTCTAGGGAGGCCAGTAACGTTACACACCTGTCTGGTTAGAGGTGCTACTTAACAAGGTGTGAGGTGGCGGGACAGCCTGAGGGGGGAATGTCTGGCACCGTGGTGGTGCTGGCACAAGGAGTCGGGGGGGGGGGGGGGGGGGGGAGGTGGAGGGGAGGAGGGAGGAAGGGTTGCGCCACCAGCGGCCGCTGCTGGAGCGTTGCCAGGCAGGTGGCGCCGCGGCAACCCGCAAACACTGTGCAGCCCGCAGCTCGAGTCGCTGCACTGTGGCGAACCAGGCTGCTCTTCCTCTGGATACAAGGCGCGTCTCTAAAATTCGGTCACTAGACCGGTATGTTAAGTGTCTGCATCTTCCAGGAATAGTGTGAATAAACGGTGGCTGTCCCCGTCTGTCTGTATGTTAAGTGTCTGCATCTTCCAGGAATAGTGTGAATAAACGGTGGCTGTCCCCGTCTGTCTCTCTCAGACCTGAGATCAGTTAAGTACTTGCTGTGTCCTCCAAAAGATGCGGAACACAACCTACATAGAAGAATAACGGGCTGCCTATGATGAATGTAGTTAAGGCTATAGCCGGGCCGCTGAAACATTGCACTTGACGTTTGTGTATCAAGTTGGCAGCGTAACAATATAACAAGTGAAGAACGAGAGGCGCTAGGCGTTCAGCGTGGGGCGCCAGCCAATCACAGGGCAGTGAGCACTGCTGTTACTCACGTGCTGTCACATCAAAGTTCACGCTTTGCCGGCTTTGTTTAGCGAATGTGTAAACAATGCGAATTGTATGTTGTTTACCGCGGGTTTTCGTTGTACTGTGTTCTATATCGTTGTGACATTTGTTACGTTGTGTGTTTACATACTTGGAAAGTGCCACCGAACAGACTACGGTCACCTAGTGACAGTCCTTTGCGTCGAGGGGTGCCGCTAAACAGCCATGCACTGGACTCACTAAGCCGAACTCGTGAGTTTTACGAGCAGGAGAAAAACTAAGTAACCATTCATGGACAGCCATCAATTCCTGCCGATAAAGTGGTGGAACGTACGTCGGAAACTCTTAGAATTAGTGCAGAAACCGCAGTAAGTAAGGGAGTATTACTACAAAGCTCGGAAGATACTGAAGTGAGCCGTAATGATTCCGAGCTGTCTGGATCAAATAATACATTTTTAACGACCCCGAGAAAGAAGAAAAAGCAGCTTACTCCTATGACAGATTTAGATTCTTTCCAGACTGATGCAATTCTTAGGCAGAGCAGAAAAGAGTCTCCAACTGTAGCTAAGGTATTAGTCTCATTAAAAGAAAGTGAACTCCTCAGGTGTGGCTAGACAGACGCAAAGTGCTGTTAGAAAGGGCACATTTTGTTACCCCTGGAAGCATTTTCTTGCTCAAAATTGTGATCAAAGACATGCATTCCGTAATTTGGCTAGATGAAACGTGGGTTAATGCCGGGGAAGCTGTCAGTAAATGCTGAACGGATAACACACCCAGCACTAGCGGACATCAGTCGATGGGGAGAGGAGCTAGATTAATTATGGTCCATGCAGGCTTCTCCAGTGGTTTCGTCCCCGATGCACTTTCAGTTTTTAGATAAAAAAGACTGGTGTCTGCCATGAAGATATGGGTCACACACGATTTGTTGAGTGGTTCAGGAACCTTTTAAAACAATTTCCTGTCCCTACAACAATTGTAATAGACAGTACTCCATATCATTCGGTGATACTGAACAAAGCCCTAACCACAAATGATCGGAAGGAAGTTACGGTGCAGTGGTTACAGGCTCTAGATATTGCAGCTGATATGAGTATGACAAAGGTTCTATTATATTCTCTTGTTAAAGAAAATAAGCCTACTACATCTACATATGTAGTAGACGAAATTGCCAAGGAGCAGGGTAATAGTGTAATAAGGCTGTTACCATATCAATGCCATTTCAGCCCTATTGAGTTAGTATGGAGTGACGTAAAAATGTACGTAAGGAACAACAAGTCCTTTACAATAACAGAGGTGGAAAAGCTGTTGCGTGAAGGTCTTGTGACTGTGGATGCAGCCTCTTGGAGGTAAAAAGTTGAGCATCTCGAGAAGATTATACGAGCAGCACAGACAGAAGAAGGCATTATCAGTAGCCATGAACAGTTAATGATTTGTCTTGCTGGACGACAACGAAGACGGTTCTGGCGATGAATCGGACAACAGTGACGATGGCGAGCTGGATGGAACTTCACCATTATCGCCGTAAATTGGTGAGAGAAAAATTACTAACATTGGTTATTTATTACATCCTCTGTTATTATTTGTTTTGTAAACTATGTACAGTATTGATTTTAAAGTACCAGTCGTCAGATACTTGTTTTCTGTATTTCTTTGCTCCGTTATCGAAAGGGTGTGCATTGTAATGCTTTTACGTGCATTATTATACGGTTGTTTGCTTCTTGTCGTTGTAGTATAACTAAAAAAGAGTTTTTATATCTCTGTAATTGCTCAATCGCCCGGTTCGTGATGTACCCGTGTCCGGTTAATGGCTGACGCTACAGATCAGTTTGGTTAGGTTAGGTCAGTGGTGTCTAACGTCCCGTCGACAACGAAGTCATTAGAGACGGAGCGCAAGCTCGGGTTAGGGAAGGATGGGGAAGGAAATCGGTCGTGCCCTTTTAAAGGAACCATCCCGGCATTTGCCTGAAACGATTTAGGGAAATCACGGAAAACCTAAATCAGGATGGCCGGAGACGGGATTGAACCGTCGTCCTCCCGAATGCGAGTCCAGTGTGCTAACCACTGCGCCACCTCGCTCGGTACAGATCAGTTTGCATACAGATCAATTTATTTATGAAAATACAAAGGACAGTCACCAACAAACTTTACATATTCACATACTCCTTTACCTTTAACCCAAATGAATACAGACTCATTTACGGATATTTTTCTCCTATTACGAGTATACAAAGACAATGCAGAAGACGACATACAAGCAGATTTACCAAAGTCTTTATTAGCAAGTTCTGCCATGTAGTAGGTACGATAGGCAATAATGTCTCTATCAACAAAACTTTCATGTCCAGAAGGGGACGGAAAACTGTTGTGTATATAGAGGCTGCTGTTGCAACATCGTTATTACAGTATAGACAACCTAGCTTGACGAAAAGCGAGCTGTCAAAAGCAATGTTTCGCCGGCGCGGGTATAGACTCCAGAGAGGCCTCACACGACAGGCATTTACGTTACAAATCCGCCTTACCTCGTACGAAAACGTCGCAAGTTGGAATCCACCCGCCAAACGCCAATGTAAGCAGATACACTGTTCTACTTAGCAGGTAGTCCCTCAAGACGGACAGTAGTCAGGTAGGATCAGGACACGATTCAGTGTGTGTCTAGGTACTCATTCACAGACAACACCAAAAAGTGCTAAAGTAGACATTCTACAGGGTGAACATTGAAAAAACCGACAGATTGCTGGGACCGATTCCTGACTGGAAATGGAGGAAAAGAGGTCCTACGAACATGTGTCTATACCTGTAAATGCATCGTAGCCATGGGAGATGGTGCTAACGAATGGAAATTTGCCTGACCATTTGGAGCGTGTTCCGTGTGTTTTGCAGGCTCTGTGACTGACGCACCGTACCGTGGGCAGCAGAATGGTGTGGTATTTATGCCGGGAACAATCCGAGCTGGGGCCTGAAGATGGCATCAATGTAATGCAGAAACTGGTAACACATAAGAAGTTCATAAAATAAATTTCTAAAACACATACGGCTGTTGGTAAATTATTGTATCAAGAAATCCGAGATGATGTTTGTGAACGGAAATGCGGATGGAAATGGTCGAGAGGCAGCACAGCCATGTCAGAACAAGTGCCCTGACAGACACCAGCCTCATCAGACATTTCAAGACCTTTTTAAGCGGAAGATGGATTCACCATCGTGGAAGCAGAAGTAGAAAAGGCGCAGAAGGAGATGAAGAATGGGACGGCATGTGTGATTGATGATTTGCCAGCAGAACTGTTGAAAAGCCTGGGAAACATGTCTACCTATGTAATCAAATATATGACAAAGGGGAATGGCCTGTTTAGGTTAGGTTAGTGTTGTTTAACGTCTCGTCGACAACGAGGTCATTAGAGACGGAGCGCAAGCTCGGGTTAGGGAAGGATGGGGAAGGAAATCGGTCGTGCCCTTTTAAAGGAACCATCCCGGCATTTGCCTGAAACGATTTAGGGAAATCACCGAAAACCTAAATCAGGATCGCTGGAGACGGGATTGAACCGTCGTCCTCCAGAATGCGAGTCCAGTGTGCTAACCACTGCGCCACCTCGCTCGAATGACCTGAGGACTTCCTTGCAACAGTTATCATACCAATAGAGAAAAAGAGAAAGACGAAAAATGTGAAGAGCGTAAGACCACCAGTCTAATTTCTCAAGCAGCTAAAGTACTGCTGAGAGTGTTGAATAGAAGGCTGTATGGGAAGCTGGACAGTGGGATTGCAGAGGAACAGTTCGGATTTACTAGAAGAAAATAAACAAGAGACGCTATTGGCCTGTTAATAGCTAAAGGGGAGAGATATACGGAAAAAGGTAGAGAAATCTTTGCTGTTTTCGTAGATTTGAAAAAGGCTTTTGACAGAGCCCACTAGAGCAACTGATGGATGTTTTGAAGAGAAAAGGAGTAGATTGGAAAGAGAGACGACTGATAGAGAATCTATATTTATACCAGAAAGTAAGGATAAGGATTGGAAATGAAATGTCAGAAGAAAGCAGCATTGGAAAAGGTGTTAGCCAAGGTTGTTGCATTTCCCCACTGTTGTGTAACGTATACCTTGAAGAGATTATTGGAATGGGCTTAAATGGGAAAAGAGGAATACGTATTGATGCAAAGAGATTAGAATGTGTAAGATTTGCTGATGGCACGGTATTAGTGGCAGAGAGTGAGCGGACAGTGAATAAGATGCTGAAAGATCTGAAAAAAGCTTTTACGGAATGTTGGATGCAAATAAACACAGTAAAAATAAGGAGTATGGTCATCAGTACAATACGCAGATTGTAAGTGCATTTAAATATCTTGGAAGCACAATAACTGAAGACTTGAGGTGTCACCAGAAGTGGAAACTCGAATTGCCATATCGAAGGAGGAATTCAAGAGAAAGAGGAGTTAGAGAAATGTCTAAGGAAAAGGCTTGGCAAATGTTTTGTCTGGAGTGTGGCACGATATGGGGCAAAAACCTGGACACTGAGACGGGAGGACGAAAAAACGTTAGACGTATTTGAGATGTGGATGTGAAGGAGAATGGAGAGGATAAGCTGCATGGAAAGAGTGAGTAATGAAAGAGTACTGAAAATGGTTGGTGAGAGAAGATGTCTGCTGAAGGTTATAAGAGAAAGGAAAAAGAACTGTTGGGACATTCATTGCTAGGTAAAGAGAACTGATTACAGAAATCCCATAACTGTGATAGTCCGGTGCAAAAACCACGTATTGATCTGCCCAGATATGTCTATAACATGCATTAAAGACGATATTTTGAAAGTCAATGACAAAGCAACCTACATTGCTAATTACTGGGAAGTGAAGATATAATTGGCGCATCCGGATACGGAAGAAGAAGAACAATAATGACTGACATTGCCAAGACATTCGATAATCTCTGGTGGCCCGCAATGTTTCAATGGTTAAGACATCTAGAGGTACCGAAATCTTCGTACAGTAGTTTCATAGAGTACTGTAAAGGCCGAGCAATCGATCGGCAGATGGACAGCCAGAAAGTAATTAAAAGAATTACTAAAGGCTTTCCCAAAGGGTCGATTTGCGCCCTTATCTTCTGGGACATACAGTAACAGCGGAACCTCATACACAACTTTGGATGGGGATTGATGTGTACAGGTCGTATGGGTAGAACGGGCCACAAACTTCGTATTAGGTTTAGGTGCTCCGAGATAGACGGAGGGACTGTGACAGTACAAATAAATTAGTAACATACAAATATACACGTTATTTCGCTGTGATTCTTAATTAAAGTTGAACAGCAACTCCCTGGATGTGCTTGCCGACAGATACAATTGTGCAGTGGCCTGTCAAGGCATGCGTTACTGGCCACAATGTCAACAAGACCATGACCATCCTGGTCGCCACATTGTCCGTCCTTGTAGTAAACCCTTGTCCCTATGCGAAGGCTGTAGGCGACTCCACTTGCAGACGTAAGTTCCGCAGGCCGATCTCCACTATGAACTGTAGCTGCGAGCTGCAATTATGGAATGCCACCTGGAACTGACGTACGTCAACGCCGAACGTGATGCGCCTGTCGCTGCCTTTAACCCCTGCTTATTACAATGCGGAAGTCCATCTCATTCGAGGCAGCGCGGGCGTTGCTGATTAGGTCGCGCTCGTGGTTGGAGGCGGACTTCAAAGGGCCGCCCGTGGCGCCAGTCGGAAACTGTCTCAGTGCGCCAGCTCCGGTTGCGTCAATTGGCGAGGACAGATCAGATGGAATTGTCACCTACGGAGATGACCTATTAGTTGTAGTCACTGCAAACAGCACAGTCCAGCTAGAAGAATTATTCCACTCCATCTTGGCGTGGTGGAACAAGAATTTTCTGTTGTTTCTATTTATGGAACAGTCGAAGGTTACAGAATGTTCTTTGTTAACTTAGAAACGACGCATTTCGCCCGGAGAGAACATCACCAGTTTGCACGAAAGTATAATGGGACGACGATTTTACAAAAAATCCGGGATTATTATATCTGAGGTTATTATAAAAGCAAAATATGTTTCAAAAGCCGACTGGATAAAACTATGTACGGAGACGTAATAAAGCTCATGTTAAAATAATAGAAATTTTCTGCCAAGAAGCTTCCATCAAAAAGTAATTGTACCGCATAAAAACTACTAAAAGCAACATATAGTATCTGCGAAAAAAAATTAAAAATTAATGCAAAAAAATCACCGGGATCAAGCTTGAGTAGAGAGCGAAGGAGAAACCGAAAAATGCGTATTACGTCATGGAGGCGACGACAGGCATGGCAGCGCAGAACAAGACCTCTCTCACAAACTGTACATACAGCCATACAATACAACGGCCCTAGATGCCTGTCCATATTCACGTGGTGCTAACACACCAATGATAGGAGCTCATGCACAGCGCAGGGCTACTGGTAATGATAACCGCCATGCAGCCCTGCCGTCGGCTATACAGCGTGATAACGGCGTAAAATTGAAATACACTCCTGGAAATTGAAATAAGAACACCGTGAATTCATTGTCCCAGGAAGGGGAAACTTTATTGAAACATTCCTGGGGTCAGATACATCACATGATCACACTGACAGAACCACAGGCACATAGACACAGACAACAGAGCATGCACAATGTCGGCACTAGTACAGTGTATATCCACCTTTCGCAGCAATGCAGGCTGCTATTCTCCCATGGAGACGATCGTAGAGATGCTGGATGTAGTCCTGTGGAACGGCTTGCCATGCCATTTCCACCTGGCTCCTCAGTTGGACCAGCGTTCGTGCTGGACGTGCAGACCGCGTGAGACGACGCTTCATCCAGTCCCAAACATGCTCAATGGGGGACAGGTCCGGAGATCTTGCTGGCCAGGGTAGTTGACTTACACCTTCTAGAGCACGTTGGGTAGCACGGGATACATGCGGACGTGCACTGTCTTGTTAGAACAGCAAGTTCCCTTGCCCGTCTAGGAATGGTAGAACGATGGGTTCGATGACGGTTTGGATGTACCGTGCACTATTCAGTGTCCCCTCGACGATCACCAGAGGTGTACGGCCAGTGTAGGAGATCGCTCCCCACACCATGATGCCGGGTGTTGGCCCTGTGTGCCTCGGTCGTATGCAGTCCTGATTGTGGCGCTCACCTGCACGGCGCCAAACACGCATACGACCATCATTGGCACCAAGGCAGAAGCGACTCTCATCGCTGAAGACGACACGTCTCCATTCGTCCCTCCATTCACGCCTGTCGCGACACCACTGGTGGCGGGCTGCACGACGTTGGGGCGTGAGCGGAAGACGGCCTAACGGTGTGCGGGACCGTAGCCCAGCTTCATGGAGACGGTTGCGAATGGTCCTCGCCGATACCCCAGGAGCAACAGTGTCCCTAATTTGCTGGGAAGTGGCGGTGCGGTCCCCTACGGCACTGCGTAGGATCCTACGGTCTTGGCGTACATCCGTGCGTCGCTGCGGTCCGGTCCCAGGTCGACGGGCACGTGCACTTTCCGCCGACCACTGGCGACAACATCGATGTACTGTGGAGACCTCACGCCCCACGTGTTGAGCAATTCGGCGGTACGTCCACCCGGCCTCCCGCATGCCCACTATACGCCCTCGCTCAAAGTCAGTCAACTGCACATACGGTTCACGTCCACGCTGTCGCGGCATGCTACCAGTGTTAAAGACTGCGATGGAGCTCCGTATGCCACGGCAAACTGGCTGACACTGACGGCGGCGGTGCACAAATGCTGCGCAGCTAGCGCCATTCGACGGCCAACACCGTGGTTCCTGGTGTGTCCGCTGTGCCGTGCGTGTGATCATTGCTTGTACAGCCCTCTCGCAGTGTCCGGAGCAAGTATGGTGGGTCTGACACACCGGTGTCAATGTGTTCTTTTTTCCATTTCCAGGAGTGTAGTAATGGGTAAATTAAGATATAAATAAAATGTAGTGGAGCGTATGGGAAGTACACAGTACAGTACGTGCCAGATCGAAAGCTATGGACAGAGGCATAGAATACCCGTATGTTCAAAAGCAGTGTAGAAGAATAATGAAATAAAATAACTGTATGAATAAAATAAAGACTAGACTACAAATATTTAGCTAAAAGGGAACAATGCCAAAAACGAAAATATTACTGCGTAAACATGACAAACGACCAAGGCCCTGGCAATAAAATCCTGAAAACTAACAAACTGTTTAAAAAATGGGAAACATCAGAGAAAACCTGATTCTTGCCTGATAACTGATTGTTGAGTAACATCTCCTTCTTAGCGCGTGAATGTTTACGAAATTCGGTTTCATCATCAACATTCATGCTCATAAATTAAAAATAATGCTGATACATAGTGAAACAACGCTCCGTTGACCTGTGATCATCGTACGGTGGTGCTGGCAGCAGTCCACATATGCAGAGGTGTGTTGTTGCATGACAGAGTACAGTGCAGCGAGTAAGTGTGCAGACGTTTTCAGACGTGCTAATGGTGCTTGTGTGTTGGAAATGGTTCAAAGAACACATATTGATGACGTTATGAGGGGTGTAATGCTAGGGTCACTGGAGGCTGGTCAAACACAGCAGGTCGTAGCAAAAGGCCTTCCGTGTGCCACAAAGTGTGATCTCACGATTATGGCAACGATTCCAGCAGACAGGAAACGTATCCAGGAGCTACAGTACGGGACGTTCACAATGTAGAACAACACAAGAAGACCGATATCTCACCATCAGTGCCCACAGACGGCCACGGAATACTGCAGAAAGCCTTACTCGGGAGCTTACCACAGCCACTGGAACAGTTGTCTCCAGACACACAGTCTACAGACGACTGAACAGACATGGTTTATTCGCCTGGAGAGCTGCAAAGTGAGTTTCACTGATCCATGATCACAGGAGAGCCCAGTAATGCCTGATGTCGAGAACACAGCACATGGTCATTGAAACAGTGGTCCCAGGTTATGTTCACGGACGAGTCCAGGTATAGTGTGAACAGTGATTCTCGACGGGTTTTCATCTGGCGTGAACCAGGAACCCGATACCAACTCCATAATGTCCTGGAAAGGGACCTATGCGGAGGCCGTGGTTTTATGATGTTGGGTGGGATTATTATTGGTGCACGTATACTCCTGCATAACTTTGACAGAGGAACTGTACCATGTCAGGTGTATCGGGACGTCATTTTGCACCAGTATGTCCGCCTTCTCAGGGATGTAGTGGGTCCCACCTTCCTCATGATGGATGATAACGCACGGCCCCACCGAGCTGCCATCGTGGAGGAGAACCTTCAAACAGAAGACATCAGGCGAATGGAGTTGTCTGCGTGTTCTCCAGACCTAATTCCCATCGATCACGTCTGGGATGCTGTCGGTTGACGTATCGCTGCACGTCTTCAAACCCCAAGGACATTTCAGGGGCCCCGACAGGCACTGGTGCAAGAATGGGAGGCTATACCCCAGCAGCTGCTCGACCACCTGATCCAGAATATGCTAACCCGTTGTGCCGCCTGTGTACATGTGCATGGTGATCATATCCCACATTGATGTCGGGGTACATGAGCAGGAACTAGTGGGGTTTGTTCAAAATTGTTCAAATGGCTCTGAGCACTATGGGACTTAACTTCTGAGGTCATCAGTGCCCTAGAACTTAGAACTACTTAAACCTAACTAATCTAAGGACATCACACACATCCATGCCCGAGGCAGGATTCGAACCTGCGACCGTAGCGGTCGCGCGGTTCCAGACTGTAGCGCCTAGAACCGCTCGACCACATGTGTTTCGGGACGGTTTTCTCAACTTATCACCAATACCGTGGACTTATAGAGCTGTGTCGTGTGTATTCCCTATGTGCCTATGCTATTAGCGTTAGTTTTGTGTAGTGCCACGTTATGTGACACCACATTCTGCAGTTATCCTTAATTTATGAGCATGAGTGTACTTCTACATCTACATCGCATTCCGCAAGTCACCTAACGGTGTGTGGCGGAGGGTACTTTAGGTGCCACTGTCTGATCCCTCCAACCCTGGTCCACTCGCGAATAGTGCGTGGGAAGAATGATTGTCGGTAAGCCTCAGTATTGGCTCTAATTTCTCGAATTTTCTCCTCGTGGTCAATACGTTAGATGTATTTGAGGGGAAGTAATATGTTTTCCGGCTGCTCCTGAAAAGTACTGTCCCGAAATTTCAATAGTAAATCCACGATGCACTACTTCTCTCTTGTAACGTCCGGGCAATTGAGTTTCTATAGCATCTCCGTAACGCTCTCTGGTCAGTTAAACGATCCCGTGATACAACGCGCCGCTCTTCATTGGATCTTCTCTCTCTATCAGTCCTATCTCATAGGGATCCCAGATAGGTCTAACAAAACTCAAGAATCGGGCAAACAAGCGCCTTATAAGCCACTTCTTTGGTGGATGAGCCACATTACCTTTAGATTCTTTCGATGAATCTGGCTCTGGTGTCTGCCTTTACCAATATCTTTTTTATATGTTCATTTCACTTAAGGTCGCTCTGTATAGTTGAGCCTAGATGTTTTACGGCAGACGCTGTCTCCAGCTGTTTGTCATCAATAGTGTAGCTGTACAGTAGTTGATTTCGTTTCCTGTGTATGAGCAATATATTACATTCCTTAACGTTCAGGGTGAACTGACAGAGCCTGCACCAATCATCAGTTCTCTGCAGGTCGTTATGCAAATCTTTACTGTCTTCTGACGTTGCTACTTTCGTATAGACAACTGCATCATCTGCGAATAGCCTTAAAGAGCATCCGACGCTTTCTACTAGATCATTTATATGTATGGTAAACAGCAAAGATCCTATCACACTTCCCTATGGTACTCCGGATATCACCTTTACATCTGTCCATTTTGTTCCATTAAGAGCAAAGTGTTGCGTTCTGCCTGCAAGAAAGTATTGAATCCAACTGCGAATCTGCTCTTCAAGGAGACTGGGCTTGTTACCTTTGGGAGCGTGGTGGAAACCCGCAATTTTCCTAGAGTAGGCGACTCGTGGGAGCTAGATTTTAGGTGCTCAGCGAAGGCGCAATTATGCTCCACCTGCCTCCGTCTTAGTGAGTAAATGCTCCTGAAACCTGATATTAGAAGTTGTTCCCGTCAGCACTCGAGCTTATATACGCCAGAGGCAGCATATCTATCTCTCTGGGGCGCTTATTGTAAATGTACTGGTATTGGAATTTATTGAAGTTGGTACACACTATTCTTATATTTTGACCACGAAAAACTTTAGCTATGCCATAAGACGCGTTACCTAAAAATGGAAGCTTAGCAAACGGGCAGTTTTGAGGCGCTGGACTGACAGTGGTTTCTTGGTCGCGTGGCGATGTTTTTTGCCCATGCAGTTTTACAATGATGGGGAGCTTTAGCCATTACAGAAAGTGATATATTTCAAGGTTTCCAGTTTCTTTGTAATAGATTCAGCGCTAAATGGAATGTCAGTAATACACTGTTTCATTGATATACGGTAGCTCATCTTGTACTTATAGGGATGACACAACTCGCTTGTACAAGGCTTGTGATAAATATCAAATTCGATGACATTATTAGTGAGACACATCTGTAAATCAAAGAAGTTGGGAAAACCATTACTATTCATTATTTCACGAGAAAATATTATTTTGCTATTGGGATTGTTAAGCTCTTCTACTAGAAGCATAGATGTTTATAGCTTTCGATCTGGCATGCCCTGTATTGTGTATATCCCATACGCTCTTCTACATTTTTTTATATCTTAATTTATCCATTACTATTTAAAATTTACGCCGTTATCACGCTTTGCAGCCGACGACAGCGCTGCTTGGCCATTATCGTTACTACTAGCCCTGTATTGCTGGCAGTGCGGGATTAGCGGAGCGGTCTTGGGCGCTACAGTCATGGACTGTGCGGCTGGTCCAGCGGTGGTTCAAGTCCTCCCTCTGGCACGTGTGTGTGTGTTTGTCGTTAGGATAGTTTAGGTTAGGTAGTGTGCAAGCTTAGGGCCTGATGACCATAGAAGTTACGTCCCATAAGATTTCATTTGATTTTAGTGCATGATCATTCGTGTGTGAGCACCATGTGAATACGGACATGCATATGGGGCCGCTGTATTGTACGGCTGTATTTACAGTTTGCGGGCGAGGGCTTGTTCTGCGCTGCCATGCTTGTCGTCGCCTCCATGAGGTAATACGCATTTTTCGGTTTCTCCTTCGCTCGCTACTCGTGCCAGATACCACTGATTTTAATTCATTAATTTTTAATATTTTTTCCCCATATAGGTTGCTTTTAGTAGCTTTTATGCGGTATCATGCCTTCTTGACGCATTTTCTTTGGCAGAGAATTTAAGATTTTTTTAATGTGAGTTACACTACTTTTCTCTATATAATTTTATTCTGTCGGATTTGAAGTTTTTTTGCTTTTATAGTAGTCCCAGGTAGGATCTCGCCGATTTTTTTGTAATGTCGTCGTCCCAGTACATTTTCATACAGCCTGATGATGCCCTATCCGGGCAAAATGCGTCATCTGCAACCCACGATTGTTTTTTAATACTCCAGCTAGAAGAAAAAGACAATGGAATACTGCAAACAGCTATAGGATGATGCCGCGAAAACAAACTCAGGATAGGCGAAAACAAACAACATACACATTGCTTAAAGGAACACTCCGGAGCAATCCTTCAGTTAAAAAAGGGGGACAATCTTCAAACGAGCACATGGTACACGCTACCTTGAGATGCAAACAGATGAAAAGCTTTCCACTAACATAGAAGTCTAACAACAGAAAAAGCAGAAAGAATGCTACGTAAACTGCTGAGCGTACATTCGAAACGGTATAGATTTCCTCTCTCAGTCATATGGACATACCATTGTGCCCTCTTCGAAGCAGCACTCAGCTTCGCAACTAGCACTTGGGCAAACAGACTGAACCAGATCACTAACGAAGCATCAGTTAGACGAGGGCAGAGAACTGTCCTACTTAGGCTATCTGAAGCCTCCGGGTCCACCTCAGAGGATGCACTGCGTGTGATGCTCTTAATATGCTCTACAGAATCACTATCAAATACGAAGCTGAAAGTTGCTGGTTAAAGATAGGGAGACATAATAGGTGGTCTATCGACACAGACTACAGGTCACCTTAAAAGCTAGAGTTTCGATACACGGCAAGGTGAGTGGCATGTAAGTGACAATAAACGTAGACTACACAACTTCCTCCCTGACAACAGGGAACGGTTGAGAATTAAATGTGTCGATCCCAGACACGGTATGGTACATTTCTTAATTGGACACGGACCTCATATCACTCATTTAAACCATGTAACTCTGAGACGAACACCGACATGCACATGCGAAGAAGAATGTTACCCGGAACACGCTGTCTTCTTCTGCGGGTAATACAGTATCAACAGATACACCTAGATTTTACAGTATTTCTAAAAGAACACATGGAATATACCTGTGGACACGATAAAACAGATATGCCTATATGCGGCGTAACAACAATCTCCAGAGGATGGACAGCGATACCCACAGTGACAGAGAAATAAGTGACACTGCAGAGGAACAGGAGGAACAGGAAGATTAGTTGTAACAGTAAATAAGACCCCAGATCTGTGATCCAGATTTTTTTTTTGGTCATCACATGTCTAATGACTGGTTTGATGCGGCCCGCCACGAATTCCTTTCCTGTGCTAACCTCTTCATCTCAGAGTAGCACTTGCAACCTACGTCCTCAATTATTTGCTTGACGTATTCCAATCTCTGTCTTCCTCTACAGTTTTTGCCCTCTACAGCTCCCTCTACTACCATGGAAGTCATTCCCTCATGTCTTATCAGATGTCCCATCATCCTGTCCCCTCTCCTTATCAGTGTTTTCCACATATTCCTCTCCGATTCTGCGTAGAATCTCCTCCTTCCTTACCTTATCAGTCCACCTAATTTTCAACATTCGTCTATAGCACCACTTCTCAAATGCTTCGATTCTCTTCTGTTCTGGTTTTCCCACAGTCCATGTTTCACTACCATACAATGCTGTACTGCAGACGTACATCCTCAGAAATTTCTTCCTCAAATTAAGGCCGGTATTTGATATTAGTAGACTTCTCCTGGCCAGAAATGCCTTTTTTGCCATAGCGAGTCTGCTTTTGATGTCCTCCTTGCTCCGTCCGTCATTGGTTATTTTACTGCCTAGGTAGCAGAATTCCTTAACTTCATTGACTTCGTGACAATGAATCCTGATGTTAAGTTTCTCTCTGTTCTCATTTCTACTACTTCTCATTACCTTCGTCTTTCTCCGATTTACTCTCAAACCATACTGTCTACTCATTAGACTGTTCATTCCGTTCAGCAGATCATTTAATTCTTCTTCATTTTCACTCAGGATAGCAATATCATCAGCGAATCGTATCACTGATATCCTTTCACCTTGTATTTCAATTCCACTCCTGAACCTTTCTTTTATTTCCATCATTGCTTCCTCGATGTACAGATTGAAGAGTAGGGGCGAAAGGCTACAGCCTTTTCTTACTCCCTTCTTTATACGAGCACTTCGTTCTTGATCGTCCACTCTAATTATTCCCTCTTGGTTGTTGTACATATTGTATATGACTCGTCTCTCCCTATAGCTTACCCCTACCTTTTTAAGAATCTTGAACAGCTTGCACCATTTCATATTGTCGAATGCTTTTTCCAGGTCGACAAATCCTATGAACGTGTCTTGATTTTTCTTTAGCCTTGCTTCCATTATTAGCCGTAACGTCAGAATTGCCTCTCTAGTGCCTTTACTTTTCCTAAAGCCAAACTGATCGTCACCTAGACCATTCTCAATTTTTTTTTTCATTCTTCTGTATTATATTCCTATAAGCAGCTTCGATGCATGAGCTGTTAAGCTGATTGTGCGAAAATTCTCGCACTTGTCAGCTCTTGCCGTCTTCGGAATTGTGTGGATGATGCTTTTCCGAAAGTCAGATGGTATGTCGCCAGACTCACATATTCTACACACCAACGTGAATAGTGGTTTTGTTGCCACTTCCCCTAATGATTTTAGAAATTCTGATGGAATGTTATCTATCCCTTCTGCCTTATTTGACCGTAAGCCCTCCAAAGTTCTTTTAAATTCCGCTTCTAATACTGGATCCCCTATCTCTTCTAAATCGACTCCTCTTTCTTCTTCTACCACATCAGAAAAATCTTCTCCCTCATAAAAGCTTTCAATGTATTCTTTCCACCTATCTGCTCTCTCCTCTCAATTTAACAGTGGAATTCCAGCTGCACTCTTAATGTTACCACCGTTGCTTTTAATGTCACCAAAGGTTGTTTTGACTTTCCTGTATGCTGAGTCTGTCCTTCCGACAATCATATCTCTTTCGATGTCTTCACATTTTTCCTGCAGCCATTTCGTCTTAGCTTCCGTGCACTTCCTATTTATTTCATTCCTCAGCGACTTGTATTTCTGTATTCCTTATTTTTACCGGAATATGTCTGTACTTCCTCCTTTCATCAATCAACTGAAGTATTTCTTCTGTTACCCATGGTTTCTTCGCAGCTATCTTCTTTGTACCTATGTTTTCTTTCCCAATTTCTGTGCTGGCCATTTTTAGTGACGTCCATTCCTCTTCAACTGTGTTGCCTACTGCGCTATTTCTTATTGCTGTATCTATAGCGTTAGAGAACTTCAAACGTATCTCGTCATTCCTTAGAACTTCCGTATCCCACTTCTTTGCGTATTGATTCTTCCTGACTAATGTCTTGAACTTCAGCCTACTCTTCATCACTACTATATTGTGATCTGAGTCTATATCTCCTCCTGGGTACGCCTTAGAATCCAGTATCTGATTTCGGAATCTCTGTCTGACCATGATGTAATCTAATTGAAATCTTCCCGTATCTCCAGGCCTTTTCCAAGTATACCTCCTCCTCTTGTTATTCTTGAACAGGGTATTCGCTATGACTAGCTGAAACTTGTTACAGAACTCAATTAGTCTTTCTCCTCTTTCATTCCTTGTCCCAAGCCCATATTCTCCTGTAACCTTTTCTTCTACTCCTTCCCCTACAACTGCATTCCAGTCGCCCACGACTATTAGATTTTCGTCCCCCTTTACATACTGCATTACCCTTTCAATATCCTCATACACTTTCTCTATCTGTTCATCTTCAGCTTTCGACGTCGGCGTGTATACCTGAACTATCGTTGTCGGTGTTGGTCGGCTGTCGATTCTGATTAGAACAACCCGGTCACTGAACTGTTCACAGTAACACACCCTCTGCCCTACCTTCCTATTCATAACGAATCCTACACCTGTTATACCATTTTCTGCTGCTGTTGATATTGCCCGATACTCATCTGACCAGCAGAAATCCTTGTCTTCCTTCCACTTCACTTCACTACCCCCTACTATATCTAGATTGAGCCTTTGCATTTCCCTTTTCAGATTTTCTAGTTTCCCTACCACCTTCAAGCTTCTGACATTCCACGCCTCCACTCGTAGAACATTATCGTTTCGTTGATTATTCAATCTTTTTCTCATGGTAACCTCCCCTTTGGCAGTCCCCTCCCAGAGATCCGAATGGGGGACTATTTCGGAATCTTTTGCCAATGGAGAGATCATCATGACACTTCTTCAACTACAGGTCACATGTCCTGTGGATACACGTTACGTGTCTTTCATGCAGTGGTTTCCATTGCCTTCTGCATCCTCATGTCGTTGATCATAGCTTATTCTTCCGCCTTTAGGGGCAATTTCCCACCCCTAGGACAAAAGAGTGCCTTGAACCTCTATCCGCTCCTCCGCCCTCTTCGACAAGGCCGTTGGCAGAATGAGGCTGACTTCTTATGTCGGAAGTCTTCGGCCGCCAAAGCTGATTATTTATCAAAATTTAGGCAGTGGCGGGGATCGAACCCGGGACCGAAGACGTTTTGATTATGAATCAAAGGCGCTACCCCTAGACGAAGGGTTCATGCAAAAACGCAATGAGAAATTGAAAACATCAATGTAATAATAGTTAAGGACAGCGAATACCAAAGTAAGTGTAGTGTAAGGTACTGGAAATCCAAGCAAAAAAGCACCCAATGTTGTACACGGTTGATTATCTAATGTTAATGCATAGGATTAGCAATGTAACTTCTCTTCCGCTAACCATACACTATTTCGTTGTGACTGGCAGTCAACAGCTCGAAGAAACCATTCTGAGGTGTTCACCGCCTGGCACAACCAGTGATGGGAGTAACAAGTCTCTCTTCTATCTGATGTTAATTTCACATTCTCCTCAAAACAACAATATTTTATTTATACTTCAACCTGAAACTACTGTGTCCAGACAAAGCGCCTGCTACCCTCGCTTCGCACGAAGCAGAGCGGTACAGCGGGCATCGGACTAAGTAGGGGTCAGCCTGGCCGGTCGTCACGAAAATACTGACGCTTCCCAAAGACCACCAAGAGGCGTCCACGGCGCCGCAAGAGGTCGCTACAGCCGCGGACCTCTTTCCTTCCGCTCGACACGTGACTGCAAATATAGCCAGCCATATCCATGCACCAAGCAGTATTTAGGCTGGCGCAGGAGGCTGGAGAGGCAGACATCTCCGGCGGTAATTCGATTGTGCTGTTGCGGCACCAATCGAAGCGATAGGTGTTGCAGGTTCCAGCCAGCCAGCCCGTCGACGTGCAGCAATCCAGCCAGCAGCGGTCCCCGCCAGCAGCGAGCAGCGAGCAGCCAGCAGCCAGCAGCGGTCCCCGCCAGCGCCGGACCCCGCCAGCGCCATTCCCCGCCAGCCCTGGTCGCAGCCAGCAGCCAGTAGTGGTCCTAGCTGCCTACAGCAGCAGCAGCAGCAGCAGCAGCAGCGAAGGCGTCCCCACCGGCCAGCCAGTCGGGTCGCCTCCACCGCCAGTGACAGCAGAGTGGGGCTTCGGCCCCAGTCTCCTTCGTCCTTCGTCGTTCTCTGTCACCTTCTACTCTGTGTCTCTCATCACCCTGCCCGTCTCTCGTTTCCTTCCTTGTCTTTCCCTGAGTTTTTCCTCTCATCATAATGTCAAACCCTACCACCTCTTTTACAGCCACCACCACTCCCATCGTCTACACGTCCCCCTCAGCCGCTGCCACCACTATCACATGGTGTGCCGCATCACTCCCCCCTCAGTCCATCGCCCCACTCCTCACTCTCCCACCTCCCTCCCTATTGTCGCCCCATCCCCGGCTCCTACCTCCCATGCCTCCTCTGATCCCTTCCCTCCCCTCCCTCCGCTCTTTCTGTTTCTGCGGCCCCAGTTAGGGTGGTTGCCTGGAGAGCTACAGCTCACGCTCAACTCTCCCCTTCGCCCTCGTCGTCATCATCATCACCGTCGCCTTCTCCGTCACCCTCACCATCTCCGGCGCCGACTCTGGGACCTGTCGCTCCCCGACACATTCCAGTCGTTCCCATCCCCCACATCTCCTTCGCCTCTGTCAAGCGCCCCAGTGGCACCCCTGCCTCCTCTGCTCCCAAAAAGGCTCCGCCTCGTCCCCCTTCCCCAACCCATGATGCCATGGATGTCTCCCCGCCTGCCCCCTCCTCCTCCTCCTCCTCCACCCCCTCCTCCTACCGCTACCTCCTCTCTCGTCCTGATCCCTCCTTTCTTGAAGCCCAGAACCTCACCCTCTTCCCTCACCAGCATTTTCCTGGTGCACCAATCTCCCTCCTCACTCCTCGCCGTGGTTCGGTGCTCATCTCCTCCCCCAGCCCTACCCACCAAACAGACCTCCTTTGCAGCATCCCTGCCTCCCTCACCCCTGCTCCTTCCCCGTATCCCTCCAGCCAACCCCAACCCCCGCATCGCTCGCCGACCCTCACCGCCGTGATCACTTAGCTTAGTCCAGCGATCACGGAGGAGAAGGTGTTGGCGGAACTCAAGGCACGTCTCCATCTGGAGGTGCGTGTGGTTCGTCGCATCCATAACTCGGCCAGCCACACCCGCCTTTCGCGGGTCTTTTCCGAACACGCTCCCTCCATCGACTGTCTCCTGAAGGAGGGTGCCCTTCTTTTTCACCGCCGCTACCAAGTTGACCGTTCCCGTTCTCCTCCTCAATCCCTCCGCTGCCAGCGGTGCTTGCGGTATAAGCGCACCCTACATCAGAGTGCCGCAAGGCCCCCACCTGCCTGCACTGTAGGCAAGCCCACTTTCTCAGGCAGTGCCCCAATCTCCAGTCCCCCCTCTCCTGTAATACCTGTAACCTCCCTCACCCCACTCACTCCCAGAAATGTAAAGCCCGACCCCCTCCTACCACTCCTGAGCTCACTGTTCCTGTCTGCCCTCTGGACGCCCCCACCCCTCCTGGCAATTCCCTTCATCCACTCCCTACCGCTGAGGACATCATCAGATTCCTCACCATCGTCCTACAGAATGTTCATCCTTTTCAGCGCACCCACACCCTCCAACAGGTATCCCTCGCCGCTTGTTCCATTTTCCACCAGAAAATGTACGCCACCTACTCCAACAACCAGGCCCATTTCAGTTTCTCCCGCCTTGACACCCTTGTCTAAATCCCTGTCATGGCGCGACAGCACTGTATCCTTTTCAACAACATCCGCTCCCTTCCCACCAACAAGACCCTCTTCCTGCACACCCTTGCCAACCACCGTGTGGATGCCTTCCTCCTCAATGAAACCTTCCTCCAACACCACCACACCGTCCACACTTCGCCATACCTCCTTCACCTTTCTGATAACCCCCCCCCCCCCCCCCCCGATTACGCGTGGCGGAGTTGCCTTTGGTCACCACCGCCAGATCCCTATTCTGCTCCAACCTCTCCCTCCCGACCCCACCGAACACCTGATCCCTAGTCTCTCCTTCAACGGCCTTAACGTTATCTGCGCCACCTTCTATGTCTACCCTAACGTCCCTATTCCCTTCGACTTCCTTGCCCATGGTGACCGTACCTTCTCCTCGTAGGTGATCGCCGCCGACCTCAACATCCACAGTCGTTCCGCCGCCCAGTTACGACAGTGGCATCGGTTCCTCTCCTCCCTTCAAGGCGCCCTCATCCCCATCCCCCAGCACATCTGTCCTGAATCCAACTCCACTCCTGACGTTGTCGTTTCCTCCGCCAACCTCCTTGGCCGCATAACATTGGATGTCCTGGAGCCTATTGGTAGCGACCATCTCCCTGTCCTCCTCACTCAGACGGTCGTCGCCCCCGCTCTGACACTCGTAATGACCCTCCCCCTAAGTACGTCCATGAGTATTCCCGTGCCAACTGGAATGCCTACTGGGATACCGTCTCCATCGAGGTCGATAGCCACCCCTTCACCTACCGCCACCCTGACAATGTAACCCATGCCGCCTCATTTCTCCAGCAGACCTTGTCTGAGGCCGTGGAAGCCCACGTCCTTACTGTCGCTATCCACCCCCACGTTCCTACCTTACCCCCACAGGCCATCCTCCTCGTGAATCCCGCCATCTCTACCGTGCCTTCCTCCACACGAGTGACGCGGACACACTACGACGCCACCGGCAACTCCAGCAACACATTCGTAATTTGCTCGCGGCCAAGAAACGCCGGGACTGGAGACAGACATGCATCCATTTAAATGCTAGCCTACCTGTCAACTCGTCCAAGTTCTGGTCAGCCTTCCATTGCCTAACCGGAACTAAACCCTCCCCCTACTATCCTCTTCTCAATGATGATCACCCCTTCCCTGACACCCTTAGTAAGGCCAATCACTTTGCCTCCTACCTGTCTGATGTCTTTCCATCCCCGATGATCCCCGGTTCGATTATTCCTTCTTCCCGGATGTCTGCGATCGAATTGACACCTCTGTCCCTCCCCTTGCACCTGGTTTCCAGTACTTGGACAACATTGCACCCACGGAACTCAATGCCCTAATCACTAAACATGATTTCATTGCTACATTCTGCACAAAATACAACACCTCTCCTGGTCACGATCATGTCACCTACCGTCACCTTCGTGAAGCTCCTGTCTCTTTCCTCTCCACCTTGGCCAGGCTCTACAATGTAGTCCTGTCCAACGGTTACTACCCCGACCTGTGGAAAACCTCCTATATCCCGATGTTCCTTAAACCTTGCAAACCGCCGTCCGCCATCTCTTCCTACCGTCCCATCAGCCTTACCTCAGTCTTCAGCAAGGTGTTGGAATCTATCCTCACCCGACGCATCCACCAGCATCCCCGCCAGCACTGCCTCCTTCCCGTTACCCAGTGTGGCTTTCGGCCTTCCTTCTCTTCCGACAACCTTCTCCTTTACCTTACTCATCTCCTTTCCGACCAGCTTAATTCCCGTCGCTCCGCTATCTTCCTCGAACGAGCTTATGACCGCATATGGCATTCCGGTCTCTTCTTCAAGCTCCAAACCTTCGCCCTTCCCATTAACTACGTCCGTCTCATCGGCTCCTTTCCCTTCCACCGTCCTTCCTACGTCACCATCCATAACACGGACTCCTACACCTTTTTTCCCTCCAACAGTGTGCCCCAAGGCTCCGTCCTCTCCCCCCTTCTGTACCTTTTGTATATGGCGGACATGCCGCAGCTGTCACCCCCCGTCCACCTTCTCCAGTTTCCCGATGACACCGCCTTCCTTGCCCTTTCCTCCACCCTACAGCGCCCCCAACACCTTCTCCAATCCCATCTTGACCGGTTCATCGCTTGGTGCAACCAGAGGTTGCTCAAGGTCAATCCCTCCAAAACCCAGGCGATCATTGTAGGCAAAACCACCCCTTCCTTCCGCCTCTGTGATTTCTATCTCACCATCTATGGCCGTCCTATCGCCCTCACTCCCACCCTCAAGTATCTTGGCGTCACCTTCGACCGTCACCTCTCCTGGACCCCCCATCTCCGGACAATCTAAGCCAAGGCACACTCCCGACTCCGTCTCCTCAAGCTCCTTTCGGGCCGTACATAGGGTCTGGACCACTCTACCATCCTCCACACGTATAAATCCCTCATCTGCCCTATCCTTTGCTATGCCCATCCATCCTGGATCTCCGCCCCCCCCCCTTCCTTTTATAAATCTCTTCAAATCCTTGAACACCATGCTCTCCGCCTCACCTATCTCATCCGTCTCCCCTCCCCCACACGGATCCTGTACGATCTCATTCCTTTCCCCCACTTCCTCCTTTTCCTTGAAAGGATATGGATCCTGTACAGCTCCCGCAAACTCGACCCTCCTCACCTGCTTGTCTCCCCCATCCTCTCCCTCCCCCGCCCGTTGCCGCGCCTGTATTCCCACGTTCCAACCGATCTCTCCACCCTCCTTACCCTCTCCCAAGGTGGCCTCCGCCAGCTCCCCGTCCCTGATGATGTCCTCCTCCCCTCCATCTACCCCTCCTATCAACTTTGATCATCCCCGCCCCCACTTCCTGTGTCCTCACCTCTTGGCACCCTATCTCCCTTCTCTTTCCTTTTCCCCTGTCCCCTTCCTCCACCCCTCTTCCCCCCTTCTCCCCTCGCCCTATCTCCCCTGCCCATGGCATCGTTTCTCCCCTCTCCTTCTCCCTCTCCCCCCCTCCCCCCTTCCCCCCTCCTCCTCTCTTTGCAGGTCCCCGGACTCGTACACGGTTAGTGAACATTAGCGCTCCAGAGATCAACGCCTCGTGTTTCTGTGTGTGCCGTCGTTTGTGCTTAAGTGATTCAGTGTTATTCGTTTTGTGCACCTACGTTCACGTGTGACAATTTTCGTCTATGTATGTGTCCAAGTGTCTGAACAACTTTTATCTTGGACTCTACGCCCGTGAACTGCTCCATGTATTATAAAAAGTGTTTGCCTCCTTTTATATGTCCACTGTATTTTTGTCTCACATTTTCTTCATTTGTATCTTGTGTGTTCCCTGAGGCCAAAGAGCGGCGTAGTTTGCTGCTGCAGGCCTGCCTGTAAACAGGTTTGAAAATAACAATAAAGAGAAAAAAAGAAAAAAAGCTGGAGAAACAGTTCTCGGCGAGCCAGCCCACTGGTGTCATCGCAGCCGCCGCGTCATCGGCCACCGCCGCCAGCGTACCGGAGCCATCCTCGCAGGGCCTCTACTCGTCCTCGGACTCAGGTGACGGCAACGTGGACTCCGCGCCGCTCTTCAGGAGACTCCCGGGGCTTCGTTTGGTGAAGTTATGTGGTTACTACAGACAGTTTATGTTTGGAAGAATCTCACACTTTGAGATTTTCCTATCCCCGGACGGTGGATATATTAGAAACTACTTTCAGAAAATGTTATTTTTGTCAAGTGTTGCAGATAAAAAGAAAACAAAAAGATAACCAACGAAAACTAAAATGTACTACCAGTTTTAGAAGATCAGACAATAGGTCTTTAAATTTTGCAATAAATAAATAAATAATAAATGATTCTAAAGCGCCATCTGAGCAGAATTCATCGTGAAGTCCCTCAGAAGACGTCCAACAACCCCGTCAAACCATGCCAAGCCTAATAACTGCTTTCGTAATGGCCAAAGGTGGACCACAGCATCATTTACTTGGTCTGACGGAATTGCAATTTCCTCGAGACATATGGTTCTCAACTTTATCTGGGACAATGATGGATGCTGCAGAGGTGAAATTAAATTTGTTCTACAGCTGTGAATTGAACACGTGGCCTTTACCTCAGGTGTAAGTGATCTGTTGGTCTGATGGAATTACTATTTCCTTGACACATATGGGTCTCAACGTTATCTTCGATAACGGCAACTTCCTTGAGACTTTTATGTCCCAACTTTATTTTCAATAGTTTTAAAATGCCATCAGATCAATAGACATCTACACAGGAGGCAAAGGCAGGATTTCCCTATTACATACGAGGGTGAGTCAAATGACAAAGTTAAATATTTTTTAAATAATATTTATTGTGCAGAAGTGGTGAAACGCTGTATCACGTTTCAACATAATCTTCCCTACGCTCAATGCAAGTCCTCCAGCGCTTGGAAAATGCATAATTTCCTTTAGAAGAAAATTCATTTGGTAGTTCGCGCAACCACTTATGCACCACATGCCGTACCTCTTCAGCAGAACGGAACTTTTTTCCTCCCATTGCGTCTTTGAGTGGTCCAGACATATGGAAATCAATTGGGGCATGGTGTGGTGAGTATGGTGGATGAGGAAGACACTCAAAATACAGTTCTGTGATTGTTGCAACTGTTGTACGGGCAGTTTGGGGCCTTTATTTTCATGTTGCAAAAGGACACATGCTGACAGCAATCCACGTCGCTTTGATTTGATTGCAGGCCGCAGATGATTGTTTAGGAGATCTGTGTATGACGCACTGGTGACAGTGGTCCCTCTAGGCATGTAATGCTCCTAAATGACGCCTTTTTGGTCCCAAAAGAGAGTCAGCATAACCTTCCCTGCTGATGGTTCTGTTGGAAACTTCTTTGGCTTTGATGATGAGGAATGGCGCCATTCCTTGCCCGCTGTCTTCGTTTCCGGTTGGTGGAAGTGAATCCAGGTTTCGTCCCCAGTAACGATTCTTACAAGGAAGCCATCACCTTCTCGTTCAGAGCGCCGAAGAAGTTCCTCACAAGCATCAACACGTCGTTGTCTCATTTCAGGAGTCAGCTGCCGTGGCACCCATCTTGCAGACACTTTGTGAAACTGGAGCATATCATGCACAATGTGGTGTACTGACCCATGACTAATCAGTAAACATGCTGCAATGTCATTCAGTGTCACTCAGCGGTTTTCCTTCACTATGGCTTCAACTACTGCAATGTTCTGAGGAGTCACAACTCGTTGTGCCTGACCTGAATGAGGAGCATCTTCCACTGAAGTCCCACCATTTGCGAACTTCCTACTCCGTTCGATGACTTCCTGCTGTGACAAACATGCATCACCGTAGTGAACCTTCATTCGTCGATGAATTTCAATAGGTTTCACACCTTCACTACGCAAAAACCGAATAACAGAACGCTGTTCTTCACTGGTGCAAGTCGCAAATGGGGCGGCCATCTTTATACTGATAATGCGACGGTATGTATGCATCTGCTGCCACCTACAGGCTATTCTGCACGCTGTTTGTAGCACCCTTACCAACATATAGGATAACGGCGCGAAGTTTCGATTGGTTATTACAAAATTGAGGTTTTCATTTGACTCATTCTCGCACAAAGCTGGGGTGCTATTCTAATACCGGAGAGCCTTGGCAATCCTAAGAGGAATTAGGGAACAGGCTGAAGGTATGAATTGATGAAAGTTCCTGGCAGATTAAAACTGTGTGCCGGACCGAGACTCGAACTGGGGACCTTTGCCTTTCCCGGGCAAGTGTTCTACAAACTGAGCAACCCAAGCACGACTCACGCCCCGTCCTAACAGCTTTACTTCTGCCAGTATCTCGTCTCCTACCTTCCAAACTTAAAAAGAAGCTCTCCTGCGACGGGGCGTGAGTCATGCTTGGGTAGCTCAGTTTGTAGAGCACTTGCCCGCGAAAGGCAAAGGTCCCGAGTTCGAGTCTCGGTCCGGCACACAGTTTTAATCTGCCAAGAAGTTTCATATCAGCGCACACTCCGCTGCAGAGTGAAAATCTCATTCTGGCATGAATTGATGTTTGTATTAGGGAAGGCAAAGGGTTAGGATAGTTCATGCAGCCGTGTTACCTGTACTGCTATGGTGGTTTAATGGGTAACACATCTGCATGATAAGTAGGAGACCCAAGACCGGTCTCTGGCACAAATTTTAATTCATTTTTATAATTTCTGGACTATCGTTATTGACATGTTACATTCATATAGTTTCTTTCAAATTGTAACCATTTGTCTGTCTGTATGTGTACATTACTTCTACTGGATTCTGTCCCATTCAGATAATTCTTTCATGGTGTGACGTTTGTTATTGGATTAGAGTGTTGAATTATAACTTACAGATGGGCATTGATGAAACAAAGGATTTGACGTCTTGTAGTGTTCAATACTGGTGGAGGCGACCGTGGGCGAGTGCGGAGGTCGTCGAGTGCGCAGTTTGTAGTGTAAGACGCCGTGGTCTCCTGACCTTCATTGCTTACATATTCCGCCCACACAATCATATTCCGCCCATCAAGACGCTTCATTCGAACCCAAACACGATAAGATAAAGTCAATGTTGTATGAATTCATGTAAACGGTATACAAATAACTAGTAAATCGCAAATGTGCTCCGAGATTGAAATACTCAAGGCTGGTGTACACACACACATTCAAGACATGACGGTCACAGGAATTTTAGTTTGGGAGACGCAAACCACACGCTGGGGGCTGGTTCCCTCAGAGGATGACTCAGCCTATCTACGTTGGCCGGTGATCACCCATAGAGCAGACAGCGTTTGCCGGAGGGAAAGGAGAAAACGACCCCGTGTTCGGCTTAAAAGCAAAATCCGCTAAATGGTGTGGGAGCGCCCAGCCTATGCATTCTTTACAAACATATCACGAAGTTTCAGAGATTTTCACAGGGAGACAGCAAACGCCAAATGCCGATGCTGCAGATTTCCAGATTGGTCACCTTAAACGAAACGTCATTCTCCCGATTTAAAAGAGCAATGCTGATTGGCAGACGATATTCCTGACGCCTTGAGCTGAAGGAGTAATGGAAGAGACCAAAAGATAAACCCTTCCACACCTGGCGTGGAGAGGGGCCGTTCCGTTGTCGCTCTTGGAGCGAGAAGACGTAACAAGAGTGTGTGCGCTCGTACGTGTACTCAAAGAGTGAGGAACAAGTCTCTCCTCAGTACTTCACTGCGAGAGCACCTCTGTCGATAGTTAACTGGAGTGTGACTCTATACTGAGTCCTTGCGATTAGGCGTTGTTCACTGTGTTGGCCGACACACTTATTGTGCTGTGTGAACAGACAGAGTTATAGTTAAACGCCTGCGAGCGAATGTTTTGAGTGGCACCATGGTGGACTCTTTATCTGACCAGTGTACCACACCAATAGTTAGAGTAGGGGTGAATAGGAGTCCTTGACTTCATCAAGGTAGAGTGAGAGTTTGATTGGCGAAGGTTAATCAAGAAAGGACGAGAGTTATCTTATTTGGCAGCAGCGAGTGTCACAGACAGCAGAAATCGCAGCTTATGGTATTCTGCGCTACAGCTCTTGCGAGCACCACATTTCCTCCACAACAGTGTACTTCACTGCATTTCACACGTGACAGCTGTTGTGGTTGGCAGGAGAGCCAACACCATTACTACAGGAGGCCGAAATGCACGCGTTTTAGCTCACGCAGATTGGCGTGTGGTTTGGAACATGACAAAGAATTAGAATTGAGAGAAACGGTCGTAGCTGGTGGAACACTTAACTTTAATCCATTAATGACGAACGTAGCTCTTGATGATACATGGTTTACAATATGAATAGTACTGATAATGGCGCATTGCTACGTCGTAGCAAATAACGTAGCTGAAGGCTATGCTAGCTATCGTCTCGGCAAATGAGAGCGTAGAAGTCAGTGAACCATCGCTAGCAAAGTCGGCTGTACAACTGGGCGGGTGCTAGGAAGTCTCTCTAGACCTGCCGTGTGGCGGCGCTCAGTCTGCAATCACTAATAGTGGCGACACGCGGGTCCGACGTATACTACCGGACCGCGGCCGATTTAGAGGCTACCACCTAGCAAATGTGGTGTCTGGCGGTGACACCACAACAGCCTCGACCGTACCTAACAACATTCTAACGGATAATTATTCAAGTTGAGTAGGCGCGGCTCTCAGCCATTCTGCCAAGTTAATAACATTCTTAAAGTTTGTATAGATATTTCATTAGCAAATCCTATCCTTGAGAGGTAACTTCACATTCCGAAAATAAACCGGAAATAACGTGTTCAGTTCATAACTAAAAGTGCTATTGTGATTTCTCAGAATTATATGCAAAATAAATAATAATTTTCATTAGTTTCATGTTTTTCTTACATTAACTAGCACTACTCCAGTACCCAAGTACCCAACTAGTTACGTAAGAAATTTTGTGAATTTTTGTGTCCTTTCTTTACAGCGGACGACTCCAGAAGTAATTTATTGCTGTAAGTTTTTCAGGCATTTTTAGAACGATAGGAGCGTCTGTCTGATTTCTGTAGTAGTGTGGGGGTGGAAATAGCATCTTGCAGGAGCCACAGGGTAAAGGGTACATCTCAGATTAATCCGTTGTGCAGAATGACAGAACAGCACCCACACGTACACCACAGAGAAGAGGAAGGAAGGAGACGGGTGCGTCTCCAAAGGTCGCTCACGGACGAGGAGGGCTCGGCACGCCGGCTGGGCGCAAATCATCTCGAGAGGGGGCGGAAGCGGAGCGGCAAGTGGGTGCCCGCAGTCCACAATCTACATAATGGGCCCCCGCGACGGCCCTCATTGTTCCTGCCCAGCCTCGGCCCGGCCGTGTCCATTAGGAGCGCGCGGCGACAGTCGCCTGTTGTCACCGAGCCGGGCGCTCGCCCGCGGCGGGGGCGAACACCTGCCTCACTGGGGCGGCAGCAGCCGAGCTCTCAAGTGCAGGGTGAGGGCGTCTCTTCCGTCGCACTCCTACATAGCGATGAGCCACGATGACAATGCGAGGACTGTTTTTTTTTTTTTTTACATCCGATCGGTCGCGAAATGGAATCCATGTCGTTGTTGTTGTGACCTTCAGTCCGGAGGCTGGTTTGATGCAGCTCTCCACGCTACTCTATCTTGCGCGAGCCGCCTCATCTCCGAGCAAATACTGCAACCTACATCTTTCTAAATCTGTTTACTTCATTCAACTCTTGGTCTCACTTTAAGACTTTTACCGTACCTCCAATACCAAAATTCCTTAATGTTTCAAACTGTGTCCTATCAAACTACCCTTCATATCATCATGTTGTGTCCCCAATTCTGTTCTGTACTTGCTCATTTGTTACGTGATTTAGCCACCTAATCTTCAACATTATTCTGTAGCACCACACTTCGAAATCTTTTGTCTAAACTGTTTATCGGGCGCCACGCGGGATTAGCCGAGCGACTAGGGCGCTGTAGTGATGGACTGTGCGGCTGGTCCCGGCGGAGGTTGGAGTCCTCCCTCGGGCATGGGTGTGTGTGTTTGTCCTTAGGGTGATTTAGGTTAAGTAGTGTGAAAGCTTAGGGACTGATAACCTTAGCAGTTAAGTCCCATAAGATTTCACACACATCTGATATTGTTTATCAACCATGTTTCATATCCACACATGGCCACAGTCCAGACAGTTACTTTCAGAGACTTCCTAGCACTTGAATCTATATTCGAAGTTAAAACATTTCTCTTCTTCAGAAAAGCTTTTCAAACAATCACCAGCATACATTTTACACAGTCTCTACTTCGGCCATCATCAGTTACTTTGCTGCCCAAATAGCAAAAATCACCGACTACTTTGTCTCGTTTCCTAACCTAAGTCTCTAAGCATCACCTGATTTTAATTCGACTACATTCTATTATCCTTATTTTGCTTCTGTTGATATTCATCTTATATCCACCTTTGAAGGCACTGTCCACTTCATTCAACTGCTCTTCCAAGTCGTTTACTGTCTCTGACAGAATTACAACGTCATCAGCAAACCTCAGGCTTATTATTTCTCCTCCCTGAACTTTACTCCCCACTCCAGATTTAGTTGCGGTTTCCTACACTGTTTGTTCAATGTACATACTGAGTAACATCGGCAATAGACTACAACCATGTCTCACTCCCTGTGAATCACTGCCTTCATTTCGTGCAACTCGACTCTTATCACTGCCGTGTGGTTTCTCAACAACTTGTAAACTGCCTTTCTATCCCTTTATTTTACCCCTGCTACTTTCGGAATATCAGAGAGTGTATTCCAGTCAACATTCTCAAAAGCTTTCTATAAATCCACAGATGATGCATATGTAGGTTTGCCTATCCTTAACCTATCTTCTAAGATAAGCTGTAGAGTCGGTATTGCTTCGCATGTTCCCACACTTCTCCGGAAACGTAAGTGATCTTCTCCGAGGTCGAATTCGACCAGTTTTTCCATTCTACTGTCGAGAATTAATGTTAGTTCAAATGGTTCAAATGGCTCTGAGGTCATCACTCCCCTACAACTTAGAACTACTTAAACCTAACTAACCTAAGGACATCACACACATCCATGCCAAAGGCAGGATTCGAACCTACGACCGCAGGGATCGCGCGGTTCCAGACTGTAGCGCCTAGAACCACTCGGCCCCTCCGGCCGGTCCAGATGGAACAGCTGGCATGATTGGTTCTCTCAATGCTATCAGTAGCTCTGACGGAATGTCTACCCTCGTGTACATACTTCGAGTTACGTCTTTCAAAGCTTTGTAAAATTTTTGTACCAGTATCATATTTTCCATGAGAAAAAGACTGAATAATCAACGAAAGGATAATGTTCTACGAGTCGGGGCGTAGAATGTCAAAAGCTTGAACGTGATAGGGAAACTAGAAAATCTGAAAGGCGAAATGCAAGGCTCAATCTAGATATAGTAGGGGTCAGTGAAGTGAAGTGGAAGGAAGACAAGGATTTCTGGTCAGATGAGAATCGGGCAATATCAATAGCAGCAGAAAATGGTATAACAGGTGTAGGATTCGTTATGAATAGGAAGGTAGGGCAGAGGGTGTGTTACTGTGAACAGTTCAGTGACCGGGTTATTCTAATCAGAATCGACAGCAGACCAACACCGACAACGATAGTTCAGGCATACATGCCGACGTCGCAAGCTGAAGATGAACAGATAGAGAAAGTGTATGAGGATATTGAAAGGGTAATGCAGTATGTAAAGGGGGACGAAAATCTAATAGTCATGGGCGACTGGAATGCAGTTGTAGGCGAAGGAGTAGAAGAAAAGTTTACATGAGAGTATGGGCTTGGGACAAGGAATGAAAGAGGAGAAAGAGTAATTAAGTTCTGTAACAAGTTTCAGCTAGTAATAGCGAATACCCTGTCCAAGAATCACAAGAATCACTTGGAAAAGGCTGGGAGATACGGGAAGATTTCAATTAGACTACATCATGGTCAGACAGAGATTCCGAAATCAGATACTGGATTTTAAGGCGTACCTAGGAGCAGATATAGACTCAGATCACAATATAGTAGTGATGAAGAGTAGGCTGAAGTTCAAGACATTAGTCAGGAAGAATCAATACGCAAAGAAGTGGGATACTGAAGTTCTAAGGAATGACGAGATACGTTTGAAGTTCTCTAACGCTATAGATACAGAAATAAGGAATAGCACAGTAGGCAGCACAGTTGAAGAGGAATGCACATCTCTAGAAAGGCCCATCAGAGAAGTTGGGAAGGAAACCATAGGTACAAAGAAGGTAGCCGCGAAGAAACCATGGGTACCGGAAGAAATACTTCAGTTGATTGATGAAAGGAGGAAGTACAAACATGTTCCGGGAAAATCAGGCATACAGAAATACAAGTCGCTGAGAAATGAATAAATAGGAAGTGCAGGGAAGCTAAGACGAAATGGCTGCAGGAAAAATGTGAAGACATCGAAAGAGATATGATTGTCGGAAGGACAGACTCAGCATACAGGACAGTCAAAACAACCTTTGGTGACATTAAAAGCGACGGTGGTAACATTAAGAGTGTAGCTGGAATTCCACTGTTAAATTCAGAGGAGAGAGCAGATAGGTGGAAAGAATAGATTGAAAGCTTCTATGAGGGAGAAGATTTGTCTGACGTGATAGAAGAAGAAACAGGAGTCGATGTAGAAGAGGTAGGGGATCCAGTATTAGAATCGGAATTTAAAAATCTTTGGAGGACTTGCGGTCAAATAAAGCAGAAGGGATAGATAACATTCCATCAGAATTTCTAAAATCATTAGGGGAAGTGGCACCAAAACGACTATTCACGTTGGTGTGTAGAATGTATGAGTCTGGCGACATACCATCTGACTTTCAGAAAAGCATCATCCACACAATTCCGAAGACGGCAAGAGCTGACAAGTGCGAGAATTATCGCACAATCAGCTTAACAGCTCATGCATCGAAGCTGCTTACAAGAATAATATACAGAAGAATGGAAAAGAAAATTGGGAATGCGCTGGGTGACGATCAGTTTGGCTTTAGGAAAAGTAAAGGCACGAGAGAGGCAATTCTGACGTTACGGATAATAATGGAAGCAAGGCTAAAGAAAAATCAAGACACGTTCATAGGATTGGTCGACCTGGAAAAAGCGTTTGACAATATAAAACGGTGCAACCTGTTCGAGATTCTGAAAAAAGTAGGGGTAAACTACAGGGAGAGACGGGTCATATACAATATGTACAAAAACAAAGAGGGAATAATAAGAGTGGACGATCAAGAACGAAGTGCTCGTATTAAGAAGGGTGTAAGTCAAGGCTGTAGCCTTTCGCCCCTACTCTTCAATCTGTACATCGAGGAAGCAATGATGGAAATAAAAGAAAGGTTCAGGAGTGGAATTAAAATACAAGGTGAAAGGATATCAATGATACGATTCGCTGATGACATTGCTATCCTGAGTGAAAGTGAAGAAGAATTAAATGATCTGCCGAACGGAATGAACAATCTAATGAGTACACAGTATGGTTTGAGAGTAAATCGGAGAAAGTCGAAGGTAATGAGAAGTAGTAGAAATGAGAACAGGGAGAAACTTAACATCAGCATTGATGGTCACGAAGTCAATGAAGTTAAGGAATTCTGCTACCTAGGCAGTAAAATAACCAATGACGGACGGAGCAAGGAGGACATCAAAAGCAGACTCGCTGTGGCAAAAAAGGCATTTCTGGCCCAGAGAAGCCTACTAATATCAAACACCGTTCTTAATTTGAGGACGAAATTTCTGATGATGTACGTCTGGAGTACAGCATTGTATGGTAGTGAAACATGGACTTTGGGAATACCGGAACAGAAGAGAATCGAAGCATTTGAGATGTGGTGCTATAGACGAATGTTGAAAATTAGGTGGACTGATAAGGTAAGGAATGAGGAAATTCTACACAGAATCGGAGAGGAAAGGAATATGTGGGAAACACTGATAAGGAGAAGGGACAGGATGATAGGACAACCTCTAAGACATGAGGGAATGACTTCAATCGTACTAGAGGGAGCTGTAGAGGGCAAAAACTGTAGAGGAAGACAGAGATTGGAATACGTCAAACAAATAATTGAGGACGTAGGTTGGAAGTGCTACTCTGAGATGAAGAGGTTAGCACAGGAAAGGAATTCGTGGCGGGCAGCTTCAAACCAGTCAGTAGAATGATGACAAAAATAAAATATTTTTTTCCATGTCATCTTTGTCTACGTTTAATTCCGTTTCTATAATATTACTTTCATCTCCCTTGTATGGCCCTCTATATACTCGTTTCATCTTCCATTTCTCACTTCTCTGCTTAAAACCGGTTAACCATCAGCGCTCTTTATGTCCGTACAGTTGCTTCTCTTTTTTCCAAAGGTCTCTTTAATTTTCCTGTAGATGGTATCTATCTTTCCGCCACTGGAAAATGCTTCTATATCCTCCAGAATGAGATTTTCACTCTGGAGCGCAGTGTGCGGTGGTATGAAACTTCCTGGCAGATTAAAACTGTTTGCCGAACTGAGACTCGAACTTCGCGAGCAAGTGCTCTACCATCTGAGCTGAACAACCGATTGGTCAGCCGATAGCTTTTTCGTCGAGTAGTTTCTTTTTTTTCAACCGAATGAAACAGCTGAATGAAATAGTCCTCTGCGGCCATGTCAGCTATATAAATGTATTCACTCAGTCTCCAGATATGAGTAGTTTTATTCAATGAGAGACAACCGACTGAAATAAGTTTCCTCGTTTGTGGCCGTTATATTCATATTTTCACTCACTCACCGAACTTCAGTGATAATATTACATACTTTTTCAGCATTTTCGGCTTTTCATGAATCACAAATAGGGTTGATATTTTTTTATTTCAAGGATAAATGTATGTGTCTAAAAATAAAGTATTTTCAAAAAAGCATTTAGTTACTTAAACTGGAATAATCGTACCTGAGGTATTAAATATCAAAAAGTATAATATCTAGTGCGGCACTGTAATTTATGCATAGATAAATAACAGTCACTTTTAAAGACGTTTTTATTAGGTTAGTTACTTGTCTGCATTTGAATTTTGCAACTGATTTTAAACGAACTTCCCTATAAGCTAGAGACTTGAAATTTTCCAGAATGTTCAGAACTGGATGACACTGCAATATTCACTTACTTTCGAGTCTGATGTATGGCGAAGAGAATTTGGTGAAAAATTTTTATTTCCCTGTTTAACTCTTCCAGTCGCGAATGATTCGCAGTTGAGAACTACTTATGCTAACCTTCATTGTGAATTTGATTCTCTCCAGTTTTTACACTTCCGTAGGAGGAAGCAATATATTCGTTGACTCATTTGAAGTGAAACTGAAATAAATCAGAAATTAACTGTCTCCGTCGTAACCTCATGAAAATTTTTGAAATAGCCTGAAAAATTTCATACATACAGAAGATTATAAAGCAGAAAATAACCATTTAAATAAAAATCTTTTTAATATGACACTTTTTCCACTTGAAGAGAAAGAATGAATAATTCAGTCAATATGCAAAGCTCCAACGGTGTCGAATATTTGCATTCGATTGCTCCGACAGAGTGCTTTCACTCGGAAAAAATAAATGAATACTAATCCAATCAACACGTAAAACTGCAACCGACTGACTCGATTGTTCCGTTAGTTTGTTCCTAAAGACTAGGTTCAGTCAAAACATTGAATGAGTAGCGTGACCAAATGAACAACTGTTTTCATTCGGTTGTTCCCGCAGACTAGCTTCACTCAAAAGAATGGCTGTCTAATTAAATCGATAGTAAAACTACAACCGAGTAAGTCGATTGTTCTCCAACAAATGAATGAGTCGATTGTTTTAATTCGATTTTTGCCATCACTAGAAGCTATCGCAACAAAGACAACAACAAGGTCAAGAACAGCGGAGACACAAATCAGAGAGGTGACCAAAGAAAGTTACTGGGTGACAAGCAATGTAGTTATCAAACAGTTCTGGTGCAGTGGAGATAGATTATAAGGTCTCAAGCGCTGAACTGACTGACTAATGATGAAACGGTTGGTATTACAACTACTTCTGTTTCAGGATCCAGAGTCCTTTCGACGCTCTGTCTTATGAGCCTTGCTGGCTCCGACTCGGAGGTGGTGTTCTTTTTCTGGAATTAGAACCTGAAATGACGATGGATGCTGCTAAGCGGAACTCTGAGTTCATGGGCGCAGCACTGAGCCGCCGCGGTGGCCCATAGAGGTTATCTAGGTCTGTCTCTTCTGCAGACATTAAACTCCATAGCACCCTACACCAGACTGCGTACAGTGAGAACATTAATAAAAACGACAAACTGCAGTGGTGGGTTCCTGAGGAAGCGAAGTACTACGAACATGTGCCCGGAAATGGACTACGTTCGTGGAACAACAACAAATCATCCCGGCGCTGCATCGCCTTCACTTCACAACAGATGTTCAAAGTGGCCTCCCTGGGATATAATGCAAGCGTTCACACGTCGCATCGTGGATTGCCACACTCTTTGGCACCTTCCGGCCTCTCTACGAAGAGCGTCATAGGCGTCGCGAACACACTGTTGAAGAGTCTGCACATCAGGAAAAGGTTCAGCATGTACAACGCTTTCCTGATGCGCCCGTAGGTAAAAATTGAGGATCTAGCATGTCATGCTAAGGGCCTCTGCGTCCTGTCTAATGTCCTAGGAGGATGTTGTTGCAGTATCGGCGAACTGTAATGCGGAAGGGGGCTGGTCGTCCGACATGCAGAAACCACATAACCTGTCATACTTCCAGACGCAAGCAGCCAACATAGAGTATTCAGGAGGAACTGCAAGTACTTTGCTCCGTTGTGGCGCTGTGGAATAACAGCCGATGCAAGTTTGTGGTCGCCAAGAATCCCTGTCCATACTTTGATGCTGAACCAATGTTATCAGACCCCTGAACCATTCCGGGGGGATTACAGGTAGGCCATAGGTGACTATTTTTCAGATTGGCTCAAAAGGTTCAAATGGCTCTGAGCACTATGGGACTTAACTTCTGAGGTCATTAGTCCCCTAGAACTTAGAACTACCTAAACCTAACTAACCTAAGGACATCACAAACATCCATGCCCGAGGCAGGATTCGAACCTGCGACCGAAGCTGTCGCGTGGTTCCAGACTGTAGCGCCTAGAACCGCTCGGCCACCCTGGCCGGCTTGCAGATTGATGATGCTACTTCTGTTTCGTCGGCAAAGAAGACTGATAACAGAAACTCCATAACCGTGATGGTTCGGTGCAAAAACCGCCGAAAAAATTCTTCTTATTGTGGGGGACCAACTTCCGATAATCCTTGCACTCGTTGCCGGTGATAGATATATTAGTGGTTTTAATGCAGGATACACATAATCGTACTTTGGCTTACACTATGTTGCCGGACCACTTGCCTGGTGTTTCTAACAGGGTTCTTCTCAGTATCGTGTAGAACGTGATCCTCCTAATATGATGTACGGACAGTCTCCCACCTCCTGCACGTTCGTCTCTCTGAAAGGAACCATGATCACACAAACGCTCAAACAGGGCTTGAAATGTTGTGTGGTGTGGTTGGACTCTGCGAGGGTACTTGTTTTGGTATAGCCGTGCTGCTTCTCGACCAGTTCCATCTGCTTAGCCGTACGCAAGCACCATCACCATCTCGGCCTGTTCCCGATATCAATAACAGACCATTCTGCTGCTTCCTTACGCTGCATCAGTCACACAGCCTGCAACAGATATGGGTCATACGGCACATGGTCAGAGTAACTTTCATTTGTCAGCGCCACCTACCGTGGCAACGACGCATTTCCGGACGCATGTTCGAAGAACCTTATTTCCTCTATTTCGAGTCAGGAAACCGTGACTGCTGTTTGTCGCTTTCATTAATGTTACCCATTAGATACGTTTCGAACCTATTGGACCAAATGATGTGCAGCACAAAGGATTTGCTTTCCTTTGTGCCGATATTTCTTTCATTCAATCAGGATGTGCTTTTCTCTGCCCATCAATCGAGGCTGTCGCAGTGCCCTTGGGCTTTTCAGCCGGGTTAAATGTGCACCCGTGAATTTTCAGCTCAGGTCGAATAAATGTTGGATGAATTTTCGATTTTCTTAATTGCTCTCTGTCTGCATGTTCCTTCCTCAGTTCAATTAGAGCGTACAATTTCAGTTGATACTTTTCGTTCGCTCTTTTGTGTTTCTTCTGTCCCTTCTTCTGTTTTGAGGGAATTTTTTAGCCCCATAAAGACACTCTGGTATAATGTTTGTGTTGTAGTGTCTCAGTTTGGTGTATTACACAAAATACTGAAAGGACTTACGATCAATATTCTCGAAGAACTGGAAATTTGTATACGTACAAGGAAATATCTACACGAAATTGTAAATGACCACAGATTGTAAACATAAATACTACCTTAAGTATTGTAATGGTCCAACTGAATATGGAAAAAATAGTCATATGGGAAACCAAAGATAAACACATCATAGATAAAGTCTCAAGGAAAATAACAACAACGAAATCTAATACCATCTCTGGTAAGCTGTATATACTTTGTATAAACATACAGAATCGTAGTAAGGAACTGTCAATACTGAACTGTCGATGTACTTGATAAAAACGTATCTTTATGTTTCGTAACTACAAAAAGTATTACACTTATCAGGACACGATAGAAAATAATGACTATATGTGCACCATGGTCGTGACTTCCTGCTAAAGTAGCAATGCAAATGTATAGATAAAAAAGCCACAATTTGGGTACAGAGAACTGTGAGAGACCATTTCTGGGTAGCTGACGAACGATGAGGCGGCTACAACACACTTTCTCGCAATCTGTGGAAATAAAGAGAGAGAAAAGAATGTAGAATGCATTATCCAGTGTCATGATGTCTAAGTCTTAGTCTTGTTGTTTATAGTTGATAATGGTGTGTTGCCTATTCTATGTATTTATGTGAATTACTCATTCTGACCCCGTGTATACGTGTTACATCATAAGAAATTAAGTAACGGTCTACTCTTAGCTCTCCTAGTATTCGACCTACATATCAGTTATCCCCAATAATAGGTCAATATAATTCTGCAACACGGACGATATCGCCCTTGCTTGTAGAACCAAAGATCTTGGACAAGCGGAGATATTTCTCACTGAAGATTTAGCAGTAATATGCTCCTATTTTCGAAAGTGTCTACTTAAAGCCTTTACAAGTCAAACTGAGGTATGTAAATCCCATCTGAGCAACAAACAAGCTAACAGGGAGCCCAGAGTGTAATATAATTGATACATTCTTCGTCATAACAAGAGCCCTAAGTACATTGTTGTCACCACTAACCGCACCTTTTCATATAAAAACTTGTTGAAAATACCGCTACCAAGATAAAAACTCGTAACAACATTGTTCAAAAATTGTTTGTAATGACACGGGAAGCTTCATCCGATACCTTGCGCACATCATGCATTGCGCTGGTCTTCTTAGCTACAGTGTACTGTGCGCCGGTGTGGCTAAGCAGCTGCCACATCAGCTGGACCGACGTCCACTTGGATCACTATATGGTTAATAAGACACTTCCACAATTACACTGCTCTGCCAGTGACGACGAAAGTTTGAATATCTCAGCGTGAAACCGGTCTCCAACCCGCCTATATATCACCACGTACCATATCGATGTTGTAAACAAGCAGTTCGCATCCTGCGCCATACAAAATCATCACTTCTTCACTGCATATAGCAAGCGACCACCACACTCTCCTACATATACCGCTCAACACATAGGATGAGCATGTGGATCGTATATAGGCCTCGCATCACTAGATATTTCCTGCGGCCTCAGTGGGTCATAGACAACAGCCGACGGTCACAAATCATCTGCCTCCACAAACACACTGACCTGATACATGACAGCGGACCGAGGATTTCCCCTCAGCACAAAAGCGTTACTGTATCTGGTCCCGACCAGCTCGTTTGCTTGCCTTCTACGCCCATCTCCAGACTCTGGAATTACAAGAACATATATATTTACAAATGGTTTGCCAGAATATCATACTATTCACGTGGTACTTCATGATGTCAAACACATAGCAGGATGCTATGGATCGTTTGCACAGTATAATTCCGAACATACAGACAGGAAATTATTTGTCTAGAAATCCAAAACTTAAGTGAGGTGTATCGTGCTGTAAATCACTGAGTAACTGGAAACTTATCCCATATGCGAAGATCTTTACGTGAAAAATCGAAACAAAATAGAGGAAACTGATACCCCACTCGCGTATACCGATGTTGGTGATATGACAGATCCCTAATCATCTCTGTGATCTACAAAGTCAACTACAGTGCTCCTCATGTCTAAAGGACGTGTGTCCCACCTGAGCCGTGCACTGCTCGTCTTCATCCCGTTTATTGTTCGTCATCTTCTCTTACCGTACCGCCGCCTCGTTTTCTTATTCCAATTACTGGCGTCACCAACTTCCTTCCTTAACTGCCCTTGATTGGCAGTAGCAGCACTCTCGTACCATCTCTGGAGCGATCGATAGTACACTCCTGGAAATGGAAAAAAGAACACATTGACACCGGTGTGTCAGACCCACCATACTTGCTCCGGACACTGCGAGAGGGCTGTACAAGCAATGATCACACGCACGGCACAGCGGACACACCAGGAACCGCGGTGTTGGCCGTCGAATGGCGCTAGCTGCGCAGCATTTGTGCACCGCCGCCGTCAGTGTCAGCCAGTTTGCCGTGGCATACGGAGCTCCATCGCAGTCTTTAACACTGGTAGCATGCCGCGACAGCGTGGACGTGAACTGTATGTGCAGTTGACGGACTTTGAGCGAGGGCGTATAGTGGGCATGCGGGAGGCCGGGTGGACGTACCGCCGAATTGCTCAACACGTGGGGGCGTGAGGTCTCCACAGTACATCGATGTTGTCGCCAGTGGTCGGCGGAAGGTGCACGTGCCCGTCGACCTGGGACCGGACCGCAGCGACGCACGGATGCACGCCAAGACCGTAGGATCCTACGCAGTGCCGTGGGGGACCGCACCGCCACTTCCCAGCAAATTAGGGACACTGTTGCTCCTGGGGTATCGGCGAGGACCATTCGCAACCGTCTCCATGAAGCAGGGCTACGGTCCCGCACACCGTTAGGCCGTCTTCCGCTCACGCCCCAACATCGTGCAGCCCGCCTCCAGTGGTGTCGCGACAGGCGTGAATGGAGGGACGAATGGAGACGTGTCGTCTTCAGCGATGAGAGTCGCTTCTGCCTTGGTGCCAATGATGGTCGTATGCGTGTTTGGCGCCGTGCAGGTGAGCGCCACAATCAGGACTGCATACGACCGAGGCACACAGGGCCAACACCCGGCGCCATGGTGTGGGGAGCGATCTCCTACACTGTCCGTACACCTCTGGTGATCGTCGAGGGGACACTGAATAGTGCACGGTACATCCAAACCGTCATCGAACCCATCGTTCTACCATTCCTAGACCGGCAAGGGAACTTGCTGTTCCAACAGGACAATGCACGTCCGCATGTATCCCGTGCCACCCAACGTGCTCTACAAGGTGTAAGTCAACTACCCTGGCCAGCAAGATCTCCGGATCTGTCCCCCATTGAGCATGTTTGGGACTGGATGAAGCGTCGTCTCACGCGGTCTGCACGTCCAGCACGAACGCTGGTCCAACTGAGGCGCCAGGTGGAAATGGGATGGCAAGCCGTTCCACAGGACTACATCCAGCATCTCTACGATCGTCTCCATGGGAGAGTAGCAGCCTGCATTGCTGCGAAAGGTGGATATACACTGTACTAGTGCCGACATTGTGCATGCTCTGTTGCCTGTGTCTATGTGCCTGTGGTTCTGTCAGTGTGATCATGTGATGTATCTGACCCCAGGAATGTGTCAATAAAGTTTCCCCTTCCTGGGACAATGAATTCACGGTGTTCTTATTTCAATTTCCAGGAGTGTATTTCCGAGTCGTCCTGTGTCAGTAGTTGAGTCGGGAGCTCAGTCGGGACGCAGCAGCAGTGAAGTTGGGGATGGAGCGCCGTGAGGCGCGGATAGACATTGCTCTCTCACCGCTGGCGATACACATGAATTGTCCGGCGTAAGGAGATTGGAGCGAGAACGACCGTTGGTTGGTCGTTTAGTTGGTCCTCTCATCGGCTGACGTGTATTTGGTCCTCTGACCATTTCCGGGCCTGGGAAGTCGGTCAGTTGGGGCAGAGCAGCGAAGAAGTCATCGTGGAAGATTGTCAGGCTGGAGCCGCTGGCGGCGTGCACGCGCACTTGGAGTTGTGAGGCACTTCTTGCGAGGATTACGATCCTGGATGCTAAAGTTGAGTGCTCACTTAACCTACTATCAAGCCTCAACTGCTGTCACATCTCTTCGTTTGATTCTGGTTGTCTCTTTCTGGGAGATTCCCACGAGCAATAACTTGTGTGCATTGGAGTCGGCTAGAATTGCAGCCACTTTCCTGTGTGGTGTTTAACTTAATTTAATTCATTCCTTCATTAATGAAGTGTACCAGCGGTAACTTATGCCTTGCGGCCGTTGACATTCCGGTGACCTGCCCTGGTCGTTCACGTAGCTTTTGGCAGTGTATTTTCCTCGTCGATGCTGTCCAGCATGGCATGTAGTTCGACAGCTGAGGTGTTGTTGGTAGTTTTGAGCGTTCATTCTGACTTGGATGGATTGGGCACCAGTATCCAGAACATGTGCTATTGACATGTTGTTGTCGTTTTGCTGATCGGGTGGAGCAGAACTGATCTCGTTGGTTGGTTCGTCGGCTGGCTTTCGGTTGGGTTGCCTTCCGAATAAGAGGTTGTCGGTCTGGCTGCCTGTCTCATCTAAACGTGAATTAATGTTACCTTCCCAGGCCGACCCTTCGAACCTTCTGAGCGCCGCTACTTGTGTTTTACGTAGTGATTTCCTTTCAGTCTTAAGTACTCTGTGTGGCCTTCAGCCGAGTTTTAGCTTACTAAAATTGCAAGACGTTCCTTCTTAGACCTTAAGCCATAAAAAAAATAGTTTCTCGTTTCGTATTTGGCTCTCAGCCGAGTTTTCCAGGTTAAATTAGAAACTGGAGATTTCTTTGTCTGGGCTTTAAGCTGTGAGATTGTTTGGGTTTTGTATGTGGCCCTCAGCCGAGAGTTATGTGAAGCATTTTAGGATAAAGCCTTTAACCTCTCTTAAATTAAAAAACTCAGAGTTCTTGTCTTCATTTAAGTCATAAAATTGTTATTCATTAGTATGAGGCCTTCAGCCGAGTTTTACACGAAATATTACAAGGCCTTCAGCCTTTTCAAATTGAAAGCTCTTCTTCCTAGGTCTTAAGCCGTTAAATTGTTTTGTTGATATGCAACCTTCAGCCGAGTTTTCAGCCTATTTAGATTAAACTTTGAAAATCGTTGCCTCGGCCTTAAGCCGTAACACTGTTCTTGATTAATATGAGCCCTTCTGTCGAGTTCTATGGGAAAAATTTAAGCTAAGGCTTTCAGCCTATTTATATTGAAGAAATTTTTTTTTCCTTAGGAAGTGAAACCTCCAGAACAACCCCTGTACCACAATTCCCTCCTTAGGCCTTGTACCTTGGATTTTCGATGTGGCCTTCAGCGGATCTAAATTAAATCTGTCCGCAGCTCGTAGTCGTGCAGTAGCGTTCTCACTTCCCGCACCCGGGTTCCCGGGTTCGATTCCCGGAGGGGTTAAGGAGTTTCTCTGCCTCGTGATGACTGGGTATTGTGTGATGTTGTAAGGTTAGTTGGGTTTAAGTAGTTCTAAGTTCTAGGAGACTGATGACCATAGATGTTAAGTCCCATAGTGCTCAGAGCCATTTGAACCATTTGAAATTAAATCAAAGGAGGTCTTTCGTGTAAACTTTGAGAGTTTTGATTCTTGCTTGTGATTGTGTGTTTTATTAATAAAGTTTATATGTTCACTGCAACTGACAGCAACTTATTTTAGCCCCTTTCCACAAATATAACCTCATCCGCTCTGTACTGCTAGCCCAGGGATTTCACCACTAGATGGACACCACAATCTATGATCTCCCAACCAAATAAAGGCAGGAAATACGCAGAAGCAGTCAAACAAACAATTTACACGGGAGGGAATAATGGTCCATCGCAAACACATGTCCATATTGTCCTTCAGACAGCAGTTTGGAAACGCTCCACAAAGCCGTAAAACTCCTCCAGATTCCTTTTGTTGTGTTTTATTTTCCTCGTATGTTCCAACATTACTGCGGAATCAAAACTGATCTTTGCTGAGGTCGGCTTCGACCAGTTCTTCCATTCGTCTGTTCAAAATGGTTCAAATGGCTCTGAGTCTTCTGGGACTTAACATCTGAGGCCATCAGTCCCCTAGAACTTAGAGCTACTAACCTAAGGACATCTCACGCATCCATGCCCGAGGCAGAATTCGAACCTGTGACCGTAAAGGTCGTTCTTTTCCAGACTGAAGCGCCTAGAACCGCTCTGTTACACCGGCCGGCATTCGTCTGTAAGGAATTGGTGTTCGTATTTTGTAGCCATGACTTATTAAAACTGGTAGTCTGATAATTTTCACACCTGACAACACCTGATTAATTTGGGATTGGAATTATTATATTCTTATTGAAGTCTGGGGGTATTTCGCTTGTCTCATATATCTTCCTCACCAGATGGTAGAGTTTAGAAATGTCTGGCTCTCCCAAAGCTATCAGTAGTTCCAATGGAATGTTGTTTACTCCTGGGGCCTTACTTCGACTTAGGTCTTTCAGCACTCGGTCAAGTTCTTTTCGCAATATCATATCTCCCATTTCATCTTTATCTACGTCCAGTTCCATTTCTATAATATTGCCCTGAAGTACATCGCCCTTGTATTGACCCTCTATAGACTTCTTCCACCTTTCTGGTTTCCGTTCTTTCCTTAGAACTGACTTTCCGTCTAAGCTCTGGATATTAAAACAGGTGGTTGTATTTTCTCTATAGATCTCTCTAATTTCCCTGTATTCGGCATCTACCTTGCCCCTAGTCATATATGCCTCTACATCCTCCTATTTGTCCTCTAGCCTTCCCCGTTTAGCCATTTTGCACTTCCTGTCGAGATTACTTTTGAGATGTTTGTTTTCATTTTCGCATGCTTAATTTACTGCATGTTTAAATTAAATTCAATACCTTTTCTGTTACCCAGGGATTTCTACTAGCCCTCGCCTTTTTACCTACTTGATCCTCTGCTGGCTTCACTACTTCATCTCTCAAAGCTACCTATTCTACGTCTTCTGTAATTTTCCCCCTTCTTTTCAATCGTTCCCTATTGCTCTCTCTGAAACTCTCTAAAACCTTTGGTTCTTTCAGTTTATCCAGGTCCCATCTCCTTAAATTGTGGTGAGAGGCCACATTTGTCCCTGGAAATGCCTTACTATTTAAAATCTGGTTCCTAAATCTTTGTAGTGTCTCCAGACCTATTCCACGTATACAACTTTCTTCCATGATTCTTAAACCAAGTGTTAGCTGTAATTAAGTTATGCTCTGTGCAGAGTTCAACGAGGCGGCTTCCCCTTTCATTCATTACCCACAGTCCATTTCACCTACTACTTTTCCTTCTCTTCCTTTGCTGCTACTGAATTCCAGTCCCTCATGGATATTAAATTTTCGTCTCCCTTCACTATCTGAATATACGGAGCTATTTGGCATATAAACATGTACTACTGTGGTAGGTGGGCTTCGTGTCTATCGTGTCTACAATAATGCGTTCACTATGCTGTTCGTAGTAGCTTACTCTTGCTCCTATTTTCTTATTCATTATTAAACCTATTCCTCCATTACCCCCATATAATTTTTTATTTATAATCCTGTATTCACCTGAGCAGTCATGTTTCTCCTGCCACCGAACTTCACTAATGCCCAGTATATCTAACTTTAACCTATCGAGTTCCCTTTTTAAATTTTCTAACATTCCTGCCCGATTAAGGGATCTGACATTCCACGCTCCTATCCGTAGGACGCCAGTTTTGTTTCTGCTGATATCGACGTCCTCCTGAGTAGTCCCCTCCCGGAAATCTGAATGGGGGACTATTTTACCTCTGGAATATTTTACTCAAGAGGACGTCATTATCGTTTAATCATAAAGCTGCATGTCCTCGAGAAAAATTGCAGCAGTAGTTTCCCCTTGCTTTCAGCTGTTCGCAGTACCATCACAGGAAGGAAGTTTTGGTTAATGCTACATGGTCAGATCTGTCAGCCGTCCAGACTGTTTTCCCCTGCAACTACCGAAATGGCTGCTGCCCCTCATCTGGCCTTTCAACTGATACCCCTCTATTGTGGTTGCACCTACGGTACGGCTATCTGTATCTCTGAAGCACATTAGCCACCTATGAAAACGTCAATGGTTCACTGAGGGGGGTGTCAGAACGTATAACTGTGACACTGCTAGCGTAGATCTCGACAGGAAGCTATGGGTCAAATTAAACAGACCTCGCACTTGGCATGGTTGATTCGCAGACACACTTCACAAATGGGGTGCTACAGAGTCTCCAGATTGTGAATGTGGGGCTCCGAACCAGACAATCAAGCACATTAGAGATGTGTGCCCCCTTGCTTTCCTATTAGGGGAGTTGGAGTGACCTTATGGAAGCTGACGATACAGCTCTTATACGGATTACAAACTCAGATATTGTTATTTAGTTAGTTTTATATGTGGTTGTGCCATTCTGTATTCTTGTTATATTCATCTACTAATGTTATATACCTGTATTTTTAGACTATTTTTACACTCCATGTGAGAAAAAAGGATCAGAAGAATTGCGTAAAACAAAATATTTAAAGCAAAACCAATTGCTATAATTTTTACTTTAACAATATGAATTACCATATTTACAGTATTAGTTCGTGATATAATAATATTTGCAGATTTTTAAAAATACTTAAACTATAAATACCAATAACGCAGTTATCAAGAAATAACATCTTTAGAAAAGTTATATAATGGCCAACCTTCATTTCTACAGAAATAATAATTATTTATTTATTCTCAGTCCTATTAGTGGTAGAACTTACTAATATTAATCAAGGACCTATTCATAAAATAAGATTACTATATAAATGAATAAACCCTTAGGATTAAGACGCCCTTTAATTAGAATTATTAATATTTCTGTAACCGACAAACCAGCACCATTATGCCGCCCCAGTGGATAACCTGCTTTCGACGCGATGGGCGCCCATCTATTACTTAACTTAGCCTTGCCAAATCCGTTAGCAACGCTGCCAACCCTGCGCCGATGTGGGGCACAGGCACGAGAAAAATATAGATGTAAATTACCTACTTATGTCTACGTGGCTCATGTGTGATACCAATGTCAGATTATCCAAATGGCCGCTTCATGGTGGTTAACAAAAATTGGTTCGAATGGCTCAAAGCACTATGGGACTTAACATATGAGGTCATCATTCCCCTTGACTTAGAACTACTTAAACCTAACTAACCTAAGGACATCACACACATCCATGCCAGAGGTAGGATTCGAACCTGTGACCGTAGCAGCCGCGTGGTTCCGAACAGAAGCGCCTAGAACCGCTTGGCTACCACAGCTGGCTAGTGTATAACACAAATGGTTACGTGCCTGTACTTCAAAACTATTCGCTACCGTATCGTGGTAAGACGATCTAGTACACTTGTACTGTGAAAAGCGAACGACAGCCTTAGCAGTTACTACCATATTTTTATCGAATAAATTTGCGCTACTCGAAACCGGTACTCAGATAAATTTGCGTAAACAGCCACATTACGTTGACTTGAACATGCTAATCTAATTCACGTGGTAATCAAGGTTCAGATAGGCAGTTTTCCCAGTCAGGAACTGTCAACTGGATATTGCCGCTTTACGGTTCGTTCTGCCAGGCGGGACAATATTCATCTGTTGCTGGCTAATTAGACAAATCGCTAGAATTGGATGTACGCGCACAGCGAAATTACTTGCGGTATATTTTAAACGCCTAGCTGCAAACACAGTTGCTGTGAATAATAACTATGCTAATTTTCGGCGAAAAAGCGGGCAAGTACATTACAGTTTTAGTTAATTATTATGAATATTTACCGTGACGCCAAGAGGCGTTAAGAATTTATGTGCGGAAATTTGTATGATAATGACGACAGAAAGCACGACAACGAAAATATATTTAACCAGCGTGCAGTGTAATCCCGGCGCCTGCGTTTCATAATTCATGAGCAGAGACTCGCATTCGGCGCACGGAACGCAACGAAAACGGCCGCGCTTCCGGAACAACAACAGAGCCTGGGGCGGAGGCAGCGCTCCGGGCGGCCGCCCTCATAACCACTGCTGTCTCGCGTCTGCCTCGGAGGAAACGCACGACGCGTGGCGTGCGTGCGCCATCTGCGTTCATTATTGACAAAAAGGGCTAAAAGGCTGCCGTCGAATAAAAAAGCAGATAATACCGCAGTGGTTAAAACCCCGCACTGTTTGCGGCAGAAGTAATCAGGTACCGAATACGGGGGAAAGGGCTTTAATAACAATTTGTCGGTGAACCAAAAAGCCTGTCCTCCGATGTGATGAAATTAAAAGGTTTGTGGAATTGATTTCTACCATATTTGTCCGTCGCTGCACTGCTGCAGGAATGCTGCATGTGACACAAGCGAAGATGCAGTTAGAAAACTGAACTTCATTACAGCATTTCATCACATACCTTATCAAGTACATAGACTTACCAGCTACAACACTATGACGAAAGACATACTATCGATATAAATCCGTCCAGGTGATAGTGGCGTCATCTGGCGAGGAGTTACCGCTAGTTACAGCCGGTCGGGTTGGCCGTGCGATTCTAGGCGTTGCAGTCTGGAACCTTGCGACCGCTACGGTCGGAGGTTTGAATCCTGCCTCGGGCATGAATGTGTGTGTTGTCCTTAGGTCAGTTAGGTTTAAGTAGTTCTACGTTCTAGGCGGCTGATGACCTCAGAAGTTAAGTCGCATAGTGGTCAGAGTCATTTGAACCATTTGACCGCAAGTCAGACGCACGCACGGGATGCATGTAACATCAGTGAGTTTGCTGTCCGTGTGTAGAATGGGGAAGGCGCGCGAGACATCTTAGTCTGACGGAGGACAGATTGCGATTGCCCGGATGCTCGGCACCATAATTTCGCAAACTGTATGAGTTTTCGGGTGTTTTACGAGTGCTGTGGTGAGTGTCTTCAGCACGTGGCGGAACCAGGTGAAACCAAGTCCAGTTGTTGCGGGGTTGGGCGGCCAACCAACCCTCAATGCAGCTGTCCATAAATGACCTAGTACATAGCGTCGGAAATTCCATACGGCTTTTCGCGGATGATGCTGTAGTATGCAAAGGAGTTGCAGCATTAGAAAATTGCAGTGAAATTCAGGAAGATCTGCAGCGGATACGCACTTGGTGCAGGGAGTGTCAACTGACCCTTAACATAGACAAATGTAATGTATTGCGAATACATAGAAAGAAGAATCCTTTATTGTATAATTATATATTAGCGGAACAAACACTGGTAGGAGATACTTTTGTAAAATATCTGGGAGTATGAGTACGGGACGATTTGAAGTGGTATGAGCATATAAAATGAATTGTTGGTAAGGCGGGTGCCAGGTTGAGATTCATTGGGAGAGCCCTTAGAAAATGTAGTCCATCGACAAAGGAGGTGGCTTACAAAATACTCGTTCGACCTATACTTGAGTATTCCTCATCAGTGTGCGATCCGTACCAGGATGGGTTGACAGAGTAGATGGAGAAGATCCAAAGAAGACCGGCGCGTTTCGTCACCGGGTTGTTTGGTAAGCGTGATAGCGTTACGGAGATGTTTAGCAAACTTATGTGGCAGACTCTGCAAAGAGAGGCGCTCTGCATCGCGGTGTAGCTTCCTGCCCAGGTTTCGAAAGGGTGAGTTTCTGGATGAGGTATCGAATATATTGCTTCCCCCTACTTATACCTCCCGAGGAGATCACGAATGTAAAATTAGAGAGATTCGAGCGCGCACGGAGGCTTTTCGGGAGTCGTTCTTACCGCGAACCATACGCTACTGGAACAGGAAAGCGAGGTAAAGACAGTGGCGCGTAAAGTGCCGTTCGCCACATACCATTGGGTAGCTTGCGGAGTATAAATGTAGATGTAGATGTAAATGTGGAGGTTTCAGGCTGGGCAGGCTGGTAAAACAGGAAGGGCGGCGAACCGTGACGGAAATAAAATCTGACTTTAATACTGCGTGGAGTACAAGTAGATCTGAACACGCAGGACACCACGCAATGCTAAAGATGGGCCTCCCCAGCGGACGACCGTTGCATATGCCAATCAACGTAACTCCACGACATCGGCAACTAAGACTGAAATGGGCGCGTGGGCCTCGGTACTTAATAATTGGGCAGTGTCAGAGCCTTGCATGGACTGATAAATACCGATACCTTGTTCATCATACCGATGGGAGGGTACGATTCCGGGAACAGCTCCTTGACACCTGTAATGCAGGGCGGAGACGAGCTGGCGGCGGCTCCACGATGCTCTGGGGAACATTCACCTGGGCACCCATGAGTCCAGTCGAGCTGGTGCAAGGCACCATGGCGGTCATAGAGTATCGTTCACTGCTTGCAGACCACGTACATCCCTACATGACAACCACTTTTCTCGACGGTAGTGGCATTTTTCAGCAAGATAATGCACCATGTCACAAAGCCAGGAGTGCGATGGAGTGCTTAGTGGGACATAGTGGCGAGTTACAATTGATGTTCTGACCCAACAGTTGCCAGATCTGAACCCTATCGAACACATCTGGGATGTGACAGAACATAGGGTCAGAGCTTATTCCCCCATGCTCGGAGTTTATGGGAAATAGGTGACTTTCTTCTACAGATGTGGTGCCAACTTCCTCCAGCGACCTACCAAAGCTTCAGTGCTTACACGCCTCGACGTCTCGCCGCTGTTTCCCTTGTCAAAGTGAGCATACCGGCTGTTAGGTGGGTGGTCATAATGTTCTGGCTGATCAGTACATACACTCATGGCCATTAAAATTGCTACACCAAGAAGAAATGCAGATGATAAACGGGTATTCATTGGACAAATATACTAGAACTGACATGAGATTACATTTTCACGCAGTTTGGGTGCATAGATTACGACACATCAGTAACCAGAACAACCACTTCTGGCTGTAATAACGGCCTTGATACGCCTGGGCATTGAGTCAAACAGGTACAGCTGCCCATGCAGCTTCAACAAAATACCACAATTCATCAAGAGTAGTGACTCGCGTATTGTGACGAGCCAGTTGCTAGGCCTCCATTGACCAGACGTTTTCAGTTGGTGAGAGATCTGGAGAATGTGCTGGTCAGGGCAGCAGTCGAAGACTGCAACATGCAGTCGTGCATTATTCCGCTGAAATGTAGGGTTTCGCAGGGATCGAATGAAGGGTAGAGCGACGGGTCGTAACACATCTGAAATGTAACGTCCACTGTTCAAAGTGACGTCAATGCGAACAAGAGGTGACAGAGACGTGTAACCAATGGCACCCCATACCATCACGCCGGGTGATGCGCCAGTATGGCAATGACGAACACACGCTTCCAATGTGTCTTCATCGTGATGTCGCCAATCACGGGTGCGACCATCATGATGCTATAAACAGAACCTGGATTCATCCGAAAAACCAACGTTTTGCCATTCGAGCATCCAGGTTCGTCGTAGAGTACACCGTCGCAGGTGCTCCTGTCTGTTGCAACGTCAGGGGTAACCGCAGCCATGGTCTCCGAGCTGATAGTCCATGCGGCTGCAAACGTCGTCGAATTGTTCGTGCAGGTGGTTGTTGTCTTGCAAAGCTCCCCTTCTACTGACTCTGGTTTCAAGACGTGGCTGCACGATCCGTTACAGCCATGCGAATAAGATGCCTGTCATCTCGACTGCTAGTGATACGAGGCCGTTGGGATCCAGCATAGCTTTCCGTATTACCCTCCTGAGCCCACCGAGTCCATATTCTGATAACAGTCATTGGATCTCGACCAACGCGAGCAGCTATGTCGCGATACGATAAACCGCAATCCGACCTTTATCAATATCGGAAACGTGATGGTACACTTTTCTCCTCCTTACACAAGGCATTACAACAACCTTTTACCAGGCAACGCCGGTCAACTGCTGTTTAAGTATGAGAAATCGGTTGGAAACATTCCTCATGTCAGCACGTTGTAAGTGTCGCCACCGGCGCCAACGTTGTGTGAATGCTCTGAAAAGCTAATCATTTGCACATTACAGCGTCTTCTTCCTGTCGGTTAAATTTCGCGCCTGTAGCACGTCATGTTCTTGGTGTAGCAATTTTAATGGCCAGTAGTGTATTTATCTTCAAAACATTGAGAGCACACACTTAACGGCATGTTGGTTCACATCTGAGAGCAAAAATGCAACATGTTTGCGTGGCGTAAATTTTAAAATTCCTTGGTTCGTTTTCGGAGGTACGCGGCTCTATATGTCTCCGCACAGCTCACGCAATTATTGCTAATTACGGGCCTCTGGTGGTGAGTGCCCAGAGTTGCTCCCGAAGCCAGCACAGAATTGTCACATCGGGATCAGGCCATGCGAATTTGGTGAACAAGACGTTAATAAGAGCACGCTTCTAAAACCTCTGTAGCACGATTCTAGTTTTGTGACACAAACAGTTATCTTGCTGGAAGATGTCATTCAGTGGGGCAAACCATCATGCACGGAGGGGTGTAGGTGGTCCGCAATAATGTAGTCCGCTGCTATCATAGTGCCTGTCACCTCCACAGTTCCCATAGTAGCCGAAGTGAGTGCCCCATAGCATAATGCTGCCCCTACCGGTCTGCGTCCTCGGTGCAGTGACGTTTCGAGCAACCGTTCTCTTGGATGACGACAAGGACATCGGTTTTCTGTGACGAAAACGTGATTCCAAGTGACAAAACGAGAGGTACCTAAGGATTGGCAATAGGTGCAGGTCATTTCCGTTTTTAAGAAAGGCCGTAAGACACAACTGTAGACCTATACCGTTGACGTCAATCTGTTGTAGAATTATGGAACATGTTTTATGCTCTACAATTATGACGTTTTTTTGAAAATGAACATCTCCTCTATCTACAAAAGTCAACATGGGTTCCGCAAACAGAGATCCTGCGAGACTCAGCTCTCCTCCATGCGATCCACAGTGCAGTCCACAACGGCGCTCAGGTTGATGCCGTGTTCCTTGATTTCAGTGAGGCATTTTTCGCCGAGCCGGCCGCTGTGGCCTAGCTGTTCTAGGCGCTTCAGTGCGAAACCGAGCTGTTGCTACGGTCTCATGCCTGGGGCATGCATGTGTGTGATGCCCTTAGGTTAGTTAGGTTTAAGTAGTTGTAAGTCCCATAGTGTTTCGAGCCATTTGAGCTATTTCACACCGTCCCGCATTGCCGTACAAAAAAAAAAAAGTGCTTACGGAGTATCGGAGCAGACGTGCGATTGGATGCAAGACTTTCTTGCAGATAGAACTCAACGCGTTGCTCTTAACGAAACAAAATGGAGAGATATAAAGTTAAGGAGAAAATTTAAACATGCAGTAAATGAAGCAGCCGAAGGGAAAACAAACATCTGAAAAATAAGATCGACAGGAAGTGCTAAACAAGGAAGGCTACAGGGGAAAAAGGAGGGTGTAGAGTCCTATATCACTAGGGGTAAAGTAGATGCCGCCTACAGGCAAATTAGAGAGACCTATAGAGAAAATACACTCCTGGAAATTGAAATAAGAACACCGTGAATTCATTGTCCCAGGAAAGGGAAACTTTATTGTCACATTCCTGGGTTCAGATACATCACATGATCACACTGACAGAAGCACAGGCATATAGACACAGGCAACAGAGCATGCACAATGTCGGCACTAGTACAGTGTATATCCACCTTTCGCAGCTATGCAGGCTGCTATTCTCCCATGGAGACGATCGTAGAGATGCTGGATGTAGTCCTGTGGAACGGCTTCCCATGCCATTTCCACCTGGCGCCTCAGTTGGACCAGCGTTCGTGCTAGACGTGCAGACCGCGTGAGACGACGCTTCATCCAGTCCCAAACATGCTCAATGGGGGACAGATCCGGAGATCTTGCTGGCCAGGGTAGTTGACTTACACCTTCTAGAGCACGTTGGATGGCACGGGATACATGCGGACGTGCGTTGTCTTGTTGGAACAGCAAGTTCCCTTGCCGGTCTAGGAATGGTAGAACGATGGGTTCGATGACGGTTTGGATGTACCGTGCACTATTCAGTGTCCCCTCGACGATCATCAGAGGTGTACGGACAGTGTAGGAGATCGCTCCCCACACCATGATGCCGGGTGTTGGCCCTGTGAGCCTCGGTCGTATGCAGTACTGATTGTGGCGCTCACCTGCACGGTGCCAAACACGCATACGACCATCATTGGCACCAAGGCAGAAGCGACCCTCATCGCTGAAGACGACACGTCTCCATTCGTCCCTCCATTCACGCCTATCGCGACACCACTGGAGGCGGGCTGCACGATGTTGGGGCGTGAGCGGAAGACGGCCTAACGGTGTGCGGGACCGTAGCCCTGCTTCATGGAGACGGTTGCGAATGGTCCTCGCCGATACCCCAGGAGCAACAGTGTCCCTAATTTGCTGGGAAGTGGCGGTGCGGTCCTCTACGGCACTGCGTAGGATCCTACGGTTTTGGCGTGCATCCGTGCGTCGCTGCGGTCCGGTCCCATGTCGACAGGCACGTGCGCCTTCCGCCGACCACTGGCCACAACATCGATGTACTGTGGAGACCTCACGCCCCCACGTGTTGAGCATTTCGGCGGTACGTCCACCCGGCCTCCCGCATGCCCACTATACGCCCTCGCTCAAAGTCCGTCAACTGCACATACGGTTCACGTCCACGCTGTCGCGGCATGCTACCAGTGTTAAAGACTGCGATGGAGCTCCGTATGCCACGGCAAACTGGCTGACACTGACGGCGGCGGTGCACAAATGCTGCGCAGCTAGCGCCATTCGACGGGCAACACCGCGGTTCCTGGTGTGTCCGCTGTGCCGTGCGTGTGATCATAGCTTGTACAGCTCTCTCGCAGTGTCCGGAGTAAGTATGGCGGGTCTGACACACCGGTGTTAATGTGTTCTTTTTTCCATTTCCAGGAGTGTACAACCACTTGTTTGAATATCAAGAGCATAGACGGGAAGCCAGTTCTAAGGAAAGAATTGAAAGCAAAAAGGTAGAAGAAGTATATACAGGGTCAAGGACGATTTACTTCAGGGCAATATTATAAAAATGGAACTGGACGTAGATGAAGATGAAATGGAAGATATGACACTGCGAGAAGAATTTGACACAGTACTGAAAGACCTGAGTCGAAGTAAGGCCCCAGGAGTAGAGAAGATTGCACTGGAACTACTCATAGCCTTCGGTGATCTACATATTTCTAAACTCTACCATCTGGTCAGCAAGATATGTGAGATAGGTGAACTACCCCCAGACTTGCAGAAGAGTATAATAATTCCAATACCAAAGAAATCAGGTGTTGACAGGTGTGATAATTATCAGACTATCAGTTTAATAAGTCATTGCTGCAAAATACCAACACCAATTTTTTACAGATGAATGCCGGCGGGTGTGGCCGAGCGGTCCTAGGAGCTTCAGTCCGGAACCGCGCTGCTGCAACGTCGCATGTTCGAATCCTGCCTCGGTCATTTATATGTGTGATGACCTAGGTTAGTTAGGTTTAAGTAGTTCTAAGTCTAGGGAACTAATGACCTCAGATCTTACGTCCCATAGTGCTTCGAGCCATTTGAACCATTTCACACCGTCCCACAGTGCCTTTTAATGAAAAAAATACGAGCTTATGGAGTATCGGAACAGACTTGCGATTGGATTCAAGACTTTCTTGCATATAGAACTCAACACGCCATTGTTAACGAAGCAAAATGGACAGATGTAAAGTTAATATCCGGAGTATCACAGGCAAGTGTGATAGTACCGTTGCTCTTTACAACAGTATAAATGGTCTAGCAGAAAGCGTCGGATGCTCTTTAAGGCTATTCGCAGATGGTGCAGTTGTCTATACCTAGCAACGGCAGAAGATAGTAACAATTTGCAGAACGGCCTGCAGAGAATTTATGAATGGTGCAGACTCTCGCAGTTCACCCTGAACGTAAATAAATGTAAAACACTGCCCAGACATAGGAAAAGAAATCCACTACTGTACAGCTACACTATTGATGACATACAGCTGGAGACAGCGTCTGCCGTAAAGTATCTAGAAATATCCAGAGCGACCTTAAGAGGAATGACCATATGAAACAGATAGTGGGAAAAGCAGACACCAAACTCCGATTCACTGGAAGAATCGTACGGAAATGTGACTCATCCACGAAAGAAGTCGCTTGTAAGGCGCTTAGTCGCCCTATTCTTGTTCATCGATCTGGTATCCCTATCAGGTAGAACTGATAGAGAAGATCCAACGAAGGCCGGCACTTTTGGTCGCGGGATCGTTTAGCTGATGAGAGAGCGTTACAGAGATACTAAACAACCCCCCCCCCCCCCCTCTGACAGCCGTTACAAGAGAGGCATTGTGCATCACGGAGAGATTTTATATTGAAGTTTCGGGACAGCACTTTTTTGGAGGAGTCGTACTTACCCCCACATACATCTCGCGTATTGACCACGAAGTGAAAATCAAAGAAATAAGAGCCACTACAGCGGCTTACCAACAATCATTCTTTCCACGCACCGTTCGCGAGTGGAGCAGGATTGGAGGGATCAGATAGAGGTACCGAAAGTACCCTCCGCCACACACCATTAGGAATATGATGCCGATGCAGATGCAAATTTCCACTGGCATACGGGACCATCTCGATGATTCCGCGTCGACTGCAATTGTATTTGCCGATTTCATTCAGCCAACATGGGAACACGCAGGAGTCATATGCTGCGAGTACTGTGTTCAACAATGTGCGTTGGACGATGTGCTGTGAAACACTTGTGCATGCCCTAGCACTCTGTTAGATCTGCAGCAGATCACAGCCTACATTTACCGAACGAGGAGGAACAGTGATTATCTCACTTTACCTGAATTCGCCAGGACGTCTGTTCAAATCTCTTCCCGGACGTCCGTAATATCCTCAGGTCACTTAAGGCAAATGCTGGGATGGTCCGTTTGCAAGAGAGCAGCCTATTTCTTTCCCCACCACTCCACCATCCGAGCTTGTGCTCCGTCTCTAATAATATAATTGTCAATGGTCGTTGAACACTAATATTCCCTGCTTCTTACTGCCAGTGTTGCTTTACCGAGTGGGTAAGCTCCCTACTTTCACATTCTGTGATGATATGTGGACATCTAAGGCCATGTCCCCTGCTCGTGGTCTTTCCACTTCCTTACGTGACCGCTTGGTAGCTGCTTCGTCAGAGCGGCGGGCTGCTAATCAAAGCGGCCCGAGCTCGATTCCCGGCAAGATCGGAAATTTTCTCCGCTCGGGGAATGTGTGTTATGTTGTCCTTACTTTGATATCGCAGTAACTGAAAGTCCATTATTCACATGGCTGTATGGGCACGTCCAGAAAGGTAACAATAATAATAGTAATAATAATAAATCCTGTTTCTATACGTGTTTACGATCGTGACATGCGAACGGCAAACCAGGACCTCCGAAACGCAGGTGCTCTCTCCAACCCACCGGATATAGCAATCCGCCCTTTGTCAAAATCGCTTAGGATTTCACGATTTGCAGCCCGTATCGGCGGTAGGAACATTCCCCATTCGTCTCTGTTGAGGTTCCACTGTCTCCTTATCGCGTCTCGTCACCGCAGTGACGCCAGGAGGTACAGTGTGCATGTAATGTTTTGATTCATCAGCGTAAATAGAATTACCGTTATTATCTGTCTCATTTAGAATACGGAGACAAAAGTCGTCGGATAACGATACGCACTTATGCAGATGACGATAGTATCCCGTACACAATGTGTAAAACGACAGTGCATTGGCAGAGCTCTCATTTGTGCTCAGATGATTTATGTGAAAAGATTTCCGACGAGTTTATAGCCACACGACGGGAATTAACCGATTTTGAACGACGAATTGTAATTAGAGCTAGACACATGGCACATTTCATTTAGGAAATCGTTAGGGAATTCAGTATTCCGGGATTCACAGCGTGAAGAGTATGCTGAGAATACCAGATTTTAGGAATTACCTATCACCATGCCGGCCGGTCTGGCCGAGCGGTTCTAGGCGCTACAGTCTGGAACCGCGCGACCACTACGGTCGCAGGTTCGAATCCTGCCTCGGACATGGATGTGTGTGATGTCCTTAGGTCAGGTTTAAGTAGTTCTAAGTTCTAGGGACTGATGACCTCTGAAGCCTCATCGTGCTCAGAGCCATTACAACCATTTGAAACTATCACCATGGTTACCGGAGCATTTACGTAGAGTTGTCAGTACCAAAGAATCCAATGTGGGACGTACGACGATCATGTCCATTAGGACAGTGCAACGAAGTTTGGCATTATGGGATATGGTGGCAGACGACAGACGCAAGTGCCTTTACTAACAGCCGGAACCCTTTTCCTGGGCTCGAGATCGTATTGTTTGGGCACTAGACGACTGGAAAACCATGACCTGGTCAGGTGAGTCGAGATTACAGTTGATAAGAGCTTATGGTCTGGTTCGAGTCCGGCGCAGATCCCACGAAACCATTCACCCAAATCACTGTGTAAGTTGGTGCTGGCTCCATAATTGTTTGCCATGTATTAGCATGCAATGAACTGGGGCCTCTGGTCCAAATGAACTGATCATTATCTGGAAGTGGTTATGTTTGGCTACTTGGACACCATCTGCAGCCATTCATGGAGTCCACGTTCCCGAGCAACGACGGAATTTTTGTGGTTGATAGTGAACCATGTCACTGGACTACAGTTGTTGGCGATTAGTTTGAAGAATGATACTTCCTGGCAGATCTGTGTGCCCGACCGAGACTCGAACTCGGGACCTTTGCTTTCTGCGGGCAAGTGCTCTACCATCTGAGCTACCGAAGCACGACTCACGCCCGGTACTCACAGCTTTATTTCTGCCAGTATCTCGTCTCCTACCTTTACAGAAGCTCTTCTGAGAACCTTGCAGAACTAGCACTCCTGAATGAAAGGATGTAGCGGAGACATGGCTTAGCCACAGCCTGGAGGATGTTTCCAGAATGAGATTTTCACTCTGCAGCGGAGTGTGCGCTGATATGAAACTTCCTGGCAGATTAAAACTGCTAAGCCATGTCTCCGCTATATCCTTTCTTTCAGGAGTGCTAGTTCTGCAAGGTTCGCAGAAGAGCTTCTGTAAAGTTTGGAAGGTAGGAGACGAGATACTGGCAGAAGTAAAGCTGTGAGTAACGGGCGTGAGTCGTGCTTCGGTAGCTCAGATGGTAGAGCACTTGCCCGCGAAAGGCAAAGGTCCCGAGTTCGAGTCCCGGTCGGGCACACAGTTTTAATCTGCCAGGAAGTTTCATATCAGCGCGCACTCCATTGCAGAGTTAAAATCTCATTCCAGTTTGAAAAATATTCTGGACAGTTCGAGTGAATGAGTTGGCCATCCACATCGACCGATACGAATCTCATCGGACATTTATTGGACATAATCGAGAAAGGTCAGTTTGCGCACAAAATCTTGCACAGGCAACACTTCCGCAGTTGTGGACAGCTGTAACGGCAGCAGCGGACTTCAAACGAGTTCTTGAACCCAAGTTCCGTCGATATGTTGCACTAAGCCGGGCTGAAGGAGGTCAGCTACTTTACTATCAGGTGCCCCATGACTTGCCTTACCTATGTGTATGTATTGATAAACAGCATCACTAGCTGTCCATAAACTGGGGCTGGTCAGAAATGTTCACTACTGGCCATTGAAATTGCTACACCACGAAGTTGACGTGTTACATACGCGAAATTTAATTGACAGGAAGAAGATGCTGTGATATGCAAATGATTAGCCTTTCAGAGCATTCCACAAGGTTGGCGCCGGTGGCGACACCTACAACGTGCTGACATGAGTAAAGTTTCCAACCGATTTCTCATATACAAACAGCAGTTGACCGGTGTTGCCTGGTGAAACGTTGTTACGATGCCTCGTGTAAGAAGGAGACTTTGATAAAGGTCGGATTGCAGCCTATCGCGATTGCGGTTTATCGTGTCGCGACATTGCTGCTCGCGTTGGTCGAGATCCAATGACTGTTAGCAGAATATGGAATCGGTGGGTTCAGCAGGGTAATACGGAACGCCCTGTTCATCCCAGCGGCCTCGTATCACTAGCAGTTGCGATGACAGGCATCTTTACCGCATGGCTGTAACGGATCGTGCAGCCACGTCTCGATCCCTGAGTCAACAGATGGGGACGTTTGTAAGACAACAACCATCTGCACGAATAGTTCGACGACGTTTGCAGCAGCATGGACTGTCAGCTCGGACACCATGGCTGAGGTTACCATTGACACTGCATCACAGACAGGACCGTATGCGATGGTGTGCTCAACGACGAACCTGGTTTTTTTTCCGGATGAATCCAGGTTGTGTTTACAGCATCATGATGGTCTCATCCGTGTTTGGTGACATCGCGGTGAACGCACATTGGAAGCGTGTATTCGTCATTGCCATATTAGCGTATCACCCGGCGTGATGGTATGGGGTGCCACTGGTTATACGTATCGTTCACCTCTTGTTCGCATTTACGGCCCTTTAAACAGTGGACGTTACGACCTGTGGCTATACCCTTCATTGGATCCCTGCGAAACCCTATATTTCAGCAGGATAATGCACGACCGCATTTTGCAGGTCCTGTACGGGCCTTTCTGGATACAGAAAATGTTCGACTCCTGGCGTGGGCAGCACATTCTCCAGTTCTCTCACCAATTGAAAACGTCTGATGAGTGGTGGTCGAGCAAGTGGCTCGTCACAATACGCCAGTCACTAGTCTTGATGAACTGTGGTATCGTGGTGAAACTGCATGGGCAGCTGTAGGTGTAGACGCCATCCAAGCTCCGTTTGACTCAATGCCCAGGCGTATCAACGGCGTTATTGCGGCCAGATGTGGTTGTTCTAGGTACTGATTTATCAGGATGTATGCACCCAAACTGCGTGAAAATGTAAGCACATGTCAGTTCTAGTATAATATATTTGTCCAATGAATACCAGTTAACATCTGCATTTCTTCTTGGTGTTGCAATTTTAATGGCCAGTAGTGTCGTAATTTGCTGATACTTCCATAGAAGGTATTTCTTCTGGACTCGTTGTGTGCGACTGTTTCTCGGACACTGAACATTGACCTTACACAGATTGCAAGTTTCATAAAAATGATTGCACTCATCGGCAGGGGTCCAGCAGTACGCTAGATACAGCACAGTGATGACTTTACCATGGGTCATAAAATTATGTTAACAACGTACGCCTTTTTTCATCTGTCAATAGTAGGGCCTTTAGGGTCTTTCATACTTCGAACAACATGTTCTTAGTGAATTAAACCTGAAATGGGTCAGTCAGAGCCCTATCATTAATCTAACATCTATGATGCATCTTGCGTATTTGTTGCGGCTATTTTATGGCCCACGATACTTTGTCGATATGTTTAATCAGCCTCTGCGTGGGGGTAGGAGTCAAATATTCATTTATTTTGTGCGTAGTAGTCCTTTTCATTATCAGTGTTTTCTGTAAATTAACATGAATTTATGAGTGCGTCTGTGACCGCGAACTCAGGCACGCGAACGTGTGTGTGTGTGTGTGTGTGTGTGTGTGTGTGTGTGTGTGTGTGTGTGTACGTGTGTGTGTATGAAGGTGGATTTCAGATGTTTTCGCAAGAGGTCAGAGTTAACAAATGTAATCTGTGGCCCTTGGCAACCGAAACTTTAACAGAGAACGAAAGCAAAGGGCAGAATCAAAGACTGATCGTTATATTCGGAACCTGCTTGGCAGTGGTTGGTCAGGCACATCGTTATCTCTCCCCTTCACCTGTGTTGTGGAGGAACCATTTTCTGTCGGCAAAGTCGTAACTGAACAGACGTACTATTTCGAGCTTTGTTGTTCCGTTGTGGATCCAGGTATTTCAATGTCATAGTCTAGTTTGCGGAAATGCTTAATCCATTCTGAGTCGTGGCGTGGCTGGCGGCAGTGTTCTCGCACTTAGAATGGCATCGCTGCCACTGATTATAGGGTCACCATATTTGCCTTCCGCGATTCGGGCCAGTCGTCGGGTGCTTAACTGGAGAGAAAAGAGACAGGGTCGGAGGTGGCTTGTTGACGTTTAACGTGAGGCGTGTGGTACGACACCTGTACGCTATGGGCAGGGTCAGCGAGAGGTCCCGGCAGTGACTTGATGGACCTCGGGTCTGGTATCGCGGTGGTTCACTGTTGTGTTTTGGGGCTTTTCTGCTGTGACGGTATGTATAGCTTCTTGTTACTGGCCATTGAAATAGAGATGTCTCTGTGGCGTGACGGAGGAAATGTGTGATGCTCGCCGCTGTTGAAGGTGAAAACGCTTCGTCTGCCTTGTGTCTGTGCAGGAAATTATTTGAAGTAAATAGCTGATACCACGGCGACGTCTTACTCTCACGCGTTGTTGAATATATTTCGAAATTACTGCATGGAGAAGATGTCCCACATGTAATGAAAATGAAGCTATTATGGCATACTAAGATACAGTTTTATTCTGCTTAAATCTGTGTCAGTTATATGTGCATTTATATGCCCTTTTTTAGTTGCATAACTTATAGAAGTGTGTAAACAGAGAGCTATGTGGTAAGGGATGTAATGTTGAAATCCTTCCAATAAGTGAATACACTCGAACTTGTATCACTAAAGGTGCCTTTCGATACCAGCACCTACCTTGGGTAATAGGTGTTATTCGGAGGTTGTCATGGTGATGTAAGTAATTATTATACACAAAATTGTTTATTCTGGTTATACTAAATTGGAGATGTAGGGTCGGTTGTGTAACGCTGTAAATTACTATTGTCTCCTCTATGTGGCAGCCTAGCGTTGTCAGTGGGTTCAATCATTATTGCTGTCATATTTCAATCCTTGCATCGCATGGGCAATGTTGTAGTAAATTTAGAGCAGTTAACTTCGGTGAACTTTTGTGTTTGATTTAACGAAATTTCTTCATTACACATCCACAAGTTCACGACACCAAAGCTTTCAGATAACACAGCTATGTAATATCTAGAGAGTAAATTTCTGGCCACAGCGAATACATATACGCAGGCAGAATAGTTATTGATTATCTAGTCAACTGTTCTTACTTATATCAAAATGATACGACCACACATCTTTTATGTGGGACCACCCACTTTTCTTCTGGTTCGTTCTTTGCACGCCTTAATGGCTTTAATCGTTTCCCACCCTTTCACTGCACAGTTGAGTATGAATCAATTGACTTCTGTCGCACGTTTTGGTACTCTGACGTCCATAACCCGAGCTTGATTTCAGTCTCAGCGATCAAAAGATTTCCAAATGTGTGTGAAACCTTATGGGACTTAACTGGTAAGGTCATCAGTCCCTAAGCTTACACATTACTTAAAATAAATTAACCTAAGGACAAACACACACAGGAATGCCCGAGGGAGGACTTGAACCTCCGCCGGGACCAGCCGCACAGATCATGACTGCAGCACCCCAGACCGCTCGGCTAATCCCGCGCGGCTCAGTCTCAGTGATCAACTCACTCTCATTTTTCCACCTTGATATGAGTTAAGAAAGCTCCTAATCAAAATTAATTACGAACGAGGGCCTTTGTCGCATCTTGAATATCTTGTTTGATGAACGTGTTTTAAATTTTGTCGGCGACGCTCCTATGTTTTGGCCTGAATAAATTATCACCAGTCATGTTAAAAGAATTCTTCCATGTCCATAAATGATTTACCACACTAATGCATTTTCCTATCCGCCCACATGTAACTACCACCACAGCATCAAGCCACATAGAACACTCAGTTAACTTTAAATGAAAAGAATAACCACAATATGTAATGTGATTAAGATAGAGCGTGATGCCATTTCCCTGACGTTACCTCCCCTGACGTGGATGTGCAGATGTACTTTATTCATTGTGCTAACCCAATTACTGATTCATTTGTTGCTTCATATTCGAGTATATTGGTCTTTTCATAGCACGAGCAGGCTAAACAATGAAAGTGACCTAACTGGAAGCGCACTTTGTTCGTCGACATCAGGACGAAAACTATCCCCTTCATTTAGCATCCCTGCCAAGAAACATTTTTACTGATATAACATCCTCCTTACCTTGCACAGGATATTTATCCATCATATTACAAACATAACTACTCCATTATACAGGGTGGCCCACTGATCGTGACCAGGCGAAATATCTCACGAAATAAGATTCAAACGAAAAAACTACAAAGAACGAAACTTGTGTAGCTTGAATGGTTGGCTATGGTTCGCCCGCTAGATGGCGGTGCCATAGGTCAAACGGATATCAAGTGCGTTCTTTAAATAGGACCCCCCATTTTTATTACATATTCGTGTAGTATGTAAAAAATATGAATGTTTTAGTTGGACCATTTTTTTCGCTTTGTGATAGATGGCGCTGTAATAGTCACAAACGTGTGACTCACAATTTTAGACGAACAGTTGGTAACAGGTAGGTTTTTTAAATTAAAATAGAGAACTTAGGTACGTTTGAGCATTTTATTTCGGTTCTTCCAGTGTGATACATGTACCTTTGTGAACTTAACATTCCTGAGAAAGCATGCTGTTACAGCCTGATTACCAGTAAATACCACATTAATCAAGACATGCTCAAAATGATGTCCGTCAACCTCTATGCATTTGGCAATACGTGTAACGACATTCCTCTCAACATCGAGTAGTTCGCCTTCCGTTGTGTTCGCACACGCACTGACAATGCGCTGACGCATGTTGTCAGGCGTTGTAGGCGGATCACGATAGCAAATATCCTTCAACTTTCCCCACATAAAGAAATCCTGGGACGTCAGATCCGGTGAACATGTGGGCCATGGTATGGTGCTTCGACGACCAATCCACCTGTCATGAAATATGCTATTCAATACCTCTTCAACCGGAAGCGACCTATGTGCCGGACATCCATCATGTTGGAAGTACATCGCCATTCTGTCATGTAGCGAAACGTCATGTAGTAACATCGGCAGAACATTACGTAGGAAATCAGCACACATTGCACCATTTAGATTGCCATCGATAAAATGGGGGCCAGTTATTATTGCTCCCATAATGCCGCACCATACATTCACCCGCCAAGGTCGCTGATGTTCAAGTTGTCGCGGCCATCGTGGATTTTCCGTTGCCCAGTAGTGCATATTATGCCGGTTTACGTTACCGCTGTTGGTGAATGACGCTTCGTCGCTAAATAGAACACGTGCAAAAAATCTGTCATCGTCCCGTAATTGTGCCCAGTGGCAGAACTGTATACGATGTTCAAAGTCGTCACAGTGCAATTCCTGGTGCATAGAAATATGGTACGGGCGCAATCGATGTTGATATCGCATTCTGAACACCGACGTTTTTGAGATTCCCAGTTCTCGTGCAATTTGTCTGCTACTGACGTGCGGATTAGCCGCGACAGCAGCTGAAACACTTGCATGGGTACCACCATTTGTTGCAGGTCTTGGTTGACGTTTCACATGTGGCTGAACATTTCCTGTTAACTTAAATAACGTAACTATCCGGCGAACGGTCCGGACACTTGGATGATGTCGTCCAGGACACCGAGCAACATACATAGCACACAGCTGGTGGGCATTTTGAACACATTAACCATACATCAACACGATATCGACCTTTTCCGCAATTGGTAAACGGTCCATTGTAACACGTGTAATGTATCACGAAACAAATACCGTCCGCACTGGCGGAATGTTACGTGATACCACGTACTTATACTTTTGTGACTATTACAGCGCCATCTAGTGGTTCAACTGAAACATTCAAATTTTTGTACGTACGAATATGTAACAAGAAATGGGGGTTCCTGTTTAAAAAAAGAAACTGATGTTGATATCCGTTGGATCTATGGCAGCGCCATCTAGCGGGCCAACCATAGCGTCATCTGGTTTCCCCCCGTCAAGCTAGACGAGTTACGATCTTTTTTTTTCGTTTGATGCTTATTTCGTGAGATATTTGGTCCAGTCACTATCAATCGACCACCCTGTATGTGACGTTCCTGCTCAGGATTTATCTCTATTTGCCACGAAGTGAAATACAAGAAACATATACCCACTCCTTACAAAATCACAATATGAGCCGGACGTGAGCTATATATACAAGTGATTCCGTCACGATGGTACTATTATGATGCGAATCGGCAACCGTTTGTTCCGAGGAGCCAAAATATTATGTCCCCGTGGCTAATCGTAAGTGGGTAGAAGGTGAGCAAAGGGATCTGTTGCCGCAGGAGTCTGGGCAGGCAAGGAGACGAGTGTACTTTAAATAAAGATACACTGACGGAGAATCTCAACACCACCAACACCAAGAAGGAATAGTAAGACATAAACGAAAGTTGGTAGGCGTTTTTCTACATATGTATAAAACTGACCAAGTGAACCTTGCCCCCACCCATAAACCGCTACGGTCGCAGGTTCGAAACCTGCCTTGGGCATGGATGTGTGTGATGTCCTTAGGTTAGTTAGGTTTAAGTATTTCTAAGTTCTAGGGGACTGATGACCTCAGATTTTAAGTTCCATAGTGCACAGAGCCATTTCAACCATTCGGGGTGAAATACTACATCCCTGTCTTTCACACTTTTTAATCCGAGCACTTCGTTCTTGGTGGCCATCTCTTATTCCCTCTTGGCTCTTGAACGTATTGTAAATTACCCGTTTCTATCTATAGCTTAAGCTTATTTTTCTCTTAATTTCGAAAATCTTGCACCATATTACACCGTGGAACGCTTTTCCCATATCGACAAATCCTGTGAACGTGTCTCTATTTTTCTTTAGTCTTGTTTCCGTTATCAACCGCAGCTTCAGGGTCGCCTCTCTGGTGCCTTTACCTTTCCTAAAATCAAACTGACCATCATATATCACATCTTCAATTTCCTTTTCCATTCTTCTGTATTTTATTCTTGCAAGTAACTTTCATGCATCAGCTACTAAGCTTATTGTGCGATAATTCCCTCACTTATCAGCTCTTACGTCTTCGGAATTGTGTGGATGATATATTATCAGCCGTCAGATGGTATGTCGCCAGACTCATACAGTATACATAACAGCTTGAACAGTCGGTTTGTTGCCACCGTCCCCAATGATGTTAGAAATTCTGATGGAATGTTGCCCCTCCCTTCTGCCTGATTTGGTCTTTAAGTTCTCCAAAGCTGTCTTAAATTCTGATTCTAATACTGCATTCCCCATCTCATCTAAATCGATTCCTATTCCTTCTTCCATCACATTAGACAAATCATCCCCATCATAGCGGCCTTCTCTCCTTCATTTAGCAACTGTATTCCTGTTGCATTCTAAATTTTAAGACCCTTGCTTTTAATTTCACCGAAGGTTGTTTTGGCTTACCTATATGCTGAGTCAGTCTTTCCGTCAATCATTTCCTTCTCGATTTCTTCTCATCTTTAATGCAGCCATTTCGTCTTAGTTGCTCTGCACTTCCTATTTATGTCACTCCTCGGTGACTTTTACTTCTGTATTCCTGAATTTCCCTGAACAATTTTGTACTTCGTTCTTTCGTCCATAATCTGAAGTATTTCTTCCGTTACCCACGGTTTCTTGGTAGTTACCTTCTTTGTACCAATGTCTTTCCATCCAAATCCGCGACTGCTCTTTTTCGAGATGTCCATTCCTCTTCGACTGTACAGCCTACTCTTCAACACTACTAAATTGTGATCTGATTCTATATCTGCTCCTGGCTACGCCTTACAATCCAGTATTTGATTTCGGAATCTCTGTCTGACCATGATGTAATCTAACAAAAATGTTCCTATATCACCTGGCCTTTTCCAAGTATACCTCCTGCTCTCATGATTTTCTCCTCCCTCATTCCTTGTCCCAAGACCATATTCCCTTGTAACCTTTCTTTCTACTTCTTCCTCTAAAGCCGCAATCCAGTCCTGTATGACTGTTAGACTTTCATCTCCCTTTCTATATCCTTATGTACTTGCTGTATCTCTTCATCTTCAGCTTGTGATGTCAGCATGTATACCTGAACTATCGTTGTCGGTTGTTTCCACAACATTTGCGGTGTAAGTTTTAGGGCATTTACCTTATACTACGTAACTTCACCATCTGATATATTTTTGAACTGAAACAAAATGTGAAAAATGCATTTGGTCAGTGATGTACCAATGTCAGGGGCTCGCAAAATGGGCAGGAATGAACAATTTCTACTATTAAAAAAACGTAATCTTGAGCGCACCTTTAAATATATAATTCACGTATATGTTTTTTTTTTATCGAAATCGAAACTAGAGGTACAATTATGGGTGTCAGATTTGGTTTCATTGCTCTAATTCTTATAATTCTTATATCTTGTGTAATACTTAGACTTTGAATAATGGGAGCGTTGCCACAGTTTCTGCCGTAATGCGGGTTGCCTGCACTATCCTGAAGCCTGCTGTAGGCAACCCGCGCTGCGTGCATTGCGACAGAAGTTGTGGCGCCTTTGCCATTGTAAGTAGTCTGTTTACGTTTTCTTATTGGTAACGCCACGTAGCGCTCTGTATGAAAAATCACTGGCTGTGCTGTGTGCAGTCTGTGTCTGGTTTACATTGTTGAGTGCCATTGTAGTGTTGGGCAGCGGCAGCTGGGTGCTAACAGCACATAGCGTTGCGCAGTTGGAGGTGAGCCGCCAGCAATGGTGGACGTGGGGAGAGAGATGGCGGAGTTTTGAAATTTGTAAGAATTGGTGTCATGAACTGATATATATATTATGACTATAAAGGTAAATACATTGTTTGTTCTCTATTAAAATCTTTCATTTGCTAACTGTGCCTATCAGTAGTTAGTGACTTCTGTAGTTTGAATCTTTTAGTTAGCTGGCAGTAGTGGCGCTCGCTGTATTGCAGTAGTTCGAGTAACGAATATTTTTGTGAGGTAAGTGATTTGTGAAACATATAGATTAATGTTAGTCAGGGGCATTCTCTTGTAGGGATTACTGAAAATCAGATTGCGTTGCGCAAAAAAATATTGTGTGTCAGTTTAAGCACAGTCGTGTACAATTTTTCTAAGGGGACGTTTCATATGTCGACCCTTAGCCAAGGATACCTTACTGGAATCTTCTGATTTTTTCTTGTAGTTGTGTAGTTAGTGTAGTCTTTGTTTATTGCTAGCGCGTAATCATAGAGAGAATTTCCTTTGTAGTTGCAGTCTTTCATTGTTGTACAGTAAAACAGTTGTGGCATGCATGTAGATTTGCACCAAGTATTTTGCAGCTTCGCTTGCAATTAACTAGATATTATTTTCAGTGCTATGTTAATGTGTTCTCTTATTTTTGCTCTTCAAATTGTGCTTTTATGTATTATCGTGTCAAATATTGTGACAATAATGGCGTGTGAAAAACGTAACACTAGGCTCCAAATTAAACTGAGAAATAATAGTGACGACGAGCGTCGCTTATCAGCACCACTGTGTAGTGAATTAACATACATTCGAAGTAGTAATTTGGTAGTTGTGCATAGGGAAATGGAGCGGGCGGCAAATAATGCTGTAGACAATGAAACAAGTAGTGAACAGGGAACAATTATCGATCGATTAGTCGGCAACAGCTCGCCTCAGAAATCCGAAATGACAGAACACAATATTGCAAATACTGTACATTCAGGTTTTGCGTCCTCACCGTTTTCTCAAATAAGTCAAGACACATTTTCTGCTTGTCAAACGGTGAATGTTGCCGGTGCAAATGCACTGCCAAAAAGCATAGAAAAACAGATTCCAGACACTAATACATTATTATTGCAATTAATGCAACAAATGGAACAAAATCAGAAACAAATGCGGCAAAATCTTCAAAAGTTAGACACAATGGAACAAAATCAGAGACAAACACAGCAAAAGCTTCAAAAGTTAGACACAATGGAACAAAATCTTCAAAAGTTAGACTCAGTGGAACATACGCTTGAACAAACACGTAAGGTTTAACTACTGAATTACATCAAATCGAATCGAAATGTCAAAAAGTCTGTAATGACGTGAGCATTTCCAACATATTTTTTCGCGGCATGAAAATGCATTACAGAATCACGAAGCAGCCATAAAAGAACTGCAAACTATTGTTCATGAAAATCATGAGACCTTGCAAGCTAAAATTGACTCAGTTGCATCTACCGATTCGGTTACGCAACTTGCAAAAACTCAAGCGAACTTAAAGGTCACAGTAGATACTCTGAAAATTGTTTCAGAAAGACACATGGAGGACATTAGTTCATTATCAGCGAAAGTAGTTGAACTTTCGGATCAGCTAAATAATTTATCTACGAAGGTAGATGATAATCTGAATGACACAAAACCGGTAGTTACGCAACACCAAAGAGAAAATCGGGAAGTACAAGATCAGCTGACACAGGTAATACAAGAATTACGTATTTCAGAGGACACTCGCACTCCAATACGGGAAGAGGGACATAAAAATACGGAACTGCCACAAAATAATAACACAGGGCACTTTGGAGATTATGAGAGAAATTGGCAAAGTACACCGAATATTGAGATGGAACCGCCGAAACGACGTAACAATGACCGACATGCGACCCGCCGACACGATGATTTTGACTATAAGCTGTTCATTACTACACGTAAATTCAAAACATTTAAGAATCCTGGCAACTAAATTCATCCACAAGCGTGGCTTCATCAGTTCTCTCATTGTTTTCCTCCCAACTGGTCAATAGAGCATAGATTAGAATTTGTGTGTGGCTACTTGGAGAATGAACCAGCTGTAAGAATGCGATCGGTCATTCACGATTGTCATAGTGAAGGAGAATTTTATCATGCCTTCCTCTCAGCGTATTGGTCTCAAGCTACACAAGAGCGAGTAAAACATAGCATCATAATGATGAAACATTTCGAACAATCTCAATTTTCCAGTCTTGTGAAATATTTTGAAGACATGTTACATAAGAATCAATATCTTTCAAACCCATACAGCCCCACAGAACTCATCCACATTTGCTTAATGAAATTGCCTGAACATTTACGACATATTATTTTGGCAGGACGTTGCAAAGACGACATTGAAGCTTTTCAGGGACTCTTACAAGAATTGGAAATTGACACTGACAATCGCGGAACGCGAAAACAGGAACACAGCAATTACAGGTCACATCCGTCGCAATTCCGCGATAAAAGAAATAATAACTGGACACGACAAGGCTATTCTCACAATACAAATCGTGACCAAAACAGACACCACCCGTATGACAACCGTCGGCAGAGTAGTAATAATTACAGGGAAAGATCACCTCTCAGCAGTAGTGACTATCACAGAGACAATCAGAGAAACAGACAATATGGGAACCAAAATAATTATTATCAAGGGAGACAGAATAACTTAAGACGCAACGGTCTAGCACGCAGTTACGATTCAGAGAGAAATTCTCCACCACGTGACCGACAAGAAAGAAACTATGAAATCTACCGACATGACGACAGACGATATGATCGTAACGACAGACCTGAATTGCAGCAGAACTCAAGGGATTCAAACAGAGCAGGGCCCTCTCGACAAGGTGAGTTTGTAGAAGTTAGGTCTCCAAATCCCAATAACGACGTGCGCCAACAAAGACACAATAGGCAATGACTCATACCGCTGGTAGCCACAAAACGTACTTATGAAACTGACGACGCAGCTGCCGTAGCTAGTAATTACGTTAAAATGGAAGACATTAGGGACATATTACTCCAGGAACACGACGTAAAACATAACAACATTGCATATCCTGTGATTCACATTACTATAAATGACGTAAAATTGACGGCAGTACTTGACTCAGGCAGTCCCATTTCAGTAATTAGTGAAACAGCTTTTAGCAAATGCGACAAATCAAACGATTGCCCCACACTTCCGTTACGCAAGATTAAATTACAAGGTGCAGTCATTGGAAAAAGTGTAGATGTACGCTAACAAACCAACTTAGAATTCTTTTGTCAAAGCCACAGCTTCTCTATGAACTTTCTTATTGTTCCATTATTGTCAACGGAAATTATACTGTGAGTAGACTTTTTGAATGAATACAAAGCAGTCTTAAACTTTCACGATGCTGAAATAAGTTTAGAGAAAGAAGGTAAGTCAATAGCTTTGAAATTTGAAGATTGGCTCTCAAACCATGACGAGGAAATTAATCGGCTTTACCTTCTGTTAGACAACAGTTCGGAATTTTCTACGGAACTAGACACTAACAGTCGCTCTGCAAGTACTGACAGGGATGATATCGACGGCACATTTGAAACTAATGAGTTAATTCAGAATAAAATTCAAACAATTGAGAATTGTTATGACACTGATAGGCAGGACCTTTTTGAGATTTTGCAAGCACATTCCACAGTTTTTACTCACAAAACAGGAACAATCAAGGGATTTCAATACCAATTTCGTGTTCGTGAGCATACTAAATTTTGTGTTAGACCATACGTAATTCCAGCACATTATAGGGACCGTGTTAGAACAGAAATACAATCTATGCTTGACGAGGGCATTATTGAGCCTGCAGTAAGCTCATACAAAAATCCATTACATGTTGCTGAGAAGAAAAATGGATCGATCAGGCTTGTCTTAGATTCGAGTCAAATCAATACTATCATTATTCCTGAAACAGACAGGCCGCAAACATTGGAAGAACTTCTTCAAAATTTTAATGGTATAAAAGTGTTGTCTTCCATTGATCTCAGATCCAGCTTTTATCAGATCGAACTTCATCCAGAATGTAGAAAATACACAGCTTTCCTTTGTTTCGGCGTTTGTTATCAGTTTCGAAAACTTCCTTTTGGTTTGAACGTTTGTTCAATAGCATTCATTCGCGGGCTAAATTCCGTATTACCTGAGCTGTTAAAACGTCACATCACCTTATATGTGGACGATATTCTGATAGCAGAAGCCTCATGGGAACAACATAATCGCATCCTCAACAGCGTGTTACATATTTTTGCAGAATCTGGAATTACAGTTAACTTGGAAAAGTCTGAATTCGGTAGGACAAAAGTGAAGTTTTTGGGACATATTACTTCTTCTGAAGGCATTCAGCCGGATCCTGAAAAGTTAGAAGCAATCAGAGCCATTCCAGTTCCATCCACAAAAAAACAAGTCCGCAGTTTTCTAGGTCTCGTAAATTTTTATCGTCGTTTTCTGAATATGCAAATTCTAGTTACACCAAAACTTTGTTCTCTCACTGGAAAAAATACTATTTGGAACTGGGACGAACAAGCACGGTTGGAATTCAATTCTTTGAAAGAATCGCTACTTAACGCTCATCCAGATCTCTCACAAGATTTTTGCCTTAGCACAGATTCTTCTAAAGTCGGTCTTGGTGCCCATTTATTTCAAGAAGCCATAGAACATGACACTACCGTTCAGAAAACCATTGCTTTTGCCAGCCGAGTGCTAACAAAATCTGAAAAAAATTATTCCGTTACTGAATTAGAAGCTTTAGCTATCGTATGGGCATTTAACAAATTCCGTTTCTTTCTTTATGGTAAGTACGTAAAAGTATACAGTGACCACCGTGCATTACAATTTCTTATGTCTTCAAAATTAAATCATGACAGGTTAAAACGTTGGGCATTGTTGCTGCAAGAATTCCACTTCACAATAGTCTACATTCCCGGCAAGGAGAACATTGTTGCGGACGCACTGTCACGCGCACCGGCTGGGCTTGAGAAAAGTAACACAGAAAGCAACGTCGATAAAAATTTCAGTATTCTTTACATTCAGATCCTCAGGGGGGTACACCCTTACTTTGTGTATCATGTGTTTGGCAAGCACAAGGAGCCCTAGCTAATATGGTATTTGCTTATACAACTTTACACATCGGTACCATATTTCTCTAACACATAAATTACACAACTATCTGATCATTTAACTGAGAGACAAACATTTTTTTTTTATTACGTCACGGCACATGTTTACGTAATCACACAGATGGATAATTTCACACTTATGAAATTCTATTTTGTCTGTACTTTGTGAAATGTTCATATTTTTTTCAGAACCATTGTGATACTATGAGAGCTTTGAATGATGTATTTGGTATGGGATCATGATTTTTAAAGTACGTTTGAGGTAGATGACACTAGTGAAATGAGCAGAGAATATTTTTTAGGTTTTGAAGTTATTGCAGAAAGCTACGATGATTTTGAGATTTAGCTGAGTTTTTATGATGTTATTATGACGATGACAATGTGTATTATGCTGTTGCGGTATGTTTATGATCAATAAGCTGATGGTATAAGAGTTATTTGATTATGCTACGTATCTGTTATGATGAAATATTGAAGAAGTCTCGACGAATAAGGTAAGGAATAATGAGTAGTGGTTAGGGACTCTGGTTTGTGAAAAAGGTTGTTGGAAACCAAGAATCGTACTTTAAGAGTTGTGAAATGTATGTAAATGCGTGAATGTATTACAATGCCGACAAAAATTTTTTGGACACTGTTATATTTATAGGATTTTGTTTCTACAGATTTGTAACGCAAATTCTTGACCTGTGAAATATTTTTATATGAGAGTGCCACTGTAGAGGAAACTGGTGTTGTAAATATTTCGATAAGACAGTTAAGTGGCCACCTGCACATAATGCGTCGTGGGCACCCAGCTGCGCGACAACCAACTGACAAAAGAAAGCAATTAGTGTGTGCCTTTCAGAGGCACAGGTGAAAAAAAAGGACCCCATTATCCTCGCTATTGACATTCCTTTGTAGAAAGCACCGGAAATACGACACGCTCATTACTGAGAAAGATACTTACATCTGACACCTGCTTATAACAAACGTCTTTCTACGAGAGTTGAGAGAATTCTACTAACTTATGAAATGTCACATGACTATTGAATTATATTTTTGTGCTTTGTCCATAGTTGCTTATTTCATTTGATATCTGTTTTCCAACTGTGTTGCAGCATTGGTTTTATAAAATTAAATGCATTTGCTAATGTGAACACTTTCTGTCGACAGATCTATTAAATAATTATTTTATGATCAACATCCTTCGAAAAAGGAGCTCTTGGAATGGAAAGAGCAATAAGAAGCGACTAATAACAGTAACTGTATATATAATTTTCTTTTCAAGTACTTGGTAATTTGTTGTAGCATTAGTTTTTGTGGTGCACCACTTTAATTACATAGACATTAAGATGTGATTATAACTTTCCCTTATCTGCATTGTTGTCTTTAGTATACTATTTTTTCTGCTTGTGGGTTTTTTTCATGTTTAGATATAAGTTATTACATTTACTGCTGCTTGCTTTGCAAATCTGCATTTTTTGGGTCATTGCTGTTTGTGTTGATTTGTTTTGTGCAGCTGCATTGCGTCGTCCCTTAGTTTAGCATCTGAGCTCAGTAGCTTTAAGTTATCTTAAGAGGGGGTAGACTATATAAGAAACTAACTATGATGAATTGGAAGAAAAGCATTGAGAAGCTATAAGAAAATGGTTTGGCCAAAAAAGTAGTGTGCAGTGGAGGAAAACTATTTTTGAAAGAGGATGAGAACAGAATACAGAAAGCATGCTTGGATAGGATTTTTTTTTTGGCTGGAGCAAATGTTGAAATAAGAGGGGCGATCTATGGAATGACGTTTTGGGTTGGACTCCAGTACGAAATGTTACCCTGAAAACAAACCCTGTCCTTTTCTTTTGTGTTATCCCACTATGTGTTTGTGTACCCTTGTGTATTTATTTTCTTCCTGTCTCTGTGTACTGTTTCATAGATTTTTTTCTGTTCTAATACTAAGCTACATTCACTATGATGAGGAATACTGTTATCCTCAAATATAATTTGCATCAATAATATGTTATTTACTTTCTAAAGATGTTTAGACATTATTTATTCTATTTTGTTTTAATGCTCATGTGTGAAGTTGATGTTTCGAAATTTATTCTGATTTTTTTTATGTATGTGCTCCTGTCATATTTCCTGTAACTCTGATGTATATGTTATTTCGATTATTTTATAAAGCCTGTATTACTGCAAATGTTATCTGTACTACTATGTTCTTCAATGATATATTTTGTACCTTTGTTATTGTATTCTCATGTTATAAAATTGTAATTGACACCTGTTTATCAAATTAAGTAATTTGTAAGTTACATTTCACTGCACATGTTTCTGTTGGTCATAGTATATGGACAATATGTGAGAAGTAGGGACTGTTAGTGTTTGTACATGTGTTGATAATTCAGTAAGGGACTGGTTAACAGCACTGCTCATTCTAAGGACATTTCAAAAACAATTTTTGTGAGTGCACAAGTGGTGGTTATGGACTTGCTATATTATCTGCAAGACTCTTCAATGGTGATTGTGCGCCTGCACAGTCAAACAGATGGCTGCTGGCCATCTCTACAAGTACTACAGTGGGTCTACACCTTTGATGACCCACCAATACCATTATATATACAAGGACAGCAGTGGGTCTGCACCTCTGGTGGCCCACCAATACCATAGTCTCTACTAGGACTACAGTGGGTCTGCTCTGTGATGACCTACCTACCAATAGTCTTCAACTTCGACTGACTCTGCTGTGGGTTTGCTCTGTTGTGGCCCATTACCTGTCTGCATGTCAAGAGTCAGCACTGTATTTCCGTTGGAAGGACAACACTACTTCTTCAAGACTGCTTAGAAATCCACTATATCCAAGTGCAATTTCTTTTATTGCTCATACTTGGAGAAAACACTGCAATTTTACTGTGATGAATGATCAGGACTGTCTATATAGACTGTGAGAAAATTTTAGCTTTTGACCAACATTGTATCAATAAGTGTGTGCATTTGATTTCTTTGCTATTGTAATCATAATTATGAAAAAAAATTTCAAATCTGTATTGGCCACTGCAAAAACAATTTGTAAATTTTTTTGTGGGGAGCATGGGGGCTATGTAAGTAGGCTGTTTACGTTTTCTTATTGGTAACCGCACGTAGCGCTCTGTATGAAAAATCACTGGCTGTGCTGTGTGCAGTCTGTGGGTGGTTTTCATTGTTGAGTGCCATTGTAGTGTTGGGCAGCGGCAGCTGGATGCTAACAGCGCGTAGCGTTGCGCAGTTGGAGGTGAGCCGCCAGCAGTGGTGGACGTGGGGAGAGAGATGGCGGAGTTTTGAAATTTGTAAGAATTGGTGTCATGAACTGATATATATATTATGACTATAAAGGTAAATACATTGTTTGTTCTCTATTAAAATCTTTCATTTGCTAACTGTGCCTATCAGTAGTTAGTGACTTCTGTAGTTTGAATCTTTTAGTTAGCTGGCAGTAGTGGCGCTCGCTGTATTGCAGTAGTTCGAGTAACGAATATTTTTGTGAGGTAAGTGATTTGTCAAACATATAGATTAATGTTAGTCAGGGCCATTCTCTTGTAGGGATTACTGAAAGTCAGATTGCTTTGCGCAAAAAATATTGTGTGTCAGTTTAAGCACAGTCGTGCACAATTTTTCTAAGGGGACGTTTCACCATATCTTAAAAGTTACGAACTTCAGCGTGTTTGACGTCTGGATCAGTGAAAGCAAGTGTGTCACCACTAATTGTACCATTTCCGTAGAAAAACAATACATAGACATTTGAAACAAAACTTTGTGTTGAAAATGATGTTTGTTTACATTGATGAAGCCTGCTGTATGAATTCCTTGCTCTGTTGATTACGACAGAAAGTGTGGTGCCGATATCATCTGGATAAAGTCTACGCATTTCAGAAAGAATGAGGTTTAGGACAGTGCAAACCTGGTCTGCCGTCACTAATTGTACCTCTAGTTTTGTTACGTCTGCCACTGACGGCCCCTGCCAGTGAGACTACACTCAAGACACCCCTGCGTAACATATAACATCCACTAGCATTTGCAGGCGCAACCAAGAGGAAAACGATTCTTCAAAACAAATACAACTTGCTAGAGACTAATGCGAACCATTTTCTGCAGAGGTCGCCTCACAGACACAGGGAAAATTTTAGTACTGGGCCGACCTCCGCCGGCTTTATAAAGCCAGCGCAGTACAGTACAGCCACTTCCTCGTCGAGCTAGGACCAGCTCCGACGGACCTCATCGACGCTTTTGATGAATGGTCGTCTACAAGTTACTTGATTTTGTGTGTATATAGTGATTGTTCGAGAAGAGCAGTTCAGTTACAATAAACGACGTTATACTGAGTGTTCTACAATACTGAGTATTCTCCAGTGGCGATGATTATAGTGGAACGAACCGACGAAACTCAGACACAACTGATCGTCGGAATCCGAAGCCTCCACCGTCCCGCGACGCTACCGCCGTTCCTAGTATTCAACATGAAGTTGAAAAATTCTTTTCCCTCTTGGTTGCGCCTGCAAATGCTTGTGTATGTTATATGGTACACAGGGGTGTCTTGAGTGTAGTCTCCCCGGCAGGGGCCGTCTGTGGCAGACGTAACAAGTTTCCTTTTTCTTACAAAGAACATATATGTGCTATTTAAGAGACGAAACTTTGTGTTGGAGGCGGTGTTTGTTTACTTTTATGGACTGTGCATTCATTGCCCTAACAGAAGTGCATCCCTGGGCAGTTGTAGTTATCACATTCTGTTTCGTTTCGGGAATGTAGGAGGGTCGAAACCAGTCTGAAAACCTTGACACGTTGCTCCGTTCAGGACTTACTTAGCGCTGAATTTACCCAGTAAGGCCGCTGCCCGACAGGTACAGTTAGCGTCAGCTGTTCTCATAGCTTAGATGATGGCGCACGAGACTACTCAGACTTTGTCTTGCGATCGATCCTTACTGCCGTTCTATGTCCAATTTTTGTATGTCTTACTTATTCGGTTGTATTAAACCAAATGAAGTACACCTGCGCCGACACCATCTCTGGCGGACCGCTAGAATTTGCGCTCGCAATGGCCTGATTAGTTTACATCCATGCTAACAAAAAAAAATGGCTCTGAGCACTATGGGACTTAACATCTATGGTCATCAGTCCCCTAGAACCTAGAACTACATAAACCTAACTAACCTAAGGACATCACACAACACCCAGTCATCACGAGGCAGAGAAAATCCCTCACCCCGCCGGGAATCGAACCCGGGAACCCGGGCGTGGGAAGCGAGAACGCTACCGCACGACCACGAGCTGCGAACCCATGCTAACATAATGGGAATATTTTTCTTTACAGTTATTTCTCAGCACATCCCCCCTCCCCCCACTCCCACCACAACCCGACACCCATAGAAGCTTCTCTTACTGTCTCCGGAAACAAAGAACAATATTCATCGCTAACCCATCAGCAAATGTATTGATATACAGTATGCAACGGGTATAAGTGCAGATTTTTTTTTATATCATACCGTAATATGTTAATATGACAGTCTGTTGGATGTTTTTTTTTCCTCTCTGCGTCAAGCAGTCTTCCCACAAACTGGCCACAGGGTTCTCGATCTGATGTTATGTTATGTTAACCGGGGACCTAGAAACGACGGAGAGGCTCCTTCCCCGCCGCAGCCGCAGTGGTCTGTAACCCCACAACGACTATCACAGTTCACTTCACCCCTCCACCGCCCCACACCAAACTCAGGGTCATTGTGCGGTTCGGCCCCCGGTGGACCTCCCCTCCAGGGAACGTCTCACACCAGACGTGTATAGCCCCTACGTTTGCGTGGTAGAGTAATGGTGGTGTACGCGTACGTGGAGAACTTGTTTGCGCAGCAATCGCCGACATAGTGCAACTGAGGCGGAATAAGGGGAGCCAGCCCGCATTTACCGAGGCAGATGGAAAACCGCCTAAAAACCATCCACAAACTGGCCGGCTCACCGGACCAAGACACAAATCCGCCGGGCGGATTCGTGCCGGGGACCAGGCGCTCCTTCCCGCCCGGAAAGCCGCTCGTAGACCTCACGGCCAACCGGGAAGGAGATCTGATGTTTCTCACATAGTCGCAACTTCATGTGTAAGGGAACTACGCCTGTCAGTATAGATAATCCGCGTTATGTGTCACCACGTGCCATTTCAACACCTGACTGATTGCCATAGGAAGATAAGTATTAATGGCTTGTGTTGAATCCTATCTAGTCGTCAAATGTTGAATCCTGCCTAGTGGTCAAATTCTGAATCCTGCGTATTCGTCCAGTGTGGTGTGCCTGGTCGTAAATTTTGCCAAGTACTGTGCGTCAGTACCTCATCAAAACTTTTGGTGACAGATGGAGTGGCCGTGGAGGTTCGGTATAATGGCCTTGCTGTTCGCCGAAATGAATCTGTTGCCTGCTTTCTCGGATCGCTGGACAACATTCAAACAGATTGTATTAATGAGTTCTATTACAAAAGGAAACAAACCAATATGTCACAGACGATGGGTGACAGACAAGATAAGAACTGTAACCATTCCAAGTTTGAACTACATAGAACGTGAAAGCAAAGTAACGAGTATCGACGCTTCTCTCCTAGTTGCTAGTCATGACGCTTCTGTAGAACTGGGCCGCGATTAGTCGGGGGCAGCGCTTACGTTCTCTTAGCATAGAGGCCACTGCTGTAGCGTTGACGTACTGGAGGGGGGTCGGACATCGTGCAATTGGCTGACGTCCTCTTCACAGCCCTCTCTGCTCTCTCGTTCCTGACTGGCGAGACAGCGCTTGACTTTACGCCGTAAAAGCTTGATCTTTGCGCGTGTACTTACAAATTTCAATAGCTATGATTACCACTCTCCAGATTAAGTAAATACTGATGTAATGTTGTTCAGTACACAGTCCTCAGTCACAAATAGAAATATCTGCACTTACGCCTGCTACTCATTGTATAGCAGTTGCACGCCGTGAGTCTTTGGTTTTTAATATATCAGCCGTCCGCCGATAGGAAAATCTCAGAGTGAAAGTTATAGCGTTTTTATTGAAACTAAAGTCTTTCTTCAAAATTTACAAAACAATATTCGTGAGATAGGACTGATCCTCGAAGCCTAGCAGTAACTAAATCAGAGATTCTTCCAAACATAAACTGTCTGTAGTAAACATACAACTTCACCAAACCTAGCCCCGGGCGTCTGGTGAAGGCTGGCGTGGAGTCCACGTTGCCGTCACCTGAGTCCGAGGACGAGTAGATGCCCTGCGAGGATGGCTCCGGTACGCTGGTGGCGGTGGACGATGACGCTTCGGCTACGATGACATCAGTGGGCTCGCTCGGCGTGAACCTTGTCTCCACGCTCCTGCGCCAGCCTAAGTACTGCTTGGCGCACGGATATGGCTGGCTCCATTTGCAGTCACGCGTCGAGCGGAAGGAAAGAGGTCCGCGGCTGTAGCGACCTCTTGCGGCGCCATGGACGCCTCCTGGTGGTCTCTGGGAAGCGTCTGTGTTTCCTGGACGACGGGCCCGGCTGACCCCTTTTAGGTCCGGGGCCCGCTGTACCGGTCTGCTTCGCTGGAAGCGAAAATTGAAGCGCTTAGTCTGGACACAGTAGTTTTCCTTGCGAACTCGTGTATTCGCTCTCCTTGCTACGACAGTATAATCCATGTTTGTAAACCCGAAGAGTTCGGAGATGACACCGCAGCACCCGCTGGCGAGTTTAAAGACAGTATATAGGACTCTTTTCTTATTTCTACTCCCTCGGGCGTGGGTGTGTGTGATGCCCTTAGGATAAGTTAGTTTAAGTTAGATTATGTAGTGCGTAAGCCTGGGGACCGATACCTACGCAGTTTGCTCCCATATTCCTTACCAAAAATTCCAATTCTTGTTTCTACTGTTTTCTACAACAGAGTGTTGAAGATCCGCAGTTCACTGTGTGCGTTACATTTAGAGACGAGGCAAGATTCACAAGTGATGACGTAGAAAAATACTAAAGGCTCGAGGGGGCGGGCAGGTGTACATACTCGAGCAGTCATTCAGGTGAGGCCATCTGGATCGCTTAAGTACCAATGTAAGGGTAGGAATCGGTAGGAATTGCGGGTGACAGACTAACAGGGCCACAAATTTTACGAAACAGATTAATAGGTGTATCACTGATTTCTGCGGGATGTATTACCAATGTATTTCCAGTGCTATTGAAGAAGGGTACCACAGTCGGAGACAATGTCTGTGCTTTATGCACGACGGGGCACCACCTCATTTGCCAAGTACTGTGCGTCAGTACGTCATCAAAACTTTTGGTGGAAGATGGAGTGGCCGAGGTGGTTCGGCATTATGGCCTTTCTGTACACCAGAACTGAATCTGTTTCATATCTTGATTTAAAGGCACTGGTAGACGCTGAACCAATCTACAATATACAGGCGTAACAGGAGCATCTGAACAGCGCACGTTGCGCAGTAGGAATGGGGCCAGCTTTATTTGAAAGAGTGAGTGATTCAATGTGAAGAAAGGCTTAAATATGTGTCAGGGTATGGGGTAAATACATGCAGCTTTGCAAAAACCAAGACTGTGTTTAACGTCACGTCGACATCGATGTTTTTAGACACGGCTGTTCCCTTTAAGACTAACCATCCCGCCATTTTCATGAGTGATTTTACTTAAAACTCGATTTTACCTAAATCCCGATGGCATTACGCGGATTTGAACCGTCCTCCTCCCGAATACGAGTCCAGTATATTAACCACCGCACCACCTCGCTCGAACAGCATTGCACATAGTGTCGACGTCTATATAACATATAGATGACACTGTGAGGACAGATCGACTTAATATTATGTCAACAGTCATGCGCGGGATTAGCCGAGCGGGCTAAGGCGCTGCAGTCATGGACTGTGCAGCTGGTCCCAGAGGAGGTTCGAGTCCTCCCTCGGGCATAGGTGTGTGTGTTTGTCCTTAGGATAATTTAGGTCTTAGTAGCGTGTAAGCATAGGGACTGATGATTTCATAAACATTTTTTTTCAATAGGCATTGATTTCTGGACATTACAGCAATTTTACTTCCAGTTTCACCAATTATGCATCACGTAGGAAAACACTGATCAGTCAGAACACTATGACCGTCTAACTAATAGCCGGTACGCCCACCTTTGGCACGGATAAAAGCGGCGACGCGTCCTTGTGTGGAAGCAATGAGGCCGTTGTATGACCACTTCTGCACCTACAGGCCAAATAATTCTCGTAAATTCCAATGAGGGGCGGTAAGCTTGACGCCAAGTTCCATCACATCCCAGATACGTTCAATCGAGCTCAAATCTGGCGAATAGGGAGGGGGTGTGGGGGCATCATATTAATTGGAAATCGACTGTGCTTCTCAAACTACTCCAGCACAAAAAAATGGATCAAATCGCTCTGAGCACTATGGGATTTAACTTCTGAGGTCATCAGTCCCCTAGAACTTAGAAGTAGTTAAACCTAACCAACCTAAGGACATCACACACATCCATGCCCGAGGCACGATCCGAACCTGCGACCGTAGCGGTCGCGCGGTTACAGACTGAAGCGCCCACAAACGCTCGGTCACAGAGACCAGCTGCTCCATCACACTCCTGGCCTTGTGACGTGGTCACTACCGTGCTGAAAAATGGCGCTGCTGTCGGGAAACATGATTGTCATGAATGGGTGTAGATGGTCTGCGACCAGTGTACGACAGTCCTTGGCTATCATGGTGCCTCTCACGAGCTACACTGGAGCCATGGATGCCCATTTGAATGTTCCCCAGAGCATAATGGAACCGCTGCCAGCTTTTCACCGTCCAGCAGAACAGGTGTTAAGGAGCTGTTCTTCTGGAAGGCAACGGATTCGCACCCTCCCATCAACATGATGAAGAAGGTATAGGGATTCATCAGACGATGCAACGCTCTGTCACTGCGCCAAAATCCAGTACCGATGGTTACGTGCCAGTTTCAGTCGCAGTTGACGATGTCGTTATGTCAACATTGATGCATGCGTGGTTCTTCGAATGCAGATGCACTCGTTAGGAGTGTCGGTGCACAGTGTCTTCTCACACTTGTGCTCTGCCCAGCACTGACGCCTGATGTTAGTTCTACCACAGTTCGCCGCCTGTCATGCTTCACCAGTCTGTCCGGCCTAGGACGTCCAACATCTGTAATGAGCGGTGGTCACCCAGACTTACGACTTGTGGGTTGGGTTTCACCTCGGTTTCGCCACTTGCTGAAGACACTCACCACAGCGTTGCTCGAGGATTCGATTTTAGAAATGCTCTTGCCGAGCCACCCGCCCACGGTTAACATCAAAACGATCGCTCTCCTTCCCCATTCTCCACACGGACAGCAGGTCCACTGATCCTGGATTCACCGTACGTGTGTCTGACTAAGAGCCATTCCTCGCCAGGTGTTGCTGCTAGCGCCAGGACTGGTTTCTATCGACAGGATGTCGGTTCTCATAATGTCCTGGTTGTTGAATGTATGTGGCGCTTAGTTCCGAATAGCCCGTGTATGGAGAAGACACGGTAGGCCATCGTCAGTGGTGTTTCACTTCAGAAACAGAGCTCCGATCCGAAAGCAGTCGCAGCGTGAGGCCGACTCCGCTCTGTAAGAGACCAGACGAGCTCTTCACCCGTATAAAAAGTTAGCAGCGAGGCGCGGTCCCGGAACTTTGGCCCCGGCGCCGTCGCTGCCTCGGCAGCGCGGGCGAACATTTAGCGACGCAGCGAGGCGCCCATCACTCCGGTAAGCTAATTAGGCTGCGAATGGGCGTCTAATTGCCGCGCAGCAGACGCCGCGAGCGCGCCTCCTGATTGGTCGGCTCGAGCTCGCGGAGGGCCCTCAGCCGGCGGGCGGGTGCTCGGGGCTTCCCCGGCCCCTAAAACGCCCGTCTTCCCAGGATGAAGCGTTCCGAGCCTTAGGCCGGTATCACACTATCAAATTTCTTTGTCAAAGGTTTGATGAAAGATGTGATCAAATATTCCGTCAAATATATTTGACAAATTGTGTGCACATGCGGAAATGAAGTGGGGAAATAAAAGGAACCATACATACGAGGTTGACAGTCTTAAATTCCTGGGATTACCACTTGATAATAAATTCAGTTGGGAGGAGCACACCACAGAACTGCAGAAACGCCTTAACAAATCTGTATTTGCAATTCGAGTGTTGGCAGACATAGACAACATAAAAATGAAGAAGTTTCCATACTTTGCCTACTTTCGTTCCATAATGTCATTTGATATAATATTTTGGGTAACTCTTCAAGTCAAACAAAATTTTTCAGAGTCCAAAAGCGTGTAATACGTATTATTTATGGAGTAAATTCACGGACATCCTGCAGAAACTTCTTCGAAGAACTGGGTATACTAGCTACTGCCTCTCAGTATTTTTGCTCCTCAATGAAATTTGTCCTAAATAATATATCTCTTTTTCCAACAAACAACTCAGTTCATACATACAATACCAGGAACAAAAATGATCTGCACAAGGACTTTAAAGCACCTACTTCAGTTCAAAAAGGGGTCCACTACTCAGGAACTCTCATCTTCAATAATTTGCCAGCAAACATAAAAATTTTTGTTACAAATAAAGATCAGTTTAAAAGGAGCCTCAAAGACTTACTAGTGGACAACTCCTTCTACTCCATTGACGAAATTTTTAATAGAAACAAATGATGTTTTTTTCATACTATTAGTATTATTATTTCAGCTTGAAAAAATTGACATGTTCCACATCCACGAGGATCTCCTCAGCACGGATCTATGGAACGAAAAACTAATCTAATCTGGGTAAAGCCGCGGGTATTACGACGACACGATAAAAGCATTCAACAAAACTTGTTACGTGAGCTTACAGTGGAAGACGTCAAGTCGTACAGCAATTACTTAAGAATGGGTGAGTATACATTTCTGTCTGTGTTCAGTGATGTGTATCCTCATATCACAAAGCACAATATTCACTTAAGAACTGCTACATCTTCAGAAGACAGGCTCACTGTAACACTCCGATTCCTTGCTACACGAGAGGGTTTTGTTAGGTTGGATCAGGTCTCCAATCTTCTTAATTTATTTTTGTATTCAGAGTGCCTCACGTTGTAAACCGCCTCATCAGCTTCATACATCTCTATTAATTTTGCAGCTGTCGGCACACACTAATTATATTTACCGGCAATGTTTATAAAAACACTACAGACGACAGAACGCTGCAGCGATGCTAGCGCTGCATGTGGTAACAAGTCACATTGCAGTGAATAGAAGATAAGCGATTTCTTTGATCAAATCTACAGCGAGGCACTAGATTTGATCAAATATTGGACGACATTCGACAAAGTTCCTATTACACCATCAAATATCTTTCGCGTTTTCGCGGGCTCCGAGATCAAGCGACGGGGGCCGCTCTTCATTGCTGTTAACAGGAGTTTCTTTGCCTTAGCCCAGAACTGTAACGGATTACGCTCTGTGGTGATAGTACGAGGGTCACTCCAAAAGGAATGCACACTACTTTTGTAAAAATACAGTTTTCATTCTGCATGTGTGAAAGTTTTACAGCGTGTAGATACATCCTTCCCGCTTGTTTTTAAACTTAGTTCAACCTGTTCCCGTGAGTAGCGCCGTCACAGCATGACTTCGAGATGGCTGCTACACTTGACGTTCGTCATAATCAACGTGCTGTCATAGAATTCCTGTGCTGTGAAGACAAAGTAAGTATGTTACAGTACGCTTGTTCGCCCACTGCTTGAATACTGCTCAGCAGTGTGGGATCCGTACCACATAGGGTTGATAGAACAGATAGAGAAGATCCAACGGAGAGCAGCGCGCTTCGTTACAGGATCATTTAGTAATCTCGAAAGCGTTACGGAGTTGATAGACGAACTCCAGTGGAAGACTCTGCAGGAGGGACGCTCAGTAGCTCGGTACGGGCTTTTGTTCAAGTTTCGAGAACATACCTTCACCGAAGAGTCAAACAGTATATTCCCGGCTCCTACGTATATCTCGCGAAGAGACGATGAGGATAAAATCAAAGAGATTAGAGGCCACACAGAAGCATACCGACAATCCTTCTTTCCACGAACAATACGAGACCGGAATAGAAGGGAGAACCGATAGAGGTACTCAAGGTACCCTCCGCCATGCAACGTCAGGTGGCTTGTGGAATATGGATATAGATGTAGATGTAGAAAACGAGACAGTAGGAAACATCCACAAGAGGTTGAACAAGGTGTGTGTCGATCGCAGTACAGTTGGGGGGCAAGCAGGTTACATGATGAAAGCGGGCACGGCAATATTGAATATTGTCCTCGCAGCGGCAAGCCTCGTACTGCACGCACTCCAGACAATGTACAGAGAGTTAACGAATTGGTGACTGCTGACAGACGCATCACAGTGAACGAATTGTCACGCTACGTTGGTATAGGGAGGGAAGTGTTTGCAGAGCAGTGAAAGTGTTGACGTTAAAAAAGATTTGTGCCAGCTGGGTTCCCAGGATGTTGACAGTGGCTCACAAAGAAACAACAAAAATGGTATGTAGTGAACTTTTGGAACAGTACGGTAATGGTGGAGATGAATTTCTTGGAAGAATTATGACAGGTGATAAAAAATGGCTCCATCATTTTTCACCAGAGAGGAAGTGGAAATCAGTTGAGTGGCATCATGAAAATTCACCCAAGAAAAAAAATTCCAAACCACACCTTCTGCTGTAAAAGCAACGTCTATGTGTTTTTCGATTCCGAAGCACTCTTCCTTGTGGACATTATGCCAAGTGCAACCACAATAAATTATGATGCATATGTGGCGACATTGAAGAAACTTCAAGCCCGACTGAGTCGTGTTCGACCACATCGGCAAAAGCAGGATGTATTGCTGTTGCACGAAAATTCACGGCTACATGTCAGTCAGAAAATCATGGAAGCGATAAAAAAAAAAAAACTCGGATTGACAACACTCAAACACCCGCCTTACAGTTCTGACCTGGCTCCATGTGACTTTCATCTCTTTGGGAAACTGAAAGACTCTCTTCGTGGAACAAGATTTGAAGATGATGACTCCCTTATGCACGCTGCCAAACAGTGGCTCCAACAGGTTGGTCCAGAATTTTACAGTGCGGGTCTACAGGCGCTGGTTCCAAGATTGCGTAAGGCAGTTGAGAGGGATGGAAATTAAGGGAAAGAAATGAAGATATTGTTCCTAAAGGATGTATCTGTACACTGTAAAACTTTCAAACATGTACATTGAAAGACGTATTTACAAACAGTAGTGTACAGTTCTTTTGGAGTGACCCTCGTACTATTATCATCCTGACGCAAATATTATCAATTTTTGTCTGTTCTTATCTACTGGATTGCGCGTACTTTGACACACGATGAAACTAGTCGTAGCACTCCTTAGCATTGTTTTCTAGTGGGTCTCACCGTCATGACTAAGAAAAATAGTGTTAACCAGATTCAGCAAGATTCTACACTTGACGTAAAAGCCAGTGAATACTAGAGAACGTAAACTTCACGTTTAGCGTCACACTGCAACCAGGTTCCCCTAAGTTGTGTCCTGTAATCTACTGTGGGCTGTGATTCAAAGTTGTCAACACCTATGAGTAATTAAATCAGACTATATGGTTTCAGAGGCCTTTCTTCTGTCTCAAACATTTATGATTTATATATGGAGACTGAAGTGACGAATGCAAATTTGTGCCAACCCTGGTCTCTTCTTTGATGGTCAGAATCGCTAACCACTACGTCACCCTGGGACAGTGCCTTTGCAGATCCGCACGGATTACCGTAGCACGCCTTCCTCTTCATTGCAAATTCACTTTCACACCTCAGCACCCCTAAACTCAAACAACACTGCAGAGGCTTCCCAACTCATCGAAGGAAACGGGGGACCCTGACTAAAATCCGGGAATATTGCTTTAATCTAACGAAGCTATATGCTTTCAGAGACTTTTCAAAGCTGATGTGTAAGCTTAGTGACATAGTTCAATAGCTAAGCATCATAGCTCCAGCACTGCAAATGCTTCAGTAGTAAAAGCATTATCTTACTAAAATACATTTTCGCAATAAAATTTTTATACTGCTCTCCAAAACTTAAGAATGAGATAGCCAGAGTGACATAATATATTAACAACTCTGTCGAAATGAATGGAGGTGCGGGAGCATGTTACTTATGGTCTCCCAGCAGTGCACAGAAAGGTAGACATTACACAGCGTGAGGTCATCTTGACTATTGCGCCAAACAGAACTGGCTGCGGAACATGAAGCACCTTAAGTGGGGTAGGACGTCAAACGGCCGACTTGGAGCAGTAGAGCCACCACAGGATATTTTAATTTCCACTGTCTATACTTTTACAAATAAATTCATAAAACTTTGTCAGCATGACCAGGAATGGTTCACGATTCACGCTAATAACAGTGGAAGTTAAAAAATATAATATTTTTTTTTGACATGTGAAATGTCATCATTTTTTCACCTACTATTGGCTGCATTCGTTGCTACAGGTACACTTCTCTTCGTAAGTGAGAGACATTTTCATATGAATTTTGCACTGCTTATTAAACACAAATTCTTTAATGCAAATCTCTATAATTTTCTAATTCTATTAAAAAATGTGCTAAAATTGACAAAAATAGCTACAAAGTTTTCTAAACATTAAGTTCAAAATGTAATAGGTCATTCATTTTTCATAAATTACATAAATTCTATAGCTTCGTGCATCTGTAGGTAGGTTTTGTATGGTGAGGCAAAATTCATCGGAAAATGTCTATTACTTATTAAGAAAAGCGTAGCTATAGCAACAAATGCAGCGAATAGTAAGTGAAAAAAATGATGAAATTTTACATGTAAGAAAAATTTATTTTGCTATGTTTCTTTACTTCCATCGCTTTGAGTGTGAATCCTGAATCCTTCCTGGTCATGCTGACATTCTTTCATAAATTTATTTGTAAATATGTAGACAATGGAAATTAAAATGTTTCGTGGTGCCTCTCCTGCTCCAAGTCGGCCCTTTTATTTCCTACCCCCTTTAAGGAACAGGGCCGGCCGCTGTAGCCGAGCGGTTCTAGGCCCTTCAGTCTGGAACCGCGCGACCGCTACGGTCGCAGATCCCAATCCTGCCTCGCGCGTCGATGTGTGTGATGTCCTTAGGTTACTTAGGCTTAAGTAGTTCTAAGTTTTAGGGGACTAATGACCTCAGATGTTAAGTACCATGGTGCTCAGAGCCATTTGAACCATTTTCAAGGAACTGGAAAACACTCTGTGTGTGTGTTTGTGTTTGTGTGTGTGTGTATGTGTGTGTGTGTGTGTGTGTGTGTGGTGTGTTTGAGGGAGAGAGAGAGAGAGAGAGAGAGAGAGAGAGAGAGAGAGAGGGTGCAGTTGCAGTGCAATGTTAGGTTCTACAGTCCGGATACAGGATTTGGAAGACCTCACATGAAGAAGAATCATCGGGAAACTGAGAGAAGGGCGACGTGTGACTAGTGCAGCACTGGAGTTTGGTATACCTCACAGCACTTATATCACGTGCAGAGGGAGCGTTACGAACCATAGGCACTGCTGCCCGAAGGAGAGGGAGTGATCGTTCATGATCCTACAGCGATAATGACCGCTACGTTGTGCAACGGGCAAGAAGGGAACTGCGTCAGACAGCTGGCGCAACTGCACCTGCATGCAACAGGACTGCAAGGCAAGTACTCTCACAGTGCACAGTGGCACGGCGACTGTATTTGGCGTCGTGTCTTTCCCCGACGACCACGGCATTCTATTCCGCTGATAACCACACACTGGCACGACCGTTTGCGGTGGTGTTCGAAGGAGCAGTTTCAGTCTGGATTGTAATTATGGACGTACCCCCACATAGCGCTGGTGGGGATACGTAATGCACCATGATCGTTTTGGTGATCCAGGCACTGTGCGAGGAGGTACAGTGTTGCCTGAGGGTACTGACCTTCCAGATGTTTCAGCGCAGCAGACTCACCGGTCAAAGCCATTGTGAAATCGCAGATCTTCTCCATGTGCGTCTCTTCAGAGGCACATCCAGCCTTGACTTCAGTTTATGAATGACAACGCGCAACCGCATCTAACATTGCAACGTAGGTGGAGCAGCTCTTGATGCGAGAAGGTATTCCACAACTTGACTAAACTGGACTTAAATCCAATGGAGCACCTGTGGGTCCCCTCGGGAAGACGTACTAAAGTACGTGGACGTGCACCAACAACCATCCAGCAGCCGTCCACCGCGCTGGTCGAAAAGTGGAACATTGTACCAGAATAATTCCTCATCATGGTGTTCACACACCCCGTTCAGAACCATGTCCGGCCTTCCTTAATGTCTAGGGGACCATCGTAAAAATCGTAGTCAATTCATTGTAATCTGAATAAAAGTCTTATTTCTGTTCTTCTCATTTCATTTTTTTCACTTACCTTCGGTATTACCCTGTAGCCCCACGAAGGTGCACTGTGATCAAGATGGCAGAATACTTCTTATATTCAAAACTGTGTTGTGTCAAAGAGAACTGAAAAAATATACAAAATTCTTCTGCTGTGTACGTGATTAATAATTATGATACTCCATCTCCCTTTGTAGTAGGGAACACACTAACACTTGCAGAGGTAAAAAAAAAATTCGTACGGTTTTGGTTTGCTCGCGCAGCTGTATTAAAAATAAACATTAATATATCATCACACATTCGGCATTAAGTCTTAAGATACAACATTACATTGTTGTCATTTAAATTAGGAAAAACGTAAGATACATAAATTTTCTTGCCACAAAGCACTACCGGGAATCTCGGTCTATACCACCGAATACCCAAATATGTTTGATTTTATTCTTTAAAGGACGTCCTCTCTGATTTTTCCTTATTGCTATGAGCGAATAGTCCACTTCTACAACTTAATGTGGTTCACCGATAGGTACACTGTCGTTCGTCACTACCACATAGTTGCACACAGAATTAGTAGATAAGTCAGTTTCCGATGCTGTTGCTTGCAGGGTGTAGTCCCTAATCCATCAAGACACAAGAATTACGCTGGTCTGGATCGATAATTTAGTATAGTCAAGCCATGCATTCTTCCTGACAGTCGTTCGTTTACCACAGTTTCCGCATTGAAATTGTAAAGGTATTTCACGATCAGAACTCTTCTTATGAACTTTTATACATTTCGCCCCACTATAGTCTACACAGTTCCTCCTTTCATCGCCCGGAATTAGTCCATATTTTCGACAAAAATTCAAACAATTTTCTACATTGCATAAGCATGGAATTAAATTCTTCCAGATGAGACAATCGGCCGAAGAAACGGGTCCAATACCAGACATGCCACTCACTGCCGACATAAATCGTCTCGGTTTTCCTAGCAACTCACTAATAATTTATCATAAAGCCCGCCACCACAGTCACGTGATCGATTTACAATCGCACGTTCGGTATCTATCGTTTGGAGCCTGTGGCTTAGATAGGCCTACGTTCTTGGAAATTACCCAAAAAATCATGTCTCAGTATCTCTTTCATTCATTATGAATCGTTGCAGCAGCTGCCGGCAATAGTAGGGAAAATCCTTCAACACCTGCCTTCCATTGTTGCCAAATTAATTCAAGGTGGAATGGTGATATTAACCCACTCTGGGTGATTGCCAAATTTACAGCCCCTCTTAACCTGTTATTCTGCTAAGTGGATTATGACCTCCCCCACCACTTCCAACCTCCTCCCCTTTTCCTCATCCCCACTATGGAACTCCCTTCGCCAATAAAAGCACACTTATGATAATAAATTAATTGAATAATTAATTAAATCAACAAATTAATTAACTCCTCGTTTTCTGGGAAACATTCCAGCAAACCCTCTCCCATCCCCAACTGGAAATTGAGGGGATAAGGACTCAGATGTTTGATTATTTGGTGGGTAAACGATTACAGTGTATCGAAGATTGTTTAAACAAGCACGAGCCACAGGGCACTGTACTCCCATTTTCTCACCAGCTTCACAGGCAGGCTCCTTCTCATATTCCCGCACATGCAGGATACACAATGCCTGTTTGGGCCTGCGATTTGTGGAGCAGATGATGCGCCAATATCCGAACAAAAGCCTCAGGCGGCGGCAACGCTTTGAAACGTATGGCCTCTCTTTCTCTTTCGGCCACACCCTGTTGGGTGCCACTTCTGCACCTGTATGCACCATTGTCCATGGTCCGACAGAATCAAGAAAGAAACAGGGTTTACCTGGTAAACCCGCAGCTGCGGATGTCTTCGAAATATTCCCTTACTCTGTCAGAATGACTGACTAATTAATTAAGTTGATATCCTTTGTGTGTGGCAGTTTATCCTTGCTTATGCTGGTGGACACTAGGAGTAGAATATGTGATGAGATTCGATCCTGCAACCACCCTAGTGGACATTCTTTCCCCTTTACCTCCTATCAATGGATACTGGCACGGTTAGGTTATTTGGTAGAAAGTCCGTTACATTGGAGGTAGCTAAAAATTTTAAATTTCAGCTCAGTTGCATGCTAAGTCTTTAAACAATCTGCGGAGGGGTTGAATCGGTGTATGTGCTCACAATAACACTATTGGAAACAATAAATTGATCAACAGGGAATTTTAAGTTGCGATTGGGTTTTAAGAGCGCTGTATAAACCCCTAAGCTATTCATCCAGGAACGACGGAAGTGGTAGCAATTTGGATGTTATCAATACGGCCACTGCGATCACTTGCCATGCATCGTTATCGAATTACTCAATTTTGCACGGAAAATACATGTAACACATGTGATCGTAGAGACAGCCCAATGCATATTGAGTATTAGTTCGCTAATCATCTATCCAGAGCGCGCTGCCATGTATCTGTGGGTGAGAACCAACTAGCCAGCTGGCCAGAATTTTTCTAGGTACCCATTGCTCGCGAGAGTCTTAAGCTGGAACTGCCCATATGTTCTGGCCACAGGTTACTTCTGCTACCTGACCCGCAAGCCAAATGGTGTTGTCCTAGGAAACCAGTGACATATACATCAAGTAATTACGGTGAAATACTATGACAATGAGCGAAGTATCGAAAACACCACCTCCTGTTGGTTGTGGCACTGTAAGCATCAATATCTATATCCTCCCTATGACTGAACACCGTTTTGCAAGTAAAATTCCTCATCCCTCATAAGGTTATTAGTCGCAGTCTCCCACATCAAATCCATACCCCTCTTATGACCGGACGCAGTCATTTTATTTGTACTTGTTGGAATAATGACCACACCAACTTCACACCCCAACACAAGTTTTGTAAACCTGCCAATCACAGCAAATATATCACACATCCACTGCTAATACTTCACCAACAACTTAATGCTGGTGGCACCAAACAATCATTAGTGAAAATCCGCTATGGGTGGATGTGGATCATATGTTTGCGAATGGTACCAGTGTGTCTTAGAAAGAGATACATAATCGTCTTACAAGCAACAAACTGTTAAAAACACTATCGCAACGACCATGTCACTGTCACCCTGAATAAAAACCAGTCTTGGTTCTACAGGCACTCACAAGTATCGCTAACACTATCCAAGTAATAAACTATACACGCTTGATGATTCCTTCTGAATGAAGTAGTCTTCCACACAAATACAGTGACACTAAATACAGACAGTGATTGTGGTGTGTGTATTACTAGAGCGAAAGTGCAGGTGTAAGTTGATAGCGGTGTAAACTCGTAAAAAAATCAACCTTATCTTCGAATTAAGGAAGTGATTCGAGTAACGAATGTGGTATTAAGCTGATATTTGCACCCCCTTCATACCGCTGCTCTATATTTACCACGCTAACAAACACTATTTGTAATGCATTCTATATGACACCAGGTATAAATTGTAACAAAAGTTCCATGGTGAGGATAATGGTTGATTGAGAATGATCACGTAGAGTAGATAGTGTGGTATGTGGGGAATCACTTTAAAAATGCAACGCTAGACTCAAGTCGAAATAGATGTACAAAATCCCACGACCAACACAATGGCTTCTCAAATCTATAGTGTTTTGACTTCTAGTAGAAACGCTGTTTAGTGACTACAGCCACTGGTAGACCGTATTTGTGGCACTCTCATATCTCTAAAGAAGCCACCTTTTTCCAACATATCAGGTAAGGCATCGCTCAGTGGAGCACGTGGCCAATGGTCAAAGCCGCTTGCATAGACCAGTATAAAGTTTGATAGCCGGTATTGTAGGAGAACGATATCACACAGACTGCCAGCCGCAAGACAGAGAGAGACCCTCTGTTGTTCTTTGATTAACAGTTTGATACATTATTTTTTTCTGCTGTAAGACATTCAAGTAGGGTATGACAACTGCTTTACATACCGCCATGCACTTTACTCTTCCATCACAACTTTGAGGTCTGTGTCACGTGATAACTAAACCAACATTAACACGTTTTGATCCATTAGCTCTCACAATAAGCTGAACACTGTGTAGAGTGAACAATGCTGCCCCACAAAACACAGGCTGTTTGAAATAAAAGACAAAGGTTGTGTTTCTTACATTTCTTATCGACAAAAATGCGGAAGATATCGCAACATATGGAAACTGGAAGAGTCTGCGGCATTGTGGAGCAACTCCAAACAGCTGCTCGAAGGTGATGATCTCTACATTTCATCTCATCTTTCAGAGTGATGCGGGAGCAGAAGTGCAGGTGTTCCATTTCGAAAATAACAAGAACATTAATTACTTACATTGTATATATGTATGCAATAACTGTATCGGTTCTGACCATTCCCTGGAGACGTTGCTCCCACCAAGACTCTCTACATCTTAAACAAATGGTATCAGTCAATCACTATGCAGTTAATGACAGTGTACCAGTGATTGGAAGGGGTCGAAAAGACATTGTCGATATACTGTAGTAAGCACCACAGACGATAGCGCTATCAATTTTAGCAATTTTACCAGGTTTTCCGTAAATTCAACACAGACCAATGACACGGCAACATGCTCCTCGTTTTCTGTATCATCGCTAAACCATCCCTCCACTACTTTGCAAGTACCATATACTAGAGTATGAATATAGGTAGCTGACTGTGCAGCACGTCTATTCATGGTTAATTCTCCAACACATGCACCAAAAGTATACGAAATAGCGGCCTCAACCGATGTAGTAAAGTCAACTACATATTTCTAGCACTTCAATAATAGTGCATAATTTACGATTACAATTGCCCATCTTTTCCTTGTGGATGGGGGACACATAGTGTATAGTAGATATTAGAGTGTTGTGATGATACAACAGACGGTTAAGAATAAACGTGTTGTTTATGCATAATGGAGCTCCCGATAAGGGGAATTTGAAGCATTTTACATAAATCAACAGCGCTATCAATACTACAGTATTGTTCTAGTGTCTGTGTCAGTACCAAGAAGGTATTGGCAAGAGGGAAATGATCGTAGAACATAAACACACACACGCCTAAGGCTACAACGTTGTGCAGGCTACACATACTATAATTTAAAAGCCATCTAGTTTCCAAAATATTACTCATGTGGAGTGCATTGCTCTTAATATTCTACTGCAGGACACATATGTAAAACATCTGACATATCCTCACTCGACAAGTTTTCCGCCACACTCACGATGGTGAAGAACTTTAAGGTGATAAAACTACTTCTTTCAACGCCAAAGAAAAGAATAGATTTTTCGTGATACATGCAAAATACTACTTTTCGGAGGTGTACAGCGCCCACTGTTCGCATCTGATTATGGTTCAGAAATTAAACTCTGCTCGCATCAGTCCTATAAAATGATCATCAGCGATGGAAAATCTCTCTTACTAAGAAAGAAACAAGCACGTAGCAGCAGTGTGAAACTATATGCCATGCTGATCTGACTCTATAAACAGGACTACAGACACGCAAATGTACACATAGGGTTTGCAATATCTCACAAACACCTGTCACTATCTTAGAATCACTGAAGTTATGAAACAGAAGACTCGATTTATGTCCAAGATGTGGCAGACAAATGGGATACTTCACATACATCTTCCTTCGTCTAGAGGATGGTATTAGAATAGGTTTTCCATCTGTGGACACGATTCGTCACACATGCATTGGAAGCTCTTTACTGACTTTGTCAGGGATACGTTTGCTGTTAACGATTACACGTAGATAGCGTCCTAAGTTACAAACAGAACATACAATTGTATACAAGTCGGTATCGAGTCGTACCACACACCTGATCCTCCTTGAGAGAACACTGAAAAAAATGGTTAAATGCACGATAAATGAGCTGCCAAATGAACTCCTTCTCTCTAGAATTCATCATCAAACTACCATTAAATCATACCTCGTTACACCCCATCTCAGCCGATCACTACAACTAGTTTCTATCATCCTTTGACACAGATCCATGTCAGTATAGAGGCAGATGGTTCTCTTTTCTAGGAAAGCACCAAAGACAGCAGTCAACCTGCATGTATCCACATTATCTCAATAGAAATAACGGTGAATTTTGTTAAAAGACCATATAGCAACTGTTCTGTAAGGTATTTATTAGCTGAAACTGCATTGCTATTATTAGTAGAGAGTAGAAAGAAGAATTTTTGTAAACTGTCATTGACAGGGTCAATCACGCAATTCATTCTGCAGTTGTATACCACACTCCCCCAGATGGTAATACAACGCCCATTAGCTAAAGACACTTTATAAAAGTCTTTAAGTGGGTTGCCAAAATCTTTGGGGTCACAGGTGGGCTCGCCGTTCGACGTTCATAAATTTATTACTCTACATTTGATGGTCATCCATGTTAAATATTCCATCCCAGCCGCCTTATTGTTGTTGACGAAAAATGACGGCTTCCCTCATTCCTGGTGCTTTCATGTCATCTTTCCCTCGTATTCCTCTTCCTGTCACATACTCGTTCCCATGCACAAGAAATCTTCTGCACCAAGCAGATAACATGCAAGTACTCACTCATTCCCTTCAATTTCCCAAAATTTCGGCGTATTTTCTTCATTTTCGAATTTTATCTATTTTATGTCACTTCTGCCCATGCAATCATGACATCACTTCTCGCCACATCTTCTAAAATTGCTTGTAAATGTAATACAGTTGTCAACATCTACTGCATGTGCACTATTTTTCTGGTCAGAGGTATAGTATAGCACTGTACCCACATCGCTCCATGTATTTTCACTAAGTATTAATTGGTGCTACCAGCATTAAGTTATTGGTGAAGTATTATACAAAGTAGGTCATGTGTGATAGACTCACTGTGATAGGCACGTTTATAAAATCGTATTCGGGCGTGAAGTTACTTCATTGTTCTGACATGTGCAAAGAAATTTACTACGTCTAGTCGTAAGAAGGGTTGTGGATTTGATGTGGGGGACTGTGATTTCAATGCACTGAAAGCCTTAAGGGCGATGAAGGATTTTCCATTTCAAAATTGTGTCCAGTCATAAGAAGCAAATAGATATTGATATTTCCAGAGCCACAGCCATCAGGAGGAGAAATTTATGATTCTTCGTTCATTGTCGAGTGTCATCTGTTTGCGGCAGCAATCATAATACTTAATTGTAATTTCAGTGATAGATATGTCGCTGGTTTCCTAGGGCGAGGCTGACTGGTGTCCGGGTCACGTGGCTGAGGTAGCCTGTGGCCGGAACGAATAGGTATTTCCAGCTTAAAGCTCTCACGTGCAGTGGGTACAAAGAAATGTTCTGGCTGGGTGGCTAGTCGGTTCTTGCTCATATCCAGAGCTCTTCAGAGAGCTGAATAGCAAACTAATACTCAGTATGCATTGGGCTGTCTCCATGATTGCATGTGTTGCATGTATTCTATATGAAAAATTGAGTGATTCAGTGCCACTCACCACCAAGTATTGGCACCAGAAGTATTGATAGCAACTAAATTCCTACCACTCCAATCGCCCCTGGAAGCTCTCCATGGCTCGAGATGGTGCACTCTTGCACATGTGTCCATACGATGTGGCAACTACCATTGCGTGATTCTCTGACTTGGAGCACTGCGAGTGTTCATCGGGACAGGAGCACGTTTGATGTACAAACGTTTTGACTAATTCCGACATCCAGACATGTGGTTTAAGTGTGTTGCGTTTAGTGCTTCTCAACAGGTCACATTCGACACTGTTTTCCGGGGGTATGTGCTGTTATCTTCTCCTTCTACACCTTCAAATTGTAGTGCAAAGAACCAAATTGGGAATTCCGTACTGCTTTAAAAACACGATCGTCAATTCAAATTACCGATTGATACCAATTTCCGACATCTAGCCATTTAAAAAACTACAATTATGGATTGGATTGTGGTTTAATAGTGTTATGTTTAATGCTCCTCAGCACATCGCAGTGGACTCTGTCTTGAATAGGTATTTGTTGTTTTTGTTTTAGTCTTATTACGCACAAGCTTGAACGTGATAGGGAAACTAGAAAATCTCAAAAAGGAAATGCAAAGGCTCAATCTAGATATAGTAGGGGTCAGTGAAGTGAAGTGGAAGGAAGACAAGGATTTCTGGTCAGATGAGTAGCGGGTAATATGAACAGCAGCAGAAAATGGTATAAGAGGTGTAGGATTCGTTATGAATAGGAAGGTAGGGCAGAGGGTGTGTTACTGTGAACAGTTCAGTGACCGGATTGTTCTAATCAGAATCGACAGCAGACCAACACAGACAATGATACTTCAGGTATACATGCCGACGTCGCAAGCTGAAGATGAACAGATAGAGAAAGTGTATGAGGATATTGAAAGGGTAATGCAGCATGTAAAGGGGGACGAAAATCTAATAGTCATGGGCGACTGGAATGCAGTTGTAGGGGAAGGAGTAGAAGAAAAGGTTACAGGAGAATATGGGCTTGGCACAAGGAATGAAAGAGGAGAAAGAGTAATTGAGTTCTGTAACAAGTTTCAGCTAGTAATAGCGAATACCCTGTTCAACAATCCCAAGAGGAGGAAGTATACTTGGAAAAGGCCGGGAGATACGGGAAGATTTCAATTAGATTACATCATGGTCAGATAGAGATTCCGAAATCAGATACTGGATTGTAAGGCGTACCCAGGGGCTCAGATCACAATATAGTAGTGGTGAAGAGTAGGCTGAAGTTCAAGACATTAGTCAGGAAGAATCAATACGCTAAGATGTGGGATACGGAAGTTCTAAGGAATGACGAGATCCGTTTGAAGGTCTCTAACGCTTTAGATACAGCAATAAGGAATAGCGCAGTAGGCAACACAGTTGAAGAGGAATGGACGTCTCTAAAAAGGGCCATCACAGAAGTTGGGAAGGAAAACATAGGTACAAAGAAGGTAGCTGCGAAGAAACCATGGGTAAAAGAAGAAATACTTCAGTTGATTAATTAAAGGAGGAAGTACAAACATCTTCCGGGAAAATCAGGAATACAGAAATACAAGTCGCTGAGGAATGAAATAAATAGGAAGTACACGGAAGCTAAGACGAACTGGCTGCAGGAAAAATGTGAAGACATCGAAAAAGATATGATTGTCGGAAGGACAGACTCAGCATACAGGAAAGTCAAAACAACCTTTGGTGACATTAAAAGCAACGGAGGTAACATTAAGAGTGCAACGGGAATTCCACTGCTAAATGCAGAGGAGAGAGCAGATAGGTGAAAAGAATAAATTGAAAGCCTCTATGAGGGTGAAGATTTGTCCGATGTGATAGAAGAAGAAACAGGAGTCGATTTAGAAGATATAGGGGATCCAGTATTAGATTCGGAATTTAAAAAAGCTTTGAAGGACTTACAGTCAAATAAGGCAGAAGGGATAGATAAAATTCCATCATAATTTCTAAAATCACTAGGGGAAGTGGGAACAAAACGACTATTCACGTTGGTGTGTAGAATATATGAGTCTGGCGACATAATGGAAGCAAGGCTAAAAAAAAATCAACACACGTTCATAGGATTTGTCGACCTGGAAAAAACGTTCGACACTATGAAATGGTGCAAGCTGTTCGAGATTCTGAAAAAGCAGGGGTAAGCTATCGGGAGAGACGGGTCATATACAATATGTACAACAACCAAGAGGGAATAATAAGAGTGGACGATCAAGAACGAAGTGCTCGTATTAAGAAGGGTGTAAGACAAGGCTGTAGCCTTTCGCCCCTACTCTTCAATCTGTACATCGAGGAAGCAATAATGGAAATAAAAGAAAGGTTCAGGAGTGGAATTAAAATACAAGGTGAAAGTATATCAATGATACGATTCGCTGATGACATTGCTATCCTGAGTGAAAGTGAAGAAGAATTAAATGATCTGCTGAACGGAATGAACAGTATAATGAGTACATAGTATGGTGTGAGAGTAAATCGGAGAAAGACGAAGGTAATGAGAAGTAGTAGAAATGAGAACAGCGAGAAACTTAACATCAGGATTGATGGTCACGAAGTCGATGATGATAAGGAATTCTGCTACCTAGGCAGTAAAATAACCAATGACGGACGCAGCAAGGAGGACATCAAAAGCAGACTCGCTATGGCAAAAAAGGCATTTCTGGCCAAGAGAAGTCTACTAATATCAAATACCGGCCTTAATTTGAGGAAGAAATTTTTGATGATATACGTCTGGAGTACATCATTGTATGGTAGTGAAACATGGAGTGTGGGAAAACCGGAACAGAAGAGAATCGAAGCACTTGAGATGTGGTGCTATAGACGAATGTTGAAAATTAGGTGGTTTGATAAGGTAAGGAATGAGGAGGTTCTACGTAGAATCGGAGAGGAAAGGAATATGTGGAAAACACTGATAAGGAGAAGGGACAGGATGATAGGACATCTGCTAAGACATGAGGGAATGACTTCCATGGTACTAGAGGGAGCTGTAGAGGGCAAAACCTGTAGAGGAAGACAGAGATTGGAATACGCAAGCAAATAATTGAGGACGTAGGTTGCAAGTGCTACTATGAGATGAAGAGGTTAGCACAGTCAGTAGACTGATGACCAAAAAAAAAAAAAAGAAAGTACACAGAAGGACATTTCTCTTCTTCTGAATGTAGCAGAGAGCTAGGGTTAAGTAGTGCATAACAACCCAGTCGCTACATCAAATATAAATCAATCAATTTATTGTTTCCGATGGTGGTGTTGCGAGCTCACACACCAGTCCAATTACCCCACAGATTGTTTACAGACACGGCATCCAGCTGAGAGAAATTTAAAGTTTTAAAGTTTTCAGCTAACTCCTACCAAATAAACTGACTGACAGGAGGTAAGGTGAAAAAAATATCTAGTAGTTTGAAAACTGAGTTGTTGGAGGATCATATCCCAACAAATATTCCAATCCTAGTATCCACCTTCCTATGGAAGCAAGGGAAAACTGTGCCCCCACAAAAAGTGTCTTTTTAATTAATTATCCAATCGTCTGCCTGCTTAGCTGGATGGTACCGTGTTTGCCCACAATTCAGTGGGCATGTTTTCGATTCCAAGCTGGGTTCAAGATTTTCTCCATTCGTGGACTGGATGTTATTTTGTCCTCATCATCATTTCATCATTACCACCGCACAAGTCGCTCCGTGTGGCGGCATCTGAAATAAGATTTGCAACCCGGTGGCCGACGTTCATCATATGGGCGCCCCTGGCCATCAATGCTACACGATCATTTCATTTGTTTTTCATTAGTCAATAAGTGTGATAGAGTGACGGAATGTTTCCCATACATCCGCAGGTAGCGTTTTACTAGCCAAATGTTGCTTTGTTTGTTGTTCAATCTGACCACGACCGATGGCCTGTGCAGGTCTGACAGTGGCATGCAACTGGACACAGCCACTTGAGAGAAAGAGCATGTGTTTTGACAGGAATTTCTCAGTTATTGATGTTAATGGTTTGCTACCATCTGACCAGTCACAGCTGGTCCAGCAAAGCGGTTGGAGGGATGGATACACAGTGCCCTGTGGTCAGTGCCAAACATTTTTAACATTATATTTCAAGTGATGAGTTATTCTGATGCTTTTTCTTGTACGACTGGGATAAAAATGTGCAGCAATTTTTTTAAATATTCCATACTGCCTTTTCACCCTCGAAATGTTTAAATAAACAGTATATAAACAGTATATAGCTAATACTTGGAATGTAGTCGAATTAAGTCGGGTGATGCTGAGGGAATTAGATTAGGAAATGAGACACTTACAGCAGTAAAGGAGTTTTGCTATTTGGGGAGCAAAATAACTGATGATGGTCGAAGTAGAGAGGATATAAAATGTAGACTGGCAATGGCAAGGAAAGGGTTTCTGAAGAAGAGAAATTTGTTAACATCGAATATAGATTTAAGTGTCAGGAAGTCTATTCTGAAAGTATTTTTATGGAGTGTAGCCATGTATGGAAGTGAAACGTGGACGATAAATAGCTTGGACAAAAAGAGAATAGAAGATTTCGAAATGTGGTGCTACAGAAGAATGCTGAATATTAGATTGCTAGATCACATAACTAATGAGGAAGTATTGAATAGGATTGGGGAGAAGAGAAGTTTGTGGCACAACTTGACTAGAAGAAGGGATCGGTTGGTAGGACATGTTCTGAGGCATCAAGGGATCACCAATTTAATATTGGAGGGCAGCGTGGAGGGTAAAAATCGTAGAGGGAGACCAAGAGATGAATACACTAAGCAGATTCAGAAGGATGTAGTTGCAGTAGGTACTGGGAGATGAAGCAACTTGTACAGGATAGAGTAGCATGGAGAGCTGCATCAAACCAGTCTCAGGACTGAAGACCACAACAACAACAACAAACAGTATTCCATACACTGTGGTCAATTTCCCAAAAAAATCATTAAATATGTAAATAAACTGTATTCCAAACACTGCCATCTATCCCAAAAATTGATCAAATAAACAATATTCCACATGTTGTCTTGTTTACAAGAAATTGTTTAAACAATATTGCACACACTGTAATCGATTTCCTGACAAATTCTTTAAATAAATAAATAAAATGCTTTCCATACATATCTTTGTATCCAATAAATTGTTTGAATTTACCATATTCCAGACATTGCTTAGTCTACCAGAAATTGTTTTAAACAATATTCTGTATATTGCAACTGATTTGCCACCAAATAAGCCATCAAGTGAATCTTTTTCCTGTCAATTTCCAGGTGAGGGAGGGAAGGGAAGGGCTCTGAGTTTCCAAGAGTGGGAGGGTTTAACTAGTTGATCGATTTAATTAATTAGTAAGTTAATTTGACATCAAAAGTACCTCTTTATCAGCGAGGGAGTGCCCAGGGGGAGGGAGGAGGGGCAGAGGGGGGAGGGACAGAGGGAGGAGGGACAGAGTTTATGAGAAGGATGGGTTATCCCTGGGGTCTTACAATGAACTTAGCAGAACAATAGGTTAATGGGGGAGTATAAATTTGGCAACCATGTAGAGTGGAGTGATACCCCCATTCCCTCTTGAATTAATCTGGCAACAATGCAGAGTGGGGTGATGCCGCCTTTCCCTGTTACTGTCGATTCCAGACAGACCTGTGTGCAACCCTAGCAACAACTGTTGTTCTGGTCAAGCATATTGCTAGGTGGCTGTTAGTACACTGTTGGCAGATGGTGAGTTACAAGCACTAATAATCACATGCACACTTGTTACTCATTTAATAGTTTCTCCTTTGGTCAAAATCAATATAATTATTTTTGAGGTGAAATACAGGTCTAGATTGTGTAACTCATATTGTCTGATTCAATGTATGTGTACATTATTTAAATTAAAATCATTTTATAAGCCTTGGCATTCGATTTGTTATTTGCAGTCTACAATATATAAAGTTATTATGCACAACATGAGGTATTATTGTGTCATATGAAGTGTAAGTGTGCATAAACCACTGACAAAAACCGACATCAGGGTGAAAAGTACTCTAACTTCTGGAATATTAAGCAAATTAGCACTCTAACGGTAATGGAGAATATCTGAAATTTTGCTGTGTTTATTTCTGAAAGGTAATCTTCTAATTTGTTTATTTCGCTACACCTGTAGACTACTTTATTTTCCTTAAGCAAAGTAGTCTTCACTGACCACAGACACACTATGATCAGCCTGGTTCCTTCCCGAACAGGTAACTTAAGGCCCTCACTTTGGCACCAATTCTACCATTTGTACTTTACTGAATGGTTCTCAGTAACTCAAATATCATCTAAATAAAATACAAGTCATATGACACCTGAACTACGCAGGGAATTAATCGTCTCCAAAAATTTAATTGTACAGATCACTATGCCGTGGCGCTAAAGTAGACATTGTGTACCGCCATTCTGAGGCTTGTACTTAAATCCCATGTCGTTTAATATGCGTCTCACAGATCTAGCAGACGTAGAAAAAATTTATTTTTTCAATTAACATTTTCCTCAATTTTTCTCATGTTGGGTACTCGTCATTACCGTGAAGTTCATAGAGTGTCAACCTGACATCTTCAGATACGCCGTTTATTTCGGTTAAAGATAAATGTTGTTTAGTATTTTTCTTTGGAGAACAGAACGTTGGGGATTTTCTTTCACAGCAGACGCTCTGGATAGTTCTTAAAACAAGCCACAAACTGCAGAACAAATTGATTGTGCAACAGCAAGGTTTTTTCCTACAACGGTTGTTTTGTTTTCGGTTACATATTACAGCACTTGTTGATATCATCGCCACTGATTCTCTCTACCTTCTACAAATTTTTCCTAATTAGCGAGCATGTTGACGTTAACACTTCGTCAACATTGTCTATAAAAGATTTTAAATATTTATAGACACTGTGGATAATAGATTTGCTATGCTGTCGAAACTCGGTCGCCTTTACAAGTCGCATTCTTCATTGTTGTCAAAGTACGTCAAGACACACTTTTATATTTCGGATCAAACATCGTTAGGAGTGGAAAACATGAACTGAGCGAAAATCTGCACACCGTCTGGCTACTGACACACTACTGGCCCTCGATATAGGCAACTATACACGCTCAGCGTTGCCATTTTCGAGTGTTCGATAGAGGCCGCTACGCGAGGCTAGGCGCAAGTGCGGCATCAGCGCGCTTGAAAGCCACCCGGCTGTACGCGTGGCCAGAACTGCAGAAGCCTCTCTGATCTAGTGAAACTTCAGTAACACCGGCTAGAGGCAGCTGGAGCGGCTGAGACAGAGACAATGCATGTTTCCGACGAGGAGAAAGGAAGTTGCCACCGAGTGACAGGAAGCAAGCAAGCAGCAGGGTTCAGCGTGGAACCAAATTAACAGCTATACAGCCTGGCTTACTGCGCTGTCGCCGCCGCGACGCCCGTGGACCAAGGAGTGCAGGCTGCTGTGACTGCTTCCTGCCAATTAGCGGGGAGTGAAGACTACGCACGCGTGTGGCTCAGCTAGTGGACAGTGATGAATTTCACTGGCGAGAATCCGATGACCAACGAACCAGTGACTGCCTGACGCCTCACATCTCACATTGGTAACGGGTGTTTTGTTGAAGCAAACCACTGAGAAATGATATGGGATACGTTAGACGGTGCAGTAGGGCGCATTTAATCTATCGAAGGCATTGTGGTTTTTTTTCCAAAGGCACAGAGTGATGATTAGACATGATAGACGGAGTTCCACTGAATTACTCAGTTTGGTTAAACCATCTGGTTTGGTTGGTGTTGCTGTTGAGTCAGAACTGCTTCTTAACACACACTTATGCAGACAGTTGAAGGTAGCTTTCTCGACTCCTTGCTCTCCAACGATTCCCGTTTAGCTTAATTTGATCCCGTTTGGTTGTCGCGCATAACAGGTTCTGCCCAGATGGAAATAGTAGACTACTGTGAATATAGCCTGTGGCACGTTCAGATTAAAGATTTTTTTACGTATTTGCGGCTGCTGCGTCTAATATACTGTATCCTGTTGGACGAAGTTAATTACTGTTAATGTTTTCTGTGTGTTAATCAGAAACTAGAAACACGTGTCTTTGAGCTGTTAACTGCAGAATACTTCTCTCATAACTGTGACAGCCTACTGATGCCCTCCAGGAAATTTTGAGTTGTTTATGAGAAATCTGGATGCATTGTTCAGCTACCTGTCACACAAGGAGAAACAGTTAATAATTTCTGGAGATCACAATGTAGATTTCTAAAAAGATACGGACAGGAAAGATAAATTAGAACTATTATTTCGGTATTTAACAGACGTTTTCCCAGATCGTGTGCAGCAAGCTCGTAGGACACTTGTTGAATCGCTTTTACAGAAATTGCTCAGGCTGAAACAATAATGGTGTATCCAGTCTTTAATGTTCTATGACTGATTATGGTCCACAATTAATGGAAATGACCAATACGGCGCCTTACAATCTTGATGTGGCTTCATACAAAGCAGTGAGGTTTATTACTGGGATCACGATACCATATTTTGAGTGTAAGTTAAGAGACGTGGTACGGTATGACGTATACATAGAGAGACATGCGAATATGAAACTCCATTTATTTCACAGAACATCTGAGTCAATATTTGAAAGTTACTTCCCTAAAATCTTATCCGGAAGGATCATTACGATACTAATAAGCCGTACAAACTAAGGAAATTAAAATCTGGTACAACAGGAACACGGAAACCTATATCAAGCCCAGAATAAGTGAAGATCCGACATTACTTACATACTACAAAATACACTGTAATATTTTAAGGGAAGTCATTAAATGTCAGGAATCATGTGTGTCTTGATAGAAATGAATAACGTGCATCATTAGTTAAACCTATGTGGGTAATCGTTAAATGGGAGACAGGACAGCCAGTCAGTGTACGAGATGCCTTAGTAGTTAAACTAAATGACATCGTTGCGAATGATAATCCAAAAACTGCGAGTACTTTCAACAGCCACTTTCTAAATGTTGCAGCAAAAATAGGATTAAATGGTTCTGTTGAACAAACAAAGGAAAACATTAAAAACTTCACTCCACAAAACCTTAAGAAACCAGAATTAGCAAGAGCATCCTTCACCGAAATTAATAGATTTATAAATATTCTAAAAATAAAATCTCAGAAGGTGTTGATGGAATTTCAGTCATAAGTTTCAAAGTTTCTTCCAGCTTAATAAATAATGTACTTTGTAATATATGTAATGCATCTGTGGCACAAGGAATTTTTGCAGATTGGTTACGATATGGCATTGCTGAATGTCATTGGAAGAAAGGTGACAAGAAAGACTTAAACAGTTATCATTCAATTTATTATCGACATCTTTTCCCAAAATATTCGAATAAGTAATTTACTCAGGAGTAGTCTCATATTTCAGTAGAAACAATTTACTTTGCATACCACCATTTGGATCCCAGAAGGGATGTGGACTGAGAATTCTATTTATACATTCAGTCATCAAATAGTACAAGCCTTAAATGACATAATACCGCCAGCTGATATCATTTTCAATCTGTCCAAGGCGCTCGATTGTATAGGTCACGTTATCCTCTTAGAAAAACTCAGGTTTTCTGGAACTGAAGCCTTTACACTTAGCTGTCTGAATCATACATAACAAACAATGCATGAAGTTGTGCTGAATAATTCAAACAACGTTGGAAGGAAAAGAAGTTTTAGTGACTAGAAGAAAACATAAAAGCAATCCTAACGGGCTCAATTTTTCGTCCAGTAATATTCTTTATATATGTGAATGACCTTCCACTTAATATTCAACAATCAGAATTCCTACTATTTATAGATGATACTACTGTTACTTATTAAGTGATCTCAGAAAATCTACCCTCCTAAATTTTGAAGAATAAGGAAACACACTATATTCATTTCCATAGAACAAATAGTCATACAAACAAGTGATTTAGCACATGAGCAGGTCTCAGTAAATATTGTACACATTTGGGTGTATCCATTGATGAAAACGTGAACCTGAAGATGCGTATTACTGAGCCTCTGAAACAATGACGTTCAGCTACATTGCTCTTAGTATAATTGCTAAAATTGGAACGAAACGACTGAATATCTTGACATATTTTGCATATGTCTTATGCAACGATTTCTTGGAGTAACTCATTACTGAGAAAAAAACAGTGATTGCGCAAAAGTAAGCTGTATCACATGTCACATAAGTGACTCTTCAAAGAGCTAGGCATTTTGACTGTGGCGTCATAATACATATATTCAGTAATCATATCCGCCACAATATGAGAACAATAGTGAGATCCACACCTACAACACTAGGCGAGAAAATGACCTTTATTACACACTTTTAATGTTGTCAGTGGCTCAGAAAGTAGACAATATGTGGCAATCGAAATCTTCGAGTATTTACTCAACAAAATAAAATGTCTGACATATAACAGAGCCAACTTTAAATCTAATCTAAAATCATTTTTCCTCGACAAGGTCTTCTATCCAATGAAGGAATTTCTCTTTAAAACTGGCACCAGACCTAAAAAATTGTTCTTCAGTGTCGTTACATAAGTAGGTTGAATATAATGTATTCATTAATGTTGTCACTAACCATATATACATATCCTGTAGACTGACTCCTTCCACATCATTTCGATAAACTAACCGTGTTTCTCTTGTAGTGCCAAACTGTACATAAGTAACTGGTGTCATAACTGCATTGTACATTTTAGTTTCCATACTTATGTCTTTCTGCCCTACTATTGAGTTATTCATGTGATAGTGCGATGAGACTGCTTTCTCTATTTTCTTAGCACCTCTTGTTCTATTCTCCGATTAGCACCTAGTATGGTGCCAAGACATTCAAAATTGTCTACCTTCTCAGGAGGCGATTCATAACAGTGTGTGCCGGCCGGTGTGGCCGAGCGGTTCTAGGCACTACAGTCTGGAACCGCGCGACCGCTACGGTCGCAGGTTCGAATCCTGCCTCGGGCATGGGTGTGTGTGATGTCCTAAGGTTAGTTCGGTTTAAGTAGTTCTAAGTTCTAGGGGACTGATGACCTCAGAAGCCCCATAGTGCTCAGAGCCATTTGAACCATTACAGAGTGTACTGAGTTTTATCTGTCCTGTTTTCTAAGCGACATTGCCTTACGTTTTGTTTATAGCTGCATTCACTATCATTCCCTTCTTCTTCAGTTCTTCATACCTTTCCATTATGGCCTCCTGAAGCCCTTGCGCTGTGTCAGCCAACAATACTCTCCCATGGGCAGAGAGTAAAGTTTGCAGGTAGACCGAACAGGTTTGATGGAAAGGGACGAGTGGAGAAACGTGGCTTCTGATTCACACTACCGTTCTGGCGAGGAGATTACGGCCTTTATTTTATGAGTGGGCAGCACTAGGGACACTCGTCCCTAGCATTACTTCACTGTGGCATTTGTCTTGACTGAAGAGCCTGTGATGAAGTCTTAGATCTACCAACACTTTAGACGTTAGTCATCTCGTACAAATCACTGTGCCGATGACAATCTTATTCGCATCAGGTCTGCTGCCTTGACGTTATGTGCACTGCCATATAAGTGAGTCAAATTTTTCCATGGTGTGACCAGTGAAAGGGAGTGTGATAGGCTGCATTCTTCCGAAATTTCAGGGCTCCATCATGAAGTAATTGCTTGCTGTCTAACAGATCGCGAGTCCACAACTTTGCCTACTTCGTGCCTCGAAAGCCAAGTACAGGCACCGCTATTTTGTAGACGCTGGCAACATGACTGTCACCTGAGACAGCGCTAAGCACCGAGAACGGAGTACAATATTGCTGCTCCATCTTGTTAGGGCAAACAGAATCAGTCTCGACACTTGTTTTCAGCTGCACCATTGTAGCCAATTCTGTGTAGAATCAGTCCATCAAAGTCTCTTCAGCGTTACATAATGTCAGATTGCGTTAGCCATGTTTTGAGCCAGGGTAAATAGGTTAAAGAGATAAATCTTAGTCTTTACAATCCAAATGCCATGCAGTGGAGTGCTAATTATTTGTTGCTCCTATTTTTGTTGCCAACAGTTTATGATTTATCAGTGATCTCAGTAATTTGCTTTCTTTGTCCTATGTTATGATCAATAACCTTTTGGCATTTTTTATAAAAGATTACAATAATAATGGGGCCACCATTTCATTAAATTGTTTGAGCCTTGAGGCTTTATTCAAGATTTTGGTAAAAGTGATAACCTCAAAAACAGGCTAACACCAATAACCACTGTCATAGGGCACGATCAGTTAGTGGAAGATCTCAGTCTGAGGTAGTCTTGCGATTCATGCTGGAAGCGGAGAACAGTACAAGATGCAAGATGCAGAAAGAAAGAGGTGGAGAGAGATACGAAGCAGATGAGGAAGTTAATCACCAAGGAGACGAGGGAGATACTGACGGCAGCTGAACAGCTTGTTGGAAGTACAGAACAGGTTAAGAAGAAAATACAACTGTTAAAGAAGAGCTAGAAAGCGTCAAGAAATCATCAACAGAGACAGGAGAGGTCACGGAAGAGACAAAACTCGATGCCAGGGCGACAATATTACTAGCCGAAGCCGCACGAAAAGACGCTTTGTTAGGTAAAGAACAAGAAAAACAGCCCAAACCAGAAGCGTGCAATGTACTTACCACGCTCCAAAAATGGGAAAGAAGGTTCATGCAGGAAACGAAAGAAGGAACTAGCGAGAAGATCAACCGCATCGAACAGATCGCCAACAAACAGGCACAAATGTCAAAGATTAAAAAGGGCAGACCCATATCACCTCACAGCGAAGCGAGCAAGCAAAAGATTTCCAACCAACACGTCAGCGATTTGCACAATGAGAATCACGGTCTGGTAGGGCAGTGCTTCGTGAGCAGGGCGGGAGAGAAGTGTATGTATTACGACATTAAGATATGCAGTTTGATGCTATGTCACCTGCACAAAGGCGAATACCGCAGGAGAGCACAACTGGCGCCAAAGGGTACACGACAGAGCCAGCACTGTCGGTGACGGAAAGTACGGCACAAACACAACCAGTATGCAGTTGTGTACGTTTGCGGCGGACGGATACGTCACTCCGTGAATCTGACGAAGTCTCCTATCCATCAAAATTTCCAAGTGTTGAGAGACATTAACAATAGATTACATCTATAATTTAAATATTTTTAACATTTCGCAGCCCTGTAAGCAACTGTATAAATAATTTTAATATTAATAATCAACAGCCTCAGTTGCACCGTTTGCCTAGAATTTACCTAGCTTTCAGTCAGAATAACCCAACGTTCTTCAGAATAACAGTAACTACCGTTTGTCCATAGTGGACATCGTCAAGCTGAAACTTCAAATCCATAAATTATCGTCAGACTGAGAAACTTATTTGAAACTGCCTCGGCCCCACTTCGCGACGACGATGCTGCAGCCACGAGTGCAGTACTGCAACTCCAGTACAGCACTCGTGGCTGCCGCAACGCGGTCGCAAATTTGGGCCGATGCAGTAAAAAAAAAAAAAAGGTTCAAATGGCTCTGAGCACTGTGGGACTTATCTTCTGAGGTCATCAGTCCCCTAGAACTTAGAAATACTTCAACCTAACTAACCTAAGGACATCACACACAGGCCAGCCGCTGTGGCCGAGCCTTTCTAGACACTTCAGTCTGGAGCCTCGCGGCCGCTACGATCGCAGGTTCTAATCCTGCCTCGGGCATGGCTGTGTGTGATGTCCTTAGGTTAGTTATGTTTAAGTAGTTCTAAGTTGTAGGGGACTGTTGACCTCAGATGTTAAGTCCCACAGTGCTTAGAGCCATTTGAACCATTTGAACATCACACACATCCACGCCCGAGGCAGGATTCGAACCTGCGACCGTAGCGGTCGCTCGGTTCGGCGCCCAGGATTAGCCGAGCGGTCTAATGCGCTGCAGTCATGGACAGTGCGCCTGGTCCCGGCGGAGGTTCGAGCCCTCCCTCGGGCATGGGTGTGTGTGTTTGTCCTTAGGATAATTTAGGTTAAGTAGTGTGTAAGCTGAGGGGCTGATGACCTTAGCAGTTAAGTCCCATACGATTTCACACACATCTGAACAATTTTTTTTTGGTCGCTCGCTTCCTGACTGTAGCTCCTAGAACCGCTCAGCCACCCCGGTCGGCCCGAGGCAGTTTCATGTAAGTTTTTATAGTCTGACGATAATTTATGGATTTGTAGTTTTAGCTTGATGATGTCCACTATGGACAAACGGTAGTTACTGTTATTCGGAATAAGGTTGGGTTATCCCTAATAAAACGTAGGTAAATTCTAGGCAAACGGTGCAACTGAGGCTGTTGAATATTAAAACTAAAATTAATACATCTAAAATATTGGATAGCTCAGTGCGATATAGCGTTGCCGGAATCGTGGCCTCTGAAATACAAGCTGGAATTTATCAGCGGATTTTTAGAAGGGTCGTTCGCGGAACAGGTGCGCAGTTTTCTGGGTGCTGTCCTTCATACAAGGAGTTCAAGGATGCGTTTCTTAACACGTAACTGTCGAAGGACACGCAAGAGAGAATGTAGCAGGAGATCATGCTGGGCAAAGATGTAGATGGTCAGGATTCCATAATTCTTTGAATAGCTAGTTAAGAATAATCGGTTTTTGGAACAGCCGTGCAGTCCCAAGGGAATTATAAGTCACTGATACGTCAAATTAACTCTGCGCTACCGACAGCTCCTTAACGGACGGCGCAACAGTCCCACCTAATGATTCAAGAGATCAGACTATGTCAATGAAATAGAAAACGCAAGACACTGAAACAGAAACAATGAGAGCAGTTGGCTAGGCTTATGAGAATGGATCGACGACAGACGGAGTGGGGGATATTATCTATCACAGGGAAACAACAAAGAAAACTATAGAGGGAACTACCAAGCACTGTGGGGGAACAGATACAGACGACGTACTCACAATATTAGTTACAACGAACGGCAAAATGGAAATTAGAGAGAACAACGAAATCCAAATCAGTTTCAGCGGGGTACTGGAAAGCCCGGCAGCAAAGAAACAACGGGGAGGAGAACAGTCAATGTCAGCAAAATTGCAAGGTGCCGGGGCTAGCAGCGTATTTAACACCAAATACATCTAGAATCTTCATATGGAAATGGTGCTCTAAGCCCCCCTTTTCTAACTCCGACTTTTGCTTTTGCACATTGATTAAGAAGAAACGCGAACTGACTGTAATCGAACCGGCAAGTGGAGTAGAAAAGAGTCTGGCAGCTGAAATAATTTAATTTGATAGAAATTAATTACGTAAAGAAAAGTTTCATTAACGTAGTGAGAAATGAAAGGGTTGCTCTACCGGTTAACAGAATGAAAGTTCTGTCCAAAATAACAATTTGATTTATTATGACTTAACTCAAAATAATAAACAAAACACGTGAAACATTTACAATACATCAAATTGGATACGCAAATAAATGCTGTGAAGGAGAAGTTGTCCATAAACTAGATTGTGATATTTATGACCAAGTGGCATGTGGAGCCAATTCATTGCAACTCAAATCTTAAGGGAGTCACACAGCCAACCCAACATTAGTTGCTGCTACAGTAGTGATAATTCAGACAATGAACACCCAAGACCAAAGTTAGAAAAGACGAACAGGCGCGCTCTGCTGAGCTCTGATTATCACCTAGCAAAATTGCCAGCTTTGCCGGTGCTGCGGACGTACATTACCAAGCTGTCTTCTTAAGTTCAACGACACGATCTGGCGTACCGGAGGCGATGGTTGGTTGCTTCGACGTCCCGTCGTGGTGATGATAATGTCGCGAGTATAGCCCGAAACAAATTATCCTGGTATGATTGTTCCAGACCAAAGACTTCCTAGCAATACAAATGCGCCTCTAAGGGAGACGAAGAAGGCTCGCCACAGAATCATTGACGGTACAGTGATTGATTTTAACAAGCGAAGTCACAGTAACTCCGATACAGTCAACTTTAGCCAAAACTGCTCAAGACAGACAACATAGGCCGCTTGTACGCAGAGCGCTCAATTGCCAGCTGTACTCGGAAAGTTACGTTGAAGTCGAAACTTCAGCAACTTAGTCCAACAGTTACAATTAAATGAAAGTATATTAGACAGCCAACGGAAGGCAGACTGTCCATAGCAACGAGAGCTCAGTCTTGTAACCTACCCCGACCGAAAGGCGAGAGCCGACTCTCTCAAGAGCACCCGTACAAACTGAATACAAAACATTCCCGCACCCACGATAGTGGCCGTGGTTAAGCGTTCCAATCAGCAACTCGAAAACCGTCGGCCGAAGCACTACCATTCCACCAATGGAGATACTTGGCTCCAATTTTTGCGCCAATTTTCCTACGTCACAGAGCTATGCCCTGAGCAAGGCAATCGCAGTTATGATTTTGCAGCAAACGCGGGAATTTGCCCGCCAAGACTGCCTGGAAACACAAGTCATTCCCACGCCTCGCTGGTAGCCCGCCAGAAAGTGTTTTTACTAAGTTTCTGTGAAGTAACGGAATCTCTAACCCCAGCAGCTTCTTCAGGCCCCTGTGTTCGTGTCGCCCCCGCTCTTATGACAATGTCAGCATCTGGAAAGCATTCACTCGATTCCCTCACACCCATCGGCTTAACCCTTTCAAGATCAGCAGCACCCGCCTGTCACCGGACCACCTGGGTGCCAGAGACGCTGCGTGGGAAGTTCGCATGTGAAGGAATAGCAACTTTTCACCACATGCAATTAGAGACGAAAACCGAATTACTCAGAGTAAGATGGAAATATGAGAGGGAGCTCATGCCACCTCTCAAAATAACTAACAAGGTCATAATATCCAGATTATGCCACCCAATGCTTCATAAGAGAAACATAGCAGAAGTGTAATTAGAAACTGATGCCTGGATGCTGTGGACACAACACTAAACTATGCCGCAGGAAATATCGGAACGAGCAACATCAACATATTAGAATATGTAGACACAACAGAGCTTTTCCGTGAGAGAGAAGAAGTCATAACACAACTACATCTACATTATATTATTCTCGTCACTCTAGGCAACATCAATCTGATTGGGATCTTGGACAATGGAAGCCACGTTTCAGGGATACTGGAATCAGCCTACAAGAGATATATTGCGAATTACCCACAGCCAGCACTCACGCTGAAGAAAGCTAAAATCAATGGTGCACTGGGAGAAAAGCACATGGAGGACGAATACAAACCTGATTAATGTTCGGGTGCCAAGGGACAACTTGGAAGTGAACTTTCTGATCGTCCCTTCGCTGGCATTTGGAAGAACCGCGCTATATTGGACGTGGGGCGAGGAGAGATCACATTGCCAAAAGAATTTATCAGGAAAATTACATCTGCTGATCACGCTGATTCCTGCCGAATGCCTCAAATTACACCACAAAAGGGGAGGAATATAGAAATCAGTTGTGGCTTCATGAGCATTATCGCACCGCTCAAGAAATGCCAACAACTAAGAAACAACTCTGTGGCTTTCGCACTCTGGCAAATTTCTGCAAGAGATTGATTCATTTGAAGGAACTAGCTTAACCGTCTGGAAGTACGCACCATGAGACTTGGACGATGTGGCAGAAGATGAATTAGACGCCCTGAAATCTAGACCTTCAAACCAGCGCTGATTAATGAACCGATTTTGTCGCACCCCAACCTGGTGGAGAAATTTTGCATGGCAATGAACAGCTCAAACTCTTATACTTGGAGCAGTGAATTTCCAGAGTCTTCACCGATCACCTAACCTCGGAGACCTACTCTCGGCGAAGTTCCACAATAGGAGACTGACGAATTGGGCACACATACTACAGGAGTGCGATTACGCACATACCACGGCAGTAGATCATCATTTCGGAGGCGCTATCACATTCGCAAGGCGAACTGGAAAGAAGTAGCACAAACCTACTAGAAACCGAACACTACAGCACGTGTTACGAGCGCTGTTCGGAAAGTAAGGTCCGATCGCTCGCGAAATGGAAATCACAGTGAAATTAAAAAAATTTTTACACGCAACAATTAGCCACACCTTCCAGCTACCTCTCTAAATAGTCGCCGCTTCGACTTAGACATTTATCGTGGCGTTGTACAAACTTTCCACTACCCTCGTCTCAGAAAGCAGCCGACTGTGCTTCCCGCCAGTTCTCTATGCTGGTCTGCCTTTCGTTGTTTGTACCAAAATGTTGTCTTCGTAGCTGGTGGCTCATGTGAACACAGATGAAACACTTCCCATCGAAAACACTACAGAAGCGTCATCATTGTCGCTGCAGAATCCAGCTGAGAATTATCTTAAAGAAAGAAAGGCATGATATGTATGTTATATGGGATGCATAGCTTTTGGCGAAATCTCTCACCAGATCCACTTATTTGGCGGGAGACACTGTTGTTTTAGGAATTTCAAAGAGTGACTTGAAGCGATCGAAAGGCACACTTTTAGACACTGCCCAACTCATCTGTGCGAAGTTCCATCGGATTTTGAAAGTGGTCTCCATTTCGCGCCAAATTCGAACATACTTTGTGAATATGCCCCGTATATCAAAAAGGTGGCGTTTGAGAATTGTGTCACCACGAGAGTGAAGAACACCAGCAGGGATCAGTACAAGGACCCAGTGGTACAAGCTCTAAAGACGAGGGTAAAGGACGGGATAGAAACTAAGCTCAGGCAGTTGTGCCTATTGTGAAAGGGAATCATGTTCTTTCGCAGTGAAGGGGAAAGAGCACCCTGGCGTGTTTGTATTCCACATATGAACAAGGTCATGGGGCACACTCACCTTAGCTGTGCACATTTTGGAGCCAAGAAATGGCACCTGAAATTGCGCACACTGTGCCGCTTTGAAAGTATGGACAGATGAATTCAGAATGTTTCGGCGGTGGGTAAAGCCTGTCAGAACTTTTAAAGCAAGCAGGAACCTCTGCACTCCGTAATTACATCTAAACTATAACACCTCGCTACAACATATTTAACGGGTCTCCTTGTGTACACAGGTAGAGGACATAGTTACATCTTGGTAATTGTGGAGTTGACATCCAAGTACGTCACCTTAAACCTTCTGAGAAAAGCAACAGCACAGACAGTGAGCAGAGTTTTCTGCAAACATTTCCTCACCCCTGTAGGCCACGTAGGCAGGATTATGTCGAACAGTGGATCCCATATCCGGGCAGAGAGATAGAAATCTATGTTAAGAAAATACAGGATGAAATCGATATTTGCATCCATACAGCATCCTCAACACTTTCTCAGAGAGACTGCACGGAACGACACACAACATAGGATGTTTCCTTAGCTGATTTCCAGGATGTGATGAACAAGTTGCTACATGGACTCAGTAGGACAGCACCAGTGACTGTTCTAAAGAAAAGGAAACCGAGAGATCTAATCAGTGAAGTCATAGACTTCCTCCCAAGAACCCAAGTGCAGCACAAGCAGATTGTTGATCTGGCACTCAGGAGATTGCATACGGCAGGAGTGAAACGAAAAGAAATCTGGTACAGAAAGGTACACATAAGAGAATTCTGTATTGGTGAAAAGGTGTTGGCTAAAAGTTACCATCTCTCTTATACGTAGAAACAGCTGTGCCAGTGGACCTATCCGAATCCACAGGATCGATCACGTGAACACACTGGAAGTCGAAACCTTGAAATCAAAGAAATCTCCTGGTATTCACAATGTCAGTCATGTGAAGCCATTTGTTGAATAGGTGTTTGTAGTAGTTCATTTAGGTTAGCATCAATTTGTACATAGAACTTCAATGAATCAGGATATTCTAGGTATACTGTGTAGTACAGTCTAGACTGTTCGTTTATTGAACTTCTGTAATTGATGTATTAGTAATTATCATTTATTAGCTAACAGTATGACTTCTTGAGGAATGAGGTCAAATAAGATGCCTGGTTATTACATCATCGTATCAATGTGTTCACTGCCTGCATGAAAATGAAAGTCAGAATGGAAAACCAATTTGTCATTAATTACAGCTCCCTGTGTAAGCTGACACTTTCTTGTCGCGTGACAACCCATTCCGTGACTGAAATAAGTTCTGGGTCCACGCAGCACATACGTGACAAATGGCCATTATGCTTTTGGACCGCACTATCGTCGGCGCTGTGGCCGAGAGGTTCTAGGCGCTTCAGTCCGGAACCGCGCCGCTGCTACGGTCACAGGTTCGATTCCTGCCTCAAGCATGTATTTGTGTGATGTTCTTAGGTTAGTTAGGTTTAATTAGTTCTACGTCTAGGGAGCTGATGACTTCAGATATTAAGTCGCATAGTGCTTAGAGCCATTTGAACCATTTTTGACCGCAGCATCGTTGCCCATTATCACGTTACCAGGAGAACAATAATTTTAGTCAAGAAACGATCGCATTAAGGACATCTAAAACAGCTGTATAATTCTCGTATCAGTGGTTACTATAATATCATTATGGTCTGTGAGATGATTCGTGTCCTTCCCCGTGGTATCTTGTATACTGCCCAAAAGACATGTGTACGTTGCTTCCCGCTGTTATGCAGTGACGAGATTGAAGCCGTGCCACTGCGCATGTTTGTCTCGATTTTCGGGTGTCTTATGTGTGGTATTAGCTGCCCAGCTAAGTCTTCTGGTATTCCTGGTCGTCACCAGTGATATGATGAAGCCTTTCTCGAGGTCTCTGTACTTCTTTTGCTTGCGGTATGAGAACGCTGTAAGCAAAGTACGCTATGAGGCACGAGCACGTACAGTTCGAGTCGTGGTGGTGGGGCGTACCTCAGATTCAGGAAAACGAAGGCAGTAGTAAGAAGGGGACTGCTGGCGAGGATGAGCCTCGACAAATGTCGGGAACTAATTTACCTCTTGGTATTTTTTTACCGCGGCGATCCAACAAGAGGAAGATTGGAGGCATTCTTGTAATACGTAAAGCAACATGTATGCAAGAACTAATGATATTGATAGATTTGAGACATGCGAATGCAGAAGCAGTTGTCATGAGACGGAGCATCGATGCGGACGAGTGGGAGAGCAGTTTCAGATGACTTTGGCACTGGGTGACCACGGCACTGGAATTACTAACAACAGGAGTAGTACATGTACCGCAGTCATAATTTGAGAGTGAAGAGGGCTTAAAGTTGACGGGTATTAGGTAAAGAAAATAAGTTAATGCTAAGTGTTGTGTGGAATTAGTATGTTTGAATGATAAATGGATGCAGTGCCAGCCTAACATAGGAGGATACAAACGGAAAATGGTACTAACACAACTCTCATACACAGACTAGAGACACTTCACACCATATGTTTTTAAGAAAATTGTCTTGTTAAGGATGTCATGCTTAGACAATACGGTAACATTTCTTCTCCCCATTTAATTACTGTCACTCACATAATCACATATGGGTTCATACTGTATTTGTTCAAAGAGATTATTTTTGTGGTGCTGTCCTATTTATAAGAAACTATTTGTGAACGTCGACGTATAATATAGGCACTGAAGCATACTATGACGTCTGTGCAGACCCTGGAAGCTGTCATATACGGTATCAAACTATCTTGTGGGGCATCCTGTGCTGGTAGCGATGACAACGTGGCATCTTGTAGAAAAATACCTGTGGCGTGGGTGGTCCAGAAAGCTGCCTACTGGAGAGTTGACTGGCAGCTCTGAATGAACTCCGCCGCATGCCTCAACTCCCGTAAACCAGCCTACTTCTCGTGGCTATCAATGCAGGCATCTTGCCGGATAAGGGTGGCCTACCTTTGATGTCACTTCACGATATCGATAGCCTGGCGGAGGGCTCGGCGCCGAGTAACTGACAGCCAACGGCTGTGAATGGGACCCATAGACACGAGTTTCGTCATAGACATCACAATATCCTCTCGAGGGTCCTGTATACAAGCTGGCGCTGGTCCCCCAGGCGCCCCCCCCCCCTCCCCCTCCTTACAGACGGCGTGCAGACTCGCTTGGCCACGACCCAGACGAGTTGCTGCTGCATTTGTGCACCATGATGCAGACGGGCACTGGCGACTGTGGAGACGTCACACGCTACCCATTGGCACATTGCGAGACAAGAAGCCATCATTAACAGACTGGTTGTTCAGCAAATGCAACGCTGTTACACCACATAATCCAAGAGATGACTGCACTCCTTCAGATGCCAGGTCGAGAGACGAACCATAACCAGCGACGTCACTTCCTGCGTAGAAGATGTTGAGCGCCGTCTCCATCAAGACCAGTGCCTTATTTCCTCCCACCACAAGTCACGTCCGTCACACCCGACAGCGCACCAGAAAGCCATTGCTGCCAGGTCGAGATGATTCCATAAGCTCAGTTCCCTTCCTGATGCTGCCATGGACAAGACGGGGAACCAGAGCGATCTGCTGCTGTTCCTACATCAAGCGCTGAGTGAAGGGCAACACTCACTCTGGCGCATCGCTTCTGCACCTTTATGTTGCAGCCAGTCCAGAGATATTTTGTGTAAGGGTTTAGTGTCATGTTCTGCCCGTCTGACTTGGTAAATGTACACTGTCTTCCCAGTGATTCTTGCGGACGGAGAAATAGAATCTTTTATTTTAATTTTTTAAAATATTATTGGACTTAACTGCTAAGGTCATCAGTCCCTAAGCTTACACGCAAGCTAAATTATCCTATGGACAAACACACACACACACACACACACACACACACATGCCGGGACTAGCCGCACAGTCCATGACTGGAGCGCCTGAGACCGCTCGGCTAAAAATAGAATGTTTAATGTAACTCTTTTTCTCGTGTAATTCTGTATATTTTCTTATGAAATCGATACAGTTATTCTAGATTATTTGTCAAGAACTTATGTAACTTCTACTTTAAAAGTTTGGCTTGTAGGTAGTAGAAGCAATATTACACTGCTGTAGGGAATAAGCGCAACAGACGACACATGTGGCTTGCTTGTTTAGATTTTGTGAATGAGCGTGTTTCTTCAATCAAAATTATTCTCCATTTATGTATTTTAAAGATTAAAAGCTGGTGGATGAATGAGCAAAGCCGATCACTGTGGCAGCGAATGGTTCCAACTCCAAAGAATTGTAATACGATTAGGACATCAGTGGTCTCTGACCTCAGAAATTGTATGAGTGAGTACAACTACGGCTCCAAGACCTTTTAACCACTTAGTAATTGTTCAGAACAAGGGAATGGTGTTCATATGATCTTCTTGCAAGCATACAGTTTTGTGTGAGTGAGTGACCCCTAAGCTAAACGACGAAAGTTAGGATGGAGCTTTGAAGTACAGACTTGGTTGACAATGATACTCCTATCCTATCACTGATGTCATCATTGTGCGATCTCAACACTGATTCATGATTTCCTCTGTTCCATGTCCCATTATAATATTCTGAAGTGAGACACTACAAAAATGGCTCTGAGCACTATGGGACTAAGCTTATGAGGTCATCAGTCCCCTAGAACTTAGACTTAAAACTAATAACCTAAGGACATCACACACATCCATGCCTAAGGCAGGATTCGAACCTCCGACCGTAGCGGTCGAGCGGTTCCAGACTGTAGCGCCTAGAACCACTCTGCCACTCCGGCCGGCGAGACATTACACATAAGGAAATCAAGCATAGGTGGGGCAGTCAGAGAGGGCAAGCCACTCATATTTCTATAATCAAGGCTAATCTTTAATGTTTTTACGACACCCCATTTGTCATTTTTGTGGCGGCTCGGGGAGCCGTGCTGTCTAGGCGTCTTCCCACGGTTCGCGCGGCTCTCCCCATCGGACGTTCGAGTCCTCCCTCGGGCATGGGTGTGTGTGTTGTCATCAGCGTAAGTTAGTTTAAATTAGGTTAAGTAGTGTGTAAGCCTAGGGACCGATCACGTCAGCAGTTTGGTCGCGTAGGAACGTATCATAAATTTCCAAATTTTTCATTTTTGTGAGACGAGAGGAAGTAGTCAAAATGAACACCCATTGATGAGAGCATGAACATCGTTAATGGATGTGGGTTTTTTATGATAGCTCTCCTTCGAACAGCATTTCCTGGAGTTGAGGACAAGCAGGCAGTTTGGTTATTTAACAGTAGATCTTGCAGAGGACATTTAGGACTTCGTAGCCACATTTACCTATTAGGGAGAGGACCATCTCAAAGCCATTACTGGGGACGAATCGCTGGTCTCAAGAATTTCTCGCACTAGAGTTCAGACAATTTTTTCCACCAAAGAGGAGAGAACTGTCCATCTGGATCTTCCTGTTAGGCGTTTCTGGCCACGGCAAGAACAGGGGCGCAGGAGGTAAGTGGGTCACCGAGAAGGCATTTCCACAGCGTCATAAACGCCCTATGTATAAAGAGATGGTATCCATAAAAATCCACAAGTTTCCATGTTCACCTTGGAAAGGACGCTATCGAAGGAGCTGTCAGGTGGTATCATCCCTCTGTGTGCCAAGTTCTTTTGGGAAGCCTCAGGCCTTCAGAAGAATTTTAGAGTGGAACACAATATTTATGGCGGCTCTCAAATGGTCTTTATTACGACACATAAGCACTTCTCTAGTGCACAGAAATTTATGACTCAGGGATTGGCTGTTTCTCCAGCCGGGAAAACAATATTATTAACTTTGGTTAAGACTGGCCAGATGGTAGATCAGATGAACGAGAGGGAAGACATAGTGCTTATTGAGTCTTGTGATTGCCGGGAAATCCTTGTGAGGGCGTGAACTTTTCGAGTTTGCCGACGTTTGATGGAAAGGGACGAGTGGGGAATCGTGGCTTCTGATTCAGACTCCCGTCTGGCGCGGACATTCCGAGTGGGTCGCACTTGAGACTCTCGTCCTGAACTGACTTCGCACTGGCACTCGTCTTGACTGGGGGAGCCTGTGGTGAAGTCTTTGTGCTGCCGACAGTTTAGACCTTAGCTATGTCGGACAACGACATTCATGGCAGGTCAGCGGTCCTGACGTTTGACCTACTCGTGTGCACCGCCATGTAAGTGAGTCAAACTGGTCCGTTGTATGGATCCGAGTGTTACACGATGGAATCTGCTGAGATTTCAGGGCTCCATCAGACAGTAACTGCGATCCGTTTAACATATCGCCAGCCCACGCCTTCGCATATTTCGTGCACATGGGAGAAAAGTACAGACGCTGCACATCACTACTCTATAGATGCTTGCACCATGACTATTACCAGAGACAGCGCTGTGCATTGAGAACTGCGTATAGTATTGCTTCTGTGGCTTGTTAGGACAAACATAATTAGTCTCGCCAGTTGTCCTCAGCAACACCAAAGCAGTATAAATTTTGTGTATAATCAATGCATCGAAGTCTCTTCTGCATTAGATAATTTCCAATTATGTTAGTCATGTTTTCAGCTAGGAACACATTAACTTTAGCCCTTGCCAACCAAACGTCGTCTTCGCCCACTGGAGTGCTATTTATTTGTTACTCCTATTTGTGTTCATGAATTATTTGTCAACTCACTTAACTTGTGTTGTTTGTCCTATTTTATGATCAACAAACGTTTTGCATTTTTTAAAATAAAAGATTAGTATCATGTTGATATATTAATCACCCATCAGTAACTGACTGCAGAACTGACATGGCCAACGTTTCATTAAATTATTTCAGCATTCAAGCTTTATTTAAGATTCTGATAAAAGTGATAACTAGCAACAACAACCATTGTCTGAGAGCAGAATCAGTTTAGCAGACGCAGGGCCGTGTATACATGTGGAAGGCTTACAAGTTTTAGTGATTGCTGTCAGGATGTAAACTTACCATAACCTGTAGCCCTTCAAATCAAACCACAAGACGAGTGTACTGTTGCGGAGTCTTCTGGGTATATAAAACATTTCGTCTCGCTGATTGCTTATTTTTGGCTACTGGTCTATTTTCTTTAATCGTTATTTCACAGTTTTTAACTATCCAACATAGTACTCATGGCAGTGAGTACTTGATACATCAAAAATCCGCACAGCCATAACGTATGGGACACTTAACGACTGTAGAATGTGCTTGCTGTATAGGGATGATCACTTTGCTATGGTGAAGTGCTGCCTATTCCTCCTGTTAAAGCATTTCGATTAAAAGAACGTCGAATAACCAAGTAAAATCATTTCATTTCACAGTAAGAAACAAACCAACACTTCCTATCAGATTACACAGGCGCGTAATGGGGCCCCTTAGGAATATGGCGGCTAAGGAGGGGAAGAAATCCAGTATGCACTCCGTGTGCATTCCGGGTGGAGTCATTCGTGATGTGGAAACGGTTCTTCCGGATGCCATCAAGAGCACAGGGTGAAGCCAGCTGCAGGTGGTGGGACATGATGGCACTAATGACGTGTGTCGCTTTTGATCTACGGAAATTCTCTCTGTATTCCAGCGGCTATCTGATTTGGTGAAGGTTGCCGGTCTTGCTTACGACATGAAAGCAGAGCTCACCATCTGCAGCATCGTTGACAGAACGGACTGCGGACCAATGGTGCAGAGCCGGGTGGAGTGTCTGAATCAGAGGCTCAGACGGTTTTGCGACCGTGTTGGCTGCAGATTCCTTGACTTGAGCCATAGGGTGGTGGGGTTTCGGGTTCCGCTCAAAAGGTCAAGAGTTCACTACACTCAGCTGGCGGCTACACGGGTAGCGGAGGCTGTGTGGCGTGGACTGAGCTGTTTTTTAGGTTAGAAGGCCTCGGGAATGTACGGGGTTGGGCTGCAATCTCAAAGGGTGCCTGGCAAATACAGGACGTGCTTGGATCCAGGAATAGTCGGAATTGTAGTTGTAAATTGTTGTAGTTGTGCTGGGAAAGTCCCTGAGCTTCAAGCGCTAATGGAAAGCACAGAAGCTGAAATCGTTATAGGTACAGAAAATTGGTTAAAGCCTGAAATAAGTTGTGCAGAAATATTTACAAAGTCTCAGACGGTGTTCAGGAAAGATAGATTAGGCAGAATTAGTGGTGGAGTTTGTGTCTGTCAGTAGTGGTTTATCTTGTAGTGAAGTCGAAGTAGATACTCCGTGCGAATTGGTATGGGTGGAGGTTACACTTAACAGCAGAACTAAGTTAGTAATTGGCTCCTTCTACCGACCCCCAGACTCCGATGATCTAGTTGCTGAACAGTTCAGAGAAAATTTGAGTCTCGTAACAAATAAATACCCCACTCATACGGTTATAGTTGGTGGGGACTTCAACCTTCCCTCGATATGTTGGCAAAAATACTTGTTCAAAACGGTTGGTAGGCAGAAAATGCTTTCTCCGAAAATTATTTCGAGCAGTTGGTCCACGAACCCAAGCGAATTGTAAATGGTTGCGAAAACACACTTGACCTCTTAGCCACAAACAATCCAGAGCTGATATAGAGCATCATGACTGTTACAGGGATTAGTGATCACAAGGTCGTTGTAGCTAGGCTCAATACCGTTTCTTCCAAATCCACCAGAAACAAACGCAAAATAATATTATTTAAAATAGCGGATAAAGTGTCACTAGAAGCCTTCCTAAGACACAATCTCCATTCCTTCCGAACTGACTATGCAAATGTGGCTCAAATTCAAAGATACAGTAGCAACAGCAATTGAGAGATTCATACCTCATAAATTGGTAACAGATGGAACTGATCCCCCGTGGTACACAAAACAGGTCCGAACGCTGTTGCAGAGGCAACGGAAAAAGCATGCAAAGTTCAGATGAACGCGAAATCCCGAAGATTGGCTAAAATTTGCAGACGCGCGAAATTTGGCACGGACTCAATGCGAGATGCCTTTAATAGGTTCCACAACGAAACATTGTCTCGAAATTTGGTAGAAAATCTGAAGAAATTCTGGTCGTATGTAAAGTACACAAGCGGCAAGACGCAGTCAATACCTCCGCTGCATAGTGCCGATGGTACTGTTACCGACGACTGTGCTGCTAAAGCGGAGTTATTGAACGCAGTTTTCCGAAATTCCTTCACCAGGGAAGACGAATGGAATTCTCCAGAATTTGAAAAACGAACAGCTGCTAGCATGAGTTTCTTAGAAGTAGATACGTTATGGGTAGCGAAGCAACTCAAATCCCTTGATACGGGCAAGTCTTCAGGTCCAGATTGTATACCGATTAGGTTCCTTTCAGATTACGCTGATACAATAGCTCCCTAGTTAGCAATCATATACAACCGCTCGCTCGCCGATAGATCTGTACCTACAGATTGGAAAATTGCGCAGGGCGCACCAGTGTTTAAGAAGGGTAGTAGGAGTAATCCATCTAACTACAGATCTATATCATTGACGTCGGTTTGCAATAGGGTTTTGGAGCATATACTGTATTCAGACATTATGAATCATCTCGAAGGGAACGATCTATTGATACATAATCAGCATGGTTTCAGAAAACATAGTCCTTGTGCAACGCAGCTAGCTCTTCATTCGCACGAAGTAATGGCCGCTATCGACAGGGGATCTCAAGTTGATTCCGTATTTCTAGATTTCCAGAAAGCTTTTGACACCGTTCCTCACAAGCGACTTCTAATCAAGCTGCTGGCCTATGGGGAACCGTCTCAGTTGTGCGACTGGATTCGTGATTTCCTGTCAGGAAGGTCGCAGTTCGTAGTAATAGACGGCAAATCATCGAGTAAAACTGAAGTGATATCAGGTGTTGCTCAGGGAAGCGTCCTGGGACCTCTGCTGTTCCTGATCTATATAAATGACCTGGGTGACAATCTGAGCAGTTCTCTTAGGTTGATCGCAGATGATGCTGTAATTTACCTTCTAGAATGGTCATCCGAAGACCAGTTGCAAAGCGATTTAGAAAAGATTGCTGTATGGTGTGTCAGGTGGCAGTTGACGCTAAATAACGAAAAGTGTGAGCTGATCCATATGAGTTCCAAAAGAAATCCGTTGGAATTCGATTACTCGATAAATAGTAGAACTCTCAAGGCTGTCAATTCAACTAAGTACCTGGGTGTTAAAATTACGAACAACTTCAGTTGGAAGGACCACATCGATAATATTGTGGGGAAGGCGAGCCAAAGGTTGCGTTTCATTGGCAGGACACTTAGAAGATGCAACAAATCCACTAAAGATACAGCTTACACTAGTTCGTCCTCTGTTAGAATATTGCTGCGCGGTGTGGGATCCTTACCACGTGGGATTGACGGAGGACATCGAAAGGGTACAAAAAAGGGCAGTTCGTTTTTTATTATGACGTAATAGGGGAGAGAGTGTGGCAGATATGATACTCGAGTTGGGATGGAAGTCATTACAGCAAAGACTTTTGTCGCGGCGAGATCTATTTACGAAATTTCAGTCACCAACTTTGTCTTCCGAATGCGAAAATATTTTTTGAGTGCAGCCTACATAGGTAGGAATGATCATTAAAATAAAATTAGAGAAATCAGTGCTCGGACAGAAAGGTTTAGGTGTTCGTTTTTCCCGCGCGCTGTTCTGGAGTGCAATGGTAGAGAGATAGTATGATTGTGGTTCGATTGTGAATTGCAGAGTAGTCATGTAGATGTACATGTAGACAGATATGGTGCACAGTATTTGGCTATGATGATGCAGCTACAACTTGCAAATATCTGCTGAACACATACTAAAATGCACTTGCCAGCTATGATGAGGGATCTGCCGTATTCCCTATTGCTCTGATAGTAGTAGCATTAATAGCAGATGTCCAGAAACTTTCGATCAGACTATAGGTACAATTATTTCGTAGTTTTAAGTGAAGCATTTCCCATGCTGTGGGTGACCTGATCTAGACAGGAGGGGTGACAGCTACTCGTAATTGGACACCTCACTACGTGGAAGCAGCTGTAACGGGTGGGCGGTGCGCAGTGACGGCATTGGCTTGGTGATAGGTAACTGCTGGACATGTGTAGATGATCAACACAGGAATGGAAGGCTGGTGTAACCTCCTCGGCCTGTGGGTCATAAGGTACACGTGAGTTTTCGGCTGAGAGTGGTTGCGGGGTGGCAGCTTGGGGGCAGGGTGGCGTGTGGTGGTGAGCCATGACACTATTCTACCGCCCACCCACCCTTCACCTAGAAATTGGAAAATGTTTTGTACCCACTGTCAACAACAGGATAACCAAGTATGCAGACAAAGCCAAATTCATGCCACAGTGCCAAGCTGGTTTCCACAAAAACCACCCTACAGTAGACTCCGTAGTGCGACTACGGAACGGAATAACAAGAGGCTTCAATATACTCGGCTGTGCCTCAGCCCTTCTCTTCAATGTAGAATGTGCTTCCGATAAAATATGGCACGAAATGCTGTGTTACGAGCTACTTAAGATGGATGTTGCAGCAAAGATAACAACTTCGATTTCAAATGTACTAGGAAATCGTCCTTCGAGAGTCTTTGTAAATGATGCTGCATCAGACATCTTCAGCCCACTAGCAGTAGCTCAGGGGGCAGTCATACCCCCTCTGCTTTACATATTCTATAAATTTGGCATATCAATACCAAATAGATGAACCGAAGGTCACGAACTTTACGCAGATCATACTGCGTATTGGTGAGACGCCCAAATGACGAAAGACATCAACCGAAAAACCCAGGAATAGACCGATACGCCAGAAAGCTGGTTGGCCAACTGGAAAAGAAAACCGAACGCCACCAAAGGGCAGTTAATAATTTTTAACCACAGTAACACAGCCCAGAACAAAAACAAAAACTTACAGAGTCAGCTATTACGTTAAGGGGACAAACAATAACACCCAAAGACACAACAAAGTATTTAGGACCCACCACGGACAAATTCCTCAGGTTGACCCATCGCTGCAAGAACATTTCAATTGGAGCAAAAACGAAAGTAAAAGAAGGACCCAATGGAACCAAAAACGACAATATAATACACACATATAAAACTTTCTGCGCCTAGTTACGAAATATGCGGCCCTGGTCTGGATGCAAAACCGAACAAACACACTAAAACGTACGGCAACACGAAGGGACACACTCAGAATCGCCACCTGGGTGAACCACAACGGCATGGTATATCGAAACACCGATATCAAACCAATAAGCCAAAGAAAGTTGTCACTTACAAAAATGGTTCAAATGGCTCTACGCACTATGGGACTTAACCTCTGAGGTCATCAGTCCTCCAGACATAGAACTACGTAAATCTAACTAACCTAAGGACATCACACACTTCCATGTAACAGTGAGAATGGGATCGAACCATTCCCAAAACAATATTGGCACCACAAGATTACTGGCGGAAACATATACAGAATTCATATTACCAAATTGAAAATATCCCCATCCACCAAAGGTAATCAAAACTAGTATAAAGCCTAGCGACACTCGAAGAACAGCAACAATAAATGCAACAGACAAGGAAGAAGACATAATACTACACCTAACAAGAGCACTGATACAAGAAGGAAACAGAATTGCTACAACACAAGAAGACAACCATTAGAACAAGTAAAGTGAGCAGGCAAAGAAACGCAAATATGCAGATCCTTGCTGAGGTTTTAGGGAGGTTTTACTCTACCACTTGGGCGAATGTCAGGGTCATCCCATCCTCCTATGAACAACTTACAATTCGCATGAGCGAGAAGGAAATTTAGAGAAACAGCAAACAAAAGATGTTGGCAATGTGGAAGCAGAAGACAGAGAATGTGTATAACCCACACTGAACAAATAAGAAGTGCACCAACAGCATAACTTAATGTAAGGCACCCGAGAACCTTACGTTCCTCATGTGCCCGCGTTCCGATATCGCCTGGAGCGACCCTCTCGCTGCCCCTGACGTGGGGTCTTTGGAGTGGCGGCCGTGCTTCCTAAGGTCGAGCTCTCCTAAATCAGTGGTTCACAACCTACGGTTAATTACCCTCTGAGAGGTAAAATGAAATTTTCTTAAGGGGGAAAAACTAAACGATTAGATTCTGTTTCAGTTACGAAACTAAATTATTTTCACAATTTTTTGAGACCCTGACACTGATTATGAAAGTTATCAATAATTACTTTTTCTCGAACAGTAGCATTAATGCGGTGGAAGTTACATGTTTTTCACTTAGTCCACCCACTACGCACATATTCTGTGCTTCGTACTGTACAACCCTGATGGACAAAGTGAGATATATACGTAACAAATACTAAATATTTCAAGAAAATGTCTCTTCTAAGTTGTAGATAGTACTTCCAGTAGTCCGGATATTGCTTCATTACTCACTTCGAAACACATAAATGAAATAATTGAAAGACTGACACTGCAGTAACTATATAATAATTGAAAGACTGACACTGCAGTAACTATATAAGGCCTATGATAGTGTTGTATAGAGTATCATTATTTTTACAATCGTTACAAGCCTTTATCTGACCACGTGAAGCATTTATGAGTACTTGTTCTACCTGTTTTCTTACATTCGTTCGCTATAGTCCCTTTTCGATTCTTCGGTCCACTTTCATCTCTGGGCTTTAGATGCTGCCTTCTCTGACATTATCTTCCCACTTGTGTAATTTGTGTCTACAGACGATTCTGTCTGTGTTGTCCGCTGACTCTACCACTGATTTTTCCCGATCAATTTTGTCTTGTGCCATCCATGGTGTAGCGGTTTTGAGCCTCTGTATGTATCTGAGTGTTCTGTCGGTGAGTCTGGTCAGTGGAAGTCTGCTGATGTGGCCGTAAAATTTTAGTCGCCTTTCTCTGATGTCCGCTGCGGGGTAGGACAACTTCTCTGTGGTGTCTCTAGAGTGAAGCCTATATCCTTCGTCTGTGAATTTTGATCCAATAATGTTCCTGATAATTTTTCTCTCCTCTGTGAGGATCTTCTCTAGGCCGCCCTTTCTGTGTAGCGTCAGTGTCAGGTAGGAGTGTAGCACCTCAGGATTACACTGTTGTAGTGACGAATTTTGATGGAGGTAGAGAGACATTTTTTGTTGTAGATAGTCGTGATTTTTATAAGGCCCTCTTCGTCTTCAGTAACCTGGTGTTCTGCGTGATTTTCTCTTTTCCTGTCCGTTCGAGCACTTCCCCTAGGTATTTAAAATGTGTCATTCTGTTGATCTTGGCATATTTTTCTTTTAAATTCAGTAGGTCGAATTTCACGCAGAAGAACTCTGTTTTTTAGGAGGAGATCTGTAGCCCAACTTTTTCTGATCACTCTTCGAGTACTTCTGCCTGCCTGATTGCTGTGGTTCCGTTGTCTGCAAGTGGTGCCAGGTCATCCGCGAAGGCTAAACAGTCAACTTCGAGTTCATCCTTGGCTCGTCCTGGTCGCACTGGCTTCCAGCATCCTTGTAATTTCAGCTCTTTCTCCCAATCCTTAATTACTTTGTCCCACACTAGGTTGTAGAGGAGTGGTTACGCACTCCTGTCCTGATCTCAAACGGTTGAGAGATTTCCCCCCTAAATGTCACGTTTGTCAGTGTCTGTCAGACCAGTCACAGGTCTTGTTGTCCAAACCTTGTTTGTACAGAATGTTGAACAAAGACTGGCGTCCAACGGAGTCATACGCTTTCTAAAATTCAACGAAAGTGCAAATGACTGGCGTGTTTCTGAGGGTTTTGATTTTCAGCGTAGTTTTCAAATTGAAGATTTGTTCTGCGCAGGAGCGGCCAGGTCGGAAGCCCGCGTGGTACTTGTCGATCTTGTGTTCCAGCTGCTCCTGTGTCTTTTTGAGTACGCATGCTGAAAGGATCATGTATGTGACTTGTAGTAGGAAATGCCCCTGTAATTGTTTTACATCTGTGCGGTCGTCTTTCTTATGTTATGAATGAATCACTGCAAATTTCCGGTCATATGGCAGCTTTTTGATGTCCAGATGTCTGTGATAATCTGTCAGAGTTCTCTAAGTGAGTTTGGTCGGAGGTTTTCAGTACTTCGGCCACTATACCGTCTTTACCAGATGTTCTCTTGCTTTTCAGTTTGAGGATGTGTCTGTGGAGCTCCTCTTGTGTCTGGCGTAGTGAGTCTGTGTGCTCCTCGGTCGGTTAGTCCTCTATTAATCTCTCTGTGGGTTCTGGGCAATTCAGAAGTTATCCTTAGTTATCGTTGTCAATTTTCCATCACTTTTTCTGAAGCAGAGGTTCGGTGGTGTGTATCCTCGGATGTGCCCTGCAAACGTCCGGTAGAAGTGTCTCTTGTGATGTAGTTACGAAAGTGGTCATCTATGGAGTCCAACTGTTCTTTCATGAATTTTCTCGAAGCTTGTCTGATAATTTTTGCGGTTGCTTTTAGTGTTTCGTTGAAAGCCTGTGAATTTTCTGGGGATTCCTTCCTACTGTATTTCTGGTACGCAACTTTCCTACTGACGACTGCATTTACGCATTCTGTGTCCCACCAAGGGTGTTCGGTGTTCTTCTGCTGTAATTTCTCGGTGGAAATTTTGCCAGCAATTTACATTTTCTTTACTGAATACTGTCTTACTATTATTATTATTATTATTAAACTTCCTGGCAGATTAAAACTGTGTGCCCGACCGAGACTCGCACTCGGGACCTTTGCCTTTCGCGGGCAAGTGCTCTACCATCTGACCACCGAAGCACGACTCACGCCTGGTATTCACAGCTTTATTTCTGCCAGTATATCGTCTCCTACCTTCCAAACTTACAGAAGCTCTTCTGCGAACCTTGCAGAACTACCACTCCTGAAAGAAAGGATATAGCGGAGACATGGCTTAGCAGTTTTAATCTGCCAGGAAGTTTCATATCAAGGCAGACTCCGCTGCAGAGTGAAAATCTCATTCTGGAATTATTATTATTATTATTATTATTATTATTATTATTACTTCTTTCTTTCTCAGACGTTATGTCTGGTTAAAAATGGCAAGTGACGTGGACCTTGATCAAGCGTGACTTCCTTTTAACTACGGTGTATGTTACATTGCATTTAGGAACTTTTGGGTAATTGAACAAGTGTCAATAATTACAGATTTATGATTTATGTAGTTGTATATATACGTTTGCATGTAGCTGTATGGCGTTGATGTACTGGGGAATATTGTGTGGTATGACTCCTGTAGTTGATAGTATAATTGGTATAATGTCAACTTTATGCTGATGCCACATATTCTTGACTTCTTCAGCCAGTTGGATATATTTTTCTATATTTTCTCCTGTTTTCTTCTGTATATTTGTTGTATTGGGTATGGATATTTCGATTAGTTGTGTTAATTTCTTCTTTTTATTGGTGAGTATGATGTCAGGTTTGTCATGTGGTGTTGTTTTATCTGTTTCAGTATAACTTGTAGTCATCATTCTCCAGTACATTTTGTGGTGCATACTTGAATGTGGGAACATGTTTTATTAGTTTATGTTGCATGGCAAGTTGTTGATGTATTATTTTTGCTGCATTGTCACATCTTCTGGGGTGTTCTGTATTTGTTAGTATTGTACATCTGCTTGTGACATTATCCACGGTTTCTACTTGTTGTTTGCAAAGTCTGAATTTGTCTTTTGTGGTATTGGGATCTTTAATAATATGCTTGCTGTAATATCTGGTGTTATTTGTTTGATCCTGTATTGCAATCATGAATCCTTCTGTCTCACTGTATATATTGCCTTTTCTTAGCCATGTGTTGGATGCACCTTGATCGATGTGTGGCTGTGTTAGATGATTCAGGTGCTTGCCATATAGTGTTTTCTTTTTCCAATTTACTTTCTTCGTATCTGTTGATGTTACGTGATTTAAAGGGTTGTAGAAGTGGTTATGAGATTGCAGTGTTGTAGCCGATGTATTTATATGAGTGATTGCTTTGTGAATTTTGCTAGTTTCTGCTCGTTCTATAAAGAATTTTCTTAAATTGCCTACCTGTCCATAATGTAGGTTTTTCTATATCGATAAATACCCTTCCTGCTTCCTTTCTGCTTAATGTGAATCTTTCTGTTGCTGAGTGTATGTGATCTATTCTATATTTGTGGCATTGTGATCGTGTAAGTGTATTGAGTGCTTCTAGGTCTGTGTTACACCATGTCACTACTCCAAATGAGTAGGTCAATATTGGTATAGCATAAGTATTTATACATTTTGTCTTGTTTCCTGCTGTCAAATCTGTTTTCAGTATTTTTGTGAGTCTTTGTCTATATTTTTCATTTAGTTCTTCTTTAATATTTGTATTATCTATTCCTATTTTTGTCTGTATCCTAGATATTTATAGGCATCTCTTTTTTTCGATTGCTTCTATGCAGTCGCTGCAGTTATCCAATATGTAATCTTCTTGTTTAGTGTTTTCCCTTGACTATGCTATTTTTCTTACATTTGTCTGTTCCAAAAGCCATATTTATATCATTGCTGAATACTTCTGTTATCCTTAGTAATTGGTTGAGTTGTTGGATTTTTGCTGCCAGTAATTTTAGATCATCCATATATAGCAAATGTGTGATTTTGCGTTGGTATGTTCCAATAATGTTGTATCCATAATTTGTATTATTTAGCATGTTGGATAGTGGGTTCAGAGCAAGGCAGAACCAGAAAGGACTTAATGAGTCTCCTTGGTATATTCCACGCTTCATCTGTATTGGCCGTTATGTGATATTATTTGAATTTGTTTGGATATTAAGTGTGGTTTTCCAATTTTTCATTACTATGTTTAGGAACTGTATCAATTTAGGATCTACTTTGTATATTTCCAATATTTGTAGTAACCATGGGTGGGGTACACTATCAAAAGCTTTTTGGTAATCAATGTATGCATAGTGTAGCGACCTTTGTTTAGTTTTAGCTTGATATGTCACCTCTGCATCTATTATCAGTTGCTCTTTACATCCTCGTACTCCTTTGCAACAACCTTTTTGGTTCTTCATTTATAATTTGGTTCTGTGTTGTATGTGTCATTAATTTCTGTGTAATGTCTGAAGTTAATATTTTGTATATTGTTGGTAGGCATGTTATGGGACGGTATTGAGCTGGGTTGCTGTGTCTGCTTGATCTTTAGGTCTCATGTAAGTTATTGCATGTGTAAGTGTATCAGGGAGTGTGTATGGGTCTGCAATGTAACTGTTAAATAATTTAGTTAGTTGTGAATGTGTTGCAGTGAACATCTTTAGCCAGAAATTTGCTATTTTATCTTTTCTAGGGACTTTCCAATTGTGAGTAGAATTCATTGCTTTGGTGACTCCATGTTGCAAAATTATCACTTCAGGCATTTGTGGTATCATCTTGTATGTGTCTGTTTCTGCTTTTATACACCGTGCATGCCTGTTATGTTGTACCGGGTTTGACCATATGTTGCTCCAGAAATGTTCGATGTCTGTTATGTTTGGTGGATTGTCGATTTTAATGTGTGTGTTATCTATTGTCTGGTAAAATTTCTTTTGGTTTGTGTTGGATGTTTGGTTTTGTTTCCTTCTATTTTCACTTTTTCTGTATCTTCTAAGTCGTTTGGCCAATGCTTGTAATTTCTCCTTCTTTTCATCTAATTGCTCTATCGCTTCTTGTTGTGAGATTTTACCTAACCTTTTTCGTTTTTCTTCTGACATTTGATGTCTTACAAAATTGTGTTAGTTGTCCAATGTCTTTTCTCAGTTTTTCTATTCTGATCTGTAGCCTGTGTTGCCATGCTGGTTTTGCGGGTTTCTTCTGTGTGTTGGTTGGTTCTGATCTCTGCCTAGTGTGTATATTTAGTGTAGTGAGTGCTCCTATATAAACCAGTAGTTGTAACTCTTCCATAGTTGTGTTTTCATTTATTTTGTTGTGTATGATAGTGTTTATAGTTTTTATTGTTGTTTCGACTTGTGGGTTATTTGCTGGTCTATGCAAGAATGGTCTGTATCTAACATGTGTGTCACTTCATGTTCTATTTGCACTTGTTCTTGTGGCAGTCTTAAGATTTCGTTTTCCTCTGATTGTTTAATTGGTGTGTGTTGTTCTTTGTTTGTTTGATCTGGAGTGTTTGAGTCCATTACTGTATTTTTTTCTTCTTCTGATTGCACATTATTTTGTTCCAGTATTTGTTGTACTTGTTGTTTGATGTTTTCTAATTCTGTCTGGGGTATCCTATTATTTTTGATTATTACACAGATCTGATCAGCTAGTTGTTGTTTTGTTAAAAATTTTAATTGTGGGTATCTGGTAATAAATGTTGTGTATACTTCTGATCTGTATCCAGTTGTGTTGGTTCCTAGGTTTGTTGCTTGGTAATAGCAGAAAATGAGGTGTCGATTAACTTCATCTGACCATCTCATGCTCTGTTTTCCTTCTAGGGTGGTTGCAGGAAGCATATTCTGCAAAACACCTCTATTAGGATTTAAATCATTTTCCAGTTGGCTAGCAGTGTCTTTACCAATGTGGGCGGGCATAGGGTTCAAGCGTCGTCCCCGACCATGAAGGCGCTTGTCCGAGGCTTCTTTAGTTGTGTCCTGAACCAACTAATCACACTAAAAGGGGGGTTAGCGCTATTACTGGTTTGTTCTTTTCGTCGCCTTTTACGACTGGTAGAACATACCGGAGGCCTATTCTTTTCCCGGGCCTCCACGGGGTTTATTATTACTATTATTACTATTACTATTAGCGGCTGTGGTCAGACAGAAGTATTGCAGGGAAACTATATTTTGTAACAAGTGTCTACCACTACTGTGGATAGATAGCTTCCTTATCTATGAAGGAGTTGTGGGTAGCACTTGCAATGAACCATGAATTCATTTGTCATTCATTCTAACACCCACCGCTTGCTCCTCTCTCACACACAGACATAAACTAAATATCATTCAACTTTCATCATTTGAAAAATAAAAGTATTGTAAAAAAAAGTCTTCCATTCTACAGCAATAGACTTAAAGGGGGAGTGAGGGGAGGGCGGTATTAGCTAATGTCTGATTGCACTCAGGGGTAATGGCCTAAGAAACTTTGGAAACCACTGCCCAAAATAAATATGTGTTTGCTACTTTGCGCAATCCTGCTCCCTACTACACATCATGGCTGGGGCTAACAGCATACTTGTTCCATGGCAAGAGTGGTGTGGGTGCAGGTGTTTGGTTATCAAGGTATTTTTGAACTGTGTGGGAAATAATAATACGCAGAACCGTGTAACTAAAATCCCTCATATCCTCAGATAAAAGAGTGAATCAAACTGTTCCGGAGAAACGTTTGTAAAACGATGTAAATGCAGGTAAATAATGTTCTTATGTGTAATAAGAACTTTTCAAATGCACCCCAGCTTAACTATGAGTGTAATTGTCGTAAAGAAATGCTCATTAAACAGTGTATCTACATGTAATAGTGTTACTGCATTCCGGAATGCTAAACGGAAAAACTTTGTCGATTTTAGAATGAAAGAAGTTTTCTGTCTGGTTAGCGTGTCTGAATATAGGGAGTAAGTAGTTTTGTCAGTGTTTTTAACGTAATATATGCGTGATGTACTATCATATGTTATGTGCAGTGCCCAGATTTCCCACCATTAATCACGGAATCAGTATAAATGTGGAATCAGTATAAATGTGGTAGCTGCTGTTCCTCTCACTATACAGTACAGTACACAAATGGCATTTTCAGGTTGTGCCCATGTTTCTAGCAATTGTAATTGGGTTATTGCTGCTTCATTGGTTCAAAGGTGTCGCATCGGATAATGCTGTGGAAGCTGTGCAAAATTTACACGAGACATCTGCCCATCATCTTCAGGTGCTGACTGATGCGTTGTTGCAAAGGCTCGCCAATATATACGCTGACTCGCTAGATAGTGAGCCATTGCAGCTACATGTTACTAAGCACCTGAAGATGACGAGCAGCTGTCTTGTCGAAATATTGTGCAGCTTCCACAACATTATTTGCCACAACGTCTGTGAACCAATGAAGCAGCTACTACGTCGGGAAAGTCTTAAATAACATTTTTGGATTATTATTTTTCGAAATTCATGCAGACCGATTTTGCTGCATTGTGATTAACTCACGCTGTACATCTGAAATTACCTGTGATCTGCAGAGCCCAAATGTAGACCTCGGATAAGCGAGTAACTATCAGCCATTTCCTTCTATCGAATTTTTTCCGTACACAGCCATCTTGTGGCACGACATACTGGTCCATTCGATTGCCTGAAAAAGAGGGGGCAGGAAGGGGGCAGTGCTCTTATCAGTGGCCTGTCGGTCAAAGTGGCCCAGTTGCCTTAGGTGTAATGTGATATGCCCATTACCCCCACCACATGGACGGGCAGTGCCCTTATCTTATCAGTTGACACATTAGTGAAAGTGGCCTAGAACACACACAGCTCAACTACTAAAGATAACCACATTAACTCTATTAACCAGAAATTCTATTTAGGGACTCAAGAAGTAATTCGGTCCTTTCAAAGACACTGAATATCACCATTTTTGGCACTAGATATTGGCCACCATTGATCACAAAAACTTTATTATACAGAACAAATGGATTTCCATCAACATAAAGATGCCACTAATCAGAGGTTGCCTTACTGAGATTCACCTCCAAAGTGGTACATAGAAAACCATTCTGAATGAAGCAAAAGTAGTTACCGAGGCAGTTGGCATTTCACCAGAGTTTATCAAAATATGAAAAGACCCCTGAACACCTTCAGCTAGCATCATCAAGTAATGTAAAAATCTTCTGTTGTCCTTCCTGTTTTCGATTTTGTCATGGCAGATTTGAGAACAAGATTTGCGAGCTGTGAATAAGTTTGCTGTACGATTTCACCAGGTTTGGCTTTCACGGACGTAGAAAATTATAAATTGAATGATAGAAACACAGGTCTTGCCTCAAAGTATCCTTCAGACTTAGCATATTCAGACAGCTTGGTTGAAGAAATTCTACACATGAAAAAAGTTTGTACTACATTATCTCAATCAATAAAGGGCCCAGTGGACATTCTGAACTCCATATATGAGAAATACCTTCAGTCCTTTAGTAAACTGGCGAACTCTTTAAAAACTTGATGAAGGAATAACACAGGCCAAAATTGTCTTAACCATTCAGCAATTTTAGCAGTTGAGGATGAACTTGCCAAGAGTCTTGACTTTTACATGTAATTTACCATTTTAGTCAAAATAAATCTCATAAGACTATTATTAAATAGTCTTACTTTCTAACCAGTGTCTATAGATCCTAATTTTGGTTTTTAAGATTATTTTTATTTACCTCTTAATGCATTAAATATATATACTTTTTGTAGCCTTTTAGGAAAAATGTTTTTCTAAGTAAAATTTATTTAGGACCTATAAAATAGTTGCCACAATTATGCCGCATATTTTCAGGTTAATTTTCATTATAAAAGGAGTCTGGCTTGGACATAACCGTGCCATTACAATGTAGAGCGCTAGTGTAAAATAGGAGCCTGGATGTCTCTGAGACAGGGTCCAGCGTACGTTCAACATAATAGCCGCCTATGTAACTGGTGTACCAAATTCATTTCATTCTGTCACTTGCCTTACACTTGAATGAATGCTTTAATTGTACAAAAAAGTATACATACGTACGCCATGGGGGGAAGGGAAGGAGGGTTAGCATGTGACTATAATGTGTGAGTGTATAATGCGGTGTCAAGTTGGTGTTGTATGATTATGAGAGGAGAAGGTGGAGTCCCACTAATCAGACTCATCACCATCAACAGTGTCACACCCTCTCACTTCTGAGACACTGTGGACGGGTTTGGAATTAAATACAGGACACTGACATCAAGTCTGGTGATCAAGAATCTTACGACACCGCCTCTCCTTATCTTGGTGACCATATGTTAGTGGCGAAAATTTGTACCATCAGTAGGATTCGAAACACGCAGTCGAACGCCACCGTGGAGCGACGTCGGCTACTGAATCTGTGGACATGTGTCGTCTATAAACACGATGTGAGATTGGAAAAGAATTAGGGCATCACGCTCCTTGATACATGTCAGTTACGACCGAGAGTGAGATAGGGTTAAAGTGTCTCACCTATATCATTCAGTCTCTGTACAGAGCAACCAATAACGGAAACCATGCAGAAATTTGGAAACGGAACGAAGTTCAGGAATAAAAAGTAAAACCTTTGGAGTTTTTCCATAACACTGTAATTCTGTGAGACGTCCTAAATGAATAGGAATATCATTTGAACAGAATGGACAGTGGCTTGAAAAGAAACTTTCAAGTAAACATCAACAAAACACAAGCAACGTACTCGAAATAGATCATGCGACATGAGTTAGAACGGGAAATGAGGCAGGTAGGTGGTGAGTTTAGCAATGTGGGTAGCAAAATAATTGCCACTGGAAGAATAGGGAGAGATATGTTAACACAGAATATAAATGTAGGTGTTCGGAAATATTTTCAGAAAGTATTTAGCTGAAGTGCCGCTCTATACTGAAGTGAAACGTGGACGACAGAATAGACAAAGTGGGACTAGAGCGTTTTGAGAGAGAATGCTACAAAAGAATGCTGTCAGATGAGTAGATGGGACTACTAATAATAGCCCACCGAAGTGAACTGAGGAGAAAAGAAATTTGTGGCACATGTAGGCTAAAGATGACGGCTGAAGACGGATGCTAAAGATGAAGGTGCTCAGTAGAGCACATTCTGAGGCTTGAAGAAGTAGCTAATTTGGTAATGGAGGGAAATGTGTGGAGTAAAAATTGTAGAGCGTGACCGAGTGCCGACTGCAGTAAAGGAGTTCGAATGGCCGTTGGGAACCGTAATTATGTAGAGATGAGAGACTTGCGCAGGAAAAACTAGCGTGGTGAGTAATATCAGACCAGTTTATGGATCGCAAAAACAACATCCTTCCGAGAAATATCTAGCGAAGCGATAATTAGTGATCGGTTTCAGATAACTGTTAGCGGCTGCATATACAGACTTCTGATGCTTGTATCGTAATCCAAAAGTTTTAAAACATACTTAGTTACGGTAAATAATTGGAATCAACGTTTCGTGTCGAAAGTGTTTTCTTTTTCCTTCAAGACTTTTGTGTTAGCAGAAGAGCCAACACCCTATTACGAATGGAGGCCGAAATGCACGCGTTTTAGCTCACGCAGGCTGGCGTGAGGAGGGTAGAACCATACTGACGTGATGTCTGGAACATGACAACGAATGAGAATTCAGAAAGCGGACGTAATTAGTTTCATACTTAACTCTAATCCATTAATGATGAACGTGACTCTTGACGGTACATGATTCACAACATTATCTGTTCAGAATACATTCTTGAAGTAATTATAGTAAATGAATATGGCGCCTTGCTAGGTCGTAGCAAATGACGTAGCTGAAGGCTATGCTAAACTGTCGTCTCTGCAAATGAGAGCGTATATAGATAGCGAACTATCGCTAGCAAAATCGGCTGTACCACTGGGGCGAGTGCTAGGGAGTCTCTCTAGACTAGACCTGCCGTGTGGCGGCGCTCGGTCTGCAATCACTGATAGTGGCGACACGCTGGTCCGATGTATACTAACGGCCGATTCAAAGGCTACCACCTAGCAAGTGTGGTGTCTGGCGGTGGCACCACAAATACAATCTAGATATTAATAGAGTCGCAGCAGCGTCGCCATCCAAACCCCGAGTAATATGGCTGACAAGTCTGTTACGCAAGTCTTTGAAGCGCTCTATGACTGGGTAGTACATGCAGAACGATATATACGAGATGTGCATCGCTGTGAAAGCATATGTGGTAATATCTGGTGGAGTCACTACCTTTATAGGGATTATACGCCCTTACACGACCACAAAACTTTCAAGTTTCTGCTTTTAATATAGCTCCCGACACGATGCCTCAGTGGAAGTAACTGATAGAAACAGAAAAACACGCGCTTTGCGTCGGATCGGCCAAACAATTACACGTACAAAGAAATGTCATCAACGTGGAATCTCAGTTCGAATTAGGAGGAGGGCGTCGTCTCTCTCCGGCGTTTTTAACTGCGTCATCCGAAAGCAGGTGTGGAATGAAGTTTGCGTTTTTCACGGGAGGACACTCCGCTCTCATAATTTTCTTTTGGAGTAATCACATTTGGCCGGGCTCAGGAAACATTTTTCCGTCCGTCACAAGGTTTTTACTTTCCCGCCGGTGGCCTCTATCCGGAACAGAGAGGCTTTTCCGACGTGTGGTGGACGTGGCGCTAGTGCTTCTGCTCACGTACAGCGCCGAACTGAATCTTGCTTCACGTGTGCGTACGCGTGTACGTATGTGTGTGTGAGAGAGAGAGAAAGCGCACGCGGCCACGCACAGGACGCCGGGGGCCCGCAATTTGTCACCCCCTCTGCTTTATTACGCGCAGCCAGGGGGCTCTGCGTGGCGGGCACGCGGCAAAACAAACAGGCCCGAATCGAATTTGATGGCTCACACGATTTCCAGGGATTAAATTACGACGGCGCGGTGACGAGGCCAGCCAGAGCCGAGGGCAGGGCGCGGCCGCCTCCTATATCAGTGGCACGTCTGCAAAATATTGATGCAGCGGATTATGTCGGCGCCGCGCCGGCCGAGCTGCGGCGAGGGTTGGAGGGGGAGGTGGGGGAGCGGACCCGGCGCGTCGCCGACTGCGCCGAAATTGCCCACCGTGAAGCCCGGCCTCGGGCGGTTGGCGGCTGGCCGGGTGATGGTGACCCTCTGCATCACACAACGTGGCAGTGACGCCTGCGACACTTGTTGGTTATAGTTCAATTCATTTATCTTGGCGGTTCGCGCATGCCCGCCCACACGTGGGACATTGCTCCGTTGCCAGTTGTACGCTCCAAGAGAAGCAGCGCCCTCCCCCTTACGTTTAGGGGGAGGGCGCAGCCACCACGGCCGCATTAACCCTTTCGCTGCTACAGAGACGTGCTCCCTGCATTCCGCGATGTGAGCGATTTTGTCATCATCGCACTGCTCGCCTGTGCAGACACTTGTTGTTTCGACTGCTTTGACACGCTTTATCACTCGATTTCATAAAAACTATTTGGCCAAAATATTTGATTATTACACGTCTTCATGACTGACACCTTCCCCCCATAAATGAATTAATATTGTTCCGATTTTCAACCGCAGTTATTGTGCAGCATTAGATGTAGCAAAACCATTACACGAAATTTTGAAGAGTTTACAGAGAAAAAAGTCCTTACCGTATACTTTCCAGATGGTCGATTTTAGTTGCCACTAGAAATTTCAAAAAATTACATTCAAACGAATAAAATTCATCAAGTATGACACTTCGATATTGTTTTTAAGTATAGAAAATTTTAAGCACAGAATCAGGTTTAAACTGAGAACATTTCGCTTAGCAGCCATACACTTTAACCATTACGCTAACGCAGCTCGTCATTCAATACATCTCCCGGAGGACATTAAAATATCACGCAAAATACCGACAAACACTGTTGATATGACTACGAATTACTCAAGTTTCGACGAAGTACAGTAGGAAATAACAATTACCGCTGTTCTTTATTGCGAAAAAGCGGTTAGTCAGAGTGATACAAACACCTTTCCTTCCTATCGCCTGAATTATGAGGCTTATTGCTTGTTTGCTTTAATTTATTAATAGAATATGAAGCAGTTGGTATAAAGAATGCTTTTTGCAAACTTTCTATGAAAGAAAGTCTGCTATCAACACATTGCTTTTGCTCAATTACTTTATTTATGACTGAACGTTTCTAAAACTGAAGACACTCGTCCGTGCTCTGCACTGCAGTCGTTCTCTGTTCATTGTCTGTTTTGTGACGTCAGAACGAAACTAAACTCGGCCTCCATCATAAATGACGCGCACTTTAGTCACACACTACAGTCGAAACGAGTCACCTGGAGCAGACGACTGTCCCTTAAAGCTATATATCCTTAGCATAAGCAACTACACAAAACTATTCCACCTGGTGCGGAATGTACAGGGTGAGCGATTTTATTTCGTTGTTGTTGTTGTTGTTGTTGTCTTCAGTCCTGAGACTGGTTTGATGCAGCTCTCCATGCTACTCTATCCTGTGCAAGCTGCTTCATCTCCCAGTACCTACTGCAACCCACATCCTTCTGAATCTGCTTACTGTACTCATCTCTCGGTCTCCCTCTACGATTTTTACCCTCCACGCTGCCCTCCAATGCTGAATTTGTGATCCCTTGATGCCTCAAAACATGTCCTACCGACCGATCCCTTCTTCTAGTCAAGTTGTGCCACAAACTTCTCTTCTCCCCAATCCTATTCAATACCTCCTCATTAGTTACGTGATCTATCCACCTTATCTTTAGTATTCTTCTGTAACACCACATTTCGAAAGCTTCTATTCTCTTCTTGTCCAAACTATTTATCGTCCATGTTTCACTTCCATACATGGCTACACTCCAAACAAATACTTTCAGAAACGACATCCTGATACATAAATCTATATTCGATGTTAACAAATTTTTCTTCTTCAGAAACGCTTTCCTTGCCATTGCCAGTCTACATTTTATATCCTCTCTACTTCAACCATCATCAGTTACTGTACTTCCTAAATAGCAAAACTCCTTTACTACTTTAAGTGTCTCATTTCCAAATCTAATTCCCTCAGCATCACCCGATTTAATTTGACTACATTCCATTATCCTCGTTTTGCTTTTGTTAATGTTCATCTTATATCCTCCTTTCAAGACACTGTCCCTTCCGTTCAACTGCTCTTCCAAGTCCTTTGCCGTCTCTGACAGAATTACAATGTCATCGGCGAACCTCAAAGTTTTTACTTCGTCTCCATGAATTTATATACCTACTCCAAATTTTTCTTTTGTTTCCTTTACTGCTTGCTCAATATACAGATTGAATAACATCGGGGAGAGGCTACAACCCTGTCTCACTCCTTTCCCAACCACTGCTTCCCTTTCATGCCCCTCGACTCTTATTACTGCCATCTGGTTTCTGTACAAATTATAAATAGCCTTTCGCTCCCTGTATTTTACCCCTGCCACCTTTAGAATTTGAAAAAGAGTATTCCAGTCAACATTGTCAAAAGCTTTCTCTAAGTCTACAAATGCTAGAAACGTAGGTTTGCCTTTTCTTAAACTTTCTTCTAAGATAAGTCGTAAGGTCAGTATTGCCTCACGTGTTCCAACATTTCGACGGAATCCAAACTGATCCTCCCCGAGGTCCGCATCTACCAGTTTTTCCATTCCTCTGTAAAGAATTCGCGTTTTTTGTAGTATTTTGCAGCCGTGGTATATTAAAGTGATGGTTCGGTAATTTTCACATCTGTCAGCACCTGCTTTCTTTGGGATTGGAATTGTTATATTCTTCTTGAAGTCTGAGGGTATTTCGCCTGTCTCATACATCTTGCTCACCAGCTGGTAGAGTTTTGTCATGACTGGCTCTCCCAAGGCCGTCAGTAGTTCTAATGGAATGTTGTCTACTCCGGGGGCCTTGTTTCGACTCAGGTCTTTCAGTGCTCTGTCAAACTCTTCACGCAGTATCGTATCTCCCATTTCGTCTTCATCTACATCCTCTTCCATTTCCATAATATTGTCCTCAAGTACATCGCCCTTGTATAAACCTTCTATATACTCCTTCCACCTTTCTGCCTTCCCTTCTTTGCTTAGAACTGGGTTGCCATCTGAGCTCTTGATATTCATACACGTGGTTCTCTTCTCTCCAAAGGTCTCTTTAATTTTCCTGTAGGCAGTATGTATCTTACCCCTAGTGAGATATGCCTCCACATCCTTACATTTGTCCTCTAGCCATCCCGGTTTAGCCATTTTGCACTTCCTGTCGATCTCATTTTTGAGACGTTTGTATTCCTTTTTGCCTGCTTCATTTACTGTATTTTTATATTTTCTCCTTTCATCAATTAAATTCAATATTTCTTCTGTTACCCAAGGATTTCTAGCAGCCCTCGTCTTTGTACCTACTTTATCCTCTGCTGCCTTCACTACTTCATCCCTCAGAGCTACCCATTCTTCTTCTACTGTATTTCTTTCCCCTATTCCTGTCAATTGTCCCCTTATGCTTTCCCTGAAACTCTGTACAACCTCTGGTTCTTTCAGTTTATCCAGGTCCCATCTCCTTAATTTCCCACATTTTTGCAGTTTCTTCAGTTTTAATCTACAGGTCATAGCCAATAGATTGTGGTCAGAGTCCACATCTGCCCCTGGAAATGTCTTACAACTTAAAACCTGGTTACTAAATCTCTGTCTTACCATTATATAATCTATCTGATACCTTTTAGTATCTCCAGGGTTCTTCCACGTATACAACCTTCTTTCATGATTCTTAAACCAAGTGTTAGCTATGATTAAGTTGTGCTCTGTGCAAAATTCTACTAGGCGGCTTCCTCTTTCATTTCTTAGCCCCAATCCATATTCACCTACTATGTTTCCTTCTCTCCCTTTTCCTACACTCGAATTCCAGTCACCCATTACTATTAAATTTTCGTCTCCCTTCACTATCTGAATAATTTCTTTTATTTCATCGTACATTTCTTCAATTTCTTCATCATCTGCAGAGCTAGTTGGCATATAAACTTGTACTACTGTAGTAGGTGTGGGCTTCGTATCTATCTTGGCCACAATAATGCGTTCACTATGCTGTTTGTAGTAGCTTACCCGCATTCCTATTTTCCTATTCATTATTAAACCTACTCCTGCATTACCCCTATTTGATTTTGTGTTTATAACCCTGTAGTCACCTGACCAGAAGTCTTGTTCCTCCTGCCACCGAACTTCACTAATTCCCACTATATCTAACTTTAACCTATCCATTTCCCTTTTTAAATTTTCTAACCTACCTGCCCGATTAGGGGATCTGACATTCCACGCTCCGATCCGTAGAACGCCAGTTTTCTTTCTCCTGATAACGACATCCTCCTGAGTAGTCCCCGCCCGGAGATCCGAATGGGGGACTATTTTACCTCCGGAATATTTTACTCAAGAGGATGCCATCATCATTTAATCATACAGTAAAGCTGCATGTCCTCGGGAAAAATTACGGCTGTAGTTTCCCCTTGCTTTCAGCCGTTCGCAGTACCAGCACAGCAAGGCCGTTTTGGTTAATGTTGCAAGGCCAGATCAGTCAATCATCCAGACTGTTGCCCCTGCAACTACTGAAAAGGCTGCTGCCCCTCTTCAGGAACCACACGTTTGTCTGGCCTCTCAACAGATACCCCTCCGTTGTGGTTGCACCTACGGTACGGCCATCTGTATCGCTGAGGCACGCAAGCCTCCCCAGCAACGGTAAGGTCTATGGTTCATGGGGGGGGGGGGGGGTTTATTTCGTAATAGGGAATAACTCGTGATTGAGGTGAGACACAACCAAAAGTTTCAGGTAAAAGCGGTAGATGACAGAGGGTCACGCATTGGCTCTAATGGCTGTGGCCTTGAACTTGATTTTCTAGGTGATTTGGCGGTTAAGACAATTTATTACAATAGGAACCCTAATATTTTATTGAAGATTTGAAATGAGCGACAAATTTTATGCACAAAATGATGCATGGCTAGTTCAGCGAAGGTCAAATAAGCACCTTCGTTTTTAGTTCTAGAAGGGATTAGACTAGAGGAGGGATAAAGCAAAATACAATGTTAGATACAATTTGCAAGGGGCATGCCGAGGAATGAGACTTGTAATCCAATGATCTACTTTTTATTTTTTGGCAATAAATACGTTAATTAAAACTTAAAGTTCAAGTCAAAAATAGGGGTATCCATAAAACTAAACTCAACCTCCGAATGATATTCAATAGTTGTTGTTCTCGTCTTCAGTCTAGAGACTGGTTTGATGCAGCTCTCCATGCTACTTTATCCTGTGCAAGGTTCTTGATCTCCAAGTAACTACTGCACCCTACATCCTTCTGAACCTCCTTAGTGTATTCATCTCTTGGTCTCCCTTTACGATTTTTACTCTCCACGCTGCCCTCCAGTACTGATTAGGTGATCCCTTGATGTCTCAAAACATGTCCTACCAACCGATCCCTTCTATTCAAGCTGTACCACAAATTCCTCTTCTCCCCAATTCTGTTCGGTACCTCCTCATTAGTTAAGTGATCTACCCGTCTAATCCCCAGCATTCTTCCCAGAGGGCAGGGAGGGTGGTCTAAATCATACAGGGTGTTTCCCTAAGAGCGTACAAAAATGTAACACGACACAGAGAATCCTGCACTGATCAGTATGAGGCAGGGAACCTGGGTCCGGAGAAGCCAGCTTGAGGACACTGAGTAAACCGGTCTACCGCTTTGTCTAGCACTACTCTTTTCCAGCTTTTTTACAACTGTCATGCCTACAGTGCTGTTTATTTGCATGTACATTCTTCATTTCCCGCAAAGCATTAAGGAGGTAACGCATGATTATTAGGAAACCATTATGCGAGTTTTGTTTACCTTACTTGTCCATAAGGTAGCTATGTTGGAACAAATTCACATTGCCTACCGTATATCTGTAATATAATCATCACCTGAATCAGTGTCGGTTTTTCTCTACCTTTTCTTTCTCTTTATCAGTTTCACTATTGTTTATGATTTCTTCTTCACTGGATGATTACTCCGTTATTTTCAGTATCTATTCAGCAGTCGTCACTGATTTTGTCCTGACCCGTTGTGTACGCAGGGCTAGACCAGAAATGAAAGTGATAGGGAAGTCAGCTCCAGATGGTCCATAAAAATGTGCATTTGTGCCGCGGGTCAGGCAAAGTTTATTTTATTTATTTATTGCATTAACAATACTCAGTAATCCACCGACTTGAAATGTAAGGTGGGTCGGATGGTTCTGAATCTGACAGCAAAGACTTCTGATTGGTACAATCTTATTGGTATACAGTTGTTAATGCTTTTTTTAATAACACAAAGAACATAATACGAGGGTCGGTCAAAAAGTAATGCCTCCCATTTTTTTTTCTACTTAAAAAAATTAAGTTAAGTGAAAATTTTGAATTTGGCGCCATTCCTCAAATCTTCTTCTGCAATCCATTGCAGTAGTAACTTTCTGTGTCAACAGGTGGCAGCACAGTAGAAGTTTGTAAGATGGCCGACATCGATGTTCGTTTGAGACAGCGTTGTGTGATTGAATTCTTGAATGCAGAAGGTGAAACGCCCATACGCATTCATGAAAGAGTGAAGAAGGTGTATGGTGTTGTGACAGTGGATGTCAGCACTGTTAGACGATGGGTTCGTCGTTGTAAGGAAGCTGAAGGGCAAACACCGTTGACTGACGAAAAGCGGAGCGGCAGGCCGGTGAGTGCAGTGACTCCACACAACATTCAGCAAGTTGATGACATCATTCGTGGTGACCGTCGGGTGACTGCAGATGAAGTGTGTCGCATTATTTCTCTTAGTAAAGGCAGTGTGATCACGATTATTAAACAATTGGGGTACTCAAAAGTTTGTGCACGGTGGGTTCCAAGAATGTTAACCGATCAGAATAAAGAGGCAAGGAAAACAATAGCCTCCCAACACTTGCAGCGCTTCCGTTTGTAGGGAGATGAGTTTCTGAAAAAAATTGTGACCGGGGACGAAACATGGGTGCATTTTTTTGAACCCGAATCAAAGAGGCAGTCAATGGAGTGGCATCACACAAGCTCGCCGAGGAAGAAAAAATTCAAAACTGTGCGATCGGCAGGGAAAGTTATGGCAACAGTTTTCTGGGATACAGAGGGTGTGATTCTGGTTGATTTTTTGGAGCAGGGATGCACAATAAATTCTGTTCAATACGTCACAACCCTCAAAAAACTTAAAGCACGTCTTCAGCGAGTTCGCCCAACAAAATCAATGGCAGATGTTCTTCTTTTGCATGACAATGCAAGACCACACACCAGTCGTCACACCTCTGACGAGATTGTCAAAATTGGATGGGAAGTTTTGCCTCATCCCCCATACAGCCCTGACCTGGCACCATCAGACTTCCATCTGTTCGGGCCACTAAAAGAAGCTCATCGTGGGATTCATTTTGAAGATGAGGAGGCCGTCAAAACATCCGTGCGTCAATGGCTTAGGAAGCAGAGCTGTGATTTTTACCGTGCTGGGATACATGCCCTTGTTCAAAGATGGACCAAAACTGTAGAGATGGGCGGAGATTACATTGAAAAATGACAAAATGATCCTCAATGTTGTGGTTTTCAACCTATGTAATTGCATTTAAATATCCTGACAATTAAACGTAGAAAAAAAATAGGAGGCATTTCTTTTTGACTGATCCTCGTATATTAAGATTTCTCTGAGGTTACAGCGAATTGAATGCCTAAAAACTGTTAAAATGGTTCCATATAATTTTTTACTACCGAGTTGATGAGAATATAATTTATATAATGCAAATGTTCAAGGAAAAAATACAAAAAAATGTAGCACATTGAGCGCGGTGAAAATATTTTGCAGTATGTAGAGGGAAGTGATATGCTGTATTTTCATTTAATAAAATTGCAGCCAAATAGCCATATACAGTTACTTTGATAACATTTTACATTTACATTTACATTTTTGCATATTCATTTATCGATTTCACTCTTTTGCTGCACAGTTCTATTTTATATCGTTCACAGGCTTCGTTACATAGTCCACATACACGTGTTGTGATTGGGTCGTGATAAGTTTTGTTTTTGCAGATTGGATGATGAAAGCCGTGAATAGAAAGTCTAGTTACTACATGTCGCTGTTCGAAGTTTGGTGCTGTCCATGAGCGGTTCGTCATTGCTTCGGTGCCATAGAACTCCGGCCATATTTTTTCTCGTTTGTCCTCCATGATCTTCAGTTGCTTTCTGGAAGCCCTGGTGTGTGGCATCATATATCTAAGTCTGATGTCTTCAATTAGGAATGTCTCTCTCGCTAGCAGGTACACTAGTCTAGATCTTGTTGTCTTTGAGAGACCTAGTGCTTTTTTTAGATAAGTCGATTTTACCTTTCCTAGTGTTTCTAGACTTTTTTTCTGTCAAGTGGTCCCATATAATCTCCACCCCGTAGGCCAGGATTGTCAAGATTTTTGTGTTGAATAATTTCATGGCTGTTTCTAGACCGAGTAGGAGGATGTTTTTGATGTCCTGTATTGCTGTTATTGCTTGGGCTGCACGTTTTGTTGTATGTTTTCTGAAGCTTCTGGCTGTTGGTTGCAATGTCACCCTTAGGTATTTAAACTCTGATGAGATCTTTATTTTTTGTCCTCTGATGCTGATTTCCGCATTCTTGGGTGTTTTGCCTGCTTTTCTGAAAATTGCCATTTCTGTCTTTGTTATATTTATGTGTAGTTTGTGTTCACTGCACCATTCGTCTATTTTCTCAATGATTCTCTGCAGCTACTGTATATCTGTTGAACCTACGGCTATGTCGTCAGCATATGCATAAACGTGTACATCTTCATTTTCTCCAATTCGCAGTACTTGTTCAGTGGCAATAATGTACAGTAAAGGGCTTACGGGTCACCCTGTAAGACTCTGTTAGATTGCAGAAGCGGGTTGGAAAAGAGAGGTTGTCTGATATTATGATAAAGTTGTATTCGAGGAATGACTTGATTATTCTTGCCCATACACTATCTTCTCCCATTGTGTTTTCCAGTTTTAGGACTATGAGATCTCTTCCCAGTAGGTAAAAGGCTTTGGTAAAGTCAATTAATACTGTATAGAACATTTTTTTCGCTTAGAAGAAGCCTGACTGCCTTAAGTGTTGATCTTCCAGGTCTGAGACCCATTTGTCGTTGTGGGAGATGAGTGACCCAAAAATCGAAGCCTCTGTGGACAGTCATTTCCCAGAATATGCTGTATTTGGATGTGTAATACAGTCTAAGTAGCATGCTGGTTAATAATGGCCTATTTTTACCTCCTTCAGATGAGAAGATCTCGGTAAAACCTCGAGCTATTCTCGTCTGGAATGGTTTGTGCTAATGTATGGTTACACAGATTATACAGATCAAATGCTGATTGAACACTTCATACATAGAATACACGAATTTTAGCGTTACATGAGAAATATACTTATGTTTGTAACTTGTTAGTAGAAAAAGAATATAGTTCATTGTTACATGAATGCATTATTCCTTTAATAATACATTTCTGATATATAAAATTCATTGATTGTAGCTTTGAACAGAGAAGAGAATATACTTGTGTCTGCACAAAATACGATGAGCAATACATTACTGCTTGTGTGCAGTATACTTTAAAAACTATGAAGTATGTCATTGGGGAGGAGGAGCATAGCAATAAAAGCTCTTCGAGCCTTCTCCTCCCAAGCGACATTACCTCACTACTACAGTCTTAGTATGTGGTGCCAGTGTTTATTTTTTTTATGACTGTTGTGTTTGTAACTGTGTTGTGGCATGCAGTGTCATGCGTTGTTGGTTTTGATCCCTTTCATGTTGATCCCTTCTGAGTCATGTTCACTTAGTGCTCCTTCCTCGGTTTCGGAATCTGCGGTCGTATTTGTGTCCTCCCATGTGGTTTGTTGTGTTGTTTGTGCTTGTCTGCGCCTCCTTCCATACGGGTTTTGGCGCTTGTATTCTTCGTGCAGAGTGTTCGATACCATATCGGCTACGCTATTTATCGTGTTCCAATCATCGAGATTACGTATTATTCTGGCGATGTCATTGTCACTCCGTACAAGTCTCACTTGTGCTAGCGTGTTGCACAGCAGTGTGACATGTTCTGGTGTCCCAGTTTCTCCGCATGCGCATACTTCATTGTTAGTTAGTCGCATATGGTTTAAATGTACCGGATACGGCCCGTGGCCTGTCAGGAAATGGACCATCCCCCGGCTTGGGTCGACATGTTTCAGTTGTAATCTTTCGTGTACATCTTGAAAAAAGAGTGTACTCGGTGACCCTTGTCGGGTGGAATCCTTATCGGATGCATCGCACCTTCTCTGCCATATTTGAATCCGCCATTGATCCATTTGTGCTTTGTTCATAATGTTGGTTCCTGCAGTTTCGGTGACTGTTTTCAGCGTGTCCCTCTTAAGCCAGTAAAGCGCAGCTCTATGACGAGGGCAGGTCCCTATCAAAATGCAAAGTGCCTCTAGTGACGTGGTGTTGAAGGCTCCGCTCATTCTCAGGAGTACACTATGTTGAACTCATCTTGCAATTGTCTTATTAGTCTGTATGTCCAGTCTGTGAGCCCAAGCACTTGCGGTGAAGCATGCGATGCATTCAAATATCGCAATGTTGTAGGTCCTTATCGTCTTAATAGGTAATTTGTACTGAGTTGTGTTTACTCTTGCTAGTTTGTGCAAAATTTTGGAGGATTTGTCAATTGTCAATTTTAAATGATTGTTAAAAGCCTGTTTTTCGTCTAGATGTAGTCCGAGATAACGTGTGGCTTGCTTCCTCTGTATGCTTGTATCGTCTAATTTTAGAATTGGATTCCTCTATAGTGTCCCTCTGAGCAGTACATACACAGTTTCGTTAGGAGCTATTTTTAATTTATTTTCATTGCACCAACTGTTAATTTTCTGAAGTAGTTGCGTGCCTTTTGTCTCTAGTGCTGCTCTCGAGTTGGCTGCACCACTACGAACAGGTCATCTGCGTAAGCCACCACACCCCTTGCCCTGTCGCCACTGTTCAGGGTGTTCAGCAAGGACTCGATTGCGATATCCCAGAATTTTGGTCAACAGATCGAGCCCTGTGGACATCCGTCTTGACAACCTTCCGTGTACCAGGCCTACACTCCGCCACTCCGCCTCGGCAGTAGTAGAGAAGGCTATTGTAAAGGGAAGCTGACAGCCTCATTTCCCTTAACCTGGAGAAATGGGACGGCCACTACAAGTTGTCAAAAGTCGATTAGTATGGTGGCCGCGTATTTGTCGCTGATGCTATTTGTAACTGCCAGTGCTTGGTTTACGGCGTTTTCTATTGATCTACCTTCCCTAAAGCTGAATTGATGGGGCGTTAGGCCGAAGAGCCATCTGTGCGATTGTAAACGTTCACACAGGAGCCTTTCCTGTACCTTGCCGAGAGTGTTTCAGAGACAGATCGGTCGGTACGTTTTGGGGTCTGTTGGCTCTTTGACTTGTGATTTCCTGATTACTACTACATTAGCAGTTTTCCGGAGGTTTGGAATTTTTCCTGTTAGTAGTACCGATTTATATTAGCGGAGTTTCCAGGTAGCGATGCAATGGAAAGAGTGTGAGTGAGCACAGTGAGAGAGCACAGAACGACAATCTAGGTCGTGTCGTTGAGCCCCACATGCAAAATTTTTATGTTCAATTTTTACGTTACTTGCATTGCAAATAAATCGAAGTAATGCTCAGTATATTGTATTGATTAATGTACTCAGAGTATAAAAATGGATGTACGTATGTATTTATGTACTTTCCCCAGCTCCTCCTAAACCGCTGAACCGATTCCACTCGCACTTGGTGCACATGTTTTTGGCCGTCTGGAAATAATCATTCTGAAGGTAAGAACCACCCACCTATCAAAGGGGTGAATGAAAGAGCTATGTAGCTCACTGTGTGTTAATACCCATATTTTAGTCATCCATCATTTGAAAATGAGAGCTCTCAGAAACTTGCAACAAACTTTACACACAATTTCAAACGTTTAAGCAACTTTTTCTCGCTGGCGCCGCTCACAAAATAATGAAAGGAAAGAAGTTAGTCACTTACTATATTTCCACTGTTCACGCAGTAAAACTGCGACACGAATCACGACGTTTTAATTGATTACTTCTTTACTACTAATGTACTCCTGACATATTTTGCATACAGTATTAATATATACCAACAAATATAACAGAAAAATGATACCATTGTGCGGCATTAGCGCAGGAGGTACATCATAAGAACAACGCGTGAAAAATTAGCGCATTATGCAAGAAGTTTAAATTGATTACTTTGTTACTACTTATGCTGTTCGCAACACTTTTCACAGATAGTATCCAAATTTTCCTCAGAATGTACCTAAAAAATATATCATTTCACGAGACTTAGTTCAGCAGTTATATGACATCAAATATCGTAATGCGAGAAAAGCTGCAACATCGTGCATGACGTTTTAATTTATTACTACTTTGCTAATAACTCTATTAGCAACAGCAGCCGGCATCCACATACTCCGCTCAATGGATCTAGAAAAATATATCATTGTATGACATATACTTAAGGAGGTATGATGTCGTAAACACTGAAACGAGGCAGAAACTGCTGCATCATGTATGAATTATGAATTTTTAATATAATACTTATTTACTACTAACTCTATTCACAGCAGATTTCGCAGACAGTAGACAAATCTAGCACTGGATGTACATGCGAAATTATATCGTTTTACAGCACATAGTTCAGGAAACCTGACATCATAAAGATTAAACTGAGCAAAAATGAAACTGCAGGACGAAGTTCACTAGACATACAGGTGAAACGAGTGTACAAATATGTGTGAAATATGACTAAGATGTGTGCAAGATATCTAGCGGAGGAGACTGATAAAGACGGGAGACCAGGCGATGGATTTAGAGGGGCAAGAAGGACAGAGAGGGAATCGGTAGATGAGAGTGAGGAGCGGATTGACAGACAGAGGGCGGGGGGGGGGGGGGGGGGGAGAAGAAGATGAGTAGAGAAAGGGGCTGGAGGAGATCGACAGATAATAGGGGTGAGGGATGATGGAGGTGGACAGAGAGAGTGGGACAGAGAGAGTGGGCGGTGGAGATGGGTGTGGAGAGGAGGAAGGAGGAAGTGGAATAATAGAAGATTGAATAAGGACACACCGGGCAACACCGGATACTCAGCTACTATTGTCAAAAAAGTCATTAAAGGGAAAGACAAAGAAAAATTTGGGGGTAGCAAAAAAATCTACAGAAGGGGTTGTCAGGAGTACACAAGAACATTGTGTATAAAATTAGATTATTATTTTACGGTTGATTTACACATTCTGTTCTCATACTCGTCATAGAAACAGGGGAAGTAGTAACTTTTTTCGATCCTTGGAGCATTTTTGCAATTACTTAGTTACAAGGGAAGATCAGAATGTAATGTCCAATAATCATATTACCAAAAGTGTTTAATAGGTAACAAAACAAAATAATATCACAAATGAACTTACACCTTTTGTCTACTTTTCTATATATTCACCAGCGGTCTGAAAACATTTCTCCCACAGAGACATCAGTTTCAATATGCTCTGTTCGTAGAAGACAGTTAGAATGGATTGTAACCATCGACGGACAACTGATTACACTTCCGCGTCTGTCACAAAGCACTGGTCGGCCAGGTGTTTCTTCGTGCGACCAAATAGATGTAAGTCCGTCAGTGCAAGGTCCAGACTGTATGGTGGATGCTGGAGCACCTCCCTGCCGAAGAGGAGCAGCAACATAGGGGCAAGCATTGTCATGAAGAAGTTTGACACCATCAGCGTTAAGGTTATGGCGCTTGACACAAAGGAACGTAACAAAAATTTTAATGCAGGTTGCACAATCCACAGTGGTTCCGTGCTCAGAAAAGTAGACCAGTAACATATCCGAAAACACTGTCACAAGCACTTTCCTAGCAGACTGAGTCACTCTCAGTTTTCTTAGTTTTTGGGGAACCACCATGTTTGCACTCTATAGAGGTCAACTTGGTTTCTGTCGTGCAGTAACGATTCCTTTCAGAAAGTCAGGCTCCTCTGCGGCGTTACGCTTAAGTGACCCAGTTTGTCATCATTCGCTGGCCCTTGTGGCTGTCCTTCAGGTTCTTAGGCACACAGCGAGAACCAACTAAGAGATTTGAACGTGTCATAAACAATATTGTACACCGTTCCACAGGAAATATCGAACTGCTGCTGTAAGGTCCGCAGTAGCACACGACGGTAGTTCAAAATTGCTGCCTCAGTGGCCACTACATTTTGCAGCTGTTATCGGCCGCTAGGAGCGTGGTGTGAACCTGCCCTTCTGGCAGAATGAGCACCACCTGGAGACATTGCTGTGGTCCATACAGTCGTCTCCATACACGCCACAAACATCACTGTGAATTTCACCTGTTTCATACCCTTACGCCCACAAATATCTACTTGGCTGCTCATCACAAACTGACGACAGTAACACGCGCGTCATGTTTGTCTCGTAGCTCAGGCTTCTCTTGCTAGAGCTGCGTGTGAAAACATCGTCGTGAAATTTCAAGAACCCAGCAGCAATACAAAGGGTGGAAAATTATTGTGCGTTACTTTCCGATCCTCTCACGTATTTTACGCTTTCGATAGAAAAATAATGTTCTCACTGTGTTCTTACAGTAGTATTGGAAAATTCGGAATATTCGGATGAGAGCGAGCAAGCGAATGAGCCCCGCAACTGTACCGTGCGTTGTCCCCAACGGCCAATGAGCCGATTGAGCGGATTTTATCTGCACTGGGAACCCATTATTCGCACGCAGCTGTTCAAAGGTCAAAATTAAAGTAAGTGAATACGCAGTCCTGCATGCATTGCTTACAGTTCCTTCTGCAAACGTTATTTGCCGGGTCATCGTAGTCGCTGCAGACGCAGTAGTTTCTTGGAAATTTATTTGCAATCCAAAATTTTCCTTTGCCTTTCATTTAATGCCTACAACGAAAATATTCACAAACACAATACATTTACCATCATTTCGGTTTATTTACAGTGCAAGTGTAGCAAAAATCGTAAATAAAAACGTTTCCTATGTCGCCTCTATCTGACGAGCCTCGGATTCCCGTTCTCAACTCTTTCCGATGCGGAAACCTCAGCATAGAAACTTAAGTAACATAAACGGTTCAGTAATCACCTGATCAGCGTCAAAATGCTACTGCATACGCCATTAATTTGCATTAAATTCGCTGATGCCGAGTACGCACAGTTCCTCTGTTAGGTGGGTGAAATACGCCCATGATTAATCTGAGACGCAAGAGCCTTAAGGCATTTTGTTGGGCCATAACTGCTGGTTTTTGACTGCTCGAAACTATGGCGCACAGGAACAGTGACATATAAAATTTAAATTCACGTTATTACGGTACTGAATGCTTACAACTGCTCAGAAGCAAATTCCGTTACATTGTGTGGGAGCGGCCAGCCTACGCATTCTTTACACATAGCACGCAGTTTCAGAGATTTTCACAGGGAGACAGCAAACGCCAAACGCTGATACTACAGATGTCCGGACTGGTCGTCTTAAACGAAACGTCATTCTCCCGTTTTAGAAGAGCAATGCTAATTGCAGACGATATTCCTGACACCTTGAGCTGAAGGAGTACTGGAAGAGACTGAAAGATATACCCCTTCACATCTGGCATGGAGAGCGTTCTGTTGTCGGACTTGGAGCGACAACACGTAACGAGAGCCTGTGCACTAGTACGTGTACTCAAAGGGCGAAGAACAAGACTCTCCTCAGTACTTTACTGGGAGAGCACCTCTGTCGAGAGCGAATCGGAGTGCGACTCTATATTGAGTCCTTGCGATTAAGTGTTGTTCACTGTGTTGGGTATCACACTTATTGTATGGTGTGAACGGACAGAGTTATAGTTAAACGCCTGTGAGCGAATTTTTAAGTGGCATCAAGGTGGACTGGTTATCCGACTGGTGTACCACGCCAATAGTTAGACTAGGGCGAAAAGGAGTCCATGACTTCATCAAGGCGTAGGAAGAGTTTAATTGGCGAAGGTCAATCCAGATAGAACGAGAGTTATCTTCGTTGTTAGCAGCGAGCGGGGCAGACAGCAGTCATCACAGCTTACGGTATTGTGCGCTACAGCTCTTGCGAGCCCCATATTTCTTCCACAACAATACACTTCACTGCATTTGACACGTGACAGCTTCGACCGTACCTAGCACATTCTAACGGATAATTATTCAAGTTGAGTAGGCGCGGCTCTCAGCCATTTTGCCAAGTCAATAACAACCTTAAACTTTGTATAGAAATTTCATTAGTGAATCCTATTCTTAAGCGGTAACATCACATTCCGAAAAGAACCTGGAAATAATATGTTAAGTTCATAACTAAAAGTGCCATTTGATTCCTCAGAATTTTTGCAAAAATAAATAGTAATTTTCGTTAGTTTCATGTTTTTCTTACACTAAGTAGCACTACTCCAGTACCCAAGTATCCCACTAGTTACGTAAGAAATTTTGTGAATTTTTGTGTCATTTCCTTACAGCGGACGACTCCAGAAGATATTTATTGCTGAAAGTTTATCAGGCATTTTTCTTTAGAACGTTAGGAGCGTCTCTCTGACCCCTGTAGTAGTGTGGGGGTGGAAATTGCATCTTGCAGGAGCCACAGGGTAAACGGTACATCTCAGATTAATCCGTTGTCTAGAATGACAGAGTAGCAAACCCACATGCTCACAACTGGTAGAGCTGTAGGGTGACCTCCTGCGGGGTATCGTGCCAAATTCTAACCAAGTTGTGCGTCAGATCATTATAATCCCGAGCTGGATAGAGGGTCCTGTCCATGATGCTCTAAACGTTCTCAGTTGGGGAGATCCGGCGACCTCGCTGGCCAAGGTAGGGTTTGCAAACACCAAGAGACTGTGTGCAGGCGAGTATTATCATGCTGAAATATAAGCCGAAGATGGCTTGCCCTGAAGGCAATAGATCTGGGCGTGGATTATCGTCGACGTACTGCTGTGCTGTAGGATCCTGCTGTGAAAAGGAATGCCACCCCAAACCATCGACCCTTGTTGTCGGGCGTAATGGAAGAGAAAAGTCGGGTTGGTCCCCCATCGCTGTCCTGGGCGTCTCCAGAAGCATCTTCGGTGTGGACCTCATTGAATGGGGTACAACAGTCTTCAATGATGAATCCCGCTTCGAGTTGAGGCCCGATGATTACCGGTTCCTCGCGATGCGCCTTTTTTCCCCTTAGTGCTCAAATAACACGTTATAAATGGTATGAGATTCAAGAGTAATGATATAATTACCCCGCCCCAAATCAGAGTTACTTTTGGTCTTATTTGTTGTTTTTAATTCTTATTTAATGACAAAAAATGGTTCAAATGGCTCTGAGCACTATGGGACTAAACTGCTGTGGTCATCAGTCCCCTATAACTTAGAACAACTTAAACCTAACTAACCTAAGGACATCACAAACATCCATGCCCGAGGCAGGATTCGATCCTGCGACCGTAGCAGTCGCACGGTTCCGGTCTGCGCGCCTATAACCGCGAGACCACCGCGGCCGGCATTTAATGACATATTGACGGTTAAAACCTACAGTATATCATAGCTTGTAACAGACAAAGATATGCGAAATTGCCTTCATGCTAATATTATAATAGATACAGGAGCAGAACGGTAGTCTCACAAGTCACTGATTGACGATCCGCTGTATAGCTTCACCTTTCCTAAGAGATTGTGAACTGAAGTATGTTCTGTAATATTTGATGCAATGTGCATATATGACCGCTATTGGTACAGGAGTGAGTTATTCCATTTTGTGAACACAGCACGGATTGCAAGCTTCCATTCTCAATCACTGGCTGATTTTACCCGATTCAAGAATTTTATTTATTCATCCAAAAAAAGTCTCAGATTGTAGAAAACGTAATTCCTCTACAAGTATTGTGTATGGTTGTGTGCACAGTACTCACACACACACACACACACACACACACACACACACACACACACACATTGACACACACACACACACACACACACACACACACACACACACACACGCACGCACACAGACACACACACACACACGCACACAGACACACACACACACACACAGACACACAGACACACACACACACACACACACACACACACACACACACACACACACATACACACGCCCATTTTTAAACAAGTAATTTTTTCGTAAGTTCTAAAATATATTCTGCTACTGAACAGAACAAGTAATGATATGAGAATAACCATGACGTTTTATTAAACACTGAGATTGACGAAATAATATTTAACGTACACTGAGCTGACAAAGACTTGGTATAGCGATATGTACGGATACAGATGGCGGTAGTATCACATACACAAGGTATGAAATGGCAGTCTGCTGACAGAGCTTTGATTTGTACTCAGGTTATTCGTGTGAAAACGTTTCCGACTCGTTTATGGCCGCACGACATGAGTTAACCAGTCTTTGAACGGGGAATGGTAGTCTGAGCCAGATGCCTGGGATATTCCATTTCTATAATCTTTGGGAGTTCAATATTCCGAGATTCGCCGTGTCAAGAGGGTTCCGAGAATGCCAAACTTCACCCATTACCTCTTACTAAGGATAACGCAGTGCTCTATGGTCCTCACCTAATGACCGAGAGAAGCGGCGTTTGCGTAGTCAGTGTTAACAACTAAGCAACAGTGCTTGAAATAACCGTAGAATTTTATGTGAGACATACGACGAACGTATCCATTGCTTTAGTGCGACTAAATGTGACGTTAGTGGGCTATGGCAGCAGGCAGTCTACGCAAGTGCTTTTGCTAACAGCACGACAACGCCTCCAGTGCCTCTCCTGGGATCGTGACGATGTCTGTTGGACCCTAGAGGACTGGAAAACTGTGGCCGAAACCTGTGGCCTGATCAGACAAGTCCCGATTGCAGTTGGTAAGAGCTGATCGTAGGGTTCGAGTGTGGCACAGACGCCACAGAGCCATGGACCCAAGTTGTCCACAAGGCACTGTGCAAGCTGGTAGTGGCTCCATCATGGTGTGGGTCGTGATTACATGGTGTGGGCTGGACCCTCCGTTTCAGCTCAACGGCTCATTGACTGGGAATGGTTATGTTCAGCTACTTATTGCAGAAATTCAAACATGGAATTGATATGGATGACAATGCGCTACGTCACCGATCCACAATCGTTCACGGTTGGCTTGAAAAACATTCTGGACAATTCGAATGAATCATTTGCCACATCACCAAACGTTTATGGGACATACTCGAGAGGTCAGTTCGTGCACAAAAGGCTGCACGGGCAATACTTTCCGAGTTATGGACGCCTACTGAGGCATTTCTTGACACTATGGATCCCGTTGTGCTGAATTACCTTACGATTTTCGAAAGTCAAGTACCATTTTATACGTTGTGCACTTGGTACTACTGTCATTTGTGTATGTCACGTCGGTGTATTTCTGCAGGGGACTTCCAAAGAACTGTTGAGCCCATAATACGTCGAGCTGCTTTACTACGCCGACACGATATTAGGAAGTATCCAGTGATATTCATCATCTCAGTGTGTGTGTGTGAGAGTATTGTAACCTTTTATCGAACTCTTTGTTATAGGAACTTTTAATGCACCAACAGCTCGACGATGTTCGCAGCAGCATGGACTATCAGCTCGGAGACCATGATTGCGGTTACCCTTGACGCTGCACCACAGACACGAGAGCCTGCGATGGTGTACTAAACGACGAACCTGGGTGCCTGAATGGCAAAACGTCATTTTATCGGATGAATCCAGGTTCTGTTTACAGCATCATGATGATCGCATCCGTGTTTGGCGACATCGCGGTGAACGCACATTGGAAGCGTGCATTCGTCATCGCCGAACTGGCGTATCACCCGGCGTGATGGTATGGGGTGCCATTGGTTACACGTATCGCTCTGCCCATTGACGGCACTTTGAACAGTGGACGTTACATTTCAGATGTGCTACGACCTGTAGTTCTACCCTTCATTCGATCCCTGGGAAACCCTACATTTCAGCAGGATAATGCACGACCGCATGTTGCAGGTCCTGTACGGGCCTGTCTGGATACAGAAAGTGTTCGACTGCTGCCCTGGCCAGCACATTCTCCAGATCTCGCACCAATTGAAAACGTTTGGCCAATGGTGGCCGAGCAACTGGCTCGTCACAATAGGCCAGTCACTACTCTTGAGGAACTGCTATATCGCGTTGAAGCTGCATGGGCAAATGTACTTGTACACGGCATCGACGCTCTGTTTGACTCAATGCCCAGGCGTATCGAGGCCGTTATTACGGCCAGAGGTGGTTGTTGTCGGTACTGATTTCTCAGGATATATGCACCCAAAATGTAATCATATAATATATTTGTCCAATGAATACCCGTTTATCATCTGCATTTCTTCTTGGTGTAACAATTCTAATGACTAGCAGTGTAGTTGGTTTGTGAACGTGCAGCAGCCACGGTGGTTGCCACGTTTGGCGTGTTCACGACGGGAAGTTAGTACCCTGCCAGGACGGCTTAACTTCTTCAGTCCAGAGAGCACACATTTAAAGCGCAAATGAGCTGCCGTTGTTCTAACTGCTTTCTGTTAATGCTAGTTAACAATGAATGACCCTAAAGAATATTTTTGAAGTCGTAGCGAATTTTTTGTTGATAATTCTTTTGTATGATGCCTTGGAACTAAAGCAGGACTGTTCTACACACAACTTTGCAGGTTCATGTTGCATCATTATTAAAACGAAGTCATAAGTATAAATATCACATACATTGTTCACAATTACTGTAGATTTCAATAAAAGAGGAACTGCAAGGTTGTAACCAAAACTTTCAATTAGCTGTATAGAAGGATACAGTAGTTATTTAAATAGCACACTTAAGCTTACACATTTTTATGTTTCGAGAGCTCGTTTCCTTCTCGAATTTGAGAAAGAGGCCATGTTTCTTCTTCCGATGCACTGCACCAGAGCATCTTCTTCACGAGCAGATTCATCAGTCTCTATATCAGACTCATCTAGATTACCTCTGTTGACCAATTGAATGATCTCTTCGCCTGTTAAGTCTTGGAATCAAGTCGAGGGAAATATAACAACACTTCAACTCACATAAACAAAGTCGAAATTGAGTCCTTAGCTATCATGTGTGATTCCCAGAAGTTTAAAGCTGATAAACCGGTTATAACGTTAATTCGCAGTTAGCTACTAACTGAAGGCTGTATGTACAGCTTTTATTATACACGGCATAAATTTTAAGTTAACTAACCAGAATAACTCGAAAAATAAGCTTCACACGAAGAAATGTGTAGACTCCAAAATTGATTATTTTCGAGGGGGATAATGCTGCTGCTAAATTTAGCCCGCCACCCAACCCCCTGGGGATGGGGCGGGAGGCAGCTTCAAAATTTCAAATGCGAATCCACATTTTTTATTGCAGAATCAGATTTTACATAAAAAACTACGTACATTTTGTCTTAAACATTTGTTTTGATTCTTGGTAGATGGCGCTGTAATTCAATAAAATTCATGTTCTCATTTTTGCGTGGAAAATGGTTACGGATGAATAAAAACTACTTATTTACTTCGTAAATTTTGATTCGTTAAAACTAAAACTCTCCCTCTCTTTCCATAGGGTGGGGTTGAGAGAGAGAAAAGAGAGTTTTACAAATGTTGACCTACATATTAGTTTTTTTACGCAGATTCGGTTAAGTTTTGTTTGTTTTGTGCTCAACAATTGTAAAACTCTAATTCCTCAGTCTCAAACCTCACCCTATGGAAAGAGAGGGAGGGTTTTAGTTTTAGCGAATCAAAATTTACGAAGTAAATAAGTATTTTTTATTCACCCGTAACCATTTTGCACGCAAAAAACGAGAACATGAATTTTCTTGAATTACAGGGCCAACTACCAAGAATCAAAACAAACGTTTAAGACAAAATGTATGAAGTTTTTAGGTAGAATCTGATTCTGCAATAAAAAATGGGGGTTCCCATTTGAAATTTTAAAGTTGTCTCCCACCCCACCCCCAGGGGGCCGGGGTGGCGGGCTAAATTTAGCACCAGCAGGTGTCCCCTTCGAAAATAATCAACTTTGGATTCTACACATTTTTTCGCGTGAAGCTTATTTTTCGAGTTATTCTGGTTTGTCAACTTAAAGTTTACGCTGTGTATATTGAAGAATATGAAATCACATGTGATTAGAAAAGGTAATGTCTTGACCTTTACTTCTCCGAGACACGTTGTGCCTTCGCAGAATGTGAAGCTTTCAGTCAATGTTGCAGCATCATGATGCTCGACGGAAGTATGAACAACTGAGCCGACGCAAGCACGATGTCTACTGGGCACGACAGAACAGGCCAGAAAAAGTTCAGCTGCTTATGTGAGCGAGAAAAGTCATATACGATGCCTCGGGACTGGAGACATTACGCTATCGGGCGTACACCAGAGAGCTAAGGGATTCGGGGACGGAAGACTCGGAAGATTCCCGGAGAGATTCACGGAGGGACTGCTCGTCGGCGCAGCTCACGGTGGTCGGAAGGCTCTGGCTGCCGCATCTTCCTGGAGCCGGCCGGCCCCGCGCGCCGCTGGTCCGCTTTTATCGCGCTAATTCCGCCAAAGTGTCGGCCCGCCGCGCTGCCTCCGGAAACAATGGCGGCGCCGCGAATTACCGCCGTCGCCTGCCCCGCCCATAAAACAGATGAAGGTCGGCGCACGTGGCCGCCGCTTACTTTCTCCGCGAGCGGCAGCGGCGCGGAGCAGGGCTCCAGCGGGGGCGCCGACTCATCTGCTGAGAGCTCCCCCGTCCCGCGTTCCATTGTGCGGCCGCGGGCGGGCCCGGAATAGCTTCGTTTTCACCGCGGTTCCGACGCTCAGAATCCAACGTCCCCAAAGGTGCACCTCTTTACATCCGCTGCCTGCAGCGCTCTCGTGTTACTTGGTCCGTGCGGCCTCGTGTGTGGTTGGCAACCCAGTTTTCAATAAATTACAGAGAAAAACCTACATTCGGCTCTTCCATTTATTCTTGTCATCTAATTGTAAGGTGTCAGGCAAATCTAACACCTTCCATGAAAACCCTGACATGATAAGCAAATCCAGTAGTATGTCACATAGCTCCGAATAAATCGTGACATTAAATTAACCAAAGTAATACGAGTAACGAGTGAGCAAATGGAATACCTCAGACTAACACAAGAATGCCTAAATGCATGTCATACCTTCCCACCGTGAGACAGACGCAGTTCCGAGGGGAGAAACGAGAACAGAAGCCGAGAGCAGAACCGTGTTAAGTTAGAAGGTCCTACGATAAGGGACGGACTGGACACCCACGTCGCTAATTAACCACTAGGACAACGCCAGCTGCAAGTTTTAGCGTCAGACTTTTTCGCGTCTCTGTTACGTCAAGGACCACCCCCGAGCCCATGTTAAAAGCTAGAGCCCTCCAGAAAAACAGTATAGATCTTACGATAACGCTAAAAGGACCACACCAGCTGCAATTTTAGTGTGAGACTTTTTCGCGTCTCTGTTACGTTGCAAACTCTAAAAACATTGCCCCACCACGAAAAGTATAACGTTTCACATTGGATAGACAGAAGTTTTGTAGGCGGAGCTGAACGTTAACATTGAGACTCTGATTGGTCAGATGAAAACACAGCTAGACATTTACTTCGGTAAATGGTAGTACGGAGAAGTTAGTTAATTCCGAGACGGCGAGCTGGATGGCTGCTGCGCCGGCCCCTGCCCCCCTGAAGCTGCCTAACCAACGACATGGTAATGAACGCATGCAATGCCGCATAACAGCGCATAAAGCTTAATTCAGAACTTCAGAAGTCTCATCTGTTATACCCCCTTTTTTGAGTAATACTAGTGTCGATCGTCAATTAAAGCTCATGGTGTTCACATTTGCCACTTGAAGTAAAAATCTGAAACGCGATGATTTTTCTGTTATATAGTTATTGAGAAGCCACATCAGCCACTGTAATTTACGACAAGTTAGATAAGTTATTATAAATAATTGAGGGTCACTGTAGACCATTTTGATAGTTTTTTCTTTTGTGAAACTTAATTTAAACCTAGATTATAGATGTGATATGGTATAGGTCATCCTTCGATCAATTGTAGAACTTGGAAACCCATTCAGGGAATATTCGCTCACATTTTTGTTGAACACAGTTGGTTTTTACCAAACTGTATTAAAACACTTCCTTTTAAAAATAGTGCAATTTATAAACAATGTTTTGTGAGTAGAATAAAATTTCCAATGGTAAACTTAACTGCGTTTTCGACGTTATTTTACCAGCTAACTAAAAATAGGAAAGCCTTGAACCCCTTCCACTAAATTTAGTTAGTATTAAGATTCTTTTACAGGGAGTGCAGTGGAGCAGACGCTGAGATCATTAAGTATTTGGTTATATCATCGCTAGTCTCACTGAACTCTTCTGAATTCTACATGTCATGTGTGGTCTGGCGTCTCCTTACCAGCAACAGGTCCCAGGTTCAAACTAGTTAATTCCCTAAAAAACACGCTCAGAGCGTCGTTGCGCGAAAGTGGTAGGGAGACACGATATAGAACAAACAGACACCACCCAGAATGTTAGATAATTTATCTCTGAATCAACGATAGACATTGAAAAACGACTTTTACATGTATGAATATAAGGCAGAGGCTCGTAAAAGTAAGAACTATGAGACAATCTAAAATGTAAGCAAATATTATTGTACAAATATTATTGTACGCAATCATATGTACAGGATAGGCGTATGGGCAGGCGGTGGGCGTTATGGAATAATAGGGTAATTTTTAGAGAAAGGCCATTTATTGGCTAGAGCATGTTGAAAGGGGATACATAGGCCTAGGGAGGTGAGGGTGAGCCAGAGTTTACAATTTGGTGAACATTGTTCGCGAACCTACCGAAAGTTGTTATCTGCCACAGCACCGGGAGAAGCGGGAGATGTTTAGTGCTACAGGGTGCGCATCCGACTCGCGGGTGAGCAAGAATACAAGAGAGCGAGCCCGGCGACGGGCGGTCGGGTATGTTCGACGCACCACGCGGCTTCCTCCGCCCTGATTGGTTAGGAACGAGCAAACCGTGAGGGCGGCATGGAACTTTCCAGAGCGTTGCCTGCTAAGCGACGCCTGGGGCGGCGTGACCTCGTCAGCACATGAGAGAGGCGCGTGGCCAAGGTACCCTTTCACGGTGCTGACTTCCTTTTACTAGATCGTGGGACGAAAGAATTTACAGGCGGCTAACACTGCCGGCCGTGGCTTGGCCGCAATGGAAAAATGAAGTTACCCGTTGGAGGCTCATATAATAAAGTAAAATCCATTATTGTCTGGCTCATCCTTTACACATATTTTTAATGGACACTCCGAATTATTTCTTCAGCAATCAACAACACGAAAAATCAAAAAAAGAACGGCACTGATTGCAAATTCAATACGTCAATTAAGAGGCCCGATAAAAGCATGTTCTTTGAGAATTTCTTCCTCGAGATGTGTCATAGATATCAATGTCAAATTGGGAAAAATGTTTATTAATATTTCCTGTAAAACCTGGAATTTTTTCGACTGGAAATGTCGAAGATTAAAGGCGGAAATGCCATCGGAACGAAATAAAATTTCGATGTAGAACTCCAGGCGTGGTATGTCACAGGTCAACCGGCTCGTCTGAAATTAAAATTGAGTTGACGTTAGTGAAGCATATAAGATGCTTTAGGAGTTGTACCTCGCATAAGTTATTTAAACCACAGGAAACAAAATGGCGTCCGTTTGAAAACAATAGTGTTTTTTCTTCGATTTTTCGAATTCGTCGGCAAAGTAAAAATGTTTATAGTTGATGGATCGGAATAAAAGTGGCACAACTCCTAGACAATTTAGTTAGCTTCGTCAGAAACAAAGAATCATTGCAATCGGTTCAGTAGGTTTGATGTGATAAAATAAATGTCATTTCGAGAAAAAGGTATTTGAAGTTTTCACTACATATAAATATAATATTATGCAACTTACGTTCAATCTGCTATTCCGCGACCATAAACTAGTCCTTCCTCTTTTTCATAGAGAGCGTTCTGCTCGATCTAGTCCATCCTGTGCTGCTCCACAGCCGCTCGTACAGGCGGTGGCAAGAGATTTTCGGCCGATTGAATCCGGTAGTAGTCCGAATGTTTGGCGAACTGCGTCGAATAAAGTCCCAGGCCGACGTCCATCGTTTTCATGGTCTTCGGAATGGCTGAATACCATTCGTTGAAGCTGCTCACCGCCAGGAAAGTCGCAATCCTCACAGTCTTCGCACCAGAATGCAAATGCTTGGAGGCTAACTTCCAACCACACGCCTTCAAACTTACATTTTGAGTGTTTCCTCCCAAGCACCGGTACAATAACTCGTCCTGGAAAGACAAAAACTGGTGCGTGAAAATGACTGATTTCAGACAGGTGCATTTTGTTCAACCACGAATAACAAACATTTCGGCTCCGTTTTCGGAAAAAACCGTTTCAGGGGTCGATTCTAAACACTTTATGGATCCAAAAATGAAATTTAAGAACATCAATTTTTTTAACCAAATGATATTAAACCTCCCCTTAAATCCCGAAAAATTGCAAAGTGAAGTTGAAGCTTGAAATAAACGAAACACGTCACTATTGTACATGCCAAGATGCAAGCTCGAAACCCCCGTCGTTCATAATCGCGATGTGACTGACGTATTACCATGCAACAAACGCTGTACTTACTTCTGTTTACACTGTTATTAAGTGGACAATCGTCCAGTTACATGCAATGGAAATGAGGAAAGTTTGTACACGTTCATACTTCATCTTTACTACAGCACTAGAATGGACAATACGGAAACGAAATACCGAATACGACGAGCCAGGGCAAACGTCGTAATAGTTGATCAAGGATCTAGCAGAGGGGTAAATACAATCATTGTACATGGGTTACATAATGGTATATGACATTACAGGACATGTCAATGAACATCTTTAATGGTTACGTTACAGCTGAATTTTTGCACATGATGAAACCATGACCGAAAAGTACAGTTGTGTCTACAAAACAAATATACGTCTCCTCAGAAACACGCAAAATGTACGCCAGTCTGCAATTACACTTCGCATGCAGAAACGCTGCAACGTGTGTTAAAAGAGACCGCCATTTACGTGGCAACTGCGCTGTGCACGCTCCAACACTGATCGACTCACTGGTTTCGCTGTTTCTGGCGTTGTTGCAGTACGTACAGCACCAATACGGGCTCTCACATTGTCCATTGCTGTTGTAATCTGCTGATGTTTTTCACGTGTCTGCAGACAGAACGTACATGGCGGTGAAGTCCGGTGAGCACGCTTCCAGTAGTCAACTGCAGAGGCGGCGGTTTTACACGGTAGTGTAAACGGTCGGCGTACACGGACCGGTACTGTTCCGTTGTGTGTATGTAGATAAATAAAACATACAGGATGGAACCGTTATGTATACAATGTCTGTGGCAGGAAACCCTATTATTACTCTGGGCCCTCGAGATAGCAGTGAACGTAAGATTACGTACGTTAATCGCATCGCTGTGACAGCCAACGAGCCGTTTATTCTTGTATCTCGGGATGTGCAGTGCTGAGCGTTTCGGTTATTTCAGACGTCAACTTCGCTTTGTATTTTCCCAGGTTTTAACTAAAGTACTGCGATGGAACCAACGCCATTCTTTTTGTGATATTTCATGTTACTGATTATGTAAGAAATAGTACGCGATATCTAGTTACGAAAACACAACTTCGTATTGAAAATAATGTTTGCGTACGTTTTACAATATCTCATAGTACTCACTTTCATGAGGCCCTGCCTCACATTTTTAGCTGTGGAAGTCGTTTCTCAATATCTATTGTTGTTCCAGAGATACTAGCGCTGAAACATTTAAGTGGACCGTCATGTTTATAGGAAAACCGAGAAACAACAGGGTCGAATAACAATTCCTGTGACAATGTGCCTTGTATTCTTTGTGTGTTGGAGTCTGTGTCATCTATGGAGCGTACTGTAAGCAGCAAAATGGTCCGGCATTCACGTCAGCAACAAGCCAAGATGGTGTTTGTGTACAGCCAAGCAGATGGAAACTGTAGAGAAGCAGCACGGCTATACCAAAACCAGCACCCTCACAAACTCCAACCGCATCAAACAACATTTCAAGCCCCTTATGAACGTTTCTGTCCTCTGGGTCCTATCAGACAGTTAAACGTGTATGGAGACGTTGGACTGTGCGTACACCAGATTTGGAGGGCCAGGTTCTACACGGTATTGAGGCGAACCCCAGTGCAAGGTCCAGTCAAGTGGCTCACCAATATGGTGTAAGCGAAAATACGATTATGTGTATCCAGCATGACAACCGCTACTATCCCTGTAAACTGCATCATACATTGTGACAGAGATGGGATGCAGCTCTGTACTTTGTTCTGGAACGACTCGTCGTTGCATCCACATCGTCCATTTCCAGGCACAAGTTCAAAGGAGTAAAGGACTATTTTCCTCCATCTCCAATGTGAGAAATTCCTCCCTGCAGTTTAATGTTTACTTTATACATATATATCGTCCCCACGAACTATGGACCCTGCCATTGACGGGTAGCCTTGCGTGCCTCAACGATACAGATGGCAGTACCGTAGATGCAACCACAACGGAGGGGTATCTGTTGAGAGGCCAGACAAACGTGTGGTTCCTGAAGAGGGGCAGCACCCTTTTCAGTGGATGCAGGGGGAAAAGTCTGGATGATTGACTGATCTGGCCTTGTAACCCTAACCAAAACGGTCTTTCTGTGCTGTTACTGCGAGCGGCTGAAAGCAAGGGGAAACTACAGCCGTAATTTTTTCGGAGGTCATGCAGCTTTACTGTACGGTTAAATGATTATGACGTCCTCTTGGGTAAAATATTCCAGAGATAAAGTGCCCCATTCCGAACTCCGGGCGGGGCTCCTCAGGAAGAAGTCGTTATCAGGAGAAACAAAACTGGCGTTGTACGGATCGGAGCGTGTAATGTCAGATCCCTTAATCGGGCAGGTAGGTTAGAAAATTTAAAAAGGGAAATGGATAGGTTAAAGTTAGATATAGTGGGAATTAGCAAAGTTCGGTGGCAGGAGGAACAAGACTTCTGGACAGGTAAATACAGGGTTATAAATACAAAATCGGACGTGGGTAATGCAGGAGTAGGTTTAATAACGAATAAAAAAATAGGGACGCGGATAAGCTACTACGAACAGCATAGTGAACGTCTTATTGCAGCCAAGATAGACACGAAGCTCACGCCTACCAAAATAGTACAATTTTATATGCCAACTGCTTCCGAAGATGATGAACAAAATTAAAGAAATGTATGATGCGATAAAGAAAATTATTGAGATCGTTAATGGAGACGAAATTAAAATATTCATGTTGACTGAAATTCGATATTAGGAAAAGAAAAAAGTAGTAGGTGAATATGGACTGGTGGTAACGAATGAAAAAGGAAGCCGCCTGGTAGAATTTTGCACAGAGAACAACTTAATCTGTGAAGTTTGGAAGGTAGGAGACGAGGTACTGGCAGAAGGGATGCTGCGAGGGCGGGGCGTGGGTCCTGCTTGGGTGGCTCAGATGGTAGAGAACTTGCTCAAGAAAAGCAAAGGTCCAGAGTTCGAGTCTCGGTCCGCACACAGTTTTAATATGCCAGGAAGTTTCAACGTAATCACAGCTAATAGTTGGTTTAAGAATCATGAAAAGGCTGTATGCCTCGAAGAGGCCTTGAGAAACTGGACGGTTTCAGATAGAGATTTAGGAACCAGTTTTTAAACTATTAGACTTTCCGGGGCGATGTGTGGACTCTTACCACAATTTATTGCTTGTGAACTGCAGATTAAAACCAACAAACTGCTAAAAGGCAGAAATTTAAGATTATGGGAGATTGTAGAGGGTTCAGAGGCAGCATCAGGGAACGATTGACAAGAATAGGGTTGGTTGGTTGCTTCGGGAAGGAGACCAGACAGCGTAGTCATCGGTCTCATCGGGTTAGGGAAGGATGGGGAAGGAAGTCGGCCGTGCCCTTTCAGTGGAACCATCCCGGCATTTGCCTGCAGTGATTTAGGGAAATCACGGAAAACCTAAATCAGGATGGCCGGACGCGGGATTGAACCGTCGTCCTCCCGAATGCGACAAGAATAGGGGAAAAAATGATAGAATAAGAATGGGTCGCTTTGAGAGATGAAATAATGAAGGCAGCAGAGGATCAAGTAGATAAAAAGATGAGGGCTACTAGAAATCCTTGAGTAACAGAAGAAATTCTGAATTTAATTGACAAAAGAAGTAAGTATAAAAATCCAATAAACGAATACAAATGTCACAAAAATGAGATGGACAGGAAGTAAAAAATGGCTAAGCGGGGATGGATAGAGGAAAAATGTAAGGATGTAGAGGCATATATCACTATGAGTAAGATAGATCCTGCCTACACGAAAATGGAAGAGACCTTTGGAGGAAAAAGGACCAGAATATCAAGAGCTCAGATGTAAAACCAGTCCTAAGCGAAGAAGGGAAAGCAGAAAGGTGGAAGGAACATATACACGATCCATACAAGGGGGACGTAATTGAGAGCAAAATTATGGAAATGGAAGAGGATCTAGATGAAGATGAAATGTGAGATACGATATTGCGTGAAGAATTTGACAGAGCATGACATACCTAAGTCGAAACAAGGCCCTGGTAGCATTAGCCCTGGTAGCATTAGAACTACTGATAGCCTCGAAAGAGCTAGCCATGACAAAACTCTACCATCTGGTGAGCAAAATCTATGAGAGGTGAAGCAATCTCAAACTTCAGCAGCAATAGAGTAGTTCCAATTTCAAAGAAAGCAGGTGTTGACATGTGTGAGAGTGACCGAACTGTCAGTTTAGTAAGTCATGTGCATCGTTGATATTGTGTTGAACAAGTGAGCAGCGGCAATAACGTAACACATCGCACTGAAGTCAGAAGTGTGTGCTCAGATCATATTTCGCCACATTTAGTGTAAGTGCATGTGAAGTGAACTAGTGAGCAGAAATTGTGTGAAAAACTGTGTGGAAACAGTACACTGAGTAGCCATTGATCGATACACTAACCAGACCCGCAACAGGATGAAAAAACCTCTATCCACGAAAAAAGCAAAGTGCACATATTGTAATTCGTGGGCCTACGACAGTAAAATTACTATAAATTTCATATTGTACTCTCCAGAAATAAAAGTTTGACCCACAGAAGATGACACAGAGGTGTCGAACCATTCTGGGTAAATACAAAAATAAACAAATTGTGTTGGCATAAGGCTGATAATCAAAACAAGCCAATTTCAAATCGCAAACACGGAAGAACATCAAGAGGAGCTTTAAACCTCAGTAAAACGACTATTTTCTTAACCATTGGTTCCCAGGCTGTAACAATATGCTCTTTGTCAGAGTCGCTTACGTCAGTGGATTTCCCAGTTTTCTCCCCGTATCGCCGATACAACGATTTCCCATTTGCGTCTGCCCTACTTTTATACATTCCTTACTGCGTCAGGCACCCAGAACTCCACCAGACAGCATTCAATTTAGCTGTGGGCTGTAGTCGTATTGATTTGGCTGACGATTTTATTAGAGCCGTTTCCATTAAATTTCTGTTTTTCTGTTTGTATTCTCCAACGCCACTTTCGTTGAGGAACATGAGAAGTGTTTGGTAGTTAAGGTTTCAAGATTTTTTAAAAATATAAGATTCTTGCATAACTAAACATAAAATAAATTAAAATCCATTGGCAGAGGGAAACGGGTAGCAAAGGAATTTGATGAAATTCATTGTTCGTTATTAACTGACTAGTTCACGTTTTATTCCAAATAGGAATTGAGTAGGTTATCATTTTGAATACTCAGCCACATCCAGAAAAGTACGTTCTCCTGCAAAATGTAAGTATTTCATACATACACGACAATTGGGGTGGGAAGCAGTAGTAATTCACTGTGAACTGATCAGTTAATTTATCGTGTTTGTAAACAACTGTCATGTATGTGACAAAATCAGAAGCGAAACGTTTTTATAATAGTGAAGCTGGCTGTAGAGAATAAGGAGGTAAAGAGATTCCCAGTATTATTATATATTCTTCATTTGTGTACTCACCACTGGGTCGATACATTGGCTGGTTTCTAACACGCTACACATGAAGTAGAGAAGAAATAATTTTTGGCTATGAGGTTTTCTCATTGTTTTTCAAGAGTTAGCTGTTGCTGTTACAGTAGGATCTACGTATGGACCATAACAGACGTAACCAGTAATTTCTCTTGGGATCCTATAATCCTACCAGTGCGTAAACAATTTCAAAAATAAGACCCGCAACTGTGAACAGCGGAGGAAAAAATATTTCATTTCCTTAAGTAATAACTAAAGCGTATCACAAGGAAAAAAGGAAATAAAAATTAATTTCCAGGCGACGGAACCACGTTTCGAAGATGGGCTTTCCACGAAACAGGGTAGGAGAACTTACAAAACGTGAATGTAATGTAGTACATATTTTCGTGAATGTGAGGCCATTGACCTTGGAAATTGTTTGAATTGGAAACTGACACCTTCGCAGCCATTACCGACATTTTGAGGCACATTTCGGAAGTGTACGAGGTAAATACTACCAGCTGAGGAATATTGATGACCAGGAAAAAATTTTTAACTTGTTAGTCAGTCGAGAAGACCAGGATCGTGAGTCCATAGTTTAACGGTTGGAGAATCATTAGTTTGTTGTATGTCAGTTCAGTAAATCTGACCAAACATCATTGATTTGGGGATACACTGTGCACACACGATGTGTTTGTTTTATAAACAAACTAATAACTGCCACACCTGCTTACAAGCCAAAATATCTAACACGTAGCCAACGTATAATTTCTAGAAAACATCGTAGCAAATTGTAGAACTGGAAGTTCCATTGGCCCAGAAATGTAGTAAGCTGGAAATCAAAGTATGAAACCTGAGTCGAAAATAGTCTGACATTCGTCCAGAAGACAAAGAGAGAACGCTCTATGCGAGACAGCAAGCAAATCGCTTAACATAACGTAATGTTTAACTCTCCTCAAGAAAGGATCTCTAGTGCCTTTAGCGAATCGCCTTAGAATCTCAAAAGATTCCAGAATGCTCTTCGAATCGCATCCAAGTCCCCCAGACCACCCGTGTGGGGCAGTTTAGTCCTTCTTCCCGTATCCTACCTGTTCAGGACGCTGGTTTTCCCGTTGTGTCTTCTTGTCACTGACGAGCTCATTTGGCAGTATGGTTCAATAAAGGATTGATTTTGCGTATTCCCACGCTGTCAGTACTGGATACAGGGTGCCAATCTTTCCGATCACTCCAAGGGAAGTCTATGCATGGCTGCTTGAGCGACAGCCACTACTCGTCAGTGGCCCGTTCCTTGGCGTTTCACATGCCGGGTCTTCTTCAGAAGTCCGCTGACAATGCCTTCATGTGTTTCTCTGTGTTCTTGGACCTTTAAGAAGTCTGAGGCATAATCAGAGGCCTCTTTCTTTTCTAAGAGGAAGGCCTTTAGCGTACCTCCAAATGTCACAAGTCCATGGAATTCGACTGCGTCACCCCCCCCCCCCCCTCCTGCCCCCCTCACACCCTGCCAGTCAGTCTCTAAACGGGACACGTCTTTCAGAACTCAACGCTACATTTCAGTTAAATTGCTGCTGTCCATCTTCTGCGGCTGGAAACCTTTGGTTCAGTGCGTTGGGCTTCGAAGTGTTACAAAATATTAACGAGACTGTAACTGGAGGCAAATATTTCGTTTGTAATAGAGATGAGTTGCAGTTGCCGTTGCTTCTGAAGGAGTACTGCTTACATCATTAACATCGTCATAATTTATTAGGAAGATCAGATTCAAACATAAGAAACTACATAGAAATTTTTCATCTTGTCCTTATCAGGATGAAATTTTTTAATCATTTTATTACATTTGGTTTGCAATAAGAAAACTTGGACGACTTCCTCAAATAATAATAACAGCTATTTCCATAAAATTTCAGACAGTCAGAGCGGTTAAGCAATTTCGTTTTACACATTACTGACTTGCTATTGACGTGTATGGATTGTCTCCGGCATTGAAATATTTTTCCTAAGCATGTCCATAGAACAATAAGTGCTTTAACATAATAACAGGAAATATACAATGCAGCATCTCACTTGCATACTGTTGTCTTTACCGAGGCAATTTCACGTCGTCGATTCTTGGAAGTAGCTTACTTACTTTGATATGGACGCAACCAAAGTGATGAAATACGAGCAATGCTAACCACCCTATATAATGAATGGTGGAAGCGGCCTCTTATGACACTACGTGCAAAGTTGATCCTAGTTCTTCCGCAAATGAGAGTATAATTTGGCCACTACAGAAAACAGAACTGAAAGTGTACATAGCCTTCACCCACCTATATCTACACAAGTATATTTATTGGTCTGCCCAGTATCTGACAAATCAGAGAATTTCAGGAAAATCGTTGAATGAAATCTAAATTTCACTGAAATATTACGTAAGTAACTAAAGGAATGAAGTATGTGGAATAAATTTAACAGGGAGGGCCAAATGTGAAAAAGTAGAAATGCTCAGGGAATACTATTAACTATGAGTTTAAATACCAAAGAAATAAAAGAGAAAGGTTTATTATGTAAACTTCAAGAAATTTTCATAACAGGAAGCTTGGCGTAGTTGAGAGAAACTCTTCAAAAAACAATACCCACGACCATTATCAGGCATTTATCTGCAGATTGATGGTACAACAAACCCTAAGTGTATGTTTCATAAATAAAAGTGGTGGATTTGGCTTAAGCATCAACATTAACTTAGAAATACTTGTAAAATGTTTTCGTCAGTTTGTTAATAATCCAGATCCAATCCAGAAGCTCGAACCCTAAAAGGCTCATGAAAATCTAGAAGATGATTCACATCAGACTATCAAAGTAACTGGGAAAGTAATGAAAAGTTAAAAAACAATATAATTAGTGAAGAAGACTATTACAGTTGAAACTCTGAACTGGCATATACTAAAATTTTTAAAAAGTAGCTCAAATAAATCTTTGAAGGAATCTGAAAAACAGAAAATATCCTAGAAGAGCGAAACGTTGCATTAATATATCTATTACCTATGAAAGACAATGATCAAGGTGTTAAAAACATAGGAAGAATTTCTTTGCTACCAGTTCAACGTAAAAAATTTCCAAGATTTTAACAAACAAAGTAGAAAAAACATTGGACAGTCAAATAGATGAATATGAAGGTGGTTTCAAGAAGGCAGATAATGTTCAGAACAAATATTTAATCTGTAGTCAATAATACAAATTCAGAAGATACTGTAGTAGTGATCGCAGATTTTAAAAAGGCCTGTGATTCTGCTGACAGAGAAACTAGAGATGAGATAATATGAGAATTTGCTATAAAGTCAAAGTTGGGGAATCTAATTCGTTAAACTTTCATGGAGACAGCATAAAAAGCGAAATGTATGAGTAAAATATCACAGCTCTTCGAAATAGACTGTTGTTTACGACAGGGTGATGGCCTATCTGCAGTTTTCCAGTAGAATTCTAGAAACAAAAAGTGAGAATTTCGCGTGAAGAACTGGGAGAATACCGGTTAGTGGCAATAAGGTTTGGGAGAGGAAACAGAAATATTGGATTACACTGTCCTGTATTTGCAGTGCACGTTGCTATACTTTCTGAAAGTATGACAACTGATGTAAGACAAGATACTCTTTTAGAACTAGCTAGTATGACTGTCATAAGAACTTCAACAGAAAAAATATTTAACGAACATTAAAAATGCACCAAAGTATCTGAAAACGAATAATGGCCAAACACAGAGACGGTTAAGACATTTGAATATCCATGGGATATCAACTTTGGGAAAAACTGCAATAGAGGAGATAATAAATCAAATAGGAAGGGCCTGCCCAAAATACGAAAAAAAGCAGTGAAGGCAGCATTAAAGCTTTAATATCTGTACGCTAGTGAAAATCTGGCAATAATTATAACTTAGATGAATCAGAAGAACTTGAAAGGCGAATCATTAGAAAAATAGTAAGCTCACAAGATTTTATGGATCGCTGGAAGTGAGCAAGCAACGATGAAATTCATCGAAATGCAGAAAACATAACAAGAATGAGGAAAAGGATGACCGGTATTATTTGAACATTCGTCTCGAATGCAGGAAAGTATACTAATAAAAAAATTCTTCAGTAGTTTTTAGGATAGGAATTCAGCATCAGATTGGGTTCAATAATTAAAAGTTGATTTAAAGGACTTATAGACAGGCTGAAGCTCACATTCAAGTGTTTAGAGAAAGGGCACTGGATATGCAACAATATTACGAAAAGGGTTGTTGCGACTTACCATATAGTGGAGATGTTAAGTCGCATACAGAAAGACTACCACAAAATTGGCTTTCAGCCAACAAGACCTTTGTCAAAAATTGGATGACACACAAGAAACTCATGTAAACGCAACTGACACCCACATTAACAACAGTCTCTGGCAGTTGAAGCCAGACTCCCTGATATGGATGGATTAGCGGATAAGAGAGCGAAAATAAAGAAAAAACTGCTATGAAGGTGTCAGAAGACAGGGCGAAAAACACAATAGACAGATAACCGAGTACTGGATGAAATGAAAGATAATAAGTGTTGTGTTGGCAGAAGAGCCAACACCGTGTTACTAGTAGAGGCCGAAATGCATCCGTTTTAGCTCACACAGGCTGGCGTGAGGAGGGAAGGACTATACTGACGTGAGGTCTGGAACATGACAAGGAATTAGAATTCAGAAAGCGGACGTAATTAGTTGGATACTTAACTTTAATCCATTAATGATGAACGCCGCTCTTGACGGTCATCATTCACAATATTACCAGTTCAGAATACATTCATAGTAACTGAATATGGCGTCTTGCTAGGTCGTAGCAAATGACGTAGCTGAAGGCTATGCTAAACTGTCGTCTCTGCAAATGAGACCGTATGTAGACAGTGAACCATCGCTAGAAAAGTCGGCTGTACAACTGGGGCGAGTGCTAGGGAGTATCTTTAGACTAGACCTGCCGTGTGGCGGCACTCGGTCTGCAATCACTGACAGTGGCGACACGCGGGTCCGACGTATACCAACGGACCGCGGCCGATTTAAAGGCTACCACCTAGCAAGAGTGGTGTCTGGCGGTGACACCACAATAAGGAATTGACATTACCACGAATTCCCTAGTTTGGCTGTCCGAGGAGCAAAAAAAAAAAAAAATCTTATAAGCAAACGAAGTCGCAGTCTGCGGAAAGCAACTCACTGATCGACCTCGATCAAAAAATGTACGATACTGAGTGCTTGATTAGAATCGCAAATCACCAACTTTAAGTCAATTGGACATGGATGGGGAACAGAATCAACTACCGATTGATTTATGCTTGTCTGTATTCGCCCGAGATACGTTACTGAAACGAAGGCAGACCTGAATTCAAGATGGGCGGTTAATGATTTCATGGGTTAGCACCGTATCAAATGGGTGCGAACCCTGTCCACCTATCTTGGGCTCTGAGCGAAGTGACTGTTCCGGAGTATCAAACATCAGTCCTGTCATCCTGAATTTATTTCCTTTTTGTAAATTTCTTCAATTGAATACTGATGCGCTTGTTCCTGGAAGTACCGTAGACTTCCGTCTCTAGTGATCTTGACGTGGATAAGACCCAAAAAACTATCGCTCTTTCCTTAGAACCTACATTTTAAAGTAGCCCGCTGTTTTCGTCAGTGAATTCAGTCAGATTCAGGACTACTTCTTTTAATAATCCAATTTCTCTTTCTGATTTGTCCGAACGATCTAAACCAGTATTTTATAAACTTCTGTTGTCATACAGATTTGTACTCCGCCAGCGACTGTATGATCTGGAGCACATACTTTTCTTCATTAGTTCACCTGCCATTGCATTGTTTTCTGGTACCCCTCTGCAGTTCACCAACGTTGTCGAAACAGTAACTAAAGGAAATGATGATGCAGAAAATGGTAGATTTATTTATTGGTTTAGGAACATGATATCTCGCAAATCGCAGCTTGTATTTGAAGATTCTGTAGATCTTTCGTGAGTCCATTTTGATAAGGCTCCACACCAAGAAAAGATGTCTAGAAATGGTCGACGTAAATTTTTGTAAGTGATTACTTCATTGGCGGCTCACACCCCCACTGGCTTTTTTCGGAAAACCCCGGTCCAGACTCTGTCCATAGCAGAGTTGAATGAATGTCGCCGATCCACCTTCAGTAAATTTTCAAGGTAGTCATAGATAATTGATTGTTATGACTGATTCCAAACGATTGTTTAAGTTTCTCATTTATTTTTTTTAACAATTTGTAAGACTGATACGACGCAGATACACTTTCCTGTGGCCTCCAAGTCATTCTCTTTTCTTCAGCATAAGAGACAAATTCACAATCACAGGGTTCTTAAACCGCCAAAGCGAGCTGCCCTGTACACTGTTGTTTAGGCCTTTCCTGAGAATCATTTTTGCTGCCGTACCTTAAACTTCAGCTTTTAGCAATGACTCATGCTGTAAAATGTGAATAAACATTCCATCCATTCGATTCATTTATCTTCTTGATTAGGTACTGTTCGTGTTGTTTCGTTGCTGGACATCATCACTGTCCACTACACCAATCCGACTCAGTTTCACTCGCCGCTTCAGTCTACATGCATAAAATCGTATCTCTATGAGACCAGTGAAGTCTGGCTGGTTTGGGGGAGCGGACTATACAGCGAGGTCATCGGTCTCATCGGATTAGGGAAGGACGGGGAAGGAATTCGGTCGTGCTCTTTGAAAGGAACCATCCTGGCATTTGCCTGGAGCGATTGAGGGACATCACGGAAAACCTAAATCATGTTGGCCAGACGCGGGATTGAACCGTCGTCCTTCCGAAGGCGAGTCCAGTGTGCAGTGAAGTCTCTGAAATTGTATCATTTCATCTGATTTTCAACAGTCTGCCACAACAACACACTTCGACGGCTTTTTTGTTGTCGTTTCTGGTTTTTCCGAAGTCTATATTGTACATCGATGTCAACCTCCAATGAAAGTTTTTACTAAATGTTTTTCTAATCTTAAGCTATGTACAGGATGAACGTTAATAAAATCGACAAACTGCAGGCCGGTGACGGTGGCCGAACGGTTCTAGGCACTTCAGTCCGGGAACCGCGCGACTACTACGGTCGCCGGTTCGAATCCTGCCTCGGGCATGGATTGTGTGATTTCCTTAGGTTAGTTAGATTTCAGTAGTTCTAAGTTCTAGGGGACTGATGACCTCAGAAGTTGGACTTAACTCCCATAGTGCTCAGAGCCATTTGAACCATTTTTGACAAACTGCAGCGAAGGATCCCTGATCGGAAATGGAGATTCAGATGGTTCAAATGGCTCGAAGCAGTATGGGACTTAACGACTGAAGTCTTCAGTCCCCTAGATATAGAACTAGTTAAATCTAACTAAGGAGATCACACACATCCATGCCCAAGGCAGGATTCGATCTGCGACCTTAGCAGCACCGCGATTCCGGACTGAAGCTTCTAGAACCGCTTGGTCACATCGGCCGGAGGAAATGGAGGAAAATAGGTCCTATGGGCATGTGTCCGGAAAAGCATCGTTGTCACAGTAGATGGCGCGAGCCAATAACAATTCATCTGAACACGTGCTGTGTGTTCCTTGTATGTTGTAGTCTGTGTAAGTGATGCAGCGTACTGTAATCAGCAGAATGGTCAAGACGAGATGGTGTACCGCCAAGGAAATGGAAATGGTCGAGAGACAGCACGACTCTACCAACAGAAATACCCTCACAGATAACAAACACATCGAACCACATTTCATATCCTTTTGGGCGTCTGTGTGATCGTGGGTTCTTTCAGACAGTCGAACGTGCAGGGAGGTGAGGGACTGTGTGTACACCAGATTGGAGAGCCGGTTTCTACAGGTAACTGAGCCGAACGCTAGTAAAAGATCCAGCGGCCCGCCACCACGCTGTAAGCCAAAATACCATTATGTGTAACCTCCGTGACAACGGTTACTATCCCTGTAACATGCAATCTCATGGAGGCCACTTTGAACATCTGTTGTCACATCGATGCGATGCAGCTCGGTACTGCGTTCCTGGATGATTTGTTGTTAACGCACATCGTCCATTTCTGAACACGTGTTCGTATCATCTGTTTTCCTCATTTTCGGTCATGAATCCGTCCCTGCAGTTTTTCAAAAATGTTCAAATGTGAGTGAAGTCTTATGGCACTAAATTGCTAAGTTCATCAGTCCCTAAGCTTACACACTACTTAACCTAAATTACCCTAAGGACAAACACACACACCCATGCCCGTACGGGGATTCGAACCTCCGCCGGGATCAGCCGCACAGTCCATGACTGCAGCGCGGCAGACCATCTCTGCTAATCTCGCGCGGCGGCAGTTTTTCCGTTTTATTAATGTTCACCCTGTATTTGTGAAAATAAGCGACTGTTTCTTTTAACAGGAAGTTCCTCTGCAACGCTCTATCTCCCACATGGGAAAAGTGCTCCACTTCTTCATCTGTTATTTCATCTTCGTATCACAAATATTTACGACAGTCACAGCTTCTCGTGTCTCTCTTTCGTTGCTTTCTGTTTCTTCAGTCTCGTTCCCGGAAGCATCTGGCCACCACTGCCTCGTAGACACATTCTCGTCATTTTATAAATGCGCTTTCGCCCTTCCTCTTTCCATCTGGAGCGAGTTTCGAAATTCGTTTCTGCCCCCCGTCTTCATCCAACCTTTCCAGATGGATGAAATTCAATACTTATTTTGCTTGTGTTGCATCAGTCACCGTCTTGCTGGCTTCTTTGCCCGCTCTAATTATATCATTCTTCATCCGGTCTACATTCAGAAGTCAACAGCCTCCTCTCTAAAACTCCATTCCCATTACTAAAGTGCGCGTCATATACGACGAATGCCGAGTTTAGGTTCCTTCTGCGCATCTGACGTCACAAAATACAGTCAGCCAATGAACAGAGCTCGACAGCAGTGCAGAGCACGGACGAGTATTTTCAGTTTTAGAAACGTTCAGTCATAAATAAAGTTACTGAACAAAAGCAATGTCTTGATAACAGACTTCCTTTTATAGAAAGTTTGGAAAAGTTGTCATTATACCAATTGTTTCATATACTATTAATTAATTAATTAAACCAAACAAGCAATAAGCCTCCTAATTAAGCCGCTAGCAAGGAAAGGTATTTGTATCATTCCAACTAACCGCTTTTTCGCAATAAAGAACAGCAGTAATTGTTTATTTCCTGTTGTACTTCGACGAAAAGTGAGTAATTCATAGTAATACCAACAGTGTTTGTTGGTATTCTGCTAATATTTTAAAGTCCTCCAAGAGGCCTATTGGATGACAAGCTGCATTAGCGTAGCGGTTAAAGCGCTGCAGGCACGGTAGCTCAGCGTGTTCGATCAGAGGGCCAGCTGCCCTCTGTAATAAAAGAAAACTATGTTAATGGACCAACAACGAACTGAATCTGGTGTCTTTCGACGTCCGCCTAGAGCAGATACAACGAACGAAAACCAACAAAATTAAATTTAAAAAAAAAAGTGTTTGGCTGTGAAGAGAAAGGTTTTGGGGTCAAACCGTGTTCGGTGCTTAATATTTCCTTTATTTAAAAACAATATCGAAGTGTCTTACTTCATGAATTTTATTAATTTGAATGTAATGTTTTGAAATTTCCAGTGGCAACTAAAATCGACCATACGCAAATTATACGCTTTGGACTTTTACCTCTATAAACTCTTCAAAATTTCGAGCAATGGTTTACTACATCTAGTGCTGCACAATAACTTCATTGAACATCGAAACAAAATTAATTAATTTATGGGGGGAAGATATCAGTCAACGTGTGTAAAAATCAAATTTTTTGGGCAAAATAGTTTTTGTGAAATCGAATGATAAAGTGTGTCAAATCAGTGGAAACACCATGTGTCTGCACAGGCGAGCAGTGCAGTGATGACAAAATCGCGCACAGCGCGGAATGTGGGGAGCACGTTTGTGTAGCAGCGAAGGGTTAATGCGGCCGTGGTGGCTTTACTTCATCAACTGCACGCTCCCCCCTAAACATAAATTTGCCAACTATACTATGGCGCTGCTTCTCTTGGCGCGTGCAAATGGCAACGCGGGAATCTCCCGCGTCTGGGCTTGCATGCGCGAAACGCCAAGATAAACGAACTGAACTATAGTAGCTTCCCCGTCCCTATCTCTTGCACACTTCCCTAGACTGTCGTTGCGGATGCACTTTTTGTCGATGTTCCTTAGCTTTCTTACTTAGACAGTCACAGTACATGCTCAGCTCTAGGATGGATAAGTTTTTCACTCCCCGCTGTGGTTAGAACAAGTCCCGCAGGCTAATATGCCCGGTAGTTCCGCCGCAAGAGAGAGTCTTCTCATAGACTCCGCATTCGGTTCTCCGAACTTTATCTCATAAAGTTGGAGAATTCCTGCCGCGGCCGATTATAGAGGTACAAAGCACATTTTCATAAGAGCTTAACAAGTCAAGTTATACACAGTCCGGGCCAACTTCTTCTGCCCTCAGCACGTCCGCTACGCAAAGAGTTCCGCAGCGATTGGAAGTTGCGTGCCGGATCGCGGCTGCTTAAAGGGGGACGGTATGGGAGTGGTTGGGGGCGGTGGTGGAGGAGAGAGGAAAAAAAAGTTTGCGCCACGTGGCAGGAGGAGGGAAGGGCCCGGAGCCAGCCTTAAGCCCTTCGCCGGCTCCACAGATTTGTGTTTTACGAGAATCGCCCTGCCCTCTCCGCCTGTTCGCATTTCTTCCCACTTTGCGGCAGGAAGGGGGTTTCCAGTCGCCGCTGCCCCCTCTCGGTGGTGCAGCCAGCGGCGGCTCGCCTCTGTACGCTGGAGGTCGATCGGAGGGGCAGCAGTGAGGCCGCACCGGCATTCTCGGGTGTGTTCAGCTGCCAGCTCCAAGTCAGGCGATAGTCGAACGCGGCAGTTACGTGTCTGGCAGTGCGGGAGGTAAGGCCCCCATCTGGCGCCTCTAGAGCACTAACATTCACGCACAAATGTGCATGTCGGCCTTTGCGGCCGAGCAGTTCTAGGTGCTTCAGTGCGGAACCGCGCGACTGCTACGGTTGCAGGTTCGAATCCTTCCTCGGGCATGGATGTGTGTGATGTCCTTAGGTGAGTTAGCTATAAGTACACTACTGGCCATTAAAATTGCTACACCACGAAGATGACGTGCTACAGAAGCGAAATTTAACCGACAGGAAGAAGATGCTATTATATGCAAATGATTAGCCTTTCAGACCATTCACACAATGTTGGCGCCTGTGGCGACACCTACAACGTACTGACATGAGGAAAGTTTTCGACCGATTTCTCATGCATAAACAGCAGTTGACCGGCGTTGCCTGGTGAAACGTTGTTGTGATGCCTCGTGTAAGGAGGAGAAATGCGTACCATCACGTTTCCGACTTTGATAAAGGTCGGATTGTAGCCAATCGCGATTGCTGTTTATCGTATCACGACTTTCCTGCTAGCGTTGGTCGAGATCCAATGATTGCTAGCAGAATATTGAATCGGTGGGTTTAGGAGCGTAATACGGAACGCCGGGCTGTATCCCAACTGCCTCGTATCACTAGTACTCGAGATGACAGGCATCTTATCCGCATGGCTGTAACGGATCGTGCAGCCACGTCTCGATCCCTGAGTCAACAGATGGGGATGTTTGCAAGACAACAACCATCTGCACGAACAGTTCGACGACGTTTGCAGCAGCATGGACTATTAGCTCGGAGACAATGGCAGCGGTTACCCTTGACGCTGCAATACAGACAGGAGCGCCTGCGATGGTGTAGTCAACGACGAACCTGGGTGCTCGAATGGCAAAACGTCATTTTTTCGGATGAATCCAGGTTCTGTTTATAGCATCATGATGGTTGCATCCGTGTTTGGCGACATCGCTGTGAACGCACATTGAAAGCGTGTATTCGTCATCGCCATACTGGCGAGGTGGTTGTTCTGGCTACTGATTTCTCAGGATCTATGCACCCAAATTGCGTGAAAATGTAATCACATGTCAGTTCTAGTATAATATATTTGTCCAATGAATACCCATTTATCATCTGCATTTCTTCTTGGTGTAGCAATTTTAATGGCCAGTAGTGTAGTTCTAAGTACTAGGGGACTGATCACCTCAGACATTAAGTCCCATAGTGCTCAGAGCCATTTGGACAAATGTGCAGAAGTACATGTCTCACTCCACAAGTATCAAATCATTTCTTTCAATATAGTATTTACCACCTCTTCAACACATTGTGGCACTTGTTTTTTCCTCTGGTGGTGGTTCTGAAGAATATTGGTGAGGAGTGATGGAAATCAATTCAAGCACATCTACTAGGTAGTAGATATGGTGTTGCGACAACGCATGTTATGTGGACAACGACAAAATCAGTATCAAAGACGTTTTACTAGTTTATGTCGCCCTCAGTAACAGGGTGGTCGCCAGCCGGTGTGGCCAAGCGGTTAAAGGCGCTTCAGTCTGGAACCTTGCCACCGCTACGGTCGCAGGTTCGAATCCTGCCTCGGGCATGGATGTGTGTGATGTCCTTAGGTTAGTTAGTTTTAAGTATTTCTAAGTTCTAGGGGACTGACGACATCAGATGTTAAGTCCTATAGTGCTCATAGCCATTTCAACCATTTTTTGAACAGAGTGGTCAGCACATCTGACTACCGTCCAGAAGACCTGGGTACAATTTCTGTGGGGTATTCCCCTTCGGTGAGAGGTCTAGAATGTCCTCCACTCAGCGACACAACACCAACTGACGACCTACCTGAATCAGAAGGTCTGGAAAGTCGACAATAGGAGCTGGCGCTGACCCCATGCCTCTCCATATCGCCTCTGAATGACGCAGAATAGCAAGGGATTGAACGGCGACTAATCATATTGGCCAGATTGCGGGGCTTAGTCTTTTTTCTGTGACTGAAGATATATCAACTGTGATTTAGGTTAAAATGAGATTTTGATGTACTTTTGACAGACATTGAGGCTGTAAACACGTGTTTCAACCGCTGAAACACACAGAGTTAGTGCTCCGCATTAACATTAACTTTATATTTTGTTGTAAATCGGCTTCCAGTTTTCTAAGACATCATTAGGTGACATAAGGCCAAACAAATGCACTACATAATATGAACAAGGGCGGTTAAGTGTACAAAAACTTATTTCCGAAGACGTATGTCAATTTGAACATTTTTCATTTATGGTAAATACACAAATCGCAGTACTTTAATTTGACATCACTGTATAGAACCATATATTATGTAATTATCTAATGAATCATTCAGACCGTAAAGATAGGAGTATAAATCTGTAAATCAACAGATTTTTTGTACTACACGAGCTATACAGGTATCAATTAAAGTCTCTGAACTATATTGTGCTCAAAGGTTTAAAGCATATCCATATAAACGCCAGACCAGTGAGATTCTCATCACTTTTTTTTCATTGTCATACGCAAATTCTAATAATAAATTGATAGATCATGTTCAGATTGATCAAATCTTTGTCTGGTTCATCAAGAAACTAACAACACTGACTGTAAGGTCAGATCACACATCTCCTACTCTAATTAATAAATGGGTTTATGAAGAGGTTCGATTTTGCTTGTGCAACACTGTCGATCGTGGAACAGTGAGAGCAGAGCAAGGATAGTGGCCCGGCCAATCACTGGCACATGGACGTTAAGTGGAGGACGTGAAGCTGCACTGCACAAATGTATCGAGGTGTGGCGCTAGTAGGCGGCGAAGGCCAGAGTTTGCCAGCTAAGGGAGGATGCTAGCAGGGTCTCCCTCCTTTTCGTCCCCCTAGCTTTGTTACATACCTGCGGAATTTGCTGAAGACGGGTGTAAGGGAGACCCATTTCTACTGATGCCTGTCCTTCCGCGTGGTCTGAATGCACCAGGTGCAAAGGCAACTGGCTGGCGCCACGACAGTATGATGGGAGGAATTTCGCCACCCAGAAACAGAAAGAAGCGTGCTCACAGCTCGTGGAAAAAAAAAAAAAAAAAAAAAAAAAAAAAAAAAAAAAAAAAAGTGACATTTCAGTATTTTTCCATGTGAAACAACCATCGAAACGTGCGTTCTTTACGGATTATCAGAACAGAGCAGGCCGGCAGACGCTGAATTGGAAGGCATGTTATTTACAATCCATGGTGGGACCAAAACTACAAATGCTCTTTCACAAGCAAGGAACCATCTTTTCACTGACGAGGAAAGTTATTTAGCGCGAAATCCCACGCAGAGCAGATGCTGGGATTTCAGTGCCTTCACTCCACTTCAGACACGATTTCAGATGTCTCTTCACGTCACTTGCGCAGGGAGTGCGGACAGTTCCGCATAGAGACAAAGTGAGGCGAAGGAGATATCAGCTGCTAGACTGGTACCCGCCGGAAATCTGGTGACCCCCACCTACACTCCTACAGACATCTAGTTTGATCACAACTAGAGTAAGATCATACAGCAGCTTCGGAGGATTAGGTCACAATTTCCATCACTACCCCAAGTGTGTACTTGCACAAACTGTTGTGGTCTACGGACAAATGTGCACATTGTTTGATGTTGACCAACAAAGCCGAAAGTTGGATTACAACTAATACAAAATAAATGTAATGTAGACTATTATTAGTGTATGTTTCATTTAATAATACATCAATTTTCCTCCAAGTACCGACAGTATTCCCAAAAATATCAACATATGTAAACAGCTGTGATCTTTTTTGCACCTGAAAATGGAGTGGAAGATGGAAACTAAGTATAAATTAAAAGAAATACATCTAGTATCTGTCGATTTACCTGAAACTTACGATTTTACACAGGAATTTGCTTCAGACTAAAAACAGATACAAATATCCCTTGTGGTAACTGTATTCAACCTCAAATACACTGGCGGAGAAACAATCACAATACCAAGAAGTATTGCGCAACGTAAACGACAGTTGATAGGAGAGATGATGTCTGTACACATTAAACGCCAGTAGCTTAAGAGTGGTACTAGTAGTGATCGGAGTACAGCTCTGGCACACCGCATTGCTACTGCAGCAGTTGTTGAGCAGCAGCTGGCATCATAGGGACACAACGAACTGTTACAAATAGATTGCTTCAAGGACAGGTTCGAGCCAGACGCCCTGTTGCGTGCACTCCATTCCACTCAATCGACCACCGTTTGCAACTTCATTGTTGTCAAGCAAGACTCATTGGAGGGCAGGATGGAAGCTGGTCCTGCCTCAGTGTCAGTGATGGCCGTGTGTTGGCTAGGAGGAGGCAGCTGAGGACCTGCACCCAACGAGTCTGTGTGCTAGACGCCCTAGACCTACACCCGGAATTGTGGTCTGAGGTGCGATCCGTATAGCTGCAGGAGCACTCTCGTGTTTATCCCAAGAACCCTGAATGTAAATTTCTACATCAGTCTTGCGATTCGACTTGTTGTACTGCCATTCATGAACAGCATTCAGGGGGAGTTTTCCAACAGGATAACTCTCGCCCAAACATCGACGTTATAACCCAAAACGCTCTACAGATTGTCGACATATTCCGAGTTCGAGTCTCGGTCGGGCACACAGTTTTAATCTGCCAGAAAGTTTCATATCAGCGCACACTCCACTGCAGAGTGAAAATCTCATTCTGGAAACATCCCCCAGGCTGTGGCTAAGCCAAGTCTCCGCAATATCCTTTCTTTCAGGAGTGCTAGTTCTGCATGTTTCGCAGGAGAGCTTCTGTAAAGTTTGGAAGGTAGGAGACGGATACTGACAGAAGTAAAGCTGTGAGTACCGGGCGTGAGTCGTGCTTCGGTAGCTCAGATGGTAGAGCACTTGCCCGCGAAAGGCAAAGGTCCCGAGTTCGAGTCTCGGTCGGGCACACAGTTTTAATCTGCCAGGAAGTTTCATATCAGCGCACAGTCCGCTGCAGATTGAAAATCTCATTCTGGGATCATAGTTTAGGTTTTCCGCGAGTTCCCTAAATCGGTTAAGGCAAATACGTTAATGGTTCCTTCGAAAGGGCACGGCCGCTTTCCTTCGCCATCGTTCCCTAATCCGAGCATGTGTTCCGTCTCTAATGACCTCGTTGTCTGACGGGATATTAAACACTAATATCCTCCTTCTCTGCCTAAAGCTCGTTTTACAATTAGCAATGAAAGTTTCTGTATACTTGATTCAGCAGAAAACGAAAAACAGCGTAGCAAAAAGCCACAAGCCTGCAAAGGTGTTCAAATACATGCGAAAGCAATTCGTGGTCATATAATCTCACTACTCTGGCGTCCAAAAAAGCCATGTAATTGTGCAGGCTTTGGTAATCATGCATTGGCCTAAAGGAACGTGACATGAAGGGCGAGACAAGTGGAGCGAATTAGTTCAGCACATCGTTGTATTTTTCTACAATGGTGTTTTGACTGATTTCGTTGGTTGGTTGATTTGTGGGATTGAAGGGACCAGACTACTAGGGCCATCGGTCCCTGACTGGTTTCGTACCGACTTCCACATTTCCTTACATCTGCATAATCTGTACTGCATATTCTAGACTTTCTGTTGTAGTACTCCGTCCCTCCGTTAGTGCTTCGACCATTTTCAACTTATCTATTCCTAGTGGCAGCTAGCAGATGTCTTATAACCTTCTCTCTTCTTCTGGTAACTGTCTCCTATAGATTTTTTCCCTCACTATTCTGTCCAGACGTTCTATGATCTCATAAATTTTGACATGCGTCGATATCACATTTCAGATGCCACCAGTTTCGTTTTCTCCAGATTTGCGACGATCCGCCTTTCAAAATGGTTCAAATGGCATTGAGCACTATGGGACTTAATATCTGAGGTCATCAGTCCCCTAGAACTTAGAACTACTTAAACCTAACTAACCTAGGGAGATCACACACATCCATGGCAGAGGCACGATAGAAACCTGCGACCGTAGACGTCACGCGGTTCCAGACTGACGAGCCTAGAACCGGTAGGCCACTCCAACAGGCCGAACAGCCTTTCACTTCCACACAGTACTGTGCTGCAGATGTACGGTTTGAGGATCTTGTCCATCGTTTCCACGTCATTATCTGAAACCATTAGAGCTCTTTTACCGAAGTTTTGTTTTTTTAACCTGTTCCTGACACCTTCCTTGTGAAAGGCGTCCATCAGTCCACCTTTCATACAATTTTATTCGTTCGTAATTTCGTGATTTGTCTGCACTTTCTCATATTTCACATCCCAGGGAGGAAGATCGCGCTGCAAACTGAAAAAGAGTGTGTTTTGGTGCCATTGTTACAGCATTTGACATTAAGCACACTGTGTACCTCTACCGACATGAATAAACGTTGGCCTGTATTAATGTTGACATAATTAAAAACGCTTGGACTGGTTGAATTAAGCGGGAAGTTCTTGGTTTAACTTGCAGTGACAACCGGGGAAAGTTAGTCGAATATAATCTTCCGCCTGGCAGTCGCCAAGGACGTCTGCTCAAGCATTTTAATAAACTGGAGGAGATATCAGTTCTTCTTCCGCACCTACGCGCTAGGGACGCCACGTTCGAAATTTGGACGTTAATCCGAGTAGAAAGTTTTGAGGCGAAGGAACCAGGCGTGATCCCTCTTCTGACAAGAGTAGACTTCTGCTACCACTGACAGACTTATCTCGGTGTGTGGTCAGTCCAATCTCTACATGTTTGTTCGATATCGGTGCGCAGAGGATGGGCACTCTGGGTTTTCGACTGAAGTTACCTGCGCGCTGATGGGCAGTGTTACTGTTGTTGCTCCGTTGTCACCTAAGCAGGACGTGCTGCTTCTGTGCGCACTCGAACGGCGATTCTGAATGGGAGCTAGTTCAGTTTTGAGTTCGGGTTCCTAGTGTGATGAACCTGAACCGTTAGGAGCAGTGCAGGATTATTGCGAGCGATATTCCCGGCGCTGTTTTATTTAGATTCTGATGGAATCTAATTTGTCCCTTAATAAGTCACGATTCACTTAATATACCGTGCGCCAACTCAACTTCACTGATTCTTTTCGCTGCTAGTCACATGTAGACATTGAGAATTTTTTTATTACTGGGAAATAGTGAACTTTGCTTTCTACATCTCTGTGGATTTTAATCTTTACATATGAACAATTGCGCGTCCACGTTGTGTTCCTTAGTCAACCGAGTCGTCGCTGAATAATGATGACCTTTAAGTTATTACAGTTTGCTTGTTAGGAGCGATAGTGTTAGGATTTTGTTCGTGTTCCATATTAAATGCAGTTCAGGAGTGGGTTCCATCTTCGTGGACAAATGTTTTTCATTCAGCTGTTAAGCTTGGCTACACAGTGCATGGCAGCACACTTTCTCTCTTCCTAAGATATCTAAACCCACTTAGCCTTTAAAAGAGAATTAATAGGAAATATTCAGGGAAGTGTAATTTTTCGTGCATCTACTTGGTTTGTTAAGCTTCGTTACAAAGTGCATGTCAGCACGCTTCTTCCTAACAAGGGAACCTCCCCGTCGCACCCCTTTCAGATTTAGTTGGCACAGTGGATAGGCTTTGAAAAACTGAACACAGATCAATCGAGAAAACAGGAAGAAGTTGTGTGGAACTATGGAAAAAATAAGCAAAACATAGAAACTGAGTAGTCCATGCCAAAGATAGGCAACATCAAGAATAATGTGAGCTCCGGAGCGCCGTGGTCTCGTGTTTAGCGTGAGCAGCTACGGCATGATAGGTCCTTGGTTCAAGTCTTCCCACGAGCAAAACGTTTAATTGTTTATTTTTAGACAATTATCAAAGTTTAGGCACTCACACATATCTAAGATCACGTAGCCTGTAAAAGGGAATTACTAGGAAATATTTAGTGAAGTGTAATCTTTCACCGATCGATCTCAAGTTCGGTAGAAAGATTTAAGTTGAGTTTTTCTCGTTAGGGTAGAACACAGGACTAAATTCCACCAAACAATTATGGAGCTTCAGGTTTCTGACACCCAGGGGCAGGCAGACAATTTTGAATACTATTTACTTTTAACTGGAAGCCTACAGCCACGTAAGATATACAGGCAATAATCAGTGGGTGCCTTTTACTACCTTCGGAAATCCTATTTAACCGTGCTTCCGAAAGAAGAAAATTCTTTCCCTTCTTCGGCTAATGTTTTATTTCTCATTTTGTTAATCTCCTTTCTACTACAATTCATCACCATTTATACGCTTAATTTAGCTTTAAGACTATTTTGTGGTAAATATATTGTCTATGTTTTTCAACAGATCTTCCGAAAATCAGCTCTGAAGGATACCATCAATGGTGACGTTGGTGTTTGATAAAATACGTCTCAAGAAGGAAAGTAACAAACCGAATGTTCGTAATTACAGCGTTAAGAAAGGGACTTAAGATTGTTCTGAAACTGTGCATTACATCTATGATATCCCCAAACAGATTCAACAGAATCAGCTTCTGTCAGTCTCAATTAACCAAGAAGACGTTTGTTATGCTAACAGACATTTCCGTCATCAATAAGCAAGGCTGTTAATAAATGTGAATTTTACATCAGTTACCTTACACATGCCTATAAGTGTTGTGTTTCATAACCCATAGGCGCACGGACGTACAGAAAATAGTTACTTCCAGACATGCAAGGAAACTGAAAAAAATTGAGTTACCGGCAAAACACAGACGTATCATCTATTAAATCTGTCAGTAATGTCCTACTACACTGTCGAACTATAAATATATAACGAAATATCCTCAATGTCCAGTGTGTACACACATGAATTGACTTCAAACAATCAGAAACATAATGATAAGTGTCTCAGCTAAAGTATCATAGAATGGTAAATAAACACGCTACCCTCTTAAGGGGAGCCGGAATGATGAAAATGACAAAATTAATGCTTTTTGTTTGTTTTTTCATTATAAAATGAATTCTAAGTGTGTTTTTTATCGTTGCAAAGTTGACACGCCGCGTAAACGGTTGTAGTGACTTGGCGAGTCTGTCACACTGGCTGCAAGCAGGGTATCTTTGCGAAATTAGAGACTGTTATGTTTTCCAACGTTGTATGGCTTTATCTCTGTGACAAGTGCCGGTTCATATCGGTAAACATAAACGCTATACTGTGTGTGTTGACTTGTGAATTTTGCTTTGTGTTGTTTAGCTGTTCAGTTTTGCATATTTGACGAATTTTGCTCTTACCTGTTTTACATATTTGGTTGGTGGATATCGGTTGCCCCGTTTCAGCAATCGAATTTTAAGAAAAGGCACAATGAATGGAAGAAGAATCTTTTGTTGTTTCTAAGGGAGATGCTGCCCAGACTGATTCACCGACTACTCCAAATCAATGTGATAGAACTTCTTCCAGCAAGAAACTTTGTGACACCAAAGAAAAATTTGAAACTGTGAAAGTAACAGTAATGATGTGAATGAAATAATTAACATTTCCTTGCTCTCTAATATTTTGAAACATAACGCATTATGCCAAATTCTCCAAGAAAGAGGACAGGAATTGAAAATAACTTCGCACATTGGTTTGGCAGGTAAAATTTTATTGAAGTGTAACAAATGTGCTGTAGAAGTTTCGTTTCCTCATTCTAACAGTATTCCTCGTAGTGATAATAGTGGAAAGAGGGTGTATGATATAAATGTTAGGCTAGTGTATGGCTTGCGTTGCAATGGCATGGGCTGTCTTACAGGGACAATGTTATGTGGAATTATAAACTTGCCAAAACCACCAATTAAGTTTGGATTTTATAATGAATTGGTGGGATCTTCCGCTGAAGATATTGCTGAAGCAACAATGAAGAAAGCAGTTGAAGAAGCTGTGACAGATAATGGGAATTGTAGAGATGGAAGTAGGGGAAGTGCAATTTTTTCCAGATCACAGGAGTGGTATAATGTACGACACACAAACTATCTAGGAGATGGTGATTCTAATGGTTATAAAGCTGTTGAGGAACTCAGACCTTGTGGCAATGAAATTCACATTAAAAAACAGGAGTGCATTGGACATATGTAGAAGCGCATGGGGACTTGCTTGCGCTAACTAAAGCAGACATTACGATCTCAGAGGCTTAGTGATGGTAAGACCCTTGGAGGAATAGGAAGATTGACAAATGAAACGGTCGATAAATTGCTGAGGTATTGTGAGTGTGCAATTAGGCTAAATACAAGATGCATTGAGCACATGAGGTGATGACTCATGGTGTAAGTACCAATCAGGAAAGGAATATACCCATAAAAACAGTTTGCCAAAAGCTGTAATTGATGTAATTAAGCCCATATTCAGAGATTTATCACAGCCACGTTTATTGGAAAAGTGTTTACATGGGTCAACACAAAATTCAAATGAAAGTGTATATAATTTAATTTGGATTAGGATTCCCAAAAGAGTGTTTGTACATAAATACATTGCATTTTGGAGTGTATGATGCAGTGGCAACATACAGTGAAGGAAACATTATCAAATGTGATGTGATGAAACGTTTAGGATTCCAACCAGTACACAACACCATTTCCACAGTGTGCCTAATTGATGAAGAAAGACTAAGAAGTGCAGGAAGAAGAGACAAAAGCCTACAAGATGCAGCGAAAGAGAAGAAAAAACCAGTGAAAAGGAAACTAACACAGGAAAAAGAAGAGGATGCTGATAATCCATCATATGGGGCAGGAATGTATTAAAAAACTTTGAAAGCCATTTCCCATTACTTTAAAATTTTCATTCCCATTACTTTAAAATGTTCATTCTTCATCAGCAAGTGCAGACATTGAGAATAAAGTGTGCTTAATGTGCGATGGTAGTAACAGTAGCCTCTCATGATGTGATGGTTTAGATACAAGTGAACATGAAGCACAGGAATACAGACCTCTTCGTAACCCACATTGAGGTAAGTTTAGTAGTGGCAATTGTGAAGTAATCACAAATTCGGACATAGGTACTTGGACTAATTCGTTCACATCCTCCATGACAAACGAAATTATACAGAAAAGCCCTACTAAAATTGTAGTTTTTGTGTATCCCTTACATGAGAACAGAAGAAAATTTTCAAATCTTTAGTGCAAGAACTTTACCAATTGGAGAAAAAAGGGATTGTAAATGGCTTGTTTATTCAAAATTTACTGACGAAGTTTTTAGTTTCTGTTGTAAACTTTTTTGTATCAGTGAGTGCTGTGAATTGTTGGACTCTGTGATTGGATTCATTGACGAAATCAGCTTAAAGAACATGAACAATCATTTAACCATATAAACTGTACAAAAGATAGATAGAATGTGAGATACGTTTGAAGCAAAAAAGTGGTATTGATTAAATTGAACTCGAACAACGGGAAAAACAGAAAGAAGATTGGCGTCAGGTTTTGAAAAGAATTATACTCACCACCAGGTGCCTAGCACAAAATAATGTGATCTTAAGGGGAGCCAGCGACAAGCTCTATCAAGAAAATAATGGTAATTTAGTACATTTGATTGAAATGATAGCAGGAACTGCCCTGTTTTGCAGGAACATTTAAGGTGGGTGAAAACTCAAGAAATTCATGACCATTCTCTTGGGAAAAAAAAGATTCAAGATGAACTCGTAAATTTGCTTGCCAACGAAGTAAAAACCGGCGTTGTTAATTTTGCGAAGGAAAGTAGACATGTTTATGTAATACTTGACTGCGCACCTGATGCAAGCCACAATGAACAAATGAAATTGACTGTTATGTTTGTAAATTCATCAAAAGACACAGTTACTGTAGAAGAACACTTCCTCCACTTTCTCAGCGTCACTCCAACAACAGGAGAAATTTTGACTGAAATCCTTTTGTCGAAACTAGTTCAGCAAGGACTAGATATTCGTGACTGCAGAGGACAAAGTTACAATAATGTTGCATATGTGAAAGTTCATCGAAGTGGTGTTCAAGCCAAAATCGTAAAGTGCTATCAAAGAGCATTTTATATGCCATGTGCTAGCCACAGTCTTAATCTTGTATTATCAGATGCAGCAAAATCAATAGCAAAACATTTTTTGGTGTAATTCAAAGCACACACATTGCTTTCAATGCATCCACTCAGAAATGGGAAATCTTACTGAACAGGGTACCAACTCTAACAGTAAAGAAATTTTCAGACATTCGATGGGAAAGTAAGATGTAGAGTTTCAAAGCTGTACGGTACCAGACGAGAGATGTCAGAAATGCCCTTCTTGAAGTGAGCAACAGCACTGTTGAGTCGGAAACAAAAAGCGAAGCATACTCGCTTGCTGTGAATGAATTACAAAGCATCGATTTCATTATGGTCGTTGTCACATAGTACGACCTTCTCTTAGCCATTAACTCAACAAGTAAAGCGCTTCCAGCAGAAAACATGGACGTGAAAGCAGTAACTCAATACCTCGAAAGTCTAATGAAGTTTATTGAGCATTTCCCTGAAGAAGGTTTAGCTAAAGCGCAGATAACAGCGAAAGAGATAACTAGAAGATTACAGATTGAACCAAAATGTGGAGGAAAGAGAATTGGCAAGAAGGCAAAACAATTTATGAAGTTGACGACCTGGTTTGCAGAGCTCATTCTTCAGAGGAGAAATATAAAAACATTTTCTACCCTGTCGTTGATACTGTTGTGAATAAATTTGAAAGAAAGGTTTGGCCCACTGGCTAGGTATTCCGAAATATTCCGCTTTTTGTTTTCTCCAGAAAGTTTAAAATACATACAGGACGAAGAGCTGAAAATGTTATGTGTAAACCTTAAGAAAGAGCTAAGTGTAAACATAAATGGTGAACGTTCGCAAGACAGTATTGCATCAGCCTTTTTGAAAGAAATGAAATGTTTAGAGAAATGGGGTCAAAGTATACAAAAACTCCTATGTTAATACGGAAACACTTAAATGACATTGGAAACCTATTTCCCAACATTTATATTGCCTACAGAATTTTTCTAATCGTGCCAGTGACTGTCACCTCCGCTTCAAGGAGCTTTTCGCGTCTAAAGAGTATCAAGAAATATTCCAGAAACAGCATCCTTCTAGAACGCCTATCTTCTCTTGTCACGATATCAGTGGATCATGTTGTGGTTTCAGGATTGAATGTAGAAGAGCTTATTGATGAATTTGCTAGTCAAAATGCACGGAAAAGTTTCTTATGTAAAGCAGAAACCCTTAATGTTTATAACTTACTTAATTTCTTCTATATACAGAGCACACTCAACCGATGAAAACATTTTAATGTATATCTTGAACATCACTTGTGAACCTTCTTTGATTTTGACTGTTATGAAATTGGAAATATTCACATAGCTAAATTAGTTTTTATTTTTAATGTATTAGTAATTACCATATCTACTAAGATTTCATCTCCGCTTAGTTATTTTCCTTTCGCAAGGACAGTGTTTTGATACATTGGTAGTCTGGTAGTAAGTCAATGACAAATCTTAGAATGCTTTTGAATGTGACGAAGGTATATTACCAGTGCAGGAGCAGGGACGGTGACGGGGGGTGAGGGGGGAGGGGAGAGCCCCGCACGGAAGTTTTGCACATGGACTCGGCCAACTAAGTTCAGTCCTGCAGCACACACAAAAGAACAGCGCAAGTGCATGCACTAGTTACGTGTTATATGGATTCTGACCAGTGACGAGACAACTGACCATCACAGGTTCTGTTCAAAATGAGCACCAGCACTGACAATACACGCTTCCAGTCTGGTGCGGAATTACTGGTGACGACAGCTGCATACATGTTAGTATTTCGACGGGGATGTCCAGCAACCTGCTGTAATATGGCGTTGCATATGAACGATAGTAGCTGGTACGTACTTGTAGAAAGCATATCTCAGTTTTCCCACCTGTTACAATATTATTGTACAAATCATGATGTATTCTCTTTATTTTACATATTTCTAAGCTATTGCTGGGGCTACAGTCAAACCAATGTCATTTTATGTATCATTTATTCTAAGAGTACTGTGGTGAAATTGAAATGCGAATTTTTGAAGTCTGTCATTTCATTCAGGAACTCGTTATTCCCCATGTGGTCATGGATGAATATTTCTATTTGTTCTCAGTTTGTAATGTATTTTGTCAACCTACATCTGTAATACGCTAACAGGAGTTGCAGAAAACATGTAAACGTCTGACACCACATAGATCAATAGATCGATAGTCAAATCGAAACAATATGTATATTGACCGCCATCTTGTCCACTGCACTACAGATTTGTTCGTGCGATCGTGTTTCCAAGTTACTGTTACGTTAGTGAAAATTTGTGAACAGTGATCAACATAGCCAAGAGAGCCACGGAAATGGAAACACCTCACTCATCTCAACGAGACTTCCAAGTCAGTTGAACAAGGTGATCGTCTGTTACAAACCATTTTCATGCAAACATCAGTCAAGCTTCCAAAGTGACATCGCCTCTTAAAAGTTTCCTCTTCTTCCACAGGATAACCACAGCACTTATGAAAAGACTATGTAACATCAGTATAATCTTATCGCGAAATTGTTTTGTCAGAAGATGAGGTATTCCCTCGAAACATGTAGCTAAATAAATAAATAATACAATTGTTAACAAAGTTTGTGACTGTTAGCGGATATTTACAAAACCTTGACATATTTCTTGAGACAGTCACGGTCGAGAAATAGTCAAAATGACTTCAAAGTCTTTTCAAAAATTGATTTGGGTGACACATATCTTCAAATATCACTAGAGAAGAATCTCAAACCGTGTGTGTTGTGGTCACTCGTTTGGGATTATTTAAATATTTGCATTTGCCTTTTGGTAGTGCTTCCGCACCTGCCATTTTCCAACAGCATTTGGAACAGCTGACTGCTCAAATACGACACTGTTCAATCTTCTGTCGTAGCAGGTCGTAGACCTGAAGAACCATTGCAAATTTGGGTGAACTGTTTCGTCTGATGTAGGGCTAAAGTGTAGACTGGACAAGTGACTTTTTTAAACCTGAGTTGAAGTATCTTGGTCATGTCATAAATAGTCAAGGTGTACGTGCTCTTCAGTAGTATTTGTTAGCCATACGAAATCTTCCAGTTCCTCGCAATGTCACAGAATTGCTGTCAGTCTGAAGGAAAATGAACTATTATATTCGGTTCATACCGAAAGCTGCACAAATCACAGCTCCATTGCATCCGCTTGCGTCACAAGAATGTCCCCCTTTGGACAGACGAGTACCAAGTAGCTTTTCCAAAACTTAAAGATGCAATGCTCAGTGATCGATTCTTGGTTCATTTTCATCGTGGCAACCAGTTGGCCGACTTGCTGCCCGAGCGGTTCTAGGCGCTTCAGTCCGGAACCGCGCGACTGCTACGGTCGCAGGTTCTAATCCTGCCTCGCGCATAGATGTGGGTAATGTCCTTAGGTTAGTTAGGTTTAATTAGTTGTAAGTTCTAGGGGACTGATGACCTCAGATGTTAAGTTCCGTAGTACCCAGAGCCGTTTTGAACCAAACCAGTTGTGTTGCAAGTTAACGCTTCCTCTTACGGAATCGGTTCAGTGCTTTCGCACAGAACTGCTGATAAAGACAGGTCTACTGCTTCGAATCAAAAATGTTGTCCAAAGCTCAGAGTACCTACTCACAAATAGAGAAACAGGCAGTGGCTACTGTGTATGGGATCACCAAATTGCACCATTACTTGTACGGCAGAAAATTCTACTTAGTAACGGATCACAAGCCATTGCAGCCCTTTCATTCGATGAAGTCGGTTCCTGTGCGAACTGCTCAAAAATTGCAAAGATGCGCTTTGTTGTTGTCTCAATACCAGTACGAGATTGTGTATCGTCCGACAGCTCAACATGCTAATGCGGACGCACTTTCAAGTCTTGTGATTGGACCTGATACAGACTTTGACGTTTCTACTGCATCTTGTTGTCACATCGATGTTCACGATTCACTCCTTTCCTCTGAACTATAGGAAAATTGCACAGGCCAGATTTGAACATTTTGATAAAATACGTTCGCGCATCTTGGCATCACCCTTTGCATAGCATAAAGAACTCTGTAGATCGCCGATGGTTTGCACGTCGGCATAGCAACACTATACAGAAAGGAGTGATCCTTGTTCAGAATGGCAGTGCACAGTACCGTGTGTTGATCCCCAAAACTTTTTAAAATAAATGTTGCAGATTCTTCACCAAGAACACTTAGGGATTGTTCGTATGAATCAGCGCGTCGACACTTTACTTGGCAGGTTATGGACGACCAAATAGAACACATGACGTCACTGTGTCACGCACGTGCGGAAAAGCAGACCGCTCCGCCACAAAAACTCTCTACTTGGCCTAAGTCGCAATCACCATGGCAAAGTGTGCACACTGACTTAGCGGGATCTTTTTGGAACATTCGTTAGTGATTGTGGAACGTGCTTACAGCAAATTTCCCTTACGTGTGCCAGTGAACTCGACGTCACGTAGGACAAGTGAGGCGTTGTCCTCCATTTTTAGCTTGGAAGGTTTGCCTGAAGTCGTACTGTCGGACAACGACTCTCATTTCACGTCAAATTAATTTGAAAGATTGTGTGAACGCAATAGCGTACATCATGTAACTAATGCACCGTCCTATCCACAGTCAAACGGCGAAGCGCAACGTTGTCAGGACCTTCAAGCAGCACATGGCCAAACTTCGCACCGCACACACCAGGGCTCAGGCATTGCAACTGTTTCTCGCCTCCAATCGCTCGCATCCACGAGGTGGACCATCGCCGGCGGAATTGCTACGCGACCGCCGTCATCGGACACTATTCCAACTGCTCCACCCTCCTCAGAATCCGGCGCCGAAGAACGGCAGCAAGTACGGCTTCGCGCCGCATAATGTGTTTTACTGGGTTTTTCGCGGCAGTAGTCGGTGGGTGCGAGGCGAGATCCTTCGTCGACTTGGCGTGTTCATGTAACTCATTTCAGGTCCAGACGAATTGCAGCGCCCACATCACAATAAAACTCGCCACTGTCATGTGCACGGTGATCCTTCTGTATCTCATCCGCCAGATTCACGGATCACGAGTACAGCGCGGCCACCGCAGCCGCCAGAGGATGTCATCACGACACCACGGGACGACCCCATGAGCAAGGAGCCTTCGCCTTCTCCAACTCCTCTTATCCTACCGACGAAGCTTGACCGGCCCACGTCACAGCAGCCGACGCCTTCTACATTGTGGTATGGGCCTCAGGAGGTGGACATGTACCCTTTTGGTAATATTACGGGGTACATTTTGCCAGAGCGAAGGCCGGATGGCGGGGTAGGACTGGAAGCCTGACGTCCCCTGCAGCCACAGCTTCCAGTCCATCAGAGCGTCCACACTCTTGCCTCCCCTGACGTTGTCGAGATCCCTATACGACGATGGTCCGTCGCTTTGCGGAGGTTCGGGTGGGGGGGGGGGGGAGGGGGGAAGGAGGAATGTTTCACCGTCAAGTAAAGCGCCGACATCACCAGTCGGGAACGTTACAGCAGAGAGGGCCGTAAAGAAGACGCCAGTCAATAGGACGCTGACCGATCCAACCCTAGGATTACAACGTGACTGCAGCGGCCTCTAGGCGAACAGAACAAAACCGCAGCTCCCGACTGGTCGCGGCCCAGTTCTACACACGCGTCAAGACCGGCGACCTGGACAGAAGTATCACCGTATTACTTAACTTATATCACGGATTGTAGATACTGAAGAGACTTCTTAATTGTCTGTCGCCATTTGCTTACAGACGCATCTATGTATTTCTGAAAGTTGAGTATTGCCATTTAATTTTCTGTAAAAAATCTCATTAATGCGATTAGCTTGAATTGTTGTCTAGTGATCCAAGAAGCATGTTTCCTTGTGTAATGGTACTTGAATTACGTAACCATTACGGCACCTCACCTCAACCTCTCGATACCAGCAATATTCTACTGTGTTTCTGTAAAATAGTTAACATATTTCTGTGACAACATTCAGATTTGATTTGATTAATGTCGAGGTACTTCGATACATCGATATGTATATATTGCAATGATATTATTCTTATGTGTATTCTTTCTTTTGTCACTATGATCTTTGACATACTTGTAAACTCTGATTTATGGGAGCGTAAGCCGTTATCGGAAAGTCAAGCTTTGGTCGTCATGTTAAAAAGACGCAAATTGTAGTCAGTTTATGAAATGTGAACTTTAACAGTGAGGAAGATATTTTCAAGTATGTTTTATATTGTGAAGTGATGTTTTGGAACGAGCTACGTGATATTGCAACAAAAGTAATAAAAAAAGAAGTGTAACTTAAATTCGGAGTGCTGATTACTTTTTTACATCACCATTGTCCTAACTTGCAAAAGTTTAATCTTCAAGAGTGGTTTATGAAACACATCTATAAAACTTTTGAATATCGCAGAATAACACCTACGCCCCTTTGCATCCGAGCTTGGAATCATCACTACCTAGATTTTCGACGATTGGGCCATGAGTTCACAACGAGACCAGTGTGGGAAACACGAAAAGATGAGTGCCTAGTTTATCCATTATTAACTGTGCTCTAATGACACCTGCCACATAATATAACTTTGTTGTTGCCTGAAATGCAATATTTAGCAGCGTGAGCAACACTACAATCATAATTAATTTTTGACCTTTGTTGTGGTAGGGTTATTAGACTAGACACCACATATTTTATACCTAGGCACGATACAACAATTTGCTGCCTCTCCCAGGTACCAGACATAGTGGTGTGTGATTTCTTTGCAACGGATGTCTGATTGACACCTAGTTAAGAAATGATGAATATCGTAGTTATCCAGAGCTTAAGTGCTATTTTCCTACTAAGTGACAATGCTCCCGTGTTTGTCACGTGAATTCAATAAATTTTGTTTAAAAAATAACATGCCTCATGTGACGCCTACGCTGTAATACTCTGAGTGGTATTTTGAAGAATGTGTTAACCGGAATCAGAAGTCCGCCTTCAGTATTTGTGATTCTCGTTTGCAGAAACGTTGAGATAGTTCTGTGAATTGGCTTAGTATTGCATTTAATACCACCTGTCATGAGACGCGTAAGACCACGTCGGCCAAATTAATGTTTGTATTCTTTGTTTAATTCCCCTGTCGTCGTTGAATGATCTTCTACCAGAGCGTCTTGACCCTGAGAGTATTAGGGCTAAATGGGAGGTAGAGAAAAAATAGCAGTTCTCTTGCGCGTCAGACAAAGTCTCGTAGGTACAATCGAGGGAAAACCATGTCTTCAGTGACAGTGGGCTGTGGGAAGAATTTCTGGGAGCAAGAAAAGGTGAACAGGGGATCATAGCCAAAATGTTGACACGGTATCTCGGGCTTTGAAAGTACATCAAAAGTTTGTCCCATGTTAGCTTCTTCCTCCAAGACTTTAAAACTCGTCAGAAAATTAGGGCTCGTTCAATCCCATTGGTACTGAGTTGTACTGAAGCAGGGGATGATACATAATTAATTATAGAAACTCGGCAATCCATCGTAAGTTTCTAATGAAATTGGGGGAGGGAGATTGATTCGTCGTATCTCCATATTTTGGGTAAGCTATGCTTCTATTGGAGTACTTTGGCAAGCAAAGAGAGAATGCTCTTTCTGGATGGGCGATCTGAAGGCGCGGCTCAAGCCCAAGAGAGAGAGAGGAGGGAAGGGCTTGTGCGGTACATTTGGAGCAGTCTAGCTGCCACGAGCACACGAGTGTTATCCACGACGGGGACGAGTATCACCTTGTAACAGTGGGACCTTTTAGTTTTTGAAGGTTTCTGTGTGGTGGGTAGCCACCTTCAAACTCTTTGGTTCCACACTGACACTTACTTATTGGTTTGGAGCATTGACATCGGGACGGCTGCTTCTAATTCCATCGCGAAAACACGTCATTGGGATGTACTTGCTGTGAGACCATTGTGGCACGCATCATCACACAACGGAAGCTAATGACGAGCTCCCGTCTGCAGTGCTGCATCTCAGTGGGCTGGAGAGTTAAGGAACTTACTTTTGTGTCATTCAGTCTTCACAGTGCCCACGGAACTGCGGCTGACTCAGTATTTAAATGATCCTTCAATTAAAATTTTCAGAATGGAGTTATAGTGGTAAAGTGTGACTACCTTGTATGTTTACAGTAACAGTAACTACCCACTGTCTGTGTGGCACCTTAATTGGGCTGTTTTGGTGCCTAATGATTTGGACTGGCACTCAGTTCATTTGGTAAACTCATTTGGGTTCTTAAGTGGTAAAAGAGGTGCATAACGTTTAGCATAGATTATTTTTATTTAATTAAGGTGATATCTTATGTGTGTTATACTTGTCTGCTCTGTTTTATAGGTCATAAAAGTAACTGTACTCCGCCCATGTGAAATTGGTGAGACAGCCGCTAGCTCCCAAATCCGAGTGTAAATATCAGCATCTGATCACGTTTTTCAGGCTGAGACCTCGGCTTTCTTCTCCGGCACACCCTGCATTGTTACTTATGCTAGTAACGTTTTAAGATAGTTTTGATAAGAATGTTTTGGTTGGATTTCACTAACTCTTTGGTATTTGTTTAAATTTGGTTTTGCCTAGTAAAGACTACATCAAAGAAGTTATTTATTCTTTCTTTTCTCCTTTCTTCCTTTCCGGATTTTTTTAAAAATTTTGTTTGGCCTAGTAAAGACCACACGAAATAAGTTATTTATTCTTTCTTTTCTCCTTTCTTTCTTTCCAGTAAATTTTCGTTGTGTCCTTATGTTTTTCTCTTCTTTCTTCTGTTCACATTGCACCTGCCTTTTTCTTTGTTTCCTCTTGGAAACCCTTGAAACCTTTTACTTTTGCTCTGAACCTTTCTCCATTGGATTTATTTCCCTCAGGTCTGTTTTAACTTCTTTTGTCTGTGTCATTGATGTTTTGGGATTTCTGTCAAAGAAGTTAAAAATTCTCTTTGTAATCCTGTTTTCATCTATACTTTTTAGGTGTCCATAGAATGCAACTCTTCTCTTCCACATCATATGTGATATTCGCTCTACTTTTTCATAAACATCTATATTACTTTTTAGCTTCTATTTCCCATTCTAGTATTTTCCTGTTTATTTTCCTTTCCTTCTTTCCTGTTTCACCTTTGGCTGTAATTAACGCAAGCATTGTAACGCATATAGGCATTACAGTTTTGTAGTGCTGCAGTTTTGCATTTATGGAGACAGATTTCTTGTTATAGAGGTACTATTTTGTTAGTTGAAAATGCACAGGTATTCTCCTTGCCCTTGCTTGTCAGCTCCTTTGTCAAAGCATTTGAATGCCTCTTTCACCTTGATTTTTAAATTTTGTAGCCTTTTCTATTCTGCCACAGTCACTTTCTATATATTTCCTTGCCTCCTTCTCATCTGTCATGTACTTTTTTCGAAAGTTATATGTAGCCCTGCATTTGAAACTGTCTATTGTAGGAGACTTATCTGCATTGTTGATCCGCTTCAGATTCAGCAAAGATGGCAAGATCATCTGCAGAAGCTAAAAAATCAAAATTCAGATTATCCTGTTTTCTCCCAATTGTCATTCTCCTACTTCCTTCTTCTTCTGTTCTACTCCTCCATGCCCTGATTACATTTCCAGCACACAGCTGAACAACAATTGGGACGGTCCACTTCCTGCATTACGCCAGTTTTGATCTCAAACTTTTGCCTAAAAATTTAATTTAGTATTTTGTAGTTGTTAGTGTATCTTTTATGATTTTACAGATTTGTTGTCAGCTCCAAACTCTTTTAGGACGTTGAATAATGTTTCCTTCTCAACTGAATCATATGCTTTTTTTGAATGTCATGGAAATACTTTTCAATCTCATTCTTCTGTACCTCACTATGAACTTCAGATTTAAAATTTGTTCCACACAGGATCGTCCTTTTCCAAACCCTCGTTGGTACTCTGCTAATTACTGACCCATTCGGCTTTCCAGCCTGTGTTGGTAATGGTTTGAAAGAATTTTGTAAATCACAGGAAGGAGTGATATTCCTCTATAGTTGTTGGGGTCACTTTTATCTCCTTTTTTGTTAGTTATTGTCGCCTCTGAAACTATTTGACATTACTAGTATTTCTAAAATAATTTTGATCGGTGGTCTGAGCATCTTTTGGACACATTTAGACAATTCTTTCATATTGTTCCTTACAGCGCCTTTCTAGTATTTTAATTAAATTTGTGGCATTGAAATAAAAATTCTTTCATTTTTCTTCTGAGCTTCTGCCCAGTAGTTTACCATTCTTGGATCCCCACATCCTTAATCGTTTCAATAAAATTAGTTTCACAGTTTTTGTGCTTACGGACTATTATTTTGAATTACATCAAATGGGGCTCTAAATAATTTTCCAGTCTGAGTTACAACGCATTATGTGTAGAGCTCGTCAGCAGGAGAGCTAAGCGTTGTTGATCTTGGGAATATGTGTTAAATATATAGAAAACTCGACTGTGCAATATGTTGTAATTCGCTCTAATCTGCACACTGTTTCGACTGCTATGTGAATAAGCACTTCCAGTCAATGGCAATAAGAGCGTCATACTAGATGAGAAAGTGAGCACCCGTTAGTGAGGTTATTGCAGAATGTACACCAACTGATTTACCTTACCTTGGCTGCATACTTCCTCCCCATCTGACCTCATGATGCTGTGAGGAGCTCCTGTTTCAGACAGCTCTACCTCGGAAAATCTGGGGAGATAACGGAAATCGAACAGTTTACAAAGGGGACCAAGAAAGAAAGATATACTACTAATAGTGTGTTTGGAAAAATAAGTAATGTTCTTTTTCGTCAGAGTGATGGTACTTACTTTGCCAACTGTCCACCACTCGGCATGATGAGTGCAAACCAGCAGCTGTATTCTAAATTTAAGAAGCATAATGGAAGCCATATTGACAGATTTGATTTGAATATTTGTCACATCCCAAGTTATAGATCAGTTCACAATTAATTATCTGTTTCACTGCTTCTGCTAAATTGCTGTTGATTACACACCATCAAAGAAAGCCCTACCTTGTATCACATAGTTGTTTATTAAATAACTAACAGACTGGGTAATGGAAGTCGCCCTGTAAACTGTCCATTAGTGCCCCACCCACTAGTATGCAGGTCAATGGCAATCACCTTGTCAATTAACAATCATTGCCACACCCTGAAAACTGACCATCGTTTCCGTACGCAATAGCGTCCAAGGCAAAAGCAGTCACTCTGTAAATCGACTATCATTATTTGATGCAATAGTATCAGAATGACAGGCTTCCCAACAAGTAACCATCATTACCTCCATCAGTATCCATTTGCTGTTTCTGTGCTTCAGATACTTAGATGACACGTAAGGAAGACTGACAAAGCTAAATGGAGTGCAGAAATGTAAGAAGAAAACGAAACAAACTGATGCTGAAGGTCTAGCGATTAAAAAGGATGTCGTAAATTTTAAAATACCCCATAGCACTGTGAAAATCAAATTAAAAAGTGGAAATATTACATATCCGGATATTTAAGAGAAAATGCAGACAACATTTTTTAAAAAAAACCTAAAGCAACAATGTTTCTGTAGATGCAGTTCAGACTCGTTTATCAGCTGCTAGGGAGATTGGGGAAGCTATTCCAAAAAAGTTAAGAAGACACGGCACATAAAGGAGAAGGAACAAAAGGAAACAGTCTGTTAGCAAAAGGAGAACGTGGAGAACAAGAAGGGTCATGATATAGTATTATAGCAGAGAATGGATGAAGACTGGCAGTGATATTTATTAATGAAACGATAGACAAGACACGTAATACTCTATATGTCATCCGATTCGATCCAATAACCAAAGTGTGGATGACCGGTAATTCACAAATAAGTGTCCAAGTTGATGAGTTTATAGTTGGCAATGTAAGATAATTGGAATAATGGTAGTGACATGATTACATAATTTATTGCTTAGAATTAGGCTTCCTAAAAGGGGTTATACTGAATGAGATCTTCAGAGTTGTAGTAAAATTGTCAGTTTAACCAATGCTAATAATGAGGGAAAAGAAACGAATTAAAATTTGTTCCAGGGTTGGAACTTGAACTCATATCTCGTTGTTTAATCGAAACCGCCGCAGAACTATGGCTAACAGTGCCGCACGGGCTACAGAAGTACAATGTGCTCCCCAAGACAAACTTCACTTCATGACGTTTGTGCAGCAAAGGTTAGCTGTAGTACTGAGGTGATGTAACGGTTGGCATTCCTGCCTCGTCAGCAATCAAACCTTTGTTCAAGTCCTGGCTGCAGCACAAATGTTAGTTAATTTCCTCAGCTTCCATCATCATTGTAGATAAAGATGTGACTCAAATGTCTAGAGGAAAATTTAATAAGGTCTACAAAATCACCTACAATCCTTATAAACAAAGTTCCCTCTAATAAAGACAAATACGTTCAAACACTGATTGTAAATAAACTCAGTTTATTGTGCTTGATTTAAATGAAAGCGATTGATAATACTTGTGTTAAAGTTATACTATAACACCAACCGACAGAAAATGACATACAATAATTCATATGATAATAGAGGAAGAGACTCAACTGCAGTGTGGGAAGTGGCATATAATAACATTGCATCAGTTGAAACAGGCTCCCAAAAGTGTTTTACAGACGTGGTAAACATTCATGAACGTGTGATTCTTGAGTTTCTCCCGGCGTATTTGATAATAAAAATATCCACGGGTGTACTGCCGGTCTACAGTGTCCAACGGGCACAATATTTCGGCGATCATACATATCGCCATCATTAGGTGAAATGACGGACTGAGCTCCTGTGAACGTGCCGGCACGGAGATCCTTCCGCTATGGCTGCTCAGATGGAACTGGGTTCCCTCGCGGCGGCGGCCGATTTAAATACGCTCCGCCTGCGGTGCGCTCCCTCCGCTGTCCGCGCCCCGGGCCACGGTCGCGCGGTGGAACAGATTGCGACAGCGTCTGACGTCGGAGTGTTGGCTCAGTCCACCGTGGTCATCACAACTATACATTTGCTCGATTTACTCTTGATTAACCCAATCGCTGGTTCCCAAGCCTTGCTATGATTATAGACACAGTCACGGTTTATGAGGTCGTCATTGGTGCGAATTTCGATGGCCTCTCTAACAACGCTCTCCCAGTATCTCGACGTCTGTACCAGAACCCTCGTGCGTTAATACTCCATAGCTTGATTTTCCGACAAGCAATATTTAGCGACCGCCGACTTGCTCTGATACATCAGTCGAGTCTGCCTCTGGTGTTCACGGCATCGATCCTCGACGGCACGCATCGTCTGACCAATATACGACTTGCCACTTTGACACGGAAACTTGTACACGCCGGCCTTCCTCAAACCTAGGTCACCTTTGGCGCTCCCCACACTGATCTGTATTTGCACGCAGACAGCTGCCACCAACCTTCACGGAGGAATGGGGTGCTTAAAACTCTAGTACATAGGGCGCACACTATCTCTGCAGCAGGGAGTCCACCCCCGGAACTGGAACATCAGAGAACGGTATTTCGAAAAAATGGGTACTCAGAATGGCATATTCAACGTGCTCTCCGCCCAACCACTACAGCACAACCTGTGAAGATGGATGAAATCACGGGGGAGGAGGTAGGCATTGAGTTTATTCCATATACAGGCGCACTCTCGGGGAAAATCGCCCGCATTTTGAAGAAACACCGGATCGGAACTGCGTTTTGTCCTCCGAATAAAACTCGTGCACTGTTGGGGAGCGCCAAAGATGACCTCGGTTTGAGGAAGGCCGGGGTGTACCAGATTCCGTGTCAGTGTGGCGAGTCAGACGATGCGTGCCGTCGAGGATCGATGCCGTGAACACCAGAGGCAGACTCGACTGATGTATCAGAGCAAGTCGGCGGTCGCTAAATATTGTTTGTCGGAAAATCAAGCTATGGAGTATTAACGCACGAGGATTCTGGTACAGACGTCGAGATACTGGGACAGCGTTGTTAGAGAGGCCATCGAAATTCGCACCAATGACGACCTCATAAACCGTGACTGTGGTTATAATCTTAGCAAGGCTTGGGGACCAGCGATTGAGTTAATCAAGAGTAAATCGAGCAAACGTATAGTTGTGATGACCACGGCGGACAGAGCCATCACTCCGACGTCAGACGCTGTCACAATCTGTTCCACCGCGCGACCGTGGCATGGGGCGCGGACAGCGGAGGGAGCGCGCGCAGGCGGAGGGTATTTAAATCATTCGCCGCCGCGAGGGAACCCAGTTCCATCTGAGCAGCCATAGCGTACGGATCTCTGTGCCGGCACGTTCACAGGAACTCAGTCCGTCAGTTCACCTGAAGATTGCGACATGTATGATCGCCGAAATATTGTGCCTGTTGGACACTGTAGACGGCAGTACTCCCGTGGATTTTTTGATTATTCAGGAAAGTGTTATGTTTGATTTCACGTACAGAACGGTTCACATTAGTCCTGAAAGCAGATGGCGAGAGGTATTATTCGATTTTACAGGAGAATTTAAAAGATAGGTCGAATTGAAGCGCCAGTGTTATGTCTCCATTTCAGAGCGCAGCATCTAATTTAGTGCCGAGTTGAACATACATCTCATCGCAGAGGGGGCTCGTAAGTACCTTCTCATGAGTTATTCGATTTACCCATCTAATCTTCAACATTCTTCTGTAGCATCACATTTCCAATCACCGTCTTTGTCTGAACTGCTTATTGTCCACATTTCACTTGCACACGAGGTTATTATTCCACAGAAATATCTTCAGAAAGATTTCCTAACATTTAATTTTCCGTACAGTGTTAAAACATTTCTCCTTTTTCTAAACAGTCCTTCACTCGATTGTCGGTCTGCATTATGTGTCCACAGTACTTATCGTACTGCTGACCAAGACTGATAAGTTCCGTTGCTTCATAAAATATCAACACTTGGCGCTACAGTCGTGTAACTTTGCTGCGATCCGATAAATTTTGAAAAATAAACAAACGGCCGTTACTTTCTGAATTCGCAGCGGCAGTATCGCGCTCCTGAATGTGGAGTTACTGGGGCAGTTCGGTGTATTGCCCCGTGCAGGAAGTTGCCTGACGCGCACCGGTGGTCGCTTTGCGCTGTGACTCGACGCAGCTCCGCTGGCCTGGTATACCCGGCCAGCCGAGCGGTGGCTGGCTTTGACTGGCAACAGTTGCACGGCCGCTGCTGCCGCCGCCACTTCAAAGGCGGGCGGCCGCACTGGGCGCTGCTGGCGGCTGCCGGCTACTCGGCTGATGAGCGGCCCCTCTGCGCGCTGGCGGCCACAGCCCGACTTCCCAGTATTTCCTGCCTGTGGGCTGCGAACATTGCACGCTCTCATAACATTCACAACATTACCCACGAAAATGCGTTTGTCACATTTTAGAGTAATTTGTGAGGTCTTGCACGAAGGAATTCCCTCAAGGCTCAATTTTGGGTCCACTCCTATACAGGGTGTTACAAAGAGGTACGGCCAAACTTTCAGGAAACATTCCTCACACACAAAGAATGAAAATATGGTACGTGGACATGTGTCCGGAAAAGCTCACTTTCCATGTTAGAGCTCATTTTATTACTTCTCTTCAAATCACATTTATCATGGAATGGAAACACACAGTAACAGAACGTACCAGCGTGACTTCAAACACTTTATCACAGGAAATGAACAAAATGTCCTCTGTTAGCGAGTATACATGCGTCCATCCTCCGTCGCATGGAATCCCTGATGCGCTGATGCAGCCCAGGAGAATGGCGTATTGTATCACAGCCGTCCACAATACGAGCACGAAGAGTCTCTACATTTGGTACCGGGGTTGCGTGGACAAGAGCTTTCAAATGCCCCCATAAATGAAAGAGGGTTGAGGTCAGGAGAGCGTGCAGACCAAGGAATTGGACCGCCTCTACCAATCCATCGGTCACCGAATCTGTTGTTGAGAAGCGTACGAACACTTCGACTGAAATGTGCAGGAGCTCCATCGTGCATGAACTACATGTTGTGTCGGACTTGTAAAGGCACATGTTCTAGTAGCACAAGTAGAGTATCCCGTATGAAATCATGATAACGTGCTCCAATGAGCGTAGGTGCAAGAACATGGGGCCCAATCAAGACATCTCCAACAACGCCAGCCTAATCTGTGTTGATGACGTGATTGCACAATTCTCGTCAGCCCACACATGTTGATTGTGAAAATTTACAATTTGATCATGTTGGAATGAAGCCTCATCCTTAAAGAGAACATTTGCACTGAAATGAGGATTGACACATTGTTGGATGAACCATTAGCAGAAATGTATCCGTAGAGGCCAATCAGCTGCTGATAGTGCCTGCACGCGCTGTACATGGTACGGAAACACCTGGTTCTCCCGTATCACTCTCCATACAGAGACGTGGTCAACGTTATCTTGTACAGCAGCAACTTCTCTGACGCTGACATTAGGGTTATCGTCAACTGCACGAAGAATTGCCTCGTCCATTGAAGGTGTCCTCGTCGTTCTAGGTCTTCCCCAGTCGCGAGTCATAGGCTGGAATTTTCCGTGCTCCCTAAGACGGCGATCAATTGCTTCGAATGTCTTCCTGTCTGGAAACCTTCGTACTAAAAATCTGTCTCGATACAAACGTACCGCGCCACGGCTAAAGCCCCGTGCTAATCCATACATCAAATGGGCATCTGCCAACTCCGCATTTGCAAACATTGCACTGACTGCAAAACCACGTTCGTGATGAACACTAACCTTTTGTTGCTACATACTGATGTGTTTGATGCTAGAACTGTAGAGCAATGAGTCGGATGTCAACACAAGCATCAAAGTCAACATTACCTTCCTTCAATTGGGCCAACTAGCGGTGAATCGAGGAAGTACAGTACATACTGACGAAACTAAAATGAGCTCTAACATGGAAACTTAACGTTTCCGGACACATGTCCACATAACATCTTTTCTTTATTTGTGTGTGAAGAATGTTTCCTGTGATTTTGGCCGTACCTTTTTGTAACACCCAGTATATCAACCATAGGCAATGAAAACCTCACAGCTTCACTTTGCCAAATTTTGCAGGTGAAGCAAAAACGGTTTCTTAAAAAAATATAAAGTGATACAAAAAGTTGGTACGTATGTAATTGGAACAGAAGACAGGTCATTGTCAGATCTATGCACTTTCAAATCTCTACGTCTACATCTACGTGGTTACTCTGCTATTCACAATAAAGTGTCTGGCAGAGAATTCAATGAACCACCTTCAAGTCGAGTGTCTACCGTTCCACTCTCGATCGGCACTCGGGAAAAACGAGCACTTAAATTTTTCTGTGCGAGCCCTGATTTCTCTTAGATTTTGGACTTATTGGTAACAGGAATTACGAGTTTTCACAGAGAGATGTAGTTACAAGATTTTCATTGCCGACCATCGATATGTGGTAGGCAGTGGAAACGTCTCAATTGCATTTTGTTAAGTTTTCCATGAGAAGCAAAAACGGTTGATTAAAAGATATATGAAGTGGTACAGATAATATTCCTACATGTGCAACTATATAGTAGAAGCCTAGTTGTTTACAGATTAGAGCAATCCATGCAGTTTCAAATATTTGTTTGATAATGGAGGCACTGGTTACTGGAATTATGTGGTTTACACAGACAAATGCTGTCACATGGTTTTCATTGCATACCATCGATTACCTCAAACTCCCTACGGTTTACAGTAATCTATGTATACACTTCTGGAAATTGAAATAAGAACACCGTGAATTCATTGTCCCAGGAAGGGGAAACTTTATTGACACATTCCTGGGGTCAGATACATCATATGATCACACTGACAGAACCACAGGCACATAGACACAGGCAACAGAGCATGCACAATGTCGCCACTAGTACAGTGTATATCCACCTTTCGCAGCAATGCAGGCTGCTATTCTCCCATGGAGACGATCGTAGAGATGCTGGATGTAGTCCTGTGGAACGGCTTGCCATGCCATTTCCACCTGGCCCCTCAGCTGGACCAGCGTTCGTGCTGGACGTGCAGACCGCGTGAGACGACGCTTCATCCAGTCCCAAACATGCTCAATGGGGGACAGATCCGGAGATCTTGCTGGCCAGGGTAGTTGACTTACACCTTCTAGAGCACGTTGGGTGGCACGGGATACATGCGGACGTGCATTGTCCTGTTGGAACAGCAAGTTCCCTTGCCGGTCTAGGAATGGTAGAACGATGGGTTCGATGACGGTTTGGATGTACTGTGCACTATTCAGTGTCCCCTCGACGATCACCAGAGGTGTACGGACAGTGTAGGAGATCGCTCCCCAGACCATGATGCCGGGTGTTGGCCCTGTGTGCCTCGGTCGTATGCAGTCCTGATTGTGGCGCTCACCTGCACGGCGCCAAACACGCATACGACCATCATTGGCACCAAGGCAGAAGCGACTCTCATCGCTAAGACGACACGTCTCCATTCGTCCCTCCATTCACGCCTGTCGCGACACCACTGGAGGCGGGCTGCACGATGTTGGGGCGTGAGCGGAAGACGGCCTAACGGTGTGCGGGACCGTCGCCCAGCTTCATGGAGACGGTTGCGAATGGTCCTCGCCGATACCCCAGGAGCAACAGTGTCCCTAATTTGCTGGGAAGTGACGGTGCGGTCCCCTACGGCACTGCGTAGGATCCTACGGTCTTGGCGTGCATCCGTGCGTCGCTGCGGTCCGGTCCCAGGTCGACGGGCACGTGCACCTTCCGCCGACCACTGGCGACAACATCGATTTACTGTGGAGACCTCACGCCCCACGTGTTGAGCAATTCGGCGGTACGTCCACCCGGCCTCCCGCATGCCCACTATACGCCTTCGCTCAAAGTCCGTCAACTGCACATACGGTTCACGTCCACGCTGTCGCGGCATGCTACCAGTGTTAAAGACTGCGATGGAACTCTGTATGCCACGGCAAACTGGCTGACACTGACGGCGGCGGTGCACAAATGCTGCGCAGCTAGCGCCATTCGACGGCCAACACCGCGGTTCCTGGTGTGTCTGCTGTGCCGCGCGTGTGATCATTGCTTGTACAGCCCTCTCGCAGTGTCCGGAGCAAGTATGGTGGGTCTGACACACCGGTGTCAATGTGTTCTTTTTTCCATTTCCAGGAGTGTATCACTGAAAAGCATTTCAGATATAGGCCTTTCGGATATAGGCTTGAACTAAAAAAAAAAAAAACAATATTTCTTTGCAGCTCTATCAATTAAGTTCAGGTGTACCGGGTCTTTGTATAAGTGCTATTCTTGAAAAAAATCAGTCTCCTAAAATATTTTGCTCACTTGCACTCAATAATGTCCTACCGAATAATTTTCTTGCGTAACTCATTACTGACAAGGATAGTATTGACTCCACGAAAGGAAACAGTAGGAATAATGTATTATGTCACTCACACTCATCGTCTAGGCACTTTTTCAAGGAGGAAATCGGTATTCACAAATAAAATATTCTTTGTTAGTCATAATTAAAGCTGACATTGGCTCAGAAAGAAATTAAACGTATACCGATTTCTTTTATCATTTTTATCAATAACAGCAAGCGTCTCTCAGGTAGCAAAGCAAGTTTAAATCGAACTAAAAATCAATTCTTCTGGACAACTCCTTGCACTGTACGCACAGATATTAGTTATCAACTGGCAGACCTCAAAAAAGGAATTATATCTAGTTGTAACTGCAATTGCGTGTGTAGGTATCGAAAATGGTCTGTTTATTAAAACTAACCATGTACACAAATTCTGTAAACTGAAGCGTTCCACGTCATTTATACAGTAAATCGCTTTAATGATCTGTGAAACATGTAACGAACAAACTAATTAACTAATATTCAACATTTTTACAAAATATTAACGCTTGTACGAGATTTGTTCGGTAAATTATATCTAGTATCTTCATGCGCTTCTCATCACATCTGAATCCCGAACATGTAACTTACCTTTGTCAGTCTGACTACGCGGTTCGAAATTAAGGAAAATGATTATTCTTGGCCTGGTGCGCAGCTATGTACGCACCATTCCTTAGTATATTCACTGTATTCATGCACTTGACTTCCCAGCGATCGGTGGGGAGAGACAACACGTAAACCAATGGAGTTAGGAAGTGTCGTGGACGGAAACTCTAGGAGCCAGGTTCGTCATCAGAGGCACACTGGACCAGAACTCTGTCGTCACTGCAAGACATCGCGCTGTTCCGCATAACACGACCCTTGACTTTAATCTTTTTTTTCTTTTGGTCCACCAGTCTTCCGACTGATTTGATGCGGACCGCTAATATTCCTATCACTGCTAACCTGTTCGTGTCAGATTAGGAGCTAAACGACATCATTTATTTCTGGGATGCATTCCAGTCACTGCGTTTCGCGCATCTATCCTCTACAGTCTCTAGGTACCTTGCAAGTTATCCATTAATGCCCAGTCATCCGCCCCCTCTTCTTGTCAATGTTGTCAACTCTCGCTGCTGGGTCTGTGGAGACACTCCTCGTTTCTTATCCTACCAGTTCACCCAATTATCTGTATTATAATTGTATAGCACTTCTACAACGCTTCGATTATCTTCTGTTCCGGTTTTCCAGCAATTCTTGATTCACTACCGTGCGATGCTTTGTCCAAAATGTATTAGCTTGGTTCGTAAGTTCGTATCGATCTGTTTCGCATGTTAATATTACCGTTGCTATAGATTTATTTATCAGCTGTTATTTTTTCTTCCTAGTTAACTGTTGATAATTAAGTTTACATAAGCAGGAATACAGTGGGCATTCTGGACGAGATAACGATCTTATCTCAAGGTTACTGATAAGGACGTCCTGCGTCGGTTTACGCACTTAGACTCCTTGCTTCCCCTCCAGTTCCTCTCTCCAGGGGAGCCACCAGGAATTGATCAAGCTCACAGAGTAGACTCAACCAGGCAATTGTCTGGGACCAGTGAGGTTGATGCACCCCCTTGCCTCGCCCCCTCCACACACACCTTCGTGTCTTATAATTGTGGGAGGGGTTATTCACTAATTGGCGAGCACAGGAAGTTAACAGTATTACGTGACCCTCGCAATGCCCAGCAACTGCCGAGACAGCAACACCTGTCGTAACTTGTCGACTACTGTGCTGTAACCGCTACTAACAGTTAAAGGGCCAAGTACATCATTCCTCGCGGCCTTCTCTCCTGCACCAGTCAGAAACACACAGCCCTCCGTCTCCTTCCGTCCGTCATGCATTTGAACCTAGCGTGAGTGACTCCATTTTCAACTAGGTGACATCCCAGGTAGAGCAAGTATATGCAACATTACTATAAACTTCGATGGGTTTTATGACTGTTTCCAAGAATTCCAAAGACACACAGATTGGGCAGCTATCTCACTGCTGCGTTAGCTATCTGTGTATTAATAATGAGTATCCCTCAAACAGACGTAACGTTCCCTCCATCCCCCTCCCAGCTACACGTGATCCACACACCGTGTTGACGAACAATTACAATTCTAGGACCACGTTGACCGTAAGAGTGATCTTCCAGACATTTAAGTCGAATGATATTACGTCACTATAAGACATGTAAACAGGCGCAGATATAATCATATATGACTTCACCAGATGCAAACGAGAGGGAGAAATGGTTACAGTGCATCAGAAAAATTAAACTCTTCCTACACACGAAGTCATATTAGAAGAGGTCACGATACTATAAATTGGTATCTTACAGACAGAGCACTGTATACCCATAAATCAATTCTCCAAAGACCAGTTTTCCAACGTGATTCAAAACACGAACAGACGCACAATGGATGGGAAAGAAAGACTGAGCACGTACAAGTGTGGTCTGGAGGACCATATTGACGATGAGACGATGCGTGTCCCTACCGACACACGACCGCGAATCCTGCAGTAGCCACTGCGAGCCTGCACACAACCGTACAGTGACTCTCTCGCACGTCGCAGAGGAAGAGCCATCTCATTCGCACCCGGAAAGCTCGGGAAAATATCACACTCCTACTGGGAGATGGGAGGAATCATCGCGGAGTAGCGATCCATAATTGCTTTCCAACAGCTTTCGTCGTATAAATAACACTACCACAGTCGCAGCCTGGCCTCTGAAACAGTAGCCACGGATCGTCCTTGCACCGGCGGTATCAGCAGAAACCGGTGACATGAACAGACGACGTGTGCTGCCCGGTGAAGACCCGAAACAGCCAAAGGAATAAAAACGTGCTAATATTCGTTTATATCACACGCCTCTGTGTTGCTATATACATTCTTATTAACAAAAAAGCGTTTTTTAGTAGCAACAACATTCTATACTTGTACTCGTTACGATAATATCAGCTGACCTTGGAGATTAAGACTGTACCACCAACCGCATCTCACATGTCGTTAGAGCTGCGACAACACAATGTTGTAGAAGACGAAGCATAAATTAGGAGCCTAATAGCCAAATCAAAAAAGTTTTGTATCACCCTAGTTCCCTGAACTCCTGAAGATAGACGTTGACTATGGATATTGTATCACAGACACAGTCCCTTTGACTCTTCGGAGATGTCACTGAACCTGCCCAAACATGTTAACAACCATGCACGAGCAGCGCCTATTAGACGGAGAGGGTCAGACAGCCGATCAGTTCCTGTCCTTCCACCAACAAGGAGGTACACGGCCCGTGTTGTCTGTAGTTCAACCATGCCTAGACGGTCAGTACCGCTGTTCGATGGTGTCCGCATTGTTACTTTGTGGCAGGAAGGGCTCTCTACAAGGGCATCTCGGAATGAACCAAAGTGATGTTGTGCGGACATGGAGGATATACAAAGGGACAGGAACTGTCGATGACACGCCCCGCTCAGGCCGCCCAAGGGCTACTACTGCAGTGGATGGTCGCTACCTGCGGATTCAGGCTCAGAGGAACCCTGACAGCAACGCCACCATGTTGAATAATACTTTTCGTGCAGCCACAGGACGTCGTGTTGCAACTCAAAGTGTGCGCAGTAGGCTGCATGATGCGCAACTTCATTCCCGACGTCCACGGTGAGGTCCATCTTTGCAACCACGACACCATACAGCGCGGTACAGATGGGCCCAACGACATGCCGAATAGACCGCTCAGGATTGGCATCACGTTTCTTCACGGATGAGAGTCCCATATGCCTTCAACCAGACAATCGTCGGAGACATGTTTGGAGGCCACCCGATCAGACTGAAAGCCTTAGACACACTGTCCAGCTAGTGTGGGGTGGCGTTATGTGGGGCCGACGTACGCCGCTGGTGGTCATGGAAGGCGACGTAACGGCTGTACGAACGTGAATGTCATCCTCCAACCTAGATTGCAACCGTATCGGCAGCATATTGGCGATGGATTCGTCTTCATGGACGACAATTCGCGCACCCATCGTGCACATCTTGTGAATGACTTCCTTCAGGTTAACGTCATCGCTCGGCTAGAGTTGATAGCATGTTGTCCAGAAATGAGCCCTGTGTAACATGCCTGGGATAGAAAGAAAATGGCTGTTTATGGACGACGAGACTCACCAACTACCCTGAGAGATCTACGCCGAATCGCCGTTAATGAGTGGGACAATCTGGACCAACAGTGCCTTGATGAACTTGTGGATAGTATGCCACGACGAATGCAGGCATGCATCAGTGCAAGAGGACGTGCGTCTGGGTACTAGAGGTACCGGTGTGTACAGCAGTCTGGACCACCACCTCTGAAGGTATCGATATATGGTGGTACAACATGCAATATGTGGTTTCATGAGCAATAAAAAGGGCGGAAATGATGTTTATGTTGATCTCTATTCCAATTTTCTATATAGGTTCCGGAACTCTCTGAACGGAGGTGATGCAAAACATTATTTGATGTATGTACTTCTGAGAGTAAGGGTTGCAGAGTCTGTCTGCACAGCGATTTTTGTAGAGTCGATTTTACTAGGCGAAAAACGTTCTAAGATAAATATCTGGTAACATGTGTCATCAATCAGGTTCTCCAGACTGCACTCTTATCAATTACGCGTGACCCGTCTTTTTTGTCTTGTGCGTCAGTTGCTCGTGTTTTGGTCTTCGGTCAGTTGGTTTATGGGTATCCTGTGCTCTGTCTGTAAGATAGCATTTTATAGTATCGTGACCTCTGGTAATCTACGTATGACTTTTTGTGTAGGAAGAGATTAGTTTTTCTCATGTACTGTAACCATTCCTCTGCCTCGTTTGCATGAGGCGAAGTCATATATGATTATATCTACGTCTATTTACATGTCTTGCAGTGACGTAATATCATTCGACTTAAATGTCTGGCAGATCACGCTTGCCGTCATTGTTGTCTTCGACTTGTAATTGTTTGTTAACTTTTTTCCCCGATACACAGTGTATGGATCACGTCTAATGGGGAGGAGGATGGACGGAACTGTACGTGTGTTGCACTAACACTGCTCAAGTTTGAGGGATACTCATTATTAAAGCACAGATAAGTTTTCGTAGCAATTTCAGCAGTGAGTTCGCTGTGCAATGTGTGTCTTTGGAATTCTATGGATCAGTCAGAATGCATAACTATCGAGGTTTATAGTCATGTTAGAGGTAGACGGAGGGTTGTGCGTGTCTCACTGGTCCAGAGAGAAAAGTCTGGAGGGATTGTTTTCTTGCCGCTTAAATAGTTAGTAGCGGTTACAATATAGCAATCGACAAGTTACGACAGGTTTTGCTACGTCAGTGTCAGAAGGGGGCTGATCTAGCCTCCTGCAGGAAGCACGATTTTCTCCCTTTATAGGTTGCTACAGATACAACATCTTTAGTTGGAAGCATCAGAATTGTACTATGACGTCACATAATCTAGTAACGGTGTGTGGTATTTCTTACACAATGTCTTTAGCTTATAGAGTTCTCTATGACTTTAGTGTTTGTACGATAGCGTTCGTATATGAAGTCACACACTGGTAATGATACATGAATTGGGACCACGCTGAGAGCATAATAACGTCAAAGCGACTTAGAGGTATTGCTTTATTGGACAAAATATGTAAAATTGTGGAAAACCCGGTACAGATGCGTAAAACTCAGGATAATATGTAAAACTGAAAGTACTTACATATCTGCCTAGACGAAGTCTCTGTTGGTGCCATGTAATATTGTTATTAACGTATAGAACTAGGGTGACGTAATTTGTTATAAACAATTGGACACAGTCTCTCCTTGTGCTACTCATTTCCTGAGCATCCGCTCCCACACAAGTGTCCCATTAATAAAAGACGAAAGTTTGTGAGTGAGGTGGGGAGGGGGGAGGGGGTGGAGAGGATGTGCATCATCCTCATTGGCTCGACACAATCAATTTCCTAGATGATTCCCGTGGATGACATTGATCAATTGTCGGCGGTTTCCAAGTGCGTAATTGGACACCGGATGTTCTTACCACTACCCTTGAGATAAGATCGTTTCCCGTCCAAAATTCCCACTGCATTCCAATTTACGTATTTCCATTTTGTCATTTGGAGATAGTGAGTGGAACCACTAGAAAATGGAATATTATTCTGTTTGGCAACAATAGAGGAGTGGCAGCAGCAGAGGCGCCCAGAAACATTTGAACCGTGTCTGGGGATAATGTCATTGGACAGAGCACGGCAAGAAAATGGCTTTCTCGTTTTAATGAGGATCATTTTGATATTGGTGTCTCTCCACGTTCAGGAATTGCTTCAGGGTATGATGAAGATCTTTTAAATGCATTAACCCACAAGAATCCATGTCAGTTCATTCGTGAACTGAAAAATGTGATGAGCTGTCATCATTACACCATCGTGCGACATTTTCATGCAATGAAGAAGGTTCAGAAATCGGGTATATGAGTACGGGAAGCACTAGACCGAAGCCACGAAAATCCGTAGGTGGCCCAAAGTGCAGCTGTTTGCTCGTTATCAACTGGGTCGCGAATAACACCGACCATTCCTGTCCTGTAACGTTACTATGACGAGAAACGGTGTCTTCATGCTAACATTAAGAAAAGGATGGAATGTTTGAGCACAAAGAAAACAACAACTTCCGTAAAAAGACCTGCGCATATCCACAAAAGCTAATGCTATGAATCTGTTGTAACAGCGGCGATGTAGCGTACAATGAATTGCTTCCCCGAGGTGTCACCATCACTGTCCATATCTGTTGTCAAAAACTGAGACGTCTTGCGGACGCAGTACGAGAACAACGACCAGGAAGACTGCGCGAGATCATAACGCCCGCCCGCTTTTTGCTACACTGACAAATAACACTACGTATGAGCTGGGTTGTGGAGTCATGCAGGGTCTACATTATTCACCTAATGGCGCCCTCAGATTTTCACCTCTTCCACTCTCTGTCCAACACACCTCAAGGAACTTCATTTCCGGATGAAAATGCGCTCCGAAGGTGGCTCGACGAGTTCTTCGCCTCAAAATTACGTGCTTTCTATAGTCGCGGAATCTAAAAGTTACCCCAGCATTGTCAGTCTGTTGTAAATAGTAAGGAAAATATACTGTTGATGACTGAAGTCTCTATGTGCACCTGTTATGTTTGTTTAACTTATGGAAGGAAGCTTCGGACTTATACACCAACCTAATGCTTTCTGAGAAATTAATTCCTCAATTTACGGCCGATATTTGAATCTGGGAGACTTAATTTGGTCTTCAGTGCCGTCTTTTCCAATGCTAGTGTCCCTTGATGACGGCGTCTGTTCAGCATGAAAGAGTGCCTTCAAGGTCTGTAGGTAGGCTGTTGCCACCTGACGGTCTTCAGAGCCGGAACGAATGCGTGCATCCTTTTGTAGAGGATGTTTTCATCTTCAGTGATGGAAATGTCCACTCCACACTCGTCATGAAGATGAGGAAGAAAGGGTAACATTTGGCCTCCGAGAGCGATGAAATATTCATCGTGGTAGGTGGTTCACTGTAAGCTGAATGTGTGAACCCAAGTCACATTACGTAAATGCACCCAAAACATCTGAACTGCACCCTCCACACACTGCGACTGAAACTCTCCATTGGGCTGTAGCTGCACTTGACTACTTGCACCATCAGGACGGAGGCCAAACCATGACCTTTCAGAGCACACTATATGCCTGAGTCAGCTATTGTCTAGTTTCTGTATTGTTTGTCCATGGAAGGGTGCAGATATTTTCCTGTTGTCTGTATTCACTGAAAATCCTGTCGCGTTTCCAAGAGGGTGTCATTGACACGGTGTGACACTCGACTCTGGTAGCTGTCGTTTAGGATCTCAATGTGACCGCATTTCATACGCCACAATACATTGCTGCAGGTGGTACAGTATTCCTTGTAGATACTTTGCATAGTCACGTGCTAACAAGTCAAGCAACTTCACTGGAACAACTCCAAACACGACACCTTCTTTCCGCTATTCTGTCACGTCTTCTTGTCGATATGTCTATTGGTCTGAACCCGTACAACAAGCTTCCATACGTATATCAGTGCTCTGTTAAGGAGGTGACTATTATTTTGTATTATGTGCTTATGGCGCGATGTTTAAACATAAAATTGAGAAATGTTTGGTTACTAAATATGTGGAACAATGTAACTCAACAGTTAAGTGGTCATTCTGCCTCAAGTAGCCATGGAGCGCAGTGAAGTACTGCTCTGTATATTAGTGCGACTGGGGCTGTATGCATGTGTTAACGCTTTCTGTGGTCCCTTTCGCACTGTAGATTCATAATTGTTGATACAGTGAGGAGTAGCTTTGAGAGGTATGATACACATCTCTCTGTGTTTTCAATTTGAAATTGATTGTTATATGAAGTAAAAACTACACAAAATAGTGAATTTGTGAAACGTATAAGTGCTGGTGTTTGTGAGATAACGGTAGGAAATATTAACAGCATGGAGATAGTCGAAATTAAGTTTACGGCCTGTACGTAACTATAATTGCCCATTGACCTTCTGCTGATAACGTACGGTGTAGTCTGAAGTTTTATGTCACTGTCTTTAGCCGCACAAACCACACATGATTAGATAAATATATTTGTATATATAGTGCATGAAGTGGAATTACAATTGCCACAGTGGCTTTGTAGAGCCGTATCCCGTCGTGTATACCAGAGAAAATAGTTTCCCGACAGTCCAGAAACATAACGTGGCAGCAATCACTGCCAGCAGCTGCGGAAAAATGTCTGTCCACGTACCAACCCTCTGTTGTGGGCTACTTTCGTCTCGACCTCCTTCAGAGTTACGACACCCTGGTCGAACCACTTCAACGTGACCCAAAAAATGGCCTCTTCCGCAGTGTTCAGCACCAGACGGTTATACTTAGCCCCCGTCCCCCCACCTGGACTAGCTCTTCATCACTGAACAGCTGCTCATTAATATGACGAACAGTCGCTGTAGTAAGCAGCATACATGTGGTACAGCCACAGGTATGGTTTCTGGGCCACGTGCCACCCCCTGCTGAGACTTCCTGGGCTTTGGCAGTCAGGTCTTCATCGGCGCCGCCTCGTGATCCGGCCAGTTTGGCTCGGCCACCCTACGGCCTTTGGGATTTATGTGCAACACCCGGCAGTCCTGCTGGGCGAGACTGCCTAATACTGACCACAGGCCGCTACTCTGCTGCCCCTCCCTCCTGCCGTTCCCGACAGCCGCCCACAACAGTGCAGCATTACAAGAAAGCTGAACACTACCATCCCCGAAAAACGCCTGTGTCCGCAAACCCGTGCATGTGTGGTTAAGTCTGAGAGTAACACCCACCACCTGCTACCTAATATAAACGCACTGTTTCATGTTTAATTATAATTGTCAATAAACGGTTTCAGCAACAAGTTGCTTGTTTACATCGCCGGCACCGCGATACTCTTCTGGCAGGAAACCAAAAGTGCATGTCTTCCTGTCGAAAATCATTGTGTCTGGTGTCACACGGGCTTTTGGGGGCAGTGCTGGTGGTCCACCAGAAATCAGAAACGAAAAGGATGCACCAGCAGCGGCAGTCTCCGAAAGTATTCGGGTAAGTGTCTACTTAAGACTTTTTGTTATTCCCATGCCTTACTTTTCTGAATGGCTATAATGTACGCTTGCGATGGTAGTAGTAAGCAAACTGTCAAGAAGAGAGCAATAACTCAGGAGTTATTCACTACTTCTCCCTTGGGAGAGACAAGGGTCAGACTGATTAAAAAAACTCAAATGTGTGTGAACATCTAAGGGACCAAATTGCTTAGGTCATCGGTCCCTAGGCTTGCACACTACTTAAACTAGCTTATGCTAAGAAGAACACACAAACCCATGGCCGAGGGAGGACTCGAACCGCCGGCGGGAGGGACCGGACAGTCCGTGACATGACGCCTCAAACAGCGCGGCCACTGAGCGCTGCTCAAGCTGATAATGAAGCTTTTCATGGGGAAATAGATGGTGTAGATGGTTATCTTCAAGCTTGTCTACACCCATCCTTAATACTAGTACTGCTTTAATGACAGCCACATTTTCTGTTAAATCTGGAGGAGATGGTTCTGTTTTCTTTTCACAGTTTGTATAAAGCGCAGAATTACGCAAACTGGATTAGTGACCAGTCATTAAGTGCGACTTGTTTAAAATTAATAAGGCATGATATTATAAAGGTATGTAATTTGCAATAGGTAGTTGCAGGACACTCCATCCGTCTCGTACATCTGCGACATCTTTGGTGCGCTAGTGTCGATTATTATCGTTATTGCCTGTTGCTGGGAGACGAGGGGATGTCTGACTGCAAGAGGACACATATAAGGGGCAGCGGACACGGATATAGTGCCATAACCGGCTAGCTATGGGAGTGCGAGTTGACAACAGCGGTGGGTAGCTTGAGGTCCACGTCTACCTAGGACGTGAGAGTGCCATGTTAGGCTGAACACAGCTGGAATGCAGCAGTTTGCCCTGTGGAGTGTTACTGGCCTCATCACCCTGGCTCCAGTTTAACTGTCAGATGCTTGACTGTTGAAGGAAGCGAGCGTGCTCAGGGAACGGTTGTGTGCTTATGTCGTCGACTATATGGTGAGGCTTTTTGTAACAGGCAATTATTTTGTTCTTCAAGTGAGTGTAAGTCATTGCATACTGGTTCCTTTCAGGCCTACTTGGTATTCTTATCTTTCCACTGGTCTGTTGTGATCCAGGCGCACTCCTTTGGGTTTGTAGTACTGTACCTGGCTGAGTCTAGCCCATTTTTTGGATACGTATTTGCCATTTGTCGCAAATGTGTATTAAATTTCTAATCTTGTTGCCTAGTTACCACGTTACTGAGCAGCGTGACTGGCTTGCTACGTTTGCAATATGCGCTTTCTGTTATATCTGCTCCAATTCTTTTATGTCAGATTTACTAGCCTTCTTTAAGGCGTCCTTTCTTTTTTTTGATGTAGTTTTCAAAGTGCTTAGTGTTAAATTCAACTGTAAACTACTTGCATCCCTCATTGTCTCGTGTCTTGTGTTTTATGAAAAAGAGTCATTAATGAATGCTTGCCAGCCTTCTTTAAAGCGTCTAGTATTTTATTAGTTTTCAAGGTACTTTCTCTTAAGGTTAATACTAAACTAGCTGCCGGGCGTAGTACCTAGTATCACATATTTTATAAAGGCAGTGTCTATTCCATGTTTGTTATCTTTACTTCATTGACGTTTCTGACATTTTATTAGAACAGTGATTAGAGGGTAGTGCTTGCCCAGTACCCTTAATCCAGTGGCCTCTACTGTTTTGTTAGAATATTATTAAACTGCTTAGCACTTGAATAATTTGGTAATTTCATTTTCCTCCTCCGCCGTGGGGTATCCCATGCTATTTTTAATTATCATCTTACTCTCATGCATTTGAAGCATTGTTTTTAACTATGTTCTTTTTCACTGGAAAAGTTTTAATCATTTCGAAATATATCATTGTTCTAGTATGCTTTATTTTGTGGTCCCTGTACCTTTCCACTCCCCAACCAAGCCTTGCCCGTTCACAATCCTTCACTGTATTTCAGGAAGTGCTTATGGATCGCTCCAGAAGAAATAATTCTTCTATGTACTAATCAGGAATAAGTTACTGCAGTAAGTCAGAAACAAGGGGAATTGGTAGAAAGTTTTGTGTATTGTATGAGGAACGTTAACATCGACACATATGAACTGATGCACGCTGATCGTTCCAATAATACTATTTCTGCAGGGAATCAAACAATAGGTGCTTGCTGCGTTTTTGTGGGGTCCATCAGCTGAAAGGTCGTGAAAAGTGGATTTTCCAAAAACCTCGGATGATGAAATAGCAACTGTGGTAAACTTGGCAGAAATTGACTCAATGTCTCCATTTCACGTCTGTAAACGCTTACACATAGGAAATTTTTGCACCGTCTTTATGAGTTTTGAATGTGTCACGTACAACATTATTCAGATACGCTATATTCAAATATTCTAGACTAACCATCACCAATAACCACAAATGTGATTTTAACACACTGAGCCATGTGTTAGTGTTAGTGTCTATATTAACACACCCCTGATGCTGGATGTGGAGAGTCAAGTAAAGGTGAGAGCACCAACAGTACGGGCCTAAAATAAATTCCCAGCAAATGGGCAATGGTTAGTTAAAATGACAGCCCTGACCAACAATCTGCATCGACTATGTAAAATGTTAGTAAGTATTCTTCCCTACTTGCATAATCTTAAATAATCAATTCACTAAGAGGAATAATGAGTTCCAAAAAGAAACTGTCTCACACGGTTTTTAATTATTTTCATGTAAAATAAAGTGCTTATGAGAATTGTAGCTAATAAATTAAAGTCACAGTTTTGATGCAATACACAATCACTTCAAGGTATGAAAAAAACGATAAACTGCTGTAACTAAAGGCCAATTTTTTGTCCATAAAACAGTACAAGTACACCGTTGCGTGTGTCACTTGTTATCATTTAAGTATTTCATGTAATTCAAATCCGCTATTAGTTTAGTTGGAACTAGCCTGGTACAAAATGAGTGTTCCTTGTCAGTCTATCGAGAGTGCAGTACAGCAATTGAATGCATAAGATTTTACTTTTATGCTTCTTGTTGAGCAGCACTGGCGTCCGAGCGTTCTCTGGCTGCCGATATTTTCACTTTGTTGCTGTTGTCCATGCAGCTGCATGTCAGGGAATTTCATCTTCCCCATCACCTGTCGATACGGCATGGTTCGTTACAATAAGTAGCTTCCTGAAACAGTTGTTCGCTAACATTAGAACACGGTAATTTCCCCAGGTCTAGTTTCGCTTGAATACTCGGCAATATACTTTTATAAATGTCCTTATTTTTATGATGTGCATGAAGACTAAGATTACATACTGACTGTCGTGATAGGTGAACCGTCACAACAAACAAAACCATAGGTCCAAACAGAATGGCCAGAGTTGTCACACATTCCGATATTGGTTCCGAGCCCAGACCTATTAGAAAACCTCTACAGAAAGTTTTCAGTCTTGTCGAAAGTAAAGACCCATATCGTCATCCAACCCTTATAGTCTCTTTAATTTGTCATTTTATCATTGTAGCTGATTTGTGTCAGTTTTCTATATTTATAGCAATTAAGATACACAATACCTAAAAACGCTAATGTACTCACTCACAGAGACTGATTAGAAATGGTAAGTTAAGTTAAACTACTGTAATCACACCTCAGAATTACACGCCTCCGTGGCCGCGGTTAGTTGTAATGGAGCATGTTGCAAGTAAACAAACAACAAATACCTCACGGCTGCAGCAAATAATGATTTGCTTACGTGCCATTGTACTGTATAAATATGAATCCATAGAGAATATCTAAAATTTCACTCTATTCACAACTGTAATAAGATATTGTTGTATCCATTCCCAACACTAGCAGTGCTAGTATCGATATGGTGAACAAGGTTCACTACTCGTGTTGTAATCTTTGCCAGCGGCGCCGCTCTCTGCCCTAACTAACAACTCTGAGTTAGACTGTGACACTACCAAATTACAAGTGACATACAAAGGCAGCCGCCCTTGGCTGCAGTGACACTATGCTTTTCGAGCCAACTGTTCTACACCTGCTACCACATGGATTCTGGCTGGTTTTGTTTGTCTTTTCTGTCAACAACTTGACTACTCACCAATTATCAGTGCTTCAAGCACATTTGTCTGACATTCAATATCGTATGTTACTTAAAGACCTCCAAAAGCAAGACATCTTTCCATTTATGCATTCTCTTTCGAGTGAAAGAAAAATAACTAGAAAATCACGAAGCATTAAGACTACTGACTAATCGCAACAAGTGTTTAGTGTCCACGATGTAGCTCAGTCACAAGACTCACCAGTTTTTTTATGTAGCGATATTACTTATAGGCAGTCAAAACTAGTTTAACTACATACTTTTGTTTTATTTTATTCCTAATGGGGAGAATGCTACATTTATAACATATAAAGTAGATGTAAAGAGTTAATATATTTTCCCGCTTTTTTATCGTCATTTTGAGTAATTAAGTTTCAATCGATGTCGTTAGTTGGCATTCTATCAGCATACGCATCTCCTAAAAGAGTAAACGTAATGAAAATTGTATTCGTACTGGTATATCTCATTGTATTGATGTGGAATGGATGTGTGTTAAATACCAGCGTGGCACATTTGCATGTCTCTTCTCAGTAAAACTTCAGCAGTCGAACTAAAATTACGTCATTTCATCATGCAGGCGGCAACACACCACTGCATACCTGAAAATCCATCCGTCATTATGCGCTTTTATCTCTCTACCAGCTCTGAGCTCTACTGCCGAAATTATCTTCTTCCGAAGTTAGCACATCCTGTCTTTCATACAGAATGTCTCATCGCTAGATAACCTTAGGGAACTCTGTAAAAGCGCACCCTGGGGACTTTGGAGCACCATACAACTGGAACCAGGCGGTCATCTGACCCTCGACCACTAGTGATAATAAGTAGTGACAGAGAAGTGATGTGACCGTGGAGTTAGGTTCCACGGGCTGAGCTCAGTAAGTTGGATTGACGTGGAGAATATCAGGAACTAGCCATCAGTCTTGGATATGCCCGTGACCATACTATGAACGAAGATGAACGGTTAGTTAATGTATCAGTGCGAACTGTCTATCATGTCTACAGGGAATAGCGTGTCAACAGCAATATGTAACACAGTCATAGGAACATTGATCGTAAAATTACCGTAACAAGCAGGGACCACACACTAGCGTCACGTCTCGTTGATGACAGTCAGTTTCAGATTTGACAGGGATTATTTCTGTCAAGGAATGCAGGACCACCTCAACCTGTTACGGAGTCAACATCACGTGCAGGGTGGCCCGCATTGATGTATTTCTTTCTCCTTTTTCAAATTACGCAAGGAACAAAGTGTACCGGGAGTCCAACCAGCCACAAGCCTGCACTGTGTGGTGGATGTGCTTCAGGCCAGAAGTGATTCACCCGTTCAGATTACTGTGATTATGCACTCATCACCCAGACATTACCACCTACCTAATATCCGGTACGTCCACCTTTGGCACGGATGACAGCGACGTGGCACGTAAGTAAAGAGGTCTTGGAAGACCGCTGGAACGAACTGACACCACGGCTGCACACAACAGTCGCCTAATTCCCGTAAATTCCGGGGGAGGGAGGGGGGGGGGGGGAGGCGACGGGCTCTGCGCCACGTTCAGTCACATCACAGATGTATTCGATCGGGTTCAGATCTCACAAGTTGGGGGGCCAGCACGTCAATTGGAACGACACTATGTTCTTCGAATACTTGCATCACACTCCCCGTTATTTGGTTCCCATCGTGAAACATGAATGCCATAGAGTCGTGTAAGTGGTCTGCAACCAGTGTACGACACTCCTTGACCGTCATGGTATCTTGGACGAGCTCCAGTGGCCATATGGCTGCCCACGTGAGTGGTCCCCTGACCATAATGGAGCCGCCTCCAAGTTGTCTCCGTCCCACAGGCGTGTGCCATGAAGCTGTCCCGCTAGGTGACGACGTTTTCAGTAAAATGGTGCAAAAGGCTCTGAGCACTATGGGACTTAACAAATGTCCCCTAGAACTTATAATTACTTAAAGCTAACTAACCTAAGGACATCACACACACCCATGCCCGAGGCAGGATTCGAACCTGCGACCGTAGCAGTCGCGCGGTTCCGGACTACAGCGCCTAGAACGGCATGGCCTTCGCGGCCGGCCCGTATTCAGTCCCTTACATCGCCACGAGAAAGAAGGTACCGAAATTCATCAGACCACGAAATGCTCTGCCACTGTGCCAACGTCCAGTGCCTATTTCAGTTGTAGTTAGTGATTTCGTGGTGTTAACATTGGTATATGCACGGGTTGTCAGCTGCAGAGGCCCATTGTAAGGAGTTTTCGGTGCACTGTGTGTTCATACAACCTTGTATTCCGAGCACCGTTGAAGTTGTTGCTAGTCCCGGTGTTTTACCTTGGTTTTGCCACGTATTGAAGACACTCACCACAGCAGTCCTGGAGCACCCGACAAGTGGTGCAGTTTTCGCAATGCTCGTTCTGAGCCTCGTGGATATCACTGTCTGTCGTCAAGATCGCACACATTCCCCACTGCACCTACACGCTGACAACGCACTCACTGATAATACGTGCACCGTGCTTGTGTCTGACAAGCAGTCATTCCTCGCGAGCTGACGTCGCTGTCGCCTGGACTGGTTTATATCGACAGTAGGTAGGTGGTCATAATGTTCTGGCTGATCAATTTAGAAAACAATATTTGTTTCAATACTCTTCGTTACCACTGATTATCCTTTTATCTACATGTTTATGATGAGTATGCTGTATACATTCCCACTTCCAGGGTGACAACAGCCGTGAATAAATACGTACCTGGTTTGACGAATGCACAGGAACGCTATTGCACCTGGGATGATCCATCAAATCACACAATACTTACCCCATAATGAATATCTGGGACTGTCTGGAACGACAAGTGAAACGTAGCACTCAGAAATAGTACAAGTTGGTCTCTATATGGAATGAAACCAGCTGAATATGGCGAACCTGAAAGAATTCGTGGACACTTTGACTCGCACGACAGAGGCTGTTACCAAGACTACACGAGGGCGTTAAAAGGAAGTAGCGTTGTATCTCCTGCGGATGGTCAGTTTATGGTCTGGTGTGCTTATGTTCCAGTGCAACGTCTAACTAATATAAAGCTACACATCTCTGAGGTTTCAGAACACCACTGAAAGCTACAAGACATACAGATTGTAGACACATAGCAGTGGATAGTGCATCTCCCCAAGTTTTAACCTCACTGTGCTAAATATCGACACGTCGGTATGTGTGTGCTGGCATGTGTGTGATTCACTGACGTCAAAACCATTAATTGCCTGAGAAGTTGCGAAAGCGCAACCTTTTGAAAACGTGCTTCATTTTGTTGGGCGGATCTGCAGGCTCAAACTAATTCACTGCCACAGTACGTAGCAGACGATTTATCTACATGTTCTGAATCTCTTGTCTTTTGTGCAACTATGGCATGGTGCGTATTACTAATCGAAACTTGTAGAGATCCTTTGTTCACTGATACGTATCATTTCTTGTATGTCTCGTAGTTTTCACACAGTTGTTTTCTGAAACCTCGGAGGTAGTCGCAGGTAACCCTGTATGTTGGCAGATCAACTTTTCTCGAGTGCGTTTCCTTTCTCCAACAATAATGAATGTATTGTTAAGAACTGAATAACGAATCGTGAATGCATTTAGCAGTCTAGGGTATAAGGGAGTAGAGAGTAGGCCAGAAATTAGCGTACCATTTGACATGTACTGGGTGATCAAAAAGTCAGACTTTTTGATCACCCGGTATATTCTTGTTTTGTAACGGCCCTGTTCGCTTTGTTACACGTGCATATCATAACTGATGATTTGGAGATTGTGCATGATGAATTACAACAAGGAAGAACTACTGTAGATAGCAGAATTTTATTTTCAAAATAGCAGGTCTATTATTCCGACTCAGAGAGCCTATCACAACGATTTTCAAATCAGACACTTACCCTCAACGATGATTATTCGGAAACTAATGGTACGTTTAGCGGAAAAGTGTTCTGTGATGTACTTTCCACCTATAGGCAGGCCACGTTCGGATCGCAACGAAGAGAACATTGAAAGAGTTAGGGGCAGTGTCCAAGAAGAAACAGAAATATTCGAGAAGTTATGGATGTCCCTAAGATCCTTGATGAGAATTTTAAAACGCGATTTAAAGATGTTTCCATACAAAATAAAGTTAGTGCAGGAACTAAAACTCGTGGACCACAAACTGCCCCAAAATTTTTCGATTCGCAAGAATTAGCCAGAGAATTTATTAATCAACTTACCGTGTCAGGCGAAGCACATTTCCGTTTGAACGGCTTCCTTATAATCAGGTAATTCATTAGCCCAACTGCACCCTATACAGTGCACGGATTGGTGTGGAGCTACCTCGCAGGAAGTTATCGGGCCTTATTCCTTCGAAACTGATAACAGTTACAACTTGTCAGCAGGCCAGAGCGGCCGAGCGGTTCTATGCGCTACAGTCTAGAACCGCACGACAGCTACGGTCGCAGGTTCGAATCCTGCTTCGGGCATGGATGTGTGTGATGTCAAATGATTCACATGGCTCTGAGCACTATGCGACTTAATTTCTGAGGCCATCGGTCGCCTAGAACTTGGAACTAATTAAACTTAAATAACCTAAGGACATCACACACATCCATGACCGAGCGGTCGCTCGGTTCCAGACTGTAGCGCCTAGAGCCGCACGGCCACTCCGCCCGGTTGTGTGATGTCCTTAGGTTTGTTCGGTTTAAGTAGTTCTAAGTTCTAGGGGGCTGACCTCAGAAGTTAAGTCGCATAGTACTCAGAGCCATTTGAACCATTTTTTGAAAAACTTGTCAATTAGTGGTGAGAGATATCGGGATATGAATGATTATTTTTTAAGCCCTGCAGTTGAAAATCGTTTCGAAACGTAGTTTCAGCAGGATGGAGCAACCCTCATACAGACATGGCCAGAATGGACCTGAGGCAACTGTTCGTTGAAAGGATAATTTCAAGAAATCCCTTTTTAATTGGCCGCCATGGTCCCTCTATTTTACGGCCCCCGACTACTTGCTGTGGGGATATCTTAAGGAGCACGTGTACGTGAATATGCCGCGTACACTTCAGCAGCTCAAGGAGAATATCAGTACAGAAATTCGAGCATTAACCCCTTAGACCTTAAACATTTTTATGAACAACACAGTCGAAAGAGCATGACTTTGTAAAGCTGTGAATTGAGGTCGTTTGAAGGACATCGCCTTTCATATATACAGGGTGTTACAAAAAGGTACGGCCAAACTTTGAGGAAACGTTCCTCACACACAAAGAAAGAAAATATGTTATGTGTACATGTCCGGAAACGCCTACTTTCATGTTAGAGCTCATTTTATTACTTCTATTCAAATCACATTAATCATGGAATGGAAACACACAGCATCAGAACGTACCAGCGTGACATCAAAGACTTTGTTACAGCAAATGTTCAAAATGTCCTCCGTTAGCGAGGATAAATGCATCCACCCTCCATCGCAAGGAATCCCTGATGCGCTGGTGCAGCCCTGGAGAATGGCGTATTGTATCACAGCCGTCCACAATACGAGCACGAAGAGTCTCTACATTTGGTACCGGGGTTGGGTGGACAAGAGCTTTCAAATGCCCCCATCAATGAAAGTCAAGAGGGTTGAGGTCAGGAGAGCGTGGAGGCCATGGAATTGGTCCGCCTCTACCAATCCATCGGTCACCGAATCTGTTGTTGAGAAGCGTACGAACAGTTCGACTGAAATGTGCAGGAGCTCCATCGTGAATGAACCACATGTTGTGTCGTACTTGTAAAGACACATATTCTAGCAACACAGGTAGAGTATCCCGTATGAAATCATGATAACGCGCTCCATTGAGCGTAGGTGGAAGAACATGGGGCGCAATCAAGACATCACCAACAATGCCTACCCAAACGTTCACAGAAAATCTGCGTTGATAACGTGATTGCACAATTGCGTGCGGATTCTCATCAGCCCACGCATGTTGATTGTGAAAATTTACAATTTGATCACGTTGGAATGAAGCCTCATACTTAAAGAGAACATTTGCACTGAAATGAGGATTGACACATTGTTGGATGAACCATTCGCCGAAGTGTACCCGTGGACGCCAATCAGCTGCTGATAGTGCCTGCACACGCTGTACATGGTACGGAAACAACTATTTCTCCCGTAGCACTCTCCATACAGTGACGTGGTCAACGTAACCTTGTACAGCAGCAACCTCTCTGACGCTGACATTAGGTTTATCGTCAACTGCACCAAGAATTGCCTCGTCCATTGCAGGTGTCCTCGTCGTTCTAGGTCTTCCGCAGTCACGAGTCATAAGCTGGAATGTTCCGTACTCCCTAAGACGCCGATCAATTGCTTCGAACGTCTTCGTGTCGCGAGACCTTCCTTCTGGAAATCTGTCTCGATACCGCGCCACGGCTATTGCCCCGTGCTAATCCGTACATATAATGGGCATATGCCAACTCCGCATTTCTAAACATTGTACTGACTGCAAAATCACGCTCGTGATGAACACTAACATGTTGATGCTACGTACTGATGTGCTTGATGCTGGTACTGTAGAGCAAGAGTCGCATGTCAACACAAGCACCGAAGTCAACATTACCTTCATTCAATGGGGCCAACTGGCGGTGAATCGAGGAAGTACAGTACATACTGACGAAACTAAAATGAGCTCTAACATGGAGATTAAGCGTTTCCGGACACATGTCCGCATAACATCTTTTCTTTGTTTGCGTGTGAGGAATGTTTCCTGAAAATTTGGCCGTACCTGTTTGTAACACCCTGTATATCATCTCCATATATTAAACATTGACTGTGTGGAATATCAACAACATTGGTTCAGAACTAACAGAGGTATTTACACGTTAAATACTACGTTGCATTCTGTCCACTCTGTATCTGTTCAACTGGACTACATACTAATAACTGCACGAGTGAGTTTGTATTCCAGCAGTGCAAGTGCTCTGGAACGGCCGCCCTCGACCGCTGCCGCTAAGTGTGCCGTCAGTGTGAGAGCTAATTCGCCGACAGCAGAGCACCGGCGACGCTCGCTAGTCGGCTGCGATCTCCGCTCGGCCGTGTCGCGTTGATTGGACAACGGCCGCTGGCAGCCCGCCAATGCAAAGAGCCGGCCGCCGCTTACTACCGGGGTCGCGCCGCTGCTCCCCACCTCAAACCCCGGCCTGTCCGCCGCACCGCACACTGGACCCTGCAGCCGCTATGATTCCTTACTGCGGCGCGCTCGGTCGCAAGCCGGGTGCCGGTCCTCTCCTCTCCTCTGCAGCCGTCGCCAGTTGATTGCCACCCCTTTCGACGCTGCTGCGGTTGTCGGCTGGCCTCGCCTTACCTCTCGATTGTGTGTGTGTGTGTGTTTGTGAGAGAGAGAGAGAGAGAGAGAGAGAGAGAGCTGGTCTCTCGGAAGGAGCAGCCCTCACGAAATCCCTGGCTTTGGTTACTGTCTGCCACATCACGACTTGCGGTAGCACTGTGAAGGGGTCGGAGAGAACGATGTACGAGAGCAAGGTGAAAGGCTCTCAGATTGATACGGTTACACCATTCGGCTCTGCTCTCTGCCACCCGCATTTTACGGTTTGACGGTCCACATGGCTATCCCGGTTTTAGCAATGTTAGTTTTCATCTTCCTCAAAGCGGGATGTAACCGAAAATGTTAACATTTATTTAGAAAATCAATAAGCCGTAGTTATTAATGTAAAGATCCAATATTTATGCACGTGTAAAGAAAAAGAGCTTTATTTTAGCGGGTAAATGTAAAAAAAAAGACTCAGGATTAATATTTTGCCAAGAATCTGAATTTTTAATTTTTTCTGCCTTCTTTTACAAACAGACATAACTTTTAATCGTGCAATGAATTTGAAAATGTAATGTCTTAAGAAAGTTAAACGACCACTGAACTAGAATCATTAGTATATAATCAACGTCATTCATTCACGTGATCAGTCCCAGAGGACGGCGCGCCACCACAGTTAGGGCTCTCCATCCGTCTCTGTCTTCTGCTATCTGTCTCCAGTTTTCCGTGACTCCCAGCTGCAACATGTCTTCTCGCACTCCATCGATCCACCTCTTTCTAGGTCTTCCCACTGGTCTGCTGCCTGACGGGATCCAGTCCATTGTGATTTTGGGCCATCTTGTTGCCTCCATTCTAACAACATGTCCAGCCCATTGCAGTCTTTTGCTTATCATCACTCCCAAGATGTTAGGCTCCTTGTACAGCTCTTCTAATTCAGTGTTATGGCATCTTCTCCATTCTCCAGTAGTCTGATCTCTGACTGGTCCAAATATTTTCCTGAGGACTTTCCTTTCAAATGTTAGCAGTCGCTTAAGGTCTTTTTTTCGAATGCTCCAGGTTTGAGAACCATAAAGTACTAATGGCATTATTAATGTCTTATACAACCGTAGCTTTAGTTGTTGAGAGACACTTCTACATTTTAATATAGGGTCTAGAGAGAGATAGTATCTGTTTCCCGCCTGCAGTCGTGCTTTTATCTCTGCTTCAGTTGATGTTACTTCTGTAAAAAATGATCCAAGGTATTTGAACTCTTTCACATGTTTATACCTGGTGTTGTTCACAATTAAATCTTGAGAGTTCTGGATCTTTCTTCCTATGGTCATATACTCTGTCTTTTCAGAGCTAATTTGTAGACCGATCCTAGCTGCCAATAACTCCAAGGTCTGGATACTTCTCTTCAGATCTTCTTGTGTGCATGCTAATAGTGCAATGTCGTCTGCATAGGCCAGATATGTAATGTGTTCATTACCAATTTGAATGCCCTTGATGTTTTCTTTCTTGAAATCCCGCATTACCTTCTCAAGTGTCAGGTTGAAGAGGACAGGTGATAGCCCATCTCCTTGGCTTAATCCTGTTACAACTTGGAAGCTCTCTGTCATTTGATTGCCTACCTTAACCTTAAGTTTTGTGTCATTTAGGCATACCTCTACCAGTTTGACCAACTTCTTTGGTATATCAAACTCTGTCATAGTTCTAACCAGGCTAGGTCTATGTATACTGGCGTAAGCCTTCTTGAAATCTACAAACAGGATGTGTATCTCTCGTCCGTATTTGTACATTTTTTCACAGACCTGTTTTAGGACATAAATCTGGTCCGTGGTTGATCGCCCTGCCTGGAAACCTCCTTGGTATTCTCCAGTTATGTCTGTTGCTAGAGGTTTTATTCGTTGTAATAGGCACTTGGAAGATCTTATAACAGGTGTTGAGTAGCGCTATGCCCCTGTAGTTTGCACATACGGATTTGTCTTTCTTTTTATATGTAGGTCATATCACAGCTATCTTCCATTCCTCAGGTATTTCATGTTTTACCCAAATTTGCTCGATTAGCTTGTGGATTTTGAAACAGAGGATTTCGTCTCCAGCCGTGAGAAGTTCAGCAGGAGTACCGTCCTCACCTGGACTTTTACCATTCTTAAGGTTTTTAATCTGGTTCCTTAGCTCTTCAATTGTGGATGGATGATATTCTGGGTCTACTGTTACTGGTTCATCAAACTCAAGTAGTTCGGTTGGTTCATCAGAGTTTAGTAAGTCTCTGAAGTATTCCATCCATTTTCTTCCAATTTTTTTGTCTTCTGTTAACATTCTTCCATTGACATCTTTTATGAATCTGTGTTGATGGGATGTTCCTTCTTTAAACTTTTCACTTTTCTATAAATTTCTTTATACCTATTTCCATGAAAGTCTTGTTCAGCTTCCTCCATGATACTTTTTACATATTTTCTCTTTGCTTTCCTCAATGTGCCTTGGGTCTGCCGTCGTGTTTCTTCAAACTTCGATTTTTCTTCTTCTTGCAGTAGTTTGGCCCGTTGTCTCTCCCTGATAGCTCCCTCACACTCCTCATTGAACCACACTCTTTTTCCCCTAGTTCGCTTTGGGATTACTTCTTGGGCTGTTTCTTTAATGGTCTCTGCAATCGCCTTCCAGTTCTGATCTACCACAGTACCTCCTTCCTCTTCATTCAAAGCCTCAAAACGGTTTGTTAGTGATATCTTGAAAGTTCTTCTTATATTACCTTCAGTCAGACTCTCATGGTCATATCAAGTGACTCTTTGCATTCTTTGGTGCTTCCTGGCTCTCCATATTGTTTTCATCCTTCCTCTGACAAGGAAGTGGTCTGATCCACATTCCGCACCTCTTGCCGTTCTATCATTTTGTATCCACTTCTTTATTCTCTTCTCTACAATTAGGTAGTCAATTTGGTTCACTGTTTTCCCATCTGGAGACACCCAGGTTCCTTTATACATTCTCTTCCTGTCGAAATCAGTACTACTTATAAGAAAGCCTTTGGCAGTCGCAAAGCTAACCAGCCTAGTGCCGTTATCACTGCTTACATCATGTAAACTGTGCTTTCCGGTGATACCCATAAAGGCTGCTTCTTTCCCTATTTTCGCATTAAAATCTCCAAGGATAATTTTGTAATGTTCACTTGGTACATTGTCTAAAACCGTTTCTAATTCCTCGTAGAAAATATCTTTTTTGATGTCATCGCTTTCTTCGGTTGGGGCATGACAATTTATATATGTGAGTTTGTGTTTTCCCGTGTCTATGGCTAGGAGTGAGATTCTGGGGTTGATTGATTTAAAATCTATGAGAGTGGTAGAGAGTGATTTCTTCACTGCAAAACCAGTTCCTAGTGAGTGGTTTGTTTCTGAGGCTCCATGGAATATGACATAGTTTTCCATTTCTGTAGCTCCGGTTTCTGCCCACCTTGTTCCTTGCAGGGCCAATAGATCAATTTGATACTTATCTGCCTCCCTTACTACACATTTTGCTGCCCCAGGTTGGTATAGGCTTCTGACGTTCCAGGTCCCTAGTTGTATTTCCTTCCGTAGTCTTTGTTCTTGCTTAGGTCGTTTTACAGAGATCAGTCCTATCCGAGGCTCTTCTGTGATGCTAGTACCGTTGATTATTTTTTCCAGGACGGGTCTGTAGCCCGTCGCCAAACCCCAACCTGGAGGACCAGGATTTTTCATTCGTGGTTTTCTCCCGTAGAAAGATTGGCTTCTCCACGCCTATAGAGGTCTTTCTGCCCTTTTGTACATATACCAGGGAATGACAGGAAAAGGAAATGGCGAGGACATGTTTGGGATAGGAAAGGGGAGCGATAGATCGTTGTGGGACACACTTTGTCTGGCTCCTCCCCTTTGGCCTGTCAGGCATGGGTAATCCTGCTGGTAACAGGGTAGTTTATAATACAAATTGTATTATTAACAGAGCTTCGGTTTTTGCGCACCCGAAATTAAGTTCCTTTTCTACATTGTTGTTGTTGTGGTCTTCAGTCCTGAGACTGGTTTGATGTAGCTCTCCGTGCTACTCTGTCCTGTGCAATCTTCTTCATCTCCCAGTACCTACTGCAGCCCACATCCTTCTGAATCCGCTTAGTGTATTCATCTCTTGGTCTCCCTCTACGATTTTTACCCTCCAAGCTGCCCTCCAATACTAAATTGGTGATCCCTCGATGTCTCAGAACATGTCCTCCCAAACGATCCCTTCTCCTAGTCGGACCCGCGTGTCGCCACTATCAATGATTGCAGACCGAGCGCCGCCACACGGTAGGTCTAGAGAGACTTCCTAGCACTCGCCCCAGTTGTACAGCCGACTTTGCTAGCGATGGTTCACTGACTTCTACGCTCTCATTTGCCGAGACGATAGTTAGCATAGCCTTTAGCTACGTTATTTGCTACGACCTAGCAAGGCGCCAGTATCCGTACGATTGACATTGTGAATCATGTACCATAAAGAGCGACGTTCTCCATTAATGGATTAAAGTTAAGTATTCCACCAGCTACCTCCGTTTTTCTCAATTCTAATTCCCTTGTCATGTTCCAGACCTCACGCCAGCCTGCGTGAGCTAAAACGCGTGCATTTCGGCCTCCTTTACTAATACGGTTGGCTCTCCTGCCAACCACAACATTGGCGACGAGGCAAAACCGCGTTCGTATCGGTATTGCCCTTATTTACTTGTGTAATGGCTTCGCCACAATCTCCAGATGTACTGTCCGAATTTTATCGCTTACAGAATCAGCAGACGCAGGCATTACTGGATGCCCTTGGACAGCTCGTCCAGGGTCAACGTGCGATGCAAAACGACGCGGCAGCAGCCGCTTCACCACTAACGCAGCCACAACACGCTGTTGCACCAACTTTTCGACCTTTTGATGCTGCACTGGAAAGCTGGACGGAGTGGTCACGCCAATTTGGATTCCGTCTCGCCACCTACAGAATTCAAGGTAACGAGCGGCAGCCATTTCTGTTGTCTTCCGTCGGCGTGAATACGTACCGTGTGATAGTCAAATTATTTCCCCGACGCGACGTAGAAACTCTGTCCTACGAAGAAATTTTGTCTGCCTTAGATGCATATTTCAAAGAATTAGTCAATGTAGTTGCCAAACGGTATACCTTCTTTCGTACAAAACGTACTGCAGGTCAGACTAATCGGGAGTGGGTTGCAACCTTGCAAGGCCTTACTAGAGATTGTGCTTTTGAGTGTCAATGTGGGCTCCCTTATTCAGATACTATGGTACGTGATGCAATTGCACAGAACGTTTCTGATGTTCGTATAAGGGAACAGATTTTGAAACTAGTCAATCCCTCCCTTCAACAAGTGATGGACATATTGGATCGGCAGGACATTGACTTTCCTCAGGAATCATTTGAAACTTCGCCAGCAGTGTGTCAGGTTAACCGGCCCGCCGGGCGAGCTGTACGGAGCAGTAAACAGCCCTCGCGCCCGGCTGCGCCGCTGCCGCCAGGCTGTCAGCCACGTGTGCTGCGCAGGCAAGCAAATGCAGTGATCAAATCATGCCCGCGATGTGCTACTAAACATTCGCGTGGGAATTGCCCGTCACGGTAAGCTATTTGCTTTTATTGTAATAAAAAAGGACATGTTCAGAGTGTTTGCCAGAAAAAGCTCATATCGTAAGCTCAAAACCGTTCCAGGCCCTTTGCTTCGCGCCGGAATCGGAATCGAACCAAGGATGCTCAGGCTCGCGAAACTTCGCCCATGGAAATTCATGTAGTTCATTCCACTCCGTGCAGTGCCACTCTCTCTGAATGTGACTGTGTTCGTCCCAAAAATAGTGTGCGTCGACATCGCCGGAACTCCCGTCATGTCGCAAGTGATTATGTACCAGTGTCAGTTCACGTTGCACGAGACAGTCGCTCTTGTCGTCAGCAGGACAATAAACTTTTTGTAGACTTGGATGTTAACGGCAAAGTGATACCATTCCAGCTCGATACCGGATCTGCAGTATCATTGATCAATCAAGACACTTACAAGCTGCTGGGCACACGTCCGTTGCGTGCCGCAAATGTTCAATTATCTACCTATTCCAGTCAAGATATCCCTGTGTTAGGACAGTGCAGCCTTCTTGCAACATACAAAGGACAAACGAAACTTGTGTCATTTTACGTCCTTCGTTCTTCTTCCGCAGTGAACTTGTTTGGTTTTGATTTATTTCAGTTGTTTAACCTGTCTGTAGTAAATAAGGGCCTAACAGTGAACCAGACTGTGCCTTCAGACAGTGTTACTCGTCTATGTGAAGAATTTGCAGACATTTTTGCACCGGGCCTGGATTGCGCTAAGAACTATAAAGCACATTTGGAACTGAAAGCAAATGCAAAACCGAAATTTTTCAGAGCGCGAGGTCGCAAAAACGTTACACGATTTGGAATCACAAGGTGTGATTGAACGTGTGCAGGCTTCTCTCTGGGCATCACCCTTAGTAATTTTGCCAAAACCTTCCGGAAAGTTGAGACTGTGTGGACTTCAAGGCAACAGTGGATCCACAACTACTGATTGCAACTTTTCCTTTACCCCAGCCGGAAGATCTTTTTGACAAACTGTGCCCGGGTAAATATTTTTCGAAGTTGGACCTAGCAGATGCGTACTTACAAATACCGGTGGACGAAGAATTCCAGTGCGTCTTGGTGGTTAACACGCATCTTGGTTTGTATCGATTCAAACGACTGCCATTCGGGTGTGCATCCGCCCCTACATTGTTTCAGCAATATCTACAAACTGTTTGTGCGTCGGTCCTTACTGCAGCAAATTATCTGGACGATATTGTGATCTCTGGAAAGACGGCAGAAGAACATTTGGCGAATCTCAGAACATTATTTCAGTTCTTGCGACAAAATAGTCTTCGCTTGCGGAAGGACAAATGTGTGTCTTTTGCTCGGGACTTTCCATACCTGGGACATGTAATCAATGCCCAAGGCATACATCCCAGTCAAACGCACCTCCGTGCCATACAAGACTTGCCGTCGCCAAAGAATTTGAAGCAGCTACAGAGTGTGCTGGGAAAAATAAATTATTACCATCGCTATGTGCCTCATGCCTCTTCCATTTCAGCTCCGCTTCATCGCTTGCGCCATACAGGTGTTCCGTTCGACTGGACGACAAAATGCGAACGCGCCTTTCGCCAGTTGAAATCGGCATTGCTTTCCAATACTTGCCTTACGCCATTCGATTCCCGGAAGCCCCTTTTGTTGATGGTGGATGCATCTGATTTCAGGACCGGTGCTGTACTTGCGCACAAAGATCGATCGCACGATCGCCCTATTGCCATTGCGTCCAAATTGCTCTCGTCTGCGCAAAGAAATTAATCACAGATCGAGAAAGAAGCATTGGCTCTCGTATTTGGTGTTACAAAAGTTTCATGATTTCCTTTATGGTCGTCACTTTACCATAATCACAGACCACAAACCTTTGACATCGCTTTTGCTTCCGACTAAGTCTGTACCTCCGCGTACAGCGCAGAAATTAATTCGCTGGTCTATTTTCCTCTCTCAATACCGCTACGATATCTTGTATCAGTCCACTGCTAAGCACGGAAACGCCGATGCGTTGTCCCGCTTGCCTGTTGCTGAGGATAGGGCATTTGATTCCTCCGAACTTGCTTGCATGTTCATAGATGCGGAAACCGATGACGTGGTCGAATCGTTTCCGATTGATTTTCGTTGCGTAGCTACAGCCACAGCTGCCGAACCTGTCCTTGCTCCCATTCTGCGTTTTGTTGCTACGCAATGGCCCTTGTCAAAGTCACGGATCGGAGACCCGTTGGTTCGCCGATTTTTTGCTCACAAGGAGAGACTTTTTGTACGACGTGGTGTTTTGCTGTTGCGTTCTGATAATGATCTGTCCAGGGTCGTGGTACCACGTTCGTTGTCTTACAGCTTCTCCACCAAGGACATTGGGGTATAGTGAGAACGAAACAACTTGCTCGTCAGCACTGTACTTGGTTCGGAATCGATGCCGCAATTACGAATATGTGCTCTTCTTGCATGGTATGTGCCGAACAACAATCAGCACCACCGCGGAAATTCTTTGCATGGCCAAAAGCCACTTCCTCTTCGCAACGCTTACACATCGATTTCGCTGGTCCATTCTGGAATGCTCGATAGTTGGTTGTGGTAGATTCATTTAGTAATTTTATTTTTGTTGTCCGGATGTCTTCCACGGCGTCATCTGCCACCATCCAAGCGTTATCCGCTCTCTTTCATTCTGCAAGGACAATAGTATTCAACATCTGACGTCCGCGCCGCTTTCGCCACAGTCAAACGGTGCCGCTGAACGATTGGTCAGGACTTTCAAGTCACAGATGTTGAAGTTGAAAGAGTCGCATTCTCGGGAGGACGCGTTATTGCTCTTTTTGTCCTCGTATCGCTCTCAGCCCCTAGATGGTCGCCGGCTGAGTTGCTCCACATCGAACCTTGATGTCTTTGCTACATCCGTCGCTTCAGGTTCCTGTGCAGCGGCAGACACCTGCTTTTGCTCCAGGCGACGTTGTCTACTATCGCCACTACCGAGGTTCACGACGTTGGCTCGAAGGGCGCATTCTTCGCTGCCTCGGCCGCGCTATGTATCTGGTTGTGGCGGCCTCTGGTGAGGTGCGTCGGAATCTCAATCAGATGCGCCTCTGTCGTCGCACGGGATCTGCCGCTCGCCGCTTGCTTTCAGCGACGGTGCCGTCCGGTCAGCGCCCCGGGGACCCATCTACTGGCTCGTCTCAGCCCCAGGTGTTACCGACGCTGCCTTCCATTTTGCCCCATGGCGACGCGCCGCCGCCACCACCGACACCGCCGCCGCCGCCTGTTCTCCCGCCGTCGACACCCGCAGTGGACGCGTCGCTGCAACCGCCGGGCGCCTTCCTGGGTCACGCGCCGCCGATCGCTTCCCGGGACCAGTTGTCCTACGACATGGAACTCTTGCCCGCTCCGGACCATATGTCGTATTCGCCCGTCGGGTGCCCCGGCCCGATGGAGGTCGACCCTTCTGCCCCTCCTGTCTGTCTACGGGCGCAAACACCGCACGTTGGCGTGCACCCTGGAGCAGGTTTTCAGACGTTTCCTTGCTCCCAGCGGTCCGAATGGCAGGGTGTGGGTGGCACAGCCTCGCCTGTTGTTAGGCTCCCCACCTCGTCACATAAGTCAACATGCGGTCCTCCCCACGGCGGGCGGCAGCCTTATTCCACAACCGTACGCCGATTTGCGGGGGAGGAATGTGGTGTCACCGCCAGACACTACACTTGATAGGTGGTAGCCTTTAAATCGGCCGCGGTCCGGTAGTATACGTCGGACCCGCGTGTCGCCACTATCAATGATTGCAGACCGAGCGCCGCCACACGGTAGGTCTAGAGAGACTTCCTAGCACTCGGCCCAGTTGTACAGCCGACTTGGCTAGCGATGGTTCACTGACTTCTACGCTCTCATTTGCCGAGACGATAGTTAGCATAGCCTTCAGCTACGTTATTTGCTACGACCTAGCAAGGCGCCAGTATCCGTACGATTGACATTTTGAATCATGTACCATAAAGAGCGACGTTCTCCATTAATGGATTAAAGTTAACTATTCCACCAGCTACGTCCGTTTTTCTCAATTCTAATTCCCTTGTCATGTTCCTGACCTCACGCCAGCCTGCGTGAGCTAAACGCGTGTAATTCGGCCTCATTTACTAACACGATTGGCTCTCCTGCCAACCACAACAGTTGTGCCACAAGCTCCTCTTCTCCCCAATTCTATTCAATACGTCCTCATTAGTTATGTGATCTACCCATCCAATCTTGAGCATTCTTCTGTAGCACCACATTTCGAAAGCTTCTATTCTCTTCTTTTCTAAACTATTTATCGTCCACGTTTCACTTCCATACATGGCTACACTCTATACAAATACTTTCGGAAACACCTTCCTGACATTTGAATCTATACTCGATGTTAACAAATTTTTCTTCTTCGGAATCTCTTTCCTTGTCATTGCCAGTCTACATTTTATATCCTCTCTACTTCGACCATCATCAGTTATTTTGCTCCCCAAATAGCAAAACTCCTTTAGTACTTTAAGTGTGTCTTTTCCTAATCTAATTCCCTCAGCATCACCCGACTTAATTCAACTACATTCCATTATCATAGTTTTACTTTTGTTGATGTTCACCTTATACCCTCCTTTCAAGACACTGTCCATTCCGTTCAACTGCTCTTCCAAGTCCCTTGCTGTCTCTGACAGAATTACAATGTCGTCGGCGAACCTCAAAGTTTTTATTTCTTCTCCATGGATTTTAATACCTACAGTCCTATAAAAACCAGAATATAATAGCAGGATCTTTTATTTTTCAGCAACATGATTCAAACAGCTACCGGAAATTTCATAACATTAGGCCATATAGTTTTCGAGAAAATGCTGCTAATGATGCAAAAAAGGAAAATCTAGGAAATTGATATGAAAGAGTTTCTTCTCATATTTCCAATGTAATAAGCTAGCCTCAATTTTAAAATTCGTCACACTGATGCTCCTCATCCTCCAGGTTTATCTTCTTTCCCCTTGGAATCTGGATACGAATTCTCTTTAGCATTTGAGTTCTGCATCATAGACATCTGTTTGGAGTAATTCAAGTCCACAGAATGTCCTTATCGAGCCTCCAATCCAAATCTAATTACTGAGACTTTCTCTTGCATTCTGTGTCTTCTTATGAACACAATTCCTAAGCACATCAGGCTTTGCAATAAACCTCAATGTGGGCTGAATTCCTTTCGTAACAAGTTCTGGTAATGAGCGTTTCTGAGTGCGTCTCTTGTATTTACATCAATCGTCTTTCGAAAATTGACGTGTACTGGTGTTGGGTCAGTGAAATGTTAGTGGCAAAACAATTTTCTTCACAGCACGCATTGTCTTCAAATTGTGTGTGTTTTTCCTGTTAGCTGTCCCATACAACGACCGAAGCCTGTCTTTCCCTCCTAGTGTTTTTTCATCCTCAAGTACTTCATCTGTCGTCAGCCAAAGATATAGACCACCCAGAGATAGTGAAAGAAAACACCCTTTACCATTATAAAAATTCCGCTGAATTAAGCAGTTTCCCAAAAGGAAGAGCTGGTAGTGCCTGCCAATGTACAGTGAAATAGTATAATATTTTAAAAGCATTAATGTTCCTATGACGATAAAATTCACACACAACACATTAAAAAATGTTTTGAAAATTAGATTTTTTGAACCAAAATGTAGTACATTCCCCCTTAATCATCTGTGTAAAAACGTTAATATGGCCTATCTACACGACTTTGAATGAGCACCTTGTACGCAATGGCGCTGTAATCTTAAGTAAACAAACATCACCTTATCCAGTGGACAGTCTATCATGCCAGACGTAATGCATCAGACTTTATTCCACCGTCTACTTTTGCATCTATACCTAGACACATACTCCGAAAGCCAATGTACAGTTGACGGCGATGAGTACATCACAGCCATATTATAGAGTCTCTTTCCTTTTCCTCGCTCTATTCAGCGAGGGCAAAATGTCTAAATGTCTCTGTACGTAGCCAAAACTCTCTCACCTCTTTCTTATGGTTCCCATGGGATTTATAAGGTGGTGACAGCATAATGGTCTCACAGTCACCTCCGAATGTAGGCGCTCTAAATTTTCACAACCCGGATTCGTGAAACGACGTGGTCTTTCTGCCAAGTATTCCCATGTTAATTGGCTCAGCAGTTTTGTCACACTTTCCCGTGGGCTGCAGGTCCTGTTAAGATAGGAGCATTTTGTATCTGAATTCATTCAATGTCTATCGTCATGCCTACTTCACAATGACTCCGATTACTGGCACAGTATTTTTTGGCACTAGCGTCTCGCATGTGATTTGTTTATAGATGCACCACACTTTTCTAGAACCCTCATAAAACCCTTCTAACAAATTTATATCATTCGCCTCCCCAGTTTAGATTATTCGCGATGGTATCATTTCATATCGTTTCATAGTTACTGCTCTCGGTGGCTGCTCTAAAATTGATGAGATTAGAGATGCACTTGTGACTCTTGAACATTTCCCGGCGTATCGAATATTCCACAAGATTTCGGGATAGCAGCCGGATCTCGTCGACTTCTTTCCACGATATTTCGGCTGACAACCTTACAGCCATCTTCAGGCGAGTGTTTGACACTGGAGAATCTCTAGTGTCAAACACTCGCCTGAAGATGGCTGTAATGTTGTCAGCCGAAATATCGTGGAAAGAAGTCGACGAGATCCGGCTGCAATACCGAAATCTTGTGGAATAGAGATGCACTTGATTGTGACAGAGACTCGTGATACATACTCTGGAGTGCAAATCCTAAGGATGAAAATCACTTTGGTATGATGTACCACTGCCAAGTAACAACTGGAGGAAACTTCCACCTTACATAGAAAGAACTGCTGCAATATAGTACCGAAGTAAACGAATGGCATACGCAATGAGACGAACAGAAATGATTCATTTACTCAAAGAAAGTAAGCCACTGCGATTCACGTTGGTCCTCTAGACATTGCAAAAGGCTGGACATTGTTCTTAATGTGGTGTCGTATCGCCACGGTAGGCAGAACATCCACATGCAATATTCTGTGCAGTCGCTCATTATCATCCATGGAAGTGAAGTCCTGAAAACACCCTTGAAAAGACGCACAGGAGGAAGGAATACGGACTCAAAGTAACGTTGACCAGTGGCTGTACTCTATCCAATATTTGGAGGTCACACAATAACACCGGGACCACAAAGAAGATAATGTTCGACTATTCTGTACGTACCCACATATGGCGAAAATTGGAATACGTAAAGCACCCAGGATCATTGTTGGATGGATGCAGCACTGGAAATGCAGCTGGCTTAGATAAGTATTGTGCTACAGAAATGTCGGCTGTCTGTTTCTCTGTCAGAGTGTAGGAAACCAAGAACACTCTGCTCTTTTCTCTGCCAGTGGGCTAATAAGTGTGGTTATGTATCGACTAAGAACGAGTCGTAGTACTAATCTTTGACAAAGCTGAGTAATTAAGGGAACTGTGTGAGACATGTGTATTCTCTGTAAGTAAGCTGAACGAGTCGCTGAAAAGCATCATCTCAGGTAGCTTGGGACCAATATTGCAAAGGTAACCAGAACAGTTTGCTATAACGCAACTGTGTCTTGAAGGAGGTAGGTTGGGTTGGTTGGTTGGGTTGTTTGGGGGAAGAGACCAAACAGCGAGGTCATCAGTCTCATCGGATTAGGGAAGGATGGGGAAGGAAGTCGGCCGAACCCTTTCAGAGGAACCATCCCAGCATTTGCCTGAAGCTATTGAGGTAAATCACGGAATACCTAAATCAGGTTGGTCGGACGCGGGATTGAACCGTTGTCCTCCCGAAGGAAGTAGCCCGCTGAGCATTAAAGGTAAAGCCCTTATCACACACACACCTCGTAATAAGGTAAATATGTGAAGTGACCTGTTGAAATATTTAAGCATTACCTGTTTGAAATTCAGAGTGCTTCCTAGTGTGGTAAAAACCCTCTCGGTTGCTCTCCTTTCCTATTTAATGGAAAAAGGCTTTTACTTCAACTCAGCTCTTGCGACATTACTATTGATCCACACCATAGGGAATTATCGGTCAACTCCTGTCAGTAACTAAATGGCTTTATTAACAATTCAGTCAGCACACTACGAAGTTAATCAAAACGTCTCAGCTTAGTTGTTTTGGGTACGGTTGAAATCTCCTAGTATTACAACTAAAGGATAACTATATTCTAAAGCCAAAGTCTATATCACACACGCCATAAATCCATTTAATACTCCTTATAGGACTGAGAAATTACTTATTGAGTTGCTTTCTACATTATACATAGGGTGATTCAGTTGCCCTACCGCTGGATCTTATGCAGTGCGCAACACCTTCAAATACCACGTGCAAGATTTTCATATTCTCTTGCCTGCTATGCACAAATTGTTAGTACTACAGAGAAAAAAGTGAACAGGACTTTTTGGTAATAAATTTAATGTAGTTACATTTTGTACCGGGACACATTTTCGCTGGAAGCCACCATTTTCGAGTTATTAAAAAAATCGCATTTGAATTTCATTTTTGTACGTTTTTCTTAAATAATTCGAAAACTATAGCCTCTAGCGACAACACATCCCAGAAAAATGTAACTATATTAAATTTTTTACAAAAAAACTTTTTTTTTGTACACTGATAGTTTTTTCTAGAGAGCAGGACAATACGAAAATTCTGCACGTGATACTTGAAAGCTTTGCAGGTTACCTAAAATCCAGCGGTAGGGGCAGCTGAATCACCGTGTACAAAATGTGCATATAGTAAGTAATTACATAAACACGTGATAAAAATTAGTGACAATATGAGTATAAAGTAGTTAGCTACACTTCTTAGCAAGACAGTGATCTGATTCTGTTAAAACTAATACATTGCAGCTCACGTTTGAAGTCTATACCAGATGTCGACCTACTGTAGTGTTAAAGAAAATCAGATCCACTTCGCTGCCCTCTTTCTTGTATTTTAACTTCATGTTTCATGAAAACAAGAAATATATCATTGCAAATGTTAGAAGCGTGTATTTAGAGCTTGTCAAGGATAACACTTCATTATTCATAAGAGCATCGCCTGCGAAAAGTCTGAGGTCTGCCAGACCATTAAAATATAATCCGAACAACTGCCATCCCAACATACTTCCCTGGCACAAGTCTTATTTCTATAATACCTCACTCGACGACTCTCCATCCAATATAAGACCCTGCGTCTTCCGAACCAATATATTTTTAGTCCACATTTTGTTTGACGAACCACATAATTATACCTTTGTTATAAATAGTTGACGTGGTTAAGAGCAAATACTGCATCCATCTGATAGCTTGAACCATCACTGTCAGGATATCACGCGGTAAAAGCGATTATTCGGTTTCACATTATCGATAGTTTCAAAATCCATGTTGGCTGATATGAGGAAGAAGACCGTGTTGCAGATAAATCGTTATGTTTGAGATCAAAACATTGTGGGGTTTTACTGAAATGGACTTTAACGAGACAAGACGGTAGTTTTGTGAGTCAAGTTTAGTACCCACCTTGTGACCTGTACTCTCTTCCAATCACTGTGGGTGCTTGATCGTTTAAGTGGTCTGTTCGAATGGCTCTAAGCGCTATGGAACTTAGCATCTTAGGTCATCAGTCCCCTAGACTTAGAACTACTTAAACCTAACCAACCTAAGGACATCACACACATCCATACCCGAGGCAGCATTCGAACCTGCGATCGCAGCAGCAGCGCAGTTCCGGCCACGGCGGCCGGCTAAGTGGTCTGTCGCATACAGAGTTATTCATAAGCACTTTTGATGACTGCGTACAAACTACGAGACGCACCGAAAGTAGACACAAATCAATGGATAGATAACATCTTCAGGTTTGTAAATGACACGGTATGTGCTCCATAGGGCCAGTGTTAGTGACGTGGCTAACGTCAGTGTGTGCGTGCAGTTCATTGAAGTTGCGGCTACGGGAGAGAACAATGAAGGGCACTTTCGAAATCTTTTCACTTGGTTGCCTACCTGCAGTTCGATGTGACGACCTGGAACAGACGATTTTGCTATATGCTCTGACATGTCTGTCCCTTAGTGGTGCAGTTTGCGACTTCGACACGGCCCTTATCAGTAGCTATTCGTGCCCATTTTCTTTGCTGGAGTCCAGATAAAAGACGGTAAGTTTTATTAAGGAACTGTACCGAGCTGTTATTATGTAACCTCCATGTTTACCATTTACATCACAGAAAAGGAATATTCCAACATGTTTCTTTCACTTAGTGTACGGGAGTATAATGAAAAACGGACTTTTGAACGTAATATGTGTAGTTTCAACTGCCTGCAAAGAAAGAACAGCGGCAGCGTTAATGTCTTTGATAGTTCCTCAACGTCACCGTGATAATAGAGTCTCAAAGTTCAGTTTCTATAATTTGTGAACTATATTTACAAAAATGGTTCAAATGGCTCTGAGCACTATGGGACTTAACGTCTGAGGTCATCAGTCCCCTAGAACGTAGAACTACTTAAACCTAACTAACCTAAGGAAATCACACATCCATGCCCGAGGCAGGATTCGAACCTGCGACCGTAGCTGGCGCTCGGTTCCAGACTGTAGCGCCTACAACCGCTCGGCCACCCCGGCCAGCAACTATATTTACAGATAAAAGTACTAGAGCTACCCAAATGCTCAACTAACACATTGTCAACATTTCCGTAAAGATAAAATAAATCCAAGAAATTTCCACGGTTAGCTGATCCCTTAGTGCTAACACCTTAGTTCCGATGAACGTTAAGCGCTCTACTACTCTGTAAAAATGCATGTCAGTACTTCTTAAGCAATTCATTACGTTTCGGAAGTGTCATTTTATACACTAAATTAGTCTGAGAAGCGATGTTAATTTTGCCCAATATTTTGTATTTACAACCGTTTTCTAAATACAGTCCGCTTTCCTTATCTTTCATAAACTGTTCCCTTAACCACTTTAGATCCTTATAACAGACTGTTGCCCACAATCTTTCACCAGCAAATAACTGTTTTTTCACGCCAGCCGCTGTGGTCGAGCGTTTCTAGGCACTTCAGTCCGGAACCGCGCTGCTGCCACGGTCGCAGATTCGAATCCTGCCTCGGACATGGATGTGTGTGATGTCCTTAGGTTACTTAGCTTTAAGTAGTTCAAAGTTCCAGGGGACTGATGGCCTCATATGCTAAGTCCCTTAGTGCTTAGAGCCAATTGAACCAGTTTTTTTCTCTTCAAACACTGTTTTTTTGGAGACTATGTATTGTAGATAGTTGTGTTGTTCTTCCTATCTGGTTGAGACGTTAAGAAACCTTCTGGCTGATGTGAGCATGACTGCTTGTTTTCTAGCTTCTCTTCTCTTCTACTAACAAGGGAACCTTCCCATCGTACCCCCTCAGATTTAGTAATAAGTTGGCGCCGTGGATAGGCCTTGAAAAACTGAAAACAGATCAATCGAGGTAAGAGGAATACGTTGTGTGGAATTATGAAAAAATAAGCAAAATATACAAATTGAGTAGTCCATGCGCAACATATGCAATATCGAGGGAGATATAAGTTCAGGAGCGTCGTGGTCCTGTGGTTAGCGTGAGCAGTTGCGGAACGAGAGGTCCTTGGTTCAAGTCTTCCTTCGAGCGAACAGCCGGCACGGTAGCTCAGCGTGTTCAGTCAGAGGATTAGCTGCGCTCTGTAATAAAAAAAAAAAAAAACTGAGTTAATCGATCAACAACGAACTTAAACGGATGTCTTACGACGTCCGCCCCGAGCAGATGCAACGAACAAAAGCGAACAAAATGAGATAAAAAAAGCGAGAAGTTTAATTTTTTTATTTTCAGTGTACGTGACACACTCTTATGTTTTCATCAATTTTTTGGGAGTGATAATCACATCCACAAGAAAACCTAAATCGAGCAACGTAGAAGAATCTTTTTACCCATTCGCCAAGTGTACAAGTTAGGTGCGTCGACAACATATTCCTGTCATGTGACGCACATGCTGTCACCAGTGTCGTATAGAGTATATCAGACGTGTTTTCCTGTGGAGGAATCGGTTGACCTATGACCTTGCGATCAAATGTTGTCGGCTCCCATTGGAGAGGCACGTCCTTTCGTCTACTAATCGCACGGTTTTGCGCTGCGGTCGCAAAACACAGACACTAAACTTATTACAGTGAACAGAGACGTCAATGAACGAACGGACAGATCATGACTTTGCGAAAATAAAGAAAGTAAAATCTTCATTCGAGGGAAGATTTGAACCAAAGACCTCTGGCTTCGCAGCTACTTACGCTAACCACGTGACCACTGCGCTCCGAAGCCCATATCATCCTTGATATTGCGTATCTTGCCCATGAAATACTCAGTTTGTATGTTTTGCTTATTTTTTCATAGTTCCACATACCTTCTTGTTTTCTCAATTGATCTGTGTTCAGTTTTTCAAGGCCTATCCACTGTGCCAACTTATAACTGAGTCTGAGAGGTGTGCGATGGGGAGGTACCCTTGTAAGTAAAACAAACTGTTTTCTTGCAAACATTCCACTTTATTAATTTTAAAATTAGCGTAAGAATACTTAACATTCAATGAAAAAGCGTGAGAGTTCGGAACTCTACTGAGACGTGGCCACGTTTGCTGTTTGTGACATTTCGCGTTGGCCAAAAGGAAGGTGTGTTAACCAACGCAGCTGAAAATTCGGGTTAAGGATCCAACCCGGCTGGCCCCGTACGCTGTGTACAGGAGCTGCCTGGAGGGAGAGTGGTAACGTGACAGATAGCAGGGCTCATCGGTCCGTCAGCTCTGCCTGACCGCGAGGGCCCCAAGCCATGGTAAAGCACGTCTCACACGGAGCAAGGTTCGCCGCAAGTTTGGGAGATGGTGTGCATGCCAGCCGGCTTGCAGGGAAAGGAGCCAGCTATCTTCCATGCCGAAGCTCTCCCACAGTGCAAGAAAGGTCGGCAGCTAGTTGTGTCGTGATCGTCTGCATGTTGTATCGAACGAAGATGGCTGCTTCAGGTACAGATGTTCAGAGAAAACTGGCGTTATTAGCTGTTTTGGTGCTAAACGATGCAGAAATGCATGCTAATGAGAGAAGAAAAGAGAAAGAATGGACGAAAAACTGGATTAAGAGGAGAAACGCTGGAAAGGTGTGGTCTCCATGCTTCATAAAGACTTGAGGTTAATTCGTATAACACCTCCTTTTGTTTGAAAAGTATCACCATTTCATTACTGTTTGAATTAATAAGTACACCAATAATGACTGTTATATAGGACTTTCTAGGATAGAAGATCGTACATCCTTTGCAAATTTTATACGAATGGATGTATTGGTATTCGCAACTCTGTCGCGTGCCTCTGCACGCAATTGTTTATTATAATAGTATGCGCTTTTCACGACGTACAGACACTGTCCTTTCCTATAAGTCCTGAGACTGGTTTGATGCACCTCTCCATGCTACTCTATCCTGTGCAAGGTTCTTCAACTCCCAGTACCCACTGCAAACTACATCCTTCTGAACCTGCTTCGTGTATTTATCTCTTGATCTCCGTCTACGATTTTTACCCTCCACTCTGCCTTCAAATACCAAATTGGTGATAGCTTGATGCCTCAGAACATGTCCTACCAACCGATCCCTTCTTCTAGTCAAGTTGTGCCACAGGCTCCTCGTCTCCCCAATTCTATTCAATACTTCCTCATTAGTTATGTGATCTACCCATCTAATCTTCAGCATTCTTCTGTAGCACCACATTTCGAAATCTTCTATTCTCTTCTTGTCCAAGCTAGTTATCGTCCATGTTTCACTTCCATACATGGCTACACTCCATACAAATACTTTCAGAAACGACTTCCTGATACTTAAATCTATACTCGATAATAACAAACTTCTCTTCTTCAGAAACGTTTTCCTTGCCATTGGCTGTCTACATCTTATATCTTCTCAACTTCGGCCATCGTTTGTTATTTTGGTCCCCAAACAGCAAAACTCCTTTACTACTTTGTCTCATTTCCTAATCTAATTCCCTCAGCATCACCCTATTTAATTCGACTACATTCCATTATCCTCGTTTTGCATTTGTTGATGTTCATATTATACCCCCCTTTCAAGACAATGTCCAAGTCCTTTCCAGTCTCTGACAGAATTACAACGTCATCGGTGAACCTACTCGGAACTTTTCTTTTCTTTCCTTTACTGCTTGCTCAACATACAGATTGAATAACATCTGGGAGAGGCTACAACCCTGTCTCACTGCCTTCCCTACCGCTGCTTCCCTTTCATGTCCTTCGACTCTTATAACTGCCATCTGGTTTCTGTACAAATTGTAAATAGCCTTTCGCTCCCTGTATTTTACCCCTACCACCTTCAGAATTTGAAAGAGCGTATTCCAGCCAACATTGTCAAAAGCTTTCTCTAAGTCTACAAATGCTAGAAACGTAGGTTTGCCTTTCCTTAATCTTCGCTCTGAGCACACATAACTCTGTACCATATTGTAAATGGGAGACAACTCAGCGGCAAATTCTGTACTAAATCCTACAGGGATCCCCTGGCGCCCTGTAGCCTTGTATACTTTCTCGACGCCGCTGACCTCAGGGTATTTAGTGCAGTTACGGTGTACCCAGCATTCTGAGACGCGGGTCAGAGGCTTGCAACTCTGGCCGGGGTGTTCGCGCGACCGCAGAGTGCGCGCGGGCGTGAGCACTGTGCTGCAGTGGCGGCCAGATTAAAGGCGTGGCGAGGCGTGGGGAGGGGGGGGGGTGGGGGGCGCCGCCCACTCAGCGCCAGCCACTGTGCCGGGCAGCGCCGCGGCGCCGTATCTCTCGGAGCGAACAGCCCGGAGGAAGTCCGGCGGGCATCCGGCGGCGGAAATTCATCTGTTTAAAAGCTCTTCGGGCGTTCGGCGGCCCGTGAAGTGGCTGCTGGCCGAGTTCCACTCGCCGCCCGCTACCGCAGAGCGCGCCGGAAGTAGCGAAAGTAGCCGGCCCGACCACCTGAGCCCGACTACCTGCCGCGATCCGCCTTTGAAACGTGCGCGCCGCCGCGGCAGCTTCACCGTGAGCACGCTCTTCAGGCCGACTATTAAGTAAATTACTTCCACGTGTGGCACGGGGCTATTCGAAAAGAAAGAGTTTATTGAAAAGAAAAAAGGAAGAGCATTTCTATCGAACTACAAAGTTTCGAAGCACTCTTATAACTTTCCCAGACAGAGAGAGGTACAGATTTCGAGTTTCAAAAGACTACATACTCAGTGTGGGCAACATGTGTTACAATGCAAACATCGAGCAGGAGGCCCATTTCTTGCCACACCAGCTGCACTCCAGTTCTTTATACAGTGCAGGTTCTCGCTGACGGTATTTGCGTCTTCAATGATTTTCCTTTTATGGTCATTAGACCGTAGTACAAGGCATATTCCTGTCCTAATTGCGGCTTGGTAAAATTTGCTGTTTTGCAGAGCGCGCCCCAGCGCGTAGTGAGAGGCAGTCACCCTCCGTTTCTGGCGGTGGCGCCGCTGTGGCAATCTCAGCTTTGGTGTCTCCCTTAGGCCCTCTGGTGGAAAAAGGGAAAGGTTGTCTGTTAGCGTGCATTTAAGGGGAGCTATGAGCCAGTGGCAGGGAGTCAGTGGGAGTGAGGCTGGGTCAGTCTCACGTCACCAGTTGTTGGTCTCTCTCTCTTTTGCATTTGTGCGGCAATCAGTGTCTGTCTGTCGTCGGAGTGCGAGTATGTCTGTCGTTTGGATCAAACTTTAAGCTATAAAATGAGAGTCTTGCCACTCCGCCAATAACAGAACTCAACTAGTGGTCGCCCGGTCGGGGCTGAGTTCCTGCATCTGAGTCTGCGCGTCACGCCGCCAGTCTGCTCGAGTTGCTCGGGCAACGGTCATTGGTCGTTGGATCGGTCGGTTGGTCGGTCGCTCACTGAGACACTAGATGACTTGTCCACCTTGAGCTTCGGCGTATGTGAGGTCCCCACGTGAGGCCAGTGGACTGCGCCGTATAGAAAGGGGCAGTGGCTTCGCGGTCGGTTGACACGAGAGCAACAAGAGTGAGACCATATAGAGGTGGCTGGGGCGAGCTGCGACGCCCTGAACCGGCTGGTAGCGGACGGTTCGGGGGAGCGTTGGGGGGTGCTTCGCCAGGCCTTCGCCAGCAATTGCAGTTTATTAGAAGTTAAGTGATTCGAGATATGTTGTTTCATTTACTTGTTAAATTCTACTTGTTTCTTGGTGAGATCACCAGCCGCTTTGTTTTCGGGTCGGTCCCACCATTCTTCTCCGTTTTCCCACCCGCGCGGTTATTTGTGAATTGGGTGGTCCGTTTTTTGCTTAGTGTATTTGGGGAGGGTTAGAGCAATCTGCGGTTCGGGTTGTTCAGTAATCCCCCTGTCAATCTGCCATTCGTTAACAGCTGCCTCTGTTATGTTTGTCGGATTCTATGTTAACGAATTTATAGGATTAAGGTGTAAAGGCCGAATTCCTGAAATATGTTTTTATCCTGCGTATCATCTTGCGAGGCGGTATATGTACAATGTAGAGCATGTTGTACATTTTATGTAAGTCTGAATTTCATGAGTTTTATTTAAATGATCATTTTAAAAAAGTTGCCACCCTTCCACCGTAAGAGTCCTTTTAGAAACAAATTGCATTTTCGGTGGCAAATAATTTCTTAGTGTGAGTGTTTGTACCGTTTCAATGCCTCTTACGGGGTGCATAGTTAATGTGTGTGTGTGTGAGTACTGAAAATTTTTAGTTTAAAGTAATCTCCTGTGTTGCAGATTTGCACCAGTGTAGTCTTCCAGAGGTTGTTGTGAGCGGTCGTGACTACGGCCGTGTTGAAAGGGAGTGGCAAGCTTCTCAGCCCGAAGGCTCATACTGTCAATATTGTTTTTTCTGCCTCTAAATAAAATTGTAACTTGATATTTCGAGGGTGCTTTTCTGCTTATAAATTTTAAATCTGTTTTTGAAAAGGCTTTAAGGAATAAAATTCCCATTTGTTAAAGGTAATTTCATTTTCATCAGTTCCTCCGTGGCAACTACTTCCACACTCACCTAGTGTGATTATATGTGTTAATTTTCTTGATGAATTGCTAGTAAATAAAGTAAATTCCTTAAGAAAAGATTTTGAAAGTAAATTCACGGTTCAATATGAAAGTCTTGGTCTGGCTGTGAGCCATGCTCAGCTAGCCTAATGGCAAACTGACCACTAGCAAAACGGTGGTGCTGGGGGATTATGTTACTGCAGGTTGCATACATTCAGGGGCAAACATACATTCAGGGGCAAACCCATTGTTAGGTACTTAACCGATTGTTCTGCAAAATGGATTGCAACCCCATGGGGATAATACGCTTTCCAAGAAACCCACCCCCCCTATCCATCTACTTCCCCCTCCTCCTCCGCCACCCCTCTGGGAACTCCACGGAAACACCTCCAGAACTGAGTTGTTCGAATATACCCATTTCACTCTATCAATTTGACCAACTAATTAAATTGATCAATTAATTAACACCTGCCCTTCTGGGAGGTCCCCCGTCCTCCTCAACCCCTCCACAACCTGAAAATTGCTTGGCGAAAGACTCAGTTGCTTGGCCATTTTGCAGGAAAGTTGTATCAGCGTATGGAGTACAGTTTAAACAATTTCTGGTAGAGATGTCAAAATGTAGGATGTTATTTATTTAAATAATTTATGGGGTACAAGGTGGTGAATAGAATACAGTTTGTTTGGTTATTTAATTAAGGAATTTGGTGGGAAATTGATAGCACTGTATGGAATATTGTTTAAACAATTTCTGGTAGTTAAGGCAATGTTTGGAATTTTGTTTATTTACACAGTTTATGGGATGTAAGACATTGGTTGGAATATAGTTTATTTATTTATTCAAAGATCTTGTAGGGAAATTGGCTGCAGTGGATGGAATACTGTTCATGAAAACAATTGTGGGTAATATGGAATATTTGAACATTTTATTCAAATCACGCACGGAAAAGCTGCGTGAGCTTAGCTTATATTTGCTGCTGGAGTCAGGGATGATAAGGCACTCCTTATGGAGCTCAAGACCAAAGAAGTTTGATAAATTTTACATGAATCATTTGTACTATCAATTCTGTAGAATTGTTGTAGTGTCTGGATTCCGTGCCAAGACAATGATGGGAGGAGAAAAAATGATTGTAGAAGATAATGATTGTAGAACATGAACACAAACGTATAGCAGTGGTGTTTCATTTGTGAAATTACACACCATGCTCCACTAATTCCGTGAGCAGAACGCACTCCCTTCCACATACCAACATTTGTCAAGCAAATGTAAACACAGTGATTTGCAGTACCTCACAAACCCTTGTCACTAACTTAGAATCACTGCAGTTATGAAACTGAAGACTCGATTATGTCCAAGATGTGGCTGAGAAATGGAGTACTTGGCATACGTATTCGTTCATTTAGAGGAAGATGTTGAAATGTAGTAGGTTTTCCATAGATGGACATGATCCATCACAATTGCATTGGAAGTCCTCTGCTGACCATGGTATAGAGAGGTTTGCGGTCAACGGTTGCTGGTACATTGCACTCAAAGTCACACAAATGTCTACTAGTCGAACGCAAGTTATACCACACACCTGATGCAGCCTGAGAGAACTGAAAAAATGCTTAATAGCCTGATTTATGACCAGGCGCAACATCTCCCTGTCTCTAAAATGCATCATCAGTCTACCATTAAACCATACCTCGTTACGCCCCTTCTCAACCAATTAGCCCATCTACTTTCCATCATCCTTTAACGCAGATCCAGGTCAATTTCGAGGCAGATGGTTCGCTTTTTCAGGAAAGCAGTAAAGACCACATACAACCTGCTTGTTTCCCTACTGCCTCAATAGACATGCCGATGAATGTTGTGAGAAAGGCATACAGCAACTCTTCTGCGATGTATTTGTTAGTTGACACCGCATTGTTTTGTGTATGGTTTCACATGGGATCCCCATGGTATAGGGATGGTTCAAGGTTCAAGGTTCAAGATAGGATAGAGCTCATATGTGGATCCACCATGCGTTACATCAGGGACAGCCACCAAGTGTGTATCCACTATGCATTACGACCAGGTTGATTTCAGATGTGAATACAGGCAGGATAGGATTCGACGGTGAATACACTCTATATAAGTCCAGGGCAGTATACGAAGGTGGATTTGTCACTGGTAGGATCGGAGTACGATCTTGGGGCACACACGTGAAACAACACACACATAGAGAAAAATAGTGCATTTGTGCAGGTGTTTAAAACTGTACTGCATTTAAAAGCAATTTTAGAATATGTGACGAAAAGTGATGTCATGATCGCTTGACCAGAATAGACATAAAATCTTTAAAATTACTAAAATTAACGGAAAATAGATATAAATTGAGGGAGAATACACCAAAAAGCGGGGAAATTTGGGGGGTAATGGGGCGGTACTTGCTTGTCTTCTGCTTGGTCCGGGAATATGCTTCTACATGGGAACGAATATGTGAAAGCAAGAGGAATATGTGGAAAAGTTGACATGAAAGCACCGCTAACCAGGTATACAGTAATTTTTCGTGAACACCGATAAGAGGGATGGTTCCTTTCAAAGGGCGCGGCCGACTTTCTTCCCCGTCCTTCCCTAATCCGATGAGACCGATGACCTTGCTGTCTGGTCTCCTTCGCCAAAACAACCAACCAACCAACACCGATTAGACGGCTAGGATAGATTGTTTAATGTGAAAGACCACCAAATGTAGAGCAGAGAGGTTCAGAAAAGGTGACTCAATTCGAGATATGAGAGTGTCTCGAATATGATTCACCAGCAGCTGTAATCACTAAAAGACATCTCCATAGTATTCAACCCAAGTAAGTGGTTGAATGGAGACTCTCGACTGCCAATAGCAGACAGCATTTCTAAGATAAATCGTGACACTATGGATCTCAAAAGCCAGTGTATTGGTCATAGGATTCTGCACATTTCTTACGACTTCAATCTAGCGTTGCAATTTTTAAGTGATTCCCCGTGTAGTACACCATATACTCTATGTGATCGTTCTCAGTCAACCATCATTCTCCCTATAACTCCGTGGATACATCGCAGAACCTCTGTTACGCTGTCTACATGGTCTCGAGATAGAATAAGTTACAAAATGTTAGTGTGGGAAATATCCATCAGGGGCATGAGGGTGTTGCAAATATCGGCTTAATACCACGTTCCTTAGCCGAATCACTCTCTAAATTCAGTGAGAAGGGTGATTTTAATACGAGATTACGCCGTTGGAGATGTGCACCCGCTTAATACACACCTGCGATCACCTTCTATATTCAGTGTCGCGATATTTGAGTGGACGGCCGCTCCACTCAGAAGCAATACCATACATCAATATATAAAGCATTACCTATGAGTCTGCAGAAAAAAGGCCCATTTTTGTGCAAGGTGACAGTAACATAGTCGTTGCTATCGTGTTCTTAATAGCTGGTCGCTAGCAAGATAATTACATTTCTCATCCTAAGACATATTGGTAGCACCCACAATAAAGACAAATGCGGCATATCCGTCCGTCATGGAATTTTCGCTCAGTGTTGTTTAGCTCCACGAACATGCCGTTATTAGCTAAGTATTATACTTAGAAGGTAGTGTGTCATACATTCACTGTGATCAGCAGCTTATAAAGTGTGTGCTGGGATGTAAAGTTACTGTCGTCACTGTTCTGACATGTGCAAAGAAAAAGACTATGTCTAGTCGTAAAGGAAGGTTTAGATCCGACGTGGAAAACTGCGATTTCAACACATCCATAACTGTAAGGGAGATGAAAGATCATACATGGAATATTATGTCAACTCATTGAAACGTTATATATATTGATATATCCAGGGGCACCGTCCTCAGGAGGAGGTATTTCCGATACTTTGCTCATTGTCTAATGTCACCGCATTGGCACTACGATGATCGTGATATTTAATTGTAATTACACCAATAAATTGAGGGATGAAGTAGTGAAGGCAGCAGAGGATCAAGTAGGTAAAAGACAAAGGCTAATAGAAATCCTTGGGTAACAGAAGAAAAATTGAATTTAATTTATTAAAGGAGAAAATATGAAAATGCAGTAAATGAAGCAGGGAAAAAGGAATACAGACGGCTCAAAAATGAGATCGACAGGAAGAGCAAAATGGTTAAGCAGGGATGGCTAGAGGACAAATGTAAGGATGTAGAGTCTTATCTCACTAGGGGTAAGATAGATACTGCCTACAGGAAAATTAAAGAGACTTTTGGAGATAAGAGAACCACTGGTATGAACATCAAGAGCTCAGATGGCAACCCAGTTCTAAGCAAAGAAGGGAAAGCAGAAAGGTGGAAGGAGTATATAGAGGGTCTATACAAGGGGGATGTACTTGAGGACAATATTATGGAAATGGAAGAGGACGTAGATGAAGATGAAATAGGAGATACGATACTGCGTGAAGAGTTTGACAGAGCACTGAAAGACCTGAGTCGAAAAAACGTTCCCGGAGTAGACAACATTCCATTGGAACTACTGACAGCCTTGGGAAAGCCAGTCCTGACAAAACTCTACCATCTGGTGAGCAAGATGTATGAGACAGGCGAAATACCCTCAGACTTCAGGAAGAATATAATAATTCCAATCCCAAAGAAAGCAGGTTTTGAGAGATGTGAAAATTACCGAACTATCAGTTTAATAAGTCACAGGTGCTAAATACTAACGCGAATTCTTTACAGACGAATGCAAAAACTAGTAGAAGCCGACCTCGGGGAAGATTAGTTTCGATTCCGTAGAAATGTTGGAACACGTGAGGCAGTACTGTCCCTACGACTTATCTTAGAAGCTAGATTAAGGAAGGGCAAATCTACGTTTCTAGCATTTGTAGACTTAGAGAAAGCTTTTGACAATGTTGATTGGAATACTCTCTTTCAAATTCTGAAGGTAGCCGGGATAAAATACAGGGAGCGAAAGGCTATTTACAATTTGTACAGAAACCAGATGGCAGTTATAAGAGTCGAGAGACATGAAAGGGAAGCAGTGGTTGGGAAGGGAGTGAGACAGGGTTGTAGTCTCTCCCCGATGTTATTCAATCTGGATATTGAGCAAGCAGTGAAGGAAACAAAAGAAAAATTCGGAGTAGGTATTAAAATCCATGGAGAAGAAATAAAAATGTTGAGGTTCACCGATGACATCGTAATTCTGTCAGAGACAGTAAAGGACTTGGAAGAGACGTTGAACGGAATGGATAGTGTCTTGAAAGGAGGATATAAGATGAACATCAACAAAAGCAAAACGAGGATAATGGTATGTAGTCGAATAAAGTCGGGTGATGCTGAGGGAATTAGATTAGGAAATGAGACACTTAAAGTAGTAAAGGAGTTTTGCTATTTGGGGAGCAAAATAACTGATGATGGTCGAAGTAGAGAGGATATAAAATGTAGACTGGCAATGGCAAGGAAAGCGTTTCTGAAGAAGAGAAATTTGTTAACATCGAGTATAGATTTAAGTGTCAGGAAGTCTGAAAGTATTTGTATGGAGTGTAGCCATGTATGGAAGAGAAACATGGACGATAACTAGCTTGGACAAGAAAAGAATAGAAGATTTCGAAATGTGGTGCTACAGAAGAATGCTGAAGATTAGATGGGTAGATCACATAACTAATGAGGAAGTATTGAATAGGATTGGGGAGAAGAGAAGTTTGTGGCACAACTTGACCAGAATAAGGTATCGATTGGTAGGACATGTTCTGAGGCATCAAGGGATCACCAATTTAGTATTAGAAGGCAGGGTGGAGGGTAAAAATCGTAGAGGGAGACCAAGAGATGAGTACACTAAGCAGGTTCAGAAGGATATAGGTTGCAGTAGGTACTGGGAGATGAAGAACCTTGCACAAGATAGAGTAGCATGGAGAGCTGCATCAAACCAGTCTCAGGACTGAAGACCACAACAACAACTACACCAAAAAATACGTGTCTGGTTTCCTATGACGATTCTGCTTGGCGTGCGGTTGCGTGACAAAGGTAGCTGGTGATCAGAACGTTTTGACTCTTCCACTTTAAGGCGAGGACCGTCGTTCAGCTGGCTGAGCTGAACAGGTGGGATACAAGTATCCAGCTGACCAAACAATGTCGCTCTTCAGGTGGGCGAATAGCGAACTAATTCTCAGTATGTGTTGGGCAGCCTTCGTGATCGCGTGTGTTGCGAGTATTCTCCGTGGAAATTTGAGAAGATTCATAACGGCGAGTAACTGCGCTGCACAGTTATTCCCTCCCATTTAAATTGACTGGTTGTCTGGTAGTACTGCCATACTATACACCTCCTGTCCATGTTTGGTTGAAAGAACGTCGATGGTGATGTATGTTACTTGCTTCTAGGTAAAGAGACATTGCCTGGCTCACACGACATCAGAAACACATACAGTTATGAGCATTAAAATCGTAATTGACTTCTTAAAGAGCAATTATGATCCAAAATATGTTATATACTATGTGATAAAAAGTATCCGGGCACCCCCCCCAAAAAAACTATGTTTTTCATATTAGGTTCATTGTGCTGGTAGGTACTCCATAGCAGCGACCTCAGTAGTCAATAGACATCGTGAGAGAGCAGAATGGCGTGCTCCGTGGAACTCACAGACTTCGAACGTGGTCAAGTGATTAGGTGTCGCTGGTGCCATACGTCTGTACGCGAGATTTCCACACTCCTAAACATCCCTAAGACCACTGTTTCCGATGTGACAGTGAAGTGGAAACGCGATGGGACACGTACAGCACAAAAGCATACAGGCCGACCTTGTCTGTTGACTAACAGAGACAGCCGAAAGTTGAAGAGGTTCGTAATGTGTAATAGGCACACATCTATCCAGACCATCACACAGGAATTTAAAACTGCATCAGGATCCACTGCAAGTATTATGGCAGTTAGGCTGGAGGTGAGAAAACGTGGATTTCATGGTCGAGCGGCTGCTCATAAGCCACACATCACACCGGTAAATGCCGAGCTTGTTGTAAGGAGCGTTAACATCGGAAGATCGAACACTGGAAAAACGTTGTGTGGAGTGACGAATCACGGTACACAATGTGGCGATCCGGTGGCAGGGTGTGGATATGGCGAATGCCACAGCACAGGCCTACATTGATGTTTTAAGCATCTTCTTGCTTCCCACTACTGAAGAGCAATTCGGGGATGGCGACTGCATCTTTCAACATAATCGAGCACCTGTTCATAATGCACGGCCTGTGGCGGAGTGGGTACACGACAATAACGTCCATGTAATGGACTGGCCCGCACAAAGTCTTGACCTGAATCCTATAGAACATCTTTGTTATGTTTGTGAACGCCGACTTTGTGCCAGGCCTCAACGACCGACAGCGATACCTCTCCTCAGTGCAGCACTCCGTGAAGATTGGGCTGTCATTCTCCAAGAAACCTTCTAGCACCTGATTAAACGTTTGCCTGTGAGAGTGGAAGCTGTCATCAAGGCTAAGGGTGGGCCAACACCATATTGAATTCCAGCTTTACCGATGGAGGGCGCAACTAACTTGTAAGCCATTTTCAGCCATGTTCCCGGATACTTCTGCTCACATAGTGTACCATTGGCGTTGGTATTCTTTAGAAAATACGAATGGAACTATCAGTTTCCACTATTTTCGATTTTTCACGTCAAGATATTCGTAGACGAGGTAAGTTTCCAATTACTCAGCGGTTTGCAGCACATACCACATAATGACCTCGCGAAAGTTTCGTGCTTAGAGAGATATGATTTCCAGTCTTTATCTTCAGAATTACACTGAGAAAGCGATCGGTAGCGCACTGCTATGTGGTTGATATGGAGAAAAACGGTGTAAATGGAATGATATTTTGGTGAATCATTTGAAAAGGCATGAAATCTGAACATAAAAGTGTCGTAAATACGTCGTTTCTTTGGCGTGTAAAATCGGATATTGCAGCTGATAGCGGTTTCGATGTAGAGTTCGGAAAGTGACGGCTGTCTGCGGAGGGTGCTCTGATCAGCCATCAGGCCAGATTGTTGGGGAGCATTTGCCACGTGACCGTCGGCCGTGGTGGATGACCGACCGACCTAACAGTAAATATCTAGTACTGAGACTATGTACGGTGCATGATCTTAAAAGGAAGATGAGGCACGCAGCAATCAGTCGCAATCCCCTTAGTTTTTATTACACTTGCATATCTATATTTTGGCTATAAACAGCTATCTTCAGGGCATTTTCGTTACAATTCAACAGACCCACAGCAGTTTGTGTCACTATATGTTCTTACAGGTGTATCACGGTATGTGGTGGTGGTGTCTGGTGGACGGTAGCTACATGAAAGTAGCAGAAGTGATGATTCTGTACAGTGCACGAAACGAATTGTGTTTACTACATCGATGTGCTGTAGTAGTACGATCCGTTGTTTTTATATAGCCGGGTCAGAGATAGGTTTCCTGTCGAACAATTCAAGCTTTCCTAGACGGTAGCAGAGCAGTCTCACTGACTATGTGTCTTTCGCGATGGTTTGCGTATTTCATGATCTGCAGAACACTTTTGCCGGGCTTAACTATCAATGCAATATGACTGCTGTATGTTCTTCGATATGTGAGGAAGTAGCTTGCCGCTGAAATTCTCGTAATTTGCCCATCTGAAGAAACTGGTGGACAAGACTCCCACAAAGGCGGCAGCTATTTAGCGGGTAAATACAATAAGAACAAATCATAATGCTCCATTCACAGGAAGTTCCACAGACACAGTAGTGAGACGATGTCAATTTTTGGGGGGCACAGGACTCTTTCAAACAAGACGGGGGCAGAGAAAAGTATCTACGGAAAGTTCTGTGACGTCTGAGAATCACATGACATCTAAATCTACATCTACATCTATACTCCGCAAGCCACCAGACAGTGTGTGGCGCAGGGTACCTTGAGTACCTCTACAGGTTCTCCCTTCTATTCCAGTCTCGTATTGTTCGTGGAAAGGAGGATTGTTGGTATGCCTCCGTGTGGGATCTAATCTCTCTGACTTTATCCTCATGGTCTCTTCGAGAGATATACGTAGGAGGGAGAAATATACTGTTTGAGTCCTCCGTGAAGGTACGTTCTCGAAACGTCAGCGAAAGCCCGTACCCAGCTATTGCAGAGTCTTTCACTGGAGTTTCTCTGTCATCTCAGTAACGCTGTCGCGATTACTAAATGATCCTGTAACGAAGCGCGCTGCTCTCCGCTGGACCTTCTCTATTTCTTCTATCAACCCTATCTGGTACGGATCCCACATTGCTGACCAGTATTCAAGCAGTGAGCGAAAAAGTGTGCTGCAACCTACTTCCTTTGTTTTCGGATTGCATTTCCTTAGGATTCTTCCAATGAATCTCAGTCTGGCATCTGCTTCACCGACGATCAACTTTATGTGATCAATCCATTTTAAATCACTCCTAATGCGTACTCCCAGATAATTTATGGGGTTAACTGCTTCCAGTTGCTGACCTGCTATATTGTAGCTAAATGATAAGGGATCTTTCTTTTTATGTATCCGCAGCACATTACACTTGTCTACATTGAGATTCAATTGCCACTCCCTGCACCATGCGTCAATTCGCTACAGATCCTCCTGCATTTCAGTACAATTTTACATTGTTACAACTTCTCGATGTTCAACAGCATCATCCGCAAAAAGCCTCAGTGAACTTCCGATGTCATCCACAAGATCATTTATGTATATTGTGAATAACAACGGTCCTACGACACTCACCTGCGGCACAACTGAAATCACTCTTACTTAGCAAGACTTCTCTCCATTGAGAATGACATGCTGCATTCTGTTATCTAGGAACTCGTCAATCCAATCACACAAATTGTCTGATAGTCCGTATGCTCTTACTTTGTTCATTAAACGGCTGTGGGGAACTGTATCAAACGCCTTGCGGAAGTCACGAAACACGGCATCTAACTGGGGACCCGTGTCTATGGCCCTCTGAGTCTCGTGGGCGAATAGCGCGGCGAGTTGGGCTTCACACGATCGTCTTTTTCGAAACCCATGCTGATTCCTAGAAAGTATGTTTCTAGTCTCCAGAAAAGTTGTTATACTCGAACATAATACGTGATCCAAAATTCTACAACTTATAGACGTTAGAGATATAGGTCTATAGTTCTGCACATCTGTTCGACGGCCCTTCTTGAAAACGGGAATGACCTGTGCTCTTTTCCAATGCTTTGGACCGCTATACCCTTCTAGAGACCTACGGTACACCGATGCAAGAGGGGGGGGGGGGGGGTAAAGTTCCTTCGCGTACTCTGTGTAAGATCTAACTGGTATCCCATCAGGTCCAACGGCCTCTCCTCTTTTGAGCGACTTTAATTGTTTCTCTATCCCTCTGTCGTCTATTACGCTATCTACCATTGTGTCATCTGTGCGACAATCTAGAGAAGGAACTACAATGCAGTCTTCCTCTGTGAAACAGCATTGGAAAAAGACATTTAGTATTTCGGCCTTTAGTCTATTTCGGCCTTTAGTCTGTCATCCTCTGTTTCAGTACTATTTTGGTCACAGAGTGTCTGGACATTTTGTTTTGATCCACCTATCGCTTTGACATAACACCAAAATTTCTTTGGATTTTCTGCCAAGTCAGTAAATAGAACTATACTTTAGAATTCATTGAACGCCTCTCGCATAGCCCTCCTCATTCTACATTTCGCTTTGCGTAATTTTTGTTTGTCTGCAAGGCTTTGGCTGTGTTTATGTTTGCTGTAAAGTTCCCCTTGCTTCGGCAGCAGTTTTCTAACTGCTGCCTGCTTTAACCGTGACCTTGACCCAAACTATTTCACATTTCGGATCTCTGTCAATTTCCTTCTATACTATTGCACTTCTTATCGCTACAAACACCCCTCCTCCTTCACTGTCCAGCCTGTCTCTGCGGTATACATTCCAATCTGAGTTTATAATTTCATTACTGTTTACATCTGGTTTCAGCCAACTTTCAGTCCCTAGTACTATGTGGGCATTGTGACCGTTCATTAATGAGAGTAGAGTCTGCTTTGTTCCACTGATCAGAGACAGGTCCAAGCAGACCAACCTCCTTTGCTTCGTACAGGTGGGACGTTATTCGCTACCCGCCATTGTTGCTTTAAAGCCTCTCCAGAGCAGCATTTGTAGGATATCGGTAACTCACCGAAAATTCCAGCGATGTTTTCGTCTGTAGGAGAGTGCTCCGACTTCTATTTGGGTGTGTGTTTCTTTTTTTTGTCAAAATCTGTTGTGGGTCTCGAAATATGTCATAAATATTTAGATACGTAATTGTTCTGATTTTCCTGTCTGTGTTTAGAAACCAGTGTGCTTGGAAAAGTGAGGAAAATAAAAAATAAGTGCTTAACATTCCTGAATACAGCATCAAATACAAACCAATCACGCTCTGCATTTCCAGGCACGTTTGGAATTAGAAAGCGTTGCAAATGCTTAAATATTTAACACTGCTTCGTCACCCACAAGTTGTTTAGATATCCAGTATTCCATGCACTGCAGACAATTTCTCAACATATTATTTAAATAAATAACCTATATTCCACAGGCTGCCTTGTGTCCCATAAACTGTTTAAATAACTGATATACCACACACTGCATTCTCTACCAAAAACTGTTTACGCAATATTCCAGTCACTGCTATCGATTTCCCGCCAAATGGCCAATCAACAGTGTCTTTTTCCCTAAAATTTCCAGAGGGTAAGGGGAGGGTGAGAGCTGTGGATTTCCCAGAGGGGAGCGATTAATCAATTAATCGATTTAATTAATTAGTGAATGAAATTGATAGAGTTGAGGATGGCTATTCTAATAACTGCCTGGAAGTACACTTGTATCGGCGAGTGGAGTTTCCAGAGGGGAGGGAGAGGAGGAGGGGGTGGAGGATGAGGAGGGGTTGGGTGTGGAGTTTCTCAGAAGGACGGATTATCCCCAAGGGATTATAATCCAGTTAGCAGAACAGTAGGTTAAGGAGCTGTCAATCAAAAGAGAAAAATAGGTTTGCCATAGCATGACTTGGAATGGGAAAAGATTTGAACGCTGTCACAGCTTTAAATATCTTGTGTCACTAGTAACTGAGAATAATGATATGAGAGAAGAAATACATGCAAGGATTACAGCTGGTAACAGGTGCTACTTCACATTGATTGAAGTATTTTAATCAAGAAGCCTTAGTAGGAATTTGAAGCGACAGTGTATCAGGCAGTAGTGAGACCTGTGGTGATATATGGTTCGGAGACCTGGACAATTGTTCAAATGATGAGGAGTTCTTGCAGAGATGGGAAAGGTAGATATTTAGGAAAATCTTCAGCCCAGTGAATGATAGGGGGTTTCGGCGAATTAGAAGTAATAAGGAGGTCAGAGTTGTACAGAAAACCAGATATCATGACAGAAATAAAGACTAATAGACCATGTAGGATGGGACATGTAGAAAGAGTGGTGGAGAGCAGCACAATCATTAAAGTTTTCAAAGGGAAAACAGATGGTGAACTAAGGACCAGATATTTATACAATGTGAAGGAGGACTTGAGAAGAATAGGAGTTACAAGATGGAGAGCCAAGGCAGCCAGCAGAGAAGAGTGGGCAGAGATTGTCCAGCAGGCCAAAGCCGTACAAAGGCTGTAACGCTAAGGAGTAAGTAATTAAGAACGTTTGTCCCTCAATGTATGCTTGTCCCGGAATATATGCAACCTGCACAAAAAAATGCACAAGCACATACATTGCTCTACTGCTCACAATAACTCGGAAATATTGTTTCAAGTCCCAGTCCAGCACAATTTCTGAATGTCGTCATTTCAATATTCAGTTGATCGTTGCAAATGTTTGCAATTGCGAATGCATTTAATGTATTTAATAAAGATATGTGGTAAGATATACAGGATTTTTAGTCAGAGGAGCCAAAGTAAACGTTAAGTAAACTCTGTCCACAGGCCTTGAGGGGCCCAACAATACTGTCCACTCGTCAGTGGCAACGGGTGGATTCGATATGGAGAATCATGTGGTCAGCACGCAGCTCTCCCAGCCACAGAACTTTTCTGGATTATTATTTAACAAGACATTCATACGACTCACGTTTAATATGGGCGACATACAAAAGGATAATAACATATAATCAAATAGACATTATCCCCTTTACCTACCCAAAAAGGCACTCTTTCTGTGTTACTAATTATAAAAGCATTTTTCTTAGAACTCTTTGAATCTTTCAACATGGCACAAAATGAGGCTCTCTCATGTAACCGTATTTTGGTGCTTTAAGGAATAAGATTAAAAATAATGTTACAAAGCCCCCTTGAATTTTGGAAACACACTGCTTACGAATAGGGATGCAAAGTCGATTCTGTTCAGTTTTAATTTATACAAGATAGTGCCCCCCCCCCCTCACCCATCCATCCTTGCCCCCTTGTATAGTTGTGGCAATGTTGCACAGGTGAAATGGATTTTTCCTCATCCCCTCCTGCTCTCCCCTCACCCATTTCCCCTCCCTCCTCTTCCCCTCCCACCAACCAACGCAGAAAAAAAATTGGTTGAAAAATCGCGCACTCTCCTGAACAGTTGATGTGGAAGGAATTAGGATGCGTTTTTATTTATTTTGAGTGTTATATGGATGGAAATTGGTGGAAACCACAATTAATGTGCTCAGTCGATGAAATGTCGGTACTGAACAGACGAGACTAGTAATTGTATTGGCAGAAGGCATTCAACTGAAGATTGTGTCCATAGTGCCCACATGAGAATTGGAAAGGGAAGATAGTGGAGGAGTATAAGAAGAACAACACTTTCCAGCATGTAACGGTGATGCTGTGGGATGGACTGAACATGCATTTCACAACTGAGTAAGATAGTTGTTGTGCTAGAACTGTCTGCCTGTTTTGAAATGTCCAGTCAATATGTCTTGGAGACAAATGTGAGCTCTTCAATAACCTCAGCTTGACTGAGTTCACAATATTACCTCCAGGGCATGCTCGAAATTTTGACATCACAGGTGCAAAAATTGGTGGGACCAGTAGTCACTCTATTGTTATATCAAGGATATAAGATGAGGGAGGGAGCCAGTCAGTGGAAGGATCATGAAGTACCAACGGCAGCAGCAGCAGAGTTTGTCCAGCACATCCCAAAAGAATAGAAAGGAGTGAAAGAGTAACTACTAATGGCATGTCTTTCCTATTGCTTCTCTTCTTTGTCCAACTCCATTTCCTTGTCCCTCAAGCAACGGTTCTTCTGCTTCTTTGTTCAACATCTGCTGTGATCTCCGAACACAGGATATGCAGCAGCAATGGCCTCCACCCTGTCAGGACCGGAAGTGGCTTCCAGCATGCCAAAAACTTGTGACAGGTGCGTCGACCTCCAGCGTGTGAGATCCTATAGCGCATCTGGTCAGCACGTTGGGGCAGGACAAGGAATGCTATTATGTATGCCACTCATTCGGCATGTCCTCGAATTGCAGAAGTGCACCAGGACCTCAGGCACCATGCCACAGGACGGGACTGACATATATGTAACCCACTGAACCACAGAACATAGAAAATTCCAGTGCCACTGGTGAATGAGAAGATACCAGTCGCTCCCCGTTCCCTATTGCTTTTCACTTCCACATAAGATTTAACTGATAACGTCTGAATATAGGCACAGAAGCAGCAGACAGTGACTGGCATGTGATGATGGAGACTGAAACTGCAGCAAATAGTGTTAAAGTGCGGTTTACCAAGCTCAAATGGGAAGACCTATGTCATGCCATGCCCTACATCAGTGCTCAAATGAATACAGAGTATAACCCCTCAAATGCTGTGGTGGCCTAAGGCTATTTTATCAGTGTACAATGATATAGTGTTCAGGGTGAAATCTGGAGACTGACTCATTTATTTAAAGCACTCCACTGAAGCGAACTTATTTGGATTAAGAATGGTGATATCTTTTGTATAAGAGAGACTATAGTGATGGCTACTGCATATTCTATTTATATACACTGATGTTGTGAACTACCTTCATATGCATAGTGTACACGTAGATGATTTAGAACAGCTCTTCAGTTCATGTAAAGTGCAGTGTCAAAGTCGACTCTGATAGCTATGGAGTCCATTAATATCAATTTACAATAGGAGTACCCCCTGTTTTGAGATGTTTGAGGTAAATAAGTGCACAATTTATTGTGTACATGAAACAGTTATTCTGGAAATACTGTGAAAAATGAACCTCTGGACATTTTTTGTTGATGTTATGCATCCTGTCTACCGCTGCTGATTATAAATAATTGTGTCCTATTTCCCGTTCCCAACCGTCCCATTATATTATAACCAATGTAGGTCAGATGGTAAGGTGATTGCACTATAGTAGCTACATATGTTATTATTACTATCATTATTACTAAAGATGTTTTGTCTATAAAAGTCCATTGCATGCCAATACCTGATGTGGTCAGTATCATGGCAGGGTGCATGAAGCATCCTTGTCACAGTGATTTTGTTGTAGATGTCTGGTACTGCGATGGTATGAAAGAACGGATAAAGAAGAAGAATTGGATACTCACTCCCCAATAGTATATGAGCAATAATTGTAGGTCCATCCAGGTGCAGGAAGTCAAATGTTCTTATCTCGTTGCTAACACACCCTGATGGGGTCTGCTTTGAGCACGTATGTGTGTTCTCAAAAACGCTGTTTCAACAGAAATACAGGTTATATTGCTAATATGTCGAAGGTGTGATTTACTCAATATTCAATGAAAGCAGTAATATCACTCCACTCGAAAAAGTAAAATCGAAAACTGTGTTCATATTCGACGATGTTGCTGCAGAAAACCAGGACCAATTGGAAGATATTTCTGTTTCGTCGTCATGTGGGCGTTGACGTATATAATTTGAATCAGAGATATTACTGGATCCCAATACAGTTGGTGAGGGATAATACAAGAGAATTTGAATTTGAAGCACTTTTGCCAAGGAAACGTCGGAACTGATACATTGTTCAGTGAACTTGTGAAGATATGTGGAGATTGCTGGAATGACACACACAGTTTCTTGCTAACGGTAAGACGACACACCTGAATGGTGATAGGTATAGAAGAAATTTACAAGAGTTTGTATGTATAAAGCTACGACAAGAGGTGACTACCTCAGTACACGTAACACCATGGACAATGTCACATGCATGGCGAGCACTCAATATGGGACGATGGCCATACATAGACAGAACATTCATTTACACATGGACCGCAAAATTCAATCTCTCGACAGTAGACTAGGGAATGTGCACTAGGGGCTACTGACGTATTGCCAGAACCTTATGAAACCAAATAATAGATTAAAAGATAGGGTTAATACAATTGAAAAGAAAGTAAATGAGAACTGTAAAGGTCAATGCAAGAGACAAAAATGTACATAAGGTGTACCTTGCACAGAACTCTGCTTAGTACATAATAAGATCTCGAGTAAGCATAAAGTCATTGAGGCAAATACGCTGTTCGAGACAACCTATGGCTGCTAAGGTTAGAACATTTGGAGCAGGATCCGACACTAAGAGAAATCCTCAGGCAGACCTCAGTAACCCTGAGTGATGACGATAAAGCTATTGCCCATTTCATTAAACACCACAGTGATGTAAGAATAAACAGAATATTCGTCGTTAGCAGGATCAAACCATATATTCTAGGCACAAACTCTATCAGATTAACTGATATAACAGTATGTTTCAGTGATACAGAATTTCAAAGAACTCCAGGTCTACTTACCTTATCCTGCTAAGGCCTTCGTAAATCCTACATTACTCAACTAGTAATCTGGAAACGTATGGTAAAATATTAATTACATTTGACTAATCTACATATGACAGCAAATGGAGTACCAAAATACAAAGCAGTGTGAAAGACAAAACCATTATAAAATGTATACTAGATGTTGAAAATAGTAGGGTTGGTGGTACTGAAGAGCAGCATACTTGCAGTATGTTTATTATGATGATGCCAAAGTGTTAACAGATCAGCTACAATTGCTCAGGGAATCAGCTGCCACTGGTAATACAGCTCATTCAGAGGAGGTTGTGTCAACAAATTCAGAGCTTATAGACAGAGTATGGAGATAGCAGTTCTAGAACTAGACAAACCAGCATGCAAAAATTCTCTCGTAGACAGGTTATGACTGAAATTTTGGATAACCTGTAGCAAGTGGGTCTTGCAGATACGAGGGAATATTCACATATTAATAACGATTTGAAGTATCTTTTAATGGTAATTGATAATCACCCTAAATTTGCCTAGCCATTACGTGTGAAAACAAAAACAGCGAGCGATGTTGCAGAGGTGCTTGAGCGTTTGTTGCATATAGGAATGAATTGATGTCTAAACATCATTTAAACACATCACGGTGGGAGACTTTACAAGAGGTATTTCAAAACCATGATTTGGCTACTTTGCGTTCAGACACCTGAAGGGAAGTGTTGAGGAACGTCTGAACAGAGCAATAAAATATGAAATGGGGGTGCGTTTTAATCTTGGCGGTGCACACAAATGGACAGATATCGTCCCACAAATAACTACACAGGATAATCGAACCAAACATAGCACAAAGTGACTGAGACCAATTGATGTTCATGATAATGGACTCCTAGATACAGTATAAAACTGCAGGAAAATATTGGATATTCACAAACAAAAATTGAATGTGGGTGATTTAGTGTGTATTTCAAAATACAAAACACCATTTCAGAAGTCATATCTACCAAACTCGTCAAGTGAGGTATTTCACGTTTCCAAGGAACAAAGAACGAATCCTAGAACCTATCGAATCCTATATCTTTAAGGACAGCAGTGGTACTAAAATTACACGATTCTTTTACACGGAGCAGGTGCAGAAAACTTAGGACAAGAGGACCATAAGATGTTGGGGGAATAGAGCACTAGTTACATAGCTTGGTTTTTCCTGCATCACAAAACATTTTGAATAACACTAACGATTTATTTATAATGGGATGCGCAGACCACAACCACCACGACAGAATAAGATGTGATAGGAGATGCATTAAAAGAGGTTATGGCAATCTCAACAAACTGCCTGTCGAATTATGTATTCTGAGATGTAACTTCCATGGACCTGGAACGAAGCTTCAGAAACAGTTGTGAATGGTGATAAGGGGATTAATCTGATTGATGAGGGATGTTTGGAACACAACATTATGTACACAGCAAATAAAGATATCCGAGGATTTCATACCGCAGATCGAATTGTAGCTGATATAACCAAGGCAATACCTGCGAGAAAGGATACTGCTATAGGACAGCACATTGCAGCTCTTGCGGTTGATAAAACTATGCATGCTACAATTTAGTTGGGCTTGGGTACGAATTTCAAGCAAGAATGCAGCACATCATGCACTAAGGAGGAAGAAGAAGATGATGATGACGTGAAGATGAAGACGAAACAGGGAATTTAAAATACTGTACCCCGACAGCGATGTATGCAGCTATATGCCCTCTGAAGTATAAAGGAGCGGTTAAGGCACCCAGGGTTCTACAAATACACAACACGTTATATGGAATTATACTCTTCCCCATTCCAGCCCTCACAGCTCTCTCAGCGTTGGATTCACTGGCTGGCGGTGCTGCAGTTATTGCCAGGACAGTCAAGAATGCACAGAACTCCCAGAAGCAACTTGAGGAAGCAAGGAGATATAACTACGAGATGCAAGCAGCAGTCATCAGGAAAGGACTATACCTGAAATCCTAGAAGAGAAGACAAGGTCTCTCCACTAATAAAAAAAATACTTAGCCATCCTACCACATAGACACTTACAAATACAGAGTAGTTTAAGTTTGTTAGAAAAAGATTCCGCTGTGTGCTTATGTGGGATACTTTACTGTAGATTATGTGGAAATCCAGATAATATGGAATTTAGAATGTAGATGTTGCTGGAGGACCTGCAACCCATTGGGTGGCATACGTAAAAAATGCAGATATCGTTTACTATTTGGAATCATTTGGTGACCTGGAACGTACAGAAGAAGTGCAACGATACTTCACCACCAGAAGAGGTATGTTCTACAGTTTTCAACGCTATCAAGACTTTCATACTAGTGTAGGAACTTTAATAGTGGCAACTATTTGTTTACAGCTCGTACAAAATAGATACGTGTCTCAGAGTCTTACTGAGTTTCAAAGCAGTCACCAGCATTGAAACTTCCTGGCAGATTAAAACTGTGTGCCGGACCGAGCCTCGAACTCGGAACCTTTGCCTTTCGCGGGCAAGTGCTCTACTAATTGAGCTACCCAGGCACGACTCACGGCCCGTCCTCGCAGCTTTACTTCTGCCAGTACCTCGTCCCCGTTCTGCAAGGTTCGCAGGAGAGCTTCTGTAAAGTTTGGAAGGTAGGAGACGGGGCACTGGGAAAAGTAAAGCTGTGAGGACGGTGCGTGAGTCGTGCTTGGGTAGCTCAGTTAGTAGAGCACTTGCTCGCGAAAAGCAAAGGTCCCGAGTTCGAGTCTCGGTCCGGCACACAGTTTTAATCTTCCAGGAAGTTTCATATCAACGCACACTCCGCTGCAGAGTGAAAATCTCATTCTAGTCACCAGCATTGTGTATAACCCGCTGCGAGCGATGTGGAAGCAGTAGGATACTCTTACCAGTGCCAGTTGTGTTGACAGTTGGAGCGGCATGGTCTATTGCCCGACGAATTTGTAGCAGTTCTGAAGCGAATGCCATAAAGTGTTTCCTTCAGTTTAGAAATCGAGTTGAACTCACGAGGGCTTAAGGCAGGGAAGTGCAGTAGATGATATAGCACTTAGCAGCCCCATAAATCAGACAAATCACTAACACCTGACACTGTACGTGCTTGAGCATTGTCCTGCAAAATAATGGTCAGGTCCTGCAGAAAGTGTTGTCACTTGTCTCTAAGCTGGTCATAGATTGTGTTCAAAAAATGATATAAGCTTATTCAGATTCCCATCAACGCTATACACCTTCCAGTGACATTTCAAACATTGCACTGTGGAGCTGCGTATTGTGGGGCAGAATAATCAACTTATCAACTTTGTGGTGAGGAAAATATTGTACAGCTACATCTAAGACAGGATGGGCGTAAGGTATAGAACAAGCACACACAACCTACGGCACCGCAGTTTGCAGCAGAATCAGAAGGTGATAACACGTGCAAACTGCGAGTTCTTAAATCAGTATGCCTGAAACCCTGCAATGACGTCACTCAGAATAGCGGTCTCAATAGACTATAGTAATCAAACTGTAAACCGAGAATGCTTCTCACATTAAACTTATGCTTCAACCACATTTAATAAGAACGAGAATGTTAGGATTCTCATCCAGCACGAATTTCAAATGTCTGCTTAGGGGAATTTAGGAAAAAGGATGTTTCTTCTACAGAGAGGTCGAAGGTTACATTTAATGCTTCAGCATTCCTATTTCAGGACATATGATATTAACTTAACAGGGTTAAGACTGACTGGACATGTAATGTAGGCACAACGAAAACCATTAAAAAATGTCTCTACATCACTCTCGGATTTGAATGGCTTAGATAATGCAGGGTGATTCATGTACGAGCCAGTGGATATAAAAGTGGACGAATAAAGAGATTCGCCGGCCGCGGTGGTCTCGCGGTTCTAGGCGCGCAGTCCGGAACCGTGCGACTGCTACGGTCGCAGGTTCGAATCCTGCCTCGGGCATGGATGTGTGTGACGTCCTTAGGTTAGTTAGGTTTAAGTAGTTCTAAGTTCTAGGGGAACTGATGACCACAGCAGTTGACTCCCATAGTGCTCAGAGCCATTTGAACCATTTTTTTGAATAAAGAGATTCAGTCCATGCATACCTCTAAAACTGCTTATGTCGCACCCTGAAGACATGCAGCAAACTATTATGAATGCTAAATAGAGGCTTATTCTGCTATGGAGTGCGGTGGATAACAACTCTTGCATCCAAGGAACCAAAGAGGAGAGTGATATGACAGTCCATAAAATAATATGGAAAATGTCTCACATCACTGTAGTGGTCAATGAGTGTTTGAAGCTTTTAAAAGTTCTTAATGCTGGTGCTTAACTACCATTGAGTTTCCTTTCGCGGGAGCTTTTTGAATACCCTACGCAACTGGCGGCTACCAGACATACATGGGCTATTAATACCTCTGCTCAGCGGGAGACGCCTAGATACACACTTGCATTTCATGTCGATAGAAATGGGATTATACAAATGATTCCACTACATTTAACAGCTGCATGTTAACTAACGCCAGAGTCATCTTGAATCCAGAATTCTATCTAAATGGCAAATTACTGCTACAGTGGGACAAAAATGTATCGATTCTAGAATTTAACATGCATGCATAGTTTCATGCTTCTTAATATGAAGGTGCTGAAGAGGAAGGGTGTGTATTGAGTCCATGCAAATTCAAGGAGCAGGCACCAATAATCATAACAGACTGTTCAGAATGGAACAAGGCAATTAAATCGCTATTAATCAATGTATGAATTGAATTAGAATCTTCAGCAAATTTCCCCAAACAGTTGAGGGATGGAAATAAAATCACATTTGAGGAAGTGGAGAAAATGGTCAATAGATTGCAGTGCAATAAAGCAGCTGGGGTGGATGAAATTAAGTCTGAACTCATCAAATACAGTGGAACGTCGGGTCTTAATTGGCTACACAGGATAATTGAAATGGCCTGGGAGTCGGGAGAGGTTCCATCAGACTGGACAAAAGCAGTAATCACACCAATCTTTAAACATGGAAACAGAAAAGATTGTAACAACTACAGAGGTATCTCTTTAATCAGCATTGTGGGTAAAATCTTCTCAGGTATTGTTGAAAGGAAAGTGCGAGCATTAGTTGAGGACCAATTGGATGAAAATCAATGTGGGTTTAGGCCTCTTAGAGGTTGTCAGGACCAGATCTTTAGCTTACGGCAAATAATGGAGAAGTGTTATGAGTGGAACAGGGAACTGTATCTATGCTTTATAGATCTAGAAAAGGCATATGACCGCGTTCCTAGGAGAAAGTTATTGTCTGTTCTTCGAGGTTATGGAATAGGAGGCTAACTTTTGCAAGCAATTAAAGGTCTTTACATGAATAGTCAGGCAGCAGTTAGAGTTGACGGTAAATTGAGTTCATGGTTCAGAGTAGTTTCAAGGGTAAGACAAGGCTGCAACCTGTCTCCACTGTTGTTCATATTATTTATGGATCATATGTTGAAAACAATAGACTGGCTGGGTGAGATTAAGATATGTGAACACAAAATAAGCAGTCTTGCATATGCGGATGACTTAGTTGTGATGGCAGATTCGACTGAAAGTTTGCAAAGCAATATTTCAGAGCTAGATCAGAAATGTAAGGACTATGGTATGAAGATTAGCATCTCCAAAACGAAAGTAATGTCAGTAGGAAAGAAATATAAACGGATTGAGTGCCAAATAGGAGGAACAAAGTTAGAACAGGTGGACAGTTTCAAGTACTTAGGATGCATATTCTCACAGTATGGCAACATAGTGAAAGAACTGGAAGCGAGGTGTAGCAAAGCTAATGCAGTGAGCGCTCAGCTACGATCTACTCTCTTCTGCAAGAAGGAAGTCAGCACCAAAACTAAGTTATCTGTGCACCGTTCAATCTTTCGACCAACTTTGTTGTATGGGAGTGAAAGCTGGGTGGATTCAGGTTACCTTATCAACAAGATTGAGGTTACGGATATGAAAGTAGCTAGGATGATTGCAGGTACTAGTAGATGGGAACAATGGCAGGAGGGTGTCCACAATGAGGAAATCAAAGAAAAACTGGGAATGAACTCCATAGATGTAGCAGTCAGGATGAACAGGCTTAGATGGTGGGGTCATGTTACACGCATGGGAGAAGCAAGGTTACCCAAGAGACTCATGGGTTCAGCAGTAGAGTAGGAGAAGGTACCTGGATTCGGTTAACAAAGATTTTGAAGTAATAGGTTTAACATCAGAAGAGGCACCAATGTTAGCACTGAATAGGGGATCATGGAGGAATTTTATAAGGGGGCTATGCTCCAGACTGAACGCTGGAAGGCATAATCAGTCTTAAATGATGATGATGATGATTCCATTTCAATTATACCTGACATGTGAAAGTAACTAAAGTATCATATCATTAATACTTAAAAAATATGAAAAAGTATTTATAGAGCATACTTAGTATTTCAACACATAAAGCCTACATAAATCGAAAAACAAATTGTAGTTAAAATTTTCCCATTATCATAGTAAGAAAATCTGAAATATATTCAACTTATACATTTCGCAGCTTATGTACTAATGGGACTAATATTGTGCCCATATTTAAATAAATTCAAGATTTGAATTAAAAGGAACCTATCAGGTTACCCTGTGTAAAAACCTCCACATATATCTAAGGGAGGGCCGGCCGGAGAGGCCGCGTGGTTCTAGGCGCTTCAGTCTAGAACCGCGAGACCACTACGGTCGCAGGTTCGAATCCTGCCTCGGGCATGGATGTGTGTGATGTCCTTAGGTTAGTTAGGTTTAACTAGTTCTAAGTTTAAATACATTTTACGTGGTTTAAAATCTAACTCAACGCTTACAATTAGTTGCGACATTTGTTTGGGATCCTGCTTCTCGTTGTCTGCAGTGTCAGCGGGTTATAGATATTATGCCCCACTAGACCTAAGGTTGACTGCTGAAGCTGAGATACAATGGGACCATTCCTCATAGATCTGCAACCTCCAGCTCATGCCCCCCCCCCCCCCCCCCCGACCGCCAGCTGTTTAGAAAAAACACAAATTTTATAGTTAATTGTCTCAATGTTTACCACAGTTTTTCATAGATTTGGAAAATTCTAGAGTTTCATACACCTGCAAGCACTGCTTGTATGCTGTGCAAAATTCATCGAAGTATCTCCCTTACTTAGGAAGAAAATTGTACCTACAGAAACAAATGTAGCCAGTAGTAACTGAAAAAATGATGAAATTTCACATGTAAAAAAAAGGTATTTTGCTACGTTTTTGAACTTCCACTGGTATGAGTGTGAGTCCTCAATCCTTCCTGGTTATGGTGGCAAAGTTTTATGAATTTATTTGTAAAAGGACTGACAGTAGAAATTAAAATTTCCTGTGGTGCTTCTCCAGCTCCAAAGCGGCCTATTTGACGTCCTACCCCCCTTAAGGAAAATAAAAACAAATATGTGTTGTGGACAGGAAGGACTTTCCTTATAAATGACGAGAGCCAGCAGGTCGTTACACGAAACGCAAAATTGAGTCTGTTCCGTTATCATAGAGAGGGGCGTCACAAAGAAGTGTTGTGTGGCTGCTTTCTGCACAGATTAGGTACGTAGACGAAAATTGAATTAATGAGCAACCAATGCTGGGAACAGCACTGATGGTGAAATCGAGAGAAAGACGCCAATTCCCGAGTCACATACAAGGCTACTCGAGATAGAAAAGTTACACTCTGCATGGTTTTCTTAAAGTTTTTTATATGAAAATTTTCTTTACTTGTGAACACATAGATACGCACCGAATGCAAATACAGTTAACAGTTTTTGAGAATTATGTAATGGATTCATCAAAATTATTTTTGTATTGTATTCATTAATTTTGAGTTCAAACACTACTGTAAGTAAAGAATTCATTTCTTTGTAGCAAGCTGTTCCATTTCCATCATTGCACCACAGGATAAATCAATCACTTGAATACAGGCGGCACGTGGATCTTATGAAATAGTCTTTTAGAGTCTTAGATATTCCTCGCAACAGTGCAATAGTCCACAATGGGCTGGTTAGTTTTCAAATCTTGAAAACATTATTATTGAAAGTTATTGCAGTTTTGCGTATAAATATAGCATGTTGATATTTGTATTGGCAGAAACAGCATCTGTTAAATTTCAAGCAATAACTTCCTGTTGTTCACAATACAGCCGTCTTCTGGACAGTTGTGAAACAGAAATTTTCGTTCCGTTCTTCTTGTATTTTACTTAAACTTTTCCCGTAACTAAAAGCGTCATGTTAGTGCGGCAAGTGTTACGTCTTTAGGTACATACAAGCAATCTTCTCATGATTTAAAATGTCTTGTTGTTGTTGTTGCTGTGATCTCCAGTCCAGAGACTGGTTTGATGTAGCTCTCCGCGCTACTCTATCCTGTGGAAGCCTCTTCTTCTCCCAGTACCTACTGCAACCTATATCCTTCTGAACCTGCTTAGTGTACTCATCTCTAGGTCTTCCTCTACGATTTTTACCCTCCAAGCTGCCTTACAGTACTAAATTGGTGATCCCTTGATGCCTCAGAATATGCCTACCAACCGATCTCTTCTTCTAGTCAGTTTGTGCCACGAATTTCTCTTCTCTCCAATTCTATTCAATACCTCCTCATTAGTTATGTGATCTACCCATCTAATCTTCAGCGTTCTTCTGTAGCACCACATTTCGAAAGCTTCCATTCTCTTCTTGTCGAAATTATTTATCGCCCATGTGTCACTTCCATACATGGCTACACTCCATTTAAATACTTTCAGAAACGACTTCCTGACACTTAAATCTATACTCGATGTTAACAAAATTCTCTTCTTCAGAAATGCTTTCCTTGCGATTGCCAGTCTACATTTGATATCCTCTCTACTTCGACCATCATCAGTTATTTTGCTCCCCAAATAGCAAAACTCCTTTACCACTTTAAGTGCCTTATTTCAGAATCTAATTCCCTCAGCAGCACCCGACTTAATTCGACTACATTCCATTATTCTCGATTTGCTTTTGTTGATGTTCATCTTATATACTTCTTTCAAGACACTGTCCATTCCGTTCAACTGCTCTTCCAAGTCTTTTGCTGTCTCTGACAGAATTACAATGCCTTAGGCAAATCTCAAAGTTTTTATTTCTTTTCCATGGATTTTAATTCCTACTCCGAATATTTCTTTTGTTTCCTTCTTGTTGAAATTAAATTCATTCCTTTCCAAATGAAGGAAAATAAAAGAAATTATAATGATATTACCATAGGATAATTCTGTAAGTTTTGCTGGTTTTTCCATGTTCTTACTTTGTAGTAAGTAGTGACTTATGAGGCATGGTCGAGAAGCAGCGATGAATCACTGAGTGGCATTGCAAATTTAGTCCGCCAATGGCAACGTTGTGGAGAGGAAAGTTTCGAGAAGTCGTTACTCTTGCAGATGGTGGAGGAATGAAGACGAGAGTTGGTGAGGCCGTGCGGAAGCAAGAGGACATGGGTACTCTTCTATCCATCGCCAATATCCGCCTTCTGACACAGTGATGATGCCGCTTCGGCTACAGTAACACACTGCCACCTGTCTATGCGGACGTCCCTCCAGACCACCATCGCACAAATGGCTCTGAGCACCATGGGACTTAACATCTTAGGTCATCAGTCCCCTAGATCTTAGAACTACTTAAACCTAACTAACCTAAGGACATCACACACATGCCCGAGGCAGGATTCGAACCTGCGACCGTAGCGGTTACGCTGTTCCAGACTGAAGCGCCTAGAACCGCACGGCCACACCGTCCGGCACCACCGCACAGCCGCGAGCCCTCTCGTGGAGCGACCTACACGCGCCACACAGCTTAGAGGCGACAAGACGTCCCACCAAGAGACAGGCATCTATGAAGGATGTTGGAATGACTTATTGGCTACCTCCTTCCCCTTAGTAACTGAGCCGTGTACATGTCCAGTCAATTCAGCCCTCAGGTTTGTAATAATTGTTTTGTTTTCGGTGCAAGGGGTACTGAGATAAATGCAGTCTTTCGTGTTTCATTCATATAAACCGAGACCGGCCACGTCAAGCGAAGTTTCACGCGTGCAGCGTGTGTGGGCAGCGGGCAAGTCAAGGCGCTGCTTGGCTTTCGTCTGTCCTTCTTGTAAGTACCCGGTACATTTCGCTTGGCAGTGCGGTGCAGCACTTTGCCGTCAGCACAACTCGCTGAAGTCAGCAGAATCGTGACGTCAGCGCTGTTTATCCATCGCTATTTGTTCGTGGTATGAACGTTCACAGGTCCACTGGCTGTTTCCGCAAAAGGGGCAGCCTAGCGATCTGTTGTCACTGTCCTTAAAATTAGTGGAAATGACTGAAGAGAGGGATAGAATTCTCAGCATATTTCTTCTTTTAGTTGGTTGGAGCAGAGCGCTATTCCTCTCTTCTGTCTGCCTTCCTCTTCATTTCCACGTACATCTACATCTACATCCATACCCCGCAAGCCACCTGACGGTGTGTGGCGCAGGGTACTTTGAGTACCTCTATCGGTTCTCCCTTCTATTCCAGTCTCGAACTGTTCGTAGAAAGAAGGATTGTCTTTATGTCTCTGTGTGGGCTCTAATCTCTCTGATTTTATCCTCATGGTCTCTTCGCGAGATATACGTAGGAGGGAGCAATATACTGCTTGAGTCCTCGGTGAAGGTACGTTCTCGAAACTTCAACGAAAGCCCGTACCCAGCTACTGAGCGTCTCTCCTGCAGTGTCTTCCACTGGAGTTTATCTATCATCTCTGTAACGCTTTCGCGATTACTAAATGATCTTGTAACGAAGCGCGCTCCTCTCCGTTGGATCTTCTCTATCTCTTCTATCAACCCTATCTGTTACGGATCCCACATTGCTGACCAGTATTCAAGCAGTGGGCGAACAAGCGTACTGTAACCCACATCCTTTGTTTTCGGATTGCATTTCCTTAGGATTCTTCCAATGAATCCCATTTTGGCAACTGCTGAGATTCAATTGTCATTCCCTGCACCATGCGTCGATTACCTGCAGATCCTCCTCCATTTCAGTAGAATTTTCCATTTTACAACCTCTCGATATACCGCAGCATCATCCGCAAAAAGCCTCAGTGAACTTTCGATGTCATCCACAAGGTCATTTACATATATTGTGAATAGCAACGGTGCTACGACACTTCACTGTGGCACACCTGAAATCACTCTTACTTCGGAAGACTTCTCTCCATTGACAATGACATGCTGCGTTCTGTGTTACATCCAACGTCATTTATGATCTGTTGCGTGTATGACATCCTTGGTGGCCCCCACCTATTCCTTCCCTCAATAGCTCCTTCTGCTATTGTTCGAATGATGTTGTTGTGTCGTAGGATGTGCCCTACAAGTTTGTTTCTTCTTGTTTAGATGTGCCTCCACAGAGATCTGGTTTCCTGTGCTCTTCTAAGCACCTCTTCATTTGTTACTTTGTCTCTCCAGATGATAATCATCATACGTCTATAGCACCACATCTCCAGGGCCTCTAGCCGTCTTCTCTCTTCTCTTCCAACTGTCCACGTATCACATCCTTTCTCATCATTAGCGACGGGAATTGCTTATAGTACCACGCTGAAGGAATGCAAACTATTAGGTGACAATGAAAGAGCACAACATTACAACGATCTACAGATGATGATCTTTGTTATGCACATCAGGAAGCACTTTGTGCTAATTTTTCAGGCATGTAACACTTGAAGGCATTGGTGATACGAATAGTAAAGTTTGTGAAGTCGCACCTATTATTCCATTTTGAGTTGCTACAGTTTTCAGATGAAGTGAACGAAGTACGGACCTCATATATTACTACAAAGCGCTATATTCAAGTCAAGGGGCGTCTCTCGCACGATCTTTCACTTTAAATCTCTTTATTATTGAATTTATGAAGGAAAAAGGGGCGCAGGAACGAAAAGTACAATATCCATAATGGACTGCACGCTTTGCATTTTAAGTGGATTTGAGTCCATACTGACAAGAGAGAGACATTTTAATGTAACTTTTTTCTGATTTGATCGGGATGCAATTGAAAATAAAATCGCGTAATAGAAGGAACGCATGCTGACAAACCGATTCCAGTTCCCTAAGCTCACTGGCTAAAGGAAAGCCCGAGGTTTGATGTATTAGATGGGACCTTGCAAGAATTATGCCGGCAGTTTTATAAGGGTTTAGAGGACACTGCCAATCTTACATCCCTTTTTGAGCTGTTTTCGAGACTTCCCCGTTTCAGTTTTATTTGCAAATCTTTTTACCTTAGAACTGTCCAGGATGTTTTCATCACGCAGATTTTCCGAGTTCCATAATAATGTTGCAAAAGTGCTACAATTTTTCGATGATCATAATTGCGAGAAAGACATTTTTTCGATTATGGAACTAAAGAAGTCACGATTACGTGACAACCAGAGTAAGAAACTCTGTGAAACTGTCTCTATCTGTCCGTATGCCGACTGATCGTAACAGATAAAAATTATATTGACTTCACCGAGCCAAATATACTAAATACTGAAAATTTGTTTTGCCTGTCACCTATGTTGTTGATCATCATCATCATCATCATCATTTAAGACTGATTATGCCTTTCAGCGTTCAGTCTGTAGCACAGCCCCCTTATAAAATTCCTTCATGATCCCCTATTCAGTGCTAACATTGGTGCCTCTTCTGATGTTAAACCTATTACTTCAAAATCTTTCTTAACCGAATCCAGGTACCTTCTCCTTGGTCTGCCCCGACTCCTCCTACCCTCTGCTGCTGAACCCATGAGTCTCTTGGGTAACAATTGCTTCTCCCATGCGTGTAACATGACCCCACCATCTAAGCCTGATCATCCTGACTGCTACATCTACGGAGTTCATTCCCAGTTTTTCTTTGATTTCCTCATTGTGGACACCCTCCTGCCGTTGTTCCCATCTACTAGTACCTGCAATCATCCTAGCTACTTTCATATCCGAAACCTCAACCTTGTTGATAAGGTAACCTGAATCCACCCAGCTTTCGCTCCCATACAACAAAGTTGGTCGAAAGATTGAACGGTGCACAGATAACTTAGTTTTGGTGCTGACTTCCTTCTTGCAGAAGAGAGTAGATCGTAGCTGAGCGCTCACTGCATTAGCTTTGCTACACCTCGCTTCTAGTTCTTTCACTATGTTGCCATACTGTGAGAATATGCATCCTAAGTACTTGAAACTGTCCACCTGTTCTAACTTTGTTCCTCCTATTTGGCACTCAATCCGTTTATATTTCTTTCCAACTGACAGTACTTTCGTTTTGGAGATGCTAATCTTCATGCCATAGTCCTTACATTTCTGATCTAGCTCTGAAATATTACTTTGCAGACTTTCAATCGAATCTGCCATCACAACTAAGTCATCCGCATATGCAAGACTGCTTATTTTGTGCTCACATATCTGAATCTCACCCAGCCAGTCTATTGTTTTCAACATATGATCCATAAATAATATGAACAACAGTGGAGACAGGTTGCAGCCTTGTCTTACCCTTGAAACTGCTCTGAACCATGAACTTAATTTACCGTCAACTCTAACTGCTGCCTGACTATCCATGTAAAGACCTTTAATTGCTTGCAAAAGTTAGCCTCCTATTCCATAACCTCGAAGAACAGACAATAACTTTCTCCTAGGAACTCGGTCATATGTCTTTTCTAGATCTATAAAGCATAGATACAGTCCCCTGTTCCACTCATAGCACTTCTCCATTATTTGCCGTAAGCTAAAGATCTGGTCCTGACAACCTCTAAGAGGCCTAAGCCCACACTGATTTTCATCCAATTGGTCCTCAACTAATGCTCGCACTTTCCTTTCAACAATACCTGAGAAGATTTTACCCACAATGCTGATTAAAGAGATACCTCTGTAGTTGTTACAATCTTTTCTGTTTCCATGTTTAAAGATTGGTGTGATTCCTGCTTTTGTCCAGTCTGATGGAACCTCTCCCGACTCCCAGGCCATTTCAATTATCCTGTGTAGCCAATTAAGACCCGACGTTCCACTGTATTTGATGAGTTCCGACTTAATTTCATCCGCCCCAGCTGCTTTATTGCACTGCAATCTATTGACCATTTTCTCCACTTCCTCAAATGTGATTTTATTTCCATCCTCATTCCTATCCCATTCTACCTCGAAATCTGAAACATTGCTGATCGTATTTTCTCCTACATTGATCAACTCTTCAAAATATTCCCTCCATCTGCCCAAGGCATCTACAGGATTCACCAGCAGTTTTTTTGACCTGTCCAAAATACATGTCATTTCCTTCTTACCTCCCTTTCGAAGATTGCTAATTACACTCCAGAATGGTTTTCCAGCAGCTTGACCCATAGTCTCCAACCTGTTTCCAAAGTCTTCCCAAGATTTCTTCTGGGATGCTGCAATTATCTGTTTGGCTTTGTTTCTTTCTTCAACATAACAACATATGGTGTTGAGAAATGCAACATATAAAACCGCGTCATATGCAATATTTCCGCGCTGCCATTTAAATGTGGCATGTATGCTGTGTTCCCGTCTTCTCTTCCTCGCGCTCAGACAGCGAGATGTGGGGAAGGGGAAGTGTGAAGCGAGACTGAGCGCTTTGGCACTCGGATCCAGGCATATCCTGCGAACTGAAGTTTTGGTCACACCAGAACCAACCAGTCTGTTCTATTCACTTATCAGTCCCCTAATCGCATGACCTTTTGCGTTTGATCTCATTTAATTATTGACATCACATAATTATTGGCTCCCAACGTAGGGCAATTTCATTAGTCACCTGATACGTGCTTCCTTAGTCGTAACACACTTGCACAGTACATCTTAAATACCACAAAAGAGGAACCAGGATGGTATCATGGTTGCTAGTCACACTTTATTGGCATTATGCCTTTAAAAATAATTTGGGAATTACCAATTGTGGACGAGCGACTAGATAAAACGTTGCAAATACAATTAGAAACCCAGCGTACTCAGCACTCTAACAAAGTTTTTTTTTTTGTAAATTGACAATTGCAAATTGTGGACTAGCCACTAGATAAAACTTTGCAAATACAATTAGATACTCAACGTATTCAGACGTGTTACTGAAAAATTACTAGAAAAGGCTCCACGAGGAACTTAGTTGATGCTATGCAGTTCAAGTTAATAACACCTGAGCATTAGTGCCAAACTAAGATGCCATTATATAACACAAGAGAATCATTTTATTTAAAAAAATCTACAACACATTCACTGATCGTGAAAGAAAACTTTAACGTACTCAGACGTCTTAAAAAAAATTACTAGAAAGTGTTGCACAAGGAACTCAGCGGTTGCTATGCAGTTTAAGGTTTAGCCCGCTTCCAGACCGTAATATTTAAGAAAACAAGTTCATATACAAACAGGTTACATACAAATATAATCCACCAGCTTAACCCGCCTTGATGGAAGGAAGATAAATACTAAACTTTGGAAGCGGATATGTGACATTCTCCGGTAGTGGTCAGGTTCTTAAACACTGCCAGGCCTAGGCCTCGGATGATATTTCACCCTTCGCTAAGGCGCTGGTACAGTTAGAACTTTCGGCCCGAATCACAAAGACATTCCTATAACTGTGAAACATAGAAACACTGGGCAGAACCTTTGAATCACTTACACATGGACAATTGTATTAATAGAGAGTAAGCTTTAAAAACAGCAACATAAAATCATTTGATTGCAAGAGACACCAAAAAACTTCAGAGAAAATTTTCAAATAACGTCCACCAATTAACTAGGCCAAGAAAGTCTCCCATAATAATAATAAATTTTAAAATCTCTCAGTGCGTCGGTGAACAAACAATTACGACGACATGCTCCATATCAGGTACAAAATACGAGGGAGCGGGTTCCACAGCTTCGCCGCTCCCCTTCAAATTTTGTTCCCAGCGAAGTCACAGAACTTGTATCACCAAGCTGCCACGTCGGCAAAACGCCCAACCAATCTCACACCACAACGTGTAACGGTCATCACACTCAATCGGCAGCCGTTGACCCTCGTCTCCCCCGAAAATGACACCAGATCTCGAGGGTTCCCGTCGTAGGCTAACAACCAACTCGCTTCGCCTGCGAAGCCGCGAGATAAGACACGCGAAAAGCAGAGATAGCTTACCTCAACCACAATCGATCTCAACGATACATGAACAAAATAAGACTGGCGCCAGCTCGCCACGGCTCGTCACCTACATGTCATTTCATGTCTGAGAGAGCAGAGAAGAATTCTCAATCCACTGCATTTGGCGCCCAGCGTGGGGCGATCTCTGCTATTTTCCATCCTGCATGATATCACAAAGAATTATCGATTCACTACAGTATGCATATAAGTTTGCTGTAAAGTCCACACGAATTCGGAGAAATGTTCTTTATTCATAATTAATGGCAGTATGTCAGAAATCCTGATTTTCATATACACAATAGCTGTTTTATGGTTCATCACTTATGACTGGAGATAATTCTTTTGCAAATCTTAGCATGTGACTGTCCTTCAACGCTCTCACAAAAACTTTGAGTAGTGCACGTACAACAATGTTTATAACTCAGAAGTTCGGACACTGAGTGCCGAAGTTTTGCTCGTGGCATTGGGAAGACGAGCAGACGTCAGACAGGAATGTGGTGCTGACGTTTGTAGAGAGGACGCTTGGAGTAGTTCAAGGACCGTGATGTTTCGGTCGGTGTGTTGCCGGATGGCAGCAGGTCTCAGGACACAAGAGATGTTCTAGCGGAAGGTTAGCCAGCTCATCGGATAGGCGTAACATGGAACAATGGTACACTGTTACCAGTACTGAGGAATACAAGATGTTGGTTTGTTCACAAACAAAACATAACAAGATCCAAAATATTTTTTTCTTTGATACATTTAGAGGTGAGGATGGTTCCCGTCTGCATCATGTCGATTAATTATTATGTATTACGTTCTCTTAACAAATGGATTACAAATACAGTTCACATTTCCTATGACGTATCAGTCTTCAGGTCTTCGCTCGTTAATAACTACGTAGCTATGTGTGAGGTTTTACTTTCGTTTTGCCTCAGGTTACAGTAGGAAGTAATTATGTTTTCTGTATCGAGATATAAGTTTTTCTTTGATTGCTAGCAGCTTCAATACTTCGTTGGGTGAAAGGAATATTTATTTCTTTTCATCATTTCACAAAGAGGTCACACGTCGTTTGTATGTATACTCCTTGTTCCATCCTGGGTGAGTGTGCATGGGTATGAATGGAAGTCAAATGTAGCGTGAGCATGGACCAAAGGGAACAGTTCATGGGAATAGCAGTCATTGCCAACATTACAAGAATAACGGCAGGTAGGCCAGAGCAGCAAGCAAAGATGAAAACAGGCACAACGGCAGGTTACAAAGTTGGTGCGGGGATGAGGTGAGTCTCCCCACCACCGCGTTTGAATAGAAACGTTGGGCGGATTTTGGCGCGTGGAGAGCACTGTGGAGCACTGTGGGGCCAGCCATGAGACGGACCGGACGCGGGAGCACAGCAGCTCGCAGATTCGGTGAGATAAAAATGACCTAATGTGGCTAAAAATTCACGACAGGGTATGCTCATAGCACGCATTCAACATATCTTCATCGGTACAGGTTACGGTTTTAATTTATTTGCAATAGTTTTCTCTGAAATGTGTTTGTGAAATTTTGCTTTGTGGTAGTGAGAATGCAACAGGAACCATCAGTTCATGTAGCTATTTCCCGAGATATAAGCTTCACTTTCAGCTCAATGAGTGCAGATTGCGTATCGGATGGTAAATCGAGAAATTTCTGTCGTGAAATTTAATTATTTTTGGTACTTTCTTTGTGAGTTGAGTTCGCACTTCATTTTGGCGCCAATAGTACATCATTTTTACCCAGAATCTTTTCTTTGATAGAAGTTCTCTACCTTCAGCAGTAGCCTACCTTAAATTTCTAGTGGTGTAATTCATGCATGATGATACGTGAGTGTTAAGGAATGAATGACGATTATCCCGCTAAAGACGGTATGGCCCACTTATGTATTTTTTGTGTTATGAGACCATAATGAAATTATTCGTGTAATGTTTTCGTTTTGTCATTGTTCTACCCATGAGAGGTTTAGCACTCATTCAGACATAAGTTTTGTAACTGGAGAAAAATTCTAACGTGTCGTCTTCTAAAATATTTGCGTCAGAGTAAAAAATAAATGTATTAAATGAGAGTCAGCATTTCAATTAAGAAATATTCCCCCAGCACCTGATACATGAAATGGATAGGATGTATCTTATTCAGTTCAATTAAACCTGGCAAGCCTTTTCTGTTCGATCTTCTAAATTTAATAAAAGATAGAAATAACCTGCAATTTGAATTTAGGTAGGCTACCAGCTGCTGTAGTGATGGCTTTGAATTCAATCACCTCAGAACGTGTTATCTTAGAGAAACTCGCACCACTTTCGGTTGCGCACATTTCTAAAATAATTAATTTGTGTACTAATTTAATCAAATAAGAGTCAAAAAATATAGATACCATTTCTTATGGGCCTGGTATATTATCAGCCAGGACTCAGTCGAGTATACTTCTCTAAGATAACGCGAGGAGATGGTCACACCGGTTCAATATAAATTAAAGATGGATAAAGAACTAGCATACAGCCAACGAGCAGTCATATAGCATGTGTAACTGTCTTTTGTGAGATGGAAAACTGCACAGAGTTTCCTGAATTTCCAAACTTCCAATAACCGCGCGGCTGCCGAACCGCGGCAATAATCCGAGGTAAAGCGTTCCGTACCGCAGCATTCCACTGGTACAGTTGGTTTCCAAAGTTCAGTGTACGGAGCAAGCAACTTGCGATTCCTAAACAGCAGACTGAATTCGTCTACATAGATTCCTTCAGCCACTTATGCAGGAAGATACACTACACAATCACCGCACACGAGATAAGTGAAGATTGTCATTGTTTTGAAGGCTTTGCGCAATCGTCTATTCCGTCACGCTAAAATGAAGTGTCTCGTTCTTTACGTAATAAACGTTTTGTGTCATTACTCGCATAGAATTCAAGATAGCAATTACTCTGTTTTTCACTTTTACAGACGCAGCCACTGTGGAAGAGCATCTTTTCGTTTTCACAGCAAGATGTATCCCTTTCTGTATAAAGACCGTGATAGTGCGTATATTCTACTCACTTCGGGTGTCGTTCAGAATTGTTTTCCCCACACAGATTTGGTGTTTATATTGTTATATACAAGTGACGTACTTACTCAGATGTCATTAAACATTTGTTATTAACTGAAAAGCAAACAATGTACAAAAAAGGAATAAAAAATTACAAATGAATAGTTGTTGCATATCCAGTTTTATAATCGAGGTTTTCCTCATTTTGCAGTTTTGAGCGTGGTGTCTCTCACAATGTTTCTTACACAAATCACAAACACAGTCTTCGTTCGGCTGGCGAAATCTCTGTTTTGGCAGAGTCTATGGTGAAGTTCATGCGTGGCGTAACGCATTAGTACTTGTCGTAGCTTCTAGTTTGTTTGTTTCCATTCACCCGTCATTATGGCGTATGTGGAGTAGAAATCGGGCCAGATGGCTCTTCACTTCTCGGTGAGGGTTTGAGGTGCTTTCTCGCAGGGATTGGTATTTCGTAGCCAGTACTGCATTTTGATGTCGTCGATGAAATAGTTGTCCTTGGTTAGTACACATGTTAGCCTTGAGGGTGATGACTTCCCGATGCCTAGAATCCTTTTCATGTAGCGAGCTTTGACTTTTTCTATTGTTATCAGGTCGCTTAGGGTGAGTTTTTCCGTATAATGCTGATCCCATAAGTAGCTATTGGGGAAATGGCTGTCTTGAATAGTAACAATGCTGTATACAGTGATATCTGTTGAGGTTGTGAGATATAGAATAGGGCTTTTAATACTGCGGCATCTCTTTCTTTGTCGTGGTTACTAAAGGATAACAAGGTGGCGCGCAGGGTAACTCCAAGGTACTTGGATTTTGGCACTACCTGCAGGGTCATCGCATTTCTGGGAGCGTGTTTCCTTCCATTCCTAAAAGTCATTTGTTTGGTTTTGTCCACGATGTGAGTCTGCTGAGGACCCCTTGGAACTCTTCTGCATTTCCGAGCCTATTGCCATGTCGTCCACATACAGAACTAGTGATGCTGAGGTGTCACTCATTACGTCTGTGATGTCTGTGGTCGTGACGTTGAATAACGTTGGACTAACTTGATCTCCTTGAAGAACTCTGTTTGTCTGGGTTATGTTCGTGGAGGATATTGCTAAGCTGTCCTAAATTTGGATATTGTCGTATCTGAGATTGTGATTGCCAACGGGTGTGTGACTCCTATCAAATGATGGAGTTTTTGGAGTAGTGTTGCCTTGTCGATGAGGTTAAAGGCTTTTCGGTAGTCCAAATACTTCTTTCTTGGATGTCTGAGTGTATCCTGCGCTTTCTCCATTAGGTAGGTTACGGCATGTAGCGTGCTTCTTCCTTTTCGGAAGCCAAATTGAGTCTCTGGTATTTGTACCATTTTTGTGAGTCTGTTAAGATTTTCATGAATATCTTGAAGGATGTATTTTCGAGTGCTATACCTCGGTATGAGTCGGGATCGAAGGGGTATCCTTTCCTTTTGAACATCCCCCTGATTAATGATGGCCTCCATTAGTAATAGTAGTAAGGCAGGTCTTGTCATGGGTTAAGCCTCTTCCACTTTTGTCTGTCCATAGCCAGTCTTTTCATTCCTGAATATTTGCCTCCTTTAATATTGTCCAGCATTTTATATCTTCATTTTTCCTCTCCCCCTTTTTCCCTCCACCATTCCTTCTATTCCTTCCTTCAATAAACAGTCCCTCCTCAAAAAATGTCCAATTCATTCCCGTTTTCTCTTTCTGATGACTTTCAGCATGTTTCTTTCTTCTCCAACTCTTCTTAATTCTTTTCAATTCGTTACTCGCTCTTCCCATTTCACTTTTCCATTCTTCTCCATATTCACATCTTTAGTGCCTCCAATCTTCTTTCATCTTCCTTCCTCAACGTCCATGTCTCCGCACTATATAGTGCAGCGCTCCAGATGTACATTTGGCAAGTCTTTTCCTCAGATTGTTGTTTAGTGGTCCACAAAGTAATTTTACCTTCTTTTGCCATTGCAATTCTTTTTCCTAATTGCTGTTGAGCAATACATATCATCCACTCTTAGATTTCCCAAATAACTGAAGTTATTCATTTGCTCTATTTCCTCTCCCTCTATTTTCATTCAGCATTTTCTCCCCTTTCCTCCAGTTACCATGATTTTTGTTATCCTATTGTTAATCTCCATTCCATACTCTTCTAATTTTGTTTAGATCATCTAACATTTGATCTATCTCTATTGCACTCTCTACCATCACAACCTCTATTGCTCTGGTATTTTGCCAGAGTAGATGCATTCATTGAATAGTTTTGCCCATTACATGAAGTGATTTCTTTAGGTGGTCGATGTAGATGCTTTCTGGTCCTGGGCCCTTTCCGTTTTTTGCTGTTGTTATTGTCTCAAGTATTTCCTGTCTCGTTATGGGGATGTGATTAGCCGTCTTTGTATCTGGAGTTAGTTTAAAAGCTGTTCGCCGACTTTGATGATTGAGGATATTTTTGAAGCGGCTTTCCCACGATTCCGTTAAGACAGTATTTCTTGCTGGGACTTTGGGTTTCCTGAGCGCTATGAATGGGTCAGTTTGGGCGCTTGTTACGCGCCTCCTGGCGTCTTCTTTAGTATATGCCGCCCCCGTCTTAGTAATCAGTGTCTCATATTTCCTTCTTTGCTCGGTATAACAAGAGGAGGAAGTTCCTGTGCATGTGCAGAACCTCTACACCCTCAAGACCAATCCTAACACCTTGCTTTACTTTTTATGTCGGGTAAGACCAATCCTTTCCTATTTACATATAATGAAATTTAGCACAAAAGAGGTCAATAAGTGCATTTCCCTTTTGTAGGAATCCTATTTCCAATGTGCAGCTGTCTAATGAATTTGGCGGCCGCGATGGTCTAGCGGTTCTAGGCGCTCAGTCCGGAACGGCGCGACTGCTACGGTCGCAGGTTCGAATCCTGACTGGGGCATGGATGTGTGTGATGTCCTTTCGTTTGTTATGTTTTAGTAGTTCTAAGTTCTAGGGGACTGATGACGCACATGTTTTCCCATTGTGCTCAGAGCCATTTGAATCATTTTTTGAACTAATGACTTTTCTGTGACGAGCATCGCTCTCATAATAGCTCTGTTTCCTGTCTCACATTCCACCCGAGTCTGCATCCGATATCCTTTGATTTAGTGTGAGCAGCACCTGTTTTGGACAGGGAGGATATGAAATACAGATAACTCACAAACGTTCCTCAGTAAGTCAAAAAGACATTAGTGGCTGCCCTTGTTTCGATTTTCACGGTAGTAGGTATGCATCCGATATTGCCATAAAATGCAGCTTTTATATCTTTATTCCGCTATTTACACACCATAGGTTCCATCCACAGTTCGTCTCTCACCTCCTCACCATCATCATATCGGGGTACATTCATATTCTCCCTCGACTTTCCCCCTACTCCCACCACGGCTGTAACTTATTCTGACGCGCCCTAGGTGCTAGATCGATTCTCATCTACGTCTTCAACCAAAGTGAAAAATGCTTCTGCCGTAGCAAAAAAAGGCGAATTTATCTTGGACAAAGTTCGCTTTTCGGCTTGGCTGCCAGTTTCTAAACCATTTAAATCAAAACATTTTGACGTATTCCTGCTTGTTTTTACTTAGTATTAGTACCCATGTCAGGTAACACAATGCATCATGTCAAGTAAAATAACATGATAACATGATGCATCATAGCATGTCGTATGACATGACACATGTCATCATGTCATCCAACATGACATTTTTCACGTAGCACAATGTGACAAATGTGTCACTGATGTTTGGGATGCATGTATCCACAGTCTGAGAGACCTCTTGCTATAGATTCACTCAAACTCTCGAATACTTCCTAACGTAGATGGATCCCACTCTCCAGGAAGACATTAATATGTGCCTGTTCGTTCTTACACTTCTCGCCATACATGAGGCAGGGGGTGGATTTGCAGGACAAATGAAAGACAAATGGCCCCTTGGTAAAAAAAAAAAGACAACTCCCCAGCAGGTCCAGAACTCAAAAAATGTTTTAAAATCCCTCAGGAACAAGTACACTCACAGAAATTTTGTTTCACCTAGAAAAACTTTTTAAGCTATTACATGTATACTATTCAGTCATATATATTGTTTACTATTGTTGCAATTGTTTTGCACTTAAGGCACATGAACATGGACTTTAGTCTAGAAATCGCAAGTTCCAGGTGTGCCAACACTTTGTAGTTAAGAGATGATGGTGATGTTTGGTTTATGGGGCGCTCAACTGCACGGTTATCAGCACCTGTGCAAATTCCCAAACTTTTCTCGGCCCAATCTCGCCACTTCCATGATTGAGGATGAAATGATGAGGACAACGCAAACCACAAACACCCAGTCATCTCGAGGCAGGTGAAAACCTCTGACCCCACCGGGAATCGAACACGGGACCCCGTGCTCGGGAAGCGAGAACGCGACCACGAGACCACGAGCTGCGGTAGAGAGTTCACTGTGCTGTGGAAGTAGGTTTAACATTTAAAAAAAGCACTAATATGTTAAGATGTTTTCATTTAAATGTCTTTCAAGCTGCCAGGTAAGTCGAAAAGGAAGTTTTCTTCTTTTGCGGCCCTAATCCTGTCCAGGACAGATTCGCCTTTTCTGTGCTACGGTAGGAGCATTTTCCATTCTGTTTTCCAACTTTCCATAGCTTGGATATCGATACAGACTTTTGATGACTCGCACTATGACTGATGCGGTAGAGGTTTTATTATTCTCTTTCGAAACATTTTGTTTCAGTTGGACATTGGTTCCTCTACAGTTGCCTGCCTGGTTCCGTTGAACCTGTCCAGTATAGCCTACTGTGCAATTAGAGCACACAAACTTCACCAGCACATCACGGTATCATGCCTATAAAAAGTTTCCTGTCGTTTTTATTTTTCATATTTGTTTATTTTTTATTATTTCTGTTATTTTGTTACTTTGTTTCAGATTTTTCATACTATTGTATTTTCAGATTTATATTTTATTTTTTATTGTTTGTGTTTCTTAATATTTTCGTTTTATAGTTACAACCATTTTATTCACATACGCATGAGATTATACAGGCATACACATGAAAAGTAATTATAAGTACTTAACACAGTGCATAACATACCAGCAAAAATAATTATTAAAGACTGTGGGAAGTTTATAACAAAAGTGTATGTAAGTAGTCTGTATTACGTAGAATACTATATCAGATAGAGAAACTTAGGATGCGAACAAAAATGTAGAACGATTGTATTCAAAAAAGATGTGGGCCACGTGGTTCATGTGAAGTAGTAGCTTCGAGACTTCCGAAATTCAGTTCATTTGGCCATTTAACCAGTTGAGGATTTAACCCATCGATATATTAACTGTTCGATCAAAACATGCCCAACTTATTTCAAACCCTACCGATCGGTGTTTTAAAATAACTTATCTATTACCTGAGTGAACGTATCGTTTCGAAATGTTTGGAAATATCCTGAAAGATTTTGTTGCAACTGAACCAAAACAAAAAAAAACATACTAAAAATCACCCATCTTATTATCACTTATTTTAAAATTATTGACACTGTTTATTTAAAGTATGCAGTAATGAGAACAGAAAATTAAGGAACCGTCGCGCAAAAAGCTAAAGTGAATAATTTTGTTGCGAAATGTTGCATCAACCATTCCGAATTAAGTATGAGTATGATTGGCTGAAACAAGCAGAACAAATGTGAAACAGTGTATGAATGACAAAACACCATCGCTTGCCAGGGTCAAAACGTTTTATATGACTTTAACCCACTGGAGAATAAAATATTTAACGAATAAATAACGAAACGATAATCAGCTGTAATAACTAGTTTTTTAATTATATCCAAATGCAGAGTTTAATATGCAATACATTTCTACGAAACACAGTTTCACGTGCAGTTGCGGGATTTTTCGCGCGTAAAATCCGAACGATTAATGGTTTCTACAGACGTATGTTGTAAGTAAAATAAGTATATATTTTTCATTATCATCATTATAAATTTAAACCTTCTCGGCACTTGCGGCGGCCGGTGGGGCCGAGAGGTTCTAGGCGCCTCAGTCTGGAACCGCGCGACCGCTACGGTACCAGGTTCGAATCCTGTCTCGGGCATGGATGTGTGTGATGTCCTTAGGTTAGTTAGGTTTAGGTAGTTCTAAGTTCTAGGAGACTGATGACCTTAGATGTTAAGTCCAATAGCGCTCAGAACCATTCCACATCGCAACTACATAATTTTCATTATACTGGAGGGTTGGAATTTAATAATAGGAACAGGAAGAAAAGCAAATATAGCGGCAGAATATGGACTGGGAGAAAATAATGAGAATGGTAGCAGCCTGTTAGAATTTTGCACACAGCGTAATTTCATCTAGAAAGACTTTTCACTCTGCAGTGCAGTGTGCAATAATACGAAACTTACTGGCAAATTAAAACTGTATAGCAGAGCGTAACTCGAGCCTGTGACCTTCTTCATTCCGAGAGAAGTACTCCTCCAAATGAGCGACCTAACTTTACTTCCGCCAGTAAATCAATTCCTACCTTCCAAACGTCACAGACGTTCTCCCGCTAAACTTGCAGGACGAGCGGCCCTAGGAACAAGGATATTGTGAAGACATAGGTTAGAACCTCTGTGTGGTTTGAAGGGTAGGAGATGAGATGCTGGAGGAAGTAAATCTGTCGGACGGGTCTTGAGTCGTGCTTGGGTAGCTCAGCCGGTAGAGCACTTGCCCATGAAAGGCAATGGTCCTGGGTTACAACCCCGTTCAGACACGCAGTTTTAGTCTGGGAGTAAGTTTCATATCAGCGCAAGCTCCACCTCAGAGTGAAAATTCGTTCTAGAACCAATTGTCCAGTCTGTGGCCAAGCCATGTCTCCGAAATATCTTTCCCCAAGGAGTGCTAGTACTGCGAGTTTCGCAGGAACTCTGTGAATTTTGGAAATCAGGAGATGAGGTGTGGTGAGAATTACAGCGCGAGACCCAGAGTAGTCGGCTGAAACGATCGATACTCATCATCAGGCTGGCTGCTAGAGGTACGTCCCTAAACAGCTGTGGTGCAGTTGTGAACAGCCAGTCCACTTCTTAGCGACCATTTTACCGTGACTAGCTCACTAGAAGAAGTTTAGGTTTTATGTGGCCAGATGCCAAAAATGTGAAATTTTATTTAGTCATTCGTCTCTCATGGCCGGAATTATTTACACGAGGGACAACAAAGCTCAAACTGAGTCGAAGATACAAAACGCCAATTAAAGGCTGCTGTGAGAAACAAAATACTGATTTCATTGAGAACTCGAATTCTCTTTTCTATTTTTTTGTTTTGTTTCATATTTTGAACAAAAAGGTGTAGAGAGGGAATAAAAAGAAAGTTAATACTCTGCCTTAAGATTAAGAAAATCCTTCCAGCAATTGAGGGATATGCTTAATTCGTCGACTGGGCAAATGTTTTGCTTCGGATAAAATACAGTGATGCTGTACTGTATCCTTTGACGGAACAGAAACTTTTTTGAAAAAGAGGCCTAATTACACACATCAAATAAAGTTTTATATCACCCCAGTTCCCAGAACTTCTGAGGACAGACGTTCACTGTGGATAATGTATCACAGTTCCTTCAACTGTTCACAGATGACACTAAACCTGCCCAAACATGTAAACATGCATGAGCAGCGTCTATTAGACGCAGGAGGTCCGACAGCCGATCAGTTCCAATCACTCCCCAAGGAAAGAGGAACACGGCTCGTGTTGTCTGTAGTTCTGTTGTGGTTGGCAGGAGAGCGAACACCGTGCTACTAGAGGAGGATGAAATGCACGCGAATTAGCTCACGCAGGCTGGCGTGAGGTCTGGAACAGGACAAGGAAATTGTAATTTAGAAAAACGGACGTAGCTGGTGGAATACTTAGCTTTAATCCATTAATGATGAACGTCGCTCTTGACGGTACATGATTCACAATGCCAATAATAACTGAATATGGTGGTGTCTGGCGGTAACACCACAGTTCAACCACGCCTAGACGGTTAATACCGCGGTTCGATCGCATCCACATTTTTACTTTGTGCCAGGAAGGGCTCTCAGCAAGAGAAGTGTCTAGGCGTCGGAGTGAATCAAAACGATCTTGTTCGGACATGGATGAAATACAGAGAGGCAAGAACTGTCGACGACATGCCTCGCTCAGGCCGCTGAAGGGCTACTACTGCAGTGGATGACAGCTACGGATTACGGCTCGGAGGAATCCTGACGGCAACACCACCATGTTGAATAATGCTTTTCGTGCATCCACAGGACGCCGTGTTACGACCCAAACTGTGCCCAGTACGCCGGCCTCTGTGGCCAAGCGATTATAGGTGCTTCAGTCCGGAACCGCGCTCCTGCTAAACTCACAGGTTCGAATCCTGCCTCGTGCAAGGATGTGTGTGATGTCCTTAGGTTAGTTAGGTTTAATTAGTTCAAAGTCTAGGGGACTGATGGACCGTAGGTGTCCAGTCCCACAATGCTTAGAGCCTTTTAAACCATTTTTTGTGCGCAGTAGGCTGCATGATGCCAAACTTCACTCCCGACGACGATGGCGAGGTCCATCATTGCAACCACAACACCATGGAGCGCGGTACACATGGACCCCCCATAACATGCCGAATGGGCCCCTCAGGATTGGCATCACGTTCTCTTCACGGATGAGTGTCGCATATGCCTTCAACCAGACAATAGTCCGAGACGTGTTTGGAGGCAACCCGGTCAGGCTCAACGACTTAAGACACACTACCCATCGAGTGCAGCAATGGAGGTTCCCTGCTGTTTTGGGATGGCGTTATGTGGGGCCGAAGTACGCCTCTGGTGATCATGGAAGACGACGTAACGGCTGTACGACACGTGAATGCCATCCTACGACCGATAGTGCAACCATGCCGGCGACATATTGGCGAGGCATTCGTCTTCATGGACGACGATTCGCACCCCCATAGTACACATTTTGTGAATGAGTTCCTTCAGGGTAACGACATCGCTCGATTAGGGTGGCCAGCATGTTCTCCATATATGAACCCGATTGAACATGCGTGGGATAGAACGAAAAAGTCTGTTTATGGAGGACGTGACCCACCAAGCACTCTGAGAGATCGTATCACCGTTAAGAAGTGGGACAGTCTGGACCAACAGCGCCTTGATAACTTGTGGATAGTAGGCCACGACGAATACAGGCATGTATCAATGCAAGTAGACGTGCTGCTGGATATTAGAGGAACCGAGGTGATGCAAATTGTTTTGATATGTGTACTACAACGTCCTCTCTTAATGCCACATGGTATGGATCTCAGTGTCTCCAACAGACTTACTAAAGGGCCACACGAATGATCTGCATGCGGTCACGTTTATAGTTTCGCCGTACTTCCCCTGAAACTTATCAACAGGCCGTAGATGGCCTTTCGCTTCCCCTACAATAGTATATCGTATCGCAGTGCAACACCCACTCACTGAGTGCAGTGTACCACTGACTATCGTTTACAGCGGATTCGAACATTACAGCGATGTTTCTCTTACAGTCCACGATGTTGTCGAATAGTATGCTGCCTTCGGCTTGGCGTATTTGAGTGACCGACGCCGTTGACGGCCGTGGAGAAGATTTTACGCTCCTCCAATCCCGGCGGCAAGGGCGGCGGCGGTCTTCTGTATGCCGCCACGGAGCGCCGCGACCAGCCGGCAACAAATTTATTTACAAGTGCTCAGCTGAGCGGGCGCCTGGCGCCAGGCGATAGCGGCCTGAGTTATTGGCTGTCCGGCTTACGCGCGGGCCCACACACACACACACACACACACACACACACACACAAGTACGGGTGGAAGGGGAGGGGTGGACATTCAGAGTGAGGGCACTCGCAGCCCAAGTGGCTGGTGCTCAGTCCTGCCCCGGCAGCACTCTAGCCCCGAACACCACTCGTGCTGAGCCAGTTATAATCCCACTGGAACCACTCACACCCTCATGATTCGCAAGACAAGATGAGTACCTGTCTGACAAGACGCCCTTACGGAATGGTTGCTTTTCTTAGGACTTCTTAATTTTTACTTGAATGTCACTAGGTCGTAACGCAGTAAGACGCAATTTTCAAAAAATCGTGTATGAAACTTATAAAATTTTCCAACGGTTTCAGCTATAAGAGATTTCCAATTTATTAACACAGGCGCTGCTAGCTGTGAGTTTCGTATAGGGATTGTAGTTAAAAAATAGCAGTTTTGATTCTAAGTCGGTGCAAATTCTATAGGCAGCTGGAAAATGCTCTCATCGGAGCACAAAAAGGCCGATATGCTCTTGTTTAAAAGACTCTGCACGGAAAGTGGGGAGCAGCTGCCTCATTTACCTTCCTCAACACATTCAAAAATTTCCCCCGACGTTCTGGGCGGTGCAAAAGTACACTGACAAGAAAAAAGACATTATGACCACTACCCATCGCAACGTTGAAAGCCGCCTGGTGGCTTTGCGGGCACGTGACGCGTATAGGGCCCCAGCGAAATAAGAAAAGACTTAAGAAACAGTATTTATAAAAAAAGAGATATTTAAAAATTGAATATAATAGATTTTTCTCATGTACCGGTAAATAATAATTTCTTTGTGTAAGTTTCGAGGGCAAAGAAATATAACAAAATAATCCAAAGAGACAACAAGATACGCTCTTTTGTTAATTTTTTAGTCTTCACTTCTTCTCTTGTCTTGGTTGTGTGTACACGGACATCTTGAGAGTGCTGGCAAATGTAAGCATTATTGTTGTTGTGGTCTTCAGTCCTCAGACTGGTTTGATGCAGCTCTCCGTACTACTCTATCCTGTGCAAGCTTCTTCATCTCCCAGTACCTACTGCAACCTACATCCTTCCGAATCTGCTTGGTGTATTCATCTCTTGGTCTCCCTCTACGATATTTACCCTCCACGCTGCCCTCCAATACTAAATTGGTGATCCCTTGATGCCTCAGAACATGTCCTACCAACCGATCCCTTCTTCTAGTCAAGTTGTGCCACAAATTTCTATTCAATACCTCCTCATTAGTTATGTGATCTACCCATCTGATCTTTAGCATTCTTCTGTAGCATGTAAGAATATTTGTACTAATTAAGCAGATAATATATTGATTTAATATTACTGCGCACTTTTAATTTGTAAGAGGTGATCCCGATTTCATCTCTGCCTTCCTTCAATTAACCTGCATTCGAGTAATTTACAGTGCAACAATGGGAGCGGCCGATCCAGCCAACGACGCCATTAAGTGCGATATTAACTTATAAAAAATTAGCGGAAGCGGAAAATTCGCCCGCTATTAACATAATACACATTTTTCTCCACAGCCGACCGACGTTGCAGAAAATACGTAGCTTTAAGATTCTTATATTCAGTACCACAGCCGAGAGCCAGAGCCAGGACTCCGAGTACAAGACAATGCTTAACGGAGGTAAGAAAAAATACTCTCGCGGGTGTGTGGCCGCAATTGTAATTAATAACAAAAGATATTTTGCTGTGAAGTGGACTAGCCGAGGAAATTAATGTGGAAAGTTTATTCCATTGTTCGACTTATATGCTGACGTTTTAAGATTCAGCGAGTCTAACGCTCATTAACGTAACAAATAATTTATACGGATATTAACATTGTTAAAAAAGAGAACTTCACAAAAGTATTTAATTGTAAATCAAAAGAAAATGAAATATCATTTATATTAAGGCCCACCACGTAAGATGGCAACAATAAACATTACCAATAAAAAATAAATTAAATTACGACGGCCGACGGCCGACGGACGCGAGACACGGTAACAGTATGTAAGCGGGCAGAAACGGACGGGGGATCAACCGACCGAAGGCATAGGCTGCAAATGTGGAAATCCATTGAGATAAGCGAGGTAATTTTATTATTACGCAGATCCTGTGAACGAGCATCTCGTAAACGGCGAATCCAGCCGAATGTTCTCGTGCTACTGTCGTGTGTAACTACGGGAAGAGGTAGGACAGTGAAGTACCCTCTAGTGCTATGCGGTAGTAAGCCCATGACTCTTCACAGACCGTGGAGTTCGGAGGCTTATCTGCTCTCTAAAGTAGGACAGATGGTGATCTGTCGCATCTCTGCCGATAGAGAACAATGCTGCTGCACATCCGATTCGGAGCACACCATTCATCGTACATTCTTGAACATGGAGCTCCGCGGCACACTACGTCTAAATTTTGCATGTCTACCCAACGACATCGTCAGGTACGACTGCAGTGAACAACCTTTTTTGTACAATAGGTCGATGGTCGTCTCCAGAAACGACGTAATCGATGTGAACGGCGGCTCAAAAATTGCAGCGCGCCACGGAAGCAGGCTGGTGGGAACAATATTCTGCTGTGACAGACATTCTCCTGCACTTGTATGGGACTTGCGGTAGCAATCGAAGACACGTCGACAGATGTGAACCACCTGCATCCCTTCATGCTTGCTGTCTTGCCCGACGGCTATGTCACCTTTCAGCTGTTTAATTGTCTGTGTCTCAGTGATTGAACCGTGCTACAGTGGTTTGAGGAGCATTACAGTGAACTCAGGTTGATGTCTCGGTGACCATACTCACCTGATGCATATCCTCCGAACCCATTTGCGTGGCCATCGAAGGGCCATCTTGGCTAACGCAAATCAGCGGCTCGTTATTTACGCGAATTATATGGCCCGTGCATATACATGTTATGCCACTTATCTTCACAAACCTACCAACAAACTGTCGGATCTACCCTAATGGCCATTAAAATTGCTAAACCACGAAGACACCTGCTAAAGACACGAAACAACCGACAGGAAGAGGATGCTGTGATATGCAAATGATTAGCTTTTCAGAGCATTCACACAAGGTTGGCGCCGGTGGCGATACCTACAATGTACTGACACGAGGAAAGTTTCGAACCGATTTCTCATACACAAACAGCGGATGGCAGCGTTGCCTGGTGAAACGTTGTTGTGATGCCTCGTGTAAGGAGGAGAAATGCGTACCATCACGTTTCAGACTTTGATAAAGGTCGGATTGTAGCCTATCGCGATTGCGGTTTGTCGTATCGCGACATTGCTCCTCGTGTTGGTCGAGATCCAATGACTGTTAGCAGAATATGGAATCGGTGGGTTCAGGAGGGTAATAAGGAACGTCGTGCTGGATCCCAACGGCCTCGTATCACTAGCGGTCGAGATGACAGGCATCTTATTCGCATAGCTGTAACGGATCGTGCAGCCACGTCCCGATCCCTGAGTCACCAGATGGGGACGTTTGCGAGACAATAACCAACTGCACGAACAGTTCGACGATGTATGCAGCAGCATGGACTATCAGCTAGGAGATCATGGCTGCGGTTACCCTTGGCGCTGCATCACAGACAGGAGCTCCTGACTTGGTGTACTCAACGACGAACCTGGGTGCGCGAATGGCAAAACGTCATTTTTTCGGATGAATCCAGGTTCTCTTTACAGCATCCTGATGGTCGCATCCGTGTTTGGCGACATCGTGGTGAACGCACATTGGGTGCGTGTATTCGACATCGCCATACTGGCGTATCACCCGGCGTGATGGTATGGGGTGCCATTGGTTACACGTCTGTCACCTCTTGTTCGCATTGCCGGCAATTTGAACAGTGGACATTTCAGATGTCTTACGACCCGTTGCTCTACCCTTCATTCGATCCCTGCGAAACCCAACATTTCAGCAGGATAATGCACGACCGCACGTTGCAGGTTCTGTACGGACATTTCTGGATACAGAAAATGTTCGACTGCTGCCCTGGCCAGCACATTCTCCAGATCTCTCACCTATTGAAAACGTCTGGTCAGTGGTGGCCGAGCAACTGGCTCGTCACAATACGCCAGTCACTACTATTGATGAACTGTGGTATCGTGTTGAAGCTGGATGGGCAGTTGTACCTGTAGACGCCATCCAAGCTCTGTTTGACTCAATGCCCAGGCGTATCAAGGCCGTTATTACGGCCAGACGTGGTTGTTCTGGGTACTGATTTCTCAGGATCTATGCTCCCAAATTGCGTGAAAATGTAGTCACATGTCAATTCTAGTATAATATATTTGTCCAATTAATACCAGTTTATCATGTGCATTTCTTCTTGGTGTAGCAATTTTAATGGCCAGTAGTGTATAATACGCAGAATCAGTCATGTATTTTGTTCCAAAGATGGGAGAAAAAGCTTTTAAACACGTGGTCATAATGTTTTAGGTAATCAGTGTATTCGCGCTCTTTGTAACATGCAAGTAACCTCTCACACCTACAAGCTCTCCACACTGCAACTCATTCATATCCATTAATCCATCACTGTAAGTCGCTCATGCCCGTCCACACCTACTTACCCACTCTCAATCACTTATTTAGCCCAACTCATTATCACTTTTTCTTTGTGTGTCTCTGTCACTGTCATCTGTCTCACAGCTGAAGTTTCCTTAGTTCTGCCCCACACCACTGCTCTCTCCCTCTCACCCAGCATAAAACAGTGCGATTATGTTCGAATGCCAAAACTTTTGGGAAAATCTTCAATGGTGCTGAGGAAGGTAGAATGAGGTAGCTCGTACACCACTTTTAAGTCAGAGTTGTTACAACAGGAGCACATTGGCCTTTTTTTTTTACTTCGATAGTACAGTTTTTTCGCTGCTGTCCGCTCCGTTAGCCGAGTTGTCAACGGGCCTGACAGCCATGCAGCAGGCCCGGGTTTGATTACCGGCCGGGCCGGAGACCACTCCTTCTCGGGGACTAGGTGTTCTTTTACCCTCATCACCATTACATAGTCATCGACACGCAGGTCACCGAATGTAATCTTAACTGAAAAGATTTTTGTATAACATGGTTGTGGAGAGAAGCAGCGATTAGTATGATTAATCAAAAATTCTAAAACAGTCTTAATCATATTTATAATTATTATACCGTCAACCGGTTTCAACCCGACGTAGGGGTCATCTTCTGAGCGTTTACACCAGCAGTCGACCAATGGTGTAATCACTCAGAAGATGACCCCTACGTCGGGTTGAAACCGGTTGGCGGTATAATAATAATAAATGCGATTAAGACTATTTCTGAATTATTGATGGACTGAAAAGACTTGCATCTCGGTGGCCATATTTCGCCCGATGGGGACTGCCAGCCATTAATGCCACAGAATCATTTCATTTTTTCGTTTCCCGTGGCATGTCACTCATATGGAAAGAACTTCGTGGGTCAGTAAAATTTTGAATGTTTACTTATGTGAAACTGAAATAATACTACAGCGATTTTAGATCTCAGACCGGATTTTACGAACGTACTACTACATGGGGTTCCCCCCCAACCCTTCTGGTGATCACGGAGACATTTCGCAGCATATTTATCCATGCTAAGTCTATAAACTACATTTTCGCCTCACACTGGATTTAACATGCGTATTTTACGTATAGAAGAGAAGCAACTTTGAATATCTGCATCTCGGAAACGAATAAAGATATTCATAAGATTGTCAAGGTTGTTTGGAATAATAGGAACACATCGTCAAAAGTTCAGCAGTTTGGTTTGCGTAGCCATCTTGGGATCCACGGCTCCGTTTTGGTAAGTAAGAATGGGAAAAAACACTCTCTTGCGGTTTTTATAAGGAACCACCCATGTACTAAAGGGTCCTCTGTGTGCTCGATAAGGCCCACCGTAGCCAGCACCAAATGCAAAAAGAACGAAAAGATTTGCTCCGTTTGCTTAAGCAGGAAGAAGTATGTAATATTCATATTTTGACCTTGCACTGTACTGTAGTAACACTAAGATGACCCTTCTGTTGGGTATACAAATGGTTCCTAACCTAAGGAGTATAAAAAATACTTTACCGTACCTTTCTATCATCAAAAGTGTCTGTGGCATGACCTCCGGAAAATCCCTTTTTTAAGTGCGGCGTTTTAGAACATATGAGGTAGCACATCCTCTCACATGCGTACCGATGTATTTAAATTCTTTATTAATTATTAAATGAAAAATTTAATACTCAAATATTTGGTCATAATTGAAATCGGCTGTAAGCAATGAATGTTAGGGACCCTCGATAAGAAACTGAGGTTTTATATATAAAACACGGTGCGCTTAATTCATATTAGTTAATAGTTCAGCGATGAACAGAGAAATGGCACCTGTGTCTTTACTTTCAAATTGTCACCAACGGCAGTTTTGTGAAGATGTTTGTAAGTTCAAAAGTGATTCAAATGGCTCTGAGTACTATGGGGCTTAACTTCTGAGGTCATCAGTCCCCTACAACTTAGAACTACTTAAACCTAACTAACACTTACCTAAGGACATTACACACATCCATGCCCGAGGCTGGATTCGAACCTGTCACCTTAGCGACCGCGTTTCCAGACTGTAGCGCCTAGAACCTCTCGGCCACACTGGCCGGCGATGTTTGTATATAATGAGTGCTAAGTCCCATAAACATGACTGCCAGTAGCAGTAACGTTAGCGATATGTGACAGGAAAACGCTGTGCGTTTTAGGCTTCTGTGAATAATGACGACGTAGGTAAAGATTCTGGACATGTTCTGAACGCAAATGCGCTTCAAAAGTTTCTGATAATCAGGACCTTCGAAGATTCACTTTGTTGTACTTGCGGAGAGCGGGAAATCCGGGTGCTTTTCTCATTCTGCATAAATTTTCAGTTGTCGCCAATGAATTACTTTCAGTGTCCTCATGTGGCTGACATTAGTATTTATCTTTAATCATAAATATAGCAAAGTCCCAAGCCGATGAACATCGAAAAAGTCGTAAGCAACACTTATGTCTTACCAAAATCTCAAAAACTCCGGGAAAGAAAAAGAGACTCTGTATCATGCTCTGAGTATCTGCTTAAAAACTTGCTCATGTGACCCACTACTAATTTCAAGAGAGTAACTAACGAATTGACCAGCATTCTTACAGTATAATAAATTTTACATATTTTAGACATATGTTACACATACTTTTCACTAACTTACATTATTAAATGCTGGACATCGCTAAATATTTATCTTTTATTTAAACTTTGTACATCGTGTACCAGTAGGTTCTAACTTTTCTGAAACTATTACCCTGAGTATCACCAGACGTCAGCTAGTACACCCCCCCCCCCCCCCCTCTGTCTCACACACACACACACACACACACACACACACACACACACACACACACTTCTCGTAAACTGACTCGCACTATCGTAAGTAATAATCAGTCTTTCGAATGAAAAACCGTTTTCATTGAACACTTAAATTTTTAGAATGAAAGGTAAATGATATCTAATTTTTGTAGATGTCTTACTAAACCACGAACTTTTTAGTTAGTGAGGCAATTTTTACTGCTTGTTTCTAACTTTTTTTGCACAGTTATGACACAATTCTAACTCCATCACTAGTGCTACCTACAACTCCTTCTCAAAAAGGAAAGATTTCCACACTGATGTTAGATACTTGTAACTAAATCCCACTTCTCTCCCTACCAACATTTGTTTAATCCGCATGTTAAACCCCATTTAAAATCACACAACTTACAATATCTGTGCACTAATTAAGTCTCCTGTCTGTAAATCACTTGGTCGTTGGACTCCTTACTTCGGAACTGCGAGAAACTGGGAGGCTTTTGGCGTCCAATACCTTGTGTCTGACCACGGGTACTACTACTACTAGTAGTAATAATAATAATAATAATAATAATAATGTTAGTACTGAGTATGTCATATGGAAGTGTAGTACCTATTACAAAGACATTGTTTTGCTATCAATTAGTTCATTTACTATTTAAAACGAATTATGAAGCAATATTTGATCAGTTGTGGGAGCTACATACAACTTGGAGAAGGCAATTTTTATGAGATATTTTAGCGTATGTGATTTGTATGTCTCAATTTTACTGTTATAGATGCATGGTGCAAAGTATGTGTGTAGGGGATGTACTATGTGAGGAAGATAATGTTCATACATTTGTCATACAAACTATAATCCCACCACATTGTATCACATGTTAATGCTAGCATTTGAAAAAAAATGTACTTATTGATAAATATGTAATCAGAATTATAGTCTCACAAAAAACTGATAGTAGTAATGATAGTAAAAATAATTTAGTTTCATGTCTGAAATGGAGTTGAGCCCCTTTGTTTTTTCTTCACAGAAAATTAGATTTTGCCCCTAAGGGAGAATTTACCCCCCCGGCTGGGGACCGCTGCCAAATTCACATCTTTATTCAGCTTGCTGCTCCAGTACTATGTTACACGTAAGGTCATTTGCAAACATTAACTCACTAAAATCGCATTAATCAAACACAAAAACATTGGGTATAGCGTTAAATCACGTATGTTGACGCTATTGGTAAATGTACATATGGAGGAATCAAGCATTAGGTACTACACTCCTGGAAATTGAAATAAGAACACCGTGAATTCATTGTCCCAGGATGGGGAAACTTTGACACATTCCTGGGGTCTGATACATCACATGATCACACTGACAGAACCACAGGCACATATACACAGGCAACAGAGCATGCACAATGTCGGCACTAGTACAGTGTATATCCACCTTTCGCAGCAATGCAGGCTGCTATTCTCCCATGGAGACGATCGTAGAGATGCTGGATGTAGTCCTGTGGAACGGCTTGCCATGCCATTTCCACCTGGCGCCTCAGTTGGACCAGCGTTCGTGCTGGACGTGCAGACCGCGTGAGACGACGCTTCATCCAGTCCCAAACATGCTCAATAGGGGACAGATCCGGAGATCTTGCTGGCCAGGGTAGTTGACTTACACCTTCTAGAGCACGTTGGGTGGCACGGGATACATGCGGACGTGCATTGTCCTGTTGGAACAGCAAGTTCCCTAGCCGGTCTAGGAATGGTAGAACGATGGGTTCGATGACGGTTTGGATGTACCGTGCACTATTCAGTGTCCCCTCGACGATCACCAGAGGTGTACGGCCAGTGTAAGAGATCGCTCCCCACACCATGATGCCGGGTGTTGGCCCTGTGTGCCTCGGTCGTATGCAGTCCTGATTGTGGCGCTCACCTGCACGGCGCCAAACACGCATACGACCATCATTAGCACCAAGGCAGAAGCGACTCTCATCGCTGAAGACGACACGTCTCCATTCGTCCCTCCATTCACGCCTGTCGCGACACCACTGGAGGCGGGCTGCACGATGTTGGGGCGTGAGCGGAAGACGGCCTAACGGTGTGCGGGACCGTAGCCCAGCTTCATGGAGACGGTTGCGAATGGTCCTCGCCGATACCCCAGGAGCAACAGTGTCTCTGATTTGCTGGGAAGTGGCGGTGCGGTCCCCTACGGCACTGCGTAGGATCCTACGGTCTTGGCGTCCATCCGTGCGTCGCTGCGGTCCGGTCCCAGGTCGACGGGCACGTGCACCTTCCGCCGACCACTGGCGACAACATCTATGTACTGTGGAGACCTCACGCCCCACGTGTTGAGCAATTCGGCGGTACGTCCACCCGGCCTCCCGCATGCCCACTATACGCCCTCGCTCAAAGTCCGTCAACTGCACATACGGTTCACGTCCACGCTGTCGCGGCATGCTACCAGTGTTGAAGACTGCGATGGAGCTCCGTATGCCATGGCAAACTGGCTGACACTGACGGCGGCGGTGCACAAATGCTGCGCAGCTAGCGCCATTCGACGGCCAACACTGCGGTCCAGGTGTGTCCGCTGTGCCGTGCGTGTGATCATTGCTTGTACAGCCCTCTCGCAGTGTCCGGAGCAAGTATGGTGGGTCTAACACGCCGGTGTCAATGTGTTCTTTTTTCCATTTCCAGGAGTGTATTTTAGAAATTAATAACAAATAATTTGTAACAAATTGGGTATTTGCAATAACAGACCCATGATCTTTCTGTAGCTGACATCAAACCCTATACTACTGTCTAGACTGCGTGTGTATGTCATCTGCTACTACGTTTACACAGAATTTTCACAATATACCTTGTTAACCATATTTTATGTACACTGCAATAATTTTAGTGAGTTCGTCTCTTTATCGAAAATCCAACGCTTCTTTAGGTTTCCTGTCGCATGTGTGGAAGACATATTAATGTTTTCAGTGAATATTCGGACCTTCAGTTTTAGCAGAGACAAAACTCGGCGTCTGCTTTGGGACCACAGGCCCTCGATGGCTACTTCGCACCACCTCCATAAGATTTCCAAGTAGCGAGTGCTTTTTGGCCTGGCAAGCATCCACCCCCATATCCGCAACTCCCACCGCCCAACACGCAATGCCCACATTTCATAGCTCGCTGCAGTGGCTCGGAACACTAGAGTCTACACTCACTTAAGTGGCTCAGCCGCTATACGGTGACTTGCTACCTAGATCTCACTCAACTATGCGCTCTGCTTTCTTCTTAATGCAGTTGCGAAGTGTACTCAGTTCGTAACATCTCAAGATTGAAGCTCTATTGGTGAAAATCCATTACAATCTATGAAACCAATATTTATGGGGCTACTGGCTGAGTACCTAGTGTTTCCCAGGTATGTATTTATTTCAATCATCTATTAGTCCACGTCCTCCATACATCTCTCTCTGCCCCTCCTCCTTACCCTCTACCTCTGATCATCTCCTTCCATCCTCTCTATCTCTTCCACCCTCTCCCTCTGTCCATCTTCTCCACATCCCACACTCTATGCATATCCATCTACCCCTCTTTCTGTCCAGCTCCTCATACCCCTCTCTATTGAATCCTCCCTCCTCTCTCTGTCCGTTCCTTTCTTCTGCCTAACTACTCTTTCCCCATCGGCCCATTTTCTCCTCCTCCACCTAATTCTATTCCCTCCTATGCCCTCTCTTTGTTCACCTCCTCCTCCTCCCCCTACCTCTGCGCATCTTGTCCTACCACTACATCTGTACATCTCTAACTCCTCCTATCCCTGTTCATCTCTTTCTCTCCCCCCCCCCCCCCTCCTCACTGTTCATATCCTTCTCTCTCCTTTCTCTGTCCAGCTCCTCCTTTCTCTCTCCATCTCCTAAACTTCTTTCTCTCTGTTCATCTCCTCCTCTTTCTCTGTCCATTTCCTCTTCCACCTCGCCCTGTTAGTCTCGTCTTCTTCCCCTTTTCTGCCCATCTCTTCCACCCCCTTTCTGTATCCATCTATTCATCTTTCCTTACTCAGTCTCCTCCCCCCCCCCTTTCTCTCTGTTCATTTCTCTCTCACCCTCCCTGTGTGCATGCCGTCCTACCCCATTTCTACATCCATCTCCTCCCTTACCCTCTCTGTGTGTCCTACTCCTCCCCCTTCACGCTCCACATTGTCACCACTACCCAAATTAAAGTCTGGCTGTTCTTGCCTCCATACTATTTCTTTACAGATCGCAAGTAATACGACTACAATGTTCGGATGAAATATTTCAAGGGGTTTAGGACGAGCCTTATACCAGTGTATTGCGCTGTGAATTTACACGTCAAATATATGTCACGTATGTTAATATACTTTGCACTTATTTGTACCAAACTCCAGTGAGTTTGGCTCTGCAGTTTCATTACCACTTAGTTGAATGTATATGACATCCTAACTACTTTATTGTTTGTCGCACAGGCACAACCAGTGGTGTACGTGGCTACTGTGTGCGAAATGTGTTGTGAATAGATTTAGTAGTAAAGAAGTAATAAAGCGAAATATCATTCAGGAAGCAGCAGTTTTTCACATATCTCAGCATATATGGCGTGATATCTCGTGAATAATATGTCGTGCAGCTATGTAATATTGATGGTACATTTAGAGGTACATGAGAACACTGTCTGCAAAATGTGTCACGTATAGAGAATTTAGTAAAACAGTATTAATTAAAACGTCACGTTTCGTGAGCCAGTTTTACTATATGAACAGCGAAAATGCACTAAGCTATAAACTTCTTTCTTTTCTTAATTTTTTGGGGCATATCAGTGGAAAAAAGTTTCGTGAAGCTTTGAAATTGTGTGTGAACCCACTAACCGCTCTCATTCTCAAATATTGGATGAATGAAGTACGGATATTCGCTCGTCGGGAGCGACACTGCATTTTCACCCTCACCCCTACACCTGTGACAGGTAGGTGGTCCTTACCCCCCTCAGCGATCCTTTCCAGACTGATACGTGTGCCAGATTTGGGTGAAATAAGTGAAACAGTTTAGGAGAAGATGTGAAACATGCATGCATACAAAAGTACATTCTTATGGGACGTATGGATACTTAATTGTAAGAGAAATCTTTTCCTTCTTGGTTCCCGGTATCAATTACGCTGTCCACTTTAGACTGCTGAAGGAAGGTAACTAAGGAAAGTTAGACTCTTAATCACATAGAAATGGTATACGAAGCGTAGTGCAAAAGTAAATGAAATGCAGAGGGAGGGGTTGGTTGTAACAAGATTTTGAAATTTGCTCACTAGTTTGAGAACTTCATGGAAACAATAAAGGGCGTCAGTCATTCCAGCTTATGTATGGTTTCATGGTTTTATAATTTCATTGTCTGATCAAATAGGCAGAGCACTTTTCCTCAGCGTCAGAATCATAAAATTATACACATATCAAAAATGTTTTGTATCACCACGGTTCCGAGAGTTCCGGAACCTGTACATTGGAATAGAGATCAACATAATCATTTCCGCTCTTTTTATTGATCATGAAAACCAAATATTCCATGTTGTGCCACAAGACAGCTTCACCTTCAGCGGTGGTGGTCCTGATTGCTGTACACACCGGTATCTCTAATACCCAGTAGCACATCCTCTTGCATTGATGCGTGACTGAATTCGACGTGCCATACTATCCGCAAGTTCATCAAGGCACTGTTGGTCCAGATTGTCCCACTCCTTAACGGCGGTTAGGCGTCCTCAGAGTGGTTGGTAGGTCACATAGCACATAAACAGCCCTTTTCAATCTATCCCAGGCATGTTCGATTGGGCTCATGTCTGAATAACATGATGGCCACTCTAGTCGAGCGATGTCGTTCTCCTGAAGGATGTCATTCACAAGATGTGCACAATGGGAACGCAAATTGTCGTCCATGAAGACGAATGCCTCACCAATATGCTGCCGATGTGGTTGCACTATCGGTAGGAGAATGGCATTCACGCCGTGTACAGCCCTTATGCCGCCTTCCATAACCACCATCGGCGTACGTCGGACTCACCTAACGCCACGCCAAAACATCAAGGAACCGCCACATTGCTGCACTCGCTGGACAGTGTGTCTAAGGTGTTCAGCCTGCCCGGCTTGCCTCAAAACACGTCTCAGACGATTGTCTGGTTGAAGGCATTTGACACACCCATCGGTGAAGAGAACTTGATGCCAATCCTGAGCCGCCCATTCGCCATGTTGTTGCGACCATCTGTACCTCGCTGAGTGGTGTTGTGGTTGCAAAGATGGACCTCGCCGTGGACGTCGGGAGTGAAGCTGCTCATCATGTAGCCTATTGCGCAAAACTTAAGTCGTAACACGTCGTCATGTGGCTGTAAGAAAAGCATTATTCAACATGGTGTCGTTGCTGTCAGGGTTCCTCCGAGCTGTAATCCACTGTTAGCGGTCATCCACTGGAGTAGTAGCTGTTGGGCGGCCTGAGTAAGGCATATCATCGACAGTTCCTATCTCTCTGTATCTCCTCTATGTCCGAACAACATCGCTTTGATTCACTACGACGCCTGGACATTTCCCTTGTCGAGAACCCTTCCTGGCACAAAGTAACAATGCGGACGCGATCGAACCGCGGTATTGACTGTCTAGGTATAGTTGAACTACAGACAGGACGAGCCGTGTAGCTCGTTCCTGGTGGAATGACTGGAACTGATCAGCTGTCGGACTTCCTCCGTCTAATAAGCGCTGCTCATGCATGGTTGTTTACATCTTTGGGCGGGTTTAGCGACATCTCTGAACAGTCATAGGGACTGTCTCTGTGATACAACTGGCACAGTCAACGTCCATCATCAGGAACTCAGGGAACCGGGCTGATCCAAACCTTTTTTGATGTGTCTACATGTCAGGGAGAAGTTCACTGCGGGCACTACAGCCGATATCTGTAACCACCTCTCCTAAACATGAATGATCGCTGGACTAAATGCATGATGTGTAATGTAATACGTATGCGACTGGATGGTCTCAGGTGAAAAATCTTGGTTTAACTTCGCAGTAGAAGTCTGGGGATGGCAGTTGAAATTTTAAATCTGGGTGAGGGGAAGAACTAGGCATTGACTCTCCTGTGTACTGACTGCAGGAGTCATTTGGCATTACTGGCCAACTTATGTTGGTCATAGATCGATGCGACCACACCCTCCGACAAAGTTTTTTGGCTCTCTGTACTCAGAGGCGAGGTAGTTTGAATTTTCGATAGACGAGAACGAGACGAGTGGCATCACAGGGTGTATATTTCATAAATATGACGTTCAGCTTCTCTGTGCACCGGAACGGCGATTTTTCATGGAGGTTATTCAATTTTGAGTTAAGATTCTGTATAACGGTTAATCTCTACCGTTAGCAGCATTGTGAGATCCCCGAGAGGTATTCTTCCGCTACCGTTTTACTTAAATGCAGATGCAACCGAACCTGTTTTTTAATCAACCATGATTAACATCATGAATCGTGTGCCCAGTTAACTTCTATGATTCTCTACGGTGCGAATCGTAAGTTGGTTTTGATGATTCGGTCAATAGTAGAAGATAGTGAAATTTGCTTTCGAATATTCTGTGACTTTGGTTCTTTCTGTTTGAACAAATGCGCGTCCATGTTTCGTTCCTTAGCCAACACAGTCCTTTCTAGATCATTAAGTTAAAACGGTTCGTTTTTCAGGAGCCATAGTGTTGAGTTTTTATATGTGTTTCATGTTAAATGCAGCTCAGAAGCATGCTCCCAGTTTCTGAATAAATCTTATCTACGCAGATACTTTGTTCGTTAAACTGCGCCACAATGTGCATACCAGTAAGGCTTTCCTGCCCCTGTGGTCTCTAACCTCACGTAGACTGTGAGGAAGGGTTAATACGAAATACATTGAAGCTCCAAAGAAACCGGTATAGGTATGGTATTCAAATACAGAGATATGTAAAAGAGCAGAAGTGTCTGGCGCAGTTCTTGGATCGGTTACTACTGCTACAATGGCAGGATATCAAGAGTTAAGTGAATTTGAAAGTGGTGTTATAATCGGCGCACGAGTGATGGGACACAGCGTCTCCGAGGTAGCAATGAAGTGGGGTTTTCGCGTATGACCATTTCACAAGTGTAACATAAATATCAAGAAGCCGGTAGAACATCGGCTTTCCGATATCGCTGTGGCGGGAAAAGGATCCTGCAACAACGGGACCAACGACCACTGAAGAGAATTGTTCAACGTGATAGAAGTGGAAACCCTCCGCAAATTTCAGCAGATTTCAATGATGGACCAAGTGTCAGCGTGTGAACCACTCAACAAAACTTCATCGAAACGGGCTTTCGGAGTCGAAGACACCTCGTGTATCGTGCACGACACAAAGCTTTACGCCTCACTTGGGGGCGTCAACACCGGCACTGGTTTGTTGATGACTGGAAACATGTTTGCCTGGTTGGACGAGTCCCCTTTCAAATTTTATCGAGCGAATGGACGTGTACGGGTATGGAGACACCCTCATGAATCCATGGACCCTGTATGTCATCAGGGGACTGTTCAAGCCGGTGGAGGCTCTGCAGTGTCGTGGGGCGTGTGCAGTTGGAGTGATGTGGGACCCATGCTACGTCTAAATACAATGACAGGTGACACGTGCGTAAGCATCCTGTGTGATCTCCTGCATCCATTCATGTTCATTGCGCATTACGACGGACTTGGGCAATTCCAGCAGGACAATGCGACACCCCACACGTCCAGAATTTTCACAGAGTGGCTCTAGGAATACTCTTCTATGTTTAAACACTTCTGAGGGCCACCAGACTCCCCAGACATGCCTTGCAACGTGCTGTTCAGAAGAGATCTTACTGATTTATGAACAGTCCTTCGGGATTCATGGTGCAGTTCCCTCCAGCACTACTTTAGACATTGTTCACGCCACGTCGAGTTGTGTCACTTCTGCGTGCTTGAGGGGGCTCTACATGATATTACGCAGGTGCACCAGTTTCTTTGGCTCTTCAGTGTATTTTGCAAAGTGTAACCCCCTATCGATCGATCTGAAGTTCTTTAGTTAGATTTATTTTGCACTTTCTTCTTTGCGGTAGAAATTAGGGCTAAATTCAACCTAATATTTTAGGAATTTCACTCGATTTGACACTTACAGGCAGTTAGACAATGTAAACACTACAACAGCTCAATAGGGAGCTCGCGGCTACCAAACGTCCGTCGTATAGGGCGGAAGTCGACCCATTACAGTGTTTTTAAAAGTGGGGTGCAACTTTTTTAACAGTTACTACGTCTGAAGATATATCCAGAATGAGCTCGGCTTACTTTCTACGGTGTTTTGACCGAGAAATTGAGATTGTTGTATGGGAAGGTACTGAGCATACTAAGTGTAGGGGGGTGCAAGTTGTGGTTCATATCAAGGCGAAGAATTCCTTTCTGCAGCTAGATGAAGCGGTGAAGAGCTCTAGCCTTAGTGTCTTGGGGAAACCATAACTCGCAATTTGTAGCTTCGTCCTCTGGCTCGACTGCGCCCTTTGATTTAGAGCCCTGTGGGGCACAGATTTTTGCGGCGGTTTAGTGTTCAGTCTTCTCAGAGTGAGTTATCGGATGGAGAATCGTGGGGAGTCCCATAACAGGTCACGTGTGTACTTAACTTCGAAAACAGCTTCACGTGTAGGAATTCGCCTGGAGTCATTCACTACCGACCGGATTCTGCGTCATCTTCTGGCAATGACGACATTTGGTTGCAGTATGAACGGGCCTGGATCCTTCAAGCCTTTCTTCTACTCCAGAAGGATCCTTGGAGATGTGACAAAATAATACTCTCATTTTGGAGCCAACATAACGGTCATCTCCATTAACTTTGGAGAAAGGTCATCCGCGAACGAAGATCTGCTGCAGAATTTTGTGCAAAAGCAGGAAATGGGACACACTATGCATCGAAGTAACACGGACACAATGAGATATGACGGCCGAAAGTGGCAGGCGCGAACCAGGCACCGAAAGGCCACGAGTAGAAGTACATTGCCGTCTTTGTGAGGCTGGATGACCAGGCGTGCAACTTTTACAACACTGACGAGAACAAGGTCGAAATCATCCCCGTAGAGCGCAGCAAACATCCGAAACAAATATATTAGAATAGAGATACTACAAACTTCACGAAGAAGACGCTTTTAGCCAACAGGCTCTCCAGGCTGCATATCCCGCACTCAGAAAGAGCGGTGGATAAAAAGGATAACTGAGATGGACATGATCAGGAGCAGCCAGATAGCATGGAGCCTACTAAGATTCTTCAGCAATGATCCTTCAGAAAGAAACTTACTTTGTAAAGTGAAGACCAATCGAACAGGTCATTGGTTCCTGTTAAATGGAAAGCCAGATGTGTGAATTTCTAAGGGACCAAACCATTGAGGTCATCGGTCCCTGAACTTACACACTGCTTAAACTTATGCTAAGAATAACACATATCCACATGCCATGCCCGAGGGAGGACTGGAACCTCCAGCGGGAGGGGCCGCGCAGTCCGTGACATGGCGCCTCCAACCGCGTGGCCACTCCTCGCTATGGAAAGCCAACAACCACAAAAATAAGAAATGACTTCTTTAATTAAGTGTTGGAGAGGTTACTCCGACAGAGGCTGATGAAGAAGACTGACACACACTTGGTTCCACAACAAGCCGGCCTCAGAGAACGCTGGAAGTGGACCTTCCATATACCAAAACTGACTCAGCATATAGAATATGGCTTTGAAAGGCAGGAGATTACAGGGGCAGTGTTTATAGATCTGTCAGCAGCCTACGACACAATAACCACCGCCTTCTCTTTTGGAATATCTACAACAACACAAAATACTGTACTTTCATTCAGACAGTTAGAACCGAAGTTTCTTCGTAGAGTTGCAAGATCAGAGGAGCAGGTGAAAGACACAGAAAAATGGGTTGTAGGAAGGAAGCGTGCTGGCGCCGATATCTATACAGATATCCATGCCCTACAGGAAGGAACTCCATTCAAGCAGATGATCAGGCCATCACAGTTCAGGGTAAATGCTTTGAACTCATGGAGTTGTCAAAAAACCTGGCTTATGGTCAACCTACTTCAAGCGAATCAGCTAAAGTCAGATACTTGTAGGACACAGACGAGTGCATTTTACCTGTAGAACAAGTGGGTCACTAGAAGCCTACAGATTACCTGGTAAGAAACTCTGCTGGAACACTGCCCAGGCACTAAATATCTTGGGATCACTTTGGACGTATAAGAAATATTACGTAAATACTATGTAGAAAGTGGAGACCAGAAACAACGGGCTTCGGAAAATCACAGCTAAAACTTGGAGGCCGCAGCCAGACACAGCAAAATCGTCGGCATTAGCCTTGTGCTACGTGTTCAGTGTGGTGCCAGTCTTGCCACTCTAGAGCCGTGGTTGTATCTCTAAATGAAACATGGCGTATCGTCACAGGGTTTCTCCACCCCAAGCCTCTGGACAAGCTGTTATTGCCTTCCTTCAGTAACACCTCCGACACACAAAGGCTTGCGACAGCCAGGAAGGATAAGTCCAACACCACACGATCTACAGCCCTACACTTATTCGGAAGGCAGCCAGCACAACTGATAAGTCAAGTAAGAATTTCCTGAGAACAAAGTGAAACGAAATGTGCGTATGGCATTTGTGGATGGGATCCCCCTGTGGCAGAATTCGACCTCCTGGTGCTAGTCTTTTTTGTTGACGTCACTTCGGCGACTTGCGGCATCGATGATGATGAAATGATGATTAGGACAACACACACACACACACACACACACAGTTCTAGCGGAAAAAAACCCTTACTCGGCTGGAAATCGAACACGGGGTCCCGAGATCGAAAATCGCCAACCACAAGACCACCAGCTGCTGACTTCCTGAGCACATCTAAAGGCGCTTGCACAATCGTCTCAGCAAGCAAACAATCAGGAGCGGCGCACGAGGAGACGGCACGTTGAGAGTTATCTCAATACGTAAAAAGCTGAAAAGAGATTATGTGAATGTGCACGTGTTTGCTTTATTTCTGGATTGTCCCTTCCTGAATAGATAATCTCTTTATCTATTTAAGCAGGCTATCGCATACCAAAAAATTCAAGTCATAGAAAAGAAATATGGGCATAAGAAAATGACGCTGAACATTAATGAGACTAATTAGACTCAAATTTCCCTGTGAAACTGAAAACTCAAATCTCCTGTATTTAGCTTACTTGTTTCGCAATGGAAAACGCCGTAAAACTGCTCTCGTAGAAAAACGAGAACAGGTGCGTCTCAATTTCTGAGCTGCTACTATAGCTGCAGAGAATTGCTATACTGCAATGTGATCTCTTAAATGCGTGCAATGCAAAATTGGTTCTCATAAAATATATATCTCATAAAAAAGACTGATCATCGGGTAATGGGATAGGGTTAATAACCTAGGATAATCTGAGTTACTCACTAAACAAAAATTCTTCTCCAGAAACTATTTAAAAAATTCCAGTCATGGAGTTTCACTTCTGAAGGCTTATCAAGCATTCAAAAATTATTTCATTACAACTTACAAAATGTAAGATCAACACTGAAGAGATACAAAAATGCAACTCAGCATGAAAATTTATTGTAACACAAAAGCCTTCTTACTACCAATTAAATTTTTCCGTACTTTCAAACCCATTAACACTGATTGCGACAAAACTTCAAAAACAAAAAATCCAGAAATTCCTGAGTTGGATGTCTGTTTTGAACCAAGAATGCACTGAATGCTGTACAATAACGTAAAATATTTAATTCCTTACCTTAATCCCAGTATTCTCGAAATAATATCTATCTTAGTAAATTCATCCCATTCAGTGCATAATGATCATATTCCTTTTTTAATAGTAGTATCTTCCATCAGTTCAATGAAATAAGTCCCAAGAGTGCCATAGTCTGCATCCTTCCCGCACAAGCTTACTGACAAGATGCCGCTCTACAACTCCATATCTCCTCCCGTCGCTATGAACACTTAGCATATACGCATCTTCGCAAAGCAGTCTGGCCGCTTTGCTCTGTTGTAACGGGCTCGCTTCACGTGTAAGTGGACCCGGGTTCGATTCGCCATCGGGTTGGAGATTTTCTCCGCTTGTGGACTGGGTGTTGTGCTGTCATCATCATTTCACCCTCATCACCGGCGCGCAAGTCGCCCATTGTTGCGTCGACTGAAATAAGACTTGCACTTGGCGGCTGAACTTCCCAGATGGGGGCTCCCGGCCAGTGATGCTATACCCTCTTTTCCATTGTTTTCGAAAAGCAAAGATGACCTTACTAGCCTTCAAGGCAGCGTAGTATCTCTGACGAGGCTGCGCATACATGTCTAGGCTATACATGTATTACATAGCGTCCTAAGGCATGCAAAGACAAGAAATTACCTATAAAATTATATGCCCGCACATATCAACGTTAAAGACTGGCTGCTACCAGGGAATGCCCCCTGGCCACACCCAAAACTTGTGCACTTCCAAGGATTTTTTCACACGTTTCAGAGACAACTTACACTAATTGGGATACACGGTGGAGTCAACGCTGTGGAGGTGTGGTGTTGAAAAGACTTCCGACCGCATGTTGCATGTTGTGAGCAGGGAACATGGGCTGCTGGAGTGGAATGCTGCCCTATTTGAGGATACAAAAATTTATTTTCACCACGTGAATTAAAACAGAGCACTGGTAACAACATAATGATTAATTAGTATTTGCAACATGCGGTGATCTACATCGATTATTCAATTGTATAAAAGCAATGAGAAAAATTCGAAAAAATTTTAAGAGAAAAACAGCCTTATGGCCCCAACTTTAAGTTAGTAAAAAATTACTTTAAACGGATATAACTTTAACATAACTACAGATATGAGTTCACTAGTTTTGAAATTAAGTCATTATCATGTCTTGCGAATATGAAAAATAGCTATTTGGAAAAGCTCCAATAGCAAGATCTAAAAAACACGTGAATTAACTATTATGGAGAACATTATCGAATATAATGTCACGATAGCTTGAAAGATGTACACAGTAATCAGCACATTCTCTACGTTTGGCGTTGTAAGTAGGCTGTTTTATCTGCGTTGTTGTCTTTAGTGTACTACTTTTTCTGCTTGTGGGTTTGTCATGTTTAGGTATAAGTTATTACATTTATTAATGCTTGATTTGCTTACTTGCACTTTTTTGTCATGGCTGTTTGTATTAATTGTTTTGTGCTGCTGCATTGCCTCGTCCCTTAGTTTAGCATCTGAGCTCAGTAGATTTAAGATAGCTTAAGAGGGGGTAGACTATATAAGAGAATGAGTTGCGATGAATTGGAAGAAACGCATTGAGAAGTTTTACGAAAAAAGCACAGAAATCAGGTATAGATAGCACTTTTTGAAATAATGAAGAACGAAGGGAGATCTCCAAGAAGTAAACAAAATTTTGTTTGCAAGATACTGCAGTAAAACAAACCCTGTCCCTTCCCTTTCTGTTATTACGCTATGTGTTTGTGTACTCTTGTATATTTGTGTTCTTCCTGTCTTCATGTGTTCAGCTAATAAAATTTACATTGAAGAATTTTTCTGATGTTTAGACATTATTTATTCTGTTTTGTTTTAATGCTCATGTGGGATGTTGATGTTTCAAAAGTTATTCTCATCTTTTATGTATGTACTTATGTCATAATTCCTGTAACACTGATGTATATGTTTATTTCTATTCTTTTGTAAAGCCCCTATTACTACAAATGTTATCTGTATTATTATGTTTTAATGATGTATTTTGTACCTTTGTGTATGTATTCTCATGTTATAAAATTGTAATTGGCACCAGTTCATCAAATTGAGTAACTTGTAAATTACATTTCATTGCACACGTTTCTGTTGGTCATAGTATATGGACAATATGTGAGAAGTAGGGACTGATAGTGTTTGCACGTGTGTTAATAATTCAGCAGGGGACTGGATAACAGCATTGCTGGTTCTAAGGACATTTCAAACAAATTCTTTGTGAGTGGACAAGTGGTGGTTTATGGACTTGCTATATTGTCCACAAAACTCTTCGATGGTGATTGTGCACCTGCACAGTCACAACAGTTGGATGCTAGCCACCTCTACAAGTACTACAGTGGGTCTACATCTTTGATGACTCACCAATACCATTATTTCTACAAGGACTGCAATGGGTCTGCACCTCTGGTGGCCCACCAATTCCATAATCTCTACTAGGACTACAGTGGGTCTGCTCTGTGATGACCAACCTACCAATATTCTTCAAAACTTCGACTGACTCTGCTGTGGGTTTGTTGTGTTGTGGCCCATTACCTGTCAGCATGTCAAGAGTCAGCACTGTCTTTCCTTTGGAAGGACAACACTACTTCTTCAAGACTGCATGGAAATCCACTACTTCCATGTGCATTTTTTTTACTGCTCAGACATTGAGCAAAAACACTGCTATTTTACTGTGATGAACGATCAGGACTGTCTTTATGGACTGCGAGAAAATTTTAGCTTTTGACCAACATTGAATCAATAAGTGTGTGCATTTGATTTCTTTGTTATTGTAATTATGAAAAAAAAATATCAAATCTTCATTGGCCACTGCTCAAAACAATTTTAAATTTTTTTGTGGGGAGCATGTGGGCTATGTAAGTAGGCTGTTTAGGTTTTTTTATTGGTAAGGACACGTAGCGCTCTGTATGAAGATCACTGGCTGTGCTGTGTGCAGCCTGTGGTTGGTTGGCATTGTTGTAATACTCGCCATTGTAGCGTTGGGCAGATGCATGTGAACAGCGCGTAGCGTTGCGCAGTTGGAGGTGAGCTGCCAGCAGTGGTGGATGTGGGGAGAGAAATGGCGGAGTATTGAAATTTGTAAGACTGGACGTCATGAACTGCTATATATGTTATGACTTTTGATGATAATAAGGCAAATACATTGTTTGTTCTCTATTAGAATCTTTCATTTGCTAACTATCCCTATCAGTAGTTAGTGACTTCCGTAGTTTGAATCTTTTATTTAGCTGGCAGTAGTGGCGCTCGCTGTATTGCAGTAGTTCGAGTAACCAAGATTTTTGTGAGGTAAGCGATTTGTGACACATAAGTTAATGTTAGTCAGGGCCGTTTTTTTGTAGGGATTTTTGAAAGGCACATTGCGTTGCGCTAAAAATATTGTGTGTCAGTTTAAGCACAGTCTTGTATAATTTATCTAACTGGACGTTTCAGCGTTCATATCTGCCCCATTTCCAAATTCCTCTCTGGAGAGCTTCAGTGACAACAACAGGCAGGAGGGCCTTCGCACACCAATAACGGCTTCTAGAACACACAAACCCAGTATTAATACACAGTTCAGTAAAATACTGAAACCGACAGCCAAGTAATGGGTAGCACCAAATGCAGGACGAGATGTTGAACGGTATCGGGTGACAACCGCAGTTACTATTAAAGCAATGGTTAATCAAACAGTCAAATTTCACTTAATAAATTTATAAACCACTACTAGCTCAAGGTTATACTGACCAGACATTACGTACATAACATTAAATACCAAAGCACCGTTCGATGGCGCAAAATTTTTTGTACTATAGTTGCCAACAAGGAAAAAGTTTACAAATCCAATATAAATTAGCGGCTGAAGTTTTATACAGAGAATAAACTTTGATTCATAAAATTGACCACTTAACATATTAACAATGATAATAAAAAAAGGAGTCGCCGAATATGGGCTGCACTTGTAATTCAAGATAAATGCAACGGAACCAGAGCACAGGGCAGTTACACGGACATGGAATACCAAAAATGCCCGACCCATGTCCAAAGGTTTAACGAGTAGCTAGCGAAAATCAAAATGGCCACACGGAGCAATCACATCCAAAAGTTCCACTACAAAATGGCTGATCATTTAAAGTTAGCCGAGGAGCTCGCTGTTAACATGCACACCAGGGTAAACTCCCGCGCTCCCCTCAGGATTCGAGATAGACAGGACTCTTAAACAGTACTTTTGTTGATCGGTGACTGCTTCCGCACTCCAGCTTCGCTCGCCGCCAGACCCAGGCGGCGGAATGTCAACTCGCGATGCACCGTGACCTGTCTTCCCTGTGTCACTTCCGTTGACGGAGTCTCCTTCACTGCCCCCAACTGAGTCCCACCTCGCGAGCAGCGGCCGTTCTAAACAGAGGGCGCTAGCTAACCAGGACGTGCAGTGCCGAATATCTGGCCAAAGCTGCACAAATATGGTCTGGGAAAATGTAATACATTTGTAGTAGTTACTTCTGTTTTTTACTACCATTACGCATATACATATTTTATATTTCTGTTTTAATTTTTATGATCGATTTAATATTTCACCTTCAATTATTACAATAGACGTAATTAATTTGCAGCTCTTGTATAAATGCGTCTGCCACGAGAAATACATAAATAATTGCTCTTCCGGGCGTCGCCAGTTTTCCAAGCCTTAGAGTCGCTACTTTTCGCTCAAAAAGCATCTCGACTGGCATCGCGATGCTGAGTGCACACTGCTTCGTTACTCTCACCAAAGTAAAGTTCTTAGCCGTTTTGAGAGACAGTAGTGTCCTCCGAATGACAGACATGATGATCACCCAGCAACAGAGTCTGCTAATCAAGTTTTAATTGCGTGCAAAGTTATCCACAGGATAACGCGAAATTCAAGGCGTATGCATAGGTCCTGATATGGGACTTAAAACTTAATAAAACCTAATTTGATTACCGCTGTCTGACTGGAACAACAATTACCTGCATACGACATTATGTAATTTATTGTACCTCCGTGAACACTGGTCGATCGCCTATAAAGTAATGTAATGAACGCAGCAACAGAATCACTGCTTACATACATGCAATAATTGACAATCACATGCATTGAACAACATACAAATTTGACTGTAAAAATGCTGATCATATAATTTCAGGTGAAAACTGAAACGGACACCAGTGTTACTCGCCAACCTAGCTGCCCACTTGTGCGCCTCCAGTAGCTGAGTGGTGGTATAAAGTAAAACCAAATTAAGAGTATATTAAACACAGTAAATAAAAATTCCCACAGAAGATTTCCCCTTCCCATCCCTGATTCCTTGATTCCTTGACGGGTGAGGGGGACACTGTGACCAGGCCTCGGGTTACGACCCCTGATCACTCTGCCCTCGCCGCCCTCCTGAGGAAAAAAAAATTTAAAGAAAGAGCGACAGAAAGTCAATTTGAAGGGACCGGGTTCGATTCCCGACTGGGTCGGAGATTTTATACGCTCAGGGACTGGGGGTTGTGTTGTCCTAACCATCATCATTTCGTCCCCATCAACGATCAAATCGCCGAAGTGGCGTTAAATCGACTTGCAGCAGGCGAACGGTCTATCCGACGGGACGCCCTAGCTACACGGCATTTCCATTTATTTACTTGCCCACTTGAGAATAAAGTATAACGATAACTGTAAACCGTATAACCGTTCAATTTTCTGTACAAAGCAGTGACGGGGAGTTGGTGACTAATCCCAGTATTTCACACATTCAGCGCAGGTCCAATGAACCTGAGACTGACGACTGCTCTGGGTTCTACAAGTGTGAAATCGAATTGAACTACTGTGACGGTGCTGCGGCGTCTGTTCGCCATAAACATGACTGTGGTACGACACGAGATGCAAAGTCAAGTTAGTTTGATCATCTTTGCTTCCTAACTCGAAACAGAAGCGGGCACCTCCAAAACCAAAACTGAAGCTCCTCTCTTGTGGCTCTCTCTTACATCCTGCTAATTCTTTCCCACCACGTAGAGCCTGTTGTCAAGTGCGGCACAATCGCGAAGATTCCCTCCAGGCAGACTCTCCAGGGAGGCTTTTGAGTGCTGTTGTCTTTATTGTCTTTCCGAATTGCTGTTTTCAGCTACTTAAAATTTAAGGCTTATGATTATTTTTTCTTTTTTCTAAAAAAATTTGTGAAATTATTTGTGGGCTTTCAGTCTTGCAACCTTAGTCTTAAAATTATCTTACAAGCTTAAACATTGAGGCATTCTGCCTTCAAAAGATGATGGTAATATATTTTAAAATTTTGAAATTTAATTGTGGCCTTCAGCCATTTGTGTTGCACCTTGCATATGTTTGTTCTGTCTACTTTGCTTTGAGGCATCAAATAAGATTGTTTGTTCCTGTAATCGGTTTTTGAGTCGTTGAAGCCTCTGATGTTCCCATCACTGGAAGACGAAACGTTAAGCAGAGAACTATAACTTGGACCAGACCCTAACGCCCATAAAACAAAAATCAGCAATAGCGTATACTGCAGCAATTCTTTCTATGTGTGGTCCAAGATTCATCGAGCTATGTTACTTTTCAGTATTACATCATGCCAAAATGAGTTTCGGCTGTAACTTTCGCACGACAGTGTGTTTAAATTCTGATTTTAGGTGACTGGAAAGTTATATGGGCTCTACAACCAATTAACAACTTAGAAATACTTGTAAACTGAACAAAAAATGATTCAGGTGTATGATTATCAATCACCAGCAAAGTCACGAAATACATTGTGGTATATATGACATCACTGGAGTTCGGGAATTGGTGTAACGTCTTTGTATGATTCATAAGAACAGAACACTTGGATAACTGTCAGTTTTCTGCTAATGATTCCGTTAACGTTTGTTCGCGTTCCTAAATTTACTTTCGTAGTCCCCCAAGCTGTCTTCTATAAGAAATAACCTCAATATCAGTTTTATTTTTAAATTTGTGTGAAATCGTAATTTATGATGTACAAAAATTTGGAAATCCCCATTCCATGAGCCTAATTAGTTCCCTTATGGCTGTAACAGTCACCCCAAAGAAATCGTGACTTTACGACTATTAGTTATATCTATGATGTGAATAACGGGCCACATATCATATACACATCACAAGGAACATACACACTACACAAAGGTCACCTATTAACGTAGAGATTCTCAAATTAGCGCTCACCTGAGGTAAAATATATTGCAGTTTATTTTTTTCCTTCCTTTCCTATCAATTACGGACTGTCTGCCGAATTTCGTCCTGGCGATTTCATGCGCCGGTAAGCACGCACCACAGGGGCGCATCACTCTCCCTTGCGGGGAAATTCTTTAGCCATGGCCACAGAAACCGTTTTCGGAATAAAAAAAGGATAGGTTGGGGGAGGGTAGATCCAAACAAGACAAACAAAAATTGCCGGAGGCAACGGCGCGAAATTGCGTTCCACAGCGGCCGCTGGAGCCTGGTGGCCGGGACTCCAGGTCGCCGGCGGCTGCTAGGCGCTGGTAGGGACCACCGGAAAAGTAGGGGGACGGGGGGGTGGAAGGGGCGGCGTTGGTGGGGGAAGTGAGCGCCGGGTGGGGGCTGTGGCCCGCGCTGCCGCACTTCCCGTCAGTACGCGTCCGACCGCCGTGGGGAACGGACGTGGCGCTCCGATGTAGGGGCTGATCCTCACGTGGTTACGACGATTCTCAGGCAGGTAACATTCAGACAGCGCCGACAGGTTTCTTCCGTTTTTCGTCACCTGCAAAGTCATACGCTATTTGCAGACTGTGCTCCCCTTTGGGCGATGGCTAGAATATGTTCATTTCGATGTAAACTCTTCTATGCCGGAATACATTTTTAATGATTTGTGTCACATAGGGACCTCGAGAAATGTAGTTCCTCATCAAACACAAAAGTGTTTCCTGTAATTTTATGACAAATGATTTCTTATTTAATGCTTATGTTGCCAATAAAACTGTCGATAAATTAATGTCTTTCTTCGAGGAAATATAACACGTGGACAGGCCTGTAGTTCTCAGCAGAGTTGATCACCGACAATCGTCTCCATACCATAAACATCGCATATGATCTGAAAATGGTCATCAAACACTATGTTGATATTCCACAATACAAAGTTAGTGTTAGCCAACTGAATGGGTGCTTTGGCCTAAAGTAGTTTTTATGCGAGATATTTCTAATATTAATTCATGTTGGACTGAAATAGCACAGTAATATTTGCAGTATATCAAAACTGTCTTAAGCTTCTTCGATATCGATGCAGTTTCTTTCAAAAGCAGTGTAAGTCGCACCAGTTTCCTTTATGTGGACCACTTTGGATGACACAGTCTATTAATCAGACATGGTTCATCCGATCGTGACAGACTTTTTCAGAAATGGATTCTTCACATTTACATGTTGAATTGGTGAAACCACACACTTTTCAGTTGTGAACTACCAACATACAAATGCATTTACGCAAGGACAGAGAAAGCGTTGGCACTACTCATTCTCCTAGCGTAAGTACACACTTGAACATCAGGCATGTGGGCTCATACAACACCACGTAAGAGAATGTGCTACAATTTGCGACTGAATCGCACTTCCACGTCTGACCTCCGGTAAGAATATATTATCGTCCCATGTTCCGTGGTCCATTTATTTCAGATGAATATTTTACGAGAGTTTTTCCAACTGTCAAATAAAATGAACTGCAGACAATTGTTGCAAGTAACGAACCATCCTTTTTTGTGTTGTTAATTCAAGTGCACCAATAGGTGGAAGATGTATCTCGCTACCCGCCCCCCCCCCCCCCCCCTCCCTTCCTACCAAAATCTTGTTCCAGTCCCCGAATGGTCCGCAAAGGATTATAGTGGGAAAGCCTGCAAGCGATGCATAAAAACAGAATCTCCTCACGATCATTTCAAGATATGTACATAAGGAAAGGAAGTATGTTGGCTGCTTCTTCTAGGAACGTACGCTGTGGGATTTTTAGCATCTTTCACACAACAGTCTGTCTTGTAGTTTCTGCCTGTGGGGTTACATGAGCATCTCAGTCTATGTGACCTTACTGTATGAACAAATACAGAGGTGTGCTGCTCTTCTTAGGATCTTCTGTATTTCCCCAATTAGTCCCATCTGGTATGGATCCCAAAGTGATGAACAACTTTCAAGTATTGATCGAAAAAGGATTTTGTAATTTTTTTTCCTACATGGGTGGACAACACTTTCTGTGGCTTCTGCTAAGCAATCTTAGTCTGGAATGTACCTCTCCTGTGATTAGTTTTATGTGATCGTTATGCTTTCAGTCGTTCTGTATGCACACGACCAGCTATTTGATGGATGTTACTGCTTCTAGTGACTGGTCAGAAATGCGGCCTACAATACAACGTCTTTCCGCCTATATATGTCATGTGCGATAAATTTGCTTATGTTGAGATTCAGCCGGCAATTCTGGCACCAAGCTCTGATCCTCTGAAAATCTTCTTGCATTTCGGCGTAACTTTATAGTGTCGGATATCAGTGAGATAAAAGTCTGCTCCACATTTTTCCATGCACTCTGGCTTCAGCTATACCTACGAATTTATTTTGCTCGTGCAACTTTCCCGGCGGTATCTACAAGTCTCCAGTTCGGTCGTTCGCTCGATCTGTACATGAAATATGTCGGAGAGGGTGTTATGTCACGCCGCTAGGAAAGTTGTCACCAGTTGTATTCAAGGTTCAGATTTGAAATTCAAGCGGAGACTACGTGTTCGGGACGAAGCAGTCCAGATCAGCCGTAGGGGCATTAACAATGGTAGGACTGTCAATGTAGATGTTAGCATCATTTCTCTAGATGTCTTTCCTTTGGTGTATAGACCAGTCTCATGAAGTGGTTCATCTTGGTGTAGAGGGTGTCGTGGACAATTTATTAGGGCCTAGGAACCAAAAGGGAGTATGTTCAATATCGTGTTATTTTTAAGGATCCCGTGGCAAATACTTATGAAGCTTAAAATAATATTAACGAAAACTTCACGTTCTAGCAGCGTGTGTGAGATTTCCTTATTGAATGGAAACAAGAACCGGAAGTTGACTAAAAAGAAAAAAGAATGTGGACGAATATTAGTCTGTTTGAAAAATGATGATGATGACTTGGAAGCAAGCAATGGCTCGTACCACACTATCAGGGTATATTTCAGTAGAAAGAGTGATTCCTTGCAATTACGCGAAGGTTTATGAGTAGCAGGATGAGCATTAGCTGAGACAGATGTCAGTTATGTATGGACAATACACACCATCTGCTGCTAAGCATCCAGCAAGGGCAATACATCTCTACAATATGACACAGGGTAGGAGTTAGCAGTTTGTTTCAGCTATGGCTACGAAACGCAATCAGGTCTCACTCTGCTAAGTACTAGTACATCACACAGTATATAGTGTGAAGATACTCAGTGCCCTGTGAGCTTATCTGGACAACCATATGTATCATACGGAGATTGACACACCAAAGTTGGCAATGCTAATCGATATCCCAGACACTAGCGAGCGCTCTTTACAATCGGCAGTGGCAGAAACGAGGCACTCCTACAGGTCAGCATTGCCTCTCAGCTAAGCAGCGCTCTGACAGTCAGGTCAATATAGTGTAGACCTGTCAAGAGCTCTGCCGCGTTTGTGAACTCATCTGAAGGAGTGAACCTCATGATATAGGAACAATATGATAGTTGAAGTTTCTGATGGACATGTTCATTTAAATGAGGTACTTTATATTGCAAGAGAACAGTTTGTTAATCTGTGCATCAAGTGATGCGTTGCTAGTCTGTTGTTCTAGTTCCATGAGCCTTCTTTCAGAGCAGTCAAAGAGCCCACAGATGTGACTGGAGCAAAAATAATGCCGACTGGCCACAACACAAGCAACTGCTGCTGTTCATCTGCGCAAGCCAGTTGTCAGCAACAACGTCATTTCGTGTTGTCTCTTACCCTGTGTGATATGCGACTAATTGTGCCTCCAATTCTCATTGAATCCTTTGTCTCCTGTGGTTACTCCTTCCTTACTCTTTTATCTCCCCAAGATGATATGAGATCTTCCCTCGAAAGTGCCACATGCGTATCTGCACACAAAACACAAGCGAAATTTGTAGAAAGTTCCTGGAGCTTCTCACAATGATGGATGGTCTAGAAAATGCCTTCACTATCTCTTTCCATTAAAATTTCATGAACTATGTGCAGTGTGTATGTGCGCAACATCTCATCTAAAGGGCTAACCTTGTGAACTGTTTATGTTATTTGACAGTTGCATCATCAACGGCGTTCGGTGTAAACTTACGCAGCTGGGTTGCCCATACTGTACTAAGTGCTTCTCTTTGACCTAGATGTACCTTGTGACACTGTGTTGTCCAAAAAATGTTTATACACTACAGTTCTATGAGGGCTCTGCTTATTAGTCTATGTGTATCTTACACGAAATAGTACAATGTCCAGTCATAGTGAAGTGGCCACTGGCCAAAAGCCCGAATAACAAGCTTTTGCAATGTGGACCGCTTCAAGAGGAGAGCCAATGAGGTTTTGGAAAGTACCAACATGGAGTCGTGCCGATTCCAGTACCGTGGCATGCTCCAGGATTCCAGACCCGAACTGCCATGTCGAGGTGTCCCAATGATTCTCGACTGGATTTTGATCGTGGAAATTTGGTGGACAGAGGAATATTGTAATCTGATCCTGATGCCCTCTGAACCACGGACCTATTCTGCGAGCTGTATGACGTGTTACATTGTCCTGCCGGTAGATGCCATTGTGATGAGGAGAAAACAAACTACATATAGAGATGGACATGGTCTCCTTGGAGAGATGCATGCATGTGCTGATCCATTGTGTCACCAAAACATTCCCCAGACCATGAAGCTCCCTCTTGCGACATGAACGCAACTGTGTTTGCTTTAAGACATTTCACACCATACGTGCCAACGGCCATCTGTCCGACGGAGTATAAAACGTGATTCACATGGAGACGGCACTTTTGCCACTCAGTGGAAGTCCAGTTGCACTACTGGGGTTCAAATTCTAGCTTTTGTCACCGATGAACAGGATCAGAAAAGGTGCATGAACCAGGTGCCTGCTACAGCGGCCCACCCAGAGCAACGTCTGATGAACGGTCTTTGAGGAGACACTGTTGGTATCTACCTTGTTCATCTTGGCAGTCAGTTGCCCAACAGTTGCAAATCTCCACACCCAACAGCCGTCATTCATCCATATTATCTATGGACCATGGTGCAACACAGTTGACTCGGCGAGGGTTTTGGACCGCGTAGTTTTGTCATGCGCGGTATACTTTAACCGTGGCGGCACGTGAACAGTTAAGAAAGTTAGGCGTTTTTTAAATGCTTCCACGCTTGTCTCGATAGTCAATGATCGTGCTCCTTTGGATGCCAGATAAAGTGCTCCGTTTCCACATTACTACAACGACTCTGCACAGCTCTCAGCGTCGCCGCCCCCCCCCCCCCCCCCCCCCGCCCCGCCCCCAACAAGTTTTATACACTCTTCACTGCTAGCGCTGCCACTTTCTGCCTGTGACTGGTTATTGTATGGTGACGTCGAAAATAGGTGGTGGTCACATTAATGTGACTGGACTACAGAAATGACATTCTTCAAATATAGGGCACATGGCATTAGATATAGGACACCACTTTATCACAGAAGCTGTTATTGGATGAAGTGAAACTGAGCTCCATTCTGGTTTCTTTTGTACACTGTCCAGCTCTAAATGTTAGGTTACATAAATTCTGCAATGGATAGGTGTGAGATCATGCATTTGATTGTGAAGACGAAACAATTATCCAGCGTGCTACTAAAATACTTTTACATACATGGTTATGAGTTGTGGGACTCTGGTCCACTTATGACCACTCTGATGAGCGATACTCACGCGTGGATTAGATTGTAGCATCACCAAACCGTAGAACACTGGAAACGAAAGTGTTTCCCTTGAGTGAACGGCAAACACAGTGGAATTGCGGTATCGTTGAGGCTATCTACCATGACTGTGGACCCCGTGGATACGAGAATGCTGGAAGGGTCACTGTCTTTCGCAGACTTAGCGTTTAGTAAATAGACTACCCAGGAGCTACCCACAGATTCAGTCTCCCAGTACTTATATCTTTATGAAAGAGTACATACTGTCGTGAACTAGAATTTTGGTGCAGACACGACGGTGTTTTACGAGCCATGGTCCTGTTAGAGGTGGTATGGCGTTAGACCCCCTTCTCCGACCTTGGAGGTGACTTACTTCCAGGCGGCCAACAGTTTGACATGCGAACGACTGTGAAACTCGGCATTTTTCCCATGAAAATTATTGCCTGGGATGAAAGAAGCGAGAAGTAACAGAAAAAGTATTTGTACAGACTGAGGACAATATTTTAGTCAAGTGTGTGTTTGGTTTTCTGGTTTAGCGAAACACGTACGGTTAAAAAATCCTTCGATTCTTTTCTGTTGGGAAAATGCTATTAATATTACATTTGTCACAGATTACGTTCATAGTTAAGAAAACTGAAAGAAATTCATGTGGCAAGCCCAAAAATAAATCCACATCGTCTGATTAAAATTCTTAAAACTAATCGCTGTTATTACATGCCAATATTTTATAAGTCTTTGGTTGTATGTAAAATGATTAACATCAGAAAGCCGAGGAAATTAATTTGATATATATGCCACACTGGATCGACAGCGATTATATTGCATCGGCGTGACAAGTAACTGTGATGCAATCGATCATTGTAATACTAACATGCTGGGTGAAAGCAGTGCAGTGATGGGAATGTCAACAAACTTACTTGGGGTCCGACCAGTGAGACCCTTTGTTTCCCAAGTTGTGCAGGCGCCCTGCTCTCCAGAACCACGACCAAATTGCTGTCGCTAGGGGTTCGATGTCAGTTTAACTACCGTCAACCAGAAAGAAGTACCTAAGCGACCTGCGTGTTCACGGCAGTACTCGAATTTCGCTATATAAGATTGCCCGGGCATACTGATAGGTACAACGTAGCAGATTATTTGCGTGGTAAACCATCGATAAGAGAAACGTGTGAGTAGCCGTAGCAGATAAGACTTCTCGCTTTGGCGAGGAGTGATTTAGGAATCTGACAAGGTCAAGTTCACTTTTTAGTAGGACTGTTGCAGTGTAGCACTTACATCGAGGCAGACTTCACGAACATAGAAGAAAAAGGCCAGCTCTCAGAGGTATATATGTCCTGCTCCGAAAAATGTGCATAAAATGTTGAGTATTAGCTAATAAGCTTGGCTCGCAGACATTACACAGTATTCAGAACAATCTGCACTACTCTATGAAGGTGCCAATAATTCTGTTTATATGCGGTATAGAACATGACAAAATTTTCATACGCTAGACTTTCGCCATAGTGAAGGATATATAATTATAACGCCATGAAATCCGGAAATTATTCTCAGTTTTTGTGATCTCAACAGTCTGACATGCATAGTTTGATAACAAACAGCAATATTTGTTTTAAATGTAGCAAACTGGAAAATAATTTTAGAAAGTTCTAGGAATACATGATGACTGAAGATGATGAGTGCACTCTATACAATCAGGTTTCAGCTCAGTAGTTACGGAGGTGCGGTTGATAATGGAAGCATGACTAAAGAAAAATCAAGACACCTTCATAGCATATGTCGACCTGGAAAAAGCGTTCAACAATGTAAATTGGTGGAAGACGTTCGAATTCTGAGAAAAATAGGGGAAAGCTATAGGGAGAGACGGGTAATATAGAATATTTACAAGAGCCAAGAGGGATTGAGAGTGGACGACCAAGAACGGAATGCTTTGATTAAGAAGGGTGTAAGACAGGGATTGTAGTCTTTTGGCCCCTACTGTTCAATCTGTACATTGAAGAAGCAATGGTGGAAATGAAAGAAAGGTTCAAGAGTGGGATTAAAATTGTGAAGAAGAATTACATTACATGATCTGCTGAATGGAATGAACAGTTTAATGAGTACAAAATATGGACTGAGAGTAAACTGAAGAAAGACGTAAGTAATGAAAACTAGCAGAAATGACAGCAGCAAGAAACTTAACATCAGGATTTATAGTCACGAAATAGATGAACTTAAGGAATTCTACTACCTAGGCAGCAAAATAACCAATAGTTTACGGAGAAAGGAGAATATCAAAAGCAGACAAGCACTGGCAAAGAGGGCATTGCTGACCAACAGATGTCTACAGTACCAAACATAAGCCTTAATTTGAGGAAGAAATTTCTGAGAATGTACGTTTGGACTACAGCATTGTATGGTAGTGAGACATGGACTGTGAGGAAACTAGAACAAAAGAGAATCGAAACATTTAAGATGTGGTGCTACAGATGAATGTTGAAAATTAGGTGGTTTGACAAGGTAAGGAATTAGGAAGTTTTGCGGAGAATTGGAGAGGAAAGAAACATGTGCACAATATTGAAAAGGAGAAGAGACAGAATGATAGGGCATCTCTTAAGATGTCAGGGAATGATTTCCATAGTACTAGAGGGAGCTGTATAGGTTGAAAACTGTAGAGGAAGACAGAGATTGGAGTACATTTAGCAAATAATAGAGGACATAAGTTGTAAGTGCTACTCTGAGATGAAGAGGTTGGCAGAGGAAAGGATTTGATGACACAAAAAAGGAGATAAGAAAGTAAATACATCAAATACAGTTCGGAATGAAGGCAGCTAGAGACTCAATGACTGTGTTTGTTATTGAGCCTAGACAGACATGAAAGGAAAGATGTATAAAGTACCATTTCCAGAACGCGACTAATCTCACCCTTGCTGATAAAGCAAACATTGCGAATTTTGGCGGATTGTTGTCTCCTGGTTGAACGATTTCACTGGTTGAGTCCTCCTTGTCTCTATCATTAAATCCTTCAGCAAGATCTGCTCTGCTTTGTGTTCGGCTCGTGCCGTCGTCTGTAGCTCTAGCAGTCGATTTCTTTGCAGTCCACAAAAGATTTCGCACTCTGTAAATCACCCCTCGCGCACACATTCGTTGAGTCTTGTCTTTGATAAGAACAGACCATTTCCTCTGTTTCAGTTTATAGCACATTTCGGACTCCGTCAGCAGTCTAAATATTTTTTATAAATGATTATATTAGTCCAATGTAATCTCGTCTACTCTCCAATCATTAACCCGGCTTCTCACTTCATCTGGATGTTTTTTAGCACAGTAACCGATGGTATTTGACACACCCGAAGAAGCAGTAGCAATAACAATCATTAAACTTAAGTTCAGCCAACCGCCGTGCATGCATGATGGCACAGTCAGTTAACAAGGTAATACTGACCTTTCTAATATTATAATGTAGCCGTTCGTTGAGAGTGTGAAACAACATCAAAGAGATGTTCATGGACAAGAAGTTAGATGGACACAATAGAACTGCTGGAAACCTTCCTTTTGAGCTTTGTGTTGCAACTTCAAAGCTGTCTGATTGGAAAAAGAACCGGAAATTATTTGTAAAGTTTTGTTTCATAATAATGATATACGATAACTTCAAGAATCGCAGAATAATCAAGAAAGCAAACAATGACTTGCTGGATGGCCTGCTTTTCATGTGGTGTTGTGTAAACAGGAACGCTACTGCCGTTCTGAACTCCGGCCCGATATCGAAAACAAAAGCTACCAGTCTCAAGAAGACGCTTTCCAGTTGTGATCCCAGGTTCGCAGCCATCTTGTAAAGATGGGAAGGTCGACATGGAATACGTCAGCTGGTAGTGTCTGACGAAGCTGACGATCAGTCTAAAGACATTATAACATGTACAGCTGCAACAACATCTACATTATCGTGGTTCACATAAATGACGTACCAAACTTACTGATTATTTTAGTGTATAAAACTCGATTTTTAATACCTACTTAAAATTTACGTGAAAATAAATTTAACTTGGCGTCTGCGGTGTGGTATTTACCCCATTTCATTTATTTCTTATTAATTTTTAGATGACCTGGATTTTATGGTATTTTTAGATTATCTGGATTTTACGGTAATCCTGATGACATGTAGTCCTGCCTAGTCTTGGTAAACAAGGCTCCACTGTAGCACATTATACTCGTTTCGTGATATCACCTTAATTCTGATTATGGAATGCAATGTAATACAGCATATCATCAAAAACTATGAAGTCGTTACCGTCAATCTGGCGTGATGCATTTATTTAATGTTCAGCTTATACATCTGTCAGAACGTAAAATGTAATTTCACCTATATACTTATTGTATACTTATTTGCTTATCTCGTCACACTCTGGATCGACAGTGTTCTCAAATGGGATGGGTTTCTTTTTTTCTAAACTCCTGTAACAAGTTGAACACACTACACATTTTCTGTTACATTTGAATGAAACAGCATGAGTTATAAGATTGTTGCACTGTTCATAAAACCAACAGAACGCGAGGGCCAACACACACACATTTAATTTAGAAAAGTAATGACTTTTTTCTTTTTTTGTTACAGATGAACAGCACAGCAGAACTGGAAGCGTTTGTCCCAGGGCAGACACACAAGATGGAATTCTGATTCTAAGCATATTTAAGAAGAAAACTATGAAAATAGAAAACTCCTAGATTTAAATAATAAAACACTGCACCATATATGTTTCTGTTCAGGGATACAACGACGTGCTACGGGGATTTATTACAGTTTTCTATTACGTTGGCACTTCACCTAAGTACTTATGGTATACGACGGCCACAGCACTTAAAAATGAGAATGATTTTCTGCAATGCATTGCGATATGCATAAAGAAAAAACTAATTACTGCAGTTTTTATTACTTATATGATTATGTTAGACACAGTTGGAGTCTTTCGGAAAACAGCGTTTATATAGGGTTAATTTAAGTAAATTACTACTGTTATTATAATTTTCTATATGTTGTAGCTCATCTTACTTTCTTTGGTTCCTTTATTTTACTTCTCCTTTTCAGCTCAAAACGGTGATGTTATTCATCTTCCATCTTAGGTTCAAAATGCACATGTTTTACTTTAATATGTGAAGACATCTCGTTGTAGCTCTTATCGGTTAACATGGACATGTTTCCAACGTGAAGGCAAAACTTTTTAAAGATAGATTATTGAACTCTCTGACAACAAACATGCCTGGTTTTTAAGTCAGAAGCGGCGGATTGCCACTGTTGAGGCAGTAAATAGTTTAATTCATTGGCAAGCGATTCATTTGGAAATTTCGTATTTTAGCAAACAAAGGCGATCTTGTAAGAGTATTATTTTTCCTTACCGCTGCTGACGCTTTTTATCCTATACAGTTATCGCAGCACCGCTACAAACCTATAAGAGTAACTGGAAGCCTTGAACTCTACGTATAAACTGAACGACTGGCGAAGGGTCTGTAAGGCGTAACATTCCAGCACTCATATTCAGTGGAACCCACGCTGTGGTTTTAATTTGAACATTCCTCACCATATACTTTGCAAAATTTTATGTACAACGTTTGGATAAAATAATGTGCACACTCACGTAACATTGTGTCGTGCTGTCGTTGGCATACATGACTGGGACCCACACATACAAATTCAGATAAACAAAAAGTGGGGCATGATACAGCTCCTCGAAAAGATGCTGATGGAAACTGTTTGGCCACGCTTTGGTCGTTCTTCCCGTCTTCAACACTCTGATATGATTGTAAACAAATATGTGTGTTATGGAAGTCAACTGCGCCATTCTAATCCTCGTAGTCATCGCTCTTGTCTCGGACGTTTATTGATATGGAAGGCGAGATGGACAGTGAGGGGAAAAGAGGAGGGAGGAATTTGTATAAACGCTGCATTCTGCTTGGAATGACGTCTCTGTTACTGAATGATCATTCTCCCCGAACATGTGTTCGTAGTAGCCTCGGTAGGCAGTACGACTTCAAGGTCCTCTGAGGATAATGAGACGACGACACAAACTATGCTGTTTAGCGTGGAGAAGTCAGGGCTTTACGCTCTCCCTAGTGTTGCCCTTTGGCAAAAGTGTGTTCGGTAGGAAAACAGCGAATTAAACTCCTTGGGTCGTTTTACCTTGTCTACTTTGGCCACTGACATTGTTGTACACTTTGCAGCGCCACAGCATGTTACTTGTATTCAGGAGGTAAACAGGAGAGTTGGCAGTGACAGCCGTACTAAGTCACACTGGTTTCGTTCACGCTATTTTGACTAGGCATGAGAACATTTTGAGCGTTGCAGTGACTCTATTTCCTGTATCTCTCGAAGCATCAGTTGCATTTTCAGCCTGTGTTACAGGTTGAAAAGAAGGACTACTACTCAGAGTGTACCAGCTTATTTCTAGGAAATCCTTTATTCATCTACTCAACGAGATTTTCATTGCCAGTTTTCCCAAGTACATCCCAGCGGGAAGAGAAGTATTTTCCTTCGCCTACAAAATAGCCTACCACAAGTATCTGTGTTAGCTTGTTAGCTTCTATAATGTTTAATGTACTGTAGAAGACAACGCAGTCTGTGGGTGCGCCATTCTGTACGTCGTCTTTCTGCTGTAAGCGTGTGCTATTCACAACGTGCAAGTCTGCTGTGGACAACATAGTTTATTCCTTAGAACAGAAGATTTTTCTGGTGTTGGAATTCCACCAACTAGAACACAGTGTTGTTGCAACAAGACGAAGTTTTCAACGGAGGTTTAATGTAACCAAAGGACCGAAAAGCGATACAATAAAGGATCTGTTTGAAAAATTTCAACGGACTGGGAACGTGACGGATGAACGTGCTGGAAAGGTAGGGCGACCGTGTACGGCAACCACAGAGGGCAACGCGCAGCTAGTGCAGCAGGTGATCCAACAGCGGCCTCGTTTTTCCGTTCGCCGTGTTGCAGCTGCGGTCCAAATGACGCCAACGTCCACGTATCGTCTCATGCGCCAGAGTTTACACCTCTATCCATACAAAATTCAAATGCGACAACCCCTCAGCGCCGCTACCATTGCTGCACGAGAGACATTCGCTAACGATATAGTGCACAGGATTTATGACGGCGATATGCATGTGGGCAGCATTTGGTTTACTGACGAAGCTTATTTCTACCTGGACAGATTCGTCAATAAACAGAACTGGCGCATATGGGGAACCGAAAAGACCAATGTTGCAGTCCCATCGGCCCTGCATCCTCAAAAAGTACTGGTCTGGGCCGCCATTTCTTCCAAAGGAGTCATTGGCCCATTTTTCAGATCCGAAACGATTACTGCATCACGCTATCTGGACATTCTTCGTGAATTTGTGGCGGTACAAACTGCCTTAGACGACACTGCGAACACCTCGTGGTTTATGCAAGATGGTGCCCGGCCACATCGCACGGCCGACGTCTTTAATTTCCTGAATGAATATTTCGATGATCGTGTGATTGCTTTGGACTATCTGAAACATACAGGAGGCGGCGTGGATTGGCCTCCCTATTCGCCAGACATGAACCCCTGAGACTTCTTTCTGTGGGGACACTTGAAAGACCAGGTGTACCGCCAGAATCCAGAAACAATTGAACAGCTGAAGCAGTACATCTCATGTGAAGCCATTCCGCCAGACACGTTGTCAAAGGTTTCGGGTAATTTCATTCAGAGATTACGCCACATTATTGCTACGCATGGTAGGTATGTGTAAAACATCGTACTGTAGAGTTTCCCAGACCGCAGCGCCATCTGTTGTTGACAATTGTAACTACTGTAATTTCGAAAGTTTGTCTGCCTGAAAATGTACTGTTGTCCCAAGCATATTGCAACAAACGGTGTATTTCTATCGCTGCTCGTTTAGTTTTTATTGCCGTTTCAAATATACCGGTCATTTTTGAAACCCCCTGTATATTTCTCAGATGTATCAGTAACAAATCGGAAATTCATGTATGCAGTTAAGCGCCCTACGTTCGAGCTTTGTGCTGACAGGTCTCGGCATAATGAGTGAATAGTTGAAAAACTGGATTATCCAGCTGGATCCAAACAAAACTGAAGTCACATCGTTTAGTGTTAACGACAGACAAGGTCTGCACTACACAAACTCACTTCTCATTGCACCACCTCATGTGTCATTTTCCAAAGTAGTTGCTTGTTCACTTGTACTTGGAAGACCCGTTCCATGTTCAGCGAGACCTGATCTTCGGAAAATGCTCTTTCCTCAGTATCATGACTGACCTCCAAGTTAAACCGATTATTGAGCCGAATATCTTATTCACGTCTTGTCTGATTACGAGTTTGCATCAACTACTATAAAAACTGCGTAAAATTCCCGACACACAATTAAAAACCTCATACTTCCCACTCCTGCGAACACCGATACAGAAGAAACATAAATACACTACTGCAGAATTTTAATTTAAACAATGCAGAACAACTACAAACCGAGAAAAACAATGCAGACACTTCAGAGTTGAAAGAAATATGTCAGCATAAGAAATCCACGGCACTACTTAATTTTAATTTCTCCGAACCTTTGCAATGTATGTCAAGAACTTTCGTCTCACTGGGCAATTGAATTTAAAATATTTGGGAAGTCATCATTACACTCCACACATTCATCACACTGACCAGAAAAGGTGTTACAATGCAGGCACAACTCTGTTAACTAACTCGATGGGAAGATTACTGTTATGTAAGATCCAGGTCAATTGTAGCCATTTAATGTAAGATGCTACTGGGGTTATGGGTGTACTATTACTGACTGCCTTTGATACGCGCAGAGTATCCCCTCTCAGTATACAAATTACCCCACCGCAGTTAAAATGTATGATAATGATGTAAGTGAAAGAAAACAAAAGAGAAGTTGGACCTGACTTACGGACCGTAGCTATGGGACTTGTGTAGAATTAATAAATCAAGAGCGCTGTGGGCAGATTGCTAATAGAATAAAACAGTAAACCAGAAAATTTATGATTTATTGAGAACATTGTCGAATGTACGTTATCATTGGAGAGAAACAAGTAGATCAATTGTCTGTCTTAGAAGAAACAAATACAGAACCTCATTCTTCAGAAATAACCATGTTAAATGGTAGGGTGAGCAGTGTGGTTCAAATGGCTCTGAGCACAATGGGACTTAACTTCTGTGGTCATCTGTCCCCTAGAACATAGAACTACCTAAACCTAACTAACCTAAGAACAACACACACATCCATGCCCGAGGCAGGATTCGAACCTGCGACCGTAGCGGTCGCACGGTTCCACACTGTAGCGCCTAGAACCGATCGGCCACTGCGGCCGTCCGAGCAGTGTGGCTCATAAAGAAATTGAGATCACTCTTGTAACAAAGCTTCACGCTGAAGCTAATTGAATTTAAAAATGGGGCCACTCTGATCATGATAATTGCATCCATGAGGTCAGTGACAAAGTCATGGCCAATAGGTCAGTTACAGTCTCTTGGTGGCTATTCCTTTGCAAGTGTAACTCGCTCGTCGTATTGTTGCAGAAACTTACACAAGGTAACACTCATCCTAGGTGAGATGAAGTTGCATTCGGCTGATGATCTGAGAAGTACGCGTCACATTAGCTTCTACCCTCTGCTCTCCCTCCTCCGTTAGTGTCTCTGAAGAACTGTAAGTCTCAGTGTACCCGAACAAGACAACGTCCTAAATGTCTCTAAAAACTTGTGTTCTCCGATTCTGCTTCCGCGATGCCGCCAAAACTGCAGGTAAGCAAGTCTTAATGAACATTTCTAGCACCGTCATTGGGAAATCTTCTCTCAGAAATAGCACGCTCATTATGCAGAATATTGTGACGATTTTCAGGTGGTTGCAAGTGCCGAGAAACAGTAAGCCACCGTTTCCGCAGTTCGCGACCAATCGTAACCGAGCCTCAATTTCCCGCCTATACACCACATGGACATTGTTTCCAATGGCGGCACCAGTAAGGCGTCAGCAAGCTACGAAGCTCGTCCTAGCAGCGGAGTCCTGCTCTTATTACAAATTACGAAGCGATTTTAATCTCGCCAAGGCGCGCGGAGTTACATGTCCTACAGGGTGGACCGCGCCAGTCCAGGCGCAGCCAGTTCGAAGAAACGTTAATCCCCTCAAACAGGGAAACCGTCGCCACACCTGAAGTTCTGTGGCAAAACAACGCACCGCCCTCTCTTACTCATTGGGTTGGGAGGAAACGGGTCCGTTGTCGATGACCTGGTATCCCCTACCCTGTCCTAACGGCATACCGTGGCCACCTTTATGCTGCTTTGTCCTCTAACAGCACAGTGACAGAGTAAAGCAAGAATTATTAAAATTGGGAATGGGTAATCTCTGGTTTAAGAATCATGAAAGAAGGTTGATTACGTGGAAGAGACCTAGAAACAAAAGAAGATTTCACACTGCTTACAGAGATTTCGGAAGCAGATTTTAAATTGTTAGACATTTCCGGGATGAGATGTGAAGTCCGATCACAATTAATTGGTTATGAACTGCAGATTAAAACTGAAGAAGTTTCAGAAAGGTAGAAACTTGAAGAAACGGCACATAGACAAACTGAAAGATTTCAGGGGAAACATTAGGGAACGCTTTACAAGAATATGGAAAACGAAAATAGTAGAAGAAGAATGGGTAACTCTGAGAGATGAAATATTGAAGGCAGAGCAGAGGAACAAAACAGATGAGGCCTAGTAGAAAACCTTGGACTTCACAAGAGATATTAAATTTAATTGATGATAGAAGAAAATATAATAATGCAGTAATCGTAGTAGGCGAAAGGGTTTACAAACACCTAAAAAGTGAGACTGACAGGAAGTGCAAAATGGCTAAGCAGGAGTAACTAGAGGACAAGTGTAAGGATTTAGAAGAGTGTATCACTAGGGGAAAGGTAAATAATACCTACAGGAAAATTAAAGAGGCCTCGAGAGAAAAGAGAAGTAGCTATATGAATATCAACAGCTCAGATGGAAAACCAGCGTTAATCAAAGAAGGGAAAGGTCAAAGGCGGGACTAGTGTATAAAGTGTCTATACCACTTGAGAGCGATATTACGGAAATGGAAGAGGACATAAATGAAGGTGAGATGGGAGATATGATACTGCGCGAATAACTTGACAGAGATTAAAAGACGTAAGTCGATAGAAGGTCTCAGGAGTAGACAACATCCTGTTAGAACTGCTGATAACCTTGGGAGTTCCAACTATGATAACACTCTCCATTCCGTTCAACTGCTTTTCCAAGTCCTCTTCTGAGTCTGATAGAAGTCATCCTTCCATTTCGTGAACAGGATGAACGAAACATCAAGAAGAAATCAGGCACCGACAGGTGGGAGTATTATCGAAGTATGAATTTAATAAGCCGGCCGGAGTAGCCGAGTGGTTCTAGGCGCTACAGTCTGGAACCGCGCGACCGCTCCGGTACCAGGTTCGAATCGTGCCTCGGGCATGGATGTGTGTGATGTCCTTAGGTTAGTTAGGTTTAAGTAGTTCTAAGTTCTAGGGGACTGATGACCTCAGAAGTTAAGTCCCATAGTGCTCAGAGCCATTTCAACCATTTAACCATCAATTTAATAAGTCGTGGTTGCTAAATATTAAAACAAATTCTTTAGAGAATACTGCAAAAACTGATAGGAGCCGAGCTATGGGAAGAACAGTTTGGATTCCGGAGAAACCTGGGAACATGAGAGGCAATACTGACCCCACGACTTATCTTATAAGATAGGTTAAGAAAAAGATAATCCATTTTATAGCATTTCTAGACTTTGAGAAAGCTTTTTGATAATGTTGTGTGGAATAAACTCTTTGAAATTCTGAAGGTAGCAGGGATAAAATACAGGGAGTGAAGTGACATTTACAGCTCGTACAGAAACCAGACTACAATTGTAAGAGTGGATGGGCATGAAAGTGAAGCAGTGATTGAGAAGGGAACAAGACATGGTTGTAGCCTATCGCCGATGCTATTCAATATGTACACTCAGTATGGAATAAAGGAAACGAGACAAAACTTTTGAGTGGGAATTAAAGTTCAGAGCGAAGAAATAAAAACTAAGAGGTTTGCCGATGACTCCTATCAGACTCACAAAAGGAGTTGGAAAAGCAGTTGAACGGAATGGAGAGTGTTTTGAAAAGAGGATATGAGATGAACATCAGCAAAAGCAAAACCAGGGTAATGGTATGTAGTCGGATTAATACGGGAGATGCTGAGGGAATTAGATTGGGAAACGAGACACTTAAAGTAGTAGATGAGTTTTGCTATTTGGGAAGCCAAATGACTCATGATGGTCAAAGTACACGGGATATAAAATGCAGACTGGCAATGGCGAAAGAAATGCTTCTAAAGAAGAGAAATTTGTCAACGTCGAGTATAGATTTAAGTGTTAGGAAGTTTTTGTATGAAGTGTAACCATGTACGATAGTGAAACATGTTAAACAGTTTAGATTAGAAGAGATTAGAAGATATTGAAATGTGTCGCTACAGAAGAGGGTGGAAGGTTAGATGGGTAGTTCACGTAACTAATGAGGAGGTACTCAACAGAATTGGGAAGCAACGAAATTTGTGGCGAAAGCTGACTAGAAGAAGGGAACGGTTGGTAAGACACTTCTGACACATCATGAGATTGCCAATTTAGTACTGGAGGTAAGTATGGTGAAGTAAAAATCGCGGAGGGACTCTAAGAGACAAGTACTGTAAGCAGACTCAGATGGATGTAGGTTGCGGTAATTACGTGGAGATGAATGGGCTTGCACAGGATACAGTAACATGGAGAGCTGCAACAAACCAGTCTTCAGACCGAAGACCACAACTACAATATCAGAGATCATCACTCGTACCTCTTGACTCCCAAGATCTACGTTATGTATATATTACATCCTCGAGAACAAAATCTGTATATCGTGTTAATGGTTCAATAAACGTGCATCATGAGAATGAAGCCCGAGTCTGGCTATAATCTGAGGTGTTTCACGAGTGAAGAAGTAAATCACATTAGGGATCGATACTCGTTTACGAGCCACAGCCTGCTCTCGGTCACACTACGCAATTCTGTACAGAGGGAGGACATTTTAATTCTACGTCGCTGCCTGGTAACGCCTAATAAATACGATACGGCAGTGCCTGTGTTACTAAGAAGTACAATGCAACTGATCCTCCTGACATGCGGGTTCCAGTCCCGAAAAGCACAAATTCTCACTGCCGTGTTTCACTTATATACATAGTTGATGGCTGTCCATGTGCGCAGCTGTGAATACTACTCGTGTATCTGAAGACAGCTGTAGTCGTCTCAGTGCCTCTTTCTTCTGACATACATGCGTGTCCGAAAGAACAGTGCGTCGTACTTTCTGGAAGCACAGGCGCTGCAATATCCCATTTATCCGCCGGTATCAGCAACGACTTGGCATTAAAATATCCTTCCACTGAACTGGAATTACATAATGTACACGATTGTAGTTTGTGACGCATTAGCGACGACACGGGTTTGGCCTTGTGTCGTGTACAGTTAACCAAAGCAGTTAGATTAGATTTTTTTTTAGATTAGATTTACTTTCATTCCAATTGATCCGTAGTGAGGAGGTCCTCCACGATGAAGAACATGTCAGAAAAATAATAATACATGACAGATATTTACAACTGAAACAAATAAGCTAATGTACCTTTCACAGGTCCCAAGTGGAATGATCCTCATTTTTTTAATGAACACTATATGAAAGAATCATTTTACAAACACAAATGCACTGAATTTAAAATAAAAAGAAAGTTTATTTTTATTTGTATTAAAGTGGGAAATCTGGGTACTAGTCCCGGTGCGGTATAAATTTTCACCATCGTCATTCCCTTATAGGGCTGATGCATGTTCGTACTCTCAACTCCGAATACATTTCATGGATTTCATAGTGGCTGTAGTCACGGCTGTGCCTGTTCCTTCGGCTAAAAAAGGCACTTCTATGCTGTATCGGTTTAAAAAAAAGGCACTTCTATACTGTATCGGTTTTAAAAAAAAAAACAGGCACTTCTATGCTGCATCGGTTTAAAAAAACAGGCATCCTATGCTGTATTGGTTTAAAAAAACAGGCACTTCTATGCTGTATCGGTTTAAAAAAAAAAACAGGCACTTCTATGCTGTATCGGTTTAAAAAAAAAGGCACTTCTATACTGTATCGGTTTAAAAAAAAACAGGTACTTCTATGCTGCATCGGTTTAAAAAAACAGGCATTCTATGCTGTATTGGTTTAAAAAAACAGGCACTTCTATGCTGTATCGGTTTAAAAAAAAAACAGGCACTTCTATGCTGTATCGGTTTAAAAAAAACAGGCACTTCTATGCTGTATTGGTTTAAAAAAACAGGCACTTCTATGCTGTATTGGTTTAAAAAGAACAGGCACTTCTATGCAGTATCGGTAAAAAAAACAGGCACTTCTATGCTGTATCGGTTTAAAAAAAACAGGCACTTCTATGCTGTATCGGTTTAAAAAAAACAGGCACTTCTATGCTGTATCGATTTAAAAAAAACAGGCACTTCTATGCTGTATCGGTTTAAAAAAAAACAGGCACTTCTATGCTGTATCGATTTATAAAAAACAGGCACTTCTATGCTGTATTGGTTTACAAAAAAACAGGCACTTCTATGCTGTATCGATTTAAAAAAAACAGGCACTTCTATGCTGTGTCGGTTTAAAAAAAACAGGCACTTATATGCAGTATCGGTAAAAAAAACAGGCACTTCTATGCTGTATCGGTTTAAAAAACCAGGCACTTCTATGTTGTATCGGTTTAAAAAAAAAAACCAGGCACTTCCATGCTGTATCAGTTTTAAAAAAAAGTCACTTCTATACTGTATCGGTTTTAAAAAAAAAAACAGGCACTTCTATGCTGTATCGGTTTAAAAAAAAAAAACAAGGACTTCTATGCTGTATCGGTTTAAAAAAAAAACAGGCACTTCTATACTGTATAGGTTAAAATAAAACAGGCACTTCTATGTTGTATCGGTTTAAAAAAAAAAAAAGGCACTTGTATGCTGTATCGGTTTCCCTTCCTACTTAGACGAGTAGGAGGACTGTTCATATTTTGCGGATTCTCATGGTTGTCACCATTTTGCATTCGTAAGTTCTCCCTCGAAAGTCACAAATACGCCCTAAGACAGAAAATAAGCTACACCATGAAGGAGCTATTCAAATGGTTCAAATGGCTCTGAGCACTATGAAACTTAACATCTGAGGTCCTCAGCCCCCTAGAACTTAGAACTACTTAAACCTAACTAACCTAAGGACATCACACACGTCCATGCCCGAGGCAGGATTCGAACCTGCGACCGTAGCGCTCGCGCGGTTCCAGACTGAAGCGCCTAGAAGCGCTCGTCCACCACGGCCAGCGAAGGAGTTATTCAAACTTCTCAAAATTTGATATTTATACAATTAACGACAGAAAATACAAAACGGTATACTTTGGCGGCCGATGGACAGATGTGTGACGCTGTTGGTTAATTTGACCATGCAGCTGGGAAGGACATTAGCAAGAGGCTTGTCATTACCTGAGCATGAAGTCCTTGCGACTATCATTCCGTATATTCAGCTGGACAGTAACTATGCCTCGCAGACAAGAGCTTGAAGAAGATACATAAACGTCGGCGTTTGAAAGAAGACCTGCTGTTGGGCTCAAAGAAGCCGGTTAGAGTAACCCACGAATCGCTCGACATACCACTACAGCGACACCACTATTCGACGATGTTTACAGGGAAAGGTGAACAATGGTCGAAATCAGTGCCAAGAAGGAAGCGGGCGACCTATAGAGACGACAGAACGAGAAGGCCGAGATGTTGTCAGGGAGGCTCTGAGAGTCCGTGATTCACCATTGTCATTATTCCGACGTTCTACTGGTGCTTCAGTGGGCTTAACAACCATTAATAGGAGACTCACTGAAAGAAGCCTGCGGTCATGGCGCCCCTTGCACCGACTGCCATTGATCTCTGTAAACAACTCTAAAAAACTCCGTCCGAACAGGACTTGGAAGACCCAACGTGACCGACCGGCCGTCGTGTCATCCTAAGCCCACAGGCGGCACTGGATGCGGATATGGAGTGGCATGTGGTCAGCTCACCGCTCTCCCGGCCTATGTCAATTTACGAGACCGGAGCTGCTACTTCTCAGTCAAGTAGCTCCTCAGTTTGCCTCACAAGGACTCAGTGCACCCCGCTTGCCAACAGCGCTTGGCAGACCGGATGGTCACTCATCCAAGTGTTTGCCCAGCCCGACAGCTCTTAACTTCGGTGATATGATGGGAACCGATGTTACCACTGCGGTTGGCCCATTGACCTCTGTACACCAACAAATCCGTTTGCAGCTGTATTGGGCACATTTGGCTTGTAATCTTATTGGCTGGAGTAGAATTGTCTTCAGTGATGACTCCCGCTTCGAAATGAGCCCCGATAAGACTATCTGGAGACTCCCCAGACAGTGGTTGGATACCAGTCCGACTATCACCCGGCATTCTGTTCGATAACCAGGAGTGATGGTCTCGGGTGCCATTTCATTTCATAGAAGGCAGGACCCATCTGATATTCATCTGAACAGCGATATGTCGTCCACATTCTACTCCACGTCTTTTTGTCTATAATTACAAGACATTGTGGGCTTACATCTCAGCAAGCTAATGCCCGCCCGCACACTTCCAGAGTTTCTACAAACATTCTCGTACTTGCCATATGCTACGTTGGGTAGGATGGCCACTGGATCTCTTTTCAGCTGAGAATGTTTGGAACATTATGGGCAGGACCCTCCAAGCATCTTGGGATCTTGACGATGTAACGCACCAGTTGCACACAATTTGGGACAATATCCCCGAGGACATCCAACAAATCCATAGATAAATGGCAAGCATTATAACTGATTGCACAAGGGCCATAGCTGGACCAAAGCGCTATTGTCTTGATCAATTTCTGAGGCTCTGTCTCTTGAATAAATAGTCAAATTTTTCTGAAACTGTAATCCTTTTTTTGTCTGTACATGTGTATCACATATACTGATTTCCGTCTCATTCGGGTAATTCCTTCCTGGTGTGTCGTTTCTTTTTTTTTTTTTCTTAGAGTGTATTAGGAAATGAAATGTACTAGAGCGTTAATTGTAACGAAGGGATGAATATTGCGTAGAAATATAAAACTAAACTTAAGTGGTTTCGGTAACTTTATTTATTATTTGACCTTGCGCGAGTGCTCATCTAGGCTTCTCGGCACGTGACGAACCTAGCTTGTGTTGTAATGTCGCAAATGATCTCGGATATGGTACCAGAATTAAATGCTAAATTAGGAGACTGTTTGAAGCTAACATTTAGGAAGCATTCATGAAGTCTGATTAAATAAACGTAGAATAAACTAAGAGGGGTGCAGTTGGTGTAGTATTATCCCACGTTTTTATACACACTCCCGTGACTACTTTTAAATGTGCGGTGTTGTGACTGAGGTTACTACTTTCTATCGATTCCATATAATCATTCTTTGTAGTTTGGTGGTAAGGTAAGACTGCGGGATCGAATCCCAGTCAGACACCGGAATTTTTCAGTCTGTACACTAACGCTCACCTCTCACTGATAATAAATATGCCCAGAATGACAAGTGGTTCGGACTCCAAGTTAAACAGTAGGTCTCCTTTTCCACAGTAACATTACTCGGATAAGAACATGCAAACAGGTGACTGGACATCCTCGCCATACGAATTTACATTTATCGGTTACTGATGAGTAAATAAGCGTAATCTGAGTGTGACATGGACAAGGAAAAGAGGCAACACTGAATCAGATTCAGATTTCGAGTAGAGCAAATTTAAGTTGCATAGCATCGTTCGGTACAATTTGTCGTCTTACAAGGTTAACAGCTTATTTTGGCATTTAATGAAAGTAATGTGAGCTGTCTTTTTATTCGATGTGTCATAGTTCCTATTTGTCCTGTTTGCACACTCGATGTTTCTCGAACAGAAGTCTTCAATAGTCGACGTATTACGCCACAGAAGTTCTGAGTTCAAACAATGTGATCTTTGATTGTCAGTAGCACTGGCTTTGGCTGCGGACTCGGCTGTTGAAGGCGCTGATGAGTGAATAACTAGCAGAACGCAGAGGTGTAGACACAGAGGAGTTGCTTTTTGCATATTTGATTTTGTAAAGATTGATTGGAGAAATGTGAAGATTTCAGGTAACTATGTCGCTGCATTGCTTGTTAGCGTGTAACTTACTATGAGTTGAGGAAGCCATATTCTTAGCACGATTTTTCTTTGTTGATTTCGGTCGTTTAGTCTGATTGTCGAGACGTGAGTAAACAAAATTATCCAGTCACATCACTTGGACGCGGGGTTTGTTTCAACATTCCTTTACATTCCAGTAAAGTATTGTATAGCATATTAATTTCTTCTTAATAAGAAATGAATTTTGTAAAGATTGTTGCACATCTTAAGGAATGATTTCTATAATTCACAATACGGTGTTTGAAAGCTAGTCTCTTTTGCTTCACTCATACCTGAACCCCCAGATGTCAGACAGTCCGATCGGTACCAAATGTTCTATATCGACAGAGTATCAACTGAAACTCCGATACAGTTTCTGGTATATGCTGCCGTCCAGCAGAACGTGCGTAAACCACAAGTATCTAACGGAGCACAGGAAAAGCATAACGGTATCTATCACGCAGATTTCCAATGGTGAAATCTGTAAATGGTCAGTTTGTTGTACCAAAGGTTCTGCGTTCGAGCCCTGCTCTTGTCAGCTTTTATACTGTAACATGTGTGAAACTGTTACATCGGACAATATGTTCCTCTTACGTAAAATTTGAAAGCAGCACAGGATAAACACAAACCATCGGAACAGTAGAATAACGAAACAACTGCATCACACGTTATTACTATTTATTACTATATTTATATTGATACTTATGCATGTGTGATGCAATTGTTTGTTTATTCTTCTGTCCCGATTGCTTATGTCTATTCTGTAAATCTACAAACGCGCTCTAAAGATTTGCTAGTTTCAAGTAACCAAAGAGAAAGCAAACTGGCATTAGAAAGTTGCTATAAGCTCCTAACACTCCTTTCACATGTCACCAACATGTTGTCCCATATAACAGCCTCACACGTAGTACGTTACAAACACTGCCACGAGCAATGGACGAACACGGAACCATGGGTACGACAGACTAACGCTCTAGCGACTTCCCCAAGGGAACTCTACACGACAGAGGCTCACAGTTATGGTTTTCCTGTGCTCTGTAGTTCCGACATTTCTTACCTTTTACGCACGTGCCACTGAACGACAACAAAGAGCGCAAACTATATCGGAGGTTTAGTTGACACTCTGTCGCTATACAATGTTTGGTAGCGATCTGACTTTCTGATTTTGGAGCTTGGGGTGTCACTGAAATTAGTTGATACCACCGTATCCATGTGAAACTTTTATTTTCTAATTGTGTATTGCCGCATTGCCCTTAGCGAAATACAGTTACTCAGGCTTAATATACGACGAGGTTATCACAGCTCCTCTTCCTTGCATTGCACTTGAGAAAGAGTTCTTTTCCTTAGCTAGTATGCTGCTGCGCTGCATACCAACATTTATCACTTCGAGCAGTACCCAGTTTCCGTTGCCAAAAGACAATTCATCAAAATCTGTTAGGGCCAATTTTATTAGTCAGCTTGCGTACGTACATTTACAGGGCTTTTTAATATAAGCATTTTGGACATTTATGCATTCAAAATTCGATTTGTAGTTTTACGAAGAAGTTTTATTCTGTTAGTTCTTTGGGTTGAAACTTAAGACAAGCTCTGTGACGTCACGCATTGTTGCACTTCTCATTGCACTGCACTATACAGAAGCTCACAGGATAGCTTCTTTAATGTACAGTCTTAAGTTTTCGAGTTATTCCTGGTAATGTTTAATTACAGTTACACAATTTCAGATTGATTTAACGACCCATTTCATCAGATAGCGTTTACGTAAACACAACATTTTATGATGTAATAAAATAAAAGTGATGTTGTTATTCAGGGGAAAAGTTGGAATTTGAGATTTCGTTTACTGTTTTTCAATCACAATTGGCGTAAGAATCATGGATTGACCATTGTCATAAACTATTGCATTATGAAATGTGAATAGTATTTACTCGCAGTTTCGCATGGCTTGAGGCATCGAGGCAGTCACAGCTAGCGTGCTATTGATTAAGAAATTGCATTATCGTCTTTCTGATTACTTCATAATCGTAGATACGACCGTACCTGGTTGTGAAGTTATTGTTGTGACAAAAAAATTTCCTAAGGGACCAGAAAATTGTTCCGGCCGCAAAAACAACTGTGACATCACACAAAAGGGGAATTCAATATTAAAGCTGTCGCAAGAAGACGATAATGTAACACGCGCATTTGACTGCTGATTTTGGTGTCTGTAATCTTAGCAAAATGGATAATTAAAATGAAGAAAATACTGAGGAGATGATAGGAATGAACACTGATAAATGGTTCAATACTTCCAGAAAAAATATTTACTAGAACTAAAACATATATCGTACCTTATGCTTAGTCCATCAATGACGGTGGATTATTATGTCCGTTTCACGTCCACTGAGCGCTCTTTTATGTAGCCATTGTCCTCTTGAGTCACCCGTTCGTCGTCACGATAAGTTATAACAGTTCTTCTTTTTACATTTCAGTCAAACTTAGACGGAACACGTTTTTGTACATTTAATAAAAAATAGATCAGACTGCCACAAATCTGCGTCCGTCTTACTTATGAAAAACAGTGGAAGTGTTTTGCTCTCACGGCTTCATTTGTTCTCCAGCGAACAAAGTAGTGAAGGATAGCATATGGATCCGTACTCTCGTTTATATTGCCCCCCAAAGACGACGAATTACATTATTTAGGAAATTCCACCGTCGCCATGCGACGCTTTATTATACATCAATCATTCTTTATAAACAAGTATTCGGCTTTTGGCTGAAAGTGTGAACTATTTGCTGTTTTAATGAAGCCAAAAATAGCGAATATCACACTGCCTCCCATGAGAAGAGAGGTGATACCTAATGATTACCTCGATCCTCATGTCATCATGAAATATTCGTGGTTTTTGGTATTCCTTCGGAAGTTATTGACGTACTAAGTACATAAATTGAAATTACATTGATAAACATACACTCCTGGAAATGGAAAAAAGAACACATTGACACCGGTGTGTCAGACCCACCATACTTGCTCCGGACACTGCGCGAGGGCTGTACAAGCAATGATCACACGCACGGCACAGCGGACACACCAGGAACCGTGGTGTTGGTCGTCGAATGGCGCTAGCTGCGCAGCATTTGTGCACCGCCGCCGTCAGTGTCAGCCAGTTTGCCGTGGCATACGGAGCTCCATCGCAGTCTTCAACACTGGCAGCCCGCCTCCAGTGGTGTCACGACAGGCGTGAATGGAGGGACGAATGGAGACGTGTCGTCTTCAGCGATGAGAATCGTTTCTGCCTTGGTGCCAATGATGGTCGTATGCGTGTTTGGCGCCATGCAGGTGAGCGCCACAATCAGGACTGCATACGACCGAGGCACACAGGGCCAACACCCGGCATCATGGTGTGGGGAGCGATCTCCTACACTGGCCGTACACCTCTGGTGATCGTCGAGGGGACACTGAATAGTGCACGGTACATCCAAACCGTCATCGAACCCATCGTTCTACCATTCCTAGACCGTCAAGGGAACTTGCTGTTCCAACAGGACAATGCACGTCCGCATGTATCCCGTGCCACCCAAAGTGCTCTAGAAGGTGTAAGTCAACTACCCTGGCCAGCAAGATCTCCGGATCTGTCCTCCATTGAGCATGTTAGTGACTGGATGAAGCGTCGTCTCACGCGGTCTGCACGTCCAGCACGAACGCTGGTCCAACTGAGGCGCCAGGTGGAAATGGCATGGCAAGCCATTCCACAGGACTACATCCAGCATCTCTACGATCGTCTCCATGGGAGAATAGCAGCCTGCATTGCTGCGAAAGGTGGATATACACTGTACTAGTGGCGACATTGTGCATGCTCTGTTGCCTGTGTCTATGTGCCTGTGGTTCTGTCAGTGTGATCATGTGATGTATCTGACCCCAGGAATGTGTCAATAAAGTTTCCCCTTCCTGGGACAATGAATTCACGGTGTTCTTATTTCAATTTCCAGGAGCATATATCATATATTTATCATTTTTGACAATAAAGTGTTTAATTCTTTGTTCATCTGTCACTTCATTCCTTTACACCAAGATTCACATTTACCTGAATATTTAAGATTGGTCCTCATTTACTTATAACAATAAGTGACTGTTTATTCCTCACTTGGGGGACAGAATTCAGAATTTACATTCTCTTGACCTTAACAGCTAATACAGAGAACAGCGAGTGCTTATTTTCACTAGACTAGAGTGGACAATGTTCGAGCCTCTGTTGACTCTTTGTGATTCAATTACAGTTTAATAACGTAGCACTACACATGGTGATGCTTTCACTTTCTGTGTTAGTTGTCTACGGCGTTTATCGTGCAGTACATCTGTCCTTTCCATTGTGGTGGCAGGAAATCGAGTGGCTTCCCGAGTTTTTATTTACAATACGAAACAGAAAAAGTAGAAATTTATTAGTATAACTTACAACCTATTGGATACATTGGTTGAGGATCGGCACTCGTCTGGAATTCAGAGTCTTTCTATTGAGCGCATTCATTTTCTTTGTCCATCAAGAGACAGGATTATAATTGATTTTAGCAGTGTTCAGGAGTGCCGGTATTAACGGCTTTAAGGTCTGAGTAATCTAACAATCTACTTCCCTCTCATCGTAGCTTCAACTCAATAAAATTGCTTAATTTTCGAATGAAAATGTAGTCACACAAGTGTCAAATGTCTTTCCTTCAGTATGTACGATCGAAGTCATGGCGGTTAGCAGTTTAAAGTTTGTATTGTTTTGCTACCCACACGTCAGCCACTCACAGTGTTTCGTGAGCTCCAGTACTCAATATCCGTTCGCGCTCAGGCTGTAACAGAGCTGCCGGTGGTCGATCACCCCCCCTTTTTTTCTGTACTTCGTAATCGCGCGAGTGCATCGATACACACACCGCGCGCGTTTTCCATCGCAGGAGCCGGACATTAAAGCTGCCTCCATACTTCCCTGTCAAATGTCTCCAGTGAGGCTCATAGGTAAGTGACGACTAATATCTTAGCTGTCGCTGCACTTAAAACAACACTGAACTTTCGTTGCTTCTATTTTCGTAGCCTTGAGTTCTTTTTACACTTGCAGTGTAGCACTGCCACTAATACACACGAACACTTATTATTATTATGCACGTCGCATTGTAGTGTGCATCTTCACACAGCTTTCGTACTCACTTCCTTCGTCGACAGCGTTCATTTACAAAACAGTCAAATTTGCAGGTTTCTTCCATTCATCGCGCTACGTGTCTCATTTCTCATAAGCACCGCTTTGCCTCCAAGCACACGTGCCTTTTTCAAGTTGACCCTCGGTCTGCGTTAATGAACCGGGATCAAAAGGAACGGGCACAAGGAAAATGGATTTCGTAAGAGGTGTGTCTTAGGAGGCATTTTTACAATAAAATCTGCATGTAAATAAAATTTCAATTATAAACATAGACACATATATAAATTTTTAACCTCTTTCGTTGCAGCATGCTTTGCTAATTCTGCGCCTTCCTCTCGTTATAGTCAGTATTAAGTTTAAACATTCTTTCATTGCAGCATGCTTTGCTAATTCTGCACTTTCCTCTCGTTATAGTCAGTATTAAGTTTAAACATCATTGCATTGCTTGTTCTTTAGATTAGCCTTGAATTAGGGTATTGAATGGTCCCTAGATTACACTCCAAAGCATCTGAAGATCTTTACTTGGACTTATTTATGATACAGGGGGCTTGCTGTGTGGTTAATTAGTACCTTGATTCTACTGAAATCAATTCGTCAGCTAACATTGCTCATTCACTCTTTAGATTGTACTCAGCTTACAGGGAAAGAGTTCACTTTCATGGCAATTAATGGTCTAGTGGTGTACTTATGCTACATTATGCATCCTTCATGGTTTGTCTCTCTTTGTACTGTATTTCAACTAACTTAGTTTACTACAGCTTATTGTCTCCTTGTGAGAATACATGTGGGTTACCACTTGTTTTCTCCTTTAACAACACGCTTTAATTGAACTCCACTCCTGTTCACTGTCTGTAAGCTTTGAACACGCATTTTTTAAGCAGGTAATTTGGACGTTTACAACAGAATTTCAAGTACTTACATTACCGAATATAAATCTATAAATCCTCTTGTACCTTGAGAGAAGTGCTCATTTACGCACCCTCTTCTATTTCTCACCTTTACATATTTATATAGCTCCGGGCAATCACCTCGCAAGCACATTTTTTTTGTATACTAACTTTGTATACTAACTTAAGTTGAAATTCTTTCTGCAACTTTAATTTCCTGCTTCAGCTTCTTGAAGAAATCTCTGTTCATGTCCATCACTATAAACAATTTTTCCATAATTAACATTTAATACCTAAAGTTTCCATGTAGCAGCCGTTACCATGTAGTAAGTGCGGTGTTCAACACAATATTTATCATTAACTGTTCACACAAGGAAATTTCCAGAACGCAAGAGGCAACAAACCAAAACAGATTCTATCTGCAGTTAAGACTGTGTCTGTAAACTAACTCTCTGTTTCAATAGACCAATCGCTCCTGATGTGGAGCAACCCTGATTCGGCAATGATAAAACTTTTGGAACAGAACACAGTTTGAAGGGACATGATGACACTGATCTTTGCTCTTGTATCAACGATGGCTGTGACACGAATGTTGGCAAAAGAAATCTTAATCGAAGCCTGTACCTGTTCATCATAAATGTCATTAATGTCTTGAGGTTCTTTGTCAGGTGCAAGGTCATCTCGTAAGTCGGTCTCATGGTCGTACCGAATCGCATTAAAATACTCAGAACCAGAGGATTCGTTAGTGTCCCCACTCGAAACCGCAGCGACCTCTAGGAGGCTGAAAGGCGCTGTCTCTAATTTTCCATGGAGGTGGAAAAAGATAACGCATTGAACTTCCTCGACGCCCTTGTCCACCGCAAACGAAATGGGTGCCTCGGCCACAGCGTCTACAGAAAACCCACCCACACACAGACCTGTACCTGCACACTACCAGCCATCATCATCCAGCACAGAAGCGCACAGTGTTACAAACATTGGTGCATCGTGCGAGAGTAATATCAGACGACAGCCTGCCCCACGAACTGAGCCACCTACGCTAGGTTTTCAGGGATAACGGCTACATCATCAAGTGAAAGAAGTGATTTCTGGGAAATATCAGAATAAGACCAGTGACGAAGAGCAGGAAAAGAAACTTGCTTTGATGCCATTCTGTGGCTCTGTGTCGGGCAAGATAAGCCGCCTGTTGAAAAGACACAAGATCAAATCGATCTTCAGGCCTCCAACGAAAATCCGTCAATTGCTGAGACCAGTCAAAGACGCTGTAGGTCTCAGAACACCAGGAGTCTACGAAATACCTTGTGAGTGTGGCCAGAAGTACATCGGACAAACAGTACACTCTGTGGAACAACGCAGGAAACAACGCGAGAGGTATTATCGCCTACGCTATCCAGAGAAATCTGCGTTAGCTGAGCATGCATTAGAAAACGGTCACCACATAAAATTTGACGATACCTCTGTCATGGCTCGCACTAACGGCTTCTGGGACAGTTTAATACAGGAAGCTATTAAAAAAAAAAATTACCACAAACACCCTGAATAGAGGCTGTGGCTTACAGCTCAGTGCTGCGTGGGATCCAGCGATCGCGCGGTTGAAAACGGCACGTCGAACGCCCACTCAAAACATGCCCATATATGGCAATGTTACGGGTACCAGTGACGTCACAGCCGGCAGCTAGCGTATATTAGGGCGCACCAACAGCCCACTGGCAGTCATACACTTGACAATGGCCAAGGAGTGCTTGGCCGAAAGCTCGTGTAGTTTTAACCAATTGACGCTGTTAGAAACCAGGGACATTTTATTCAATGTTATCGCCGCGAGACTCTGCATTCATATATAACTTTGATTGTACACAGGGCCATTTGAAATATTACCACTCGATTGTGAAGAATTTCCATACTGCTCAGAAGCAGAATTAAATGGCCGGTTTCAATACTGATGGTTATAAATTGGGTGGTATCTCTGCTGATTACTGTAATTGGTTTTCTGCTTCCGTTTAAAGTTATTGCCGTTTGCGTTTTCATAACGGCTGGCAGGTTGGTAGCAAAGATCGCAGTAGCGCGTTCTCTCCTTCGGCACATTGTCGTCCGCGTGCGATGCATTCTGCTGGCTGCCAGGGAAGAATTTGCCGCTGCCAACCTTGGAGCGCACATCCTCGCTAATTAAATCTAAAGAATCCAGCACAGAAAGGAATGCATCCGTGTCTTCTTCGGACAAATTTACTAGTTCCCCTCTGATAGACACTGGGAGTTTGCTTTTGAGAATCATAATTACGTCCTAGGAAGTAATCGGAGAATCCTAGAATTTAATTTTTGCTACATACTTCCCAAAGTATCGCCGGAGACTTCCTTGCTTCTCATTGAAAATTTCCGCTCAATATACCTCCTTCCTTAATCTCTGCTGTATCCCGCCACTCCAAAATTTTGCCAAGAACATTTTATCAAACTCTTTATAATTCCTACTCGTGTCTACCATTGCCGTTCCCCATAATGCTGCATCACCAGAAATAAATCCAGTGACGAACTGAATACGCTGTCTGTCTGTCCAGCTCCTGGGAAATATGCCAGAAAAATTCTTTAGAAACACGATCAGGTGTATTTCTCTCTTCTGCGGATGAAAAACAGAGAAAGTACGATGCTGAATCACAATTGTGGACGGATCATTTATTCTCCCCACTCAGGGCTCAGCAGGTTTGTTGTTTTGTATGTAATCAGGCGGTGAACCATAAGAGGTTGACTGACATTCGTCACCGTCTAAATAGTTGTTCCCTATAGTTTGCGTATGCCTGTGCGGATTTTCTACCCAGTTTCTCAGCATTCTGACTTCGTCTACTACTTTCTACTTCCACTCAGGAAGATCCCGTGTAAGTGTCCTCCGAATCTGTCCCAATTCAGACACCACTGTTGCTCCTGACTTACCACGAGCAGCTAAGATTTCATATGTTACATCCTTGACAGTCTCACTAAGCTCCTCCCTGACCTTCTTTCGATTAAATATCTTTACCCTTCATCAATTCGCCTGTTCTTCGGTACTGATTGATTCTATCTGCCTCGACAGATCCTATACTACACTTTCAATGTCAGTTGCCGCATTTCTAACTGAATTTTTTGGCAGCTGCCTGAATTTTTGTGTTTAATGTTCCAGATACTTCAGCTGTTTCACCTTTCACCTGTTTCTGCATTTTATGAATTTGACCCATGATCTTAGTTTGCACCTCACCCAACTGGGTATTTAATTCAGCCGTAATTTCTTGATGCAGATCTGTTTTGATTGTGCTTAGCTGTTTTTTTTTACTGATTCGCTAACAGCATCTAATCGGGTGTTAACAGTCTCATTTTGTGTTTTTACTGATTCGCTTACAGCGTCTAATCGGGTGTTAACAGTGACATTTTGTGTTTTTATAGTCTCATTTACTGCGCCAAACTGTTGTTTCAGCATTTCCATTAACGCACCGAAACCATTTGTAGCTGCACCGCGAGTTTGGACTTTAGGGTCACTTTCCCCTGTTACAGAGATAGTTAGATCAGTTTCCACACGGGAACTTACCGTTCGCTATCGTAAAGGGTATAGAATACCGTTAACATCTCCACTCCCGTCTCCTCTTGTCACCTGTCTGTGTTTACTATCTGCCATTTTTGTTAGTAAGACACGTGCTACTGATCCACTACGCAAGGTTTTCGTCGTTTGTCAGTGACGTGGTGCACTGCTTGCTGGGAGTCTGTAAAGAGCACTGCTCTCGCGTGAGCAACAAGTCAAATTCTATGTGGCGAGAAGACAAGATGCGACCTAAACGTTTCAGACAAATTAATGAAGGTTTTCTTCACTGCAAATTGCACACAATATCCACCACGCTGAAAATGTAATACAGCTAATCTAAGAATGGAGAAAAAAATTTGTATTATCAGCTACGAAGAATTTTACTTTGAAAGATAAAATAAAGCAGATTTTCTATAGCGGGAAGGAGATAGAAATGATGTGGATCGACTTGGAAAAGCAACGTCGCTACTGAAGCACTATACTGCGTATGCAAAATTCTGACTTACTTTTTTGATGACTTGATCACCGATATGTTGTCTCAACAAAATCGCGTCTCTTTTGTTTTCCTTCTTCTCGGTAATTAAACTGCGTTATCGACCAGCATATTTCCCGTCTTTCTCTCAGAGGGATGATGTGTACATGAAACGACAGAAAATTTATTAACACAAGCACATAGAAAATTTTCCAAGTATTTGAACTAGTTTTTGGTCAGGTCACTGTTCGGGCGCCAAATGTGATGTAATAAAATAAAAGTGATGTTATTATTCAGTGGAAAAGTTGGAATTTGAGATTTCGTTTACTGTTTTATCAATCACAATTGGCGTAAGAATCATGGATTGACCATTGTCATAAGATATTGCATTATGAAATGTGAATAGTCTTTACTTGAAGGTATGCGTGGCTTGATTAAGAAATTGGATTATCGTTCTCTCTCAGTACTTCATGATCGTAGATACGATCATTCCCGGTTGTGAAGTTTTTATTATGAAAAAACAATTTCCTAAGGGACCAGAAAGTTCTTAAGGGCGCAAAACAACTGTAACACCACACAAAAGGGGAACTGGATATCAAAGCTGACGCAAGAAGACGATAAAACAGTTTTTTTAATATAACACGCGCATTGTACTGTTGATTTTGGTGTCTGTAATCTTAGCAAAATGCATAATTAAAATGAAAATAATACTGAGGAGATGATAGGAATGAGCACTGATAAATGGTTTAATATATCCAGAGCTAATATTTATTATAACTAAAACATATATCGTACCTCATGCTTAGTACAACAATGATGGTAGATTTTTATGTCCGTTTCATGTCCATTGAGCGCTCTTTTATATAGCCATTGTCCTCTTGAGTCGCCCGTTTTTATACATTTAATAAAAATTAGATCGAACTGCCACAGATCTGCGTCCGTCTTACTTATGAAAAACAGTACAAGTGTTTTGAGCTTAAGGCTTCATTTGTTCTCCAGCGAACAAAACAGTGAAGGATCATATACCGATCCGTACTCTTCTGTTTATATTGCCGCCCAAAGACAACGAATTACATAATTTAGGAAATTCCACAGTCGCTATGCGACGCCATGTTATACATTAATTATTCTTTATAAACAAGTATTCGCCTTCTGGGTGAAAGTGTTAACAATTTGCTGTTTTAATGAAGCCAAAAATATCGAATATCACAAATTGCACTGTCTAGGTTCGCATTACAACACGGACATGAACGAAAGTTTAAAAATAGGATACCAGTTTATACACAACAACAAGAAACAGCAATAGACGAAGTTACAGCCCCAATAGAAACACTTTTTGTTTACTACACTCACGCTGTCATTTTTGTTTGGCAAAATTGTATGTTTTGTGTCATAAGCATACAAACAGAGCGAACATGAATGTGAAGTGACAGCGTGTCGTTTTGCTGCAGCACCTGTGTAGCTGTCGACTAAGGGAGGGCAAAAAGAGTGGATGAAATTCAGTGCACGCACGTCCCATCTGACAAACAGACCTGCTGCAAAAGTATCACTTGCCCTCTCTCCACGTAACATTGCGGGCCTCTTGGAAAATAATACTTTTTGCAAAAAACAATCATCACATCAACAGCAATAGAACCACTGAACGACGAATCCAGAGCCACGGGTACCCGACTGCGTTAGTGCGACTGGTTATGGGGAGACAAGCAACATAAGCGTTAAAGGTGGAGAAGCCTGATCAAAAATTTCGGGTTTGCAGCCGGTCGTCGTAAACTTAATTGCACGACAAGCCTTACAATAGACCGCTAGAGAATCGAGTTTGCAGCATTCTCAGAGAAAATTTTCACCCGTTTCATTGTAATATAATATCATACTTTTCTTTTCCGGTTTTCCCACAGTCCGTCGTTCACTTCCGTACAATTCCGCGTTTCAGACGTACAGTTTTAGAAAATTCTCCCTATTATTAAGACCCACGTATAATACTATTAGCGTTATTTTATCAAGGAGTGCTATCTTTCTCTGTCTATTCTGTTTCTTTGCTAGGGACATTTTATAAATAATACGCAGGTTAGTATTACTGTGGATTGCTTCATGCAACAACAACGAAAATTACGTCAAATGTAGTTGTAAGCTTGAGAAAGAAGCTTGTTCTCCTTTTATTTCTTTTTTCGCTGTGTGCTCTAATATAAAATACGCGAGAGGCAGGAGACTTGGCTACTGTTGACTGTTGAAAGATCGGAGGTCTTACATCGAGATCGAAAAAAATGAAGATCGTAGCAAAAACCCGATAAGAATTCCAGAGAGCTTTAAGCGAAGTTCGTGGTGAGTTTACAGTGGACCGTAGCTCGGTTAGTCGTCGTATGCGCATCTGGAAAGCCAAAAAGTCAACACATGAATGAAATGTGAAACTTGTAACAGATTCTCTTGAAGAAGATCGCAGAGCGACTTGTGAGGTACTCTCTGAAGCCACGGGAATTCCATCAACATCAGCATTCCGTATTTTGACATGATTTGAAGAAGAGAAAAATTTCTCCTTAATGGGTTACACACTGACTGCTGAAGAGAAGGAGAAAGATCTGGATATTGCAAACTTGTTCAAAGAACGATTCCACCGTGAAGATCAAGAATTCTTGTGCCATATTCTCGCTAATGATGAAACGTGAATTAGAGACTTTGACCCAAGTTGAAATCACAGCCCAGTGACTGGAGAGCTTCAGATTCCCCACGTACAAAATAATTTTGCCCATCGCAATCGAAGCTTAAGTAAATGATGATTGTTGCTTATGATCAACAAGGCAGAGTCCCAGGTGAAACAAGTGTCATAGCACTGTATTATGCGAATCCTGAACAGAAAAATGCACATATCCTGACCTCAGTTGCTCGAGACTCAGCCACTCATTCCCCACGAAAATGCTCGCCTTCAAGTCGACAATGCTGTAGCCCAAAAACTGCGTGATTACGGATGGGAAGTGTTTTCGTATGCTCCCTACAGCCCGGACATGAGTCCACCAGACTTTGACTTGTTCCAGAAGTTGAAGAATCCCATGTGTGGACTTCGTCATCTTTCTCTCGAAGAGCTTTCTACCATCATTACCCGAGCCATTCGAGAGATGAACGGAAGTTGGGATTCACACATAGAGAAGCCAACACAACGTTACGACAGATGCTTCAGTGGGAACGATGGCTTTGTAGAGAAGTAGCTGGAAGGTGTAACTAAGTGTTGCAAACAGAACATTTTTTATTTCCACTTCCATTTCGCGACCGATCGCACCTTAATTTTCGAATACACCAATCACGCCTACAAATGTGCTTCACTTTAACAGTCCTAGAATTAAAATAAATAAAATAACTCTCAACATAGATGTTAATAATAAAATAAATTTGTTTCACTTAATTACTCTACATCTGAGAATCACAACATAAAAATATTCACGGCAAAGGAATCTCTGACACCAGCTGCAGGTTGGGAACCACGCACTTTTACATACTGAACAAAGCATATTACCAATGTCAAAACAGTATTTCGGAAACCTCTTACTCGCTCCAGCGTATAGTAAAGTACTCGTCGCTCTGGAATTGCGCGGCTGCGGTGGGGCGGAGCCACTGACAAACAGTCGGTGCACGCGGAAATGCTGTGCTTCCAGAAGCTCGTAACTGCATGCTGTCTGAATAATTGCCTAAATCTCCCCGTAGTGTGGCCTGTAGGGGCCTGTGTCTTACAAGTGTTCTTTTGTCTCCTTAAAATATGGAATGATGATTCCTTGCTAGTGTAAGTAGGCTGTTCAGGTTTTTATACTTGTAACGCCGCGTATGCAAGTAGGCTGTTTAGGTTTTTATATTGGTAACACCACATAGCGCTCTGTATGAAAATCACTGGCTGTGCTGTGTGCAGTCTGTGGATGGTTTGCATTGTTGGAATTTGCTATTGTAGTGTTGGGCAGTTGGCTGTTAACAGCGCGCACTCAGACATTTCTCTCTTTACTTATTCAGATCATCACTAAACTGACTACACAACATTTTTAGCGCAACGCAATCTGACTTTTAATAATCCCTACAAAATAATGGCCGTGACTAACAATAACCTATACCTTTCATGAATCACTTACCTCACAAAAATCTTCATTACTCAAACTACTGCAATACAGCGACCGCCACTACTGCCAGCTAAATAAAAGATTGAAACTACTGAAGGCACTAACTACTGATAGTCATAGTTAGCAAATGAAAGATTTTGATAGAGAACAAACAATGTATTTACCTTAATAGTGTTCAAAAGTCATTATATATATATATATATATATATATATATATATATATATATATATATATATATATATATCCCCCATGAACCATGGACCTTGCCGTTGGTGGGGAGGCTTGCGTGCCTCAGCGATACAGATGGCCGTACCGTAGGTGCAACCACAACGGAGGGGTATCTGTTGAGAGGCCAGACAAACGTGTGGTTCCTGAAGAGGGGCAGCAGCCTTTTCAGTAGTTGCAGGGGCAACAGTCTGGATGATTGACTAATCTGGCCTTGCAACATTAACCAAAACGGCCTTGCTGTGCTGGTACTGCGAACGGCTGAAAGCAAGGGGAAATTACAGCCGTAATTTTTCCCGAGGACATGCAGCTTTACTGTATGATTAAATGATGATGGCATCCTCTTGGGTAAAATATTCCGGAGGTAAAATAGTCCCCCATTCGGATCTCCGGGCGGGGACTACTCAGGAGGATGTCGTTATCAGGAGAAAGAAAACTGGCGTTCTACGGATCGGAGCGTGGAATGTCAGATCCCTTAATCGGGCAGGTAGGTTAGAAAATTTAAAAAGGGAAATGGATAGGTTAAAGTTAGATATAGTGGGAATTAGTGAAGTTCGGTGGCAGGAGGAACAAGACTTCTGGTCAGGTGACTACAGGGTTATAAACACAAAATCAAATAGGGGTAATGCAGGAGTAGGTTTAATAATGAATAGGAAAATAGGAATGTGGGTAAGCTACTACAAACAGCATAGTGAACGCATTATTGTGGCCAAGATAGATACGAAGCCCACACCTACTACAGTAGTACAAGTTTATATGCCAACTAGCTCTGCAGATGATGAAGAAATTGAAGAAAAGTACGATGAAATAAAAGAAATTGTTCAGATAGTGAAGGGTGACGAAAATTTAATAGTAATGGGTGACTGGAATTCGAGTGTAGGAAAAGGGAGAGAAGGAAACATAGTAGGTGAATATGGATTGGGGCTAAGAAATGAAAGAGGAAGCCGCCTAGTAGAATTTTGCACGGAGCACAACTTAATCATAGCTAACACTTGGTTTCAGAATCACGAAAGAAGGTTGTATACGTGGAAGAACCCTGGAGATACTAAAAGGTATCAAATAGATTATATAATGGTAAGACAGAGATTTAGGAACCAGGTTTTAAGTTGTAAGACATTTCCAGGGGCAGATGTGGACTCGGACCACAATCTATTGGTTATTACCTGTAGATTAAAACTGAAGAAACTGCAAAAATGTGGGAAATTAAGGAGATGGGACCTGGACAAACTGAAAGAACCAGAGGTTGTACAGAGTTTCAGGGAGAGCATAAGGGAACAATTGACAGGAATAGGGGAAAGATATACAGTAGAAGAAGAATGGGTAGCTCTGAGGGATGAAGTAGTGAAGGCAGCAGAGGATAAAGTAGGTAAAAAGACGAGGGCTGCTAGAAATCCTTGGGTAACAGAAGAAATATTGAATTTAATTGATGAAAGGAGAAAATATAAAAATGCAGTAAATGAAGCAGGCAAAAAGGAATACAGACGTCTCAAAAATGAGATCTACAGGAAGTGCAAAATGGCTAAACAGGGATGGCTAGAGGACAAATGTAAGGATGTAGAAGCTTATCTCACTAGGGGTAAGATAGATACTGCCTACAGGGAAATTAAAGAGACCTTTGGAGATAAGAGAACCACTGGTATGAACATCAGGAGCTCAGATGGCAACCCAGTTCTAAGCAAAGAAAGGAAAGCAGAAAGGTGGAAGGAGTATATAGAAGGTTTATACAAGGGTGATGTACTTGAGGACAATATTATGGAAATGGAAGAGGATGTAGATGAAGACGAAATGGGAGATACGATACTGCGTGCAGAGTTTGACAGAGCACTGAAAGACCTGAGTCGAAACAAGGCCCCCGGAGTAGACAACATTCCATTAGAACTACTGACGGCCTTGGGAGAGCCAGTCATGACAAAACTCTACCAGCTGGTGAGCAAGATGTATGACACAGGCGAAATACCCTCAGACTTCAAGAAGAATATAATAATTCCAATCCCAAAGAAAGCAGGTGCTGACAGATGTGAAAATTACCGATCTATCAGTTTAATAAGTCACAGCTGCAAAATACTAACGCGAATTCATTACAGACGAATGGAAAAACTGGTAGATGCGGACCTCGGGGAGGATCAGTTTGGATTCCGTCGAAATGTTGGAACACGTGAGGCAATACTGACCTTACGACTTATCTTAGAAGAAAGATTAAGAAAAGGCAAACCTACGTTTCTAGCATTTGTAGACTTAGAGAAAGCTTTTGACAATGTTGACTGGAATACTCTTTTTCAAATTCTAAAGGTGGCAGGGGTAAAATACAGGGAGCGAAAGGCTATTTACAATTTGTACAGAAACCAGATGGCAGTCATAAAAGTCGAGTGGCATGAAAGGGAAGCAGTGGTTGGGAAAGGAGTGAGACAGGGTTGTAGCCTCTCCCCGATGTTATTCAATCTGTATATTGAGCAAGCAGTAAAGTAAACAAAAGAAAAATTTGGAGTAAGTATTAAAATTCATGGAGACGAAGTAAAAACTTTGAGGTTCGCCGATGACATTGTAATTCTGTCAGAGACGGCAAAGGACTTGGAAGAGCAGTTGAACGGAATGGACAGTGTCTTGAAAGGAGGATATAAGATGAACATCAACAAAAGCAAAACGAGGATAATGGAATGTAGTCAAATTAAATCGGGTGATGCTGAGGGAATTAGATTAGGAAATGAGACACTTAAAGTAGTAAAGGAGTTTTGCTATTTAGGAAGTAAAATAACTGATGATGGTCGAAGTAGAGAGGATATAAAATGTAGACTGGCAATGGCAAGGAAAGCGTTTCTGAAGAAGAGAAATTTGTTAACATCGAATATAGATTTATGTATCAGGAAGTCGTTTCTGAAAGTATTCGTTTGGAGTGTAGCCATGTATGGAAGTGAAACATGGACGATTACTAGTTTGGACAAGAAGAGAATAGAAGCTTTCGAAATGTGGTGCTACAGAAGAATACTGAAGATAAGGTGGATAGATCACGTAACTAATGAGGAGGTATTGAATAGGATTGGGGAGAAGAGAAGTTTGTGGCACAACTTGACTAGAAGAAGGGATCGGTTGGTAGGACATGTTTTGAGGCATCAAGGGATCACAAATTTAGCGTTGGGGGGCAGCGTGGAGGATAAAAATCGTAGAGGGATACCGAGAGATGAGTACACTAAGCAGATTCAAAAGGATGTAGGTTGCAGTAAGTACTGGGAGATGAAGCAGCTTGCACAGGATAGAGTAGCATGGAGAGCTGCATCAAACCAGTCTCAGGACTGAAGACAACAACTATATATATATATATATATATATATATATATATATATCAGTTCATCACATCCAGTCTTACAAATTTACTGTCTCTGATGGACACACGTCCAGATCGTCTGCTCTCAAAACTCCGCCATCTCTCTCCCCACATCCACCACTGCTGGCGGCTCACCTCCAACTGCGCAACGTTACGCGCTGTTAACTGCCAACTACCCAACTCTACAATAGCAAATTCCAACAATGCAAACCAGCCACAGACTGCACACAGCACAGCCAGTGATTTTCATACAGAGCGCTATGTGGCGTTACCAATACAAACACCTAAACAGCGTACTTACTTAGCGCTACGTGGCGTTACCACTATAAAAACCTTGACAGCCTACTTACACTAGACCCATAGAGAACTGAGGTTTTAGTGGCACTATGCACGCGAATCCAATTGTTGGAGTCCCTAGAGGGTAACGGATGATGGGACTTCAGTATTTCGTCGTCGACTGCGTTTTAGACAAAAAATGTCTAAAAAATACATCTGTATGAGCAATAGCGCAGATTAGACAGATGTTAAGAGTTGCGGCTGAACAGTTTAGTTTCCATTTTGCTGTAGGGTCTGCAATAAAAAGAGTTAAGTGGTTCACTAGTGCACCAGATAGAACCTCTAACGTACTGAGCAAGGTAGCGCGACAGCCAGTTTTGTCCCCTCTGGACAAATGCAAAACTAGCGGCGCAGGGGCATCTACTGCACTTTGGGACGCGAGTGTTGTTAATAAATACAGGAGGAGCTGGTCGGCTGTGACCGTCGGACCGGCTGTCTGCGAGCAGCCGCTGGCGCCAGATATTTACGGGTAATTCACAGCGCTGGCCTTCCACAGCAGCGCCAGCGTCTGTTTTCCATTGCTAATTTAATGGGCGGTGCCAGTAAATTGGCGCAAGAGGCGCGCAAGAAACCAGCTGCCCGGGAAGTGGCCCATCCGGGCGCGACCGTGTTTCGCCGGCGGACGCGCGGCAAAAAACTCCCGCCGCCAAGCGGAAGTGTCCCCTTCTGCAACAGCTGCATAAATTTTTAACTGGACCCCAATGGCGGCGACGCCTGCAATACTGGCGACCCCCGCTTCAAGTACGGTATTTGAATGTGTTTGTTGGTTTGCTGTCCTCTGCAGTCCCCAAACCGGTTGGTTGCGACTCTCCGTGTTAATTCGTCTTCACCTCTGCATCACTAACGCAACGTTCATCCACCCGAACGCGGTTACTGTACTGGCGCCTTGGTATCCGCCTGAACAAACTCTTGCGCCACACACTCCCCTCCGCTACCAAACTGACTGTTTCTTAATAACTTACGGTGCGCTCCATCAACCCGACCCTTCTTAGCGTCAAGTTCTGCTACTGGTTTTATTTTCTCTCCTGTACGATGAAGCATCACATTTCAGAACTTTGTAAGACGGAAAAAAGAAGACGCGCGACGAAGGATTTATACAAACGGGTCACAGAATGATATCCATACAGCTATCGACGCACAGTGCACAACTGTAAACTTGCTGTGGGCGATGAACGAATTTATTTATTTATTTCTCAAGTAAGGACCAACTAGCTGTTATATTGTAGGTCGCACATTTTGTGACTTTATATTATACACATTGAGGTTTATTACAAGTACATTTTTTTGAGAATTTTACAAAAGAATAAAATAAAAAATATAAAAATACTAAAAAGTGCGAATGTATATTTGCAATTTTTTTAAAACTTGTTGTAAGTTAGATAATGATAGTAAATAAGATACATAATAGCTTCTAGATGCATTTTAAATTAAAATTAAAAGCGTATTTAGTGGAAGAAATAAGAGATGGCAATTTGAGTTAAACATGACATGACAGTTTTTCCCTTTGTACCTTCTGCGTGTTTCGTTACATCTGTTATGTATGTTAACTTGGCTGTGGTGATAATTAATTAATAATGTACTGATTAATTAGGTTACAATGTGTTTCCTAACTCAAGGTAATGGTGGAGATTATGAGGTGATATAATATGTCAGAGTCAGTTTTGCAGGTGTGAGGGCTCGTTAAAATTTCGAGCCAGTCGCACCTGGTGCAGGGAAAGAGAATGAAATGTCACGTCTTCAAATAGTGTTACATGCTATGAAATGGTATAACAGCCAACTACATAGATACATTTTCAGATTGATTCGATATAGTGTTGCAAAACCTGAGCTTACTTTTACTTTGTTTGTATACGTAATTCGTGTTGACTTCCTATGTGTGACATAGCATCCGAGTCTGTGTTTGTACCTGTATCGTTTACTATGTACTGCGGATCTGTCACATGTGTAGCCCCGTCTTATTCTAGCGTATTCCCGTGACTAATGCCGCGTGCAGTGCTTGCAATGCTTCGACTCCGATGTTGTTCATAGAGTTCCAGTCATCTTGTCTGCAATTTTACTGTCTTGTGTCCTGGGCCCCCAATACCTGTTCTCACATGTTCCAGCGCATCGCAGATGAGCGCTATATATTCTCACCACGGGCACAAGTGTGAGTCTGTTTTAGGCTAAATCTGTGGACGTGCACAGGACACGGGCCGTGGCCCGTGAAAAAGTGCACAGTGACGCGTGTCGGGTTTAGGTGTTTCAGATTCATCCGCTCTCGGATACTGGCGAAGAAAGAGGAGACCTGGCTTTCATTATCAGTTTTGTGCCACTCTGTTTGTCATGTATCAGTTCTCCACTTCTTTAATTTCCATCTAGAAAGTATTTACTGAGTTAACGAAGGCGGTGTTGACCTGATGTACTCGATGATACCCTTTAGCTATACTGTCTAAGAAATACCAAATTAAGATCAGCCTGAAGATGCCTAAATGAGGGGAAACGCGCAGTTGATATATAAAAAAACTAAAATTGCAACCAAGACTGTTTTCAACTAATACTACTAAACACTGATTTGCTGATTCGTGAAACAGATGGAAGAATTTCTTTAATTTCCGTTTGTCGGTTGTGTTTTGTGTAGTTATTTTCCGTATTTTGTCGCGTCTGCCGATGGACGAATGTATGAAGCTGAAGCGAAATTTCACGATAAAGCTGGCAAGGTTAGTAAACAGTGGACATATCTGTACAAGGGCATAAAATCTTAGAAAAATTTCGTTCCGCGTGTTCAGTTGGACAGTAACAAAGCCTCGCAAGTAGGTGCTTCAACAATATACGCAGATGTCAGCATTTGACACAGGACGTCTAGTTGTGCTCAAAGCAGACGGCTGCAGCCAGCGGCGAATCGCTCGACATGTGAGTAAAGTGTTGTCACTGTTGGACGGTGTTGGCAGAAATAGGTGAACAATGACCGAACACAGCGTCAAAAAGGAAGCGGTCGACCTAGAGAGACGACAGAACGTAATGGAGGAGAAGCCGTCAGAAAGGCTCTCAGAGCTCCGGATCCATCCTTATTATCGATCCGACGTGCAACTGGTGCTCCAGGAACTACAAGGACCATTAACAGGCGGCTCACAGATAGGGAGCTAAGCTCACTGCGCCCTTTGCACCGACTGCCATTGACGTCTGTACACCAGCAGGCCCGTTTTCAGTGGTGTGAGGCACGTTTTGCCTGGAATCTCACACTCTAGTGTAACCGTCTGCAGTGAGTCTCACTTCGAGCTGAACCCCAACGACAGGCGTAGACTTGTCTGGGAAATCTCCGGTGGGATACCAACCTAACTGTCGCCCGCCATACGTGCCGATAACCAGTAGTGATGGTCTCGTGTCCCATTTCATAGCAGGACCCCTTTGTCATCCATGGCACCCTCACAGCACAGCGTAAGGAGAGATATTGGACGCTCCGTTTTGTTAGGCTTAATTTCAATCCATCCTGGGCTTACATTTTAGCTAACTAACGCCCGCCCGCACACAGCCAGAGTTTCATCTGCTTGTCTTCGCGCTTGCCAGACCCTGACTTCGCCATCAGGGTCGTCGGATTTCTGCCAAATTGAGAACTTTTGGATCATTATGGGGAGGGCGCTTCAACCATCTCGGGAGCTTGGGGATCTAGAGCGCCAACTGGACAGAATTTGGCGCAATTTCCAACATATCTATTAGTCAATGCCCAGTCTAATAACAGCCTGCATAAAGGCCAGACATGGATCAACATATTATTAACTTGCTCTATTTTTGGATGTCTTTCCCTTGGGTTTGAGCACTATGGGACTTAACATCTGAGGTCATCAGTCCCCTAGAACTACTTAAACCTAACTAATCTAAGGACATCACACACATCCATGCCACAGGCAGGATTCGTACCTGCGACTGTAGCAGTCGCGCGGTTCCAGGCTGAAGCGCCTAGAACTGCTCCGTCACTCCGGCCGGCTCTAAACAGTAATCATTTGGCTCTTTGTATATGTACATCACACCCACCTATTTCCATCCCATTAGCGTGATTCCCTCGTGGTACGTCGTTTTACTGTAGTGTCATTCATATTTCCTATCCAGACACGGCTAAACTCCACAAAAGTAACTCAAAACTGCTGATATAAATATTTATTTTCCATATTAACAAATTTCCTTTTTTCAGAAACACTTTCTTGCTATTACCAGTCTGAATTTTATATTCTATCTATTTCTGCCATACAGCTATTTGATGCCCGAATAGAAATACTCACCTATTATTTTTACCGCATAATTTTCTACTGTTGCATCACAAATAATTAGTTGGGGACGGCTGAGTAAAATTGGAACACCTTTCACAGGTAATGCAAGAATCCATGGAAGCAGGTTCAGTTATGGCCAGCGAGGCGATGTTACGTCTACGGCTGCCTGTTGATACGGCAAGTACTGTCGGCCACCCTGCACAGTAGTGATATCGTGGACGCAGGAGAAAAGCGGAGGTGCTGTGTCGTAGATGACTTGACTGTTTCGCATCCGAGCCACGGTCGTGTTGAGACTTATGGCACGTATAAACATATTTATAGTCGGAGGCACTGCAGTCAGGGGGATGAGGGGGCACCTGCAGAATGTGCCATTCCTAGCTGCGGACCTGCTGCTTGCACTGAGTCCGGTGCTGTGGACACAGCAACCTCCAGCGGGTGGGCTACGTATGAACACCCCTCACCCCCTAGCGAGGGAGTCTTCCATCTGAGGCTGCGGTCGTTCAGCCACCATCGCCCGTGAGAGCAAAGTCCTAGCTTGCAAAGTTCTTAGAAATGTGGATTTTCAGTTGTCTACAGGCATTGTTGAAGGTTGAAAATTTGTGCCGGATGGTTTTTCGAACCCAGATTCTCCGCTGTCTAGAAAGATTGCTTTAAGTGCCTCAGCCGTCTGGATCCAAATTCTCAACATGTTACGCTCAAATAGCACCTCCATCCATTATACCCTTTGCGCTGCGCTAAATCCCTCAAGGATTCCACATTGCGAGCCACCACCACCTAGAGCTGTGGTCAGCGTCGTTGTACTACCATTGTCGTCGTCACCTGCCAGCCGCACGACGCTGCAAGCTGTGGCTCTGAGCACTATGCGACTTAACTTCTGAGATCATCAGTCGCCTAGAACTTAGAACAATAACTAACCTAAGGACATCACACACATCCATGCCCGAGGCAGGATTCGAACCTGCGACCGTAGCGGTCGCTCGGCTCCAGACTGTAGCGCCTAGAACGGCACGGCCACTCCGGCCGGCGCTGCAAGCTGTAAGGGCGTGCTCCTTCACAGGCCGTGTCCAGCTTGCGTCCTGGCAGCCAAAACTTCTCCACATATTGTCAGGATTGTTGTTGCTGATGCACAGTAAGTGAATGTTCCAACAATTATGTTTTCACGACAACAGATACTAAATTGTACGAGGTATTTACTCGACGCACCACTGTACCCAGATCGGCCGGTCTGGCCAGCGGTTCTAGGCGCTACAGTCTGAAACCGCGCGACCGCTACGGTCGCAGGTTCGAATCCGGCCTCGGGCATGGATGTATGTGATGTCCTTAGGTTAGTTCGGTTTAACTAGTTCTAAGTTATAGGGGACTGATGGCCTCAGAAGTCCCATAGTGCCCAGCCACTGTACCCAGCAGAGCTGAAGTCACTCCCCTGTCCTCTGCACTACTTCATTTGCGTCAGTATTGTTTAATTCACGTACAAACAAACAATACTGTTTTACTTTTCATTACGTTCATCTTTTACCTCATCTCAATATACTCTACATTCTGTTCAAAGTATCTACCTAGTCATTCGCCGTCTCTATCAGAATTATTATGACATAGGCAAAACTTAAAGATTCCTATTTCTTCTCCCTGTATTTTTCTTTTTCTAAATGTCTCCTTTGCTGCTTTTTCTACACCAAAATTCTGTATCGCCTAGGATAGTCAGATATTAACCTGAGATGTGAGTGGCGCTCCAAACTTCAAGATATGGAATAGCTATAAAGAGAACACGACTCCTTCGGCGAATCTCAGACTCAGGAAAAGTGGTGTTTAAGTGATCCATTCGAAATAAGTGGCAAGCTGGTTACGAATGTGTTTAGTGCGCTGAGGTCCAGTGCTGAAAGAGACCGTGGCTCGTGACGATGTGACAGGGCGCCGTGTTCGGTTGGCAGCCTCCTCAGGGGGTTCTCAATAATTTATCGGTCCTCGTAAAGGCTGTTTTCATTGAAATAGATTTTGTAACGTCTGGCAGCCATATTGATTCAATACAGAAAGACTACAACATAATTTTCGCTTGGTTCATTGGATGACAGTTTATTTCATATAGGAATAAATGTTATATAATTCTTATAACAACGAAGAAGTTCGCGACCAGATTACAAGATTCGATGTAAACATCTGGAGTACGTGACACTGAATAAATAGGAAGATACCCAAGTGGAATGGTAGCCTTTCTTGTATTACAGGACTGATCCACTTGCACTTGTTTTATCACACGTACTCAGCCAGGTATTGCCTCTTTCTGCTAAAACAAGAAAGCGCAGGAGAATGTTACTGCGAGCTAAGGGCTTAGACAGGCTTCCGCTAATGAAAACGGTAGGTGGCAGAACTCGGTTCAATTCAACAACGTTATCTGTTTTTATTAAACAGATCTGAAGATGGTCATTATAGATCGAAACCGGTAGTCTGATGTAAAAAATTTGTGTAAGGGACATTTATTCTATTTTCGGGTCACCGTTCAGTTCTCGACCATGTTGTAACTTTTGAACGCTGCTTTTGAAAGTGCTGGCTTGAAAACGAGGCATGGGGGTGCCTATTATTCATTTTAAATCCTGAAATAATGCTGGCACAGAAAATCACCCTCTAACAAATGAGCTGCAACTTCGGTGCAACGGAATTAAATGGACATTGTTATACGGTCACGCTCACTGATTGGAGCGTTTCACATCTCTCTCTCTAATTATCAAACTAGCCAAACCGTTTACCACATAACTTGATCTCTCAAAAACTATGATATCACTATCCTAACTGCTTCAGTTATGACTGCACTATGTTGTTGTTGTTGTTGTTGTTGTTGTGATCTTCAGTCCTGAGACTAGTTTGATGCAGCTCTCCATGCTACTTACTGCAACCTACATCCTTCTGAATCTGCTTAGTGTATTCATCTCTTGGTCTCTATCTACGATTTTTACCTTCCACGCTGCCCTCCAATGGTAAATTTTTTGATCCCTTGATGCCTGCCGGCCGGGGTGGTCAAGCGGTTCTAGGCGCTACAGTCTGGAACCGCGCGACCGGTACGGTTTCAGGTTTGAATCCTGCCTCGGGCATGGATGTGTGTGACGTCCCGAGGTTAGTTAGGTTTACGTAGTTTTAAGTTCTAGGAGACTGATGACCTCAAAAGTTAAGTACCATAGTACTCAGAGCCATTTGAACCATTTTTGAAGCCTCAGAACATGTCCTACCAAGCGGTCCCTTCTTCTTGTCAAGTTGTACCACAAACTCCTATTCTCTCCAATTCTATTCAATATTAGTTATGTGATCTATCCATCTAATCTTCGGCATTCTTCTGTAGCACCAATTTTCAAAAACTTCTATTCTCCTCCTGTCCAAACTATTTATGGTCCATGTTTCACTTCCATACATGGCACACTCCATACAAATACTTTCAGAAACGACTTCCTGACACTTAAATCTATACTCGATGTTAACAAATTTCCCTTCTTCTTGTCAGTCTACATTTTATATCCTCTCTACTTCGACCATCATCAAATATTTTGCTCCCCAAATAGCAAAACTCCTTTACTACTTTAAGTGCCTCATTTCCAGATCTAATTCCCTGAGCATCACCCTATTTAATTCGACTACATTCCATTATCCTCGTTTTGCTTTTGTTGATGTTCATCTTATATCCTCCTTTCAAGACACTGTCCATTCCGTTCAACTGCTCTTCCAAGTCCTTTGCTGTGTCTGAGAGAATTACACTGTCATCGGCGAACCATAAGGTTTTTATTTCTTCTCCACGGATTTTAATACCTACTTCGAATTTTTCTTTTGTTTCCTTTACTGATTGCTCAATATACAGATTGAATAACATCGGGAAGAGGCTACAAAGCCTGTCTCACTTCCTTCCCAACCACTGCTTCCCTTTCATGCCCCTCTATTCTTATAACTGCCATCTGGTTTCTGTTCAAATTGTAAATAACCTTTCGCTTCCTGTAGTTTTACCCATATCAGCTTCAGAATTTGAAAAACAGTATTCCAGTCAACGTTGTCAAAAGCTTTCTCTAAGTCTACAAATGCTAAAAAAGTAGGTTTGCCTTCCCTTAATCTTTCTTCTAAGATAAGTCGTAGGGTCAGTATTGCGTCACGTTTTCCAGCATTTCTACGGAATCCCCGAGGTCGGCTTCTACCAGTTTTTCCAATCGTCTGTAAGGAATTCGCGTTAGTATTTTGCAGCTGAATTACGAAAATGTTTATTTCCAGCCAAACGCAAATTTGGATATTTATAAGTACTTTGATGGTAAATTTAAGCAGCATACAGCGGGTAAAACTAATTAGGACTGGCAAAATGGAGGAGAGATTTCCGTAACTTACCCCTTCATGAAATAAACGGACCACGGAATCTAACGAATTAATACAAAAGCGAAACTGACTGAACCTCACTGGTTGGTGCTCCCCTAAACGTGCAAGTACAGAGGCTCTCACTTTTACAAATGGCTCACATTTATGCGTGAACTAACTCCTTCTTGAAATTACTCCGCTTGAGTTGCCAGGATCACACATGCACTCAACAAAAGCTGCTAGATAGCTGATACGAACTACAGCGTGTTGTCTCGGAAGTAGCATCGAATGGACAGATGGATGCTCCGGAATCTGCGCCAGTAGGCTTTCGTCGCCAGCGTCTCCTATTTCTGTCACGCCCATGAGCGCAGTCCTTACCATCTGGTGTCTTCTCTCCTCGCCGCTCACAGTCAAGTGTCCTCACTCTACGTTCGGGCCGTAAAATTTGCACATCACACGACGTGGAGCAGCCAGAAAAATATGCTAGAACACCAATACGAGCGTTTTTCCGCATCTGTGCGCCAATCGCACCCGTTCTAGCATCAGAAAATTTCCCTCCCTACAGTTCTAAAGCATAGATTCTTATAAGGCACAGAGCTCACCCGATCGCAGACCGTCGTCCCCACACCATTTTAACCCGCATTCACTTCTCGAGAGCAATCGCCCTGCCGAGGGTCTCTGCGGCGTCCCAGGCTCCGTTTGACAAAATCCACCCAACACAACAGAATAGCTTCGCATTCTGCTGGCCGCCCTACAGGCGCCATGCTAACGCAGATCTCATAGGGGCCATAAACAACGCCTGCTCACACCCTTCCATCCAGCGAGCTTCTGGAACGTCCGACTGACGGCGTTCCAGTACTTGGCTGCAGGAGCGCCCCCGCTTTTCTCTCCCTGGTGAGACAAAATACAGTTGTTCCCTGTAAGCGATATTACGGTCAGGAAAATGCCTTCATCCACCAATCAAATCTAGAAATCAATCATTGTCAACAATTTCAAATATACACCTAATTATGCAGCACAATTAATTACTCAGTTAACTGGCCCGTAATCGCTTCTGATAATCCGATTATGGTCTTAAAGTGCAACCAAAGCTTGTCTAAATGACATGCTGCGCTTCACTATAAACTATCGTGCAGGAGATACCGCATGTAGTTCAGGAAGTATGAATTGCACAAGTAATAATTTAAATGAGTCATTTGTCCCACCAGTGAACAACTGCATCATGTGGAAGGGTAAGAAGTAACTTTGCCAGACCTTAAAAAAATCGACAGAGGTAAAGGTGGATAAATGGGCCCCCACTCTGTTTTTTTATATAACACCTTTTAATTTTAGTATAATCACCTAAAATTAACATAAAACATTTCTCTAGTGTGTCCTGCAATAGTTACGACATATTTTGGTCCAACTTTTTAATATTTAAAACAAAATTTTATTTTTTTCATGATACTCTACATTTTGTAGCGTCAAGAATTTGCGCTGGTAATATGGGCCCCAAGGTAGTTTGAAATAGAAAGAAACAAAAATTTGAAAAATATAATTTTATTTAATTTTTCTGTATAATGAAAGAAAGATTCACTCTGAACATTGTTAATTAGTCTACTGGTGGGATGATTTTCACAGCCTACGTCTAGCCTATTTACAATAGTCACACATATAAGCATTTTTTTCGCATCCAGCGCATTCGTATGGAGCCCACATCTCACAGGCTATACACTGGACCCAAAGTTCACCTTCTGTGTCCTTTGAAAAAATCCCTTCACAAAATAGGCATACAGCGTCGTCAACATCAGGGACACAAACACCAACATTTTATTTCTTGTGCAAAGCTGGCAGGCCATGCGCCTGACGTCATTTCTGGTAAGGCTGTAGAATTTGGATTCAATAATGAGAAGATATTTAACCAGTTCGTCTTCAAGTCCCTGTGGTACAACCGGTGGAAAGCCTATGGAGCGTAGAACGAGGGATAAAGTACACTTTAAACGCTTTTTTCAACCCCATTTTTTTCTCTCTTTGTCCCACGATTGCTGTTTCGATTTTTTGGGGGGTACAAGATGTGTTCGAGGCATCAGAAACATAAAGAGTAGCAATATCTGATTGATTTTATGGGGCCCATAATACCAGCAGCAAAAGGGGTCCATATATCCACCCTCGCCATGTTGGGAAAAACGATCTTGCGTACAGTTAGTTTGGTTCGCAACCGACGTTAATTAACGTAAAACGGTATCCAAACAGCAAGCCAAATACATACCTTACCTTAGTTCTACTAATAACATGATAGAAATTTGAGTTTTATTCAAGTAAAAACTAACCTTTCAAACTTTCGATAACAGCCAAAAAATTCACAGCACAACTACCTGTACTCACAAACCATGACAACTACGACGTCTGCGCACTCTACAGTGAAGTTTGGCAACTAGTTTTAGTAGTTCATGTGCTCTCCGCTAGAATTCGTGGCCTGTACTTCCAAAAGTTAGGTATAGTGGGAATTAGTGAAGTTCGGTGGCAGGAGGAACAAGACTTCTGGTCAGGTGACTACAGGGTTATAAACACAAAATCACATAGGGGTAATGCAGGAGTAGGTTTAATAATGAATAGGAAAATAGGAATGCGGGTAAGCTACTACAAACAGCATAGTGAACGCATTATTGTGGCCAAGATATATACAAAGCCCACACCAACTACAGCAGTACAAGTTTATATGCCAACTAGTTCTGCAGATGACGAAGAAATTGAAGAAATGTACGATGAAATAAAAGAAATTATTCAGATAGTGAAGGGAGGCGAAAATTTAATAGTAATGGGTAACTGGAATTCGAGTGTAGGAAAAGGGAGAGAAGGAAACATAGTAGGTGAATATGGATTGGGGCTAAGAAATGAAAGAGGTAGCCGCCTAGTAGAATTTTGCACGGAGCACAACTTAATCATAGCTAACACTTGGTTTAAGAATCAGGAAAGAAGGTTGTATACGTGGAAGAACCCTGGAGATACTAAAAGGTATCAGATAGATTATATAATGGTAAGACAGAGATTTAGGAACCAGGTTTTAAGTTGTAAGACATTTCCAGGGGCAGATGTGGACTCTGACCACAATCTATTGGTTATTACCTGTAGATTAAAACTGAAGAAACTGCAAAAATGTGGGAAATTAAGGAGATGGGACCTGGACAAACTGAAAGAACCAGAGGTTGTACAGAGTTTCAGGGAGAGCATAAGGGAACAATTGACAGGAATAGGGGAAAGATATACAGTAGAAGAAGAATGGGTAGCTCTGAGGGATGAAGTAGTGAAGGCAGCAGAGGATAAAGTAGGTAAAAAGACGAGGGCTGCTAGAAATCCTTGGGTAACAGAAGAAATATTGAATTTAATTGATGAAAGGAGAAAATATAAAAATGCAGTAAATGAAGGAAGCAAAAAGGAATACAAACGTCTCAAAAATGAGATCGACAGGAAGTGCAAAATGGCTAAGCAGGGATGGCTAGAGGACAAATGTAAGGATGTAGAAGCTTATCTCACTAGGGGTAAGATAGATACTGCCTACAGGAAAATTAAAGAGACCTTTGAAGGGAAGAGAACCACGTGTATGAATATCAAGAGCTCAGATGGCAACCCAGTTCTAAGCAAAGAAGGGAAGGCAGAAAGGTTGTAGGAGTATGTAGAAGGTTTATACGAGGGCGATGTACTTGAGGACAATATTATGGAAATGGAAGAGGATGTAGATGAAGACGAAATGGGAGATACGATACTGCGTGAAGAGTTTGACAGAGCACTGAAAGACCTGAGTCGAAACTAGGCCCCCGGAGTAGACAACATTCCATTAGAACTACTGACGGCCTTGGGAGAGCCAACCATGAAAAAACTCTACCAGCTAGTGAGCAAGATGTATGAGACAGGCGAAATACCCTCATAGTTCTAGAAGAATATAATAATTCCAATCCCAAAGAAAGCAGGGGCTGACAGATGTGAAAATTACCGATCTATCAGTTTAATAAGTCACAGCTGCAAAATACTAACGCGACGAATGGAAAAACTGGTAGATGCGGATCTCGGGAAGGTTCAGTTTGGATTCCGTCGAAATGTTGGAACACGTGAGGCAATACTGACCTTACGACTTATCTTAGAAGAAAGATTAAGAAAAGGCAAACCTACGTTTCTAGCATTTGTTGACTTAGAGAAAGCTTTTGACAATGTTGACTGGAATACTCTTTTTCAAATTCTAAAGGTGGCAGGGGTAAAATACAGGGAGCGAAAGGCTATTTACAATTTGTACAGAAACCAGATGGCAGTCATAAGAGTCGAGGGGCATGAAAGGGAAGCAGTGGTTGGGAAAGGAGTGAGACAGGGTTGTAGCCTCTCCCCGATGTTGTTCAATCTGTATATTGAGCAAGCAGTAAAGGAAACAAAAGAAAAATTTGGAGTAGGTATTAAAATTCATGGAGACGAAGTAAAAACTTTGAGGTTCGCCGATGACATTGTAATTCTGTCAGAGACGGCAAAGGAATTGGAGGAGCAGTTGAACGGAATGGACAGTGTCTTGAAAGGAGGATATAAGATGAACATCAACAAAAGCAAAACGAGGATAATGGAATGTAGTCAAATTAAATCGGGTGATGCTGAGGGAATGAGATTAGGAAATGAGACACTTAAAGTAGTAAAGGAGTTTTGCTATTTAGGAAGTAAAATAACTGATGATGGTCGAAGTAGAGAGGATATAAAATATAGAATGGCAATGGCAAGGAAAGCGTTTCTGAAGAAGAGAAATTTGTTAACATCGAGTAATGATTTAAGTGTCAGGAAGTCGTTTCTCAAAGTATTTGTATGGAGTGTAGCCATGTATGGAAGTGAAACGTGGACGATAAATAGCTTAGACAAGAAGAGAATAGAAGCTTTCGAAATGTGGTGCTACAGAAGAATACTGAAGATAAGGTGGATAGATCACGTAACTAATGAGGAGGTATTGAATAAGATTGGGGAGAAGAGAAGATTGTGGCACCACTTGACTAGAAGAAGGGATCGGTTGGTAGGACATGTTTTGAGGCATCAAGGGATCACAAATTTAGCATTGAAGGGCAGCGTGGAGGGTAAAAATCGTAGAGGGAGACCGAGAGATGAGTACACTAAGGAGATTCAGAAGGATGTAGGTTGCAGTAGGTACTGGGAGATGAAGCAGCTTGCACAGGATAGAGTAGCATGGAGAGCTGCATCAAACCAGTCTCAGGACTGAAGACAACAACAACAACAACTTCCAAATATGTAGGGGGCTCATAATACCAGCAGGGGCCTATTTTTCCACCTTTGCCTCTGTAAGTAAACCACTTTCATGCAACAAACACTTTCAGAGAAATTCACACACACACACACACACACACACACACACACACACACACACACACACACACAATTTTCAGAGCCGTACTGGAGAACCGATACTTTGTAACTGCAGTATATCATCTGAAGATGGGCAGCTAGCCTGAAACCAGTCACTGAAAACAAATAATAGCTATCAAAGACTGAAGTGCCATATTTTTATTTAAAGAACTATCGCGGCAATGCCATTAAAAAAATCATGTCTAATTTTGATAAACATAAAAAAGAATTATGGTAGATGCTGTTCATCGAAAAATCGTACTTACGGTCTGCAAACAGTCCAGATCCATTAGAAAAAAGGTAATGAGTTAAATGCAACCAGTGTGTATTCAGATTTACGACACAGATTGAATGTAGGTCGGCGGTTCAGCAGATCTTTTGGCCTCCCTAAACTCACATCTGCATACATCTCCATTTAACAACTTTATAAGAGACAATGATTCGAAACTGCCCGCAATCACCATCATTCATACTGAACAGGACAGATTATCAAGCACATTTGTGTGACATAATGTGTGAGTGGAAATCATATTATTTAAATTGAAACAATCATCTCCATTCGTAAATATGGTGTTTAATTAAGATATACAACTGAATAAAACCTATTAATCAAAAATATTGTGACGCATGACACCACACATAGTATTTCGAAATATTTATGTTATTACTTGTACTGTGTCAATGACAATAAGTGTGAAACTAAACTAAATTCAACTCCGTCCGGACAGGCCATCAAGGCTCAACAGTACTGACCGGCCGACGTGTCATCCTCAGCCTAGAGGCGTCACTAGATGCGGATATGGAGAGGCATGTGGTCAGCACACCACATGCCCGACCGTATGACATGTGTGAAAATACTATACTCAAATAAATCATATAGCTATTTGTATCAACACGAGAACTATTTATCAGTGTAAACTAAGTTCTTGTGTCAAGAATTCCACCCCAATGTGCAACCAAAATACATGATTTCAAAAAAAAAAAACTTCCAAACATAGAAAAAATTAGGAGATTAGTTACACCAATGAAATTACATAAAACATTACAAAAACAATTTATATGGTAACTTGACAGACCTGCTGAAAGAGAAACAGGGTTTGAAGTAAGTGTGCAGATCACTTTCGTGAAATCACTTTCCTTACAGACATTCACTTGATACCTCCACAGGCTCTCCCTGCACTCGCAACCCTTCTGGACCTCTCTTGATTGGCTCGGTGGGTCTGAAGTTGCTGTGCACCTCGGGTGTGGCCTCTCGAGGAGCATGGACAACGAACTCCTCTCACGAGTGCCTGTGGGAGTCGAGAATGTGGTGTGCAGCCTATCAGCTGATTGGTTCACGACTCCTAACCGCTAGTACGGCCCAAGGGATAGTATACCTGTTACTGCTGCCCTTGCAGTACGACGAATGTTTAGGGGACTGTGCTGCGTACACGTCATCTACCCTTGGTGTGGCGGTGTAGGGCTGGATGGCACGCATCTTCCTCATAGTGCCGACCTGGGGTCAGAAACCTTTTGTGTGGCTGGTGAGGTGGGCTGCTTGACACAGGATCTGCAGCTTTTGTTGTGTAGTGAGTGGGTGGATCATAGGAGGCGGGCATGAGTCGTCGTGGCTTTGTGTCGAGCAAAGAAGGTGCAACTTAGTAGAGTAGCACAAACGGCGTTTCGTTGCTGTTTTATATCCAGGTATACGTATTGGTGCCCTGATTGGCTCCATTTGCAAGGGCAGTTCTCGTAATGAGAAAATACAGAGGTAACAATCAGTCTATCCTTAGAACAGAGTTTCGAGAACTCGTTCGACATGACTAGAGGTAAAAAATCACAGTAGAACAGCTTTCGACAGAAAAGGACGTAACTACGAACCGAGGAGTGATCAGGACAATGCGCTGTGATACTACAGGTACCCGCTAAAGTCGCAATTCATGAGGAGTGTGAAGGGTTAGTTGCCCTCCAGCCGTGAAGTCGTCTCCCTTGGCTCGTGCTGTGAACGCTTGCCTGAACCCAGGCACTCTCACTTTCTCCTGCAGTCTGTTGAAGCCATTCAGTTGTGGCTAATGGCGGATGTGCGCCTCCTATTGCGACAGCTGCTCCGCCGTCGTCCGACGAGAACTGCGGCACTGCTTGGCACGCCATAGGCTGAACTCGGCGAGTGCTTTCAGCTGGCCGCACTGCACATTGGTATCAGCCAACGTCACCCACGTCCTCTAACGTGGACGCCGCCCTCTTGGTTCGTAAGTCGTCGCAATCCTGAAGTACAACGTGTAGAATAATTTGCACATCTCATGAGGGATATTTTACAGCCATGGATTTACAGTATTCTTTCAGTATTGCTGCCTAACAAAAAAGTAAATTTTACAAAAGAAATTGTTTATAAATTTAATCTTCTGCCACTGTTCTGTACTTCAGTATTAAATATGCAAACTTAGTAAGATTCTTTCTTAGATTATCTTGCAGGTAGGTTGATGGTGGAGTCATGTCTGGTGTCGTGCCTCTCGTCACACAAGGGTTCATTAGTCACGTGTCTTTTCCTAATTACTTCATCCAGTAGTGGGACTGCATGCCGTAGAGACGTACTACCTCCGTACTGACGATCTACCTCTATCTTGCAGTTATGCCCTTCACCAACTTCTAAAACTTTTTAATCATGCTCAAGCCATGGATTAGAATATTAAGATAACTATTGCCATCTCTATGCTACACTCATTTGGTCCTTGTTCGTCACGAAATATTGCTTTCGTCAGTTGACATTGTATAGAATATTCCATTTCGAATATACACCGTTCATTTAACTTAGAGAATAGGCCTAACTATATGAGAGCATAAAATTTATTGGAAACTTAACAAGAACAACATGCAAAATAATCCTTCGAAGAATACTTCTTCCAGTAGGATTAGTACTAATCCCTCCCAGCAGTAGACGATACATGCATAATCTTTCTGCTTGGCAATAACGTTACAGATGGTTCTAACCACGTGCCAAGGGCGCTTGGTGCCGTCTGCCAAAACTGAGTGCTGTCTGGCAGAGCAAAAAATTTTGGAAATTTGTGGTAAGATCTTATGGAACCAAATTGTTGCGGTCATCGGTCCCTAAGCGTACACGTTACTTAATCTAAAGTGACTTACGCTGAGGACAATACACACACCCATGCCCGACGGAGGGCTCGAACCTCCGACGGGGGTATCCGCGCGAACCGTGACAGGACGCCGTAGACCGAGGGGCAACCCTAGATGATGATTGTTAGCTAGTGCAGAATTTAGCTGTGTGCAGTGTGTCGCCGGCCGGTGTGGCCGTGCGGTTCTAGGCGGTTCAGTCTGGAACCGCGTGACCGCTACGGTCGCAGGTGAGAATCCTGCCTCGGTCATGGATGTGTGTGATGTCATTAGATTAGTTATGTTTAACTAGTTCTAAGTTCTAGGGGACTGATGACCACAGATGTTAAGTCCCATAGTGATCAGAGCCATTTTTTTGCAGTGTGTCCAATTAAGAATGCCTCCGTAGCAGAGGTCTGTTGTGTTGGCAGAAGAGCCAACACCGTGTTACTAGAGGAGGCCGAAATGCACGCGTTTTAGCTCACACAGGCTCGCGTGAGGAGGGGAGAACTATACTGACGTGAGGTCTGTAACATGACAAGGAATTAGAATTCAGAAAGCGGACGTAATTAGTTTGATACTTAACTTTAATCCATTAATGATGAACGTCGCACTTGACGGTACGTGATTCACAATATTATCTGTTGGTAACTGAATATGGCGCCTTGCTAGGTCGTAGCAAATGACGTAGCTGAAGGCTATGCTAAACTGTCTTCTCTGCAAATGAGAGCGTATGTAGGCAGTGAACCATCGCTAGCAAAGTCGGCTGTACGTCTGGGTCGAGTGCTAGGGAGTCTCTCTAGACTAGACCTGCCGTGTGGCGGCGCTCGGTCTGCAATCACTGATAGTGGCGACACGCGAGTCCTACGCATACTAACGGACCGCGGCCGATTTAAAGGCTACCACATAGCAAGTGTGACACCGTAAGGTCGCTATCGCGAGCTAGTACGGTGGGTATTGGGTCGAATCGTGGTGGTAGAATAGTCTTCAACGCCACTGTTCGGCCATTATGGGCAGGTCAGGTAGTGACATATAGTTCCTCATAGCCAATTGTAGAGCCATTATATTTCGTTGAACTCCAGTCTTCTCCACAGAGTCTCATAGAGTGCGGACAGGTGGCACTGTTGACGGTGATCCGTCCTTCACATGGGGATGCTACGAACGGCAATCCCCTCTGTTCCTTGATAGCGGAGTACGCAATGTGCCAGCACCGGCTTTTACCGCCTTCCTACTATGCACCGCTACAAGCCATCATCGTTGTCTTCCACACGACGCAGATACGCACCTGAATTAACATGACCGGAGAGTGAACGGCAAACCACCTTCATTATGACTTTGCTCAGGGCGGAAATTTGAGATTCACGCACCTGTTCTGAAACCGTCACTTCCCGAGACTGGCATAACTATCTATTAAAGCATTGATACTACCGCTAAAAAACAACCTGCAGCCAGCCTCATTTTTTGCGCAAATGATTAATTTTACAGTGAGCAATGTTGGAACAAAGTGACAACTAGGATTTCTGGTACAAATTCCACTTTTTGTTCTAAAATACACTACTGGCCATTAAAATTGCTACATCACGAAGATGACATTCTACAGACGCGAAATTAAACCGACAGGAAGAACATGCTGTGAAATGCAAATGATTAGCTTTTCAGAGCATTCACACAAGGCTGGCACCGGTGGCGACACCTACGACGTGCTGACATGAGGAAAGTTTCCAACCGATTTCTCATACACAAACAGCAGTTTACCGGACTTGCCTGGTGAAACGTTGTTGTGATGCTTCAGGTAAGAAGGAGAAATGCGTACCACCACGTTTCCGACTTTGATTAAGGTCGTATTGTAGCCTATCGCTCACGTTGGTCGAGATCCAATGGCTGTTAGCAGAATATTGAGTCGGTGGGTTCAGGAGGGTAATACGGAACGCCGTGCTGGATTCCATCGGCCTCGAATCACTAGCACTCGAGATGACAGGCATCTTATCCGCATGGCTGTAACGGATCGTGCAGCCACGTCTCGATCCCCAAGTCAACAGATGGGGACGTTTGCAAGACTACAACCATCTGCACGAACAGTTCGACGACGTTTGCAGCAGCATGGACTGTCAGCTCGGAGACGATGGCTGCGGTTACCCTTGACGCTGCATCACAGAGAGGAGCGCCTGCGATGATGTACTCAACGACGAACCTGGGTGCACGAATGGCAAAACGTCATTTTTTCGGATGAATCCAGGTTCTGTTTACAGCATCATGATGGTCGCATCTGTGTTTGGCGACATTCGTCATCGTCATACTGACGTATCACCCAGCGTGATGGTATGGGGTGCCATTGGTTACACGTCTCGGTCACCTCTTGTTCGCATTGACTACAGTTTGAACAGTGGACGTTACATTTAAGATGAGTTACGATCCGTGGCTCTACCCTTCGATCGATCCCTGCGAAACACTACATTTCAGCAGGATAATGGACGACCGCATGTTGCAGGTCCTGTACGGGTGTTGCTGGATACAGAAAATGTTCGACTGCTGCCCTGGCCAGCACATTCTCCAGATCTCTCTCCATTGAAAACATCTGCTCAATGGTGACCGAGCAACTGGCTCGTCACAATACGCCAGTCATTACGCTTGATGAACTGTGGTCTCGTGTTGAGGCTGCATGGGCAGCTGTACCTGTACACGCCATCCAAGCTCTGTTTGACTCGCCGGTCGGAGTGGCCGAGCGGTTCTAGGCGCTACAGTCTGGAACCGCGCGACCGCTACGGTCGCACGTTCGAATCCTGCCTCGGGCATGGTTGTGTGTGATGTCCTTAGGTTAGTTAGGTTTAAGTGGTTCTAAGTTCTAGGGGACTGATGACCACAACAGCTAAGTCGCATAGTGCTCAGAGACATTTGAAACATCTGTTTGACTCAGTGCCCATGCGTATCAAGGCCGTTATTACAGCCAGGATCTATGCACCCAAACCGCGTGAAAATGTAATCACATGTCAGTTGTAGTATAATATATTTGTCCAATGAATACCCGTTCTCATCTGCAATTTTAATGGCCAGTAGTGTATATAGAGTATCAAGAAGAATCATCCGATTTAAAAGAAAATCATAACTATTCTGGAACTTGAGATGTGCGTGTGAACAACGTAGTTTTGGAAAGAGAAAACTCTCGAGTTTTATGTGGTTCCCGCTAGGTAGCAGCCGTGTGTCAATTCTACTGAAAAGGGTGTCGGGATAGCAGAAAGCGTTTCATGTTGTACGTTTTGCGCAGTGTGGGTCAGTAGCAACTGTTCAACGTGACTTTCGTAGTAGGTATGGTTGGATTCTCCTACAGCACAGAGCATTAGACGATGGCATGAACAACCACGAGAAACAGGTGTAAAAGGTAAACATCAGGGCGTCCACGAGTATCTGACACAGACGTTGAACGCATTCGCCATAGTTCCTCAAGGTGTCCGCAGAAATTCGTTCACTGTGCACCTCGACAGCTCAACAGGCCCCCGATGTCCGTCTAGAGTGTGTTGCGTCGACGTTTACACGTGAAACAATATAAAGCCGCGTACACACTGAGCCTGAAACATGTTTTCAAAACAGGTTTCCAGCTGCTTGATGTGGACACCATTTGGAAACATGTTTCGAAACACAGCGTCGGTACAGATCAAAGGAAACAATGTTTCAGGCTAGCTACCACTTGTCACCGCTGCACGGCGCTAGCGTCTGTGTGTATGTGTCGTCAACTATTAAGTGGTGGTGTTTTTACTATAATGTCGTTTTCGCTTTATTTTTTCTAAAATAATGACGTGGTCAGGGCAACAAGTTGTTAATTGCCATGTACTAGTGGAGAATTGCTTATGGAACGTCCGGAGTAAGGAATATAAAAACTCTGTTAAAAAACACGATGCACTTGCAAAAATTGCAGCAGCTTTTAGCACGGAGAAGGGAAGCGTAGAGAAAAAATACTATCGCTCGTGGTTGCTTACAGGCGTGAGGAAAGAAAAATTACTTCCAGCAGACCATCTGGTAGTGGTGCAGACACTGCGAATGGTTCCAACTGGTTCTTCTATCGGCTGCTGCACTTCTTGGACGATGTTCATGTGCCGAAGAAGCAACAGATACTGTAGAAAATGAGGTAAGAAAATTATGCTTGTTTGTCGTTATTTGTATTTTACGGTACACAGTCACATTCATCCATAGTAATTTTGCCACGGTACACTTCCTTGTGGGCTTAAAAATAGTTAGCAAACTCGTCTCGAATTTGTTTATTCGTGGAAGTAGCTCTCCTTGGTATATCCTGTGATGCAATGAAAACTGACGCAGTGTCATCTCGTCTCCATGTGCCTGTAATCATCTCACCAGTTTGTAAATCGTAGGAATCGAAGCTTCCATGTGGGGTATACTGGTTCTTTGCCTCAGCATTTGGCCTTAAAAAATTGTGGAGACGTACAGCTGTAAGTGTGACAGTTTTTGCCTTCCCCTGTTGTAGCAACATAGGTTTTCTAAACACACTAAAAACTGAAGCCATAATGCCGAAACTGTCCTCAACAAACATTATGGCCCTAGAATGCCTGTAATTAAAAACTCTCTCTTTTGGACCTATAAGGGAAAAGCATCGTCTGCTATGGTAGGGCTTTTGTGCCACCTGGTAAGCATTTAGCTCGTGGCAAGTTAAGTTTCTTTTTGTTAAGTAACCCACTTCTCTTCGCGTCTTTGAACACACCAGCATCTGATGTTCTGCCTTGGCAGCCGATATCTGCGTACAAAAATTTGTAGCTGGCATCGACGACAGCAAGCAGCACAATTCTGAATGAACCTGTATAACTGTAACATTCACTTCCACTACCAACAGGGCACTGTAGCACGATATGTTTCCCGTCAATTGCTCCGACACAACGAGGGAACAGAAGAACTGTGAGAACAAACATGCTGTCTCACGCCAGTCGTTTTCAGTCACAGGTATCTGAAAGAATTAAATTTGAGTTCACGTTTTCGTACATTCGCCAGAGGCCGTGAATGAAGATGAAGAGGTTGCGGCTGGACCTTCCAGTGCTCCACCACGAAAAATTGGAAGGACTGGCGAGAAAAAGATATGCAGCAACCCTACAACATTGCGTCTCAATTATTAACTAAAGTGCTTCAAAAACAAGAAGAGAACAAGAACGATGAATGCAGTACATATGGGCAGTAGGTGGCTTCAGTATTATGGAAAATTGCCAGAGCTAGCATGTAGCGTATTTGGAAAGTCAGCAGCCGACAGTGGGTATGAATGTGGCAGGGCCATCATCATAATCAAGTAATAATTCCCCTGTTACATTTACGTGTTATGAAGGCAGTCACAACACAATTAAAGAAGTTGTGTTTGATAAGATATGTAATGTAATTGAGAAATAATAACATTTCGAAAATACGCTTATTTAACTATGTTTTTAATTTACTTACTTTTACAAAATCCTTCAGTACTTCCACCAGAGCTCCACATACTTCAGGTACTATTTGAGATACTGTTTGCTTAGAAATGTGAAATATATACGCAAGGCTCTGAAATGAATCTCCTGTTGCCAGAAAACGAAGAGTGGCTGCAAGCCTTTGGTTGACTGAAATCTCTGTCCTGAATTTCGTGTCTTTTTTTTAACAAATGGTGATTTCATATTTGCCAGATATTCAAAATCGGTAGATGACATCCGAGTGAAGTACGGAAGCCAAAACCGTCTTCCACTCTCAGCTCAAGTAAAGTTATTTCCGCCAGTTCTTTCATAGAATGTTTTTCTCCACCAACGAGGAGGACGCCTTTCATTTTGTTTGTGTAAACCTTCTAGTATTAATAATGCAGCACCGAATATCATTATTGTTTCTTCGACACCAGACATAACGCAGCAGCAGACGATACGAACACAATAACACAAGGAGCATTGGAGACCGCGTGAACACAGAACAAGAAATGTTTTCCGCCAGTGTGGACGGAAACAGAGACGACAAACAATGTCGAAAACATTTGCGAAACATCGCAGAAAACAATGTTTCCAACAGAAACATGTTTCCAGTGGCAGTGTGCGTGGTGTCACCGCCAGACACCACACTTGCTACATGGTAGCATTTAAATCGGCCGCGGTCCAGTAGTATACGTCGGACCCGCGTGTCGCCACTATCAGTGATTGCAGACCGAGCGCTGCCACACGGCAGGTCTAGAGAGACTTCCTAGCACTCGCCCCAGTTGTACAGCCGACTTTGCTAGCGATCGTTGACTGCCTACTTACGTTCTCAATTGCCGAGAAGATAGTTTAGCATAGTCTTCAGCTACGTCATTTGCTACGACATAGCAAGGCACCATTATAAGTTACTATTGATATTGTGAACAATGTACCGTCAAGAGCGACGTTCATCATTATTGGATTAAAGTTAAGTATTCCACCAGCTACGTCCGTTGTTGTAAATTCTAATTTCCTTGTCCTGTTCCAGACTTCACGCCAGCCTGCGTGAGCTAAATCGCGTGCCTTTCAGCTTCCTCTAGTATCACGGTGTTTGCTCTCCTGCCAACCACAAAAGTGTGTACGCGGCATAAAATTCACCTACTGCAAGTTCTTTGTGAAGGCAACAAACATCGATGGGTGGAGTTCTGTAATTTCCTTCTTGGCGAGATAGAGGATGACAGTTTTCATCCACACTTAGTATTTAGTGACGAGGCAACTTTTCATTTAAATGGAAAGGTGAACCGTCATAATGTGAGAATATGGGGTACGGAGCAACCACATGAAGTTGTAGAACATGAGAGCGACTTTCCAAAATTTAATGTGTTTTGTGCAGTTTCACAAGGAAAAGATGTATGGTCTATTTTTCCTCTGACGAGAACACTGTTACAGGAAGCACATATCTCAGTAAGCTTGAGACTTTCTTTTCCCACAGTTGGAGACTGGTTAGAATGTCTTCACTTACCACCAGAATGGGGTACGTCCACACTGGCATCTGGAAATACAGAAATATTTAAATCAAAGAAGCACTGAATGATGGATCGGTCGCACTGGACTAAACGATTCAGCCTTACATTACTGGCCTCCAAGGTCACCAGACCTGACTGTATGTGATTATTTCTTGTGGGAGGCTTATAAAAGACTCTTGTTTATGTACCTCCGTTACCAACAACAATGAATGAACTCGGACACTGGATAATGGCAGCTATGGAAGCGGTAATTCAAGACATTCTCGCTGCAGTGTGGGAACAATCTGAATACCGCACTGACATATACTGCATTATGAACACCTATGAAAATGTATGAACAAAAACGTTTGTAAGTAGGCTGTTTAGGTTTTTTCATTGGTAACGCCGCCGCGACGTAGCGCTCTGTATGAAAATGACTGGCTGTGCCGTGTGCAGTCAGTGGCTGGTTGGCATTGTTGTAATGCTCGCCATTGTAGTGTTGGGCAGCGGCAGCTGGCTGTTAGCGGCGCGTAGCGTTGCGCAGTTGGAGGTGAACCGCCAGCAGTGGTGGACGTGGGGGGAGAGATGGCGGAGTTTTGAAATTTGTAAGAATTGGTGTCATGAACTGCTATGTATGTTATGAATATTAAGGTAAATACATTGTTTGTTCTCTATCAAAATCTTTTATTTGCTAACTATGCCTATCAGTAGTTAGTGCCTTCCACAGTTTGAATCTTTTATTTGGCTGGCAATAGTGGCGCTCGCTGTATTGCAGTGGTTCGAGTAACCAAGATTTTTGTGAGATAAGTGATTTGGGAAACGTCTAGGTTAATGTTAGTCAGGGCCATTCTTTCGTAGGGATTTTTTGGAAGTCAGATTGCGTTGCGCTAAAAATATTGTGTGTCAGTTTAAGCACAGTCTTGTATAAATTTTTCTAAGGGGACGTTTCATATGGCGACCCTACCAGGATACCTCACTGGAATCTTCTGATTTTTTCTTGTAGTTTGTGTAATTAGTGTAGATATTGTTTATTGCTAGCACATAATTGTAGAGAGAATTTCCTTTGTAGTAGTAGTTTTTCATTCTTGTACAGAAAATAGTTGTGACATGCAAGTAGATTTGCACCAAGTAGTATGCAGCTGCGCTTGCAATTAACGAGATATTATTTTCAGTGCTATGTTAATGTGTTTTCTTATTTTGCTCTTCAAATTGTGCTTTTCTGTGTTGTCGTGTGAAATATTGTGACAATAATGGCGTGTGAAAAACGTAATACTAGGCTCCAAACTAAACTGAGAAATGACAGTAAAGACGAAAGCAGTGTGTTAGGGCCACCATGTGATAAATTAACTAATGTTCAAAGTAGTAAGTGCATCAGAACTGACGGGATTCAAACACAGCAGGGCCCTCTCGACAAGGTGAATTTGTAGAAGTTAGGTCTCCAAATCCCAATAACGGCGCGCGCCAACAAAGAGACAGACAATGACTCGCATCGCAGGCAGCCGCGTGCGCCGGCTGGCTTGGCGAAAAATAACATAGATGCAAACCTTGAGAAAAATTCCAGTATTCTTTACCGACGTATACCGCATGATAATTGCTTTCAAGTTCAAACACTGAGTACTATGAAGAGTAAAGGTTTACACCACATTTCACATGTAAAACCGTTTATTGAAAGATAATCTGCTTTTTAACTTTGTCTTTGCCATAAAATTTTTCACTTCACGCTATTAGTATGCTTTGTCAGACTTAAGAAATTGTTAACATGCAACAATGTTTAAAGTTAAATATCCAGTCAAGAACCAAGAGAACTTATTTAAACAGAAATTACGAATGGATTGTTATAGCGAACAGACGACACAGTGTTGTTATTTGTACATTCTTGATTGTTAGTTGCACTATTATGTAACGACTATAAGGCTTACATACTTAGAACATATACTGTTAATGAGATTTTAATGCAACATTTTGGTTTAGTTGAAAAGTCATTGTTTATTTGAAGTACCTTCTGTGAGATTAAAGATGACTTAGCATTTGGTTTCTTCGATGGCTACACGATTATATCACAACGCTACTAATGTGTGACAATTAAAATGTTGCTTTTGCACTGTATCTGTTTTATATCTGCACAGTTTTTCTGTATTATTCTGGAAAGTAAAACATGTTTTAGTAGTAACTTTGTGGTATAGCTACAATGAGACAGCCTTTTCTGTAGCACAACAATACGTTACAGTACAGTACTTACTTCATCATGGCAATAAGCGTAGTAACTACGATATCTATACGCAAAGCATTTCACTTTTGTTTATCATGAGGTAAGTACATTGACTTCTGTAGAACTTAGCTTTCGGAGGACGATAACTACGACACTTCCACAGAGATGATCTTACAACACGACGCACAGTTTAGCGCTACAGTACGCGTATTTGAGTGACTTAAAACATTTATTTTTAAAGATATTTGAAATACAATGATACAAAGGTTTTCTGTGATACATTTCATTCCATTGCTGTAATCTGTAACATCTGAGGATATAATTACATTAATCCTGAGGGGGGTACACACTTACTTTGTGTACCATGTGTTTGGCAAGCACAAGGAGCCCTAGCTAATATGGTATTTGCTTATACAACTTTACACATCGGTACCATATTTTTCTAACTCATTAATTACACAGCTATCTGATCACTTAACTGAGAGAGACAAACATTTGTTTTTACTATGTCAGTGACAGATGTTTACACAATTACACAGCTGGATAACTTCACACTTACTAAATTGTATTTTGTCTGTGCTGTGTGAACCCTTCATATTTTTCGGAACTATTGTTATACTATGAGAGCTTTGAATGATGTGTTTGGTATGGGATCATGATTTTTAAAGTACGTTTGAGGCAGATGACACTTTTGACATGAGCAGAGAATTTTTTTAGGTTTTGAAATTATTGGAGGAAGCTACGACGATTTTGATAATTGACTGAGATGTTATGATATTATTACGACGACGATGAGTATTATGCTGTTGAGGTATGTTTATGATCAATAAGATGATGCTACCGTATATGAGGAATTTGATTATGCTACGTATTTATCATGATGAAATATTCAAGAAGTGCCGACGAATAAGGTAAAGAACAATGAGTAGTGGTTAAGGACACTGATTTGTGAAAAAGGTGGTTGGAAACGAAGAATCGTACTTTAAGAGTTATGAAATATATGTAAATTAATGAATGTATTACAATTCTGGTGATAATTTTTTGGACACTATTATAGTTAAAGGATTTTGTTTCTACAGATTTGTAACGCAAATTCTCAACCTGTGACAATATTTTTATATGAGACTGTCACTGTAGTGGAAACTGCTGTCGTAAATATTTCGGTATGAAAGGTAAGTGACTGTGACGTAATGCGTCGTGGGCACCCAGCTGTGCGATAGTCGCCTGGGAAAAAAGCCATTAGTGTGTGCCTTTCAAAGGCACAGGTAAAAAAAAAGCCATTATCTACGCTATTGACATTCTTTTGTAGGAAGCATAGTAAATACGACACCCTCAAACTTGAAAACATGATTACACTGTAGAGTTCTTAATTTATGATATTTACTGAAATGAAATGATGAGAAACGTTTCATGTCTATTGTCTTCCTAGTTGAAAGATTGTTTACTGCACTATGAAACGCCATATGGCTAGCGAATGATGTTTCACTCCTTGCTTTGCCTATTTTGTTTAACATCTAGTTTATAGCTGCACTGCAACATTGGTTACTATAAAATTTAATGGATGTACTAATATAAATATTTTATGCCTACACATCCAGTAAATAATAACCTTAACATGCACTTAAAAAAAAACGAAGGAGCTCAAAAAGACATTTCCCTTGACAGGAATTGCAAAAATAATGTTTTTACGATTTGGTAACTTATCTGCTAGAGTAAGTTCTCGTGATGCATAACCCTAGTGTTAAGCTGTGACATAGGTATTAAACATGGCCATTTTTACCGTAATATTTTTCTGCTTGAGCTTTCTCATGTTAAGATATAAGTTATTGCATTGCCAAAGGCTGTTTGCCAGACATAGTGCTACTAAATTTCACTTTACATTATTCTGTTAAGCCAGTTTTACTACTGACTTATTTTTCTTGTTTGTTGCTCATTGCCTTATATTAGTTGTAATATTGCTGCTTTTCATTGCTGTTTGTATTAATTGTTTTGTGCTGCTGCATTGCCTCATCCCTTAGTTTAGCATCTGAGCTCAGCAGATTTAAGTTAGCTTAAGAGGGGGTAGACTATATAAGAGAATGAGTTGCGCTGAATTGGAAGGAATGCATTGAGAAGCTATAAGAAAATGTTTTGGCCAAAAAAGTATTTTGAAAGAGGATAGGAACAAAAAAAAGTAGGGTTTAGGGACAACAGGTTTAGGTAGGATTTTCTTGGAAATAAATGATACGGTAAAATGATGGAAAATAAATAATGAGGTAAGAAATATGTGACCATATAAATACAGAAAGCATGCTTGGATAGGATTTTTTTTTTGGCTGGAGCAAATGTTGAAATAAGAAGGACGATCTATGGTATGAAGTACTGGGTTGGACTGCAGTACCAAATGTTACCCTGAAAACAAACCCTGTCCTTTCCTCCTGTGTTTATTCCGCTATGTGTTTGTGTACTCTTGTATATTTGTGTTCTTCCTGTCTTGATGTGTTTATCTGATGAGAGTTACATTGTAGAATTTTTCTGATAATATGTTATTTACTTTGTAAAGATGTTTAGACATTATCTGTTCTGTTTTGTTGCTCATATGTGAAGTTGATGTTTCAAAAGTTATTCTGATCTTTATGTATGTACTTATGTCATAATTTTTGTAACACTGATGTGCATGTTTATTTCTATTCTTTTGTAAAGCCTATATTACTGCAAATGTTATCTGTACTATTATGTTCTTCAATGATATATTTTGTACCTTTCTTATTGTATTCTCATGTTATAAAATTGTAATTGACACCAGTTCATCAAATTAAGTAATTTGTAAGTTATATTTCACTGCACACATTTCTGTTGGTCATAGTATATGGACAATATGTGAGTAGTAGGGACTGATAGTGTTTGCATGTGTGTTAATAATTCAGCAAGGGACTGGATAATAGCATTGCTGGTTCTAAGGACATTTCAAACAAATTCTTTGTGATTGGACAAGTGGTGGTTTATGAACTTGCTATATTCTCCGCAAGACCCTTCGAGGGTGATTGTGCACCTGCACAGTCGCAGCAGATGGCTGTTGGTCATCTCTACAAGGACTGAAGTGGGTCTGCACCTTCGATGTCCCACCAATACCATTATTTCTACATGGACTGCAGTGGGTCTGTACCTCTGGTGGCCCACCAATACCCTAACCTCTACCAGGACTACAGTGGGTCTGCTCTGTGATGACCTACCTACCAATAGTCTTCAACTTCGACTGACTCTGCTGTGGTTTTGCTCTGTTGTGGCCCATTACCTGTCTGCATGTCAAGAGACAGCACTGTCTTTCCGTTGGAAGGACAACACTACTTCTTCAAGACTGCTTAGAAATCCACTACTTCCAAGTGCAATTTCTTTTATTGCTCAGACTTTGAGAAAAACACTGCAACTTTACTGTGATGAACGATCAGGACTGTCTATATGGACTGTGAGAAAATTTTAGCTTTTGACCAACATTGTATCAATAAGTGTGTGCATTTGATTTCTTTGTTATTGTAATCATAATTATGAAAAAAAAATGTTTCAAATCTGTATTGGCCACTGCCCAAAACAATTTGTAAATTTTTTTGTGGGGAGCATGGGGGCTATGTAAGTAGGCTGTTTAGGTTTTTTCATTGGTAACGCCGCCGCCACGTAGCGCTCTGTATGAAAAATCACTGGCTGTGCTGTGCGCAGTCTGTGGCTGGTTTGCATTGTTGTCTGCCATTGTAGTGTTGGGCAGCGGCAGCTGGCTGTTAGCGGCGCGTAGCGTTGCGCAGTTGGAGGTGAGCCGCCAGCAGTGGTGGACGTGGGGAGAGAGATGGAGGAGTTTTGAAATTTGTAAGAATTGGTGTCATGAACTGCTATATATGTTATGAATATTAAGGTAAAAACATTGTTTGTTCTCTATCAAAATCTTTCATTTGCTAACTATGCCTATCAGTAGTTAGTGCCTTCCGTAGTTTGAATCTTTTATTTAGCTGGCAGTAGTGGCGCTCGCTGTATTGCAGTAGTTCGAGTAACCAAGATTTTTGTGAGGTAAGTGATTTGGGAAACGTATAGGTTAATGTTAGTCAGGGCCATTCTTTCGTAGGGATTTTTGGAAGTCAGATTGCGTTGCGCTAAAAACATTGTGTGTCAGTTTAAGCACAGTCTTGTATAAATTTTTCTAAGGGGACGTTTCACGTTTTGAGTTTCCCATTCATCGGAAACAATATTCGTTGTATGCGTTTACTGGTTTCAGAAATATAGACGTGCCAAACCGTATGATTCTTTTTCATACACCCTATATCATACAACGTTCATGACTTATTTTTGTTTACAGATGCTTTTACATCATATGGTGCGCCCTTAATTTTTAGTTACTTGAGGAAATGATGTCCTTTGTATGTTACAGGAAAACTACCTGCATCACTACTATACACTATGTATCATAAGTAATGGCATAAACACATCGAATTGGAATTACACGATACTACAAGGACTCTGGTTAACAAGGTTGAAGAACTAGAGCACAGACTTGTCAGTGCTTGCGAAGAATTTCGAAATGATGCAAGCTTGTCTGATAGGATTCGAAACTTATTGCGGCAACTGGTGCTGGCTTGAAACCTGGTATAGGAAAGTCTCTCTAAACGTTTCCTTTAACTACGAGTATAGTCCCGTTACTGCTGCACTTCCAAAACTTCACGTTGTACAGTATTCTTCCCCCTTCACAGAATCAAATCAGTAGGGATTAATAACCTCAGTAACGCAGTTATCTCGCAAACAGTCCGTCTTTCGGATCTATTTTCGTTGATAACTTCTTGTTTCTGTTATCATATATTTGCAACTCCCCAATTAACTAGAATACTCCCAGCGTAAGGGTCAGTCAAACCAAAACGAAAGAATAGGAAAAAATTAAGTGAACTGTTCATTAATTCATGAACAATCTCTATTCTGGTTAATACAATGTCTTTGTGGATAAATGTTTTCAAATGCCGATGAAACCATGGTCGTATCCAGGTGTGCACCTCTTCTTCCAAAGAACATCGATGTCTTTACCAACATGTGGGTGGGCGTTTCGTTGACAAGTTTTTTCGAGTTTACATTAGGTGTTTCGCTGGGAAGCCCTTACACATCATCCAAACATTCCTAATCTCTCCCCGCGCGAATTCCATATTTTTGTAACCCTGATTCGAATGAAGAGGTACATACCTGAACTCAAACCCGGTGACAACCGCAAACATGTTTCCTTGAAGTTATTGGCCTTGTTGTTTCATAACTTGTTTTCTGCGTGTGTCGTGTTCATTTGAGTGCCCCTTGTATGAGACGCAGAACCATGGGATGCACAAAGGCAATATGATAGAAACATGTGTCTTCATCTGTCACCAACTCTGTGATTATTTTAGCTGTACCAAAGAAAAGGGTGGTACAGTTATGGGTTACTGTGACGATGTATACTATTGTGAAGATTCTTGTTCTTGTCACAGATGGGTGGTGCAAGGTATTCCAGTCAAGGAAAAATAAATTATTCGTTCAAAATGATATTTTGATGACAGATTCGGTGTCCTCAAACCTTCAGGTACAAATTAATGTGAATTTTTACTATTAACATACAAAAATGTGTGACTTATGCTGATATTTCAGACTGTCTCAACCATGGTTTGGAACAGGGTGTATTACAAACCAATTCGTAGCGATTATCCAGCTGGTCTGGAAATTAATTTGGTCGCTTAACGTGGTTCAGTCACGTTCCTAATGAAAGAAGCGCGCATTGTTACCTCGCAGCGCGAGCTTGAAAAATAATCGCGGAAAATACCTACGTGGCTCACTGTAATACCTTGCCTATAGTATTAATAGTTTTGTTGAACTTGGGAAAGTTGTGAGAGTTCAGACGACCAAGCTGTTGGAAGGTACAACTGAATGTTGAGAAGCAAACGTTATGCCTGTAAATGGTGTGAACATAAGAGAAAGAGAAGTACGATTCCAAGTGGAGCAGAATTTTAGATCTACCCCAAAGAAGAATAAGTACTCTGCACTCAGTGAATGTTTCATTGACGATGTAGGTAAATGTGTCGTTAGGTATCAATAACTGCGATATTAACTGCAGCGGTATTACGGACAATGTAAGGAGACAGCGTCTTTGCAAAACTCCAAGGCGATTTTTTGCACAAAACTGGAATTTCAGGCTAGCGAAGAACATCTAAAAAGAAATCTGTTCCACTTACGGGATTTCACGTTAAAACGTGCCAGTATGAATAAGTCTGTGAAACATAATTGTGAAAAGGGAATACTCATTACATTTTTATATGTTGCAGCACAACTACTGGGACGGTGGTTTACTTAGACAGACACTGGATCCGTGACAATGTGCGAAGAGTATAGTCAAAGAAGTGGCGTCTTGTGAGTCTTGTGTCGTATCCACTTCTCGTCTACGCCTATAAAAAGAAAACGTCCTCTATCATGTAGTGACGGAGAGAAGAAAAATATAATTACGTAAAGTGCAGCTGAATGTTTGGCATTAATTAAGAATCCTTCCACTTCTCCTTTTTATTCCAGTGACAAAGTGGATCCCCCCTCCGGTCATACTATCTAGGTCCTGTGGTAGACCTGGTCTAGGATCTTCGAAAGTATAAGATCTGTAGTCGCGCTACATTAACACAAAATATTATGTCTGATGCTTTTTCTGTATATAAACGAAGGTCCATTGTCAAATGGTTCAAATGGCTCTGAGCACTATGGGACTTAACATCTGTGGTCATCAGTCCCCTAGAACTTAGAACTACTTAAACCTAACTAACCTAAGGACATCACACACATCCATGCCCGAGGCAGGATTCGAACCTGCGACCGTAGCAATCGCGCGGTTCCGGACTGAGCGCCTGAACCGCTAGACCGCCGCTGACGGCGGTTCATTGTCACATAGCCTTTTGAGACACTATCAACGTAAACGCTACGTCGGTGGCGTGGGCGTCAGATATGTTGCTTTTACCCTGATGAGCCAAAAAATTATGACCACCTGTTTAATAGCTTGCTGGCCACTCTTTGGAGCGAAATACATCACTGACTGTGCGTATCAGGGGTCCGACAGTTTGTTGCTAAGTTTGTGACGGTATGTCACATTATATGTCTACGAAAAGGTCGTGTAATTCGCGTCTTCTGCTCTCGACAGTGCTGCAGTTTATGTTGCAACATTTTGATCAAGAGTAGTTTACCTTGCCAATTCCTTCTTTAATTTTTTTGTAATAGTAATTACCTTGTATGGATTAGGATGTGTAACTCGAATAAATTATTATTTATTACCATCCGTTACTGAAAAAGCACACTACGGATCAACATACACGTCCGTGGAAACTAGTGACATCACTGGAGAAGATAGTTGTGTTGATACTGACAGCGTTGCATCATGAGAATGCAATATGAGGTGTACAGAGCATAGTATTTCTCTGCTAAATGGGGCTCCAGTCACTGGCGTATGCTGATGTGTGGCACGTCCAGTGCACTACTTGTGAGAGCACTGGTCTGCCTCTAGTCACAGTCTCCCCTCCCTGTGTCTAGGGCATAAACGCCGGCCGCTGTGGCCGAGGTATTGTAGGAGCTCCAGTATGGAACCGCACGACCGCTACGGTTGCAGGTTCGAATCCTGCCTCGGGCATGGATGTGTGTAATGTCATTAGGTTAGTTAGGTGTAAGTAGTTATAAGTTCTAGGCGACTGAGGACCTCACATGTTAAGTCCCATAGTGCTCAGAGCCATTTGAACCATTTTCTAGGGCATAAACACGTATAATCACGCCACCCTGTCTAGGTAACCAGTTCGCCTTTCCGGCTAATATCCGCTGTGCCCATTCTCAACGGTCCCATCATTTCTACGTTAACATCACCGGCTGTCTCACAGTTTAACGGCAGATGGATTAGAACACGGGTTGCCGTTTCGGTGGACACCCCGCCCCCTTTTGTGTAGTGGCGGTAAGATTGACTCCACCATTAGAAATCATCAAATTACGACGGTAAGCAAACCCTCTCCGGTTTCTCAGCGTGGCGTGCGTTAAAGCATCGCCAACTGGTCGGCGAATCTTCCGCGCTGCCTCAGACAGAGTTTTCCAGCATAATTAGCGAGCGGGTTTTGTACGAACCCACTCCGCGGTGGGTTTTCGTGGCGGAATTAATAAAACGAGTGTTCCCGCACGTAGCTAACTGATGTATCAGGAAGGCGAAGCGAGAGAGGGATATATATATATAGAGAGAGAGAACGAGAAATAGGGAGAGAAAGGCAGGAGCACTGGTTTCATTTTCTTGTGGGTAAAGCGATAGCAAAGATGAAACACGGCAAATCTCGCTCCAACCTGCCGGCTCTCCAGATTTCGCGTAATTACTTTTAACTGTACACGCTGCAGCATTTTAATAAAAGGGATTGTTTCACCTTAGGAAAAGCCAAAAGTACCCCATCTCTTTTCCTTTTTCCTATGCAGCGTCGAATATCGGCAGCGGAGAGCCAGATTTAAATAACTCCTCTCGTAAGCGGTATATTTCAAATTTCATGATATTGTAGCGCCGTTTCTGCAGATGATGAACTTATCGCTACGGGTGCAGATCGCTTCATAAATTGCCGAGGGTAGAACTTCACGAGTCCTTTTTTAATTATATTCAGTTATTATTTTGTTTTGTGTTTAGCTGTTTAGTAGTGCGCTGTTATAGAAAGACCAGATGAATGGATAAATACGCAGCAAAAAATGAACGACAGTAAAGCTTAACTCGTGAATGCGCTAGAATACAGATAAAGAGCAACGTTTCTTTAGCCGCGATATAGCAGACCGTCGTTGAGAAGGAAATTGGACAGGTTTGTAACCTGTCCTGTGTATTATCCAAACTGTACGTTCAGCAGGTTCTGAAGGAAACCGATGAAAAAATGTGGAACGCGGATTGAAATTCATGGAGAAGAAATAAAAACAATACTCTCGGAGAGGGACAAGGACTTGGAGAAGCAGTTCAGTGGAATGGATAGTGCCTAGAAAAGAGATTATAAGCTGAAAATAAAAAAAGTGAAACAAGACGATTGTGCTAGAACATACTCGAATTAAATGAAGCGATGCTATCGGAATTAGATCAGGTATTGAGACACTGAATTTTGTAGATTTTTCATCTTGGACATCTAAATAACAGGTGATGCCCCAAGGCAAAGAGGATATAAAATGTAGACAGCTAATAGCAAGAAATTCATTTTTCAAGAAGAGAAATTCGTTAACATCTAATACAAATTTAAATGTGAGGTAGTATTTTCTAATGGTGTTTGTCTGGAGTGTAGCCTGATACCCAAGTGAAACGTGGACACTAAGCACTTCAGGAAAGAGGAGAATAGATGTTTTAGAAGCGTGGTGGTGCAGCACGTTAGATGGATAAATCGAATAAATAAGCAAGAGGAAGTGAATCGAATCCATAGATATAATAAAATGGATATACTTATGAAAGTGCCTGCAGATGTATGTATGTACTGTATTTATGTGTGCGTATATGCATATATGAATGCATGTACGTTCCACATCTCTTCCTAAAGCACTGTATAGGTTTCAACCGAACTTGATACACATATCACTTACTGTCTGCAGCGAATAGCTGTGTGGATAAGAAGCACCTATGCAGATTTTATTCATCCACTGTTTTAAGTTGAGAGCACTTAGTGACTTCCAAAGAAGTACATACCTCATTTCAAACCTTTACGAAACGTTTTCTCCGTAACAACCCACACAAAATGATAAAAGAAGAAAAATTTATCGCTCACTACATTTTCACTGTTCATCCAGTGGAACAGCTGCATGAAGCATTACATTTTCATTTATTACTGCTTTACTGCTGACTGTATAGAAGACATATTTTTCAGAAAGTATTCGCATTCACCACTGAATGCACCTGTAAAATTGTTTGATTGCACGACACATAGCTCAGGAGATATGACGTCATAAGCAGTGAGATGACTGGATAACTGCCACATTATGTATGACGTTTTAAGGTATTACTTCTATGCTACTAAAACTATTCACAACGAAATTGCAAGATAGTGTCCATGTAGTCCACTAAATGTATCTGGGAAATTATATTATTGCACGACTCGTAGTTCAGGAGATACTACGTTGTAAACACTGAGATACGGGAAAAACTGTCGGATGATGCATGATGCTAACTGTATTACTTCTCTGCTACTCTGCTGTTCGTAGCACGTTTCGCGTATCGTATTCTCACATGCTGCTGGATGTACTAAAAAAATTGTATTACTGTACGATACATTGTTCAGGAGATATGTCGTCATAAAGACTGTGCTGCATGAAAAAGAAACTGCAGGACGAAATTCGCTACAGCAACAGGTGCAATACGTCGAAATATATGCGTGGAATATGTTAACTGTATGTGAAATACGAATTTGGTTGTACAAATCAGAAAACCCCATGTACGTTTTAATATCCTCCGTCACCTTCAAAGTAGTCAGGTCGGGCATAAATGCAACAATTGCAGAGTTGCTCCCATTTTTGATAGCAGTCCTGGAAGTTTGCAAGTGGAAGGGGGCTCAAGACCCGTTGTTTCAACTTGGGTGTCTTCAGTCGGGTCAAAATGTCGCCCTTTCTACGCACTTTTCATCTTCAGCAACAGGTTCAAGATACACGGGGTTACACCTGGTGAGTAGTGATGGTGGGGGACCGTTGCCATATTGTTTCTGGCCAGGAATTCCTTCACAAAGAGCGTGATGTGCACGGATTCGTTGTCTTTCTTTTTCCACAATTCCGGCCGTTTGCGCCGAATATTTTCCCTCAGTCGTCTCAAATCCTCGCAGTTAACCTGCCTCTTGACAATCTGACATGTGGAGCAAACACTGTATGCAGTGTGAGCGTGTGGGTTCTATTCTGTCATTCTGCACAACGGATTTATCTGAGATGTACCCGTTACTTTGCGGCTCCTGCAAGAAGCAATTTCCACCCCCACACTACTACAGAAGTCAGACAGACGCTCCTAACGTTCTAAGGAGAAATGCCTGAAAAACATGAAGCTAACGAAAATTATTATTTATTTTGCATAAATTCAGAGAAATCGCAGTGGCACTTTTAATTATGAACTGAACAAGTTATCTCCGGGTTCTTTTCGGAATGTGAAGTTTTAAGGATAGGATTCGCTGATGAAATTTCTATACAAAGTTTAAGATTGTTATTGACTTGGCAGAATAGCTTAGAGGTGCGCCTACTGAACTTGAATAATTATCCGTTATATCCGTTAGAATGTTGCTAGGTACAGTCGAGGCTGTCGCGTGTGAAATGCAATGAAGTGTACTGTTGTGGAGGAAATATTGGGCTCGTAACAGCTGTAGTGCACAATACAGTAAGTTGCGATGACTGCTGTCTGCGCCGCTCGTTGCTGACAAATAAGATAACTCTCATTCTATCTGGATTGGCCTTCGCCAATCAAACTCTCCCTACGCCTTGATGAAGTCGAGGACTCCTATTCGCCCCTAGTCTAATTATTGGCGTGGTACACCGGTCAGATAATCAGTCCACCGCAATGTCACTCAAACATTCGCTCGCAGGCGTTTAACTATAACTCCCTGCATTCACACCGCATAATAAGTGTGGCAGCCAATACAGTGAACAACGATTAATCGCAACGGCTCAGTATAGAGTCGCAGTCCGATTCGCTCTCAACAGAGGTGCTCTCCCAGTGAAGTACTGAGGAGACACTTGTTCCTCGCTCTTTGAGTACATGTACGAGCGTGCACGCTCTCGTTACGTGTTCTCGCTCCAAGAGCGACAACGGAACGGCCCCTCTCCAAAAAATGGTTCAAATGGCTCTGAGCACTATGGGACTTAACATCTATGGTCATCAGTCCCCTAGAACTAAGAACCACTTAAACCTAACTAAGGATATCACACAACACCCAGCCATCACGAAGTAGTGAAAATCCCTAACCCCGCCGGGAATCGAACCCGCGAACCCGGGCGTGGGAAGCTTGAACGTTACCGCACAACCACGAGATGCGGGCGCCCCTCTCCACGCCAGATATGAGGGAGTATATCATTCGGTCTCTTCCATTACTCCTTCAGCTCAAAGCATCAGGAATTTCGTCTGCCAATCAGCATTGCTCTTCTAAAACGAGATAATGACATTTCGTTTAAGGCGACCAATCCGGAAATCTGTAGCATCGGCGTTTTGCGTTTGCTGTCTCTCTATGAAAACCTCTGAAACTGTGTGCTATGTTTGTGAAGAATGCGTAGGCTGGGCGCTCCCACACAATGTAGCGGAATTTGGTTTTAAGCCGAACACGGGATCGTTCTCCCCTTTCACTCGGGCAAATGCTGTCCACTCTTGGGCAGTCGCCGTCTGACGTAAATAGGCTGAATTGTCCTCTGAAGGGACCGGCATTTCGTGGTGGGGTCCGCCTCTCCCGAACTAAAAGCTCTTATGACCTTCGTGTCTTGGATGTGTGTGTGTATACCAGCCTCGAGTATCTCAGCCACGGTGCGCACTTGTTATTTGCATACCATTTACATGAATTCATACAACATTGAATTTATCTTATCGAGTTTGGGTTTGAATGAAGTGTCTTGATGTGCGGAATATGATTGTGAGGGCGGAATGTGAAAGCAATGAAGGTCAGGAGACCACGGCGTCTTACAGCAGTATTCCCCGATGGTCGAATAAAAATGATCAGCATTGACTTCATGTTGCTGCGAACTTTTCACCCAGAAAATTATCTAACGATTTTCGTTACACATTTGATAAAGATGGTGGTTCTCGTTACCACTTACAAGAAATTCCTAAATTTTTTCTCTGGTGCAGATGACATCAAAGTAGCTTTTTATAGATTGGCGACAACCACCATACATTAGTGGCCGAAACTTTGGGTATTAATTTTACAATACGACATGGTTCACAGTCGAGAACATTATCTTGGAATCTGACTATGGGAGTGCAAACCTGAGAGCATAAATGTAAATATATAACAGAACTGTTGAAAACAATGGGCATCCTGTACACTTCAGCTGCAGTATGTTGCGTTGTAAATTGATTGGCTGACCAAGTAACAAAACACTGTTAAATGTTACCTAAACTCGCTTTCATCAAATCTCTGTACATTTCCTTCATGAAATAACCCTTTGCTTACGAAATAATTTACGCCTCATATAAGTTAAGGACAGCAACCAGATTTCATTGCTTATTACGACATTTTCTCTTTAACATCATTATCAAATCGTCAATGAGAATAGATTTCCAGGTATTAATTCAGAACAATCTAAACCTTTGGGTCCAGTATGTACAGTGACATCTGCAGAGTATGTTCCAGAGTTGACGTTTGTTTCTCCTGTGTAGCTGTCTTACTTTACTTTTTCGTGTTCAGAAACCAATGGTACTATATCAACCAACTATTGGGCAACGTCCAGGAATTCTTTTTTGTCCAATCACAGATCATTGAGGATGCATCTGTAGGGACAGTTTGGACAGGCCAGGATATGTTCCATGTCCTGCACAGCAGTACAACCGCGCTTGTCGCCATCCCCGTTACCATGATTCCAGCTGATAAATGTATGTTTTGACTGTGACCGTCCCTGTTCTCCACGCTTTCTAGTTTGTTGTGGAACTGTCGGGCACCACCTGTGCTGGTGGATAGTTAGGTAGTGTTTCTTCGGTGGCCGTGTTCAGTAGCCGTGTTCAGGAGCCGTGTTCAGGAGCCGTTTACGGGATATCAGTCGTCCAGGTTCTGACAAAGAGAAGATGCCATCATGGATGGTTTTCTGAGGCTCTCAATGAATTCGTGTGATGTTCTTCGGGAGCTGGGACTCAAAAGACCAGCAGCTCTGTTAACCTTCGGTAGGGGCGTGGGTTTCATTCACTCCTTTGTAATTCGCTTATGTCTACTTACTGCGTGTGAGTTGATATAATCCTTAGCGGGCTGGCATATTGTACTGTAGAGATGCATTTCTGCATGTGCGGTGGTTCTCAGAATAGCAGGTTTCGCTAACCATTCGCTGTTCTGGAGGCCACATTCTGGTGGATCTTTCCACAGCGGCGTCCATACGTTAGAGATCTGTCCAACGTGACACTCAGATGAGTTAGTTTATATGTGTGTTCCAATTTGGTATCATTTAAGGAAAAATTTCGCTTTCCTTGCCGAGGCCGAAAGCGGAGAGCTCTTCCTTCATTCTTCGAAGGATCCGGTTTAAAGGAGATATGTTGATTACATTCTTAGAATCAGTATTTTTTTCAGCTTGTGAGCTTCATCTTCTAAAGTCCTCACCTCTAGTGTTATTACCAGGTCTTCTGCATATCGAGAATGCTTAGTATGATTACGTATTGTCTAATCCAAAGTGTATGCTATATTAGTCGGAGCCGACTTCAACCCACCTAGTATAGACTGGGATGTGTATGGATTCATTACAGGTGGTACATACAAGCCGTCGAGTAAATTAATTTTGAACACATTATCCGAAAACTGTCTTGAGCAGCTAAATCGACAGCCAACGCGTAATGTAAATATTTGGGATCTGGTAGCCACGAACAGACCAGACCTCATCGACTATGTCAGTGTTGAGACCGGGATTAGTGATCATGATGTTGTCATTACGACAATGATTACGAAAGTTAAAAAGTCGGTCAAGAAAGCTAGGAAAGTATACTAGAAAGAGCACATAAGCCGTTGTTAGCATCCCACTTAGTAAATGAATCGACTTCATTTACTTCCTGTAGATGGACGTGGAAGAATAATGGGCAAATTTTAAACACATTGTAAATCACGTATTGGACAAGTATGTGCCGAAAAAGTGGGCTACGGACGGAAAAGACCCACCATGGTTTAACAGCGCAATTCGGAGAATGCTCAGGAAGCAAAGGCAGTAGCACTCGCGGTACAAAATAGATCGGGAGAATGAGGACAGGGTAAAGTTAGTACAGATTCGTGCTGCAGTAAAAAGGGCGTTGCGCGAAGCATTCAACCACTACCACCGTCATACCTTAGCAAAATATCTTGCTGAAAACCCAAGGAAATTCTGGTCTTACGTAAAATCGGTAACCGGGTCGAATGCTTCCATCCAGTTACTCACTGATCAGTCTGGCCACGCAACGGAAGACGAAACGAAAGCTGAAATTTTAAATTTAGCATTTGAGAAATCTTTCACACAGGAGGATCGTACAAACATACCGCCGTTTGAGTCTCATACAGATATAGTGATAGACATCCCTGGGGTTGTGAAGCAGCTGAATGGGTTGAAAATAAATAAATCGCTATTTCGGATATAATGAATTTCCTTGAGACAGAGAAGTTGCTGTCCATGCATCAGCACGGCTTTAGAAAGAATCGCTCCTGCGAAACGCAGCTTGCCCTTTTTTACATGAGATCTTGCGAACCATGGATGAAGGGTATCAGACCGATGCCATATTCCTTGGCTGTATGTGAGTGGCTTGAAGATTTCTTAAGTGATAGAACCCAGTACGTTGTCCTCGATGGTTAGCGTTCATCGGAGGTGAGGGTATCATCTGGAGTGCCCCAGGGAAGTGTGGTAGGTCCGCTGTTGTTTTCTATCTACATAAATGATCTTTTGGATAGGGTGGGTAGCAATGTGCGGCTGTTTGCTGATGATGCTGTGGTGTACGGAAAGGTGTCGTCGTTGTGTGAGTGTAGGAGGATACAATATGAATTGGACAAAATTTGTGATTGGTGTAAAGAATGGCAGCTAACTATAAATATAGATAAGTGTAAATTAATGCAGATGAACGGAAAAAGAATCCTGTAATGTTTGAATACTCCATTAGTAGTGTAGCGCTTGACAGAGTCACGTCGATTAAATGTTTGGGCGTAACACTGCAGAGCCATATGAAGTTGGACAAGCATGTAACGGCAGTTGTGGGGAAGGCGGATAGTCGTCTTCGGTTCACTGGTAGAATTTTGGGAAGATGTGGTTCATCTTTAAAGGAGACCGCTTATAAAACACTAATACGACCTATTCTTGAGTAATGCTCGAGCGTTTGGGATCCCTATCAGGTCTGTTTGAGGGAGGACATAGAAGCAATTCAGAGGCGGGCTGCTAGATTTGTTACTGGTAGGTTTGATCGTCAAGCGAGTGTTACGGAAATGCTCCAGGAACTCGGGTGGGAGTCTCTAGAGGAAATTTCGTGAATCGCTACTGAGGAAATTTAGAGGTCAAGCATTTGAGGCTGACTGCAGTACTATCTTACAGCCATCAACTTACATTTCGCGGAAAGACCACAAAGATAAGATAAGAGAGATTAGGGCTCGTACAGAGGCATATAGGCAGTCATTTTTCCCTCGTTCTGTTTGGGAGTGTAAAAGGGAGAGAAGATTCTAGTTGTGGTACGAGGTACCCTCCGCCACGCACCGTATGGTGGATTGCGGAGTATGTATGTAGAAGGGAAAGGAAGGGGGCCAGATCTGCTCTTCTTCCCGTCGAAAACGACCCAAAATTATCTACTTTTTAAGAGAGACTCGACAATCTTAACAAAATGGTAATTTCTGAGTTCGCTAGCTGACACCCCTAGTGGTAACGAAATTTATGCTATTAATCCATGCCTATTCTCTGAGATGGCTTACACTATCAGAACTGACTGGAAACAGCACTTTATACTGTTAGAAGTGGAAAGTGTTACACACAATGCATGTAGAGCAACTTATCGATTTTACGTTCAAAAAGTGCTGCTACTAAGCACCTCGAAGACAAGTATTATCTGAGCTCCAAATGGGCAAAACTTTGGAAAGTTTGAACGGACTTCTCTCACTAATCAACGGTTATATGATAAATCCTCTTTCATTAAGAACTTTCTCAGTTTCGGAAATAAGGAAGTAAAAACAGTAGGTACCAAATTATTTCTCAAAATTAATATTTTTAAGTAATTAGCTAATGACTGAATAGAACACCACGTAAGGCTGCAGCGACAAATTTTCTGCTGTCTCTTTAATTAATATAACGCTATTGTTTAATTAAAATTGTAAATTGGTTTTACGATAACTTTTTATTGACTGTGCAACAAAGTCCACGATAAAGAATACATGAAAGAAGGACCAACTAACGCAAATAAAATATGGTACGAAAAAATTAGGCATTTAGTATAATAAAAAACGATTTATTTTAGACTTAATGTCATGATGTAGGCTAGTGATCTTACTTTAGGTGTGCACAACATGTAATTTTGAGGATGTGAGGCTCTGGGCATTGGATCCAATAAATATTTCAGTTATTCGACGTGAGGTATGATATTCTGCGACTCCTTCATCTGAAATTCGTCTGTTTAACGCTGACCTCACTGGCATTCAAGAAACGTACTCCAAAGGCAGAAATATTCAACATATATGTTCATCGACGTATTCGTGTTTAAAGTCTAATGCTGCATACTTTCCATACCACAAAGGATAATTTGATTTTCAGAAGAAGCTAGTGCGCAACAGAATTTCATTACCCGACCTTCATTCAGCCGGCGGTCCACGGTATTTAATTAAATCCTCTAACAGGCAAGCACCAACACAAAAGCAATCCAGTGTACAGGCGCGTCATGCGTTACGTGCATTACCGTTCTCTGATTCATCCTATTCACTCTGCCAATACGGTGTTTATATTAAAACCTGCCGCTCTTGTTATAAATAGAATCGCTAACTCTTCTCAAATCGACATATCTGTGCTTCTCACCTTAGGTTAAAATAAAGCCATTGCAATGTGTACTTTTTATTTCGAAATAATCCGCTTCTGTCCCGAAAAAAAACTTTTAAAATAATGATGTATGTATTGTTCTTTGAGTATACCAGTAAGGCGAGAAATATTCAAACATATGAGTGTTGGAATGGACTTATGGTTTCACGTTCTGTATGGGATAATCTACATCTACATCCAACACTGTCTATATCCTTAATAAGGATTTTATTTTATATGTGAAGATAGTAACTGTTGCCGGCCGAAGTGGCCGTGCGGTTCTCGACGCTGCAGTCTGGAACCGTGAGACCGCTCCGGTCGCAGGTTCGAATCCTGCCCCGGACATGGATGTGTGTGATGTCCTTAGGTTAGTTAAGTTTAACTAGTTCTAAGTTCCAGGGGACTAATGACCTCAGAAGTTGAGTCCCATAGTGCTCAGAGCCATTTGAACAATTTTTTTTAGTAACTGTTCTCGAAAGAACAGATACCACTGATGACCGTGCATCTTCGATAGAACAAATTATAATTTGAAACCCTGAGCTTCCGACAGGTGTTGTTGATATACTTCGATGGGGACAGCTGGAAATGTGTGCCCCGACCGGGACTCGATCCCGGGATCTCCTGCTTACATGACAATCACTCTATCCGTCTGAGCCACAGAGGACACAGATGAATAGAGCGTCTGCAACGTAACCTGGAGATCCCGGGTTCGAGTCCCGGTCGGGTGCCACATTTCCAGCTGTCGCCATCGAGGTACATCAACAACACCTGTCGGTAACTGAGGGCTTCAATTAATTATCATTTATTCTAGAGAAGCTGCACGCTCGTCAATGGTATCTGTTCTTTCGAGAACAGTTACTATCTTCAGATATAGTTAAAGGCTACCCGGCCATTGACCATCGTCTGTGCGAATGCGCACAGATTGCCCGAATTCGTACGCGTATCGTCACCTTAGTTGGCGCGAGTTATGAGTGGATGGGAAAATATCTATTAGGAACATTTCTATGTAGATTGTGGACAGTTGGGAATGTGGGTCTCACGGGGAGCTTGCAAGGGATACGTCCCTGGAGTCGCGCTATTCACCTGTGTCCTCGGTGGCTCAGATGGATCTGAGTAAAGGAATCAACAATCAACTTGAACGGATGTCTTGTGACGTCCGCCCGGACCAAACGCAACGAACAGTACCGAATAAAATGAAATAAAATAAAATAAAAAAGATGGATAGAGCGTCTGCCATGTAAGCAGGAGATCCTGGGTTCGATTCCCGATCGGGGCACATATTTTCAGCTGTCCCCATCAAAGTGTATCAACATCACCTGTCGGCAGCTGAGGGTTTCAATTAATTATCATTTTATTTTATATTTTATTAACTTAAATACTGTTTGTGAATGTCAGCCATGCTCAAGGCTGTCAGGTAGATTTGTTGCAAAATACACGGAATAAAGCTTAGTGTTTGCATGAGGTTTCCGTTGACGTATTTAAAGAAATTACGCTTAGCCAATTAGACAAGAATAGCAGAGAGTATTAACATCGATACAGCTAATGAAAGAAAACTATTTACGTTAGGCATTTAGAAAACCATGGAAAAAGTAAATTCAGATTACTCGAGATAGTTTTGAGCACTGGTCTTCCACGGTAGAAATCCAGTATCTTCATCGTAGCCTAATGCAGGGTGGTGTTACACTGCACAGACTGTTTGGATAACACATTCAATAGCGGATACAAATCTGTTTGACTGCGAAGTCAGCGTTTTTCTCGATAACGACAAATATTGTGTAGACTCGAAAGCTTTTTAGGAGTCCAAAACTTACTTTATTCATAGCAAAGTCCAGTAATTAGATAAAAAACTTGGATGGGAGAAATTGCTCTACGCTGCTAACAGAAATACTCTGTTGTTTTGGTTGTCTTCAGTCCAAAGATTGGTTTGCTGCACCTCCCCATGCTACCCTATTCTGTGCAAGCCTCTTCATCTTCGAGTAACTGCTGTAACCTACACCCTCCTGAATCTGCTTATTGCATTCATCTCTTGGTCTCTCTCTCTTCGAGTTTTGCCCCCATGCTTCCTTCCAGTACTAAAATTATGATCCCTTGATGTTTCAGAATGTGCCTGGTCAGGTTGTGCCACAAATTTCTTGTCTGCCCTCCCCACTTCTATTCAGTACGTCCTCATTAGTTACGTGACCTACCAATCTAATCTTCAGCATTCTTCTGTAGCACCACATTTCAAAAGCTTCTATTCTTTTCTCGTCTAAACTGTTTGTTGTCCACGACTCATTTCTATACATGCTTACACTCCATACAAATACCTTCAGAAAAGACCTCCTGACAGTTGAACATATACTCGACGTTAACAAATTTCTCTTCTTCAGAAACGCTTATCTTGCCATTGCCGGTCGGCATTTTATATCCTCTCTGCTTAGGCCATTTTGCTGCCCAAACAGCAGAATTCATCTCCTAGTTTAAGTGTCTCATTTCCAAATATAATTTCCTTAGCATCATCTGATCTAGTTCGATTACATTCCGTTATACACATTTTGCTTTTGCTGATGTTCATCTTATAACATCCTTTCAAGACGCTGTCCATTCTGTTCAAGTGCTCTTCCAAGTCCTTTGCTGTATCTGACAGAATTGCAAAGTCACCGGCAAACTTCAAAGTTTTGATTTCTTCTCCATGAATTTTAATTCCTACTCCAAATTTTTCTTTTTTTAGTTTACTGCTTGCTCAATACACACATTGATTAACATCGGGGATAGGCTAAAACTCCGTCTCAATTCCTTCTCGACCACTACTTCCCCTTCATGCCCCTCGACTGTTATAACTCCCATCTGGTGTCTGTACAAAGCGCAAATAGCCTTTCGCCCCCTATATTTTACCCCAGCTACCTTTAGAATTTGAAAGAGAGTATTTCAGTCAACATCGTCAAAAGCTTTCTCTAAGTCGGCAAACGCTATAGACGTAGGATTGCCTTTCCTTAACCTATCTTCTATGAGAAGTCGTAGGGACTATATTACCCAGTGTGTTCTAACATTTCTCTGGAATCCAGAATGATGCCTCCCAGTTTTTCGATTCATATCATATTAAACCATTCGTGCAGTGCACGCTGGTAATTATCTCTTTTTCATTCTATTTAACGATCCAGTGTGACTTTAACAGAAAAACTACGAAATTGATACCGTTCGTACAAAGGTACTATTGGCCGCCGCTGGGATCACAAATGTCTTATTGATACGTGGAACGATAATTATGGAGTACGTTCGAAAGCAGGGTTGCTGTTACCACCGAAAGTACACCATTTTTATAGCAACTATCAAATTACCTTGAGACTGTAACGCGTCCATCCACAAATCAGTAAGGGCTTAGAAAGGATTTTTCGTGTTAAACACGTTTTTTTCTTTTATCAGACACTACCCTGTGAACTATGGATGAAGAGCAACAGGCAGATTTCACATGGTGCCCCATCGCAATATGTACATTTGTTGCAAATCGTTATGCCTGACTTTTCACCAGGACTGTTGAGAGTCATAACAGTTTATTAATAAAAACTAAAATGTAAAACCCTATTACAAAATCCTATATATATATATATATATATATATATATATATCCTATATATATATATATATATATATATATATATATATATATATATATATATATATATATATATATTGTTTCTTGTAAGGAAAGGAAACTTATGTTCAAAAGAACATATAAATATGTTGTACCTTACAATCTGCAACGCAGTCTTAAAAGACTTAGGTCAACACCTTATTAATCACGGGTTCTGCTCGAGACTAACGAACGATCAACAGATCGCCCCAGCTCTGATTAGTATAGAGAAGCACCGCTTCTATAAGTGAACATTTACTTACGACCATACGAGCAAACGGGTTGGAAAAGCTCTTCCTAACGAAATTTCTCTCTTTTGTTGTTAGCAGTAACTTCGATTATGGCAAATTAACGATATCTTTGAGCGTTTGGACGGAGATAATACTCAGTTGCTCTGACTATTGGTGATTTAATTTGGTGTAGAATATTTTTCTCTTTTCATGGTAAAAGTACAAATGATCTCTTTTTCATTAAAAATATTTTAATTGGTCATTAGCACGCAATATTTTTTCTTTCATGCTTTAATTATGATAAAAGCAAATATACGACCAACTGCCTTTTCACCGACCAAAGATACGAATACTCTTTACTTGACATTAACCAATTCTAGTGTTGCCTTCCTTAGCGGTTTTCTCCGCCGTGAGAGAAATCAACTCACCAATTGTGGTGACGCTAGCTTTCATAGACTAAAATGAAATTTGTAAATGTATTTCTCTCTTAGTAAAATTAAGCTTTCCTAATACACAGTATCAAACTATTTCTATCATAGACCAGAAATTTTACTGTCTACTGAACTGAACAGTTGAGACAAATTCAGCCGGCCGGAGTGGCCGAGCAGTTCTAGGCGCTTCAGTCTGGAACCGTGCGACCACTACGATCGCAGGTTCGAATCCTGCCTCGGGCATGGATGTGTGTGATGTCCTTAGGTTAGTTATGTGTAAGTAGTCCTAAGATCTAGGAGACTGTTGACGTCAGAAGTTAAGTCCCATAGTGCTCAGAGCCATTTTTGAGACAAATTCGTTATTTTAGTTTACTCTTCTGCAATGCATGTAGCTCTCGTTATTTGAGCTAGAGACATTTCATTACAGTTAAACGTATATTGTAGCCAAACAAGTAATTCCCACTACAAACGGTGAGGAAACACAAAAAAGAAACAAAAATCGTACCTGTCAAACCCTCTTTGGTTCCTGAAACTTACATAGTTCAACACAGCTCTGCCTCTTCAGGCGTTGCCGATTCACGACCTACTACAGTTCCTAAGAAGAGGCACCACACAAAACCACTTAGTTCTTCACAAAATGCGAGCAACAACCTAATTATGTCTGGGAGTGCTTTCAGACAACGAGCAGGGCGACACGGACAGAATTCGGTTAATTTCCGATATAGTAAATACACCAGTGACAGCTACCAAAACGAAGACTTCGCTACTACAGTTCATTCCAACTTACACGCAAACGGTTACTCATTACTTCCTTCCGAAAAATACTATTAATCAATGAAGATCTCTCTCGCCCGTACTAAATTATTCATTGGAGCGAATATTATCATCGGAAGCTACTCGAACAAAATCGGTCATAAATTGGACTTGGAGGAAAACAGTCTCGCAGCCGCAACATTTAGCGGTAGTCTCTTCTCAATTTTAGACTTACCGAAACTGTAAGTCTGCTGATCAGGAAGTCTGGTGCCAACAGACCACAAATGGTACCTCAACCAAGATAGCCTGTGACCTGTCGTCTTTTGACAAACTTATACTAAAGGAGCTCATTCGTGGAGTACCTACCTTTCTGAAGTAAAAGTAGTTATGAACCATCGTTGCGAACAAACACGTACCTCCACCTTTACCTCTGACAATTATTTCCTTATTATTACCGGTCTTCGACGATCTCGAGTGGTTGCCATCAACTCCGCAGAGCTGTTACATCTCTGGTGGCTGCCTCGCTGCTAATTCGTGCGTAAGTCTCCGTTTGGCCTCTAAATCTCAGTTTGGCCTCCAGCGAGCCGTTTATCTAGAACATTATTACAAAAAATATACAGAATAATTAAAAAACACATTTTTACATACACGAACCTTGTTTCCAGACCCATACGCACTTGGACGCCGAACAGGAGTAAAGGTGAACCTACAGGGACATCCGATGTCGTATTACACACTTCTGCTCCTAGCTTCCCCCACTCTCTCTCTCTTTCGGGAAACGACCGGGAACTAATCAAGGTCACCCTGGGGAACCACACAGGCAATTGTGTCACACGGCATAAAAATGGAGGGTGCCCCCACAGCCCATCACCCTTTCATCCGCTGTCCCCTCTCATACCATCTCCACTGTGCTTTGGTCTCTTCATTCGAGGTCTCAGCTTCGTGGGGGAGAGGTGCAGGGTTGTTATAAACAACAGCAATAATTTTCTCTATATAACTCAATTATTCTATGTAGTGAAAAGATTTGCAAATAATAACAATGATATAAAAAAGCTTCGAGTTTATTGTCAATCGTTTCCGTTGAATTTCTTTTTCTGTTACTTAAAATTGTTTCTCTGTAATCAATTGATATTAATTTTTTTATTATATGCACACGTATTAACAACTTTTCCTCTTTGATTCCCAAAGCTACTTCTTTTCTTATACACAACGATTTTCAGTTTTCCTCTGGGGACTTACAACGAGCAGGTACAAGAGCTCAAATACTCTGATTGCCACTTACTTGTATATTTAAATATTTCCTTATCATTCTCTTTACCCTGTATACATTTGTTGCAATTTACATCACTGACGTCTTATCTGCATACATGGAGAACGGGGACTATCAGCAGCAGGCGAAGAAAAGACCATACACACACACAGACGAACACAATATTTTTTTACGTAGTGCGCAGACAATATATACACACACATAGTGTCCAATGAAGCTTTTATACTACCTCTCACACGTACAAAATTATGACAAACATCTCATCGAACTATTTCGCACATACACACCAACTATTTACACATAGTCACACACACAGCCTCTCTAGGGAACAGTGGAAGTACGGAAGTGTCCCGACCCTCCCAGCCAAGGCGAACCATTTGTCGTCGTGACGGGACAGTCCTACTTTCAGTTGCAGTGCAGTATGGACCTCATGACCTCAGGAAACAAAGATTACCTGGCGCACGGTCAGTGGAGCGGCGCAAACGCCATCGAGAAGATGTCTCTTGTAAGCGTCGAACGTGACAGCCTTTGAAGCCACACGATGCACGCCTCTGTGTGGCACCCGCATCTATACAGTAGGTGTCCGTTTTGGATGTGATCCCTACGCACTCCACAACCTGCGAACCATTCGCCTCGTCTGTGATCAGGTAGGTAACTTATTTTGTTCTAAGATGTTGTCCCAAAAGGATTATACGGTATATTATATGACATTTCGAATTATTCGTGATTCCTAGTCATCGCAGCCTTTCACCCAGTAGATAGAACTGTCTGTATTCATATAAAGTAGTCTGGGAAAGGTGAATTTTGGCTTAGCAAAATCATAGTGAAAGCGTTACATATGGAGTTGGGAAAGACCGAGAATACACATGCCGACATAGACAGGTTTCGTCAACTGCACTGAAACCTTTCTCGTCTCCACAGCGACTAGTCCTTATTTGGGAATTGTGGTCAGTTTGAAATTTGCCCTGGCTACGTAATCTCTTGCGCCGTAACTCCTGTCCCAATGGTTGACTAAATGATCTTCACGGTTCTCTCTGACATTGGTTTGAGTTATTCACATAGGTAAGAAACGGACTTCGATCCGCTTTCAGGTATCTAATTTCAACTATCTTTCAAGGTCACGCATCAGCCCATTTCCCCCATTTAAAAGACATCCTTCGACACCGTTGTATATAGCCGACATATACGGATTTTTGGCAAGACAACGAACAGTAACGAGCATTCTCGTAATGAAGTTTTATTAATGTTGCATATACATTTGTACACAGAAAACAACTTTATTTTTATTTTTGCTTGGTGGTGTTTTAATAATACTCAGGCACACGGCGGTTATGTGGTTTCTGTCCTCGGCTGGGAGACTTCGTTTGAATTTGTCATGATTATTGCGGGAATTGGGAGCATGAGGTATATAAATACGCGAACTAGGAGTTATTAACCATTACCTCTTTATTTCCACACACATTAAAAAAAGTTTTGCATCACCCCGTTTCAAAGAACTCCTGAAGATAGACATTGACTGTGGATATTGTATCACAGACACAGTTAATTTGACTTTTCAGATATGTCACTAAACACGCCCAAAGATGTAAATAACAATGTATGACTAGAGCCTATTGGACGGAGGAGGTCCGACTGTCGATCAGTTCCAGTCATTCCACCAGGAAGGAGGTACACGGCTCGTGTTGTATGCCTAGACGGTCAACGCAGCTCCGCATTGTTACTTTCTGCCAGGAAGGACTCTCAACAAGGGAAGTGTCCAGGCGTCTCGGAGTGAACCAAAGCGTTGTTGTTCTGTCATGGAGGAGATACAGAGAGACAGGAACGGCCTGTGACATGCCTCGCTCAGGCCGCCCATGAGCTACTACTGCAGTGGATGACCGCTACCTACGGACGGATTATGTCTCGGAGGATACCTGGCAGCAAGGCCACAGTATTGAATAATGCTTTTCGTACAGCCACAGCATGTCGTGTTACGACTGAAACAGTGCGCGATAGGCTTCAAGACGTCCATGGTGAGATACATCTTTGCAACCACGATACCATGCAACGCGGTACACATGGCCCAGCAACATGCTGATAGGACCGCTCAGTATTAACAAGACGTTTTGACCGATGATTGTCGCAAATACCTTCAGACAGACAATTGTCGGAAATTTGTCTAGAGGTAACCCGGTCAGGATGAACGCCTTACACAAACTGTTCAGCGAGTGCAGCAAGGTGGAGGTTCCCTGCTGTTTTGTGGTGGCCTTATGTGGTGCCAACCTACTCCGCTGGTTGTCATAGAAGGCGCCGTAACGGCTGTACGACACGTGAATCCCATCCTCCGACCGATAGTGCAACCGCATCGGAAGCATATTGGCGAGACATTCACCCTCCAGGACGACAATTGCCGCCCCTATCGTACACGTCTTGTGAATGACTTCCTTCTGGATAATGACCTCGCTCGACTAGAGTGGCCAGCGTGTTTTCCAGACATGAATATCGATCATGCCTGGGATAGATTGAAAAGGGCTGCTTAGGGACGACGTGACCCACCACTCACTCTGAAAGGTCTGCGCCGAATAGCCGATGAGGAGTGGGACAATCTTGAGCAACAGTGCCTTGATGAACTTGTGGATACTATGCCACGACGAATACAGGCAGGCATTAATGAAAGTGGACGTGCTACTTCGTATTAGAGGTACCGTTTTGTACTGCAATCTGGACCTCCTCCTCTGAAAGTATCTCTGAATGGTGGTACAACTCGCAATGTGTGGTTTTAATGAGCAGTAAAACGGGCGGAAATGATGCTTATGTTCATTTCTATACCAATTTTCTGCGGAGGTTCCGCATCTCTCGAAACCGAGGTGATGCAAAACTTCTTTTTGATGTATGTATAAAGACATTTATAATAACGATTTCGCTACGCCACCTCTTCAATACTGTGACGTCCTACCACGAGCAAATAAGGATTTTTCAAAACTCCATTGCGAACCGAAAAGATATAAAAGACGCGTGGAAACTACCCGCGTTGGAAACAGTTCTGCCCGTGAAGACGGCCAGCGAGGCGATACCGCTACTGTGTTCGTGGGGCGCTCTGCGGCCGGTGTAGACTGATATCGAAATCGTACAGGCTGCGTCCAAGTTTGTGATCCTTACAGAGTTTAATTTTTAATTTAATACTTAAATGTAAATCTGAATCGCATATTTCTTTCTCCAGACCATAATTTGACAAATATAGAGAATGTGTATTCGCGAATTCAAATAGGAGAGCTGTTCGGAAAGTAAGGTCCGATCTGTCGTGAATGGAAAACACAGTCAAAATCAAAATTGTTTTAATCGCAACAATTAGTCACACCTTCCAGCTACCACTCTTAATAGCAGCCGCTCCGACGTAGACATTTGTCGTAGCCTTGTACAAACTTTCCAGTATCGTTGTCACAGAAAGCAATCGCCTGTGCTTTCCGCCAGTTGTCTACATGGTCTGCCTTTCGTTGGTTGTGCCAAAATGACTTCGTAGCTAGTGGTTTATGTGGGCAGAGATGAATATCGGAGGGGGCCAGTTAAGGTCTGTATTGTGGGTGATTAAACACTTCCCATCTAAACGCTGCAGGAGCCTTTTCATGGCCTCTGCTCAATGTGGCTGAGAATTGTCTTGAAGAAAGAAACGCATAACATTTATCTTATTCGGGTTTTATGCCTTCAGGCGAAATCTCTCACCGGATCCACGTACTTGGCGGAAGACACTGTTGTTTTAGGAATTTCTGGGTGATCACTTTGCGCTCTGAACTGAAAAGAGCGACGTGAAGCGATCGGTAGGAACACTAAAGACACTGCCCAACACATGTGTTCAAAGTTCCATGGGATTTTCACAGTGGTTTCCATTTCGCGCCAAATCGGACCTTACATTCCGTGTAAAATATCTGTTATATAGATTTAACAATTAGTTCTGATCCTTTCTGCAAGTTTTCTGGAGGGAACATTCTGTGATTTAAATTTTTATCTCTTATCTCCTACATGACGTAATTGTTAGAGCGTTCCACACCTTCTGTGTGTATATTGACACCCCTTTTGCTTCATATTCTTGCGAAATTCCTGCATAGAACATTACGCTTATAACTTTTGCAAACGAGTTCCCTTCAAATGTAGTTTTTCCGTCAGTTTTAATCTCCAAAAACGGCTGTTCTGTTGCTACGCGAACAATGGACAGTCTTGCACATTTATAATGAATGTAGCCATGATAAACAAGACATAAAATCCCGTCTGGGGCCTAAGATCATTTTTATATTAATAATTGGCAACCAATGCTGTACAATCGCAATAAAGTCATGAGATGTTCAATTGACTCGGGATTACACCCATCTTCAGACATCACAAACTTCTTCTTAACCAACCAGTCGTACAGCCTTGAGAACTCAAAGAAAGTGTCGAATAACACTTTGTTCTTTGAGTTGTCAAGGCTGCACGACTGGTTGCTTAGGAAAGAGTTGAGTTTGAAGATGGGTGTAATCCCGAAACGCGTAACATGTTGTAATAAAAGAGTCAATTGAACATCTCATGATTTTATTGCGCTTATTAATTTAGCCATGTTTTAAGCCGATACAATTGCAAACGAACCCTTAAAAACAGATTTTTTGTTTTGTTTTTTTAATGTAGATTACGTTCTCGATCCAAATGATTACGGCCAGTACTCCAACACGTGATCATTCTCGATTGCTGTTCACTGCAAAAGCAGATACTTCATATTTCCCAGTCGTAGCCGGACTTCTCCATGATCTGTGTTTAAAATAATATGTAAATCTCCCTGGAACACCTGCAATAGTTTCTTCTTTTCTAACGGCAGTTTATATTCTTTCTTTGTGGCAATTTCTTCGATATGTACTCGTTTTCGTTTTTTGACTTCGATGTTCTCCATTTCCAGTTTCCTTTTGCTTATGCATAACGCATTAACAGCACTTAAAAGGGTGATTTCTTTAACCGGGAATAGCTTAAGTCTGTTTGACACATTCGTGTTTTTTTCTTAGGACTTGTGGTGTCAAATTTTTTGTGTCAACCAGTCCTAATCCTGCAATATCTGTATTTGGCAGTATTGTGGAGAACAGTGCCCTAGACTGAGAAAAATAAGTTTTGTCTGCTTTAATAAAACATTTGTGTGTAACACTTGTATCGTCTTTATTGATGTCAGTGTCATGAGTCTCCACGTGGGTCATAGGCACATAATTGTATGCAGACGGAATGTAGCTGATAAGCTGTTCTCGGTCTTGAGTATCTGGAAAATTACTTGTACATCAGTCAATTTTTGGGTATTATTGTTATTGTTTCAGTATACGAATTGCAGAATATTGTTGAACACCATACAGCAGTTGTTCTGTTAATTGACGCTACACGGAAGCAATTGATACGAAACACAGTGGAGAACATTCTAAACGCTCTTTGTTGGTGTCTAAGACGAGTAAAGAGTCTTACACAGAGTAAAACACATGGTCAATTTCATTGCTGTACAATTCGTCTCCCGCCTGGTAATGCCATGTTCATTAGCTGAAGAAGACGCACTCATTCCTCCTAGTTGCATGTTTGGACACTTTATAAAATTTATAAGATGGTTGCCTCAAACTTGTGAACCTTTCGTATCAATTTTTATGCGTGTTTTCTCCACAATTGTGGCTTAAACTGTCTTATCATTGACCACAGTCATTCACTGGCCGTCTCCATCCATGCAGAAGCCATGATGTGATGTTAGGTAATTGCGCATCTCCATTTTGCTAAAAATGCCAGCAAAATCTTGCGTTATGTCCAAATCCAAAAGGGTATATTCATCTATACGTAGCTGTTACAATATTCGAGGCAGCACATAATCAGGACTTCCATTTTAACATCAGCTACTTCCATTTTATAAGGTACAGTCTCAGGATTTTTGTATTTCATCGAAATAATTTCCAGTGCTCCCTTCCCATTTTCACAAATATTTCTCTTGCTGTCGTAATGTCATTCAAATGTAGGAGAAATGCCAGATTTGTCTTGACAACTTGTCTCACAGAGACGAATTTGTAAAATTTACGACATAGGTAATGGTTAAATGACCCACACATTTAGTTCTTTACCATTACAGACCGTCCCTTTTCCAATTGTATTTGACGGTCCATTAGATCAAAGATTTAACTTCCACGATTTTGTCTCAAACTAGTTTTATAATGGATGTAAGGATAATTAAATACTTCTTGCTAACGGCTAACCGCTCTAACAGCCGTCTGCTTCACGTCTGCTGTGCAGCAAGCTACCTAAATTTAAGTATTAACTGTATTTTTCTTACTTGTCACTTCTTCCGTGTGTTTTTGGTTTTCAGAAGCTTTAATTGTCGAGTGCTATTAATAGTGTTCCATAGATTTCGTGTTTGTTTTGAATACAGCCAAAGGGTCCCTTTAGACAGCCATAGTGCCAGTAGTGTCAGTGTTGCCCTAACCAACGTCTGCTTCACACTGCTGTGCAGCGAGCTCCTTAATTTAAGTATTAACTGTATTTTTCTTACTTCTTCTTCCGTGTGTTTCTGCTATTATGAAACTTTAATTGTCGAGTGCTATTAATAGTGTTCCATAGATTTCGTGTTTGTTCTCAATTGTCAGAGAGTCCTTTTAGACAGGCATAGTGCCAGTAGTGTCAGTGTTGCCCTAACCAACGTCTGCTGTGCAGCGAGCTACCTAAATTTAAGTATTAACTGTATTTTTCTTACTTGTCACTTCTTCCGTGTGTTTTTGGTTTTAAGAAGCTTTAATTGTCGAGTGCTATTAATAGTGTTCCATAGATTTCGTGTTTGTTTTGAATACAGTAAGAGAGGGTCCCTTTAGACAGCCATAGTGCCAGTAGTGTCAGTGTTGCCCTAACCAACGTCTGCTTCACGTCTGCTGTGCAGTGAGCTCCTTAATTTAAGTATTAACTGTATTTTTCTTACTTCTTCCGTGTGTTTTTGCTATTATGAAACTTTAATTGTCGAGTGCTATTAATAGTGTTCCATAGATTTCGTGTTTGTTCTCAATTGTCAGAGAGTCGCTTTAGACAGGCATAGTGCCAGTAGTGTCAGTGTTGCCCTAACCAACGTCTGCTTCACGTCTGCTGTGCAGCGAGCTCCTTAATTTAAGTATTAACTGTATTTTTCTTACTTCTTCTTCCGTGTGTTTCTGCTATTATGAAACTTTAATTGTCGAGTGCTATTAATAGTGTTCCATAGATTTCGTGTTTGTTTTGAATACAGTTAGACAGGGTCCCTTTAGTCAGCCATAGTACCAGTAGTGTCAGTGTTGCCCTAACCAACGTCTGCTTCACGTCTGCTGTGCAGCGAGCTCCTTAATTTAAGTATTAACTGTATTTTTCTTACTTCTTCCGTGTGTTTTTGCTATTATGAAACTTTAATTGTCGAGTGCTATTAATAGTGTTCCATAGATTTCGTGTTTGTTTTGAATACAGTAAGAGAGGGTCCCTTTAGTCAGCCATAGTGCCAGTAGTGTCAGTGTTGCCCTAACCAATGTCTGCTTCACGTCTGCTGTGCAGCGAGCTCCTTAATTTAAGTATTAACTGCATTTTTCTTACTTCTTCTTCCGTGAGTTTTTGCTATTATGAAACTTTAATTGTCGAGTGCTATTAATAGTGTTCCATAGATTTCGTGTTTGTTTTGAATACAGTAAGAGAGGGTCCCTTTAGTCAGCCATAGTGCCAGTAGTGTCAGTGTTGCCCTAACCAACGTCTGCTTCACGTCTGCTGTGCAGCGAGCTCCTTAATTTAAGTATTAACTGCATTTTTCTTACTTCTTCCTCCGTGAGTTTTTGCTATTATGAAACTTTAATTGTCGAGTGCTATTAATAGTGTTCCATAGATTTCGTGTTTGTTTTGAATACAGTAAGAGAGGGTCCCTTTAGTCAGCCATAGTGCCAGTAGTGTCAGTGTTGCCCTAACCAACGTCTGCTTCACGTCTGCTGTGCAGCGAGCTCCTTAATTTAAGTATTAACTGCATTTTTCTTACTTCTTCTTCCGTGTGTTTCTGCTATTATGAAACTTTAATTGTCGAGTGCTATTAATAGTGTTCCATAGATTTCGTGTTTGTTCTCAATTGTCAGAGAGTCCCTTTAGACAGGCATAGTGCCAGTAGTGTCAGTGTTGCCCTAACCAACGTCTGCTTCACGTCTGCTGTGCAGCGAGCTCCTTAATTTAAGTATTAACTGTATTTTTCTTACTTCTTCTTCCGTGTGTTTCTGCTATTATGAAACTTTAATTGTCGAGTGCTATTAATAGTGTTCCATAGATTTCGTGTTTGTTTTGAATACAGCCAGAGAGGGTCCCTTTAGTCAGCCATAGTGCCAGTAGTGTCAGTGTTGCCCTAACCAACGTCTGCTTCACGTCTGCTGTGCAGCGAGCTCCTTAATTTAAGTATTAACTGTATTTTTCTTACTTCTTCCGTGTGTTTTTGCTATTATGAAACTTTAATTGTCGAGTGCTATTAATAGTGTTCCATAGATTTCGTGTTTGTTTTGAATACAGTAAGAGAGGGTCCCTTTAGTCAGCCATAGTGCCAGTAGTGTCAGTGTTGCCCTAACCAATGTCTGCTTCACGTCTGCTGTGCAGCGAGCTCCTTAATTTAAGTATTAACTGCATTTTTCTTACTTCTTTTTCCGTGAGTTTTTGCTATTATGAAACTTTAATTGTCGAGTGCTATTAATAGTGTTCCATAGATTTCGTGTTTGTTTTGAATACAGTAAGAGAGGGTACCTTTAGTCAGCCATAGTACCAGTAGTGTCAGTGTTGCCCTAACCAACGTTGCTTCACGTCTGCTGTGCAGCGAGCTCCTTAATTTAAGTATTAACTGTGTTTTTCTTACTTCTACTTCCGTGAGTTTTTGCTATTATGAAACTTTAATTGTCGAGTGCTATTAATAGTGTTCCATAGATTTCGTGTTTGTTTTGAATACAGTAAGAGAGGGTCCCTTTAGTCAGCCATAGTGCCAGTAGTGTCAGTGTTGCCCTAACCAATGTCTGCTTCACGTCTGCTGTGCAGCGAGCTCCTTAATTTAAGTATTAACTGTGTTTTTCTTACTTCTACTTCCGTGAGTTTTTGCTATTATGAAACTTTAATTGTCGAGTGCTATTAATAGTGTTCCATAGATTTCGTGTTTGTTTTGAATACAGTAAGAGAGGGTCCCTTTAGTCAGCCATAGTGCCAGTAGTGTCAGTGTTGCCCTAACCAACGTCTGCTTCACGTCTGCTGTGCAGCGAGCTCCTTAATTTAAGTATTAACTGTATTTTTCTTACTTCTTCTTCCGTGTGTTTCTGCTATTATGAAACTTTAATTGTCGAGTGCTATTAATAGTGTTCCATAGATTTCGTGTTTGTTTTGAATACAGTAAGAGAGGGTCCCTTTAGTCAGCCATAGTGCCAGTAGTGTCAGTGTTGCCCTAACCAACGTCTGCTTCACGTCTGCTGTGCAGCGAGCTCCTTAATTTAAGTATTAACTGCATTTTTCTTACTTCTTCTTCCGTGTGATTCTGCTATTATGAAACTTTAATTGTCGAGTGCTATTAATAGTGTTCCATAGATTTCGTGTTTGTTTTGAATACAGTAAGAGAGGGTCCCTTTAGTCAGCCATAGTACCAGTAGTGTCAGTGTTGCCCTAACCAACGTCTGCTTCACGTCTGCTGTGCAGCGAGCTGCTTAATTTAAGTATTAACTGCATTTTTCTTACTTCTTCTTCCGTGTGTTTCTGCTATTATGAAACTTTAATTGTCGAGTGCTATTAATAGTGTTCCATAGATTTCGTGTTTGTTTTGAATACAGTTAGACAGGGTCCCTTTAGTCAGCCATAGTACCAGTAGTGTCAGTGTTGCCCTAACCAACGTCTGCTTCACGTCTGCTGTGCAGCGAGCTCCTTAATTTAAGTATTAACTGTATTTTTCTTACTTCTTCCGTGTGTTTTTGCTATTATGAAACTTTAATTGTCGAGTGCTATTAATAGTGTTCCATAGATTTCGTGTTTGTTTTGAATACAGTAAGAGAGGGTCCCTTTAGTCAGCCATAGTGCCAGTAGTGTCAGTGTTGCCCTAACCAACGTCTGCTTCACGTCTGCTGTGCAGCGAGCTCCTTAATTTAAGTATTAACTGCATTTCTCTTACTTCTACTTTCGTGAGTTTTTGCTATTATGAAACTTTAATTGTCGAGTGCTATTAATAGTGTTCCATAGATTTCGTGTTTGTTTTGAATACAGTAAGAGAGGGTCCCTTTAGTCAGCCATAGTGCCAGTAGTGTCAGTGTTGCCCTAACCAACGTCTGCTTCACGTCTGCTGTGCAGCGAGCTCCTTAATTTAAGTATTAACTGCATTTTTCTTACTTCTTCCTCCGTGAGTTTTTGCTATTATGAAACTTTAATTGTCGAGTGCTATTAATAGTGTTCCATAGATTTCGTGTTTGTTTTGAATACAGTAAGAGAGGGTCCCTTTAGTCAGCCATAGTGCCAGTAGTGTCAGTGTTGCCCTAACCAACGTCTGCTTCACGTCTGCTGTGCAGCGAGCTCCTTAATTTAAGTATTAACTGCATTTTTCTTACTTCTTCTTCCGTGTGTTTCTGCTATTATGAAACTTTAATTGTCGAGTGCTATTAATAGTGTTCCATAGATTTCGTGTTTGTTCTCAATTGTCAGAGAGTCCCTTTAGACAGGCATAGTGCCAGTAGTGTCAGTGTTGCCCTAACCAACGTCTGCTTCACGTCTGCTGTGCAGCGAGCTCCTTAATTTAAGTATTAACTGTATTTTTCTTACTTCTTCTTCCGTGTGTTTCTGCTATTATGAAACTTTAATTGTCGAGTGCTATTAATAGTGTTCCATAGATTTCGTGTTTGTTTTGAATACAGCCAGAGAGGGTCCCTTTAGTCAGCCATAGTGCCAGTAGTGTCAGTGTTGCCCTAACCAACGTCTGCTTCACGTCTGCTGTGCAGCGAGCTCCTTAATTTAAGTATTAACTGTATTTTTCTTACTTCTTCCGTGTGTTTTTGCTATTATGAAACTTTAATTGTCGAGTGCTATTAATAGTGTTCCATAGATTTCGTGTTTGTTTTGAATACAGTAAGAGAGGGTCCCTTTAGTCAGCCATAGTGCCAGTAGTGTCAGTGTTGCCCTAACCAATGTCTGCTTCACGTCTGCTGTGCAGCGAGCTCCTTAATTTAAGTATTAACTGCATTTTTCTTACTTCTTTTTCCGTGAGTTTTTGCTATTATGAAACTTTAATTGTCGAGTGCTATTAATAGTGTTCCATAGATTTCGTGTTTGTTTTGAATACAGTAAGAGAGGGTACCTTTAGTCAGCCATAGTACCAGTAGTGTCAGTGTTGCCCTAACCAACGTTGCTTCACGTCTGCTGTGCAGCGAGCTCCTTAATTTAAGTATTAACTGTGTTTTTCTTACTTCTACTTCCGTGAGTTTTTGCTATTATGAAACTTTAATTGTCGAGTGCTATTAATAGTGTTCCATAGATTTCGTGTTTGTTTTCAATATAGTAAGAGAGGGTCCCTTTAGTCAGCCATAGTGCCAGTAGTGTCAGTGTTGCCCTAACCAATGTCTGCTTCACGTCTGCTGTGCAGCGAGCTCCTTAATTTAAGTATTAACTGTGTTTTTCTTACTTCTACTTCCGTGAGTTTTTGCTATTATGAAACTTTAATTGTCGAGTGCTATTAATAGTGTTCCATAGATTTCGTGTTTGTTTTGAATACAGTAAGAGAGGGTCCCTTTAGTCAGCCATAGTGCCAGTAGTGTCAGTGTTGCCCTAACCAACGTCTGCTTCACGTCTGCTGTGCAGCGAGCTCCTTAATTTAAGTATTAACTGTATTTTTCTTACTTCTTCTTCCGTGTGTTTCTGCTATTATGAAACTTTAATTGTCGAGTGCTATTAATAGTGTTCCATAGATTTCGTGTTTGTTTTGAATACAGTAAGAGAGGGTCCCTTTAGTCAGCCATAGTGCCAGTAGTGTCAGTGTTGCCCTAACCAACGTCTGCTTCACGTCTGCTGTGCAGCGAGCTCCTTAATTTAAGTATTAACTGCATTTTTCTTACTTCTTCTTCCGTGTGATTCTGCTATTATGAAACTTTAATTGTCGAGTGCTATTAATAGTGTTCCATAGATTTCGTGTTTGTTTTGAATACAGTAAGAGAGGGTCCCTTTAGTCAGCCATAGTACCAGTAGTGTCAGTGTTGCCCTAACCAACGTCTGCTTCACGTCTGCTGTGCAGCGAGCTGCTTAATTTAAGTATTAACTGCATTTTTCTTACTTCTACTTCCGTGAGTTTTTGCCATTATGAAACTTTTATTGTCGAGTGCTATTAATAGTGTTCCATAGATTTCGTGTTTGTTTTGAATACAGTAAGAGAGGGTCCCTTTAGTCAGCCATAGTGCCAGTAGTGTCAGTGTTGCCCTAACTAACGTCTGCTTCACGTCTGCTGTGCAGCGAGCTCCTTAATTTAAGTATTAACTGCATTTTGCTTACTTCTTCTTCCGTGAGTTTTAGCTATTATGAAACTTTAATTGTCGAGTGCTATTAATAGTGTTCCATAGATTTCGTGTTTGTTTTGAATACAGCCAGAGAGGGTCCCTTTAGTCAGCCATAGTGCCAGTAGTGTCAGTGTTGCCCTAACCAACGTCTGCTTCACGTCTGCTGTGCAGCGAGCTCCTTAATTTAAGTATTAACTGTATTTTTCTTACTTCTTCCGTGTGTTTTTGCTATTATGAAACTTTAATTGTCGAGTGCTATTAATAGCGTCAATAGATTTCGTGTTTGTTTTGAATACAGTAAGAGAGGGTCCCTTTAGTCAGCCATAGTGCCAGTAGTGTCAGTGTTGCCCTAACCAACGTCTGCTTCACGTCTGCTGTGCAGCGAGCTCCTTAATTTAAGTATTAACTGCATTTTTCTTACTTCTACTTCCGTGAGTTTTTGCTATTATGAAACTTTAATTGTCGAGTGCTATTAATAGTGTTCCATAGATTTCGTGTTTGTTTTGAATACAGTAAGAGAGGGTCCCTTTAGACAGCCATAGTGCCAGTAGTGTCAGTGTTGCCCTAACCAACGTCTGCTTCACGTCTGCTGTGCAGTGAGCTCCTTAATTTAAGTATTAACTGTATTTTTCTTACTTCTTCCGTGTGTTTTTGCTATTATGAAACTTTAATTGTCGAGTGCTATTAATAGTGTTCCATAGATTTCGTGTTTGTTCTCAATTGTCAGAGAGTCGCTTTAGACAGGCATAGTGCCAGTAGTGTCAGTGTTGCCCTAACCAACGTCTGCTTCACGTCTGCTGTGCAGCGAGCTCCTTAATTTAAGTATTAACTGTATTTTTCTTACTTCTTCTTCCGTGTGTTTCTGCTATTATGAAACTTTAATTGTCGAGTGCTATTAATAGTGTTCCATAGATTTCGTGTTTGTTTTGAATACAGTTAGACAGGGTCCCTTTAGTCAGCCATAGTACCAGTAGTGTCAGTGTTGCCCTAACCAACGTCTGCTTCACGTCTGCTGTGCAGCGAGCTCCTTAATTTAAGTATTAACTGTATTTTTCTTACTTCTTCCGTGTGTTTTTGCTATTATGAAACTTTAATTGTCGAGTGCTATTAATAGTGTTCCATAGATTTCGTGTTTGTTTTGAATACAGTAAGAGAGGGTCCCTTTAGTCAGCCATAGTGCCAGTAGTGTCAGTGTTGCCCTAACCAATGTCTGCTTCACGTCTGCTGTGCAGCGAGCTCCTTAATTTAAGTATTAACTGCATTTTTCTTACTTCTTCTTCCGTGAGTTTTTGCTATTATGAAACTTTAATTGTCGAGTGCTATTAATAGTGTTCCATAGATTTCGTGTTTGTTTTGAATACAGTAAGAGAGGGTCCCTTTAGTCAGCCATAGTGCCAGTAGTGTCAGTGTTGCCCTAACCAACGTCTGCTTCACGTCTGCTGTGCAGCGAGCTCCTTAATTTAAGTATTAACTGCATTTTTCTTACTTCTTCCTCCGTGAGTTTTTGCTATTATGAAACTTTAATTGTCGAGTGCTATTAATAGTGTTCCATAGATTTCGTGTTTGTTTTGAATACAGTAAGAGAGGGTCCCTTTAGTCAGCCATAGTGCCAGTAGTGTCAGTGTTGCCCTAACCAACGTCTGCTTCACGTCTGCTGTGCAGCGAGCTCCTTAATTTAAGTATTAACTGCATTTTTCTTACTTCTTCTTCCGTGTGTTTCTGCTATTATGAAACTTTAATTGTCGAGTGCTATTAATAGTGTTCCATAGATTTCGTGTTTGTTCTCAATTGTCAGAGAGTCCCTTTAGACAGGCATAGTGCCAGTAGTGTCAGTGTTGCCCTAACCAACGTCTGCTTCACGTCTGCTGTGCAGCGAGCTCCTTAATTTAAGTATTAACTGTATTTTTCTTACTTCTTCTTCCGTGTGTTTCTGCTATTATGAAACTTTAATTGTCGAGTGCTATTAATAGTGTTCCATAGATTTCGTGTTTGTTTTGAATACAGCCAGAGAGGGTCCCTTTAGTCAGCCATAGTGCCAGTAGTGTCAGTGTTGCCCTAACCAACGTCTGCTTCACGTCTGCTGTGCAGCGAGCTCCTTAATTTAAGTATTAACTGTATTTTTCTTACTTCTTCCGTGTGTTTTTGCTATTATGAAACTTTAATTGTCGAGTGCTATTAATAGTGTTCCATAGATTTCGTGTTTGTTTTGAATACAGTAAGAGAGGGTCCCTTTAGTCAGCCATAGTGCCAGTAGTGTCAGTGTTGCCCTAACCAATGTCTGCTTCACGTCTGCTGTGCAGCGAGCTCCTTAATTTAAGTATTAACTGCATTTTTCTTACTTCTTTTTCCGTGAGTTTTTGCTATTATGAAACTTTAATTGTCGAGTGCTATTAATAGTGTTCCATAGATTTCGTGTTTGTTTTGAATACAGTAAGAGAGGGTACCTTTAGTCAGCCATAGTACCAGTAGTGTCAGTGTTGCCCTAACCAACGTTGCTTCACGTCTGCTGTGCAGCGAGCTCCTTAATTTAAGTATTAACTGTGTTTTTCTTACTTCTACTTCCGTGAGTTTTTGCTATTATGAAACTTTAATTGTCGAGTGCTATTAATAGTGTTCCATAGATTTCGTGTTTGTTTTCAATACAGTAAGAGAGGGTCCCTTTAGTCAGCCATAGTGCCAGTAGTGTCAGTGTTGCCCTAACCAATGTCTGCTTCACGTCTGCTGTGCAGCGAGCTCCTTAATTTAAGTATTAACTGTGTTTTTCTTACTTCTACTTCCGTGAGTTTTTGCTATTATGAAACTTTAATTGTCGAGTGCTATTAATAGTGTTCCATAGATTTCGTGTTTGTTTTGAATACAGTAAGAGAGGGTCCCTTTAGTCAGCCATAGTGCCAGTAGTGTCAGTGTTGCCCTAACCAACGTCTGCTTCACGTCTGCTGTGCAGCGAGCTCCTTAATTTAAGTATTAACTGTATTTTTCTTACTTCTTCTTCCGTGTGTTTCTGCTATTATGAAACTTTAATTGTCGAGTGCTATTAATAGTGTTCCATAGATTTCGTGTTTGTTTTGAATACAGTAAGAGAGGGTCCCTTTAGTCAGCCATAGTGCCAGTAGTGTCAGTGTTGCCCTAACCAACGTCTGCTTCACGTCTGCTGTGCAGCGAGCTCCTTAATTTAAGTATTAACTGCATTTTTCTTACTTCTTCTTCCGTGTGATTCTGCTATTATGAAACTTTAATTGTCGAGTGCTATTAATAGTGTTCCATAGATTTCGTGTTTGTTTTGAATACAGTAAGAGAGGGTCCCTTTAGTCAGCCATAGTACCAGTAGTGTCAGTGTTGCCCTAACCAACGTCTGCTTCACGTCTGCTGTGCAGCGAGCTGCTTAATTTAAGTATTAACTGCATTTTTCTTACTTCTTCTTCCGTGTGTTTCTGCTATTATGAAACTTTAATTGTCGAGTGCTATTAATAGTGTTCCATAGATTTCGTGTTTGTTTTGAATACAGTTAGACAGGGTCCCTTTAGTCAGCCATAGTACCAGTAGTGTCAGTGTTGCCCTAACCAACGTCTGCTTCACGTCTGCTGTGCAGCGAGCTCCTTAATTTAAGTATTAACTGTATTTTTCTTACTTCTTCCGTGTGTTTTTGCTATTATGAAACTTTAATTGTCGAGTGCTATTAATAGTGTTCCATAGATTTCGTGTTTGTTTTGAATACAGTAAGAGAGGGTCCCTTTAGTCAGCCATAGTGCCAGTAGTGTCAGTGTTGCCCTAACCAATGTCTGCTTCACGTCTGCTGTGCAGCGAGCTCCTTAATTTAAGTATTAACTGCATTTTTCTTACTTCTTCTTCCGTGAGTTTTTGCTATTATGAAACTTTAATTGTCGAGTGCTATTAATAGTGTTCCATAGATTTCGTGTTTGTTTTGAATACAGTAAGAGAGGGTCCCTTTAGTCAGCCATAGTGCCAGTAGTGTCAGTGTTGCCCTAACCAACGTCTGCTTCACGTCTGCTGTGCAGCGAGCTCCTTAATTTAAGTATTAACTGCATTTTTCTTACTTCTTCCTCCGTGAGTTTTTGCTATTATGAAACTTTAATTGTCGAGTGCTATTAATAGTGTTCCATAGATTTCGTGTTTGTTTTGAATACAGTAAGAGAGGGTCCCTTTAGTCAGCCATAGTGCCAGTAGTGTCAGTGTTGCCCTAACCAACGTCTGCTTCACGTCTGCTGTGCAGCGAGCTCCTTAATTTAAGTATTAACTGCATTTTTCTTACTTCTTCTTCCGTGTGTTTCTGCTATTATGAAACTTTAATTGTCGAGTGCTATTAATAGTGTTCCATAGATTTCGTGTTTGTTCTCAATTGTCAGAGAGTCCCTTTAGACAGGCATAGTGCCAGTAGTGTCAGTGTTGCCCTAACCAACGTCTGCTTCACGTCTGCTGTGCAGCGAGCTCCTTAATTTAAGTATTAACTGTATTTTTCTTACTTCTTCTTCCGTGTGTTTCTGCTATTATGAAACTTTAATTGTCGAGTGCTATTAATAGTGTTCCATAGATTTCGTGTTTGTTTTGAATACAGCCAGAGAGGGTCCCTTTAGTCAGCCATAGTGCCAGTAGTGTCAGTGTTGCCCTAACCAACGTCTGCTTCACGTCTGCTGTGCAGCGAGCTCCTTAATTTAAGTATTAACTGTATTTTTCTTACTTCTTCCGTGTGTTTTTGCTATTATGAAACTTTAATTGTCGAGTGCTATTAATAGTGTTCCATAGATTTCGTGTTTGTTTTGAATACAGTAAGAGAGGGTCCCTTTAGTCAGCCATAGTGCCAGTAGTGTCAGTGTTGCCCTAACCAATGTCTGCTTCACGTCTGCTGTGCAGCGAGCTCCTTAATTTAAGTATTAACTGCATTTTTCTTACTTCTTTTTCCGTGAGTTTTTGCTATTATGAAACTTTAATTGTCGAGTGCTATTAATAGTGTTCCATAGATTTCGTGTTTGTTTTGAATACAGTAAGAGAGGGTACCTTTAGTCAGCCATAGTACCAGTAGTGTCAGTGTTGCCCTAACCAACGTTGCTTCACGTCTGCTGTGCAGCGAGCTCCTTAATTTAAGTATTAACTGTGTTTTTCTTACTTCTACTTCCGTGAGTTTTTGCTATTATGAAACTTTAATTGTCGAGTGCTATTAATAGTGTTCCATAGATTTCGTGTTTGTTTTCAATACAGTAAGAGAGGGTCCCTTTAGTCAGCCATAGTGCCAGTAGTGTCAGTGTTGCCCTAACCAATGTCTGCTTCACGTCTGCTGTGCAGCGAGCTCCTTAATTTAAGTATTAACTGTATTTTTCTTACTTCTTCTTCCGTGTGTTTCTGCTATTATGAAACTTTAATTGTCGAGTGCTATTAATAGTGTTCCATAGATTTCGTGTTTGTTTTGAATACAGTAAGAGAGGGTCCCTTTAGTCAGCCATAGTGCCAGTAGTGTCAGTGTTGCCCTAACCAACGTCTGCTTCACGTCTGCTGTGCAGCGAGCTCCTTAATTTAAGTATTAACTGCATTTTTCTTACTTCTTCTTCCGTGTGATTCTGCTATTATGAAACTTTAATTGTCGAGTGCTATTAATAGTGTTCCATAGATTTCGTGTTTGTTTTGAATACAGTAAGAGAGGGTCCCTTTAGTCAGCCATAGTACCAGTAGTGTCAGTGTTGCCCTAACCAACGTCTGCTTCACGTCTGCTGTGCAGCGAGCTGCTTAATTTAAGTATTAACTGCATTTTTCTTACTTCTACTTCCGTGAGTTTTTGCCATTATGAAACTTTTATTGTCGAGTGCTATTAATAGTGTTCCATAGATTTCGTGTTTGTTTTGAATACAGTAAGAGAGGGTCCCTTTAGTCAGCCATAGTACCAGGAGTGTCAGTGTTGCCCTAACCAACGTTGCTTCACGTCTGCTGTGCAGCGATCTCCTTAATTTAAGTATTAACTGTGTTTTTCTTACTTCTACTTCCGTGAGTTTTTGCTATTATGAAACTTTAATTGTCGAGTGCTATTAATAGCGTCAATAGATTTCGTGTTTGTTTTGAATACAGTAAGAGAGGGTCCCTTTAGTCAGCCATAGTGCCAGTAGTGTCAGTGTTGCCCTAACCAACGTCTGCTTCACGTCTGCTGTGCAGCGAGCTCCTTAATTTAAGTATTAACTGCATTTTTCTTACTTCTACTTCCGTGAGTTTTTGCTATTATGAAACTTTAATTGTCGAGTGCTATTAATAGTGTTCCATAGATTTCGTGTTTGTTTTGAATACAGTAAGAGAGGGTCCCTTTAGTCAGCCATAGTGCCAGTAGTGTCAGTGTTGCCCTAACTAACGTCTGCTTCACGTCTGCTGTGCAGCGAGCTCCTTAATTTAAGTATTAACTGTGTTTTTCTTACTTCTACTTCCGTTGGTTTTTGCTATTATGAAACTTTAATTGTCGAGTGCTATTGATAGTGTTCCATAGATTTCGTGTTAGTTTTGAATACAGTAAGAGAGGGTCCCTTTAGTCAGCCATAGTGCCAGTAGTGTCAGTGTTGCCCTAACCAACGTCTGCTTCACGTCTGCTGTGCAGCGAGCTCCTTAATTTAAGTATTAACTGCATTTCTCTTACTTCTACTTTCGTGAGTTTTTGCTATTATGAAACTTTAATTGTCGAGTGCTATTAATAGTGTTCCATAGATTTCGTGTTTGTTTTGAATACAGTTAGACAGGGTCCCTCTAGACAGGCATAGTGCCAGTAGTGTCAGTGTTGCCCTAACCAACGTCTGCTTCACGTCTGCTGTGCAGCGAGCTCCTTAATTTAAGTATTAACTGTATTTTTCTTACTTCTTCTTCCGTGATTTTTTGCTATTATGAAACTTTAATTGTCGAGTGCTGTTAATAGTGTTCCATAGATTTCGTGTTTGTTTTGAATACAGCCAGAGAGGGTCCCTTTAGTCAGCCATAGTGCCAGTAGTGTCAGTGATGCCCTAACCAACGTCTGCTTCACGTCTGCTGTGCAGCGAGCTCCTTAATTTAAGTATTAACTGCATTTTTCTTACTTCTTCTTCCGTGTGTTTCTGCTATTATGAAACTTTAATTGTCTAGTGCTATTAATAGTGTTCCATAGATTTCGTGTTTGTTTTGAATACAGTAAGAGAGGGTCCCTTTAGTCAGCCATAGTACCAGTAGTGTCAGTGTTGCCCTAACCAACGTCTGCTTCACGTCTGCTGTGCAGCGAGCTCCTTAATTTAAGTATTAACTGCATTTTTCTTACTTCTTCTTCGGTGTGTTTCTGCTATTATGAAACTTTAATTGTCTAGTGCTATTAATAGTGTTCCATAGATTTCGTGTTTGTTTTGAATACAGTAAGAGAGGGTCCCTTTAGTCTGCCATAGTACCAGTAGTGTCAGTGTTGCCCTAACCAACGTCTGCTTCACGTCTGCTGTGCAGCGAGCTCCTTAATTTAAGTATTAACTGTATTTTTCTTACTTCTTCTTCCGTGTGTTTCTGCTATTATGAAACTTTAATTGTCGAGTGCTATTAATAGTGTTCCATAGATTTCGTGTTTGTTTTGAATACAGTTAGACAGGGTCCCTCTAGACAGGCATAGTGCCAGTAGTGTCAGTGTTGCCCTAACCAACGTCTGCTTCACGTCTGCTGTGCAGCGAGCACCTTAATTTAAGTATTAACTGTATTTTTCTTACTTCTTCTTCCGTGAGTTTTTGCTATTATGAAACTTTAATTGTCGAGTGCTATTAATAGTGTTCCATAGATTTCATGTTTGTTCTCAATTGTCAGAGAGTCCCTTTAGACAGGCAAAGTACCAGTAGTGTCAGTGTTGCCCTAACCAACGTCTGCTTCACGTCTGCTGTGCAGCGAGCTCCTTAATTTAAGTATTAACTGCATTTTTCTTACTTCTTCTTCCGTGTGTTTCTGCTATTATGAAACTTTAATTGTCGAGTGCTATTAATAGTGTTCCATAGATTTCGTGTTTGTTTTGAATACAGTTAGACAGGGTCCCTCTAGACAGGCATAGTGGCAGTAGTCTCAGTGTTGCCCTAACCAACGTCTGCTTCACGTCTGCTGTGCAGCGAGCTCCTTAATTTAAGTATTAACTGTATTTTTCTTACTTCTTCTTACGTGAGTTTTTGCTATTATGAAACTTTAATTGTCGAGTGCTGTTAATAGTGTTCCATAGATTTCGTGTTTGTTTTGAATACAGTAAGAGAGGGTCCCTTTAGTCAGCCATAGTACCAGTAGTGTCAGTGTTGCCCTAACCACCGTTGCTTCACGTCTGCTGTGCAGCGAGCTCCTTAATTTAAGTATTAACTGTGTTTTTCTTACTTCTACTTCCGTGAGTTTTTGCTATTATGAAACTTTAATTGTCGAGTGCTATTAATAGTGTTCCATAGATTTCGTGTTTGTTTTCAATACAGTAAGAGAGGGTCCCTTTAGCCAGCCATAGTGCCAGTAGTGTCAGTGTTGCCCTAATCAATGTCTGCTTCACGTCTGCTGTGCAGCGAGCTCCTTAATTTAAGTATTAACTGTGTTTTTCTTACTTCTACTTCCGTGAGTTTTTGCTATTATGAAACTTTAATTGTCGAGTGCTATTAATAGTGTTCCATAGATTTCGTGTTTGTTTTGAATACAGTAAGAGAGGGTCCCTTTAGTCAGCCATAGTGCCAGTAGTGTCAGTGTTGCCCTAACCAACGTCTGCTTCACGTCTGCTGTGCAGCGAGCTCCTTAATTTAAGTATTAACTGTATTTTTCTTACTTCTTCTTCCGTGTGTTTCTGCTATTATGAAACTTTAATTGTCGAGTGCTATTAATAGTGTTCCATAGATTTCGTGTTTGTTTTGAATACAGTAAGAGAGGGTCCCTTTAGTCAGCCATAGTGCCAGTAGTGTCAGTGTTGCCCTAACCAACGTCTGCTTCACGTCTGCTGTGCAGCGAGCTCCTTAATTTAAGTATTAACTGCATTTTTCTTACTTCTTCTTCCGTGTGATTCTGCTATTATGAAACTTTAATTGTCGAGTGCTATTAATAGTGTTCCATAGATTTCGTGTTTGTTTTGAATACAGTAAGAGAGGGTCCCTTTAGTCAGCCATAGTACCAGTAGTGTCAGTGTTGCCCTAACCAACGTCTGCTTCACGTCTGCTGTGCAGCGAGCTCCTTAATTTAAGTATTAACTGCATTTTTCTTACTTCTACTTCCGTGAGTTTTTGCCATTATGAAACTTTTATTGTCGAGTGCTATTAATAGTGTTCCATAGATTTCGTGTTTGTTTTGAATACAGTAAGAGAGGGTCCCTTTAGTCAGCCATAGTGCCAGTAGTGTCAGTGTTGCCCTAACTAACGTCTGCTTCACGTCTGCTGTGCAGCGAGCTCCTTAATTTAAGTATTAACTGCATTTTTCTTACTTCTTCTTCCGTGAGTTTTTGCTATTATGAAACTTTAATTGTCGAGTGCTATTAATAGTGTTCCATAGATTTCGTGTTTGTTTTGAATACAGTAAGAGAGGGTCCCTTTAGTCAGCCATAGTGCCAGTAGTGTCAGTGTTGCCCTAACTAACGTCTGCTTCACGTCTGCTGTGCAGCGAGCTTCTTAATTTAAGTATTAACTGCATTTTGCTTACTTCTTCTTCCGTGAGTTTTAGCTATTATGAAACTTTAATTGTCGAGTGCTATTAATAGTGTTCCATAGATTTCGTGTTTGTTTTGAATACAGTAAGAGAGGGTCCCTTTAGTCAGCCATAGTGCCAGTAGTGTCAGTGTTGCCCTAACTAACGTCTGCTTCACGTCTGCTGTGCAGCGAGCTCCTTAATTTAAGTATTAACTGCATTTTGCTTACTTCTTCTTCCGTGAGTTTTAGCTATTATGAAACTTTTAATGTCGAGTGCTATTAATAGTGTTCCATAGATTTCGTGTTTGTTTTGAATACAGTAAGAGAGGGTCCCTTTAGTCAGCCATAGTGCCAGTAGTGTCAGTGTTGCCCTAAGTAACGTCTGCTTCACGTCTGCTGTGCAGCGAGCTCCTTAATTTAAGTATTAACTGTATTTTTCTTACTTCTTCTTCCGTGTGTTTCTGCTATTATGAAACTTTAATTGTCGAGTGCTATTAATAGTGTTCCATAGATTTCGTGTTTGTTTTGAATACAGTAAGAGAGGGTCCCTTTAGTCAGCCATAGTGCCAGTAGTGTCAGTGTTGCCCTAACCAACGTCTGCTTCACGTCTGCTGTGCAGCGAGCTCCTTAATTTAAGTATTAACTGCATTTTTCTTACTTCTTCTTCCGTGTGATTCTGCTATTATGAAACTTTAATTGTCGAGTGCTATTAATAGTGTTCCATAGATTTCGTGTTTGTTTTGAATACAGTAAGAGAGGGTCCCATTAGTCAGCCATAGTGCCAGTAGTGTCAGTGTTGCCCTAACTAGCGTCTGCTTCACGTCTGCTGTGCAGCGAGCTCCTTAATTTAAGTATTAACTGCATTTTGCTTACTTCTTCTTCCGTGAGTTTTAGCTATTATGAAACTTTAATTGTCGAGTGCTATTAATAGTGTTCCATAGATTTCGTGTTTGTTTTGAATACAGTAAGAGAGGGTCCCTTTAGTCAGCCATAGTGCCAGTAGTGTCAGTGTTGCCCTAACTAACGTCTGCTTCACGTCTGCTGTGCAGCGAGCTCCTTAATTTAAGTATTAACTGCATTTTTCTTACTTCTTCTTCCGTGAGTTTTAGCTATTATGAAACTTTAATTGTCGAGTGCTATTAATAGTGTTCCATAGATTTCGTGTTTGTTTTGAATACAGTAAGAGAGGGTCCCTTTAGTCAGCCATAGTGCCAGTAGTGTCAGTGTTGCCCTAACCAACGTCTGCTTCACGTCTGCTGTGCAGCGAGCTCCTTAATTTAAGTATTAACTGCATTTTTCTTACTTCTTCTTCCGTGAGTTTTTGCTATTATGAAACTGTAATTGTCGAGTGCTATTAAGTGTGTTCCATAGATTTCGTGTTTGTTTTGAATACAGTTAGACAGGGTCCCTTTAGTCAGCCATAGTACCAGTAGTGTCAGTGTTGCCCTAACCAACGTCTGCTTCACGTCTGCTGTGCAGCGAGCTCCTTAATTTAAGTATTAACTGTATTTTTCTTACTTCCTCCGTGTGTTTTTGCTATTATGAAACTTTAATTGTCGAGTGCTATTAATAGTTTTCCATAGATTTCGTGTTTGTTTTGAATACAGTAAGAGAGGGTCCCTTTAGTTAGCCATAGTGCCAGTAGTGTCAGTGTTGCCCTAACCAACGTCTGCTTCACGTCTGCTGTGCAGCGAGCTCCTTAATTTAAGTATTAACTGCATTTTTCTTACTTCTTCTTCCGTGTGTTTCTGCTATTATGAAACTTTAATTGTCGAGTGCTATTAATAGTGTTCCATAGATTTCGTGTTTGTTCTCAATTGTCAGAGAGTCCCTTTAGACAGGCATAGTGCCAGTAGTGTTAGTGTTGCCCTAACCAACGTCTGCTTCACGTCTGCTGTGCAGCGAGCTCCTTAATTTAAGTATTAACTGTATTTTTCTTACTTCTTCTTCCGTGTGTTTCTGCTATTATGAAACTTTAATTGTCGAGTGCTATTAATAGTGTTCCATAGATTTCGTGTTTGTTTTGAATACAGTTAGACAGGGTCCCTTTAGACAGGCATAGTGCCAGTAATGTCAGTGTTGCCCTAACCAACGTCTGCTTCACGTCTGCTGTGCAGCGAGCTCCTTAATTTAAGTATTAACTGTATTTTTCTTACTTCTTCTTCCGTGTGTTTCTGCTATTATGAAACTTTAATTGTCGAGTGCTATTAATAGTGTTCCATAGATTTCGTGTTTGTTTTGAATACAGTTAGACAGGGTCCCTTTAGACAGGCATAGTGCCAGTAGTGTCAGTGTTGCCCTAACCAACGTCTGCTTCACGTCTGCTGTGCAGCGAGCTCCTTAATTTAAGTATTAACTGTATTTTTCTTACTTCTTCTTCCGTGTGTTTCTGCTATTATGAAACTTTAATTGTCGAGTGCTATTAATAGTGTTCCATAGATTTCGTGTTTGTTTTGAATACAGTAAGAGAGGGTCCCTTTAGTCAGCCATAGTGCCAGTAGTGTCAGTGTTGCCCTAACCAACGTCTGCTTCACGTCTGCTGTGCAGCGAGCTCCTTAATTTAAGTATTAACTGCATTTTTCTTACTTCTTCTTCCGTGTGTTTCTGCTATTATGAAACTTTAATTGTCGAGTGCTATTAATAGTGTTCCATAGATTTCGTGTTTGTTTTGAATACAGTCAGAGAGGGTCCCTTTAGTCAGCCATAGTGCCAGTAGTGTCAGTGTTGCCCTAATCAATGTCTGCTTCACGTCTGCTGTGCAGCGAGCTCCTTAATTTAAGTATTAACTGTGTTTTTCTTACTTCTACTTCCGTGAGTTTTTGCTATTATGAAACTTTAATTGTCGAGTGCTATTAATAGTGTTCCATAGATTTCGTGTTTGTTTTGAATACAGTAAGAGAGGGTCCCTTTAGTCAGCCATAGTGCCAGTAGTGTCAGTGTTGCCCTAACCAACGTCTGCTTCACGTCTGCTGTGCAGCGAGCTCCTTAATTTAAGTATTAACTGTATTTTTCTTACTTCTTCTTCCGTGTGTTTCTGCTATTATGAAACTTTAATTGTCGAGTGCTATTAATAGTGTTCCATAGATTTCGTGTTTGTTTTGAATACAGTAAGAGAGGGTCCCTTTAGTCAGCCATAGTGCCAGTAGTGTCAGTGTTGCCCTAACCAACGTCTGCTTCACGTCTGCTGTGCAGCGAGCTCCTTAATTTAAGTATTAACTGCATTTTTCTTACTTCTTCTTCCGTGTGATTCTGCTATTATGAAACTTTAATTGTCGAGTGCTATTAATAGTGTTCCATAGATTTCGTGTTTGTTTTGAATACAGTAAGAGAGGGTCCCTTTAGTCAGCCATAGTACCAGTAGTGTCAGTGTTGCCCTAACCAACGTCTGCTTCACGTCTGCTGTGCAGCGAGCTCCTTAATTTAAGTATTAACTGCATTTTTCTTACTTCTACTTCCGTGAGTTTTTGCCATTATGAAACTTTTATTGTCGAGTGCTATTAATAGTGTTCCATAGATTTCGTGTTTGTTTTGAATACAGTAAGAGAGGGTCCCTTTAGTCAGCCATAGTGCCAGTAGTGTCAGTGTTGCCCTAACTAACGTCTGCTTCACGTCTGCTGTGCAGCGAGCTCCTTAATTTAAGTATTAACTGCATTTTGCTTACTTCTTCTTCCGTGAGTTTTAGCTATTATGAAACTTTAATTGTCGAGTGCTATTAATAGTGTTCCATAGATTTCGTGTTTGTTTTGAATACAGTAAGAGAGGGTCCCTTTAGTCAGCCATAGTGCCAGTAGTGTCAGTGTTGCCCTAACTAACGTCTGCTTCACGTCTGCTGTGCAGCGAGCTCCTTAATTTAAGTATTAACTGCATTTTTCTTACTTCTTCTTCCGTGAGTTTTTGCTATTATGAAACTTTAATTGTCGAGTGCTATTAATAGTGTTCCATAGATTTCGTGTTTGTTTTGAATACAGTAAGAGAGGGTCCCTTTAGTCAGCCATAGTGCCAGTAGTGTCAGTGTTGCCCTAACTAACGTCTGCTTCACGTCTGCTGTGCAGCGAGCTCCTTAATTTAAGTATTAACTGCATTTTTCTTACTTCTTCTTCCGTGAGTTTTTGCTATTATGAAACTTTAATTGTCGAGTGCTATTAATAGTGTTCCATAGATTTCGTGTTTGTTTTGAATACAGTAAGAGAGGGTCCCTTTAGTCAGCCATAGTGCCAGTAGTGTCAGTGTTGCCCTAACTAACGTCTGCTTCACGTCTGCTGTGCAGCGAGCTTCTTAATTTAAGTATTAACTGCATTTTGCTTACTTCTTCTTCCGTGAGTTTTAGCTATTATGAAACTTTAATTGTCGAGTGCTATTAATAGTGTTCCATAGATTTCGTGTTTGTTTTGAATACAGTAAGAGAGGGTCCCTTTAGTCAGCCATAGTGCCAGTAGTGTCAGTGTTGCCCTAACTAACGTCTGCTTCACGTCTGCTGTGCAGCGAGCTCCTTAATTTAAGTATTAACTGCATTTTGCTTACTTCTTCTTCCGTGAGTTTTAGCTATTATGAAACTTTTATTGTCGAGTGCTATTAATAGTGTTCCATAGATTTCGTGTTTGTTTTGAATACAGTAAGAGAGGGTCCCTTTAGTCAGCCATAGTGCCAGTAGTGTCAGTGTTGCCCTAACTAACGTCTGCTTCACGTCTGCTGTGCAGCGAGCTCCTTAATTTAAGTATTAACTGCATTTTGCTTACTTCTTCTTCCGTGAGTTTTAGCTATTATGAAACTGTAATTGTCGAGTGCTATTAAGTGTGTTCCATAGATTTCGTGTTTGTTTTGAATACAGTTAGACAGGGTCCCTTTAGTCAGCCATAGTACCAGTAGTGTCAGTGTTGCCCTAACCAACGTCTGCTTCACGTCTGCTGTGCAGCGAGCTCCTTAATTTAAGTATTAACTGTATTTTTCTTACTTCCTCCGTGTGTTTTTGCTATTATGAAACTTTAATTGTCGAGTGCTATTAATAGTTTTCCATAGATTTCGTGTTTGTTTTGAATACAGTAAGAGAGGGTCCCTTTAGTTAGCCATAGTGCCAGTAGTGTCAGTGTTGCCCTAACCAACGTCTGCTTCACGTCTGCTGTGCAGCGAGCTCCTTAATTTAAGTATTAACTGCATTTTTCTTACTTCTTCTTCCGTGTGTTTCTGCTATTATGAAACTTTAATTGTCGAGTGCTATTAATAGTGTTCCATAGATTTCGTGTTTGTTCTCAATTGTCAGAGAGTCCCTTTAGACAGGCATAGTGCCAGTAGTGTCAGTGTTGCCCTAACCAACGTCTGCTTCACGTCTGCTGTGCAGCGAGCTCCTTAATTTAAGTATTAACTGTATTTTTCTTACTTCTTCTTCCGTGTGTTTCTGCTATTATGAAACTTTAATTGTCGAGTGCTATTAATAGTGTTCCATAGATTTCGTGTTTGTTTTGAATACAGTTAGACAGGGTCCCTTTAGACAGGCATAGTGCCAGTAATGTCAGTGTTGCCCTAACCAACGTCTGCTTCACGTCTGCTGTGCAGCGAGCTCCTTAATTTAAGTATTAACTGTATTTTTCTTACTTCTTCTTCCGTGTGTTTCTGCTATTATGAAACTTTAATTGTCGAGTGCTATTAATAGTGTTCCATAGATTTCGTGTTTGTTTTGAATACAGTTAGACAGGGTCCCTTTAGACAGGCATAGTGCCAGTAGTGTCAGTGTTGCCCTAACCAACGTCTGCTTCACGTCTGCTGTGCAGCGAGCTCCTTAATTTAAGTATTAACTGTATTTTTCTTACTTCTTCTTCCGTGTGTTTCTGCTATTATGAAACTTTAATTGTCGAGTGCTATTAATAGTGTTCCATAGATTTCGTGTTTGTTTTGAATACAGTAAGAGAGGGTCCCTTTAGTCAGCCATAGTGCCAGTAGTGTCAGTGTTGCCCTAACCAACGTCTGCTTCACGTCTGCTGTGCAGCGAGCTCCTTAATTTAAGTATTAACTGCATTTTTCTTACTTCTTCTTCCGTGTGTTTCTGCTATTATGAAACTTTAATTGTCGAGTGCTATTAATAGTGTTCCATAGATTTCGTGTTTGTTTTGAATACAGTCAGAGAGGGTCCCTTTAGTCAGCCATAGTGCCAGTAGTGTCAGTGTCGCCCTAACCGCCGTCTGTTTCACGTCTGCTGTGCAGCGAGCTCCTTAATTTTAGTATTAACTGTAATTTTCTTACTTCTTCCGTGTGTTTTTGCTATTATGAAACTTTAATTGTCGAGTGCTATTAATAGTGTTCCATAGATTTCGTGTTTGTTTTGAATACAGTTAGACAGGGTCCCTTTAGTCAGCCATAGTGCCAGTAGTGTCAGTGTTGCCCTAACCAACGTCTGCTTCACGTCTGCTGTGCAGCGAGCTCCTTAATTTAAGTATTAACTGCATTTTTCTTACTTCTTCTTCCGTGTGTTTCTGCTATTATGAAACTTTAATTGTCGAGTGCTATTAATAGTGTTCCATAGATTTCGTGTTTGTTCTCAATTGTCAGAGAGTCCCTTTAGACAGGCATAGTGCCAGTAGTGTCAGTGTCGCCCTAACCAACGTCTGCTTCACGTCTGCTGTGCAGTGAGCTCCTTAATTTAAGTATTAACTGCATTTTTCTTACTTCTTCTTCCGTGTGTTTCTGCTATTATGAAACTTTAATTGTCGAGTGCTATTAATAGTGTTCCATAGATTTCGTGTTTGTTTTGAATACAGTAAGAGAGGGTCCCTTTAGTCAGCCATAGTACCAGTAGTGTCAGTGTTGCCCTAACCAACGTCTGCTTCACGTCTGCTGTGCAGCGAGCTCCTTAATTTAAGTATTAACTGCATTTTTCTTACTTCTTCTTCCGAGTGTTTCTGCTATTATGAAACTTTAATTGTCGAGTGCTATTAATAGTGTTCCATAGATTTCGTGTTTGTTTTGAATACAGTTAGACAGGGTCCCTTTAGTCAGCCATAGTACCAGTAGTGTCAGTGTTGCCCTAACCAACGTCTGCTTCACGTCTGCTGTGCAGCGAGCTCCTTAATTTAAGTATTAACTGTATTTTTCTTACTTCCTCCGTGTGTTTTTGCTGTTATGAAACTTTAATTGTCGAGTGCTATTAATAGTTTTCCATAGATTTCGTGTTTGTTTTGAATACAGTAAGATGGGGTCCCTTTAGTCAGCCATAGTGCCAGTAGTGTCAGTGTTGCCCTAACCAACGTCTGCTTCACGTCTGCTGTGCAGCGAGCTCCTTAATTTAAGTATTAACTGCATTTTTCTTACTTCTTCTTCCGTGTGTTTCTGCTATTATGAAACTTTAATTGTCGAGTGCTATTAATAGTGTTCCATAGATTTCGTGTTTGTTTTGAATACAGTTAGACAGGGTCCCTTTAGACAGGCATAGTGCCAGTAGTGTCAGTGTTGCCCTAACCAACGTCTGCTTCACGTCTGCTGTGCAGCGAGCTCCTTAATTTAAGTATTAACTGTATTTTTCTTACTTCTTCCGTGTGTTTTTGCTATTATGAAACTTTAATTGTCGAGTGCTATTAATAGTGTCCCATAGATTTCGTGTTTGTTTTGAATACAGTTAGACAGGGTCCCTTTAGTCAGCCATAGTACCAGTAGTGTCAGTGTTGCCCTAACCAACGTCTGCTTCACGTCTGCTGTGCAGCGAGCTCCTTAATTTAAATATTAACTGCATTTTTCTTACTTCTTCTTCTGTGTGTTTCTGCTATTATGAAACTTTAATTGTCGAGTGCTATTAATAGTGTTCCATAGATTTCGTGTTTGTTCTCAATTGTCAGAGTCCCTTTAGACAGGCATAGTGCCAGTAGTGTCAGTGTTGCCCTAACCAACGTCTGCTTCACGTCTGCTGTGCAGCGAGCTCCTTAATTTAAGTATTAACTGTATTTTTCTTACTACTTCTTCCGTGTGTTTCTGCTATTATGAAACTTTAATTGTCGAGTGCTATTAATAGTGTTCCATAGATTTCGTGTTTGTTTTGAATACAGTAAGAGAGGGTCCCTTTAGTCAGCCATAGTGCCAGTAGTGTCAGTGTTGCCCTAACCAACGTCTGCTGTGCAGCGAGCTCCTTAATTTAAGTATTAACTGCATTTTTCTTACTTCTTCTTCCGTGAGTTTCTGCTATTATGAAACTTTAATTGTCGAGTGCTATTAATAGTTTTCCATAGATTTCGTGTTTGTTTTGAATACAGTAAGAGAGGGTCCCTTTAGTCAGCCATAGTGCCAGTAGTGTCAGTGTTGCCCTAACCAACGTCTGCTTCACGTCTGCTGTGCAGCGAGCTCCTTAATTTAAGTATTAACTGCATTTTTCTTACTTCTTCTTCCGTGTGTTTCTGCTATTATGAAACTTTAATTGTCGAGTGCTATTAATAGTGTTCCATAGATTTCGTGTTTGTTCTCAATTGTCAGAGTCCCTTTAGACAGGCATAGTGCCAGTAGTGTCAGTGTTGCCCTAACCAACGTCTGCTTCACGTCTGCTGTGCAGTGAGCTCCTTAATTTAAGTATTAACTGTATTTTTCTTACTTCTTCTTCCGTGTGTTTCTGCTATTATGAAACTTTAATTGTCGAGTGCTATTAATAGTGTTCCATAGATTTCGTGTTTGTTTTGAATACAGTAAGAGAGGGTCCCTTTAGTCAGCCATAGTGCCAGTAGTGTCAGTGTTGCCCTAACCAATGTCTGCTTCACGTCTGCTGTGCAGCGAGCTCCTTAATTTAAGTATTAACTGTATTTTTCTTACTTCTTCCGTGTGTTTTTGCTATTATGAAACTTTAATTGTCGAGTGCTATTAATAGTGTTCCATAGATTTCGTGTTTGTTTTGAATACAGTAAGAGAGGGTGCCTTTAGTCAGCCATAGTGCCAGTAGTGTCAGTGTTGCCCTAACCAATGTCTGCTTCACGTCTGCTGTGCAGCGAGCTCCTTTATTTAAGTATTAACTGCATTTTTCTCACTTCTTCCGTGTGTTTCTGCTATTATGAAACTTTAATTGTCGAGTGCTATTAATAGTGTTCCATAGATTTCGTGTTTGTGTTGAATAGTCAGAGAGAGACCTTTTAGGAAGCCATAGTGGCAGTAGTGCTAGTGTTAGTGTTAGTGTTTGTTTTGAATGCAGTCCAGAGACAGGTAAGGCTGTTCTCATTGTTTTCTACAAGGAGTGGTTAGCAATCACAGTTTAGTCACTAATCTTCAGCCTTTAGGGAATTAGCAGTCCAGTTAAAAGTTGATTAAGTCTCTCCAGTAAATTGGTTCCTTAGGATGGATAGGATGTGTGACTGCTGTGTACAGACGAAGGAGCTGGCCACTCTTCGCGAACAGCTGAGCGTGTTGATGGCCGCGGTCAGCTGTCTTCAGGCTGCTGCCTCGGAGTGTAGCAGCAGTGGGGAGTCTGGTGCGTCGCATGGTACACCCCAGGTGTTACATGCTTCACGCACTGTCCCTGCTGTCGAGACTTCTTCGCGGGTACCTGGCGCGGTTGAGCCACCCTCTCCCCAAGGGGAGTGGTGGGTTCAGCGGCGTTCACGGTGCACGGGGAGGGTAAATGTGGAGGCTGGCCGTGTGGCATCGCACGCTCTGCTTGTGAGTGGACATGTGGCTGCTCCTTCAGCAAGGTCCGAGCAGGCACACGGGGAAGTGGTTTATTAGTTATTGGGAGTTCCAACGTTAGGCGGGTGATGGAGCCCCTTAGGGAAATAGCGGATAGGTCGGGGAAGAAGGCCAGTGGTCACGGTCTGCTTGCGGGGGTCTCATTTGGGATGTGGAGGAGGCCCTACCGGCGGCGATAGAAGGCACTGGGTGCACCAGACTGCAAATTATAGCTCATGTCGGCACCAATGACTCCTGCCGTCTGGGTTCAGAGGTCATCTTCAGTTCGTACAGGTGGTTGGCGGAATTGGTGAAGGCGGAAAGCCTCGCTCGCGGGGTGGAATCGGAGCTAACAATTTGTGGTATCGTTCCCAGAATCGATCTCGGTCCTCTGGTTTGGAGCCGAGTGGAAGACTTAAACCAGAGGCTCAGACGGTTCTGCGGAGAGCTGGGGTGCAAATTTCTCGTCCTCCGCAATCGGGTGGAGAAATGTAGGTTCCCCCTGAATAGCTCAGGCGTGCACTACACGCCGGCAGCGGCTAAAAAGTACCGGAATACGTGTGGAGTGCCCATGGTTTTTTTAGGTTAGATAATTCCCTCCCTAGGCCCGACAAGACGCCTCCTCAGACGCGGCAAAGTAGGAGCAGGCAAAATGCTACAGGGAATAACAATATTAATGTGCTAATAGTAAACTGCAGGAGCGTCTATAGAATGGTCCCAGAACTGCTCTCATTAATAAACGGTCACAACGCCCATATAGTAGAAGGGACAGAAAGTTGGCTGAAACCAGACGTAAACAGTAATGATATCCTAAACTCAGATTGGAATGTATAGCGCATAGACAGGCTGGACAGTGAAGGGGGAGGCGTGTTTATAGCGATAAGTGCAATAGTATCTAAGGAAATTCACGGAGATCCGAACTGTGAAATGATATGGAAGAAGGTCACGGTTAAAGCAGGCTCAGACATGGTAATTGGATGTCTCTATAGGCCCCCGGGCTCAGCAGCTGTTCTGGCTGAGCACCTGAAGAAAAATTTGGAAATTATTTAGAGTAGATATCCCCACCATGTTATAGTTCTGGGTGGAGATTTTAATTTGCCGGATGTAGAGTGGGAGACTCAAACGTTCATAACGGGTGGCAGGGAAAAAGAATCCAGTGAAATTTTTTAAAGTGCTTTATCTGAAAACTACCTTGAGCAGTTAAAGAGAACCGACTCGTGGCGATGACATATTAGACCTTCTGGTGACAAACAGACCCGAACTATTTTAATCAGTTAATGCAGTACTGGGAATCAGCGATCATAAAGCGGTTGCTTAGGAAAATTTTTCTGTTTAACAAAAGAGACAAAAAGCAGATTTCAGAGTAATTGATGGCTCAACACAAGTTTTGTCTCAAGTACAGATAGTGGTGAGGATCAGTGGACACAGTCCAATATCCATTAGATGAGTATGTGCGCAGCAAGATCGCAAGAGATGGAAAAGAGCCACCGTGGTACAACAAACGAGTTAGAAAACTGCTGCGGAAGCAAAGGGAACTTGACACCGAACATAAACATAACCAAAGCCTTGCAGACAAACAAAAATTACCCGAAGCGAAATGTTGTGTGAGGAGCGCTATGCGAGAGGCGTTCAATGAATTCGAAAGTAAAGTTCTATGTACTGACTTGGCAGAAAACCCTAAGAAATTTTGGTCCTATGTCAAAGCGGTAGGTGGATCAAAAAAAATGTCCGAACACTGTCACTAAAATGGTACTGAAACAGAGGATGACAGACTAAAGGCCAAAATACTAAACCTCTTCTTCCAAAGCTGTTTCACAGAGGAAGACGGCACTGTAGTTCCTTCTCTACATTGACGCACAGATGACACAATGGTAGATATCGAAATAGACGAGCCCCTGCGGGTCCAGGGGTTAGAATAGGCCCGAGGTATTCCTGCCTGTCGTAAGAGGCGACTAAAAGGAGTCCCTCCCCCTCAAGGGGGTAGTTAGCGCCTGCGTCCGGAGACGGACGGTTTCACGACCTATATTTGCGTTAATTTTGGTTTTTCACTTCTTCTGGTTTCTTCCTTCCTTTGGTTGTTTCCTTTCTTTGTTCTTCTCCATATCGCTGTCTTACTTACTCTTCTCCTTGCCTTCTTCTCCTTCTCTGGTCTCCGCTTCGGCGTTTGAGACAGTATGTCCTTTCTTTCCCTCTCTTTCTTTTTCCTCTTCCTTCCTTCCTTCCTTCCTTCCTTCCTTCCTGTGCGTGCCTGAAGGCCGACCCACGCGTTCGCACGCGTAGCCGGTGACGGGGTAACGCGTAACTCCCCGCCCTGGGTAGACAAGTAAGGCACGCACGTACCCCCTGGTAAGGGCCAGGCCCCGGGAGGCGTGATTGCCTGAGCTGACACCTTCCGACCATGCCGATTGGTCCCTCCGTCCGTTTATCGGGAGGTGTGACCTGAGGTGTGAACAATCACCTAAGGCGGGAGTGCCCTCTGAGAGGGTCCCCACAAGGAAGGAGCGCACCATCGTAGACGCTGGCAATCATGGGGGATTCTTCCGCAATGGATTTCTCTTCTTCTCTCTCGACTTCTGCCCACAAACGGAAACTTGACCAGCCACCAGTGACAAAAGTATTACCGCCTGCCCCACAGTTCCTCGTAGTTTCTCGATCTGAGGACGGAAAGGATTTTTCCTCTGTCAACCATTTCGTTATCCAGAAGGGCATAGATGCCATAGCCGCATCTGTCAAGTCTTGTACCAGGTTGCGTAATGGTACCTTGTTACTAGAAACTGAGAGGGCCTTTCAGGCACAAACTGCTTCGGGCAACACTCCTGTACACGTTCCCTGTCCGGGTGTAGGCTCACCGCACTTTGAATTCGTCTCGTGGAGTGGTCTATACTAGATCACTCGACGGATTGACTGACGAGGAGATTCAGTCTTTCCTCGCTGAGCAGGGCGTGACGGCTGCCCATAGGGTCATGAAAAGGTCAACAATGACATTGTACCGACCCGGACACTTTTCTTGGCCTTTGACAGTGTTCAGCTGCCGTCACGCATCAAGGCGGGCTACGAGGTTATCTCTGTTCGCCCCTATGTCCCGACACCTACGCGCTGCTACCAGTATCAGCGTTTCAATCACACTTGCCACTCTTGTTCCAATGCGGCTACATGTGGCTTGTGGCAGGGCTGCCCATGAGGGTGACTGTCCACCTCCGTCTCCTCGTTGTGTGAACTGTCGCGGTGACCATGCAGCGTCCTCCCGCGACTGTCCCGTCTACAAGGAAGAACGCTGTATCCAAGAAATTCGAGTCAGTCTCCACCTCGGCTGCTCGCAAGCTATTCGCTACCAGGAAGCCCACGTTGCTCCCAGCGGGGAAGTACAGTACTGTCCTCGCCTCTCCTCGGACTACCAGGGAGGTGACGACGCAGACATGCGATCTGACCTTCAGCACTACGGTCGTCCGTTCGGCCAGTGCTAAGATCGCCCGGTCGACGTCTCGTCTTCCTCACGTCGCCCCTCCGACACAAGCACTTCTTTCAGCTTCTGCCAGGACAAAGACCCAGAAGTCAGAAGCACGGGCCTTCAAGAAAGAACCGTATCGTGCAGACCTTCTACGTACCTCGAACCCTCAGCCATAGACCAATCCTTCCACAAAACGGCCTTCCAAGAAGGCTCATAGGAATCACAGTTCTCCTTCCCCGCCACGGCGCATTTCTCCTCCTGCGCCCCCCAGCGGTTGCCGCCCCAGGCCGTCATCCGTTTCGCCTGGCCGCACCGCTGGTAGCCGAACATCTGGCCGTTCACCAGCGGAGGAAGCTCCCCCTTCTGGCCATCTTCACAAGATGGCCGCTGAACCTCTAGAACAAATGGACGATGACTGTCCGCCTCCTGCTAGCGGCGGCAGTGCTCGCTCGAAGCCGGGCCCTCAGCGGCCTTCTCGATGACCCCTTCTTGCACCTTCTTCTCACGATGGCACTTATTCACTGGAATATTCGCAGCATTCGTTCCAACCGAGAGGACTTGAAATTGCTGCTCCGCTCGCACTGTCGTCTCATCGTAGCCTTCCCGGAGACGAAGCTACGCCCATGCGATCAAATTGCCTTGGCACACTACACCTCTCAGCGTTTTGACTTACCCCATGTGGCAGGTATTCCGGCTCATGGAGGGGTTATGTTGCTGGTCCGGGATGATATCTATGATGCCATCATATTGCACACCGGCCTGCAGGCAGTTGCCGTCCGTATTACTCTCCCCAATTTTACATTTTACATCGGAACCGTTTACACTCCATCGTCGTCTGCCGTTACCAGGGCAGACATGCTGCAAATTATTGCTCAGCTCCCTACACCATTTTTGTTAACTGGAGACTTCAATGCTCACCATCCTCTTTGGGGCTCTCCAGCATCCTGTCCGAGGGGCTCCCTGTTAGCAGACGTTTTCAACCAGCTCAAACGAGTCTGTCTTAATACTGGCGCCCCTACTTTCCTTTCAGACACCTCTCACACCTATTCCCATTTGGACCTCTGTCTGTACTACCCAACTTGCACGCCGGTTTGAGTGGTATGCGCTTTCTGATACATATTCGAGCGACCACTTCCCGTGTGTTATCCATCTCCTGCATCATACCCCTCTCCGTGCTCAACTATTTGGAACATCTCCATAGCGGACTGGGGCTCTTCACTTCCAGGGCGACCTTTCAGGATCAAACCTTCACAAGCTGCGATAGTCAGGCCGCACACCTCACGGAAGTCATTCTCACTGCTGCTGAATATTCCATCCCTCACACTACTTCTTCTCCATGCCGCATACTGGTCCCCTGGTAGACCGCAGCCTTACGTGCTCGTCAACGTGCTTTACGCACCTTTAAACGCCACCCTACAGTGGGCAAGTGCTTGGAAGGTAGGAGACGGATACTGGCAGAAGTAAAGCTGTGAGTACCGGACGTGAGTCGTGCTTCGGTAGCTCAGTTGGTAGAGCACTTGCCCGCGATAGGCAAAGGTCCCGAGTTCGAGTCTCGGTCGGGCACAGTTTTAATCTGCCAGGAAGTTTCACTAGAGATATACTTTCTAGGAATCAGCATGGGTTTCGAAAAAGACGATCGTGTGAAGCCCAACTCGCCGCGCTATTCGTCCGAGACTCAGAGGGCCATAGACACGGGTCCCCAGTTAGATGCCGTGTTTCGTGACTTCCGCAAGACGTTTGATACAGTTCCCCACAGCTGTTTAATGAACAAAGTAAGAGCATACGGACTATCAGACAATTTGTGTGATTGGATTTACGAGTTCCTAGATAACAGAACGCAGCATGTCATTCTCAATGGAGAGAAGTCTTACGAAGAAAGAGTGATTTCAGTTGTGCCGCAGGTGAGTGTCGTAGGGCCGTTGTTATTCACAATATACGTAAATGATCTTGTGGATGACATCGGAAGTTCACTGAGGCTTTTTGCAGATGATGCTGTTGTACATAGAGAGGTTGTAAGAATGAAAAATTGTACTGAAATGCAGGAGGATCTGCAGCGAATTGACGCATGGTGCAGGGAATGGCAATTGAATCTCAGTGTAGACAAGCGTAATGTGCTGCGAATGCAAAGGAAGATAGATCCCTTATCATTTAGCTACAAAATAGGTCAGCAACTGGAAGCAGTTAATTCCATAAATTTGGGAGTACGCATTAGGAGTGATTTAAAATGGAATAATCATATAAAGTTGATTGTTGGTAAAGCAGGTGCCAGACTGAGATTCATTGGAAGAATCCTAAGGAAATGCAATCCACAAACAAAGGAAGTAGGTTACAGTACGCTTGTTCGCCCACTGCTTGAATACTGCTCAACAGTGTGGGATCCGTACCAGATAGGGTTGATAGAAGAGATAGAGAAGATCCAACGGAGAGCAGCGCGCTTCGTTACAGGATCATTTAGTAATCGCGAAAGCGTTACGGAGATAATAGATAAACCCCCGGGGAACCCCCCTGCGGGTTCGGGGGTTCGAATAGGCCCGCGGTATTCCTGCCTGTCGTAAGAGGCGACTAAAAGGAGTCTCAAACTTTTCGGCTTTATATGACGGTCCCCTGTTGGGTTTGACCTCCATCTCTCAAAATTTCCGAAGAGCGACCCGATTGGGGAAGGGCGCCTTCCTTGGAGCGTTGTGTCCATCTTACGATCAGCTTATACACCGTTGAATTGCAGTCCTGTCCGCTCTCCATCTCTTGGGCATGACTTTGTTTCTGCGTGCAGATTATACCTTGCACTGTGCAGTGCCTCTTTCTGCACCGACGGCGACCATGGATCACATGTTACCTAACATCCAGAACGGCAGCCAGTCCGTTGTGGTGGGGCCGCCCTGTACCCTGTTGGTTGTAGCCCCCTGACAACACAGGGACCGCTCTACTGATGCCTGCGCCGTTAACTCCCTACGTATGCCAAGGAGTAGATGCCTATCCTCCTGGGGTATCGGGACTCCCGGCAACGGCCATCCTGCCAGGTGGCTCTTGCCGTGGCTGGGTGGCGCCCGTGGGGAGGGCCCTTGGTCGGAGTAGGTGGCATCAGGGCGGATGACCCGCAATGAAGCGTGGTACATAGTCTCTCGCTGGTGGCCAGCCGCCAGTAGTCTCTAAGCGTTCTCGGGCTCAGTTTAACGCTCAGAAGTACGATCCGAAAACGTTCCCCTCCCTGGCCACACCGTGGGAGGAACGTAAGTCTCAGGATGGCAGTAGCAGTTATTCGCCCCGCTTCTTAGTTTGTACGAGGGCTGATGGGGAGTCTTTTCTCTCCACAAAGCCTCAGTTCTTCGTCGAGCATTTAGAGGACAAGTTTGGGGAGGTGGAGGGCTTGTGAAAAATGCGCTCTGGGTCAGTCCTGATACAAACGGCATCCTCTGCCCAGTCACGACGGTTACTCGCTTGTGACAAGTTGGGGATGTTGCCGTTACGATCACACCCCATAAGAGTTTAAATATGTTCCAGGGAGTTATTTACCATAGGGATCTTCTTTTGCAGTCTGATGAAGAGCTGCGCGCCAATTTAGAGCGTCGAGGTGTACATTTCGTCCGGCGCGTTCATCGGGGTCCGAATGAAAATCAGATTGCTACCGGTGCCTTCATATTGGCCTTCGAAGGGGATACCTTACCGGAAAAGGTCAAGGTGATGGTCTACTGATGTGACTTTAAGCCCTATATCCCTCCCCCGATGCGATGCTTTAAGTGCTGGAAGTTCGGCCATATGTCTTCTCGCTGCAATTCCATTCTCTCATGTCGACATTGCGGACGCCCATCACATCCCAATACTCCATGTGCCCCGCCTCCCATCTGTGTCAACTGCGGGGAGCACCATTCACCTTGCTCGCCAGACTGCCGAATTTTCCAGAAAGAGCTTAAAATCATGGAATACAAGACCCTGGACCGACTAACGTATACTGAGGCCAAAAGAAAATACGACCGACTCCATCCTGTGAGACTGACATCTTCCTACGCTGCTGCTACAACACCTGTGCTAGCCCCGTCTGTTTCCCAAATTGTAGCCGGATCGACGAGTAGTACAACTCCTCCTGCCCCCTCGCCAGTGGGGGCTCTACCCACCGGGTTGCTCCTGCGCCACCTACCTCAGGAGCAACACCATCCCATCCCACCCATCGGGGACATCCGTCCCCACTTCTAAGCCGGAGAAGTGTCCAACTTCTCCGGCTTCTCACGCTCGCAAGGGGTCCCTTGGGTCCCTCCCTTCCCAGGTTTCCGCCAGCGAGGAGGCTGACGACCGACAGTGGCGTAAGTGCCCGCAATCAGCTGGTTGTAGGGCTTCACGATCCTCCTCCGTCCCGGAGACTGAATCGGGGAAGCCCTCCCAGTCGGTGCGACCCAGGGAACAGCGTGAGAAACCCAAGAAGAGCTCTTAGCCCAAGGAACTCGCGGTGGCAGCCATCCCACCGCAACCTTCCAGATCTGCGTCTGAGGATGCGGTGCAGATTCTGGCGTCCGCTGAGGACCTCGATCTCGCCGGTCCATCAGACGCCATGGAAAGCACTATCACAGGTGCTAAATCGGAGGCAGCAGGTGACCCAGCGGCGTAATCTCCCTTCCCAGTCCCATCACGCCTTTCTCAGCCATGGACAACACCATTCTCCAGTGGAACTGCAGCGCGTTCTTCCACCATCTAGCTGAGCTCTGCCAACTTATCAGCCTTCACCCTTTCCTCTGCATTGCTCTGCAGGAAAATTGGTTTCAGGCAATGCGAACCCCCGCCCTCCGTGGCTACCCTTTTGTTTGTATTGTCGGCCAACCACAGTCACACTCTGTGTGATTTCAGTTCGTCTTGTCTGGTCTTTGTCTACGTTTCTCTTGTTCTGTGTCGTCTGTCTTATCGTCTGTTGATCGTTTTTATCCTCTGTGGGTGTTTTTAGTATTTGGAAAAGGGACCGATGATCGTAGCAGTCTGGTCCCTTTAACCCCCCACAAACCAACCAAATCCCAGTGGAAGACTCTGCAGGAGAGACGCTCAGTAGCTCGGTACGGGCTTTTGTTAAAGTTTCGAGAACATACCTTCACCGAAAGTCAAGCAGTATATTTCTCCCTCCTACGTATCTCGCGAAGAAACCATGAGGATAAAATCAGAGATTAGAGCCCACACAGAAGCGTAACGACAATCCTTCTTTCCACAAACAATACGAGACTGAAATAGAAGGGAGAACCGATAGAGGTACTCAGGTTACCCTCCGCCACACACCGTCAGGTGGCTTGCGGAGTATGGATGTAGATGTAGATATATCATTTTCGGTGTAATTTATATTGCCAATCTCCGTAGCGAGATTGTCCATGTTCTCCAGTAGAGACCAAACTGTTCCTCTGTTAGTCTTATCTTTCTCCCTAATAGCTGAGCGATGTTTAACACTTTTCAGAAATCCGTGTTCATACTTCCAAGAATCACAGAAGACTCATCGGTCGTGGCTGTCGAGCCTCCTTTAATATTATAAAGAACCAAGACGGCAGCATTTTCAGTCACGTGATCTTCAGGCGATACGTTCTGAATATGGTTGTAGTTGCAATATAAAAGTACAGATAAATGCCTAGCCCAATTGCGCTATTTTGTGTGCTGGGTGTATAGTAGAGCGACGTACTTGGACGCTTTTTGAACATGATTATACACGGAAATATATGTGCAGCAGAATGTAAGGCTCTATCCGAATGCGGGCACTCTTTCAGGTGACGTGGTACAGCGCAGTAGCTGGTAAGAATATTGTAGAACTGTGCCGGAGTGTGACGGCGGGATTATGCGGGGCGGGATAACATTCTCTGTCCCTCCCACACACACCTTGCGCATAAAATAGCGCAACTGCTCTAGTTTACAATTGGATCGCAACTACAAGCAAATTTAAAATACGTGACCTTGTAAGTAGGCTGTTTAGGTTTTCTTATTGGTAACACCGCTTAGCGCTCGGTATGAAAAATCACTGGCTGTGCTGTGCGCAGTCTGTGTTTAGTATGCATTGTTGTCTGCCATTGTAGTGTTGAGCGGCGGCAGCTGGATGCTAACAGCGCGTAGCGTTGCGCAGTTGGTGAGCCGCAAGCAGTGGTGGACGTGGGGAGAGAGATGGCGGAGTTCTGAAATTTGTAAGAATTGGTGTCATGAACTGCTATATATATTATGACTAGTGAGGTAAATACATTGATTGTTCTCTATTAAAATCTTTCATTTGCTAACTATGCCTATCAGTAGTTAGTGCCTTCATAGTTTGAATATTTTATTTAGCTAGCAGTAGTGGCGCTCACTGTATTGCAGTAGTTTGAGTAACGAAGATTTTTGTGAGGTAAGTGATTTGTGAAACGTATAGGTTAATGCTAGTCAGGGCCATTCTTTCGTAGGGATTTTTGGAAGTCAGATTGCGTTGCGCTAAAAACCATTGTGTCAGTTTAAGCACATTCGTGTATAATTGTTCAAAGAGGACGTTTCACATAGACCAGTCTTACATAAATTGTTTTAAGGGGACGTTTCATATGTCGACCCTTAGCCACGGATACCTCACTGGAATCTTCTGATTTTTTCCTTGTAGTTTGTGCAGTTAGTGTAGACTTTGTTTATTGCTAACGCGTAATCATAGAATTTCCTTTGTAGTTGCAGTCTGTTATTGTTGTACAGTAAAATAGTTGTGCCATGCATGTAGTTTTGCACGACGTATTTCGCAGCTGCGCTTGCAATTAACTAGATATTATTTTCAGTGCTATGTTAATGTGTTCTCTTATTTTTGCTCTTCAAATTGTGCTTTTCTGTGTTATCGTGTGAAATATTGTGACAATAATGGCGTGTGAAAAACGTAATACTAGGCTTCAAAGTAAACTGTGACATGACAGTGAAGACGAAAGCAGTGTGTTAGCGCCACCATGTAATGAATTAACTAATGTTCAAAGTAGTAATTTGGTAATAGTGCATAGGGAAATGGAGCGGGCTCCAAATAATGGTGTAAGAAGTGAAACAGTTAGTGGACAGGGAAGCATTATCGATCGATTGGTCGGCAACAGCTCGCGTCAGGAATCCGATATGACAGAACACAATCTTGCAAATACTGTACATTCAGGTTTTGCGTCCTCACCGTTTTCTCAAATAAGCCGAGACACATTTTCTGCTTGTCAAACTGTGAATGTTGCCGGTGCAAATGCACTGCCGAAAAGCATAGATGATCAGATTCCAGACACTAATACATTATTATTGCAATTAATGCAACAAATGAAACAAAACCAGAGACAAACACAGCAACAGTTGGACACAATGGAACATAATCTTCGGAAGTTAGACACCACACTTGAACAAACACGTGAAGATTTAACTACTGAGTTACATAACATCGAATCGAAATGTCAGAAAGTCTGTAATTACGTAAGAACACAAATTTGTGAGCATTTTCAACCTATTTTTTCGCGGCATGAAAACTCATTACAGAATCACGAAGCAGCCATAAAAGAATTGCAGACTGTTGTTCGTGAAAATCACGACACCTTCCAAGCTAAAATGGACTCAGTTGCATCCATCGATTCGGTTACGCAACTTGCAAGAACTCAGGAAAACTTAAAGGACACAGTAGATTCGATTTCAACACAAATGGACACTCTGAAACTTGGTTCAGAAAAACACACTGAGGAAATGTGTTCACTATCTGAGAAAGTAGCCGAACTTTCAGATCAGTTCACTAATTTATCTACGAAGGTAGATGATAATTTGAATGACACAAAACCAGTAGTCTTTAATGACACAGAAGAGTACACACAGTACAAAAGAAATGCGGGAAGTACAAGATCAGTTGGCTCAAGTAACACAAGAATTACATATTTCAGGGGACACTCGCGCCCCAGTATGGGAAGAGGGACATAGCAATACAGAACAACCACAAAATAACACAGGGCATTTCGGAAATCATGAAAGTAATTGGCAAGGTGCACCGAATTTTAAGATGGAACCGCCGATACGACGTAACAATGACCGATATGCTACCCGCCGACACGATGATTTTGACTATAAGCTGTTCATTACTGCACGTAAATTCAAAACATTTAAGAATTCTGGCAACGACATTCATCCACAAGCGTGGCTCCATCGATTCTCTCATTGTTTTCCTCCCAACTGGTCACTAGAGCACAGATTAGAATTTACGTGTGGCTACTTAGAGAATGAAACAGCTGTAAGAATGCGATCGGTCATTCACGATTGCCACAGTGAAGGAGAATTTTACCATGCCTTCCTCTCAGCATATTGGTCCAAAGCCACACAAGACCGAGTAAGACATGGCATCATGATGATGAAACATTTCGAACAATCTGAATTTTCCAGTCTTGTGAAATATTTTGAAGACATGTTGCACAAGAATCAGTACTTGCCAAACCCATACAGCCCGTCAGAACTCATCCGCATTTGCTTAATCAAATTGCCTGAACATTTACGGCATATTATTTTGGCAGGCCGTTGCAAAGACGACATTGAAGCTTTTCAGGGACTCTTACAAGAATTAGAAATTGACACTGACAATCGCGGAACGCGAAAACAGGGACACTACAATTACAGGTCACATCCGTCACAATTCCGCGATGACAGAAATAATAACTGGACACGACACGGCTATTCTTACAACGCAAACCGTGAACAAAACAGACACCACCCATATGACAACCACGGGAAGAGTAATAGTTACAGAGAAAGATCGCATTTCCGTAGTAATGAATATAACAGAGAAAATCATAGAAACAGACAATATGGCAACCAGAACTATTATCAGGGGAGGCAGAATAATTTCAGGCGCAAGGGTCCACCGCGCAGTGATAATTCAGGGAGAATTTCTCCATCACTTAACCTACAAGAAAGAAACTACAGGAACTACCAAAATGACGACAGACGATAAAATCATAACGACAGACCGGAATTTCGTCAGAACTGGTGGGATTCAAACAGAGCTGGGCCCTCTCGGCAAAGTGAATTTGTAGAAGTTAGGTCTCCTAATCCCAATAACGACGCACGCCAACAAAGAGATAGCAGACAATGACTCGCACCGCAGGCAGCCGCGTGCGCCGGCCGGCTCAGAGAAAAATAACGTAAGCTAACCTTGAGCAAAATTCCAGTGTTCCTTACCGACGTAACCACACAATTGCTTTTCAGTTGAGTCTGCGTACTAGGAAGAGTAAAGGTTTACACCACATTTTACATTTAAAACTGTTTATTAAGAGAAAATCTGCTTTTTAAGTTTGTCTTTGCCATAAAGCTGTTCACATCACGTCACTAGTATACTTTGCCACACTAAGAATCTGTTAACATGCAACAATGTTTGGAAGTTAACTATCCAGTCTAGATCTTAGAGAACTTATTTAGACAGTATTTACGAGTGCATTGTTATAGTGAACAGACGTCACAGTGTTATTATGTGTGTACATTATTGCTTATTAGTTGCACGATTACTTAACGACTATAAGGCTTACATACGTAGAACATTTACCAGTACTGCTAATGAGATTTTAATGCAACGTTTTGGTTTACTTGAAAATACATTCTGGATTTAAAGTACTTTCTGTGAGATACCAGATGACACAGTGGTTAGTTTATGTGACAGCTACACGATTTTATCACGACTCTACTAATGAGTGACAATTTACAATGTTGCTTTTGCGGTGTATCTGTTTTATATCTGCACAGTTTTTCTGAATTCTTCTGGAAAGGAAAACATGTTTTAGTAGTAACGTTTGTGGTATAGCTACAATGAGACATCCTTTTCTGTAGCACAACAATACGTACAGTACTTACTTCATCACGGCAATAAGCGTAATAACTAAGATATCTATATGCAAAGCATTTCAATTTCGTTTATCATGAGGTAAGTACATTGACTTCTGCAGAACTTAGCTTTCGGAGGACAACAACTACAACACTTGCACAGAGATTGTGTTACAGCAAGACGAACATTTAGCGCTACAGGACACGCATTAAACTATTTATTTTTCAACATATTTGAATTACAAAAAGTTTTCCGTGATACATTTCATTCCATTGATGTAATCTGTAACACCTGAGGATATAATTACATTATGCTCAGGGGGGTACACGCTTACTTTGTGTACCATGTGTTTGGGAAGCACAAGGAGCCCTAGCTAATATGGTATTTGTTTATACAACTTTACACATCGGTACCATATTTCTCTAACACATAAATTACACAGATATCTGATCATTTAACTGAGAGAGAGAAACATTTACTTTACTACATCAGTGACAGACGTTTACGTAATTACACCATTGGATAACTTCACACTTACGAAGTTGTATTTTGTGAACTGTTCATATTTTTTCGGAACCATTGTGATACTATGAGAGCTTTGAATGACATATTTGGTATGGGATCACGATTTTTAAAGTACGTTTGAGGCAGATGACACTTTTGACATGAGCAGAGAATTTTTTTTTTACGTTTTGAAATTATTGGAGGAAGCTACGGAGATTTTGAGAATTTGACTGTGGTGTTATGATGTTATTATTACGACGACGATGTGAATTATGCTGCTGAAGTTTGCTTAAGCTGATGCTATATGAGTTATTTGGTTATGCTACGTATCTGTTATGATGACATACTGAAGTGTCGACAAATATACATATGTGTAATAAGGTAAGGAATAATGAGTAGTGGTTAGAGACTCTGGTTTGTGAAAAAGGATGTTGGAAACCAAGAATCGTACTTTAAGAGTTATGAAATGTGTGTATACGCGTAAATGTATCACAAGGCCGCCAAAAATTTTTGGACACTGTTATATTAATAGAATTTTGTTTCTACAGATGTGTAACGCAAATTCTTGACCTGTGAAATTTTTTACATGAGACTGCCACTGTAGCGGAAACTGGTGTAAATATTTCGTTAAGACAGTTAAGTGACCACCTGCACGTAATGCGTCGTGGGCACCCAGCTGCGCGACAACCACCTGACAAAAGAAAGCCGTTAGTGTGTGCCTTTCAGAGGCACAGGTAAAAAAAAAGGCCATTATCCTCTCTATTGACATTCCTTTGTAGAAAGCACCGCAAATACGACACGCTTATTACTGAGAAAGATACTTACATCTGACACCTGATTATAACAAATGTCTTTCTACGAAAGTTGAGAGAATTCTACTAACTCATAAAATGTCACATGACTATTGAATGATATTTTTATGCTTTGTCCATAGTTGCTTATTTCATTTGTTTCATTTGATATGTTTTCCAGCTGTGTTGCAGCTTTGGTTTTATAAAATTAAATGCATTTGCTAATGTGAACACTTTCTGTCGACAGATCTATTAAATAATTATTTTATGATCCACATTCTGCGACAAAGGAGCTCTTGGAATGGATAGAGCAATAAGAAGCGACTAATAGCAGTAACTGTATATATAATTTTATTTTCAAGTACTTGGTAATTTATTTCATTGAATAAGTAGTGGTGCACCATTTTAATTAAATAGACATTAAGATGTGAATATACATTTCCCTTATCTGGATTGTTGTCTTTAGCGTAATATTTTTTCTGCTTGAGCTTTGTCATGTTTAGATATAATTTATAGCATTTGCTGCTGCTATGTGCCAGGCATAGTGCTACTGAATGTCACTTTGTATTACTAGGTTAAGCCAATTTTATTACTGATTTATTTTTCTTGTTTGCTGCGCATTGCCTTATATTAGTTGTAATATTGCTGCCTTTTTTTGCCAATTTCCATTTTTTAACATTGCTGTTTGTGTAAATTGTTTTGTGCTGCTGCATTGCCTCATCCCTTAGTTAAGCATCTGAGCTCAGTAGATTTAAGTTAGCTTAAGAGGGTGTAGACTATATAAGAATCTAACTATTATGAATTGGAAGAAAAGCATTGAGAAGCTGTAAGAAAATGGTTTCGCCAAAAAAGTAGTGTACAGTGGAGAAAAACTATTTTTGAAAGAGTATGTGAAGAATACAGAAAGCATGCTTGGATAGGATTTTTTTGGAGGAAACAAATGTTGAGATACGACGAAAGATCTACAGAATGAAGTTTTGGGTTGAACTGCAGTACCAAATGTTACCCTGAAAACAAACCCTGTCCTTTCCTTTCGTTTATCCCACTATGTGTTTGTGTACCCTTGTGTATTTGTTTTCTTCCTGTCTCTGTGTACTGTTTCATAGAATTTTTTCTCTTATATTACTAAGCTACATTCACTATGATGAAGAATACTGTTATCCTCAAATATAATTTGCATTAATAATATATCGTTTTCTTTGTAAATATGTTTAGAAATTATTTATTCTGTTCTGTTTTAATGCTAATGTGTGAAGTTGATGTTTCAAAAGTTATTCTGATCTTTTATGTATGTACTTATAATTTTTGTAACACTGATGTATTTGCTATTTCGATTCTTTTGTAAAGCCTGTACTACTGCAAATGTTATCTGTATTGTTATGTTCTTTAAAGATGTATTTTGTACCTTTGTTATTGCATTCTTATGTTATAAAATTGTAATTGACACCAGTTCATCAAATTAAGTAACTTGTAAATTACATTTCGCTGCACTCGTTTCTGTTGGTCATTGTATATGGACAATATGTGAGTAGGGACTGATAGTGTTTGCACGTGTGTTAATAATTCAGTAAGGGACTGGATAACAGCATTTCTGGTTCTAAGGACATTTCAAAAACAATTTTTGTGAGTGCACAAGTGGTGGTTATGGACTTGTTATATTATCTGCAAGACTCTTCAATGGTGATTGTGCGCCTGCAGTCAAACAGATGGCTGCTGGCCATCTCTACAAGGACTACAGTGGGTCTACACCTTTGATGACCCACCAATACCATTATTTCTACAAGGACTGCAATGGGTCTGCACCTCTGGTGGCCCACCAATACCGTAATCTCTACCAGGACTACAGTGGGTCTGCTCTGTGGTGACCTACCTACCGATAGTCTTCCACGTCGACTGACTCTGTTGTGACCCATTACCTGTCTGCATGTCAAGAGTCAGCACTGTCTTTCGTTGGAAGGACAACACTACTTCTTCAAGACTGCATGGAAATCCACTACTTCCGTGTACATTTTCTTTTATTGCTCAGTCTTTGAGAAAAACACTACTATTTTACTGTGATGATCAGGACTGTCTATATGGACTGTGAGAAAATTTTAGCTTTTGACCAGCATTGTATCGATAAGAGTGTGCATTTCATTTCTTTGTTATAGTAATTATGAAAAATTTTATCAAATCATTATTGGCCACTGCCCAAAACAATTTGTAAAAATTTTTCGTGGGGAGCATGGGGGCTATGTAAGTAGGCTGTTTAGGTTTTCTTATTGGTAACACCGCTTAGCGCTCGGTATGAAAAATCACTGGCTGTGCTGTGCGCAGTCTGTGTTTAGTTTGCATTGTTGTCTGCCATTGTAGTGTTGAGCAGCGGCAGCTGGATGCTAACAGAGCGTAGCGTTGCGCAGTTGGAGGTGAGCCGCCAGCAGTGGTGGACGTGGGGAGAGAGATGGCGGAGTTTTGAAATTTGTAAGAATTGGTGTCCTGAGCTGCTATATATATTATGACTAGTGAGGTAAATACATTGTTTGTTCTCTATTAAAATCTTTCATTTGCTAACTATGCCTATCAGTAGTTAGTGCCTTCATAGTTTGAATCTTTTATTTAGCTGGCAGTAGTGGCGCTCGCTGTATTGCAGTAGCTTGAGTAACGAAGATTTTTGTGAGGTAAGTGATTTGTGAAACGTATAGGTTAATGCTAGTCAGGGCCATTCTTTCGTAGGGATTTTTGGAAGTCAGATTGCGTTGCGCTAAAGATATTGTCAGTTTAAGCACATTCGTGTATAATTGTTCAAAGAGGACGTTTCACATAGACCAGTCTTATATAATTGTTCTAAGGGGACGTTTCAACCTGAACATCGCGTGAGCGGATGTGCCGCCATCTTTGATATTCAGAGTATGAAAGGAGACATCACAGGCACAACAGATGAGTCTTTTGTGATAGTTAAGTGCCTACATGGATTCTTCAAAAATGTTAGACATCACGCAGCTAGTAGGAATGAAGATTAGGCCAACAGACGAACGCTGTGGTTTTTTGTTATAATAGGCTAATCTGGACAACCTAGCTACTGACACTGGAAACATAAATAACAGCGGAAACGGTATACTCCTAAGCAAAATGAATTTAAATTTTATTACATCCACCACAGAACCATTAGAATTCGAATATACATTCTCTTTCTTAGTCAAATTATTAGCTGGAGAAAGAAATAAATGCTTCAGATTTAGATTTAAGTTATAAGTTAAAAATTAAGCTGTATTTTATAAAACTAGGCTAAATAAAGAAAAAGTGGTTTCCTGTTCACAAATGTATATGTATAATTAATAGGTTTTTGCAGAAGTATGTTATTCTTTACCTTGCCAAAAATCCGGATAAGTCTCTTACATGCAATGATCTGCGCGTATGGGGGGAGGGTAGTTGTGCAGCCTTGAAAACTATCTGAAATTAAGTAGCTGAAAGCGTAAGGAACCCCGTTTCTTACCTATATGACGTTATATGTGTTTGCAAACGGTACTACCCTTGCTGAGGAATATTTCTGCGAGTTGCTGCTTCGGAATGTAGTCGAACGAAGTCAGCAGTGCAGTATAGTTCAGACCCGATGAACCGGAAGTCGATCTGCGGTCTGCTGCAGCAATGACGTCAGGAGTGTACTCTCATACAACAGTTCCGCTACAACCGGTTCAGGGGCGCGTTGTGCTGCTGGAACAATAAGAAGCCATAAGTACATACATAAATATCTATTTTTATTAATAACGATAGTAATAATGGTATTAAGTATCTACCATCATTCTTATTCCACTTTTGCAAGGGGCTGGTGCCACTGTCACTTGACCATGACAGTGGGGCTCAGGCTGCTGGTATCATACTATCATAAAGGGAGGGGAGGGAAGAGGAGCCCGATTCTCATTTTCAGAATCTCTCGCCCAGCACAGTCCCAAGCGACTGGAAAAAAGCGCAGGTAACTCCTGTATATAAAAAGGATGAAACAACGGACCAGCAAAATTGCAGACCAATATCTCTAGCTTCGGTTTGCTACAGAATCCTTGAACATATTCACAGTTTGAATATAACAAATTATCTTCAGACGAGAAGCTTACGTTCACCAATCAGCATGGGTTTAGAAAGCTTCTCTCGTGAGAAACTCAGCTTGCTCTTTTCTCACATGATGCTATGGCTGAAGGGCAACAGATTTCATATTTCTAGGTTTCCGGAAAGCATTTGACACAGTGCCCTATTGCAGGCTGTTAACGAAGGTATGAGCTTATGGAATAAGTTCACAGACATGAGTAGCTCGAAGACTTCTTAAATAGAACCTAGTATGTTGTGTTGCGCTGCGTATGTTCATCAGAGCCAAGGATATCATCAGGAGTGCTCCATGGAAACGTGACAGGACCGCTGTCGTTCTAGATTTACATAAACGATTTGGTGGACAGGGCGAGTAGAAATCTGTGGTTGTTTGCTGATGATGCCGTGGTGTGCGGTAAGGTGTCGAAGTTGGGTGACTGTAGGATGATACACGACAGACAAAATATCCACTTGGTCTGATGAATGGCAGCTACTCCTAATTGTGGAAATATCTAAGTTAACTCGGATGAGTAGTGAGATCAGACCTGTAATGTTCGGATACAGTATTACTGGTGTCCTGCCTGACACAATCAAGTAGTTCAAATATGAGTTGGGACGAGTATGTGACAAGTGTGGTAGGGAAGACGAATGGTCGACATCGGTTTATTGGGAAAATTTTAGGAAAGAGTGGTTCACTCATAAAGGAGACTACATATAGGACGTTGGTGCGACCTATTCGGGAGTACTGCTCGAGTGTTTAGGACCCATACCAGGTCGGGCTGCTAGATTTGTACCGGTAGTTTCGCATAACATGTGTTACAGAGATGCTTCAGGAACTCAAATGGGAAACCCTGATGGGAAGGCGGCGCTCTTTTCAAGAAACACTATTGAGAAAAGTGACTGAGAGTGACTGCCGAACTATTCTACTGCCGCCAACATACATTGTGTGAGGACCACGAAGATCAGAGACATTAGGGCTCATATGGAGGCAGACAGTCCGTTTTCCCTCGCTCTGTTTGCGAGTAGAACAGGTAAGGAAAACGCTAGAAGTGGTACAAGGTACCCCTCTGCCACGCACCGTATGGTGGCTTGTGGAGTGTCTGTGTAGATGTAGACGTAGCCATTTTTATGTCGCATGACACAGTTGCCTGGGTGATTCCCCTGTGTGACCTTGATCAATTCGCCGTGGTTCCCGGGGGAACTGGGTGTCATAAACAAGGAGCATAAGCGTGTAACCAGACACTGGATGTCCTTACCTTATCACTGGCTTGTACTAACATCAGCGCCGTTTGGATAGGAACCATGTAGTTGGGAAAGTTAATGATCGACTTCGGTTTACTGGGCGAATTTTAGGAAAGTATGGCCTATCTGCAAATGAGAACGAGTACAGAACACTTCTATTGCCCATTCTTGTGTCTGGTCGAGTGTTTCGAACTCCTATCAGCGTGGGTCAAAGGAAGACATCGAAGCAATTCAGTGGTTTGCTACCGGGAGTTTCGGTCAGCACGCGAGTATTACGGAGATGGTTCGCGAACTCAAGTGGGAACGTTTGCAAGAAAAACGATGTTCTTTTGGCGAAACTCTATTGAGAAGGGAGCACACATGACTGGAAATGAAATTACTTGTAGTAGAAGGTACTCTAAACCTCGCAGCTCACGGTGGTTTGCGTAATATTCTTGTAGATATAGATATAGATGTAGAATGCGGTAACATTGAATTAAATTTTCAAATTCTAACAACAAAACAGCCCTGAAACCTCACTAATGTAGTCTCAGTTCACTGTCACGCGACAAACCTAATTGAGTGACTTTGGTTCCAATGGCTCTGAGCAGTGTGGGACTTAACATCTGTGGTCATCACTCCCAAGTACTTAAACCAAACTAACCTAAGGACATAACACACATTTATGTCCGAGGCAGGATTCGAAACTGCGACCGTAGCAATCGCACGGTTCCGGACTGAGCGCCTTAACCGCGAGACCACCGCGGCCGGCTTAGTGACTATGCCCTTCACTTATAATGATGTGCTGTAATACAAATAAACGTACAGTAGGACTATGAAAGCAGAGGATTTAGCGTCTGGCTGATGTGTTACACAAACATACACACACAAAAGCAGATGACCAGCTTCCTTGAGAACACAGTAAAATAGCAAGCAATGTGATCTTTGGTTGTCAGTAGCATTGTCGTTGCCAGCAACGTTCTGTGAGAAGTAAACGACGGAGTCGGGTGTTGGTTAAGCTGCTGAGTAGTCTGGAAATAACTAGCAGGACACAGATGCAAATGCAGTAGATGTTGAATTTTGGAAGTATGGTTTTGTAAAGGTTGCTTTTCATACTACATAATATCATGGTAGAGTATTTTTGTATTAGTGATTTTTGTAAAGATGACTGGAGTTGCAATTCGGAGCTTCAATACAGTTTTTTAATCCTAGTCTCTTCTGCGCAATATCCTCCATCGCCTCTTCATACAAGTTTCCATTTTCTACATGTGCATCGGCGCATTGCACTGAGTAAATCTGTTATACAGAACAGCTTAACATACTTACAATAGTTCAGTGTCCTTACATTGCACTGCGCAAGGCTTTCATTTCTTTTGTTAGTTTGCTGCTGCTCTGCATTTTTATTTTCATCACTTTTTCAGTACCGAGTTTCCGATGCCGCAGGTATTCCATGAAAAATTTTTACTGCCAGTTTTGCATTAGTCAGGACGCAGTTGAATAATTCAGTGAAGCTCCACATTTCAAAATTATCAGGTTTAATTTAGGTAAAGTTCGGCCAAGATCTTATTTCTTACACAGCCTTATTCTTATAGAGCAGTATCACATTTGGATGTATATCATTAAATATTTGGAATTTTATTGAGTAGTTTGCACTTCAGACCGGAACCGTGCTGCTGCTACGGTCGCAGGTTCGAATCCTGCCTTAGGTTAGTTAGGTTTAAGTAGTTCTACGTCTAGGGAACTGATAACCACAGATGTTAAATCCCATAGTGCTCAGAGCCATTTGAGTAGTTCGCATACATTAAACTGCAGGCATTTCTATAGGAGCGTTTTGGACATTTATTCTTTCGAGATTCGTTGTGCAATTTTATGCAGAATTTTTTGTTGTTAGTTCCGTGTACTGAAACAGCAAGTCAAGTACTTTGACGTCACGCACTGTAGCGATGCACACTGCAGTGAAATACAGAATTTCACAGGACGTATTCTGTAGGATACAGTTCCTAATAGTTAATTCAGATAAAGTTATACAGTTTCAGATAGTTTTGGAGACACATTATTAGATAGCGTTTACATTGTTCACGTTCACACTCAATAAAGACACACACGAAGGTTAGAATAGGAAACTAGTTCAGTTTAGTTGACAATAACAACGAATAATACTTGCTAACAATGCTTTTTCTTCCGGGACTGCCTGAATGGGTGTAAGTGCTACAGGAAGACTCGGATGCGTAATGTCTGGAAAAGCTAAGCTGACGTAGATAGGGAGGAGAAATGTTCCTTTAATGAACAGATACATTACTAACGTTGTTTCTTGCCTCATTTGCATCTGTTCTGTGTCTAGCTATAAAGCTAAGTTACGACAGGCAGTTTAAACAGCGTACCCAAGTTGTCTTCACACGTGTCCCCACCTAAGCACTCACGCACCACTGGTAACGCTTGTTAGGTATGTAGTTAATCGCACTACATGGTACCACGTTACAAACATTTGTGACTATACGTTACGTTTCACAGTCACGGCGTTTTTGACTTTCACTGACAAGGCCATTACACCACCACTGCTAGAAATGGAAAAGTTCTTAGTATCATCTATATATTTTGGGCTGGTGCATACGTTTGTAGCATTTTTCCATAACTTTACTTGCCATACACCCATGACAGACTTCAGTCATCAATAATATATTCTCCATTCCACTGCCCAACTACAGCTTAGAGTCAGAGGTATGCGAAAGTGTAGTCTGCGTGAAGGAAACCACCTATAGAATAATTCTACAACTTGTTATAGGGTACTGCTCCAGTGTTAGCTGTCTCTACCATATCATATTAAACGAAAACATCGAAGTAATGAGTGAGCGTGTTGTGAGATGCGTTACCAGTCGATTGCTCCACCACTAGAATAACACAGAAATACTAAATGAACTTAGATGGGAATTCTTTCTGGAAAGAAGGGGACCTTACAGAAAATAGGAAGATGTTTTCCTCTTTCGTTAAATTTGTAAGTTTTCCAAGTGATCTTTCTAGAGCCCCTGCGATCATAATACACCGAAACGTAATATACCAGAGAGAAGGCCGAAATACTAAAGTTCTTTCTCCAAAACAGTTTTACTGGGCTGGTTCGTACTCCAGTTCCTCAATTTGAACGTCAAAATGATATATACAGAAGTAAATGACAACTGGATACGAAATCAGCTGTTTCGTTCAACAAGGAAAAGGCTACTGGACCTGATGCGATATCAGTATGCTTTTGTTAGTTTGGTGTAAGAGTTCATAGCGGTTTTTTGTTCGCTGGTATTCCGTTCGTTTTCTCGGTTTAAGAGTTATCGTTTTGATATTAGAGGCTCTCCACGTTCAGGAAGACCTTAGGTGTTTAATGAAGATGGTACGCACGCATTAATCCACAATGATCCACATGAGTGCACTCGAGAAATAGCAGATGTGTTTAACTGTTGTCATCCCACCATCGAGCGACATTTGCATGTATTGGAGATGCTGCAAAAATTGGGTGTGCGGGTACCGCATTCTTTGAGCCAAAATCACAAGTCAGCGGGTGGCGATATGTTCGTGTCTGCTTTCCCATCATGTTCATGAACAACACTTACCTTTCCCATGCCGCATCGTTACTGGTGCCTTTGTGTTAACATATGGTAAATAAGGGAATGGTTGAGCCCAAACAAAGTAACTCCCCTTACGAAGACCTCTACCCATCCACGAAATAGCGACGGTGAATAGCGACGGTGTGGTATACTAGAAATTTTTTATCCTAGGATTAACGATCACTGCTGGCATTATCAACAAAAACCGAGACGGCTTGCCGACTCAACCAAAATGTAACGATCAGGAAGACGGCGTGAAATGATACTTCACGATAAAGCCCGCCCGCATTCTGCTAGACTGACAAAAAGCTGTATACAAGACTTGGCTTGGGAAGTCATTCCACATCCACCTTATAAGCCCTCAGATTTTAACCTTTTCCCTCAAGGAGCTTCCTTTCCGGATGCAAATTTCGTCCGAACATGGCTCGACGAGTTATTAGCCTCGAAACAATATGATTTTCGCAGCCACAGAATCAAAAAATTACCCAGCATTATCAGATTATTATAAATAATGGAGAATATATTACTGATGACTGAAGTCTGTGTCATGTGTGTATGCTAAGTAAAGTTATGGAAAAAATGCTACAAACGTATGCACCAGCCCAAAATATATAGATGATACTAAGAACTTTTCCATTTCTAGCAGTGGTGGTGTAATGGCCTTGTCAGTGAAAATCAAAAAACGCCGTGAATGTGAAACGTAACGTATAGTCACAAATGTTTGTAACGTGGTACCATTTAGTGCGATTAACTACATACCTAACAAGCGTTACCAGTGGTGCGTGAGTGCTTAGGTGGCGACACGTGTGAAGACAACTTGGGTACGCTGTTGAAAATTTCGAAAAATTAAGGCTTTAGCGAAAACCCATATCCGTACAAAACTGAACTACATAAACGTCCTACAAAAAAGGATCTGCTAATTTCTCTCCAGAACTAACGGTTTATGCGAAGAGAACAAAAGAATATTGAAAGTCGAGTGGGCCAATATGAGGTAGTTTCCCGACTTAACAGACCAAAAGTGTGTTACTTTTGCTATGGCTAGGAATGAATGACAACTATGGTGAGTGATGGAACTGAGTTGTAAGTAGGGCATCTATGGGGTTACATGAACAAATGTTCCTTGGTTCTCCTCCTTAGCAAGGTCAAGGTCATTGGTCTCCATCCTAAGACAGTTGTCCTTCAAGGTCGTAGATCAGAAACGCTAGACATTTGTCCTCCTTCAAGGCCTTAAGTCACTGTCCTCCTGAAATAAGCGGTCCATTGTTTTCTACAAGCCACTAGTAGCCATCATTCTTATTAATGATCTGTTATAATATCTGATTAGTGTAAATAATGATATGCCACCTTTTCACCGTAATAACCTGTGAATTTTATCATTATCGATGACCTATCACCACTATTTAATACCTCATTATATTTATAGCCCAAAAATATTCTCCCGCAGCTGTCCAATGATCTGACTCGCCACTTGCCATGTGTACGTCAAAGTGAGGGCGCCATACCGACTCCTCATTCGAGTTAGGCCTAACTACACCTGATGTATGCCCCAACCCCAAACGCTTTTTTTTTTTTTTTTTTTTTTTTTTGGCAGAGTACTGTAACCAATGAAATTTGTACAAGTGCTATATCGTATAAGTCTTCCTACACGGCTATCTGCAGTTGTGAGATTGTTATATTTTTACCAATTTTCTAAGAAACCCACAGCTCTAGATTTTGTAAATGTGCAGCTTTAAATGTTGAACAAGCACCTCGTAACTACGGATCGCAGTAGGCGACGGCATCTGGGGTGTGGCTCTAGTCACATCATAGACAGCCGAGTCAGTAGATGGGAGCGCGCTGCAGCGGCTTCAGGTTGGAGCACTGTCCGAGGACTTTTGTGGCGATCCTGGCGGGCAGCGCAGACAAAACGCTTATCTTGCTGGTGAGCGTCAGCTGGGGGCGAAGAGCTGTCAGCTCCAGTGGAAGACTTTGACAGTCCGTCAGCGTACTCTGTCACAGACACCAGAAGTGTGTTTGGCATTGGTCGGTGAGGACACTGGTCATCATAATAAAAACTTCACACAATTCCTATCCTGCAGTGAACCATAGTGCTAATGTGTATCATGTAATAAAGCACTCGTTAAACAGTGGATACCTCCTCCACCTGCGACCCTATTCTAGTGGTAACAGTGATGCATTGTAGATGTGATGTTCTTAGAAAAGTTCCTGATTTCCATCAGAACTTAAAAGTACAGATTAAAGTCAAAAACCTCCAAGGTGAGGTCAGAGGTGTATGTGGGACGTTCTTTTCTAGCACTTAAGCACCTACTTGGTATATGATGTATCCCGTCCCAACGCAAATATCACACGAACATACATCACACGCACCATTAAAAGTTCCATTGTAAACCAAGAGTATGTTACACAGATACCAGTGGCTCAGTCATAGTCAATAACTTCCAAAGACACACTCAGGTCTGTGAGTGATTGACAACAGAAACAACTCGGAGTTTCACAAAGTTAAAAGTTCAAAATTTTAACGAAATTAAAGTCTGAAGTATAATATAGACAATCACAATTACTTGAATAGTTGAAGTTCTGAAGAAGAGACCAAGAGTTTAGAATTCGGAGTCATAGGACTGTAAAGTATAAAAAGTTGTAACGGAACAACACTTTGAATTTCTTGGGGAAGAACTTCGCTGACGAAGTCCCTACGGAAGAACCAGAGAAATTGTCTGTTTGTGCAAATACTACTAGCACTAAGTCACTGTCAAACCGTCGAAGCAGATTACACAAAGGCCTCCCAGCATGCCAGCATTACATTGACTAAGTCTTGTCTCTCAGTAAGGTATAGGGTGGAGAGGCGTACGTGTGGTAATGAGTGATGTCCTGGCAAAGCCTTTCTAAGGTTGCCCACTGCGCTAGAACTGACTTCTGGAGCCGGAGCGAGAGCGCTATCCTAAACAACTCCAGTCGATTTCCGCAGAAGTGGGAAATACTCTGCCGAAAAAAAAAAATAGTACACCCGTTTAGAGGTTCCCAGTTCACTCAAGATTTGTTTTTGCACCAGTACATATGGAGTAGATGAAATGATTACATTTATGGATTAATAGCGCAAACGGTTCTGAGGTAGCAGGCATCGACCCACGCTGAATACCCATATTAGTACGTGTTGTAGCCTCCACGGGCAGCAGTGCAGCCGCCCACTCTGGCATCCAGTCGATCAGATATGGAATACGGTCCTGGCATATGTTATTCCTTCCGATATGTTCCGTACTTTTTTAAAGCATTCTTGGCTGCTGAGTCGAACCGTGGCCATGCGGTAGCGTTCACGCTTCCCACGCCCGGATTCCCGGCGGGTCAGGGATTTTCCCTGCCTCGTGATTACTGGGTATTGTGCGCTGTCCTTAGGTTAGTTAGGTTTAAGTAGTTCTAGGGGACTGATGACCATAGATGTTAAGTCCCATAGTGCTCAGAGCCATTTGAACCTGAGTCGAACGATTCACTTTTCATCCCATCATACTCCCAACGTGCTCGATTGGCGACAAGTCTGGAGATGGTGCTGGCCAGGGTAGTTGCTGCACGTCTTGCAGAGTACATAGTTTCACCGGCAGGGTGTGGCGAGAGCGTTATCGTGTTGAAACAACATATCACTTTACTGTTGCAAGAGCAGCAAAAGGACTGGGCTAACAACATTTTGTACATACTGAGCGCTGATTAGCGTCCACGCCAGAAACGCCCGAGTTGGACCAGCTTTGTACGTTATCGCACTCCAGGCCTGGGGTGTGTCAGTGTTTCTTGGACGAATGGGCTCTACGAGACAGCGCTCATCAGGTCTACGTCGCACACGTGAACGACTCTCTCTTCCGCACAGGCAGAATCTTCTTTAATCTCTGAAGACCACCGCGCCATTCCATCTTCCAGGTGATCCTCTGACGGCACGAGTCGAGGCGTGCACGTCGATGCTGTAGCGTGAGTGGAAGACGGCAAGAGGTGTGCCTGCCCGTAGTCCCATTTCTTATAACCGGTTGGTAAGCATGTTGACATGTCTGGCCTCACAGACGCTCTTATGTGCTTCTTTAGCTGTACGATCTGCCACTGCTGCCCTTACAGTACGTCCGTCCTGCCGGGCATTCCTGCTGTGTGGTTGTTCAGAACCTCGTCGATTGGCGTGATTACGTTCACGTGGACACTGGTACTAACAAAGTTGCACAGTTGACGCAGCACGTCCAACCTGTGTGGTAATTCTAGAAAGGACCATCTCACCACTCGAAAGACCACAATGTCACCCCTTTCAAACTCGCACGGTTGGCTGTAGGAAGCGAGTGTTTGTCCATGGCATGGTTGCCTGCTTGCTTCACACGTTTTCACTACACTTTCTTCTGGCTATGAACATTCCCTGTGAAAGGATAGAAACAGGCGGCGTTCTCGTAGCTGTGCGCTATCTGTTAGCGGATTACGTTGAAACCATTATCAGTACATCTGATTCCTCCAGATGCCACATGCTGCATCGGTAAAAATCGACGTCTTTCGAGGTATACTAACCTTTTTTTATGCGGTCCGGTAGTGCAGTTCGACCTGTGCACGCCGATAGTAGCTGCGACAGTGTCTCGCCTGTGTGCTGACTCGGGCGGTGGTGCAGCCCGGCTCTCTGCCGGTCTCTCGGTGCGTCCCGTCGGTTCGAGTTGCCGCTGCCTCAAATGTCAGCGTACGGGCCGTGGTTCTGCTGACAACGTGCCGGCCGCGGTGGTCTCGCGGTTCTAGGCGCGCAGTCCGGAACCGTGCGACTGCTACGGTCGCAGGTTCGAATCCTGCTTCGGGCATGGATGTGTGTGATGTCCTTAGGTTAGTTAGGTTTAAGTAGTTCTAAGTTCTAGGGGACTAATGACCACAGCAGTTGAGTCCCATAGTGCACAGAGCCATTTGAACCATTTTTTTGCTGACAACGTGTTATATGTTCTGCTGGTAGCTACTGATGCCTGCTGCTCGTACCGCCAGAGCAGTATACAACTTATCTATGTATCAATTTCCTAAACCGTAGTAGCCCGTCAATTGTTTAAACTTGTAGATTGTTTTAATATTGCACTATGGTGGTTAAATTAAAAGGAAGGTCAGAGTTGGCCGTAATATTCATGTTTTATTGATTGCAGAATCTATTTTCGTTCACATAGTGATCATCTTCAGTGCTGTACAAATTACTCTGACACTGGTATCAAGTTATCAATAATTATTTGTTCAGCACTGAAGATGATCACTGTGATCGAAAATCGATTCTGCTATCAATAAAACACCAATATTACGGCCAAAGCAGACCTTCCTCTTAATTTAACATAAATGGTCGTTGTGCACACAGCACTCCATGGAGTCGCCAGTCACTATGGTGGTTGTTCGACATTTAAAGTTGCGTGTTTACAAACTCGAAAAGTTCGTATTTTTGAAAACTCAGCTAGATTGTAACTAATAGCCCTAGAACTGTAGATAGCGATGGAAGAAGGCTGAGTTGCGATGGAGTTCTTGCAGAAATGTCGCTCGACACGATGTTCTGTTGCAAATGGCTAAACCCCATATTGCATAAAAGGGTGAGGCATGTCAGGTGAACAGACAGCCAGAATAAAAGTGAGTGCTCAAACTGAAGTTCTTACTATGACATCCAGAATACAAGTGGCGAGTCAGACTGATGGTTGGCTGATGGGGGAAACTCGTTTACTTCGGCTATGTACGCATGGATGTATCAAGTTCTAATATGCCGACTAAGGAGACACTCACGTACCTTTCTTGACAAAATGGCCAAAGGGCCCTGGTTTACTGAGGTGTAACTGGCTGTTCAAAATCTGGGCGTACCAAATGCTGACATTCGAGGACGCACAGTCAGCAAGAACAAATTGAAACTTATAGCTGTTCCAACAAAATACAAGTTGGAAACAAGCTAGATATGGACGGAAGAAAGGAAGGAAGACCACAGGGAATTAATGCGGAAATTCTGGGTGCAAGATAAAGCTCAAGTAAATTAGTTGAAACTCTGTGCCCTATACATCCTCAAAACGAAGGAAAGTAGTCCCTTGTATAAAATATGTTTGTAATAATACTCCAGGCCAGTCAGCATGCATTAAAGATATATGGCTCTGAGCACTATGGGACTTAAGATGAGGTCATCAGTCCCCTAGAACTTAGAACTACTTAAACCTAACTAACCTAAGGACATCACACACATCCATACCCGAGGCAGGATTCGAACCTGAAACCGTAGCAGTCGCGCGGTTCCGGACTGAAGCGCCTAGAACCGCTCGGCCACCGCGGCCGGCTAGTAAAGATAAACGTTCAAGAAAGTAAATGCATTTAATATGAGAATACTTTTTTTTGGTCATCAGTCTACTGACTGGTTTGATGGGGCCCGCCACGAATTCCTTTCCTGTGCTAACCTCTTCATCTCAGAGTAGCACTTGCAACCTACGTCCTCAATTATTTGCTTGACGTATTCCATTCTGTCTTCCTCTACAGTTTTTGCCCTCTACAGCTCGCTCTAGTACCATGGAAGTCATTCCCTCATGTCTTAGCGGATGCCTTATCATCCTGTCCCTTCTCCTTATCAGTGTTTTCCACATACTCCTTTCCTCTCCGATTCTGCGTAGGACAGCCTCATTCCTTACCTCACCAGTCCACCTAATTTTCAACATTCGTCTATAGCACCACATCTCAAATGCTTCGATTCTCTTCTGTTCCGGTTTTCCCACCGTCCATGTTCCAGACGTATATTCTCAGAAATTTCTTCCTCAAATTAAGGCCGGTATTTGATATTAGTAGACTTCTCTTGGCCAGAAATGCCTTTTTTGCCATAGCGAGTCTGCTTTGTCCTCCTTGATCCGTCCGTCATTGGTTATTTTACTGCCTAGGTAGCAAAATTCCGTAACTTCATTGACTTCGTGACCCTACATCCTGATAAGTTTATCGCTGTTCTCATCTCTACTACTTCTCGTTACCTTCGTCTTTCTCCGATTTACTCTCAAACCATACTGTGTACTCATTAGACTGTTCAATCCGTTCAGCACATCATTTAATTCTTCTTCACTTTCACTCAGGATAGCAATGTCATCAGCGAATCGTATCATTGATATCCTTTCACCTTGTCTTTTAATTCCTCTCCTGAACCTTTCTTTTATTTCCATCATTGCTTCCTCGATGTACATATTGAAGTGTAGGGGCGAAAGGCTACAGCCTTGTCTTACACCCTTCTTAATACGAGCACTTCGTTTTTGACGTCCACTGTTATTATTCCCTCTTGGTTGTTGTACATATTGTATATGACCCGTCTCTCCCTGTAGCTTACCCCTACTTTTTTCAGAATCTCGAACAGTTTGCACCATTTTATATTGTCGAACGCTTTTTCCAGGTCGACAAATCCTATGAACGTGTCTTGATTTTTCTTTAGCCTTGCTTCCATTATTAGCCGTAACGGCAGAATTGCCTCTCTCGTGCCTTTACATTTCTTAAAGCCAAACTGATCGTAACCTAGCGCATTCTCAGTTTTCTTTTGTATTCTTCTGTATATTATTCTTGTAAGCAGCTTCGATGCATGAGCTGTTAAGCTGATTGTGCGATAATTCTCGCACTTGTCAGCTCTTGCCATCTTCGGAATTGTGTGGATGATGCTTTTCCGAAAGTCAGATGGTATGTCGCCAGACTCATATATTCTACACACCAGCGTGAATAGTCGTTTTGTTGCCACTTCCCCTAATGGTTTTAGAAATTTTGATGGAATGTTATCTATCCCTTTTGCCTTATTTGACCGTAAGTCCTCCAAAGCTCTTTTAAATCCGATTCTATTACTGGATCCCCTATCTCTTCTAAATCGACTCCTGTTTCTTCTTCTATCACATCACACAAATCTTCACCCTCATAGAGGCTTTCAATGTATTCTTTCCAACTATCAGCTCTCTCTCCTCTGCATTTAACAGTGGAATTCCCGTTGCAGTCTTGATGTTACCACCGTTGCTTTTGATGTCACTAAAGGTTGTTTGACTTTCTGTATGCCGAGTCTGTACTTCCGACAATCATATCTTTTTCGATGTCCTCACGTTTTTCCTGCAGTCATTTCGTCTTAGCTTCCCTGCACTTACTATTTATCTCAATCCTCAGCGACTTGTATTTCTGTATTCCTGATTTTCCCGGAACATGTTTATACTTCCTCCTTTCATCAATCAACTGAAGTATTTCTTCTGTTACCCATGGTTTCTTGGCAGCTACCTTCTTTGTACCTATGTTTTCCTTCCCAACTTCTGTGATGACCCTTTTTAGAGATGTCCATTCCTCTTCAACTGTAATGCCTACTGTGCTATTCCTTATTGCTGTATCTGTAGCGTTAGAGAACTTCAAACGTATCTCGTCATTCCTTAGAACTTCCGTATCCCACTTCTTAGCGTATTGATTCTTCCTGACTAATGTCTTGAACTTCAGCCTACTCTTCATCACTACTATATTGTGATCTGAGTCTATATCTCCTCCTGGGTACGCCTTACAATCCAGTATCTGATTTCGGAATCTGTTTGACCATGATGTAATCTAATTGAAATCTTCCCGTATCTCCCGGCCTGTTCCAAGTATACCTCCTCTTGTGATTCTTGACCAGGGTAATCGCTATTACTAGCTGAAACTTGTTACAGAACTTAGTCTTTCTCCTCTTTCATTTCTTGTCCCAAGCCCATATTCTCCTGTAACCTTTTCTTCTACTCCTTCCCCTACTGCTGCTTTCCAGTCGCCCATGATTATTAGATTTTCGTCCCCCTTTACATACTGCATCACCCTTTCAATATCCTCATACATTTTCTCTATCTGTTCATCTTCAGCGTGCGACGTCGGCATGTATACCTGAACTATCGTTGTCAGTGTTGGTCTGCTGTCGATTCTGATTAGAACAACCCGGTCACTGAAATGTTCACAGTAACACACCCTCTGCCCTACCTTCCTATTCATAATTAATCCTACACCTGTTATACCATTTTCTGCTGCTGTTGATATTACCCGATACTCATCTGACCAGAAATCCTTGTCTTCCTTCCACTTCACTTCACTGACCCCCACTATATCTAGATTGAGCCTTTGCATTTCCCTTTTCAGATTTTCTAGTTTCCCTACCACGTTGAAGCTTCTGACATTCCACGCCCCGACTCGTAGAACATAATTCTTTCGTTGATTATTCAATCTTTTTCTCATGGTAACCTCCCCCTTGGCAGTCCCCTCCCGGAGATCCGAATGGGGGACTATTCCGGAATCTTTTGCCAATGGAGAGATCATGACACTTAAACTACAGGCCACATGTCCTGTGGATACACGTTATGTGTCTTTAATATAGTGGTTTCCATTGCCTTCTGCATCCTCATGTCGTTGATCATTGCTGATTCTTCCGCCTTTAGGGGCAATTGCCCACCCCTAAGACAAGAGTGCCCTGAAACTCTATCCGTTCCTCCGCCCTCTTTGACAAGGCCGTTGGCAGAATGAGGCTGACTTCTTATGCCGGAAGTGTTCGACCGCCAATGCTGATTATTTATCAAAATTTTGGCAGTGGCGGGGATTGAACTCGGGGCCGAAGACGTTTTGATTCTGAATCAAAGACGCTACCCCTTTTTTAATTCTCATTTTTGTTCGCTTTCGTTCGTTGCATGAGCTCGGGGCGAACGTCGTAAGAGATCCGTTTAAGTTCGTTGTTGATAAATTAACTTAGTTTTTTTTATTACAGAGGGCAGCTAACCCTCTGACCGAACACGCTGAGCTACCGTGCCGGCAACCCCTAGACCACGGGTACTCTTGCACTATTTATCTTTTAAAGGAAAGAAACTTTAATCGTAATACGTGTTGCTTAGCTTTGTCTTGCTTCGTTTCATTTTCTAAAGTCTGGGTTGGTATGTGATGACTGAAACACATTTCTTCGCCTCTTTCCTCATTTATTAACACCAGTTGTTAATAGCCCAACTTAGTCCGACAAATGACAGAAACGACAAACATCTTCGGACAAGTGTGATAGTACCTGTCAGGTAGTATGTCCAACAGAGACTGATTGACATAACATCTTTACCAGTCAAAAGCTAAAGACAGCCTCCCAGACCTGGCGCAATGCCAATATTTATATCCCGCATTTTCCATGATGATTTTCTCATTACAGAAAGTTTTCAGTTACAATAACTTTTTTATTAGCACATTAAGCCTGGCGACAGCATACATTTTTAGAGACCTGTTGATAACGGTTTTAATCATATAGCATTGGTTATCCAGCTGTTATTCATTTTAACAATTGTTTGTTCCAGAATGAAATTTTTTGTCAGAAAAACTCTTGAATTAATTACTTTTGCAAAAGAAATTTCTTTCAAATGTGGAGAAAAGATTTCAGTTTAGGTTAATCGAGAATAATAGAAATAAATTACATTTATTTTAAGACTCGAGTAAATCGTAAAGAGAGGATAATTTTATCTATGACCACTGTGGAGCGAACAACTGAACTATTAGCAGGGAATGCATCTCTGCTGATGTTCGTATAAACTGTTTTACAAGGTATGAATCACAATGACATCTGACATCAAGATGTGCGATCAACGACACAAGGACTACAATAACATTAAAAGTAATGCTTAAGCGATATTTCTGTGTAATGAAAAACGTTAGAAATATTGTCAGTTATTCTGTCTTTGTACTGTAATCTTGTACGACTCATGAGCCAGGCCAAGGTATTTGTTTAATGGTGACTGTGTTTAATACTGAGCTAAACCTCTGTCAGGGACTATGGCACAAGGCCTTCAGTATTTTATGGAACGATATAATAATTTTGTTCCAGAATTTGTTCTTTGAAGGTTAATAGATTTGAGCCTGGTAGAAGTGAATTTCTTGAGTGATAGCACTGCACTCTGATCATACAAGTTTTATTAGTTGAACGGTAATATTTGGACCTGAAATTGATTACGTGAATTATTGGGGAACATTTTATTCCTTGAAAACTGTGTAGTCTCTAAAACTAGAAGCAAATTTCTAACTTGGTCGCAGTGACGAAAACTATTCTATAACTCGCGGTCTCATATGTTGTTAGTTACAGAAGCTTATCTGAACATTGCGCTCAGACTGAAAATATGTTACGCACCTTTTGTTGTAGCCCACACTAGGCTCAGACGTTATAATTCTTGGGTGGCCACGATTGGGTAGCTGTTACTTAGATCCCTCAACGTAAGAACATATTTTCACATGTACTGCCCGATAGGTAGACCACTAACTCTGCCGACCTCTTCTACCAGGATTTTTCCGGTTATCTGAAAGAAAGTTTGAGGTCACCACACTGGCGACCTCTGCTGCCAGGATTTTTCTGATTATTTGTAAGTGGAAGCAGGCGGCCCGCCACGCTGTGTGAAATTTTAGCTAATACATGCTATGTTGGTATCGTAATTCCTTGGTAATTCTTTGAATGAAACGTTTTTATTTAAACTTGCTACACTGTTACGATCAGGGAACTGATAAGTAAATACTGAATAATAAAATCCAATCTAAAACATCTTTCATACAATTTCGATAGTATACGGAACATATTGATTACATACTACGCATTTAACATAATAACAGTATAAAAGAAATATAAAGTGTTATTTGGATGGTTTCCTCTCCCGTTGTTTTTGTTATTTCCTTTATTTTAAAATTATACAACGGAAACTTCTGTTACTATGTGTTAAACATAACTGTTACACTTGAATACAGCTCAAAAGAAAAACTTTCCTTAGTTATGAGATGTACTGAACGAAATAATTTCTTATGTGATCAGATGTATCGTATACTTTGTATGTTAACAACGAGAGCTTTTAAAACAGTGGCATCGACTTCATCATCAGCCTACTACACCCCTGTCCCCCCATCCCCACATTAACATTTCACAGGTAAACGTAGGTGATTCAGTCAGAAAACTTCCTATCTCCCAACGTGGCAGTTGCTCTGTGGTTAATGGGAAGTGTTAAATCAATAATATTTTGATCGAACTCTACTAAAATAATATTTCAGTATTTATACGCCTGTCGGATGTGTTGATTAAAATTTCAACCTCATGTGAATGTACTTTCAATGCATAAAAAAGCTATTGTCAGATGGTGAACGGTGTGAGTACTTCATCGCTTCTGAGTGCGACTCACGTGAGTCTGCGTCTTCAGGTGGTCACCACAAAGCATGGCCTATTCGCACATTTACACGTACCGCTTACCGCCATCTTTCAGATTTCGACGACGTTCCAATGGCTCCCATGGACGAATGGGGAGTATCAAATTGACAGACGGCACAGTAGTCGAGTGTAGTAGAGTAAGCACAACTATTTGGTACAAGGTAATCACTGAAGTATAGCGCTGCGAGAAAACAGGCATTGCTTTTTCACGGGAAGGTTGTAGGTTTGCTCAACCAGCTCCACCGAAAAGCTGGCATCCGGGAAGGGGTTACAGGCAGTGTCAGCATGAACGGTCGGCACCAGATTACTGGAAGCTGAGACCTCAGGTTACCATGAGGTGTTTGCCGCTGGAACCATATCACACAAAACAGAGACGTGCATGGTGTAGGGCCAGAGACAACTGGAACATTCAGCGACAACTGTGAACTGAGAGTTTCGCTTCTGTTTATGGCAGTCAGATTGAAGCCAACCAGCCCATAGACGATCTGTTGAAAGGTGAGGAGCTCACAGGAAGCAGAGATTTTCGGAATCCGTGCCTCTTCAACGTCTAGATTCGTAATGTGGGGAGCTGTTGGACATGACAAAAAGTCTGATGTGCTAGTTGTTAAAGGGTGAATGACTTTGCCGGCATAAGGCGAGAATGGTAAGCCGTGTTGTCATGTCCTACATGGCGAGCGTAGGAAATTGCATCTTCCAGTTGGAAAATGCAAAAAACTACATTTCAGTTAATGCAACAACACCTTGAGACGTACAAATCCTTGACCGACCTCCCTGGTCCCCATATTTGTCACCCGTAGAGTATTGCTGGGATGGGATGTGATGGGATGACATGTAATTTCATAACAGACTCCAGCGATCAACAGTAGCTGAAACAGCGTGTGATTCAGGCTTCGCAAGAAATTCCTCAAGAGCAATATTCCCGCGCTACAACAAATCAAACGACGTATTCGCGTCAGCAGGGATCACATCTAGTAACGATGTAGATCATGGCCATCAGATTCGAGTGGAACGAACGTATAATCGTTAGTGTGGAAATGCTGTAACAGATATACACAGTGTGATACGTATGAAGAGACCACGCGAAGAACCGCGCTGAGATCTTTTTGAGTTAGGAACATGTGGCAAAAGGTTTTTGTTTTAGATCGGAATAGAGGTCATTTGTGTAACCATTTGAACATCTGTCTTACTGTAGCTATGTTACAGTACAAAAAGCAAAGTTTGATCGACAATTCGGAGCTGGCGGCGATGAAAATTGTGAGTAGATTAATTCCTTTTACAAAAGATTTCAATTCGGCTGAAATTAAAGCCTACCTAATGGCACTATATGTATGTGCTCTGTTCGGATTTTATGTGCTAAAACAGTCACACTCGTTCGGATTCACAAATAACTCAGGACTGGAAAGTTCAAATTTGGTTCCCTGGTGTACTGGACCTTGGTCTAAGTGGGTTCTACAGTTAGCTCTTCCGTGTGACGCTTGTTTACCTACCAGTGCTCGCGCGGAACGGCTTTCGCTTGGTACGGTTTCCTGTTAGGCACATTAACACCTGACATTACTATCGGTGACGCCATCCCCACCGTGTATCGTAGGGTGTATGGAGAACAGGGTGGTGACTTTGACGCCCCTATGGGACATCAACAACAGCCACCTGCCCAACGGCTACATCCAGATGCAGCACCCTTACCAGCTCCTCCAGGAACTACACTGGACAACACGAAGGCTGTGATCAGCCACTCGTTAGCAGTTGTTCGGGGAGAATCTGGAATACAGCCGGCAGAAGAGCATATGGATTTGTCGGAACAGGACTCCTCCAGCTTCTCCGCTACGAGAAACAAGCGACAAAGTGAGGTCAGTCTGGATTTAAGAAATTCCAAAACCTTCATAGCAGACGCTAATCAACTCTTACCTGTAACTGATGTTTCAAATATAGCTGATCCCCCTGTAGCAACTGCTTCTGGGCTCAGTCCTAACCAACATGCTGCAACTAACAACCCTCCTGTGGGACCTGCACCTACTCCGAGGTCTCTCAACTTTTACAAACGTACAGATAGAAGACTTCGTAGTTTACATGGAATGTTTGGCCAAAAACATTAGCCAGCTTGCACCCTATGGCACTAGGGAAATTGTTGCATATTTCCTTTCCAGAAGTGAAGAATTATATACTTAACTTTTTCCTGCTGAAGAGATGTTAAGGTGGAAGTGAAAACCCCAGACAAGGCTAATTTCCTAGTTACCAGTGAGTTATTAAAGTCAAAAAATATAGCTCACACTCCTTCCTTTGTCCATAAGCTGGGAGTAATCAGGAAAGTAGACACCAACCTTGAAGAAGCGGAGATTTTGTAAGTCGTACAATCTCCCTTCCCTGTAGTAGGCGTTCAGAGATTTACGAAGAGATATGGTAAAGACCAAATCGTTAAATTGCAGACCTGTTTCTTAACCTTCGACTCTTAAAAATTACCGGAAGCCGTGTCTATTCAAGGAACAAGATGTCTCGTAGACCTTTATGTACCAACTGTCAGGCAGTGCTTTGTCTTCGTTACGGGCACATCAGCAATCAATGTCGATCTCAGATGAGATGCATTAAATGTAGTGGTCCACATAATATCGAATCCTGTGTCACCTATCACTATTTGCGCTCATTGCGGGGGACAACACGCATCCACGGACCGTTCCTGCCCGGAATACCATATACGGCGACGAGCTCAAAATTAGCTACGTTCAACAACATTGACTTCAGGGATGCGCTGTCCATTGCTCGTATGCCAACCTATGCATCCGTCGTCTGCGTTCAACATCACTTGCCGATTCCGATCATTCCCACTCCAACAGATTTGAGCTCTCCGGGATTTCAAATCCCACAACTCTTCCCGCCGCTGCCCGCCGCAAGAATGGAGAGTCAACAACGCGGGAGTGGGGACGCAACTGTGTGCAACTGTGCCCCAGCAGACACACGTCGCTTATCGACCTCGCCGGCGGCAGGCGCAAGTAAACAACCAAAGTAACGTTCGTGAGTGGTCTCAGTACCGCAGCCTGTTATATCCCATGCAACATTCAGTCACTCCTATCAGCCAAAATCCATGCCAGCCTGCTGCTCACAGATTAGCAACCCCACAAGCGCCGAATCAACGACAGCCTCAAGGTCATGCTGAACTTGTAGATAAGATAATAAATATAATTGATATTTTCATGCAAAACATGAGACAAAATAGTGCTATGAACAATTCCGATATCCGACACCTCGTTATTGGCATCTCTCTCTCTCTCTCTCTCTCTCTCTCTCTCTCTCTCTCTCTCTTTTGCAACAAGAACTGTTCGGCCTGATATCGTTGTTATGTGAAACTTGGTTCAAATTCGAGCGAACTGTTCACTTTCAAAATTATTTATAGTAAGGGAAGACCGTCTAGATGGGTGGGGCGGCGTAGCTATACAGGTAAAAACTTCGCTGCCGCATCGACCACACCCGTCACTCGTACCTGTCACCAACCTTGAATTAGTTACTGTGGAGATACGAACTGCCCACAAAATCTTTACAGTTGTCTCGTTGTATAACGCTGCCCACCACAGTATCGTGGAAGATGACTGGAGACAATTAGTAAGTCAGCTTCGGCCATTTATCGTAGCTGGAGACGTGAATGCCGACCAGGTAGCGTAGGGAGGAGACGTGACAGACAGGAACGGCAGGACCTTGATAAGCGTTATCGAAGATAATAACCTAGTGATACTCAACGATGACTCTCCTACTATAACTTCACCTCTCAGTAGACCCTCCGCAGTTGATGTAACACTTTGCACCCCTTGCTTTACTGAACTATCTAATTGGTGCGTTAAAAAGAATTCAGTGGGATCCGATCATCTCCCAATAGAGTTTCACATTAACATCAACGTCGATACTACGCACATGTTACCCTAATAGTACGTGGAAAATCAAGGAAGCCAATTGGGCCTCTTATAAGGAAACGGTTCGGTGGGCACTCGCAAATACGAGACGTGACTTACGGGACGAAGATGCGTACCCAGTTTTACTCAATGCTGTGAACGTCGAAGATGGCATCAGCATCCCTAAGAAAGAGTTTACAGTAATGAAGCACCGTTCTCCTCCTTCGTGGAATTCTGAATGCTCTCGGGAAGTTGCGAAGCGACGACTCGCCTTAAAAACCTATCATCAGAATCCTTCATTGGACAACTTCTTAGCAGCGCAAAAAGTGAATGCGCGAGTTAACAAATTCCTGAAGAAAACCAAGGACAGTTGGAAACAATTTTGCCTGTCCCTAAATAATGAAACCAGTATGGCAAGCATCTGGCATAAAATAAAAGCTTTTAAAACAAAACGACTGTCTTCCTCCCCTCCTGCTACCATGGCCTCGTTAGAGGAATTCATAGATACAATCGCTCCTACAATGTGCCATTTTTAAACCATCGGCCCTGCTGAAGACGACCGCTACCATGTTCTCCTTCGTCCTTTCTCTAAAGGAGAACTCAACGAAGCTATTAAAGTATCGAGCGACAGTTCCTCTGGCATTGATCATATACACTACTCTATGCCTTTAACCTGCCTATAGAAGCGAAAGACTTTCTCTTGAACATTTTGAAACGGTACTGGATGAAGAAAGACCTCACATGAACATGGAAGACGCAAGTAATAATTCCAATTCTCAAAAGTCGTAAAGATCCAAATGTCGGTACTAATAATAGACCCATTGCCTTGTCGTAGTGTGTTGCAAAAACACTGGAACGAATGGTAAAAAGGAGACTAGAATGGTGGCTTGAAAAAAGTAATTTGTTGCCTCGGAGTCAATAAGGCTTCAGAAAAGGCAAAGGGACCGTGGATAACCTGTTTTTGCTTAAAATGGATATCACGTCAGCCTTTCAAACGAAAGAGACAGTAGTGGCAGCTTTTCGTGACTTTAAGGGTGCATATGATCACGTACAAATACCGAAACTCTTGGACAAGCTGGCAGGATTCGGAATTCTTTCACGGATGATCTATGGTATCAGTACCCTGATCACTCAAAGAACGATATACGTCCGTTTCAAAGGTACCATGGTCGGACCTTTTATATCTCCAAGAGCTTGCCGCAAGGTGCAATTTTACGTCCTCTCCTGTATACTCTATATACGCACGACCTATAACGCATACTTACTCAACCCCCCCCCCCCCCCCCCCTACAAAAATCCTACAGTATGCTGATATGTGTTTATTCTATTGCCGCTTCATATCTTCAGGCCAACACGACATTAACCACAACCATCGCATACATCGATGAGTGACTCTGTATCAGTGGGCTGGAGATCTCGGCTGAGAAATCAGCAGTCGTTCCCTACTCCAAGTCGACGACAGCTCGCACTGAAGATCACATTACCTGTAGCAAGTACACCTTCCAAATAAAATCTCACGTTCGATTTCCGCGGATAATTTTTGACTCTCGGTTAAGCTGTGCGCCCCACATCCGATCCACCGTTACCAAGTGTGAAGAAGGTTTAAATGTAATCAGATCACTCACTCGTGTCTGGTGGGGAGCGCACCAGAGTGTTTTACTCACCATGTACCGAGGGTTAATTCGATCTCGATTAGACTATGGCTCTCAATTCTACCACACTGCGTCAAGGATTCATCTCACCAAATTAGATACTCTTCAATATAGAGCCATTCGTACCTATCTTGGAGCCATGCGACCGACGGTCACCAACGTCCATTTAATAGAAGCAGGGGAGGTGCCCTTGACCATTAGGCGCCAAATATTATCGGACAAGTTCTACATTCAAGGCATGGCCATTATGGACAGTTCAGTCTATCAAAGTAGAGACTGCATTTATCGACTGTGGATTGCATACCATAGAAGGAATAAAGTTCCGGCCGTTTGTGCCAGCTCTCATACTTCGTCACCTGTCATACATTCTATACGGCGTTCAGCGCTTCTACCTGTTTTTGAATATGATCTTCAAACGCTCTGCTCCCAGATCCCAGTCCATTATTTAAGTACGACCTGGCTGGACACTACTAATGTCAACGTTGGCTTCAATCGCCTCGTTCAAGCACAATGGCCGGGTTTTCTCTGTGTAGATACCGACGGCTCCAAAATTCCGCAAGAATAGTGTACAGGATGCGCTTTTTTCTGCCCTCACATCCAGATCCGCAAGACCTTCAAACTGCCTACGAGCACTTCTATTTTTACGGTGGAGGCAGTGGCAGTTTTGGAAGCACTTAGTTTCTCTCTAGCACTTACTTCCCCAAGATATTGATATTATCTGACTTGCAAACCGTTCTTTAAAACATTCAGTACAGTCGATGGAACAAGACAACCAACAGTTCTATCTTGGATGTGATATCTGAATATATTCATAGCACACGCACGGGCCGGACGCTCCATTTGTTGTGGGTACCTTCCCACTCTGGTATACTCTATAATGATGTTGATGCATTATCCAAACAAGAGGCAACCTTAGGCACCGTCCTGGATCTGCACCTTCCTTATACAGACTACTTACATGAAGTCAAGGATCACGCAAGACAACAATGGCAGGAAATGTGGAACATTTCTCAACAGACAAAAGGCAGTTATTACGTAGTGCTACAACCTCGGATTCCTTCACTGCCGTGGTTCATGAGGACACATCTGGACCGATCCACGATTTCTACCATCATAAGACTCCGCTCCAATCATGCCTCTTTCCCGTAACATCTGCATCGGATCAACGTTTACAGTTTACCAGCATCTGAGAGTGATCCTGAGTCGGAAGCTGATATCAACCACATCTCATTTATGTTCCCCAAATTTGACCGTGAACGGTTGGCCTTTCTGAAGAAATTGCTGAGTATGGGCTACCATTATCCTCAATCAGCTTCTTGTCTTTTGTGTACTAAAGACGTTCGTCTATATAAAGTGATAGTTAACTTCATCAAGAGTACTGGTCACAATCTGTAGGTTTTAATGGTGTACGTAAATTATAAATGTCTTGCCAATGAAGATATTTCAGAATTGGTGTGAATTGTAAGCCAAGACACTTTCAATTATTTTCCAATTCAATTTAATTTTTAAAACATTATGTACAAAACTTTGATAGTTAAGCTTTTTATTCTTGTACATATGCATTTCTGTATTTGTTTATTCAATTATGTGTGCATTGTCACTCTGTGTTGCCGATGGCTAAAATGAGTACACACTCAAAGGCCAAATAAACAACAAAATGTGGGTTCTACATGCAATAAACACTTTGTTCCGGGAAGTTTTTGAACCGCGTGTCTTCTGAAGTTTAAAGTTGAAAAATCTGTTCAAACTTTATACAAAGGTAAGTAAATTAATAAAGTCAAAACAAAAATTTCTATCCAGTAATCTTTATTGCTTGTTGAAATACGGTTGTTTGAAGTCTAGCTAAATGCAGTACCTTAAATTCGTCTGTACGTGAATTCAACATTCTAAAGTGAATCAAATTTAAAATGCATTCTTGCGACAAAACTGATAACCCGTTTTTTAAAAATCTAGCTTGATTCGGATTTTACGTGTGAGCTGTGCTGACCTCGGCTTATGCGTTGCTTTAAGACTTGGCTGTTACTCTGCGTTTGGTTTCCCGCGGTTGTTGCGGTTATGCTGTGGTTCTTCCTCTTCTTACGTGTGGCAGCAGCAGTGTCTCTCGATATTTGCACCGTATACCATCTTGGGTCTGGTGCTCATAGTTCCGGCTTGGCGGTGTGCAGCCACTTGATCGGTTGGAGCGGATCAGCAAGGATGTCTCCACGCAGCGCAGTCGGCGGAGCCTGCTGGCGGTCTCTATGCAGTGTTGGAGCATCTGGGGGCTGTTCGGAGTGCTATAAGGTTCGTGGGTTCACCGACCCAGGACATGAAAGTTGCGTGGTGATTAAATTACCGAAGACACCACTGTTCACGTTGTCCCCTTGGTTGGTGGTTCGCTGTTGGCGGTATTCTTGGGAGCAGCAGTGAGTGTTGGAGTTGGTGAATGTTTAGCCACCATGTGGTAGAACTAACTATATTTGTCGGTTTGAAATTAAAGTGCACCAGCGGAATTTTCTGCCTTGTGGCCATTAGTGTTTCGTTTACCTGCCCTGGTCGCTGACGTAAATTCAGCCAGTGTCCTTTCCTCACCTGTTGTCACTGTCCAGCATCCTATATAGTTTTTGACAGCTTAATGTATTTTTGGTTGTGGGCGGCTATGTCTGTAACTTTAGGCTTTGGAATTCTCGTATACTGGTAGGTGGTTAGCAACTCGTCTTGTGGCCCCTGACTGTCTCTTAGTTGTGTTGCTGGTGGATTCAGTACAGTTCGTCCAACTTCTTGTCTCACCTAAGCAAACGCTCAGATTTCAAGGGCAGACTGAGCCCGATGGAAACTTCTGAGCTACGTTGCCTATACTGTCTATCTTACTGGAATTTAATTGTGTATTTTTAATGACTCATAGCAAATGGTTGGAATTTGTAATTGTGTTTTTAAAATCAAAGGCCGTCAGCCGTTTTAAAATTAGGTTTTTTTTTTTTTTTAAATTGGGCAAGTCTTACATTGTCTGAAGATAAAGCTTGGGCCTTATGTCTGTTGAAAATTTATTGTATTTTTTTAAAGCATAGGCCTTCAGCCACTTGAAGTTTTAAGGATCTTACTTATGAAATATTACCTTTTGGAAGATAAAGCTGTAGGATTACTGCCTGTTAAAAATTTATGGTAGTTGTGTTGTTCTTAAAATGATGGGCCTTCATCCGCTTTAAAATTTTGGATTCTTACTTATCAAGTCTTACGTCACTTTGGCTTAAATATTATTTAAGGTTAAAAGCTTTGGCCCCTTTGCCTTGGAAAATTTGTTGCAATTTTTTTTTAACAAAGGCCTTCAGCCGTTTTGGAGTAAATTTTTTATTGGTCATAAAGCTTGGGCCGTCTGCCTATTGAAATGTTATTGTAGTTATGTTGTTTTAAATTTATCGCCCTTCAGCTGTTTAAAAAAAACTTAATCTATCTGACTAGTAAAGTAAAAAAAGGCTGTATTTAATTCATGGGCCTTCAGCCATTTTAGAATTGAAGTTTTCTGTCGTTAGTTGAGCTTAGAAGTTGCGCTGTAATGTCTGGACAACTAAATAAACTCTTATGCTTGGAGTGTAGCTGAGAGCCGCTCATTCTGGCCCCCTTCCACAATTCCTACTTGTCCTGTCCTGCGGGTTTAGCAGGGCGTATCAACATTAAATAAAAAGGAAAGAAATGGAAAACTTTTTTTGTTTTGTGAGTCTTTTTACGCGCGCCACTCCGCTGTTTCAAACTTTTGCAAATCAAACCATATTTTGAGAGAGTAGACAAATACATTTAATTATTGGTTGTGCTGCTGTTTTGTCTAAGCCTTATTCGATACTGGAGTGTAAGCAACTTAGTAAGAAAGACACTAAAAAAAATATTTTTCCGGATCAGTCGTCGTCAGTCAACAAAAAGCTTCATCGGTTGCCAAGCTGTGGCACTCTGTCAATACTATAGCAGGGTGAAAGCTGGGAACGAGAATGAAATATGCTTTTATCATAGGCCAATAGGCTCTGCCAGAGATGTAAAAGAAGCTAACTAGCTTTTTCACTTATTTGGCAGCTTTAGGGACATTTAAATCCAAAGGTCTTGACACAACCGCACTTTTCTTACAACTCTGTATTCCAGCGCAGTGAGCTTTCTTAGGTGCGAGGTGTTGGTGCACATGTATCTAGCAATTTATCCAACCTCAACTTTGATCTGTAATGATACGTTGTCAAATTGCACGACATGACAAATGCCATGTCAAATAGCATGATGTCGTTTTCGTGTTATACGATATGACGTCATGTACACTGTTACTTTACTTGACACGGTGCGTTGCAACACATAACATAACACGGGTACTAATTCTAACTAAATAAAAAAACACGCCACGCGGGATTAGCCGAGCGGTCTCAGGCGCTGCCGTCATGGACTATGCGGCTGGTCCCGGCGGAGGTTCGAGTCCTCTCTTGGGCATGGATATGTGTGTTTGTCCTTGGGATAATTTAGGTTAAGTAGTGTGTAAGCTTAGGGACTGATGACCTTAGCAGTTAAGTCCCAGAAGATTTAACACACATTAAAAAAAAAAAAAAAACACGAATGTGTCAAGATGTTTTGATTCAGGTGTCTTTGAAGCTAGTTCCCTTGTTTTACATCCCTAACTCTGCCATGATAGGAGCAATTTTCAGTCTGGTCACTTAATATCCGTTGTTTGATGAACATCCTCCTGGTGTTTCATGGTGTAACACTGTGCGTCGTGAGCGTGTGTGCGACTGCTGCACACCGCAAGTCCGCGGTAATTAGGACGAAGACGAAGTCTTGGGACGGGAAAGCAGCGGTCCTGTGGAGCCGTGTTGCGGCCCAGTATCTGCTGCTTAAGAAGCGCCACTTTGCGGAGAGAATCTCCTCGCCCGGGGCGGATCAATTTACCGGCGACTATTAAATTAGCATTGGAAATTGCGCAAGAATTGCGATAACCTCGTTATGCTAAAGCACAAGCCAAGCCAAAGAAAGCCGGGCCAGTTGTTCTGTGGATCTGCGTAACTGGGCAGCAGCCGCGAAACGACTGGCGGAAGAAAGAAAAGCCTATACGCAATTTAAACTTACTTTCTCCATTTCACTGCACAGTTTCCCACAGACGTGCTTACCGGAATTATTATTCCAGTTGGCCACCACACCATTGCTTTGAAACTGAACATCTCTTTAATTAATGGAGATAGAAATATAGTACAATGTTTGAGGTGTACGGTACCTCAGGGTCAAATTAAACGTGATAAATGTTGAAAATGGCCTCTTTCTCCTTTATACGCAATGCAGTGACTTACAAAGAAAACAACTGTATTGTTGCTAATGGAATACAATCAATATCTTGATCAATTTTCTGTTTAAGTTCACCCAGTGTTTGTCTTGCAGTATGAACTGTGTTATTTAGAGTATCCTACCTTTACAAATCTAGAGGAGTTAAATCAGCTGAAAACTCAGCACTCAGTCTTAACCATCTTTCAGGAACTCCACGATTGAGAAATGCTCTCACATCAATGTGAAAGTGAGGTGGACACTCATCTTGTTGAAAGTAATTATCTTCATTTTCAAAAAGTTGTTAAGACAAAGAATTATCACACGCGACATTTAGTAAGGTCCAATTAATCCTCCAGAAGGCAAGCCACTCCAGACTGATACTCCTGGTAGGTGAACACCCCTTTCCTCGGTTAGGTATGGTCTCTCTCTGGTCCAGTACAGGCAATTATGGCGGTGATTTGTTCCGTTTAGTTCAAAGATCGCTTCATCCGACCTAAGAATTAGATTTTTGAAACGTTGCTCTTATTGATATCTGTTAAAGAAACTCAGAAAATCACTTCACCTATCGGTATCATCCTGTCGTTAAGAGCATGGAAGAGTCTTGGAATGCAAGGTTTAAATTTCTGAGCCCACAAGATTTTGTGAACACTGCTTTTGTGGATCCCAATCTCAGAGAACATTGCCTCACATATTTCTTCCTGGATCTAGGCATTAACCCTTTTATGGTCTATTGAACCTGTCCATTTTCCGCAACGTCCCTTCTTCGTATCCTGCATTGTTCCCTCGACGTCAAACTTATCTCGGATTCTCGTAAATGTTACCCTGTTGGTAGTGGCGTTCGAAGTTCTAACCTCCAACGTTGTCGTGCATCATTCACATTCTCTGTTTTCCAGTAACATTCTGGCACCCACTCCCGTTGAGCCAACAATTACGCAATTTTTTCACAAAAATGAAACAAAAGGAGGAGTTGTTATATTTTCACTTCCTTCTGAATTATTACCCCCAGAAATTGAATTTCTCTCTCCTTCAGTTGAAGAGATATTCCGTTTCAAAAATTGTATACATTGTTTTGGGACACCCTGTACATTACGAATGCGAAATTGTGTATGTTTGTTACTCCATCACGCTGAAACGGCTGTACCGAGATGTACGAAATTTGGAACAGAATTAGCTTAGACCCTGAATTAATACATAGCTCCTTTTAAAAAGTATGGAATACAAGATAATTATTTATGTATTTGAAGACTATAAAACAAGAAGTGGAGGAATAATTAATTACTCTTAGATAAAGCTGTTTACTATTTCACTTCTGAACTGTGTTGTTAAATATGTCCCACATAATACAATTCCACGTAATGAATACAACATTTATACAGTCCTCGAAGTGTTTAACTTCCGTACAATCCAGTTGCGTTTTAGCCTCTGATCCTCAGGGGTTTATTAGCTTACAGCTTCTGAGACACTTGAAGGCTCACAACGACCGCTGATTATGATTTGCGAGTGCATCTGCTGGTGACGCGCACATGGTTTTGTTGCACGTGTAAATATTACAAAATTTGCGCTGCACCAGACTAGAGATTGCCTATTTCCTTTCTTTATCTGAAGCGACTACATGGTTATGGATAAAAAGTGGAATGAAGATAGCCTATACTCTCAGTTAACATATAGGAAATCTTTTCTTCTGGAAGAAACAACTGTTCCGGTGGTATGGTCAACGTGACTACTGGACTTAGAGACTAAACTGAGACGGTATTGATACCACGAATTCCTGTCATCCCACACACTTGCTTTACCATTTCAAACGCTTACAATTTAATTGGCTCTGGATACACCGTTTTTCGCACGCACAGTTCTACGTTGGCTGCTCACGTGTATCGAGAGCCAGAGAACTCTACGTATACACAGTCAACAAAAACTATCTAAACGTTGTTTACAGGGACGTGTTACAGTACATTACTGGCTCTCCATACACACTAAGAAAATTATCTTTTCTGTGCTACGCATGTCACACAGTTGTGAAATTATTTGTATGTACTGTATTGTATGTTAACCGGGGACCTAGAAACGACGGATAGGCTCCGTCAACGCCGCAACCGCAGTGGTCCACAACCCCACGACGACTACTGCAGTCCACTCCACCCCTCCGCCGCCCCACCCCGAACCCAGGGTTATTGTGCGGTTCGGCTCCCGGTGGACCACCCAGGGAACGTCTCACACCAGATGAGTGTAGCCCCTATGTTTGCGTGGTAGAGTAATGGTGGTGTACGCGTACGAGGAGAACTTGTTTGCGCCGACATAGTGTAACTGAGGCGGAATAAGGGGAACCAGCCCGCGTTCGCCGAAGCAGATGGAAAACCATCCACACACTGGCCGGTTCACCGGACCTAGACACAAGTCAGCCGGGCGGATTCGTGCAGGGGACCAGACGCTCCTTCCCGCCCGGAATGTGAAATTATTTACTCCCTTCCCTCGCTCATTTTGTAATAAGCTACTCGGTCGCGTAAGTACTTTTTTGCTTAACTAAACTAGTGTGCTGTAAGTGACATGTATTCTGTCAGCTGCTCCAATCGTCCCAAAATTGTTGTTTTGCTTGTTTTTCGTCGTCGCGCTGCTTTCTGTCCGCAAGTGTCTCGCATCTCAGTACCCCCAAGAGATAACTTTCGTGATGACCCATGCGCGTGTATAGTGAGTTTCGACATTAACATTTCTTGATAAGTAACTGTTAAACCGCGAGTAACACAGGGATCCGCTGGTACCATTATGAATTGTGCTTCTAACTGTGAAACTAAGGTTTCTACTATCTATATAGCCACGTCCATCTATATCGAACTTACGACGCGACTACAATTAAATTTGTCTTTCCCTGTTGTCCACCCGCAAGTTTTTGGTATTGTTAATATTCAGAATTGTGGAGACCTGTACTGTTTGTACGTGTGTATAGGAGGTACACATGACCTTTCTATAGTCAATCAAGTTCTGATAATGTAGCCGTATAATGACGAAAATAATTTATTGTGGAAGGTTGTAAAGTCGTTCTTTGACCGCTTCAAAAGTACCACATTTCAATGAAGCCTAAGTCCAGTGAACGCCTCGATGTTTACTATTTCCAGTTTCATCGTGACGAGTGAATAATTTCTCTTCACTTGCTAACACTGATAATTTGAAATATAACATGACATGCAGGAACGCACCCAAGGCTTGAGCTAGGAGATGTGAACTTCATACTCGTACCACAGTCAACGGCGAAATACGATGGTATGCTGAAAAGTAATGTCTTTGAATTTCTTGTGTGAAAACTCTTAAAGGGTTTTACACTGACCAGTCACATTGATGTGATCATCTATCAAAGGTCTGAATAACCCTCTTTTGCAGCCCGAGACGTCAAGGAAGAAAGTCAGTGAATTTCTGGAGGGGACGTGGAGCCGTGTCAACTACAGTGCCGTGGCAGCTGCGCTGGGTTTATCGGCTGAGCATCCAAGGTGTCGACAGCTTGATCGACCATTGTGATCCCACAGATTCTAGATTGCGTCTAAATCTGTACAGTTTCGTGGCCAGGAGAGCGCTGTAAATTCATCCTGATGGTCTTCGAACCATGCTCGTACGCTGCAAGCTGCTGGTAGATGCCATCTTGTCACGGAAAAACAAACTCACAGAGTGGACGTGGTCCCCAAGGCTAGGTGCATACTTCTGTTGATCTATTGTACATTCAGGAATGATGAGATCGCCCAGACATATTCCCAAGAGCATAACACTCCCTCCTAGTTGCAGGGTGTTTGCTTTCAGCCATTTCACACTACACACAGCAACGGCTCTTAGTCCGAGGGAGCATAAATCACGATTCATCTGAAAAGGCCACCTGTTCGCACTCAGTGGACGTCGAGCTGCGATTCTGGCGTGCAGATTCCAGCCTTCGTCGCCGACTAACAGGAATTAGCATGGATGCATGAGCCAGGCACTTGCTGAGGAGGTCCATACGCTGTAGGGCTGCTGCTAAAATATCGACATATCGGTACTTTCTCCAAGAAACAGAGTTAAATATCGGCGATATTTTCTATCGGCGATATTTTCTATCGGCGATATTTTCTATCAGCGATATTTTCTATCAGCGATATTTTCTATCAGCGATATTTTCTATCAGCGATATTTTCTATCAGCGATATTTTCTATCAGCGATATTTTCTATCAGCGATATATCGATATCATCGTAGCAGTATCGAGTGGCGATATTTTATTTTATGTTATATTTTTTCACAATTTTGATGTAGAACAACATAATTTTTTCACTATGTGAAGGAGTCTTACTACGTCTTGAGCTTACAACATGTCAGTCTTTCTCTTTTGACTGTGTGAAGTAAGTAAATGTGGCACAAAAGTAGTAGTCCGATTCCGACTGCACCGGGGGCGGGGGTGGGGCGTGTGAATGGAATAACAAGATTTCCCATGTTAAGAAATTGCACACCAGCTGCGTTAAGAAACCATTTTTAATACAGAAAGTGTGCTGTTTGTTTACATCAGCATTCTTCAGGAACAGTTCCTAAAAATGACTAACAAAAATCTAAATGACAAGGCTGGTCTTTGCTGTTGGTGGAGACGTTTGAGGGGAAATGCTGACGTGATCAGCGCTCGGGGTTACTAACAGAAAGTTCGACATTTAGCTTCAGTACGCAATTTTGCTACATCAATGGCGTTCGCAGAAATGAAAAAAATGGGGAAGTCGGTATGAAGTTTTCCGGACAAATCCGATATGCGGCGAAACCGAACGACGGACGCATAGGACACATTTTATTGCGCCACTTACATGCAGTTACCACTGTTTGCAAAGTGGTTATCGCCAAGTGTGGACGTGGATCGATTCCCTTTCAATTCTTGCTCTAAGGGGGGTAGGCAGGCTGACCATTGTTGTACAGAATATGTGTTAATAATTCCATACATTTTTTCCTTGGGTCATCAGTCTTCTGACTGATTTGATGTGGCCCGCCACGAATTCGTCTTCTGTATTAACCTCTTCATCTCTGAGTAGCACTTGCAACCTATGTCCTCTATTATTTGCTGTAAGTATTCCAATGTCTGTCTCTTCCTATACAATTTTTGCCCTTTACAGCTCTCTCTCTAGTGCCAGGGAAGTCATTCCCTCATGTCGTAACAGATGTCCTATCAACCTGTCCCTTCTACTTATCAGTGTTTTCCACACACTCCTGTCTTCTCCGATTCTGCCCAGAACCTCCTCATTCCTTATCAGTCTACCTAATTTTCAACATTCGTCTGTAAAAACACATCTCAAATTCTTCGATTCTCTTCTGTTCCAGTTTTGGCACAGTCAGTGTTTCGTTACCATACAGTGCTGTACTCCACAATTACATTCTCAGAAATATCTTCCTCAAATTAAGGCCGATATTTGATATCAGTATTCTCTTGGTCAGGAATGTCCTTTTTGCCATCGCTAGTCTGCTTTTGATGTCCTCCTTGCTCCGTCCGTCACTGGTTATTCATTAAATTCTTCTACTTCGTGACGACCGATCCCAACACTAAGTTTCTCGCTATTCTCATTTCTACTACTTCTCGTTACCTTCGTTTTTCACCGATTTATTCTCAGTCCATACTCTGTAATCATTAGACTGTTCATTCCATTCAGCAGGTAATCTAATTCTTCTTCACTTTCTTTCAGGATAGCAATGACATCATCGAATCATATCGATCATATCCTTTCACCCTGAATTTGAATTCCACTCCTGAACCTTCATTTTATTTCCGTCATAGCTTCCTCGATGTACAGATTTAACATTAGGGGCGAAAGACTGCATTCTTGTGTTACACCCTTCGTTCTTGGTCGTCCACTCTTCCCTCTTGGCGGTTGTACATATTCTATATGACCCGTCTCTCACTATAGCTTACTCGTACTTTATTCAGAATTACGAACATCTTGCACCATTTTACATTGTCGAAAGCTTTTTCCAGGTCGACAAATTCCATGTATGACTTTTCTTTTTTCTTTCGTGCTGCTTCCATTACTAACCGCAACGTCAGAATTGCCTCTCTCGTTACTTTACCTTTCCTAAGGCCAAACTGATCGTAACCTAGCGCAACCTAAATTTTCTTTCCCATTCTTCTGTATGTTATTCTTGCCAGCAACTTGAATGCATGAGCTGTTAAGTTGAATGTGCGATAATTCTCGCACTCGTCAGCTCTTGCCGCCTTCGGAATTGTGTAGATGTTTATTATTTCAGAAGATGTTTATTGTTTCAGATGATGATGTTTATTGTTTCAGATGATGATGTTTATTGTTTCAGATGATGATGTTTATTGTTTCAGATGATTATGTTTATTGTTTCAGATGATTATGTTTATTGTTTCAGATGATGATGTTTATTGTTTCAGATGATGATGTTTATTGTTTCAGATGATGATGTTTATTGTTTCAGATGATGATGTTTATTGTTTCAGATGATGATGTTTATTGTTTCAGATGATGTTTACTTCTTGTGGACACCAGGCGCTCGCTGTTTACAGACATGGGAGACCTCATTATCCATAAGGGAAGTTGATGTTGGTATAACATTAGCGTCCACATCCATCTTCTCCTGAGGTGGCTGGTTGTCTGTGGTCGTAGTAGACGTCATCGGAGTTGCCGAAAGCTCCGACGTTGTGGCGTCCTGCCCTCCTGTGACTGTTTCCTTCAGCACATTGTTCATTTCGCCTCCCGCAGAGGAAAGTGTGAGACGCCTGGCATATTGGAGGGGTAGAATAGTGGTCTCCGTGGGTACGACATCCTGTGGTGCAGAGCTTGTAAGACGATGCTAAGGGTGCGCCAGTCTAACATGACCTTCTTGTCCAGAGACGGAACACGTTCTCGGTTGGCTGTCGTACTTGATTTATTCATTTATTCATTTCCGTGTCCGGTCAGCTTTTCCAGAAGGTAACAACTCCGATGGCTTTGTTGTTTCCCTCGATCAGGTCCTGTGTTCTGCAGGGTTGCTGAAGTTGAGGACAAATTAGCATGTGGGCCAGGACTTGTGTTGTTCCGCACTCGGGAGATGTATCTCCATCAGCTAGAAGAATGCCCCATCTTCGCATGTTGGTCTTGCAAAGAGGAACGCCCATCCTAAGGCGATTGAGCGATCTCCAAGTAGGGTGGGGCAAGTCATTTCCTGGAGTTAGCTCTTCCTTTACAGGGATATCAGTTGGTAGCTAGCTCTTCCACCTGATGATACGGTTAAATGATGAAGGAAGGTATTAGACTACCAGTTTCCCACCTCTGTGATGACACCGATATCATATCACTTCCACTTCCACTTCTGGTTCGACGGAAAATGTTTTGAGAACTCGATTCTCACCTGACGCTCTCCATTGTAACTTTGTGGGTTTCAACAGTTTGCCATTTTTCCGTCATATGTCTGATCAAATTGTTAGATGGTCGAAAAGCTGCCTTGGCAACATCTTCTGGCAACTCAGAATGAAGCTCAGATGCTCGAAGCGTCCGCAGACGAAGCATCGACGCACTTAATGACCACGTCAGTGAACGCGGCCGTTTTTACGTAAACGACAGTTCCGTGATGGAAAATGTATGCACACAATGAGCGGTGGATCCAGTCTGAGTTGGTTTCGAATGTACTGCTGAACTTCGTAGGCACGTGATCGGACGTAGTCCGGGTGAAAAGTGATCTTTATCGTGTCTTGCCTACAGCAATATGTCATAACGCGCTGAACGTAGAAACGAACCTAACCTGTAAGCGACAGGGAAGCAAACACAAATACCTGGCGCAAGGTCCCGCTGGCGGGAGGTAGCAGATGTCCTCGCCACGCCGCTGCTAAGCCGGACCTTTCCCTGGACTCCCTCCCATTTCGTATTCATACCCCCTCTTTCCCCTTCTTCCCCCATCGATTTTCCAATCCCCCTGTCCTCTCCCTTCTACCCCTCCCCTCTTTTTCCCACTCTCATTCTTGTTTCACGTCTTCGCTTCCTTTATCTTTTCTATTGTTTTCTACACATTTATTGAAGATTTGCACGTTCTATTACTACTGTGGTAATGCCCATTATAACTGTCACTTCATGACTATTTTTGTCTTACAATCATTGTGCTTACTGTCGCTCGTCTTTTATACTTAATATGATTTTTCATTTCTTTCTTATATGGTAAGATACGCTTTTATAAGTTCACTGCTCATTTATTTTATATCACTTCCTGTTATGTATTTCATTATTTCAATTTTGCCACCTTACATTAGTCGCTTCCCCATCAACTCTGCCATTACCTCACGTGTCTCAGCGTCCTCAGCATACATTTCATCAGCGGCAGGATCTTTTTATTAGTAAGACGCATGTCTGTGAAAACCGACCTGTCTGCACCGTTTGCTACTGGTGCTTGGTGAGTTCATTTCCTTTCCTCGTCCTGAACACTCGTCTTTGAGTGTGTTTCATGGTTTTCACTTCCTGCATGGTAACTTTTTACCGTTTCAGTATTTTTATCTTCAACTTGACGATTGCTTTTCTGCTTTTTTTCGTGTTTTTAATAATGATGAAGGCAATTGCCACCATGGTTTTTAATTCTAATTCGGCCTCTACTGCCTTTTAAAGGTACGTTTTCATTCTTGCGCCATTAGGTTTTTCGGCCACTTGATGGTTTAGAAAGGTTCAGGAATAGGGACTTCCATGTGACAATTTTTTACGTTTTGAAGTTAATCTGATAATGCACTAAGAGGGCGAAACGCGGAACAATAAACAGTGTAACAGAAACATTTTTTAGGCGGAATATGGAACCGCTGTTGTTACGCTAGGTCAAAGCAGAGTGGAGCAATTTTTTGAAGTCCCGCCCAACATCTAGATCAAGTCTGGTGGCGAGTCTTTATCGCTGTCGGATGTTAATGTGTTTCGTTTCCAGGAACCGACGTGTATCTCAGTCTACTGCCTTACAGTGACCCAAACAAAGCGACTGAACTAAGAGGTAGAACATGAGGCAGAGCAAGTCGCAGTTGCGCCTCTTTTCTAGATTTAAGTTATTTTTCGTATATTTATCATGTGTCCTTTCTTAGGAGTAAGAAATTATAATTATAATTAATAAAGAGGTGAAGTGTCTGAAATAGTAAAGTAACACAACAAACAAATACAAGTTAACCATTGACTTTGGAAAAGTATAAGTGTGACCTAACAATGTAGAATTATTCATTTCGCTTTCGACTGCTATTGAGGCTGCTATTCTTATGGTTTGTTGCTGATTCGTGTAGACATATACAAATTGAAAATCCAATTTCAAAGCAAATAATGGAATGTCTAGAATGGGATGTTACCATATTATGAAAAGGAAAGTTGCCCTTCGCCATATAGCGGAGATGCTGAGTCGTAAATGATAGGCACGTGCAGGCACAGGCACATGCACAGGCACGCGCTGCATTAGTTACATAACGCGTCATGTTTCATGTTTCAAAGTGGTTCAAATGGCTCAGTCGCCTAGAACTTGGAACTAATTAAACCTAACTAACCTAAGGACATCACACACATCCATGCCCGAGGCAGGATTTGAACCTGCGACCGTAACGGTCGCTCGGCTCCAGACTGTAGCGCATAGAACCGCACGCCCACTCCGGCCTTCGTCATGTCTCATTTTCAAACAATTGATAGGAGTGAACTTCAGCATTGTGATAATTGAATGTTTCGTGCGAGTAATTTTTGGTCGGTTTCACAGACAGTCAGTGAGGTTGTTCCCCCCACCCACCCTCAAAAAAAAAAAAAACGGGAACTGCAACACTTCCATATTGTTCTTCTATAGGTGACATGGTGATTATTCATTTCGTAATTTCAAAGAAATCATGCAAAGTTAGGTTATTCGAGCTTTGGGTTGGACTGGAGTTGTTAGGAATAAAAGAAATTCAATACATAAAAATTCAGTGTGAAAAAATTCAAATTCAAAAAAAATATTTTTTACTCCCTCCAGAGGCCATATTTATACGTAAAACAGTTTTCTGCTCCAAATAGAAAATAAAAAGCCTAACGTCCCCCAGCACGCAAAATATTTAAGAAGTGATATAGTAATATATATTATTCTAATTTTATTTATTAATGTCGCTTTAAAACTTCGTAAATGCGCAAGCTCCTTTTCTTTCAGAGCAGCGTTATGTCTTACGAGCATGACGAGTCTTTCTCATACCTCACAGCTCGAGAAAGTCTTCCGTCGAGAAACAGTTCTACGTCTACATCTACATCTACATACTTGTTCCGCAAGTTACAGTCGCCGCGTGGAATACACGTCGCCGGCAATAGAATCGTTCTGCAGTCAGCTGCAACTGCGGATTCTCTAAACGTTCACAATAGTTTTCCTGGGAAAGAGCGTCGGCTTCTCCTCTGGGATTCCCATTTCAGTCCCCTCAGTGCCTTCGTAACATTTGCATGTTGTTCAGTCCTGCCGGTAACAAATGTAGGAGCCCGCCTCTGAATTGCTTCGATGTCTTCGTTGAATGCGGCGAGGTAGGGATGCCAAAAACACTAGCAGTACTCAAGTATGGGTCAAACTAGTCTCCTACACACAATCTCCTTTTCTGATGAACCTCACGTTGCAAAAATTATCCCAATAAACCGAAATCGACCAGTATTACACTCCTTGCATATTCGTTCCACTTCATATCGCGTTATGACGTTGCGCATAGATATTTAATCGATGTGACTGAATCAAGCAGCACACTTCTAATGCTGTACTCAAGTATCACGCCCTTGTTTCTCCTACTCATCTACGTTAATTTTTTGTTTTTCATTTAGAGATAGCTGCTGTTTATCACACCAAGAAGAATTTTTGTCTGAGACATCTTCGGGTGCACTACAACAACATCAGCAAACAGCCGCAGATTGATGTTCACCCTGCTCGCTAGATTATTAATGTATACAGAAGATAACAGTGGTCCTGTCACTCTCTTGACGATAATGATGTCCACTCACCGTCGAGGATAATGTGCCGGATTCTCTTACTTCAGAAATCTTCCAGCCATTCGCTCGTACCTTCGTTAATAGTCTGAACCGGGAAATCTAGAATTGTGGACTTTGCCTGTTGCCCGTTACCGAAAGTTCGCATTACGTCGTGTGAGAGAAAGGCAAGCTGAGTTCTGCGCAAGCGATACTTTCTAAAACCGTATTGTTTCGTGAACAGAAGCTTTTCTGTTTCAATTACTGATCACATAGTAAGCGCAACGAGACAATAGTGTCACCTGAGACGACAAAGAACCCAACTTCTGGGCTGCGTTACGAGGTGCGGTAACGTGAGGCGTGGTGAAGTGAGCCACGCAAAGTTGTGTTAAGTGGAGAAGGCACATTCTGGCGTTGTCTGTGTATCTCCCAGGGCTACACCCGATGCCGGAAACGCTCCACGTAATTTTACCCCTTAGGTGTGTAACGCATTTAGCGCCCCTCCCTCACCCTGCACCCCTCAACCTCCTCAACCCCTTATAATTACATTCTATACTCCTCCTCTAAAACACTATTCACCGTCCTAATGTTAAATTCTTTAGTCGATAACATGATAATTTTAACACCTCATAAAACTGTTTACTGGAAACTTGCGACCTTTAATTATAAAAATAGTAGGAACAGCTGAACTTCTTGCAAGTAATAGCCCCGAATCGTGAGAGGAGAAGACAGAAAACGTGTCAGAGAATTACTACTCATTATCCAATTTGCCACGAACTTTCTCAGATTCATTCATCTTATAGTAGTAGCAGAGTTTGTTTACGACACGCGTTACACTGACAAATCATAAAGTATTAGAAGTGACTTGCTTGGTTCATTATTCTGCGACCGTGAGTTTTAAATATCTTCTTCGCATTGAGAATCGAGCTTGGTGGGTAATATAGCAAGTGGGCTCTATATTACTCCTGCAACTATTAGTTTTCGAAATGAAACAGCCGTAATGGCAGCTAAACCTCACGCCCAAGCAGGCTAATTGTGATAGTGAAACAAAATTCACATTTCCCGAGTACTGGCTTTTAAGAATACATATATGGCATTAGTGTCATGAACATGAAAAGTAAAATGCTACATGTCTCTTTGAGGGTAATCATTATTATCGTATGTAACTTACACATTTATGTACGTACATGCAGATAGAGGCTAGGAGGAGAAGGACGTGACAAGAAACAGAAGAAAGACAAAATAAAAAAAATATCTAACGGAGATATTTCTTCCGCACCGCTTTCAACTCAGGCTATCACTATTTCAAGTTCATATATTACGCGCGCCTCTCCCTTACAGTAATAGAACATGTAATATTCGTGTAAAACATTACATCTGGCAATGTAAAATAATTTACAAATAAATTGTATCTATTGTCTTCCACTTCAATGACGCATGTAAATACCACTGAATTAAAGTGCCCAAGGATATGAAATATCTAATAGGATAGATAAATTACAAAATTGTCTTCATTCTAATGATCAATTCTTCCACATAAAGGTCCCATTCTAAGGTTCAGTTATTCCATCTAAAGGTCTGGAACAACATATTGCAATCAGGGACTTAATTGACGGTTGTCCCCCGTCAGGGCGCTGGCAGCAGGAGAACCCCGATAGTAAAAACTACGAAGTGGTCTTCAGACCTTATTGGATTCATCCAAATCTTTATTTGTGGGCTGAAATAAGTGTTTTAGTGTGTCTTTCGTTAAACACGCACACTGTACATATACAATCAGGTAAAAATAAAGTTTTTACCATATTTAGCTTTTTAAATTTTCAGGACCTGAGTTCGTCATATAACTATGAGCAATAAAATTTTATAGTCGTCCAGTTGCTATGATCACTTTTACATGACAGAAAGGTACAAATGATTTGATCTTTATGATAGTTTCTTCCCATAACAGAGTTATAGATAAAAATGATAGGCTCTCTTGTATATGTCACTTTTAATGTAATTTTCAACTGTAATGTACTGGTGGTGACTGCATATGTGATACATGTGTGTGCAGAAAGGGAACTTTAGTTTAGGATAGAGTTAATTTGTTTCCTCTAACGAAAGCTAGTCAACATCACTTTACATTTATATTAATTAGATATTCTAGAAAGTTTAACGTAAGGGAGAAATGTCATTTCACCGCGATGATAGTAGATGGTATTAAATCGTCTTTATTAATCAATGACTAGTCTTAATATAACTAATAACGTGCCAATTTAACACTCTCTTCATTTCTTCGTTGAATGTTAAGAATGCAGACGTTTCCACAACAATTGAATTTAAACCACGTCACTTGGCGGCATACAGTCTATGTTGCGTCACGCTGCGACACTGGTACATACGTGCATACGTAGTGTTGACTTTTGTAACATTATCAGCGATTTCATAACATTTGGTGCTATACACCGGGAGAAGCGAAGATCTTTTGCGGCTTCAATCACTGTCCATCCCTGCAATATTCCCAGCACAGATTTTCAATGTCAATTAGTTTTTGCAGCAGGTGCCTCTGTTATTTTGCATCTCTGCGTACCCCCGTTTTACCTTTTATTCACTTTCACTAAGAGCTGCTATTTAAATTTTGTTCTTTTGTGCTGCGAGAACGTGAGATTAGGGAAGAACTAATACACTCCTGGAAATTGAAACAAGAACACCGTGAATTCATTGTCCCAGGAAGGGGAAACTTTATTGACACATTCCTGGGGTCAGATACATCACATGAATCACATGATCACACTGACAGAACCACAGGCACATAGACACAGGCAACAGAGCATGCACAATGTCGGCACTAGTACAGTGTATATCCACCTTTCGCAGCAATTCAGGCTGCTATTCTCCCATGGAGACGATCGTAGAGATGCTGGATGTAGTCCTGTGGAACGGCTTGCCATGCCATTTCCACCTGGCGCCTCAGTTGGACCAGCGTTCGTGCTGGACGTGCAGACCGCGTGAGACGACGCTTCATCCAGTCCCAAACATGCTCAATGGGGGACAGATCCGGAGATCTTGCTGGCCAGGGTAGTTGACTTACACTTTCTAGAGCACGTTGGGTGGCACGGGATACATGCGGACGTGCATTGTCCTGTTGGAAAAGCAAGTTCCCTTGCCGGTCTAGGAATGGTAGAACGATAGGTTCGATGACGGTTTGGATGTACCGTGCTTTATTCAGTGTCCCCTCGACGATCACCAGAGGTGTACGGCCAGTGTAGGAGATCGCTCCCCACACCATGATGCCGGGTGTTGGTCCTGTGTGCCTCGGTCGTATGCAGTCCTTATTGTGACGCTCACCTGCACGGCGCCAAACACGCATACGACCATCATTGCCACCAAGGCAGAAGCGACTCTCATCGCTGAAGACGACACGTCTCCATTCGTCCCTCCATTCACGCCTGTCGCGATACCACTGGAGGCGGGCAAACGATGTTGGGGCGTGAGCGGAAGACGGCCTAACGGTGTGCGGGACCGTAGCCCAGCTTCATGGAGACGGTTGCGAATGGTCCTCGCCGATACCCCAGGAGCAACAGTGTCCCTAATTTGCTGGGAAGTGGCGGTGCGGTCCCCTACGGCACTGCGTAGGATCCTACGGTCTTGGCGTACATCCGTGCGTCGCTGCGGTCCGGTCCCAGGTCGACGGGCACGTGCACCTTCCACCGATCACTGGCGACAACATCGATGTACTGTGGAGACCTCACGCCCCACGTGTTGAGCAATTCGGCGGTACGTCCTCCAGGCCTCCCGCATGCCCACTATATGCCCTCGCTCAAAGTCCGTCAACTGCACATACGGTTCACGTCGACGCTGTCGCGGCATGCTACCAGTGTTAAAGACTGCGATGGAGCTCCGTATGCCACGGCAAACTAGCTGACACTGACGGCGGCGGTGCACAAATGCTGCGCAGCTATCGCCATTCGACGGCCAACACCGCGATTCCTGGTGTGTCCGCTGTGCCGTGCTTGTACAGCCCTCTCGCAGTGTCCGGAGCAAGTATGGTGGGTCTGACACACCGGTGACAATGTGTTCTTTTTTCCATTTCCAGGAGTGTATTTTGTGGCAGCAATATAACAAATACAGTTATTGCGTTGGACAATTTCCTTCGTCTGTAAACTAATAGGCCCAAACCATTTGGACAGCAACAAGAACTTGAATTGTTTGTCCATCAAGGCTGAGGGAAAGGTTACCAATTACTGAAACAGACTAAGTTACCAAGGAGCAATAGTTGCCCGCACCGAGAGCTTATATTGCTTAAAGGGGTGGGTGGCATATGAGCACTGACAAATTTAAACTCATTATCTAACAAGAATGAAACCTCAATGTGCAACGTTCCTTCTACTCTGCACTAATAAGGCTCAATGTATGTCATTACAGCAAGCACCACACGCAAGGGAACGTTTACTATAGTGTATCGTAACAGACTAGCCCATGTAATTCAACTGACCACAAACTCACATGCAAACGTGTGCTTGAGCCTGCTACGCTTCTGACTGCTTTAATCAGCGTACACACTTCTCAGCATAAGCTTGATTCTTGAGGCATTGACAACCAGCTAGTGGCATACGTCGCCGACTGAAAAACACTGGTCACAGATTTGTCCGAAGCTCAACAAGGCTCTCCGTTTTCAATAGTGGGACTAGGTCCCACCAATAACGTGCACATTGGTGTCAATAGACACGAGGCCACAACTTCGCAACTCAACGGACTACCTCAGCGAAAGACGGTCGTAGCCAACCAAGGCAGCAGCAGCCGATTTACCAAGGACTGGTCTTCACACCCCGTCCGGGCACACACCCCTCCTCCTCCGACCATCGCCCACATGCGTCTGTAAGGTGTAAGGCAAATCCAACACCTTCCATGAAAACCCTGACATAATAAGCAAATCTAGTAGTATGTCACATAGCTCCGAATAAATCGTGACATTAAATTAACCAAAGTAATACGAGTAACGAGTGAGCAAATGGAATACCACAGACTAACACAAGAATACCTAAATGAATGACGTACCTTCCCACCGTGAGACCGACGCAGTTTCAAGGGGAGAAACGAGAACAGAAGCCGAGAGCAGAACCGTGTTAAGCTAGAAGGCCCTACAATAAGGGACGATCTGGACACCCACGCCGCCAGCCTACCTGTACGACTACCACCTGCACGTTTTAGCGTGAGACTTTTTCGTGTCTCAGGTACGTCAAGGACCACCTCCCAGCCTATGTTAAAAGCTAGAGCCTTCCAGAAGAACAGTATAGATCTTACGATAACGCTAAAAGGACCACACCAGCTGCAGGTTTTAGCGTGAGTTTTTTAGCATCTCTGTTACGTTGCAAACTTTGAAAACATTGAACCACCACGGAAAGTATAACGTTTCTCATTGGATAGACAGAATTTTTGTAGGCGGAGCTTAAGGTTAACATCGAGACCCTGATTGGTCAGATGAAAACACAGCAAGATAGTTTTTTTTAAACCAACTTCGGTAAATTGTAGTAAGGAGAAGTTAGGAGAGAGTTGCTACCGAGATGGCGATGTGAGCGGAGCTGTGCTGCCCGCCGCCGCCCTGACGCTGCCTAAACACCGACAAGGTAATGAACGCACGCGATGCCGCATTTTTGAGCGCATAAGGTTTCACTCACAGCTGCAGAAGACTCATCTGTTACACCCCCTTTTTGCGTAATACTAGTGTCGATCGTTAATGAAAACTCATGGTGTTTTAAGTTAAATAAGTAATTAAAGATAATTGAGGGTCACTGTAGACCATTTTGATAGTTTTCTCTTTTCTGAAACTTAAATTAAACTTAGATTGTAGATGTGATATGGCATAGGTCATCCTTCGATCGATTGTAGAACTTGGAAACCCATTCAGGGTATATTCGTTCACATTTTTGTTGAACGCAGTTGGTTTTTACCATCCTGTATTAAAATATTTTCTTTTATCAATAGTGCAATTTATAAACGATGTTTGTGAGTAGAATAAAATTTCCAATGGTAAACTTAACTGCTTTTTCGACGTTATTTTACCAGCTAACTAAAAATAGGAAAGCCTTGAACCCTCTCCACTAAATTTAGTTATTATTAAGATTCTTTTACAGGGAGTGCAGTAGAGCTTACGCTGAGATCATTTAGTATTTGGTTATATCATCGCTAGTCTCACTGAACTCTTCTGAATTCTACATGTCATGTGTGGTCTGGCGTCTCCTTACCAGCAACAGGTCCCAAGTTCAAACTAGTCAATTCCCTAAAAAACACACTCAGAGCGTCGTTGTACAAAAGTGGTAGGGAGACACGATATAGATCAGACACCACCATGAATGTTTAGAAAATGGCGATCCTGCCAGGATGGTAAAATACCATGATTGAAGGTCGACCACATGCCTAACTAGGTCAGAAAAATGCGTTGTTGAAAAATTATTTGTAAAAAAAAATTTTTTTCCCTATAGTTATACATAGTCGAAAACAGTAGCTGCAGCGATAGATAGTAAAAGTGTTCAAGAAAGTATTCAATAACATTCTAGCAGAGACAACAGCATAATTAAGTTATGAATTTTAAAAAATTGTTAGAATTAAGTTTTCTCTCCAATGCAAGCGCACAGGTGGCGGATACATCGTTGACAAGTTGGTTCTGACCCAACAAGTAAGTGAATGGATTGTCAGTCTTGGTAGTGTGAAGTCGTGTGAACAAAAAGTTTATAAAATGCGTGAGATCGTATGAGTGCATGTTGTCACGAAGTAGGGCGTGTGAATTGCTTTTAAAACAGAAAATAAGGGATTCGGAAAGATCAGCAATGGCTGATCGGGACCTTGACCTAATTGAGGTAGGGACCCAGCATGAAAATGGACAGAGAATAGAGGACAATGCAACAGACGATGCAGTATCGCGAGAAATAGGACATATAACGCACCATAACGATGATAATGTACCCCAAGGAACAGAAAAACTAGGTCAGCATACGATAGAGGAGCAGGAAAGTAGTGAGACAGTCGAGTACAAGGAATGCAAGCAGAAACGTGTCACAGCATAGTTCAATGCAATCGGTTGCAAACCAACAATTGGGCGAAAACACAGAGCGTAGGACGTCGGAAGAAAACGCAATAGGACCCACCAATTTGGCAGAATTATTAGAATTAATTACGGAAACCATGACAAGACAAAATAAAGAAATTGCGAACCAAATTCAAATTAATAATGCAGAAACCACGAGACAAATGCGTGAGATTAAAGAACAAAACAAAAAAATTCAGTTACACCTAAGCCGTATTAAAGACGAGGCAAAAGAATCTCGAGAAGTGATAGGAAACTTAATAACAGGTTACAATCAATTGAGAACAGACATGGACAAAGTACAAGTGGACGTACAAACATTGCGTAATGACATCTACATCTACATGACACTCAGGACGAGATCAAAACATTACGTAAAAACACCCAGGGAGAAGTCAAGAATCTAAAGAAACAGATACACGTAATTACTAGACAAGCAGCAGGTACAGCGCGTGAAATTGTTGAAAAAAGTATGTTACACAAACGTATCACAAAAGCAGCACTGAAAAGATATGATAACCGCATAGTCAAAATAGAAGCGCAAACGAAGCGACAATTTCAGAAATTGCGAACAGAGTTGTTGCAAACCACAGAAGAGCGTAGTGAACAGGATCGAACAAGCACAGAGTCTGCAACCATATCCGTATCTGTGACAGCACCGGAAAAACTAACAATTAACGAAGATATTACGCATTTGCGATTCCAATCACAGGAGGAAAGTATCATACGTGAAATCAGACAGCCTGCACAGCAGCAAACACGTTTAGAAATTCTTGATGAACAAATGTCATCACAAACACATGCGGAACCACAAATGTATGTTTCAAGACAGTTTGGATCGTCCAATGAAGCAGCAAGGTTAGCCAGACAAGATACCCAACCAATACGTGACAATGGAAAGCCAGGTAGCGAAGAGTACAGTGCGATGCATTCAGCTACTCGTTCACAACCGAAGGAAGAAAATTATTGCGTACCGCTCCAACGATACTACGCAAGGGTAGGCGAAAGTTACAGTGGACACTATCCAATGGATCTACCACAACAGGGAAGAACGACGGAGAAATGATCAGAAACAAAAGTGGCGAAGAATCGCGAATTTCATATGGAACTATGACGAAGTACGACAACGATCATTTCCTCACAGTCAGAAAATTTCAACACTTTCGAGAAGGAAACTCATTACATCCACAAACTTTTATTGATCAATTCCGAGTAGGATTACCAGAACACCGGACGCTAGAACACAAATTAGACACATGTCAGGAACAGTCGCAGAAACCATGCAGAATGTTGCAACGACATGCCGATCGTACAAAGATTTCAGAGAGAAGTTTCTCTCACGATATTGGTCCATCGAAGCACAGAACAGAGTGAAGTACGAATTATTACAGAACCCATATTTTGAAAATTCAGGAGAGAAGAGTCCCGTGAAATTTTTCGAAGTAATGGCAAACAAAAGTCAATGCTTAGATGTACCATACAGTGACGGAGTTGATTAAATTATGCGCGATGAAGCTACCATTGAAATACCAGTAATCATTAGTAGGTCGCGGAGGCAATGACATCGAAGCATTTAAAGGTATTCTAAGGGAACTACAGTTCATATTTTCGGAAGATGAAGCAAGAAAAAGAGGAAGCGCACGTGAAAACGAAAGCAAAAAGCAGTGGAATCCACAAGACACAGTACGAAGAAACAATAATTACGAACCACGTGATAACTTCGCACCAAGAAACGACAATAGATTTCAACAGAGAACCGGTTATGGATTTAGAAGAGAATATGGCAATAATTATAATTCATCCAGGAACGGCCACACTTATTACAGAGGGAATAACGACAATCGGAACGGGTACTGGCGAACCAATAGACCGACAAATTATCAACAAAGAAACCACTATCAACAAGCTGAACAAGGAAAGCGAATACAGATAGAAGACGTGGAGGTAAGACCACCAAATCCCGATAAACGTTCGATTTGACAGCTAAGCACCGACCCAGGACAATTGCAGCACCTTGAACAGAGAAGTAAAAATCTCATCACGAGAAGAGAAGAAGGAAGAAACAAATCCGCAGGGACCAGATGAAAACGAAGACAAGAAAATAAGAATATCATGTTGGGACGAAATTAATTGGGAGAATACTGACGAGGAAGATGAATTACCAGAGGCATGCACAACGAATGTAGGACGAAAGGACGAAGTAAAGAGTATTGCAGAGCAATTTGAGATGGAAACCAGGGAAAGCGAATTCAATGAGGATAATGCGCAGTCGACAGAAGTTGAAAATAAGTTACAAGTGGGCACACAACACAACGTATATAATGAAGGAAGTTATGAAGCGATAATTAGAGCATTTAGATGCGATTATGTGGAAGTAGCGACGAAAAAGGAGAAGATAGACGAGGATGAGGAAAAAGTAGAGGATGTAGAAGAAAGCGTAAAAGGAGGAGGAAATAGAGAAGAGGAAATAAAAGAGAGAGAAGTAGCAGTCGAAGCTTATCCTACAGAAAGTTCGAATTCACAAGGGAAATTCCTAAAAAGACCCACGTATGATTCAGCTGAGGATTCGTTGATGCAAGAAGAAGAAGAACAGAACCAACCCTTTCAAATTCAAGCAATAGTGAAGAATATCCCAGTCAATATTGTAATTGATAGCGGAAGTGATCTGACTGCGATCTCAGAAAATTTATTCATGCAGTGTAATGCCAATGAGGAATTGCCAGTTCTGAAAACACGTAAGATTAAAGTAAGAGGTCCTATTAGAAGCAATGCTGCGGAAGTTACGAGACAAACAAGGTAAACTCTTTCGTGCCAAGGTCAAAAGATCGAAGCCAACTTCGTGATTATACCTAAACTAACTGTAAATTTGATTATAGGTGCAGATTTTTTAAATGAGAGACGAGCGATAATAGATATGGGGAAAGGTAGCGTAACATTCGGGAATGTCACACTTCTCTTTGAGCAAAAGCTAAAATTAGAAGAAATACCAGTTATAAACAAACAATTAAGAATGACGCGAGATAAAGAGGATGAAGAATTAGAATGGTATGCACAAAAGGGGGAATCGCCTCAACTCATGTTAGAAGTCCATAAAGAAATCGACGAAAAATTGCAAGAAGTTCAAGGTATTTCGGAACACAGTAAAAGAGAATTAGAGGATATTTTACGAGATAAAGCAGAGGTATTTTTACCTAAAACTGGCAGTATTAAACACTTTCAGTACAAGTTTGAAGTAAAAGAGCACAAACCATTTAGAGTGCCACCCTATACAATTCCATATAGCTACAGGAATAAAGTATTCCAAGAGATATCTAAAATGTTAGCTGGTTCAATAATATCGTCATCTATCTCCACATATAACAGCCCGCTCCATATTGAACAAAAACGAGATGGGAGCATCAGGTTAGTGCTTGATTCCAGACAGATCAACACAATCATAATCACTGAGACGGATCGCCCAGAAAAATTAGAGGAATTGATACAAAACTTCCATGGTGCTAAGATATATTCATCAATTGATTTACGGAGTAGTTTCTGGCAAATAGAATTGGCCCCAGAATGTAGAAAATTTACAGCATTTATCGTATTCGGTAGATGTTACCAGTTTAAACGATTGCCATTTGGTTTAAACATATCATCAGCAGCTTTTATTAGGGGATTTAATACTATACTCAGTCCTGAAATTTTACAAAAAATTACTTGTTATGTTGATGATGTGATGTTCCCAAGAGGGTTCTGCTATAATCACAACGACACATTAAATCAGTTTTTACAGATCATGAGAGAGCATGGGGTCACTGTAAATATAACAAAATCGAAATTTGTAACGCGAGAGGTCAAATTTCTAGGACACATAATTTCCGAGAATGGGGTAATGCCCGACCCACAAAAACTAACGGCAATCATACAATTCTGTATCCAGAATGAGATTTTCACTCTGCAGCGGAGTGTGCGCTGATATGAAACTTCCTGGCAGATTAAAACTGTGTGCCCGACCGAGACTCGCACTCGTGACCTTTGCCTTTCGCGGGCAAGTGCTCTACCAACTGAGCTACCGAAGCACGACTCACGCTCGGTACTCACAGCTTTACTTCTGCCAGTATCCGTCTCCTACCTTCCAAACTTTACAGAAGCTCTTCTGCGAAACATGCAGAACTAGCACTCCTGAAAGAAAGGATACTGTGGAGACATGGCTTAGCCACAGCCTGGGGGATGTTTCCAGAATGAGATTTTCACTCTGCATCGGAATGTGCGCTGATATGAATCTTCCTGGCAGATTAAAACTGTGTGCCCGACCGAGACTCGAACTCGGGACCTTTGCCTTTCGCGGGCAAGTGCTCTACCAAGTTCGAGTCTCGGTCGGGCACACAGTTTTAATCTGCCAGGAAGTTTCATACAATTGTGTACTCCATATAATAAGAAAACTCTTAGAGGATTTCTAGGTCTCACCGGATTCTATAAAAAATTTATTTGGATCGACTCTCTCACAACACCACGCCTATGTGCATTGACTGGAAAAAACACGCCATGGGTATGGGATCAACAAGCCAAAGAAGAATTTTTAAAAGTGAAAAACGCACTAACAGCGGCACCGATTTTAGCACATCCTGATCTAACACAAAATTTTTGTATGGCCACTGATAGCGCGAAAACAGGTTTAGGAGTTATTTTATTCCAAGAATACGAACAGGCAGGGCTAAGATCATATACGACAATTGCCCTTGCCAGTCGGATACTCACAAAAAGCGAGAAAAACTATTCAGTCACAGAGCTGGAGGCATTGGCCATTGTATGGGGCATCCAACGTTTTCGATACTTCCTATTCGGAAGAAAAACAAAAGTATATACTGACCACAAAGCATTAGAATTTCTGTTATCCGCCAAACTAACTCATGGGAGGTTAGCCAGATGGATGTTAATACTACAAGAATTTGACTTCACTATTCCACACATACCAGGACCAGCGAATGTATTGGCAGATGCTTTATCACGATGTCCACAGGGTGCATCCAAAAACATAGGTTTGGAAGCAGCGGAAGACCAGTTTACCATGTGCTATATGAAACAAGTACCTTTCGAAAGCTACATTACGACAGCATTGAAAAACATAGGCAAAGAACAGGACAAGGATCCCGAAATACTAGGAATCAAACACAAGTGGAGAAGTAAGGATTTTCCAGACATTCGACAGCACTATCTCGTAAAAAACAATGTTTTATTTTTTAAACGAAATGTTCCAACGAATGAATGGTTAATTTATATCCCAGATGAACTAATTAATAAGTACATATGGTATACACATTTAAGTAATGGCCACTTTGGACCAAAGAAATGCTTTTTAAAAATAAAACAAACAAGCCATTTTCCTAATATGGAAAGATGAATTAGAACAGTATTAGTCAAATGCAAAAAATGTATGAGGGCTAAGCACGTCACTTTCCAAACCAAACCACTTATGTTTCCAATAATCCCTGAAAGATTAAAACAAATAGCTGCAACAGATTTGATAGGGCCCCTCCCACGCACAAAAAATGGATATATTTTCATATTTGTCGTTTTGGAACTTACTTCTAAATATGTTACCTTGACACCATTAAAACGGGCAACAGGTCTTGCAATAAGTAAATCCTTTAGACAAGATTTTCTCAGACAAGTAGGTCGAGTGGAACAAATAATTTCCGATAATGGCCCACAATACAAATCAGTGCAATGGCAGAACACGTTAAAACAACACAAAATAAAACCCGTCTACATATCTAAGTACAAACCTAGCGTAAATCCAGCAGAACGATATATGAAGGACATAGGCACTTTATGCTGATTATATGCAGGCAAAAGACACAACACTTGGGATATATACCTTAAAGATTTTCAAGAAGTAATAAATGAAATGCCACATAGCACTACACTACTACCTCCAGTTACTGTACTTAAAAATATTGAACCCCCAAACATAACCAGACAAAATGTTAGATTTTCTATTGTACCACGTAGACAGCACAAACAAATCACAATGCTGTGGAACTAATGAAACCAAAAACAGGCCAAACGTTAGGACTTCACCATTTGAGCCATATAAAAAAGTTTGAAGATTAATTTTATTACTGGTAAATAATCAGCACAATATTTCAAGATTAAGTTGCAGATAAGATCGTCAGGAGAAAGAAGAATGAAGAGAGAGGAAGGTGGGAAAAAGAAAGTTTCAATAATAATACCAATAGTACCATAGATTAAGGTGAAGGTATAAAGCGTAGATAGTCTAACAGCATGAAATACTAAACTACTATACACCACGACACTACACAAAAATAAAAAACGAATTTGAGGATTCTTGAGTAGATGTTAAGACTCCAAATATCTTAGAACTGTAACATGGAAAGGGCGCCGAAATTTGTAAAGTTTTTTAAGAAGGCGTAAAACAAGTAGATATTAGATATATGTTAGATGATTGTAAGTAAAACTTTTTGTAAGAACCATTGTAAAAACTCCAGCAAGGAAGAGATGCAACGGCCCACAAGTTGCAACACGAGATGTATCAAGAAAGAAAAGGACGTAATTAGCACGACACGATTCCTACATAGCAGGAGCGTCGAGAGAAGGGAAAGGACAGTGAAACCAACAGAAGGCCCTTGTATAGAAAGTGGGCAATAAATTTGCCCGCTAGGAGGAACCCTGCAGGGATGGAACACCGAGCTGCACAGTGACAGACCCCTGCAGAGAGACGAGGGTACGCTGAACGTCAGGAGAGACTGGTGTAGAGACACCCAATTTTCACTGCTCGTAAACCCCGGGGCGCCCCCGACTCAGCGGAGCGAGGAAAAAACGGCGCGACAAGAAGACCGCTTGGGCAAGCCACCGCTGGCCAAAAATATGTGTAAAAGTCACACTACTGCTATTGAAAAGCACGCTGATGCACGAAACTGAAGAACTTCCACAAGTTAAAAATGACACGCCCAAACAATTTATCAAACTGTTACTAAGAGGAGAACTTCAAAGCGACTAGTTATCAATAAATATTTCCCTATCCTGCCCAGAGAAGAACCAAGAAGCAAGTAAGAAGCAGAGAAAAAGCAAAAAGAACAGAAGTTGAAGATTCGCATGATTGAGACCAAGATAGAAGATGGGTGAAGAATAGACGACATACCTTCCCAAATCCCTATCGTATTGTAAACTAGTCTGCGAAGTATTACAACGAAAAAAACCGCTTTCAGCGACACATACTGATGACTTTCACGCATACCAAGCCAGTAAACCACGAGATTCTGCACTCACAGCACCATTCCATTATGGGACCTCCACAACAGCAACACACACTTGCAAAGCCAACAAGGAACGACGAACGAAGCTGTACAACAAATACTTGCCCACATCCATCTCGCTCAAGTCCATCACCTTCGTGCAAAAACATTCGCTAACCTCTTGCTTAAACATTCAAAGGATTGCGTGAACGTGTGAAATCAAATTATGCGGTGTAGGAATTGTGCAAAAGAAACGTGTGAAAAACTATATAAGTTAAGCTAATAAACTACAAAATAACAGTCATTGACTATGGACTTAATTAAAAAATAGACTATCGATAAAAATAAGTCATTAGTTCTGAAATGGACAGTATATAAAGAAACAATATGCCACTTATTTTGTCCTCATAAAAATGAAAGAATAACTATATTTTACTTAGTTTCTCCTTATAAAAACAAAGAATAAAAAATTATCTTGTAGGATGTTTTCCTTTTCTTTAACATTTGTATCATTTGTTAGGATAATATCTCAATACTTGTGTATGTATATTTCTTTGTCAAAGCAATTCTTGGAAATAATTCTTATTTGTTAGTGTAAGAATGTTGAAATGAGAGTCTAGAAACAAAAACATTTTACTTGTACATGATATTTAGAAAATGTGTTAGGAATAGATTTTACTTAGTTACTACATTTATAAAAACAATATTTCTAAGAAAATCGATGTGAAAGACTCCTCACTATCGATAACAAACTTCTTAAAAAACGAACTTCACACTTAAATAAAGAAAGAAAATAATTAAAAATTAATAATAGTATAAAAATATTCTTCTCTTGTCATTTTCAATTATAATGTGGAAGAATATAAAAATATAAATTAGTAATACAAACTAGCATAGAACAGAATAATGTGGCTGAACAATATGCAACAAAATTTAGATAAATTAGAAAATTTTTGACTGACTTAGACAACGATTCAATCATTGCCTAAATTCAGTGCAAAAATTAAGTTCGAAGGGTGGTGATATGTAAGGTGACAGGCAAATCCAACACCTTCCATGAAAACCCTGACATAATAAGCAAATCTAGTAGTATGTCACATAGATCCGAATAAATCGTGACATTAAATTAACCAAAGTAATACGAGTAACGAGTGAGCAAATGGAATACCACAGACTAACACAAGAATGCCTAAATGCATGACGTACCTTCCCACCGTGAGACCGGCGCAGTTCCAAGAGGAGAAACGAGAACAGAAGCCAAGAGCAGAACCGTGTTAAGCTAGAAGGCCCTACGATAAGGGATGGTCTGGACACCCACGCCGCCAGCCTACCTGTACGATTACCACCCGCACGTTTTAGAATCAGACTTTTACGCGTCTCAGGTACGTCAAGGACCACCCCCCAGCCCATGTTAAAAGCTAGAGCCCTCCAGAAAAACAGTATAGATCTTACGATAACACAAAAAGGGCCACTACCACCAGCAAGTTTTAGCGTGAGACTTATTCGCATCTCAGGTACGTCAAGGACCACCCCCCAGCCCATGTTAAAAGATAGAGTCCTCCAGAAGAACAGTACAGATCTTAGGATAACACTAAAAGGACCACACTAGCTGCAGGTTTTAGCGTGAGACTTTTTGCGTCTCTGTTACGTTACAAACTTTAAAAACATTGCCCCACCACGAAAAGTATAACATTTCTCATTGGTTAGACAGAATTTTTGTAGACAGAGCTTAGGGTTAACATTGAGACCCTGATTGGTCTGATTGAAACACAGCCAAATAGTTTTTTTAAACCAACTTCGGTAATTGTAGTAAGGAGAAGTTAGGAGAGAGTTGCTTCCGGGGATGGCGATGTGAGCGGAGCTGTGCTGCCCGCCACCGCCCTGACGCTGCCTAAACACCGACAAGGTAATGAACGCAGTGGAATGCCGCATTTTTTAGCGCATAAGGCTTCACTCAGAACTGCAGAAGACTCATCTGTTACACCCCCTTTTTACGTAATACTAGTGTCGATCGTTAATGAAAACTAATGGTGTTCACATTTGCCGCTTGAAGAAAAGATCTGAAACGCGATGATTTTTCTTTTATATAGTTATTGACAAGCCACATCAGCCACTGCAATTTACGACAAGTTAAATAAGTAATTAAAAATAATTGATGGTCACTGTAGACCATTTTGATAGTTTTCTCTTTTGTGAAACTTAAATTAAACATAGATTATGGATGTGATATGGCATAGGTCATCCTTCGATCGATTGTAGAACTTGGAAACCCATTCAGGGAATATTCGTTCACATTTTTGTTGAACGCAGTTGGTTTTTACCATCCTGTATTAAAATATTTTCTTTTATCAATAGTGCAATTTATAAACGATGTTTGTGAGTAGAATAAAATTTCCAATGGTAAACTTAACTGCTTTTTCGACGTTATTTTACCAGCTAACTAAAAATAGGAAAGCCTTGAACCCTCTCCACTAAATTTAGTTAGTATTTAGATTCTTTTACAGGGAGTGCAATGGAGCTGACGCTGAGATCATTCAGTATTTGGTTAAATCATCGCTAGTCTCACTGAACTCTTCTGAATTCTACATGTCATGTGTGGTCTGGCGTCTCCTTACCAGCAACAGGTCCCAGGTTCAAACTAGTCACGGAGCTATCCCTTCAGCACGCCAATCACAGTTACGACTTTGCAGAAAACGCGGGAATTTGCCCGCCAAGACCGCCTGGGAACACAAGTCATTCCCACGCTTCGTTGGTAGGCAGTCAGAAGTGTTTTCACTAAGTTTCTCCAAAGTAACGAAACCTCTAGTCCCAGTCGCTCCTGCACGCCCCTGTGGGCGTGTCGCCCTCGCTCTTATGACAATGTCGGCGTCCTGACAGCATCCACCGGACTCCCTCACACCCGTCGGCATAACCCGTTCAAGATCAGCAGAACCCGCCTGTCACTGGACCACCCGGGTGACGACAGACGCTGCGTGGGAAGTCCGCATGTGAAAGAATAGCAACTTTTCACCGCATGCAATGAGAGAGGAAAATCGAATTACTCAGAGTGAGATAAAAATATGAGTGGGGGTTCATGCCACCTCTCAAACTTGCTTAACAGCTTGTTGGCCAGCTTTGGAACGCAATACATCACAGATACCGCGTGGTATGGATTCGACAGTTTGTTGATAAATTTGTGAAGGTGTGTGGGGCCAGATGTCCATGCTTAAGTCGTGCAGTTCCCGTAATTAACTGGGATCTGATTTGCGTTGTGGTGATGACGCCCAATGGAGACGCATATGTGTACCATAGGTCTATAGATCAGGCGAATTCGTGACCAAGACACCAACGTGAGTTCACTATGATGCCCCTCGAACCTCAGTGGCACGGTTTTGGCCCTGAAACCTGGGCAATTATGACATTAAAATATGACGTATCGCCGGCCTCGGTGACCGAGCGGTTCTAGGCACTTCAGTCTGGAACCGCGCGACTGCTACGGTCGCAGGTTCGAATCCTGCCTTGGGCATAGATGTTTGTGATGTCCTTAGGTTAGTTAGGCTTAAGTAGTTCTAAGTTCTAGGGGACTGATGACGTGAGATGTTAAGTCCCAAAGCGCTCAGAGCCATTTGAGCCTTGACGTATCCATCGGGGAAGACAATAAAGATGATGGGATGCAGGTGGTCCGCGGCTATCATCGTGTCTTCGGTTATCACCATAGGTCTCATGTCTCCCGTACTGCTGCCACCAGCCTGCGTCCGTGGCACGCTGCATCTTTCGAGCCCCGTTCTCTTCGATGACGGCGTTTGTGGAGATGACCATCGATCTGGTGTAACACGAAACGTGGTTCACCCGCCCACGTGACAGGTTTGCATTAATTGACGGTCCAATAACGATGCTCCTCTGCCCATTGCAACTGCAGTTGATAATGTCGTTGGGTCAACAAGTGAACACGTAAAGGCGGTCTGCTGCGAACCTCCATGTTCAACTATGTACAATGAACCCTATGCTTCCGAAATACTTACGCCTGCACCGGCGTTGTGCTCTTTTGCAGAGATGCCACAGATCATCATCTGCCCTACTTTACAGAGCAGGCAACGCTCTGATGCCCACATTCTTTGGAGAGTCATGGACGTCCAACCATGTAGCGCCTAGTGCGAGTTTCACTCTTTCCGTAAGTGCACTAGACAGAAGCACATGGAACATTCGGCCAACTCCGCCGTTTTCGAGATATGTTAGGTCCCCAGAGGATTTAATTAACAAAATGACATAGCAATTCATAATGTAAAGGTTCAGTCAGTATTTCTTACGCGGACGTCGCGCAGTGAAACCCGAAGTTCCACAGACACGGAAGGGAAAGTGTTACACAGTACAAATAGCCGTAGCTAGTAAACAAGTCGAGGATATGAACAGCGCGTCTCTCGGACCTTGGAGGGCGAGAAGGAACTTTCCTCCCCGGGACTCTGCCGGACATATCGAAACCAATATAGGTCCACAGCGACGAAATGTCTGGGAAGACCGAAAAATAAGTTAGAGAAAGCAGATTCGAGGGGGGTTGCATCCGAGCAGGGCAGACCTTCTAAAAGGCCATCCACGAGAAGCAAAAGCAGAGTCGTCGCAGAAGTTGAAGAGGGCACAAGCAGATGAGGCCCGGTAGCATCGTGAAGGTAGCAGGCGCTACTGAAGAGTCTACAGGAACCGCAACTACGACAAGACGGTGATGCTCTGGTGGAAGCAATTACAACTTTCAGTTATGTAGAAGTTTTACATTGGAATAGTTTTGAACAGGGACAGTTTGTCTCTGTCTCAAGTAGCCTCTGCAGTTAGTTTCAGCAGTAGAAGGAACAAGCCACTGGCTGGTCTCCTGTGAGGTAGGACAAGGGTCCGTTATTTAAACGAAGAGTGAATTCAAACGTGGTAGTTCTCGTGAGTAGTCGTTTCTGACATAGAGTGAGAAGTGGAGATTCTGGCATAATCTATAGAAGTGTACAGAGTAAAGGGAAGGGTCTGACACCTCACATGTCCTTTGTGATATTAGTTCAATAAATTGCGTTAAGCAGAAATCTCACTTTACTGTTTTGACAGTTCAGTGCTGGCAATTCACCCCTTGTACCCGCTACCTATTGAAAGTATTGTCTAATGTATCTACACCTCCTACACGCCCTTAGACAGTCCAGGAGATTCTACTGCCTCTCATCTCCTTAATAAAGGCTAGTTAAAGGAAACCACAAACCCATACTTGTCATCAACGTCCCGATTGCGCCACGCAGGCTCGACCAATTCTATATTGGGATCCGGGACCTGTGCCGGGCCGCGACAGATATTCGTTCACAGGCTCTGGGTAATAATAATGTAGCCAGTCGCCAGAGTAGCTTATGTCAGTGTATTTCCCCATTTACCGTCCGTGTTGCCGCTATAATGACCCCTCATCCCTTTCTGTTCAACTTACACACTTTTCTTAACTCATGAAGTTCCGGCAACCCTACCAGGCGGCATCTCACCTCGCTGTGGTCAGTGCTCATAATGTTCTGGCTGAGCAGTGTGTCTTTTTGACGTCCACCTACATAGGGTGAAATGACCATCATAATGAAATAAACGAACTTGGAGCTTGCACGGGAAGATTTACGTATTCGTTTTCCCTAGCTGGGTTTCGACAGTAAGAGAAACAGTGCGAATAGTTGGATAAGGACTCTCTCAGACACTTTAGTGTGGTTTGCAGAGTAGTCGTGGATGTAGAACTCTCCTGGTGGCTCAACAGACTGAAGACATGCGCAGAAAGACGGGCTAAACCTCGAGTTTAAGAAATTTGTGATAAGTGTCGCCATCTGCTGCTGGGTACGGGAATTATCAAACTTGGCACTGGTATCACCCATAAATATCACTCAGGAGTGTGATCAATGTCAATTTTGATAGTTTGCGTACCCAGAAACAGATGGCAACATTTATTTCTGAGATTTTATATCTGAGGGTTAGCCCGTTTTTCCGCCCATGTCTTCAATTGCACACAGAGAGCTGGCGGCGTCGGCTCCAATGAGCGAGCGCGACGCGGCGGGCGAGCCCCGTAAACGACTCCGATGGCCGGTGTCAGGAGGTCTGCACGGGCCTCTCGGTGTGACGTACATTGTGTTGCCGTCAACAAAGGGAGGCGGGCAGAAGAGGCACAGAGAGGCCCTCCGCCCGCGGCTCTCCAGAGAGAGCCGAAGTGCCGGGCGCTGGCCACCTGTGTCACGTGTCACGTGACAGGCGCGGGCAGGAGCTGCGCCATCGGCTCTGACTGCCGGCCTCTTCACTGTCAACAGTGCACAGTGGCTGTGGCGTCAAATCAACTAAACGGCAAGTGGCATTGCCGCGCCCTCCCGAACGCTGATATGCATCCACATCCAGATGAAAAGTCACGCACTTACACACTTCCTATTTCTCTCAATCTCTCGCTCTCTCTCTCTCTCTCTCTCTCTCTCTCTCTCTCTCTCTCTCTTAAACACACACGCACATACACATACACACACACTCACTCGTTTTAATGAAAAAGAGAAAGGGAGAGAGGAACCAAAACTAATGCAGGTATACGTAATATCATACACATTAAGTCAAAGAAAAAGACGCACCACCAAGGAATTATCCGACTGGGATGGAAATTCGTAGATGTGAAGCACGTGTACAGACGAACATACGATTACAAATTCAAAAATGGAGTATTCAAGAGAGACAGCTTCCCAAATTGAGCAAGCCAATAACCCGTTCGTTCATCTCTAGCTCTTATGCAAGCAGTTGCTCGCACTAGGCTTTGATTGACAGAGTTTTACATCTCCTCCTAAGGGATACCGTCCCAAACTCTTTCCAATTACCGTGTTACATCGTCAAAATCCCGCGGCGGTAGGAAGGCCCAGTGACAAAGAACTGTTACAAACCGGTTACGCGGTGGTCTCGCGGTTCTAGGCGCGCAGTACGGAACCGTGCGACTGCTACGGTCGCAGGTTCGAATCCTGCCTCGAGCATGGATGTGTGTGATGTCCTTAGGTTAGTTAGGTTTAAGTAGTTCTAAGTTCTAGGGGACTGATGACCACAGCAGTTTAGTCCCATAGTGCTCAGAGCCATTTGAACCATTTGAAACCGGTTACTTCAAGGACAGGTGTGATCCAGTAGCCCTGTAACGTGCATTCCACTTACCTCAAACCACCACCATTGCCGACTTCAGTGTAGTTAAGCGTTCATTCGAGGGAAGGGTGGCGGTCTGTTGTGTTTTCCGTTGAAGCTACCCTGCCTCGGTGCCAGTGATAGCCGTGTGTTGATTAGAAGGAGGTCAGTTGAGCACCTGTAGCAAACCTGTCGTGTGCTAGATACAGTGGTTCTACACCTGGTGTTATGGTATGGGGTGCGATTTCGTCTGACAGCAGGAGCACTTTCGCGGTTATCTTAGGCACTCAGACTGCAAATTTGTGCATCAGTCTGGTGATTCGACCTGTTGTCAGGGCACGTTTTTCAACAGGATAAAGCTCGTCCACATACCTCTGTTGTAACGCAACGTGCTCTACGAAGCGTCGACATATTACCTGGCCTGTATCACCAGATTTGTCTCCAACGACCACATACATTCTATCATCGAACGACAACACAAGCTTCAACCACAAACAGTACTGAACGTCACTTTATTGGTCGACCAAGTGCAGTAGGCAAGTAAGTTTATCCCACAAAGTGATATTCAGCACCTGTACAACACAATGCACAGTCGTTTGCATGCTTGCTTTCATCATTTTGATGGATACACCGGTTATTAATGTATCAGCATTTCACATTTGCAATGGTTTATCTGGCGTTAATCTACGATCTTGCAATGTTAATTACTTAAATACTTTACCCAAAGAAATGTACTCCAGAAATTTCATTGTTGTTGTTGTTGTTTTCAGTCCTGAGACTGGTTTGATGCAGCTCTCCATGCTACTCTATCCTGTGCAAGCTGCTTCATCTCCCAGTACCTACTGCAACCTACATCTTTCTGAATCTGCTTAGTGTACTCATCTCTCGGTCTCCCCCTACGATTTTTACCCTCCACGCTGCCCTCCAATGCTAAATTTGTGATCCCTTGATGCCTCAAAACATGTCCTACCAACCGATCCCTTCTTCTAGTCAAGTTGTGCCACAAACTTCTCTTCTCCCCAATCCTATTCAATACCTCCTCATTAGTTACGTGATCTATCCACCTTATCTTCAGTATTCTTCTGTAGCACCACATTTCGAAAGCTTCTATTCTCTTCTTGTCCAAACTAGTAATCGTCCATGTTTCACTTCCATACATGGCTACACTCCAAACAAATACTTTCAGAAACGACTTCCTGATACATAAATCTATATTCGATGTTAACAAATTTCTCTTCTTCAGAAACGCTTTCCTTGCCATTGCCAGTCTACATTTTATATCCTCTCTACTTCGACCATCATCAGTTATTTTACTTCCTAAATAGCAAAACTCCTTTACTACTTTAAGTGTCTCATTTCCTAATCTAATTCCCTCAGCATCACCCGATTTAATTTGACTACATTCCATTATCCTCGTTTTGCTTTTGTTAATGTTCATCTTATATCCTCCTTTCAAGACACTGTCCATTCCGTTCAACTGCTCTTCCAAGTCCTTTGCCGTCTCTGACAGAATTACAATGTCATCGGCGAACCTCAAAGTTTTTACTTCGTCTCCATGAATTTTAATACCTACTCCAAATTTTTCTTTTGTTTCCTTTACTGCTTGCTCAATATACAGATTGAATAACATCGGGGAGAGGCTACAACCCTGTCTCACTCCTTTCCCAACCACTGCTTCCCTTTCATGCCCCTCGACTCTTATTACTGCCTTCTGGTTTCTGTACAAATTATAAATAGCCTTTCGCTCCCTGTATTTTACCCCTGCCATTTTTGTATCAGTGGAGAAACACTTTATGTGAGGTGTGACAGAGTTGCACACTTCCATCAGCAACTTCGAGTGAACTGTTAGTTGTAGCACGAACTGGAAAGCTAGCACGTCTTACTAAGGTAGGGGAGTCCTGCTGACACAGTATTAATCACTGACCGCGCACATTTTTCTTACGCAAGGCCAACCAACTGTTTCTACAGAATGAACACATACATATACAAATCCGGTACTTTAAAGCCTTAATTTCCTATGCCTCTAACGTTAAATCAGTGCTTCACAAATCCGCCAATTGAACCTGGGCTACGGCGGACGTGAATCCGTATAATGCAAATAATCCGCATTCACTTGTCGTAAGAACCATCTGTTCAAGTCCGTAGTCACACGATCCACTTCTAGCGGTGGACAAGCCAACAGTACTTGTTAAAGTAGGCGGAGCCGAGGCGCGCCAACTTCGCTGCATACATCACCCCACATCGGAATCACGGCACCTGAAGGCAGAGGCGCCCCGCTAGTCTTTCATTGGGAGGTTTCACTGCAGAAGCGTGCTGCTGTTGCTGCCCTGGTTGGTCGGTCACTTTCGCCTCTGATGGCTTCCGTCAGCAGTCGAGCAGCTCGCAGTCCACTGCCGAAATCCAGGAGGACTGCCTCTGGTACAGCTCGCCTGCAGCGAAAGCGTGCTGCGCGCGCCCTCTGATTGCGTGACATGGCGAACCGCTAGCTACGTTCAGAGTCACATACTGCCTTTCGACGGGAGCCACGACCGCGCAGTAGATATTGCTTCTGACGAAAGAAATTTCAGATATTTAGCTGCAGTGAAGAAATGAGCGAACTCAGTGGCGACGTGTGCAAATTTATGACGAAGTGGAAGTCGAAACCGGGTAAGTTGCTTTACGCGAGGGGTGCCTCGGTTATTGGAGAATGTCACTTAGCAAATGCAAATCTCCATTACGTATATGCGCCACACGGGGTTGCGATATTTCAGTGCAGGTGCACCCCAGTATCAGAAACCTTGCACGAACGTTGTTAGGCTGCGAGCAAGTACAGTGACAGACAGGGGACGTCGCTCTGTGGCGTGTGGCACAGTTATGGAGGTTAGGGTCGGATGGGGGACGTGCTCTGATAGCCGAGGCGGTTAATGCGACCGCTCGCGGAAAGCAGGAAACCAGCATTCCACTCTCGATCCGGCACAGTTCTCCTCTGCGGCTACTTGTCGGGAATTCTTTCGTCATTATTGAATATAGCTCCTAAACAAATGAATAGCTTCTGTTCTTTCGCATGATCATGTCCGGAAGAAAGGACACCAATCATACACACTCTAAAAAACAAGAAAAGAAAGAGACTCGTCACGAAATAACAGTCGGAATGAAAACGCTGTGCTGCGTTGTGGTCTTCAGCCCAATGACTGCTTCGATGCTGCTCTCCATGCTACTCTATGCTCTGCAAACTTCTTCATCTGCGAATAATTACTGCAACTTATATGCTTCTGTATCTGCTTACGGTATTCATCTCTTGGTCTCCAAGTACGATTCTTCCGCGGCCCCCACCAACCCGTCCTCTCGTCCCCCTCCAACTTCCCACCAATATTACACTGGCTATACCTTGACGTCTCATAATGCCTTCTATCAACCGATCCCTTCTTCCACTCATGTTGTTCCACAAGTTTCTTTTCCCCCACTTTCATTCAGAACTTTCTCATTAGTTATGTGACATACCCACCTAACATTCAGCATTATTCTGTAGCACCACATTTCAAAAGCTTCCATTCTCTTCTTGTCTAAACTGTTTACCGTCTGTGTTTAACTTCAGCATGTGGCTGCACTCCATACAATTATTTTCAGAAAAGGGTTCATGACACTTAAATGTTCATGTACATGTACAGAAAAATAGATGATTGCCATTTCAGAACGACTGTATGATTTATTCAACCGCGAATGCAATTCGAATTGAAACCACTAGAGTTTTAAGCCACAGCAGACCTCTAGAAAGTAATTTAACAAAAGGTGAGAGGAAGGCTCTTATGGATTTGAATGCAGATGAAGAAGTAGTGGTTCTTCCTGCAGATAAAGGGAACGCTACTGTTGTTATGAATACAGAAGATTACCGAAGAAAAATTTTGAAACTTTTAACGTCAGGACAGTATAAAAAAACTTGCGAGGGATCCTACAGCCAGTGTACTTAGGAAAACAAATAATTTGTTTAAGTCATCTACCTCTATCCAAAAAGAAGATAAAAGAACTTTGTTGAAAAGTGAAGCTATGTGTCCCCGATTGTATGGTGTACCTAAAATTCATAAAATAGATTTTCCTTTAAGACCCACAGTCAGTGCCATCAAGTCTCCCATTTATGAAATAGCAAGATATTTATCAACTTGTTTACAACCATTTCAAAAAATAGCTCAAATGCCTCTGAGCACTATGGGACTTAACATTATAGTCATCACTCCCCTAGAACTTAGAACTACTTAAACCTAACTAACCTAAGGACATCACACAACACCCAAGCATCACGAGGCAGAGAAAATCCCTGAACCCGCCGGGAATCGAAGCCGGGAACCCGGCGTTGGAAGCGAGAACGCTACCGCACGACCACGAGATGCGGGCATACAACCATTTATTGGAAAAACTGACTCATATATAAAAGACTCGCGTCATTTTATTGAAAAACTAGAGGGACTAACTCTGGCCCCTGAAGATATTATTGTAAGTTTTGACATTGTGTCCTTATTCACAATGATTCCTGTTAAGGAAGTTATGATTTTCATAGCGGATATTTTTCCAGAAGATTTGACTGTTCTTTTCAGACATTGTCTAACATCAAGTCAGTTCCAGTGGGATAATGAATTTTATGAAGAATTTGATGGAGTAGCAATGGGTAATCCATTAGGCCCAGCGATTGCCAATCTTTACATGGAGAAATTAGAACAATCAGCCCTAGACAAAGCTAATAACAAATCATCTCGTTGGTATCGATATGTAGATGACACATTTGGCCTCATGGCAGAAAGGCCTTGGACGATTTCTTGGATTATCTAAATAAAATTCACCCAAAAATACAGTTTACCATGGAAATAGAAAATGATAACAGAATATCTTTCTTGGATGTCTTAGTTATGAGAAGGTCCGATAGAAGCTTGGAATATAAAGTTTTTCGGAAGGCAACACATACGGGCAGATATTTACATAAAAATTCTAATCATCATCCACAACAAAAAAAGGGGTGTCATAAAAAGTCTTGTCGATCGAGCGGAACGGATATGTACACCTGAACATTTGTATGCTGAAGTGAAACATCTGAAGCAGACTTTTGAAAAAAACGGCTACTCAAGAAAAGAGATAAATAGAATTTTGCGTCCAAGGAACAGAAGACCAAAAGATAAGAATGAACCACAACGACAAAAAAATACAGTAGTTCTCCCTTTTATTAAAAAAGTAACAGATCGGATCGGTAAGATTTTACGAAAACATGACATAAAACCGGTCTTTAAACCAACAAAGAAAATAAGTCAAGTACTACGATCTGTGAAGGATAAATGCCCTCCCCTGTCGACATCTGGTGTGTATAAAATTCCATGTACATGTGGTAAAGTTTATATTGGTACTACCAAAAGAAGCGTAAATACGCGACTGAAAGAGCATAAAAATCTTTGTCTACTTGGGAAAAATAGAAAAATCCGCTGTAGCGGAACATGCTCTTCAACCAGGCAACCAACAAGTGAAGTTTTCGGATACTGAAGTTTTATCTACAACGTTAAATTACTATCCACGGTTATATAGAGAAGCTATTGAAATTTATAAACATCACGATAATTTTAATATTGAAGAGGAGGCTATGAAACTTAGCGATATATGGACAGTGGCTCTACAAAATTGGTAGCAATTTTTATCTTTGACAAGGTGGTAATCGATAGTCAACCTTATCTTTGCTATTGATTATCACTGCTCATCACGTGTCTCCTGAACCACGCCCCCCTTTCTCACAATATATAAGTCGGGAAGACTCAGCGGAGCAGCGTCTCTGAGGAAGTCCAGCGCAGTCCTGGACGAAACGTAAGGAGCGGAAAAGTTCTTGGACCACGACCTCACATCCTGGAAAGTATATCAACAGCCATGTCACCCGGTCGTGAAAGCCTTCATTCTACATTCAAGAGAAAGTCGTTAATAACGACTTGGACCACCTATAGTCCTATTGCAAGCGGTTCCTCCGCTTCACTTTGACTAATAGAGTTGCTGGATGTCCTTCTGAGGGACGACGTGCAAAATTCCGTCTTATTCCCATAGTTCCGAGCAGTTTGGAGCGCCCTACCCACAATGCCAAAAACGTGCTCAACTGAGGGGAGATGCTGCTACCTTGGTGCCCAACGTAGGGTATCGCAAGCACAAAGCACCCATAAATCTCATGTAGGCGTGAGCAGAAAGAAAACATAAGTACATGCGGGCTTGCCATAAAGTGAAACAAACCGGGGTGCAGAATATCGTCGACATACCGATTTGCTGCAAGGATGCCGCGGATGACAACCAAAGGAGTCATACTATGAAATGAAATGGATCACTCCTCGTCGTCGGGCCGTACTTTGGCTGGGGGACAGGCTAACATCCCATCGCTGTCCAGGGCGTCTCTGGACGCATCTTCGCTGGTTATCGGGGCTCAGTTCGAAGTGGCATTCATCGCTGAAGGTAACTCTACTCCAGTCTGTGAGACTCCAAACCCAACCAAGGCCAGGTGAAGAGCAGACACACACAATACCCGTTGGCTTCGTCGGATGAAAAGTCACCGTTCATGGAGTGTAAACGTGTAATGTGGAATAGTGGACCACCAGCTCATAAGCCCGTTTTTCATAGACAGAACAGTGAACGCGCACTAGAACTGCAGCCTCGTAACGGAACATCTTCCACAGATACTAGAAGACGTTTCTCTGCAGACTTGGAAGAACCTGTAGTACCAACATGATGGCTGTCTAGACCGTAGTGCACGAAGTACTGCAGCATGTCTTCACGAATTGTTTCCATATCGCTGGATTGGACGCAGAAGACCTATACCTGTTCCTCCGCATTTAGAGCTAGTAGAATTTTTGAAGTGGGGAAAGCCGAAGGTCTTTGTCTACAAAGACGTGTAAGGTGTCAGACAAATCCAACACCTTCCATGAAAAGTCTGCCATGATAAGCAAATCCAGTAGTATGTCACATAGCTCCGAATAAATCGTGACATTAAATTAGCCAAAGTAATACGAGTAACGAGTGAGGAAATGGAATACCAAAGACTAACACAAGAATGCCTAAATGCATGTCGTACCTTCCCACCGTGAGACCGACGCAGTTCTGAAGTGAGAAACGAGAAGCCGAGAGCAGAACCGTGTTAAGTTAGAAGGTCCTACGATAAGGGACGGACTGGACACCCACGTCGCTAGTTAACCACTAGGGCACACCACCCGCACATTTTAGCGTGGGACTTTTTCGCGTCTTTTACGTCAAGGACCACCCCCCAGCCTATGTTAAAAGCTAGAGCCCTCCAGAAAAACAGTGTAGAACTTACGATAACACAAAAAGGGCCACACCACCCGCAAGTTCTAGCGTAAGACTTTTTGGCGTCTCTGTTACGTTGCAAACTTCAAAAACATTGCCCCACCATTAAAAGTATAACGTTTCCCATTGGATTGACAGAATTTTTGTAGGCGGGGCTTAAGGTTAACATTGAGCCCCTCATTGGTCAGATGGAAACACAGCCAGATAGTTTTTTTTAAACCAACTTCGGTAAATAGTAGTAAGGAGAAGTGAGGAGAGGGGAGTTGCTTTCGAGATGGCGAGGTGAGCGGAGCTGCACCGGCCGCTGCCGCCCTGACGCTGCCTGAACACCGACAAGGTAATGAACGCACGCGATGCCGCATTTTTGAGCGCATAAGGCTTCACTCAGAACTGCAGAAGTCTCATCTGTTACACCCCCTTTTTGCGTAATACTAGTGTCGATGGTCAATTAAAGCTGATGGTGTTCACATTTGTCACTTGAAGTAAAAATCTGAAACGCGATGATTTTTCTGTTATATAATTATTGAGAAGCCACATCAGCGACTGTAATTTACAAGTTAGATAAGTAATTAAAGATAATTGAGGTTCACTGTAGACCATTTTGATAGTTTTCTCTTTTGTGAAACTTAATTTAAACTTAGATTATAGATGTGATATGGCATAGGTCATCCTACGATCCATTTTAGAACTTGGAAACCCATTCAGGGAATATTCATTCACATTTTTGTTGAACGCAGTTGGTTTTTACCATCATTTATTAAAACACTTCCTTTTATCAATAGTGCAATTTATAAACAATGTTTTGTGAGTAGAATAAAATTTCCAGTGGTAAACTTAACTGCTTTTTCGACGTTATTTTACAAGCTAACAAAAAATAGGAAAGCCTTGAACCCCTTCCACTAAATTTAGTTAGTATTAAGATTCTTTTACAGGGAGTGCAGTGGAGCTGACGCTGAAATCATTTAGTATTTGGTTATATCATCGCTAGTCACACTGAACTCTTCCGAATTCCACATGTCATGTGTGGTCTGGCGTCTCCTTACCAGCAACAGGTCCCAGGTTCAAACTAGTAAATTCCCTAAAAAACACGCTCAGATCGTCGTTGCGCGAAAGTGGCAGGGAGACACGATATAGAACCAACAGATACCACCATGAATGTTTAGAGACGTACCAACTACACCCGATGATGTGCAACGACGTATTGCCACAGACTGCTCTGACATTTCCGCTTATACACTACCCGCCATTAAAATTGCTACACCACGAAGATGACGTGCTACAGACGCGAAATTTAACCGACAGGAAGAAGATTTTGTGATATGCAAATGATTAGCTTTTCAGAGCATTCACACGTACTGACTTGAGGAAAGCTTCCAACCGATTTCTCATACACAAACAGCAGTTGACCGGCGTTGTCTGGTGAAACGTTGTTGTGATGCCTCGTGTAAGGAGGTGAAATACGTACAATTACGTTTCCGACTTTGATAAAGGTCGGATTGTAGCGTATCGCGATTGCGGTTTATCGTATCGCGACATTGCTGCCCGCGCTGGTCGAGATCCAATGACTGTTAGCAGAATATGGAATCGGTGAGTTCACCAGGGTAATACGGAACGCCGTGCTGGATCCCAACGGCCTCGTATCACTAGCAGTCGAGATGAAGGGCATCTTATCCTCATCGCTGTAACGGATCGTGCAGCCACGTCTCGATCCCTGAGACAACACATGAGGACGTTTGCGAGACAATAACCAACTGCACGAACAGTTCGACGATGTTTGCAGCAGCATGGACTATCAGCTCGGAGATCATGGCTGCGGTTACCCTTGACGCTCCATCACAGGCAGGAAAGCCTGCGATGGTGCACTCATCGACGATCCTGGGTGCACGAATGGCAAAATGTCATGCTTTCGGATGAATCCAGGTTCTGTTTACAGCATCATGATGGTCGCATCCGTGTTTGGCGGCATCGCGGTGAACGCACATTGGAAGCGTGTATTCGTCATCGCCATACTGGCGTATCACCCTGAGTGATGGTATGGGGTGCCACTGGTTATACGTCTCGGTTACCTCTAGTTCGCATTGACGGCACTTTGAAATGTGTACGTTACATTTCAGATATGTTACGACCCGTGGCTCTACCCTTCATTCGTTCCCTGCGAAACCCTACATTTCAGCAGGACAATGCACGACCGCATGTTGCAGGTCCTGTACGAGCCTTTATGGATACAGAAAATGTTCGACTGCTGCCCTGGCCAGCACATTCTCCAGATCTCTCACCAATTGCAAACGTCTGGTCAATGGTGGCCGAGGATCTGGCTCGTCACAATACACCAGTCACTACTCTTGACGATCTGTGGTATCGTGTTGAAGCTGCATGGGCAGCTGTACCTGTACACGTCATCCAAGCTCTGTGGACTCAATGCCCAGTCGTATCAAGGTCGTTATTACGGCCAGAGGTGGTTATTCTGGGTACTAATTTCTCAGGATCTATGCACCCAAATTGCGTGAAAATGTAATCACATGTCAGTTCTACTTGTCCAATGATTACCCCTTTATCATCTGCATTTCTTATTGGCGTGGCAATTTTAATGGTCAGTAGTGTATGTCAGCACGTGTACAGCAGTCGTTCCATGCCAGACTAGAAGCGTGTATTGCCGCGACATGAGATGCTCAACTGTCTCGTTAATTTTCAGAGTCCACATAGCTAATATATGCAGTCGTGTCGATCTTTAGTGTGTGCTACCACAGGTATTGGACAAGTGTCTATGTGGGAACTTTTCAAAAAAGATATATCGTAAACCTGCAATTAACACCGCTGACTTTCTAATTTGCCCTACTTTTAATTTGTTAATCTCGATAATTATTGATTCATTTAAAAAGTGTGTGTTTGCAGAAAAAGTTATAGACTTTCTTAGTGTTATTACAGTGTGTTTACCGGGTAAGGAGACGAGCTCCTGACAACTAATCCATTTCGTGAAAACCACACATCATTAGTACTTATCTTTTTGGTTAACTTTTAACTGATTCGGAGAGAGAGAGAGAGATAGAGAGAGAGGCACAGACAGACAGACAGAGAAAGAAGAACCACTGAGGTAAACTGTATCTTTAAACAACTTTGATTAAAGTGTATGGATACATACGCCTCATAAGAACGTCCGACACTGGTCCACTGGAAGATGCCACGGCAGCACAGGCCGCTGCCGAAATAAGCGAAACCTGTGGTGTCCCACGCGACGCACCACATGCTTCACCACCGCGACATCCCGAGGCACAAGGCTGAAGACATCTGACTGCAGCGGAAGGCACCTTCAGCAGTTCGCCAACTGCGGCCAGCTCCTCCTGCATCTGCACGCAGAATGCACACGTCCTCAAAATCCCACCAGTACTAAGAAAACATAAAAAGAGCTAAATACCGTATGTAACTTGCCGCTCTGCAGCTGCTGCCTCCGTTTTATAACGTACATATATACCGGGTGATCAAAAAGTCAGTATAAATTTGAAAAGTTAATAAACCACTGACTAATGTAGATATAGAGCTAAAAATTGACACACATGCTTGGAATGACATGGGGTCTTATTAAAACTAAAAAAAGTATTGCTAGACGCGTGAAAGACCTCTTGCACTCGTCGTTTGGTGATGATCGTGTGCTCAGCCGCCACTTTCGTCATGCTTGGCCTCCCAGGTCCCCAGACCTCAGTCCGTGCGATTATTGGCTTTGGGGTTATCTGAAGTCGCAAGTGTATCGTGATCAACCAACATCTCTAGGGATGCTGAAAGACAGCATCCGACGCCAACGCGCACCATAACCCCGGACATGCTTTACAGTGCTGTTCAGTACATTATTCCTCGACTACAGCTATTGAGCATTTCCTGTAAAGAACATCATCTATACTTTGTCTTACTTTGTTATGATAATTATTGCTATTCTGATCAGATGAAGCGCCATCCGTCGGACATTTTTGAACTTTTGTATGTTTTTGGTTCTAATAAAACTCCATGTCGTTCCAAGCATGTGTGTCAATTTGTACCTCTACATTATTCCATGATTTATTCAGTTTTGAAATTTATACTGACTTTTTGATCATCCGGCCCAGTATATATATATATATATATATATATATATATAGAGAGAGAGAGAGAGAGAGAGAGAGAGAGAGAGAGAGAGAGACAGAGAAAACCCACAAAGCCAGGCCCAGTATATATATATATATATATATATATATATATATATATATATATATATATATATAGAGAGAGAGAGAGAGAGAGAGAGAGAGAAAACCCACAAAGCCAAGCTATATCTTTAAACAACTTTGATGAAAGGGTATGGGTACATACGCCTAATGAGATATTCACGCTCTATTTTGTTGTATATGAGCTGAACAATTTATAATAATGTATTCACCAACCCAGTAAGGAGAAATTTCACTCTCTAATTGCATTATTGTTATCAAAGCCTCAAAACTGTACTCAGAGGAATTATGACATAAGCTTTATGTTCTGGCAAGGTGCACGCTTGTACCTGAAAAGAAGTAATGACACGTTGCGTGGAACTACACATAAAAGCCTTGTCCTTTCAAAATTCAAAATTCGTGCAACTAATCAAAACATATTCACTTTAAATGCGAACATTTTTAGGTTAGGCTTTACCGTGACTGTTATTGACATTAAATGAAACAATAAGTTTACTGTTACCAGTCACTGTTTATTTGTTTCCACGACGCGTTTCAAAGGTTTAAACCTTTGAAACGCGTCGTGGAAACAAATAAACAGTGACTGGTAACAGTAAACTTATTGTTTCATTTAAAACATATTCAAATCAGTCAACGAACTGCATTTGATGCTCTTTTGTTATTTAAAGACAAAATCAAACTGAAATTTTGCACGCGATTCAAGGTGTAAAATACTGGGAACGAAGAACACGGCAGTGCACAAGTACAGAAACGAATAATACGCAACTTACACAATTTCAATGTATCTGTTTGGAGGGGTCATGGACTGTGCGACTGGTCCCGGCGGAGATTCGAGTCCTCCCTCGGGCATGTGTGTGTGTGTGTGTGTGTGTGTGTGTGTGTGTGTGTGTGTCTCCTTAGGATAATTTAGGTTAAGTAGTGTGTAAGCTTAGAGACTGGTGAATGTAGTAGCTAAGTCCCATAAAATTTCACGCACAATTGAACATTTTTTTGTTTGGAGGGAGTAGGTTTCCAGTGACTGCAGTCTGCAACATGTAACTTTCACTGTTACTTGGAGAATTGTAAGGGAATCTGGAAACTGGAGAGTATTTTCGGCCTGAAGTCTCTCAGTTGCACACAGTGAGGTGCGGCGGCAGTCAGCACACAGCTCTCGCATTCAAGGAGTCGGCCGTTCAAACCCCATCATCAAGCCTCCCAGATATAAGCTTTCAGTGGTTTCCATAAATCGCAAGGCAAATGCCCGGATAGTTCCTTTCAATAAGACACAGCCGACTTCCTTTCATATGTTTCCCCAAATGTCAGCATGTTTTCTCTACACCTACATCTTCACAGATACTTTGCAAGCTAGAGTACGGTGCATGGTGGAGGGTACCTTGTACAACTACTTGTCATTTCCCATCCTGTTCCACTCGCAAGCAGAACGAGGGGAAAACGACTGTCGGCACGCTTCCGTATATGCCTAAATTTCTCGTATTTTCGTGATTCTTACGTGGCATGAATGCTGACGGCAGTAGACTTCAAATGCCGGTTCTCAAAATTTTCTCAATAGTAGTTCTCGAAAAGAACGTCGCCTTCCCTCCACGGATACCCGTTTGAGTTCCCCGAAGCATCTCCGTAACACCTGTTGTTCGAAGCTACTGGTAACAAATCTAGCAGACCGGCTCTGAACTGCTTCGATGTCTTCCAACGCGACCTCGACGTGACGAAAAACCCTAATGTTCCATCTTCCCCCTACATGAAACTCGGTGGAGATAGAAGACGCACACGTGTTCCTCTATCTATCTCTGACACGCACACATACACACACACACACACACACACACACACACACACACACCACAACGCTCCCCGTCTCTCTCTCTCTCTTTCTGCTAGTATGTGTGTGCATGATACACACACACACACAGACACACACACACACACACACACACACAGAGAGAGAGAGAGAGAGAGAGAGAGAGAGAGAGAGAGAGAGAGAGCGAGAGAGGGAGTTGATGCGAGTGCAGGGGTGTGGGTGGGTAGGTCGTAAAAATGTGGAGAACTGCTGTACCCGCGCAGTTAAAACAACTGACTACTTCACTCTAGCAGAGCATCCTGCCTCTAATTATTTTCGCTTACATTTTTCTCTTCTTCTTTTTGAGGAGCAATTCTCTTTCCCTCGCTACGCAGAAAAGGAAGGACGAAACCCGGCAACGGTGCGAGTGTGAACTGTGCGCCGTGAATGGAGACTCCTCATAATGCATGCTTTGAGTCGGACGCTTAAATTCTCATCGCCGCAGCCTACATGCACACATGGTTGTACTCTCATTAAAGCTGCAGTGGTGACGTCCGGGCCGCTGGCTTGTATTAATAGAACGGGCCGGCGAGGGGGGGGGGGGGGGGGGAGGAAGCGGAGGTTGACGAGTGTGGACCGCCGTCAAGCGGAGCACACGGCCTGCATACTGCATGCCCACGCTCATCCACACAGCCGCGTGTGAAAGCAACTGCCTCCACCCCCACCCCCGCCCCCGCCATCCTCCCACCCGACCTACAGATGGGGCTCCGTGCACGTGTTGTAGTGGTACAGCCAGCTGCAGAGGTAACCGCTTTGGTCGCGCGGGCCTAGAAAATCCGCGGCTCTGCTTACACGTAACCGTAATTGTCAACTATGACCAGCACATCGCTCTGGGCTGAATGCCCCATTGGCAGGACGGTGCCTTTTAGCTACAGCCTGCTGTTGCCATCCCATTCGTTGATTAAAACCTGCACGCGTGCAACGTGCGAGATTGTACGTGCATTCGTACGTACGTTGATAACGCATCTCTGACTGTGGCATCCTGTGATTTCGCAAGCATCAGTAGGAACTCCGAGCGAGAAGCTCGTGCAACAAAGCTTCTCCACAACAATAGACAAAGCGTCATGTGCGACGTTTTGAGACGTAATGGCATTGCTCCTCTTCCAACGAAGCAGTCCTCTCACTCTGTGGTGGCGTGTATAAATGAAGGTTTTTACCTGTATGTGATACGGAGACGGACGTAACATGTGATGTGTCTGAGTAATTTGGTTCACGCTACTACCGTATGCACAATACTACCGCCAAATTTCAATACATTATGACCACTGCCCACCGTCAGACTGAACGCCGCCTGCGAGGACGTGACGCGAGAAAGAAGTCTGTAAGCGCAGCGGGTAATTGGGAAATATTTTACCGACGATACGGGTCACAAATGGGGATGTCCACTAACTTCCGCGATATTGACGAGCGAACTGTTATGGACTGGTGCTTGGTGATGAGCATCTCGAAAGAGGCGAAACTGGTACTGGGTCACACGCTGCTCTTGTGAACATCTATGGGAGGTGGCTGAACGGCGGTGTGAACACGAGTAGGCGACAAGATGCTGGACTTCCGCGCCCCATCACAGAACGTGTACGAGTCTGGCTTGACCGCTATGTAATGGTGGATAGGCAGTAGGTCTGACGGCAGCGTGCTTTATCAGTACAGGCACAAGTGTTTCGAACACTCCGTTTAGTACACATCGTTGAACGTCCCCAGCTCCGCATGAATTCCAATGCCGACTTAACGTTGCTAACAGTTACGACTGCATCGGGCGCGGGATTATCGGAAATGGAATGTGGAGAGGTGCGGTTAATCACGTTTCTCGAAATTTCGTACCGAGAATCGTGTCAAGATACGCTGTCGCCCACGAAAACTGCTGCTCGAAAGATGCACCGCGCCACGGACGTAGGCCTGTGGGGACAATAGTACACTATTGCGGACACCAGTCTGGACTTGTATGAGACTGAAGGTTAAGATTACCAAATCATAATTAGCAAAAGCATGACAGTGTTTCACAAAAAACAGAATTTTTTTTAAGAAGGCCTGTCAATTCCTTTTAGAATCAATCTTCTACCCAATGGAGTAATAAACATGCTCTAATCTCAATATTAGCAGGTAGGGCTCATAATAAATCGAAAATATCCTATACTGTTAAGCATTGGTATTTAAATGTTGCAGATATAATGCAATTACCTTCATGCAACTTGCAGTGTTTTACCAGTGGTGTTTCCTTTATAGGGCTATTTTTCAATGGAATATACTACTAAGAGAATAAAATAACCTCAAAAGTCATACCTCAGACGCACAGCCGAAGGCCATCCCAGAAAATGGCCTCACGGGTAGTCAGGTCTCCTGCTCAGGATTGAAACAAATATAGGCTTGTACACAAGTTATCCGAAGAGAAACCACATTGGCATTGTAAATGTTCTAATGAATTTTTTTTTGCATTTGAGGTGGTTATTATTACCACGTTTGTATTATTTGTTGGACATTTCAGGATGGCGTAGAATCTCCGTTCTGCTGTGGTATTCAGAAGAGCAGACTGTGAAAGCCTTACCAATAATCGTCAACAAGCCCAAGATCATGAACATAACACAATTAATTCTTCGCCGGAGACTCTTCACAACGGACGACGGACGACGGATGGGATGTGCCGATGTCGCACATGCCAACGTACCTATTCGGAGCTGAAGGGGCATCCGCTTCGAGTGAGAACCATGCGCGACGCCCATTAGAAATTGATATCTTGGAGGTTGCAGTATACTGAAATTGTGCTTGAACAGTGAAATTTCTTTGACAGTGTCCATCAATAAACCTTTATCCACTGAACGGATATGAGGGAAAAGACACGTTCAGTAGATGCACTGCAACTAGGAATCGCAAGGAAATCTTGGCATATTTCCAAAGTTTCTGACAACGGTTCGACACTTTGACCTTTTTTTTTTCAAATAAAGAACAGCACACTGAAGATGGTCCTATGAGTGACCGAGTTTAAATCATTTTAGGCACTTCAATTCGCTTACTGGCTGCATCGAACTTATTATCAAGTATGTTTTTGGTGAAATGTGTATATTATAATATTGCCAAGTTAAGCTACACTGAAATTCAGATGATGAAATACACCTCCCTGTCCAAAAAGCCGGAAATTTTCTAAAAACAGAAAGGAAGAAACGCCACCCGGACGTTAGAAAAGTAAAAAGTGCATCGAAAGGCCGGACATGTCCCGAAACAGTCTGACAATTGGTAACCCTACCTTTGGTAGTAATCTGTGTCACCATTAGACAGGGTGGTCCATTGATAGATACCGGGCCAAATATCTCACAAAATAAGCATTATCATCATCATCATTTAAGACTGATTATACCTTTCAGCGTTCAGTCTAGACCATAGCCCCCCTTATAAAATTCCTCCATGATCCCCTATTCAGTGCTAACATTGGTGCCTCTTCTAATGTTAAACCTATTACTTCAAAATCATTCTTAACCGAATCCAGGGACCTTCTCCTTGGTCTACCCCGACTCTTCCTACCCTCTATAGCTGAACTCATGAGTCTCTTGGGTAACCTTGCTTCTCCCATGCGTGTAACATGACTCCACCATCTAACCCTGTTCGCCCTGACTGCTGCATCTGTAGAGTTCATTCTCGGTTTTTCTTTGATTTCCTCATTGTGGACACCCTCCTGCCATTGTTCCTATCTGCTAGTACCTGCAATCATCCTAGCTACTTTCATATCCGTAACCTCAATCTTGTTGATAAGGTAACCTGAATCCACCCAGCTTTTGCTCCCATACAACAAAGTTGGTCGAAAGATTGAACGGTGCACAGATAACTTAGTCTTGGTACTGACTCCCTTCTTGCAGAAGGGAGTAGATCGTAGCTGAGTGCTCACTGCATTAGCTTTGCTACACCTCGCTTCCAGTTCTTTCACTATGTTGCCATCCTGTGAGAATGTGCATCCTTAGTACTTGAAACCGTCCACCTGTTCTAACTTTGTTCCTCCTATTTGGCACTCAAACCGTTTATATTTCTTTCCCACTGACATTACTTTCGTTTTGGAGATGCTAATCTTCATACCATAGTCCTTACATTTCTGATCTAGCTCTGAAATATTACTTTTCAAATTTTCAATCGAATCTGCCATCACAACTAAGTCATCTGCATATGCAAGACTGCTTATTTTGTGATCACATATCTTAATCTCACCCAGCCAGTCTATTGTTTTCAACTTATGATCCGTAAATAATATGAACAACAGTGGAGACAGGTTGCAGCCTTGTCTAAACCCCTGAAACTACCCTGAACCATTTACTGTCAAATCTAACTGCTGCCTGACTATCCATGTAAAGACCTTTAATTGCTTGCAAAAGTTTGCCTCCTATTCCATAATCTCGTAGAACAGACAATAACTTCTTCCTAGGAAACCGGTCATATGCCTTTTCTAGATCTATAAAGCATAGATACAATTCCCTGTTCCACTCATTACACTTCTCCATTATTTGCCGTAAGCTAAAGATCTGGTCCTGACAACCTCTAAGAGGCCTAAACCCACACTGATTTTCATCCAATTGGTCTTCAACTAATCTCGCACTTTCCTTTCAACAATACCTGAGAAGATTTTACCCACAACACTGATTAAAGAGATACCTCTGTAGTTGTTACAATTTTTTCTGTTTCCATGTTTAAAGATTGGTGTGATTACTGCATTTGTCCAGTCTGATGGAACCTGTCCCGACTCCCATGCCATTTCAATTATCCTGTGTAGCCATTTAAGACCTGACATTCCACTGTATTTGATGAGTTCCGACTTAATTTCATCCACCCCAGCTGCTTTATTGCACTGCAATCTATTAACCATTTTCTCCACCTCCTCAAATGTGATCCTATTTCCATCATCACTCCTACCTCGAAATCTGAAACATTACTGATCGTATTTTCACCTACATTGAACAACTCTTAAAAATATTCCCTCCATCTGCCCAAGGCATCCACAGGATTCACCAGCAGTTTTCCTGACCTGTCCCAAATACTTGTCATTTCCTTCTTACCTCCCTTTCGAAGACTGCTAATTACACTCCAGAATGGTTTTCCAACCGCTTGACCCGTAGTATCCAACGTGTTTCCAAAGTCTTCCCAAGATTTCTTCTTGGATGCTGCGATTATCTGTTTGGCTTTGTTTGTTTCTTCAACATAACTTTCTCTGTCTACCTGAGTTCTAGTATGTAGCCATTTTTGATACGCCTTCTTTTTCCTTTTACAGGCTGCCTTGACTGTGTCATTCCACCAAGCTGTTAGCTTCATCCTACTTTTACACACTACTGTTCCAAGACACTCTTTAGCCACTTCTAGTACTGTGTCCCTGTACCTTGTCCATTCCCTTTCCAATGACTGCATTTGACTGATCGCTGTTATGTACTTGTGCCTGATTTCCTTATCCTGAAGTTTCTCCACTCTTATCCTCTTACATACGGACCTGACCTCCTGCACTTTCGGCCTTACAATCCCAATTTCACTGCCGATTAAATAATGATCAGGGTCATCAAAGAATCCCCTGAATACACGTGTGTCCCTCACATCCTTCCTGAATTCCTGATCTGTTATTATATAGTCAATGACAGATCTGGTTCCCCTGCCTTCCCAAGTATACCCGTGAATGTTCTTATGTTTAAAAAAGGAGTTTGTGATTACTAAGCCCATACTGGCACAGAAATCCAAGAGTTGTTTCCCGTTTCTGTTGGGCTCCATATCCTCTCCAAATTTACCCATAACCTTTTCATACCCTTCTGTTCGATTTCCAATCCTGGCGTTAAAATCACCCATGAGCAGAACACTGTCCTTGTTCTTTACTCTAACAACTACATCACTGAGTGCCTCATAAAAACTATCCGTCTTATCTTGATCTGTCCCTTTACAATGCGAATATACTGACACAATCCTAATTTTATTGCTAGACACTGTCAAATCTATCCACATCAGTCGTTCGTTTACATACCTTATTGCAACTACGCTGGGTTCCATTTCTTTCCTGATGTAAAGCCCTACACCCCATTGTGCTATTCCTGCTTTGACTCCTGACAGGTAGACCTTGTATTCTCCCACTTCCTCTTCATTCTCACCCCTTAGCCGAATGTCACTAACAGCTAAAACGTCCAGCCCCATCTTACTTGCAGCCTCTGCCAGCTCTACCTTCTTCCCAGAGTAGCCCCCATTGATATTAATAGCTCCCCATCTCATTACCATTTGTTTGCCAAGTCGTATCTTAGGAGTCCCTGGTTTGTCAGTTATAGGTGGGACTCCGTCACCTCCAAAGGTCCGAGGCATTTTGCTCTGATTGTTGCGAGCATCATATTTAAAGTACCAGGGAAGCAGGTTGCTAGCCTTACTTGCCCCGAGTCCCATTGGGTTTTACCCCTAACGGCTGAGGGACTAACCGGTGGATTTGTTAGTCCTTGCCGTACGAGCACAAAGGTGACCACGACTCAGAATACGTCTGAGATGCCAGCCTTATTCCAAAGTAACTGGTATCCCGACTGTCGGGACCACTTACTTGGCCACTCATACGTTGCCCGTGGTTCATGAACTAGGACATGACTACAGGAACCCACGCCATGAACCACACAAAATAAGCATCAAACAAAAAAACTACAAAGAACGAAACTCGTATAGCTTCAAGGGGGAACCAGATGGCGCTATGTTTGGGCCAACTAGATGGCGCTGCCATAGGTCAAACGGATATCAACTGCGTTTTTTTTAAACATAGGAACCCCCCATTTTTATTACATATTCGTGTAGTACGTAACGAAATATGAATGTTTTAGTTGGACCACCTTTTTCACTTTGTGATATAGGGCACTGTAATAGTCACAAACATTTATTTTACTTTACTTAACATTGCAGCTGGATGTCCTTCATGTACTCACAGTCGTCTCTTACAAAGAGGGAAGACATGTGCGCCACCAGTGCCTGAACTTATAAACTTTGTCCTGCCTGCGACAGTTTTTTAACTTCTTTTGTATCGTATTTTCTGAGACAGAAATCAGGGATCAGCTAACTATCTGCCTAAGAGAGGGTGGGAAACCGCCCCAAAACTATAATCAGCCTTTTCGGTGTACCAGCCACGGCTTTTGACCTACGGTGCGGATTTGGTATACATCTGCCTCACCCCCCTGTCCCACAAGGTAGCTCACTGCCCGTTACGCTACACGAGGAGATCAACGTCAATTAATGACTATCATATGCAGTTAATGTCTCATAGGGACCACAAAAGTGCGTTTACACTGGCGTTTGCCTCACATGCAAGAAGAGACATGTGTGTAAGCGCATGCATCTTTTTCGATATGCGGACGAGGCAGAGAAGTTGTTACGGTACGGACTTGGATTCGCAAGGACAATGGTACAAATTCGCTTCCTGACCACCCAGGTGCCTATGACTCCCAAAATCGCTCCAGGCGAATGCCCTGATAGTTCTTTTGAAGAGGACACGTCCGATTTCCTTCCCCATTCGTCCTTAATCCGGGCTTGTGCTCTGTCTCTAACGAACGTGCTACTGATCGTGAAACACTGTTGCGCCGGATAAAGATTTCGTGGGAAAATGCAAAACTTTCTAACATTTTTCTCCAGCCGGTGCGAAGCCAAGTCAAACCACGCCAGGGCATCATGTAGCAGTCAGAACGACAAACAGTCGATCTGCAAATAATACGGCGCGCCTACAAAGCAGTTGCTTCACTTTGGTCGAGTGAGAAGTCCGAAGCGTTATTTCAGCAACATAACAGTGTCATTCCATCAGGACACAGTGCCACAATAATGAGTGGATGTTCCACCGGAGCACATGTCAGCCCACTGGTGTGGCGGAAAAGTGCCAATGTGAAGCACAAAGCGCCATTGTTATGACAGAGATGTGCGGCAAAGAACGCTCATGAAGACAAACCACGAGGACAAACGCAATTATTCTCCGAGGACATAACGTTGTTGCCTCGGACAGACAGTAATAAATACTTAGCATATCAACCCCATTTTCGATACAGTTACACTGGGATGAATACCCCGATATGTGCCTTATAACTTCTACCTTCGAGATAGCTGCCTGCCTGGTTCGGCAAACCTGGCCGCTGTCAGCTGCCAACACTTCATCCACTGACGTGAAGACTTGGGGACTTCCATTTTCAGCTTGCTGAGAGCCGAGATGATGGTGGTTGGCGTATCATCAACCTGTCGCAAAATTCCCTCCAACTTGGATATGCGACCAAACTTCACAGCCTACCTCTTGTAGAGAGGCTGCGCCATAGCTCAGCCCTAGCCACTACATTCCACGCAGAGCTGCTGGAGTTGACTGAGGCACACCCCTAGAGTCCTAACAAAGGCAGTCGATGATCTGATTGTCTACCGCCCTCGCCACGGCTGCAGAGAAGATGATTCAATTGTAACACTAAAATCAAATAAGTGTAGTCTTGCTAATGTTACTTCATTAGTGAACATAGAACTAAAAGACCTTCATCAAAGTAGTTAACGTGTTGCCATACTGTAGTTTTAAGGGTCTCAGTCCAGGCTCTTAAAACTCTAATCTTAATTCTAGCCCCCCTTCGACAGCCGCTATTATTTCGACAGAAAGTCATCGTAGAAAGATGTTGGCAATGCCTCAAGTCTTCAGAGAACTCTTCAAAAAGCCAGATCTTCGCGGCAGCTTCCCGAGTAATCTCTGTGAATTACTTTGCGTCCGCTTACAGAGCTGTAGCATAGCAACACAAATTTGTATAACCTTTACTCTCTGCACTACTAAGTTCAGCAACATATTTTATAATGGAAATCAGTAAGTGTATGTACACTTGAGTTATTTCAAAAATTTTGCTCGAAGGTGAATTTCAGTGAGCTTCAGTACGTCTCGTGATAAGAGAGACTATGATGAAATCCACAAAATGTTGAAGTTAAAGGTACGCCTACACCGCGGACTTGCTGGTGGAATATCTCTGCGCCCTCTGCTTAAACGCCGTGGGTGCGAATTAAATCACTTTTGCAGAGTATGTGTAGGTTACACGCTGCAGCATGGACTCGCTGGGGTACCGACTTTGTTCATCAGCCAATTACTCTGCGTTTACTTTCTAACCACTGTCAGAATTTGTAGCACCGTTTTTCATCGAACCATTTTCAAGAGTAAAACTGGAATTATTGCTATCCAGTCAATGGCTTTCGATTGTTCCATTTATCCCGTTCTTCTCCCTCTCTTACTTCAGATGTAATGTTAGGCCCAGTGCTAGTTTAAGGGCGGTATCATAATTTGTCATGTGATATCCATCTCCATTATGTGAAGCAATTTTAAGGCGGATCGGTATCTCAAATTTTTCCTTAGCTTCCATTGCTAATAAAGAAAGCCTAATAAGGAGCTGCCACCGCATGCAACGAGTTCATCCTTATTGTGTTATATTCCTTCATTAATTGGTCAGTCCTGAGCTTTGTTGTCAGGACAACTGGGTGATGATACTCAACGAACACACATGGAAAGCCTTCTCTCACCATAGTTTGTCTCGTCGGCGGATAAATCTCTTTTGATAAATAACTTGCTCCTTACAGTTTCTGACTAATTTTGACAACGGAAACCAAATAAATAAAAGCAACGGTTACCCAAAGATCCAGCACTCCCATGCTCCGATGAATCCAGTGCGCATTTTCATTGATAGATTTTAGGCATAATATAAATTCTCTGGAACGGAGAGGGAAGTGAAATAATTTTAATGGCAATTAATATTCACTCAAAAGTCTTATTATTTATTACAAAAGTTAATACCAGATCGAATATACGCAAAATATAAACTTGCTTTAGTCTTTACTATACACGAGGGAAGTGTGAATATCGTAAATTTTCATGATAATTCAGCACGAACAGGACCTTTATTCGCTTGAGATAATGATCTACTTTAGAATGGGTTTACGGACAAGCACACACTCAGGGAATACAACAGACAGCAATTAGCAACAGGGGAAAACACGTCATGCGACACAACGTTAAATTTTAGGGAGCCGTAAACCAGTCTTTTAATACAATGAGTGTTGTTGCTCATTAAGCCGCGCGGGATTAGCCGAGCGGTCTCAGGCGCCGCAGTCATGGACTGTGCAGCTGGTCCCGGCGGAGGTTCGAGTCCTCCCTTGGGCATGGGCATGGGTGTGTGTGTTTGTCCTCAGGATAATTTAGGTTAAGTAGTGTGTAAGCTTAGAGACTGGTGACCTTAGCAGTTAAGTCCCATAAGATTTCGCACACATTTGAACATTTTTTGATTTGTTACTCATTACACTGGCGAGCCTGAGTAGTCTCTAGCTGACGTGGTTTAATGTGAAGCTTAGACTGGTTTCTGACCACATCGTATCTGACACCATGTCAAGAGAAATCACCAATTTACTCAACACTATATCTAGAATATAAGTAACTTAATACAAAGTTAGTCACACTACGCACTTCATAGTGCTGATACGAACAGCCTTAAACGTTACCTAAGTTATAAATCTCAATCCTACTTACCATCTAACACCGCAGTAGGAAACTGTATACGCAGCATCTCTTTAGGTCCGACGAAAACATTGACAAGCTTCGTCCTGACGCTGTGTCCGGAGTCAGTTCTTTATGGAGGGGCAGCAAGTGACCCATTCCCGACCCATTCGACCGATAAGAAAATCAGTAATGTTGGAAAATCGGGGGTGGTCCTTGCCAGACGCTCTTTCTGAATAGAGAAAAAAGTTAAAGAACGTTCTAGAAAATTCTCCATGCGTTTCTACTGTGCCAAACAAAGGACTGGGTTTTTAAAAACAGGGGATGGTTCTCTTCTACTATGGAGAAGCCGGTCGGAGTGGCCGAGCGGTTCTAGGCGCTACAGTGTGGAACTTCACGACCGCTACGGTCACAGGTTCGAATCCTGCCTCAGACATGAATGTCTGTGATGTCCTTAGGTTAGTTCGGTTTAAGTAGTTCTACGTTCTAGGGGACTGATGACCTCAGAAGTTAAGTCCCATAGTGCTCAACCATTTACTATAGAGACTCACACCCATCAGGCATGTTAGAGGAAACCCTGCAAAGTATCCCCACGCTCCCAGAGGAAAATGGAAGGGGAACTGCCCCTAATTTGAAGCTACGTTGCCATATTGCCAGACCACACATGTGAGTACACTGGCACTTGATACATGAAAATAAATAGGGCTGCTGATCGCAGTAGCTAACTGGAAAACGAACACAAAATGTCCAGCAGAATTCCTACTGCAAGCATCAACATGTGACACAAAAATACGAGTCTAATAGAAATATTGAGTAAAACAGTAGGTCTGGGAAAGATGATGAAGAGGGTACGGAAACAAGGTGCCCCTTTCAGCACTGTTATTCGCCTCTTGTCTCCACGCTTTCCCCACCATGCTTTCCCTACAATTAATAATTATGCATTCTAAGGCAAAAAATAAACAAGAAATACGCACAACTAAGTAATTATCAGCAAGGGGTGGACATCGGTAGATATGATATATATGTACAGATGAATTAACGATTACAATTCCATAAAAATTGGATGATTTATTCAAGAAAAAGAGCTGCACATTTTGAGTGACGCGTTTGTCCACCTGTGGCCCTTGTGCAGGCAGTTAATCAGCTGGGTATTGATTGGCAGACCTGTTGGATACCATCCTGAGGGATATCGTGCCAAATTCTGTAAAATTGGCGTTCTAGATTGTCAAAATCCAGAGCTGGTTGGACGGCCCTGACCACAGTGCGAAATGTTATGAAAATACCATTGTAGATTATTTAATATACAGAGGGGTCGAAAAAAATGTATCCACTGTTTAAAAGTCTATTACTTGGAAACTAATTGACGGAGTTGTATCATTTTTGGTGAAAGTATAGCTTAAAGTCCAACATGAAGATATCACTGTAGGTGATCGAATGGTCACCATTAACATCCACACACAAACAATGTCGCCGAACTGTAGCACGAACTACTGACTGCAACGTGTTCAGTTGGATATTTGCACATGAATGTACGATGGATTCTCGAAGGTCATCCAATGCGCGTGGCTTTTGTCGATAAACGGCGTCCTTTAGTGTTCCCCACAGGTAAAAATCCAGAGGAGTAATTCTGGGGAACGTGGTGGATCACGGCACCTCTACGGCCTCTTCATCTTCCTGGTAGATTTTCGTCGAGATACGCCCTAGCACGATTTTGGTATTGGGCTGGGGCACCATCTTGTTGAAAGTAAACTCTTCCGTCTCCATACAAGTCTAGGATGGTAGTGGCAGGTAAAATGGATGTCTGAAGCTTCTGAAGGTACACCTCAAAAGACAATCCACATCACACATTTACTCCTGGCAAATTCACGGCTTTTTCTACATGGACATTCGGATTTTCGGCGGCCCAGTAGATGCAATAGTGGCGATTGAATGTACCATTGAGTTTGAACTGTGCCTCATCAAACTACACAATCATCTCTGCAAACTCTTCATCGTTGCGTACCATGTTAGTAAACCATTCGCAGTACTCCATTCTACGATCTGAGTCGTCCTCGTTCATTGCGTGTAGCAATCGTGGGATGTAGCACTTCCACTTTGCTGTCTTCAAAATTCGCCGAACACTTGAGCGACTCACTCCAGTTTCACGAGCACACTGTCTCACAGACCTCTGTGGTGAGCGAGTCAGTTGCTGTAACACACGACGGGACTTAGCTGGACTTGTTACTGTTAGAAGTCGTCCAGGTCGTTGTTTGTGTACATATTTACCACAGCCTTCGGCTTGAAATTTGTCTCGAATACGACGAATCGTTAAACGTGTCGGTGGCTATGTTTGATACACATTTCGTCATTGCCGTTGAACCTCATTAATGTTTTCGTACTGAAAATACCACATCAAAACCGACTTCCTTTCATCGAGTGTAAGCCTTGCGCCAGCCATGTTTACTGGAGTAAAAAGGTGCAACTAAGATCAAAACACACTATCTGGCGACTGTCATCTGACAAAACAAAACAACTCAATACAACGCTTGTGTGGCGATTGCCGGAACTACAAACTAGTACATCACCAAGATGAGACAACGCTGTCAATTAGTTTGCCAGTTTTAGGGCTTTTAAACAGTGGATACATTTTTTGGAACCCTCTGTATATAGCCGCTGAAACAAAAAAAGTTTATTTCAATAATTTAGCAGAAATATATGAAACCTACTATGCGATACAACAACAGTAAGTACACTCTCGCATTCACTTAAGAATGTTTAGCAAAGTACGGACGTAGAGGTGGATACGACAAAATATTTCATTCGGTGCACGTGTTTTCTCGACGATTAGTGGGGTCGGAAGAAAGCTGCGCGTGGCGAGCTGGCGGAGTATCTTTTCTGGCCGTAAAACCGGCGCTGAGACGGCGCCGACAAAGAGGGCGCCCACAGTGGGGAACTTATTAATTAGTTCCGAGAAGTTGACTGCGGAATGCCGGCGCGCTGCGTTTACGCGCGAGCGCCGAGCGGCGGATGGCGGAGGGTGCGAACGGCGGCGAGTCGCGACTGCGCCGCGACGCAATATCTGAAAGGCGCCAAACCGTATTTCTGGATATAGTGCAATATTCATTAGTTCTTCGCGGTTGAAATTTAATAAAGCCGTTGTTCAAAGCTGTGCTCATGAATAAACCAAAACAATTTCGCGCGCCCTTATAAATATTCACGGTGTTAAGACGGGGCGGGAGATGGCCTATGTCACCTCCCGCTGCGGCAGACTTAGGGCCGCCACCGCAGAGGGGCTCCGCCCCGGCGCTGGAAGGGGCCATCGCCCGCAGTAGCTCGATCCCAGATTCACCTGTCGTTCGGTGGATAACGCTGCCAGTAACTTCTGAATGAAATATGCAGAAACTGAACAATTTCACGATTTGACGCCTCGTCGTCTGCTTCTGTTTTCCCCTTCTATTCTAAAACAAATTGTTCCAACATCTTATACTCTCATAGTAGACTTCTCTACATAGGGTACGTAGTTTCGGTGTAACTGTAAGTGTTCCACACAGTTCAGTATTTGGTCTGCTACATCCATCTTATACTTGATTTCAGCTACAGTCGTTCACTCCAGTGCTGTTTCTTAAAAGGACAGTACAAGAACAGTTGTCATAGATTTATGCAAGGAACTAAACGGCATCTATACGACACTAGTCACCTTGTGATGTGAGGCTCAGTGTAACATGTCGTGTGAAAGTGTGATAGGACCGCCATTATTTTCTACATACATAAATGATCTGCCAAACAGGATGGGCAGCATTCTGCAGTTGTTTTCTGATGATGTTACTGTGGTGTACGGTAAGGTGTGGAAGTTGGGTGACTGTATGACGATACAAGATGATTTAGACATAATCTCAAGGTGGTGTGATGAATGGTAGCTAACTGTAAATGCAGAAAAATTTAAGTTAATGAAGGTTGGATGAAGGATGAAATATGTCCTATTCGGATACAGCTTTAGATGTGTCTTACTTGACACAGTCACGTCGTTTAAATATCTGGGCGTAACGTAGAAAAGCGGTATGAAATGGAACGAGCATGTGAGGATAGTGTTATGAAAACGAATGATTTATTGGGACGACTTTGGTTTATTGGGAGAAATCTAGGAAAGTTTAGTTCATTTGTAAAATGGTTAAAATGTGTCTTAGCATTATGGCACTTAACATCTGAGGTCAACAGTCCCCTATACTTAGAATTAAACCTAACTAACCTAAGGACATCACACACATCCATGCCCGAGGAAGGATCCGAACTTGCGACCGTAGCAGCAAGCAGCAGCGCGGTCCCGAACTGAAGCGCCTAGAACTGCTCGGCCACATCCACCTACCGGTTCATCTGTAAAGGAGATCGCTTTTAAGACACCTTTTCTTGAGTACTGCTCGAGTGTTTGGGTTCAGTAGGCGATCGGGTTAAAGGAAGACATCAGCACAGTTCAAATACGGGCAGCTGGATTTGTTACCGGTGGTTCGAACAATACATAGGTGTTACGGAGATGTTTCGGGAACTCAAATGGTAATCCCTGGAGAAAGAAGCGACGTTCTCAAGAGGAACACTACAGAGAAAATTTAGAGAACCGGTATTTGAAGCTGACTGCAGAACGATTCTTTTACCTCCAACATACATTACGCATAAGGACCACGAAGATAACGAACGAGAAAGTGGCGCTCATACAGAGGCTTATAGCTAGTCTTTTTTCCCCTTTGTCCTATTGGCGAGTGGAACAGGAAATGAAATTAGTGGTACGGGGTACGCTCTACCACGCACCATATCGCGGGGAGTGACGTTGCTGGTAAGCCTCCGTGTGAGCTCAAAAGATATTTATTTTACCTTCATGGGTTTTCACAAAATATGAGTAAGAGGAAACAATGTGCTGGTTAACTCTTCTACCAACACATTCGTCTTCTAATTTTAACACTAAATCACGTCGTGATGCACAATGTTTCTGTTCTAGGGTCTGCCACGGGAGCTGACCAGGCATCTCTGGGACGCTTTCGGGGTTACTAAATCAATTTGTTTACCCACTCAATCGTGTCCTCTTGTTTCGTCACTAACAATCTGACTCTGAATGACTCCTGAGTAGTACACAAGGTTCTGTTAGCTCTAATTGACTATTAGTTTAAATTCAGGTGGAATGAGTGCATTCACGAGGCTGAAGGTAGAGAAGAAGCTAAAAAGAAAGAAGATGATGCTTCAAAGTTCCGGATTTGGGATGAAAATCGACCCTGCCCTTCAAAGTCATCATCCCTGCATTTAGGGAAAACAGGGAAGGCCATAATCAGCAGGCCAGAAGGGGGTTCAAAGCGCCGTCCACCGAGATACTACTCCTTCGTCTTACCACAACACCGTTTCGGTCCCTGACCTCTCTCAGGAGCTGAATATAACTAAACGCTACACTCGACACTGGTGACCTACTGGAAGACATTCATTTGACATGTTTCATTACGTGGTCTAAAATGAGAAAGAAGCTGGGGTATTTGTCTCCAGACACAACCGATAATTTTTGTCCAGACGTCGACTTTCAGGGCTGCGAGTAGTACCCTAACAGATCACAATAAATTCTATATTTGTGATTACCTGTGTTTGCGTGTCTCGTTGTGTGTTTTCTGAGAAACCTGTTTTCTGCCCAAAAATTGCAGCATGACATGCTGTGAAGCTTGACACTTGTTTCGCCCATTGGCCCGTCGACTATGTAATTGCAACGGGGAGCATCGAGAGCTGACGTCTGCAGTGAGGTTACTGAGGTTTGGGTGGGCGTGCCCACATGGTGCCAAGGTTGTTCCGACTACACTGCACAAGTTTCGCTGGTATGCTGCAACATATCCTCCATAAAGCCCCGATCTCTCCCCGACATCCATATTTTTGAAGCCCTCAAGACAGACATTTGTGGCACTCAATTTCCTTCAGATGAGGAGGTGCACACCTATGTACAACCATATTTCCGTAAGTGATAGAAAACATATTTTCATGTAGGCAGTGACATAATTGTGTTAACAGTTATGGCGATTACTTTTGAAACAATAAACAGCTTACTTACTTTTTCCATCTGCTCTTTTACGTTTGACTGCCCCTAATACTGTGTATTGCATTATACATCTAAGAAGTATTCTCATACTTATTTGAAATTCTCAAGCATAAATTTTCAGGACTACCTTCATGGGGTTAGAAATTTCTATCTGTCTATGCGAAATTATTTTATAATTTTAGCACAATTTAAAATGTGTTATATAACAAATTTATTTTTATTAAAATAATATTTTCTGATTTTAGTGGTGTGTGTGTGTGTGAAAATTCTCGATGGATTTTAAACATTATGATAGGATCATAGTTTTAATTTAAATTAGTATTTAGATATATACTGGCATTTCATCTGCGGCTTCGCCATTAGTGTGGGATTATTCTTTCTAGGAAGGCACAATGTCGCATCCGACCTACTCTGATCTACTTCCACTTTTAAGCAGTTGACCTCCACTCAAAACAAGGGTTGCGTTATCTAATGGATAAAGCGCGAGGGCATATGACGTCACAAGCTATTTCGCAACAACTTCTCAGCTCTTGAGTGTGAAGTTTCTGGCTCCAGTCCCATCATGTGTAAATATTCTAATTTTCACGCAGTTTCATCAAACTTCGGCGACAACTTTTAATGCAGGAAATTACGAGATGTTTTATTGCCCTCCCCCCCGTCTTCCCCCCGCCCCCCAGGAAACAACTCCTAAGCACATATGATTGAAGCAAATGAAAATTAAAGTGTTTACACATGCTGTGGTCTAAAACTGGAACCATTAGGCTCAAAGAGCAAATACTATTGCAAAACAGGTTGTGACATCGTATGCTCTTGGGTACTTGAGCTATTAGATTGCGTAAAACTTGTTTTGAGAGTGGAGGGAAACTGCTTAAAAGTGAAAGTTGGGTAGAATAATTAGTATGTGACCTTGAGGGCTGCCAAAAATAACCATCAGATCCAACTTCTGCCCATTAATGCGTATGTAACATATATTGCATAAATCTCCCCCTCGCCCTCTGTCCGCCCATCTCGTCTCCACCCATCTGTCTGCTCAGCTGTGCCCGTCCACTCACACACAGCCTGGAAAGTATTTCTATACTACCAGCACAGCATGCCAGTCTTGCATGGCAACCGAGATGTCAGGCGTCAACAGACTTTTTCACCTACACGCCGATTCCTAGCAAAGAGACAGGCAAGAAAGCCAGTTAATACTGCATTGTCATCCAGTTCTGAGCAATGTTTAAAATTTCATGTCTTTACCTCATCAGTGAACTGTAAAATTTATATCAAATAGAGACAGGGAGAACAAAGTGAGGTAATAAAAAAGTCTTAGTAAAACAGAAACGATTTAGACCGAATTAGGAACCTAAATACGAGCAAACCAAAGTCAGCTTGAAAAAAAGACGCATTACATCGGACTACATTAAAGAGCGTTGGTGCTGAAGCGAAGTTGGCGATAAAGAATGAGTTAAAGACAAGAAACGCTGCCCCAAAACAGTACAGAACATGAAATTTTTGTCACATCCGATTTATTCTGTTAAGAGAGTAGCAATTGCGTAAATAGTCATTCGGATTCTAAACAAGAAATTACTGTAACACAGCTAAGAACATCACAGTTCATGCAGCATCATATAATCATTCAAATTATAAGGGTAATGCATTTTCATAATGATCCGGGGTATACAAAAATCAAAACAAGCTTCGGTGAAATTGAAAAGGAAGCCATTAACATTAGGAGTCCAATGGGAGTTCCACTGCTCAACACACATAAGATAGCGGATAGGTAGAAAGAATACATTGAAGGCTTCTCTGTGGAGGAGGAGTCGTCTGCTGATGTGTTACAAGACAAAACGGGAGTAGATGTAAGATACGCAGGTGATCCATTATTAGAGTTAACAGTGCTTTGGAAAACTTGAGATCAAGGAAGGCAGGAGAGATCGATAACAGACTTCGAAATTAGTAAGATCATTCGAGAAAGTGGCACCCAAACGACTATTCAGTTTGGTAGAATTTATGAGACTGCAGACATAGCGTAAGACTATCAGAAGAAAAAATATCATCTGCACAAACACAAAGATAGCATGGGCAGATAACTGCGAGAACTATCGCACAGTCAGTTCAGCAACACAGGGATCCAAGATGTAGAAGGGAATAATACATAGAAGAATGGGAAACAAATTGAGGATCTGTTAGCAGACGTTCATTTTGGCTTCCGGAAGGATAAAAGCGTCATAGAGACAGTTCTGACTCAGAAAATCAAGACACGTTCATAGAATTTGTCGACCTAGAAAAAGCGTTCTATAATGTAAAATAATGGAAACTTTTGAAAGATATAGCGAAAGACGGGTTACATACAATACACGCAACAGCCAAGAGAGAACAATAAAACTGAAGACCAAGAACAGAGTTCTTGAATTAAGAAGAGAGTGTAACATATCGGAAAATCAGTGATGTAAATAAAGATAAGGTTCAGAAGTGGAATTAAAAGTTGCAGTCAAATAGTATTAATGATAAGACTATCTGTTGACTGGACTTGTTGAATAGTTTGTGAAGTGTAACGAGTACAGAATATGAGCTGACAGTAAACCGAGGCAAGACGAAGGAGCTACAGAAATGATATTAAAATAAACTTGACTTCAAACGTGGTGACAAGAGAAGAAATTCTGCTGCAGTGGGATCGAGACAACACATGACTGATGAAGCACGGAGGACATGAAAAGCTGACTAGTAAAGGCTGACAGGGCATTCGTGGCCAAAAGAAGAAATTTCTAAGAATGTACATCTGGACTGCAGCATTTTATGGTAGTGAATTATGAACTGTTGGAAAACAGTAAAAGAAGAGCATCGAAGGGTTTGAGACTTGGTGATATAGGATATTGAAAAATGAAAAGGAATGATGATGCTACGAGCAGAATGGTCGAAGAGAGCAACATGTCGAAAACACTGGCAAGAAAAAGCGACGGAATGACAGGAAATGTGTTAAGACAACAGGGAATAACTTCCATGCCATGATGCTGAAATGAGCTATACAGGGTAAAACGATGGAGGAATACAGAGACTGGTATTTACAGGGTGATCCATTGGCCGTTACTGGGCAAAATATCTCACGAAATAAGCGTCAAACGAAAAAACTACAAAGAACCAAACTTGTCTAGCATGAAGGGGGAAAACAGATGGCGCTGTGGTTGGCCCACTAGGTGGCGCTGCCATAGGTCAAACAGATATCAAATGCGTATTTTTTAAAAAATAGGAACCCCCATTTTTATTACATATTCGTGTAGTACGTAAAGAAATATGAATGTTTTAGTAGAACCACTTTTTTTCGCTTTGTGATAGATCGGGCTGTAACATTCACAAACGTATGGCTCACAATTTTAGACGAATAGTTGGGAACAAGTAGGTTTTTTAAATTGAAATACAGAACGTAGGTACGTTTGAACATTTTATTTCGGTTGTTCCAATGTGATATACGTAACTTTGTGAACTTATCATTTCTGAAAACGCATGCTGTTACATCGTGATTATCTGTAAACACCACATTAATGCAATAAATGCTCAAAACGATGTTCGTCAATCTCAATGCATTTGGCAATACGTGTAACGACATTCCTCTCAACAGCGTGTAGTTTGCCTTCCGTAATGTTCGCACATGCATTGACAATGCGCTGACGCATGTCGTCAGGCGTTGTCGGTGGATCACGATAGCAAATATCATTCAACTTTCCCCACAAAAAGAAATCCGGGGACGTCTTATCCGGTGAACATGCGGGCCATGGTATGGTCCATCGACGACCAATCCACTGTCATGAAATATGCTATTCAATATGCTTCAACCGCACGCGAGCTATGAGCCGGACATCCATCATGTCGGAAGTACATCGCCATTCTGTCATGCAGTGAAACATCTTGTAGTAACATCGGTAGAACATTACGTAGGAAATCAGCATACATAGCACCATTTAGATTGCCATTGATAAAATGGGGGCCAATTTTCCTTCCTCCCATACTGCCGCACCATACATTAACCCTACAAGGTCGCTGATGTTGCACTTGTTGCAGCCATCGTGGATCTTCCGTTGCCCAATAGTGCCGGTTTACGTTACCGCTGTTGGTGAATGACGCTTCGTCGGTAAATATAACGCGTGCAAAAATTCTGTCGCGTAATTTCTCTTGTGCCCAGTGGGAGAACTGTACACGACGTTCAAAGTCGTCGCCATGCACTTCCTGGTGCATAGAAATATGGTACGGGTGCAATCGATGTTGATGTAGCATTCTCAGCACCGACATTTTTCAGATTCCCGATTCTCGCGCAATTTAAGTGCTACTGATGTGCGGATTAGCCACGACAGCAGCTAAAACACCTACTTGGTCACCATCTTTTGTGCAGGTCGTGGTTGACGTTTCAAATGTGGCTGAACACTTCCTGTTTCCTTAAATAACATAACTACCCGGCGAACGATCCGGACACTTGGATGATGCTGTCCAGGATACCGGGAAACGTACATAACACACGCCCGTTGGGCATTTTGATCACAATAGCCGTACATCAACACGTTATCGACCTTTCCCGCAATATGTAAACTGTCCATTTTAACACGGGTAATGTAATACGAGGCAAATACCGTCCGCATGTTACGTGATACAACGTACTTATACGTTTGTGACTATTACAGCGCCGTCATAAAGCGAAAAAAGTTGTTCTTTACGAACTACACGAATATGTAATAAAAATGGGGGTTCCTATTTCAATAAACGCAGTTGATACCCGTTTGACCTATGGCAGAGCCATCTAGCGAGCCACTCATAGCGCCATGTGGTTTCCCCCTTCAAGCTAGACGAGTTTGGTTCCTTGTAGTTTTTCGTTTGATGCTTATTTCGTGAGTTATTTGGCCCGGTCACTATCAATGGACCATCCTGTATACAACATATTACTGAGGACGTAGATAGCAAGTTCTACTGTAGGATGAAGGTATTTGCACTGAAGATGAATTCGTGGTGAGCCACACGCAAGGCTGCTATGCGATCGGCATCCCGCAGACTTTTCTCAGTTTTGATGGCGTCCGGCAGCGTCCTGGAATGGCGACAGGCTCCTTGGTGGGGAGAGGGGCTTCCTGGTGGAGAGGTGAGTCTTTATACAACAGCCCGGTATAAACCCGCACCATTTTTTGTGCCTGGAGAAATGAGATTGAATGGAAATAAACACATTTTTGATAAATCTCACTGAAAATTCGGTGGTGTGTAGGTAGTATCGGTGGTCTCCATTAAAGCCTGACAGGCGCAGTAGGACGCTCTCAGAGGGTTAAGTAAGAATTTAATTACGTATATAGATGATAATAATAATAGTGTCGCTCCTTCGGCGGGTTAAGTACGAACTTATATCTGTATAGGTAATAATAATAATGATGATAGTAATAATAATACTTCAGCGTGCCGCAATTGCCTTGTGCAAATCCTTCTAATGGACGCCATTCCGGCCACTCCGGTGTCATTAACCTACCCCGTTATCCAACCTACAAAAAAAGAACCTATAGTTTGCAAGAAGCCGGTTTTTCCAACTAGCCATCAACTCTGCAAGTGCTTTCTGCGCTGACAAGCTATCTTCTCCTTTTCAGTGGCACGCCTGATCGCGTGCTGCAGGGAGTCCCTATGAAACTAGCAGACATCTTGGTGAATCAATTGAGCATACAAAGGAAACGCCTGTTATCCTACTAGCTTTAATCCTGGCCGTAATCGCTAGCTTATGGTGAAAGAACCCGTTGCAGTCAATGCAAAAAGATTTCGCTCGCAGCTACCAAATGAAATTCATCGATCTGGCAAGACATAATTTATCCAATAAGTGAAATAATGAGTTGACAGTCAAACAAAGATGAATTAACGCAGATTAATGCAGGTCCCCACCGGCGACAGTCGCTGCACAATTCATATACAAATGTCAGTCACTGCCGGCCGCGATTCTAGGAGCTACAGTGTGGAACCGCGCAACTACTACGGTCGCAGGTTCGAATCCTGCCTCGGCCATGGGTGTGTGTGATGTCCTTAGGTTAGTCAGGTTTAAGTAGTTCTAAGTTGTAGTGGACTAATGACCTCAGATGTTAAGTCCTATAGTGCTCAGAGCCATTTGAACCATTTTGTCAGTCACTAAACAAGTGGCACTCCATTAAAATTCATAAACTGACAACACATACAAATGAAACAGCAGACAAACCCCATGATTGGGATTGTATGGAAAAGGACATATACGTTTTAACATCAATAATTTAGCAGCTATCTCCATCATTAATTAGTAACATAACCGATTATTCGACCCGTTGTCCTCATAAGAAGACAAACAGTATAAGAATACTCGTCCTGTGACTTGCACAGTGAGATACATCATATCTACATCTAATCTACAACATTAAATTTTTAGACAACATAGTTGTGTGGAGCTAACAGCGATTAATTTACTTATAATCAATTGTCCAAAATGACAGTCACAGTCCCAAAATAAATAATGCTGTTGTGACTGTCATTTTGAATAATTCATCTACGTGATTACTCTGCTATTCACAATAAAGTGCCTGGCAGAGGATTCAATGAACCACCTTCAAGCTGTCTCTCCGCCGTTCCACTCTGGAACGGCGCGCGGGAAAAACGAGCACTTAAGTTTTTCTGTGGGAGCCCCGATGTCTCTTATTTTATTGTGATGATCATTTCTCCCTATGTAGGTCGGTGCCAACAGAATGTTTTCACAATTGAAGGAGCAAAAATGAAATTTCATGAAAAGATCCCGTCGCAACGAAAAACGTCTTTGTTTTAATGATTGCCACTCCAATTCACGTATCATGTCTGTGGCACTATCTTCCATATTTCGCGATAATACAAAACGAGCTGCCTTCTTTTCGATGTCATCCGTCAGTCCCACCCGATAGACACTAGGAACAGCAGAGAATGTAACATTTCTAACGAAAAGATGTCTCTCCAAACTATTCGACGTTCCTGCGCCAATCTCTCGGTCGCACTGCAGTGCCGTCTTGCCACCGTTGGATGGTGTGGTTGGAGGCAGACGGCGCGCCTCTGACGTCCACCGGAGTGTCGCATTGGGCGTGGGCAGGATTGCCCATACAGCAGCGGTGCTTGCTGACTCCGCGGGCCATTGCCGTACATGCTGTTCCGAAAGAAAAACTTAAAAAACGTGAATCGCCAAGTCACTTGTCGTCCCAGAATAAATGCCTAGTGCTCGGCTCTTTGTATGGCCGACGAAACTCGAGCATCGCTCACGTCTCTCCTTCGCGGCCAATCGTAGGGCAATCCCGAAACGCTCGTACAGTTACAGCAAATTATATGTACTTTTGCCTCTCGCCTAAGTGTTAACTGTGGGCCAACCAATCAGCAACTTCTGCACGAACCAGCAACCGGCTGGCTTTATTCCCACGATGTGGCTGTCGTTCGCCCTGCTTTTAAGATTTCTGGTAGTAGGAACAGAAAATTTTAAAGCTCTACATTTCCACAGAAGACTCTGAGTCTGTATTCTCCAGACCATATTAAATTGACCTGCCTTCCAGCTGAATGTTTGTTTGCTCTCAGCTGCCTCCCACTCCACGTTGGCTCTGGCTAACGGGGATCCTCGGCCTGCCCTCGTGCTTGGGTAATTACTGTGCGATTACAGTTTCGCCAGAACTGGTACCACAGATCTACTTTCGTTTCGGCTACAAGCGGCTTAGCCGTGGCAAGGTGAGCGCCAGAACTCGTGTCTCGCCAGCAGGACGCCTGTCAAAACGATGTTATGGAGGCTTACCTGCGTCAGAACCAGTGGGAACCGCAAGTTCACCGGCCCAACATGTAGCTCCAGAATCCGTTCCCACATGCTGAAGTGTTCTAACATTCTGCGTGGTGTCTGTTTGTTCTATGTCGTGTCTCCCTACCACTTTCCCACAACGACGCTCTGAGCGTGTTTTTTAGGGAATTGACTAGTTTGAACCTGGGTCCGGTTGTTGGTAAGGAGACCCCAGACCACACATGACATGCAGAGTTCAGAAGAGTTCAGTGAGACTTGCGACGATATAACCAAATACTGAATGATTTCAGCGTCGGCTCCACTGCACTCCCTGTAAAAGAATCTCAATAGTAACTAAATTTAGTGGAAGGGGTTCGTGGCTTTCCTATTTTTAGTTAGCGGGTAAAATAACTTCGAAAAAGCAGTTAAGTTTAGCATTGGAAATTTTATTCTACTCACAAAACATTGTTTATAAATTGCACTATTGATAATAGGAAATATTTTTTTTAATGCAGGATGATAAAAAATTAACTGTATTCAACAAAAATGTGAACGAATATTCCCTGAATGGGTTTCCAAGTTCTACAATAGATTGAAGGATGACCTACGCTATATCACATCTATAATCTAGGTTTAAATTTAGTTTCATAAAAGAGAAAACTATCAAAATGATCTACAGTGACCCTTAATTATCTTTACTTACTTATCTAACTTGTCGTAAATTACAGTGGCTGAGGTGGCTTCTCAATAACTATATAACAGAAAAATCATCGCGTTTCAAATTTTTTCTTCAAGTGGCAAATGTGAACACCATGAGCTTTAATTGGCGATCGACACTAGTATTACGCATAAAGGGGGTGTAACAGATGAGACTTCTGCAGTTCTGAGTGAAGCTTTATGCGCTCTTATACGGCATCGCGTGCGTTCATTACCTTGTCGGTGTTCGTCAGGGGGCGGCGGGCAGCACAGCTCTGCTCACCCCGCCGTCTCGGAAGCAACTCTCTCTTAACTTCTCCTTACTACAATTTACCGAATTTGGTTTAAAAAACTATCTGGCTGTGTTTTCATCTGACCAATCAGGGTCTCAATGTTAACCTTGAGCTCCGCCTACAAAAATTCTGTCTATCCAATGAGAAACGTTATACTTTTCGTGCTGGGGCAATGTTTTTAAAGTTTGCAACGTAACAGAGACTCGAGAAAGTCTCACGCTAAAACTTGCGGTTGCGGTGGTCCTTTTTGTGTTATCGTAAGATCTATACTGTTCTTCTGGAGGGCTCTAGCTTTTAACATGGACTGGGTGTGGTCCTAGCGGTTAGCTGGATACGTGGGTGTCCGTCCCTTATCGCCTTCTAGCTTAACACAGTTCTGCTCTCGGCTTCTGTTCTCGTTTCTCTCCTCGGAACTGCGTCTGTCTCACGGTGGGAAGGTGTGACATGCACATGGGCATTCTTCTGTTAGTCTGTGGTATTCCATTTGCTCACTCGTAACTCGTACTACTTTGGTTAATTTAATGTCACGATTTATTCGGAGCTATGTGACATACTAATGGATTTGCTTATCATGTCAGGGTTTTCATGGAAGGTGCTGGATTTACCTGACACCTTACAGTGTTAGATAAAAGAAATGTGAAACATAAAACAGGTTAAAGAAAGTTGTAATTAAGACACAACTAATTACAGCACCCAGCGAAACTCAAAAGAATTCATGTTCCATGTCCTCAATGAAACCGGAACACGCCGCCGGAGTGGCCATGCGGTTCTAGGCGCTACAGTCTGGAACCGAGCGACCGCTACGGTCGCAGGTGCGCATCCTGTCTCGGGCATGGATGTGTGTGATGTCCTTAGATTAGTTAGGTTTAAGTAGCTCTAAGTCTAGGCGACTGATGACCTCAGATGTTAAGTCACATACCGCTCAGAGCCATTTGAACCATTTGAAACCGGAACGTCAGATAATTATTTACACGTGATGCGTTGAGTAAAAAATGTGAGGAAAAGGCAAAGATGCCGCTAACGTCTTGCAAGTTTAGTGTGAAAAACAAACCACGAGTTCCTTCTATTGACTTCTTATGTCGTTTAGACGGATGGCTATGTTAAAACTTAGAATGAAAAATGTGTTGCCCGATCGAGATTCGTTCTCGTAACGTCTGGACTTCCACACATTCGCGTTATCGCTAGACTACAGGAACTAAGCAGCATCAGAATATGCCACATACATGGCGGTACCTTTTGACTGCACTAACTTACATGCTGAAATTATTTACACCGCCAATGGACAGGTTTCTCTAGTATTTGACAAATTTCAGTTTAATATCTCTGGATACGTACGGAAGTGAAATATGGACGATAGATGATTTAGACAAGAAGAGAATATAAATTTTCGAAATGTGGTGCTAAAAAAAAAAAAAAAAAAGATTCAAATGGCTCTGAGCACTATGGGACTTAGCATATGAGGCCTTCAGTCCCCGAGACTTAGAACTACTTAAACTTAACTAACCTAAGGACATCACACACATCCATGCCCGAGGCAGGATTCGAACCTGCGACCGTAGCAGCAGCGCGGTTACGGACTGAAGCGCCTAGAATCGCTCGGCCACAGAGGCTGGCTAAATGTGGTGCTACGGAAGAATGCTGAAGATTAGATGGGTAGATCACCTAACTAATGAGGAGGTACTGAACATAATTGGGAAGTAGAGCGATTTCTGGCACAACTTTACTATAAGAAGGGATCGGTTGGTAGGGCACGTTCTGAGGCATCAATGGATCACCAATTTAGTATTGTAGGGAAGCCTGGAGGGTAAAAATCATAGAGGAGACCAAGAAACGAATACTCTAAGCAGATTGAGAAGGATGTAGGTTCAGTAGATATTTGGTGATGAAGTAGCTTGTACAGGGTAGAGTAGCATGGAGAGCTGCATCTAACCAATCTCTGGACTGAAGACCACAACAACATCTCTACCCGTTCCAGACAAAAAATATCGTAACAGTAGGACCGACAGATGGCAATAAGCGTCAGAAAATTATTTTTATGTGCCATATTTAGAAATTCAAATTTCTAGATGTTTTCTTTGACTGTAACTGCGAATCCTTGCTTTTTGACTTAGAAACTTAATCGGAAACAGGAGACACGAAATTAAATTTTTGATTATTGTTTTAACTATCATTCATCTTCCACTCGTTGAATCGTGTTTAAGATTATTAATTTCCGTTCATATTTTTCTACAAATAAGTACTGCATTTGAAAATGAACGTCTCTATAATGCGCTTTCACAAATAGTTGTTACTCTCGTATGTAATTTATATGAATGCTCCCGGCTGGCGTTGTCAGAAGTGAAAGACAAGCGAGGAAACATTCCCCCTCTCATGTCAGCACTTTCCACAGGTAACCGTGGTCAGTGGGCTACCTATCCTTCACAGACTGTATGTGTCCGTCAAAATAATCCATTTTGACACAAATTTTCGGAATTTTCGATGTTTTTGTCCGTGACAGGCAATTTAAGCGGTGGCAAGTCCAGTCGCGATGAACAGTCAGAAAAAGTCTGCTGCAATTATTGTTGGTGTTACTAGTTTGTTTCCGTTTTAGACTTGCCTAAAACGGTGCAGAATATATCTTGGTAATTAGTATTATCGTTATTAATGTTTTCATTGTACTTCGGTCATCTGACTACGTAGCTGAGATCGCAAACGCAAGCCAGCGCACTCTCGCCCGACCTCGAGACAGCCGGTTAGATTTCTGGTGGTGGAATATTATGTCCTTCCTACTCGCAGGGGCAGTATACTGTTCCAGTTCAACAAGTTTTGTGCACATTACAAACCTTTACGCACTGCATCACGTAGAGAGGGGCCCGACATTATACTTATATATTATCGTTATTAATGTTTTCATTGTACTTCGGTCATCTGACTACGTAGCTGAGATCGCAAACGCAAGCCAGCGCACTCTCGCCCGACCTCGAGACAGCCAGTTAGATTTCTGGTGGTGGAATATTATGTCCTTCCTACTCGCAGGGGCAGTATACTGTTCCAGTTCACCAAGCTTTGTGCACATTACAAACCTTTACGCACTGCATCACGTAGAGAGGGGCCCGACATTATACTGGATGATCCGTCCCCTGGACGGACACGTCAAGCTTGGCGGCCCGCTTTATGCTATTTGATAGCAATAGGCCGCGCCCGGACACCGGCATTTTCCCTTTCCCTTCCTTTCGTTCCTGGCAACACAAACACAATACGGCAGTGGAAGAGGACTCATCACAGTCGTCCACGCACCAAACACACCCAACACACTATAAAAGTCGGGGAAACTTAGCAACGACAAACCCTTCTCTCCTGGGATATGGTCCTGTGCTGTAATGCCGGATTCTCGCATTTTTCCATCTCTCACTGTGCTCGCTTCCTTGGAATGGGACTGACTGCGTTATTGAAAAGTAACACATTGGTATTATCGACTTATAAGAATATGGTAATTATGTTAGTATCAGCGATATTTTAGTCACAGCAATATTAGAATTTTCCTGTAATGGAGACACTTCCGTCTGTGTAACAGAGGTTTTCAAGGCCGCAACTTGATCAAATAATGTTAACGAATTAACACATAAACGAAATTAGCTCCATGATACCTAGGACAAGGTTTTTTCAGGTCGCAGGCCCCGTATTCCTGCATAGCTATAAGGAGCACGGTCGCCTGTAGTAGAAAGAAAATGTCACGGAACGTAAATCCAGAAAATACAATACACTACCCGTGCAGTGTTCATCCTCCACAACTCGCAGTAGCGCGCCGTATTACCAATCATTTTAGAGAAAGTTCACAAGAACGACACGCTAGAAATTTACTTATTTGATATTCTGACACAAGAAAGGAAAAAAGGTTGCTGTTTTACCATGGCTAATATTATGAGAAACAGAGTTTGGCTCGGATTTATTACTACTGAAGAGGAACGAAGCAACCATAGTCCCTTTAAGTTACCATCCCGGCATTTGCATGGAGTGACCGGAGTCACAGCAGAAAATTGATATGTAGATGGGCGACCCGAGAACTGAACACCGATCTCTCGAATGTGAGCTACGGGTGCTAGCCACTACACCCGCTGCCTCAGGTCCCGTGAAGAAATTGCTGAATTACTATTCACTGAGACACTTGATGACCTTTTCGACCCATTATCTATGTGAATTAGTACTTGTAACTTTAAGTCTTTGTAAAATAAATACAGGAATAGATTGGATATAGATATATTGAATATAGATTGTGATTCGAGGCTGCAGTTTACCAGTTTTTATATAGACGTATTGTTTGTATTATGCCCTTGAAGAATGCATTTAGATTAAACCACACGTCCATTTCCCTGTTGTTTTCTCTTTAGGTTCTGCCCAAACTTCCCTCATACATGTGCTGTGTTTCTGCTTCCGTTCTTAGGTCCATTTTATCTCCTTCGTTCTCTTCGGCTTCTCTTTTTTGCTGTTCGCCCAATGTCCCTTCATCCTCTGGCTGTGTTCTTGTCGTCTCTATTTGGTCCATTGTGCTTATTTGTAGTGTGGTGTCTCTTGTAGTTTGTTTCTTCTGATCAGACTCCTAAGCAGTGTTTTGTTTTTTGTTCTTTCCTGTGTGATGTTGAATTGTTCCATGTTATTTTTTACTTCATTCATCCATTTGTTGTTTTTCCTTGTGCTAATCCAGTCCAAGATCTTTCTCGTTATCCTCTGTGGTGCCATTCTATTGAGATGTCCGTAAAACTGTAGTCTTCGCTTCCTGATTTTCTCTGTTATTTTCTCTGTGTGTTCTTACAGTTCTTCAGCTGGCGACTTTATCCATACTCCGTCTTTTTACGTCGCCCCGAATATTTTCATGAGTATTTTTCGTTCCGTCTTCTCTATCTGTTTGATGTCTGAGGGTTGGAACTTTAACAGTAGCACCTATTTATTTACAGCTCGTACAAAATAGATACGTGTATCAAAGTTTTACTGACCTTCAAAGTAGTTACCAGCATTGTGTATAACTCGTTGCTAGCGATGTGAAAGTCGTAGGATACTCTTATCAGAGCCAGTTGTGTTGACAGTTCGAGTGGCGCGGTCTATTGCCCGACGAATTTGTAGCGATTCTGAAGCGATTGCCGTGAAGTGTTTCGTTCAGTTAAGAACTCACGAGGGTCAGGAGAATGCAGTAGGTGGTATAGCACTTAGCAGCCCCATCGGTCAAACAAATCAATAACAGCTTGCACTGTATGTGCTTGAGCAATGTAATACAAAATGCTCATCAGGTCCCGCAGAAAGTGTTAGCACGTCTGTCTCTATGCTGTTCATTTCTGGAACACAACCTACGACCAGCTTAGGGACAGATATGATGACACTTTTTTATGCGAGTGAAATAATAATTCTCATCTGAACACCGTTCTCCTTTGATGCAGCTGTTAGGTTACAAAAGTATCGTAAAGAGAAGGAATTTCCCACATGAGTGTTGCACTTCTCTGACGAACGTGTCAATGGCGCACGTTTTGTTGTTGACAATTCTGACCCCTGCGTGCTGTTCACGTGACACACCGTGCAACGCAAGTAGACGCATCTGGCGGAAGAGGCGCCGTTTGTCTGACACCGGTTCGTGTGAATTGAAGGCAACAGCGACGGGTGACGCAAAAGATCGTGGTTAAAACTCGGGATACAATGTCAAGCGTCCAAAATAGATACGAGAATTACTAGTAGAGCAAGGTTTTGTCAGGAAACCTATCCCCGTGTTTCGCCGTTTGTCTGAGACCGGTTCGTTTCAGAAAGCAGGAAATCATGAAGGATGTAGCCGAAATGTTGGGGCATCAGACTTAGAGGAAAATGTGTTAACACTGTGGAAGGCGACTTCCATATCAGTTATCGGGCAGTTGGCTCGCCAGTACGGGTACGCCAGACGACCGTGTGGTACTTCCTCCATGGCAACTGTTGCTACCATTACAACTTTCAGCGTCTGAAACGATTACAGTCGGAGCTCCAGTGTTCGAGAAAATGTTTAACATGATGAATCAAAAACATGCTTTCGGTACTAGTCATGCATACAGTGTGATTTTTTCCAGCGTGTGCAAACTCTAGGGATAAAAAGTGTAATCAGCTTATGTGGGAAAATCTCCGGTTTTCTTGTTACAGACCATTTATTCAATCAAACACTGTCACAGAAACTGCGGTCTGATACGAGCTGTACCATGTAGCCACAGTTGTGGTTCTTCTGTGCCTCAACGCATGCATGTACCAATCGTAGCATATTCTCACACGTTCACATCGGCCATCATGCATCCGAAGAGTGTCAAAGGCAGCATGGATATGCTGCTCCTGTGTCTTCTGGAATGGGCTCCGCATACACGATTCTTTTGAGAAGGCCCCAATACGTTCCTCCACGGCAGACCGTAAATGCACAGTATTACTGTTCGTTTTTGGAGCGTCTCCTGCGACCAGCATTGCGAAAGAAGCGGTGACAGTTTCTGCGCAACCTATTCACATCGCTGGCAACGGGTTCTACACAACGCTTTGAAGGACAGTAACAGGTGCAAACATGTAACTCTTTTGTTTCGGTGGTGAACAAGTAGTTGCAACCCTCGTACATATCACCTTTCGCAAATAAAACACCTGCACCACTTGAGAAGGGAACCATTACAAAATCAATACATGTCACATTTGAGGTTGTACTTACGTCGATTGACCACAATAATAATAAAAAGAATGGGCAATGAGATTTAAAATGGAGTCAGCTTCGTGTGTTCACTGTGCTACGGTGATCACTACAGGATGTAACACGCGTTACAGTTGTTAAATGTGTGCTGATAGCAAATGGATTTCAAAACGCATGTAATAGATTCGGAACGATTTTTCGACAACAGTCGCCTGCGGGAGTCAATTTCCCTGGCCTTTGTTCCACTCATGTAGATTGACTCTGGGTGGCCGCCTTTGTGAGTGTGTAATGAAGAGCTGTTTGATCGCCAGTGCGTTACTCGTTCGCCGTGCGACACAGAGCTCCACGCCATTCACGTGCCACAAGAGCACAGGCACAGTGGTCGCGTCTCCGTCCCTCACAGTCTACGACCATACGTCTGATCTCTGCAGATACGTCGACTGTCAAACAGAAGACACTACACCCTCCTGCGTCCTTTTTGTATATCACACCGCAGATTTTAATCTTTTATTTCGTTGTGCGTTGACCCTGGCGACTTGGGCTACTACACTCCTGGAAATTGAAATAAGAACACCGTGAATTCATTTTCCCAGGAAGGGGAAACTTTATTGACACATTCCTGGGGTCAGATACATCACATGATCACACTGACAGAACCACAGGCACATAGACACAGGCAACAGACCATGCACAATGTCGGCAGTAGTACAGTGTATATCCACCTTTCGCAGCAATGCAGGCTGCTATTCTCCCATTCTCCAGCGTTCGTGCTGGACGTGCAGACCGCGTGAGACGACGCTTCATCCAGTCCCAAACATGCTCAATGGGGGACAGATCCGGAGACCTTGCTGGCCAGGGTAGTTGACTTAAACCTTCTAGAGCACGTTGGGTGGCACGGGATACATGCGCACGTGCATTGTCCTGTTGGAACAGCAAGTTCCCTTGCCGGTCTAGGAATGGTAGAACGATGGGTTCGATGACGATTTGGATGTACCGTGCACTATTCAGTGTCCCCTCGACGATCACCAGAGGTTTACGGCCAGTGTAGGAGATCGCTCCCCACACCATGATGCCGGGTGTTGGCCCTGTGTGCCTCGGTCGTATGCAGTTCTGATTGTGGCGCTCACCTGCACGGCGCCAAACACTCATACGACCATCATTGGCACCAAGGCAGAAGCGACTCTCATCGCTGAAGACGACACGTCTCCATTCGTCCCTCTATTCACGCCTGTCGCGACACCACTGGAGGCGGGCTGCACGATGTTGGGGCGTGAGCGGAAGACGGCCTAACGGTGTGCGGGACCGTAGCCCAGCTTCATGGAGACGGTTGCGAATGGTCCTCGCCGATACCCCAGGAGCAACAGTGTCCCTAATTTGCTGGGAAGTGGCGGTGCGGTCCCCTACGGCACTGCGTGGGATCCTACGGTGTTGGCGTGCATCCGTGCGTCGCTGCGGTCCGGTCCCAGGTCGACGGGCACGTGCATCTTCCGCCGACCACTGGCGACAACATCGATGTACTGTGGAGACTTCACGCCCCACGTGTTGAGCAATTCGGCGGTACGTCCACCCGGCCTCCCGCATGCCCACTGTACGCCCTCGCTCAAAGTCCGTCAATTGCACATATGGTTTACGTCCACGCTGTTGCGGCATGCTACCAGTGTTAAAGACTGCGATGGAGCTCCGTATGCCACGGCAAACTGGCTGACACTGACGGCGGCGGTGCACAAATGCTGCGCAGCTAGCGCCATTCGACGGCCAACACCGCGGTTCCTGGTGTGTCCGCTGTGCCGTGCGTGTGATCATTGCTTGTACAGCCCTCTCGCAGTGTCCGGAGCAAGTATGGTGGGTCTGACACACCGGTGTCAATGTGTTCTTTTTTCCATTTCCAGGAGTATAGTATTATATGTTAATGCGCTTGTCGTCTGTCACTTGTTTCACATTCTCAACGATCCTAGCAGGTGGCAGCAGGGTTCGGCAGTGGCGGACTTTGTACTGGAGCGACATGTGGAACAACAAAGGTAAATTAAGTTGCTTCATCAGTTGCTTTGGATGTTTTTATATCTTGTTTATAAATTGTTTTCGAAGTACCATTACGGAAAATCCAGTGATTGCACATCATATTACTACTAGTAACGAACAGGTGCAGACTAAATTACTTATGACTAAAAAGCATGCCTTTCACATAAAAATTAAAAAAAAATGTGTGTGTTGTGTGATGTCCTTAGGTTACTTAGGTTTAAGTAGTTCTAAGTTCTAGGGGACTGATGACCATAGATGTTAAGTCCCCCCCACCCCAAAAAAAATGTGTTTTCTTACGTTGACAATGTGCACGACTGAGTTTATATTCATAAGCTAATTGCCTACAGGATTGTCTGAAAACGAAATTCTGTCGTTATTAGGGGTGATAGATTCAAACATGTCGGAAGCACAAAAGTGTGTTGATGATTATTATGTTGATTTAATTGTTAAATGTGCAACTCCCTCAGTGAATGAGATAAAATGGAGAATAAGGGTAATAAATCATTTTGCGAACTTTGCAGTAGCTGCTGCATGGATAGAAGACTGACAGGATGCTATCCATGATAAAAGGGCAAGAAAGAATATGATGTAATATTACTCTTTTAAACTTGATATTGCTCAAAATATGATGTACTATAAAGGGACTGCGGAACAAAATGAGAGCGTTTCAGAAGAGAATGACGGACAGCAAGAGTTCAAACGTCCGAGAGTACCTCAAGAAATGCCCCCAGTTGAAGGTAGATCATCAAATGCTTTAGACTTGCTAGAGATGAGAAATTCTCACCAGAGGTAGTTTCAAGTGTTTCCACCGTTTTTTTCCAGAACATTTGAAGCTTTGATGAAACAAATTGGTTACACATGTATCATTTTCCATCGCTGGCCACTACCTTATCCCATCTTTCGGGCAGTGTACGAACCCGCGTCGAAAAAGTTGTTCATCTTTTGAAGTTCTTCACGAATCGTTCCAATTTGTGACTTCTTCATGTCTTCGGAATTGTTGGTCAGCCAGGGCATACACCATTGATTTAAACAGGGGATAGTCAGAGGAAGCAATGTCTGGAGAATACGGCGGGTGGGGTAGGACTTCCCATTTTAACGTTTCCAAGTACGTTTTGACCTCTTTTTCAACGCGGGGTAGAGCATTGTCGTGCTGCAAAATCACTTTATCGTGCCTCTCGCTGTATTGCGGCGGTTTGTCTTTCAATGCTCTGCTGAAACGCATCAATTTTCTTTCGATAAAGAGCACCTGTGATTGATTCACTTGGTTTCAACACCTCATAGTACACGACGCCGAGCTGGTCCCACCCACCAAATGCAGAGCATGATCTTGGCGTCGTGAATTTTCGGTTTGGCCGTCGACGTGGAAGCTTGGCCGAGATATTCCCATGGCTTTTTGCGTCTAGGGTCACCGTAATGAACCCATTTTTCGTCCCCTTTTTGTCTGTGAAGCAACTGTTCACAGACATACTAACCCCGTTCAACGTCTCTTGGTTTCAGCTCGCATGAGACCGAAGTTCCTTCTTTATGGATCATGCCTACAGCCTTGAGACGTTTTGAAATAGCTTGCTGTGTCACTCTCAATAATCATGCCAATTATTCTTGAGTTTGACGAGAGTCTTCCCTTAGCAGTGTCTCGAACTCAGCGTCTTCGAAAACATTCTCTCTTCCACCACTATGCCGATCTACGACGTTAAAATCACCGTTCTTGAAGCGTTGAAACCACTCACGACTCGAGCTGTCACTAATAGCGTCCTTACCATACGTACTTGAGAACACTCGATTGAGACTCATCCGCTGTTTTCTTCATATTGAAACAAAACAGTAACGCCTCCCGGAAATGACGAGAATTAGACTCGTGAACTGATACTTTCAATCAAGAACAACTTTATGATGCAGACACAAATCGACTAATGTTTGACCGAGGTCCAAGCTAACTGCCTGATATCTGTAATCAGTCTGCAATCACTCTGCATGCATGAAACATCCTATATTGATGTCCATACAAAATGTTTAGACGGTGCTTCTTGTTGACCTGCGAGCAAGATAAACGTTGTCTCTGGAATTTGTTTCTTGCATGGAAGTGGACAATGAATTTCGATGGAACAGTTTGTGGACAGACGGAGCCTATTTCCATCTCGAAGGACATGTCACCCCGCAGAATTGCAGAACATGGGCAACGAAAAATTGGCACGTACATCAACTGCAGTCTACAATGGTAAGGGGATCGTGCGATGCGGATTGACGGCATCGTTTGTCGTAGAGCCGTATTGTTTCCAGGACATGAGCACTGTGGGGCCTGTTATCTGTACCGTCACTGGTAAAGGCGATGAGAGTATTTTACACACCAACGTCATTCCAACCCTTCAGCATCGTGGATGTGTGGCTAGGATCATTTTTATGAAAGATGACGCTCCTCCGTACATTACACAGTCCGTAAAGCTACTGTTGCAAAGGCATTTCGGAAATTCTAGAATTATCATCCGTTATATCCGTGCAGCCTGGCCGTACAGACCACCTGCTCTTAATCAGTGTGACTTCTGGCTGAAGGGCTATCCGAAAGTTGTGTTCAGTGTTCCAATTACGAACGTAGCTGAATTGAAGGCACGCATTGCGCAACGCATTGTGAACGTGGGACCCTAGACACTCCGATCTGCTGCGAAACATACTGTTAATCGATTTCAACTTGCAGAAAGCGGTGGACATAATGTTATTACATCTTGCACCAGTCTCACGACAGTTAAAAACCGAATGGTGTAACATGCAACTCAAAACATAGCCGTCGCATTGCGATTCATCTATCACTTTAAGCCGAACCTGTTTTCGTTAAGACGGCTACAGCACCAACTGTTGGTAAAACTTTCGTTTTTTTCCCCCATGACGTTTTCCCCTTGCGGCCAGATACTTAGGGAAAGGCAGGATTCAGTGTAGACGGGGCTGTAATCAGTTACAGTCGGTTGCTCAGTTTTTTTTTTATCACGTACGCTTTATTTGGACACAATTGCAAATAACATTGACAATAAGTAACAATTATCAAATTTGACTGTTAAGACACAATGTATAATTAAAAAAAATTCTTAAGCAAGTTACACTCACAGCTGAAGACCTTATAAACAAGAAATTCAAAATCTTTGTTGGCTAAAGGCCCAAACAGTAATAATTCAAAATTAAAAAAATTTTTTTTAAAAAAAAAGGCAATCATCACAATCTGACCAAATGAGGAGAGAAGTGGTCCTCAGACCGTGCTCCAAGGATCGACCTGGGAAAGTCGCTCAACTTCGTAAACAATGAGAGAGGCAGCCAAGAGATGCATTTACTTAACCAGATGGCAACTCAAACTAGTGACACTTTAAACGCAGACCACCACTCTTGCAAAATGTACCTGATGTCTGATAACCAATACAACGATGGAATAACCCAGGCAAGACGGAAATGGCGAACAGCACTGCGTCTCCAGAATCCAGTGTTTAGAACATACACAAGCAGAAGGAACCACTATGACCAAAGTAGTCCAAAAGAAACAAAATACCCTAACCACAATCAAGGAGGATGTTGAGCTCCATGCCTTACCGGACAACAGAGACAAGGCGAGGAAAGGTGCACTGCCACGAAAATACGCTAACCTCCAGGGCAGGAAACTTGGGGCATTAGCTTCCACTAGGCATAAAAATACCGCTGGTTGAACTTCATCAATAATAACACAAGGAATTCAATGATTAATAATTAGAAGTAGAGGACGACTAATTAATTTCGCCAACTCCAAACACTCCACTCGTTGCTCTTCGTCTCAGCGACCCTGCGAGCAGCAACGCGCGAAAAAACGGTGTCATCTCAAAATAGTGGAGGTTTCACTACTGGGTCCGGTGGACAACGAGGTCGTGGCCCTCGCAACTGCAGCCCCTCGATCCGACAGTTCCTGCGTGCCGCCAGCTGTCCGAGCATGTCCTCACACAGCCGGACCTCACTGCTTGTCCGTCCCATCCGAACTCCAACCCAGCAAACACTTGACGTCCCTCCAAAGATAGTACCACCGTACTAGAAATCGATAACCGCTGCTGCTGCCACACACGGACAGACAAGCTAGCAAATGTAGTGGTGCCAGTAAACACAAAAAGAAAACCAGATGCTAGTATCCCTATTACACGATGCCAACCTACCAACGGCACGAACGCGAGCCGCAACACGGCTCACTCCTGTATCAAAAAAATGCTGTAGAAATTTGACGTCATTCTGAGCAATGCCGCGTTTTGAAACTTGAAGTTTAATTATGGACACCCTGTAGATAAAATCTACCTTGTGTTTCATAGATACGTAGCGAGGAGATCCTCGAGAACAAGAGTATATGTTCACAAAATAGAGATATGGTGATGTTGAAATTCTCTCGAGCAAGAGCTTTCGGCCAAGCATTCCTCAGCTGTCTCCAGTAGTCACGACAATGGTTGAAGAATACTTGGCTGACATCACATGTATTTTAAACCACCTGATGTGGCAGCAAACGAGAGAATTTGGTCAGTATACAAGGTGTTCGGAAATTTCCATTCCAAAGATCTAGGACTTGTAGAGAGGAGTGAGTACATACATTTCGAATAGGAACCGGTGTGTAGAAACATACAGTTTTTGTGCAAAAGCCGCATGGAAAAATTTTGTTAGGTAGTAATGATGGTGGGATGGGGAGACTCACATGTCTGTGAGTGTTAGAGCAACATCCTTCTGAATGGCGGATCTCATGGAGATGGGAGAGCTGCTCGTCGCCTTAATGAAGATCGTTCTACACAACGTCTGACTCCATCGCATACTCTTTTCTCCACAATTACTCAACGGCTTCGAGAAAGAATACCTTCACCGTCAGCAGGCGTGACTGTGGTGCTTCAAGGAGACGCCGCACACCCGAATTGGAAGAGGCCGTACGGCATCACGTTGAAGAGAACCCGTCAATGACTAAACATGCTGTTAATGAGTTCAATTGTAAAACAAGTGATGTAGTGGGTTTTGCCTAATCGATAACTTGTAAAAGTGGTCGCATTACCAACATGTTTTCAAATGGTCGTTGCATGGAAAAGCAACGTTTCCGGACATGGATTCCAATTCAAAATGTTATCTACTCACTCCTCCTACAAGTCCTAGAATTTTGCAATAGGAATTTCGGAACACTTTGTATATCGCTGCGAAATTGTTCTTTCGAGATATGAAAATGTCCCTTCCACGGAACCTAAGTAAAATGATCCTTGTGGTTGTAGTATAATCCAAAAAATTTTAATCAGATTTTCGCCTCTGAAGTATTAACAAACTTGTTACAAAACATGTAGATGCACAATGTTCCGATATGACAATTCTTACAAAAGAGCTACAACATCCACTTGTTGAGTGAAGCCATAGAAATTAGCATAGATGACAAAAATTTTAATAAAAAAGAAGAAAGCATCGTGGTATGCGTAACCTAGACTCCTGTCCTGCAGCCGTTCCTAAACTGTATTAGTAGTTATACTTATTATGACTGTAAGTGAGTTAATGAACATTTGTGTTAGTGAGCAATGGACACATTTCTAGACTGAAGAAAGTGATTATTGCTATTTCTAGGGTTGATTCCATGAACTCAGCTGTTGGTTTGGAAAAGAAATGTATTATTTAAGGCAAATTTCATTTAGAAATAAATTTGTTTCGTAGCAGTAGTTAGTATCCCCGGTTCCTGACATCTGCTGGACGTTCTTGAGTTCACATAATACGTATTTCGTATACCACGCATTCAGACGCGGGAATCTTTAGCTTTACTGAATGATTTGGCTCAGAAAATGATATATGCTATTCTGGATTGAGTGTAAGCAGAGTCCGCTAGCTTTTTAGATTTGTTTAGGAGCTTTGACAATTCTGCGGTGTGCTCCTCACACTGTCAATCCCTTCTATCTTCATTTCGCCATATTTAGACTATACTGGGCGAAAACCAGTTAACAGTGCTGAACACCATATGGTGTGTTTTCAAACTTTAGTGACAAGGAATTGGCTAGGAACTTGGCTGAACTTGTAGCAGCGCTCATGTCCCTCCGTCGACACCAATAATAGGGCAGTCCCAAAACGCTCTTCTAGTTACAGAGAATTATAACGAACTTTTACCTCCGTCCAAGATGGCAACTGAGATCCAACCCATCAGAAGCTTCTGCAAGAAGCAGCGGCCGGCTGACCCGATTCTCGCAGTGTGGTGGTCGTTCAACCTGCTCCCTAAGATTTCTAGAAACAGAAACAGAAAAATTTGAAGGGTTTACGTTCCCTTGGAAGACAGTGAGTCTGTACTCCCTGGAGTATTCTGGAGACAATTTTATTTTGACTAGCGAGTGATCTCCGCTGCCTTCGAACGGAATGTTTGCTTGCTCTACAGGTCAGCTGTGGCCCACCACTTTTGATCTACCTGACGGGGCTCCTCGTCCCGCCCTCCCTTCTCGCTTGGATGCGCTATTGTGCGGGCAGCATTTCCCAGAAACTGCTACCACATGTCCACTCTTTTTTCCGCTAAAAGCGGCTTACCCATGGTCCGGTGAGCGGCAGAGTCTTTGAGTGTCGCCCAGAGGTCGCCTGCCGAAATGATGTTATGGAGGCCCACCTGTGTCAGAAGCAGAGAGAACCGTGAGTTCATAGTCTCCCACTCGTAGCTCCAGAACCTTTTCCCTCGTGCAGAGATGTTAGTTAAAAGAAAAAGAACGTATTCTGTTAGATATTGCTGCGCGGTGTGGGATCCTTACCAGGTGGGATTGACGGAGGACATCGAAAGGGTGCAAAAAAGGGCAGCTCGTTTTGTATTATCGCGTTATAGGGGAGAGACTGTGGCAGATATGATACACGAGTTGGGATGGAAGTCATTACAGCATAGACGTTTTTCGTCGCGGCGAGACCTTTTTACGAAATTTCAGTCACCAACTTTCTCTTCCGAATGCGAAAATATTTTGCTGAGCCCAACCTACATAGGTAGGAATGATCATCAAAATAAAATAAGAGAAATCAGAGCTCGAACAGAAAGGTTTAGGTGTACGTTTTTCCCGCTCGCTGTTCGGGAGTGGAATAGTAGAGAGATAGTATGATTGTGGTACGATGAACCCTCTGCCAAGCACTTAAATGTGAATTGTAGAGTAGTCATGTAGATGTAGATGTAGATGCTGAAAACAGATGAAACAAATTTGTAAAACTAACTACAGTACCCACCGATTCTCACGGCCACTGATATTTCATGCCGTCATCAAAATTTTTTAGTTACTTACACGCGATGCGTTCTACATTGATCGAAAAAGGGTGTGGAAATGGCAAAGGCTAGGCCGACGCCTCACATGCTGCGTGACTGGCAGCATTCGCATGGCAGTCTCTCGTCCTAGCAGACCACATTTAATTGCGAGGCGGTGCGTTGATGGCCATGAAGGTGGAAAACCACCATCAATGTGTACTAGCCATTCAAGAAGTTGTAGAGAATTCCCAATATCTTTGAATTTCTGATATTTACGAACCGTTCAGCAGTGTTTGTAATCAAAATTTTCCACGTTCTCTAGCGTTTCTTAGTCTCCAAATTCCGACCTTTGCCCCACTCTTACCTGCTTCTGCCGACTCCTGCACATCGTTGCTAAATCACTTGCATGTACTCCTCTACGTGGTGCACAGTTATTGAGACTTGCGAGTGTATTGCCCACCTCCAGTAGTTCCTTAATTCTCGCCTGTACTGCTCCTGTGTCTGACACTAGTTGAGCTATCATATCTTTTTGCTACTCGGCAAATGTCTCCTCCTGTTCTTTAAAGGCTTTGAACTTCTGAAGCTTTTCATATCGAAACAGCACACGTTTCCCTAGACTCGCAACGCGTGCATGTAATCACTTCCCTGAGTAACAAATTTTTAACTACTGGGTAGCCTTGCACAGTTGCCGTTCGTTTTGCTCCGACGTTTTGCAAATCTTTGCTTTCCAATGTTGCCACACACTTTTCCATTTTTCTCGCCTTATCTTCGAGTTCATGCAGTCTGAGCGACAGTTCCATTTGTGTTTTAAGAATAGGGACATCTTCAACCATCGTATTTATTTCCTTGACCGGTGAGCTGAAAGTTTGCAATTAGTCCTTCGTCTCTTTTAGTTCGAGTTGCGCTGCTAGATTGACAGCATTCCTTTTTCTCTGTTTTTGCATGCAATTTCTCACCACCTTATTTAACTTACTGATGCTTTGCGGTGTTATTGTCATTAATTTGTTTTACAGTTCCGTGATATTTTCTTAGTATCTTCTCTTTTTTTAGCTTGGAACATATGTCTACAAGTAATTTCATCGAATTTCGTTGTAGAGTCCAGCGTGTGGTCTAGACGCCTAATGACATAATAAGGAAGAGGAGGGTGGTCAGATCAGTTAGCTGCGTGGGGAAGGCTAACAGGATATTCTGAAGATCTAGCTTGGACGGAAATACACGAAAAAATAGCCAAGACTTAGGTAACTAAAGTCTTTAATTATTTTTTGGAGCAAACCTACACAAGTCCAAGCCCCGGATCTCACCTGCACGTAGGTACTTTCTGGACCGCTTTCGGAATTCAACTATCCCTCCGGGCGCCGATGCTACCGCCTTTATAGGCAGCGTCCACCCCTTCCACGTTGGCGTCGCTTTAAACGTCTTACACATTTCATGAGCCACACCTACAAACACATCATCTGCTACGGACGGAGTTGATGTCGTACGTCCTTTCTTGCGGAGCCCTGACGGAAGTTACGTCACAATCCTTGTCACTGCACTCCCTAACTACCGCGTCCAAGTCATCAAAGCTCTCACTGGCCCCTCCGTCACCCGACTTGCCACTGACTGCATCAGCCTTTGGCGCGTCCGTGCTTAGAACAGCTGGTTACGTATTTACAGCAACTAAGCCACCTGCTGTTGCATTGCCATCGTTGACCGACATAACTGCCATCTCATTACTCCGAGAGCCCTCTCTTCTCTCGCCCGACTTGCTTTCTTATCAGCTACAACTTCGCTACAGATCTCTCCATCTATCATCCTATCAAATCATGTACCCTCATAACGTGTAAAGAACTCCTCCAAAATTGACAACCAGCAGCGTCGAACGAGAACTACTTCAACAAAACAACGCTCGGTAATCAGATTTGCAAATATAACAAAATGGAAAAATGTGTAAAGCAACTAAAATTTAATATCTCCTCGCTTTAATCATTATCCAGCCGGCCGGTGCGGCCGAGCGGTTCTATGCGCTTCAGTCTGGAACCGGGCGACCGCTAGTTAAACCTAACTAACCTAACGACGTCACACACATGCATGCCCGAGGCAGGATTCGAACCAGCGACCGTAGCGGTCGCGCGGTTCCAGACTGTAGCGCCTAGAACCGCTCAGCCACTTCGCCCGGCCCTAACCTGAAAAGTTTGCTCACACAGCACTCCCCCATTCTGTCAAGGAACTCTTGAATTTTTTTTAAAAAAACCTAACTATTTCCTGTTACGTTATTAATTATGTTTATTTAAACTTATGGCTTGTCGTCCGCATAGAACTCATAAACGTTTAATTTTGTCTGTTATAACTCTCCTGGTATAATTTCATGTACTGACTCGTTAACGACCAGGTAGACGTGCTCCTCAGTTTCGTCCTATGGAGCATGATATATGACATAAAATAAAATAAAATGCACCTAATCTATGTTGTTTGTTAGTGTAATGATAATTAAGACATGCTTAACCATCAGAATACTGTCAAGGGTTGTAAGCAAATAATATTAGTACATAATCAGCTCAAGAATGGCTTTTATCATAGCTTTACCAGTGCATCCATACACACACCTTGTTCTAACAGACTGCATATTAACCACACACTCTGATTACACTTACTCATTTTATGTTGCTATTTTTATCATGTTCCTGTAGATATAGATCACACATGAAAACATGGGCCGTCTTAAAAACTCACATTCGGGTGGACGACGGTTCAATCCCGCGTCCGGCCATCCTGAATTATGTTTTCCGTGATTTCCCTAAATCGCCCGAGGCAAATGCTGGGATGGTTCCTTGGAAAGGGCACAGCCGACTTCCTTCCCCGTCCTTCCCTAATCCGATGACACCGATGACCTCTTTGTTTGGTCTCTTCCCCCAAACCGCCCAACCCCAACCCTCTTAAAAACTCAAGCTCCATTTATGTAAAATGTCACGTTAATATTACATGTGTGCTACTTTATTACTCCATGACATATTTATATTTGACACTGTACATTTTACCTTATTTATGTTCGTTTAATTTTATCTTTAGCATGTACTAGGGACTATCACACATTTATGTTCTAGTAACATTTCATATTTAATGTAAGACAGCAGTGACAATATAAGCTTGGTGAATTAATAGTTGGCAACGTAGGAAATATAAAGACTGTGAGATGTCCCCAAGTGGAGTCATGATTGTTGACTTTGCTTGGAAGACTACTCAGAAAACAATATGACAATAAGGGCATTTTTTTTTTTTTTTTTTTGCCCTCCACTGAACCTATGACACTTGTAGTCTGAGAGATTACCTTGCTAACCACACCAGGTATACATCTTTGTAAGATTTTCCTTGCTGATGTTCTACGATATTCATCAGAGGAACAGCGCATAAGAAATATTTTTGCGCAAGCGGGATGTAATCAGATATGGCAAGCCCTTCGGCTAGCCTCTTTCCATTGTTGTGCACCTACAATTATACAAATAGGAGACAATTAAATTAGCGTACTGGAATTCATGATGTAACTGTGATTGTATGGGCTGATTTCACTTCCTCTTCTTAACCTCTTATAGCCTTTTCAGGATACATTCATTTGCTCTATCGGCATACTCTGGAAGTATTGAGTGCTGTGAATATGAAACAGGCAACGCAACGCGAGGCCCGGCAGAACAAGCTACAAGAGGTCACGGGAGCAGCGCTGTCACAGAAACAGAGGGTGAAGAAATAGCAGGTATGGTGCCTGCTTCCCTACCAGGAGATAGATGTCGCTTCGCTGTACATAAAGCAGACAGAGTGGCCATTGTCTATTTATAGGACAGTTTGCTGGTGGCATACACAGAAAGCCTTCGTTCCAAAAGACAGAACTCTGTCAACGGAGGTCAGGCGCTGGGAGCTTTCTGTATGATATTATTGGGCTGACGAACATATCCTGGATTTCCCGAAAACTTGGCAAAGCAGCACTGACCTGCGTAACGTATGGATGCTGGACCAGGGCCACCGTAATAATAAACTAAAATGGAAGCAGCATATTGAATGAATGATCAGTATTAGAAATTTGTTGATTTGGCTGAAGAATAAGCCGCTGGAACCATGGAATGTTGGAAGACCGTCTCTTCAGATGGGCAAACACCCCTGAAAAATTTGCGGGCTCACTGGCCTAAGCTGGTTCGACACAGAGTGAGGAGCTGGGACTGGCAGGACTAAAAGAAAAGGGGTGGAGGGCAATTAATCATCTGGCCCCACTGCATCAGTTGCTGCAACGTACGGTAGTTATATCATACCTGGAACGATTTTTCTGTTCAAAACCCGTTATTGCTGATTTTCACGGGCGAGGTGTGGGGGGGGGGGGGGTTAAGAGACAAGGAACTAAAGTTAGAACATCCAGAACTGAATGCTGCAGATCTCGCATTACAAGTGGAGATGACTACTTAGTGTCCACAGTAAGACACTGAAAAATGGAGAATTTTTTTTTTATTTGATGGGAATGCATTCAAAAAGAAAATCGCATTGTTGAAGGACAAATTCTGACATAAAACGCCGTCCATTTCGTTAAACTCATTGGCGTTAAAGAAAAGTCACGGCTTAAAAAATCCATTGTGGCCTTGAAAGAATTACAAGCATAGTTGTCTAAACGTTTTGAGGACATTCAAATCTTACCTGTGTGGACCGTTTCCGTTGAAAGCGCCCCTGTACACGTGTAGCTGGAACTGATTAATTGAATTTGCTCGGTGCGGACTTTGGTTGAAGTTTCGAGAACATACCTTCACCGAGGAGCAGTATATTGTTCCCTACTACGTATACCTCACGAAGAGACCGTGAGGATAAAATCAGAGAGATTAAAACCCGCACAGAGGCATACCGATAATCTTCCTTTCCACGATCAATACGAGGCTGGAATAGAAGGGAGAACCGATACAGGTATTCAAAATACCCTCCGCCACACACCGTCAGGTGGCTTGCAGAGTATGGATGTAGATGTAGATCTGCAACGTAATTACCGTTCAAAATGCTTTTATTCTTTTAATTATGGATGTAATTTTTTTGCAACTATATTAGGTATTTTAGGGTACATTTCAGTCACCAGTTGCAAATGTATTATTATCTCGCTTTACCAGCTTCGACAAATTATTCCATCACTTTCAGAAGCCGAAAACATTAGGGATATTATAACTCTTTAGACATTGGCTATGCGTTTATGTGAAGTATAATAAGTATTTAGCAGGAATTTACTTAGTATTGGTTTAACAGACGTGAAAGTCTTGTTCGTAGAAGCCTAGTGCCATGCTATGTCCAAAAATGTACATAATATATGGGATTATTATAGACACAGATCACGACTGACAGGAACTGAATCACATCTATGTACAAGTCAGGTGTTGTCCTAGCAGCAAGAACATATTTAAAAACATGACAAAAGCATGACTAAGGTATATAAAGGAGTTATATATAATGCATTTGAAAAAACATGCCACATAATTGTAATACATAAAAAGAATGATGACTAAGGTATATAAAGGAGTTATATATAATGCATTTGAAAAAACATGCCACATAATTGTAATAGATAAAAAGAATGATCTAATTATCACATTTTATAAGAGACGCTATAGAATCACAATAGTTTCTATTTTTTAATGTAAGTGGTGTACGCATGTATGGAAGTGAAACACAGACGATAAATAGTTTAGACAAGAAGAGAATAGAAACTTTGCATGGGGGCTTAATTAAATAAAATGCAAATATTTTTAAATTTAGTAGTTGTTTGTCCAGTTACGCAGTCTCGTAACCGGTTGGCCCTGAATAATATTAGTACGCAATCGGACTGCATAGAACAACAACAAACAATGAAAGGAAATTTCCGTTAACACAATTAATTAAGTCCCCAGCAACTATAAAAGCTACGAAACAAGAAAGCATAAGTGTAACTGTTCTGTGTGTGGAAGTGTGATTCAACGTACACACCTGGCATGGTTCTTACTCAATACCACAAGATGCTTTTAACGCCATTTACAATGAAATAATTAAAAAAAACAGAAATACTATAATTGCTTATAGAAACCAGAATTACAGTCTAATACAAGAACACGAGCCAGATGCTTTGTTGACTGAACCTGTGACCAAGAGGCATTGTTATTTAAGACATTTGAAATACAAAATTTTTTCTATTACCTCATATTTATTGACGAAAAATACACTCTGATCGTTACAACATACCCAATCGAACAGCATCGGCTGTCTAGCCCATCAGAACAACTGCACACGACATGCTCACAACTAGTACTGCAGCTACGGCTAACTCAGATCTACAACTGCCCACAGCAACTTCTCAACAAGCACTGCCAGTGGAGGCGGCTGAATAATACCCTTTTGCGCAATCTCTGGCGCTGTAACTCAGTGTAGCCACCTTCCATATGCCACTCCTCCACGGGCTAGAATTTGATGGTATTTTTGCCAGCATTGGTGGTGAAAATATCACCAAATTCGTCGAAAATATACAGACAAAAATTAAAAAGTAATATTAATAAGTAAATATCACATAACTAAATTAATTTTGGCTTTGCACTGACCCTTCAATAACGTAATATATAAAATACAGTAAGGAATACAAATGCTTGCATACATGTGATTTTACATAATAGTTTACACAAGTATCATGTGGTTAAACAATTCAATCAACAGCGTCAACATGGACGAATAGGTGCACGTAAGAGTCTCCTAACATTTCATAAACAGTAAACACAAAAAAACAGTTTATACTGTAAGTAGGCTGTTTAGGTTTTCTTATTGGTAACGCCGCATAGCGCTCTGTATGAAAAATCACTGGCTGTGCTGTGCGCAGTCTGTGGCTAGTTTGCATTGTTGTCTGCCATTGTAGTGTTGGGCAGCGGCAGCTGGATGTTAACAGCGCGTAGCGTTGTGCAGTTGGAGGTGAGCCGCCAGCAGTGGTGAACGTGGGGAGAGAGATGGCGGAGTTTTGAAATTTGTAAGAATTGGTATCATGAACTGATATATATATTATGACTATTATGGTAAACACATTGTTTGTTCTCTATTGAAATCTTTCATTTGCTAACTGTGTCTCAGTAGTTAGTGACTTCCGTAGTTTGAATCTTTTATTTAGCTGGCAGTAGTGGCACTCGCTGTATTGCAGTAGCTTGAGTAACGAAGATTTTTGTGAGGTAAGTGATTTGTGAAACGTATAGGTTAATGTTAGTCAGGGCCATTCTTTCGTAGGGATTTTTGGAAGTCAGATTGCGTTGCGCTAAAAATATTGTGTGTCAGTTTAAGCACAGTCTTGTATAAATTTTACAAAGGGGACGTTTCATATGGCGACCCTGGCAGGATATCTCACTGGAATCTTCAGATTTTTTTCCTTGTTGTTTGTGTAATTAGTGTAGCTTTTGTTTATTGCTAGCGCGTAATCATAGAGAGAATTTCCTTTGTAGTTGTAGTCTTTCATTGTTGTTCAGTAAAATAGTTGTGGCATGCATGTAGTTTTGCACGAAGTATTTCGCAGCTGCGCTTGCAATTGACTAGATATTATTTTCAGTGCTATGTTAATGTGTTCTCTTATTTTTGTTCTTCAAATTGTATTTTTCTGTGTTGTCGTATGAAAAACGTAACACTAGGCTCCAAAGTAAACTGAGAAATGACAGTGAAGACGAAAGCAGTGTGTTAGCGTCACCATGTAATGAATTCACTAACGTTCAAAGTAGTAATTTGGTAATAGCACATAGGGAAATGGAGCGGACTGCAAATAGTGGTGTAGGCAGTGAAACAATTAGTGAACAGGGAAGCATTATCGATCGATCGGTCGGCAACAGCTCGCCTCAGGATTCCGAAATGACAGGACACAATCTTGCAAATACTGTAGATTCAGATTTTGCGTCCTCACCGTTTTCTCAAATAAATCAAGACACATTTTCTGCTTTTCAAAATGCGAATATTGCCGGTTCAAATGCACTGCCGAAAAGCACTGAGGAACATGTTTCAGACACCAGTGCACTGTTATTACAGTTAATGCAACAAATGGGACAAAGGCTACAAAAGTTAGACACAATGGAACAAAATCAGAGACAAACACAGCAACAGTTGGACACAATGGAACATAATCTTCAAATGTTAGACACAATGGAACACAATCTTCAAAAGTTAGACACAATGGAACAAAATCTTCGGAAGTTAGACACCACACTTGATCAAACACGTGAAGATTTAACTACTGAGTTACATAACTTTGAATCGAAATGTCAAAAAATCTGTAATGACGTCAAAACACAAATTTGTGAGCATTTTCAACCTATTTTTTCGCGGCATGAAAACGCATTACAGAATCACGAAGCAGCCATAAAAGAATTACAAACTGTTGTTCGTGAAAATCACGACATCTTGCAAGCTAAAATGGACTCAGTTGCATCCACTGATTCGGTTACGAAACTTGCAAGAACTCAGGAAAACTTAAAGGACACAGTAAATTCAATTTCAACACAAATAGACACTCTGAAACTTGGCTCAGAAAAACACACTGAGGAAATGTGTGCACTATCGGAGAAAGTAGCCCAACCTTAGGATCAGTTCACTAATTTATGTACGAAGGTAGATGATAATCTGAATGACACAAAACCGGTAGTCTTTAATGGCACAGAAGAGTGCGAACAAATTAGGAAATTCAAACAAAGTCTGAATCAAATTAGTACTCAACACCAAAGAGAAATCCGGGAAGTACAAGATCAGCTGACACAGGTAATACAACAATTACGTATTTCAGAGGACACTCGCGCTCCAATACGGGAAGAGGGACATAGAAATACGGAACAGCCACAAAGTAATAACACAGGGCACTTCGGAAATTATGAAAGAAATTGGCAAGGTACACCGAATTTTGAGATGGAACCGCCGAAACGACGTAACAATGACCGACATGCAACTCGCCGACATGATGATTTTGACTATAAGCTGTTCATTACTACACGTAAATTCAAAACATTTAAGAATTCTGGCAACGACATTCATCCACAAGCGTGGCTTCATCAATTCTCTCATTGTTTTCCTCCCAACTGGTCATTAGAACACAGATTAGAATTTATGTGTGGCTACTTGGAGAATGAACCAGCTGTAAGAATGCGATCGGTCATTCACGATTGTCACAGTGAAGGAGAATTTTATCATGCTTTCCTCTCAGCATATTGGTCTCAAGGTACACAAGACCGAGTAAAACACAGCATAATGATGATGAAACACTTTGAACAATCTGAATTTTCCATTCTTGTCAAATATTTTGAAGACATGTTGCATAAGAACCAATATCTATCAAACCCATATAGCCCTTCAGAACTCATCCGCATTTGCATAATGAAATTGCGTGAACATTTAAGGAATATTATTTTGGCCGGGCGTTGCAAAGACGACACTGAAGTTTTTCAGGGACTCTTACAAGAATTAGAAATTGACACAGACAGTCGCGGGATGCGAAAACAGGAAAACAATCACTACAGTTCACATCCGTCACAATTCCGTGACGACAGAAACAATAACTGGACACGACAAGTCTATTCTTACAACGCAAATCGTGACCAAAACAGACACCACCCATATGACAACCACTGGCGGAGTAATAATAGTTACAGAGAAAGATAGCATTTCCGTAGTAATGAACATGACAGCGACAATCATAGAAACAGACAATATGGCAACCAGAACTATTATTATCACGGGAGACAGAATAATTTCAGACGCAATGGTCCACCGCGCAGTGATAATTCAGGGAGAAATTCTCCACCACTTAACCGACAAGAAAGAAACTACAGGAACTACCGACATGGCGAGAGACGATATTATCATAACGACAGACAGGAATTTCATCAGAACTGCTGGGATTCAAACAGTGCTGGGCCCTCTCGGCAAAGTGAATTTGTAGAAGTTAGGTCTCCTAACCCCAGTAACGACGCGCGCCAACAAAGAGGTAAGAGACAATGACTCGCACCACAGGCAGCCACGTGCGCCGGCTGGCTCCAAGAAAAATAACATAAGCTAAACTTGAGCAAAATTCCAGTGTTCCTTACCGACGTAACCACGTGACAATTGCTTTTCAGTTGACAGTCGGCGTACTAGGAAGAGTAAAGGTTTACACCACATTTCACATGTAAAACCGTTTATTGAAAGATGATCTGCTTTTTAACTTTGTCTTTGCCATAAAATTTTTCACTTCACACTACTAGTACAATTTCTCAGACTTAGAATCTGTTAACATGCAACCATGTTTGAAGTTAAATATCCAGTCAACAACCAAGAGAACTTATTTAAACAGAAATTACGAATGCATTGTTATAGTGAACAGACGTCACAGTGTTATTGTGCATGTACATTCTTGCTTGTTAGTTGCACGATTACGTAACGACTATAAGGCTGACATACTTAGAACAGTTACCAGTACTGCTTATGAGATTTTAATGCAACATTTTGGTTTACTTGAAAATAAATCCTGGATTTAAAGTACTTTCTGTGAGATACCAGATGACTCAGTGGTTAGTTTATGTGACAGCTACACGATTTTATCACGACGCTACTAATGAGTGACAATTTACAAATGTTACTGTTGCACTGTATCTGTTTTATATCTGCACAGTTTTTCTGCATTATTCTGGAAAGTAAAACATGTTTTAGTAGGAACTTTGTGGTATAGCTACAATGAGACAGCCTTTTCTGTAGCACAACAATACGTTACAGTACAGTACTTACTTCATCACGGCAATAAGCGTAGTAACTACGATATCTATACGCAAAGCATTTCACTTTTGTTTATCATGAGGTAAGTACATTGACTTCTGTAGAACTTAGCTTTCGGAGGACGATAACTACGACACTTTCACAGAGATTATCTTACAACATGACGCACAGTTTAGCGCTACAGTACGCGTATTTGAGTGACTAATTTTGTACTTAAAACATTTATTTTTAAAGATATTTGAAATGCAATGATACAAAGGTTTTCCGTGATATATTTCATTCCATTGCTGTAATCTGTAACATCTGAGGATATAATTACATTAATCCTCAGGGGGGGTACTCGCTTACTTTGTGTACCATGTGTTTGGAAAGCACAAGGAGCCCGAGCTAATATGGTATTTGCTTATACAACTTTACACATCGGTATCATATTTATCTAACACATAAATTACACAGCTATCTGATCATTTAACTGGGAGAGACAAACATTCATTTTACTACATCAGTGACAGATGTTTACGTAATTACACAGTTGGATAACTTCACACTTACGAAATTGTATTTGTCTGTACTTTGTGAAATGTTCATATTTTTTCAGAACCATTGTGATACTATGAGAGCTTTGAATGATGTATTTGGTATGGGATCATGATTTTTAAAGTACATTTGAGGTAGATGACACTATTGAAATGAGCAGAGAATATTTTTTAGGTTTTGAAGTTATTGCAGAAAGCTACGATGATTTTGAGATTTAGCTGAGTTTTTATGATGTTATTATGACGATGACAGTGTGTATTATGCTGTTGCGGTGTGTTTATGATCAATAAGCTCATTCTATATGAGGAATTTGATTATGCTACATATTTATTATGATGAGATATTGAAGAAGTGTCAGCGAATATGTATATGTGTAATAAGGTAAGGAATAATGAGTAGTGGTTAGGGACTCTGGTTTGTGAAAAAGGATGTTGGAAACCGAGAATCGTACTTTAAGTGTTATGAAATGTGTGTATATGCGTGAATGTATCACTATGCTGGTATAAATTATTTGGACACTATTATATTTAAAGGATTTTGTTTCTACAGATTTGTAACGCAAATTCTCAATCTGTGAAAATATTTTTATATGAGATTGTCACTGTAGCGGAAACTGCTGTCGTAATTTTGTCAGTAAGAAAGGTAAGTGACCACCAGCACGTAATGCGTCGTGGGCACCCAGCTGTGCGACAGTCGCCTGGGAAAAAAGCCATAAGTGTGTGCCTTTCAGAGGCACAGGTTAAAAAAAAGGGAAGCCATTATCCTCGCTATTGACATTCCTTTGTAGAAAGCATCGTAAATACGACACCCTCAAACTTGAAAACATGATAACACTGTAGAGTTCTTAATTTATGACATTTACTGAAATGAAATGATGAGAAACATTTTATATCTATTGTCTTTCTAGCTAAGAGATTGCTCATTTTGTTTAATATCCAGTTTCTATCTGCACTGCAGCATTGGTTACAATAAAATTTAATAGATGTACTAATATCACTATTTTCTGTCTACAGACCCAGTAAAGAATCATTTTATGATGTACTTTCTTGGAAAAGAGAGCACAAATAGACATTTCTCTTCACAGGAATTGCAAAAATATTTTTTTTACGATTTGGAAACTTATCTGCTAGCGTATGTTCTCGTGATGCATCACTCTAGTGTTAAGATGTGACATAGGTATTAAACATTTTTACTGTAATATTTTTTCTGCTTCAGCTTTGTCATGTTTAGATATAAATTATTACATTTATTGCTGCTCGCTATGCTTACATGCATTTTTTTTGTCATTGCTGTTTGTATTAATTGTTTTGTGCCGCTGCATTGCCTCGTCCCTTAGTTAAGCATCTGAGCTCAGTAGATTTAAGTTAGCTTAAGAGGGGTAGCCTATATAATAGAATGAGTTACGATGGATTTCAAGAAATGCACTGAGAGGTTATATGAGAAAAGTACAGAAAGCAGGTATAGATAGGACTTTTTGGAAATAATGAAGAACGAAGGGAGATCTCCGAGAAGTAAAGAAAGTTTTGTTTGCAAAATACTGCAGTAAAACAAACCCTGCCCTTTCCTTGTATTATCCCACTATGTGTTTGTGTACCCTTGTGTATTTATGTTCTTCCAGGCTTTATATGTTTATCTGATAAGACTTATGTGTACAGAATTTTTCTAATACTAAGCTACATTCACTATGATGAGAAATACTGTTATCCTCAAATATAATTTGCATTAATAACATGCTATTTACTTTGTAAAGATGTTTAAACATTATTTATTCTGTTTTGTTCTAATGCTGATGTGTGAAGTTGATGTTTCAAAAGTTATTCTGATCTTTTATGTATGTACTTACGCCGTAATTTTTGTAACACTGATATATTTGCTATTTCGATTCTTTTGTAAAGCCTGTACTACTGCAAATGTTATCTGTAGTGTTATGTTCTTTAAAGATGTATTTTGTACCTTTGTTATTGTATTCTTATGTTATAAAACTGTAATTGACACCAGTTCATCAAATTAAGTAACTTGTAAATTACATTTCACTGCACACGTTTCTGTTGGTCATAGTATATGGACAATATGTGAGAAGTAGGGACTGATAGCGTTTCCACTTGCGTTTATAATTCAGCAAGGGACTGGATAAAAGCATTGCTGGTTCTATGTATATAAAAAAAATTGTGAGTGCACAAGTGGTGGCTTATGGACTTGCTGTATTCTCTGCAAGACTCTTCGATGGTGATTATGCACCTGCGCAGTTGCAACAGATGGCTGCTGGCCATCTCTACAAGGACTACAGTGGGTCTGCATCTTTGATGGCCCACCAATACCATTATTTCGACGAGGACTGCAGTGGGTCTGCATCTCTGGTGGCCCACCAATACCCTAATCTCTACCAGGACTACAATGGGTCTGCTCTGTGATGACCTAAGTACCAATAGTCTTCAACTTCGACTGACTCTGCTTTGGGTTTGCTCTGTTGTGGCCCATTACCTGTCTGCACGTCAAGAGTCAGCACTGTCTTTCCATTGGAAGGACAACACTACTTCTTCAAGACTGCATGGAAATCCACTACTTCCATGTGCATTTTCTTTTACTACTCAGACTGAGAAAAACACTGCAATTTTACTTTGACGAATGATCAGGAATGTCTTTATGGACTGTGAGAAAATTTTAGCTTTTGACCAACATTGTATCGATAAGTGTGTGCATTTCACTTCTTTGTTATTGTAATTATGAAAAATTTTTTCAAATTTGTATTGGCCACTGCCAAAAACAATATGTAAATTTTTCTGTGGGGAACATGGGGGCTATGTAAGTAGGCTGTTTAGGTTTTCTTATTGTAACGTCACATAGCGCTCTGTATGAGAAATCACTGGCTGTGCTGTGCGCAGTCTGTGGCTAGTTTGCATTGTTGTCTGCCATTGTAGTGTTGGGCAGCGGCAGCTGGATGTTAACAGCGCGTAGCGTTGCGCAGTTGGAGGTGAGCCGCCAGCAGTGGTGGACGTGGGGAGAGAGATGGCGGAGTTTTGAAATTTGTAAGAATTGGTGTCATGAACTGATATATATATTATGACTATTAAGGTAAATACATTGTTTGTTCTCTATTAAAATCTTTCATTTGCTAACTGTGCCTCAGTAGTTAGTGACTTCCGTAGTTTGAATCTTTTATTTAGCTGGCAGTAGTGGCGCTCGCTGTATTGCAGTAGCTTGAGTAACGAAGATTTTTGTGAGGTAAGTGATTTGTGAAACGTATAGGTTAATGTTAGTCAGGGCCATTCTTTCGTAGGGATTTTTGGAAGTCAGATTGCGTTGCGCTAAAAATATTGTGTTTCAGTTTAAGCACAGTCTTGTATAATTGTTCAAAGGTGATGTTTCAATACAAATATTCACATAAAATCCTTTCAGTAGCTCAATAAACAAGTAGGACTCCTCAGAGTTGACAGTTCCAACAGTAGCACCCAGCAATGGTCAACACGTGCAAATAGCAGTCCCATAACATTTCATCAGCAGTATTTAAACAGCTCCAACAGTGGCACCCAGCAATGTTGAGCAGGTGCAGACACCAACAAGTGACACCATTTCAGTAGAAGCAGTTCAATCAGTGGCACCCAGCAATGTTGAGCAGGTGCAGACACCAACAAGTGACATCATTTCAGTAGAAACAGTTCCATGAGTGCCAACCAGCAATTTTGAACAGGTGCAGGCAGCAACAAGTGACACCATTTCAGTAGAAGCAGTTCCATCAGTGGCACCCAGCAATGTTGAGCAGGTGCAGACACCAACACGTGACATCATTTCAGTAGAAACAGTTCCATGAGTGCCAACCAGCAATTTTGAACAGGAACAGGCAGCAACAAGTGACACCATTTCAGTAGAAGCAGTTCCATCAGTGGCACCCAGCAATGTTGAGCAGGTGCAGACACCAACAAGTGACACCATTTCAGTAGAAGCAGTCTATCAGTAGCACCCAGCAATGCTGAACAGGTGCAGACACCAACAAGTGACATTATGCCATTAGAAACAGTTACATCAGTGGCACCCAGCAATATTGAACAGGCGCACATAGCAACAAGTAATATTATTTCAGTAGAAGCAGTTCCATCAGTGGCACCCAGTAATGTTGAGCACGTGGCAACAAGTGACATCATTTCAGTAGAAGCAGTTCCATCAGTGGCACCCAGCAATGTTGAACTGGTGCAGACAGCAACAAGTGACATCATTTCAGTAGAAGCAGCTCCAACAGTGGCACCCAGCAATGTTGAGCAGGTGCAGACACCAACAAGTGACACCATTTCAGTAGAAGCAGTTCCATCAGTGGCACCCAGCAATGTTGCGCAGGTGCAGACACCAACACGTGACATCGTTTCAGTAGAAGCAGTTCCATCAGTGCCACCCAGCAAGGTTGAACAGGTGCAGGCAGCAACAAGTGACATCATTTCAGTAGAAGCAGTCTATCAGTGACACCCAGCAATGTTGAACAGGTGCAGGTAACAGTCCATAATATCCACTATCACTAATCAGACAGTTCATGAGAGTTTATCAGCAGAAATTAGACGTTTCCAAGTGGCACTCATCATGTTGAACACGTGCAGGTAACAGTCCACAATATCCACTATCACTAATCAGACAGTTCATCAGAGTTTATCAGCAGAAATTAAACATTCTGAGGTGTCACCCATCAATGTTGAACAGGTGCAAGCACGAACAACAGTTTGAATGCACACACAATTGCTTTTACGAAATTGTTATCAATGCTCTTACACTAAACATAGAAATTATAATAAACACACAAGTGATATCAGATAATTGTAATATTAACTATTACAAAGACACAAATGTCAGTAAACCTATAATACTTATGGGTGTCAGTGCAAGCCATAACAAACAAGTAAAATAATATTTAGGAGATAGGTCGGTACCAATTATTTGGAATTAGAAAAGGAAAACACAAAAAACACACTCACTCATCTCTCATCCACATTTAAGTACTAGTGTGTAATTGAATAGTGTTAACTGTGTAAATGCAATTCTGACAAAATTTGATGTTAAACATGTGTATGAAGTATTAGTGGTACAGTGTATAACAGTCAATAATAGTCAACGTCATAGTCATCATGTCAAGACCAATGTTTGCTAAGCCAAATCAAAATGTACAGTTGCTGAACAACTGTCAGTGTGCCAAGATATGCAGTTACTTCATCTCTCCAAAAAAAGTATGTCCTGCTTATTGATTTAACAAAGTGTGTGTGTAGACAATCTTCCTTCTACTTGAGTGTTCTAGTCTGCCATCTCCATCCTCCTTGTTCCATATAAACCAGCAAAAAAAAGAAAAATATGCTCCTCACTTACTTTACCTCTTATCCACCAAAACTCCAATAATCATCAACATTACACAACCTCAATACTTCAATAATACCTCTTCAATACGTCGATACATATACCAATATCATTTCACTTCCATAACAACTCTTTCCTCTAGTCAGTCTCCTCGAACAAGTACAGATAAAATCCTAGTGCAAACTTCGATTCATCATCCCATACAACCCTAAGACATAATGTCCACACACAACCTCTGTGTAATCCATCTGACCCAAATCTTCTACTCATTATGAATTATAAAATACATTTGGTTATCTTGTCCATCATAAAATAAAATAAATATATACATGACCTCTAACAGCCTTTAGTTTGAATAACTCTCAGTAAGTAAGTACGAGTACAGAGTGTGAATGATGATAATATTTCAGTGTGTGCACCACTTTAAGAATCATGGCTAAACAGAAGCAAACATGTGGAGTATTTCTTGTGTCAAGTGTCACTTGCTATTTCAATTGCTCACGAATAATGCAGAGTAATAACTGTCAATGGTCTAAAACTAGTGTTGGTATGTCATGTCGTTAGCTTCCTTCCTATTAGCATAAATTTATACAGCTTCCATAAAACCGCCAGCTCATGTGACTTCAATAAAGTTTCTTGTACCAATGTCGTTCGTAGAATTATAGCAGTTCATTTTCTTATCTTAAAATATAAGGCACTGGGCGTAAGCAAAATATGTGATAGTGAGTAAATGTACCAGCAGAGAACAGAATGTCAACAAGTGGTTGTAGCACAACCCCCTAAGTAGGCTCTGCCAAGCGAAAAATTTATAATTAATACCATAGTGTGGCCTAAACTCCATGTTTGTACAACGAACATCAGCATTCTATATACAAAATTAAAGAGTAGTTATGACAACAAAACAGAAATGTGTAAATATGCAATCCATACGCAAAGCAGCAAATACATATCTTACATATTAAATAGGTCATTAGCATTATATCAGCATAAGCAAACAAATGTTCATTTGTAATCTTAATACGTAAACATGAAGGCGCAAGCAGGTAAATCACAAAGTATAACTTACATACATAACCATATCAGCACAATTTATTAGGTGACAATTATAATGTAAATAAATAAGCACAGCAGGCACATAATAAAAAAAGCGTGACATCAGTGAAAAAAGCCAGTGCAGCCAAGCGATGCATAATATACATAATTAACAACCCTTTTCATTAATCAATCATTGTCAAAATCAGTTAACACAAAGCATAAATCACATAATAGCGAGCAGCAAATTACGTCTAAAGTATGTACCTAAGTGGAAATATGTTTCCTGAAAAATAAACTCAATTAATAGTTACCTTTTTAGTTTATTACTTTCTTCTTCGAAATGACATTCTTCCTGAAATTTTCTCGATGGCAAGTCCTCTTAACGTCGGACACACACAGAATCTACCTGAAGTTCTTAAATATTTTATGCTACTATATCCTGAAAAATACTGAACGTTAATAACATAATTTATCAAGTCACTATAGCTTTATACTGAATTTAAGCAGAAAAATTAGACTGTGTATTTGTTTACGGCTGTCAGTGCATTGGCACTGAGCGCTCGATCAGCTGTAGGTACGCGTGGCGTAGGAAGTAATTGTTGGCGGTCAACAACTGCCTTGTGCGGCGCGCTGACTTGACTGTTACTTTGAGTATGTTCCGCCGCCGAACACGGCGCGGTATCCTTGTACTCTCCGTGTGTTTACGTATAACTGTTAGTTTCTCAAAAGTATGTCAATCCACAAAAATTTTAACGTTCAATATATGATGTATTTCCTTAGAGCTCCGAGATTTAAGTTTCTTCTGCGACAGTGTTATTATGAATAATTTTGCGAATTCTATATGGGCCGTTATAAAGCAGAAAAAAATTGCGACACAAGCCTTTTCCTTTGTGAGACAAACGATGAGACTTAATTAAGACCTTTTGACCAACTGACAAGGTTTTTAAACGACCAGAACGTTTAGCTGATTTCTCTCTTCTAGCAGCCGCAGATGCAATATTTTGTAGAGCCAGGTTGGCAACTTCAGAATGCCGCAGTTTCCGTGTAGGCGGAAAAGGAACGATTTCAGATATGCGATTTGTCGGTGCTTTATTTTTTAACATCAACATAGGCGATAAAGAAGTTGAATCATTAGGGATTCATTCAGAATGTTTTGAAAAATATGAAGATACTGATCCCACGTTCTGTGATTCTGATGACAATAAAGTCGACACAATTTATTGATTTCCTTTATCCATCTCTCTGAAGCGTTAGATTGAGGGTGAAAAAGTGAAATGAAAATTGGGTTAATCTTACGACGCCGTAGAGTACGAAGCCAAATTTTAGAGCGAAACTGTGATTCATTATCTGATATAACCTTATCAACATGTCCCACTTCTTTAAGAAAATGATTGATGAAAGCATTAGATACTGAACGAGCTGTTGCTTTGCGTAAAGGTGTAAAACACACATATTTTGATGCCAGTCCCACTGCTACCAAAATGTACGCAAAACCATTAGTAGAACGAACCACATGACCGAACAAATCGACTGCAGCCATGTCCTTTAATTTCGCTGGAATGATAGGAAACAACGGTGCTCTGTGAGAAATAGTTGGCGGCTTAGCCTTCTGACATAATTTGCATTTGGCAAGAACAGATCGAATACGTTTTTCCATATTACTGAAGTAGCAATTATCTCGTAATTTATGAAAGCATCCTTATTTTGCTCCTTAGCGATGTCCTGGAGCGAAAACGAAATACAATTTTCAAACGCAACGCCTTGAACATACATCAAACAATAATTGTTTTCTTTGCACTCCTCCTCAGCACTTTGTTTCAAACCCATAGGTGCACGTGATAAAGCATCAGCAATAATATTAGAAGAACCCTGGATGTAAACAATACTAAAATCAAATTCCTGTAGATACAGCGCCCATCGTGACAATCTTCCATGTGCTAATTTTGCTGACATAAGAAATCTGAGAGCTCGATGATCGGTGTAAACCTTAGTATGTCTGCCATACAAAAATATGCGAAATTTTGTGAAAGCCCAAACAACAGCCAAGGCTTCAAGTTTCGTAATCAAATGATTCTTTTCTGATTTAGAGAGAACACGACTTCCAAATGCAATAGTTTTCTGTACTACAACGCCGTTTTCTTCTATCTCTTGAAAGAAGTGTGCACTTAGGCCTTTGTATGATGAGTCCGTCGCCAAACAAAAATCTTTAGATAAATCCGGATGTGAAAGAAGTGGAGCAGCAACTAAAGCATCATGACGTTGTTCAAATTCTGATTGAGCTTCCTCATCCCAACACCAATTAGAATTCTTTCCAAATAGTTCACATAAACGAGGTGTGGCCAAATTGTCCAATGTAACAAAGCGTCTAAGAAAATTACAGACACCAAGGAAACTACGAACGTCATGTTTTGTAGTAGGAACAGCATAATTACGGATAGCGTCTAGTTTCTCTGGATAAGGAAGAATACCTTCAGTAGAAATAATATGACCAAGAAATTTCACCTGAGAACGACCACATTCAGATTTTTCCAAGTTCACTGTAATGCCAACTCTCGCAAAAATACGTAATAATGAACCCAAAATTTTGTTGTGCTCACGCCAAGAACGTTTGGCAATAAGAATATCGTCAACATATGAAGTAATATTGTCACGAAGATAAACAGGTAAAATTTCGTTTAAGCTACGAATGAATGCTGCTGAAGATACAGTAAGTCCAAACGGTAATTTCCGAAATTGCTAACAATTACCAAAGGCTGAAAAGGCAGTGTATTTTCTACAAACAGGGTGAAGTTCTATTTGCCAAAAACTTGCGCGCATATCAATCGTGGATAAGACTTTAATTCCATGGAAATGCTCAAGAAGTTCATCTAAATTTTGTAGACGGTCAGTTTCAGGAATGATGATACTATTTATCTGTCTGTAATCCAGAACCAAACGAATTGACCTATCCTTTTTAAGAACTACGTGTAATGGGCTGGTATAAAGACTGACCGCTGGCTCAGTAATGCCTTGATCTAACATGTATTGAAGTTCACTCTTAACCTTGTCTCTGTAAGCCAAAGGAATAGCGTACGTTTTTCCTCGAAATGGTGTGTGTTCTTTTACATTAAATATTGAAAGCCTTGTATAGTTCCTGTGTGATGACTAAATACTGTAGCATGTGACGTCAAAATTTGGTGCAGTTCTTCTCTTGCAACGTCATCTGGCACATCGGCTTTCTTAACCTTTTCATTAATTAATTCTTCGCTATTAATTACATCATCCATCGCGCCTCTGTGACGTCAAAATTTGGTGCAGTTCTTCTCTTGCAACGTCATCTGGCACTTCGGCTTTCTTAACCTTTTCATTAATTAATTCTTCGCTATTAATTACATCATCCATCACGTCTCTGTATCTATTGTCGTTGTCATGAATGAACACATTGTCGTCATAATGCTCAGCGAAAACATTAGAAGTAAGAAACCTTAAACATTTTGTGTCTGATTCAGATTTTGTTAACCACTTGAAAAATTTCAAACATTTCGGCATTCCGGCAACAGTCAAATTCACACTTCCTTCTTTAAAGTTTAAAATTGCCTTATGTGCGTTAAGAAACTCCATACGTAATATAATTTGTGTACTGAGTAATGGAACAATAATAAAATTAGCAGAAAATTCATATCCTTGACAAATGAAATTTAAGTTGGTCTGTTGTTTGACTTTTTCCAGAAATAGCTCCTCGAATTGTAGTTTTAGAAACAGGTAACACAGGACAAGCAATAGTTCTTACACATATACTAAAAACTGATTCACTAATAAAATTCAATGGGCTCCCAGAATCTAAAGCCACAGTGAACTTATTCTTACCCACACATACTTCAATAACACGGTGTAAAAATGCGTCTACATTATTTTCCTTTTCGTCTAGCAAAATGTCTCTCATGTCTTCCAGGCGTACGTAGTGCAAAGTCGCAGTGTCATTACTTTCTGAATCGTCTGTAGTGCTGCCAGAAGCCGAAGCCACAAGTCATTGTCGATTGTTCGCGCCACGTCTTTCATTATTCCCGTCATTTCGCGGATCAATTTCTACGATTTGCACTTGTCTCTCAGAATTTCTGTCACGCAGAGAATGCCAGTTAGGTAACTCCAGTCTGTTAGATGTAAATTCTTGGTTGTGTCTGTTATTAAAATTTCTATTTTCCTGTCTATGTGCATTACTGCTTCTTGTGTAATTTCGACTTTCACTTCTGGTTATTTCTGTAAAAGGAATTTCTATTATTGTATGAATAATTTCTGTCTTGATGATACCGATTACTATTTCCGTATGATTGATCATTCCGGTAAGAATTTCCGTTATTACAATTGTCTGTGTAATTTCTGTTAGAACGTCTGTTATTGTCATAAGGCTGGTATCTATTGTCCTGTCTGTTTCGTCTGTCATTCTCAAAATTACCCATATAACGTCCGTTCCGATCAATATCCCTTCTGTCTGGAAATCTATTGTGATTACCTTTACTGAAAAAATTACAAGAAGTCCCGTCCCGTCGTCGTTGTCATACTCAAGTTCTTGTAGCAAAATCTTAAAAGTCTCAATGTCGTCTTTACGTCTTCCGGCTAAAGCAACTTGTCTTATCGACTGTGGCAGTTAAGTTAAGCAAATGCGAATTGGTTCAGTCGGGCTATAAAGGTTGGAAAGGAATTGATTCTTTAGAAAATATTCTGCCGGCGTTCGGAACTCAGACTGTTTAAAATTACGGTGCATAATAAGACTATGATTGACTCTGTCTTGGGTGTTTTAGGACCAATATGCCGATAGAAATACGTGATAAAAATCATTTAACTTATTGCAATCTCTAATAAGTGCGCGCATCTGCGTCGCCGGTTCGTTTTCTAAATATCCACACATAAATTCCAGTTTGTGACTTAGTGGCCAATTTGGTGGTAGTGCTTACATAAATTGATCTAACCATGAACATGGATGTATGTCATTCTTAGAATTGCGAAAGATCTTAAATTTCCGAACAGTTAAGAAGTGTTTAAAGTCAAAGTTCTCGCCTCGTGGTGACAAAGACCTACCGCGTCTGTCCCAGTCCCAATGTCGATTATTGTCAAGTTCGCGCGCCTGGCGCTCTCTTGTTGCTTCTCGTAAATGAAATAAATTATTTTCTTCAAACCCCTCTGCTATCTGTGATTCTAATTTTCTTCTACTGTCCTTTCCTACGATTTCGCCTTCAAGTTGTTTGACTTGCTTTCGTAATGCCTCAAATTCCCTTTAAAAGCGTTCATTAAATTTTCCCTGATTTTCAATATGTTTATTTATGTTCTGCTACTCTTCGGTTTCTGCAAATGGCAATGGAGCTGTATCATCTGAATCTCTGTCCCCATTTAAATTAAGACTTGTCAATTTATCTGAAATCTCAACTGTTTCCGATAAGTCACCTATTTGTTTTTTGTTTATTTACGTCTTCCGTAAGTGTCGCGAATCGGGTATCAGTATTAACACATTTAGTAGTTATCTGTTCATATTGTTGTGTTAGGTTATTTATTCAAAATGGTTCAAATAGCTCTGAGCACTATGGGACTCAACTTCTGTGGTCATCAGTCCCCTAGAACTTAGAACTACTTAAACCTAACTAACCTAATGACATCACACACATCTATGCCCGAGGCAGGATTCGAACCTGCGACCGTAGCAATCGCACGGTTCCGGACTGCGCGCCTAGAACCGCGAGACACCGCGGCCGGCTGTTATTTATTCTGTCATTTTGTACGGATTCCTCGATTCTTTCAAGTATTTCTTCCTTATCGTGTGCACGTTGTAAATTTAACTCTGAACGCGATCTCTTTCTTCCTGTTCTCTGTCTTGTTCCTTTTGTCTTATTTCTATTGAAATTAATCTATTATTGTGAGCATTCAAAATCGGTTGTACTTCTTCTCCAATTTCTTTCTTTAATTCATCTTTCATCTTTTTCAAACATGTCCCTATTTGTGAGTCTAATCGTGTTTTCATTGTTCCCATATCAGTTTCTAACCGTGTCGCCACTGCTGTTAATTCAGATCCTGACTGTGATCCCAGTGAGTCTAACCGTGTTTCCATTGTTACCACATCAGTTTCTAACCGTGATCCCAGATTTAATATTGCACTCATCAACTGCTTCATATTAACTGGTTCGAAATTCTTTACGCCCCTAACATTTCCAGCAAAACCAACTTCCTTCGTCATAGCTGTAAAGCTATCTGTGTACGATACTATTCCAGAATCTTCTGTCGTTAATATCGAAATCTGAAAATTTTTTGATTCTGAAAAATTTTGAACTGGTTTCGGACTATTTTCGCGACTTATTAAATTATTTTCTACTTCATTATTCATCATACTGTTCTCCTGTGGTGGCGAGTACGCCATGTTAACAATTTCGTCATTCTGACTATCTATCATTTTTGCCTTTTTCATCGATCGCGTAATCATTTACAAAACATACAAAACTCGTCACTATACGAAAATTACTCACAATATGACACTTTATCACCAACAACACCATTCACACGAAATGCTTCCCGACAAACACGATTAACAAACGATATCTTCATAATTGCACAAAATTGTCAAACGCGTATACAAGACATCAAAAATTAAATTCTGCAAAAATAGAAGAATAACAAGAGAACTACAAATGTTCAATTACCAAATCTACACATGCAATATTCTATTGCTACAAATTACTACAACAATACTACTGTCTGCTATTTTTACTATCAAAAGAATTCCAAGGGACGATCCGAAGCAGCGGTCGCCACGTGCATGGGGGCTTAATTAAGTAAAATACAAATACTTTTATTTCTAGTACCTGTCTGTCCGGTTACGCAGTCTCGTAACCGGTTGGCCCTGAATAATATTAGTACGCAATCTGACTGCATAGAATAACAACAAACAATGAAAGAAATTTCCCGTTAACACAATTAATTAAGTCCCCAGGAACTATAAAAGCTACGAAACAAGAAAGCATAAGTGTAACTGTTCTGTGTGTGGAAGTGTGATTCAACGTACACACCTGGCACGGTTCTTACTCAATACCACAAGATGCTTTTAACGCCATTTACAATGAAGTAATTAAAAAAACAGAAATACTATGATTTCACATAGAAACAAGAACTACAGTCTAATACAAGAACACGAGCCAGATGCTTCCTTGACTGAACCTGTGACCAAGAGGCATTATTATTTAAGAAATTTGAAATACAAAACTTTTTCTATGACCCCATATATATTGACGAAAAATACACTCTGATCGTTACAACATCCCCAATCGAACAGGATCGGCTGTCTAGCCCATCAGAACAACTGCACACGACATGCTCACAGCTAGTACTGCCACTACGGCTACCGCAGAACTACAACTGCCCACAGCAACTTCTCAACAAGCACTGCCACTGGAGGCGGCTCTTTGGCGCAATCTCTGGCGCTGTGACTCAGTGTAGCCACCTTTCAGCTTTCGAAATAGGTGCTACTAAAGAATGCTGAAGATTAGATGGGGAGATCACATATCTAATGAGGACGTATTGAACAGAATTGGAGAGAAGAGAAATTTGTGGCAGAACTTGACTAGAAGAAGGGATCGGATGGTAGGGCATATTCTGAGGCGTCAAGGGATCACCAGTTTAGTATTGGAGGGTAGCTTGGAGGGAAAAAATCGCAGAGGGAGACCAAGAGATGAATATTCTAAACAGATTCAGAAGGATGTCGTTTGCAGTAGGTACTGAGAGACGAAGTAGCTTGCACAGGATAGAGTAGCATGGAGAGCTCCATCAAACCAGTCTCTGGACTGAAGACCATAACAGCAACAAAGTTGATCCTTGAACAAATCATTTGAATTTAGATGAGAATGTTTATATATTTCAAATTCTGCTAAACAAATACTAAATACGTTTCTGTAATATGCTACTTATACTTCACATTAATGTATAGCCAAGGTCTAAAGATATTGTATATCTCCAATTTTGTATGCCTCTTAAGGTGACACATTAATTTGTGAAAAGCGACGATACGAAATATAAATGTACACTGGTGTCCAAAATTAAAGCAAAAACGGAAATTTTGGAAGGCTTCGTTTATTTTCCCACAAAAAACTACAAACAGGTTGTAGCGAAGTAGTAACTATGTGAAGAATACAGAACGTAAACAAGTGTAACATGAATAACAGTAAACGAAAATGTTCTTGTTTTTTTTTCAACTTAACACATTGGCGCACTCTTTACAACTGGTTAATGTGCTCACTATGGGGTGTGACCACCTTTAGCAGCAATACAGTTCTGACAACGACTGAAGATGCTGTCAATAACGTCATCAATGTCATGTTGAGGCAATAACGACCATTCTTCCGGCAGAGCTGCTCGCAAGTCTTCGAGAGTGGCTGATGAATCTTGACGTGACGCAACCCATTTCCCTAGTACATCCCAGACATGTTCTATGGGATTCAAATTGTGAGAGCGAGTAGACTCTGCAATGCGCGCAATATCTTACTTTTCCAAGAAAACATCAGCCAATCGTTCTCTACGAGGTCTTACGCTGTCATCCACCAATACGAGGTTTGGGTGCACAGCACCTCGCAACAACCGTAAGCGAGGTCCCAAGACCTCGTCATGACACCTGGCAGCAGTTAAACCTTTCCGATTCACCGGTATAGTTTCATGAAGAGATGCTCGGGTGATCAACATAATCTCTGATCCTCCTTGATATCGGGCTCTTTCCACAGTGTTCGGGTATCGAAATAGTGTCCCACATTCCCTTTTCATGCTAATCCGTCGAAATTCACTCTTCGTACCAAGTCGGGACTCATGTGTGTAAATAACATTGGCCCATTCGACTCCCCAGATGGCATGGCATGTTGACGACTCCACTCTAGCGTTCCCTTCTTCGTCAGAGGCACTCATACAGCAGCTCCGCCAATGAAGGCTACTCTGTCGATGCCTTCTCTACATCGTTTGCCTCGATACAACACGTCCAGTGAATGCTGCGAGATTCGATGCCAGTTGCTGCGCAGTGCTAAGGCTGTACCGCCGTGCCCTTACAGCCAAATAACGGAGTTCTCTTTCTGATATCAAACGTGGTTGGCCCTGCCCTGGTCTTCGGGATACAGTTTCGGTCTCTATAAATTCTAGAAACAAGAGAACGATTCACGTTAAGCCATCGGGCCAGACGCGTTTGCGACTATCCTGCTTCCATTCTTCCTACGGCCCTCCATCGCACAGAGTCTGGTAAGCATTTTCTCAGTACCATACTGCACCATCTGTGACTGTACACGGCGACTGTGGATGTAGGACTACGAGACAAACACTACTCCGTTCGATAGGTGCGCTCACCGTTTTGGTGGTTTTCCTTTGACAGTGCAGAACACGGTCGTACGGAACATCTGTTGACAGTTTGTGTGACTTTATCGTGAATTAGGACGAGGAAATAGCAATTTTGTTGCTTTAATTTTGGACACCAGTATATTTGCAGCTCACGACTGAAATTCTGTAGTCTATGTTGTTTTCTTTGCGAAAGGCTTCCACGTTTCCATAACGAGGTTGCAAAACGATAAAATATTTCGATTAGGACTTGTGTGTTGAAGAATTTTTTCGATTATTAATCTAAAAGAGTCACGTTCACGTGGAAATGCGGAAAGTTGTCTGCATCCGTCTCTGTGCCAATATTGTGAACTAGGTTTTATGTTCTGTCTTCAGTGTGGCAAAAATAACAGATAAATTTTGTTTAGTTTGTTGTCTGTCTTGTTAAGATATGTGACACCAAGTCTGCAGTGCGTGTGCATTGCCTTGCTGTTATTTCTCTCACACAGTTTGACGTGGGTCGGCGGAAATGTGCGAGGGCGAGAGAGCTGTGGCACGTGAAGATGAGCACCGGTCGGGCTCCAAATTCTTCTGAGGTCATCAGTCCCCTAGAACTTACAACTACTTAAACCTAACTAACCAAAGGACATCACACACATCCATGCCCGAGGCAGGATTCGAACCTGCGACCGTAGCGGTGGCGCAGTTCCACACTGTAGCGCCTAGAACTGCTCGGCCAACGCGGCCGGCTGCAAATTCTTGGCCATTGTTGTTATTCATGATAGTGATTATTAAACCATGCAGACTCGTTGACGATCTCTGTCTGGATAATTTTATAGGTAAGCTGGCTAAGGACAAAGCAGCGGAACAGCAATATTCTGGAAAGTGAGTGTGTGGTGTGAGTAGCAAGTCGGCCTCGAGAGCGAGAGAGTTGGAGTTCCGGATTGTACACGAGAGAACATGTCCAAGTACCTTTCGATGTTTTTACCTGTCTTTCTGCCGGCCGGAGTGGCCGAACGGTTCTAGACGTTTCAGTCTGGAACCGCGCGACCGCTACGGTCGCAGGTTCGAATCCTGCCTCGGGCATGACTGTGTGTGATGTCCTTCGGTTAGTTCGGTTTAAGTAGTTCTAAGTTCTAAGGGACTGATGACCTCAGAAGTTAAGTCCAATAGTGCTCAGAGCCATTTGAACCTCTCTTTCTTCCCCTTGCCCCACACCACACAGTGGGTTCATAATTAATGGCAGCTGCTTATAAGGTGCTTAAAATCTCGTCAGTGAATTTCACTGTCGGCAGCTGCTTATTCAATGACTGTTAATTGTTTTTAAAATTCTGTACTTTGTTCGAGTTCTGAATAACAGCTGGTTCATAATTACTGGCAGCGGTTTAAAGATCATTTGCTTAAAATATGATCAGCGTATTTTGGTTAACTGTAGCTAACTATTCGTTGACTGTTAATTGTGTTCAAAATAGGTGTACTGTTTTTGGCTGGTGGCTTACGATTTGTGGCAGCTGCTCGAAAGTCGGTTTTCTAATGTCTGCTCAGTCGGTTTCACTACTAACTGTTGTTAAAACTCGTTTGACCATAATAAAGGTACGTTTTGTGTGGTGTCACTGCCAGACACCACACTTGCTAGGTGGTAGCCTTAAATCGGCCGCGGCCCGGTAGTATACGTCGGACCCGCGTGTCGCCACTACCAGTGATTGCAGACCGAGCGCCGCCACACGGCAGGTTAGCACTCGCCCCAGTTGTACAACCGCCTTTGCTAGCGATGGTCATGGTCTACATACGCTCTCATTTGCCGAGACGGCAGTTTAGCACAGCCTTAAGCTACGTCATTTGCTACGACCTAGCAAGGCTCCCTATTCAGTTACTATAATTACTATTGTATTCTGAACAGATAATATTGTGAATCCTGTATCGTCAAGAGCGGCGTTCATCATTAATGAATTAAAGTTAAGTATCAAACTAATTCCGCCCGCTTTATGAATTCTAATTCCTTGTCATGTTCCAGACCTCACGTCAGTATAGTCCTTTCTTTGTCACGGCACCTTGTATGAGCTAAAACGCGTGCATTTCGGCCTCCTCTAGTAACACGGTGTTGGCACGTCAGCCGACACTACATTATGTGTTAAAGATGATGGACGGTGCAGCAGTGACGTGGAGACCCCACTCCTTCCATTAGGGTGACCTGATCCCAATTCTCTCCACTCCAGTTCGTACTTATCAATTTTATTACACAAATATGCCATCGAGACGTGTATTACAGCTCATTTCATCATTCCCCATTACCCCCCAAGTCCATTTAGTGATGGGTCCAAAATCTCGTTTTCAACCGACGTTAGCGAAGTTCTATGGACGAAATTAGTGGAATGGACGCGCAAGCTAACAGAACGGACGAGCGTTTCTAGGTGGTGGGACCACTAGCCAGCCAGAGAATGAGGAGTGCAGCCAGTTTTAAAAGCTCGCGGCGCGCAGACGTGCGGCACAGTGTTTGGGGACTCGTCGGGGGCAGCCGAGCGGCGGTGGCCGGCGCTGAAAAGCGGCCGTCCTGAAAAGGGCGGAGCCGCGGAGCACAGCGGGGAGCGCGGCAGAGGCTGCGCTACAGTACAGCACACAGCGCCGCCATTCAGCGCGCCGGCAAACACGCGGCCAAAGGGCCCTGGCGGCACACAGGGGACCGCGCGCACTCATCGGGTTACGTGATTTTCCAATGGCGCGGCTGGCAGTCTGACGGCACGCGAAAGAGGCCATTATTACTTGTGACGTGGCGCGACATCCGATACCGCGGCCGCGAGATTCTATTACGGCCGCTGAATATGGCGCCAATGGAATTAGTTCTGCACGGCTGCCTATTGATCAGTCCATTGACGTTCTTGGCCCACAGTTTACTCGTTGAGCCTTTACAGCGTCTAACCACGCTGCCGTAGTTCCGATAAACAGCCGCGGGGTATTTCCTGCCGCTTTATACTACCCGGTAATCGTTGATATTCGATACGAAGGAGCGATTCCCTGTTGTTATTCCAAAGCTGGCTGCTAGGAAGTTGGTGAATTAAGCCACAACGTCACGCGATACATCCGTCAGCGTTCTGCCCAGGTATTATTCTCCGTGCGTCTAACGCAATTGTCCTAAACGAAATACAGTGGCTGTTGTACGTTCATTAACTTCATAGCCGAGCGATTCTAGGGGCTTCAGTCTGGAACCGCGTGACCTCTACGGTCGCAGGTTCGAATGCTGCCTCGGGCATGGATGTGTGTGATGTCCTTAGGTTAGTCAGGTTTAAGTAGTTCTAAGTTGTAGTGGACTAATGACCTCAGATGTTAAGTCCCATAGCACTCAGAGCCATTTGAACCATTTAATTTCATAACTTTTAGTTCTATCAAAACACGAAGAAAAGCAAAGTTCTGTCAGGCCCCCACACTGTGATATCCGTTTGACCTATGGCAGCGCAATCTACCGGGGCAACCATAGCGCCACCTGGTTTCCCCCTTCAAGCTAGACGAGTTTCGTACTTTGTAGTTTTTTCGTTTGATGCTTATTTCGTGAAACATTTGGTCTGGTCACTATCAATGGACCACCCTATATAATGAGAGTATTAATATAGTCTAATAGGGTTTGTCGAATTATATCACCCATTATTAGGTAATTTAATAATATTGATGTGTTGTTAAATAAACTTTACCTATATTACAACTAATGGAAAATCCAGGATGGAATGTAACAATATTATGAGAATGAAAGTTGCTACTCACCATATAGCTGAGACGCTGACTCGCAGATAGGCACAACACAAAGACTCTCACAATTATAGCTTACTGCCATTAAGGCATTCGTCAACAACACACACGTACGCACAGGCACACACACTCATGGAAATGCAGCTCACAAACACGACTGCAATCTCAGGCACCTAGTGGTGCCTGAGAATGCACTCATGTGTGTGATTGCGTTTGCATGAGTGTGTGTGCGCGTGCGTATGTGTGCCTATTGTTGACGAAGGCCTTAATGGCCGAAAACTATAATTTTGAGTCTTTTTGTTCTGCCTATTTGCGACTCAGTATATCCGCTATGTGGTGACTAGCAACTTTCCTTCTCATAATATTGTTAGCTGTATTACAGCATTATGTTACGTGAAATTGAGTTCAGTACGTGTGACACGGGGGAGACATAGTTAGTTTTAGTGTTTCAGAACCGATTGCAATCTTCTTTTAAAATTTTTATAACGAATCTTTATATTGAGGTGTTTAATACACTTGCATATAATTTTTATAACGTATTATACGCCTATGTTAACACATATGATCAAAATACCTGGGGTTGACAGAAATATGTTAGAACCCTAAAAGCTACACATTACCGAGACTAATACGGTGTACGAAAATCGTTGGCATTCAAAATAGCTTCCAGTCGTCTCGGAACTGATTTATGCCCTCAGTGTAATCATATACATTTCTTCGTTCCATGTAGTGACAAGTTCAGGTAACGATGGTGGAGATGGATAGTGGTCACACATTCCTCTCTCTGAAGTAGACGACAAAGAATGAGTGACACTGAGATCAGACCAGGACCAGGACCGACAGGTAATTCAGCGCCGTGACCACAAAACAAGCCGCGGACGATGCGATGCAAGTGAAGTGACAGGGGCCCTGTTGTCTCAGAACACAGCATTACAGTTGCGCAACAGACGCTGAACCATTGGTTGGACCTAATCAGCATCGAGCGAGGTAGCCCAGTGGTTAGTGCACTGGACTTGCATTCAGGGCCGCCCACTGCACGCTTCTTCACCGTCGTGTTTAGGATTGTGGCGACAACAAGCGCCCGTGATCCGACAGCTAAATCTGCGGCCCTTGCCTCGGAATGCCACCGGGCTGTGTTTTGAGCCAACAAGACTGCACGCGGTAGAGAGCTGTCAAGTGGCCCACCACTAGCTGGCTATGGACTCTAAAGACCTCAGAGGGTCGAACCAGCAACCCACCGTGGACTGGAACACTGGCGCCCCATCTGCTGGTGCGTGTAGCCGGTGGTGTGACATGTCCCGCCATTCAGGAGAGCTGTCACCATGAATGCTCCTTGTTAGAAAACTGTCACCTATTTATATGTGGCTGTGCGCCTCTTATTTTGCTAAAGCGCCACTCCGAGTCATGTACTCACAACAACTATGTTGATCCAGTGGGCCCCTTCTGCCTGTAACTTGCGCCATGCAAACCGCTGTTTCCTTTTTTCAGCGGTTCTATGACCCTGTGGCCTCCTTTCTACTATGCAACCACTGGTAAGCGTAACTTACTGTGAACAGGTCCACGTCCCCACCTGCCTGTAACTTGTGCGATCAGAAATGTAGCACCGAATGTATCTTTTTCCTATCTTAAATGGTGGTGCCACTAGAACTGGACTGGCACAAATATGAATTCGCGCACTGTAGTGAATAATGTCCTTGACTCCGTTTACTTTTTTGTCTGTGGTTCACTTCCTGGTCAGTCAGTTGTGCACAGCTCGACTTCCTTGTTTGAGGGACAGTAGCCTGGAGTTGAGTCTTCCAACGAATGTCAGCTGTTTTCTGCGAATCTGGACAAGGTATCTAGAATGTTAGATGGAAACTGACATATAATGCTTTGTTGTTCATTTTACTGACTGAGAAGATTTTGGAGGAATTCTGAAGTTATGTTTTTAGTTGCTTTAGAATGAGAGAAACTGTTAGTCTTCTTATGTTGTGCAGTCGTTTTCTCAATCATCAGAGTTTGTTTTCTAAAAAAAAAAAAAAAAAAAAAATCCTTTAAAGTAAAATCCACCTCCGTGATTCATAGTAACGTTATAAATTTTTATCGTGTGTGCATTGCACATTACGCCATATGAAGCAACAGGTTGTTTCATACATGCAAAATGATTTAGGGGTGATTATTTATCTTCATTTGCTGATTTGTATTTGCTCTCGAAAACGTCAGTACCCCAGACAGAAAAATACCACACGGAGCAAGAGGTATTCCAGGAAAGATCTCACCTTATGTATTGTGTAGTCAGGATTGTCATGTGTCGTGCTATCTAGTACATTAATTATCGATGAACAGTGTCGCTAATTTAAAATGGTTCTTTCAATCAGTACTTTATTTTTGAGAAATATTTAGCCTAACATTGCATTTCATCATTCATACTGTGCTTCCGCACTGAATTTTAGTGATACAATTTTCGTTGTGCACTCAGTTAGTTTCTTTTGGCATTTAATTGTATTGATTTTGTTTGTTTCAAATTTTGCATTTCATGAAGTTTAAAGTTTTATTTCTTGACACTGTTCACATACACAACACAGTGCGAACCAACAGTGAGTTTTGCACAGCAAGTGAAAACGGTATCTAAAGTACACGCTACAAAGGGGAAAGTTTTCGAAATGTGTATTCAGTTCTTTCTTATACATACAATGTGGTGTCACCGCCAGACACCACACTTGCTAGGTGGTAGCCTTTAAATCGGCCGCGGTCCGGTAGTATACGTCGGACCCGCGTGTCGCCACTATCAATGATTGCAGACCGAGCGCCGCCACACCGCAGGTCTACAGAGAGACTTCCTAGCACTCGCGCAGTTGTACAGCCGACTTTGCTAGCGATGGTTCACTGACTTCTACGCTCCCATTTGCCGAGACGATAGTTAGCATAGCCTTCAGCTACGTTATTTGCTATGACCTAGCAAGGCGCCAGTATCCGTACTATGGATATTGTGAATCATCTACCATAAAGAGCAACGTTCGTCATTAATGGATTAAAGTTAAGTATTCCACCAGCTACGTCCGTTTTTCTCAATTCTAATTCCCTTGTCATGTTCCAGACCTCACGCCAGCCTGCGTGAGCTAAAGCGCGTGCATTTCGGCCTCCTTTAGTAACCCTGTGTTGGCTCTCCTGCCAACCACAACATTGGCGACGAGAGTAAAAGTGTTCTTATCTAAAGTGCCCTGATTTACTTGTGTAATGGCTTCGCCACAATCTCCAGATGTACTGTCCGAATTTTATCGTTTACAGAATCAGCAGACGCAGGCCTTACTGGATGCCATTGGACAGCTCGTCCAGGGATAACGTGTGATGCAAAACGATGCGGCATCAGCCGCTTCACCGCTAACCCAGCCACAACACGCTGTTGCACCCACTTTTCGACCTTTTGATGGTGCACTGGAAAGCTGGACTGAGTGGTCACGCAAATTTTGATTCCATCTCGCCGCCTACGGAATTCAAGGTAACGAGCGGCAACCTTTTCTCCTGTCCTCCGTCGGCGTGACCACGTACCGTGTGATAGTCAAATTATTTCCCCGTCGCGACGTAGCAACTCTGTCCTACGAAGAAATTTTGTCTGCATTAGATGCATATTTCAAAGAATCAGTCAATGTAGTTGCGAAAAGGTATGCCTTCTTTCGTACAAAACGTACGGCAGGTCAGACTAATCGGGAGTGGGTTGCAACCTTGCAGGGCCTTACTAGGGATTGTGCTATTGAGTGTCAATGTGGACTCCCTTATTCAGATACTATGGTACGTGATGCAATTGCACAGAACGTTTCTAATCTTCGTATAAGGGAACAGATTTTGAAACTAGTAAATCCCTCCCTTCAACAAGTGATGGACATATTGGATCGGCAGGACACACTTGACTTTGCTCAGGAAACATTTGAAACTTCGCCAGCAGTGTGTCAGGTTAACCGGCCCGCCGGGCGTGCTGCACGGAGCAGTGAACAGCCCTCGCGCCCGGCCGCGCCGCTGCCGCCAGGCTCTCAGCCACGTGTGCCGTGCCGGCACGCAAATGCAGTGATCAAATCATGTCCGCGGTTTGCTACTAAACATGCGCGTGAGAATTGCACGTCACGCCAAGCTATTTGCTTTTATTGTAATAAAAAAAGGCATGTTCAGAGTGTTTGCCAGAAAAAGCTCAGATCGGAAGCTCAAAACCGTTCCAGGCCCTTTGCTTCGCGCCGGAATCGGATTCGAACCAAGGATACTCAGGCTCGCGAAACTTCGTCCATGGAAATTCATGTAGTTCATGTAGTTCCACTCCGCCCAGTGCCACTATCTCTAACAGTGGCTGTGTTCGTCCCAAAAATAGTGTGCGTCGACATCGCCGGAACTCCCGTCAAGTCGCAAGTGATTATGTACGTGTCAGTTCACGTTGCGCGAAACAGTCGCTCTTGTCGTCAGCAGGACAAAAAACTTTTTGTAGACTTGGACATTAACGGGAAAGTGATACCATTCCAGCTCGATACCGGAGCTGCAGTTTCACTGATCAATCAAGACACTTACAAACTGCTGGGCACACCTCCGTCGCGTGCCGCAAATGTTACGTTAAATAGCTATTCAGGTCAACATCTCCCTGTGTTAGGACAGTGCAGCCTTCTTGCAACATACAAAGGACAAACAAAACTTGTGTCATTTTACGTCCTTCGTTCTTCTTCTGCAGTGAACTTGTTTGGTTTCGATTTATTTCAGTTGTTTAGCTTGTCTGTAGTAAATAAAGTCCTATCAGTGAACCAGACTGTGCCTTCAGACAATGTTCCTCGTCTACGTGAAGAATTTGCAGACATTTTTGCACCGGGCCTCGGTTGCGCTAAGAACTACGTATAAAGCACACTTGGAACTGAAAGCAAACGCGCAACCGAAATTTTTCAGAGCGCACAATGTTCCCCACGCATTGCGTGATGAGGTCGCAAAAACGTTACACGATTTGGAATCACAAGGTGTGATTGAACGTGTGCAGGCTTCTCTCTGGGCGTCACCCTTAGCAATTTTGCCAAAACCTTCCGGAAAATTGAGACTTTGTGTGGACTTCAAGGCAACAGTGAATCCACAACTAGTGATTGCAACTTTTCCTTTACCACGCCCGGAAGATCTTATTGACAAACTGTGCCCGGGTAAATATTTTTCGAAGTTGGACCTCGTAGATGCGTACTTGCAAATACCGGTGGACGAAGAATCCCAGCGCGTTTTGGTGGTTAACACGCATCTTGGGTCGTATCGATTCAAACGACTGCCATTCAGGTGTGCGTCCGCCCCTGCATTGTTTCAGCAATATCTACAAACTGTTTGTACGTCAGTCTCTACTGCAGAAAATTATCTGGACGATATTGTAATCTCCGGAAAGACGGAAGAAGAACATTTGGCCAATCTCAGAACATTATTTCAGGTCTTGCGTCAAAATGGTCTTCGCTTGCGGAAAGACAAATGTGTGTGTTTTTGCTCGGTACTTGCCATACTTGGGACATGTACTCAATGCCCAAGGCATACGTCCCAGTCCCCCACACCTTCGTGCCATACAAGAGTTGCCGTCGCCGCAGAATTTGAAGCAGCTACGGAGTGTGCAGGGAAAAATCAACTATTCCGCATGCCTCTTCCATATCAGCTCCGCTTCATCGCTTACGCCGTACAGGTGTTCCGTTCGTCTGGACGACGGAATGCGAACGCGTCTTTCGCCAGTTGAAATCGGCGTTGCTTTCCAATACTTGCCTTACGCCATTCGATCCCCAGAAGCCCCACTTGTTGATGGTGGATGCATCGGATTTCGGGATCGGTGCTGTGCTTGCGCACAAAGATGGATCGCACGATCGCCCTATTGCCTTTGCGTCCAAATTGTTCTCGTCTTCGCAAATAAATTATTCACAGATCGAGAAAGAAGCACTGGCTCTCGTATTTGGTGTTACAAAGTTTCATGATTTCTTGTATGGTCGTCACTTTACCATAAACACAGACCACAAACCTTTGACATCGCTTTTTCATTCGACCAAGCCTGTACCTCCACGTACAGAACAGAAATTCATTAGCTGGTCTATTTTCCTCTCGCAGTACCGCTACGATATCTTGTATCGGTCCACTGCTAAGCACGGAAACGCCGATGCGTTGTCCCGCTTGCCTGTTGCTGAGGATAGGGCATTCGATTCCTCCGAACTTGCTTGCATGTTCATTGATGCGAAAACAGTTGACGTGGTCGAATCGTTTCCGACTGATTTTCGTAGTGTAGCTACAGCGACAGCTGCCGACCCTGTCCTTGCTCCCGTTCTGCGTTTTGTTGCTACGCAATGGCCCTTGTCAAAGTCACGGATCGGGGACCCGTTGGTTCGCCGATTTTTTGCTCACAAGGAGAGACTTTTTGTACGACGTAATGTTTTGCTGTAGCGTTCTGATAATGATCAGTCCAGGGTCGTGGTACAACGTTCGTTACAGTCCTTTGTCTTACGGCTTCTCCACCAAGGCCATTGGCGTATAGTGAGAACGATATAACTTGCTCGTCAGCACTGTACTTGGTTCGGAATCGATGCCGCGATTACGAATATGTGCTCTTCTTGCATGGTGTGTGCCGAACAACAATCAGCACCACCGCGGAAATTCTTTCCATGGCCAAAATCCGCTTCCCCTTGACAACGCTTACACATCGATTTTGCTGGTCCATTCTGGAATTCTCGATGGTTGGTTTTGGTAGATTCATTCAGTAATTTTCCTTTTGTTGTCCGGATGTCTTCCACGACGTCATCTGCCACCATCCAAGCGTTATCCGCTATCTTTTGCATTGAGGGTCTTCCACAGACTATTGTTTCCGACAATGGCCCACAATTCATGTCCGCAGAATTTCAGTCATTCTGCAAGGCCAATGGTATTAATCATCTGACGTCCGCGCCGTTTTCGCCACAGTCAAATGGTGCCGCTGAACGATTGGTCAGGACTTTCAAGTCACAGATATTGAAGTTGAAAGAGTCGCATTCTCGGGAGGACGCGTTATTGCTCTTTTTGTCCTCGTATCGCTCCGAGATGGTCGCTCGCCAGCTGAGTTGCTCCACGGTCGTCATCATCGAACCTTGATGTCTTTGCTACATCCGCCGCATCAGGTTCCTGTGCAGCGGCAGACACCTGCTTTTGCTCCAGGCGACGTTGTCTACTATCGCCACTATCGAGGTTCACGGCGTTGGCTCGAAGGGCGCATTCTTCGCTGCCTCGGACGCGCTATATATCTGGTTTTGGGGGCCTCTGGTGAGGTGAGTCGGCATCTCAATCAGCTGCGCCTCTGTCGTCGCACGGGATCTGGCGCTCGCTGTCTGCTTTCAGCGACGGTGCCGTCCGGTCAGCGCCCCGGGGACCCATCAACTGGCTCGCCTCAGCCCCAGGTGTTGCCGACGCTGCCTTCAATTTTGCCCCATGGCGACGCGCCGCCATCACCGCCGCCGCCGCCGCCTGCTCTCCCGCTGGAGGCGCCCGCAGTGGCCGCGTCGCTGCAACCGCCGGGCACCTCCCTGTGTCACGCGCCGCCGATCGCTTCCCGTGACCAGTTGTCCTCCGACATGGAACTCTTGACCACTCTGGACCACATGTCGTCTTCGCCCGTCTGGTGCCCCAGCCCAATGGAGGTCGACCCTTCGGCCCCTCCTGTCCCTCTACGGGCGCATACACCGCATGTTGGCGTGCAGCCTGGAGCAGGTTTTCAGGCGTTTCCTAGCTCGTCTATTGTTCGGCTCCCCACCTCGTCGCATACGTCAACATGGGGTCCTCCCCACGGCGGGCGGAAGCCTTATGCCACAACCGAACGCCGATTTGCGGGGGAGGAATGTGGTGTCACAGCCAGACACCACACTTGCTAGGTGGTAGCCTTCAAATCGGCCGCGGTCCGGTAGTATACGTCGGACCCGCGTGTCACCACTATCAATGATTGCAGACCGAGCGCCGCCACACGGCAGGTCTAGAGAGAGACTTCCTAGCACTCGCCCAGATGTACAGCCGACTTTGATAGCGATGGTTCACTGACTTCTACGCTCTCTTTTGCCGAGACGATAGTTAGCATAGCCTTCAGCTACGTTATTTGCTACGACCTAGCAAGGCGCCAGTATCCGTACTATTGATATTGTGAATCATGTACCATAAAGAGCGACGTTCGTCATTAATGGATTAAAGTTAAGTATTCCACCAGCTACGTCCGTTTTTCTCAATTCTAATTCCCTTGTCATGTTCCAGACCTCACGCCAGCCTGCGTGAGCTAAAACGCGTGCATTTCGGCCTCCTTTAGTAACCCTGTGTTGGCTCTCCTGCCAACCACAACACACAATATTTTATGGAAATCTTACACGATGACTACTTTATAGCATATATACTGTGCAATGTTCCTCGTTATGATTTAATTCCTTCGTATTGTAATCATTCGAATTACCATGCGTGCTTAAACCAAGATTAAGAAACGCAGGCTTGAAAGTTCGCAGAAATAATGGCAATACCGAATTAGAGATGGGAAGATGGGACTCGAAGTAGAGTATGTACTCTAATCTTTTTATAAGAGATAAATATGGAATCCAAAAGGTATCGATCCTTCCGTTTCATACCGAGACCCTAGGCGTGGCAGTTGCACTTCGTCTAAGGTAAGTAAGCGTTTACCTAGGGTAAGTCGCGCGAATTGCGTGGAACCTACAAACTCATGTAAGGAAAAAAAAAAAAAAAATTGTCAATCGTCAGATGTGCTACCTGCTGATGAGACGGGCGTATGTAAAGGTGAAACTTTCCTTAGCTCCTTAGCGGATGACCCCTGGGGAATCTATTCCAGACACTACGCGATAAGACCTACCCAGGCAAAAGGACACTTTTTTGGTTGGTCCGTGTTATCCTAGCTTCTCGTAGGATCGTATTACCTCACTATCCTCAAATATAAAATTGGCCAGAGTGTCAAGTACACCACTGACTGTACCTATCAGCCTATCAAAAATACAGTAGTTTCGAGAAGCTAACTAGGAATAGAGCCTACAATTCAATCAGAAATTGGAAACAGTTGTCAAGGAGAGCAAAGGGACAGTGAAAGAGTTTAGGTAAGATAATGCAGGATTGCGAACTAATCTCGAAGCAGCAGCGGAAGCACAGATGACACTGACTCCCTTGGAAGGGGAAGACCACAGCCAACCGATTCTGCTCATGATTGGCAGGTAGCTCGTGTACAGCCTAGAACGAAAGACTCAGATATTTTCACTCAGCACAAATCCCCCCAGCTTTTGGGAAAAGCCCCGCTGATGTTCATGATGCACAATCATCTCAGAATTGACTGGATCGTTAGATAAATGCAAACTGAGCACTTTTCATCATTATATGTGATGGATTTTCGCTGTTCAATTTCTGCTGCATCAGGATAGCTTTTAGAGTAAGTCGCATTTCCAATTAGAAGTGGCATTTTTAAACTGTTACATCTGACGTGCAGTTTCCTTGCAGATTCATGCCAAGGAGAAAAAGAAAATGAGGAACATGCAGGCTAACGTGAGAAGTGAAAGCTATTACCACTTTTAATTGGAAATGGACTTACTCTAAAACCTATCCTGATACAGCAGAAATTGAACAGCGAAAATCCCATTTGGTAGCAGCACTGAAAGGAAAATCTGCTGTTGAGTGCTTTGAAGAATTTTTTGGTGAAGAGGTAATGAACTTTGTCAATAAAAGTGATCGCTGTGCTACACAGAACAATAATCACATCTATGACTTATCCAATGTATGCATAAGAAAGCTCATAGGTATACTCCTCTTCACTGGGTACCATGCTCTTCCACTGAAAATGCTGAAAATGCTATACTGGAATGAAGGTGAGGACTTTAATATAAGGTGTGTACGATAGTGTACGAGTCGCAACAGATATCTGGAAATGAAGTTACATCTTCATTTCAATGATAACATACGTAGTCGATGTCTTTACGGTCAGACATCTCATCTACACTATCTGGAGGGACTCACCAAAAGAAGCCACCAAGTTCAGTCATTGACAATTTCTTCAGTTTCCCTCATGGAAAGTGCTTCATAGCGACTCATTGTGGCTGAGGAGCAAATAAAATCAAAACAAAAGTTTTACGTGCAAACTGCCATGAGCCTCAAATGGGGATCGAAGGTCAGAGGTGTCATGCAGAAATGAAACACGTCTTTGAAAAAAAATGATTGATAAACATCTTCTCAAACCATTACAGAACATGCCTGAACGCAACTGGAAGTTATTTACATAACAATATAACTTACGCTGTTCTGAAAATGTGCAACTCTTGTTACGCTGAAAAACATAATTTCTTCACAGAAATAAAAGTCTACAACTCACTCGGTTAACAACAATGAACAAGCTTCAATGCTAACGGTCGATAAAGGTCTGGACAACAATGGGAAATGGTTTCATTCGCTGCAAGCATTATTAGAATTGCTCCCTGCCGCCGTTGGATAAGCAGCTGCAGCAGCAAGTCGTATAACCCTAGCTTACTTATTTGTTAGATAGTTTAATTAATTTCTTTGCATGTTTTTGGGTACTTGCAGTGTTTAATTCATATATTTAGGGCGTATTATAGTATTTGACAGTTGTAGCATCGCGCTTTAGTGTTTACTTCGTAGATTCTTATTCAAATTGCGTGTGAGTTTCGTATAGGAGGTGCAATTTCGAGTCATAGTTACTGTAATCGTAAATTCAGCAGATTGTAGCACAGTCGTTAGGCATTTGTACAGGTTAGTTGATACATTCTTTGCGTGTTTCGCTTGCGTTATCTAGGCACGGACTCGTGTTTCGGCAACTGTTGTTCAACATCGATTAGAATGGACAGGGACTGCGATTGCTGTGTTCGGATGAGGGCTGACTTGGCATCCCTTCGCTCACAGCTGCAATCGGCGCTGACTTCGGTCGCGCCAATGGGCACCACTGTGGGGAGCCGGACTTGGGTATCACGGGGATGTCAACCTCGTCCCGTCTGTCCCCAGATCGGTCTGCCGCTGTGATTGCCCCGGTTGCTGCCCGCAGTGGGGCTCAGCCCTCGCCTGTGGTTGATTGGGAGGTCGTTCCAAGGCGTGGCAGGCAGCGAAAGGCGTCCCCGGAGGCTGATCAGAAAGCCTCCCCGGTGCGTCTGACAAACCGGTTTCAGGCACTGTCTCTGGCTGAGCCAGATGCAGCTGCCTGCCCTGTTTCAGAGGATCATTCTCAGCCTTCAAGGTCCGGGCAATCGCAGAGGGTGGGCTTACTGGTAGTTAGGAGCTCCAATGTTAGGCGCGTAATGGGGCTCCTTAGGGATACGGCGGCTAAGGAGGGGAAGAAATCCAGTGTGCACTCCGTGTGCATTCCGGGAGGAGTCATTCCTGATGTGGAAAGGGTCCTTCCGGATGCCATGAAGAGCACAGGGTGCAGCCAGCTGCAGGTGGTGGCACATGTCGGCACTAATGACGTGTGTCGCTTAGGATCTGAGGAAATTCTCACTGGATTCCAGCGGCTATCTGATCTGGTGAAGGCTGCCGGTCTTGCTTACGAGATGAAGGCAGAGCTCACCATGTGCAGCATCGTTGACAGAACCGACTGCGGACCTTTGGTGCAGAGCCGGGTGGAGGGTCTGAATCAGAGGCTCAGACGGTTTTGCGACCGTATTGGCTGCAGATTCCTTGACTTGCGCCATAGGGTGGTGGGGTTTCGGGTTCCGCTGAATAGGTCAGGAGTTCACTACACTCAGCTGGCGGCTACACGGGTAGCGGAGGCTGTGTGGCGTGGACTGGGCGGTTTTTTAGGTTAGAAGGCCTCGGGAAAGTGCGGGATGGGCTGCAATGTCAAAGGGTGCTTGGCAATTACAGGACGTGCTTGGATCAAGGAACAGTCGGAATTATAGTTGTAAATTGTTGTAGTTGCGCTGGAAAAGTCCCTGAGCTTCAAGCGCTAATAGAAAGCACAGAAGCTGATATCGTTATAGGTACAGAAAGCTGGCTAAAGCCTGAAATAAGTTCTGCTGAAATTTTTACGAAGTCTCAGACGGTGTTCAGGAAAGATAGATTAGGCAGAATTGGTGATGGAGTGTTTGTGTCTGTCAGTAGTGGTTTATCTTGTAGTGAAGTCGAAGTAGACACTCCGTGCGAATTGGTATGGGTGGAGGTTATACTTAACAGCCGAATTAAGTTAATAATTGGCTCCTTCTACCGACCCCCAGACTCCGATGATACAGTTGCGGAACAGTTCAGAGAAAGTTTGAGTCTCGTAACAAATAAATACCCCACTCATACGGTTATAGTTGGTGGGGACTTCAACCTACCCTCGGTATGTTGGCAAAAATACTTGTTCAAAACCGGTGGTAGGCAGAAAACGTCTTCCGAGATTGTCCTAAATGCTTTCTCCGAAAATTATTTCGAGCAGTTAGTCCACGAACCCACGCGAATTGTAAATGGTTGCGAAAACACACTTGACCTCTTAGCCACAAACAATCCAGAGCTGATAGAGAGCATCATGACTGATACAGGGATTAGTGATCACAAGGTCATTGTAGCTAGGCTCAATACCATTTCTTCCAAATCCATCAGAAACAAACGCAAAATAATTTTATTTAAAAAAGCGGATAAAGTGCCACTAGAAGCCTTCCTAAAAGACAATTTCCATTCCTTCCGAACTGACTATGCCAATGAGATGTGGCTCAAATTCAAAGATATAGTAGCAACAGCAATTGAGATATTCATACCTCATAAACTGGTAAGAGATGGAACGGATCCCCCGTGGTACACAAAAAAGGTCCTAACGCTGTTGAAGAGGCAACGGAAAAAGTTCATAAGAACGCGAAATCCCGAAGATGGGCTAAAATTTACAGACGCGCGAAATTTGGCACGTACTTCTATGCGAGATGCCTTTAATGGGTTCCACAACGAAACATTGTCTCGAAATTTGGTAGACAATCCGAAGAAATTCTGGTCGTATGTAAAGTACACAAGCGGCAAGACGCAGTAAATACCTTCGCTGCGCAGTGCCGATGGTACTGTTATCGACGACTCTGCCGCTAAAGCGGAGTTATTGAACGCAGTTTTCCGAAATTCCTTCACCAGGGAAGACGAATGGAATATTCCAGAATTTGATACACGAACATCTGCTAGCATGAGTTTCTTAGAAGTAGATACCTTAGGGGTTGCGAAGCAACTCAAATCGCTTTATACGGGCAAGTCTTCAGGTCCAGATTGTATACCGATTAGGTTCCTTTCAGATTACGCTGATACTATAGCTCCCTACTTAGCACTCATATACAACCGCTCGCTCACCGATAGATCTGTACCTACAGATTGGAAAATTGCGCAGGTCGCACCAGTGTTCAAGAAGGGTAGTAGGAGTAATCCATTTAACTACAGACCTATATCATTGACGTCGGTTTGCAGTAGGGTTTTGGAGCATATACTGTATTCAAACATTATGAATCACCTCGAAGGGAACGATCTATTGCCACGTAATCAGCATGGCTTCAGAAAACATCGCTCTTGTGCAACGCAGCTAGCTCTTTATTCGCACAAAGTAATGGCCGCTATCGACAGGGGATCTCAAGTTGATTCCGTATTTCTAGATTTCCGGAAAGCTTTTGACACCGTTCCTCATAAGCGACTTCTAATCAAGCTGCGGAGCTATGGGGTATCGTCTCAGTTGTGCGACTGGATTCGTGATTTCCTGTCAGGAAGGTCGCAATTCGTAGTAATAGACGGCAAATCATCGAGTAAAACTGAAGTGATATCAGGTGTTCCCCAGGGAAGCGTCCTGGGACCTCTACTGTTCCTGATCTATATAAATGACCTGGGTGACAATCTGAGCAGTTCTCTTAGACTGTTCGCAGATGATGCTGTAATTTACCGTCTAGTAAGGTCATCCGAAGACCAGTATCAGCTGCAAAGCGATTTAGAAAAGATTGCTGTATGCTGTGTCAGGTGGCCGTTGACGCTAAATAACGAAAAGTGTGAGATGATCCACATGAGTTCCAAAAGAAATCCGTTGGAATTCGATTACTCGATAAATAGTAAAATTCTCAAGGCTGTCAATTCAACTAAGTACCTGGGTGTTAAAATTACGAACAACTTCAGTTGGAAGGACCACATAGATAATATTGTCGGGAAGGCGAGCCAAAGGTTGCGTTTCATTGGCAGGACACTTAGAAGATGCAACAAGTCCACTAAAGAGACAGCTTACACTACACTCGTTCGTCCTCTGTTAGAATATTGCTGCGCGGTGTGGGATCCTTACCAGGTGGGATTGACGGAGGACACCGAAAGGGTGCAAAAAAGGGCAGCTCGTTTTATATTATCACGTTATAGGGGAGAGAGTGTGGCAGATATGATACACGAGTTGGGATGGAAGTCATCACAGCATAGACGTTTTTCGTCGCAGCGAGACCTTTTCACGAAATTTCAGTCACCAACTTTCTCTTCCGAATGCGAAAATATTTTGTTGAGCCCAACCTACATAGGTAGGAATGATCATCAAAATAAAATAAGAGAAATCAGAGCTCGAACAGAAAGGTTTAGGTGTTCGTTTTTCCCGCTCGCTGTTCGGGAGTGGAATAGTAGAGAGATAGTATGATTGTGGTTCGATGAACCCTCTGCCAAGCACTTAAATGCGAATTGCAGAGTAGTCATGTAGATGTAGATCCCCAAAGGCGGATCATGGCACTTAATGGGTTAAATGTCCTACTTTTCTTTTGAACAATGACATGAATAGTAGTTATCACATAAACTTTCGAAGTGTGTACAGGGTGAACATTAACAAAAGCGACAAACAGCAGGGACGGATTTCTGACTGGAAATCGAGGAAAAAAGATCCTGTGAACTTCTGTCTGCAAATGTGTAGCAGATGCTGTTGACGATGACGCTTCCTCTGACCACGCGCCGTCTGTTCCTTGCCTGTCGCAGGCTGTGTGATTGACTTGGCCTACTGTGAGCAGCAGAATGCTCCAAAATTCATGCGACACCAAGCCGAAATGGTTTGTGTACGGCCAAGCACAGAGAAACGGTCGAGAGAGAGTACGGCTATACCAAGAAAGTTTATTTTACTCGTGAGAGTGGTTGCCTGACTGGCATACGAAAAATGTGTCGCTCTTATTTTGACACCGAAACACATTAATCTCAGTGTAGTATAATATAACAACAACGAAAATTTAATTTTGAATCAAAATATGTGAAGCTCACGCTATTACCTGGCGAAACCCAGACTGGCTGGTACATCAAACAATTCACCTGCGAGAAAGCCATCCGTTTTCAATAGATTTTTACATAAGCTGACTGCAAAACAAAATGATTCAAATTAAAATGTTGGCCCAGAATATACCTAATCTTCATCTTTAGCCTTGCAAACAATCACAGTACCAGAACTGTTACTGTAATCACAGAGCAAACGAACATATAAATTTCCGCGTCTCTCTTTCTGATGAAACGACTTGAAAATCCATAAGATGTTCAGTGCAAGACAGTTTCTTACCAATTTTCACAAAAAAGCTTCTGCAACTCACAATTAGCGAAGTGCAATGCGTATATACAAGCACATATGTAAAAGTAAAGAATGAAGAATGAGCAACTAAACCTAACGACTGATAAATGAGATCAAAGACTCCATTTTAAACCATGCTTCATTAAGCCATGACAAATACGTTTTCTATCAGGTTTTCGTTATTTTTTCTCTTGGAGAATTTTTTGGGTACCTCCTGCTATTTGTATCAGCAGAAATAACCTTGAAAAATTCGTGTTTAATAGGGAAGGGATGATAGAAGGGGCCTGTCCTATTTGCCATTACGATGTTCCATTTGACCATAAATGTAAAGGAAGTTGTGGGTTTGATAAAAATACTCAACTCCTGTATTATCGATATAACCATATTCTTTGTAAGTCTGTTCCTGTGGCCACAGATCTTTGACAGAAGGGTTGCTTCTTTTGAAGAGAGTAGCGAACACTGTGTGTTGGACAGTTTTGCAATTTGAAAAGTTTGGTAGCTGCCTGGCCTTGTAGTGGGGGCTGCTTTGTTGGAAAATGTTTTTGTAATAATATGTTTTTCAGGAATATTGAAGATAATGAGCAAATATAAATAGAATTAAAACTCAAGTGTTAAGGTAATCCATTTTTACATATTTGTGACTGTATGGTTTATTATTGTTTGGACATTGCTTATAGCTAAAGCTTACAACAGAAATTTTATAATCCAACGTACAGTTACATTTGTTGGCCTGCTTGTCCCCAGAGAATGCTTGTCTGTTCTTCGACCTGTTACTATTAGGCATATTGATCTGACTGTCAAAAAGCAAATTTCATTAGCCGTATTTGCGATTTGCAGTGCAAGACGGTATCTTACCAGTTTTCACAAAATGCTTGTGCAGCATACAGCTAGCAATATGCAATGCCAATATACAAAAACATTCATTAAGGCAAAGAATGTAGAATGAGCAACAAAACTTAACAACTGGTAAGTAAGAACAAAGACTCCAAATCGAACTATACTTCATGAAACCATGGCATCAGTACTCATTGTCATAAACGTAACACACTTACATAAGTTAGGAAAATATTTCCTAACAATTCTGTCTCTTTTTTCTTCTTAAAAGCCTCTCATATATTCACCATGTTTCTTCTTTCTTCTTCCTTCTTCTTCCTGTGTTCTGTCCACGTCTTTCCTGTTCTTTTTTATTTTATTCTCTCTTTGGGCGTTTGCTGAAATTTCTGTTTTCTGATTTTTTTCTCTGTGATTTTTCCTGTCTGCTATGTCTTCTATGGATATGTTTAGTTTCTTGTGGTCTTCCGTGGTTTCCCTTACCCAGCTGCTTTTCACTGTATTAGTTGCCACTATGTTAAAAAAATTTCTTGGTTACTTTATTTTCGTTCATCCTATGTACTTTTCCATAGACTTCTGCCATTCTATTCTTGCTGTTGTTTGTAATCGTCTCTGTTTGTTGGTACAGTTCTTCTTCCAGTCTCTTTATCCTGATCCCCTCTTTCTGAACTGTCCTATAGATCCTTCTCAGTATTTTCCTGTCTTGTTTTTCCACCTCCTTGATTTGCGTTATTCCCTAGATTACTGTTGTTTCTGAGATGTAAAAGGTCTCTCATAAGACTACAGTACTGATGTGTCTTAATTTGACATTAATGGAAATACTTCTTTTGTTTTGATTGTTCCATGTAAGTTTATATGCTTTTTGTAGTTTTGTGAGCCTTTCTTCATGGATATTGCGTTCAGTCTTGTTTTTTGTATAATTGCTCCCAAGTACCTGAAACTTACTACTTGTGTTATCTTTCCGTACTTCGTTACCAGTGAGTGTCTGTCGTGAATTTTGTGTCCACGTGTTGCTTTTTTCATATGATATTCGTAGTGCTGGTTTGGCTTAGGTTTCGTGCAGCGTCTCTAGACTTTAGAGCGTCCTTGGCTTCTTTCCTGTTATTTGTTATGATAGCTATATCATCGGCAAAGGCCAGAGATTTTATGTTGACGGTTCTATCCTTGTGTACCCTCATCTTTACTCCTTTGCCCTATGTACTGATTATTTTCTCCAAAACGGATTTAAATCGAATGAGTGACAGGACATCTTCCTGTCTCACACTTGTCATCATTTCGAATGGTTCCGAGATTTCTCTCATAAACTTCACTTCGGACGTTCTATTTGTTAATGTTCTTGGATTAGCTTCCTAGTTTTGTTGTACGTTCGCTTTTTCCAGTGTTTTGAGGAGTGTTTCTCTGTGTATAGAGTTGTAGGCCTTAGTTGTACGTATTCTTGAAGTCGACAAAAGTTATTGGGTTGTTCCTGGACTTTGCTTTTGTCTTCTCTTGTGTCGTCTCAGTCACCAGACCTGTTCACTGCATGATCTTCCCTTTCCGAACTGTTCTTGGTATCCTCGTATCTGTTGATGTATTTGAAGCTTTATCCGATTTTACAGGACTTTTGATAGAATTTTGTATGCCACAGGCAGTAGTGAAATTCCTCTGTGGATATTAGAGTCTGTTTTGTTTCCGTTCTTTGCTTTCTTGTGGAGGGAGAATATTATCGCTGACTTCCATTCTTCTATTTCCCAGATGTTTCTGATGACGCCATGTACTTTTGGGTGTGGTGTGTTCGTGGTCAAATTTCCAGATTTCCGCAATTAGTTCATCTTCTCCATGTGCTCTGATATTTTTCAGTGATTTTATTGTTTCAACGGTATCCTCTTATATGAGCTGTTTGGAATCGAGGTTGGGATCTGGCTTCTTGAACTGTAGGATCTGGATCGGTTTATCGCACTTTAGAGGTATGTCAAAGTATTGGGTTAATGTTTCAAAGTTCTTTTTCGAGGTCAAAAATGGTTCAAATGGCTCTGAGCACTATGGGACTTAACTGCTGAGGTCATCAGTCCCCTAGAACTTAGAACTACTTAAACCTAAGAACATCACATCCATCGGTGCCCGAGGCAGGATTCGAACCTGCGACCGTAGCGGTCGCGCGGTTCCAGACTGTAGCGCCTAGAACCGCTCGGCCACTCCAGCCGGCTTTTTCGAGTTCGTCTGCAGTTTTCCGCCTTCTCTTTTGAAGCATAATCTCTGTGGTAGGTATGCTGTCATATTTTCTCTGAATGTTCTATAAAAATTTCGTGCGTTGATTTTGATGAAGTGCTCTTCTATCTCTTTCAGTCTGTTGTTTTCATAACCTCTCTTTACTGATTATTTTCGAAGTGGTGTGTATCCTGTTGGATTCTTCCCATTTCTTGGATGTTCAATGGGTGTTACTGTTTTTCCAGGCTTGTAGTACAGTGTCTTCTACGACTCTGGCATACGTCATGTTCCACCATCTGTGTTTCCTTTTTCTCGGTGGTTGCTCCAATTTTATCAGCTCCTTAATTTTTGCGGACAGTTCTGTCCAATCGCTGCTGCCGATCTTCTTAATTTTTCAATTACTTCTTTCTTGTTTGATTATAGATATCCTGTACATGTTAGGAAACTTCTCTTGATTTGTCTACTGAGTTTTAATTTCGCTTTTATTTGGATTAGGTGGTGACTAAAGTCGAAAATTCCTTTCCTTGTTCTTGCATTCATTATTTCTCTTTAATTTTTCGTTGATATCGGGTTGTGATTTATCCGAAATTCTCCTAGGGCGTTGTTGGGGGATTTCCAAGTTCGTAGTTCATTGCGTGGTTTCTGGAATTGGGTAGACATGATTTTGAGGTCGAAATTCCAGCAAACGTTTATCAGGTTCTCTCAGTTCTTGTTTGTTAAGTTGTGGGCCGTTTGTTCTCCTGTTGTGTTTTGAATTTTATTTCCGTGCCTAACCGAGAATTAAAATCTCCTAGATATACTTTCACTTGTGTCGTGGGAATTCTGTTATTGGTTTCTTCCAGATCTTCAGAGAAATCTTTTATAATCTGTGGGTTTTTCTTATTGTTTGTGGGGCAGTGTATAGGCTTTGTTTGCAGATCATATCTTGAGTGTTGTTAGTTTTTCTGATTTTGATGTCATATCTATTACAGAGTCCTGTATCGATTTGTGTACTGCATATCCTGTTCCGAAGTGTTTGAAATATCTTCCTGGAATAATTATGCTAACCTTTATTTTTAGTCTTCCAAACAATCACTGTACCGGAAATTTTATTGCAATTGAACAGCAAATGAACATAGAAATTAACGTATCTGGCTCTCTGATAAAACTGCTTTAAAATTCACTGATCTCTTTTACTGTATTGAGTCTGATGCTGCTATTAATGACTATGCGTTACAGTGGACAGGAACTTTGATAGCAATTAAATTTATTGGGCTTCCTGTGCGAACGGAACGCTAGTCTGCTCTGCAACTTCTTGCTATTAAGAATAATGATGTGCCTGTCAAAAATTAAATTTTATTTTCCATAGAGGCCATGTGCAATGTAAGACGGTACCTTATCAATTTTCGTAAGGGCGTCTCAATACATAACTCCCGATGTGCAATGCGAGTGTGCAACCACTCTTGAAAGTACGTGAAAACGGGGAACTAATATCAACGACCGATAAATAAGAAGAGAGGCTCCAAGTTTAACTGTGCTTCATTAAGCCCCAACAACAATACACTTTCTCATAAAGTTGACACAGACAGACAAGTTAGCAACATATTTCTTAGTAACTCTCCTGCATACAACTGCCTCCCTTGACACTTGTTTCAGTTTATATGCTTCATTATAAAATTTCTGCAGCAAACTTTAGCCATGCCCAATGTTCTTAAGAATGAGCGGCTACACACTAATTAATCTCATTTGCTGAATCTCTTTCCTAAAAATGTATTTCCTTTTAAATGATGCTGCCTCCACTTCCATTCTTTCCTAAATCAGGTGCATTGCCAGACTATCCAATACACTCTGGTACTGATACTCTCTGGCTTACTGCGACAAAGCAATGTTTTCCTGTCTGACCTACGTCCCTGGTCTCAAACATAGTCTTACAAAGAATATGACTACATCGATATTACAGATATTAAGTTCATTTACCAAATCCGCAATTTCCTTCACATTTATGGCCATAACCTCCTGAAAACGTCATGGCAAATACAAGCGCATCCTTTCAAACTCTATGAAGAAATCAAAGACAACTAATATGCGTGACATGTGAAGATATAACAGGTCCCTTGGAACCCAGAATTACCAGCTGTAGGCGGGTAAGAGGGAGAGGAAGCGATCCGCGCCCTTCCGCACGGTGATGGCGCTCCCGCCCTTGGAGTTTCGCTGGGTGCCGCGGTGATCTCCTCAGGGGCGAAGGCGCAGTCGGCCGCCGGCCATGAATAATAGCAGGCGTCATTCACAGGCCGGCCTGCGCCGACGAGCGCGCTAATTAATGTTCATTAATTAATTACTGGCCGGTGCTAACCCCCCACCCCCACACCCACTCCCGCCCTCCACAACCCACCGGTCGCCATGTGTGGCAGGGAGCGGCCAGACTTTATTCGCTCCTCTGCCGTCATAATAGCCCGGGTCAATGGCGCGTGTGCTGATCTCTCGTCGCTCTCACGTGTCCTCTTCAGACTACAGCACTGTGCAGTTTGTTAATTTACACGTCGGAGATGTGTATTTCCCAGCCATGCTTGGCACAGAGTTTCCAGACGGGGCTGTTTACGGGTTTTATTACTTTCCACATTGTGCAAGGTGGCTACTGTTCTAGAAAGTTGGACCACTGCAGCAAGTGATACCCTCAGATTTAATGCTGCTGTCGTGTCCTGGCACAGGATAGATGGCAGGCAGGGGGTTTAAGGTTAATCTGCAATTCCCGAGCGGTGAGGAGCGAATGAAGAAAGACAAATTCCCATTCTAGTAAGGTTGATGACTTGGATCAGCGCCAAAAACTGTCACACGACACCTACAAGAGATGTGGGTTCTGGGACTCTATAGATTGCTTGCAGCAGGAGACACATGGAATTCAGGGATCTCGTTGACACTATTTATTTGTGACCAGACTAACTACTACACTGAAGGCTAATTCTAAATATTAGAAAAGCGAATGAGGCAAATGATTGCACAACTTCCTCCACATGTTTCGGCCGCGTATCGTCCGGCCATCCTCAGAGTCATGTGAGTCACTCTTGCGACTCACTCTTAGAATGGCCGGACGATACACAGCCAAAATATTTGTGGAGGAAGTTTTATTTGCCCGGCTGCATGCCCGAAATTTAATGGACTAAACATTTAGATTCCTCTCCTACTCGTTGCGTCTGGATTTATATTAACAAGCTACAAGTTTGGTATTAACAGCATTTAGCTGGAAGCTGAACGTCACTGCCACTCGTATTACCGCCAGCAACAACAGCGTTTTACGTCACTTGGCCCCATCCTCCGCCCTTCTGTGGGTGGGGACTGCCGTAGTAGCACACGTAACCTGTGTAAACCCACTGGCGTGGCAGTTCTCAGGAGCAAGTATCAAGCTTCGTGCCTTTTCTAAGACGTGCCTTTCCGTGGCCATCTTCTACAGCGTCTAAGAGGTGGATGGAATTACCAGTTATTTCTTTGAAGTGAAACTCGTCCCCTGGGACAGTTCCACAGAGCATCTGTAATTTTCACAGCTCTAGTGTTACTATTTTTCTCCGGTAACCTAAACGGTTCCTCTTTTTCCTGCTCTCTGCATTGTCTCTCTAATTTCCTACCCTGGAGGGCCCTTGATGGCTCCAGATAGCCTTTTCGTAACAAGGTACAACTCATTATGTCGTCAATATATGAAACTATACAGCGTGAACATTAATAAAACCGACAAATTGCAGCGACGGATTCTTGATTCGAAATGGAGAAAAGAAGTCCTATGAACATGTGTCGGCAAATGCTTCGTTCCCACGGTATATGGCGCTGACGAATGACAGTTCCTCTAACCACGTGCCTTTTATGGGCGTCTGTTGGATAGACCCCACTGTCAAACAAAGTTGAAAGAAAAAGTACGTTAAAAGCGGAAGCAAAGACGAAATACGCTCTAAGACAAAGACGAACGTGCAGGGAGATGGCTGACTATGCGTACACCGTATGTGGAGGACCGGATTCTACAGATTCGTCTCTCTGAAAGGACCCATGATCACACAAACGCCCGAAAAGGACTTGAAATATTGTGGCATGTTGTTGGTCTTGTATAACCGTGCTACCTGTCCAATATTTCCATCGGCCTGACCGATTATACTGCTTACAGTACGCTGCGTCACATAGTGTGCAAGAAATACACGGCACGTGGTCAAACGCAATTTCATTCGTCAGTGCCATCTACCGTGGCAACAATACATTTCCGGACACTTGTTCATAGACCTTAATTTCTCCATTTCCAGGCAGGAACCACTGTACTGTCCCTGCAGTTTGTCGTCTTTATTGATCTTCACACTGCATAATCAATATATTCATGGCTCAATAATCAATTTTCTCACTACTTGTTGCAACTACAATTTGTTCAGTATGAGCACTAGGGAGATCGACAGGATACTGCATCCGTACAAGAGTTGCTCGTAGCAATTCGAGCGGAAGCTGAGCAATGAGTTCATGTATACTGGCTTTCAGATCAGGTGGAGACTATACGTGTCCCTGGTAAACGCTTTCTCGTAGATAACCCCAGAGCCAAAAGTCACATGGATTCAGATCATGAGATCTTGCAGGCTATGCATCTGGAAGACCTCTGGAGACAACACGTTCGTCGAAGATTGCAATTAACCCATCTTTCACTAAGAGGGCGACATGACATATAGCCCCATCTTTCATGGTAAGAGTTCTTTCCATAGAAGGAATCGCCTGCTGTATAAGGCGGTCTTGATAACGTGCAGAAGTAAACATACACTTGACAGGCCCTCTGGCAGTATTCTCTTCAAATAAAAACGGACCGAGAATGAAGATGATTAAGAATCACCACACAGTCACGTACGACGAGTACAGTGGTTCTTCGTGCACAACAAGGACTTTAACAGTGCCCAGATTCGGCAACTCTTGCATTCACTGCACCCTATAGTGTAAAATATGCCTCGTCATTATGCAGAATGTTGCTCTTCCGTATATGATCAAGCTAGACCCTGACACAAACCGAAGAGCAGATTCAGAATGCCGCTGCGGGTCATGTGGTTTAACTTGCTGCACTGTCGGAATATTATACGGCTGCCACTGTAAAATAGACCGCCTAACTTTCCGTAGTGCCGACCATGGGATGGACATTCTCGTGACACTGCACGGGCACAGCAGCGCTCGAATCACATGCTGCGTGGTCGGTTACAGCAACAGCAACCTCGCCAATAACTTCTACAGGCATAGGACGCCTTCCTCTTCCAGTTGCCACACTAAGCTCACTCGTATTTTCGAATTTCATTGTTACCTTCTTTAAACCATTTACTGATATCGGGCCTCTTTCAGACCTTTCAGTCGGCGATATTTTCTCAAAACTGTAATTTCTGCTGTTCACATAAAATAGTTTAACGAACATTACTATATCCATACTGTTCAGTCACGTCAAGGCTTGTCAAATGACAGTGCGAGTGCCTTATGGTCATACAAACAGAGTACAGCACCAGATGTGCACCTGGTGAGCACAACTGGAATTAATTTGTTTCCCAGCCTAAATAGATCCTCGGTAACAGATTAGGATATGTACCAAGTGTTGCTGCTATACGACAATTACAGCTCACACTGGACCCCTCTGAGGAGTATATTAACATTAAAATTCATCTCAGAATCATTCTCATAATGATGCAACTCGAAAAAATAAATGTGTATGAACTATTATGAAATCTTTAAGGCATTAGCACCATGCTATGTGTCGTGAACAGACACTCAGAGTAAAAGAGTTTGCCACAGTAAATCTATACGTGAAAAGACCCTGAGTTCTCATCACTATTAGATGAAACTGTATACGAAACAAGTTATTTTATTGTTCATGCTATTTGTAACCGATGGATAGGTTAAAGCGTAAGGCTCCCAGAACATGTGCACATGATACCGGCAGGTGAACAATGCACCACATGTTCGTGTAAATGTTCATTAAATGATTTGCTAAGGCAGAAATGAGTAACAACAAATTCAGATGAATACTGCCTTAGAGTGAAACCACCGTTGACACAAGCCACGTGGGATTCACGATAAATGTGAAACATAAGTCGAAATTCTAGCAGCTACTGATATTCAAGTTTTGTGCACACGCTTTCCAACAAAACATAGTAAACCGTAAATTACAAGAGAGAACGACGAAACTGAGTGTGCAGTACTTCGGACTGAACGACTACAACACGATTCAGTAACCAACTTCTAATTTCCGAAAAATACAAGGACGTTTAACCTCCGAAATATCTCGCACCTGAATAGTAGTTCACATACATAATTCATCACAAGGGTAACACACGTTACGATTGGAGAATAAAAACGTACCATACAAATATCACACAATGAAATGATCCAAAGCCTTGTTTATTAGTAACCACTACGTACATCTAACACTCTCTCACCAACTCCCCAACTGCTGCCGGCGTCTCTGAACTGCCACAACTCACTGCTCGATTATCTGAATACGACCACGGCCCAACTAACCACGAGCTCTCTGATTGCTAGAAGCGAGCGGAACTCACCAACGGTAAACACGCTGTCTTGTAGTGCATCAGAGACAAAACTCAATGACTGTACAGCAGTATTTGCGTTTTACAGTTTCTGCATAATTTGATGCAGTGTTCCTTGGGACATACATGTACAGCTGAAGGAATAGACACTGCTGAAGATTGACAGCCGTATTAAATTACGAAATCACTAGTAACTGCGAATACATCGATTTACTGGTAACAAAACAAGTACGAAAATTTGTGCTGGACCAGATTTTCCCCTTCACACAACCTTTCTTATTTTCCTTTTTTTAAATTTATGCCAGATAAGGGCTCCAACCCGGATTTACCACTGCTCATCAGCGGTTGACTTAACCGCTTTTTTTTCCATTTTTTAAATGTTACGAAGTATAACAGTCAGCTTCAATCAAGTAGCGACAAGGTGGGCAGGCGTCGAAACCCAGGCCCGCCCAAGATACCTCCTCCTTCCTTAGACACTACACCCATCACTACTAGCGATCAAGATGTCAGTGGATTCTTCTAACCCATCACTTGGGTCAGGCAAGCCTTCACAAAGATAGCGTCCGTATGCTTCTGTCACTTGGTTTGGTCAGTAACATTGACATCCACATAAAATTTCTCATGGCTGGGAAGATTCCAAGAAGATACTACCCAGATAATTAGCAAACTGTTGGTGGTAGTGTCAGTGGCGTTGGAGACTGGTGAACCATTCAAATAAAAAGGCTCAAAACACGAGGAAGTGCTTGTAACCGACCCAGTAAAAATACAATATAGTCAAACCCTTGATCCATCTCACAGCAAGCATCTTAGTGGATAGATGAAATACCATATTTCAGATGAAAAAAAAGGATGTTGGGGTCACTACAAATGGAGTAGTGCACTGAATGAGGGCCAACATCAGTCTCGTCAACCACGCCATTTCCATAGCAGACCCACATTCCAGAGGTGTTCATCTGTATCAAGTAGGAGATCTGGTATATGTATTGTAAGAAGACTGTGACGTAACATATATTTGTGGTTGACCACCAAATACCAGCCCACTGGCGTCCATATCGAGGAGAGTGGCATGCACTGAATGCCAGACTACCGGTCAAGTAACCGAGGGTCGGTGGCCTTCAGTTGGATTTCTGGGCCTCGCATTGTCTGACAATAAACATTACAGACTCTCTGCAGCAGCTCACTTGGCAGGCCAGTGTAGACATAACTGAAGTCCGCAAAAAATTCGTTAAGGTGAGATAGCGTTGGAGAAATATGTACCTCTGCAATTGGTGGTACACGAGACATGGGCCACTTCTTCAGTCAGAACGCCAGTGAAGCTGTGCTGCGACAAGTCTACATCTTCATCATAATTGCAACATATAAATCATCTGCACATTAACTATTCCAGGACTGCCCTGGGTGGTAGGAAGGGTGAGCAAATTGTATCGCAATTTGACCATTCCCTCACTGGCGAAGTAACTGAAGACTGCCTCTAAACTGCACGCTATCGTCTTGAGCATCAGCAGGAGCACAGCCAATGAGATATCTTCCACGCCGGATGGATGTTGACATAAGCCACGTCCGCAGCTCGTGGTCGTGCGGTAGCGTTCTCGCTTCCCACGCCCGGGTTCCCGGGTTCGATTCCCGGCGGGGTCAGGGATTTTCTCTGCGTCGTGATGACTGGGTGTTGTGTGATGTCCTTAGGGTAGTTAGGTTTAAGTAGTTCTAGGGGATTGGTGACCACAGATGTTAAGTCCCATGGTGCTCAAGCCATTTGAACCATTTTTGAACATAAGCCACCCACTGGTCCATGTTCAAAGATCGCAGCAAATAGATGCTGACGTCCTTAAATGTATCTTGTGGGTGATGGGTATTACAAAGGCCCGCCATCCATCTAGTGTCACAGATATTGTGGAGTGGGTATGAGACCATGCACCCCTCCAGGAGGCGGGTGACAATGGCCACAACCCAAGACTCCACCAAATTCACGTGTCTTCCAGCTGTGGCATGCTATTGAGCAATCCAGTACAGTGATCTTTGGACTTCATCTGGCATATTCACTAAAAACACGGGGATGGTCACATACACACGAAAAGCAAAGATATGACCTCTCAACCTAAATTCCATGTAAGGTTGGCTCCTTGACAATGGCACACATAACTGGCGATGTAGGGCAACTCTACCTCACATAGTCAGTGATAGTGATTGATCATAGCCTGTGAAGTAGCACCATGTAGAAGGCATGGTAAAAGTCCATAGACATCGAGACCTATTGCACGCGACACACCAAGGCAACACCAAGTGCCACATGGATGTTGCTGTTACCACTGGGACAGGTCTTGTCTGTAGAGACGACTTGGGGTAGGAAAAGCCAAACGTAGGCAGCATTAATCTTCGTCAAGATCTTGAAATAGGTGTTGTGCGGCTAAGAGTCTGGTAATGGTAACTTGTCTTCCAACAGACGGCTCTGGTATATAAATAAGAATGCTGTCGACAAAGGGATGTGGCATCTGCACTGCAAGGATCATCGGTTCTGAGTACATTGTAACCCATTAGGGCATCATAACATCATGGAATGAACAATATTATACTAGCGGGATACCATCTGGGTGCAGCGCTTTGTTGGTCGTGCCTTTGCAGAGGGCGTCGGTGATGACCTCTGTGACGATCGGCGTCGTGTCTCCATCAATGGTGTGAAGCAGCGAACAGACGATTTCATCCGTCCCAGAGAATCGTGCTTAGTACTACTGAGAGTGGGTCATCAGGCTCGTCCCATCGGGCATATCCTGCACAGGGATCAATGCTCTTCCGCATCTACGACGTTCCCAAATAATGTTATGCATATCCGGCAATGCAGCATAAAATAATATTCCAAGGCTGCTAACACACAGCCGATCCAACACCGGATTGTGGAAGGAACAGTCAGATGTCTCCTCCCACAGTTCCTCTAAGACCCCACTATCAACTGCCAGCACTCTGGGTCCTTGAAGAAAGCGACATTCATTTCCCATGTGCTTCTACTGCGCCACACCATCTTAGTAGATAGATGAGGGAGAGGTAGGCATCACGATCGCCAGGTCGTCTGTCGTATCTGAACGTCAAACGTCTCCTCCTTAATTCCATGCGAAAGGTAGACTTCGTCAAGGCGACTCGCCAAATGTCCGGTCACATTCATGTGTATCCCTGTCTGTCGCTGTGCATAGTCCCCCACGTATCGGTGAGACAGTGGTGTTAAACCAGCCACTGCATTTACCTGTACGTGCTAAACTGTCGCATTCCATAATGTGCTGACAGGGCAAAGTTGAAGACATCCTAGCTCAAAGGCATGACGTCCTCTACATAAAACCTCAAATCGTCTCTCCTGTTGTCCATACTGGAGGGGTGTACACCTTCACGATCCTGACAACCTGATAAGTGATAGCAAGCCATCGTTCTGACGATAGGCAGGTGAAAAGATGCCTCTCTTCACAAGAAATGCAGTAACACTGCCGTTGTCCGTGCACAGGACCTGCTAAACATCGTATCCATAAAGAGACGGGAAGTCGTCACCATCTCGGCCATCCGAGCACTCATCCAGGACCGACCAAAACTTGCGTATGACCTAATGTCTATGACTGCCTATCACGTGAAGTGGAAAACGCGGGTTCGAGTCCCCATCTGGCACAAATTTTCATGTGTTACTTGAAATCCCTGAAATAGCAGGACAGAGTGGGTGAGGTTATATTTGTGGAAAGAGGCCGAAATAATTTGCTGTCAGTTACACTCAACATATACATTTTATTAGTTAAAACATACAAACACATAAACAAGAATTAAAAACTCTCAAGCTTTTAACGAAAGAGCTCCTTTGATTTGATTTAAATAGGCTGAAAACCACATACGAAAATCCAGGGTTCAAGGCCTAAGCAAGGAATTGAGGTACAGGATCATCTTGGTATTGAAGCTGTTTTTTTTTTCGTGTTTGCTTTAACAATACATAGGTTTTTGGATAGGGTCCGCCTTTAGCAAAACACAGTTTTGTTTTATAACCCAAACATGTTTCACTGCACTTGCAGCATCCTCAGTGGGCTTTTATTTTCCATCTTTTTACCACATGGTGTGGTTTTTCTGACGTGTTGTTTTTCTACATTGACCATAGATGGAAAATAAAAGCCCACTGAGGATGTTGCAACTGCAGTGAAACATGTTTGGGTTATAAAACAAAACTGTGTTTTGCTAAAGGCGGACCCTATCCAAAAACATATGAGGTACAGGAGTTCTTCTGGGAGCTTCACTTCTTTAAAAAATTTTATTTTAGTTCAATAGAAATAGGCTGAAGACCACACATTAAGCAAGAATAATTTTACGGTTTAAAGCCAAAACAATAATTTCAGTGTTAGGCTGAAACCCGGCTGAACACTGCATATCAACCAAACAATTTAATGGGCTAAAGCCTAGGAAGAAGGGTTTTCAATATAACAGGCTGAGGGCCTCAGCTTAAAACACTTCATACAAACTCGTCTGAAGGCCTCATGCTAAAGTATAACAATGTTATGACTTAACGTAAGAGCTAAATTTTAAATTTTTAGTTTAAGAGAGATTAAAACTCGGCTGAAGGCCACATACTAAGGAATAACAGTCTTATGACTCAAGGACAAGACAAAAGTTTTAATTTTTAATTTAAGAGAGATTAAATTCAACTGATGGCCACATACTAAGAAATACCAATCTTATGACCTAAGTGCAAGAAAAATTTTTTGAAATTTTACTTTCGGAGAGATTAAAACTTGTCTAACAGCCACACACCATGTCAAAACAATTTAACGGCTTAAGGCCTAGAAAGAGGAGCTTTCAATTTGAAATGGCTGAGGGCCTCAGCTTAAAACATTTCATGCAAACTCGGCTGAAGGCCTCATACCCCCCCCCCCCCCCCCAAAAAAAACAATGTTATGACTTAAGATCAACAGCAAGATTTTGAATTTTCAGTTTAAGAGAGCTTAAAACTCGGCTGAAGGCCACACACCACGGAGAAAACAATTTCATGGCTTAAGGCCTAAATAGAAAAAAACTTACAATTTTAATAAGTTAATACTCAGCTGAAGGCCACACAGAGTATTTAAGACTAAAAGGAAATCACTGTGTCGAACACAAGAAGCGGCGCTCAGAAGGTTCCAAGGGTCGGCCTGGGAAGTAACACTAACGTTTAGATGAGACAGGCAGTCGGACCTACAACCGCTTAATGAGTAGGCAACCCAACCAAATACCAGCCAACAAACCAATCAAGAAAATCAGTTCTGCTCCACCCAACGAGCAAAACGACAACAAGACGTCAATAGCACAATGTTCTGAATACTGGTGCCCAATCTAGCCAAGTCAGAATAAATGCCCAAAACTACCAAAATACCTCAGCTGTCGAACTACATGGCGTACTGGACAGCAACAATACAACAGGGACAATACACTGCAAAAAGCTACGTCAATGCACACAGCAGGTAACTGGAACGTTAACGGCCACAAGGCAGAAGATACCACTGGTGCACTTCATTAATGGAGGAGTGAATTAAATTAAGTTAAACCACATCCAAGAAAACAGCTGCAACTGTAGCCGACTTCAATGCACACACATTGTTGCACGCAGGAATCTCGCAGAAAGCAACAATCAGGATCAAACGAAGAGAAGTGATAGCAGTTGATTGTTGATAATAGGTTAAGTGAGCAGTCAACTTTAAAGTCCAACCCTCCGTAACCCTCGCGAGAAGCGCCTCACAACTCGAAACGCGCGTGCACGCCGCCAGCGGCTCCAGCATAACACCGCGGAAGGGGACGTCCTCGCTGCTCGGCGCCAATCGTCCGGTCACCACCCGGAAACGGTCAAAGGACAAAACAAGTGTCGGGTTATGGGACGACCCACCGAATGACCAACCAACGGTCGTTCACATTCCAGTCTCCTTCAGTCCGACAGTGCGTGTGTGTCGCCAGCCGTGGGCAAGTTCTGGCTGTCCGAACCACATTTGTGCTCCGTCCCCAACGCTCCTTCGTCGCTGACCGCTGCTCCGTCCCCGACTGCACTGCTGGTCCGTCTGCAACCCAGTTCCAGACACACGACGACCCAGAAATACTATCAGTCACTCCACAGATGGTATGAAGTGCACTATCGATACGCGCTGCTCCTGCCACTCATAGGCGAGTAAGGCAGGAAGTTAGTTATGCCAGTAAATGGAATAAGAAAACGAGGCAGCAGTGACTTAATAGGAGATGACAAACAATAAATATGATGAACACGGGCCGTGTACAGCTCGTTAGTCATGAGTTGTGTAGCTGTTGTACAATCGTACTTGCAATTTGCGAATTCACCTCGTTATTTAATGCCTCTGTTAACTGTACCAGTGTATGTTCTTTCAGACACGCATGCACGTCCGATGGAACATTGCAGCGAATTACAGAGATATTGTAAAATACAGGCGCTGCTCTACGGTATTCCACGCCAAAGCGAGACAGTCTGACGAGTAAAATAATGTCTCTTACTGTTGTTCAATCACACAATTCGTGTGCGAGCACTATTGGATGTTGAAACCAGGACAAACAATGTTTCTGTTGATAATGTAAGCATGTTCGGATGGCTGAGGTGGTGCAAGCAACCACTCGTGTAAAGGAAGAAATCCGGTCTTCAGTCCTGATCGGGCACAAACTTTCATGTCACTATTAAACACTACAGCTCTGTATGATAGTGTTTCAGATTTTCAAATGCCTGTTATAACAACTCAAAGGGTCTCCACTGCATGAGGTTATAGAAACTCTTTGTCAAAATTTACAAAGCTCAGTTCCCGAGTAAAAGAAAACTGAAGTGTAACAAATTTCTAACTGCCACTTAATACGCAACTTTCAATCGTCCCAATTGTTTTTAAACTCGTTGAATGATGATACTATCTCGTTACTGTATCAGGACCACGACGAACCATGACGATGGTATATCATCACATGCAGCGTTTTTCACAATTTATCTTCAATGTTTTTTGCTTCAGTTATTTATTAATTCTCATTAAGACTAACAGATTGTTGTAGTAATAAGAAAAGTTCCACCACGGTTGTCAGCAATGGGTCGCTTGAGTGCAGCATTTGCACACCGCTCTTTGTGTCTTATGAACGTTATTGTTTCGGTGACTAGTTAGAGTAAAATTTTGGAAATTTGTGGTTAAGGTCTTATGACACCAAACTGCTGAGGTCACTGGTCCCTAAGCTTACTCACTAGTTAATCTAACTTACACCAACTTACGCTAAGAACAACACAAAACACCCATGCTCGAGTGAGAACTCGAATCTCCGACGGGGCTAGCCGCGCAGGCGGTGACAAGGTGCCGAAGACCGCTCGGTTACACCGCGCGGCCTGGTTAGAGTTAAATACTCACTGCGAAATAGTTTTGTAACATTTGCAGGAGACAGTAAATATTCACGTTACCTTTTCGTCTATGGAGTGCCTTGAATCAAATATTCCTTACTCACATTCGACATTAGGTACGTTATTTTCATTCATTATCTCATTTTCAAGGTTCTTTTAAACTTCCAGAAAATTTCTATCGGTAAGAGAAGTATATTCTTTGGGTGAGATGCAATGCATCGGGAGGTTATAAAAATATGAACATGGCAATTAATTCATTATAATTTGGTATGTATCCAGTAGCAAGGCGGGAAGCTACGGGTTAACATCCTGTGGACAACTAAGTCATTATGGATGCAGCATAAGCTCTGCATGCTGCGCGGGGTAGCCGTGCGGTATGGGGCGCCTTCCCACTGTTCGCGAGGCTCCTCCCGTTATAGGTTCGAGTTCTCCCTAGGGCATAGCTACGTGTGTTATCCCTAGTGTAAGTAGGTTTAAGTTAGATTAAGTAGTGTGTAAGCCTACGTACCATTGACCTTAGCAGTTTGGTGCCACAGAATTTACCACAAATTTAAAGCTCTCCATGTTTCGAGGAGGCGGAACGACGGCCATGCCTTCGCAAAGGAACCATCCTAGCATTTGCTTTGAACGACTTAGGGAAATCACCTGAATCCATATGGCCAGACGTGTTTTGGATCATCAGCCTCCTGAATACGAGACTTGAGTGGTTAATAACTCATTTTCGTAAAAATAAAAAAAAAATCGCTCATTTCAATCACAAGTTTTTTAATTTTTACGTAAATGAGTTAATTACCTAGAACTGTCAATTATTAACTACTTTCCCCCACCAATCATTTCAAAAGATTCAAGTAAAATTCACCCATTTTTTACTTCATTTTACAAAAGGTGAACGTAAGAAATTAAATTTAATATTATTTCTTTCATAAAAGGTAAATGTAAGAAAAAAAGGGAACGTCAAATTCACACATTTTTACTTCATTCTATAAAACGTGAACCTAAGAAATTAATAAAATGAATTAGCTAATAAAAATTTCATGTCAGGAAGACTATATCATGAAATTGATTATTTTTAATTTGAAGTTTCTTCATTCCTTTATATTTCAGTTTCATTTGCCTTTTTCTAGTTACTTCAAAATCCCAATCATTCATTAATTTAGAAATTTTTTTTGGTAAAGTAATCTTAAATAATTATTGAGCTCTAGACAAAGTTGCTCTCCATATCTAGTATTTAGATATTCATAGCCTGTAATATTATGTAAAACATTTATCTCTAGCTCAGCTATTTTTTAATCTCTTTTGAGACACTTACATTGTTGAGCTTCTTCATTAGAGTAATCTCCATTTATATACAAAAATTTTATTAGATTTTCAGTAATGGGTATTGTCTGTATGGTAATGTGTTTCTCACTTTGAATCCAATTAATTCTTGTGCATTGTTCTCTATTATTAAACAAAGAATGTTTGTAATCTACTAAACTTATTTTATCTGTAACAACACATTTCTTAACTCCTTTGGATTTTTCCCTATTCTGTCACCAACTTTATAAGCATCCATTTTTGCTCTAAAACCACAAAATTCTTCCATTATTTTTTCCATTACATTCATCTTTCATTTTTCCAACTACCTTCTTGTTTACTTGTGAATACCATAAATATTATCTGCTGAATAGTCACTTGTATCAAATTGATGAATCATCGATTTCATATCTTCATAGAAATCTTGAGTTTTAATATCGTAAATATAACTATCTGTATCTTGATAATACAACTCAAGATTTTCCCCATATTTTGGTTTCATAACTGTGTTATGAAAGTCATACATCAATTCTTTAGATGTATCAAGTACACTCATTCCAAAATAGACAGGTTTATTAAAAGTGATTTTTGTTTTATTCATATGGATTGCAGAAAGATTGTCATTAAATATGGTTCAACATTTAAAGTTTGGCTTAGCTCCAAGTTTATTACCCATTTTTCCATCTGTAACTAATTTCATATGCACTCTGTTTCTTATATTTTCCACTGATTTACCAAAAACAAAGTTGTTCATCGAATTGTAAAAATCTTTCTCAAAGTCATTTGAAGCTTTAGTCATCATCTGTGTGTTCAGATCTATATATTTCTTTGGCCAATAAGATTGTTTAAATTTTAAAACTTTATGTATTTTTGTGAGTTTCAATCCAAGAGAGAGATATTGTTTAAGATTTCTATAATGAACTACATAATTATGCTTTTCATTCAAAGTAGATATCAATTTGCTTTCATTCGCCCCAAGTACAATTTTTCCTTCAGGTCATAATGGAAAATCTTTATGTAAATCACGTAATTCTTTTGGGTATTCTAGATCTACTTCGAATATATATCCATCTAGACAATTGTTTGACAATTCACTTATTTTTGTACAATGAAAATTATTTTGTTCATCCCATTGAAATCCGCCATATGATAAATATTGGCTCATAGTATACCCACATAAATTGTTTGCTTCTAAATATGCTAAATAATTTGATATCTTTTTATCATCAATATCTTTCAAATATATATTATTTACTTCTACATATCTCTTACAGCATTGTGATATTCCTCCTCTTATTCCCTTCTAAACCGTCAGAACCATATCATAATCATGTAATAATTCAAGTGTTTGTTTAATCATTTTCAACATTGCATCTCAAGATAAACCTGGTGCTGTAAAATACCAAGATAGATCTTAAACATATAATATTACAGAAGTTTGTCAAAAAAATTTCATACACATGAGCTAACAATAGTATGCTTCAAAGAGTCCATCCTAATTGACACATAACCCCTTAAAACACAAAATAATGACGCATAAGCAATAAATCAAACCTCACTCACCCATCCCCATCGTGCTCGTGTGCAGGTGTCAGTCCTCCTTTCCTCCTTACACTGGTACGGACGAGCACTTCCCGAACGACGAGACGTAAAAAGAATTGTACGACCACCCATCACTAACGCAACCAAACAACTCAACTACCCCTCTACACAAGCACACCTCAATGCTACTTGCTCGACATAAGATGTGGAAGTGGAAAACCGGTACCAGCGTTGTAACCGGCACCACTTCTGACACCACAGTTGTCGGCCGTCGATAGTAGAACCAGGGACTGCAGTTAGCAAAGCTGAAGCCAGGGTCCACCGCGCCGTTTCTCGCCAGAAGGCTGAGCAAGTTCAGTAGCGTCAAGGGGCAGTGCAGAGTCATACAGACGTATTCGGAAGTGTTCCTTTATTCAAGTGGTTTACAGAAGTAGTTTACGCGCTATTCCGCAAGTCGGACCATCTCATCACTCCTGGACAGCCGACACCACTTCTGCAGTCAAGGCCGCCCGACGACGGAAGTGGGCCGCGCTCGTCCGATCGCCGCCCGTCGAGCAATAGTAACTGGTGCCGCCCCATTGCCCGCGATTCCGGAGACTGCTATATTCACTGGTCCCCGCTGCCCTCTGCCCCGTTTGGCCTGCTCTGTCCGATCATCGGACAAAGGTGGTTGTACTGGGCACCGGTGGCCCTCGGCCGTTGCTGCTCCCAGGACAGGGCTGGACTCGAACCCGCGCCCTCCTAAACGCCGTGCCGCAACTTGCCGCTAGTGGTGCTTGCCGGATGGCAACACCCACCGCCGTTCCTAACGCTTTTCAGCCCTGCTGCGCCTGCCGCAGCGTACGCGTCGCTCCAAATATTTTTTTCTGCAGATTCGGACTGGGTCAACATTTGTAAAACTCTAATTCCTCTCTTTCAAACCCCACTCTATGATGGGGGGGGGGAGGAGGGGGGGAGAGAGTTTCAGATTAAGCGAATCAAATTTCACAAAGTAAATAAGTATTTTTTATTTATCCGTAACCATTTTCCACACAAAAATGAGAACATGGATTTTCTTGAATTGTAGTGTCAACTACCAAGAATCAGAACAAATATTTAAGACAAAATGTACGTAGTTTTTAATGTAGAATCTGATTCTGCAATAAAAAAATTGGGTTCTCATTTGAAATTTTTAAGTTGCCTCCCGCCTCAACCCCAAGGGGCTCGGGTGGCCTGCTAATTTTAGCACTAGTCGATGCCCGCCTCGCTTTGGAGTCTTCATGTGAAGCTTATTTTTCGAGTTATTCTTGTTTGTCAACTTAAAGTTTACACCCTCTATATTTGTTGTAGGTATTTTCTGTAAGTGCGTGCGAGAATGTGTGAGTTATTTATATTGCCTGTTCTAGGTAGAAGTAGACAATTATGGCAATGAGTGCATTCTGCAGAAACATCTATTTGGTTCAAATGGCTCTGAGCACTATGGGATTTAACATCTTTGTTCATCAGTCCCCTAGAACTTAGAACTACTTAAACCTAGCTAACCTAAGGACATCATACAACACCCAGTCATCACGAGGCAGAGAAAATGCCTAACCCCGCCGGGAATCGAACCCGGAACCCGGGCGCGGGAAGCGAGAACGCTACCGCACACCCATTTGGCATTGCTCTGTTTTTGGCTGGCTCATTCAGGCTAGATGGGTTTATCATTTCGATGTGTAAGTTCCAGTTCTGAGTGGGTATTGGCGTACGAACCATTATAGCAGGATGTTAAACTTCAACCGCCTTCTTCTGATTTACACTGATGTGGAAGACTCGTGGTTAGTTGCCAATCTTACTTTCTACAAGCTGCATTCTGGCATACGGCGAAGATATTTCAGCTCATTATCATTTATCAGAACAATCAAAAAATTCAGGTTAGTCGAAGGTAGAAGTGTTTTAAAGTTGTGGAACGCATCAACCTCTAGCGTGTCGACAGGAGTCATACTTCGATCAATACAATCATATGTAGACGAAAGATATTTACCCAGTTGGAGAAATAACCAGAATTTTCCGGACTTGAAGCCATGTCTCCCCAAACGTCTACCTTTACAAACATGGCTATCGTAGTTGAAATCCTTCTTAGCTTTCTCCAGCAATTCCGCCACCATTTTCAGTAGATCTGAACAGTCTATCTTTGAGTCTGTGTTGGTACGCTCAGGTCTGTGGGCAGAGAAGTTTTCCGAGTCATCACTCTGCCGCAATTGGCATTAAAGGTGACAATGAAACAGCTGTATGGGCAGAAACCGGCAGAGTGTGAGGGGGAGGGGGGGAGGGAGGGACCGCAACCGATCGGAGGGACATTTTGTTGTAGCGAGCGTGCAGTAGCAGGCCGCGTGGGCACGCAGTCTGCACTGCGCATGGATGTAGTTCACCCGTAACAAGTTGGTAAGTCTTCTGTTGGTATCGCAGGGTATTCCATAATTGCTTTGGCACAATTTTCTTCTCTCTCAAGCGTGTATTTGCTCATTATTTTGCTAGAATCTGGTGGTTTAATTTTTCGAGTTAATGATTTTTTGTGTACTGACCACTTCGTCATAGGTCGGTTAACTACTCTATACGTCGAGTATGTGCATTTATAGTGCTTCCTTTACCTTTTAAAAATCCGCAGAAGTATTTTGTTTACTTCTTTGCTGTACATTGCCTGTTTAACTGTCTGATTTGCTGATATTATGTTTGTGTACCGAAGTACGCGGTCGTAGGTGAGTTAGATGCGACGCATGTCGAGTAAGGGCGTATTTCACTCGTTAAAAAAAAATTTTACAGGTGTGTTTTGCTTGTCTTGTCTAAAAATTCATGCAGCTTTACCACGTTAAAGTAAAAAGGTTATCCCATGGTTTGCAGTAACTCCGAATTCGTCGCTGGGCTAACTCGGCTTATTTCGTATCAACGTAGCTCTTAAGAGTGCAATACTTTTACCTCTTATACAGTACTTCTCTACCCCAGTAGAACGACGGTAAGTCAGTTTTCCAACCAATGTCACACAGTTAAAAATCTCAATAGTCTCCTTAATCTCAATGTTCCCTTTCATGTCTGTACTGTGTGTTTCACCGTTACTACGAGTACGATGTGTTTTTCCATGATCGATTTAGTATTAATGCTATGACTCTTTAGAGGAATGTCTTGTACCGTGAATTTTTGTTCTTCGTTTCGTGTATACATTAGTAAAGTACGGAGCCTGATGATTATTCAATGCAATAGGCTACTACAAATTTCAACGGGTTACTTGTGAATCAGTTTCTACTACATGATCGTAAGCATAAATATTGATCAAACCTTTCGTTACGATCATCTCAAAGTTACAGAATAGCTAGCTTATGGACAAGATAGGACCAGAGGGCTGAAACATTTGCTGTGAGCTCTATATAGCATAACTTCAAACTGTTTCATACATAACTTCATTTATCAAATTTTTATTTATTTGAATTGCTAAGTGGGTCTTTTATCACCCCTGCTTCTCAGTATTTCTTACTTCTTTCCATATATAAAAATACGTAAAAATACTTGTTAAGTACGACATGCCACTTACATAAATGACTAATTTGCAAGATCCATTATTATTATTATTATTGTGTTCAAACGCATGAAACTGGCTTTTTCCAAGAAATTACATTACCATATTTGAAAAAAAACTATACTTTTGATATATATTTCATGCAAGTAATATACCTTAATACCAATAAAAAATGAAATAATACATGAATGCTGTAGCGTTGAACAACCTTATTATCTTCCACTCTCTCCATAAACAGAATTATTGCTTAAATTATGGTAACATTTATTGAGTTAATAGGTACTAATAAGGTGAACACATCATGAGAAACGATGGAAGTAACAGCTTCAAGGAGAAACCAGACCAGCCTGAACTGGTGCGTTTCTGGCGCCAGTTTCCATCGATCGTCATTTTGATCTTTGAGTCGACTTCGATGCTTATTTGTCTTCGGCTCATCTTTGGCGGCAAGGATTTAATGGCAGCGTGTGCGCTCTACTGGGGAGGGGTGTCGGGATCGGCGGTTAGCGAGAGTCACGCTGGACTGTGTACGTAGGCAGGACGGCAAGAGGCCGAGTCGGACAACGAAGGAGCGGGGCCAGCGGCTGCGGCGTGTGAGTCGTGAGGGCAGATCCACAGCCCATGGTGATTTGGTTTTCCTAGAGGTCGGAAGGACAAGCTCCTTCGACTTGTTATAAGCTACGCCGGCTGATTGAAATGGTATCGCTGAATTACTTCGGTGGGTTTCGTGCGGCTTAATTGAGTATGCCAGTGTACTAAAAATGCTTTGGAATTGTTGTAGTAGTTTATCACTTACCCCGTTGTCGTGACTAACTATCATGACGGCAGTTGAGGAAGTGTGGCTACGCCCAACCAACTGTCATGAATCGTGGTTAAAGGCGTATCTAGAAGTGCACCGAGCAGTGAGTAAGTCCGGCTCTGGCGTTTCAAGACACGCCGAGATACGTCCTATATTGTAGCTTGTAGTTCATTTGGTAGTTTGGCGTGTAAATGTGCTCCGAGATAGCTCTTCTCATCTTAATTTTATGGTATGATTTTTAGCTAACTTATTAATCAGAATTTAAGTAACTCAAGATGCTAATTTGTTTCTATTCAATTGTATTGATCATCTGTGTTCTAGATACATTTGTGTAGTTTATGTATTAGAATACTGTCTGCCGTTGATATGTGTTGTGTTACAGATCATTGGCAGCGGTCGACGCGATCATTCTGGGTGCAGAGCACCACGGGGGCAGAGAGATATTTAAGGCCCTGTCCTCTCCTTTACATCTTGGTTATGTTGTCAGTGTTGCATGATTCTATCTTTCTGGTGGAGAATAGTAGCATCTGAAGTTCAATGGCAGTGCAAAGTTGAGTACATTTCTATATCATTTCCTGTTTCTTGCATCTCTCGTATTGATTTGAATCCTTGGTCTGCTCGCGTCTGTCGCTAATTCACACGCAATACTGAAGCAACCTCATTTTAATGGTATTGTTATATGGTCATGTTCTAGTTGTAATCATTCTAAGAATATTGTTGATTAATCAACTAAGTAAATTTGAAGATTGGTTTGGTCAAAATTAAAGCACCTCCTTAAATATTTTAGTCATTTGTATATAGTTTTGTTTAGGAAAGTTGGCTAGCCAAACCTTAAAAGATCTGTGTTCTTACCCTTAATCTGTTCCTCAGCTGATGGGAAGTAATGAGAGCTCTTGTGGCTATTGTATGGACATTTGTACTACGATTACACATGGCGTTATATGTAAAATTCTAGAAAAGAAGATTGTAATCGTTAATTTTCAAAATGAAATATACTGCACTGCACTTAATATCGACGAAAAATTCTGCGCAATCACTGATATTCGTTTCAAACAATACCTGAAGTTAATAAGTAGTGCTTTGGATTTCATTTCACTACTATTAACATTTGGTCATCTGGACCCTTTCCTACAAATACTGATGTACTGAATCCTGAGTCTGATTACATTCTGCATACATAATCGTAAATAAATAGTTCGTGCGTGGACTGGATCGTTGGACGAAAAGATGGTTTGCCTTTCCAAGCTGTGTCACAATGTATGAAGTATGCAATGATTCATCTCCTACGCTAAACTCTCAGAGTGCACGCAATGTGCTGATTAATTTTTTGTGTATATTCTACTACTATTTCCCCCTGTAATTATTGCACTTTACGACTCCACACCCTACTACTATCATAATTGTTTCCCGTGTCTGAAAATATGACATACCCTGTTACCCCTTTTGCAGTGTTCGCGTTTTTCAAATATTCTTTCCGTCGCAGATTCAGCAGAGAACCTCTACATTTCTTACCTTATCAGTTCACCTAACTTTCAACAACAGTCTGTTATACCACGTCTATTTCATATACACTTCTATAATATGCAGAGCTCCAGACGCGGATCCTCAAAAATTTCTGTGTCAAATGCTGCTTGTTTTCCACTTCCCTCATTAGTAATCAGTTACTTTGCTTCAAAGGTGGTAGGATTCATCACTCTACTTCGTGGCCTTCAGTTCCGATGTTAAGATATCATTTCTGCTGCTCAACGATACTGTCGTCAATCTTCGGCTCACCCTCTGTCCATATTCCGTATTCAGTATACTGTCCATTTAATTCAGAAGAGTCTGGTTTCTTCTTCAGACTCAAATGCGATAACACGGTCACCAACGAATCTTAAAGCTGTCTAAAACAGCGAGTAACTCGTTTTATTCGTATTTCATACATCATGCAGCCACTTACTTCCCGCAAACCTTTTTATAGGTCGGCATTTAGCTTAAGTGTTACTTCCTTTATCAAACATTAAATCAGACCTACATCTCTCACACATTCTCTTATCCTAATGCCAAACTGGTCGTCACGTAACGTATTTTCAGTTTCCCTTTTTATTCCTTCGTGTACTAGTTTTGTCATGGACTTGAAAGATTTAGTTATCATCCTGATTATACTGTAATACTGGCATTTATCTCCGCTTGCTATCGCTTTTACTGGGGAAATGATGTTGTCTATAATTGACTTCAATGGTCCATACGTAGTTGCGCAAAACTAAGAATAAATCGTCACAAATCCTGCACTGACTTTCAGTGTAGTAACCTTACGGGTAAATGCGCTCACCGGACATCCGCCAGATTGACACAAACCCATCTGAGTGCCATTTCGTCAGACCATAAAATATCATGCCGCTACCCCACAAAATGAATGACGCAGTGATTACGGTATTGTACTCGCGTATGGGAGGCCAGGAGATTCATGTTGCCGTCTGTACGTCCGTATGTGGATTTTCTGTGGTTTCTCTAAAGCACCCCAGGTGTGCTCCCACAGACGTCCGGTTGAATTTCATTACTGACATTCTATGGAACAATAGGGGACCGATGAGTCCTCGGCTGATGCCCTGTCCTGATATGCGTTGGAAGTTCCCTCCGCTTAATGCGGAAGCGAGTTCTTGCGCTCTGTTATTCATTTATTTGCGTCGCGTTTGGCACAGATAACAACGAACAGTACTAAATTCGTCCCTCACTTTTATATATATGGGCAGCGCAGTAATCCAGTCAAAGGTGTAGAAAAGGCTTCAAAACCATTGATACATCTGTTGTGTTGCGTTCATTTAAGCTATAATTTGTCATAAATTACACTCGTGGTACTTTTGCTAAAGCGTACAATTTAACTTTAACAGTTTTATTCAGATGGCCAGATATATTTTTCACCAATTAACAAATGACAATTAAAGATTACTGTCTGCATATTAAGCTCCAGTTCTCACAGACTTTGAACTGTATTCGTTCCGTTCGGAGCAGCCACCGAGTTTGTTACATATAGAATGGTACATGCGTTCTCTTCGAAACTCTCAGACGCAGAGCACGTAGATTTTTTTCGATTGATAGATGAGTATTTGTTGACCTGTTTATAATTTGTTTCATATTTGTATACATGATTCTTAAAAATAAAATTGTTTCCCCTCGTCTATCAAGAACACAACTGCAAAGTTACATAGCTTGATGATCGAATGGTGACTGACAATGCAGGAAATGGTAGCACACAGAACGTGATAACTTTAACTCAACTTTACAGTCCCAGACTCTTTAGAGCGGCCCTCGTAACCAGGGGCGTAACGACGGGTGGTATCCGAGCGGATTCCCCGGGTCCAAAATTTTTGAGCCAAAAAATTTCAGCGTACAGTTTTCATCATAAAATAAAACTATATACTTCAGGGCTTTCATATAGTCAGCGTCATGTTAGGCGTTCCATGTTACTGTTTTTTAAACGAGTGTTATTTTATGTGGTCGGCCGTGGGAGTGCGGGGCGTCCCCGCTCTCGAAGACGCTGCTCGTAGGGTATCTTCCTAGGTGGCAATATAAACGCTGCTGTTCCGAAAATATTAGCGCACTTCCCCTGTGAAACAATACCTATTGAGATTCATCTTAACGCTTGCATAACTCAGAGCGGTGTCTGCGTTACTCCCAGCAAGTATTTTGCTCGTGATTTATTAGTTTTTGCAAATAGTGACCCTGTTGTTTTGTGCCTGGCAGTTCATATATCCGTTAGAAGGAAAGAATTCTAATTTAATGTAGACCGCAAAAACATAATTTACTGAAACAAGCTGTGATAGGATGAATACCCTACTCAGTGTTCGTCTTAACAGTGATTTCTGGCTAGCTACAGCACTCACCGTGCAACTCCTGTCCGGTTTGCCGTTCCTCTCCCGAATTCCACAGATACCCCTACGTGCCCTTTGAAGCGCGACTATGCCGACTACAAAAATCTACAATGATTACCTATCAGTTGTGTGTGTTTATTATTTGTTTATATTTAACTTTTACAACATTTAAGTTTCTTAAGAATTTCTCACATTTAACATCTTGAAGAAAAGAAAAGTGAAGGAAAAGACGAAAAACAGGAACCACTTGGTAAATTAGCTGAAAGTATTGACACGTATAATGTGATAACTGCTGAGAGGTTTTTACCAGAATTTACGTATTCATATAGTTCAGGGTGCCCAAGCTGTTCAGTCTCTATAGTAGAAGCAGAAACACCTTGCCCGTGAAATCCTCTCAGAGCAGACTTATTTGAGTTTTCAATGATACTAGTTATTGACCAGAAAACGTAAGACAGACATTGAAAAATGAACTTGTTAAGAGAGGGACATGCGAACAATAGAAAAATATAACACTGTCAGGTCGCTTTCTAATTTGTTTTACATGAAGTTAGTAAATTTCGACAGAGTTTTAAGGAAATAGTTATTACATTCTCCTGTGAAATGTGCTACATATTTCTTTCCTTGCACGCTTTTTAAAAACAGTAAAGGAAGTTCATTTGCACAGCCACATTTTTATAAACAGGAAAAGGTTAACCTCGGAGTACAGAGCATATTAATGATGATGATATTTCTAGTGATGAGGATGCATCGTGAAGAGCATCTGAAAGCCGTTTTCACCAATACAATAGAGTGGAGATTTGGAGAGAACATTCGTAACATTCCTAGCGATGTCATGAAATGTATTCTTCCTTATCAAACTGAAAAACATTGCTTCCGATTTTTGTCCGGATGGACTCTGATCTTTATCAAATTATCAGAAAAGGCGACCTATAACTAGCTGCCAAGATTGGGCGGAATTAAGAGGCTATTTCTGAAGAGTGAAGACGAGCACTCTTTTGGTTATTTACACATTTATTTAGTACGACAACATACGATGTATTGCCGCCTAGTGGTTGTCCCTAAAGTGCAGCTACTCGCAGGTGTCCACTGTGGGCTCTAACTATCGTATCACAGTGAAACTTGGTACATATTCTAATGAGTTAATTCTGTTTAGGGAGAGAGTGGAAAATAATAGGGTTGTTCAACGCTACATCATTCATGTATTGTTCCATTTCTTCTTGGTATTAAGGTACATAACTTGCATGAAACATGTATCCAACATGTAGTTCCTTTCAAAAATGGTAATGTAATTTCTTGGAAGAAGCCTGTTTCATGTGTCTGAACATAATAATAATAATAATAATAATAATAATAATAATAATAATAATAATAATAATAATAATAATAATAGATCTTGCAAATTAGTCATTTATGTAAGTTGCATGTCGTGCTTAACAAGTATTTTTACGTATTTTTATTTGTTGTTGTGGTCTTCAGTTCTGAAACTGGTTTGATACAGCTCTCCATACTACTCTGTCCTGTGCAAGCTGCTTCATCTCCCAGTACCTACTGCAACCTACGTCCTTCTCAATCTGCTTAGTGTAGTCATCTCTTGGTCTCCCTCTACGATTTTTACCCTCCACGCTGCCCTCCAGTACTAAATTGGTGATCCCTTCATGCCTCAGAACATGTCCTATCAAACGATCCCTTCTTCTTGTCAAGTTGTGCCACAAACTTCTCTTCTCCCCAATCCGATTCAATACTTCCACATTAGTTATGTGATCTACCCATCTAATCTTCAGCATTCTTCTGTAGCACCACATTTCGAAAGCTTCTGTTCTCTTGTCCAAACTATTTATCGTCCATGATTCACTTCCATACATGGCTACACTCCATACTAATACTTTCAGAAATGACTTCCTGACACTTAAATCTATACTCGATGTTAACAAACATCTCTTCTTCAGAAACGCGTTTCTTGTCATTGCCAGTCTACATTTTATATCCTCGCTACTTCGATCATCAGTTATTTTGCTCCCCAAATAGCAAAACTCCTTTACTACTTTAAGTGTCTCACTTCCTAATCTAATTCCCTCAGCATCACCCGACTTAATTCGACTACATTCCATTATCCTCGTTTTGCTTTTGTTGATGGTCATCTTATATCCTTTCTAGACACTGTCCATTCCGTTCAACTGCTCTTCCAAGTCCTTTGCTGTCTCTGACAGAATTACGATGTCATCGGCGAACCTCAAAGTTTTCATTTCTACTCCATGGATTTTAATACCTACTCCGAATTTTTCTTTTGTTTCCTTTACTGCTTGCTCAATATACAGATTGAATAACATCGGGGATAGGCTACAACCATGTCTTGCTCCCTTCCCCACCACTGCTTCCCTTTCATGCCCCTCGACTCTTATAACTGCCATCTGGTTTCTGTACAAATTGTAAATAGCCTTTCGCTCCCTGTATTTTACCCCTGCCACCTTCAGAATTTGAAAGAGAGTATTCCAGTCAACATTGTCAAAAGCTTTCTCTAAGTCTACAAATGCTAGAAACGTAAGTTTGCCTTTTCTTAATCTTTCTTCTAAGATAAGTCGTAAGGTCAGTATTGCCTCACGTGTTCCAACATTTCTACGGAATCCAAACTGATCCTCCCCGAGGTCCGCATCTACCAGTTATTCCATTCGTCTGTAAAGAACTCGCGTTAGTATTTTACAGCTCTGACTTATTAAACTGATAGTAAGGTAATTTTCACATCTGTCAACACCTGCTTTCTTTGGGATTGGAATTATTACATTATTCCTGAAGTCTGAGGGTATTTCGCCTGTCTCATACATCTTGCTCACCAGATGGTAGAGTTTTGTCAGGACTGGCTCTCCCAAGGCCGTCAGTAGTTCCAATGGAATGTTGACTCCTGGGGCCTTCTTTCGACTCAGGTCTTTCAGTGCTCTGTCAAACTCTTCACGCAGTACCGTATCTCCCATTTCATCTTCATCTACATCCTCTTCCATTTCCATAATATTGTCCTCAAGTACATCGCCCTTGTATAGACCCTCTACATACTGCTTCCACCTTTCTGCTTTCCCTTTGGTTAGAACTGGGTTTCCATCTGAGCTCTTAATATTCATACAAGTGGTCCTCTTTTCTCCAAAGGTCTTTTTAATTTTCCTGTAGGCAGTATCTATCTTACCTCTAGTGAGATAAGCCTCTACATCCTTACATTTGTCCTCTAGCCATCCTTGCTTAGCCATTTTGCACTTTCTGTTGATCTCATTTTTAAGACGTTTGTATTCCTTTTTGCCTGCTTCATTTACTGCATTTTTATATTTTCTCCTTTCATCAATTAAATTCAATATTTCTTCTGTTACCCAAGGATTTCTAGCAGCCCTAGTCTTTTTACCTACTTGATCCTCTGCTGCCTTCACTACTTCATCCCTCAAAGCTACCCATTCTTCTTCTATTGTATTTCTTTCCCCCATTCCTGTCAATTGCTCCCTTATGCTCTCCTTGAAACTCCGTACAACCTCTGGTTCTTTTAGTTTATCCAGGTCCCATCTCCTTAAATTCCCACCTTTTTGCAGTTTCTTCAGTTTTAATCTACAGGTCATAACCAATAGATTGTGGTCAGTCCACATCTGCCCCTGGAAATGTCTTACAATTTAAAACCTGGTTCCTAAATCTGCTTACCATTATATAATTTATCTGAAACCTGTCAGTATCTCCAGGCTTCTTCCATGTATACAGCCTTCTTTCATTATTCTTGAACCAAGTGTTACCTATGATTAAGTTGTGCTCTGTGCAAAATTCTACCAGCCGGCTTCCTCTCTCATTTCTTTGCCCCAGTCCATATTGACCTACTACGTTTCCTTCTCTCCCTTTTCCTACTACCAAATTCCAGTCACCCATGACTATAAAATCTTCGTCACCCTTCACTATCTGAATAATTTCTTTTATTTGGTCATACATTTCTTCAATTTCTTCATCTGCAGAGCTAGTTGGCATATAAACTTGTACTAATGTAGTAGGTGTGGGCTTCGTATCTATCTTGGCCACAATAATGCGTTCACTATGCTGTTTGTAGTAGCTTACCCGCATTCCTATATTCCTATTCATTATTAAACCTACTCCTGCATTACCCCTATTTGATTTTGTGTTCATAACCCTGTAGTCACCTGACCAGAAGTCTTGTTCCTCTTGCCACCGAACTTCACTAATTCCCACTATATCTAACTTTAACCTATCCATTTCCCTTTTTAAATTTTCTAACCTACGTGCCCGATTAAGGGATCTGACATTCCACGCTCCGACCTGTAGAACGCCAGTTTACTTTCTTCTGATAACGACATCCTCTTGAGTAGTCCCCGCCCGGAGATCCGAATGGGGGACTATTTTACCTCCGGAGTATTTTACCCAAGAGGATGCCATCATCATTTAATCATACAGTAAAGATGCATGCCCTCGGGAAAAATTACGGGTGTAGTTTCCCCTTGCTTTCAGCCGTTCGCAGTACCAGCAGAGCAAGGCCGTTTTGGTTATTGTTATAAGGCCAGATCAGTCAATCATCCAGACTGTTGCCCCTGCAACTACTGAAAAGGCTGCTGCCCCTCTTCAGGAACCACACGTTTGTCTGGCCTCTCAACAGATACCCCTCAGTTGTGGTTGCACCTATGGTACGGCTATCTGTATCGCTGAGGCACGCAAGCCTTCCCACCAGCGGCAAGGTCCATGGTTCATGGGGGCTGGTATTTTTATATATGGAAAGAAATAATAAATACTGAGAAGCAGGGGTGATAAGCGACCCACTTAGCAATTCAAATAAATAAAAATTTGATAAATGAAGTTATGTATGAAGCAGTTTGAAGTTATGCTATATAGAGCTCACAGCACATGTTTCAGCCCTCTGGTCCTATCTTGTCCATAAGCTAGCTATTCTGTAACTTTGAGATGATCGTAACGAAAGGTTTGATCAATATTTATGCTCACGATCATGTAGTAGAAACTGGTTCACAAGTAACCCGTTGAAATTTGTAGTAGCCTATTGCATTGAATAATCATCAGGCTCCGTACTTCACTAATGTATACACGAAACGAAGAACAAAAATTCACGCTACAAGACATTCCTGTAAAGAGTCATAGCATTAATACTAAATCGATCATGGAAAACACTTCGTACTCGTAGTAACGGTGAAACACACAGTTAAAGTAGTAAAGGAGTTTTGCTATTTGGGGAACAGAATAACTGATGATGGTCGAAGTAGAGAGGATATAAAATGTAGACTGGCAATGGCAAGGAAAGCGTTTCTGAAGAAGAGAAATTTATTAACATCGAGTATTGATTTAAGTGTGAGGATATCATTTCTGAAAGTATTTGTATGGAGTGTAGCCATGTATGGAAGTGAAACATGGACGATAAATTGTTTGGACAAGAACAGAATTGAAGCTTTCGAAATGTGGTGCTACAGAAGAATGCTGAAGATCAGATGAGTACCCAACATAACTAATAAGGAGGTATTGAATAGAATTGGAGAGAAGAGAAATTTGCGGCACAACTTGACTAGAAGAAGGGATCGGTTGGTAGGACATATCCTGAGGCATCAAGGGATAACCAATTTAATATTGGAGAGCAGCGCGGAGGGTAAAAATCGTTGAGGGAGACCAGGAAGTGAACACAGGAAACAGATTCGAAAGGATGTAGGTTGCAGTAGGTACTGGGAGACGAGGAAGCTTCTACAGTATATAGTAGCATGGAGAGCTGCATCAAACCAGTCTCTGGACTGAAGACCGCAACAACAACAACATGGCAGACTGCAACTTGTAAAAAGTAAGACTGCCAACTAACCACGAGGCTTCCACATCAGTGTACATCAGAAGAAGGCGGTTGAAGTTTGTCTCACTATAATGGTTCGTACGCCAGTACCTAGAAATGCTACAAACGAACATTCAGAACTGAAACCTACATCGAAATGACACACTTATCTAGTCTGATTGAGCCACACAAAAACAGATCAATGACAAATGGATGTTCCTGCAGAATGCACTCACTGCCATACTTGTCTACTTCTATCAAGAACGGGTAACATAAATAACTCCCACAATCTCACACGCACCTACAAAAATACCGAAAACAAATATATATATACAGTGAAACTTGGACGTTAATATTTCTTTGGGAAAATGACCACTGATTCTGCTGTGGGGTGTATACACTAATTCTGAGTCTGAGATATTATTGTAGCAAGTCGTAGGGAGCGAACGGTTGTTGCGAGGAATTTGAAGTCGTTGGACGTAGCGTGCGGTGGAGAGAAGATGCGCGACATGAGAGGTTGCAGCCTGCCGTGATCGTGATAGTAGCGCCGGAGAAGATTCTGGTGTTAATTGAGGATTTTTGGAAATGTTCCTTTTTGGAGCACGCAGTTGTTGCTTACTTGCACAGTGGTGGGATTTTATCAGGTTTGGGTACGCATACATTGAGGGGAATGTTCGTACCTCTCTTGTGGTCGGAGACGTGATTGTTGATTAGACACTGTGATTTTTGCTAATCATACAGTCGAACAAAAAGAAGTCTCCTTAAGGTTTTTTCAGTATTTAAATCATCTGTTTTGTGAATATAATAAATTATAGATTTTATTGGTTTCTTTTATTTTTATACCGCTTAAGCTGGTTACCAAACTCCTCCTTATCATTCAATCTCTGTATAAAAAATATGGCACTACTAGCATCATTAGTTGTGACCACGCATTGCACTCTCCATGGACCGCAGTACTTCTTTTGAATTATTCACACATGTTGCTGGTCATGCAGCTGCAGAACAAGACGATGTAAGTTGTCTGTTGCGTACACGAGCATTGCAGTATAGTTTTTCGGAGACGTTAGAGAAGATTTTAATACTCGCAGCCGCGTACTTGAAAATTGATTTTTTTATGTTTTGCAGGCAGAGTAATTTCTGTTTCTCTTTGTTCTGAATCAAAATACTATTATTGTCAGAAATGGAAGGTCACACATGTTCGTAAGTCTTTCACCATAACAATAATTACAAAAATTAAAATGAGCAGCTTTCAACAGGATGGTTAATTTTAGTTTTACTATCCGAGAGGACCTTCATGAAAAACCAGTGGTCGTTTGACAATGAAATTCGTGGATATATGTGTGAGGTTACAAGACAAATAAGTAAAAAGGACTGAAAGATACACAGTTTAATTTGCACATCGGAGAGTAACATTTGTTACTGGAGTAAAATGTGCCCGTTACAGGCTATCAACCTTGTCCAGAGTGACTGCCATATGCGGCCTGGAGCCGCACCATACTGCTGTTCGTAGCATCTCAGTGGGTTATTGTCTACCTTATCGCTATCCTAGTCTTCAACCTCCAACGTCTGTTACTGTCGCTTTGATAAACCCTATCCTGCAGCTAACACAACTTCCAGAAATCACACGTGTTCAAACCTGGGGTCCACACACTTTGGAGCGATCGGCAGATGATTCGGTTTTTTCCAAATGTGGTTAGCGTATGTGGCTACCATGATGAGCAGCTTTTTTCGATTCCTGGCACGGCCAAGAATTTTTCCTCGGTAGGACTGGTACAAGGTGCACCCCGCCTCTCAATTCCAAATTGAGGAGCTACCTGACCGAGTAGCAGCGGCTCATTTGTCCGGGAAGTCCGTTAAACGGCCTGGAGAGCGGTGTCCTGAATGCATGCCACTCCATACTGCTTCATCATGACACCGCAAAGCAGAGAATGACATGGCGGCCGGTGGACACCCCCTTGGGCCTTCACGGCATGCATAGGGAGCTTGATTTATACAGGGTGATTGTAATTAAACATTCAAAACGCTGTAGAAATAATACCGCTGGTCAGAATGACGTCAAATTGCAACGGAACATTATAGGAGAAGGGGGAAAACGTATAACAGAAGAAAAAAAATGTGAAAATTGATCAGTAGATGGCACTGAGTGTCAGAATACGTAAATAAAAACACCTGTTATTCGCACGACCCACTAAAACTGATGTAAACACGACGGGTACACGGCTTCTCATCCTTTCGCGACTGCGACGTTCGCCATGACTGTCTCAGTGCAGCATCGCGCTCTACGTGTAAAAGAGTGACTGTGCACAGGTCGCTCAGCAGACGTTCCGACACATAAGGGTTTGAAAAAAGTCGTTGGTCCGATGACTGCAGTGCGTCTGGAGCAAATGATTCGGAAATTCGAAAATACAGGTTGTTTTGGTGTGCAACCTGGTACAGGGAGGAAACTAGTTTATTCGACTTCAGTGGAAGCAGTGACCACAGCAGTACAGGAGACGAGTGGCGGTGTGCAAACGTCTAGTGCAAGGAGAATTTCTCAACTTTCGACATACCCATGGGCACGGTGGCTTCTTTGCCACGCATTCGAAATTACCCATGTGCACAAGTTGCTTGCTGATGCACTGCCAGAAAGAGAAACCTTTGCTTTAGACTTTCTTGCTCGCTTCCAAGTGGACAGTGATTGGCCGTGGAAGATTTTGCGGGCAGACGAAGCCCACTTCCATCTCAATACATAGAATTTTCGAATACGGGCAACAGAAAATTCATAAACAGAGTACCACTCGGTCCCGGAAAGGTCACTGTGTGGTGCGGGTTTACAGCATCATTTATCAAAGGGCCATAGTTTTTTCGAAGAGACAGGTGCTTCCGGTACTGTTACCTGTACCGTCATTGGTAAGCACTGTGAGCGTCTTTTGCGCAACCATGCCATTCCAGCTCTCAAACAGCGTGGATGTGTGAATCGAATCATTTTTATGCAAGATGGCGCACCCCCGCAACATTGCAAATCCAGTTAAGTAACTGGTGAAGCGCCATTTCCCTACAGATAGGCCGTCAGTCATCTGACGTTAATCCATGTGACTTCTGCCTGTAGAACTGTCTGAAAGGTGTTCAGTGTTCCTATTGCAGACGTAGCTGCACTGGAGGCACGAATTGCGCAACACATTCTGAACGTGACCCCAGAAACACTTCGATCAGTTGTGGAACATGCTGCCGCGCGGGATAAGCCGAGCGGTCTTTGGTGCTGCAGTCATGGACTGTGCGGCGGATCCCGGCGGAGGTTAGAGTCCTCCCTCGGGCATGGGTGTCTGTCTTTGTTCGTAGGATAATTTAGGCTAAGTAATGTGTAAGCTTAGGGCCTGATGACCTTAGCAGTTAAGTCCCATAAGATTTCACACACACATTGGAACATGCTGTTTCTCGATTTCAACTTGCAGGAAGCGGTGGACAGCATATTGAATATGTTTTGCGCCAGTCGCACGGAAACTGATAATCCGATTTGATATTGACTTATTCTTTCTATGCGGTTTTTGACCTCAGGACAATTAAAAACCGATGTGATACATGATTTTTATGCGGTTTTTTGGCCCCAGCACAGTTAAAATCCAATGTGATTGATGCTTTCTATTCGATTTTTGGCTTGGATTAAATTAGCTTTAAATTAAATAGCAGTTGAGTACACATAATGTTTTCCTAGGAGTAAATTCTCCCAACCCAGCCTTTACAATGGGCGAAATTAACAGACCTTCTTCTACGAAAATAAGAAGATAAATATGTGGTAGATTGCCAAGGTGAAACCAAAATACGATTTTCGGTGTGTGGTTAGCTTCTAAAGTAAATCTTGAAAAATTATGTCTTTTAACTCTCTGTTTTCGCCTTTTTCAGAATAGCCATTTTTCATTAATTGACATAAATCTTGCACTTGTTCACCAAAACACACCCTGATCTCAACGAAGACATACTACACTCAAAAGCTTCGTATTCTCATCTTCACATTACTCTATATATTTATTACCTTTCCCAGAAGAGCTACTGTAACTGGGTAATTAATTTTACGTACTCAAATGCATCCTTTGTTATAAAAACGCGAATTTTTAAGGTAATATATTAGTCAGATCGGTGCTACTTATGAAGCAGAGCAGTGTTTACCTGTATAGTTGAAAAGGCCGTAACCTACCCAAATTGATGGATGAGTTTGCATGCTGCTTCCAAGAGGCAGGACAAGTGGGTTCTGCTCGGATCAAACCTGCCCGGCGAATCAACGATGAGGACCAGTGTGCTGCCAGCTTCGTAGTGGTGTTTTTGTGGCTTTGCACATCCGACTAGGTAAATACCGGGCTGGTACCCACGTCCCATATCCGTTACACAACGCACGTTCCATACTGAATGGGAAGGGGTGGCGACGGTAAAGCCGTCGGCACACGGACCGAGCTGTCGAACGTTAACGTTCAGAGTGCCAAGTTCAACGTGCTGCTAATAATAATAATAATAATAATAATGGCCTGAGACGAGGGCCTCCCGTCGGGTAGACCGCTCGCCGGGTCCAAGTCTTTCGATGTGACGCCACTTCAGCGACTTGCGCGTCGATGGGGATGAAATGATGATGATGATTAGGACAACACAACACCCAGTCCCTGAGCGGAGAAAATCTCCGACCCAGCCGTGAATCGAACCCGGGCACTTAGGAGTGATAGTCTATCACGCTGAACACTTTTTTTTAATTTCATTTTGCTCGTTGTCGTGCGTTGTATCTGATCGGGGCGGCTGTTGTAAGACACCCTTTTAAGTTCGTTGTTGATCTATTAGCTGAGTTATTTTATTACAGAGGGCGGCTAACCTTCTGACCGAGCACGCTGAGCTACCGTACTGGCTAACCAATCAGCTACCAGGGGCGGACAACGTGCTGCTGAACGCTCAGGAATGATTGGTTTGTGCATACGGTACGTGGTATACGCGATCGCAACGTACTCCAGCGGCAGTTGAGGGATGCTTCTAGTTCGTAAATTACACTGTTTACTCAACGGGCGCTCGTAAAATTTCCACGCTAGCTCTATTAAAACGCACATTTCCTCCATCGTCCACGAAAAGAAAAGTACCATGTCCAATCAATAAGGACACCGCCTTCTGAAAAGTTCCATTACAAGCAGAAAATTACAAATTTGGAATACTTCTCCGCATAAGATAAACATTATTTCATCATTCTCACATTGTAGTAAAACCACAAGGTCAGTGTTACTTGATCACTGTTCCTAGCCAGTAGCAGAATCCTTGCAACATGTGAATTGCGAAGCGTAAAAGAAAAAGGAGCAAAATATCTTTATACAAGTAGCGCAAGCTGTCCTGTAGATAAAGCCAATCAGTCACCCCTCAAAAAAACGTAAATTTATATTTACGTAACACCAACTATTATAGTATATATATTTACATTAAAGTAATAATAAAGCATCAGAACCTTATGAAAATACGAATGTTAGGAAAAAAAATTCAGTGTCGAGTCGCGAACTACCGCCTCTGACAACTCTTTTCAGGAGAGTATCGGTACTCATTACGCTGAACCAACATCACACACCTTATCTTAAATCGCTTTATGTCACCCCTTGCTGGAAACCTTAATCGTAGATGTGCCAGTAACTGAAATTTAATTATAACAAATTGTACCAAGAACAATATGTTTTGGGTGGATCTTCAGTATGTCGTTGCCTTCAAATTGCCTAGTCATAATACGCAAGTTACAATAATTCTTTTGCCACGAATATGATGTTTCTCATTATTTTATTGGAACGAATCACAGAGATAACAACGGGTTTTCCAGTGATTCTCAATTTGCTGGTGCTCAGAAATGGCATATACACATATAGGCTTGAAATGAATGCCAATATGGCGCCTCACAACTCTATACTGAAAGGAGACGGCGTGCTTGTGACGTAAGTGGCGTTGTACCATCTCATTGTTCAACGCTCAGGCGCACGCTCGGAATATCTGACATGCACGCTCGGAAAGGCTCCCGAGCATGCTATTTCACGCTATGACGTCAGAAATTCGGCACGCTCAACTTTCGGATGAATGGTCCGTGTGCCGAGGGCTTAAGGGCACTGCCAAGTCAGGTTAAAGTGCTGGCACTGTGAACATGTGGGATAGAGCCAGGAACAAGATGAATCAAGTGGAAGTAGCTATCTCAAATCTTATTTCTGCTGTTCTTTTAGGTGAATATTATCAGCTACAAATTCAATTTTTTGTTTTTTTGGGAAAAGAACGTTTTCCCTGAAATGAAGCCACAGATTCTTGTTTTGTATTTCCTGAGTTATTAACGTCCACAATGTTCACACACTGATCATGCCACTGACCTGAGGTATCACGTTCTACAGATCGTCCGCGTCCTGCAGGCGCCACTGTCTACACTGCTGCTGCTGCCATTACTACTACCACTACTACCACTACTACCACTACTACCACTACTACCACTACTACCACTACTACCACTACTACCACTACTACCACTACTACCACTACTACCACTACTACCACTACTACCACTACTACCACTACTACCACTACTACCACTACTACCACTACTACCACTACTACCACTACTACCACTACTACCACTACTACCACTACTACCACTACTACCACTACTACCACTACTACCACTACTACCACTACTACCACTACTACCACTACTACCACTACTACCACTACTACCACTACTACCACTACTACCACTACTACCACTACTACCACTACTACCACTACTACCACTACTACCACTACTACCACTACTACCACTACTACCACTACTACCACTACTACCACTACTACCACTACTACCACTACTACCACTACTACCACTACTACCACTACTACCACTACTACCACTACTACCACTACTACCACTACTACCACTACTACCACTACTACCACTACTACCACTACTACCACTACTACCACTACTACCACTACTACCACTACTACCACTACTACCACTACTACCACTACTACCACTACTACCACTACTACCACTACTACCACTACTACCACTACTACCACTACTACCACTACTACCACTACTACCACTACTACCACTACTACCACTACTACCACTACTACCACTACTACCACTACTACCACTACTACCACTACTACCACTACTACCACTACTACCACTACTACCACTACTACCACTACTACCACTACTACCACTACTACCACTACTACCACTACTACCACTACTACCACTACTACCACTACTACCACTACTACCACTACTACCACTACTACCACTACTACCACTACTACCACTACTACCACTACTACCACTACTACCACTACTACCACTACTACCACTACTACCACTACTACCACTACTACCACTACTACCACTACTACCACTACTACCACTACTACCACTACTACCACTACTACCACTACTACCACTACTACCACTACTACCACTACTACCACTACTACCACTACTACCACTACTACCACTACTACCACTACTACCACTACTACCACTACTACCACTACTACCACTACTACCACTACTACCACTACTACCACTACTACCACTACTACCACTACTACCACTACTACCACTACTACCACTACTACCACTACTACCACTACTACCACTACTACCACTACTACCACTACTACCACTACTACCACTACTACCACTACTACCACTACTACCACTACTACCACTACTACCACTACTACCACTACTACCACTACTACCACTACTACCACTACTACCACTACTACCACTACTACCACTACTACCACTACTACCACTACTACCACTACTACCACTACTACCACTACTACCACTACTACCACTACTACCACTACTACCACTACTACCACTACTACCACTACTACCACTACTACCACTACTACCACTACTACCACTACTACCACTACTACCACTACTACCACTACTACCACTACTACCACTACTACCACTACTACCACTACTACCACTACTACCACTACTACCACTACTACCACTACTACCACTACTACCACTACTACCACTACTACCACTACTACCACTACTACCACTACTACCACTACTACCACTACTACCACTACTACCACTACTACCACTACTACCACTACTACCACTACTACCACTACTACCACTACTACCACTACTACCACTACTACCACTACTACTACCACTACTACTACCACTACTACTACCACTACTACTACCACTACTACTACCACTACTACTACCACTACTACTACCACTACTACTACCACTACTACTACCACTACTACTACCACTACTACTACCACTACTACTACCACTACTACTACCACTACTACTACCACTACTACTACCACTACTACTACCACTACTACTACCACTACTACTACCACTACTACTACCACTACTACTACCACTACTACTACCACTACTACTACCACTACTACTACCACTACTACTACCACTACTACTACCACTACTACTACCACTACTACTACCACTACTACTACCACTACTACTACCACTACTACTACCACTACTACTACCACTACTACTACCACTACTACTACCACTACTACTACCACTACTACTACCACTACTACTACCACTACTACTACCACTACTACTACCACTACTACTACCACTACTACCACTACTACCACTACTACCACTACTACCACTACTACCACTACTACCACTACTACCACTACTACCACTACTACCACTACTACCACTACTACCACTACTACCACTACTACCACTACTACCACTACTACCACTACTACCACTACTACCACTACTACCACTACTACCACTACTACCACTACTACCACTACTACCACTACTACCACTACTACCACTACTACCACTACTACTACTACTACTACCACTACTACTACTACTACTACTACTACTACTACCACTACTACCACTACTACCACTACTACTACTACTACTACCACTACTACTACTACTACTACCACTACTACTACTACTACTACCACTACTACTACTACTACTACCACTACTACTACTACTACTACCACTACTACCACTACTACCACTACTACCACTACTACCACTACTACCACTACTACCACTACTACCACTACTACCACTACTACCACTACTACCACTACTACCACTACTACCACTACTACCACTACTACCACTACTACCACTACTACCACTACTACCACTACTACCACTACTACCACTACTACCACTACTACCACTACTACCACTACTACCACTACTACCACTACTACCACTACTACCACTACTACCACTACTACCACTACTACCACTACTGCCACTACTGCCACTACTACCACTACTGCCACTACTGCCACTACTGCCACTACTGCCACTACTGCCACTACTGCCACTACTGCCACTACTGCCACTACTGCCACTACTGCCACTACTGCCACTACTGCCACTACTGCCACTACTGCCACTACTGCCACTACTGCCACTACTGCCACTACTGCCACTACTGCCACTACTGCCACTACTGCCACTACTGCCACTACTGCCACTACTGCCACTACTGCCACTACTGCCACTACTGCCACTACTGCCACTACTGCCACTACTGCCACTACTGCCACTACTGCCACTACTGCCACTACTGCCACTACTGCCACTACTGCCACTACTGCCACTACTGCCACTACTGCCACTACTGCCACTACTGCCACTACTGCCACTACTGCCACTACTGCCACTACTGCCACTACTGCCACTACTGCCACTACTGCCACTACTGCCACTACTGCCACTACTGCCACTACTGCCACTACTGCCACTACTGCCACTACTGCCACTACTGCCACTACTGCCACTACTGCCACTACTGCCACTACTGCCACTACTGCCACTACTGCCACTACTGCCACTACTGCCACTACTGCCACTACTGCCACTACTGCCACTACTGCCACTACTGCCACTACTGCCACTACTGCCACTACTGCCACTACTGCCACTACTGCCACTACTGCCACTACTGCCACTACTGCCACTACTGCCACTACTGCCACTACTGCCACTACTGCCACTACTGCCACTACTGCCACTACTGCCACTACTGCCACTACTGCCACTACTGCCACTACTGCCACTACTGCCACTACTGCCACTACTGCCACTACTGCCACTACTGCCACTACTGCCACTACTGCCACTACTGCCACTACTGTACTGCCACTACTGCCACTACTGCCACTACTGCCACTACTGCCACTACTGCCACTACTGCCACTACTGCCACTACTGCCACTACTGCCACTACTGCCACTACTGCCACTACTGCCACTACTGCCACTACTGCCACTACTGCCACTACTGCCACTACTGCCACTACTGCCACTACTGCCACTACTGCCACTACTGCCACTACTGCCACTACTGCCACTACTGCCACTACTGCCACTACTGCCACTACTGCCACTACTGCCACTACTGCCACTACTGCCACTACTGCCACTACTGCCACTACTGCCACTACTGCCACTACTGCCACTACTGCCACTACTGCCACTACTGCCACTACTGCCACTACTGCCACTACTGCCACTACTGCCACTACTGCCACTACTGCCACTACTGCCACTACTGCCACTACTGCCACTACTGCCACTACTGCCACTACTGCCACTACTGCCACTACTGCCACTACTGCCACTACTGCCACTACTGCCACTACTGCCACTACTGCCACTACTGCCACTACTGCCACTACTGCCACTACTGCCACTACTGCCACTACTGCCACTACTGCCACTACTGCCACTACTGCCACTACTGCCACTACTGCCACTACTGCCACTACTGCCACTACTGCCACTACTGCCACTACTGCCACTACTGCCACTACTGCCACTACTGCCACTACTGCCACTACTGCCACTACTGCCACTACTGCCACTACTGCCACTACTGCCACTACTGCCACTACTGCCACTACTGCCACTACTGCCACTACTGCCACTACTGCCACTACTGCCACTACTGCCACTACTGCCACTACTGCCACTACTGCCACTACTGCCACTACTGCCACTACTGCCACTACTGCCACTACTGCCACTACTGCCACTACTGCCACTACTGCCACTACTGCCACTACTGCCACTACTGCCACTACTGCCACTACTGCCACTACTGCCACTACTGCCACTACTGCCACTACTGCCACTACTGCCACTACTGCCACTACTGCCACTACTGCCACTACTGCCACTACTGCCACTACTGCCACTACTGCCACTACTGCCACTACTGCCACTACTGCCACTACTGCCACTACTGCCACTACTGCCACTACTGCCACTACTGCCACTACTGCCACTACTGCCACTACTGCCACTACTGCCACTACTGCCACTACTGCCACTACTGCCACTACTGCCACTACTGCCACTACTGCCACTACTGCCACTACTGCCACTACTGCCACTACTGCCACTACTGCCACTACTGCCACTACTGCCACTACTGCCACTACTGCCACTACTGCCACTACTGCCACTACTGCCACTACTGCCACTACTGCCACTACTGCCACTACTGCCACTACTGCCACTACTGCCACTACTGCCACTACTGCCACTACTGCCACTACTGCCACTACTGCCACTACTGCCACTACTGCCACTACTGCCACTACTGCCACTACTGCCACTACTGCCACTACTGCCACTACTGCCACTACTGCCACTACTGCCACTACTGCCACTACTGCCACTACTGCCACTACTGCCACTACTGCCACTACTGCCACTACTGCCACTACTGCCACTACTGCCACTACTGCCACTACTGCCACTACTGCCACTACTGCCACTACTGCCACTACTGCCACTACTGCCACTACTGCCACTACTGCCACTACTGCCACTACTGCCACTACTGCCACTACTGCCACTACTGCCACTACTGCCACTACTGCCACTACTGCCACTACTGCCACTACTGCCACTACTGCCACTACTGCCACTACTGCCACTACTGCCACTACTGCCACTACTGCCACTACTGCCACTACTGCCACTACTGCCACTACTGCCACTACTGCCACTACTGCCACTACTGCCACTACTGCCACTACTGCCACTACTGCCACTACTGCCACTACTGCCACTACTGCCACTACTGCCACTACTGCCACTACTGCCACTACTGCCACTACTGCCACTACTGCCACTACTGCCACTACTGCCACTACTGCCACTACTGCCACTACTGCCACTACTGCCACTACTGCCACTACTGCCACTACTGCCACTACTGCCACTACTGCCACTACTGCCACTACTGCCACTACTGCCACTACTGCCACTACTGCCACTACTGCCACTACTGCCACTACTGCCACTACTGCCACTACTGCCACTACTGCCACTACTGCCACTACTGCCACTACTGCCACTACTGCCACTACTGCCACTACTGCCACTACTGCCACTACTGCCACTACTGCCACTACTGCCACTACTGCCACTACTGCCACTACTGCCACTACTGCCACTACTGCCACTACTGCCACTACTGCCACTACTGCCACTACTGCCACTACTGCCACTACTGCCACTACTGCCACTACTGCCACTACTGCCACTACTGCCACTACTGCCACTACTGCCACTACTGCCACTACTGCCACTACTGCCACTACTGCCACTACTGCCACTACTGCCACTACTGCCACTACTGCCACTACTGCCACTACTGCCACTACTGCCACTACTGCCACTACTGCCACTACTGCCACTACTGCCACTACTGCCACTACTGCCACTACTGCCACTACTGCCACTACTGCCACTACTGCCACTACTGCCACTACTGCCACTACTGCCACTACTGCCACTACTGCCACTACTGCCACTACTGCCACTACTGTTGCTGGTTTTATTACTTTTCCTACGTCTCACATTACTATTGTAGTATAACTAACTTACGGATAAAAAAGTTTCGTTAGTATATTTAACAATACATAAGTTATCATTTGGATATATTTTGCACAATTATTATTCCAAGATAACAAACGATTTTTCTTTTTAATAACGTTTTGTAATATTTTTAATAGTTTTGACTTTTTGTAATAGTGTTTTTACTAATGACTTGTTCATAATCGGTCCTTCTACTTAATATTCACAAAATTCCTAAAATGTGGATCAGTTTCAAATAATTGCCGTTTTTTGATGTGAACTATACGTATTAATAATTACCTCATAAAATCTATGGTATCAAAATTATTGATTTACATATTTGAGTAAGAATCGATTTATAGCAGAAATATGATTTAAAACATTCAATCCTTACTATTGTTGTTGTGGTCTGCAGTCCTGAGACTGGTTTGATGCAGTTCTCCTTGCTACTCTATTCTGCGCAAGCTTCTTCATCCCCCAGTACTTGCTCCAATGTACATCCTTCTGAATCTGCTTGGTGTATTCATCTCTTGGTCTCCCTCTACGAATTTTACCCTCCACGATGCTCTCCAACACTAAATTTGTCATCCTTTGATGCCTCAGAACATGTCCTACCAACCGATCCCTCCTTCTAGTCAAGTTGTGCCACAAACACCTCCTCAATCCTATTCATTACCTCCTCATTAGTTATGTGATCTACCCATCTAATCTTCAGCACTCTTCTGTAAAACCACATTTTAAAAGCTTCTATTCTCTTCTTGTCCAAACTATTTAGCGTCCAAGTTTCACTTCCATACATGGCTACACCCCATACAAATACTTTCAGAAACGACTTCCTGACATTTAAATCTACACTCGATGTTAACAAATTTCTCTTCCTCAGGAACTCTTTCCTTCCCATTGCCAGTCTACATTTTATATCCTCTCTACTTCGACCATCATATGTTATTTTGCTCCCTAAATAGCAAAACTCCTTTACTACTTTAAGTGTCTCATTTCCTAATCTAATTCCCTCAGCATCACACAACTTAATGGGCGAACCTCAAAGTTTTTATTTCTTCTCCACGGATTTTAATACCTACTCCAATTTTTTCTTTTGTTTGCTTCACTGCTTGCTCAATGTACAGATTGAGTAAAATCGGGGATAGGCTGCAACCCTGTGTCACTCCCTTCCCAATCACTGCTTCCCTTTCATGCCCCTCATCTCTTATAACAGCTATTTGGTTTCTGTACTAACTGTAATTGGCCTTTCGCTCCCTGTATTTTACCCCTGCCACCTTCAGAATTTGAAAGAGAGTATTCCAGTCAACATTGTCAAAAGCTTTCTCTAAGTCTACAAACGCTATAAACGTAGGTTTGCCTTTCCTTAATCTAGCTTCTAAGATAAGTCATATGGTCAGTATTGCCTCACGCGTTTCAATATTTCTACGGAATCCGAACTGATCTTCCCCAAGGTCTGTTTCTACTAGTTTTTCCATTCGTCTGTAAAGAATTCGCGTTAGTATTTTGCAGCCGTTACTTATTAAACTATAGATTGGTTATTTTTGCATGCGGCAACACCTGCTTTCTTTGGGATTGGAATTATTATATTCTTCTTGAAGTCTGTGTGTATTTCGCCTGTCTGATATATCTTGCTCACCAGATGGTAGAGTTTTGTCAGGACTGGCTCTCCCAAGGCTGTCAGTAGTTCTGATGGAATGTTGTCTACTCCTGGGGCCTTGTTTCGACTCAGGTCTTTCAGTGCTCTGTCAAACTCTTCACGCACTATCGTATCTCCCGTTTCATCTTCATCTAGATCCTCTTTTATTTCCATAATATTGTGCTCAAGTACATCGCCCTTGTATAGACCCTCTATATATCCAGAGAATAATCATAATGTAATGAATTATACCGTCTTGAGGCGACACGTTCTCATTACATCGTTAGGAAAGCAAGATTTTAAATCTACCAGACTTGTACATACATCTTTTGGACATTAATTCTCCACTGTAAACTTTATAGCAGCTCTCTACATAAATATATGTAAGGCTTGTTTTTTCATCTTAAGTCATAAACATATTTACATTTGTCGTATATATGACAGTTTCCGATCCACTGGAGAATGTGTTAATAAAAAATCTAAAACTGATAAGGGGCTAACTAAGTTGTGCTGAGCAATTTGGGTCGCCTTTTCATTAATGTATTTTTAAGTCCTCCGTCAATGAAACACATTCTTTGATTCGCTTTCCCCATAACGGCAGGGATAATGGTTATAGTTTAAGTTGCTTGTAATTCTAATCCATAGGTATTTACCTGTTTGATGTTTATGTTATTAATGCGTTGCCGAAATTAGACTGATTTTTCTCCAACACCCATGAGGAGAATGGCAAACCTGTAAGGGTTTAGGATCATTTGCCACTTTCCGCACCATGCATATATCTCGCCTCACTTAGGCCTTGTGATGAATTTACTAGAATTATCTGCAAACAGTCTAACAGGGTGACTCAGATTTATGAACACAGATTGTTCCCTAAAACTGTTATGTAGATAAAGAACCGTATAAGTCCTATCACGATTTGCAGCAGTACCCTAAACGTCATTTCGGTTTCAGTAAGTAAATTCTCATTAGTTAAATTAAATTTCTGACTTAAAACCACGGATCCAGTCACAATCATACAACGTGATACGTAGGAAAGCCGTCAAACGAATTCTGAAAATCCAGAAATATAGTATTAACTCGAGAGCCCTCGTCGATAGCATTTATTTACTTTGTGCTAATAAAGCTGTAGCTATGTTTCACAAGAACGATATTGTCTGACTCTGTTCTGTTTGAGTCAACAGACCATTTTGTTCGAGGTATTTCATAATTTTGGAACGTAGTACATGTTCCAGACCTGTGTGACAAATCGACATCATACTAACATATCACGTCCATTATAATTATCAGCTACTGTCAGTAGCGAGCCAGTGGGTGTGTTGGACCTTCCATCGACCTACGGACCCCCTTGAAGATGTCTCCCGCAGTCGGAGACGAAACGTTGGGAATTAACACAAAATTCATCAACCGACCACGGATAATTATAATGGACATGAAATCGATATCAGTGATGTGAGTCTATAATTCAGAAGATTAATTGTATACCCTTTCTTGTGTATATTTGTGACCTGTGCAGCTTTCCAGTCTTTAGGTACAGATATTTCGTCTAGCGAGCGGTTCTATGTGACTGCCATAAATCTAGGCCACTAGGCTTCCATTTGTGACGTGGCGTGAGTTATTTCTCTACAAACGGTAGCTCGTTCTAAATTACTTTCTTTGGCAGCTGTTATTTATTCGATTTCTGGAGTATTTACCACATCTTCTTTGGTGAAGGAATTTCGGGAAGCATGTTTAGTAACTCAGTTTTGGTGACACTGTCATCGGTAACATTATCATTGCCATCAAGCAGGATTATATTCTACCATGTGTATGGTTCACATACCACTGGAATCTCTTTAGACTTCCTGACAGATTCCGAGACAGAGTTTCATCGTGGAAACATAAGAACATTACATACTGAAGGCTTCGAGCTTCTGTAAATAGTTACAAGTGGTTTATTGGTACTTGTACTTCATGATACGCCCCAGGCTATAGATAGCCTTATGTTTGATTCCTTGTTTCACTCAAGGCATTTAATCGATCGATATGGTGGGTCTAGATATTCAGTATAGATTATAAAAGTGCACGATGTGGGGCCTCTAAAACTCAGGAACAGGTCCCGGTACGATCAAAGGAGTTATATGATGTGATAGCCCTCTACGCCCCATCCACGAAGAACATTACCTGTACTGCGTGCTTTTGACAGATATATGGGCTGGGTAGTTTCACCCTCAGAAATTTCTAGAACATTTTAGAACATCCGAGAGAATTCGAAAACAATCTAGAAAGTTCGGGAGTATTAGAAAGCATTCCAAAAAATTACAGAATTTTTCACAACGATGTACGACTTTCTGTAATGTTCGGGAATAGTCTTAATCATTCGAGAAGATTCTACAACGTTCAAGAACATTACGGAACATCCCAGATCATTGTGGATCATTCCAGAACACTCACGAATGTTTTATAATATTTTGGAGCATTGTAAACCATTCGATTTCTTTTCGGTGTGTTCTGGAAATCGCCACTGATGGGGCCACCCATTTGTGTTTTCGGACGTCAGTTTCTTGTCAATGACCAAGGGAAGAAAAAAAAACAAACAGTGAACATATCCACACAAATTATAAAAATGGATGTACATATGTATGTAACTATATATTTGTAGGTACGTCTCATATCTCCTGGTAAACCACTGAAACTGTTTCAATCATACTTTGGCACCCATTTAATTTTTGGAAAGAACCACTGTGGGGCTAAGACCACTCAGGTATCAAAGCGATCACAGGGAGTATGGGAAGTGGATGATTTACTCTCGCTATCGTCCGATCTGAGAATGCGTCTCTGCCTGGATTGGAATCATTCGCCGACCGAGATGTCATCTCTTACAAGACCTGGCACTGTGGAATAGATGCTAAGACCCAATCTAGACCTAGTTATGTATATATTAATATGCCTTTTACATTGTATACCCGCTCTTGTCGTAAACTTAGTAATGATGAAAAAATACATGTATGGATGAAAGGACTTGGTCTTCTTGCTGAGAATGTAACTGTAACAGGTGATGCAACCCTGTACTATAATTATTAATAAAGTCTGATCTGTAGCGTCAGCCGCCAATCGCTAGACGTACATCTGGTGAATGGGGGCTCAAGGATGCAACAATTTGAATAAAATCTAATACATAGTGCCGCGTGGCCGCTGAGCGCCTGCGAGGCTTCGTGATGCAACCCGTCGCGTCCGCTCGCCAGCTGGTACGTGTGCTCTTAAAGAGACTAGAGCACGCGTACGGGATAACGCCCTCGCGCCGGCCCTCGCAGCGGTTAAGTCCGTTGTCAGCAAGTAGCCCACGACGCGAAAATAGCCATAATTTGGATATCCAGTATTTGATGACGAGAGCACTTAGATAATTGCACCAAACTTTACCAACAATTTCAAACATTGACGAATTGTTGTCTTGCTGACGACCACTACAAGACGAGGAAATGGAAAAAGTTTTTCGCATACTACTCTTTCGTTGTTCATGCAGTTTTTTATTCTCGAGTCAGAAACACACAAATTTACCGTAGCCACACACATCAATATAATTTAGATTACGTGTGCCCAGTGCTTTGCAACCCCCAACGTGTCTTCATTCAGTATAACTGCCACATGAAGCATGAAGATTTACTTTAGTACTTTTTACTACTCACTGTATTCGCGATTTTTCCTAGGCAGTATTCACATATACTATTAACTGTACCACAAAAGGTATCGAATTGTACGTCACTTAGTCAGGAGGTATGACTTGGCAAACACGGAATGCTCGAAAAAACTACCGCATCATGCAAGACTTTTAAATTTATTACTTCGTCGCTACTATCTCTATTCCCAATCGTTTTCGCAGACAGCGCCCATATAAGCATAGAAGAATATATTGCTTTACGATACATAGTTCAGTGGATACGATGTCATATACACTGCCGCATAACGCACGAGGTTTTAATTTATTATTACTGTATTGCTAACTCCATTCACAACACATTTCGCAGGCAGTAGGAACGTATAGCATTGGATGTGCCTGCATAATTATATCATTATACATCACATGGTTCAGGGGATATGATGTCATAAACATTAAGCTGTGTGAAAACAAAACTCCAGGGCAAAATTCGCTAGACATGCAGGTGAAGTTGAAACGTCCTCTTACAAAAATTATGAAAGATTGTGCTTAAACTGACACACAATATTTTTAGCACAACGCAATCTGACTTTCAAAAATCTCTACAAAAAAAGGCTAGGAATAACATTAACCTATATGTTTCACAAATCGATTACATCACAAAAATCTTGGTTACTCGAACTACTGCAATACAGCGAGCGCCACTACTGCCACCTAAATAAGATTGAAACTACTGAAGGCACTAACTACTGACAGGCATAGTTAGCAAATTTTGATAGAGAACAAACAATGTATTTACCTTAATAGTCATAATACATATATCAGTTCATGACATCCAGTCTTACAAATTACAAAACTCCGCCATCTCTATGCCCACGTCCACCACTGATGGCGGCTCACTTCCAACGCTACGCGCTGTTCACATCCATCCGCCCAACACTACAATGGCGAGCATTACAACAATGCCAACCAGCCACTGACTGCACACAGCACAGCCAGTGGTTTTTCATACAGAGCGCTATGAGGCGTTGCCAGTAAAAAATCTAAACAGCCTACTTACCAAGCCCCCACGCTCCCCACAAAAAATTTTACAAATTGTTTTGGCAGTGGTCAATACAGATTTGAAATTTTTTTCATAATTACAATAAAAAAGAAATTAAATGCACACACACTTATCGATACAATGTTGGTCGAAAGCTAAAATTTTTTTCACAGTCCATAAAGACAGTCCTGATCGTTCATCACAGTAAAATAGCAGTGTTTTTGCTCAATGTCTGAGCAGTAAAAGAAAATGCACAAGGAAGTAGTGGATTACCATGCAGTCTTGAAGAGGTAGTGTTGTCCTTCCAGCGGAAAGACAGTGCTGACCCTTGACATGCTGACAGGTAATGGGCTACAACAGAGCAAACCCACAGCAGTCAGTCGAAGCTTTGAAGAATATTGGTAGGTTGGTCATCACAGAGCAGACCCACTGTAGTCCTAGTAGAGATAATGGTATTGGTGGGCCACCAGAGATGCAGACCCACTGCAGTCCTTGTAGAAACAACGGTATTGGTTAGTCATCAAAGGTGTAGACCCACTGTAGTCCTTGTAGAGATGGCTAGCAGCCAATTGTTTGCGACTGTGCAGGTGCACAATCACCATCGAAGAGTCTTGTGGACAATATAGCAAGTCCATAAACCACCACTTGTCCACTAACAAAGAATTTGTTTGAAGTGTCCTTAGAACCAGCAATGCTGTTATCCAGTCCTTTGCTGAATTATTAACACATTTGCAACCACTATCAGTCCCTACTTCTCACATATTGTCCATATACTATGACCAACAGAAACGTGTGCAGTGAAATGTAACTTACAAGTTACTTAATTTGATGAACTGGTGTCAATTACAATTTTATAACATAAGAATACAATAACAAAGGTACAAAATATATCATTAAAGAACATAATAGTACATATAACTTTGGTAGTAAAACAGGCTTTACAAAAGAATAGACATAAACATGCACATCAGTGTTACAAAAATTATGACGTAAGTACATACATAAAAGGTCAGAATAACTTTTGAAACATCAACTTCACACATGAGCATTATACCAAAACAGAATAAATAATGTGTAAACATCTTTACGAAGCAAATAACATGTTATTAATGCAAATTATATATGAGGGTAATAGTATTCCTCATCATAGTGAATGTAGCTTAGTATTAGAAGAAAAAAAATTCTATGAAACAGTACACCAAGACAGGAAGAAAATAAATACACAAGGGTACACAAACACATAGTGGGATAACACAAAAGGAAAGGACAGGGTTTGTTTTTAGGGTAACATTAGGTACTGCAGTCCAACCCAAAACTTCATTCCATATATCGTCCCTCTTATTTCAACATTTGCTCCAGCCAAAAAAATCCTATCAAAGCATGCTTTCTGTACTCTGTTCACATCCTCTTTCAAAAATAGTTTTTCTCCACTGTACACTACTTTTTTGGCCAAATCATTTTCTTATAGCTTCTCAATGCATTTCTTCCAATTCATCACAACTCGTTCTCTTTTATAGCCTACCCCCATCTTAAGCTGACTTAAAGCTACTGAGCTCAGATGCTAAACTAAGGGACGAGGTAATGCAGCAGCACAAAACAATTAATACAAACAGCAATGAAAATATTGGGCGTTGTCAAAGACAGCAGCAATATTAAAACTAATATAAGGCAATAAAAAAAAATGGAAGTTGTCAAAGCAAGCAGCAATATTACATCTAATATAAGGCAATGCGCAGCAAACAAGAAAAATAAATCCGTAGTAAATTTGGCTTAACGGAGTAATACAAAGCTAAATTCAGTAACATTAGGCCTGGCAAAAAGCAGCAGCAAATGCAATAACTTATATCTAAACATGACAAAGCTGAAGCAGAAAAAATGTTACAGTACAAATGTTTAATACCTATGTCACATCCTAACACTAGAGTGAGGCATCACGAGAACATACGCTAGCAGATAAGTTACCAAATCGTAAAAAAATTATTTTTGCAATTCCTGTGAAGGGAAATGTCTATTTGTGCTCTCTTTTCTAAGTAAGTAATCATAAAATGATGCTTTACTGGGTCTGTAAACAGAAAATAGTGATATTAGTATATCTATTAAATTTTATTTTAACCAATGCTTCAGTGCAGATAGAAACTGGGTATTAAACAAAATGAGCAATCTCTCAGCTAGAAAGACAATAGATATAAAACGTTTCTCATCATTTCATTTCAGTAAATATCATAAATTAAGAGCTTCACAGTGTAATCATATGTTTTCAAGTTTGGGCGTGTCGTATTTCCGATGCTTTCTACAAAGGAATGTCAATAGCGAGGTTAATAGCCTCCTTTTTTCTCCACCTGTGCCTCTGAAAGGCACACACTCATGACTTTTTCTCAAGGCGGCTGGCACACCTGGACGCTCACAACGCATTACGTCATGGTCACTTGCCTTTCATACCGAAATATTTACGACAGCAGTTTCCGCTACAGTGACAGTCTCATATAAAAATATTTTCACAGGTTGAGAATTTGCGTTACAAATGTGTAGAAAATAAAAACCCATAATTATAACAGTGACCAAAAAATTTTCGTCGCCATTGTAATACATTTACGCATTTACATACATTTCATAACTCTTAAAATACGATTCTTGGTTTCCGACAACCTTTTTCACAAACTAGAGTCCCTAACCACTATTTATTATTCCTTACCTTATTCGTTGACACGTCTTCAATATTTCATCATAACAGATGCATAGCATACTCAAATAACTCATATAGCATCAGCTTATTGATCATAAACATACCGCAACAGCGTAATACAAATCGTCATCATAACATCATGAAACCTCAGCCTAATCTCAAAATCGTCGTAGCTTCCTCCAATAACTTCAAAACCTAAAAAAAAAAAAATTCTCTGCCCATGTCAAGTGTCATCTACCTCAAACGTACTTTAAAAATCATGATCTCATACCAAATACACTCCTGGAAATAGAAAAAAGAACACATTGACACCGGTGTGTCACACCCACCATACTTGCTCCGGACACTGCGACAGGGCTGTACAAGCAATGATCACACGCACGGCACAGCGGACACACCAGAAACCGCGGTGTTGGCCGTCGAATGGCGCTAGCTGCGCTGCATTTTTGCACCGCCGCCGTCAGTGTCAGCCAGTTTGTCGTGGCATACGGAGCTCCATCGCAGTCTTTAACACTGGTAGCATGCCGCGACAGCGTGGACGTGAGCCGTATGTGCAGTTGACGGACTTTGAGCGAGGGCGTATAGTGGGCATGCGAAAGGCCGGGTGGACGTACCGCCGAATTGCTCAACACGTGGGGCGTGAGGTCTCCACAGTACATCGATGTTGTCGCCAGTGGTCGGCTGAAGGTGCACGTGCCCGTCGACCTGGGACCGGACCGCAGCGACGCACGGATGCACGCCAAGACCGTAGGATCCTACGCAGTGCCGTAGGGGACCGCACCGCCACTTCCCAGCAAATTAGGGACACTGTTGCTCCTGGGGTATCGGCGAGGACCATTCGCAACCGTCTCCATGAAGCTGGGCTACGGTCCCGCACACCGTTAGGCCGTCTTCCGCTCACGCCCCAACATCGTGCAGCCCGCCTCCAGTGGTGTCGCGACAGGCGTGAATGGAGGGACGAATGGAGACGTGTCGTCATCAGCGATGAGAGTCGCTTCTGCCTTGGTGCCAATGATGGTCGTATGCGTGTTTGGCGCCGTGCAGTTGAGCGCCACAATCAGGACTGCATACGGCCGAGGCACACAGGGCCAACACCCGGCATCATGGTGTGGGGAGCGATCTCCTACACTGGCCGTACACCTCTGGTCATCGTCGAGGGGACACTGAATAGTGCACAGTACATCCAAACCGTCATCGAACCCATCGTTCTACCATTCCTAGACCGGCAAGGGAACTTGCTGTTCCAACAGGACAATGCACGTCCGCATGTATCCCGTGCCACCCAACGTGCTCTAGAAGGTGTAAGTCAGCTACCCTGGCCAGCAAGATCTCCGGATCTGTCCCCCATTGAGCATGTTTGGGACTGGATGAAGCGTCGTCTCACGCGGTCTGCACGTCCAGCACGAACGCTGGTCCAACTGAGGCGCCAGGTGGAAATGGCATGGCAAGCCGTTCCACAGGACTACATCTAGCATCTCTACGATCGTCCCCATGGGAGAATAGCAGCCTGCATTGCTGCGAAAGGTGGATATACACTGTACTAGTGCCGACATTGTGCATGCTCTGTTGCCTGTGTCTATGTGCCTGTGGTTCTGTCATTGTGATCATGTGATGTATCTGACTCCAGGAATGTGTCAAAGTTTCCCCTTCCTGGGACAATGAATTCACGGTGTTCTTATTTCAGTTTCCAGGAGTGTACATCATTCAGAGCTCTCATAGCATTAGAATGGTTTCGAAAAAATATGAACATTTCACAAAGTACAGACAAAATACAGTTTCATAAGTGTAAAGTTATCCAACTGTGTAATTGCGTAAACATCTGTCACTGTCGTAGCAAAAAAAATTTTGTTTCTCTGTTAAATAATCGGATAGCTGTGTAATTCTGTGTTAGACAAATATGGTACCGATGTGTAAAATTGTATAAGCAAATACCATATTAGCTAGAGCTCCTTGTGCTTGCCACACACATGGTACAAAAGTAAGCGTGTAACACCCTGAGGATTAATGTAATTATATCCTCAGGTGTTATAGATTACAGCTATGGAATGAAATGTATCACGGAAAACCTTTGTATCATTGTATTTCAAATATCTTTAAAAATAAATGTTCTAAGTTCAAAATTGATCACTCAAATACGTGTACTGTAGCGCTAAACTGTGCGTCTTGTTGTAAGAGAATCTCTGTGGAAGTGTCGTACTTATCGTCCTCCGAAAGATAAGTTCTGCAGAAGTCAATGTACTTACCTCATGATAAACCAAAGTGGAGTGCTTCGCGTATAGGTATCGTAGTTACTACGCTTATTGCCGTGATGAAGTAAGTACTGTACTATAACGTATTGTTGTGCTACAGAAAAGGCTGTCTCATTGTAGCTATACCACAAAGTTACTACTAAAACATGTTTTCCTTTCCAGAAGAATTCAGAAAAACTGTGCAGATATAAAACAGATACACCGCAAAAGCACAATGTAAATTGTGCCACACATTAGTAGCGTCGTGATATAATCGTGTAGCTATCAAAGAAACCAAATGCTAAGTCATCTTTAATCTCACAGAAAGTACTTCAAATAAAGAATGTCTTTTCAACTAAACCAAAATGTTGCATTAAAATCTCATTAACAGTATATGTTCTAAGTATGTGAGCCTTATGGTCGTTACGTAATCGTGCAACTAACAAGCAAGAATGTACACACACACAATAACACTGTGTCGTCTGTTCGCTGTAACAATGCATTCGTAATTTCTGTTTAGATAAGTTCTCTTGGTTCTTGATTGGATATTTAACTTCGCCGGCCGCGCGCCTGCTACGGTCGCAGGTTCGAATCCTGCCTCGGGCATGGATGTGTGTGATGTCCTTAGGTTAGTTAGGTTTAAGTAGTTCTAAGTTCTAGGGGACTGATGACCTCAGAAGCAAGTCCCATAGTGCTCAGAGCCATTTGAACCAATTTTTTTTTATTTAACTTGCAAACATTGCTACATGTTAACAGTTTCTCAGTGTGACAAATTGTCCTAGTAGCGTGAAGTGAAAAATTTAATGGCAAAGACTAAGTTAAAAAGCAGATTATCTCACAATAAACGGTTTTACATGTGAAATATGGTGCAATCCTTTACTCTTTATAGTACTCAGAGTTTCAACTTGAACGCAATTATCATCCGGTAAACGTCGGTAAAGAATACTGGAGTTTTGCTCAAGGTTAGCGCCTATGTTATTTTTCTCTGAGCCAGCCGGCGCACGTGGCTGCCTCCGGCTTGAGTCATTGTCTATTTCTTTGTTGGCGTGCGTCGTTATTGAGATTAGGAGAGCTAACTTCTACAAATTCACCTTGTCGAGATTGCCCTGCCCTGTTTGAGTCCCGCCAGTTCTGATGCAATTCAGGTCTGTCGTTACGATCATATCGTCTGTCGTCATGTCGGTAGATTCCATAGTTTCTTTCTTGTCGGTCACGTGGTGGAGAATATCTCCCTCAATCATAACTGCGCTCTGGACCGTTGCGTCTAAAGTTATTAAATCTCCCTTGATAATAATTGGTTTTGTTCCCATATTGTCTGTTTCCATGGTTATCTCTGTCATATTCATTACTACGGAAATGCTACCTTTCTCTGTAACTATTATTACTCTGCCAGTGATTGTCATATGGGTGGTGTCCGTTTTGGTCACAATTTGCGTTGTAAGAATAGCCTTGTCGTGTCCAGTTATTGTTTCTGTCGTCACGGAATTGTGACAGATGTGACCTGTAGTAATTGTTTTCCTGTTTTCGTATCCGGCTAGGTCTGTGTCAATTTCTAATTCTTGTAAGAATCCCTGAAAAGCTTCAATGTCATCTTTGCAACGTCCTGCCAAAATAATATTTCTTAAATTTTCAGGCAATTTGATTAAGTAAATGCTGATGAGTTCTGAGGAGAATTTGCGTTTGACAGGTACTGATTCTTGTGCAACATGTTTTCAAAATATTTCACAAGACTGGAAAATTCAGATTGTTCGAAACGTTACATCATTATGAAGCTATGTTCTACTCGGTCTTGTGTGGCTTGAGACCAATACGCTGAGAGGAAGGCATGATAAAAGTCTCCTTCACTGTGACAATCGTGAATGACCGATCGCATTCTTACAGCTGGTTCATTCTCCAAGTAGCCACACATAAATTCTAATCTGTGCTCTAGTGACCAGTTGGGAGGAAAACAATGAGAGAATTGATGGAGCCACGCTTGTCGATGTATGTCGTTGCCAGAATTCTTAAATGTTTTGAATTTACGTGTAGTAAAGAACAGCTTATAGTCAAAATCATCATGTCGGCGAGTCGCATGTCGGTCATTGTTACATCGTTTCGGCGATTCCATCTCAAAATTCGGTGTACCTTACCAAATTCATTCATAATTTTCGAAGTGTCTTGTTATTATTTTGTGGCTGTTCCGTATTTCTATGTCCCTCTTCCCGTATTGGAACGCGAGTGTCCTCTGAAATACGTAATTCTTGTATTATCTGTGTCAGCTGATCTTGTACTTCCCGGATTTCTCTTTGGTGTTGCATATTAATTTGATTCTGATTTTGTTTGAATTTCCTAATTTGTTCGCTCTCTTCTGTGTCATTCAGATCATCATCTACCTTTGCCGATAAGTTAATGAACTGATCCGAAAGTTCGGCTACTTTTTCCGATAGTGTACTTATTTCCTCAGTGTGTTTTTCTGAACCAAATTTCAGAGTGTCCAATTGTGTTGAAATCGTATCTGCTGTGTCCTTTAAGTTTTGCTGAGTTTTTGCAAGTTGCGTAACCCAATCGGTAGATGCAACAGAGTCAATTTTAGCTTGCAAGATCTCATTGCAGTTCTTTTATGGCTGATTCGTGATTCTGTAATGCATTTTCATGCCGCGAAAAAATAGGTTGAAAACGCTCACAAATTTGTGTTTTTACATTACAGAATTTTTGACATTTCGATTCGATTTTATGTAAGTCAGTAGTTAAATCTTCATGTGTTTGTTCAAGCGTATGTTCCACTGAGTCTAACTTTTGAAGATTTATTTCCATTGTATCTAACTGTTGCTGTGTTTGTCTCTGATTTTCTTTCATTTGTTGCATTAATTGCAATAATAATGATTAGTGTCTGGAATCTGTTCCTCTACGCTTTTCGGCAGTGCATTTGCACAGGAAACATTCACATCTTGACAAGCAGAAAATGTCTCATGACTTATTTGAGAAAACGGTGAGGACGCAAAACCTGAATCTACAGTGTTTCCTAGATTGTGTCCTGTCATTTCGGATTCCTGACGCGAGCTATTGCCGACCGATCGATCGATAATGCTTCCCTGTTCACTAATTGTTTCACTGCCTACACCATTTTTTGCAGCCCGCTCCATTTCCCTATGCACCATTACCAAATTACTACTTTGAACATTAGTTAATTCATTACATGGTGGCGCTAACACACTGCTTTCGTCTTCACTGTCATGTCACAGTTTACTTTGAAGCCTAGTATTACGTTTTTCACACGCCATTATTGTCACAATATTTCACACGACAACACAGAAAAACATAATTTGAAGAGCAAAAATAAGAGAACACATTGACATAGCACTGATAATAATATCTAGTTAATTGCAAGCGCAGCTGCGAAATACTTGGTGCAAATCTACATGCATGCCACAACTGTTTTACTATACAACAATGAAAAACAACAACTACAAAGGAAATTCTCTCTACAATTACGCACTAGCAATAAACAAAAGCTACACTAATTACACAAACTACAAGAAAAAAATCAGAAGATTCCAGTGAGGTATCCTCGGCTAAGGGTCGACATATGAAACGTCCCCTTAAAACAATTATACACGACTGTGCTTAAACTGACACACAATATTTTTAGCGCAACGCAATCTGACTTTCAAAAATCTCTACAAAACAATGGCCCTGACTAATATTAACCTATACGTTTCACAAATCGCTTACCTCACAAAAATCTTGGTTACTCGAACTACTGCAATACTGCCACCTAAATAAAAGACTCAAACTACTGAAGGCACTAACTACTGACAGGTATAGTTAGCAAATGAAAGATTTTGATAGAGAACAAACAATGTATTTACCTTAATAGTCAAAATATATATATATTATATCAGTTCATGACATCCAGTCTTACAAATTACAAAACTCCGCCATCTCTCTCCCCACGTCCACCACTGCTGGCGGCTCACCTCCAACCGCCCAACGCTACGCGCTGTTCACATCCATCCGCCCAACGCTACAATGGCGAGTATTACAACAATGCCAACCAGCCACTGACTGCACACAGCACAGCCAGTGATTTTTCATACAGAGCGGTATGTGGCGTTACCAATAAAAAAAACCTAAACAGCCTACTTACAAAATATATGTGCACAGTCACTGAATATGTTACAACATGTGAGAAATATATTGGGCACATGCATATCATAGAAAATACACAAGTAAAAAGCTGATCCTAAACCCCTGGAACGATTTCAGTCAAATTTGTTAAAAGTCTGGAAATATATGCTGTAGCCTCATACTGTGGTGAGTCTGATAACGTGGAGGAAGATTGACAGAGGGAAGGACGAGATAGGCAGAGAAAGGAGGAGGAGGAGATGGTCAGAGAAAGTGGAGGGGAGGATATGGATAGAAAAGAGGAGATGAACAGAGGCAGGGGAGGAAGAGAACAGCAGTGATGAGGGAGCAGGAGATGGGAAGAGGGTGAGAAGTAAATGGACAGGGAAGAGGACAATATGCATAGAGAAAAGTGAGTGAGGGGGATGGACACAGAAAGGAAACGGGAGGCGATGAACAGGGAGAGGAAGAGATGGAGATGGAGAGGGGAGGAGGAGATGGATGGAGAAGGGCGGGTACATAGGGACAGTAGGAGGTAGACAGGGAGATTGGCAGAAGGAGATGGACAGGTAGTGTGAGAGGGGTGAGGAGGCGGGGGGAGGGGGTAATGGACAGAGAGAGGGGAGTTGAGGTGATGGACAGAAAGACAGGGACAGGAGGATGGACAGTGAAAGTGGCAGGAGTAGATGGACTGATAGTGGGTGTGGGGAGGGGGTGAATGTGGTGGACAGAGGTGCGGTGGTGTTGCAGATGGACAGAGAGAAGGAGGGGCGGGGGTGGAGGTAATGGACAAGGATGGGTGGGATGGACAAGGATGGATGGGATGGAGAGGTGGATAAAATGAGAGGGAGGAGCAGGTACACAGAGAGAAGGAAGTGATGGACAGACAGAAGGAGAAGGAGATGATAGCGCGAGAAGGAGGAGATGAACAGAGAGAAGGAGGAGGAGGAGATGGAGTAGTAAAAGACTGGAATAATTAGATACCTGAGCAATGCCAGGTTTGTCAGCTATTACACGCAAATTATCCATGGGAGTGGGGGATGATTGTAGAAGATTAACTTTTCTTAGTTCTAAAGTGCGTCTTTAATTAATCCTGGCAGTTACTGGGGGGTGAAAATGTGGTCCGTACAGTTTCCTTGGCCTGCTTGCAGCGGACATGGGAGCTGACTGGGATAACACCGGGCTAGGTAAGTCTGGAGCGCGGCCGACAGCTGTAGCCCTCAGAGACTGTGTTCGTTTCAGACAGAATTAGCTATGCTCGAGAGGGAATGCACTTGCTTGCTATCCACGCCAGTTGGCGAATACGAACGACGAACCACGAACGCAATGGTGTGTCACGTGCGACAATGTCGCAATATCGTGCAGTAGCCACGGGGCGCCTATATGGGAGTCTTTTGTCTGATGGCTACAGACCGCTGACGCCGTGAGTGTGGGCACTGAGAAGACGAAGTTACGGAAAGTTTTTGGCAGGACGTTCATTAACGGGTCGGAACTCGGTATCTTTGAGAACCATAAGGTGGCAATTGCATGTTGCTGCAAATAGGAATTTGGAAAGGTCGGCTTTGGCATCTTCTAAAAGCACAACGCTGAACCTTCCAGATTTAGGATTGACGAAATAAAGCATGCGGTCTCAGATTGGACAAAATGGCAGTTGTGGCGGACTCTCACCCAGGAGCAGAAGATTAAAGTATCGGACACTTCCTCGCTGGGTGCCGCATCGAGCACTTCTTCGCCCGTAGCCACAGAAAACACTTTCTCACCAGGAGCTGCAGTAGACGGCCACCGAGAGGTGCAGAGAACGGCAAGAGGAGGAAGCAATTCATCACGAGCGGACGGTCCGCGCCATGTTGGTCAGCTTCCGACTCCGCCTGCAACCTCTTCGCAGCTTGTCTCGTGCAAATGATGTAAGATTAGATGAGATTAGATTTACTTTCATTCCAATTGATCCGTAGTGAGGAGGTCCTCCAGGATATAAAACATGTTAGAAAAACAATACATTACAAATATTTACAACTCAAAAAAATAAGCTACTGTGCCATTCCATAGGTCCCGAGTGGCATGGTAGTCATTTTTTAATGAACGCTATATGAAAGAATCAGTTTACAAATACTAATGCACTGAATTTAAAATAAATTTTATTTATTTATTTATGAGGTAATAAACGTGTAATACAAATACTAAATACTTATTTACAATGAAAAAATACAGCACTGAACTGGTGCAGAAGTTAGATTGTACACACACACACACACACACACACACACACACACACACACACACACACACACACACACACACACACACACACATTTATTTACGATGAACACATTACTGCACTGAAATTGTGCAGCAGTTATTATAAAGTTGGTTCTACTGAGAAATTCATCAATGGAGTAGAAGGAGTTGGGCACCAATAAATCCTTTAGGCTCCTCTTAAGCTTTTCATGGCTGCTGGCAAGTTATTGAAAATGTGTGTTCCTGAGTAACGCACACATTACTGTACAAGACTAAGTGACTTTAAATCCTTGTGAAGATTATTCAATTAATTGAGCTGTTGGTTTGAAAAAGTGAGATATTTTTTATAACAAATTTCACTAGGCAATCAATATATTGGGAAGCAGTAGTTAGTATCCCTGGTTCCCTAAACAGGCTTCTGCAGGATGTTCTTGATTTCACACCACATATAACTCTTATTGCATGTTTTTGTGCCCGGAAAACTTTAGCTTGGCTTGATGAATTGCCCCAAAAATAATCCCATATGATATTATGGAATGAAAGTAAGCATAGTATGCCAGCTTTTTCATTTTTATATCCCCTATGTCTGACACAATTCGCATTGCAAACAGAGATTTCTTAAGACGCTTCAGCAGTTCTGTGGTGTGCTCCTCCCAGATGAATTTGTTATAAAACTGTAATCCTAAGAATTTAACACTGTCCACTTCTTCTATCTGCTTGCCATCGTATGTTAGGCATATACTTACGGGACACCCCTTACAAGTTCAGAACTGCATGTTGCGTGTTTTTTCAAAGTTTAGTGACAAAGAATTGGCTACGAATCAGTGATTAATGTCCATAAGAATTTTATTGTTTATTATTTATTATTTTATTTATTTATTTATTTAACCTGGCAAGATTAGGGCCATCAGGCCCTCTCTTACATCTAACCAGGCATTCTACTTATTTTACAGTCATATGTTTCAGTAGGCATGTTAAACTACATCTAATACAAAAAGTGAGATAAACAATTAGAAAGGTACACCTCGAAAAAGACATTATTGAAGAGAGAGATTTAAGGTAGGAGTGCTGGCAGCAGGGAGTATGAGGGAGACTCATGGTGAAGGGAGGAGAAGAATAGAGAGACATGATGAAACATAATTAAGGAAAATATAAAGGAAAAGGAGACTGCGTGGCTAATAGAGATAGATGAAGAGGAAGGCATCTCAGCAGCAAGATACGAGACGCTAGCTTTGCTATTTGACAGATGAGAGGATTGGCCTTGCACATTAATTTTGTGGAGAATTTTATGCGGATGATAGTAGGAAATGCTTCAACTTCTTCTTAAAAGCCACAGGAGATTGAATTTTCCTCAAGGTAAGGGGCAGTTTGTTCCAGAGGCGGACAGCGGCAACTGAGAAGGAGTTTGCAAAAGTTTTTGTTTTGTGAGTGGGCACAGTTAGGATACTAGATAAGAGTGACCTCGTGTTTCGATTATGATGGCATGACAGGTTTTTAATCTCTGAAGCTAGGTACTGGGGTGCTTGCGCGATGAGGAGTCGGTGAAGTAGACATAGAGTGTGGTAGTCACGCAGTTTGTCCGGCCGCAGCCACCCTAGCTCGGAGTATGAAGCACTAACATGATCATATCGGCGAATGTTGCAGGTGTAACGCACACAGGCATTCATGGTTAGCTCTAGCCGTCTTTTGTTTTCACTACTCATGCCTTGTTGAATCACATCACAATAGTGGAGGTTCGGTAGAACGAGTGCTTGCACGAGCTGGCGTTTCAAGTCCTGTGGGAATATGTTCCGAAACTTTTTGAGAGCATAGAGACAAGCAGACGTCTTTCGGCACACTGCGACTGTATTCTCCGCCCAGTTGAGATGCTCGTCCAAAGTTACACCCAAGTTCTTCACTGTTTTCTGATATGGTATTGGAGTACCTTCGAGCAGAATAGGAGGTAGCCGTTGGCGGAAATCTGAACTTATTAATTTCTGATGGGCTATTAAGATTACTTGCGTCTTTTTTGCATTTAATTTAAGGCCCAGATTTTTCGCCCATGTCACTACTGAAAACAGATCATCATTCATCAGAGCGATTGCAGTGTTTACGTCTTCAGGTCTGACGCTTAGGTAGAGCTGGAGGTCGTCGGCATAGAAATGATGTTTACAGGAGGACAAAACCGACGAAATATCGTTGACATATAAAGAAAACAAAAGTGGTCCTAAGACTGATCCTTGTGGCACTCCCGAAGAAACATGTTTCGAGGAAGATTTTTCATTTGCGCAGACAACACATTGCTGTCTGTCTTTTAAGTAGCTTTCAAACCATCTCATTGCACTATCAGAGAAATTAAGCTGTTGCATTTTTCTGAGTAATATGTCAAAGTTAACAGTGTCAAAAGCTTTGCTGAAGTCCAGTAGCGTCAATATTGTTGCCTTTCGATTGTCGATGGCATATTTCAGGTCATCAGTTACTTTAATTAGAGCAGTGTTTGTGCTGTGATGTTTACGGAAACCGGATTGAAATTTGTCATATAGACTGAATTCATGCAAGTGTTCAGTGATTTGGTCATGAACAATATATTCCAGTGCTTTGGAAACAGCAGGCAGTATGCTAATTGGTCGGTAATCACTAGGCAGTTGCGGGTTTTCGACCTTAGGGATGGGTCGAATTATGCTTCTTTTCCATGCAGTGGGGTATATTCCGTTCACGAGGGAAAAATTAAATATGTCAGTTAAGGCAGGTACTAAGATATCGGCAATATTCTTAATCATGGCTATACCGATACTATCGTTGCCTATTGCATCAGAAGAGATTCTCATTATTGCTTTTCTTGCCGTATTTGTTGTTACATGTTTTAGATGGAAGGTATCGTTGTTAGTTATCCTGTTTGGAGATTCTTGTGGACAGTAATTATCAGCCGTGCTGGTATTCAGAGGTGCAGAGAAGAATTCATTTAATTCGTTAGCTGACACATGAAAAGTAGTTTCCGATTTTGCCTTTCCGACCCCCAAGCTACGGAGATTCTTCCATAGAGTCTTGGGTGTCAGATCGCTCCATACAAGGGAGCGAGCGTGCCTGATTTTGGCATTGCGAATGCATTGTTTCACTCTGTTCCGTAGCTTTCTATATTCTTCGAAACGCTCGGGTTTCGGATCTGCCTTGAAACGCCTGTGGGCAGCATCCCTATTAGTCATCATTTGACGTAATTCAGCTGTCAGCCATGGAGCAGGAGATTTTCTTACACGGACTGTGCGCACAGGAGCATGTTTGTCATAGAGGGCAGTGAGTTTATCACCAAGTTCATTAATTTTGCCGTCGATTGTAGGTTCTCTGATTATTTGATGCCATGAGATTTCTGAGCAATCGGCTGTTAGAGCGTCAAGGTCAATACGTTTCATGTTCCTACAAGTTATGTAACGCGATTTGATCCTTGGGGGCTGCACAGAGTAGGCCAGGAATATTACATCATGTGCTGAGAGGCCAGGGGCCGATGATTGACCAACATCTCTTACTTTGTCAGTCTGTTTCGTTGCGATCACGTCTATAAGAGTATGACTGTGCGCCGTATGGTGTGTAGGTTGCAATGGAAGAATGTTCATGCTATTGCAACTAAACAATCTTCTTAGGTTTATTGCGGAGGGAGTGTCTCTTAGCAGGTCTATGTTCAAGTCACCCATTACGATGACATGTTCGTATTGACACTGAACTGAATGTAATTCCGACTGGAAGGAACTCATTGAGCTTATTTTTGGCGGCTTGTACACGACGCCAGTCAAGAATTTCCGACTTTGTATATTTATTTCAATGAACATGAATTCAGCCTCTTTTTCTTCAGCAGGATTTGACGTACATAAGACTTTCGCTTTGAGATCTGTTCGTATATATGCGCCGACCCCGCCACCTCGCTTTTTTGATCTGTCTGCCCTAAGAAATGTGTACCCTGGGAGATGAATAGATGCAGAGGATATGTGTGGTTTCAACCACGTTTCGGATAAGAGGATTACGTGGTAGTTTAGTTGGTGGAAGAGGAGGCTAAGTTCTTCGTAATGCGCAGGTAAAGACTGAATGTTGCAGTGAGCTGCTAAAACCTCGGACGCGTTCCGCTGAGCAGCCTGGAGTAGGGTGGCAGACTGGTTTGTCCCTTTGTTAGGCACTACCTGCCGCGAGGGGCACTGACCGGTGTTTCCGCCAAGTGACATATTACAGGGGTGTCCGAGATTTTGCGCGCCCTGTTTGTGACTCCGCGAGAGCCGAAAGAAAAGCGACTGCAAGAGATTTCCTGAGGTTGCGGGAGTATAGAAAATGGATTAGTGGTATTCGGTGCAGGGAGAATATGACCAAAATGGTGACAGCTGTGTGTCACTGAGTATCCTATGTCGTAAGAGGAAAAATGTAATTAGAGTATTTGAAACAGCTTAGGGTGGAAATAAGGGAAAGAGGAGTGATTTAAGAGGCCGATGCTGCCAGCAGAGAGAAGAAAGCTTAATATTTAATAGAGTATCGTAGGAAGCTAGAATTAAATTGAAATTTGCTAAAGTGATACTGATAGTGATTTTTGTTATGAACAATTTTAACCGAAGAGATGGTTGACTAATGAACTAAAGGAGAGACTAATAATTGCAATAGAACTATTACAGAATGGAAGAGAATAAACTGAGAAAATGAAAAAAATATTAGCAGTAACTAAAACTAAGCAATGGCTACAGCTAAAGACACAAAAAAATAGTAAAAAGTTAATACAGTTACAAGAACAATTAGTTGAAGGTACAAATAATTAAAAAGTTAATACAATTACAAGACTATATCTGAGTATAGGACTGTTAAGATTTGCATATGGTGTTAAGTTTGACTTTTGGCTCGAGTAGGTTCACTTAATACTATTTAGTTCTGTCATGTTTGTGACTGTCTTCTTTCCAGCTGCAGTCTTAATGATTACTCTGCCATCCAGAGTCCACACATTCTGAAGACCGAAATGGGATATGGCACTGTTTAAAATCTTTAGCCGCTCGTGTGTCAGATCTTCCCTTATTGTAATCCCTGTCCTTGCTAACTTCTTCTTCTGGGTAAAGATCTCATACCCTTTTTCGGTACGACACAAATTTAATTATTATTGGACGAGGTTTGGTAGCACCTGGTAGTTTTCGTGCCACCCGGTGGCTCCTGTCAATGTCTGCCTTGGTCACTTCGACGCCTAATTTTTCACGCGCAACCTGTATAAGCAGGTTGTCCGTGTCTTCTTCTTTAGTTTCTGCTACTCCAAACAGTCGTAGACTATTTCGCCTTTGGTACTGTTCTAGCTCGTCTGTGGCGGCAGATAGTTTCACTTCCAACTCTCGTGCCTTTTTCTCGTATTCAGACACAGACTTTTTTAGTGCTGTAATTTCGGCAGTATTGGCCTCAACAGTTTCACGCATTTTGGCCAATACTGCTGCCGTTACAGTATCTGATATGGTGCCTGCTATCAGATCGAGATTGTTTTTATCGCGAAGCGCAGCGTTTACCTCAGAGCGAACCAGCTCCGCTATACCGGGAGCCGCGGCCGCACCTTCCGCCAGGAGCAGGCCCGCCGTACCTGCTGCTTCCCCGCTGCTGGACGCGCTGCTGTTGATTCTTCTGTTTACCATTTTCTCGCAGATATTGGCGGAGCACAGAAAAAAAATAGCACTACTACACAGAGCACTGTTGTTTACACGATTTCCACTTGTACTAGACAACACCACCTGCGAGAACACCTTCGAATTCGACTAAATTTCGCGAGCCGAACTTAACACGTCCTTTCTAAGACTACACTTGATTTGATAGTTATTGCAATGTTTCTATCATCGGCAAACAAAACGAACTTGGCTTCTGGTAATGTTACTGATGATAGGTCATTGATATACACAAGAAAAAATAAGGGCCCTAAAATGGAACCTTGTGGGACCCCACATGTAATTAATTCCCAGTTGGATGACGCCTGTTAGCTTGATAGATGTCTCTTTCGTAATAACACCCTTTGTTTCCTGCCAGAGATATAAGATTTGAAACATTTGGCAGCATTTCCTTTTACACTATAATATTCTAATTTACTTAAATGGATATTGTGATTTAGACAGTCAAATGCCTTTAACAGATCACAAAATATACCAGTTGCCTGCAGTTTTTTATCTAATGAATAAAGCACATTTTCGCTGTAAGTGTAGATAGCCTTCTCAATATCAGGACACTTTAGAAATCCGAACTGTGACTATGACAGTACGTTATTTGATATAAGATGGTTATAAAGCCAATGGAAATTTGATGCTATTTCTTTGTGTCCCTTCTGAAACAGTGGCTTAACTTCAGCATATTTCAACCATTCCGGAAATATTCCACTGATAAATGACTGGTTACACAGATAGCTTAATATGTTACTTAACTCAGAATCACATTCTTTAATTAACTTTGATGATATTTCATCAAATCCACTAGATGTTTTTGATTTTAAGGATTTTATGATGGATATTACTTCTGCTGGGATAGTGAGGGTCAAATTCATTTTATGGACGTTACTTGAAATGTCTGTCTGAGGTATTCCATAGCAGCATCTACAGAACCTGACAAACCCGTCTTGCCAGTAACAGTGTCGCAGCAACGGTATACGAAATTCGTATGGGGAGCCGTGACAGGTGCTTTGCTTCACGTTGATCAGTCTGTCACTGTAAGGTGATCTTTTGGCCATGAATTTACTGTTTAGGGTTCTATTTCTCTTTGCCCAGAAAGCTTCCGATGCAGTGATCACCGACACTTCAGTTTCGCAGTTGTATAACAAGATTTCTTGTTCTTTCGGTCTCTTCTGTGAGAACTTTATCAGTCCTTTCCCTCTGTGCCTGCATAATTATATCATTATTCAGCACATGGTTCAGGGGATACGACGTCATAAACATTCTCTTGCTGACGACTGTTACAAGATCAAGAAAGGAGAAAAGTTTTCACATTCTACGCTTTCGTTGTTCATGCAGTTTTTAGTATCGAGTCAGTAAGTAGCAGTCGTTCATATGTGTATGTACCCATTCTTCCGCGATAAGTATTAGACCCTTGTTTGTTTTCAAGAATCAATTAATTCACAAGCAATAAATTTACGTGATTTGTAACTCTAGTTTCATTACAGCAGCTGAAAGTCCCCATGGCTAGTTCGTAATTAGTAATATTTAATCAGACACACACAGCTACAGTCTACATGTTGGGGCCAAGCCCTTCCTTCCATTTGCTTGCGGACAATATCCTTTACATGCACCTGAAGTGTAGTAGGGTCTTCTACCTTGAGGGGGCTACTCACTGCATGTCAGTGGTACAACAGACTGACTACAGCGTCACCACAGTGACTCTTTGCAGTGCGTATTAATATCTCCCTCAGGTCGGCTTCAATGGCGCAAGGAGTTACACGTCCTGGTCGCAGTGTGAGAATATCGCCGCGGCCTGGCTTAATTTTAAGCAGACATTTGAGAGAGCACGGCTGGTCAGTGTAGGAAGCCTGCACTTGTCGGAGGCACGTGCTGGATTTTACGTCCGAGGCACTCAGGCAGTGAGTCACACACAGCATTCTTGTAACTAATAGAGATTAGTCGTTCGCAAACTAGCGGATCCTAAGGAACGGTTCGCCAAGATGAACGGAACGAATTCTAAGGAACGGACTTTCATAGTTCACTCCGGTCGCGGTTTTCTACTTATGGTTCCCAGCACGGGAAACGGTCGGTCTCGTTCCCGAACGGCAAATCGGCCGGTCTCGTTACAGCCTCGGTCCCGTTCCCGTCTCGGTCTCGCTCGGCCGGCCTCGTCCTTCTTCGCGTGGCCACTCGTCGCAGTTCCACTGCCGACTGCTCATAGTTAGTTTGGTATCGAGTAGTTGTTCGCTTCGTTCGCTTCGTAGGCCCATTCTACATCTGTTTCAAACCTTTTTTTAACTCTGAACCTCTTTCCGTATTCTGTTCACCGTTCACGACTGGTAATTAAAATTTATTTTATAATTACGTAAACTACATAAAAAATACGAGGCATGTACTTTCTTTTCAGGTAACAAAACGGCGTATCAGCTTAGTTCACTATTTCGATAAACAGCAGAAGAAATACTTGTATAAAAGCAAGACTTTTTGTTATTACACATAGAAAGGACGTCGGCACAGCACACACGAGTGGCCGTTTTCCGTCTTTTTTTGATCCAAGGTAAAAGAGCATGTTCATTGTTATGGGAGGCAGATCGACTTACAACCGAATGAAGTCCGCACTTCGTTATCGAGTGTATAGTGTCACATTTTGTAAAGAGAATATGATAATTCCTATCATATTATACCAGTGGCGCACGAAAAATATGCCCTAAGTACTAGACTGCTCATTGTCGCTTACCATGGTTTCGAAGCATTTTTGCATAAGCTTATTTGTTATATGTTCAGTGCCTAATTATTACATGTTTATCTATTCTGCTCGTAGCGGTCAACAAATCATGCGTAATAAGCGAGCAGTCTGTACTCGGGGCCGGTTTTTCGTGCGACACCTTATATTATTTCACTGCGATCAGCGACATACCGCTACAGTTGACTAAACGAGATGTTTTGCAGTATGACCCAAAATAACAAGTGTGTGAGAATTCTGTTATGAATAAAAACACAGTATTCCAGGGGGGAGGCGCCTTCCATCTTCAGTCACCTATGCTACTAATTTTCAATTTTTGATAAGAACGATATACCAAGCAAAATGAACAGTGAACGCGTAAAAATGAGCTGTTCCAAAAAAAGAGCGATTACCAGTGAACTAGTTCCCAAGGATGAACGAGTTTGCCCATCTCTAGTAACTACCGCTGACCGGAACATAACACACGAGAGGGCAGCAGGCTGTTGCTGGTCCAATGTATACTGGTGTGGACCGTGTAGGTTGGACCGTGCTGAAGGCTGTAGTCTTGCTCTTGCCTTCGCCGTCTGATTAACGGTGAGACCTTACTGCATACTTCATTTCGAGTAAAGTTTTTTCACGTTGACTGAACTCTTAAATTCAGTTGGTCGCGAGTTTGACAAGTGTCAGAGAAGAACTACAGGCTGTTATTTTGAGCTCTGCGAGCATTGTGAACACTCATTGCCTCTCTGTGTAAGAGGTATTAACAAATGCGGTCGTGATTTGCTTAAAAGTTAAATTTTCTCAGTTCCAGTTTCAGTCATTATGTGAACAGCTGAATAAAAAGCAGCGTCACATTTAAATTCAACGAGCCACTGTGTTTATTAATGTTTCTGATTCTCTGTGTATTCGTATTTTGTCCATTGTCGTTAATTACGAAGAGTTTGAGCTAATATTTTTCTAAAACAGGCTAAAATTGATCAAATAGTGTAAAGTAAATTGTCGCTGCGAGCCGTTCATTATCGTTCTGAGTTCATTATGAGTCGCGTGCTAATTAGAGTTTTTAACGTTTTAAAATTCTGGCTAATCAAATGCGACTCGATATTCAACTTTGTGACGGGCAACCGCGTTTAATTTCTCGTTATTCCCGCGGATTTGGAATACCTCTGACCGCGAGAGCGCGTGGAGTGTTACTGTCGCCGATAGAGCGCAGGTCGGAGGGAAAGGTAGTTAAGGCCTGCGGTGACCTGGAGTAAAGGAGAGTGTAACACGGGCGGCGAGAATGGGAAGTGAGGCGGCGTGTTGGTGTGGCAAAGCGTCTGCCGTGGTCCGTTGGTAAAAGTGCTGCATTTGCTGACTACGGTTTTGGTGGAGCCGAGTGTTGGTTGCAGCCGTGAACATGGCTCGTTAAAAGCTACTTCTAGTTGACACACTTTTTTTGGGGGGGGGGGAGGGGGGGGTTGTCTTCTGATATTGAACTCGCAAGCAGTTTGTGCCCATTGTGGTGCCGGGTTGGAGTCCAGTGTAACCTTTGCAAGTACTGGACGCGGTGGCGTCTACTGGATGATACCCGTGGGTTTCCGACTGCGAGTAATCTTCATTAAATCCTTCTCTCGACACTCTCTAAGCAAGCGTTTGCCAATGGGCGCTGAATTTTACGAGAAATCACGGCGAGCATCCGATTAGTATGCACTTCACTTGGTGTCGTGTGGTGGCTACTTTTAATTCGTATCCTGGTTGCTCGTTGTTATGTGGATCAATATGTTATTTATGAAAGTTTTGCCTGATACTACGTGAGACCAGTTCTGTCGAGGAGTGTGGTCTTGTCACTGTCAGTGCCCCAAAATGATTTTAGAATCTAAGGGTACGGAATGAAGAAGTAATTCTTCTGGTTTAGTAGTTGTACTTTATAGTCAGTCAAGTCTGTTCCCGGTAGCAGTCAGCGTGACAGAAAGTCATTCCTAAGCGTCCGGGTTCGATTCCCGGCTGGGTCGGTAATTTTCTCCTCTCAGGGACTGGGTGTTGTGTTGTACTAATCATCACCATTTCACACCCATTGACGCACAAGTCGCCGAAGTGGCGTCAAATCGAAAGACTTGGAGCCGGCGACCGGTCTACCCGACGGGAAGCCTCAGTCACACGACATTTACATTTATAGTCAGTGAAAATTGAATCTAGCTACCTTATTTCTGAGGTATGTCTATAGTTACCTGTTGGCTAGTATCACGAGCTCGAGCTGTTTACTAAATTGCGTGCATCTACAGAAAGCTAAAGAATTTCTCCATTTGTAGTATGTTAAATTTTGTCCAATAGTTGAAGAGTGTTCTTTGTGCTACAGGATAGGTTGCTGTATCTCTTGTTAAGTGATCTTGTTGAAGATGCCTGAGTACCATGATTGAAATTCTTAATGAAGATTTCTAGTACCGCGGGAGCAGCAATTGCCGTCCTATGTTAGTAGATGAGGAGAAATTAGTGCTACTGCTGTCGCCCCTGCCACCGCCTCTGTCATCATGGATTTGAACCAATTTTGTCAGTCGTTTTGATAATTACTGGCAATAGCCGATGTTTTCATATTAGTAACGTAATCATTTGATCATAAGGTTTACTGTTTGTAATTTAAATGTACATTTTTAATAGTCTTTACAAAAAGGTAGTGATTTTGTACTGTTGTCCTTTTGAGGTGTATGTCATCAGTTGGTTTTTGAAATTAGTCTATTCAGTTAATGGTATTTTTGTATTATTGCTTCAAAAATAAATTCATTGGCGCTTTTAGGAACTGTAAATTTATTATGGCTCAGTACCTTTCCACTCAACACCTGCTACTGCATTTTCAATCTTAGGTAGTTGAATTTTGGGTCAATGCAAACGGTTTCCTTATTGGAAGCCTGGAATAGATCTGTGTAGTTCTTTAATGAAAACGTCAAAAACGTCCGCCTCGATAGCTGAATGGATAGCCCGCACGGTAACTCAGCGTGCTAACCCTCAGAGGGTTAGCTGCCCTCTGTAATAAAAAAAACTGAGTTAATGGATCAAAGACGTACTGAAACGGGTGTCTTGCGACGCCCGCAGCGAGCCGATGAAACGAACTAAAACGAACAAAATGAGATTACACACAAGAAAGGGTCAGTGTGACGGACTGCCGTCCTAAAGGGCCAGAGTTCGATTCCCGGCTGGGTCGGGGATTTTGTCCCCTCAGGCACTGACTGTTGCCTTCATCATTTCATCCCCATCCGGCGCGCAGGTCGCTCAATGTCACGTCGAATGTAATAAGACCTGCACCAAGGCGGCTGGACTAAGGGGCCTCCCGGCCAAAGACGCCTACCGCTGATTCCCTTTTTTTTTATAAAAACTAACTTTTTCGTGACTCTTTAAATATTTAAGTGTTTTAAGGGCCAAAGCTACTGTTCTTCTTAAGATTCGTTAGACATTTTTTTAACTATTTAAATTCTTAATTGTTTAAAGCCCGTTGCACTGTCGTAGAATTTGTTTGCAAATATTTACGATCCAACTGCATTCTTTCTTCAGGTAACTGTGTACGGAAAACTTAAACCTTCCTTGTTTGACAAAACAAAAAGTTCAATAGTAGCCTCAGTGGCTTACAGCTCAAGGATTGTATGGCTAACCTGGCCACAGTTAACTACTACTATTCCAGTTATGCAGTATTCTTATCTGGATTTGGTCACGGTCATATTAAATAGATTACGTCGAAAGGAGTTTGGAATCATGACAGCAGACAGCAGGACAGAAGTTTTGGAAAAAGTCCAAAGAACATCATATTTAAATCCCATTATCCAAACTCGGTGTGCATGACAGCATGGTTCACAATGTAGTTGAGTCTGTAGACAAACTTCACAAGGTATCCCGTAAAGATCAGTTAATAAGAGGATGCTGAAACAGTTAACTGCGAGATGCCCATTGTGAAAAATTTCTAAATTGGTAGCTGTGCTGTGTCGTATTCACAATGGTTTCAGAACTTTCGCACGGCAGGCGCAACCACAGCGCTGAGTCGGCGGTCGCCTCGCTAAGGCCGCTAACTCGACAGTCGGCCGTCGACGTGGGCCGCGGTGCGCGCCGGGCCGGATTAGTTGTCTCGCAGCGCCGCCAGGCGTCTCTGGGGAAGACACAGGCAGCGGGTCTTATTGGCCCCGCGCGGGCGCCACAGATATTGCAGCCGGCGCGCCGCAGGCCGCTCCGCGGGGAATCCCCTAGTCGGTGCTACCAACCAGCGCGCCGCAGCGAGAACTGCTGCGTCGCCCCTGGCCGCCGCCTTCACTTCTCGTGGCGGTGTCGATAACCCCCACTCATTGCGTTCCACTCTCTCTCCTCTCTCTATCTCTCTCTCTCTCCCCCTCTCTGCTGGGACAACAGAGGCCCACTAACCTGCTATTAGTGCGAACTTTAGTGGCTGATATATTGCAGTGTTTCTACTGTACAAGAGGCATGAGAAACACCGACCTGCTAAAACTGATAGTGGTATTTTAGCTAGGAATAACGGATATTTTTCAGTAGTTGTCTGACCTCGTTCATACCAGGTTTATTTATTTTTTTAGAATTCTGTATCTCAATCGGTAAACACGGAACCCTTGTACTGTCACTTCGTTGTGTGTCTTGTAGTGTAATAAATATGTAATGTACTGAATCGGCTGTGAGGAAGCTAAGTGGCAAAGACATTATCTGAGAGACTATGATAATTATATCGTTGACTCGGAATATTACTCTGTGGTTTACTCGTAACTAAGGGTAACAAGAATTTTCTGTTCGCTTCTTTTGATGTTATATGGAGAATTGTACAAGAGACACAATAAACCGTTATTATTTCATAAGGACAAAGGTGAGCGTCACGACCTGTATTAGCATTTTTGGAAGTATTGAAATAGCAGAATTGTTTCAGATTGAATGCGACGTGTACAGGAAGAGACGTGGACAACAGTACTCGAACCTGCAATCTCATGTGTGAACAGTTGCTAAAAATATCCAGCCATCTCTCCCAAGACTCTTCCTACGCGCAACAAACAGTAATTCTTTTAACAGCACTATAAGAGACAATTTTATCACGTTGTTACGACTTTTACTGCGAGCATAATACATGGACAACAGACAAACAAAAAAATAGACAAACACATAAAAGAATATACCACATTTGGCGACACCATACATGAGCACACACACACGGTTGTCATAGCAACAAAAGTTCGTATGTGTATTGTGATTAATATTGTATGATGTTAATTGTATTTTCTCTTTCATGTTACCGTTTGTGACGAAACAAGAGAACAAAGTTACAACAAAGGGGATAAATAGCGGAGATATGCCAGTCTATATCGCAGTTATCTGCAACGAGTAAGTGTACGTTGTCACATTCTATTCTGCTGACTCGTCTATGGGTAGTAGCAAAGAGTTAAGTAGATTAGCGGTAGTTTGTGTTACAAATTGTGTGTCAGTTCAATAGGACTATTTGTCACAAAACGGTCATCTGCTTAACCATTAGCACGTCATTAGCTACTAAGTAAACAGTATATGCTACACACGTTTTTAACGGATCACTTAGTATTAATTATTGTGTGATTATATGGTGAAGACACGATCTCAGATCAAGATGGTTCAATCGTGTGAAAGTGTGCCTCAAACTAATGTGCAGGAGGTAGTTGACCCTATGAGAGTTTTACTGAAACGAATACAGCAAATGTCTCGAGAATTTCGAGAAAGTCAAGCTGCATCTCATAACGAACTACAGTCTGCACTGTAAAAACAAATAGCACAATCACAGTCGATATTTAAATCAGAGATTAATATAATGAAAACAGCTTTACAAATGCAGATTGTAAATACGCAAGAGGAACTTAAAACTAAAATGGAACAAATTTCTCTTACGCAGACAACTTTAATAACAGAGTTTCAAATTTTTCGGGAAGCACACAAGCACCTACCCGAAGCGGTTAACAATCTTCAGTTAGAATTTGATAAAGAGTCACAAAATCAAGAGCAGCTATCGTCCACAGTTACAGAACTGTCACAGGAATTACACTACAGTCTGTCTGTGTGTTTGTGCGACGGCTGAAAACCCTTTTTCTCAGCAACGTTGAAAGTTCTGTCAGATGCTAAGGTATATAGACCCATGACGGTGTAGTAAACATAAGCTTCAAAGACTATACCATCATAAGAACACCCGTTTATTCAGGTATTTTGATATTCGAGAAGTCGCTCATGAGAACCTGCAGAGTACTTGCAGTTGGCATAGAATCACGAAATTCGGCAAGAAGCAAGGTGTTGCAGCGCAACTTAAGTAAAAAACAAGGAAGTCCAAAAATTGTTAATTTACATCACGCACAAAATAATTCCTGTTGTCATTCGTTTTCCGATTTCAAATTTTAAATTATTCTCCAAAGCATGGGAATTACTGGAACTGTTATCTTGCCAGCATGTGTTGATACCACGCAAAATTCATCGAGATTCTTGATTCCCGGGATGAATGAACTGTCCGTGTACGTAATTAAGTTTGTGCGGAACACATAGAGTACACGAGTCCTACTTGCATCTGGTTAGTTTTGAGTAACAACCGGGTAAAAAAGAAGCGCTATATCAGTCTGCCGTGGCAGAAGTGCTAAAAGTTTTGATGTTTAGATAATACTACATTAAAACACAGTAATTTTTATTAGGAAAATTTCCTTTACTTTTAAATATTGTGTTAGTATGGAAATTGGGGAAAGCGATGAGCACTATTTTAATAAGAACACCTACAGTTAGCAACTAGCGACAAACACATCACAAAAGAATTGGTACAGCATTTCAGAGATAATAATGTATCTGTTGCCATGCGGCATGCCTATTAGACTGTACGTGTGTACCTACAAAGTGCAGAACTTGCACCTACCAGGTGTATACTGTAGTCTGTCGATGTCGTGCACGGACATCAGTTGTATTACGGTATGGCTTACAGCTCAAGGATTGTATGGCTAACCTGGAAGTATTTTACGAAGTACAATACTCCATTTGCTTTAACAAAGACGGGAGGAGGGCAGGAGGCAGATAAGGAGAAAGCTTCGACAGTGTACCTTGGAAAAGAAGGTAAATTTGATTGATATACCGATAACTTTATTGACGTCCTATAAACTAGGGATAAAATCTGGAGCCTTAACTTTGTGGCTCCTTCAAAATGAAAAATTGATACCACCCAAAAAGCCTCCTTCATATTCGTAATATTTCCTGGAGGCAAACGAGACCGATTTCTGCCACAGTCTCAGCAACATATCTATTGTGATCTACTCTTTCACCTTCATTTGACTTTTCAACCTTTGTTCAAAGTCTACATTTATTACTGGATATACCAGCAGCAAAACACCGAAAATCAGTTATTTCAGAAACCAGTTATTTTGAGCGGTTTTAACAGTCAGGATCAAATGTTTCAGCGATAACCACCATCCCTAACGTGCAGGAGGGCTAAATGGAAACTTTTTTTTTTTCTTTTTAATAAGGACAACACCGCAGATCACTCTTCTTAAACCATAATTACTGGTATTGGGCCACTCCATCTTCGGATCTAAAGTACAGCACGACAGTTGTGAAAAGCGTTATCGACTTTGCTAATTCCTTGCGTTACAATGCTGCTTCTCTGTTGATTTCTTTATCCATTTAACTATTTAGCCAACTGTAACTACGACGTTCTTCGTTTCGCATCCAGACACTTGCTCGACTTGTGCTCCTTTACGTTTAGCTAATAATCGTTACCATACAACCAGTCCATCTCACACCATCTCACCTCGGGGAATCCGTACGTCAAGGTAGCTGTTCAAAACGTATACCAGCCTTACACCTTTTTAGACCACATGTTGATTTTGTTAAGTGTTTCAGAGACTGAAACTCACTGTATTGATGTTCCACAACAACATTTATTGTGGCTTTCTAGGTCATCATCAAATAACTTCAAGATAGTCCACACAACATCAGAGAGATTGTATCTCTGCAAACATTGCTGGTTCCAAAGATATGTGATGTTTTTCCGACTATATATCTAAACGAATAATACAGATTGCACTGACTGAATTTCCCATTGGTATAAAACAAGGAATATTCTGTAACTTAATTTATTCAATGTTTTGGAATTTGAAGATATGAGTATATATCACTAAACCCACTGACTGACTGGCGTAAACATACTGCACTAAACGAGTCATACGGATATTTGTTAAGCCCCATCAACTACACACAGACCGATAAAGTGTTATTACGAATATTGATGGTTCAAAATGGTTCAAATGGCTCTGAGCACTATGGGACTCAACTGCTGTGGTCATTAGTCCCCTAAAACTTAGAACTACTTAAACCTAACTAACCTAAGGACATCACACACATCCATGCACGAGGCAGGATTCGAACCTGCGACCGTAGCAGTCGCACAGTTCCGGACTGCGCGCCTAGAACCGCGAGACCACCGCGGCCGGCTACGAATATTGATAAGAATATTGAAATACACTCCCGGAAATTGAAATAAGAACACCGTGAATTCATTGTCCCAGGAAGGGGAAACTTTATTGACACATTCCTGGGGTCAGATACATCACATGATCACACTGACAGAACCACAGCCACATAGACACAGGCAACAGAGCATGCACAATGTCGGCACTAGTACAGTGTATATCCCCCTTTCGCAGGCTGCTATTCTCCCATGGAGACGATCGTAGAGATGCTGGATGTAGTCCTGTGGAACGGCTTGCCATGCCATTTCCACCTGGCGCCTCAGTTGGACCAGAGTTCGTGCTGGGCGTGCAGACCGCGTGAGACGACGCTTCATCCAGTCCCAAACATGCTCAATGGGGGACAGCTCCGGAGATCTTGCTGGCCAGGGTAGTTGACTTACACCTTCTAGAGCACGTTGGGTGGCACGGGATACATGCGGACGTGCATTGTCCTGTTGGAACAGCAAGTTCCCTTGCCGGTCTAGGAATGGTAGAACGATGGGTTCGATGACGGTTTGGATGTACCGTGCACATTCAGTGTCCCCTCGACGATCACCAGAGGTATACGGCCAGTGTAGGAGATCGCTCCCCACACCATGATGCCGGGTGTTGGCACTGTGTGCCTCTGTCGTATGCAGTCCTGATTGTGGCGCTCACCTGCACGGCGCCAAACACGCATACGACCGTCATTGGCACCAAGGCAGAAGCGACTCTCATCGCTGAAGACGACACGTCTCCATTCGTCCCTCCATTCACGCCTGTCGCGACACTACTGGAGGCGGGCTGCACGATGTTGGGGCGTGAGCGGAAGACGGCCTAACGGTGTTCGGGACCGTAGCCCAGCTTCATGGAGACGGTTGCGAATGGTCATCGCCGATACCCCAGGAGCAACACTGTCCCTACGGTCTTGGCGTGCATCTGTGCGTCGCTGCGGTCCGGTCCCAGGTCGACGGACACGTGCACCTTCCGCCGACCACTGGCGACAACATCGATGTACTGTGGAGACTTCACGCCCCACGTGTTGAGCAAATCGGCGGTACGTCCACCCGGCCTCCCGCATGGCCACTATACGCCCTCGCTCAAAGTCCGTCAACTGCACATACGGTTCACTTCCACGCTGTCGCGGCATGCTACTAGTGTTAAAGACTGCGATGGAGCTCCGTATGCCACGGCAAACTGGCTGACACTGACGGCGGCGGTGCACAAATGCTGCGCAGCTAGCGCTATTCGACGGCCAACACCACGGTTCCTGGTGTGTCCGCTGTGCCGTGCGTGTGATCATTGCTTGTACAGCCCTCTCGCAGTGTCCGGAGCAAGTATGGTGGGTCTGACACACCGGTGTCAATGTGTTCTTTTTTCCATTTCCAGGAGTGTAGAAACAAAGAAGGTATGAACAGATAAAATTGATATTACATTCAAATATTAAAAATATAAGAATATAACGCTAAAACAGAATACCAAGTGAATACTGGCACAGACTACTGTGTTAGGTGGGGGGGGGGGGGGGAGGGGGGGGCGGGGCGCTCTGGAGGGGAGAGGAAGGTGTCACTGCAGCGTTAAGTGGCTGCTGCTGCTGCTGCAGTAAGGGTGAACACTAGAAGAGTACTTGATCATACATAATTAAGTCTGGATTCTGTGGCTGATGTTTATCAATAGCCAGAGTTTATCAATAGCCAGAATTTCGAGTGATGTTATTTCACAGCCTTTATTTGATGTCTGAGTGATATCACAAAGAATATCGTAAGAATGATCTTTATTGAAAACATGCGGAGAATCTATTGACTCTTTCTTTTTCAGTCTCCAACACTGTTCATCTTCACTCATACTAGCAGTTATTGCATATCTGATTGCCCTACAAACATTTTGCTAGACACATTGCAGGAAAATCCTATAAATTCCACTCGTTTCCAAAGGTCGATTCTGTGTTCAGTCTTTATGTGTCTCGTTACGGCCAGGAACGCCGAAAGCGGGTCACAACGAAATGTAAGATAAATTGTGTTTGGGAACATTAAAACTGCATATTTCAGTTTTTAATATGTCTGTGCTCTTCTAAGTGCCGGTGGAATGTTCCATAAATGACGCAATATATGACGGTAGTTTCCTGCTTTGAGTAATAGATATTAGTGGTATATCTCGTCCAGGAGGCTGAAAGCCACGTGTCGTATACGACTGTCGAAGCTAGCAATGAGTTTCCCACTCAGCCCCTCGTCTTCTCTACCCATAAATATATTTATTGTTTGTATTTTATTGTGTAGATTTCGTTTTGGAGTATCGGGTTAAGTATACGAAATATCCGACTCTTCACTTGCTGCTTGAAAAAGTAAACATTTTTCACCTGAATTAAGAAATTCGTATGAATATGGACAATGGATCCGATCGTCTGAAATGGTATTTACATTTCATGGCAAGTATTCTTTAATTATGGCTAGTATAATTAGTTAATAAAGTATTCAGATTTGTGCAGTGAAACATCATTACACATTTACTACACATTTAGATTCTGCTGGCTTTGATATTAGACATCAGTTACACTTTTCAGAGAATATTATAAATCCAGCTTGGCTGCTACTGCTACCATCACAATAAGTGGTTTGCAGCAGTTTCAAAATACACTGTCACTACATGAACACCCCTACGCACTCCTTACCAAGTCTACTTACATTTCGTTCCGCCTCGTTTGAACTGTCAGATTTCCGAGGAGCATCCTTATTTTTACTATCTCATTCAGCTTCTGTTAAACGTTCTCCAGCTAATAGCCGAAAAGGAATGGTGAGGATCCAATAGTGAGTTGTCCTCAGAATACCAACCATTAAGTACACTGTTTTAATTTATAACGTAAGGCAGATGTAGGCTCAAACATTAAGTAGGCTTCTATTCCACTTTAGTAGGTATGATCCAGCTGGAGGTGGAATGCCTTTGGCCTTTTCTGCCTTTAGCACTGACTTACTCAACCAGATAATGCAGATTCCAAACCGTAGAACAGCTTGGCATTTGTCACTCTATCACGTCCTACACAAAGGTGAAAGATGTGGTAGGTGGCAGTTTTCCTTTGTAATTTTGACATATACTCAGCCACCAAGCCACAAAATTTACACTGATGAGCCAAAACAATATGACCACTGGTTAATAGCTTGTTGCCCGTCTTTGGAACGAACGTCACTGATTCTGCGTATCAGGGATCCGACAGTTCGTGAATAGGTTTCTGAAGGTATATGGCATTAGGTGTCTACGCACTGGGCATGTAATTCGTGTAAATAACGGGACGATGATTTGCGTATACGGTGATGGCGCTCGATAGCGACCCAAATGGGTTCCATACAATTTATTTCAGGTGAATGTGATCCTCGAGACATCAACGCGAGTTCTCTATAATGCTCCTGAAACCACAGTAGCACGGTTCTGGTTCCGAGACAAGGACAATTACACTTCTGAAAGATGACCTCGCCAACGGGGAAGACATCAGGCATGAAGAGACGCAGGTGGTTCACAGCTGTCAGCGTGTCTTCGATTACTACCACAGCTCTCACCCAAGCGCAGCACTTTGTCTCTTATGCCACAAAACTCTTCTCGGCAGCCTGCGTCCGTGGCGCGCTCCTCGTTTCAAGCCGCAGTTCATCTAGATGACTGCGTTTGCGGAGAACATCAACGTAGTGAACTAAAAATATTATTCACCACAAGAACCGGCAGGTTTCCATTGATCACTGGTTGAATCCCGATGGTCCCGTGCCCACTGCAATCGTAACTGACGATGTTGTTGGGACAACATGTGCGGTCTGCTGCAGAGCTCCATGTTCAAGAATGTATGATGAACATTGCGAAACACTTGAGCGCGCACCAGCATTCTGCTCCTTCGGCAGATATGCCACAGATCACCATCTATCTCACTTTAGAGAGCAGACAAGCCTCCAAACCCCGTGTTCTGTGAAGTGCAGTGGACGTCCAGCCATTTAGCCCCTAGTAGTGGTTTCACTGTTATTCCGCCTCATCCCGTAGACTATCACGAGAGCAGCACGCGAACGTTCGATCAGCTTCTTCGATTTCGGGATACTCGTTCATAGGCTTTCCGTAATAACAACCTGCCCATTGTCAAAGTCTCTTATCTCAGTGGATTTCTCCATTTGCAGCCCACAGCGAGGGCAATGTCGTGTACGTGTCTGCTCCGCTTACATTCTTTTGTTACAGCATGACGTGCCCGTAATGCCACCAGGCGACATACCAAGTCGCGGTGGGCAGTGGTCATAATGCTTTGACTTATCAGTGTGTTTATTTATTAATTTAGATCCGTTCTCCGGTATTTCTAGGAGGAAGCGAATTCTGTGTATCTTACTGTGCAGACTAGTGTTTACTGACTTCCTCTGAGTCTCTTCTGCGTAAATTTCAGTGCAGATGTGAGTGAGGTGACCGCCGCCAGAAGAGGCACGTAACGTGATGCCGTTTAAATTTGGTTTTAATATACAGCATATAGATTAGAACAGTGATAAGCAAATGATGGAAAATTTCTATGAATATGATATAGATCTGCATTCCTTATTCGTCGATTTCAGACAAGCCTTTGACAGCATAAATCGGTAAGAACTATACAGAGTACTGAAAGAAGTTGGTATATGTGGTAAATTAATAAGACTAATCAGGATGACAATGACAGAGACAAGAGCAAAAGTAAAGGTTCTTAGCAGAACAACTGAAAGCTTTGGTTTTAATAAAGGTGTGAAGTAAGGGGATAGTGTCTCCACTGTCCTATTCAACATAGCCCTGCATAGTGCAGTAAATAAAATCAACAAAAGAGACACCATATTTATGAAAACTAACCAGATATGTGCATATGCTGATGACATAGCTATAGTAGGAAGAAATACCAATACACTCCTAGAAACATACCGGGCAATGGAAACCTTAAAAATTGGCCTCATAGTAAATGAAAACAAAACAAAATACATGGTAATGTCACAATCTGAGGCCAGAAGAACTCCTAAACATCAATGGGAAATGCTTCAATGGAGTGTCCTCTTTTAACTACTTGAGAACCATAATAACAAATGATAACAGTATTGGAAAGGCTATAAGGGAAAGAATACAAGCAGGAAACAGAGCCTACTTTGCAAATATGCAGCTCTTCAAAAGTAGCCTTGTTACAAGAAAAACTAAATTGCTAATATATAATTCCCTAGTCCGCCCAGTTATCACATACGGCTCAGAGGTATGGACATTGACAGAACACAATAAAAATGCTCTAAGAAGCATTGAGCGGAAAATACTACGCAAAATCTATGGGCCAATAAGGGAGGAAGAAGGCTGGAGAATACGCTACAATGCCGAATTACAAGAGTTAATACAAGGCAGGGACATAGTAAAATTTGTGAAATCACAGCGAATACGATGGCTAGGACACTTGGAGAGAATGGCAGAGTATAGAATACCAAAGAAAATGATTAAAGGTATGATCCATTCAGTTAGGCGAAAAGGGAGACCTAGAAGAAGATGTATCGATGAGGTAATAATAGATATTAGCAATATGGGAGTCCAGGGGTGGAAAAGAGCAGCAAATAACAGAGAAGTGTGGAGGAAGATTGTTGAAGAGGCTCACCAAGGGCTGTAGAGCTACAGAAGAAGAAGAAGAAGAAGAAGAAGAAGTGCTTTCGAGTTAGCATACTTACTTTTTGCAATAGATTCTACTGATACACCCATTTTCAGTTGTTTCTACTGGTAAATCCATTTTCAGTAGTAAATTAACTCCTTGATATGCGATCTGAAGTTTTCCCGGCGTATTTCCAATTTGTACAGCTCTCGGGTATCCGACCGGGTAGCGTCGTAATTTGTCCACAATATTTCGGCAGACGTACACGCTGCCATCTTCAGGTGGTTCCTGAAGAATGCTGTGCTGTTCCTCTCGGCGTCCTATATATACTAGCCGTTACCCGCCGCAGGGAGACTGCAGACCCCAGTTCAGACCCAGGCACCGCTTCCCCCACCACCTCCAGTATCCGCCGCGCCGGCCGCACCAAACACCAGGAGAGGAACGGTGGAGGGGGGTAACGGCTTGTATATATAGGGCGCCGAGAGTAACAGCACAGGATTCGTCAGCAACCACCTGAAGATGACAGCGTGTACGTCTGCCGAAATATTGTGGAGTAATTACGACGCTACCCGGTCGGATACCTGGGAACTGTTCAAATTAACTCCTGTCCACAGAGACCCTGCACAGTAGTTTTAGTGTCTGTTTACTCTTCCCATTATGTTTTGCCTACATTCCAAATTTAGGTACTTTCTTTTCGCTACACACACACACACACACACACACACATACACATACACATACACATACACACTACGATATGTACAGCAACTGCGCTTATTGAGATCAAGAGCTGGTGGCTGCATTGCTCACCACAGTCGACAGGCTTCTGGCTACTGCTCAAAGCTGCGGCGACAGTAGGGCGCCAATGACGACACATGCGAGACTTTTGGCGCTTTTGGAATCGGCTGGTAACCAGGTTGTTGCTACGTCTTCTGATACGCAATATCAGACCACTTCTTCACTCGGGGGTGCCTGGCTAAAAGTAACTTCGTGTGTCATTGGACAGAAACAGGAAAAGATAAGCCACAACGCTGGTTCCTTGTGGTTTGGCAACAGGTAAGTGGTGCTACCCATTGTTGATAATATTTCTGACCCAGCACAGGATGCCTCTCCTGTTGGGTTGGAAGCCGATTTTCCTGCTCAATCGGGACAAGTACGGAGGGCGGATATGTTAGTCATTGGGAACTCCAGCGTTAGGGTGGGGGGCGCCCTCAGCATTGATGTGTAAGAAGCCTTGCCGGCAGCTATCGAGTGCACTGGCCGCAACTGGCTGCAGATAGTGTCATATGTCGGCACAACATCTGCCACTTGGTGCATGAGGCCAACCTCGTTTTCTTGAGGCAAATGGATGAGTTGATGAAGGCAGGAAACATCGCTTGCAGGCTTCAGGATAAGGATTGTACCCAGGACCGATGGCGGTCCTCTGGTTTAGAAAAGAGTGGAATGTTCAGACCAGAGGCTCAAAGGACACTGCATCGGTATTGGACGCGAATTTCTAGATCTCCAGTGTACAATTGTAGGGCTCTTCTTGATAGGTCGGGCGTGCACTACACACAGAAAACAGGTGCTACGTTACTGGAGTACATGTGGCGCTCGCATGGAGTTTCTTTTAGGTTAGCCAAATCCCCCCTTGGCATCAGTGACGAACAGGTGGGCAAAATTGACCTTACATCAGCCAAAATATTCTCAGAAAGTGCTCTTCATCGGATATTGAAAAGTTAATATGATATTAGTAGGCTGCAGGAGCATTCAAGGAAAGATGCCAGAATTAGTATCATTTGTTGAAGATTATAACGTATCAGGAACAGAAAGTTGGTTGAAAACGGAAGTGAACAGCAACGAAAGCTTTAGTTCAAAATGGAATATTTATCGTAAAGACAGGTTAGGTGCCAGTGGTGGTGGCGGATTTATTGCAGTAAAGCACACTTCGTCGTCAATCCATGAGTGGCCTACCGGGACCATCCGACCACTGTATCATCCTCGGTGGAGGATGCGGATAGGAGGGGCAGGGGGTCAGCACACAGCTCTCCCGGTCGTAAGATGGTATTCTTGACAGAAGCCGCTACTATTCGGTCTAGCTCCTCAATTGGCATAACGAGGCTGAGTGCACCCCGAAAAATGGCAACAGCGCATGGCGGCCTGGATGGTCACCCATCCAAGTGCCGACTACGCCCGAAAGCGCTTAACTTCTGTGATCTCACGGGAACCGATGTATCCACCACAACAAGGCCGTTGTCTATTGAAGTAAAGGGGTTGGGTTATTTTTGGGAGAGGAGACCAGACAGCGAGGTCGTCGGTTTCATCGGATTAGGATGGGGAAGGAAGTCGGCCGCGCCCTTTCAAAGGAACCATCTCGGCATTTGCCTAGAGCGATTTAGGGAAATCACGGAAAACCTAAATCAGAATGGCTGAACGAGGGTTTGAACCGTCGTTCTCCCGAATGCGAGTCCAGTGTGCTAACCACTGCTCCACCTCACTCGGTATTGCAGTGAAAAATTCGATATAATTTAGCTAGGTTATCACGGATTGTAAATTTGAGTTAATATGGCTGAAACTACCTATCAAACAACGGCCAAAAATGAAAATGGGATGCTTTTATGGACCAATTGGGTGAGGAGCTGTAGTGGTAGAATTGTTCAGAGAAAACTTGCAGATTATCGTTAGTAATTTAATGCCGTTGTAATAGGGGGTGGCCCAGCTGGCCAGGTATAGAACTGAAGAGTCATGCTATCATTGCTGGTACCAGAGAGGGATTCGTGTGGCATTGTTCTGAATCTTCTGCGATAATTAATTCCAACACATAATTGGAGAACCAGATCGTAAAACTAACGTCATAGACCACCTTACATCAGACAGACCTGAACATATCTAATCAGATAACTCTGACGAAGGTATCATCGATCATAAGGCTACGGTACCAACTATGATTATAGATTTTACAAAAAATGTTAAGAAAGGGAGGAAAATATATTTGCTTAGCGAGAGTGACAAGATAAAAATTGCGGGGTATCTGGGTGGTCAGTAATAAGTATTCAATGCTGAGAACGAAGATGTGGAGCACTAATGTAAAAATTTAAAATGATCGTTCAGTATGCTGATACAATTACGTTTCGAGGAAGGTCTTAGAGGGTGGGAAGAACACAGGTGGTTTAAGATACGAGTCAGAAAACTTCTACATAAACAAAGATTCAACACATAATCAAAACACAGCTGAAAAAGAAAAGTTGAACAAAGGGAAAATTAACGTAAGGAGAGCAATAAGAGAAGCGTTCAATGACTTTGAAAGTAAAATTTTGTCTTATGATCTGAGTTAAAATCCCAAGTGATTTTGGTCTTACGTAAAATCAGTAAGCGGTTTGAAATCCTCTATTCATTCAGTGACCATACTAGCACCGAAACGATAGGTAACAGAGAGAAGGCCTAAATACTGGTTCCGGTCTTCGAAATTTTTTAGCTGTGGAAGGTCGTAACACGTTGCTTCCATCCAATCATCGTACGAACGTCGAAATGGAGATAACCGATTGAGGAATACAAAAACAACTACAACTGCTTAGTAGTGAAAAGTCATCAGAACAAGATGGGATGCATATAATCTTCTACAAAGGTTACGCTAAAGAACTTGCTTCTATTCTAGCAGCAGTATCGTAGATCGGCTGAGCAACTGAGGCAACATAGCGATTTCCAAAAGTAGCAGGTCATTCACGTTGTAAAAGAAGTGTCGGAGGACAGATTCACACAAGTATAGACCTGTATCGTTGACGTTAGTCTGTTGTAGTATTACGGAACATGATTTACGCTTATCATTGTGACGTTTTTGGAGAACGAAAATCTCCTCCATAAAAATAAACATAGAAGCTGCAAACAGAGATCTTACGAAACTGAGCTCGACCTGTTCCTCCATGAGATCCATAGTGCTGTAGGCTCTGGTTGAGGTAGAGTTCCTTGACTTCAAGAAGGCATTTGACACCGTCCTGTACTCTAGGATATAGGAAAAAAGTATGAACTTACCGAGTATCGGACCAGATTTGCGACTTGATCCATGACTGACGCGTAGACAGAACTCTTGACGGAACAAAATCGACAAATGTAAGGCAGTTACTGAAGTACCCCAAGGGAGTGTTATAGGACCCGTACTGTTTACAATGTACATGTATGGTCTACTAGAAAGCGTCGGATGCTGTTTAAGACTGTTCGCAGATGATGCGGTTGTCCATAACAAAGTAGCAACTACAGAAGACAGTATCGATTTGAAGAATTACCTGCAGAGCATTGACAAATGGTGCAGGATCTGGCGGTTGACCATTTTGCGCATACATGGGAGCAGAAATCATTACTGTACAACTACACTCTTGATGACAAATTGCTAGGGACAATATCCACCGTAAAATATCTATGAGTAACTATCCAGAGGTTCCTTAGGTGGAGTTAGCACACAAAAACCAGTACTAGGAAAAATAGATGCCAGGCTGAGATTCTTAAGGGAGTGTAACACGGTGTGCGGACATTTGCCACGGTTCTACCTGCTCCGAACGGTTGGGTCCCTTGTCACCCCCTCCCCCTCCCCTCCTACTCCTCCTCAAGCGCCGCCCGACCGGCAGTAAAGGTACTTACTGAGCCTTTCCGCCGGTTTTCTTAACATAGGACCAGAATCTCTATGGGTTTTTCGCCACATTTCTAGAGATACCTGCGTTGTGGAAACTATTAAATGCATCTCGCATTGAAATCCGTACCAAATTTAGAGCCACAGTAAAACTTCGCCAACCTTGAAGAATTCGCGTTCGTCTAAATTATACCTGCCTTTTTCGGTGCTCCTGCAGCAGCTTCCTGTCGTGTTTTGTGTATCATGGGGGATCCGTTCCGTCTGATATTAATTTATTTAGTATGAATCTCTCGAGTGCTGTTGATACTATTTCTTTGAACTTAAGCCACATGTGGTCTTTACTTACATAGTTTGGAAGGATTGGAGACTGTCTCTTAAAAAGACGTCAACCTAATTTTTAGTATATTTCGAGTTTAGTTTTGGCGAATTTCTTTGTTACGGAATTGAGCCTCCCGACGACTGTGTGTTCACTAATCCCTGTACCCGTCATGATGTTCAGAATTATTTGTGGCTAAGAGGTCAAGAGTGTTTTCGTAATCATTTACAATTTGAATGGCCTCGTGAACTAATTGTTCAAAATAATTTTATAAAAAGCATTTACAACAATTATGGAAGTTGTTTTCTATCTACAGTAGGGTCTGAAAATTTATTTTTGTCTACATACGACAGGTAGATTGAAGTCACTGCCAACTATAATTGTATGAGTAGGTTACCTATTTGCGATGAGACTCGAGATTTCTTTGAAATGTTCAGCAACTGTTTCATCAGAGACTGGGGGTTGGTAAAAGGAGCCAGTTATTAATTTATTCCTGTTGTCGAATTAGCCTCTGTCCATACTAAGTAGTTGCTTCAATGTCGCTTGTGAGCTGGAACACACATTACATTATTTTTCCTTAAGCTGTTCTTCTTGTTTCTGTTGTAGTGGAGATCATTGCAATTACAGATTTTCCCTCAAAAACCTAGGATGCTTTCTCTGTGACCCTGTAAATACCAGACCTAAACAATGTAGAACAACAACGTACGGTACAAGCATAGCATTCTGTATTATTTATTTTCCTTATTTCTAACATTTTAAAATTGTACGTCGACCTTAGATGACATGTCAATCATAGATGTTCTTATCTCTGTTTATTAACGTACTTTCAGTCATGTTTTGAACATTGTCCCGCTACATTTTATTAACTAAAGTTTCACAGCAAGGGATATCGGATTTTAGGGAGTAAATTAATATGGAGTATGTCGTTCTCCTTTTCAAATATTCACATACCCATTTCTTCTTTCCTTATTGTCTTTTGGGCATGCAGTTGTAGTAATTAAAGTAGGCACAAATGCAGCAATCAAAAAGAAATGATTAGCGTACATTCGCATTCTGTTTACAGCGTTTCTTTCTTGTTGCTCCCAAGGCGATGGACTGTTTCTATCGCAATCAGTAAGCGTAAAAGGAAGCTACCGTACAGACAGAGGGATCTATATTTATACTTGTCAGAACTAATTAAATACTGACATAATCATCGGAATTGCTTTCGTTTCCCAAACGATATAAGTAATTCGATTTCGGAAAAGAAGCTCTGTATTTCGCCAAGATGTCGAAGAAGAAGGTACCTTACGTACTGGTTGTATCCAGTAAGATGTGGAGACGGCGGTTTGAAAGCGTACAGACGAAGCACAAGGAAGGGCGTCCCTTACCTGAGGGATTGCTACCTGGCCAAGGGGCAAGTTTGGCAAATCTCCGACGTGCAAATGTCCGGCGTGGCAAATGTCTAGCATTCGTGTAACACATCTACAAGGAAGTGGCTTACAAGGCGCTTGTTTGAATGATTCTTGAATGTTGTTACCAATCTGGGATCCGTACCCGGTAGTACTGATAGAAGAGATAGAGGACATCCAATGAAGAGCGGCGCACTGGTTCAGTCGGCGCGAGAGTGTTACAGAGATGCTCAATAAATTTCATGTGGCAGACGTTACAAGAGACACGTTGTGCATCACGAATAGATTTACTATTGAAATTTCGAGAGCACTGTCCAGGAAGAGTCGGATAGCAAACTACCATGCAAATGACCATGAGGAGAAAATTCGAAACATTAGGGCTAATACAGAGACTTGCCGACAATCATTATTCCCAAGCGCCATTCTAGTGTAGGACAGACAATCAGGAATCAGTTAGTAGTACCAGACGTACCTTCCTCCAATGACCATTAAGTGTCTTGCGGAGTATGATGTTAATGTACATTAAATCTTGAGCCGTGCGTCGCTCGGGTTCAAGCTGTTTATTGCTTACCATCGTATCACCGGGTAGCCGATTTAGCAGCGTTGAGGTCGGAGGATCGTTATAAGAAATGAACCGTTGAATTTGGGTCCTTGGTTAATGATTTGCAGTTTAAAATTACATGTTTAGAACATGATGGAAAAAGGAGAGAGGATCAGGCCTCGCAATCTCCAAAGGGGCGTGGGAGCCAGTCCGGGAGTTATGCTTTTGTGCCTTCCGGTAAGTTGGATGCAGCGTTTGCTAAGTTGCCTAACTCTTTGATGCACCTCCTTCGTGACATCACAGAATTACTTACAGATCGACTCGAGCAAATTGAAAGCTTATTATGGTTGTTGGTTTGCCTTGAGCAACACGCTGCTGCCTTTGGCATTTCGCATCGTTTTGTCACTATTATATCCGTTAGCTAGAGGCGGATTGAGGACCGTCGTATCCCGAACCACTGCAGAGGGTTTCTCTCTGCAGCAATTGACGATGGGGGTTCGCGAACAACTCAAGTGTCGCTATATCTGGCAGATGCAGCAAGATGAGGCGTTACATCAATACGTGGACAGAGTCAAGACTGCCTGCTTGGACTTGTTGGTCAATTTGCGAGAGAGGGAGTTGGTTTCTATTGTCCTAAGGGGAATTCGAGCCGTGGATATAAGTCGACTTTGTTTTTTGTGATCCTCCTTCACACTGGGAAGAACTTGGTGCTGCCGTTACTGCTCGCGGACGAGGGATGGCATAAGAGTATAAAGCCCGCAGTTGTTGTCAAGGAAAACTCCGAATTAACGACATCGGCGGAGGCTACTAAGAGGGAAGCGCGGCGTTGTTTCACTTGTGGCCAGACAGGTCATTTAATTCGTTCTTGCCTTCAACCGCGCGTGCCCGGAGTCGAGAAATGACGACGGGCTGAGCAGCGACTTCGGAATCCAGCCTTTAAGCATTGGTGTACTGTTGTCGCCGCCCCATCATCACCGTCTCTGCCTTATACTTGTTCACAGGTAGGTGGCCGCGAAACTATTTGTGCCCTTTTGGATTCTGGTAGCTCTTTCTCATTGTTGAGCTTGGAAGGATTTCTTGAATTTGGCCAGTGGCCAATGGTTTCTTGAATGTGGCCTCTTGAGCTTCCAAATTTTCATGATCTCTCAACAGACACTATCTACACTCCTGGAAATGGAAAAAAGAACACATTGACACCGGTGTCAGACCCACCATACTTGCTCCGGACACTGCGAAAGGGCTGTACAAGCAATGATCATACGCACGGCACAGCGGACACACCAGGAACCGCGGTGTTGGCCGTCGAATGGCGCTAGCTGCGCAGCATTTGTGCACCGCCGCCGTCAGTGTCAGCCATTTTGCCGTGGCATACGGAGCTCCATCGCAGTCTTTAACACTGGTAGCATGCTGCGACAGCGTGGACGTGAACCGTATGTGCAGTTGACGGACTTTGAGCGAGGGTGTATAGAGGGCATGTGGGAAGCCGGGTGGACGTACCGCCGAATTGCTCAACACGTGGGGCGTGAGGTCTCCACAGTGCATCGATGTTGTCGCCAGTGGTCAGCGGAAGGTGCACGTGCCTGTCGACCTGGGACCGGATCACAGCGACGGACGGATGCACGCCAAGACCGTAGGATCCTACGCAGTGCCGTAGGGGACCGCACCGCCAGTTCCCAGCAAATTAGGGACACTGTTGCTCCTGGGGTATCGGCGAGGACCATTCGCAACCGTCTCCATGAAGCTGGGCTACGGTCCCGCACACCGTTAGGCCGTCTTCCGCTCACGCCCCAACATCGTGCAGCCCGCCTCCAGTGATGTCGCGACAGGCGTGAATGGAGGGACGAATGGAGACGTGTCGTCTTCAGCGATGAGAGTCGCTTCTGCCTTGGTGCCAATGATGGTCGTATGCGTGTTTGGCACCGTGCAGGTGAGCGCCACAATCAGGACTGCATACGACTGAGGCACACAGGGCCAAAACCCGGCATCATGGTGTGGAGAGCGATCTTCTACACTGGCCGTACACCTCTGGTGATCGTCGAGGGGACACTGAATAGTGTACCAACAGGACAATGCACATCCGCATGTATCCCGTGCCACCCAACGTGCTCTAGAAGGTGTAAGTCAACTACCCTGGCCAGCAAGATCTCCGGATCTGTCCCCCATTGAGCATGTTTGGGACTGGATGAAGCGTCGTCTCACGCGGTCTGCACGTCCAGCACGAACGCTGGTCGAACTGAGGCGCCAGGTGGAAATGGCATGGCAAGCCGTTCCACAGGACTACATCCAGCATCTCTACGATCGTCTCCAATGGAGAATAGCAGCCTGCGTTGCTGCGATATGTGGATACACACTGTACTAGTGCCGACATTGTGCATGCTCTGTTGCCTGTGTGTGTGTGCCTGTGGTTCTGTCAGTGTGATCATGTGATGTATCTGAATGTGTCAATAAAGTTTCCCCTTCCTGGGACAATGAATTCACGGTGTTCTTATTTCAATTTCCAGGAGTGTATTTGTAGTAGAATTACAGCAAACTGCGAAACCTAACTAGTGAAAGCACAGAACTATGACACTGTGATCGACACATTGGTTCTGCCATTCGCGATTTTAGCTGTTACGTCGGTTGATGTTTCTTTATAAATAATTCTAGAAATTTACAACAGAAGGCAGCACCCATCAAGCAGCAGGTAGCTAGGCGTCTGTATGTTGTTCTTATGGATAAAGGGCAACAAGTAGATTCCAAATTGCTAAATTTTCGGAAAGCGTTTGACACGGTGCCCGTTAGCAGGCTATAAAGAAGAGACGAGCATAAGAAGTAGATTCAGAGTTATTTGAGTGACTCAAGGACGTCTTAAGGATGTTGTCCTCGATGACGAATGTTCATCAGAGACAAGAATATCGTCAGAAATGACCCAGGGAAGTGTGACAGGACCTCTGTTGCTCAGCCGGCTGATGTGGCCGAGCGGTTCTAGGCGCCTCAGTCTGGAAGCGCGCGACCGCTTCGGCTGCAGGTTCGATTCCTGCCTCGGGCATGGATGTGTGCGATGTCCTTAGGTTAGTTAGGTTTAAGTAGTTCTAAGTTCTAGGGGACTGATGACCTCAGATGTTAAGTACCATAGTGCTCAGAGCCATTTGAACCATCTGTTGCTCACTTATATTCATCAATGATTTCGGTGACAGGGCGGGCAGCAGTGTGCGGTTGTTTGCTGATGATGCTGTGGTGTACAGTGAGATGTTGTCGTTGAGCGACTGTAGGACGTAACAAGATAAATTAGACAAGATTTCTAGTTTGTGTGATGAATGGCAGCTAGCTCTAAGCGTAGAAAAACGAAAGTTAACGCGGATGAGTAGGAAAAATAAACCCATAGTGTTGGGATTAGTAATGTCCTCCTTGACACAGTGAAATTGTTTACATACGTTGCAGAGCGTTAAGAAATGAAACGAGCATGCGAGTAGTAGGAAAGGCGAATGGTCGTCTCTGTTTATTGGGATAATCCTAGGAAATGGTGGTTCATCTGTAAAGGACAGCACACATAAGACTCCAGTTCTTGAGAACTGCTCGATTGCTTGGGATCCGTATCAGGCCGGATTACATCTACATCTACATTTATACTCCGCAAGCCACCCAACGGTGTGTAGCGGACGGCACTTTACGTGCCACTGTCATTACCTCCCTTTCCTGTCCCAGTCGCGTATGGTTCGCAGGAAGAACAACTGCCGGAAAGCCTCCGTGCGCCCTCGAATCTCTCTAATTTTACATTCGTGATCTCCTCGGGAGGTATAAGTAGGGGGAAGCAACATATTTCGTCACCTCATCCAGAATCGCATCCTCTCGAAAACTGGACAGCAAGCTACACCGCGATGCAGAGCGCCTCTCTTGAGTTTGCTAAACATCTCCGTAACGCTATCACGCTTACCATATAACCCTGTGCCGAAACATGATGCTCTTCTTTGGATCTTCTCCATCACCTCTGTCAACCCGACCTGGCATGGATCCCACACTGATGAGCAATACTCAAGTATAGGTCGAACGAGTGTTTTGTAAGCCACCTCCTTTGTTGGTGAACTACATTCTCTAAGGACTCTCCCAATGAATCTCAACCTGGCACCCGACTTACCAATAATTAATTTTATATGATCATTCCACTTCAAATCGTTCCGTACGCATACTCCCAGACACTTTACAGAAGTGACTGCTACCTGTGTTTGTTCCGCTATTATATAATCATACACTAAAGGATCCTTCTTTCTATGCATTCGCAATTCATTACATTTGTGTATGTTAAGGGTCAGTTGCCACTCCCTGTACCAAGTGCCTACCCGCTGCAGATCTTCCTGTATTTCGCTGCAATTTTCTAATGCTGCAATACTACAGCCTCATCCACGAATAGCCGCATGGAACTTCCGACACTATCTGCTAGGTCATTTTTATATATTGTGAAAAACAATGGTCCCATAACACTCCCCTGTGGCACGCCTGAGATTACTTTAACGTCTGTAAACGTCTATCCATTGAGAACAACACGCTGTGTTCTGTTTGCTAAAAACTCTTCAATCCAGCCACACAGTTGGTCTGATATTCCGTAGGCTCTTACTTTGTTTATCAGGCGACCGTGCGGAACCGTATCGAACGTCTTCCGGAAGTCAAAGAAATTAGCATATACCTGGGAGCTTGTATCTAATATTTTCTGGGTCTCATGAACAAATAAAGCGAGTTTTTGCAGAAATGACATGATACGCGAGCAAAGGAGGACATCGAAGTATTTAAGTGACAGGCTACTAGATTTGTGACAGGTAGACTCTTAACAACGCAGAGATGTTTCGGGAAGTGAGATGGGAATCTCTGGAGGGAAGGCGACATTTTTTCGAGCGAAAACTATTCAAAAAATTCAAAGTAACTGCAACTGAACCTGAATGCACCATCGTTCTGCTGCCTCCAACATACACTGCGCACAAGGACCTGTAAGATACGAGAAATTAGGGCTCATACGAAGGCATACACATAGGTTTCTGCGTTCGTTCTGCTTGCGAGTGGATCAGGAAAGAAAATGACTAGGTGGTACGGTCTGCCTTCGACCTTCCATGAGGTGGATTGTGGAGAATGAATGTAGATATTAATGTGTACTACTGGCCATTAAAATTGCTACACCAAGAAGATGACGTGCTACAAACGCGAAACTTAACCGACAAGAAGGAGATGCTGTGATATGCAAATTATTAGCATTTTAGAGCATTCACACAATGTTGGTGCCGGTGGTGACACCTACAACGGGCTGGCATTTGGAAAGTTTCCAACCGATTTCTCATACACAAAAAGCAGTTGATCGTCGTTCCCTGGTGAAATGTTGTTGACGTGCCTCGAGTAAGGAGCAGAAATGCGTGCCATCACGTTTCCGACTTTGATAACCGTCTTATTGTAGCCTATCGTGATTGCGGTTTATCGTATCGTGACATTGCTGCTCGCGTTGGTCGAGATCCAATGACTGTTGGCAGAATATGGGTTCAGGAGTGTTAGACGGAACGCCGTGCTGGATCCCAACGGCCTCGTATCACTAGGAGTCGAGGTGACAGGCATCTTATCCTCATGGCTGTAATGGATCGTGCAGCCATGTCTACATGCCTGAGTCAACAGATGGGGACAAGAACGATCTACACGAACAGTTCGACGACGTTTGTAGCAGCATGGACTATCAGCTCGGAGACCATGGCTGCGGTTACTCTTGACACTGCATTGCAGGCAGGAGCGCCTTCGATGGTGTACTCAACGACGAACCTGGGTGCACGAATGGCAAAACGTCATTTTCTCGACTGACTCCAGGTTCTGTTTACAGCTTCATGATGATCACATCCGTGTTTGGCGACATCGCGGTGAACGCACATTGGAAGCGTGTATTTGTCATCGTCATACTGTCTTATCACACAGCGTGATGGTACGGGCTGCCATTGGTTACACGTCTCGGTCGCCTCTTGTTCACATTGACTGCACTTTGAACAGTGGACGTTACATTTCAGATGTTATGACTCGTGGCTCTACCCTTCATTTGATCCCTGCAAAACCCAACATTTCAGCAGGATAATGCACGACCGTATGTTTCCAGGTGCTGTAAGGGCCTTTCTCGATGCAGAAAATGTTAGACTGTTGCCATGGCCAGCACATTCTTTAGGTCTCTCACCAATTGAAAATGTCTGTTAAATGGTGGCCGAGCAACTGCCTCGTGACAATATGCCAGTCACTACTCTTGATGAACTGTGATATTTTGTTGAAGCTGCATCGGCGGCATTACCTGTACACGCCTTCGAAGATCTGTCTCAACGCACAGGCGTATCAAGGTCGTTATTAAGGCTGGAGGTGGTTGTTCTGGGTACTAATTTCTCAGGAGCTATGCACCCAAATTGCGTGAAAATGTAATCACATGACAGTGCTAGTATATTTATCCAATGAATAACCGTTTATCATCTGCATTTCTCCTTGGTGTAGCAATTTTAATGGCCAGTGGTATAGTTGTAGATACGAAATGCGTCGTCTTTTCCAGCGATAGGTGTCGTCGAGAAAATCGAAGCCCGAGCCACACTCGGGCGCAGTATTTCCAGTCGAACCAGTGTGGCCCGAGTTACCCTCGGGCGTGGCCGCCAAAGTGTTTAGCACGTCGCGAACTACTTGCCGTCGCGGTGCAGACGGAGGAGGCCGCAGCTAGCGGGCCGCCCCGCGCCGGGTGAGGCTGCAGCCCGCGCCCCTCGGCCCGCGTGCCCCGGCCGGCCAGTCGGCGGTGTCAGCTGTCAGCCGCAGAGCGCAGCCGGCGCGGGCGTGTATCACTGTATGATGCACGAGTGCCGCGGCGCCGCGCGCAGCGCGCCCGCCGGCCCGCCTAGTAACTAATTGCCGCTGTCCGCGCCCGCCCCGGCGATGTTCGGCTCTCATCAATCTGGCAACGCCGCCCAGCTGCGCCCGCCGCCGGCGCTGTTGCCACGTCCCACGCTGTTGCCATGTCCCGTAAGTCAGCTGATTTATGGCCGCTCGGCGGCCGGCGCGCTCTCGCCCTCCCGCCCTCTGCCGCCCCCGGCACTCGCCACATCCTCGCCAATTTGTCCGATCATTGCTGCAGATACGTCCTTTATTTGAGATGAGGCTCCAAATAGCCGCCTCTCCTCCCGTGTATTCACCTCTGCAATACAGTCCTGCGATACCGCGTGAAAGTGAATTTGGCTTTCGAAACCTCACTGGGGAACTTCTTTTTTGCCTGTTCTTCACACAGATTTATTGTCACCCTCTAAGGTCTCAAACGATGTTACTTTAATATACTGGGAGAACGTTAATAAAACTGAAAAACTTCAGGGACAGGTTCAAATGGCTCTGAGCACTATGGGACTTAACATCTATCGTCATCAGTCCCCTAGAACTTAGAACTACTTAAACCTAACTAACCTAAAGACATCACACAACACCCAGTCATCATGAGGCAGAGAAAATCCCTGACCCCGCCTTGAATCTAACCCGGGAACCCGGGCGTGGGAAGCGAGAACGCTACCGCACGACTGCGAGCTGCGGGCAAGGACACATTCCTGACTGCTAGTGGAGCAAGTGTAAGTAGGCTGTTTAGGTTTTTACGTTGGTAACGTCACATAGTGCCCTGCATGAAAATCACTGGTTGTACTGTGTGCAGTCTGTGGCTGGTTGGCATTGTTGGAATATTCGCTACTGTAGTGTTGGGCAGTTGGATGTGGCCAGCGCATAGCGTTGCGCAGTTGGAGGCGAGCCCCCAGCAGTGGTGGATGTGGGGAGAGAGATGGCAGAATTTTGAGAGTGAACAATCTGGACGTGTGTCCCCCAGAAAAAAGAAATTTGTAAGACTGGATCTCATGAACTGATTTATATATATATATATATATATATATATATATATATATATATATATATATATATATAATGACATTTGAACATTATTAAAGTAAATACATTGTTTGTTCTCTATCAAAATATTTCATATGCTAACTATGCCTGTCAGTAGTCAGTGACTTCTTTTATTTAGCTGGCAGTATTGGCGCTCATTCTATTACAGTATTTCAATTAATGAATATTTTTGTGATTTAAGTGATTCGTGAAACATATAGGTTAATGTTAACCAGGGCAATTCTTTTGTAAGGATTATTGAAAGTCAGATTGCATTGTGCTAAATATATTGTGTGCCAGTTTATTGATGATCTGAATAAGTAAAGAGAGAAATGTCTGTGCACATTCAGTTTTGCTCTGCTGTTTGATAATCAAATAACGTAATGGGTTTATCACATCAATGATTCATAAATTTTTCTAAGGGAAGGTTTCACAATAAATGCCCTGTGGACATGTTTTGGGAAGTGCATTGTTGCCACAGTAGATGGTGGTGACGAAAGAGAGTTTCTCTGAAAACATTTGTGTGTTGCAGGTGATATGGATAGTAGCGGTTGTCATGCAGCATATTCACAAACATCCTTTGGCTTATACCGTGTTGCTGGCCGGGGTGGCTGAGTGGTCCTAGGCGCTATAGTCTGGAACTGCAGGACTGCTACGGTCACAGGTTTGAATCCTGCCTCGGGCATCAATGTTGTGATGTCCTTAGGTTAGTTAGGTTTAATTAGTTCTAAGTCTAGGGGACTGATGACCTTAGAAGTTAAGTCTCATAGTGCTCAGAGCCATTTGAACCATTTTATACCATATTGGCAGACCACTTTCCTGGAGCTTGTACTAAGGTTTGTCTCAATATCCTGTACAACCCAGTCCTCCATATCTGGTGTATGTTCAGTCCATCACCTCCCTGCCCGTTCATCAGTCTGAAAGTAGCCATGATCACACAAACTCCCTAAAGGCTTTAAAATCTTGTGAGATGTGGTTCGTGTCCATGAAGGTACGAGGGCTATTCGGAAAGTTAGGTCTGATGTGGTGCGAAATGGAAACCACAGAGAAAATCTGATGAAGCTTTACACAGATGTGTTTGGCAGTGTGTCCAGTATGCCCATCGTTCGTGTCACGTCTCTCTTTTTAAGTCCTGAGTGCATTTATTCTATTGTACGTTAACTGGGGACCTAGAAACGACAGAGGCTGCGTCCCCGCTGCAGCTGCAGTGGTCCACAACCCCACGACGACTACCGCAGTCCACTTCATCCCTCCACCGCCCCACACTGAACCCAGGGTTACTGTGCAGTTCGACCCCCAGTGGACGCCCCAGGGAATCTCTCACACCAGACGAGTGAAACCCCTGTGTTTGCATGGTAGAGGGATGGTGGTGTACGCATACATGGAGAACTTGCTTGTGCAGCAATCGCTGACATAGTGAAACTGAGGCAGAATAAAGGGAACCAGCATGCATTTGCTTTAGCAGATGGAAAACCGCCTAAAAACCATCCACAGACTGGCCAGTTCAGTGGACCTCGACACAAATCCGCCAGGCTGATTCGTGCCGGGGACCAGGCGCTTCATTCCGCCAGGATATCCTGAGTGCGTAGTGAGCACGTGAAGATACTTAGAACCACAGTGTCTCTTGCCAAGTGTGAGAAACGGGTGAGAGATTTCGCCTGATATCATACAGCCCACGTAACATAACTGTCATGCTTTTACTTCTGCTTGAAAACTCTGAAGGGTCAATGAAGATGCTACTGCAGCGTTTTCGATGGGAAATGTTTAATCACCCACAATAGAGTCCATAATAGACTCTAAAAAGACTCCATTGTTAATAAAACTGAGTATCACAAAGTTTTTGAGAAGTATGTAACCCTGAAACTAATAGGAAGAGATTGGGTATCTCAAGATTGGAAAGAAGAAGCCAAGCGGCATATGAAGTCAGCTTGTCTGCTCTGCCTCAAACTATCAGTACGTAAACGCATAATCTACCGGCAAATGAAGGCAGGCAAAGTGGTGGTCAAAAGCGAACTTGGTTACAGCATACCTATGGGAGCAGAGAGACCAATTTCTAAGGTCAGCAGGAAACTGGCGGAGATAAACTGTTACTAGTATATCAATAAAGGCAGAGAATCTTAGAGATGTTGACAGGTTGCTAGTGAAACATTTTGGAGAAAACTGCAAGGATTTTCCCGCACTTGACCGGTACTAAAATGTGACTCAGATTTGCCTGATGATCGATGTAAGTGTGAAACAGGGTAGAATGATTTTGGCAATGATCTATTTGCGATCACATTTACGCCTATTTAGATGTAGATTTTCAAGTCTAAATTACAGTTTAAAGTTCCTCTGGCAATTTTATCATAACATAAGGACTTTAAAACATAAACAGGTTTCATTACTACTCAAAATCCTGTAAATGTGCAAAACAGGTTACACAAAATTAAAATAGATGCGTCATTTTGTGTGTTGCAATCAGAATATTGTAGCTTTTTTTCTGTTTTTAATAATGCAATAGAGTTTTAAACTTAATTTCTTTCACTTACTGGCCAAGTTACTACAATTTACTAGCCTGTGCTCCTGTAAAAGATCCAGATCACTATGAAGTGAAACCCTTTGCATAAAAAAAACGGACACCTGCAAGCGTCGTCGTGTCACAAGTGGACATCTACGCATCTTTGTTTCAAAGATTGATATATGTATCTTCTAACCCAATTTTAATTGGTTTGTCTGATAAAACTGATAATGGGTACTTTGCAGAACCAGTCCAGTAGTATTGAAGTTGATGATGCCTAAAGCAGGATGGAAATAAATTAGCTCCACACTTTGTAATGAAAAATAACGATTATCTCAATTTGTTGTAAACGTTGGAGTCCATCTTTGGTACTTAGCTTCTCACATGCACAGTTGGCATTTCACCATAGGTCCTGTTTTTCCGGTTGGATAATTGGAGTCAGGTAGGGACACTATACTGCCCAAAGTGACGTCGAAATGAAAAACTTACAGCCGGCTTTTGAGGCACACGTAATTTTTATTGACTAGCGGAGGGATAGGGGCAAGAGTGGGATGGTTTGGTGGCGGGTGGGGGGGGGGGGGGTGGCTAGGCAGGGGAACAATAACTCCCTTACGTCTTTGATTTTATCCATAGTGTATGAGAGGTCGTGGTTGTGAATGTCAATGTTAAAAAAATATATCGGATCAACCGCTTGTTTATAGTGTAAAACATTAAGATTGAGGCGTTTCAGAAGTCAAGCTTCCATCATCAGAATAATAAAAAGGAAAGAAACTGTTAAAACTCGGTAAAATGGCACATGCACCAGGCACAATAAAATTGATAATAAAATTAAAACATCGTCGTTACTTCCCTTGTTGCAGGCGTGTCTTCCAAGGTGCATCTCCACACCGTCGTAAAAATATAAAAAACTCTAAAATGATGTCGCCTATGGTGCTCAACATCTAATCACGTGGCTCTCTCCTCTATCGTCGTAAACCGCCCGTGCGTCTTCGTTGATACCACACACCACGTAGCCAAACACGAGACTGAAACGCGAATGAGCTCACGCGCAAGTAAACAAGGAAGTCACAGAGATGTCTATACAAACATATAACGTATACATGTTCCAAGGACCTCATGAAATGATGGTATCCTGCCAATTGCTAAAAATGTAGCTACTAAAAGAAACCAGTGAAATGTTTGAAAAAGTTCTTTGTATCACGAGTCAGCTGTTCATTCAGTGTGTTCTGATTATCCACGCCATGTATGGTAATTTCCAGCTGTTCTAGTAGATCCAGCTTTTTGCCTTTGTCCTGTCTATGTAAAATAACGAGATCCTGGTCTGTTTCCAACATGGGGTGTCACGTTTCCCAAATACGAGTGGCTACAGCTGACTCGAAATTATTAAGCCGGAAAGCATCGCTATGTTCTTTGTAACGTACTTTAAAGGACCTACCAGTTTGGCCTACATAGCTTGCCTTGCACGTGTTACACTGAATTTTGTAGACCCCATCTCTCTCATATTTATCGCCTTTCCTGCTGTAAATTATTTCTTAGTTTAAACCGCAGCGTATGATTGGTCTTTAGCGAATTTTAACAGGTTCTTTACTTTTTATTATTCTGATGATGGAAGCTTGACTTCCGAAACGCGTCAGTGTTAGTGTTTACGCTATAAACAAGTGGTTGAGCCGATATATTTTTTAACATTTCCCTCGCGTCTCCCATTCCTTGGGTCCATGCCTGATCCACACTGATACTACAATGTAGACTTTCACAGCCGGAAATATCATGTCCATTATAATTATCCGGGCTGTTATGCCATGGTCGGTTGATGAATTTTGTGTTAATTCCCAACGTGCCAGTGGGTGTGTTGGACCTTCCATCGAGCTACGGACCCCCTTGCAGATGTCTCCCGCAGTCGGAGACGAAACGTCGGGAATTAACACAAAATTCGTCAACCGACCACGGCATAACAGCCTGGATAATTGTAATGGACCTGATCCACACTGCTATGTAGATGATGACATGACACTTACGACCGTGGTCCGCGCTCCAACAACGTGACTATCGCGCGTTTATCACCACACCACACGCGCTTCATCGGGTACAATGGGACAAAACACTGTGGTGTCCCAAACCGACCCCGCAGCAACAGGCCGTGCCGGTATTTCAGCGGGTCGCGACCCCCTGACAGCGCTGCGGCGGGATCGCTCATTGTTGCAGGCCCGGCGGAAGCGGCGAGCAGGGGCGGTGTGGCCGCTTGTGTATACGCTCTGTTTTTTGTGCGTCGCCGTTGTTGTTGTTGTTGTTGTTGCTGTGTGCGCTGACGCGTGCGTGCCCAGCGCCCATACTGCGAAAAAAGGAGCTGAAGCGGCAAAAAAAAAGGAAAGTAAAAAAAAAAAGGAGTGGTGTAGCAGCAGGAGGAGGAGGAGGAGGAGGAGGACGGCACCCACGCTGCAGTTATTTTCCATCGGAGCCACAGACAGCGCTTCCGCCGGCAGCATTGTGCGGCGTGCGGAGGAAGCTGACAATCACCGTAATGGCCGCGCCATTGTGCGCATGCGCGAACCTCCGCGTTTTCATTAGCACGGGCCCGGCTCGCCAGCTTCCATCTGGCCCGCTGCTGCCAACACGCTCACGCACACGCCAATGCATATAATCTCTCTCTCTCTCTCTCTCTCTCTCTCTCTCACCTTCCTTCCCTCCCTCTCTCTCTCCCTCACTCTTCTTCTCCTTCTCTACATTATCCCTCTTGCCAAACACAAACACGGAGGGTAAAAGGAGGACGAAGAAATAATGTGTATCTAGTGTGCATGAAATGTTAGTGGTTTCAGTATTTCAGGCTTTCGTTGTTAATAGGACGACTAATATGTCTCACTAAGGTAACACGCAGTTTTGGTCATGGGTCTTACTGGTGATTTTATCTACCGAGAACCTTCTGGAACTTAAAGAAAACTTCTAAGGACCAATGGGTGGGTGTGTAGAAAGCTGACTTGTTTTTATAGCTACTACCATGAACTTGTTATATTGTTGTTGTTAAGTCCAGAGACTGGTTTGATGAATCTCTCCATGCTACTCTACCCTGTGCAAGCTTCATCATCTCCCAGTACCTACTGAAACCTACATCCTTCTGAATCTGTTTAGTTTATTCATCTCTTCGTGCCCGCAGCTCGTGGTCCAGCGGTAGCGTCCTCGCTTCCTGCGCATGGAGTCCCGGGTTCGATTCCTGGGGCGGTCAGGGATTTTTCTCTGCTCGTGATTAATGGGTGTCGTGTGTTCGTCATGATCATTTCATCAACATTTTCTCGCAAGTCGCCTAAGTGGCGTCAAATAATAACGACATGCAATACGGCGGCCGAACTTCCCTGCACGGGGCCTCCTGGTCAACAATGCCATATGGTCATTCGATCTCTTGGTGTCCCTCTAAGATTTTTACGTTCCACGCTTCCCTCCAATACTAAATTGGTGCTCTCTTGACGTCTCAGAATATGCCCTACCAACCGATCCCTTCTTCTAGTCAAGTTTGCCATAAACTCCTCCCCAATTCTATTCAATACCTCCTCAGTAGTTATGTGATCTACCCATCTAGTCTTCAGCATTCTTCTGTAACACCACATTTCGAAAGCTTCTATTCTCTTCTTGTCTAAACTATTTATCGTCCGCATTTCACTTCCATACAAGGCTACACTCCATACAAATATTTTCAGAAACGGCTTCCTGACACTTAAATCTATACTCGACGTTAAAAAATTTCTCTTCATCAGCCACGCTTTCCTTGCCATTGCCAGTCTACATTTTATATCCACTCTACTTCGTCCATCATCAGTTATTTTGCTCCCCATATAGCAAAGCTCGTTTACTACTTTAAGCGTCTCATTTCGTAATATAATTCCCGCAGCATCACCCGATTTAATTCGACTACATTCCATTATCCTTGTTTTGCTTTTGTTGATGTTCATCTTATATCCTCCTTTCATGAGACTGCCCATTCCGTTCAGCTGCTCTTCCAGGTCCTTTGCTGTCTCTGACAGAATTACAATGTCATCGGCGAACCTAAAAAAATTTATTTTTTCTCCATGCACTTGATTTTCTACTCCAAATTTTTATTTTGTTTCTTTCACTGCTTGCTCAATTTACAGATCGAATAACATTAGCGATAGGCTACAACCCTGTCTCAGTCCCTTCCCAACCACTGCTTTCCTTTTATGCCCCTCTACTCTTGTAAATGCCATGTTGTTTCTGTACAAATTGTAAATATCCTTTCGCTCCTCGTATTTTACCCCTGCCACCTTCAGAATTTGAAAGAGAGTATTCCAGTCAACGTTGTCAAAAACTTTCTCTAAGTCTACAAACGTTAGAAACGTGGGTTTGCCTTTCCTTAATTTTTCTTCTAAGGTAAGTCGTTGGGCCAGTATTGCCTCACGTATTCCAACATTTCTGCGGAATCCAAACTGATCTTCCCCGAGGTCGGCTTCTACCAGTTTTTCCATTTGTCTGTAAAGAATTCGTGTTAGTATTTTGCAGCCATGGCTTATTAAACTGATAGTTCGGTAATTTTCACATCTGTCAACACCTGCTTTCTTTGGGATTGGAATTACTATATTCTTCTTGAACTCTGTGGGTATTTCGCCTGTCTCCTACATCTTGCTCACCATATGGTAGAGTTCAGTGAAGCATGGCTCTCCCTAGGCTTTCAGTATTTGTAATGGAATGTTGTCTATTCCCGGGGCCTATATGAAAATCAAAGCATGTAACCATATTCTCCGATCAAGTTACTTCGCAACTTATGGATTGGGTATCGTTATATATTATAGATACCATTTTAAAATATTACTATACTCCTCAGAATCAGGAAAGAAGGACGAATATGTTGGAATAAACGTCTAAAAACGTAATAACTGCGATTCAGACTTGCAATCCGAGTGTTCCGTACACACTTACATATACAGATAGTTCAGCCACAGGTTTTGATGAGTGATTCTGCGCGTATGAGGTAACTGGTCGTATTATTTATTTGCGTGTAATAAGAAGCATATTTTTTTTACCTCGCCAAGGGAGCGTAGAATTCGATATGTGACATAAATTTCAACGTCATACCTCTATCTCTTACTGAGAAAAAAAGGGTCTCAACAGACGGAAAACAAATGGCGAAGAGAGAATATTATCTGATTTAACCGAAAATTAACAACGTTTCGAATTTTCGTATTTCATCTCCTTTGGAACCATATTTCTTGCCAAGCTCTATGATAACACGTCAACGGGAAGTACCCTACAGATTTCGATGAGTGAGTTTGCGAGTATCAAGATTTATAATTTAAACTGCCGCACCTTTTGAATGCACTGACGTAGAGCCGTAGATTTTTTGCACCTACAAGGGATCGCAGACTTAAGAGTCTGATATACAGGGTGAAGCATCTAAACTTTTCACCGCAAACATTGCCGAAACGTAAGTGCTATTGAAACACATTGTAATAATACTTAGAAAGTGTATTTTCTGTGCAAACATACGCATTTTAAGTGGAACAATGCCCACTGACGTTAACAAACTAAAAACAGTGTAAATTAGAATGTCATTGGAGTTTATTGTAGGATTCTAGTGCGAATCGTGTGCAAGACACCGTATTTTGAAAAGTTCCCGTACAGACCCTCGTACAGCGCCTGTGGTAGCACACACTAAAAACAACACAAGTGCTTACTCTAGTTATTTGGATTCTGACCACAACGAGACAACTGGCCATCGCAGATTGTGTTCAAAATGATCACCGGCAGAGGAAGTATACGCTTTCAGTCTGGTGTGGAAGGATTGCTGGACACGTGCTAACATTTCAGCGAAGAAGTCCAAACACACTGCAATAATACAGTTGTATATTATCGGATGCAGTTGGTGCGTCCTTGTAGATAGCTTTCCTCACAGAAAAAAGTCCACAGACGTCAAATCTGGGGAACGGACCGGCCAAGGTAAAGGTCCCATGCGTCCAACCCAGCGATTTTGAAGCAGTTCATTAAGACAAGCCGTAGTACCTCGTGCACTAATGGTTGGATAGCCATCACGTTGGTTCAACAGGATCCTTCTGTAGACGAATGTCTTCTAGCATCCGTGGAAGATGAGGCTGCGATACTTGTGCATGTTCAGCGTTCCGTCTACGAAAAACTAGCCTATGAGCTCTTTGTTCTCTGTCCCACTCAACATTTTTACATTCCATTCACGATTACGTTCCACCTGTCGAAGTCAACGGGGATTGTCAAAAGACCAATAGTGCATGTTTCGGTGGATTATCTGGCCACGATTGGTAAACGTCGCTTCGGAGAAGGAGCTTACGGCCACTCAACACCAAGGTTATCAACGGATAAACGTGGCTTTGGCGTTAAACAAGATGCTTATCTACGGTATCCTGTCTCAATGCCCATGTACAGAAGTTAACACGATTTTCATAGTCGTTTTAATGTAGCTCTTGATGGAGAGAGATGTGGTAAGAATAGAACCGATGTCAATGAAGAATGTGTGGGACACTTGCTTGAATCGTTCCACATCCGTGTGCGTTTGCGCTGGATCTAACGTGTGAATCAACGGCAACAGCAGCAAGAACATTAATTTCCCTCTCTTCTGCCTCCACTTGTTTCCTTCTGTTACGCTGTGTAGGTGTTAACACTGCCAATTCTCGAAACTGGTTAAACGGGTTGACAGCTTCTCGGGATGGGTTGATGTCTATTGGGATTTCTTGCTGCATATACCGTACAGGAATGAAATGCATTCTTCCTACACTCTCGATACACCATGAGAATGTCGGCCTTTTCTGGAATGGTAAATCGCATCGTCCACTCATGACCTATTGCTCGGACTGTCACACATTAACTGACTAGCAAGACACAATGCACGCAAGGAACATACAAGCCCATTGTAAGAAAACAGAACGACATATTACCTAGCAACTACACAGGTTCCATGGCACAAATAAATGTCGGCGTGAAAGCTTTCCAGAACAAGATATCTCGCAATCTATTCGCATCAAAATCCTGCTGCAAACATCACACACATTGTAATTTATACTACTTGTAGTTTTTTAATGTCAAGTCATTGTTCATTTGAAGAGTCTATACAAAAAATTCACTTTCTAAGTTGTTACGTATGAGGCGGAACTATGGGCCGCATGGAAAAAGGGTTACCCGGCTGAGTCACGCAATTTGACTCTTAGTCTGATCACGAGGAGTGGCCATTAATTGCACATGTTGATCACATAGGCTGACATGCGGGTCAATGAACTACACTTGACGGGATGTTTCTGGAAAATCTTAGATGATTAGAAAGTTTGTACACAGGAATACAATTAAATACTTAGCTTTAATTCAGCATCGGCCGTGAACGTCGATCTTGACTTTTTACAATAGTATTTACAAGTGCAGTTATACACTGAACACCGAATACTTTACAATTCTGATTGCTTCACACATATAGATCTATTGTCAATGCATGAACTGTATGTGGTGCCTGGGTAGGACTTAGCTACTGACTTAGCTGAAGGCTATGCTAACTAGCGTCTCTGTAAATGAGATCTCTAAGCTATAACAAGTTAACCATTCCTATTAAAGTCGGCTGTAGAACTGGCCAGAGCGCTAGCTTGTATCTTGCGACCAGCCGAGTGGCGGCGCTCGGTCTGCTTGCGTCGAGAGTGGCGACTCGCGGGTGCGACGGGTACAGTCGGACCGCGGCCGATTTGGAGCCTTCAGCCTAGCCAGTGTGGTGCCTTGCGGTGACACCACACAAGTATTATTACAATCCGTCTATTTGCAAAAATACGAGTCCCTGACTACCAGTCCATTCTGTGAAAATAATACATCAATAGCACATCAATTTCCGCAAGTTTGACGTGCAAGTTTTAAGTACTTCACCCTGTATGTGTAGTGTCTCTTTCTTCGGATATGTGTGAAAGAACAGACACTATTTTAATCATGCAGACACTACGAATCAAGATACAAATAATTTAATGACATTATCTACCAGTGAGAACTGATTTAAATCAATGGGGAAGGTTGAAAATTTGCGCCGGACCGGCAGGTGACGCAGCGTTCAGTGCCTTCACCTTGTAAGTGCGAGATCCAGGTTCGATCCACTGTCTGGCACAAATTTTCAGCTTTTCCATTGATTTAAATCAATGCTCAGTGGTAGCTCATATCATTAGTTCCTTTCTTTCTTGTTACAGATATAGTAGGTGCAAATAAAATTTTAACTTAGTTTTTCTATGAAAGTAGGGGCCTTCGCACGAAAAGCCGGTATCCAGGTACTGAGAATAAGTCGCTCTACAGAATACCTAATAATCATCGAAATCCGTGATTAATAGGTCTAGTGATCCCCGTGTAAGCTACTGAATGAGCACATCGAAGAACGGGTAAATAAAGTTAAAGAAAGTTAGAAAGAGAATTAAACTCATAAGTTCAAGGAGATTAAAGAGAAACGTCGAGGTTTGCCGATAACTATAATTAGACCGGACGTGGCAAAAGACATAGAACAGGTGACCTGAACAGCCAGAGTCTTGAATAAATGTGTTAACATGTGCATCAAATAAAGCAAAACAAGGATAATGGAATTTTAGCAGGCGATGTTGCGGAAATTAGATTAGAAAATAAGACATGAAAAGTAATAGATCTGAGTTCCTGTTTCAGCAACAAAGGAACTGCAGATGGAAGAAGTAAATAGGATGTGAAATAGAGACTTGCAATAAGAATCAAAGTATTTCAGAATACATCTACATCTAAATTTACACGGATCCTATGCAAATCGCACTTAAGCGCCCTACAGAGAGGTCACCGAACCACCTTCACAATAATTCTCTGTTATTCTAATCTCGAACAACTCACGGAAAAAACAGACACCTATATTCATGGGTGCTCTGATTTCCCTTATTTTATTATCATGGTCGTTTTTCCCTAGGTAAGTAGGCGTCAACAAAATATTTTCGCATTCGGAGACAGTTGGTGATCGAAATTTCGTGACAAGATTCTGCTGCTATAATACACGCCATTGATTTTATGATGTTCATCCCAAATGCTGTATCATGTCATTGACACGCTGTTTCCTATTTCTCGATAATACAGAACGTGCTGCCCGTCTTTGAACTTTCTTGATATACTCCGTTAACCCTATCTGGTAAGGATCCCATAAAGCACAGCACTACTCCAAAAGGGGACGGACTAGCATGGTGCAGGCAGTTTCTTTAGCAAAACTGCCAAATTTTCTATGTATCCTGCAAATAAAACGAAGTCTTTTGTTTGCCTTCCCCATAACTTTTCTATGCGTTATTTTCGGTTGAAATTGTTCGTAATTGTAAAACCTAAGTATTTAGTTGAATTTACGGCCTTTAGATTAGATTGGTTTATCGTGTAACCGAAGTTTAACGGATTCACTTTAGAACTCATGTGGACGACTTCACATTTTTCATAATTTAGGGTCAGTTGCCAATTTACGCACCATACAGGTATGTTTTCTAAAGCGTTTCGAATTTGTTTTGATCTTCTTATGATTTTACTAGATGATTTACTACAGTATCAGCTGCACAAAACCTACGTCAGCTGCTCTAATTGTCTCCTAAACCTTTTATATAGATATTGAACAGCAGAGGACCTACAACAGTACCTTGGGGAACGCCAGAAATCGCTTCTGTTTTACTCTATGGCTTTCCAGTCAGTTACTACGAACTGTCTCCTCTCTGCCAGGAAATCATGAATCTAGTCACATAACTGAGACGATATTCCATAAGCACTCAATTTAACTACAAGCCGCTTGTATGGCACAGTGACAAAAGACTTCTAGAAATATAGAAATACGGAATCAGTCGGAAATCCCTGGTCAATAGCACTCAACACTTCGTGTGTGTAAAGAGCTAGTTGTGCAAGAATAAGAGAAATTTATTAACTTTGACTATGAAATGCCATAACAAAAGCACCACAGGTGCAAAAATGCGAGCTGGTGCCACTGCCATAGAGACGCGGCACTCACGAGAGCTCAACCAGAGCCACGGGAGGAGCTGAAGATGAAGATATCGACTTCGCCTCGGCCAGTTGTCGCCCGAGAACAATCCGCCAATGACTGGACGCCAACGGACAGAAGCCTACTCGGAAGATAAAAGACCAGCTCTCCCCCACTTGGTTATAGATCATGTTATAGATCATGGTCCAGGGCTGACATAGGCAGGGAACGTCGTTTAGTGAACTCTTAGAAGTGAACAGACAGTTGTCGTAAATTTAAGTCTCTGTGTACGGCGAAATTTACCTACGATTAGTCGCAGTTTTCCATTGAGGGTCTTTTTTGTTTTATATTACAAGCAGCGTTGCAGATTTCATTATTCAACAACTCACAAAGATAATTAAACCTTTTTAGCTCTTTTATGCGGCTGTTACTGATTTGTTGGAGTGTTGTAGAAGCTTCGTTCTCCGACCCAGTTACCTGGCCCTGAGGCATAGCTGTGTAGTAGTGGCAGGGAGAGTTCGTCTTAGCGCTGTACTGCACTCGGCCTACCGTAACAACAGTGACAACTCGGCCTCCACAGCACTAGTAATGAGGCCTTTACAGAACCGGCGACGAGAGTTTACAAAATAATCTCTCCTGATTACTTTCCGTATTCTTCTGGTTAGATATGACACCATCCATAGGTTGCTTATACCCTCAGTGCCTTATAATCTCAGTTTATCCTGGAAGACATTGTGGTTCACACAGACAGATGCCTCAGATATGTCACAGAAAATATTAACCGGCGCTTTTTGTTCTTTAATACTTGTAAAATTTCGTGGGTGAACGTGTAAATGAAATTATCAGTAGATTAACTCTTGTGAAATCCCAACTCTGATATAATAATGATATTATTGTTGCTCAGGTACAATACTATTCCACAATACATTATGGTAACAATTTTGCAAAATATTGTCAGTAGTGAAATAGATTGGTAGTTATTGACATGTCTCCAATCACCTTTCTTGTGGAGGAGTTCAACAATGACGTATTTCAATCTCTCTGTAAAAATGTCTTGAGTAAGGAGTGCATTACATATTTCAGATATGACGGGGATTATTGTATTGGAACACGTTTTTAGTAGTCTATTGGAAACACCATAAACTTCATATGTGCTATTATTATATTAAGGGCAAAGGAATGAAGGTCCTCCATGGTAAGGTTAACGAAGTCCACAGCTATGATGGTACCTTCGGTTACCACCACAGGTCTCATGTAAACCTAGGTGGATGCCCTCCGCAGCGTAGTAGTGCTTCCACCGGCTTGACTCGGTGGCGGAGTGCACGTTCCAAGCGGCCGCTCACCTAGGATGACGGCGTGTCTAGGTACAACCACCACTTGGGCTAAAAAGACCTGCCTCATTCCAGTCTCTGTAATACTGTGCTCATTGCACACACAATTGACGATATCTTTCGGTCAACTTTGGGACATGTAACGGTCGTTACTGCGGATTGATCAACAATGAGCACTGAACGAAGCGCTCATGAAACACTTTTGCCTATACTATAATTGTACTCTGTCATCAGATCCGACACATTTTGCTTCCTATCCCACTCCGGTCGTCAGACCATTGCAATCCGCGTTTCGCCAGAGTAGCTCACCTCAGTGGATTTCCCCGTTTGCACCGAGCGAGGTGGCTCAGTCGTTAGTACACTAGATTTGTATTCGGAAGGATGACGATTGAAATTCCCTTCTGGCCATCCAGATTCAGGTCTTCCGAGACTTCCCTAAATTGATCCAGACAAAGGACGGGATATATCCTCTGAAAAGTGCACGGACGGTTAATTTCCCTCATCCTTTCGAAATTCTGGATCGTGCTCTAACTCTAATGACTTCATTGTCCACGGGGCATTCATAAAATTGACCGAAAGTGTCAACTTCTAATTTTTTAATATTTATTATTAGAACTCATGGACAGTAAGTTCAGAAGGCGTCAACGATGAAATCTCATCCGCAATGTCTGAAAAGTAATTAAATGTGTGACACTACGTTCCTACCGCGCCCACTTTTTGAAGCCACGTTTCAATACCGGCTCAGTGAACAACGACTTCGTGGCTTACAGTCAAGCAAACTTGCGCGGGATACATCTAGAAGACTGTGATATCTACACTTTGGATTTGTAGATCATCTGTCACTCTGTCTCTCCTGGGAGACGAAAACAACAAAGAGGCTGCTTTCTTTATCAGGAAACAATTCTTGTTCTGTCTTGTGCTGTTGACGGATATTTACGCATGTCTTTGATTATTTCGTCATTCATTAATGCTAAGGTCACAAAAAGTATGTATAGGAAAGCACAAATGTCCACGTGGTATCAAAAGATGATGATCCTCTTCGTAATTTGTGCCACTTTAGCTGGTATAAATATCTAGAGGTTGAGACAGATAGCGAACTCCACATTCAAAAGATGAGGCTCCCAAATTGCATCCTGGAGACTGTCAAGCCCACGAAAAAGTTTCTGGTCGATGCTGAAGTTCTAAAAAAGTGTGTACATGGAAAAACTCAGAACACATCAATCTCTAAATTCACTCGTACAGAAACGATGTCATAACATCACATTTTCATCTCCTACAGTTGTCATAATTGCAACGTAGTTCTTGTATATAATGATGGGAACCCAGGAAGTGTGTATGTATTAGAGGGAAAGTACTTAAAGATATGAAATTTTACTGAAGACATCCCGAGAAAAATAGATTTACCTGATAACGAAAAGAAGGCAGAAAACTAGAAACCAGAAGAGAAGCCCTGAAGAGAAAGATGACCCTGAGTACAAATCTGGGACCTTCTGGATACATGACACAATAATAATAATAATAATAATAATGATAAAATAATAATAATAATAATAATAATAATAATAAACATAACGGTTGAGCTCTAAATTACATTTCCTGGAAATTTTATATATTTAATTTATGTACCTCTTTCTCAGAATCTACGAAGGCTAGACTTAAGAAATTTTGTACACTTATCTCTACAAACACAATAATGTGTCTCAGGAGAGAATTTCGAAATTTTAAATGTAAGGCGATATATAGGGCAAAGTGATTGAAAATTTGCATGTATTTTTTAGTATACTCAGAGAAATACAAATAAAAAATTACCAACATTCTCCCAATCGATATATTCAGAAACCTCTGAGAGAACCTTACAACATGCGAAGAGATTAAACAGAGAAAATTTTGTAGAAATATGTTGAATGATTTTTGATAAAAAGGTCCTTATATTATTTTTTGAGAATAAAATTTCTGAATTCCATAAAAAAGTTAATTACATACAGGGAGAACATAAAAAAAAAAACAGACAAACTGCAGGGATGGATTTTCGACTAGAAATGGAGGGAGAAAGACCCCATGAACAGGTCTCTGGAAAATAATTCTTGCCACAGTAGATGGCGCTGACAAATGACAGTTCCTCTGACCACGTGCCGTGTGTTCCTTGTGTGTTTCAGGCTGTGTGATTGACGCAGCGTACTGTAAGCAGCAGAATGGTCCGGTGTTCATGGCTGAAACAAGGCGAGATGGTATTTATGTACTACCAAATGGATGGAAGCGGACGAGAGGCAGCATGGCTGTACCAAAATAAGTACCTCTACAGACACAAACCACATCACACAACTTTTCAAGCCCTTTTCGGTGGTGTGTGTGATCATGCGTCTTTACAGACAGACGAACGTGCAGCTAGGCGGCCGCTGTGCGTAAAACCAGATTTGGAGGTCCGGGTTCGGCCTCTCGAACGTTTCCATCTGCTTGGCTGTTCGTAAACAACACATCGGCTTGTTACCGACATGAACACCGGACCATTCTAATGCTTACAGCTGAGAGTGTGTCAATCACACAGCCTGCAACACGCAAAAAACACACGGCACGTGATCAGAGCAACATTCATTCGTCAACGCCAATCTACCATGACAACGATGCATTCTCTGACACATGTTCGAAGGACTCTTTTTTTCCTCTACTTCCGGTCAGGAATCTCCCCCTGCAGTTGGTTGGTTTCATTAGTGTTCACACTGTGTAATCCAAGGAACTTAACAGTGAATAAATTAATTTCATGTAAAACATCGCAAAAAATTCAACTGCTGTATCTTCAAAATTATGGAGTTCATGCATCTTTTTAAAAATATGTGTTTTCCATGAACGACGTCCATTAGACTTTAACCTTCCTTCTTTCTTCTCCATTTGCGGTCCGTATCGCCGATAGAGTAAGTCCCCGTTCGTCTGTGCTCCCCTTATATACCTTTCTTACCGCATGATGTGCCCGCAAAGCCGCCAGGAGAAATTTAATCTGGCGGTGGGCAGTGGCAGCAGAGATTTGGAACACCACAATATCTCACAAACGCCAGCATTAAAAAATGAGAAACACAGAGACACTAAACCTGCAAGCGCTGTTCAGACCTCAACGTTTTGGTTAGCATGGAGGTTGTAAATGGCCTCCTACATTTTTCCATTTGTTCTTAGTTGGAAGCAGTCGAAACCCTTCGTTGAGAAAAGATAAGTAGCAGCTATAATAACAAGATGTGAGCAAAGGTAGCCACTATACAGTCCTTCGTCTCATAGACACCCTGACATGGTGTTTATTTTGTAAACTATTCAGAACTTTTGAACATTTACATTACAAACCAGAAAGGTAGAGTTCACTTAAGAAATATGTGCTTTCGTCTGAAAGGGACCTTAAGCCCACGAAAATACCCAACACTAATGGTTTGTTGAACGAAAAGTATTTCTGAACACAACTTTCATTTTCATCGCTAAAATAAAATTTCATTTTAATGTATGGGTCAGACTTGGTAAGGACACGTAACATACACTGATGGAAAAAATCGCAGGACGGAGAAGGATTTGTGCGACATAAACAAAACTCGGTGGGCGTGTTTCTATATCTGAAAAATATATCAATTGAAATTTCGCGCCACTCACATAAGAATTACGCTAGTGGCACCACAGTCACGATGAAAATCTTTCAATTCTCCCCACAACGGTCGTAAACGTTAGTTAGCTTTGAGATCGCCTGTGTGGTAGTGACCGAGGTAGACCAGGAAGCCTTCACCTCAGCTGTCACTGTTGAATCTCCCCCACATGGTGCCATCGACCTTGTGGTTGAGCAGGTCACTACAACGATCGTTCCTGCGGCGGAAAACGCGATCCCTCGTTCTTTGCCCCCGGTGAAAGTCAGCACCTTGGTGGTCGGCAGAAGTTTCTGTGGCAATTCAAGAGCGTCGGCGAACTCTTCAGCGACGTAAGTGGCCCCATTCCCTAGAGTACCTGACAGCCTTTACACGGCTCCGTGCCCGTGTTCGCCAGCTTATCAAAAGACGGAAACAGGAGTGTTGGGAGAGGTACGTCTCGACCACCTTCCGAAATCTGGATGAAGATCAGACATGTTTTTGGGTACCAGACTCAAAGAGGTGTTCCTGGCGTTAACACCAATGGCGTGTTATCTAACGACGCAAACGAGATCCCCAATCACTTTGCCGAGCACTATGCTCGAGCCTCTGCATCGGAGAATTACCCCCCCCCCTCCACTCCCCCCAGCCTTTTGCACCCTTAAACGGCAGATGGAAAGGAAAGTCCTCTCGTTCACTACACGCCACAGTAAACCCCATAACGCTCCAGTTACAGACTGGAAGCTCCTCAGCGCCCCAATACAGTTCCTGGACCGGATCGAATCCACAGTCAGATGATAAACACCTCTTGTCCGACTGTAAGCGACATCTCCTCATCCTCTTCAACCACATCTGGTGCAATGGCGTCTTTCCATTGCAATGGCTGGAGAGCACCATCATTTCGGTGTTAAATCCGGTAAAAACCCACTTGATGTGGATAGCTATCGGCCCATCAGCCTCAGCAACGTTCTTTGTAAGCTGTTGGAACGTATGGTGTGTTGGCGAATGGGATGGGTCCTAGAGTCACTAGGCCTACTGGCTCCATACCAGGGCGGTTTTCGCCAGGGTCGCTCTACCACTGATAATCTTGTGTCTCTCGAGTCTGCTATCCGAACAGCCTTTTCCAGATGCCAAGCTTTTTGACCTATGTAAAGCATACAACATGACATGGTGACATCATATCCTTGCCATATTGTATGAGTGGGGTCTCCGAGGACCGCTCCCTATTTTCACCAAAAACTTCCTGTCACTCTGTACTTTCTGTGTCCAAGTCGGTGCCTCCCGTAGTTCCCCACATACTTAGGAGTATTAACGGTCTAGCAGCAGTTATCTGGCCGTTGGTATCACCTTCTCTAGATGCGAATGACTTCTGCATTTCGTACTGCTCGTCCAGTACTGGTGTTTCTCAGCGTCTCTTACAGGCGTAGTCATGGGCTCTAGTCCATGGCTTCCAGTTTTCAGCCACAATTTCGTGTGTCATCTATTTCTGTGGGGGTTGCACCGTTCATCCAGTACGAGAACGTTACCTTAATGACGACCCACTGACTGTAGTGGAAACATATCGATCCTTAAGATTGGTTTTCGACGCCCAATTGACTTGGCTACCTCACCTTCATCAGCTTAAGCGGAAGTGCTGGCAGCACCTCAATGCCCTCCGCTGTCTGAGCACGCCAACTGGTGTGCAGATCGCTCAACGCTGCCGTAGCTCTACAGAGCCCTTGTTTAATCCCGCCTTGACTGTGGGAGTCTGGTTTACCGTTCGGCGGCGCCCTCGGCGTTGCGTTTACTCGACCCAACTCACCACTGTGGCGTTCGCCTAGCGACAGGAGCCTTTAGGACGAGTCTGGTGCCCCCTGTCATGGATGGAGGCCGGAGACCCTCCATTGACGGTTAGGCGTGAACAGCTGCTCGCCAGTTACGTTGCACACGTTCGTAGTTCTTCTGGGCATCCCCTTTTCCCAACCATGACGGTTCATCTCCCGCATCTTTGGGCCAGGTTAGGGCTTACAATTGCGGTTCACGTCCGGTTCCTTCTGTCTGAAGAGTCGTTCCCATTATCACCTCTCCTCGAGGTCCACTCACGCACACCTCCGTGGTGTAGACCTAGATCGCAGATTCTTCTGCACCTTTCACATGCCTCTATGGATTAAGTTAGCCCAGCGGCCTTCCACTATCACTTCCTCTCGATTCTCGACATATGCCGGGGCCATGAAGTCGTTTACACTGGTGGTTCCATGGCTGATCGTCACGTAGGCTTTGCGTATGTTCATAGAGGACATATTGAACAGCACTCCTTGCCAGATGGGTGCAGTGTTTTCACTGCATAGCTGGCTGTCATATCTTGTGCTTGAGCACATATGCCCTGCCGAGTCATTTCTCCTCTGTACTGAGTCCTTGATCAGCCTACAAACTATCGACCAGTGCTACCCTCGCCATCCTTTGGTAGCGTCCATTCAGGAGTCCATCTATGCCCTGGAACGGTCCCGTCGTTCAGTTTCGTCTGTGTGGACCCCACAACACGTCGGAATCCCACGCAAAGAACTTGCTGACAGACTGGCCAAACAGGCGGAAACCTCTTCTGGAGATGGGCATCTCCGAAACAGACCTGTGTTCTGTCTTACACCGCAGGGTATTTCAGCTTTCGGAAACAGAATGGCGTAACAGTACGCACAAGAAACTGCATGTCATTAAGAGACTACGAATGTGTGGAAGTCTTCAATTCCTCTGCCGGCTCTGCATTGGCCATACGTGGCTAACACATGGTTACCTCCTCCGTCGCGAGGACCCACCTCGGTGTCTGCTGGACCTCTTGCTGGACTGCCTACTTTTAGCCTCTCTGCGACGGACTTTTAACTTTCCCAACACCCTACCTTCGTTGCTGGGCGAAAATGCCTCAACAGCAGATTTAGTTTTACGTTTTATTCATTTGATCTATGTTTCAGCACATGTCCTTTGTCCCTCTGTGTCGTCCACCCTAGCGCTTTTAGGGTGGAAGTTTCAATGTGTTGCAGAGTGGCTGGCTTGTCATTGTCAGCGAGCCATGGTAATCTGCTCTCTTGTTTTGATCTCTTCCACATGTTTCTTGCGTCTTTCTGTGGTTTTCTTGCCCGATTTTGTCCATTTTAGTGTTTGATGCCCTTTTGTCATTCTTGCAGTTTTCTTGTTTCTTCCAGCTGTCTTTTGTATGTCTCGATTATTTTACTTCCACCCTTGCGGTATTATTTCAATCACAACGAGGGACCGATGACCTCGCAGTTTGGTCCCTCGCCCACTCTTTTAAACCAACCAACCAAGCAAGTTGGATGTCCCTTCTGCGGTAATTCAGAAAGGCTTGGAAGGAATGAAGCCACCTTACACAGTGGTGCTCAAGAGAATGTACGGTCGTACGAAGACTTGGCTCCGGATGGCCACATGGCACAACCGAGAAGGAATGTAAGGTGAATGGCACTGGCGCATTGTACTGCATCTGTAGCAGCAATCTCAATGCACTTGAAACGACAGTGGCACACCGAACAGCTACAAATCAGTTACTTCAGGGAGAGCTCCGAGCCAGACGCATTTGCATTCCACTGTTCCCAAACCATTACCATTTACGACTTCAGTGGTGTCAAGCGAGAAGGTAGGGTGGAGGTCTCTTGTGTTTTGTGAAGAAAGCTGGTTCTGCTTCGGTGTAGTGCTGACCGTGTGTTGGTTTGATGGAGGCCTGATGTGTGCCTGCAACTGTTTGCAGCCTAGGCACATCGGACCTACACATGGTGTTATAACCTGCGGTGTTATTTCATATGACAGCAGCAGAACTCTCTTATCCCACGTACTCTGACTGCAAAAATGTAAGTCAGTCTGATGATTCGACCTACTGTGCTGCCATTCATGTACAGCATTCCAGAGTATGTTTTCCAACGAGATTCCTAGAAGATAACGTTCGCCCACGTTCCGCTGTTGTAACCCATCGTGATCTACAAATTGTCGACACGTTGCGTTCGCCTGCTCAGTTGCCAGATCTCTCTCCAATCGAGTACATATTGGACATCGTCGGACAACTCCAGCGTCACATACAGACGTCCCTATACTAACTAACTAACTGAAACAGGCATGAAACTCCATCCCATAAACAAAACAGAAAGCATGCATGTTTGCATGCTTACTTTCAGCTTTCGAGCAATTACAACAGTTATTTAGGTACCAGCGTTTCACATTTACAATGACTAATCGGTCGCTTACAGGAAGCTGTGATCATGCAATGTTAATCACATGAATATGTCGCGCAGACAATGTTTGCCGAAATTTCATTGCCCTACATTAATTATTTTTTGCTGTGGCGAGTTTTTTTTTCGTCAGCGTAAGTCTGAAGGTATCGAAAGCTTCTTAAATCCAAAGAAGCAAATCTTTATACCCTCTCGACAGCTTTGAATAACAGTAAATTCTTCACATAATCCCAAATATGCGTCAATATTTGTAACCAGAATTACAGTCCCTATGCTAGTGACTCAACTTCTTCGACCCTTAATTTATTTTTTAGAATCATTCGCTAAGATATGATGTTTTGGATGTAGTTATCCCAAGCTTCACTATAGTTGCTACATGTGCTGCAACAAAGTTTCATCGCCTTTGTAATGTCACTGTAACTGGGAGTTCGATATCAAAGCCATTCTGGATATCAGTGCTTCCATATTGTGTTTATGATACTTCCAATTTATCCCAGCTTGCCAAAATTTCATGAGATTTGATACACAAAATTTTTGAATTACTTTACCAATGTACAGCTTATGAAAGTAAGGACACTGAAAGTTGAATCTATGAATATCAAGCTATGCCATTTATAACACAGCTACGAAAATATTAGTGACCGTGCTACATTTTCCCTCTCTACAATATTGCAAATAGCTTAACGAACTATAAATATCCAGCTAGGAGGCCTCACACATGCACGGCCAACCGTTCCTGATCATATTTCCGGGCCGCTGGTGTACAACTAAAATTGTAAGTAGGCTGTTTACGTTTTCTTATTGGTAACGCCACGTAGCGCTCTGTATGAAAAATCACTGGCTGTGCTGTGCGCAGTCTGTGGCTAGTTTGCATTGTTGTCTGCCATTGTAGTGTCGGGCAGCGGCAGCTGGATGCTAACAGCGTGTAGCGTTGGGCAGTTGGAGGTGAGCCGCCAGCAGTGGTGGACGTGGGGAGAGAGATGGCGGAGTTTTGAAATTTGTAAGAATTGGTGTCATGAACTGATATATATATTATGACTATTAAGGTAAATACATTGTTTGTTCTCTATTAAAATCTTTCATTTGCTAACTGTGCCTCAGTAGTTAGTGACTTCCGTAGTTCGAATCTTTTAGTTAGATGGCTATAGTGGCGCTCGCTGTATTGCAGTAGTTCGAGTAACGAAGATTTATTGTAAGGTAAGTGATTTGTGAAAGGTATAGGTTAATGTTTGTCAGGGCCATTCTTTTGTAGGGATTATTGAAAGTCAGATTGCGTTGCGCTAAAAACGATTGTGTGTCAGTTTAAGCACAGTCTTGTATAAATTTTTCTAAGGGGACGTTTCAAAATGAAAGACTAAGACTTGTCGCCCAACATTGTCCTTTTCTTTTTTAGCCCCAGCACTAGAATTCATGACGCACAATCGACTCAAAACTGATTGAATTGACCGGTTATTGAAATATAGCTGCCCGCCATGAACTGCGTTTAAATTATTTAATAACCATACTAGAACTCAAGCATAAATGGCATCGTCAGTGCCATCTAACACAGCGTACTAAATAAACGCATACGCATCGATATCCACAGCATAATATCATTTGTATACATAATAGTACAAACGTAAGGTTGCGTACATAATAGGCACGTAAATGTAAAACAACGTTTGTGCCAATTCTAGGATGTCCACATTGTCACAATTGGCCTGAATCTCAAACACATAGAACCAAGCGAATATTTAAAATCTTATGAAAAGCATGTATATGTGATCACGACAGGATCCAATATCTGTCGCACCTGACAGTTCGTCGATGGTCACGCGCAAACGTCACAATTGTTAAACGCCCAACTGCCGCACATCCTGGTCACATGGGACACTACTGTCAGCGAACAAAAACATGTAAGTGATGAACAGGCCAAAGAGTGTATATTACACCTCACTTCTTATCTAATATGCATACACATACAAGCCCTGAATAACGCGCTTGGGCAATTAGCAACAATTGGGACATGTATATAATCGTGAACCAAAATATCGTGTCAGAATTTTTTCAGTTAAACATGCAGAAAACCCGAGTAAACTCTCATCCAAACCTCTTCTGTTAAACGACTGTTAAAGTCTGTATATACGTCTTACAGATTTGGAATCCAATTTGTTCAGTTTTCCCGGAAGCTAAACACAAAAATTTTTGGCAAGGTATTTTGATTCCCCTTAAATCCATGTTTGAAATGATAATCACGTTATACGGGAGACAAAGATTTTGTTCCACCATGTCCATCTTGCTCAGTCTTTTGTCCGTGACTGTCGATATCAGTTTCCTCTCTTTATATATATCCTGCTATTAGACACTGTATGTGTTCTACCCGTATATTCTATTTATCCAGTCATGGTATTCAATCGTATAGGAGTCTATGTCACAGATGTATACAGATATGAATTCAGAGATGACAAGAGACCAGTAAAAGAGACTCTTTGGCCTGTGCACCAGCCAGCCGCAGTGGTCTAGCGGTTCTAGGCGCTACAGTCCGGAACCGCGCGACGGCAGGTTCGAATCCTGCCTCGGGCATGGATGTGTGTGATGTCCTTAGGTTAGTTAGGTTTAAGTAGTTCTAAGTTCTAGGGGACTGGTGACCACAGTAGTTAAGTCCCATGGTGCTCAGAGCCATTTGAACCAACCTGTGCACCAGTTCCATGGTTTTGTTCTCTGACCAAGAACAGTTATTTGGCGGTTGACGACTGTGGCTTGTATGGTACGACCTGTGTACTGTGAGATGGGCAAGTGCTTGATTCATGTCATGGTTTTCATTACATTCTAAATACTGACGCATTTTAGATGCAATCCAGTTGTGAGATTGTGAACATTTTATAACTGACACGTTCTTTCTTTAACATGGACGTGCATAATATTTAATTAATCTTATATCTCTACTGTTATGTGATCAAATGAAACTATACTTGTTTGTTTGTCCTTTGTGTTAGATGCCACGGACGGTGGGCTTTATGCCCTACCTCAGTCTGGCTGGTAAACAGTTTAAATCCAGCTATTGGTGCACAGCAAGCTATCTAACATACAGTTTCAAATTCAGGAGTTTTAAGCATACAAGATTTTCGCGATTTCTGGGTGTTATATTCTCTGAAACTCATTTATTTTTACCTTTCTGTGTGGAAATCTGTGCGTAGATGTCCTTCTGTAACATAAAAACTATCTTAATCTAGCGACAAGAAGATCATGACCTATTCATAGATATAATTTCGACATTCAGGGAAGCTACAGTAACTGAATATTTCCCTCGGTGATCGACTGCATACTGCGATAATATTAAACACCTTTCTGATATTCTGTAAATTTTATTTATCTGATCACTAACCGATTTTCGGCTTCGTAGGCCATTGTGGTATGATAAATGAATGACTGACTCACGACTTATAAATATCCATGAATTGGTGAGATCCTTAGTGTTTACTAAATTATTACGTTTTATGAGTTATAGGGAAAACGTTAAGTTCAACAAAAAATGAAAATAAATCGGAACATACTACAGTAATCTACATGCGCGTAATGGAAAACAAGATTTACATTCGCTGGTCTGAACGGTGATTTGCACCCACGTTTCTGATATAAATATACCTTTGTTACATCCACAATTCGCTCGTTTTCCAGATGGACAGAAAGTGAATACAGAATATTTACACTTACTTGCGCTTGCACTATAGCCCCGGAAGAAATAACTGGTTGGAAAACAACACGTATTTGATGAAGCTCCAGGTCAATAGCTCGGAACAACCATTGCCCATCTGGATGCTCTCTCCCTCTCTCTCTCTCTCTTTCTCTCTCTCTCTCTCTCTTTCTCTCTCTCTCTCTCTCTCTCTTTCGCGCCATTCGCCGCCCACCACCACTACCACCTGAAAAGCACCTCCTGACACACACAAATTGATGATGCGGCTTTGGAGAGAGATTAATCATACGCGGCGCTATGTAGCGCTGGGTTGCCGAGGTCGCAGGGGTGGATTTGGGAGGAGCGGCTCTATAAAACACACAGCGCTCCCTCTGGCCGCAAAAACAATTAAAATTTGTATCGCAAGGGGTGCGATGTGGCCAGCGTCCCTGTGTGTTGTGTTTACGTGGCGCGGCGTCGCAGAAGCATGCGGGGTGGTTCTGCACACGCGAGGTGGGAAAACTGCGCTAGGCCGGCGGGGAAATACACAGGTGGAGTGTGATGTAGCGTATGTGTGCAACCTCATACATGAAGACTGCCCACACTCCACCTTCATAAAGTAATTACACTGTTAGGCATAAAAATTACAGTACCAGAAAAATGTCAGACATCAAATTAGCACAAAGTGTATTACAGTTCTGAATATGCAAATGATCATGATCGCAGCACAATCTCTCAAAGTAGGTAGGAATAGCGCTATCACTGCTGGGTGCAGCATGAACACTTATTGAGTATTATGCCCCGATGCACAGAAACTACCCAATCAGAATGCTCTTGTCTGAGTATAAAACTAAACTGTGTTACATTTCGTACATCATTATTCATTCGTTGTTGATGGTCGTTCATCAGAAAATTTACAGTATCGGTACATCGAACATTTTAGCGAACTATCAATGTACAGAGTGGATCATAAGTCAGTTATGAAAAATACGTTTGTTGCAATAATACTAAACAAATAAAACCAAACTTATTATCAACGCAGAAATAAAAGTAGAGTTCAGTGAACCTCATACTTGTCCAACGTATGGAGAATTATGCCCCAGAAACTAGCGAGTGATAATGCTCTTGTGTGAACATAAAATGAAAGTGTTACTATTCGCAAATCATTATTGATTCGTTGTTGGCGGTCGTTCTAATTGTCATCGACATATAAACAGAACCGATGCATCGAACTCTTTAGCACACTGTCAATGTATAAGGTGGGTCATGAGTCAGTAGTGAATAATTATATTCTATCAACTGCAACCGTCATCTTTTATTTTTCTGCCCAAATAGCAAAACTTATCTATTACTTTAAGTGTCTCATTTCCTAATCTAATTTCCTGAGCATCACCTAATTTAATTCGACTACATTCTGTTATCCTCGTTTTGCTTTTGTTGGTGTTCGCCTTATAGCCACGTTTCAAAACACTGTCCCATTGGACTGCTCTTCCAAGTTCTTTGCTGTCTCCGACAGAATTACAATGTCATCAGTAAACCTCAAAGTTTTTATTTGTACTCCCTGGACTTTAATTCGTACTCCAAATGTTTCCTTTACCGCTTGCTCAATATACAGGTTAAATAACATCGGGGGAATGCTACAACCCTGTCTCACTCCATTCTCAGCCATTGCTTCCCTTTCCTGCAGTTGTAATTTTTCCAGAGGTCATACACCTCTACGGATGGTTAAATGATAATGGCATCCTCTTGAATAAAATATTCCGGAGGTAAAACAGTCCTTCAATCGGATCTCCGGGCGGGGACCAATGAGGAGGACATCGTTATCAGCAGAAGCAAAACAGACGTTCTACCGATCGGAGCGTGGAATATCACATCCCTTAACTGGGCAGGTAGGTTAGAAAATTTAAAAAGCTAAATGGATGTTCTTACTACTGCATGCATAATAGGAAAATGAAGGCCTTTACTATCACATTTGTTGCAGGTAAACGCCGCAACAACAAGGTGCAAACTTGCAGAGTAAATACCTTAATTTTCGTATTATGCATGGAGTAATAAGAACGTGTAAAGAGGATCGTGAGAGTTAAAAATGTGTCTGTGTTGTTAGTAAAGTATATTTTATGACATTTACTATTCTTCAAGACCAGTCACTAAGGTAGTCGGTTTCAAATATCAAAAGATAATTATTTATGATACTGTGTAAGAGCCATCTAGTGGCTGCAACACACTATACATATGTTATTTTAGCAATAATACCTGTCATTGGTACCTTAGAGGCAATTTAATGTGGATTCGACATTTTAGAATATGTCCACCAAATGCAAACAGATGTGCAGTTTTTTTCCATGTCTGTGTGATATAAAAAATATCTTTGAACAATATGTATATAGCCTTGTGCACAAGGCACTTTGTTTTAAATATTGTAGGGATGACAAATCTGATTTTCATTTATTTGATTTCTTCTGCGTGTGGTTCAGCATACAATGAACATGTTTTACATTAAAAGATTTTTAAATCATATAAATATACAGGTCCATTTAACGCCAAACTACATTTTTTATATAAAATGTTATATCCAAACTTACGAGAATATTCCATGTATATGCTCTTTCTTACAGACCAAAAGAAGACTACAAAGTCTGTTGAAACCGTTGTTTTAAATAAAGAAACATTTTATCTGACGTTGGCTGTTGAATTGTTTTTAACGCTGTTTTGTAGTTCACTTCCTATTTATTGTTTCTGTGATAACAACCAAGAACATGACCTCAGACTGCTTGTATCATGACGTACAGCTACTAAGAACTAGTCCAGTTCACAAACGACTATCACTGCGCAGGACGGCAGGAGGACTCAAAGTCTAAGGACTGCTGGTGACAACTGATTTATGGTCCACCCTATATATATATATATATATATATATATATATATATATATATATATATATATATATATATATATATATATATCCCAACATGGGTCCATAGCAGAGCAAAATTTTAGAGTGACAACATTCACTAGGGTGTGCTGCAAAATAAAGATTCATAATTTTTATATGAAAATTCTTAAAGCTTTTTTTAATTAAAACAAACCAATTAACATTCTACATGCAGAATGAGATTTTCACTCTGCAGCGGAGTGTGCGTTGATATGAAGCTTCCTGGCAGATTAAAACTGTGTACCGGATCGAGACTCGAAATCGGGACCTTTGCCTTGCGCATGCAAGTGCTCTACCATCTGAGCTACCCAAGCGCGACTGACGCTCCCTCCTCACAGCTTTACTTCTGCCAATATCTCGTCTCCTACCTTCCAAACTTTACAGAAGCTCTCCTGCGAACCTTGCAGAATGAGCACTCCTGAAAGAAAGGATATTGCGGAAACATGGCTTATCCACAGCGTAGAGGATGTTTCCAGAATGAGATTTTCACTCTGCAGCGGAGTGTGGGCTGATATGAAACTTCCTGGCAGATTAAAACTCGAGTTCGAGTCTCGGTCCGGCACACAGTTTCAATCTGCCAGGAAGCTTCAACATTCTACATCTTCTACATTCTATATTCTTCGTATATGCATATTTACTTGTCAACATAATCACCCTGGTAAGGAACTCAACTCTCAACACGAGACCGGTTTGTTGATAATATCACTGTAGAATGTCTAAATTGCTGACGGAGCCACAGTCTCACTTCTGCTAGCACCGCTTCATCACTATCAAAGTGAAGTCCTCGAAGGTGTCCTCTACGTTCTAGAAACAGATGCAAGTCGGATGGACACACGTCACAACTTTATAGTGGATGATCGCTGACAGTGCACCCTACCCGTCTGATTGTTCCACATGTTGCCATGTTAACTGGCATTGTCCTATTGAAGGAGAGGGTGCTCTTGGGGTGGGCGAATTCTTTGAATTCGTTCTGTCAGTTTTCTGAGTGTGTCATAGTACATCGGCGTCGTTATATTACACACCGCCATGTTACATTCTATAATTTGGAGCCCTATGCAGCTGAGGGTTGCAACCTGCGGCAGCAAAGCGCGAAAGTCGACCGATTAATTTGCGTGATATACAATACCTCAGGCGGCCGGGGTGGCCGAGCGCTTCTAGGCCCTACAGTCTGGAACTTCGAGACCGCTACGGTCGCAGGTTCGAATCCTGCTTCGGGCATAGATGTGTGTGATGTCCTTAGGTTACTTAGGTTTAAGCACTTCTAAGTTCTAGTGGACTGATGACCTCAGAAGTTACGTCCCATAGTGCTCACAGCCATTTGAACCATACAAATACTTCAACTGATTTTTAGAGCAGAATAAAAGCTTCGGAAACATCACTTTTCAGCACACCCCCATATAAATAATTTACTGACTTGCGTCTACATAGACAAGTTAGTTAGAAATCTGCCTCCAAGGTTTGGTGTGGTTAACCTGTCCTTGGATCGAATCCACCACACGGATTAATGATGAGGACTTGTGAGCAGACTAACCTGGATGTGATTTTGGTGGGCATCGAGGAATCTTATTAGGTGAATAATGGGCTGGTACCCAAATGCTGCGCAGATACACCACGTAAACATATAAATACATTCTCACATTCACACACAGGCCTTACTCCAGACGCAGACAGATGGGATACACTGAGTCCATGCTGGGGAGTGAATAGGAGACTCTAACATTCTGCGTGGTGTCTGTTTGTTCTATATCGTGTCACCCTACCACCTTCGCGCAACGACGCTCTGAGCGTGTTTATTTAGGGAATTGACTAGTTTGAACCTGGGACCTGTTGCTGGTAAGGAGACGCCAGACCACACATGACATGTAGAATTCAGAAGAGTTCAGTGAGACTAGCGATGATATAACCAAATACTTAATGATTTCAGCGTCAGCTCCACTGCACTCCCTGTAAAAGAATCTTAATACTAACTAAATTTAGTGGAAGGGGTTCAAGGCCTTCCTACTTTTAGTTAGCTGGTGAAATAACGTCGAAAAAGCAGTTAAGATTACCATTGGAAATTTTATTCTACTCACAAAACATTGTTTATAAATTCCACTATTGATAAATGGAAATGTTTTAATACAGGATGGCAAAAACCAACTACGTTCAACAAAAATGTGAACGAATATTCCCTGAATGGGTTTCCAAGTTCTACAATGGATCGAAGGATGACCTATGCCATATCACATCTATAATCTAGGTTTAAATTAAGTTTGACAAAAGTGAAAACTATCAAAATGGTCTACAGTCATCCACAATTATCGTTAATTACTTATCGTAAATTACAGTGGCTGATGTGGCTTCTTAATAACTCAATAACTATATAACAGAAAAATCATCGCGTTTGAGATTTTTCTTCAAGTGGCAAATGTGAACACCATGAATTGACGATCGACACTAGTATTACGCAAAAAAGGGGGTGTAACAGATGAGACTTCTGCAGTTCTGTGTGAAGGTTTATGCGCTGTTACGCGGCATACCCTCCGCCACACACCGTCAGGTGGCTTGCGGAGTATGGATGTAGATGGAGATGTAGATAGCTTGCGTTCATTACCTTGTTGGTGTTCGTCAGGCGGCGGCGGGCAGCGCAGCTCCGCTCCTACAATTTACCAAAGTTGGTTTAAAAAAAACTATCTGGCCGTGTTTTCATCTGACCATTCAGGGTCTCAATGTTAACCTAAAGCTCCGCCTACAAAAATTCTGTCTATCCAATGAGAATCGTTATACTTTACGTGGTGGGGCAATGTTTTTAAAGTTTGCAACATAACAGAGACGCGAAAAAGTCTCACGATAAAACTTGCGGGTGGTGTAGCCCTTTTTGTGTTATCGTAAGATCTCTACTGTTCTTCTGGAGGGCTCTATCTTTTAACATGGGCTGGGGGTGGTCCTAAAGGTTAGCTGGCGACGTGGGTGTCCGTCCCTTCTCGTAGGGCCTTCTAACTTAACACGGTTCTGCTCTCGGCTTCTGATCTCGTTGCTCCCCTCGGAACTGTGTCTGTCTCACGGTGGGAAGGTATGACATGCATTTAGGCATTCTTGTGTTAGTCTGTGATATTCCATTTGCTCACTCGTTACTCGTATTACTTTGGTTAATTTAATGTCACGATTTATTCAGAGCTATGTGACATACTACTGGATTTGCTTGTCATGTCAGGGTTTTCATGGAAGGTGTTGGATTTGCCTGACACCTTACAAGACTAGAGACCTTGGATTCTTAAATTCATAATATTTGGTTGTAACTGAGTTACCTGCACGTAATTATTGCAGCACAACTTCTATGTTGGCCGATATCAACAGTGTGTGTCAGATGTACCGACTTTTAACAATTACAGGCTAATAAAGAAAATTTTTCTTCACCTAATAACATTGTAAATATTATTAGTAGTATGGCTCTATGTGACTCAAAGAAAATTTCTGCAATTCGTGTGGTCTTTCTGAATAAACACAAGTAAGCTACCCATTCATTTAGGTAAATAGTACTTACGACAAGATACTGCGGTGCTTTCTTAGGAACAACTTTTTAACCCATACATCTGTAGTGCAGAGGCTCATGAATTCTACATTTGGACCAGTATTCGTATTAACTATATTCTGTCCTGTTCCATACACGGGATGAACGAAAAAAAATTACTGTCTATATTAGGTCTCTAACGAGCCCTAATCTCTCGTTTCCTATTCTCATGACAACCTACACCAGGTGTACGAAAGTGACAACAGAATTGTAATCCAATCTGCCTAAAACACTGATGCCCTGAATTTACTGAACAGACTGCTGTGTCATGGACAAGTATAGGCACTCTTTTGAATATTTCTAGGAAATTTTGTGCAGCTATAACCAGAAGTTAGAAGTTAACCGACCAATGGACACACCAAGTAGTGGGCGCTGCCATGTTGCTATTGAGCAAAATGCTCTGCTAAGCAGGATTACAATACTACTTACAGGCGAGGAAGCTTAGTCTGTTAATGTAAACAAGTGTGGAGATAGATGTAGTCAGGTGCTACACTGAGGAAATGGGAAAATGTACAATGCAACAAGACCTAGCAACCTGTATGTGGAGTCCCTCCAGAGGGACAATATCAGTGGCATGGGAAAAGAAGTGTAAATAAGTTAAACTAGAGGCTCAAGGCAAGTGATTGTCTCGCTATTCTATCTGCATCTGGAACTGGAGAGTATGACGATTGTTTAAGTTGCAGGGCAGCCGCGACTACCATCTGGTGATGGACGTCTGTGTCCAACTGGACCACTGCATCAACCACGAAGGTCCGTGGTACAAACGTGCCACAGCCAGAGCAGGGGCCAGCCAACCTCCACTCTCTGGCTGCCATTGCCCAGACGATACCTGCAAGTGTGGAGCGGGAGTGCGATCTCAAGTCGTGGGTAGGTGATAGGATCTGCTGAGACTCTACTCGGTGGCTGCTAACTATTTCCTTTCAGTACTCATCATGGTGACTACGAGTAGCACTTCAGGTAATAGCCTGCCGCACTCTGGATGACGGGCAAGAGCCTTCTGGATCGGCTGACACACAGTGCACGCCCCACCACTTGGGTGAGGACAGGAGCCTTACATCATAGGAAGACTTTAGCAGAATAAAAGTCAATGCCCAACTTGTCCGTGCATCTCTGCAAGTGCCAGCGTGATTCACCCTTCTTCTCTAGACCGTACTGACAGGTGGCACACCATTCTCTCACTTTGACAACATTGTAAGTCACATTCATATTCATCTCGGTGTTCCCCTGTACTACATTTGGTGTGCGTGGTTTATAACTTTTATTATTTTAGGCAATTGTGGGCAGAATGTTCATTTAACCGCAGCCTCTAGAGAATCATACCCAATGGGCTGTATTGGAGGTGACAGAGAACAGGGTGAGTGATTCTAGGAAGCAGCACTCAGTGGATCGTACCTGCAGAGAGACTTCTGGGTATAGCACTCCCTTCTTTCTGCTTGGGGTGGGTGCACGACGGCATGGGCTCACAAAACGTATTACCTCGTACTGGTGGCCCATTGGTGGTAAATGGGAGGAGGAAGGCATTTAAGAGAGACAGTTTTTGACTGCGTCTTTGTGAAAATGGTGGAAATGTCATAAAACTCTGTGCATTCTCATGTTACAAGCTGAGACGACACGTGGCTGACGTCCATGTTTAGTAGACGCGAGACTGCAACGCCAGGAAGCCGCCGCGTTCTTTTGGCGAGAGCCAAACACGAATTTGATTCATCGGAATTACTGTCTAGGAAACTTAACAGCCTTCTTTCAGAAAGTGGTCGGTGTGGAAAGATTAGATCTCTCCTTAAATGAGGGTCTGTAGTTCCATCGAGGTACATACTGTTTTTGCCAAAAACATGGCCATATGTATTGTGTGTGAGAACGATGGCTTCCTAGTCTACAAATCTCCTTTTTTCAGACAAAAGATATTTGATGTCACTGAGTGGCTCCTCTGAGGATAAGAAAGAAAAGGCTTGCTCGCACAGCATGAGAACCCCAGTGCTTTGTACGGATCGCTACCAGGCCAAGAGAACAGTCAAGAGGAGAGATTCAGTGGGTAGTTTAATTGATTCGTGCAATGTCGGGGCGGTTTCGTTTCGAGTCGCATACCGAATCTTGGTGCAAAGTGGTTGTGATTCATTGCCTCCTATGTCTTCTGATCCTCCACTGGTTTAGAACTACAGAATTTTCCCTAGCGAGTGGAACTTAGGGTTTGTATCTTGTGGTGAACTAAGAGCCAGTATGTTTCCAAGTGTACTGACAGTCTAACTACATATCATATCTGATACACTATGTGAACAAAATTGTGGTGTCACCGCCCGACACCACACTTGCTAGGTGGTAGCCTTTAAATCGGCCGCGGTCCGGTAGTATACATCGGACCCGCGTGTCGCCACTATCAGTGATTGCAGACCGAGCGCCGCCACACGGCAGGTCTAGAGAGACTTCCTAGCATTCCTACAGCCGACATTGCTAGCGACGTTTCATTGACTTCTACGCTCTCCTTTGCCGAGACGATAGTTAGCATTGCCTTCAGCTACGTTATTTGCTACGACCTACCAAGGCGCCAGTATCCGTTCTAATGATATTGTGAATCATGTACCATAAAGAGCGACGCTCTCCATTAATGGATTAAAGTTAAGTATTCCACCAGCTACGTCCGTTTTTCTCAATTCTAATTCCCTTGTCATGTTCCAGACCTCACGCGTGAGCTGAGACGCGTGCATTTCGGCCTCCTTTAGTACCAAGTGGTTGGCTCTCCTGCCAACCACTACAAAAATTATCCGGACACCCCCCAAAACATACGTTTTTCAAATTAGGTGCATTATGCTGACACCTACTGCCAGTTATCGACGTCAGAGACCTCAGCAGTGATTAGACATCGTGAGAGACCAGAATGGGCGCTCGTCGGAACTGACGGAATTCGAACATGGTCAGGGGACTGGGTGTCATTTGTGTCATACGTCTGTACGCGAGAATATCACACTCCTAAACATCCCTAGGTGCACTGTTTCCGGTGTGATAGTGAAGTGTAAACGTGAAGCGATACTTTCAGTACAAAAGCTTACAGGCTAACCTCGTCTGCTGGCTGACAAAGACCACCGACAGTTCAAGACGGTCTTAATGTGTAACAGGCAGACATATATCCAGACCATCACACAGGAGTTCCAAACTTCATTAGGACCCACTGCAAGTACTGTGAGAATTAGGCGGGACGTGAGAAAAGCTGGATTTCATGGTCGTGCTGCTGCTCTTAAGTTACACATCACGCCGGTAAATGCCAAACGGCGCCTCGCTTGATGTAAGGAGCGTACAGAAAGGAGGAATGGACGTTGTGTCGAGTGACGAATCGTGGTACACAATGTGGCGATCGGATGGCAGGGTGTGGGTATGGCGAATGTCCTGTGAACTTCATCTGCCAGCGTGTGTAGTGTCAACAGTAAAATTCGGAGGCGCTGGTGTTATGGTTTTGTCGTGTTTTTCTTGGACTGGGCTTGCACCTCTAGTTATTTTGCGTGGCACTATCACAGCACGGGCCTACATTAACGTTTTAAGCACCTTCTAGCTTCCCACTGTTGAAGAGCAGTTTGGGGATGGCGATTGCGTCTTTCAACACGATCCTGCACCTGTTCATAACGCACGGCCTGTGGCGGAGTGGTTACACGGCAATAACATCCTTGTAATGAACTGGACTGCACAGAGTGTTGACCTGAATTCTTTACAACACCTTTGGGATGTTTTGGAGCGCCGGCTTCGTGCCAGGCCTCACTGACAGACATCGATACCTCTCCTCAGTGCAGCACTCCGCGAAGGACGGGTACCATTCCCAAAGAAACCTTCCAGCACATGATTGAACGTATGTCTGCGAGAGTGGAAGCCGTCATCAAGGCTACTGGGTGGGTCAGCACCATATTGAATTCCAGCATTACCGATAGGGAGGGGGGGGGGGGGGGGGGGTGTATCGTGAACTTATAAGTCGTTTTCAGCCAGGTGTCCGGATACTTTTGATCACATAGTGTAGTTGTGATTAAAGCAACCATAGGCTTACAATTGACGACCCTGTCAGGATCCCAAAATATTTCACGTTTATGAAGTAGTTAGTGCGTTTTCTTGTGGATAAGAGGAGATTTCCTTTGTTTCCAATGTGAGACTAAGGTTCACAGAAATCAACTAGACTCGGTTTTGGCGCTACGTGTTCTATCTCAGCAATTTTTAGTATGCTGTAGTCGCTTTATTTTAGAGTATGTACTGCTTGTGTCATCTATTTTAGTTTCCCATTTTGTCTTGTCTTTGACTTCTGCATCTACATAGACATTCTGCAGGTCACAGTACGGTGTGTAGGAAAGGGTACCCTGTACCACTATTCGTTATTTCTCCTCCTGTTCCACTCGCATGCAGTCCTCCTGTTCCACTCGCAAACAGAGGGAGGGAAAGCAACTCTCTGTACGCCTCCGTATGAGCCATAACTTCTCGCATCTTATATTCGTGGTCCTTATGCCCGATGTATGTTGCTGCAGTAGAATCGTTCGGTAGTCAGCTTCAGATGCTCGTTCTCTAAATTTTCTGAATGGTGTCTCTCGCGAAGAACGTCGCCCCCTTCAGTGATTCCTATTTGAGTTCCCGTAGCATTTCCAAACACTTACGTGTTGTTCGAATCTACCGGTAACGATTCTAGCCACTCGGCTCTGAATTTCTTCGATGTTTCCCTTCACTACGACCTGGTACAGATCGCGAACACTCGAGCAGTACTCAAGAATAGGTCGCAACAGCGTCCTATATGCGGTCTCCTTTACAAGTGAAGCGCTCTTCCCCTAAAATTCTCCCTATAGACCGAAGTCAACCATTTGCCTTCCCTCCCATAGTTTTCATATGCTCGTTCCACCTTATATAGCCTGGCAACGTTACGCCCAGATATTTAAACCACTTGACTGTGTCATGTAGCACACTAGCAATACTGTATCCGAAGATTACAGGTTTGTTCTTCCTACACATTCGTATTAACTTACATTTTCTCTACATGGCCTAGCTGCCATTCATCACACCAACTGAAGCTTTTATCTAAGTCGTCTTGTATCTCCCTACAATCACTCCAATTCGACACATTACCGTAAACCACGGCATCGTCAGCAAAACAACCGCAGATTGCTGCCCACCTTGTCCATCAAATCAATTATGTATATAGAGAACAACAGCGGTCATATCACATTTCCATGGTGCACTCCCGACTACACCCTTGTCTCTGGTTAACACACGCCGTCGAGAACACGATAACTAGGTTCTATTATTTAAGAAGTCTTCAAGCCACTTACATACCTTTGAACTTATTCCATATGTTCATACCTAAGTTAACAGCCAGCAATGGGGTGCCGTGCCAAATCCTTTCGGGAAATGTAGAAGTATGGAATCTGCTTGTTCTCTCCATCTGTAGTTCTCAGTATGTGAGAAAAAAGCAAACTGAGTTTCACACAAGCGCTGCTTTCTCAAACCACGCTGATTCTTAGCGTCAAGAAAGTTTATTATATTCGAACTGAGAATATGTTCAGGGATTCTGCTGCAAATAGATGTTAGGGATCATAACATGTAAGCTTTCACGGCCGGCGTCTTCATTAATCAAAACTTACGGGCTGAATTGCCGTGGTCCATATATAAAATTTCTTCTCCTTCCTTTGCAAAACGGAAGCTTACCCTCCTAGACTGTATGGGTTACCTAAGGTACACAAGACAAATGTCCCATTGAGACCGATAGTAAGTTCCTTTGGGGTTCCTAGTCAAGAGCTGGCTAGATATCTTGCTTCTTTGTTGCAGCCGTATATAGGTAAAACTGACACTCATGTTAAAAATTCCATGCATTTTATCGAAAAACTGAGGGAGATCACAGTTAGTCCAGTTTCGATGTAGTATCCCTGTTCACCAAGGTCCCTGTTGACGAAGCTCTTTCTTACATAGCTGATACGTTTCCTACTGATATAATAGCTTTGATTATACAATGCCTATCCTCGACTTATTTTTAATATAATCAATCAACGAGTTTCAGGAAAAAAATGGTAGGGTGGCTATGGGTAGCCCTCTGAGCCCTGCTATTGCTAATCTATTTACGGAATTTTTCGAACAACAACTGCTGCAGTCGGCCACGAAAAGCCCTTTGAAGTGGTATCGATACGTGGATGACACCTTTGTGATATGGAATCATGCTAAAGACGAACTGAGTGATTTTTTGGTGCAAATAAAACAGTTTCGATCCAAAGATACAATTCACCATGGAGAAAGAGAGTAATGGACGACTAAATTTTTTGGATGTATTGGTTATTAAACGGGCAGATGGGACTTTACGGCACAAGGTAAATAGGAAAGACACACACACAGATCGTTATCTACATAAGGAATCGAATCATCGTGCTAAGCAGAACAGACGAGTCATAAAAACTTTAGTGGACAAGGCTAATAACATCTGTGAGCCCATTTATTTGCAAGATGAATTAAGCCATTTGTGATCGGCTTACAAGAGAAATGAGTACACTGACAACAAAATAGATCAAGCACTCCACCCTAGAAGAAAAATGTCCGAAAATACACAACAACAACCGTCGGCTGGAAAAGTTTTTCTTCGATTTATTCATAACATCACGGACCACATTGAGAAATTTTTGGCCAAGTTTCAAGTGGAGACAATCTTTCCACCTACGAAGAAAATTAGTGAAAGTTTAAGATCGATGAAAGACGCACGACACCCCTTAGCTACCCCAGGTGTGTATAACATTCCGTGTAGCTGTGGCATGGTTTATTTTGGAACAACTAAAAGGAGTGTTAATACCCGCCTAGCGGAACACAAAAGGAACTGTAGATTGGGACAAACTGACAAATCAGCTATAGCGGAAGACGTTTTCAAAGACAGTGATCACGAAATAAAATTTAGTGAGACAAACGTGATAGCTAGGATTTTACATTATTATACCCGGATGTATAGAGAAGCTATAGAGATCTACAAGCACGAAAATAATTTTAATAAAAAAGGAGGATTAAGACTAGACAAGATATGGCGGTCGACCTCCAGCTCCTAGCAGCCAGTCGCCGACTCATCTCAGAAGATGTTGCCCTCAGTAGGCAACGAAACGTCAGAAAGGACAAGAAGTTTTGTATATGGACCACGGCAATTCAACCCGGAAGTTTTGATTAATGGAGGTGTAAGGGATATTGGTCTGTAATTTTGCGGGGCCATTCTTTTAAATTTTCGTTCTTTTAAATTTCTTGTACACTTGATTCACCCGCGCGTTTTTCCCGTCGCTTGGGACTTTGTCCTTGGTGACAGATTCACGATAAACGCAAGCTAGGTAAGAGGCCAGTGCCGTAGAGTACTCTATAAAAAATCGAACTGGGATTTCATCCGGACCTGATGATTTATTTGTTTTCAAATCTTTCAGTTCTTTATCGAAGCCAGGTATGCTAATTTGTACGTCGTCCAATCGGGAGTCTGCACGATGGTCAAATGACGGTATGTTTGTACATTCTCCTGTGTGACCGATTTCTTGAACATGAAATTTAAAACTTTATCACTCCTTGTCCGACGTTGCGTCGTTGCTAACAGCGATGTGCAAGTTTTTGTGGGGCAGGTCTGTTTAAGGGTGGTGTGTACGACATTTTAGTGCAGGTTTTGTTTCATGGGCTTAGACCCAAATGTGTGCTCTATTTGAAAGATCAGAGCAGAGTGGAAGCGTTTAATGCATTAGAGGCGGAAACTTGCAGAAGTAGCAATTCACGTGAACGCTTACGAGAAGCAAAGCTCTTGTGTGTAGTGGGAAAGACAGCGCAATAATTCCGTCCAAAATGGAACTCGAGACAGTCATTGATGCAGAATAAGATAGTACAGCAGAAGAAGCCCATTTAAATCATTCTGAAAACAGGGAACCAATTTCAAATGCAGCGTACTCCGATGACGAGGGTTCAGTTCACTCAGACAATTAAAGTGAAAATGATACTGAGGTGGAAGGTCATGTAGGTTTCGTAAATACAGGAAGAGGTACTGTCACTTCTTTTAAAGTGACAGTCCGATATCGTGGCCATTGTGCCGCAGAGCGGCTGAGTCGCGTACGTCTAGTCCGGGATACGTTTACTGTAAGTACGCAGTTACAATCGATCATCCAGTTTATGCAAGAGGCAGAGAAGAGACGATGACAGAAAGAAGACCGAAGACAGGAGATCCTCATTAACGAAAGTAAGGAAATTCAAAAGTGAAAAATCAAGGAGGAAAAGAGACAGGTCGAAGTAATGAACGAAATTAAAAGGAGTGTTGATGAGTTTGTTTAAAACGTAAATCAGGTCAGGAATGAAGTTAAGGGTGTAAAAGCAGAGATTAAAGACCTTAGGAAAGCTTAAGATGAGACCCGAGACGTGGCGGTGGAAAAAATGCCCAAATTGCGCTGGCAAAGATCGAAGTGAGTGCAAGCAAGAAGGCTATTTCTGCTCATGGAAAAACTGAAAAGCAGAGGAAGTAATGTGAAAAATCAAAGACGAGCAAACACATCTTCCCACGCAGCAGCATGAGCTGGTGAATGAGATGAGACAAATATGCGAACGGTTCCCTCGTGTAGGAATTCAGCCAGAAGCTACAGCACGTCGCCGTGAGTTCGTTAGTCAACAGGAATGTCAAAGACAAAATAGTGGAACCCAACCTGGAGCCACATCCACGTCTTAGACCGATATACGGCAGGGGCGCTCACTTAGCTGGGTAGGATGCTCTGCCGAGCGTGCGCAGTTAGTGGCTCATAGCATACAAAGAACTGAGGCGGACCACAATTGAGCGCGACTCAGGCGTACGGAAGCATTACTACTTATACATGACTTTGATGACAAGAGACGAGGGTACAACAGCCGGCCATGAAATCTCGGGCGCAAGGGTTCCAGAATTTATAGAAAGTCCAGGAGCGAAAAATTGTGAATATTTCGACTAAAGACATTTTCTCTCAATTCAGAATTCTCAGGTTTACAAAGAGAACCACAATTCATTACACCCTAAGTAATGGGTTTCTCAGTATGAGAAGGTACTACGCGAGTTATTGCCACTAGTATAGAAATTGGAATTTGTCTGTGGATACCTGGAAAGTTCAGTAGCAGAGCACAGACGTTGCAGCAAACTGCCACACTTACGGCGAATTCAGACAGGCTTTCCTAAATAATGTCTGGTCACGGGTTAGCCAAGGAGGGATTAAACAGGAGATTATGTTAGGGAAGGATTACGAAACATCGGGGTGCCACAGTCCGGTAAAATTTTTCGAGACACTTGTCAACAAGAACATTTACTGGACCGACAGTATAGCGATAATGAGATAATCTGACGCTGCTACACAAAGTGCCATTGAGGTACCAGGAACTGCTTATTGTTAAACGTAATGACACAATAGAGTCATTGAAAAGCGCTCTGTGAGAGTTAGACTTTGTCAAGGAAGCAATAAACGCGAGGGACCGAATGAGACGTAATGAACGAAATTCGCAAGGTGCATCTGGAACAAATAATGACGGTCAAAATAGAAACATAAACTGGGCAACAAGAAACTAGTATCAAGGCCAAAGATTTAATAATGAGTCTTATGGGAATGATAGAAGCAGAGGGGGGACGTATGGCGGCAACTTTCACGAAAACAGAAATAGCAAGAGGAGGGAAATTGAAAATTCTTTGCGCTTCATGCAGCCGGCCTGGAACTCAGGACAAACAAAGGATAATGGGGGGAATGGTAAGAGAAGTCTGCAACGTGATCACCAGAATGACATAGTGGAAATCCCAAACAGAAACCACAGCAGAAGTCCACGTAGGAATTGACAGTCAGCCGCTGCGTCCCCGTCGTCTCATTATGTGAGTGTTGTTTCCGTTTCATTCATCTAGTCGCTTAGTGTATTGTTCTTCAATTGCTTGCACCTACCCTTTTCGGATGATTAATTATTATAATTAGCGGATAAGATCTTCTCCTGCGATATCTGATCAATAAGTTTGACGTTTGTAGTTTTCTGTCCATCATTTTCACTTTGATGATTTACCGGAAATTTATGACATACTGGTATCATCTCATGTTTCTCGGATAGAAATTTATGTCAAGGGAAGGAATGTTCCGATTTCTGCGGGGAAGCACCTCGGATTTATGACAAAACTGGTTGGTTCAACCCTTGAAAATTGCTATATTAGTAGGCTGTCGTGGCACAGCAAAAGTATATGTTTGAACAACGTGAAAATTGCATTTTCTGTTCAGAAATAATTGCACAAGTCTTGGATATCCAATTCTTCTCAAAATTCGTATTGGAATGTAGTAAAGGTTTTGTTTCTTCCGTGCATTACCGGTGGGTCGTGTGCACGGTATGTTCCACCATTTGGAGTGAGAAGGCGACAGTGGCGTCACAGAAGTTGATTTGTGATCCGATAGTGGATCTTGGCGTGGTTTAGATCTTGCTACCGATACCGTTGGGGTTATCTTGCGAGATGAACTTGGGTTTTCCACGCCAGAGGCGTGATGATGTTCGAGTATGGTTATTTTTCTCACTGTGGTTCGATTAGGGTTGTCTCCAGTGGAGTGATGTGTTCTCGTTGTTGGTTTACGAGTATTGCTACACTACGGATAATAGCCTAGGGTGCGATATTTTTCACTGGTGGTATATTTTCGTCATTGGTTATCGCTTATTGATTATCGCCAGTAGTGCGATGATGTCTGACTTGTGGTATTTCGACTGTGGATCGCCAGCGCCAGAGGTGAGTCATCGGCTCAGCTTTGTATTACGTGGCGTGAGCACGTGGAGTGTCAGTTACGGCAGTGCGTTTTTAGCTGAATAGAAAGGAAATGATGAATGGAAACATACGAAAACGGAAAATCGCGAATACTTATACCCTACAAATTACAAAAAGGAACCTGGCATTTTATGTCTTTGCAGCAACTGTTATTTGAAGACATCTGTACACTTGATATTTAAGAGTTATTGGTAACTCTCAGAGGGAAAGGTGAATTCGTGTCGATGTCCTAACTATCCTAACAGCACAGAGAGGAGTGTACAGACGGCGGTAAGCAGTATTCCACCCAGATTTTGAGCCAGATACCCGGATCAGCGTCACCATCCATTAAACTGACATCAGGTGAAGTATCAATGACCAGATAAGCGTAAAGTACAAAGGATTAGAAGTAGCTACAACTTGGCAATGGATAGAATAGTTAGAAGCAGGTGCTGTATTGTGTGAGAATGCCTGAAATATGAATACGCAGGCTGTGACGGCTTAGCTCTTTGGAAGGCGTGTGTGGCGTCGGGAAACTAACAAAGCACTGACATACACAACAAGAAGATTGCTTCATAACTGGAAAATGATTTGTTTTTGTCTTGTGCATAAGCAATTAATTACTGACGACTGGAATGTTCTGCAAATGAACATTTGTAGTAACATTATTTAAGTGAAAGAAAGCAGTAAGGCACTTTTTCATTAATAATATTGTTAAGTTTAACAAAAAGCAGATCATATTTTTTTCACGATTTTCTATGTATCCGTTTTTGTAGACATTTATTGAGAAAACACGGCACTAAAATATTCACTAAGAATTGTGCTGAGGAATGCGGTGTCCAGGATGGCGAACGAGAAGCAGACGTGGCTGAGTAGTTAGGTAGGCAGCCACCAGGTAACGGAGGCTCGCACCTGACGTCACGCTCCCACCTGGGACGCATCTGCTGACGTGACGTCACAGCAGAACCACCCCAGGGGAAAGTTCACCTGATGTGACGTCACCACATGGCTATATCGGCAGCTGTCAGCTACAGGTGACCTGTCCTCCATTCTGAGGTGACACTGCAGGCAGTTGGCTCACATGACGACACTGCGGCAGCTCAGAGGTGATGTACGTGCTCATCCCTTTCACTCATGCCAATGGAGAGTGAAAGCATCCGCAGGGGTGCCTAGCCTGCAGCTAGCAGGAAATGGGGCGTCGCCCTGATAACACGCGGCCACCTGGGACCACCGCTGTTTGATGAAGAGGTCTCGAGGGACTGGATCTGAATGTAGTGCCACTGCTGACCAAGAAGAAGGGTTTGCAGAGTTTCAGACCAAGTGAATGAGGTCTCCAGACTCGGTGCCACAACAATGACAACTGCAGCTGGTGAACTGTCTTCAACAAGTGCAACTGTCTGTCAGCTGTTGCCTCATCTCTAGTCTGTCATTTTTCCAGATGCCTACCTGTTGCTGCCATAGCCATAGACTGGAGACAGGTCTGGCACTGACACCACTGCCACCACTGAGGCTATTAAGTAAAAGGGTTAACCCTTCTCTTAGCACCAACTCATCCACTGCCCTCACACATCCAACCTGCCTTGCGTCTAGTGCTGTGTTTATTTGTCTATCTAACGTTAAAGCTAATTTTTGGACTACCTATAGGACCTTCGGAAGGGAGCAGTAAGAGACTTAAAACATTTTTGTGTTTTTAATTCTTATTTTTGTGTGCCATGCTGTATTTATTTTACTAGGTTGAATGTAATCTTTTTACTCTCCTTTCTTACTATGTTTGTCATGAGGGCAACACTACTTTTAGTTGCATGCTAGGATACAAGATCACTCTCATCTAAAATGTAAGATTGACAGAAGATCACACACAACAGATACACAAATATTCAGAACACTTTTCGAAACTGACTCACGTTTTTATTTTATCTTCTGCATTTTGTTAAAGTCTCATATGTCATTTAAGAAATTTTTTGTGTTAACTGCATTTACTCAGGTGTACTAAAAAAACTAGATTTTCTGAATTCTTGGAAAATATTTGTCATGTTATTGTCTCTATGAAAGAGTGAATCACTGTGAATGCTTGGGCAGGGATAACAAAATCCCTGAGGCATAAAATATTTACTGCTCAATGGTACTGTGTTGTGGTTAGGGAACCAATCATCTGTGACCTCAGCTTCGGTGTGAATGGGTTGGTTAAATGGCTGCATGACCTTTCAACCATTCAGTCATTGTATTTATAGTCAAAGGTATATGTCAAAGACCGTTTTGTCCACAGGAAGAATTCTGATACGCAGAAAATCACTAAACTTCTGCAGGTATGCAGTAGTGAGTGTGTGTATGACCCGTGGTTGAATGAGGTTAACAAAGGGTGTGGTATTTTTCGGTTTTGGTTGGGAAAGGTGTCATGATCTAGCATGTCTTTTTCAAAGACCCAATTAGAGTGTGATAATTTCCCCGGCTCCGTGTTACACTAACCTCCTTATTGTAGCGTGACACCCCCCATGCAGAAATTATTTCATAACAGGGAGGTAATGAGGGGTAGCACGCCACCCTCTCACTTTAACAACATTGCCAGTCACATTAATATTCATATCTTAGGTGATCATCTCGGAGTTCCCCAGAACTACATTTGCTATGTGTGGTTTATGGCATTTTCTTACAAGAGGAAATTAAGAGCAGAATATTCCTGTAACTGCATGTGTAAAGTGTACCTGAGAGATCGTAGTGAGGCACAGGAGAACAGGGAAAGACGCAGATTGCAGGTCATAAATTCTGTGTGCAGCGACTAGGCTGTGTGAGTGATTCTGGGAAGCAGCGGTCTGTGGACTGTGCCGGCAGAACTATTTCTTGTTGTAGCTCTCCCCCATTTATATTCAGGGTTGCTGCAGGATGGCTCTGCTTCACAAAACATTTTACCTGTGCCAGGTGGCAGTCCATCGTGAAGGCAGCCTGTTGGTGGAGAGTGGGTTGAGGAAGCCATTTAAGAGAGATGGCTGTAAACAGAACCTTTGTGCAAATGGTGGAAAGGTCATTAAACTATGTGCGTTCTCATTTTAAAAGCTGGGAATAGACGGACACAGCGGCCGGTGCACGTGTTTAGTGGAGGTAAGACGGCAACTACCCTGACGCCAGCAAGTGCCCAGGTCTTTCACTGAGCAGCGGAAACAAATATATTTCAGCGGCACCACTGTTAGGGGAGCTTAACAGCCTTCTTTCAGAAATTGGAAGTGGTCGGTCAGGAAAGATTAGATCTCTCCTTAAATGAGGGACAGTTGTCCCATCTAGGTAGATTTTGTTTTCTTTCAGAAACATGGCTATGCTTACAGTGGGAACAATTCCTCCCTATAAAATCTCCTTTTTTCAGACAAGATAGCCTTGGAGTCGTTTTTGGCTTTTCTCGGGATATGCAAAGTAGAGGCTTGCTCCCCTCAGCATGGGAATGTCGGTGCTGTGCCTGGATTGGCTACAAGGCCAAGAGAACAGTTAGAGGGGAGATACAGTGAGTAGAAGATAATTCGATTGGTTACGTAGGCTTTTCCATTTATTTACGGAGGACTTCGAGGCCATGGCACTGAGGACTTCAGCTTTGCAACCAACGTGCTTCTGGAGATATGTGGACGATACCTTCTTCGTCTGGCCGCATGGACGTGATGCTCTTAACAGATTTTTGGACCACTTCAACTGTCTTCATCCCCGTATCAAATTTACTATGGAGGTTGAAAATGATGGGTTGCTTCCAATTTTAGACGTAATGGTTTATAAAAAACCAGATGGAACTTTGGGACACAGTGCTCACCGAAAGCCGACACACACAGATTGGTATCTGCACCCTAAGAGTTGTCATCCACTACACCAACGTAGTGGCGTCCTTACGACTTTGGTACGGAGAGCATATACCATTTCCGACGCGGACAGCTTAACCCAAGAACTTGAGCATTTGATGACTGCTTTTAAGGAAAATGGATACACTGAGAAACAGATTCGTCGTGCTGTGGAGTTTGGACCATCTCCGGAGGTGTACGAAGAGGAACATAGATCTGTGGCCTTTCTTCCTTATGCTGGAGGCTTATCGTTTAAGATTGGACGAATTTTAAGGGATTTTAACATTAAGAGTGTGTTCCGTCCACCTTCTAAGATTAGGGCTCTGCTCGGCTCTGTGAAGGATGATTTGGGACTTATAAAACCCGGGGGTACAAAATCCCGTGTCAATGTGTAAAAGCTTACGTTGGCCGTTCTGTTCGCACAGTGCATGTCAGGTGTGTGGAACATCGCCGTCAGACGAGGCTACAACAGTCAAGTTGATTTTAGGATCTGGTAGCAAACCCGAAGAGACTTTCAAGATAATTCGATTGGTTTGTGCAGTGTGGGGGTAGTTTCGCTTTTGCTAATTCCGCTACCATACTGAGGCTTGGTAGAAAGTCGTTGTGGCTCTTTGCCTTCTTCGTCTTCTAATCGTCCTCTGGCGGAGAACACCAGGCCTCTCCCTTGTGGGTGAGACTTGTGGTCTGTATATTGTGGTGAGCTGAGAGCAAATGTCAGTTTCCAATTGTACTGACAGAAGAACTGCATATCATCTTGGACATAACGTGTGTCTCGAGAATGAACTTTTTCGTCTTGAATCGGCTGTATGACGTTTAACAATTCCAGGGTGCACCATCGTGCCTCTGAGTCAAATTAGTTTGGCCAACCCAGTTAACGGATGTAACTCACACTGAAATCTGCTGGAATTTCATGGCTATGATAGGGAAGTCTCCCGCGTTCTAATAATCAGAACACCAATCCACGTAGTGTGCCAAATTTCGTGGACGCGTTAGAACATTACAGCTGCAGCAATGCGCTGCTCCTAGAATCACCCCACTAATCCCTTCCAGAGGGCTAGATCAGAGGCATGGGAAAAGGAGTGTAAATAAGAGAGCCCAGAGTCCCAATGCAAGCAATCGCGTCGTCATATTCTCTGCGTCTCGAATCAGAGAAAACAACAATTGTTTAAGTTGCAGGCCAACCACTACGACCATCTGGTGATGGAGTTCGACGGCCGACCAACCTGTTGAGTCAACTTTCAAGTCCGGTAGTACAACGCGGGTCCAAAACGTGGCGCCACACTGGTGCATGGAGCAGGTGTGGGAATAATGACATCAGCAGTGAGTCCCATATGATTTCACACACATTTCAACATTTTTTTGAATAAAAGTAAATGCCACACATGTCTCTGTGCCTCCGCCCTGCTTCCCAAACCATATCTCTCAGTCATCCAGGCGCATTACGCCCCCTGGCGCCGGGGGCTTGTAACAAGGTTTCCACGGGCACAACGTCGCCTTTCTGCCAATGATATTGTGTCAAGTTCACCGAGCAACTATATTAAACACTCGTATGGGCTACGCTAGCCTGTCAAGAATTTAGCAGGGCGCATCTCTGTATTTATAACCCTGTATTCACCTGACCAGAAGTCTTGTTCCTCTTGCCACCGAACTTCATTGTTTCCCACTATATCTAACTTTAATCTATTCATTTCCCTTTTTAAATTTTCTAACCTACCTTCCCGAGTAAAGGATCTGACATTCCCGCTCCGATCCGTAGAACGCCAGTGTTCTTTCTCCTGATAACGACGTCCTCTTGAGTAGTCCCTGCCCAGAAATCCGAATGGGGGATTATTTTACCTCCGGAATATTTTACCCAAGAGGACGCCATCATCATTTAACCATATAGTAAAACTGCGTGCCCTCGGGAAAAATTACGGCTGTAGTTTCCCCTTGCTTTCAGCCGTTCGCAGTACCAGCTCAGCAAGGCCGTTTTGGTTAATGTTACAAGGCCAGATCAGTCAATCATCCAGACTGTTGCCCTTGCAACTACTGAAAAGGCTGCTGCCCCTCTTCAGGAACCACACGTTTGTCTGGCCTCTCAACAGATACCCCTCCGCTGTGGTTGCACCTACGGTACGGCCATCTGTATCGCTGAGGCACGCAAGCCTCCCCACCAACGGCAAGGGCAAGGTCCATGGTCCATAGGGGTGAGGGGTGAGGGGGAAGGGGGGGAGGGTCACTGCTGACATGCAGGGTCCATTGTATGCGCTCGATGCAATTCGAAACGAGACTGAATAGAATGTCAACAATACCATGAGTGTCCTGGGCGCCCTACTACCAGTCACTGTAGCAGACACGTGGCCATATGTGAAAGCCATATACGACTCCTCTAGTAGACTTGAGTCTCGCAGGCTGATCACCATTACGAACTGTAGCTATGAACTGCAAACCTGTATCTACGTACTAGAAGTCTCGTACGCCAACGCCGAACATGAACCTCCCGTTTCTACCGTTGGCCGCCGCTTATAACAACGTGGAAGTGCATCTCACTGGCGGCGGCTCGGAGGTTGCTGAGTGGTCCCTGTCAATGGTTGGCGGCGAACTTCAAAGCGCGGCCAGTGAGATCAGTCCGAAATTATCTCAGCGTGCCAGCTCCGGTTGCGTCTATTGGCGAGAACACAGCAGAATTACTTTTGCTCCCAGCAGACATTTAAGGTATGTGATTATCCTAACGGGTGAAAACAATTCATTTCATTGCTTCCCAGTTCTCTTCGAAAAAAAAGTAGCTATTGGAATACATTTTTTCGAAACTCCTCTGGATCATAGACTTTGTATTCAACGAACGTCCTCTCCCGTAATATACGACTGAAGTTTCTCATTTTTCTGGCCTTTATTTCAAAGATGATAATAAAAGTATCTTGCGAATTTCTTGTGTGAAATTTATAATAAACTCATTGAGATTCAAATATTCTCTGCTCAAATATCGTGAAAAAGATAAGTTAGATACGATATGTTATTCCTCTCGTGGACCAATAAAGAGTGCTACTTCAGTCAGGTATTCTAGTTATAACTTTCTTTTTTCTTTCTTTGTATATCTGTGTCAACTTGTGAAATAATTTCCTAAACAGAATGAATTGATTTTCAGCAATTTTAACCATGGATGAAACGGCGGTTTTGTCCTTCTAGTGACAGTCATTTTTCAGCAGCAAGCATCTCTACACTTGGTGAGTTTTTTGGCAACTGACCCTGACCGCAAGGAGGCTTATGCACTTAACTTGAAAGTATTGTGAAGTAAAAGAAGAAATATAAAGCTTCTTGAATTATGAATAGATAGAAAAGTTATTAGTCATTAATACGTTTTTACGTAATTCGAATCTCAAGAATTCTCATTTCTAAGAGATTGGCAGTCTTAGTACCGCTCTTGCAGCCTGCCATTGTCAAACTGTATAGTTGTCCACATGTCCCCTGTTAACACTGCCTCTCACAAGTCAGAGATAGGATAAATATTTACCGGTTTGATTTGAACTGCATGGAGAGTAAACGTGTTCGCGTATAGTTCCTGGTAGTCTGATCGCTAATGCCTTGAATGAAATAAGAAAACTCTACGGAGTTTGGGGACGTTAAAGTCGATGGACGAATTGGTGCTACTGGATGGGAGTGGGCTAATGGCACGCACCGGCTTTTCCTCTCTCCTTTCTCTCATCGTCGTACAGCATATACGCGATCCGACACTGCACACACGTCCTTTACCGCCACCTATACTCAACAGACACACTTACGACACAACTCTCCCACATCGTGTGGGAGTGGTCTATCATATGTGGAGGAAGGAAACCGTTACCGCTTAGGGGCTGAAAATTGCCCTCGGTATCTTCCGGCTGGCAACGCCATTAGACATTTTCTTTCTTTACTTACCTCGGAGATAGCATTTGCTTTATGGGAAGTTTGTTTTCCACTAACTGTACTTTAAACAAGTAATTAAAGTATCATACACAATAGTGATAACATCACACCACCCAAAATATCCTGGTGCTTCTGTAAGAACTACATGCTGCTTTTCGCCTGCCAATAAGTCATCAGTTCATCTTTATACCTGGCTATTTATCCTATACTTCTTCGTGCTACAGATTTAAACTAAAGAAGTTACAAATCATATGTGCTTGAGATGGGATCTAGCTTAGTTACAGGTCCAGAATTTGTCGAAAATTTTACAGAGATCATTACACAACGATTAAGTGAAACATAGGGAGTGGAATACAATTTTGAAAAATTCGGTGCCTTTGAGAAATAAGTACCGAAGCCAGCAGCCATTCAAATTGGCAAACAGACCAGGCCCATTAGAAACTCTTTAATAAAGACCACATTATTGAACTTCATTGGGTGAATGGGGAAAATATAAAAATTCAGGAAATGAAGCAGACAAAAGGGAACATACTCTGAAAAAATGGGTCGCCAAAACGAACAACATGGCAAAACAATATTGGCTAAAGGATAAATGCAAAGCTGCGGCAGAATATACGATATAGAAAATGTAGATGCCGCCTACAGGAACATTAAACAACCCTTGGACAAAAGAGAAGTAGCGGTATGAATATTAAGAGCGTAAATTGCAAGCAAGTACTAAGTAAAGAAGGGAAGCCTGAGCGGTGGAAGGAATTTGCATCGTAACTTGTGTGCATACCGTGAAGCAGGAGTTTTCGAAGTGATCCGATCTTAAAATTTATTTTACTACCAAACGGTACATTTCCGGACTTGGGTTTCTTATCAAGACTCTATCTACTAAGCTCCGTTTATAAACCGTAGGGGTCTGTAAGAGGAATTGTGGCATACCTTGTACAGACGAACATTGTATAAAGGAAATAAACCTAGTGAAAAGCATATGGAATGGGGAATTATTGAGGAAAGGGAAGAAGATGAAGATGAAATGGAAGATGACTCTGATGACATTTTGCCTGTGTATTGACAGATCTAAGCCGACGCAAGGATCAAAATATTCCCTCAGAGTTACAGAGATTATCGGACAGCAAGCGATGAAAAAATATACCATCTGATCTGCTACATTTCTAAAACAGATGAAATAACCTCAGACTTCAAGAAGAATGTAATAATAATTCCTATTTAAAAGAAGGCAAGCACCGACGGGTGAGAATATTATCGAAGCATCAGTTTAATATCATGTTTAGAAAATACTGACAACAAAATTTTACCTAACAATGGAAAACATTCTAGAAATCCACAACGGGTAAGATTATTTAGGCTCCTAGCGAAATGTAAGAACACATGAGACAATACTACCCCTCAGAGTCATCTTAGACATACAGAAGAAATGCAGACATACGATTGAAGCATTTAGACAAGCAAAAAGTTCAAAAATTTCCAAAATATTGACTGGAATATGCTCATCGTAATTCTGCAGGCAGCAGTGACAAAATACAGGAAACTAAAGGCTATTTCAACTTGCACGGAAGCCATACAGCGGTCATAAAAAGGGAACGAGAAATAATTAAGTAGTAATGTTAGGAGGCAGGTTAATGCCCTATAACCCATGCCATTCAAACTATAGGCAGAGCAAGCAGTAACGAAAACCGAGGAAAAATTGGAAAAAGGCAATTAAAATTCAAGCAGAACAAATAACAACGTTAGGGTTAGGCGAAAACATAGTAATTCTATCACAGACGGCAACGGAAATTAAAAACCAGTCGAAAGGAATGGATAGTGTCTTGGTAAGAGGTCATATGGTAAATATCAACAGAGCTAAAACAACGGCAACGAAATGCAGGCGATTCTGTGGGAATCAGATTACCAAAGACGAAGCAGAAAATATAATAGATGAACAAAATAACTGGCTATGGGAGAAGCAGGCACGATATAATACACTAACTGCAACAGAAAGCAAAATATTTCTGAAAAAAAGAATTAAGTTAAGATCGAATGTAGTTTTAAGTATTACGAAGTCCGTTCTAGATTCCTGTCGTTTATCGTCTAGTCATGTCATCAGAAGATCAAAACCAATTGGAATACGATTTGGAAAAGATATCTGAATGGTGCGAAAACTGGCTGTTGACCCTAAATAAACAGAAGTGTCAAGTAAACCACATGAGTGCTACAAGAAATTCGTTAAACTTCGTTTACACGATAAATCAATATAATCTAAAGGCCGTAAATTCATTACGATTACGAACAATTTACATTGGAAAGAACACACAGAAAAAGTTGTGTGGAAGGCAAACAAACAGCATTTTATTGGGAGAACACTTAGAAAATGTAGCAGATCTACTAAAGTGGTTGCCTACGCTACGCTTGTCCGATCTCTTTTGGAGCACTGCTGCGCGGTCTGGGATTCTTTACCAGACAGGATTACAGGACTAAATCGAGAAAGTCCAGAGAAGAGCAGCACGTTTTGCATTATCGCGAAATAGGGGAAAGAGTGTCACGGGCATGATACAGTATGTGGAATGGACATCATTAAAAGAAAGACATTTTCGTTGCGGAGGAATCTTATCACGAAATTTCAGTCACTGACACATTCTCTTCCGAAAGCCAAAATATTTTGTTGGTGCCGACCTGCATAGGAACAAACGATCATAATAATAAAATAAGGGAATTCATAGCTCGCACCGAAAAACGTAGGTGTTCGTTTTTTTGCGCGCTGTTCGATGGTGGAAAATAGAGAATTATTCTGAAGATGTTTCTGTGAACTCCCACCTACGCATTTAAATGTGATTAGCAGATTATCCATGAAGATGTAGATGTACGATCTAAGACAAGAAGAGCGATACTCAACGAAGAGATATCCGAAGGGGCGGAAATTGGTATATTTGATGGGAATTTGTCCACCTCTGGCCCTCATGCAAGCAGTTATTCGACTTGGCACTGATTGACAGAGATGTTCGATGTCCTCCTGTGGAATATCGTGACAAATTAAACCCAGTTGGCGCGTTAGGTCATGAAAATCCCAAGATGCTTGGAGGGCAGTGTACACAATGCCCCGAACCTTCTAAATTGTGTAGAGATACGGCAACCTTGTTGGCAAAGGTAGAGTTTGGTAAGCACGGAGACAAGCAGTAGAAACTCTCGCCGTTTGTGGCCGGGCATTATCTTGCGGAAATGTAAGCCCAAGATGGCTTGCAATGAAGGGCAACAAAACGGGGAGTGGAATATGGTCGAAGTAGCACTGTGCTGTGAAGGTGACGCGAATGACAACCAAAAGTGTTCTTCTCTGATATAAAATAGCACCCCACACCATCACTCCTGGCTGACTGGCTGTACGGCGGTCTATTGGTATTACACCGTTGTCCGAGGATTTCCAGAAACGTCTTCGGTCGGGCAGCACATTCATTGGAGTAGAACTGTCTTCGTTGATGAGTCCCCGCTTCGAAATGAGCTCTAATGACCGGTGAAGAAGTATTTTGAGAGGCTCGAGATAGTGGTGGAATACCAACCTCATGGTCGCCCGCCATGAGGCTCAACAACCGGAAGTCCTATTTCTTTTCATAGCGGGACCTATTTGGTATTCCGGCCGGAGTGACCGGGCGGTTCTAGGCGCTACAATATGGAACCAAGCGACCGCTACGGTCGCAGGTTCGAATCCTGCCTCGGGAATGGATGTGTGTGATGTCCTTAGGTTAGTTGTGTTTAAGTAGTTCTAAGTTCTAGGGGATTGATGACCTCAGAAGTTAAGTCCCATAATGCTCAGACCCATTTGAACCAACCCATTTGGTTGCTGTCCGCAGCATCCTTACAGCACAGCCGTAAGTCGACGATATTCTACGCCCCGTTTTGTTGCCCTTCATGCAAGCCGTTCTGGGCTTACGTTTCAGCAAGATAATACCAGTCCGTAAAGGACAAGTGTTTCTTCTGGTTATCTTCGTGCGTCCTAATCCCTTCGTTGGGCAGCAAGGACGAGAATCTCTTCCCAGCTGAAAACGTTTGGAGCATTATGTGCTCTGGATTTATACTACCTAATACGCAAATTGGACAGCATTTGGCACCATATCACTCAGGAGGACATTCATTAACTCTACGATCAATGCCAAGCCGAATAACTGCTTGCATAAGGGCGAGAGATGAATCAATGCTGCTCTGACTTACTCAATTTGTGAGTCTCATTTTCTTGAATGAATCAACCAGTTTTTCTGAAATTGTAATAATTTGTTTACCTGTACATTTATATCATTTACACCGATTTCAGTCGCATTCTATTAAACGGCACCCTAACACAGACGACAGGGTGCGGTATGGCTGCACAGTTGTTGTGTACGGTCGAATAAACGCGCAGCTGTTGATTACTTAAATGACCTAAAGAGCTCCATCAGCGTCTTCTCAACGGCTGTTCAGCGAATGTTGCTGCGTATGGACCTCCCCAGCAGGCACCTGGTTCACCCACTACTGTTCATCGGTGACGAAGGTCAGAATTTCCACGCCAGTATGTGACGCTACAACGCAGTTCTTGCTATGATTTTTTTCGCTTACTTAACACATGAAACTGTTTGTATACGATGTATTGTCTAGTGTAAATGTGTATTGTAAATACTACGATTAAAGTATGAGATATTTAACACTGGCAAGTCAGGGCATATTTAGTTAACGTTGAAGTCAGAGAGCTTGCTTTGTCGCGCCTCTGGGCGCGGGAGCGCGCCAGCGGGCAGTAGTAGCAGAGACCCCGTGCTCGGAGTAAGACGTACAGTCGAGTGCTGCTAGTCCTAGCTGTGTCACATCTAACGGCTAGCGTGTGGATCTACGTACGACGGGAAAGTAATGGTCGGCATATCTGGAAGCATGGCCGGGCAAGTTATTATGGATTAATGGGCATAGTGCTGAAGCAACGAGGGCTTCAATGTGAAGCGCACTGTGGGCCCAAGTAGCAACGGTAAAAGCCCGCTGCCACATTGTGTCGCCGCCGTGGACTTCCGTCGATCCACCGACAACGAGGGAAGTAAGATCTACGTAATTTTCCATAGGATAAAATTGTAGAAGGCTTGCCAGTGACTGCGACTTTGAACAATTAATAACAAGCACTTTATAATCGAAGTGTTGTAGTTGACATTCCACCCGACAAAACACCAAGTAGATTCCTTCCGATCCTTACCTTATTGAACCGAGTGTGTCACGCCATTATCAAGAGAAATTAATTATCAAATTATTTGCACAGACGCTGAAGAGTAAATTTCAGACTGGTTATCATAGTTAATTGTTGCACATAATAGGCTTACTCCAACCGTAGTAACTTAATAATAGACTGAAGTAATAAATTTGATTATTAAGATTTTTTTCAATGCATATTCAGCTGAAGTTAATTCAAGGATATTTCATAAAACTATAAGGCTTATTCCACCTGACAATCCCCCAATTAATGAATTATTATCATTCAAAACATAGTTAATCAATTATTGGCAATATATTTCATTATCAGTGGATTAAACTGTGCAAAGTACCCAATTTTAAACACAGAATGAAAGTCCATTATTCAAAATCTCGATAGATAATTATCTGTATTGTCAACATTGCACTTAGCTGACAAATTATGAACAAAATAAGTGTAGTTAGATTGTTATGACGTTGTTTTATATGGCTACTGAGCCTGGCACAGCACTTACGTAAAAGTTCCCGTTCCACCTGCTGCGCTACAAGCAGGTAAACTTCATTTTCGACACAATTATTCACGTACTTAACAGTACTGTCGCTCATCAGTTGAACTGGCGACCGATTTTTTAAATTACTTGTACAACTTAATCACTTCTTTCGGCAAAATTTCCACTGGCAAAACCTAATTTGCAAATTATTTCCATTACTTCATTTACCGATCGTTACTGAATGAAATCAAGTTATAACGTCTCCTGTTTCCGCGGAATAATCATTATTTACTTCGGATTCGGATGGCTTATCCCGATGCGGGTCAAAATTCATAATTCACGGTCATTGTCAACTTGTAATTTCGCAAATCCCGGGAAGCAGGGGGGTGTTATAAGTACCGCAGCTGGACGTGCACTATCCGCAGCTCGTGGTCGTGCGGTAGCGTTCTCGCTTCCCACGATCGGCTTCCCGGGTTCGATTCCCGGCGGGGTCAGGGATTTTCTCTGCCTCGTGATGACTGGGTGTTGTGTGATATCCACAGGTTAGTTAGGTTTAAGTAGTTCTAAATTCTAGCAGACTGATGACCTTAGATGTTAAGTCCCATAGTGCTCAGAGCCATTTGGACGTGCACTGAGTGGTGGCAGGTGGTCTGTTCAGACGAATGACGTTTAATGCTCCATCAGACTGAAACCAAACAACAATCATCGGTAAGGACCATGACGGAATATGGAGCGTTATGGTACGGGGAATGCTTTCGTGGCATTCCCTGGCGGATATCGTCAGAAGGCCCTCGTATGCATTATCCTCGGGGACAACGTCCACCTCTACATGGAGTTGTTTTTTCCTCGGCACAGTCCCACCTACCAGCAGGACAATGCAACATATAACACAGCTCGCAGTGTGCCTGCATGGTTCGAAGAGCAACAGGATGAGATTGACGTACTTTCCTGGCCACTAAATCGCTAGCATTTAAGCCCAGTCGAGAATCTGTGGGACCACCTCGGGCTGTCTGTTCGGTCATGGATCCTCAACAGAGAAACCTATATACGCTGACCACGGTTCTGCTGTCGGAATGGCTCCGCATCCCTGTCGGTACGTTCCAGAACCTCAGTACATCTACATCTACATTTATATTCCGCAAGCCATCCAACGGTGTGTGGCAGAGGGCACTTAACGTGCCACTGCCATTACCTATCTTTCCGGTTCCAGTCGCGTATGGTTCGCGGGAAGAACGACTGCCGGTAAGCCTCCGTGCGCGCTCGAATCTCTCTAATTTTACATTCGTGATCTCCTCGGGAAGTATAAGTAGGGGGAAGCAATATATTCGATATCCCATCCAGAAACGCACCCTCTCGAAACCGGGACAGCAAGCTACACCGCGATGCAGAGCGTCTCTCTTGCAAAGTCTGCCACTTGACTTTACTAAACATCTCCGTAACGCTATCACGCTTACCAAATAACCCTGTGACGCGCCGCTTTTCTTTGGATCTTCTCTATGTCCTCTGTCAACACGACCTTTTACGGATACGACAGTGATGAGCAATACTCAGGTATAGGTCGAACGTGTATTTTGGAAGCCACCTCCTTTGTTTATGGACTACATTTTCTAAGGACTCTCCTAATAAATCTCAACCTGGTACCCGCCTTACCAACAATTAATTTTATATGATCATTCCACTTCAAATCGTTCCGCACGCACACTCCCAGATATTTTACAGAAGTAACTGGTACCAGTGTTTGTTCCGCTATCATATAATCATACAATAAAGGATCCTTCTTTCTATGCATTCGCAATACGCTACATTTGTCTATGTTAAGGGTCAGTTTCCACTCCCTGCACCAAGTGCCTATCCGCTGCAGATCTTCCTGCATTTCGCTACAATTTTCTAATGCAGCAACTCCTCCTGGACCTCTCACTGCTGTCCGTGCTGCAAAAGGCTTTTATTCAGGCTGTAGACAGGCATTCACATTAATTGCACTGGACAGTGTACCTACTAGTTGCATAGCGCTCAAGCCTTTATCAGTAAACCTCGCCAGACTCCTGTGTTACTGTTAATCTTCAACTTATGTCTCCGGAGAAATAACACCGTTACAGAATCAATTAGCACAGGATGCAAGCTTAAGGCGGAGAGTGAAGTGGGCATTTCTGTTGTCAAAGCTAAGTGCGATGAATGAAAAAAGTTTGCTTCCAAATAACACACGCACTCCAAATCCTCAACATTTACACTGATGTGGAGGTGTTTTTAGTAAAATAGAGATACGAAGATAAATGAGGGTAAGAACCCAAACAAATTTATTTCCCCTGCAGCAAGTCACCAAAGACCACAGATGCTTTATTCTAAAACTCAGAAAATATTCCTATGCAGACTAATTTTTGACCAGCCCCGTATTCTTAATTGTTGAATGTCACCTATGCCTTTTTCTATGTACGGGAAATAATGGTCATCTTAAGTGATGTGCCAGTGTACCGTAGCTTACGCTCCCAGAGCAGTTCTCAGTTTACTATGCAGAACTGTTTGCCATTCTGAAAGCATTAGAGTATATGCGAAGACATCATGGCAATAAATTCATCATGTGCTCAGATTCCTAAAGTGCTCTACACGCTCTTGAACACATGTACCCAGCAGATCGGATGGTGCAAGAAGTGCACGACGCACTCCTGCTCTTGCAAAAGCAGGGTAAGGATGTAAATTTCTGCTGGGTTCCAGGGCACACAGGAATTCCTGGAAATGAACTTGCAGACGCGGCTGCCCAGGAGGCTTGCTCCATCCCACCTCCTGCTCGCTGTTCCGTCCCCCTGCAGGCAGTAACATCATTCTTGACTCGGAAGGTCATGCGTTGGTGGGAGGCTCAGTGGCTGGAAATGAGGGATAATAAGTTGCGAGCGGAGAAGGATTCTGTCCGACCGTGGCTTACCTCCTTCCAACAACGACGAGCTGAGGAAGTAGCCCTTACACGGCTTCGAATAGGACATTGTCCATTGACACATGTTTTTCTGTAACGTCGTGAGGATCCACCAGCGTGTCAGACATATGGGACACAGCTGTCGATACGACATATTTTAACTGAGTGTGCTTTATATGGGGGTTTGAGGGAAGATTTAAGTTCCCCACCAGACCTGGCCTCTATTTTAACTAATAATGAAGCGAGTGTGGCAAGAGTTTTACGTTTTTGTGTGATGCCTGGTCTTCTTCCCAAAATATTGGGATTGAGATCTTAATGTAGTAAAGTGGTTTGGTCACCCATTATTTGTAAGTGGTCACCCAGCCACAGTTAATTATTTTTACCTGTTTTGTACTGGTATTGTATTTTTAGTCTTATCCACCTGTTTTGTTGTGCTGTGCCCAGTCTTGAAATTTGAGCATTTACATTTCTCGCAAAGATCGGCTCTGAATTGATCCGTGTTTAAAATATCTAGGCTGCACTTGTCAACATTTATTTTGGGAACGGGCGCTGATAACCTCATTGTTGTGAGCCCTAAACACTAATCATCATCATCATCATCATCATCATCATCACTGCAAATGAGTGGAAAGCTGCAAAAGGTTTCGCCGCAAAAGGACGAAAAGAAGGATTGGGGGTTACAGAGTTTGGCTTCCGCAGAAAAGTCACCAAAGATCGCGCAAAGTTCATATGTGGGGAACGTTCAAGAAATTTTTAGTAATCCGCGGGAAACCAAAATCAAACTAGTCACTTCCTGAACATCACTCAACGTTTTAACTACTTTCCAATCTACGTCGGTGCTTAGAAGGCCACGTTTTCATTATAGGAAAATATTCGGCAGACTTAGCAGTATAACTTGTGGTGGAAGCTAATAAGATGTTACAGAAAGGGAAGGATGTAGACGGTAAAAGATAGAAGTTTGAATGACAATTATTTTCCAAATCCCTCGGTAATGAACAGCCGCTGAATTCAGTATAAGAGTCATTCCTATAAGCGCGAAGGAGATGTTGACGAACTTCTTTCCAGACTGGAGTACTACCAGATCTGTCCTGTTGAGCTGCGAGAACTGTGCACCTCGCCACTATCTGGCGGGATGTAATTTGCATAGCTCAGAGAAAAGGATTTGAGGGGTAATTTTAATCTTTATATAATAGTACCATCAAGAATCTGGTGCGAACAGCTAATTCCGAAAACGACTTAACGACAGGGAGGTTGACTTGAAAGTTTTGCTGGTGCAACTTCTAATTGAGTGTGCAAATCCCTTGATTGCGGAGCGTAAAATTTACAAATGTAAATGAGTGAACGGAGAGCGTCGAACCAAGAGGGAGTTTCAACCGGAATGGAAATTTGCTGTGCGCAGCGGTCCAGGAGATGCCCGATAAAACGGCTCTTATCGCAGCAAATTCGAAACTGCTATAGCACGTTTCGCCAATCGAATATTGTCTTGTCGTTCTTAACTTTCTTCAGAGCGTGTCAGGATGACTGCCGCAGTCACTTATTTGACACACAATTGAGAAATCATGTTGCATACTCCCAAGATCCATTTGTAATTGATTTTTCTTCTTAACGATTATAGATGTTTTGGCAAATCAGTCGGAAAAACCGAAAAATTCCACAACGGCATCTATATCATCGCCATACCGAGCACGTTTTCGAAATGAAGTAATTGTACAATGAAGCCAAGGGAGTAGCAAATAGTTTGCACCATTACGGTGTTAGTTGCTTCGATAGTACCTGACAAATACGAAACAAAAAGTACACTTAGCTTTGCGCTAAGTAATGCTTCTCGTGCCTTTACGAACTGTACAGATGCCAAACCTGACAAGTCTCAAGTGGCATCAGTTGCTTGTTCGTGATGTAAAGCACGTAAAATAATTCCATTGTAAATTATCATATTTATATTTTATTTTATTTATAGTACATAAAACTATTTGCTTACTTCAACGATATTGATATAAGCTGTAAACCACAGTAAAAGTAAAGAAAATTTGTTTTACTAGACACTTTTATTCTACAGAGGGAAAGGAAATTTATTTTACAAGCTACGAGGCATGTTCAGGAAGTAAGTGATCTGGATCGATACTTTTTTTTTTTTTAGAAAAAGTGCATGTGAAAAGAATAAAGTATATTGTTGATACACTCGATAAATATTTTTCCACGTAATCGCTATCCCATTCAGTACATATGATTATATGATGAGCCGTGTCACAAAGGTCTTTATCCCCTCCGGGAAGATCTCTCCCACCATTTCACAATTTCTTTCTGCACCTGTTCGTCGGCTGAAAATTAAGCACCACTCGTGTGTGCCTTCAAGGAGATGAAAAGTTGATAATCTGAAGGCGCCAAGTGGTGGTTCAAAACATCCCAAGCAAAAGAGTGCATTTATGTCTGAGGCTGTGTGAGGACAAACGTTCGTCGTGCAACAATCACACACCTGTAGTTAGCATTACCCTCATTGTTTTGAATGCTCTTTATGAGCTTTGTTAAGCCGGCCAGAGTGGTCGAGCGGTTCTAGGCGCTACAGTGAGGAACCGCGCAACCGCTATGGTCACAGGTTCGAATCCTGCCTCGGGCATGGATGTGTGTGATGTCCTTAGGTTAGTTAGGTTTAAGTATTTCCAAGTTCTAGGGGACTTACGACCTCATAAGTGAAGTCCCATAGTGCTCAGAGCCATTTGAACCATTTTATGTGCTTCTTTAGGGTCTCACAATATCGTGGTGCACTTATGGTCTCCCCCTGAGACAGAAATTCGACCGAAATGATGCCTTTTCGGTCGCAAAACAATGACGGCATAGTTTTTTTTCGCCCGAAATTGTAGTTTTGAGTTTTTGGCAGATGGAGAACTGTTGTGATGACCTTGGGACGACTACCTTTTTCTCTCAGGCCTGTAATGTACCATCCACGTCTCATCCCCGGACAGGACACAACAGAGTTCCGGAAATCCTCGCTCAAGAGACTCGCAGGCGCTACTGATCCTATTTTTATTGTGGTCCTGTGTCAGCTGTTTTGGGACCCGTCTTGAGCACATGTTCCGGTATCCCAGCGTTTATGTGAGTGTCCCGTATATGACAGTTCTGCAGAGTTGTGAATACGTTCCACGAATTTCATGCGGTATCAGTTGCGGTTTTCACTAACAGCTCCCTCTACTTTTTGCAACAACCCATCAACCAGAGTGGAAGATCTTCCATTCCTTTGTTCATCATGAATATTTTTTCTGCCTCCACTAAACTTCCTACGCAACTTAAACACGCTAATTCTGTTGATAGAGCATTCGACATAAACCGTTTAGATTCGCGAAAAATTTCGGTAGTTAGTTAGTTAATTGGTTGCGTGTTCCATTGATAAGTCGGACGGTATAGTAGCCGTTATGATGTGGAACGTGTCAAATGCACAAGAAATGAACGTATGAAACAAGAGTTTTTAATATATATTAAGATACAGAGTTAAAGATTAATATTTCTGTTAGTTACCCCATTCAATTAAATGGCACAAAATGCATATACTACATACAGTCTATTTATAGATTTATTTATTCCTATTCAAGAATTCATCTATGACATTGAAGAAGTTGTCAAAGAGATATGATTTCAATTTATTTCTGAACCTATTACTGCTGTCAGACATTTTATTTCATCTGGTAATTAGTCGAAAATTTTTATAGCGGTATATTTTACCCCTTTCTGTGTCAAAGATAGGTTGAGTAAAGGATAATATAAGTCTTTCTTCGTTCAGGTATTATAATCATGAATGTCACTGTTGTTTTTAAACTGGACCATGTTGTTGAAAACAAATGTTCATTAGTGCATAAATGTACTTTTAAAAAGATGTCTACAAGATTTAAGACTATGAGCCCCACACATTAGTCTAACCACTTTCTTTTGAGATGCAAATACTTTTTGTCTAAATGTTGAGTTACCCCAAAATATTATTCTGTATGACGTCAGAGAGAGAAAGTATGCAAAGTATGTTAGCTTACTAATTTCTATGTCCTCAAAATTGTCAATTATTCTGATTGCGAAAGTTGCTGAACCTATTCGCTTTAGAAGATCCAAAATTTGAATTTTCCCAATAAGATTCACATCTATATGTACACCCAAAAACTTAGTATGCATTACCCTGTCTACTGACTTATGTTGATGTGTTATATTTATTGAACGAACAGCAAAAAATTGGATATACTGTGTTTTTTCAAAGTTTATAGCAGGCCCATTTGCAGAAAACCAATTAATGACTTTTCCAAAGACCTTATTTGTATCATTTTCAATTGGAGTTTCCTTTACTGGTTTAATAATGGTGCTTTATCATCATCAAACAGTGTCAGTTCAGCTTCCTGTTTCAGATAGGGAGGGAGGTCGTTCACATATATCAATAACAGAAGGGGACCCATGATTGAACCCTATGGAACACCTAATGTAATTTCACCCCAGTTAAATGAAGTATCAAACTTATTTAAATCACTTGACCGATATAAGGAAACTTTTTGCTTCCTGTTCTGTAGGTCTGACTTAAACCACCCACATGCTATTCCTTTTGTACCATAGAATTGTAATTTCTGTAACAAATGTCATCGTTCGCACAATCAAATGCTTTATACAAGTCACAGAAAATTGCTATTGATGACATTTTACTATTTAAAGACTCTGTTATGTGGACAGTGAAATTGTATATTGCTGTGTCAGTGGAACAGCATTGTTGAAACTAGTTGTTGAACTAGATTTACAAGTATCCCATTACTGTTGAGATGGCTTGTTGAAAATTTTTGAACTAGATTTACTGTTTAGATGGCTAAACACTCTTGAGTACATTACTCTCTTGAAGATTTTTGTAAGTTCTGTAAGCAAGGATACTGGCCGATAATTATTGACATCTGTGGTGTCGCCCTTTATGTCGAGAAGGCTCACAATGGCATATTTTAACCTGTCTGGGAAAATACCTTGAGTTAGCGATGCATTAGATATGTGACTCATAACGTCAGCCGTAATAGCTCCACATTGTTTTAATGTCTTATTGGAGATGTCATCTACTCCCAGATAACATTTATTATTCAAAGATTTAACAATTTTACTTATTTCACAAGAAGTTGTTAGGTGAAACTTAATATGACAAACTTTTTTCAGAACAGACTCTTCCATGTACTGCCTGTCTTTTGCTTTTGAATTGTTCTCACCAATTTTTTCTCCTACACTTGAGGAACAGTTGTTAAATACATTAGCTACTTGTGTACTGTTGGTTAGGATGGTCTCGTTCTCGTTCTCATTAATAGTAGTAGGTGTTATTGCCATCACGTGTATGAAGCGGATCACAGCACGTGGTTCACATTTGGCGGGATTTCTTACCGACATCTTTCACACAACTGGGCACTTCGACATAAGCTTACGCACTACTGTGTTCCTATCATGCTCGGTCTGGTCACGTTACAGGAATGTAGGCGAGTTATTCGTTCAGCTAGTAGTGGTATTGGAGGAGAGCTGAGTAACTTTACTGCATTTGATGAGGGTATTTTCAGTTTGTATTTTATATGAATATCGTTGATCCACTTCTTATTTGTTTGAAATGTCCCTTCTTGGATAAACGCTATTCAGGATAATTCTCTGTCGTCCACAGCAATTACAGACGTTAGAGTAGAACCCTTTTTTTTATTAAATTATTCTTTTAACCTTTATTTCATATTTCTGTGTATTTTATGAATTCAGTTATAGCCAATGTGTAGACTATTTGACTGCAGTATCACAGGTATAGGTTATTATTTGCAGCGAATCCCCTGCGGGTCGTGAAAGCATACATGCCTGGCTCGGCCCTATGATTACATCGAGCTATTCTGATTTAAACAGCGTCGTGTATAGCCCAGATACCTAAGGTACAAGCAAAATTGGGCAAAGTTGCAAATGATTTGCTCGTATGGGATGCTGTTTGGAAGAGTAGCTATACCAAGCACGAACAGTTAGGCACCAATGCAATGTGCCTCTACCACTCAGTGTTGCCAACCATCAAAAAATATGAAACCACAGCCCATTATGGTCACAGTACATTTACTTTCTGAACATCTCGTATTTAGATATCTTAGTTGTTTTTATACATAGTCGCCGTTCGGTTTTAAACATCTGTAATAGCTTTTTACAAGCTTTCCTACGCCTTCTGCAAACTCAGTTGTCATCATGTTTTTGAACCATCAAATAACGCTTGTTTTTAACGGCTGAGCGTAGTCGATGAAGCTTCTAAAATAAGGCAGCTGCATGTATGATCTCCCCAGTAAGCATAAAGACGATGAGAAGTACGTCCTTTCTGTTCAAAAATGACCATAACATTTTTGGTGGAACTCGTGAATGTTCCATTGACTGGGGCTTTTCGGTTTTTTTTTTTTTTTTTTTTGAAACCATATTGCACAACGAACCCCACACATTACAGAGACGTTAATTTTGTCAAACATTTTAAAAGCGTACAAATGAACATTAACTGGTCATTTCTGCTTGCTGTTAGTGTCATAATGGCCAACGATTAGGAAGATTAACAGCACGCCGGTAAGGTGGAGAAAAACGTTCTTTCCTTCTAGAATGACCATCACACAACAAATATTCGTGAACAAAACATATTTTGGTGTGTGGTCCGTCAAGCAATGCCATAATTACGTAATAAAGAGGAGACATGCGAGGCTCTCTGTTGTGATATTCGCTATTTTTGGCTTCATTAAAACAGCAAATAGTTAATACTTTGAGCCAAAAGGCAAATACTTGTTTATAAAGAATGATTAATGAATAATAAGGCGTCGCATAGCGATGGTGGAATTTCCTAAATAATGTAATTCGTCATCCTTGGGCGGCAATATAAACAGAAAAATACGGACAGATATGCGATCCTTCACTATTTTGTTCGCTGGAGAACAAATGAAGCCTTGAGCGCTAAAGACTTGTACTGTTTTTCTGAAGTAAGACGGACGCAGATTTGTGGCGGTCTGATCTAATTTTTTACTAAATAAATAAAAACGTGTTCCGTCTGAGTGGAGTGTGAAAAGAAGAACTGTTATAACGTATCGTGACGAGCACGAGCAACTCATGAGGACAATGGCTACCTATATAAAAGAGTGCTCATGGGGCATGAAACGGACATAAATATCTACCGTCATTGCAGTACGAAGCTTAAGGTACGATATATGTTTTAGTTAATAAATTGTAGTAAGTAATGAATATTCACATTTCATAATGCAATACTTTATGACAATGATCAATCCATGATTCTTACACCAATTGTGATTGATACAACAGTAAACGAAATCTCAAATTCCAACTTTTCCATTGAATAAGAACATCACTTTTATTTTGATACATCACACTGTTTATGGACGTCGGTCTGGAAGCAACTTCTGGTCGATGCTCTGGCAGGTGTGGTTGGTACTTGGGACCTATCCTAAGACAGACTTCGCTTTGCGAGTACTTAGACTGGGGAGCCTGCGGTGAAGTTCTCACCGTACCGACACTCTGACTTCAAACGTCTCGGACTATACGTTTGTAGAGGGCATACTTATTCCTATTTGGTTTCCGTCTTGACGTTTGTCTTCCTTGTGCGCTCTGTCGTATAAGTTAGCCAGATTGGTCCTTGTTACGACAAGCGAACGCATGTGTCACACACTGAAATCTGCCGTGATTTCTGGGGTCTTGGTAGTAAATTGCGATCCGTCTGCCTGATCACTAGATCGTGAGAATTTTCATTTCTTTCTCGACCGCGATCGATTCACAGGAGCCGCCTTAAGCCTCACATCTGCCGCCCACGTCGCGCCAGTTGCTAGTAACATCGCTGCACGAAGCAAACAGGGTAACGTACTGCTGCTCCGGCCTTGTCTGGACGGACAAATCCCAACCGCCACTTCCTCTCCGCTGCACCAATAGAAACGTCTGTAGATTTGAACAGTAAAAGACTGCTCAGCGTCAGGTTAACACAGATACCGTTGTCCACATTTTAGGGCCAGAGTACTTGACTCACTTTTGCCACCCTGATCCTTCTCCATTGTGGTCTTAAACCACCTGTTTGTTGTTCACTATTCCATCAAAATGTCTTTAATATATATTCGGTCTGGCCTTGTTTTTGTGAAAATAAATGTTGTCAGTAAACTAAACTTTGTTTGCATTCTCAAGCAAATCATCAAATCAAATCATCACTATTATATTGTAACCCCAAGTGTTAACTTTCATTGGGTTCGAACATGCCAAGATGAATTCAATTCTGTTTGACCCTGCCAGGTTATGAATCACACATTTTTTTATATGGCCCACAAACGGGTTCACTTTCATTTCGGCTTCTCCTGTCGGAATCACTTTCACTTTGGCGTCCCCTGTCGGGCTGACTTTCATTGTTGCCACCCTGCCTGGATCTCGGATTTATGGCACTTTCTGTGACCGTCAGATGGTCAATTTTGTCCCCTGCGCAGAATTCTGAATTGATGGCAAACTTCTGTGACCGTCATATCGTGTTAGCGTAGTCACTCAGAATTTTGTATTGAAGGCACCTTCTATGACTGTCAGATCGTAGGTAGTGTTGCAGAGTGAAGCTGCTGTTCCCCATGTTTAATGTGGTGCACTGGGTAGAATATTTAACGTATGTATGTATGTATTTTCATGTTTTGGTTGTGACTGCTGTGTTACATGATTGTTTGTTTCTGATGGCGAACGCCGTTGTGCTGATTTGTTAGGATAGATTGAGATTCTTGTTTGCTAGGATAGACGAGCATGCTGTTATTTGAATTCGTTGTCAGGAACTAGGAATCAGTAGTTCATGGGAGCTTAATTTAGAGTAGATCTGTGTGGCATAGGAATATGTAGTTTATAAATTCATTTATGTCAGAATTAGAGTGCATGCTTACGAGAAGTAGACGCGTTTGCAACAGAGTAGCAGAAGTAATTGTGTTTTGTTATCTATGGATTCACGTCAGATTATTAGCGATGACTAAGCAGATATTACACGGTATTCTCAGGTAAATGCAGTTGTAGACCGGGCAGAAATGTCGAACGTAGAACCTCCAGAGTATGACGACATCTCCGAGTCATGTGCCGAAAATGAACGTGCAGAACAAAATGTAGCCGCACAGATTGACGGGATCTCGTTCATCTAGTCCAGAAGTTTGAGGCTTTCGTTCAATTCATGTAAGACACAGAAAGGAAGAGACAAGAGACAGAGAAAAAGAGACGGGAGGAAGAGGTGAAAAGACACAAATTAGTCATAAGAACGGTCACAGACTGCATAGATGGAGTCAAGAAAGAGATCGCAGGAATCCAAGAAGAGATAGTTTCAAGGAAACGACAGCAGAAACGCGTGAGGTAGCGGATCAGGCGAAGTGCGATGCCAAAACAGCGCGATTGGTAGCGCAAGTAGCACGAAAGAACGCATCAGTGGCCAAAGTACAAGTTAAATTGACAAAAACTGAGGTGTCTAAGGGAAAAAAGGCTCTTGTAGCTCTCCAAACACAAGGCGAAAAATAGTTCACGAAAAGCAGGAAAAATCAGTGAGGAGACGAAGGAAATTGAACACATAGAAATGAAACAGGCCGAAATCTCTGAAGTTAAAGATCAGCAGACCCACGTTGCCGCGCAAGAAAACGATTTGGCATAGGACGTTAGGCAGGCACATGAGCGGGTCGTGCAATTGTACAAACAATCTCGTTCATTAGAGCGCCATGGAGATGATCACATCAGCGAAGAAAATGTTTTGCTACTCTCCGAACCGCTGTAAGATGACACACTCCCTGCACATTGGCGAATGCAGCGGGAATATGCTCCTGCCGCATTGGAACGCGTAATAGAAAATGCTCCGTCGGTAACACCTGGCAGGAAAACAATTGTACACGTCTACGGAGGTCAGAAACGTTATTACGCGAATCTGAAAACACGAGGGGATACCATAACAGTGTACGAGGATCGTTTAGGCACGGATAAATGGAATCAAGCACTGCAGACTAGAGAGAGAGATAGAGAGAGAGAGAGAGAGAGAGAGAGAGAAAGAGAGAGAGAGAGAGAGAGAATTCGTACGACGGATACGTTGAACCTTTCTAACACAAACTTTTCGTGACCATCATCAAGAATTTTCAAGTCTACAAGGAGGCAAACAACGCATTACATCCAAAGACCTGGATGGCACAGTACGATAACGTGTTACCAGAATCTTGGCCACTGTAGTGTATGCTCCAGTTTATCTGCCGTTTCTTAGAAGGATCGACTGCAGTGCATATGCGCGGAGTTGCGGAGAGTCGTCGCTCCTATTAAGAATTTAAGGACGCATTACTTAGCACATATTGACCGCAAGACACACAGGAGAGGATAAAATAGGAGATCATGTTAGGAAGGGTCTCAGAAGCGTATGGGGTGGTCAGTTCTGTCAAAAGCGATTCAGTCGAATCAATCAAGAGTACGCTGTGCGAACTCGCGTACGTAAATGATATTCACAACCTGCGGGAAAGAAATAGAAATGGTTACCGTAACTGGCCAGATTCGGCACAGAGGAATGACGATGGACGAAATGGGGGAAAACATCGATCGAATTGAAGCTAAAATTCAAACTTCAATGGGAATAATCAGTCACTATGGGAAAATAGAAGAAGACGAGGAAATTATAATAATAACAACTACCGACGAAACGGAAACCGGAGAGAGCAACAGAACTCGTACCAGAATCAAACAACAAAGCAATAGCAGGGCCTACAACGGTGAAGGTCAATGGAATGACCAGCGTAGCAAATATGTGGAATTGAGGCCTCATAACTCATAGCCGCGGCTACGCAGAGGAAATTCAGCCAGGAATTGATACCACTCCTGGAATAAGTGTACATAGTACATTTATAGATCAGATAAGGTGTATTATGTAAATAGTCTCCATGGATGAACAATTTAACATAATTTAATGTTGATATTGTGTTGCTTAGCGTATTTTTCCATCTGTTCTATTTCAGTGTTATTTTGTTTGTTTGTAATTTCCATTAGATTTCAACAAGAGGCGTTGTTCAACGTACTCAAATGAGTTGCGTATTTGTAACATCTTCAAGTCAACATTCACTGGCTGGTGGCAGATTGAATTAAAATTCTGTAGCCAATTATATCTCATCAACAGTGGCTTTTTTATGTGGTCTACCAATCAAGGCACGTTGCAATATTGAGTATACCAAACAACTGAGTACTGCTTTTATTTCTTTGGCCCTCACAATGGTTCTCCGATTTCTGCAATTGAATGTCGTACTCTGTCATCTCATTCTCGTAGAAGAGCCTTCACAATTATCACCATGGTCGTGAAATAGTTGCTGTTTACTTTCCGTGGTTTCTTGTACACGGTCCAAGGGACGGATGTACCTCACTTTATGCTTTTCGTGGCGTCTAGACGGTAAATCGTGCCATAGAGCATGTGCGTCTCGATTTTCGGATGTGTTTCGTATGGTGTTAGCGGTCCACTCTTTAGGCGCGTGTCGACACTAAGCCTCATTGTGTTATGAGCACGTGAGTCTCGATTTTCGAATGTGTATCGTATGGTGCTAGCAGTCCACGCTTTGAGCGCGTGCCGACGCTAAGACTCGGTGTGTTTGAGCCGTCGTCTGTCGTGCGATGTAGCCTGTCTCGTGGTGAAATTTTGGTCAGCGTCAACGGCGAAATATTGTGTGTGCGGAATTAGCACGAGGAAGCAGGAACGAAATGATGGACCATGGATGAAACTTGAATTAGAAAAATGTTTGTATGTAGATAATGCAGATGCTTGTGTTTCATTTCAGCAACAGTGATCCTGACAGAGGACAGAGGGGACACAGTCGTACTACGTACAATCACGAGTACACAGTCATAAAAAGCCACTCCCAAGGTTTCAGGCTAATCACCAGCATCTGAGTGAGTAGACGCACTTCCTGGCCTCTTCAGCGTGAGCAGACAACACCGACGGACATCGAAAAATAAAAGAGGAGTATACAAGGAATAAAATTCATGGAAATTCGCTTAGGTAGTATTAGCAAAGGCATAGGGTAGTACAATATTTTAGTATTTAGTATTGAGGAAAGTCTGCGTCTATGGTGGAGGTATAGAGCTAGAGCCTTCGTAAACAAAAACAAAAAAACAAAAAAACAAAAAAATGTATGCATGACAGGAGTAGAACAGAGCAAAAACTAAGAAAAACACGTGCACACACAAAGACATGTCACACAACCTAATTTACGTCTATACAATGTTAACAGGGCCCTTCAGTCATAAAATCTAGTTTTGGATTTGCGTCCCTAGTGATAACATAAATAATAGATATGTAATTATATTAAGAAAAGAAGTTTTGTACTCATCTGTGTCTTCTTTTACTGTAAATTGATTATATCGATACAATGACATAGTGGGTTGCCAAGAGGGACGTGTCCCGTCGACAAAAGGTGACCTAAGCCGATGGCCCATGCTGGCAGGCGCATTCCGATGCAGAGGTGAGTCGGTAGAGCAGCGCTGCCCCACGTCCTGCTCACTCTGAATGTATTTCGACCCCAGGGGCCAGGCTGCATGCCAAATGCGACACTGTCACGCCAGTCGCTGACGGCTAACTGCTCCCTGACCAGCATGACGCCAAAGGTCCGGCTGTAGTCCTTAAGGTGCCCAAGATGCCAGTTACTGCGAGTCCCAAAATGTTGCCTCGAGACAAGGGGGAACTCAGAGATGTCTGCCGCCACATCTGCCACATTATGCGCGGACTGAGAGAGAATTTCCACTTGGGCGCAAATTCAGTCCTACCAGTCATAGTTTGTGCGAGTGCATAAGTGCCATGTCGTCAATCCGTGTGACATTTTCAATTAGAAAAGTTATCTCCACAGGGACCCATGTGGAGGGAGCGATAGCATACCTTTCTGTAATATCTTTTTGTGTTTTTGTATGTGTCAACTGAACTGCCTTGATTGTGTTTTTAATGTTGTTCTTCACGTTTGTTAATGCTCTAATTATATGCCTGTATTTGTTTTCATGTCATAGAAAAAATATACAAATTACACAACTTAGGTAATAAGACAAACAGATTACACATTTGATTTCCTTGTTCACTGAAAATTTGTATAAGTATGATGACTGACATCAAATGAGTGATTGAACAGGGCCAAATCAATGAGCAGAGATCAGTTCATACTCCAAGACACTGTAAATAATTAGGGACATTAGACATCTCTGGCCCCAGGATATGGTTTGAATGGGTATATTTCTTTGCTGCAAGGCCTTTTAACTGCCTATCAAACGTTTATTCGAAGTCTGTGATGTAGATGTGACCCCTGGGTCTAACATAATCCACACTACTCACAGCAAACTTTTCATGTAATCTTGCTGGCATGCAGTTTCATGTGAGTGAATGACCCCTAGAATCAATCAGGTCAAGCTAGGATGTGTTTTAGGTATGAGCAATCCTGATTGCCTAAGTGACCTTTTTCTCACACCTATATATATACACTCCTGGAAATGGAAAAAAGAACACATTGACACCGGTGTGTCAGACCCACCATACTTGCTCCGGACACTGCGAGAGAGCTGTACAAGCAATGATCACACGCACGGCACAGCGGACACACCAGGAACCGCGGTGTTGGCCGTCGAATGGCGCTAGCTGCGCAGCATTTGTGCACCGCCGCCGTCAGTGTCAGCCAGTTTGCCGTGGAATACGGAGCTCCATCGCAGTCTTTAACACTGGTAGCATGCCGCGACAGCGTGGACGTGAACCGTAAGTGCAGTTGACGGACTTTGAGCGAGGGCGTATAGTGGGCATGCGGGAGGCCGGGTGGACGTTCCGCCGAATTGCTCAACACGTGGGGCGTGAGGTCTCCACAGTACACCGATGTTGTCGCCAGTGGTCGGCGGAAGGTGCACGTGCCCGTCGACATGGGACCGGACCGCAGCGACGCACGGATGCACGCCAAGACCGTAGGATCCTACGCAGTGCCGTAGGGGACCGCACCGCCACTTCCCAGCAAAGTAGGGACACTGTTGCTCCAGGAGTATCGGCGAGGACCATACGCAACCGTCTCCATGAAGCTGGGCTACGGTCCCGCACACCGTTAGGCCGTCTTCCGCTCACGCCCCAACATCGTGCAGCCCGCCTCCAGTGGTGTCGCGACAGGCGTGAATGGAGGGACGAATGGAGACGTGTCGTCTTCAGCGATGAGAGTCGCTTCTGCCTTGGTGCTAATGATGGTCGTATGCGTGTTTGGCGCCGTGCAGGTGAGCGCCACAATCAGGACTGCATACGACCGAGGCACACAGGGCAACACCCGGCATCATGGTGTGGGGAGCGATCTCCTACACTGGCCGTACACCTCTGGTGATCGTCGAGGGGACACTGAATAGTGCACGGTACATCCAAACCGTCATCGAACCCATCGTTCTACCATTCCTAGACCGGCAAGAGAACTTGCTGTTCCAACAGGACAATGCACGTCCGCATGTATCCCGTGCCACCAAACGTGCTCTAGAAGGTGTAAGTCAACTACCCTGGCCAGCAAGATCTCCGGATCTGTCCCCCATTGAGCATGTTTGGGACTGGATGAAGCGTCGTCTCACGCGGTCTGCACGTCCAGCACGAACGCTGGTCCAACTGAGGCGCCAGGTGGAAATGGCATGGCAAGCCGTTCCGCAGGACTACATCCAGCATGTCTACGATCGTCTCCATGGGAGAATAGCAGCCTGCATTGCTGCGAAAGGTGGATATACACTGTACTAGTGCCGACATTGTGCATGCTGTGTTGCCTGTGTCTATGTGCCTGTGGTTCTGTCAGTGTGATCATGTGATGTATCTGACTGACCCCAGGAATGTGTCAATAAAGTTTCCCCTTCCTGGGACAATGAATTCACGGTGTTCTTATTTCAATTTCCAGGAGTATATATATATATATATATATATATATATTATAAGGATGAGATTCTCCTACTATTTTCAATGATTTCCTCTGCTTGAAGTTCGATATTACCCGTGCAGAAACCAACGACAGGTAGAGGGCAGTGAGAGACGACAAGTTACTCTCTCACCTATCTTTCCTAAAGATTTTGTTACAACGCTATGCAGCTTGTGCGAGACTCCAAAAAAAGTTAACAGCCTGACCAGGCGTTGATCGGTCTGGCAGGGCACTAAAAGCGTGAGGTATTTTTATGGTTCTTAGTTTGTAGGAATGGCATCTTTGGAAGTTGAAAGCAAGGGGCGCCGAGCCCATCTCTGAGTACATCTTGCCAGATAGGCCCACAGCCATATACGGCTGAAGGAGCACCCCTAGTCGAGACAGATCTCCAGCAGGACAATGCCCACTATACCTGCATCGGCGCAAAACCGAAAGCTGGGCTGGGAGCGATGGAATGCAGTGGTGTCGTAAACCGGGCTTTGTGGGCTGCGCCTTGCCCAATAAGAATTCACAAGTTTTCGTGTTCGCCGATAATGCAAATTGGTTTCTGTGACCCACTTCCATTGTTTACCTCGGTTGTAAAGAGAAACTCTGGCGTCTGAGAAACGTTTAGATATAGAATATTTATTACACCTCATAGCTAGGACTAACTTTCTCCAAGGCATAGGCAATTTAGATAAAGATCTTTAAGATTGTATCTGTTTGCTTGTTGCCGTGCGAAACGACGCGACTTCCGAGAAAATCATCTTTTCCCACCGCGAAAACTTAGAAAAGTCAGTAATAGGCGGTTTCATTTTTTCCAGAGATGCAGGTCTCTTAACTCTTGCGCTCGTTTGTCGTTTGTGCTGTCGTGTAGGAGGGGAGAGTTAGCGCCTCCAAAGCTTCGTGGTTGGCTCAGGACGGGGCGAAGGTGGTGTCGTTCGTGCATTTTGCGTAAAAACGGAATTGTTTTTATCTGGAGAGGTGAGAGGCTCTCTGTTTCTGGACTTCGGTCTGAAAGCAACTTCTGGTCGAAGCTCTGGCATGTGGGGTTGGTACTTGGGACCTGTGCTAAGACTGACTTTGCTTGCGAGTAGTTAGACTGTGGAGCCTGTGGTGAAGTTCTCACCGTACCGACAGTGTGACTTCAAACGTCTCAACTACACGTTTGCCGAGGGCATACTTATTCGTATTTGGTTTACGGTTTGACGTTTGTCATCCTTGTGCGTTCTGTCGTAAAAGTGAGCCAGAATGGTCCTTGCCACGACCAGCGAAGCCGTGATTTGAGGGCTCTGGTAGAGAGTAAATTGCGATCCGTCTTCCTGATCTCTAGATCGTGAGAATTTTCATTTCTTTCGTGGCCGCGATCGATTCACAGGTGCCGCCTTAAGCCTCACATCAGCTGCCCACGTCGCGCCAGCTGCAAGTAACATCGCTGCACAAAGCAAACACGGTAACATACTGCTGTTCCAGCCTTGTCTGGACATACAAATCCAAATCACCCTTTTCTCTCAGCTGCACCAATAGAAACGTCTGTAGGTTTGAACAGTCAAAGTCTGCTCAGCGTCAGATTAACACAGATACCGTTATCCACACATTAAGGCCAGAGTTGTTGACTCACTTTTGCCACCCTGGATCCTTGACCATTGTAGTCTTAAACCACCTGTTTGTTGTTCACGATTCCATCAAAATGTGTTTAATATATATTCTGTCTGTCCTTGTTTTTGGGAAAATAAATGTTGTCGGTAAACTGAACTTTGCTTACATTCTCAATCAAATCATCAACTGAAATAATCACTATTATATAGTCACCCCAAGTGTTAACTTTCATTGGGTACGACCATGCCAGGATAACTTTCATTGTGTATGACCCTGCAAAGTTCTGAATCACATTTTTTTATATAGCCCACAAACGGTTTCACTTTTATTTCGGCGTCCCCAGCCAGGATCACTTTCACTTTGGCGTCGCCTGCAGGGATCACTTTCTTAGTCTCATACGAAGTAACGAGGAACATTTTGCGATTTCTACGTTTGCAAATGAAAATGGTGAAGGTAATTGAAAACATAAGTAATAACAAACATCTTTTTCTTGCATAAAGGTGACACAAAAACCAAAGCTAGTGTCGTAAATGAGGAACTACTCGCAAAGTTATGAATAAATGTAGATATACTGAGCAAAGAAATGATGAAATTATAAACGAAGCTAACTAACAGAGTAGCGCCACTGATGTTTGATTACATTTCTAATTTGTATGCAGAACACATGTCACACAAGCAGACAAATTCGATATACACACAGCAAGAAATTGAACAAGCTAATGTGTACTCAGCAGTGCATAAAATATCGAAGCCACAGCTACCAACTCCAGTTTCAATTTGATCATTGAGCAAATATATTGAATTTACAGGAAAGAAATCTGGTGTGCTTCCCAAAGGATTGAAATACAAACAACACAGCACCAAAGCTGCAGAAAACTTCTATATTGCCTTCGATATACACTAAAAAGGTCGTGAGTAAAGCACAGAACACAATACTCTCAAACGCATACAGCAAAGATTATTGATAAATGATACTACAGCAGTAAAAGCTGGTGAAGGCAATAGCATTGTCATATAAACCCACAACACTTACATGAATAAAGTCATGGCCTTCTTTAAAGCTAACAGTGTCACTGAATTATCTGGTAAACCATACAACAGACTGGAAGCAACGACAAAATAGGTAATCAAAAATTGTAAAAATATATTAATCTATTAAGATCAAAGAGTATTTATTATTAGTAAACCAAGTACACCGAAAATGTGAAACAAAAGGTACATCACAAAAGTTATGCACTCTGGCAAAAATATAAAAGACATACAGATTACACCAAATGGTAAATTTGGTACCACAGACCTGTATATTAACGTACCAGTGCAGGAAACTATACAGGTTATAATACGATGCAAGAAAACATCAATTGCTGGAAGCCATGAAATCATAAATCTCCTGAAAATTCCACTACCTCAAAATTTCTTGGAATTCTAAAACAAATTTTATACTCAAGCAGATGGAGTGACTGTGTAGAATAGCTGTGGGGAACAGTGTGGCTGGCACAATAGCTGACATTTCCTTAATACCCTAGAAGACAAATTCTTTGGCCTATATTGAATTAAATCTCATGCTATTTCAGATATGTGGTTGACACTCTTACTCTACTTGATGGAAATTGTACAGAAATCCAAGATACTGACCACACCTCAGACAATTTACAATACAAACCCATATTCACTATGGAAATTATGACAGTCAATTTCGTAAACTACCTAGACGTCAGATTAGCAAAAATAACAAATAACACACATTTGATATAAATGAAAATCTACCATTAAGTACGACACTACAAATGCTGACTCCTGTCATCGCAAATCGCAGAAACTTGCATATTTTCTCTCAGTGTCACATAGACTAATTAATGTGCTAGTAGAAAAATAAGCTGTAAGAAGAACGCAAGACACACTTTGTGAGATAGCTCAAAAAAATAAATTCAGTCCAGGCATAGTTAAAAACAATATACATCAAACATAGAACAATATAACATGAAATACTCTCGGAAGGGAAACATTAAATAGATGTAAGGCAAAATCTATACTGATAATTTAGCTAGGCTAAATATCTAACAAAATAAATGCATTATTCAAAACCACAAACATACAGTTAGCCCTTTACACTAACAACCACCTCAAACTGAAAATACCATCAGCCAATATTAAAACATCAAATATTTTAACCCCAGTATACATATGATCACATGTAATGGCAGCAATAACTTGTATATCAGCCAAACAGGACGATATTCTAACTTCAGACACAAAAAGTACGTCAGCAATAGCAACGATAACCAACCGAACTCCTTTCTACATCTGAAAAATCAACACTGCACTATCAATGAAACTGAAAATGCATTTTAAATGTTACATAGAATCCCAAAAGGTCCCTATGTAAAGATTTTTGAAGAATAATAAATTCATGCAATTATTATACACTTATTCTGGATTTTCTTAATAATAAAATCATTATCTGATGAGTACAACGCTGTAGACTTAAATGAACAGAAAACGGGTATATTCGGTGCAAACAATTGCTATGAAGGGAGAAAATGAAATGTTGTTGTTGTTGTTGTTGTTGTTGTTGTTGTTGTGGTCTTCAGTCCTGAGACTGGTTTGATGCAGCCGTCCATGCTACTCTATCCTGTGCAAGCTTCTTCATCTCCCAGTACCTACTGCAACCTACATCCTTCTGAATCTGCTTAGTGTATTCATCTCTTGGTCTCCCTCTACGATTTTTACCCTCCACGCTGCCCTCCAATACTAAATTGGTGATCCCTTGATGCCTCAGAACATGTCCTACCAACCGATCCCTTCTTCTGGTCACGTTGTGCCACAAACTTCTCCTCAATCCTATTCAATACTTCCTCATTAGTTATGTGATCTACCCATCTAATCTTCAGCATTCTTCTGTAGCACCACATTTCGAAAGCTTCCATTCTCTTCTTGTCCAAACTATTTATCGTCCATGTTTCACTTCCATACATGCTATTGGAAAAAGAACAAGACATTTCAGATGCAGAAGTGGGGCTTACAAATTACTTGAAATACATTTTATGGAAATATCTACACATAATTTGGAATTCAAAATGTATTTTCTTACTTTTAATTCAAAGAAAAGTTGTTGCACGCTGGAGTAGAAGCAGAAATTAATTGATCCAAATACGTTAACTACATTATAGAATATACACAAAAAAAGTTTACAAATCTCCATTCCAGTACGACCCTGGTATAAATGTTAACTCCCAGCATGCTCTGTCTTCTAGTAAGAGTCTCATGGAATAGCTGACCCATTGCACGGTCTATCTTCTAGTAGCATCTAGTTCTGACTGCTAACATGCCCTGCCTAAGGAGTTCATACAGACTACAGCTAACTGTTAGTCAGCAGAAAGAGATACAGCTGGAGGTACACTTGTTGAACGTAAACAATGCTTGAGTTACATAAACGCCAGTTGAGGGATATCAGAAAGCGATATGCTGATTCCAGAACTGCTGTCTGATGTGACATGAGGCTATATTTTTCTTTATCCTCGCTTGTTGAGTGAAACCTCAATTTATGGACATGGAGAGGAGCCACTAAATCTTTTCTCTGAAAAAATTGTGCTTTTCATCGCGCTTCCTCTTACTGTTTGTGCCTTTCCCAATGCGTATGAGGGCATTTTGTGTGAGTGTAATGGATTTCTGAAGGCGAAGGGTTGTTCCAAAGACAGTTAACAGATTCAGTAGGCTTCCCAAAAAAGAAACTAGGGAAACTAAACTCGCTGATTGATTGGGATACCTCAGAAAGATCGGATCTGAGGAGTGTAGATGGCGCATTTTGGCATTCAGCCAGTGGGAACGTTGCGTTTCAGACAGGGTCCATGGAGTCCGTTAGGTAGCTACTCTGGGGCTCTGTTAGCTGGGACGCGCTGAGGACAGGACGCGGTTGTGGAGGCCCCCCGTCTGGATGATGGTCAGATGTAGAGAAAATGCGACATGTCGTCACTGATACGGTTCGCACTGTACTAGTTAAGTTTTTTGTGGCCACAGAAGTATGTAATGATGTTGCAATCGTGATTAATTTGACCGATTAGAGAACTTTGTGGGTGTTAGCTGTAACGGTTTCTTTCTAGAATGAGCCATCAGCTCTTCACGCTATATCATCAGCGGTAGAGGCTAAAACTTTTCTTATATTGTCAACGGGTAGAAAAATTTATTGCGCGGCTTTATTTTGTGGGGGAATGTTGACTTTTTCAAGTAGTTCTCTTTGTAACATAGACGCGAGCACATGTTCGCGCCATTTCCATGTGGCACTCTCTCTGCGAGAAACGAAGGGTTTTGTGACCAGAAAAGAGTGGCAAATGCTTGGTAATTTGCTAACGGTAATAGAAGACGGATAGTGTTATTTATTTATTTTGTTTGTTAAATCATTCTGTGAATTTGGTGGTTTTCTTTGGGTCTTATGTTCATGCTACGTGTCCCCGCCATGTGCTGTAGTACCTAGGTTTTGCAGTACTGAATCACGTTGAAGCATATATATATATATATATATATGTGTGTGTGTGTGTGTGTGTGTGTGTGTGTGTGTGTGTGTGTGTGTGTGTGTGTGTGTGTGTGTGTGTGTGTGTGTGTGTGTGTGTTCAAAAGTATCTGGACACCTTACTCCATCGGTAATGCTGGAATTCAGTATGGCGTTGGCCCACCCTTAGTCTTGATGATAGCTTCCACTCTCGCAGGCATAGGTTAAATCAAATGCTGGAAGGTTTCTTGGGGAATTGGCAGTCCATTTTACACGGAGTGCTGCACTGAAGAGATGTATCGATGTTTGTCGGTGAGGCCTGTCACGAAGTCGGCGTTCCACAACATCCCAAAGGTGTTCTGTAGGTCAGGGCTCTTTGCAGGCCAGTCCGTTACAAGGATGTTATTGTCGTGTAATCACTCCTCCACAGGCCGTGCATTATGAACAGGTGCTCGATCGTGTTGAAAGATCAGTTTCCATCCCATAATTGCTCTACAACAGTGGGAAGCAAGAAGGTGCTTAAAACATCAATGTAGGCCTGTGTTGTGATATTGCCACGCTAAACAACATGGTGTGCAAGCCCCTTCCATGAACAACACGATCACACCATAACACCACGGCCTCCTAATTTTACTGTTGGCACTACACACTTTGGCAGATGACGTTCACCGGGCATTCGCCATACCCACACCCTGCCATTGGATCGACACATCGTGTAGCGTGATTCGTCACTCCACACAACGTTTTTCCACTGTTCAATCGTCCAATGTTTACGCTCCTTACACCAAGCGAGGCGTCGTTTGGCATTTACCGGAGTGATGTGTGGCTTATGAGCAGACGCTAGACCAAAAAATTGAAATTTTCTCACCTCACACCTAAGTGTCATAGTACTTCCAGTGGGTCTTGATGCAGTTTGGAATTCTTGTGTGATGGTCTTGATAGATGTCTGCCTACTACACATTACGACCCTCTTCAACTGTTGGCGGTCCCTGTCAGCCAACAGAAGAGGCCGGCCTATACGTACGCTTTTCTGCTGTACGTGTCCTTTCACGTCCCTTCACTGTCATGTCCGAAGGAGTGTGGAAATCTCGCGTACAGACGTAAGACAGAAATGACACTCAACCACCTGACCACGTTCGAAGTCCGTGAGTTCTGCGGAGAACCCCATTCCGCTCTCTCATGATGTCTAATGACTACTGAGGTCGCTGATATGGAGTACCTGGCGGTAGGTGGTAGCACTTTGCACCTAATATGAAAAGCGTATGTTTTTAGTGGTGTCCGGATACTTTCGATCACATAGTACATATATATATTCCTGGCGTTACGTGGTGTGTGAGTAGGCGTATGGTTTGTATGAGGCACGAAGATATTAGTGCACTTCATCATAGCTAAGCTATTTAAGAGGAATTTATTGAAAGTTAATTTAGTGAATACTACTATACAGTTTCTAGGTGTTTGAAAGAGTCATGTGAGTGGTAATAACCTGCACAGTTGCTTTATCCTTTCTGTTTGAGATGCAATCCGATGTAATTCACAACAATCAGATTACAATAATGGCCTTCAGCCGTGCCCCTCCGCCAATGCAATTAATTGGCGGATTTTGCTGAAACATTCGTATTTTAAAGATGTAACTTGTCATTGACCGTTCCCGCCGGCTAGTATTTGAATTAGATGAGAGAGAAATCTATCACGTCATTACCACTGATGACGTGCATCCATACTATCATTGTCAATCAAAACTCGTGGTGTCCAAATTCGGTGATTAGTTAACGTCACCTCTTGGCTTGCCTCTCGAGCACAGATGAATACTGCATGTGCTCAGGAATTTCAGTGTGTAGCTTCCAAGCCCTGTATGAACGTGTCGTCGCTTTTATTTTCATATCAGTGATATTTCGCGTAATGTGTGTCTGTGTACTTCAGCATGTCGATGCGTGGGAATGTTGAGCCCTTGACAGGGAAAAAGAACTTATAACGTGACTATTGATAGGATAAGCGTAGGAAACCAAACTTCGTCGCGTATCACAAGTAATAACATTGTATGCAAATGATTCGAGTGCATGTTCAAATAGGCAATAAATTTTCAGTTACGTTAAAATATGTTTGGAATTGCAGACGTTTATCTTTCCTACCCTAACTACTCGATGATCAATTTCATTCCTCCCCTTCTCCCTCACCCCCTGGTAGAAATCTTAAGTGATGCTAAATTAGTGATCCCCCTTGACAATTCAGTAGAAATTTGTTGTCGTATATGAATAAACCAAGCGATTACCACCCCCATTACTGAGCGCGTTGGTTTTATGTGCGTGTCGCATTATCCGTTGCATGACTTAGTCCTTTGCCGTTAATTAAATGTAGGGCCGTTGTAACTAATCACAGAACAGAAAGAAGTTTTCATACACACAGAATCTTAGGCGCAGTAGGGGAGAAGGATAAATTATAATACAGTGTCACAGTATTACATGAGCTCATTTCAGTACATGCACACTCTCAACTGCTCCATTTCTAATAGCTTAAAGCATAAGAAAGGTAAAAAACAGAAGCACACGGTTTAGCATTGCATAACCAATAAAAATTTACCGAGCGCTGACAGGAATAAACTTTAGAGCTCTTTGTTTTGTGATGAATATTACCTGAGGAAATAACATTTGCCTTGCTACTAATTTTGATCATTTTTCAAACAAATCCTGTTTCAAAAGATCTAACAACAAAGCACGGCAGTGACCTGTTATGACTCTACTGTAGTGCCTGCTATTTGCCGAATTATTCCAAAAATTCAGTCTCCATGACCTTCCCACCCGACTAAATGGTCTTGGTCTTCTTTGTCGACTCACCTTTAGCTTTTGTTCATTGTTTTCGTCAAACGTTTAATGATGGATCCAGCTTTCATGCACGTACATGTGCAAAATGTCTCTTGGACTACCTTTAAACAATGTGATGTTCTTCGTGGAAATGTCCTCGGTCACATTTTCCGGCAGTGCGTTCTCCAGCTCATACAGTGCTATTTATAACGCAGTTTCTCGTCAATAGAGAGATGTTTGTCTGTATCAAAGTGAATTGCTTATGAATAGGGTGGAAAAGAAACTGATAAAGAAAGCATACTGTAGACAGATAGCAGTGGACAAAATTCATAATAATCGCTGTATCAAGAGAGGATGAGACAAAATTACACCATTTTTAGAGTCAAGTCTTCGGTGACTGACATATGGACGAGTTCTTGAGTGATACATGTGGAATAAAAGTAGAACGAAATGGAAAAAATATTAAATATGCAAATGAGGAAAATGTACTACAAGAAATGTAAGAATTTTCGGAAACTGACGGAAGTAAGAAGCTCAGACGGAAATTTGGCTTAAAAATCTATTGAAAATGCAAATTAGCGAACTATTCATATTCATTGTTTCTCTCAGTAAGCATTAGCAACGATTATCCTTTGATTATCAAGTGGAAACCAACACACAAATGATTTGTACAATCCTCTTTTCGTGGGACATCTTTGACACTGTCTGGCAGAAGAACACATCAACTCTTGACCACGTTGGTCAACGTTAGCTGGATGTCTTATTTCATAGGAGAACATCAATATACGTACATACTACGCAGATATCACAGGCTGGTTTCGATTCGTATTCACTGTTACTACCAGACGGAACTACAATAGTCTGGTCTTAACTGTGATTTTTTTGGTTGCTCCGGGACATGGCTTACTGGAACTACAGCGCATGAAATATTAGTTCACTTTACTGCAAGGATGAAAAAAAAGATTTACTTAACTTGATTCAATCAACACAGGAATGTGTGGTAATTTACAACGCTCACTGACTATTAAAGGACCACTTGATGCATTAACTATCAAACTGTTCTCTTAAAGCACAATGTTCGCCATTTAGAAAACACACTTTCTTCTGATGCTTAAATAACTATTTAGACTTACTCAGTGATGATGACTGCTTCAGCTAAGGATACAAACTGGGGTTTAGCATTTCACTGCTCGACTCTGTATTGACCTCCTTGCGAGAGTGCTGCTGTGTTGAGGCAGAGGGCGTTGACACAGGCCACTGGAGCTTGTATTCTAGGCGTACAGCAACCAACAGGTTCTATACAAACGGCTAGCGTAAACTATTAAACATTTTTTGTTGCCCAGCACTCTTTAAAAAATATATATTAACCGACAGTAAAAGGCTCAACCCAAAATAAAAGTTAAATATTAAACATGAGCCTTCACCATAAACGTGAAATACCAGAAGATATTCTTTAAAGTATTTTTACACAAACCTGTAACTCATCAAAACACTAGACATTAATAATTTACACTGAAAGTCATGCTGAGGCACACCCTAACACGAAAATTTCATTGAAAACAAAGCACAAGGTGATACAACAGACACCAAACGTAGGTCTCAGGACTCAACCCCTAGGCGACAACAAGCTGAGAGAGAATAGGCAGGCAGTGCACTACAGCAGATACAACTAAGGTGTCTTCAGCAACGAGCAAGTTGAATAAAACCAAAGCCTTTGACCTGGCTCGAAAGAAAATCTAGTAACTAATATTAAGATCAAAGCGCCACTGAATGTTAACTAGCCTCATCATAGTAGTTAAAGGCAACAGGTTCGAACGAGACACACACTTAAAACCAGTACTGCTACCGAGCAAGGAATAAATTACATCTTCAATGCAGAGCCAACATCACAACCGTCTTAATAAATATAGAAGCAGCCTTCAAACTATCATCTACAACCCAAAGTATATCAGTGGCCTTTTATTAGCTTAATGATCAAATCAGAGATTATTAAAAACATCAATTGTCCTCATGGAATTGTTTTAGCACAGTGTTACGTATGCTTTAACAGAGGCAAACATCACTTAAGCATCATTTAAATATTCAACTTATTTCTCTTTAAAGACTGTTGCAGTGTCTAAAGGGAAAGAAAAAAGCTTGCTGGTTCCAAGAACCTCGTTAGTGCCACTAAATAAAGTGTAGCTCATTTCTGAAGGCGAACATATTGACAAGATTTGACTTAGAATTGGGTCAGCTCTGTAGGCCCTAAAGTTCAGTCACCAAAACAACAGTCTGCATTTTACTTTTAACTGGGACCCGAAATATTTTTCGAAAATTTTACTCTAGACATAAACCAAGCCTCCCATAGGAGAAAGTTGATCACGGCTGCAAACTCATTCAAAATCACATTAAATGAAAATGAGAGAGAACATTAAAAGAGGAAACCTGGCTCTTTCCTTGGCCAAGGAACCCGAAGAAGGCGTTGCCCAGCAAAACGCCGTGGTGGAGGAGTTCCAGTTGTTTAGTGCCTCGCCAAGTCACGTCAAATTCTGCGGGAGGAAACCTGGTGCGAACAAGCACAGCCAGGGCACGAATGGCTATACGAGCACGGTACGTCAACAGCCGCATCGCCCTGCACGGAGAACGCCGACCGCCAACGATAACACCTGAAAGACGGTGCCCGGGCAGTGCTGGACCAAGCTCTCTTCCAGCAGACAGAAAATCGAAGTCACTCTAACCGGCAAAGAAAGTCCACGGTTCAAGTGTGTCTACACCAGGCTCTCCCATTCATCATTGCTGATCCGAGCGGACATGCTCGTTGCTGACTGTGGTGTGCCATTGCGACCTTTGGAGCATACCACATTTGCACTATATGCGGTTCCTATAAGGAAGACACAAATTCAGTTATGTTCATTAGATAGATGTGACACTCGTCAGGGATCAGTCTGGTTGATGTCATTTTCATGAAGACAGAAGGTTGACTGTGCATCGGAGAGAGCACTGATCTGGAACTTAATAACATATTATAACTGTGTGCTGGATCTGGACTCCAACCCAAGAGCGGGCATTTGTGACCGAGCGGTTCTAGGCGCTTCAGTCTGGAACTGCGCTGCTGCAACGGTAGCAGGTTCGAATCCTGACTCAGGCATGGATGTGTGTGATGTCCTTAGGTTAGTTAGGTTTATCTCGTTTAAGTCTAGGGGACTGATGACCTCAGAAGTTAAGTCCCATAGTGGTTGGAGCCATTTGAACCAACCCCAGATCGTTGGACACTACGGAGAAATTTCTTAGCAAAAGACTAGGGGAATGTCTGCAGGTTCAATTTATACCCTGCAGCAGAGTGTGCACTGACCTGAAACTTCCCGGGCATTAAAATTGTATGCTGGGACTGGACTCGGAAATCGGTTCAAATTGTTCAAATGGCTCTGAGCACTATGCGACTTAACTTCTGAGGTCATCAGACGCCTAGAACTTAGAACTAATTAAACCAGGTAACCTAAGGACATCACACACATCCATGCCCGAGGCAGGATTCGAACCTGAGACCGTAGCGGTCGCTCGGCTCCAGACTGTAGCGCCTAGAACCGTACGGCCACCCCGGCCGGCGGAACTCGGTTCTGGTCGAAGAGTAGTGGTTGTATGGTTTTCTGCCTGTCAATCTAGCAAAAAGTTCAGTTCTCGACCTTTTCGTTTTTGAAAGATTTGTAAAATAACTTTTAGCAAGCGGAGGATCTCTTTGGTGACGTTGTCGATTCATCAGGTGTCTACTGGAGGTGGAGCTGTATGCAAAGTAGCTGCAGCCGGTATTGCGCTCCTCCGAGTGACGCGGCGGTGACATCCGCCACACACACACACACACACACACACACACACACACGCACGACACTGTGGAAGTACACAGCAGGAGTCGCCGGCGGCGGGGCTGCTAGTTAGCACCGTCGTCACCAGGAGCGCTGCGGTAGGACTCAAAGCGACCTCCGCAGCTGCCGCCGCGGCACGCCTCCTGTTCTGTCCCGGTCTGTTCCGCCGCCGCGGGGCGGGACGCGCCACCTCGGCGCAAACAGTACAGGCAAAATGCATGAATAATGCATACAATTAAGGCTGCTCAAAGAGGCGCTGACAAACTGGCGGACGCGCCGCAGTTGCCGGCGCAGCCCGGTCGGCAGGCAGCCACTGTGCGCGCGCGGGCAGACAAGGAGCAATCACCGACAACTTCTGCCTTCCGCCGGCCAGAGCGGCGACTCCCTGGCGCTTAATGCCGGCGGCTACCGTCCGGTGGCCCGAGTCGCCTCTCTGGCACTGCGAGACCGCATTCAGGACTGACGCGAGGACCCAGTCTGGTTCCTCCGCCGGTCGTTACTCGTAATGATGACGACCGTCTTGTAAATTACAGTGTTTGTACAGGGTACGGCAAATAAAAGTTGCAGGGCACAGAGAAACACAGCAGAAGAAAGGAAATGAAGTACTATCATGACTAAATGGTTCAAATGGCTCTGAGCACTATGCGACTTAACTTCTGAGGTCATCAGTCACCTAGAACTTAGAACTACTTAAACCTAACTAACTTAAGGACATCACACACATCCATGACCGAGGCAGGACTCGAACCTGCGGCCGTAGCGGTCGCGCGGTTCCAGACTGAAGCGTCTAGAACCGCTCGGCCACCCCGGCCGGCACTAACGTGACTATAACAGATGTTTACAGTGGCCACCGTTCACCTCTTGGCACTTTTCGGCCCTGATCAGCAAGTTGCTGAAGGTGGATCGAAGCTGTACTACTGCAGTTACTGCAGTCTCATCCGAAATGTTCTGTTACAGTTCTTAAAGACTATGAAGGTGATTGCGATTCGCCGCAGACTTTAAGGCTCGCCATACAAAGTAATCGCACAGAGACAGTGAAGCGTCCCCTTAGAAAAATTTTTGAATAACTGTGCTCGTAAACCTCTTACATTATTTTATTTTCAAACAGCTCAGCAGACCTGAACGTACTTGGACATTTCGCTCTTTACCTGTTCTGATCAACACTAAACTGACACACAATATTTTTAGCGCAACGCAATCTGACTTTCAAAAATCCCTGCAAAAGAATGGCCCTGACTAACAATAACCTATACCTTTCATGAATCACCTACCTCACAAAAATTTTCGTTGCTCGAACTACTGCAATACAGCGAGCGCCACTACTGCCAGCAAAATAAAAGATTCTAACTTCTGAACGCACTAACTACTGATAGGCATAGTCAGCAAATGAAAGATTTTGATAGAGAGCAAACAATGTATCTACCTTAATAATGTTCCAAAGTCATCATATATATATCAGTTCATGATATCCAATATTACAAATTTACTCTTTCTGATGAACACACGTCCAGATCGTCCGCTCTCAGAATTCTGCCATTTCTCTCCCCACGTCCACCACTGCTGGCGCCTCACCTCCAACTGCGCAACGCCTCGCGCTGTTCACATCCAACACTACAATGGTGAATATTGCAACAATGCCAACCAGCTACAGACTGCACACAGCACAGCCAGTGATTTTCATACAGAGCGCTAGGTAACGTTACCAGCATAAAAACCTAAACAGTCTACTTACAACAGTTGAGAAAACCTGGATGGCCAGCTAGGGCCGCGGCCAAACTGACCTGTGGTAACAGCTCTTCCACGCTTGAAGATTGTGTAAAAGAGCTCCAAGGTTTGGCATGCTGTATGGGCAGTTTCACCATCCTCTTGGAAGTAACTGTAGGTCTTTTCCTCTTCCATTAATTCTGTTACAAATGATCTAAAAATCTTGACAATGTAACGCGCCGAGACGAGAGAAGATGGGACCAGTTATGCGGCGTGCAGGCACTGCACACCAAACCCCAACTTTCTTATCATGGACTGATGTTTCGTGGAAGTTATGGGAGTTCTCCGATTCCCAGGACCTGTGATTCTTTGAGATACAGGGTGGCGCACGAAACATGTTACCACTTTGTTTTTGCCGGCCGGGGTGGTCTCGCGGTTCTAGGCGCGCATTCCGGAACCGTGCGACTGCTACGGTCGCAGGTTCGAATCCTGCCTCGGGCTTGGATGTGTGTGATGTCCTTAGTTTAGTTAGGTTTCTAGGGGACTGATGACCACAGCAGTTGAGTCCCATAGTGTTCGGAGCCATGTGAACCATTTTAACTTTGTTTTTGAATATAAACTTTATTGTCAATACAAACTGAAAGGAACATATACTACAATGAAGAGCCGTCCAAGGAGATTTGTTCTAACTCAGCACATGCTCAATATGGCCATCCTTTGGTTTCCTAATTTCCTTCAAGCGAACAATGAAGTTAGTGATTACCCTACGGCACATGTCTTCCGTAATTTCACTGCAAGCTTGAAGAGTAAGTCTTCTGAGCTCCATTAAATCACATGGACGTTTCGGGAAAATCTTTTCCTTTGGGTACCCCCAAAGACAAAAAGTCTGGACTATTGGGCGGGCCAATTTCGTCAGTCACTGAAGCGACCTGGAAACCTGAGTGAAATGATCTGCATGTCGAAAAGGTCGTATAAAAACTCCAACACAGTGTTTGCAGTATGTGGCCTTTCTCCATCCTGCATGAACCACTGTGTGTTGAAGGACAAGGCAGTAGCAAGAAGCTGTGGAATGAAGGTATTGCGAAGCATACTGAAATAACGCTCGATGTTCACAGTTTCTTCAAAGAGAAAGGGTCCAATAAGTCCGTGATTGGAAACTGCTGCCCACGTTGTAATCCTAGGAGCATAGTGTTGTCGTTCATGAAGCACTTGTGGGTGTTCAGTGGCGGAAAAGCGTACATTTTGTTTGTTAACCATACCGTCTAAATGAAAATGCGCCTCGTCTCAAAACCACACTTTGTTGAGAGTTTCTTCCCTATCCTCCGCACACTGAGCAAACAGTAGTCTCTGCTGCTTGTGTTCTTCAGTGAGCTTCTGTGCACAGGTCATCTTGTATGGGTACATATGGTCACTTTTAAGAATGCGTTGAACGGAGCGTCTGGATATTCCCAGTTACACTGCTGCCTTTTTACACGATTTCCCAGGACATCTTTGTACAGCAACTCGTACCGCTTCAATATTCTCCGGCGAACAAACAGACTTAGGCCGAGGTCACTTCGCTTCCAATACTGTTCCTTCCTGTACAAATTTATCATACAACCTGTGGATTGTCTTCTTGCAAGGGACTCATCGTGTGTTAAACTGTTGTCGAAAATGCCTCTGAGTCACAACCAGGCTTTTCGTTTCATGAAAAAGTAACACAATTACCGGTCGTTGCTGTGTCGTCAGTCTTGCATCGTCAGCCATTGCTGTTTACTAGTCTCCTAGCGGCAGTATCGTGAATTACACGTCATTTGGTAACTCATTTGTTTTTCAAAGCTCTGCTGGTACTGCTGTAGAGATCCCAGCGGGATATCTAATGTGGGTCGTAAATTGTGAAAGAAACAATTGGTAACAGATTTCGTGCGCCACCCTGTAAAAGGAAATGCCGTGTGGCTAGGGCCTCTCGTCGGGTTGACCGTTCGCCTGGTGCAAGTCTTTCGAGTTGACGCCACTTCGGCAACTTGCGTGTCGAAGGGGATGAAATGATGGTGATAAGGACACCAAAACATCCAGTCACTGAACGTAGAAAATCTCCGACCCAGCTGGGCCGTTGGGTATGACATTTTGTTCGTTACACCTGCTCGGGGCGGACGTCGTAAGACATCCGTTTAAGTTCGTTGTTGATCGATTAGCTCAGTTTTTTTATGTTACAGATGAAGCTAACGCTCTGACCGAACACGCCGAGCTACCGTGCCGGCGCCACTCCGCTACGAGAGGCGGACATTCTTTGAGATGAAACAACAACACAGGTGAGATCAGGCTTCATCAGACATAAAGAACAGATGCACGTCCAAGCTACTCATTGCTATCGCGGTGAACAGCCACTCACAAAACTGGAGGCTCCGAGGAGTATCAGCAGGTTTTAATGCATGGACAACAGGCACACGGTACGGATGCGTGTGCATGTCTAGGTGGAGTTTTCGTCCGCATCATCAATGTGATGTGACAGGCATCGAGTTGATTTGGTAGGACTATGAAGCATTTTCTTGTGAACTGCAGCCACATTTTCTAGTGTGAGGATACTTTTCGGAATGTTTTTTTACTTGTTCAGTACAGAACCAGTCTGGTGCCATTTTCGGACAAAGCGTTGCGTGGAACTCTGTTCAAATGTGTGTGAATTCCTAAGGGACTAAACTGCTCAGGTCATATCGGTCCCTAGGCTTACATACTGCTTAAAGTAACTTACGCTAAGAACAACACGCTTACCCATTCCCGAGGGAGGAGTCGAACCGCCGGCGGGAGCGGCCGCGCGGTCCGCGACGTAGCGCCTCTAACCGCGCAGCCTCTCCCCGCGCCTGCAACTCTTTTGTTACGACTTCAGCACCACTTGTTAGCAGCAGACACAGTGGCTGTGCCAAAGACTGAGGTGGCGTGGAGTTTTACAATTATTTCTTGAACTTTCTATACAATTTCTCCCTCGTCGTCGCTGCCCAGCCCTGTGGATCCCCCTGCCTGGCTGCTGCTGTGTAGATTCTCTGACAAGGCGCGCAACGCGCGCCGCTGATCGCACTCGGGAGCCTCAGGCCACCAGCTGAAGCCAGGGTGCCCTGTGGTTGAGGTGAACTCGTCGCCGTGTCATCGCGAGGTCAGCTGCCGACCCCTGCCGTGCCAGCGGCTGGCAAGCCGTCATTCTTGTTGTCCGTGAGGTCCCGTCATAGACGGGCCGCGTTGCCGTGAAGTCCGGGCGTCAGTCCCCGGCGGCGCCTGTGACCGAGACCGCGCTGCAGCCGGTCCTGCTGGAAGTTCTCGCTGTAGTTAGTCAGCCATGGTGCCGACAGAACTCGGGCCGACCTCCAGAGCTGAAGTTGACATGTGGCGGCGAAGGGATGACTCCTGCGAGCTGGAACAGACTTCCAGAATATTCGGACATGGACTACGTCCGTCCTCAGATCTGAACTGCTTCTTAATGGCTTCTGTCTGTTGCTGCCTGAGCTCCACTATTCATATCTGGCAACAGGACGTTTTTTACCCTCGGTGGTTTTGTTATTACTCCCGCAGTATAATGCAGCGTAACTTAGCTACTGGCCACACTTCCCCTTACTCAGCACTCTCCAGGCTTCACTCGGCACTCAGTCTGTGTGCGTCCTTGCGTCAGTCTGTTGGTAGACTGCTTCTGTCAGCAAGGCCATCTGTGCACCGCTTACTTCGCAACGCCTAGGTCGCCGGCATGCCTCTGTTTTGCCATTCTCCACTGCGTGAAGCAACGCTTAATACATGCGACCGCAACACTTTGCTGGCACTTTCACACCACTAAGCTTCTAAGCATACAACTGACAGCATCGTTTCCACAGCTTTGTTGCCGCGTAGCTTTCCACAACGAACAGCCGGTGCTCCACTGTGGGCATCGTCGTCCTCTTTGCACTGCTCCACTCACACTAACACGGCCCGCACTACGGTGTGGATCACGTGGCCGGCGTACACGTGTTGTGCGTGTCGCTGGGTGTGGTTGTATGCACACAATCGCGTACAGTCGTATCCACTCGTCCGCACCATTTCTATTTGCCCCATCCTGCAGCTTCAATATTACTGGTTGCGAATACAGGCTGCAAAGTCGCAAGAAATAAGTGAAGATGCTTTTCACGATGACATAAAATACTACCAGCAGTAGTCGTCAAGTTTTAATTATCGCCTTTAAAAACCCAAAATTGTTTCCAGATACTCCTTTGCAGTTGTGGTATACGGTGCACTACTCGCGCTCCAGTATCGTATCATGCCAATAGAAGAGCTGCTCAGGGAACTCTACTGGCACACATCAGAGGGGAGGATTTCTGTATAGCTGTATTTAGTTTTATTTGTGCAGGTGAGTGCGTTCCTAGAGGAGTCAGCTAATAAATATATTGCTTCCTCCTGCTATATCTCGCGAAAACACCGTGAAGGAAATATTGGAGAGATTCGAGGTCACATAGAAAAGAGAGTTCAAATGGTATTCTCTATACATAAAAGAAAATGTCCTGATGACTGACTCATCGCCCAGTCCAAACCGCTGGGGGCAGAAACTTTAAATTTCGAGAAGGTATGGATCTTACACCGTAGGCGTCGTTTTAGAAGAGATTTTTCTAAATTCCAACCCTAAGGAGGTGAAATAGGGAATGAAGGGTTTTTAAAAATGTCACTATTAAGAGGATTTTGATGCTATCCATAGGAAATATGGTATATGGTTTCTTTGTCAGAAACAAAGAAATACTTGTTTCAGAATTTTTAGAAATTTAATCCTACGGCGGTGAAATAGTAGGTGAAACTTTGTTTTTGAAAATATGTAGTTATTAAAGAACCACTAAAGTATTTTTAAAGCTACCTGTATGAACACTGGTATTTGACTTCTCACTTACAAATAAAAAAAATCAGGTATTTTAGTGTTTTTGAAAACTGAGCCTTTAAGGGGGTGAAATAGGGGATAAGATTTTTTGTAAAACTGTTTTATTGAGAAAGCATTTTTAAAGCTAAACCAAAAACTTAAGTTTGGCTTCTCAGTTAGAAGTCAAAAAGATACGTTTTCCACTGTTTTTCGAAATTCAACCCGTATGAAGGTGAAACGGGGATGAAAGCTTTTATGGAAATATTCCACTATGCAATCGTTTTTGAAGCTAAATCTATGAAAATTTATATTTCACTTTTCTGTGACATACGCATGTCACCGTTTTCGGAAATTCAATGCGTAGTGGGGTGAAACAGGTGGTGAAACGTTTTGTGAAAATATTTCACCGCAAAAGCCTTTTTGAAGTTAAATCTTCGGAAATTGGTGTTTGGCTTCTCGGTTAGAGCTTAAAACTACATGTTTGACTCTTTACGGAAATTCAACCCCTAATGGGATGAAACAGGGTAGACTTATTCAACGACTCACTATAACCCAGCCCAAACCGCTGATAGAAACATGAAGTTTTGAGAGGGTGTGGATCTCACATTGTAGATATCGTTTACGAAGGGACTGCCCGAAATACCTCTCTTAAGGATGTCAAATAGGGGATGAAAAGCTTTTTGAAACAACGTCGCTAGTAAGGAAATTTTGAAGCTAGAGACAGGACAACTGGCATTTGGTTTCCCAATCAGACAATAAAAAATACATATTTCAGCATTTTTGAAAATTCAACCAGCAATGACACAATATTGTGGGTGAAAGGTTTTCTGAAAAGAATTAATAATTACTAAAGTACTAGCAAACAATTTATAAGATTGCATCTACGACGGTTGGTATTTGAATTCCCGTTTGGAAATAAAAACAAAATATGTGTTACAATGTTTCTGGAAATTCAACTGGATTTCCATCTGAGCTCTTGATATTCATGCATGTGATTCTCTTTTCTGCAAAGGTCTGTTTAATTTTCCTGTAAGCGGTATCTATCTTACCCCTAGTGAGATATGCATCTACATCCTTACATTTGTCCTCTAGCCATCCCTGCTTAGCTATTTTGCACTTCCTGTCGATATCATTTTTGAGACGTTTGTATTTCTTTTTGCCTGCTTCATTTACTGCGTTTTTATATTTTCTCCCTTCATCAATTAAATTCAATTGTTTTTTCTGTTACCCAATCATTTCTACTAGTCCTTGTATTTTTACCTATTTGATCCTCTGCTGCCTTCACTATTTCATCCCTCAAAGCTACCCATTCTTCATCTCCTGTATTTCTTTCCTCCATTCCTGTCAATTGTTCCCTTATGCTCTCCCTGAAACTCTGTACGACATCTGCTTCTTTCAGTTTATCCAGGTCCCATCTCCTTAAATTCCCACCTTTTTGCAATTTCTTCAATTTTATCTATAGTTCATAACCAATTGATGGTGGTCAGAGTCCACATCTGCACCTGGAAATGTCTTACAATTTAAAACCTGGTTCCTAAATCTCTGTCTTACCATTACATAATCTATCTGATACCTTTTAGTATCTCCAGGCTTCTTCCATGTATACAACTTTCCTTTACGATACTTGAACCAAGTGTTAGCTATGATTAAGTTATACTCTGCACAAAATTCTACCAGGCGGCTTCCTCTTTCATTTCTTAGCCCTAATCCATATTCACCTACTATGTTTCCTTCTCTCCCTTTTCGTACTCTCGAATTCCAGTCACCCATGACTATTAAATTTTCGTCTACCTTCACTACCTGAAGAATATCTTTTATCTCATCATAGATTCCCTCAATTTCTTCATCATCTGCAGAGCTAGTTGGCATATAAACTTGTACTACTGCAGTAGACGTGGGCTTCGTGTCTATCTTGGCCACAATAATGCGTTCACTATGCTGTTTGTAGTAGCTTACCCGCACTCCTATTTTTTTTATTCATTATGAACCCTACTACTGCATTACCCCTATTTGATTTTGTACTTATAGCCCTGTATTCACCTCACCAAAAGTCTTGTTCCTCCTGCCACCGAACTTCACTGATTCCCACTATATGTAAATTTAACCTATCCATTTCCCTTTTTAAATTTTCTAACCTACCTGGCCGATTAGGGAATTTGAAATTCCACTCTCCGATCCGTAGAACGCCAGTTTTCCTTCTCCTGATTACGATGTCCTCTTGAGTAGTCCCCGCCTGGGGATCCCAATGGGGGACTATTTTACCTCCGGAATATTTTACCCAAGAGGACGCCATCATCATTTAATCATACAGTAAAGCTGCATGCCAACGGGAAAAATGACGGCTGTAGTTTCACCTTGTTTTCAGCCTTTCGCATTGCCAGAACAGCAAGGCCATTTTGGTTACAAGGCCAGATCAGTCAATTATCCAGAGTATTGCCCCTGCAACTACGGAAAAGGCTGCTGCCCCTCTTCAGGAACCACACGTTTGTCTGGCCTCTCAACAGATACCCCTCCGTTGTGGTTGCACCGACAGTACGGCTATCTGTATCGTTGAGGCACGCAAGCCTCCCCACCAACGGCAAGGTCAAACATTAAAATAAATTTTGAAGTTAAATTTCTGAAAATTGATATTTTACTTCGCTGATACAAATAAATTTTTTGTTAGGGGATGAAAATTGTATGGAAATATGATTAACAAAACTTGGGACTGCAGCTACCCCAATCGCTTTTTGGTCAGATGTGCGTTTGGAAAAGACCACGCTTATATGGCTTTAACTAGCGTGAAAAGATGAGGTGTTGCGATTTGTGAACAACATAAAAATTCTATTAAATAAAAACAGAAAAAATCACTGGAGCCAATACAGTCTACGCGTGCGAAGCGGCGGCCGCCAAGCCACTACTACTACTACTACTAACAATAATGATAATAATAATAAGAAGAAGACATATTAAATTTGTAGTCCGACAGCACAATACACCTTTCTTAATTGAGGTCCAGATCACCTTTTAGTTTAACTCCATGCAGGTAACCACTGCATAAAACGTGTGTGTGTGTGTGTGTGTATGTGTGTGTGTGTGTGTGTGTGTGTGTGTGTGTGTGTGTGTGTGAAAGAGTTAAGAAAAGGATGTTAGAAGCTGTACATTCCAGAGTTTATGTTATGTATATTGGTTGTAGTCAAAATTTACTGAAGGCGCTAGAAGCACCCCACAGATTTAAAATAATAATAAAAAAAGGTAACATAGTCTCTTATTAAGAAATACACTACTGGAAATGGAAAAAAGAACACATTGACACCGGTGTGTCAGACCCACCATACTTGCTCCAGACACTGCGAGAGGGCTGTACAAGCAATGATCACACGCACGGCACAGCGGACACAACAGGAACCGCGGTGTTGGCCGTCGAATAGCGCTAGCTGCGCAGCATTTGTGCACCGCCGCCGTCAGTGTCAGCCAGTTTGCCGTGGCATACGGAGCTCCATCGCAGTCTTTAACACTGGTAGCATGCCGCGACAGCGTGGACGTGAACCGTATGTGCAGTTGACGGACTTTGAGCGAGGACGTATAGTGGGCATGCGGGAGGCCGGGTGGACGTACCGCCGAATTGCTCAACACCTGGGGCGTGAGGTCTCCACGGTACATCGATGTTGTCGCCAGTGGTCGGCGGAAGGTGCACGTGCCCGTCGACCTGGGACCGGACCGCAGCGACGCACGGATGCACGATAAGACCGTAGGATCCTACGCAGTGCCGTAGGGGACCGCACCGCCACTTCCCAGCAAATTAGGGACACTGTTGCTTCTGGGGTATCGGCGAGGACCATTCGCAACCGTCTCCATGAAGCTGGGCTACGGTCCCGCACACCGTTAGGCCGTCTTCCGCTCACGCCCCAACATCGTGCAGCCCGCCTCCAGTGGTGTCGCGACAGGCGTGAATGGAGGGACGAATGGAGACGTGTCGTCTTCAGCGATGAGAGTTGCTTCTGCCTTGGTGCCAATGATGGTCGTATGCGTGTTTGGCGCAGTGCAGGTGAGCGCCACAATCAGGAATGCATACGACCGAGGCACACAGGGCCAACACCCGGCATCATGGTGTGGGGAGCGATCTCCTACACTGGCCGTACACCTCTGGTGATCGTCGAGGGGACACTGAATAGTGCACGGTACATCCAAACCGTCATCGAACCCATCGTTCTACCATTCCTAGACCGGCAAGGGAACTTGCTGTTCCAACAGGACAATGCAGGTCCGCATGTATCCCGTGCCACCCAACGTGCTCTAGAAGGTGTAAGTCAACTACCCTGGCCAGCAAGATCTCCGGATCTGTCCCCCATTGAGCATGTTTGGGATTGGATGAAGCGTCGTCTCACGCGGTCTGCACATCCAGCACGAACGCTGGTCCAACTGAGGCGCCAGGTGGAAATGGCATGGCAAGCCGTTCCACAGGACTACATCCAGCATCTCTACGATCGTCTCCACGGGAGAACAGCAGCCTGCATTGCTGCGAAAGGTGGATATACACTGTACTAGTGCCGACATTGTGCATGCTCTGTTGCCTGTGTCTTTGTGCCTGTGGTTCTGTCAGTGTGATCATGTGATGTATCTGACCCCAGGAATGTGTCAATAAAGTTTTCCCTTCCTGGGACAATGAATTCACGGTGTTCTTATTTCAATTTCCAGGAGTGTATCTAAATCATTATCTGTTTGAAAATTATTTATCTCGTGAATCGGAGGGATAAATGGCGCAATGACGAAACAAAAGTTTCGGGGAACAAATATGCATTTTATCGTTGCACCAGGTCCTACAACTTAAGCGATCTATAAAAGACCAAACATTGCAATGAAAACTACAGTATCTGCGATCATCTACATCCTTCCTTTGACAGATTTTCTTACCTCAGACAACTCAAAACTTTTCGAGATGACATTTATGGCGGTAAAATTCAAAGGTGCGTAAGAAGCAGGCAAAGTTTATATGTTGAGACATTGCGAAAGAAATACCGTTAATATGTAGTACTATGATAGAAACATCTTGCCCTGTTAAGAGATAGCGATAGTGTAACTGAAATTACATTTACTGTCTTGGTTGATGTTGACGAGTAACAAAATTCAAATGCCAACTTTATATGGGAATCATTTCGTTTGCTCACTTTTTTAAAATATTGTCCTTCATGTAAATAGACTAATTGTAAAATCTTGTCATGATAAACTAGTTTTCTTCGGACAGTTAATCGAAAACTCAATTTCATACAAATTTGACGTCGTGCCAACTGAAAGAAAAGCGGTGGCTGAATTCTGACGTACTCTACTGCTCTAAAAATGTTATCTTCAGGTGAAAATATTTCATATGAGTATCTCCGATTAATAGTTTGTAGAACAATCGATATATTCGCGGTAGTAAAAAGAATAGGGTGGAATTTGCAAGAAAAATTGACTCTGATGGAGCTTTGTTCAAAACGTAAGCTGATCGAACAGAAAAGTGGAATTGAATTGCTCAGCTTTCCTCGAATGGTTTTAAAAAGAATCCCAATGGTTTTGTGTGTAGTTTTCCTACTTCAGATGGAACATGCGTTTCCCAGTTCACGCCAGAAATTGAATCTTAGAGGTTGTATTTATTCATCAGTTTTTCAAAGGGAAAAATCACTGCACTGGAACACTGCTTGAGATTACTGGACCAACATGATAAAAAAAAAAACCTGGCAAGAGCCAAAGTATTCAAAAGACAACTAAGAAGAATCTACCAGCAGGAAGATACATACGCTCTGAAGTAATCTGAATCAGTCGACATAAGACAGGTCATAAATAATTATTACTTAAATTTAAAATTCTTACGCTCATGTGATGATCAAAAACTGCCTTGACGATTTCCATAATGAATAAAAAGGAAAACATCTCCTCCATTCTGTTCCCTGCCGTCGGCCCAGCTCCGCAAGATCGTAATAAATGGAGCACAGTTCGCATTAAGGAAGAGTCTGTCTGCATGTGGACAGAAAGATAAAACCCAGGAACTTCAAAACATAATTTTGCACACACAACACTACTAAACATTTTTTGCCTAATGGCAAAGACGACATTTCAGTCATGTAAAATACGATATACGCCACTCCGGCAGGGCAATAACCACCCACGTGAACGAACAACATGGAAGTTGGAGACTTGGAAAGGGAAAACAATCACAATTACATGGTGAAATATGAAGTCTTACATAGCACCAACAAAGGGAGGAAGACGAACCACCTTGAAATGGTCACTAGCCCAAGCTTAGTACTGAAATATCTCACAATCTTCACTTACTGCTTACGACTACAGACACTGTCAATAATACCATTCAGACCACTTTTCCAAATTTCCCCTCCTACCCACACGACCCATTTTTCCCTTCATTTCAGATATTGTGGTTTCACTTGCCCTGTTGAAATTTTACTTTGTATAGTCATAGTTCTTTCATTTACCTATTTAGTCTCACTTGTTACATTGTACCTGTTTGCAATAGTAAACGATTTAAGGGCAGAATCATCTTGTTCAGTCAGCCACCTGAAACATTTCACAAATTTTCACTTATGCAATTCAACTGGATTTGTTTTTAAAATTTTGTAATTTCTTATGTACAATACTCGCTATTAAAAATGCTACACCAAGAAGAAATGCAGATGATAAAAGGGTACTCATTGGCCGAATATATCATACTAGAACTGACATGCGATTACATTTTCACGCAATTTGAGTGCATAGATTCTGATAAATCAGTACTCAGAACAACCAACTCTGGCCGTAATAACGGCCCTGATACGCCTGGGCATTGAGTCAGAGCTTGGATGACGTGTACAGGTACAGCTGCCGATGCAGCTTCTAAACGGTACCATAGTTCATCAAGAGTAGTGACTGGCGTATTGTGACGAGCCGTTTTCAATTGGTGAGAGATCTGGAGAATGTGCTGGCCAGGACAGCAGTCGAACATTTTCTGTATCCAGAAGGCCCGTACAGGACCTGCAACATGCGGTCGTGCATTATCCTTCTGAAATGTAGGGTTTCGCAGGGATCGAATGAAGGGTAGCGCTACGGGTCGTAACACATCTGAAATGTAACGTCCACTGTTCAAAGTGTCGTCAATGTGAACAAGAGGTTACCGAGACGTGTAACCAATGGCACCCCATACCATCACGCCGGGTAATACGCCAGTATGGCGATGACGAATACACGCTTTCAATGTGCGTTTACCGCTATGTCGCCAAACACGGATGCCACCATCATGATGCTGTAAACAGAACATGTATTCATCCGGAAAAATTACGTTTTGCCATTCGTGCACCCAGGTTCGTCGCTGAGTACGGCATCGCAGGTGCTCCTGCCTGTGATGCAGCGTCAAGGGTAACCGCAGCCATGATCTCCGAGCTGATAGTCCATGCTGCTGCAAACGTCGTCGAACTGTTCGTGCAGATCATTGTTGTCTTGCAAACGTCCCCATCTGTTGACTCAGGGATCGAGACGGGGCTGCACGATCCGTTACAGCCATGCGGATAAGATGCCTGTCATCTCGACTGCTAGTGATACGAGGCCGTTGGGATCCAGCACAGCGTTCCGTATTACCCTCCTGAACCGGCGATTCCATATTCTGCTAACAGTCATTGGATCTCGGCCAACGCGAGCAGCAATGTCGCGATACGATAACCCGCAATCGCGATAGGCTACAATCCGACCTTTATCAAAGTCGGAAACGTGATGGTACGCATTTCTCCTCCTTACACGAGGCATCACAACAACGTTTCAACAGGCAACTGCTGTTAGTGTATGAGAAATCGTTTGGAAACTTTCCTTGAAGTGTTTTAAAATCTTTGATCCCACAAAAATGTCACTGCCACACGTATTTAAATCTTTGTACCTGACGATGCTGTAATAGCCAAAAACGTGCTTTTAAAGTAATAATTATTGTTGATATTACAGCAGCATCGCATGTTTGTTCGTTCATAATGTCTAAAATTTGCTAGTCAGAACCGAAAGAGTAGACAATTAATGCATATGTTAATACCTTCGATGGATGTGAAGAAATATGAAAGAAAATCTTGTTGTGCTGAACTGTGGGGTTACAACGTACAACCCTCTCTCAAGGCTTTATCTCTTCACAAATACGTCATTAGCATATTCCAGACGTCCAGCTTCGGTCCACAGTCCGACATGCTCTTTTAATCTTGAAAACATTCAAAAAAAGCAACTCATACGCTGTGGCTAAGCCGTATTCAGCAGTACACCCTGCCTGGCACAAAAAGCGGAGCATCCAGAAGCAGGAAGGAAACAAAAATGAACTTATTCGTTTGAGAACGCATGTGATGTTATTTGTTTGACTACATGACACTGTGTGCCAGCAAATGAGAATGATGTAGCACCCCTTCCGACCTGGGTGGAGGCATAAATCGGTTGGGAATGTGGTCGTAAAGCCGTTGTGTCCATTCCAGAAGCAAGTTGGCCCCCAGCTGTTGTAACAGGTTCTCTATATGCCGGATATTGGCACTGCGGCAGAACTGATGATCGAGCTGGTGCCACACACGTTCTGTCCAGAACAGCCCAGCGCATCTTGCAGGCAGCGGAAGGGCCTCAACGTCCGGCAGGCAGCTCATAGAGACATGTGCCATGTGTGAACGAGCATCGTCTTTTTGATAAATCATACCACGATACCGTCGCATAAGAGGTGACATGCGAGATCGCTGTACGTCCGTGACGTACCGTTCTGCAGTCAGACTTGTCTCACTGACAATCGGCCGTGTGCTGGATGGCTCCTCACACAGTGACGCCAGCAGTAACATCGCTGTGCCTCTCAAAAGCGTGAAAGAACGAGACGTCGTGCAAGGTAGCTGCGATGTTCCCCTACGATGGTTACCCGGGGTGTTGAGGAACCGCGATTCATCGCTGAAACACCGTGTGACGCCACTTATCTGCGACACATTCTTTCCCGTCACGACACCACTCAGCTTGCACCCGTTTGTGTTGTGGTGTTGATGACATGGGACGGTATTTGCCTGCTCTCACTGCCGTTTGTCACTGGTCAATGGTGTGGTGTGGGATGACACGGAATGTTGTAGGGAGTGCTTCAGATGTTCTCGGATGTGAAGGGGTTACGATGTGCCTCGTGGACTACGTGGCCATCCTCCCACCTGGTAGTCAGACGTTGTCCACCGGAACGTGGATGACGAATGAGCCTGCACTCAGGTGCCCATACCTCACAAATCTGGAAATTCGACGATTCGATTAGATGATCGAATGGAAATCCACAATGACGCTTTACCCAGAATTTGTCAGATGCTGATAACGCTGTCTCATAGGGGTACACAGCATCTCTCATACAATATCTGACTCTTTGTTCTCGTCCCTGATACGACTGCACCCTACTGGAATTGGTAACGACAGTAAACACGAACGACACTAATGCATTCTGGCGGCCGGCTGTGCCACCTGTCACGTGGAACTGTAACTCATCATTTACACACAGGACGATTATGTATACGTGATCAAAGTTACATAGGCACTATTCCATGTCATCTGAGAGCTTCACATTTTCGTCAGTCGGTGTATCTGACGGACCTGAAGAGTGCTTCTAATGAAAGATTTTTTTTTTTTTTTTTTTCTGCTGAGCCATGCAGCTACGACCCATGAAGAGACCTCACAACTCTACTTCCGCCAGTTCCCTTCTCCTATTTTGCAAATTTCCAGGTTCGTGTACTATCCCGGCAAACAGCTTTATTCTTGAAAGACTCAAAACAATGCCCACTCTGCTGGAAGTCATTCTGGTAGCCTCTCCTAGCCTGTGTTAAGCCATCTCTCGGTAACATACCGTACTTGCTTCCAGAAGTGCTGGTAGCGTCACGTATGCAGGAGAACTTCTGTGGCATTTGGAACGTACGAGATGAGCTACTGGCGGAAATGAAGCTGTGAGGGCGGATAGTGAGTCGTGCCTGGATAGCTCCGATGGTAAGAGCACTGTTAGAGTCATGTTTCAGTCTGCCAGTAAGTTTCAAAGCAGCACACACTCAACTTTAAATGGTTCAAATGGCTCTGACCACTATGGGACTTAACTTCTGATGTCATCAGTCCCCTAGAACTTAGAACTACTTAAACCTAAATAACCTAAGGACATCACACACATCCATGCCAGAGGCAGGATTCCAACCTGCGACAGTAGCGGTAGTGCGGTTCCAGACTGTAGCACCTAGAACCGATCGGCCACACCGGCCAGCTACATACTCAACTGCAGGATGGAACATTTAGTTTGGCAATAATAATGTAAATATAATTAATTAATAAGGAATACGACCGCGGGCTAATAGTGATCGATCGACTTAGTCAACTTCTACCTGCTGGTGGAAAACGAAACCCTCAAATTCGGCAACTCTCCCCAAAGCGCACCCTGAGCGGCACGCAACACCTTGGCAACTTCTGCCTGTTCGTGACAGACCAACTGCACAAACCTGACAAATTCTTATAAATCTGAATGGAGCAAGTACACGACTTCTACCAACATTTACAATGTTTCTAATGAATATCGTAAATACTGCAACCAGTGAACAAGATATAAAAGGTAACAAGTCAAACATAGACAGGGATTTAATTATAATTTCACCCACAGTAGTATTTATTGAAAACAACTGTGTATCTTTTATCTTTTATCATGGTTGTTTTGTATGTAACCCATTTTACAAATTCTCTAAGTAAATCTAATTTCTGGTATAGGAAAGCTTGCACCTTCTAGGTTTTTGAGTCACTGTTGATAATGTGCCCTTTTTTTTGCAGTTATTTCTTTTATGCCTAAGTTTCTTCATGCTTCAAACCTTTCCTAAAATTTAAAAGATCTCTAGGTAAAGATAGTGACTCGAAGCGTTGAAACGGGAATGAAAGCTTGCAAAATCATTTAGTCTTTCTCCAAAAGTAAACCCAATCTCTCTCCCAAACGTGAGAAGGAAATGGCGCGTCTTCTTCGTATCAATTCAATTAGGAGTTCCATAATCGGCAAATTTGGTGTGTTTTTGATCTTACGGCTCTGTGCTGACCAGTTCAACGAAAATATCCGTAACATCTTAATTATTTAAGGAGTTAAGCCCAAAGAAGTAATGCTGTTATTGACCTTTTTCATTGTTCTGGTCTTTGTTCATCGAAGCGAAATCATGTGTTTGTGTTTTTCGCCACCTGATCCACATAAGCAATAATGTGTGAGGACATGAAAAGGATAAAGTTCCTTTAAGATCCACAACTTAACCTAGGATTGCAATTCTTGAAAGCAAGAATGATGTATAGAAAATTAAAGGAATAACGTAATTTTAGGATTAACTGTATTCTGGTGTGTTTTTAGAAATTCTTCTGTACTAATTATGGCCGTTTGTCGTTGAACAGTAATACAGTTTTCTTAAAACAACAATTAAAATTGTACTCACCAGTTAACAAGCTTGAACGAGGCGAAACAGAAAATCAGTAATCTAGATTGACGGAAACGCAACATTGATATTTCTGGATGGACTGTTCGAAGTCAGTTAGCTGCGTTTCTGGATTAAAATGCAGTTCCCTCTTCCGATATATCTTGAACACATTGCATGATTTTCTACTAAGTTTCCTTCTCCTTACCTTTTATGAGGCTAAACACTAATGGTATGTAAGAATCTCTAGAGTAACTGGGAATCGTAAATAACTGGAGAAAGTCTTTCGCTGCATGTTGTAAAGTGCAGGTCATTAATACAGATTTGTGTTGACAAATGCACTATAGATGGGAGCTAACTGAAAAAACAGCATCACCATTTTCCATGTCATTATCCAGGACAAAGGTTTCGCCATTTGTCGTTGTGACCTTCATCTACTATAAGTCAATCTGATTTTCGATCGCAGATTTTGGCAGTTTCGGTACACTTTTTAATCAAGCGTGAGTGATACACGCGTCATCCTTCCGTTCGCGATTGACGAAATGTCATCTACATCTTTGCGTGTAAGCTTTGATGATATTTCATCCAAATCTTCGCCTTTTGCTTTAACTGAATTCGATGACGTTTTCCTGTTTAACAAGAGTTCTAGAGCTGGTGTATGATCATGAGTATCTTCCACCTGCGAAAATATGTTTTCGCTGCCTGCAGTAACTAGTTTAACAGAACACAGCGCTTTTTTACCACAGCATCCATCCATGTTCAGCTTTAAATTTATAAGCATTGCACTTTAAATGTTAACTTATCACGATCACTAAAAACAAGTCGCAAAACGTGACTTTGGGCCACATTTTTCACTTGTATGACTAACTTGTTTGATTGTGCACAGATGTAAGCAAATTGCTGTTGTTCTCAGGAGTGAGCAGTTCGGTTAGGGCCAGGAACACCATCTCCGTTGACTCGTCCGCAGGGCCAAACCGGTGTGCTTCCTGCACACAGAGATGACGAGTTGGAGTGTGGGATTAACTGATCCTTTCACAGTAGCTTGTTGTGATCATTAAAAGTTGGTGACTTCGAGTCTGGCCATAGTGACACCTTGTATTACGAAAAACAAAAATCAAAGGCCATAGGAAAAGTAAATAGCAACAACTGGATCAAGTAAGCAAGTTTCAGTACTATAGGCGTGAACTGTGTTTCGAAGTTGGCGCATTATCGAATATGCTGTGCATCCTGTAACTGTGAGAATCCAAATTTTGCTGCTGAGTGCTAAGGTGCCTATATGCGATCTCGAAAATCAGTACGTGGAATCAGAAATTGTTATCACCCTTTTTTCCATTTAACTGTTTGATGTCTGACCCACGCAGCTTTATCTGAAATGAAGCTAGTAACGAAAGAAAAAAGAAAATAAGAGGAAAAAAGCAGGCCCCACGACAGATTCTCTGATCGCCGGTTGTAGTACTGCGAGAATTAGCATGCAAATGATCTCTGGTGTTTATACGCAGCTAAATGCGATTTTCATAACATTCGTTTGATAGCAGCGGCGCAAAAGCTGCGACGACAAAGGACGGACCGGAGCACGCCCTTTTTTTGCGCGTGTCGCCCCCCACACCCTCACACACACTGGCAATCTGCCCTGCCGCCCCCCTTTCCGCTCCCTTCCACCGTTCCTCGCTTTTGCACATTCGTGTACCCCTCGCTCTGCGCCCTCCGTGGCGCTTAATATGATTCCGCGCCGCCGGCGGATGAATGTTTAGCCGCAGGGAATTCATTAACTGGACGGCGGCAAACAAAATGTAAATTAGAATCATTACCGCCCCGGGGAGCTAGCTGGCAACAGCTTTGAACGGGGGAGTCACTTCACAAGAGGTCTATAGCCGTGGCGCCCCAGTGTCCGCTGCTACAAGCGGACAGGCTCAGTGTCGCTGGCAAAGAGTCAGGGCGACACCACACCGTCACGCTCGACCTGTGCTACCAGTACGTCTGTCTCCATCCCGAAGACGATGAGACCATCACTGCAAACGATTACAATATGACGAAATTCTATGATTTGTTCAAGAGAAAAAAAACTCGAACTTAATAACGCATTGGTCCATGTCTGGCCCTTATGCAATCATTTATTCGACATGGTACTGACGATAGAGTTATTGGAAGACCCTTGGCGGATATTCTTCCAAATTCTGTCGAATTGGGACGTTAAATCGTCAAAATCCCGAGATGGTTGGAAGGCCCTGTCCATTAGTATCAAACCATACTCAACTGCGGGAGACCCGGCCACCATACCGGCCAGGGTTTGGCAAGCACGAGGATAAGCAACAGAAACTCTTCCCGTGTGCGGGTGAGCATTGTCTTCCAGGAACGTAATCCGATGATGGCTTGCAGTGGAGGGCAACAACGCGGGTCGTAGAATACCGTCGCGGTACTGCTGTGCTGTAAAGCTGCCGCCGATGACACCCAATGGAGTCCTGCTATGAAATAAAATGGCAACCCAGAACATTACTTCTGGCTGTTGGACCGTATGGCGGGCGACAGTGAAGGCGGTAACCCACCAGACCCTGAGGCGTCTCCGTACAGGTCTTCGGCCTGGAATGTTACTAAATGGAGTATTCTTCAGTGATAAGTAATGCATCGACACGGCACTAGTGCGACCTATCCTTGAGTACTGTTCGAGTGTTTCGGACCCGTACCAGGTCGGATTGAAGGAAGACAGCGAAGCACTTTAGAGGCGGGCTACTAAATTTGTTTCTGGTAGGTTCGAGAAACACGTGTTACGGAGACGCTTCGGGAACTCAAACGGGAATCCCTGGATGAAAAGTGACGTTCTCTTCGAGGAACACTATTGAGAAACTTTAGAGAACCGGCACTGCCGAACGATTCTACTGCCGCCAACACATACTACGCCTGAGGAACGCGAAGATAAGATTCGAGAAATTAGGTCCCATACGGGGGTATGTAGACAGTCGTTTATCCCTTGCTCTTTTTCCTCGTGGAACAGGAGAGAGAATGACTTGTACGCGGTACCCACCGCCACAAACGTTACAGTGGTTTGCGATCTGAGTTTGTAGATGTAGCTACAGAACTGTGGCCCGTTTACCAGCAATGATGCCCTACACGGTGGTGAGATACGAACCTGACTGTCGCTCGGTACACGGCCCGGCAACCAAGAGTGGTGGTGGTGGGGCTTTCATGGTTACGGTATATTTTCAGTGGAAACAAGCTGCTTCCCTCTGAGGAGTAGTTCCTTAGAATAGCCGAAGCATCGTTTGTCGGTTGGAGAAAAGTCTTCATGTTGGCTGTCGTACTCAATCAGGACCTAATTTGTGTGTTGGATCGTCAAGGTGAGTTCTTGACGGTTACAGTAAACTAAAAACAAAAAGACTGCATCCCAACAAAAATTATTGAACACAAGACACGCTAGACAAAATGGGAAATTGTCCCTTCTTTTTCCTGATCGAATGGCAGCCTTTGCTGTGGTGTAGCAATTTCTCCGCTATTTCTGTCACCAAAATCGGTTGCACTTTTTTCAGAATTTTATAAAAAGCTTTCATTTCAGACGTGTCCTGAGAGGAAATGGTGTCATGCGACTTTGAGGTGCTTCCAGTTTCACTTACGAATCTACCAAAATCTTTAAAGCACTCTGCCTCGTATAGTATTGCTTCAGTCCTCGATCGACAGAAATCGATCAAGCGACCGCTGGTCAACATTTGAGACCTTATCATACCGTAATGAAGTTTGAACACCCACTCCACTGTTGCACACGAGCGAAATATGTAACCAGTGAAGACATGAAACCTACAAAACGTACCTGTTCCAAACAGGAATGACCAGATGTATGAAACGCCACATTTATAGTGTCATATTTAGCTTTTTGTGATACAACTGGAAGCCTGCCGTTTGAAAACGGCGCATTCAAGATCTATCGCAAAAGCTTCACCCGTATTATTAAATATCAAATAAGAATGTATCAGAGACATAAGACTTAAAGAGACAGTATGTTGCCCAAGACTTAAGACTGAAATGCAACTACCGCGATGCGTATCAAACAACGTCGTGAATTACAGAGCTGAAGGAAGGAAGTTCGCATCTAGTGATGTGCTATTGTTTATTTTTTCCCCTCATCTTAGAGTTGTTAACACATTGTGGGGCTTTTTTACGAATGTCATACAAGTGCATTCTGTAATATTCGATGTTAGTTGTATTTCCGTCTGATCAGAAAACGAAGAATGAAAAAAAAATCTGCTGCTTGTTTCCGGATATGTGGCGCTTTCCGAGCGCTTGTTTAGGCGGGAACCTAAGAGTAGGACTTAAATTGCTGAGGCTGAAACGAGCAGCTATGAATATTCATCGTTGTCGCAAATATTTAGCTGTTTTAGAAGAGGGCAGTGCAGGCTTTGCGCATGCGCAAGGTGAGGTGCTTGTCACGTCCCTTTCGTTTGGAGCAGATGCGTTTCGTAGGTTTAACGTTTTGTTGTAGGCGGCAGTTGTAAGAACCTGATGCACTGTTTCCACATTCCATGTAGTGATAGGCAAGTGTTTGACAGTGGCTGCTTCGCACCAATAATATCCTCAGGTGTTCTAGGGCAGCAAATTTAGCACAAAGTGCTTTTTGATGTACAAAGCGATCTCGTCTCTTGTCACGGTTCGCTCAATCTCCGTCATAGGTTCGAGTCCTCTCTCGGGCATGGGTGTGTGTGTGTTGTCCTTAGCGTAAGTTAGTTTAAGTTAGATTAAGTAGTGTGGTAAGCCTAGGGAACGATGACCCCATCCTTTCAACTGAAAAGGATTGAGAGGAGAGAGGGATGAGAATTCTCAAATCGCAAAAGTGACAGGCAGTGTATATTTGCTACACAATGACAAATTGCCATTCAGAATGAATTTAAAGATTTAATTGACAATGAAAGAGCATAAAATTACAAAGCTAGATAGACCGGAGATTTTCGAAAAATTTGTATTAGGATCCTACGTGACCAAACTGCTGAGGTAATCGGTCCCTAAGATTACACACAAATTAACTTACGCTAAGGACAACACACACACCCATGCCCGAAGAAGGACTCGAAACTCCGTCGGGGGAGGAGCGCGGACCGTGATACGAGACGAGATTGCTTTGTACATCAAAAAGCACTTTGTGCTAAATTTGCTGCCCTGCAACACCTGAAGAAATTATTTGTGCGAATCGTACCAATGAAGTCACACGCATTATTCCATTGTCAGTTGCAACAGTTTTTAAAGGAAATGACTGAAGAGTATAGAGACTTCATGTGTTACCGCAAAGTACTCTGGTTAAGGCAAGGGGTATGCGTGGAATGATTTTTCTATTTAAAACTGTCTATTATGTAATTTATGAAGGAAAAAGGAGCGGAGGAACAAAAATTAGAACATCCGGAAAGGAGTTAAGATTTCGCATTTTAAGTGGACTTTACTGTACGCTGCCCAGGGCAATACATTGCATGGCAACTTTTGATTCGATGGGTACGCATTTCAAAAGAAAATTGCGTCATATTGAGACACATACTGACAAAGACAGTCCATTTTCCTAAACTCACTGGCACTAAATAGAATGCGAATTTTGAAGAATTCATTGTGGAGCAGAATGAGTTACAGGGATAGTTTTATAAAGATTTTGAGGACACCTGTCAGTCTTACGTCGGTTTACGAGCTGTATTCGGGACTATTTGCCGTTTCAGTTGAAATCTCCCTTGTGCATGTGCAGATGTAATTGATTGACCTGCAAGGTAATTCCAGTTATGACAAATCATTTTACGTTAAAACTGTCCAGGACGTATACATTCCTTTCTTCAGGTAGAGTTTCCACGTCTCAATAATAAGTTTCCTAAAGTACGGCAATATTTTGAACGACATATTTGTGTGAAAGACCATGTTTTGGGTTACGAAACTAAATTAGTTACTAGTACATGGCAGCTTGAGTCTGAAACTGTGTTACATTGTCTGCGTCCGTCCATACGCCGTAAGTTTGTACAAGATGAAAACTGTATTATGTCTTCAGCGTTTCAAAAATAATTAAATAATACTGAAAATCTGTTTCGTTTGTGACCCATGATGTTGAAATAAATTAAATATAAAACTAAGTCGTATGCTCTGCGTGCTGCTCTGCCATATAAAAGCGACGTGTTCGCAGTTTTCCCCTCTTACCACTCCGCGCTCTTAGACAGCGAGAAATGTACAGCAAGTATCAGCGTTTTGGCTCTTGTGCCTGGGTACAGCCCGCGAACAGAAATCTTGACCGGAACTGTTCTAGAACAATAACTTTGAACATGTCGGCGATGGACCGGTCACGGGAATGTAGCGTCATTCATGTGTGTGAAGCGGTCTTCGGTATGCGGTCGCTGCAGTACCAACAGCGGTCGCGAGATGACATCGTCAGAGGTCGCCGAATGACGTCGGCTGATAACTCGGTCATTGTGCGTCAGATCTCGTTCATCAGTTTTTGGTGCCCCGGATGTGACGACCGCACTGCGGATTTTGCTTCTAAACCACCGCAAATTCTGTCTTGCAAAGAACGTGACGAACGATACATTCTTTCCTCAGTTAGTGGAGTAATCAGACAAGTTTTACGAACACAGGAGATGTTGACAGAAACGTGAAAGCAGTCTGAGGAAAACAATGGTAATACTTATTTTGGAGCGTAGCTCAATGTCATCCGTTTCGTTACTAACTTCGTAATATTTACCTCTTGTGGAGGTAGTCGTCGATAACAATTACGAGAACTCAAAGGAGAAAAATTTGAAAGTAGAACTGAAATCAGTTAAAAATAGTGAGTAGCCGCTATATTGAAAAACAACCATTACAAACTAAGACAGAAATTATAGAAACAGGTGATAAGCGGTCACCTCGTTCTCCACAGGTGAATTTTTAGATTTCTTTGAGTATAGTTTCATCGAGGCTGGAGCGTAGCAGTTGAAGATTACCAGCATACCACAACTAACACAACGAATTAGAGTCAGAGTTGATCAAATCTCTCTAGCTGCGCTGAACAGAGCTTCAGCCAGTGTAAGACCACTGGTAGCTATGCCTACCTTTGCAGAACCAGTGTGGTGTCTTCACCCATTACACCAGTGAGAAAAAATCCCTATAGAAGTTTTCTTTAGGGGATTGTTTCATGAGTATCGTACAAAGAAATTACAAACCGACAGCAGAAAAATGAACTTTTTATAAACACATACACTATTTTGAACATTTACATGTATTTGAAATTATTGGAGCGTTCCACAATGGCCACATGAAGCGACATTTCACCCGACCATTTTGCATTAAGTTATTGTCGTCTGAACGCTGCAACCTAAAAACATAATTTGCTAGCAAATGAAAGGTGTAGCTTATAGTGAGTGTGAACTAGCATTTTAATGTATGGCAACGAGACGTGGACGTTTAACACGCAAAACATCTAGACTCCAAGGACTGCTCACTGGTAAGTGATACTGAATCGGCAACGTTTATTTAGTAGAACACTTTGTTCAGTTACAAGTCCGTACCGAAAGAGGGGGGGGGGGGGGGGGGGACAAAATAGTCTCTAACAACGACGCAGCCTAAGATGGTTCGAAACACTTAAAGAGAAAAAACAGAAACAAAGGTCATTGAGAGAGGCCTGAAACCTGAGTTTTCTGCCCTCGTGTTCTATGAAAGCATTTCCTCTGTCGCCCCAAAAGTTCAAATGCACGCTGTTGTAGTCACAACGTCGTGTCGTCGAAGAAAAAGCTACCGTCAAACACTCGCCTATCGCTACATGGAATATCAGGAAACAACGCATCTGGTTCTTACAACTGCGGCCTACAACAAAACTTTAAACCTACAAAACGCATCTGCTCCAAATAAAGTGACGTGAGAAACACTCACCTTCGGCATGCGAAAAGCCTGCTCTGCCCTCTTCCCAAACAGCTAAATATTTGTGATAACGATGACTATTCGTAGCTGCTTGTTTCATTCGCAGCAGTTTAAGACGTACTCTTAGGTTCCTGCCTAAACAAGCGCTCGGGAAGTGCCACATATAATGAAACAATCAGCCAATTTTTCTTTTTTTTATTCTTCGTTTTCTGATCAGACGTAAATAAAACTAACATTGAATACTGAAGAACGCACTTGTATGTCATACGTAAAAAAAGTCTCACAATATGATAACAACACTAAGATGACGGAAAAAATAATAGCACGTAATTGGATGCGTTCTTACTTCCTTCAGCTCTGTAATTCACGACGTTATTTGATACGCATCGCGGTAGTTGAACTTCAGTTTTAAGTCTTGGCCAACATACTGTCTCTTTACGTCTTATTTCACTGATACTTTCTTACTTGATATTTAATAGTATGGGTGACGCGTTTGCGATAGATCTTCAGTGCGCCGTTTTCAAATGGCAGGATTCCAGTTACATCACAAACAGCTAAATATGGCACTATAAATATGGCGTCCCGTACATCTAGTCATTCCCATTGAGAAGAGGTACGTTTTGTAGGTTTCATGTCTTCACTGCTTACATAGTTCGCTCATGTGCAACAGTCGAGTTGGTATTGAGACTTCATTACTGTATGATAAGGTCTCCAATGTCAGCCAGCGGTCGCTTTATCGATTTCTGCTGAGGCAGAGTGCTTTAAGGACTTTGATAGAGTCTTAAGTGAAACGATAAACACCTCACAGGTACATGACACCATTTCTTCTAACTTTAATTTCCTGTCAGGACATGCCTGAAATGAAAGCTCTTTACCGAATCTTGAAAAAAGGGCAACCGATATCGGTGCCAGCTATAGCAGAGAAATTGATACAGCAGAGCAAAGCCTGCCATTCTATCAGCAAAAAGAAGAGACAATTTTCCATTTTTGCTAGTGTGTCTTGTGTCCAGAACTTTCGTTGAGATGTAGATAGTTTTTTTTTTTTTTAAGTTTACTGTAACCGAGAAGGTCTCACCTCGACGATCCAACACACAAATTAGGCCGTGACTGAGTACTACAGCCAACATAAAGATTTTTCTCCAATCGACAAACGATGCTTTGGTTACTGTATGGGGCTTTTCCTCGGAGGGAAGCAGCTTTCTTCCGATGCACAATTGCCAGTTTACTATACCTGTCAATGCCTCACACAGACGATGCATCACACAAATTGAAAAGCGATTGAACACTACAGTCTCCATGAAGAATTCTCTCCCAGCGACAAACGCTGCTTCTGTCACCATATGGAACTTTTGCTCAGATGGATGTATCTCTTTCCTGCTGCATCACTGCCTGTTTACTGTAACCGTGAAAGCCTTATATTGTCGATTGAACACACAAATTGCGTCGCGTTTCATCACTACAGCCCCATGCCAATTTGTCACCAAGTGACAAGGGCTGCCTCGGTCACCGTATTGAACTACTCCTCAGAGGGACGTAGCTTGCTCTCGATGCACGGCTACTAGTTTGTTGTAAACGTCAAGGCTTCACATTGACAATGAATCATACAAATTGTGTCACCATTGAATACTACAATCTCCATGAAGATTTTTTTCCAAGCAACAAACATCTCCACAGAGGCTTGTAGCTCTTTTCTGATGCACCACTGACAGTTTACTGTAACCGTCAAAGCCTCATATTGTCGACTCAACATGCAAATTACGTCGCGATTCAACACTACAGCGTCCATCCTAATTCTCTCCAAGTGAGGAAGGCTGCTTCGGTGACCATATGGAACGGAACATCTCCTCAGAGAGAAGTAGCTTGTTTCCGATCTACAGCTGCCAGTTTCCTGTAAACGTCAACGCCTCACATTAAAGACGCAACACACAAATTGTTTTGCGAGTGAATACTACAGCCTCCATGACGATTTCTCTACAAACGACAAACACTGCTTCGGTCACCATACGGAACTTCACCTCAGAGCGCAAGGAACTTGTTTCCGATGCACTGCTTTCAGTTTACTGTAACCGTTAAGTCCTCACATTCACGATCCAACTTACAAATTGCGTGGCGATTCCGAAATACAACCTCCATTGAAAGTGACAAAGGCTGCTTCGGACACGGTATGGAACTATTCCTCAGAGGGAAGTAACTTCTTTCAGATGCACCGCTGCCAGTTTACCGTAAACGTCAAGGCCTTACACTGAAGACGTATCACACAAATTGCGTCGCGATTGAATACTATAACTTCCATGAAGACATTTCTCCAAGTGACAAACGATGCTTTGGTCACCATAAGGAAATTCTCCTCCGAGGGAAGTAGCTTGTTTCCGATGCACCACTGCCAGTTTACTGTAACTGTCAAGGCTTCACAATGATGACGCATCATTCAAATTGCGTAGCAATTGGATCCTACAATCTCCATGAAAATATCTCTATATGCGATAAACTTTGCTTCAGTCACTGTATAAAACTTCTCTTCAGAGGGAAATAGCATGTTCCTCGTGCACCACTGCCGACTTACTGTAACCATCAAGGCCGCACATTGACGATCCAACAAGTAAATTGCTTCGCTGTTGAATAGTACAGCCCTCATGAAGATTTCTGTCCAAGCAACAGATGCTGTATTCATCACCGTATGGAACTTTTCCTCATAGGGATGTAGCTCCTTTCTATCAACCTCCATGCCCATTTTTCTGCAAGTGACAAAGGCTGCTTCAGCCATCGTATGGAACTACTCCACAGAGGGAAATAGCAATTTTCTGATGCACCGTTGACAGTTTATTGAGACTGGCAAGGACTCGCATTGACGATCCAACACGCAAATTGCTTCCCGATTTAATACTAAAGTCTCCATGAAGATTTCTCTCCAAGACACATACGAAGCAGCGGTCACCGTATGGAATTTCTTTTCAGAGGGACTAAGCTTGTTTAGGTTGCACCACTGCCAGTTTACTGAAACCATCACTCATACTGACGATTCAACACACAAATTACGTAGCAATTCAACACCACAGCCTCCAGGCCGATTTTTGTCCAAGTTACAAAGGCCCCGTGTGGGACTTCTCCTCACAGCGATTTAGGTCTTTTACGATGCTACACTATAAGTTAACTGAAACCGTCTAGGCCTAGCATTTGAGATTCAACACACAAACTGCTTTGCGATTGAATACAACAGCCTCCATCAAGTTTTTGCTCCAAGCAGCATATAATGCTTCGGTCACCCTTTGGAATATCCTCTCAGAGGGAAGTAGCTCGTTTGCGGTGCACCGCTGTGCCATTGCTGTAACCGTCACACAAATTGCGTCGTCATTGAATACTACAGCCACCATGGAAATTTTTCGCCAAGCGAAGAATGATGCTTCGGTCACCGTATGTAACTTCTCCTCAGATGGAAGTAGCTTGTTTCCAATGCACCGTTGCCACTTTACAGTAACTGTAAAGGCCTCCCATAGGCGATCCAACACACAAATAGCGTCACTATTGAGTACTACTGCCTCCATGAAGATTTCTCTCCGAGCAACAAACGATGCTTCGGTCTGCGTATGGAACTTTTCCTCATGGGGATGTAACTCTTTTCTGATGCATCACTGCCAGTTTACTGTAACCGTCAAAGCCTCATATTGTCGGTTCTGTACAGAAAATGCGTCGCGATTCAACACTACAGCCTCCATTCCAATTTCTCTCAAAAAGACAAAACTGCTTCGGTCACCATATGGAACTACTCCTAAAATCGATGTAACTTCTTTCCGATGCACTGCTGCCAGTAGAGTGTAAACGTCAAGGCTTCACATTGACGATCCAAGACAAAAATTAGGTCGCGATTAAAAACAACAGCCTTCAAGAAGATTTTTCTCCAAGCGATGTACGATGCTTCAGTCACCGTATGGGACTTCCCTTCAGAGGGATATATCTTTTTTCCAATGCACCACTAAGTGTTTACTGTAACCGTCAAGGCCTCACATTGACGATCCTACACATAAATTGCGTCTCGAATGAATACTATAGCCTCCACAAAGATTTCTCTCAAAGCGACTAACGCTGCTTTGGTAATACCGTATTTAACTCCTCCTCATAGGGATGAGGCTCTTTTCTGATCCACCACTGCCAGTTTAATTTAACCATGAAAACCTGATATTAACGATTCAACACACAAATTACTTCGCTATTCAACACTGCAGCCTCTTTGCCTATTTCTCTCCAAGTGACAAAGGTTGCTTCGGCCACCGTATTGAATAATATAGCAGAAGGAAATAGTATGTTTCCTATGCACCGCTGCGAGTTTATTGTAAACTTCAAGGCTACACATTGATAATCGAGACACAAATTGCGTCGCCACTGAATACTACGCCCTCCATGAAGGTTTTTCTCCAAGCGACAAACGATGCTTCGGTCGCCGTATGGAACTTCTCCTCAGAGGGAAGTAGTCTGTTCCGATGCACCGTTGCAAATATACTGCAATCGTGAAGGCCTCACATTGATGATCCAACACACAAATTGCATCGCGTTTGAATATTACAGCCTCCATGAAGATTTCTCTGCAAACGACAGTGCTTCGGTCACTGTATGGAACCTCACCTCAGAGTCCAGTAGCCTGTTTTCGAAACACCACTGCTAGTTTACTGTAGCCACCAAAGCCTCATATTTACGATGCATCATACAAATTGCGTCGCGATTGAACACTACAGCCTCCATGCCGATTTCTCTACAAGTGACAATATCTGCTTCGCTTACTGAAAACGACTTCTCCTGGGAGTCGAGTTTCTTGTTTCCTATTAACCACTAATATTTTACTATAACCATCAAAATCTCATATTGACGATTCATGACAAATTGCGTCTTGATTTAATACTACAGTATTCATGCTAAATTCTCTCAAAGCGACAAATTGTTAATCGGTCACCCTATGTCACTTCCCCTCAGACCGAAGTAATTTGTTTCCGATGCATTACTGCCAGTTTACTGCAACCGTCAAACTGATGCATCACACAAATTGCGTCGCGCATGAATACTACAACCTCCATGTCTAATTTTGACCCAGTGACAAACGCTGCTTCTTTCACCATATGGAACACATCCTCTGACGGAATTATCTTTTTCCTGATGCACCACTGCTAATTATTTACTTCGGGGACCGTATGTTGCTTCTCCTAAGAGTGAAGTAGCTTGTTTCCGATGAACTCTGGCAGTTTACTGTAACCATCGAAGCCTCACATTGACGATGCATCACACAAATTGCGTCGTGATTGAATACTACAGCCACCATAACGATTTCTCTCCAAGCGACAAACACTGCTTCGGTCACCGTATCTAATTTCTCCTCAGAGGGATGTAGCACTTTTCTGCTGCTTCACTGCCAGTCTACTGTAACCATGAAACTTTCATATAGACGATCCGACACACAAATTGCGTCACGATTCAACACTACACACCACCATGCCGATTTCTCTTCAAGTGAAAAAGTCTGCTACGGTAACCGTATGGAACTACTTCCCGGAGGGACATAATTTACTTCCGATGCACCGCAGCCAGTTTACTGTAACCATCAAAGATTTATATTGACGATGTTATGCACATATTTCGATTCGATCGCATACAAAAGCCTCGGTGCAAATTTCTATGCAAGTGATAAGCTCAGCTCGGTCACCGTATGGATCTTCTCCTCAGAGGGAAGTAGCTTGATTCTGATGAACCACTCCCAGTTTACTGTAAGAATAAAAGCCTCATATTGACGGTGCAAAACACAAATGGAGTCGCGATTGAATACTACAGCCTCCAAGACGGTTTCCCTCCAACCGGCAAATACTGCTGTTGTCACCGAATAGAACTTCCCCTCAGACTGAAGAAGCTTTTTAGATGCTCCACTGCAAGTTTACTGTAACCATCAAAGCGACATATTGACGATGCAACGCACAAACTGCGTTTCGTTTGCATACTACAGTCTGCACGCTGATTTCTCTCCAAGTGACAAGCGCTGCTTCGGTCATCGTATTGTACTTCTCCTCAGATAGAAGTATCTTGTTCCTGATGCACCACACGCAGTTTAGTATAACCATCAAAGCCTCATATTGACGTTGCAAATCACTAATTGCGTCGCGATTGCAGTCTACAGCCTCTATGACGAATTCTATGCAAGCGACAAATGCCCTTTCGGTCACCGTTTTTTGTTTCCACTGCACCACTGCCAGTTTTCTGTAACCATCAAAGCTTTATATTGACGATGCTATGCACATATTGCATTTAGAATGCATATCAAAGCCTCCATGCAAATTTCCGAGCAAGAGATAAACACTAGTCGGTACCATATGCAACTTTCCTCACAGGGCAGAAGCTTGTTTCCGATGCACCACTGACAGTTTACGGTAGCCATCAAAACCTAATATTGAAAATGCAATACACAAATTGCGCCGCGATTGAATACCGCAGCCTCCATGCCCATTTCTCTTCAAGTGACAAAGGCTGCTCCTGTCATCGTATGGAACTTCTCCTCAGAGGGATGTAGTTTGTTTCCGGTGCACCACTGGCAGTCTACTACTTCCCCTCAGAGCTAAGTTGCTTGTTTCCAATGCACCAATGCCACTTTATTGTAACCATCAAAGACTGACGATGCAACGCGCAGATAACATAACGATTGAATACTACAGCCTCCATTCGAATTTCTCTCCAAGTGACCAACGCTGATCTGGGCACCATACGCAACTTATTCTCAGACAGTAGCTTGTTTCCGATGCACCACTGCAAGTTAACTGTTACCATCACAGTCTGATATTGATGAGCCAACGCACAAATTGCGTTGCGATTAAATACTACAGCCTCCTTGCTGATTTCTCTCCAAGCGACAAACCCTGCTTCGGTCACCGTATGGATTTTCTCCTCTGAGGGAAGTTACTTGTTTCCCATACCTCACTGCCAGTTTATAGTAACCATCAAAGTCTCATATTGACTAACCAAGTATCTTCTCCTCAGAGAGAAGTAGCTTGTCTCCGATGCACCTCCGTCAGTTTACTGTAGCCATCAAAGCCTCACATAGACGTTGCAACTCACAAATTGCGTCGTGATTCAATACTACAGCCTCCATGCCGATTCATCTCCAAGCGACAAACGCTGCTTCGGTCACCGTATGGATTTTCTCCTCAGAGGGAAGTAGCTTGTTTCCGTTGCACCACTGCCAGTTCACTGTAATAATAAAAGCGTCATATAGAGGATACAACACACAAATTGCGTCGTGATTCAATACCATATCCTCCATGCCGATTTATCGCCAATTGACAAGCGCTCCTTCGGACACCGTACCCAACTTCTCCTCAGAGGGAAGTAGCTTGCTTCCAATGCGCCACTGCTATTTCACTCTACCCATCAAAGCCTCATATTGACGATGTAATACACAATTTACTTCCCGAATGGATTATACAGACTCAATGCCGATTTCTCTTTAGGCAACAAACGCTGCTTCGATCACTGTATTGAATTCCTCCTCAGAGTTGAGTAGCTTGACGCACCACTGACAGTTTACTGTAATAATGAAAGCTTCATATAGACGACGAAACACACAAATAGCGTCGTGCTTGAATACTACAGCCTCCATGCGGATTATTCTCCAAGCCATAAACGCTAGTTTGGTCACCGTATGTAACTTCTCGTCAGAGTAAAGTATCTTGTTTCCAATGCAGCACTGCCGATATATTTTAACAATCAAAGCCTCATATTGACGATCCAATAAACAAATTACGTCTCGACTGAATACACCTGCCTCCATGCAGATTCCTTTACAAGTGGCAAACGCTGCTTCACCGTATGGAACTTCTCCAAAGAGAAAAGTAGTTTCTTCCGGTGCACCACTCCCAGTTTACTGTAACCATCAAAGGCACATATTGACGATGCAACACACAAATTGCGTCGCAACTGAATAATATAGAATCAGTGCTGATTTCTCTTCAAGCGATATATGCTGCTTCTGTCACCGTGTTGGACTTCTCCTCCTTCCAATACACAACTGCCGCTTTAATGTAATCGTCAAAGCCTCATATTGACGATCCAACACACAAATCACGTTGCAACTGAATAGTGCTCCCTCCGTGCAGAATTCCCTGCTAGCTACAAACGCCACTTCGACCACCGTAGGGAACTTCTCCTCAGAGGGAAGTAGTTTGTTTGCGATGCACCATTGCCTGTTTACTGTAACCATCAAAGCCTCACATTGGCGAAACTGCTCACAATATGCGTGGCGATTGAATACTACAGCTTCCATGTCGATTTCTTTCCCATCGACAAGCGCTGCTTCGGTCACCATACCAAATTCTCCTCAGAGGTAAGTAGCTTGCCTCAGATGAAATACTGAAATTTTGCTTTAACCATCAAAGACTCATATTGACGATGAAGTGCACAAATTACTTCCCAATTGATTTCCACAGCCAACATGCCTATTTCCCTACTAGCGACAAACACTACCGTGGTCACCGAATGGAACTTCTCTCACAGACAAGTAGCTTGTTTTCAATGCAGAACATCCAGTTTTTGTAACCTTCAAGGCCTCATATTGAGGATGCAACACATAAATTGCGTAGTGATTGGCTACTGCACCCTCCATGACGAATTATCTCCGAGCGACAAACGCTGCTTCGGTCATAGTATGGAACTTCTCCTGAGAGGGAAGTAGCTTGTTTATGATGCACCACGGCCAATTTACAGCAACAGTCAAATCCTCATATTGACGATGCAAGACAGAAATGGCGTCGCGATTGAATACTACAGCCTTCATTCCAATTTCTCTCCAAGTGACAACGCTGCTTCGATCACCGTTTGTAGCTTCACCTCAGAGGGAAATAGCTTCGTTCCGATGCACCACTGCCAGTTTACTGTAACAACCAATGGCTCATACTGACGATGCAGCACACAAATAGCTTCGCGATTGAATAATACAGCCTACATGCCGATTTCTCTCCAAGTGACAAACGCTACTTCTGTCACCCTATGGAAGTTCTGCTCACATTGGTGTAGCTTGTTTCCGATGCACCACCGCCAGTTTACTGTTACTATCAAAGCCTCATATCGAAGATCCCACACTCAAATTGCTTCGCGATTGCATACTACACCCTCCATGCCTATTTTCCTACAAGCCACAAACACTGAAGTGGTCACCAAATGGAACTTCTCCTCAGAGTGAAGTAGCTTGTTCCAGTGCACCATTGCCACTTTATTGTAACCGTCAAAGCCTAATACTGACGACCCACCACAAGAATTGCGTCGCGATTGAATACTACAGTCTCCATGATGATTTCTGTCAAAGGGACAAAACCTGATTCGGACACCATACGGTACTATGCGTCACAGAGAAGTATCTTGTTTCTGATGCACCACTACAAAATTACTATAGACATCAAAGTCTCATATCAGCGATGCATATCACAAACAACTTCGTTATTGAATGTCACAGCCTCCATGCCAATTTCTGTGCAAACGACAAACGCTGCATCACGGCACCGTATGGAACCTCTTTTCAGAGGGAAGTATCTCGTTTCTGATGCATAACTCAAAGTTTACTATAGCAAACAAAGCTTCATATTGAAGATGGGGTCGGTAGAAGGAGTCAATTATTATCTTGGTACGGGTGTTGAGTATAATCTTTTCCCCATAGTAATTCGCAGGAACTATCTATTTCAACTTCACTACAACATGAACTACTACCAACAGACACATACACAACACCACCTACTTTATTTAATCTATCCTTTCTGAGCACGGTTTGCGCCTCTGTAAAAGTTTCGGCAGAATTTATCTCCTGCTTTAGCCAGCTTTCTGTTCCTATAACGATTTCAGCTTCAGTGTTTTCTATAAGCGTTTGAAGCTCTGGTACTTTTCCAACACAGCTACGATAACTTACAACTACAATACCGACTGTTGCTTGGTCGATTGTCGTCGTTCTTTTCCCTGTACCCTTTGAGACTGGATCCCTTTTTAATCTTTGCTGAGACTGTCTAACCCAAAAAACCGCCTGGTCCACGCCACACAGCCCCTGCTATCCGTGTAGCCGCCTCCTGTGTGTAGTGGACACCTGAACTATTTAGCGAAACCCGAAAACCCACCACCCTATGGCGCAAGTCGAGGAATCTGCAGCCTACACGGTCGCCGAACCGTCTGAACCTCTTATTCAGACCCTCCACTCAGCTCTGTACCAACGGTCCGCAATCGGTCCTGTCGACGACGCTGCAGATGGTGAGCTCTGCCTTCATCTCGCTAGCAAGACTGGCAGTCTTCACCAACTAAGATAGCCACTGGAAACCAGAGAGAATCTCTTCCGATCCATGGCGACACACGACATGAGCCACCACCTGCTTTTGGCTACAACCTGTACCCTTCATGGCATCCGGAAGGACCCTTTCCACATCTTGGATGACTCCCCCCGGTATGCACGGAGTGCACATTGGCTTTCTTCCCGTCCTTAGCTGCCATATCCCTAATGGGCTCCATCACCCGCCTAACGTTGGAGCTCCCAATGACAAGCAGTCCCACCCTCTGCGTTTGTCCGGCCACTGCCGAAACAGGTGAGGCTGCCCTTGCTGCCTCAGAAGTACTTTCAGCAGTGGGCAGTACCTCATACCTGTCACGGAGGTGTAAGAGTACAGCCTTGCGGCCAGCACTAACTTTCGCCCTCCTCCCAAGGATTCGCGACCGCGACACGGTTGGCCAATCACTGTCAGGTAAGTGTGGACCGGCAGGGACGTCCGAATCCGAGGGCGCAGTGGCATCAGAGAACCCAGGCGATGCTACAGGTTACAGAGGCGCCAAAGCGCCAGCCTCGGGTCTCCCAATGTCACCGCGGCCCAGGGAAAAAGCCTGGAGTCTGTCGACCACGGCCAACACAGCTTCCAGCTGTTTACGGACGGTGGCCAATTCCTCCTGAATCCGCACACGACAGGGGCAGTTACTGTCCATCCATAACAATTTCTTTTCCTCTCTTTTATCTCAGAAGCCATTCAAAACAAAAAGATGACTGACGACTACGCGGATTTACACTATACTTGTAGTAAAATGCGATGCTACAGCAGTCAAATACTAAAATAAGCCCGAAATTTGTGAACTAAACTATGCAAGTACACAAAAACACGCAGAGAAATTGAGAATTTAACTATAAAACAAATAAGTGACTTGATGTTGGCTACTGCTTATCCAACGTCGGCGGCCGGGAGCTCACTAGCTGTGACCAACTGACACTGGCAGTTCCAAACAAAAACAGATGACTGACGACCACGCGAATTTACACTATTCAGGCACCAAAACGCGACGCTACATCTCTCAGACACTATAATAAGCCCAAAATTTGTAGATTTAAACTACGCAAGTACCCAAAAACACCCAAAAAAAGTCAAGCACTAAACTATAAAACAAATAAGTGAGCTAAGAGTACAACTTGCTGCTGGCTGCTGCTTATCCAACGGCGGCAGAGAGCTCACTCCTCGAGGCTTATGCAGTAGCGCAGCACCCGTGTAATGGCGAGACAACTCCGGAGGGCGGTGTTAGTCTCTTAGAGAGATTGTAGCATGAAGCTGCGAAGCAATCTCTGTGTCGCATCGTCAGTGTGAGGGTGTTAAAGTAAACGGGCAGCGGTGCATTAGTTACAAGCTACTGGAGTCTCAGGATAGGTTCTTTGAGGTGAGCGTAGCCGCGCCAGTAATTTAGATGTACACCAGCAGAATGACTACGACAGCGTCCTCGAGGCATAGGGAGTAGCGCAGCACGCGCCTAACTTCGAGAACACTCTGGAGGGCGTCAATAGTCTCTTGGCTTGAAGGTGGCATGGAGCCTGTAGTATGCAATCGCGAAGTAATTAAGTAATTTCTGTGTCACATCGTCAATGTGAATGTGCGTGAGTTACATTGAACGGGTAGCGGTGCATCGGTTACAAGATACTGGAGTCCAAGCTGGAGGAGGCTCTGTAATGGAGTATGTGCTGGTGACATATGGGACCCCTGATACGTTTACAAGCGATTCTGATCGGTGGCACTTAGGTAAGATTGCTGTCTGATCACCTGCATCCATTCATGTCCATTATGCATTCCGACGGACTTGGGCCATTCCAGCATGACAATGCGAAACTCGAGATGTGCATAATTGCTAAAGAGTGGCTCCAGGACTTAAATACTTTCGCTGGGCTACAAACTCTCCAGACACGAACGTTATTGAGCATGTTTGGGTCGCCTTGCAACGTGTCGTTCAGAAGAGTTTTCCAAACCCTTGTACTGTTACGGATTTATGGACAGCCCTGCCGCATCCATTGTGCCAGCACTACGTCGCACATTATTCGAGTCTATGTCACGTCTTGTTGCGACATTTCTGCGTACTCACGGGAGCCCTACGTGATATTATGCATGTGTATCAGTTTCGTTGGCTCTTCAGTGTATATGTTCGGCGCACCATTTTGACTACTATTCAGGCGTTACATATCTTTACGTCTTGGCTGATAACCATAGTGCATCCAGCGAGTCTTGATGTTGATGGTGGTGTTGGTCGGCTTCGTTTTAAGTCGACACACATTTGATTGCTCTACGTAGTCGTGAGCTGTGTGGTAACTAACGTGTTGTAGCCGTCGGTGCTCACGACGAAGTGTTTGTTGACACGCTGGAGAGGGAAGCCATGCCCTAATTCTGTTGAAATTACTATCACCGTATATTTGCTTGAAATTTTGTGGGCCAACGTTAGCCTCCCAGTTTTATCAATGGCAGAGACCCCCTCCTGGTACAGGGTGTCGATAATTTGATTTATGCCAACGAGCGTCTCTTTCGTATCGGGATTAGTAACACAGATAAATGCACTAAGTGTGCGTCCCCAGATACGCTGCAGCACCGGTTTACCTGTCGTGGTCATCTAGCAACCTGCTCCTGGCCCAGGAGGCAGCTGGCTTTCCTCACTCGCTCTGTTAAAGTTGCACATTCCACTGATATCATTTTGCGGCTGGCTACTTCTTTCTTTCGAGGAAAAAGACCAATGTGGTATACTGGCTGGTTGGTCATTTTGTCGTTGCTGGTGAAGGTGACGGTGACCATCTGGCTTTTAGCCAGTTTACGTATGCCGCTCGCTGGTTCTGCTTGCAACGGCACAGATTTAGAGAACTCTTTGCCAACAAGCTGAATCTCAACTTTCAAAGACTGCACGCTGGATTCTTCCAGCGGCAGCTGCTGCCCTTATTCTGCTTTTGTTTTCTCGTGTCTGTTTTATCTCCGTATTCCTTCCTTTAGCGCTACTGGCATTAGTTTTTTGAAACTTACACAACACCAAATTAAAAAAAGAAAAAGGGAATATGAAACTATATGTGGAAGCAGTTCAGCGTGAAGCTTGCTGCGACCATTATTGCTAGCTTTTCGTAAAATTAATTTTGATTTTTCACGCGTACTCAGTAACTTCTGTTGATCATTTTCTAAGTAATTCTAATTTCCCACTCTTCAACTGTGCCATGCTCCTATTTATAATCATTATTTCAGTCTAAGTTAACTGTACAAGTCACCCACTCAATAAATTCCTCCAACAGTGGCAGAGTCGTAATCGTATAGTCGAAAATTGTGTAAGACGAGACACGTTTTGTAGCCAGAAGTGTTTTAAGTACAAAAACAACTGATGGCGATTGTATCCACGTTCTTGGTGCGTACTTTATGACGCTTTGCGCCGATTGTAGATCGTTTCGCGAGTTTGTGTTAGCGGATTTCGGACATATCTTAATGGATTCAAAACTAGACACGATATTTACATGCTTGTAGATTAGGTGTTACGTCTCTTTATAAACGATCTTCTCGTCTGGTCCTTGGTTCTATGCACTACGTGAAACTTATCGCGTTTATCTTTCCCGTTTCCTAGGTAACGCAGTGTCCACGTGTGTTTATCCTACACTACTGCGTATTCTTCTCCATAAGGTCGGTCCTTCACGTATTTATGAGCCACTTCTTGGTCCTGAAGTGTGAAAATAATCAATAATTTTACGGAAAAAACCACACTGTATGCAAATTGGGCAACAAAACGTTTTACACTACTCGTACAGTATTACAGTCATATCTCCGTGTACACTTACGTAAAGTAGCCTAATGCGATCCACAACGCTTCGTTGTTCTCATGGGATTCGTACGACATGCTAGTTTTGACAATTTCTTGCAACTACGCGTTTCCTTACTCAGTCTAGCACTTGACCTCAAAAATATACAGGCATGTACATTTTTGTGAAACTGAAATAGGAAACTAAGTAGGTACTATTGACAAGTTGACGAACGCTTATACGCAACCACGAAAAGTCCAATCATTTTTATACAATAGTAACATCTTGGTTGTCGATTGCTTACCTGCAAACGGGAACATCCAGACATTTTTATACATTAGTAAAAAATCTTGAAACGACAGTTTAGGTTTTGCGATTCTCATTAACAGCCGCAGTTCTGAAGACACTACGAGCGAATGGAAATGTTAAACATTTTCTCGCATTTCCTAGAGTATAACTAGCCATCCCTAAAACGAGTTTTGTTATTCATAACGTTATTGACTAACCTCTCAGCATCCTTTGGAAATGTAAAAAGAGGAATTTCGAAATATATATATATATATATATATATATATATATATATATATATATATATATATATATATATATATATGCTAAATTCATAGTGCCACAATGAGCGTCGAAATACAACCGTATTTTAATGTGCTTCTCGCTCCATAAACACACCCACACACACACAATCGTTTCATAGTATGTTATGTTCATAGAGGCCGGCCACCTCACAGCGCTGCAGTAGTCAAGTTGCAGCCACGGGTGTGAAAGCTATGTGGGAGAAGAGGCAACAAGCTAGGTAGTGCCTTCCAGACCACTAGAGGCGCTGTTGGTAAAACGAAGCTGCAATTGACCAACGAGAACTGACCAATGGCGGTTATTGATATTATATCGTCTCGCTCTGTACTGAAGTCCACAGTTACAGTCGTCTTTGTATATGTTTCATATTTACATACTACTCATCTTCATTATAAACAGGTTTATTACTTTAAATTTCATAAAGTTCACTGTGAAACTGAAGAGATATCCTGCAGAAAAATGTCTACAATTAATCCTAAGGTACGACATTTAATTTTCAGTAAATAATCTCGTAGCTTATAAATGAAATGTATTCTCTTCTGTCGTGGATGAAGCTGTGTGGTTTCTGTTTGCTTACTTACATAACTTTGATCGGTCAGTAGTAGTTTTATTTGATGAAGAATTTTATGTTTTTCAGAATATTCAACATAACAAATTGACGTCGAAATACACCTGTAAATTCCCTGGCTATTCATCTGGATATTACGTCGGTTCAGCGGAGAAAATTAGGAACAAGCATTGGAACAGGTTTCCAAAACTACTTCAAGGATTGCTTCTGAAGCGGAAAAATGTTTGTAAACTGTGACCTGATGTAAATTTGGCTACTTATTTAGTTTGTGAAGATAATTTCTTTGAGGAAGATTTTATGAATAAAACTAGGCATAGTCTAAACAGGGGAGAGTTTCCAAAACATATGGCAGGTGTTCCATGTAAAATTGTTAATATCAGTAGTGAATCAGGTGAAACTGTTGCTCATAGTGAAATTTTTGTTGTGTGCTTAACAAATAAAAAGTAAGTTTTGTTTTAATTTCACTGCTTTTATCACCTTTCCTATTTTTGGTACTTACTATTGATGGCTTCTTTTTTGTGTTGAAGCGTTTACAGTTGTAAGATAAGGAACGTTTTTAAGAAATTAATGGTCATGGCAATTACTCAGAAATTACAGTCCTGAAACATAGTTGTAACAAATTTTACAGTTCTTCATTCATTAACACTGTGACAAAGATTTCTTAATTGCTCCTCTTTAACTACCGATTACTCTCTTAATAATAGTTTTTTTCTTCCATTGACCCCACAGTTTATAAGATGTCAAAGTATGACATTATTCAGGAATATTTGTGGGTAATTTATATGCAACAATTTTTATTTAGCATGTGACAGTTATTTAGCCTAGAAGCTTGTTTCGACTTACTGTCAGTTTGAAGAATTGCGTCTAGTTTTTGTAACGCGCAAAACGTCCTGGAGCTCTTATATGTGGATAGAAATCAAATAAGTGTGTCAGTTTGCAAGACTATTCTTGTTGTTTGCGCCAGGCAGTTGCTGCTCAAGAAAATATCATAGAAGCAGCGACTCTCAGACGCAAACGTCAAGAATAGACTTCTAAACTGACACGCTACATTGATTTCTATCAACATATAAGAGCTCCAGGATGTTTTGTGCGTCATAAAAACTAGACGCAGCCCTTGAAACTGACAGTCGAAACAAGCTTGTAGCTTAAATAGCTAAAGCTAAATTAAATTCTTGCAGCTAAATTGGACTACAAATATTCCTGAATAATAGGTTGTCACTGCTGTATTTCAGTGTGCTATAGCTGTGTTGAAATTATTTTATTATGATGCTAGCCAAAATAGTTACATAGCACGCCCTGAAAACTGAGATAAGAAAATTAAAAGAAAAAAAAAAAAAAACAGCGTACATAAGCTAGGAGGGATGCAATCCGCAATGTTTATCCTCTTTTAGTTCATCTCCATACCACTAGAGGCGCTGCTATCGGTCAGTGTTGCCCTCTTTTACCACGGGAGTTGGGCTTCTCTTTTCTTGTTGTTCTGTGGTTGCAGCAAATCTCTTGGAGCTTCTCAACAGATGTTTGGCTCTGGTCGAGTCACTCACGTGTCTGAGCTCTCATTGGCTGCTCACACTTTCGTGACGCGCTCGTCGTTCCAGAAGTAGCCACGTGCGGTGCTGCCTGTCGAGAGACGGCGTGCCCCGTCTGGCGGCGGCGCAGCCACGTCTGGGCCAGCAGCAGCCAATCGGCCGCCACCAGCTGCCGGTGACGGCAGGTGGGGCCCGCGGCTGCTGCTGCGGCTGCGACCGTGAAATGGGACGTCTGATTGGCCCGCAAGACGCCGCCTTTGCCGAGGCAATCGCTATTAAAGAGGGCCCCCTGGGAACGAGGCTTCTCTTGCAGGCTCACTCATTATCTTTCCGCAAGAGGCGGAGAGCCGATTGAGGGTTAAATTAAGACGCTGCCCTGAAGGCGAGTGGCTTACAAACGAAACGCGCGTGGCGTGGAACGAGTACTCTCCATTCACTGACGCTCCCCCTCACGTGTGCTTGAAATGATGGTTCTCTCATTCAATCACTGTATTCCGTAGATCCTGTCGTGAGTATGAATCCTTCACGATGGGAAACAAGTCAAAATAAAAGTAGAGCACCGGGTGGCTATAATTTAAGTGCAGCAATTTAAAGAGATCCATTGAGGGGCTGAAACTTGGTAGATATTCCAGTGAATTAACGTGCAATCGATCTAAGCTAAAAAAACTAGTTCCAATTTTGGACTACAAGTGTGTATCTGGTCCTATGAATGCGAAGAAGAGGTATGGAAATTGATGAGGGTGGGATGTAGAAGTGGAGGAAACCTGGCACGGATAAATTTGTTTGCCAGGAATATCACACAAGATTTTATTGCCAAGTGTTGAACTCACAGTTACAAAAGCTTTTTTCGTTCAAAGTTCAACACCTAACAGTTTTGAAGTCACTGAAGAAATTAAAAAATGATGACAAGAGATTGAAAAGGCATTTTAACACACAGTTACATCATAATTACGTAACATCGTTTATTTAATTATTGAGGAAAATTCAAAAAGAGGAAAACAGAGCTCACAGAAGGATATCAGCAACCAGAAGCCAATGAAATTTATGTAGAATTTGTCCTTGGATGGAAAAGACATAATCGCTTCTATCTCTGTTAGTGTTGATCGGACTGACTCCGAAAGAAGTCATTTGGAAGCAGGCGTTGTAGGCTTGTATATTTCAAAGAAAATGTTTTGATTCTGTAGTTTCCTCGGTCATGTCCTGTAAAACTTCCTACGGAGATGCTTGCAATGGTGGTACTCGAGTTTTTCCATGCATTAAACAGAATCCTGGTGTTTTTCGACTGGATTTTTTCACATTGCAAAATTGGTAGATGTTATCCATTTATCCGATTACGTCGTGTTTGTGTGTGTGTTGTTTTGTCCGGTCGTAGAGGAATGCTTCACTTGTTAGCTTGTATTGCTTACTTGTCCTTGTCCGCGCTTCTAGTGGGACGATACTTTCATGGCTGTATTGAATTCGCCGTCTTTTATTGTAAGATTGTGTCTCTATGAATGATTCCTCAACCCGTTTATTTCGCTTTTCTTCGTTTTCTCTGCTTCTCATGGCGCTCACTGTTTTTCGTTGGCTTCGCACTCTTCGTCTGCTTCGTTTTTATGCAATTCTTTTTTTGGTTTCGCCGTTTTGCTTCAGAACTGGTAAGGTCTCCTCCTCTTTCATTTTTGGGCATTGTCAGAATACATAAATAAAATCAACTTTTTACTCACAAATACACTTAGTACACTTTACACACTTTTCACACTTTATTTTCGATTTACATTCACTGTGTCTCTTTGACTGCTCACACTTTGCTGGGTGCTTTTATTCAATCACCACACTAATTTTCCGTTTCCCTTGTCACTGATAGGAAACTGACGTTTGAACCCACCAATTGGCGAATTCCAGAACATGCCAAGAAGCCTTCGAATGGTCCACAATGTCCACAACATTTCACAACATTCTAGAGTGTTCTGGAACGTTCCACAATGATCTGGATGTTCCCGAGCATTCTGGAATATTCCCGAATGTTTTAGACTGTTGTCGAACATCCCGGATCATTGTGGAACATTCCGGACCATTCTGGAATGTCGTGGAATGCTCTCGAATACTCTAGAGTATTCTGGATGTTCTCGAATACTTTAGAATGTTCTGGAATGTTCTAGAAATTGTTAGAGGGCGGAACTTCCCAGCCCTTATATCTTCAAAACCCGCCCTTCACGTAAAAGTGGGAACCTTCTTCACTGATGGGGGTAAAGCACTACCACACCATACAATTCCCTTGGTAGTGCCGTGACTCGTTTCTGAGTTTTACCGACACGCATATTGTGCACTTAGTTTTATAACGTATGTTGATTAAACTGTATAGAGTTAGGATGTTAGATCCGTGGAAGTACGCTTACCTAGTTAAGGCACATGACTCTTTATTATCTTATCCCAGAAACTAATACTATCAGGATAGCAGACTGCAGTATTACTTTTAATTCGCTTTAGCAACTGATACGCTCGATTCTGAACAGAACCAACTTTCGTTATTCGCGTGTCGGTCATTTCAAATTTCTGGCATGCGGAGGATTACATATCAGCCTCGTTAACCACCTTCGACACACACGGAGTCTAATGTTCAGACATTGTTCTCCATGCAATCCTCTCGCCGACAACCCGTCCACATTCATTTCAGAAGCTGACCAACATTCACAAGTCCAGGCTGTCTTCCTTTATAACAGTTCCATATAATCGGTGAAACCTGAAATTCAGCATCAATGTACATCCACGTCCACTGTGCGGTCAAGAGGACTCGTCGTGATGTGACCAGCTAGCAGCTACGAAGAAAACTGTCCATAGTAACTGCAGGCGATAAACAGCCTCTCCACCCCGGCACAGACGCTTAAATCTCCTTCCACAGCCATGCCCTCTCTCGGCAGGCCAAGGAAGTTACAGAAATCTCAGACCAAAGACAGGCGAGGGTAATACACTACTGGCCATTAAAATTGCTACACCAAGAAGAAATGCAGATGATAAACGGGAATTCATTGGACAAATATACTAGAACTGACATGTGATTACATTTTCACGCAATTTGGTGCATAGATCCTGAGAAATCAGTACCAAGAACAACCACCTCTGGCCGTAATAACGGCCTTGATACGCCTGGGCATTGAGTCAGACAGAGCTTGGATGGCGTGTACAGGTACAGCTGCCCACGCAGCTTCAACACGATACCACAGTTCATCAAGAGTAGTGACTGGCGTATTGTGACGAGACAGTTGCTCGGCCACCATTGACCAGACGTTTTCAATTGGTGAGAGATCTGGAGAATGTGCTGGCCAGGGCAGCAGTCGAACATTTTCTGTCTCCAGAAAGGCCTGTACAGGACCTGCAACATGCGGTCGTGCATTATCCTGCTGAAATGTAGAGTTTCGCAGGGATCGAATGAAGGGTTGGGCCAAGGGTCGTAACATATCTGAAATGTAGCGTCCACTGTTCAAAGTGCCGTCAATGCGAACAAGAGGTGACCGAGACGTGTAAGCAATGGCACCCCATACCATCATGCTGGGTGATACGCCAGTATGGCGATGACGAATACACGCTTCCAATGAGCGTTCACAGCGATGTCGCCAAACACGGATGCGACCATAATGATGCTGTAAACAGAACCTGGATTCATCCGGAAAAATGACGTTTTGCCATTCGTGCACTCAGCTTCGTCGTTGAGTACGCCATCGCACGCGCTCCTGCCTGTGATGCAGCGTCAAGGGTAACCGCAGCCATGATCTCCGAGCTGATAGTCCATGCTACTGCAAACGTCGTCGAACTGTTCGTGCAGATGGTTGTCGTCTTGAAAACGTCCCCATCTATTGACTCAGGGATGGAGACGTGGCTGCATGATCCGTTACAGCCATGCGCATAAAATGCCTGTCATCTCGACTGCCAGTGATTCGAAGCCGTTGGGATCCAGCACGGCGTTCCGTATTACCCTCCTGAACCCACCGACTGCATATTCTGCCAACAGCCATTGGATCTCGACCAACGTGAGCAGCAATGTCGCGATACGTTAAACCGCAATCGCGATAGGCTACAATCCGACCTTTATCAAAGTCGGAAACGTGATGGTACGCATTCTCCTCATTACACGAGGCATCACAGGCAATCACCAGGCAACGCCGCTCAACTGCTGTTTGTGTCCGAGAAATTGGCTGGAAACTTTCCTGATGTCAGCACGTTGTAGGTATCGCCACCGGCGCCAACCTTGTGCGAATGCTCTGAAAAGCTAATCATTTGCGTATCACAGCATCTTATTCCTGTCGGTTAAATTTCGCGTCTGTAGCACGTCATCTTCGTGGTTTAGCAGTTTTAATGGCCAGTAGTGTAGTTATGATTACGTGCAGTGTTTCCATATGTAATGGTTTAGGAACGGAACGAGGACAGAAAGGTAAAGCAAGTGATAAAGGAAGAATGTTGATTTTCTTATTAACCGCCGTTTACACATTTTGTTGAATATGAGAACCGGAGACGTCGACAGGTCAGGGATATATCAGGAAAGATCATTCGACGGAAAAAGTGTAGCAGACGCGGGCTCTTAAAATACTGCCTTAAGCGCAATGAGTACTTTTTTATCTTCGATACTGTGAAACAAATCTTTTCTATAGCAAGCTCTTTTCTTTCCATAGTTTGAGAAGTGGCATAATTGACCAAAACAAGAAAAAATCGCGCAGTAAGCATGAACACTAAACTGGATACTTTAAGAGCTAGGAGCACTTGTTCATCTTCGCACCTCTTAAACACGTCTGTTGTGCTAAACGAATGCTTACAGCTACTAAGGGTCGCATTTTGTAGGCCGGGTTTTCTAGACTTCTTCGCTTCGAGTGGTCGTTGCTTCATCTCCCTGAATATTAATTAATCCTCCTAGGCACACTGATATCTTAATTAAATGTTCCAACTTGATGAATTACGATGTCATCTATGACGTATGTTCTGTCCATGAACTCCCACTACTATTTTAATAAATCTTAACATGGTAACTGTTAGAGGTAAAGCGTCTTGGTTTGTTGTAAAAAGTTAAGCAACATGAAAATTTATTTTTAATGCTAGAACATCAATTTGTACATCACTCGTCGCTCATAGAACATCAAGGGGATATTCGAATTCCTGTCAAACACGGATCAGCGTTGCAGCAACAACAGTTCTGATCGCTTCATTGATTCATGTACGAAGGGTACATGTGTTGCGAACACTAGATCCTAGAAGCTTAATGACGTGACGTCGGGAGAGTGCAGGGAGTGTAGTGTCATGCTGGAAGATCATGGATGGTTGCAGCTCTCAGATATGCGGTAGGAGTATGTTCCGTTAAACAGTTTCCCGATGGTTTTCCCTGTGAAGAAAAATGGGCTTACCATCTTATCGTGCATAGCCCGCGCCAAACACTAATCTTCGTTCTATCACGGACTTGTCCCTCTGCGTTGTGTCGGTTTTCGGAGCCCTAAATGAATGGCTTTTTTTTAAAAAAAAAGGCATAATTCAAAAACACCGGGAAGGAAATTAAGAAAATTGCTTTAGAAGAAAAATACCAGGAAGTAAGAAAGTCTGCTCATATCAAGTAGTAGTGTAGGCGCCCTTTGATTGGTGTACACATTATCTGTTACGTGACTACAAATACATACAATGTTATGGAAATTTAAAAAGTGAAAGGATAGGCCCTGTTAAAAAAATAAAATAAAATAAAATAAAATGAACAGAAGCTGATCTCACAGGAAGAAGACAGAAAAAAAGTTGATATTAGGCCACATTACTGAATTAAATGTCACAAAAACGATTCTAAGCCATAGAAAATGCTAAATAAACATGTAGAAATACTTAAAAGAGACATAAAACTCAAGTCTTTCCAACTGTGATGACCTGTTCCTCTGTCACCCTCGTGATGTGTTCTATTGTCAGCAGTCCTGCTCAACAGTGCTGCTCCATCTTTTCTAAGTCTTGAATGTTTTGCACTTTATTTAGTGCTTGTCCTCCTGGGTAGGCGTGGTTTCTTGGTGGACGGACAGGCTCTCCTTGATGTGATATGAACAGTGTGTGACTCACTAATCCATTGATACGCGTCTAATGTTTAATGAATCCAACTTCGGTACTCGAATACACATTAGAGTCAACTTGAGTTGATATTTCGGCGATCCTACAGGTCGCCGTCTTCAGAAGAATGCTACTTCTGCTGATGAGACCCACTGGAATATCAAGTTGATTTTAGGATCCGGCAGCAAGCCCGAAGAGACTTTTGAGACTTATTACGCCGGGAAAGCCTACGTAGTGACACTCGAATACACTAAGTGAAAGAAACTGCTGAATCCAAAGACATATCTCTCAAATCTTGGCTTATTTCTTGTCTCTTCAGAAACTGTCGTCTTTGTATAATATTTTACCAACCCGCGCATAAAGTCCAGAATGTCAGATGTGTCAGTTTCTCTAAATTTTCTAGGTTTCGTTCTGCTTGGTAGAATGTGCTATGTCATGAACAGTGAATATCCTGTCATTCTTTCGAAGCTTCTTTGAAATGATAGCACTGCTGAATAAGTTTGAAACGTCCAGAATTTGTTAGTAAAAGTAGGAATGTAGAGAACGTTTGCTTTTTGTTCTCTCCTGTGGAGTTGTCACAAAACTGTCGAAATTCTGTGATATTTTCGGGGATACACTTCAGATAATCAAAAAAGAGTGAACAGACTTCAAAAATCCAAATTGCTCTTATCACTATAGGACTTAACATCTGAGGTCAACAGTCCCCTAGAACTTAGAACAACTTAAACCTAACTAACCTAAGGACAACACACACATCCATGCCTGAGGCAGGATTCGAACCTGTGACCGTAGCGGTCGCGCGGTTCCAGACTGTAGCGCCTAGAACCGCTCGGCCACACCGCCGGCGCTTGCTTAATGAACATTTGCTTGTCCTTTCTCTCAAAATAGATATTAGTAAATGCCTACAGGTCATAAGTACTTTCTCACAACAATATTACAACTGAATCGGTCACCTTAATAAATAAATGAATAATATTTAAGCTACGAAAGATCACGAGTGTAAGAACGATGTACAGGCTATGCGCCGTAGTCGTTAGCCACCGATAAGGATGCCTTCCGATCTTGTTCTAGCGTAAGACAATCGTTTCAGGAAATAGTTAGTTTTTAGTAAATTTTTAACTATCAGTTTATGGTGTTTAGTAAATAAGAACATGACAATGGACTCCCCTTTGAAAGTTATACCGAATAATACAGCTTCCCGAATCATCATTTAGAATTACAGGAAGAAGAACTGCACTTTACTGGGAACCCGAAGGCTCTGATGCTGCTTCTGCGACGGACATAAACTACGAAAGCTTCTCAGCAAAACAGGTAGAAAGCATCCAGCACGACTCACTAAGACAGTACAACAGTGGGTGTCTTTATCTCCGCAAAACTCGTCTGGAAAAGGTTGGCCTCTTGTAGCATTCTCCACAAACTCTCTGGCTAAACTGAGACATTGATCGAGGTTTATTACAAGTGCAGGTTCTTGCAGAATGCTGACAAGTGATACCTCCGATTTTTTATGTGAAAACTAATGAATCTGTTAACTGCGGCCGGCGAGCGGACTTCGTTGGCACTCTTTCCACCGGTCCCTTCATCATAGACGTACAAAGTGCTTGGTCCCTTTTTCATGTCCTGAATGTTTACACTCACTATATCATTGACAACTGTTCGGTTTTAAAAGGGGGCGTGTCAATGACTTACACCCATTTAAAACAAAATTTGCTTTTCAGTTTCATGTCATAGCGCACTCAAACGTGTTACAGATGCACTTTTTAAACGCAAGTTATGTTCTACCCTCATAATATATGAGCCACAATAAAACGCGACGTAGCCAAAGTATAGACGAACACATTTTTAAAAAAGACCTATTCAAAGATTAATGCCGGTCGTTGTGGCAGAGCGGTTCTAGGCGCTACAGTCTGGAACCGCGCGACCGCTACGGTCGCAGGTTCGAATCCTGCCTCGGGCATGGATGTGTGCGATGTCCTTAGGTTAGTTAGGCTTCAGTAGTTCTAAGTTCTAGGGGACTGATGACCTCAGCAGTTGTTCCATAGTGCTCACAGCCATGTGAGCCATTTGAGCCAAATACTAATGTTGTGATGATTTACATGTCCAGATACGTAGAACTTTGCTCCAGCTGATAACACTTTTTCACGTTGTCATTATCATCTATGGAGGCCAGCATGGTACACGTGAATACATACCGCAGAGGACGAACATTTGGCTAGGACCTTCTGCACTTTGTACGCAAAAAAGAGTGACCGCTTGTAGGTGGGGCAATCACAGGCACGAGTATTCATCTTGGGTATTAATAACCGCTTGATCTGTATTTTGGTCCTTTATTACTGTACCACTACCGGTTTCGTGTCGTTAAATGCAACATCTTCAGGTGACATACGATTAAAACATTAGAGCGGAGAAACACGGAATCTTTTTTTCCCAACATTCGTTGTCTGTCAAATACAAAATACAGCGACGAAAGACTTTATGCCATGGATTAAAAACTGCCGAATTCCAATATAGTGGATGGGTTCATCACAAATCGTATCATAGTGATCCCTTCTCCAATTTATATGGAACCACGTACACGGGACGCAGCCGCGCGATCTGTCATACTGACGGCAAGAAAGTAAACCAATCATATGACACAAGATGTGGCTTTAACGCCACGAAACCGGTAGTGGTACAGTAATAAAGGACAAAAATGCAGCTTTAGCGATTATTAATACCCAAAATGAACACTCGTGCATGTGATTGCCACACCTACAAGGTTGTCTGTCCTTAAAGTTTTAAGTAAGCGATAACTCTTTTTGCGTACAAAGCGCAAAAGGTCCTAGCCAAACGTTCGTCCGCTGCGGTATGTATTCACCTGTTCCATTCTGGCCTCCATAGATAATGACTACCTGAAAAAGTGTCTGTTATCAGCTGGACATGTAAATAGATTACAACCCAGTCTCACTCCCTTCTCAACCACTGCTTACATTTCATGCCCCTCGACTTTTATAACTGATTGCTGTGAAAGCTGTAAATACCCTTTCGGTCCCTCTATTTTACGCCTATTACCTTTAGAGTTTCACAGAGAGTTTTCCAGACAGCGCTTTCGAAAGCTCTCTGTAAGTCCCTAAGTGCTTACCTGTCTTCTGAGGTAAGTCATAGGGACAATAATGAATCGTGTGTTCCTACATTTATCCGGAATCCAAACTGATCTTCCCCGAGGTTGGCTTCTCCCAGTTTTCCATTCTTCTGTAGATAATTCATGTTATCATTTTGCAACCATGGCTTATTATATTGATAGCAATCTGTCTTCCTGCCACGAGTGGCCTACCGGGACCATCCGACCTCCATGTCATCCTCAGTGGAGCATGTGGATAGGAGGGGCGTGGGGTCAGCACACCGCTCTCCCGGTCGTTATGATGGTATTCTTCACCGAAGCCGTTACTATTCGGTCGAGTAGCTCCTCAATTGGCATCACGAGGCTGCGTGCACCCAGAAACATGGTAACAGCGCATGGCGGCCTGGGTGGTCACCCATCCAAGTGCCGAAGACGCTCGACAGCCCTTAACTTCGGTGATCTCACGGGAACCGGTGTATCCAAAACTATAGACCTATATTTCTGACGTCGATCTATTGTAGAATTTTAGAACATGTTTTTTGCTAGAGTATCATGTCGTTTCTGGAAACCCCGAATCTACTCTGTAGGAATCAACATGGATTCCGGAAATAGCGATCGTGTGAGACCTAACTTGCTTTATTTGTTGATGAGATCCAGAAAATATTAGATACAGGCTCCCAGGTAGATACTATTTTCCTTGACTTCCGGAAGGTGTTGGATGCAGTTCCGCACTGTCGCCTGGTAAACAAAGTAAGATCCTACGGAATATCAGACCAGCTGTGTGGCTGGATTGAAGAGTTTTTAGCAAACAGAACACACCATGTTGTTCTCAATGGAGAGATTTCTACAGACGTTAAAGTAACCTCTGGCGTGCCACAGGTAAGTGTTATGGGACCATTGCTTTTCACAATATATATAAATGACCTAGTAGATAGTGTCGGAAGCTTCATGCGTCCTTCCGCGGATGATGGTGTAGTATACAGAAAAGTTGCAGCATTAGAAAATTTGTAGCGAAATGCAGGAAGATCTGCAGCGGATAGGCACTTGGTGGAGGGAATGGCAATTGATCCTTAACATAGACAAATGTAATGTATTGTGAATACATAGAAGGATCTAATGTATGATTATATGGCAGCGGAACAAATTCTGGTAGCAGTTACTTCTATAAAATATCTGGGAGTATGCGTGCGGAACGATTTGAAGTGGAACGATCATATAAAATCAATTGTTGGTGACACGGGTACCAGGTTGAGATTCATTGGAAGAGTCCTTAGAAAATGTAGTCCATCAACAAAGGAGGTGGCTTACAAAACACTAGTTCGACCTATACTTGAGTATTGTTCATCACTGTGGGACCCGTACCAGGTCGGGTTGACGGAGTAGATAGAGAAGATCCAAAGAAGAGCAGTAGGTTTCGTCACAGGGTTATTTGGTAAGCGTGACAGCGTTACGGAGATGTTTAGCAAACTCAAGTGGCAGACTCCGCAAGAGAGGTGCTCTGCATCGCGGTGTAGCTTGCTGTCCAGGTTTCGAGAGGGTGCGTTTCTGGATGCGGTATCGAATATATTGGTTCCCCCTACTTATACCTCGCGAGGAGATCACGAATGTAAAAATTAGAGAGATTCGAGCGCGCAGGGAGGCGTTCCGGCAGTCGTTCTTCCCACGAACCGTACGCGACTGGAACAGAAAAGGGAGGTAATGACAGTGGCACGTAAAGTGCCGTCCGCTATACACCGTTGGGTGGTTTGCCGAGTATAAATGTAGATGTAGATGTAGATCCACTGCGGCAAGGCCGTTGCCTTATTAAATTGATAGTTCGGTAAAATTCACACCTGTCAGCACCTGCTTTCTTTGAATTGGAAACATTACATTCTGCTTGAAGTCTTAGATCGTCGGGTATCAGGTGACTATTGCTCTGGCGAAACGCTTTCGGCAGGTGTCAGGAGGACGACCGGCTGCTTGTGTTCTCGCAAAGGGAAGCTGTGCCTCGTGTCGGAACGGACCAGAGCGAGAGCAACAGTTTGCCCGTCGGCTGTTGCGAGTTAACCCTGCGCGGACAAGTACGACGCGCCTCCGCCGGCGGCGAGCGGCCGCCGAGTGCGTGCGCCGTATTTTGATGTGGGCGGGCGCTGCGGCAGCAGGGTGCAGGGCGCGGGTCGCAGGCCGGAGGGCGCTAGCCGCTCCCCGGGGGCAGCGCCGGCCCGCCGCCATAACTGTGCCAGTGAGTTAATCGCGCGCCTCGCAGCCCCGCCGACCACTCTGCATGTAAATGGCGCGGTGCCGGCAGTCAGCTGTTCAATTACCCCCTGGCCCCGCCTGACCCGGGAATGCCCGCGCGTCGCCTCAGCTGCTCCGCTCACACCCCACACACGCCATCGTCGCCGGCAGTCCGCTCCCGCTTGTAACGTTCCCTGGCACCACACACACTGTTAATAAACTGATGTGACGTTTAATTGTACTATGTACACCGCTATGAAGCAATTCGTATGTACTGTAATTGTTTAACAAAAAATATTATTTCATTTTGTATAAAGGACGCTGGTTATTATTGTAATATTTTCTGTAATAATATTCTCGATGTATTTATGATTGTAATATTTCTAAACTCATAATGTAATTACGAAATATGTTAATATCTGCGATGAAAAAATGTAAAGTATAGCCACAGAGGAAAATAATGTTGTAAGATTACAAAGAGATATTAATAATCAGCAGTAGTTCAAATGGCTCTGAGCACTATGGGCCTTAACATCTACGGCCATCAGTCACTTAGAACTACTTAAACCTAACTAACCTAAGGACATCACACAACACCCAGCCATCACGAGGAAGAGCAAATCCCTGACCCCCCGGGAATCGAACCAGGGAACCCGGGCGTGGGAAGCGAGAACGCTACCGCAGGACCACGAGCTGCGGGCAATCAGCAGTAGTGGAAATAGCACTACATAATGTGCATTCTACATCTACATCTACATCCATACTCCGCAAGCCACCTGACGGTGTGTGGCGGAGGGTACCCTGAGTACCTCTATCGATTCTCCCTTCTATTCCAGTCTCGTATTGTTCGTGGAAAGAAGGATTGTCGGTATGCTTCTGTGTGGGCTCTAATCTCTCCGATTTTATCCTCATGGTCTCTTCGCTAGATATACGTACGAGGGAGCAATATACTGCTTGACTCTTCGGTGAAGGTATGTTCTCGAAACTTTAACAAAAGCCCGTACCAAGTTTTTGAGCGTCTCTAATGCAGAGTCTTCCACTGGAGTGTATCTGTCATCTCCGTAACGCTTTCGCGATTACTAAATGATCCTGTAACGAAGCGCGCTGCTCTCCGTTGGATCTTCTCTATCTCTTCTATCGACCCTATCTGGTACGGATCCCACACTGCTGAGCAGTATTCAAGAAGTGGGTGAACAAGCGTACTGCAATCTACTTCCTTTGTTTTCGGACTGCATTTCCTTAGGATTCTTCTAATGAATCTCAGTCTGGAATCTGCTTTACCGACGATCAACTTTATATGATCATTCCATTTTAAATCACTCCTAATGCGTACTCCCAGATAATTTATGGAATTAACTGCTTCCAGTTGCTGACCTGCTATTTTGTAGCTAAATGATAAGGGATCTATCTTTCTATGTATCCGCAGCACATTACACTTGTCTACATTGAAATTCAATTGCCATTCCCTGCGCCATGCGTCAATTCGCTGCAGATCTTCCTGCATTTTAGTACAATTTTCCATTGTTACAATCTCTCGATACACGACAGCATCATCCGCAAAAAGCCTCAGTGAACTTCCGATGTCATCCACCAGGTCATTTATGTATATTGTGAATAACAACGGTCCTATGACACTCCCCTGCGGCACACCTGAAATAACTCTTACTTCCGAAGACTTCTCTCCATTGAGAGTGACATGCTGCGGTCTGTTATCGAGGAACTCCTCAATCCAATCACAGAATTGTTCTGATAGTCCATATGCTCTTACTTTGTTCATTAAACGGCTGTGGGGAACTGTATCGAACGCCTTGCGGAAGTCAAGAAACACGGTATCTACCTGTGAACCCGTGTCTATGGCCTTCTGAGCCTCGTGGACAAATAGCGCGAGCTGGGTTTCACATGACCGTCTTTTTCTAAACCCATGCTGATTCCCATAGAGTAGATTTCTAGTCCCCAGAAAAGTCATTATATTCGAAAATAATACGTGTTCCTAATTTCTACAACTGATAGACGTTAGAGATGTAGGTCTATAGTTCTGCACATCTGTTCGACGTCCCTTCTTGAAAATGGGGATGACCTGTGCCCTTTTCCAATCTTTTTGAACGCTACGCTCTTTTGGAGACCTACGGTACACAGCTGCAAGAAGAGGGGCGGGGGGGGGGGGGGGTGGAGGAGGGGGCGGGGGACAAGTTCCTTCTCGTACTCTGTGTAAAATAGAACTGGTATCCCATCACGTCCAGCGGTCTTTCCTCTTTTGAGAGATTTTAATTGTTTCTCTATCCCTCTCTCTATTTCGATATCTACCATTTTGTCATCTGTGCGACAATCTAGAGAAAGAACTACAGTGCAGTCTTCCTCTGTGAAACAGATTTGGAAAAAGACGTTTAGTATTTTGGCCTTTAGTCTGTCATCCTCTGTTTCAGTACCATTTTTGTCACAGAGTGTCTGGACGTTTTGTTTTGATCCACCTACCGCTTTCACATAGGACCAAAATTTCTTACAATTGTCTGCCAAGTCAGTACATAGAACTTTACTTTCGAATTCATTGAACGCCTCTCGCATAGCCCTTCTGACACTACATTTCGCTTCGCGTAATTTTTGTTTGTCTGCAAGGCGTTGGCTGTTTATGTTTGCTGTGAAGTTCCCTTTGCTTCCGCAGCAGTTTTCTAACTCGGTTGTTGTACCACGGTGGCTCTTTCCCATCTCTTATGATCTTGCTTGGCACATATTCATGTAACGCATATTGTACAATGGTTTTGAACTTTGTCCACTGATCCTCAACACTATCTGTACTTGAGACAAAACTATTGCGTTGAGCTGTCAGGTACTCTATAATTTGCTTTTGTTACCTTTGCTAAACAGAAAAATCTTCCTACCTTTTTTAATATTTTTATTTACGGCTGAAATCATCGATGCAGTAACCGCTTTATGATCGCTGATTCCCTGTTCTGCATTAACTGTTTCAAATAGTTCGGGTCTGTCTGTCACCAGGAGGTCTAATATGTAATCGGCGCGAGTCGGTTCTCTGTTTAACTGCTAAAGGTAGATTTCAGATAAAGCACTTTAAAAAATTTCACTGGATTCTTTTCCCTGCCACTAGTTATGAACGTTTGAGTCTCCCAGTCTATATCCGGCAAATTAAAATCTCCACCCAGAACTATAACAAGGTGGGAAAATCTACTCGAAATATTTTCCAAATTATCCTTCAGGTGCTCAGCCACAACAGCGTCTGAGCCCGGGGGCCTATAGAGACATCTAATTACCATGTCTAAGCCTGCTTTAACCGTGATCTTCACCCAAATCATTTCACATTTCGGATCTCCGTCAATTTAATTCGATACTATTGCACTTCCTATCGCTATAAGGACGCCTCCCCCTTCACTGTCCAGCCTGTCTCTGCGGTATACATTCCAATATGAGTTTAGGATTTCATTACTGTTTACGTCTGGTTTCAGCCAAGTACACTCCTGGAAATTGAAATAAGAACACCGTGAATTCATTGTCCCAGGAACGGGAAACTTTATTGACACATTCCTGGGGTCAGATACATCACATGATCACACTGACAGAACCACAGGCACATAGACACAGGCAACAGAGCATGCACAATGTCGGCACTAGTACAGTGTATATCCACCTTTAGCAGCAATGCTGGCTGCTATTCTCCCATGGAGACGATCGTAGAGATGCTGGATGTAGTCCTGTGGAAAGGCTTGCCATGCCATTTCCACCTGGCGCCTCAGTTTTACCAGCGTTCGTGCTGGACGTGCAGACCGTGTGAGACGACGCTTCATCCAGTCCCAAACATGCTGAATGTGGGACAGATCCGCAGATCTTGCTGGCCAGGGTAGTTGACTTACACCTTCTAGAGCACGTTAGGTATCACGGGATACATGCGGACTTGCATTGTCCTGTTGGAACAGCAAGTTGCCTTGCCGGTCTAGGAATGGTAGAACGATGGGTTCGATGACGGTTTGGATGTACCGTGCACTATTCAGTGTCCCCTCGACGATCACCAGAGGTGTACGGCCAGTGTAGGAGATCGCTCCCCACACCATGATGCCGGGTGTTGGCCCTGTGTGCCTCGGTCGTATGCAGTCCTGATTGTGGCGCTCACCTGCACGGCGTCAAACACGCATACGACCATCATTGGCACCAAGGCAGAAGCGACTCTCATCGCTGAAGACGACACGTCTCCATTCGTCCCTCCATTCACGCCTGTTGCGACACCACTGGAGGCGGGCTGCACGATGTTGGGGCGTGAGCGGAAGACGGCCTAACGGTGTGCGGGACCGTAGCCCAGCTTCATGGAGACGTTTGCGAATGGTCCTCGCCGATACCCCAGGAGCAACAGTGTCCCAAATTTGCTGGGAAGTGGCGGTGCGGTCCCCTACGGCACTGCGTAGGATCCTACGGTCTTGGCGTGCATCCGTGCGTCGCTGCGGTACGGTCCCAGGTCGACGGGCACGTGCACCTTCCGCCGACCACTGGCAACAACATCGATGTACTGTGGAGACCTCACGCCCCACGTGATGAGCAATTCGGCGGTACGTCCACCCGGCCTCCCGCATGCATACTATACACCCTCGCTCAAAGTCCGTCAACTGCACATACGGTTCACGTCCACGCTGTCGCGGCATGCTACCAGTGTTAAAGACTGCGATGGAGCTCCGTATGCTACGGCAAACTGGCTGACACTGACGGCGGCGGTGCACGAATGCTGCGCAGCTAGCGCCATTCGACGGCCAACACCGCGGTTCCTGGTGTGTCCGCTGTGCGGGGCGTGTGATCATTGCTTGTAGAGCCCTCTCGCAGTGTCTGGAGCAAGTATGGTGGGTCTGACACACCGGTGTCAATGTGTTCTTTTTTCCATTTCCAGGAGTGTACTATATGGGCGTTGTGACCGTTTATTAATGAGAGCAGTTCTGGGACCTTCCTATAGACACTCCTGCAGTTTACTATTAGCACATTAATAGTGTTATTCCCTGTTGCATTTTGCCTACTCCTACCTTACTGCGTCTCAGGAGGCCTCTTGTCGGGCCTAGGGAGGGTATTCTCTAACCTAAAAAGCCCCCATGTGCACTCCACACATACTCCGCTACCCTTGTAGCCGCTTTCGGCGTGTAGTGCACGCCTGACCTATTCTGGGGGATCCTACATTTCTCCACCCGATAGCGGAGGTCGAGAAATTTGCACCCCAGATCTCCGCAGAACCGTCTGAGCCTCTGGTTTAAGCCTTCCACTCGGCTCCAAACCAGAGGACCGGCATCGGTTCTGGGAACGATACTACAAATAGTTAGCTCTGATTCCACCCCTCGAGCTTGGCTTTCCGCCTGTACGAACTGAGGATGACCTCTGAACCCAGACGGCATGAGTCACTGGTGCCGACATGAGCAACAATTTGCAGTCGGGTGCACGCAGTGCTCTCTATCACCTCCGGTAGGGCCTCCTCCACATCTCGGATGAGACCCCTCGGCAAGCAGACAGAGTGAACACTGGCCTTCTTCCCCGACCTTTCCGCTATTTCCCCAAGGGGCTCCATCACCCGCCTAACGTTGGACTCCCAATATCTAATAAACCCCTCCCCTCGTGTGTGCTCGGACCTTGCTGAAGGAGCAGCCATACGTCCACTCACAGGCAGAGCGGGCGATGCCACACGTCCAGCCTCCACATTTACCCTCCGCCTCGTGCGCCGCGAACGCCGCTGAAACCGCCACCCCCCTTGGGGGAGGGTGGCCCAACCGCGCCCGGTACCCGCGAAGATGTCTCGACAGCAGGGACAGTGGGTGAAGCATGTAACACCACACTCCCCACTGCCGCTACACTCCGAGGCAGCAGCCTGAAGACGGCTCGTCTTCCTCGACAGCTGAGAGAGAGAGGAACCTGTGACGTAGCATTATATGCATGAGTAAACTTCTTTGGTCTGTATCTGTCTTTAGCCGCCACTACAGGAGAAATTATAAAGGTGTGTAATTTTAACTATTGTTGTGGTCTAAATACATTATACGAGAGCTATCCACAAAGTACATTACGTTCTGGAATTAAAAATAAATAAAATATTGGAATTTTTTTAAATTATATACAGATGAAAGCTACACTTAGATACTAATTTTCTACATAGCTGCCATTTAAATTAAGGCACTTATCGTAGCGATGGACGAGCTTGGAAATTCTTTCGTCGTAAAATTCGGCCGCCTGCCCCTTCAACCACGTGGCGACTGTCTTTTCAGACAGAAAATGTGTGATTTTTGTGGATTTCCTGGAAAGAGGCACTACAATAAACTCTCAAAGGTATTGCCAAATTCTGCACAACCTCAGAAGAGCAATACAAAACATGTGCAGGGGAAAGTTGGGCTCAAAGATCTTGCTGATTCACGACAACGCCCGGGCCCACACGGCAAATGCCACTCGTAAAATTCTCGAATCTTTTAAGTGGGAGTTGTTTCCTTATCCGCCGTACAGTCCCGACCTGGCACGAGTGACTTCCATTTATTCCCAGCAATGAAGAAGTGGTTGGCTATGCAGCGTTTTGATGACGACGCACAGCTTCAAGAAGAGGTAACCACGTGGTTGAAGGCGCAGGCGGCCGAATTTTACGACGAAGGAAATTCCAAGCTCGTCCATCGCTACGATAAGTGCCTTAATTTAAGTGGCAACTATGTAGAAAAGTAGTATTTAAGTGTGGCTTTCGTCTGTATATAATTTAAAAAAATTTCAGTACTTTATTAATTTTTAATTCCAAAACGTAATGTACTTTGTTAATAGCCCTCGTAATTTATCTAAATTGTGTATTGCTAATGTAAATTAGCTTACCCAAGTCATCTATAATATTTCTTTAAAGAATTTCCAGCACTTTTAGCGATTATCGTTGCTGTTGCTGGGCCGTGCCGCGACCGAACGATTTGCAGCGGCGGCACATTTAAAAAATTGTTCCGCTATAAAATTAACCAAACCCGTAAATCGGGAGCAGGTAAAATTAGCAGTGAATTACGAAATATTTGCTCCGCTATAAAATTAACCAAACCCGTAAATCGGGAGCAGGTAAAATTAGCAGTGAATTACGAAATATTTTTCTTTTACAGCGATCCTGAAGCTGACTGAATTTATTACTGGTTTTACATTTGTGCATTCATAGGCGGATAATTAACGTTGAAGTTGTTAATCTGTTGGTTCTTTCAATTTCTAAAGCAAATAACTTAAACGTATACTGAAGTGTGTTTTGTCAATGATGAATAAACGTTCAGGTCGGCTTGGCTATTTTATGCTAACAGTCTTGTGTTCCATAGCTAACGCCGGGAAAGAATTCAGTAACTATTCAAAAACCCACTGCATTTAGAAAATGTGTGCCAAGCCAGAAATATTTAAAAAAATTTAATTTAAATAATTTTCAAAGTCATAAAAGTTATTAATCAGTTAGTTTGAATTTATCAGCATGAGAGGGCTGCCAAAGTTCACGTAATTCTAAATGTGCTTAATTCTGTCTAAATGAATTTTTATTACAACACGTAAAAAAAGGTTTCTGCAGCAAATTTCGTACTGAAAGAGTAAATAAAAATATTTAAAGCCATTTCTTCCCCATTTTCATCCATTCATTTTACATAATAATTTTTTTTTCATTAAACGCTGCAGAGCTGCCGAGCCTCTATTGCAAAGATGACGTGTTCAAGTAAACGAGTGGTGGGCACTGCAGTTCACTCGTAGACAGAAACAAGTGCACCAACATTGGAGACGAAGAACGCTGCACGCACGCCAAATACCGGGTGATCAAAAAGTCAGTATAAATTTGAAAACTGAATAAATCACGGAATAATGTAGATAGAGAGGTACAAATTGACACACATGCTTGGAATGGCATAGGGTTTTATTACAACCAAAAATTACAAACGTTCAAAAAATGACCGACAGATGGCGCTTCATCTGATCAGAATAGCAATAATTAGCATAACAAAGTAAGACAAAGCAAAGATGATGTTCTTTACAGGAAACGCTCAATATGTCCACCACCATTCCTCAACAAAATCTGTAGTCAAGGAATAATGTTGTAAACAGCACTGTAAAGCATGTCCGGATTTACGGTGAGGGCTTGGCGTCAGATGTTGTCTTTCAGCATCGCTAGAGATGTCGGTCGGTCACGATACACTTTCGACTGCAGGTAACCCCAAAGCCAAAAATCGCACGGACTGAGGTCTGCGGACCTGGGAGGCCAAGCATGACGAAAGTGGCGGCTGAGCACACGATCATCACCAAACGACGCGCGTAGGAGATCTTTCACGCATCTAGCAATATGGGGGTGTTTCTTTTTTTTTTTTTTGTTCTAATAAAACCCCACGTCATTCCAAGCATGTGTGTCAATTTTTACCTCCCTATCTACATTATTCCGAGGTTTATTAACTTTTTCAAATTTATACTGACTTTTTGATCACCCAGTACATTTCCGTGTCAATGTCATTTAGCTAGATGTCTAGTTAGACCGGATCACGTACAACACATCGCAAAACGAGCGTATGCGACGCTCAGACAGCTTTACCCAGAGCTCAACATGCAAAGTACACTAAATAAGAGGGTGTCGATGTCCATATAAGTTGATCAGGAAGCACATTATTACCACGCACCTAACAGCATTTGCCAGGGATAATAGTGGTAATGCGTCGTGGCCTGGAAGAAATGAGGCCCTCACAGGTCGCACCACATCTGCACACACGTCACGTAATAGTCTTCATTCCGGGGAGCGGGCGATCAGATCTGAAGTTACGACCCATCACGTTCCACATGTGTTCGATCGTGTTCAGATCTGGCGAGTTGGGGCTGGGGAAGGGGGGGGGGGGGGGAGACAGTACACAGTGGCGCAGTCCGATCAATCGACAAATTAAATGGACACTTCCCGCAAAACTGAACCTGGTAGCCATCTGGCAACAATGTGAGAGTGTAGTGCTTAAAAACGCTATGTTAAATGCAGCAGGTCTCGCAAGAATCAGAAAGAAGTGCGCGCGACTACATGTAGTTGTGCAACACACTACACTTCCAATGTTGCCAGATTGCTCCCTGTTTCAGTTTCGCAGGAATTGTCCGTTGGGGATTATTTTAAGCAAGCACTGTGGTCCGCGGGAGTTGGCAGTAAAAAAATGAAATTTTCTGCGAGTCGTGTGGTATAATCACGCCTATATATAACTTGATTTCGTGCTCACCATCCTTTTCATTTTATCCGCATGTACAGACGTCTGCCTACTTTTCAAAACACGTGATGTGGTCTGTCCTCCTCTCCCTTCCTCCCTCCATGCCCCCCACCCCCACCCCTCGTCAACGTTTACTGTTTCTACGTATTTAAGCATTGGACTTGGTTCAAGAAGCGAAACCAAGGCTTTGCCAAAGATGTCTGATTGCAAACATCCCTCCGGAAAACTAAGATGTCACGAGCGTACCATGCAAGACGTAAGAAAATTACACCAAACGTTTTACCAGAAAATAACCCGACCCGATCCGGTAAGGACGAAAAAAGGAATCGACCTATCACTACCCACTTTTTTTACCGAAAAAGAGGGGCGAGGTGATCGAAAATGTTCCCCTACTCGCGAGAAACCATCACTCAACGGGCCTATATAAGCAGCGAAGAGAGCATAACAAATACGTGAACCGGGTATTGTGAACACAACGCTAAACCGTTGTTGAACACGATTACTACAGGAGAGGTATTTGCCATAATTTCAGTATTGACTTCGATGCCCCACGTTTGATACCTGCTCGACATGCTCATTAATGGAAAATCGTACTGAAGAGGAAGTAGGAAGCGCTGGAAAGGAAAGCCTGCAAACCAAATTCCAATTCCAGAAAATGACAGCTGACGTGTTCTAACCAAAGCTGAAAGAAAATAACGAGGGTGAAATTGAAGAGTCTTGTACCGCAAAGATGCAAGGTAGAGGATTTTGTTACGAGTGAACGGTATCCTCTTTCTGCAACACATATCCACACATGGATTATTACGGCTCTTTATTTACAAGAACATTTACTTAACTTGAATAGAGACCATGTTCTGTGGTATAAGCTCATCAGTAATACGCCTCTTGCACACAATATCAGTCCCCTTAGAAAAATTTATGAATCACTGTGCTGGTAAACCTCTTACATTATTTGCTTTTCAGGTAGCTGAGCAAAACTGAACGTACTCAGACATTTCGCTCTTTACCTATTCTGGTCAACACTAAACTGATACACAATATTTTTAGCGCAACGCAATCTGACTACCAATAATCCCTACAAAAGAATGGCCCTGACTAACAATAACCTATACCTTTCATTGAATCACTTACCTCACAAAAATCTTCGTTATTCATACTGCTGTAATACAGCGAGCGCCACTACTGCCAGGTAACTAAAAGATTCAAACTACTGAAGGGACCAACTACTGATAGGCATAGTTAGCAAATGAAAGATTTTGATAGAGAACAAAAAATGTATTTACCTTAATAGTGTTCAAAAGACCGATCTCAAAATTCCGCCATCTCTCTCCCCATATCCACCACTGCTGGCGGCTCACCTCCAACTGCGCAACGCTACGCGCTGTTAACAGCCAACTGCCCAACACTACAATGGCGAATATTACTCCAACAATGCAAACCAACCACAGCCTTTACACAACACAGTGATTTTCATGTAGAGCGCTAGATAGCGTTACCACCATGAAAACCTAAACAGCCTACTTACACTATAGTCGCAAATCTGGTCACTTCACACTGTCCTAGCCTGAGTGAGTCTCTGAGGCCATCCGGTCAGTGGTGGTGGCCTAAATACGTGGTGTCGAGATTGCGCTGGTGGCATGTCGCTTGCTGGTGTGTCTCTGGCCTCTCTCGTGATAGGCGGGCTTGATCCAGCGCCTACTATCGATCTTCGCACTACATCTTTGCTGACTGGTGGTGCTGGCGACAGCAGTAACTCAGTTACTCAGTTACTGCCCACCATCCATGTGGAGCACGTGTTGATCTCACTGCAGACTTCTAGACTGAGCCACAAACAACTGATTTCAGCAAAGTGTACAAGTCTGAAGAACGCCGAAACTAGTGCGAAGTAAATAAGAAATCTTAAGTATAGCTGGAGGAATTTCATTTTTAATAAAAAATATTACGTAGTTAGTAGCTTTTGCATTTGGGCTACTCAAATATTTCATTTAGTGATTCATTGTAGCGATTTTCAGCTGCAATTGGTTTATATACTGCCACGGTTTTGAAAGATATCGACTATTGTTATATTATTTAGATGGTTTGTGACAAGCTAAAACTGTAAAGAAGGCAAGGATCACAACCATCTTATTTTCAAATGGCTCACAGGAGCTCTTCTCACTCTCTAACTCGAAGCTGAACTACTGCTGTCTTCGTTGTATTACTATGCCTCAGTAGAAGGAGTGTTTCTTATCATAGATCTCGTACACAATTTTAACTTGTGAGAGGTGACATACACATGACACAGACAGCCAACACAACAGGAAATGTTCATTTATAGAGTTTACTACGAAGTTGGTCTTTAATATTCTTGTGATGCCTACAGGGCGCTAATTGATGAAACTGTCAACAGAAATCGAAGTCTGGAGTTAATTTTTTAAATAATGATATTTTACAACTCTCGTAATTATTGTGTATGTCACTGAGTAACTAATACGGTGCCGCGCAGCCCAGGTGTTTCTTTGTTTTTCTTATTTTTTAGTAGAACAAAATAGATGAAGATTCACCACATCTTCATCTACATCTACATCTACATTTATACTCCGCAAGCCACCCAACGGTGTGTGGCGGAGGACACTTTACGTGCCACTGTCATTACCTCTCTTTCCTGTTCCAGTCTCGTATGGTTCGCGGGAAGAACGACTGTTTGAAAGCCTCCGTGCGCGCTCTAATCTCTCTAATTTTACATTCATGATCTCCTCGGGAGATATAACTAGGGGGAAGCAATGTATTCGATACCTCATCCAGAAACGCACCCTCTCGAAACCTGGCGAGCAAGCTACACCGCGATGCAGAGCGCCTCTCTTGCAGAGTTTGCCACTTGAGTTTGTTAAACATCTCCGTAACGCTATCACGGTTACCAAATAACCCTGTGACGAAACGCGCCGCTCTTCTTTGGATCTTCTCTATCTCCTCTGTCAACCCGACCTGGTACGGATCACACACTGATGAGCAATATTCAAGTATAGGTCGAACGAGTGTTTTGTAAGCCACCTCCTTTTTTGATAGACTACATTTTCTAAGGACTCTCCCAATGAATCTCAACCTGGTACCCGCCTTACCAACAATTAATTTTATGTGATCATTCCACTTCAAATCGTTCCGCACGCATACTCCCAGATATTTTACAGAAGTAACTGCTACCAGTGTTTGTTCCGCTATCATATAATCATACAATAAAGGATCCTTCTTTCTATGTATTCGCAATACCTTACATTTGTCTATGTTGTCAGTTGCCACTCCCTGCACCAAGTGCCCAAGTGCCACTCGTAAAGACGAGTACTGCATATTTCGCGTACAACTTAACGAATAAGTATATTTACTTTTATAGCTTCTTAGTCAAAAGCCGACCATATTGGCCGTGCAGTTCTAGGCGCTACAGTCTGGAACTGAGCTACCGCTACGGTCGCAGGTTCGAATCCTGCCTCGGGCATGGATGTGTGTGATTTCGTTAGGTTAGTTAGGTTTAATTAGTTCTAAGTTCTAGGCGACTGATGACCTCAGAAGTTAAATCACATAGTGCTCAGAGCCATTTGAACCAATTTTGTTTGCCAAAAATCTGACAGATTCTTGATTTATAATGGTTTCACCCAAGTGAGATGTGGAATCGAGACACAATGCCTTAAAACGTATGGAGTCACAAAGAAATGTATGTAATTAATTTGTTTTTTGCTTGCAGGTACATGTCTGTATGATGTTTGTACAGCACAGTACCATAGCACGCAGGCAGAGCGAAAACCGGATGACTCCGCCCATTGACAATGTAAAGTACCATGCGGTAATTAGTTCCCTATATTTGAGGATACAATCCGTTCTGAGTTTGATGAAGTGTAAGGCAACGATGTTTATAGTTGGAGTCACGCATTCTTCGACAGCCATTGAGCTTTCTGTTGTGTACCGACTGCTCTGCTGTGAAACGTGAAAGTAATCGGACCATTAACAGTGCATGTATCGATTTATTTAGTGAATTTTTATCCTACTTGTTGTGAGTTGTCACCGCTGACGGTAGTGGTGGTGCGGGACATACAGTATGTAAGCAAGGGAGAGACGTAGTTTGCAGGATACCCACTTTCTTTAACGCCTGCACCCGACAGCAATACAATCCCAGTCCCTGTCTCCACCTGCACGATTCGCCATCGTTTCTGAATCGAACTGTTGGTCACGCAGAAACTTCCAGTGTAGTCACAGAACTTGGGATGTCCAACAACGAAGTGGAAGGCCATTTCTCTGGGAACTGGGAAGTTTAGCTGGAGTGAAAATCTCTGGTGCTCGCAAACGGCGTATTACAATCGAGGCGACGCTGGAAAAAGTGACAATCAACCGTGAATAATTTTTCAGCATCGCACATGACAGTTTGAACGTGATAATTCAGCTATCGGCTGGGTTGCGTGATTGCTCTGTCGAGGTAACAGCAGAAATGCTGCGGCTTTGTCAGGCCAATCCGGACCAGTTATTTACCTGCCTTATCACCAAGTCAGAGCTCTTAGTATATCACTACGACTCTGATGTTGTAGAAGGTGTAATCTGTTCCCTCCTTCCTTCATCCAGCTACTGTCCACATGAAACAATGCCCAGTCCAGGCAATTAATAAGGAAAATCGTTTATGAAGATAGGAGCCAAGATGACAATAACCTTCCAAGTTTACTGAGCTTGGCATGTTGAGACGACTCCAGTTCTTCCTGTCTAGGGGTCTGATTCGTGAAGCTGAAAATCTAACATCAGCTCCTCACTGTTTGTTTGGACTAAACAAATTGGAGGGTTGCTGATGCAGAATTTTTTACGTAAAAATATTTTCCACTGATTTTCTCACATTTTAATATATCACACAGTATGTTGATTTTTCAAGTTAACAAAACTGAAATTATGTTGTTCGCACCTATTATACAAAAATACCCCGATCTCATCAGAGGAAAGCTTACGACTCCCACTCTCTGCGGAAATAACGGTATTCTAAAGGGTTTACAATTTTTCTTACCAAATGAATTCCTACTAGTTTCCGTTACATTATTAATTTCGATTATTATTTCATAAATGAATCCAGAAATAAACATAGTAAATGTGCAGGATTGCGTAATTAATTATAGAAATTTTAAGTGTGCAAATAATTCTTAATTTCAGTTGTGTCTAAAAGATAATTTTAACTGTACATTCAGAACTAGTAGTCATCGATTATAACATCGAAAGTAAAATGTTTATAAAGTAATTCCTTTTCATAAATTTTAGCTTGGAATATGTCATGCTGTGTATAAATGTATATGAAAGTTTTCAGAAAAGCAACTGAGATAATACCGACCTGTCCAGAATCCGAAAAATAATACTGATATCGGCAACAAGTGTTGAGGAAAATTGATGTTAGGGGAGAATATCCCGTTACGTAGGCTAAGAGAAACACAGATCATTTAGCACACACATTTTGCTTCTTTGAGCTATGGAGTTTGACGTAACCCTATGTATTACGTGCAGGGCGGGTTTAACATCCAAGCGACACAAGCTACTGTGAACCACAGAGATAATAGGGTGGTTAGTACCATGTGGTTATAGATAAGCTGACCGTGTTCCGAGTGCTGCAGTGTGAACCGTATACATTGCAGAGTGCTGAAACATCGCAAGTATGTTCATTAATTGGTGCTCTTGTGAAATATGCTGAAAAAACCGGTAGTTCCACTTTTCGGGTGAAAACATGGCGTTGTAAACAGTCTGAATGTGAAATGTTTCATGTTTTGATGTCAGTCTGTTGTTTGTCGCTTGGTGACGTGCGTCGATTTCTTTTGTTAAGTGGCTGTTGGTGTAATGGATTAAATAGGTCGATATTTTTAAGGAATGCAAGAGCTGTTGAGAAGAAAGATTGTGCACTGCTGGTAAAGTTATTTTATCAGAATGACGGCAATAGCAATGTTACATTGCGGGAATATGGCCGAGAAAAACAGCTGTGGAGAGGCCCATGTCAGTTAATGCGCTGAGGTATATGACCAAGAAATTTTGAGAAACAGTAAGGTACAGTAGGGGTTCTTTGAATGAATTCAGAACTTTGCCTCCGAAAAATGAAATGTTTCAATACTTCAGTACGTACATTAACTGTTAAAATCTTCAAATCATCGGTGTTCTTTGACCTCAAGGTTCTCGCGAAAGATTCTTTGACCTCTTAGACTAGTTTACTCGCCATGATGCCAAGTACAGCTTAAAAACTCTCTTAGGACGGCACAGACCCCACATAAAGTACCTCAGACAGAACACAGAACTTACTAAACAAGACTTGCTCCTTCATAAATCCTCTTACATAATAATTAAGCTTTTAAGTACTGGACAGTTTTTCTGGATAAAAAAAGAACAGATCTTCTGGTAATAAAGCTTGTTAATACGAGATATCATCCTCAATCAACGCAGTAATTCAGTTCCAAGAACGTCGGCTGCAAAACATCTGGAAAATCTCCCACCCTCACAACGTGCATCATATTCTAGATGAACATATTTTTCACTGGCATCCCTGCAGGATTCAGAATGGGCAGCAAATGAAGTCCCACGATAGGTTACCACGCCGTTACACTGAGCATCGTTTTTTGGCACACGTGAAATAGATAACAAGTGGTAGGGGAACATTCTTTGGACAGAAGACGCACATTTTCCTTTGTACGGGTCTGTGAGCGCACAGAACTGACGCATATGCTCCGACACATGTTGTACAGTAACATCCACTGCGCTCATCTTATGAGATGTGTTGTGTGACTTCACAAGCTCCTTCGTTCTCTTGTCTTCTCGTGTCTTTTTCGAGGACATGACATCCCATGGGCGTGTTACGTGTACATTGGCATTTGCACATTATAAGGACTTCCTTGTGCAACACATGCTTTCAACATTGCAAGAAAGTAGCTGTGACCACACCGCTATTTTCATGCAAGACGGGGCTACACGACATGTCGCTTGCCATATGAAAGGTTTACGTGGAAATCCTTTGGTAACGATCGCATCATCTCTCCACAATTTCAAGATGTGTGTCCTTGCAGATCCTCTGATCTAAATTGCTGTATCTTCTGGTTGTGGATATACCTGAAAGATCGTGTCAATCATGGATATACCTGTACTCTTCCTGATCTGAAGGAAATCATTCGACGACACGTCGCTGTGATCACACCTGATATGTTACAAGCAGCTGTTATGGATGCACCATGTTGGTGGGTGGAGAGACCATACTGAACGCGTGTTATAACTTGTGAAAATACCCTAATAAACCAGCCAGAACGACGGTCATCGTGTGTCTGATCGTCCCTCCCCTTGTCATGCACCAACATCACATTCTGACTGCTTGCAGCGCCATATTTTCACCTTGTGGCACAAAGTGGAAATGTTTTCAGCGTCCGTCGCTTGCGCACTGATTAATTAAAGCGTCTACGACGCTTCAGTTCCCTGCGATGTGTACAACCCGCACTGCAGCGGTCAGAGCGCTCTCAGTTTAATTATAACCACCTGGTATGTAGCGTGTATCGCAAATGCCAGCGAAAACTGACACGTATGAAACTGTGAGAGTGAAAAGCGGGCGAGAGTGGGTGGGGGTGCCAAATTACTGCTCCCTTGCATGTGGAAATTTCTTCCAACTGGAGCCTGCCGCTGTTGCCTAGCTGTTCTAGGGGCTTCAGCCCGGAATCGCGCTGCTGCTACGGTCGCAGGTTCGAATCCTGCATCGGGCATGAATGTGTGCGATGTCCTTAAGTTAGTTAGGTTTAAGCAGTACTAAGTACAGGAGACTGGTGACCTCAGATGTTAAGTCCCATAGTGCTTAGAGCCATTTTAACCATTTTCCCTCCAACTGGCGCTGGTTCTGTATTTTCGGAATGAAGAAACTATTTTGTGGCAAGCGTCTGCATGAAAACGGTGTTATTTTGTAGGTGCTACGTTTCCTGAAATCTCAAAATGCAGAGTTCTGCCTTCAAGGTATTTGGTTTAATGTGACGAATTAAAGGGTTATAACAAGTGAAAATTCATGGTGATTTTTGAAGTGATATTTAAAACTTGTCTATACCGCGTATAGCAAACAGAACACATCATGTTGTTCTCAATGGAGAGACGTCTACAGACGTTAAAGTAAGCTCTGGCGTGCCACAGGGGAGTGTTATGGGACAATTGCTTTTCAGAAGATATGTAAATGACCTAGTAGATAGTGTCGGAAATTCCATGCGGCTTTTCGCGGATGATGCTGTAGTATACAGAGAACTTGCAGCATTAGAAAATCGAAGCGAAATCCAGGAAAACTTGCAGCGGATAGGCACTTGGTGCAGGGAGTAACATAGACAAATGTTATGTATTGAGAATACATAGAAAGAAGGATCCTTTATTGCATGACTATATGATAGCGGAACAAACACTGGTAGCAGTTACTTCTGTAAAATATCTGGGAGTATGAGTACGGAAGGATTTGAAGTGGAATGATCATATAAAATTAATTGTTGGTGAGGCGGGTGCCAGGTTGTGATTCATAGGGAGAGTCCTTAGAAAATGCAATCCTTCAACGAAGGAGGTGGCTTACAAAACACTCGTTCGACCTTTACTTGAATATTGCTCATCAGTGTGTGATCCGTACCAGGTCGGGTTGACAGAGGAGATAGAGAAGATCCAAAGAAGAGCGGCGCGTTTCGTCACAGGGTTATTTGATAACTGTGACAGCGTTACGGAAATGTTTAGCAAACTCAAGTGGCAGACTCTGCAAGAGAGGCGCTCTGCATCGCGGTGTAGCTTGCTGTCCAATTTTCAAGAGCGTGCGTTTCAGCCGGCCGGCGTGGCTGTGCGGTTCTAGGCGCTACAGTCCGGAGCCGAGCGACCGCTCCGGTCGCAGATTCGAATCCTGTCTCGGTCATCGATGTGTGTGATGTCCTTAGGTTAGTTAGGTTTAATTAGTTCTAAGTTCTAGGCAACTGATGACCTCAGAAGTTAAGCCGCATAGTGCTCAGAGCCAATCATTTGGTGCGATTCTGGATGAGGTATCGGATATATTGCTTCCCCCTACTTATACCTCCCGAGGAGATCATGAATATAAAATTAGAGAGATTCGAGCGCGCACGGAGACTTTCAGGCTGTCGTTCTTCCCGCGAACCATACGCAACTGCAACAGGAAAGAGAGGTAATGACAGTGTCACGTAAAGTGCCCTCCTTCACACACCGTTGGGTGGCTTGCGGAGTATGAATGTGTATGTAGATGTTAGGACAGAAGCGCTCAAAACATTTCCTCTCCAGACACAGGAATAATAAGAGTTTCTAACGACAATGCAGCAATGTACCCCGAGGTGACAAAAGTCGTGAGATACGTAATAATACCGTATCGGACCTTCCGTTGTCCAGCGTAGTGCAGCAACTAGACGTGGCATGGACTCAACAAGCCGTTGGAAATACCCTGCAGAAGAACTAAGCCGCTCTTCCTCTGGGCGCTATAGTCTGGAACCGCGGACTGCTACGTTCTCAGGATCGAATCCTGCCTCGGGCATGGATGTGTGTCATGTCCTTAGGCTAGTTAGGTTTAAGTAGTTCTAAGTTCTAGGGGACTGATGACCTTAGAAGTCAAGTCCCATAGTCCTCAGCCATTTGAACCACGCTTCCTCTGTACCCGTACGTAATTACGAAAGTGTCGTCGGTGCCGGATGTTGTGCACAAACTGAAATCTCGATTATGTCGATAAATGTTGGATGGGATTCATGTCGGGCGATCTGGGTGGAGAAATCATTCGCTCGAATTATCCAGAATGTTCTTCAAACCCATCATGAAGAATTGTGGCCCAGAGCAATGGCGCACTATCATCCATAGAAATCCCATCGTTGTTTGGGGAAAGTCCGTAAATGGCTGTAAATGGTTTCCAAGTAGCCGAACACAATTTTCAATCAATGTTCGTCTCAGATGGACCAGAGGGCCCAGTTTATTCCATTTCAACCCAGTCCACATCATTACAGAGGTACTACTGACTTTCGTAGTGTCTTCTTGACAAGTCTGGTCCATGGCTTCTTGGAGTCTGCACCACAGTCGAATTCTACCATCAGCTCTTTCCAAGTGAAATCGGGACTCATCTGACGAGGCCACGGCTTTCCAGTCATCCAAGGTCCAAACGTTATGGTCACGAGCACAGGAGAGGCGGTGCAGGCGATGTCGTGCTCTTAGCAGAGACACTTCGGCGGTCGCCTGCTGCCTTTGCCCATTAACTGTACGTGTTACCGCACTGTTCTAACGGATACGCTCATCATACATTCCAGAATGATTTCTGTTTTCACTTCACCCAGTGTTGCTTGTCTGTTGCCGCTACAACTCTATGCAAATGCCGCTGCTCTCGGTCGTTAAGTGAAGGCCGACGGACACAACGTTGTCCGTAGTGAGAGGTAATGCCTGAAATGCGGTACTCACGTCACACTGTTGACACTCTTGATCTCGGAATACTGAATTCCCTAACGGTTTCCGAAATGGAATGTTCCATTCGTCTAGCTCCAACTACCATTCTGCTTTCGAGGTCTGTTACTTTCCGCCGGACACCTCTTCACATGAATCATCTCAGTACAAACGACAGCTCTGCCGATGCACTGCTCTTTTATACCTCGTGTACGCTATACTACCGCAATCTGCAAATGTGCATCTCCCCTGGAGACCTCAGGCACCATATCTCAGTATTATTGTCTTTGCGATCTATTTTTTGGCGAAGCGTAAGTGACCGGTACTACCTCCGTTATCGTTACCTAAACTTGCCACTGTTTTGCAAGGAGAATGGTAGAACATCCCCTTGAAAACAATACAGAACCTTTATTTACGCATCTCTAGACGTCTGGAAGACGTTTTCAACAGTTTTCCTGCTCTGAGAGAGCAATGGTAATTTGTTGAATTTTTTGCGTTCTCATACTTTTGTCACTCAGTGTATATTGTGCCACAATACTGTCTAGTAGGGTGGTGTTAATACAGTTGACGCTGACTGATGGTTATTGGCTTCCGCGTATATTCTGTTCACGAGTAATACAACGCCGTCTGGCAACGCCAACTGCAATTAGTTTGCGTGTGATTATGCGACATGAGACACTGGCTCCCCACATATCAGTCTAGACCAGCCTACACTACCAGTGTCTCGTATCACAAGTCCTGGGAATAAAAGATGCTGGTCTCTGCGACACACTGCACGTGGCGTGTCGGTTGCACAAAATAATAGGTGGTCGCAAGATTCAGAAGAGTGTTTCAGTAGCAAAAGCGTAAAATATTCGCAGGGAAGGTTCTGTAGCTCCTCTTTATGGCATACATTGCTGAACAACTGCGTGTGGTTGTAACGAAATGGAAAGTTTCCATTTTTACACTTATGACACTTAAAAGTCTTCTGCTAAGACATCCACGGCCCGGAGTATAGCATATCTCACCTGCGTGGCTACGATGCTATAGACCACTATGGCGGGGAGCCCGCTATCTTGGCACGTTAATTTGATCAAATAAATTACCGTATGATCTCGGACCTACCGACAGCAGTGAAAGCATTTTGTCGGTGCTTTATGGTTTAACATGAGAAGAAGGTAAAATATCTTAAGATCTTTATTCACAAATTATCGTAACTAAATTAACCCCCGACATAGATCTTCCAAAAGCAATGTCTCGAATTACTGTTGCTATATCACCATGCTTATCGATGATCTTTGTCTCTTGTATATCAAACGTTAACTGGAACTGCATAAAATATTCCTAGTGTGACGTAATGTTTTTCAAATAGGAGCACCGTAGAATTTGATGGCCAGTTGCAAAACCATTTGGTTGCGTAAGGGTATCTTCAGCCTCATTCTTGGTAATGGTGGCAGCATAAGGTTCTATCGATATTTCTTTACATCAGGGAAAGGGTATAAATAAGATGCACTTTTTAACGTTTTGTGCAAAAACATTCAAATTGTAAAACACTTTATAAGAGACCAGGGACACCATCTTACATAGACTTTTAACTGTTATAATGGAAATCATTCAAGCTCCTATTCTGCGTCCCCCAGAATTTTTCATATCACACGTGGACGTTAAATCAGAAATTCTGAAAATGAGGAGCTGCAGTACGTAAAGCAGCATCTTAGAACCGCATTGCCCAAGGGTGAGTAGTACATTTGATATACTACCTGCGTGGTACCAGAAGAACTGAATTCCTCTGGCTCCTGCAGTAGCTGCAGTGTTTCCAATATACATCAAAGAAGAGCATTTCTTTTTAAATGAAAGAAAATTAAGAATCATATACATACGTTTTTACAGCAAGTATGGTAAGTCAGTGTTACTCGGATAAAAAGGAAAACTCTTTTACAGCATATAGGATTGAAGAAAAAATTTTTCGAATGAGCAGAATTATGTAGATATTATTCTGAGCTGGGTTTAGCAAAGAATAGGATATAATAGGTTATACATGGAGGTAATTACGATAATCTTGCATTTCTTTAAGCAGTCAAATACGCTGTTAAGGGGCAGGATTGGATCAGTCAACAAGGAATGACATTCACAGTTGACAACACAAAAAAATTTTATTCAACATAACATTAGCACAGATTCTATTGTCCCCCCTTCTTGTGTTACAACAACTGAACAAGAAAAATTTCTGAAATTATCAAAAACTACCTATTAGTTACAAAACTTTACTAGTGCCAGAAAACTTAGTTTTTTTTTTCTTTTAGACTTCAGAATTCCTTGAATTGACTTTGGACATAAAATTTTAACAACGTCATTAGAATTCGCCACAAACTGGTGGTAAATACACAATAAATTCGTTACACCCGTTGGTGACGTAAGTTTAGAATAAACCGAAGTTATCTGAATACAATTCAATCCTAACTGCAGGCGACTGGATGGGCGGTGAAGACTCGCCACACATTGCCATACTGGTCGATGGGAGGCTCCCATTCAATGCACTTTTTTTTTACAAAAAAGGAAGGACATATTGCGGTACATAAGAACTTGCAAGCCCAATATAACTATATACTATATATGGTGATAATCAGCCTATCAGTACATGTAACACAGTGTCACAATGGGCTGTACAATCCTTAACAACTGGGTAACACCAGAACTGCAGGTGACAAAACCAGGCTTCAGTACCCCGAAATTATTATATTAAATGATTTACCCGCAAAGCAGCATTAAAAAGAATAGTTCTTATTAAAATCAACTAGCAGACCAATCAAACACTCAATGCTCGAAAATATTTTACAAATGCTTCCCCAGAATAACTGCAGTGAACAGGGCAGCTCTTAGCAAATTAAGCTTCATCAATGGAAAAAGCTTCACTTCTTTCGGAATGAACCCAGACAGACAACATACAGGACAATATTGCTAAGGGAAATCTGGTCGGAGTACCACTACGTGAACGCGGCAAGCCGACAGTTTAGAGTAACAAGCTCACCAAAATACAAGCATCAAAAAAATGTTTTACATCACCACGCTTCCCAGATCTCTGGAAGATAGACGTTGACTGTGGATATTCTATCTACATCTACCTCTACATCCATACTCCGCAAGCCACCTGACGGTGTGTGGCGGAGGGTACCCTGAGTACCTCTATCGGTTCTCCCTTCTATTCCAGTCTCGTATTGTACGTGGAAAGAAGGATTGTCGGTATGCTTCTGTGTGGGCTCTAATCTCTCTGATTTTATCCTCATGGTCTCTTCGCGAGATATAGGTACGAGGGAGCAATATACTGCTTGACTCTTCGGTGAAGGTATGTTCTCGAAACTTTAACAAAAGCCCGTACCGAGCTACTAAGCGTCTCTCCTGCAGAGTCTTCCACTGGAGTTTATCTATCATCTCCGTAACGCTTTCGCAATTACTAAATGATCCTGTAACGAAGCGCGCTGCTCTCCGTTGGATCTTCTCTATATCTTCTATCAACCCTACCTGGTGCGGATCCCACACTGCTGAGCAGTATTCAAGCATTGGGCGAACAAGCGTACTGTAACCTACTTCCTTTGTTGTCGGATTGCATTTCCTTAGGATTCTTCCAATGAATCTCAGTCTGGCATCTGCTTTACCGACGAGCAACTTTATATGATCATTCCATTTTAAATCACTCCTAATACGTACTCCCAGATAATTTATGGAATTAACTCCTTCCAGTTGCTGACCTGCTATTTTGTAGCTAAATGATAAGGGATCTATCTTTCTATGTATTCGCATCACATTACACTTGTCTACATTGAGATTCAATTGCCATTCCGTGCACCATGCGTCAATTCGCTGCAGATCCTCCTGCATTTCAGTACAATTTTCCATTGTTGGAATCTCTCGATACACCACAGCATCATCTGCAAAAAGCCTCAGTGAACTTCCGATGTCATCCACCAGGTCATTTATGTATACTGTGAATAGCAACGGTCCTATGTCTTCTCTCCATTGAGAATGACATGCTGCGTTCTGTTATCTAGGAACTCCTCAATCCAATCACACAATTGATCTGATAGTCCGTATGCTCTTACTTTGTTCATTAAACGACTGTGGGGAACTGTGTCAAACGCCTTGCGGAAGTCAAGAAACACGGCATCTACCTGTGAACCCGTGTCTAAGGCCCTCTGAGTCTCGTGGACGAATAGCGCGAGCTGGGTTTCACACGACCGTCTTTTTCGAAACCCAAGCTGATTCCTACAGAGTAGATTTCTAGTCTCCAGAAAAGACATTATACTCGAACATAATACGTGTTCCAAAATTCTACAACTGATCGACGTTAGAGATATAGGTCTATAGTTCTGCACATCTGTTCGACGTCCCTTCTTGAAAACGGGGATGACCTGTGCCCTTTTCCAATCCTTTGGAACGCTTCGCTCTTCTAGAGACCTACGGTACACCGCTGCAAGAAGGGGGGCAAGTTCCTTCGCCTACTCTGTGTAAAATCGAACTGGTGTTCCATCAGGACCAGCGGCCTTTCCTCTTTTGAGCGATTTTAATTGTTTCTCTATCCCTCTGTCGTCTACTTCGATATCTACCATTTTGTCAACTGTGCGACAATCTAGAGAAGGAAGCACAGTGCAGTCTTCCTCTGTGAAACAGCTTTGGAAGAAGACATTTAGTAATTCGGCCTTTAGTCTGTCATCCTCTGTTTCAGTACCATTTTGGTCACAGAGTGTCTGGATATTTTGTTTTGATCCACGTACCGCTTTGAAATAGGACCAAAATTTCTTAGAATTTTCTGCCAGGTCAGTACATAGAACTTTACTTTCGAATTCATTGAAAGCCTCTCGCATAGCCCTCCTCACACTGCATTTCGCTTCGCGTAATTTTTGTTTGTCTGCAAGGTTTTGGCTATGTTTATGTTTGCTGTGAAGTTCCCTTTGCTTCCGCAGCAGTTTTCTAACTCGGTTGTTGTACCACGGTGGCTCTTTCCCATCTCTTATGATCTTGCTTGGCACATACTCATCTAACGCATATTGTACCATGGTTTTGAACTTTGTCCACTGATCCTCAACACTATCTGCACTTGAGACAAAACTTTTGTGTTGAGCCGTCAGGTACTCTGTAATCTGCTTTTTGTCACTTTTGCTCAACAGAAAAATATTCCTACCTTTTTTACTATTTCTATTTACGGCTGAAATCATCGATGCAGTAACCAACCGCTTTATGATCGCTGATTCCCTGTTCTGTATTAACTGATTCAAATAGTTCGGGTCTATCAGAGACACAGTCCCTTTGACTGTTCAGAGATGTCACTAAACCCGTCCAAAGATTTAAACAACCATGCATGAGCAGCGGCTATTAGACGGAGAAGTCCGACAGTCGATCAGTTCCAGTCATTCCACCAGGAAGGAGGTACACGGGTCGTGTTGTCTGTAGTTCAGCCATGCCTAGACAGTCAATACCGCGGTTCGATGGCATCCGCATTGGTACTTTGTGCCAGTAAGGGCTCTCAACAACGGAAGTGTCCAGGCGTCTCGGGGTGAACTAAAGCGATGTTGTTTGGACATGGAGGAGATACAGAGAGACAGAAACTGTCGACGACATGCCTCGCTCAAACCGCCCAACTGCAGTGAGTGACCGCTACATAAGAATTATCGCTCGGAGGAACCCTGACAGCAACGCCACCATGTTGAATAATGCTTTCCGTGCAGCCACAGGACGTCGTGTTACGACTCAAACTATGGCCAATAGGCTGCACGATGCGCATCTTCACTCCCGACGTCCGTGGCGAGATCCATCTTTTCAAACAAGACACCATGCAGGGCGGCACAAATGGGTCCAACAATATGTTGCTTGGACCACTCAGAATTGGCATCACGTTCTCTTCACCGATGAGTGTCGCATATTCCTTCAACCAGACAGCTGTCGGAGACAAAAAAAGAAACCACCTACAGCCGTCCTTACGATTTTATTTTATTTTGTCGTTACCAGTTTCGACTTTTCATTGCGTCATCTTCAGGCTCAAGATGACGCAATGAACCGTCGAAACTGGTAGCTTCAGGCTGAAGATGACGCAATGAAGCGTCGAAACTGTTAGTGACAAAATAATATAATAAAGATGGGTGTAGGTGTTTTTATTTTTTGTCACTATAGTAAACGGCCGTCGTCCCAGAGACGTCCTGATAAAAGGTTGGACAAATAGAAAAAATGCTGGATACGTGTTTGGAGGCAACCTGGTCAAGCTAAATGCCTTAGACACACTGTCCAGCGACTGCAGCAAGGTGGAGGTTCCCTGCTCTTTTGGGGCGGCATTATGTGGGGTCGACGTACGCCGTTGGTGGTCGTGGAAGGCGCTGTAAAGGCTGTACGATACCATATCGGCAGAATGTTGGCGAGACATTCGTATTTATGGACGGCAATTCACGCCCCCATGGTGTACATCTTTGAATGACTTGCTTCAGGATAACGACATCGCTCGACTAGAGTGGCCACCTTGTTCTTCAGGCATGAACCCTATCGCACATGCCTGGGGTAGATTGAAAAGTGACATTTATGGACGAAGTGACCCACCAACCACTCTGAAAGATCCACGCCGAATCGCCATTGGGGAGTGTTACAATCCGGACCAACAATGCCTTGATGAACTTGTGGATAGTATGCCACGACGAATACAGGCATGCATCAACGCAAGAGGACGTGCTACTGGGTATTAGACATACCGCCTACGAAGGTTTCGCTGTATGGTGGTACAACATGCAATGTGTTGTTTTTATGAGCAATAAAAAAGGCGTAAATTATGTTTATGTTGATCTGTATTCCAATTTTCTGTACAGGTTCCGGAACTCTCGGATGTGTGCATTTGATGAATTAGTAGCGAAGGGGCACTCAAGGGCCGCACAAGCTCGGCTCAGGCAAATTTCCAGAGCGCACCGTCTCCCCGCTATTCGCCAAAACACCGTCCTGCTAGGGGCAAAGTTTAGTATGTCACTGCTCAACGGCAGCAGACACCCCTAGGTGTTCTCTCCGACTGCATACCCAGGTGCAGGTCAAAGCGCCTGGGGCGGTGGATCGTCAAAGATTCAGCACGACTACCGCGATCGAGTGATCGATGGGAGGCGGCACGGCTTAATAATAGATAAACTTTAGCTACCTGCGCCAGTGTAAACGGAAAACTAACTACCGCATGGGTGCATTATAGGAATTATGTTCAAACCGTATCGCTGCAGGATTTACCTTGTTAGTAGCAGTATGCATCAGATCTGCCGACAGTCAATATGGGTGTGAACAAGATGAGCAGGGCTTTCTTCATAAAGTAGTTTTATAAAACAACAGCAACAGCGTTGCTACTTCAAATGGTTCAAATGGCTCTGAGCACTACTATGGGACTTAACATCTATGGTCATCAGTCCCCTAGAACTTAGAACTACTTAAACCTAACTAACCTAAGGACGTCACACAACACACAGTCATCACGAGGCAGAGAAAATCCCTCTCCCCGACGGGAATCAGAGTTGCTACTCCACGCGAGTTTCGACGCATTAAAGGAATGCTGAGTGGTCCTCTTTCCGTGCCGAAGTTGAAGCACATTTTTCGAAAGTTCGGATTAACTGGTGATAAATTGCTCCTGGAAGAAGCGGACTGCCAGTTGCGTTGCAAATTGTTGAAGAAGTTAGCGTAGCGACAGCTGAGAGTGCTGGACGCAGTGTGCGATCTGCAAGCGAGTACGAGCTGTGTCGCGACACCTGAACACTCCATCGTCCGCCGTTGTTTCTGACAGCAATAAGCAATTTATGTGCTGTTCCAGGATCTCAGGATGGATATGGTCATCACATCGACCAACGATTGGAACCTTGAACGTAACCATGGTAAACATTAATCTCTCAAGTGGAAATAAAAATGTGTTTTTCCAATAGCTTACAGACTATTTCTCTTCCGTATGTCCTCATAAATGTTTCCACAGAGTTTCATTGTTCTACGATCACTCGTTTTCCAAGGAAGCCCTCTTATGTAGCGAAAGTTTAATTATAACCATCGTATAGCTTATAACATGGGAAAATCTTTGGGTTCTGAAATCATTTGGAAAAGGGAATAAATGCTGTTCACTCTGCCGAAAACGATTTCTGATGCTCTTGAACACGATGTAAAATCGTTACTTGTGGGACAAAGCTGTTAAACATTTTCCGTCTGCCAAGAAAACCTCCCCATCGCACCCCCCTCAGATTTAGTTATAAGTTGCACAGTGGATGGGCCTTGAAAAACTGTACACAGATCAATCAAGAAAACAGGAAGAAGTTGTGTGGAACTATGAAAAAATAAGCAAAATATACAAACTGAGTAGTCAATGCGCAACATAGGCGCATCAAGGAGCGTGTGAGCTCAGAAGAGCCGTGGCCTGGTGGTTAGCGTGAGCAGCTGTGGAACCAGAGGTCCATGGTTCAAGTCTGACCTCAAGGGGAAATAGTTTAATTTTTTATTTGCAGACAAATATTAAAAGGAGCGTGTGAGCTAAGGAGAGCCGTGTCCTCGTGGTTAGCGGAGCAGCTGTGGAACCAGAGGTCCTTGGTTCAAGTCTGCCCTCGAGTGAAATATTTTAATTTTGTTTTCAGACAACTGTTACCTGTCCGTCCGTTATGTTTTCATCACTTTTTTGGGTGTGATTATCACATCCACAAGAAATCTTAAATCGGGCAAGGTAGAAGAATCTTTCTACCCATTCGACGACGTATTCCTGTCATGTGACGCACATGCCGTCACCAGTGTCGTATAGAATATATCAGACGTATTTTCCTGTGGAGGAATCGGTTGCCCTATGACGTTGCGATCAAATGTTTTCGTTTTCCATTGGAGAGGCACGTCCTTTCGTCTACTAATCGCACGGTTTTGCGGTGCGTTCGCAAAACACAGACACTAAACTTATTACAGTGAACAGAGACGTCAATAAACGAACGGACAGAACATAACTTTGCGAAAATAAATAAAGTAATGTTGTCACTCGAGAGAAGACTTGAACCAAGGACCTCTAGTACAGCAGCTGCTCACGCTACCCACGGGACCACGGCGTTCCTGGGCTCACTGTTCTTAATGTTACTTATCTTACGCATGGGCTACTCAGTTTGTATATTTTGTTTCTTTTTTCAGAGCTCCACACAACTTCTTCCTATTTTCTCAATTGATCTGCGTTCCGTTTTTCAAGGCCAATCCACTGTGTCAACTTATAATTAAATCTGACGGGGTGCGATGGGGAGGTTGCCTTGTGAGGGTTTTGACGTCAAGAAGGCCCTAAACGTTCTCAACAAAGTACTCGAAAAGTAGGTATAATCACCAAAAACCTTAGTAACACAATCACATTATCAGCCACGATACCTGTAAAGAACTAAAACCGATTACGTAAAAGCTTTTATCCATTTTGATAAAGTTACGTAGTCACTGATGGATTCCGAATCACCTCAAGGCCAACCGAAATTCCGTCTGTGAAATGTATGAAGTAAAACGAATTTTCTCTGTTATTTGAAACTACTACTTACGGATAGCACAATTGGGCGACGCATGACCATTTCTCATGAGAACATACAGTTGTCGTTGTACGGTGCTGCTATGTGTACGAATGCTCACAGGACTATAGCGTGTCGCTGTATGGACTCTCTTCATAGCCCAAAGACTAATTCTTTGACAGCAGATATTGGATACGCATGTAACCGAGGTCAAGAAGAGGAAACAAGTGTTAATCACATTGTAATAACATTGTAATAACCAAACCGATACAGTCAAGATTAACGATAACCATTCTTGAGCAGACGTTTCCCTGTACCTACTAGTTTTCTTGATGTTTCTTCAAATATTGACTTTCATTGTGGTACTTAATAAGTTGCTGAACCTCCCTACACCAAGGAATTACGTTAGTAGTTAACAATACGATTCCCTTCTAAATCGCAACATACAAAAGAATTTCAAGGTGTAATACAGGCTACAAAGAGAGAAGAGCAACTGTAGTATAGCTAAACTCGGAAACACGACCTTCTTCGTATGTAATGAAGGTAGGCTGTTTAGGTTTTTTTATTCGTAACGCCACGTAGCACTCCTTATGAAGATCACTGGCTGTGCTGTGTGCAGTCTGTGGCTGGTTGACATTGTTGTAATACTCGCCATTGTAGCGTTGGGCACATGGATGTGAACAGCGCGCAGCGTTGCGCAGTTGGAGGTGAGCCGCCAGTAGAGGTGGACGTGGGGAGAGAAATGGCAGAGTTTTGAAATCTGTAAGATTGGATGTCATGAACTGCTTTATATATTATGACTATTAAGGTAGATACATAGTTTGTTCTCTATTAAAATCTTTCATTTGCCAGCTATACCTATCAGTAGTTAGTGCCTTCCGTAGATTGAATCTTTTATTTAGCTGGAAGTAGTGGTGCTCGCTATAACCAAGATTTTTGTAAGATAAGTGATTTGTGAAACGTATAGGTTAATGTTAGTCAGGGCCATTCTTTTTAAGGATTTTTGAAAGTCAGATTGCGTTGCGCTAAAAATATTGTGTGTCAGTTTAAGCACAGTCCTGTTCAATTTTTCTAAGGAGACGTTTCATATGTCGACCCTTAGCCGAGGATACCTCACTGGAATCTTCTGATTTTTCTTGTAGTTTGTGCAATTAGTGTAGATATTGTTTATTGCTAGCGCGTAATTGTAGAGAGAATCTCCTTTGTAGTTGCAGTCTTTCATTGTTGTACAGTAAAACAGCTGTGGCATGCATGTAGATTTGCACCAAGTATTTCGCAGCTGCGCTTGCAATTAACTAGATATTATTTTCAGTGCTGTAACAGTGAAGACGAAAGGAGTGTGATAGCGCCACCATGTATGTAATGAATTAACTAATTTTCAAAGTAATAATTTGGTAATTGTGCATAGGGAAATGGAGCGGGCTGCAAATAATGGTGTAGGCAGTGAAACAATTAGTTAACAAGGAAGCATTAGCGATCGATCGGTCGGCAACAGCTCGCCTCAGGATTCCGAAATGACGGGATACAATCTTGCAAATACTGTAGATTCAGGTTTTGGGTCCTCACCGTTTTCTCAAATAAATCAAGACACATTTTCTGCTTTTCAAAATGCGAATATTGCCGGTTCAAATGCACTGCCGAATAGGACTAACGAACATGTTTCAGACACCAGTGCACTGGAATTACAGTTAATGCAACAAATGGGACAAAGGCTACAAAAGTTAGACATAACACTTGAACAAAATCAGAAACAAATGGGACAAAATCTTCAAAAGTTAGAGATACAGTGGAACAAAATCTTAAAAAGTTAGACACAATGAAACAAAACCTTCAAATGTTAGACTCATTGGAACATACGCTTGAACAAGCACGTGAAGATTTAACTACTGAATTACATAAAATCGAATCGAAATGTCAAAAAGTCTGTAATGACGTGAAACCACAAATTTGTGAGCATTTCCAACCTATTTTTTCGTGGCATGAAAATACATTAGAGAATCACGAATCAGCCATAAAAGAACTGCAAACTATTGTTCATGAAAATCATGAGACCTTGCAAGCTAAAATTGACTCAGTGGCATCTACCGATTCGGTTACGCAACTTGCAAAAACTCAGCAAAACTTAAAGGACACAGTAGATACGATTTCAAACAAATGGACATTCTGAAAACACACTGGGGAAATAAGTACACTATCGGAGAAAGTAGCCGAACTTTCGGATCAGTTCATTAACTTATCTGCAAAGGTAGACGATGATCTGAATGAGACAGAAAAGTGCGAACAAATTAGGAAATTCAATCAAAATCAGAATCAAATTAATACACAACACCAAAGAGAAATCCGGGAAGTACAAGATCAGCTGACACAGGTAATACAAGAATTACGTATTTCAGAGGACACTCGCGCTCCAACACGGGAAGAGGGACTTAGAAATACGGAAAAGCCACAAAATAATAACACAGGGCATTTTGCAAATTATGAAAGAAATTGGCAATGTGCACCGAATTTTGAGATGGAACCGCCGGCACGACGTAACAATGACCGGTATGCTACCCGCCGACACGATGATTTTGACTATAAGCTGTTCATTACTACACGTAAATTCAAAACATTTAAGAATTCTGGCAACGACAGTCATCCACAAGCGTGAATCCATCAATTCTATCATTGTTTTCCTCCCAACTGGTCATTAGAGCACAGATTAGAATTTTTGTGTGGCTATTTAGAGAATGAACCAGCTGTAAGAATGCGATCGGTCATTCGCGATTGTCACAGTGCAGGAGAATTTTATCATGCCTTCCTCTCAGCATATTGGTCTCAAGCTACACAAGACCGAGTAAAAGATAGCAAAAAATGGTTCAAATGGCTCTGAGCACTATGCGACTTAACATCTGTGGTCATAAGTCGCCTAGAACTTAGAACTAACTAAACCTAACTAACCTAAGGACATCACACACATCCATGCCTGAGGCAGGATTCGAACCTGCGACCGTAGCAGTCGCGCGGTTCCGGACAGAGCGTCTAGAACCGCGAGACCACCGCGGCCGGCTAAAAGATAGCATCATAATGATGAAACATTTAGAACAATCTGAATTTTCCAGTCTTGTCAAATATTTCGAAGACATGTTACATAAGAATCACTATCTTTCAAACCCATGCAGCCCCTCAGAACTCATCCGCATTTGCTTAATCAAATTACCTGAACATTTACGACATATTATTTTAGCAGGACGATGCAAAGACGACATTGAAGCTTTTCAGGGACTGATACAAGAACTGGAAATTGACACTGACAATCGCGGAGCTCGAAAACAGGAGCACAACAATTACAGTTCACACCTGTCACAATTCCGCGATGACAGAAATAATACATGACAAGGCTATTCGTACAACGTAAGTCGTGACCAAAACAGACACCAACCGTATGACAACCGTTGGCAGAGTAGTAATAATTACAGGGAAAGGTCACCTCTCCGCGGTAATGACTATCACAGAGACTACCATAGAAACAGACAATATGGAAACCAAAATAATTATTATCAAGGGAGACAGAATAACTTAAGACGCAACGGTCCAGCGCGCAGTTACGATTCAGGGAGAAATTCTCCACCACGTGACCGACAAGAAAGAAACTATGGAATCTACCGACATGACGACAGACGATATGATCGTAACGACAGACCTGAATTGCAGCAGAACTGGCGGGATTCAAAGAGAGCAGGGCCCTCTCGACGAGGTGAATTTGTAGAAGTTAGGTCTCCAAATCCCAATAACGACGCGCGCCAACAATGACACAATAGGCAATGACTCATACCGCTGGCAGCCACAAAACGTACTTATGAAACTGACGACGCAGCTGCCGTAGCTAGTAATTACGTAAAAATGGAAGACATTAGGGACATCTTACTCCAGGAACACGACGTAAAACATAACAATATTGCATATCCTGTGATTCACATTACTATAAATTTGCTGCAGTACTTGACTCTGGCAGTCCCATTTCAGTAATTAGTGAAACAGCTTTTATCAAATGCAACAAATCGAACGATTGCCCCACACTTCCGTTATGTGAGATTAAATTACAAGGTGCAATCTTTGGGAAAAGTGTAGATGTACGCCAACAAACCAACTTAGAAATCTCTTGTCAAAGCCACAGCTTCTCTATGAACTTTCTTATTGTTCCATTGTTGTCGACGGAAATTATATTGGGAGTAGACTTTTTCAATGAATACAAAGCAATCTTAAACTTTCACGATGCTGAAATAAGTTTAGAGAAAGAAGGTAAATCAATAGGTTTGAAATTTGAAGATTGGTTCCCAAACCAGGACGAGGAAATTAATCGGCTTTACCTCCTGTTAGACAACAGTCCGGAATTTTCTACGGAACTAGACATTAACAATCACTCTGCAAGTACTGACAGGGATGATATCGGCAGCATATTTGAAACTAATGAGTTAATTCAGAATAAAATTCAAACAATTGAGGATTGTAATGACACTTATAGACAAACTTTTTTGAGATTTTACAATCATATTCCTCAGTTTTTACTCACAAAACAGGAACAATCAAGGGATTTCAATACCAATTTTATGTTCGTGAGCATACTAAATTTTGTGTTAGACCGTACGTAATTCCGATGCATTATAGGGACCGTGTTAGAACAGACGCATTATGGAGACCGTGTTAGAACAGAAATACAATCTATGCTTGACGAAGGAATTATTGAGCCTGCAGTAAGCTCATACAACAATCCATTACATGTTGTTGAGAACAAAAATGGATCGATCAGGCTTGTCTTAGATTCCAGACAAATCAATACTATCATCATTCCTGAAACAGACAGGCTGCAGATGATGGAAGATCTTCTTCAAAATTTTAATGGTGTAAAAGTGTTGTCTTCTATTGATCTTAGATGCAGCTTTTATCAGATCGAACTTCATCCAGAATGTAGAAAATACACAGCTTTTCTTTGTTTCGGCGTTTGTTATCAATTTCGGAAACTTCCTTTTGGTTTGAACATTTGTTCGGCAGCATTCATTCGCGGGCTACATTCCATATTACCTGATTTCTTAAAACGTCACATCACCTTATATGTGGATGATATTCTAATAGCAGAAGCCTCAGGGAACAACATAATCGCATTGTCAACAGTTTGTTACGTATTTTTGCAGAATCTGGAATTACAGTTAACTTGGAAAAGTCTAAATTCGGTAGGTCAATGGTGAGGTTTTTGGGACATATTATTTCTTCTGAAGGCATTCAGCCGGATCCTGAAAAGTTAGAAGCAATCAGAGCCATTCCAGTTCCATCAAAAAAAGACAAGTCCGCAGTTTTCTAGGTCTCGTCAATTTTTACCGTCGTTTTCTGAATATGGAAATTCTTGTTACACCAAAACTTTGTTCTCTCACTGGAAAAAATACTATTTGGAACTGGGGCGAACAAGCACAGTTGGAATTCAATTCTTTGAAAGAATCGCTACTTAACGCGCCAATACTAACTCATCCAGATCTCTCACAAGGTTTTTGCCTTAGCACGGATTCTTCTAAAGTCGGTCTAGATGCCCATTTATTTCAAGAAAATGACACTACCATTCAGAAAACCATTGCTTTTGCTAGCCGAGTGCAAACAAAATCTGAAAATAATTATTCCATTACTGAATTAGAAGCTTTAGCTATCGTTTGGGCATTTAACAAATTCCGTTTCTTTCTTTATGGTAAGTATGTAATAGTATACAGTGATCATCGTGCATTACAATTTCTTATGTCTTCAAAATTAAATCATGACAGGTTAAAACGTTGGGCATTGTTTCTGCAAGAATTCCACTTCACAATAGTCTACATTCCCAGTAAGGAGAACATCTTGCAGACGCACTGTCACGCTCACCGGCTGGGCTTGAGAAAAGTAACACAGAAAGCAACCTCGAGAAAAACTTCAGTATTCTTTACATTCAGAAAGTCGTCTTTGAAAACTTCATCACCACATCTTTAAAGGACATTGCTCATGAACACGATAAAGATCCGATTTGGAAAAACATCAAAAGTAAATGGCATGAAAAGCCGCACACTCAGATTCGGCACTATTATCTGGTTAGAAACAACATACTCTTCAAACGCTGCACTGTTGATGACAAGCTATGCGTACTCTGCATTCCAGACGGTTTTGTTAATAAGCTCATTTGGTACATTCATTTCAGCTACGCACATTTTGGTCCACGAAAATGTTATCATATTCTTCGAACGACTTCTTATTTTAACAATATGGAAAAGAGAATTCGAAGAGTCTTTTCTATTTGTAAACTTTGTCAAAAGGCGAAACCATCTACTATCTCACATCGTGCTCTGTTGTTTCCTATCATTCCTTCTAAATTAAAAGAATTTGCTGCTGTTGATCTCTTGGGACCCCTTGTCAGAACATCGAATGGATTTTCGTACGTTCTAGTTGCTGTTGAACTTACTTCAAAATTTGTTTCTTTCACTCCGTTACGTAAAGCCGGACGGTCTGTATCCAACGCCTTTGTTAAAAATCTCTTACGTGAAGTTGGACACGTTAGTAAAGTCATTTCAGACAACGGATCGCAATTCAGATCTGGTGTTCGGTCACGCATGCTGCGGAACCATAAAATCAAACCTGCTTTTATTTAATTGTACTCACCACACTGTAACCAGTCTGAATGGATTATGAAAGAAATCAATAAGCTTTGCAGACTTAATTGTCACAGAAAGCATCAGCATTGGGACAGACATTTACACTTATTTCAAAACGTGCTGAATGAAATGCCTCATGACTCCACTGCTTTACCACCTATTCTTGTACTGAAGAATGAAGAACCACCGAACAGAATCAGAGAGCTTGTACCTTTTCCGAATACACGTAAACGTCGACAAAGACATAATTGATTTGGCTATTAAAAATATAAATTCTGCAGCAGACAAAAGGAGAAGACTACACGGTAAAGCAAATGCAAAGAAATTATATATTGGTCAGATAGTTCTCATTAAAGCTCATTCATTGTCACATAAGAAGAAACACTTCAGTCACAAATTCTTTATGATTTATAAAGGACCTTACCGAATCCGACGTATACCACATGATAATTGCGTTGAAGTTGAAACTCTGCGTACTAGGAAGAGTAAAGCGTTACACCACATTTCACATGTAGAACCGTTTATTGAAAGATAATCTGCTTTTTAACTTTGTCTTTGCCATAGAACTTATCACTTCAAGTTACTAGTATGCGTTGTCACACTTTGAAACTGTTATCATGCAACAATGTTTTGAAGATAACTATCTAGTCTAGAACCTACGGAACATACAATAATTACCACTGCATTGTGATAGTGAACAGAGGACACAGTGTTACTGTGTGTGTACATTATTGCTTGATAGTTGCACGATTACTAACGACTATAAGGCTTACATACTTAGAACATATACTGCTAATGAGATTTTAATGCAACATTATGGTTTGCTTGAAAAGACATTCCTTATTTCAAGTAGTTTTTGTGACATTAAAGATGACTTAGTATTTGGTTTATTTGACAGCTACACGATTTTATCACGACTCAATAACGAGTGACAATTTACAGTGTTGCTTATACGGTGTTTCTGTTTTATATCTGCACAGTTTTTTTGAATTCTTCTGGAAAAGAAAACATGTTTTAGTATTAACTTTTGTGGTATAGCTACAATGAGACAGCCTTTTCCGCAGCACAACAATACGTTACAGCACAGTACTTTCTTCATCACGGCAATAAGCGTAATAACTAAGATATTTATACGCAAAGCACTTCACTTTTGTTTATCATGAGGTAAGTACATTGACTTCTGCAGAACTTAGCTTTCGGAGGACGATAACTACTACATGTCCACAAAATTATCTTCCAGCAAGACGCACATTTAGCGCTACAGGACACACATTTGAGTGATTAATTTTGTACTTGAACCATTTCTTTATCAAGATTTTTCAATTACAAGAAAGTTTTCCGTGATACATTTCATTCCATTGCTTTAATCTGTAACACCTGAGGGTATAATTACATTAACCGTCAGGGGGGTACACGTTTACTTTGTGTACCATATGTGTGGCACGCACAAGGAGCCCTAGCTAATATGGTATTTGGTTATACAACTTTACACGTCTGTGTCACATTTCTCTAACACATAATTACACAGCTATCTGATAATTTAACTGAGAGAGACAAACATTTTCTTACTACTTCAGTGACAAACGTTTACGTAATTACACCTTGGAAAACTTTACACTTATGAAATTGTATTTTCTCTGTACTTTGTGAATTGTTCATATTTTTTTCCGAACCATTGTGATACTATGAGAGCTTTGAATGATGTATTTGGTATGAGATCATGATTTTTAAAGTACGTTTGAGGTAGATGACACTATTGAAATGAGCTGAGAATTTTTTTTTAGGTTTTGAAATTTTTGCAGAAAGCTATGACGTTTTTGAGATTTGACTGAGGTATTATGATGTTATTATTACGACGACAATGTGAATTATGCTGCTGAGGTATGTTTAAGTTGATGCTATATGAGTTATTTGGTTATGCTACGTATCTGTTATGATGAAATATTGAAGAAGTGTCGACGAATATGTATATGTGTAATAAGGTAAGGAATAATGAATAGTGGTTAGGGACTCTGGTTTGTGAAAAAGGATGTAGGAAACCTAGAATCGTAATTAAGAGTTATGAAATGTGTGTATATGCGTGAATGCATCACTATGCTGGCGATATTTTTTTGGACACTATTATATTTAAAGGATTTTGTTTCTACAGATTTGTAACGCAAATTCTTGACCTGTGAACTATTTTTATATGAGACTGTCACTGTAGCGGAAACTGCTGTCGTAAATATTTAGGTAAGAGAGTTAAGCGACCACCTGCACGTAATGCGTCGTAGGCACCCAGCTGCACGACAGACGCCTTGAAAAAAGCCATTAGTGTGTGCCTGTCAGAGGCACAGGTGGAGAGAAAAAAAGAGGCCATTATCCTCGCTATTGACATTCCTTTGTAGAAAGCATCGCAAATACGACACCCTCAAACTTGAAAACATGATTATACTTTAGAGTTCTTAATATTTACTGAAATGAAATGATGAGAAACGTTTCATGTCTATTGTCTTGTTAGTTGGAAGATTGTTTACTGCATTATGAAATGCCTTATGGTTAGCGAATGACGTTTCAGTAATCGGTAATTATTGTAGTCGGTAATCAATTCACACAGGACATACAATTACGTTATCATTTGGTTACACACAGCTCCTTTTTGTGAGGGCACACGTTAAGAAATTTGGATAGCCATAAAAAAAGAAGGCAAAAACCCTTATTCGATCTGAATAGAAATATCTTCAGTAGAATGAAGAACCAGCCAAAGTTTAACATTTCACTTTTAATTGGTTTCCGGCTGACACCCATTTTCAAATCATCGTTAAAATGGTATTTACGAAAATGCAAAAATCATTTCAAATTGTATACATATTATGAGTGTATTTCATTTTTGACATAGCTTCTGCATTTTCGGAAATACCATTCTGACTACCTGTTGCGATGATTTGAAAACGGGTCAGGGACCGAAACCAGTCATCCTAAGAATAACAAGGAAAGTGAAATTTGTGGCTCTGGCTGATTTTTCATTGTACTGATTAATAGAACCTGCTGACCTACAATTATTCCAGTACGCTGGACGTAAGTTCAGAAATATTTTCAACAATAAGTTTTGAGCAGGTACAGAAAGTATGAATAGGACGAACTACTTTTCAGATAACATTTTTCGTGATATTAATGCGGTCATAAAGATTCAAAACAGTAAGAGCAAAGTAAATAATATGCACATGAAACCACGCATAAGCAGTAACAAAATTAGATTTCTTAAATATCTTAGTTAGATACAAAGATACTGTTGTACATTAATATGAAATTTTACAACATTTAGCAATTCCACTACTTGCACTGAAATATTTCATGAGTGCTGCACACGCTTTTCCAACGGGGCTCCGAGTTTATGCTTTATTCCAGTATTTTACTCGTTCATTTATAGCACAGTACTATGGTAAGAAATTAAAATGTGGAAAACGAATCTATCCTTAGTTATATGAAATAGTGTAATGATAGTATTGACACAACTATGAAAATGACAGACAATAACTTCACTCACTAACATATCAGCTGATGCATGCATTTCCATATCTGTTGTTGTAGTGGACTTCAGTCCTAAGACTGGTTTGATGCAACTTTCCATGCTACTCTATCCTGTGCCAGTCTCATCATTTCCGAATAACTACTGCAACCTACATCTTTCAGGATGTGCTTGCTGTTTTCATCTCTTGGTCTCCCTCTACGATTTTTAACCCAACGCCCTCAAGTACTAAACTGGTGATCCACCATGTCTCAGAATGTGTCCAATCAACCGATCACGTTCTGCAACAAATTTCTGGTCTCCTCTATTTCATTCAGTACTTCCTCATTAGTTACGTGATCGACTCATCTAATCCTCAGCATTCTTCTGTAGCATCACATATCGAAAGCTTCTATCCCCTTCTTTTCTAAACTGTTTATCGTCCATATTCACTTCCATAGACAGCTACACTCCAGACAAAACCTTCAGAAAAGATTTCCTTACACTTAAGTCTGTATTTGATGTTAATAATTTTCTCTGCTTCACAAATGCTTTTCTTACAATTGCCAGCCTACATTTCATATCCTCTCTACTTCGGCCATTATTAGTTACTTTGCTGCCCAAATAGTAAACTCATCGACTATGTTAAGTGTCTCATTTTCTAATCTGATTTCTAGCATCACCTGATTTAATTCGACTATATACCATTATCCTTGTTTTACTTATGTAGATATCCATCTTATAGCCTCCTTTAAAGACACTGCCCATACCGTTCAACTGCCATGACAGAATTACATTATCACCAGGAAACCTCTGAATTTTTGTTTCTTCTCACTGAACTTTCATTCCTACCCCAATTTTTCTTTAGTTTCCTTCACTGCTTGTTCCATGCACATATTTATAACATCAGGGATAGGGTACACTCCTGTCTCACTCCCTTTTCAACGACTGCCTCCATTTGATGCCTCTCGACTCTTATAACTGCCTTCTGGTTTCTCTACAAGCTGTAAATACCCCTGCTAAAATCAGAATTTTAAAGAGAGTATTCCAGTCAACGTTGTCAAAACCTTCTTCTAAGTCTACAAATGCTATTTAAATGTAGGTTCGCCTTTCCTTAACATATCTTCTAAGATAAGTTGTAGAGTCAGTTTTGCCTGACGTTTTCCTACATTTATCCGTAATCCACACTGATCTTCCCCGATGTCAATTTCTGCCAGTTTTTGCATTCTTCTGTAAGAAATTCGTGTAAATTCGTGTTAGTATTTTGCAGCCATGACTTGTGGCACTGACCGTTCCGTAATTTTTACACCTGTAAGCAACTGCTTTACTTGATATTGGGATTGCTACAGTCTTCTTGAAGTCTGAAGGTATTTCGCCTGCCTCATACATCCTGCACACCCAATGCAAGAGGTCTGTCTTGGGTGGCTCTCACAGGGCTATCAGTAGTTCTGGCGGAACACCATCTACTACCTGGGCCTTGCTTCGACCCAGATCTTTCAGAGCTTTGTAAGATTCTTCTCGCAGTATCATACCACCCATTTCATCTTCATCTATGTCCACTTCCCTCTCTATAACATTGCTTTCAAGTTCATCTCTCTTGTACAGACCCTCTTTATATCCTTCCACCTTACAGTTTTCCCTTCTTCGGTTAGGACTGGTTTACCATTCCTTCATCTGCTTCTCTTTTCCCCAAAGGCCTCTTTTATTTTCCTGTAGGCGATACCTATCTTTACAGCTGTGAAATATGCCTCTTAATCCTGACACTTGTCCTCTAGCCATTCCTGCTTAGCAGTTTTGCACTTCCTGTCGATCTCATTTTTCAATGTATATTTTCCCATTCGTCTGATTCATTTGCAGCATTTTTAAATTTTCTCCTTATCATTTAAATTCAATTCCTCTTGTGTTATCCAAGGATTTTTAATAGACCTTGTCTTTTTAGCTATTTGATCCTCTCCTGCTTTCATTATTTCATCTCTTAAACCTATCCATTCGTCTTCTACTGTTTTCCTTTCCCCTGTACTAGTCAACCGTCTCCTAATGCTCCATCTGAAATTCTCAACTACCTCTGGTTCTTTCAACTTATCCAGGTCCCATCTCCTGCCACTGCTCTTCACAGTATATCTATCTTAGACCTATCCATTTCCCTTTTCTACATTTTCTAACCTACCTGTCAGATTTAGGGGTCCAGCACTCCACGGTCCGATCCTTAGAACGCCAGTTTTGCTTCTCCTGAACTACTGAGTAGTCCCTGCCCGGAGATCCGACTCGGGGACTATTTTACCTCCGAAATATTTTATCCAAGAGTATACCATAATCATTTAAGCATACAGTGGAGATGCATGTCGTCGGGGAAAATTACTGCTATAGTTTCCCCTTGCTTTCAGCTTGCAGTTTGGACACAGCAAGGCCGGTCTGTGTAATGTTACAAGGCCTGATTAATCAATCATCCAGACGGTTGACCCTGTAACTACTGAAAGGACAGCTGCTCCTCCTCAGGAACCGCACGTTTGTCTCCCCTCTCAACTGATACCCCTCCGCTGTGCTTGCACCTACGGTGTGGTTGTATCCCTGAGGCACGCAATCCACCCCACGGATAACAGGGTCCCTGGTCCAGGGGGGTTTCCACACCTATGATATACTATTTCTGAACACTTTAATCTTCTGTGTCGAGATGGATGTCACCGTTTGTTCTGCCCATGCGATCTCTTTCCCACGGCGAGGCACTTTCTGTCAGGATATCTCCAATAGCTGTGCCATTGATACAGGTATGTCAGTCGTCCATATTTTTTCAGTATGATCCGAGGCTATGTTTTCTACCAACACGTTATAAGTCTCATTAATCCTAAGTTAGATTCTTTCTAGCTCTTGCCTGAAGCGGTCTGTATTTCTGGGAAGTGAATATTATAATCGTCATTAATAGTTCAATTTCCTCCTTCAAGGACCTGGATACTCTAAATTTCTAAGACTTGGACCAGGTGCAGTTCCAGACCAAGATAAATCTCTTGAGAATACGAAGCGGAAAATAAAGTAAATAAAAAAATTAACTTATCAGTACTTTCAAACTCCGTAATTGCCTCTTATTGCAGCCCTTTGGGTCAAAGGTGCCTACAGTGCAAAAGCATGGCACCTTGCGACGTCACCCAAGGGCTCAACGACGATTCAAACACCAAGGTGTTGAAAAATTCGAAAAAACGGTCAAACACAGAAGTTCATGTGAATTATAAAATAGATTGATGGTGTCACACAGACACCAAATACCACCAAAATTGTGCCCAGCGTCGCCGTGGGCGTATCACAAGATGGGAAGATCGTCACAGCCCCTCTTGCCCACCTTTCGCCCCTTCTTTGACGACTCAGCGATTCCAGCGTTGAACTCTCGCAGTTTCCTTATGAGTGGCTAAAGAAAACATTTCAAACACCGCCGCTCAGAGTACACACGAAATGGCCTCAGGAGGATTCATAAAAGGTGTCAGTGAAACTACTCCTATCCTTTGGACATGGATACCCACATATTTCGCTGTCGAAAACGACAGTTCGCAGTGCAAAAAGCAACTGGACGACATTCGTGACGACCTTTGACAGTATTGACACCCCCTTGGTGATTAAACATTTCTCGGCGGACATCACTGGGCTGCAACCCCGCTGAACATGATCCCACCTCCTTGAAGTCCAATGACAACAATATTTGCTCTCGAGAGTGGGACCACTACGGACTGTTTAAAACCATTCAACGAAATATGAATGTGATCTGAAGAAACTTATGCTTTTTCAGTGCCCCGGCTCCACCCATTTCGTGGGTTAATCACAGAGGGATTCGAGGTTGACAAGTACATTAATAAAACTGTGGAGAATCCCTCTAAGGCCCCCTATATCGGCAATAATCTCAGTGGCACCTGCCCACATTAATTACGAATTTTAAAAATGTGCCCTTGTAGCGAAATCCTGTGAAGTAGTGCTGGGCATCTGCAGGTGGGCAAATGTAGGTGTGTCAAGTGGTTGCCTACCTGCAGGTGCCTAGCACTACTTCACAGGCTTTCTCTCTCTGCAAAGACCCATTTTTCAAATTCTCAATAAATGTAGGTGACTGACAGGGAGCGTTTTGCTGAACTGTGACGGCGGGGAGGGGAGGGGGGGGGGGTTAGGGGGATCCTTGCCATTTTATTCATGCCTGTATCAATGCTGTATGTCTCCATAATAACACCATAGGAGTGCATGAAAGAGGAACACTGTGAAAGCATAAGCACAGTTTCTTTGCTTCGGATCATGTCCAAGTTTTGTCGAATTGTGTTAGAAATTTCCAATATGTGAACTGTCGTTTTCGACCGCGAAATGTGCGGGAATCAAGGAAAGGGTGGTTTCATTGACGCCATTCATAAACCCCCTGAGGCCATTTAGTGTCCATTCTGACCTCCATTGTGTCTGAAATGTTTTCTTCGGCCACTCATAAGAAAACCGCGAGTAGGCGCCACGGGTTGACCTTCATCAAAAGATGGGGTGAAATATGGGTGTGAGGGGTAGTGAAATCCTACCAATCGTGCGACAAGTCCACGGTGGCTTTCGGCAGAGTTGTGGAGAAATATTGTGCCAATGTCACGCCATTAACTCATTTTATATGTCACGTGGACTTCTGAGCTCTGGCCTTTTTTTCACAGATGTCGACACCTTCATGTTTCAAGCTTCCACGAGACCCAGGGGGACTCGGCAATGCGCCACGTTTTTTCACAGTTACTAAGGAAGATTGCAGGCATCTTTTAGTGAAATTTAAGACTTAAGCGTAGCAGTGGGAGACAATTTAAAAAAACTAAACTCCGTCCGAACAGGCCTTGGGAGGCCCAGCAGTACCGACCGGCCGCCGTGTCAGGCTCAGTCCACACGCGTCACTGGATGCGGATATGTACGGGCATGTGGTCAGCACACCGCTCTCCCGTACGTATATCAGTTTACGAAACCGGAGACGCCACTTCTCAATCAAGTAGCATCTCAGTTTGTCAGTACACAATTAAGGGGTTTCGAAAACGTGATCCGTTAAATCTGATACGTAGTGTTATTAGTATAGCTCTGATAACAGTGTTTATCTAGTGCATGAGCTTCAAGCTAAAATTCGTAACTGTTCACAGTTGATGAAAGTTCAAGCCACACAGAGATTATATGAATCCCGAAGATTAATTATTCATCATCATCATCATCATCATTTAAGACTGGTTATGCCTTTCAGCATTCAGTCTGGAGCATAGCCCCCCTTCTAAAATTCCTCCACGATCCCCTATTCAGTGCTAACAGTGGTTCCTCTTCTGATGTTAAGTCTACTACTTCAAAATCATTCTTAACCGAATCCAGGTACCTTCTCCTTGGTCTGCCCCGACTCCTCCTACCCTTTACTGCAGAACCCATGAGTCTCTTGGGTAACCTTGCTTCTCCCATGCGTGTAACATGACCCCACCATCTAAGCCTGTTTGCCCTGACTGCTACATCTATAGAGTTCATTCGCAGTTTTTCTTTGATTTCCTCAGATTAATTATTGCACTGCAAAATAACAAAACCAGCCACTTCGAGATAAAGCGATTCCAAACACTGAGATTCAGTTTATGATCTAATTGCGTAATCGTCTATCCAAAATCTTATCTTCCTCAAAGATCAGCTCTACCAATCAGAAAACACTAATCAAGCAATGAAATTCTTCTTACTTCTTAACACTGCAGAGTTCCAGAAGAACTTCAATTAAAATCAGTTACAATACGAACAATCATTGTAATAGCCTTGGGCTGTCGCATCAGTATTTCCTCAATAAAATACAATGTGAAACTGAAATTGCCTAAGTACCATTTCATGGTTTTCATGTCGCTGGATTGGCCTCAATACTGAGTTACATAAAAATCTTTCTGCAACATTCGTCACACTCGTAGCAAGCTTTCCGAGCAGCAATAATTTACAAGAAATCTCACTGACTTGCATCGTATTCAGGACGCACTAGGCGATCCGTCTCATACCTTGAGTTGGTATGAACAGAGCGACAGGTGGCGACAGTGAAGTGATCAGTGACGGTAGTCTGCCTGTGGAGGCCTTACTCCATAGCTGGGCGTCTACGTCCTCGCCAGTGGTCACGCTTATAACATAGTTTAAACGACAGAAGAAGAAGGCCTGCTCTACATCAGGTGCAGTTCAAACACTTGGGTTTGGATAACTCTAGATTAGTATTGTTGTTAAGACACAAGAAGCTGTATTCAAAATACGCTTCAATGTTATTAATTTACCATAATATTCCGTAGTTAGTGCTAACAACAGCACTGTAAGGTGAGCGTAGGCTCTAGGTATACTAAGCCTGAACCACACCTGCAGGAAATGGAAGAAATAAAATACAGGCAGCTGGCCTTGGAGCGTAGACTCCATGCGCATATCAAGGCCATTAACGGAGCACCTGCGGAGTTGTTGTTTCCTGTTTTCAGTTCTTTCTTACTGACACTATTCTTTAATTGGAGTTCTTCAATTTACTGCAATTTACTGCAAAATTTGTATGTTCTAAACTGAGTAGTAATAGACGGCACAAATTGCTGGAAGAACTATCACCCTTCATATTATAGCTGTACATTCGAACCACACTTTACATGCGCACTGCGACTGATGCTATAATTGCGTCCCTTTTTATTATTGTAACTACGAGTGACATTTGTGTTATTATTTAAACATATTGTCTGTCACAGCACCCAGACGACATGTGATGTACCATCTCTTTAATTAGCCAAGTAAGAAATGGTGTTCAAGTTCAGCCGTCTTCCATACCTCTCACTAATATCCGTAGCAGTCCTACTATAATATGGTCACCCTGTAACACAAGCATAAATCCTTAAATGCGAATCATCTGCCTCTCTGACTGCTCGTTTCTTGAACACCTAGCATCAGTTCAACGTACCTTGAACTAAAGGCACATCCTCACAACAAGATTGAAAACAATGAACATAATTACACAAACACACATAACGACTGAGGTAGAAAGATAAATCTGTCCTCTTACGATCATTTACATCTACAGGGTGAGTCAAAAAGGACTTTACAACAGAAATTTATGGAAGTAACTTACATAATCCGAAGATGGAGATGTGTCATTTTATAGCACACAGCCTCACTTTTGATTCAAGTAGTGCATCAGGAGCGCCAGTTTAGTGCACAGTTCAAATGAGTACTTCCACTAGTGTGCCCTTAGCAAATTTAAACTGCATGGCCCTTTTTTCTTCATGGAGAAAACTCTCACTGATATTGTGTCTCTAGTTATGCTTGAAAGCATCTTCATTCCACAGATTGATGAAAGTGACCGAGATGGGATGGTTTACTGCTAGCAATGGTGCACCACCCGATCCACGCGGAAATTCCAGGTTTCCTCGATAACGCTTCCCAAGTCGATGGATTGGCCGTGAAGTGCCAATCGCTTAGCCACCTCGCTCCCCATATTTGACACCACTTGATTTCTTTCTCTGGGATTTCGTTGAAGACCATGTGTATGTTCCTCCCCTATGAAGAAATTTGGCCGTCATGAAAAACAGAAGCCACAAGTTACTCCAGACTTACTGTAACGAGTGTGGGAAGAAATTGATTACATCACAAATGGTAGTCACATCGAATGAAAATGCCATCTGACACTTTTACGTGAAGCTTGAGGTTGCTTGCTTAATAATGATACAATTGCCGATGCTATGATTTGTCTCAATAAACTTCCATATGATTCCAAAACTATAAAGTCCTTTTTTACTCACCCTGTATAATACACATGAGATGAAGTCATACAGTGTAATATAACGACAACACAAAATATTTGAGAACACTTAAAGAAGAAAACACTATCTACCATGAAGAAATAAAAAATGATGCACTTTTATTTACCTGCAGCAGTTCCTGAACCCTTACTTCCTCATACCCACGTAAACGTCTTATTTAAATTTTCATACCAGCCTTGTAAACTCTGAGCCCCTCTGTGAAAGAAGCTGCTCTAAAACAAAATCTAATGATCCAGTTTTCTAAGAGCACTTATCCATCCTCCAGCGCTCTAGCTAGCTATGACAAACTCCCTTTGACAGTATACCTTCTACTGTGAATACCTCTGTGGAGCACTATAAAATGTACCTATGCAGCGACAACATGTGATGAATACTCTGGCGCCTGCAGATAGGCAACCCTTTGACACCACTCTGATACTGCATGCCTACTAGGAGGGGCAGAGCAACAGGGTAGCTTGCCTGCAGGCGCCTATCGCTCTCACTGTGATTTGCTGCCGTGTAGATTCCTTCCTAAAATCATTAGGGGAAGTGGCAACAAAACGACTATTCACGTTGGTGTGTAGAATATATGAGTCTGGCGCCATACCATCTGACTTTCGGAAAAGCTTGATCCACACAAATCCGAAGACGGCAAGAGCAGACAAGTGCGAGAATTATCGCACAATCAGATTAACAGCTCGTGCATCGAAGCTGCTTACAAGAATAATATAAAGAAGAATGGAAAAGAAAATTGAGATTGCGCTAGGTGACGATCAGTTTGGCTTTAGGAAAAGTAAAGGCACGAGAGAGGCAATTCTGACGTTACGGCTAATAATGGAAGCAACGCTAAAGAAAAATCAAGGCACGTTCATAGGATTTGTCGACCTGGAAAAAGCGTTCGACAATATAAAATGGTGCAAGCTGTTCAAGATTCTGAAAAAAGTAGGGGTAAGCTATAGGGAGATACGGGTCATATACAATATGTAGAACAACCAAGAGGGAATAATAAGAGTGGACGATCAAGAACGAAGTGCTCGTATTAAGAAGGGAGTAGGACAAGGCTGTAGCCTTTCGCCCCTACTCTTCAATCTGTACATCGAGGAAGCAATGATGGAAATAAAAGAAAGGTTCAGGAGTGGAATTAAAATACAAGGTGAAAGGATATCAATGATACGATTTGCTGATGACATTGCTATCCTGAGTGAAAGTGAAGAAGAATTAAATGATCTGCTGAACGGAGTGAACAGTCTAATGAGTACACAGTATGGTTTGAGAGTAAATCGGAGAAAGACTAAGGTAATGAGAAGTAGTAGAAATGAGAACAGCGAGAAACTTAACATCAGGATTGATGGTCACGAAGTAGATGAAGTTAAGGAATTCTGCTTCCTAGGCAGTAAAATAACCAATGACGGACGGAGCAAGGAGGACATCAAAAGCAGACTCGCTATGGGAAAAAAGGCATTTCTGGCCAAGAGAATACTACTATCAAACACCGGCCTTAATTTGAGGAAGAAATTTCTGAGGATGTACGTCTGGAGTACAGCATTGTATGGCAGTGAAACATGGACTGTGGGAAAAACGGAACAGAAGAGAATCGAAGCATTTGAGATGTGGTGCTATAGACGAATGTTGAAAATTAGGTGGACTGATAAGGTAAGGAATGAGGAGGTTCTACGCAGAACCGGAGAGGAAAGGAATATGTGGAAAACACTGATAAGTAGAAGGGACAGGATGATAGGACATCTGCTAAGACACGAGGGCATGACTTCCATGGTACTAGAGGAAGCTGTAGAGGTCAAAAACTGTAGAGGAAGACAGAGATTGGAATACGTCAAGCAAATAATTGAGGACGTAGGTTGCAAGTGCTGCTCTGAGATGAAGAGGTCAGCACAGGAAAGGAATACGTGGCGGGCCGCATCAAACCAGTCAGTAGACTGATGACCAAAAACAAAACAAAAGATTCCTTTCTGAAAGTGCTCAGTAAAGGTGCGTGGATGGCGCCGAGTGTGCTGCGAGCTGCAAGGTCTTAGAGGGACCATTCTTGGCTTCGTTCACACGTGTGTCAGTATCGCACCCCTCCATGATCACGCCACAGGTGGGTGTGAAGCAAGAGTGCTGTAAAAGCATAAGCACAATTTGTTGATTGCATCTGTTCAGATTTAGAGGATTGGTTCTGAACGATCTCCTGTGGTTCCACCCTGAACATCGGAGTACACTGTGGTAGTACTGCAATGTCCAATGGTGTTCAGTGGGGTCACTGGCCTACGGTGTCCTTGGAGTAGTGTTGAATCACACAGGCGGCCTGCTGACTTTCATACATTTTTCTCTTAAATGTTTACTAGTTTTTGTGTTAACATTCGGCGAAGCTTGCGTGGCGTCGAGATCTTTGGACGACACCACAGGCCTGATCCACATTTTGTGACAAATTGATTTCAGCTTTACATTTCATAGAGACTCGTGTCTGAAACGGGGGAAAAATTAATTAAATAGTAAGTATTTAAGCTCACTCTGCATTTTTATCGTCGTGGGTTTGCTGGGTAAAATGAACATAAGATGATAGACAATGCCATCGTCATGATTCATCGGTGTTGCCGCTGTTTCCATTTCCTTTTTATTTTTTCTACAGTTGCTCCTTCAAAATACTATAAAAAGTTTACCAATATTGTTTTTAAATCAAATGCTGAAAAATATAGCAGAATTTTTATTCTATTTAAAGTTGCGCTTCTCAGAAAAAATGCGAAACATGACGAAAATTCTATTAAATTTAACTTAAAAAAATAAAGCAAGAATATCACCTCGAGCTGTACAATATTATCTCCATTTTGTATTTTTTTTAGGCTTTCACCTGCAATGAATTTTGAGCTAAAAGTCTCAGAATAACCTGGATCTTTAAATCACGGTTTCTCTCTTACGGTAACGCAGAAGCACTTTTTTATCAGAGCTGCGAGTTTGCAACAGGTATTAACTTTCGTCTACTTTAGATGACAAAAAAATTTAACCCCTCAAAAGACGCAAGGTTGGCTGGTGTCCCAAATGAAACAGCCCATGCACTCCGCTTCTCCTGCTGCGTGGAAGCTAAGAAACCCTCCAACATCTCTTACCTCCATGAAGACAGGAGTCAAAATGCTGCAAGACCTTTGCTTGTTAAGGTTATCCTTTCCTCTTCCATCAACGAACATTTCCCAATTCGTCTCATCTAATCTACACAAATTTGTCCTTTTTAAGTTTTCTAACCTACGTGCACGATTAAGGAATATCACATTCTACGCTCCTATCCGTAGAACGCCAGTTTTGGTTCAAATGATTCAAATGGCTCTTAGCACTATGGGACTTAATTTCTGAGGTCATCAGTCCCCTAGAACTTAGGACTACTTAAACCTAACTAACCTAAGGACATCACACACATCCATGCCCAAGGCAGGATTCGAATCTGCGACTGTAGCGGTAGCGCGGTTCCAGACTGTAGCGCCTACAACCGCTCGGACACTCCGGCCGGCAGCCTAGTGACAAAGACCGTAAATAATTAATCTCATATTCCATTGTTTTTTAGATAATATTTTTTAATGATTAAGATGTCTAGTACTTATTACGTATGTTGTATATAAAACGAATAGTTAAATGGTACTGTCGAAACTTCCAAACACCTAATAAGAGAGTAACGTCTGTAGGGAGTAGCTGTTACATCAGTCAGGGGATTTACCATTGGACAAAGAAGGCAAAAGACCCGCCTTTTCGATAGTGTTTTGAAGGAGGGAATGTTACGGTGTTCACATGTTTTCAGCGGACATGAACTAAGCCAGATAAAAGGTGTAAAAAAAATGCTACTTTTGGAATCGACGATTATATAGTAGTCATGCACCGACGTGGCTGGATGTGTTGGACCTATTTCTGTAAGTATCTAAAAGCCAGTTTTTCCAGCTCTGAAATGGACATTGTAGCGAATGTTCTGGAGGGTGGCTGGCCATTTACACTAAGGGAACACTAGCTTACATGGATTATGAATTGTTGTAAGGAGACTAATATTTAACTGATTACAGCTAATCGAAATTACCCGGATTTATAACCGAAGCAATGTAACTGCTCACTGAGGTAACCAAAGACTTAAGCATTTTTATTACAAGTGTTGCGCAATTATTGGATACGTTTTCAAGCAGGTGTTAGGAAAAGTTAAGTTTCCGCTTTGTGAAGCAAGGCTCTTTCAAGTGTGGTGTCTATTTTATTTGAATAATTACTAAGTTTCCACTCTGTGATGCAACACTCTCTCAAGTGTGGTGTTTATTTTGTTTGGATAATTATCTGTTTGACAATTCGAACTGGTCTTACGTGTATTACTGTGTAAGTAATGAGTTTATACCAGTCCTATGTTCCATCTGCTCAAAATATTTCATGTTCACAATTACGAAAGAAAGTTTGTACCATCTAGATTTGCTATATTCTTTCATCATTAACGCAGCTTATCGGTGTAAATGAGGAAACAGCTAGCTGTGGTAAATATCCAGTTGTTGCGGAAGACACAATGAAATTGACTTCAGGAGGTAAATTTCCAAATTCATTCTTAATCAACAGAGGCACTTTGGTGAATAAATTCCAGTGAAAACATTGCTTTCATTGTGTGTGACGAAATTAAAGTTTCAATCAGCACAATAACGTTTCTTGTGTCACTATCCGTTAAATACTGTTTTTCGTTTAATGACAAGTGAACTAGTTCAAAATTTTCATTTATAAAAATGAATCTCGCACTTATAACTAAAAGACACACTCTGAAGTACATTGTGCAGTCAGTACAATGCATTTAAATAGCATGTTTAATTATTGGATAATTCAAATAGGTTCCAATACTTCGGCTAATACTCTCCATTTGTGATGATTGTGTCCAACAATCAGTCATCTCAAAGATAGCCAGCGTTTTTCAGTACCACTAGCATCTCCTCCTCTATTCACATTAAAATTGTAATTAATTATGTAATGTGTGGCAGCTTGTGCATAGTGTAATAGTAAGTTCAGAGCAGCAATTGCATGCATTAGTTACCGATTCAGTCCGATGCCTCAGGATCAAATAAAGGCTAGTCCTAATTAAAATTGAACTAATTAACTGGGACCGAGATGGTCACATTTGAGTCCAAGGAGTTTATTGGCTTAAGGTGGTCTAGCGCTAGTAATGTTGACTATTTTGAAATTTCGCTTTTACAAGAGTCCCATGTCAGAAATTGGAGGCATTGTATTTTGTTTCAGTTCAACGTAATGTGTCTTCTGAAGGCCACGTAGTGATGGTACAACTACCCAGTTTGTTACATAATTTATGATACGTTCACCATCTTCCGAAATAACACATGTGCCATCTCAAAGACAATAAAAAATTGAGACACCGATCATGTTTAGTGGCAGATCACTGCAATATGTCTAAAAAAAGGAACTGGCCCGAGAAAAATCTATGGCAACGCGTCTCCCCGCCCGCTGTTTGTTGATACTAGAGGGCTACTTTATGCAACCTGCTATCTGGATATAATGTGAACCACTATTGAGCTGCGTCCCAATCGAATAGTGTTCCAACATTTTTAAAAATATTGTGCAGTTCACACCGTGAAATGCTTTTCTTAACTCATGTACAACACCTGCTGTCCTCAAAGTATGGTTTGCTATGGTATTAGTTCACAAACAAAAGAATAAATTGCTTTTTCCTTAGATGCTCCTTTCCCACAGCAAATTACATCATCCAAGATTTGTCACTACTCTCGTCTGTATTCCTTCTCAAAAACTTTCGAAAACACTGGTAGCAAAGAAACTGGCCAGTAACTCTGCAAGTTATCTCTTTCACCATTTTTAATGAAGCTGTTTCACTTATGAATATTTCATTCTGCCAGGGAATTGAGAGAATCTGTAAAATGCATTACACAAGTGACTGAGCACAAAAGTAATATATAGTTCTCTGGCTGTCCTGCCTGATTTTTCATAATATCTGTTGAAATCTTAACTCTAATGATTTAGTAACTGATTCAGATACATGTCTGTTTGCTTCCTGTAGCTGCATGTGATGTAGTTGTCTCAGCTATATTTAATGGATTCTACATGTGTACAGTAATACCTAAGTTAGGTATGATATAGCCATTTGTATTAATTACAAATACAGTTGTCAGGTAGGCCAGAGGGGAAGTGTCAGGCATACAGGTTCGCAAGGCGTCCCCACATCTGCCACCGCCACAAACCACAGCCGGCCGTGTCCGCCCTTATCGCACCAGTCTGCACAAGGTAAACACTCCGTTGCTCAGGAGCTAAGTATGGGATTCACTAGACAGTGTTCCCTTCAGCTCTGCTTTAGATTGGAGCTGATGTGTGTAGTGTTTTTCAATACCTCGTGTCAATGTCAGCCACTTACGGCTCGTGTTTTCTTGGGGGTTAAATTCGGGGAAGGCAGATAGACGGTATCGTCCCGCTACATTAGAATAATCAGCGTACATTCAACTGTGTGACTTTATGACACTATCAGTGTGATAATTTTGTGGTACATTTACGTGTGTTGAGTGTGCGTGAAGTTACGTTAGTACTTGTTTTTCTCTTGAGATTACGCTAGTGTAAGAATTGTTTTGGGAAATTACCATGAGTTTATCTTGCTTAAGTTAGGTTTATTAAGATTTTTCTTATCTTTTCATTGCCACTTACGTAACTTAAACCCACTGTATATGTTGATTATTTTAATAGCACTCCGTCTTCAGGCCACGAGTGGCCTACCGGGACAATCCGACCGCCGTGTCATCCTCAGACGAGGATGCGGGTAGGAGGGGCGTAGGGTCAGCACACCGCTCTCCCGGTCGTTATGATGGTATTCTTAAGCGAAGCCGCTACTATTCAGTCGAGTAGCTCCTCAGTTGGCTGAGTGCACCACGAAAAATGGCAACAGCGCATGGCGGCCTGTGTGGTCACCCATCCAAGTGCCAACCACGGCCGATGGCGCTTCGGTGATCTCACGGAAACCAGTGTATCCACTGAGGCAAGGCCGTTGCCCCATTATTATAATAAAAATATTTCAGTTATAATGGTTCGCTTGTTTGGTCTGAAGAAGAGGTTCACCATTTTTCATTCACATAGATTCGGTCACGTATAACAGCTATTACTCTGATGTCTAAACGTCATTGTGCCTCCAATCTCCGTATGTGGCAGTGCCTGGGCTCACAGCACTTGTCATAGCTATCGGTGCTTCGTAAGAACAAGTCATATCAAACCAGGCAAGTACGTTAGACAGTATGCAACCAAATGTATTTGGACACCTTGTAAGTAGGCTGTTTAGGTTTTTTCATTGGTAACGCCACGTAGCGCTCTGTAGGAAAATCACTGGCTGTACTGTGTGCAGTCTGTGGCTGGTTTGCATTGTTGTCTGCCATTGTAGTGTTGGGCAGCGACAGCTGGATCTGAACAGCGCGTAGCGTTGCGCAGTTGTAGGTGAGCCGCCAGCAGTGGTGGATGTGGAGAGAGAGATGGCGGAGTTTTGAAATTTGTAAGAATGGTTTTTATGAACTGCTATATATATTAAGGTAAATACATTGATTGTTCTCTATCAAAATCTTTTATTTGCTAACTATGCCTATCAGTAGTTAGTGCCTTCAGTAGTTTGAATCTTTTATTTAGTTGGCAGTAGTGGCGCTCGCTGTACTGCAGTAGTTCGAGTAACGAAGGTTTTTGGTGAGGTAAGTGATTTATGAAAGGTATAGGTTAATGTTAGGCTGGGGCATCCTTTTGTAGGGATTTTTGAAAATCAGATTGCGTTGCGCTAAAAAATATTGTGTGTCAGTTTAAGCACAGTCATGTATAAATTGTTCTAAGGGGACGTTTCAACCTTGCATGCCTTTTCTGGCTTGTGCCTGTCCCCTCTTACTTTTACCACCTTTGTCATAATTTTTGTTGTGTCTCTATGGGAGAGGGCCAAGTAAGTTCATTCTTGGTAATGTAATGAGTGTTGAGAACTCTAATCATCCTAAGTGTGAGACTGCTTGTTTTCTTTGTGGTACTGTTAGCCTTCATTAGTGTGGTCTACTGTAGAGCCAGGATACCTTCGGGTGGTTGTGAAAGTTCAGGCCGGCTGAATCTCGCCCTGGAGCGATTTTATCTCGTGCTAGCAAGTACACTGTATCGGTAAATGTAAACGTCTTGTGACTAGGGCCTCCCGTCGGTTAGACCGTTCGCCGGGTGCAAATCTTTCGAGTTGACGCCACTTCTGTGACTTGCGCGTCTGTGGGGATGAAATGATGATGATTAGGACAACACAACACCCAGTACCTGGGCGGAGAAAATCTCCGATCCAGCCCAGCCGGGCTCTTAGGATTAACATTCTGTCGCGCTGACCACTCAGCTACTGGGGGCGGACACTGTATCGATCACCAGGGTGGAAGTGATTTGTGTAGTGTTTTTCCACACAGGCGAAAGATATTAGAAGAGTCGGCAGCGCAGATCTCAATGACTGCACCACCTGTTTGTTGTTTGTTACGTCATACTGCTGAAGACTGTTGTAAAGTGTTTTGGCTGCCACGGCACTGCTGGGACTTTGTAAATGTTTTTGCACTGAAGCCCTGAGCAGCACTTGTCGGTATCGCTTACACCACCCAAATGTTCCATTTCCTCTAATTACAGGCCTCGCTACTGATCGCCATACTGTTAGACAGTCGGGGTGTAGTATGTAATGTGCACACTCAGATGGTTCATCACATCGCTCTTGTCATTATTTGTGAGTAGGAGCTACTTCAAGTACGCGCTCACAATCTTATTGAACGTCTCAAGTCGTCGCGCCCCTACTGTGAGGATTTATTGTGAGGTATAGTATACTTCTCCTTTCTGCTTAACTCAATAAATCAAGTTGTTATAATTAAACTGTTCATTCAGCATTAAAGTTCTCTTTAAATAATAAAAGCACGACTGACTTACTTTGTTTTGAATAATAAGAGCTTTGCATAAGTAATAATGAATCGTAATGAAAAATAGAACCGTCGTGAAAAGAAGGCAAACTTTTAATACTGGTAAAGTGAATAATCTGACTGCCAGAATTTTGAACAGTATGAACTGTCTGAGTAATGAAATTTGACACATAACATACGATATTTAGTTTCGCGGAACTGATCACAGATCCCAGAACTCTGAATGACGAAAGTTGGCCCTGATTGAATAATAATAAAGAAAAAACATCAAAATATTTAGCCCTCATTTCTGTTTTGCTCAAACATGGATAACGCGTTGCAGTACTGCTCTGTCTCGCGCGCCTCCATGCTAAACCTGCAAATTACTATATCTACACAGAAACACTCGTAAGATGCCATGACTTCTCTGTTAGTTGAAAATCGACGTATTTTCGGAACGCACTTGGTTCCTTTTCTACTTTTGAAAAAAAAGAATGATCATTTAAAAGTTGTAAGAGAAAGGTAGGTGAAAAATGGCGCTCCAACAATAGAAGAGTGACTTCAAAGAAATTACCTCCTAATTCCTCTTCACGTAAATAAAAGATTCCATTACACTTTCTCCTTCTCTGATCAGTTACCATTACGTAATCATCTTAATTAAACACATCGACAAATTGAGACATTACATTTGAAACATAACAACTGCTTCCGCACTGTAACAGAGCAAAGCACTATCTGCTACTGTGCCTTCGCGTACACCAAAGACAATAACGTCTGCATCCACATCTACATATATACTCCGCAATCCACCATACGGTACCTGGCGGAGGGTACCTCGTACCACAACTAGCATCTTCTCTCCCTGTTCCACTCCCAAACACAACGAGAGAAAAATGACTGCCTATATGTCTCTGTACGAGCCCTAATCTCTCTTATCTTATCTTTGAGGTCTTTCCGCGAAATATAAGTTGGCGGCAGTAAAATTGTACTGCAGTCAGCCTCAAATGCTGGTTCTTTAAATTTACTCAGTAGCCATTCACGAAAAGAACGCTTCCTTTCCTCTAGAGACTCCCACCCGAGTTCCTGACGCATTTTCGTAACACTCGCGTGATGATCAAACCTACCAGTAACAAATCTAGCAGCCCACCTCTGAATTGCTTCTATGTCCTCTCTCAATCCGACCTGATAGGGATCCCAAACGCTCGAGCAGTACTCAACAATAGGTCGTATTAGTGTTTTACAAGCGGTTTCCTTTACAGATGAACCACATCTTCCCAGAACTCTACCACTGAACCGAAGACGACTATCCGCCTTCCCCACAACTGCCATTACATGCTTGTCCCACTTCCTATCGCTCTGCAATGTTACGCCCAAGTATTTAATCGTCGTGACTGTGTCAGACGCTACACTACCAATTGAGTATTCAGACATTACGGGACTCTTTTTCCTATTCATCTGCATTAATTTACATATATCTATATATAGAGTTAGCTGCTATTCTTTACACCAATCACAAATCCTGTCCAAGTCATCTTGTATCTTCCAACAGTCACTCAACGACGACACCTTCCCGTACACCACAGCATCATCAGCAAACAGCCGCACATTGCTATCCACCCTATCCAAAAGGTCATTTATGTCGATACAAAACAACAGGAGACCTACCACACTTCTCTGGGGCACTACAGATGATACCCGCACCTCCGATGAACACTCACCATCGAGTACAACGTACTGGGTTGTATTACTTAAGAAGTCTTCGAGCCACTCAAATATTTGGGAACCATTCCCATATGCCCGTACCTTAGTTAGGAGTCTGCAGTGGGGCACGCAAAGAAGTTGCAGTGCGCCACTCACCCTGAGGTGAGGGCGGTCCCAACGCGCCGGGTACACTAGAAGGAGCCTCGGCGGCTGAGTCAGCGGACGCAGCAAGCGACACCTGGGGTGTCTCAAGCGACGCGCCAGATCCTCCGCCGTCGCTGCACCTCGAGGCAGCAGCCTGAAGGCGGCTGACCGTGGCCAACAGCACGCTCAGCTGCTCGCGAACCGCGGCCAGTTCCTCCTGCGCCCGCACACAACACGCACACACCCTATCCATCCTACTGCTGATATCTGGACGTATAGAGTTGCGACAAATAAAACAGCAATATGCGACTGAATAGTTGCGTCCCCAGCGCCAGATTGAGCTGCGATTTATGAAAAATTACTTACGAACTAAGCAGTCAAATGACCACGCCACTATACAGATACCTGCGATCCTACCCCTGCCTTACTACAAATGACAACCGCCTACGCGATGTTACATTTTACCATTCTTAAAATTTGATACTACTCTTTCTAATTCGAAAATACTCACAGATCCGAAACATTTCACCACGAAAGCACACAAACACACAAAGTAATTTGAATTAAACCTGCGAAACTAATACGAAAAACTGAATATACGACTAGTGTCTGCTACTTTTGTTCGCACCCGTCACTCTGCAAGCACAGATGAAACCTAACTTGTGCGATAGATCTTTACAACATCGCTGCTCGCTCACATGTAAAAGCTCGAGAGCGCAGACACGACATTATTAATACTCAAATGACACCTATCAAGCAATCAATTAATAACTGCCGATGATTCCCATATTGATTAATGAGTACTAGGTAAACTAATTACTTCATAATTTAATTAAATTATAGCGTTTATGCAACTCTCTGTAACTGTCATTTACAAGGTCATTTCATTAATTGTTTCCGCACGTATTTATACTTGCGCTTTAATTATCACGATAGAAAGAGGGGAGGGGAGGAGTTGAGTGTGTGATCAAGCCACACGTACATTATTCAGAATTAAACTGTCCCCAAAACACTTCTTAGACATGGCACCTCGCAACCCAGTAATGGACATTAATGTGTAGGTGCGGCTTTATGACAGCTTGAACCTCATGGAAACACTTTCAATGCGGCGTACGAAAGTCTGTGAAGGAATGGCACCCGGTTCTCCCTCAAGGGCCTAAAGCAGAAAATGTGGTTATGTTGGACTCTGATGTGTGGAGCGAATTAGGCGCTCTGTCTCACCCCAAAAGTGTTCCGCCGAGTTCACATCGGGGCTCTTGGCAGGCCAGTCCATTTCAGGAATGTTATTCTCCACAAACCATTGCCTCACAGGTGCTGGCACAAACGATCATCGGCTCCGAACTGCTCCTCTACTGCACTCAGTAGATAATGCTATAAAATGTGTTCATATCCTTCCGTGTTCATTGTTTTCTTAAGTACAATAAGGGGATCACATACTACCAACGAAAACTGCCTCATAGTGTAAATCCACATCCATTCTGCTTTGCTGTTGGCACTACACTTCCATGTGGCCACCTCCAGGTGGCGTCGCTGCACACGTAATTCGTCGGTCAGCGTAGATATGTACAGAAGTGAGTGGCTTATGAGCAGCTGCTCGACGTACCTCGCTATTTTTAACTGCCCATCCACTGTCGCTATGGTAACTGCACTGCCGGTAGCGGTCTGGAGCTCACGAGTAATTGCTTCCATTGACTTCGGATGGTTTTTTTTATGATGCTCGACAGTCCCGTCCACCAGTAAACGAGGTCTCCCTGGTAGTGATTTAGTGGTGGTTGTTCTTTCGCATTTCGACTTCACTGTATCATCACCAACAGTCGACTTGGGCAGCTTTAGAACGAATGAAATGTCGCTGATGGATCTGTTACTAACGCAACGAGCAATTTCTAGTCCACATTGGATGTTATTAAACGATGTCACTGAACTCTCCTGAGCGACCGACTCCGCTGTTACTGCTTCTGTACTGACAACAGAACGCTCCCCGCGTTCTGTTATAGTGGAGGGCCCGCCTCTCGTGAGATGTTGTGATCAACTCCTCATTACAAGCCATGACCAAACACTTTAGATGAGATGAATGTAGGTGAAGATGAAATAGTAGATATGATACTGCGTGAAGAGTTTGACACAGCACTGAAAGACCTGAGTCGAAACAAGGCTCCAGGAGTAGACAACATTTCATTAGAACTACTGAGAGCCTTGGCAGAGCCCGGCCTAACAAAATACTAGCATCTGGTGAACAAGATGTATGAGACAGGCGAAATACCCTCAGACTTCAAGAAGAATATAATAATTCCAATCCCAGAGAAATCAGGTGTTGACAGATATGAAAATTACCGAACTATAAGTTTAATAAGCCATGGCTGCAAAATACTAACACGAATTCTTTACAGACGAATGGAAAAACTGGTAGAAGCCAACCGCGGGGAAGATCAGTTTCGATTCCGTAGAAATGTTGGAACACGTGAGGCAATAGTGACCCAACGCCGGCCGGGGTGGCCCAGCGGTTCTAGGCGCTGTAGTCTGGAACCGGGCGACTGCTACGGTCGCAGGTTCGAATCCTGCCTCGGGTATGCGTGTGGTGATGTCCTACGGTTAGTTAGGTTTAAGTAGCTCTAAGTTCGAGGGGACTGATGATCTCAGAAGTTAAGTCGCATAGAGCTCAGAACCATTTGAACTACTTTTGATCTACGACTTATCTTAAAAAGTAGATTAAGGTAAGGCAAACAAACGTTTTTATCATTTGTAGACTTAGAGAAAGGTTTTTGACACTGTTTACTGGAATATTGTCTTTCTAATTCTGAAGGTGGCAGGGGTAAAATACAGGGAACGAAAGGCTATTTATAATTTGTACAGAAACCAGATGGCAGTTATAAGAGTCGAGGGGCATAAGAGGGAAGCAGTAGTTGGGAAGGGAGTGAGATAGGGTTGTACCCTATCCCCGATGTTATTCAATCTGTATATTGAGCAAGCAGTAAAAGAAATAAAAGAAAAATTCTGAGTACGTATCCATGGAGACGAAATAAAAACTTTGAGGTTCGCCGATGACATTGTAATTCTGTCAGAGACAGCAAAGGACTTGGAAGAGCAGTTGAACAGAATGGATAGTGTCTTGAAAGGAGGATATAAGATGAACATCAACAAAAGCAAAACGAGGATAATGGAATGTAGTCGAATTAAGTCGGGTGATGCTGAGGGGATTAGCTTAGGAAATGAGACACTTAAAGTAGTAAAGGATGTTTGCTATTTCGGGAGCAAAATGACTGATGATGGTCGAAGTAGAGCGGATAAAAAATGTAGACTGGCAATGGCAAGGAAAGCGTTTCTGGGGAAGAGAAATTTGTTAACATCGAGTATAGATTTGAGTGTCAGCTCAAGCAGAAAAAATGTTATACTAAAGACAACAATGCAGATAAGGGAAAGTTATAATCACATCTTAATGTCTATGTAATTAAAGTGGTGCACCACAACTTATTCTATTAAATAAATTACGAAGTACTTGAAAAGAAAATTATGTATGCAGTTCCTGTTACTAGTCCCTTCTTATTGTTCTTTCCTTTCCAAGTGCTCCTTTTTTTTTTAAGAATGTCGATCATAAAATTATTATTTAACAGATCTGTTGACAGAATGTTTTCACCTTAGCAAATGCATTTACTTTTATTTTATAAAACCAATGCTGTAACACAGCTGGAAAACAGATATCAAATGAAACAAGCAACTATGAAAGGCAAAGCATAAAAATATCATTCAATAGTCATGTGACATTTCATAAGTTAGTACAAATTCTCTCAACTCTCGTAGAAAAACGCTTGTCATTGTCAGGTATGCATATGTAAGAAAATATCTTTCCAAGTAATGAGCGTGTCGTTTTTGCGATGCTTTCTACAAAGGAATTTCAATAGCGAGGGTAATGGCCTCTTTATTTTTTTCTCCACCTGTGCCTCTGAAAGGCACACACTATTGGCTTGTTTCCCGGTGGCTGTCGCCCAGCTGAGTGCCCACGACGCATTACGCGCAGGTGGTCTCTTAACTGTCTTACCGAAATATTTACGACACCAGTTTCCGCTACAGTGGCAGTCTCATATAAAAAATTTCACAGGTCAAGAACTTGCGTTACAAATCTGTAGAAACAAAATCCTGTACATATAACAGTGTTCAAAAAATTTTCGGCGGTATTGTGGTACATTCACGCATTTACATACATTTCATCTCTTAAAGTACGATTCTTGGTTTCCAACCACCATTTTCACAAACCAGAGTCCCTAACCACTACTCATTATTCCTTACCTTATTACACATATACATATTCGTCCACACTTCTTCAATATTTCATCATAACACATAAGTAGCATAATCAAATTCCTCATATAGCATCAGCTTATTGATCATAAACATGCCACAACAGCATAATACACATCGTCATCGTAATAATAACATCATAACACCTCAGTCAAATTCTCAAAATCGTCGTAGCTTCCTCCAGTAATTTGAAAACCTAAAAAAATTCTCTGCTCATGTCAAAAGTGTCATCTACCTCAAACGTACTTTAAAAATCATGATCCCATACCAAATATGTCATTCAAAGCTCTCATAGTATCACAATGGTTCCGAAAAAATGTGAACAGTTCACAAAGTACAGACAAAATACAATTTTGTAAGTGTGAAGTTATCCAACAGTGTAATTACGTAAACATGTGTCACTGATGTAGTAAAATGAATTTTTGTCTCTCCCAGTTAAATGATCAGATAGCTGCGTAATTAATGTGTTAGAGAAATACGGTACCGATGTGTAAAGTTGTATAAGCAAATACCATATTAGCTAGGGCTCCTTGTGCTTGCCACACACATGGTACACAAAGTAGGCGTGTACCCCCCTGAGGATTAATGTAATTATATCCTCAGGTGTTACAGATTACAGCAATGGAATGAAATGTATCACGGAAAACTTTGTTTGTAATTCAAATATGTTGAAAAATAAATAGTTTAATGCGTGTGCTGTAGCGCTAAATGTGCGTCTTGCTGTAAGACAATCTCTGTGAAAATGTCGTAGTTATTGTCCTCCGAAAGCTAAGTTCTGCAGAAGTCAATGTACTTACCTCATGATAAACGAAATTGAAATGCTTTGCGTATAGATATCTTAGTTATTACGCTTATTGCCGTGATGAAGTAAGTACTGTACTGTACGTATTGTTGTGCTACAGAAAAGGCTGTCTCATTGTAGCTATACCACAAACGTTACTACTAAAACATGTTTTACTTTTCAGAAAAATTCAGAAAAACTGTGCAGATATAAAACAGATAAACTGCAAAAGCAACATTGTAAATTGTCACTCATTAGTAGGGTCGTGATAAAATCGTGTAGCCGTCACATAAACTAACCACTGTATCATCTGGTATCTCACAGAAAGTACTTTAAATCCAGAATGTATTTTCAAGTAAACCAAAATGTTGCATTAAAATCTCATTAGCAATACTGGTAAATGTTCTAAGCATGTGAGCCTTATAGTCGTTACGTAATCGTGCAACTAACAAGCAAGAATGTACACACGAAATAACACAGTGATGTCTGTTCACTATAACAATGCACTCGTAAATACTGTCTAAATAAGTTCTCTGAGTTCTAGACTGGATAGTTAACTTCAAAACATTGTTGCATGTTAACAGATTCTTAGTGTGACAAAGTATACTAGTGACGTGATGTGAACAGCTTTATGGCAAACACGAAGTTAAAAAGCAGATTATCTTTCAATAAATGGTTTTACATGTGAAATGTGGTGTAAACCTTTACTCTTCCTAGTACTCAGTGTTTGAACTTGAAAGCAATTAGCAAGCGGTATACGTCGGTAAAGAATACTGGAATTTTTCTCAAGGTTAGCGTCTATGTTATTTTTCTCTGAGCCAGCCGGCGCACGCGGCTGCCTGTGGTACGGGTCATTGTCTGTCTCTTTGTTGGCGCGCGTCGTTATTGGGATTAGGAGATCTAACTTCTACAAATTCACCTTGTCGAGAGGGGCCTGCTCTGTTTGAATCCCGCCAGTTCTGCTGCAATTCAGGTCTGTCGTTACGATCATATCTTGTGTCGCCATGTCGGTAGATTCCATAGTTTCTTTCTTGTCGGTCACGTGGTGGAGAATTTCTCCCTGAATCGTAACTGCGCGCTGGACTGTTGCGTCTTAAGTTATTCCGTCTCCCTTGATAATAATTATTTTGATTTCCATATTGTCTGTTTCTCTGATTGTCTCTGTGATAGTCATTACTATGGAAATGCGGTCTTTCTCTGTAACTATTACTCTGCCAGTGGTTGTCATACGGGTGGTGTCTGTTTTGGTCACGATTTGCGTTGTAAGAATAGACTTGTCGTGTCCAGTTATTGTTTCTGTCGTCACGGAATTGTGACGGATGTGAACTGTAGTGATTGTTTTCCTGTTTTCGCATTCCGCGACTGTCTGTGTCAATTTCTAATTCTTGTAAGAGTCCCTGAAAAGCTTCAATGTCGTCTTTGCAACGGCCTGCCAAAATAATATGCCGTAAATGATCAGGCAATTTGATTAAGCAAATGCGGATGAGTTCTGACTGGAAAATTCAGATTGTTCGAAATGTTTCATCATCATGATGCCATGTTTTACTCGGTCTTGTGTGGCTTGGGACCAATATGCTGAGAGGAAGGCATGGTAAAATTCTTCTTCACTGTGGCAATCGTGAATGACCGATCGCATTCTTACAGCTGGTTCATTCTCTAAGTAGCCACACATAAATTCTAATCTGTGTTCTAATGACCAGTTGGGAGGAAAACAATGAGAGAATTGATGGAGCCACGCTTGTGGATGAATGTCGTTGCCAGAATTCTTAAATGTTTTGAATTTGCGTGCAGTAATGAACAGCTTATAGTCAAAATCATCGTGTCGGCGGGTAGCATATCGGTCATTGTTACGTCGTATCGGCGGTTCCATCTCAAAATTCGGTGTACTTTGCCAATTACTTTCATGATTTCCGAAATGCCCTGTGTTATTATTTTGTGGTTGTTCTGTATTGCTATGTCCCTCTTCCCACACTGGGGCGCGAGTGTCCTCTGAAATATGTAATTCTTGTATTACTTTGGCCAACTGATCTTGTACTTCCCGCATTTCTCTTTTGTACTGTGTGTTGATTTGATTTTGATTCTGTTTGAATTTCCTAATTTGTTCATACTCTTCAGTGTCAGTGAAGGCTACAGGTTTTGTGTCATTCAGATCATCATCTACCTTCGTAGATAAGTTAGTGAACTGATCTGAAAGTTCGGCTACTTTATCCGACAGTGAAATTATTTCCTCTGTGTGTCTTTCTGAACCAATTTTCAGAGTATCTACTGTGTCCTTTAAGTTCGCTTGAGTTTTTGCAAGTTGCGTAACCGTATCGGTAGATGCAACTGAGTCAATTTTAGCTTGCAAGATCTCATGATTTTCATGAACAATAGTTTGCAGTTCTTTTATGGCTGCTTCGTGATTCTGTAACGCATTTTCATGCCGCGAAAAAATAGGTTGGAAATGCTAACAAATTTGTGTTTTTACGTCATTACAGATTTTTTGACATTTCGATTCGATTTTATGTAATTCAGTAGTTAAATCTTCATGTGTTTGTTCAAGCATATGTTCCACTGTGTCTAACTTTTGAAGCTTTTGCTGTGTTTGTCTCTGATTTTGTTCCATTGTGTCTAACTTTTGAAGACTTTGTTCCATTGTGTCTAACTTTTGAAGCTTTTGTCCCATTTGTTGCATTAATTGTAATAACAATGCACTGGTGTCTGAAACATGTTCCTTAGTGCTATTCGGCAATGCATTTGAACCGGCAATATTCGCAGCTTGGAAAACAGAAAGTGTGTCTTGGCTTATTTGAGAAAACGGTGAGGACGCTAAATCTGAATCTACAGTATTTGCAAGATTGTGTCCTGTCATTTCGGAATCCTGAGGCGAGCTGTTGCCGACCGATCGATCGATAATGCTTCCCTGTTCACTAATTGTTTCACTGCCTACACCATTATTTGCACCTCGCTCCATTTCCCTATGCGCTATTACCAAATTACTACTTTGAACATTAGTGAATTCATTACATGGTGACGTTAACACACTGCTTTCGTCTTCACTGTCATTTCTCAGTTTACTTTGGAGCCTAGTGTTACGTTTTTCACACGATATTATTGTCACAATTTTTCACACGACAACACAGAAAAACACAATATGAAGAACAAAAATAAGAGAACACATTAACATAGCACTGAAAATAATATATAGTTAATTGCAAGCGCAGCTGCGAAATACTTCGTGCAAAACTACATGCATGCCACAACTATTTTACTGTACAACATAGAAAGACTGCAACTACAAAGGAAATTCTCTCTATGAATTCGCGTTAGCAATAAACAAAGGCTACACTAACTACACAAACTACAAGAAAAAATCAGAAGATTCCAGTGAGGTATCCTTGGCTAAGGGTCGACATATGTAACGTCCCCTTAGAAAAATTTATACACGACTGTGCTTAAACTGACACACAATATTTTTTTTAGCGCAACGCAATCTGACTTTCAATAATCCCTACGAAAGAATGGCCCTGACTAACATTAACCTATACGTTTCACAAATCACTTACCTCACAAAAATCTTCGTTACTCAAGCTACTGCAATACCGCGAGCGCCACTACTGCCAGCTAAATAAAAGATTCAAACTATGGAAGGCACTAACTACTGAGGCACAGTTAGCAAATGAAAGATTTTAATAGAGAACAAACAATGTATTTACCTCACTAGTCATAATATATATAGCAGTTCATGACACCAATTCTTACAAATTTCAAAACTCCGCCATCTCTCTCCCCACGTCCACCACTGCTGGCGGCTCACCTCCAACTGCGCAACGCTACGCAGTGTTCACATGCAGCTACCGCTGCTCAACACTACAATGGCAGACAACAATGCAAACTAAACACAGACTGCGCACGGCACAGCCAGTGATTTTTATACAGAGCGCTACGTGGCGGCGGCGTTACCAATAAAAAAACCTAAACAGCTTACTTACATATGTAGTCTGGAACCGCGCGACTGCTACGGTCGCAGGTTCGAATCCTGCCTCGGGTATGCGTGTGTGTGATGTCCTACGGTTAGTTAGGTTTAAGTAGCTCTAAGTTCGAGGGGACTGATGATCTCAGAAGTTAAGTCGCATAGAGCTCAGAACCATTTGAACTACTTTTGATCTACGACTTATCTTAAAAAGTAGATTAAGGTAAGGCAAACAAACGTTTTTATCATTTGTAGACTTAGAGAAAGGTTTTTGACACTGTTTACTGGAATATTGTCTTTCTAATTCTGAAGGTGGCAGGGGTAAAATACAGGGAACGAAAGGCTATTTATAATTTGTACAGAAACCAGATGGCAGTTATAAGAGTCGAGGGGCATAAGAGGGAAGCAGTAGTTGGGAAGGGAGTGAGATAGGGTTGTACCCTATCCCCGATGTTATTCAATCTGTATATTGAGCAAGCAGTAAAAGAAATAAAAGAAAAATTCTGAGTACGTATCCATGGAGACGAAATAAAAACTTTGAGGTTCGCCGATGACATTGTAATTCTGTCAGAGACAGCAAAGGACTTGGAAGAGCAGTTGAACAGAATGGATAGTGTCTTGAAAGGAGGATATAAGATGAACATCAACAAAAGCAAAACGAGGATAATGGAATGTAGTCGAATTAAGTCGGGTGATGCTGAGGGGATTAGCTTAGGAAATGAGACACTTAAAGTAGTAAAGGATGTTTGCTATTTCGGGAGCAAAATGACTGATGATGGTCGAAGTAGAGCGGATAAAAAATGTAGACTGGCAATGGCAAGGAAAGCGTTTCTGGGGAAGAGAAATTTGTTAACGTCGAGTATAGATTTGAGTGTCAGGAACTCATTTCTGAAAGTATTTGTATGGAGTGTAGCCATGTATGGAAGTGAAAGATGAACGATAAATAATTTGGACAAGAAGAGAATAGAAACTTTCGAAATATAGTGTTACAGAAGAATGCCGAAGATTAGATGGGTAGATCTCATAACTAATGAGGAAGTATTGAATAGAATTCCGGAGAGAAGGAGTTTGTGGCACAACTTGACTAGAAGAAGGGATCGGTTGGTAGGACATGTTCTGAGGCATCGCATCGAGGGATCACCAGTTTAGTATTGGAGGGCAGCGTGGAGGGTAAAAATCGTAGAGTGGGACCAAGAGATGAATACACTAAGCATATTCAGGTTTTAGTAGGTACTGGGAGATGAAGAAGCTTGCACTGGATAGAGTAGCATGGAGATCTGCATGAAACCAGTCTCTGGACTGAAGATCACAACAACAACAGTGTATTGCAGGTAAATTTTCTTTTACAAACCGGAAAAAGGATCGAAAAATTCTTATTGTACACTACACAACAGAACTAAAGGATCAGTCTTTCGAAACCCGGTAAATCCTGCCCACTTCGATGCTTAAGTTAGAAATTTGGCTCAGAGATGTATATATGACCTTCCTCTGTATCGGTGCGAAAGCGTGGATGACTCCGACGTCACCCCCGGGCTAGACGAAGCTGCAGACAGTGCAGACGACAAAAACGAAGAGGCCACAGCTCAGTAGTTCATGTGATGTTTAAGATAGTTTGATGTCACACTGTCCAAATTTGACCACAATGCCGACCAGTGACTCGGACTGTCGCAGGATTGGAAGGCCGCCACACCGCCTCTTACTCACATTTCACCTCTTATTTGACGCCTCTGAGATGGAGCTTAGAACCACGAACCACAGCGTTGAAGTCTCGTGGTTTTCTTACAACTAAAAGCAGTTTTTATTTTTTATATGTCCGGTTTCGATCTTCTATGAGACTATCAGCAGACCTATATGCCTTGATGGGGGGAATCTCTGGCGTCGTGCATTTGCGCCCGTGCAGGCGTGAAAAACACCGATCAATGTTCTCCACGCCAGCAACTCTCAAGGTGGGTGCCACCGAGGGTTTTGCCAGAGTAGGAGGTCTTAGAAAGATCGTTTGCCGTTTCATTCACGTATGTGTTAAAGTTGCACACATCCGTGATCATACCAGGGCGGGACGCGAGATAGGAGGGACGATAAAGCATAAACAGCCTTTGCTGATTCGGATCACGTCCAGATCCCATAGTCTTCAACGGTTTTTCGTGGTTCTTACCTATGCTAGAGAGCACAAATTACGGTCGCGATGTGCTCCAAAGGCGTCAGAACAGGTTTAATGGGGATGCATCCCCACAGTATCCTTAGAGTATCGCTGAAATATCCGAGGGTGTCATCAGTGTGATAGGTTGTGAAGAACGTCTTCCCCCTGCTCATCCCACTGTGACTTGTCATCGTCGAGCTCGAAACATATTGGAATCAACGCTACAGGGAAAGGGGTGGGTTCACTGAGGTACTTTAAGCGACCCTCTGCGGCCTTTGCTTGTCGATTCTGAGCGACTGTGCGTCTGAAATATTTTCTTCGGTCACTCAACACGGTGTCGCGGTTCTGACCACCAACCAAGCGAGGTGTAGCATTGGTTAGCACACTGGACTTACATTCTGGAGCACGACGGTTCAAACCCGCGTCTGACCATACTGAGGTAGGTTTTCCGTGGTGTCGTCGCTGTGCTGTCTGAAGTTTCGTCTCGCCCGAGGGTGGCGTCGTAGTTATTCACGCTTTCGTACCGTAACAAAGGAAAGTTCTATATACATCTCTTGCGCCAAATTTCTAACCTAAGCATCGCAGTGGATGGGAGAAACTGATCCTTTAATTCTGTAGTGTATAATAAGTCTTTTTTCGTCGATTTCCGGTTTTGTAAAAGGAAATTTATCTGGAAAACAGTGTCCCATAAAAATGTTCAGACTTGGGTTTCTAACGAGGAGTAGACAACTAAACTCGACGAGAGGCGGACCCTCCACCATAACAGAACGCGGGGTTCGTTGTGTTTTTAGTAGAGAAGCAGTAACAAGAGAGTCAGTCGGCCAGCAGAGTTCAGTAACTTCCAAGTGGACTAATCGTTGCATGTCACGTGAATAACACATTAATGAGGGTCATTTCATCCGTTCTAAGACTGCCCAAGTCGTTGGTGATGTTGCTGTGAAGTCTAAATCGCTTCAGTCAAATGGCGCGATGGTTCATTTGAAAGGGCACGGCCGACTTCCTTTCCCATCTTTTCCCCATCCGACCGCGTATCATGTCGTTTCTGAAAACCCAGAATGCCATTTTCCCTGACTTCCGGAAGGCGTTCGACAGAGTTCCGCACTGTTGCCTGATAAACAAAGTAAGAGCCTACGGAATATCAGACCAGCTGTGTGGCTCGATTGAAGAGTCTTTAGCAAACAGAATACAGCATCTTGTTCTCAATGGAGAGACGTCTACAGACGTTAAAGTAACCTCTGGCGTGCCACAGGGGAGTGTTATGGGACAAAATTGCTTTTCAGAAGATATATAAATGACATAGAAGATAGTGTCGGAAGTTCCATGCGGCTTTTCGTGGATGATGCTGTAGTATATAGAGAAGTTGCAGCATTAGAAAATTTGCAGCGAAATGCAGGAAGATCTGCAGCGGATAGGCACTTGGTGCAAGGAGTGGCAACTGACCCTTAACATAGACAAATGTAATGGATGCTTTATTGTATGATTATATCATAGCGGAACAGACACTGGTAGCAGTTACTTTTGTAAAATATCTGGGAGTATGCGTACGGAACGATTTGAAGTGGAATTAATTGTTGGTAAGGTGGGTGCCAGGTTGAGATTCATTGGGAGAGTCCTTGGAAAATGTAGTCCATCAACAAAGGAGGTGGCTTACAAAACACTCGTTCGACCTCTACTTGAGTATTGCTCATCAGTGTGGGATCCGTACCAGGTCGGGTTGACAGAGGAGATAGAGATGATCCAAAGAAGAGCGGCTCGTTTCGTCACAGGGTCATTTGGTAAGCTTGATAGCGTTACGGAGATGTTTAGCAAACTCAACTGGCAGACTCTGCAAGAGAGGCGCTCTGCATCGCGGTGTAGCTTGCTGTCCAGGTTTCGAGAGGGTGCGTTTCTGGTTATATTGCTTCCCCCTACTTAGACCTCCCGAGGACATCACGAATGTAAGATTAGAGAGATTCTAGCGCGCACGGAGGCTTTCCGGCAGTCGTATTTCCCGCGAACCGTACGGGAAAGGGAGGTAATGAGAGTGGCATCTAAAGTGCCCTCCGCCACACACCGTCAGGTGGCTTGCGTTGTATAAATGTAGATGTAGATGTTGACCTGACCGATGACCTCGCTCTTTGGTCCCCTCCTCCAGATCAACCAATCAATCTAACCTCTATCAGAGAAGCGTGAAAAGAACGGTTGAAATTAAGGTAGGAAGATGTGAGACGTTCTTTCCCTCGTCTGACACATCCACAGTGGAAGAGACGGTCCGCCACCATTAACCCTCCATACATCTAACATGAACTTCTGAGCTGTGGCTTTTATCTCGCTTGTATCGACACTTTACTATGTGGAGCGTCCTCGAGCCCGATAGTAACATTGCAGGGCGCCTTGTTTTCGCACCAATATAGGGGAAGGTTGTACACCCCTGTGACACAAATGATCTTGAGCGTCACAATGGGTGGGAATTACGGGGTTTCGTAAATCTTTTAATTCTATTGGGGAGGGCATATATGAAGGGCCCATGTGACACCCGAGTATTTGTGTTGCGACGAGATCTCGGGACAGTATTGCGATATGGAGTTGACTCAAACTTTCTCCAATATTGGGCTGATTCCACCAGACAAGTGAACGCAGAAGTAGCAGCTCAGGGCCTTGTGCATGCGATTTGCAGCCCATCGCGGGTTCTAGTGCGTCGCTGAACCCGCGTGGCAGGGCAAGGAGGCCGCGGCGTCGGCGGCGGCGGCAGCGGGAAGAGGCAACAGACGGCCCGCCATCAATAACGTCTGTCGGCGCAGCGCGGCCCGGCGCACGGGCAGAATCCTCAAGAAGTTGTCGGGGAATGCTACAGCCCGGCATTCCGGCAGCGAGCTCATCTGGCGCGCACATTCCTCCGCGAGCCGCCGGTATTAACTCGGCGCACAGCTCCGGGCGGTGCCGGCTGTTACACCGACAGCGCCGTCCCTAGCCACCAGCCACCAGCTCAAAAACAATGCCCTGCTCTGCTCTGCCCTTCTGAAGGAACCCAGGCGCCGCGCTCGCCTCCTGTCGCTGTTTGCCACGCCCGTGCTGTATATATGTGGTGCTCCAGCAATTACCTTCGCTCTGGGAGGGGATGTTGTTGTGGTCTTCAGTAAGAAGGTAGGTTTGTTAGACAAGTTGCGGAGACAACGGCATCGTCAGGAGTTCCCCAGAGAAGTGTGATAGGACTGCCCCTATTCTCTATACACATAATTAACTGGCAGACTAAAAATGGTTCAAATGGCTCTGAGCACTATGGGACTTAACATCTGAGGTCATCAGTCACCTAGAACTGAAAACTACTTAAACCTAACTAATCTAAGGACATCACACACATCCATGCCCGAGGCAGGATTCGAACCTGCGACCGCAGCGGTCGCGCGGTTCCAGAATGTAGCGCCTAGAACCGCTGGGCCACTTCGGCTGGCTAAACCATGGGTAACAGAAGAAATATTTCATACAATCGATGAAAGAAGGAGGTAGAAAACTGTTCAGGGAAATTCAGGAATAAGGAAATACAAATCACTCAGGAATAAAATAAACAGCAAGTGTTGGGAAGCTAAGGCGAAATTGCTGCAAGAAAAATGTGAAGAAATCCAGAAAGAAGTGATTACCGGATGGACTGACTCGGCATATAGAAAAGTCTAAACAATCTTTGGTGAAATATAAGCAAAGATGGTAACATTAAGAGTGCATTGGGAATTCCACTGTTAAATGCAAAGGAGAGAACGGATATTCGAAAGGGTACACTGAAGCGGAAGATTTGTCTGATGGCGAACAAGTACAAGAAACGAGAATCGATATGGAAGAGATGGGGATCCAGTATTAGAATGAGAATTTAAAAGAGCTATGGAAGATTTAAGACCGAATGAGGGTATAGATAATATCCCATAAGAGTTTCTAAAATCATTGCGTTAAGTGACTACAAAACTATTTTTCACGCTGGTGTGTAGAATGTATGAGTCTGGCGACAAACCATATGACTTTCGACAACAAGATCAGCCACACAATTTTTTCTTTTTACGGCGTGTGAAGCTCAGAAGTCAAAAATTAATCCCCAAAAATTGTCAATAATTCTCGAAAAAATCGGCTTTGAAGTTTTCCGACCGTCGTTCGTATGCTAAAGGAAGGTCAGTTCGCGACAGACTGTACTACTATGTGCGAGAATGTTCGCCTATCATGTGGAGTTCTAGGTTCATTTTCCAGCTGATGCAAATTTTTAAACTGAGGTGGGTGTTCTACTTGCAATTCTGTGAAGCTTAAAATACGAGTACATTTGGAGGAGAAAAAATAGTAGCGCTCTACGTTGGTAATCATTGGTTCGAATCTCGTTTGCTCACTACTGTTTTCGTTTTTTCCTCATTCAGTTTGAATAACTAGGTTTATTTAAATATAAAATACACACATCTCTACTAATTAACAGATATCTAATTTCACCTCTTGTTATTTTTAATTACATGTCAAACCCAAAAATCCAGTATCCATAGCAAATACGAGTTGTTAATTATTGATCTTTTATATATGAATGTTTAAATAAAAAAGTAACGAACCAATTTCTTTATAATCTCTGTGTATTGTACACTTCAGAAAATTATCCATGGGATATTCACCTTTGTTGATTTGTTTTCTGGGTTAGCAACTGAACTAGTGCCAAACACGGTGTAGACTATCATTGTACCACATAGCTTCACATGTATTTTGCATTCTTTTCTTTTTGTTTTATTTTTTCCTAAAAACTTCAGTTTCCTCTCGAAACCAAAACCTCCTTTATTTGAAGCGTATATTATTATTTAATTCGTGGCGTTTTAGAAGAGTTGAAATTATCTTCTGACTATTTGAAACAATTGAACTAAGGTATACCTCTAGATGAACTCTTGACTTCCCCTGGAAAGAATTTTTTTGGTGTTTTCCTTTTCAAATATTCTTGTTTTTATAAAAAATGTATGAATGGGCCAATTCTCTTTCCGATTGTTTCTGACAATTTTATCCCTGTCTTGGTGCAAGTAAGTTTGAATTCAGTTACAGATTTACCCCCATCGCTGACGAGTAGTTTACATAGGAATACATAAGCCACGTGATTGTTCTCTATGAAGCCGGTAAGGTTTTGAAATACATGTGCGTTACCTTCCTGGTGTTAATTTTAGCCGTCGTTTTCGTTAATAGCACTGCACATTTAAATTTAATCCACCTACACAAGTCTAGGATTCGTGAAGAACCTAGTGTTCGGTGTAGCGCTGTGTCAGGCCAACTGTTGACGGTAGGTGTTTCCCGTGAGTCTCAGGCGGTGACGCCGTGATGCTGTCGGTAACAGATCGTTTACGAAGATATGAGCGGCCGAGTGCAGCGGTGAACATATAGTCGCTTTCGAAAAGTTAGAACACACTGGCTTCCAGTTGAGATCTTTGTGTTTTATTTGGCTGATTGGTGTGTGGACTATGTCCTTCTGCACTTCTCCCATCACGTTTTAATGGTGAAGTTCTTTTCATTTGGGAGATATTCTGCCATTCTTGTTGTGATTTTATGACTGCGAGTATTATACGTGGGTGTCGGTCGTTGAGTTTTACTTCCACTGTTTTGTAGGCTGTTTCAGGGATTTGGTCAGATTTTTTACTGTGGGAGCTGTGCATTTTTTCGTAGAATCTGTCAATCCCAGTGCACATTAACTTGGCGGTTTTGCTATGTGGTCTCTGGCTTCGAGGAATAGCATGCTCTCCAGGCTAACCACTGTACATACTTCTTTATTTCAGCTCTGTGGGTATTATCTGAACTGAAGACCACATTGTTGAAAGACCCAGTAGACTGACATATCGTATGTTTTGAATAAGTTACTCTCTCGACCACCCATTTGGAATTATCCTCAACCAATTCATTCATGTTTTTCTTCGTCTTAACATGAAGTACTTTCATTTTGTGAAGGGATGTGGCACGAGTCGTGAAGTTTTGTCCAACTATAGCAGCCGGGTTTTGTTGTTGTTTATTTTTGCTCCCGCTGCGGACTTACAAGGATCCACTACACATAGTATCTTCCCAATATCTAGATGCTGTGTGAGTATAACTGTTATATCGTCGGCATAAGCGATAGCGGCGAATCTTTTTGCACCGACATTCATTCCTGAGATTTGGTTGTGTTCGAGCGGATCACTGGCTCTAAACAAATTATAAATAATATCAATCACAACGGGCATCTCCGCCGGACTGAGCGGTGAATTGAGAATTCTCCGGTGAAGTGGCGGTTTGTTTGTATTAGGAGACAACTGGATTCCAGTTTGGTACCAGCAGATCTATTGTGACCTGTGCGAAGTTATAGCGGTGCAACACGTTTCACAGACATGGGTGACTGACTTTGACAAAGCCATTTCCTCGGTCAGTGTTCAATGGTCCTATTGTTCCGGTTTGCTACATCCATGAGATGAATGTCGTGTCTTTCAGAGGGTGAAGGTCATCAATGATCTTCCAGTTGGGAGTGCTACACGTTTAGCCAGTCCCCATTACCTCTGAAAGTGTCTATTAATCTTGCGGCTATTACGCGCGCCACTATTTTTGACACGACATGTAACAACTTTATTGGCTTGTAATCAGTTATCCTTCGTGGTTTCGATGTTTTGAGTGCAAGGTTCATTTTCTGAATATATTTGACCCACTCTTTGTTTATGTTTCCTTAGCTCCGTGGATTCCACTTTCGATACCTGACCAGAAGACTGTAAAATTCATACGATATGCCGTCAATGCCCGGACTTCTGTTTCGTGGTAAGAGCTTTTTAACGTCTCCAATTTCTTCTTCCGATAAGGAAGAGAGAAGTCGTGCACTGTTGCTTGTGGGCAGTGTCTCTTTAGGATCTGATGATTGTTCTTCGAACAGTTTCCAGAAACAGCCCTTAACATCTTCCATATTAGCGGTGTCGTTCGCGTCGGAAGACTTTAGATATCCTATGAAAATGAAGTGATCGTATTGCATTGATGTCCTCCAGAGGAACTTCGACAGCCGAGTTGCAAGTCTTTTCACTTGACGCCATGATGGGCGCCTAAGGCGTCGATGTTGATGATGAGGACAATCCAGAACCCAATCGCCTAGCCGAGTAAATCTCCGACCGGGCGTTAATCGAACCTGGGCCCGCTGCACGGCAGTCAGGCGCCCTGATCTCTCGGTTAGACTAGAGAAGCGACAGATCTGTGTCCGCACTGTTTCCGTTCTTCCACGCAAAGGCTTCAAAGGAAGGGATGAAATGTAGGTAAGAGGGTCTGTGACGCCATTGCAGTCGTTTAACACGATCACGGTGGTGTTGGACTTAACTGTGGTGAAATTTGGTGTCAATGTGACATTATTAGGACAGACTACGGCTCGTACGAGCCGGCCAAAGTGGCCGAGCGGTTCTAGGCGCTACAGTCTGGAACCGCACTACCGCTACGGTCGCAGGTTCGAATCCTGCCTCGGACATGGATGTTTGTGATGTCCTTAGGTTAGTTGGGTTTAAGTAGTTCTAAGTTCTAAGGGTCTGATGACCTCAGAAGTTAAGTCCCATAGTGCTCTGAGCCGTTTGAACCATATGACTCGTACGAAATTCGGAGCTGTGTCCTTCATTCCGCATATGTCAACATCTTGCTGTTTGAAGCGTCGTCGAGTGCGAGGGTCTGTCACAGGGCACAACGTTTTCTTTTCATTACTCAGGAAGGTTGTAAACGCCTTTGACCTACAATTCAGGATTCTGAGTCACAATGGCAGGCAATTACGGGACTGTGACACTTTAATTGTGTTGCAAAGTGTATAAACAGCGTCCGCCAGAAGAAATGCGGCAGCGGCTGACTTGCATGAGACTCTGCTGCATGTGTAGACCGGCTTGCAGCTTCCGCAACACGGCTGTCCAAAAACAAGTCGAGATTTCTACCAGCAAGACTTCGGCTGTGAATTTTATCTCGTCTCGTTCTCATTCCCGTGTTCACATTTTTATGTGTCTGCAGTAGATGATTGCTGATTAATGACGCCCCGAGACGTTCGTTTCGTCTCTACTTCCGTGCAGTACGCGCATAATTGAGCGCACAGTGGAGCTGCCGGCCAGTGTACGAGTTCATTAAAGCGCGCGCTAGGCGCCGCAGCGACGCGGCGATATTGAGTGCGCCCCACGCAGCCGCCGCCGCCGCCCCCACGCCGTGCGCAGCGCTACTCCTGCGGGGAAACCCTGGCCGCGCGCGTGTGTCCGTGACGGGCCTTTCTGTCGCCACAAAGAGAGGGACAGCGCGCCGAGCCAGCTATGAAAGGCCGGAGCGCGCAGGGCGGGGCTATTTCCAAACAACGGCCGACAAAGTGGTTTCGCGAAACAAGCGAATAACGGGACGCACCGCTCGGGCCACGGCCGCTTTGACGCCGGTGTCGCAGAATATTTGTCCGGGCCGAAATTAAAACCGTGCCGAAGCGCCGACCTCCGACGGGGACCCGACCTGGGCACACCGCGCAACGCCTGCCTGCTGAAAACCCTGCGGAGCGGCGCGCTTTGAAGCAGCGGCGACACGTCACGCCTCCCAAGGAGGCCGGCGGTCCCTTTGATGTCTGCACAACGCGCCGCGCACACAGGTTTTTCCTCAAGTTAGCGCTCAATTCTGTGTGAGAACTCTTCAGTCACCAAACACCAGCATGGCACCACAGGCTGAAGTACTCAGCATCTGCAATCAATATACAGGCCAGTGAGAGAGTACGAGAACGATTATCTTTTACTGTGCAGCTAACTTTTATCTACTACAAATGATTCCACCTTACGTGTTGAATGCTCCTTTAATACTTCATCAAGAGAAACATACACTCTTTAATACTTCGTCAAGATAAACATACACTCTAAGAAAAAATAGTCAGATAGTGAACTTTGGCGACCGATGAATGAATCTGTGCAGCTGTAGCGCAATTTCGCAATGTACATGGCAAGGAAGATATGCAGAGCACATATCGAGAGCACTCTGGCACAATGAGCTCTGCTCTTCCCTTTGAGTCTCCATTTCTGACACACACCTTTCTGATGGTTTGCGCACTTTTAGATCCCATGAGTACCGTTTAGGAGGATGATATCAAGAATAAGAGTTTGATTCTTCAAATGTAGATTGTAGATGATGTATTGTTGACATCAGTTTTGGATTTATCACAAACATAAACTCTGCCAGCAGTCAGAGGTGTCACCTGGATGGGAGTATGTCGATGCTGTTTGTGAATGACATACAGAATTGGTTCCTGGACATGAAGCAGTACGTATTCCAGTCCAGCCATATTTAGCAATTGGTCATAGCAAATTTCATTCCGTTTACTTAGATAGACAGTAACTATGCTTCGCAGACAGGCACATACGCAATATACGCAGATGTCACCATTTATGAGAGGGCGTGTAGTTGGCCTCAGAGGAGTCGCCGGTTGGAGTAACCGGCGAAATGTTCAACGCATAGGAGTAATGCCGCTATAGTCCGGTCCACGAACAATGGCAGTTCGCGCATCTCGAGACAAGAATGGGGATTGCATTTTACAAGCTGCGACATTGTCGCGAAAAAACAGTGACCTGTATATGTAATAAGTTTCCTTTAATTTATGTCTATGGTCACAAACTTTTTGTTAACAGATTACCGGTTTCGGTCTTTAATGACCATCATCAGATCTATTCCATAAAAACAGCCATAACATTTGACGATGCCACTATGCCTGCAGTACATTAGGACTTTGTTTTTATGAAACAGATCTGATGATGGTCATTAAAGACGGAAACCGGTAATCTGTTAACAAAAAGTTTGTGACCATAGGCGTAAATTAAAGGGAACATATTACGGGTTTGCATTGTTGCCGGTACAAAGCGAGAGCACCAGCAAATGGGCTTTGTCATTGATGAATGTGTGTATCCCGTAAATTATGTCTCTCACTTGCCTGTTTCGAATTTGTCGCTCACTGCCGCCATAAGCCATCACAACTCGAAACAGATGGAATAAAAGTTGACTAAATAACTCCCTAAGATCTCGTATAATGCTCGCATGGATACACCATTCACAGCACAGCGCTCAGAACACTACTGAACACTCATTGGCTGTCTGAGAACGCGTGACGTGGGTTGCGCATGTCAAGACTGAGTTCGACCGCCATCGTTCGTGAGTACAATTATGGTGGACGGTGTTGACAGGAACTGGAGAACCAAGGCCCAACACAGCATCAGGAAAGATGTGTTCGACCTAGAGAGACGACAGAACGAGAGGACCGCGCAATCGTCAGAGAGGCACCCAGAGCCCAGCTTCATCATTGTCACCGAACCGCCGCGCCGAGTGGCCGCGCGGTTAGAGGTGACATGTCACTGACTGCATGGCCCCTTCCGTCGGGGGTTCGAGTCCTCCCTCGGGTATGGGTGTGTGTGTTGTTCTTAGCATAAGTCAGTTTAAGTGGTGTGTAAGTCTAGGGACCGATGACCGCAGCAGTTTGGTCCCTTAGAAATTCACACACATTTATCACGGAACGGACGTCCAACTGGTGCTTTAGTGACCATTTACAGACGGCACATTTGGAATCTCACTGACTGCAATAGAACTGAAACTTCCTGGCAGATTAAAACTGTGTGCCGGACCGAGAATCGAACTCGGGGCATTTACCTTTCACGGGCAATACCAACTGAGCTACCCAAGCACGACTCACTTCCGCCAGTACCTCGTCTCCTACTTTCCAAACGTTACAGAAGCTCTCCTGCGAATCTTGCAGAAGTAGCACTCCTGAATGAAAGGATATTGCGGAGACGGCTTAGCCACAGCCTGGGGGATGTTTCCAGAATGAGATTTTCACTCTGCAGCGGAGTGTGCGCTGATATGAAGCTTCCTGGCAGATTGAAACTGTGTGCCGGACCGAGAGTCAAACTCGGGATCTTTGCCTTTAGCGGGCAAGTGCTCTACCAACCGAAAACCAAACGTTCCGAGTTCGAGTCTCGGTCCGGCACACAGTTTTAGTCTGCCAGCGCACACTCCGCTGCAGAGTGAAAATCTCATCCTGCAATAGAATTGTCTTCCCTGATGAGGTACCGTTTCGAACCAAGCCCGATGACCAACGAAGTCATGTCCTGAGACCGCTCTGGGAGACTTATGGCCCGACAACCAAGATTAATAATCCGGCATTCCTTTCCTTTTCATTGCAGAACTCATTTGGTTGTCATCCGCGATATCTTAGATCATAGTGCGGCATCGACGGCATTCTACGCCCCGTTTTGTTACTGTTCATGGCAAGCCCTCTTTGGCATGCATTTCAGCAACATTATGCCCTCCGGCAGAGGGCGAGAGTTTCGGCTGCTTGTCCTCGAGTTTGCCAAACCGTGCCTTAACAAGCAAGATCTCCGGATCTCTCCCTAGTTGAGAACGTTTGGAGATTATCGGCGGGGCCCTCCCACCATTTCTGGATTTTGACAATCTAACGCCCCAGTTGGACAGAATTTGGCACGATTGCCCTCGGGTGGACATCCAGCAACTCTTATCAGTGAGAAGCCGAATAAATGCTTGCATAAGAGACAGAGCTACACCAACATATTACTGATTGGCTCAATTCATGAAGCTCTTTCTACTGAATAAATCACCAACTTTTTCGGAAACTGTAATAATTTGTTTGTCTGTACGTGTACAACACATCTACCGATTTCCGTTCTATTCCGACAGTTCCCACGTGGTGCGTCGCTTTTTCTCTTAGAGTGTATTCCGCTACCTGCAAGCGTCGGTAGCGGTAATTGTAGCTCCTGAGTATCTGCATCACTGTATTTTATCACTACTGTTTGGCTGGCAACTCGCCATTTACCTAATTACGGTTCTCGTCTTGACGAAGATGCTAACGATTCTGCGACCTTACATTAACAACGGACAAGGGCTATTTGATTTTTCAGTCTCCGATCGGTCACGAAATGGAAACCATAGCGAAAATCAAAAATGTTCAATACGTATCATTTAGCTACAACTTCCAGCTTCTTTTTCTTTTCAGTGTTGTGACTGGTCTCATGCGCCCTGCCACGAATTCCTCTCCTACACTAACCTCTTCATATCAGAGTAGCACTAACAACTATTATTAATTACTTTCTGGATGTACTCCAATCTCTGTGTTCCTCTACAGTTTTTTTCTCTAAAGCTTCTTCTAGTACCATGGAAATTATTCCGTGATGTGTTAACGAGTGTTCTACCGTCCTGTTCCTTTTTCTTGTCAGCGTTTTCTATGTATTCCTTTTTCTGTCGAAACTCATGAGAACGTTCACATTCCTTACCTTATCAATCCACTTATTTTTCAACATTCGCCAGTAGCGCCACACCTCAAATGCTTCGAATCTCTCCTTTGCTGGTTTCTCACAGTCCATGTTTCACTATCATACAGTGCCGTGCTCCAAACATTCCCGTAAATTTTCTCCTCAAATTAAGGTCTATATTTGAGAGTAGTAGACATCTCTTGGACAAAAATGCTCTTTTTGCCCGTGCCAGTCTGCTTCTTCTGTCGTCCTTGCTTCGTCTGTCATGGGTTATTTTGCTGACAAGGTATGAGAATTCCTTAAATTATCTATTTCATGATCACGAATCCTGCTGTTAAGTTTCTGACTGTTCTCATTTCTGATACCTCTTACACTTTCGCCTTCTCGGTCTATATTCTATACTCATTATACTGTTCACTCCTTTCAACAGATCCTGTAATTATTCTTTACTTTCACTGAGGGCACCAATGTCCTGAGGGAATCTTATCATTGACATTGTTTCACCTTGAATTTTAGTCTAGCTCTTGAACATTCTTTCATTTCCGTCATCGCTTTTTCGATGTGTAGATTGAACAGTAGCGGTGAAAGACTGCATATGTGTCATACGCCCTTTTTCATCTGAGGACTTCATTCTTGATCTTCCACTCTTATTGTTCCATCTTGGTTCTTATACATACAGTAAATTTCCCGTTTTTCCCCGTAGCTTACCCCAATTTTTCTCAAAATGTCGAACACCTGACATCATTTTACATTGTCGAACGGCTTTTCCTGGGCTACAAATTCTATCAATGTGACTCGATTTTTCCTGTCTTGCCTCCATTACCAACCGCAACGTCAGAACTGACTCTCTGGTGCCTTTCCCTTTCCTAAAGCCAAACTGAACGTCGTAAAACTGATCCTCAGTTTCCTTTTCCATTTATCTGTACATCATTCTTGTCAGCAACTTGGATGCATGAACTGTTAAGCTGATACTGTGGTAATTCTGGCACTTGTCGGCACTTGCAATCTTCGACAAGAATCCCATAGCTGTGTGGTCCTCTTGTCAGCGGGCGAAATGATTCAGTATTCTGCGTTCTTCCATTGCCGTATCCAGGCCAGTAAACATTCCGCAGTATGGCTAGCCCACACAAGCCCTAACGGAGAAGCATTCTCTAGTACTCGAAGCTACTAATCGGCACGCCGATAACCGATGCTAATGTTTGCAGGTTTTGAACAGCATCCACTGGGGAGGTGCCGATCAGTGGCCTACATCGTCTGACGCACCTGAGGCGCCACCCACTCAGCAAGGACATCTGGGCCACCATCTGCTGCCACGCAGCCTCAGCGTTCCGCCTCATGGGTGCCGCACGCGGGAGCACCTGGGACACAGGCCCCAGCACAAAAGCAAACACTGGGTTGATGTCATCGGTCAATAAATGTGCAAACTGCGTACTCGAAACAGTACAGAAAAACTCATCCCATACGCTGCACTGAAGTCACAAGTGGTCACACTGTAACTGTTCTAACTAACTGTGCACCTGAATCAACATCCCAATCGAACTGGAAGGTTACGAAGCGAGGCAACCTGCCTGTAGTTAAGAGTCGAGCTAACATGCCCCCACTCTATATCATACCCCAAAGAACTTTCCATACTTTGATATCAATTTAAGAAGTATAGATGTGTAGTCAGTAGGATGAAACGAAAGACAAGACATTGCTGCGCTGGAAATTATAATTACGAGGGCCACTCCAAAACAAATGCACACTACTTTCTTAAAAAATTCCATCTCTTATTCTACAGTGTTTAGATACAAACTTTAGGAACAGTATTTTCATTTCTCCATATAATTTCCATCCCTCTCAACTGCCATACGCCATCTTGGAACTAGCGCCTGTATACCCGCACGGTAAAATTCTGGACCAAAGAGATGATAGTCACAGGAGTGTAAGGCTGGTGTTGTCCATCCGAGTTTTGTGATCGCTTCCATGGTTTTTTCACTGACATGTGGCCGTGCATTGTAGTACAACACCAAAACATCCTGCTATCACCGATGTGGTCAAACACGACTCAGTCGAACTTGAAGTTTCTTCAGTGTCGTCACATATGCATCAGAATTTATGGTGGTTCCATTTGGCATGATGTCCACAAGCAAGAGCCCTTCGGAATCGAAAATCACCGTAGCCACAACTTTTCCAGCAGAATTTTTTTTTTTTTATTAGGTGAATTTGCCGCCCATGAACCATGGACCTTGCCGTTGGTGGGGAGGCTTGCGTGCCTCAGCGATACAGATGGCCGTACCGTAGGTGCAACCACAACGGAGGGGTATCTGTTGAGAGGCTAGACAAACGTGTGGTTCCTGAAGAGGGGCAGCAGCCTTTTCAGTAGTTGCAAGGGCAACAGTCTGGATGATTGACTGATCTGGCCTTGCAACATTAACCAAAACGGCCTTGCTGTGCTGGTACTGCGAACGGCTGAAAGGAAGGGGAAACTACAGCCGTAATTTTTCCCGAGGACATGCAGCTTTACTGTATGATTAAATGATGATGGCATCCTCTTGGGTAAAATATTCCGGAGGTAAAATAGTCCCCCATTCGGATCTCCGGGCGGGGACTACTCAGGAGGATGTCGTTATCAGGAGAAAGAAAACTGGCGTTCTACGGATCGGAGCGTGGAATGTCAGATGCCTTAATCGGGCAGGTAGGTTAGAAAATTTAAAAAGGGAAATGGATAGGTTAAAGTTAGATATAGTGGGAATTAGTGAAGTTCGGTGGCAGGAGGAACAAGACTTCTGGTTAGGTGACTACAGGGTTATAAACACAAAATCAAATAGGGGTAATGCAGGAGTAGGTTTAATAATGAATAGGAAAATAGGAATGCGGGTAAGCTACTACAAACAGCATAGTGAACGCACTATTGTGGCCAAGATAGATACGAAGCCCACACCTACTACAGTAGTACAAGTTTATATGCCAACTAGCTCTGCAGATGATGAAGAAATTGAAGAAATGTACGATGAAATAAAAGAAATTATTCAGATAGTGAAGGGAGACGAAAATTTAATAGTAATGGGTGACTGGAATTCGAGTGTAGGAAAAGGGAGAGAAGGAAACATAGTAGGTGAATATGGATTGGGCTAAGAAATGAAAGAGGAAGCCGCCTAGTAGAATTTTGCACAGAGCACAACTTAATCATAGCTAACACTTGGTTTAAGAATCATGAAAGAAGGTTGTATACGTGGAAGAACCCTGGAGATACTAAAAGGTATCAGATAGATTATATAATGGTAAGACAGAGATTTAGGAACCAGGTTTTAAGTTGTAAGACATTTCCAGGGGAAGATGTGGACTCTGACCACAATCTATTGGTTATGACCTGTAGATTAAAACTGAAGAAACTGCAAAAATGTGGGAAATTAAGGAGCTGGGACCTGGATAAACTGAAAGAACCAGAGGTTGTACAGAGTTTCAGGGAGAGCATAAGGGAACAATTGACAGGAATAGGGGAAAAAAATACAGTAGAAGAAGAATGGGTAGCTCTGAGGGATGTAGTAGTGAAGGCAGCAGAGGATAAAGTAGGTACAAAGACGAGGGCTGCTAGAAATCCTTGTGTAACAGAAGAAATATCGAATTTAATTGATGAAAGGAGAAAATATAAAAATGCAATAAATGAAGCAGGCAAAAAGGAATACAAACGTCTCAAAAATGAGATCGACAGGAAGTGCAAAATGGCTAAACAGGGATTGCTAGAGGACAAATGTAAGGATGTAGAAGCTTATCTCACTAGGGGTAAGATAGATACTGTCTACAGGAAAATTAAAGAGACCTTTGGAGAGAAGAGAACCACGCGTATGAATATCAAGAGCTCAGATGGCAGCCCAGTTCTAAGCAAAGAAGGGAAGGCAGAAAGGTGGAAGGAGTATATAGAAGGTTTATACAAGGGCGATGTACTTGAGGACAATATTATGGAAATGGAAGAGGATGTAGATGAAGATGAAATGGGAGATACGATACTGCGTGAAGAGTTTGACAGAGCACTGAAAGACCTGAGTCGAAACAAGGCCCCCGGAGTAGACAACATTCCATTAGAACCACTGACGGCCTTGGGACAACCAGTCCTGACAAAACTCTACCAGCTGGTGAGCAAGATGTATGAGACAGGCGAAATACCCTCAGACTTCAAGAAGAATATAATAATTCCAATCCCAAAGAAAGCAGGTGCTGACAGATGTGAAAATTACCGAACTATCCGTTTAATAAGCCACGGCTGCAAAATACTAACGCGAATTCTTTACAGACGAATGGAAAAACTGGTAGATGCAGACCTCGGGGAGGATCAGTTTGGATTCCGTCGAAATGTTGGAACACGTGAGGCAATACTGACCTTACGACTTATCTTAGAAGGAAGATTAAGAAAAGGCAAACCTACGTTTCTAGCATTTGTAGACTTAGAGAAAGCTTTTGACAATGTTGACTGGAATACTCTTTTTCAAATTCTGAAGGTGGCAGGGGTAAAATACAGGGAGCGAAAGGCTATTTATAATTTGTACAGAAACCAGATGGCAGTAATAAGAGTCGAGGGGCATGAAAGGGAAGCAGTGATTGGGAAAGGAGTGAGACAGGGTTGTAGCCTCTCCCCGATGTTATTCAATCTGTATATTGAACAAGCAGTAAAGGAAACAAAAGAAAAATTTGGAGTAGGTATTAAAATTCATGGAGACGAAGTAAAAACTTTGAGGTTCGCCGATGACATTGTAATTCTGTCAGAGACAGCAAAAGACTTGGAAGAGGGTCTCTTTTCTCCTTCGCCGATCTAAGACACTCTTTGATCTTCCTTGTCCATTTGTTCCACTGAGACCGATCGTTAGCGCTCCTGGATCACCGACATATAAACTGGCAAAACACTTGGCCTCTCCGCTCCAGCCACACGTGGGGAGGACCGACACATACATTAAGGATTTAGGACATTTCATTGAGAAGCTGAAAAAACTGAAACTTGCACCAAACGACATCCTGGTCAGCTTTGATGTTGTTTCGTTATTTACGAAAGTGCCACTCAGTGACGCTCTGGAGCACATCGGTTCCATTTTCCCGCAAGACATCAGAAAGCTCTTCCATGCATGTCTCAGCACGAGTTATTTCACGTGGAATGGCGATTTCTACGAACAGGTGGAAGGCGTCGCCATGGATGGTCCTCTCAGTCCAGTGGTGGCCAACTTCTTCATGGAACAATTCGAAGCACAGGCACTGGACTCGGCGACTTGCAAACCTAAGGTGTGGTACAGGTACGTCGAAGATACTTTCGTTGTGTGGAGCCATGGTAAAGAACAGCTAAGTGACTTCCTAAGGCACTTGAACAGCCTCCATGCCAACATAACATTTACCATGGAAGTAGGAAAGGGCAAGAAACTGCCATTTCTAGATGTGCTGGTCACAAGGGACGGCGAAAACCTGGACATAGCGTGTATCGAAAACCAACACACACGGACCGATACCTGCACAAACTGTCAAACTACCACCCGAGCCAGAAAAGAGGCATGATTAGTACGCTCGTAACGAGAGCAGGACGAATATGTGAACCGCAACACCTCAAACAAGAAATGCAAGACCTGGAAACTGTCCTGAGAAGCAATGGGTACTCCACAAATTATATTAGAAGTGTAACAGAGCCAAACACTCGGCGAAGTAAGGAACCAGAAAAAGAAATGTCGGGTACGGCCTTTCTGCCATACATTCCCAGAGTGACGGACAGAATCGGCCGTATATTGCGCAAACATGGCGTAAATACGATTTTCAAACCGACAAGGAAGATCAAAGAGTGTCTTAGATCGGCGAAGGAGAAAAGAGACCCACTTGCAATGTTGGGAATATACCGTATACCATGCACATGCGGAAAAGTTTATGTCGGAATGACTGGACGATCCATTAACACCAGGATCAAAGAGCATAAGCGACATTGCAGGTTGGGGCAGGTGGAGAAATCGGCCGTGGCAGAGCACGCACTGAATGAGACCGACCACGTAATAAAATTGGCCGACACGGAAGTTCTGGCTGTTGAGAAGCACTATCACACGCGCTTGTTCAGAGAAGCTGTAGAAATACAAAAACACTCGAACAGTTTGAACAAGAAAGAGGAAAGCCTTATGGTAAACGGATCCTGGCTTCCCGTACTGCAGCGAACGACCGTCGCAGGTAGCAAGAGGAGAACCGCACCGGAAATGACCGAGGAGAAGCACTCGGACGTTGGCGCGCCAGGTACATACAGTCTGCGGCCGCGAGCTCGGCTCCAGTTCACCACCGGCAATGGTGGGTGAAGCTTTGACAATGCCAGCCACTCGTGCTGGCGAAACGTCAGAAAAATCATTAGATGGACGTCGGCCGAAGAACTCGAGACAGAAGTCAATAGGCTGTTTGAAATGGAACAAGTAGTTCGTCTGCACATTAACTGAAGGCTATACGCCAGACACCATAAGGCAGAGGGGCATAAGGCAAACAAATCTGTCTCCGCCGTTTGTAGGGAACAGCTTATGGTGTGTGTCAAGCAAGGGAAGACGTAGCGGGCTCGACTTTGGCCTAGGGCGGAAACCAAAGAGAGTTACTGAGTGATGAGTGTCCACTTGGTAGCTGTGTGCTGGACACAGTTTTAGAATGTTGGCGTCGGTGGACATCCAGTTTCCAGAAAATACAAGACGCAGTACATCGGCGTTACACATCCATCAGCCTAGGGGATCGTCCTGTCTAAGTGAATTAAGTGGAGATGAAAGCATAATACTGTCACACACGGAGTGTAACACGTATAAGCGCCGATATTTTTGTGTGTGGTACCCTATGTACAGACACAGACTTTTGGTTGACCTTTTCTCTACGTCGAATAGTCTTCCCAAAAACTCGTCACCAACTTGACGACTTGTTTTCCACGTCGTACGACACCACTAAGTGCACTACGTTTTTTACAGGAAAATAATGTAATAACTAATTCAGCGACAGCATCATACAGTTTAACATCAAACAGAGATGTGAGTAATGCCTTATTCGATTCACTAGCAACTTGTTTAATGACAAAAGATTCCACAAGAGCTAGTCCAGGGTACGGAACACGGTTAGCAATCGACTGTTTGGTGTATCTCTGGATCAGGCTGGCGAATGGCAGAGAGACGGCACGGGAAACGGCTAACGCTAATCTAGATTGCCAGCCAGTCGCTGCAGATTCCAACTGAGCACCCATTACAATTTAAATATCGTTCAGAAAGCACTCTGACCCAGGGATTGACTTGCTAGTGTAAGATGCCATATTTCCCCAATTCAAGTGAGTCTCGTAGCCCCAATGACCACATGGTTGCGTGACAATGCGCCTTGTAAGTATTTAATATTGTCGTAACTTTGTGAAAGGAAGGTAGTTATGGTGCAATGTTTTAAATTGTTTACACTTTACCGAACGCAAACTTCAATTCACACCTTCAGACTACTTTCCCAGAGAGCCTCGGCAATACTGGCGATTTAAGAAGGGGAAAATACTCTGAAATCGTCAATTGAAGTTTGTGCTAGGGAGAGCATTGGAGTAGAGTAGTCGATGCAGCTGAGTTACCTGTTCTGTTATGGTATGTAATGGCTAACACAACTGCCTAGTAAAGTTATACTTTTGTTTAACCCAATGACATCCTGTTTGCTGTGAAATTATATTTAATACACAGGAGTGCAAATTTTAAGTTGACAAACCACAATAACTCGAAAAATAAGCTTCACACAAAAAATTGTGTAGAATCCAAAGTTGATTATTTTCGAGGAGGACATCTGCTAGTGCTAAAATGAGCCCGCCACCCCACCCCATTTTTTTCGGCAGAATCAGATTCTACATAAAGACTACGTACGTTCTGTTTTAAGCATTTGTTTTGATTCTTGGTAGTTGGCGCTTTAATTAAAGAAAATCCATGTTCTCGTTTTTGCGTGGAAAATGGTTACGGGTAAGTAATAAAATAATTATTTACTTCGTAAATTTTTATTCACTAAAACAAAAACTTTCCCTCTCTCCCCATAGGGTGGGGTTTGAGAGGGAGTAATTAGAGTTTTACAAATGTTGATCCAAATACTAATTTTTTTCCGCAGATTCCGGTAAGTTTTGTTTGTTTCGTGATCATGAGGCCACACAACTTTTAATTATCAAACAAATCATCTTACTAGCTAACTAACTAACTAACCAAGCATCCTACTAACTAACGATTCAATTCATTAACTAACAGAGTAAACGAAGTAAAAGACTAACTGAGGAACATACTAACCCACTTGCTAACTAAAGATGAACGTACTCTCGTTTAAGATTTGGTGGTCCTGAAAAGGAACGATTGGTTTCTATTTATTGTTGATTATTTGCAAATACTTGGAAGTAAATGAATTTCGGGGTGCTTGTTTCCAGTGAGATCCCTCGCCTCTCATTTTCAGCCAGCTTGTTGTCCGTAAATTCCTTGCATCTCACCGTTTTATGAAATCAAATGTTCAAAGTGATGACCTCCATCTTCGATGCATTGAATGGTTTGTGCTATAAACCCCTGCACACATCTTGATAACATGTCTGGTGCAATTGCAGGGCAAGCATCTCTTCTTCTTTGCATCATGTTTTCGCGAGTGGTAGGCGTTTCCTGATAAACGATATCTTTCAGATAACCCCATAAGAAAAAATCTGGCGGCATAAGGTAAGGCTTTCTGGCTGGCCAATTCACAGGACCTGCCTTGCCGATCCAGCTAAGTCGATCTAGTACATCGCGCGCTTCTAATGAATAACGCGCTGGATAACGATCATGTTGTAACCACATGTTTTGTCGAAGTTAGACGCTCAGGTCTTCAAGTAAATGTGGCAGTTCATTTTCAAGTAAGTTTCGATATTTGTTGCCATTCAAACTACCGTCAATAAAATAAGGACCGATGAGTTTATCGCCAGTTATACCACACCAAACATTAACTGACCAAGGTCGCTGATGTTTGACTTCTCGAATCGAGTGTGGGTTCTGTTCACTCCAGTAATGATGTTATGGCGATTAACTTCGCCGTGGTTTGTGAATGTTGCCTCATCGGGGAAAAGTACTTTGGCAAAAAAGTTTCGGTTTGTTTCCATCCGCTGAACTGCCCAGTGACAAAACGTCACACGGTTTTCGAAGTCATCGCCATGTAGTTCCTGATGCATGGATACATATTATGGATAAAATTTGTGGAGCTTCCGGATTTTCCAAACAATCATGCATGAAATTCCTGATTACCTTGATATTTCTCTTGTGCTCGCATGTGCATTATGAGCTACAGCAGCTAGGGCTGCCACTTGATTGTGTTTTCCACAAACAGTAGCTGATGGATTCTTTTTTTTCTGGTTCACACTACCTTCCACAGTAAATTGTTCAATAACTTATACAAAAGAGGACCGTGATCGTACTTGGCCAGGAAAACGCTGCGCATAAAGCGCGACTGCCTCGTCAGAATTTCTCCCACTTTCTCCATAAATGCATACTATCTCAATTTTTTCTTCCACAGAAAGGTAATTCGTAATGACATACGCTACCAATTAATCTCGTAAGAGGGAAAATAAGGGGCGTCGAGAAAGGGAGAATTTCTATGAGCGAGAAGCGGCCCGCTCGGCGTAACTCCGCCTCGCAATACTAACTACGCGTCAAACGCGACTGGTGGAGAGTAAAAGCCGCGAACGCAGTCACACAAGGTAAATGGAAATGAGCGTTCGGCATCATAGGTCGGGAGGCTCCTTACGGGGCAGGTCCGGCCACCTTGGTGCAGGTCTTATTACGTTCGCGCCACATTGGGCAACCCTCGCGCTGGATGGGGATGAAATGATGATGAAGACAACACCTAATACCTGAGCGGATGAAATCCCCGACCCAACCCGGAATCGAACCCGGGCCCGTAGGACGGCAATCTGTCACGCGGACCATTTTTTAATTTTATTAATTAATTAATTAATTTTTTTAAATTTTTTACTTTTTTAACAGTAAGGAATTGAAAACTAGTAAGTGCACACGTTCCGTCGAGTGGGAGACGCACATAACTAAAAACATGCGAATAGTTATAGAAAAAGGCATGAATAAAGAGAGCCAAGTGCAGGCTAAGGAAACAATGAAACAAAACCGAAGAGTGGAAACCATACCACCATTAACCAGTGCTACATCTTGCACCGGGTGGGAAACAAAAACTGCAAAGACCTTTTCGCACCGGGGAGAAAAAGAGGAAATGGGGCGAATACTGCTACAGAGTGTGAGGTTCACGACGAAACTAACCATCTGTTGTATCATCCAGGTATGACTTCTCGTAATGACCAAGGTAGATTCCACGTTGTATCGTCTAGTTCTATGATTGTCTTATAATTTTAGCTTCTCTTACCCGTGATGTTCCAGCCACGTGGAGGGTTGTGGAACGCACTCCACAAATAATTGGAAAATGTTGTCGATACTTTGGGTTACGGAGGATCTTGCAATGTCGTTCCTGCAAATAGTTCCAAAAGTCTAAAGTGTCCTTAGTGCCGTCTCGAAACAAATAATGGACTGCATGTCCACGAAGCCACGTCATTGCATTAGTTTTAGTGCGTGGCTAATACGTCTCATCCGCGAATAAGATACTCTTGGGGTTTTGTATTATCACGTTATAGGGGAGAGAGTGTGGCAGATATGATACACGAGTTGGGATGGAAGTCATTACAGCATAGACGTTTTTCGTCGCGGCGAGACCTTTTTACGAAATTTCAGTCACCAACTTTCTCTTCCGAAAGCGAAAATATTCTGTTGAGCCCAACCTACATAGGTAGGAATGATCATCAAAATAAAATAAGAGAAATCAGAGCTCGAACAGAAAGGTTTAGGTGTTCGTTTTTCCCGCTCGCTGTTCGGGAGTGGAATAGTAGAGAGACAGTATGATTGTGGTTCGATGAACCCTCTGCCAAGCACTTAAATGTGAATTGCAGAGTAATCATGTAGATGTAGATGTAGATATGATTCGGCGATAGTCTTGGGGTCGATATGATTCGGCGTTACTCGAAGGAAGTATGCTGACATTTGCCTCACTGCGGTTCGTCGTATATCGTCTGAAAAATCAATGCCGAGACATTGCAAAGTATGAGCTGTAAGGGGGTGACACTGTTCTCAGACAATTCGACCCCGATGTTCATCGCCACGGATTTTGCGACGTTGATACGACTACCAATGGCTATGCTATATGCTTCTATCCAATTCAGTGCGCTAGCGGTGTCGTCGCCGTTGCGGATGACAATCACCAGGTCGTCAGCGTACGCTTTACATGGGAAAGTGTGGCCTCGTAACGTCATACCCGTTAGTCGTTGGCGCAGGCGGCAGAGGAGTGGTTCCATGGCCACAGCGTAAAGTAAAGTGGACAGAGGGCAGCCTTGGCGTATCGATCGAGAAATGGTGCGGGGCTGCGTAGGTCGGCTGTTGACGATCACCTTGGATGTTGCACCACGGAGTAGTCGCATCATGACAGTGACGAATGGCTGTGGGTACCGCATATGTTGGAGGACCGCTCCCAAATAGTCGTGATCCACTCGGTCGAAAGCTTGACTAAAATCGATTTCCGCCAGCGCACCCTTCAGACGACATGCCCTCGCCAGTGTGATCAAATGGCTCAAACGGCTTTGAGAACTATGGGACTTAACTTCTGAGGTTAACAGTCCCCTAGAACTTAGAACTACTTAAACCTAACTAACCTAAGGACATCACACACATCCATGCCCGAGGCAGGATTCAAACCTGCCACCGTAGCGGTCGCTCGGTTCCAGACTGAGATCAAGTCACGATATTCACTGAGTGCTGTTTGAATATTATTGTCGCCTACTAATGACGTTTGGTCGGGTGAGATAACATTTCGTAAGGTCTGGTGTATCCGCACCGCCAACAGTCGAGAAAATATCTTAAAGTCGCAACTCAATAGCGTCAACGGGCGGCAGTTCTGCAGTCGTGAGCCATCGGACAGCTTGTGAATAGGAATAATCATCCCTTCCACAAGGGAGCGGCACTTCTGGGGATAGTAGTTCGCGACAGATGTCCGTCCATCGGGAGGCTAATAAATATTGAAAAGTCCGGTGAAATTCCAAGGGGGGGGGGGGGGGGGGGGGGATCAGGACCCGGAGACTTGTTGACAGCTCCTTTTCTAATAGCGTCGATCATTTCTTCTTCAGTAATGTCTTCCATCAAGGTCGCTTCCATTGCCGGGGTGACGGTGCAGTACATTGTGTGAGAGACGTCCTCCAGTGCTGTCAGGTCAGGGGTCTGAGCGGAATAGTTGGGAATAATGATCGTAGAACGCTGTGTTTATGCCTTGTTGCGTGGTGAGGCGACGACCGTGCTCTGTGTCGATGGAGCGTATCAGCGCTCATTGGCGTCGTTTACGTTCACTACAAAAAAAAAAAAAAAAGAAAAGAAAAATACTGGTTCAAATGGCTCTGAGCACTATCGGGCTTAACATCTCAGGTCATCAGTCCCTTAAAACTACTTAAACCTAACTAACCTAAGGACATCACACACATCTAACCCGAGGCACGATTCGAACCTGCAACCGTAGCAGTCGCGTGATTCCAGACTGAAGCGCCTAGAACCGCTCGGCCACCAACGGCCGACCGCAGTCCAACCACCAGCGGATCGTTGTGGGATATGCACAGAGGCGATTTTCACGCGAATGCCACGTAGCCTCAACGGCTTGGCGGCAATCCGGGTACGACAGGTGAGCGATGTTTAATTTCCACCGGCTGCGGCTTCTCCACAGTTGTTGCCGCCGCAGGGTGACGGCAAAAATGTAAGCTTAGTGGTCCGAGAAAGCTGCAGGCCACAGTTCCGCATCCTGCGTCCCAGCGGCGAGAGAGCGTGAGACATAAATCCGGTCGATATGACTGGAAGAGTGACTCGTGAAGTGTGTGAATTCCGGTCGGTGGCCGTGAAGGTGTTCCCAAGTGTCCACCATCTGCAGGTCTCGAATTAGCGTATCGAGTTCCGGGCACGGATTATGTCGTGGTAGTTGATGGATTTCTTCAGGTGCACTGGTGTCTGGAAGAAAAGCCGCTGTCGGCACAACCCTCGTGCCAATGTCCATCCTGGCATCCAAGCTTTCTTGCATGGTCGGTCGGTGATTATCTTCAGGTGGGGGCGCCGTTGTAGAAGCCGGATCCGCTACTGAAGAATCCGTCATGGTCTCGCTATCGCGGGCGCCGATCGAACTAATTTGATGAGCATCGGAAAGGGTTGCTGCCCGTGCAACTTCGGCGTAATTGAGAGGAGTCACCGCAGAAGGAGTCATAGATTCACCTGTCGGGATTTGAGTAAGCCGTCGTCGGAGACAATCCGACCGGACGTGCCCTTCTTCGCCACAACCAGAGCAAGTGCGTGGCTGTCCGTCATACGTAATGATCGCCCTACACCCGCCGATGACACAATATGACGGTACATGTTTGGTCAGTTCAATTTTGATCTGTCGTACCCCGTTAAGAACGGGGTACGTTGTAAAGGTGGTCCATTTTTCGGCCATATGGCTGATCGCTCCGCCGTAGGGTTGGAAAGCCGCGGTGACTACGTCCGTTGGTACTTCGAAAGGGAGTTCGAAGATGCGTATCGTACGGAGGCGAAGCCCCACGTGATCGATAGAGACCGCCCCAATATAGCCATCAGAATGTTTGAATTTAAGATCGTTCGCATGTGCACGCACGATTCTGTTGTACACCTCGTCACTTACTAACTTTACGTAGACAATAGTCCTCGTGATAGAGAGATGGATACCAATTATGTCTCGCAGTTGAATTTTAACGTCGTCACGTAGAAAACGTTCCACTTCAACAGCTCGCGGTCGTGCATGATTGGGTTGAAAACTGATATTGATGGTGGTTTGTCTGTATGAATGTGCCATATTGCGTCGGTAGTGATGGACTCTAAAACTAGCGACAACGAAGTAGTAAACAAATACGGGGGCACTCGCGACCGCGCTGAAGGGACGAAAACAAGACGTCCTCGCCGCAGCGCTACGGAAAGCACACTGACCACTCAGCTATCGGGGCGGACACACAAGGTAATCAAACATCAGTTGCCTTAAGGACAATAGTTATAAACGATGTATTGCTGTCTGAATGCTCAGACGCGTGTAAGATACAGTGCGTTTACTACGTTAATACTTCTAATTTCTCAAAACCCAGTCTTTTTACGAGAAAGGGTGAATTTCTCGTCCCTGCGCTACCTATCGGCGGCACTCCGAAACATTACGCCGCTCATCAGCAAGGACTGGATAAGAGTATCAACTATCGATCAGGGCTGAGAGGGATATCGATTACCGTACATAATTCTAAAAATGTAAACAACGTAACAGCCGCGATGTTCCGAAATAAAATAAAGGTGTGAACAATGTGATTTGAGTCAATAAATTTATTAATCTCGTTTTCTACGTTTTTCCGCCAGAATCTAAAAGACTCAAACCAAGCAAGCACCACAGTTGTGAGACTAATGGACAAACAAGAGTGATTACTCCGAATATAATAAAAAATTAGGTTCCTGAGTCAGTTAGTTATTTAGTTAATGAGTTCACTCGTTAGTACTAGCATGTTTGGTTGGTTGGTTAGCTAGTCAGATGGTTTGTTTGATAATTAAAAGCTATGTGGCTTCATGTACACGAAACAAACAAAACTTATACGAATCTGCGTAAAAAATTAATACTTGGGTCAACATCTGTAAAACTCTGATTCCTCTCTCTCAGACCCTACCCTATGGGGAGAGAGGGAGAGTTTTAGTTTTAGCGAATTAAAATTTACGAAGTAAATAAGTATTTTTTATTTATCCGTAACCATTTTCCACGCAAAACTGAGAATATGGATTTTCTTGAATTACAGCGCCAACTACCAAGAATCAAAACAAATGTTTAAGACAAAATATACGTAGTCTTTATGTAGAATCTGATTCTGCCAATTGGGGTTTCTATTTGACATTAAAAAGTTGCCTCCAGCTCAACCCGCACTGGGCTGGGGTGACGGGCTAATTTTAGCACCAGCAGATCTCATCCTCGAAAATAATAAACTTTGGATTCGACACATTTATTCATGTCAAGTTTATTTTTAGAGTTATTCTGGTTTATCAACTTAAATTGTACACCCTGTATATGAGCAACTATGATTGTGTTACTTACCAGTTAGTATGATTTTTTTGTATGATGGACCTCTAAACAGTCTTATGAATTTTTTTACACTGTGATACATGACGGGTTATTTCTGGAATGACGCATGTCGTGTGTTACTGTCACAATGTACTTTAATTCATTTGTTTTGAGTTCAGTGGAGACTAGACGATGTATGCCTAAGTTTGTAAAAAGCGACATCTAGTAACTGCTGAGATTAGGGGACCAATAAACATCTTATTTCTGTCTATCTGTATAGGACGATACATCTGCCTCTTACCGTGCCTTTTTATGCATCCTGCACTGCGTCTGTATCAGGAACGATATCCAAACAGCCAGACAGACGACAGCCACGTGATCGTAATAAGTTCCCTCCCACAGTTTTGGGCCGCTGTTAGCGTTTGGAATCATGCTTTAAAAAGGGCAGGCGAGGATTGGCCGTGAGTTACACTGCATTTTTAGACTAAGATATACCATACTTCTTCCATATTTACCCAAACATCTCCTGTCTTGCTTTTGTAATCAGTGGTGTAGCCATACACGTAAGTATATCCTGTTTATAGCACTTAATCTTTCGTAAACGGTTCAGAGACATAGACTCAAGAAGTGTGCTTCATCATGGGAAACAATAAAATTAACAGGTGATATCAAAATGAAAAGTGTGAAAGTAACAATTTTCCAGTGTATAACCCATTAAAAAAATTAATTATTATTTCCGCAGTAGGGTGCCAAAGTAGTTTCACAAAAAACATTTGTACAATAGATCTAAGGTGTAACACTTTACTAGTTATTATCTAACATTTTGATCGCTGTGTCGGCTACTGGCGTAGGTCAGCACCGACACAAACAAGGAAGAAGAGAAGCTGTGATGGCCGGTTGCAGGTATGCAGAATCATCTGTGTCAGACGCTTTCAAATTCGTAGAAAACTTTATTTCTATTAAGTGAAGAAACAATACTTAACTCCCTGTGCTCTCTTTGCATGCTACGTGCAGTTTCATTGACAATGTATTGCTCAGTACTGATGCTCTCGAACTCTGCAACCTAACTAGGCGACCACCCATAGGCGGCTGGTTAAATTAGCGTTGACAGGGGTCGTTAAACTCTGTCTTCCTGGAGGTGTAGCGCTGTCTGCTCTTTCCATTGGGTTGCAGGTCAGCGCCTTCTTGATGTCGTTTCGGTGTGCAGTCGATGCATTAAGACTACACACTGACGATGTGTTTCACATCTCCATGGCCAACTCTTTTGTTTTATCACGTGGAGGCGCTCAAAATGACATCGATAAGGGCAACAGAATCGCCTTGAATATTAATCTTTACATTGAGCTATGTACTGGAATACAGTTTCTTCCATACTTCCCATTTTGATATCTCCTGTTAATTTCCTCGTTGGTGATGGTGAGACACACTGTATTAGGCAGCATTTCTGAATCATTTACGAAAGATTAAGTACTACAATTCGTGTAAATTTAGAGACACATCCAAAACCTGTATGACTACATCCCTAATCGCACAAAGAAATATTGTAGATGGATATAAATGGCAAAAGTAAGGTATGTCTTGGTCCAAAAATCCTGTGTAACATGCAGCCGATCCTCACTTGTCTTTTTAACACTGCAAGTCATTTGCTCTGAGAGGGAACTTACTTGCATATCAATTAAGTGGCTATCGCCTCTCTCTATACCATTCCTTACAGATCCGTGGAGTGGGTTTGATGTTAAAGTGTATCGTCAGGGACAGCTGAATTACTCTGTGTACTGATGGCGGCCTGAAAATCTTTCTGTAATTTTCGTGAATAGAGAATCCCAGCCTGGGGCACAGCCTAAGAATCTTCGTTCCGACAATTCAGCGGGCCGTTATTTACGCGAATTACACGACGTGTGAGAGGGCATCTAATGCTACATGCCTCCACAAACCTACCAAAAAACTGTCGAATCACTGTGAAGCGTCCCCTTTGAAAAATTATACATGATTGTGCTTAAACTGACACACAATATTTTTAGCGCAACGCAATCTGACTTTTAAAAATCCCTACGAAAGAATGGCCCTGACTAACATTAACCTATACGTTTCACAAATCACTTACCTCACAAAGATCTTCGTTACTCAAGCTACTGCAATACAGCGAGCGCCACTACTGCCAGCTAAATAAAAGATTCAAACTATGGATGGCACTAACTACTGACAGGAATAGTTAGCGAATGAAAGATTTTAATAGAGAACAAACAATGTATTTACCTTAGTAGTCATAATATATATAAAAGTTCATGACATCCATCCTTACAAATTACAAAACTCCGCCATCTCTCTCCCCACGTCCACCACTGCTGACAGCTCACCTCCAACTGCGCAACGCTACGCGCTGTTCACATCCAGCTGCCGCTGCCCAACACTACAATGGCAGACAACAATGCAAACCAGCCACAGACTGCACACAGCACAGCCAGTGATTTTCATAGAGAGCGCTACGTGGCAGCGGCGTTACCAATATAAGAAAACCTAAACAGCCTACTTACATAGCCCCCATGCTCCCCACTAAAAAATTTACAAATTGTTTTGGGCAGTGGCCAACACAGATTTGAAATTTTTTTTCATAATTACAATAACAAAGAAATGAAATGCACACACTTATCGATACAATGTTGGTCAAAAGCTAAAATTTTCTCACAGTCCATAAAGACAGTCCTGATCATTCATGAAAGTAAAATTGCAGTGTTTTTCTCGAAGTCTGATTAGTAAAAGAAAATGCACACGGAAATAATGGATTTCCATGCAGTCTTGAAGAAGTAGTGTTGTCCTTCCAACGGAAAGACAGTGCTGACTCTTGACATGCAGACAGGTAATGGGCCACAACAGAGCAAACCCACAGCAGAGTCAGTCGAAGTTTTAAGGAATATTGGTAGGTAGGTCGTCACAGAGTAGACCCATTGTGGTCCTGGTAGAGATTACGGTATTGGTGGGCCACCAGAGGTGCAGATCCACTGCAGTCCTTGTAGAAATAATGGTATTGGTGAGTCATCAAAGGTGTAGACCCACTGTAGTCCTTGTAGAGATGGCCAGCAGACATCTGTTTGACTGCACAGGCGCACAATCACCATTGAAGAGTCTTGCAGATAATATAGGAAGTCCATAACCACCACTTGTGCACTCACAAAAATTGTTTTTGGAATGTTCTTAGAATGAGCAATGCTGTTAACCAGTCCCTTACTGAATTATCAACACATGTGCAAACACTAACAGTCCCTACTCCTCACATTTTGTCCATATACTATGACCAACAGAAACGTGTGCAGTGAAATGTAACTTACAGATTACTTAATTTGATCAACTGGTGTCAATTACAATTTTATAACATAAGAATACAATAACAAAGGTACAAAATACATCATTAAAGAACATAACAGTACAGATAACATTTGTAGTAATAGGGGCTTTACAAAAAAAATCGAAATAACAAATACATCAGTGTCACAAAAATTATGACATAAGTACATACATAAAAGATCAGAATAACTTTTGAAACATCAACTTCACACATAAGCATTAGAACAAAACAGAGTAAATAATGTGTAAACATCTTTATGAAGTAAATAACATGTTATTAATGCAGATTATATTTCAGGATAACAGTATTCCTCATCATAGTGAATGTAGCTTAGTATTAGAAGAGAAAAAATTATATGAAACAGTACACAGAGACAGGAAGAAAACAAATACACAAGGGTACACAAACACATAGTGGGATAACACAAGAGGAAAGGGCAGGGTTTGTTTTCAGTGTAACATTTGGTACTGCAGTCCAACCCAAAACTTCATTCCATAGATCTTTCGCCTTATTTCAAAATTTGTTTCCACCAAAAAAATCCTATCCAAGCATGCTTTTTGTAGTTATATGTTCATATATTTCTTACCTCATTTATTTTCCAATATCATACCTCATCATTTATTTCCAAGAAAATCCTACCTAAACCTGTTGTCTCTAAACCCTACTGTTTTGTTCATATCCTATTTCGAAATACTATTTTTTTTGGCCAAACCATTTTCTTATAGCTTCTCAACGCATTCCTTCCAATTCATCGCAACTCATTCTCTTATATAGTCTACCCCCTCTTAAGCTAACTTAAATCTACTGAGCTCAGATGCTAAACTAAGGGACAAGGTAATGCAGCAGCGCAAAACAATTAACACAAACAGCAATGACAAAAAAGTGGAAATTGGCAAAGTAAGCTACAGTAAATCTAAATTACCAAGCAATGCAACATTACAACTAATATGAGCCAATGTGTAGCAACAAGAAAAATAAATCAGTAATAAAATTGGCTTAACCTAGTAATACAAAGTGACATTCAGTAGCACTATGCATGGCAAACAGCTGCAGCAAATGCTATAACTTATACCTAAACGTGACAAAACTCAAGCAGAAAAAATATTACGCTAAAGACCACAATGCAGATAAGGACAATGTCTATTCACATCTTAATGTCTATGTAATTAAAGTGGTGCACCACAAAACTAATTCTACAAAAGATATTACCAAGTAGTTGAAAAGAAAATTAAGTATGCAGCACCTGTTATTAATTGCTTTTTATTGTTCTTTCCTTTCCAAGTGCTCCTTTTTCGAAGAACGTGGATCATAAAATGATTATTTAATAGATCTGTTGACAGAAAGTGTTCACATTAGCAAATGCTGCAACACAGCTGGAAACCCAATATCAAATGAAATAAGCAACTATGAAAGGCAAAGCATAAAAATATCATTCAATAGTCATTTGACATTTCATAAGTTAGTACAAATTCTCTCAACTCTCGTAGAAAGGCGCTTGTCATCATCAGATGTGTAGATGTAAGAAAGTGTCTTTCCAAGTAATGAGCGTGTCGTTTTTGCGATGCTTTCTACAAAGGAATGTCAATAGCGAGGATAATGGCCTCTTTTTTTTCTCCAGCTGTGCCTCTGAAAGCCACACACTAATGGCTTGTTTCCAGGTGGCTGTCGCCCAGCTGGGTGCCCACGACGCATTACATGCAGGTGGTCACTTAACTGTCTTACCGAAATATTTACGACAGCAGTTTCCGCTACAGTGGCAGTCTCATTTAAAAAATTTCACAGGTCAAGAATTTGCGTTACACATCTGTAGAAACAAAATCTTATTGATATAACAGTGTCCAAAAAATTTTCATCGGCATTGTAATACATTCACGCATTTACATACATTTCATAGCTCTTAAAGTACGATCCTAGGTTTACAACAACATTTTTCACAAACAAGTGTCCCTAACCACTACTCATTATTCGTTGCTTTATTACACATATGCCATATTCGTAGACACTTCTTCAATATTTCATCATAATAAATATGTAGTATAATTAAATTCCTCATACAGCATCAGCTTATTGATCATAAACGTACCACAACAGCGTAATACACATCGTCATCATAACATCATAAAACCTCAGGCAAATCTCAAAATCGTCGTAGCTTCCTCCAATAATTTCAAAACCTAAAAAAATTCTCTGCTCACGTCAAAAGTTACAGATTACAGCAATTGAATGAAACGCATCATGGAAAACCTTTGTATGATTGTACTTCAAATATCTTTAAAAATAAATGTTTAAGTACAAAATTAATCACTCAAATACGTGTACGGTAGCGCTAAACTGTGCGTCTTGTTGTAAGATAATCTCTGTGGAAGTGTCGTAGTTTCGTCCTCCGAAAGCTAAGTCCTGCAGAAGTCAATGTACTTACCTCATGATAAACAAAAGCGAAATGCTTTGCGTATAGATATCGTAGTTACTACGCTTATTGCCGTGATGAAGTAAGTACTGTACTGTAACGTATTGTTGTGCTACAGAAAAGGCTGTCTCATCGTAGCTATACCACAAAGTTACTACTAAAACATGTTTTCCTTTCCAGAAGAATTCAGAAAAACTGTGCAGATATAAAACAGATACACCGCAAAAGCACAATGTAAATTGTGTCACACGTTAGTAGCGTCGTGATATAATCGTGTAGCTATCAAAGAAACCAAATCTCACAGAAAATACTTCAAATAAAGAATGTCTTTTCAACTAAACCAAAATGTTGCATTAAAATCTCATTAACAGTATATGTTCTAAGTATGTAAGCCTTAAAGTCGCTACGTAATCGTGCAACTAACAAGCAAGAATGTACAAATAACAACAATGTGTCGTCTGTTCACTATAACAATGCATTCGTAATATCTGTTTAAAAATGTTCCCTAGGTTCTAGACTGGATATTTAACTTCAAACATTGTTGCATGTTAACAGTTGCTTAAGTCTGACAAAGCATACTAGTAGCGCGAAGTGAAAAATTTTATGCAAAGACAAAGTTAAAAAGCAGATTATCTTTCAATGAACGGTTTTGCATGTGAAATGTAGGGCAACCCTTTACCTTTTCTAAGTACGCAGCAAATTAACTTGAACGCAATTATAATGCGGTATACGTCGGCAAAGAATGCTGGAATTTTTCTCAAGGTTAGCGTCAATGTTATTTTTCTCTGAGCCAGACGGCGCAGGCGGCTGCCTACGGTGCGAGTCGTTGTCTGTCTCTTTGTTGGCGCGCGCCGTTATTGGGATTGGGAGACCTAACTTCTACAAATTCACCTTGACGAGAAGGCCCTGCTCTGTTTGAATCCCGCCAGTTCTGCTGCAATTCAGGTCTGTAGTTACAATCATATCGTCTGTCGTCATGTCGGTAGATTCCATAGTTTCTGTCTTGTCGGTCACGTGGTAAAGAATTTCTCCCTGAATCGTAACTGCGACCTGGACCGTTGCGTCTTAAGTTATTCTGTCTCCCTTGTTAGTAATTGTTTTGGTTCCCATATTGTTTGTTTCTCTGATTGTCTCTGTGATAGTCACTACTGCAGAGAGGTGATCTTTCCCTGTAATTATTACTACTCTGCCAATGGTTGTCATACGGGTGGTGTCATTTTTGGTCACGATTTGTGTTGTGAGAATAGCCTTGTCGTGTCCAGTTATTATTTCTTTCATCGCGGAATTGCGTCGGATGTGAACTGTAACTGTTGTGTTCCTGTTTTCGCTTTCCGCGATTGTCAGTGTCAATTTCTAGTTCTTGTAAGAGTACCTGAAAAGCTTCAATGTCGTCTTTGCAACGGCCTGCCAAAATAATATGTCGTAAATGTTCAGGTAATTTGATTAAGCAAATGCGGATGAGTTCTGACGGGCTGTATGGGTTTGAAAGATACTGATTCTTATGTAACATGTCTTCAAAATATTTCACAAGACTGGAAAATTCAGATTGTTCGAAATGTTTCATCATAATGATGCTATGTTTTACTCGGTCTTGTGTAGCTTGAGACCAATATGCTGAGAGGAAGGCATGATAAAATTCTCCTTCACTGTGACAATCGTGAATGACTGATCGCATTCTTACAGCTGGTTCATTCTCTAAGTAGCCACACATAAATTCTAATCTGTGCTCTAATGACCAGTTGGGACGAAAACAATGAGAGAATTGATGAAGCCACACTTGTGGATGAATTTCGTTGCCAGAATTCTTAAATGTTTTGAATTTACGTGCAGTAATGAACAGCTTATAGTCAAAATCATCGGGTCGCCGAGCAGCAGATCGGTCATTGTTACGTCGTGTCGGCGGTTCCATCTCACAATTCGGCGCACCTTGCCAATTTCTTTCATGATTTCCAAAATGCCCTGTGTTATTATTTTGTGGCTTTTCCGTATTTCTAAGTTCCTCTTCCCGTGTTGGAGCGCGAGTTTCCTCTGAAATATATAATTTTTGTATTACCTGCGTCAACTGATCTTGTACTTCCCGGATTTCTCTTTGGTGTTGGGTATTAATTTGATTCTGATTTTGATTGAATTTCCTAATTTGTTCGCACTCTTCTGTGTCATTCACATCATCATCTACCTTTGCAGATAAGTTAATGAACTGATCCGAAAGTTCGGCTACTTTCTCCGATAGTGTACTTATTCCCTCAGTGTGTTTTTCTGAATCAAATTTCAGAGTGTCCATTTGTGTTGAAATCGTATCTACTGTGTCCTTTAAGTTTTGCTGAGTTTTTGCAAGTTGCGTAACCGAATCGGTAGATGCAACTGAGTCAATTTTAGCTTGCAACGTCTCATGATTTTCATGAACAATAGTTTGCAGTTCTTTTATGGCTGATTCGTGATTCTGTAATGCATTTTCATGCCGCGAAACAATAGGTTGGAAATGCTCACAAATTTGTGTTTTTACGTCATTACAGACTTTTTGACATTTTGATTCGATTTTATGCAGCTCAGTAGTTAAATCTTCACATGTTTGTTCAAGCGTATGTTCCACTGAGTCTAACTTTTGAAGCTTTTGCTCCGTTGCATCTAACTTTTGCTGTGTTTGTCTCTGATTTTGTTCCATTGTATCTAACTTTTGAAGCTTTTGCTGTGTTTGTCTTTGATTTTGTTCCATTGTGTCTAACTTTTGAAGCTTTCGCTGTGTTTGTCTCTGATTTGGTTCGATTGTGTCTAACTTTTGAAGATTTTCTTCCATTATGTCTAATTTTGAAGCTTTTGCTGTGTTTGTCTCTGGTGTTGTTCCATTGTGTCTAACTTTTGAAGATTTTGTCCCATTTGTATCTGATTTTGTTCCATTTGCTGCATTAATTGCAATAGTAATGTATTAGTGTCTGGAATCTGTTTTTCTATGCTTTTTGGTAGTGCATTTTCACCGGCAACATTCACATTTTGACAGGCAGAAAATGTGTCTTGACTCATTTGAGAAAACGGTGAGGACCCAAAACCTAAGTCTACAGTATTTGCAATATTGTGTTCTGTCATTTCGGATTCCTGAGGCGAGCTGTTGCCGACTGGTCGATCGATAATTGTTCCCTGTTCACTACTTGTTTCATTGTCTACACCATTATTTGCCACCCGCTCCATTGCCCTATGCACAATTACAAAATTACTACTTCGAATGTCTGTTAATTCACTACACAGTGTTGCTGATAAGCTACGCTTGTCGTCACTATTATTTCTCAGTTTACTGTGGAGTTTAGTGTTACGTTTTTCACACGCCATTATTGTCACAATATTTCACACGACAACACAGGAAAACTCAATTTGAAGAGCAAAAATGAGAGAACACATTGACATAGCAAATAATATCTAGTTAATTGCAAGCACAGCTGCGAAATACTTGGTGCAAATCTACATGCATGACACAACTGTTTTACTGTACAACAATGAAAGACTGCAACTACAAAGGAGATTCTCTCTACAATTAAAAGAAAAAAAATCAGAAGGTTGCAGTGAGGTGTCCTGGCAGGGTCGCTATATGAAACGTCCCCTCTGAAAAATTAGACATGATTGTGCTTAAACTGACACACAATATTTTTTAGCACAACACAATCTGACTTTTAAAAATCCCTACGAAAGAATGGCCCTGACTAACATTAACCTATACTTTTCACAAATCACTTACCTCACAAAAATCTTCGTTACTCAAGCTACTGCAATACAGCAAGCGCCACTACTGCCAGCTAAATAAAAGATTCAAACCACGGAAGGCACTAACTACTGATAGGAACAGTTAGCGAATGAAAGATTTTAATAGAGAACAAACAATGTATTCACTTTAGTAGTCATAATATATATAGAAGTTCATGACATCCATTCTTACAAATTACAAAACTCCGCCATCTCTCTCCCCACGTCCACCAGTGCTGACGGCTCACCTCCAACTGCGCAACGCTACGTGCTGTTCACATCCAGCTGCCGCTGCCCAACACTACAATGGCAGACAACAATGCAAACCAGCCACAGACTGCACACAGCACAGCCAGTGATTTTCATACAGAGCGCTAAGTGGCAGCGGCGTTACCAATATAAGAAAACCTGAACAGCCTACTTACACCTGTTATGCAGAATCAGTGATGTATTTCGTTCCAAGGACAGGCAAACAAGATATCAAGTAGGTGTTCATAATGTCTTGACATATCAGTCTATGTCCTCTCCATGTAACGCACTTCATCTACATATTGTCGCTACGTTGTAGTGTGCAATTACCAGTGAAAGTTTGTAACTGACCATGTCCAGTAACTCTCAGGAGGTTGACAGAAAGTTCGAAACAGAAGTCCTACTCTTAGCCCAGGAGATTCAGAGCACCATAGGTAAGGGCTCCCAGGCTGACACCGTGTTCCTTGACTGCCTGAAGGCATTCAGTACAGCAAAAATGTAAATTTTAGGAAAATCTCAGTGGAATGGTATTAGGCTGTTACGGCTTAAAATTTATATTAATAATTTACTGGATTGGGGTGGAGACCGTGTGACTACTTGCGCATGATGGTGTTTTCTGTAGGAAGACTGCAAAACTAGAAGACTGTAGCGCAATATAGGAAGAACTGCAGTAGTTAACAGATGGTCGAGAAACTTGTAGCTGACCCTAAACGTGAATAAACACTACGTAAAGCACATAAACACCAAAATAAATACGCTACTTTTCGATTACGTTATTGGCGACAAACAGTTGGTAACTGTCATGAAAAATTTAGGAGAAATTATCCGAAAACGACCACATAGAGCTAACTGTAGAAAATACGATGCCAGACTGAGATATACTGGGAAAGTAGTAAGGAAATATACTTCATTCACGAAAGATGTGGTTTACAAAACACTTGTTCACCGGTTCTGGAATACTGTTTGGGATTCGCAGCAAACTAAATTAACAAATGCGATAGAGAAGATACAGCGAAGGGCGGCACGATTCACTACAGGATCATTAGCAAATGGGAGATTGTTACGCCGGTGCTCTACGATTTACTGTGACACACGCTACAAGAGAAGCGTTGTGCATCACTGAGAAGTTTACTGCAGAATTTTCGATAGTTTACGCTCCGGAAAGCTACGGGCAACATTGCTTCCTCCAGCATAGTCGCAATCTCGCCACAATAAGAAAACCAAAGAAATTATACTGGCCACTTGTTTATAGAAGAGTTTCCATAGCATCAACCAACTTGAGGACGAGCTTGGTACCACTAAATTGTTTATAATACCCAAAACAATCTCTAGAAAGCGAAAATGAGCAGTGAAGTGAATAGACCACCATGTGGCTACAAGACGAACTTAGTATGCAGGTTAATGAAAAACGTACAGAGGAATTCAGTACTGAAATGCACAACTGTTGCTTTCACATTCATATATACAGAGTGATCAAAAAGTCAGTATAAATTTGAAAACTGAATAAATCACGGAATAATGCAGATAGAGAGGAAAAAATTGACACACATGCTTGGAATGACATGGGGTTTTATTAGAAACAAAAAAATACAAACATTCAAACAATGTTCAACAGATGGCGCTTCATTGTCGTTTAGCACTTTGTGACTTAGAGGCGAGGTATCGGGAGGTCCGGCGTGGCAGTGTGTAAGCTGCTCGCCCTGGTACTGTCTGATGGTTGGTTTGTTTTGGGATTTGATGGGAACTAAACATCGAGGTCGTCCGCCCCCGGCACTGTCTGAGTCTCGCACTTTGCCTACTGTGGAATTCAGGGCAGTCACCGTACTATAATTTGCACTAGGTATCACCTGGGCCGCATCCCAGAAAATCAGATAATGTAGCGGCAGATCACTTGAGTTCGAACGACTCGCCAAGCTTAGCGAGCAAGAGCAACCAGTCACAACTGTTAGAAAACGAAGTTTGTGCGCAAGTTCGAATGACCTTCCCAGAATCGAGTAGTGTGAGGCGGAAAGCACGTTGCAGAACTCTGAGAAAGGATGAGGCCCTAGGATTCTCACATATCAACAAAGGCAGTTAGTTGAAAATTTAGACTGAGGCGTCCTACTGGTTAACAGCAATAATTTAGTAAAGGGGGTAGCGCCGAGTGCTGGCTTCCACGAAGTCCAAAATGCGGAGCCAGTGGATTGGCTGATGACACAGCTCGACAGCAGTATGGAGACGTCAAAAAGACTTTTCCAGAACTAAATCCTTCTGTCAGTTCCTGACCTATGTGCAGATCACTGATTTTGCATTATTATATGGGGCTACTATCTGAGAAAAGTGATACAAATAGAGTTAGTAGCAAAGAAGCAATAAAGTAAAACGTCATACATGGTGGTGCAGCTTTTCAAGCATCTCAGTATTTGATGTCATATCTCCAGAACTATGTATCTATATGGTGTTATATTTTATGCCAGGTGGTCAGTGGAGCGGGTAGTGGGTGACAAAAGGCAGAGTAATATTTTCAAACATTTAATAGAACTAAACATTAACTACACTCTTCTAAGTGTTTACATCCAAATGTATGAATTTAAAAAAAATATGAAATTAAAACTCATTCACTAGAATCATTACTTCCAACGGTCTAATTTAAAAACATAAAATTAAAAAGAAGACATTTGCGCTGCAATAATTCGTTGTAAAATTCCTAAATTCTGACGATACTCTAGTAAAATTACCAAATCATTTAAAGTAACTCCAAGACTATGCCGTAAGTTTTAAACAATAAGTTCCTAAGAACAATTTATACAGCTTGAAAGGAAATAAATATTCAAAATCAATGATAAAATCAAATGCAATGACAATGGTTTAAACTATTAAAAAGTTGCTGTAAAATATATCCATTTAAGGCAATTTTTGCTACCAAACTTCGGTCAACACAATAAAGTGGCCCCACCCACTACGGGCCCTGTGCTGCTAAAAGCCGTGGCTCCCCAGTTGGTGCCAACTGTCATTGGATCATTACAAAGGCAGTCATTTACTGGATCTCCAATGTGCACCCAACACTGCATAGGTCAGACATTTCCTTACACAGTCTAAAAAGAATAATAATTAACACTGGGAAGGCATATGACTTACAACTGATAGCCACTGTGAGTCCCATGTTAGAAGATAATTACAGTGAAAGCATTAACGAGGGTTTCTCAATTCTCGATTTCACTCATCACAGTAATCATCGTCAGTTAATCGCTCATACTATGTTAATACATTTATTTAATCCCAGACATACATAACATACAGACCTAAATCAAACTCATCAGGTGCTAACAGAAATCACTTGCAAGTTTCTGTGTCCTTAAGCCAACAAGTATCGTACGTTTTCTAACTCACAATACCTTTTCACACACATATGCCGAAACTATGGAGAGATGAGAACAATATTAGGCGGCAAAGAAAGACATCACACACAGTGAATTACTCGATTTCACCATGCCCATCAGTATTAAATTCATGGAATGAGTAATACACTAGTAACGTAAGCCATATAACACTGGACATTTACAAACACATCAGAAGTGCTGGATGTAAAAAACTTGAAGTTAACATACCAAATCAAACCTTTGCTGTGATCGAATATAGTATCGTATTATTCCTGCAAAGAAAGTCAACAATCTTTAGTCTTCTCCGTCTCAATACACAATAATAAGACATCTCCACAGGTAGATTCACCCACTGATTCAGGTAAAGCACTGACAAAATCCAAAAACAGTGCTATTCATCAGAAAACTACTTTAACAAGGCCACACTGCTAGTATACCGGTATATCACTGTGTTGCCATACTGGCCTCCCCCACTCGACCCGGCACTACTGTGCACTCCTTCCCTATACGATTCCCTATGCCGCCAACAGCGTGGGTCAAGGAGGTGGTAGTTCACAGACATGTCACTCGTCAACACAGTTTCTGTAGGTGCATTAAGCGGCCGTTGTGAGCACTGACTGTGAAATGTGTTGTGAATGGAGTTACTAGTAATGAAGTAATAAATTTAAACGTCTTGCATGATGCAGCAGTTTTTCGCGCATCTCAGTGTTTATGATGTCATATCTCCTGAACTAAAAGTCGTACAATGATGTAATTTTTCTGGTGCATTCAATGGTATATGTGAATGCTGTCTGCAAAATGTGGAACATAGTAACATATATATGCGCGCCTTCGTACACACATATATACATACATCCACATTTTATAATTGTTAGGGATACGGATGCTGAGCAACCATCAATGGAGTAATTAAATCAGTTAGATAAGTGTTCTCGTCTGCTGCTTCTTCTGGTTTTCTAATGTGGCCAGTTATGCCTCATTACTGTTAAAATTCAGGAAGTGTATGCTCCAGGAGAGTCGGACTACGTGTCACTGTTGAGTATGTATGGTGTTTGGCCACCACATTTATGTGTATGTTTCGCAGGCTAGGTACGCCCGCTGCCTCAGCTAGAGGGTTATTTGTAAACAGATGAGGCAACGTCCTGTGTACAGCAAAACCGCCAGCAATGGCCACAGCATCCAGAGGCGCCAGTCCCGCCACTACTTGGCGTGCGAGTCGCAGCATACAGCGCTCCAGTATCGGACACTGACTATGTCTGCACGGTAACACGCTCACGTGATACCACGCATGTACCCTTCCACAGGCGTCTACTTAAGGCCAGCGCTGCGCCCACGGAGAGACACCTTCTGCCCCTTCTGCTGGTGTGCCTCGGTGTGCCCCAAAGTTACGTCCTCTCCTCCCTACTATACTTTCTATATACGGTGGATATGCCGCCGCCTTCATCCCCCCGTCCACCTTCTCCAGTACTCCAATAACACCGCCTTCCTTGCTGTCACCCCCCACCCTGCAACGCTCCCAACACCTTCTCCAATCCCATCTTGACCAGTTCACCACTTGGTGTAACCAATGGTTGCTCAAGGTCAATCCTTCAAAGACCCAGGCGATCATTGTAGGAAAAACCACCACTTCCTTCCATCTCCTATATCACTATCTATGGCCATCCTGTCACCCTCACCCCCCCCCCTCAAGTACCTTGGCGTCACCCTTGACCACCGCCTCTCCTGGAATGCCCATCTCCGGACAATCCAAGCCAAGGCACACTCCCGACACAGTCTCCTCAATCTCCTTTCTGGCCGCACATCACCCTCCACCATCCTCCACACCTATAAATCACTCATCCACCCTATGCTCTGCTATGCCCATCACGCCTGGATCTCCTCCCCTCCTACCTTTTACAAATCCCTTCAAATCCTGGAACGCCATGCACTCTGCCTCGCCTATCGCATCCGCCTCCCCTCCCCCACACGGATCCTGTTTGACCTCATTCCTCCTCGTTTTTCTCAAACCGATATGGATCCTTTACACCTCCCACAAACTTGATCCCCCTCACCCACTTGTCTCTCCCATCCTTTCCCGGCCCCGTACACTGCTGCACCTGGATTTCCGAGTCCTATCTGCTCTCCGTCTCTCTACTTTGCATACCCTTGCCCAAGGTAATTTACGCCAACTCCCCCTCCCTGATAATGCCCTCATCCCCTCCATCTACCCCTCCTACCAACTTTGATCCTCCCCTTCCACCCCTGTGTTTTTCCCAAGGGCACCCTTTCTCCCTTCCTCCCTCCCTCCTCTCTTCTTCCCTCCCTCCTCTCTCCCCAGGTTTCCCTTAACCCCCTAACTTCTTTCCTCCCCCTCCTCGTTCCTCTGCCACTGGCATCTACACCCTCCCCCTCTCCCTCCTCCCCCACCTTTTCCCCTTTGGCAGGACCCCAGATTCGTACATGAACAGTGAACATTCGTGAGCTGGAGATCATCGCCATTGGTGTTTTTGTGTGCCATCTGTTAGTGCCTTAGTGTTTCACCGTCCATGCTCCATCGTTCACGTGTGTCATTTATGTCATCTATGTTCGTGTACCAGTGCTGAAGTTTCTTAATTCACTACGCCTGTGAACGGCTCTATGTATTTTACTTTGTGTGTCTACTGTTTTTTATCCATCGTTTTGTCTTGTTTTTCTATGTCTTCATATGTAGCACGCGAAAATGGCAAAGAGGAAACAGACAGCTCTGTTGCCGAAGAGCGGCGCAGTTTTGCCACTGCCGGCCTACCTGTATAATATGTTAAAATGACAGTAAAGAAGGAAAAAAAAAAAAACACGGAGAACCAGTTGCCACCCAAGCTACCGTCAGCAACCTTGTGTCTTCGCTACGGACAATGGCTGTTGATAAAATGTCGATATATCTATAATTTTTGCAAAGAAACATCGTTATATGTCGGCACTTTCATCGATATATCAGTTTCGAAGTGGCAATATCGAGTACAGATATTTTTATTTTGTATTACCGTATAACCTCGTTAGCGCGAACTCGCATAAGACGAAATAACGCGAAAAAAATATTGGTCCCGCCTGGAATACATTAGTTCTTATGGTATGTTTTATCGGTTAACACGAATTTCGGTTAAGGCGAATTACGAATCTGTTTCAGTTCCTAGCGTAATTAAATTTCCTGTAAAACAAACTTCCGACCTTAGAGCATTCTAAAGCGTAATTTTTTTTCGATATGAATGTAGGAAATGTAGCTGCAAAGCTAATTATACTTATTGCTGACTCGTTTTTAACGTATTGTAGGTCGGTAGCCGCGATTATCACCTCAACTATCAGCGTATGCTGCACATTGTAAGACATTCAATAAGGTGTGCAGCAGCTTTTAGGAATGAACTCAGTGTCAGATTTGACAGATGTTCTGTTAGTCGTAGCCGTATCGAGTTGGAATACTGAATAAAATTACAACCGGTACCGTAGCACGTGAAAATGGCAAAGAGGAAACCGACAGCTCTAAATGCACACTTACAGGTGCCAGATGGGCCATCAGAAGAAAGCAAAGAGGAAGAGAATACAGATACCATTCCACCTACCTGTCAAGAGATGTTTACATCCTTGGACTGTTTAGAACGGTTCACTTCAACATCCGACGTCACTGCTTGGTTTGCGGACGCCATCATTGTGAGGTGTCAGGCAAATACACCACCTTCCACGAAAACCCTGACATGATAAGCAAATCCAGTAGTATGTCACATAGCTCCGAATAAATCGTGAAATTAAATTAACCAAAGTAATACGAGTAACGAGTGAGCAAATGGAATACCACAGACTAACACAAGAATGCCTAAATGCATGTCGTACCTTCCCACCGTGAGACCGACGCAGTTCCGAGGGGAGAAACGAGAACAGAAGCCGAGAGCAGAACCGTGTTAAGTTAGAAGGCCCTACGATAAGGGGCGGACTGGACACCCACGCCGCCAGCCTACCGCTAAGACTACACCACCTGCACATTTTAGCGGTAGACTTTTTCGCGTGTCTGTTACATTAGGGCCGCCCACCAGCCCATGTTAAAAGATAGAGCCCTGCAGAAGAACAATATAGATCTCACGATAACCCTAAAAGGACCACACCAGCTGCAGGTTTTAGCATGAGACTTTTTCCCGACTCTGTTACGTTGCAAACTTTAAAGACATTGCCCCACCACGAAAAGTATAACGTTTCTCATTGGATAGACAGAATTTTTGTAGGTGGAGCTTCAGGTTAACATTGAGACCCTGATTGGTCAGATGAAAACACAGCCAGATAGATTTTATTTAACCCAACTTCGGTAAACTGTAGTAAGGAGAAGTTAGGTGGAGAGTTGCTTCCGAGACGGCGAGGTGAGCGGAGCTGTGCTGCCTAAACACCGACAAGGTAATGAACGCACGCGATGCCGCATTTTTGAGCGCATAAGGCTTCACTCAGAGCTGCAGAACTCTCATCTGTTACACCTCCTTTATGCGTAATACTAGCGTCGATCGTCAATTAAAGGTCATGGTGTTCGCATTTGCCACTTGAAGAACAGATCTGAAACGCGATGATGTTTCTGTTATATAGTTATTGAGAAGCCACATCAGCCACTGTAATTTACAAGTTAGATAAGTTATTAAAGATAACTGAGCGTCACTGTAGACCATTTTGATAGTTTTCTCTTTTGTGAAACTTAATTTAAACCTAGATTATAGATGTGATATGGCATAGGTCACAGGTTCAAACTAGTCAATTCCATAAAAAACACGTTCAGAGCGTCGTTGCGCGAAAGTAGTAAGGAGACACGATATAGAACAAACAGACACCACCATGAATGTATAGATCATTACAATTGGTTGTGAAATTACAAAATATTGTCGTTCCCATGAACGTCAGTGACCCATGACCGAATTTCTTCGAACAAAGTAATGTACATAATTTGTGAGTACATGGATTTTACAGTCACTTTATAGTGTTATAAGTCTACAATAACGTGATTCATAGTGTAGTGTATTACACATTAGTGTATTGCTGTACATGTATACTTACTAAAATCTGTGTTTTTCACTTAACACAAATTTTTTGAACACGAACTCCTTAGTTTTCCGTCCCTTCGGATTCTTGTTAACGAAGTTTTACTGTATATTTGTTAGCAAATTTCGGTAAATGTTCGAAATTCTTCTTTCGAAATATGAAGATAATTTTACTTTCACTGCAAGAAATCTTACTGCTTATTGAGCTTTCATCATGTACAGTCATTATCTTTGACAGTGTGAAACAGTTCTAGATGGCACAAAGAAGAAGTCCTGAAAAGGGGGGGGGGGGGGAGGCGATGTGATGGAATAACAAGCTGTCAGATGTGGGCGAATAGCACAGTTGCGTTAACGAACATTTGAACAATTTTTAACGCAATTAGTATGCTATTTCATCACATTGGCATTCTTCAAAAACAGTCGCTGAAGCTGATGAACAAACATTTAAATGACGAGACTGAGCTTAGCGATGGGCGGAGGCGTGAGACGCAAATGCTGACGCAATTGGCGCTCAGCGCTACCAACAGAAACTGCAACGTTTAACTTCAACACTGGCGTTTTCAGAAATGAAAAAAACAGTGAAGTCGACAAGAAGTGCTCCCGACAAATCCGGTAGGTGACGAAACCGGACGTCGGACCCATCGGAAACCTCTTGTAGTACCACTTACATGGTGGATATCGTCAAGCATGAACATGCCTCGTTTTCCTTTCAGTTCATACTTCATGGGGGATAAACAGGCTGCTAGCTTGTTGGTGTACTGAATACCTAGTAATAAATCAATGCTTAAATTAACAGTCCTAAAACTGACAGTATATTTACAACGTACAGCCGATATTTTTTGGCTGGGACGTCAATTCTTTTCTGGCGATATATCAGTATGAGGACATATCGATAATTCTCTCGATGTATCGAGGGCAGGCAACGTTGGTTTTTAAATATCGATACATCGGATTTTAGATATTCCTAAAAATATGAACAGAACTACTACGTACACCGCCTGCTGCTGTCAGACCACTGCTTGCCAAAGTGCCATGCTGCCGTCGTCGTGGGGCCGACTGCGGATGGACAAAAACGGGCCCACCACAAATATTTTGAATTTGCAAGTTATGTACTCAAGCTATTTAAGAAGTATTTTTCTGTAGATAACAATTAGTTTGAGCACCACCCTTATAATTTTTGTATAGTTAAGCACAATTAACTGCTGTATAAATAGAATTGCGAATGGTTTGCTATTAGTGGATTAAACACACAGTTGGTGTTCTGTGCAGCGCAGGAGAGTGCGATGAAGAGCGAGGCTGGAAGGGAGCGAGGTGTCTGGACGATCCACAGAAAAGCTCCGTACACACGAATGCAGCACAAGATTTTTAATTAATGAAGAAAGAAATTTTATATATCGATTTCAAGCTGTGGCAATCTCTGAAACCTACTAGCACATTACATCGGTGAAGGCACATTCATTTAAACACCATTTTTTGTGCTCGTAACTCAACGACATATTAAAGATACTTTATGAAAATTTGGGCGAGTTCACTCGGCGGCGGTAATCTTTGGCAACGAAGCGCCTACCTTGCCTTGCGGCTCCTTTACGGTGCGGACCCTTTGGTGTCCGGCAGCATGCACTTTGACGAGGAAGTAGCTTCTTTGCGGTGCGTCGACATCCGTTGTGTGTCTGATGCCAGTACTTTTATAAAAAATAAATGAATCCAAATAAAGTACACAGGTTTAATCGCCACTTCGCCAGTATTTGCTGGGATCTCGCACGGAGAGTTTATTGTCGAGGCTTATAATGTTTCTTTTGCATCTAGATTTACCCTAAAAAAGGCGTAAAGTTGATAGTGAAAATAGGAAGTAAATAGGAGTGAACTGAACAATATGGTTTTGCGCTGCCTGATAGGCCTGGAACTGTTCCAGTTTGTCTCATATGGAACAACGCTTTCACTCTTGTTAAAAGTGTCAATTTAAAGCGACACCACGAAATAACTCATCAGCAGTTCCACGATAATTTTCCTCTGGGTAGCGGAACTCGTGAAGAAAAACTCAAGGCATGCCTAGCTTCTTACAAAGAAGAGCACAACCTTATTAGATCGCTCTGCGAGAGAGCAATAAAAATCCACAGAGGCAGCGTGCCATGTGTTTTGAATGCTTGATAAACACGAGAAGCCATTTTCGGACTCTGAGATAGTGAAGAGATGTATGATGGAATTGGCTGTGGCACTTTTTGAAGAGAAAAAGGAAGTTGTTTCCACAGTTCAGGGGCGTATATAAAGGGGGGGGGGGGTAGCCCCCCCCCCGCTCCGAAATAGTGAATATAAAGAAATAAATTACGGTATCTGAATTATATTGATGCGTGAAGGCATTGCAGTGGTACACAGTCTTACTTCCCTGTATTGGTGAGGGGAGTGGGGTGTTAGTGGTGTGAAGTTTCAGCCACTTCAGCTTGATTCGCTCCGAGTCGGGTTCGCGCCCGGCCACTGCGCATATGCGGTCCATTATACCACATTCGAAATAAAGGCCAATCCACACCATCGGTCTCCGCATACTGTGAGCGCAAGGGAATAGATTAAAATACTCGTTAAATCGCGTCGATCCCAGTTTGCTCCAATCCAAGAACAAACTCGATTTCTTGTCAATATACATCGAAACACGTTATTTGTGGTACGTGGTGCGCTTTTCGTACCACACTTACCCACCATATCTTAGACACCACAAAAGCGTAAGCGGGATGGAATGATGGTTGGTAGTCACAATTTATAATTAACACAGTTTACTGACATTACGCATTTTAAGGACTTTGACAATTACAAATTGTGAACGAGCCAGTAGATAAAACTTTGCAAATGCAGTTACAAACCCAACGTACGCAGTACTCACATGAACAGTCGCTTAAGAGGGAGTTATAAAAATCTTAATGTGCCATGCATTAATAGAAACCTTAAGCAAAGCAATTATCAATTACTTCAAATAGGCACTTCGTCAAACTCCTTAAAACCAGTTATTACATTAAGATTGCCACACTTAAAATTCTGTGCTCAATTATCCTTATAAACATACTATTTGAATTCGTTAAAGAAGCACTTGTTAAAAGGTCAATTACAAACTTAACGTTGCCGGGCAATAATACCCCTCGCTTTATTTTCCCTAATTACGAAAACACAATTACTTCCAAACTTCAGAAATTCATACTCACATGTAGGATTTCCTTCAAAATACATACAATGAAAACAGTTAGCATTAAATGGTGACTTAATGACACTTCAACACTAGTGCTAAGCTAAGATCCAGTTACATAACAAGATAGAGCCACTTACATAAAAAAACTACAGCAGACACACAGATCTTTAAAAATGAACGTTCAGTGCGCAGACGTGTTAATAAAAGACTCGTAGAAGAGGTGCCCAAGGAACTCAGCAGATGATATGCAATTTAAAGTTTAGGCAGTTGCCAGCCGCTATATTTAAGGAAACAGGTTCGTATAAGAACACGTTACAAAACAAAACGTTCAAATTGCTCTAAGCACTAAAGGACTTAACATCCGAGGTCATCAATCTCCTAGACTTAGAAATTACTTAAACCCAACTAACCTAAGGACACCACACACATCCACGGCCGAGGCAGGATTCGAACCTGCGACCGTAGCAGCAGCATGGTTCCAGACTGAAGCGCCTAGAACGCACGGCTACATCGGCCGGCGAACAGGTTACATATGTAAGTAGGCTGTTTAGGTTTTTTTATTGGTAACGCCGCCGCCACGTAGCGCTCTGTATAAAAATCACTGGCTGTCTTGTGTGCAGTCTGTGGCTGGTTTGAATTGTTGTCTGCCATTGTAGTGTTGGGCAGCGGCAGCTGGATGCTAACAGCGCGTGGCGTTGCGCAGTAGGAGGCGAGCCGCCAGCAGTGGTGGATGTGAGGAGAGAAATGGCGGAGTTTTGTAATTTGTAAGACTGGATGTCATGAACTACCATATATATTTTGACTATTAAGGTAAATACACTGTTTGTTCTCTATTCAAATCTTTCATTTGCTAACTATACCTATCAGTAGTTAGTGCCTTCCGTAGTTTGATTCTTTTAGTTAGCTGGCAGTAGTGGTGCTCGCTGTATTGCAGTACATCTACATCTACATCTACATGACTACTCTGCAATTCACATTTAAGTGCTTGGCAGAGGGTTCATCGAACCACAATCATACTATCTCTCTACTATTCCACTCCCGAATAGCGAGCGGGAAAAACGAACCCCTAAACCTTTCTGTTCGAGCTCTGATTTCTCTTATTTCATTCTGATGATCATTCCTACCTATGTAGGTTGGGCTCAACAAAATATTTTTGCATTCGGAAGAGAAAGCTGGTGACTGAAATTTCGTAAAAAGGTCTCGCCGCGACGAAAAACGTCTATACTGTAATGACTTCCATCCCAACTCGTGTATCATATCTGCCACACTCTCTCCCCTATAACGTGATAATACAAAACGAGCTGACCTTTTTTGCACCCTTTCGATGTCCTCCGTCAATCCCACCTGGTAAGGATCCCACACTGCGCAGCAATATTCTAACAGAGGACGAACGAGTGTAGTGTAAGCTGTCTCTTTAGTGGACTTGTTGCATCTTCTAAGTGTCCTGCCAATGAAACGCAACCTTTGGCTCGCCTTCCCGACAATATTATCTATGTGGTCCTTCCAACTGAAGTTGTTCGTAATTTTAAGACCCAGGTACTTAGTTGAATTGACAGCCATGAGAATTGTACTATTTATCGAGTAATCGAATTCCAACGGATTTCTTCTGGAACTCATGTGGATCATCTCACACTTTTCGTTATTTAGCGTCAACTGCCACCTGACACACCATACAGCAATCATTTCTAAATCGCTTTGCAACTGATACTGGTCATTGGATGACCCTACTAAACGGTAAATTACAGCATCATCTGCGAACAATCTAAGAGAACTGCTCAGATTGTCACCCAGGTCATTTATATAGATCAGGAACAGCAGAGGTCCCAGGACGCTTCCCTGGGGAACACCTGATATCACTTCAGTTTTACTCGATGATTTGCCGTCTATTACTACGAACTGCGACCTTCCTGACAGGAAATCACGAATCCAGTCGCACAACTGAGACGATACCCCATAGCTCCGCAGCTTGATTAGAAGTCGCTTGTGAGGAACGGTGTCAAAAGCTTTCCGGAAATCTAGAAATATGGAATCAACTTGGGATCCCCTGTCGATAGCGGCCATTACTTCGTGCGAATAAAGAGCTAGCTGCGTTGCACAAGAGCGATGTTTTCTGAAGCCATGCTGATTACGTGTCAATAGATCGTTCCCTTCGAGGTGATTCATAATGTTTGAATACAGTATATGCTCCAAAACCCTACTGCAAACCGACGTCAATGATATAGGTCTGTAGTTAAATGGATTACTCCTACTACCCTTCTTGAACACTGGTGCGACCTGCGCAATTTTCCAATCTGTAGGCACAGATCTATCGGTGAGCGAGCGGTTGTATATGAATGCTAAGTAGGGAGCTATAGTATCAGCGTAATCTGAAAGGAACATAATCGGTATACAATCTGGACCTGAAGACTTGCCCGTATCAAGCGATTTGAGTTGTTTCGCAGCCCCTAAGGTATCTACTTCTAAGAAACTCATGCTAGCAGATGTTCGTGTTTCAAATTCTGGAATATTCCATTCGTCTTCCCTGGTAAAGGAATTTCGGAAAACTGCGTTCAATAACTCCGCTTGAGCGACACAATCGTCGATAACAGTACCATCGGCACTGCGCAGCGAAGGTATTGACTGTGTCTTCCCGCTTGTGTACTTTACATACGACCAGAATTTCTTCGGATTTTCTACCAAATTTCGAGACAATGTTTCGTTGTGGAACCTATTAAAGGCATCTCGCATCGAAGTACGTGCCAAATTTCGCGCGTCTGTAAATTTTAGCCCATCTTCGGGATTTCGCGTTCTTCTGAACTTCGCATGCTTTTTCTGTTGCCTCTGCAACAGCGTTCGGACCTTTTTTGTGTACCACGGGGGATCTGTTCCATCTCTTACCAATTTATGAGGTATGAATATCTCAATTGCTGTTGTTACTATATCTTTGAATTTGAGCCACATCTCGTCTACATTCGCATAGTCAGTTCGGAAGGAATGGAAGTTGTCTTTTAGTAAGGCTTCTAGTGACACTTTATCCGCTTTTTTAAATAAAATTATTTTGCGTTTGTTTCTGATGGATTTGGAAGAAATGGTACTGAGCCTAGCTACAACGACCTTGTGATCACTAATCCCTGTATCAGTCATGATGCTCTCTATCAGCTCCGGATTGTTTGTGGCTAAGAGGTCAAGTATGTTTTCGCAACCATTTACAATTCGCGTGGGTTCGTGGACTAACTGCTCGAAATAATTTTCGGAGAAAGCATTTAGGACAATCTCGGAAGACGTTTTCTGCCTACCACCGGTTTTGAACAAGTATTTTTGCCAACATACCGAGGGTAGGTTGAAGTCCCCACCAACTATAACCGTATGAGTGGGGTATTTATTTGTTACGAGACTCAAACTTTCTCTGAACTGTTCTGCAACTGTATCATCGGAGTCTGGGGGTCGATAGAAGGAGCCAATTATTAACTTAATTCGGCTGTTAAGTATAACCTCCACCCATACCAATTCGCACGGAGTATCTACTTCGACTTCGCTACAAGATAAACCACTACTGACAGACGCAAACACTCCACCATCAATTCTGCCTAATCTATCTTTCCTGAACACCGTCTGAGACTTCGTAAAAATTTCTGCAGAACTTATTTCAGGCTTTAGCCAGCTTTCTGTACCTATAACCATATCAGCTTCTGTGCTTTCTATTAGCGCTTGAAGCTCAGGGACTTTTCCAGCGCAACTACTACAATTTACAACCATAATTCCGACTGTTCCTTGATCCAAGCACGTCCTGTAATTGCCAAGCACCCTTTGACATTGCAGCCCATCCCGCACTTTCCCGAGGCCTTCTAACCTAAAAAAACCGCCCAGTCCACGCCACACAGCCTCCGCTACCCGTGTAGCCGCCAGCTGAGTGTAGTGAACTCCTGACCTATTCAGCGGAACCCGAAACCCTACCACCCTATGGCGCAAGTCAAGGAATCTGCAGCCAATACGGTCGCAAAACCGTCTGAGCCTCTGATTCAGACCCTCCACCCGGCTCTGCACCAAAGGTCCGCAGTCGGTTCTGTCAACGATGCTGCACATGGTGAGCTCTGCCTTCATCTCGTAAGCAAGACCGGCAGCCTTCACCAAATCAGATAGCCGCTGGAATCCAGAGAGAATTTCCTCAGATCCAAAGCGACACACGTCATTAGTGCCTACATGTGCCACCACCTGCAGCTGGCTGCACCGTGTGCTCTTCATGGCATCCAGAAGGACCCTTTCCACATTAGGAATGACTCCTCCCGGAATGCACACGGAGTGCACACTGGATTTCTTCCCCTCCTTAGCCGCCGTATCCCTAAGGGGCCCCATTACGCGCCTAACATTGGAGCTCCCAACTACCAGTAAGCCTATCCTCTGCGATTGCCCGGACCTTGAAGGCTGAGAATGATCCTCTGAAACAGGGCAGGCAGCTGCATCTGGCTCAGCCAGAGACAGTGCCTGAAACCGGTTTGTCAGACGCACCGGGGAGGCTTTCTGATCAGCCTCCGGGGACGCCTTTCGCTGTCTGCCACGCCTTGGAACGACATCCCAATCAACCACAGGCGAGGGCTCAGCCCCACTGCGGGCAGCAACCGGGGCTACCACAGCGGCAGACCGATCTGGGGACAGACGGGACAAGGTTGACATCCCCGTGATACCCAAGTCCGGCTCACCACAGTGGTGCCCATTGGCAACAGCCTCAAGCTGCGCGACCGAAGTCAGCGCCGATTGCAGCTGTGAGCGAAGGGATGCCAAGTCAGCCCTCATCCGAACACAGCAATCGCAGTCCCTGTCCATTCTAATCGATGTTGAACAACAGTTACTGAAACACGAGTCCGTGCCTAGATAACGCAAGCGAAACACGCAAAGATTGTATCAACTAACCTGTACAAATGCCTAACGACTGCGCTACAATCTGCTGAAATTACGATTACAGTAACTAAAACTAGAAATTGCACCTCCTATACGAAACTCACACGCAATTTAAATAAGAATCTACCAAGTAAACACTAAAGCGCGATGCTACGACTGTCAAATACTATAATACGCCCGAAATATGAATGAAACAATACAAGTACCCAAAAACACGCAAAGAAATTAATTAAACTATCTAACAAATAAGTAAGCTAGGATTATACGACTTGCTGTTGCAGCTGCTTATCCAACGGCGGCAGGGAGCACAGTGGCTGTGACCAACCGACACTGGCTGTTATAAAACAGAAGACAGACGACTACGCGAATTTACACTATTCAGGTACTAAGGCGCGATGCTACAACCCTCAAATACTATAATACGCCCGAAATATATGAATTAAACAATGCAAGTACCCAAAAACACGCAAAGAAATGAATTAAAATATCTAACAAATAAGTAAGCTAGGATTACACGACTTGCTGCTGCAGCTGCTTATCCAACGGCGGCAGGGAGCAGGGAGCAGTAGCTTGAGTAACGAAGATTTTTCTGAGGTAAGTGATTTGTGAAAGGTATAGATTAATGTTGGTCCGGGCCATTCGTTTGTTGGGATTTTTGGAAGTCAGATTGCGTTGCGCTAAAAATATTGTGTGTCAGTTTAAGCACAGTCATGCATAATTGTTCTAAGGGGACGTTTCATATGTCGACCCTTAGCCAAGGATACCTCACTTGAATCTTCTGATTTTTTCTTGTACTTTGTGTAGTTAGTGTAGCCTTTGTTTATTGCTAGCGCGTAATCATAGAGAGAATTTCCTTTGTAGTTGCAGTCTTTCATTGTTGTACAGTAAAACAGTTGTGGCATGCATGTAGATTTGCACCAAGTATTTCGCAGCTTCGCTTGCAATTAACTAGATATTATTTTCAGTGCTATGTTAATGTGTTCTCTTATTTTTGCTCTTCAAATTGTGCTTTTATGTGTTATCGTGTGGAATATTGTGACAATAATGGCGTGTGAAAAACGTAACACTAGGCTCCACAGTAAACTGAGAAATAATAGTGACGACGAGCGACGCTTATCAGCACCACTGTGTAGTGAATTAACAGACATTCGAAGTAGTAATTTGGTAATTGTGCATAGGCAAATGGAGCGGGTGGCAAATAATGGTGTAGACAATGAAACAAGTAGTGAACAGGGAACAATTATCGATCGATCAGTCGACAACAGCTCGCCTCAGGAATCCGAAATGACAGAACACAATATTGCAAATACTGTAGACTTAGGTTTTGGGTTCTCACCGTTTTCTCAAATGAGTCAAGACACATTTTCTGCCTGTCAAAATGTGAATGTTGCCGGTGAAAATGCACTGCCAAAAGCATAGAAAAACAGATTCCAGACACTAATACATTATTATCGCAATTAATGCAACAAATGGAACAAAATCAGAGACAAACACAGCAAAAGCTTCAAATGTTAGACACAATGGAACAAAATCAGAGACAAACACAGCAAAAGCTTCAAAAGTTAGACGCAATGGACCAAAAGCTTCAAAAGTTAGAGTCAGTGGAACATACGCTTGAACAAACATGTGAAGATTTAACTACTGAGCTGCATAAAATCGAATCAAAATGTCAAAAAGTCTGTAATGATGTAAAAACACAAATTTGTGAGCATTTCCAACCTATTGTTTCGTGGCATGAAAATGCATTACAGAATCACGAATCAGCCATAAAAGAACTGCAAACTATTGTTCATGAAAATCATGAGACGTTGCAAGCTAAAATTGACTTAGTTGTGTCTACCGATTCGGTTACGCAACTTGCAAAAACTTAGCAAAACTTGAAGGACACAGTAGATACGATTTCAACACAAATGGACACTCTGAAATTTGATTCAGAAAAACACACTGAGGGAATAAGTACACTATCGGAGAAAGTAGCCGAACTTTCGGATCAGTTCATTAACTTATCTGCAAAGGTAGATGATGATGTGAATGACACAGAAGAGTGCGAACAAATTAGGAAATTCAATCAAAATCAGAATCAAATTAATACCCAACACCAAAGAGAAATCCGGGAAGTACAAGATCAGTTGACGCAGGTAATACAAAAATTATATATTTCAGAGGACACTCGCGCTCCAACACGGGAAGAGGAACTTAGAAATACGGAAAAGCCACAAAATAATAACACAGGGCATTTCGGAAATCATGAAAGAAATTGGCAAGGTGCGCCGAATTGTGAGATGGAACCACCGACACGACGTAACAATGACCGATCTGCTACTCGGCGACCCGATGATTTTGACTATAAGCTGTTAATTACTGCACGTAAATTCAAAACATTTAAGAATTCTGGCAACGAAATTCATCCACAAGTGTGGCTTCATCAATTCTCTCATTGTTTTCCTCCCAACTGGTCATTAGAGCACAGATTAGAATTTATGTGTGGCTACTTAGAGAATGAACCAGCTGTAAGAATGCGATCAGTCATTCACGATTGTCACAGTGAAGGAGAATTTTATCATGCCTTCCTCTCAGCATATTGGTCTCAAGCTACACAAGACCAAGTAAAACATAGCATCATTATGATGAAACATTTCGAACAATCTGAATTTTCCAGTCTTGTGAAATATTTTGAAGACATGTTACATAAGAATCAGTATCTTTCAAACCCATACAGCCCCTCAGAACTCATCCGCATTTGCTTAATCAAATTGCCTGAACATTTACGACATATTATTTTGGCAGGCCGTTGCAAAGACGACATTGAAGCTTTTCAGCGACTCTTACAAGAACTAGAAATTGACACAGACAGTCGCGGGATGCGAAAACAGGGAAACAATCACTACAGGTCACATCCGTCGCAGTTCCGCGATGAAAGAAACAATAACTGGACACGACAAGGCCATTCTCACAACACAAATCGTGACCAAAACAGACACCACCCATATGACAACCACTGGCAGAGTAATAGTTACAGAGAAAGATCGCATTTCCGTAGTAATGAATATCACAGACACAATCAGAGAAACAGACAATACGGGAACCAAAATAATTATTATCAAGGGAGACGGAATAACTTTAGACGCAACGGTCCAGCGCGCACTTACGATTCAGAGAGACATTCTCCACCACGTAACCGACAAGAAAGAAACTACAGGAACTACCGACATGACGACAGACGATATGATCGTAATGACAGACCGGAATTTCATCAGAACTGGCGGGATTCAGACAGAGCTGGGCCCTCTCGGCAAGGTGAATTTGTAGAAGTTAGGTCTCCTAATCCCAATAACGGCGCGCGCCAACAAAGAAACAGACAATGACTCGCGCCGCAGGCAGCCACTTGCGCATTCTGGCTCAGAGAAATATAACAAGAGACACTAACCTTGAGAAAAGATTTAGTATTCCTTACCGACGTATAAAACATGATAATTGCTTTTCAGTTGACAGTTTGCGTACTAGGAAGTGTAAAGGATTGTACTACATTTCACATGCAAAACCGTTTATTGAAATATAATCTGCTTTTTAACTTTGTCTTTGCCATAAAACATTTCACTTCACATTTCTAATATGCTTTGTCACACTGAGAAACTTAACATGCAACAATCTTTTGAAGTTAACTATCCAGTCTAGACCCTAGGGAACATTTTTAAACAGAAATTACAAATGCATTGTTATAGTGAACAGACGACACAGTGTTGTTATTTTTACATTCTTGCTTGTGAGTTGCACGATTACGTAACGACTATAAGGCTTACATACTTAGAACATATACTGTTAATGAGGTTTTAATGCAACATTTTGGTTCAGTTGAAAAGACATTCTTTATTTGAAGTACTTTCTGTGAGATTAAAGATGACTTAGCGTTTGGTTTCTTTGATAGCTACACGATTATATCACGACGCTACTATTGTGTGACACAATTTACATTGTGCGTTTGCGGTGTATCTGTTTTATATCTGCACAGTTTTTCTGATTTATTCTGGAAAGTAAAACATGTTTTAGTGGTAACTTTTGTGGTATAGCTACAATGAGACAGCCTTTATCGTAGCACAACAATACGTTACATTATAATACTTTCTTGATCACGGTAAGGTACGTAATAACTACGATATCGGTACGGAAAGCATTTCACTTTCGTTTATGATGAGGTTACTACATTGACTTAAGCAGAACTTTGCTTACAGAGGACGATAACTACGACAGTTCCACAGAATTATCTTACAGCAAAACGCACATTTAGCACTACAGGGCACGCATTTGTGTGATTAATTTGGTACTTAAACCATTTATTTTTCAAGTTTGTTGAATTAGAAAGAAAGTTTTTCGTGATACATGTCATTCCATTGCTGTAATCTGTAACACCTGAGGATATAATTACATTAATCCTCAGGGGGGTATACACGTACTTTGTGTATCATGTGTTTGGCAAGCACAAGGAGCCCTAGCTAATATGGTATTTGCTTATACAACTTTACACATCGGTACCATATTTCTCTAACACATTAATTACACAGCTATCTGATCACTTAACTGAGAGAGACAAACATTTTTTTTACTATGTCACTGATAGATGTTTACGCAATTACACAGCTGGATAACTTCACACTTATGAAATTGTATTTTGTCTGTACTGCGTGAACCCTTCATATTTTTCAGAACCATTGTGATACTATGAGAGCTTTCAATGATGTATTTGGTATGAGATCATGATTTTTAAAGTACGTTTGAGGTAGATGACACTATTGAAATGAGCAGAGAATTTTTTTTAGGTTTCGAAATTATTGGAGGAAGCTACAACGTTTTTGAGAATTGACTGAGATGTTGTATTATTACGACGACGATGTGTTTTATGCTGTTGTGGTATGTTTATGATCATTAAGCTGATGCTATATGAGTTATTTGGTTGTGCTACGTATCTGTTATGATGACATATTGAAGAAGTGTCGACGAATATACATATGTGTAATAAGGTAAGGAATAATGAGTAGTGGTTAGGGACTCTGGTTTGTGAAAAAGCTTGTAGGAAACCAAGAATCGTACTCTAAGAGCAATGAAATGTATGTAAATGCGTGAATGTATTACAATGCCGACGAAAATTTTTTGGACACTGTTATATCAATAGGATTTTGTTTCTACATATTTGTAAAGCAAATTCTTGACCTGTGAATTCTTTTTATATGAGACTGTCACTGTAGCGTAAGCTGCTGTCGTAAATTTTTCAGTAAGAAAGGTAAGTGGCCACCTGCACATGATGTGTCGTGGGCACCCAGCTGTGCGACAGTCGCCTGCGAAAAAAGCTATTAGTGTGTGCCTTTCAGAGGCACAGGTAAAAAAAAAGGGAGGCCATTATCCTCGCTATTGACATTCCTTTGTAGAAAGCATCAAAAAAACGACACGCTCATTACTTGGAAAAGATACTTATTTACTTCTGCACACCTGATAATGACAATCGTCTTTCTACGAGAGTTGAGAGAATTTGTACTAACTTATGAAATGTCACATGACTGTTGAATGATATTTTTATGCTTTGCCTTTCATAGTTGCTTATTTCATTTGATATCTGGTTTCCAGCTGTGTTGCAGCATTGGTTTTATAAAATAAAATTAAATGCATTTGCTAATGTGAACACTTTCTGTCAACAGATCTATTAAATAATTATTTCATGATCAACATTCTTCGAAAAAGGAGCTCTTGGAATGGAAAGAGCAATAAGAAGCGACTAATAACAGTAACTGTATATATATATATATAATTTTCTTTTCAAGTACTTGGTAATTTGTTGTAGCATTAGTTTTTGTGGTGCACCACTTTAATTGCATAGACATTATGATGTGAATAGACATTGTCCTTATCTGCAATGTTGTCTTTAGTGTAACATTTTTTTCTGCTTGACCTTTGTCATGTTTAGGTATAAGTTATAGCATTTGCTGCTGCTGTTTGCCATGCATAGTGCTACTGAATGTCACTTTGTATTAGTAGGTTAAGCCAATTTTATTACTGATTTATTTTTCTTGTTTGCTGCACATTGCCTTATATTAGTTGTAATATTGATGCCTTTTATTTGCAAATTTCCATTTTTTTATCATTGCTGTTTGTGTAAATTGTTTTGTGCTGCTGCATTGCCTCGTCCCTTAGTTAAGCATCTGAGCTCAGTAGATTTAAGTTAGCTTAAGAGGGGGTAGCCTATATAAGAGAATGAGTTGCGATGGATTTGAAGAAATGCACTGAAAGGTTATATGAGAAAAGTACAAAAGCAGGTATAGATAGGACTTTTTGGAAATAATGAAGAACGAAGGGAGATCTCCGAGAAGTAAAGAAAGTTTTGTTTGCAAAATACTGCAGTAAAACAAACCCTGCCCTTCCTTGTGTTATCCCATTATGTGTTTGTGTACCCTTGGGCATTTGTGTTCTTCCTGTCTTTATGTGTTTATCTGATGAGAGTTACGTTGTAGAATTTTTCTGATAATATGTTATTTACTTTGTAAAGATGATAAGACATTATTTATCTGTTCTGTTTTAATGCTCATGTATGAAGTTGATGTTTCGAAATTTATTCTGATTGTTTATGTATGTGCTCCTGTCACAATTCCTGTAACACTGATGTATATGTTATTTCGATTATTTTGTAAACCCTGTATAACTGCAAATGTTATCTGTACTATTATGTTCTTTAATGATATATTTTGTACCTTTGTTACTGTATTCTCATGTTATAAAATTGTAATTGACACCAGTTCATCAAATTAAGTAACTTGTAAATTACATTTCACTCCACACGTTTCTGTTGCTCATAGTATATGGACAATATGTGAGAAGTAGGGACTGATAGTGTTTGCATGTGTGTTAATAATTCAGTAAGGGACTGGATAACAGCATTGCTGGTTGAAAGGACTTTTCAAAAAATTTGTGAGTGCACAAGTGGTGGTTTATGGACTTATTATCCGCAAGACTCTTCAATGGCGATTGTGCTCCTGCACAGTCGCAACAGATGGCTGCTAGCCATCTCTACAAGGACTACAGTGGGTCTACACCTTTGATGACCCATCAATACTATTATTTCTACAAGGTCTACAGTGGGTCTTCATCTCTGGTGGCCCACCAATGCTGTAATCTCTACCAGGACTACAAGGGGTCTACTCTGTGATGACCTACCTACCAATATTCTTGAAAACTTCGACTGACTCTGCTGTGGGTTTGCTCTGTTGTGGCCCATTACCTGTCTGCATGTCAAGAGTCAGCACTGTCTTTCCGTTGGAAGGACAACACTACTTCTTCAAGACTGCATGGAAATCCACTACTTCTGTGTGCAATTTCTTTTATTTCTCAGACTTTGAGAAAAACACTGCAATTTTACTGTGATGAATGATCAGGACTGTCTATATGGACAGTGAGAAAATTTTAGCTTTTGACCAACATTGTATCAATAAGTGTGTGCATTTGATTTCTTTGTTATTGTGATCATAATTATGAAAAAAATTTTCAGGTCTGTATTGGCCACTGGCCAAAACAATTTGTAAATTTTTTTGTGGGGAGCATGGGGGGCTATATAAGTAGGCTGTTTAGGTTTTTTTATTGGTAACGCCGCCGCCACTTAGCGCTCTGTATAAAAATCACTGGCTGTGCCGTGTGCAGTCTGTGGCTGGTTTTCATTGTTGTCTGCCATTGTAGTGTTGGGCAGCGGCAGCTGGATGCTAACAGCGCGTAGCGTTGCACAGTTGGAGGCGAGCCGCCAGCAGTGGTGGATGTGAGGAGAGAAATGGCTGAGTTTTATAATTTGTAAGACTGGATGTCATGAACTACCATATATATTTTGACTATTAAGGTAAATACACTGTTTGTTCTCTATTAAAATCTTTCATTTGCTAACTATACCTATCAGTAGTTAGTGCCTTCCGTAGTTTGATTCTTTTAGTTAGCTGGCAGTAGTGGCGCTCGCTGTATTGCAGTAGTTCGAGTAACGAAGATTTTTCTGAGGTAAGTGATTTGTGAAAGTTATAGATTAATGTTAGTCCGGGCCATTCGTTTGTAGGGATTTTTGGAAGTCAGATAGCGTTGCGTTAAAAATATTGTGTGTCAGTTTAAGCACAGTCATGCTTAATTGTTCTAAGGGGACGTTTCACATACTATATATATTTAAATACCTACCAGCCTAACCCGCCTTGGCGGAAGAAAGATAAATACCAAACTTTCGAAGGCGGTGTGCGAACAACTCCTAGTAGTGGCCAGGTTCTTAAACACTGGCAGGCCTACACCTCGGATGACATTTCACTCCCCGCCAAGTCGCTGGCACAATCAAATGTTTTTGCGCGAATCACAAAGACATTCCAGTAACTCTGAAACATAGAAACACTCTGCAGAACCTTTGACTCGATATATGGGTAAGCGTGTAAAGGAACACGTTGCTCTACTGACAAATTCGTAAGTTTGACCTTAAGCATTTTACACCTGGACAACTGTATTAATAGAGTGCAGGCTTTGAAAACGCCAACATAAAATCATTTGATTACAAGAAACACAGAGCACTAGTGAAACTTCTGAGAAAACTTTCAAATATCGGCTACTATTTAACTAGGCCAACTGAACTCTTCCGCACCATCTTAAAGTTCGACTACGAAAGTCTCACCATAATATTAAAATTTAAATGCCTCTGAGTGCATCGCTCAATAAAACACAGTTACGACCACTTGCTTCATATCACGTACACAATACGATAAAGCGGGCTCCACAGCTTCACCGCACAACGTATAACGATCATCAAGCTCGTTCGGCAGCCGTTGACACTCGTCTCCCCGCGAATGTCACGAGATCTCGAGGAAGATAAGACACGCGAAAAGCAAAGATAGCTTAGCTCAACTGCAATCGATCTCAACGATACATGAACAAAATTACACTGGCGCCAGCTCGTCACGGCTCAATTTCTCTTCACGTAATTCTAAAATCCTGTTCAAACGTCGTATATCTTAGCCTTGTCTTAGCTAAAGCTATGTTTGAGACGCAAAGTTTGTGCTTAAGTTCTGTTACTTGAAATATGCCCACACCAGCAGCTTGACGTTACAAAAACTTCTGACATGTGATGTTTTAGTTTATTGATAATTGCGTAGTATGTATACGATACACTGGTTCACTATTAATACGTGTCACGATGAACCGGAACTTGTTGTACCATTCCAATGTTTTATTAAATTGCTAGCACGCAGAAATTATTGGCAGGAGCTTCTTCTCTTGCAGGTAATACCTCAGCTGGTGTCAAAAAGGAGAGAATGGACTAAATAGTGTTATTTATTGAATTTTTTGTTATTGTTGTGTACCACGTTTCCCATTTTCCTTTCCTTTGTGCGGCCTGGACGGTATAAATGAGTGTGTGTGTGAACTAGCAGAAAGCTGTAGGCACAGATTGTAACACTGCATGAATGGTCGGTCTGGGGTAGGGTAGTAGCAAATCTCCCATGCGTGAACAAGTTTAGCAGAGACAAAGTTTTCAGGTCAGGACAAAGATGACACGTAGTCACGCGTAGTAAGTCTGTCAGGTTGGTCCGCCACCCCCACCACGTTTGCAAGCGGAACGGTTAGGCGAATTCGGTTGGAAGAGCACATGCTGCTGGGTCGTGGTGCTGGACAGACATGGAGACGCAGCTCTCGTTTTGGTAATGTTAACATAGGTATTAGATTGTCTGAAATCTGCTCTGCAATGAAGTCCAGGTGTTGAAATCAGGTGCGAAATTACCACTGAACCCCATAAGGGAACTGCTTTTCTTAATTTACTCAAATTTCAGTAGACCTTGCGTTAGTGCCTCGTTCAGGCAACGCACCATGTGCCTTAAGATAACGGTCACGTTATTGCTCTGTGCTTAACGGAAATTCACTCATTCAATGTATTTTAATCTGCTCTTCCATTTACGGTAATATTTTGGGGATTTTTATTTATTTTCCAGATGTTTTCTTCGTGAACTTGCTTTCGCGCCACGTGGTCGGTTGGAGCAACCGCCGCATTGATAAATTGTAGTTGCTCTGTAATGAAGTCCTGATGCTGAAATCAGGTACGAAATTACCACTGAACCCCATAAGGGAATTGATTTTCTTAATTTACTCGAATTTCAGTAGACCTTGCGTTAGTGCCTTCTTCAGTCAATGCCCCATGTCCCGTTAGCTCACCGTCACGTTATTGCTCTGTGCTTAATGGAGATTCGCTCATTGAATGTATTTTAACCTGCTCTTCCATTTACAGTAATATTTTGGGGATTTTTATTTATTTTCCATGTGTTTTCTTTGTGAACTTGCTTTCGCACCACGTGGTCGGTTGGAGCAACCGCCGCTTTGATAAATTGTAGTTTCGGTCTGAAAATATATTGTACACGGTGAATAATCATACGATAGTGAGCGAGTGTAAAATAGGGAAGGAATAATCGTGTGTGTCCATATTTATCTGGCTTTCTGTTGGCTACTGAAACTTGGCCATGTGGGTTGAACAGCATTGAAGTGATGTTTCTTGTGCACCCTCATAACGGTTTCATTTGTTGGCGATGTTGTGCGTTAAGTGAAATACTCGTGCCACTAGGAAAAGTATCGGATTTTAATGCCCACTGATTTGATAAAGATTTGCGAAATACTCTTCCACCCTGACCTAGTTCTGCTCATAGTGTCTTTGCGGAACTTGTTCTGAGTAATTTATAGCAACTAAATGTAATAACCGAGGGTTTAGGTATAATTGTGTGGTTGTACAAAATTACATTGAAGCCAGGTCTGGGCTCCTCTGTCCCATTCCATAATTACGTGGCGAAACTGAACCATGTTAACTAGAGACCGGTTTTCATGATGTACATTGCAAGAGAAACAAGACTAGTTGTTGAAATACCATTGGTACTGAATAAATATCAATTAATCTCTACCCTCGACTGATTATTTACTCCTTCCACGATAAAGAATAGGTGGCAGTCAGTATCACAGTCGAATTCTGGGTCAAGAAAGCAAATAAAAGCTATATACTGCCTATTAATCCCTGTATAGGTGACTTTTGTAGTGGTTCAAAAAAAAAAAATAAGCGTTATCCGTTGCGTTCAAATTTCTACCGGCTCGAAATTATTAATACCCAGTAATCACTAGCAGGGGCCAGTAATTTCGTGGACCACACGAATTTAAGAAACCATTTACTACAGACGGTAGCTTGCAGGAGCGGTAGGACATGTCAAAGCGACGATAATCTTCCTACTTAGGCAGATTTTGACCACCACCAGTACTGAAAAGTTACGTTGCAACATAACCACTGATAGGTAAATTAACAGACGAGCAGAAAACTGTATTGTAACAGCATACACCAGATAAGGAATGTTGCGGGTGATAGTACGACGCAGTGCTTGGGAATTTCTCCGTCATACCAATTACCTGCTCAACTAGGAATGCCGCGGGAGTACGTGTTTCGTAAAAGCGCATTATAAACACGTTCATGCTGAAATGTAGTGATTTTCATGGTGTTAAGAAATGTAATCGTATAACAACGTCTTTTTATGTAGCGTTACCCACTGTCATTGCACATACGTTGGCATTTGTCTCAACGGCGTCGGTTACCGACAATTACCGAAGGGCAGCAGGAGCCAAGTTGTCCGAACCGGACACCGACAATACAATCTATATTTCATTGTTATAGGTTATTGTTTGTTTGACACCCGTTGTACTTGTACTGAAGTGTGGTGGTGTTTTAAGTGTTAATGCTTACGTACTTTTCAGTATATTGAAATTGGCAGTAAGTGAACCACAATCGTAATGAAGAGGCAAGCTTCTGTTCAAAACTTTCTCGCCAATAAACTAAGTGTCCATAAGCCTGATGAAGACACTCCTGAAGTCGCTAGTGTTACGAAAGGACAAAGTGCAAATGGGCTTAACGATGTCAATTCTCAAATCAACCGCGTTGATAGAATTGCCTCTTGTGACATCACTACTTCGTTCCAGTTACGGAGGGTTGTCGGCCTGATCAAGTAAGGAAAAATATGTATGATATTGGAAACTATTGTCAAAACAATTCCGTTCAGTCTTTCTCAAACGAAAAAAGAATTTTTTTACAAGATATTTTGAATCCTGAGCCTGGGTACAAATTTCCCTCCATTACTCGTTCAAACTGTATTAGATATTTTCAAACGAAGTTGCTAGAAGAATTTACCTGGTTAGCTCATTCATCGGAAAAATCCGGATGTTTTTCCAAGTACTGCGTGTTATTTCCCATACCAAAACTATAGGGAAAGGAGATCACCAAGCAGCAAGGGCGTTGGTTAATCAGTCTTTTAGCAACATAAAAAAAGGCCAGGGAAATTCTTATCAAACATGATAACTTATCAAATTATAAGAAATCTTTTTTGACTGTTGAAAACACAAAAGCCATAGTTAAAAAAAGAGATGAAAGTGTTATCAAGCACATGTCCGAAGAAGAATGGATATTGAGAATAACAGAAAATTGCTAAATCCCATTGTATAAATAATTCGATTTTGCGGGAGGAAGAAAATAGCTTTAAGGGGTTATCGTGACTCTGGATGAATAAACCTTGAAGAACCGGACAAAATGATGGCAATTTTCGGTCGTTGTTAAGGTACAGAGCCAACAGTGGAGATAATATTCTTAAAGACCAAATAATGACCAGTGGTGGGAAGACGATGTAGGATCCTATACAAGTTCTTTAATTAAAAACGAACTTATTAACACATTTGGCCACTTAACACAATTAAATATTTCAGAAAACTCAGAAAGTCTGTTTTTCATTCCAGTTTAGCATATGAAACCACTGACATCTGTCAAATAGAACAATTTTTTGCCCCTATACAACTTTGAGGACATAGACATCCCTGGGGTCGTGAAGCATCTGAATGGGTTGAAAATAAATAAATCGCCAGGTCCTGATGGGATTCCAATTCGGTTTTACAAAGAGTACTCTACTGCATTGGCTCCTTACTTAGCTTGCATTTATCGCGAATCTCTTGCCAACGTAATGTCCTGAGCGACTGGAAAAAAGCGTAGGTGACTCCTGTATATAAGAGGGGTAGAAGGACGGATCCTCCAAATTACAGACCAATATCCTTAACATCGGTTTGTTGCAGTATTCTCGAACATATTCTCAGTTCGAATATAATGAATTTCCTTGAGACGGAGAAGTTGCTGTCCATGCATCAGCACGGCGTTAGAAAGCATCGCCCTGCGAAACGCGACTCGCCCTTTTTTCACATGATATCTTGCGAACCATGGATGAAGGGTATCAGACGGATGCCATATTCCTTGACTTCCGGAAAGCGTTTGATTCGGTGCCCCACTGCAGACTCCTAACTAAGGTACGAGCATATGGGATTGGTCCCCAAATATGTGAGTGGCTCGAAGGCTTCTTAAGTAATAGAGCCCAGTACGTTCTCCTCGATGATGAATGTTCATCGGAGGTGAGGGTATCATCTGGAGTGCCCCAGGGAAGTGCGGTAAGTCCGCTGTTGTTTTCTATCTACATAAATGATCTTTTGGATAGGATGGGTAGCAATGTGCAGCTGTTTACTGATGATGCTGTGGTGTACGGGAAGATGTCGTCGTTGAATGACTGTAGGAGGATACAAGATGACTTGGACAGGATTTGTGACTGGTGTAAAGAATGGCAGCTTACTCTAAATATAGATAAATGTAAATTGATGCAGATGAATGGGAAAAAGAATCCTGTAATGTTTGAATATTCCATTAGTAGTGTAGCCCTTGACACAGTCACGTCGATTAAATATTTGGGCGTAACATTGCAGAGCGATATGTTGTGGGACTAGCATATAACGGCAGTTGTGGGGAAGGCGGATAGTCGTCTTCGGTTCATTGGAAGAATTTTGGTAAGGTGTGGTTCATCTGTAAAGGAGACCGCTTATAAAACACTAATACGACCTATTCTTGAGTACTTCTCGAGCGTCTGGGATCCCTTTCAGGTTGTATTGAGGGAGGACATAGAAGCAATTCAGACACGTGCTGCTAGATTTGTTACTGGTAGTTTTGACCACCACGCGAGTGTTACGTAAATGCTTCAGGAACTCGGGTGGGAGTCTCTAGAGGAAAGGAGGCGTTCTTTTCGTGAATGGCTACTGAGGAAATTTAGTGAACAAGCATTTGAGGCTGACTGCAGTACGATTTTCCTGCCACCAACTTATATTTCGCGGAAAGACCACTAAGATAAGATATGAGAGATTAGGGCTCGTACAGAGGCATATAGGCAGTCATTTTTCCCTCGTTCTGCTTGGGAGTGGAACAGGGAGAGAAAATGCTGGTTGTGGTACGAAGTACCCTCCGCCACGCACAGTATGGTGGATTGCGGAGTATTTATGTAGATGTAGATGTAGAACTTCTTTCATTCAAAACTAAGTTAGTAACACATTTGGTCACTTAATACAACTAAATATTTTAGAAAACTCAAAAGTCGGTTCTTTTTATTCCGTTTTAGTAGAAGAAACAACTAACATCTGTCAAATCGAACAATTTTCTCTCTGTATGCTTTACATAAAGGAGCAAACTTTCAAAATCAGGGAAGATTTTCTGGCAATCGTCCCCTTTTATGGTGTCACTGGACCAAGTTTGGCTAACACAATAGTGAAGACCTAGTCAACATTTGGACTTGAAATCGACAAAATGAGAGGTCAGGGGTACGATGGCGCTGCCACGATGAGTGGGCATTTCAGAGGAGTACCAGCTTCCATCAGAGAAAAGCTGCCTTTGGTCTTGTACCCACTTTGTTCTTCACACTATAAGCTTGTGATTGTCAGATGCTAGTAAAATACCTTCTATGAGAAACTGCTTGGGTGTCTGTGGATTCTTTCTTTTGTCACCCAAAAGGACAGAATTATTGAAATCAGTGATTTCTGAATGTTGCCAAGAACAACAGAATAAGAAACTTATTTCACTGTGTGAAACCCGATTAGAAAGACGCAACTCAGTACTTTTATTTAAAGACATTTGTAGCCTATCGTTCTCCCCCTTTGCAAAATTCAAGATGAAATAAGTGACAGGCGTCTAAGTAGTGCTTTTAGGCAGTTTGCATTTTTTGTTAATCTTTATGTTTTGAGCTGGATGCAATCAACCACCTATAACTTATCTGAGCAGCATCAAAATAAAATAAAATAAAATACTGAACTTCTACAGGCCTTGACTACTGCTATGAGTATCTTGAGTATCTTACACCATCTGTCAAAGAAAATGGGAAATGCAGATGACTCATTGAAAGTCTCGTATAATGAAGATATTCGCTGACAAACTTGACATTAAGGAAGAGATTTTAAGAAATTCCCTCCTCCAATTAGCACGTGGCAACGTCCCTTACACCACAGAAGAAGATTACTATCGACGAGCTGTTTATGTGCCATACCTGAACGACTTTTGTAACTCACGTGAAGGACGCTTTGAATCTCAGAAGGAAACAGTTGCATCCTTACAAAACATCCTTATGCAGATGTGTATTACAAGAGATTTCAGTTCATTGGACGCTGCTTTTAATTTCTACAAACAAGATTTGTCACATAAAGAGACTCTACAAAGTGTTGTGGAAAGAAAAGTGGAATCAGGAAAATTCTTTAACTCTTCCAAAAACAGCTATGAGTTCTCTTGAAAAATGTGACAAGACTTTCTTCTCCAACATTTATACCCTTCTTAAATTACTCGCAGTTCTTCCTGTTTATGTAGTAACCGTAGAGCGAGCTTTCTCCAGCCTGAGAATACAGAAGACTTACCTAAGGAACAGTATATCTGGAAGTAGGCTTAACGAGCTTGCTGTACTTTCTATCCACAGAGACATAGTTAGTGACGATAAGGTCTTGATAAGTTCTCAAGTGTACCAAGAAACCTGGACTTTGTTTTGTAAACACTGTTATATATAAAAAGTGAAGTTCCTTTTTAATTTTATGTATTATTTTTATTGTCAGTTCGATAAACGATTAATAAAACAAATTTTGTTGCATTGTCATTCGTCAAACAGTCAATTTAATAAACATTTCTGTATGGTCTCTCCAAAGAATACCTAACCAAAACAGCCTTTTGAAATGTATTTGGTAAAACACTTATGCATGTATACACAAAAAGAAAAAAAAGGTTGTTGGCAATTTATACGTACATGATAGAACGTACAGTGTTTATAACTAGAATCACTCCAAACAGGATAAACACAATTCCATTTCCACACTTTCAATTTGTGTAAGTGTTTGCAGATGAGACGTTCTTAAAATCTTGACTAATGTTTGAAATATAGTGTCATTGTCTCGCTATGTTGGTTCTCCAGTGACTCGTTTTGTTTCTTCGACGCTGTTGCAATCACAAGATGCCGACTACCGCTACAATGTAGGGTACATTACTGAATTCGTATTTGTCGCGCTAGTCGGCATCTTATAATTATAAAATCGGAGAGGAAGCAAAGCGAGGTACTGGACATCCATCATAGTGAGTCACGATAAATGAGATTTTGTCATCATTTGGGTTTTTAGAAAAAGCTATATTTTTTATGATTTAATTTCAAAAATAGAAAAGCTTGGTTCCGCTAAAGTAAAAGGGGCTCCTGCGCAAATTACCCTCTGAATATGAGCAGCAAAACTGTTACAAAATATTATCGGGTGTCTACTTAAAATTAAGTACCTTATCTTTACAGTAATCTTGCCAATATCCCCCCCCTCAAAAAAAGAATGCTTTATTCGCCATTGCGCAGTTAAAGGTAATCAATCCATTACTGGCAAGAAATAATACAAAAAAAGCTAAATTTTGGCTGCTGATAATAAAATTATTTTTCTCGAACTTCTGCAGAAAGTGCCTTTCTGTGCCATAGCGCTAGATGAAACATGCGACGTTGTTATTGAGGAAAATATATCAATTTTCATATGATTTTTGATATTGAAAGTAAAGAATTTAGGGAACAATTGCTAAAGTTATTGCCATTGTAAGTCAAGGCTGGCAGAGAAGATTTATTCAAGTGTTTTGATGACTTAATGACAAATGATAAATGATAAAATGATATCTCTTTCAAGTGACGGATCCCCAGCCATGATCGGCAAAGAAAAAGGGCTAGCGAAAAGAATCAGATACAGAGTTGTGCTGCTACCTTATCACTGCATACTTCACCAGACAGCCCTTTGTGCAAAACTTAGTGTGACTCTGAAAGAAGTAATGGAGAGGTTAATCAAATTGAGAAATTTTGTAAGGTCTTGTTCTGTTCTACAGCACGGACTGTTCAAAGAGTTTCTTTCTGTGTGTGATTCGGTGCATTCTGACATACTCCTGTACAACAATGTTCATTGGCTAAGTTAAGGTCATGTGATTGAACGTTTCTGGCAAAGCAAAGAGGTAGTAACATCCTCCTTAAAAAAAATGGACTCACAAGAAATAAGAAACCATTTGGAGTTCTTAGCAAACAAAAGCAGTACGCTACCTGTAGCTTTCTTGACGGATCTTATGAAATATTTAAAAGCGCTCAATTCAGTGCTACAAGGAAACGGAAAATTAATACGCGATCTGATATTAAGTATATCTTCTTTTCATTCGCAAGCTGGACATCTTAGAGAAAGACAATACAAGTCAAGCCTCTTTTAACTTTTCATCTATTTTTGAATTTAAAAAAATTCTAAAAATTACATTTTAGTATTCTCAAAGTTCAGGTCTCATCTGAAGGTGGTATCTGTAGCAAGATTCCAAGACTTTTCAGTGAAAGAGAAGCTGTCGCGATTCTTGAAATCGCCTTTTGAAGTTTCTCCAGCGGCAGAATGGACGATGTAGCTGCAAAGTTGTTCTGCCGTTGGAAGCTTTTATTCTAAATGGAAGTAAGAGACTTGAAGCAAGACATTTCCTTGCAAACGTATAAAACCTCATCAGTTGAAGAATATTGGAGTAAACATGTCCAAGAAAATTATAAGAAATGCAAAAAAATTGTGTCTACTTGGCTGATGTGTTTCGTAGCACATATATTTGTGAAATTTCATTTCCAAACATGAATTTTTCGAAAAACAAGTGTTGCTCAAAATTAACAGCCTCCTACCTTGAAGACACCATTCGCATACGCTACTCTCCACAGGCAACTAAGTTTGACAAACTGGCTCAAGACCGCAAATGTAATTTCTCCCATTGATTTTTAATACAAATATGCCTATCAATTGCATTTCATATTTTATGAGTGAGAATTGAAGTAAAAAATAGTACTGAATACAAGTTTTTTGCTGGATGTTTCAGTAGTGATATACCGGTCAATTTTATTTCACATTTTTTGTCAGTGAAATTAATAATGGTAGAGAATATAATTTTTTCTTGCTTTTTTAATACAATAATACCCATCTACCTCTAAATTAGTTTGAGAGTGAAATCCGAAATACAAAGATAGTAATGATTAAGAGGTTTTTCTTCTAGCACTGAATAAAAATTTTCGTTTCTGTACCCCATGTAAAATTTCTTGCTGACAACATATATTTGACTTTCTTTAGTCTGCACCCCGTTTTATTAGACAGACTCGTAGTTGGCTGATACTGACTAGCGGTGAGAAACGAAAGACCCACATCCTGACTGCCACTTTCAGGAAAAGCTCAGAGGTCAAGTACGTGGAACGCAACACTTTTGTCATGAGTATTTCCCTATTCATCAAATTGGAGAGTGCATGTCACCTGTTTAAGTATGGAAAGCATACGCACTGCACTGATGGTTCAAATGGTTCAGATGACTCTGGGACTTAACATCTAAGGTCATTAGAAGTACTTAAACCTAACTAACCTAAGGACATCACACACATCCATGCCCGAGGCTGGATTCAAACCTGCGATCGTAGCGGTCACGCGTTTCCAGACGCACTGCATTGATGATCCACTTACTTTGGCGTTAGCCTCAGTGCAGATAAAATAGTGGTGTGTCTGAAATTCTCTGCCTACACAGTGGATGCAATATACCATCTGAAAACTCCTAGGGCTTAAATTACCACGAGACAAGACTTCTGTTTGCTCAGTCGCCAGGAACAGATATTCGAGTCAAGTGTTCTTCTGTAAAGAAGCATCCCAGTGTGTCTCAGACTCCACAGAGGGATGAAGGATCGTCACTCGAGTACTTACTACAGTAACTCTGACCACGGAGACTACTCCACACGCTCCCTGTGGCAAAACCAACACTTCACAAAATCTAAACGCCAGATTGTCCACTGTGGCTCTAGCCAGTGAAGACTCTAGCTCGATCGATGGAGGAAAATGTCTTCCATCGGTTCCCGCAGGGAAGTGCCTTTCCACGCCATACACTCGCTGCCTCCTGGACACGTGGCGTCTATGTTTGCACTGAAGACGACGGCTGCGTGGCTCTTACATCCTTAGCACTCTGCCAATGGAATAAACATCCCTGTTTTTTGGAGGGAAGTGTGCTCCGGTTCTTCCCATCAGAAGATTCCTCGGAGGTTAGCTAGCACACATTGATTGTGGCCTCACATATTCCTTCACGCTAAAATGGGTATCTTTACACCTTCTACCACACACAACGCTCTTTATAAAGGTATACTATTGTGAAAGATTAGTTTGGCGAAATATTTGCCCCAAGTTGTAATTTTTGCAACCGCTGGCAAGAAACATCCACTGGTAAGTAAATAATCTTCACACAGTACCAATGCAGATCGGCTTTGAGTCAACCGCCAAAATCTTCGACTCCTTTACTCCTTTGCTTATGTAAAAATCTCGTCAGTCTATTTGTTCTTAACCCGTCTATAGAAAACATAAATACTTTGAATTTTCTTGCTCTGTTTAAAAAATTGGTTCAAATGACTCTAAGCACTATGGGACTTAACTGCTGAGGTCATCAGTCCCCTAGAACTTAGAACTACTTAAACCTAAATAACCTAAGAACATCACACACATCCATGCCCGAGGCAGTATTTGAACCTGCGACCGTAGAGGTCGCGCGGTTCCGGACTAGCTTCTAGAACCGCTCGGCCACTCCGGCTGCTTTGTTTAAACACACAGATTTAGAAGACTGGCTCACGTTATATACAACAGTATAATGGCATAAAAAATTTACTTTTTTAGAAGTGCTTAAACTATTGTTTACATCCATGCAAATTTCATATTCGTTATCAGGTAATCCTTCCATAAGATAAAATCATGGTAACAAAGTCGGTACTTTGATAACTCTCATACCACAGTAAAGAATGCTTACAACGCTGCTTTGCAGATGCTGGCACTACTCATAAACGAAGTTCCGTCGCTTGTTACCTAGAGAGTTCTTGTGTATCATCTCCGCCTCATGCAGGAAACGAACTATCACTCAATGATACTCGAATCTTTTTACCTTCCGATAAAAAAGTGACATGTGACTCCGAGATATATCAAAAGTTGACAGCCGAATTCTGGCAACACAGGTAAAATGACGAGCTGTTTACACATATATTATTTGCATTGAAAATACGAGAGATAGAAAAATGATGATATGTACAGTGTTTAGATAGGAAAGCATTAAATTTTTTATGTCATGGCACGAAGTTTTTTATGTGATGTATTTAACAACTAATGAAAAATAACATTTCATTTACAATTGTAATAAAATACTTGTGCAACTGAAACTTGAATAAATTTGGTAATTTGGAACCACGGGGATTGGGCAAAAAGTAGGAGACACCGCGGAAATACACGACTGAACACAAATGTATATGTTAGCAAAACCTACATTTGCGCTGATGCAAGCATCTCTGTAATGTCCTCAGTACGTTGCGCAAGTATCAGTCGTAATCCGAACAGCGTTCTGTGTAGTTGTGAGCGCACCATGTCAAGGCTAGTTGTATTCGAACGTGGGCAAATTGCTGTTGCTAGCATGGTGCAGACGTCCGTAACCAAGGGTGCCAAAGTGTTTGGTACTTCAAGAGGCACCATATCGAAGACTTACGCACGGAAAACGTAAATCACCATTCCCTAAGTCATAACGAGGACGAAAGTGTCCCTCGAATTGTCGTGACGGACTGTCATTGAAGAGGATTGTGATGAAAAATAAGAGGACGACAGTTGCAGAAGTCTCTGCAGAACCGAATGTTGCACTTGTGAACACGGTCAGCACAAAAACAACACGAAGAAAGGTCCATAAAAAGGGCACTGCAGGCCGAGATGCATTTCCAAAATCATTCGTCAGTGATGCAAATGTCCATGACACGAAAACGTGATCCTGAAGCCATAAAACAGAACTACTCAAACAACAGAAAATGCCTTTGGTCTGTATGAGTTCTGTTTCACACTGCTTCCAGGTTTTGCGCAAATTTATGTCCCAAAAAGAGCCAAACATGACAGGGGTTCAGAGATGATTTCGAAAGCCATATTGTAATATTCCAAGGTACTCGCGGTTACCCTTCAACCATCATCACTGCCAGGGAGAATATGTCAAATACTGGCGGCTATTCTCCAATCATCATTACTGCTAGGGATTATGTGTCAAATTGGGATGATGCGGTCCATCGTATGGTACAACTGATGTTCCTCAATGGTGATGCAGAGTGACAAGAGCACCTGTTCACACAGCTTGCATTGTCTGTTACTGGTTCTGTGAATCCGAGGATGAACTGTCGCGTCTCCCCTGGACACCTTAGTCACCAAAACTTTGTATTTGTGGTCTACCTTGGAGAGGAAGGTGCTTAATCGCTACCTAAGTCCATAATCGTTATTTAAACTTGGCACGGTTTGGCCAGAAGAATGGTGCAAGATTATCTTGAAAATCCTATAGGACTTTACTTATTCATTCCGAAACAAATGGAAGCAGTTTCGAATGCCAACAGGCTTACTGAACCCTTTTAGGTACGCCAGTGTGTTGTGATTTTGTGAGACGCTTTCTCTCAAGAAATGATCGGCAAAGGATGAATCTTTATTACTTTATCTGCAGCTTCTCTTCTATTCATATTTACGTTTCATCAGTTGCTAAACTTATCTCCAAATAGAAAATGTTTCCTTTTTAATTAATGAAACTATTTCCTCATGACACAAAAATGTCATTTCTTTGCGTCTATTCTATCTGTATAAATAATATCTATGTAAATAGCACTCCATTTTCTCTGTGGCTGCGACGTTTAGCTGTCACACGTCGATAGGCTAAGAAGCCGAGAATGGGTTTGTGACCAAAATAAATACAGTTTTAAAGAACACGAGGAAACGTTTACCGTTTAACATACGTATTAAAAAGTTTTATTAGTAATGATTTCTGATAACCTAGATATCAGTTAGATGCACTGGATTGGCAGTGATGCATCCTCAATAACTATGTCGGACGTTTTAAGAATGGAAAAAACTGATACCTTTTTATACAGTTCGCAGAAATAACGGGAAAAGTTTATGCTGTACCCTCAAAGCACATTTATTTAAACATCTTACGGGATATATGAGGTAAGTGTGGAAATGGATGGTACGAAAAAACTAGTGAAAAGTGATGCGTTGCAGTAGAAAGGCTGACGCCAACGACTCTAACAACAATAGTTAGTAATTGTAGGAAAAACGGCTCGTGCAAATAAAAGGGGAAGCAGATTAAATGGCGCAGTGCGCCGGACTCGACAGTGGTGAACAGACAAAAGAGCGACGTGCGCGGGTGCGAAAGCGTTCGCTGGATTTCGTGTAAAAGCGCGGCCGCGGGCGTCGAGTGTCAACAGCGGCAATTGGCAGACCGGTCCGGGGGAAACAAATGGAAGGAAAACAACGGGAGGGGTCTCCAGGGAGCGGCGCTGTTAATTAATCCTCTAACGCCGAGCGAGTGGGCACCCCTGACCCCGTGGTAGTGGACACCCCTGGCCCACGTGCTGCTTCAAGGCGGCGCGGAGCACTCTCTCAGTCTGTTTGGTCAGCCAGCTGATCCGCTTGCCACTGTAGCCCACCGGCGCCATATGCTACTCATAATTACTGGCCATCAAAAAGAAAAAAAAAAAAGATCTTGCTTTAAAGAAAATACTTTTCCTACATTTACTGCTTAATATAAAACACGCTGAGCATCAACTTAGTAGCGTTTTGGTCCCTCTTAGAAAGCAATATAGCAGTAATTCTTCGTGGGATGTATGTATGCAGTGCTTGGTAGGTTTCCACAGGTATGTGGCCCCACCACTAGACATACGGAAATTGTGTTGCAGTCAACCATTGGAGCTAAGCTGGACGTTGATACTGTCCCATATTTTTGCATCGGATTCAGATAAGGCGAATCTACTGACCAAGACGTCAACACGAGTTCAGTATCATGCTTCTCAGGCCACTGCACCAAGATTACAGCCTTCTGAAACGGACAGCTTGCTGGTGAAAGTTACCACTGCCGTTGGCGAAAGACATTGTGAAGGGTCCCTGGTGGTTTACCAAATTTTTCACGTAGTCTACAGCTAACATGGTGCCTTCTATTAGCACCACATATCACATTTAAGTCCAGGTGAATATCATCCATAGCACAATCGTCTCTATAATAGATATGTCCCTGTGGCACAGATAACTTTTTATCTGGACTCCACCATCTATTTGATGTAACAAGAAATTTTATTCACTGACAAGTATCAGTGGACCCACAATCCAATAGCGATGACTCCATGCCCACTGCAGTGGTAGATGGTGATGTCCTTGGCACAATTTGGGGACACATAAGTTATCCTACAGCTGCAAAACCATATGCGCTGGATGCTGTGTTGTGAAACACTTTGCCTGTACCAGCATTGTGCCCTATCATCTGACATGGTGTATATCGCCACCTATTCTACTTACAGAGTAGGCAAGCATTCGACCATATTCTATGGTAAGTAGTGGATATCCAGAACCTTGTCACCTACAGTAGCATGCCAACAGACAACTATCAGTGTCGCTTCCGATATCTTGGCTAGCAATAACTGGGTCATCATACAAGGGACCATCAAAAAGTTTCTGTTCGAAGCCTCTACAGTTCTATATCGGTACCTTAATCAGGCAAAATGGCCATGAACTCTAAGGCACCACGCTGAAAATATGCATTTGGTAAAACACTGACCTGCTGCGTGAAGAAGTCCATAACTGCCTGCAGTGCACCTTCGTGCAACAGGAATTGTCGACACTTCAGGGGCTTTTTTAAGGGTCGGAAGGTGACATAGTTGCATAGGGAGAGATCAGGACTATAGGGCGGCAACTCAAGTATCTCCCATTTGGATGAGCCTGTTGTCCCAGATCGAAAGGCGCCTTGTGTCGAAGAGCAACGAGTATGGAACTTGGCACACCATTCAACAATGATGGATTTCGACAGACATGCAGACCCATACACATTCTTCTTCTCCAGTAGAAGTATAGTAGTGTTTGTCCTTCAGCAGCCACAAAAAGAATAACAGCACACTGGTTCTCTTTGGATGTATTTGGTGATCATGTCACCATAGTTCACTTTTCTGAATTCACCACAGGCACGTGGGAAACACATGAACGCCAGACTAGTCCCTTGCCTACGTGTCAGTGCCCTTACACCTGGAAACTAGTGGCATGTTTGCTACTGTGTGACCCTTAACTCATATGCATGTCAGGATGGCAAAAATCACAATGTTATGTAAATCACACCACTGTAGGTTTAAACTGAGCCTGCGCAAGATGTGTAACGCAGTCTTACAATGGCCCTAGCATAAATTCTGTGCGAGGTGGCTAGCCCATCATATAATCGATTCATTAAATTAATCGATCAAAGTTCCCCTCCAAAAATTAAAATGGAAAAAATTCTGCTGAGTGTGACTTTTTAACAGATAAATGTCATCCTAAAAATTTACAATGACATTTACTTTCTTTAAATGGAACACAATATTTATCATCAATTTGTACAAGGGACAATTATGTGTATTAACAGAAATGTAGCATGTAAATGGTTCTTACTGGAAAGGTGTGTTTGCAAGAACGTGGTACAAACGACACTGCATGGAATCTAGTGTGGTTATGAATTACGAGAAGGGGGAGGAGAGACAACAGGTGAAAATCATAATAATGATAAACAAGTGAGTAATTGGATGCAGTGTCAATGTACCATCTAAAGCTGCAAAGTGGTTCTACACATGCCATCGATAACAAACGTAACTTCAATTTTGGACTGATGATAAATCAACTGAAACCCTAATGGCTTGAGTTGCATATATGACTGACAAAACAGTGTAAGGTGGCATGTTGATTACGGCTGCTACTCTGCATCAGCTGTTGTATGGAGATGGGCTCTGCCTTGGAGACCGATCAAACCGCAAGTGCGGAAAAGCTAAGTGTTGTTCTGGGTGGTTGGCCTAATGAAAGGGTGAATGAAATTACTTTGCACCATGGATGGCAAAGTACATGGCAAACTCCTGTGGCAGACAGTAAGCAACTTTTAAATTTTTCTTCCAACCCACAACCAGAGAACGACTGCTCTGTTATGTCAGATCTCAGCCAAACGTCGCCAATTAACAAAGCTTTCGCCAATTATGGCCATACGACAAATTTGTCTAGATTCCCCGATTTTTGTCTTAAAAAAGTGATCTTACTTTTCAAAAATTTAGTCTGTACCTGCAATTTCCTACTACTATCGCAAATTTTCATTTTCGGCTCAGTTTCCATATAAAAATACAGAAAAATGTAATTTTATTTTAAAATACATACAAAATTATGAAAAAACAATTGAGCCTCAAGGATTTTTTACATTCCCTTTTTCACAATAAGTACCAAGTTTAATAAAATAAGGAAAATGGATTCCATTTATTACATTTTTACATATTCAGCACCTTCCATAATTCTTTGCTTTTTATCAGGCATAAGAGTATTATCAGCTGTTGTTTTTATATGTAACGTTGATTTTATGGTAGATGGATCCACATTCTTTATATACATTATGAAATCCATTTTTCAAATTCTTGCCTATTTTTGTTAGTTAAGAAATTCAAAGTTCTGACATTATCAATTTCCTACTACTATCGCAAATGACCCACATGAGTTCCAAAAGAAATTCGTTGGAATTCGATTACTCGATAAATAGTACAATTCTCAAGGCTGTCAATTCAACTAAGTACCTGAGTGTTAAAATTATGAACAACTTCATTTGGAAGGACCACATAGATAATATTGTAGGGAAGACGAGCCAAAGGTTGCGTTTCATTGGCAGGACACTTAGAAGATGCAACAAGTCCACTAAAGAGACAGCTTACACTACACTCGTTCGTCCTCTGTTAGAATATTGCTGAACGGTGTGGAATCCTTACCAGGTGGGATTGACGGAGGACATTGAAAGGGTGCAAAAAAGGGCAGCTTGTTTTGTATTATCACGTAATTGGGGAGAGAGTGTGGCAGATATGATACACGAGTTGGGATGGAAGTCATTACAGCAAAGACGTTTTTCGTCGCGGCGAGACCTTTTTACGAAATTTCAGTCACCAACTTTCTCTTCCGAATGCGAAAATATTTTGTTGAGCCCAACCTACATAGGGAGGAATGATCTTCAAAATAAAATAAGAGAAATCAGACATCGAACAGAAAGGTTTAGGTGTTCGTTTTTCCCGCGCGCTGTTCGGGAGTGGAATACTAGAGAGATTGTATGATTGTGGTTCGATGAACCTTCTGCCAAGCACTTAAATGTGAATTGCAGACTAGTCATGTAGATGTAGATGTAGATCTACATGTAAAGAGCTATTCATCAAAATAACAAAGATTAAAATTGGATGTATAAATTTTTTAATTTTAGAAATTCTCAGTAGGTATCTTATGTTATGAATCACATACGAAAATCTTCTTACCATACATAACTACATATGCTAGAGAATTTACAGGTACTTTTTCATTAGAAGTTGCAAATTATTTCAGTCGTATCTTTTGAATTTACCAATACTTTTAGACAAGTAATATTAATCAAGTAAATTGAATATATTGTTACAAAATTATATGAATTAACATCTATATCACCTTCCGGCAGTGTAGCTCTTTTATAATTGAGAAAAGCATAATGTGTGTGCTGAAAATTATTTTATGTATTAATATTGCACATCTCCTGAGGGAAAACTTCATGTCTTTCCTTTATAAGGTATATTTTCTGTAGCTTAATGTGATAGAATAATAAAGAGCCAAACAACATTATTTTTCAATTAGTCAGAAAAGCTGCAGGCAGAAAATATGGCATATTAATATGTAATGAATTGTAGTAATTCGTGATACTTTGCGCGAAATTTTTCTTCCCACTTAAGCCTGCCACGTCAGCTGGGGATTTTTCGGTATATTTTCTGGTTATTCAAGCTCATTTTCTATATTCTGCTCCTTTTTTTTCTTCTAAGTAGGAAAGTAGCTTTTATTTCAAATGAAGTATCATTGCAATCACCCTTTTGAAGAACAGAATCTCCAGCACTTGAATTCCAAGCAAGAATTACAGTAACTTCTCCCTCCCATATGAATTTGTTATAATCTTTGAAAAATCCACCATGCATTCCAAGTGGACAAAACAACTCATTTTTACTATACTTTATTTTTCCATCATTAAGTATATTTCCTTCTATACCTATTTTATCGCCCGAGACATGGAGTTAAATGTAATAAAACTTATGACGAAGTAAAAGTATGTTCAATTCTAGATTGAATATTATGTGCTTTCTTTATAGTTACAAAACCAAATGGCTTTACCATAGAACAATCAATTTTTTATTCGATTTCACTACATATGTTGGGTCATCTGATCCATCACCCTTAACAGTCATAAAGCTCACTTATAATTGAGCATGATCAGGATGAAGCCATCCATCCCCTGTTTCTTTCTTTCTTGCAGCCTTTATCTCACTGCAATGGAGAGTCTGCTGGGTTATTATTGATTTGGCAGTGTTAGTTACAGAGGGTGGCCATATGCCCTTCCTGCCACCATCCCAAACCCCCCACCCCAAGTATGGAATAAGTGTACCCCATCTGTCTGAATCTAGTGTAATCCATGGAATAGTGGGAACATTTTCAAATGTGTTGAGCCATGTAAATATTCACCTAGCAGGATGTGGAAAACCGACAAAAAACCACATCCAGGCTGGCTGGCATACCAGCACTCATCGTTAATCCACCGGGCCAATTCGATCTGTGGTCAGTGCATCTACCTGAGTCCAGGTAACAGTGCATTAGCACTCTCAGCTGCCCTGGCAGATGAAGCCATCCATCCCCATAATTACCTTAATTTCACTATCCTTGTTAGGAAAATTTAAATTATGTTTACTCTTTCATTCACAGGAAATGAGTAAAATGGATAGTTCTCGATATAGTACATTATTTATTATAGATAAAATTTTATTAAGACACTTCTAAAGCAACTGTTACAGTAGTACCACTGAAGTCAATTAAATTATCATTTTCATGTTATCCTGTATAGTGTCAAGACAGAAATATAAACATGATAATAAAGTTCATGAATTAGCAGTCCACCAAATTCAGCAGTAGGTTTGAATGAAGCAATAATATTAGTTCCTCAATGACACTGATAAGTGTAGTTTAAAAAAAACCATCAGCCAAAGTATAATTAATATTAATTAACTCAAATGCAACAATTTCAAGAATATGAACAGCAAAAGGTTTTTATTAGCTTCAATATTTTGACTACTGTTGTATTATCTTCATCAATATTTTTTTCTCAAGGCTTTTTTAGTCTCCATACACAAATACATCTGCAGCATCTTTACCTTTCAACAATGAAATATCTTCTTTACCAATTATTACAAGAACTTCTTTGTTATTGTAAGAGTTCCTGTTATTATTTAGAAATTAAGTAAATACAAGTGGATTTGTTTGGAACTGCCTTCAGTTGATAGAAAACAATTGTAATCGATTTTTTGTTCTTATTTACAAATGTTTTTATTACAACACAGCTATGCTGTGCTACCATATCGTATTATATCTTAAATTTCTGGTTTATCTTCTGTAGCAACTTGTTTTATAGCATTATATGTTGTCTTTGTATCATAAACAACTTTCACTTTAGCTTGTGGATTATATCCTTTATCAATTATAAACCATTCTGTTTTATTCTGAACTGGATGTGCTTGGAAATACCTCCAGTCAAGAGATTTTCATTTTTATTAGCACATATGTGTGTTTGTGAGTTTGTGTGCTTCTGTACACTATAAAAACAGACAAGCAGTTGCTAAAATATTTTATTCCACTTTATTCCCAAATATTTATTTAGTAAAATTATACATTGAGTTCTTTTCGTCTAATGTGTAGCCACTCTCTTCCAATAATTTTTCAAATTTCGATCTTTTTTATCTATATTAGGATGATACTTTACACTAAGCCATTTGGGTTGGTATGATGGAAAACATTCTTCCATCACTTATTTTCTTCCTTTTTCAGTAACACTATGTAACACAATTTTGGTAATTATCTTATAGTTCGTTTTACTTGTGAGTTCTTGAGTGACGATAACAGGTTGAGTATATTCTGCTCATTCACAACATTGACATATAACTTCATTTTAGCTTCCTAATTATTAAGACAATGTTTGTACAGTAATGAAGTATTTTCTTCCTCAACAAATCTATGTGTGTAAGAATTTATGTCATCAAATTTCACGTTATATAGTTCTTCACCTCCTTCAATCCTGAAGCATGTAAAAGTGGATTTAAACTTCTCTTTGAGCACTTTGTAATTGATACACTTCACTGATCAAATAATGAAATTTTTTGTGTTGATACTCTTCCATATTGTTTGTAGCTAATCCAGATTTGATTAATACGACTGTTGTTCCAGCAACATTAAAGAAATGATCTTTTTGTATTGCGTCAGTAGTGATGATGTAGATAAAATTAGTCAGTTGCATTTTAGATATTTCATGATTCACTTGTCTTAGGTTTTTAGTTTTGGATTTGTCTCCTTCTAGTCATATAGCCAGTTGTAGAGATCTATTTCGTTCACTTTTGCAGTTTACTTCAAAGAATGCACCAATATTTTTTCAAGAGTCATACAGTACTTTCTGACAGATTTACTGTTAAAATTGTTCGTCACTAACAATGACTCTGTAAAGCTGTAACCTATATTTTTGAGAAAATCTGTAGTCATCTGATATAGTATTGTAATGTATTAAATGTCATTTCACTTTTCAATAGAAAAATCTATTTATATTATTTGATATTTTCGAATATCTATATTATTCCAAATATCTAAAGTATTAGATGCCTGAAACTCTTCATAAATAAATATCGTTTGTGGTCATTTTTCTCTTCAAATAAGTGAACTCAGCTATCTTTAAATGAAGTACCTAAATTTAGGTGATAGTTGTTCTGATTAAATTCAGATATATTCATTATAGGTGATTCAGAATTACGGATTACATATACAGTATATGTGCTAGGAATTGGTTGCATTTAAAGAAAATGATTTTATTAGCTTTTTAAATATCTTATTAGTTTTCCAATAGATCATCATGATCTATCTCTCTATATTTTAATTATTTTAATGAAGATTATTAACATAAGCCTTTTTTAAATCGTTTGAAATCTTAATGTGAGTAATTATATTCTCATGCAATGTCAAACAGAAAAGCTACAATATCAGCAGCAAGCAAAGGGAGATCGACAATTCAGCCATAGCTGAGCATTGTCTCGAAAACGCCTACAAAATACAGTTTGAGAACACAAGAATCTTGCCTGAGGTGTTAACATACTGGGAATCAGATGTCAATGAGGCAGGTGAGATTAGAATGAACAGCAACAATTTCAACAAAGGCCATGGGAGTTGGCTGTTGATGTCTGAAGGAAGCAACAGCAAACACTTAACACTTGTAGGGAGGCGGGGGCAGCAGTTTCAAATGTGGCGCAAGTCGCTAGCGCCACCTCATATCACTTGGTATGGCAGCAGGCTGCCCAACTCACCTTCCTCACATCCATCATTTCAGCCCTCTCTGATTGGTGCCAGTGGTTGTAACCACAGGTATATAAGTGGGAAATAGTGTCACTCCTTCCAGTCAGTAATTTTACTCCTGTCACCGTTTGTGAAGCTAGTCATCGAAAGCTGAAATATTATATTGATTTGACTCAGCTTGAAAACCGAGAAGATTTTATCCATGATCTTTAATTGCTTTTCCTACAACTGTCATATACTAAAAGATCAGCAGTTTCATTCACATAAGACTATGGTTTGTTCTTTTCATCAGCAGTCATAAACACATGATTATTATTATATGTAAGCTTGTTGTAGATGATGTTGATGGCTGACTTTGTTTAATAGAATAAATTTTTGTTAGAAACATTATTTTGCTGATTTCTCATTTCCTTTCAGCACTTCTAAGTTGGAGGGGCTTAAAGTTTCTAATGCAGTCGTATCTTGAACATCAAAATGTTTGAATTCTTTGTCTATTTTTTAATATTTTCAATCACATCTTTAGCTTCAAACGATGGATAAACCTGTTGATAAATTATCATTAGCACTTGCTTTCTATTATATGTAAGCCTGTTGTGGATTATCTCAATGACTGGTACTGATTACAGTAAATCATTGGCATCATTTCCAGAGGTAACAAGTGTATTAGGAAACACATTTCTAAAACTAGAAAATAAAATTCTTAAATTTCCCCTATAAAATGTTTGCTTGTACAAATGGCAACACTGAGAAGTCGATTGATAAGTTTACTTCACAGAAATGCGCAAAAGATATGACAATGTATAGACAATGTGTAAATGAATATCATACAAGAGTACAAAATAGTAATCATGAATGTGTGTGAAAATAATTCTGTATATTATTAAATGTATATTATAAACTGGATACCATGCATCTGAATCGATGTCAACAGGTTCAACAAAAGTGTCAGTTGGTGTCACAATATTGTTGAAACTGATGCACTACAATTGGGATGCACTGTATCCAGTTTTATGGCGCTAGATAAAAAGCTCATGTATTCGAAAAAAGCATTTGGGGCCTGAAGAGAGCACAATGAATTGCTGTAACTGGTTGCATTTCAAATAAAATAAAATAATTTTAAGTATATGGATGTTGATAAAGTTTATTGAATTGAAAAGTACGCACCAGCCAATGTCCCCTGGTCATAATGGCCCAAAAAAGATGTTGTAATAAGAGGTTGTTTCTTATATGAACTTATGAGAAACAATAAAAAATGAGAAAGGGTCTGTTAGCATAAAAAATAATGACCTACAATCATTTCTACTGTCTATAAAATCTGCTTTGTTTCTTGTATATAGAAATGCAGATCGAGTTATGAAAAATTAAAAATGGGTGGTCTTAATGCTGATCAGAAAGTAGAAAACAGAGTCTAACATTAATGAATCTCTTAATGTTTATTCATCTGACGAGACATTTCAAGTGTATCCAATGAAACTCGCTAAATATAAGAATGAAAAATATACAAATTTACTTTCTTTTCATATTTGGTAAAAATTCACACTCTTGATATATAACAATTTATCTAATCTTCTTTTGAGTAAAATTATAAAACATGAGGAAGTAACATTTATTTGTAATCTGTGTTTACAATAAAGAAAATTTGATACTCACCCATCAAACTGTTTAGTTAAGTAATCATCAATAGTAAAATTATCAGACAAAGGTTTATTTGTTTTAAAAATTATTGACATAAACAGGAAGTTCCATTCATTATATATGCAGGTTCTGAGAGTTGGTAATTAAAGATGGGTAATTGTCAACTGAATTTATAAAACTCATATACAGTGAAATATAAGAAACACAAACCCAATGAAACTTCCTGGCAGATTAAAACTGTGTGCCCGACCGAGACTCGAACTCGGGACCTTTGCCTTTCGCGGGCAAGTGCTCTACCAACTGAGCTACCGAAGCACGACTCACGTCCGGTACTCACAGCTTTACTTCTGCCAGTATCCGTCTCCTACCTTCCAAACTTTACAGAAGCTCTTCTGCGAAACTTGCAGAACTAGCACTCCTGAAAGAAAGGATACTGCGGAGACATGGCTTAGCCACAGCATGGGGGATGTTTCCAGAATGAGATTTTCACTCTGCAGCGGAGTGTGCGCTGATATGAAACTTCCTGGCAGATTAAAACTGTGTGCCCGACCGAGACTCGAACTCGGGACCTTTGCCTTTCGCGGGCAAGTGCTCTACCAACTGAGCTACCGAAGCACGACTCACGTCCGGTACTCACAGCTTTACTTCTGCCAGTATCCGTCTCCTACCTTCCAAACTTTACAGAAGCTCTTCTGCGAAACTTGCAGAACTAGCACTCCTGAAAGAAAGGATACTGCGGAGACATGGCTTAGCCACAGCCTGGGGGATGTTTCCAGAATGAGATTTTCACTCTGCAGCGGAGTGTGCGCTGATATGAAACTTCCTGGCAGATTAAAACTGTGTGCCCGACCGAGACTCGAACTCGGGACCTTTGCCTTTCGCGGGCAAGTGCTCTACCAACTGAGCTACCGAAGCACGACTCACGTCCGGTACTCACAGCTTTACTTCTGCCAGTATCCGTCTCCTACCTTCCAAACTTTACAGAAGCTCTTCTGCGAAACTTGCAGAACTAGCACTCCTGAAAGAAAGGATACTGCGGAGACATGGCTTAGCCACAGCCTGGGGGATGTTTCCAGAATGAGATTTTCACTCTGCAGCGGAGTGTGCGCTGATATGAAACTTCCTGGCAGATTAAAACTGTGTGCCCGACCGAGACTCGAACTCGGGACCTTTGCCTTTCGCGGGCAAGTGCTCTACCAACTGAGCTACCGAAGCACGACTCACGCCATGTCTCCGCAGTATCCTTTCTTTCAGGAGTGCTAGTTCTGCAAGTTTCGCAGAAGAGCTTCTGTAAAGTTTGGAAGGTAGGAGACGGATACTGGCAGAAGTAAAGCTGTGAGTACCGGACGTGAGTCGTGCTTCGGTAGCTCAGTTGGTAGAGCACTTGCCCGCGAAAGGCAAAGGTCCCGAGTTCGAGTCTCGGTCGGGCACACAGTTTTAATCTGCCAGGAAGTTTCATATCAGCGCACACTCCGCTGCAGAGTGAAAATCTCATTCTACAAACCCAATGGTTTCTGTTACTATACGAAGAACATTAATGGACACAATGACGAACCTGTTCTATACAGAGGACAAATTCTCTCAAAAAAGTTATCAAATGTGTAAAAAAAGATTTTGCATAAATTAGAAGAAATTATTGTCAATTTGAAGAAATGAGACTGTTAACATCTGAAGAACAATCAAAACATACAGAATCTGAAACTTTCATATTGTGTAGATGTCTCTACACGAAAAATTGTAAAAAGTTAGTCATCCTGATCATTTGCTTGGAAAATATACGAATCTGTTACAAATTAATTTTAATTTAAAATTAAGAAATAAAAGTTTTCTAATAATTTATTTACATAATCTCTCAGAAAATGATTCTCATTTCTTTGTAAAAGAACTTGGTTGTGATACAAAGGATATAGATTTAATACAAAATAATGAAGGCTTTGGCTTATAGAAAGAACATTTGAATATGATGTGTACTGACATATTTATATTGAGGTCTTCAAGCTCTGACTAACCTCCATCAAATTTTGAAAAGGATCAGCTGTAAAGTATCAACAAGTATTTTCCAGAAAATCTATTCAGTCTAGTAATCAAGAAAGATGTCTACCCGTATGATTAATGAATAGTTGGAAGAACTTTGAATAATCACAGATTTCACCGAAAGAATAATTTAACAGTAAACTCAGTGACTGTAAAATAAATGAAGAAGATTATAAACATGAAAAATTAAATATGGAAAAATTTAATATTAAAAATCTTGGTGAATGTCATGATATGTATCTTAAAACTCAGGATTTGTTATTGGCTGATGTATTTGAAAACTTAAATTACTACATGATTATGAAGTGATTTTAATTGTTGAAAATGTTAAAAGAGGTGGTATATAATCATGTCATAAAACATCTCTTAGAGGAAATAATATATTAAATGTTATAATGTAAAAATATACTGAATTATTTGTCACAGTTATACACAAATAATTTATATTGTTATGCTATGAGTTAGTATTTACCATATCGTGGATTTGAATGGGATGAACCAAATTGTTTCAAGTTTAGAAAAGTGAATGAGATGTTGAATACTTATAAAATAGGATACATTTCTGAAGTACCCAAATGAAATGTATGATTTACAAAAAAAAAAAAAAAATCCACTTGCATCTGAATATAAAATTGTACCAGGAATTATAGAAAGTTATTGACTAAGTTTGGAAGATGAGTATAATTATATAGTTTTCCATAGAAATATTAAACAGTATCTATAGCAATGAAGATAAGAAAAATACACAGAGTTCTAAAATTTAAAGAATCTGATTGATTAACAAATTTGCAGACTTTACCACAGAAACGAGGATGAAAGCAAATAATTATTTTGAAAAAGGTTTTTTAAATTAATCAATAATTTTTTGTTTGGGGAAATGATAGAAAATATTAGAAACACAGTAGATATAAAATCAGTTTCAGATCAAGGAAAGTGTGAAATACTTGTGCCAAAGTAAAACTCCAAATGAAGAACAATCCTTATAGAAAATATTGCTGCTATTCATATGAATGAAACACATTGTTTAAGCCACTTTATATTGGAATGGAATGCATTTGATATATCTAGCGAACTAATTTTCAGTATAAATTTATGAAACCCAAATATATTGAAAATATTTGAGACACACACACACACACTCACACACACATACACACACACAAACACACACACACACACACACACACACACATGTATGTATGTATATATAAAACATAAAGACTGAAAAAATTTTATGTAGTGACTATCCATCAGACAATATATACAATATTCCCCAAGTAAACAAGAAAGTTTTAGAAAAATTGAAAGATGAATATAATGGAAAAATAATGAAAGAATTTTGTGTCATGAGAGCAAAAATGTAGGCTTATAAAGTCAGTAGCAAGGAGAAGAAGAAATGTAAAGGAGTGATGAAATGTGTTGTTAAAAATAAAGTACATTTAGATAACTTCAAAGATTCTTTGTTTAACACTAGAGGGGAATACAGAACTATGAATTGAGTATGAAGTCAAAGTAAATAGAAATGTACTTATCCGACATGACAACAAAAGATATGATTTGGAGACTAAAATAGATGCATCAACATATGGAGATTATCTGATCAAATAATTTCATCCTGAAGAACTATTTTTCAGTATCTGGTTTAAATTTTATTAATGAAAATTTTTACTATATATAAATGGAAACTCTACTGAAGAAGCTCAACAATGCTAGCAATTGAATTTTTTAAAAAAAAAGATTAGTGGGCAAGAAGTGAGTAATTTATGTTACATTACTGGCTGTAAATATTTTAATACTAGACATGGAGAAACAATTTGTATAGAGTTCAATAATAAATTTAATATTATTTTACCAGACAAATACTTGAAATTAATTAGTGGTTGGGAATTTAAATCTTTTGAAGATGGAATGTTGAGTTAAGATGTAACAGAATGAAAAAATTTTGGAATGATGATAATGTATTCCATAACCTAGAACTTCTGGGTTGAAAAATTTTATAATCTTTAAAGGGACAACAGCCTTCATCTAAAGTAGTGTGGTGAATGTCTAAATAAAGATAAGCATTGAAAAAATTTATATAATAATATATGTAAAGAATATGTATAAAAATAATAAATGGAATCCATTTTTCTCATTTCCTTAAACTCAATTGATTCTGAAAAAGGGAACTAAGGAAAAAATGCTCCTATTTCATTCCTCTTAATTTATACACATTTGATAATAAAATTCTGAGTTGATTAGTGAAAGTCATACAAGGAAATATCATACAATAGAAATGTGCCATTAGAGTTTGTACAGATGTGTGTGTAATTACATGTGAGTTGAAACTGGGTTGTGTTTTAGTGTACACACCAATCAATGGCCTACCATAATGACTAATGTAAAGTCAACACAAAACATTTGTCACAAACGGTATCTTGAGCTTAGTGTGGTTTGTCTAGGTAAAGTGTGGGTGAGGTCGGACCTAGGTTGTGCCAAGCAAGCGTGAGGAGACTGGAGATGGCATGCAGTCACATGTACCAGGCCCACTGGGAGCTGTCAACGACACAGACTCCCATTATGCGGCCTTTCAGCAGTGTTTGGACAGTGATATACTGTGGAAGAGATGGCTCACTACTGCATTGATTACTATCATCTCTGTCATATCATGATGTATGTGTTCACTGTATGGTGTGCCATTATTCGTGCACACATACTGTGTAGTGAGTGTTACTTTGGTCGGCTCCACAGTGTGGGCATTCACTGCATCAATTCAGTCCCCTTTTGGGAGCCAGATGTCAAAAGGTGCAAAAGTTGTGCCTTGCACCCTACCCCAGGTCAGTGTCAGTGGGTGGGCGAGGTGTGTCTCATGCTACAGGCAAGGGTGTGTCGCATTGACCCCTCTTGTCTGTATCCCACAGAGGTACCAGGAATGCTGCAGTGCTAACCCATACCTGCTCCTCAATTGTGGGCCATGGTGCTGTTGTGTCTGGCGAAACCCATATATGTAAATGAGTCTGGTTCAAATGATTCAAATGGCTCTTCTTTGGTCATCAGTCCCCTAGAACTTAGAACTACTTAAACGTAACTAACCTAAGGACATCACACACACCATGCCTGAGGCAGGATTCTAACCTGCGACGTCGCGGTCGAGAGGTTCCAGCCTGCAGTGCCTAGAACTCCTTGGCCACTCCGGCTGGCTGTGAATGGGTCTGACAACTGTGTCTGGCACACCCTCTAACTTACAGTGAAAGTTGTTGTGGACTGGGATTATGTCACCTTGGCGGCCGAGGGAATGTCTATGGCCTCCACTGCACATCAGACACCTGCTCAGCTACTCTCTCTTGATAGCTCATGCCTCTGCTGACATGTCAGGTAGTTTGTTTCGGGAGCTACAATGTGCACCACTATACAACACTAACACATTCTGGTTTTGGTACTTTGTCCACAACCCTTAAAAATATGTACAGCTGCATGAAAGCAAAGAACATACTATGGACCTCAGTATTTCTTACTCTTGTTAGATGTAGGAACGGACAACCTAACATGAGACAGGGATAACCAAATTTCCATACTATCTATATCTAACAATGAACATGATATGCAGGTTAATCCTAGAGTGTCATCACTGGGGTATCAAGTTAAACTTGCACATGAAAAGGTCTCAGAAGTGAATGGTTGGAGGGGGAGGGGACATCCTCTTGGAACTAAGTTAAAATAGTGGTCATCATTAACAAAATCAGAAACACATTTCTGCCCATCACCACCTACTTCTGAAACCACTCTTATGAATTACCATGCTTAAAAAATCGACATTCAGGTAATTAAACTTGCCTTTATAATTATCCTGGTGCAGGTAATAAATAAAGAATGTGACTTATATAATCTGTATATATTCTTTTGTTTCTTTATATATTATATTCAGTGGGCTATGTGTAATTCCTTCTCTCCATTTGTTGTGCCAGGCCTCGGCCCTTTCCACTTTATCCTTCGCTTTCCATCAGTGAGGACAGCACCTTGGACATAGTTACAACGTATCTTGTAAACACACTATGGTAAAAATAAATTAAAATGTACATTGGCTTCCACTTTCATCAGCATGGACGAAACTATAAACAAGTTTTCGTATTTTATGCTTGCAAGTAGAAAACAAATGGCATAGGGGGAGTTGTTGTTGTTGTTGTTGCTGCTGTGATCTTCAGTCCAGAGACTGGTTTGATGCAGTTCTCCATGCTACCCTTTCCTCTGCAAGCTTGTTCATTTCCAAGTACCTGTTGCAACCTACACCCTTCTGAATCTGCTTAGTGTATTCCTCTCTTAATGTCCGTCGACGATTTTTAGCCTCCACACTGCCATCCAATACTAAATTGGTGATACTCCGATGCCTCAGATATGTCCTACTAACCTATCCTTTCTTCTACTCAAGTTGTGTCACAAATTCCTCTTCTCCTCATTTTTATTCAATACCTCCACATTAGTTACGTGGTCTACCCATCTAATCTTCAGCATTCTTCTGTAGCACCACATTTCGAAAGTTTCTGTTCTCTTCTTGTCACAACTATTTATCATTCATGTTTCACTTCCATACATGGCTACATTCCATACAAATAGAGGGTGTACATAAAGTGTGGGAACACTTTCAGTTATTTATTGCACAAGAACTAAACATTGTACAGATGTCATACATATTTCATTTTGAAGAGGAAGTTTTTTTTACAAACATTTGATATGTGAACCATGAGTGACCTGGTAGACATCAGCACCATCCCAACAGAAAAAAAGTCACAGAGAGTGAGATCTGGTAATCGAGGAGGCCATTTCATGAAACAGCTCTCCTCTTCTGTAGCGCGGCCGCTATGTTTGAGAGTACCGCTATCAGCAAATTACCAAACTACACTGTGGCGGTATAGATGAAAAAAATGTCAGGGTTTCTCTTCAAAATGTCATATGTCTAATATCTGTACAACGTTTGGTTCTTGTGCAATAAATAATTGAAAGTGTTCCCCAACTTTATGTACAACCTGTACTTTCAGAATACATTCCCTGACACTTAAATCTGTACTCGATGTTAACAAATTGCTCTTCTTCAGAAACGCTTTCCTTGCTATTGCCAATCTAACCTCCCTACTTCGACCGTCATCAGTTATTTTGCACCCCAAATAGAAAAAACTCATCTACTACCTTAAGTGTCTTATTTCCTAATCTAATTCTGACAGCATCACCTGATTTAATTCTACTACATTCAGTTACCCTAGTTTTCCTTTTCTTGTTTGTTATCTTATATTCTCCTTTCAAGACACTGCCCATTCAGTTCATCTGCTTTTCCAGGTCCTTTGCTGTCTCTAACAGAACTACAATGTAATCGACAAATCTCAAAGTTGTTATTTCTTCTCCATTGGTTTTAAATCCTACTCAAAATTTTTCATTTACTTCCTTTACTGCTTGCTCTGGCAAGAAAACTTGTTGGTCGTGGATTTGTTCTCCAGCAGGATAATTTTGCTTCCAAGGTGTGGATAGAGTACTTCAGTAGAACAGAGAAATGTTGGGAACATGATCGGTTCAAATCAGTCACCTGCCTTAAGTCCCATTCAACCCTTATGGAACGAACTTCACAGTGATGTCGGAAAACTGAGGTCTCATAATGTTGCAAACCTATGGAATAGTGGACTGCAATATCTGCAAATACACTACTTAATCTTATTTCCAGAATGCCAAGAGTTTGTGCAGCTGCTGTAAGGGCAAATGGTAGAATTTTGAAGAGGCTAAAATTTAAACCATACTGTATTGTAGGTAATGGTAGAAGGAGAAAATATTCCTTTTGTTGGTCTGATTAGTTTTTACGATGTGTTTGCACATTGAAATAAAGTATATAGTTTTGGTCATGGGTTATCAGAAACTTTTGACAGGTCGCGTACGTGCTGTATCCACCAATGGTACGAGACTCAGACATACAGAAAAGGGGGTGAGCTACACCTCACTCAGGTGGCAACGAGTTAACGATAGCGTCCAATGAAGGTGCCACATGGCAAGGATTGTTTCATGCGTCGGTAAAACGCGACCCAGATATAGCACCCAGATGAAGCACGTAAGTGGGCACCCATCTAGCCAAACGGGGGTAGAAGCGGGCGCTCAGTTCTCTCGTCAGTCAGTATTCGCCAAGTATCAGCTATAGCGTCAACAATATCCCAAGATACTACGTCTGCAGCTGTCGGCAGTAAGAGCCGAAGTGAATGTTGTACAAATAGGACGATATGAGTGCGTTAAACAAATCGGTGCTAGTGAACACTGAATTGTTGTCATAAACTGTATGTATACATACTAGGCGGAAATTGACCCCGTTTCGAATGTTTCAGTGTGGTCTGTATGTACTGCAGGACGCTAAACATTAATCGGTGCTCTCGCATAGTATCCTGAAAAAAAAAGTGATATTTCTACTTGCCGCCGCCAGGGGGAAAATATGGCGCTGTAAGGCAGAATGTGAAATGTTTCCTGTTTAGACGTCATTATGGTCTTTGCCGCTTGGCGCCGAATGCTGATTTCTTTTGTGAAGTGACTGTTGGCGTAAAGGGTTAAGATGGTTGAAATTTTATGTACGAAATGTAGTGATGTTGAGAAGAAAGACAGTGTATTCCCGGTAAAGTTGTTTTATGAGAACGGCAATAGCAACCACGCATTGTGGAAATATCGCTGTGTGGAACAGATGGGAAGAGAGAGATTTCAATAAACGGGCTAAAGAGAATGATCAAGAAACTTGAAGAAGCACGTGAATTAAGGAGTACAGTAGGTAGGGGGGGGGGGGGGGGGGAGGGCAGCCCATTCCTATGGCAGTTGTTAAAGTTGCGATCTACAGCCGACCGTGCAGTACAAGCCTCAAATTCTGCAGCCACTGATCGAGCTGTGTCACGATCGTTGTCTCTCCCACGGTTAGCAGTTCAAAAGATTTTGTGTTGCGTGTTGCACTGGTATCCCTACAAGATTTATAACGTGCACTAAATGAAGCCCAGAGGTAGGCTACAACGCTGTGACTTTGCCCTACGTTTTATGGCACGCATGGATAGGGAGGACATGTTGCCGGGGAATGTTCTTTGGACGGGTGAACCACATTTTACTCTGCACGGTGCGGTAAATGCATAGACCTATAGCATATGGAGCTCTACTCCGCAACATGTCCAGGAACATCCACCGCGATCAGCTTACGTGACTGCGTAGTGCTCTTTTGCAGGCTCCATCATTCTCGGTCATTTTTTCTTCGAGGAGATGACATCTTTTGGGCTCGTTAGGTGGACAGTGACATCTGCACGTTTTAAACCTGCTTGTACAACAAGAAGAGCAAGAACGCAACTGTGTCCACACCATATTTTCATGCAAGATGGTGCTACACCACACGTCGCTTGGCAGGTGAAAGATTTCCTTCACGTACCTTTCGGTAACGGTCGCTTCATCTCTAAGCAATTTCAGATGTCTTACCGTCCAGATCCCCCGACGAAAATCAATGTGACTTCTGCTGTTGGGGATGTCTGAAAGATCCTGTGTATCGGGGGTGCAACCGGACTCTTCCTCATCTGAAAGACAGCATATGACGACATATCGCTTTGATTACACCGGGTATGCTACGCGCAGTTGTTCGCCATTTACGTGTTTAGGTGGAGCATTTTGCCGAGTCGGGAGAAGATACTGAAGACGTGTTGTTACTTGTGACCGTATCCTAATAAACGTGGCAGAACAATCGTTATCGCGTGTTCGATCGTTCCTCTCCTTTTCCTGCCCCCACACCACATTCTGTCTACTTATTTTCTGTCTACTTATTTTCACCTGGTGGCAGAAAGTGGAACTATTATTTCTTCAGCATATTCGGCGAGAGCACTGATTATTAAATATACCTACGATGTTTGAGCGTCGGAAACTGCTGAGCTCGGAATGCCTGCAATTTTATTATAGCTACCCAGTACTTAAGTAGTGAATATTTCTCTCTTAATACATTTTTAGAACTATCCCTTATCCGTGTTTTCATAAGTTTTTAGTAGCTGTTACCTAACCCTGTTCGAACCTGTGCCGACACACTGCAGTTGCTGCGCACAAGCAAGTCTTCTGGACTGTTTTCCTGTCACACTTCATTGCTTTGCACCAAGAGTACCTGAGACACGTGTAAACTCAGACATTTTATTTACAGTATGTCAAGTTATTCGGAAAACAGTTTGTTAGACTCTTAGTATAGTAAAGATTTAAATTTTCAAATTACGGAAAGTACAAGGTTCCGTTCAATTAAAAATAATTTTCTGCTACACCATGATACATCAATACAGTCTACTGAACAGTAAGATGGTTTATAAGGACGTAGCCAATTACAGGAAAAATAAGTTGTTTAGTGGAAATGAATATTAAATGAAACAAGATACATCAAATGAATACGTAAGTCCAAAACTATAAAAACTTCAGTTTTTAGGCGACAGAGTAAAATTAATTTTTAGAAACAGCAGCGGAGATATTTTGCTTAAAATAAGTAACCTAATGCATGAAATCTGTTCGCAGTTGCGTGTATGGAAAACTACCGTCTTCGTAATAGAATGGCGACGGTGAAACCTAGCAAGCAGAAAATGTATAACTAAAGAAAAGATAGACAGAGCAAAATACTTGACGACGTACGAACAAGGATCTGCTTAATACCCACTAGCGATGATCACTCTCAATTCGATCGGTAATTTTAGGGGAGAGAAGATTTCGTGTGCAGAGTTGAAGGAAGCAACAAGAGGTAATTGTCTATCACGAAGGACAGTGGCATTCAATCTATATACACTACAACTGTCTGTGCAGCGCAGTGCCTTATCAGCCACTTATTACCTATTTGAAATTTCAATTTGACGGTAAACGTCAAAACAGATAGAACAAGAAATTGGATTAATGCTGTCTAAGCTCCTGTCTTACACAGACGTATCTTGTACTCTGTAGTCAAAGCAACCAACCAAAATATAGAAACCGGAGTACGTACAGCGGACTCAGAGAGAAGCGATATGAACCGCCGTGTCTAAAAAGCTCTGAAAAAGTCACTCTCTTCTGTCCTACCATGAGAAACTCGAGTTACGTAAATCTTCAAACCCGTGAAAGAAGTGTTTGTGTACAGGTACACCACTTTAGAGTGAGCACAAGGTAAAATACGAGTATTTTAAGCTCATCATATAACAGGAATCTGCGAAACAGCATCAAGTTTCGGCCTAATGGGACTTGGGAGTTCAAATTTCAGACCTTCACTGGACCAAGTGCGTCCGAATGACATTAATGATTCAGCTGCCAAGACCTTGAGCTGAAAGATGTCCCGTAACATGTTGTACTGTTACGCAGTGTAATTACGTTTCGTGCTCCATGCAACGGCAAACGCTGAAACATGCCCGCTTTGGACCGTAATTTACTTTCTCAGTTCCTACTCCACAATTAGAACTAAATGTACCACGCCATAATGAGTGTCCCACCATTGAATGCAATTTGCATGGCCGACTGTACTACGTGGAGGCAGTCTCACATCGAGAGCAGTGAAAGAAGGAACGTAGAATAACGATCATATATGTCGCGATCGCATTAACTGCGTAACGTTTGTCAACGATAGTGTAGAAATAAAAATTATGGTTTCACAGAAAACAGATATTATTCGGAACAGAATAAACGTCAGCATATTTCAGACAGTGAAATCTTTTTCGAGTCGCCGGTTTAATTTTCCATCCGTTCAATCTCATTCCGATATTCCGTGAACACACTTGGTTTCTTTGCATAAAACCTGCCGGGATCCTTCTGTCACTGAATGAGCGTTCAGATCTGAATTATTTCGAGGAATGTAAAACCTTATGTTCTGAAATAAAGGGAGAACAAATCAGAGTTTTAACAATGGTCTCTTAACGAGGTGCCAGGATGGAGAAGAGTTTGTACCTCTTTAATTCTGTCTAATTTTGCATGAGAACTATGCACGCGACCTCTCCCTTAACTAACACCTAATTAATGGTAACGAAAGGAAGTGATGGTGGACTCTGCTAGTTAGAAAAATAAGGAGCACACACTCAGTATAATTTAATAAAAATCGTAATCTACTCAGTAAAAAAGAGGAATTTTATCATAATAAGCGACAGGAAAGGGATTCTGCATCTATCCACACAATAATATGCTGATTAAATATTACAATGAGATAATCAAAACACAAAGGTACTTGACTGTAGGCTAAAGGATAGGGTATACTGAACTATTATGAGAATAAGAGTTGGATCGAGAACCAGGGGCTCCTACTCTCTGTGATCCAATAGATTGACGATAACTACTGGAGGTCCTAACGAAACAAATATTGATCCCTCGACTATAATGCTGTATCGCAGTTAGTGATGAGAGCTCAAATGGGAACACATGGAGAAACAAACAAGGTGGACTTGTAGCAAAGCGAGCGAGTGAGCTGCTGAGGACTTCCGTATAAAAATGATAGGTCCTGCAATGCCGGAGTCCTGAACATGCAGCATGTCGTCGGTAGGCAGCGTTCTGAGGACGTAGGCGCCGACTCTTGCTGTGCACCAACTCTGTTTCGACCCGTGGCCTCGAATGCTGTCCGAGAATCTGCTCATGTGGCCGAAGCAGAGAAACTCTTGGATTAACGAGGTTGTATCTCCAGGAAGAGACACAGCAAAACCGCCTAAACTCACCCTGTCGGTACAGCTGCGAAAACGCAAAGTAAGAATCTGGAAGTCATAGAATGAAACGGTAGGAAGCCCGAAGTCATGCTCCACAACGATTCCGAACGACTAAGTCGCAAGGCTGTCCGATTCTGACGAAAATCAGATCCTGAATCCACCTATACCCGCGCGACGTAAGAGCGAAGCCAACGTTATTCAGCTGCCTTCTACCCTCGAAAACCTGCGAATCATCATTCAGTGCTGATTCTAAAATTGCCCCACACTTTCTCAAAACATCATTCGCGCCAATAGCGACTGTTCCCTCCACTTCCGAGCAGGGCTTTATGACGTCAGCTAGCCTCAGTTTAAGTTGACCAGTCATGCCTCTGATATTTATCTGCGGGCACTGAACTTGCTGTTTGACTGTTTACGAAAACAGAATGCCAAGACCACCGGCCATTTGGCGCCAGACAGTCGGACCAAGCATGGCATCATCCACAAGAATTCTCAAAATCATGAAGACAATACAGTCAGTCGGCACCAGTAGTCTTCGTTCAAGACGCACCAGAACGGTAAACACATAAACTGTGTTGACACTCAGAAGGCTCGCAGGTCGTTTCGCCCTCCATACAACAGGAGAAACCCGACCGAAGTCAGTCACTGTGCCAGGCACTCAAGCCCAAGACCCTCTCTGTATTCGTGGAAGTGTAAACCCCACCCCCATGAAAACACAATGTGTCGCTTTCTCCAGTGCTCGCCTCGTAACAAGCCTCACAAAGAAGTAACAGAGAAAACTAAAAGCAAGAACACATACAGTTCCCAACGTGCATAGCAATCAAGTGAAAAGTAATCTGAACCTCAGTACAATTACTCTCCTCAGAATAACTTTATTCGGCTAGTTCCCACCGTGGATTGATATAAAACATTAATAAAGCTGATGAAACTGAAAGGCGACAGGCAAAAAAAGGCATGGAACCTCTCACCTTTACTTGCATAATTAATTAAAATACTGCATCTCACATGTAAATCAGACGCAACAAGTATTTATATTATCCATTATGACGTATACAGCCAAGAAACCATCCAAACCAGGAAAAGAGTAAAAATTTAGATTTCAAAAGCCAAATAGTGGCGACTGGTACCGCTCCTTCTTTGTTACAATATTTCGCTTATAATAACTTACCACAAGAAGCACATAATGGACTATGCACTTACAGCCACAGCTGTGAATCTAACATTTCAAGAGACAGAAGACTTGCATCCAACGAATGCGCACAGTGGTGATTCCACGGTGGCTACAGAGAACGAAATTCGTGACGGAGAAATTTTTAGTCGGTAAACACCAGAAACGTCCAGTGTGTTGTCCCCTAGAAACACCTCTAATTCTGTTGGGCTAAAAGGAGGCAGAAGTGTTGGCTTAGTCCGCATATTTTCACTATGTCTTCACTTGTAGAATTATCTGCTGTTAGATGTTGAAGAATGGCCAGACCTTACGGTGACAGAAGCCTGGCAGGGTTCACGAGTGCCCAGCCTGGGGAACCTGGATTCACCAAACACGTACCCAGCAAACAAATTCTCAGCCTTCTGAGGGAAACAGGTCTGATGAATGATTCAGAATCTTGTTGCTAATCCTGAACTTACTACAACATACTGCACATACATAGGAAAAGAAAGCCACTACTACACCACTGACTGAACTTACTACAACATACTGCACATACATAGGAAAAGAAAGCCACTACTACACCACTGACAGGAAACTGATAGAAAGAGTATCGACCGCAAAGTATCTTGGAGTAACTATCTAGAGCGACCTTAAGTGGAGTGACCATATAAAACAAATAGTATCAGAAGCAGATGCCAGACTGGGATTCATAGAAAGAATCTTAAGAAAATGTAACTCATGGAAGTGGCTTACAAGACGCTTGTTCAACAAATTCTTGAGTGCTGTTTATCAGTCTGGGATACTTACCAAATAGGACTGACATGGGAGATAGAGAAGATCCAACGAAGATCGTTTGTTTGACGAGAAAGCGTTACAATGATGCTCAACAAACGCCAGTAGTAGATGTTACAAGAGAGGCATTGTGCATCATGGAGAGGTTTACTGTTGAAATATATCTTGCGGAATAACAACGACGGATAAATACGAGTGTAACTCAAAAAGTAATAGCAAACATTAAGTATTAAATGCAATTAACACGCCAGGCATTTGAAACTCCCAAGAAGTGAAGATGCGAGCTTTGAGAAAGTTCCTCCATATGCCGACAGGTGGCACAACAAGCTGAATACGAAAAGCAGTTGAAACAAAATGACCATGTCCCTAGCTGTGTGCACCATCGAAGGACAGTGAGCGTAATACGACTTTTGCGGTATCAGGGCGTTAAACCTCTACAAACCCACCGAGGTTTGTTGGAAAGGTATGGAGACAACTGCTTTAGTGAGAGAAGAGTGTAGTAGTGGGTAGGTCCCTTTACAAGTAAACATACGTCAGTCACAGATGAATAACGCTATGGTCGTCACAGCACGGCCGTTACTGGCGAGAATATGGGATGTGCGAATTCCATGATTCGTGACAATCGGCGTATTTCTGTATAAGTCCTTTGTCTTTGTAGTGGAATTGTCCATGGTCTTTAGTATGGATAGGGACTATGATTGCCGTGTGCAGATGCGAGCTGAGTTGGCGACACTCATGCTCCAGGCTGACTACAGTTACACCGCTTCAATCTGCAGTGGATGGGCATCACTGCTGTGGGCCGGCAAAGGGGATTCAATGGACGTCCAGCCCAACTGACGAGTACACCGATCGTCCACACCGGCGACCAGTCCAGTTACTGCTCGCACTGACATGTTGACCTCTTACCTGTGATTGGGTGGACGGTCCCCTGGGTGCGTGGCAGGTAGCCGCGCATAAGGCGCCCAAGGTTAGTCTGACACGATGCAGTTGCTGTCTGTGGCTGACACTATCGCTCAGCCAGACGCAATCGCCTGTCCTGTTCCAGATGAAACCTCTCAGTCTACCAGACCCGGGCAATCACAGAGGGTGCGATTATTGGTAGTTCGGAACTCAAACATTAGCTGCGTTATGCGGCCCTTAGGGACGTGGCCGCCAAGAAGGGGAAGAAAGCCTATGTGTGAAATGGTCCTGTAGCCACCTTTCATTAGTCCAGTAGCCCATTTTCACTAGCATTTCTCTTTCTTTTCCTTGTTTCTCTTTTATCATAACTCCTATAGTGGCGTGATGGAATGAATGTGTTTGTGTGTCACTTTGCTAGACGGTGGCGTAGTCTGCTGCAGAAAGTCTGGGACAGTCATACAGATACAGCACAGAATGGCCAACTCTCGTAGTGGTCAAGTAGGCAAAGAGGTTTGCGCTACTTTTGAGAAATCCACCAGCGTTAGGCTGGTGGCGGAAATGACATCTTTGGGTTTTCCGGCCACGCGGAGTGCGGAAGAGGCTGGAGATGAAAAGGGAGGCAGTCTGCCGCCGGTATGGGAAGCGTCCACAGCTGTGCTCCAGTCAAAGAAGGGTGAGTTAGACTTACCGCGTGGCGCGTTGTTACTTGGCGAGAGGAGAGCTGTTAGCTTTTGGTCTCGCTTTTCAACCCTGAAATATTGCTTTGCCTTGTCGCAGCAAGGAATGCAAAACTTTGGCAGATTTTTCTTTTAGTAAATTTCTATAGCATACTTTAGATACACCGGAAGAGCGCCACACAAAGGTGTCGATAATAAGTGAGCACTCGCTTCTGTATGAATGTCTGTTTGCCTTCAGCTATGTAAGCTTTTATTTTTCTAAATATTAATAGCTTTGCCTTCTCGTAAATTTTCATTACTTTATGTATCTTTCGTGCGTGGGGTGCCAACCATGTGGTTGAACATTAGAGTTTGTTGGGCTACCGGCATCACTAAATCTCCGATCTCATGTTTCTATTAATGAATGTTAACTGTTCATGAGTGTGTTGTGATATTGTTGAAATGTGGGCACAATACCTAGAAATTGCGTCTCCACAAACGACGTGGGTCTGCTGGTGTACTGCGACACGAGTACCGTTTCACGAGGTATGGCGATCAGTTATCAGGCAACAGCAGTTGTATGAATGAGTCACACCAATGATTTTAGGTGTAGAGTTTAACGGTGAATGTATCGATGCTTTTCTGTAATGTTTTAGGAATTAATGTTATCAGGAACTGTGTACATGCCTTTCATTCATATCTTAGGAATAAATGATTTTATCCACAATTTTCTCCTGTATTCCGAGGTTACGTTTTTGCACCTAAGCCACTCACCTCATATCTTTCCCGTTAGAACATCCAAATTCGTTTCCTTACGCGCAGGTCCAGCGATTAGTTTCCCCTTTTATTTTAAAACAAATGCTTTAGATTAAGCCTTATTTTCGGCTGTGTTGCTCGAAGCTGATCTTACACACAGTGTTCATGCATTTTCTGTTTTATTTTAAATGTTTGATTCTCGTGAAGAGTGCACGGGCAGTACTATTAATTACATCGCATCCCCTATGAGCCTCATACAACGTGTGCATTTTTATGTGTTTTTTGTCTGTGATCAAATTAATGTAGTAGTAGTAATCCAGTAAATTAGAGGCCCATATAATTAATATCGACATGAAGCAGGATTTTTGAACGTAATTTTGTCCAAACATCATGAATTACCTCGAAGTGAACGGTGTAATGACACACTGGCAATACGGACTTAGAAAATATCGTTCTTATGAGGCAAATCTAGCTCTTTACTCGCACGAAGTGTCGAGCGGTATTGACAAGGTATTTCAGACTGATTCCGTATCTCTAGATTTCCAGAAGGCTTTTGACACTGCACCTCCCAAGCGGTTTGTTGTCAAATTGCGTGCTTGTGGAACATCGTCTCAGTTATGTGACTGCCGCAAGGGATTAGCAGAGCGGTCTGAGGTGCTGCAGTCCTGGACTGTGCGGCTGGTCCCGGCGGAGGTTCGAGTCCTCCCTCGGGCATGGGTGTGTGTGTTTGTCCCTATGAGAATTTAGGTTCAGTAGTGTGTAAACTTAGGGAGTGATGACCTTAGCAGTTAAGCCCCATAAGATTTCACACACAGTTATGTGACTGGATTCGTGATTTCCTGTCAGAGAGGTGACAGTTCGTAGTAACTGACGAAAAGTCCCCAAGGCAGTGTTACAAGCCCTTTGCTGTTCCTTATCTATATAAAAGATTTAGGAGACATTATGAGCAGCTGTCTTAGGCAGTTTGCAGATGACGTTGTCGTTTTACGTCTAGTAAAGCCATCAGAATATCACAACAAATTGCTAAACTATTTAGAAAAGATATTTATATTGTGCGAAAATAGACAGATGACCCTAAACAATGAAAAGTGTGAGGTAATCGGCATGAATGCAAGAAGGAATACGTTAAGCTTCGGTTACACTGTAAAGCAGTAGAATCTAAAGGCCGTAAATTCCACTAAATACGTAGGAAAATCGGTTATTAACAATCCAAATTGGAAAGATCACACAGAAAATGTTGTGGGAAGTTGAACCAAAAGGCTCTTATTGGCAGACCACTAAGAAGATGTGCTAAAGAGACTGCCAAAGCTAAACCTGTCGGTCCACTTTTGGCGCATCTCTCCGCGGTGTGGGAGCCTTACCAGATAGGATTAAAGGAGTACATCGAGAAAGTTCAACAAAGATAAGCGCTTTTTGTATCATCGAGGAGCAGGGAATAGGGTGTTACATACATGATACAGGGTTTCGGGTGGGCATCATTAGAACAAAAGTGTTTCTCGTTGTGGCGGAATCTTCTCACGGAATTTTGAACATCAATTTTCTCCTCCGAATTCGAAAATATTTTGCTGACGGCTATATATACGGGGAGAAACGACCATCAACATAAAATAAGGGAAATGAGAACTCGCACTGAAAGGGATAGATGTTCGTCTTTCCCGCACGCTCTTGGAGACTGGAATAATAGAGAATTATTGTGAAGGTTGTTCGATGATCCCTCTGCCAGGCACTTAAGGGTGATTTGCAGATCATGCATGTAGATGCATATGAAGCTTTAGCCTGGAAACTGAGTATAAGTGTCGGATCCGCTCATACCATTACTAGTGAGGTTATCAAGTACTATTGTTTGTGTGCACGTTGAGTGCCTGGGATAACCGCTGGTGAGCACAAGATGATTCGTGCTCAGGTTGCCACATCATTTCTGGCGCGATAGTGCACTGAAGGACACGACTTTCCAACACGTATCGTCACAGGAGACACAGCCAGGGACCGTCACTATTGACCAGGAAGAAAAAGACATTCTCAGAACAGCGATACACGGCTTATCCATCCAAGAAGAAATTCAAGTCTCAGCCCTCTGCTGGAAAGGTAATTTTTCAAAAAATGGCTCTGAGCACTAAGCGACATAACTTCTGAGGTCATCAGTCGCCTAGAACTTAGAACTAATTAAACCAAACTAACCTAAGGACATCACACACATCCATGCCCGAGGCAGGATTCCAACCTGCGAGCGTTGCGGTCGCTCGGATCCAGACTGTAGCGAATAGAACCGCAAGGCCACTCTGGCCGGCGGTAACTTTTCATACTCTCCTGGCATATTGAATGTTAGGTTTTGAAGCACTATCGGCAAAGCCCGTCCGTCTAGCCGCGCCGTGTAGCGCACTGCTTCCTTAGCGGGCAGGCGTGCCAGTCCCTGGCACGAATACGCCCGGTGGATTATTGTCGATGTCTGGAGTCCGGGGCCAGCCTGCGGATGGCTGTTAAGGTGATTTTCCATCTACCACGGCGAATCTGGGCTGGTTCCCCTTATTCCGCCTCAGTTACACTGTGTCGGCGGTAGCTGCGCAAACACCGTTTCCACGCAGGGGTACACCATAATTACCAAGCGATGATTTGGGATTACACTTTTCTGGAATGAGACGTTCCCGGTGGAGGTCCACCGGGGGCCGAACGGCACAATAACTCTGGGTTCGGTGTGGGGCTGGCGCTGGGATGGGTGGACTGCTGTGGTCTGTTGTGGGGCTGTGAACCACTAAAGGCTACATCTAAATCTACATCTACATCCGTACTCTGCAAGCCACCTGACGGTGTGTGGAGGAGGGTACTCTGAGTACTTCTGTCGCTTCCCCCTTCTATTCCAGTCTCGTATTGTTCGAGGAAAGAATCTCTCTGATTTTATCGTCATGCTCTCTTCGCGAGATATACGTAGGAGGGAGCAATGTACTGCTTGACTCCTCGGTGAAGGTATGTTCTCGAAACTTCAACAAAAGCCCGTACCGAGCTACTGAGCGTCTCTCCTGCAGAGTCTTCAACTGGAATTTATCTATCATCTCTTTAACGCTTTCGCGATTACTAAATGATCCTGTAACGAAGCGCTCTGCTCTCCGCTGGATCGTCTATCTCTTCTATCAACCTTATATGGTACAGATCCCACACTGCTGAGCAATATTCAAGCAGTAGGCGAACAAGTGTATTGTAACCTACTTCCTTTGTTTTCGGATTGCTTTTCCTTAGCATTCTTCCAATGAATCTCTGTCTGGCATCTGCTTTACCGACGATCAATTTTATATGATCATTCCATTTTAAATCACTCCTAATGCCTACTCCCAGATAATTTATGGAATTAACTGTTTTCAGTTGCTGAACTGCTATATTTTAGCTATATGATAAAGGATCTTTCTTTCCATGTATTCGCATCACATTACTCTTGTCTACACTGAGATTCAATTGCCATTCCCTCCACCATGCGTCAATTCGTTGCAGATCCTCCTGCATTTCGGTACAATTTTTCCATTGATACAACCTTTCGATATACTAGTGCATCATCTGCAAAAAGCCTCAGTGAACTTCCGATGTTATCCACAAGGTCATTTATGTATATTGTGAATAGCAACGGTCCTACGACACTCCCCTGCGGCACACCTGAAATCACTCTTATTTCGAAAGACTTCTCTCCATTGAGAATGACATGCTGCGTTCTGTTAGCTAGCAACTCTTCAATCTAATCACACAATCGGTCTGATAGTCTATATGCTCTTACTTTGTTCATTAAACGACTGTGGGGAGCTGTATCAAACGCCTTGCGGATGTCAAGAAACACGGCATCTACCTGTGAACCCGTGTCTATGGCCCTCTGAGTGTCGTGGACGAATAGTGCGAGCTGTGTTTCACACCACCGTCTTTTTCGAAACCCATGCTGATTCCTACATAGGAGATTTGTAGTCTCCAGAAAAGTCATTATACTCGAACATAATACGTATTGCAAAATTCTGCAACTCATCAACGTTAGAGATATAGGTCTATAATTCTGCACATCTGTTCGACGTCCCTTCTTGAAAACGGGAATGACCTGTGCCCTTTTCCACTCCTATGGAAGGCTATGCTTTTATAGAGACCTATCGCCGCAAGAAGTGGGGCAAGTTCCTTCGCGTACTCTGTGTAAAATCGAACTGGTATCCCATCATGTACAGCGGTCTCTCCTCCTTTGAGCGATTTTGTTTTTCTCTCCCTCTGTCATCTATTTCGATATCTACCAATTTGTCACCTGTAAGACAGTCTAGAGAAGGAACTCAAGTGCAGTCTTCCTCTACGGCGGGACGAAGCCTCCCCATCGTCTCTATGCCCCGGTTTAAGACGTATATACATAGTATCGGCAAAGGCGTGAGACAGTGAACAGTGCCCGGTACATCGTCATGTTGGAGAATGACGCAAAGCTGGCAATACGAGCAGTCACAGAGGACAGTCTATCTAGGGGCGTTCCTATCCTTCACGAAAACGCGCGCCCCCATATCGCCACTGCTACTCTAGCCATCATTCGGAGATTGAGACGAAAACCTTTTATTCGAAAGAAATAGAAAAGTTGGTGCAACGGTATTAGATGTGTATCGAAAAGAAGGGGAGTTATGATGAAAAATGACATCTTGCTTGTATCTGTAAGTGAAATATACTCCTGGAAATGGAAAAAAGAACACATTGACACCGGTGTGTCAGACCCACCATACTTGCTCCGGACACTACGAGAGGGCTGTACAAGCAATGATCACACGCACGGCACAGCGGACACACCAGGAACCGCGGTGTTGGCCGTCGAATGGCGCTAGCTACGCAGCATTTGTGCACCGCCGCCGTCAGTGTCAGCCAGTGTGCCGTGGCATACGGAGCTCCATCGCAGTCTTTAACACTGGTAGCATGCCGCGACAGCGTGGACGTGAACCGTATGTGCAGTTGACGGACTTTGAGCGAGGGCGTATAGTGGGCATGCGGGAGGCTGGGTGGACGTACCACCGAATTGCTCAACACGTGGGGCGTGAGGTCTCCACAGTACATCGATGTTGTCGCCAGTGGTCGGCGGAAGGTGCACGTGCCCGTCGACCTGGGACCGGACCGCAGCGACGCACGGATGCACGCCAAGACCGTAGGATCCTACGCAGTGCCGTAGGGGACCGCACCGCCACTTCCCAGCAAATTAGGGACAGTGTTGCTCCTGGGGTATCGGCGAGGACCATTCGCAACCGTCTCCATGAAGCTGGGCTACGGTCCCGCACACCGTTAGGCCGTCTTCCGCTTACGCCCCAACATCGTGCAGCCCGCCTCCAGTGGTGTCGCGACAGGCGTGAATGGAGGGACGAATGGAGACGTGTCGTCTTCAGCGATGAGAGTCGCTTCTGCCTTGGTGCCAATGATGGTCGTATGCGTGTTTGGCGCCGTGCAGGTGAGCGCCACAATCAGGACTGCATACGACCGAGGCACACAGGGCCAACACCCGGCATCATGGTGTGGGGAGTGATCTCCTACACTGGCCGTACACCTCTGGTGATCGTCGAGGGGACACTGAATAGTGCACGGTACATCCAAACCGTCATCGAACCCATCGTTCTACCATTCCTAGACCGGCAAGGGAACTTGCTGTTCCAACAGAACAATGCACGTCCGCATGTTCCCGTGCCACCCAACGTGCTCTAGAAGGTGTAAGTCAACTACCCTGGCCAGCAAGATCTCCGGATCTGTCCCCCATTGAGCATGTTTGGGACTGGATGAAACGTCGTCTCACGCGGTCTGCACGTCCAGCACGAACGCTGGTCCAACTGAGGCGCCAGGTGGAAATGGCATGGCAAGCCGTTCCACAGGACTACATCCAGCATCTCTATGATCGTCTCCATGGGAGAATAGCAGCCTGCATTGCTGCGAAAGGTGGATATACACTGTACTAGTGCCGACATTGTGCATGCTCTGTTGCCTGTGTCTATGTACCTGTGGTTCTGTCAGTGTGATCATGTGATGTATCTGACCCCAGGAATGTGTCAATAAAGTTTCCCCTTCCTGGGACAATGAATTCACGGTGTTCTTATTTCAATTTCCAGGAGTGTATATGCTTGGCAAAAAAATAGTTTGCTGTTACTTTTTCAATAATCTTTCTTAAAAGATATAGTCGCCGTTGACTGAATAAAATATTTATTGTTACTATTGGAATTTCGGCCATATGGCCACTTTCAAGTAACACGGTAATGTTACCTTAACACAAATACAATAGTGAAGCACAGGGTGTATGTACATAACTAAGTAAACATTGGGATTCTCACAGTCAAAAGGCTGCATTTTGACTACGACATGTACTCATCTCAGACAGTTTTATATTCTGTCAGAATGTAAGTAATGTACATTTATCTCCAATTTTTATAATTGAGCTACTTTCTTAATGAAATGTTTGCTTAATTATGTATACACACCCTGTGCTTCACTTTTGTATTTTTGTGTTTGGGTAACTTTGTAGTGTTTCTTGAAAATGGCCATAAGGCTGAAATTGCAATAGTAACAATGAATATTTTATGCAGTCAACGGCGACTATGATGTCTCTAAAGAAATATTATATGACTGTCAATCACAACCATGAGAAGTTTCTCAATAATCGTCGTACGAGAAATTAGAGCGAATACAGAGACCTACAGACAATCATGCTTTTCTCGCGCTGTTCCCAAATGGAACAGGTGAGGGGGATCAGACAGTGGTTCGGTTGGGTTGACTGTGGGAAGAGACCAAACTGCGAGGTCATCGGTCTCGTCGGATCAGGGAAGGACGTGGAAGGAAGTCGGCCGTGCCCTTTCAGAGGAACCATACCGGCATTTGCCTGGAGCGGTTTAGGGAAATCACGAAAAACCTAAATCAGGATGGCCGGACACGGGATTGAACCGTCGTCAAGCATGTATACCGGAGTCTTTTGACGCTCCTTCTCGGTTTCGTTAGCTCGCTCTGTGATTCGTCACGGGTACGCTCACAACACGCGTAGTGAAAGAGCACAGAGGGAGGGGAAAGTTGCAAACGGGCAGGCGATGCGCAGACCGGGCCTTCAGTCTGCTAACGTGCCCGCGCAGACGCAGACAGCGTCGGACGCGGCGTCCCGGCGTCTGTGTCTTATCAGGGGCCGGACCGCCGAGAAAAAGTGGCGGTTCCGTGTGCGGAACGGAACAACGGCCGCACCGTAATTGAAAAACGTGTCGGAGAGCCTGCGCGGCGGCAGCGGAGCCTGCGAATACCGGCGCCAGATGGCAGCACGCGCCACTGCCCAGCCAGCGCACGGGCCACCCGTCCATTGTCTCGCGTAACAACGCTGCGGCGGCGGGGCAGAGTGTAGCCGCTGCCCCTCAGATTAAACCGAGCCGCGGCTGGCTTATTGGAAGCCCCAGATTAAATCTGCCGCCAGTGGCAGCCCATCCGCGGCCGTAGCTGTAGGTGTTCTCTCTTCATAATGCCCGTCCACACGGCACGCGGCGAGACCCTCCAGTACAGGCGTGCCAGGGACACATAAGATGTTCTCTCTCCCTCTCTCCGTCGCTCCCTCCCTCTCCCTCCCTCTCTGTCTCTCTCTCTCTCTCCTTGTTCTTCTTCCGATACTTTGAAAGACGGCGAAAGCGAAACTGACTGTTTCGTCTACTGTAGATCGTATTAATCTGATTTGAAAACAGCGTATTCCTTTCTTTTTGTTAACGGTTATGCGATAGTAATTGCCAGCGCATGGAGTACTTGGAGGCGTTTTATTTCTCGAGAATGACGTTTGGCTGGGCTGGCAATTTCAAAGACAGCATCTCTAGCTGTTTAATTCTTTGGAGGGGGACACCTTTCGATAGCTTTTAACTTCTCAGGGTCCTTCTCTATCCCTTCTGTGGTAATAATGTGTTCCAAAAAGTTAATTTCTTTTCTATCTAGTTCACATTTCTTGAACTGCAATGTCATTCTTCCTTTCTGTAATGCAACAAAAACGTGTTCCAATAAATCGCAATATCCCCTCCATTCTTCAGTAGCTATCAACAAATCGTCCACATAAATTGTGAATCGACAGCTTAGTTCCCTTCCTAACACCCAAACTAAAGCACGTATGAATATAGAAAACTTAAGAATTTAAATCAAATGGTACCACCTCGAAATGATAACAGCAAAAAGGAAAGCTGCACATTTGATTGAATCGAAATCCAACGCGATTTGTCAGTACACACATACTTAAGATCTAAGCTGGATAAATATTTGATATCATTGAACATTTGCAACATTTCATCTAATCAATCAGGACGGTCTATTTCCCTTTTCACTATCTTTTTTAAAGTCCTGGCATCAATTACCACTCTTACCCCACCGTCCTTCTGACTTATTATTGTATTCACTGTTACTACGCTCTATAACTCCCTATTCAAACATCGTGTCAGTTTCGGCTTCAACAGCTTGTTTTTTCGCTGTCGGTACCGGATATAGGTAAACGAAAAACTGTTTACGTGGCAGAATTTCGATGCTTTACTTAGAAACATTACCAGGAGTATCTGAAAAGACGCTGTAATTTTGATCCAATATTTTCAGTAACTCGTTTTTTTGCACTGGATCCAAATACGGTATGTCACTGACAATTTTACGAAATTCTTCTAACATCTGGTCTAAACGTTTGATGCTCCTTACGTGATAAACTTCACACGATTCTGATTCTTCATTATTAGTGTCTGCCTCCATCATCACAGATTCAAGGTCTTCATTGGTTTCTTCAAACTCTACGTTCACAGTCCCTTCTTCACTCATGATACCAACAATTTAATTTGCGCAGCTGATGACTACCTGTTGTTTCTGTAGACAATCTTTGCTGGTAATCACTTCGGTGCTAAGCTCAGAAATCACCAGAAAATGATGTGTAAAAGGACGACCCTCTATTACAAATTCTATCAAAATCTACATCCTAATCAGTTTGCTTTTTCTTCCAGGCGCGCCCCGAATTATGATTCCTTGTACTGACATTAGGACTATTCCTCGCTTATTTTTAATGTATTCGTAAAAATATTGAGACATCGCACTAACGTGGGAACCAGTGTCCAACAATGCTCTAATTTTGTAACCATCCACATGTATGAACATCAAGAGCTCAGATGGAAACCCAGTTCTAAGCAAAGAAGGGAAAGCAAAAAGGTGGAAGGAGTATATAGAGGGCCTATACAAGGGCGATGTACTTGAGGACAATATTATGGAAGTGGAAGAGGATGTAGATCAAGATGAAATGGGAGATACGATACTGCGTGAAGAATTTGACAGAGCACTGAAAGACCTGAGTCGAAACAAGGCCCCCGGAGTAGACAACATTCCATTGGAACTACTGACGGCCTTGGCAGAGCCAGTCCTGACAAAACTCTACCATCTGGTGAGCAAGATGTATGAAACAGGCAAATACCCTCAGACTTCAAGAAGAATATAATAATTCCAATCCCAAAGAAACCAGGTGTTGACAGATGTGAAAATCACCGAACAATCAGTTTAATAAGCCACTGCTGCAAAATACTAACACGAATTCTTTACAGACGAATGGAAAATCTTGTAGAAGCCGACCTCTGGGAAGATCAGTTTGAATTCCGTAGAAATACTGGAACACGTGAGGCAATACTGACCTTACGACTTGTCTTAGAAGAAAGATTAAGGAAAGGCAAACCTACGTTTCTATCATTTGCAGACTTAGAGAAAGCTTCTGACAATGTTGACTGGCATACTCTCTTTCAAATTCTAAAGGTGGCAGGGGTAAAACACAGGGAGCGAAAGGCTATTTACAATTTGTACAGAAACCAGATGGCATGAGAGTCAAGGGGCATGAAAGGGAGGCAGTGGTTGGTAAGAGAGTGAGACAGGGTTGTAGCCTATCCCCGATGTTATCCAATCTATATATTGAGCAAGCAGTAAAGGAAACAAAAGAAAAAATCGGAGTAGGTATTAAAGTCCATGGAGAAGAAATAAAAACTTTGAGGTTCGCCGATGACATTGTAATTCTGTCAGAGACAGCAAAGGACTTGGAAGAGCAGTTGAATGGAACGGACAGTATCTTGAAAGGAGGATACAAGATGAACATCAACAAAAGCAAAACGAGGATAATGGAATGTAGTAGAATTAAGTCGGGTGATGCTGAGGGAATTAGATTAGGAAATGAGACACGTAAAGTAGTAAAGGAGTTTTGCTATTTGGGGAACAGAATAACTGATGATGGTCGAAGTAGAGAGGATATAAAATGTAGACTGGCAATGGCAAGGAAAGCGTTTCTGAAGAAGAGAAATTTATTAACATCAAGTATTGATTTAAGTGTGAGGATGTCATTTCTGAAAGTATTTGTATGGAGTGTAGCCATGTATGGAAGTGAAACATGGACGATAAATAGTTTGGACAAGAAGAGAATAGAAGCTTTCGAAATGTGGTGTTACAGAAGAATGCTGAAGATCAGATGGGTAGATCACATAACTAATGAGGATGTATTGAATAGGATTGGGGAGAAGAGAAGTTTGTGGCACAACTTGCCCAGAAGAAGGGAGCGGTTGGTAGGACATGTTCTGAGGCATCAAGGGATCACCAATTTAGTATTGGAGGGCAGCGTGGAGGGTAAAAATCGTAGAGGGAGACCAAGAGATGAATACACTAGGCAGATTCAGAAGGATGTAGATTGCAGTAGGTACTGGGAGATGAAGAAGCTTGCACAGTATAGAGTAGCATGGAGAGCTGCATCAAACCAGTCTCAGGACTGAAGACCACAACAACAACAACAACAAACCTCAATCGGGATTATGGTTTGTTTCATCACTTTCACTTCCTTGTCCTCTTGTTCCTCCCAGTATAAGTCTTGGTCTACCATTAAATCTTCTCCTAAAATGGTATTCCTCTCTTTACATTCTAAGTCAGGTGGTTCTTTCTACTTTCCGATCGCAAAATCCTTCACGATCTTCAGTTGTTGCTGTTTAGTGATCATTTCGTCCGGTGGTTCCTTTTTCTTTGGATCCATTATGTCTTCCGGATCCCGTATAGGTTTTACTGGTTCTTCACAAGTCTCGTCATTCACAGATTTTATTTCCTCTTGACAAACTTCTTTTTCCTATTTACAGTCCACTTTCGGCAACTTTTCGCACGAAATATTCTCGTCCTCTGGTATTTTCACTTCTATCAGACGAAGTTTTTCAGTGAGCTTCGTTTCCTCCGATTCTGGATCACTAGACTGATTTCTTCATTTTCATTTAAATCGGCATCTTCGCTATCACTGTCAGCTTCTAACATGAAATCCCTTCTAATTTTCTTTGAGAATTCTGGATCGTCACTAGTCTCGTAATTCATGCAGTTCTGGATTCGTTCTACAGTAACGGGTTCCCCTTCTTTCTCTTTTGTAACAGGCAGACTGTTTTGCTCTGTTGGTAGTTTGTCTTCATCAGAACTGTCTTCCTCATCTTCCTTGATGTCATCAGTTTGCACTTCATAAACATTATAATCTTTGTAGATTTCTATCAATCGCACAAGTTAGTTTTCGTTCAAATCAGACTTATGAATGACAGAGACGTGCCGGCCGCTGTGGCTAAGCGGTTCTAGGCGCTTCAGTCCGGAACCGCACTGCTGCAACGGTCGCAGGTTCGAATCCTGCCTCGGGCATCGATGTGTGTGATGTCCTTAGGTTATTTAGGTTTGAGTAGTTTTAAGTCTAGGGGACTGATGATCTCAAATGTTCCATAATGCTCAGAGCCATTTTTTTGACAGAAACGTTATCAGCACTTCCGTTGTCACAGAATGATTCTTCATCAGAGTGTAAATCTCCTAATTCGCGTCTACTTACGACCGCTTCATTTTCCCTAACATTAGCGACACGCGTCCTCTGCACGTTGCTTTTTGATTCAATTGCATTGGCAGCTCGCTTACTCTGTGCGGCTCTAAACAATAAACCTTCCTCCTTTACCTCCTTTCCGGTCTGGCAACACGATCTTCCTTTTCGTTACACTGCTTTATAGTGTCATACAGATTACTCAGCTGTATACGCCAATTATCAGTTCCGTACAAACTCTCCTCAGTTACAGCACGTTGTCTGTCCGTAGCCCCTGAATTGGTTACAGCAGGCGATGCCCCGTCTACTGGCTTATTCACAGCCTCAGCTGATTGCACTGTGATGTCACTCTCCATCTGCACTGCCATAGAATTAATTCTCGCTACAGCGGTGCGCTGCAGGGTCTTGTTAGCGCACGAAATCCGTTCGTTGCTAGTCGATTGTGATTCACCTGCAGTACCATCTGTTGCGGCAGTCCTAATGCCCTGCCGCTCATCTGCACCATACTGAAACTTACTGAAGCTTCTCTGTCTATGCCGAAAATATTTCTAGCGTTCGGGTCTCCTGTATCTTGTTTCCCAGTCCTTTCGGCCCTTAACGTTCGCGTTATTTAGTTTAACTCCTCTCTATGGGAGTTATTTTGCGGCCTATGTCCTATTCCACGATGGTTAGATGAAACCTTTCTCAGACCCTACCTCTTTGAACAGTATTAACCTGATGCAGGTTACGATTCTACTCATCACTGATGTTATTCCGATCGTTCCTTTCATTCCAACGGCTATTATTCTTACGGAAGTTTTTTTCTCGCCAGTGGTCTTCGTCAATCACTTTTTCTAAAAACGCAGAAAAGATACAGTGGTTAGTGTTTACATGTCTTTTGGAATATTTTGAGAATTTCATATGATCTCTGAATCATCCCCTCGATTGCTAAAGTGAGCCGATCTCCTATACCATGACTCACAAAATTCTTTCATGTTCATTCGGCCGTTACCTCCGAACATTTTCCCCATTATAAAATTAAGCCAGAGGCTATTTAGTATCTGCTCAGACCCATATTCGTCCAAGAACTTATGCTCAAATTTACCAAAGGTCATTGCTTCAGTGCTTAAGTTAATGCCCCTTCGCTTAGCATCTCCTGCTAAACCACTAATTACAACATTTACTTTTCCCTGATCTGTGATATTTTCAGCAAATAACCTGTCGCAGTTCTTAATAAAATCCACAGGGAATAATCAACTGTGTTTTTGGTAAGGGTCGAAATTTTCTTCGCTCTCTAGTACATAGTAAACTGGTGTTCCGTCTTCCACATAAGTACTATTACACGTAATCTGTCTTTCTAGGTCACTAACTTTTTTAAGTAGGCTGTTTAGGTTTTTTTCATTGGTAACGCCACGTAGCGCTCTGGATGAAAATCACTGCCTGTGCTGTATGCAGTCTGTGGTTGGTTTGCATTGTTGTTTGCTATTGTAGTGTTGGGTAGCTGGATGTCAACAGCGTGTAGCGTTGGGCATTTGAAGGTGAGCCGCCAGCAGTGCTGGACGTGGGGAGTGAGATGGCGGAGTTTTGAGAGCGGATGATCTGGGCAGAGACAGTAAATTTGTAAGACTGGATGTCATGAACTGATATATATATATATATTGTTATTTTTGAACACTATTAAGGCACATACATTGTTTGTTCTGTTTCAAAATCTGTCAATTGCTAACTATGCCTATCAGTAGTTAGTGCCTTCAGTAGTTAGAATCTTTTATTTAGCTGGCAGTATTGGCGCTCGCTGTATTGCAGTAGTTTTAATAACGAAGATTTTTGTGAGGTAAGTGATTCATGAAAGGTATAGGTTATTGTTAGTCACGGCCATTCTTTTGTAGGGATTATTAAAAGTCAGATTGCGTTGGGCTAAAAATGTTGTGTAGTCAGTTTAGTGATGATCTGAATAAGTAAAGAGAGAAATGTCTGAGTACTTTCAGTTTTGCTCAGATGTTTGAAAATCAAATAATGTAAAAGCTTTATCAGCACAAAAATTCATAAATTTTTCTAAGGGGACGTTACAACTTTTTCTTGTATACTGGAAGTGTTATTGGAACACTTCTTATCGCAGTGCTCTACTTTCCTTTCTAGGTTTTTCTGTCTCTTGAACAATCATTCTCAGCTGAAAAATGTGTTCTTCGTTCGCTTTTGTTATTGATCTGTTAACATGGGAAAACTTTTCATCAAGCTTTGACTCTACCATAGGCTCGACCTGTTCCTGTGTTTTCTCTACTTCTGTTTCAAACCTGTGTTAATGCCCACAATTTCTGCCTATATATTACTAACAGTTTCACGTAAATCTTTCTTCATGTTAAGAACTTACACAGTCAGAAAGCCTATTTTATTTTTTTTTCTAACTTTTGGTTTCCATTTCCATTTGTTCACTGTGTTTCTTAAGTTTTTCGTTTATACTAGCAGTATTTTCTGATATACGTTTATTAACTTTAGCCTGTTTCTGATTAATTTTATTCTGACTTTCAAATTTTTCAATTGACGCCTGGATGTTTCCACTCAAAATTGAAGTGTTCTTGTTTTCTGCTATCAGATGTATGTACATACTGTGTAGTAATGCATGCAAATCTATTGGCTGTCACTCATTTTGCTAATGATTGTCTACTCTCTTGTCTACTGAATCTCTTAATCTATTTCTTTTTTAATCTAAGATGGGCTTAACAGAATAGAAGTCTCATTCCCCAAATCAATATTTTCTACCTGCTGTTTCATCAATAAAATCGATCCTGCTCTGTCCTGATACTGATAACTTGAAACGTCCCCTTAGAAGAATTATACACGACTGTGCTTAAACTGACACACAATAGTTTTTAGCGCAACGCAATCTGACTTTCAATAATCCCTACAAAAGAATGGCCCTGACTAACATTAACCTATACCTTTCACAAATCACTTACCTCACAAAAAATCTTCGTTACTCGAACTACTGCAATATAGCGAGCACCACTACTGCCAGCTAAATAAAAGATTCAAATTACTGAAGGCACTAACTACTGACAGGCATAGTTAGCGAATGAAAGATTTTAATAGAGTACAAACAATGTATTTACATTAATAGTCAAACTATATATAGCAGTTCATGACATCCAGTCTTACAAATTTCAAAACTCCGTCATCTCTCTCCCCACGTCCACCACTGCTGGCGGCTCACCTCCAACTGCGCAACGCTATGCGCTGTTAGCATTCAGCTGCCTCTGCTCAACACTACAAGGGAAGACAACAATGCAAACTAAACACACACTGCACACAGCACAGCCAGTGATTTTTCATACCGAGCGCTAAGCGGCGTTACCAATAAGAAAACCTAAACAGCCTACTTACATAGCCCCCATGCTCCACACAAAAAAATTTACAAATTGTTTTGGGCAGTGGCCAATGCAGATTTGAAAAATTTTTTCATAATTACAATGACAAAGAAATGAAATGCACACACCTATCGATACAATGTTGGTCAAAAGCCAAAATTTTCTCACTGTCCATAAAGACATTCCTGATCATTCATCAAAATAAAATTGCCGTGTTTTTCTCAAAGTCTGAGTAGTAAAAGAAAATGCACATGGAAGTAGTGGATTTCCATGCAGTCTTGAAGAAGTAGTGTTGTCCTTTCAACGAAAGAAAGTGCTGACTCTCGACATGCAGACAGGTAATGGGCCACAGAGAGTCAAACGATGTTGAAGACTATCGGTACGTAGGTCATCACAGAGCAGACCCACTGTAGTCCTGGTAGAGATTACTATTGGTGGGCCACCAGAGGTGCAGACCCACTGCAGTTCTTGTGGAAATAATGGTATTGGTGGGTCGTCAAAGGTGTAGACCCACTGTAGTCCTTGTAGAGATGGCCAGCAGCCATCTGTTTGACTGTGCAGGTGCACAATCACCACTGAAGAGTCTTGCGGATAGTATAGCAAGTCCATAACCACCACTTGTACACTCACAAAAATTGTTTTTGTAATGTCCTTACAACCAGCAATGCTGTTATCCAGTCCCTTATTGAATTATTAACACACGTGCAAACGCTATCAGTCCCTACTTCTCACATATTGTCCATATACTATGACCAACAGAAACGTGTGCAGTGAAATGTAATTTACAAGTTACTTAATTTGATGAACTGGTGTCAGTTACAATTTTATAACATAAGAATGCAGTAACAAAGGTACAAAATACATCTTTAAAGAACATAACAATACAGATAATATTTTCAGTAGTACAGGCTTTACAAAAGAATCGAAATAGCAAATACATCAGTGTTACAAAAATTATGACATAAGTACATACGTAAAAGATCAGAATAACTTTTGAAACATCAACTTCACACATGAGCATTAAAACAAAACACAATAAGTAATGTCTGAACATATTTACAAAGAAAATAACATAGTATTTGAAAAATACTACAACATTAATCTTATTAGCTAAACACATAAAGACAGGAAAAAGACAAATACACAAGGGTACATAAACACATAGAGGGATAATACGAAAGGAAAGGACAGGGTTTGTTTTACTGCAGTATTTTGCATAGAGATCTCCCTTAGTTCATCAATATTCCCAAAAAGTCCTATCTAAACCTGCTTTCTGAATTCTGTTCACATCCTCTTTCAAAAATAGTTTTCCTCCACTGTACACAACTTTTTTGGCCAAACCATTTTCTTATAGCTTCTCAATGCTTTTCTTCCAATTCATCAAAGTTAGATTCTTATATAGTCTACCCCCTCTTAAACTAACTTAAATCTACTGAGCTCAGATGCTAAACTAAGGGACGAGGCAAAGCAGCAGCACAAAACAAATTAATACAAACAGCAATGTCCCAAAAAAATGCAATAGCTTATAACTAAACATGACAAAGCTCAAGCAGAAAAAATATTACAGTAAAAATGTGTAATACCTATGTCACACCTTAACACTAGAGTGATGCATCACTAGAACATACACTAGCAGATAAGTTACCAAATCGTAAAAAAAATTATTTTTGTAAGTCCTGTGAAGGGAAATGTCTATTTGTGCTCTCTTTTCTAGGGAAGTACATCATAAAATGATTCTTTACTGGGTCTGTAGATAGAAAGTAGTTATATTAGTACATGTATTAAATTTTAATTTAAACAATGCTGCGTTGCAGATAGAAACTGAATATTAAACAAAATGAGCAATCTCTCAGCTAGAAAGACAATAGGTATAAAATGTTTCTCGTCATTTCATTTCAGTAAATATCATAAGTTAAGAACTCAACGGTGTTTTCAGGTTTGAGGGTTTCGTATTTACGATGCTTTCTTCAAAGGAATGTCAATAGCGAGGATAATGGCCTCTTTTTTTTTTCTCCACCTGTGCCTCTGACAGGCACACACTGGCTTTCTTTTGTCAGGTGGTTGTCGCGCAGCTGGGTGCCCACGACGCATTATACGTGCTGGTGGTCTCTTAACTGTCTTATCGAAATATTTACGACACAAGTTTCCGCTACAGTGGCAGTCTCATATAAAAATACTTTCACAGGTTGAGAATTTGCGTTACAAATGTGTAGAAAATAAAATCCTATAAATTTAACAGCGTCCAAAAAATGTTCGACAACATTGTGATACTTTACGCATTTACACACATTTCATAACTCTTAAAGTACGATTTTTGGTTTCCAGCATCCTTTTTCACAAACCAGAGTCCCTAACCACTACTCTTTATTCCTTACCTTATTACACATATACATATTCGTCGACACTTCTTCAATATTTCATCATAGTAAATACACAGCATAATCAAATTCCTCATATAGCATCAGCTTATTATTGATCATAAGCATACCTCAAAAGCATAATACACATAGTCATCGTAATAATAACAGCATAACACCTCAGTCAACTCTCAAATTCGTCGTAGCTTCCTCCACTAATTTCAAAACCTAAAAAAAATTCTCTTCTCATGTCAAAAGTGTCATCTACCACAAACGTACTTTAAAAATCACGATCCCATACCAAATACGTCATTCAAAGCTCTCATAGTATCACAATGGTTGTGAAAAAATATGAACAGTTCATAAAGTACAGACAAATACAATTTCGTAAGTGTGAAGTTATCCAACTGTGTAATTACGTAAACATGTGTCACTGATGTAGTAAAAAAAATGTTTGTCTCTCTCAGCTGAATGATCAGATAGCTGTGTAATTATGTGTTAGAGAAACATGGTACCGATGTGTAAAGTTGTATAAACAAATACCATATTGGCTAGGGCTCCTTGTGCTTGCCAAACACATGGTACACAAAGTAAGCGTGTACCCCCCTGAGGATTAATGTAATTACAGGTGTTACAGATTACAGCAATGGAATGAAATGTATCATGGAAAACTTTCTTTTTAATTCAAATATGTTGAAAATAAATGGTTTAAGTACAAACTTAATCACTCATATACGTTTACTGTAGCGCTAAACTGTGCGTCTTGTTGTAAGATAATCTCTGTGAAAGTGTCGTTGGTATCGTCCTCCGAAAGCTAAGTTCTGCAGAAGCCAATGTACTTACCTCAAGATAAACAAAAGTGAAATTCTATGCGTATAGATATCATAGTTATTACGTACCTTATCGTGATCAAGAAAGTACTATAATGTAACGTATTGTTGTTATACGGAAAAGGCTGTCTCATTGTAGCTATACCACAAAAGTTACTAGTAAAACATGTTTTACTTTCCAGAGTAATTCAGAAAAATTGTGCAGGTATTAAACAGATACACCGCAAAAGCAACATTGTAAATTGTCACTCATTAGTAGCGTCGTGATATAATCGTGTAGCTGTCACATATACTAACCACTGTGTCATCTGGTATCTCACAGAAAGTACTTTAAATCCAGAATGTATCTTCAAGTAAACCAAAATGTTGCATTAAAATTTCATTAGCAGTACTGGTAAATGTTCTAAGAATGTGAGCCTTATGGTCGTTACGATCTATTGACACGTAATCAGCATGGCTTCAGAAAACATCGCTCTTGTGCAACGCAGCTAGCTCTTTATTCGCACGAAGTAATGGCCGCTATTGAAAGGGGATCTCAAGTTGATTCCGTATTTCTAGATTTCCGGAAAGCTTTTGACACCGTTCCTCACAAGCGACTTCTAATCAAGCTGCGGAGCTATGGGGTATCGTCTCAGTTGTGCGACTGGATTCGTGATTTCCTGTCAGGAAGGTCGCAGTTCGTAGTAATAGACGGCAAATCATCGAGTAAAACTGAAGTGATATCAGGTGTTCCCCAGGGAAGCGTCCTGGGACCTCTACTGTTCCTGATCTATATAAATGACCTGGGTGACAATCTGAGCAGTTCTCTTAGGTTGTTCGCAGATGATGCTGTAATTTACCGTCTAGTAAGGTCATCCGAAGACCAGTATCAGCTGCAAAGCGACTTAGAAAAGATTGCTGTATGGTGTGTCAGGTGGCAGTTGACGCTAAATAACGAAAAGTGTGAGATGATCCACATGAGTTCGAAAAGAAATCCGTTGGAATTCGATTACTCGATAAATAGTACAATTGTCAAGGCTGTCAATTCAACTAAGTACCTGGGTGTTAAAGTTACGAACAACTTCAGTTGGAAGGACCACATAGATAATATTGTCGGGAAGGCGAGCCAAAGGTTGCGTTTCATTGGCAGGACACTTAGAAGATGCAACAAGTCCACTAAAGAGACAGCTTACACTACACTCGTTCGTCCTCTGTTAGAATATTGCTGCGCGGTGTGGGATCCTTACCAGGTGGGATTGACGGAGGACATCGAGAGGGTGCAAAGAAGGGCAGCTCGTTTTGTATTATCGCGTTATAGGGGAGAGAGTGTGGCAGATATGATACACGAGTTGGGATGGAAGTCATTACAGCATAGACGTTTTTCGTCGCGGCGAGAGCTTTTTACGAAATTTCAGTCACCAACTTTCTCTTCCGAATGCGAAAATATTTTGTTGAGCCCAACCTACATAGGTAGGAATGATCATCAAAATAAAATAAGAGAAATCAGAGCTCGATCAGAAAGGTTTAGGTGTTCGTTTTTCCCGCTCGCTGTTCGGGAGTGGAATAGTAGAGAGATAGTATGATTCTGGTTCGATGAACCCTCTGCCAAGCACTTAAATGTGAATTGCAGAGTAGTCATGTAGATGTAGATGTAATCGTGCCACTAACAAGCAAGTAGGTACACACACAATAACACTGTGTCGTCAGTTCACTATAACAATGCATTTGTAATTTCTGTTTAAAAATTTTCCCTAGGTTCTAGACTGGATAGTTAACTTCAAAACATTGTTGAATGTTAACAGTTTCTCAGTGTCACAAAGCATACTAGAAATGTGAAGCGAAAAGTTATATGGCAAATACAAAGTTAAAAAGGAGATTATCTTTCAATAAGCGGTTTTACATGTGAAATGTAGTACAATCCTTTACTCTCCCTAGTGCTCAGAGTTAACTTGAACGCAATTGTCATGCGGTATACGTCGGTAAAGAATACTGGAGTTTTTCTCAAGGTTAGCGCCTATGTCATTTTTCGCTGAGCCAGCCGGCGCACGTGGCTGCCTGCGGTGCGAGTCTTTGTCTGCTATCTCTTTGTTGGCGTGCGTCTTTATTGGGATTAGGAGACCTAACTTCTACAAACTCACCTTGTCGAGAGGGCCCTGACCTGTTTGAAGCTCGCCAGCTCTGATGGAATTCAGGTCTGTCGTTTTGTCGGAAGTTCCTATAGTTTCTTTCTTGTCGGTCACGTGGTGGAGAATTTCTTCCGTAATCGTAACTGCGTAGTGGACCGTTGCGTCTAAAGTTATTCTGTCTCCCTTGATAATAATTATTTCGGTTTCCGTATTGTCTGTTCCTCTGATTGTCTCTGTGATAGTCATTACCTCGGAGAGGTGATCTTTCCCTGTAATAATTACTACTCTCCAACGGTTGTCATACGCGTGGTGTCTATTTTGGTCACGATTTACGATGTACGAATAGCCTTGTGGTGTATTATTTCTGTCATCGCGTAATTGTGACAGGTGTGACCTGTAATTGTTGTGCTCCTGTTTTCGCGTTCCGCGATTGTCAGTGTCAATTTCCAGTTCTTGTAACAGTCACTGAAAAGCTTCAATGTCGTCTTTGCATCGTCCTGCTAAAATAATCTGTCGTAAATGTTCAGGTAATTTGATTAAGCAAATGCGGATGAGTTCTGAGGGGCTGTATGGGTTTGAAAGATACTGATTCTTATGTAACATGTCTTCAAAATATTTCACAAGACTGGAAAATTCAAATTGTTCGAAATGTTTCATCATTATGATGCTATGTTTTACTCGGTCTTGTGTGGCTTGGGACCAATATGCTGAGAGGAAGGCATGGTGAAATTCTCCTTCACTGTGGCAATCGTGAATGACCGATCACATTCTTACAGCTGGTTCATTCTCTAAGTAGCTACACATAAATTCTAATCTGTGTTCTAATGACCATTTTGGAGGAAAACAATGAGAGAATTGATGAAGCCACGCTTGTGGATGAATGTCGTTGCCAGAATTCTTAAATGTTTTGAATTTACGTGTAGTAATGCACAGCTTATAGTCAAAATCATCGTGTCAGCGGGTCGCATATCGGTCATTGTTACGTCGTTTCGGCGGTTCCATCTCAAAATTCGGTGTACTTTGCCAATTTCTTTCATAATCTCCAAAGTGCCCTGTGTTGTTATTTTGTGGCAGTTCCGTATTTTTATGTCCCTCTTCCCGTATTGGAGTGCGAGTGTCCTCTGAAATACGTAATTCTTGTATTACCTGCGTCAGCTGATCTTGTACTTCCCGGATTTCTCTTTGGTGTTGCGTATTAATTTGATTCTGATTTTGTTTGGATTTCCTAATTTGTTCGAACTCTTCTGTGTCATTGAAGACTACCGGTTTTGTGTCATTCAGATTTCATCTACCTTCGTAGATAAATTATTTAGCTGATCCGAAAGTTCAACTACTTTCTCTGATAATGAACTAATGTCCTCCATGTGTCTTTCTGAACCAATTTTCAGAGTATCTACTGTGTCCTTTAAGTTTTCTTGAGTTTTTGCAAGTTGCGTAACCAAATCGGTAGATGCAACTGAGTCAATTTTAGCTTGCAAGGTCTCATGATTTTCATGAACATTTGTTTGCAGTTCTTTTATGGCTGCTTCGTGATTCTGTAATGCATTTTCAAGCCGCGAAAAAATAGTTTGGAAATGCTCACAAATTACAGACTTTTTGACATTTCAATTCGATTTTATGTAATTCAGTAGTTAAATCTTCACGTGTTTGTTGAAGCGTATGTTGCACTGAGTCTAACTTTTGAAGCTTTTGCTCCATTGCGTCTAACTTTTGCTGTGTTTGTCTCTGATTTTGTTCCATTGTGTCTAACTTTTGAAGATTTTGTTCCATTGTGTCTAACTTTTGAAGCTTTTGTCCCATTTGTTGCATTAATTGTAATAACAATGCACTGGTGCCTGAAACATGTTCCTTAGTGCTATTCGGCAATGAATTTGAACCGGCAATATTCTCAGTTTGAAAAACAGAAAATGTGTCTTGACTTATTTGAGAAAGCGGTGAGGACGCAAAACCTGAATCTACAGTATTTGCAAGAATGTGTCCTGTCATTTCGGAATCCTGAAGCGAGCTGTTGCCGACTGATCGATCGATAATTGTTCCCTGTTCACTACTTATTTCACTGTCTACACCATTGTTTGCAGCCCGCTCCATTTCCCTACGCATAGTTACCAAATTACTACTTAGAATGTCTGTTAATTCATTACACAGTGGTGCTGGCACGCTACGCTCGTCGTCGCTATTATTTCTCAGTTTACTTTGGAGCCTAGTGTTACGTTTCTCACACGCCATTATTGTCACAATATTTCACACGACAACACAGAAAACCACAATTTGAAGAGCAAAATAAGAGAACACATTAACGTAGCACTGAAAATAATATCTAGTTAATTGCAAGTGTAGTTGCGAAATACTTGGTGCAGATCTACATGCATGCCACAACTGTTTTACTGAACAACAATTAAAAACTACAACTACAGAGGAAATTCTCTCTACAATTACGCGCTAGCAATAAACAAAGGCTACACTAACTACACAAACTACAAGAAAAAATCAGAAGAATCCAGTGAGGTACCCTTGGCTAAGGGTCGACATATGAAACGTCTCCTTAGAAGAATTATACACGACTCTGCTTAAACTGACACACAATAGTTTTTAGCGCAACGCAATCTGACTTTCAATAATCCCTACAAAAGAATGGCCCTGACTAACATTAACCTATACCTTTCACAAATCACTTACCTCACAAAAAATCTTCGTTACTCGAACTACTGCAATACAGCGAGCACCGCTACTGCCAGCTAAATAAAAGATTCAAACCACGGAAGGCGCTAACTACTGAGAGGAATAGTTAGCGAATGAAAGATTTTAATAGAGAACAAACAATGTATTCACCTTAGTAGTCATAACATATATAGAAGTTCATGACATCCAGTCTTACAAATTTCAAATCTCCGCCATCTCTCTCCCCACGTCCACCACTGCTGGCGGCTCACCTCCAACTGCGCAACGCTACGCGCTGTTAGCATCCAGCTGCCTCTGCTCAACATTACAATGGCAGACAACAATGCAAACTAAACACACACTGCACACAGCACAGCCAATGATTTTTCATACCGAGCGCTAAGCGGCGTTACCAATAAGAAAACCTAAACAGCCTACCTACAAACTGTTTACAAAAGTGTCATCACTCTTATCCTCGTGCTTTACTTCGCTACACTGCATATACTTATCTTTATCCATTTTCAAACATTCTGCGCGGTGTCTGTTTGTTCTATGTCGTGTCTCCCTATCACTTCCGCGCAACGACGCTCTGAGCGTGTTTTTTGGGGAATTGACTATTCTGAACCTGGGACCTGTTGCTGGTAACGAGACGCCAGACGACACATGACATGCGTTCAACCAAAATGTGAACGAATATTCCCTGAATGGGTTTCCTAGTTCATTAATGGATCAAAGGATGACCTATGCCATGTCACATCTAAAATCTAGGTTTAAATTAAGTTTCATAAAAGAGGAAACTATCAAAAATGCTCTACAGTGACCCTCAATTATCTCCAATTACTTATTTAACTTGTCATAAATTACAGTGGCTGATGTGGCTCCTCAATAAAATGTAACAGAAAAACCATTGCGTTTCTGATTTTAACTTCAAGTAGAAAATGTGAATACCATGAAGTTTAATTTACGATCGACACTAGTATTGCGTAAAAAGGGGATGTAACAGATGAGACTTCTGCAGTTCTGAGCGAAGCCTTATGCGCTCTTATGCGGCATCGCATGTGTTCATTACCTTGTCGGTGTTTAGGCAGCGTCAACGGCGGCGGGCAGCGCAGGTCCACACACCTCGCTGTCTCGGTATCAACTCTCTCGAACTTGTCCTTACTACTGTTTCCCGAAGATGGTTTAAGAAAAAGGAATCTGGCTGTGTTTTCAACTGACCAATCAGCGTCTCAATGTTAATTTTAAGCTCCGTGTACAAAAATTCTGTCTATTCAATGAGAAACGCTATACTTTTTTGTGGTGGGGCAAGGTTTTTAATGTTTGCTACGTAACAGGTACGCGTATAGTCTCACACTAAAACTTGCAGCTCGTGTGGCCCTTTTAGTGTCATCATAAGATCTGTACTGTTCTTCTTGTAACATGCATGGACTGGGCGATGGATCTCCTGGCAGTTGGCCGGCGATGTGTTCTCGTTTCTCGTTTCTCGTTTCTCCCCATGCTACTCCGTCGGTTTCACGGTGGGAAGGTATGACATGCATTTAGACGTTCTTGTGTTAGTCTGTAGTATTCCATTTGCTCACTCATCGATCGTATTACTTTGGTTAATTTAACGTCAGGATTTATTCGGAGCTATGTGACATATTGCCGGATTTGCTATCATGTCAGGGTTTTCATGGGAGTTGTTGGGTTTGCCTGACACTTTACAATTTTTAATAATTCAACCACATACATAATAATTTATACTGCTGTACCTTTCTCACAACTGCTTTAACAAATTGCTGTCCTTGAGATCCTTATACTTTTTTCAAAAACATCCTACCTGTCCGTAGAATGTATAACTGTGCTTAAGTACTTATGAACTCATAACTACTGTAAAAGGGCTTCTCACCAGGTGCCACGTATAGCCCTACCACTACTATTGTAATTTAGTATATTTTTATCTAAATAACAGAAATCCTGTCACTATGTTGCCACATTTAACCCTCTTACTTAAATTTAGTTTAGTTTCCAAATAAAGTACGCTATGGGAGAATAGTGCTGTTAATAGGTAAGATAATCAATAAAGTTACCCTTTTATAAGATTCCACCTTGTGTTGTGTCTACTGGATAACTAAATCAGACTATTCACTTCTTTCCTTTTATAAGATTCCACCTTGTGTTGTGTCTAATGGATAATTAAATCAGACTATTCACTTCTTTCCTTAAGATCCTACCCAGCAGTTACACAGAAAAGCAGTATGAATAATATTATACTGACGCTAGGACAACTCAGTTCCAAGTTCATTTAGTGGTTTAAAACATGTACCACTGGTCGCCATCCTATCCAGGCAATGAAACAGTGAAGTATTGTAAAAACAGAAGTATGAATTTTGCGTACATTCTTGCTACTGTTCAATTTCGTTGTTTAAGTAAATATTACTCCACTTAAACAATGTTGGACTACAGCATTATACATTGCGTTTTTAAAAGAGAAAAAGCCCAGTAGATAACTTCAAGTTTGGCCATGGGGAAACTTTACAAAAGCACTTTCGGTAACTATAAAGTTAAATACTGCAATACTTAGATACTAGAGCTGAACATTTCACTTCAGGATAACCTATATCTTATTGGAATTTACTTTCAAAAGCTATTACTTTTTCATCTAACTCTATATAGTAACTTAATAGATTTTAATAACTTTGCTTCACTCGGACTGAATTTTATGTAAGCAATCTTTTACTGTAACACTTTGTAATAGTTACCAAAACTTTCTCATTATTTACACATAAACAATTTAAATGGTGCCCCTTTATATTAACTTGGCAGTTCATAAGTCTGTTAAACAGGATACTCGGACTCGGATTAATCAAGCACCAGGAACGAACCCTCAATAGGTGTATGATTAGAATGATATAACAGGGAGAACCTGTTTCTCTGAAGTTCAAGAATGATTATTCACAGTTCAAGTTTAAGGTTCACGCTGTACAAAAGTAGAATAAAAAAAATCTTTGTGGTGGCTGTACCCTTGAGAGTGGTGAACAATTATAGTGGCTGCACTCCCACAGTACAGCCTCTAAGTATCTTGCTTTATGGGCTCAATTTCTCTTCCTGGCGTCAGTTTTATATACAGTAGCCCAACATCTCTCTGCTATGCCATATGTCGCTTGCAGTCTTCATCCGAGGCATTTTTGTGCAAATTTGCAGGCAAGGTTCTCCTGCGCCACAAGGGTGATGCCTCAATCACTGCTGCTTACAGGTCGTCTGACGTACTTCCAGCGCTTGCTCTAAGTAGCGCGCCAATTCACTCTTGCCACCTTTACCATTCTCCAGAGCCACAGCACACTTGCTTTCACATAACACCTATTTTTTACATTGTTCCTGAGCGTGACCATATCTTACAGTTGTCAATTTTACATCAACATGAACAGTTCATACACACAAATATTTTTAAATACAGAATGTCATGAGAAAATTATTTAGTGTTATAAACAATTTACATAGTGTTTTATGTATATTATTCACATACAATGCAAAGAACTCCAGACATCAGTATAGCACACTTTCCTTTGTATATACAAAAAAGTTGTATCAATATGTGAAAACTTTAAAGCAAAATATTACAAAAAAATTTAGATACACCATAAAAAAACAGTGTTGTAGGTGTTGAATCTCAGCTAATCTTAGTTACTTGTAAGTGTTTCATGTTCTTCTGATAATTTGTCAGTGAATAGGATGTTACCAAAAATGTTCGCATTATACTTGAGTACAAGTACTGCTCTCGCTTTGTGCCAGGAACAACAATAAGACTTATTTTTAACTTCCACTTTTCATCTTTTTGAAGTCTGTAGGGATAATTTAGCGTAAGTAAGAAGTCCTTGCAAAACAAATCAAAGTTTACAGTATTCATTGGGCATCTACCTACTGATATTGGTTAATTACCCTAAGGTTTAGGCTGTGGCGTAGTACAGCTTCATCGCCTGGCGGCGTCTGAGGAGGGAGGGGGAGGGGGAGGGGAAGGTTCTCTGCACGTGACTGCACGTGGAAGAGTTCCTGTAATTCCGGGAAGACGCTTCCGTTTCATGTCAATTACATAAATGGCCATACCGAGGTCGTGCGAGATCCCTGCCAAGCGTGGATGCACTAAGGGGGCGCAAAACTGACCAGAACAAAATCTTCAAGGAAGATAGTATGAAAATTACGCAGGAGAGGTACATGAGTTCTCCTCTCCGTCGGATTCCTATCTTATCACCTTCAAGAAGGAGCCTTACCCTTTACTTCCGACTGTAAACTAACACTGTTGCCATACTGTCGTTTCTACATTTGTTGCGTTGAACAAATATTTATTCTGTTTATGAAATCAATTACAAACAGCTGCTTTTGATTATTTTCATTTATTACGATCGATTTCGAAGCTCTGATGAGTTAAGCATCAAGCTCATGGTCTGACAATCAAACTGCAGCGTACCAGCAAAGTAGATTCTAACACAAAAAAAAACTACGCACCACGAAGGAATTAACAGAGTCAGACGGAAATCGGTAGACACGACGTACATTTACAGATAAACAAATTATTACAATTTCATAAAAACTGGATGATTTACTCAAGGGAAAGAGCTTCACAAACTGAGGAAGTTAACGCGTTGGTCCTCGTCTCTTACTTATGCAAGCACTTACTTTGCTCGTCGCTGAATGACAGCGTTGTTGGATGTCATCATGAGAGATACAGTGGCAAATTCTACCCAACTTACGCGTTAATCTTCAAAATAAAGAGATGGTTAGATGTCCCTGCTAATAATGGTCCATATGTTCTCAATTGCTTGCCATGGTGCCATTTGGCAAGCACGGAGACAAGCAATAGAAACTCTCGTCTGTGGGGACGGTCATTATTTTGCAGAAATTTAACCCTAGAATGACTTGTCACCATGTGCAACAAACTGAATAAAATATCGTCGACTTACCGCTGTGTTGTAGGGGTGTCATGCGCGACAACCAATGGTTAGTTTGCTAAGTATATTCAGGGCTACAGGAAGATTGTCCTAACTTGCTAAGTATTCAGAGGTCGTAATCATAGTGATATTGTTATCTTCCTGAGTATACCCAGTGCAACACTTACAGAGTTTGCTAACTGCACCTAGAGCCGAAGTAATGAGACAGTCCTTGTTTGCTTGTTAAAATATTATTAATTTAGTCACAAAGCCAATTTTCTGTTTCGTTCACACATGATATAAAATGGTATCCTACACAAAATATTGGTTGTATTTGTTTAGAAATGGTGTTTATACACTCCTGGAAATTGAAGTAAGTACACCGTGAATTCATTGTCCCAGGAAGGGGAAACTTTATTGACACATTCCTGGGGTCAGATACATCACATGATCACACTGACAGAACCACAGACACATAGACACAGGCAACAGAGCATGCACAATGTCGGCACTAGTACAGTGTATATCCATCTTTCGCAGCAATGCAGGCTGCTATTCTCCCATGGAGACGATCGTAGAGATGCTGGATGTAGTCCTGTGGAACGGCTTGCCATGCCATTTCCACCTGGCGCCTCAGTTGGACCAGCGTTCGTGCTGGACGTGCAGGCCGCTTCATCCAGTCCCAAACATGCTCAATGGGGGACAGAACCGGAGATCTTGCTGGCCAGGGTAGTTGACTTACACCTTCTAGAGCACGTTGGGTGGCACAGTATACATGCGGACGTGCATTGTCCTGTTGGAACATCAAGTTCCCTTGCCGGTCTAGGTATGGTAGAACGATGGGTTCGATGACGGTTTGGATGTACCGTGCATTATTCAGGTGTACGGCCAGTGTAGGAGATCGCTCCCCAAACCATGATGCCGGGTGTTTGCCCTGTGTGCTTCGGTCGTATGCAGTCCTGATTGTGGCGCTCACCTGCACGGCGCCAAACACGCATACGACCATCAGTGGCACCAAGGCAGAAGCGACTCTCATCGCTGAAGATGACACGTCTCCATTCGTCCCTCCATTCACGCCTGTCGCGACACCACTGGAGGCGGGCTGCACGATGTTGGGGCGTGAGCGGAAGACGGCGTAACGGTGTGCGGGACCGTAGCCCAGCTTCATGGAGACGGTTGCGAATGGTCCTCGCCGATACCCCAGGAGCAACAGTGTCCCTAATTTGCTGGGAAGTGGCGGTGCGGTCCCCTACGGCACTGCGTAGGATCCTACGGTCTTGGCGTGCATCCGTGCGTCGCTGCGGTCCGGTCCCAGGTCGACGGGCACGTGCACCTTCCGCCGACCACTGGCGACAACATCGATGTACTGTGGAGACCTCACGCCCCACGTGTTGAGCAATTCGGCGGTACGTCCACCCGGCCTCCCGCAAGCCCACTATACGCTCTCGCTCAAAGTCCGTCAACTACACATACGGTTCACGTCCACGCTGTCGCGGCATGCTACCAGTGTTAAAGACTGCGATGGAGCTCCGTATGCCACGGCAAACTGGCTGACACTGACGGCGGTGGTGCACAAATGCTGCGCAGCTAGCGCCATTCGACGGCCAACACCGCGGTTCCTGGTGTGTCCGCTGTGCCGTGCGTGTGATCATTGCTTGTACAGCCCTCTCGCAGTGTCCGAAGCAAGTATGGTGGGTCTGACACACCGGTGTCAATGTGTTCTTTTTTCCATTTCCAGGAGTGTATAATTTCTGGTGCCTCGCTTTCGGTGCGAGTACTGAAGCAGAAGTGGGAAAGCTGCGGCCACCCAAATGCACGCCGACAAGAGGTTTGAACACGAAGGATAACTCTTTTCACGTAGCCAGCCGAATAAATCCTACGGTGTAGCAGCGCTTGTGTTGGTGGGAAGGACGGTGCATTGTTCCTTCAGTCACGCACGCATGCATGCTTGTCTGAAAGAACAAGCACTGTGGCAGCTGCAGCCTTTATGAAATACATCAAATGCATTCCTAGTTGCGAATATGGACAACCATCAGCTGTATAATGGAATGACGACAATGAAAATTGGTGCCGGACAGGGTTTCCAACCCGGATTTCCCCCCTTACGCTATCGATCGCACTGGCCGCTGTGGCCCTCTGTGCACCACCTACCCTCCCTACGACTTTTCGAGTGGGTGAGAGCCCGACACAACCTTGGCTCCAGGCTCAGGTTTGCGTTCACCTTGGACTCAGCTCGCTCCCAAAGGAGAAGACTGCGGATTCGACATACCGCTCGGTGTTTGTCGAACTTTGTTCGAGGCTCGCTCATAACGTCTTCATTTACACAGATGGCTCCGAGACTACTGCTGGCATCGGATGTGCCTTTGTCATTGGAGATGATACCTTTCAATACCGGCTCCTTGACCAGTGTTCAAGCTTTACAGCTCAGCGTTTTGCTCTCCATCAGGTTGTTCAGTATATCCGCTGCTATCGTCATTGTCTCTATGCCATCTGCTCTGATTGTTTGAGCGCCAATCAGAGTCTCCGTGACCCATATTCGGACCACCCTCTCGTGCAACGACTTCAACGGCCCCTTCAGTCGCTAGCTGATACGGGGGCTCGTGTCATTTTTTGTGGATTCCTGGCCACGTTGGTGTGCCTCGAAACGAAGCTGCTGATGCTGCGGCCAAGGCTGCTGTCCTCCTGCATCGGACAGCTTCCTTTTGTGTCACATCAACTGATATTAGTGGGGTTGTTTGTCGGCACGTTTCATCATTGTGGCATGAGGTTTGGTCCTCTCTCCATGAAATAAGCTTAGGGCCATCAGACCGATCCCGACGAGTTCGACGGATTGGGCATTGCCAATTTAGCCACCGCTACCTGTTGTCTGGTAACCCCGCTCCACAGTGCCCCTGTGGTTATCCATTGATGGTACGCCATGTTTTATTGTCGTGTCCCCAGTTTATTCACTCTCGTGTTGTCCTATGTCTGCAGTCTACCTTACAGGAACTTTTAGCTGATGACGCTCGAACAGCTGCTCGTGTCCTTCGTTTTGTTACACTAATGGACATGTCCAAAAAGATCTAACTCTTTTATTTTGTTTCTCTGCGTCTTTGTAATTACTTTCTGATGTTGCCCCCTTGTGTTTTTCTACACTATTAGTGCACTAACGTTTGTGACTGGGCGCTAATGACCTAAACAAAACAAAAAAAACATAGAAAAACACCCTCGGCCAGATCCGTATGCCATCGTTCATGTGGCACGTTATGTAACGTGGGAGAATGGCAGGGGGAGGGGGGGCGAGCGGATATTTTAACTGAATAACGCTGCTTGGTATCGGCGGATAAACGCGATATTGCAGTGCCTGTGATGCATGCAGGTCAGAAGGAACATTGCATCGTTCTTCTTAACAACGCAGGCACTTGGATACCGTATTTGTCCGTCGATATCAGGCAGCGTCTTTCAATTAAAATGTCACCCCTCCCCTGTACGGGAATTACGTAAAATGGCGACTGCAGCTTGTGATACGTGAACGACGGACGACATAAGGAAGTGTGTGTTAGGCCATGGCTCTCGCACGTACAGCTGAAGTGATTAAAGAGACCGCTCGCGTAAAGTGGGATATCCGGGTTCGAGTCACTGCCCGGCACAAAATTTCATTGTCGTCATTCCATTATACAGCTGAGGTGGTCGATATTCGCAGCTGCAAATCCATTTCACGAGGCCATGCTGCCGGTGAAGACCTGGCGCTGTGGAAGAACCGTTCGCTATAGTGAGCTGGGACGCAACTGTCCAACCGAACTTGAGTGCTTAAAAATACACCATAGTCAGCCAAAAACAGAGTCATTGAACCACAGCACTACAATTGTCCCATTTACTAAAAACCTGTTGCCAAAATGCAAGACAGATAGGTAAACGCAGTTGCTGATACTTTCTACCAGGTTAAAACTGCGTGCCGGACCACGTCTCGAGATCGGGACCTTTGCCTTTCGTAGTGAAGTTCTCTACCGACTGAGCTATCCAAGTACGATTCACGGCTCGTCCTCACAGCTTTACTTGCATTGTTACCCCATCTCCTATCACCCACATTTCGATCTAAAAAGAGTGGCTGTCCTACTTAGTCATCTTGAAAGATTTAATTTTTTTCCTCCCTCTTTTAACCTAAGACAACTTAATATCTCGAAAATAGTGTTGGAAGAAAAGTTCTCGCTGAAAAGTTATTTTACCAAAGGCGACACCTGTCTGTGCTACAATTGGCTATTTCGTAACCATCCCTCCTGCATGGGCGGGACCAACTTCACATTTTCAAACGGGAACTCACCATTTTGTTGCCCATTCAGATTCTGCAGCAAGAAGTACGAACGGTTGAAACCGAACATGTTGTCCGGTCCCATATTTTCTTGAATAAATCCTGGAACATGAGAACTATTGCGGGTGCTTTTTATTCAGCAGAAGTAATTACTGGGGTAACATACTGAAGAGAATGGACCTAGTGTTTATTTATTTATTTATTCAGTCATTCATTTTATGTGTGCCACATTTCCTAGTTGCCATTCCTTTATGCGACCTGGTTTGTGTGACTGAGATAATGATGTAGCAGAAAGTTTGGTGAAAGGTCGTAGATGTGCATGTGTAGAATGGTTCTGTGGTAGGATAGTACCAACCCAATAAACGTGAGCAAGTTTAGCAAAGATGGTGGGCAAGTCAGGTCAAAGAGCTCGCGAAGTCTCGCGGTTCGGCTCTGTTAGGTTGGCGAATCTTCCCCCCCACTCTCACCCACACACACACCTTTTGAACGAAGTTCGGTTAGGCGAGGTGTCCGGTCGTCTCTTGCTCCTGGGACCCGGCACTGAACAGACGTGGAGACGCAGCTCTCGATGTGGTAAAGTAACAACGGTAGTAGATTGTGTGAAATCTGTTCAGTAATGAAGTCCACTTGTTCAAATCAGATGTAAGATAAACACTAAACTCCCATAAGGGAGTTTATTTTCACAGTTTATTCACATTTCAATTGAACTTTTAGGTTCACCCCAGCACCATGGGCCTTAAGCTCGCGGTCATTATTATTGCTCTCCGCTTAACGGAAATTCACTCAGTAAATGTGTTTTAATCGCCTCTTTCATTTTCAGTAATATTTTTGGTCATTTTTATTTATTTTCTTCCTTTTGTGGACTTGTTTTCGCGCCATGCGGTAGGTCGGAGCAACCCCACACTGATTCTGTGTAGTGTCGTACTGAAAATGGATTGTAAACGATGGATAACCATACGATGCTGCGAGAGTGTAAACTTATTCTGCGTGCCCAATAAAAAAATGTTCAAATGTGTGTGAAATCTTATGGGACTTGATTGCTAAGCTGATCAGTCCCTAAGCTTACACACTACTTAACCTAAATTATCCTAAGGACAAACACACACACGCATGCCCGAGGGAGGACTCGAACCTCTTCCGGGACCAGCCACACAGTCCATGACTGCAGCCCCCAGACCGCTCGGCTAACCCCGCGCGGCTGCGTGCCCAATAGCAATTTAACACAATAAGCATGGGTTTCGGTGTAATGTGTATTTTTAGAAAATTACGTTGAAGCCAAGTATGCGCTCCAGTCTCCCATTCCAATAATTACGTGGCGGAACTGAACGATGTTGACTAGCGAGACCAATTGTGATCATGTTCATTGCAACGGAAATAAGTCCAGTAGTTTAAACACCATCGATGCTGAATAAATATCTTTTAAGCCATATCTTTTGCTAATTATTTGCTCCATCATCATAGAGGATACCTCAAAATAAGTACCTCTGTCGAATCCTGGGTCACGAAATTAAGAAAATCGAAAGCTGTATATATTGCCTAATAAGCCCTGTATAGGCACCTTCTGTAGTCGTTCAAAAAAAGAAATATTGCGTTATCTGTTGCGTGCTAATTTTTACTGGTTGGTCAAAACCTTCTACTCCTAAGGGCAGATTGCTAAACACGACGCGGGGGTGGTGTGGGTGCCTATGTTCGCTCTGATCTGACACCTACTGTACTATGCACATCGGATGCAAAGGGCGAAGGAGACGCAGAGTTCTTGTTTTTCGAAATAAATACATCAAATCAGAAACTGCTAATTGGAGTAATCTATAAACCTCCAAACTTCCGTGCCATGTCCTCCTTTCAGTCTGCCCTGTCCTCACTCGTGACACAGTATGAACACATAATCATTATGGGCGACACAAACATCCACTTACAGTTAAAATCTCCCTCTGCCGAAAAACTAAAGCGACTGTTCCACTCCAATGATATGAGTTTAACACCGCTGGACCCAACTCATCACACGCCACACAGCCACACAATCATAGATATAATAGCAACAAAGCGACCAGATAAAATAATCCGCGCCAATCAGACATCCGCTCCGGGACTCTCTGCTCATGACGTGATATTTTTAAATTACTCAATGCATACTACCAAAGAAAAATCTCACCTGGTAACCTACAGAAACTTAAAAAATGTTAACCATGACGCTCTTCAAAAGGATTGCTCAGACATCCCTCGGCATGATATAAACGATGAACCGACTTAAGACGAAAAAATTCGGCAATTATGTCGCAAAATTATTGCACTGTATGAAAAACATGCTCCTCAACGCACTGTTAAGGTAAAGAGAGCTCCCGCTCCGTGGCTCACCACTGCATTACGTCAGTTAATGAATAAACGTGATGCTGCACATAGGGCCTTCAAGCGTAACCCAACTCCCGAGGCGTACGAAGCTTATAGGAAACTCCGAAACAGAACCAAGCAAAGCGTGAGGAATGCCAAAATCAGACATGCCCGCTCTGTCGTATGCGGCATATCAAAACCTGCTGCACTGTGGAAAAAGCTGCGCAGTTTCGGTATAGGGAAGCGAAGATCTGACGCTGTTTATCAAGCGTCTGCAGAAGAATTAAACGATTTCTTCTCAACAGCTGTAAATTGCCACGCAGCGACAAATTACCAGCCCAAAGATATCAATCACTCAAGAGACAAGTTTTTCCAAAAACATGTCACTACCGGCACAGTACACAAGGCAATTATGAGAATCTCTTCCGAGGCAGTAGGAAATGATGGAGTGAGCATTGGCATGGTTAAGAACGTCGTAGATACTATTATTCCAGTTATCACAGACATCTTCAACCTGTCTCTTGTCAGTAGTACATATCCTACTGAGTGGAAGCAAAGTTTAATCCAGCCTATACCCAAGACTGACAACCCTAAGTCGCCAGGTGACTACAGGCCAATCAGCATACTACCTGCAATATCTAAAGCCCTAGAATACAACGTCCATGAACAGCTGACGGATTACCTCAAAACTCATAACATCCATGACGAATATCAGTCAGGCTTTCGAAAGCACCATAGTACAGCAACTGCATTAATCAAAGAAACTGATGACATTAAACATGCTATGGACAGACGTGAAGCTACTATCCTAACACTGCTTGACTTTAGCAAGGCTTTTGACACAGTTGACTTCGATACATCACTAATTAAAATGAAACAGCTGAATTTCTCAAACAGCGCAATACACTGGTTCGACAGCTACCTCAAAAACAGAAGTCAACAAGTCATTTGTGGGTCGGAAAAGTCATCATGGAAAAACGTGCGCTCTGGAGTTCCCCAAGGCTCCGTCCTTGGTCCACTACGCTTCTCACTGTACATTAATGATATTTCTTCAGTGATTCATTCCTACTACCATCTATATGCCGACGACATCCAACTGTACATAAGTGCAAGCCCCAAAAACATTGCTGACGCAGTAGCGAGTATGAACGCAGATTTTTGCTCTGTTTCTCGATGGGCACAGAACCTAGATCTGAAACTAAACCCCAAGAAATCCCAGGTCATACTTATATCTCATCCAAAGTTAATCAGCCGGTACATTCGCGAAACAGTCCCTCAAATACTCCTCAATTGTACCCAGCTACCATACCAAAAAACAGTAAAAGACCTTGGAATAATCTTGGATGAACACCTAAACTGGGAAGAACAAACAGTCACAGCTTGCCGGAAATCGCTCTCCTCCCTACGTGCAATTCAAAAATTTTGAAAAATATTTCCAACCCATGTTAAACAAAAATTAGTCCAAACACTAGTCTTGCCTAATCTTTAGTACTGTGATGTAGTTCAACACGGCACAAATAGTGAAAATTCTAGATGCCTCGAGCTAGTGATGAATGCTTGCGTGAGATACGTGTGCAATATTCGGTTGCATGATCATATCAGTCCTTCATACTCCTAGATAGGTTGGATACGCCCACATAAGGCACGCGATCTCCACACGATGTGCTTACTACATCGATTTCTTAGCCACTGGTGCCCCCAATACTTATCTTCTCACATTAAACACCTATCATCATTCCACAATCGCAATAGCAGATCAGATACGTCTAACATCTTGGCTGTACCTTTACATAACACAAAATCTTTCTCCGTATCATTCTCCATCTCAGCCATACGACTATGGAACGCGCTCCCCTGTGATCTGCGTCTTATCCAGAACTACTCAACATTCAAGAGGGAACTCAAAACTTACATATTAGGGAAGATATAGCCATCATTGTTGTGCCCCTCTCATCACTTTCTTTCTCCTCTGCATCACAGCTTCGAATTTTACCATTCTATTTCTCTTCCTCTAACCTATCTACCTCTTATATATCTCTTTTACCCCATTCTATCGTCTTATGTCTCTGCTAGATGAGAATAAATCACAAGCTGCAAGAACATAACGAGAAAATTCCCAACTAATAATAGGACTGACATTCACAAAGGAAAAGTATGTTTACTTTCATGTACAGAGTCATTACTATTATTATTATTATTATTATTATCGTTATTATTCTTGATTGTTATAAATATTTTTTATTGCTATAGTTATCATTGTTCTACTGTTATAATCTCTATTTTTTTCTTTAACATCAATACTGCATAATACGTTATATGTCCTTAATGTTCTGTATAAACTGTAACTCGTTCAATCCGAGTATGCCTGGTTAGGTGTAAGAGAGGGCCTGAAGGCCCTAATCTTGCCAGGTAAAATAAATGTATAAATAAATAAATAAATAATACCCGGCAATAAATTTAAAGGGCCATTAATTTCATGGATCACACGAACTTGAGGATCCATTTACTACAGACAGTAGCTTACAGGAGGTGTAGGAGAGAAATACGACGACAAATATCCTCACCACAGGTCCAGCCGTAGCACCTACACCTAAAAGAGAAGTTCACATGATGTCTCCACGATTAGTTGTCACGTTTGCAAGTGTGCCTCTTCTGGAAGTTAAGAACCGATACATTTGATTCCGCATTTACGTTGTAAATGTAAACATTGGTGTTCTAACGATTGATACTAATGTTTAAACGATACTTGTGTACTACACATGTGACTGTACAATACTTGTACAAATAATATGTCCAGGCACTGAAACTACTGGCAAATAAGCTACTTGTATGACGACATAGCTTTCTGTTCCCTACGGGGTTGACAGTGGTGAGCCCCCAAACCATGGGTGTGGTAAATTTCGGTGGCCGGTCTCAATCGCAGCCACCAGGGTGATCGATTCCGGTGTGCGTCTCCATCCAATCGCTGTAACTCTCAGTATTGGGCGGCACACGCCTACGGACGTGAGGCATGGCGGATCATATCGCGCCCATGTCAAGTAAGAGGCGATAGCGGGCAGACAGCTTCAGACTGACTGAGTCAGTGTTACCGCACGGCAGATACTCTCTGGTCCAGCAGCTAGCTGCGAGTAGTAACGGCTGCGGTCGTAAGGGGTCAACGTCTTAAGGACTATGGAGCTAAGAAGTAGTTAAAACATATTTTAGAAAAAAAGTAGTTTTTGTCATTATTACGACAGTCATTAATTGTTGCCAATTTGTTTACTAATGTGAATGAAAAGTAAAATACACTCCTGGAAATGGAAAAAAGAACACATTGACACCGGTGTGTCAAACCCACCATACTTGCTCCGGACACTGCGAGAGGGCTGTACAAGCAATGATCACACGCACGGCACTGCGGACACACCGTCGAATGGCGCTAGCTGCGCAGCATTTGTGCACCGCCGCCTTCAGTGTCAGCCAGTTTGCCGTGGCATACGGAGCTCCATCGCAGTCTTTAACACTGGTAGCATGCCGCGACAGCGTGGACGTGAACCGTATGTGCAGTTGACGGACTTTGAGCGAGGGCGTATAGTGGGCATGCGGGAGGCCAGGTGGACGTACCGCCGAATTGCTCAACACGTGGGGCTTGAGGTCTCCACAGTACATCGATGTTGTCGCCAGTGGTCGGCGGAAGGTGCACGTGCCCGTCGACCTGGGACCGGACCGCAGCGACGCACCGATGCACGCCAAGACCGTAGGATCCTACGCTGTGCCGTAGGGGACCATACCACCACTTCTCAGCAAATTAGGGACACTGTTGCTCCTGGGGTATCGGCGAGGACCATTCGCAACCGTCTCCATGAAGCTGGGCTACGGTCCCGCACACCGTTAGGCCGTCTTCCGCTCACGCCCCAACATCGTGCAGCCCGCCTCCAGTGGTGACGCGACAGGCGTGAATGGAGGGACGAATGGAGACGTGTCGTCTTCAGTGATGAGAGTCGCTTCTGCCTTGGTGCCATTGATGGTCGTATGCGTGTTTGGCGCCGTGCAGGTGAGCGCCACAATCAGGACTGCATACGACCGAAGCACACAGGGCCAACACCCGGCATCATGGTGTGGGGAGCGATCTCCTACACTGGCCGTACACCTCTGGTGATCGTCGAGGGTACACTGAATAGTGCACGGTACATCCAAACCGTCATCGAACCCATCGTTCTACCATTCCTAGCCCGGCAAGGGAACTTGCTGTTCCAACAAGACAAGGCACGTCCGCATGTGTCCCGTGCGACCCAACGTGCTCTAGAAGGTGTAAGTCAACTACCCTTGGCAGCAAGATCTCCGGATCTGTCCCCCATTGAGCATGTTTGGGACTGGATGAAGCGTCGTCTCCCGCGGTCTGCACGTCCAGCACGAACGCTGGTCCAACTGAGGCGCCAGGTGGAAATGGCATGGCAAGCCGTTCCACAGGACTACATCCAGCATCTCGACGATCGTCTCCATGGGAGAATAGCAGCCTGCATTGCTGCGAAAGATGGATATACACTGTACTAGTGCCGACATTGTGCATGCTCTGTTGCCTGTGTCTATGTGCCTGTGGTTCTGTCAGTGTGATCATGTGATGTATCTGACCCCAGGAATGTGTCAATAAAGTTTCCCCTTCCTGGGACAATGAATTCACGGTGTTCTTATTTCAGTTTCCAGGAGTGTATTAAATAAAAATTGTAATATCTGTCAACTGAATACTTAGTGCGAGAGCTGTGATTGCACAGAGAAAGTGAAATAGTCACAGAGGTATGTTATATTGTACAACTATGGAACTGCGGGAACCAGAAACATCTCACGGCAATGCCGTTATTTAAAGAGGGAGTTATTTAGATATTTGTGGAGTTCCTAAATTTGTTAATTTAGTAGATTCATCATTAACGCTATTAATTTGTCATTGGTCAAATGTAAAAGACACGAGATTGCGCGGTTTTATATTAATACCGGATTGCTATGATGTGAGTCAGTCAGAAGACAGTACGTTCGCGTCTATTTCGTGGGCTAAGGAACTGCTTACTGAAGTCTAAGGTTGAGTTTCGAGCTCAGCCGGCATCATGTTCGGATGCGGATACAAAGAGATCTGAAAAATTGTAACTATTTTACAGAATAATGATTTAAACTGGACCGTGGAGTGCCGTAAAGTGGATGCGAACATTTGAGGAAAATGAACACGTAAAATTTCGATTTAAGTATGTATATAGTTAAGGCTCACTGGCCTCTTGACCATCTTCTTCTTCTGTGCGAATGCACAAGAAGTGCCCCAACTCTTCTGGCAACGCGCCGCGAGTAATGAGTGTAATGGGCGGGGGGCACTATGAATGCAGTGCGGGACAACACGTTGAGAATGTGGGTTTCGCGGGAGGCGTGCCACACATAAATCCCTGCAGTTGCGCTGTCCTCTGTGTTCTCGGTGGCTCAGATGGATTGGTTGGCCTCTGTAACAAAACAATTGAGTGGAAGGATCGACCACCGAACTTGAACAGGATGTCTTGCGACGTCCGCAACGACCAAAGACAACGATCAATAGCGAAGAAAATGCAAAAGAAAAAATAAAGATGGATAGAGCGTCTTCCATGTAAGCAGGAGATCCCGGGTTTGAGTCCCGGTCGGGGCACACATTTTCATCTGTCACCGTTGAGTATGTCAACGCCTGTAAGCAGCTAAGGGTGTTCATTTCATTGTAATTTATGTAATCTGTGACTTTTGAATAACCAAAATTTGCGTTACATGTTATACAAGCCGTGACTGCAAAATGAACATTCGTAATGGTCAAATTGTGTAATATTTCAAGCAGCATCCTGTCATAGATAACCCGTTTGATAATCCTTTTGATAACGTGTACGGTTGGTTCCCGTAAGCTGTCTGTTAAGAGTGATATGATTGCGTGTGAGTGTTGAAACTGGAACTTAAGATTAGCATGGGTTTGGCAATGTTGTCTGTGTCAAACAAATTGCCAATATTTCGAAGTTTTCACTTACAAACTAACTTTCAATCCATCACTGAGTAGCCCAATTCTGAAAATATTCGTTGCACCCAGTGGATTCGTATAATGCTACCGGTTCTACTGCAGCTTTTGTAGTAGACGAACACTATTCGTTTTTGACACGAGTAGCGTTTGGCCTGGGCTGCAGACGAAGAAGTCACCGCCAGGTGAGTGAACATTATTTCCGTAGAACAAGTGCTTAGAAACCTCGCCGTTGTAGGCAGAACACAAAGCGCGGTCACTGTAAAAATTAAATGTCCATGAACTGATAATGACAGGTGCACGTGTCAGGAATACCCACCGAAATGAAGCACCCCGTAGGTTAGAAGCAAGGCGACTCGTCAAAATCAAGCCCCGCAGTGGCGAGAGGCAAGAGGACTCGCTGATACCAAGCACCCCGACGGGAACAGAAAACTATTACATCCACTTCGTTTTTCCTGGATCACACTAAACGTAGTTTCTAGCCAGGCAGTCAACGGATTAACCATCTGTTCTGTACAATCAGCTTTGCAACACTAAAATGAATTTCGAACATGAATATCTACCCTCAGAACACCAAGGTCTCCAGTTACATTGTAAATGAAATGAAGAATCAAATGCTTTATTTATTTATTTCAAAAGCAGGGACTTGATTTTTGTCGATTAGAGCTCCATTTACTACAAATGCAAAATACTGATTTGAGTAAACCTTCCCTATTTTTTGGCGTAGGATCCTAATATGCAATAATATGGGGTGTTCCTATTCGAAAATACAAAATTTACCCCGCCCTTTCAGGAAGGATGGTTAGGAGGTGGCCAGTTGTAGGACAGTGAGATGTCTCCTTCACTTATATTAACCTTTTACGCAGAGCAATTCTTTCGTACGATGCATCGTTTTCGAGATACTCAGTTGTCTCAAGTTAAAATAAAAACCCTGGATATTACAGGGTGTTTCAAAAATGACCGGTATATTTGAAACGGCAATAAAAACTAAACGAACAGCGATAGAAATACACCGTTTGTTGCAATGTGGTTGGGACAACAGTACATTTTCAGGCGGACAAACTTTCGAAATTATAGTAGCTACAATTTTCAACAACAGATGGCGCTGCAAGTGATGTGAAAGATATAGAAGACAACGCAGTCTGTGGGTGCGCCATTCTGTACGTCGTCTTTCTGCTGTAAGCGTGTGCTCTTCACAACGTGCAAGTGTGCTGTGGACAACATGGTTTATTCCTTAGAACAGAGGATTTTTCTGGTGTTGGAATTCCACCGCCTAGAACACAGTGTTGTTGCAGCAAGACGAAGTTTTCAACGGAGGTTTAATGTAACCAAAGGACCGAAAAGCGATACAATAAAGGATCTATTTGAAAAATTTCAACGGACTGGGAACGTGACGGATGAACGTGCTGGAAAGGTAGGGCGACCGCGTACGTCAACCACAGAGGGCAACGCGCAGCTAGTGCAGCAGGTTTCCGTTCGCCGTGTTGCAGCTGCGGTTCAAATGACGCCAACGTCCACGTATCGTCTCATGCGCCAGAGTTTACACCTCTATCCATACAAAATTCAAACGCGGCAACCCCTCAGCGCCGCTACCATTGCTGCACGAGAGACATTCGCTAACGATATAGTGCACAGGATTGAAGACGGCGATATGCATGTGGGCAGCATTTGGTTTACTGACGAAGCTTATTTTTACCGGGACGGCTTCGTCAATAAACAGAACTGGCGCATATGGGGAACCGAAAAGCCCCATGTTGCAGTCCCATCGTCCCTGCATCCTCAAAAAGTATTGGTCTAGGCCGCCATTTCTTCCAAAGGAATCATTGGCCCATTTTTCAGATCCGAAACGATTACTGCATCACGCTATCTGGACATTCTTCGTGAATTTGTGGCGGTACAAACTGCCTTAGACGACACTGCGAACACCTCGTGGTTTATGCAAGATGGTGCCCGGCCACATCGCACGGCCGACGTCTTTAATTTCCTGAATGAATATTTCGATGATCGTGTGATTGCTTTGGGCTATCCGAAACATACAGGAGGCGGCGTGGATTGGCCTCCCTATTCGCCAGACATGAACCCCTTTGACGTCTTTCTGTGGGGACACTTGAAAGACCAGGTGTACCGCCAGAATCCAGAAACAATTGAATAGCTGAAGCAGTACATCTCATCTGCATGTGAAGCCATTCCGCCACACACGTTGTCAAAGGTTTCGGGTAATTTCATTCAGAGACTACGCCATATTATTGCTACGCATGGTGGATATGTGGAAAATATCGTACTATAGAGTTTCCCAGACCGCAGGGCCATCTGTTGTTGACAATTGTAACTACTGTAATTTCGAAAGTTTGTCTGCCTGAAAATGTACTGTTGTCTCAAGGATATTACAACAAACGGTGTATTTCTATCGCTGCTTGTTTAGTTTGTATTGCCGTTTCAAATATACCGGTTATTTTTGAAACACCCTGTATAAATTCATTTGAGAGCAAAAGCAGTGATCTTCGTATATACATAATTGAAATGGACGATTTTGGATGTCAGCTAGTATAATATACGTTAAAAAATGACGAAATTCCTCCAGCTGTATTAAGGTGTTGGTTTCATGGGTGACTAGTTTCGATATTGTTACAACACCATCTTCAGGCTCATACCAGTTGACAGCAACCGTATGTCTCTAACACTAGTGATCAATGGTGGGATAGGCGTGTTCCACCAAGGCGTGTTGGAACACGTCTATATCACGACTGACTACTATAGTCTGTCTGTAAACTGAAGAGCGAGCAGCGCCTTTGGTGGGGGAAGTGCCCTTTCCCGGAAGAACCCTGCCACTGGCCTACAGGGCAACCCAAAATCAGTTGCCCGTTACCTATCACCTATCTAGCGGTGTATTTCTGCGTGCCGTGATATACGTCGTTTCTGTTCGTGGGGTCTTAGTTGCCAATCTCAGTCAGTTGACTTTGAGTACTCACTGATATACTTCAGTATCCGGAAGTGATGGATAATCGACCTGCATTGCAAGAAAATGTGCAGAATACGAAGGAGATATTTGCGCAGAACGAGCGCTCGATCGTCTCTAACGTAATTACGGCTTGTGTTAAGGAGGCTACATAAAAAGAGCTGTTGGCTAATATTACCAGTCCCAATCAGAGGGCTGCAGTTTATACAAACATCAGCCTCTCCAAAATAGGATGCATAAGGAAGAAACGCGAAAACAAGGTGCATGGTTTACTGGAATCGCCGCGAAGAAAAACTAATAATTTAGGTAGGAAACCCATCGTTATAGACAGTTTCACAAAATCGGTGGTGGTGATGGTGGTGGTGGTTAGTGTTTAACGTCCCGTCGACAACGAGGTCATTAGAGACGGAGCGCAAGCTCGGGTTAGGGAAGGATTGGGAAGGAAATCGGCTGTGGCCTTTCAAAGGAACAATCCCGGCATTTGCCTGAAGCGATTTAGGGAAATCACGGAAAACCTAAATCAGGATGGCCGGAGGCGGGATTGAACCGTCGTCCTCCCGAATGCGAGTCCACAAAATCGGTCATTCGACAAACGATGGAGGACTTTTACATAAACCAAAAAATAATGCCCACATTACGGAAATTACTCACTGGCGTGAAACAAAAAATACATTTTTGTTGCAGAAAGATGTTTTACACAGGACATTGCGTGAAATATGATTTATCTGGAAATACTTTTCAGACATGTTTACGAAGACAATGAAAAAAAAGCTGTGCAAATCGAACTAACACAATACACGTAATTAAAAATTTCTGATTAATTTTTAAACACTCTTTGTGTTGCAATACTTGTTTAGTTTTAATGCAGCCCTTCAAAGAAAACTTCTACCTTTTAGTACAAACACAAAGTAAGAACAAGTCTTAAATTCTACAGACTGATTGCACTATATCTGGTTCGTCTTACTAATAGAGGAACATACATTCATATGAATAGGCATTCGGTTCTATGTTTGTAGTAGAATCCTGACTTCCGTTCTCATGTTAATATTATTTACTCTATAATGTTTTGTTTCGAAGAAGCTATCGTCTTTTGTTTTCCTTATACTCTTAACGCATTTGTCTAAAAATGAACGCAGCCAGGACGTATCTGTACACGGCGTCGCCACAGATTTAAAGCGCGCGCCGCGGCAGGGACTGTACTACGTTGTGGAACAGCCTGTAGAAGCGCCCTGTGACGTAGCAGGGTAGTCAGAGTGGGGACTCGCGCGCTCGCTCTTCAGTTTACCGCCTATAGTGTTAGACACATACGGTTGCTGTCAACAGGTATGAGCCTGAAGATGATGTTCTAACAATATCGAAACTACTCGCCCATAAAACCAACACCTTAATACAGCTGGAGGAATTTCGTCATTTTTTAACAAAAGCAGTGAAGTAGGTATGCAGCCTGACTGGCTGGAACAAAAATTCGTTCTGCAAGCTGTCCAGGATACACACTTTTTCTCCAGCAATGTGGCCGAAACATAACGAACTCTTGTTCACGGTCACGTGCCGTGGACTGGCTCAGGACAAGTTTGAGTCCGATATCTCATAACACTGGTAAGACTTTGTGTGCAGATCACCAGGCTCCACTGCCGTTTGTTTTCCCAATCAAGCGACAGTTAATGGTCTAAACGTTTTAGGGTAAATAGTGGTACACTAAGATACCAGAAGTGCTTCAACGAAGTTCAGCGAGGAAATGTACATCTGGCAACTTTTATAAAAAAAAATTAAAAAAGTACTGTGTTCTCTTCACTTGGCTTTGTTTAGTGCAGATCGGGAACCTGGTGGCGACCCTAGCATTTTCCTAACCCGTACCGATGTCCCACCAGTTCTATGCGGTGTGTTTGTTGCATCCAATGTGCGACGGGGCACGGTGGTTAAGGTACGTGTGGCGGTCACCTATGTCTGGCCAATACAAAGCCGACCACCGTCGTCTGGTTTCCACAGCTTGCAAAACTTACTCGTGGAAGCGCAATACCATCCGTACTTACAGATATTTTTCTGTAACAGACTTCGTAAATGGCAGGATTCTAGAATATACAGCAGAAGACGTGAAAGAACTCTGATACGTAGGAAAGAAGATTACTTAATGCGACTCAAGCATAGAGAAATTTCAAGAGTAAGCCGATGCATATGAAGAGAAAACGTTGTAAGTGGTTTACTTTATCTTTTTCTGGTCTTCATGTGTGTTTTGTTGTCGTAAAGCAAACTGGTTTCGTGTTCTTAATTTTGTGTGCGTCTGTATTGTGATCCTGAACAATGCAAGTGGAAAGCTTATGCAAATGCTATCTGATGAAAGGAGTCGACCAATCAAATTGAAACTGTATAACGTTATTGCAGTTAACTTTGAGAAAACGTAAGACTGTATCCGAAATAAGCTGTCCTTTGAAATTCTGCATCGTGCAGTCTAGTGAACTGTGCCACAACGCCTGACGTTAATTTGCGTGACTTGCAGTTCCAACACATAAAAGCAAAAGAATGAAAATCCTACATAAAATCTCAAATGACGTTTAGAAAGAACAAATGGTTAAAATGCGTCTGTAAAAAGGACCTGTAAATTTAAATATGGAAAATGACTAAATAAAATTTCAAACATTATACGGCACACCCTCTAATGTAAAATCGCTCTGAAAGAATGAGAATGTCTGCATAAGAAATGAGATCTGCACTGAACTTCACCTAAACTGAACCTGATTATAATTTTGAAATCCAAAGGTTAACTGTAAATGATCTGGCTGTGATGTTAAATTGGTCCTAACGAATTTTCATGGCTTACCTGTAGCAACGGAAATTCGGTACCACTCGAAGGCAGAAGTAAAAACACAGCACAGGAGCAAACTAGCCAAAGGAAAGAAAGTCTTGCGCAGATGCAATGCTGCAAGCAAGTGCATTCTGATCTTACTTTAGGGCGACGTACAATTATGAAATAAAATTTTTGTGAATAGACGGTCTTAGAAGCATGACTAACTAAATGATTATACAGGTAACTCGCATTCGAAGAATTGTATTGGGAATAATGAAACTCATACCTTGAAAATTACAATCATCTTTACAAAACTTACTTCTTATTAATAAAAAATTACTTCTCCATGAAATTAGTTAATTGAATGGTAAAGCAGTTGTACATCCACTCTCAGAGCACAAACCATGTGAGTAGATACTTTTAATTCGTCTCGTCTCGACAATCAAACCAACTGACCCACAACCACAAAGAAAAATCACCGCGAATCTCCCTTTCGTAAACTCATCACAAATTACGCGAGGGCAAGCACTGTAGCGACAACATTACCTGATCAGTAACCATTGCCAAATCATGTTCCCAAAATTCAACATGCTCTGCCCTTGCTCGTTTGTGTTCTGCTACATTCCCAAACCGCACAGCAGCAGACCCCTCTCCATCATTTAGTTCTCACTGAATGCTACTGGAAACGACAATGCTGCTGACAAAGGTCACATTGCTGGCACCCAGAAGCTTTGTGGCGCAACATGTCGACTATTGAAGAATTTGTTTTAAAAATTTCCTTCCCAAATAAGAAGTATGGCACATCGAATGAAAGCAGAACACATATCACTTTCATTGAATACCAGATATAACTGAACAGCCTTGCAACGTGCATTAACACATAAGTTTTACTTCTGTGAAAAAATCACACGCAGTTGAGAAACCATTTCGTAAATGTGAATACGTGATAAACTGCACTGCACGAAAGCAAAACGCAGAACGTGACGTACAAAAAACTATGAGCATTAGAAATATACTGAATGAGTCTGACCTAAAAACCATGTCATCTGTTAAGTGCCAACTCAAATAGAGCTCGGAAATAAAAGCGACGTTCAGAGAGCGCAGAAAGTTTCTGCCAGAAGAATTAACAAATTTGAGGCAGTGCGGTATTCAGAATTAGAACTCTTTGGTTGGTTGATTTGGGGGAGGGGAGCAAACGATTTAGACAAATCACGGAAAGTCTATATCAGGCTGGTCGAACGCGGATTTGAACCGTCGTCCTCCCGTATGCGAGTCGAGTGTGCTAACCACTGTGCCACCTCGTTCGGCCAGGATTAGAACATCGCGATGAATAGGGTAGCGGGCGAAATCGTAGAGTCAAACTAAAAATATGAAAACTCCCGTTTGTTGTAATTGCTAAGCAAGTAACATCTCTTACAATCTTGTACTGAACAAGGTAGCTGTACTGTCTGCCATCGGGTTCCCCTAAATGGCAGACAGCACCGCATAACGGTCACGCTACGAGGGAAACAAACCAACAGCAAAACAGGCGAAGACATCAGGTAAACACGTCGAAGATTCCAGTCGATTAATAGGAACCTTTCCTTACAGAGGTCGCCGCGACATGTCCGGCCACGGATTCATATGCCGGGTTTCTATTGGCTCCAGCTCACTATATAGGCCCGGTCGGTCGAAGGCAGACCAGTCCTCCCCAACACCCAGTGTGGCTTTCGACCTTCCTTCTCTGCCGATGACCGACTCCTCTGCCTCACTCATCTCATCTCATCTCATCTCCCTCCAGCTTATCTCCCGCCGCTCCGCCATTTTTGTCTTCCTCGACCTCGAAAAGGCCTACGACTGTGTCTGGCATCCCGGTCTCCTGTTTAAACTCCAAACCTATGCCCTTCCTATCAACTACATCCGTCTGATGGCCTCCTTCCTCTCCCGCGCCCCTCCTATGTTACCATCCATAATGCGAATTCTCACACCTTCTACCCCTCTGCAGGTGTGCCCCAGGGCTCTGTCCTCTCCCCTCTCCTCTACCTCCTGTACACGGCAGATATGCCCCAACCCCTCCCCCGCCCCTCCAGTAGACCTCTTCCAATATGCTGATGACACCGCATTCCTCGCACTAGCTCCTACCCTCCAACGGTCCCAACGCCTTCTCCAGAATCACCTTGACCTTTTCGCTGCATGGTGTAACCAGTGGCTCCTGAAAATCAATCCTTCCAAGCCCTGGCAATCATCATAGTTCTTACCACTCGCTCCTTCCGGCTGCTAGATTTCTCCCTTAACGTCTGCGCCCATCCTGTCCACCTCACCCCCACCCTCACCTACCTTGGCCTCACCACTGACTGTCACCTGACCTGAATCCTCCGCCCCATTCAATCCAAAGCCCACAACCGCCTCTGACTCCTCAAACTCCTCTCTGGCCGGACATGGGGGTTGCACCCCTCTACCTTCCTCCACACCTACAAATCCTTAATCCGTCCCATCCTCTGTTATGCCAGTCCCGCCTGGATATCTGCCCCCCCCCCCCAAATTCTATAAGTTCCTCCAGATCCTTGAGCGTCATGCACTCTGCCTCGCCTTCCGTATACACCTCCCGTCCCCCATGCGGATCCTCTATGATCTCATTCCTTTCCCCCATCTGCTCCTATTCCTCGAAGATATCCGCGTCCTCTACACCTCCCGCCGCCTTGATCCCCCTCACCCCTTGGTTGCTCCTCTCCTCTCCCATCCCTGCCCCCTGCCACGTCTTCACTGTGTGTCCTCCCTACCCTCCATCTCTACACCCTTCATCTCCTTTCCCAAGATGGCTTCCATCAACTCCCCCTGCCAGATGATGCCCTCTCTCCCACCACTGATCCATCCTATCAACTCTGTTCCTCAGTCCCCATCTTTTCCTCTGTCCTTTTCCCGGGCTCCCTCCCCCCCTACCATCCTCTTTTTTTCCCCACCTCCACTCTCTCTGCCACCTCTCTCCCCCGTCCTTTTGCATTTCCCTTCTCTGCCTCTTCTCATTACCTCTCACGTCTGCCCTGCCCCTCTCCCCCTTTATGAGTCCTCTCCCTCCTTGGTTCCACCCCTTCCGTTTTTTCCTCTCCTTCCTCCTTGTTTTCCCCCTCCTCCAGCTCCACCCCCCCCCCCCCCCACTTCTGCATTTGGCTCGGGAGTGTCATTTTGTGCTGCCATTTTAGTGCAGTGTTTTACAGGGAGTGTTCTACAGTGAGTGTTCCGTGTTGTGGGAAGTGTTGCAAACGGCCATCATACTGTTGCTGGGTGTGATTTTTTTATCTCTTGCGAACAGAAACCAGACTGTAGCCATGTTTTTTAATTGTGTGTCACCTATCTTACTTGTCTGCTTCCTGTGTATTTTATTAACATTGCCAACCCCTTTGCTTTCTGTTTTAACTTTCCGCATTTTTCCGCCATTTTACATTTTAAGTCAACGTTTTTCTTGTTTCTTTAAAATGTCTGTAGGCTGTAGAGCAGCGTAATAAGCTGCTGCCAGCCCGCCCCCTTTGGGGGGGAATTGAAAATCAATAAAGAAAAAAAAAGGCAGACTAGTCTTCGTCCGGTGCTAATGGCAACCGCTGTAGCAGAGTATGCGAGAAGATATCACCAAAGCCGCTGTACTGCACCGCCGATCGAAGTACTAGCCGACCGAGAGGAACCTCATCTCTGGCTGGATCGACGGACGTCTACATCTATTGTACAACCAGCTATTGTATTGTAGAAGAAGTTACGTTCAATAAACTGTTGGAGAACACAACAGTAGCTTAGTTGGTAAGGGGCAAGAGACCCGTTCGGGAGGAGCGTGGTTCAGCTCCTCGTAGTGCCATCAAGCCGTAAGTTCGCCGCCCTTTCACTAAATCGTTAAGACGAATGCCGCGATTGTTTCATTGAAAAGAATGTAACCCGTTTTCGTTCCTGCAGGAATTCGTTTAACCCCAATCTCCAACAACCTCCCCATCGACCAAACGTTAAAACCACATCTCTCTGCTTCCTACTCATGTGCTTCATTTAAATGATCGTGATATACACTGTACAATAATGATATTGCTTCGAGCCACTAACTAGTAGAACCAAAGGTATACCAACAGTTCTAGCGCCTTGTTACCCAGCCATTTGTGCTACATCACGATTTTTGCGTATGATACACATAGTAAGTTTCTTATTTAAAGGATGCGAGTCCGAAACTGATTAAGTTCCATACGTGTTCGGAAGGACCGACAAGAAGAGCGTGCGCTTGGCGTGTCGAGACATCTGCCGCCCCCGGCAACTGCGCTGGTGCTCCTTCCGCTGGATCGCCGACAGAGGGGAAATTGAAAGCGCGGCGCAGTTTCCACCTGCCATAGCGACAAACAAGCATCTGTCCATGCCTGGCGCCAATTTCCTCCGCACGCGCTCCAGCACCAGCGTACGAATCGTAGGCGACAAATCGTGCCTGTCACCAGCACATTCCGAGCCATCTAACCCCGCTCGCGCAACACGGTCATTCTTTTACGATTTCGGTGGCAGTAATTTATTGTTATTTATAAACAATGTATGGCAATATTCAGCCGACGTATTCGCACGATGACATCAGATCATATAGACCTATTCCATGTTCCAGATCGCCGAAACAGGCTAGAGGGTTTTATTCACACGTCAACACGGAAGTTTCGCTAGTATTTTATTGAAAACGATTTTCAATATGGTTAACGCAATGTTTGCTAAACAGACAATTGGAGCAATGCTAGTAGAATCGAATTTAACCTCTGTTAATCAGCTAGAGACAGATCATGGCTACTGACTTCCACTGTGTGATTAGGCCTTTCTGATCCTAAGAGACAAATTTCTGCGTTTTCCAAGTAGTTATCTAATTTGGTTAACTGTTAGCGGCTGACGCAATATAAAGAGTATTTCCCACAGTATTAATTGCTCTTGTTCAATGCCTGTCTTCTCTAAATTTCGACCAAAATATATAAAATATGCTCTCTATAGCCATTAATCATATGAATGTTCTTCTTCCAACCAGTACACAATACTGAGCACTATGTTCTGGCACACAATAGTAAGGAGTAGATATAGAAAGATTTTAGTAAAACTCATTTATACAGCCACAGGCAAACTCACGTCAAGTCAGAGATGGAGGCAGAAACAGGAAGCTATCCGGTATATCTGAAGTGGGTCAGGTCGTCAATATATTGCGACACCCATCTGTTGAGTGCGGACACACATTTAGCAGAAAGGAGACTGTGACAGAAAAGCAAAGGAAGCCAGACAAACATATTCGTTACCCAGTAAGATATGTTGTAAGAAACGCTCTCTCTTTCCCAAGAACACAAAGCAAGGAACTCTCGCAGCAGTTAACAGCCTGTTGCCGGCCGGAGTTGACGAGCGGTTCTAGGCGCTACTGTCTGGAACCGCGCGACCGATACGATCGCAGGTTCGAATCCTGCCTCGGGCATGGATGTGTGTGGTGTTCTTAGGTTAGGTAGGTTTAGGTAGTTCTAGGGGACTGATGACCTCAACAGTTAAGTCTCATAGTGCTCAGAGCCATTTCAACCATTTGAACAGCCCGTTAAGTAAATGTAGCAGAATGAAGAGGACACATTAGATCATTATGAACCAAGCCTTATGTCATAGCCTCACGCCTGCTCCCTTTAGATACCCTAATTCTCCATCTCTTGTCGTGAGCTGATCGTTGGAATCGATGACATTCACAATAATAGTTCTCGATGCCATGAGTATGGTACTGTTGTGAATGTGAATGCTCCAGCACAGCCTATGAAACACACAAAGCTGTACTCTAGATGAAGTCTTCACGTGCTGAACATGCTGCTCACCACCTATCGTATACTAATGGAGGAACTGGCTGTCTACTGACAACACTACACGACAGGGTGCTGCCAGTACTGAGTAGTGGGCAAGGGGAACATCACCCCAAAGTACCGTTATCCAAGATGGTGGAAGGGTGGAATCACCTCAGGGATGGTGTGACCCAAGCGGCAGTGTCACCCCAAGGCACTGTTATCCAAGATGGTGGCCGTGACGCAAGTACGTGGCGTCACGTGACGTCAGCTGATGATGCGATTGACGTCATTCAAGATGGCTGCCATGTCGTCAGCAGATGGCGCGAGTACCGTAATCCAAGATGGTGGGAAAGTGCCACACCACCGGGCAGTAAGTTTGAATTTTGAAGGGAAGATAGGTCAATTGGGCTACTTCCACTAACCTAAGAAAATGGTGGGAAAGAAAGGCCACTGGTCTACCTCCACTAACCTAAGTCACCTGACAGCCACGTCTTCCTAGGAACTAGCGGCAAAAGGACTGAGCCTGTGCTGGACATAAGTCTTTCTTTAAACAATCAGAGGCAGTACCATCATCACGTGTGTTCGCCATCCTCTTGGAAAATGGGTGGGAATTTCGAATTTTGCTCTGCAGATGAAGGGAGTGAGTATTGTGCTGCCCCCACTATACGCTGCTCATGATGTCATTCAGTCCAAAAAGAAGTTGTTCAAATTTCTGTAAATTTGTTTTTAATTCTTATAAATTTCTTTACATTTATTATCTAGTCTCCCCCAGCCCCCTTATTCCCCGGGCATTCTGCAGGAGAAAAACTGCCAGGAAATGGAATCAACCTGTTCTGGGCTGCTGGAGACAGGAATGAGTGGACTATTTACTTCTTTAACAATTTATTTAGGGACGGATGTCACCTAGGTTGTTTATTACACTGATACAAAACACTCACCCTGTTGGCGGGGAGGAGGGGGGGGGGGTGGTTAAAATTGATGTGAAAAAGCAATCAGCCTGTTCTGGGCTGCTGAAGACAGGAAGGAGTGCACTTTATTTATTTTTTGAACAATTTATTTAGCCAAGGATTACACCTAATTTATTTATTATGCTGATGCAAAACACTCACCCTGACGTACTTCGAGTCATAATATACGCTTTACAGACCTGGAAACTACTCGTAAGTAATGCATTACACTGATGTGCAGAGGTGCAGACAACTTGTGAATTACCAAAATAATCCAGTACACACTATAAAGACATACAAACTACTCGTAGACCACCAAAATAATGCATGCAAGCACGCTCACAACACTTAAACACCTGAAAATAATTCAGTGCACAAACACTCAGTGCACGTAAAAAACTCAACTCATCAATGACTCAAACCCTGATTCTACGGGATGGAAAGCCTAAGTGCACCCCCTAACACATCGAAACTGTTCAGATGCGGGAGAGGAAGGTTAGGTTAGTGCACTTTACTTATTTTGCTCGGCAAACTGACTCAGTTATCAATCCTAATTAATTAATCACAAAGATCGGTCCTAATTTCGCAACTATGTGCATAGTGCTGCACAAGAAAGGCTTAAAATCGCTGGAAAAAAATTAGACCACTCGAAATCAGTGACAGAAACACTTAAACTCTACCCCACACATACAATCTAGGAGGAAAAACGTTGAACTGACTAGATCCTGGTGCTGGAAAGAAATGAATTTGAAAAGAAATGTGTTACCTGCAAGCATATAGCATCTATCCCTGTTTGACATCAGAGCTCACTACACACGCTACTAAAAATCGCCCTAACCAAAGCCAATACACGGAATCACAGCTGATGAAAAAAAAGGAATCACAGAACTAGGGGAAATAGTCGCCCTAAAAGGCTGTATTCTCATCCATATACAATCACAGACTACAGGATGGAACTACTACGCTGACAGTCTCACGGCCCACGCGGCCCCAGGCTGGCGACCCAGCCGAAAGCCTGGCTGAAATGCGTCGTGGCCGTGCTGGCGCCAAGGCAAAAGCGCCGGCTAGCCGCTACCTGCATTGATATGGTCGCATGCTTCGACAATACAGTAGCAGGTATAGAGATAACAGGACGGCTTTCCACTCAAATGTATTGTGTTTGTCATATAGTATAGTGACGCAGATGTCCCTAATGGCTATGAGGCGCCGCTGTCACTGGCCTCTCGTTCTGAGATGGAAAACACTCTGTTTGACGTCACGTAGTGTGCTTGAGCAGGGACTGGACGAGAGCCACAGTATCGTAGACAACTCACCCACCATCCTGTGCTCCATTATTGATTTAACATCAACTTGACTCCCATAATAAAGCAACTATTAAAAAACCGTAAGAAATGTCCTCTTTCCACGAAAATAGACAAAGTCAAGTATGACTTACTTTGATGAGCAAAATCGGTATAGTTTTCCACGTTCCACTGAGAAACTTGTCACGTCTGCGAAGACATTTTCATAGGAACTCTAAAAAGAAAATAGAGCAAACAGATATTTCTACTTGCTACTACAGATAATTTTCATATGTCGGACGATGCTGCTATGCGCTTATCTGTTTCCTTGTAAGACGTATTTCCCATTACTAACAATTATTTTATATAGGGCTGATGCAGGCACAGTATAATTTCTGAACCATGATCGGATATGAACAGTGGACGCTATACATTTCTGAAAAGCTATACTGTGCTCATATCACTCAGAGCCTGTGTTTTTTGGAAGTAGTTTTTACGGTTCATTAATATAGTTTCTCGTAGAGAAACCGAGAAGAAGGGTGTGTGCCATACGCTTGAAATATTAACAGCGCTTCATTCCATACAACTGATAGGTCGGACACAAAGCGATCTATTATAATAGCCCATTTTATGTACAGAACGTTCGAGCCTTAGGAGTGGATGTGTTCATGTTCTCTGTTACAAATACTTTCCAGGTTCTGATCCTAGGCTCTGGATTAATACTTTAATTTGATAGCTTGGTTGATTTACGTAAAAATGCTTCCAACTCCATCCATCAGGAGCTCCATCGCACATAAAAATCCCCTGTTTCTTGCTCTTCTTAACCGCCCACTATTACATCACAACACTTTTAAATATGTTACTATACGTCGACATGCGCGCATCTCGAGAAATCCTGTGCACTTGGATGGGCGAGGACTCGGCAAGCTGCATTTATTCACGAGATGTGGAATGTAGCGGTCTATTTCTGGTCAGTTGGATGCAGATTAAATCGGTAACAGTGCTGCAGAGCGTGATGGTCAATGACATTATGAGTGGTCTTTCAGTCTAATTTTACCCTAAGACTGCGAGAATGCTCTGTGACTCCCATCAGCATAGAGATAGATAGTAAATTAAGCACTATGCTCAAGGTGTTAGAAATATGTAGAGCGCTGTCTGATATACTTTGATGCTGTCTGTGTTCGAAAATCAACAATGAATGAACATACTGCACAGTCGCAATGATACTCCCAAAGTGGAGGGGGGGGGGGGGTTTAGCTATGATACTGGAACTGGGAATCATGCTCTCTCATCAATGGTCGGTGTTGAAATTACTGTAAAATTGCTACAATTGTAATGCTTATTACTTCATTACATTGGCGGTGTCTTTTCCGTCCCATTCGTCCAGTGGCATAGTGTTGGTTACCGTATAATCATTGATTGACAACACTTGTTTGAGTTGGAGAAAGAGTTTTGTGGATGGGTGACACCTTCTGAGGATGGCTAGCAAAGAAACAGTGATTGCGTACATGACTCCAACATGAGGAAGCAGTCGAAACGGAATGCAAAGCCATCAGCTATTCTGTCACTGTGACAGATGAGTTTCAATGTAGAGCTCGTGAATCACCTTGGGGCTGAGGTTTGGAAACTCCCTGCAACACTGAAAAACTTCCAGTTTCTATATGTTGTAGCTGACTTTTATTTAAATTCATCCAGTAAGTGTTTGGTGTGTTATGGTAGCAGCAGTAGCAACATGATTTACACTATGCGACGTCCAGTTTACTGCGAGAGGCCAACGAAATGTTTTGCAGCGTACAAAGCATGATAGAGCAGAAAAAAACTATATTTCAAATAACGAGACAGGGTCACAGGGAGCGTTTCTTGCGACTTACAGTATAGTTCACGGGATACGATCATCCTCCTACAGTACAGGTGATGAAACTTTAAACTGATCTGTGCAGTTGATCAGTACCTGCAAATTTAATAGGATCGCCACATGTGCTCGATGACTGCACACATGTCTAACATTCATGGTGGTGTCAGTCTGTTCTATATCGTGTCTCTCTACCACTTTCGCTCAACGACGCCCTAAGAGCGTTTTTCAGGGAATTGACTAGTTTGAACCTGGGACCTGTTGCTGGTAAGGATACGCCAGACCACATATGACATGTAGAATTCAGAAGAGTTCAGTGAGACTAGCGATGATATAACCAAATACTTAATGATTTCAGCGTCAGCTCCACTGCACTCCCTGTAAAAGAATCTTAATACTAACTAAATTTAGTGGAAGGGGTTCGAGGCTTTGCTATTTTTAGTTAACTGGTAAAATAACGTCGGAAAGCAGTTACGTTTACCATTGGAAATTTTATTCTACTCACAAAACCTTGTTTATAAATTGCACTATTGATAAAAGGAAATGTTTTAATACAGGATGGTAAAAACCAACTGTGTTCAACAAAAATGTGAACGAATATTCCCTGAATGGGTTTCCAAGTTCTACAATGGATCGAAGGATGACCTATGCCATATCACATCTATAATATAGGTTTAAATTAAGTTTCACAAAAGAGAAAACTATCAAATTGGACTACAGCGACCCTCAATTATCTTTAATTACTTATTTAACTTTTCGTAAATTACAGTGGCTGATTTGGCTTCTCAATAACTATATAACAGAAAAATCATCGCGTTTCAGATTTTTACTTCAAGTGGCAAATGTGAACACCATAAGCTTTAATTGACGATCGGCACTAGTATTACGCAAAAAAGGGGGTGTAACAGATGAGACTAGGGCAGTTCTGAGTGAAGCCTTATGCGTTCAAAATTGCGGCATCACGTGCGTTCATTACCTTGTCGGTGTTTAGGCAGCGTCAGGGAGGCGGCGGGCAGCAGAGCTCCGCTCACCTCGCCATCTCGGAAGCAACTCCTCTCCTAACTTCTCCTTACTACAATTTACCGAAGTTGGTTTTAAAAAAACTATCTGGCTGTGTTTTCATCTGGCCAATCAGGGTCCCAATGTTAACCTTAAGCTCCGCCTACAAAAATTCTGTCTATCCAATGTGAAACTTTATACTTTTCGTGGTGGGGCAATGTTTTTAAAGTTTGCAACGTAACAGAGACGCGAAAAAGTCTCGCGCTAAAACTTGCAGCCGGTGTGGTTCTTTTAGCGTTATCGTAAGATCTATACTGTTCTTCTGGAGGGCTCTATCTTTTAACACGGGCTGGGGGGTGGTCCTAACGTAACAGAGACGCGAAAAAGTCTCACGCTAAAACTTGCGGGTGGTGTGGCCCTTTTTGTGTTATCGTAAGATCTATACTCTTTCTCTGGAGGGCTCTATCTTTTAACATGGGCTGGGGGGTGGTCCTAACGTAACAGAGACGCGAAAATGTCACGCTAAAACTTGCAGCTGGCGTTGTCCTAGTGGTTAGCTGGAGACGTGAGTGTCCAGGCCGTCCCTTATCGTAGGGCCTTCTAGCTTAACACGGTTCTGCTCTCGGCTTCTGTTCTTGTTTGTCCCCTCAGAACTGCGTCTGTCTCGCAGTGGGAAGGTATGACATGCATTTCTTGTGTTAGTCTGTGGTATTCCATTTGCTCACTCGTTACTCGTATTACTTTGGTTTATTTAATGTCACGATTTATTCGGAGCTATGTGACATACTACTGGATTTGTTTATCATGTCAGAGTTTTCATGGAAGGTGTTGCATTTGCGTGACACCTTACACATGCGGTATTTGTTTTCGATATATGGGAGGAGGGATATGCGGTAAAAGTCTTACCAAGTTCTCTGTTGGATGAAGTTAGTGGAGCTTTTATAGTTCGTAATTTTTCTCTATTCGATGGTACAGAATAACGAAGATAGCATGTTGGTAAGATAGATATGAATGGACGCAGATCTGTAGTATTTGTAGGTAGTTTGGGAACACATCTCTGTGCAGTAGTAAAAATCTTTGTTCTCCTCGTAGTTTCTATTTCAAACGAATGGTCAAGACACAGTCCTGTCGCAGTAAGGCATCTTAGCCTGTTTGTACAAGTGTTGCAGAAAGTGGCAGATATATTTTCCCCGACTCCTACTCAGTTCCCACTTGAGTTGGAACGATCACATGCATAAAGCTAGAGATATGGCAGCGCTTGCAACTAGATGGGGTGCCAGAAATATGATTCACTAGTGGCTGTAATCAGTAAAGGACTTCTCCATAGGATCCTGTGCAGATATGTGGTTGCATGGGAGGACTTGTTTCCAACACTCGGACAGCATATCTAGCAGATAGCGTAGCATTAGAGATTTGAAAATCTAGTATACATTTCTTACGACCTCAATCAGCACTTCTTCCACTGTTTGTTATCCTTCCCAGTCAAGCATCGGGTATAGACCAGTAGATATTTCACTGAACCTCAGACATGGCATCAAGACAGAATTTGTTACAAATGCTGGAGAAATATCTAGCGGCGGTGGCTTTAAGGGGTTGAAAATCTATCTCCAGATGAGCGCGTATTAATGGTTAATCTTAACCAGACGTACGCAAACATCGCAGTACCCACATCCTGCGACACCTCACTTTAGTGAATACTAACCCTCATGCAGAGATGGCAGTAGATCTTTTGTGTTGGCCATCATGCCGGTGTGGGCGTGGAGGGGCTCCACCTCTGAAAAAGGGGGTTGAAAATACCACGTCCCTTGCCAAATTACTTTCTAAATTGGGTAATGTTATTGCGAGCTTAAGCCGTCGGCGATATGTAACCGCGCTACTGGTCTGATACTATATACTCAAGCGAAATCTGTCTACACTCCTGGAAATGGAAAAAAGAACACATTGACACCGGTGTGTCAGACCCACCATACTTGCTCCGGACACGGCGAGAGGGCTGTACAAGCAATGATCACACGCACGGCACAGCGGACACACCAGGAACCGCGCTCTTGGCCGTCGATTGGCGCTAACTGCGCAGCATTTGTGCACCGCCGCCGTCAGTGTCAGCCAGTTTGCCGTGGCATACGGAGCTCCATCGCAGTCTTTAACACTGGTAGCATGCCGCGACAGCGTGGACGTGAACCGTATGTGCAGTTGACGGACTTTGAGCGAGGGCCTATAGTGGGCATACGGGATGACGGGTGGACGTACCGCCGAATTGCTCAACACGTGGGGCGTGAGGTCTCCACACTACATCGATGTTGTCGCCAGTGGTCGGCGGAAGGTGCACGTGCCCGTCGACCTGGGACCGGACCGCAGCGACGCACGGATGCACGCCAAGACCGTAGGATCGTACGCAGTGCCGTACGGGACCGCACCACCACTTCCCAGCAAATTAGGGACACTGTTGCTCCAGGAGTATCGGCGAGGACCATACGCAACCGTCTCCATGAAGCTGGGCTACGGTCCCGCACACCGTTAGGCCGTCTTCCGCTCACGCCCCAACATCGTGCAGCCCGCCTCCAGTGGTGTCGCGACTGGCGTGAATGGAGGGACGAATGGAAACGTGACGTCTTCAGTGATGAGAGTCGCTTCTGCCTTGGTGCCAATGATGGTCGTATGCGTGTTTGGCGCCGTGCAGGTGAGCGCCACAATCAGGACTGCATACGACCGAGGCACACAGGGCCAACACCCGGCATCATGGTGTGGGGAGCAATCTCCAACACTGGCCGTACACCTCTGGTATCGTCGAGGGGACACTGAATAGTGCACGGTATATCCAAACCGTCTTCGAACCCATCGTTCTACCATTCCTAGACCGGCAAGGGAACTTGCTGTTCCAACAGGACAATGCACGTCCGCATGTGTCCCGTGCCACCCAACGTGCTCTAGAAGGTGTAAGTCAACTACCCTGGCCTCAAAATCTCCGGATCTGTCCCCCATTGAGCATGTTTGGGACTGGATAAAGCGTCGTCTCACGCGGTCTGCACGTCCAGCACAAACGCTGGTCCAACTGAGGGGCCAGGTGGTAATGGCATGGCAAGCCGTTCCACAGGACTACATCCAACATCTCTACGATCGTCTCCATGGGAGAATAGCAGCCTGCATTGCTGCGAAAGGTGGATATACACTGTACTAGTGCCGACATTGTTCTTGCTCTGTTACCTGTGTCTATGTGCCTGTGGTTCTGTCAGTGTGATCATGTGATGTATCTGACCCCAGGAATGTGTCAATAAAGTTTCCCCTTCCTGGGACAATGAATTCACGGTGTTCTTATTTCAATTTCCAGGAGTGTATATTGAGTGAAAGGCACTGGTTTTAGCTCACGCAGGGTGGCGTGAGGTCTGGAACATGACAAGGGAATTAGAATTGAGAAAAGCGGACGTAGCTGTTGGAATACTGAACTTTAATCCATTAATGACGAACGTCGCTCTTTATGGTACATGATTCACAATATCAATAGTACGGATACTGGCGCCTTGCTAGGTCGTAGCAAGTAACGTAGCTGAAGGCTGTGCTAACTATCGTCTCGGCAAATGAGAGCGTAGAAGTCAGTGAACCATCGCTAGCAAAGTCGACTGTACAACTGGTGCAAGTGCTAGGAAGTCCCTCTAGACATGCCGTGTGGCGGCGCTCGGTCTGCAATCACTGATAGTGGCGACACGGGGGTCCGACGTATACTACCGGACCGCGGCCGATTTAAAGGCTACCACCTAGCAAGTGTGGTGTCTGGCGGTGACACCACAGAAATGATAGAGGATGTAGATGAAGATGATATGGGAGCTATGATACTGCGTGAAGAGTTTGACAGAGCACTGAAAGACCTGATTCGAAACAAGGCCCCGGGAGTAGATAACATTCCATTAAAACTACTGACAGCCTTGGGAGGGCCAGCCCTGACAAAACTCTACCATCTGGTGGGCAAGATGTATGAGTCAGGTGAAATACCCTCAGACTTCAAGAAGAATATAGTAATACAAGGAGGCATTGATGGGAGTATATACATTGTTAATTTATACAGGATCTTTATGATAGCTCCCCTCTGAATAGCATTTCCTGGAGTCGAGAACAAGCAGGCAGTTTGGTTATTTAACAGTAAATTTTACAGTGGACATTTGGGGCTTGGAAGCCAAGTACAGCTATAAGGGACAGGAACATCACGAGTCACTTAACTGGGACAGAGTACAAGCTGGTACCAAGAATTTCTCACACCGGTGTGCAGACAATGCTTTCGGTTGAAGAGACGAAAAAACTGCCTACCTGCCTACCTGGATCTACCTGTTAGGCGTTTCTGGCTATGGCAGGAACAGGAACACAAGAAAGAAATGGGTTGCGTGGTGAAGGCATTTCGACAGTGTCCTGTAAACCCCCGTTGCATAATAAGATGCGGTCACAAAAAATCTGTGAGTTATATATTCACCTTGGACAAGACGCTATGGATGGAGCTGTCAGGTGCCGTCGTCCTTCTGCCTGCCGAAATTTTTGGTATGCCTCAGGCGTTTGGAAGAATTTTAGGATGAAACGCAACATTTAGGGTGGTTCAAAAATGGTCTATGTTGGGACGCAAAAGCACTTGTCCTAGTTTAGCCGAATCATCTGGTCAGACAAGCTTTAAGTTTGTCCCATCCTGATAACGATCTCTGTGATAAATGTGTTGTTCACTTGAGGTGTAAATGGAAACTCCAAACATTCTGCCTAAAGTGACTATGAGGAAAAAAATTGGGGTGCGTAACGTCTTCTCCCGCCTGCAAAGAAATTTAGGTGTCACCAGTTTGCTACTTCTCCATCAGGAAAAGAATATTATTAACTTAGGTAGAATTTGATGGAGGGTGGAGCAGACAAGCGAGAGGGAAGACAGGGAGCTCGTGGAGTCTTTTAATTGGCACAAAAGCCTTGTAAGGGTAGTTGTGTGGGTAATTTTTTCGAGTTTACCAAGGTTTACGGTTCAAAGCAAGGGGAAACTGCAGCCATAGTTATTCCTGAGGGCATGCAGCTCAACTCCGTAGTTAAATGATGATGGCGTCCTCCTCCAAAGGTAAAATAGTTCCCCTTTTGCATCTCTGGTTGGAGACTACTCAGAAAGATGTTGTCATCATGAGAAACAAAACTGGCATTCTACTTATTGAAACATGGAATGTTAGATCCCTTAAACGGGCAGGTAGATTTGAGAATTTACAAATGGAAATATATAGAGTCGCGATTGGTGAAGCTCAGTGTCAGAAGGAGCAGGACTTATGGTCAGGTGAATACGTGGTCACAAATACAATGTATAATAGGGATAATGAAGGAGTTGGTTTCATAATAAATAAGAAAATTTCACAACCTGCGACACCGTCGCGAAAAAACAATTACCCACATATGTAATAAGTTTCTTTCTATTTACGTCTACTGTCACAAACTTTTTGTTAACAGATTACCGGTTTCGGTCTTAATGACCATCATCAGATTTGTTTCATACAAACAAAGTGCTAATGTACTGCAGCCATACATTTGACGATGCCATTACGGCTGCAGTACATTGGGACATTGTTTTTATGAAACAGATCTGATGATGGTCATAAAAGACCGAAACCGGTAATCTGTGAACAAAACGTTTGTGACCAAAGGCGTAAATTAAAGGAAAATAAGAAAATAGGAATGTAGGTAACCTACTATGAGCAGTGTAGCAAATGCATTATTGTAGCCAAGATAGACACAAAGTCCGCGCCTGCCACAGTAGTACAAGTTTACATGACAACTAGCTGAACAGTATGATTAGATAAAGGAAATTATTGAGATAGGTAAAGGAGACGAGAATTTAATTGTGATAGCACACTGGAATTTGATAGTAGGAAAAGGAAGAGAAGGAAAAATATCAGGTGAATATGGACTGGAGGAAATGAGTGAAAGAGGAAGCCGCCTGGTAGAATTTAGCGATAAGGCTTAATGTAATCATCGTCAACACTTGATTTTGAATCATAAAAGAAGCTTGTATATGTGGAATAAACCTGGAGACAACAGAGTGTCTCAGGTTAATTAAATAATGGTTAGACAGAGATCCGGAATCATATTTTAAATTATAAGACATTTTCAGGAGCAGATGATGTCTCTGACCAGAATTTATTAGTTATGAATTGTAGATTAAAACTGAAGAAACTGGGAAAAGGCAGGAACTTAAGGAGATGGGACCTGGATAAGTTAAACGAACCGAAGGTTGCTGAAACCTTCAGAGGAAGCTTCAGGGTAGGGCTGAATAGATCAGAGAGAAAGAAATCAGTACAAGAAAAAGGGTGGGTAAATTTAAGAGATGAAATAGTGAAGGCAGCACAGGACCAAATAGGTATGAGGACAAAGTCTAGTAAGAATCCTTGGATAACACAAAAGATACGAATTTAATTGATGGGAGAAGAAAATTTAAAAATACAGTAAATATAGCAGTCGAAACGGAACAGAAACGTCTAAGAAATGAGATTGACAGGAAGTGCAGCAATGTCTGAAGGACAAATTTAAGGATTTAGAGGCATATTTCACCAGGGGAGATTAATGAGGAGTTTGGCGGAAAGAGAAGCCGCTGTATTAATATCAAGAGATCAGATGGTAAACCAGTCCAGAGGAGAGAAGGGAAAACAGAAAGGTGGAAGCAGTATATGTTGTTGTTGTTGTTGTTGTTGTTGTTGTCTTCAGTCCTGAGACTGGTTTGATGCAGCTCTCCATGATACTCTATCCTGTGCAAGCTGCTTCATCTCCCAGTACCTACTGCAACCTACATCCTTCTGAATCTGCTTAGTGTATTCATCTCTTGGTCTCCCTCTACGATTTTTACCCTCCACGCTGCCCTCTAATGCTAAATTTGTGATCCCTTGATGCCTCAAAACATGTCCTACCAACCGATCCCTTCTTCTAGTCAAGTTGAGCCACAAACTTCTCTTCTCCCCAATCCTATTCAATACCTCCTCATTAGTTACGTGATCTACCCACCTAATCTTCAGCATTCTTCTGTAGCACCACATTTCGAAAGCTTCTATTCTCTTCTTGTCCAAACTAGTTATCATCCATGTTTCACTTCCATACATGGCTACACTCCAAACAAATACATACATAAACGACTTCCTGACACTTAAATGTATATTCGATGTTAACAAATTTCTCTTCTTGAGAAACGCTTTCCTTGCCATTGCCAGTCTACATATTATATCCTCTCTACTTCGACCATCATCAGTTATTTTACTTCCTAAATAGCAAAACTCCTTTACTGCTTTAAGTGTCTCATTTCCTAATCTAATTCCCTCAGCATCACCCGATTTAATTTGACTACATTCCATTATCCTCGTTTTGCTTTTGTTGATGTTCATCTTATATCCTCTTTTGAAGACACTGTCCATTCCATTCAACTGCTCTTCCAAGTCCTTTGCCGTCTCTGACAGAATTACAATGTCATCGGCGAACCTCAAAGTTTTTATTTCTTCTCCATGAATTTTAATACCTACTCCACATTTTTCTTTTGTCTCCTTTACTGCTTGCTCAATATGCAGATTGAATAACATCGGGGATAGGCTACAACCCTGTCTCACTCCTTTCCCAACCACTGCTTCCCTTTCATGCCCCTCGACTCTTATGACTGCCATCTGGTTTCTGTACAAATTGTAAATAGCCTTTCGCTCCCTGTATTTTACCCCTGCCACCTTCAGAATTTGAAAGAGAGTATTCCAGTCAACATTGTCAAAAGCTTTCTCTAAGTCTACAAATGCTAGAAACGTAGGTTTGCCTTATCTTAATCTTTCTTCTAAGATAAGTCGTAAGGTCAGTATTGCCTCACGTGTTCCAACATTCCTACGGAATCCAAACTGATCCTCCCCGAGGTCCGCATCTACCAGTTTTTCCATTCGTCTGTAAAGAATTCGCGTTAGTATTTTGCAGCTGTGACTTATTAAACTGATAGTTCGGTAATTTTCACATCTGTCAGCACCTGCTTTCTTTGGGATTGGAATTATTATATTCTTCTTCACCTGTCTCATACATCTTGCTCACCAGCTGGTAGAGTTTAGTCATGACTGGCTCTCCCAAGGCCGTCAGTAGTTCTAATGGAATGTTGTCTTGTTTCGACTCAGGTCTTTCAGTGCTCTGTCAAACTCTTCACGCAGTATCTTACCTCCCATTTCGTCTTCATCTACATCCTCTTCCATTTCCGTAATATTGTCCTCAAGTACATCGCCCTTTTATAAACCCTCTATGTACTCCTTCCATTTTTCTGCCTTCCCTTCTTTGCTTAGAACTGGGTTGCCATCTGAGCTCTTGATATTCATACACGTGGTTCTCTTCTCTCCAAAGGTCTCTTTAATTTTCCTGTAGGCAGTATCTATCATACCCCTAGTGAGATAAGCTTCTACATCCTTACATTTGTCCTCTAGCCATCCCTGCTTAGCCATTTTGCACTCCCTGTCGATCTCATTTTTGAGACGTTTGTATTCCTTTTTGCCTGCTTCATTTACTGCATTTTTATATTTTCTCCTTTCATCAATTAAATTCAATATTTCTTCTGTTACCCAAGGATTTCTAGCACCCCTAGTCTTTTTACCTACTTTATCCTCTGCTGCCTTCACTACTTCATCCTTCAGAGCTACCCATTCTTCTTCAACTGTGTTTCTTTCCCCCATTACTGCCAATTGTTCCCTTATGCTCTCCTTGAAACTCTGTACAACCTCTGGTTCTTTCAGCTTATTCAGATCCCATGTCCTTAAATTCCCACCTTTTTGCAGTTTCTTCAGTTTTAACCTACAGGTCATAACCAATAGATTGTGGTCAGAGTCCACATCTGCCCCTGGAAATGTCCTACAATTTAAAATCTGATTCCTAAATCTCTGTCTTACCATTATATAATCTATCAGATACCTTTTAGTATCTCCAGGATTCTTCCATGTACACAACCTTCTTTTATGATTCTTGAACCAAGTGTTAGCTATGATTAAGTTATGCTCTGTGCAAAATTCTACCAAACGGCTTCCTCTTTCATTTCTTAGCCCCAATCCATAATCACCTACTATGTTTCCTTCTCTCCCTTGTCCTACTGACGAATTCCGGTCACCCATGACTAGTAAATTTTCGTCTCCCTTCACTACCTGAATAATTTCTTTTATCTCATCATACATTTCATCAATTTCTTCATCATCTGCAGAGCTAGTTGGCATATAAACTTGTACTACTGTAGTAGGCATGGGCTTTGTGTCTATTTTGGCCACAATAATGCGTTCACTATGCCGTTTGTAGTAGCTTACCCGCATTCCTATTTTCCTATTCATTATTAAACCTACTCCTGCATTACCCCTATTTGATTTTGTATTTATAACCCTGTATTCGCCTGACCAAAAGTCTTGTTCCTCCTGCCACCGAACTTCACTAATTCCCACTATATCTAACTTTAACCTATCCATTTCCCTTTTTAAATTTTCTAACCTACCTGCCCGATTAAGGGATCTGACATTCCATGCTCCGATCCGTAGAATGCCAGTTTTCTTTCTCCTGAGAAAGACGTCCTCCTGAGTAGTCCCCGCCAGGAGATCCGAATGGGGGACTATTTTACCTCCGGAATATTTTACCCAAGAGGACGTCATCATCATTTAATCATACAGTAAAGCTGCATGTCCTCGGGATAAATTACGGCTGTAGTTTCCCCTTGCTTTCAGCCGTTCGCAGTACCAGCACAGCAAGGCCGTTTTGGTTAATGTTGCAAGGCCAGATCAGTCAATCATCCAGACTGTTGCCCCTGCAACTACTGAAAAGGCTGCTGCCCCTCTTCAGGAACCACATGTTTGTCTGGTCTCTCAACAGATACCCCTCCGTTGTGGTTGCACCTACGGTACGGCCATCTGTATCGCTGAGGCACGCAAGCCCCCCCACCAACGGCAAGGTCCATGGTTCATGGGGGGAAGCATACAAGGGAGCTCAACGTGAAAGCAATTCAGTCTGCAGCTCGTGGTCGTGCGGCAGCGTTCTCGATTCCCACGCCCGGGTTCTCTGCTTCGATTCCCGGCGGGGTCAGGGATTTTCCCTGCCTTGTGATGACTGGGTGTTGTGTGATGTCCTTAGGTTAGTTAGGTTTAAGTAGTTCTAGGGGACTCATGGCCATAGATGTTAAGTCCTATAGTGCTCAGAGCCATTTGAACCATTTTTGAAAGCAATTCAATAGAAAGGGTAGTTCAGTGCCGTATGGCCGTATGAATGACTCAAACAGGTCTACGGTATGACCGGCGAATGGGAGTGTCCTTCGCTGGAATTTGCTGAGATTTCAGGGCTCCGTCAGAGATCAATTGCTATCCATCTATCACCAGCCTGAGACTTTTCATATTTCTAGACCGCGATAACGAATTACAGGCGCCGCACATCACAACCCTGTGCACCCTACCACCACTACAATCATCTGAGACAGCGCTACGCAATGAGAAAAGGTTACAGTACTGGTGCTCCGACTTGTTAGGGCAAACAGGATCACAGTCTCACCTCTTGTTCTTAGCAGCACCAACGTACTATAACTTCTGTGCAGTATAAATCCACGGAAGCTTTTTCAGCCTCATATATAATTTCAGATTGCGTTATCCATGCTTAAGGCAACGGCCTTGCCGCAGTGGATACACCGGTTCGCGTGAGATCACCGAAGTTAAGCGCTGTCGGGCGTGGTCGGCACGTGCATGGGTGACCGTCCAGGCCGCCATGCGCTGTTTCCATTTTTCGAGGTGCAATTGAGGAGCTACTCGACCGAATAGTAGCGGCTTCGGTCTAGAAGACCATCATAATGACCGGGAGAGCGGTGTGCTGACACCATGCCCCTCGCATCAGCATTCTCCATGAGGATGACACAGCGGTCGTATGGTTCCGGTAGGCCACTCGCGGCCTGAAGACGGAGTTATCCATGTTTGAGTCAGAGTGAACAGATTAAACAGATAAACCTTAGTCCCTGCCAACACTGGAGTGTTAATTATTTTTTGCTTCTATTTGTGTTGCAATCAATTCTCTTAAATTTGTTGTTTGTCCTATACTTTTGCCACTTTTTTAATAAAAGATTAATCCTGTGTTGATGTATTAATCACTCATCAGTAATTGACTACAATAATGACATGGCCACCATTTCAATAAATTATTTCAGCATTCAAGCTTTATTTAAGATTCTGATGAAAGTGATAATCTCAAATGCAGGCTGGCAACAACAACCACTGTCAGTGGGCAGTATCAATTTAGCGTCCGCAGCGGTAGCGTTCTCGCTTCCCACGCCCGGTTCAAAATGGTTCAAATGGCTCTGAGCACTATGGGACTCAACTGCTGTGGTCATTAGTCCCCTAGAACTTAGAACTACTTAAACCTAACTAACCTAAGGACATCACACACATCCATGCCCGAGGCAGGATTCGAACCTGCGACCGTAGCAGTCGCGCGGTTCCGGACTGCGCGCCTAGAACCGCGAGACCACCGCGGCCGGCCCCACGCCCGGGTTCCCGAGTTCGATTCCCGGCGGGGTCTGGGATTTTCTCTACCTCGTGATGATTGGGTGTTGTGTGCTGTCCTTAGGTTAGTTAGGTTTAAGTAGTTCTAAGTTCTAAGTTCTAGGGGACTGATGACCATCGATGTTAAGTCCCATAGTGCTCAGAGCCAATCAATTTAGCAGACGCATTGACAGGTAGACACTCGCAAGACTTGCAAGATAATGTGGTTATTGTCAAAGCGTAGCTTTTCAAACCAAACGACTAGACTTGTGTAGTCTTGCAACACACAGAATAGACTCTAACCTAACCTAACCTTACCTTACCTCCTAGACCCTGCCAAAAACTGACGAATGAGATCGCAAGCGCCTTGACCAAGCTGTCGGCCGACGTTATCGGGCGACCTCTGGTGGCAGCGTCTGACGACAGTGATCGTTGGCGCTGTGAACACAACTTGAAGCTGGTTTATACTGTAAGTGCCAACGGGTATATTTTTCGTAGGAAGACATTTAAACCGTAACAAAGTGGAAACAAGCTGCTCGCTAGTCGCGCAGGGCGGAACTGCCCATTGCACCAAACTGACACTCCGTCTGCCAAAGCGGCGCGGACAACCACAGTACGTATCCACCACAGATACAAATTCCAGTTCACACCCTAGACAATTAGTGTTCCCCTTCTAAATTGGGATTTATATCTGGGAGAGAGAAGCACTGTCGCAGTCCGTGCCTCTGTGGCGGCCACATTGCCAGTGTGCTGCAACGGATGGAAACCTTGACTAGCAACATAAACAACGTCATTAATACGGAGAGCTCCAAAAGCATTTAAGAAAGTAACTAAATTGTTAATTGTTTTAAGTTAAATTTGTGCAAACTGAGGTCTCAAGCGTCCTTTGAAGAATCAGAAAAACAAATTTCGTCTTGCGGTGGCGCGGTTCTTTCTGTCCCTTTACGACGAACTTGTACGTACCTGTGAACATTGTCTCAGCGTATCATCAGTAGGGAAGCCGAGCGAGTCCTACTGTATTTCGACGTGAACCAGGCTGCAATTAAAGTCACTAATCTACGTTTCGGGAGAAAGTTTTCACAAGAAATGAAACGTTGGAAATTTTGTCCTCAATTAATATATTCTGAAACTTAGGTGAACAAGTATCACTGCCAAGCCAGTGCTAGTGTTAACACAGTCACTCACAATCCCTTTCACTCACGTTGGCAAGTTTATGGTGTTGCACTTCCCGACAACGTAATAGCAACAAAAATACTGATTGTTTTTGATTGAGAATGCTCGCCAAATATTAAGTCTGTCAGTACCAAATGCAGTCACAGTTTTTAGCCACCGACCAGCTCAATACGCCACACGGAATATATGTCTTTTCTCGTCACAAAATTCACTTAAAAATTTCCGAAATTTCTACACGCCCATCGGAATAATTACGCCGTCACTTTACCACACTTTTTGTGTATGAAACACTGCTAGATCCAGCAACTTATCGTTTCCATCGCAACTACCAGTACACACGTCCGAACTGTTTCATGGCTACGCTCCCACTCTTCTCTAGAATACTCTAAGTCTTCTCTATCATCAGAGAAAGGCGCGCGAAGAATATTGCTTAACCATTGGTCAGTTTATTCAACAGCCAATAGCAAAACAACATTCTGCCGCGTCAGTCCGCACTTTTCATCAATAACCAATCGCAAAATAGTAAACCTAACGACTGCACTTTTTACCGACGTAATTATATGCTTAAGTTTTGCTTATTCATAAAGTTATTTACTATTGTTATTTATACCTGAATTAACTTTCCTTTTTTACCATAAACTTACTTTACAAATCTATTCTACAAAAATTCCCTTTGTCCACATCCATACATCTTCGAAATGTTCCCACACTAAATCCCACTACATAACTCGTTAAACAGTTATCTTCATATTAACCTTAAACCACACTTCTTTCATACCGCTAAAACACATTTATAATATTTTACCTACACAAAAAGACATAATTAAACTTTATGAAACTACTAAAACAGATTATGAAAAATATTCAATTACTTTAGTGCACTCTAGTGGGCACAATCGAAACTAAATCAGTCCCCTATCCAATATTGTCCTCTATCGGCTGATACATAAACCACGTGCGCGTCCAGTCTCGCGTCACCATCTGTCACTATCCAGCTCTGAGACACATCTCCCACTTAACCGCCTCCAAGGCAGGATCGGTATACGGCGCTACGCTCAGTCTCCTTAGCGCAGCGGCTGGCATCGCTTCCTCGCGGGTGGGCAGCGCTGCGCGCCAGTCTTCCGCGACAGATTTTGCTCGCGGTCGGTGGGTTTGCACTGAGGTGCGGCTTGTAGCTGCACTTACAGAACTTTTTAATTTTTTTTTTTTAGCTTTTGAGAAACGAGAATGTGGTGTCGGACTCCTGGGTGCAACCCTTTTATTTCGCATGTCACCACATATGATAAAAACACCCGAAGTAACACACAAACGTAAACAGAACGATGATAACGAAATGCGCAAATTCGTGCACACTACTAGCCAGAAAACTTCTGGATTCTATTGGGATTCTATTGCACAAGACTCGATTCGTCTTGACATATTCGGTTAATCTTTTGTCATCACAGAGATCGGCCTACAATAAGTAAACAACACACGACATCGAGTGAAACCAAACTTCTTGAAGGCAGCAAATGATCATTGCAACTGGTTCAATATAGAAATAAAAAATGCGAACCAGACGGAGTGCAGCGGTATCGTTACAGTCAGCACTGTTGAAGGCCGTAGTTTTAAATCTCACTATGTGGTAATCAAATTTTTATTCTTAAATATTTTTCAAAATAACTCTGAGTATTATCATCATTATTTTCAATAAATTGGATCAATGTAATTTTTTTACTTTTACCCTTTTGTTGCATAATTTTCATTATCATATGACTTTTATCATTTTCTTCTACTGTTCTACCTGAGTTTTTTTGGAATCTGCCTGTGACGTGTAAATCAGTTCCAACCAGGACTGCTAATTGCTCGGTAACGCATCAGAAGGCGTAGTAAAGGCGAAAAGTTACAGCTAGCTTTTAGCGCTGAAACTGATTTTTTTTCTATTTTGAGTTTGCTCGTGCAGGTCAGCTTTAATCGCCTTGAGCAAAGAGATGGTGATTAGTGGATCTGCCGCAGGTTGCTGACCGCTGTTTCCTCCGACACATTGCGCATCATGGGGTTGTGGTTAGGTTAGGACGTGAGAGTAAATTCAGGAGAAGAAGCCGCGTTGTCTGCCGGAGTCCAGTCAGTGGTCATTTAAAAGCAGCAGTGGACAGAGTACCCAGCGTTCCCGCCATACTTGATAGCAGCACTTTTCAACATTGCTCCGCGTTACAAGAACTGCACTTCAGCATTTGTGAAGTGACCCGCCGTATGCAAGTGTCGCTTTTAACCGAGCGGCAATCGGCAGTCGATGTGTCAACACCGAAGCGCCAAGTGACAGGCGTCACTTGTGAAGCAATTTTGTCGTTGACGTACGCGACACCTGCTATTGCACAGAGACCCACGACTGGAGTCACCGAAACGACTGTCAGTGCAAAGGTCACTAGCACTGCACGGAACCAACGATTGCAGATACAGAAATGGCCACCTATGAAAGACAAGAATACATACATACATACTTCCGCCCCAATGTATTCATTGCTAATGAAACACCATTGCTTTGGGGCTTCTGTTTGTCATTTTTGTGTAAGATTTATCAGCTAGTTGTGGTTACAAAAGAATTAATAAAACTTGTCGTTATTTTGTAAACTTAAATACGTCGCTATTCTGATTCATACTTCCTTAAATGTTCACCGTTTTTATTTTACTGAGGTGGTACATGAGCACACCAACAATTTAAAGTTCAATCACATTAAATTAATTATTTTGATTATTAATTTGAGTCCCGAAAGTTACAGCAGGCATAGGTAACAAAAATGCCATGAGTAAATTCACTAATTCATGCATAAAAATTAAGTAGCTCAAGATTTGAAGGGTGCTGAGGAGATAATACATTTTCTTTATGTAAAATGTTACACAGACGTGAGAATATTATGAAAAGGAAAGTTGCTACTCACATTTTGCGGGGATGCTGAGTACCAGATAGGCACAACAAAACGTCTCTCATAATTAAAGCTTCCGGCCATTAAGGCCTTCGTCAACAACAGACGACAGACGCGTATACACACACACACACACACACACACTCGGGCGCGCGCTCGCAAATGCATCTCGCACAAACGACTCGTGTATTGAGTCATGTGTGCAAGTAGCGTTTGCGTGTGTCTGTATGTGTGTGTGTGTGTGTGTGTGTGTGTGTGTGTGTGTGCAATGGCCGAAAGCTTTGATTGTGAGAGACGTTTTGTTGTGCCTATCTGTGACTCAGCATCCCTGCTATATGGTGAGTAGCAACTTTCCTTTTCATAATATTGTTACATTCCATCCTGGATTTTCCATTGTTTGATTACATAGATGTGACTTGGACCAAGACACAAGGGAAAGACTCAGACGCAAACCTTAAACCTAGTCTATTGCAGACAGCTCAGAGGGTCTGTCTGTCTGCTGACAAGAACAGCCATGAAGGGGACCGAGTACTGTAACCAATAATGACGAAAGACCAACCAAAAGCCGGTCTCAAAAGAAACACAAAAAGCGAAGCTGACACCCAGAGATGCTGAGCAGATCGCGCCTTTAACGCACGAGGAGGAAAAACAGGTCAGTACTTCGTTAAGTGAGATACAACTGAAAAACTCAGTTAGAAAACTCTCCCTGCAGAAAGCGTTGGAATAAATCTTGTGGATGTTAGCATAAAATCTAAAGCTTTATTTGTATGTACAACGTAAAAATTATGGAAAAGATCATTCAATAGCTTACCATCTCACTTACTCAACAAAATCAATGTAAGCTAGCCTATAAACGTGCATCGGATATCATCACCTGAAACAATTTTTAATCAAGTTCAGTTCTGTACAGGTAAACATTTCGCCGAAGAATATGGTGAAGATATAGGAAATATGTCTTAAACTGATAGAAAAACAAAGTAAAACTGAGATCCAAATACATTTTCCTGCCTACCAGTGGAAAGCCATCTGGCAAATGTCAGCTGTCGGAATCTACAATAAAATGTGAAGGCAGCCTGGTAGAAAGTAACTAACAGAAATGTATCGATGAGCTCAAGACTTTATGATGTCTACCAACAGACTCACCCTTGTGTCCACCTTGTAATTTAATCGACAGAGAAGAACACAGATTTGTGTGTAAAGAAGTAACTGAAATTCAGTAGGCTGTCAATCAGAAGCTAGAAAGTAAAAAAAGAACAGCTCCAAAATACGCCAGGAGATTTTCTAAAGCCAGATAATGACCCATACCCAAACATAAAACGCAACACTGCGAACTGGATCGAAGCACATATAATACACTACATTCTGACAAAAGAAAATAAATGCAAGGAAGATTTCTGCCTGTATCTCACTACAGAGCATCACAAACCAAGAAATATAAGAATACGTACGCAAATTTCTTAAAATTTTGATTCGATAACAAAAAGAGGTAACCTCCTGAAATGGACTGGAAAAAAGAAAACTAAATAAAAGTTAACTGGAAAGTTTCAACAGATATCCAAAAATCTGACAGTCTATCACCAGTGGATGTACGTTGAAAGTTGAAGACATTTTATATACACGGACCCCGATGAAACAGAAAGGTGTTTTTCTACAACTATCCTACTTACTTTGACAGGGTTCCGATGTGGTTGGGATTTGATAGCGAAATTTCCCGGGTACTGATAATCGGAATGCCACACCACATAGTTTTGCAAGTTTTCATGGATGTGCCAGAACATTATAGCACACCGCTCTACGCCAACACCCCGTCGTTTTCTGCTGCTGCCTGAATCAAAGTGCAAGGGTAAAACACTGCTGCACCAGTGTAGAGTTGTTAAACGATATTCACAGCTTCCGGTTCTTAGGTGCATCATCGTTTGTGGTATACATGGTCGTAGTTGATTTCATTTGAATAGAGTTGGGCCTCATAATGGATTCATGTAAACAAAGTGAGAGTGCGATGTAAAAGTGATTAATTTCGGGGGGGGGGAACTTGTTTAGCTTCCACCCCAATGTATTCATTGCTAATGAAACACCATTGCTTTTGTGACTTCTGTTTGTCATTTTTGTGTAAGATTTATCAGCTAGTCGTGGTTACAAAAGAATTAATAAAACTTGTCGTTATTTTGTAAACTTAAATACGTCGCTATTCTCATTCATACTTCCTTAAATGTTCACCGTTTTTATTTTACTGAGGTGGTACATGAGTACACCAACAATTTAAAGTTCAATCATATTAAATTAATTATTTTGATTATTAATTTGAGTCCTGAAAGTTACAGCAGGCATAGGTAACAAAAATGCCATGAGTAAATTCACTAATTCATGCATAAAAATTAAGAAGCTCAAGATTTTAAGGGTGCTGAGGAGATAATACATTTTGTTTATGTAAAAGTAATAATCAGACATATATATGTGACCAAAGCAAGTGACTGCTTGCAATGTTTCAAGTGTGCTATGTTCCAATGATGCACAACAATTCATAAACTAATTGTTTGTTCATATTTTACTGTGACTTACTTGTGTAATGTTATTTGCTTGAATGAAGTTTTGAAAGAAAAGGTAAAAAAGATAATACATCTCCCTAGAAAGCAGCAGACCCCTGGCACTGGTAGAAATTTTATTTCATTGCTTCAGCCTACATCATTATTGTTTCTCTTAGGAACATCAAATGTATATGACGAATTCAATTGTTTTCTGAATTTGAATCACCTAGCACCTCAGGAACGAACTGTACACAGAGAAAGTTCACGGCGGTTCCAAGATCTACAGACATACTTTTTGTTTCGTTTTGATTTATTAACCTTCTCACTGGTTTGATATGGATTGCCATGAACGCCTCTCCTGTGCCAACGTTTTCCTCTCAGAGTAGCACTTACAACCTACGATCTGATCTACTGCTGTTGTATCCCAATTTCTGTCTTCCTGTACTGTTTTACGCTCCATAACGATGTCTAGTACCACGAAAGTTATTTCCTGATGTCTTAACACATGCCCTATCATTCTGTCCCTTCTTCTTGTTAGTGTTTAGCATACATTCCTTTCCTCATCGATTCGGCGGAGAACCTCCTAATTTCTTAGTTTATCAGTCCACAAACTTAAACTGTGGTAAACACGGTTGCGTGCTTAGTGTTCTGCTGTCATATATCCTTGACCCAAATGGCTTGTCCAACTACCTTTGCGTCGGAAATACACGTTCACTGATAATAAGAACACCTGTACATTTGTGCACCTTTAAGAAGAGAAAGCACAAAGGTGGAAGGAGTATATAGAGGGTCTATACAGGGGCGACGTTCTTGAGGACAATATTATGGAAATGGAAGAGGATGTAGATGAAGATGAAATGGGAGATATGATACTGCGTGAAGGGTTGAATAGAGCACTGAAACACGTAAGACGAAACAAGGCCCCGGGAGTAGACAACATTCCATTACAGCTACTGACAGCCTTGGGAGAGCCAGTCCTGACAAAACTCTACCATTTGGAGAGCAAGATGTATGAGACAGGCGAAATTCCCTCAGACTTTAAGACGAATATAATAATGCCAATCCCAAAGAAAACAGGTGTTAACAGATGTGAAAATTACCATACTATCAGTCTAATAAGCCACGGCTGCAAAATGCTAACGCGAATTCTTTACAGACGAATGGAAAAACTAATAGAAGCCGACCTCGGGGAAGATCAGCTTGGATTCCGTAGAAATGTTGGAAGACGTGAGGCAATACTGACCCTACGACTTATATTAGAAAATAGATTAAGAGAAGGCAGACCTACGTTTCTAGCATTTGTAAACTTAGAGAAAGCTTTTGACAATGTTGACTGGCATACTCTCTTTCAAATTCTAAAGGTGGCAGGGGTAAAACACAGGGAGCGAAAGGCTATTCATTTTTTGTACAGAAACCAGATGGCAGTTATAAGAGTCGAGGGACATGAAAACGAAGCAGTGGTTGGGAAGGGAGTGAGACAGGGTTGTAGCCTCTCCCCGATGTTATTCAATCTGTATATTCAGCAAGCAGTAAAGGAAACAAAAGAAAAGTTCGGAGTAGGTATTAAAATCCATGGAGAAGAAATAAAAACTTTAAGGTTCGCCGATGACATTGTAATTCTGTCAGAGACAGCAAAAGACTTGGAAGAGCAGTCGAACGGAATGGACAGTGTCTTGAAAGGAGGGTATACGATGAACATCAACAAAAGTAAAACGAGGATAATGGAATGTAGAATGTAGTCGAATTAAGTCGGGTGATGCTGAGGTAATTAGATTAAGAAATGAGACGCTTAAAGTAGTAAAGGAGTTTTGCTATTTGGGGAGAAAACTAACTGATGATGGTCGAAGTTGAGAGCATATAAAATGTAGACTGGCAATGGAAAGTATTTGTGAAGAGTAATGATTTAAGTGTCAAGAAGTCGTTTCTGAAAGTATTTGTATGGAGTGTAGCCATGTATGAAACTGAAACATGGACGATAAATAGTTCAGACAATAAGAGAATAGAAGCTTTCGAAATATGGTGCTACAGAAGAATACTGAAGATTAGCTGCGTAGATCACATAACTAATGAGGAGGTATTGAATAGAATTGGGGAGAAGAGGAGTTTGTGGCACAACTTGACTAGAAAAAGGGATCGGTTGGTAGGACATGTTCTGAGGCATCAAGGGATCCTAAATTTAGCATTAGAGGGCAGCGTGGAGGGTAAATATCGTAGAGAGAGACCAAGAGATGAATACACTAAGCAGATTCAGAAGGATGTAGGTTGCAGTAGGTACTGGGAGATGAAGAAGCTTGCACAGGATAGAGTAGCATGCAGAGTTGCATCAAACCAGTCTCAGGACTGAAGACCACAACCACAACATACGGAATCGGTATGAGGTCGTAGCTAGTATCCTCCCTCCCCATGAACGTGTTTGATAATTTGCAAATGTATTACATTGTTCTCGAAATGATACATGTTCAGAAAAAAATTCTTTTAATTAACGAAATAATTGTTTACATTGGTTGCATATACCTTGCTTTCTTTTTAGAATCAAGGGCCGATATTTTATCGTTAGCATCGACATTGCTATGTTCCAAGCTTTTCAGTATCGATATTGAAACAATCTTGCTTAAACTACGAACTCCCATTTTCGTAATTATCGATTGTCGTAGGACATCCCTGTGACGATTCTTTCCTTTCTTTTGTTAGGTAGTACGCAGACGTGTCAGCACCTGCCATCGTTGAAACAGGAACTGTTACATTGTTCGTAAGGTCTGAGGATATTTGTTGTGCTTCGTATACCTTACATGCCAGCCATACCAGGAGGAATAGTTCTGACATGGCTGGTTCTCCAAAACATTTAAGCAGTCCTGAGCCAACGTCATCTACTCTGGAGCCTTGTTTCGACTCAGGTCGTTCACTGCTCGGTCAGATTTTTCCGGAGAATCATCCCTGCCATGTGATCATCATCTTCCTCCTCTGTTTCCATAACATTGCTCATGTATTTGTTTCTATTGTAAAAGCGCTCTATATGTTCCTTTCACTTTTCTACATTCCCATCTTTGCTTAGTACAGTTCGCCATGGGAGCTTTATACAGGGTGATCCAGACGAAATGTCAGTATTCAGGGATAAATCTAGAACTTGCAAATATATTCTCAAATAGAAGGATCATTTTTCTCATGTAATTTTCTACCTGTCTGATAGGTCACATACACTACTGGCCATTAACACCACGAAGATGACGTGCTACAGACGCGAAATTCAACCTACAGGAAAAAGATTCTGTGAAATGCAAATTATTAGCTTTTCAGAGCATTCACACAAGGTTGGAGCCGGTGGCGACACCTACAACGTGCTGACGTGAGGAAAGTTTCCAACCGATTTCTCATACACAAACAGCAGTTTACCGGCGTTGCCTGCTCAAACGTTGTTGTGATACCTCGTGTAAGGAGGAGAAATGCGTACCATTACGTTTCTGGCTTTGATAAAGGTCGCTTTGTAGCCTATAGTGATTACGGTTTATCGTATCGCCACATTGCCGTTCGCGTTGGTCGAGGTCCAATGACTGTTAGCAGAATATGGAATCGGTGGGTTCAGAGGCTAATACGGAACGCCGTGCTGGATCCCAAGGGCCTCGTATCATTAGCAGTCGAGATGACAGGCACCTTATCCGCATGGCCGTAACGGATCGTTCAGCCACGTTTCGATCCGTGAGTCAACAGATGGGACGTTTGCAAGACAACAACCATCTGCACGAACAGTTCGACGACATGTGCAGCAGCATGGACTGTCAGTTCGGAGACCATGACTGCGGTTACCCTTGACGCTGCATCACAGTCAGGAGCGCCTGCGTTGGTTCACTCATCGACGAACCTCGGTGCACGAATGGCAAAACGTCATGTTCTCGGATGAATCCAGGTTCTGTTTACGTGTTTGGCGACATCTCAGTGAACGCACGTTGAAAGCGTGTATTCGTCATCGCCATACTGGCGTATCACCCGGCGTGATGGTGCGGAGTGCCATTGGTTACATGTTTCGGTCACCTCTTGTTCGCATTGATGGCACTTTGAACAGTGGACGTGACATTTCAGACGTCCAAAAAAAAAAAATGTTCAAATGTGTGTGAAATCGTATGGGACTTAACTGCTAAGGTCATCAGTCCCTAAGCTTATACACTACTTAACCTGAATTATTCTAAGGACAAACACACACACCCATGCCCGATGGACTCGAACCTCCGCCGGGACCAGCCGCACAGTCCATGACTGCAGCGGCCTTAGACCGCTCGGCTAATCCCGCGCGGCATTTCAGACCCGTGGCTCTACCCTTCATCGATCCCTGCGAAACCCTAGATTTCAGCAGGATAACGCACGACCGCATGTTGCAGGTCCAATAGGCCTTTCTCGATACAGAAATTGTTCGACTGCTGCCCTGGTTCAAACGGCTCTGAGCACTATAGGAGTTAACTTCTGAGGTCATCAGTCCCCTAGAACTTAGAACTACTTAAACCAAACTAATGTAAGGACATCACACAGATACATGCCGGAAGCAGGAGTCGAACCTGCGACCGTAGCGGTCGCCCGGCTCCAGACTGTAGAGCCTAGAACCGCTAGGCCACCCCGGCCGGCGACTGTTGCTCTAGCTAGCACATTCTCCAGATCTCTCACCAACTGAAAACGTCTGGTCAACGTGGCCGAGCAACTAGCTCGTCACAATACGCCAGTCACTACTTTGATGAACTGTGGTATCGTGTTGAAGCTGCATTGGCAGCTGTACCTGTACACGCCATCCAAGGTCTCTGTGACTCATTACCCAGACGTATCAAGGCCGTTATTACGACCAGAGGTGGTTGTTCTGGGCTCTGATTTCTTACCCGGCCGCGGTGGTCGTGGGGTTCTGGCGCTGCAGTCCGGAACCGCGGGGCTGCTACGGTCGCAGGTTCGAACCCTACCTCGATCATGGGTGTGTGTGCTGTCCTTAGGTTGGTTAGGTGTAAGGAGTTCTAAGTTCTAGGGGACTTATGACCTAAGATGTTGAGTCCCATAGTGCTGAGAGCCATTTGAACCATTTGAACCACTGATTTCTTAGGATCTATGCACCCAAATTGCGTGAAAGTGTAATCACATGTCAGTTCTAGTATAATATGTTTGTCCAACGAATACCCGTTTATTATCTGCATTTCTTCTCGGAGTAGCAATTTTAATGGCCAAAAGTGTAATTCGCCTCTCCTTCCCTGCCCCACGTCATCAACGACCGTTCGAAAATTACGAGTTGCACTCAAGTTGTATCACAGGTTCGCACAACCCTTGTGTCCCATCTGGTACTACTTGGCTGTAAATTTCTTTTTATACGTATGTTTTCGATTTGAAACGGCCTTTCCATACTGCGGACCAATCTGTACACGGATCCTCAGTTCCCATTCGTTGACCATACAAGATGAAAGAAAGCAGGCAATAAATACAGCACTAGAGGCGTTACAGCACGGCGTTAATTCTTGTCGATGTACGTAAGAGACGGACGCAGCACGGCGGTAAACGGGGCTCTGCCAAAGCGTGCGTCGGCCCGCTGACCGCAGAATAAGTGCGCAGCCCTCACACCCCGGTCGACCCCCCGTATATAAATTTCTACAGGAGCGGTAATTAAATTTCGCCCTCCTGCGGCGGAGAGGTAAAAACTCCCCAAAACTCGGCGCCGCGCGCCGAGGCGTCGCGACGCCGGAGACCCCGGCCGAAATCAAATTTGTGTACTCGATGCTGGAATGGGATATGGAAATGCGTATCGTTATTCTCGATAAATTTGAATAAGCGGATGTCACGCTGGAAATCGCTTTAAAGCCAACGTCCCAACAGCTCGCCGGCCGGTGAAGGGAGGGTAGGGGGAGCCGGCGGGTGGAAAGTCTTCGCAGTTTATCGAAGTTCTCCTTTAACCGCCGTACTCCGATGCAGACCTGCGTCGTTTATTAAACCCGGTTTTCATTTATTCCATCTTTACATTTCGGAAATTCTGTAAATTACTGCCAGTTCCTTATTTGAGCCAGCAGAAGAATGCCGTACGGAGACCAAGAATTCGTTCACGTATTAAAGTGCGCTATTTAGAAACTTTTAGTGCTGCCCCGACGGAATCGATACTAATTTAGTCTGTCGACTTTTCGATGGCTGATTTAATTAACATCGTTAGTGTTAAGTAACGGTTTCTCCTGCCTGAAAGGACGGTCTTCATTACGAATGAAATATAGATGACTCCGTGGGGGGAAAAATCCCAGGTTTTTCCTCGTTACAAGCACGATTTCGTGCTGACACTCACTGCGATCACCTCAGTTTTCCGCAAACTTGCAAATTGAACCTGCTCTTTTCGTCACAAACTACGTTCTCAACAAAAGTAGCATTTCAGATTTCAAACATCTCACAAATTGTACGAAACTGTTAAGGTCTTCGTGGCCACTAGTTGACCAACTGCCTGTTTGATGCAAACACGGCGTGAAGACTATTCATAAACCGAAAAAGAATATGAAAGAGTGTCTCAGATCGGCAAAGGAGTAAAGGTACCCATTTGCAACGTTGCGAATATACCTCATACCTTGCGCATGTGGAAAAGTCCGCATTGGAATGACTGGACGTCAGTCGACACCAGGATCACAGGACATAAGCGGCATTGTAGATTGGGGCAGGTAGAGAAATCGGCCGTGGCGAAGCACGCGCTGTGTGAGAGCGACCACATAATAAAATTCGCCGATACGGAAGGTCCCGTTTCTTCACGGAAGACATAGAAATGCACAAACATGACAACGGCTTCAACAAAAAAGAATAAATCCTCAATGTGAACGGATACGGGATTCCCGTGCTGCTGCAGCGAACGACCGTTTTAGGTAGCAAGGGGAGAACCGCAGGGGAAAAGCCCTTGTACGTTGGCGCACCAGGCACATATATTTTGACCGCGAGCTCCAGTCCACCACAAGCAAGGGAGGGTGGAGGTTAGACAGTGCCAGCCATTCTTGGTGACGAAACGTCAGGAAAATCTCATCAAACAAACGTCGGGCGAACAACCTGACACACAAGCCAATAGGCGCAGTCAGTAGTTGCAATAACTTAAGTATGCTTCTCCCAGTCAGCAGCAAAAACTCTACAGTAAGACTCACTTTTTGCAGTTTCTGAGACACAGTTGCCGGCCGCTGTGGCTGAGCTGTTCTAGGCGCTTCAGTCCGGAAACGTGTTGCTGCTACAGTCGAAAGTTCGAATCCTGCCTCGGGCTTGGATGTGTGTGATGTTCTTAGGTTAGTTAGGTTTAAGTAGTTCTAAGTTTAGGGGACTGATGACCTCAGATGTTAAGTCCCATAGTGCTTAGAGCCATTTGAACCATCTGACCCACAATTCATCCATAAATAACATTCTGATTTTACAGAACGGGCATATGATGAGTTTGTCTGAACATTCGCATTTCCTTTGTATTCAAATGGGTTGTAAGCCGACATAGGAATCCCATGTTCAGAGCCTTGTTCACGAACTAAATGCTGCTACGTCCACCACTAGAACTGTATCTACAGTAACTGAAAATCGAATACGAAAATTAGTCTGCTTTGCTTATTTTTATACGCTTATGACATTAGGCATCATATTCTGGGGCAACTCTTCCCATTCACAAAGGGCATTTCTGGCTCATAAACTGGCAGTTCGATCAATATGGGGTGTAAATTTACGAACGTCATGGCGGCTCCTGTTCAGGAGTCTGGGAATGTTGACATTGTCTTCTCAACATATAGTTCCTTTAGTGTTGTTTGTTTTCCACAATGCAGGCCTATTCCCAAGAATTAGCAGCTTTCACTCAGTTAATACTCGTCAGAAATCCAATCTGCATTTCTATCGCATCTCTTTGCCTCTCGTGCAGAAATGTATTCTGCTGCATGCATTTTCAATAACCTATCACAAGAATTAAACATCTTAGCAGTAATCCTCGAACTTGCAACTCACAGCTGAAGAATCTACTAGTGGTTCATTCTCTCTGTCCTCCGGGAGAGTCCCTGACAAAAAAAGCAAATTTCTGTGTTACTTTGTTGATTATCTGCGCTACTATATAAAGAAAAGTCGTCGTTTCACGATGTTACCAAAAATATGGAAAAATACTTGGCTAGTTTACTTCAGATTTACCCTAATGAACATTCAGACGGGTATAGGCTATATATATTTTAATATATAAATAAGTTTGGAATGTATAAAGGGGAATGTCACTACCAAAAATTTCGAAAAGTTTGCGACCGATTTAATTCAAACTTTTACACGATATTCTAATCAACATTAGAACGGACATAAGTTGAATATTTTTAATATATACAGTATGTAGATATATATATGTGACACACAAATGGGAATATTGAAATACTGAAATACTAAAAATCTAAGAAAGTTCTTTGATTTACTTCAGATTTTTACACGATACTCTAATAAACATTCGGACGGACTAAAATCTACTATTTAATATCTATAACACTGAAATATATGTGTAGTATATAAAGGAATATCTTGGTCAACAAAAATACTGAAAAATACTTGACCTGATTTACTTCAAAATTTTTTTCACGGTACCCTGATAAAGATTCAGCCCAACATAGACTGTATATTTTTTTTCAAACTACAATGATCAGGTTTTTTATTAAAACCTACAATATGACATTAAACGCCAAGCTATGCTGTGAGAAGCTGCAGTATCGTTTTTCTTCTTGCAGTAAGTTTCAACTACGATAGCGTGGCATGTAAGACAGGGGACAAACTGTTTGCCACATATGTATTCTTTCTCGTTAATATAACATAATTTTGAACAGAAATTGTCTACGCAACAGTGTGTTGTTTTGTGTTTTTCCTTGGCGTCGGTTTTAGAGAAAACAGGAAATGTCTATTTATGGTTTATCAAATGGTTCAAATGGCTCTGAGCACTATGGGACTTAACTTTTGAGGTCATCAGTCCCCTAGAACTTAGCACTACTTAAACCTAAGTAACCTAAGGACATCAAACACATTCATGCCCGAGGCAGGATTCGAACGTGCGATATGGTTTATCGGCTGATGATTGGAATACTACTACGAAATCTGAATCGTCAGTAATCTTTCCCTGAATAAAACAATGCTGAATACTTACATGAAGTTACTAGTCTCACAGTTCCAGCGGCCAGAGAGGTATCTTATATATCTCGTACACCAATGATTCCAACCGATTACCATTCATTTTAGGCGACTTCAGTTTCCAAAGAAGGTTCCGTTTGCAGCAAAAATAAACAAAGCATATGGTAAGATAGCCAGGTAAGGAGACAGAGACCGAAGGGGAAGAAATAGACATAGAGAGTGGCAGGAGTTGATAGGACAGGGGAAGGGGGGAGGGGGATACACAGAGAGAGGGAGGGGAGTGGTAGGAGATGAGAGAAGTGAGGAGATTATAGCAACAGAGAAGGGGGGAAGGAGTTTAGGATGAATACACAATTCCCATAACATGTTAAGCAATTGAGAAGCGCCGCGCGGGGTAGCCGCCCGGTCTAGGGGCGTCTTGTCACGGTCCTCGAGGCTGCCCCCGTCGGAGGTTAGTCCTCACCTTGGAGGTTCGAGTCCTCCCTCGGGCATGGCTGTGTGTATGTCGTTCTTAGCGTAACTTAGTTTCATTTAGATTAAATTGTGTGTAAGCTTGGGGACCGATGACCTCAGCAGTTATGTCCCATAAGATCTTACCACAAATTTCCAAATTGAGAAAAATTGGCGTATTCGGTAGTGTTTATATCTTGTGCTCAGCAGCAGGTCTGCATATAACTGGTGGAAATTTTATTTTATTTATTATCAATATGTCTGATACTAGTTTCGTGTACCGACTCCTTTCATTACCATGGAGATTTGCTCCTTAATTTTTTCCTACAGAACTAGACGCATAAAATAAAAAATAAACAATGTATACTTCCAAGATCTTGTTTCCACTTTATTCTAGGGACAAGACATTGAGGTATTTGAAACAGCAACGTCCCACTATGTTATCCGCTGCATTTAAATCTACAACTAGATCTACAAATTTAACGGTGTAGGGCGGACGACACTTCTGGTCCCGCTAACTTTTCTCCCGTTCCATGTTCCATTCGCAAACTGCACACGGGAAAAATTATTTTCTACAAATCTCCGTATAAGCTCTAATATTCCTGTTTTTCTCGTTCAGTTCACCACTGGCATAGGAGGGTGAAGCTTTGACAATGCCAGCCACTCGTGCTGGCGAAACGTCAGAAAAATCATTAAATGAATGTCGGCTGAAGGGCTCGAGACAGAAGCCAATAGGTAGTTTGTCAACAAGTGGCCACGAAAGCCTTAACAATTTTCAATTTATACTGTTACATGTATGCAGGGGGGCAGAAGATGATGGCCGAATATTCAAGTACTCTTGAAAGGTGTGTGTGTGTGTGTGTGTGTGTGTGTGTGTGTGTGGTGTGTGTGTGTGTGTGTGTGTGTGTGCTTCGGCGTGGCAATCATGGGTTAACAGCCGTCTGAAACTAGAGTCCAAGTTCTCTATCAGGGATACGATGAACCCCTTGGAAAACTGCAGGGCAGTTACCCATAAAACTGTCTGTATTCTACTTCATTTCTGGTCTTCAGACAATATGACATGTGTAGTAAATGACCCGAATTCAAATGTCCGCGGCTGTTACGCGTCACACACGAAGGGACTAAACGCAGACATGAGTAGTAATTATTCATGGTAGTTATGTGGAAGCCATTATATTATAGTGGTATTCAAACAGAAATTTATAGTGGCAATGAAAGGATATTAACGCTGTCTGGTTATGCTTCAAAAGTAGCTACGCAACACATGCTGTCAGATAATTGCGCTCAACGATAAATCAAGGACCTGGATGTCTTTGTATGGATTCGAATATGCAAATCAGCAGATTCGTGAAAGCAGCAAGTGCCATTAATTTGTGTCAGCTTCACGCTTTTAGCAACCGTAGTGCAACACTGTTGTTTCCCCAAGTATGTTCTTATCTTTCACTGTAAATGCAATAGCTAAGCATCAGAAGAAGTACCATTCCACAGCACCTCGACATTTCTTGTACGTAAAATGAACAGGTCTTCGTGATGCAGTGTTACGTGCGTAACAGCCTAATGTTTACCTACAGATGCCCATGTTGTTTCACCTGGTTAGACAGTTAAAAATAACTACCATAGACAGCTAATGCGCCGTAATCTGCAGTTAGTTTCCAACTTGGTTTCATAGTGTATAACTTACGCAGAATAAATTTCCTCTTGGTCGCAATTCGTCTAACCGTAGTTCGACAAGACGTTCAGTGTATTTAAGCACCAAATGAATAAAGAATATGATCTGCCTTGAAACAAGTAATCAATACTTCTTACTAACAACGAATATATTGTTCTTCACGAACAAAGACATAAATTACAAGCTTACATCATCGGAACTCCTGTATTTTCTAGCAAACTGTCCTCCTCATTTTCATAAAACAAAGACTGGAGGAATTAAATATGAAACAGAATGAAATGGTCTTGGAAGTCACTCAGTAACCAACTTCTTAATACACGATGAATTCATACTCATTCTCGGCCTATACCAAAGCATGTGAACACGCGTGAGTGAAAACTAGCACTAGGAAGAACACAAAGTCACGGCCTAACTAACCTCAAACGGTACCACGCAGCTCGGTTGAGTAAGATAACTTGAAATTTTCTTGTCAGTAATCTTGAGCATCGTACAAATTATTCAACATCATATATCTCCAACAGGCAAAAGTTCTTCGAACGTAGCTCCAAAACCAGCCACGCCTTGTACACGAAAAGTAATGCCACGCAAACCAGAATGTAATGGATCAAAATGGCTGTTTTCGTTCGACCAAGGAAGGTACACCCCAGCCGAGACTGAACAGCTCACCAAAGCTAAGCTTTCCCATGCAGTTGCTATGCAAGGAGTTCAAGAATGTAGCAGAATTAATACGTAATGAAGCTAACGGCTTAATATCTCAGAGACAGCTACAAAATAAATATGATAGATCTTGAAGAAGACAAAACAGACGGCGAGAAAATGAAAGACCATCAACAGGCACCTTGGCCGCTCTAGATTAATCTTTTATTGATGTTCACGCCGGCCACGGCGGCAGAGCGGTTCTAGGCGCTTCAGTCAGGAACCACTCGGCTGCTACGGTCGCAGGTTCGAATCCTGCCTCGGGCATGGATGTGTGTGATGTCCTCAGGTTAGTTACGTTTAAGTAGTTCTACGTTCTAGGGGACTGATGACGTAAGGTGTAAAGACCCATAGTGCTCAGAGCCATTTTATTAATGTTCATTTTATAACCTACATCCAAGACATTATCCATTACAGTCAGCTGATCTGCCTAGGTCTTTGTCGTCTGTGACAGAACCATAGTGCCATCGTAAAATCTCAAATTTTATATGTTTTCCCTCGATAAACTTTAATTAACTATTCAGATTTCTTCCTCGTTTCCATTACCACTTGCTTAATCAACACATTAACTAACATCATGCTCAGGCAACAAGTCTAGTTTACTTCCTTCTCAACCAATCCTTCCGTTTCAGGTCTTTCGACTGTATAGCTGCGGTCTGGTTTCTGTACAAGTTTTGGATAATTACTCACTCTCTGTATTTTATGCCTGCTACCTTCATAAATTCAAAGATGTATTCTAGCCAATATTGCCAAAAGTTGCTGTATATCTAGAAATGTTATAAATATAGTTTTGCCTATGTCACTTCTCAGGTAAGACGTATTGCCTCTAATCTTTCTACATTTCTCTTGAATCCATAACGACTTTCCCCCAGGTCAGCTTCAGCGGGTTTCTCCATTCTTCTGCAAAAATTCGTGTCAGTATTTTTTCTTCCACTGCTCACTAAACTAATGGTTCGATAACTGCATTCGGGAGGAAGACGATTGGGATCCCAAGGCCATCTAAATATACGTTCTCCGTGACTTCCCTAAAGCGTTTAAAGCGACTTTGGGGATGGTTTCTTTGACGGGGACCTGTCTCCTTCCACAGCCTTCCTTAATCCAAGTTTCTCCTCCATCTCTATTGACCTCACCCTTAGACTCTAATCCTCCATCCTTTGATTCGGTAATAAGCATACATGTCAGCCTCAGCCCCTGCTTTCAGCTGAATAGGAATTATTAGGTACTTTGAGAAACCCCGGGGGTATTTCGCGTGTCTCATGTATCTTGCACACCAGGTGGAACAGTTTTGACATGGTTGGCTCTGCCAAGGACCTCAACAATTCTGAGCTAATGTTGTCTACTCTGGTGCCTTGATTCGACTCAGATCGTTCACTGCTCGGTCAAATTCTTCTCGGAGTATCATGCCTCCCATCTGACAATCATCTACCTCCAATTCTCTATCTATATCACTGTCTACAACGATTTTTCCTTTTAAACACCCTCTCATATACCCTCCATTTTTGTACATTCCAATCTTTGCTCAGTATAGATTAGCGATTTGGGCTCCACGCAGGGCACCCAAGAGGAATAGTCAACATTCAGTGATATGGCAGAAACGATGATGCGAAGCTATAACGTCCTGGAACCATGGGGTCTAAAATGCATTCCCCAAGAGCTGGGAGTACTTCTTCATCTCCGATACTATGAAACAAACCTCTTCTACTGCAAGCTCTTTGCTTCCCATTCTTTGGGAGGAGGTAATACGGACCAAAACGAGTACTCGTGGCCTCTTACGTGCCTACCGTAACACCTAAGTGCACTTGTTCAGTAAAAGAGATGTATTCCACAATAGCGAAGATATACTAAAGCTCATATCTGTTAAGGTATGCACTTTAGACTCCACGTTTACTGGACAGATTTTTCTTGTTTTAGACCACGGTACCACCGCCCACAAAATATGAAGAGCAAAGAACTTGCAGAAGATTGGATTCGTTTCACAGAACTCAAGCTGAGGAATTGCTCATAACTCTTAATCTGTGCATTTCACAGTGCGTGTTTACTCGACTTTTTGCTTCGAATGATCGCTCCTGTCGTATCACTGATTGGACGCAGTGTATAATCGTACTGGCGTTTCTCTATTCTTCAAAGACCTCTTCGCTTTTACCTGTAGGCGGGATTTGTCTTGAACCTGGTCATGTATGCGTATACAGCATTGCATTTTTCCTCTAGTCATTCCTGCTTTTCCACATCGCAGTCTCATTCTTGAACCGCCTGTTTTCCCTTTTCGGCTGTTCGTCAATTAGATTCTGTCCCCATGCACTATCGGAAGATTTTTGCTGGCCTTGTCTTCTTGCCTATTTTATTCTCTATTGCCTTCACTATTTCTTCTCTCACAGCTACCCATTAGTTTTGTGTTATATTCCTTATAATTATTTCTGTCTATCGTTGCCTAGTGCTGCCTTCGAAACTCCCAACAACCTGGTTCTTTCAGCCTGTGCGGGACCCTTCTCATTAATTTCCCACCCTTCTCCATTTTTTTTTAAATTTTAATCAGTGTTCTATAACCATAAATTATTGTCAGAGTCCACATCTTCACCTGGAAAAAATTATAGTTTAAAATCTGATTTCGAAACTTCTGTTTTGCGATTATACAATCTATGTGTAACCTTCTTGTCCCTCCTGGTATATTTCAAGTATACAATCTTCTTTCATGGTTTTTGAATGAAGTACTTGCAGTGAGTAAACTGAGCCTTATGCAAAATTCCACCAGGCGGCTTCTCCTTTCCATCCTCTACCCATGTCAATGGTCTCCTACTTTCTCCTGCTTTCTCATCTAATCCTTTTCCACGTATGAAATTCCAGTTGTCTGTACAGTGAATTGTTCGCTTATCTAGTGCTAGGCAGCAACAACTGCTGAACAACCATATCAAGCTGTATCACTCTTCAGACCAAATACTTGTTTCAAGCGGATCTACGGGACAGTCCGTCCCATGCAGGTCTCTTCAGTTCTGCCTACGATTCCTAGAATCTGGTCACTGCAGTGAACCATTGGCTTCTGTCTACAAGTTGCCCTCCCCACTTATCCCCTGCCATTCCCCCGCCCCCGCCCGAGCCAAATTTCAGTCCGTTACAAAATCGGATTATTTCTTGATACCTTCAGGCTGCATCCTATAAACGTGCTTTTTGTTTAGTTAATTTTTGCCATACGGCACTATCCCTCACATTCCGACGCAGTATTTCCTCGTTAGGTACTCGGTGTTACCATCTAACCTTTAACATTCTTATGGAATACCACTATTCAAAATCTCCTCATTTTGCCTGTACTGATCATCATTCCCGAATTACTTACAATCCAAACAAATTCTCCCAGAAAGTTCATTGTAACACTGGAATTCTTATTCCATGTAAACAAATTTCTCTTTTCCGCAAACGATTTTATTGCTAATCTTTACGTCATATCCTCATCACTTCTGCCATCATCAGTTTCCAAATGTCCAAATATTAAAACTTTTCTATTAGCTTTTGTCCTTTGCCGTCTATGAAAAACTTACCATCTCATCAGAAAAAAACAGTGTTTTTAGTTCTTTCCTCTGACCTTTCAACTGCACTCTCATTCTCTCTCATCCACATCCATACGATTATTAAGTGCCCGACAAAGGGTTCGTCGAACCACCTCAAGCTACCTCTCCGTTCCACTCATGTCAAATCAAAAGACTTGCACCCGGCGAACGGTCTACACGACGGGAATCCCTAGACACGACATTTACATTAACAGCACGAGGGAAAACGAACACTTAAATATTTCTGTGTTTTGCACTGATTTCTCTTACTTTAATTGATGGTTATTTTCCCTGCACAGATGAGCGCCAAAAAATATATTCGCTTTGGAAGAGGAAGTTGGTGATATAAAAAACGCGAAATGATCCCTCCGCAAGGAAAAATGCTTATATTTTAATGACTTCCACCCTATCATATCCATCCTATCATACCCGTGACACTCTCTCTCGTTTCACGATAATACAAAACGAGCTCTCTTTTAACTTGTTGGACGCCCTCCTTCACTCCTATCTGTTGCACATCCCAGAACAAGACTCACAAGCGCAGTGTAGGCTGTCTCGTCAGTATGCCTGCTGCCTCTTCTAAGTTGTTAGCCTTCTCCATAATATTATCTGTCTGATCTTTCCAATGTAAGTTATTTGTAATTATAATCTGTAAGTATTTAGTTCAGTTTACAGTCCTTAGATTTGTGGGATTTATCGTGTAAACGAAATTTAGCAAATTTAGCAAATTCCTATTAGTACTCATGTGGATGACCTTACACTTTCTATTATTTAGAGTGAATTGAAAGTTTTCGCGCCATACATATGTCTTGTCTAAATCATCCCCAAACTATCTAAGAGGGCTTGTTAGATTGCCTTCTACATCTCTTATATGTATCAGGAACAGCAGAGGGTCTTGCGTACTTGAAGAACGCAAGATATCACTTCCGTTTTAGTCGATTACTTTCCACCAGTTACTGGAAACAGCGAACTTTTTGACAGGAAGTCACGAATCCAGTCTCACAACTCCGCAGGAACGCAGTTCGATTACAAGTCGCTTATGATGAACCGTGTCGAAAGATTCCTGGAAATTTAGAGATGCAGAAACAATCTGAGATCCGCAGTTGATAGCACTCATTAGTTGCTGAGAATTAAGCGCTAGTTGAGTTTCATGAGAGCGATGTTTCCGGTGTGTTGGCTATATGGCAATATATCGATTTATTCGAAGTAATTCGTAATCTTCGAACACAGTATATGTTCAAAGTCCAACAGCAAGCCAACGTCAGTATATGAGTCTGTAATTCAACGGATTGCTCGTATTTCTTCTCTTGGGTTTTCGTGTGACTAGCGCAATTTTTCAGTTTTTAGGTACAGCGAGAGTTTGGATACTACAGTTAAGTATGGAGAATGTGACAAAATTTATGATTAAAGACATAATGCATGGTTAAAATTTCAAACACATAAGACAGAAGAAAATGCAGCCAATCTAAAAAATATCAGGAAAAAGTTCACACAAATTATCAGGTAAACCAAGACACAATCACAGAAAGATGTAATCGATTCAATAGACGAAAATTACCATAAAACCAATTCCGGAGATTTTTACAAAATGTTTGGACGACAAACATTAATGCTGAAAAGGGAAAATGGAAAAATGGCACATAATGACAAGGAAAATGCCGAAATCATGGCAAAAGCATTCGGAATTGTGAAGAATCCCAGGAACTTCTAGCAATTAATACCAGCCTCACTCATCAAGACTCCACCTGATCTCATAAATCCTCCAACAATCCAAGAGGTGGAAACGGCACTCAGAGAGATGAAAAATTATAAGGGATGCGAAGAAGACCAAGTTTTTGGAGAAATGTGGAAATATGCCAGTGATACAGATCGAATATCCTTACACATAGCCCTAATAAAAATCTAGATAACAGGACACTTTACCACAGCCATAATCCACCCACTCCACAGAAAAGGAGATAAAAGCAACCCAGATAATTACAGAGGTACCTCTCTTTCAGACTGCACTGTGGTGTCACCGCCAGACACCACACTTGCTAGGCGGTAGCCTTTAAACCAGCCGCGGTCCGTTAGTATACGTCGGACCCGCGTGTCGCCACTATCAGTGATTGCAGATCGAGCGCCTCCATACGGCAGGTCTAGTCCAGAGAGACTCCTTAGCACTCGCCCCAGTTGCACAGCCGACTTTGCTAGTGATGGTTCACTCACTGACATACGCTCTCATTTGCAGAGACGACAGTGTAGCATAGCCTTCAGCTACGTCATTTGCTACGACCTAGCAAAGCGCCATATTCAGTTACTATAAGTCATATCTTCAAGAATGTCTTCTGAACAGATAATATTGTGACTCAAGTACCGTCAAGAGCGACGTTCATCATTAATGGATTAAAGTTGAGTATCAAACTAATTATGTCCGCTTTCTGAATTCTCATTCCTTGCCATGTTTCAGACCTCACGTCAGTATAGTTCTTCCCTCCTCAAGCCAGCCTGCGTAAGCTAAAACACGTGCATTTCGGTCCCCACTCGTAACACGGTATTGCCACTTCTGCCAACACAACATGCACATACAAGATTTTCTCCAGAATCCTATACAAGAGGATCAAAGAGCAATTAGAGGGGGAATTAGCTGAGTACCAAGGAGGCTTCAGACCTTAGAGAAGCTGTGCAGTACACATCATAACTTTAAAATTAGCCATAGCATTTTGCAAGAAACAAAATAAAGCTCTTGTAATGATCTTCGTGGACTTTAAAAAAGCATTTGACTGTATTCATAGACCTTAAATGTTAAAAATCTTAAGAAATTTCGGACTCCATACAAAATTAATCAGATTGATAGAACTCACCTTAACCAACACTGCATCAAAAGTCAAGTTCAGGGGGGAACACTCTGAGCCGTTTATCATAAAAACAGATTTAAGACAAGAGGTTTGCGTGGCACCCTTGCTGTTCAACTGTGCTTTAGAATACACAATGAGGAAATGGTAGAAGACTAACCAAAACAACATCAAAATTGGAAGATTCAAAGACAACATAAGTTTAAATTGTCTAGGATTTCCTGATGACCTTGCTCTTTTGTCCAGCAGTATTCAGGAAACCAAACAACAAGTTATCTCACTACAGGAAATAGGACCAAAAACTGGTCTTGGAATATCCTCTGAAAAAACAGTCATCAGGTTAAATGACCAACCACTCATAAACAAAATTGCCATAGAAAACCAAGAAATCAAATTTGTAGATAAATTTAAATATCTGAGAGAAATTATAACATACAACCTCAATGAAAAGCCTGCAAGGCATAACAGAATAAACAAATTGACTAGAGCAAAATATATCACCAAGAACACCTACAACAAAAAGAGTCTGTCAATAACAGCAAAATTAGAACACTGGAAACCAGTCACTTAACCAGAAATAACAAACGCAAGTGAAACCATCTTCAAAACACCTAACAGCGCACAAATAGACAAAATACTCAACATAGAGAGAAGAATCATTAAAACGTGCACCAGCAAATAGTACCAGAAAGATGGACACTGGAGAGTAGCTACAAATGAAACAGTCTACAAGGAAAATGGAACTGGTAATGAGTACAATCAGGAAGAAACGCATTTCATTTTTCAAACATCTAATCAGAACACCAGAGAACAGGATCATCAGGAGAATCATTGTGCAACAGTAAGTACAACATTAAGTGGATTACAGAAATCAAGGAAGATATGGATGAGCTAAAGATTACATTGAAAGACCTAGGAAACAAAACTGACAAAATGAGGAAACTCACAGACAAACAAAGCAGACTGCAAAAGAGAGTCGACAAACAGGCAATAGGAAGTGTGATTTCCGATGAAGAAAGAAGGATGAGATCCGAGAGAATGAAGACGTACTGGGTCGACAGAAAACTGAAATATTCTTTGTATAAAGTTAGCTATAGTGGTCCAATGAAGGCCATAAAATGTAAATAATAATAACGATGGAGCTATTGTACGAGCATTCTCTCAGAGGAACCTAATTGGTTTTAGCGTCTCATATTCTAAGTTTCTCATCATCTGACAGAACATGCCTTTATTAAGTCCTTCAAGCTGCTTCGCTGCGCCGAGGATGCCTACTTTCAAACTTCGTCCGAACAGGCTTTGGAAGGCCCAACGGAACCGACCAGTCGCCGTGTCGTCCTCAGCCCACAGGCGTCACTGCATGCGGAAACGGAGGGGCTTCCTGTCCGTATGTCGATTTACATGCCTAATTTTAAGTTATATTGGCAGCTGTTCTTGATTCGAATTCTGAAACATCTACTTTGACTTCTTCGTTCTTAATTCGTTTCCAAAATTTGCCTTTGGTTTCCTCAAATACTTGCTTGCTGTACAAGATGAATAACAATTGATAACTCAGTCTCACTCGCTCCACAATTACTGTCAGTCTTTCACATCGTTAGAGTTTTAGACGAGGGTAAGTCAATTGTTATCCGAGATTTAGTTATATTTTTGTTTATTTTGATAGTACTGTCGTTTTACATTCATGACGTATGCTTTATTTATTTGTTGTTATATCTTTGCAATTTTGAAGCTGCTTGGTTAGTTTCGTTATCGCTGCCGTGCTGTTTTAATCATGGCTACTCTGCTGTCTATTTGCACCAAAGAAGAGCAACGTTCAGTGATCCGTTTTTGTTATCGGAAGGCGTATCAGGGGCCGAAATTCATCGAAGCGGTACAGTACGGCAACAGTGTTTTGCCACAACGGAGTTTGTACGAATGGATTGAAACATTCCGAAGTGGTTGTACAAGTGTTACGCACAATGAAGGAGCCGGACGATCGTTTACCGCTTCAAATGGAGAAACCATTAAGCCTTGGCGTGAAATGATTCTCTTAGACAGAAGGTTAAGGACTGACGAAGTGGCGCACCGTCTGCAAATTAGTCACAGTTCTACCTACGAAATCATCCACAACAGACTTGGGTTTCATAAAATCTGTGCAAATTGGGTCCTAAAACAACTCACACAGTTGCATAAACAAATGCGTTTGGGCATTTTCAAAAAAACATTCGAACTGCTATGGTAACGAAGGGGACAACTTCTTAGACAGGATCATTACTGGTGACAAAACATGGATCTATCATTGCGAGCCGGAGAGTAAACGGCAGAGTATGGAATGGAAACATCCAAATTCGCAGTTCGCCGTGCAAGAAAAAGTTCAAGACCCAACCATCCACAGGAAAACTGATGCTTCGGTTTTTTGGGAAGCACAAGGTCTATTACTGGAACATTATGGGGAAAGGAGCACAACAATAAACAGTGTACGTTACAGTGAGATGATTCCTGCCAGGCTAAAGCGTCCAGTTCGAAGCAAACACGGAGGATTGCTGTCAAAAGGTGTTGTGTTGTTGCACGACAATGCTCGGCGGCATATTGCTGCCCACACTGCTGAAACGCTCCAGAAACTCAAATTTGAAGTTCTGGATCATGCTGCATACAGACCCGATCTTGCCCCTACTATCACTTGTCTGGTAAACTCAAAAACGCATTAAGGGGCTGTCGATTTGCCTCGGACGAAGAAGTGGAAGAAGCGGTGCATTCCTGGCTCGCAGCTCTTCCGAGAACCTTCTTTCATGAGGGCATCAGGAAGCTTGTACAAAGATGGGCCAAGTGCGTTGAAACGCAATGAGACTATGTTGAAATATGATGTTCTTGTAAGTTTCCTATTTGATTACAATAAAATTTTATGACTGCTATGCGGATAGTAATGGACTTACCTTCGCAACTGCATTCTGGTGATTGTACTACCTACACTTCGCCCTTCTCTTCCTGTGTTTTCTTCCTGAATATCAGAGAGAGTCATCCAGTCAATAGTCTTGAAAATTATTCCCAGATTTACGAATTCTACAAATGTGGGCTTGCCATTCTCCGGTCAATCTTATAAGGCGACGTGCTATTACATCTCCCTGAACTCAACTGATCTTCCCTTATGTCGGCTTCTGCAAGTCTTACCATTTTTTGTGTACAGACAGTGTTTATTTTTGCGACCATGGCTTAGTAAAATGACAGTCTGCTGCACACCAGTCAACACGTTCGCTCAATGGTGTTCGTTTGTTCGTTTTGTTATATTATTCTTGCAGTCTGGGGGCGTTCCACTTGTCTCGGATTTACTACACGCCAGCTGTAACACTGAAGGGTAGTTTCGAATTTGTTGCGCCCCATATTATACAGTCATCACGTCAAACAATCGTTTTTGTAACTGACTGTACTATGCACCAACGTTCGGCACCGTATGATGAAATACAGTCAGCCTGTACTTTAAACCACTCAAAGTAGACAGGCAAAGAGTGAAAAAACGTTGTCGGAGATGATTTACAATGTGAGCAATCACTCATTCACTTTCGCTACGTAGAATTTCCCAAAACGTCAAGTTATTACAGGATCCTTAGACATTTTAGGTATGGAGTCTTAACGGAAACCATCGAGATTAGCTGACGGTTGTTTGAGGGCACCGCACCGTGGTCAGAGAAGAATTAATTCATCGTATTAAGTTGCTGCGTCGCAGTCACGAAACGATTAAAATGCAGCCATGGCCAGGACTGCATCCACTTCCACACGCAGACCCTAGTCTTGGTCTTGGACATTTGTCCAATGAGCAATTACCGAGCGTATGATCGGTATGGAAAACAAGCGCAAAGCCCAAATACCATCTGCTAGGAGCGAGGTCCGCAGCTGCGATGCTGCACAGACCTCCAGCTGTTCTCTGTGCTGACACCATCTGTACCTGTAATGCGAATGTAGGTCTGGGACTGTGGACCTCGGAGACGTGTCATGGCCGATTCCATTCATCAGCCGTTAGGTCTGATACCCTGTCTTCCAGGATGGAGGCTTAGCTAGCCTCCCACATCCCTTGTCATGTTCAAGATCCTTTCTGTTACGTATTTTCTAGTTGTGTGCAAAACTAGTGCGTGCTGTATTGCTTTTCTTTCATTTTTGGTAGTTTTTACGACACAATGACATGAGCATCTCAAACAACGTCGTAACCAGGATGGGACACATCGGCAGAGGCGAGGCAGCTGGCGGGGAATGGGTCACAGCTACGATTCTTACAGTGATTGTGCAGAGTTAAAGTACGCTCCTTGGTCTACAGAATATGCTCCTTGTGAGTTTTTATCTTAGGTAAGAGGTCGGAGCCAGACTTGGGAATATCGTAATGTACACGATTGCGTCCTTTCATTAAATGTGCGAAGAGATGTTAAAGACATCCTACTTTAATTCTGAGCTTCAACTTGGTGTATGAGTACGATTAACAGAATCGTGGATAGTGTCATATTATGAGGTATTACGAGGAATGTGATAGTAAGGTGACAACGCCTTAAAATAATATTTTTCATTTACCACGGAATGTGGCGATTCCAGGTAGGACTAAATATCGTTTTCTTTTTCTAAAATAAATATGCTTCATGTAGAGACATCAAAGAAAAAGTGGGACAGCTCCATGATTCTGATGCCACACCATACTAATCGATGCATAAATTTGCCTGAGTATATCTCCAGTGGTCCAACAGAACTTCGTTCGTAAGTGTAGCTCTTGCTGTGAGCTTGCGGTTTGCCGATGATATTGTGATTCTGTCAGAGGCAGCAAGGGACTTGGAACAGCAGTTGAACAGAATGGGCAGCATCTTGAAAGGAGGATATAAGATGAACATCAGCAAAAGCAAAACGAGGATAATGGAATGTACTCTACTTATATCAGGTGATGCTGAGGGAATTAGACTGGGAAATGAGACACTTAAAGTAGTAAAGGAGTATTGCTATTTGGGGAGCAAAATAACTGATGATGGTCGAAGTAGAGAGGATATAAAATGTCGACTGGAAATGGCAAGGAGAGCGTTTTTGAAGAAGGGAAATTTGTTAACATCGAGTATAGATTTAAGTGTCAGGATGTCTTTTCTGAAAGTATTTGTATGGTATGTAGCCATGTGTCGAAGTGAAACATGGACGATAAATAGTTTACTCAAAAAGAGAATAGAAGCTTTCGAAATGTGGTGTTACAGAAGAATGCTGAAGGTTAGAGGGTAGATAACGTAACTAATGAGGAGCTACAGAACAAAATTGGGGAGAAGAGGAATTTGTGTCACAACTTGACTAGAAGAAGGGATTGGTTGGTAGGACAAGTTCGGAGGCATCAACGGATCACCATTATAGTGTCGGAGGGCAGGGTGGAGTGTAAAAATCGTAGAGGGAGACCAAGAGATGAATACACTAAGCAGATTCAGAAGGATGTCGGTTGCAGTTGGTACTGGGAGATGAAGAAGCTTGCACAGGGTAGGGTAGCATGGAGAGCTGTAACAAACCAGCCTCTGGACTGAAGACCACAACAAGGCTTAATCCAATGTAAACAGGCGGAGTCATGTTTTTAATAGTGACTTTAGTAGAAAGAGCATATTTTAATATATCGCCTTGTAAGATAGGTAACATGAAGCAGCCTTTGCAGTATATCCTGATGACCAGTTTGAAACCATCCTTTTATAACAACTTGTTGCTGACAGTCAGAAAAAGAGCCGAGAATCCCTTTTTGGACATGTTTTAAAACATGTTTTTAAATTCAGCAACTCATCGCTACATCGAGAGAGACGATCCTGTAAATCTGCATCCTTTCGCCAAAGTATTTTATTTCTATTCCTGTAAATTCTAATTGTCGGCAGATGCACGCGTTGTCGCTTTCACATCTGTGTATGTTTTCACGGTTGACGTTTTGTCTAGCAGAAATTTCTTCATTAGCTGAAAAAATATTTATCTATAAAATATCTTTTCCTCGTTTGCAGTAGCTTCGTTTCTGTGCCCACCTGCATCATTATTAGGCTCATCGTAAATTTAGAGCTGGAACAGCATCAGTCTTCAGCTATAGTTTCGAAGGAATATTCAAGAGTTCACTTTTCAGATGCCTTTCATAATGCGAGTCAGTAAAATGTATTGAGCAGACACGACCACTTTCAACTAGAAAGGAATCTGCTCGTTGGCTGGTTGATTTGGCGGAGAGGACTAAACAACGAGGTCATCGGTCGCAGTATACACGTTTAGTAGAGTTTATACACTTTCGTTTCGTCGGATTACTTTCACGAAATACATGAAAATTAATTCCTAACTTACTTGCTTGTCTGCTGTGTTTACCACAACTGTTGACCACGCAGCAAACCATTATGTTTCACTTACATAATTGTGGCAAAGCTCTGTAGTCAATCATTAACAACAATTCAGACTGCCGTAAACACCCTTGTTTTCGTCGTAAACACAATTACAACAGAATATGTTAAATCAATTGCGGGTTACTGAGCAGTGGTTGGGTTCACTCTCACGTTAGAGGCCTTATTGCTACTGCATATACACCTCGTGACCTCTAGCGTGTATTCTAGTACCTGTGGTATAATCTTTGGCCGTTTAATTACTGTAAAAATACGACGTGAATAATCAGGTTGTACGTGACACTTATATCGACTGGGTTCTACACACAGATAACATCAGCTCTATTTTGTAACAGGAAACTACGCTACTGCATACGTGATATCGTGCAGATATATACCTGCACGCGAAGCTCGGTAGGTATAGTGCGTAACGAACGAGCTGTTCCTTGTGAAAAATCGCCACGAAAATTTGGGCGCAAGTCGGCCGACGGGCTGAAAGGAGGGAGGGAGACAAGTTGGGAGTCGGTGGTGGGGGGATGCAGCGGGATGGCGTGACAGAGGTCGGTGACTGTCGTGCAAGTCGGTGCCATGCGGCCCAACTCGCCGGCCCGTCGATTAAAGTCGCTGCGTGTCCGCTGGATGCCCTACTGTACTGTATTGCGCAGCACAGATGAGCCGACGTAGCGTTTGCTCACACAGTGGCTGGCGTATGCAATCCGCTTTCAACACTAGGAGGACCACGTACAGAGTCGAAATGTCCCCATGCTTGTTTATTACTTATATGATCAGACCGTGTCAGATCATGCAGTGTAACTTAGATATATACTTTTTGGTGACTTATTTAGATGTCTTGTCCTGTAATTAACTTTTAACTAAAATCATATCTCTTTAAGAGATATTTAATCTTAATAAATGTTGGTCTTCTTCAATATGAATGTCTAAAAACTGAACAGGATCTTACATACATCCAACATTAACAAAATAAACATTTCATATATCGCATAGACTTATAATACAAATAGACTCTCCACGAAATGGCTCTGAACACTATGGGACTTAACTTCTGAGGTCATCAGTCCTCTAGAACTGAGAACTACTTAAACCTAACTAACCTAAGGACATCACACACATCCATGCCCGAGGCAGGATTCGAACCTGCGACCGTATCGGTAGTGCTGTTTCAGACTGTAGCGCCTAGAACCGCTCGGTCACACCGGCCGGCTACACTCTCCACGAGTGCTCACTAGTGTTTGTCGTTACACTTGTCACACGCCACTCGTCACATTTGTCACATACGGCTTTCTCACACTGTGAGCGAACAGTTTCAGTATGGTTTTCCGTACATGGAGTACGATTTTTACACTGCTCCCTCTCCGTTGCCCTCTGTGGTCCATCCTTAGTGTCTCCATGATGTTGGTTAGGCTATAAAGATGTGTCATTTACTGCGCTCGAAGCTCTCCGCACAAATCAAATATATACCTCGGCCTACTAAATCTCTTACAAGTCACTTCCTTATGCTACACCCGGAATTTATGGCAGTTAAATCAAAAATGTGGCAGAATACGTGCACTGGCTAACTTCTTGTGTCCGCTTTTGTTGAGTACATACTTGCCATATGACCCGTAACGGCGACCACAAATTTTCTTTCGTTGCAAAATTGTACTATTTCAAGAAGTTTCTCCTTGGTTTCAGACCTTGATACATGACAGTGTGGTGAATTCAGGAACAGAACACCCTTATTTGTTTCACTTGATAAACGGTTAGGGTTGTGCCACCATCCTTTTTATATACAATAGTCGAATGGAGTGGTTGTTTTCTTGTATCTGCTGTAAGAGGCTCGTGCGTTCGATAATAGTTCAGAGTACCTTATAAAATGGTGGATGCTGCCCCCTGATGGGTTGTAAAGTAGTTATCAGCAGTGTCTAGGTATGCTTCTATGTGTCTAAGAACCACATTTTCACCCATGCGTTGGTCAGCTGGTCGAATGGAGTCAACACTAGAGTATGGGGATCGACTCAGTATATATTTACTGGAGACACATGCAGCCAGAATTTGTCTGGCTTGCGCAATATATTGTGTGAATGGGCACCTTATTTTAGACAGTAAAAGTTTCTCATTAATTGTAAGATAAGGTTCTGCTTCACAGCATGACGCATTGTTGTCTATCGAAGATTTCCATAATACCTGAGAGGAGAGGAAATCTGTCAGTTTTGAGGTGTTCAGATCTAGTGGACTTGGTGTGAAACCTAATCTTCTTCATTATTTCGATAACTCTGGGAACGGACGACTCCGCACCGTTGAGCATAGGCTTTTGAGAAGAAGAATGTGTTCTCTGTACACTTCTCCTGTATGCATTATGAGGAGAATGCGTTCAATTCTTCAGTGCCTACGGTCCAAGAATAGTTCTGTGTCCAACGACGAGCCTCAGTTTCAGTGGGGTGCTTGATGTGGAAGCACTGAAAATTAACCGCCAAGCACTACGAAGTTACCCATTTTGAATTTTCCTTTTAGATTATGATACTGGTTGTGAGCTCTCTCACAAAATGCTTTGAGCTTCCGGACGACTTGAAACATATGAAAGAGTGACTATATTTTTTATAACGTGTAGTGTATTAGGATTATACGAATATATTAGTTCTTACATTGTATGATATTGTCTTGCATCCTAGGTTGTTATTACTGTTATTTTTTATACAAATTTTGTATTGTATTAATCTTTATTTTAACTTTACAAACTATAACTCTACACAAAGAGCAAACATTTTACTGACCTGCTTTAGAACCCAATGGTACAGTTTTCCACAGAGTCCCATCTGCTGCTGTTTCTTTTTCCTCAATAGGTTTTTGTTGCCCAGGATCAATTTTTCACTGACTTTCAGGGGAAGCAGCTCTCTTTCATGTTGTTCATCTTACAGAGTTATAATTTGGGGCATCTGAAGAGATACTGGATACAAGAGCTTCACGTTTCCGGAAATTGCATGCAAAACTAACCTAGACCAGGTATACTGTATATTACCACATTCATAGGCAGAGACTGGAACTTCCGTAATTTCTTCATTTTCTGAGCGCTCTCAGAAAATTCAAATTCTTCACACGAGATTTCATTTTTTAATTTTCTGACTTCTTCTAGTATTTCTGTATCTGTTACGCACTTCCTTCGTGTATTTACAGCTCTTGTTTGTGAGGACGACTATCAGAGACTGTCATAACAGACAATTACTGAAATCCTTGCTTCAGCCAATGCCAGAATGAATGGCACTGTTGTCGGATATTTGAACAACAAAGAAATAATAGCTGGTTCGATTTCATTTCCAATATTACAAGAAGCAGCCTGAAAATACAGCGAAATGTTATGAGGAGCCAAAGTGCTTCTGCGGTCCTTTTGAGTAGTAACCTTCGTATTTCACAACCTAATAAAAATAGGACACTGCATAAAGGGTAGTTATTATTTCATGTAGCTCAAAACCATCAAGTATCCGGTTTATGATTTGCTCAGAACACAAATGAAAAGCTCGTAAAGCGGCCAGGGGAATGGGTGTTTGTGTTGTTCTCATCATTTCACCACCATCATCATCATCATTCGTGACAGTGGCTAGATTGAATTGTGTAAAGAAGCTGAACTGTGAAAAAATTGGGATCTATACGGGCGCTGATGACCGTGCAGTTGAGCGCCCCACAAACCCAACATCATCATCGTCATCATAGTAAAGCGGCCAATTTGGCCCCTTGGTCCTAGAATTAACCTGCCTATGCTTGCCTGTTATCCAGGCAGGCAGGCTGCCTCGCGTTGTCAGAATAACGGGGAGGCTGCTCTCCTCCCATCCAAGCCGTGCTGTGCACAACCCGAGCAGGCTGCAGGAGTCTTGCTTGCTTCCCGTCTTCACGCTGTGCTACGCTACGTAGCAGTTTATTCTGCCCGCTTTCGTTGTAGTGTTAAGAGAGTGGTTCGTGGGTTGATGAAAATACCCGACACTTAGAGAAATACGTATTAATTTTGGGACATTGTAGGCTTCTTCCTTTTTGGGGTATTTCGAGATTATTTATTTAGTTCTATATGAACGGTTTTCTGTGCAAGTTTGCACTATTGCGACTACTGCTGGCTATTCTCAGTTCGAACCATCATCAGGACAACTCCAATACATGTTTTTTGTTGTAAGCAGAACCGTATACGAAAAAAAAGTGTGTTAAATCTTAAGGGGCTTAACTGCTAAGGTCATCAGTGGTCCGAGCACGGGGCTCACAACCCGAACCACACGCCACAGTTAAGCACAAATGAATGACTGGGTCCCTTACTTGGATTCCACATAATTCATTAACGTCAATCCAACACATTTATTTCAAATAACAAAAATGAAGTTACATTTGAATCTAACATTAAACAGGAATTTAAAAAAAATTCAAAAACATCTGATTTAGTGCATGAAGCGCGAGTTAAGGCAATATCCAGGCAATCTACATTTGAATCTGTCGGACATTAAACAGGAATAAAAAAACCAATTTCAATATCAGCTGATTTAGTGCGTGAAGCGCGAGTTAAGCCAATAACCAGGTAAACTAAATTTGAATCTGTCTGGCATTAAACAAGAATAAAAAAAGAATTTTTTTATATGTTTAAATTACAGCATTAAGTAATTCCAAATCTTTCCTTTTTGTAGGCGGAGGCTGCGCCAGAAACACAGAATGCCACAAAAACACAGTTTTGCTGTGAAATCAGTAACAGACAATGGGTTGGCACCCAAAAATAACACAGGCTAAGAGTCAGGCTGTGAGCACATCCTACGAGAACTTGTCCACACTATGCTCACCACAAACTGTAGACATTCCGGGCGAACATCCGCTTGCGGTGGCTGCCAGAAGAACAGAGCAACCAACAGGCCCACGCCGCGTTTCTCACACTGGCACCTCAATTTGTACAAACATTTAGGCCACCACCAACTCCGGACTCCCGTCTCACTGCGAGGCTTGGCACAGTTTATACGAAATGCCTTCCAGGCAACCAGTAACCGCCGCAGGCTTTTCAGGATTAGCAAACAGCCCCCGCGTAACAGACGTCACACGTGTGCTCACGGCCGAGCCACCACTCCGCCAGTCTCACCGGCCGCCCCAAGCCGACTGCCTCTCGCCGTCCCGCGCGCCCCAGCCGAAAACCCAAAGATGCTGACGCCCGGGGACGCGCCATAGATAAGCGATCGCTGATGATCGACCAGCGATCTGGCTCAATCAGTCCCTAAGCTTACACACTACTTAACCTAAATTATCCTAAGGACAAACACACACACCCATGCCCGAGGGAGGAGTCGAACCTCCGCAGGGATCAGCCGCACAGTCCATGACTGCAGCGCCTGAGACCGCTCGGATAATCCCGTGGGGCGAACCGTATACGACAGTCGAATTCCTTTACACCTAAGAACCTGAAGATGTCTGTTACACTGTAACGCCAAGTTAAGTAAGGCTTTGGAAGTCTACTTTCTGTAACCTTAGTGTGTTTCAGCCGTATATGACCCCAGTTATACCACTTTTAGTTACTTCTTGCATGGTGTGTACTACGGGTTCGCTGAATTCATCCTAAGTGGCCAAAATATTTCGTTCTGAATTCGTCTAAAACATTTTATCATGCACGAAGTTTGTTTTTCATATTATGTTAAACTAAAAAACACATCTCTGAGAAAAGGTGTTTTTTCATATTAAGATTTCTTCGCACTACACTGCATGCCACTAGTATTTTTTTGTTTTCTTTAATATCCACTGAGCCACTTTTTTCCAACTTCAGTCAATTTTTGTCCTAAATTTATAATGCCTATATACCGCTAAATTGCCTCAAGTCCTTAGCACACATTTCCAGAAACTTGTCAGCCACTAAGTCTTGGTCCTTTTTCAAAATATTTGCGGTATGAGGAAACTTCTGGTCAGATTTTAAATATCGTAACACACTTAAGGTTCCCGAATGTGCATTTAGTAACATTTTCCCGAATGAGTGTCTGATATCTTTTTACGCAGTTATCATTGCGAGACACCTACCGATTTATTAGAAACTGTTTCAGTAACAGACCACAAGTTTTCCCTCCAAGGACTCCGTTTCTCTTTCGTGTCTAGTATATATTCCCTACTTGTCAATTTCTCCTCAAGCTCCTTTTACCTTTGGTATGTTCATTTTGCTGCTCCTATCGTTATGATAAATAATCTGCACAGAAACTACCTGCAACAAACGTGTGCCCGGCTATTCTGTAACGTTGGACTGAGCTGACCTGATCCTGTCAAGCTCGCAAGGCTTGTGGAAACCCAAACTGGTGTTCTTTAACCACTGTGCTTCACTACATGGGCAGTCTTGCGTCTCCGTTGCAACAGGCTGAGCTGCTTCAATCGTTATGGCGCAGACAGGGGCAGGCGGTCTGAGGCAGAATTTGTACTCCTCAGGCTAGCAGTAGCAGCGACGGCACTGGAGTCACCAATCATGTAGGAGATCCGTCTCTTAAATGCTCCGGTAAACACTACCTGGTGCGTGAAAGCTCCTATTAAGGAATTAGCGAGGATTCAGATTCGTCCTACAGTATCTCAGTGCCGAATGCGTCAATGCGGCTCTTCTCCCACTCTATTAAGATTTTCGAACGTAACCTGCGGAACATGGTCCATCTCACAACAAATCGATATGGGTTTGTGAAGGGATGAAGCAAAGTAGACGTAATGGCTGTTGCGTGCCGGCTGACGGACAATTTCCGCGAGAACAGGAAGCCATTACATCTTTCCTCTATCGACCTCGAAAAGCATTTGGTAGAGTACCATATCTGATGATTTGGTATTCCTTCGTCATCATCAAGCCCCTGCATCTCAATATACAGGGTATTCCACAGTTCCTGTTATACACTTATAGAAGTTGTCGAGGGCACTTAGAAGACAAAGGAACCGATGTCTGGAAACGTCATCCAAGGATGTTGCAGAATGTCAGAGTTATTTATGCCGGTGCCTGTGAGAGCATGTATATATACTCGGTGATTCCGTGATTATGTTACAGAGTTTCTGCGACGGAGAAGGATAAATGAGTCAATTTGAGGTACGGATCCGTATTGAGCAAAGGCACGAGTCAACAGTTACGATCAAAAACCATTACAAAACCTCTCACAGTGGAATATAGTACTGGTATTGCTTTTCCTAAGATTTACGGTGCGCAACATTCACAGGTGGATGTATGGACCAAAACAAAGAAAAAATGTCCGGTAATCATGGGCTCTAAAATGCTTATCTGTGGTGCTATGAGTACTTGTTCATCTTCGCTATTGTGTTCTTGTGTTCTACTGAACAAGTGCTCAAGGCTCTTAAGGTATGCATTCCAAAGCCCATGTTTATTAGACATTTTTTCCTTGTTGTGGTCCATTCAATCATCTCTCAAAGTTGCCTATCCTACAATTATAGCAATAACAGTACCAGTAAATGGGTTCCACTGCCAGAGATATCAGAACGACTTTCGTTTGTAACTTTCGAGTCCGTCGTTTCTGGACCTCGACCCCTCGCCTTAAATTGATACATTTACCCTTCTCCATTATCAATGAAAGTTTGTAGCATCAAAATGGTTCAAATCGCTCTGAGCACTATGGGACTTTACTTCTGAGGTCATCAGTCCCCTAGAACGTAGAACTACTTAAACCTAACTAACCTAAAGACATCACACACATACATGCCCGAGGCAGGATTCGAACCTGCGATCGTAGCCGTCGCGCGGTTCCGGACTGAGCGCCTAGAACCGCGAGACCACCCCGGCCGGCTTGCAGCATCACCACGGAGTCACTCTTTATATGTACGTACTTCTACAGACGCCTGTGCCTCTAATTTTGACCCCAAGATAAAAACCTCTAAGCACAAAAACTCGAAATTTGGAGAGGGTGTTGCTCTTATACTATAGGCATCGTTTGGTAAGGAATTGCTTGAAATTCCACCTATAAGGGATTCACGCAGGAGATGAAAGGCTTTTTGAAAATATGTCTCTATTAAGGCAATTTCCAAACTAGAACTACGGAAATTGGTATTTAGTTTCATGGTCAGAAAGAAATAGGTGCTTCATTATTTTCGGAAGTTCAGTCACGAAGGGGGTAAAGTACTGGGTGAATTTGTTTTGAAAAAAATCATTATTAAACAACTACTAACGCATTTTTAAAAACATATCTATGAAAACTGGTTTTCCACTTCTCAGTTGGAAGTAAAAGTTTAACTCCTAAGAGGACGAAATAAGGGATGAAAATTTTAAAGAAAATATTCCATTACATTAAATCAGTTTCGAAACTAAATATATGAAAACTGGTACTGGACCCCTAAAAAATATGTGTTAGGGGGTGAAAGTATTTGTGGAAATATCACGACAAGAATCCGAACGCAGGAATAATAAAGACTCTCAAACTATCAATATCACTGTTTGCTCAGAAGTACATTAGGAAAAGACGGTGCTTTTGTGGCCCCAATTAGCGTGAAAAGTTTAGAAGATATTCTAATTTGTGAGAAAAAATTCTGTTAAAGGAAAACAAAAAAGTCTCTGCAGACGATACGTCTATGCGAGAGAAGCAGCGGGCTGTATGATAGTACGATGGCCTGCTGGTCTGACAGACAGCTTCTCTGTGACATTTGGCTTTCACCAAGGAGGCTCAGCCCTGTCTCAGCTGCTCTATGTTTCCGTAATCGATAGCATAACAGATAACCTACAGTACTGTGTACCGTGGACAATGCTATACGCTGATGATATGATACTTGCGGCGAGGGAGGATGTGGAACCTCAAGTTCAATAATGGTATGACCGCCTACAAAGATTTGGCCTCCTTTTACAAACCCACTAACCGGATACCTCGAATCGACTCCATCTCCTGGAACTATACAAATTAACGGCGGTCCATTTACCAAAGGAGGACACATTTCGCTAACTGGGTTCTCGACTACCGAGTGATGGCTATGTGAATGAGGATGCGCGAGCAAGGATCAAATCGACGTGGATTTGATTCAGAGACGTCGTTGTCATTCTTCGTGGAAAGAATATTCTTGTTCACTCAAGGCAAAGACATATCGCACAATAATAATCAAGTGAATTTCGTTGTATGGTACCGAGTGTTGGCCCACACCTAGAACTGCTGAGCACTAAGTACAGTACTAGTGCAGATATTTTTACTGGTGGAACGGTGTACCGTACTGAACAGCATTACATCAATATTTACCTCTTTTTCAGACCAATAACTAGAGCTATTACAAGCCATGTGTTTTTAGATTGGTTATACCTACACGTACATATGGTAAATCAAGCATTTTTTGTAGTTATATGCAAGAGGTTAGGAGTGTGGGTATAGATGTTTCGATAATTGCTAATTTAATAAGTACCTACTTCAGAGAGTTAGTTGTTCTTTATCTCTGTATAACATGATTTACAACCTGATGTTTTCTGCATGGACGGTACTGTGCCACTGTACCACGAAGTGGACTACGCCTTTCAGTATAGACATTCCGATTTGCATCCACGTGTCCACATTTCAATATCTGACTTTTTGCCCAAGGGAGAATGAACATAATGGCTTTGGCCGGTATTACACTATCAAATTTCTTTGTCCAAGACTTGATCAAAAATGTGATCAAATATTCCGTCAAATATATTTGACAAAGAAAAAAAATGGTTGAAATGGCTCTGAGCACTATGGGACTTAACATCTGTGGTCATCAGTCCCCTAGAACTTAGAACTACTTAAACCTAACTAACCTAAGGATATCATACACATCCATGCCCGAGGCAGGATTCGAACCTGCGACCGTAGCAGTCGCGCAGTTCCGAACTGAGCGCCTAGAACCGCGAGACCACCCCGGCCGGCTTTGACAAATAACTTTGACGTAGGGCTAGAGTGGGTATTACACTGTCATCATATTTTTGGTCAAAGTTCAAGATGGCTGACAACAGCAACTTGACGTCAAGTCGTACATCAATTACTTAAGAATAGATGAGCATACATTTCTGCATATACTCAGTGAAGTGTATCCTCGTATCACAAAGCACAATACTCACTTAAGAACTGCTTTATCTGCAGAAGACAGGCTCACTGTAACTCTCCGATTCCTTGCTACTGGAGCGAGTTAGGTTAGGTTAGGTTAGGTTAGGTCTCCAATCTTCTTAATCTGTTTTTGTGTTCACGGTGCCTCACGTTGTAAGGCGCCTCATCAGCTTCATACATCTCTATTAATGTTGTAGTTGTCAGTACACACGATTTGTATTTAGCGCCAATGTTTATAAAAACACTACAAATGACAGAATGTTGCAGCGATGCTAGCGCTCTACATGGTAAGATGTCACATTGCAGTGAACAGAAGACAAGCGACTTCTTTGCTCAAATTTACAGCGAGGCCCAGGTTTGATCAAATACTTGACGACATTTGAGAGAGTTCCTTATTACACCATCAAATATCTTTGACAAAGATATTTGACAAAGAAATTTGATAGTGTAATACCGGCCTTTCTAGTGCCATGTATACTTCGAGGTACTAACCAACTTAAAAAGAAATTTTCGTAATAGCTTTAATTATTAATCTGCAAATCAAATAAATACTGATGTGACGTTGTTCAATATGCCATCCTCAGTCATCAATAGAAATGTCTACAGTTATACTTCTAATACCCAATATACTTCTCAAAATCAAAATTAAGAAACCTAAAAAACTGAAGAATTATTGTGAAACAAAGTTCATGTTTTTTTTAATTTATAATTTAACGTTAATCGCATTGAAGAATAATGCATCGTCTGCAAATGTATTTCTCTTGAACAGTATCAGCTTTAAAAACATATAAAATAACGCATAACAGTGGTGTTAATGACTAAATATAGCTATGCTACTTCCTTAATGTCATACTCGTTGGATTCATTCATTTACACCGCAGCTGTGAATCGCAACATAAAAATGTTCAAAGCAGAGAGCTCTGTGGTAGCAGCTACATGTTATAAACTGGGCGCTTTAAGACAAAGATGAAGCTTGTTACCAGTGTTAGAACAGTACCTCACACCTCTTACTCACTCCACTGCACAGTCTTTCGTGGTCGCGCGTTTATCGGCTGCAGTAGGACTAGGAGAATGACAACCACTGTGCGCAGAAGTTTACAAGATGTTTTTTCAGAAGATCGTAACTATGCGCTACCTGAATTATGACCCAAATTTTCGCCAGTGATGGATTGCTGATACTGATATCTAGCAAGTGTGCTTTTTTTTCTCCTTAAAATGACAGGTCAAGTTTCTGATGTTTAATGTGTGGGAAGACTATTCGATGCCTAGAAGAAACATGTTGTTTATCAAGCCGATCAAGAATGGACTGATGAAACTGAAGGCAACAACGCAGAAATCGGGAAGGTCACCTAAAGTTGCAACACCACTTAATGTTCAGTGTGGACCTTCTACAACGTCTCAAGATTGCGGACCCGAAAACAAAACTGCTACAGTTTTGGAAATTAACAGACAACAAATAAACTCATACTTGAAGACTTAATCTCCTATCTCATTTGTAAAAACAGTTATCGAGAAAAATACTAAACGATCGACACATGTAATCGATATAACACTAGGATCATACAGAAAGAAAATAGAAGCTAAAGAAATCCAGTTAAAAGAAGAAACCTGTACACAAAGCTATCAAAAAGAGTCAGACAGATGAAGACTTTAAAAAGAATAAAAAATAAAGGACACAGTGAATTGAATATGTCAAGGAAGTTCCAGAAGAAGACATGATTCAGTGTGTGAAATGCAAAGGTTTGGTATATGATATATGCGCTAGCGTGGACAGTAAAGTTAAGATACGTGATATCCGTGTTCAAACTGATTTTCGATATGCCAATTCCAGCAATTTAATTTCTGAAGATTTTATATTTTGTTTCCTACGTGTAATTTCATTACGTGTACATATGGAAGTAACGCTACGTTTTAGTTAGTAATTTGTTTTTGTGACATTTTGTTACATTATTATATGGACGCATTATGTCGTCGCTGATTTCTTATCCTAAGTACGACTTAGACTATAGAGGGGGTATGCATAAGAAATCCAGACGACTAAATCGTACCGAAGGTACAGATTTGAAGAAGTTTGAAAACTCATTCTCAGAAAAAAATTTGTATTTGTGGGGATGTTGGTTGATAGCTTAAAAAACTGAGACTCCGTGTACACAGGAAAAACTGTGTTATTTAAATTACCATATCAAGTACCACTTGAGTAACCTTACCGTACCAACGACCTCTGGATATTATCAGACTTGATGCTTTCCTTGCAAACACAATTCCGTTATTATAACCACTTGGACAGGGAATAATCTGAATTTTTGATATTTTTTACCGTAAACAACTTGTGACGTTGGTTTTGGACAGCAATACCGATGATTAGATGTTCAATATGATTTTGGAAACGTTTACCATGGATGAAAATACATGGGAAAAGTAACGTCGACAATGATTTCAAACCGTATAAGTTTGGGCTCTTATGACCCTAGTTGCCTTTGCGCTCTAAAACAAAACAAAAAACCAAAGTACATGCTGATTGATAATGCCGTCACAGAACAGGATAGCGCACGAATGATACACTTGTCAACGTATATTCTTATCATGTAAGGCTTTGCGGTGCACTAACTAATGTCGAACTATTGTCTATTCTGAATGATAAAAAGGAGGACACTGATAAAGCAGAGGAAAGGAAAGGAGCAAAGCCGTTTCTATCACCGATTCCAAAAAGGCAAAATCGTCATAGGAAACATTGTGCACGTATAATCGTGGACAAAATTCGCGAAATCATTCACCTCTTTATTCTGCTGAACTGCAAATCGTCAACTCACATTTTCCATTACTGTACTTTACAGGTAAGAAAAGATGAGATACCAAATGTACTAAAGTTAATTTTAAGTAACGGTTTAAAAAATGTCCATTTTCATCTAAAGTAGAAAATGGAAGGAAATAATCTTCGATCATTCTTCATTATTCTCACAATGCAGAGCTGGTAAACAGATTTAGAAAACTGATCTGCAATTTCATTTGCCCACAGCGTTTTAAGCTCTCAACGACTCATACATGCTTTTCTGCATTCCTTCATCATAGATTCACTGAACAGAAGAAGCAATAAGACTTGAAATACTGCAGTTCGGGTATGTTAGCCAGACATTTCTGACGTATTAGAACGACTTGGCTCTTACCTTACACGGAATTCCGTGAATAAGATGGGGCAGCAACCTAAGGAGAGTAGCTGGTAGTTTATGTCACCTTGTTCACATCTCCTTAGAACGGAAGTGGACGAAGCAATTTCCGCTTTGGTCACAACAGCAATTGCTCTTTACGAACCACATCAGAGGCCCCTGAAGCAGAAGAGTCACCGACTTTTTTACAAAATATCATTGAAGTGTTCTTATGTTTCTTGGAAATTTAGTAGTTCTTTTTCTTTGAAACATAAATAATGAAAATTCAGTGAAATATGTATAAAAATCAGTTCTTTTGTAGTCTGAATTGTTGTTGTTACTTTCTGCTTCCCTTCGTAAAGATATTATTTGTACATATGTTACTGATACAACAATAGTATTTGCTATTGTTGTTTTTACAGGTAATACCGTAATTCACTGCGTCATTGTGAGCAGTTCAGTGATTGCAGTGATAGGGTTGTTCTCAACAAGATCGACAGCAAACCAACTTCGACATCAGTAGTCCTGGTATACATGGCGACGTCGCAAGTAAAAGATAAAGAAATAGAGAAGGTATACAAGTATGGGGATCTCGAACGGCTAATTACGAACGTAAAGAGAGATGAAGATGGGGAACAGAAATACGGTTGTAGGGGAATTAGTAGAAGAGAGACTAATTGAGTTCTGGAATAAAATTTAAGCTAGTAATCGCGAATACTCTGTTCAAGAATTGCAAGAGGAGGATGTATACTTGGGAAAGGCTGGGAGATATGGAAGATTCCAGTAAGATTACATCATGGTCAGGCAGACATCCGGAAAACACATACGGTATTGAATAGTAAGGCGCAGCAGGGAGCATATCTACATCTACACCTATATGGATACACTACAAATGATACTTAAGTGCCTGGCAGAGGCTTCTTCCAACCATCTTCACAATCCCGTATCATGTCCGTGGCACTCTCTCCCCCATTTCTCGATAATACAAAACTTTTTTCTCCTCTTTGAACTTTCTCGATGTACTCGGTTAATCGTCTGGTAAGTATGCGAGACCGGGCAGCAGTACTCCAAAAGAGGACGGACAAGCGTAGTGTAGGCAGTCTCTTTAGTAGATCTGCAACATTTTATAAGTGTTCTGCTAATAAAACGCAGTTTTGCTTCGCATTCCCCACAACATTTGCTATGTGTTCCTTCTAATTTCAGTTATTCGTTATTGTAATTGCAAGGTATTTAGTTGAATTTACGGACTTCAGATTTGACTGATTTGTCGTGTAACCGAAGTTTTATGGATTCCTTTTAGCGCTCGTGTGGATGACTTCATACTTTTTATTATGTAGTTTTTCTAAATCGTTTTTCTGTTTGTTTTTAACTTCTGACGACTTTGCTAGACGATAAACGACAGAATCATCTGCAAACAACGGCTGCTCAGATTTTATCCTAAGTCGTTTATATAGATAAGGAACAAGGAAGGAACCTCGATTACTTTTCGCCAGTTACTACGAACTGTGACTCTTCTGACAGGAAATCACTAATGCAGTCACATAACTGACACGGCATTCCATAAGCATGCAATTTCACCATAAGCCGTTTATGTGGTGCAGTGTCAAAAGGCTTCTGCAAATCTAGAAAAGTAACGGATTAATTTTTAAATCCTTTTTCAATAGCACTCAACATTTCTTGTGTGTAAAGAGCTAGTTGTGTTTCACAAGAACGATATTTTCTCAATGCGTTTTTACTGTGTGTTAACAGACCGTTGTATTCGAGGTGATTCATAATGTTCGAACACAGTATATGTTCCAAAATCCTGCTACATATTGACGTTAGTGATATGAACCTGTAATTTGGTGGATTACTCACACTACCTTTCTTGAATATTGGTGTGACCTGTACAACTTTCCAGTCTTTGGATACCTATTTTTCATAGAGCGAGCGGTTGTATATGATTGTTAAGTATAGAGCTATTGCATCAACATACTCTGAAATATAGACCCTGATCACAATTTTGTAATGAAGAATATGCTGACGTTTGAAAGACTAGTTAGGTAAAAGCGCAAAGAAGAGGGATATGGAAAAGCAACGAAAGGAAGAGACACGTCTGAGATCCTTTGAAGTTATAGATAGTGTGATAATGAACAGCTCAGTAGGTAGTTCAACTGAAGAAGAATGGACATATCTAAATGGGCAGTAACAGAAATTAGAAAGAAAGACACAGGTACAAGAGAGCTAACTGCGAAGAAATCATGGATAACAGAATAAATACTTCAGTTGATCGACAAAAGAAGGAAGCTCACAAGTATTCAGCGAAATTCAGGAATACAGAAACGCGAGTCACTCATGAATGAAATATATCGGAAGCGCAGGTAAGCTAAGACGAAATGGCCGCATGAAAAGTTTGAGGAAATCGAAGAAGACGTGACTATGGGAAGTTTCGATTCAGCTTGTTCAACGGTCAAAGGAGCTTTCGGTGATGTCAAAAGCAAGGGATATTAAGAGTGCAGTGGTAGTTCCACAGTTTAAATGTAGAGGAGAGAGAGGATAGGTGGGAAGGGTACATGGAAGCTCGTTATTTGAAGGTACTTGTATGATGACATGATAGAAGAAGAAAGAGGAGGCGACAAGGAGAACTATTTAGAAGACTTGAGATCAAATAAGGCTTTAAGCATAGATAACATTCGACAGGAGTTTCTAAAATAACTGTGGAAGTGGCAGCAAAACTATTATTCACCTTGGTGTGTAGAATATATGAGACTGGTAATATAACATTAGACTTTCGGAAAAACATCATCCCCGCAATTATGGAGTTAGCAAGAGCCGACAAGTGCGAGAATCGTCGTAAAATGAGGTGAACAGCTCATACATCAAAGTTGCTGACGTACAGAAGAATGGGAAAGAAAACTGAGGATCAGTTAGATGACGATCACTTTGGCTTTAGGAAAGACAATGGCATCAGAGAGGCAGTTCTCACGTAACAGTTGAAAAATTGATACACGATAGAAGAAAAATCAAGAGTAGTTCGTGGGATTTGTCGACTGGAAAGAGCGGAAGCCGGTGTAAAATGGAGCAAGATGTACGGTTAAGCTATAGGGAATGATGGGTAACATACAATATGTGCATGTCCCATGTGAGACAATAATACTGAAAGATGAAGAACAGAGTGCTCGGATTAAAAAGGGTGTAAGAAAGTGACGTAGTCTTTCGTCCCTATTGTTCAGTCTACACTTCGGAGAAACAATGACGGAAATGAAAGACGGATTCAAGAGTGGGATTAAAATTCAAGGAAAGGATTCCAGCGATAAGATATGCTGATGACATTGCTATCCTCAGCGAAAGTGGAGAAGAATTAAAGGATCTGAAGAATGGAATGAACAGTCCAATGAGTATAGAATATGGACTGACAGTAAATGGAAGGAAAACGAAAGTAATGAGAAGTGGCAGGAACGAGAACTGCGGGAACATAGCATCATAATTGGTGATCAGGAAGTAGATGAAGTTAACGAATTCTTCTATAAAGGTATCAAAATAACCCATGATGGACAGAGCTAGTAGAACATAAAAAGCAGGCTAGAGCTGGAAATAAGGACATTCCTGGCTAAGACAAATCTGCTAGTCTCAAACATATCCCTTAGTTTGAGGAAGAAATTTCTGGGAATGTACATGTGGAGCAACGCGTTGCATGGTAGTGAACGTAGGCAGTGGGAAAATAGGAAGAGAATCGAAGGATTTGAGATGTGGTACTACAGAAGACCGTTGAAAATTAGGTGGACTGATAAGGAAAGTGGAACACAGTGACAGGAAGTAGGGACAGTACGATCGAACATCTGTTACGGCACCAGGGAGTAACTCCCAGTGTACGGAAGGGAGCTAGAGAGAGTAAAAGCTGATGAGGAAGACAAACTGGCATACATCCAGCAAATAAATGAGGACGTAGGTCGCAAATGGTACTCTAGGATGGCGTGCCATATCAAACCAGCCAGAAGACTGATAACTCAGAAAATAACCTTATTTCCACTTTTTCATGATTCCATCTCGATCAGTCAGCTTTACATTGAATCAAACTCTCAGTTATTCGAATACTTTTCAAGTACCTTGAAGTTCGAAGTATCGAGATTCGACAGTATCTGTGTCGTTCCGCGTTTTTATCGTAGTTAACCATCATATCCGCAGTTCTCGTTAACCATCTTTTCAACGTATACAGTGCGTAATATCTTTCCTCGATCTTAACGCTCTTGCATGAAGAATGCAGCAGAAACAGAAACTCATGTTCTACAAGCATTTTAGATCATCAGTTAAGAAAGCAGATGAACACATGTTTTTATAACAAGCCTCATCAGACATCATTTCTCATACACAGATATAGTCCTCGGAAGAAAAACCCATACAGTGAGGAATGCGATAAAACTTTACTAAGACATATTGCGAAAGTGAAAATCTTTGTGTATTAATGATGATATTTTCATACAAAATTACCTTGGCCTGCGTGGGAATTTTTGTATGTTTCTTCAAATGTTGTCTTATACAGGGTGTTACAAAAAGGTACGGCCAAACTTTCAGTAAACATTCCTCACACACAAATAAAGGAAAGATGTTATGTGGACATGTGTCCGGAAACGCTTAATTTCCATGTTAGAGCTCATTTTAGTTTCGTCAGTATGTACTGCACTTCCTCGATTCTGATGATCAAATTGTAAATTTTCATAATCAACATGTGTGGACTGACGAGAATCCGCACGCAATTGTGCAATCACGTCATCAACATAGATTTTCTGTGAACGTTTGTGCAGGAATTGTTGGTGATGTTTTGATTGGGCCCCATCTTCTTCCACCTACGCTCAATGGAGCACGTTACCAAGATTTCATACGGAATACTCTACCTGTGCTGCTAGAACACGTGCCTTTACAAGTACGACACAACATGTGGTTCATGCACGATGGAGCTCCTGCCCATTTCAGTCGAAGTGTTCGTACGCTTCTCCACAACATATTCGATGACCGATGGGTTGGTAGAGGCTGACCAATTCCATGGCCTCCACGCTCTCCTGACCTCAACCGTCTTGACTTTCATTTATGGGGGCATATGAAAGCTCTTGTCTACGCAACCCAGGTACCAAATGTGGAGACTCTTCGTGCTCGTATTGTGGACGGATGTGATACAATACGCCATTATCCAGGGCTGCATCAGCGCATCAGGGATTCCATGCGACGGAGTGCGGATGCATGTATCCTCGCTAACGGAGGACATTTTAAACATATCCTGTAACAAATTTTTTGAAGTCACGCTGGTACGTTCTGTTGCTGTGTGTTTCCATTCCATGATTAATGTGACTTGAAGAGAAGTAATAAAATGAGCTCTAACATGGAAAGTAAGCGTTTCCGGACACATGTCCATATAACATATTTTCTTTGTTTGTGTGTGAGGAATTTTTCCTGAAAGTTAGGCCGTACGGCCGTACCTTTTTGTAACACCCTGTATACGCAATGACATAGTTCAAAATATTCACATTATCTTATGAGTAGATGTTATTTTAATTTTGTTATGAATAAATATGAACAGTGAGGGACGTACCTAATCAATAAATTTTATAAACTACAATGCACATCAATACGTCGCTCTGTAGCCATCAATTGCACCATTACACCACAAGTGTTTTATTTGGTACCTGTAACCATATTTTAAAAAAAGTTAACAAGCTTGGAAACACGCGCACAACAGATATCAAACTTGAACAAGGCACTGTCCACTACTGTCCGCCCAAATTCGGACACAAAAAATTCTTTGGCTGGTCAGCGCTTTTCCAGTCATTGGTCGCTCACTCTATCATTCACTTCAAATTTATAATTGCTACATATATTTAGGAAAATCTATGTTGCTTACATTGCAACAAACAACACAGTGTGCAGCGTAAATTTTGAATCTGTTATTTCGGAAAATTAAAGTTTTCCGTCTTTGCAGGTAATAAAACACAGCTTTCAGTCAGTGAAACTGCTTAGGGTAGTGAACGATTTGCTTTTTTGTATGCTTATTGGCTGTAACGAAACTGAGATAAATAATTTGGCATAGGAGAGGAATTCTTGGCAGACTGCATCAACTCACTCAGAGGCTGATGAATCGAAATAAATGAAGAGTTATTTAACCTGTTTTGCTGAATTTTCAAAATTTGGTAGTAGAAACTAGCCTTTTCGTGTTGAAATTATGAACGACGAGTGAAATAATAATCATATGAACATAAATGAGAACTGTATGTAGGTTAGTAAAACACGAACTGCTCATACTTTTGTTCTTTTTCTGAAAGTGAAGTTTTACAAAACATGCGTATATAACTGCACACTAATGCCCACTACATGCTTGCCACTTGCTGCGTGGTAGTGTGTTATATAGTGACTTGATTCTGTTGTGTTGTTTGCACCAATGAGACCATAATAATGACGAGCGTACCTGAAGATACTGGAAATTTCTGTAGAGAATTATCTCTTTTACTTCAGGCCCATTACTAGCGTGTATCCTCCCGTCGTGGCGTCGTACGTTCTACGCCACAGCTTTGTGACCCAAAATGTGTACGGTATGTATCCCAGAGTACATCAGCCTACTGTCAGAACATTAACGCAAAACCAAAATATTGAACCCTGCAGCACCACAGAACAATATACTCCAACTACGTACCACGAAGGAGTTACCCGAATCGGACGGAAATCGGTAGAATGATGTACAAGTACATACAAACAAATGATTACAATTTCAGAAAGAATGGATGACTTATAAATTGGGCAAGTCAGTATAGCGTTGGTCCACCTCTGGCCACTATGCAACTAGTTACTCCACTTAGCTTTGACTGCCCGAGTTGTTGGGTGTGCTGCTGAGGGATATCGTGACAAATTCCGTCCAATGGAAGACTTGTTGTTGTTGTGGTCTTCAGTCCTGAGACTGGTTTGATGCAGCTCTCCATGCTACTCTATCCTGTGCAAGCCTCTTCATCTCCCAGTACCTACTGCAACCTACATCCTTCTGAACCTGCTTAGTGTATTCATCTCTTGGTCTCCCTCTACGATTTTTACCCTCCACGCTGCCATCCAATACTAAATTGGTCATCCCTTGATGCCTCAGAACATGTCCTACAAACCGATCCCTTCTTCTCGTCAAGTTGTGCCACAAACTTCTTTTCTCCCCAATCCTATTCAATACTTCATCATTAGTTATGCGATCTACCCATCTAATCTTCAGCATTCTTCTGTAGCACCACATTTCGAAAGCTTCTATTCTCTTGTTGTGCAAACTATTTATCGTCCATGTTTCACTTCCATATATGGCTACACTCCATACAAATACTTTCAAAAAACACTTCCTGACACTTAAATCTATACTCGATGTTAACAAATTTCTCTTCTTCAGAAACGCTTTCCTTGCCATTGCCAGCCTACATTTTATGTCCTCTCTACTTCGACCATCATAAGTTATTTTGCTCCCCAAATAGCAAAACTCCTTTACTACTTTAAGTGTCTCATTTCCTAATCTAATTCCCTCAGCATCACCCGACTTAATTTGACTACATTCTATTATCTTCGTTTTGCTTTTGTTGATGTTCACCTTATACCCTCCTTTCAAGACACTGCCCATTTCGTTCAACTGCTCTTCCAAGTCCTTTGCTGTCTCTGGCAGAATTACAATGTCATCGGCGAACCTCAAAGTTTTTATTTCTTCTCCCTGGATTTTAATACCTACTCTGAATTTTTCTTTTGTTTCCTTTACTGCTTGCTCAATATACAGATTGAATAACGTCGGGGAGAGGCTACAACCCTGTCTCAGTCTCTTCCCAACCACTGTTTCCCTTTCATGTCCCTCGACTCTTATAACTGCCATCTGGTTTCTGTACAAATTGTAAATTGCCTTTCGCTCCCTGTATTTTACCCCTGCCACCTTCAGAATTTGAAAGAGAGTATTCCAGTCAACATTGTCAAAAGCTTTCTCTAAGTCTACAAATGCTAGAAACGTAGGTTTGCCCTTCCTTAATCTTTCTTCTAAGATAAGTCGTAAGGTCAGTATTGCCTCACGTGTTCCAGTATTTCTACGGAATCCAAACTGATCTGCCCCGAGGTCGGCTTCTACTAGTTTTTTCATTCGTCTGTAAAGTATTTTGCAGCTGTGGCTTATTAAACTGACAGTTCGGTAATTTTCACATCTGTCAACACCTGCTTTCTTTGGGATTGGGATTATTATGTTCTTCTTGAAGTCTGAGGGTATTTCGCCTGTTTCATACACCTTGCTCACCAGACGGTAGAGTTTTGTCAGGACTGGCTCTCCCAAGGTAGTCAGTAATTCTAATGGAATGTTGTCTACTCCCGAGCCCTTGTTTCGACTCAGGTCTTTCAGTGCTCTGTCAAACTCTTCACGCAGTATCGTATCTCCCATTTCATCTTCATCTACATCCTCTTTCATTTCCATAATATTGTCCTCAAGTACATCGCCCTTGTATAGACCCTCTATATACTCCTTCCACCTTTTTGATTTCCCTTCTTTGCTTAGAACTCGGTTTCCATCTGAGCTCTTGACGTTCATACAAGTGGTTCTCTTATCTCCAAAGGTCTCTTTAATTTTCCTGTAGGCAGTATCTAACTTACCCCTAGTGAGATAAGCCTCTAAATCCTTACATTTAGCCATCCCTGCTTAGCCATTTTGCACTTCCTGTCGATCGCATTTTTGAGACGTTTGTATTCCTTTTTGCCTTCTTCATTTGCTAGATTTTTATATTTTCTCCTTTCATCAATTAAATTTAATATTTCTTCCGTTACCCAAGGTTTTCTACTAGCCCTCGTCTTTCTACCTACTTAATCCTCCGCTGCCTTCACTACTTCATGCCTCAAAGCTACCCATTCTTCTTATATTGTGTTTCTTTCCCCAATTACTGTCAATTGTTCGCTTATTCTCTCCCTGAAACTCTGCACAACCTCTTGTTCTTTCAGTTTATTGAGGTCCCATTTCCTTAAATTCCCACCTTTTTGGAGTTTCTTCAGTTTTAATCTACAGGTCATAACCAATAGATTGTGGTCAGAGTCCACATCTGCCCCTGGAAATGTCTTACAATTTAAAAGTTGGTTCCTAAAGCTCTGTCTTACCATTATATAACCTATCTGATACCTTTTAGTATCTCCAGGGTTCTTCCATGTATACAACCTTTTTTCATGTTTCTTAAACCAAGTGTTAGCTATCATTAAGTTGTGCTCTGTGCAAAATTCTTCCAGGCGGCTTCCTGTTTCATTTCTCTCCCCCAATCCATATTCACCTACTACGTTTCCTTCTCTCCCTTTTCCTACAACCTAATTCCAGTCACCCATGACTATTAAATTTTCGTCACCCTTCACTATCTAAAGAATTTCTTTTATTTCATCATACATTTCTTCAATTTCTTCGTCATCTGCAGAGCTGGTTGGCATATAAACTTGTACTACTGTAGTAGGTGTGGGCTTCATATCTATCTTGGCCACAAGAATGCGTTCACTATGCTGTTTGTAGTAGCTTACTCGCATTCCTATTTTCCTATTCATTATTAAACCTACTCCTGTATTACCCCTATTTGATTTTGTGTTTATAACCCTGTAGTCAGCTGACCAGAAGTCTTTTTCCTCCTTCCACCGAACTTCACTAATTCCCACTATATCTAACTTTAACCTAGCCATTTCCCTTTTTAAATTTTCTAACCTACCTGCCCGATTGAGTGATCTGACATTCCACGCTCCGATCCGTAGAACGCCAGTTTTCTTTCTCCTGATAACGACATCCTCTTGAGTAGTCCCCGGCCGGAGATCAGAATTCAGAAACGATTGGAGTATCCTGCCCATAATATTCTAAACGTTCTGAACAGGGGAACGATCTGGTGACCATATTGGCAAAGGTAGGGTTTGGCAAGCACGAATATAACGGTGCTGTAAGGGTGCCGCAGATGATAACCGGTCATCAGGGATCAGTTATAAGCTGGAATTATCATTTAAGACTGTAATACTCCAGTCAATGAGATTCCAGGCCGAAGGTATGTCTGGAGAAACCCCAGACAACGGTTTGATACCAACCTGAGTTGTCACCCGCCATACAGCCAAATAAGCAGGAGTTGTGGTCTGAGGTGCAGTCTCTTTTCAAGCAGAACCACTTTAGTAGCTGTCCGTGTTACCTTTACAGCACACTGGTACGTCAACGAAATGTTATGTTCCGTTCTTTCGTCGTCATGGGAAGCCTCTCTGGGGTTCCATTTCAGCAATATGGCGAGAGATTCTACTGCTTGTCTTCCTGGTTGACAAACCTTACCTTGGCCAGAGAGGTCGCCGGATCTCTGTCCAAGCGAGATCGTTAGGGGCATTATGAGCAGGGATCTCCAACCATCTAATATAACGAACGACTCTCACACTTCTCAAGAATAACTCCTATCCGGAGGAGCTTTCAAAACGTCACCCTGCAGTTGCTGGTCCTGGTTTACCTAAGGCTGACAAGCATGGGATTACGCTTCGTCCAAGTGTAAGCAATCTGGGTGCTCCTACCTACGATTTGTCGAAATATTTAGCTTCTGTTCTCAGCCCTGCTGTGGAAAGTCTGAACACCAGACTCCTAATTCAGTGGAATTCATCCGAGGGTTGAAGTCTTTCTTTCTTGGTCCTTCGTACTTTCTTGTTAGTTTTGATGCAGTGTCACTTTTTACCTTGGTTCCTCTGGAAGAGTCCCTGTTGTTAATTAGTGAGAAACTCGATAATGAAACAACTATGTTACTCCGTCATGTGCTGACATCGACCTATTTCTTATTTAATGACATATATTTTCAGCAAACTGACGTTGTGACTAGGGGAACCCCTTTTCCTCCATAGTCGCAAACCTTCTTGTGGAAGATCTTGAAGACATGACATTCAGCACTTTGTTTGTTAAACCCAAGTGTTTTTAGAGACACGTTGACCTTACATTTATGTTTTGGTCTCATGGGGGTGATGTTTTGAATTACCTATTAGATCATTTCAGGTGTCTCCATCCTAGTAATAAATTTACGATGAAATTAAAAAAGGATGGGTAACTTCCTTTTCTTGACGTTTTGGTTCACAGAAATGACGAAGAGTCTTTGGGGCGTAGTATATATCGTAAACCCACGCACAGTGATCGTTATCTTCATGTCATCAGCTGTCATCTACCACACCATCGTACGGGGGTCTTGCAGACTTTGGTGAAGAAGGCCTATGCCATTTCTGTCAATGAAAATTTCATACGGGAATTAGACCATTCTAAAAGTTGCTTTTAAGCCAAATATTTAAACTGACCAACAAAAATGTCATGCTCTTCAATTCGGGATACCAGTTAAACCATCAAAGAATACTCACGTATCTGTTACGTTTTTACCTCTCGCTGGTAGTATATCCTGGAAAATTTCAAGTATTTTAAGAAAACATGATATCCTACGTTCATTTATGCTACCAGCTAAGACTAACGCCCTTTTCGGAGCCATAAAAGATGATTTGTAACTAAGGAAACCCGGAGTAGGCAAATAATTGGGAGATGGCTTGTATTGGCCAAACTGCCTGTTATATTCAGGATCGATGTATTGAACACCATCGTCACACTCGTTAGTCCCAGCCATAGAAGTTCGCAGTGGAAGATTACTGTCTTAAGGACGGATTTAAGATGTTGTGTAACGAGATGCAAATGATCGCTCCTGCTTCCCGATAATGGGAATGTGTTGCAAAATAATCTCTTGACATTCGGTTATCTGATAGTATTATTAAGAGGAATAAGGATTTCGCTGTAGGGCGTGAATCCGATTTTATGTGATGTTAAACAATAGCGGTCTTCTTTTCGACCAGTGGATTTCTTTAACTAATGTTCCGCTATATGTGTATCGTTTTGCCTGTTTTCTCCATTGGTGCGCTACTACAGGGTGGGACGAATAAAAGTGGCTCGGAGAACAGAGTCCCAGGGTACAAAGAAACACAGCAGAGGAAAGGAAATACAGTACTAATCTGATAATAGCAGATGTTGGAATAGACCACCATTCATCTCTTGGCACTTTTGGGTCTTGGTCACCTAGCTGCTGAAGGTGAATCGAAGCTGGGCTGATGGAACTGCTGCACTCCCATCAGAAATGTTCTGTTCCAGTTCTTGAAGGCTATGGTGGTTGTTGTGATACACCTTACACTTGAGGCGTTCCCAGAGAAAATAATCGGATACTGACAGATCATATGGCTTGGATGGCTAGCTGGAGCCGCAACCAGGCAGCCCTCTGCTAACAACTCTGTCTGGCGTGAATCCTATGTAGAAGTGTTCCAAGGTTCGGTCGGCTGTATCGGCAACTGCTCGGTACTGTTGGAAGTAACTGTAGGTCACGAGGTGTGGTTATGTGCATACCGTCACGGACAATCGTATCTACTCGTCCATGCCACTTTCTTCTGCCACACTCTGCAGTTCACTTGCTCTTGGTGCCGGGCGCGAAATAAACGAGCCGCCGATTCTGTTGGCAACTCAGTACTGGCGACTGTTCATCGGCATACATACCTGAAGGTGGCGGCCAGTTGGTCCACTGAAATGTTGTATGAAGATGAGTACATTATCCAAATGCATACCCGAGAAGAGCATCTTCAGTCACTACGCTGGAAAATCTACGTAGTCACATCAACGGGAAGACATGGTTCGACGAGGACTAATCTGGTAACGCCACCAGCAACTATAGCCAGGGACCTAGGAGGTTTCCCCTCGGCCATAAGTCCAATGATGGAGCTGTCCCCCGCATCCCTCCGAGTTCGTAGTTGGTGGGAGAAAACTAAATTGCCTCCCAGAGAAAACCCACAAATGCCAAGAAGCGAAAAATCAACTCGCAACAAAGTATTGCACTTTCACCCCATAGCATGAGAAATGAAAAAAATTAATATATGTGTTTGACCCACACCAACTGATAAGGGCAGACGAACATTTGCGCGTTCTTAAATTTCGAATGAGCAGGTCAAGAATATTACAGTACTTGTGTTTCATTTATCTCGGAAAACGCGTTATCATAATGATGAAGTCTTGATAAGTGTAAACTTTAAATTAAGAGGAGGAGGAGATTAGTGTTTAACGTCCCGTCGACAACGAGGTCATTAGAGACGGAACACAAGCTCAGATTGGGGAAGGACGGGGATGGGAATCGGCCTTCTGAAAGGGATCATCCCTGTATTTGCCTGAAGCGACTTAGAGAAATCACGGAAAACGTAAATCAGGATGACCGGAGGCCGATTTCAACAATTGTCCTCCCGAATGCGAGTCCAGTGTTATAACCACTGGGCCACTTCGCCCGATTTAAATTAAGAAAAAGGTGACGACCACCAAATCAACATTATTGTACCGTCCTCAATTTTGTATTGTGAATATGTATTTTTGCTACATTTGGAGAGATCTTAGACTGAGCCATCAGATAGACTTAATAATTCGGACATTTTTTTGTTATTGTGATCAATTTTATTCGCTGGCTGAGCTGGATGCGATAGCGGGGGAAATTTGTAAAGCATGCAGGGGAGCCGTTTCTGCAGTACATGGACATGCAGCATACAAGGACTGACAGGCGGCTGATTAAGACGCTAGATGTGGAGTTTCCAGTTCCAGTAGCAAATGAAAACTTATTTTATAGACGCACATTCCTGCTATATCTTAATACTCTTTTATTTCCTCTCGTCGACACGAACTATTTATAAATAAAGTAGGTTCTAAAGTAACCAGGACGGATTCGGCATATCAACGGACCAGGACTGCACCTCTTCTTCAGCGTTTTCCAGGAAGTGCGAGGAAATGCTTTTTATTTTGTTCTCGTTTACTTTATCTGTTTCGAGGTTGTTCTTATTTGCGAGTAACTGTAGAAAGTATTGGCTTCACTCTGTCTTTATAATCCACGGAGTTAAGCAGCCAGAAAGACATACGGTTCAAATTGCATATATTTCTAGTTAGACAACTCGGTCAAAGTACTAACTAAAAGGCAAATTTTAATGCTTGCGAAAAACTGACTCATTAAAAGGGGGAATGCAGTAAAACAAAGGAGGAAACGGACATAACATCGCGTTTCAAGGAGAATCTAGCTGTGTTTTTAAGGTAAGCTATTATGATTAACATATATCTGTCTATATAAAAATGTTCTGTTGGTGTGTGTATAGCCACTAACCTCCGAAAGCTCTTGACCGATTGCTTTGAAATTTTGACACAACGTTGCATTCTAATACAGGATGGTTTTTAGGTACCTAATCCTATATACATGTAATTTTTCACAATTTTTCGTAACAATGTTTCCCCTTTATGAAATTTGTATATATATCAGAAATGTACTCGGACGACAGTTTCGATTCTATATTGATATCAAAGACGTGGGTAAATCCATCTATTCCGTTTTCACTGGTAGATGTGGAGGGCTACACGGTAGTAAGGAATGATACTGTAAGGAACCTAGGTATCTTTTTTGATAAACCTTTAAGCAGGACAGAGCACATCTCGAAAATTTGCTACAGAGTCTTAACAATGTCAATGTTGAATGTTAACAACGAACTACTACGCAACTTACCATTTCGTATGTCCGTTTCCTTGGCCACTTCCTCCCACTTCTCAGCTTTCAGCTACGTTTTCGAGTAATCTTCATGGCTTGTATCATACAGAACTTTGTGAACACGTACGGCTTCAATTAGCTTTTCCTCCATTTCGAACTACCAACAGTTAGAACCACCGTGAGCCTCTCAGTAAACTGCGTGCAGGAGACTGCGGCCCGCAGGGTCACCGAGCGCAGGAACTGCGTCACGTCACGCTACGCTCGAAAGTGCTCACGACCATTCAGTTGTGTGGTTCGGAGGGACTCACCGTGGGTCACCCTGCGTCAACTCACGGACCTGCGTCTCACCTTGCGGCCAGGGCTTGCGTGACTTTGCACCGGCGCATTCGCCTTCTTGCCTCTTCGTGCAACGATTGCATCCGCCTAACGCGCACATAAAGTCGCACAGGCGGAAAACGCACCTTCACAAGGCACAGAAAATTTTATGCACCCGTCCAGTCACATTAACGTGACCACCTGTCAAAAGCCTGAATAACCGCCTTTCGCAGTGTGGACAGCTGCGAGACGAGCAGGAAAAGAGTCAGTGACGTGCTGTAAGGTACTGATGGGGATATGGAAGCACGCCCACTCTGCTAGAATTCTCGGTTGAAGTTCCATGGCGTGAACAGCCCAACAGATGTGGTCTCTCAGATTCTCGACTAGTTGTGAATCCAGGTAGTATGGTGGCCAGTGGAGCACAGAAAACTCATCCTGGGGCTCTTCGAACCATGCACGTATACTGCGAGCTGTTTGGAACGTTACATCCTCCTGCTGATGGATGCTATGGTACCGAGGAGAAACAAACTGATGTACGGATGGACATGGTCCCTAAGCATAAATGCATATTTGTGTTGATCTAGTGTGCCTTCCAGAATGACGAAATCACACTGGGGATGCCACAAAAACCTCCCGCAGATCATAACGCTCCCTCCTCCATCGTGGACGCTTCCAACGATTGTTGCACGGCGCTTACTCTCAGATGTTTGACGCTGTACACGTCAACGGCCATCTGTCCGATAGAGCACACAACCTGATTCATCTGGAAACACCACCTGTCGGCACTCGGAGGACGTCCAGTTACAGGTACTGGTACGCAAATTCCAGCCTTCCTCGCTCATCAAGAGCAACCACCATGAGGGCAGATACCGTGCACCTACTCCAAAGACCGACAGGCAACAACGTTTCCTAAAAGTGAAACGGTACAGCAGTTTCCGCTCCATAAACCGCAGGTTTCGCTGCTCGCTCGCACCGGGAAATAGAAAAGGAAGCGGCTCCGCCGCCAATTTTATTGCACGACTCGGCCAGCCGCGGGTGCAACAGAAGCATGTGGACGGGTGGAAAGAAATGTGTCAGGCTTCATAATACATATTTATATGTGCCATATATTATACATTTCTTGTACGTGAATGTGAATCTGCACATGAACTTTCCTAATTCTCCTCAGACCTTTCCATAAGGCGTGGCCAAATCTTAGTTGGGAAGCAGTTCTGTAGTATAGTGGTGTCAACCTCACTCCTGGGTAGTGGGTCAGAGAGACATCACATGCAGTAAAATGTCAAAGACTTTCCAGTGTCACAAGATTTGGGGTAGAGAGGTTGGTCACGGCCAAGTGGTTCGAGCATCACCTCCACCAGGGCCCTGGAAGACCTCTGGGTTCCATCGATATTCTGGGAGTGTTACAGAAGACGGGTAAGAGAGCAGACATACCCTCAGTGCGTCTGTATCGATGTTGACGCGTGGAGGGGGTCTATTTGAATGTTTGCACTAATTACTTTATTTCCAGCTTCGGATTGTGTAAGGAAATGAATGTTTTCGTTTAATTTCGGAAATTTGACCCCCTGCGTTAATGCATCTGGTCTCCAGTTTGCCCGTTATCCTCTTCACATAGGGGATGTCCCATGTAAAATATTGAGAGACTTTGGTTCTATACGTTTGGCCAACACAATTCCGTCTTGCCCGTAGAAATATGTGTGCAGGTAAGTATACGATATACCCGAGCTGTAAGTTGTAAAATTGTAATATCTGTAAAATGGAACAATTGCTGCAATCGCTGTAAAGTCGACTGATACTGTTTCAAATAAATAGGTAATAAATTGTCACATACCCTGAAAATCACATAGGAGTCTCTAAACATTCATGGTGGTGTCTGATTGTTCTATATCGTGTCTCCCTACCACTTTCGCGCAACGACGCTCTGAGCGTGTTTTTTAGGGAATTAACTAGTTTGAACCTGGGACCTGTTGCTGGTAAGGAGATGCCAGACCACACATGACATGTAAAATTCAGAAGAGTTCAGTGAGACTAGCGATGATATAACCAAATACTTAATGATCTCAGCGTCAGCTCCACTGCACTCCCTGTAAAAGAATCTTAATACTAACTAAATTTAGTGGAAGGGGTTCAAGGCTTTCCTATTTTTAGTTAGCTGGTAAAATAACGTCGAAAAAGCAGTTATGTTTACCATTGGAAATTTTATTCTATTCACAAAACATTGTTTATAAATTGCACTATTGATAAAAGGAAATGTTTTAATACAGGATGGTAAAAACCAACTGCGTTCAACAAAAATGGATCGAAGGATGACCTATGCCATATCACATCTACACTCCTGGAAATGGAAAAAAGAACACATTGACACCGGTGTGTCAGACCCACCATACTTGCTCCGGACACTGCGAGATGGCTGTACAAGCAATGATCACACGCACGGCACAGCGGACACACCAGGAACCGCGTGTTGGCCGTCGAATGGCGTTAGCTGCGCAGCATTTGTGCACCGCCGCCGTCAGTGTCAGCCAGTTTGCCGTGGCATATGGAGCTCCATCGCAGTCTTTAACACTGGTAGCATGCCGCGACGGAGTGGATGTGAACCTTAAGAGCAGTTGACGGACTTTGAGCGAGGGCGTATAGTGGGCATGAGGGAGGCCGGGTGGACGTACCGCCGAATTGCTCAACACGTGAGGCGTGAGGTCTCCACAGTACATCGATGTTGTCGCCAGGGGTCGTCGGAAGGTGCACCTGCCCGTCGACCTGGCACCGGACCGCAACGACGCACGGATGCACGCCAAGACCGTAGGATCCTACACTGTGCTGTAGGGGACCGCCCCGCCACTTCTCAGCAAATTAGGGACACTGTTGCTCCTGGGGTATCGGCGAGGACCATTCGCAACCGTCTCCATGAAGCTGGGCTACGGTCCCGCACACCGTTAGGCCGTCTTCCGCTCACGCCCCAACATCGTGCAGCCCGCCTCCAGTGGTGTCGCGACAGGCGTGAATGGAGACGTGTCATCTTCAGCGATGAGAGTCACTTCTGCCTTGGTGCCAATGATGGTCGTATGCGTGTTTGGCGCCGTGCAGGTGAGCGCTACAATCAGGACTGCATACGACCGAGGCACACAGGGCCAACACTCGGCATCATGGTGTGGGGAGCGATTTCCTACACTCGCCGTACACTTCTGGTGATCGTCGAGGGGACACTGAATAGTGCACGGTACATCCAAACCGTCATCGAACACATCGTTCTACCATTCCTAGACCGGCAAGGGAACTTGCTGTTCCAACAGGACAATGCACGTCCGCATGTATCCCGTGCCACCCAACGTGCTCTAGAAGATGTAACTACCCTGGCCAGCAAGATCTCCGGATCTGTCCCCCATTGAGCATGTTTGAGACTGGATGAAGCGTCGTCTCACGCGGTCTGCACGTCCAGCACGAACGCTGGTCCAACTGAGGCGCCAGGTGGAAATGGCATGGCATGCCGTTCCACAGAACTACATCCAGCATCTCTACGATCGTCTCCATGGGAGAATAGCAGCCTGAATTGCTGCAAAAGGTGGATATACACTGTACTAGTGCCGACGTTTTGCATGCTCTGTTGCCTGTGTCTATGTGCCTGTGGTTCTGTCAGTGTGATCATGTGATGTATCTGACCCCAGGAATGTGTCAATAAAGTTTCCCCTTCCTGGGACAATGAGTTCACGGTGTTCTTATTTCAATTTCCAGGAGTGTAGATTTGAAAATTTTTTTCATAATTACAATAACAAAGAAATGAAATGCACACACTTATCGATAAAATGTTGGTCAAAAGCTAAAATTTTCTCACAGTCCATATAGACAGTCCTGATCATTCATCACAGTAAAGTAGTAGTGTTTTTCTCAAAGACTGAGCAATAAAAGAAAATGCACACGGAAGTAGTGGATTTCCATGCAGTCTTGAAGAAGTTGTCCTTCCAACGGAAAGACAGTGCTGACTCTTGATATGCAGACAGGCAATGTGCCACAACAGAGCAAACCCACAGCAGAGTCAGTCGAAGTTTTAAAGAATATTGGTAGGTAGGTCGTCACAGAGTAGACCCATTGTAGTCCTGGTAGAGATTACGGTATTGGTGGGCCACCAGAGGTGCAGACCCACTGCTGTCCTTGTAGAAATAATGGTATTGGTGGGTCATCAAAGGTGTAGACCCACTGTAGTCCTTGTAGAGATGGCCAGCAGCCATCTGCTTGACTGTGCAGGCGCACAATCACCACTGAAGAGTCTTGCGGATAATATAGCAAGACCATAACCACCACTTGTGCACTCACAAAAATTGTTTTTGAAATGTCCTTAGAACCAGCAATGCTGTTAACCAGTCCCTTGCTGAATTATCAACACACTTGCAAACACTATCAGTCCCTACTTCTCACATATTGTGCATATACTATGACCAACAGAAACGTGTGCAGTGAAATGTAATTTACAAGTTACTTAATTTGATCAACTGGTGTCAATTACAATTTTATAACATGAGAATACAATAATAAAGGCACAAAATATATCATTAAAGAACATAATAGTACAGATAACATTTGCAGTAATACAGGCTTTACAAAAGAATCGAAATAACAAATACATCAGTGTTACAAAAATTTCGACATAAGTACATACATAAAAGATCAGAATAACTTTTGAAACATCAACTTCACACATGAGCGTTAGAACAAAACAGAATAAATTATGTGTAAACATCTTTACGAAGTAAATAACATGTTATTAATGCAAATTATATTTTAGGATAACAGTATTCCTCATCATAGTGAGTGTAGCTGAATATTAGTAAATTCTACAACATAAGTCTTATCAGATGAACATATAAAGACAGGAAGAACATAAATACACAAGGGTACACAGACACATAGTGGGATGACACAAGGAAAGGGCAGGGTTCGTTTTATTGCAGTATTTTGCAAACAAAACTTTCTTTACTTCTCGGAGATCTCCCTTCGTTCTTCATTATTTCCAAAAAGTCCTATCTATACCTGCTTTCTGTACTTTTCTCATATAACCTCTCAGTGCATTTCTTCAAATTCATCGCAACTCTTTCTCTTATATAGGCTACCCCCTCTTAAGCTAACTTAAATCTACTGAGCTCAGATGCTTCACTAAGGGACGACGCAATGCAGCAGCACAAAACAAATTAACACAAACAGCAATGACCCAAAAAAATGGAAATTGGTAAAGCAATTGCAATATTACAACTAATATAAGGCGCTGTGCAGCAAACAAGAGAAACAAATCCGCAGTAAAACTGGCTTAACAGAGTAATACAAAGCGAAATTCAGCAGCGCTATGCCTGGCACACAGTAGAAGCAAATGCAACAGCTTATAACTAAACATGACGAAGCTCAAGCAGAAAAAATATTACAGTAAAGACAACAATGCAGAAAAGGGAGATGTCGATTCACATCTTAATGTCTATATAATTGGTGCACCACAACTTATTCTACAATAAAAATTACCAAGTACTTGAAAAGAATATTATATATGCAGTTCCTGTGAAGGGAAGTCTTTTTGTGCTCCTTCGTTTTTTAAAGAACATCATAATTATTTACTGGATCTGTAGGCATAAAATATCTATATTAGTACATCTATTAAATTTTGTTTTAGCCAATGCAGCAGTGCAGATAGAAACTGGATATTAAACAAAATGAGCAATCTCTCAGCTAGAAATACAATAGATATAAAATGTTTCTCATCGTTTCATTTCAGTAAATATCGTAAATTAAGAGCTTCACAGTGTAATCATATGTTTTCAAGTTTGGGCGTGGCGTATTTGCGATGCTTTCTACAAGGGAATGAATGTCAATAGCGAGGATAATGGCCTCTTTTTTTTACCTGTGTCTCTGAAAGGCACACACTAATGGCTTTCTTTTTGTCAGGTGGTTGTCGCGCAGCTGGGTGCCCACGAAGCATTACGTGCAGGTGGTCACTTAACTGTCTTATCGAAATATTTACGACACCAGTTTCCGCTACAGTGGCAGTCTCATATAAAAAATTCACAGTTCAAGAATTTGCGTTACACATCAGTAGAAACAAAATCCTATTGATATAACACTGTCCAAAATATTTTCGTCGGCATTGTAATACATTCACGCATTTACATACATTTCATAACTCTTAAAGTGCGATTCTTGGTTTCCAACAACCTTTTTCACAAAACAGAGTCCCTAACCTCTACTCATTATTTCTTACCTTATTCGTCGACACTTCTTCAATATTCCATCATAACAGATAAGTAGCATAATCAAATAACTCATATAGCATCAGCTTATTGATCATAAACATACCGCAACAGCATAATACACATAGTCATCGTAATAATAACATCATAACACTCCAGTCAACTCTCTAAATCGTCGTAGCTTCCTCCAATAATTTCAAAACCTAAAAAAAATTATTTGCTCATGTCAAAAGTGTCAACTACCTCAAACGTACTTTAAAAATCTTGATCTCATACCAAATATATCATTCAAAGCTCTCATAGTATCACAATGGTTCCAAAAAAATATGAACAGTTCACAAAGTACAGACAAAATACAATTTCATAGCTGTTAAATCATCCAACTGTGTAATTGCGTAAACATGTGTCACTGATGATGTAGTAAGAAAAATGTTTATCTCTCAGTTAAATGACCAGATAGCTGTGTAATTTATGTGTTAGAGAAATATGGTACCAATGTGTAAAGTTGTATAAACAAATACCATATTAGCTAGGGCTCCTTGTGCTTGCCAAACACATGGTACACAAAGTAGACGTGTACCCCCCTGAGGATTAATGTAATTATATCCTCAGGTGTTACAGATTACAGCAATGGAATGAAATGTATCATGGAAAACTTTCTTTGTAATTCAAATAAGTTGAAAAATAAATAGTTTAATGCGTGTCCTGTAGCGCTAAATGTGCGTCTTGCTGTAAGACAATCTCTGTGGAAGTGTCGTAGTTATTGTCCTCCGAAAGCTAAGTTCTGCAGAAGTCAATGTACTTACCTCATGATAAACGAAATTGAAATGCTTTGCGTATAGATATCTTAGTTATTACGCTTATTGCCGTGATGAAGTAAGTACTGTACTGTACGTATTGTTGTGCTACAGAAAAAGCTGTCTCATTGTAGCTATACCACAAAGTTACTACTAAAACATGTTTTCCTTTCCAGAAGAATTCAGAAAAACTGTGCAGATATAAAACAGATACACCGCAAAAGCACAATGTAAATTGTGTCACACATTAGTAGCGTCGTGATATAATCGTGTAGCTATCAAAGGAACCAAATGCTAAGCCATCTTTAATCTCACAGAAAGTACTTGAAATCCAGAATGTGTTCCCAAGTAAACCAAAATGTTGCATTAAAGTCTCATTAACAGTACTGGTATATGTTCTAAGTATGTAAGCCTTATAGTCGTTAGTAATCGTGCAACTATCAAGCAAAAATGTAACACACAATAACACTGTAACATCTGTTCCCTATAAGAATGCATTCGTAATTTCTGTTAAAATAAGTTCTCTTGGTTCTTGACTGGGTATTTAACTTCAAACATTGTTGCATGTTGACAGTTTCTCAGTGTGACAAATTGTACTAGCAGCGTGAAGTGAAAAATTTTATGGCAAAGACTAAGTTAAAAAGCAGATTATATTTCAATAAACGGTTTTACATGTGAAATGTGGTGTAACCCTTTACTCTTCCTAGTACGCAGAGTTTCAACTTCAACGCAATTATCATGTGGAATACGTCGGTAAAGAATATTGGAGTTTTTCTCAAGGTTAGCGCCTATGTTATTTTTCTCTGAGCCAGCCGGCGCACGTGGCTGCCTGCGGTGCGAGTCATTGTCTGCTATCTCTTTGTTGGCGTGCGTCGTTATTGGGATTAGGAGACCTAACTTCTACAAATTCACTTTGCCGAGAGGGCCCAGCTCTGTTTGAAGCTCGCCAGTTCTGATGCAATTCAGGCCTGTCGTTACGATCATATCGTCTGTCGTCATGTCGGTCATTTCTGTAATTTCTTTCTTGTCGGTCACGTGGTGGAGAATTTCTCCGTGAATCGTAACTGCGCGCTGGACCGTTGCGTCTGAAGTTATTCCGTCTCCCTTGATAATAATTATTTTGGTTCCCGTATTGTCTGTTTCTCTGATTGTGTCTGTGATATTCATTACTACGGAAATGCGATCATTCTCTGTAAATATTACTCTGCCAGTGGTTGTCATATGGGTGGTGTCTGTTTTGGTCACGATTTGTGTTGTGAGAATGGCCTTGTCGTGTCCAGTTACTGTTTCTTTCATCGCGGAATTGCGACGGATGTGACCTGTAGTGATTGTTTTCCTGTTTTCGCATTCCGCGACTGTCTGTGTCAATTTCTAATTCTTGTAAGAGTCTCTGAAAAGCTTCAATGTCGTCTTTGCAACGTCCTGCCAAAATAATATGTCGTAAATGTTCAGGTAATTTGATTAAGCAAGTACGGATGAGTTCTGAGAGGCTGTATGGGTTTGACAGGTACTGATTCTTGTGCAACATGTCTTCAAAATATTTCACAAGACTGGAAAATTCAGATTGTTCGAAATGTTTCATCATCATGATGCCATGTCTTACTCGGTCTTGTGTGGCTTGGGACCAATATGCTGAGAGGAAGGCATGGTAAAATTCTCCTTCAGTGTGGCAATCGTGAATGACCGATCGCATTCTTACAGCTGGTTCATTCTCTAAGTAGCCACACATAAATTCTAATCTGTGCTCTAGTGACCAGTTGGGAGGAAAACAATGAGAGAATTGATGGAGCCACGCTTGTGGATGAATGTCGTTGCCAGAATTCTTAAATGTTTTGAATTTACGTGTAGTAATGAACAGCTTATAGTCAAAATCATCGTGTCGGCGGGTCGCATATCGGCCATTGTTACGTCGTTTCGGCGGTTCCATCTCAAAATTCGGTGTACTTTGCCAATTTCTTTCATAATCTCCAAAGTGCCCTGTGTTGTTATTTTGTGGCAGTTCCGTATTTTTATGTCACTCTTCCCGTATTGGAGTGCGAGTGTCCTCTGAAATACGTAATTGTTGTATTACCTGTGTCAGCTGATCTTGTACTTCCCGGATTTCTCTTTCGTGTTGCGTACTAATTTGATTCAGACTTTGTTTGAATTTCCTAATTTGTTCGCACTCTTCTGTGTCATTAAGGACTATCGGTTTTGTGTCATTCAGATTATCATCTACCTTCGTAGATAAATTATTTAGCTGATCCGAAAGTTCAACTACTTTCTCTGATAATGAACTAATGTCCTCCATGTGTCTTTCTGAACCAATTTTCAGAGTATCTACTGTGTCCTTTAAGTTTTCTTGAGTTTTTGCAAGTTGCGTAACCGAATCGGTAGATGCAACTGAGTCAATTTTAGCTTGCAAGGTCTCATGATTTTCATGAACAATTGTTTGCAGTTCTTTTATGGCTGCTTCGTGATTCTGTAATGCATTTTCATGCCGCGAAAAACTAGGTTGGAAATGCTCACAAATTTGTGTTTTTACGTCATTACAGACTTTTTGACATTTCGATTCGATTTTATGTAATTCAGTAGTTAAATCTTCACCTGTTTGTTCAAGCGTATGTTCCACTGAGTCTAACTTTTGAAGCTTTTGCTCCATTGCGTCTAATTTTTGCTCTGTTTGTCTCTGATTTTGTTCCATTGTGTCTAACTTTTGAAGATTTTGTTCCATTGTGTCTAACTTTTGAAGATTTTGTTCCATTGTGTCTAACTTTTGAAGCTTTTGTCCCATTTGTTTCTGATTTTGTTCCATTTGTTTCTGATTTTGTTCAAGCGTTGTGTCTAACTTTTGTAGCCGTTGTCCCATTTGTTGCATTAACTGTAATAACAGTGCACTGGTGTCTGAAACATGTTCCTCAGTGCTTTTCGGCAGTGCATTTGAACCGGCAATATTCGCATTTTGAAAAGCAGAAAATGTGTCTTGATTTATTTGAGAAAACGCTGAGGACGCAAAATCTGAATCTACAGTATTTGCAAGATTGTGTCCTGTCATTTCGGAACCCTGGGGCGAGCTGTTGCCGACCGATCGATCGATAATGCTTCCCTGTTCACTAATTGTTTCACTGCCTACACCATTATTTGCAGCCCGCTCCATTTCCCTATGCGCTATTACCAAATTACTACTTTGAACGTTAGTGAATTCATTACATGGTGACGCTAACACACTGCTTTCGTCTTCACTGTCATTTCTCAGTTTACTTTCGAGCCTAGTGTTACGTTTTTCACACGCCATTATTGTCACAATTTTTCACACGACAACACAGAAAAACACAATTTGAAGAACAAAAATAAGAGAACACATTAACATAGCACTGAAAATAATATCTAGTTAATTGCAAGCGAAGCTGCGAAATACTTGGTGCAAATCTACATGCATGCCACAACTGTTTTACTGCACAACAATGAAAGACTGCAACTACAAAGAAAATTCTCTCTATGATTACGCGCTAGCAATAAACAAAGGCTACACTAACTACACAAACTACAAGAGAAAATCAGAAGATTCCAGTGAGGTATCCTCAGCTAAGGGTCGACATATGAAACGTCCCCTTAGAAAAATTGTACACGACTGGTCTACATGAAACGTCCCCTTAGAACAATTATACAAGACTGTGCTTAAACTGACACACAATATTTTTTAGCGCAACGCAATCTGACTTCCAAAAATCCCTACAAAAGAATGCCCCTGACTAACATTAACCTATACGTTTCAAAAATCACTTACCTCACAAAAATTTCGTTACTCAAGCTACTGCAATACAGCGAGCGCCACAACTGCCAGCTAAATAAAAGATTCAAACTACTGAAGGCACTAACTACTGATAAGCAGAGTCAGCAAATGAAAGATTTTAATACAGAACAAACAATGTATTTACCTTAATAGTCATAATATATATATATATATCAGTTCATGACATCAATTCTTACAAATTTCAAAACTCCGCCATCTCTCTCCCCACGTCCACCACTGCTTGCGGCTCACCTCCAACTGCGCAACGCTACGTGCTGTTAGCATCCAGCTGCCGCTGCCCGACACTACAATGGCAGACAACAATGCAAACTAGCCACAGACTGCGCACAGCACAGCCAGTGATTTTTCATACAGAGCGCTACGTGGCGACTGCGTTACCAATAAAAAAACCTAAAAAGCCTACTACTTACAATAGTAAAGTAGAAACAATGGAAATAATTCGGAACATAAACAATTGCAACATACAAAACAGTAGGCAAAAATGTGACATCGTCAGTTCTCAGTGGGACTCATCAGCAGAAGCATCATTCTCCATGAAGATGGCGACCAGCTGGGTCGCCGAAATATCGAGTCAAGTTGATTTCAGGATCCTGCAGAAAATCCGAAGAGACTTTCAAGTAGAGAAAAATGTTGTTCGTTTTTTCCAACGCGCACATTCCGACAACTGGCTGATGTGCTCAGAATGGGGTGTGACCACATCTGGCACCAATAGAGGCCTGACAATGACGGGACATGGTGCGAATGATGTCATCAATCTCATGTTCAGGCAAAAACGCCTATTCTTCCTGCAGATCTGATCACAAGGCTTGGAGAGTGGTTGGTGGAGACTGACGCAATGCAACCCGTCTCCCCGTGCATCCCAGACGTACTCTATGGGTTTCAAATCGGGAGAGCGGGCAGGCCAAGCCATGTGTGCAATGTCTTCCTTTTCCATAAAATATCAACCACCTGTGCTCTATGAGATCTACCATTATCGTCCATCAACACGAAGTCTGAACCCACGGCAACTCGCAACAACCTCACATGAGGTGCCAAGATTTCGTCAGCGATACCTGGCAGCAGTTATACATTGCCGATCCACCCGTACAATTTGGTGAAGAAGTGTCCTTTTGGTTAACGCAATGCCTGCCCACACCATCAGGGACCCTCCGCTAATCAGTCGAGATCACTCTCCAGACAAAATAAAGACTCATCTGTGAAAAGAACATTAGCTCGCTGTTCGATCGTCCGCTTGCCATGCCCACGACTCGTCTGTAGACGTTCCCTTCTGTGAAGGCGCGTCAGAGCTACACATACGGTAGGTGTCCGACAATAAAGACTGCCGAAACTTTCTGAACACAGTTTTCCCCGATACAACACGTCGATAAATAACAGTTGTCTGTTTGTGATGTCACAAATGGTAGGCCCTTCCTTGGTCTTCAGGATACATTTCTGTCTCTATAAACTACACTACTGCCCATTAAAATTGCTACACCACGAAGACGACGTGCTAGAGACGCGAAATTTAACCGACAGGAAGCAGATTCTGTGATATGCAAATGATTAGATTTCCAGAGCATTCACACAAGGTTGGCGCCGGTGGCGAAACCCTTAACGTGCTGACATCAGGAAAGTTTCCAACCGATTTCTCATAGATAAACCGCAGTTGAGCGGCGTTGCCTGTTGAAACGTTGTTGTGATGCCTCGTGTAAGGAGGAGAAATGCGTACCATCACGATTCCGACTTTGATAAAGGTCGGATTGTAACCCACCGCGATTGCGGTTTATCGTATCGCGACATTGCTGCTCGCGTTGGTAGACATCCAAGGATTGATAGCAGAATATGGAATCTGTGGGTTCAGGAGGGTAATACGGAACTCCGTGCTGGATCCCAATGGCCTCGTATCACTAGCAGTCGAGACGACAGGCATCTTATCCGCGTGGATGTAACGGGTCGTGCAGCCACGTCTCGTTCCCTGAGTCAACAGATGGGGTCGTTTGCAAGACAACAACCATCTGCACGAACGGTTCGGCGATGTTTGCAGCTGCGGGGATATCAGCTCGGAGACAATGGCTCCGGTTACCCTTGACGCTGCATCACAGACAGGAGCGCCTGCGTTGGTGTACTCAACAACGAACCTGGGTGTACGAATGGCAAAACGTCATTTTTTTTCGGATGAATCCAGGTTCTGTTTCTAGCATCGTGATGGTCGCGTCCGCGTTTGGTGACATCGCAGTGAACGCACATTGGAAGCGTGTATTCGTTATCGCCATACTGGCGTATCACCCGTCGTGATGGTATGGGGTGCCATTGGTTACACGTCTGACACCTCTTGTCCGCACTGACGGCACTTTGAACAGTGGACGTTACGTTTCAGATGTGTTAGGATCCGTGGCTCTACCCTTCATTCGATCCCTTCAGCAGGATAATGCTTTACCGCATGTTAGAGGTCCTGTACGGGCCTTTGAGGATACAGAAAACGTTCGACTGCTACCCTGGCCAGCACAATCTCCAGATCTCTCACCAATTGAAAACGTCTGGTGAATGGTGGCCGAGCAACTGGCTCCTCACAATATGCCAGTCACTACTCTTGATTGACTGTGGTATCGTGTTGAAGGTGAATGGGCTGCTGTACCTGTACACGCCATCCAAGCTTTGTTTGACTCAATGTCCAGGCGTATCAAATCCGTTATTACGGCCAGAGGTGGTTGTTCTGCGTACTGATTTCTCAGGATCTATGCACCCAAATTGCGTGAAAATGTAATCACATGGCAGTTCTAGTATAATATATTTGTCCAATGAATGCCCGTTTATCATCTGCATTTCTTCTTGGTGTAGCAATTTTAATGGCGAGTAGTGTATCACAACATCCGACAAGCAACAGAGCAATATACGCAGTTGCAGCATTTGGGAAAGGAGTAATCGACGAATAGCTCTGCATTTGAATAGAAGCAAAACTACGTAACATCGATGTTGGCAGGAATAGGTAAACCATGGTGAACAGGGTTTCAAGAACGAAGCGGTCGACCTAGAGGGATGACAGAAACGAGAGGAACGAGCAAAGAGGCACGAGGAGCTACGCATTCATCATTATCATCGATCCCACGTGCAGATGGTGCTTCAACGACAACAGAATGGTTCAAATGGCTCTGAGCACTATGGGACTGAGGTCATCAGTTCCCTAGAACTTAGAACTACTTAAAACTAACCTAAGGACATCACCCACATCCATGCCGGAGGTATTATTCGAACCGCGCGACCGCTAAGGACATCACCCACATCCATGCCGGAGGTATTATTCGAACCTGCGACCGTAGCGGTCGCGCGGTTCCAGACTGAAGCGCCTAGAACCGCTCGGCCACACTCGCCGGCTTTAACGACCACAAGGACTATTAAAAGGCGGCTCACAGAAAGGGGCCTGAGCTTACAGTGCCTATGGCGCCGATTACCATCACATCTGTACACCAACAAGCCTGTTTGCAATTGTGCCTCGCACATTCGGCCTGGAATCTCATTGGCTGGAGTTGAATTGTCTTCAGTGGTAAGTTGTGCTTCGAAGTGAATCCTAATCAGCAGAGACCTGAAGACGCCACAGACAGCGGTGGGATACCAACCTGACTGTCGCCTAACATACGGCCCGACAACCAGAAGTTACGGTCTGAGCTGCCATTTTACTTCATAGCAAAGCGTTTCGTTGTCAATTGCGACACCGTTACAGCACAGTGGTACGTCGACGATGTTCTGCACTCCGCTTTTTGCGCTTCACTGCAATCCATCCTGGGCTTACATTTCAGCAGGATAATTGTCGCTCGAAAACGGAGAGAGTTTCCACTGCTTGTCTTCGTGCTTGCCATACCCAACCTTGGCCAGCTTGGTCGCCGGATTTCTATCATTGTGGGGAGGGCCGTCCGATCATCCAGAGATTTTCACGATCTAACACGCCAGGTGGGTAGCATTTGGTATGATATCCTTCAGGTGGATATCGAAAAACTCTGCCAATAATCGCCAAGCCGAAATACTGCTTGCGAAAGGGCCAGAACTGCACCAACAAAGAACTGGCTGGAACAAATTGTGAAGCTCTTTCTCTTCAATAAATCATTCAATTTTTCTGAAATTCTAACCGTCTGTTTGTACTTATACATCATATCTTCCCATTACCGCCCCATTCGGTTAATTCCTTCGTGCTGCGCCTTCTGTTTTGTGTTATAGTTTGTAAAGGGAGCAGGTGTAATCATGTAAAACAGCGTAGCGAGGTCATCTGGCTAGAGTCGACATGACCTACGAACCCACTTGAAAGCGAAGTCCTGTACGTCCGAGAACAAGATGACATCTGAAACAGGCTGTGCAGGCTGCTACACGAAGTTAAGATAATGATGATGATCATGGAAATAATTATCGGACATTAGCTCGGTTTCTGCGTCCGAATTATAGGACGATCCAAAGATAGACTCCGGACCTCGGTCGCAATTCGCTCACGCCCAGGGTGCCACCACCGTGGTGAAGTCACGTGGGCCCGTCCGCTGACGTGAGGGTGCTACAAGCAAATACCCAGCACCTCTTTTGTAAGGCAGTTCTCTCTACTACCTGAAGCCTTCGGTGTGTCATTCACAGCACTGGAGAGCAGTAGTGTGGCTGTTATCGATTTGTGATTTGCTTCCTACTAATGTAGGGCCTATGAATAAAAAATGCAGTTTTTCTACATCATGTCAACATTTTAAGCTACAAGTTATCCTCTCTATCTCAAAAGTCGTACGAAACGTGCTTATAACGATCTGTGTACTGTGGCGTTCGCTGTGTTATTCAGTGGTTTGGTATATAACTAATTTGTAAATGAAAATGAAAATGTTATTTTATTACAGTGAGTAATTACAAAATATTTTTTCTCCCGGTTAAAGATTTGGTCAAGTAGCTAAAGAACTCCAAGTTACCGTTGTGTTAAAGTGTTGTTTGTAAGATGTGTAAGTGTCACTAAATCACAGTTCATACAACAGATTCTATATACAACTACTGATTATGATGGAAACACTTATCTTCAGCAAAATGATCATTAAAACCACCGAATATCAGCCGCGCACAACACTCAAGTATGTTAGCTGAAAGAACTTTCTTCGTAACTGGTGCGTAATTAATTTCGGCTCCATACATCAGCAAGAAAAAGTTTGTTATATGGATTGTGCTATGAGCACTGTTTTTAAAGAACCAATCTGATTCCAATTGTTTTCATTAAAATGAATTCGGGACCACCGAATGCACATTTATTTTTAGACATTTTTATTACCTTCGGCATTTGTGTCTGCAGAGTTCCGTAATTTGAATTTGCCGCTGAAATAATTGTTAAGATGGCTGCAGACAATTGACAGAGAGTTTCTATTGTTAGAGCAATTTTCCTTTTAACAGAGTAATTATTTGAATAAATGCTTATCAAACTTTACTTTTATATTGTGTACTATTTAGACTAATTTTCATCAAGCAAACCTTTGATACTTTCGTAAGAACAACAGATAAAAATGCGATACAAATCGCTATCATCAATGGCTGGGCTTTCTTGCAGCGCAAAGAAGAAATTACACAGATAATGCTTATTGGGGGAAGATGTAAAGTTACAAATAATTATTCACACTTATTTATAATAATAAAGAACTCTATCCTCAAGTAATAATTAACAAATAATTACAATTTCTTAACAGACCTCAGTTTGATATGCGTCTTGCGTCCGCAGCCTACAAAAGCCAACCAAAAAGGGTAAGAAACAAAGGAAGACAAACGCAGATCGTAAAAGATATTTACAGTTATCATTGTCTTGGTATGATACACATCGATATGTCCAATTACATCATAAAATATTATATAAATAGTCATCGTTTTGTTTTATTTCACTGTTTTTCCATATGTCGGACAGATAATGTTTGTAACTGTTAGAGGCATAATGCCCTCTCGTCGCACTGAAGCTAAAATTTATCTCGTGGATGTTACAGTATGTAAATGGAGAACTTGGCAAATATGCTATTCACAAAAAAACTGTTTTATTCATAAAAAGGCTACATACAGGGTAAACATTAATAAAACCGACAAACCTATCGGTAACGAATCTAGGAACCCACCTTGCTTCTCTATCGCCGGTCTGTGTGGTGAGAGATCGTTGCTCTGACTGAACCACCCACGGATGCCAGAGGGTGTGGGGGCCGGCACTGCAGTGCCAGCAGCTGCTTCCGCTGCTTCTCGGGCAGCCATGAGTGGTGCTGGACGGTGGTGCAGGCCGCTCGTGTGCGAGTGTTTGATGCCTGCCGCCACAACCACCGCTCTATGTGCTCGTGCAAGCAGCAAGCTGTTGTGGTAGCGTTGTTGATGACACCTCTGTAACATACGAATAAAGAAAACAAATTATGTACAATGCTCAAGATAAAAAAAATAGATGCTGTAAAAAATAGCAACAATTGAGTACATAAACATACTAGAATAATTATTATATGTCTTAATGATGACGGTTGCATTATAATCACATTTTACACTCTGGGTCCCAGGATTGAGCGGTTCAGTCGATCTCTCTGGTAGTTCTCCCACCCAATCAAATATTTCCTCCTCCTCATCCAAAAGGAAGAGATGGCACTGTCTTCCAGCAGCCGCCATCTCATTCACCGACTCTCGTTTTTCACCCTCACCAGAACAGTTGTTGTACACCCACTGATCCAGCTCATAGAAGTTGTCTACAAAAAGATGCTGATTATAAGAAAAAACAAAACAAAAATCGGTACTGAATTTGTGAAAACTACGAAAGAAATAAAATCAAAAGTTCATAATAGAAATAACTCATGACTCCTGGTCATCATCCTCGATCCATAGCCCTGCTAGATCCTCATCCCCCTCTTGCTCCATGGTAACAATGAAGAATATATGCCTCACACGACTGTACATGATGAAAATAAAAATAAAAATGTTTAACAGCAATATAGTGCAAATGTACTTACCCTGCTACAGCATTTCTGCCTCCGTCAGCTGCCGCTCAAATGCTGCAACAGCGAGATCAAAAATTTTATAAGCACTCGTTACGACTTGAATACATCAAAAGCTGTTTTCTTAACATGTAAACCGTCACACAGAATTTGGAGATGTTCTTACATGATGGCAGCACAACCTCTTCGGCTTGCTGCTGCTGGCGACTTTCAGCTTCCAGCTGACACTCTAATTCAGCCAGCATTTCTAAACCGAACGCTATTGTAGCAGGTAAAAAGAACTTTTACAACCACAATCTCGAAAAATTTGAGTACATCGCTGCGAAGTTTTTTAATTGTCGCAGTTTGAGATAGTAAACACTTGTAAGTCAATTTCCCAACATTTGGCCGTTTCCCATCACCACTGCCGCTGGCATAGCTACTGGGTGGCTGGTTGTTCCATTCTGTGAGAATCAACTAGGCACTTGCAAAGACTAAAGACAGCTGTAAAGGGGGGGGGGGGGGGCGGTTGGCCTTTATATATCTTCAGACTTCACCATCTGTTCCATAGAGGACCATTAGAAACTCAGAATGCCAGACAAACAAGTTATTAATTAATTGATCAATTAAAGTAATTTGCGTATCAGTTTGTATAAAAATTTCACAAGGACCCCCTTCTCCGTACAAACTACCAAAGCGTGAGCAAAAATTGGGTATGTTTTAACTACTGTAAATGACAAATATAGCAGAAACTGACCGGTTACAAACTGAAAATATTATTGTAGCACTAATTTTTCAAACTGCAAGCGTATACGAATGGTGCAGCCAGATCACGTAGGATTTTCGTTCTCTTGTGTTCCAATGGCTTCTGCCGATGCAGATTAGAAATTCGTTTACATAGACGACGGTGCATATCAAAGAGTTTGTGATTCAGAGGTATTTATATCGTCTAACATGGATGAACGGCTTTCAGGACACCAGCTGAATATTCCTCCTTAAAGAAAACTGCGCATTTATGAAGATAGAGGTGCTATACCATATTTAGTTGTAGGTGACGAGGCATTTGGGCTAGGAAATCACATATTACGTCGGTGCGAAAAAAATTAAACTACACCAAGGGAATTTTTAACTACTGATATACTAAAGCCCTTTTCTGATCCTATGAACTTTCAGTATTACGGTCAACAACTGGCTTATTTTTCACCGCCCTCTAGTGATAAACATAAATTCTTTTGTCCGTGTTATTAAGCTACCTGTATCCTACACAGTCAGGTACGAGTAAAAGTTGCAGTGAAATTCCCAGATATACTCTACGATTGTTCTATGGATAATTTCACAGTTAATAGAAACAACTGAGAAAGGAATAGTGATGACTGACAAGTGACAATGCTTACCGTCGTAACTTTACTTTTCACACACCACTGTTACATTTTGTTATGGCGAAGTCTTATGATGCAAGTATTTGTATGAAATATAAAAAATATAAATTAAAATAAATTCGTTCCTATCTTGTTATACTTGTGCTAGACTTCAGCCCAGAACAACTGCTTCACAGACTTCCAGCCATAGATTTTTCTTCACATTCATATCTGAGTATTCCTGTATAATTTAAACTCATTTTATGCAAAGCTGGTCATTTCTCAGTGTCCTCTGTAACTTTTCTATCAGTCCATGAGCTATCTCCGACGCGATGTACAGAAATAAATACCAGGCTAAAAATGAACTAAACAATTGGCTAGTCTAAGCATTAGTATAGTTCCGTTCACTGTTTAAGGGGGAACGTTCACGAAGGCAACCAAAATTGTGAAACTTTTTGTTTGATCTTCATCTACTACATGTTATAGAAATTTCAGTTCCTGAATATTACGTTTCAGTTCCACTCCTAAGTGTGACAAAATCATAATTAACAAAAGCTTGCATGGGGCCATGACCTTTTGTTGTTCTGTATTGCCCGGTGTTATTTATTCCTGCTGTGTTTTCTTCCAGTTTTATGCAGTCATAATGTAGGGAATATTTCGATGTTTAGTGGATCCAGAATGTCTGCAAAAGTTTGTGCATGTAAAAAATTTAAATCCTTCTGACAGTTACAACTCTCCGACAAGAAAACAATATCCCAAGATAACATTTGATCCACAACTGCTGAGGAAGTTGCAGTGTATGATGCTTGTGTAGTTATTAACTGTGTTAATATTAAAATATTTTAAACATAGCTGCACAACAGCAACGGTTTCTCGTAATAAAATTATAAACATCCGACCAGTTGCAATGGATAAAGAAATTCTTTACCTAGGTTTCGACAAATATAAATTTGTCTTCTTCATAAGGTAACAATTTTACATTATTGTGTTAATATTAGCAGGCTACGGACTGTACAGAGACTAGGATGCGATCCAGTAGCTTTCACACTGTCGATATTGAAGGAAATGGATAGCAGGAGAACTGATGGAGCTGACTCGTACAATTTATATTTAGGCAGCTTTATGTACCTTTTCCTAACAAACCACTGATACTATAATATATAAATCTGGCATGCAATTTTTAGAACTCTTCCACATATATTTGTAACAATGAGATACTAAACTTTGTAGAAAAAGGCAATTTCGCTCTGTCAGATTTTTCAAGAAACGAACATTTGTACTCACCTTGTTGGAAAAGTTTCATCTGCGTATAGTTAAGAACATAAAACTCTGTTAAGTATGAAAATGTATGTGTGTGTCCATACACCACTCCTTAACAACTTGAAAACTTTATAAGGTTTGTTTCAAAGTATTACAACTGCGAATACGTCCCCCCCTCCTCCCTTAAGCAGTCGATCGATTGTTGGCAAACAACGAAATCTGAAGGGAATAGCAGTCTCTACTAAATTATATTGTCGTACTATTTGAAATCATTTGAGAGCGCGCTGGCATTTGTCTTCGTGGTAAGTAGGAGACCGATCGCACTGTCGGCCGACTAGAAGTCTATACTACGGGCTGGCGCTCATAATTTCACACTGTATCTGTCACAAATGGACAATGGGAGCCATATAGAGCTCGTGACTGAGAAAGGAACGCAGTTAACATTAGGAGGAGAAGCATTTGAGTTTTGGCCTGGGGCTGAGGACCCTTTACCAGCTCGGGCGCGCCGAGTGCATCGATCTAAATTACGCACTCGCCGCTGGCGAGAGTAACCATCTTAATTATAAGACTGCTCGGCTCTCATTTGGAACAATACTAGCGGCCGATGGGTGGATGGGCCGCCGTAAAACAGAAGTGCCGCCCCCGTAAGACGGCGGCCAGGTTCTCGCCCTGAATAATTCATGGCCCGGCGGCGCCCGGATACGCGCGAATTAATTTGCATGTATTAGGACGTGCCAAGGCGCTGCAGACTGCCCCACCACGACCCACCAGATCCTCCGGGCTGCACTTTGTAGCCAAATACACCGCCGCCGCAGGACGCCAAATTTTCTAACTTTCTCAGCGAGTTCATATATACATTACAAAAAGTTTCAGGAAACATTCCTCACACACAAAATAAGAAAAGATGTTATGTGGACATGTGTCCGGAAACGCTTAATTTCCATGTTAGAGCTCATTTTAGTTTCGTCAGTATGTATTGTACTTCCTCGATTCACCGCCAGTTGGCCCAATTGAAGGAAGGTAATGTTGACTTCGGTGCTTGTGTTGACATGCGACTCATTGCTCTACAGTACTAGCACCAAGAACATCAGTACGTAGCATCAACAGGTTACTGTTCATCACGAACGTGGTTTTGCAGTCAGTGCAGTGTTTACAAACACGGAGTTGGCAGATGCCCATTTGATGTATGGATTTGCACGGGGCAATAGCCTTGGCGCGGTACTTTTGTATCGAGACAGATTTCCAGAACGATGGAAGATGTTCGAAGCAATTTATCGGCCTCTTAGGGAGCACGGAACAATCCCGCCTACGACTCGCACTGGGGAAGACCTAGAACGACGAGGACACCTCCAATGGACGAGGCAATTCTTCGTGCAGTTGACGAGAACCATATTGTCAGCGTCAGAGAAGTTGCTGCTGTACAAGGTAACGTTGACCACGTCACTGTATAGAGAGTGATACGGGAGAACCAGTTGTTTCCGTACCATGTACAGCGTGTGCAAGCACTATCAGCAGCTGATTGGCCTCGACGGGTACACTTCTGCGAATGGTTCATCGAACAATTTGTCAATCCTCATTGCAGTGCAAATGTTCACTTTACGGATGAGGCTTCATTCCAACGTCATCAAATTGTAAATTTTCACAATCAACATGTGTGGACTGACGAGAATCCGCACGCAATTGTGCAATGACGTCATCAACACAGATTTTCTGTGAACGTTTGCGCAGGCATTGTTGGTGATGTCTTGATTGGTCCCCATGTTCTTCCACCTACGCTCAATGGAGAACGTTATCATGATTTCATACGGGATAGTCTACCTGTGCTGCTAGAACAAGTGCCTTTACAAGTTCGACACAACATGTGGTTCATGCACGATGGAGCTCCTGCCCATTTCAGTCGAAGTGTTCGTACGCTTCTCAACAACAGATTCGATAAACGATGGATTGGTAGAGGTGGACCAATTCCATGGCCTCCACGCTCTCCTGACCTCCACCCTTTTGACTTTCATTTGTGGGGGCATTTGAAAGCTCTTGTCTGCGCAACACCGGTACCAAATGTAGAGACTCTTCGTGCTCGTATTGTGGACGGCGGTGATACAATACGCCATTGTCGAGGGCCGCATCAGCGCATCAGGGATTCCATGCGACGGAGGGTGGATGCATGTATCCTCGCTAACGGAGGACATTTTGAACATTTCCTATAACAAAGTGAAGTCACGCTGGTACGTTCTGTTGCTGTGTGTTTCCATTCCATGATTAATGTGATTTGAAGAGAAGTAATAAGACGAGCTCTAACATGGAAAGTAAGCGTTTCCGGACACATGTCCACATAACATATTTTCTTTCTTTGTGTGTGAGGAATGTTCCCTGAAGGTTTGGCCGTACCTTTTTGTAACACCATATATATATATATATGTGTGTGTGTGTGTGTGTGTGTGTGTGTGTGTGTGTGTGTGTGTGTGTGCTCTAGAGACATTTTCTCTCTCTCTCTCTCTCTCTCTCTATATATATATATATATATATATATATATATATATATATAGAGAGAGAGAGAGAGAGAGAGAGAGAGAGAGAGAGAAAGTAAATACTATGAGGCTATTAAGTGCACTGGAAATAAAACAAATATCCAGTCACACAAGTGCGTATAGCTGCTACTTATCCTTCTATTAGATACCTTGTCAGTCATTAATTCTGTTCACCCTGGGCGGTGATTTCAGTTACCTAATAACGTTTTGTCCATTCCAGTAGTGTAGTAAAAAGCGATAAAGCACAAATGAGCAAACCCTTTCCTTATTTTTTATTGCGTGTGACTGGACATCTATATTATTTACAGTTCACGTAATAACAGTTTAAACAGCCATAAGTACAGCATTTATCACACCGAAGTACTCAATCACATCATTATTACGGGTAACGTGGTGTTAACGCTTGCATCTCTGGATGTGCATTAGCGGCACGTTTTGTTCGTTTTGTTTATTCCCAATTTCTCGGGATTTCAAAAATGGTTCAAATGGCTCTCAGCACTATGGGACTTAACATCTGTGGTCATCAGTCCCCTAGAACTTAAACCTAACTTAGCTAATGACATCACACACATCCATGCCCGAGTCAGGATTCGAACCTGCGACCGTAGCAGTCGCGCGGTTCCGGACTGAGTGCCTAGAACCGCTAGACCACCGCGGCCGCCTTTCTCGCGACTTAACTGATGTATTGGGATCTAATTGTTTTTGTGATTTTCCATGTTATTTATTGTGTAAGAAATAATATGGGGGTGTCCACTAAAAAGAACAGATTTTCCCTCAGAAAATCCTCTACAACCCCTGGAAAATTGTCAATATGGTTTTGTTGCACCCTATATTCAAGGCATTCAAAGAGAAAAGTGTCACGTTTTCCTATTCGAGGAAGTACTGGTTAAAACTGGAAGAAAGTATTCTGTAATAATACTCGGACCAGCCACATTATTTGTGAGCACCGCCTATGTTCATCGTGAACGTGGAATAATCACTTACAGACGGTACGTGAGAGCACTGGTAGTGGAGGTTATATAAAGTGTTCCAGGAGACGCGGAAAACATTGCAGCCGTTGTAAGGCGGCAACGGAGCGATTTATCTGACGTACAAAAGGGTACGGTCGTTGGATTTCGAGCAAAAGTTGGAAGCATTTCCGAAACGGCTGATTTTGTAAACTGTTCGCGTGCCGCTGTGGATATACCGTGCATGGCAAAATAGCGCTATCCAAAACAGGCGCTGAGAAACTGGTGAACGACGGCTGCGGAGATGTGTATTGTTTAACACTCGTGGTACTGTTGACCAACTTGTAACCTTCCCGTCTCCTCTATATCTCTTTTGTGTTACGCCCACTTTCCCTTCTATAATAACCTATGAAACCTTTCCTTAGGATTTCTATCTCTTGCTTAATAATAACAAATGAAATCTTCCCTTTGAAATTTACTCTCTTGCTCAATCTTCGCTTACAAATTTAATTGCTGCTTATTAAAAGTGATTTTCTGATAATTTCGACGAAACATAGAATGTGTCGCCGTCGTGGCCCTCAGTCGTTATCTGCAATAACCCAAAACTGTTCCTTACTCTTTTTACTGTTACCGGATCGCCATCTGACTGCTACATCGAACTGCGACATGAGTATACTTACTCTGTTTTACGATACTCTATTACCTGTCATATTAAGTGGCTGTATTTATTAGCAAAGCTGACTTCATTCTTTAATAGCAAATCTGACGTTATTCTTTAATTAATTTGACTGAAGTTACGTAATTCATAGTTACACTTTTTCTTGACAACAATAAAATTTTTGCAATGTTTCACGTTGATGGTTTTTTGGGATGGATTATAATCAGTAATGCAATATTGTTGGCAAAAATTAATTATATTCTGAAAACGTTTCTTCATGTATTTACTGCTGGTAATGAAATGATTTTACAAACGTTCAAATGCGACCTACTTTTTACAATAATCTTACAACTAACATTGCGCAAACATACCTTCACTAGTATTGAGTTTCCCAAAGAAAATAATTCAATAGTATTAGTTTCTCTTATGATAATACCCTTGCAAATCATAGCTGCTGGCTGGCAGGCACACCGCTCCTCTCAACCTGCCGCATCAGACCTGCTACCGACTCGCTTCACATCTCGCTTACTACTGACTTCCTACGAATGCTAAAGAGCGGTCTCTCCCGCCAACAATGCTTTCTGGTGCAGACGATCCCTGCCACCATTACAAAATGTATCCATGTGGCGTCTTTCCCGCTCTTTTCTTAAAATGTATCCATACGCGGTCTCTCCCGCCCTTTTTAAAATTATATCAATTTGCGGTCTCTCTTGTCAACAATCCTTTGGCGCAGACATTCCCTGCTACCACAATTATTTCCAACATGACAAATATTAATTATTCCTACTTAATCCTATTAATAAAATATAAACATCTTTCATAAATTGTGGTTTTACATTACACAATATAAATATACAAGTCTTACAAACTGACAGCCCGCATGAACCAAGGGGCTGCTAGCAGTATCTCCTCAAAGACCGCTCTGCGAACGTTGCTGCCCATGGGTCTCCGCAGCAGGTGGCACATTCATACGCTGATGCTGACTGCTGCTCAGTGCCGATAAAGAATGGAATTTGCACTCCAATACTGAACGTCTGCTGAGTGGCGATAGCTGACCTTTGCAGATGGATCACGTTGGCATGTACGACTAGAAACGTCTGAAAGCGAACGCCCTGCAGGCATCATCGGAAGGATCCAGGCAGGAGGAGAAAACGTTATGGTCTAGGGAATGTTTCCGTGGAATTCTCTAAGTGATCTAGTCATTCTGCAACGGGCAGTAGATCAGCACAGGTATCCATCAGTCCTTGGACATCATGCCCACCATTACATGCATGTTGTTGTTCCTCGGCCAGTAGGGCAAAGCAAAGTGTCACACAGCTCACTGTGTACGTGTGTGGTTCGAAGAGCACCAAGGTGAATTTACTGTACTTTTCTAACCACCAAACTCTCCGGATTAAAACCCAGTTGACAATCTGTGAAAACACTTCGATCGAGCTGTTTGCACCATGAATTGTCTACCGAGAAACCTGGCGCAGGTGGCCACAGCGCTGGAGTCTTGTAACTGCATATCCCTGTCTGTAGCTTGCAGAATCTCACTGACTCTCTTCTTGCAGGTCTCGCAAAAGTTGGTTATGCCGTCTTTTGACGGGTGGTTAAATTAATATGGTTGGACAGTGTATGTCAGGTAATCAGTACTAGCTGAGACACGGGCGAGTTAACTTACGAAAGATGGTTTTGTGAAGTCCCACAGTACGCACGCGTGGATAGTTGCAAATCCTCGAGCAATCACGTAGTTGCTTGTGTCCAAGAACCACAAGCTTTACAGAACAATTTAACAAGTGTTGTATATCACCGACTACTGCACAATGAATTACCAGCTCTATTCGAGAGAGGAAAGGCAAACCTACGTTTCTAGCATTAGAGAAAGCATTTGATAATGTTGACTGGAATACTCTCTTTCAAATTCTGATGGTGGCAGGGGTAAAATACAGGGAGCGAAAGGCTATTTACAATTTGTACAGAAATCAGATGGCAGTTATAAGAGTCGAGGGACATGAAAGAAAAGCAGTGGTTCGAGAGGGAGTGAGACAGGGTTGTAGCCTCTCCCCGATGCTATTCAATCTGTATATGAAGCAACCAGTAAAGGAAAAAAAAGAAAAGTTCGGAGTAGGCATTAAAATCCATGGCGAAGAAATAAAAGCATTTAGGTTCGTCGATGACATTGTAATTCTGTCAGAGGCACCAAAGGACTTGGAAGAGCAGTTGAACGTAATGGACAGTGTCTTGAAAGGAAGGATAAGATGAACATCAATAAAAGCAAAACGACGATAATGTAATGTAGTCGAATTAAGTCGCGTGATGCTGAGGGAATTAGATTAGGAAATGAGACACTTAAAGTAGTAAAGAAGTTTTGCTATTTGTGGAGCCAAATAATTGATGATGATCGAAGTAGAGAGGATATAAAATGTAGGCTGGCAATGGCAAGGAAAGCGTTTCTGAAGAAGAGAAATTTGTGAACATCGAGTATAGATTTAAGTGTCAGGAAGTCGTTTCTGAAAGTACTTTTATGGTGTGTAGCCATGTATGGAAGTGAAACATGGACGGTAAATAGTTTAGACAAGAAGAAGCTTTCGAAATGTGGTGCTACAGAAGAATGCTGAACATTGGATGGGTAGATCACATAACTAATGAGGAGGTATTAAAAAAAATGGTTCAAATGGCTCTGAGCTGTATGGGACTTAACATCTGTGGTCATCAGTCCCCTAGAACTTATAACTACTTAAACCTAAGTAACCTAAGGACATAACACACATCCAAGCCCGAGGCAGGATTCGAACCTGCGACCGTAGCAGTCGCGCGGTTCCGGACTGCGCGCCTAGAACGAGGAGGTATTGATTAGGATTGGGGAGAAGAGGAGTTTGTGGCACAACTTGACTAGCAGAAGGGATCGGTTTGTAGGACATGTTCTGAGGCATCAAGGGATCACCAATTTAGTACTGGAGGGCAGCGTGGAGGGTAAAAATCGTAGAGGGAGTCCCAGAGATGAATACAGTAAGCTGATTCAAAAGGATGTAGGCTGCAGTAGGTACTACTGGGAGATGAAGAAGCTTGCACAGGATAGAGTAGCATGGAGTGCTGCATCAAACCAGTCTCAGGACTGAAGACCACAACAACAACAACATTCGAGAGCGTTAGCTTTGCAGTCGGACAGCGACTGTGGATTAGACAGGACGCGGCACCAACGCATTCTGCGACAGAGCCTCACCACAACGTTCGATAGTCGATGAATTGGTGCTAACATGGCCTCCACGTTCGCCGAAACTGAATCTGTTGGACTTCTGACAGTGGGGACATTTTGAGGCAGTGGTGTACGCCCAGTTTATCGACAATGTGCAGACTTTACAGTTGCGTCTGGCAAACGTATGTGACCCAATTCGAATGGAGCCATGTGTGTTTGAAAGACTGCGTGATTCCCTGCGAAGAAGAGCTGCAGGATGGTTCAGGATACATGCTAATCCCATGCGACAATGCCTGCAGTGTTTATTACTACGTGGCGGCCAAGATGGTAATGAGAGGTCAAATTGTCGCATATCCCAACAGCTCTTGATTTCCAGACAAATCGTTATGGAATCTTTCATTCCATATTCGACCAATATTGCCTCTCACGGGATATGCGGCATTGTTTTAAACACTCCGAATAAAGAGTATACCCGAAACCCATCTACATAATTTCGGATTTTGTTCTGGGATTTTTTCCGAGAACCCGTGATCTCCGGTGGCTTTTAAGAGACTAAAAATGTGATGTGTTTATCCTGTTACCCTCGTTTCTAAAAAAAATACCTTCACAATAGTAAAAGAACACCAGCGCAAGCATCAAAACGAACAACACAGAACAACAGACAGGACACAACCCACACTCGACGTAAAAGTGTTGAACTGTGTTTGCCATTACTGGGAGAACAGTTCAGCACAGTGTCTTTCCCTGCATGCGAGGTGCATGTCGGTCAACCCTTTATCAGCAAACATAATCATTCTGCTGTATCTAACTGACAACGCACAAGTAAATGTGCCGGAAAAAAAAATCTTAGTTGGAATCGAACAGTACTCAATGCAAGCTTGAGGGTAAAGAGTAAAGCAGGCGTTACTGTGTTGGGAGCAAGTACTGTGAACGAATGGAATAATTTCGTTCCCAAACGAGAAACATAGAGCATAGCATCGAACTTTACATTGTTGTACCACAATTCCAGAGCAATTCAGACACAAGGTAAATGAGATTGCAAACCAAACGTAATGAAATTACTCTTTAACTAGCTATTGAAGACCACGAGTCTCATATATCAGAACAGAAAATGTTCTTGAATAAGATTCGCCCCTGGTCATCGTGTGAATATCGGAAATATTTCCAGTTAGAAATCTCTTTGTCACAACTCCATCTTGTTTGGATTCGGATGAAATGAACCAAGTTTCACAGCAACACATAACATTCTCATGGTTGGTTGGTTGATTAATTCAGGGGAGGAGACCAAACAGCGGAGTCATCGGTCCCATCCATTCAAAGGATCCATCCCAGCATTTTCCAGAAGCTATTTAAGAAAATCGCGGAAAACTGAAATCAGGATGGCCGGATGCGGATTTGAGCCGCTGACCTCCCGAATGCGAGTCCAGTGTGCGGACCACTGCACCACCTCGCTCGAAGTTCTGATGCGCAGAGAATGAAAGACGTACACTGATCAACCAGAAGAACCACCTACCTAACAGACGGTATGTCCACGATTAACAGCGGCGACGCATCACGGCTTGGAAGCAGTGAGGCCTTGTAGGTCGCTAGAAGGAGTTCGCACCACATCTGCACACACAAGTCACCTAATTCCCGCAAATCCTGGGGAAAAGAGCGATGAGCTCTGACGCGACTTTCGGCCATATTCCAGATGTGTTCGTTCAGGTTCAGATTTGGTGAATTGAGGGCTTATCACATCAACTGGAACTCGCCACTGTATTCCTCAGTTTCCCAGGTGATTGGGATCCAATAGCATGCTATATCCTCATTTTCAACGTAGATGTTCCAGCTACCCAATGGGCCCTGATGCATTGGCCGAATTGTCGTGGAGCTGACGCGTTTCCCCCAAGGTACGACGTTTATTGCGGAGAATTCTGGTCCAGAATATGCAGAATATCGACTGGTTATCTTTTTGGCTGCAGAGGTGCTACTGGTGACGGAGCGCCCTAGTGGAACATTGGAGTTTGTGATGGCGGTGGTGGTAGTAGTTGCGACCACCAAATGGCACGATTGTCTATGGTGGCGCTGAAGACCGCCTTTTACCGTGTCAATGGAACACCTTCGGGCAGTGGAAGTGTCCTCCACTGTGTTGTACACGTTCAGCTCGTCATGGCGATCCAGGAGCATGTGTGAGCACTCCTTTATGTGTCGATAAAATCAGCGACAGCCGACCAAGGAGACGTTTCTTTTGATATAAGTTTCAGTATTTGCGTTGTGATAGTCTTAATATGGGGCTCAGCCTATTACTTTGACTAGGGGTTGAGAGTGATATGTGTTTCAGTTTCTTGAAGTGACACAAAGTGAAAGCTGTATGTAGTAATTCCTCTACGACATTTAGGACAAGGGTTGTATTATTGTAATTGAGTTCATATGGACCACATACTGTAGCCTAGGCCTAATCTGATAATGCATCATCAACTAGGTACGTCGATTTTTAGGAAAGGTCCTGCGTAATGAATATGGATACATTGCCTCGCTTGTGAGCACATAGGTCATGTGTTATTCCATAATAATCTGCACATAACTGAAAAGTGCGTAGCAACAGCTCTGCATGCAATGAAATGTGCGGCCAGTGGATGGCCATCTACGCTTTTCTTGCTTTTAGTCCCCAGTGCCCTTCATGCGAGAGTGACCGAAGTTGCGATTGAGGGTTACTGAGAAACTGCTACCCGCTGTGATTATTAGCAGAAGCATATTCACTAACAAGAGAGCACGTCTCAGTGCTAGGATACATGGCAATTATGATTGTTCTTAGACAGTCTTTTCTGCCCAAAGTTTTTGGTGACCGAGCGAGGTGACGCAGTGGTTAAGACACTGGACTCGCATTCGGGAGGACGACGGTTCAATCCCGCGTCCGGCCATCCTCGTTTAGGTTTTCCGTGATTTCCGTAAATCGCTCCAGGCAAATGCCGGGATGATTCCTTTGTAAGGGCACGGCCGACTTCCTTCCCCATCCTTCCCTAATCCGATGAGGCTGATGACCTCGCAGTTTGGTTTCTTCCCCCCAAACAATCCAATCCAACGTTTTTGGTCATTTCTTATGAGTCGTATAAGGAGATCCTCACACTCTTGATTTTGAGATGGGTTCTGCTATTATTAAGATCCCATACTTTACCGGGAAAATTTTTTTAGGTCACGAATGTCATGGGATGCCCCCTAATACCGTGTCGGACCTCCTTTTGACCGGACTAATGCAGCAACTCGACGTGGCATGCACTCGACAAGTCGTTGGAAGTCCGTTGCAGATACATTGAGTTTTGCTGCCATATAGCCGTCCACAACTGCGAAAGTGTTGCCGGTGCAGCGTTATGTGCATGGACTGACCACTCGATTATGTCCCATAAATGATCTTTGGCTGGACAAATTATTCGCAAATAACTGCAGTTTGATCACATGGCGCAATGTTATCCATAAAAATTCCGTAGTTGTTTCGGAACCTGAAGTCTATGGATGTCTGCATATGGTCTACAAGTAACCGAACATAGCCATCCGGTCAATGATTGGTTACGTTGGAGTTGAGGAACCAGTTCATTCCATGTAAACACAGCCCACACCACAATGGAGCCACCACCAGCTTCCACAATGCCTTGTTGACAGCTTGGGTCTATGGCTTCATGGCGTCTGCACCACACTCGAACCTTACCATCAGCTCTTACCAACTGAAGTCGTGACGCATCCGACCAGAGAAGGTCCAAAGGATATGGTCAAGAGCCAAGGATACGTGCTGCAGGCCATGTCACGCTATTAGCAAAGGCATTCGCGTTGGTCGTCTGCTGTTATAGCCTAACTAATACGTCAGTCGTATGTCCTACATTGATTTCTGCTGTTGCTTGTCTGTTAGCACTGACAACACTGCGCGAACGCCGCTGATGTGGGTGATCAAGTGAACGCTGTGGCTACTGTGCTGTCCGTGGAGAGAGGTAATGCCTCAAATTTGCTATTCTCGCCACATTCTCGACACTGTGGATCTCGTAAAACTGAATCCCCTAACGATTTCCGAAGTGGAGTGTTCCTTGCGTCTATCTCGAAGTAGCATGGTGCTGGTTTCTCATGCCGAGAATACCAAATTTCAGGCATTACCTTTCACCACGGTCAACACGGTAGCTTTCATTGTTGACGACATGCAATTCGAGATGATGGGGTCCAGGGAACAAATTACCATCATTCCGCATGGCTGATCGGTTAAGCCGTTTTGCTCAATAGCTATTTCCTATACCAGCTGTGTAGTTCTGAGGTCTAGAGAAAAGGACAAGTAATTTTTCTAGCAGTCTTGGGAGAATTTTTGATCGTTTTTCGACATTAGGTTTTTGGACTTCATCCATACGCTTAATCATGGACAGTGCTGGGTTTATTTTTGGTGTGAATGTGACCTCTTATCCGGGCCAGTTCACTCGTGACGATGGCGAGGAGGAATCCATACAACCAACGCACTCCAGTCAACAGCATCTGCAGTTAACCACCTTTGTGGCTGAACATTTGCAACTCTTTTCGGGCTCGATCACTGTAGATACAGCAGGGTGGCACTTACATAGTGTTTCTGTCCTTTCAGGGGATGCGCCAGGCAGCAACCACTTCATATAGTTACAGTGAAATGAATACCCTTAGCTGCATCCAGGCGTTGATATAAGTCAACGGGGATAGTTGAAAATGTGTGTCCCGACCGGGACTCGAACCCATGTTCTCCTGCTTACATGGCAGACGCTCTATCCATCTGAGCCATCGAGGACACAGAGGATAGCGCGACTCCAGCGAATTATGTCTGGCACGCCTCCCATGAGACCCACACTCGCAACTTATTGTCCCGCACTATATTCATAGTGCCCCTGCCCATTATACTCATTACTCGCGGCTTTACTGCCGATTCCCGTAAGAGTTCGGGCACTGCTTGTGCATCCACACAGAAGAAGACGGTCAATATATATATATTGAAGATGGTGTCTGTTCTTTCGGACATGTCTGAAACTACTTAAACCTAACTAACCTAAGGACATCACACACATCCATGCCCGAGGCAGGATTCGAACCTGCAACCGTAGCGGTTGCGCGGTTCCAGACTTTAGCGCCCAGAACCGCTCGGCGACTCTGGCCGGCAAACTTCATGTAGTGTTTCGTTATACTATGACGGTCATGATGTCGCACGACTCCTTCTTGCTGAAGCAGTTAAACCTTGTTCATACTTTTCCCGCCCGCAGCGTCACTAATCACTTCTTAGTTGTCGCTTGATGCTATTAGTTGTAAATTTACGGAACGTCAGTTATCTCCATGTAATCTTTCTATTTCATATCTTTTTCTGTCGGTGCGCTGTGTTGGTATTCATGCAGTCTCTTTGCAATATTTAATCATGGTTGAGATCCAGAATTATGTGCCCTGAAACTGTTAACGGTAAAATATGTGAATAATATTTCCTAGTAATATACTGGTGGCGAACCTTTTAATCATGCATACGTTTTTCTATGGAAATCACATTTGAAATCATTTAATGCTAGTAAAGAGATTCGTTTCTGTTTGAAGCTCGTGAATAAATGTCAACTATTATCTGGAACGAAGCCATTTGATTTTGTAAAGATATATTGATCGTCCAGGACATTATGATCACCTGACTGCAGCATATCGACTGTATTCAGCCAAAAAATACACCAGATTGGACTGAGTTGTAACAGAGACAACCGCAGGCTGGCGAGAGTGTTGCATTACAAAGCATAACGCAGCCATCACAGAGCCGGCTGGGCGCTGTATAGCAATAGCAGATCCTGCAATACACTCCAGAAGGACGTAATCCTTTCCTCACTTGCCACCAAGAAAGTGCTTCGAGTGTGAACCTTAAGCTCTACACCAACATAGTCTGGAGCACATAAGTACTCAGAAATTCGTGTACTAAATGGTTCTTATCTCAGTACCACACCATACACCATGAGCCCGTGATAACTGTAGCGACACCCTGGAATGACGCACGGGGTTCACTGTTCGACCACGACACAAGGTAGCCTGCCCAGAGTCGCGAGAGCAGCCGCTGCCAGAGCAGAGTGCCACCCACTTGCTGGAGGGAGGTCACGGCCTCCTCCGCAGTATCGTAAGCTGTGCTGTCGGACTCTCATAATGGTCACAGCCAGAGACGTCACTGACAGCGGCATTAGAGTAACGACATGCTCACACCCACTCTATGCCTGCGCCGATAGGCTGAGTGGTCAGCATGCCGGAATGTCAATCCTCAGGGCCAAGGTCCGATTACCGGCTGGGTCGGAGATTTTCTCCGCTCAGAAACTGGGTGTTGTGTTGTTCCAATCATCATCATTTCATCCCCATTGACGCGCAAGTCGCCGAAGTGGCGAAACACTTGCACCCGGCGAATGGTGTACCCAACGGGAGACCCTAGTCACACGACATTTTAGTTACCCACTCTTTGCGCCTTCAGCAATGCTCGACGTCTATTGCTTTGCGTGAGAGGCAACTGGACGCCTCTGTCAAGCTCTTCTCCATGTGCTGTTGCCAACGACTGGAATAAAGAAATTAATTAAATTAATCTTCTGTCGTTCTTCCGTCTCATTTCACTCTCACTGGGTGACAATCCTGATGTCAGATCATTGATGTGACCTTCATATAGCAACGTCTGAACCCACAGCCTACAGAATGGTGATTGACAGTTGTGCATTTTGTAAAGCAGATTTCATTGGAGGTAGAGAAAGAGTGGATTTGTCTAGTTTTAGAGGCAGCTGAAGTTGCGGCTTGTTGGTGTCTGTGTTAGATGCATGCAGTGTAACCTTGAGGGTCACTCAGCTCCATGTACGGAATCAGTTCTAGTAAAATTCTATATATGTAATCGCTATGGGCACACGGCTAAGCAATCCCAGCCCGCAGCTCGTGGTTTTGCGGTAGCGTTCTCGCTTCCCGCGTCCGGGTTCCCGTGTTCGATACCCGGCGGAGTCAGGGATTTTCTCCGGCTCGTGATGACTGGGTGTTGTGTGACGTCCTTAGGTTAGTTAGGTTTAAGTAGTTCTAAGTTCTAGGGGACTGATGACCACAGTGCTCAGAGCCATTTGAACCATTTAAGCAGTCCCAGGAGTCGAGATGGCTCATGATTAGATATAAGAATTAAGTTCATGTATTTTGTTTTAACATGTCGCAAACCATGCTCTTGAATGTATGTTGTTACAACAGGTAGAAGACGTAGAACACCAGGTAGCTTACGCAACAAGGCAACTAAATTCTGCAGAAATAAATCAACCCACAATGAAGAAACTGATGTTAGGTCTTATTTATGGAATTACGTACTTCAAATATTACCTGTAATAATTATAGATCATGAGGCATTAAAGTGGCTGTGGTGGTTAAAGGATACTTCCAGTAGATTGACAAGATGGGTGGTAAGAGTAAGTGAATTTGATTTTAAAGATACGCATAGTCCTGGGAAGAAGTACGGAAATGCGAATGGCTCATAAAGAAAATTAGCAGTATTACGTATTGGGCAACGGTCTTGCCACAGTGGATACACCGGTTCCCGTCGGATCACCGAAGTTAAGCACTGTCGGGCGTGGCCGGCACTTGGATGGGTGACCATCCGGGCCGCCATGTGCTGTTGCCATTTTTCGGGGTGCACTCAGCCTCGTGATGCCAATTGAGGAGCTACTCGACCGAACAGTAGCGGCTCCGGTCACAGAAAACCATCGTAACGACCGGGAGAGCGGTGTGCTAACGGCAGGCCCCTCCTATCCGCATCCTCCTCTGAGGATGACACGGAGGTCGGATGATCCCGATGGGCCACTTGTGGGTGTAACGAGCATAAGGAACGGTAAGCTGCACAAGGAGCGGATGGCGAATTTTAAGCAGTTTTGTATGCAGGATGGGTTGCTATATGGAGAAACCAAGTTGGAACCGCCGGTAATAGAACCAGAGAAGCTAAGGAACAAAGTGCTACAAGAAGCTCATTATAGCATGTTAGCGAGTCATAGAGGTTGCAGATGTAACAACAGAAGAGCAGCGGAAAATGATTGGTGGACGAGTGGGCAGACAGGCGTAAGTCAGTATCTGCGGATTTGTATCGAGCAAGAGTAGTACTATTCGAATTTCTGGGGACTGATGTCTTTGGCCCATTCAACTGTATCATGTTGTGGAGGTTATTAGCCGATTCTAGTTAGTGGTACAAGTAGGGGATGTTTCCAGAATGAGATTTTCACTCTGCAGCGGAGTGTGCGCTGATATGAAACTTCCTGGCAGATTAAAACTGTGTGCCCGACCGAGACTCGAACTCGGGACTTTTGCCTTTCGCGGGCAAGTGCTCTACCATCTGAGCTACCGAAGCACGACTCACGCCCGGTACTAGCAGGTTTACTTCTGCCAGTATCTCTTCTCCTACCTTCCAAACTTTACAGAAGCTCTTCTGCGAAACTTGCAGAACTAGCACTCCTGAAAGAAAGGATATAGCGGAGACATGGCTTAGCCACAGCCTGGGGGATGTTTCCAGAATGAGATTTTCACTCTGCAGCGGAGTGTGCGCTGATATGAAACTTCCTGGCAGATTAAAACTGTGTGCCCGACCGAGACTCAAACTCGGGACCTTTGCCTTTCGCGGGCAAGTGCTCTAGATGACTGTACCTGGTGGCTTCACAAATATCTGTGCAGGCTCATGAGTTACTGAACTGTATTTGGGGGCATATTAGCCGACTTCAACTATCAGTGCCAAAAATGGTTCCAGTGACTCAGGGGAAAATGTATCGTTCTGGGTAGGCTTTTAGCTATCAGTCGCCATTTGGAAGACCTGGGTTCGATTTCCGGTAATGCCAGGAAGTTTTACTTGGTGGGAGGACTGGTTAAGTGCACACCCAGCTCCCCAATTCCAGCTGAGGAGCTATCTGACCGAGTAGAACCTGCTCCGCGATCTGTAAATTCTGGAAATACTGCCATAAGAGCAGTGTGTTGACCACATGCCCCTCTAATATCGCATGTGTAGTGGTTCCAAAAGCTCGTGGAGTTTTGTACCGTATCGTCAGAGCTATTAGCCATCTGTGACAACAGCATAGTGTGCCCATTGTGTTGCAGTGCATTGTATTGTACTGTGGAGCATATTGGCACAAAGCAACTAATCGCGCCACTAGTGACTCCAGCGACTCATAGTGCACTGCATCCTACTGTGGTGAGTATAACTAGAGGCTCCAATACTGTCTCGAGCTGCTCCTGTGGCTTTGTATTTTATTGCGGATTCTGTTAGCCAACCGCAGCTAGCAGCACCTCAATTTCCCCCAGCAACTCTGGCTGCCTTGTACTGTGCTGTGCTATCGTCACCACTTATGGCTCTGACAACACCTGGAGCACTGCGACAGATTATGGGGGCAAACAGTAAACTTCAATTAGTGGGTCCATTAGTCGCACTGGCAACTCACGGTGTGATATTGCAGAGGCTGTTAGCTGGCAGCAACAAGAGCTCCACTTGTGGCTCTGGCTACTCCACAGTGTGGGGGCTATTAGCTGGCTGTAACTATCTGCGTCATTGGCATCGCTGGTGACTCGCCACTAGCGACACCAGTAACGGCTCCTGCTACTTTTGGGGAGTTATAAAACTTCTGTCATTATATCCTTTCACCTTTCATTTTAATTCCACTCGAGAACGTTTCTTTCATTGCTTTCTTTCATTGCTTTTTCTGTGTATAGACTGAATAGTAGGGATGAAAGGCTACATGTCTGTCTTACACCCTTTTTAATACGAATACTTTGATTTTAGCCTTCAACTCATATTATTGTCTCTTGGCTCTTGTACATGTTATATGTTGCTCACCACCCACTATAGCTTACCCTATTTTCCTCAGAACTTCGAAAATCTTTCATCATTTGACATTGTCGAATACTTGTTTTTATTTCAACAAAGCCTTTGAACGTGTCTTGATTTTCTTTTAGTCTTGCTTCCGTAACGTCAGAACTGCACTCTGATGCCTTTACATATCCTGATGTGAAACTCACCGTCAGCTAATACATGCTCAATTTTATTTTCCATTGTTCTGTACATTCAAGGTGAAAAGATGACAACGATACGATAGGCCCATGACTTTGCTGCCTTCAGTGACAGTGAAGAAGAATTACATCATCTGCTCAATGGAATGAACAGATGAGTGCAGTATATGGATTGAGAGTAAATCGAAGAAAGACGGAAGTAATGAGAAGTAGCAGAAATGAGACCAGCGAGGAACTTAACATCAGGATTAGTGATAACAAAGTAGATGCAGTTAAGGATTCTACCTACAAAATAAGCGATGGCAGACGAGGCAATCAGGACACCAAAATCAAACTAGCACTGGCGAAAAAGACATTACGACAAATGTAGCAGTATCAAACACAGGGCTTAATTAGAGGAAGATATTTTTGAGAAAGTACGTTTGCAGCACAGCACTATACGGTAGTGAAACATGGACTGTGGGAAAACCAGAACAGAAGAGAATCGAAACAGCTTAGATGGTACAGACGAATGTCGAAAAGGAAGTAGACTAATAAGGTAAGGAATGAGGAGGTTCGCTGCAGAATGGGAGAGGGAAGGAATATGTGGAAAATACTGACAATAAGAAGCGACAGGGTGATAGGATATGTGGTAAGACATCAGGGAATGACTTCCCGCATGGTACTAGAGGGAACGGTATAGGGTAAAAACTGTAGAGGAAGACAGAGATTGGAATAGATGCAGCAAACGATTTAGGACCTAAGTTGCAAGTGCTGCTCCGAGATGAAGATGTTGGCATAGGAGAGTAATCCGTGGTGGGTCACACCAAACCAGTAAGAAGACAGACCAAAACAAAAAGTTTTGCGAAGGGTAGCATCCCACTGATATTAACGATGCCATTGGTTGATCTGCTGGCCTGGAGGGCACTGTGTCATGTCGCATATCACTCAACTGCAACCAGCGGCGCCACTATTTCCTCCAGTCGTTAAGGAACATTACATCGTATTATGGAGGCCAGAACTAGAGGTGCCACTAGTGAGCGGCTGATAGGGCACTTAAGTGTGTAAAGCTACTATCTGACTGATCCCATGAAGGCGAAGTTGTGATTCTGTGAATAGTGTGCAGTATTTCTACCATAGAGACTGTCGCTTGGTATGCGTATTATAAGGGTGAATTAATGTATGTGGAAATCCAGAAGAACTGATACGTTGAAGTGGTGCGTGTTGTAAAGTGCGATATGGCACATAGTGTGTAACTAGATGAACTTGACAATTTCAAGGAAATTGTGTGCTTTAATGGGTAGGGTATGACATACAAGGCCCATCATGAGACGACCACTAATGCTTCACTGGGTCGTTCACTGAGGTGGCTGTTTGCCGACTCCAGCAAGTGGCGCCCCCTTACGGTTAACTCACGAGGGATTGTATTATAACTGACGGCAACTAGCAGTGATACTGGGCGGGTGCGCTGGCTTGGCTGCTTGGTGTGTCTCGAAACTGTGTCAGCGCTTTGCTCTAGTGAGGCCTGTTGCCCATACACAACGGGTTGTGCCACTAGTTGCCTGAAAGGTGTGGGTGTGCGAACGGCAGTTCCATATTGCACATGCTTTTAGTCCCACACTTGTTCATTAAGTTTCTGAAAAAAAAAGATCCGATATAATTTCATTTGTTGCGCTGCCAAAAGACATGGATAAGCAACAGGACCTCCTAATGTTGGACTTAATATTCAGTACCCTTTTCATTACACCACCCAGTTTCCTTCAATTTGTCAACAAGCATCGTTCCTGTAAGTTCGTCCAGTCACATAGTATCCGCACCTAGCATCCGTCCACATGCGCCACATCAATATTTATAGTTAAATATGTCGGTCCAATTGTCGATAATGCGCTCACTAGGTTAGATGGGCACGAAAGGAAAGCAGTGGTTGGGAAGGGACTGAGACAGAGTTGTAGTAGCCTCTCCCCGATGTTATTCAATGTGTATATTCAGCAATCAGTAAAGGAAACAAAAGAAAAATTCGGAGAAGGTATTAAAATCCATGGAGAAGAAATAAAAACTTGGAGGTTCGCCGATGACATTGTAATTCTGTCATAGACAGCTAAGGACTTGGAAGAGCAGTTCAACGGAATGGACAGTGTCTTGAAAGGAGGGTATAAGATGAACATCAACAAAAGCAAAACGAGGATAATGGAATGTAGTCGAATTAAGTCGGGTGATGATGAGGGAATTAGATTAGGAAATGAGACACTTAAAGTAGTAAAGGAGCTCTGCTATTTGGGGAGCAAAATAACTTATGATAGTCGAAGCAGAGAGGATATAAAATGTAGACTGGCAATCGCAAGGAAAGCGTTTCTGAAGAAGAGAAATTTGTTAACATCGAGTATAGATTTAAGTGTCAGGAAGTCGTTTCTGAAAGTGTTTGTATGGAGTGTAGCCATGTATGGAAGTGAAACATGGACGATAAATAGTTCTGACAAGAAGAGAATAGAAGCTTTCGAAATGTAGTGCTACAGAAGAATGCTGAAGATTAGATGGGTAGATCAGATAACTAATCATGAGGTATTGAATAGAATTGGGGAAAAGAGGAGCTAGTGGCACAACTTGACAAGAAGGGACCGGTTGGTAGAACATGTTCTGAGGCATCAGGTAATCACAAATTTAGCATTGGAGGGCATCGTGGAGGGTAAAAATCGTAGAGGCAGACCAAGAGATGAACACAATAAGCAGATTCAGAAGGATACAGGTTGCAGTAAATACTGGGAGATAAAGAAGCTTCCGCAGGATAGAGTAGCATGGAGAGCTGCATCAGACCAGTCTTTGGACTGAAGACCACTACAACAACAACAGGTTCAACGTAATCTCTTTCGATGAAATCTGCGATACAACTCTGCAGTAGCATCCGAATTAATTAGATGGCATGGCCTTAGAGAGTACAAGTACCTTAACATACTTCATACATTCAACATCTTAAACAAGACGTATCCATATTTTATGGTAAGTGTGAAACAGGATCCATCAGTCTTTTAGCAAATAGCTTGAATTTTCTCACTCTGGAAGTCCTGCAGGCGCGATCTGTTTTACTTGCTAAAAAACATTCAGCAGCCTACATTGCATAAAATGATTCTTTATTTAAGAAAATCTATTTCGACGGACTTTGCTGTGTTCTTCAGGTCTTAAAAATTATTTTATTGTAAAACGTGTTCATTTTATGTTGAACGTCACCCCAGGATCTCAAGTGGATGAAAGTCACCACATTATAAAAGGTTCGTAGTAAGTAAAATAACTAAAAACAGCGCCTTGTGCGAAAGGCTATGTCCGTATATATATCGCTCACAAATGCTTGTCACATCACAACATAATACAAAGTAGCGTATCTGTTTACATATGCTGGACATAATTTAAATTGCCCCTATGTAGGATTGTTTAGAACATGTCTAGCATAGGTAAACAGATGTTTTTGTGATGTAACGCACATGTATGAGCTATATATATCTAATTATATGGCATTTTGCTCAACGCGCTGATGTTTTTAAATATTTTAGTTACGACAAACCTTTTATAATGTGGTAATTTTTATCAGCATAGCATCTTGGTGTGAGGTTCAACGTAAAATGAACCCCTTTTACGACGAAAAGACTTTTAACACCTGAAGATGACAGCAAAGTCTATCGAAACCGGCTGTCTCATGTAATCTAGGTTGTTGAATGTTTTTTAGCACATACGTTTTGTCTACAACGTATTTGTGTGTATGTGTATGTGTGTGTGTGTGTGTGTGTGTGTGTGTGTGTGTGTGTGTGTGTGTGCGAGCGCGCTTGTACGTGAGTAGAGATATTCTAACACTAATATTCTATCACCACCTTTACAATTTATGTAAGTATGAATTGGCTGTATGGCGTAAGGGAAAGGCCTATAAAACCAGTTAAATAAATAAATAAAACATAAAATAAGTGACTATAGCGATATCCTGCTCAGGCAATACCTCGCAGGGCTCTTTTGCATCCCAGGCTGGGAGAACACGCTACTCTGTTTCTCGCTACAAATTAATCCGAATGCAGCCTGATTATACATTTTCAACTTTCGCGGCACATTTATTAATTAAATCGCAAAGTTCCACAACTGGGCACAGCTTTACTTTGTACTTAACAAACTCTGGCAGGGATGTGTTGGAAGTTTCTCCATAAGTTACTTCGGCGAGAAGTATGTGAGAAGGGCTGCAGTTCGGAACGCACGGTATTAATTTGCGCAGAATATTAACAGCTGTGTAGAGCGGCAAGTAAAACGTGGCAGTTCGTTCACGTCGGTTCGCTTGGAAAGGGAAATGTAAGCGTAGCAAAGAGAACGTACGCTCTCACTAATGGCTACTTTTCAGAAAGGTTTTCGTTGAGTACATGATACCTCTCTGTTAATGACTTTTAGTCTCCTTGTCTATGGGAAAAGAACTGATTAAATTACTCTACGTAACTCGTAACGACATCTGCTACCTTGCATGAGGTGCAGGCGTCACTTGTAGCAAGTTAGACAAAGGGGGTAGATAACATTGCATCGGAATTTCTAAAAACATTGGAGAAAATGGACACCAAACGAGTATCCAAGTTGGGGGGGGGGGGGGCAGAATCTATGAGACTGACGACGTTCCATCAGACTTTTGGGGAAATATCGCCCAAACAATTCCGAAGATAGCAAGGGCAGATAATTACGAAAACTGCGCACAAGCAGCTTAGTAAAATAATAGACAGAAGAATGAATAGGAAAATCGAGGAGCAGTTTGGTTTTAGGAAACGTGAAGGCATGAGAAAGGCAGTTCTCCCATCATACAAAAAGTGTTCGATACTGTCAAATGGCCCAAGATGTTCGAAATTCAGGGGAAAATAGGAGTAAGCTATAGTGAGAAACAGTTAATAGACAATATGCAGAAGAACCAAGAGGGTACAAGACTGGAATACCAAATACGAAGTATTCACATTCGAAGGGGTGTAAGAGAGGGACGGAGTATCTCGCCTCTATTGTTCAATTCGTACGTCGAAGAAGCAATAACGGAAGTAAAAGATAGGTTCAAGAGATGGTTCAAACTTCAAGGTGAAGGGATTAATAGATACATGATAATATTCTCCGAAGACATTGCTATTCTCAGTGAAAATGGAGAATATTTACGAACTCTGTTGGATGGAATGGTCTAATAAGTATGGAATATGGATTGAGAGTAAACAGGGAAAAGACAAAGGTAATGAGATGCAGCAGAAGTCAGAATTGTGAGTAACTTGACATTAGCTTGAAGATCAGGAAGTAGACGAATTAAGGGATTCCGCTGTCTTGGAAGCAAAATACCCACAACGGACGGGACAAGGAGGGACATGAAAAGGAGACTAGCACAGGCAAAGAGGGCATCCCTGACTAAGACAAGGATTATAGAATCGAACATAAGCCTTAATTTAGGAGAAATTTCAGAGAATGTGCGTTTGGAGCACAGCATAGCATGGTAGTCAATCACGGACCATGGGAAAACCGGAATAGATGATATCCGAGGTTTTTGAGATGTGGCGCTATAGAAGAACATTAAAAAATTTAGTGGACTTATACGATATAGAATGAAAAGGATCTCCGTAGGATCGGCGAAAAAAGGGACATATAGAAAACAGAGAACAAGAAGGAATACGACGACAGGGTATATGTCATGATAGCAGAGAATATCCTGTGTGGTGCAAAAGGGAGCTTAGAGTGTAAAAACTGTAGGGAAATACAGAGGCCGGAAATACACCCAACAAATAGTGGAGGACGTACAGTGCGAGTGCTACTGTGGGATGAAGAGGTTAGTGCAGGAGAGGAATTCGTATCGGGACGCATCAAATCACTCGGATGACTAATTCTAAACATTCATGGTGGTGTCTGTTTGTTCTATATCGTGTCTCCCTACCACTTTCGCGCAACGACGCTCTGAGTGTGTTTTTTAGGGAATTAAGTAGTTTGAACCTGGGACCTGTTGCTGGTAAGGAGACGCCAGACCACACATGACATGTAGAATTCAAAAGAGTTCAGTGAGACTATCGATGATATAACCAAATACTTAATGATCTCAGCGTCAGCTCCACTGCACTCCCTGTAAAAGAATCTTAATACTAACTACATTTAGTGCAAAGGGTTCAAGGCTTTCGTATTTTTAGTTAGCTGGTAAAATAACGTCGAAAAAGCAGTTAAGTTTACCACTGGAAATTTTATTCTACTCACAAAACATCGTTTATAAATTGCACTATTGATAGAAGGAAATGTTTTAATACAGGATGGTAAAAACCAACTGCGTTCAACAAAAATGTGAACGAATATTCCCTGAATGGGTTTCCAAGTTCTATAATGGATCGAACGATGACCTATGCCATATCACAACTATAATCTAGGTTTAAATTAAGTTTCACAAAAGAGAAAAACTATCAAAATGGCCTATAGTGACCCTCAGTTATCTTTAATTACTTATCTAACTTGTCGTAAATTACAGTGGCTGATGTGACTTCTCAATAACTATATAAAAGAAAAATCATCGCGTTTCAGATCTGTTCTTCAAGTGGCAAATGTGAACACCATGAGTTTTAATTAACGATCGACATTAGTATTACGCAAAAAGGGGGTGTAACAGATGAGACTTCTGCAGTCCTGAGTGAAGCCTTATGCGCTCAAAAATGCGGCATCACGTGCGTTCATTACCTTGTCGGTGTTCAAGCAGCGTCAGGGCGGCGGCGGGCAGCACAGCTCCGCTCACATCGCCATCTCGGAAGCAACTCTCTTCTAACTTCTCCTTACTACAATTTACCGAAGTTGGTTTAAAAACTAATTGGTTGTGTTTTCATCTGACCAATCAGGGTTTCAATGTTAACCTTAAGCTCCGCCTACAAAAATTCTGTCTATCCAATGAGAAACGTTATACTTTTCGTGATGGGGCAATGTTTTTAAAGTTTGCAACGTAACAGAGACGCTAAAAAGTCTCACGCTAAAACCTGCAACTTTTGTGGTCCTTTTAGCGTTATCGTAAGATCTATACTCTTCTTCTGGAGGGCTCTATCTTTTAACATGGGCTGGGGGGTGGTCCTTGACGTACCTGAGACGCGAAAAAGTCTCACGCTAAAACGTGCGGGTGGTAATCGTACAGGTAGGCTGGCGGCGTGGGTGTCCAGACCGTCCCTTATCGTAGGGCCTTCTAGCTTAACACGGTTCTGCTCTCGGCTTCTGTTCTCGTTTCTCCCCTCGGAACTGCAGCGGTCTCACGGTGGGAAGGTACGCATGCATTTAGGTATTCTTGTGTTAGACTGTGGTATTCCATTTGCTCACTCGTTACTCGTATTACTTTGGTTAATTTAATGTCACAATTTGTTCGGAGCTATGTGACATACTACTAGATTTGCTTATTATGTCAGGGTTTTCATGGAAGTTGTTGGATTTGCCTGACACCTTACATATCACCACCCTTCGAACTTAATTTTTGCACTGAATTTAGGCAATGATTGAATCGTTGTCTAAGTCAGTCCAAAATTTTCTAATTTATCTAAATTTTGTTGCATATTGTTCAGCCACGTTATTCTGTTGTATGCTAGTTTGTATTACTAATTTATATTTCTATATTCTTCCACATTATAATTAAAAATGACAAGAGTAGAATATTTTTATGCTATTATTAATTTTTAATTATTTTCTTTCTTTATTTAAGTATGAAGTTTCTCTTTTAAGAAGTTCGTTATCGAAAGTGAGGAGTCTTTCACATCGATTTTCTTAGAAATATTGTTTTTATAAATGTAGTAATTAAGTATCTATTCCTAACACATTTTCTAAATATCATGTACAAGTAAAATGTTTTTGTTTCTAGACACTCATTTCCACATTGTTACACTAACAAATAAGAATTATTTTCAAGAATTGCTTTGACAAGGAAATATACATACACAAGTATTGAGATATTATCCTAATAAATGGTACAAATGTTTAAAAAAAAGGGAAAACATCAAACAAGAAAATTTTTTTGTTCTTTGTTTTTATAAGGAGTAAATAAGTAAAATGTAGTTATTCTTTTACTTTTATGAGGAGAATATAAGTGGTATATAGTTTCTTTATATACTATCCATTTCAGAACTAATGACTTATTTTTATCGATAGTCCATTTTTTACTTAAGTCCATAGTCAATGACTGTTATTTTTTAGTTTATTAGCTGTCTGGTGTGCTTAACGTATTTAGTTTTTCACACGTTTCTTTTGCACAGTTCCTACATCACAGAATTTGATTTCACACGTTCACACAATCCTATGAATGTTCAAGCATGGGATTGGCGCATGTTTTTGCATGAAGGTGATGGACTTGAGCGAGATGGATGTGGGCAATTATTTGATGTACAGCTTCGTTCATCGTTCCTTGTTGGCTTTGCAAGTGTGTTGCTGTTGTGGAGGTCCCATAATGGAATGGAGCTGTGAGTGCAGATTCTCGTGGTTTACTGGCTTTGTATGCATGAAAGTCATCGTTATGTGTCGCTGAAAGCGGTCGTTTTTCGTTGTAATACTTCGCTGACGACTAGTTTACAATAGGATAGGGAATGGGGAAGGTATGTCGTCTATTCTTCACCCATCTTCTTTCTTGGTCTCAATCTTGTGAATCTTCAACTTCTGTTCTTCCTGCTTTTTCTCTGATTCTTACCTGCTTCTTGGTTCTTCTCTGGGCAGGATATGGAAATAGTTATTGATAACTAGTCGCTTTGAAGTTCTCCTCCTAGTAACAGTTTGATAAATTGTTTGGGTGTGTCATTTTTACTTTGTGGAAATTCTTCTTCAGTTTTGTGCATAAGTGTGCTGTGTAATAGCAGTAGTGTGACTTTACACATATTTTTTGCCAGCGGTGGCTTGCCCAAGCGGTCTTCTTGTCGGGCCGTTTTTTGCTCGCTCCGTTCAGTCAGGGCTTGGAGACCCTTCCAGCGTTCGCCGGCCCAACGCCGTCCCGCCACGTCTCAGCAGGGGTCTATCACTGTGCGGCTCGGTGTTCCATCCCAGCAAGGTTCCACCTAGTGGGCAAATTTATTGCCCACTTTCGCTACAAGGCCCTTCTGTTAGTTTTGCTGTCCTTTCCCTTCAATCGACGCTCCTGCTATGTAGGAATCGTGCCTTGCTAATTATGTCCTTTTCTTTCTTGATGCATCTCGCGTTGCAACTTGTGGGTCGTTGCATCTCTTCCTTGCTGGAGACTTTACAATGGTTCTTACAAAAAGTTTTACTTACAATCATCTAACATATATCTAGTATCTACTTGTTTTTCGCCTTCTTAAAAAGCTTTACAAATTTCGGCGCCCTTTCCATGTTACAATTCTAAGATATTTGGAGTCTTAAAGTCTACTCAAGAATCCTCAAATTCTTTTTTTTTTATTTCTGTGTAGTGACGTGGTGTATAGCATAGTAGTATTTCATGCTGTTAGCTATCTACACTTTATCCCTTCACCTTAATCTATGGTACTCTTGTGTTATTATTGAAACTACTGTCTTTTTCCCACCTTCCTCTCCCTTCATTCTTCTTTCTCCAGACGATCTTATCTGCAAACATAATCTTGAAATATTGTGCTGATTATTTACCAGTAATAAAATTAATCTTCAAACTTGTACTGAAAGTGTTTAATACTGCCAGACTTAGGTAAAAATACCTGTGCTTTATCTCGTAAAATACCCTCTAATTCTCTTACCTTACCTTGAACTTCTTGCAATTTTTCGTCGATTTCTTTGTGGACTTCTAACATGAGTTGAGGCGATTCCTTCTTTTCTGCATACCATTCTAATTCTTCATCCTCTTTATCTCGCGTCATTCTTAATTGTTTGTTTACAACTGGTATTTCTTCTAATTTTAGCTTTTGCTCAAAGAGAAGTGTGACATTCCCGAATGTTACGCTACCTTTCCCCATATCTATTATCGCTTGTCTCTCATTTAAAAAATCTGCACCTATAATCAAATCTACAGTTAGTTTAGGTACAATCACGAAGTTGGCTTTGATCTTTTGACCTTGGCACAAAAGAGTTAACCTTGTGTGTCTCATAACTTCCGCAGCATTGTTTCTAATAGGACCTCTTACTTTAATCTTATGTGTTTTCAGAACTGGCAATTCCTCATTGGCATTACACTGCATGAATAAATTTTCTGAGATCGCAGTCAGTTTACTTCCGCTATCAATTACAATATTGACTGGGATATGCTTTACCATGCCCTTCACACTTGGTTGAAATTGAAAGGGTTGGTTCTGTTCTTCTTCTTCTTGCATCAACGAATCCTCCACTGAATCATACATGAGTCTTTTTAGGAATTTCCCTTGTGAATTCGAACTTTCTGTAGGATAAGCTTCGACTGCTACTTCTCTCTCTTTTATTTCCTCTTCTCTATTTCTTCCTTGATTTACACTTTCTTCTACGTCCTCTACTTTTCCCTCATCCTCATCTATCTTCACCTTCTTCGTCGCTACTTCCACATAATCGCATCTAAATGCTCTAATTATCGCTTCATAACTTCCTTCATTATATACGTTGGGTTGTGTGCCCACTTGTAACTTATTTTCAACTTGTGTCGACTGCCCATTATCCTCACTGAATTCGCTTTCCCTGGTTTCCATCTCAAATAGCTCTGCAATACTCATTACTTCATCATTTCCTCATACATTCGTTGTGCATGCCTCAGGTAATTCATCTTCCTCATCAGTATTCTCCCACTTAATTTCGTCCCAACACGATATTGTTATTCTCTTCTCTTCATTTTCATCTGGTTCGTACGGATTTGTTTCTTCCTTATTCTCTTCTCGTGATAAGATTTTTCCTCCTCTGTTCAAGGTGCTGCAATTGTCCTGGGTCGGTGCGTCATTCTCTTTGGCATGGGCGCTTGGCTGTCAACTCGAACTTTTATTGGGGTTTGGTGGTCTTACCTCCACGTCTTCTATCTGTATTCGCTTTCCTTGTTCAGCTTGTTGATAGTGGTTTCTTTGTTGATTATTTTGTCGGTCTATTGGTTCTCCAGTACCCGTTCCTGTTGTCGTTATTCACTCTGTAATAGTTGTAGCCGTTCCTGGATGAATTATAATTATTGCCATATTCTCTTCTAAATCTATAACCGGTTCTTTGTTGAAATCTATTGTCGTTTCTTGGTGCGAAGTTATCACGTGGTTCGTAATTATTGTTTCTTCGTACTGTGTCTTGTGGATTCCACCGCTTTTTGCTTTCGTTTTCACGTGCGCTTCGTCTTTTTTTTGCGTCATCTTCCGAAAATATGAACTCTAGTTCCCTTAGAATACCTTTAAATGCTTCGACGTCATTGCCTCCGCGACCTACTAATGATTGCAGGTATTTCAATGGTAGCTTCATCGCGCATAATTTAATCAACTCTCTGTCACTGTATGGTAAATCGAAGCATTGATTTTTGTTTGCCATTACTTCGAAAAATTACATGGGATTCTTGTCTCCTGAATTTTCAAAATATGGGTTCTGTAATAATTCGTACTTCACTCTGTTCTGTGCTTCGCTGGAGCAATATCGTGAGAGAAACTTCTCTGTGAAATCTTCGTACGATCGGCATGTCGCTGCAACATTCTGCATGGTTTCTGCGACTGTTCCTGACATGTGTGCACATATAAAGTCTAATTTGTGTGTTACCGTTCAGTGTTCTGGTAATCCTACTCGGAATTGATCAATAAAAGTTCGTGGATGTAATGAGTTTCCTTCTCGAAAGTGTTGAAATTTTCTGACTGTGAGGAAATGATCGTTGTCGTACTTCGTCATAGTTCCATATGAAATTCGCGATTCTTCGCCACTTTTGTTTCTGACCATTTCTCTCGTCGTTCTTTCCGGTTGTGGTAAATCCATTGGATATTGTCCACTGTAACTTTCGCCTACTCGCGGTGCTGTCTGTCTGATTTCACGCATGTTACTTTCCGCCTGTGATTGGAATCGCAAATGCGTAATATCTTCGTTAATTGCTTGTTTTTCCGGTGCTGTTACAGATACGGATGTGGTTGCACACTCTGTGCTTGTTCGATCCTGTTCACTACACTCTTCAATGGTTTGCAACAACTCTGTTCGCAATTTCTGAAATTGTCGCTTCGTTTGCGCTTCTGTTTTGACCATGCGGTTATCATATCTTTTCAGCGCTGCTTTTGTGATACGTTTGTGTAACACACTGTTTTCAACAATTTCACGCGCTGTACCTGCTGCTTGTCTAGTAATTTCGTTTATCTGTTTGTTTAGTTTCTTGACTTCTCCTTGGGTGTTGTTACGTAATGTTTTGATCTCATCCTGAAAGTCATTACGCAATGTTTGTACGTCCGCTTGTACCTTGTCAATGTCTGTTCTCAATTGATTGTGACCTGTTATTAAGTTTCCTATCACTTCTCGAGATTCTTCTGCCTCGTCTTCAATATGACTTAGGTGTAACTGAATTTTTTTGTTTTGTTCTTTAATCTCACGCATTTGTATCGTGGATTCCGCATTCTAAATTTTAATTTGGTTCGCAATTTCTTTATTTTGCCTTGTCATGGTTTCCGTAATTTGTTGTAATAATTCTGCCAGATTGGTGGGTCCTATTGCGTTTTCTTCCGACTTCCTACGATCTGCGTTTTCGCCCAAGTCTTGGTTCGCAACCGATTGCATTGAACTGTGCAGTGACACGTTTCTGCTCGCACTCCTTGTACTCTGTGGTGAGGGAGCTCTGATTACTTGTACTATGGGTTCTACATATTCAAGACCCAAGTTAGAATCCTCATCGACTGTCTCACAACTTTCCTGGTCGTCTGTCGTATGCTGACCTATGTTCTCTGACCTTAGAAGTTAAGTCCCATAGTGCTCAGAGCCTATACCAGTTTCTTTGGCACTTCAGTGTACTTTATATTAATTACCTGTATCAGTTACAATCGGTACATTTGAATGCCCTTTTCGAAATACTGTTGAAGAAAATATTGAATGTGGAAGTGCAATTAAAGTACATCATAATTTTCTGTAGGGAAATGTGGTTCGGCCTTGAGCAAACATAATGTGTCTTGCCTTACTATCCAAACATGTTTCGGAGGAGTTTCTCCATCTTCAGTTGGTTCACTCATTTTTTTGTTAAATAGCTTATAAATATCACTTCTAGTCAGAATGACGTCAAATTACAACGAATATCATCGGAGAAGGAGGAAGACGTATGGCAGAAGAAAAATAAATAATTACAAAATGTAGCAATAGCTCGCACTGTAAGCACCATAATTTAATAGTGGGTGACTACAAATGACAAATGAATCATACAACAATTCCTAACGTGTTCGTTTGCTGTTAAACAAACAGTACTACTCAGTGTGCATGTGTGTACAAGTGTGATACTGTAAGTTATGTAAGCCCGTCCACCACGGACCAAATCCAATCGGATGGGAAAAATCGGTTTTTGATTGTCCTAAGGGCAGAAACAGCATAAAAACCATCTCCCACGTCCATTTTTAACTGTCCTGAGGCCAAAAACCGGATAGAAAGCATCAATCACATCGTTTTTCAACTATACTGAGGCCAAAAACCGCATAAAAAGCATCATTCAAAATTAAATCGGATAATTAATTTCCATATGACGGGCCCAAAACATGGTCAATATGCTGTCCACCGTTTTCTGCAACAAGTTGATATCGAGGAGAAGCATGTTCGCCGGCCGGGGTGGTAGAGCGGTTGTAGGCGCTAAAGTCTGGAACAGCGCTACTGCTACGGTCGCAGGTTCGAAACCTGCATCGGGCATGGATGTGTGTGATGTCCTTAGGTTAGTTAGGTTTAAGTAGTTCTAAGTTCTATGGGACTGATGACCTCAGAAGTCAAGTCCCACAGTGCTCACTGCCATTCGAACCATTTGAATAGCATGTTCAACATCTGATCGAAGTGTTTCCGGGATCGCGTTCAGAACGTGTGCCTTCAATGCAGCTAAGTTTGCAATCGGAACACTGGCCACAACACCTTTCAGTTAGCCCCACAGCCAGAAGTCACACGGATTAAGGTCAGGTGATGGGGACGGCCAGGCTGTAGAGAAATTGAGCATGATAATACTAGCATTTCCGAACTGGAGCTTCAGCAGCTGCATAACTGGATTTGCAGTGTGCGGAGAAGTGCCATTTTGCATAAAAATGATCCCATCCACACATCCACGCTGATGAAGACCTGGAATGACGTGGTTCCGCAAAAGACACTAATAGTGCCTACCAGTGACGGTACAGGTAACAGGACAGGAAGCACCTGTCTCTTCGAAAAAATACATCCCTATGATAAATGATGCCGTAAACCTGCACCACACAGTGACCTATAAAGGACGAAGTGGTACTCGTTGATATGAGTGTGGATTTTCCGTGCGACCGCTACGGTCGCATGTTCGAATCCTGCATCGGTCATGGATGCGTGTGATGTCCTTAGGTTAGTTAGGTTTAAGTAGTCCTAAGTTCTAGGGGACTGCATGCCATTTGAAACATTTTATTTTATTTTTATTTTATTTGTTAATTTATTTATTGATTTTCCGTTGCCCATATTCGCCAGTTCTGTGTATTGACATATTCTGTCAGATGGAATTGGGCTTCGCCTGACCGCAAAATCTTCCAGGGACAATCATTGTCGACTTCCATGCTAGCAAGAAATTCTAAAGCAAAGGTCTCTCTTGCTGGCAGGTCAACAGGAAGCAACTCGTGCACGTGAGTAATTTTGAATGGATAGCAAAGAAGGATTGTTAGTAGGATTTTATGTACTGTGCTCACGGGTTTGTCCAATGTTCAGGCAGTTCTCCTCCTGCATTGCTTTGGGCACTGCTTCTACTGGTGTCGAATCCATTCGTTTCCTTCTTCTACCAGGAAGCACACCAAAACAGCCAGGCTGTTTGAATATTACTTTCTCCAGACCCACGGCAGTCATCCGACCAAACCCTTCAGCGTCTGGAACTTCTGCAGAGTGACGTGTGCACAGTCATCATACTTGTAATACAGCTTTACAAGCAGAGCGCGATCCTGCATTGAGACAGTCATGGTGAACGTCGCAGACGCGAAAGCAGTAAAAGCCGTTTAGCCGGCGTGTTTATACCAACTTTAATGGGCGTGCCCATAATAGATGTTTTCATTTACGTATTTTGACACTTACAGCGCCATCCGTTGATCGATTTTCACACCTTTCTTTCTTCTGCCATACGTTTTTCCGCTTCTCCGACTGTAATCCGTTGCAATTTGACGTCATTCTGACTAGTGCTGTTATTTTTACAGCGTTTTGTAAGTTTAACTTTAATTATAATCTTTCTGTATTTACAGTAATAAAAATAACCGCAGAATATTAACAGGAAAAATACATATCTCTTAGTTAGGTTTAAGTAGTCCTAAGTTCTAGGGGACTGATGACCTCACTGCTGTTCACGTGTCCGTCTCATACTTGGATTATGAATTAAAATGCATAATCATTTTGTATTATTTAACGGATAAAAAATGTACCAATTGAAGATAGAGAATCTACTCCGAAACAAGTTTGGGTACTAAAAGAAGAAACAGTTCGTTTCTTCAGGATACAACCACATTTCCTTATTATACATCGGGAAGAGAATGCAGACAAGAGAAGTGGTTCAACCGCAAGGTGACTGCATGATAATTTTTTCTCCTTCTGATACTTTTGCATTACACATAATTTATTGGCTCTGAGCACTATGGGACTTAACATCTGTGGTGATCAGTCCTCTAAAACTTAGAACTACTTAAACCTAACTAACCTAAGGACGTCACACACATCCATGCCCGAGGCAGGATTCGAACCTGCCATCGTAGCGGACACGCGGTCCCAGACTGAAGCGCCTAGAACCGCACTGCCACAACGGCCGGCTCATAATTTATTGTAGTTACCGTTAACACGATGGTTCATTGAATTAATATATAAATAAACATCTTCCCACGTACACTCTGATTAGAAGGATAACATTAATGTGCCCTTTATGTCAAGTGAATTCATAGCTCCGTTTTTGGGGTGTTAGTTACCGCCTTGAAACAGACAGGACTCTGCCATACTGACTTTTATGGAAGGAGTTTCGTGCTTACCATTAGCACGGTGCGAATCATCTTTATTCAGAAGTAGTCACTGTATGATTTAAAGTGGCATCCTATAGGAACCCTTTTCCTGCAAGCAATAATATGTTAGCGACTGCGTCAGATTAGGCAGGACCTCTACCGCTAATGACTGTCGTAGATAGTCTTGGCGTTTGCTAAAAGCTAAATTCTTTGGTTGCTCTCCACAGTTATTTTAGTACTCCTGTTCGGAATATTGCTATCAAAATGTCTGGTTGCAGGGGATATGATCGTAATACAGTGTTGTGCTTAATTAAAACTGTGCGTGTCGAAATCACTCATATTGTAAGAGATAAGTAACTGTACTGTATTTAGTAGAGATTGAAATAAACAAATACAAACTCAGTACTCTATGTTGTCTATTCTGGGGCTCCTTCAACTCAACAGCGCCCAACATGCATGAACTGTTGGTAGGAGAATACGTACGGTACTGTAGGTCAACAAAATCGCTTAGAGATGGTAGAATAGTCTGAGCTATTGCTTTCTTTTCCGCCACGTGATTCCTAGCCAACGGCCTGCAATCAGTTCTTGGTATGATGCTGCAAACAGTGACACAGTCACTGCATCAAGCATTAATCCACTGCGGCCTCTCATGCGCTTCACAACCGTTTTCTAGCGTAGCGATCACCATCAGCAAACGTAAAAAGCCTTTCGGAGGTTACGATGTTATTCAGAGCACAATTTTTGTAACTCTTGATATCCTCTAGGGGAACGTTCGAAACAACTTTCTCATCTAAGGCTTTCTCTCCGTTAAAAATGACATGCTCAATTCTGTTTGCCGAAAGTCTTCAGTTCAGTCAAGAATCGTACCAGTTCGTACATAATTCCATACTTCCTTCATTAAATAAAATGGTGAAACTGTATCGAACACTTTGTGGAACATGAAATGGACATCACTTTGTCCTTCTGGAAAAAAGGCATCAGTCGAAGCACTTCCTTCTACCGCTTTCCAGTCAGCTGAGTTCACCAGTATAATAATACCAAAGAAAGCAGCTGCAGACAGATACGAATATTACTGAAATATCTGTTTAGTAAGTAATTGTAGCAAATGAGCACGCTTTACCTATAGAAAAAGTGAACATCTGGTGGAATGGAATACACTGTTGTAAACCACAGAATTATCGGGTATCAAATCATTTTTTTTATTTTTTATTCATCAGGGATAAAACATAAATTTTAAATTAAAAAATTCCAAGGAATAAAATGCAAAGCTGCGTTTATTACAGTTATAGATCAAGAAGTAAGCTAATAATACTGTTTAATATAATACACTATTTTAAATCCTGAGGTTATCACAGATAAAATACAAGCTGTATCAGGCATAAAATATTCCTTATTTATAGGTTGTACAATACACAGATTCTAGTTACAGGAGTTATAGGACATGAAAGAGAACTAGTAACAGAGAATGGAGTAAGACAAGGTTTAGTCTGATGTCCATGTTATTGAGCCTGTAGATACATAGAACACGCTGTGTAGGAGGCCAAGGAAAAATTTGCAAAAGGTTCAAAGTTCCAGGAGAGGAAAAAACTTTAAGATTTCATGATAACATTTTCATTACTTCATTGACGGCAAATAATTTGGCAGAGGACTTGAAAGAAGTGGATAGTGTCTTGGAAACAGGGTTTTAGACTAACATCAACAAAACTTAAGAAGGGTAATGCAGTGTAGTCGAATGGAATGGCACGTGAGAGATTAAAAGTGGTAGAAGATATCTGAAGTTTAGGCAGCAAAATAAATGATGTTTATAAAAGCAAGTAGGATGTGAAGTACAGACTATGAACTTTTCTTAAAAAGAGTAAATTATCAAAATCAAATGCAAACTGTGTTACGAACTCTTTTCTGAAAGTTGCAGTCAGTGTGGACCAATATGACTCTGATGCATGCACGAAAAGCTGTATACATACGTACACATGGGCAGATATTATGATCATTGATTAGTTGGTTTTGCTCTGTGTCCCGCAAACACGCTACATAACTTATTATCTAATGTTTCTGTACAGTCGTAACTGCAACGCTAAGAGGACTATGTCATTATACACTAACTGTTCTGCGTCCACACTTCAACACCTGATCTGCTGCTCTGAGGGAAAATAAGCATTAGTGCTTTGCTCTTGTCCCACGTACTTGGAGGTACTAAACAACCTGTAACCGCACTATTCCTACTATCTGTAATTACTATCTCTAACTATACATGAGGTCAAAATTTAAAATCATGATACATGTTATGGTCACATTTAATATGATATAAACACCTAAGAAGTTTCTCCCCATTAACCATGGACCTTGCCGTTGGTGGGGAGGCTTGCGTGCCTCAGCGATACAGATAGCCGTACCGTAGATGCAACCACTACGGAGGAGTATCTGTTAAGAGGCCAGACAAACGTGTGGTTCCTGAAGAGGGGCAGCAGCCTTTTCAGTAGTTGCAGGGGCAACAGTCTGGATGATTGACTGATCTGGCCTTGTAACACTAACCAAAACGGCCTTGCTGTGCTGGTACTGCGAACGGCTGACAGCAAGGGGAAACTGCGGCCGTAATTTTTCCCGAGGGCATGCAGCTTTACTGTGTGGTTTAAGGATGATGGCGTCCTCTTGGGTAAAATATTCTGGAGGTAAAATAGTCCCCCATTCGGATCTCCGGGCGGGGACTACTCAGGAGGACGTCGTTATCAGGAGAAAGAAAACTGGCGTTCTACGGATCGGAGCGTGGAATGTCAGATCCCTTAATCGAGCAGGTAGGTTAGAAAATTTAAAAAGGGAAAGGGATAGGTTAAAATTATATATAGTGGGAATTAGTGAAGTTCGGTTGCAGGACGAACAAGACTTTTGGTCAGGCGAATACACGGTTATAAATACAAAATCAAATAGGGGTAATGCAGGAGTAGGTTTAATAATGAATAAAAAATTGGAGTGCTGGTAAGATACTACAAACAGCATAGTGAACGCATTATTGTGGCCAAAATAGATACGAAGCCCACGCCTACTACAGTAGCACAAGTTTATATGCCACCAAGTTCTGCAGATGACGACGAAATTGAAGAAATGTATGATGAGATAAAAGAAATTATTCAGACAGTGAAGGGAGACGAAAATTTAATAGTGACTGCAATTCGGTAGTAGGAAAAGGGAGAGAAGGAAATGTAGTAGGTGAATATGGATTGGGGGGAAGAATTGAAAGAGGAAGCCACCTGGTAGAATTTTGCACAGAGCACAACTTAATCATAGCTAACACTTGGTTCAAGAATCATAAAAGAAGATTGTAAACATGGAAGAAGCCTGGAGATACAGACAGGTTTCAGATTGATTATATAATGGTAAGGCAGAGATGAGGGAACAAGGTTTTAAATTGTAAGACAGTTCCAGGGGCAGAAGTGGACTCTGACCACTACCTATTGGTTATGAACTGTAGATTAAAACTGAAGAAACTGAAAAAAGGTGGGAATTTAAGGAGATGGGACCTAGACAAACTAACTAAACCAGAGGTTGTACAGAGTTTCAGGGAGAGCATAAGGGAACACTTGAGAGGAATTTGGGAAAGAAATACAGTAGAAGAAGAATGGATAGCTTTGAGGGATGAAGTAGTGAAGGCAGCAGAGGATATAGTAGGAAAAAAGACGAGGGCTACTAGAAATCCTTAGGTAACAGAAGAAATATTGAACGTAATTGATGAAAGGAGAAAACATAAAAATGCAGTAAATGAAGCAGGCAAAAAGGAATATAAACGTCTCAAAAATGAGATCGTCGGGACGTGCAAAATGGCTAAGCAGGGATGGCAAGAGGACAAATGTAAGGATGTACAGACATATCTCACCAGGGGTAAGATAGATACTGCCTACAGGAAACTTAAAGAGACCTTTGGAGAAAAGAGAACCACTTGTTTGAATATAAAGAGCTCAGATGGAAACCCAGTTATAAGCAAAGAAGGGAAGGCAGAAAAATGGAAGGAGTATATAGAGGGTTTATAAAAGGGCGATGTACTTGAGGACAATATTACGGAAATGGAAGGGGATGTAGATGAAGATGAAATGGGAGATACGATACCGGGGGAAGAGTTTGACAGAGCACTGAAAGACCTGAGTCGAAACAAGGCCTCCGGAATAGACAACATTCCATTGGAACTACTGACGGCCTTGGGAGAGCCAAGTCCTGACAAAACTCTACCATCTGGTGAGCAAGATGTATGAGACAGGCGAAATACCCTCAGACTTCAAGAAGAACATAATTATTCCAATCCCAAAGAAAGCAGGTGTTGACAGATGTGAAAATTACCGAACTATCAGTTTAATAAGTCACAGCTGAAAAATACTAACGCGAATTCTTTACAGACGAATGGATAAACTAGTAGAATCCGACACCGGGGAAGATCAGTTTGGATTCCGTAGAAATACTGGAACACGTGGGGCAATACTGACCTTAAGACTTATCTTAGAAGAAAGATTAAGGAAAGGCAAACCTACGTTTCTAGCATTTGTAGACTTAGAGAAAGCTTTTGACAATGTTGACTGGAATACTCAAATTATGAAGGTGGCAGTGGTAAAATACAGGGAGCGAAAGGGTATTTACAATTTGTACAGAAACCAGATGGCAGTTATAAGAGTCGAGGGACACGAAAGGGAAGCAGTGGTTGGGAAGGGACTGAGACAGAGTTGTAGCCTCTCCCCGATTCTATTCAATCTGTATATTGAGCAAGGAGTGAAGGAAACAAACGAAAAATTAGGAGTAGGTATTAAAATCCATGGAGAAGAAATAAAAACTTGACATTGTAATTCTGTCAAAGACAGCAAAGGACTTGGAAGAGCAGTTGAACGGAATGGACAGTGTCTTGAAAGAAGGATATAAGATGAACATCAACAAAAGCAAAACGAGGATAATGGAATGTAGTCGGATTAAATCGGGTAATGCTGCCGGAATTAGATTAGGAAATAGTAAAGGAGTTTTGGTATTTGGGAAGCAAAATAACTGGTGATGGTCGAAGTAATGAGGATATAACATGTAGACTGGCAATGGCGGGGAATGCATTTCTGAAGAAGAGAAATTTGTTAACATCGAGTATAGATTTAAGCGTCATTAAGCGTTTCTCAAAGTATTTGTATGGAGTGTAGCCATGTATGGAAGTGAAACATGGACGATAAATGGTTTAGAAAAGAAGAGAATAGAAGCTTTCGAAATGTGGTGCTACAGAAGAATGCTGAAGATTAGATGCGTAGATCACATAACTAAAGGGGAGAATAGAATTGGAGAGAAGAGAAATTTGTGACACAACTTGAATAGAAGAAGGGATCGGTTGGTAGGACATGTTCTGAGGCATCAAGGGATCACCAATTTAGTATTGGAGAGTAGCGTGGAAGGTAAAATTCGTAGAGGGAGACCAAGAGATGAATACACTAAGCAGATTCAGAAAGATGTAGGTTGCAGTAGGTACTGGGAGAAGAAGAAGCTTGCGCAGGATAGAATAGCATGGAGAGCTGCATCCAACCTGTCTTAGGACTGAAGACCACAACAACAACAATCTAAGAAGATACATGAAGATCTCAATGTGAACCTAAATTTGCCAAAATACATTGTTTGCATTCTCCTTGACAATAAGCGTATAATACCTCCGTGTTACTCTAGTGTTGTATTCTCATTAATTTCCAAGGCTCAGTTTCAAGAATGTTGAATTACCAGAATTTTCACTCTGCAGCGGAGTGTGCGCTGATATGAAACTTCCGGGCAGATTAAAATTGTGTGCCGGACCGAGACTCGAACTCGGGACCTTTGCCTCTCGCGGGCAAGTGCTCTTCCAACTGTGCTTCCCAGCACGACTCACGTCCCGTCCTCACAGCTTTACTTCTGCCAGTACCTCGTCTCCTACTTTCCAACCTCTACTGGAAGCTCCCCTGCGAAACTTGCAGAACTAGCACTCCTGAAAGAAAGGATATTGCGGAGACATGGTTTAGCCACAGCCTGGAGTACATTTCCAGAATGAGATTTTCACCCTGCAGCGGAGTGTGCGCTGATATAAAACTTCCTGGCAGATTAAAACTGTGTTCCGGACCGAGACTCGAACTCGGGACCATTGCCTTTCTCGGGCAAGTCCTCTACCAACTGAGCTACCCAAGCCCGCGAAAGGCAAAGGTCCCGAGTTCGACTCTCAGTCCGGCACACAGTTTTAATCTGCCAGATAGTTTCAGTGTTGAATTAATAAATATAATCTGAATAAAAGTTGAATATGACTCAGCTTTAAGTATTAATGATACGTTATTCATTGAATCTAGCAAAAATTTCAACATTTGACTCCTATGGGACTAGCGAAATAGCAAATCGAGCCTTTTTTTCTTTATTTGGGTTGCGACATTGATGTCTAGTGTTCTGTCGATGTGGAGATTCGTTTCCCAAAGATCTCCATATCCATGGAACACTGAATGTTATACGAGTGGAACAAAAACCGCTACCATCTCTTCCGTTGTCGTTGTAATTCTTAGATAACTGGTTTGATACAGATCTTCAAGCTAGTCTATCATGTACAAGCCTTTCCATCTATACAGACAACTGCAATCTACATCCGTTTGAGTGTGCTTACTACATTCAAGTCTCTGTCTCCCTCTACAACGTTTACCACCTCATTTTCTTCTAATACGGAAACTGACGACTCCTTGATGCCTCAGAAAGCGATGTATCAGCCAATCCCTTCTTTTAGTCGGATTGCACCATAAATATCTCACTATTTGATTCAGTACCCTCTCATTATTTATTACAACTACCCATCTAATATTCAATATTCTTCTGAGGCATCACATTTCAAAAGAGACTATTCTGTAATTCTCTGAACTGTTTATCAACCAGGTTTCATTTCCGTCAAGGCTATACTCCATGAAATCACCTCCAGAGAAGATATTTTAATGTTTAAATTTATAGTAGATGTTAAAAATTCCTTCTTACCAAAAATGTTTTTCTTACTATTACCAGTCATCCTTTTATATCCGCTCTACTTCGGCCATCTTCACTTGTTTTTCTGCATAAACCGCAAACCGTATCTACTACATTTAGTGCCCCGTTTCTTAACTTAATTTCTTCTGTACCGTCTGATTTAAATTTACTACATTCCATTGCTCCCGTTTTGATTTTGCTAATGTTCATCTTATATTTTCTTTTCAGCACACTATCCATTCAGTCCAACTGCAGTGAAAAGTCTCTTACTGCCTCTGAAACAATCGGAAAACCAATAAGCGTTTTATTTTTTCTTGAAGAACTTTAATTCCCTTTTCAAGCTTTTCCTAGATTTCACTTACTGTTTGTTCAATGTACAAACAGAAGAACATCCGAGAGAGACTAAAATCCTTCCCGATGCCTGTCTTTTCTTTACATTTCAACAGAGATTAACCTGATCTTCCCCTGAGGTAGGCTTCTACTAATTTTTCCACTCTTCTATAAGCAGTTCGTATTGTAACCATGATTTATTAAAGTGATGGTTCGGTAATATAGCCTCCTTTCAGAAAGTACTTTCTTTGAAATAGGGGTAATAACAATTCTCGAACTCTGACGGTATTTCTCCTGTCTCTTTTACCTTCCATAGATGGTGGAACATTTTGTCATGGCTGGCTCTCCCAAAGTTCTCAGTAAATCTGAGGGAATGCCAGCTACTCCAGGAAATTTTGGTCTTCCAGAGTTCTATCAAATTCTTCTACCAATATCTTATCTTCAATTTTAACTTCATTTACCTTCTCTTCTCTTCCCATTACATTCTCTTGAAGTATATTTTCTTCTGTATAGACAAACAACATACACTTACAGTCTTTCAGTACTCCTTTCATTGCATAGCATGACCTTATTCTCTGAGTTCTTAATGATTGTTTGTACAAGTTCTCCTCTTTTCTTCAAAGGTCTCTTTAGTTTATCTGTACTCTGCATTTAACTTTCCCGCAACTACCCACGCTTGTACAGACTTGCAATTCTCGTCTAGCCGTTTATATTTCGCCAGTCTGCACTTCTTACCATTTTCGCGTTTGGACTCTCACGTTCTCTGTTGTCGGTCTCATCTGCTGAATTTTTACATTTTCTTCCTCAGTTAGCGACAGTATATATTATATCCACTAATTTCTGGTGGATCTAGTCTCTTTTAAGTGTTTGACCCAATACTGTCTTCACTATTTCATCTCTCCAGGCTACCCATTATTCTTCTGTTGTGCTTCTTACCCCTGTTACAGTTAATCATTGCCTAATGCTCCTTTTGCAATTCCAGACAACCTATAGCTTTTTTCAGGTTATTCAGACCATATTATGTTAATTTCTCATATTTGTGGAATTGCTTCTTTTTTAAGTGGAGGATAAGTGTCCACGTGAGGTGCTTGAAACATTTTGAAGTTTAAAATATGGTTTCGAAATCTCTGTTTTACTATTATGTAATCTACATGAAATTTTCGGTTTCACCGGCTCTTCCATGCACGCAAACATTCTTAAACCAACTGTTAGCAATTATGAATTGAGTTCAGTACAAAATTCTATATGGTGGAGTAATCTTCAATTCCTCTACACCAGTCATTATCCTGCCACTACTTTTCCCTCTTGTCCTTTCCTGGGAGTATACTGCCATCCTCCTCCCCCCCCCCCCACCCCCCATGAAAATTAAATTTTTCTAACAAAAATTAAAATAGTAAATTACACACTTGAAGCCTAGCTCTCAGCCGAATTCTGGGTACAGTGTGTGATGTGGTTATGTGCCGTACTCATCCCTAACAACTACACATTTCTAAAACCTCTCTCTGATAAGTTAAAGGCTAGTGCAGTATTTGGAAATACTTAATTGGCACTTCATCTTACAAAAGTGGCTGAAACAATTATTTTATCAATTAGAAACACTGCTTTTCGCAATAGATGTAGAGTGTTCATGGAACAATCGTTGCTGCTTTGTGGAAGGATCTTGTATCAGCATTCAGACCTCTGTAAGGGCAATGTCAGAAAATGAGATGAAGAGAATAAAATGTGTATTTTCATGAGTTCTTGTTATTCACAAAGCAGTATAATTTTTTCCAGTAGTAGCAAACCTATCACATTACGAAGATGGACTTTGTGACTCCACACCCAGTGTAAAATACACTAAGATGACGAAGGTCATGGGACAGCGATATGCATATATACAGAGGGCAGTAGTGTCGCGTACACATGGTATAAAAGGACAGAGTATTGGCGGAGCTGTTACTTGTATTGAGGTGATTAATGTTAAAAGGTTTCCCACATGCTTATTTCCCCACGATGGCAGTTAATAAACTTTTAACTCGGAATGGTAGTTGGAGCCAGACGCGTTGAACATTCCAGTTCCGAAATTTAAACAGGCACCAATATTCAGAGATCAACAGTGTCAATAGTGTGCCAAGAATTCCAAGTTTCAGGGATTACCTTTCATCGCAGACAACGCAGTGGTCGACGGACTTCACTTAACGACCGAGAGAAGTGGCGTTTGCGTAGAGTTGTCAGTGCTAGCAAACAAGCAACACAGCTTGAAATAACAGCAGAAACCTATGTGGGACGCACGACGAACGTGTCCATTAGGACACTGCGACGAAAGGCGGTGTTAGTGCGCTACGACAGCTAACGACTTGCTAATAGCACGAAATCGCCTGCAGCACGTCTCTTGGGCTCGTGACATTATCAGTTGGACCGTAGACTACTGGAAAACCGTGGCCTGGTCAGATGATTTCCGATTTCAGTTGGCAAAACCTCCTGGTAGGATTCGAGAGTAGCGCAGACTCCGCGGATCCATGGAGCCAAATTGTCAACAACGCTCTTTGCAAGTTCGTGACGGTTCCATAATGGTGAGGATTCTTTTAACGTGGAACAGATTGAGTACTGTGTTCCAACTGAACCCATCATTGACTGGAAATAGCTATGGGCGGCTGCCTATTTGTACCCATATGTGGAGCTCATGTTCCCAAACAACGATGAAATGTTTATCGATGATAAGTGCCATGTCAACTGGCCACAATTGTTCACGATTGGTTTCAAGAACATTCTGGACACTTCGAGCGAATGATATGGCCACCCATCGAACATTTTGGGACGTAATCTAGAGGTCAGTTCGTGCACAGATTTTGCAGCGGCAAGAGTTACGCAATTACAGACCGCTGTAGATGCACGATGGCTTAATATTTCTTCAGGGATTTCCAGTGACTTGTTGAGTCCATGCCACGTCGAGTTGCTGAAATATGCCGGACAAAAGGAGGTCCGATACGATATTGCCAGACATCCTATGAATTTGTCGCCTCGGTGTACCTGGAAAGAAATAATCTGTAATGCTCGTGTAACATAATATGTCGGAGGAAGTAATAACATTGTTAGCTACTTCATTTTGGTACCTGAGATGATCATGGGAGTAGAACACACAGAATCGAAACCTCCAGTCATGAACAGTCTCTGTTGCGCAGTTAAAAATCTCTCGTTGACTTTAAAGAAAATTATTGGATTATTCTTTTGTGAAAAGTTCATCTTATCCAAGCTAAGCAGGTCTAAATACCGAATGGAAGATAGAGCAATTGACAAAGGTGCAAATACAGCAATGAAAGGTGCAAATACAGCAATAGTCACTTAATTATTTACTGAAGTCAAGGTGAGACAATTTCCAAACCAAAATATTGCCACCACAATTTTTGTACATAACACAAAGGTAGGTCACAGCCATTGAATTAACACGAAGTTTGCTGAACAAGGCACGAGCAAACTTCCGAAATTTTTGAAAAACGTATTGCTGATCATAGAAATGGAATGCAGTTACTAGAAACAAATTATAGTAAATGAGACACCACTTCCGTATTTAGTCGAATAGACGAATGTAGTTAGCAGCACAGCCTCGTGCGAATTTGTGCTATGTGTAGAAGTCCAGAACTTTGCAGTATTATAAAAAAAACACAATAGTTCAGAAAACATACAAATTTTCGTGCAGATACGGAATTTCGACAAATAGACGACATCATCAGGATATTTACTTTGCCTCCAAACCCGTAAACGCGTAATTTTCAAGTTTTTGTATTTTATAATCTTTAACCCACTTGGTCCGTCGCTGATATGCTTGGAACACCAGAATTCGGCTAAACGTATAGAGAATGAGATAAATACACGCCGCTGCAGTCATTTTTTCTGGCACAGTACATTTAAAGTCGATACACATTCGATGTTAACGGAACGTCAGCTGACGTCACCATCAAAAAGTGAAATGCTCACAACAGGCAGAACATAAACACAGCGGTTAAATGCGGCAATGCACGGACATCTGTGTGTCTGTGAGTTACCATTTGCTGAAGCGCTCATTACCATCTAAAATGTGCCTTTTCCCGAAGCGTTAAATTTAAACTATAAGATGAAAAGCCACGTTTGTTCAGTTTGAGGAAACCAAACGAAGAATACGTATGGCGACAGCGCCTCTGGAAGACAGCTTGATATTGTGCGCGTACAACCTGATTGGCTAACTTCAATGCTAAATAACTCGCAGACGGTGCAACTTACCGCATTTCTTTCTTCACAATTATTTCCCAACACAGCTTCCCCTTCAACACGCTTACAAGCTTTTCAGTATGTCTCTGACCACTTTGAATACTCCGTGAGGTCGACAGTATTCGAGGAGTCCAAACCCGAGCGAGTGGGCACTTTGTTTCCTGAGCGCGACGTTTGTGAATCGAATTGCATTGTCGATACTTTTTCCTCATTGCCATCTAATTATAGCAACAGATTAATTAAGAATGTGCAAAGTATCAATATTTCGTAGTTCATTTATCATTTTCATCATCATCCTGCAAAAGAAGGACAAACAATTTCAGTAAGCAGTCTGAAAACAAAAAAAGGATACACCAACATTTTCAATCTAATCAGTATAGCAAATTTATTTATATTATTGTATCTAAATTTTCGACAAGTGCAATGTTTAACTTATGGATCGCTGCTTGAATTAAGATGATACTGATCGCAGAATTATTGAAAACAATAATTATTGCTACATAAAGCACGAGTAGTGAATGTCAAATTTTTGCACGTCCATGGTTTTATCAGTGTGTGTGCTGCGAGACAAACTTGGTTTACATTCATATACATATCTCGGTCATTACACAACTTAGTGACGTACCACGCATACCTGTTGTCACAATTACCTGGGAATGAAAAAAAGTACCATCCCGGGGATTCGATCCCAAAATCTCACCCTTCGACGTCTGCATCTACACATATGCTCTGTAAACTACCATGAAGTGCACTGTGGTGGGTATGTCTCACTGTACATATTATTAGAGTTTCTTCCTTCTCGATTCACGTATGGAACGACTGTTTGAATGTATCTATGAGTGCAGTAATTATTCTAGTCTTGTCCTCAGGATACCTATGTCAGCGATACGTAGGGCATTGTAGTATATTTCTAAAGTCATCGTTTAAAAACGGTTCTTGAAGCTTTGTTACTAGATTTTCTCGGAATGGTTTACGTCTATCTTCAAGAGTCTTCCAGTTTAGTTCCCAAAGATCACTGTTGCAGAAAAAACGAAACAAACATGCCAAATTTAAACAGACGCAAAATCCCCAAGATTGGCGATCCTTTACACAAGCTCAAAATTTAACGCGGAGTTCAATGCCTATAACAGTTTCCAAAACGAAATTTTGTCTCGAAATCTGTCAGAAAACCGAAAGAGATTCTGGTCGTATGTGAAGTAAGTTAGCGGCAAGAAACAATCAATGCTTTCTCTGCGCGATAACAATGGAGATACTATCGAAGGCAGTGCTGTCAAAGCAAAGTTACTAAACACAGACTTCCGAAATGCCTTCACAAAAGAAGTAGTAAATATTCCAGAATTCGAATCGAGAACAGCTGCCAACACGAGTAACGTAGAAGTAAATATCCTCGGAGTAGTAAAGCAACACGAATCACTTAATGAAAGCAAGTCTTCTGGTCCAGACTGTATACCAATTAGGTTCCTTTACGAGTATGCTGATGCATTAGCTCCATACTTATCAATCACATACAATCGTTCGCTCGACGAAAAGTCTGTACCCAAAGACTGGGAAGCTGCACAGGTCACACCAATATTCTAGAAAGGTAGTAGGAGTTGAAACGTCCCCTTAGAAAAATTTATGAATGACTGTGCTGATAAACCTCTTACATTATTTGCTTTTCAAACAGCTGAGCAAAACTGAACGTACTCAGACATTACTCTCTTTACTTGTTTTGATCAACACTAAACTGACACACAATATTTTTAGCGCAACGCAATCTGACTTTCAACAATCCCTACAAAAGAATGGCCCTGACTAACAGTAACCTATATCTTTCATGAATCACTTACCTCACAAAAATCTTCCTTACTCGAACTACTGCAATTCAGCGAGCGCCAATACGGCAAGCTAAATGAAAGATTCTAACTACTGAAGGCACAAACTACTTATAGGCATAGTTGGCAAACGAAAGATTTTGATAGATAATAAACAATGTATTTACCTTAATAGTGTTCAAAAATCCAGTCTCACAAATTTACTGTCTCTGATGGACGCACGTCAAGATCATCCGCTCTCAAAACTCTGCCATATCTCTCCCCACATCCACCACTGCTGGCGGCTCACCTCCAACTGCGCAGCGCTACGCGCTGTTCACATCCAACTGCCCAACACTACAATGACGAATATTCCAACAATGACCACCAGCCACAGACTGCACACAGCACAGCCAGCGATTTTCATACAGAGCGCTAGGTGACGTTACCAACATAAAAACCTAAACAGCCTACTTACAGAGTAATCCACTAAACTACAGGCCCATATCGTTAACGGCGATATGCAGCAGGATTTTAGAACATATATTGTGTTCGAACATTATGATTTACCTCGAAGGAAACGGTCTATTGACACACTGTCAACATGGGTTTGGAAAACATCGTTCCTGTGAAACACAACTAGCTCTTTATTTACACGAAGTGCTGAGTGCTATTGACAAGGGATTTCAGATCGATTCCGTATTCTTGGATTTCCGGAAGGCTCTTGACACTGTACCACACAAGCGGCTCGTAGTGAAATTGCGTGCTTATGGAATATCGTCTCAGTTATGTGACTGGATTTGTGATTTGCTGTCAGAGAGGCCACTTCATAGTAATTGACGGAAAGTCATCGACTAAAACAGAAGTGAGTTCAGGTGTTCCCCAAGGCAGTGTTATAGGCCCTTTGCAGTTCCTTATATATATAAACGATTTGGGAGACAATCTGAGGAGCCGTCTTAGGTTGTTTGCACATTACGCTGTCGTTTGTCGACTACAAAAGTCATCAGAAGATAAAAACAAACTGAAAAACGATTTAGAAAAGATATCTGAATGGTGCTAAATGTGGCAGTTGACCCTAAAGAACGAAAAGTGTGAGGTCATCCACATGAGTGCTAAAAGGAACTCGTTAAATTTCGGTTACACGATAAATCAGTCTAACCTAAAAGCCGTAAATTCAACTAAATACCTAGGTATTACAATTATGAACAACTTAAATTGGATGGAACACATGTAGTGGGGAAGGCTAACCAGAGGCTGCGTTTTATTGGCAGGACACTTAGAAAATGTAACAGACCTGCTAAGGAGACTGCATACACTATGCTTGTCCATCCTCTTTTAGTATACTGCTGCGCGGTGTGGGATCCTTACCAGATAGGACTGACGGAGTACATCGAAAAAGTTCAGAGACAGGCAGCATGTTTTATACAATCGCGAAATAACTGAGAGAGTGTCACATAAATGATACAGGATATGGGTTGGGAATCATTAAAAGAAAGGCGTTTTATGTTGTGACGGAATCTCCTCACGAATTTCAAATCACCAACTTTCTCCTCAGAATGTGAAAATATTTTGTTGATACCGACCTACATATGGAGGAACGATCACCACGATAAAATAAGGGAAATCGGAGTTCGTAAGGAAAGATATATGTGTTCATTCTTTCCGCGCGCTGTACGAGATTGGAATAATAGAGAATTGTGAAGGTGGTTCGATGAACCCTCTGACAGGCACTTAAATGTGATTTGCAGAGTATCCATGTAGATGTAGACCAAACAAACCTGTGACCATTCGTGTCGCCTATATCTTTGCAGGGAGTTACAAAAAGGTACGACCAAACGTTCAGGAAACATTCCGCACACACAAAGAAAGAAAATATGTTATGTGGACACGTGTCCGGAAACGCTTACTTTCCATGTTAGAGCTCATTTTATTAATTCTCTTCAAATCATATTAACCATGGAATGGAACCACACAGCAACAGAACGTACCAGCGTGACTTCAAACACTTTGTTACAGGAAATGTTCAAAACGTCCTTCGTTAGCGAGGATACATGCATCCACCATCCGTAGCATGGAATCCATGATGCAGCTCTGGAGAACGGCGTATTGCATCACAGCCGTCCACAATACGAGCACGAAGAGTCTCTACATTTGGTACCGGGGTTGCGTAGACGAGAGCTTTCAAATGCCCCCATAAATGAAAGTCAACAGGGTTGAGGTCAGGAGAGCGTGGAGGCCATGGAATTGGTCCGCCTCTACCAATCCATCGCTCACCGAATCTGTTGTTGAGAGGCGTACGAACACTTCGACTGAAATGTGCAGGAGCTCCATCGCACATAAACCACATGTTGTGTCGTACTTGTAAAGGCACATGTTTTAGCAGCACAGGTAGAGTATCCCGTATGAAATCATGATAACGTGCTCCATTGAGCGTAGGTGGAAGAAACTAAAATGAGCTCTAACATGGAAAGTAAGCGTTTCCGGACACATGTCCACATAACATCTCTTCTTTATATGTGTGTGAGGAATGTTTCCTAAAAGTTTGGCCATACCTTTTTGTAACACCCTGTATACGTTCAATGCCCCCTGTTAGTCTCATTTGGTAACGGTTCCACACACTTATACAATATTCTAGAACCGATCGCACGAGAGTTTTGTATGCAATCTCTTTTGTAGATTTATTGCACTTCCCCAGTATTCTTCCACTAAACCGAAGTCTACCATAAGCGTTACTCACAACTGAGCCTATGTGAGCATCCCATTTCATATCCCTACAAAGTGTTACACCCAGGTAATTGCGTGAGTTAGTCGATTCCAACAGTGACTCATTGATATTATAGTCATAAGATATCACGTTTTTGTTTTGTGAAGTGTACAATTTTACATTTCTGAAAATTTAAAACAAGTTCCCTATCTTTGCAGCGCTTTGAAAGATTATCAAGTTCTGACTCTGTAAGTAGGCTGTTTAGGATTTTTTATTGGTAACGCCGCGTAGCGCTCTGTATGAAAATCACTGGCTGTGCTGTGCGCAGTCTGTGTTTAGTTTGCATTGTTGTCTGCCATTGTAGTGTTGGGCAGCGGCAGCTGGATGCTAACAGCGCGTAGCGTTGCGCAGTTGGAGGTGAGCCGCCAGCAGTGGTGGACGTGGGGAGAGAGATGGCGGAGTTTTGAAATTTGTAAGAATTGGTGTCATGAACTGATATATATATTATGACTATAAAGGTAAATACATTGTTTGTTCTCGATTAAAACCTTTCATTTGCTAACTGTGGCTCAGTAGTTAGTGATTTCCGTAGTTTTAATCTTTTATTTAGTTGGCAGTAGTGGCGCTCGCTGTATTGCAGTAGCTTGAGTAACGAAGATTTTTGTGAGGTAAGTGATTTGTGAAACGTATAGGTTAATGTTAGTCAGGGCCATTCTTACGTAGGGATTTTTGGAAGTCAGATTGCGTTGCGCTAAAAATGTTGTGTGTCAGTTTAAGCACAGTCTTGTATAATTGTTCAAAGGGGACGTTTCATATGTCGACCCTTAGCCAAGGATACTTCACTGGAATCTTCTGATTTTTTTCTTGTAGTTTGTGTAGTTAGTGTAGCCTTTGTTTATTGCTAGCGCGTAATCATAGAGAGAATTCCCTTTGTAGTTGCAGTCTTTCATTGTTGTACAGTAAAACAGTTGTGGCATGCATGTAGATTTGCACCAAGTATTTCGCAGCTGCGCTTGCAATTAACTAGATATTATTTTCAGTGCTATGTTAATGTGTCCTCTTATTTTTGTTCTTCAAATTGTGTTTTTCTGTGTTGTCGTGTGAAAAATTGTGACAATAATGGCGTGTGAAAAACATAACACTAGGCTCCAAAGTAAACTGAGAAATGACAGTGAAGACGAAAGCAGTGTGTTAGTGTCACCATGTAATGAATTCACTAACGTTCAAAGTAGTAATTTGGTAATAGCGCATAGGGAAATGGAGCGGGCTGCAAATAATGGTGTAGACAGTGAAACAATTAGTGAACAGGGAAGCATTATCGATCGATCGGTCGGCAACACCTCGCCTCAGGATTCCTAAATGACAGGACACAATCTTGCAAATACTGTAGATTCAGATTTTGCGTCCTCACCGTTTTCTCAAATAAATCAAGACACATTTTCTGCTTTCCAAAATGCGAATATTGCCGGTTCAAATGCACTGCCGAAAAGCACTGAGGTACATGTTTCAGACACCAGTGCACTGTTATTACAGTTAATGCAACAAATGGGACAAAGGCTACAAAAGTTAGACACAACGCTTGAACAAAATCAGAAACAAATGGGACAAAATCTTCAAAAGTTAGACACAATGCAACAAAATCAGAGACAAACACAGCAAAAGCTTCGAAAGTTAGACACAATTGAACATAATCTTCAAAAGTTAGACACAATGAAACAAAATCTTCGGAAGTTAGACACCACATTTGAACAAACACGTGAAGATTTAACTACTGAGTTACATAACATTGAATCGAAATGTAAAAAATCTGTAATGACGTAAAAACACAAATTTGTGAGCATTTTCAACCTATTTTTTCGCGGCATGAAAACGCATTACAGAATCACGAAGCAGCCATAAAAGAATTGCAAACTGTTGTTCGTGAAAATGACGACACCTTGCAAGCTAAAATGGACTCAGTTGCATCCACCGATTCGGTTACGCAACTTGCAAGAACTCAGGAAAACTTAAAGGTCACAGTAGATTCGATTTCAACACAAATGGACACTCTGAAACTTGGTTCCGAAAAACAGACTGAGGAAATGTGTTCACTATCGGAGAAGTAGCCGAACTTTCAGATCAGTTCACTAACTTATCTACAAAGGTAGATGATGATCTGAATGATACAGAAGAGTGCGAACAAATTACGAAATTCAAACAAAATCGGAATCAAATTAATACACAACACCAAAGAGAAATCCGGGAAGTGCAAGATCAGCTGACACAGGTAATACAAGAATTACATATTTCAGAGGACAGTCGCGCTCCAACACGGGAAGAGGGACATAGAAATACGGAACAGCCACAAAATAATAACACAGGGCACTTCGGAAATTATGAAAGAAATTGGCGAGGTACACCGAATTTTGAGATGGAACCGCCGACACGACGTAACAATGACCGATATGCTACCCGCCGAAACGATGATTTTGACTATACGCTGTTCATTACTACACGTAAATTCAAAACATTTAAGAATTCTGGCAACGACATTCATCCACAAGCGTGGCTCCATCAATTCTCTCATTGTTTTCCTCCCAACTGGTCACTAGAGCACAGATTAGAATTTATGTGTGGCTAGTTAGAGAATGAACCAGCTGTAAGAATGCGATCGATCATTCACGATTGCCACAGTGAAGGAGAATTTTACCATGCCTTCCTCTCAGCATATTTGTCCCAAGCCACACAAGACCGAGTAAAACATGGCATCATGGTGATGAAACATTTCGAACAATCTGAATTTTCCAGTCTTGTGAAATATTTTGAAGACATGTTGCACAAGAATCAGTACCTGTCAAACCCATACAGCCCGTCAGAACTCATCCGCATTTGCTTAATCAAATTGCCTGAACATCTACGGCATATTATTTTGGCAGGCCGTTGCAAAGACGACATTGAAGCTATTCAGGGACTCTTACAAGAATTAGAAATTGACACTGACAATTGCGGAACGCGAAAACAGGAACACAACAATTACAGGTCACATCCGTCGCAATTCCGCGATGAAAGAAATAATAACTGGACACGACAAGGCTATTCTCACAATACAAATCGTGACCAAAACAGACACCACCCGTATGACAACCGTTGGCAGAGTAGTAATAATTACAGGGAAAGGACACCTCTCCGCGGTAGTGACTATCACAGAGACAATCAGAGAAACAGACAATATGGGAACCAAAATAATTACTATCAAGGGAGACAGAATAACTTTAGACGCAACGGTCCAGCGCGCAGTTACGATTCAGGGAAAAATTCTCCACCACGTGACCGACAAGAAATTAATTACAGAAATTACCGACATGACGACAGACGATATGATCGTAACGACAGACCTGAATTGCAGCAGAACTGGCGGGAATCAAACAGAGCAGGGCCCTCTCGACAAGGTGAATTTGTAGAAGTTAGGTCTCCAAATCCCATTAACGACTCGCGCCAACAAAGACACAATAGGCAATGACTCACACCGCTGGCAGCCACAAAACGTACGCATGAAACTGACGACGCAGCTGCCGTAGCTAGTAATTACGTAAAAATGGAAGACATTAGGGACATCTTACTCCAGGAACAGGACGTAAAACATAACAACATTGCATATCCAGTGATTCACATTACAGTAAATGACGTAAAATTTACGGCAGTACTTGACTCAGGCAGTCCCATTTCAGTAATTAGTGAAACAGCTTTTAGCAAATGCAACAAATCGAAAGATTGCCCCACACTTCCGTTACGCAAGATTAAATTACAAGGTGCAGTCATTGGAAAAAGTGTAGATGTACGCCAACAAACCAACTTAGAATTCTTTTGTCAGAGCCACAGCTTCTCTATAAACTTTCTTATTGTTGCATTGTTGTCCACGGAAATTATACTGGGAGTAAACTTTTTGAATTAATACAAAGCAATCTTAAACTTTCACGATGCTGAAATAAGTTTAGAGAAAGAAGGTAAGTCAATAGCTTTGAAATTTGAAGATTGGCTCTCAAACCATGACGAGGAAATAAATCGGCTTTACCTTCTGTTAGGCAACAGTTCGTAATTTTCTACGGAACTAGACACTAACAATCACTCTGCAAGTACTGACAGGGATGATATCGACGGCATATTTCAAACTAATGAGTTAATTCAGAATAAAATTCAAAAAATTGAGAATTGTAATGACACTGATAGGCAGGACCTTTTTGAGATTTTACAAGCACATTCCACAGTTTTTACTCACAAAACAGGAACAATCAAGGGATTTCAATACCAATTTCGTGTTCGTGAGCATACTAAATTAAGTGTTAGACCATACGTACTTCCAGCACATTATAGGGACCGTGTTAGAACAGAAATACAATCTATGCTTGACGAGGGCATTATTGAGCCGGCAGTAAGCTCATACAACAGTCCATTACATGTTGTTGAGAAGAAAAATGGATCGATCAGGCTTGTCTTAGATTCGAGACTAATCAATACTATCATTATTCCTGAAACAGACAGGCCGCAAACGTTGGAAGAACTTCTTCAAAATTTTAATGGTGTAAAAGTGTTGTCTTCCATTGATCTCAGATCCAGCTTTTATCAGATCGAACTTCATCCAGAATGTAGAAAATACACAGCTTTCCTTTGTTTCGGCGTTTGTTATCAGTTTCGGAAACTTCCTTTTGGCTTGAACATTTCTTCGGCGGCATTCATTCGCGGGCTAAATTCCATATTACCTGAGTTCTTAAAACGTCACATCACCTTATATGTGGACGATATTCTGATAGCAGAAGCCTCATGGGAACAACATAATCGCATCCTCAACAGCGTGTTACGTATTTTTGCAGAATCTGGAATTACAGTTAACGTGGAAAAGTCTGAATTCGGTAAGACAAAGGTGAAGTTTTTGGGACATATTATTTCTTCTGAAGGCATTCAGCCGGATCCTGAAAAGTTAGAAGCAATCAGAGCCATTCCAGTTCCATCCACAAAAAAAACAAACAAGTCCGCAGTTTTCTAGGTCTCGTAAACTTTTACCGTCGTTTTCTGAATATGCAAATTCTAGTCACACCAAAACTTTGTTCTCTCACTGGAAAAAATACTATTTGGAACTGGGACGAACAAGCACAGTTGAAATTCAATTCTTTGAAAGAATCGCTACTTAACGCGCCAATACTAGCTCATCCAGATCTGTCACAAGATTTCTGCCTTAGCACGGATTCTTATAAAGTCGGTCTTGGTGCCCATTTATTTCAAGAAGCCATAGAAAATGATACTACCGTTCAGAAAACCGTTGCTCTTGCTAGCCGAGTGCTAACAAAATCTGAAAAAAATTATTCCGTTACTGAATTAGAAGCTTTAGCTATCGTTTGGGCATTTAACAAATTCCATTTCTTTCTTTACGGTAAGCACGTAAAAGTATACAGTGATCATCGTGCATTACAATTTCTTATGTCTTCAAATTTAAATCATGACAGGTTAAAACGTTGGGCATTGTTTCTGCAAGAATTCCACTTCACAGTAGTCTACATTCCCGGCAAGGAGAACATTGTTGCGGACGCACTGTCCCGTGCACCGGCTGGGCTTGAGAAAAGTAACACAGAAAGCAACCTCGAGAAAAATTTCAGTATTCTTTACATTCAGAAAGTCGCCTTTGAAAACTTCATCACCACATCTTTAAAGGACATTGCTCATGAACAAGATAAAGATCCGATTTGGAAAGACATCAAAAGTAAATGGCATGAAAAGACACACACACAGATTCGGCGTTATTATCTGCTTAGAAACAACATACTGTTCAAACGCTGCACTGTTGATGACAAGCTATGGGTACTGTGCATTCCAGACGATTTCGTTAATAAGCTCATTTGGTACATTCATTTCAGCTATGCACATTTTGGTCCACGAAAATGTTATCATATTCTTCGAACGGCTTGTTATTTTAACAATATGGAAAAGAGAATTCGAAGAGTCTTGTCTATTTGTAAACTTTGTCAAAAGGCGAAACCATCTACTGTCTCGCATCGTGCTCCATTGTTTCCTATCATTCCTTCTAAATTAAAAGAATTTGCTGCTGTTGATCTCTTGGGACCGCTTGTCAGAACATCTAATGGATTTTCGTACTTCAAAATTTGTTTCTTTCACTCCGTTACGTAAAGCCACTGGACGGTCTGTATCCAACGCCTTTGTTAAAAATTTCTTACGTGAAGTTGGACGCGTAAGGAAAGTCATTTCAGATAATGGACCGCAATTCAGATCTGCTGTTTGGTCACGCATGCTTCGTAACCATAAAATCAAATCTGTTTTTATTTCATTGTACTCACCACATTGTAACCCATCTGAACGGATTATGAAAGAAACCAATAAGCTTTGCAGACTTTATTGTCACAAAAAGCATCAGCATTGGGACAGATATTTACACTTATTTCAAAACGTGCTGCATGAGATGCCTCATGACTCCACTGCTTTACCACCTGTTCTTGTACTGAAGAATAAAGAACCACCGAACAGAATCAGAGAGCTTGTACCTTTTCCGAATAAACGTAAACTTCGACACAAAGACATAATTGATTTGGCTATTAAAAATATAAATTCTGCTGCAGACAGGAGGAGAAAATTACACGGTAAAGCAAATGCAAAGTAATTATACACTCCTGGAAATTGAAATAAGAACACCGTGAATTCATTGTCCCAGGAAGGGGAAACTTTATTGACACATTCCTGGGGTGAGATACATCACATGATCACACTGACAGAACCACAGGCACATAGACACGGCTTGCCATGCCATTTCCACCTGGCGCCTCAGTTGGACCAGCGTTCGTGCTGGACCTGCAGACCACGTGAGATGACGCTTCATCCAGTCCCAAACATGCTCAATGGGGTACAGATCCGGAGATCTTGCTGGCCAGGGTAGTTGACTTACATCTTCTAGAGCACGTTGGGTGGCATGGGATAAATGCGGACGTGCATTGTCCTGTTGGAACAGCAAGTTGCCTTGCCGGTCTAGGAATGGTAGAACGATGGGTTCGATGACGGTTTGGATGTACCGTGCACTATTCAGTGTCCCCTCGACAATCACCAGAGGTGTACGGCCAGTGTAGGAGATCGCTCCCCACACCATGATGCCAGGTGTTGGCCCTGTGTGCCTCGGTCGTATGCAGTCCTGATTGTGGCGCTCACCTGCACGGCGCCAAACACGCATACGACCATCATTGGCACCAATGCAGAAGCGACTCTCATCGCTGAAGACGACACGTCTCCATTCGTCCCTCCATTCACGCCTGTCGCGACACCACTGGAGGCGGGCGGCACGATGTTGGGGCGTGAGCGGAAGACGGCCTAGCGGTGTGCGGGACCGTAGCCCAGCTTCATGGAGACGGTTGCGAATGGTCCTCGCCGATACCCCAGGAGCAACAGTGTCCCTAATTTGCTGGGAAGTGGCGGTGCGGTCCCCTACGGCAATGCGTAGGATCCTACGGTCTTGGCGTGCATCCGTGCGTCGCTGCGGTCCGGTCCCAGGTCGACGGGCACATGCACCTTCCGCCGACCACTGGCGACAACATCGATGTACTGTGGAGACCTCACGCCCCACGTGTTGAGCAATTCGGCGGTACGTCCACCCGGCCTCCTGCATGCCCACTATACGCCCTCGCTCAACGTCCGTCAACTGCACATACGGTTCACGTCCACGCTGTCGCGGCATGCTACCAGTGTTAAAGACTGCGATGGAGCTCCGTATGCCACGGCAAACTGGCTGACACTGACGGCGGCGGTGCACAAATGCTGCGCAGCTAGCGCCATTCGACGGCCAACACCGCGGTTCCTGGTGTGTCCGCTGTGTCGTGCGTGTGATCATTGCTTGTACAGCCCTCACGCAGTGTCCGGAGCAATTATGGTGGGTCTGACACACCGGTGTCAATGTGTTCTTTTTTCCATTTCCAGGAGTGTATATTGGTCAGAAAGTTCCCATTAAAGCTCATTCATTGTCACATAAGAAGAAACACTTGAGTCACAAATTCTTTCTAGTTTACAATGGACCTTACAGAATCCGACGTATACCACATGATAATTGCGTTGAAGCTGAAACTCTTCGTACTAGGAAGAGTAAAGGTTTACACCACATTTCACATGTAAAACCATTTATTGAAAGATAATGTGCTTTTTAACTTTGTGTTTGCCATAAAGCTCTTCAAATCACGTCACTAGTATACTTTGTCACACTAAGAATCTGTTAACATGCAACCATGTTTTGAAGTTAACTATCCAGTGTAGAATTTAGAGAACTTATTTAGACAGTATTTACGAGTGCATTATTATAGTGAACAGACGTCACAGTGTTATTGTGTGTGTACATTCTTGCTTGTTAGTTGCACGATTACGTAACGATTATAGGGCTTACATACTTAGAACATTTACCAGTACTACTAATGAGATTTTAATACAACATTTTGGTTTACTTGAAAACACTTTCTTTATTTGAAGTTCATTCGGTGAGATTAAAGATGACTTAGCATTTGGTTTCTCTAATAGCTACACGATTATATCATGACGCTACTAATATGTGACACGATTTACATTGTTGCTTTTGCGGTGTATCTGTTTTATATCTGCACAGTTTTTCTGTATTATCTGAAAAGTAAAACATGTTTTAGTAGTAACTTTTGTAGTATAGCTACAATGAGACAGCCTTTATCGTAGCACAACAATATGTTACATTATAGTACTTTCTTGATCACAGTAAGGTACGTAATAACTACGATATCTATACGGAAAGCATTTCACCGTCGTTTATGATGAGGTAAGTACATTGACTTCAGCAGAACTTTGCTTACAGTGGACGATAACTACGACAGTTCCACAGAATTATCTTACAGCAAATCGCACATTTAGCAACACAGGGCACGCATTTGAGTGATTAATTTCGTACTTAAACCATTTATTTATTAATATTGTTGAATTAAGAAGAAAGTTTTTTGTGATACATTTCATTCCATTGCTGTAATCTGTAACACCTGAAGGTATAATTACATTAATCCTCAGGGGAGTACTCGCTTACTTTGTGTACCGTGTGTTTGGCAAGCACAAGGAGCCCTAGCTAATATGGTATTTGTTTATACAACTTTACACATCGGTACCATATTTCTCTAACACATAAATTACATAGCTATCTGGTCATTTAACTGAGAGATAAACATTTTTTTTAGTACATCATCAGTGACACATGTTTACGCAATTACACAGTTGGATGATTTAACACCTATGAAATTGTATTTTGTCTGTACTTTGTGAACTGTTCATATTTTTTCGGAACCATTGTGATACTATGAGAGCTTTGAATAACATATTTGGTATGGGATCACGATTTTTAAAGTACGTTTGAGGCAGATGACACTTTTGACATGAGCAGAGAATTTTTTTTTAGGTTTTGACATTATTGGAGGAAGCTTCGGAGATTTTGAGAATTTGACTGTGGTGTTATGATGTTATTATTACGATGACGATGTGAATTATGCTGCTGAGGTATGTTTAAGCTGATGCTATATGAGTTATTTGGTTATGCTACGTATCTGTTATGATGAAATATTGAAGAAGTGTCGACGAATATATATATGTGTAATAAGGTAAGAAATAATAAGTAGTGGTTAGGGACTCTGATTTGTGAAAAAGGATGTTGGAAACCGAGAATCGTACTTTAAGAGTTATGAAATGAGTGTATATGCGTGAATGTATCACTATGCTGGCGAAAATTATTTGGACACTATTCTATTTAAAGGATTTTGTTTCTACATATTTGTAACGCAAATTCTTGACCTGTGAATTTTTTTATATGAGACTGCCACTGTAGCGGAAATTGGTGTCGTAAATATTTCGACAAGACAGTTAAGTGTCCACCTGCACGTAATGCGTCGTGGGCACCCAGCTGCGCGACAACCACCTGACAAAAGAAAGCCATTAGTGTGTGCCTGTCAGAGGCACAGGTGGAGAGAAAAAAAAAGAAGCCGTTATCCTCGCTATTGACATTCCGTTGTAGAAAGCATCGCAAAAACGACACGCTCATTACTTGGAAAGATACTTTCTTACATCTGCACACCTGATAATGACAAGCGTCTTTCTACGAGAATTTAGAGAAATTCTACTAACTTATGAAATGCCACATCATTATTGAATGATATTTTTATGCTTTTTACATAAATGCTTATTTCATTTGATATCTGTTTTCGAGCTGTGTTGCAGCATTGGTTTTATAAAATAAAAGTAAATGAATTTGCTAATGTGAAAACTTTCTGTCAACAGATCTGTTAAATAATAATTTTATGATCCACATTTTTCAAAAAAAAAAAAAAAAAAGAGCACTTGGAAAGGAAAGAACAATAGGAAGGGACTAGTAACAGTAACTGTATATATAATTTTCTTTTCAAGTACTTGGTAATTTGATGTAGCATTAGTTTTTGTGGTGCACCACTTTAATTGCATAGACATTAAGATGTGAATAGACATTGTCCTCTTCTGCATTGTTGTCTTTAGTGTAACATTTTACCTGATTGAGCTTTGTCATGTTTAGGTATAAGTTATAGCATTTGCTGCGGCTGTTTGCCATTCATAGTGCTACTGAATGTCACTTTGTATTACTAGGTTAAGCCAATTTTATTACTGATTTATTTTTCTTGTTTGCTGCGCATTGCCTTATATTAGTTGTAATATTGCTGCCTTTTTTTGCCAATTTCCATTTTTTATCATTGCTTTTTGTGTTAATTGTTTTGTGCTGCTGCATTGCTTCGTCCCTTAGTTTAGTATCTGAGCTCAGTAGATTTAAGTTAGCTTAAGAGGGGGTAGACTATATAAGAAACTAACTATGATGAATTGGAAGAAAAGCATTGAGAAGCTTTAAGAAAATGGTTTGGCCAAAAAAGTAGTGTACAGTGGAGAAAAACTATTTTTGAAAGAGGATGTGAACAGAATACAGAAAGCAGGTTTAGATAGGACTTTTTGGGAATAATGATAAACTAGGGGAGATCTCTATGCAAAATACTGCAGTAAAACAAACCCTATCCTTTCCTTTCGTATTATCCCTCTATGTGTTTATGTACCCTTGTGTATTTGTCTTTTTCCTGTCTTTATGTGTTAAGCTAATAAGATTTATGTTGTAGAATTTTTCAAATACTATGTTATTTTCTTTGTAAATATGTTCAGACATTATTTATTGTGTTTTGTTTCAATGCTCATGTGTGAAGTTGATGTTTCAAAAGTTATTCTGAACTTTATGTATGTACTTATGTCGTAATTTTTGTAACACTGATGTATTTGCTATTTCGAGTCTTCTGTAAAGCCTGTACTACCGCTAATGTTATCTGTATTGTTATGTACTTTAATGATGTATTTTGTACCTTTGTTATTGTATTCTTATGTTATAAAATTGTAATTGACACCAGTTCATCAAATTAAGTAACTTGTAAATTACATTTCACTGCACACGTTTCTGTTGGTCATAGTATATGGACAATATGTGAGAAGTAGGGACTGATACTGTTTGCACGTGTGTTAATAATTCAGTAAGGGACTGGATAACAGCATTGCTGGTTGTAAGGACATTTCAAAAACAATTTTTGTGAGTGCACAAGTGGTGGTTATGGACTTGCTATATTATCCGCAAGACTCTTCAATGGTGATTGTGCACCTGCACAGTCAAACAGATGGCTGCTGGCCATCTGTACAAGGACTACAGTGGGTCTACACCTTTGACGACCCACAAATACCATTATTTCTACAAGGACTGCAATGGGTCTGCACCTCTGGTGGCCCACCAATACCGTCATCTCTACCAGGACTACAATGGGCCTATTCTGTGACGACCTACCTACCAATATTCTTCAAAACTTGGACTGACTCTGCTGTGGGTTTGCTCTGTTGTGGCCCATTACCAGTCAGCATGTCAAGAGTCAGCACTGTCTTTCTGTTGGAAGGACAACACTACTTCTTCAAGACTGCATGGAAATCCTCTACTTCCGTGTGCATTTTCTTTTACTACTCAGACTTTGAGAAAAACACTGCAATTTTACTTTGATGAACGATCAGGACTGTCTTTATGGACTGTGAGAGAATTTTAGCTTCTGACCAACATTTTATCAATAAGTGTGTGCATTTGATATCTTTGTTATAGTAATTATGAAAAATTTTATCAAATCATTATTGGCCACTGCCCAAAACAATTTGTAAAATTTTTTGTGGGGAGCATGGGGGCTATGTAAGTAGGCTGTTTAGGATTTTTTGTTGGTAACGCCGTCGCCACGTAGCGCTCTGTATGAAAATCACTGGCTGTGCTGTGCGCAGTCTGTGTTTAGTTTGCATTGTTGTCTGCCATTGTAGTGTTGGGCAGCGGCAGCTGGATGCTAACAGCGCGTAGCGTTGCGCAGTTGGAGGTGAGCCGCCAGCAGTGGTGGACGTGGGGAGAGAGATGGCGGAGTTTTGAAATTTGTAAGAATTGGTGTCATGAACTGATATATATATTATGACTATAAAGGTAAATACATTGTTTGTTCTCTATTAAAACCTTTCATTTGCTAACTGTGACTCAGTAGTTAGTGACTTCCGTAGTTTTAATCTTTTATTTAGTTGGCAGTAGTGGCGCTCGCTGTATTGCAGTAGCTTGAGTAACGAAGATTTTTGTGAGGTAAGTGATTTGTGAAACGTATAGGTTAATGTTAGTCAGGGCCATTCTTTCGTAGGGATTTTTGGAAGTCAGATTGCGTTGCGCTAAAAATGTTGTGTGTCAGTTTAAGCACAGTCTTGTATAATTGTTCAAAGGGGACGTTTCAACTCATGAAAGTAATCACTTAGTCGGTCGGCTGCGAAATGCCTAACTACGAGCGACCATACAAATTATATAAGCAAATCTAAAATTTTCATGCTCGATTTTCTCAAAAATGGTGGAGAGTTTTTCCCTTTTACACATATAGAAGTAGTTGGTTGGTTGGTTGTTTGGGGGAAGAGACCAAACAGCGATGTTATCGGTCTCATAGGATTAGGGAAGGATGGGGAAGGAAGTCGGCCGTGCCCTTTCAAAGGAAGCATCCCGGAATTTGCCTGGGGCGAATTAGGGAAATCACGAAAAACCTAAATCAGGATGGCCGGACGCGGGAATAGAAGTAGTAGTCGAGCTCTACACACGCTCTCAATATGCAACAAATTGCTGAGGGGAAGTTCGTACGGCCCTCTTGTGAGAAATGAAGGCGTAGGGAAAGTGTGGTCCAAACATTTCGAAAACGGTGTTTATTTCCTATAGAAACTATACACCTACGAATACATGAAACGATATTTGAAAGGCAATAAGTAGAGCCTTTTTACCTTACACATTCCGTTTGCCTAGATTTTTCTAAGTAACATATAACGTTCAAGCTTACAGTATTTTTACCCTTCAATACAGCGCAAATCTCGCTTATAAAAAATATGTTTGATGTTACAGCAATTTCTGTTCTCATTTACGCACAATGGAGGCTTTCCCTTTCACCGGATATTGTAAAATCTAGATCATTTTGCACTTTCAGATATGTGGCCTCTTTTGTTTTTTAGGACGAACAGTTATTAAAAATTACCGATGTCCCCATGCACAGTATCTCACAGTGGCCGAGCGGTTTTAGGCGCTTCAGTCCAGAATCGCTCTGCTTCTACGGTCGCAGGTTCGAATCCTGCCTCGGGTGTGGATGTGTGTGATGTCCTTAGATTAGTTAGGTAAGTAGTTGTAAGTTCTAGGGGACTGATGACCTCAGATATCAAGTTCCATAGTGCTCAGAGCCATTTGAACCATCAACGTCAAACCTTTACGCAAACTATCTACGCTAGCGTGTAAAGTATGAAAACTGTATCCGGTTTGCTCCTCTAAAAAAAATGGAAAAATAGGACCACACCAGTGCCAACCCTTTCCTGCATGTAGGGCCTACCCAACCAACAAACGCTGAAACTGCCAGCCGTGCACTTCTTAGCGTAGGTTATTTTAAGTTTGATTAAGTACTGTGTAAGCCTAGAGACCTATGACCTCAACAGTTTGGTCCCATAGGGGACTTACCAAAAATTTCCACAAATAATTTTTTTTGCCGTCATCAGAGTAAGCTGATAACGTGTATCAAGGCTCCCAGACGCACTCATCAAGGAGCAGCGGGGGTTACACGAAAATGTGAAAACGCCGCTAGGAACGCATGCTTGAACATGAATGCAGATTACAGCCAAGTCTTGCTGTTGCGCTGCTGTATTCGACCTCCAACCGCACTTGTGCCATGTCCTCAACACTTTGCAAGGGTTACTCGCACTCACAATAATGTGGCGTATAGTCGTGAGTGCCGCAGCTGAGTGAATTCCAACGTGGACAAATTGTTGATCCCCCAGCGGTGGATAAGTCCGTATCCTTTCGAGGCACCGCATATTCCATGGGTCCCTTGGTTACTCTACTAGGTCGGATTACAGAGACAGCGGTAAAACATCATCCGCTAAGACACAACGCGTACAAGAGGATGTATTGAGTGATCGTGAAGAGCGGCCATTGGAGAGGATTCTGAGAAAAGATAAGCGGACGACAGCTGCAAAAGTCGCTGCAGAAGTGAACACCGCATTCGCCAACACTATCAGATTCATAAGAAGCTCCAGAAGCAGGGAATTACGGGGCGAGCTGGAATTCGTAAACCACCCATCAGTGATGGAAATGTCCTTAACAGGAAAACTTGATGCCGGAGTCATAACACTTGGGCTGTAGAGGAGTGGAAGAAAGTCGTTTGGTCAGATGACTCTTCCCACAAACTGTTTTCCGATTTTGGACGAGTTTTTATGTCTCAAGAGAGAAATATGACTGGGGTTCGGCGATTGTCTGGTTAGCCATATCGTGGTATTCCATGGGCCGCTTGGTTACTCCATTAGGTCCGATTACTGCCAAGGACTATGTGACTCTTCTGGCTGATCAGGTTCGTCTAATGGTACAGTGATCGATACCCAGTAGTGATGCTGTGTTCCAAGACGACAAGGCACCTACCTGATCGCAAATCTCACATCGTCCACAAATGGTTTTGCCGGCGCGACGATGAATTGTTGGGTCTCTCCTGGCCACCATATTCACTAGATCTCAATATTATTGAGCCTTTCTGCTGTAGTTTGGAGAGAATCGTACGTGGTCGCTGCACACCTCTATCGTCGTTACCTTTCCACTATTTTTCAGGAAGAATGATATAACGTTCCCTTGAAAACCACACAGGACCTGAATTTATTCATTCCGGGACGAATGGAAACTGTTTTGAACACCACCTGTTTTCCTACACGGTATTAGCATGGTAATCTGTTGTGAATTTGTTATTTCTATATATATGACCAGAGTAAAGAAATTAAACAAATCTTCTGCCTTCCTGACCTATGATTTCACTTTCACCGGGTGACTATCCATGGGTCATCTAACACTGGTGTCAGATCATTATGTCTGAACCTACAGCTACAGAACAGTGAGTCCTAAAAATTTTGATTGCATTTTGGTCATGGAGGAGAAGGTTGACAGTCGTGCATTTTGTAAAATAGATTTTATTGCAAGTAGAAAAAAATGGTTCAAATGGCTCTGAGTACTATGGGACTTAACTTCCAAGGTCATCAGTCCCCAGGAACTTAGAACTAATTAAACCTAACTAACCTAAGGGCATCACACACATCCATGCCCAAGGCAGGACCGTAGCGGTCGCGTGGTTCTAGACAGTAGCGCCTAGAACCGCTCGGCCACCCCGGCCGGCATTGCAAGTAGGGAACGAATGGATTTGTCTAGGTTTAGAGGAAATGGAAATTGTGACTGATTAGTGCCTGTTATATGCGCACAGCGTAACCTTGATGGCCGCTCAGTGCGATGTACAAAATCACTTCTAGTAAAATGTTCTACACGTAACGTCAGGTGTCGAGATGGCGCATGATTAGACCTAAGAATTAAGTTAATGAATGTTAGTTCTCAAAAAGAGTGTTGTCAGGGACAAAGCTTCGACAGAATCAGATACGCAAGTTGTGTCTGACCTGGGAGCAGTACAGGTATTGTTAGAAAAGGTAGCACAAGTAACGACGAATAATATGGAAATCTGTGGGTTGGTAGAACGGCGATCGTCGCGATGATTTGTAGATTTGTCAGTCGTAAGTTTGATTGCTCCTTTTTCTGGTAAGGCAGCTGAGCACGTGCAGATCTTTGTTTGTGACTTTGGAAATCTGAAATCTGGCTGAGATGGAAGGTTGTTCTCATACGAAATTGTTGTGTGTTCCAAAACTGAGACGAACAGGGGAAGCTAAAACTTACGTGAGGTATACGGATCCTCTTAAGGGAGCCACAACATTCGATGAGTCTAAAAGAGGGTTAACTCAGAGACATTCGAAATGAAATAGTGCCAGACATTACAGGGAATAGTTAAGGGTAATAACGAAGAGAAATACGGAAAATGTGGAACAATTTCCCGATAGGATAATGGCAATTATTAGATGTATCTATAAATTAGGACAGGAAGCTGCAGTCAATAACACTATTTTGCAAGAAACTGAGCGGAGGACACTCTATGCTTTTTTAAGAGGGCTGCATGCAGAAATGTTAAGACGTGTACGGAAAGGTGCTCCGACGGATTTGCGGACAGCAGTGTGGTTGCCTAGAGAGATTAAGAATATCCTTTTGTCTGCTGGAATGCAGCAAACCATGACTGAAGCTAGTGTTAAGTGATCCAGAGGTGTGAACAAACAGGGCATGTTAGGAGGCAGAGTTGCCAACCTCCAGGTAATGTGAAAGAGGAAATAATAGTTCTTGAAGTAGATGACCAGGGAAGAAGAAGGTGTTAAACGCCAATGGGAACCCCAGTTCCGTCTACGGTCATTACCAGTAAGGCTGGATGCTGCGAAATAGTATGCAGAGGTGGACTGTGCGATAAGAGGAACTGTAGGACGAAAGGGTTGCAGGATATTACTGGACAAAGGGAGCACCTGCCGGTCGCCAGTAGTGAGTGATCTGGAGAAACATAAACAATGTGACCCACGACTGTACAGATCGCCTGGAGAGGGGGATCAAGATGTCACGCCATTACGATCGGAGGAAATAGACTTTTGCCTGGATACAGCTCAATTTTAAACAATGTGTAGTGATTGTGCCACACATGACCGAGAACTGCGACGTTCTGCGATTAGATGACTTATATCAGCAGTGTGACATAATCGATTTTCGGCAACATTGGGCGTGGAACATGATGGAAAAATGTTTGTTAGGTGAAGCCGTTGTCAGAGTTGCTATTTCGCAAGGCGTGTCTGTTGCGCAAGACGAACAGTCTGAACCGCGAAAGATAACCCTTAGACTTGATTCGCACGATTGTGTTCCTGGGAGTTTAGGAAAAACACTTTGGATCAGTGTTGAGTCTAGCTTTCCAGTAGGAACTGAGTACATTGTGGAACAGTTTGTAGGAAATTAAGTATGAGATGAGGTGAGTTGGTTAAGCTAAAAGAACTATTGTACGCGCACAAAAAATAAAGAGTGAACAGAACGTATCTGCTTTATAGACAATTTTAGGACAGAGGACATAGAATTAACAAAAGATTTGTTAACCACTAATGTGGATACCGTGGAGGAAGAAGAATGAGGCGCGAGGGATCTAAGCCATGGACAATCGCCGTACCCCATTGAAACTGCATTACGAGGAAAAGTGGAACACCAAGACGGATGTAATAGGGAATGGATGGAAAAATTACTTTTTGAATTTAAGGATGTATTATTTCCAATAGGGCAATTGAATCTAGGCATATTGTACAGTACTGCACACCAACAGCAAATTAATCACCAGCCTGCCGCAAACCATAGAGAATATCTAGATACATCTAATTTTTGAGGAATTTATCGATCAGTACCAGAAGGATGGAATATTTGAAGAAAGTAATAGTGCATGAGAGGCAGAAGGAATCTTCGAGCTAAAAAAAGTTGGGCATGGAACATGAAAATATAGGTTTGTATGTGATTACAGACATCTAAATGCGAAAAGTCTACCCTTTGCCAAACATCACAGAAACGTTTCGCGATTTAGGGCAATGCGAATATTTTTCAACAGTGGAGTTGAAGAGTGTTTATCTCCAGATATAAGTTGCACCGCAGGATCGACACAAAACAGAGTTTTCGGCACATGGGGGACACTACCAATTCAGAAGAATGCCATTCGGATTAAAAAATGCACCTGCAACGTTTCCGAGATCGTTGGGCATAGTGGTCAGAGGTTTAAAATGACAGCAAATCTTACTCTATCTCGAAGATATACATGGAGTGATATGGAACAGCACATGCAGCGATTAAGGGAAGTATTCCTGAGGTTAAACGCTGAATTCAGAAAAGCTTAACATTGTGATGGAAGAGGTAGCTTGCCTAGGTCATGTCATAAATAAAGACGTGGTTGAGACGACAGGCCCAAGATTAAGTTGAGCTTTGCGTGTATTTTCTGTACCAGAATCTGTAAAGGAGTTGTAATCGAGCTTAGGAATCGCGAACTTTTACCGTCGGCTTGAAAAATTGTGGATACTGCTAAGTCGTGGACGCAGTTGTTAAAAAAGAGTACCAGATTTCTGTGGCCAGAGGAGTGTCACCATCCTTTTGATGAGCTCAAAGAAGCTTTTACATCCCGATATTGATATTTCCGGATTTTAATAGAGAATTTGTTTTATAGTGTGATGCATCAAACCATGCTCTTCCTGTGTGCTAGTCCGAGAGGCAGAATGCGTGGAACAGCCAGTAATTTAAGCATCAGAGTAATTAAATCCTGCAGACTAAAATTACTTCACAATGGAGAATTACATATTTCAAATGTAATCTGAATGGTAAAGAGTTTAGTGTAATAACAGACCACGCGGCACTAAAATTGTTGTTGGAGTTACAGTGTGCGATGAACAGTAAGACTAAGTAAGTATTTATTACCAAGTTACGCATAAACCTGGGAAGAAGCACGGAAATATGGGTGGCTTATGTAGAAACGTAACAGTGTTACATGTTGCGAGTAACGATCGTAATGAATGGCAAGCTGCACAGAGAGCGGATGACGAATCTAAGCAGTATTTTAAGCAGTCACAGTTTTGTATGCAGGATGCGTTTCTGTGCACAGAGACCAAGATGGGACCGCGAGTAGTGGTACCAGCGAAGCTAAAGAACGCAGGGTTACAAGAAGCTCATTATCACATGTTAGTGGATCACAGAGTTTGCAGATCTAACAACAGGAGATCAGCGGAAAATGCATAGAGTGCGCAAAGACAGCGCATTTGTGTCCAACAAGAGTACCATTGCAGACGTTTTCTGAAGCATTAGCACCATTCGAATTTCTGGGGACTGATGTTTTAGATCCATTCAATAAAACGCCTACAGGGAACAAGTACGTCCTCACAACCATAGATCATTTTCCACATACGTAGAAATGGCGACAATGCCATACCAGCAGGCAGCAAAAGTGGCACAAGCACTTCTGAATAATATGATGTTGAAGTTTGGAGTGCCTGAAACAATAGTAACAGACTGGGGAACGAACTTATGTCAGACGTATTCAAGGGACTGTGTAAGGTATTGAATGTGAAGAAGTCAAGGACGAGCCCTCTCTATCTACAGCGCAATGGAACTACTGAAAGAGTGTAAAGAACAACCCGGATAATGCCTGTAAACTATTCTGACATACATCACACCAACTTGGATGTCTATTTGCAGTAAGCTGTCTCCAGCTACAACTCAAAACAGCATACGGATACAGGATTATCGCCATATGAAGCAGCATATGGTCGTAAAATGCCGTCACCGTTCGATATAGTGAAAACGAAGAAAGGGGAAACTGGAGAGTCTGTTAAGGAAATTGCGAAAGTGATTAGGGATATTTGGAATAGAGTACAGAGGGCAAATGCACGAGAACTTACCAAACGACATCTACTTCTACATCCATACTCCGCAAGCCACCTGACGGTGTGTGTACCTCTATCGGTTCTCTCTTCTATTCCAGTCTCGTATTGTACGTGGAAAGAAGGATTGTCGGTATGCTTCTGTGTGGGCTCTAATCTCTCTGATTTTATCCTCATGGTCTCTTCGCGAGATATACGTAGGAGGGAGCAATATACTGCTTGACTCTTTGGTGAAGGTATGTTCTCGGAGCTTTAACAAGAGCCCGTACCGAGCTACTGAGCGTCTCTCCTGCAGAGTCTTCCACTGGAGTTTATCTATCATCTTCGTAACGCTTTCGCGATTACTAAATGATCCTGTAACGAAGCGCGCTGCTCTCCGTTGGATCTTCTCTATCTCTTCTATTAACCCTATCTGGTGCGGATCCCACACTGCTGAGCAGTATTCAAGTAGTGGGCGAACAAGCGTCCTGTAACCTACTTCCTTTGTTGTCGGATTGCATTTCCTTAGGATTCTTCCAATGAATCTCAGTCTGGCATCTGCTTTACCGACGATCAACTTTATATGATCATTCCATTTCAAGAATGCCAAAGTATAAAGTTGGTTAGTAGATGATGCTATAAGCTCGTATACGCCAAAGGGAAAGAGAAGGAAGCTTTTTGCAACGTATCAAGTGCGATAGCGAGTGACAGTGACTACGTCGCCACTTAATGTCATGATTGAATTGCCGAGGAGAACGAAATCGTGCGTGTAGGGAAGTAGAAACCTTTTCGAGGGAGTTCGGAAGTTATTCCAGGGTTGGATATGCGGATTGGAAAGGCAGGGTGAGGAGAAAGGTATCGGAAGATAAACAAGAGGTTGTGTATGCAACGGTAACGAGGGATCCCAATGGATTTAGACCTAGGAGATAGTCATTTAATATTTTTTTGTGTTTGGTGTAGATTTACTGTAATTAGTATAAGCAGCTTCGGGTGTAGATTTACTGTAATTAGTATAAGCAGCTTCGGAGTGATAAGTCGTCGGTAAGGTTCAGAGAAGGTGAGATGATGCGGTTCGTAGCGGGACTAGGTATCTTCATCGGGATGGATGCGTTACGGAATCAGCACCTGGAAGGGGGTGTTCTGTTCGCCAAGCAAGTAGGCATAGTGGTCACTAGTCATTACTGGGTGATACAGCTGGTATTCAATGTATGGGAGATGCTTCATGAGGTGAAAAAATTGGAAAAAGCATACGATTAACTCCGCCAGGGAACGGAAAGGCATGCGATTCTCAAAGTAAGTATCGCGGTGTACGGTGGAGTACATCGAGCGTGCGAGAAATTAAGGAGTAATTGACCCAGATACTGGGTGTTATTCCGCATACGGGACGGAAGAAGGGTTGTATCGACGCTGGAGGTCGGTTTATGAAAACAATATTTGGAAATACTGATGAGCAGAGACTGGATTACAAGCGTTTGCATGTTGCAAATCTCCATATTTAGCACCTTTTCACCGGCTGTTGCATATTTTAACCAAAAACTAGTGACGATGCATATTTTCCCCCTATATTTACAATATTTTAAAAATTTAGACTGGCGGTCTCTAGCTCAATCTAGTTTTCTACGTCTCACAGATTGATCACGACCAAAAAATGCATGCAATTGCTAACCGAAAGGCCACTGCCTAGGGAAATGATTACAGAAGAGGATCAGGAACAGGCAGACAGAGTCAATGCTTCTGCGCCCTTGCACCCGGTTAATCCCCATACCGTACGCCTCGGCAACAATTAAATAAAACTACGCAAGCTTTTAGTCGCACGTACATTGTTTCGGTTCAGCTTTCTGCTTACTTCTATACAGTTGAACATGTTTACGACGTGTAATGTGTAACGTGTTGAGCGCCATATCGCCCGAAAAAAGAAACGTCGTTTCATGGATAGCTGACCATGCTGGAACATTTAAATGTGACGGAATTGTTTTATACTGTCGATTACGCGAGAATAACGTTTCGTATAAGAAAAAGTTTGAAACAGACCAGCATGTCATTACAAGTCTTCATATAGCAGGAATTCAGAAGAAAGGACCACAACAACAACTTCTGACAACAACTAGTTGCAATGTCATAGATATTTTCAAAGGTAACCAAAAAAAGTCAGTTTAACATGGATCTATGTGAAGCATTCATTGCAAGCAATATCCCTCTTCACAAACTTACAACACTGTCCTCAAAGGCATCCTGAACAAGTATTGCTTAAATCAAAATATGGCAGATGAATCAACACGGTGTAAAAATTAGATACCGACAATTTACGTAAATGTTTGGAAGAAATACGCAATGAACTCAAGGACAACATTATCTGGATTTCAGTTGATGAAACTACAGACACTTGTGACCGTTACTTTCCAAATTTAACTGTTGGTGCTTAAAAAGAAGAACCTTCTTCTTCCTATTTAGCGGCCTGCGGAGAACTTGAAAAAGTAAATAATTCTACGATCGCCAGATTTGTGAATGAGGGTTTTAGAAAAATATTTGCAGAATCTTCATCAGATGAAAGAATGTTAGCGTTTACTTCAGATGCTGCTGCATATATGATCAAAGTAGGGATAACCCTTCGAGTATTTTATCCCAATTTGATTCATGTGACGTGCTTTGCACATAAAGTACATCGTCTTGCTAAAGTAGTACGTTCCACGTTTGTGAACGTACATAAACAGATTTCATCGCCAAAGTAAGTGTTTCTAAAGGCTTCTCCTCGCATCAAGACACACAAAGAAAAACTACCAAATGTGCCTTTACCTCACAAGCCAGTGGCAACTCGTTGCGGTACGTGGATTGAGCTGTGTTGTTTTACAATGAACATTTCGAAGCCATTGTAGGGTTAGTAAACGACTTGGATAGTGCAGAGCAGTGGTTCCCAGCAGGGGTCCGCGAGCTATGCCACAGGGGTCCGCTAGATGTTATTAGAATAAAAAATATATTAAATATATTTCGTATGATAACAGATTTTTTGTTTTGGCCGTTTCCTGCATGAGCAGAACGAACGCTAACTTCTGCGTCTAGCGTCTACCTAGAGCCAACTGACACTAGCACACTCTAGAGCAAAACTAGAATTACATTGAGGCAAATAGTTATGCTGTTTGCCGTTAGACTGCGCGCAGTGCCTCTTTGCAGCTGACAACTGACAGTCACTTCAGACAGAAACTCGCATTTCAGACAACAATCGGCCATTGTTAATGTATTTCCAGTGCTTTCACAGACCGTGTTGTTTACATATTCAATATTCTGTATTAAAACAGTAGTTTTTGTAAAGCGTTGTTTTTCGCGTAGTTAAAAATGGACCGTTGGTTAAAAAGCGGTTCGTTAAAACGAGAAAGGCCAACAGATGAAGAGGAAGATAACGCATTTGATGTTCAAGCAAGTAAGTCAGTGACTCTCAAACCCAAGTTAACTGTATCCATTGAACCAAAATCGTCGTAGACACATGTCTACTCAATGCAATCTCAAGTGCAGTACACTTGAAAAACCAATACACTCAGTTTTAATTTTTTCGTGTCATTTTCAGTTCATACTCAATTTTAATTTTTTTAAGGAGCTAAACACCCGGATTTGAAGACAAAGGTTTTGAGCAATAATCAAAAATTCAACAATAACAGTGAGGGCTAAATTGAAAAAGTATTAAGCTCAATATTTTTTCAATAATGAATATGTCAATGTTTTTTCTAAGAACCAAAAATAGAAAACGTATAAAAAAGGCTATTAATTTGGTTTTTTTAGGTACTTGATACTGTGATATGACAAGGTACCAATCATTCTCGATGAAGAGGACCTCGAGAAAGTTATGTTGGGAACCCCTGGTGCAGAGGCTTCGGTAGTTTGACAGTGCAAGGAAGCTTAAAAAATGCGTTGCTGTGATTAATATATACCTGCAAGTATTAAAAAGCGGAACAATTCTTGAAACACGGTATGCGTCCCCATTTTGCAAATTTAAAAAAAAAATCCCGGAAAGGCTCCCTGACACACGACTGCTACGGTATCTGACTGGAGAAGTAATGCAGTAAGCCAGAGCTCCAGCAGAGACAGTTCATCACAGTATCAGAGAAAGTATTCAGAAAATGATATCAGCGTTCTAAATGTACCGATCTTTAGCGTGGCCGGCGCTCTTCATCGTAAATGACACGCACAGGTTCGACTTTGAGGTATAATGCACGCAGTAACTAGCATGTTTTTTTTTTAATTTTATTATATGATCTTGCATATTTCGACACTTTCCATGCATTTTAAGCATTTTAATGCATATTTGCATGCATATATTTATGTTGTTATGATGCATGTAATCTGGTCTCTACTGATGAGGCAGACTTTCGAAGGGTGGACGAAAGGGAACAAAGCTGTGAGTGATTCGCACACAACGTAGATTGCGAGTTTAGAGAGGGTGCACTCAATAACACACCACTGCTACGGTATCTGACTGGAGAAGTAATGCAGTAAGCCAGAGCTCCAGCAGAGACAGTTCATCACAGTATCAGAGAATTACAAACCTATGTAACAGTCTTAGATAGGGAAGTAGTATTGACAAAATGTTTGCAGTCTGTAGAAGATAGCGTTTGGGAAGCACGAGTGAAAGTAACAGAACTACAGGAGGCTGTGCAGCAGGCTATAGTGTCTATTAGGAAATTAGAGAAGGAACTATTTCTGGATTTAGTACTGATCTTAGAACCTGGACACGAAAAGCTACCTTTTTATTTCGTGGTAGCCACAGTATCGGTTAGAACTGATAAGGCAAAAGTTTACATTTATGTTTCTACAACAGTATCAGGGTAATAAGCACGAAACGAGTGTTACATTGTTCGTGCGTGTTGTGTCAAGGGGAGGAGAGTGAAAAAAATTTTAAGAATAGAAACGCAGTGACTTGTCAGTTGCAAAAGACAATGGAAGATTGTTGTTGTTGTGGTCTTTAGTCCTGAGACTGGTTTGATGCAGCTCTCCATGCTACTCTATCCTGTGCAAGCTTCTTCATCTCCCAGTACTAGCTGCAACCTACATCTTTCTGAATTTGCTTAGCGTATTCATCTCTTGCTCTCCCTCTACCATTTTTACCCTCCACGCTGCCCTCCAATGGTAAATTTGTGATCCCTTGATGCCTCAAAACATGTCCTACCAACCGGTCACTTCTTTTTGTCAAGTTGTGCCACAAACTCCTCTTCTCCCCAACTCTATTCAATAACCCCTCATTAGTTATGTGATCTACCCATCTAATCTTCAGCATTCTTCTGTAGCACCACATTTCGAAAGCTTCTATTCTCTTCTTGTCCAAACTATTTATCATCCATGTTTCACTTCCTTACATGGCCACACTCCATACAAATACTTTCAGAAACGACATCCTGACACTTAAATCTATGTTCGATGTTAAAAATTTCTCATCTTCAGGAACGCTTTCCTTGCCATTGCCAGTCTACATTTTATATCCTCTCTACTTCGACCATCATCAGTTATTTTACTCCCTAAATAGCAGAGCTCCTTTACTACTTTAAGTGTCTCATTTCCTAATCTAATTCCCTCAGCATCACCCGATTTAATTTGACTTCATCCCATTATCCTCGTTTTGCTTTTGTTGATATTCATCTTATATCCTCCTTTCAAGACACTGTCCATTCCGTTCAACTGCTCTTCCAAGTCCTTTGCTGTCTCTGACAGAATTACAATGTCATCGGCGAACCTCAAAGTTTTTATTTCTTCTCCATGAATTTTAATACCTACTCGGAATTTTTCTTTTGTTTCCTTTACTGCTTGCTGAATATGCAGATTGAATAACATCGGGGAGAGGCTACAACCCCGTCTCACTCCCTTCCCAATCACTGCTTCCCTTTTATGCCCCTCGACTCTTATAACTGCCATCTGGTTTCTGTACAATTTGTAAATAGCCTTACGCTCCCTGTATTTTACCCCTGCCACCTTCAGAATTTGAAAGAGAGTATTCCAGACTACATTGTCAAAAGCTTTCTCTAAGTCTACAAATGCTAGAAACGTAGGTTTGCTTTTTCTTAATCTTTGTTCTAAGATAAGTCGTAAGGTTAGTATCGCCTCACGTGTTCCAACATTTCTGCGGAATCGAAACTGATCTTCCATAAGGTCCCCTTCTATCAGTTTTTCCATTCGTCTGTAAAGAATTCGCGTTAGTATTTTGCAGCTATGACTTATTAAACTGACAGTTCGGTAATTTTCACATCTGTCAACACCTACTTTGCTTGGGATTGGAATTATTATATTCTTCTTGAAGTCTGAGGGTATTTCGCTTGTCTCATACATCTTGCTCACTAGATGGTAGAGTTTTGTCATGACTGGCTCTCCCAAGGCTATCAGTAGTTCAAATTGAATGTTGTCTACTCCCGGGCCTTGTTTCGACTCAGGTCTTTCAGTGCTCTGTCAATCTCTTCACGCAGTATCTTATCTCCCATTTCGTCTTCCATTTCCATAATATTGTCCTCAAGTACATCGCCCTTGTATAAACCCTCCATATACTCCTTCCACCTTTTCGCCTTCCCATCTTTGCTTAGAACTGGGTTTCCACCTGAGCTCTTGATATTCATACAAGTCGTTCTCTTTTCTCCAAAGGTCTCTTTAATTTTCCTGTAGGCAGTATATATCTTGCCCCTAGTGAGATAAGCCTCTACATCCTTACATTTGTCCTCTAACCATCCCTGCTTAGCCATTTTGCACATGTAGAAGCCAAGTTACAAAAGTGCTACTTAGGGGAAATTACAGCCTGTTCGAATCTGGTAATAAGAAAGAAAATGGTTCAAATGGCTCTATGCACTGTAGGACTTAACATCTGAGGTCATCAGCCCGCTACGCTTAGAACTGCTTAAACTTAACTAACCTAAGGAGAACACACACATCCTTGCCCGAGGCAGGATTCGAACCTGTGACCGTAGCAGCCGCGTGGTTATGGACTGAAGCTCCTACAACCGCTCGACCACAGCGGCCGGCAGGTAATAAGAGAGGGGCAGAATTCCTGCGCAGTGATATTGCTAGTGGGACAAAAAGAGGTAAGAGAATGAAATACCGAAGTGATCAAGCCGAAACTGTACTTTCAGCGGATCGAGTCGTATTGGTTGTACTCTACCTTTGTCAAGATGGTAACAGAAGTTGTTTCGAGCAGGGGAGACTTACGTCAGCAGAGAGGCTAGAATTAAATGGGAGTGGTTTTTTATTAAATGGGACAGTATACGAGATAATGGGGTCCACTTTCCCTCTGCCTGCTGCGACTTCGTGGGTAACTAACGGGAATATTTCGCAGCCTCGTTTGTACTAGCCAGAGGTGCCCATGGATGAGCTACCTGCCGCAGATCTACCCAGCTTTAATTTCACTCTAGGGCTTCAACGAATGCAGTCTATAAACACGCTCCTGAACCAGCAGGAGGGCCGAGTCGCCCTGGAAACCTTGGTGCAGCACGTAAATTTATATCGCGAAAATTATTACTAGAAAGAGACAACCTTGACTATTGCCGTACCAACCACCGCAGCGACACTTTTTCTGCTGAGTGTAGCCCTTATTTTGATGTATACGAAGGTTGCCCAGAAAGTAATGCACAACTTTTTTTTGTCAGCCGAAAACAATGCTGCGAATGCGAAACGTTATGTAAGTATTACTTGAAGTCTCCTTAGTGAGCACACCAAGTTTCCGTCACTTCCGACAGATAGCGTAAGTGCAGGACAGTTTCAAAATGGTGTCTGTAGGTGATGTACATACAAACGCTTGTGAAAAGTCTATGGAGCATCTGCTGTCGTCAGAAGTACAGTTAATTATGGGCACGGAAGGTGAGGTCATCAGAAGGCGGTTCGACAGAGCTTCACAATTTACAGCGGTCGGGGAGACCATCCACCGCTGTCACACCTGGCATGTTGCATCTAGCTGATGTTGTCATTCGCGAGGACAGACGCATTACGACTGTGCAGTTGGCGCAGCATTTGTCAATCAGCAATAAAAGTGTTGATGCAATTATCTACACTCTTGGATATTCAAAAGTGTGTGCAAGATGGGACCTGCGGTGTGTAATGGTGGATCACAAATCGCACAAAAAAAACATTTGTCTTGATTTGCTGTAACGTTTTGAAGCTGAGGGGGAAGCCTTCTTGTCCCAGATTCTGACAGGTGACGAAACCTAGTTTGACCATTTTAAGTCCGAAACGAAACGACAGTCGATAAATTGGCGCCATTCCACTCCCCACAGAAGAAAAAATTCAAAACAACTGCTTCCGCTGGTAAGGTCATGATCACCGTGTTCTGGGACTGTAAAGGTGTGATTCTCACTTATGTGATTTGAAGAGGCGGTGCCATTAATTCAGAAGCATACGTCAACACATTAACAAAATTCAAGACGCACTTCCAGCGACTTCGGCACCACAGCAACCCAGAAGATGTTCTGCTCCAACAGGAAAATTCTCGACTCCACACAAGTCGGAGGACCATTGAACACATCGCAAAACAGGGTTCGACAGTGTTACCCCATCCACTCTACAGCCCTGACCTAGCCCCCTCGAGCTTCACATGTTTGGGTTATTTAAGGATGCCATTCGTGGAAGACATTTTGTTGACGATGAGGAGGTGGTTCACAGTAAAGGACTGACCCCGCCACCAGGACAAGGATTGGTACCAACAGGGCATACACGCTCTTGTTCTGCCCTGGAGGAGGGCCATGGAACGGGATGGAGATTACGAGGAAAAATGAGGTGTGTAGATAAAACACCATTCCTTGTGTGTGAAATTCTCATTGTGTTCAATAACGAATTGTTGAAGAAAAACAACGTGGTGCATTACTTTCTGGACAACCCTCGTAGAAGATGAAGCACAAGACTAGGTCAGAGCCAGACATCATTCAGATTCTACTGGATTGGATACCCTGAGCATAAAAGCCGCAGAAGAAAGATGAATGCAGAAGGAGGTAGTGTTAAGCATAATTAATTCATTTAAGCTTTTGAGTTTAGAATTGACAGTTAGAAGTTATTTTGCAACAAGCCTAGTAATAAAATAAGTTCCATGGTGTTTGAGTTAAGGACCACAGCAAGTGATCCTGCAGAAATGTCTAAGATTAGTGATGGTTTAAGGAAACCAATTGTTGAATAATTTTTAAGAGGCGAAACCGGACTAGAGGCTGTCAGAAAGTACGTCAGAGCGAAAGTGAGATGCAGCAGAGCCAGCCGCAGGTAGGCAAGTATGAAATGCCTTGCGAAGGAAAATTGAGCCAAAAGGCTTGCGAAGTAGTGCCAGCTGGTCGCACTGTAGCAACAATGCTGAAATATGCTAGCGGAAGGACAGAATCTCTTCCTCACTGCCACCATGGAAGCGTTTAAGGTATGTGCCCTAAACGAACATAATCTGGAGGGTATACGTACTCATCCAATGGTGCACTAAAATATTCTAGTCTCAGTATCACAGGCTCCAACACGAGCCTGTGACACCTGGAGCGACATCGTGGAATGCAGTACAGGGTCTGCTGTTCGAGAGTGGCAAGAGGCAACCTTCCCTGAGTCAGGAGAGCAGCTGCCGCTGGAGGGATGTCACGGCCGCCTCCATCGCATCATCAGCTGCGCTGCCACACTGTCATCATGGTCGTAACCGCAGATGTCGCTGACAGAGGCATTCGAGTGGTGCCGCGCTCGGCTCCAGTCTTAGCTCAGTCAGCAATGCTGGATGACTTGTTTCTCATGAGAGACAACTGGATGCCTCCTGATGCTCTATAGCGGAGGTCTGGAAAAAAGAAGTTAATTCAAGAAATCTTCTGTCGTCCTTATGTCTTTGTGTTCCCTGCCGCCGTTGGATAAGCAGCAGCAGCAGCAAGTCGTATAACCCTAGCTTACTTATTTGTTAAATAGTTTAATTAATTTCTTTTCTTGTTTTTGGGTACTTGCATTGTTTAATTCATATATTTCGGGCGTATTATAGTATTTCAGGGTTGTAGCATCGCACCTTAGTACCTGAATAGAATAAATTCGCGTAGTCGTCTGTCTTCTGTTTTTGTTGTGAACAGCCAGTGTCGGTTGGTCACAGCCATTGTGCTCCCTGCCGCCGGTGGATAAGCAGCTGCAGTAGCAAGTCGTATAACCCTAGCTTACTTATTTGTTAGATAGATTAATTAATTTCTTTGCTTGTTTTTGGGTACTTGCATTGTTTAATTCATATATTTCGGGCGTATTATAGTATTTGAGGGTTGTAGCATCACGCCTTAGTACCAGAATAGTGTAGATTCGCGTAGTCGTCTGTTTTTGTTTTGAACAGCCAGTGTCGGTTGGTCACAGCCATTGTGCTCCCTGCCGCCGGTGGATAAGCAGCTGCAGCAGCAAGTCGTATAACCCTAGCTTACTTATTTGTTAGATAGTTTAATTAATTTCTTCGCTTGTTTTTGGGTACTTGAATTGTTTAATTCATATATTTCGGGCGTATTATAGTATTTGAGGGTTGTAGCATCGCGCCTTAGTACCAGAATAGTGTAGATTCGCGTAGTCGTCTGTTTTTGTTTTGAACAGCCAGTGTCGATTGGTCACAGCCATTGTGCTCCCTGCCGCCGTTGGATAAGCAGCTGCAGCAGCAAGTCGTATAACCCTAGCTTACTTATTTGTTAGATAGTTTAATTAATTTCTTTGGTTGTTTTTGGGTACTTGCATTGTTTAATTCATATATTTCGGGCGTATTATAGTATTTGACAGTTGTAGCATCGCGCTTTAGTGTTTACTTGGTAGATACTTATTTAAATTGCTTGTGAGTTTCGTATAAGAGGTGCAATTTCGAGTTTTAGTTACTGTAATCGTAATTTCAGCAGATTGTAGCGCAGTCGTTAGGCATTTGTACAGGTTAGTTGATACATTCTTTGCGTGTTTCGCTTGCGTTATCTAGGCACGGACTCATGTTTCAGTAACTGTTGTTCAACATCGATTAGAATGGACAGGGACTGCGATTGCTGTGTTCGGATGAGGGCTGACTTGGCATCCCTTCGCTCACAGCTGCAATCGGCGCTGACTTCGGTCGCGCAGCTTGAGGGTGTTGCCAATGGGCACCACTGTGGGGAGCCGGACTTGGGTATCACGGGGATGTCAACCTCGCCCCTCTGTCCCCAGATCGGTCTGCCGCTGTGGTTGCCCCGGTTGCTGCCCGCAGTGGGGCTGAGCCCTCGCCTGTGGTTGATTGGGAGGTTGTTCCAAGGCGTGGCAGGCAGCGAAAGGCGTCCCCGGAGGCTGATCAGAAAGCCTCCCCGGTGCGTCTGACAAACCGGTTTCAGGCACTGTCTCTGGCTGAGCCAGATGCAGCTGCCTGCCCTGTTTCAGAGGATCATTCTCAGCCTTCATGGTCTGGGCAATCGCAGAGGGTGGGCTTACTGGTAGTTGGGAGCTCCAATGTTAGGCGCGTAATGGGGCCCCTTAGGGATACGGCGGCTAAGGAGGGGAAGAAATCCAGTGTGCACTCCGTGTGCATTCCGGGAGGAGTCATTCCTGATGTGGAAAGGGTCCTTCCGGATGCCATGAAGAGCACACGGTGCAGCCAGCTGCAGGTGGTGGCACATGTCGGCACTAATGACGTGTGTCGCTTTGGTTCTGAGGAAATTCTCTCTGGATTCCAGCGGCTATCTGATATGGTGAAGGCTGCCGGTCTTGCTTACGAGATGAAGGCAGAGCTCACCATCTGCAGCATCGTTGACAGAACTGCGGACCTTTGGTGCAGAGTCGGATGGAGGGTCTGAATCAGAGGCTCAGACGGTTTTGCGACCGTGTTGGCTGCAGATTCCTTGACTTGCGCCACAGGGTGGTGGGGTTTCGGGTTCCGCTGAATAGGTTAGGAGTTCACTACACTCAGCTGGCGGCTACACGGGTAGCGGAGGCTGTGTGGCGTGGACTGGGCGGTTTTTTTTTAGGTTAGAAGGCCTCGGGAAAGTACGTGGTGGGCTACAATGTCAAAGGGTGCATGGCAATTACAGGACGTGCTTGGATCAAGGAACAGTCGGAATTATAGTTGTAAATTGTTGTAGTTGCGTTGGAAAAGTCCCTGAGCTTCAAGCGCTAATAGAAAGCACAGAAGCTGATATCGTTATAGGTACAGAAAGCTGGCTAAAGCCTCAAATAAGTTCTGCAGAAATTTTTACGAAGTCTCAGACGGTGTTCAGGAAAAGATAGAATAGGCAGAATTGGTGGTGGAGTGTTTGTGTCTGTCAGTAGTGGTTTATCTTGTAGTGAAGTCGAAGTAGATACTCCGTGCGAATTGGTATGGGTGGAGGTTATACTTAACAGCCGAATTAAGTTAATAACTGGCTCCTTCTACCGACCCCCAGACTCCGATGATACAGTTGCGGAACAGTTCAGAGAAAGTTTGAGTCTCGTAACAAATAAATACCCCACTCATACGGTTATAGTTGGTGGGGACTTCAACCTACCCTCGGTATGTTGGCAAAAATACTGGTTCAAAACCGGTGGTAGGCAGAAAACGTCTTCCGAGAGTGTCCTAAATGCTTTCTCCGAAAATTATTTCGAGCAGTTAGTCCACGAACCCACGCGAATTGTAAATGGTTGCGAAAACACACTTGACCTCTTAGCCACAAACAATCCAGAGCTGATAGAGAGCATCATGACTGACACAGGGATTAGTGATCACAAGGTCGTTGTAGCTAGGTTCAATACAGTTTCTTCCAAATCCATCAGAAACAAACGCAAAATAATTTTATTTAAAAAAGCGGATAAAGTGTCACTAGAAGCCTTCCTAAAAGACAATTTCCATTCCTTCCGAACTGACTATGCGAATGTAGACGAGATGTGGCTCAAATTAAAAGATATAGTAGCAACAGCAATTGAGATATTCATACCTCATAAATTGGTAAGGATGGAACGGATCCTCCGTGGTACTCAAAAAAGGTCCGAACGCTGTTGCAGAGGCAACGGAAAAAGCATGCGAAGTTCAGAAGAACGCGAAATCCCGAAGATGGGCTAAAATTTACAGACGCGCGAAATTTGGCACGTACTTCGATGCGAGATGCCTTTAATAGGTTCCACAACGAAACATTGTCTCGAAATTTGGTAGAAAATCCGAAGAAATTCTGGTCGTATGTAAAGTACACAAACGGCAAGACGCAGTCAATACCTTCGCTGTGCAGTGCCGATGGTACTGTTACCGACGACTGTGCCGCTAAAGCGGAGTTATTGAACGCAGTTTTCCGAAATTCCTTCACCAGGGAAGACGAATGGAATATTCCAGAATTTGAAACACGAACATCTGCTAGCATGAGTTTCTTGGAAGTAGATACCTTAGGGGTTGCGAAGCAACTCAAATCGCTTGATACGGGCAAGTCTTCAGGTCCAGATTGTATACCGATTAGGTTCCTTTCAGATTACGCTGATACTATAGCTCCCTACTTAGCACTCATATACAACCGCTCGCTCACCGATAGATCTATACCTACAGATTGGAAAATTGCGCAGGTCGCACCAGTGTTCAAGAAGGGTAGTAGGAGTAATCCATTTAACTACAGACCTATATCATTGACGTCGGTTTGCAGTAGGGTTTTGGAGCATATACTGTATTCAAACATTATGAATCACCTCGAAGGGAACGATCTATTGACACGTAATCAGCATGGCTTCAGAAAACATCGCTCTTGTGCAACGCAGCTAGCTCTTTATTCGCAAGAAGTAATGGCCGCTATAGACAGGGGATCTCAAGTTGATTCCGTATTTCTAGATTTCCGGAAAGCTTTTGACACCGTTCCTCACAAGCGACACTTCTAATCAAGCTGCGGAGCTGTGAGGTATCGTCTCAGTTGTGCGACTGGATTCGTGATTTCCTGTCAGGAAGGTCGCGGTTCGTAGTAATAGACGGCAAATCATCGAGTAAAACTGAAGTGATATCAGGTGTTCCCCAGAGAAGCGTCCTGGAACCTCTGCTGTTCCTGATCTATATAAATGACATGGGTGACATTCTGAGCAGTTCTCTTAGATTGTTCGCAGATGATGCTGTAATTTACCTTCTAGTAAGGTCATCCGAAGAGCAGTATCAGTTGCAAAGCGATTTAGAAAAGATTGCTGTATGGTGTGTCAGGTGATAGTTGACGCTAAATAACGAAAAGTGTGAGATGATCCACATGAGTTCCAAGAGAAATCCATTGGAATTCGATTACTCGATAAATAGTACAATTCTCAAGGCTGTCAATTCAACTAAGTACCTGGGTGTTAAAATTACGAACAACTTCAGTTGGAAGGACCACATAGATAATATTGTCGGGAAGGCGAGCCAAAGGTTGCGTTTCATTGGCAAGACACTTAGAAGATGCAGCAAGTCCACTACAGAGACAGCTTACACTACACTCGTTCGTCCTCTGTTAGAATATTGCTGCGCGGTGTGGGATCCTTACCAGGTGGGATTGACGAAGGACATCAAAAGGGTGCGAAAAAGGGCAGCTCGTTTTGTATTATCACGTTATAAGGGAGAGAGTGTGGCAGATATGATACACGAGTTGGGATGGAAGTCATTATAGCATAGACGTTTTTCGTCGCGGCGAGAGCTTTTTACGAAATTTCAGTCACCAACTTTCTCTTCCGAATGCGAAAATATTTTGTTGAGCCCAACCTACATAGATAGGAATTATCATCAAAATAAAATAAGAGAAATCAGAGCTCGAACAGAAAGGTTTAGGTGTTCGTTTTTCCCGCTCGCTGTTCGGGAGTGGAATAGTAGAGAGATAGTGTGATTGTGGTTCGATGAACCCTCTGCCAAGCACTTAAATGTGAATTGCAGAGTAGTCATGTAGATGTAGATGTCTCATTTCAGTCTGCACAGGTGATCGTCCTTGTATCATCTAACGAACATAATCAAAAGAGCAGGGTAATCTCTAAATAATCCTTGAGTATACAAAAAATTATCATCACAGCAGGCAAGTGTTGAAACTGCTGCAGATACAGAGAAATTGTCGACAGTGTGAAGAAGACTGTGTACGCGTTTTACGCAGTCAAGCTCTCAGCTTTCATGGAAGTGTGCCTATCCACGCCGTTGCAGCAATTGTGCCCACCGCCCCACGATTATGGGGAAACGGCAGGGTCGGTTAGACCGTCAGTGATAGTGCACTATGAGTTCCTACTGTTAGTAAGCCGAGTGCACCGTTTATTACATATTTTACGAGCTTCGAACAGGAGTGACTTCAGTAATGTTTACGGACTATGACTGCTGTGAAGCCTACTGATGCGAGCTGAGTTGTTGACCCTTCACTCACAGCTCCAAGCTGAGTTGGATTAAGTCACACAGCTTGAGGCTGCTGCCAAGGGGAATGACTGTGGGGATTCGGACACGGGTATGCGAGGGACGTCGAGCATATCCCACAGGCCGACCCGGGTATTGCCTGTACTGAGGTTGACCCCTCACCCGTTGTCGAGTGGATCATTTCAAAGTCCGGCAGGCAACGAAAGACTTTCGAGGGGCCGATCGTAGGGCCTTCCGAGTTGCTTTGACGAACAGCTTTCGGGCGTCATCTGTGGCTGACGAGGTCTCTGAGCCGGATGCAGTCGTCCACCCTGTTCCAGAGAAAACTCGTCGGCCCGCAATGTCGGGGCATTCACAGACGGTGGGTTTGCTGCTAGTTGGGAGCTCCAACGTTAGGCGCGTAATGAGGCTGCCAAGGAGGGGAAGGAAGCCAGTGTGCATTCCGTGTGCATATCGGGGGGGAGTCATCACGGGTGTCGAAAGGGTGCTTCTGGATGCCATGGAGAGTACGGGGTGCAACCAATTGCAGGTGGTGGTCCACGTCGGCACCAGGGACGCGTGTCGTTTTGGGTCGGAGTAGATTCTCACTGGTTTCGGGCGGCTAGCGGAAATGGTAAAGATAGTCTGTCTTTCTTGCGAGATTAAGGTGGAGCTCACCATCTGCAACATCGTCGATAGAACCGACTGTAGTCCTTTGGTGCAGAGCCGAGTGGAGCGTCTGAATCAGAGGCTCAGGCGGTTCTGCGAACGTGCATGCTGCAGATTCCTTCGGGTGGTGGGTTTCCGAGTTCCGATTAATAGGCCAGGAGTCCACGCCACACAGAAAACGGCTACACGGGCATCAGGGGCAATGTGGAAGGGATTGAGTGATTTTTTTTAAGTTTAGAGAGTCTGACGAAATCACAGAAAGGGCGTTCGTCTAAAAGGGGGCAGGTAAAACACAATAAGAAAGTTGTAGAAACGATCGGTATCGCAGTTGTAAACTGTCGTAGCTGTGTTGGGAAAGAACCAGAGCTCCCTAACAGAAAGCACTGAAGCTCAAATAGTTATAGGTAGGAAAGCTGCCTAAAGCCGAAATTTTTTCAAACGACCTAACAATCTTCAGAAAGAGTTGATTAAATACGGTTGGTGATGGAGTATTTATTGCTGTCAGAAGTTGTTACCCTTTCAGTGAAATGGAAGTAGATATTTCCTGCAAAATAGTATGGGTAGAGGTTATACTTGACAATCGGACTATACTATTAATTGGATGGTTTCAGCCACGCCCCCGACTCAGAAGCTATATTTGCTGAACGCTTCAAAGAAAAGCCGACCGTGGTGGCCACGCGGTTCTAGGCGCTGCAGTCAGGAACCGCGCGACTGCTACGGTCGCAGGATCGAATCCTGCCTCGGGCATGGATGCGTGTGATGTCCTTAGGTTAGTTAGGTTTAAGTAGTTCTAAGTTCTAAGGGACTGATGACCTCACATGTTAAGTCCCATAGTGCTCAGAGCCATTTTTTCAAAGAAAACTTGTCCCATTTCAAATACGCACCCCACTCATACAATTATAGTCAGTGGTGACGTCAATCTACCATCGAAGTGCTGGAAAAGTTATACGTTTAAAGCCGGCGGCAGGCATAAAATGTCATCTGAAATTGTAATGAATGCTTTCCCAGAAAAGTGTTTTGTACAATTAATTCATGATCCAACTCGAAGCATAAATGGCTGCGAAAGCATATGTGACCTCTTATCACCGAATAATCCTGGACAAATAGCGAGTATCATGACGAAAGCGACCACAAGGCAGTTGCTGCTAGGCTACACCTACAACCATCAACAAGAAACGCAAATTACATCTATTTAAAAAATCTGATAAAAATCTCTTAACGCCTTTTTAAGAGGCAGTCTCCACTCTTTCCGATCTCATCACGTAAGCGTAGAAAAGATGTGGAATGATTTCAGAGAGATTGTATCGACGGCAATTAAGGGATAAACGCCGCATAAATTAATAAGTGATGGTACTGATCCCCCCACGGTACACAAAACGGGTCAGATCGCTGTTGCAGAAGCAACGAAAAAAGCATGCCAAATTCAAAAGGACGCAAAATCCCCAAGATTGCCAAAGTTTTGCAGAAGTCGAAATATAGCGCGTACTTTAATGCGATATGCTTTTAACACTTTCCGCAACGTAACTCCGTCTCGGAATCTGGCAGTCTGCAAAACATTCCGTTGATACCCACCTACATGGAGAGAAATAATTGTCGCGATAAAATAAGAGAAACCACGGCTAACAGAAAAATTTTAGTGCTCGTTTTTCCCGCGCGCCTTTCGAGAGTCTCATTGAACCTTCTGCCAGGCACTTTATTGTGAATAGCAGAGCAATCAAGTAGATGTAGATTTTAAAATTCAAAGCTGATCTGTTAGTCCCGCAGCTAGAATTAGAACAGGTGAGAGCTGTAATTGGCAGCAGTAAGATTAGTAATAGGGCAGATGACTGGACTGTGGTCAAACCTAACAAGTGCACAAGAAATGCAAGAGACACATTTAAGTCTTTGGTTTTAGTTTGGATGTGTTCAGCAGCTTCTCTGTTCTAGCGATTGTTGACGAAATTGCGTAGACAAGAAGTACAAGAACGCCATGACACCACGCAGCAAAAAAATTTGGGCTACGCATAGTGGCACTCAAGGCTTAATGAGCGACAGATGGGTACTCTGCTAGGGAGCGGTCACGGGAGGGGAATATCTGAAAGAGTAGTGAGTACCAGGTGACTACTGATCTTTCAGCTAAGTGCAGGGCTCAGTGATAGCACCTATAATTTGGCTCCTCTAACGAAAGAACTCGGTAAAGAAGATCATATAGTGGCTATCAGGTGTGTCGGGAACACCTCTGACCGACACCTAAACTATGCAACAGAGAACTATATCAGGCACACGGCTCGAAATACACCTCACACTAATGCGAAAACTGTGTTTCACTCTTTGTGTGATATGACAATCCGCGGGAGACTGAGATATTCACTATTGCGTCACCCTTCACACCGTCTCACTACACACGGCATGGTCTGCATTGGAACATTTCCAGAAACAAGTTACTTCCATAATCCGTTTACATTAGCAATCCATCTAAGCAGAACACTGTATGTCCTGTTCTTGTGACTTAGATGTTTTCATTAAATCTCTTTCGGGTAAATGTGTCTGGAAGACAGATGACGAATAACGATATGTACAGTTGAATAATAGATGGAGAAATAAAAACTGGGAACTTGGGGTAGTACTAACAAATTTACACTTTACTGTAAAGACATAAGAAGCCTCTTCAAAAAAAAAAATCAGTTTCTCATATCAGCAAAAGACAATAAAAAATCCAAGGTAAATCTACAGATGTGATATGCATAACAAATTATCATTTCTAACTCACAGAAATTGAACAAATGCACGGATACAATATGCATTTTCAAATAGAAGTAGATTGCGGTAGTTATTCGGAGATGAAGAGGCTTGTGAAGGATATAGCAGCCTTTGCAGTGGCGTCAAACCAGTCTTCAGACAGAAGACCCCAACAATTCAGCGGTAGGTTAGTTCGACCACGTGAACTGTTACAAGGTGTTCGAAATTCTTAGAAAAATTGGAATAAGCTGTAAGGAAACACGGGTAATAAACACACATAAAAAAAAGTTTTGCATCACCTCGGTTCCCAGAAATCCTGAAGATAGACCTTGACTGTGGCTATTGAATCACTGACACAGTCCCTTTGACTGTTGAGAAATGTCACTAAACCCGCCAAAGATGTAAACAACCATGCATGATTATCGTCTATTAGACCGAGAGGTCTGACAGCCGATCAGTTCCAGTCATGCACCAGGAAGGAGGTACACGGCTCGTGTTGTCTTTAGTTTCACCATGCCTAGTCGGTCAATACCGCGGTTCGATCGCGTCCGCATTGTTACTCTGTGCCAGGAAGGGCTGGCTCTCAACAAGGGAAGTGTCAAAGAGTCTCCGAGTGTACCACAGCTACGTTGTTCGGACATGGAGGAGATACAGAGAGACATGAATTGTCGATGACATGCTCAGGCCGCCCTAGGGCTACTATTACAGTGGATGACCGCTACCTACGGATTATGGCTCGGAGGAATCCTGACAACAACGCCACCATGCTGAATAATGCTTTTTGTGCAGCCACAGGACGTCGTGTTACGACTCAAACTGTGGGCAACAGGCTGCATGATGCGCAACTTCACTCCCACGTCCGTTACCAGGTCCATCTCTGCAACCACGACACCATGCAGCGCCGTACAGATAGGACGAACAACATGCCGAATGGACGCTCCGTATTGGTATTACGTTCTCTTTACCGATGAGTGTCGCATATGCCTTCCACCACACAATCGTCGTAGACGTGATTGGAGGCAACCCGGTCAGGCTGAACGCCTTAGACACATTGTCCAGAGAGTGCAGCAAGGTGGAGGTTCCCTGGTATTTTGGGGTGGTATTATGAGGGCCGACGTACGCCGCTGGTGGTCATGGAAGGTGCTGTAACGGTTGAACGATACGTGAATGCCATCCTCCGTCCGATAGAGCAGCCATATCTGCAGCATGTTGGAGAGGCGTTCGTCTTCATTGACGGCAATTCGCGCCCCCATAGTGCGCATCTTGTGAATGACTTCCTTCAGGACAACGACATCGCTCGACTAGAGTGGCCAGCATGTTCTCCAGACATGAACCCGATCGAACGTGCCTAGGATAGATTGAAAAGGACTGTTTATGGACGATGTGACCCATCAACCACTCTGAGGGATCTACGCCGAATCGCCATTGAGGAGAGGACACTCAAAGTGAAAGAAAATCAATCATGAAATTCGCTAATGGCATTCTGTCCACAGTGAAAGTGAATTACAGGATCTGCTCAACGTAATGAACAGTCTAATGAGTACAGAATAGTGATTGAGATGGTGGTGGTGGTTGTTGGGGGACTAAACAGCTAAGGTCATCAGTCCCCCAGTGATTGAGAGTTAACCGGAAAAGACAAAGATGGAAATGAAATGATCTTATGGCATTTATTGGCCGGGATACCCTCTTCGGGGTTCGACCGCCGTATTTCAAGACTTTTTAGTTGACCCCACTTCGGCGACTTGCAGGTCAATGATGATGAAAGACACACAACACACAATCCCCCGCCAGGAATCGAACCGGGGCCCCCTTGTGTGGTAGTCGGTAACGCTACCGCTGTGCTTATGGAGGAGGGGAGACAACAGCGCTGAAAAGAAGCGGAAATGAGAACAGCGAGAGACTTAACATCAAAATTGGTGATAACGAAGAAGACGAAGTTAAGTAATTTTTACCCTGGTAGCAAAATAACCCATGACGGGCAAAGCAAGGAGGATATAAATGGGAGAATAACATAGGCAAGAGAAGTCTAGTGGTATGAAATATACACCTTAATCTGAGGAAGAAATTTCTGAGGATGTAGCTTTGGAGCATAATAAATGTATAGACGTGAGTCATGGTCTGCGGGAAATCGGAACAGAGGAAAATCGAAACATTTGAGATGTTGTACTACCGAATAATGTTGAAAATTAGGTGGACTGGTAAGGAATGAGGAGGTTCTCCCCAGGATCAGTAGAGAAAGGAACACACGGCAAACACTGACAATATGATATGACATGTGTTTAGACATCAGGGAATTATCTTGGCGTTACTGCTGGCAGCTGTAGCGGGTAAAAGCCATAGGGGAACATATAGGTTGGAGTACACCCAACAGATAATTGACGATGAAGGATGCAACTGCTTCTTTGGGATGAAGAGGTTAGTACGGGGGGAGGAGCTTGTGCCATGCCCCATTAAACGAGTCGGAAGAGCGGATAAAAAAATTTGTTCTCGAGATGAACAACATATAAAAAACTAAATACATAGTTTCCCAAAGCGACGCCTACCAACAAATTACACACTACAGCATCTAAATCCTGTTGCGGATTTGAAACTTACTCTTTCCTTGACGTTGATTCCGGTCTCACGGGAACAATACGAGAGTATGGTGTGACACAGATTTGAATCTAGGAACACAGCGCAGTGACGGCGCATAATGTTCACCAGAAAGCCACCTGCACGCACTGCAACGTGTGAAACTCAGTAAAGTGTAGGTCATCTCGCATTTCCAGTTCCACGTATTTCGAGCCGGCCTGTTACATGGAGACGTATACGCAGAACAGGGCTGTTTAATGCACGCCCTGCCACACGTTCCCGCCGGCACTGGGGTCGGTTATTTTAACGGCGTATTTAAAACGAAATGCGGCCGCATTATTGACCAAATTACTTTCCCCCAGTCAGGGCGGTAAACGGGACGCGTTAATACTTTCATCCAGTTTTAAGGCAAACCTCTGATATTAAAACAGAACGGATGCTGAAATATGACTAAGCCGAGAGAGAAAAAACTCTAATTAAGTTTAAACTAACGATTATAAAGTCAGTTGTGCCGTCTGGTGTACTGTATTAAAGGACATTATCTCCCTCATCCCTATAAACGCGTTTATGTGGCTACCGCTTTTGAGATTTTAAGCGAAATGTGGTTAAGACCTACAAAGGTCCTCTTACGTGGGGTATTTACATTTACTACATGTTCTGTTTTCCTAAACCATTGAAGGAAAAACAGTCATTCACCTAAACTGATGCCTCATGATTCGAGAAGTATGGACAATCCACTTCGTACACACAGAAAAACTGACGGCGGTGATAGTGGTAAATATATTTAACTCGCCTTCTACGATGATGGCCTAATTTTTTTAGCATGTATAATATATTTCGTTGAAATATTCAACCAATTTCGCCAAAAACGAAACAGAATTTTTGATTGAACACTTGCTCATCATCGAAAGCTGCCAGCGATGAAATTTTGATGCAGAACGCAGTGTTAATTGCACCAGGATTCCATACGTAAAGAGCCATTAGTTTTACTGAAGCGTTCGATACGAGATTAAAAACGCTGCGTTGATTGTGCTTGTGGGAGCGAAATTGTGTAAAAATTATGGAAACCACACATACAAGGACGTTTTCTTAATTTGCATTGCGTATGTGGTCACTGTCGGGTCCAGTATGTCAATAAGATTATTTCTATGACAGAGCTGGTTGTGAAAAATACTTTGCCGCACTTTATTGTGCAAATGACGAAGAACCAACCCTAAAGTTTCTCAAAAACAAAACATACCTGTATTTTTCATTTTCACTGCAGTTTTTGGTCAATTATTATTAATGAATATGATGCAATGCTGATTGCTCTATTCAAATGTATGAAGTATAATATGCTTCGAGAAGTCATTCTGTTATATAATGTACTGATACGACAAGCATCGAATGTGACATCGTCGTGATCAATGAATGTATTTGAACTCTACTTTTACCGTGTAGTTAATCCTACCTCTGCACCACATCTTCTTTAGATGCTTAATAATCCCTATGTTTGTCTCTACTCAGACAGAAAAGTGTGTAACAAGGTTAATAGTTTCTGTTAAAATCCTTACCTGAATTCATCGTAATTCGGTAGTTGACTGTGTTGCTTAGGGAGCCAACGATAATATGGCGCTCCCATGGAGGTATAGTAAAGGGAGATGGCTCTACAGACGCTGTACGTTATTTTTGATTCGTGAGTATACACTCTGGGCGTCCACAAATTTTTAGATTCAGATGAATTTGAGACCGTGAAATTAATAGCAACTGCTGTATAACAGTTATGCTCATCAACAGCTTTATACAACTACAGACACTTCCAGTAATAATAACAGAAATAATAGTAATAAGATGCACAACTTACCTGACAAAAATATTGCTTTTGTGGAATTAGTTTAGGACAGAAAGGAAACACTATGTAAGCTTTCGCAACCCTCCATTTCACATTTTTGTGTAAACGGGTGTTTTTGTGCTTTTTCCATTGCTTTGGACAAATGTACAAGGTCCTTAACAGATGTATTAGTGCACGAATTTACTTCCAGTTTGAAAATCAGATATTTTTACGGGGCATCCACACAATAAGTTGTACTAACTGTACATTTACTTGTTAAACGTTCACTCGTAGTCACGCTTATTTGATTTCATCACTTTCTCAGTTAAGGGATCTCTTCTCTGAGGTCGTAATTTCTTTGCGGCTAACTTTTTCTGGTGGTTTGCATCTCTATTCCCAGACTGAGATTTTCATTCTTCATCCGAGTGTGCGCTGATACGAAACTTCCTGGCAGGTAAAACTGTGTGCCGGATCGAGACTCGATTTCGGGACCTTCGCGGGCAAGAGCTCTACCGACTGAGCTACACAAGCACGACTCACGACTGTCCTCCCAGCTTTACTTTCCTGTTATCATTAAATAGATTCAACGTGGTTCATGTTTACACTGCACACGAAGGCCGATACCCGCACAGTACACAACCAACTACAAACGCAAAGAGCTGTTTGTGGAAATGATTAAACTCAAGTAGCAATATTTACCAACATACTCACTTGACTAGAATACAAATGAGGCGCTGAAATACATAAGGTCCTAAGGCACACCACAGTTTATCCGACATTTAAGTAAATGTCAGAGAAACCAGTGAACAGTTTTCCGTGAATTTTCATATATACAGTGTGGGCCTATAGCAAAATAAACCTGCCTCACCATAAGATCAACAGATTTCAGAAGCACGTATTAATCCTGCAATCTCGCAGTCGACGGTGATGTGCTGCAGGTCACTACGATTCTCATCGCCTCAAATGTGTTACTGTATTATAAAATTCGTAACTTAACTATATTACAACGCATTCAGAAACCTGCAAAAGAGGTTTACTGTCAATGCAACTTTAACATATACTGAGGTACCATCTAATTTTGCTGTAGTATATAGTGAGTGACTAGTATATCTGAGGAGTGTGCTATCATATAATGGGATTTATGCCAAGCGGATGGAGATAAAAGTCTGTCGGAGTGTGCTACCACCTGGTGGCACTGACGTAAATTTATAGTTGAGTGGTAGGGACAAGCTATGCACATCATGAACCTAGCACAGTGTTTAACAAATCCGCATGTATTTACGCCACGCGAGTTGCGCATGTGCAAATGCTCCTTAAAACGTGCACAACTAAGTGTGCTCGCGATCTTGGCGCCAACTTTCACGATTCTAGAGGAGCAATAGCGCGGTACATTGAAATGCAGTATCTTTGAGACTGCAGCATTATGTTACGCCGGCCGTGCGGTTCTAGGCGCTTCAGTCTGGAACCGAGCGACCGCTACGCCATTTAAGTCATCTATGTTACGTTCAACATCATCGAAAGAAAAATAACCAACAAATCTGCTAGATGTCGAAAGTTAGGGTATTCAGGTGCCCTTGTACTCTTACACAACAATCGCCACCGCCTAAAACAGTGACAAGACTACTGTTTACGATTGCTTCTTGTTCTTAATTTCTGTCTTATGCACGCAGTATTTGTTTTAAACAGGAATGTCACAGTGCTTTCGTGAATTAACAGTGTTACGAAGCCATTTGAAGACGTTTTCCTGGATTTAAACCCATATTTGAACCAGGAATACGACACGTTTTACTTCGTTAATGTAACTTAGTTTTTGTTATACGTTTCGAATAAACAAGAAGTGATCTACATAATGCGACGTGAGTGCTTAAGTAATCCAGTATTTTCGTTAGCAGGGACAGTCGAAATTGAGGTTCGGCGTACATGCTGTTCCCGAAATTACCAAGCGCATTGCCCGTTTGGTTGTCTTACAAACTTTCCTTCGCACAGCATTCATCCAGAGATTTTTCAGAGGTGATGTGAGAGGAAATCTGAAGTCGAATGACAGAAATAAAACTAATACATTAAAAGTAATCAGCGCAACCAAAATTGATGTTGATAATTAAATAAAGACACTACGCAGTCGACAGACGTTGATATACGGCAACGGGGACAGTTGAAAATGTGTGCCCCGACCGGGACTCGAACCCGGGATCTCGTGCTTGCATGGCATCCGCACAGAAGAAGAAGGTCATGGCCGGTTAGAATGAACCATACATGAAGATGGCATCTGTTCTTTCGGACATGCACACGCTTTGCCCGTACTCTTAAGGGACACGGCCAGATTGTCTGCGGCGAGTAAGAAGTGTAGTGGTCAGGGGCACTATGAATGTAGTGTGCGGACTTTAAGTTGGCAATGTGGGTCTCACGGGGAGCGCCCAAGGGATAAATCCTTACAGTCGCAGTATCCTGTGTGCTCTCAGTGGCTCAGATGGAAAGAACGTCTGTCATGTAAGCGGGAGATCATGGGTCCGAGTCCCGGTCTGGTCACACATTTTTAACTGTCCCCGTTGATGTGTGTCAACTGTCACTTCCCGCTTTTCTTATTCCAATTGCGTCTCCGTTATCCTGTAGAATAATTGCTGACACGTCTCCGTGTGGGCACTCTGATTTTATCTTCACGGGCGTTTCGCGAGATAGACAAGCTTTATATAGGTTGACTCTACCAGTAATGCACGCTCTTGGATCTTTGACAGTAGATCGCACGTGATGCATAACGCCTCTCTTGCATCGTCTGCAACTGGAGTCGGCTGAGCATCCCCGAGGCGCTTTCGTGCTTACTAAATGAACCTGTGATGTCTGCTCTTCATCTGCATCATCTGTATGTACATGATTACCCTGTACATAATACGTAAGGGTATGGCAGTGAGTTCATCGAACCACCTTGAAGCTGTTTCTCTACCTGTCCATCCTCGAAGAGCGCGCGTGAAAAGCAAAGACTTAAATCTTTCCGAGTGAGCTCTTATTTTTCTTATTTTATTGTGTTGATCATTCCTCCCTCTGCAGACGGGAGTCAACAAACTATTTTCACACTCCGAGGGGAAAATTGGAAATTAAAATTTCATGAGAAGTTCCTGTGGCAATGAATAACGTCTTCGTTTCAATGTGACTGAGACGAGGTGCTAAAGACATCTGGAAGTTAAAAATATGGAATCAATTTGATATCCTCTGTCGATAGAAATTATTGCTTTGTGAGAATAAATAGCTAGTCCTGTTTCACAAGAGATTTGTTTTATTTTATTTGTATATCATATTCGGGCACTACCTGACCTATTTCTTGATAAGACAAAACGATCTATCATTCTTTGAACTTTTTCGAAGTCCTCAGTCAGTTCTGTCTGATTCGGCTCCAACACTGCACACCAGTACTCCAGAAGAGGCCGGACAAAGTAGTGTAAGCAGTGTCTTTAGTGGACATGTTGCAAAGTCTTATGCCAATAAACGGCAGTCTTTGGTTTGCTTCCCCCACAACATTGTCCAATTGATCGTTACAACATAAGTTATCCGTAACTGAAATTCTTAAATATTTAGTTGAATAAATGGCCTTTAGGTGTGTGTGATTTATCGTCTAACCGAAATTTAGCGGATTCCTTTAAGTCATGTGGCTGACATCACACTTGCACCACACAGGGAACTTATCTAAATTATGTTGCAACTGATTTTTATCTCTGATGATTTTAAAAGACGGTAAATTACAGAATAATCTGCAAAAAATCTAAGAGGGCTGTGCAGATTGCCTTCTAAATCGTTTATGTAATTCTGAGAGCCTGTACCACATCCTTGGGAACGCCAGAAATTATTCCTGAGTTCCACTAATTGTGACCTTTCTGACCGGTGATCACCAATGCAGTCGTGCAATGTGATTGGAAGTCGCTTGTGAGGAAAGGTGTCAAACGCCATAAAAGCAAATCTCCAAGGTCATGTACAAGTCATTACATGAAAGTACACCCCATGAACCATGAACCTTGCCGTTGGTGGGGAGGCTTGCGTACCTCAGCGATACAGATGGCCGTACCGTAGGTGCAACCACAACGGAGGGGTATCTGTTGAGAGGCCAGACAAAAGTGTGGTTCCTGAAGAGGGGCAGGAGCCATTTCAGTAGTTGCAGGGGCAACAGGCTGGATGATTGACTGATCTGGCCTTCTAACACTAACCAAAACGGCCATGCTGTGCTGGTACTGCGAACGGCTGAAAGCAAGGGGAAACCACAGCCGTAATTTTTCCCAAGGGCATGCAGCTTTACTCATCAAGGCATCACAAATTTAGCATTGCAGGGCAGCGTGGAGGGTAAAAATCGTAGAGGGAGACCAAGAGATGAATACACTAAGCAGATTCAGAAGGATGTAGGTTGCAGTAAGTACTGGGAGACGAAGAAGCTTGCACAGGATAGAGTAGAATGGAAAGCTGCATCAAACCAGTATCAGGACTGAAGACCAGAACAACAACAAAAACAACATAAGAGTAATAACAGATAAAAATAAATTGTTTATGAACCCAGAAATTCTTCCTATGGTTCAAATGGCTCAGAGCAGTATGGGCCTTAACTTCTGAGGTCATCAGTCCCCTAGAACATAGAACTAATTAAACCTAACTAATCTAAGGACATTACACACATCCATGCTCGAGGCAGGATTCGTACCTGCGACCGTAACGGTCGCGCGGTTCCAGACTGAAGCGCCTAGAACCGCTCGGCCACTCTGGCCAGCAATTCTTCCTGTATATGAAGATTTATCAGGGGATGAATTTCTGAAGAGATGTTTAGGTGGCCACACACAAAATGCGAATGAAATTTTTATTTCCACTATTTGGCGATTAGCTCCTGAACACTTGCTCGCCGGACTAAAAGTCGTTGAATTGGCATCGTATTTAGCAGCGGGCCTATTCAATGAAGGAAATTCATCCCTTCTGATGGTCATGAACGAGGCAGCAATTGTAGTAGGCACGCAAAGCTTCAATTATGCCGAGCAAATGGATAATCAGTGCATGAGCCGGCAGAATCGACGTAGTTCATTGGAATCGAAGGAAGGTCTTAAAGGTCGGAAAGCTCGGAAATCACTGCTACAAGTGCAAAACGAAGCCTATGAGGAATATGAAGGATTACTATTTGATACTGGAATCGCATATTAATTGGTAAGCATTTTACATTATTATTAATTCCTTGAATTTCTAGTTTGGGAGAATTTATTTTTCAAACACGTTTATCTCTAAATGACTTTTTTCACATTTGGGTGCAGTCCAACTCAAAAAATTTTGAACCAATCATTATGAAAACTAAAAGTGTGATTCTGTAAAAAATACGAATTATATGAACCAACTTGTGAGATGATATAATGATTTTACTTTTCTTTGCATAATAAAAATGGTATAGATCGAAGAAAATTGTTCCAACGCCTGCAAAATTTTTAATTTTCATTATTTTCACCTACACTGAGTTTCATATTCTTAGAAAATAAGTTAGTAACGTAAAATCAAAACCTTTTTGATTTCAGATCAAAATCGGAATGCTGCACTGCACGCATTTGGAGAATAATACTTACAACCTTTAGCGGACATCACAGCGTAACTTTTTTATTTTTGGCTGAAAATATTCAAGAAAATTAAAAAAAAACTGCTTGGTAGGTTCCCGGGAATTACGCCGGATAATATTGTAGAAACCGCACGATATTTCAGTGAGACAACTGCCCGCCATATTCAGGTCTACTGTCGTGTCGTTTTTTTTTTATTATTGAGTTTCGATTCCCCCTGAAGGGGGCGGGCTGGCAGCAGCTTAGTATGCCGCTCTTCAGCCGACAGAATTTGTTTTAATAAGATGCGGCTGCAGCGAGGACGGAGCCTCTCCGTCGTTTCTAGGGCCCCGGCTAACGTACAACATGCAACATACAACATAGCTAACAAACGTTAGTCAGGGCTACTTAAGTAATATAACGATGTGTATGGTGCTCCTGCGTACTACTAACAAACGCACTGTTAAAACATTAGTCTTCCATGGCATGCACTTGCACATAGATCCTATTCCGATTTCGAAGTGAAATTTTCCTAGGAAGAAAATTAAACATTACATCAAATGTGCAATGGAATGAGATGCATGTAATTAATCTCAAGGTGCCTGTCAGGGCTATTTTAATTCACTGATGCCATTAACAAATGTTCCATTAAAATTAGAGTCTTCACTGTAATATACATGCAAATGAACTCCATTCTAATTTCGAAATGTAATTTGCCTACAAACAACAAGATTCCCAGTAACTGTACCGTGCACTGAAATCAGGAGCATTGAGCACAGCTCCTAAACGACTGTCAGGACTATTCAAGGAATGTGACGCTGTGTAGGGTAGTTCTATAATGAACAAATGTTCCACTAAAACTGCAGTCTTACACATTGTATATATCCCATACTGATTTTTGAAATATACTTTCATATAACATTTAGACAAGATGAAACTCTACATCTACTCTACATCTACATCTACATTCATACTCCGCAAGCCAGCCAACGGTGTGTGGCGGAGGGCACTTTACGTACCACTGTCATTACCTCCCTTTTCTGTTCCAGTGGCGTATGGTTCGCGGGAAGAACGACTGTCTGAAAGACTCCGTGAGCGCTCGAATCTCTCTAATTTTACATTCGTAATCTCCACGGGAGGTATAAGTAGGGGGAAGCAGTATATTCGATACCTCATCCAGAAACGCACCCTCTCGAAAACTGGCGAGCAAGCTACACCGCGATGCAGAGCGCCTCTCTTGCAGAGTCTGCCACTTGAGTTTGCTAAACATCTCCGTAACGCTATCACGGTTACCAAATAACCCTGTGTCGAAACGCGCCGCTCTTCTTTGGATCTTCTCCATCTCCTCCATCAACCCGATCTAGTACGGATCCCACACTGATGAGCAATACTCAAGTATAGGTTGAACGAGTGTTTTGTAAGCCTCCTCCTTTGTTGATGGACTACATTTACTAAGGACTCTCTCAATGAATCTCAAGCTGGTACCCGCCTTACCAACAATTAATTTTATATGATCATTCCATTTCAAATCGTTCCGCACGCATACTCCCAGACATTTAACAGACGTAACTGCTACTAGTGTTTGTTCCGCTATCATATAATCATACAATAAAGTATCCTTCTTTCCATGTATTCGCAATACATTACATTTGTCTATGTTAAGGGTCAGTTGCCTCTCCCTACACCAAGTGCCTATCCGCTGCAAATCTTCCTGCATTTCGCTACAATTTTCTAATTCTGCAACTTCTCTGTATACTACAGCATCATCCGCGAAAAGCCGCATGGAACTTCCGACACCATCTACTGGGTGATTTACATATATTGTGAAAAGCAATGGTCCCACAACACTCCCCTGTGGCACGCCAGAGGTTACTTTAACGTCTGTAGATGTCTCTCCATTGATAACAACATGCTTTGTTGTGTTTGCTAAGAACTCTTCAATCCAGCCACACAGCTGGTCTGATATTCCGTAGGCTCTTACTTTGTTTATCAGGCGACAGTGCGGAACTGTATCGAACGCCTTCCGAAAGTCTAGGAAAATAGCATCTACCTGGGAGCCTGTATCTAGTAATTCCTGGGTCTCATGAACAAATAAAGCGAGTTGGGTCTCACACGATCGCTGTTTCCGGAATCCATGTTGATTCCTACAGAGTAGATTCTGGGTTTCCAAAAACGACATGATACTCGAGCAAAAAACATGTTCTAAAATTCTACAACAGATTGAGGTCAGAGATATAGGTCTATAATTTTGCGCATCTGCTCGACGACCCTTCTTGAAGACTGGGACTACCAGTGCTCTTTTACAATCATTTGGAACCTTCCGTTCCTCTAGAGACTTGCGGTACACGGCTGTTAGAAGGGGGTAAGTTCTTTCGCGTACTCTGTGTAGAATCGAATTGGTATTCCGTCAGGTCCAGTGGACTTTCCTCTGTTGAGTGTTTTGAGTTGCTTTTCTATTCCTTGGACACTTATTTCGATTTTTTCGTTTGTGCGAGGATTTAGAGAAGCAACTGCAGTGCGGTCTTCGTCTGTGAAACAGCTTTGGAAAAAGGTGTTTAGTATTACAGCTTTACGCGTGTCATCCTCTGTTTGAAAGCCGTCATCATCCCGGAGTGTGTGGATATGCTGTTTCGAGCCACTTACTGATTTAACGTAAGACCAGAGCTTCCTAGGATTTTCTGCCAAGTCAGTACATAGAATTTTACTTTCGAATTCACTGAACGCTTCCGCATAGCCCTCCTTACGCTAACTTGGACATCGTTTAGGTTCTGTTTGTCTGAGATCTTTTGGCTGCGTTTAAACTTGGAGTGAAGCTCTCTTTGCTTCCGCAGTAGTTTTTTACTTTGTTGTTGAACCACGGTGGGTTTTTCCCGTCCCTCACAGTTTTACTCGGGACATACCTGTCTAAAACGCATTTTACAATTGCCTTAAACTTTTTCCATAAACACTCAACATTGACAGTGTCGGAACAGAAATTTTCGTTTTGATCTGTTCGGTAGTCTGAAATCTGCCTTCTATTACTCTTGCTAAACAGATAAACCTTCCTCCCTTTTTTGATATTCCTATTAGCTTCCATATTCAGGGATGCTGCAACGACCTTATGATCACTGCTTCCCTGTTCTGCACTTACAGAGTCGAAAAGTTCGGGTCTGTTTGATATCAGTAGGTCCAAGATGTTATCTCCACGAGTCGGTTCTCTGTTTAATTGCTCAAGGTAATTTAAGGATAGTACACTGAGTATAATGTCACTCGATGATCTGTCCCTACCACCCATCCTAAACATCTGAGTGTTGCAGTCTATATCTGGTAAATTGAAATCTCCACCTAATACTATAATATGCCGAGAAAATTTATGTGAAATGTATTCCAAATTTTCTCGCAGCTGTTCTCCCACTACTGCAGCTGAGTCGGGAGGTCGGTAAAAGGAGCCAATTATTAACCTAGCTCGGTCCATTTCCACTGTTTTAAACCAGAGTGTAAAAACCAGGTTCTTTTTGGTGGAGGGACCAGGTACACTTTAGTTCTTAATGTTCATTTTATGATGGATGATGGGATTTATTATCAAAGACATGAGCTCAGTAGAATCAGAGACAGAAACGGGGCATAGGTCACGCCGTGTGTGCGGGAGCCATCGGCCGGCCGGAGGCAGGGAGTAGTTTTAGGACGCGGCGGAACGGCCTTCAAAGGCGGTTTCCCAGTCCAAGTTACCGCGGAAGATCCGACAGATACAAGTTGGGAGGCTCAGGGTACTTTCATTTTTGGAGCAGTCGGCGACCTCACAGTCTGGATTGCGAGGGCACGCACTCAGCGTGCAGCTGAAGTCACTCAGCGCCTAGCAGTCGCGTCTGCAAATCTTGTCGAACAATGTAGAGGAAGATTCGATTGTCCTAAGCGACACTCGGCGCCAGCAGCTGTTAGCTCGGCACTCACGTACGATAGGCTGCCAACCGTGAATTTGTTACTGAGTGCTCTCCGATTTTGTTTGGGCGGCAAAATGAGCGTAAATTCTAGAACTTTCGATGGCAGAAACCAAATTAAAGACGGTGGTTGGTCGGCGGTCGAAATGATGACCAGAGAGGGAGATAATACAAGCAGTTCTACGATTACGATTCGCTGTCCACACTTAGGGAGGAGCAAGTCAGAAGTTTGCTGGAAAGCCGACACTTTTCAGAGGGGTCTTCCGTCAGGACGGCCTGTGGAATGGACGTTTTTCGTGTCAGACGACGGACTGATCTGTTATCTTTTGCTCGCAGGCGAACTTGTATTTTTAGCAAACGTTTAGGCTATTGTACTTGTAAGCTAAGACGATTCTGAACTTCGCCTTCCTAGGTGCGAGTTCTCGTCTATTACGCAGCGTACAGCGATCTTCAGATATACATTACTGGCCTTTAAAATTGCTACACCACGAAGATGACGTGCTACAGACGCGAAATTTAACCGACAGGCAGAAGATGCCGTGATATGCTAATGATTGGCTTTTCAGAGCATTCACGTAAGGTTGGCGCCGGTGGCGACACCTACAACGTGATTACATGAGGAAAGTTTCCAACCGATGTCTCATACACAAACAGCAGTTGACCGGCGTTGCCTGGTGAAACGTTGTTGTGATGCCTCGTGTAAGGAAGAGAAATGCGTACCATCACGTTTCAGACTTTGATAAAGGTCGGATTGTAGCCTATCGCGACTGCGGTTTATCGTACCGCGACATTGCTGGTCGCGTTGGTCAAGATCCAATGACTGTTAGCAGAATATGGAATCGGTGCGTTCAGGAGGGTAACACGGAACGCCGTGCTGGATCTGAAGGGCCTCCTATCACTAGCAGTCGAGATGACAGGCATCTTATCCGCATGGCTGTAACGGGTCATTGCAACAACGTCTCCATCCCTGAGAGGGGGACATTTCCAAGACAACAACCATCTGCACGAACAGTTCGACGACGTTTTGCAGCAGCATGGACTATTAGCTCGGAGACCATGGCTGTGGTTACCCTTGACGCTGCATCACAGACAGGAGCTCCTGAGATGGTGTACTCAACGACGAACCTGGGTGTACGAATGACAAAACGTCATTTTTAGGATGAATCCACGTTTTGTTTACAGAATCATGATGGTGGCATCCGTGTGTGGGGACATCGCGGTGAACGCACATTGGAAGCGTGTATTCGTTATCGCCATACTGGTGTATCACCCGCCGTGATGGTATGGGGTGACATTGGTTACACGTCTCGGTCACATCTAGTTCGCATTGACGGCACTTTGAACAGTGGACGTTACATTTCAGATGTGTTACGAACCGTGGCTCTACCCTTCATTCGATCCCTGTGAAACCCTACACTTCAGCAGGATAATACACGACCGCATGTTGCAGGTCCTGTACGGACCTTTCTGGATACAGAAAATGATCGACTGCTGCCTTGGCCAGCACATTCTCCAGATCTCTCACCAACTGAAAAAGTCTGGTCCATGATGGCCGAGGAACTGGCTTGTCACAATACGCCAGTCACTACTCTTGATGAACTGTGGTATCGTGTTGAAGCTGCATGGGCAGCTGTACCAGTACACGCCATCCAAGCTCTGTTTGACTCAATGCCCAGGCGTATGAAGGCCGTTATTATGGCCAGAGGTGGTTGTTCTCGGTACTGATTTCTCAGGATCTATGCACCCAAATTGCGTGAAAATGTAATCAGATGTCAGTTCTAGTATGGTATATTTGTCCAATGAATACCCGTTTATCATCTGCATTTCTTCTTGGTGTAGCAATTTTAATGGCCAGTAGTGTGCTCTAACATTGAGTCATTTATAACTCTCTCCGTTCTGACTGGGAGTCACGTCTAAGTATGCTGTGTCCAAAGAAGTTACAAGACAGCATTCAGATTTAATAGTTTGTGGGCCTCAGTATTTTAGGATTCAGAAAGTTTTAAGGTGTGTAGCTTTGCCGACAGCGCAGATTTCTTTGAGTATCGTCACTCCGTTTTCCTACCACGCTGTATTAAAGGTGATATTGCGATTCGCTCCTGCATTTTAGCGCTGTAACAGTAAATTGCTGTGATTATTATTAAGGTATTTTTTATCTGTGCTGATATTTCTCACTAATTGTTTGGGAGTAGCCTCTGCTACAGATTCGCACTGAGTTGATGTCAGTCATTTAGCGTTTTATTTCACAGATCACGTATCCAAAAACTCGACAGAACTAGGCACTTGATTGCTTCTACTAGTTTTAAGTGACTTTATTTTGTTTAATATGTCCGTTGGACGATTACATCATTATTTAATCTTAATTTAACTGGATTCCCACTTCAAATAAATTTGAATAGTGCAGAACTGCGTTTATTCTTTAAGGGGTTGTTAGTTTCCCTTGAGTATTGATTATTATTGTTTTGTGTTGTTTTGTACAATAATTTTCACATGCAATTACGTAGGATGAGCTTGGGGAACAGAATATAGCCTTAATATCCTACAAAATCACTGAATAATCCATGGGATATGCTCTAGTTGTAGGATATTCACTGTGATGCATCTGCCTGTTGTTGTCAGTCAGGTATTGCCTCTAATCACTAACTGCAGGGGGTTATTTATAAGTGATAGGGCCACTAACGTATCACGTTAGTTAACTCCGTTGTGCAACTTTACACAGCAGACTTGTAGGTAACCTTGGTTTGTCCGCCTGCATACTCTGAGTGTAAGAGGTGTATGAAAAAACACACGAACTCAACCTACAAACTAGGAGGGGTGTTAGAATTTCTAATGGGGCTACACGCGAAACTTATAAATGGACTTCCCATGAAGTACAAGATCAATAGTTGACTATTTCTTAAAAAGTTGTTGGGTGATATAAAAAGTGCAGAGTATTCTGCAATCAGACTAGATGAAACTACATACACAGCCACCTAAGAACAGTTTAGTGTCCGTATTAGATTTGATGGAGAGAGAATACTGTTTTTATGGCTATTCGCTACACAAAGTACTACAGCTGAGACTCTATGTGATATTAGTACCTATATTTTAAGGTGGTTTGATTTGCCTGCGTCTAAGTGCTGAGCCCACTGCTTTGATGGTCCAGTTAACACGACCAGGTTATATAGGGTGTTATAAAAAGATACGGTCAAACTTTCAGGAAACATTCCTCACATACAAATAAAGAAAAAATTTTGTGTGGACATGTGTTCGGAAACGCTTAATTTCCATGTTAGAGCTCATTTTAGTTTCGTCAGTATGTACTCCAACCCGATCAAATTGTAAATTTTCACAATCAACATGTGTGGGCTGACGAGAATCCGCACGCAATTGTGCAATCACGTTATCAACACAGATTTTCTGTGAACTTTTGGGCAGGCATTGTTGGTGATGTGTTGATTGGGCCGCATGTTCTTCCACCTACGCTCAATGGAGCACGTTATCATGATTTCATACGGGATACTCTACCTGTGCTGCTAGAACATGTGTCTTTACAAGTACGACACAACATGTGGTTCATGCACGATGGGGCTCCTGCACATTTCAGTCGAAGCGTTCGTACGCTTCTCAACAACAGATTCGGTGACCGATGGATTTGTAGAGGCGGACCAATTCCATGGCCTCCACGCTCTCCTGACCTCAACCCTCTTGACTTTCATTTATGGGGGCATTTGAAAGCTCTTGTCTACGCAACACCGGTACCAAATGTAGAGACTCTTCGTGCTCGTATTGTGGAGGACTGTGATACAATACGCCATTCTCCAGGGCTGCATCAGCGCATCAGGGATTCCATGCAGACGGAGGGTGGATGCATGTATCCTCGCTAACGGAGGGCGTTTTGAACATTTCCTGAAACAAAGTGTTTGACGTCACGCTGGTACGTCCTGTTGCTGTGTGTTTCCATTCCATGATTAATGTGATTTGAAGAGAAGTAATAAAATGAGCTCTAACATGGAAAGTAAGCGTTTCCGGACACATGTCCACATAAGGTATTTTCTTTCTTTGTGTGTGAGGAATGTTTCCTGAATGTTTGGCCGTACCTTTTTGTAACACCCTGTATAATGGTGTCCACGTAAAAACTACGAAAATTCAGAAAAGATCTGCATATGTGTACTGCGTTGCACGTTCCTTAAATCTAAAACCACAGGAGACTGTGAAAGCTATTTCGATATGTCAAACACATTGAACATTTTGGGGGATTTTATACACTTTGTCAGAGGTCTATCTAAAAGATTAGATCGTTTGTTCACTCAAAGACAGACGCCTACACTAATTTGAAATTACTCTGTCCTGCGAATGTGGTCATCAAGTACTTGGAAATGTCTTCAGTTTGGGCAAAATATACGGGACTTAGAGAATTTCCGTCAAATGTTTCAAAAAATGACGATTCATACACAGCAACATTTTCAGTTATATGCAGACTTTTGATTTCTTTTTTATGTAATCATTTTTGGTAAAACTATTTGCTCTCTTAGGTAAGGTACACACAGCATTAGAGAGGAAGTCCGTACACTTAGAGGAGGTCAATAAGATTATTTCCACTACAGTAACATCGAGGAAATTTATGAGAAACAATTTTCAATCATTCTAGGCTGAAACAACTTCAAAACGTGAAGATTCCCAAACAATTCATGTGTTATTACTGTCGCTGAAGTGTATTGTAAAAATGGAAGAGTTTATTATGAAACAATAGATTCGTCCATCAGCTTCTTGGAATCAGGCTTCAGTACTAAAAACAAAAATCTTTCTTACATTTTACCTTTAAACGAATCAGATATAGAAAAGGAACGTTTGCCTCTTCACCGAAGCATGTTATATGAAACGGTCAACAGTGGCCATTCTGTAAAATTAGTTTGTTGGATGAAATAACGAAAGACTTAAAAAAGGTTAACAACCTACCTGACCTACTGTCGGAACTAGTGGAGTTCATACATACAGTGCTGACGATTGCGGTAATATTCCTGTATCGCAGAGCGATCGTTTTCTTGTCTGTGAAGGACGGAAACGTATCTTCGGTCAGTAATCAGGCAGGATAGTCTTAACGCTAACGCCCTTCTCTCTATGAATCGATAAAACTTCACCTTAATTCCATACGTGACGAGTTCATATGCAGGAATGAATATACTAAAGGTATGCTTCTCAATTTTTTTTATTTCTTTGTCTTGTACTACTGTGGACTGTCTTAATGGGAAAAAAAATAAATTTGAGAACCATTTTGTGACTGTGCTATCGTGTTTACATGCGTCTGGCTGCTTGGGAGCATACAGAACATCGATGAAATACTCTCAGCAGGTAAAGAAACACAAATTATCTGTCACACATACTAATTTATGTGATAATACTTACCCTGCCTACCCGTTCACCCTCCCCCCACCACCAACCCAATACTACACTGCGCTACAAAATAAAAGGACCACTCTTTTGAAACACCGTAATTGTCCCCCGTTATTAGGTACAAATATGAAATTTCGCTCAAAGGTGCCTACAGCCTTCCTCTGTGACGGTGAAAAAGTGTAGCGCTCTGCGACTTCAGTCTTTTGCTCGGCGACACATCAAATAACGAAATGTCGACACATTGGAAATAAAGGACAGAGTTCCGAATTTCGTGCGAGGCTACTGTGTCGTATTGGGACCAAAATTCTGCTGAGCACCACCGTAGGAGTGTCACACAATGGCAATTTCGTCATGATGCTCTTATCCAAATTTCATCCCTTTTTTGGGCACTTCTGCGATGGAGCTTAGCACGGTGACACCCATCGCTGAAAGCACGAGGTTGCAGAGCAAAACATTTCAGATATGCCGCCTCACAGAATTGACACGGAAAGGTCTTAGGCGTTGCATGAAAAGCGTCAGTGAGACTATCCCTTTCCTTGGGGCGTTTATTCCCACGCATTTGTCGGTCGATAGTTTGCAGTGTTATCAGCAACAGGATGATGGTCTTGACAGATCTGGCCACTGCTGCCACCACCTGGGCGTTTCACATCTAACCTGTGGAGATTTTGGGTCTGCAACCCACTGTACATGACCTCACCCCTTTGGAGTGTAGAGGGGCAGCAGTTTTTGCTGTGCCACGCTGACTGGAACGACTAGGGACCGTTCAAAATAATTCGACAAAATATGGAACTGCTCTGAAGCAGAAAAGAATTTTTTTGTTTTCTCATCACTCTCTTGTCACGTCTTCCTATGGCGTGATCATGGGATGATTTGAAACTGACAGATGCTTGCATGCAACAGCAAGATGGTCGTCTAAGACCACGTAGTTCGGCAACACCCTCGGTGCCACCCACATACCTGTCTTCAGGAAGTTTACGAATGTACCTGCCAGGAACTACCACACCAGTCCAGCTACAAAGCTGCTGTAGCGTCTTAAAGCAGGCAGACCCTGCTTAAAGATGTCAAAGGGGTTGCCTATCCCTGAGGCGCTACAGCAGCCTCGCAGCTGAATTGATGTCTTAGTTTCTTGCAGGTGCATTTGTAACGTGCTCAAGGAAGGTGTGTATGTTTGTGGAACCGAAGGTGTTGTCCAACTGTGTGGTCTTTATTAACGCATGTGCCAGTGTCTAAGGGTCCCGTGATCACTCCACAAGAGGGCGCGAAAAAGGAGTGATGAAAAAGCATAACGATCTTTACTGTTTCGGATCACGTTCAAATTTCGTCGAATTGGTTTGAACAGTGGTTTCCGCTGTATAGCACAGCAAACATTGCTGTCACTTCACAAGTTAAATGGGTTAGGTCACGTTTTCTCCAGCTGCAACCCTGCCGTGACCATAGAGTGGGGTTGAAATGTCCGAGGATGGAACAGCGGCCAGATTTGTCAAGAAGGTCCTCCTGAAGCTCATCGGAATTCGACCTGTAGTTTTCGACAGCCAAATGTGTGGAAATCAAAGCCCCAAGGGAAGTGGTGACGCTCTTTATGGCACCCCCAGAGGCAATTTCGTGTCGATTCTGAGAGGTGGTGTGACTGAATTTTTTTTTCCCGGCCACCCTTACGAAAACCCAGTGACGGTGGATGTCGCGGTTCTGGCCTCCAGCGCAGAGGCGTCAGACGAAGGGGTGAAACGTTGGTAAGGTTGAAAGTGACGACCTTCCCACTGTGTCACACATCCACGGTGGCGTTGATCAGAATTTTGGTGAAATTTGGTCACGATGTAACAGCATTAACCCGCCTTACAGCCTACATGAGCTGTGACTGTTTTGTCGCGTGTTTCGACACCTTGCTGTTTGAGCTGTGGCAGAGCCCGCGGGTGACGTACAGGGTGACATACTTTTGCAGCATGACTGAGGAAGGTTGTAGGCATATTCAAGACATTAATTCAATGGGAGGCAACGACGGGGTTTGGAAAAAGTAATACTTTAATTTTGTTGTGCAGTGTATATTTGAGTTGTCGGCTCTAGTTGGTAAGATGCAAAGGCTAGCGCGCCACTAGCCCAGAAAAAAATATGCATTATATGTGCTCTATTCAGAAAACGATTCGCAATATGTTCATGTGAAGTTTTTGCTTCAAAGGAGCGTTCCTGTCATACAGCTAAGTATTGAGCGTTTCTCGTGGGATACCCTGGGTAGAACATACTATTGGTGGATTTCATCAACATATATTTGGTCGAGGAGATTACATGCCTTATTGTAGTCTGCGATGATCAATTCTATACTATCCGAAATACCAACATCCCTATAAAATAACGCTGTTAGACGCGCTGTATTAATTTCATACTTGATATTCAGATATAACAAACATTCACACATTCAACAAAGAAAATTAAATAATTTTCATTATAGAGTACCTTTCTATGAGTTAAAGATAAAGAAATAAACGTACTGTTGAAATGAGACGGGAACGGGCGTAGTGTATCAAATTGAGTAATCAGCATAAATTTCGACAGGGTGGTACTAAGGCACTCATCAGTGCAAATGGTTCGGAGAAGGGAAGCTGTTAGCGAGAAGATGTGTCTGATGTCGAGTGCCCAGAAAATTTCCGTGGATATAGATTTGATGAGAAGCGCCCGAGAGGAGGTTAAATAATTTAGTGGCGCGTTTTGGAAGCTTGCGAAACCAGCGAGGCTGTCGGTAGACCTCTGCGGTATTGTGTCACGACATGTACCCTCTGGCGGGGGGAGGGGTGGGTTGGCGGGGGGGGGGGGGGGAGGGGAATTCAGGTACATTTGGCACTGAGGTGATGCAGTATGCGATTCCATTCGCTATACGACGCACAAGCAACCCATGTCGGTGGTGTACAAACAAACATAATGCTAGCGACGTCACTGACAGTCGCTCGGAAGACAGCAGTACGACACCGGCACCCGTCTCTGTGGTACTACGTGGCGCAATACAGAGTGCTGGTCACTCCAGGCACCTTACGTCGTACGATACATGGCGAGGGAGATTTCCAGTCATCCAATGTGCCTCTAAATGAACTGTTTCATGTAGATGAAACAAAGCAACATCCGTCCCTGTAATTAGGATCTCAGTACATTTTTCGCATAAGAAATTTAAAACAACTGTTTTGGGATTGTCGCGAATTCTCCGCTATGCAGTCTTTCTCATTCTATTTTGAGGGAACTGTTCAGTGAAAAAAAAAAAAAAGAAAAAGATCTTTCCACGTCTTATAGTCGTAAGGTGGCTATAATTTCGCACCTTACAAGCACTCATCTACATACTCAAATGCTCAGATGTGTGTGAAATCTTAGGGGACTTAACTGCTAATGTCATCAGTTCCCTAAGCTTACACACTACTTAACCTAAATTATCCTAAGGACAAACACACACACCTATGCCCGAGGGAAGACTCGAACCTCCGCCGGGACCAGCCGCACAGTCCATGACTGCAGCGCCTTAGTCATCTCCATACTTTGCCATGATTTACAACCGGAATTAGGTATCATTTGATATGTTGTACATCGTATATATGAATATTTAAAGAAGACTGACCATGTCACGTACACCTTGTAAATAGTTGTTAATGCTTATTGCATGATATGTGACGGAATGTCTTTACTATCAAAACGACGTAATGAATGATTGGCTATACTACTAGAGTTTGTAACGCCAGTGGAAATGAAACGGCAGGCGTTACCCAAGCGCTGGTTGGAAAAGCCCGCACAGGTGTTCTGGTCCTACTTGACACAGGAAGTAGCCAAGACGGACGGTTGGGGCACCTGAGCGCTGAAGCACAATCGAGTGGCGGCAGGCCGGTATTGTAGCTGGGAAACTCTGAAAATCTTGGACACACCAGAGAGGAACAAGGAAGCGTTACTTCGGAAATTAAGCAGGCTGAGTTATTTCCCAGGATATTTACTCTAAGAACCGTACCATAGTATGTATTCCAAAGTAACGGGGGATAGGTATTTCCTCGCAAACTTTCAGCGCTGGACGACAAAAGACTAAAATATGGTTGGTCGGTGTTAAGAAGAATCTGTAGAGAGGCAGAATATTCCGTAGTTTCGAGAATATGATTAGCCTTCTGCAGTTACGAGAGAGGGGAGCCAGGGAAGCCAGCGGTGAAGAGAAAGTAGTCTTCCTTTTAGAGAGCCCATGTTTGACGGTCGCTGAATATAAGCTTTTGTTGGTACAGACGGACTTGCTGTCTTTGCTCTCAGGTGATTTTATAGTTGTAACTGTTACGCACTCTACTGTTGCGAACTTACAGGATTCTGGGTGGGGAGTCGTCGCTGAGAACTCAGCATTCAGTGACTGAGAGCACTTCTCTGTCTATACTCACGTAGAGACATTATGTGATATCCTTCTTTGAAGCTGGGAGTTCGCGTTTCTTGTCTGTAGAACACAGAGAAGGGAAGACAGTATTAGAGTTTACTAGTCAGAGGACCGCCTTCTGCTGTCCTAGAGTTTATTTTGTGGCTGGAGTTCTTACATCGGCGCAGACGTGTACGAGAACCATCACTCCGACACACCGGACGCAGAACTTATAGTGATATTGCTAACTGCTTCGGCTTATTAGGGCTATAAGGCTAAACAGCTGTGATCACGTATGTTTTATTTCCACTGAGGTTGCGCACAACAGTAGATCATCTTTTAAAGTAGTATCTTTTACTGTTTTGTACGTAGATGATGTCAGTCATTTCACGTAATTATATTAGATCGTGTTTCCATAGAAAGGGGCAGATTTGGGAAATTGATCACTAATATTAGGAAACCATTTGTAATATAAAAGGTTATTAATCTACTATAAATGTATAACCAGAACCAACATTTATCGTTTAGTAATTACTAGTTCTCTTAATCATTCATTTATGTATAGCTTGTAATTTATATATTAAAGACCTAGAAGGAAGAAATAGTACGACAATTAAGAGACCCTAAGGTCTGCTTCAAGGGGTAGTCAGACAGGGCCAAATCTCGATTTTCGCGTTCAGCATTTTCCGTCGCGCACATTCATTTTACACTACTGGGCATTAAAATTGCTACACCACGAAGATGACGCCATACTGACGCGAAATTTAACCGACAGGAAGAATGTGCTGTGATATGCAAATAATTAGCTTTTCAGAGCATTCACACAAGGTTGGCGCCGGTGGCGACGCCTACAACGTGCTGACATGAGGAAAGTTTCCAACCGATGTCTCATACAGAAACAGCAGTTGACAAGCGTTGCCTGGTGAATCGTTGTTGTGATGCCTCGTGTATGGAGGAAAAATGCGTACCATCACGTTTCCGAATTCCATAAAGGTCGGATTGTAGCCTATCGCGATTGCTGTTTATCGTATCGCGACATTGCTGCTCGCGTTGGTCGAGATCCAATGACTGTTAGCAAAATATGGAATCGGTACGTTCAGGAGGGTAACACGGAACGCCTATCTGGATCCCAACGGGTTCGTATAACTAACAGTCGAGACAACAGGCATCTTATCTGCATGGCTGTAACGGATCGTGCAGCCACGTCTCGATCCCTGAGTGGGAACTTTTGCAAGACAACAACCATCTGCACGAACAGTTCGACGACGTTTGCAGCAGCATGGGCTAACAGGTCGGAGACCATGGCTGTGGTTACCCTTGACGCTGCATCACAGGCAGAAGCGCCTGCAATAGTGTACTCAATGACGAACCTGGGTACACGAATAGCTAAGCGGATGAATCCAGGTTCTTTTTACAGTATCATGATGGTCGCATCCATGTTTGGCGACATCGCGGTTAACGCACATTGGAAGCGTGTATTCGTCATCGCCATACTGGAGTGTCACCCGGCGTGATGCTATGGGGTGCCATTGGTTACACGTCTCGGTCACCTCTTGTTCGCATTGACGGCACTTTGAACAGTGGACGTTACATTTCAGATGTGTTACGAACCGTGGCTCTACCCTTCATTCGATCCCTGTGAAACCCTACACTTCAGCTGGATAATGCACGACCGCATGTTGCAGGTCCTGTACGGGCCTTTCTGAATACAGAAAATGTTCGACTGCTGCCTTGACCAGCACATTCTCCAGATCTCTCACCAAGTGAAAAAGTCTGGTCAATGATGGCCGAGGAACTGGCTTGTCACAATACGCCAGTCACTACTCTTGATGAACTGTTGTATCGTGTTGAAGCTGCAAGGGCAGCTGTACCTGAACGCGCCATCCAAGCTCTGTTTGACTCAATGCCCAGGCGTATGAAGGCCGTTATTACGGCCGGAGGTGGTTGTTCTGGGTACTGATTTCTTATTATCTATGCACCTAAATTGCGTGAAAGTGTAATCACATGTCAGTTGTAGTATAATATAATTGTCCAATGAATACCCGTTTATCATCTGCATTTACTTTTGGTGTAGCAATTTTAGTGGCCGTATATCCGCCTTGAGTAGCATCTTGGATACTTTAATGTCACAGTGTGATAATGAACTGGATACGCTTCCGTTATCGCCCATAGTTATTGTGATGATTAGAAATAGAGTAAAACACCACACGCATTTTGAAAAGGGTGCAGTGGATAATGCAGTCACCAGGCGGCTTACGTTTTGGGTCATACATTACTGCATGAGAAATACAGCTGTCATATCGAAATCGTTTTTGAAGATGGAAGGAGAGTGATACCGCTTTCCATCCTAGAGAAAACAAATGAGATATGTTACCGGTTTCCACCACGAGATTGGTAGATACGCACTGTGGGGGTGTCTGTGGCCACCTGTTATGGCCTGCTATGAGGAGTGCAGAGCTGCCTCACGTTTTGCTTCTCGTACGATGCCGCTACTAGCCTAAGATGGAAATGAAAAACTTACTGAAATAAAACACACCGGCAAGGGCGCCCGTACGATAGCTTGTAGTCAAGTGAGGGAGAGGGGGTCTAGACCTCGGGTTAGGGAGTATTTTTAATACTGGAAGACCAATGGCGACTAGTAAGTAATCACATAAAGTTACATTTCCGACCCGATTAAAAACTTTCATAGTACAGATCTTTTATATATTTCTCTTGAAAGTAAAACACCTAATCAAACAATATTTTTTTCCTTTTCCTCAGAACTAGTGGGTAGGGAGTGGTGTGGGGGTGGGAGTGTAGTATCGACACCCTACCCCCCCCCCCCCCCCCCCCCCGCCTTGGCCGCGGGTACGGACATCCATGGACATCAGCTGATGATGCATGCTACATGTGTTTTCAGTACATTTTCACTGATTTGGAAACTTTGTGACAGGCATAAAAGAGAACGGAAAGCTACATTCCTGTTACTTGTGAATGAGCAACTGGACGAAGCCATGGAGGACATGTCAGAATTTTCGTTATCGTCCTGGACTTTTTCCATTTCTTCAAAAACGTTGTCTACCGTTACAATGAATTCATCACCCAAACGCTGTCGGGCGTGGTCGGCACTTGAATGGGTGACCATCCAGGCCGCCATGCGCTGTTGCCATTTTTCGGGGTGCACTCAGCCTCGTGATGCCAATTGAGGAGCTATTCGACCGAATAGTAGCGGCTTCGGTCAAGAATACCAAAATAACGACCAGGAGAGCGGTGTGCTGACGCCACGCACCTTCTATCCGCATCCTACACTGAGGATAACACGGCGGCCGGATGGTCCCGGTAGGCCACTCGTGGCCTGAAGACTGAGTGAGGAACAGTGGAACTGCTCCACTGTGGATGGTAGCTAATCTCACTAGAAATGCATTCCTCACACTTAATCATATACTACCCTGGCGGAACTGAACAGTTGTAGAAATAGTAACCTAGCTATTTCACTCTGCAGCAACTATTTATGTATGTACCACACCAAACTCTCGTGTTAGTTGATATTAAAAACAATACACTTTTCGTAGTAGTCTTATTAACCTCATTCACACGATTTCACCAGTTTAACTCACTGTAATGAGTATCTTCCATCACGAGAAATATCAAGTAGAAAATTTGTGTCCTATTTTGTCAGGAAATGCTCAAAAAAAAGTGTCTAGACCCATTCTGTAGAGATCGTCAAATCTGTGTTCGTGCTCGGAAAGCTCACGAAGACCCACAGCAGAACAACGTTCGATATTTATTGCGTTGTACATGTGTACCCAGTGCTTTCTTTTCCTTTTCAGTTTCTTGAGCTTTAAATAATGATAACCGACAGTAACGTCCTCTCGGAAGAGCTCGTGATCGCAACTGAAATAGAGAGAGGAAACGTGATTCGTGCTGTTCTGTTGCTTCTCGTATGGCGAGTTGCATATAGCTATCATTCAGTGGGAACACGACGTTCGCACCAGGGAAGCGACGCGACGCCCAACGCATGTTGTTAACGTGCCGTGTCATATCAGTGTTTACTGCGCTTAGTATTCTGAAGTGTGTTGTTCAAGTTATTTTTTTCCTCACACAAAGGCCACTAGCACTGGGTGCCTTTAAACCTAGAATGGCAGAGTTTCTGACATTCCTAAAACGGCGAAAATGTTCCATTTTGACCTTACATAAGATATCTGACTTCAATAAGTACTTTGCTTCAGTGTTAGTTAATCTCTACTTTTTCTAATAATCACAATAATTATTTAAGACGATAATTAATAATTACTTAGTTATTTCGACAGCAAAGTATCTTACAAATTTATTGTTGCTAATGCTAAAAAAACAACTTTCCTAAACTCTAGATTTTCATTTATTAACTATTCATACAACGTGCTAGACACATTTCGTATACTTGGTCCATAGTACTCTCGGATGTGTTCTATACACGGTTTTGCATTACTTTTCACAGGAGACATGCATTGTCCGTCTCCGACATGCAACCTTTGCAGTGTATCTACAGGTCATTTGATCAATCAGGACCACCCCATACTTTGTTGCACTGTAGAATGTTATGACTTCACGTTTCTTCATTCCTTCCTTGCTTATTGTTGCTTCAGCATGCAGTGTACTCTTCTTTCGTTCGAACATAGTCATGGCGCATTTTCTCTTGCCTCTATGGTGAAGTATGGTGGTCGAGTGATTTCAGCATTCAGTTTCGTTATGTCATCGGGGATTTCACGACGGATTTTGTTGATTGTTCCAGCTAAAGAAGTCTTCTTTTCTTTCAATTTCTTAGCAAGTTGAAGAGACGTGGAGAAGTTGTCCGTCGTTACACTTCATCCTTGATTTGCAAATGGGCCCATGACAGCAGAAGAACGTACTCTCCAACTAACTACTTCTGTCTACACGTGCTCTCTTTGCTGAGGTACGGGAAAGCGTTACATGTATATTTTGTCGTTACGCTGACAGCCAACGAGAATATGAGACCATATTTGTCTGGTTTATTGGACATAATTGAGTGCACCTATATCTTCTTGTGCTTCGTAATAGTCGTCAGTGGTTATATTTTCTCCAGGGCAGTAAGTACGAACACTGTTTTCAATTAACTTTCCCCAAATTTCAGATACAAGAGCGAATTTGTTGGCTACCTGCAGTTCAGATTGGAATTTACACGTGCCACTAGGAACAATGAGCAGCAGCTTCTCTGCATGACCGCTTACTTTTGTCGCTTCATTCTTCGCTAACTTAAATATGATCAGAAGAGAAAGTACAGGGGATACAAGTTGACCTCTTCCGCCATTCTACAATGAAATGTCGAACGAAACATAAATATTTTAAAAATCCTAACACACCATCCTAAAAAGGAGAAGAAACTAAGAAAAGTCGTATGATTCCATTAACGAAGTAAATAGACTGGATATAACAATGAAGGAAAAATGAATCACTTCCGCCGTTCTAGTGTGAAGCTGGCGGAGACTGTAACTAGCTGGTCGGCGCTGTTTTAGTGAGAGAGATGGACCCGTCTGGGGTTAGTAGAAGCCAATACATAATATTTGCTTTCGCGAAAATTTTAGTTTCATCTCTTATTTGCGTTTTTGTGTAATCTTTTCCTTTGTGGTGATTATTGCTGGAAATGGTAAAGATCCATTTACAGGCGATGTGGGAAGTTCAAGCGGTGTACCTATTCCACTCCAGTCGCCGGAACATTGCAATCTTCCTGATAGCTGGATTGTTACTGGAATTGGACAATTGACATTGGAGCGGTGAGAAATTTAAACCTTTCTCGGGGATGAGGCTGGAGGTTCTTATTTAGACTTATCTAGCAACGGAGGACTGCAGCAAATTAATGCGGGACCGCCATTAAGCGATTCAAATGAAGCCCGTGGAGCAGTCGATCGCACAGTTGTCCCGCATACCGAAAATCGCCGGGAGTGCGGAAAAACCGAAGTACGAAAGAAAGCACGTTACTAGTCTGGAATCAATTCGCACATCACAATAAATATAGACACTTACGCCTTTATTAGCTCGGTTTCTAAATAACACCAGCCATATCTAACAGTTGTGTTCAAATATGTATGAAATCTTATAGGACTTAACTGCTAAGGTCATCAGTCCCTAAGGTTACACACTACTTAACCTAAATTATTCTATACTGACCCGTGGTCTAGGCAGCCGGCACGGTAGCTCAGCGTGTTTGGTCAGAGATCCTGTTGGCCTCTGTAATAAAAAAGTGAGTGGAAGGATCAACCACCGAACTTGAACAGGATGTCTTGCGACGTCCGCAACGACCAAACACAACGATCAATAACGAACAAAATGAAAAAGAAAAAAAAAAAAAAAAGGGGGGTAGCGTCTTTGATTCATAATCGACACGTCTTCGGTCCCGGGTTCGATCCCCGCCACTGCTTAAATTTTGATAAATAATCAGCATTGGCGGCCGAAGGCTTCCGGCATAAGAAGTCAGCCTCATTCTGCCAACGGCCTTGTCAAAGCGGGCGGAGGAACGGATAGACGTTCAGGGCACTCTCTTGTCCTAGGGGTGGGAAATTGCCTCTAAAGGCGGAAGAATCAGCAATGATCAACGACATGAGGATGCAGAAGGCAATGGAAACCACTGCATTAAAGACACGTAACGTGTATCCACAGGACATGTGGCCTCTTGTTGAAGAAGTGTCATCATGATCTCTCCATTGGCAAAAGATTCCGGAATAGTCGCCCATTCGGATCTCCGGGAGGGGACTGCCAAGGGGGAGGTTACCATGAGAAAAAGATTGAATAATCAACGAAAGGATAATGTTTTACGAGTCGGGGCGTGGAACGTCAGAAGTTTGAACGTGGTAGGGAAACTAGAAAATCTGAAAAGGGAAATGCAAAGGCTCAATCTAGATACAGTAGGGGTCAGTGAAGTGAAGTGGAAGGAAGACCAGGATTTCTGGTCAGATGAGTATCGGGTAATATCAACAGCAGCAGAAAATGGTTTAACAGGTGTAGGATTCGTTATGAATAGGAAGGTAGGGCAAAGGGTGTGTTACTGTGAACATTTCAGTGACCTGGTTGTTCTAATCAGAATTGACAGCAGACCAACACCGACAACGATAGTTCAGGTATACATGCCGTCGTCGCAAGCTGAAGATGAACAGATAGAGAAAGTGTATGAGGATATTGAAAGGGTAATGCAGAACGTAAAGGGGGACGAAAATCTAATAGTCATGGGCGACTGGAATGCAGTTGTAGGGGAAAAGTAGAAGAAAAGGTTACAGGAGAATATGGGCTTGGGACAAGGAATGAAAGAGGAGAAAGACTAATTGGGTTCTGTAACAAGTTTCAGCTAGTAATAGCGAATACCCAGTTCAAGAATCACAAGAGGCGGAGGTATACTTGGAAAAGGCAGGGAGATACGGGAAGATTTCAATTAGATTACATCATGGTCAGACAGAGATTCCGAAATCAGATACTGGATTGTAAGGCGTACCCAGGAGCAGATATAGACTCAGATCACAATATAGTTGTGATGAATAGTAGGCTGAAGTTCAAGACATTAGTCAGGAAGAATCAGTACGCAAAGAAGTGGGATATATGGAAGTTCTAAGGAATGGCGAGATACGTTTGAAGTTCTCTAACGCTATAGATAAAGAAATAAGGAATAGTGCAGTAGGCAGCACAGTTGAAGAGGAATGGACATCTCTAAAAAGGGCCATCACAGAAGTTGCGAAGGAAAACATAGGTACAAAGAAGGTAGCTGCGAAGAAACCATGGGTAACAGAAGAAATACTTCAGTTGATTGATGAAAGGAGGAAGTACAAACATGTTCCGGGAAAATCAGGAATACAGAAATACTAGTCGCTGAGGAATGAAATAAATAGGAAGTGCAGGGAAGCTAAGACGAAATGGCTGCAGGAAAAATGTGAAGACATCGAAAAAGATATGATAGAAGAAGAAACAGGAGTCGATTTAGAAGAGATAGGGGATCCAGTATTAGAATCGGAATTTAAAAGAGCTTTGGAGGACTTACCGTCAAATAAGGCAGAAGGGATAGATAACATTCCATCAGAGTTTCTAAAATCATTAGGGGAAGTGGCAACAAAACGACTATTCACGTTGTTGTGTAGAATATATGAGTCTGGCGACATACCATCTGACTTTCGGAAAAGCATCATCCACACAATTCCGAAGACGGCAAGAGCTGACAAGTGTGAGAATTATCGCACAATCAGCTTAACAGCTCATGCATCGAAGCTGCTTACAAGAATAATATACAGAAGAAAATTGAGAATGCGCTAGGTGACGATCAGTTTGGCTTTAGGAAAAGTAAAGGCACGAGAGAGGCAATTCTGACGTTACGGCTAATAATGGAAGCAAGGCTAAAGAAAAATGAAGACCCGTTTATAGGATTCGATCGACAATATAAAATGGTGCAAGCTGTTTGAGATTCTGAAAAAATTAGGGGTAAGCTATAGGAAGAGACAGGTCATATACAATGTGTACAACAACCAAGAGGGAATAATAAGAGTGGACGACCAAGAGCGAAGTGCTAGTATTAAGAAGGGTGTAAGACAAGGCTGTAGTCTTTCGCCCCTACTCTTCAATCTGTACATCGAGGAAGCAATGATGGAAATAATAGAAAGGTTCAGGAGTGGAATTAAAATACAAGGTGAAAGGATATCAATGATACGATTCGCTGATGACATTGCTATCCTGAGTGAAAGTGAAGAAGATTTAAATGATCTGCTGAACGGAATGAACAGTCTAATGAGTACACAGTATGGTTTGAGAGTAAATCGGAGAAAGACGAAGGTAATGAGAAGTAGTAGAAATGAGAACAGCGAGAAACTTAACATCAGGATTGATGGTCACGAAGTCAATGAAGTTAAGGAATTCTGCTACCTAGGCAGGAAAATAACCAATGACGGACGGAGCAAGGAGGACATCAAAAGCACACTCGCTCTGGCAAAAAAGGCATTTCTGGCCAACAGAAGTCTACTAATATCAAATACCGGCCTTAATTTGAGGAAGAAATTTCTGAGGATGTACGTCTGGAGTACAGCAATCTATGGTAGTGAAACCTGGACTGTGGGAAAACCGGAACAGAAGAGAATCGAAGCATTTGAGATGTGGTGCTATAGACGAATGTTGAAAATTAGGTGGACTGATAAGGTAAGGAATGAGGAGGTTCTACGCAGAATCGGAGAGGAAAGGAATATGTGGAAAACACTGATAAGGAGAAGGGACAGGATGATAGGACATCTGCTAAGACATGAGGGAATGACATCCGTGGTACTAGAGGGAGCTGTAGAGGGCAAAAACTGTAGAGGAAGACAGAGATTGGAATACGTCAAGCAAATAATTGAGGACGTAGGTTGCAAGTGCTACTCTGAGATGAAGAGGTTAGCACAGGAAAGGAATTCGTGGCGGACCGCATCAAACCAGTCAGTAGACTGATGACCAAAAAAAAAATCCTTGGGACAAACACACCCACCCACCCATGCCCGAGAGAGGACTCGAACCTCCGTCGGGACCAGCCGCACAGTCCATGACTGCAGTCCCTCAGACCTCTCGCCTAATCCTGCACAGCACCTAACAGATGGTTTTAAAAATCTGCAGAAATGGTAACATGCAGGCAGCTATGTAGTGAGGCCAATTGGGAGTCCTGACTGAGAAAGACAAAGGGCCGCTGATTACGTTGATGGTCTCCTTGCAGTCAGCTTTGCCCTATTATTATTCGAAATTTTGTCCTCACGTGATCTGAGTTTATACACAAGGCCGGGAGATAAAATGTATGTGTGTTTAAGTCACGAGTGAAGGTAAAGTGCCTACTACTGTTTATGATATTATTACTGAGAAATATCTGCATGGTTTTGGTCTTTGATGTTGACTGAAGCTCGTGAACGAAACTAATCACAGGATCTATTCCAGGAAAAGTCTTGAAACTTTAAAATTACGATGTGCTCGCAAACTAAAGCCCTTTGCTAAACTCTGGGAATTTGCGACCGCCTTCAAGGTATTAAACATGATTAATACACAAGTCATGAAGGCAGCAAAAGATAGTAGGTTCGTTTCTTTAAAAATCATGTACTGCAATAGGCACTTTTTTGTGGGTCATCTTTTGTGCGTCTCGTTTTGGTTTCTTAAGTAACATCAACTGAGAGGTTGGAATGTACAAGACTGTCTGCTTTTAATGATTTTATGGCTTTATAGCACTTCATATTTTATTGGTGTAGTGCATCTTTTGGTCTATGCCTGCGGGTGCAATTATGAACCGTTTCTTACACTTATAACAACTTCTCTGTTATCTCGTATAGCAATTTCTCTTTCACATAATGAACTGAAGATCTTAGATATAAACAGTGGTAGCGATAAGTTGGTTGTTTTGAGAAACTGTGCAGTTACGTTTCTACAAAATGTCGCAAATGATGTATTTCAAGAACATGCAACGTTCAGAGAAGTCATTGTTTTTAAATCTATCTACAGTAAGAACATATTTTTAAATTGGTAAATTTTATTCTTAAAAAATGGGTGCTTAACGTTTTTTACTTGTAAATTGAGTGCACTTAACATGAGATAATATTTGTATGCATGGATTTATATATGTGTGTATTGAACCGAGGATCTAGAAATGACAGAGAGGCTTCGTTCCGCCGTAGCCTTCAGTGGTTCACAACCCCACAGCAGGCCACAGCAGTTCACCCAACCCACCGCCATCCCACACCGAACCCAAGGTTACTGTGCACTTCGGCCCCTACAGGACGCCCCTGGGAACGTCACATACCAGACGAGTGTATAGTGTACGCGTACGTGGAAACGGTGTTTGCGCAGCAATCGTCGACACAGTGTAGCTGAAGCGGATTAAGGGGAACATCTCCGAATCTACCGAGTGGAAACGGTGTTTGCGCAGCAATCGTCGACACAGTGTAGCTGAAGCGGATTAAGGGGAACATCTCCGAATCTACCGAGGTAGATAGAAAACCGCCTTAAAAACCATCCACGGTGTGGCCGGCACACCGGATCTAGAAACTAATCCGCCGGGCGGATTCGTGCCGGGAACCGGCACGCCTTCCCGCTCGTCGAGCAGCGCGTTAAACCGCTTGGCTAGCCGTTCGGGAATGAAATAGTATTTACTTACCATTGTTCACTTGCTGGGCGAATTAACGAAGTTTTACTGTACGACCTGCCAAAAAACCAAATTTTAAAGGTCCAATTTATTTCAGTTCTTGATACTAAGACTTGGATTTACAGTTTTTGCAAAACGGAAGTATAAGAACTTGAAAATAGGCCAATGGGAAGTATGCTGTAAGTTTTGATGAGTGAGTTTGTGAGTACAAAAATATATGAGATAAATGGCCGTATCTTTTGATTTCATTCACGTACAAGTTCAAATTTTCTGCACCGCCAAGGGACGATAGACCTTGATGTGACATAAATTTCAGCTTGATACGTCTCCCGTTTCTGAGGAAAATAGTTCTTAACAATGGGACACACAGACAGGCAGGCAGGTAGCCAGACAGACAATAAAAATAATCTCTCCTTGAGCATAATAGAGAGCTGAGTTTAGCAAACACTTCACTATAACCTGTACACAGTATAAGTCCAGCCCATAACATTTTTACCATCTACCTAACACATAACTTCAGATAAAATGTGGTAAGGGCCACAACAGTTTTACTGTGCTTAACCAAATATTGACAGTTTCTACATGGGAACTATGGCTTGGCATGACAACCTCTTATATCCGATTTTCTTTGTCAGTGGGCTGCGCTGTTGCTAATATCTGTGTTTTGTCGTGCAGTTTTCATTATTTAACGTGTCAGTGCCCGAGGCAGGATTCGAACCTGCTGTCGATGGGGTCACGCGGTGCCAGAATGAAGCGCCTAGAACCGCTCGGCCACAACGGCCGTCTTCCACCCCCCCCCTCCCCCAACCACCACCCACCACTCTCCCCCGCCAGCGTCCGACAGTTGCCAACTTATACTTGGCGAGTAGAACCTGATTAGTGACGACGCTGGAGGAGCATATTCAACAAGGATTGCATTCGGGGTCATTGTGTCAGTCACAGTTATTCACATCATCGTCGAACTCGTACAAATTGCCAATGAAAAACATTTTTATGGCATGAGTGTTTGCTACTGCCTGCCATGTTTTTGGTACTTAGCACTGTTTACATGCACTCATCCTTTAATGTTAGCATTAGCGACAATCTGAAATTTGACACTGAGCTGCTATCACTCAGTTTGTAGTGGAGCGGGCAACTCATGTTGTAAGTAGGCTGTTTAGGTTTTTTATTGGTAACGCCGCCGCCACGTAGCGCTCTGTATGAAAATCACTGGCTGTGCCGTGTGCAGTCTGTGGCTGGTTTGCATTGTTGTCTGCCATTGTAGTGTTGGGCAGGGGCAGCTGAATGCTAACAGCGCGTAGCATTGCGCTGTTGGAGGTGAGCCGCCAGCAGTGGTGGACTTGGGGAGAGAGATGGCGGAGTTTTGAAATTTGTAAGACTGGATATCATGAACTGCTATATATTTTATGACTATTGAGGTAAATACATTGTTTGTTCTGTATGAAAATGTTTCATTTGCTAACTATGCCTATCAGTAGTTAGTGCCTTCAGTATTTTGAATCTTTTATTTAGCTGGCAGTAGTGGCGCTCGCTGTATTGCAGTATCTTGAGTAACGAAGATTTTTGTGAGGCCAGTGATTTGTGAAACATATAGGTTAATGTTAGTTAGGGCCATTCTCTTGTAGGGATTATTGAAAGTAAGATTGCGTTGCGCTAAAAAACTATTGTGTGTCAGTTTAAGCACAGTCGTGTAAAATTTTTTCTAAGGGGACGTTTCAATGTGAATAAAGCACGTGAGCCAAGCACGTGAGTCACCATGCTCTCCGTTTCTCATCGACTGTCTTGAATTACTTAGAAAGACGTATACCGTCACACTCGTCGAGATATAAAACCGTACTTAATTTGGAAGCACAAAAACACGGCAATTGGAGCATCTGATCTCGGTGACCGTAAAAAAAAATTAAAAAGGTTTGTGCCTAAGAGTACTACTGGTCATCAGGGTATTTTCGTTCCATCGTTACAGCTGCAAGAAAATGCGTGTTTTTCTCACCCGACGAGTTTCGCTTTACTGAGGTAAAGCATCATCAGTGGTCTCTAATGAGGGTATTTACAATTCCATTTCTTTCTAAGATCGGAAAACAGTTCGTAAACAGTTTCTTGGTTTTTACTTAAGCCGATTTCTGTTTGGTTTCTCGCCCTCTGTTAGCACGTTTTTGGTGTCTTTCTTGTTTAGTCACTGATACTTGTAGTCCAATTTTTCGCTGCTCTGCAGAACTATGCAAAATCAAATGGTTCTGAGCACTATGGGACTTAACTTCTGAGGTCATCGGTCCCATAGAATCTAGAACTACTTAAACCTAAATAACCTAAGGACAGCACACACATCCATGCCCGAGGCAGAATTCGAACCTGCGACCGTAGCGGTCGCGCGGTTCCAGAATGTAGCGCCTAGAACCGCTCGGCCACCCCGGCCGGCAGAACTATGCATTTATTATGCTTTACACAGCACACTTTTTAGTACACCGCTGTTTACTGTTTATTTTTATACATTTAAGTGTGTGTTCTGTTTTGTAGAGAACCACTCGTTTGCTTTCACATAATTTTTTAGTTGATTGTATGTGTGTTATACTTAATTATGTTGCTGTGTATTTATATACTGCATAAGAGTAATGAAGGAATAGTGACAGAGTGTCGTTTTTTTAGTGGACATAAGTGCATAGTAGTGTGATGGAGAGTGAGTTGGAGGAAACGGTGAGGGGGAAGAAGTGAAATGAAACTGGGAGGGGCGGGAAAGGGGAAAGGCACAAAGATATAATGTTACATAAACTAAACTGAAAAATAAAGACACAGATAATGAAAAGCTAACCAAACCACACCAACACATACAACCTGCACTAACACGAAAGATGGCATACGACATGTTCAAAAAAACAAAGCATAAACATTGATTACAGAACAGCTCAACACAAAAGCATATCCCAAAACTGAAATCAATACCAGACACATACCAACAATCTGGTATCTAACAGCTCAGTTACAGAGACTAAGAAAGAATGCACATTGGAACGACTGGCAGAGGATATAAACAACACATCAGAGCACTGAAGTACAGAACATACCGTTCAAAATTTGCAGATCATCTAAAACAGAAATACCACAGACCAAGCAACACTGAAAGCAGATATGATCATCATAAGAAGCAGTGCATCCCCTCATGAACCATGGACCTTGCCGTTGGTAAGAAGCCTTGCATGCCTCAGCGATACAGATAGCCATACCGTAGGTGCGACCACAACAGAGGGATATTTGTTGAGAGACCAGACAAACGTGTGGTTCCTGAAGAGGGGCAGCAGCCTTTTCAGTAGTTGCAGGGGATACAGTCTGGATGATTGACTGATCTGGCCCCATGTATCACCAGCCAAAATAGCCTTGCTGTGCTGGTACTGCGCACGGCTGAAAGCAAGGGGAAACTACGGCTGTAATTTTTCCCGAGGGCATGCAGCTTTACTGTATGGTGAAACGATGATGGCGTCTTCTTGGGTAAAATATTCCGGAGATAAAGTAGTCCCCCATTCGCATCTCTGGGGGGGGGGGGGGGAATACTCAAGAGGATGTCGTTATCAGGAGAAAGAAAACTGGCATTCTACGGATCGGAAGGTGGAATGTCAGATCCCTTAATCGGGAAGGTAAGTTACAAAATGTAAAAAGGGAAATGGATAGGTTAAATTTACATATAGTGGGAATTAGTGAAGTTCGGTGGCAGGAGGAACAAGACTTCTGGTGTGGTGAATACAGGGTTATAAATACAAAAACAAATAGGGGTAATGCAGGAGTAGGTTTAATAATGAATAGGAAAATAGGAATGCGGGTAAGATACTACAAACAGCATAGTGAATGCATTATTGTGGCCAAGATAGACACGAAGCCCATGCCTGCTACAGTAGTACAAGTTTATATGCCAACTAGCTCTGCAGATGACGAAGAAATTGAAGAAATGTATGATGAGATAAAAGAAATTATTCAGGTAGTGAAGGGAGACAAAAATTTAACAGTCATGGGTGACTGGAATTCGACAGTAGGAAAAGGAAGAGAAGGAAACGTACTAGATGAATATGGATTGGGGCTAAGAAATGAAAGAGGAAGCCACCTGGTAGAATTTTGCACAGAGCATAACTTAATCATAGCTAACACTTGGTTCAAGAATCATGAAAGAAGGTTGTATACATGGAAGAATCCTGGAGATACTAAAAGATAGATTATATAACGGTAAGACAGAGATTTAGGAACCTGGTTTTGAATTGTAAGACATTAAAACTGAAGAAATTACAAAAAGGTGGAAATTTAGGGAGATGGGATCTGGATCAACTGAGTAAACCAGAGGTTGTACAGAGTTTCAGTGACAGGATAAGTGAACAATTGACAGGAATGGGGAAAAGGAGAAAATATAAAAGCGCAATAAATGAAGCAAGCAAAAAGGAATACAAACGTCTCAAAAATGAGATCGACAGAAAGTGCAAAATTGCTTAGCAGGCATGGCTAGAGGACAAATGTAAGAATATAGAGGCTTATCTCACTAGGGGTAAGATAGATACAGCCTACAGGAAAATTTGGAGGAAAGAGAGCCACTTGTATGAATATTAAGAGCTCAGAAACAAACCCAGTTCCAAGCAAAGAGGGGAAAGCAGAAAGATGGAAGGAGTATATAGGGGGTGTATACAAGGGCGATGTACTTGAAGATAATATTATGGAAATGGAAGAGGATTTAGATGAAGATGAAATGGGATATACGATACTGCGTGAAGAGGTTGACAGAGCACTGAAAGACCTGAGTCGAAACAAGGCACTGGGAGTAGACAACATTCCATTAGAACTACTGACAGCCTTGGGAAAGCCAGTCCTGACAAAACTCTACCAGCTGGTGAGAAAGATGTACGAGACAGGCGAAATACCCTCACACTTCAAGAAGAATATAATAATTCCAATCCCAAAGAAAGCAGGTGTTGACAGATGTGAAAATCACCAAACTATCAGTTTAATAAGTCACAGCTGCAAAATACTAATGCGAATTCTTTACAGACGAATGGAAAAACTGATAGAAGCTGACCTTGGGGAAGAACAGTTTGGATTCCGTAGAAATGTTGGAACATGTGAGGCAATACTGACCTTACGACTTATCTTAGAAGAAAGACTAACGAAAAGTAAACCTACGTTTCTAGCATTTGTAGACTTAGAGAAAGCTTTTGACAATGTTGACTGGAATACTCTCTTTCAAATTCTACAGGTGGCAGGGGTAAAATACAGGGAGCGAAATGCTATTTACAATTTGTACAGAAACCAGATGGAAGTTATAAGAGTCTAGGGACATGAAAGGGAAGCAGTGGTTGGGAAGGGAGTGAGACAGGGTTGTAGCCTCTCCTCGATGCTATTCAATCTGTATATTGAGCAAGCAGTAAAGGAAACAAAAGAAAAGTTCGGAGTAGGTATTAAAATCCATGGAGAAGAAATAAAAACTTTGAGATTCGCCGATGACATTGTAATTCTGTCAGAGACAGCAAAGGACTTGGAAGAGCAGTTGAACGGAATGGACAATGTCTGGAAAGGAGGGTATAAGATCAACATCAACAAAAGCAAAATGAGGATAATGGAATGTAGTCGAATTAAGTCGGGTGACGCTGAGGGAATTAGATTAGGGAATGAGACACTTAAAGTAGTAAAGGAGTTTTGCTATTTGGGGAGCAAAATAACTGATGATGGTCGAAGTAGAGGGGATATAAAATGTAGACTGGAAATGGCAAGGAAAGCGTTTCCGAAGAAGAGAAATTTGTTAACATCGAGTATAGATTTAAATGTCAGGAAGTCGTTTCTGAAAGTATTTGTATGGAGTGTAGCCATGTATGGAAGTGAAACGTGGACAATAAATAGTTTGGACAAGAAGAGAATAGAAGCGTTCGAAATGTGGTGCTACAGAAAAATGTTGAAGATCAGGTGGGTAGATCACGTAACTAATGAGGACGTATTGAATAGGATTGGGGAGAAGAGAAGTTTGTGGCGCAACTTGACTAGACGAAGGGATCTGTTGGTGGGACATGTCCTGAGGCATCAAGGGATCACAAATTTAGCATTGGAGTGCAGTGTGGAGGGTAAAAATCTTAGACAAAATGAGTCTTGGAAACCAGATACTATATAAAATTATCTAAAAAATCATACTCATTCTCCATCACACTACTATGCGTTAATGTCCAGTAACTAAAACAAATAAAAATACAAACACATTGCACCACTATTCCTTTATTACTCTTACACAGCATATAAATACACAGGTCGAAGACAAACTGGTAACAATATCATGCTGTCAACAATATAAGAACGCAACAGACACTTAAATGTATAAAAATAAACAGTTAAGATTGATGTACCAAAAAGTGTGTTGTGTAAAACATAATAAATGCACAGTTGTGAAAAGCAGCGAAAAATTGGACTACAGGTATTAGTGTCTAAAGAAGGAAGACACCAAAGACATGCTAGATGGCGGCATTTCATGATGCAGGCGAGAAACCGAGGAGAAATCGCCAAAAGTACAACCAACAAAGTTGTTAACAAACTGTTTTCTTATCTTAAAAAGATATAAAATTGTAAATATCTTTCATTAGGGACCACTGATGACACTTCACCTCAATAAAGCGAAACGCTCTGTGTCACAAAAACACACATTTTCTTTTAGTTGTAATGACTGAACGAAAATATCCTCAGGAGCTGTAAAGTAACTAGAGACAACACGGCCACGCAAACGAAGCCTTTAATACTCGTGCTGTTGATAAAGTACGATGTATGGCGGGAAATTTCGGCGTACGGGAACGAACACGAGTATCAGCTAATAGAGTGTTGGAGGGGCAGAGATATGTGACGCAGTGGAAATTGTGCTAGACGAGCCACAGGTTCTTTTCATAACAGTGTAACTGGTGCGAATGTAATCAGTGTTGTCTTCTGTGTGAAACCACGCAGTCAGTAGGACATACGGATCCAACGATAGAGTGACGATAAAAATAACGCTCATCGCCCGTAACACTTTTGCCGGCGAGTAGCTCACTGACGGGGAGCTCGCTCGATGCGGAAGCCGATAACATGGATTCGTCAGCCAATCAGAGGCGGCCCTGCTCTGAAGCGGGTATTCCCCCGCGTGGCGGGGCCGCGCGGCGAGTGGAGCGACGCCGGAAGTGCGCAATGACGATCGGAAAGAGAGCCTCGCGCTCCATTTCCGGCTACCGCGCGCGGAATGGCCGGAGCAGTCGTTGGGCGCGCGGTGCAGTACGGTAGACTACGGTAGTTTCTCCCCCTACCTGCGCCTGCCTGAATGCGGCCCACGTGCTCGCACTGCGTGGCGCGCATTCTCCGGCGCCGATGCGGCCGGATTAGCCTGATGTGTGGTATGACGCGGCCCGCATACTGGGAATTAATGGCGGCTGCCATTCGTACTCTTCATTGTGCGTTTCGTCACTCTTTATTCTCGCGTACAGTGCAACGTGACATTGTAAGCTCTTTACCGCTTTTGGGGTTGTCAGCGGGAGTGGAAATTATAAATTCTGTACGTATGCACGTTTCGGGCTAAAAAAAAATTGCACTTACTGTCCAACCGGTTCGTTGTTGCGACCTATAAGCTTCCTTGCACAGTTTTTAGCTAATTCTTGATCGAAACAGTCTTCTTTGTGGCGATCGGACATGGGCAAAGCCGTTGGCACACGGACCGTGCATTCGAAAGTTCAGCGTTGAGCCTGCCGAGTTTCTCATGTTATAGCGTGCAAAAAGCACGCTGGGGAATTTCCGAACGTGCAGAGCAATATCAAGCACGACAGATATTCTCAACGTGCGTTTGAACATCGTCCAGTGAGATAGTAGAATGCCCCACGTCACGTGCACGCTATCTCTCTAAGCACAGAGTTGCGAGGCGCCATATTTTATTTTATTTGAAGTCCATATGTTTATATTGCTGTTTTAAGCATCAGAAATTGAGGCTCCCTTTTATGATTTGTTGTAATGAAATGACGGGAAACGTCATGTTGGTGAGTGAGCTACAATAGTAATTTGCATATTACAAAAGTATGCTGTCTCGGTGCAACGATACACTGAGAATCCCTAAGAGATGCATCGTTCTTGATATAGTTTGTTATAATTAAAAGCCAATTAGGAACACATCGACAACTGAAGCTCCTAGGATACAGTGTGATTGAAAATGTTGTCACTCATCATTAACTGTATTTATAGGTAAAATTTTCACTCTGCAGCGGAATGTGCGCTGATATAAAATTTCCTGACAGATTAAAACTGTGTACTGGAATTTTTTTTGTAGCCATATATATTTATTTAAATATATTAACAGCGATAGATTAAAAACATTTTATTCTATTAACCTATTATATTCCTAGTGTTGGTTAACATTACTGTCATTTTATAGGTTTTCATTTGTATATTCTTTTCTTTTTCGCTTTTCTCTTATTGTTGTTTCTTGAACCCTTTTACATGGCCAATTGTCGTCCTTTTTTGGGTCAAACATTGCAGGACAGACATAATAATTTATATGTACCATCGACACATCGATTTTGTGTTCATGTTTCTGTATGTCATGCACTTGTGATACCACAGGCACATTGTGCATTCTGGTTTGATCTCTTCCTTTAGTTTACACTGTTAGGTGGGGCAGTATGAGGAGAACATCAGCATGATAGATGGACCAGAAGAAACTTTTTTATGTATACTACAGATTATACATAAATTGAAGAAGAGCGAAATTTATGTCATATTATATAAGATAAGCAAAGAGGAAAGTGTAAGTAAACTATATAAATTTTATAGGACACCTGAGACTCAAACTCGGAACCTTTGCCTTTCGCAGGCAAGTGCTCTACTAACTAAGGTACCCAAGCACGACTCACGCTCCGTCCTCACAACTTTACTTCTGCAAGTACCTCGTCTCCTACCTTCCAAACTTCACAGAAGCTCTTTTGCGAACCTTTCGGAACTAGCACTCCTGGAAGAAACGATATTGCGGAGACATGACTTAGCCACAGCCTGGGGGATTTTACACTCTGCAGCGGAGTGTGCTCTGGTATGAAACCTCCTGACAGATTAAAACGGTGTGCAGGACCGAGACTCGAACTTGGGACCATTGCCTTTCCCAGGCAAGTGCTTGAAGCTGTGAGGGCGGTGCGTGAGTCAGGCTTGGGTAGCTCAGTTGGGAGAGCATTTGGCCGCGAAAGGCTAAGGTCTCGAGTCTCGGTCCGGTACACAGTTTTAATCTGTCAGGAAGTTTATACTAGTTCCGCATCGAGAGCCGAGCTGGAAGGTTCTTGTTTATTGTACTGGTCGCAGCGTCGCTTGTGTGAAGTTTTCCTCGTTAGTGTTGTTCTGTCTGCCGAGTGAGTCGTACCGCCTCCGCGCCGCCTTATTGTCTGTATGTGTTCGTCTGATGCAACGGCGTCGGCCGCTCCGCTATGGCTACTATGGTTTCCACGTGTATTCCGCAGATAGATGCTGTGAGCTTTACAGCCGATAACACAACGCGATACGTGGAGCCCGGGTCTCTAGAAATACACGTTTGGCTTGTCGATGTAATTCATGTGAACTCTGATCAGGTCCACGTCGCTTATTTTGACGCAGACGAGTACCTGTTTAACGTGAATTTTATGGATCCTCTTCACGTTGAAGGATTAATGTTGTGAGATTCTTCTCAAGTCCCGTTCAACCATCGCGATAATACCGTTAGTATGGTGTCACTCGCCTCCTGCCGGAGGTTGATGACAACTTTCTAAAGGACATTTTGACTGCCTGTCGTAACGTGAAAAGCGTCCGTCGTGAATGCTGGTCTACTCAACACAGATTACAGTGTTATGGTGGAATTCGTTCCGCGGAAATGCATGTCAAACGCAATATTCCATCACATTTACAAGTGTATGGTTACCACGTTCGTGTCATGTATACTGCTGAAGACGGAACCTGCTTCCTATGTAATGAAAGTGGACATGTTCGGTCTAATTGCCCGCGGAAGGTTTTTGTATTAAGGCTTCATTAATGCAGCGTCGCAAATTGACGGTTGCCAATTTTGTTCCTTGCACTTCCTATGTCGGACTTACTTCTGGTTCAAAATGGTTCAAATGGCTCTGAGCACTATGGGACTTAAGATCTATGGTCATCAGTCCCCTAGAACTTAGAACTACTAAAAACCTAACTAACCTAAGGACATCACACAACACCCAGTCATCACGAAGCAGAGAAAATCCCTGACGCCGCCGGGAATCGAACCCGGGAACCCGGGCGCGGGAAGCGAGAACGCTACCCCACGACTACTAGCTGCGGACGGGATTTATTTCTGCTTCAGATCATTATGAACAAGTCAGTTCTGATAATCATGCAAATGAATTTCCGCCTGTACCTCCACGACGGGTTCAGAATCCTATTACCCCCAAGACAGAACCTGTAACAGAGACAAACGATCGTCGTTGCCCCTTAAGATCGTGAGGATGAGCATTTGTCTGTGCCCTCTGCCCCAACCTCCTCCGCATCGATTGTCTCCCCCGCTCCTCTCGATGCTACGATATCGCCCGTCCTTGGTACGGTGAGTGACGAAGACATTATGGAGGAGGAGGAGGAGACTAGAGTTTAACGTCCCGTCGACATCGAGGTCATTAGCGACGGAGCGCAAGCTCGGGTGAGGGAAGGATGGGGAAGGAAATCGGCCGTGCCCTTTCAAAGGACCATCCCGGCATTTGCCTGGAGCGATTTAGGGAAATCACGGAAAACCTAAGTCAGGATGGTCGGAGACGGATTGAACCGTCGTCCTCCCGAATGCGAGTCCAGTGTGCTAACCACTGGAAGACGTTATGTCCAGCATCCCTCCTGCTCGGGAAGTTGCTCCTTCTGAGCTGCCTGTGTGTAGAGAGGGAGTGGAGTCCCCCCCCCCCCCCCTCCCCATTGTTTTTGCGTCCTCCTCCTCTTTCGTCTTCAGAGGCCGACGGTTTCTCGAATTTGAGCGCTTACAGCAATTGCCGAGAAGAATAAAATCTGCGATCAAGTATCACCTGTTGCATTCGTACTTCCACAGAATGCTTCGGCCTTAATGACTAGATCTGCATTACATGTCCCTTGTTCTGGAGGGCAAGAGATTGTGCCTATGCCCCCCCCCCCCCCCTCCCTCACACTTACGTCTGCAGAGGCTGCCATGCACGTGACCGACAGAAACAGCGTATACAAACTGACCATGCGATGTCACGCACGGAATGTAAGAAAAAAGGTTATGATGATGGGGGTTCTGCTCCGCCGATGTCTGATTCATCTGTGGACTCTGCAATCGACCTTGACGCCCAGCTGTCTCCCTAATTCTGCGCCGGCCGGTGTGGTCGAGCGGTTCTAGGCGCTTCAGTTTGGAACCGCGCGACCGCTACGGTCGCAGGTTCGAATCCTGCCTCGGGGATGGATGTGTGATGTCCTTAGGTTAGTTAGGTTTAAGTACTTCTAAGTTCTATAGGACTGATGACCTCAGATGTTAAGTCCCATAGTGCTCAGAGCCATTTGAACCTAATTCTGCTCGATAAGTTATAAAATGTAGACTGGCAATGGCAAGGAAGGTGTTTCTGAAGAAGAGAAATTTGTTAACATCGAGTATAGATTTAAGTGCCAGGAACTCATTTTTGAAAGTATTTGTATGGAGTGTAGCCACGTATGGAAGTGAAACATGGACGATAAATAGTTTGGACAGGAAGAGAATAGAAGCTTTCGAAATGTGGTGCTACAGAAGAATGCTGAAGATTAGATGGGTAGATCACATACTTAATGAGGAAGTATAAAATAGGATTGGGGAGAAGAGAAGTTTGTGGCACATCTTGACTAGAAGAAGGGATCGGTTGGTAGGACATGTTCTGAGACATCGAGGGATCACCAATTTAGTGTTGGAGGGCAGCGTGGAGGGTAAAAATCGTAGAGGGAGACCAGGAGATGATTACAGTAAGCAGATTCAGAAGGATGTAGGTTGCAGTAGGTACTGGGAGATGAAGAAGCTTGCACAGCATAGAGTAGCATGGAGAGCTGCATCACACCAGTCTCAGGACTGAAGACCACAACAATAACAACAAAAAGTTCCGTACATCCCTGTATAGCAGTAATCAATGACCCAAGTCTACACCTTCCTTCCCTTAAATGTTAATCGTGTGAAACGAGAATTGCGACTGGCTTGGCTGTGTCAGTTAATTTATGATTCATGTGCGGACATAGTGGTCTTACAGGAGGTCATAATTAGGAATTTCTCCTGGTTTTCGTATGATGTCCAATATTTTTCGGGGACCACCTTATTCTTTCGCGAAGACATTCCTACTGATGAAGTGGAAATGTTGGATTCTGCCAGGAGCATAGGTTGTCGGCTTTTTAATCTTACGTTGGTTCTTTTATATGCCCCTTCTGGCACTGGTCGCACAGTAGATCGTGTTTTTACAAAGAAGAAGTTGTTTATCTTTTGCGTAAGAACCCGCTGGATGTTCTGTTTGATGATGATTTTAACTGTGTTTTGTGTCCTGTAGGTCAATCTCTAAATTTTAATTTCTCTCGTGAATTACATGAATTGGTCCGCTCCTAGCGCCTGAAAGACGTCTGGATATGTAAATACCCGACGTTAGTTAAATTTACCCACTTTACTGCGACTTTCAGTAATAGGTTAGATAGGTTTTACTTATCAGACTGCCTGAGCGATAGCATTCTTAATGTTCAAGTCATCCCAGCTTCCGTTTCGGATCACTGTGCTGTGATTACAATTCTCAAACCTGAACGGCAACCAATCGAATTGTTTCGCCCTCAGTGGATGTTAAATGTCGCTCACCTAGCTGACCTCTCTCTCCATGACGTGATGCAAGTCGTGTGGGAGCGTACTCTGCGGTCCACTGCGAAATACTCTTCCACCCTTGACTGGTGGACACAGCTGGCAAAACCGAGGGTCAGGCACACTTTTTCTGTGCTTCCATAGCGCGAGACTTTCGGAGAACTTATGAATATTACTATTCCATCGTGCGTGAACTTTGTGCTGCTTCGGATCACACCCGTCTGCGAATTGGGGATGTTGGGCGTGCAAAGCAAATTATTGACCTTGATGAGAATACAAATGGAAGGTTTGAAAATCCGATCTAAGCGGCGCTCATTGGTGACGGAAGAACTGACTTCCTTATGTTATTTGCTTCCCCATCAGACCCGCCGCATACGCTCTTGTATTCATTCTTCCCCGACAAATAATGGACGTATTGTAATGGCGCAAGCTGAGACAGTGCGTGCCTTACACCAATACTATATAGACATCTGCGACGTCGATGAGTCCAGTGCAACCGTTTACGACCCACTAGTTAGCTTCTTGGACATGGCACTTGCACCTGAACATAATGAAACGCTCTTATCTGCCTTTCAGCTTGAGGAAGTTTACAAAGTTATTGTGGTATCGCCTTCTCAAAAGCCCCCGGATCTGGATGAACTTACCAAGAAATTTAACGAGCGGTTTTGGTAGTTGTTGAGTGCTATCTTTACGTCCCTTTTGAATGAAGCGTTACAGGATAGAGTAGTGCCGATCTCGTGCAAAGTGGGAAAAATTGTTTTAATGCCGAAACGCCCTGGACGGGCTGCCCCTGACTCCTTTAGCGCAGTCACTTTTTAAAACTTTGATTATAAGACTGTGGCGAGGGCTGTTAATAGTAGGATGTCGGTTCTGATGAAAATGATTATTGCCAAACATCTAAGGTGCGTACCTGTTCTTACCATTGTTACCCGCCATGCGGCTCTAGGCGCTACAGCCTGGGACCCAGCGACCGCTACGGTCGCAGGTTCGAATCTTGCCTCGGACATGGATGTGTGTGATTTTCTTAGGTTGATTAGGTTTAACTAGTTCTATGTTCTAGGCGACTGATGACCTCAGAAGTTAAATCGCATAGTGCTCAGAGCCATTCTTATCCCACTAGTCGAGTGTCGTGACGTGGTTTCGGTTGCTGCTGTAACGTTCGTCCCTTGTGCCGTTTGCTTTTCTAGACATCGATATCACATTTGATCGTGTTAATCACGACATTGTTCTCTGGATTCTGGAGGCAGTTGGTTTTACAGCTGACACGGCGGCTGCGCTCAAATCTGTTTACGGGTATTTCGGCTTCGGTGGTTGCTGATGGCCAACTGACGCCCCTGATAAATATCCGTAGGGGAGTGTCCTCAAGGAAGCCCACTGTCAATGACTGTTTGTATTGTCGCTACTTCGGATGCTAGCATCCAAATGGTTCAAATGGCTCTGAGCACTATGGGACTTAACTGCAGTGGTCATCAGTCCCCTAGAACTTAGAACTACTTAAACCTAACTAACCTAAGGACATCACACACATCCATGCCCGAAGCAGGATTCGAACCTGCGACCGTAGCTGCCGAGCGGTTCCACACTGTAGCGGCTAGAACCGCTCGGCCACCCCGACCGGCGCTAGCGTCCCAGCTGACAGGTTGGGAGGCGAGGGGCGATAGCTGTTCGTGCATACGCAGACGACGTGATGGTTCTACTTCACAATCCTCCAGAGATACCTCAACTGAAGGCTGTAATCGATGACTTTTGCCGGAGTAAAGGTGCACTACTTAATGAAGGTAAATTCAGGTTTTATACCTTGCGAGATTTTGACGACGCGGTTGCTCCATGGGCTACTGCAGTGAATCGGCTTACGTCTCTCGGTATCATCAGCGATCGTCGTCCACTCAAAATGCCGGCGCTCAATTGGAAGTCTGTTACGGAAAAAATTCAGGGAGCTATACTAGAGCATGAAAGGCGTTGTATTAGTCTGCTCCAGAAAGTCTGAATACTGGTTACATATGTCTTATGCAAAGCTTATTACGTAGCCCAAGTTCATCCGTTTCCCTCGATAATGGCGAAGAAACTACAACAGTTGTCTGGTCGTTTCTAACGGAAAAGACATATACTTCCCTTACGCTTAGGGGGGTTGGGTCTGACTGATATACGAAGGAAGATGCCGATGCTAGACGCGCGTCATAAGGTTTTGACGATGACTCAAGAAACTCACACATTTAGGTCTCGTTTATTTCTCTGTGTCCGTCCTGCTGGTCTTGAACTCTCTATTGATGTTGGTCGCATAAATTATAAATTAACACATATTCGTGACTTCTACATTGCGATGAGGTATCTAGGGGCTGACATTTTATGGAGACCCGTCCTCATCATGAAATTCCTAAAGACTTGTTGGGAAGCAGTCCCTTTTCGGAACCTAGTTGAAAGAGAATCGCCGCAAACAACTTGGACGACAGTTTGGTGCAATATCGGTCTTCCGATTTTGTAAATGCGCGTAGCGTCCTCGTGGTATAAGATAGTAAACAAGTTGATTCCAACGAACGAGAGACTTTACCGTATTGGGCTTAGCGACACGGATTTATGTAGTAGTTGCACGTCTACAGAGGCGATACGACATCACTTTACTTTTGGAGGTCATACGGCAAGTTGATCTTGGATCAGGCCACATTTGTCCTTCCTTACTCGATCTTCTGAGACTGTATACACTACGGACATCATACTGTGCCCAGATTCTTCCTTGTTCCCACGTTATGTGGTTGCTGGGACACTTCGTTCATTATGTTGTAGAGGACGAGGGGGAATATCATATGAACATCATGCAGTACATGATCGCTACCTAGTGGACATGCTTGCGAATGCCTCGATATCGAGACCACATCGCAAACATGTTGAATCTTGTTTTCCGTCGGGAAGGTGCTGGTCAATTTTATTTTTCTGATGATAGGTGTTTCCTTTGTTATGTATGTCTCCCATCTGATTTGCTTCGGCTTGTTCTCACCTAGTTTAGCTGTTTTGTGTTTTGACTCTGTATCCTCCAGATCTATCGCAAAATGTATGTAGATGAAGTATATATGCACATGAGCTCATACAATCCTTGCAATCAAATCGGGATTTTTCTTAGTTTTCTATTTAACATACAATAATGTCATCTGATTTCGTTGCCCCGCTTTTAGATTTTACATAAAAAATAAAAAATAAAAAATACAATTTTTTTTAAAAAAGTATTGAAACTTAAATAACTCTATGAAACATTTGTTGATACATATTATGAGAGCTTGGTGGTGGTTTGTCGGCTACGTTCTCAGTATTTTTACTCCTTTCTCCTTTTATTCACTGTTTTTTCTTACAATATTTTCTCCCATTTGCAGCTTATGTTACATGATGATTTGACTATGGTCTCCTGAAGTTTCATGATAGTACCAGGTAATCCTGATAATTAAAAAAATAAAAATAGCGCAATAAGTAGCGTCGCGGAAGGGTAATCTAGGAATCTGGTTCACGCATTAGCAGACACAGAAAAAAGTATTACTAGCCTTCACGACTTATAATACCTTCTGATACTTTTTTATTGGATTAATAAAAGTGTGTTCCATAATATTAGATGTTGCGTAAATAGCGCTCTTTCTAAGAAGCGAGTTTCTTTGATTGTCTTTATCAACAAGACAGCATGCACCACTAGCTGTAAGATATTTTACCCTTTCTTAAGTTTGTATTTCACATGTTGTAAAGATTCTGCTGCTGATTAGGAACAGTGGTAAAGTAAGAATGTGTATCACACAATTTGTAATGGAACTTTGTAAGCCGATGTGATTATCGACTGGAGACGGTACATTCAGTTTTGCATTATAACATGTCCACGGATATTGAAGTTTTCATTAATGTGTATTGCACAGACAGAACTATATGACTAACATATGGACTATGGGACCAATGTACGTTTTACTAGAGTTACGTAGGAATTTTTTACCCGTCTATTTCGCAAAGAGTGAGATGTGCGAGCTAGATACAGTCGACAACTGCCGCAGGAGCGCGTTGGGATCGCGTATACTACGTACATTGCAAAGATGTACCGTGCTCACAAAAAGTCGCATCGTTCCTGAGCGTTCAGCACCAACTCGACCTCGGCACGCTAAACGTTGACGTTCATAAGTACGGTCCGTGCGCCGACGGCTTAAGTGATGATTAACAGAGAGAAAGCGCTTCTTGGGAAACCTGATCGTGTTGCCTATGACAAAAACGTGTTTCTTTCCTTTGCGAATAATAAAGTCATATCCTCTTCTGCTTAAGACTTTTTCTTCAACTAAATTCAATGATTCTTCCAGCTTCCACAAACATATACTTTATGCATAGAACCTCATTTTCGTGTTGGTATGCCTTTTTAAAGAAGATGCTGCGCGTGAGTATTTGGTTGTCACACTATTGTCTAACACAATGTCTCGTTATTTAAAACGGCTGCGATTTGTAGCAGTCGATCATGCTGTCGGTACAATTAACTTGAGTTTACATTTGATTATGCATGTGTTTGTGTTGTAAACTGCTTGTTGTGACAGCGGATTTCAACTATTTTACATCTTAAAACGAAAAACGAAGAAACTTAATTGCAGTCGTTAATTTTACCGTTATCAACAGAACCGTGTTGTTGGAAATCACAAAAAAGAAGAAATTGTTACACCACAGTGAAGTGAGGTTACGTGTGGTGTGTGTACTGTAAGATCTTCAGTACACACACCATCAGATTATTTGACTTGTCGCTCTAACGAAGTAGGCAAGTGTCAGCAATATGTCTCGTGGCCTTATCGAGGCGTGTTTATATTCTGCCGTTAGGTCAGACGATAGAAATGCCATGCTTAGAGTAGCAGATTGATGGTGACCAACTTTAAACAGAACTTGATTAATTTTCACACATATTTATTAAAATAAGCATGAAAATCACTTAACGTGGTTCTGGATGCTATTTACAATTGACAATCCAAAGTTCCTTGGTACTGGTACGTTACTCTTATTCTCACATATATCTCTGATACTTGACAAAAGTGTCTATACATTTATCTTCCTTGCTATGTACAGGAATATGGTAGTCTTATTAGGCGCAGACTGAAACTTAACTATAGACTGGTACAGACAAATGTAGAACTCGTACAGATTGTTGCAGACAAATGCAGACTGACGAATCAGAGGTCTGTAAACTCGTTATATTACCTCCCGCGTTCATGAATCACTGCGCGAGTGTGATCCACGAGGAGAAAAGGTTCTACGTTGGCAGCAATTTCATTGGCTGCGTTACATATTAATACGCGGATCGGCGGAAGCAAAATTTAGTCCGTCTCTGTGGCAGCGCCATCTCGTAGTGCGGAGACGGACGAGCGCTGTGCTTGCGCTGTTTTGCTTAGCGGGGCGCGATCTAGCGGGAAAGTTGTGAAACGCGCGGACTACGCGGAACTATGTACACTATATTACGCCTAAAACTTGCCAGACATTGCTTCAAAGTGCAAGTTGAAACATTGTACAGAAAATTAACAAGATGTTGGTGATGTAAACAGTGATAATTACGGTTACATTTCAATAGTAAATGCAAGCCTTGGGAACTGCTTTCGCCCGTTGCTAAATGTAAGTACTGTAATAGGGCAAAATTCCTTACATCTACCGAGGCCATAAGTAAGAGAAAAGGCCTATGCAGCAAAACTGTAGTGGAATGTCAAACTTGCAAGGACCGAAAGGTAAAATGGCACGTCATGTAACATGCACAAAATATAGTGAACAGAATATTCCCCTTCCTTGCGCCATGTAGTGTATTGAGGAGGCCATGTGCAGAAGGGGATGTGGGCAAGACTTACGAAACTCTTCAAGGACGAGAGAAAAACTCTCTTATGACTAGGCGATTCGTGGACAAGAGAGACTCACCAAATCAGAAATATGGTCTAGCCATCAACGAAAATGTCATTCTGACCAGCCACAGCATGGCCTTTGCCAGAAAGGAAACACTTCTTGGTGCAAATATAATAAGAGCGAAGCAAATGGGCAAAAACGTACACATACACACCCCACGCCAGGAACTGTTAAGGTAGAAGTCAATATGTAGAGCTCTTTCATATTTTGAAGTCCTGGAAAACTGTTTACATGGTAAAACACAGAATCCAAATGAATGCTTCAGTAACTACACTTGAGAATTCTTGCTAAAAACTGTTTTTGTTGGCATGTCAGCTTTTCAAAAATGGCTCTGAGCACTATGGGACTTAATATCTGAGGTCGTCAGTCCCCTAGAGCTTAGAACTACTTAAACCTAACTAACCTAAGACATCACACACATCCATGCCCGGGGCAGGATTCGAACCTGCAACCGTAGCGGTCGCGGGGCTCCAGACTATAGTGCCTAGAACCACTCGGCCACACCGGCCGGCTCAGCTTTTCAGATTGGTGTGATGGACGCCACAATATCTTTTAATGATGGAGCTGAGTGGACAGGAATGTGCTCCGGAATCTGAGAAAGCTGCTGACGGCTTGCCAAAGGAGACCGGAATAACAAGGAAAAAGTGAAAGCTAAAAAAACTTGTAATGGACACTCAGAATAAACAAAATTATGTAGTATTCCTACTCTGTGACGCTACGCGGCTGCGTACGACGTTCAACGAAACACTTGGACGACTGCCCTTTCCTAACACTATGGGCGTGAACAGTATCGCTTAAGCATTGTTGAACAAAACAACAAGACAATGACTCCTGCCGGAAACGTGGAGTAAGCTTCGAATGTTCCGGAGAACCGCAGTGAGTAAGGAGTCGTCAGACTGACTACGTCATACCACTATCATCAGTTTTAGAATTCACTTATTAATCGGAATAACGTGCTCAAAAAACTTAACCACCAGCAAATTGACAAAGACTATGATCTTAGATTCAATCGTTGTATTGAGGATAAGAATAAACTATATGAATCTGAAACGTTAGCTTCACTGTGGGGAAAAAAAGTAAATAAAAGCAGTCCGTTCGAAACTGTGCATCTTTACACATCTGTTGCTGTGAACTCTCATCCCCGTGCAACTCCAACTAGTGCAGTTTACTATGCTTGGGTCTTGTAGATAAATGAAATCAGTATCCTGAATACTACATCCATCTGGGACAACAACTCAGAACGTGTAAAACAATGTCCAGTGTCAAATTCAATAAAATCTAAGCCGTAGAGTTGATGATTAGGTATAAGTTTTACTGAATTTTACACTAAAAATTATTTTACGAGTTGTAAGTTGTAATTTGATGGTGAGAGCATCCGAAACGTCATTGTGAATGAAAAAAGTTTGTGGGTCTTGGCATTCTGTTATTAAGGAGGTCAAGGTGTTGCTGTTCAACCCTGACCCACCCTTCGGCACGAGTCATCTGAGGCCATCCAGGCCGTGAGGAGGCTCGCTGCGATGCGGCGCTGCCACATTCAGATGGTCCGAAGAACAGCCCATCAGCTTCATGTCAGAAGACACCATAGGCCAATCATTCCATTTGGTCATTTACTACCTCCTGGAGGAAGATGTTCAAGAATACGTCGCAGTGTAGTCGTGGTTTATCACTGTGATAGGTAAACCCGCCGGCCGAAATTTTGGCTGCATGACTAGACCATAGTCTGGAGGACTTCATTCCAGCCGGCCGGTGTGGCCGAGCAGGTCTAGGGGCTTCAGTCTGGAACCGCGCGATTGCTACGGTCGCAGGTTCGAATCCTGCCTCGGGCATGGGTGTGTGTGATGTCCTTAGGTTAGTTAGGTTTCATTAGTTCTAAGTTCTAGGGGACTGATGACCTCAGATGTTAAGTCCCATGGTGCTCAGAGCCATTTTTGAACTTCATTTCGTTACTTCACAGGCGTCAGATTTTCCTCCACAGTGATAAGAGGCGTCTGACACCCGTAAGAAATACCAGCCAAAACAAAACAGCTAACTCTCCGATAAACCCGTTGGACTGCGTGACGTAAAACATACTTCTACAACAATGATTAGGCACCCAAAAATCGATCATCATCTGTAAAGTTAAATCGATGCTATCGATCTACGATCAATTTAAGAATACAGTGTTAACGCTAAAGTGCCTAAAAATTGTATACAGATTACTTTCAATTAATCACTGTCTCAGATTGTAGCTCTCAAATTAACTTCCTGAATTACGTTTAAGATGCGGACTCTTCAATGCTAACCCGCTCATAGATCACGATTTCATTTAGTCATATCACAGATCCGGTATGTTTGAACATGGCAACACTTACTTCTCTGTGTCTTCACTGAAACAATAAGGTAACCCGACCATTCTTAAATTAGTATATTTTGTATCAGTCAGTCAAATTGTTATGTGCTAATATTATTGACTGGTGTAGTGTGTATTCTTAATTGTTATTAGGTGTTACCTGCGTCGTCGTCGCCATGGCAGTTTTCGATCAAATAATACCTCATACGGTGCTGAAAGTTATGCTTAATTTACCTGTGAAAATCTCATTAAAATTCCTCGAATAGATTTTGAGATCAGTGTGAACAAACATAGCAGATTTGGAGACAGTTCTTGTTGTTGGTTTTGCTGCTGTCGTCTTCAGTCTGAACACTGGGTTGATGTAGCTCTCCATACTACTCTATCTTGTACAAGACTCCGTATAACTACTGGAACCGACATTCTTCTCAATCTGCTTACCGTATTCATGTCTTGGCCTCACTCTACAATTTCTAACCCCCATACTTCCCTCAAGTATTAAGTCGGTGATCTCTTCATGACCCACCATGTGCCCAATCAACAGACCTATTCTTTTAGTTAAGTTGTGCCACAAATTTCGCGGCTCCCCCAATTATATTTAGTACCTCCTCATTAGTTACCTGACCTAGTCAACCGATTTTCAGCAGCACCACGTTTCAAAAGCTTATATCTCTTTTTGTCTGAAATGTGTATCGTCCATGTTTCACTTCCACACATGGCTATACTCCATTCAAATACTTTCAGAAAGAACTTACTGACGCTTCGATGTTAGCAAATTTCTCTTCTTCAGTAACACTTTTCCTGACAATGCCAGTCTACGTTTTATATCCTCTCTAATTCGACCATCATCTTTTGTTTTTCTGCCCAAATAGCAAAACCCATCTACTACTTTAAGTGTCTCATTTCCTAATCTAATTTCCTCACAATCATCTTATTTAAATCGACTACGTTCCATTATCCTCGTTTTGCTTTTGATGATGTTCATATTATATCCTCCTTTCAAGACACTGCCCACTCCGTTCAACATGGGTTTAGAAAACATTGTTCCTGTGAAACGCAACCAGCTCTTTATTCACATGAAGTGCTGAGTGCTATTGAGAAAGGATTTGAGATCGATTCCGTATTTCTGGATTTCCGGAAGGCTTTTGACTCTGTAGCACACAAGCGGCTTGTAATGAAATTGAGTGCTTATGGAATATCGTCTCAGTTATGTGACTGGATTTGTGATTTCCTGTCAGAGAGGTCACAATTCGTAGTAACTGACGGAAAGTCATCGAACAAAACAGAGGTGATTTCTGGCGTTCCCCAAGGTAAGGATATAGGCCCTTTGCTGTTCCTTACCTGTATAAACGATTTGTGAGACAATCTGAGCAGCCGTCTTCCGTTGTTTACAGATGACGCTGTCGTTTATCGACTAATAAAGTCATCAGAAGATAAAAACAAATTAAAAAAAATTGCAATTTGCAAAACAAATGGTGCGAAATTTGGCAGTTGACCCTAAATAACGAAAAGTGTGAGGTCATCCACATGAGTGTTAAAAGCAATTCGTTAAACTTCGGTTACATAATACATCAGTCTAACATAAATGCCGTAAATTCAACTAAATACCTAGGTATTACAATTACGAGAAGGAGCACATAGAAAATGTTGTTGGGAAGATATTGGTGTTCGTTCTTTCCGCGCGCGCTAGAAGAGATTGGAATAATAGAGAATTGTGAAGATTGTTCGATAAACCCTCTGCCAGGCACTTAAATGTGATTTGCAGAATATCCATGTAGATGTAGATGTAGATGGAGATGTAGAGGATGTAATACATAGCAAGTGCCGTAACAGAGTGAATTGATGCAGGAGAAGCGTGTTTTGTAACAATAAACTGCTCTCCGTGTGAATAGTTAGCTTTCTTTCCTGAGATGGAGTTGTAGAGAGCACCTCCGATGCACTAATAATTGGTGCCTCACCCAGCAATGTAAGACTGATAGAAATACGTGGTACCAACTGACTCATAATTTCGTGGCGTAGTAAGAGCTACAAAAACTATATCATTTATCATCGTAATTTTAAAAATACAACTTTTCAAAGAAAATTCTTAGCCGCTTTAAAGTTTTGTCCTCGCTAATTTTGACGATAGCACGGGGCAGTGCCGGGGATTCTAGCTAATATCAGATTACACTCAGGTGTAACGGGAAGGACTGGTGTGCACCAACATTGTGCCACATCCTAACAGAACAGCCAGGACACTCCGTCTCGTTTTTGTTAGTCACTGCGACAACAGCGCCACAAGAGGCCAGTAAGCGACACTTCCGATTACGATATCGGATAAGTGCGAATACTAACGTTCATACTGGTTGCTAACATAGTTTTTACTAGTGCGGCAACAATCGACAATAGCTAACAAATGACACCACATTTATCACTGCTTAGTGTCCTAAGAGCCCTAGGAGGTACGAAATGGTACATAACAGCACAGTTTATTTACGATTCTCTTGTACCGTACAGACATTTACTGAATAAAGTTGTTTTCCTTTAATAAAAAAATTCTCAGAAACACCAAAACCCCTGACTTTTACGGAAAGTCGTCGTATGTCTACCGAACGAAGCAGCGTTTTGTTCGCTACAGTTTCAGTCAACTCTGCGAAATATGGAAAGTAGGAAACCTGTATGGAATGTAACACCTACATTGTCTACGTATCAAATAAGCCACCAAAACTGCATCTTAAGGGAAGACCACACAGATGTGATAACAAATCGTCAAATCCAATGAAACCGTTTCCCGACGTACAGAAAATCGGATCCACAGTTTTTGCTAAATCTGAACCACAAACGGCAAGAATCGTCAACACATTCGCTTTTGAAGCAAAAGTAATTACATTTACAAAAAAATATTCATGTGTTATAAAGTCGAGTGATGTTTAAGAATGGGCGAACCATTAAGCTCCATAATATTTTAAGTGTCTAGGAAAGTGCCTACAATAATAACAGACATCAACAGTAACATGTGCTTCACATACATGAAATACACTACTGGCCATTAAAATTGCTACACTGCGAAGTTGATGTGCTACAGACGCGAAATTTAACCGACAGGATTAAGGTGCTCTGATATTCAAATGATAAGCTTTTCAGAGCATTCACACAAGGTTGGCGCCGATGGCGACACCTACAACGTGCTGACATGAGCAAAGTTTCCAACCGACTTATCATACACAAACAGCAGTTGACCGGCGTTGCCTGCTGAAATGTTGTTCTGATGCCTCGTGTAAGGGGGAGAAATGCGTAGCATCACGTTTCCGACTTTGATAAAGATCGGATTGTAGCCTATGGCGATTGCGGTTTATCATATCGCGACATTGCTGCTCGCGTTCGTCGGGCTCCAATGAGTGTTAGCAGAATATGCAATCGGTGGGTTCAGGAGGGTAATAAAGATTGCCGTGCTGGATCCCAACGGTTTCGTATCACTAGCAGTCGAAATGACAGGCATCTCATCCGCATGGCTGTAACGGCTCGTGCAGCCAGGTCTTGATCCCAGTGTCAAAAGATGGGGACGTTTGCAAGAAAACAACCATCTGCACGAACAGTTCGACGACGTTTGCAGCAGCATGGACTATCAGCTCGGAGACCATGGCTACGGTTACCCTTGACGCTGCATCACAGACAGGAGCGCCTGCGATGGTGTACTCAACGACGATCCTGGGTGTATGAATGGAAAAACGTCATTTTTTCGGATGAATCCAGGTTCTGTTTACAGCATCATGATGGTCGCATCCGTGTTTGGCGACATCGCAATGAACGCTCATTGGAACCGTGTATTCTTCATCGCCATACTGGCGTATCACCCGGCGTGATGGTATGGGGTGCCATTGGTTACACTTCTCGGTCACAACTTTTTCGCATTGACGGCGCTTTGAACAGTGGACGTTAAATTTTAGATGTGTTACGACCCGCGGCTCTACACTTCATTCGATCCCTGCGAAACCCTACATTTCAGGAGGATAATGCACGACCGCATGTTGCAGGTCCTGTACGGCCTTTCTGGATACAGAAAACATTCGACTGCTGCCCTGGCCAGCACATTCACCAGATCTCTCACCAACTGAAAACATCTGGTTGGCCGAGCAACTGGTTTGTCACAATACGCAGTCATTACTCTTGATGAACTGTGTTATCTTGTTCAAGCTGCATGGGCAGCTGTACCGGTACACGCCATCCAAGCTCTGTTTGACTCAATGCCCAGGCGTATCAAGGCCGTTATTACAGCCAGAGGTGGTTGATCTGGGTACTGATTTCTGAGGATCTATGCACCCAAATTGCGTGAAAATGTAATCACATGTCAGTTCTAGTACAATATATTTGTCCAATAGATACCCGTTTACATCTGAATTTCTTCTTGGAGTAGCAATTTTAATGGCCAGTAGTGTATGTATTTATAGTCTCTTGCTTCTTGAGGAATACACTGTAAATATACATAATGAGATTTCCACTCTTCAGCGGAGTGTGCGCTGATATGAAACTTCCTGGCAAGTTAAAAGTGTGTGCCGAACCGGGACTCGAACTCGGGATCTTTGTGTTTCGCAGTCAAGTGCTCTACCATCTGAGATAGCCAAGCAAGACTCACGCCCCGTCCTCACAGCTTTACTTCTGCCAGTATCTCGTCTACTACCTTCCAAACTTTACAGAAGCTCTCTTGCGAACCCAGCAGAACTAGCACTCCTAAAAGAAAGGATATTGCGGAGACATGGCTTAGCCACAGCCTGGGGGATGTTTCCAGAATGAGTCGTGCTTGGGTAGCTCAGGTGATAGGGCACTTGCCCGCGAAAGGCAAAGGTTCCGAGTTCGTGTCTCGGTCTGGCATACGGTTTTAATCTGTAAATGTACATGTATGTGAAGGTATTTGTTCATGAATAAGTTGTAGCTTTTGTCGTTGAATCAGTGTGGATCGTCGGTTATAAAATATATTTTACCATAATTCATGTCGGTTGGTAATTTTCTAACGTAAATAAACAACTGTTTCGTTAATTAAGTAGAAAATAATCAAAACAAGCATTACCCTTACGACGAATGTGTCCGTTCACCTTCTCACCTCTTGGAGCGCTAATGTCGCTCCATTTGTCAAATGGTAAGTTTCGCACCAGAGACTGTGATTTTATTCTGTCGTTAGAACATCCACAGATGGCCGTTAAGAACTTTCCATACGTGCTGACGACAGCAAGACGCGAACAGCAGACTATCCTCGACGTTTCCACCTCGTTCCTACACATCAGGCCTTAAAAAACTGCCGTTTATCGAAGCCGTTTGTCGTGTGCATGTGAGTGGTTTTTCCCTACATGCTGCACGTATCGCCAGTAGAATTATTCCCCTTACGTATCTGTTCCGCTTGTGCGACAAGTTCCAGCGACTGCACTATGCGGCATTGAGGACTGCGGTGGGCACCAGTCTTCAGGTCCGCTCCCGGTAGCTGAGTGGTTTGTTGTTGACCAGAAAGGGCAGAGATCGAATTCATTCAAAATTGAGACATAGCTAGAGGAAGTTGTGAAAATTTCGTTTGAAGGTATTATAGGTACTCGCCTTTCAATTGTGAGCAGCATCGTCTACGTCGAGCTTAAAAACACGGAATTGTGTGACAATATTGTCGAATCTAGTGGCGGAATATTTAAGTTCAAACATCACATGCTGGCTTTGGATTAAGGACTGTCTTTATCTTTGAGCTACCATTTGAAATCACCACTGAGCAGATCAATTCGGTGACAGCTCCTTAATGGAGAATAATTAGCAATTTTGCAGAAAAGTGGTCTCCTCCTCACACGTTCCCCGTCCTGAATGGTATCAGGCAACTGCGAGTTGATTTACACAAGCACATACCCTCGTACATAAATGTATGTGGTTATCGGGCTATAGTAATATATGATGGACAGCCAAGAACCTGCGCGTCTTGCGCCGTTACATGCCATGTCCGCTCGCAGTGTATACAACGCCGAGTGGCCCAGCTACCTGCGGGCGAAGCAGTGACACTAGAGATGGGTAGTTCGTGAACGAACGGGTGCAAAGGAACGGTTCACCAAGATGAACGAAAGGACCGAGGAACGAATTCCAAGGAACGATCGGTTCATAGTTCACTTCGGTCGCGGCGGTCTACTTATAGTTCCCGGGAACGAGGAATGATCGGTTCACAGTTCACTTCGGTCGCGGCGGTCTACTTATAGCTCCTGGGAACGAGGAACGATCGGTTCATAGTTCACTAGTTCACTTCGGTCGCGGCGGTCACTTCGCCAATTGTCGTTCCAGCATCGGTCACGTGCTCGTCTCACTCTCGGTCGACCTCGGCCGCACTCGTCGCTCTTCGCCTGACCACCTGTCTCAGTTCCACTGCCGACTGCTCCTAGTTAGTTCAGTATCCAGTTGTTCGTTTCGTTCACTGCGCTCGCCTATTTTTCATGTGTTCCAAACTGTTCTTGCACTTGGTTCTGGCTATTCAGCGTCCACGACCGGTAATCAAAAAGTATTTTATAGTTACGTAAATTACATAAAAATTACGTTGTATGTAATAGGTACGTCTTTTCAGGTAACAAAAGGGCATATCAGCTCAGTTCATTATATCGATAAACAGCAGAAGATATACTTATAACAAGAATTTTTTTGTTATTCATATATTTTTTGGTTTCACAGACTTGATTTAGCAGCTAACTTTCAATAATTGGCTTAATTTTTAGTGTAAGAAAATTCATAAAATTTTCGTGTATCTTTCATACATAAAACATTATATTTAGGAAGGCTCTAATTATTTTTAAGTCTGGTTGTTTCCAATTTGAATTACCTGCTAGGTTGATTTCCTTGAAAAAAAATTGATTGTGGGTCATTTTGGCTCAGTAGGAAAAGTGGTGCCTCTCCATTTGAAAAGACAGAGATTGCCGTAAAATAGTATTTACTTATTATCTCAAAAACATATGTTCAGAAGAAGCTTTCAAACCAAGAACTTTACTACTGCAAATTTAAATATTATTATTATTACTGCATTAACTTTAATAATGAAACATAAAAACCTAATTTTCACTAAGCGTGTGACGCAAGTATGAGAAACCACATTTCATTTTATGCTTCCATAAAGTCTCTACTTTGTCTACGAAATCAGAGTAAACGTGAAGTATATATAGGGTGTAAACGATTATTGTTAGCAACGTAGCATAGCCATGTAGTGGAAGTCGAAACGAAGAATTTTATACAAGACACTTGTTGTCTATTAAGTTGGGAAACAGCCACCAGTAGGTTTACAAATGCATGTCGAGTGAGATTTTCATGTTCACTTCTCCAGCTCATCGATTGTTTCGTAATTGTTGCTTGCATTAGCTTGTTACTTCTCCACTGGCTAATTATTACATGTTTGTATGTTTGTTGTATCTGCTCGTAACGGGCAACACATCGTCCGTAATTGGCGAGCATTCTGTACTCGGGGTCGGTTTTCAGTGCGCCACCCTATATTATTTCCCTGCGATCAGCCACACAAGGCTACACAGTTGGCTAAACGAGAGGTACTGCAGAATCACAGAAATTACTACTAAAAGTATGTAACAAATCTGTAATGAATCAAAACTCTATAGTCCATGGGGGAGGCAAGTGCCCCTCTTGGTGCCCTCCATCCTTCAGTTACCTACACTACCAGTTTTCAGTTTTTCACAAGAACCATATACCAAGCACAAATGAACTGTGAACGAGTAAAAATGAACGGTTCCCAAAAAAGAACGATCAGCAGTGAACTAGTTCCCAAGGATGGAAGAGTTTGCCCATCTCTAAGTGAGACCCCCAGCCATGTCAACGTTGCCTTTAACTTACGTAGCGGCAGCCACTGGACAACTCCATAAGCGTCACGCTCCTGACGCTACACGGGACGCTACTCAGGATGATGCAGCTCGTGACAATGAAGAGATAATGGAAGTTAGCGACTCGACAGTGACAACACAACCAAAGAGTCAAGAAAGAGGACCAAATATCTCTGTTCAAATAGTCCTTGAGAATGAGCAGTCTCCAGAAAACCACAAGGAAACCAACCCATCACTTCCCAGCGAACAGGACCGAGCACAAGAAATCCAAGAGCCAATGGTAAACGTTGAAACCTCCCCAAGAGTCAGTCCTCCAAGAAGACATAAAAAAGAGGAGACTAGCTCACAACGGCTCTGAACAACTGGCACCGCCTTTGCGAGAAAAAGCAAAGCAGATTATCAACAAACTGCATGAAGAACAACATAGTAGTCCGGTTCTGAGTATGCAGGCACCTGATCCCTTGCAAGCTAAATCAAATACACCATGCCCCATGTCAACGGACCATTCGTCACACGGGAGATTGCAAATTTCGATACAGGCAAGGTTTTCCCTGAGACTAGAAATGCAGAAAAAGAGACATCGAAAGCTAATCAGCTCATAACCTTGGCTGATGAATCGGATGAAATGAACCAAGATGAAGAATTGAATGAAACTGGAGGAACGGAAGAGACTCCAGCCCCACGAGATCACCTGAACACGATGGATCATCATTGCCGGAACATACACATTAAAATGAATTTTCCTCCGACAGCAGTTCGTATGACAGATATTGACTTTGGTAATTAATAGGACAAAATGAACGCAGCACAAGCCTACAAAATCACCTCGTTGAACATTAATAAGATACGCTCCTCGCAGCATTTACAACATCTGCAAGACTTTCTATACGCAGCTGACGTTCATATACTACTGTTACAGGAAGTAACAGATATTAAATTAGAAAAGATACGTGGGTACAACGCCATAATAAACCCCGGTATCGGGGCAGAGCTGGCACCGCAATTCTCACGAAAGAAGGCATCCGTGTCACACAAATAGCAAAACTTGAAAACAGTAGAGGAATTGCAGTGACGGTTAATAACGCCCGCATCATCAACGTTTATTCACCGTCAGGCAACAATAACAGGCGTGCTACAGCGGATTTTTTAAAAACTGAAATCGTTCATCTCTTCGGTACACGTCAAGATTATATAATCCTAGCCGGCGATTTTAATTCTGTGCTTAGCCCGAAAGACCAGACACCGAATTTCAACAAGTCCTTAGAACTGGAAAGAATAGTCCACCAATTGCAGTTAACCGATACCTTGGAACATACCCATGCCGCATAACCCGGTTTCACATATTTTACCAGTCACTCAGCAAGCAGGCTAGACAGAATTTACGTCTCGTCCAACCTTAAGAAACATGCACTCCAGTCTGAGGTCTGGCCCACTATGTTTTATGACCACGCCGCGTACATCACCACAGTAAATTTGGAAAACAAGAGACTTGCCGAGCGAGGGGCATATAGAAACTCAACATTACACATATACAAGATGAGGAATGTCGCGTAGCATTTACTAATGTCTGGAAGGAATGCGAGAAACGATTCCCGCTATACAGTTCTGCCATAGCTTGGAGATTACAATGTGCTAAAATAAGAAGAATTCTGATCGATTACTCACGAGAGAAAAACTTCTGGGTTAAAAACACGACTGAGTTATATCTTAGCTGCCTTAGAGATCTGCACCCCTGGACACACGATTAATGGAGAACTTTAACAGGATTCAGAAAGTTAAAGCGAAACTTTTAGCACTGAATCGGAGACAGTCAGAAGGTTTTAAAGTCAGAGCGAGAATACAAAACATTTTAGAAGGGGAAGAAACAGCTATCTATCATGTAATGCATGAAAATAAGAGAGGAAAAAGGAAAATACTGACAGAAGTTCAGTTACCTGATGGGACCAGTCACACAAAACAGAATAAAATTCAAAACGCTGTTCATAAATATATCTCAGATATTATGTCCAACAAACCTACCGACAACGAGGCGCGGCGAGATCTTCTTAGAAATGTATCAGGACGAATTAGTACAGAGCAATAGAAAATCTCACGGCTGGAACAGAAGAGGACGAATTGAAAGACGCAATAGCACAGAGTCCTAAAAATAAGTCTGCAGGACCTGATGGTATCCCCGTGGAATTCTTCCAAGTGTTCTGGCCACAGATGAAAAGCAAGTAGCTATGCATGTGCAACGAAATCATGAATGGAAATGTTGACGTTACCAAAGAATTTCCTGAAAGGATCATAGTTCTAATTACTAAAAACTCACTTAGCCAAGCAATTGAAAACTTTCGCCCACTCACATTACACAATAGTGATTACAAATTTATGGCCCATGTATTAGCCAGAAGAATAAAACTGGTTATTAACTCTGTAACTGGTCCGTACCAAACTTGTGTAGGAAAAGATAGAAACATATATCAGAATATATGTGAATATAGGGATGTAGTATCAACCGCAGGTGTATGCCGAATAAAATGTGCGTTAGTGTCATTAGATTTCGAGAAGGCGTTTGACAGAGTAGATTATAAGTATCTCCTCAGAATCATGGAAGTAATGGGATTCACACCACGATTCGTGAGGATTATTCAATAAATTTTGAAAAACAGTTAAGCACGAATAATGATCAACGGCCAACTAAGTTGAGTTGAATGGATCCGTACAAGGTTGCCCAATGTCAATGTGAAACGTCCCCTTGGAAAAATTAATGAATTACTGTGCTGATACACCACTTACAATATTTGATTTTCAAACAGCTGAGCAGAACTGAACGTACTCAGACATTTCGATCTTCACCTATTCTGATCAACACTAAACTGACACACAATATTTTTAGCGCAACGCAATCTTTCAAAAAACCTTACAAAAGAATGGCCCTGACTAGCATTAACCTATACCTTTCACAAATCACTTACCTCACAAAAATATTCGTTACTCAAAGTACTGCAATACAGCGAGCGCCCATACTGTCACCTAAATAAAAGATTAAAACTACTGAAGGCACTAACTACTGGTAGGCACAGTTAACAAATGAAAGATTGTGAGAAAGAACAACGTACACTCCTGGAAATGGAAAAAAGAACACATTGACACCGGTGTGTCAGACCCACCATACTTGCTCCGGACACTGCGAGAGGGCTGTACAAGCAATGATCACACGCACGGCACAGCGGACACACCAGGAACCGCGGTGTTGGCCGTCGAATGGCGCTAGCTGCGCAGCATTTGTGCACCGCCGCCGTCAGTGTCAGCCAGTTTGCCGTGGCATACGAAGCTCCATCGCAGTCTTTAACACTGTAAGCATGCCGCGACAGCGTGGACGTGAACCGTATGTGCAGTTGACGGACTTTGAGCGAGGGCGTATAGTGGGCATGCGGGAGGCCGGGTGGACGTACCGCCGAATTGCTCAACATGTGGGGCGTGAGGTCTTCCCAGTACATCGATGTTGTCGCCAGTGGTCGGCGGAAGGTGCACGTGCCCGTCGACCTGGGACCGGACCGCACCGACGCACGGATGCACGCCAAGACCGTAGGGGACCGCACCGCCACTTCCCAGCAAATTAGGGACACTGTTGCTCCTGGGGTATCGGCGAGGACCATTCGCAACCGTCTCCATGAAGCTGGGCTACGGTCCCGCACACCGTTAGGCCGTCTTCCACTCACGCCCCTACATCGTGCAGCCCGCCTCCAGTGGTGTCGCGACAGGCGTGAATTGAGGGACGAATGGAGGCGTGTCGTCTTCAGCGATGAGAGTCGCTTCTGCCCTGGTGCCAATGATGGTCGTATGCGTGTATGGCGCCGTGCAGGTGAGCGCCACAATCAGGACTGCAAACGACCGAGGCACACAGGGCCAACACCCGGCATCATGGTGTGGGGAGCGATCTCCTACACTGGCCGTACACCTCTGGTGATCGTCGAGGGGACACTGAATAGTGCACGGTACATCCAAACCGTCATCGAACCCATCGTTCTACCATTCCTAGACCGGCAAGGGAACTTGCTGTTCCAACAGGACAATGCACGTCCGCATGTATCCCGTGCCACCCAACGTGCTCTAGAAGGTGTAAGTCAACTACCCTGGCCAGCAAGATCTTCGGATCTGTCCCCCATTGAGCATGTTTGGGACTGGATGAAGCGTCGTCTCACGCGGTCTGCACGTCCAGCACGAACGCTGGTCCAACTGAGGCGCCAGGTGGAAATGGCATGGCAAGCCATTCCACAGGACTACATACAGCATCTCCACGATCGTCTCCATGGGAGAATAGCAGCCTGCATTGCTGCGAAAGGTGGATATACACTGTACTAGTGCCGACATTGTGCATGCTCTGTTGTCTGTGTCTATGTCCCTGTGGTTCTGTCAGTGTGATCATGTGATGTATCTGACCCCAGGAATGTGTCAATAAAGTTTCCCCTTCCTGGGACAATGAATTCACGGTGTTCTTATTTCAATTTCCAGGAGTGTATAAAATAATTAGAATAGGTTTCGAAACATTAATTTCACACATGAGCATTGAAACAGAACAGAAATAATAATGTCTAAACATCTTTACAAAGTAAATAACATATTGTTAATGCAAATTATATTTGAGGATAACAGTACTCCTCTTCATAATCAATGTAGCTGAGTATTAGAAAAATTCTACAACATAAGTCTTATCAGATAAACACATAAAGACAGGATAAACACAAATACACAAGGTACTGAAACAAATAGTGGAATGACACAAAAGGACAGGTCTGGGTTTCTATTCAGTGTGACATTTGGTACTGCAGTCCAACCCAAAACTCCATTTCATAGACCGTTCCACTTATTTCAACATTTGCTCCTGCAAAAAAAAAAAAAAAAAAAAAAAAAAAAAAAAAAAAAAAAAAAATCCTATCTATCCCTATTAAATAAATATTTATTTATTTATTTTGTTTATTTATGAATTTATTTTACCTGGCAAGATTAGGGCCTTCAGGCCCTCTCTTACACCTAACGAGGCATACTCAGATTGAACGAGTTACAGTTTCTACATAACATTAAGGACATATAGCCTATTATGCAGTATTGATGTTAAAGAAAAAAATATATATTATAACAGTAGTACAATGATAATTATAACAATTAAAAGTAATTATAACAATAAATAATAATAATAATAATAATAATAATAATAATAATAATAATAATAATAATAATAGTAATAATAATAATAATAATGACTATGTATATGAAAGTAAACATACTTTTCTTTTCTGAATGTCAGTCCCATTGTTAGTTGGGAATTTTCTCGTTATGTTCTTGCAGCTTGTGAGTTATTCTCATCGAGCAGAGACATAAGACGATAGAATGGGGTGAAAGAGATATAGAAGAGGTAGATAGGTTAGAGGAAGAGAAATAGAACGGTAAAATTCGAAGCTGTGATGGAGAGGAGAAAGAAAGAGATGGGAGGGGCACAAGAATGGTGGCTATACCGTCCCTAATATGTAAGTTTTGAGTTCCCTCTTGTATGTTGAGTAGTTCTGGATGAGACGCAGATCACAGGGGAGCGCATTCCATAGTCGTATGGCTGAGATGGAGAATGACACGGAGAAAGATTTTGTGTTATGTAAAGGTACAGCCAAGATGATAGACGTATCCGATCTGGTGTTGCGATTGTGGAATGATGATAGGTGTTTAACGTGAGAAGATAAGTATTGGGGGCACCAGTGGCTAAGAAATCGATGTAGTAAGCACATCGTGTGGAGATCGCGTGCCGTATGTGGGCGTATCCAACCTAGCTGGGAGTATGAAGGACTGATATGATCATACAACCGAATATTGCACACGTATCTAACGCAAGCATTCATCACTAGCTCGAGGCATCTAGAATTTTCACTATTTGTGCGGTGTTGAACTACATCGCAGTAGTAAAGATTAGGCAAGACTAGTTTTTGTTTAACATGGGTTGGAAACATTTTTCTAAATTTTTGAATTGCATGTAGGGAGGAGAGCGATTTCCGGCAAGCTGTGACTGTTTGTTCTTCCCAGTTTAGGTGTTCATCCAAGATTATTCCAAGGTCTTTTACTGTTTTTTGGTATGGTAGTTGGGTACCATTGAGGAGTATTTTAGGCAACTGTTTCGCGAAAGTACCGACTGATTAACTTTGGATGAGATATAAGTATGACCTGGGATTTCTTGGGGTTTAGTTTCAGACCTAGGTTCTGTGCCCATCGAGAAACAGAGCAAAGATCTGCGTTCATACTCGCTACTGCGCCAGCAATGTTTTTGGGGCTTGCACTTATGTACAGTTGGATGTCGTCGGCATAAAGATGGTAGTTGTAGGAGTGAATCACTGAACAAATATCATTAATGTACAGTGAGAAGAGTAGTGGACCAAGGACGGAGACTTGGGGAACTCCAGAGCACACGCTTTTCCATGATGACTTTGCCGACCCACAAATGACTTGTTGACTTCTGTTTTTGAGGTAGCTGTCGAACCAGTGTGTTTGAGAAATTCAGCTGTTTCATTTTAATTAGTAATATATCGAAGTCAACTGTGTCAAAAGCCTTGCTAAAGTCAAGCAGTGTTAGGATAGTAGCTTCACGTCTGTCCATAGCATGTTTAATGTCATCAGTTACTTTGATTAATGCGGTTGCTGTACTATGGTGCTTTCGAAAGCCTGACTGATATTCGTCATGGATGTTATGAGTTTTGAGGTAATCCGTCAGTTGTTCATGGACGATGTACTCTAGGGCTTTAGATATTGCAGGTAGTATGCTGGTCGGCCTGTAGTCACCTGGCGACTTAGGGTTGTCAGTCTTGGGTATAGGCTTAATTAAACTTTGCTTCCACTCAGTAGGATATGTACTACTGACAAGACACAGGTTGAAGATGTCTGTGATAACTGGAATAATAGTGTCTATGACGTTCTTAATCATGCCAATGTTCACTCCATTATTTCCTACTGCCTCGGAAGAGATTCTCATAATTGCCTTGTGTACTGTGCCGGTAGTGACACGTTTTAGGAAAAACTTGTCTCTCGAGAGATTGATATCTTGGGGCTGGTAATTTGTCGCTGCGTGGCAGTTTGCAGCTGTTGAGAAGAAATCGTTTAATTCTTCTGCAGACGCTTGATAAACAGCGCCAGATCTTCGCTTCCCTATACCGAAACTGCGCAGCTTTTTCCACAGTGCGGTCATGTCTGATTTTGGCATTCCACACACTTTGCTTGGTTCTGTTTCGGAGTTTCCTATAAGCTTCGTACGCCTCGGGAGTTGGGTTACGCTTGAAGGCCCTGTGTGCAGCATCACGTTTATTCATTAACTGGCGTAATGCAGTGGTGAGCCACGGAGCGGGAGCTCTCTTTACCTTAACAGTGCGTTGAGGAGCATGTTTATCATACAGTGCAATAATTTTGCGACATAATTGCCGAATTTTTTCGTCTAAAGTCGGTTCATTGCTTATATCATGCCAAGGGATGCCTGAGCAATCCTTTTGAAGAGCGTCATGGTTAACATTTTTTAAGTTTCTGTAGGTTACCAGGTGAGATTTTTCTTTGGTAGTATGCATTGAGTAATTTAAGAATATCATGTCATGAGCAGAGAGTCCCAGAGCGGATGTCTGACTGGCGCGGATTATTTTATCTGGTCGCTTTGATGCTATTATATCTACGATTGTGTGGCTGTGTGGCGTGTGATGAGTTGTACAATATTCATTTTTTGACCAAATCTTTTACATATAACTTCTCAATGCATTCTTTCCCTATTCTTCATAGTTAGTTTCTTATATAGTCTACCCCCACTTAAGCTAACTTAAATCTTCTGAGATCAGATATATATACTAAGGGACAAGGCAATGCAGCAGCACAAAACAAATTAACACAAACAGCAATGACAAAAAATACAAATTGGCAAAGCAAGCAGCAGTATATCTAAATTAGCAAAGCAAATACAACATTACCATTAATAAGAGCCAATGTGAAGCAAAAACAAAAATAAATCAATAGTAAAACTGGCTTAATACAATGTAAAATTGAGTAGAACTATGCCTGGGAAACAACAACAGTGAATGCAATAACTTATACCTAAATATGACATATCTCAAGCAGAAAAAATAGTACCCTAAAGACAACAATGCAGATAAAAGAAACGTCTATTCACATCTTAGTGTCTATGTCATTAAAGTGGTGCACCACAACAAGTTAATCTACCAAAAAAATTATCAAGTACTTGAAAAGAAAATTATGTATGCAGTTACTATTATTAGTCCCTTCTTATTGTTCTTTCCTTTCCAAGTGCTCCTTTTTCGAAGAATGTGGATCATAAAATTATTATTTAATAGATCTGTTGACAGGAAGTGTTCACATTAGCAAATACATTTAATTTTATTTTATAAAACCAATGCTGCAACACAGCTGGAAACCAGACATCAAATGAAATAAGCAACTATGTTCAAAGTAAAGCATAAGAGTATCATTCAGTAGTCATGTGGCATTTCGTAAGTAAGTAGAAATTCTCTCAACTCTTGTAGAAAGACGCTTGTCATAATCAGGTGTGCAGATGTAAGTATCTTTCCAAGTACTGAGCGTGTCGTATTTGCGATGCTTTCTAGAAAGGAATGTCAATAGTGAGGTTAATGGTCTCTTTTTTTCTCCACCTAATGCATTTTTCTCCAGGCGACTGACACAGATGGGCGCCACACCACATTACCTCATGGTCAATTAGCTTTCTTCCCGAAATATTTACGATGGCAGTTTGCACTACAGTGACAGTCTGAAAAAAAAATTCACTGGTTGAGAATTTGCGTTACAAACGTGTAGAAACAAAATCCCAAAAAAATAACAGTGTCCAAAAAATTTTCGTCGGCATTGCGATACATTCATGCATTTACACACATTTCATAACTCTTAAACTACGATTCTTGGTTTCCAACTCCTCTTCCACGAATCAGAGTCCTTAACCACTACTCATTATTCATATACATATAAACACGTAATCACATTCCTCATATACGGCAGCATCATCTTATTGATCATAAACATACCTCAACAGCATAACACACATAGTCATCGTAATACTAACATCATAACAGATCAATCACATCTCAAAATTGTCGCAGCTTACTCCAATAATTTCAAAACCTACAAAAAATTCTCTGCGCATTTCAATAGTGTCATCTACCTCAAACGTACTTTAAAAATCATGATCCCATACAAAGTACATCATTCAAAGCTCTCATAGTATCACAATCGTTCCGAAAAAATATGTACACTTCACAAAGTACAGACAAAATACAATTTCATAAGTGTGAAGTTATCCAACTGTGTAATTGCGTAAACATGTGTCAATGACATAGTAAAAAAATTTTCTCTCTCTCAGTGAAATGATCAGATAGCTGTGTAATTATCGTGTTAGAGAAATATGGTACCGATCTGTAAAGTTGTATAAGCAAATACCATATTAGCTAGGGCTCCTTGTGCTTGCGAAACACATGGTACACAAAGTACGCGTATACCCCCCTGAGGATTATTGTAATTATACCCTCAGGTGTTACCGATTACAGTAATCCAATGAAATGTATCACCGAAATGTTTTCTTTGTATCTTTATGATTGAAAAGTCTTTAAAAATAAATGTTTTAAGTACAAAATTAATCACTCAAATACGTGTACTGCAGCGCTTGAAACGTCCCCTTAGAAAAATTTATACAAGACTGTGCTTAAACTGACACACAATATCTTTAGCGCAACGCAATCTGACTTCCAAAAATCCCTACGAAAGAATGGCCCTGATTAACATTAACCTATACGTTTCACAAATCACTTACCTCACAAAAATCTTCGTTACTCAAGCTACTGCAATACAGCGAGCGCCACTACTGCCAGCTAAATAAAAGATTCAAACTACTGAAGGCACTAACTACTGATAGGCATAGTTAGCAAATGAAAGATTTTAATACAGAACAAACAATGTATTTACCTTAATAGTCATAATATATATATCAGTCCATGACACCAATTCTTACAAATTTCCAAACTCCGCCATCTCTCTCCCCACGTCCACCACTGCTGGCAGCTCACCTCCAACTGCGCAACGCTACGCGCTGTTAGCATCCAGCTGCCCAACACTACAATGGCGAGTATTACAACAATGCCAACCAGCCACAGACTGCACACAGCACAGCCAGTGATTTTTCATACAGAGCGCTATGTGGCGTTACCAATAAGAAAACCTAAATAGCCTACTTACACGCTTAACTGTGCGCCTTGTTGTAAGATAATCTCTGTCGTTACTGAAGGGTAAAAACGTGCCAAATGTCTTAATTATCGTTGTCCATCAGCGACGTTCTGTAGAAGTCAATGTACTTATCTCGTAATAAACAAAAGTGAAATGCTATGAGTATAGATATTGTAGTAATACGTATAGTACCATGATCAAGAAAGTACTATGCTGTAATGTATTGTTGTGCTACGAAAAAGGCTGTCTCATTGTAGCTATACAACAAAAGTTACTACTAAAACATGTTTTCCTTTCCAGAAGAATTCAGAAAAACTGTGCAGAGATAAAACAGATACACCGCAAAAGCAACAATGTAAATTGTGTCACACATTAGTAGCGTCGTGATATAATCGTGTAGCTGTCAAATAAACTAACCACTGTGTCATCTGGTATCTCTCAGAAAGTATTTTAAATCCAGAATGTATTTGCAAGTAAATCAAAATGTTGCATTACAATGTCATTAGCAATACCGGTATATGTTGTAAGTATTTGAGCCTTATAGCCATTACATAATCGTGCAACTAAAAAGCAAGAAAGTACACACACAGTAACACTCTGTCCTCTGTTCACTATCACAATGCAGTGGTAATTACTCTCTAAATATGTTCCCTAGGTTCTAGATTGGGTAGGTAGCTTCAAAAGATTGTTGCATGATAACAGTTTCTAAGTGTGGCAATGCGTGCTAGTAGCGTGAAATGGAAAATTTTATGGAAAAGTCAAAGTTAAAAAGTAGATTATCTTTCAATAAACGGTTTTAAATCTGAAATGTGGTGCAATCCTTTAGTCTTCCTAGTACGCGGAGTTTCAACTTCAACGCAATTATCATGTTGTATATGTCGGTAAAGAATACTGGAATTTTTATCGAGGTTAGCGTCTATGTTATTTTTCTCTGAGCCAGCCAGCGCACGTGGCCGCCTGCGGTGAGAGTCATTGTCTGCTATCTCTTTGTTGGCGTGCGACGTTATTGGGATTAGGAGACCTAACTTCTACAAATTCACCTTGTCGATAGGGCCCTGCCCTGTTTGAATCCCACCTGTTCTGATAAAAATGCAGGTCTCTCGTTTTGCCGGTAGTTTACATAGTTTTTTTTCTTTCTTTTTTTTTTTTGTCTGTCATGTGGTAAAGATAATTCTCCCGGAATCGTAACTGCAAGGTGGACCGTTGCGTCTGATGCTTTTCTGTCTCCCTTGATAATAATTATTTTGGTTCCCATATTGTCTGTTTCTCTGATTGTCTCTGTGATAGTCATTACCGCAGAGAGGTGATCTTTCCCTGAAATTATTACTACTCTGCCAACGGTTGTCATATGGGTTGTGTCTGTTTTGGTCACGATTTACGTTGTAAGAATAACCTTGTCGTGTCCAGTTATTATTTCTGTCATCGCGAAATTGTGACGGATGTGACCTGTCATTGTTGGGTTCCTGTTTTCGCGTTCCGCGATTGTCAGTGTCAATTTCCGATTCTTCTAACAGTCCCTGAAAAGCTTCAATGTCGCCTTTGCAACGTCCTGCCAAAATAATATGTCGTAAATGTTCTGGCAATTTGATTAAGCAAATGCGGATGAGTCCTGAGGAGCTGTATGGGTTTGAAAGATATTGACTCTTATGAATCATGTCTTCGAAATAAGACTGGAAAATTCAGATTGTTCGAAATGTATCATCATTATGATACTATGTTTTACTCAGTCTTGTGTAGCTTGAGACCAATATGCTGAGAGGAAGGCATGGTAAAATTCTCCTTCACTGTGACAGTCGCGAATGACCGATCACATTTTTACAGAAGGTTCAGTTTCTAAATAGCCACACATAAATTCTAATCTGTGCTCTAAAGACCAGTTGGGAGGAAAACAATGAGAGAATTGATGAAGCCATGGTTCTGGATGAATTTAGTTGCCGGAATTCTTAAATGTTTTGAATTTACATGTAGTAATAAATAGATTATAGCCAAAATCATCATGTCGGCGAGTCGCATGTAGGTCATTGTTACGTCGTTTCGACCGCTCCTTGCCAATTTCTTTCATAATTTCCGAAGCGCCCTGTGTTATTATTTTTTGGCTTTTCCGTATTTCTAAGTCCCTCATCCCGTATTGGAGCGCGAGTGTCATGTGAAATATGTAATTCTTGTATTACCTGTGTCAACTGATCTCGTACTTCCCGGATTTCCCTTTGGTGTTGCGTATTAATTTGAATCTGATTTTGTTTGAAATTACTAATTAGTTCGTATTCTTCTGCATCATTAAAGACTACCGGTCTTGTGTTATTCAGATTATCATCTACCTTCGTAGATAAATTATTTTGGTGATCCGAAAGTTCGACTACTTTTTCTGATAACGAGCTAATTTCCTCCATGTGTTCTTCTGAACCAATTTTCAGAGTATCTACTGTGTCCTTCAAGTTTTCCTGAGTTTTTGCAAGTAGCGTAACCGAATCAATAGATGCAACTGAGTCAATTTTAGCCCCATAAGGTTTCGTGATATTCATGAACAATAGTTTGCAGTTCTTTTTTGGCTGCTTCGTCATTCTGTAATGCATTTTCATCCCGCGAAAATATAGGTTGAAAATGCTCACAAATTTGTGTTTTTAGGTCATTGCAGGCTTTTTGACATTTCGATTCAATGTTATGCAACTCAGTAGTTAAATCTTCCCGTGTTTGTTCAAGCGTGGTGTCTAACCTTTGAAGATTTTGTTCCATTGTGTCTAATGTTTGAAGATTTTGTTCCATTGTGTCTAACTGTTGTTGTGTTTGTCTCTGATTTTGTTTCATTTGTTGCATTAATTGCAATAATAATGTATATGAGTCTGGAATTTGTTCCTCTATGCTTTTCGGCAGTGCATTTGAACCGCCAACATTCACATTTTGACAAGCAGAAAATGTGTCTTGACTTATTTGAGAAAAAGGTGAGGACCCAAAATCTGAATCTACAGTATTTGCGAGATTGTGTCCTGTCATTTCGGATTCCTGAGTCGAGCTGTTGCCGACCGATCGATCGATAATTGTTCCCTGTTCACTACTTGTTTCATTGTCTACACCATTATTTGCCGCCCGCTCCATTTCCCTATGCACAATTACCAAATTACTAGTTTTAACATTAGTTAATTCATTACACGGTGGCGCTAACACACTGCATTCGTCTTCACTGTCATTTCTCAGTTTACTTTGGAGCCTAGTATTACATTTTTCACACGCCATTATTGTCACAATATTTCACACGATAACACAGAAAAGCACAAGTTGAAGAGCAAAATAAGAAAACGCATTAACATAGCACTGAAAACAATATCTCGTTAATTACAAGCGCAGCTGCGAAGTACTTGGTGCAAATCTACATGAATGCCACAACTGTTTTACCGTAAAACAATGAAAAACTACAACTACAAAGGAAATTCTCTCTATAATTACTCGCTAGCAATGAACAATAACTACACTAATTACAGAAGCTGCAAGAAAAAAAATCAGAAGATTCCAGTGACACCTCTTACATTACTTGATTTTCAAACAGCTTAGCAGAACTGAACGTACTCAGACATTTAGCTCTTTAACTACTCTGATCAAGACTTAACTGACACACAATATTTTTAGCGCAAAGCAATCAGACTTTCAAAAATCCCTACAAAAGAATGGCCCTGACTAACATTAACCTATTCCTTTCACAAATCACTTACCTCACAAAAATCTTCGTTATTCAAACTACTGCAATACAGCGAACGCCACAACTGTCAGCTAAATAAAAGATTAAAACTACTGAAGGCACTAACTAGTGATAGGCATAGTAAGCAAATGAAAGATTTTGATAAATAACAATGTATTTACCTTAACAGTCTTCAAAAGTCATAATATATATAGCAGTTCATGACATCCAGTCTTACAAATTTACCGGCTCTGATGGACAAACGTCCAGATAATCCGCTCTCAAAACTTCGACATCTCTCTCCCCACATCCACCACTGCTGGCGGCTCACCTCCAACTGCGCAACGCTACGCGCTATTACAGCCAACTGCCCAAAACTACAATAGCCAACAACAATTCAAACCAGCCACAGACTGCACACAGCACAGCCAGTGATTTTCATACAGAGCGCTACGTAGCGTTACCAATAAAAAAAGAACTATATAGCCTACTTACAAATGGCCCTTTTCGCAATATCAGTAGAACCTATCCTCGCAACACTCACGCATCACCTGCAAGAACTTTATATAAACGGCAAGAAAATCTTGTGCAACGTCTACGCAGATGATGTGGGCTTCCTGGTTATAAATGAAGATGAAGTGGCGAAAGCTCTTCAGATTGTACACACATATGAACTTTCTTCTGGCGCCAATCTAAATAAAAGTAAGTCAGGCATAATAGACCTAGGCAGAGGAATATGCATGCAAAATCGGGGACAATTGACGGAAGTATCCACATTGAAATGTTTGGGTATAGAATTTAGGAACAGCATCCGACACACCATTGCCGTCAATTATAAAAAAAACAAACTATTTGCATGCATACGAGCATCTGTACAAGAAAACAGTATGAGGCAACTGGACGAGATACAGAAAACCACACTAGTAAATGTGTATGTAACATCAAAACTTAACTATGTTGTACAAGCTTTCCCGATGCCATTAGAAACAGCCAGAAGAATTTTGTCCGCTTTGTAAGCCAAGGCAACATTTTTAAAGTGAAGTTCAATACACTAACACTCCCAACAAGGAAAGGAGGTTTAAACCTAGTTGATGTCAGTTACAGGTCACGAGCGTTATATGTGTGTCGAATGGAAGCAGACGCCCGACAGCTTAACGGCCCACTTGATGAATGAAATTGCTCCAGGAAGCATGCACAGCGTATACCAGATGGTCTTTGTCACCTAAAAACTTTTCTAGTTGAGTACAGTTATATCTCATCGGGGCTCTCAGAACAGCAGTTGACGAAAGTAAAGGACATCTATACATACTTGATGGAAGCTAAGGAAGGAAATAGTATTGAAGGAAAATACCCCAACAACGACTGGTGTGCGATTTGGAAAAATATCGACGATCGGAACTTACCCTCTAAGGTGAAAGCAACTTGGTATAATGCAGTCAACAGGAAAAATCAACTAATTCCTAAATGCATGCTATACATCTCGTCAAATTCGCCATTGTGCGCAACATGCAACCTTCTTGACACTCAAGATCACCGATCCGTGTGTGAAAGAGTAAGAGACATAAGGCATATAGTTAAGCAGAAATTAGCGACTGTTAACAGAAAATCTCCAACCTTTTTCGCCGCCGCAGATTTTCTGAGTCCAGACGCAGTGCCATATCCTAATACGAAACGAAATGCTGTGAACTGGCTAAAAGGGCACACGCTGCACTATATATTGAAGGCAGAAAATAAAAGCAAAGAAGATTACTGGGTGTACCTAACGACTCAGCACCATCATCTCATACGGACAAAAGACTACAAAAAAATTACGCAAGCATCCTAAATAGAACCATGGAATAAAATTATACAGAGAACAATAATAGATCAAGATTGGTGTGGGATTCAGAGATGTCAGCCTTGCACGATTACAGATAACTGGTACCAGAACGTCTTCGATCCTTTCACGAGACACTACAGAAATCAAGTCCGTAGCAAGACGCACCGGACTATATCCACATGAAAAAATTAGACAACAATTTTATGTATTTTATTTTTTTAATCATCTTATGCCATACGCAGAGACGTTTTAAGTTCTAAAAAACGTTTTTCAAGGGGATACAAGATTTTTTATGTTTTCCTTATGAAGATGAGAGACTTCACGTTTCAGTTTATTTTAATATACTTGTCTTTCCATTAGCAAGAGGAAGATTCATTTCCTTTAATTAATATTAAGAAGAAATGTTTATTCTCGTTTATGTTAGTAAAGTTAATTCAGGCATCCAGATAACAGAAAAAAATAGGAAGCCGACAAAAGAAAAGTGGTCAGCCCGACAGAGTGTCGATCCTAAGGGCCCGGGTTCGATTCCTGGCTGGGTCGGAGATTTTCTCCACTCGGGAACTGGGTGTTATGTTGTACTAATCATCATCATTTCATCCCCATCGACGCGCAAGTCGCCAAAGTGGCGTCAAATCGACAGACTTGCACCAGGCAAGCGCTGTACCAGACGGGAGACCCTCGTCACACGACGTTATTATTACCAGTTTTCATGTTTCAGCTTGTTCGTGTGCGTAAGGTATCGCTCCTGAAGGACATGTAGCACATTGCGAAACAAAATAATGAAAATTGTTTGTTCATTTCCCTGCTTGATAATACATGATAATGGTAATGTTGCCGGTATTTTCTGAAATGTGTGTTGTATGGTACTGCGCGAAATACCGCGGAAATGGACGAGTGATTACGGGGCTAATGAAAGTAATTAAACTACCACGAGCAGTGCACGTGTGTGTGTGTGTCTGTGTGTGTGTGTGTGTGTTAGCTGGGGGACAGAGGAGCCTCGTGGCGTGCAGCAGGTAGGGCGTGGGACACTTAGGATTCGCGGCGCGCAGGCCGGGCTGGCTGGGGGTACGGCCGGCGGTCGCCTGCTAACTAACTTTTTAATGGTTTTCGCCGCCACGAGTTGACAATGGGGTCCGGAGGCCAGCAGGGGCGGCGGCGGCGACACGCTGTTTTACAGCCGCAGACGGCCTGCAAAGTTTTTATTGCCTCGTTTACCGACGGGCCGGCGCAAACGCGCGTCTACGACCTGTCTTCAGCAACGCCCGATTGTTCGGAAAGAGCCATCAATCCTGTCATTAAACCGGAACTGGTGACGCCAAGTGACAACCGGTACATTGTGGACCAAACTACACTACTGGTCATTAAAATTGCTACATCAGGATGAAATGCAGATAATAAACGGGTATTCATTGAACAAATATATTATACTAGAACTGACATGTGATTTCATTTTCACCCAATTTGGGTGCATAGATCCTGAGAACTCAGTACCCAGAACAACCACCTCTGGCCGTAATAACGGCCTTGATAAGCCTGGGCATTGAGTCAAACAGAGCTTCGATGGCGTGACAGGTACATCTGCAGAATGTGTTGGCCAAGCAGCAGTCGAAGATTTTCTGTATCCAGAAAGGCCCATACAGGACCTGCAACATGCGGTCGTGCATTATTCCTGCTGAAATGTAGGGTTTCGCAGGGATCGAATGAAGGGTAGAGCTAAGGGTCGTAACACATCTGAAATGTAACGTCTACTGTTCAAAGCGCCGTCAACGCGAACAAGAGGTGACCGAGACGAGTAACCAATGGTACCCCATACCATCACGCCAGGTGATGCACCAGTATGGCGATGACGAATACACGCTTCTAATGTGTGTTCACCGCAATGTCGCCAAACACGGATGCACCACCATCATGATGCTGTAAACAGAACCTGGATTCATCCGAAAAAATGACGTTTTGCCATTCGTGCACCCAGGTTCGTCGTTGAGTACACCATCTCAGGCGCTCCTGTCTGTGATACAGCGTCAAGCATAACCGCAGCCGTGATCTCCGTGCTGATAGCCCATGCTGCTGCAAACGTCGTCGAACTGTTCGTGCAGGTGGTTGTTGTCTTGCAAACGTCCCCATCTGTTGACTCATGGATCGAGAGGTGGCTGCACGATCCGTTATAGCCATGCAGATGGGATGCCTGTCATCTCGACTGCTAGTGATGTGAGGCCGTTGGGATCCAGCACGGCGTTCCGTATTAACCTTCTGAACCCACCGATTCCATATTCTACTAACAGTTACTGAATCTCGATCAATAGCAATGCCGCGATACGATAAACCGCAGTCACGATAGGCTACAATCCGACTCCTCCTTACACGAGGCATCACAACAACGTTTCACTAGGCAACGCCGTTCAACTGCTGTTTTGTGTATGAGAAATCGTTTGGCAACTTTCGTCATGTCAGCATATTGTAGGTGTCACCACCGGCGCCAACCTTGTGTGATTGCTCTGAAAAGCTAACCTTTTGCATATCACAGCATCTTCTTCCAGTCGGTTAAATTTCGCGTCTGTAGCACGTCATCTTCGTGGTGTAGCAATTTTAATGGACAGTAGTGTAGTATTAATGATACTGAACCTGTGGCTAGGGATAGTGCTCCATCCTGTTCTGATAATGAAGAACATTGTAACAGCGGTGTTATGACCCCTCTAGAATACTCGCCGGTTGCTTAGGCCACTGAGGGGCGTATCTCATTTAATAGAATAGAGAATTCGGCTGTGGGGTATTGTGACCCAGCCAGGTTTCTAGAAGCGTGCCTCCTGCTTCTAGAGGCACAGCTCCTGAATGCCCTAGATGATCCGAGATATATTACCATTAAATATAATGCAGTGTTCTGCTGCGAGTTGACACACCTGCCCACACAGCAGGGTGCTGCTGAGGAGAAAATCTTACTCTACATCTGGGGTGATAATAGCGTTATATCTCGGAGTACATCTATGATTTACCACTACAAAATAATTATCGACGTGATGAGAGATGAGGTGAATGGTTTGCAGTTTGTGTAGTTTGTTGGTCTGAGATCGAATATGTATGAATACCACATAGATGAAGGTGTGACACAGGTGAAGACATGTGGACTCAAAGGCTGTCTCAGTAAAGGATTACAGGAGATGCCTGCTTGAGTGTGCGAGCACCACTGCATATATGATGCACCTAGTAATCTTTATATCATGAGGTCATGAAATATACACTGCACTTCAGTTGAAAGTAGGGCTGTCATATCATGACAATAAATGGTTCATCTTAAGGGATGGGATTTTGACCTTCCTGTAATCACACTAAACACTTGAATGCATGGCTGTTTAATTTATTTGTAAACAGTGAGTGTATGTGCATAACAGTGTGTTTGAGTGTGTGTGATAGGGTGCATACTGTGTGTGTTTGGAAACAGTTTATACGTTATGTTTGCAAGTAAGCATGTTATCAAGTTTTATGTATGTGTGGATTTTCATGACATGCTGTTGCTGTTGTTTGTTTCCTTTATATTGTATTCAGAAATAAAATGATTAAAGTGGATACGAAATGATCAGACAGAAAAATAAGTACGGTATATGGAATGATTTGAAAGAAAATGATTAAAATATAAATATTCCTTAAAAGACTAACAACTGTATATGCGAACTGACAAGAAAAAAATGTAGTATTTAAGATCATCTAATTTTATTATACCTGATGGTAATAGTAATACGTAATGTGTGATTGTAAACAATAGCTACGTGAATAAACAACCGTAAATAAGGCATCAGAAAAAAATGGATTTCCACATTATTGTTCATCAGAAAGAAATAGCTTTGTAAAAAACAGAGTGCTTTGTAAAGAAATCAACAAAATGTATGTGAATACAAATTATTAATAAAAAATCAAATAATATTCTTAACAAACTATGCCACAAAAATTGTTTAAGTAAACCATTAGTTCTTTTATCAGTGTTATTATTTCGAAGCCACTTCACTATTTAGATTTTGTTAATAGTAATTTGTTTATAACAAACCTGAATCTATCCTCATGACGCACAGTCCTCGATAGATGAGGACTATGCAATCAAACTAGTTATAAAAGGTAAGAAGAAGAGGGGAGAACAGGAATATTTTTGGTTAGGGGGGAAGGAATTGATTTCTTGCCATTTTAATGTATTCTCAAGGGCCAAAAGATGAGAGGGGCTTCCCAAGAATTTCATGTCGCAAAAGACCATGTGGCTAGTACTGAGTTACGTCACGAGCCTCAATATAGACTGTCGCGGTGCCCCAGGTGTGTGGGTAGAATGGGGGTTCCTCTGGATGACCCTGAATGGACATAGATGTGCCAGTGATTCTCCAGTGGGAGGTGAGTGGGTGGTGACCTTGAATATAACTATCCCAAGTCTCTAACCTGACACCAGAATTCCTGATACAAAATCGTTATCTTTCTTCGAATTCTCATAGATATGCTACTGTCTTATCGCCAGACATTTCTCTTTAAATCCGATTATCGTGAGACAATGTGTTCCTTTTAATCTAGAAACTGCCCTAAATAACTATATATGGTGTAAAGGGTATAAATGCGAAAATATCTATTGGTGACTGAGGATAGTGTACTGAGCAGGGTTACATCATTTAGAGACTAATAATTGGGAGTTCTATAGTTTTAGGTTGGGTGGTACCTCCAAGAGCAAGCCTTTAATGCTTATTTTCCACTGGGCATCAGGTCAGATGTTAAAGTGTGTATCCATGGATGCAAAACGGCAAGTCTGTACTGACTGACAGGCGTGGTGCATGCAGTGGTACAGTCTTGACCATACAGAAAATATCAGGTAGTAAATTACGCGACGTGTTTGAAGGGAAGACTATTCTATACACAAACAAAAAACAACCAACATATTGGCATGTGTATATATTAAGGTACCACATACAGAAATATCTCCACTTATGCTGAATATGTAGCCTATTTGTGTCCTAACGTTTATTAGAGTATTGTGAAAAATTTGAAGTAAAGTAGTCAAGAATTTGTGGAAATTTTTGTAAACCGTTTTAAACGACGTTTCCCTTTTTGTATATTAGTACAGATTGCACTGTTATTATATAGTGAATTTCAAATTAGTTGCGACTTTCGACGTTTGTCTCAGTGGAGAGGAGGTGACGCCATTGTCCGGATAACATCAATGGCGGGCATGCTTTCCCTATTAAGCCTTCAGCAGCTGACTGTGGATAAATAGTACGAGTTGGTGTCGAGCTTTAAATCCATCTACGTACATTTTCTCTCATTGTAAGCTGATTTTTCTGGAGCTGAAATGTTCTACAGTCGTCAGGTATTGTGAACAAGTGTTCTGTGTTGGCGTTGCCTTAATGACAATAATTCATTACGTCTGAACACGAGATTCGCCATAAAAGCGTTTGTCCAAGAACACGTTCACCTGCTGTGAAGATAACGTTCAGCTGCAAACTATTCCTGAGTATTCGAAAATTATAATGGAGAACTCGGCAAGCCATTCCATTATAATGGACATAGCTCAGTGGAGGAAAGCAGATACTTTGCTCGGGGTACAAAGAAATGGCGGAATTAGTGGAATTCGTTGTGCTGTACAAGTCAAAAGCTCAACACTACCAGTTCGATAATGCTAAAGGGCATTATCTAATCAGGTTTCCTCCATATCTGGCACATTTAAATCCGACTGATAATATACGGGCCTAGGTGAAACGTGATACGGTAAAAAAAAAAAAAAATGCTCAGTGAGGTTGAAATGTTGACAAAAGAGGCCATTGCAAACGTGACGCCATAGGAATGGTTTCCCGTTGTCAGCCATATGAAAAAGGCAGTTGAGAAGATATGGATTAATGAACGGCCGTGACGAGTTTTGAGCAATATGTAACTTCTCTTGTTCCCATGCTAAAATCAGCTCCCTTTCTCAAAAAAACATAATTTACATATTTTGATCTCACTAACATTTAATGTAGTTGAAATTCTAACAGAATCCTGAAACAGCTGAGGGCAAGAGAGGTTAGTAGTTATGAAAATGTGCATTCCCGTGTAAAAGAAACTGTATAACTTTTTCAGTTATATTACCTCAAAACCCACAGCAATTCCCGTTTCACCAGTTATCGATGGTCCTTAAAAATTACATTATTTCACAGGAAAAAAACAGTAGTACCTTGACTATAGCGGTAGATATGAAGTTTCGCATATTAAGCATATGGTAAAATACTCACCTTTCTGCGTGCTATTGTTTGGTAAAATCTTTTTCGATATCTCAGACAGTTTATGAGATGCGAGGGATTTGTATTTCATTCTGGCTTTTTCACTAGCACGTGCGCTTGTGACGGTGGGCTTTGCATACATACCATTTCTCGATATTCGAGACAGATGGCGATATCTTTGAAAGTTAAAAAAATAATTCAATACTTTATCTAAATTTCGTATACAGTAACATGCGACCTAATACGCATCAAACGCGAATTGATAGTGACCCAATTTTTCGCTGCAAACGCTAAGAACTTCTTGGAGTAGTAGTCAACCTAATATCGGAAAATCACAATAACTATGACCATTAGCTAAGTGATAGGCAGTTCTTCATGAAGCTGACAAATTAAACTCTAACTTGCTGGAGATTCATAGTTTATTAGAGTTTATTACCTTTAAAATCGTTTGAGAAATATTGCAGATCGGTCCGCTTGCGCGTCTTTCTGCTCACGCAACCGAGCAAACCTGACAGGCTATGCGCCGAATAGGCTTGGCGTCATCGACACCTGCTGACGCGCTCAGCACATCATAACAACTACACTTCCCTCCACCTGCGCCGTACCAAACTGTCAAAAGTAGCAACTAATTTTAAAAGCACTATAATTATACACTATTGGCAATAAAGTTGCTACACCAGGAAGAAATGTAGACGATAAACGGGTATTCATTGGACAAATATACACTCCTGGAAATTGAAATAAGAACACCGTGAATTCATTGTCCCAGGGAGGGGAAACGTTATTGACACATTCCTGGGGTCAGATACATCACATGATCACACTGACAGAACCACAGGCACATAGACACAGGCAACAGAGCATGCACAATGTAGGCACTAGTACAGTGTATATCCACCTTTCGCAGCAATGCAGGCTGCTGTTCTCCCATGGAGACGATCGTAGAGATGCTGGATGTAGTCCTGTGGAACGGCTTGCCATGCCATTTCCACCTGGCGCCTCAGTTGGACCAGCGTTCGTGCTGGACGTGCAGATCGCGTGAGACGACGCTTCATCCAGTCCCAAACGTGCTCAATGGGGGACAGATCTGGAGATCTTGCTGGCCAGGGTAGTTGACTTACACCTTCTAGAGCACGTTGGGTGGCACGGGATACATGCGGACGTGCATTGTCCTGTTGGAACAGCAAGTTCCCTTGCCGGTCTAGGAATGGTAGAACGATGGGTTCGATGACGGTTTGGATGTACCGTGCACTATTCAGTGTCCCCTCGACGATCCCCAGAGGTGTACGGCCAGTGTAGGAGATCGCTCCCCACACCATGATGCCGGGTGTTGGCCCTGTGTGCCTCGGTCGTATGCAGTCCTGATTGTGGCGCTCACCTGCACGGCGCCAAACACGCATACGACCATCATTGGCACCAAGGCAGAAGCGACTCTCATTGCTGAAGACGACACGTCTCCATTCGTCCCTCCATTCAAGCCTGTCGCGACACCACTGGAGGCGGGCTGCACGATGTTGGGGCGTGAGCGGAAGACGGCCTAACGGTGTGCGGGACCGTAGCCCAGCTTCATGGAGACGGTTGCGAATGGTCCTCGCCGATGCCCCAGGAGCAACAGTGTCCCTAATTTGCTGGGAAGTGGCGGTGCGGTCCAGTACGGCACTGCATAGGATCCTACGGTCTTGGCGTGCATCCGTGCGTCGCTGCGGTCCGGTCCCAGGTCGACGGGCACATGCACCTTCCGCGACCACTGGCGACAACATCGATGTACTGTGGAGACCTAGGATAGTCTGCCGCGCTGACCACTCAGCTACCTGGGGCGGACTCGACTGCTAGTGATACGAGGCCGTTGGGATCGAGCACAGAGTTCCGTATTACTCTCCTGAACCCACCGATTCCATATTCTGCTAACAGTGATTGGATCTCGACCAACGCGAGCAGCAATGTCGCGATTCAATAAACCACAATCGCGATAGGCGACAATCGGACCTTTATCAAAGTTGGAAACGTAACGGTACGCATTTCTCCTCCTTACACGAGGCATCACAACAACGTTTTACTAGGAAACGCCGGTCAACTGCTGTTTGTGTATGAGAAATCGGTTAGAAACCTTCCTCATGTCAGCACGTTGTAGGTGTCACCACCTGCACCAGCCTTGTGTAAATGCCCAAAAAGCTAATCATTAGCATATCACAGCATCTCCTTCCTGTCGGTTAAATTTCGCGTCTGTATCGCGTCACCTTGGTGGTGTAGCAATTTTAATGGCCAGTAGTGTAGTTATTATTGCTACCAAGTGTGGTACACAACAGTTGCAGTAACAGTAAATTATACTTTCTTTAGTGAGACGAGGAGTGAGTAAGGACTATCCCCCCCCCCCCTCCCACCCTCAGACAGACACCTGTGAACCGCGGCCCCACCCTCCTGCTACCCGCGCCCGTGACACCCGACTCCATGTGTGCCTGCTGCAGGTGCCTCGGTGGGCGCCGACCGCACGGCGGGCGTTCCTGCGCTGAGCCAACGCGCGCGCTGCGCCGCGGGTCGGAACTCAAACAGGGCCGCCGGCGCGCGCGGCAGGCAGCACAGGCAGCGCGCGCGGGCGGCGGCCGCTGCGCTGCGGTTGCTCGCCCATTGTCGGCGCGCCGGCGTGTGTGCTTAGCCCGCAATTAGGCGGCCCGTATCGGCCGGCCGGCCTTCAATGATGCAGAGGGGGCCGGCGCATCGCTATTACCTCGCCTTAGCCCGCCTTAGCTCACCTCGGCTGGCGGCCGGAAGAAGGCTCGCTCGCTGGGTACACACCGGTGCCGGCGCCTATATTGCCCGCTCCGGCTGGCGCTCGATCTCATTACTGCGAAAGCAGGCCGGCGCTGCCGGGCGCCTTTTATTTTCGCTGCGTTTCCCCCCCGCCGCGGGCAGCCGCTAGCAGTCCCAGGGACGGAGCATTCTTCGTCTACCTACTTCGTCTGCCCCTTCGCGCGCTTTGTGGTCGGCCTTCCTGCATATTTGTCAACCTTTCGGACTTGTCCCTAAGCGTAGGGAGTTTTGGCTCTTCTTTCCAAAATTTAGGGACAAATTTCCGATCGCTCTGTAAAATATAGGGACTTTTTGTCTAAGAAATAGAAATTACAAAACAAGAAATTACGAAAGAAAATGATGCCAGACTCTATAGACTTAAACATTACATAACTCTATCATCATTGCATCTGGACGCTAACTTTATTTCTTTGTATAACGTTCCACATTTATTCCTTGCCGCACCCTACCACGATCCCTAGGCTTCCAAAGTATTCGGCGGCCGGCAGCCTTAGATAAAAGCAATAGACAATAATCGTAAATCCAGGTTGGAACTTAACAATATTACCAAAAGGATGGTAGCTCCTCACCATATAGCAGAGAAGCTGATTTCCAAATAGGCACAAAAAAGAGACTTTCAGAAAATGAGCTTTTGGCCAACAAGGCCAGAGACTGCGGTCAGTTATGTGTGAGTTGGGTTTGCGTGGGTATATATATATATATATATATATATATATATATATATATATATATATATATATATATGTGTGTGTGTGTGTGTGTTTGTGTGTGTGTGTGTGTGTGTATTTGTGTATATTCTATCTTCTACAAAGGGCTTGTTGCCCACAAGCACACTTTCTGACAGTCTTGTAACAAAAATATACAGTACAAGCTGCAGGACGCTTTCCTCACACGTAGCCGAAGGAATTACGTTATATGCACATGGGTCTGTAATCGCTTTGTTTCCACTCATATCGAGGAGGCCAACAGTAGCTATCTTTCCCAACAGCAATTTGAATATTTCGTTTCATAGTACTGGCTGTGTACAGAATTTTTAATAAAGGCGATTTTTTTACTACCCAATAGCATAAAACGTGATTAGCTTCTTTTTTCCATCAGTCGCGAATGTTGGTAGTGGGACTAACCTGTGTGTGTCACCCCACATTCCATTGTTGCCGGATGTATCCAAGATCGTGGCAATAACGTCATTCAAGATGGCGGCCTGTAGACTTGGCAACAATGCATAACGGCATCCAAGATGGCGGATTTTTGAAGGAAGTTGGAATTTTGCTTGGAAGAAGGTCAATTGGGCTACCTCTGCTAACCTAACCCTCCACAAAAAGGGCAGGAAATTCAAATTCCAGCAGGATAATACATCACACCACAAAAATGGCGGGAAAATTGACCAATTGGGCTACGTCCACTAACCTAACCCCTTCCCCAGAAAAATTGGTGAGAAGTTTAAATTCCAATAGGAAAATGCACTACAACGCTCTTAGCACTATTAAGCAAAGAAAATTGCAGGAAAATAGCTCACTTCACCTACCTCCACTCACCTAAGTCCGCCGACTGCAATCTCTTCCTATGAACTGGCATCAACTTTTAATTTTTGTGGGAAACAAATTTCAATTCTCATATGTTTAGTAAACTAACAAAATGGCGCCCTAGAAAAGCCACTTTAGTAACCTCAGTCACCAGACTGCCACCACCTCCTAAGGATTCGTGGGTAAAGGACTCTGACATAAGACTTTAATTAAACAATTCCATGCATGTGTGTTCACCACAAGGTCAGGACTCCAACTGACTTAGTACACATCTCCACCACCAGAGGGCGCTCTCATCGATGATGTAATCCAATATGACGACACCCAGTGTATTCACCACGAGATCTGGACTCCAACTGACTTAGTACAGAGCACCACCACAAGAGGACGCCACTATGACGTCATCCAAGATACCGACTTGACGTCAATCAAGATGGCTGCACCCAAATGTATCCACCACGTGGTGTAAGATTGTACACTTGGCCTACCTCCACTTACCTAGCCCCCTCCCCAATAAAAATCGCGCAAAGTTTAACATGGTAATGCAGCACACCCACGATAATGGCAGAAGAAACGGATTTGTCTTTATTATTATTTAAACAATATCATGCAGGTGTGTTCACTGATACGTCCGGACTCCAACTGGCTTATTTCTTATTCTCGTCAGCAGAGGGAGCCACCCTTGCGTCAGAACATGACGTATGTACCGTTATTCAAGGTGGCTGCACCCACTGTGTCCAACACCACGAGGTCCAGAGTCTACTTCATATAGCCTGCACGAAAGTACGCCACCGCCACGTCGGGTGATGACACAAGATCGTCTGCTTTCTCTCGCGATGCCTCATCGGCCCGCATACGCCCAACCTCTTTCGTCGCACACCCTCAGACGCCACTTCCATACAAGCTACGGTTCGAGAGAGGAAAAATAGACAATTATTGTGAAGGTTGTTTGGTGAGTCCTCTGCCGGGCACTTAGGTGTGATTTGCGGAGTATCCATGTTTAAAATGTAGACCCTGAATGCAAGACGCAGTTTTTTACTGAAAGTAAGTAGGGGGTCGTCTTTCATTAGCTGCACACGATATGGAGTTTTTATTTCTTCCACACAGAATCTCGAGCTTCCGTTAAGCATTAACTCTACTGTCTGCCACACGCGCAACTTTGACCTTCAATGTAGGCATGCGCTTTGAACATTTTAATATGATAGAAGTACAGGATGTTTCACAATGTTCTCACGATTTCATATGTGAATAACGCAGTCTCAAAGCAAGATACAGCGACGGTGGTGGCGTCCGCTAATATTCAGGAGTGTCAGGTTTCATGCCATTTGCAGGTCAGTAATCATGTCATACTGGCCGAAGCAACATCGTCCGTTAGCGATGGAGTGCTATTTTTCGCAGTGGCGAATCTGTCATCCGCGAGCAACGTGTCTTTCATAAGCATTTCAAGATTCAGCCGCGATAAGCAATTCCTTTTCGCGGAACAGTGTTGAACTGAGTAAGAAACTTCCATGCAGCTACCACGCATCGAATCGAAATTCAACCGACCTGGCCGCACTATCTAGAACAGTCCTCGCTCGCCTGAGTTAACTGTGCCAACCTTTTATCTATGGGCTTATTTGAAGGCAACAGTGGACGCCGACCCGCCGAGGAACTTGTAACAGTTAAAAGATCGAATTCAGGATGAGATTTCCGGAGGTCCTCCAGAAATAACGAAATATGAGTTCAGAAACTGGGTGAAACGCGTCGAGTACTGTGTTGCTACGAAAGGTCGTCATTTGTCCGATATTTCGTAAGTAAACTTGAATATATGTTGTACTTTGTGTGAAATATTGAACTCAGTTTCGCAATTAGTTTGTGGGTTATTGAAATTTTAAATCGTGAAAACGTTATGAAACACCCCGTATTTATGGCGGCAAAATTTTATCAGTTCCTTTTTTACTTCAGAGATCCCACTTCTAAATTGCGTTTACACCTGGATGCAGCTGTTACGATGTCGCAAATTTCAAAATATTGGTTGTTCGGCATGCTGGAGCACCAATCATTTGTACTGCTTAAGCCAATGTCTGCAGGTGGCGGATGGAGAAAGGACGCCTGTAAACTCCGGCGTCTGCTAGGAAAGCTTTTAGTGACCGACAAAGTGTGGAAGGTGTAGGTATACATACAAGGTAAAATTTTGCAAGAAAATTTTATATTGAACCAGAGATGGTCAAATGTATTCTCTATTGTGTAGTAGCGTCGCTGCTCAATAGCTATCGCTCGTTCAAGGTGGTATGAGTAATGTGTTCGAGTAACTTTAGAGATGTATGGAGGACTCTCAAGTGTAAGGGCATATTGTATCTGATGTGTGCTGGATATATATTTACTCGCTACGGGCGGTAATGATTTTTTTATGTTCAAGATGCCGTACTGGTAATAATTAAGTTAAAGAAAGTTGTTCTGTTAGCAATGCAATGCGCGTGTTCATAAGTGACGGTTGAGACGATATGTGTTACGTAAATTAATGCACTTTTAGTATGGTTTAAATTTACTGTTTAAAGTTATTGGCAATTTACGCTCTCGCAGTCAGAAAAGTTCAGTACAAGGCAAAGCGCATAAGCGACGAGATAAAATAAAAGTTGGCATGCCATCCCCATTCTAACAGATGTGTTGCAGGCTACAGTCAGTTACGTTACTTCAAACGTTTTGAGTAGACGTTTCGAAAATATCGCGGAAACAATGGCGTTTCTGTACGAGGAACGTAAAGAAGGATTGGCAGTTTCTCGCGATGCCATACGAACTAAGCCACTTGAACTGGCACAGTAACTCGGTGCCCAATTTAAAGCTAGTGTGAGCGCTGTACAAGGATGATGACTATGGATTTGTACGGCGACGCCGAACAGCCCATGCTCGGCGTCACCCAGTATCGTATGTGCGGAACTTGTTCTAGAATTAGCGACACATTATTAGACTGTGAAACGGATATGTTTACCACTTAGAGGAAATCGGAAACGCTGACGAGACTCCATGCCATACAGCACAACCGCTGATGAAAAAGGTGCCAAAAGTGTATTGGTTCGCATACAAGCAATGAGAAATGGCGATCACCATGATGTTGGGTGTGCTTGCTGACAGAATAAAGATGCGACCCTACCTTACCATCAACCGTAAAAGTATGCCGAAGGACAAGCTTCCACCTGATGTCATATTTCGTTGCAATGGGAAAGGATTGATTACGAATTAGTTTTTCATGGACTGGCTCCATACAATCTGAAGTAGAGGCCAGGTGCTCTTCTAAGGAATAATGGGACTTTTCAAGCGGCAGAAGGCAGAAAACGTGAAATTAAAGTCGTCGTCATTCCAGTATTAATAGTTTCGTCACTACATGTGGTGACATGTGATGATGAATAAGCCATTTAAACACCATCTGAATCAGCTTTAAAGCAATTGGCTACTTCAAAGTGGTCACGCATCTGACCTGTATCGGGAAGTTGATGAAGCCTTCAGTATCTCCAATTGCCGAAAAGATCCAGACTGCTTGAACACTCATATTCAGTGTATCAATTGTGAACTGCTTTAAGCAGTGCTGTGTAAGAAGTGCTTTATATGGGTGAGAAAAGGATCTACGAGAGGGCCCCGTCAGATCTATCTACTGCTTATGTGCCACTAGTCTTCCAGAAGGAAATGTGTCTTTTATATGGATATGTCTTTTCTTTTCTTTAATACCTTGTAAGGTGCTTCTAGATTTCCTTTAGCACGCGTACGGCATAACACCCTCCGATGAAAATACTTAAAACTATGAAACGATCTATGCTATCTTATACTATTTGATGCGCTGATTACGAATATGTATAGATTATTATGATTAACTATATTTATAATGAATGTGTCACCTAATTTTAATTTCAGAGACTAAGGGATCAGTGATGACTCAGCAGTTTCAATTAAGGCGCCAAAGTTAAAGTCCGACTACAGAACTCCGTATGGGACTTAGTCTCTGAAACTGAAATTAGGTGACTCATTGATTATAGATATAGTTAATCATAATAATATATATATATTCGTAATCAGCGCATCAAATGGCATTCTCTTATTACGAGTATACAACATAAGTGCAGAAGGCGACATATATGCAGATTTACCAAAGTCTTTATTAGCAAATTCAGCTAAATGATAATTCGTCGTAGGCGGTCTACAGTGTATAAAACGATCGAGAACATCGAGTTTGCAACAACATCTGGTGATAATAAGAACCGCATACCAGTTAAATCTGTTGCCGCTACGGCAGTTGTTGATGGACCTTGTGTATTTGTCGGATGTAGAGTTAATTTTAGCATTGATATTAATGACACTTTTGATCATGGTAATGGGTGGCTTACAGGAGCTATTGTACGAGGTGGGTCTGGCACTCCATCTGTACCAGGACTAGAAAGTTTTGTTGACAGAGACATAATTGCCTATCGTACTTATCATTTAGCTGAATTTGCTAATAAAGACTTTGGTAAATCTGCATATATGTCGCCTTCTGCACTTATGTTGTATACTCGTAATAAGAGAATCACCACATGTCCTTTTTCCTATCATTTAACTTTAACATTAAGATGTTTCTATCCCAGACTGTCACTTGCTGCTTGGTAGACGAACCCGTTGAGCACGGAGACGTCGGGAGGGTAGCGCGAGAGACAGAGATGACCATATTCCAGGTCCAAGGGCAGTCCTCACCGAGAAGCTGCGACGACATCGTCCCTAGTTATCCTCCAAGTAACCTCCTCAAGACTTTGCACACCCAACTGCCCCATAACACTCCCCATTGCAGTGTGAGGGAATAGTGATCTGTGAAATGTAAATACACTGCGACATATAGATTCAGCGTGAATACTTCTGTCATACCTTCACAAAGTGGGTTTTCGCCGGGTATAGAAAAATGTTTTACCCGCGTTCAAATTTTAATCATTAAGGGGTAAGGCCCCAATCATAAACGTATTTTGCTTCTCTGAACATTTACTTCCGAATTTGCTTTGTTGGACCCTTTAGAATTGCAGAGTAGGTAGAAGGTACCTGCACAAACATCAAACACTGCAGGGCAAGATTCTTACATGTGTAGTATATGTATTTTCATTTTAAATTTTAATCTTTATATGCACCACTGATGCCAATGTTTATATTCCAATGGCGTTATCATGATCCTTCCTTTGTTCAAAAATGGTTCAAATGGCTCTGAGCACTATGGGACTTAACTTCTGAGGTCATCAGTCACCTAGAATTTAGAACTACTTAAACCTAAGTAACTTGAGGGCATCACACACATCCATGCCTGAGGCAGGATTCGAACCTGCGACTGTAGCGGTCTCGCGGTTCCAGACTGTAGCGCCTAGAAGCGCGCCCGGCCCTTCCTTTGTTCGTAGGATTAAATTGCACATGTATACACAGACATAAGTTCGAAAATAAAAACAATTGGTCTTGTGAAAATTCACAAGCTAAAGTAAATTCATCTCCCGTTATGTATTTTGCCCATTTTTTTAGTGTGTGTATTTGATATGCAGTTATTTTGAAATGGGTTAAGAAAAGTGGTCTCTATCTTAACAGCTTGAGATAAGATATCACTGTATTCTGTAAATTTACTCTTTTAGAGATCACTATGAAGTTTTTAAGATAATGCGTGGGAATAACCTTCAATCGTGAGTCTACTTCGGCTGATTTGCTTCTCGAGAGGGGTGTTGTAATGAGAGTCCATCAGAGCCTTCTTGTATATATTTATACGTCTATAGAGAGATCTTCATCCCTATATGATACTATCTGATGCTTGTGTTGCACTAGTCTCTCAGAAAAAAGAGTTTCGTTAACATGGATATATAATTTTTTCTTTCAGTTCCTTTGGTACACAGGAGTAATCACCCTGGTGATAGTGAGAATAATTTCATATGCAGATTAAATATCATTCTTGAGTTTTTCACTCACAATATGCTCGATACATATGGCAGAACAAAAAGACTTTGGCTTCCCAGACTGGTGGTGTAGATAATTATCAGTGTATAATGTAAGTTTACTAAACAAATTTGAATTTTATATCGTTCATGAGTATTTGGGAATTTGAAATCGGTGTGCAGAGTCTGAGCCCATTCTTCGTCAACCTATAGTAAATTTGTGCACATACAGTGCTTGAGTATTAAACGACATGCATTCCCAATTTCTACTGAATTTCCTGTTGTAAATCTATGCTTTTCATTGTGGGAATTTCAATTTCTTAACCACATGTGAGCAGCATAAAGTGTATTGCATCTTTACAATCAATCAGTAGATTGATTCCAGTCTGTTGCGTGGAATATGTATTTGCTTAGCCAAATTAGTTGGCGATTCAAGAACTGAGGAGTCCAAAGCACTGTTTGTGGAAATTTGTCGTATTTAGTTCGTCCTTTTATTACTCTTCTAACAGATCTTTGAGAGATGAAGTAGTGAAGGCAGCAGAGGACCTAGTACGTAAAAAGACGAGGGCTAGTAGAAATCCTTGGGTAACAGAAGAAATACTGAGTTTAATTGATGAAAAGAGAAAATATAAAAATGCAGTAAATGAAGCAGGCAAAAAGGAATACAAACGTCTCAGAAACGAGATCTACAGGAAGTACAAAATGGCTAAGCAGGGATGGCTAGAGGACAAATGTAAGGATGTAGAGGCTTATCTCACTAGGAGTAAGATAGATACTGTCTACAGGAAAATTAGAGAGGTCTTTGGAGAAAAGAGAACCACTTGTATGAATATCAAGAGTTCAGATGGAAACCCAGTTATAAGCAAAGAAGGGAAAGCAGAAAGGTGGAGGGAGTATATATAGGGGTCTATACAAGGGCGATGTACTTGAGGACAATATTATGGAAATGGAAGAGGATGTAGATGAAGATGAAATGGGAGATACGATACTGCGTGAAGAATTTGACACAGCACTGAAAATCCTGAGTCGAAACAATGGCCCGGGAGTAGACAACCTTCCATTAGAACTACTGACGGCTTTGGGAGAGCCAGTCCTGACTAAACTCTACCATCTGGTGAGCAAGTTGTATGAGACAGGCGAAATACCCTCAGACTTCAAGAAGAATATAATAATTCCGATCCCAAAGAAAGGAGGTGCTGACAGATGTGAAAATTACCGAACTATCAGTTTAATAAGTCACGGATGCAAAATAGTAACGCGTATTCTCTACAGACGAATGGAAAAACTGTTAGAAGCTGACCTCGGGGCATATCAGTTTGGATTCCGTAGAAATATTGGAACACGTGAAGCAATACTGACCCTACGACTTACCTTAGAAGCTAGATTAAGAAAAGGCAAACCTACGTTTCTAGCGTTTGTAGACTTAGAGGAAGCTTTTGACAATGTTGAATGGGATACTCTCTTTCAAATTCTGAAGGTGGCAGGGGTAAAATACAGGGAGCGAAAGGCAATTTACAATTTGTACAGAAACCAGACGGCAGTTATAAGAGTCGAGGGGCACGAAAGGGAAGCAGTGCATGGAAAGGGAGTGACAAATGGTTGTAGCCTCTCCCCGATGTTATTCAATTTGTATATTGAGCAAGCAGTGAAAGAAAAAAAGAACAATTTGGAGTTGGTATTAAAATCCATGGAAAAGAAATAAAAACCTTAAGGTTCGCCGATGACATTGTAATTCTATCAGAGACAAAAACCGTTCTAATGGCTCTGAGAACTATGGGACTTAACATTTATGGTCATCAGTCCCCTAGAACTTAGAACTACTTAAAACTAACTAATCTAAGGATAGAACACAACACCCAGCCATCACGAGGCAGAGAAAATCCCTGGCCCCGCCGGGAATCAAACCCGGGAACCCGGGTGTGGTAAGCGAGAACGCTACCGCACGACCACGAGATGCGGGCTATCAGACACAAGAAAGGATTTGGAAGAGCAGTTGAACGGAATGGACAGTGTCTTGAAAGGAGGGTATAAGATGAACATCAACAAAAGCAAAACGAGGATAATGGAATGTACTCGAATTAAGTCGGGTGGTGCTGAGGGAATTAGATTAGGAAATGAGACACTTCAATAAGTAAAGGAGTTTTTCAATTTGGGGAGCATAATAACTGATGATGGTCGAAGTAGAGAGGATATAAAATGTAGACTGGCAATGGCAAGGAAAGCGTTTCTGAAGAAGAGAAATTTGTTAACATCGAGTATTGATTTAAGTGTCAGGAAGTCGTTTCTCAAAGTATTTGTATGGAGTGTAGCCATGTATGGAAGTGAAACGTGGACGATAAATAGCTTAGACAAGAAGAGAATAGAAGCTTTCGAAATGTGGTGCTACAGAAGAATACTGAAGATAAGGTGGATTGATCACGTAACTAATGAGTAGGTATTGAATAGGATTGGGGAGAAGAGAAGTTTGTGGCACAACTTGACTAGAAGAAGGGAGCGGTTGGTAGGACATGTTCTGAGGCATCAAGGGATCACCAATTTAGTATTGGAGGGCAGCGTGGAGGGTAAAAATCGTAGAGGGAAACCAAGAGATGAATACACTAAGCAGATTCAGAAGGATGTAGGTTGCAGTAAGTACTGTGAGATGAAAAAGCTTGCACAGGATAGAGTAGCATAGAGAGCTGCATCAAACCAGTCTCAGGACTGAAGACCCCAACAACAACAAAAAATCTTAAAACCTTCAGCATTCTTGAATCGTTTGACGCTTTACTATATTTCTGTAAATTTTGTCGAAGGTATAACTGGGGCTTTTCTTTGTATGTCCTGTGCCACATGCGAGCACATGTTGATATAACCACTTTTTAGCTGGCTTCCCTAGCTAAGACAGTCTCTACTGAATAGTCATTGTGTTTTGTGGTAGCAACATCGCGGTGCTGATGTCGGTGTGTTTGGTGCGTTGTAATATGAGCGGGTGTACGAGCGCTAGATTCGTTTTCCTAATATATGTTCGCCTTGATTTCCCATATAACCCACATTATTGTTCGATTTGGTGCCCTGAAGTATTTCATTCAATTCTCGAGTAAATTAGGGAACCACACCAACTAATTATTTTGTGAATGCTGTCGTTCTATCTGTACTTGGTTCACGTTCAGTCACATTGTTTCATAAATCATTCGGCCAATATGTTGAAAAGTATTTCGTGATTTCTATATTACAATCCCATCCCCTTTTTCTAGTGTGTTTGTGCAAGAACGGATTGAAAACCTCATTAATGTGTCAGCAGTCATGCTGTGCCTCCTTGGTTAATATGTTACATGTAAAAGATAGTTATCCATTGCGCTTTCTTTTTAAATGATTATCAGAGGCAAGCAGTGACTGGGCCTATCGTTAAATCTTAGGGTGAAGGAGCTCTCTCTAAAATGACATAACTATTTCAGTCGATCTTCCAGTTGCACATTTTAGTAATAACACATACGTTTCATCTACCAAGGGAAGATGCAATATAGCCATGACAGTGGTAGTGACAATGCACGTTATGTGGACCATTCCAGATATCCAAAAGCATCTCTATCTGATTAAGGAAGGTCTTTATCTGATTTTATTCCTATGAACGCGTAGTTTCACTGTCTCCACCTGTTGCCCATTATAAGGTAAACATTTGCAAATTTTCAAGATAAATCTAATATGTACTTAAATGTTTTTCTGTAATTCCTTGTTGAACAATCTGGGTCGTCTTGGTTTTGGAAATATGTACAGATATAACGGCCGTGATTCGGAATTGCACGATTACTCGACGGCTATTTGGTGTGACGTGAGCGGAACTTTCCGGGCGAAGGCCACAACACAGCAGGCCCAAATCGGAGCAAGTGCAGCTTGTCGCCATCTTCAGATCTCGACAAAGTTCGAACCATTGGCAGGAGCAACGCGGGAGGATCATACCGACACACCGCACATACAGTTAGCTTTGGTGCACTGACTGCAGAACGAGGGGTGAAAAAATCTACTCACGACGTCAGTGTGGCAGGAACAGAAGCCACGTGTGCTTCCAGAAGGACTGCACCACGAGAATATCGTTGCGTTCTTCGACTGCCTCCGACGAATATACATACGCCAATAGTTAAAATCCTGTCGGAGGTTACAGCCACAAAAAAATGTGTGCGAAATCATATGGGACTCAACTGCCAAGGTCATGAGTCCCTAAGCTTACACATTACTTAACCTAAATTATCTTAAGGACAAACACACACACCCATGCCCGAGGGAGGACACGAACCTCCGCCGGGACCAGCCGCACAGGGTTAGAGCCACATATCGTAGAGTTCAGATTATCAATGTTGTTGAAACAATGCATTAGAGCAACAGACAATAGGAACTTGCGTGGTGCAGAGCCAGAGTGATACGGGGCACTCGGCGGAAGTCTGTTGCAGCCATCGGTGAGTCTCGATTCTGTCTGTTGCTGTCAGATCGACGCTACAGTGACCGTAGGCGGCACGGCGAACTGTCATACGAAGCAGCTATTCTCGAGAGCCATACATGTCTAACTTCTGCAACCATGGTGCGGCAGTTGTTGGATATGACTACAGGCCCGTTGTGGTAATTGGTCGATGGTTGGTTGCACGTTCACCAGTGTGTGTCAAGATTGGTAAACTGTGTTGTCACATTCTGAATGACCATAGCACAGCATGATTCATTCCAGGAGGATAACACGAGACTCCACGCTGTGACAAGCGGATCCACCTTTGGCTGGCCTGTCTGATCCCCGCATTTGTCACATATAGAGTTTTCGATACAGTGGGAAAACGTATACTTTCCTACCAGTCACAATCAGCTGACACAGCATGTGTTCTAGGCATGGGAAAAATTCATCAAGGCAACAATCGTAGACTATTTGTTTCCAAGAGACACTGAATAAAAACGTCACCTCAAACTGATGTCGATGAGATATAGCAGCTCCGAATAGTATGAAAGTTTAATTATTTAATATCAATTATATCATGATAATTTGCAAAACGTTTTACAAATATCGAACTGGTGCTTCATGGTGAAACACTTTCCTTCCTGTGCTACTGCAGCCACTGTTACCGTCCACAGTAGAGACTGCCTTTGCGCGAGCTGGCACTCCAGATCAAACTACGTTGAATGCCAACGTCGAAATCATCGTTATCCGGCGTTTAGCAGCCACTGAAACGTGAAGATCTTCTCTTGACTAGCCTAAGAAGTTTTAAGTCTGCTAGAAGAAAGTTATAGCTTTAGAGAAACATAGACAATATCTACAAGAATCAACAACGAACAAAGCGAATGGGAAGCAAATTGAGAATGCACGGCTTAAAATGGCCATCAGGTAGTCTCCTCTACTGTCCATCATGTCAATGGAAGAGGCAGTGAAGGAAGAAACGAAAGGATAACAAGTGAGGAAAAAAATAAATCTGTAACTGTATCAACGATTAGATGCGCTGATTTCTTTGTTATTCTCAGTGAAACTTTGGAAGAATTACAGATTTTGTGTAATGGAACGAATATTACTGAGTGAAGACAATGGATTTAAAGTGAACGAAAGAGAGATAACATTATAGAGGTGCAGCACATATCAGACTAGCGAGAAACTCAAAACCAGAATTTGGGAAGTCATTGTAGACTGACTCAGTGAATTTTAAAGTTAAAAGCAGGATAGCACAAGCACAGAGACACAAGTGGTGTGAAGAGCTACCACACTGGATCATAAATGACTGAAATGAGTGATCTGAAGTTACGAATCACGCTATACCCTGTCCCAATTCGATTGGAGCCTTTGGGTTTGGAGAATGGCTGGAATACGTCAACATCATGTGTAGTGTCAACAGTAAAGTATGGAGGAGATGGTTTCACGATATGGGCGTGTTTTCATGGTTAGAGTGTGGTCCCATTATTAAGAAGATGATACATGCGGAAGGATATGTACAAGGACTATTAGGAAAGTAACGTTCCGATGGGGTGCGAAATGGAAAACACAGTGAAAATCCGATGAAGCTTTGCACAGATGTATTGGGTAGTGTCTCCCGTATTCCTGTCGATCGCGTCACGTCGCTCTTTTCATTCCGAGCTCACAGTGAGCATGTTAAGATGCTTAGAACAATAGTGTTTCCCGCCAAGTATGAGGCCTGGGGAGAGATTTCGCTGGTAATCATGCAGCCCACATAACATAACTGTCATATGTTTCCTTCTGCATGACAATTCTCGGCAGCACCCAGAAGGGGCAATGAAGATGCTCATGCAGCGTTTTCGATGCGAAATGTTTGATTACCCACAGTAGAGCCCGTAGTTGATTCTCTCTGAATTTCTTCTTTGCTCATATGAACCACTAGCTATGAAGACAATGTTCTGGCAGAGACGAGCTGAAGACTAGCGTAACGAATTGGCAGGAGAAACAGGCGGCTTCCTTCTATGTAGAGAGTATTGGAAGGCTGATACAACGCTACAACAAATATCTAAATCGGAGCGGCGACTATGTAGAGAAGTAATTGGAAGGTGTTGCTAACCGTTGCAAATAAAAGATTTTTGATTCTCGTAGGGGTTTCCATTGTGCGACCGATCGGACCTTACTTTCCGAATAGGCCTCTTATTTTACTTATTTGTGTACTGCATACAACAGAGGATCTGCCTGTGGTCGATGATTGCTAGCATCAGCATGACAACGCACACAGCCATACAGAAATATGCTGTCAAGAACTGAGATCTGAACTGTATTGAACACCTTTGTGTGAGGTAGAAGTCGACTTCGGTATAGACCATACTGTTCAATACCACTATCTAACTCTGGTTTCGTCTCTTGAGGAAGAATCGTCCGCTATTGCTCCATTGACGTTCAGACACCTCACTGAAAATGCATCGTGTTCTAGTTATGAAGGTTAAGGCTGCCACATCCCACGTTAATGTCGACAGATAGGTTTCGCAAGCTTTTGATCACATAGTGCACAGAGCTAATACAGTAGGATGTCTTGTGTAATTGCAAGGGAGGACATACTGTCCGGTCACCCTACATCAATGGGAAGACTGATGACTCTCGTTGCCTTCCTCGGCCCTCACTTGCCCCCCCCACCCCCCCTCCCACCAATCTCCCTGCCCCACGAGAAAAAAGGCAATGCGTTACGTCTTCACCAAGTGGTACACAGTATACAATTTGGTTGCGCATGTTCTCGTTCAGGAAGTCATCTCGGTCTTCCACCGGGTCGTCATTTTCGTCCTCCCTTAACTCTCGGAATCCAACAAAATAACCCGATCCGTAATTTTCAGTCGCCCAGCTACACATCCCGCCACCTTTAGACCTTTTCATTGTGGCCATAATTAAGTCTTAGGCTTCAGTCTGTCCCTGGATCCATTTGTTTATTTTCCTTCCCTTCTAATTATTTCCAAGACGGATCTCTCTATTACTCGCTAGTACTCCTTTCCTCGTCATACGTGTTATAACCATAACAATAATGTGACAAACTTCAATGGTAATCCTATATGTGTACATGTCGTACATGTGGAAGGTTTCAGAATAGAACCATTATTTTCAATGACACGAAATTCGTCAATTTTGAACTCAAGAAAGTTATAAACCGTGTACACTGCTGTTTATAGATTTAAGTTAGGCGGAACTTATAAAACATGTAGACTACGCTGCAATTTACTGTTTATAGACACTTTCTACATTTCTAATTAAAACATCAGAATCACGCAGTGATATCAAGCATGTCTAGTTTCTGGATTTTATTCTCAGACCTTGTTAATTTGTCGAGAGGGATGTTATCCTGCGAAGCGTATACACCTCTTCTTGGCACCTCCCCTTGTCATTTTCATCCACTGTGAACAATAACTGCCGTCCTGGTGTGGACGATGTTGTTAACTTTAAATCACTGCTTGACCTATATATCTACTGTAATTTCTTGGCAGATTACAGATAAGTGCTAGAGCGGGACTCGAATCAAATTCTGCCCTTTGACAGGGACTGATTTTAGCGAATGAGCCATCCACGCATGGGCCACGACCCGCGCTCACAGGTACTGGCAGAAGCAAACCTTTGATGGTAAGTCTTGAGTCATGGCATGTTGTGTCAGTCGGTAAGAGCATTTGCCAAGAAAGGCCAGAATGTGGCTTGCAGTCGCTTCTGGTCTTTATGCGAGCTCTTATTCAGCTTTGCAGTTCTTGAGAGACTTGTTAAATGTCGCCCTGAGGAATATCGTGCGAAATTCTTTTCCAATTGGCGTGATAGATGTTCAGAATTCCGAGGTGCTTGGAGGAGTCATCCGACGACCCTGCCGGCAAAAATAGGGTTTTGATAAACACTAAGAAAAGCAGTAGAAACTCTCGCCGTGTGGGGATGGGAATTATCTTGAGCAAATGTAAGTCCAGCATTGCTTGCCATGAGAACAACAAATGGGAACGTAGAACACCGTCGACGTACCGCTGTGTTGTAAGGATGCCGCAGATGAGAACCGGAGCGATCCTGCTATGAAAGGAAATGACATCCCAGACCGTCACTCTTGGTTCGGGCCATACAGCGGACGACAGACAGGTCGGTATCCAACCGCCGTATGGGGCGTCTCCAGACGTGTCTTCGGCATATAATCTCATTGACTAGAGTGGAAGTGTCTTCAGCGATGAAACGCGCTTCCAACCGGGCCTCGATGACACGTCGGGAAACGCCTCAGATTGAGAACTCTTGGAGCATTGTGTGCAGCACCCTCCAACAGACAGGGATTTTGACGACATGAGGCGCAATTTGGAGAGAATTTGGCACGAAATCTTTCATGAGGACATTCAGCCAAGCCCAATAATTGCTTGCATAACGGCTAGATGTGTATCAGCGCGTTATTAACTTGCTCAATTTGTTGGTGTTGAATAAACTATAAAAGACTTCTAGAATTGCAATTATTTTTTTGTATGTACATGCACCACTACATCACATCTACTGACTTCTCCACATTCGCACTATTCCTTCGTGATATATCGCTTTTTCATTTTATTTTTTTTAATTTTTGTCGTAGGCCGTATTTTCTGGAAAGTATTACCCACAGTATTTCCTTTGGCAAATCGAATCTGTTACTAACAGAAGCACCAATTACAGTTTTCAGGCTGATCGTTGTGGCCGAATGGTTCTAGGCGCTTCAGTCTGGAACAGCGCAACCACTACGGTCGCAGGTTCGAATGCTGCTCAACTGGCTCTGAGCACTATGGGACTTAACTTCTAAGGTCATCAGTCCCCCTAGAACTTAGAACTACTTAAACCTAACTAACCTAAGGACATCACACACATCCATGCCCGAGGCAGGATTCGAACCTGCGACCGCAGCGGCCGCGCGGTTCCAGACTGTAACGCCTTTAACCGCTTGGCCACCACGGCCGGCTCGAATGCTGCCTCGGGCATGGATGTGTGTGATGTCCTTAGGTTAGTTGCGTTGAATCAGGTTTAAGTTCTAGGGGACTGATGGCCTCAAATGTAAAGTCTCATAGAGATCAGAGCCATTTGAACCATTTGAACAGTTTTCAACTCAGATGGTAGAGCACTTGCCCGCGAAGGGCAAAGGACCCGAATTCGAGTCTCGGTCGGGCACACAGTTTTAATCTGCCAGGAAGTTTCATATCAGCGCACACTCCGCTGCAGAGTGAAAATCTCATTCCGGAAACATCCCCCAGGCTGTGGCTAAGCCATGTCTCCGCAGTATCCTTTCTTTCAGGAGTGCTAGTTCTGCAAGGTTCGCAGGAGAGCTTCTGTAAAGTTTGGAAAGTAGGAGACGAGATACTGGCAGACGTGAAGCTGTGAGAACCGGGCTTGAGTCGTGCTTTGGAGTCTCAGATGGTAGAGCACTTGCCTGCGAAAGGCAAAGGTCCCGAGTTCGAGTCTCGGTCGGGCACACAGTTTTAATCTACCAGGAAGTTTCATATCAGCACACACTGCGCTGCAAAGTGAAAATCCCATTCTGGAATAAACCTGATGTAAATAAACCCAAACGTAATAATTCGTCAGCAGCCGTAGCACATGAACGCTGGTGTTACGCTCTTGGAAGTAGGTCCTACTTTGTATTAGGTATCTTACTACTATGTTACTGTGAACGAAACTTTAAGATATTCTAATGTATGACAGACACCAACGCTTCGCTTAATCACATTTCAGCAACGTAATTTTTATTTCAAAAATAGTGCACGTTTGCAGTCATTGTACTAACGGGCTCTGTTTCGTTGTTAATATGTACTGTGAAAATGTCTGACGCTACATACCAGTACAATTCTTTTTATTTTTTTGAGGGGGGGGATTTGCTAATCGATACATATCTAATAATTATTTTAATTCAAAACGAATGTCTTCTTGTTTCTAATAACATACTGCAAGCCAAATTCCAGATATCATTGGAAATATAAATTCTTAACTATCGGTATTGTAGATTGTTAATAACGGTTGTTTAAATTAAGAAAACATTAAAACTTAATTTTTTGAACAAAAATGATTATTAAATACTCTTTATTTGGACTGTGTGTGGCACAATAGCAGGCATGTGGCCTTACACGAACCAGAATGACAAGCGTCATGGAGAACAATTATTTTCAGTCACTAAGCACACCATTATAATGGTGCAATTTCACGGCTGCCGCCGTACCACTGCAACATGAACCCATCAGAACAAATCTGGAGCCTAACTGTCGCAAGAAACGACATTTAAGCTGCGAGACATACTGGAACTAAGGCGCAAAGCTTCGGCTCACGTCGCTGTCGAACGCTGGCGGGTACAGAAAGGGACGTCATAAAAGAAGAACGTGTAGCGTTTTGTTGGCTTCGTGGATTCACTTGATCGGCTAGTTATCAGTGTAGCAGATGATAGTTTCGGTACTGTAATGTTTTTCTCTTCCCCCCATGAACTATGGACCTTGCCGTTGGTGGGGAGGCTTGCGTGCCTCAGCGGTACAGATGGCCGTACCGTAGGTGCAATCACAACGGAGGGGAATCTGTTGAGAGGCCAGACAAACGTGTGGTTCCTGAAGAGGGGCAGCAGCCTTTTCAGTAGTTGCAGGGGCAACAGTCTGGATGATTGACTGATCTGGCCTTGCAACATTAACCAAAACGGCCTTGCTGTGCTGGTACTGCGAACGGCTGAAAGCAAGGGGAAACTACAGCCGTAATTTTTCCCGAGGACATGCAGCTTTACTGTATGATTAAATGATAATGGCGTCCTCTTGGGTAAAATATTCCGGAGGTAAAACAGTCCCCCATTCGGATCTCCGAGCGGGGACTACTCAAGACCATGTCGTTATCAGGAGAAAGAAAACTGGCGTTATACGGATCAGAGCGTGGAATGTCAGATCCCTTAATCGGGCAGGTAGGTTAGAAAATTTAAAAAGGGAAATGGATAGGTTAAAATTAGATATAGTGGGAATTAGTGAAGTTCGGTGGCAGGAGGAACAAGACTTCTGGTCAGGTAACTACAGGGTTATAAACACAAAATCAAATAGGGGTAATGCAGGAGTAGGTTTAATAATGAATAGCAAAATAGGAATGCGGGTAAGCTACTACAAACAGCATAGTGAACGCATTATTGTGGCCAAGATAGACACAAAGCCCATGCCTACTACAGTAGTACAAGTTTATATGCCAACTAGCTCTGCAGATGACGAAGAAATTGAAGAAATGTATGATGAAATAAAAGAAATTATTCAGATAGTGAAGGGGGACGAAAATTTAATAGTCATGGGTGACTGGAATTCGAGCTTAGGAAAAGGGAGAGAAGGAAACATAGTAGGTGAATATGGATTGGGGCTAAGAAATGAAAGAGCAAGCCGCCTAGTAGAATTTTGCACAGAGCACAACTTAATCATAGCTAACACTTGGTTTAAGAATCATGAATGAAGGTTGTATACATGGAAGAACCCTGGAGATACTAAATGTTATCAGACAGATTATATAATGGTAAGACAGAGATTTAGGAACCAGGTTTTAAATTGTAAGACATTTCCAGGGGCAGATGTGGACTTTGACCACAATCTATTGGTTATGACCTATAGATTAAAACTGAAGAAACTGCAAAAAGGTGGGAATTTAAGGAGATGGGACCTGGATAAACTGAAAGAACCAGAGGTTGTACAGAGTTTCAGGGAGAGCATAAGGGAACGATTGACAGGAATAGGGGAAAGAAATACAGTAGAAGAAGAATCGGTAGCTCTGAGGGATGAAGTAGTGAAGGTAGCAGAGGATAAAGTAGGTCTGCTAGAAATCCTTGGGTAACAGAAGAAATATTGAATTTAATTGATGAAAGGAGAAAATATAAAAATGCAATAAATGAAGCAGGCAAAAAGGAATACAAACGTCTCAAAAATGAGATAGACAGGAAGTGCAAAATGGCTAAGCAGGGATGGCTAGAGGACAAATGTAAGGATGTAGAAGCTTATCTCACTAGGGGTAAGATAGATACTGCCTACAGGAAAATTAGAGAGACCTTTGGAGAGAAGAGAACCACGTGTATGAATATAAAGAGCTCAGATGGCAACCCAGTTCTAAGCAAAGAAGGGAAGGCAGAAAGGTGGAAGGAGTGTATAGAAGGTTTATACAAGGGTGATGTACTTGAGGACAATATTATGGAAATGGAAGAGGATGTAGACGAAGATGAAATGGGAGATGTGATACTGCGTGAAGAGTTTGACAGAGCACTGAAAGACCTGAGTCGAAACAAGGCCCCCGGAGTAGACAACATTCCATTAGAACTACTGACGGCCTTGGGAGAGCCAGTCATGACAAAACTCTACCAGCTGGTGAGCAAGATGTATGAGACAGGCGAAATACCCTCAGACTTCAAGAAGAATATAATAATTCCAATCCCAAAGAAAGGAGGTGCTGACAGATGTGAAAATTACCGAACTATGAATTTAGTAAGTCACAGCTGCAAAATACTAACGCGAATTCTTTACAGACGAATGGAAAAACTGGTAGATGCGGAGGCAATACTGACCTTACGACTTTTCTTAGAAGAAAGATTAAGAAAAGGCAAACCTACGTTTTTAGCACTTGTAGACGTAGAGAAAGCGTTTGACAATGTTGACTGGAATATTCTCTTTCAAATTCTGAAGTTGGCAGGGGTAAAATACAGAGAGCGAAAAGCTATTTACAATTTGTACAGAAACCAGATGGCAGTCATAAGAGTCGAGGGGCATGAAAGGGAAGCAGTGGTTGGGAAAGGAGTGAGACAGGGTTGTAGCCTCTCCCCGATGTTATTCAATCTGTATATTGAGCAAGCAGTAAAGGAAACAAGGGAAAAATTCGGAGTAGGTATTGAAATTCATGGAGAAGAAATAAAAACTTTGAGGTTCGCCGATTACATTGTAATTCTGTAAGAGACAGCAAAGGACCTGGAAGAGCAGTTGAACGGAATGGACAGCGTCTTGAAAGGAGGATGTAAGATGAACATCAACAAAAGCAAAACGATGATAATGGAATGTAGTCAAATTAAATCGGGTGATGCTGAGGGAATTAGATTAGGAAATGAGACACTTAAAGTAGTACAGGGGTTTTTCTGTTTAGGAAGTAAAATAACTGATGATGGTCGAAGTAGAGAGGATACAAAATGTAGACTGGCAATGGCAAGGAAAGCGTTTCTGAAGAAGAGAAATTTGTTAACGTCGAATATAGATTTATGTATCAGGAAATCGTTTCTGAAATTATTTGTTTGGAGTGTAGCCATGTATGGAAGTGAAACATGGATGATAACTAGAAGAGAATAGAAGCTTTCGAAATGTGGTGCTACAGAAGTATACTGAAAATAAGGTGGATAGATCACGTAACTAATGAGGAGGTATTGAATAGGATTGGGAGAAGAGAAGTTTGTGGCACAACTTGACTAGAAGAAGAGATCGGTTGGTAGGACATGTTTTGAGGCATCAAGGGATCACAAATTTAGGATTGGAGGGCAGCGTGGAAGGTAAAAATCGTAGAGGGAGACCAAGAGATGAATACACTAAGCAGATTCAGAAGGACGTAGGTTGCAGTAGGTACTGGGAGATGAAGAAGCTTGCACAGGATAGAGTAGCATGGAGAGCTGCATCAAACCAGTCTCTGGACTGAAGACAACAACAACAACAAGACAATGTTTTTCCCAGATTCTGATATTCAAAGAAGTGAGAGATTACCAGACGACTCACAGTTAATACCTTCGGTGGCTTCAACACGGTACTATGATAGCTAAGAACGGGAGCATGTTATTCATTCCGTCTGGTTCTCTAAGAAGAGTGCGATATTGCTGGAGTTTTGCAGAATATTATTTCATTCTCTTTAAAAATTACACATTCGAAGCTACATTATTTCTCTGCTCTTCTCTTTTCACGTCGTTATATCAACTGTTTGCATCACTGCAGGTTAGTTTGATCAGCTAGGTGTTGTCTCGTATTCTCGCTCAGTCAATGTGCGTGTAACGTACAGCATGAAATGCATCCTTATTATCGTATTTGACTGTACTCGGGACAGATTGGCTTCAGATACCTGTGAAACGAAATCCAACGAGATCTCAGCAAAGACGAAAGAAAAGATGGTGTAATGTTTACATCAGGTTTATTCTGATGATGAACACAGCGTAGTTGGTTGTATTCGTCGCTCTTACGTCACCAAGTGGCTCCGACAAAGCCGAAAAAATTTTACCCAGCAATTCCACTACTTGAGAACAAGCCCGGGAAAAGCTACTTTCTTCGCTTCTTTCCTTAGTTATTCTAGCGTCTTTACGTTATTTAATTAGCTCCATAAGTTTGTTCTTGTGTATGTTACTAATCTTTATTTAAAATATACCACTAGATCATCTTAAATTCACATATTATCACTTAACTATTTGCTTTTAATAATTTTAATTTTACTTTATTTTATTAATTATTACAATTTAACACTGTAATAGCGTATATATTTGGAAAACCTTCTATAGATTTTACCCATTGTACTCTTCACTTATTGAAAATTTTTTGTGATTGACGAATACGCCAGACTTACAGTAACGATATCCAATGAGCTTGCGGCATATTCACATGTTTGGCCAGTTTGTTATGACCAATAGGGATAGAAACAATATGACTCTGCCAGAACTGTGGCCCAGTTTGAATCTTATTTTAAATATGTGCGAACCTACTATGCGGATATTGTGAATACAATTTTGTGACTATGCCACGTAGCTTTATAATTGTAGGGCGATCTATAAAACACGCTTGCCTTGCGGATGCTGTCACATCCATGAAAGCAATAGTATTTCATTATGGCATATTTTATCGTTCTAAGGCGTAATCTGTTCACTAGTTGTATTCGATTTTCCCCGTTTTGCTGCAGATCTGAAGATGTTTATTGCTGACTGAAACGGCTAATCTAAAGATCAAAAGTTTTGTGATCAGTGGGGAAATCAAAATAAATTCATTTTGCACGCCCTCGCTCACTGTTTTAATACGTGAGCATGTCGTAACGTGTGAAACCTCCCTTTCATAGATCGATTCGTGAAGAATAATTTCAAGAGGAACGTGACGCGGCCTAACAACATAAACGATTTTGCCTTCAGTGGTAATGGCCACTTAAGGCTTGCTCCGAAATGTTGTCGGTACAGTTCGTGTTCATCCTTTATATTGCTGGGAGTTGGATTAAACGGTAGTTAAGCCGACGGATGACGATTTTTTTATGTGTACATTTTACTTGGACGCAGAGTCTGACGAGTGTCGCCAATTATAGTCCCTCTTGCCCCCCAACTGCACAGCAGCTCGTCGCCGTGTGATACAGTAGCGGGTGTGGGCGTTTAGACGTCTGTGCCTAAAGCGCACAGCGGTCGCATTTCGGCAAGCGATGGTCCTCGCAGAAAGGGGACGGGGGAGGGGGAGGGGGCGCGGTACGCGCTCCCCACTAATCCATTAACAATGCGTTAATTAGCGGCCGCTTTGTTCGACTGACGTCATTGTGTGAGGCGCGGCCGGCGTGACGGGGCAGACCACGGGCTGGTGCCTCCCGCGGACAGGTGGAGCCGCTCCCGACTAATTACGGGGGCGGAGGCGGTGCGAGAGACAGTCTCAGACCAGCTGTTGGCTGCCTCCCGCCTGACAGTGGTCCCCGGGGATGTGTGTGACAGTTTGGGGACGCGACACGCAGTGAAAGGCTGACATCTATTAGTATACACTACTGGCCATTAAAATTGCTACACCAAAAAGGAATGCAGATGATAAACGGGTATTCATTGGACAAATATATTACACTAGAACGGACATGTGATTACATTTTCACGCAATTTGGGTGCATAGATCCTGAGAAATCAGTACCCAGAACAATCACCTCTGGCCGTAATAATGGCCTTGATACGCCTGGACATTAAGTCAAACAGAGCTTGGATGGCGTGTACAGACAGGTACAGCTGCCTATGCAGCTTCAACACGATACCACAGTTCATCAAGAGTAGTGACTCGCGTATTGTGACGAGCCAGTTGCTCGGCCACTATTGACCAGTCGTGTTCAGTTGGTGAGAGATCTGTGGAATGTGCTGGCCAGGGCAGCAGTCGAACATTTTCTGTATCCAGAAAGGCCCGTACAGGACCTGCAACATGCGGTCGTCCATTATTCTTCTGAAATGTATGGTTTCGCAGGGTTCGAATGAAGGGTAAAGCCAGGGGTCGTAACACATCTGAAATGTAACGTCCACTGTTCAAACTGCCGTCAATGCGAACAAGAGGTGATCGAGACCTGTAACCAATGGCACCCCATACCATCACGTCGGGTGATGACGAATACACGCTTCCAATGTGCGTTCACCGCGGAGTCGCCAAACATGGATGCGACCATCATGATGCGCTAAACAGAACCGGGATTCATCCGAAAAAATTCCATTCGTGCACCCAGGTTCGTTGTTACACCATCGCAGGCGCTCCTGTCTGTGATGCAAGGGTCAAGGGTAACCGCAGCCATGATCGCCAAGCTGATAGTCCATGCTGCTGCAAACGTCGTCAAACTGTTCGTGGAGATAGTTGTCTTGCAAACGTCCCCATCTGTTGACTCAGAGATCGGGACGTGGTTCCACGATCCGTTACAGCCTTGCGGATAAGATGCCTGTGTTATCGACTGCTAGTGATACGAGGCCGTTAGGATCCAGCACGGCGTTCCGTATTACCCTCCTGAACCCATCGATTCCATATTCTGCCAACTGTCATTGGATCTCGACCAACGCGAGGAGCAATGTCGCGATACGATAAACCGCAATCGCGATATGCCACAATCCGACCTTTACCAAAGTCGGAAACGTGATGGTACGCATTTCTCCTTCTTACACGAGGCATCACAACAGCGTTTCACAGGGCAACGCCGGTCAACTGCTGTTTGTGTATGAGAAATCGGTTGGAAACGTTCCTCATGCCAGCACGTTGTAGGTGTCGCCACCGGCCGCAACCTTGTGTCAATGCTTTGAAAAGCTAATCATTTGCATATCACAGGATCTCCTTCCTGTCGGTAAAATTTCGCGTCTGTAACGCGTCATCTTCGTGGTGTAGCATTTTAATGGCCAGTAGTGTAAACAGTGTGAGCAACTTCTTTTCACACTCTCTGTACCAAATCCACATCTGTAAGAGCCAACTTTTTTTGTTTTTATCAATGAGATGTTTTAGTGGGTTGTAACTCATGAGGCTAGTCCGGTATGAAAGAGTCTCCGCCATTCTTTTGGGGAGCTGTATTCTACATTCTTATGGAGTCTACTGTTGTAAGTGATTAGCCTTTACTTTTGTTAGTGTGTTATCGTAAATACAAATCTGGAAGTGTGAACTGACAACCTAAATGTGCTACTGATCTCAAAGTCACATCATTTACATGAAATTGAAAAGAACCCTATGTGTGTGAAAACCGATCTCATTCAAAAGCAAATAAATAATCAAACCAATAATTTCACGCTCAGCAGACTTGGTAACTGTAACGTCGACCTGTAACACGAAAATCTCTGCAGTGACATATGGTCCTCGTAAAATAAAGAAACTGGCGGAACCTACATTGCGCAAAGGAAACGAAACTATCACGTATTATGAATCTCACCTGCAAAATGAAGTACTGGCAGAAACAGCAACATAGTAATGCTGCTAAAATCTACAATTGGTCCAGGGATATTGGGTTCATAATCTTGACACACAATTCCAAGAAAACACACGACTCAACCTTTTTCAGTTAGGATGTAACTTATAGACTGTAATATAAAAACTCATTTAATATAATAACTCTCACTGCGCAGTAAATTAACTCGGAATATTGTGAGGTGTCGTCTTGTTCGTGGTGCCCGATTTTGTAATATAATTCATGAAAAATGACCTGAAACGATCCTCATATGGAGAAGAGATTGTATTTTTGACACCACTGAACCAAATATGTGGCCTCGTGACAGAATCGATTGTAAGTAGGGGAGCGCCGAGTGCAGTAGCAGTTGCCATTGCACTCAGTTACAGGTAGGATGTACGGCTTAAAGCCAATGGCTAGCTGTGAGAATTTAGTTGTTGGTCTGTGGACATAATACAAAATGGCTCTGAGCACTATGGGACTTTACTTCTGAGGTCATCAGTCCCCTAGAACTTAGAACTACTTAAATCACAGACATCACACACATCCATGCCCGAGGTAGGATTCGAACCTGCGACCGTAGCGGTCACGCGGTTCCAGACTGAAGCGCCTAGAACTGCACGACCCAGCGTAAAATGAAGTGATGAATGCTACTGTAGCTCTAACTTAAAGCAACTGGAACCAATTTGTAAGGTAATGAAATTTTGTATATTTACCTTTAAGTATGCAACAACGCAATGTGGATTTCGCTAATTTTTATAGTATTGGCCCCTGAATGTAGGAACCAAGTATTTTCCAACAGATTTAATGTATAGGTCGATTAGATATATCTGTTTTGTAGTACTGTGTGCCTTTTGTAATCCTGATACAGACAGGTTAAATTTTGGAATGTATTTTGTCAAACGATATCAGACTTCTTGTCATGTAAGAATCCAAGTGTTTTTAATTACGACAGTAAGTGAGAATTGTAAGAAAGTTGACAAGTTCACTGATTTTGAAGTTAATGTAAAATGTTTCATATCAGATTTTGTGAAGGAGAAACTTTATTTTGAATAAAATTTTTAATCTGAAGCGTTTGGTCTTAGGATATCCCCTCTTCAGTGCCTCATCCTCTTCCATGTCGTATTTACTTGAACCAAATAAATAATTTTTTAAAGCAACCATTTTTCAATCAGAGTTACAAAAATATTAATTTGCCAGTGTAAGCTTACTTCTTTCTTTTGTAATCTGGATTTTAATAAAACTGGCAAGGTACTGTTAATCAGAACACAGGGATAAGTTGTGATCTAAACGAGAATAGATTTATTCACTCTTAACATAATGAGACATAAAAATGACTAAACAACTGTCATACAGGCATTTTCATTTGACGAACGCTTTCACTAACCTGGGCCCTATGGTTGACAAAGTGATCAACTGGGGATCGACACACGACATTAACCAGAACAATAGTCGCTTTATCCTACTTTATACACGTGAATCCGGCTAATGGCACAAAAACTACAGCACCATCAAACATCTATACTCTACTACTAAAAAAAAAGGAAAACATGGTACGAAACAACAGGGTGCTGAGAAACACATATTGGAGCCCTACGCCGTAGTAGCGAATACATTACCCTCCTGCTGGTCAAGGAAGCACACCACGATGCGTTCGGCCACTGTAGTCCTGGGCGGCCACACTCTGTTATTAACGGCGCTCGCCCGAAAAATGGAAGTATACGGTCTTGCGTTCGGGTAATTCGGAACACAGGTACTTCCCTATGAGCCTCTGGAACCCCGGTGGATTCCAGTGTGCATGTGGACCCGTTTGCTGGTCTGCCAAACAAATTTGACTCCGTGCAACGACTATGCGTGACGGAATATGTCAAATGTTTAGATGGCCGACTCAAGACAAATAAGTACACCCACTCATCACTCACTGTGTGTGTGATGCTAGCAGCGGTACTTCTGATGGTTCAGAAGGTGACTGGCACAGGCTCTAAGTGGCACAGTAGCAAAGGATATAAGTCTCACTATTTAGGTAGGGACCTGCAGTTCTTTACTAGCAAAGCGCTAGTACAAGAGTGATCTCTTTCTGTACGCTTACCTCCTCAGCTCTGTAGCAAAACCCCATTTATAGCTTAGACTTGTCCCACTTTAGCACACGCCAATCACGACCTGGAGCATGGCATTCGAAGCTGGGTGAGCGCCCTTTGCCAATTTAAAATTAACTGGGAGAAAAGGAAAACGAAGATTCAGTTTCACGGCCTCTTTCACATGCATTTACACAGTGTCTTTTGCTAACAACATGACCAGGATGGAACCACACCCCTCCATAAAAAGCTTGTTATCTCCCTGTTGCATCCATTTCGAAGATTCCAAAGGACGGCCATGCTAGGTGTACCGGTACGAAATGCGCGTTTTTTTTGTGAAAATGAAACACTAATTTTGAATTGAAAAGTAAGAACATTTTATTCAAAGTACTGACCATTGCTTTCTATACATTTTGACCACCTTTCTGGCAATTTGTGTACATCACGCCAAAAGAAATGTTTGTCTTTTGAAGCAAACCAATCAGACACCCAATTTTCGACTTCTTCATAGGAATCGAAGTGTTCCTCAGCGAATGCGCGTCCCATTGATGAAAACAAATGGTAGTCGGAAGGGGCCAAGTCTGGTGAATACGGCGGATGGGTAGCAGCTCCCAGCCAAGTGTTTTGATTGTATCCTGAACCAATTTTGCTTTGTGTGCAGGTACATTCTCGTGTAAAAAAATTACTTTGCCATGTCTTCTGGTCCATTCTCGCCTTTTTTCGATCAATGCATAGTTCGAATTGATCATTTGTTGTCTGTAGCGATTAGTATTCACAGTTTCACTGGGTTTTAGAACCTCATGACACTCCACACCTTTCTGATACCACCAAACACAGAGCAATGTCTTCTTGCCGAATCGATCTGGTTTTGAAGTTGACGTTGATGGTTGTCTCGGATTAACCCATGACTTTTCCCTTTTAGGATTCTTAAAATAAATCCATTTGTCATCGCCAGTAACAATTCGATGCAAAACTGATTTTCTTTCATGTCTTTGAAGCAAATTTTAACAAATGGTTTTTCGGTTTTCCATCTGTCTTTCATTCAATTCATGTGGCACCTATTTTCCACACTTTTGGATCTTTCCCATATCTTTCAAACCGTGAGTAATTGTTTGTTGTGCAACATTTAGCATTGCTGCCGTTTTCTTCTGACTCAAAGTATCAACTTCATCCAATATTGCTTGCAATTCGGCGTCTTCGAACTCTTTTGGTGGTCTTCCACGTTCTTCATTTCTTACATCGAAATAATTATTTCGGAACCGTTGAAACCATCTTTTGCATGTTGCGTCTGATAGAGCATGATCACCAAATGCCTCGACAAGCATTCGATGCGACTCTGCAGCACTTTTTTCAAATGAAAAACAATTATCGCTTTCCGCATATCATCACTTTCTGGTACAAAATTCGACAACGTTAACACGATGAAAACATATGATGTTGTTTGTTCCATGACTTGATGTATACTAAATATCTTTGACAGGTGTCATACCAACCAAACAAAAAATAATTAAGGCTCGTTCACGACAAATGTTCCCTATCGACTCATTTGTATCTTAACGCTCGTTTCATACCGGTACACCTGGTAAACTCTATAAAAGCCTCATGCTTTCACAAATATGTTTTGTAGCAGAGTCTGGGCGTCTGGGCCCCAGTGATCTGTCCCACTGAAATTCGCAGAATGGTCACTGTTGTCCCACCGGCTTCCTGCCTAAGAACGCCCCATCCTCCGCTTTATGGCTGGTCCACAATGCACTGGCCATTGCAGCGGCGACTTCTCGGCGCCAGTCACTCGGAAACGTCCCCTTAGAAAAATTTATACAAGACTGTGCTTAAACTGACTCACAATATTTTTAGCGCAACGCAATCTGACTTCCAAAAATCCCTACGAAAGAATGGCCCTGACTAACATTAACCTATACGTTTCACAAATCACTTACCTCACAAAAATCTTCGTTACTCAAGCTACTGCAATACAGCGAGCACCACTACTGCCAGCTAAATAAAAGATTCAAACTACGGAATGCACTAACTACTGATAGGTATAGTTATCAAATGAAAGATTTTAATAGAGAACAAACAATGTATTTACCTTAGTAGTCATAATATATATATATCACTTCATGACACCAATTCTTACAAATTTCAAAACTCCGCCATCTCTCTACCCACGTCCACCACTGCTGGCGGCTCACCTCCAACTGCCCAACGCTACGCGCTGTTAGCATCCAGCTGCCGCTGCCCGACACTACAATCGCAGACAACAATGCAAACTAGCCACAGACTGTGCACAGCACAGCCAGTGATTTTTCATACAGAGCGCTATGTGGCGTTACCAATAAGAAAACATAAACAGCCTACATACGTAGCCCCCATGCTCCCCACAAAAAAAATTTACAAATTGTTTTGGGCAGTGGCCAATAATGATTTGACAAAATTTTTCATAATTACTATAACAAAGATATCAAATGCACACACTTATTGATACAATGTTGGTCAGAAGCTAACATTTTCTCACAGTTCATAAACACAGTCCTAATTGTTCATCACAGTAAAACTATAGGGTTTTTTTCAAAGTCTGAGCAATAAAAGAAATTGCACTTGGAAGTAGTGGATTTCTATGCACTCTTGAAGAAGTAGTGTTGTCCTTTCAATGGAAAGACAGTGCTGACTCTTGACATGCAGACAGGTAATGGGCCACAGTACAGTCAGTCGACGTTGAACACCATCGGTAGGTAGGTCATCACAGAGCAGACCCACTGTAGTCCTGGTAGAGATTACTATTGGTGGGCCACCAGAGGTGCAGATTTATTGCAGTCCTTGTAGAAATAATGGTATTGGTGGGTCATCAAAGGTGTAGACCCACTGTAGTCCTTGTAGAGATGGCCAGCAGCCATCTGTTTGACTGTGCAGGTGCACAATCACCATTGAAGAGTCTTGCGGATAATATAGCAAGTCCATAACCACCACTTGTGCACTCAGAAAAATTGTTTTTGAAATGTCCTTAGAACCAGCAATGCTGTTATCCAGTCCCTTACTGAATTATCAACATATGTGCAAACACTATCAGTCCCTACTTCTCACATATTGTCCATATACTATGACCAACAGAAACGTGTGCAGTGAAATGTAATTTACAAGTTACTTAATTTGATGAACTGGTGTCAATTACAATTTTATAACATAAGAATGCAATAACAAAGGTACAAAATACATCTTTAAAGAACATAACACTACAGATAACATTAGCAGTAGTACAGCCTTTACAAAAGAATCGAAATAACAAATACATCAGTGTTACAAAAATTATAACATAAGTACATACATAAAAGATCAGAATAACTTTTGAAACATAAACTTCACACATGAGCATTAAAACAGAACAGAATAAATAATTTCTAAACATATTTACAAAGAAAACGATATATTATTAATGCAAATTATATTTGAGGATAACAGTATTCCTCATCATAGTGAATGTAGCTGAATATTAGAAAATTCTACAACATAAGTCTTATCAGATGAACATATAATGACAGGAAGAACATAAATACACAAGGGTACACAAACACATAGTGGGATAACACAAAAGGAAAGGACAGGGTTTGTTTTCAGTGTAACGTTTGGTACTGCAGTATAACCCAAAACTTCATTCTGTAGATCTTTCGTCATATCTCAACATTTGTTTCCACCGAAAATATCCTATCCAAGCATGCTTTCTGTATTTTGCTCACATCCTCCTTCAAAAATAGTTTTTCTCCACTGTACACTACTTTTTTGGCCAAATCATTTTCTTATAGCTTCTCAATGCATTTCTTCCAATTCATAACTCGTTCTCTTATATAGCCTACCCCCTCTTAAGCTAACTTAAACCTACTGAGCTCAGATGCTAAACTAAGGGATGAGGCAATGCAGCAGCACAAAACAGTAAATACAAACAGCAATTACAAAAAAATGCAAGTACGCATAGCGAGCAGCAATAAATGTAATAATTTATATCTAAACATGACAAAGCTGAAGCAGAAAAAATATTACAGTAAAAATGTTTAGTACCTATGTCACACCCTAACACTAGAGTGATGCATCACTAGAACATACGCTAGCAGATAAGTTACCAAATCGTAAAAAAAATTATTTTTGCAAGTCCTGTGAAGGGAAATGTCTATTTGTGCCCTCTTTTCTAAGGAAGTACATCATAAAATGATTCTTTACTGGGTCTGTAGACAGAAAGTAATTATATTAGTACATGTATTAAATTTTAATTTAAACAATGCTGCGTTGCAACAAGAAACTAGATATTAAACAAAATAGGCAAAGCAAGGCGTGAAACGTCATTCGCTAGCCATAAGGCATTTCATAATGCAGTAAACAATCTTCCAGCTAGCAAGACAATAGACATGAAACGTTTCTCATCATTTCATTTCAGTAAATATCATAAATTAAGAACTCTACAGTGTAATCATGTTTTCAAGTTTGAGGGTGTCGTATTTATGATGCTTTCTACAAAGGAATGTCAATAGCGAGGATAATGGCCTCTTTTGTTTTCCACCTGTGCCTCTGACAGGCACACACTAATGGCTTTTTTTTCATGCGCCTGTTGCGCAGCTGGGTGCCCATGACGCATTACGTGCAGGTGGTCACTTACCTTTCTTACTGAAAAATTTACGACATCAGTTTCCGCTACAGTGACAGTCACATATGAAAATATTTTCACAGGTTGAGAATTTGCGTTACAAATCTGTAGAAACAAAACCCTTTAAATATAATAGTGTCCATAAAATTTTCGCCAGCATAGTGATACATTCACGCATATACACACATTTCATAACTCTTAAAGTATGATTCTCGGTTTCCAACATCCTTTTTCACAAACCAGAGTCACTAGCCACTACGCATTATTCCTTACCTTATTACACATGTACATATTTGTCGACACTTCTTCAATATCTTATTATAATAAATATGTGGCATAATCAAATCCCTCATATAGCATCAGCTTATTGATCATAAACATACCACAACAGCATAATACACATAGTCATCATAATAGTAACATCATAAAAACTCAGCTAAATCTCAAAATCATCGTAGCTTTCTGCAATAACTTCAAAACCTAAAAAATATTCTCTGCTCATTTCAATAGTGTCATCTACCTCAAACGTACTTTAAAAATCATGACCCCATACCAAATACATCATTCAAAACTGTCATGGTATCACAATGGTTCCGAAAAAATATGAATATTTCACAAAGTACACACAAAATACAATTTCGTAAGTGTGAAGTTATCCAATGGTGTAATTACGTAAACATCTGTCACTGGTGTAGTAAAATAAATGTTTGTCTCTCTCAGTTAAATGACCAGATAGCTGTGTAATTTATGTTTTAGAGAAATTTGGTGCCGATGTGTAAAGTTGTATAAACAAATACCATATTAGCTAGGGCTCCTTGTGCTTGCCAAACACATGGTACACAAAGTAAGCGTGTACCCCCTGAGGATTAATGTAATTATACCCTCAGGTATTACAGATTACAGCAATGGAATGAAAAGTATCACAAAAAACTTTCTTTTGAATTCAACAATATTGATAAATAAATGGTTTAAGTACCAAATTAATCACTCAAATGCGTGCCCTGTAGTGCTAAATGTGCGTTTTGCTGTAAGATAATTCTGTGGAACTGTCGTAGTTATCGTCCTCTGTAAGCAACGTTCTGCTGAAGTCAATGTACTTACCTCATCATAAACGAAGGTGAAATGCTTTGCGTATAGATATCTTAGTTATTACGCTTATTGCCGTGATGAAGTAAGTACTGTACTGTACGTATTGTTGTGCTACAGAAAAGACTGTCTCATTGTAGCTATACCACAAACGTTACTACTAAAACATGTTTTACTTTCCAGAATAATACAGAAAAACTGTGCAGATATAAAACAGATACACCACAAAAGCAACAATGTAAATCGTGTCACATATTAGTAGCGTCGTGATATAATCGTGTAGCTCTTAGAGAAACCAAATGCTAAGTCATCTTTAATCTCACCGGATGAACTTCAAATAAAGAATGTGTTTTCAAGTAATCCAAAATGTTGCATTAAAACCTCATTAACAGTATATGTTCTAAAAATGTAAGCCTTATAGTCGTTACATAATCGTGCAACTAACAAGCAAGAATGTACAAATAACAACACTGTGGCATCTGTTCACTATAACAATGCATTCGTAATTTCTGTTTAAAAATGTTCCCTAGGTTCTCGACTGGATAGTTAACTTCAAAACATTGTTGCATGTTAACAGATTCTTAGTGTGACAAAGTGTACTAGTGACGTGATGTGAACAGCTTTATGGCAAAGACAAAGTTAAAAAGCAGATTATCTTTCAATAAATGGTTTTACATGTGAAATGTGGTGTAAACCTTTACTCATCCTAGTACGCAGACTGTCAACTGAAAAGCAATTATCATGTGATTACGTCGGTAAGGAACACTGGAATTTTGCTCAAGGTTAGCTTATGTTATTTTTCTCTGAGCCAGCCGGCGCACGCGGCTGCCTGCGGTGCGAGTCATTGTCTGTTTCTTTGTTGGCGCGCGTCGTTATTGGGATTAGGAGACCTAACTTCAACAAATTCACCTTGTCGAGAGGGCCCTGCTCTGTTTGAATCCCGCCTGTTCTGATGAAATTCCGGTCTGTCGTTATGATTATATCGTCTGTCGTCATGTCGGTAGATTCCATAGTTTCTTCCTTGTCGGTCACGTGGTGCAGAATTTCTCTCTGAATCGTAACTGCGCGCTGGACCGTTGCGTCTAAAGTTATTCTGTCTCGCTTGATAGTAATTATTTTGGTTCCCATATTGTCTGTTTCTCTGATTGTCTCTGTGATAGTCACTACCGCGGAGAGGTGACCTTTCCCTGTAATTATTACTACTCTGCCAACGGTTGTCATAAGGGTGGTGTCTGTTTTGGTCACGATTTGTATTGTGAGAATAGCTTTGTCGTGTCCAGTTGTTATTTCTTTCATCGTGGAATTGCGACGGATGTGACCTGTAATTGTTGTGTTCCTGTTTTCGCGTTCCGCGATTGTCAGTGTCAATTTCTAATTCTTGTAAGAGTGCCTGAAAAGCTTCAATGTCGTCTTTGCAACGGCCTGCCAAAATAATATGCCGTAAATGTTCAGGCAATTTGATTAAGCAAATGCGGATGAATTCTGACGTGCTGTATGGGTTTGACAGGTACTGATTCTTGTGCAACATGTCTTCAAAATATTTCCCAAGACTGGAAAATTCAGATTGTTCGAAATGTTTCATCATCATGATGCCATGTTTTACTCTGTCTTGTGTGGCTTGGGACCAATATGCTGAGAGGAAGGCATGGTAAAATTCTACTTCACTGTGGCAATCGTGAATGACCGATCGCATTCTTACAGCTGGTTCATTCTCTAAGTAGCCACACATAAATTCTAATCTGTGCTCTAGTGACCAGTTGGGAGGAAAACAATGAGAGAATTGATGAAGCCACCCTTGTGGATGAATGTCGTTGCCAGAATTCTTAAATGTTTTGAATTTACGTGTAGTAGTGAACAGCTTATAGTCAAAATCATCGTGTTGGCGGGTCGCATATCGGTCATTGTTTCCTCGTTTCGGCGGTTCCATCTCAAAATTCGGTGTACTTTGCCAATTTCTTTCATAATCTCCAACGTGCCCTCCGTTGTTATTTTGTGGCAGTTCAGTATTTTTATGTCCCTCTTCCCGTATTGGAGTGCGAGTGTCCTCTGAAATACGTAATTCTTGTATTACCTGTGTCAGCTGATCTTGTACTTCCCAGATTTCTCTTTGGTGTTGCGTATTAATTTGATTCTGATTTTGCTTGAATTTCCTAATTTGTTCGAACTCATCTGTGTCATTAAAGACTACCGGTCTTGTGTCATTCAGATTATCATCTACCTTCGTAGATAAATTATTTAGCTGATCCGAAAGTTCAACTACTTTCTCTGATAATGAACTAATGTCCTCCATGTGTCTTTCTGAACCAATTTTCAGAGTATCTACTGTGTCCTTTAAGTTTTCTTGAGTTTTTGCAAGTTGCGTAACCGAATCGGTAGATGCAACTGAGTCAATTTTAGCTTGCAAGGTCTCATGATTTTCATGAACAATTGTTTGCAGTTCTTTTATGGCTGCTTTGTGATTCTGTAATGCATTTTCATGCCGCGAAAAAATAGGTTGGAAATGCTCACAAATTTGTGTTTTTACGTCATTACAGACTTTTTGACATTTCGATTCGATTTTGTGTAATTCAAAAGTTAAATCTTCACGTGTTTGTTCAAGCGTATGTTCCACTGAGTCTAACTTTTGAAGCTTTTACTCCATTGCGTCTAACTTTTGCTGTGTTTGTCTCTGATTTTGTTCCATTGTGTCTAACTTTTGAAGCTTTTACTGTGTTTGTCTCTGATTTTGTTCCATTGTGTCTAACTTTTGAAGCTTTTGTCCCATTTGTTGCATTAATTCTAATAACAATGCAACGGTGTCTGAAACATGTTCCTTAGTGCTATTCGGCAATGCATTTGAACCGGCAATTTTCGCAGTTTGAAAAACAGAAAATGTGTCTTGACTTATTTGAGAAAGCGGTGAGGACGCAACACCTGAATCTACAGTATTTGCAAGAATGTGTCCTGTCATTTCGGAATTCTGAGGCGAGCTGTTGCCGACTGATCGATCGATAATTGTTCCCTGTTCACTACTTATTTCACTGTCTACACCATTGTTTGCAGCCCGCTCCATTTCCCTATGTACAATTACCAAATTACTACTTTGAACATTAGTTAATTCATTACTCGGTGGCGCTAACACACTGCTTTCGTCTTCACTGTCATTTCTCAGTTTACTTTGGAGCCTAGTATTACGTTTTTCACACGCCATTATTGTCACAATATTTAACACAACAACACAGAAAAAAAACAATTTGAAGAGCAAAAATAAGAGAATACATTAACATAGAAAATAATATCTAGTGAATTGCAAGCGCAGCTGCGCAATACTTGGTGCAACTCTACATGCATTCTACAACTGTTGTACTGTACAACAATGAAATACTACTACTACAAAGGAGATTCTCTCTACAATTACGCGCTAGCAATAAACAAAATCTACATTAATTACACAAACTACAAGAAAAAATCAGAAGATTCCAGTGAGGTATCCTTGGCTAAGGGTCGACATATGAAACGTCCCCTTAGAAAAATTTATACAAGACTGTGCTTAAACTGACTCACAATATTTTTAGCGCAACGCAATCTGACTTCCAAAAATCCCTACGAAAGAATGGCCCTGACTAACATTAACCTATACGTTTCACAAATCACTTATCTCACAAAAATCTTCGTTACTCAAGCTACTGCAATACAGCGAGCACCACTACTGCCAGCTAAATAAAAGATTCAAACTACGGAAGGCACTAACTACTGATGAGTATAGTTAGCAAATGAAAGATTTTAATAGAGAACAAACAATTTATTTACCTTAGTAGTCATAATATATATATCACTTCATGACACCAATTCTTACAAATTTCAAAACTCCGCCATCTCTCTACCCACGTCCACCACTGCTGGCGGCTCACCTCCAACTGCCCAACGCTACGCGCTGTTAGCATCCAGCTGCCGCTGCCCGACACTACAATCGCAGACAACAATGCAAACTAGCCACAGACTGCGCACAGCACAGCCAGTGATTTTTCATACAGGGCGCTATGTGGCGTTACCAATAAGAAAACCTAAACAGCCTACTTACAAGTCTACCTGGACGCGGGTGCTTACCGGCAGGCCCCAACCAGCGTGTCTTGTACTATTTCTGACTTATTCAGCCATCATATTAGGCTCCAGGAAGCTGTTTCCAGGGCAGTGGAGATGCAAGAAGCATAGAGGTCACGCAATGTGGGTTGAGGTACCGATGACAGATGTTAGATTCGGTACCATTCCCGTGGGAAAGACCGCCTGTATGATGCTGCTGCTCTGTGATTGGCTGCTGTGTTCGGCGGTAGGGTGCCAAAACGTTAAACTTTAGTTGCTATTATTAATTAAACCTGTCATCCAAATTACTTCATTTTTTAAATAAACATCTCTCAACAGCCAGCTATCAATCAGTCATTTCAAAATTATTTAAAATCAAAGTATTACTAAAACAAAAGACTGACGATATTACTGCCGATGCACTTCTGTGGCGTTCGGGTCACGCCTTGCTGGCTTGGCGCGCGAAGTGTCTCGGGCAGTCCGGCTCTCCAGTTCTGACCGTTCCAGCAGACGGACATGTTGTCTGGTATAGCAGTATTTGTTTCATGCAATTTTATTTACTACTGTTCCGACCGTCGCTAGGTACAGACATATTGTCTGTAATAGTAGTATTTGATTAGTGTAATTTTATTCTCCAGTTCTGACGGTTGCAGTAGACAGACATGTTGTCTGTGGGAGGATGTATTTCATGTTATTTTAGCCAGATATGATGACTGTGGAAAGATATGTTCAATAGCTGTGATCACGAATAGTTTCTCGTGTCTATATCAATAAAAACGCGAGTGGCATCCCAAATGAGTTATAATTTATTCATTGCAGCAGTTCCTTGTGAAGTTAATTTCAGCCTCAAGAAAAACACGACCTGCGTGCTGTTCTCTGCGCTAGGGACATCATAATCATGAAGACAGAAGGTTAGTGAAGTGTACAAGAACTTATGTATTTCACACAGGACAGTGGAAACAACTAGGCACCTCACGTGTACTGCATGCACAGTAAAAATGTGCTCAGTGCCACGTCATTTGCAGTAATGCAGAGGAGGTAAAGACGGATTAAAACTATCTCACTTTTATTCCTTTTTTCTTGCCGTAGTCTGCACAATGAAACCACGGAACTCAGCCTTCCGCAAATGTTTTCACCCAGGTTCCGCAGAAAAAACGCGCTTCCCTCGGTCCACCATCACTGTGCTCTTTTACTGCAGTCATTTAAGTCGGCACCCTATTCCTTTGAACGCAGGTAAAGCTTACCATTTTTCCTTCCCTAGAGCACGCAAGAAAGAGCATTAACTAGTGCCCACCATTTCGTCATGATGTATGAAGTAAAATCGCAATAAAGATAATATTCCCTAAGAACATGAAGCGGCATAACACCGAATGAGAAGCGAGAGTGCCTTGTAATCTCTCACCAGAATCAGAATGTGTTAATGTTTGTAACAGCTCCAATGTGTGCAGCATTGCACAGCGCTGAGACACTACCCAGTATTTTCACTGATCATTTGCAGGGTTATTCATTTATCAACCAATCTACTGATACTATTTGTATGATGCTGTTTTATGGCCGGCATTGCAGTTCGCTGTGCCAAGAGTGAATATTTTCTATGCATACTGTGGAGAGAACAGAATACCAAGATTACATCCATTATGACTCTAGAGCTAAGGAAAATTTATTTCAATGTTTATTTGCATATGGAATTTTGTCAGTTTGTTGCAAAGAGCCAGAGAACTTGGTTCTCAAGAGACTGGGCAAATTTTCAGAGGGTTGATTCCATTATGAAAACTGCATATTGATTTTGCAGATTAAGTCATTTGCTCAACAATACATCACACAATAAATTTTCATGACACAAACATTATGCGTTTCATATCCATTGGCAAACAAAAACACAAAACCCTTACATAGAACAAAAAAACACTTTTAACAGAACATTACAATATCAATCAATAGAACACTTATCAGAAACTTGACTGTGACGAGGGTGAAGTGGATCAGCAACACAAGACTACAAAAATAAAAAGAAACCTTTTGCCTCATTAAATAATACCTTGTTTTTCATTTCAGAACCATTGTTCTGAGTCATTATTCCTCCTCTTAATAAATCTGTAACTCACATAGTTCCAAAAGAGCATAACATGCATTACACTGTACACTCAACGATACCCCGCCTGCTGAACGCCGCAGCTATCCACCACATTCTATGACTCCACAGTGCTGCCATCACAGACACAGATACTTTTCCCTAACAACTGTTTCTCTGACAACAGTTCTTCGAACATATTATTTTCATTTACGACTATTTACACACCCAACAACATCATTAAAGAATAGCCATCTTACACTCTGTTAGTGGAGAAGACTGCGTTTGTTACGAGATGATCTCTGATGGTGTGGAAACTCTAGAATGAATAAGGAACTGGATGGGGCCGTTACTTGCCACATAGAAGCCTAGTTTAAGTGCTTAGGTTTTCCTACACTGCTTGGTCTTTGTGATTAGAAATAAGACAGTGTGCTCAGGCGCAGTGAAATGGGAAAATTACAGAATGCTGACATTTAATTGAATGATAGGTGACTATAGAGCATTATACTTTCTTTTCACTGTGCCATGTTGTAAATTAAAAGCTGTCACCCTCTCCTGAACAGTGCTATAGTTTTGGTTTGCTTAAAACTATAAAATTGCGATGTGATGTTCTGATTACTTGCAATGACTTCGATTGTTGTACTTGTTGGTTTGAGCTCCATTGTGGGACTTAAATCATTTATGTTGAGTAACAATATAATCTACTCTCTCTCTTTCCCTCCCTCCCTCTCTCTCTCTCTCTCTCTCTCTCTCTCTCTCTCTCTCTCTCTGTTTCCCTGGCTTTCTCTCTCTTTCGGAACAGGCGTCGGAAGGCCTAGTGGTATCGACCGGCCGCCATGTCATCCTGTACCGAAAACGTCACTGAATGTGAATATGGAGGGACACGTGGTCAGCATATTACTCTCCCGGCTGTTGTCAGTTTTCGTGGACGGAGCCACTACTTCTCAATCAAGTAGCTCCTCAATTGGCACCTCAAGGCCTAAGTGCACCCCATCTACTAACAGTATTTGGCAGTTCCGGACAGTCACCCATCCAAGTAGCAGCCAAGCCTAACATCACTTAGGTGATCTGACGGGAACTGGTGTCACCAGTGCAGCAGGAGAAATTATTTTGGCACAGACTTCATCATTTTATGTCATTAATAGATGACATCGAGCCACATTGCACGGCCGCGATCTTGTGGTACATTGTGGATTTTCCTCATGACCCATGAATATTCTGGTGTGTTACCAGATACGTATTGAGTAGCAACTCCAAAACATTAGTAAAACAATTTTTCTATGCATACTACGAGGATTTGGGTGGTGTTAATGTGCGTCAATGGATGCTGTGTCACCGATTGATGTTTATAAATATCATCTGGAGTGATCTCACACATTTGTATGATGTTAAATAAAAGTGATATTCATTATTTATTAGTTCATTGGAACTATTGAACTATTCTTTGTATTCAGAGGCAATTATGTGTTGGTGTGTGTGTGTGTGTGTGTGTGTGTGTGTGTGTGTGTATGCGCGTGCGTGCGTATGTGTGTGTGTGTGTGTGTGTGTGTGTGTGTGTGTGTGTCCCATATGCAGAAAACAGTATCCTGGAACAATTTTGGCTCCCTGTCAAACAATTCTTTTGACACCCTAGTCTCGTGGGAGAAGTCATATTTCTTTGTGTATTAATTGTTTGTCGTAAGTAAAGTGAGTACAGTATGAGACACTTGAACGCTATTAGTAGTGGAAACAAGGTAGTTAGGAAATTAATAATTTCACGTATGAGATTGAGCATAATTTTTCATATTCTTTCTTTGTGAAGACAATCTGGAGTTTGCAAAGTATTTTTCGTGACAATAGATGACTCGTAGCTATTTTAAATGTTTTTAACTACTTTTGACTAATGTCATCTTAGGTATACAGAAACATATCGGGTGGCTATAACTAAAGTGCACCTACCCATGGAGGTCCAGTGTGAGCTGTAACTATCTTGAGGCAGTGAAACTTGGTAGATATGCTAATGCATTTATGCGGAACCGATTTCCGGTGGAAACCAAATTAGTTGCATTTGTGGTCACCAAGTGCAATACAAGCCGTAACGTCAATGAACAATATGGCTAACGTGAAGAGAGACTGTGTGATGTTAGCGAAACTGCTTTATATGAGCGGCAGCAATTACAGAGCACTGCATTGTGTAACGGCGAGTGAAAGGCCTGAGGAGGGCCCGATGTCATTGAATGGTTTGAAGAAGATGACAATTATATCCGAAAACGTGGGTGAGTTTGGTGGGGCAGCTGGAAGAGGATAGCGTCTTATCAATTGTCCGTCCCATGGTCAACAGCACGGAAAGTTTTGCGCTTTATTTTGCACTGGTCCTCGAAAGAGATCCAGACGTTGCGGCAACTGGAAGAACATTATCCGTAGCAACGTTCTGAATTTACTCTTCTGTTTTTGGCACGGATCGAAGCTGATAACATGTGGCTGGGGAATATTCTATGGACTGACTTAGCGGGTTTACACTACAGGGTGCAGTGAATACACACAACTAGCAAATTTGTGATATTGTTAAGCCACATCTTGTGCATGAAGAGCCATTGCACTCGCCATATGTGTATGTGTGGCATGGATTCACAAGGATCTTTATTCCCAGTCCGTTTTTCTTTGATGAGAATTCACCCAAAGGGTTTTTCAGGTTAACATGACGTCGCACGTTATCTCGCCTTCTGGTACAGTATGTGATTCCTGCCGTGGAAGAGCGCAGGTGTGTGGAAAGCCCTGTTTTATTGCAATATTGTTCAACATCTCATGTCGCTCGCCCAGTGAAAGATCTGTTTAATGCAACCCTTCACGAATGTATAACCTCCAAAGCTTTTCCAGATGCGTGGCCTACAAGAACACTTGATCCAAATCCACGTGATAATTGGCTTTGGGGATATCTAAAAGAATGCATTACCCACGGATACGATTAGTGCTTCCTTATCTGATAGCCAGTATACAAGAACACCTCGCTCAGAATCCACCGGAACGGCTGCGGGCAACTGCTGATCACTTAGTTTTAGGGATGCAGCAACTGTTCGACGTCTCGGATAACTGCACTGAAAAAATTTCGCTTGGTTCGAAAAAAAAAGGGCTGTTATGAATAAAATCAGCCCTATGCCTTTTTACGTGTTTGACCTTTTCTCCCCAAGTTGCATTCCCAATGCATTACATATAGAAACATTTCTATACGTCCTTCTTGCATTCACAGCGCCAGATTTGCACGTGTTGACCAAAATTGGATTTTGTTTTTTTCAGCATTACAGTATCAACTGTGTTTCGCTTCCAAACGATAATTACTGGATCTCTATAATTGCACTTCCATTATAGTCACCTGTTTTATACATGATTCAAGGAAGCTTTCAAGTTATTATTCTTGTAGAGTCTTGTAATGCGAGAAAGGAAGATAGAGGATGTTGATATGGGCCGCCGGTATCCTCTTCCTACAACACAAACGCACACATGGATTAATACGGTTCTTTAGTAACATGAACAGGATACTTAACTTCAATAGAGTCCATGTGTTATGGTACAAGCTCATCACCAATAGTACTCGTGCAGACAATATCGGAAATTTTGCTATTACAAACTTTAGTGTCACTATAGTCACTAATCTGGTCGCTATGAACTGTCGTAACTTGTGTTGTTAACTGAGCCTGCTTTGTGATTGTACTGAAAGATTCCAAACAGGAATGAGTGAATCAGTGTGTGAGTGAGGCCCTCCAGTTCGGCCTAAAGACATGATGTCGAGAGAGCGTTGCCGGCATGTTGCTTGTCGTTGTGTCTCTGGCCTCTCTCGTGATAGGCCCTCTTGATATAGCACCTACTAATCTTTGCAGACCGGTGTCCTGGCGACAGCTTACGGCAGCACAATTTTACTGGAGGATTTATCCTCATAAGGCTATTTCAGACATGTAATCTCATTTCAGTAACTTTTGTGTGTACACACACTTACACAACTCATCTCGACTACATAATATCTAATGTTACTGGAACATGGCGTTAATTTTGAAAGTTTATTTAAGAGTGTGCGTTTAGGATTTTAGGATATCTTATGCACACACAAAAAAAGAGTTTTACATCAGCCCAGTTCCCATAACTCCTGAAGATAGATTTTGACTGTGGATATGTTATCACAGACACAGTCCATCTGACAGTTCAGAGATGCCACTAAACCCGCCCAATGATCTCAACAACCATACATAAGCAGCACTTATTAGACGGAGGGGGTCCGACAGCCAAACAGTTCCAGTCATTCCACCAGGAAGGAGGTTCACGGCTCATGTTGTCTGTAGTTCAACCATGCCTAGATGGTCAATACCGCGGTTCGATCGCGTCCGCATGGTTACTTTGTGCCAGGAAGGGTTCTCAACAAAGGAAGAGTCCAGGTGTCTTGGACTGAACCAAAGCGATGTTGTTCGGACATGGAGGAGATACAGAGAGACAGCAACTGTCAATGATATGCTTTCTCAGGCGGCCCAAGGGCTACTACTGCAGTGGATGACCGCTACCTACGGATTATGGCTATGAGGAATACTGACAGCAACGCCGCCATGTTGAATAATGCTTTTCGAGCAGCCACAGGACGGCGTGTTACGATTCAAATTGTGCGCAATAGGCTGCATGCTGCCCAACTTTGCTCCAGACGTCCACCTCGAGGTCCATCTTTGCAACCACGACAGCATGCAGTGCGGTGCAGATGGACCCAAGAGCATGCCGAATAGACCGCTCAGGATTGGCATCACATTCTCTACACCGATGAGGTTCGCATATGCCTTCAACTAGACAATCGTCGGAAACGTGTTTGGAGTTAACCCAGTCAGGCTGAACACCTTAGACACCCTGTCCAGCGAGTGCTTCAAGGTGGAGGTTCACTGTGGTTTTGGGATGGCATTATGTGCGGCCGACGTACGCCGCTGGTGGACCAACAGTGCCTTGATGAACTTGTGGGTTGTATGCCACGACGAATACAGGCATGTATCAATGCAAGAGGACGTGCTAATGGGTATTAGAGGTACCGGTGTGTACTGCAATCTGGTGTTTGTAATGGTACATAGAGAGTTCCGAACCTGTACCTGATTTCAGCTACATTTATGACGTGGACAGGGTATGGCATGACACATGATGAAATTCAGCGATGTTTCTCCTTGAATAACTATTGAATGGAATTTTGTACGGATTTAAGTCACACATACAACGAACTCCTGTTGCCTGTTCTAGCTCAAATACTGAGAAGCTTGCAGCTGCCGCAAAGTTTCCCTATTAAGGTTTTCTGAGGACCACCAGTGCAAAGTTGGCACAAAGCTCAGTTTTCTCTCCCTTGGTGTTTAAAATGTATGCCAGCAACATACAAATGTCTCCTGTCTGACCGAGTTAGTATAATTCAGTGTGCCGACGACCTGTGAGTTTATGCTACTGATGATTAATTGCAGGCTGTTAACAACAACTTAGGTGAAACAATACGTAACTTCGGACACTGCTTATAGGTGGAAATAGTCGCATTTAACACTATATCCACTGAGACGGCAGTCAGCATATACTGACAACACAGATACAAAACGACTGCGGCCATACATTTAGGTACTTATCAGGTCTCCGTTAAAGGATGTGTTTAATATCTAGACCTTCATAAATATAATAAGCTTCGATGGTCTTGCCTTGTACAGCATATTAAAGCTAAGTTGAAACTTATTTGGCTATACGTCGACCCACGACAGTAAACACGTGCAGGATGTATCCCATAATAGCTTGACGTATGTCATGCACCCTGCGTCCTCACGGAGATTACTCCTCATTTTGTATGGCACAGTCTGCAGGCAGCTGCTACGGACACTCGACAAGTATCAATACAAAGCACTGCGATTATGCTGGAGTTCTAGGATCCACTTCGACAAACACACTCTTAGTCGAAAAAGTGGTAGTGCGTACTTATATAGTGGAAGTACCAATATACCTACGTACTACCACAGCAGCAAATTTATTCTGAAACACCAACAACACTTTGGCGACGAGCTGAAAAATAAAATTTTCAGCCTTACAGGAAGATGCTACTCCAACCGCTACTGGACCCATAAATCAACATCATGGCTTGTGGAGACATTTTTAACGCTAGGCAACTATCAGGATTTCGTTAGAAGACAGCACTGCTACCCAACTTCGAGCGAATATACAAACATATGAAACAGGTGCTGGATGGATATATTAATCTGGACTATTCTGAGAACCAACAAATCAATAACAGTAGTTTAGATAAGCTTCTCCAATTACGGTCAGGTGCTGCGTCTGCTATACAGATGGGTCTAAATACAAGGGCACCATCGACTGTGCCTATGCAGATAGTGAAAAACGAAGGAGTCGACTACGGGTGGTTATAGTTAAAGTGCTGCTACTGGCACAGGTCCAGTATGGGCTGTAATTATCTTATGGTAGTGAAAAGTGGTGGATATTCTAATGCGTTAATGCAGAAACGATTTATGCTGAAAAGAATTAGTTCCAGATTTGGCCACCACGTGCAAATCTGAATCCAAGAACGTGAAAGTTATCCTGGAATGTGACACCACAATGAATGTAAACATTGGGGGCGGCTATATAAAAAATTGGTTGGTTGAGAATGTATGGAAAATCTAGTTTAGTGACAACATTTATTTTACCAAAATGAAATACTGACATAATTTGTGCAACACACGTTTTACAGTGAAACGTCAACATAGAAAAATTATACATGACTGTGCTTAATCTGACACACAGTATTTTTAGCGCAACGCAATCTGACTTTCAAAAATCCCTACAATAGAATGGCCCTGACTAACATTAACCTATACCTTGCACAAATCACTTACCTCACCAAAAATCTTCGTTACTCGAACTACTGCAATACATCGAGCGCCACTACTGCAAGCTAAAAAAAGATTCAAACTACTGAAGGCACTAACTACTCATAGGCATAGTTAGCAAATGAAAGAATTTAATAGAGAACAAACAATGTATTTGCCTTAATAGTGTTCAAAAGTCGTAATATACTGTATATAGCAGTTCATGACATCCAGTCCTACAAATTTCAAAATTCCGCCATTTCTCTCCCCACATCCACCACTGCTGGTGGCTCACCTCCAACTGCGCAACGCTACGTGCTGTTAACAGCCAACTGCCCAACACTACAAAGGCAGACAACAATGCAAACTAGCGACAGACTGCACACAGCACAGCCAGTGATTTTCATACAGAGCGCTACGTGGCGTTACCATTAAAAAAACCTAAACAGCCTACTTACAACAGAATATTTTAAACAACTTACAGGTGGTTTAAGACCACAATGGACAACGATCCTGGGTGGCAAAAGCAAGTACTGTTGGCCTAAAAATGTGAAGAACACAATCTGAATTCATCCAACACTGAGCAAACTTTGATCGATAATCTACTGGTCTATATAGGTGCAGCTGAGAACAAGTGGGGACTGTGATTTCTACGCCCTGACAAGACCGGAGCAGCAGTACGTTATCCTGTTTGCTTCGTGCAGCGATGTAACTTGCAGCTGGCAAGATGTGTGCGACGGGGGCGAGGCGTAAGGCGGCATGTGTGAATCGAACGCAGCCACGAAAGAAATGCAAAATATCACGGTCTAGCGATCAGGCAGACGTATAGCAATTTGCTCTCTACCAGAGCCCTGAATTCACGGTAGATTTCAGTGAGTGACACGCCTGTTCACTGGTCGTACCAAGGACCAATTTGGCTCACTTTCACGACACAGCGTACAAGGATACCAAAAGTCAAGACTGGTAAACCAAAAACGAATAAGTGTGCCCTTGGCAAACGGGTAGCCTGAGACGATTGAACGATTGAAGCCACAATGTCGGTACAGTAAAAACTTCACCACAAGCTCCCCAGTCCAACAGCTCGAAAGTGTTAGGTCCCACGTACCAACGACACGTGCCAGGGCTACAACAAGAAGTTGCTTCCAGAGATAAGTCCAGAGACAGAGTGCCTCGCACCTCCCCAGAAATAAAATAAAATAAAAGAAAATAAAAATTGCTGGGACCACACCGCCTTCACCCTGTCTTGAGTCAATCACAGGGCGCTAATCTCCCCTCCTACACGCAGCACAAAGTCGTGTCGAACCAGTACAAGGTTAGCCAATTACTGGCCTTTTTAAGTTTTCACGAAGATGTTTTTTTCTGAAGTCTATTTGCTTCCCGCAGTGACAAGTGAACAGATACAATCTCAAAAATCTGTATCTAAATCGCCTGTGCCTTGGAGCATGTTAGTCCTAGCTATGAGGTGTCATAAAGACTCTATCTATAACCGTTTCTCAGATGCCAGAGTGTCTTATATGACCAAGGTGGCCGGTGGCAGTGGGTCACAGGCCTCTTTGCAGTATTGGCGCACTCTAAAACTTGTGAATTTTTATTAGGTGGGGCGCTGTACACAACGTCCAGTTTATGACTCCACTGTGTGGATGCATCCCTTCAGACTTTCGCCCCCAGCCCAGCCTTTAGCCTCGTCAATGCAGGTATAGTGGCATTGTCCTGCTGGAGACCTGTCTTGACTAAGGGGTGCTCTGTCTACCCTGTGCAGCTGTGGGCCTGTCCAGCAAGGATAGGCTGTGTTCCAAAAATGAACAGCATAGACAGAAGCGATGACACTTTCTGCAGGACCTGACCATTATTTTGCAGGCAATGCTCTAGTACGTACAGTGCCAAGGTTGGCATGCCACCCGAGAGAAAGAAATGTCATGACAGTTCCGTTCCCTCCTTCTGAAAGCACTGTTGCAAAATAAATACTACTAAATATTAGACCAATATGATCCCATTAACATATCTAGTACATGCTAAAACAAACCCTCAAAACAAAATAATACTTAATCAATAGTTCAGACATTCTATGTCAATATATACAAACAAAAGAAGACTAAACATAGGATATGTTACGTGAATCCTGAACATTTCGAACTAAAGGCTTTTTTGCCATCTTAAAGTTTTTATTTTATACTTCGTGTTGTGTTGGAATCCCTGCCAAAATGTCTACTGCTCCACTGAAGAGTTTGACTAGGATTATATGAATAATGAGTCTCTTCATTGGAAGGGGAGCCTTCATTTTTACTGGCGATGTCATCTCCATAAATTGATGTGAACCCTGGCACCTTGTTAAAATGTTTTAATTCCTCTTCTGGTGTATACTGGTTCGTTACCAAAGCCCACTGGCTCATTCTATATGCGGCACTTCCCCACACATTGTCCCATCTTTTCCTTTGACTTGTTTGACCTTCTGCCAAACTTTTGTTTCAAGCTTCACAAATTTCTTTACTGACTACACATCTCTACCTAATTTAGCTTTCAGAACCTTGAAAGCAGATGATATCTTTCTACCATATACAACCTTGTTTGGTAAAAGACCAGCACTAAAGTTTATCTTATGATTATATACTGAGACAATGTATTGAACATAATTGACACAATTATAATTCTGATTACTCACATAATGACTTGATATTTTAGAATTTGTGTGATGAACCCTTTCGGTATGACCATTTGCTTTTAGCTGAAAAGGATTAGTGTGAAGTTTTTGGACGTGAAGCAGGCGATACAACTGCTTCAAGAGATCTGTCATGATATTTGTACCCTAGTCTGTAATAATAGTGTTAGGAACGCCAAATATTAGTATACAGTTATTAATCATTGCATTTGTGATGGTTTGAAATCGCTATCATTGAAGTGAACTGGAAGAAATGATCTATTATCATCAAAATATACTTCTTGCCAGCTGCTGTCCTATTAAATGCTCCAACCACATCAAATCGAAGTATTTCAACGGATTTTGTCACTTCTGGTAACCTTTGTAATGGTATACACTGGTGACTAAGATTTTCTATTTGTGCACATGACACACAGTCTTTTATGTACTGTCCAACAATGTGCTTTTGTAACTCTTCACCAAAACGTTTTGACCATACATCTATCTGTTACTTTACATACTCCATGACTTACCAACAGAAGATCAGTGCCTTCTGCATTGGTGAATGGTGTGTGAACCTCGACCTCAGGTTCACACTTTGTATTTCTGCGCAGAACGCCATCGTGTGTCACAAACTGTGGCTACAACCTAAATGCCCAGTAGTATATAGCAGGTTCTTGTGTCTTCTGCCAGTCTGGCAAGTTTTTGCCTTGTGCCTGCTGAGGGCCAGTTTTCCTGTTTAGTATGTCTGGATTAGCATGCATTTTTAAAGATACTTATGCACCACTTCTAATTAAATGTGCTTAGTTTCAATGCTCACAATGTTAATCTACTGGAAATGTCTTTAGATCTCAATAGGCATTTACAGGAAGCAGAGTCAGTAACTATCTTCCATGTTTATCCACGTAAAGAACAGTGAAAGTAAGTAATATCATAAATAACAGCTAGTATTTCTTTTTCTGTCACTGAACAGTTGTGTTCCTCCTTTTCTAAGTCTCGACGTATAAGCCGCTGGATGTTACCTATTGTCCACTATTTGACTCACACACAACTAACTGTTATATTGCTTACATCATAGGAGCAGGTGAACTTTTGTTCATAGTTAGGAAATACCAACAAAGGACCAGATACCAAAGCATATTCCAGTGTCTCGAATGTAGCTTCACAGTGTACTGACCATTGCACAAAATCCCTCATGAACTCCTTTAATAATTACAAAGGCCTAAAATGATTGTAACTGCTTTGTAGTCTGTGATAGTAACAGTTGCGAGTCACTCCTTACACCTTATTGGCTAATTGCATATCCTAGAGAGTTTAATTTCGTTTGGTAAAATGGCGTCCATCGGCACTGTTACCCAATCTGCCTGCAGTCATTTTAAGACTTCCTATAGCCGTTTCACTTGTTCTTCTGTATGTTTTGAAAATGCAATAATATCATCAATATACACCATTCATTTTCCAGGTTTCAGTCACCAAAATACTCCATTTAAAAGTATCTGAAATGTTGCCTGTGCGTTTTTCAGTCCCAACAACATTATACAACACTGGCAATCCTTCCAATGTATATGAAAAGCTGTCTTCACCAGACTTATAAAACTGCTTCAAGCTGATGGCAGAGTACTGTTTTGCTGGAAACGGCCTCTAACATTCAAGACACCTCCATTTGCGTTCAATTCACACTTCTTTCTACTGGACTTATCCTGGTTCCTGCTTTTGCAGTCGCACACTTTACGTCCGACCTCACCACTTTCAAAGAACTGTGGTCGGCAGTATTGCTTCATAACATGGCATGCTTGTCCACGTCTGTAGCATTTAACCTCAGATAAAGGTAACATGGTGACTCCATTTCTGTGTGACAATATCTATCTCTTGCAGCTGTGTGGCAACCATAGTTCTGGTATTGGGTGCTGCAGAGATTGAATGCCCATCAGAGGAGATGGACTTTAGACAGCTATCAGGGGGCACCACAGCCATGCAGTACTGAGACGGCCATTGATATGCGATCTATGTAGGCGGTATATAAGTGATCCCTCAGCGCACAGGCGGCACTGCCTCTTCAGTGCGTGTGCTTGAAATTATCGGATCCACGAGGGCTGTCCACAAAGTAAGTTACGATCGGTCGCGAAACGGAAACCACAGTGAAAACCAGAAACATTTTATTTGCAACAGTTAGGTACACCTTCCACCTACTTCTCTCCATAGTCACCGTTCCAACTTCGAGTTTTGTCGTCGTGTTGTATCAACTTTCCAATATCCTCGTCATAGCAAGCAGCCGCCTCTGTTTTCAGCCAGGTCTGTAGCTCGTTGTCTGTCGAAAAATTGTGTCTTCATGGCTAGCGGTTTTTGTGAGCAGAAATAGGGGGAGCCAATTACGGACTGTATTGTGGGTTATCAAACACTTCTCATCGGAAACGCTGCAGGAGCGTCTTCATTGCCCCTGCAGTGTGCGGCCGAGAATTGGCTTGAAGAAGGAACTGCTCGACAGTTGTGTTATGTGTGAAACGTCCCCTTAGAAAAATTTATACTAGACTGGTCTTTGTGAAACGTCCTCTTTGAACAATTATACACGACTGTGCTTAAACTGACACACAATAGTTTTTAGCGCAACGCAATCTGACTTTCAATAATCCCTACAAGAGAATGGCCCTGACTAACATTAACCTATATGTTTCACAAATCACTTACCTCACAAAAATCTTCATTACTCGAACTACTGCAATACAGCAAGCGCCACTACTGCCAGCTAATTAAAAGATTCAAACTCCGCCATCTCTCTCCCCACGTCCACCAATGCTGGCGGCTCACCTCCAACTGCGCAACGCTACGCGTTGTTAGCATCCAGCTGCCGCTGCCCAACACTACAATGGCAGACAACAATGCAAACTAAACACAGACTGCGCACAGCACAGCCAGTGATATTTCATACCGAGTGCTAAGCGGCGTTACCAATAAGAAAACCTAAACAGCCTACTTACATAGCCCCCATGCTCCCCACAAAAAAATTTACAAATTGTTTTGGGCAGTGGCCAATACAGATTTGAAAATTTTTTTCATAATTACAATAACAAAGATATCAAATGCACACACTTATTGGTACAATGTTGGTCAAAAGCTAAAATTTTCTCACAGTCCACAAAGACAGTCCTGATCGTTCATCACAGTAAAATTGCAGTGTTTTTCTCAGAGTCTGAGCAATAAAAGAAATTGCACTTGGAAGTAGTGGATTTCTAAGCAGTCTTGAAGAAGTAGTGTTGTCCTTCCAACGGAAAGACTGTGCTGACTCTTGACATGCAGACAGGTAATGGGCCACAACAGAGCAAACCCACAGCAGAGTCAGTCGAAGTTGAAGACTATTGGTAGGTAGGCCATCACAGAGCAGACCCACTGTAGTCCTGGTAGAGATTAGGGTATTGGTGGACCACCAGAGATATAGACCCACTGCAGTCCATGTAGAAATAATGGTATTGGTGGGCCATCGAAGGTGCAGACCCACTTCAGTCCTTGTAGAGATGGCCAACAGCCATCTGTTGCGAATGTGCAGGTGCACAATCACCCTCGAAGAGTCTTGCGGAGAATATAGCAAGTCCATAAACCACCAATTGTCCAATCACAAAGAATTTGTTTGATATGTCCTTAGAACCAGCAATGCTGTTAACCAGTCCCTTGCTGAATTATCAATACACTTGCAAACACTATCAATCCCTACTTCTCACATATTGTCCATATACTATGACCAACAGAAACGTGTGCAGTGAAATGTAATTTACAAGTTACTTAATTTTATGAACAGGTGTCAATTACAATTTTATAACATGGGAATACAATAACAAAGGTACAAAAAATATCATTAAAGAACATAATAGTACAGATAATATTTGCAGTAATACAGGCTTTACAAAAGAATCGAAATAACATATACATCAGTGTTACAGGAATTATGACAGGAGCACATACATAAAAAATTAGAATAAATTTCGAAACATCAACTTCACGAATGAGCATTAGAACAAAACAGAATAAATAATGTGTAAACATCTTTACAAAGTAAATAACATGTTATTAATGCAAATTATATTTGAGGATAACAGTATTCCTCATCATAGTAAATGTAGCTTAGTATTAGAAAAATTCTGCAACATAAGTCTCATCAGATAAACATATAAAGACAGGAAGAACATAAATACACAAGGGTACACAAACACATAGTGGGATAACACAAGGAAAGGGCAGGGTTTGTTTTACTGCAGTATTTTGCAAACAAAACTTTCTTTACTTCTCGGAGATCTCCCTTCGTTCTTCATTATTTCCAAAAAGTCCTATCTACGCCTGATTTCTGTACTTTTTTCATATAACTTCTCAATGAATTTCTTCCAATCCATCGCAAATCATTCTCTTATATAGGCTATCCCCTCTTAAGCTAACTTAAATCTACTGAGCTCAGATGCTTAACTAAGGGATGAGGCAATGCAGCAGTACAAAACAATTTACACAAACAGCAATGTTAAAAAATGGAAATTGGTAAAAAAAGGTAGCAATATTACAACTAATATAAGGCAATGCGCAGCAAACAAGAAAAATAAATCAATAATAAAATTGGCTTAACCTAGTAATACAAAGTGACATTCAGTAGCACTATGCATGGCTAACAGCAGCAGCTCAAGCAGAAAAAATGTTACACTAAAGACAACAATGCAGATAAGGACAATGTCTATTCACATCTTAATGTCTACGCAATTAAAGTGGTGCACCACAACTTATTCAATGAAATAAATTACCAAATACTTGAAAAGAAAATTATGTATGCAGTTCCTGTGAAGGGCAATGCCTTTTTGTGCTCCCTCATTTTTTTGGAAGTATATCACGAAGTTATTCTTTACTGGGTCTGTAGGCATAAAATATTTGTATTAGTACATCCATAAAATTTTACTTTAACCAATGCTGCAGGGCAGCTACAAACTAGATATTAAGCAAAATAGTCGAAGCAAGGCGTGAAATGTCGTTCGCTAGCCATAAAGCATTTCATAATGCAGTAAACAATCTTCCAGCTAGCAAGACAATAGACATGAAACGTTTCTCATCATTTCATTTCAGTAAATATCATAAATTAAGAACTCTACAGTGTAATCATGTTTTCAAGTTTGAGGGTGTCGTATTTATGATGCTTTCTACAATGGAATGTCAATAGCGAGGATAATGGCCCTTTTTTTTCACCTGTGCCTCTGACAGGCACACACTAATGGCTTTCTTTTGTCAGGTGGTTGTCGCGCAGCTGGGTGCCCACGACACATAACGTGCAGGTGGTCACTTAACTGTCTTATCGAAATATTTACGAAACCAGTTTCCGCTACAGTGGCAGTCTCATATAAAAAAATTCACAGGTCAAGAATTTGCGTTACATGTCTGTAGAAACAAAATTCTATTAATATAACAGTGTCCAAAAAGTTTTCGTCGGCATTGTATTACATTCAAGCATTTACATACATTTCATAACTCTTAAAGTACGATTCTTGGTTTCCAACAACCTTTTCCACAAACCAGAGTCCCTAACCTCTACTCATTATTTCTTACCTTATTCGTCGACACTTCTTCAATATTCCATCATAACAGATAAGTAGCATAATCAAATAACTCTTATAGCATCAGCTTATTGATCATAAACATACCGCAATAGCATAATTCACATCGTCGTCGTAACAATAACATCATAACACCTCAGTCAAATTCTCAAAAACGTCATAGCTTTCTGCAATAATTTCAAAACTTAAAAAAAAAATTCTCTGCTCATTTCAAAAGTGTCATCCACCTCAAACGTACTTTAAAAATCATGACCCCATACCAAACACATCATTCAAAGCTCTCATAGTATCACAATGGTTCCAAAAAAAATATGAACAGTTCATAAAGTACAGACAAAATACAATTTCATAAGTGTGACGTTATCCAACGGTGTAATTACGTAAACATCTGTCACTGATGAAGTAAAATAAATGTTTGTATCTCTCAGGTAAATGATCAGATAGCTGTGTAATTTATGTTTTAGAGAAATATGGTACCGATGTGTAAAGTTGTATAAACAAATACCATATTAGCTAGGGCTCCTTGTGCTTGCCAAACACATGGTACACAAAGTAAGCGTGTACCCCCCTGAGGATTAATGTAATTATACCCTCAGGTGTTACAGATTACAGCAATGGAATGAAATGTATCACAAGAAACTTTCTTTTTAATTCAACAACATTGATAAATAAATGGTTTAAGTACCAAATGAATAACTCAAATGCGTGCCCTGTAGTGCTAAATGTGCGTTTTGCTGTAAGATAATTCTGTGGAACTGTCGTAGTTATCGTCCTCTGTAAGCAAAGTTCTGCTGAAGTCAATGTACTTACCTCATCATAAACGAAGATGAAATGCTTTCCGTACAGATATCGTAATTACTACGCTTATTGCCGTGATGAAGTAAGTACTGTACTGTAACGTAGTGTTGTGCTACAGAAAAGGCTGTCTCATCGTAGCTATACCACAAAGTTACTACTAAAACATGTTTTACTTTCCAGAAAAATTCAGAAAAACTATGCAGATATAAAACAGATAAACTGCAAAAGCAACATTGTAAATTGTCAGTCATTAGTAGCGTCGTGATAAAATCGTGTAGCTGTCATATAAACTAACCACTGTGTCATCTGGTATCTCACAGAAAGTACTTTAAATCCAGAATGTATTTTCAAGTAAACCAAAACGTTGCATTAAAATCTCATTAGCAGTACTGGTAACTGTTCTAAATATGTGAGCCTTATAGCCGTTACGTAATCGTGCAACTAACAAGCAAGAATGTACATGCACAATAACACTGTGACGTCTGTTCACTATAACAATGCATTCGTAAATACTGTCTAAATATGTTCCGTAGGTTCTAGACTGGATAGTAAACTTCAGACATTGTTGCATGTTAACAGTTTCTCAGTGTGACAAAGCATACTAGAAATGTGAAGTGAAATGTTTTATGGCAAAGACAAAGTTAAAAAGCAGATTATCTTTCAATAAACGGTTTTACATGTGAAATGTGGTGTAAACCTTTACTCTTCCTAGTACGCAGAGTTTCAACTTCAACGCAATTATCATGTGGTATACGTCGGATTCTGTAAGGTCCATTGTAAACTAGAAAGAATTTGTAACTCAAGTGTTTCTTCTTATGTGACAATGGATGAGCTTTAATGAGAACTTTCTGAACAATATATAATTTCTTTGCATTTGCTTTACCGTGTAATTTTTTCTTTTTGTCTGCAGCAGAATTTATATTTTTAATAGCCAAATCAATTATGTCTTTGTGTCGAAGTTTACGTTTATTCGGAAAAGGTACAAGCTCTCTGATTCTGTTCGGTGGTTCTTTATTCTTCAGTACAAGAACAGGTGGTAAAGCAGTGGAGTCATGAGGCATTTCATTCAGCACGTTTTGAAATAAGTGTAAATATGTGTCCCAATGCTGATGCTTTCTGTGACAGTAAAGTCTGCAAAGCTTATTGATTTCTTTCATAATCCGTTCAGACGGGTTACAATGTGGTGAGTACAATGAAATAAAAACAGATTTGATTTTATGGTTACGAAGCATGCGTGACCAAACAGCAGATCTGAATTGCGGTCCGTTATCTGAAATGACTTTACTAACGTGTCCAACTTCACGTAAGAAATTTTTAACAAAGGCGTTGGATACAGACCGTCCAGTGGCTTTACGTAACGGAGTGAAAGAAACAAATTTTGAAGTAAGTTCAACAGCGACTAGAATGTACGAAAATCCATTAGATGTTCTGACAAGCGGTCCCAAGAGATCAACAGCAGCAAATTCTTTTAATTTAGAAGGAATGATAGGAAACAATGGAGCACGATGCGAGACAGTAGATGGTTTCGCCTTTTGACAAAGTTTACAAATAGACAAGATTCTTCGAATTCTCTTTTCCATATTGTTAAAACAACAAGTCGTTCGAAGAATATGATAACATTTTCGTGGACCAAAATGTGCATAGCTGAAATGAATGTACCAAATGAGCTTATTAACGAAATCGTCTGGAATGCAAAGTACCCATAGCTTGTCATCAACAGTGCAGCGTTTTAACAGTATGTTGTTCCTAACCAGATAATAATGCCGAATCTGTGTGTGTGTCTTTTCATGCCATTTACTTTTAACGTCTTTCCAAATCGGATCTTTATCTTGTTCATGAGCAATGTCCTTTAAAGAAGTGGTGATGAAATTTTGAAAGGCGACTTTCTGAATGTAAAGAATACTGAAATTTTTCTCCAGGTTGCTTTCTGTGTTACTTTTCTCGAGCCCAGCCGGTGCACGTGACAGTGCGTCCGCAACAATGTTCTCCTTGCCGGGAATGTAGACTATTGTGAAGTGGAATTCTTGCAGAAACAATGCCCAACGTTTTAACCTGTCATGATTTAATTTTGAAGACATAAGAAATTGTAATGCACGATGATCACTGTATACTTTTACGTGCTTACCGTAAAGAAAGAATTGGAATTTGTTAAATGCCTAAACGATAGCTAAAGCTTCTAATTCAGTAACGGAATAATTTTTTTCAGATTTTGTTAGCACTTGGCTAGCAAAAGCAATGGTTGTCTATGGCTTCTTGAAATATATGGGCACCAAGACCGACTTTATAAGAACCCGTGCTAAGGCAAAAATCTTGTGAGAGATCTGGATGAGCTAGTATTGGCACGTTAAGTAACGATTCTTTCAAAGAATTGAATTCCAACTGTGATTGTTCGTCCCAGTTCCAAATAGTATTTTTTCCAGTGAGAGAACAAAGTTTTGGTGTAACTAGAATTTGCATATTCAGAAAACGACGGTAAAAATTTACGAGACCTAGAAAACTGCGGACTTGTTTTTTTGTGGATGGAACTGGAATGGCTCTGATTGCTTCTAACTTTTCAGGATCCGGCTGGATGCCTTCAGAAGAAATAATATGTCCCAAAAACTTCACTTTTGTCCTACCGAATTCAGACTTGTCCAAGTTAACTGTAATTCCAGATTCTGCAAAAATATGTAACACGCTGTTGAGGATGCGATTATGTTGTTCCCATGAGGCTTCTGCTATCAGAATATCGTCCACATATAAGGTGATGTGACGTTTTAAGAGCTCAGGTAATATGGAATTTAGCCCGCGAATGAATGCTGCCGAGGAAATGTTCAAACCAAAAGGAAGTTTCCGAAACTGATAACAAACGCCGAAACAAAGGACAGCTGTGTATTTTCTACATTCTGGATGAAGTTCGATCTGATAAAAGCTGGATCTGAGATCAATGGAAGACAACACATTTACACCATTAAAATTTTGAAGAAGTTCTTCCAACGTTTGCGGCCTGTCTGTTTCAGGAATAATGATAGTATTGATTTGTCTCGAATCTAAGACAAGACTGATCGATCCATTTTTCTTCTCAACAACATGTAATGGATTGTTGTATGGGCTTACTGCACGCTCAATAATGCCGTCGTCAAGCATAGATTGTATTTCTGTTCTAACACGGTCCATATAATGTGCTGGAATTACGTATGGTCTAACACAAAATTTATTATGCTCACGAACACGAAATTGGTATTGAAATCCCTTGATTGTTCCTGTTTTGTGAGTAAAAACTGAGGAATGTGCTTGTAAAATCTCAAAAAGGTCCTGTCTATCAGTGTCATTACAATTCTCAATTGCTTGAATTTTATTCTGAATTAACTCATTAGTTTCAAATATGCCGTCGATATCATCTCTGTCAGTACTTGCAGAGTGATTATTAGTGTCTAGTTCCGTAGAAAATTCCGAACTGTTGTCTAACAGAAGGTAAAACCGATTAATTTCCTCGTCATGGTTTGAGAGCCAATCTTCAAATTTCAAAGCTATTGACTTACCTTCTTTCTCTAAACTTATTTCAGCATCGTGAAAGTTTAAGATTGCTTTGTTTTCATTCAAGAAGTCTACTCCCAGTATAATTTCCGTCGACAATAATGGAACAATAAGAAAATTCATAGAGAAGCTGTGGCTTTGACAAAAGAATTCTAAGTTGGTTTGTTGGCGTACATCTACACTTTTTCCAATGACTGCACCTTGTAATTTAATCTTGCGTAACGGAAGTGTGGGGCAATCGTTCGATTTGTTGCATTTGCTAAAAGCTGTTTCACTAATTACTGAAATGGGACTGCCTGAGTCAAGTACTGCCGTAAATTTTACGTCATTTACAGTAATGTGAATCACAGGATATGCAATGTTGTTATGTTTTACGTCGTGTTCCTGGAGTAATATGTCTCTAATGTCTTCCTTTTTAACGTAATTACTAGCTACGGCAGCTGCGTCGTCAGTTTCATAAGTACGTTTTGTGGCTGCCAGCGGTATGAGTCATTGCCTATTGTGTCTTTGTTGGCGCGCGTCGTTATTGGGATTTGGAGACCTAACTTCCACAAATTCAACTTGTCGAGAGGGCCCTGCTCTGTTTGATTCCCGCCAGTTCTGCTGCAATTTAGGTCTGTCGTTACGATCATATCGTGTGTCGTCATGTCGGTAGATTCCATAGTTTCTTTCTTGTCGGTCACGTGGTGGAGAATTTCTCTCTGAATCGTAACTGCGCACTGGACCGTTGCGTCTAAAGTTATTCTGTCTCCCTTGATAGTAATTATTTTGGTTCCCATATTGTCTGTTTCTCTGATTGTCTCTGTGATAATCATTACCGCGGAGAGGTGACCTTTCCCTGTAATTATTACTAATCTGCCAACGGTTGTCATACGGGTGGTGTCTGTTTTGGTCACGATTTGTATTGTGAGAATAGCCTTGTCGTGTCCAGTTATTATTTCTTTCATCGCGGAATTGCGACGGATGTGACCTGTAATTGTTGTGTTCCTGTTTTCGCGTTCCGCGATTGTCAGTGTCAATTTCTAATTCTTGTAAGAGTCCCTGAAAAGCTTCAATGTCGTCTTTGCAACGGCCTGCCAAAATAATATGCCGTAAATGTTCAGGCAATTTGATTAAGCAAATGCGGATGAGTTCTGACGGGCTGTATGGGTTTGACAGGTACTTATTCTTGTGCAACATGTCTTCAAAATATTTCCCAAGACTGGAAAATTCAGATTGTTCGAAATGTTTCATCATCATGATGCCATGTTTTACTCGGTCTTGTGTGGCTTGGGACCAATATGCTGAGAGGAAGGCATGGTAAAATTCTCCTTCACTGTAGCAATCATGAATGACCGATGGCTTTCTTACAGCTGGTTCATTCTCTAAGTAGCCACACATAAATTCTAATCTGTGCTCTAGTGACCAGTTGGGAGGAAAACAATGAGAGAATTGATGGAGCCACGCTTGTGGATGAATGTCGTTGCCAGAATTCTTAAATGTTTTGAATTTACGTGTAGTAATGAACAGCGTATAGTCAAAATCATCGTCTCGGCGGGTAGCATATCGGTCATTGTTACGTCGTGTCGGCGGTTCCATCTCAAAATTCGGTGTACCTCGCCAATTTCTTTAATAATTTCCGAAGTGCCCTGTGTTATTATTTTGTGGCTGTTCCGTATTTCTATGTCCCTCTTCCAGTATTGGAGTGTGAGTGTCCTCTGAAATACGTAATTGTTGTATTACCTATGTCAGCTGATCTTGTACTTCCCGGATTTCTCTTTGGTGTTGCGTACTAATTTGATTCAGACTTTGTTTGAATTTCCTAGTTTGTTCGAACTCTTCTGTGTCATTAAAGACTACCGGTTTTGTGTCATTCAAATTATCATCTACCTTCGTAGATAAATTAGTGAACTGATCCGAAAGTTCGGCTACTTTCTCCGATAGTGAACACATTTCCTCAGTGTGTTTTTCTGAAGCAAGTTTCAGAGTGTCCATTTGTGTTGAAATCGAATCTACTGTGTCCTTTAAGTTTTCCTGAGTTCTTGCAAGTTGCGTAACCGAATCGGTGGATGCAACTGAGTCCATTTTAGCTTGCAAGGTGTCGTGATTTTCACGAACAACAGTTTGCAATTCTTTTATGTCTGCTTCGTGATTCTGTAATGAGTTTTTATGCCGCGAAAAAATAGGTTGAAAATGCTCACAAATTTGTGTTTTTACGTCATTACAGATTTTTTGGCATTTCGATTCAATGTTATGTAACTCAGTAGTTAAATCTTCACGTGTTTGTTCAGGTGTGGTGTCTAACTTTTGAAGCTTTTGCTGTGTTTGTCTCTGATTTTGTTCCATTGTGTCTAACTGTTGCTGTGTTTGTCTCTGGTGTTGTTCCATTGTGTCTAACTTTTGCTTTGTTTGTCTCTGGTGTTGTTCCATTGTGTCCAATTTTTGAAGATTTTGTTCCATTGTGTCTAACTTTTGAAGCTTTTGTCCCATTTGTAGCATTAATTGTAATAACAATGCACTGGTGTCTGAAACATGTTCCTTAGTGCTATTCGGCAATGCATTTGCACTGGCAATATTCGCAGTTTGAAAAACAGAAAATGTGTCTTGACTTATTTGAGAAAACGGTGAGGACGCAAAACCTGAATCTACAGTATTTGCAATATTGTGTCCTGTCATTTCGGAATCCTGAGGCGAGCTGTTGCCGACCGATCGATCGATAACGCTTTCCTGTTCACTAATTGTTTCACTGCCTACACCATTATTTGCAACCCGCTCCATTTCCCTATGCACAATTACCAAATTACTACTTTGAACATTAGTTAATTCATTACTCGGTGGCGCTAACACACTGCTTTCGTCTTCACTGTCATTTCTCAGTTTACTTTGGAGCCTAGTGTTACGTTTTTCACACGCCATTATTGTCACAATATTTCACACGACAACACAAAAAAGAACAATTTGAAAAGCAAAAATAAGAGAACACATTAACATATCACTGAAAATAATATCTAGTTAATTGCAAGCGCAGCTGCGAAATACTTTTTGCAAAACTACATGCATGCCAAAACTATTTTGCTGTACAACAATGAAAGACTGCAACTACAAAGTAAATTCTCTCTATGATTACGCGCTAGCAATAAACAAAAGCTACACTAATTACAGAAACTACAAGGAAAAAAATCGGAAGATTCCAGTGAGGTATCCTCGGCTAAGGGTCGACATATGAAACGTCCCCTTAGAAAAATTTATACTAGACTGGTCTTTGTGAAACGTCCTCTTTGAACAATTATACACGACTGTGCTTAAACTGACACACAATAGTTTTTAGCGCAACGCAATCTGACTTTCAATAATCCCTACAAGAGAATGGCCCTGACTAACATTAACCTATATGTTTCACAAATCACTTACCTCACAAAAATCTTCGTTACTCGAACTACTGCAATACAGCAAGCGCCACTACTGCCAGCTAACTAAAAGATTCAAACTACGGAAGTCACTAACTACTGATAGGCACAGTTAGCAAATGAAAGATTTTAGTAGGGAACAAACAATGTATTTACCTTTATAGTCATAATATATATATCAGTTCATGACACCAATTCTTACAAATTTCAAAACTCCGCCATCTCTCTCCCCACGTCCACCACTGCTGGCGGCTCACCTCCAACTGCGCAACGCTACGCGCTGTTAGCATCCAGCTGCCGCTGCCCAACACTACAATGGCAGACAACAATGCAAACTAAACACAGACTGCGCACAGCACAGCTAGTGATTTTTCATACCGAGCGCTAAGCGGCGTCACCAATAAGAAAACCTAAACAGCCTACTTACATGTGGTCTGCATGACACAGGCGAAATCTCTAACCGGGCCTTCATGCTTTGCCGGAGACGCTATTCCCTACGCATCTTTACGTTCTCACTCTTCAGTCAAAACTGAAAAGAGCGTCGCGACATGATTGACGGGCATACTAGAGACACTGACCAACACATCTGTGCGAAGCTTTACCGGATTTTCCCAGTGGTTTCCATTTCGCGGCCCATGATAACTTACTTTCTGGACAGCCGTCGTATCTTTGCTGTGCTAGGACTGCTTGATAACAATCCTGCTTGTTGTCTCTCTGCAACTCTTGGCCTTGTGCTTCGTTTTCGTTTACATGATTCTTCCTGGTCCTGGTCTGTTGTTTTGTCCACCGTCTGTCTTGTTGTTTTGTCCACAGTCTGTCTGCTGAATTTCGTTTGCCTAAGTTTGGATTACTCTTCAACAGATGGCTCTCCTGCCTGGTAGCTGCCTCCATTTCTCCATTTCTTACAGAGGTCTGATTTGCACATCAGTATAGCACTAATAGCTAGGGAAAAACCATTAGGAATTTCCATCCTCAATCGTTGTGACACACCCACTGAAAAATCCATTATGAATACGTCTAAAACCTTATTAAAATCAATAATAACAGTCTCGATAGCGTTTTCAGACTTTTTTTGTCAGAAAGCAAATCGGCCCTTTCCTCAGACCGTCTTCAGTCTTATCACCACCATTAGGGTTGCTGGTGGCGCCAGACAGAACGATATCCTTAGAAGTATAGTTGTCACTGAAGATGGTCTGAGAAAAGTGCTGAAACCGGTTGCTACAAATAAAAATCTGAAAACGCGGTCTAGACTGTTTTCTTGACTTTCAACATTTTATACCAACCGCTATGCTCCAGTCAAGAATGCTTTCTAAAATTTTAAGGCCTTATTGTCTGCTACCCACCTCTGCACGGTGCATTAGTTCATAGGTCTGTGAGTTTAGCTTACAGATTCTGTGTTAATCCGACGCACTTTCTCTTGAAAAATCTGGCACCATTTCACTTACAATTGCGTTGAATACGCCTTTTGGTCAGGTGGTCAACGGTGCTTTACCGAGGGTTTCTTGGTATGTAACAAACATTAAACGTAATTTAGCCATTGACAGACATATCGCAACGGACCAGTTCCCTAACTGAGCTGCTTCCACTACATCCTCTAGAAATCCTGATACATCGTCGGACACATTCCTAGAAAAAGATATAATGAGACTAGCAGCCACAGAATCAATGGATAGGACGTTTACTACAACCCTGATATCCCTTCCCTATGATTGCTTCAATTCAGTCACGGCTAGTTCTCTCCGCATTTCTTCGCGAGCCATCGGTATCTGTGGTGCAGATGAAATGGCCTAACTTTAAGAATGACTGGAAGGAAGCCATGTTTTATAGCAGTCTATGACGTGATTCCTCCATATAGGTGAGCCTGTCAGTGCTCTTGTCCGGCCTAATGTTTAGCTTCAGTGCTTCAGACCATTTGCTTATGCAAAGTGGGCAGCCTTAAAAGTGCCCTTGTGTTATCTCATGGTTGAGTTACTGCATGTAACGTCATCATAAAAGAGCACTGTGTTTGTTTGGAAAGTGTTCCAAGCTCCAAGTGGTGTTCCCTGGCGTCCTCTCTTGCACAGTAAGATGCAAAGAGCTCCCTGTCCATTTGTACTTCGGCACTCCCAGTGATTACATTGATTATGTCATCGCTGCGTAGATGGCGAACGTGTTCCACTTATCGATGACCCAGCTCGTTCTAATAAAATTTTATTTATACACTCAATGGATATTCTGCTGTGCAACAGCGTGATGCTTAAGGTGGAGACATCACGCTGGAGGGACGCCAGCATAGCAGTTCCCATGTTCTGGAAGAATGGGAAGGTAGCGACCGACACAATGGGATGGAACAAAAGTGGCGGGTTATATCGCTAGGGTCTGTGTGTATACGGAAATGAAAAATTTTAAGGAATGTGAAATTCATATCGATGGTGCAAGAAAGGCGAGAGTATCATGAGTGACTAACAAGCAAAGTGCTCTGGTAACTTCAGTGCTTTCTTTGCAGTCTGACGTGACTGCTATGTATTGTCGGTACCAGGTTTGTACATTAACAGTTGGTATCGAAAATCTAAATGATTAACAATCATTTATAACTCAAGAACGAATGAAACTTCGACCTTCTCATTTAAAAAATTAGCCACCCCACGAATATCATGTCAAAAGCTTTACACTGGCGTCACCACAATGGCTGCTACTTCCTGAAACAAGGTTCGCCACCACGGCACAGTAGAAAGACAGCAAGTCACTGACGTGCTGAAGAAACCACCACTTCAGGCGGGAACAGATGGAGACACCTTTTCAGCTGGAAGATACGGGATGCAATATTCAAGAACAGACTATGCATGTCCTCGATTCTTTTATTAATATTACTCATTCATATCATAAAAAAATAATGCCATTGTGAATCTAAAGTATTTAATTTCGGTTACATGACTCTGTCGAGTAGGACATATAGTTTTGTACCACATACTATATATTCAAGGATATGGCAGAATGTTGTACCTGGAGGACATTTACCTACGAACACATAACGTTTCTTTATGGACGTTTCAGTATAGTGACTGACTTTACAAATAAATGAAGGAATATGCACTAAAACCCGCCATAAGAAGTTTTCATCATTGTCTACTGTTTTGTTCTTGTGAGACATATTGAATTTTGTGCAGCTTCGTTAAAGATTAAGACTTTTACATATTCAAGTGTTGCACAGCACGGTGAAGATATTTAGGGGATTTTGTTAAATTTTCAGTTACAGTATATTACGGTGAGTAAATTGTTATACACTCCTGCAAATTGAAATAAGAACACCGTGAATTCATTGTCCCAGGAAGGGGAAACTTTATTGACACATTCTTGGGGTCAGATACATCACATGATCACAGTGACAGAACCACAGGCACATAGACACAGGCAACAGAGCATGCACAATGTCGGCACTAGTACTGTGTATATCCACCTTTCGCAGCAATGCAGGCTGCTATTCTCCCATGGAGACGATCGTAGAGATGCTGGATGTAGTCCTGTGGAACGGCTTGCCATGCCATTTCCACCTGGCGCCTCAGTTGGACCAGCGTTCGTGCTGGACGTGCAGACCGCGTGAGACGACGCTTCATCCAGTCCCAAACATGCTCAATGGGGGACAGATCCGAAGATCTTGCTGGCCAGGGTAGTTGACTTATACCTTCTAGAGCACGTTGGGTGGCACAGGATACATGCGGACGTGCATTGTCCTGTTGGAACAGTAAGTTCCCTTGCCGGTCTGGGAATGGTAGAACGATGGGTTCGATGACGGTTTGGATGTACCGTGCACTATTCAGTGTCCCCTCGACGATCACCAGAGGTGTACGGCCAGTGTAGGAGATCGCTCCCCACACCATGATGCCGGGTGTTGGCCCTGTGTGCCTCGGTCGTATGCAGTCCTGATTGTGGCGCTCACCTGCACGGCGCCAAACACGCATACGACCATCATTGGCACCAAGGCAGAAGCGACTCTCATCGCTGAAGACGACACGTCTCCATTCGTCCCTCCATTCACGCCTGTCGCGACACCACTGGAGGCGGGCTGCACGATGTTGGGGCGTGAGCGGAAGACGGCCTAACGGTGTGCGGGACCGTAGCCCAGCTTCATGGAGACGGTTGCGAATGGTCCTCGAAGATACCCCAGGAGCAACAGTGTCCCTAATTTGCTGGGAAGTGGCGGTGCGGTCCCCTATGGCACTGCGTAGGATCCTACGGTCTTGGCGTGCATCCGTGCGTCGCTGCGGTCCGGTCCCAAGTCGACGGGCACGTGCACCTTCCGCCGACCACTGGCGACAACATCGATGTACTGTGGAGACCTCACGCCCCACGTGTTGAGCAATTCGGAGGTACGTCCACCCGGCCTCCCGCATGCCCACTGTACGCCCTCGCTCAACGTCCGTCAACTGCACATACGGTTCATGTCCACGCTGTCGCGGCATGCTACCAGTGTTAAAGACTGCGATGGAGCTCCGTATGCCACGGCAAACTGGCTGACACTGACGGCGGCGGTGCACAAATGCTGCGCAGCTAGCGCCATTCGACGGCCAACACCGCGGTTCCTGGTGTGTCCTCTGTGCCGTGCGTGTGATCATTGCTTGTAGAGCCCTCTCGCGGTGTCCGGAGCAAGTATGGTGGGTCTGACACACCGGTGTCAATGTGTTCTTTTTTCCATTTCCAGGAGTGTACATGTTTGAAACTAGTTACATAATGTGCGGACGACTGGGCCATATCTCGTCGGTAGTGCACCATCCTGTACCTGGAAACGGAACAAAGTCTGCTACCTTCGGACACGTGCTACTTGTCAATTAAATGAGTTTCTCTAATGTCTCATCAATTTTCCCTGTCTGGAAAGTGGAAAGTTGTGTTAATTGCCAAAAGATTTTGTTTCAAAGCGTTTTTAACTGGTTTTTGACAATACTTCTTGTTAATTTGATTTCACTTACTCGTTACTGTTGCGTAGAGCAATAATATTACACGTAGAATATTCAGTACGGTAGCTATAACTCCACAACTCTGTGGATGACCATACAGTTTATACGTGTTTTGCGAAGTTTGCTTTATTAATTATGGTCTATATTATTCTTGTAAATATATTGTCATGTTACAAATGCTATTTGTTATGTAAGAAAGAGAATACGCATGGAATGTTAACATTTCGTAAGTAGACACGCTGGCGTAGTCAGGAAAAAGATACTGCCAAAGAGTGTAATAAACTGTACATGAATTATCGTTGGGCGTGCGAGTGCGCCAAAAAAAGTAGCACTTCTGAGTCGCGAAGAGACGACTGGAGGCGTATGTTGTGTGTATTCGCGAACATAAAAAGTCTGTTTCCGAAGTGCGGAGCCGTGAAAACGGAAATGCTACGTTCGGCGGATGTTTAATATGGGCAAGTTATTGCATTTATTGGACACAGAACAAATGAAGCAGGAGTAATTCACATAACATCAAGAGCACTGTGGGCCCTTGTTATTGGCTATGGTATGGCAAGAAGATCAACCTGTGCCCTGTTTTGCCGCTAAATGAAGCCACTCGGCAAACCAACGGCACCGTAAAGTGAAGTAAGATCTAGACTTTTTATAAGTAGAAGTGTAGCAGACTGACCAGCGTATATAGAATTTTATTGCTTAAAAACATTGTTTTGGTGCATACTGTCAGGTAAATAATACTCCCAAGTCATCATCCAAGAAGTATCAATCTTATCCCTTTGTATGAACTGAGATAATCATAAAATGAGCTGAAACTGAACATTAATTTATTAGATTTCCAAAACAGAAATTTTACAACTCTTAGACAATTATTTAATAATGAAATCTTTGGTTGTAGTATGAACAACGTCAGAGACAGAATGATGCAAAAGCCAGTATTAATTCATTTGCTAAAAATGGAGTAACTTTCATAATAAGAAATTGGTAGCAACACTTTACGCAACTTGGACACTGAATTTCATTGTAAAAGCGGGGTTCTAATTTATATCTTGTGGCATAATTTATAACTTTTATTATAAAGAAATATCAGAGTAACCGCTAGGTAAACGACAATCCAAACTATCTTTCTGATTGCTGCAATTACAACAACCAGTATTACGGTGAGTAACGTAACAAAAAGTTTCTGTCAACAGCCAGTAAACAATCTTACTTTAATTGATCTTTGGAAATTAATATAACATGTTGCATGTGTTTCTATTGGATTGTTATTTGACTACTGTGAAATGTGTGGCATGAAGTACTTGAAAGTGTGCTTTAGGTTCTGTTCCTACGTTATGACGCCAATAACTATTCTCACTTAGGGTTGCTTAACGAGTGTAAGATTCAGTTTCAGTTTAATTATTCTTGTTCCGGTGAGGAACTAGAGACCGTTGCACCTTCTTATTAATGAAAACTATGAAAACATTTTTTTCCAAATTCTCCCCTAACTACTGTTAATTAGAAACTAGTTTACGTAATTAAAATATATAAGTTAAGCGACTGAGCAATGGCGATTCGGTTATAACTTCATCTGTTTCTCTCGGTTTCGCGTTATTCTTCGGAGTAGATGCTTTTTCCCCACAGATAGGGGACTTGAGATACACGTTCATATAGAAAAGCCTAATTTGCCGGAGAGGTAGGTGGGTTATATAGTGACAAGATATCCTTGACTGCAACACATTCACATTTATAATGTTACTTAAAGTCTGTCTTGATTGCAAGGTTTTTATTCATATGACCGGTTTCGGTTCATTCAGAACTATATTTAGATCTGATATTTCAGTTACAGGAGTAACCCGTCCAAATCCAGCAACTTTCACATGCTGCGTCACATTTTATGTGCAATCAAGACGGATTTTAAGTAACATTATAAAATCACTGATTGCTGTTATCACATAAGACATTATGTCTGTTTTTGCAAACATTCACATTTGAATGGTATGTTTGTACGTCACCATATTGTTTCTTGGAAAAGTTCTTCATGTTTGGAAAAAAATTAATTTTCCGGAGTAATTTTTGTAACTTCGGAAAAAGTGGGCAGCACACACAAATTCAATGCTATCATTTAAAATTGGAATAAGAAAATACAATAAACTTCAACTACACGTTCGGCTACAGGCGGACGTCTGAGAAGAGTTGCAAGGCACATAACACTGTCCCCTCCTGGAGTTAAATTACACTTGACTGTAGGCTCCAGAATAAAATAAACACTTTAATTTCACTACTGTTAGATATGACACACACTGTACACAATTCCCTTACAAAGTAAAAACAGTTTTGTTATAATGGGAATAATTATTTCATACAACCAGCGCCAGATGTGCACTAAGAACCCACATCCATTTTCCTGTAACTAGTTAACAATTTTGTGCAATGAAACACAAAACAGATGCGCCATGTTACTCAGTATTTCTAACCAGGTATTTCATAAAGTGCTACTACTGTAGCACTCACAGGCTACGCTAAAGAGACAACATGACAGGACTACCCACTACAAGGACAGGCTAGAATATTACAGTAAGACAACTGCTAAATTTCTCTGATTGGTATAAAGTGGAAGGTTATCAGTCCCCAAATCGACTTCATTGCCTGAGTCGTCTTCCAGGACTCACAAGCTTGGGTAATCTTATCCAACACGACATCCTCAGCAGATTCTTCGTGAGACATTTCTCATTGGTTTCGCAAGCTTTCGCCAGAAAACGGCTGCGGACTCCTCTCCATATCGCGTCTATGTAATACACAAAAAATTGTTTTCTAGTAATTCTTATTCTGTCTGTTCTTCTATGGACTCTCCGCTACTGATCACATTGCTGATATCAGAAACTCCGACGAACTGACCTAAATTAGTAATAGCACAAGTTACTAATTTTTCCGTTGGGGTTGTCTTCTTTGGTCAGAAGCTGTTACATAAAATTTATACAAACAGGTAGACAAAAGAAAAAGTACCGGGTGATTATAAAGTTGATCAAAAGTAACTACACTGTCCAAAAACTGAGTGGGCATGTTACCAAATCATACCTTTACCTTTCAAAAACTAAGTACAACAACAAAACATCATTACATCTCCATTCATTTACATAACAAGATCTGAAATATCCGATAGGTGTCGAAAACAAAGAGGAAACAATTATTCGTCCCTTCATCCCTGGTGCTTCTCACAGGGTTCAATGGTTCAAATGTCGCTGAGAACTATGGGACTTAAATTCTGAGGTCATCAGTCCCCAAAACGTAGAACTACTTAAACCTAACTAACCCAAGGACATCACACACATTCATGCCCGATGCCGGATTCGAACCTGCGACCGTAGCGGTCGTGTGGTTCAAGACTGTAGCGCCTAAAACCGATAGGCCACTTCGACCGGCTTCTCACTAGGCTCTCAAATCTTCAGTAAAGTGTATGTCTTCCATATGTGTTTATCACAGTCTGACACCTATGTGCCAGGCTCCGAATAAGTCTACGGAGGTCACAGTGTGGCATCTGTTCCCAGCCGTCAATGAAAACGTTGAAAATTTTTTTGAGAGTCTGCAGTGGAACGGGACAACCATGAAGATTCTTGTCGAGCATGTCCCACATCTACATCTACATCTACATCCATACTCCGCAAGCCACCTGACGGTGTGTGGCGGAGGGTACCCTGAGTACCTCTATCGGTTCTCCCTTCTATTCCAGTCTCGTATTGTACGTGGAAAGAAGGATTGTCGGTATGCTATTGTGTGGGCTTTAATCTCTCTGATTTTATCCTCATCGTCTCTTCGCGAGATATACGTAGGAGGGAGCAATATACTGCTTGACTCTTCGGTGAAGGTATGTTCTCGAAACTTTAACGAAAGCCCGTACCGAGCTACTGAGCGTCTCTCCTGCAGAGTCTTCCACTGGAGTTTATCTATCATCTCCGTAACGCTTTCGCAATTACTAAATGATCTTGTAACGAGGCGCGCTGCTCTCCGTTGGATCTTCTCTATCTCTTCTATCAACCCTATCTGGTGCGGATCCCACACTGCTGAGCAGTATTCAAGCAGTGGGCGAACAAGCGTACTGTAACCTACCTCCTTTGTTGTCGGATTGCATTTCCTTAGGATTCTTCCAATGAATCTCAGTCAACATCTGCTTTACCGACGATCAACTTTATATGATCATTCCATTTTAAATCACTCCTTATGCGTACTCCCAGATAATTTACGGAATTAACTGCTTCCACTTGCTGACCTGCTATTTTGTAGCTAAATGATAAGGGACCTATCTTTCTATGTATTCGCATCACATTATACTTGTCTACATTGAGGTTCAATTGCCATTCCGTGCACCATGCGTCAATTCGCTGCAGATCCTCCTCCATTTCAGTACAATTTTCCATTGTTGCAACCTCTCGATACACCACAGCATCATCTGCAAAAAAGCCCCAGTGAACTTCCGATGTCATCCACCAGGTCATTTATGTATATTGTGAATAGCAACGGTCCTATGACACTCCCCTGCGGCACGCCTGAAATCACTCTTACTTCGGAAGACTCCTCTCCATTGAGAATGACATGCTGCGTTCTGTTATCTAGGAACTCCTCTATCCAATCACACAATTGATCTGATAGTCCGTATGATCTTACTTTGTTCAGTAAACGACTGTGGGGAACTGTGTCAAATGCCTTGCGGAAGTCAAGAAACACGGCATCTACCTGTGAACCCGTGTCTAAGGCCCTCTGAGTATCGTGGACGAATAGCGCGAGCTGGGTTTCACACGACCGTCTTTTTCGAAACCCAAGCTGATTCCTACAGAGTAGATTTCTAGTCTCCAGAAAAGACATTTTACTCGAACATAATACGTGTTCCAAAATTCTACAACTGATCGATGTTAGAGATATAGGTCTATAGTTCTGCACATCTGTTCGACGTTCCTTCTTGAAAACGGGGATGACCTGTGCCCTTTTCCAATCCTATGGAACGCTTCGCTCTTCTAGAGACCTACGGTACACCGCTGCAAGAAGGGGGGCAAGTTCCTTCGCGAACTGGTATCCCATCAGGATCAGCGGCCTTTCCTCTTTTGAGTGATTTTAATTGTTTCTCTATCCCTCTGTCGTCTATTTCGATATCTACCATTTTCTTAACATGCTCGATTGGCCTTCGATCAGGTCTCACTGCTGGCCATTCCACTACTTCAAGTCCATGTGTTCCAACGTATCCCCACTGACGCCCGCTATACAGGCCCTGGCATCATAGTCCATGAGAAGGAACTGAGGGCCACCCCCGTATAACAGCAGCCGCCACACGGTCCAGCAGTATCTGTTCGGCGTGCTGCTCACTCGTAAGGCGACCGTGGACAACGACAAGATCCCTACGGCTGTCAACACCGATGCCTCCCCACTCCATCACAGAATCTTGTCAGAATTTGTCGATTTCCTGGACAACATTTGGCAGGTACTGCTCATCACGGCATCTTCACGGTCATCACAGTCAAAGGATTCTGGGCTCCTCTGTGAATAACAAACAGAAGATCCAAAGAAACTGGTAGACCTGCCTAATATCATGTCGGGCTCCCGCGAACACGCAGAAATTCTGCAACAGGACGTGGCGTGGACACGACTAATGTCTGAAGTAGTGCTGGAGGAAACTGACACCGGAGGAGGAGATCTCTACAGAACAGCACGTTGCAAGGCATTCCAGATATGCTCAATAATGTTCATGTCTGGGGAGTTTGATAGGCAGCGGAAGTGTTTAAACTCAGAAGAGGTCCCAGTGGAGGTTCGAGTCCTCCCTCAGGCATAGATTAATTTAGATTATGTTGTGTGTGTGTGTGTGTGTGTGTGTGTGTGTCCAATGAACCATGGACCTTGCCGTTGGTGGGGAGGATTGCGTGCCTCGGCCATAACGATAGCCGTACCGTAGGTGCAACCACAACGGAGGGGTATCTGTTGAGAGGCCAGACAAACGTGTGGTTCCTGAAGAGGGGCACCAGCCTTTTCAGTAGTTGCAGGAGCAACAGTCTGGATGATTGACTGATCTGGCCTTGCAACACTAACCAAAATGGCCTTGCTGCGCTGGTACTGCGAACGGCTGAAAGCAAGGGGAAACTACAGCCGTAATTTTTCCCGAGGGCATGCAGCTTTACTGTATGGTTAATGATGATCGCGTCCTCTTGGGTAAAATATTCCGGAGGTAAAATAGTCCCCCATTCGGATCTCGGGGCGGGGACTACTCAAGAGGACGTCGTTCTCAGGAGAAAGAAAACTGGCATTCTACGGATCGGAGCGTGGAATGTCAGATCCCTGAATCGGTCTGGTACGTTAGAAAATTTAAAAAGGGAAATAGATAATTTAAATTTACATATAGTGGGAATCAGTGAAGTTCGGTGGCAGGAGGAACAAGACTTTTGGTCAGGCGAATGCAGGGTTATAAATACAAAGTCAAATAGGGGTAATGCAGGACTAGGTTTAATAATGAATAAAAAAATATGATTGTGGGTAAGCTACTACAAACAGCATTGTGAACGTATTATTGTGGCCCAGATAGACACGAAACCCATGCCTAGTACAGTAGTATAAGTTTACATGCCAACTATCTCTCCAGATGACGAAGAAATTGAAGAAATGTGTCATGAATAAAAGAAATTATTCAGATAGTAAAGGGTGATGAAAATTTAATAGTCATGGGTGACTGGAATTCGGCAGTAGGAAAAGAGAGCGAAGGAAACGTAGTAGGTGAATATGGATTTGGGCTAAGAAATGAAAGAGGAACCCGCCTCGTAGAATTTTGCACAGAGCACAACTTAATCATAGCTAACACTTGGTTCAAGAATCATAAAAGAAGGTAGTATACATGGAAGAAGCCTGGAGATACTGACAGGTTTCAGATAGATTATTTAATGGTAAGACAGAGATTTAGGAACCAGGTTTTAAATTGAAGGACATTTCCAGGGGCAGATGTGGACTCTGACCATAATATATCGCTTATGAACTGTAGATAAAAACTGAAGGAACTGCAAAAAGGTGGGAATTTTAAGGAGATGGGACCTGGATAAGCTGACTAAACCAGAGGTTGTTCAGAATTTCAGGGAGAGCATAAGAGAACAATTGACAGGAAAGGTGGAAAGAAATACAGTATAAAAAGAATGGGTAGCTTTGTGGGATGAAGTATTGAAGGAAGCAGAGGATCGAGTACGTAAAATGACGAGGGCTAGTATAAATCCTTGGGTAACAGAAGAAATATTTTTTTTTGATGAAAGGAGAAAATATAAAAATGCAGTAAATGAAGCAGGCAAACAGGAATACAAACGTCTCAAAAATGAGATGGACAGGAAGTCCATAATGGCTAAGCAGGGATGGCTAATGTAAGGATGTAGAGGCTTATCACACTATGGATAAGATAGATACTGCCTACAGGAAAGTTAAAGTGACCTTTGGAGAAAAGAGAACCACTTGTATGAATATCAAGAGCTCAAAAGGAAACCCAGTTCTAAGCAAAGAAGGAAAAGCAGAAAGGTGGAAGGAATATATAGAGGGTCTATACAAGGACGATGTACTTGAGGACAATATTATGGAAATGATAGAGGATGTAGATGAAGATGAAATTGGAGATATAATACTGCGTGAAGAGTTTGACAGACCTGATTCGAAACAAGGCCCCGGGAGTAGATAACATTCCATTAAAACTACTGACAGCCTTGGGAGGGCCAGCCCTGACAAAACTCTACCATCTGGTGTGCAAGATGTATGAGACAGGCGAAATACCTTCAGACTTCAAGAAGAATATAGTAATTCCAATCCCAAAGAAAGCAGGTATTGACAGATGTGAAAATTACCGAACTATCAGTTTAATAACTCACGGCTGCAAAATACTAACGCGAATTCTTTACAGACGAATGGAAAAACTAGTAGAAGCCGACCTCGGGGAAGATCAGTTTGGATTCCGTAGAAATATGGGAACACGTGAGGCAATACTGACCCTACGACTTATCTTGGAAGCCAGATTAAGGAAAGGCAAACCTACGTTTCTAGCATTTGTAGACTTAGAGAAAGCTTTTGACAATGTTGACTGGAATACTCTCTTTCAGATTCTGAAGGTGTCAGGGATAAAATACAGAGAGCGAAAGGCTATTTACCATTTGTACAGAAACCAAATGGCAGTCATAAGAGTTGAGGGACATGAAAGGGAAGCAGTGGTTGGGAAGGGAGTGAGACAGGGTTGTAGCCTCTCACCGATGTTATTCAATCTGTATATTGAGCAAGCAGTGAAGGAAACAAAAGAAAAATTTGGAGTTGGTATTAAAATCCATGGAAAAGAAATAAAAACCTTGAGGTTCGCCGATGACATAGTAATTCTGTCGTAGACAGCAAAGGACGTGGAAGAGCAGTTAAACGGAATGGATAGCGTCTTGAAAGGAGGATATAAGATGAACATCAACAGCAAAACGAGGATAATGGAATGTAGTCGAACTAAGTTGGGTCATGGTGAGGGTATTGGATTAGGAAATGAGAAACTTAAAGTAGTAAAGGAGTTTTGCTATTTGGTGAGCAAAATAACTGATGATGGTCGAAGTAGAGAGGACATAAAATGTAGACTGACAACAGCAAGGAAAGCGTTTCTGAAGAAGAGAAATTTGTTAACATCGAGTATAGATTTAAGTGTCGGGATGTCATTTCTGAAAGTATTTGTATGGAGTAAAGCCATGTATGGAAGTGAAACATGGACGGTAAATAGTTTGGACAAGAAGAGAATAGAAACTTTCGAAATGTGGTGCTACAGATGGATGCTGAAAATTAGATGGGTTGATCACGTAGCTAATGAGGAGGTATTGAATAGAATTGGGGAGAAGAGGAATTTGTGGCATAACTTGACTAGAAGAAGCGATCGATTGGTAGGACATGTTCTGAGGCATCAATGGATCACCAATTTAGCATTGGAGGGCAGCGTGGAGGGTAAAAATCGTAGAGGGAGGCCAAGAGATGAATACACCAAGCAGATTCAGAAGGATGTAAGTTGCAGTAGGTACTGGGAGATGAAGGAGCTTGCACAGGATAGAGTATCATGGAGAGCTGCATCAACCCAGTCTCAGGACTGAAGACCACAACAACAAACAAGTAGTGTGTAAGCTTAGGGACTGATGACCTTAGCAGTTAAGTCACATAAGATTTCACACACATTTGAACATTTTTGAAACTTAGAACAGTGTTCTTGGGGAAACTCTGTTGCACGTCAGGACGTGTAGGGTGTCGCATTGTCCAGCTGGAATTGCTCAAGTCCGTGAGAATGCACAATGGACAGGAATGGATGCAGGTGATCGGACAGGATGCTAACGTACGCGTCACCTGTCAGAGTCGTAACTACAGGTATCAAGGTTTCTGTATCACTCCAACCGCACTCGTCCCCTACACCATTACAGAGCGTCCAACAGCTTGAACAATCCAATGCTGACATGCAGGGTTCACAGATTCATGTGGTTGTATCCATACCGATACACGTCCATCTGGTCGAAACAGTTAGAAACGAGGCAACATGTTTCCAATCATCAACAGTCCACTGTTACTGTTGACGGGCCCAGCGTTTTTTTGTGCTGTCATCAAAGGTATACGAGTGGGCCTTCGCATTCGAAAGCCCATATCGATGATGTTTCGTTGAATAGTTCGCACGCTGACACTTGTTTGCGGAAAGGTTGCACTTCTGTCACGTGGACAAATCTCTTCTGTCATCTTTGGTCCCGTTCTTGCAGGATCTCTTTCCAGCCGCATTCATGTCGGAGATTTTATATTTTGCCGTATTCCTGATATTCATCGTACACTCGTGAAATGGTCGTATGGAAAATGGCCACTTCATCGCCACCTCGGAGATGCTGTCCCCCATTGCTATGACATCAAATTCAAACTGACTTAAATCTTGACAACCTGCCATTGTAGCAGCAGTAATCGATCTAACAACTGTGCCAAAGACTTGTTGTTTTAAATAGGCATTGTCGTATTCTGGCTGTTTAAATTTCTCTGTATTTCTTTGGCGCTTCAGTGTACGCTACACTGGTGATGAAGTTGCTTGTTGACATGGGAACGGCAGAACTTAAGGCAAGATGCGAGATGTTGTCGTGTCAAGTGGAGCGCTCCAACATGACGTCTGGCGCGTAAGCTCTTTTCTCATAACCTGTTCCTATACTGTCTGATCGGACACAGCGGCTCTGGCGAGCCTTCTGAGACCGTCTTGCCTCGCAGGATTAGCCGAGCGGTCTAGGGGCTGCAGTCATGGACTGTGCAGCTGGTCCCGGCGGAGGTTCGAGTCCTCCCTCGGGCTTGGGTGTGTGTGTTTGTCCTTAGGATAGTTTAAGTTAACCGGTGTGTAAGCTTAGGGACTGATGACCTTAGCAGTTAAATACCATAATATTTCATACACATTTGAATTTTTTTGTTTATTTATTTTTTGAGATAGTCTTGCAATGTTCTCTAGGTACTTGTACAACGCTGCAGTGCGGAGACGGCCAGATGACTCTCTATCTACACGCGGAGCTGTGAGGCGTCAACGACCTTGTCCATCTCGCCTTGTGTACTGAGCTGTCTCTCTGCAGCGTGTGCGCAACCTCCGGATGAAAGATGGGGAGAAATCGACATCTGCAGCAAGACGATGGTAAGTCCATCCTTCACCGATCAAATTGACTACTCTTGCCACTTTCACTGTATTAAGATGTTGCGTTGGAAGTGTTCGGTTGAATACAAGGCCCACGAGTGATAACTGCCGTCTATGGACCTCAATAAAGAACCCTGGGACGCATGTACTCATTTACTTCTGATGGGTCTCCTGACACTGTGATGCATAACTTATCCCACAGATGGTGAATGACTTAAGTTGTTACATACATTGAAAACGAAGACCTCTAGGTATGTTATACGGCCACAGGTGCCACCTGTATCAAAATAGATTTCCCATCGCCGAAGTTAGTACAAATCATCCCTTAACTCTTTTGAGCAGTGTATTTTATAGACATTATTTCTCATTACCAAAGAGTCCATATTGTCATTGCACTATCAGAAATATTTTTCTTTCGACGAATCCGGTCAACTTATGGACGAGGTACCACGACTACTCTCCATTTCAAATTTCCTTTGATTTCTCTTCCTCTTTACTTCCAATATTTTGTCATTCCTTTACGCTTAACCTTTGTTCCTCAGTAAGGATCATTCTCTGGTTGCTTTTTTTTCTTTCTCTTGTAAAAACCTTCAAAATTCTTAATTTCGGTTCTGAAATATTCTTCGTTATGAATGAGTTATTCTCAAGCGTTCATTTCTTCTTGCTCTTTTATAGTTTAATTAATGCTTGTCCTTTTTGTTGTTGAAGTAATGGAAATGTTGTTTAATGAGTCTGTTTTTCTCCGTTCTGTTCATTTGTCCAAGGAAGAAGCACTTTTCACGAAACGTGAATTGTTTTAGAGCTTGCTGTAAAGTTCTTTATTGCTCTTCACATTTCTATTGGATTTCTTCCTCTAAAGGAATTTTTATCTCTATATTCCTGTATTCTCTCCATTTCTTTCACTTTGAGTAAAACCCAACACTTCGCAATACGTGTGTTCTTACTACTGTGGTGTTATACGTGAATGTTACATTTATGGAGATGGATTTATGGATGTATTTGTTATTGAAGAGTTAGCGTGCAGTCTTAATTTTCGCGCTCGCATTTCATTTGCTGCAATTTTCTAGCAATATACGAGGTGTGGCTATAAAATAACGGGGCTATTGATGTAAAACATTTTATTTCAAAAACATACGTATTTAGTTACTGTCACACTCAATACGCTCCCTTTCTCCGTACCTACAACGCTCCATGCGAAATTCCGATTGGTGGATGGAGTGTTAGAAATCTTCCTCTGTGAGCTCAATGATGACGCTCGCTGATTTGTCTTTCGCTGCTTCAACGGACGGAAATCCTTTTTCTTTCAGTGAAGATTTGACCTTGAGGAATAGATAAGTCACTTGGTGCTAGGTCAGAAGAATAAAGTGGATGATGTACCAGTGTTATGTTGATTAACAGTTTGACCCTCAGGAATCCAGTGAAGACACACAATTTCAAGAGTATCGAAAAGAACAATCGTAATCGCTTTGAGTCTGCATTTGCTCACTTGACCTTTTTTCTCTCTCGGTGAAGTTGGGCTCTTCCAGTGTATAGATTGCCGCTTCCTTTCTGCATCATCAGAGAAAATCCTACACTCGTCATACGTTATCACTCTTTCCAAGAAATTAGGATCTTTTTCAGTTGTATTCAAAGTGTTAACACAAACATTTTCACGATCTCATCAGAGTGCCTACCTGATTCACTAGAAGCCTATCAACAGACAATGCGTGCGCTTTCTTGATACATAAGCCATAACTTGTTCTTTTACAATTCTGGTTGTTTGTTTCTTATTTTCTCACGGAGTTTAGCAGGAACATCAAGATAGTAATGTTGATTAACAGTTTTACGTTCAGAAACCCAGTGAAGATATAAAATTCATTCAGTCTCGAAAAAAAAAAGCAATTATCAGTGCTTTGAATCTTGATTTGCACATTCGAGCTTTTTTGGCTCCCGATGAAATTGGGTCCTTCCACTGCATGAACTGAAGCTTTCCAAGAAATTAGATCATTTTCAACGCTATTAGAAGTGTCAGTACAAGGATTTTCACGGGCTTCTTCTTGTTCGATCGTGAGAGTTTTCGGCACCAGATTCGCACACATGTTTCTCATGTTAAATTGGTTACGTAATATTCGCCTTACGCACTCATTGTCAGTTCCTACAGTTTCTAAAATCCGTAGAATACTCAACCGACGGTAAGATAGAATTAGATTAATCTAGTTTTTCGGTATTTTCATCAGTTTTTTATGTTGAAGGTCGTCTCGAGCGTGAGTCATTTTCAGCGTCTTCTCGGCCATCTTGGAAACGTTCGAATCACTCAAAAACTCTCGTACGCGATAAGCAGTCAACGCCATACAATCATTTTAGTAAACGATAGGTTTCAGTAGAAGTTCTTCCAATTTCCTTGTGAAACTTTACTACAGTCCGTTGCCCTATTATTACACTTACCATATTTCCGCCAAAACAGAATAACAGCTGTTATCCAAAAGAAGGTCTCGGCCACACTGCTTTGCTTACGGACACCACAACTGCCACATTCGACTGAGAAGGCTTAACGCTTCACTGCTGTTGGTCGTTCATTTTGGATCATGCGTGCTTACTCTGCGACAATTTCAGTCCCGTTGTTTTATAGTCACAGCTGTTCTTTTACTTGACTTGATGGTTGTACGTTACTATATACAGTGTCACCTACACTGGTGAGGAAATCTACTAAGTAAGTACAATTACTGAGACTTGATATATAACGCAACTGATAACAATTTTTTAAAGCAATGTCAAGAAACTTCTAACACTGAAATGACCATATAATCAGAACTGAGCAACAGGTATGTACAGGGTGGCGCACGAAATGTGTTACCACTTTGTTTTTGAATATAAATTGTCAATACAATCTGAAAGGAACATATACTACAATGAAGAGCCGTCCATGGAGATTTGTTCTAACTCAGCACATGCTCATTATTTCCACCATTTCGTTTCCTAACTTCCTTCAAACGAACACTGAAGTTAGTGATTACCCTACGGCACATGTCATCCGTAATTTCGCTGCAAGCTTTCATACTGCAGTTTTCCACTCTTACTACATTGAGAGACAAAATTAACATATATGTAAGATACTGACTCACCTTCTGTGATTTACAACAGGCAGTAATGAGATCATTTACGAAGCAAAACTTTATAAGCCTCAGTCTTACGAACTCTTAATTTGAAGTTGGCAACAATACATTAATAAGCAGTTTTATTAGGAAAATTACTTTCATTAACCTTCTTTTTTTTACTATGTTCAAGAGGCATTAATTAGCAAAAACACTGGTCTTTAATGTTCTTTCAGTAAGGACACTCGGAAATCACTTTAGTTCAAACAGAGAGGAACCTGAGAGGTGTTATGATAAGGAGAAAATTCAAGGTAGGTACATAAACTCAGTTATAAATTACCTTATATTTGAGCACACTACCACATCCATTAAGCTGATCCGTCACTGTACATTGCAATAGTGCTCCATTACAGTGATTGCGCAATGTGGTGGCGATTGCATGTCGGTAGGTGTAATTGCAGGTAGAATTGCTGGACTCTGTCATTTCTTGGTGGCGATGATAGATACAAATTCCAGAATAGTTCCAGCTATTTATCCATCCATCCGAGGCATTGGAAAGTAGCAGAAAAAGCCTCTCTCAGAACCAGCACAGTATGCAACATTTACATGGCAGTGCACACTTTGGTAGCTCGTCCCCGACTGGTGACTCGCCCCCGACTGACTCTCAGTTCCACCTTTCCTACCTAGGCCAACCACAATTGGCGCGCGCTACACAGTTCCGTCCCCGAGGGGAACCACAACAACTTTTACATACAGAATAACAAAGAACCCTAAGTGAGCATCAGCAGTTTACATAACAGAAAAGAAATACATTAAACAAAACAAAACATTTGCACATATTGACATTTCTACAAAAAAATTATTCAAACAGAATTACAATTATATACAGTAAGTTTCGTTTCCTCCACATGGGACAAAGAATTTAAATGACAGATACACTACTTTGCCTAGAACCAAACCATGACATCAAAGTTTGTACAAAGAAGGGAGTATACAATTCTGTGTTATCTATTCACTCAAACACATTTACAGAAGCTCGACGTTATAATATTAAATGAAACAAAAACTAAAATAAATCATTGGAGTATTAGAGCTATGGTGTTACAAGTTTCTCCCCTATCCTCCGCCCACTGAGCAAACAGTAGTCTCTGCTGCTTGTGTTCTTCAGTGAGCTTCTGTGCACAGGTCGTCTTGTATGGGTACATATGGAGGTTACTTTTAAAAGTGCGTTGAACGGATCGTCTGGATATTCCCAGTTCCACTGCTGCCTTTCTACACGATTTCCCGGGACTTCTCTGTACAGGAACTCTTACCGCTTCAGTATTCTCCGGCGAACAAACAGGCTTAGGCCGAGGTCGCTTCGCTTCCAATACTGTTCCTTCCTGTACAAATTTATCGTACAACCTGTGGATGGTCTTCTTGCAAGGGACCCATCGTGTGTTAAACTGTTGTTGAAAACGCCTTCGAGTCACAACCAGGCTTTTCGTTTCATGAAAAAGTAACACAATTGACGATCGTTGCTGTGTCGTCAGTCTCCCATTGTCAGCATTTACTGCTTACTAGTCTCCTAGCGGCTGTATCGTGAAGTACACGTCATTTTGAAACTCTTTTGTTTTTCCAAGCTCTGCTGGTACTGCTGTAGAGATCCCAGCGGAATATCTAATGTACGTCGTAAATTGGGAAAGAAACAATTGGTAACACATTTCGTGCGCCATCCTGTGTATACGCTTATAGCAACGTTTCCAGTAATAATCCATTCACATCAACATAAAGCGATTCATTTCTAAATATTCCTTTGTGGTCTGGTAGTGAAAATGCCATGTAGCTACTTAATAGGCTGGTGTTGCTACGTAAATTTATTGCTGGTTATTCAACTACCGCAGCGTCTCGAACGCCTATGAGGTACGTCGAGGTGGCGATCAGTGTTAAGTCCCCGGCAGACTTCACACGCACTACGTGAGTTCCCGTAGGCTGACAGGAGATTCTGGCCCGACGTCAATTATTCGTGACCCGGCTCTCGAAAGCCGTGTCGCATGAATGAGTAACAGCAAATCGATTCAATCTGCCAAAAGTTACCGAGGCCTCCGCCCGCCAGAATAGACCAGTCGCGCTGCTGCCGGCTTTTAGACCTTGGAATCTAGACCGCATTGTGCTCACTAGTCACTACCCAAACCGCAGTCCTTACACAGATTCCCTGGTACAGTAGAATCGCGGTTGCCTACACGTAGATTCATCGTGATGCATGCAAAGTTGCCTGTGCTGTGTCATTCATATGAACAGTTCGAAAGAATGTTGCCGAATCGCTTATAGATTGCGACAGAGCCAGTGTCAATACGTGAACATGCACTTTCAAAACAGGAAGGTCGTACAGGGAAGTACTGTGCATGTTAGATTTTTAATTAAACTCAGTATGCAAGCTACTTCAAAAAGAATAGTAAATATTTTACGAAACGGTAGTATAGACTAATTAGAAAAACAAATTCCATATAGTTTGTATGGTGTCTCCACCAGACACCACACTTGCTAGGTGGTAGCCCTTAAATCGGCGCGGTCGCTTTCACTGAAGGTAGCAATGTCATCAGCATATCTTATCATATATTCAAATGTGTCTGAAATCTTATGGGACTTACCTGCTAAGCTCATCAGTCCCTAAACTTAGACACTACTTAAGATAAATTACCCTAAGGACGAACACACACACCCATGCCCGAGGGAGGACTCGAACCTCAGCCGGGAACAGCCGCACAGTCCATGATTGCAGCGCCTGAGACGCTCGGCTAATCCCGCACGGTGTATCTTATCATTGATATCCTTTAGTCTTAATTTTTAATCCCACTTCGAAACAGTTCTTTTATTTCCTTAACTGCTCCTTCGAAGTACAAGTTGAACAGAGGAGAAGAGAGACAGCACCTCTGTGTTCCACGCTTTCTAATGGCTTTCCTCTTGGTCTTCCATTCTTATTGTTTCCTCTTCCAGTTACAGCCCGTTTATGAAATAAATGTAAGTGGAGACTGCGTGGGCATCGTTGGCTTCTAATTGGGCAATACTGACAGAATTTCTGGGGCCAAGATAGGAGGAATTTGTGCTCGCTGCCTTTGTCACTTGGTTTAAAAGACGTGGTCTCGATGTCGTCTAACAGTACAGGGGTTTAACTGAGAGGGCTGCGCAGAATAACGTCTTATTTAAATAATGTTGTGCATTGCTGTTGACAGTTCTCGGATTTCTCACTGCTCTGTATTTCATGTAGTAGAGATTTAATTATTAATTAATTCTGCACTTGTGAAGCATGTTCCTGTTTTGGGTGTGCTTTAGTGCTGACGTTATGTTATCGCTGATTCATTTTAAATATTAGCAAATTTTTTGCATGGCGGTTCAGGTCCTATTATGCAAAAAAAAGTTTCTTGGTAAATGACCAATCATTTTTAGCCACTTTGAGCCATCATCAGAGTATACTTTAATTTAGTTCTACAAAATGTAAACATGTTTTAAGAAAGAATTATTCTAAAGAAATAGGCCTAAAGCTAGTTGTTGTAATTATCTCATTCATATTATACTGTTGGGTTCTGTAGGACTCTCATTACATGACTATATACTAGTAGCTCGTAATATGCAACTGCGTGACGATACTCTGGGTTTGGTTGACGGTCAACAAATCAGTTTACCTGTAAACGTAACTTTGTGCACGTGGCTCTGGTTTGTAGTTACTATTAACTTCGAAATATTCTTTCTCAGATGCATGCTTATTTGTTGTGAGATGCACACATAGACACGATACTTGCTTTCGAGGAACTCCGGTCGCAAGTTAGATTTTTCCGCTTCACAGTGTTTATTTTGCTATTGTGCGTCCAGTCCTTTTGATGTTCATTTGTTTTCGTATCACTTTGGTGACAGATTTGCACTTAATTTACATTGTCTCTCTCTCTCCTTCTGTGTGGCTTTGTGCTCTTATTAGTTTTGTGTCTGTGTGGCTGGGTGTGTCTGCATGTATGTGAATAGCTAAGTGGGTGGGTGGTGAGTGGGTTAGTAGTTTTGGGTGAGATGCTATGCGTGTTTCTATCTGCTTGTGTCTTTCTGTATAGCTCCTTTAATGTGTTAAATATTATACCACGGTGTAGTGTAGTATTGTCCATTTTCCTTCTGCTAATGCTTATTATGCTCGGAATTTCCTTCCCTTTTAAGTTTACAATATAGACTGAGGCTGGGCTTTAGTACCTTTAAATAAAATGGTTCAAATGGCTCTGAGCACTATGAGACTTAACTGATGAGGTCATCAGTCACCTAGCACGTAGAACTACTTAACCCTAACCAACCTAAGGTCATCACACATTGTAAGGTTCCATGAAAACCCTGTAATGGTAAGCAAATCCAGTATTATGTCACATAGCTCCGAATAAATCGTGACATTAAATTAACAAAAGTAATACGAGTAACGAGTGAGCAAATGGAATACCAAAGACTAACACAAGAATGCCTAAATGCATGTCATACCTTCCCACTATGAGACAGACGCAGTTCCGAGGGGAGAAACGAGAACAGAAGCCGAGAGCAGAACCGTGGTAAGTTAGAAGGCCTTACGATAAGGGACGGACTGGACACCCACGCCGGCAGCCTACCGCTAAGACCACACCACCTGCACGTTTTAGCGTGAGACTTCTTCGTGTCTCTGTTACGTCAAGGACCACCCCCCAGCCCATGTTAAAAGCTAGAGCCCTCCAGAGAAACAGTATAGGTCTTACGATAACACAAAAAGGGCCAGACCACCCGCAAGTTTTAGCGTGAGATTTTTTAGCGTCTCTGTTACGTTAGGACCACCCCCCCAGCCTATGTTAAAAGATAGAGCCCTCCAGAAGAACAGTATAGATCTTACGATAACGCTAAAAGAACCACACCCACTGCAAGTTTTAGCGTGAGACTTTTTCGCGTCTCTGTTACGTTGCCAACTTTAAAAACATTACTCCACCACGAATAGTATAACGTTTCTAATTGGATAGACAGAATTTTTGTAGGCGGAGCTTAAGGTTAACGTTGAGACCCTGATTGTTCAGATGAAAACACAGCCAGATAGTTTTTTTTAAATCAACTTCGGTAAATTGTAGTAAGGAGAAGTTAGGACAGAGTTGTATCGGAGACGGCGAGGAAGGCGGAGCTGTGCTGCCCGCCGCCCCCTGACGAACACCGACAAGGTAATGAACGCACGCGATGCCGCATAACAGCGCATAAAGCTTTACTCAGAACGCAGAAGTCTCATCTGTTACACCTCCTTTTTGCGTAATACTAATGTCGATCGTCAATTAAAGCTCATGGTGTTCACTTTTGCCACTTGAAGTAAAAATCTCAAACGCGATGATTTTTCTGTTATATAGTTATTGAGAAGCCACATCAGCCACTGTAATTTACGACAAGTTAAATAAGTAATTAAAGATAATTGAGGGTCACTGTCGACCATTTTGATAGTTTTCTCTTTTGTGAAACTTAATTTAAACTAAGATTATAGATGTGATATGGCATAGGTCATCCTTCGATCCATTGTAGAACTTGGAAACCCATTCAGGGAATATTCGTTCACATTTTTGTTGAACACAGTTGGTTTTTACCATCCTGTATTGAACATTTCCTTTTATCAATAGTGCAATTTATAAACGATGTTTAGTTAGTAGAATAAAATTTCCAATGGTAAAACTGCTTTTTCGACGTTATTTTACCAGCTAACTAAAAATAGGGAAGCCTTGAACTCCTTCCACTAAATTTAGTTAGTATTAAGATTCTTTTACAGAGAGTCCAGTGGAGCTGACGCGGAAATCATTAAGTGTTTGGTTATATCATCGCTAGTCTCACTGAACTCTTCTGAATTCTACATGTCATGTGTGGTCTGGCGTCTCCTTACCAGCAACAGGTCGCAGGTTCAAACTAGTCAATTCCCTAAAAAACACGCTCAGAACGTCGTTGCGCGAAAGTGGTAGCGAGACACGATATAGAACAAACAGACACCACGCAGAATGTTAGAACATATCCACGCCCGATGCAGGATTCGAACGTGCGGTCATAGCGTTCGCAGCTTTCAGACTGTAGCGCCTAGAACCGCTCGGTCATAGTGGCCGGCGCCTTTAAATACGTTTCTATTTTAGCTGGGTGGTAGTTGTGGGCAATAAAGTGGTTGGCAAATTTCCCACGGAAGCTGTTAATCTTTAGAGTTCGGAGGTGTTATGAATATCTTGTTTTAATGTTCAAGTACGAGGGTTGGAACTTACATAGTGGTAACTATTTTTTTTACGACTCGTACAAAATACATACGTGTTTCAAAGTTCTACTGCTCTTCAGAGGAGTCACCAGCATTGTGTATATCCGTTGCCAGCGATGTGGAAGTCGTAGGATACCCTTAGCACTGCCAATTGTGTTGACAGTTCGCGGACGCGGTCTATTGCCCGACAAATATGTAACGAATGCTGTGATGTGGTTCCTTTAGTTTCGAAATCGAGTTGCTCTTGCGAGGGCTTAAGTCAGGGGAGTTCAGTAGATGGTATTGCACTTAGCAGCCCCATCAGTCAAACAATGCTTGAGCATTGTCCTGCAAAATGATGGTCAGGTCCTGCAGAAAGTGTCATCACGTCTTTCTCTAAGAAGGCCGTAGATTGTGTTCCAAGAACGAACAGTATAGAGACAGAAGTGATGACACTTTCTACAAGACCTGACCATCATTTTGCAGGACAATGCTCAAGTACGTACAGTGCAAGCTGTTACTTATCTGTTTGACTGACGGGGCAGCTAAGTGCTGTACCACCTAAAGCACTCACCTGACTTAGCCCCTCGTAAGTTCAACTCGATTTCTAAACTGAAGGGAACACTTCACGGCATTCGCTTCAGAGCTGCTACAAATTCGTGGGGCAATAGACCGCACTCTCGAGCTGACAACACAACTGGCATTGCTAAGAGTATCCTACGACATCCATGTCGCTGTCAACGGGTATACACAACGCTGGTGATTACTCTGGAGGTCAGTAAAACTTTGAAACACGTACGTATTTTGTAAGAGCTGTAAATAAATAGTTACCACTATTGAGCCGGCCGGAGTGAAAGAGCGGTTCTAGGCCCTACAGTCTGGAGCGGCGCGCCCGCTACGGTCGCAGGTTCGAATCATGCCTCGGGCATGGATGTGTGTGATGTCCTTAGGTTAGTTAGGTTTAAGTAGTTCTAAGTTCTAGGGGACTGATGACCTCAGAAGTTAAGTCCCATAGTGCTCAGAGCAATTTTGAACCACTATTGAAGTTCCAACCCTCGTATGTTAGCCCTATGTTTACAGACCGACAAGAGCTGATTGTGAATTTGTAAATGCCTTGTACGTCGGATATATCTGAGAATGTTTCCTGTGTTCTAAGTTTTTTTCTGTATTGCGTTGTATGTTCTGTGTCTTGTTTGAAATCCCTCTTTTTTTAAATGTTGCCTATTCTGTGAAGTAATTTATTGACGTAGCCGAGTATACGCGATTTTGTTATGCGTGAGGGTTCGTGTTCTGTTGTGTTCTGCGTATATTCGTTGTCTGTGTGTTGAGTTCGCTTGTGTTGTGTAACGTTCCCTCTGCATGTGAAATATTCATTCCCTGTAGGTTTACGTAACTTTTTGTTTAATTTCTCTATCATACAGGCATGATAACTAGTCTCACTTGCTATTTCATGATATTTGGCTCCTGCGTGTGTTCTTCTCTCAGGCCTGGAGGTCTAGTGGTAAAGTGCGTATCTGGAAACCGAGAGGTCGGGGGCGGATGGATCCCTGCCGGACCACAGGAACTTTCGATGTACCTTAAATCCGGCTCTCACCTCTTAGCGACGTGAGGAGTTGCCGGGAAAAACAAGTTGTTCGGATTCCACCTTTAACTTAAGGTCACCTCTTCCTAGTTGGATAACTGGGGCAGATTAGGGACACAAGAGTCGCTGAAGTATCTTCCAATTTAAATGCTTTCACTCGGCCACTAACACGAAATTCTTATTATACAGTGAACAATCAAAAAAACTGGTACACCTGCCTAATATCGTATAGGGCGCCCGTGAGCACGCAGAAGTGCCGCAACACGACGTGGCATGGACTCGACTAATGTCTGAAGTAGTGCTGCAGGGACACCATGAATCCTCCAGGGCTGTCCATAAATCTAAGAGTACGACGGAGTGGAGATGTCTTCTGAACAGCACGTTGCTAGGCATCCAAAATATGCTCAATAATGTTCATGTCTGGGGAGTCAGGTGGTCAGCGGAGAGTGTTCCTGCAGTCACTCTGTAAGAATTCTGGACGTGTGAGGTGTCGCATTAACCTGCTGGAATTGCCCAAGTCCATCGGAATGCACAATAGACGTGAATGGATGCATGTGATCAGACAGGATGCGCACATACGTGTCACCTGTTAGATTTGTAACTAAACGTATCAGGAGACTCATATCACTCTAATTGCACACGCCCCACACCAATACATACCCTTCGCCAGCTTGAACGGTTCCCTGCTGACATGCAGTGTCCATGGAATCCCTGAGGTTGTCTCCTTACGCTCGGTATAATTTGAAACGAGACTCGTCCGACCAGGCAACATGTTTCCCCTCATCAAGAGTCCAATGTTGGTGTTGACGGGACCAGGCGAGGCGTAAAGCTTTGTGTAGTGAAGTCATGAAGGGTATACGACTAGGCCTTCGGCTCCGATAGCCCATATCGATTATGTTTCGTGAAATGGTTCCCAAGCTGATATTTGTTCACGGCCCAGCATTGAAATCTGCAGCAATTTGCGGAAGGGTTACACTGCTATCACGTTGAACGATCCGCTTCAGCCGTCGTTGGTCCCGTTCTTGCAAGATCTTTTTCCGGCCGCAGTAGTGTCGCGAAATGGTCGTACGGGAAAATGCAGACTTCGTTGCTAGCTAGAAGTACCTTCGCTCGTGCGCCGACTATAGCACCACGTTCAAACTCACTTAAATCTTGATAACCCACCATTGTAGCAGCACCAACCGATCTAAAAACTGTGCCAGACACTTGTTGTCTCAAGTAGGCGTTGCCGACAGCAGCGCCGTATTCTGCCTGTTTACATATCTCTATATTTGAATGCGCATCCCTGTACCAGTTTGTTGGGCGTTTCAGTATACATTGCTCTCCAAAACTTAAAAGATGATATAGATAAAGTAACGTAATTTATTAACACGTCGGTGGAAATGTACGAAAGCTCGGGACCATGTTGCCAGTTGTCTCCCAGTCCTGCAGAGAAAGCTGGCAGCCTCGTGGCCAGAGATCATCAGGACCTGACCCTGCAGCAAGAGGCAGCTGAAGGAATAGGAAGAGACAGTGTATGTTACGATGCACTGTGATGGTGTCATTCATTACAACATTTAGGTAACACGGGGAAGAATCATCGGGAAACTGCAAGCGCGACGAGTTTGTATTGCTGCCGGCATTGTTTCACGTGAGTGGCGAGCTTTCCATAGCACTGGCATTGCTGCCAGGAGGAGAGTAGGTGGTCAACTACAGCAGCAGCTGTCCGCTACAACGTGCAGCAGACCAGAATGCAACCACGTCAGACAGCGGGTGCAACTGCGACCACATTTCGCAGGGCTGCAAGGCAGGCAGTCGCACGCCCCACAGTGGGACTGCGACCGCATGAGGGTAGTATCTTTGTTCGACGACCAGCACGCTGTGTTTCGCTGACACCTGCACATCGGCAGTACCGTCAGCAATGGTCCCAAGGCCACGGGGAATGGACCGACGGGATGTGGGATCGAGCAATTATCTCAACCAGAGCACGTTCACTCTGGCTTGTTATTCTAAACGCAAACTCATACTGCGAGAGCTGGGAACAAATAATGCACCCAGATACATCGTGAGCACGACCCTTTTGTTATTCCAGATGTTATGGTGTAGGTTGCATGGGCGTACTGATATCCAAATCTTTGAACGCAATTCACAAACCAGTCGACATTGTTGTAACACTGTGCTCCTTCCCCACTTGCGTCTTTTGAGAGATGCATTCGGCCCTGACGTCATTTTTATGGATAACAACGCGCGACCGCATCGAACGGCGCAGGTGGAGGAGCTGTAGGAATGGGAGAACATTCGGTGAAACGACTGGCCTGCGTGTTTCATCGAGCAAGTGTGGGATACCTTGCGGGCACATACCGCAGCGTGTCCACGTACCTCAACGGCTATCGAACGGTTGTCAGCTGCGCTGGTGATGAAGTGGAACAACCTACCACAACACTTGTTTACCGTCGGCCGCGGTTCTAGGCGCTGCAGGCCAGAGCCGCGCGACTGCTACGCTCGCAGGTTCGAATCCTGCCTAGGGCATGGATGCTTGTGATGTCCTTTTGAAAGGTCAATTAAGACGCAACCCACCAGGCAAAATAGTGGAAAACAACTTAAAAAGAACTAGAGTAACCCGCTACTTGGGCGTACACGTAAATGAATAACTGAATTGCCATGAACACGTTAGAATATCAAGAAACAAGGCAGAAAAAATACTGTACAAATTGGCAAGAATAAATTAAAGACAATACAGACTTCCGTTGTCAGTCACACGAATCTACCACCGCGCACTCTTCGAATCAGTACTAAGTTTTGCGGCCAGTACATAGGCGCACAGGCTCAACCTCGTCACAAACAGAACAGGACAGAGAAGCGTCATAAGTGACTATCTGGAGCATTTGGCACGACATCGATCGAAGCGATGTGTGTAGTGCTTGGAATCTTCCAGAGAGGTATAACAGTTAGGCATTGGGCCGCACTGTACTGGTTAAAGATGGGCAGACTAGACCAGGTTAATACAATAACGGGTTCGCGCTGAACAACAAGCAGGACCTCAAACAATGGAAAATTGATGCATGGCAAGAATAATGGGGCACAAGTGATAAGTCACGGAGAGTACATGCATTTTTCCCGGATATCACAGAAATGTCAAGAATGAAACATGCCGATCCTAGCCGCGGCATGGTCCATTTCTTGACTGGGCACGGACCATTTCCTACGCTCTTGAACAGCTTGAATCTAAGAGACACATCTACATGTACATGCCGAGGTATGGGAACCCCCGAATATACAGTCCTATTCTGCGGGAAATGCAGACAACACAGGAACACATCAGGAATACAACACTTACAAACTGAACGACACATATACGATGCAATAGAACACCTGAATTACGGGACGAACTAAACGTACTGACAGAAAAGATCTCAGATGAATGCCATAAAGAGTACAGGCTTTAGAGACCGTACAGACGACAAACCTAGATGCAGCACCTAAATAGAAGCCATAGTGTGGAGGATGAAAACCGAGACAGAAAGAAGACCTGTCAGAAATGCATTAGTCTAAATATAATATACAGCTATTACAATAGATGGCACATAACTAAACTTCTACATGAATAGATGTAAACAGCGTCGGCGCACCGTCGCAATTGCCACAGACAAACATGGCACTTTAAACCTGCCAATAGTGTAATTGTCTTAGTTATAGCTTTAATAATTAGCCTAGTATTTATAGTTTAGCATAGATTTTCTTAGTCTAAAGGTAAGCAAAGGAATGGAGATTGAGGATCAATGGCTTGACGACAAATTCCAAAGCTTTCATCCTCAGTTCCCCAAGGTGGAGGGACTACAAACTTCTTCCTTTCCTATCTTCTTTCCTCTTCTTCATCCTCAACTTTTTCTTGTATTTCCTTTTCAGATTTGAAATTTCATGTAAATATTTGTCAAACGGTTTTGGAAAGATGTTATAAAGTAAAGGGAAGAAAGAAAACAAAGCAAACAATGATGTTGTTGATGTTGTGGTCTTCAGTCCTGGGACTGGTTTGATGCAGCTCTCCATGATAGTCTATCCTGTGCAAGCCCCTTCATCTCCCAGTACCCACTGCAACCTACATCCTTCAGAATCTGGTTAGTGTATTCATCTCTTGGTCTCCCTCTACGATTTTTTCAATGACAACCAAATCAAAGAAAACAAAAGTGAAAAAAGAAACAAAATACGATCAACTATGACCCGCCTCCACGTGGCGGGACACGGGCAACGGCGCGATCGGATGCGGGAACTGGTGTGGAGTTTCTAGCCACATCAGCGCCCCTATACCGATCGCAGCGGCCAAGTGGTCAATAAAGACCCACCTTAAACATTTAGGTGTTGGGTCGTAAAATATAGGCGGCAAGTGAAAAAAAAGTGTCCTTAGGATAGTTAGGTTTAAGTAGTTCTAAGTTCTAGGGGACTGATGACCTCAGTTATTAAGTCCCATAGTGCTAAGAGCCATTTGAACTTGTTTCCCAACCTTGTGGCCAGCATGGGAGCACGTACCAGAGCGGGTACTGCCAACTGTGGTGATTATACACCCTGTTAAGGACGATGTCCCTCCTTTTGTAATGTCCAAGGGACCATCATAAGTCGCGGTGACTCCAGGGTAATTATTGCCTTTCAATAAAAGTGTCATTCCTATTCGTCTTATTGCAGATTTCTTTCAGTTGCCTTCTGTGCTACAATGCAGCAGTTCTTTCTATGCAAGGTCCATGTTTCATCGAATTATATTACTTGGCAGCGTCACAACGTACGAAAGTAATTTTTCTTCCGTTGGAAAGTCAAGCGACGGTACGCCAGACGGGAACGTTAGAGAGAGAGGGCTGTGAAGAAGACGGCAGCGAATTGTAAGCGGACCGACACCTCTCTAGGACGACAACCCGACGGCAGCTCCTTTGACACGGAGAGGACATAAGCGCCGCGTCGCCTGCCCGCTGCTACTGTGACTAAAATCGTCCGTGCGCGCTAGCCATATTCCCGCTCAGGCTGCGGAGGTGCGCTGATTGCTGCACGTTAAGCGCTCGCTCCCCAGCATGTATGGACGACGCGGAAAGGGAGGCAAGGCCGCCGACCCGCTGCAGTTGCTGGGCCTCGTGCTCGGCGTATCAGAAGACAGCGGACGGAGCAGTGCTACCGATTCGCGCCACTGCACGAAGGACGCCACACGCTGCTCCGCCAATTGTGGCGGCGTTCACGAGGCGAATTACCGAGGCTGCAGCTCCATCAAGAACTGTAGTTAGACGGAGACACAAGACCACCAAGAAGGCGGATACAGCCGAGGCCGCTGCGTCCTCGCCACCCTTTGCCTCTGTCGGATCCGTGGTGGCCGATGACGCGGCTGTCCCACCGGACGCACTCAGCGAGGCCTGCGCCATGGTCCGCACCGCCTCTGACGAAGAAATTGCTGCCCTCAAAGCCGCAATGGCGGAAGAGAGGGCAACACTCCAAGCTGAACTAACTAGCCGAGGCTCGGCAGCTGGTGCACAGTCTCCGTGATACACTGGCCAGTCAGCCCCACCCAGCACAGAAGAAGGACGCTGACACGCAGACTGCCGTCCCCGTGCATTCTGTAGTAATACAGGAAGCCACGAGGGTGGAAACACAAGTCGCAGCCGCTCAGACAGTCGCCGCGGTGAACAGCAAGGCAACCCAGGTCATCATGGAGGAGGCCCCTTGCTCCAAGACGCAGCTGCAGAAGACAGAGTCCATTCAGTTGGACACTCTCAGGTCCTATAACGCCCGAACTCCTGTCACGCCTGTCGGGTGGGAAGTTCTCGTTGCCTCAATAGAACAAGCCGAGAACGCAAGCAAAGAACGAGGGACGAGGACCACTGAAGACACCGAAGCCGCCAGCTGGGAGGACGTGACAGATCCCTAAGTGTCACAAGCAGACACATACAAGAAGAAGAAGAAGGATAAGAAGAAGCACCCAGACTCCAGGAGGACTTAGAAGAGTCTGCTCCCTACCGCGCCCGACACGCATCATCATCATCATCATCACCATCATCATCATCATCATCATTATCATCATCACCATCATCAACCACTCGCCCTGTCAGTCGCTGTCTGTCATTCCCAGCCGCCTGTCCCTGACCGACAATCATTAGTACCCAATACGTACTACTGTCTCAGTTATTCCCAAACGTCCCAGAATACTTCATCCCATTATAGTGGAGTAAATGTCTAAGGACAACAGACTCCTCCTTATCTTCCTGAAGAAGAGGAATTCAAGTGCGAAGCAGCAGTGTCCGCGGCCAGTTGAAGACTAGCCAGTTCTCCGTGTTCCACAGTAGCGAGTTCAAGACTAGCATCAAGCCTAGTCCTTTCTCTTCTACTACGTAGCGTTGTCTATACTGAAGAGATTGTCTGCTTGTCTGTCGCCATTTGCTCGCGACACATCTGCATTTCACAACGTACTGTAATCATTTCCTTTTGTAATGAACTCATTAATACGATTAGCTCGAATTGTGGTCTAGCGATCCGAGAAACAGGTTTCCTAGGCACCCCATATTTGACAAGTAGGCAGGATACAACAATTTTAGTCTGTAAGTCTAGCACATTAGTTTATTATGGACTGTTCCGTTTAACAGGAGGAGCATGAATCTGAAGCTCGCTGGGTGTTTTCAGTGATTTTGGAGAGCGCTCTTCGTGGTTGTCAACTTCATGTACATTACAAAATTAAGTTTGTTTCTTATTCTTTGTGTGATGAGATCCAGAAAGTGCACAGCGTTGTATGCTTCTGTTTTGAACGTGAAATAAATTTTAGGGTGTGAATTGTTTATTTCATAATGTAACACTTTTATGTGTGTGTGCAGTATATCAGTCAGGTAGAGTACATCAAATGGCTCTGAGCACTGTGGGACTTAACTTCTGAGGTCATCAGTCCCCTAGAACTTAGAACTAGTTAAACCTAGCTAACCTAAGGACATCACACACATCCATGCCCGAGGCAGGTTTCGAACATGCGACCGTAGCGGTCGCGCGTTTCACAACTGTAGCGCCTAGAACCGCTCGGCCACGCCGTCCGGCATATAGTACATCATCAACATAACAGCGTTAGTACATAACTTCGTACTTTCTTTGTTTTATTATATGTCTGAAGAAGTTGCTTTCTAGACTGGCCATGAATATATTGACTATCAGACAAACATCAAACGAAAAAACTACAAATAACGAAACAACGAAACTTGTCTAGCTTGAAGGGGGAAACCAGATGGCGCTAAGGTTGGCCCACTAGGTGGCGCTCCCATAGGTCAAACGGATATCAACTGCGTTTTTTAAAATAGAACCCCCCATTTTTTATTACATATTCGTATAGTAGGTAAAGAAATATGAATGTTTCAGTTGGACCACTTTCTTCGCTTTGTGATAGATGGCCCTGTAATAGTCACAAACTATAAGTACGTGGTATCACGTAACATTCCACCAGTGCGGACGGCATTTGCATCGTGATACATTACCCGTGTTAAAATGGACCGATTACCAATTGCGGAAAAGGTCGATATCATGTTGATGTATGGCTATTGTGATAAAAATGCCCAACGGGCGTGTGCTATGTATTCTGCACGGTATCCTCGACGACATCATCCAACTGTCCGGACCGTTCGCCGGATCGTTACATTATTTAAGGAAACAGAAAATGTTCAGCCACATGTGAAACATCAACCACGACCTGCAACAAATCCCCGGATTTCTTTCTGTGGGGAAAGTTGAAGGATATTTGCTATCGTGATCCACCGACAACGCCTGATAACATGCGACTGCGCATTGTCAATGCATGTGCGAACATTACGGAAGGCGAACTACGCGCTGTTGAGAGGAATGTCGTTACACGCAATGCAAAATGCATTGAGGTTGACGTACATCATTTTGAGCATTTATTGCATTAATGTGGTATTTACAGGTAATACGCTGTAACAGCATGCGTTCTCAGAAATGATAAGTTCACAAAGGTACATGTATCACATTGGAACAACCGAAATAAAATGTTCGAACGTACCTAAGTTCTGCATTTTAATTTAAGAAACCTACCTGTTACTGTAAGTAGGCTGTTTAGCTTTTTATATTGGTAACGCCATGTAGCGCTCTATATGAAAATCACTGGCTCTGCTGTGTGCAGTCTGTGGCTGGTTGGCATTGTTGTAATACTCGCCATTGTAGTGTTGGGCAGCTGGATGTTAACAGCGCGTAGCGTTGCGCAGTTGGAGGTGAGCCGCCAGTAGTGGTGGATGTGGGGAGAGAGATGGCGGAGTTTTGAAATTTGTAAGAATGGATGTCATGAACTGCTATATATATTATGACTATTAAGGTAAATACATTGTTTGTTCTCTATTAAAATCTTTCATTCGCTAACTATGCCTATCAGTAGTTAGTGCCTTCCGTAGTTTGAATCTTTTATTTATTTGGCAGTAGTGGCGCTCACTGTATTGCAGTAGTTCGAGTAATGAAGATATTTGGTGAGGTAAGTGATTTGTGAAAGGTATAGGTTAATGTTGATCAGGGCCATTCTTTCGTAGGGATTTTTGAAAGTCAGATTGGGTTGCGCTAAAAATGTGTCAGTTTTTTTTTTTTAACCTGTTTACAGGCAGGCCAGCAACAGCATACTACGCCGCTCTTCGGCCGCAGAGAAACATACAAGATACTAATGAAGACAATGTGAGAGAAAAAAATACGGTGGATTTGTAAACGGAGACAAACACTTTTTAAAATACATGGAGCCGTTCACGGGTGTAGAGTCCAAGATAAAAGTTGTTCAGACACTTGGACACAGACATAGACGAAAATTGTCACACATGAACGTAGGTGCACAAAACGAATTACACTGAACCGCTTAAGCACAAAACGACGGCACACACAGAAACACAAGGCGTTGATCTCCGGCGCGCAAATGTTCACTAACCATGTACGAGTCCGGGGACCTGCCAAGAGAGGAGGAGGGGGGAGGGGTAGAAGAGGGAGAGTGAGAAGGGGAGAGGAGAAACGATGCCATGGGCAGGGGAGATAGAGGGAAGGGAGAACAGTGGGGGAGCCCGGGGGGAGAGGGGTGGAGGAAGGGGATGGGAGAAAAGGAAAGAAGAGGGAAGGAGGGTGCCAAGAGGAGAGGACACAGGAAGTGGGGGTGGGGAGGATCAAAGTTGATAGGAGGGGTAGATGGATGGGAGGGGGAGCTGGCGGAAGCCACCTTGGGAGAGGTTAAGGAGGGTGGAGAGATGGAGACCGGGTGGGACATGGGAATACAGGCACGGCAGTGGGCGGGGGTGGGAGACGATGGGCGAGACAAGCGGTTGAGGAGGGTCGATTTTGCGGGAGGTGTACAGGATCCGTATCCTTTCAAGGAAAAGGAAGAGGTGGGGGAAAGGAATGAGATCATACAAGATCCACATGGGGGAGGGGAGACGGATGCGATAGGCAAGGCGGAGAGCATGGCGTTCAAGGATTTGAAGAAATTTATAAAAGGTAGGGGGGCGGTGATCCAGGCCGGATGGGCATAGCAAAGGATAGGGCCGATAAGGGATTTATAGGTGTGGAGGATGGTAAAGGGGTCCAGACCCCACGTACGGCTCGAAAGGAGCTTGAGGAGACGGGCCGGAGATGGGGGGTCCAGGAGAGGCGACGGTCGAGGGTGACGCCAAGGTACTTGAGGGTGGGCCTGAGGACGATAGGACGGCCATAGATGGTGAGATAGAAATCAAGGAGGTGGAAGGAAGGGGTGATTTTGCCTACAATGATCGCCTAGGTTTTGGAAGGATTGACCTTGAGCAACTACTGGTTGCACCAAGCGGTGAACCAGTCAAGATGGGATTGGAGAAGGTGTTGGGAGCGCTGCAGGGTGGGGGCAAGGGCAAGGAAGGCGGTATCATCGGCAAACTTGAGAAGGTGGACGAGGGGTGACGGAGGCGGCATGTCGGCCGTATACAAAAGGTACAGAAGTGGGGAGAGGATGGTGCCTTGGGGCACACCGGCGGAGGGAAAAAAGGTGTAGGAATCCGTGTTATGATGATGACGTAGGAAGGACAGTGGGAGAGAAAGGAGCCGATTAGACGGACGTAGTTAATGGGAAGGGCGAAGGTTAGGAGCCTGAAGAGGAGACCAGAATACCATACGCGGTCATAAGCTCGTTCGAGGTCCAGGGAGAGGAATATAGCGGAGCGACGGGAATTAAGCTGGTTGGAAAGGAGATGAGTGAGGTGAAGGAGAAGGTCGTCGGAACAGAAGGACGGCCAAAAGCCACACTGGGTAACCGGAAGGAGGCGGTGCTGGCGGAGATGCTGGTGGATGCGGCGGGTGAGGATAGATTCCAGGACCTTGCTGAAGACCGAGGTAAGGCTAATGGGACGGTAGCAAGAGACGGCGGACGGCGGTTTGCCAGGTTTAAGAAACATCAGGCTACGGGAGGTTTTCCACAGGTCGGGGTAGTAATCGGTGAACAGGACTACATTGTAGAGCCTGGCCAAGGTGGAGAGGAAAGAGGCAGGAGCTTCACAAAGGTGACGATAGGTGACACGATCGTGACCAGGAGTGGTGTTGCGTTTTGCGCGGAGTGTAGCAATGAGATCCTGTGTAGTGATTGGGGCATTGAGTTGTAATGTTGTCCAAGTACTGGAAATCAGGCGCGAGGGGAGGGACAGAGGTGTCAGTTCGATCGCGGACATTCGGGAAGAGGGAGTAATCGAACTGGGGATCATCGGGGATGGAAAAGACATCAGACAGGTAGGAGGCAAAGTGATTGGCCTCACTAAGGGTGTCAGGGAAGGGGTGATTATCATGGAGAAGAGGACAGTAGGGGGTGGATTTAGTTGCAGTAAGGCGACGGAAGGCGGACCAGAACTTGGACGAGTAGATAGGTAGAGTAGCATTTAAACGGGCGCATGTCTGTCGCCAGTCCCGGCGTTTCTTGGCCGCGAGCAAATTACGAATGTGTCGTTGGAGTTGCCGGTGGCGTCGTAGTGTGTCCGGGTCACGCGTGTGGAGGAAGGCGCGGTAGAGATGGCGAGATTCCCGGAGGAGGAGGACAGCCTGTGGGGGTAAGGTAGGATGGTGGGGGTGGATGGCGACAGTAGGGATGTGGGCCTCCACAGCCTCATACAAGGTCTGCTGGAGAAAGATGGCGGCATGGGTTACATCGTCAGGGTGATGGTAGGTGAAGGGGTGGCTATCGATCTGGGTGGAGAGGGTATCCCGGTAGGCATTCCAGTTGCCACGGGAATAGTCATAGACGTACTTTGGGGGAGGGTCATCTACATCTACATGACTACTCTGCAAATCACATTTAAGTGCTTGGCAGAGGGTTCATCGAACCACAATCATACTATCTCTCTACTATTCCACTCCCGAACAGCGAGCGGGAAAAACGAACAACTAAACCTTTCTGTTCGAGCTCTGATTTCTCTTATTTTATTTTGATGATCATTCCTACCTATGTAGGTTGGGCTCAACAAAATATTTTCACATTCAGAAGAGAAAGTTGGTGACTGAAATTTCGTAAAAAGGTCTCGCCGCGACGAAAAACGTCTATGCTGTAATGACTTCCATTCCAACTCGTGTATCATATCTGCCACACTCTCTCCCCTATAAAGTGATAATACAAAACGAGCTGCCCTTTTTTGCACCCTTTCGATGTCCTCCATCAATCCCACCTGGTAAGGATCCCACACCGCGCAGCAATATTCTAACAGAGGACGAACGAGTGTAGTGTAAGCTGTCTCTTTAGTGGACTTGTTGCATCTTCTAAGTGTCCTGCCAATGAAACGCAACCTTTTGCTCGCCTTCCCGACAATATTATCTATGTGGTCCTTCCAACTGAAGTTGTTCGTAATTTTAACACCCAAGTACTTAATTGAATTGACAGCCTTGAGAATTGTACTATTTATCGAGTAATTGAATTCCAACGGATTTCTTTTGGAACTCATGTGGATCATCTCACACTTTTCGTTATTTAGCGTCAACTGACACCTGACACACCATACAGCAATCTTTTCTAAATCGCTTTGCAACTGATACTGGTCTTCGGATGACCTTACTAGACGTATATTACAGCATCATCTGCGAACAATCTAAGAGAACTGCTCAGATTGTCACCCAGGTCATTTATATAGATCAGGAACAGCAGAGGTCCCAGGACGCTTCCCTGGGGAACACCTGATATCACTTCCGTTTTACTTGATGATTTGCCGTCTATTACTACGAACTGCTACCTTCCTGACAGGAAATCACTAATCCAGTCGCACAACTGAGACGATACCCCATAGCTCCGCAGCTTGATTAGAAGTCGCTTGTGAGGAACGGTGTCAAAAGCTTTCCGGAAATCTAGAAATACGGAATCAACTTGAGATCCCCTGTCGATATCAGCCATTACTTCGTGCGAATAAAGAGCTAGCTGCGTTACACAAGAACGATGTTTTCTGAAGCCATGCTGATTACGTGTCAATAGATCGTTCCCTTCAAGGTGATTCATAATGTTTGAATACAGTATATGCTCCAAAACCCTACTGCAAACCGACGTCAATGATATAGGTCTGTGGGGGCGACGACCGTCTGAAACGGTGAGGAGGACAATAGGTTCCAGGACATCCACCGTTATGCAGCTAAGGAGGTTGGCGGAGGAAACAAAGGAATGGAGTTGAATTTGGGATGGGTGTGCTGGGGGATGGGGATGAGGTCGCCTTGAAGGGAGGAGAGGAACCGATGCCACCGCCATAACTGGGCGGCGGAACGAGTGTGGATGTTGAGGTCGGCGGCGATCACGTAGGAGGAGAAGGTATGGTCAATGTGGGAGAGGAAGTCGAAGGGAATAGGGGCATTAGTACGGACATAGATGGTGGTGCAGGTATCGGTAAGGCCAGGGAAGAAGAGAATAAGGATCAGGTGTTCGGTGGGGTCGGGAAGGAGAGGTTGGAGCCGAACAGGGATCTGGCGGTGGTGACCAATGGATTATCAGGACGGTGAAGGAGGTATGGCGAAGTGTGGACGGTGTGGTGGGGTTGAAGGAAGGTTTCATTGAGGAGGAAGGCGTCCACGCAGTGGGTGGCAAGGGTGTGCAGGAAGAGGTTCTTGTTGGCGGGAAGGGAGCAGATGTTGTTGAAAGGGATACGGTGCTGTCGCGCCATGACAGGGATTTAGACAAGGGAGTCAAGACGGGAGAAGGTGAAATGGGCCTGGTTGTTGGAGTAGGTGGCATACATTTTCAAGTGAAAAATGGAAAGGGCGGCGAGGGAGACATGTTCGAGGGTGTGAGGGCGCTGGAAAGGGTGGACGTTTTGTAGGACAATGGTGAGGAACGTAATGATGTCCTCAGCGGTGGGCAGGGAACGAAGGGAGTTGCCAAGAGGGGTGGGGGCGTCCAGAGGATGTACAGGTACGGTGAGTTCAGGAGTGGTCAGAGGGGGTCGGGCTTTACATTTTTGGGAAGTGGGATGGGGGAGATTGCAGGTATTGCAGGAGGGAGGGGATTGGAGGTTAGGGCACTGCCGGAGGAAGTGCGCTTGTGTACAATGCGGGCAGGTGGGAGCCTCGCGGCACACGGCTCTCGGGTGCCCATTATAGCGCAAACACCTCTGGCAGCACAGGGATTGAGGAGGGGAACGGGAGGTGTCGACCTTGTAGCGCTGGTGGAAGTGGAGGGCACCCTCATTCAGCAGACGGTCAATGGAGGGGGCGTCCTCGGAGAAAACCCGCATAAGGCGGGTGGGGCCGGCTGAGTTGAAAATGCGGCAGACCGCCGGCACCTCCAGTGTGGGATGGGCTTTGAGGTCCGCCAACACCTCCTCCTCCGTGATCGACACACTGATCCGAGTGATCACAGCAGTGATGGTCGACGAGCGACGCGGGGTTTGGGGCTGGCGGGTGGGAAATGGAGAAGGAGCAGGGGTGAGGGAAGCATGGGGGCCAAAATGGGTGACAGGGAGGCGGGAGAGGAAGTCAGTATAGAGGGTAGCGCTGGGGGAGGAAATGAGAATGGAATCCTGTCTGGGAGTGAGGAGAGAGATGGGAGCACCAGGGAAGTGTTGGCAGAGGAGGAGGGAGAGATTCTTGGCCCCAAGAAGGGAAGGATTGGGATGGGGGAGGAGGTATTTGTATAAAGAGGGGGGACGTGGAGGAGGAGGCGGCGGGAGCAGGGCCAGGTGGGGAGACATCCATGGCATCTTGGGGGGGGGGGAGGAGGACGGGGCAGGGCTATTTTGGGAGCGGAGGAGGTGGTGGTGCCACTAGGGCGCTTAACGGCGGCAGAAGGGTGGGTGGTGATATGAGGGACGCGAGATATAGGGAGGTGGCGAGAAGGGGCAGGTCCCGGCGTGGACGCAGCAGTCAGCGCCGGAAGTGGTGACGGTGATGGTGAAGGCGACGGCGACGGCGACGGCGGCGGCGGTGATGGCCAAGGCGATGGGGAGAGTGGGGCATGAGCAGTGGCCCGCCGTCCACTACCCTAGCTGGAGCTGCATTGACAGGCTGGGGGAGTGGGGGCAAAGGATCAGAGGGAGAGGAGCAGGAGGAAGAAGCTGGAGAGGGGGCGACAAAGAGCGAGGGCGAAGGGAGAGTAAGAAGAGGAGGGATGGAAAGAGGGGGGTGAGACTGGGCATGTAATGGTGGAGGTGGCGGCAGAGGAGGAAGTGTAAAGTATAGCTGTGGTGGTAGTGGTCGTAGTGGTGGTAGGGGCTGACATGACGACGAAACAACTGGGAACAGACGGAGACGAAGACGGAGACGGAAGAAGACGAAGACGGAAGAAGACGAAGACGAAGACGGAGGGAGACGAAGACGGAGGAGGACCAGAGCCCCGAGCTGCTGGCGCTGACGCCGACGACGGCTGGCAGGAATGCCGCCGCAGCTGCTGCTGCCGCAGACGGGGCCGGGGCCGCCGCTGCTGCTGCTGGAGGGCTGGCTGGTCGGCTGGCTGGCTGGCTGGCTGGCTGGCTGGCTGGCTGGACCGCCGCTGCGGGAGGGCTGGCTGGCTGCTGCCGGTTGGACCGCTGCAGATAGCCGGGACTGCTGCTGCTGCTGTTGCACGGCTGGACTGGTACTGCACGGCTGGACCGCTGCTGCTCGGCTGGCTGGCTGGCTGGCTGGCTGGCTGGCACCTGAAACCCTAGCGTTTCGATTAGTGCGGGAACTGCACAATCGAAGGGCGGTAGCCTTGCGGAATACCGCCGGAGATGTGTATGTGTCAGTTTAAGCACAGTCACTTATAATTTTTCTAAGAGTACGTTTCATTACCAACTGACCGTCTAAAATTGAGAGCCATATGTTTGTAATTATTACAGCGCCATCTATCACAAAGCATTCATATTTCTTGTAGTATTACACGAATAAAAAATAAAAAATGGGAGTTCCTATTTTAAAAAACGCAACTAATATCCGTTCGACCTACGGAAATGCCATCTAGCTGGCCAGCCGTAGCGCGATTTGATTTCCTCCTTCAAGGGAGACAAGTTGCGTTCTTTGTAGTTTTTTTCGTTTGACGCTTATTTCGTGAGATATTTGGCCTGGTCACGATCAATGAACCACCCTATATATAAACCTGATGAAATGAATGAAACAAACAAATCGAGACTCCTAATCTAAATTTCATAATAGAAGTGCCCAAAAAAATATACTTACAATACGTGCCAATATATATATATATATATATATATATATATATATATATATATATATATATGTGTGTGTGTGTGTGTGTGTGTGTGTGTGTGAGTGTGTATGTGTGTGTGTGTGTGTGTGTGTGTGTGAGAGTGTGTATGAGTGTGTGTGTGTGTGTGTGTGTGTGTGTGTGTACGTGTGTGTTTGTTTGGTGCCAAGAAGGATGGTAGGATCGTTCTTAAAATTAATGGCACGTATTGTAGGTATATTTTTGGTGCACTTCTATTATGAAATTTATATTAGGTGTCTCGATTTGTCTGTGTCATTCATTTCATCAGGTTTTCCGTGAAGGTATTTTTAATGTTTTTAGTGTTTGTTGAATGTTTCATATCTTCCAGTTCATTCATTGATTATTCTGAAGATATTATCCTTGAGACAATCATGTGTTTTGTGTGTGAACTCCTTGTCAATCATGATCAGCACTACGTTGCATTTTTCTGCTTCTGTTACCATTACATTGTGTTGTTTTAGGTTTTCTGATAGGTTCTAGGACGTAATTGGGGACAATGGTAGCATTGTCTGTTTGGATTATTTCCGTTATTTCTGCACATACTAATTGTCTTGCCATATTTGTGTTAACATTTGGTGTACTGAGTCATTCCTATTCCTTTATAATGTGTTCATACTCTATTATAACGTCTTCTGTTGATTTGTGTCATACCCAGTTGATTTTGTTTTAGTGTGTTATCAAGTAAACACCTTTTGTTTGCTGAGATTTATGTCAGCATACAAGACATTCCATTACTATATTTTACAATTATGTACAGTTTCTTCGAAGTATATCCTCCTCTCTACATGCACATCTGTCGTGGAAGTGCACTCACAAACACAACTACTTTTCCAGTTAAAATAGTTTGTTAACCGACCAACCAAGCTCACAGCGTCAGCATTTGGTTGCAGATGACAAGCTACTAGTATACAGCTACCTAAAGAGGTTCTTACTAAACCTAGCAATGTAGAAAAATAAAGTAATAATCTGGCTTTACTCCTAATTTCGTTAGAATAATTAACATTTAAAACGTTTGCATTTTACAGCATTGAATAAATAATGGCACAAACATGTTGGAAGACGGCTGGGCAATTATAAGCAGCCGTTGTTGATCGCAAACATGCCTACTGTTAGAGCTACAAGATCGCAAGATGAATACATGTATTTATTGCTTACTTGGCCTTTGGATGGTCCCGTTCTCCTGCATACATGCATAACAGATTTGAAGGAAACGTTCTAAGATGATACACATATGTAGAAATACCATGTCTTCAATCTCCCATACTTCTGTGACTCTTCGGTTTCAGTATGTAGTTCATAAACCATAAATTATGGTCAGAGTCTACAACCCGCAGGGGAAATGCATTGAAGGTTAAAATATATCAGAATTCCTCCTCTCTTACTGTTATGTTAGGTATTTGAAAACTTTCCGTGTCTCCATGTCACTTGCCTGTGTACAACCTTATTTACGATTTTTTAAACCAAGCATTAGCCTTGATTAAATTATGCTTTGTGAAAAATTCTGTTAGGCGTCATCCCCTTTTCGTTCCTTTCACCATTGTATATTCTACTATTTTTCTTATCTTCTTTTCCTGCTGTAGAATTACAGTCCCCAATCAAAAATAAATTCTGTCTCTCTTGACTATCTCAGTAACTTCTCTCCTCTCATCATGCATTCTTCCAATCTCCCATTACCTGCTCTGCTGGTTTCCATTAATTTTTAATGACATTGTGGGTGTTGACTTTGTATCTCTCTTCAATGGTGTCATGCATTCACTTTGTTGTTCACAGTAGCCTACCCGCATTCCTTTTTTCGTATTTATGTTTAGACCACCTCCCCCATTACACCTATTTGGTTTTGTGTTTATAACTGTGTACACACTTGAACAGATGTTCCTATAGTTCATTATTACTCACTCTATAGAACTTCAGTCTGTCCATTTCTTTTGTTGACTTGTCTAACTGACCTAACCAATTGAGGGTACTAAAACAGATGCTCTGACCAGCAGAATGTTAGTTTTGTTTTTCCTGGTGGCAAAACCACCATTAACAGTCCCTATCTCGAGACCCAAGAGGAAATTGGCATCATTTTGCTATACGGAAGAGCTTAATGTCCCCAGAATACCGATGGTTGTATTTTCCCCTTGGTTTATACTGCTCGCAGTATCAACACAGCAAGGCGATGTTGGCTAATGTTATAAGGCCACATCAATCACCCACACTGTTGCTGATGCAATTACTGAAAATGCTGCTGCCCATCTTGGGCAAGCAAGGGTTGGTCTGGCCCTCCACAGATACTCTTCTGCTGTGATTGCACCTACTGTAGGACCAGTGTTGAGGCACGCAAAAGAGCCCACCTCGGCAAGGTCCATGGTTCATGATGGGACAAAGAATCTTACGACTACAATATCTGTGAGTCACAACTGTAATTATCTCATACAGATATATAATTGATTTTGTGAAAATGAAACGGTCACACTCGAACCCTGTCATCAGGTATTAATTACCAACTGAAGTCGGAACTGATGTGACCAGGCCACGGATTTCCAGTCTGCTAGGTTCCATTTGGCCACCAGCGCAGGAGGGTCGCTGCAGGTTATGTCGTGCTGTTAGCAAAGGCACTCGCACCGGTCGTTTGCTGGTTTAGCCCATTAACGCCAAATTTCGCCGCGCCGTCCTAACGGCTATGTTTGTGGAATGTCCCACATTGATTTCTGCGGTTATTTCACGTAGTGTTGCTTATGTGCTGCACTGACAAATCTGCACGAAGGTATGTGACAGCCATCCGGCACTACGTTGTGTGCGGTGGGAGGTAATGCCTGAAATGTGGTGTTCTCGCCACGATCTTGACACTGTGGATCTCGGAACATTGAATTGCCTAGGCCAGGGGTCGGCAACCTTTTGAGTCGGAAGAGTCAGAAATTACAATTTATAAAATTTCAATATTTTTAAAGAGTCACAAAATTTTTTCTTGCCAACAATAAATAGTACTTGCATAAATAAAATTTTTTGACGAAAAAACTAATCTATTCATTAATAAGAAAAATATATATTTATTCATATTCAGTACGTAGTGTTTTTTCACAACAAATTAGTTAATATATACATGGTATTATTACAGAATCACTTATTACTCAAGTAAAATAATAAAACAATTAAACATTCACTTACAACACTAACTTGTAGTTCAATAAAAAACAACTGAGCAAACAAATTCCGTGGCAGCGATGGCTTTGCATGGTTATTCAAGTAGAAAATTTGAACTTTACTAAACAATGTAACATGTACTTAAAAATGAAAAAAAGCGTAACATACATTCGAGCTAACAAATTCGATGGGAGCGTTGTCTTTGCATGGTTTTAGAAAGTTTGGATAAATTTGGCTCATAACTTGTTGTTCTCATTAAGTTTCAAATACGACTCTAAATTTTCATTCGTTAGTTGTCTCCTTACTTTACTTTTAACTATATTCATGCAAAAGAACGCTTGCTCCCACGAATATGTCGATCCGAAGATAGTCAGAATTTCTTCACCTCACTGTAGCAATATGGAAGACTATTCCATGCGTCGAGTATAAGTGCCTCAACTCGCGGCATTTCGTTTAAAGCTGTCCACTTTTGTTGCGTTACGTATATACATTTCTGGACTTCCAACTCTTCCAATTTGCTTTTCAACTCTGTCAATTTTCCACTCCACAAAGCTTTACTTTTAAAATCGATGAATTGCATTTCTAGAGATACGCTATCAACTCCAAATGGCTCAATGTGGATTTCGTTACTATTTGTGTTGAGAGGATTTACTATGAATGCTAGAGTGGATTTGTTGGCTTTGAATTGCTGAAGTGTCAGCAAATTCATCTTTCATTTTTTTAGTAAGTACCTCGACTCCTTCCAATCTCGATTGAATTCTCGATGCTCTTCTACAGTTTCTCTCCCTGTCTCTTTTTTTTCTGGATGCCATGCTTGCAGTGACGCTGTGATAATTTTTAAAATCATTATTCAGGTGTCCAAAACAGCAGAGGACAAGCTTTGCAATTATTTACTATGTCAACGTGTACCTACGTAAATGCATACGAAAAGCTGGGCTTTAAAATATAATCTCTCAAGAAACATTTTACACCGATATTTCCCAACTAAAAATACTTACCTTGATAGAATATATAATTCTTCAATAATTGAATTATTAAAATGAATAATTCAGACACGAAACACAGTTTGTCTCTCTCTGTGGTCGCCTCCCGTGTGCGGTGATCGCTGACAGTCATGAACGGACTTATCAGAATAGAGAACGTGCTCATCCCGATGCGACAGTGACGAGTGTTACGGGGGAGGGGTGCGGTGACAAGCGACAACAATGGGCTAATTGTGATGGACAGAAATGGTGCCTAATCCTCGTTAATGGATTCACAACGATTAAATTTTTTTGTTATAAAATAAATAATATCTGCGTATGGAACTGAAGAGCCGCAGAATCACATCCAAAGAACCGTATGTGGCTCGCGAGCCGCAGGTTGCCGACCTCGGACCTAGGCGATTTCCAAACTGGAATGTCCCATGCGCCTAGCTCCAATTATTATTGCGCGATCATAGTCTGGCAATTCCCGTCGTGCGGCCATAGTCACGTCGGAAACAGTTTCACATGAATCAGCTGAATACAAATGACAGCTCACCGAATGTATTACCCTTCATAACTTGTGTAGGCTATATACTATCACCATTATACAGGGTGTTACATAAAGGTACGGCCAAACTTTCAGGAATCATTCCTCACACACAAAGAAAGAAAATATGTTATGTGGACATGTGTCCGGAAACGCTTACTTTCCATGTTAGAGCTCATTTTATTACTTCTCTTCAAGTCACATTAATCATGGAATGGATACACACAGCAACAGAACGTACCAGCGTGACGTCAAACACTTTGTTACAGGAAACGTTCAAAATATCCTCCGTCCGCGAGGATACATGCATCCACCCTCCGTCGCATGGAATCCCTGATGCGCTGATGCAGCCCTGGAGAATGGCATATTGTATCACATTCGTCCACAATACGAGCACGAAGAGTCTCTACATTTGGTACCGGGGTTGCGTAGGCAAGAGCTTTCAAATGCCCCCATAAATGAAAGTCAAGAGAGTTGAGGTCAGGAGAGCGAGGAGGCCACGAAATTGGTCCGTCTCTACGAATCCATCGGTCACCGAATCTGTTGCTGAGAAGCGTACGATCACTTCGACTGAAATGTGCAGGAGCTCCATCGTGCATGAACCACATGTTGTGTCGTACTTGTAAAGGCACATGTTCTAGCAGCACAGGTAGAGTATTCCGTATGAAATCATGATAACGTGCTCCATTGAGCGTAGGTGGAAGAACATGGGGCCCAATCGAGACATCACCAACAATGCCTGCCCAAACGTTCACAGAAAATCTGTGTTGATGACGTGATTGCACAATTGCGTGCGGATTCTCGTCAGCCCACACATGTTGATTGTGAAAATTTACAATTTGATCACGTTGGAATGAAGCCTCATCCGTAAAGAGAACATTTGCACTGAAATGAGGATTGACACATTGTTGGATGAACCATTCGCAGAAGTGTACCCGTAGAGGCCAATCAGCTGCTGATGGTGCCTGCACATGCTGTACATGGAATGGAAACAACTGCTTTTCCTGTAGCACTTTCCATACAGTGACGTGGTCAATGTTACCTTGTACAGCAGCAACTTCTCTGACGCTGACATTAGGATTATCGTCAACTGCACGAAGAATTGCCTCGTCCATTGCAGGTGTCCTCGTCGTTCTAGGTCTTCCCCAGTCGCGAGTCATAGGCTGGAATGTTCCGTGCTTCGAACGTCTTCCTGTCGGGACACCTTCGTTCTGGAAATCTGTCTCGATAGAAACGTACCGGGCCACGGCTATTGCCCCGTGCTAATCCATACATCGAAAGGGCATCTGCCAACTCCGCATTTGTAAACATTGCACTGACTGCCAAACCACGTTCGTCCACATAACATGTTTTCTTTATTTGTGTGTGAGGAATGTTTCCTGAAAGTTTGGCCGTACCTTTTCGTAACACCCTGTATGTGTGCATATCGCTGTCCCACGACGTTTTGTTCACTTCAGTGTAATCCTCAAACGTCCGCCTAAGTTTCAGGTAACAGCCCTAAGTGAAGAATTTAGGGCCGACAGTTCGCCGACAGTTCGCTCCCATAGGAATTGCCAGGCAACATTGGTGTAATTATAACACGCACGAAGGTGTTCAAGAAGTCTTTCAATGGGAATAGTGACAAGTACTCTCTACCCAGCGCTTTCCATTCTTTTGTAGAATAACGATGAAGACGTGGAAATAAAGACATAGAAAGTAATGAACTGTGGTGCAGAGATTCGCCGGCGTCGACTGACGTGATTCATAAACACCAGAGCCGGCCGCGGCAGTGCCCGATAGTCATTCATTTAATAGTTCCGGCCGGCGCGGATGAGTGCGGCCGGATGCCTGTCGGCCGGTATCGCGGCAGCGGCACAGTGGCAGAGTGGCAGACCGGCGGCGGCGGCGGCGGCGGCCGTTTGATCCCCTTTCATCAGTATTCATACACGGCGAGCAAACAGCAGCCGGCCCACGCCCGCGCGCGATACACGCAGCCAGCCCGCGGCAGATATTAAAAAGCAAATCCGGAGATGAAAGCGGCCGCTCGCTTTACACCATTTTGTCATTAGAGAGCTTCCTCCGGCCCTGAATGGAAATTGCTGGAACGCTGCAACGAAGAATTTCGCTACCGATAGTCACAATGAACGCCATAGCAGCGACGAGAGCTTAAAATACATTAAAAAAAGAGTGAGAGGGGGGAAAAGAGCGAAAAGGCAGATTGTGAAATCGTTAATTAAAGAGGCATTCTGGCAGGTTTCGCCGCGAGCTACGACATACCTACCACCGCTGACGTCCGAAGTATTTCCGATTACCCATTCGCCTGCCTGGACCAGGCTGCCGTTCGTTTTCCCGCAGACTGCGTAGGGAAGCAGACGTCGTGCATGAATATAGCTTTTCCTCAGATACGTGACAATGGCGTGTATTAGATGCACTTCATTCTCAAAAAATAACTTCTAGGCAAATTTCGTTTAGTTTGTACAAAGTACTAGCGCATTCTGGAAAGTAATGCCTCAAAATTTCTACTGTGAAAACTCCTAAGGCTTTATAAACGAAACAAACGTTATTAACATTCTACATCATCTCTACATAGGAGAAGGTGGGGTAACGTAGCCGCTCTAAGACAAACTGGATTTTCACTAAAGCATCATATTTGAAAATAGTTTCTTTTTTTTTTTTTTAAAAAAAAATCTTTATTTCTTACAAAATATTTTATACAATAAAACCCACCACCTTATTAATTAGTGGGTCATGATATAATACATTACTTAGGTACAGCTTATACATTTCTAATTCTAATCTACAGACAGTGTGTTAGTTGAATGGGCAGACCTACTAATTAACAAATCTGCTACTCCTAATATTACTACTTACACTAGTCTCTACTGCCTGCAGCGTTACAAACATGCCAATAAATATACAATCCTACTTGTGTGCCTTGCTCACCGAGCTAACCCCGGTGAACGCGCCCTGGCACAGGGCAGGCCAATACTTTTATTCGCTGCAGGTTTCTATTTTAATTCCTATTCTAATTTCCTAACCTAATGAACTATTCTAAGTCAGAACCGGTGCGTTGTCAAATCCGGTATGGTCGCCCCTCTCCCCCTATCCTGCACGTGGCGGATTCCAACTTTACCAGTCGACCAGTCCACGCACAGGCAGTACGGGATTGGGGCATTGACCTAGTATGTTAATTTTTTAAGTCTTAAAGCTCTCTCAGATATTGAGTTAGGACCTTTCGTGATACCTCATTTGCCAACTGATTTAGCAGTCGAAAGGTCTCGTCTTGTCTTAATAACATATAAGTGTCATAGTTGGGTAGTTGCTGTCTAAGTGTAGTTGCTACATCATCGAAAAGGGGGCACTCGTAGACCACATGGTCGGGAGTTCCCTCCGATGCACCACAGTCACACGTAGGCGTTGCCCTCTTCCCAAACCGACATAGATACGTCGGGTAAGGCCCATGTCCAGTGAGAAAGTGGAACAAACCCCTAGTTGGTTCAAAATAACCCATGCTCATTCTTTCCCTCACATTCGGCAGGAAGCTGAAAGTTCTTCTGCCGGATTCCTCTGCCTCCCAAACTTCTTGCCATAGCTCTTCACCCCTCTTCCGTATCTCGCCCTTATCCCTAACCCTAACTCCCAAGATGTCTTCTACTTTTTCTATGTCCCCTTTCTTTGCCCAATACCAAGCACCCTGTTCCCTGATTTTGATATCCAGAGGACAAAGCCCCATTATTACTAATAGGGCCCCTCCCGGAGATGTTCTGTATGCCCCCACAGATCTTAATATCATGTTCCTTTGAACCCTTCTCACCGACATGGCGGGCACAACCCTCGTGAGCCTGTGTGCCCAGACTCCCGCGCCGTAACCCACTATTGATGTTAGTATGCTATTATGATACAATTTGATAAGGTGAGGGGGGAGATGAAATCTTTTATGACCTATGGTGATGAGGTTATTGAGAATTTGCAGAGCTCTTTGTGTCACGGTTTCAATGTGCTTTCCGAAGTTCCACCTTTCATCGATGATGATCCCTAAGTAACGTCCCTCTCGTCGTCGGAGTACTGGTGTGCCCTCAATTCTTACAGTCGGGTTTCTTATTAACTGTCCCTTTAGTAATAGATAGGTTGATTTGGTCGGTGAGTTGGTCATCTTGGTATTACGGCACCATGATAGTAGTTGCGTCATGGCTCTATCTATTTTTGGTTCAATATCCTCGCGACTTCGGCCGCCAACCAGTAGAAGGAGGTCATCAGCGTAGGCTATCACCTCTAGCACATCTTCATTTTGTTGCAATGCATTTAAGAGTGGCTCCATGTGGATATCCCAAAATAGGGGACCTAAGACGGAACCCTGGGGACATCCCTTTGTTATGGGTTTTCCAATCCTCCCGCTAGGGGATGATAGCCAGACCTCCCGATCTACACAATAGCTCCTAAGGCAACCGTATAGCGGCCCTGGGCACTCTTTCTCCCGCAAGCAGGAGAAGAGCGAAGGCCACCACAGGTTGTCAAAGGCGCCACTAATGTCCACCATGATGCCGACGATGTACTTGCACGGGGCCGAACCACAGACCTCGGCCGCCAGGGCGATCGCATCAGATGCGGAACGCCCAGGCCTGAAGCCAAACTGTCTGTCGCTCATCCCGTGCAGCACTCGGTGGGCAGTCAGCCTATCAGCAAGCAGCTTTTCAAGGATTTTCCCGAGCACATCCAGAAGGCAGATGGGTCTGTAAGACTTTGCCTCAGCTGGATCTTTATCGGGGCCTTTCTTAATGATTACAACGTTTGCTGCCTTCCAGATCCTCGGGAATTTGCCTTGCCGAAGGCACTCGTTGTACAGCTGGGTTAAAGGAGCGACCAGTTGTGGGGCCAAGAACTGCACCACCTCCGCCACAATGCCGTCTGGCCCGGGGGCTTTCCCTCTCTTTATTGTCTTTATGAGGGCAGCGACCTCTTCCTCCGAGAAGGGGAGGACTGCCTCATCATTTGTATAGTCGCCCAGATCTAAATCCCGCAACCGTCGCTGTTCCTCAGTATCCTCTGTTCTGTCGTCGTCAGGCAACAGGGATCGGAGTAGGACCTCAGCAGTCTCCTGCCATGAGTCCGTCATCCCATCCCCATGCCTGACTGTGGACAGCATCATAGGGGAGCGGATCTTTTCTCTTACTAGTTTATACGGAATCCCCCATGGATCCAAGGCCAGCTGATTGGTCACGAATGTCTCCCAGCTTCTAACTCGGACCGCTTTTAATTCTTTTTGAAATCTTTCCTTTGCCTCCCGGTATAGCAGTAACCATCTCTGCTTCTCCCACCAGACGACACTGCGCTGGTAGTGCCTCCGCAGCCTTCTGACAGACTGACGCAGCTCCTGCAGCTCAGGAGACCATGGTGTCGGCGAGGCCGCCATGGCCCTCCTCCTAGTTGGCACGGCCGCCTTCATCGCTCTAGTCACTGCACACACCAGTTCCTCAGCTCTATTGTCGATGTCAATTTGTCTGTCACCATCCGGTAACGGAGGAATGTCACACTCTCTTGCTAAGCGTTCCCAGTTGGCTTTCCTGAAGTTCAACTGCACCTCCCACCCCATGGCCCAGTGGCACTCCCTGCTCCCTAAGGTAAAAGTGATAAGGTTGTGATCGCTTGTGGTGGCACTGTCTATCACCTTCCAGTTCTGTATTAGGTTTGCCGCATTTGGCGTGACCAAGGTCACGTCGATGTTCGTGCCTTGCCCCCCTCCCGCCGCATAGGTGGGAGAGTTTCCCGGTTTGTTTGCCACCACAAGCTGCAACGACATAATCACTTCTTCCACCTTTCCACCATTTTCGTCCCTTGTGCCACTGTACCATAGGGGGGACTTCGCATTTATATCCGCAGTTATGACAACTCTTCGTCCCTGCAACGCCATAGCCACTCTTGTTAGGTGGTCTAAATGTATGTCGATATCATCTCCATATTGAAAATACATGTTAATGAGTATTATAGTGCCTGCTGGAGATTGCAGTTGAAAATAGTTTGTCTGTTACGTATTTTGAATCTACATATGATTGTCGTGTCACCGCCAGACACCACACTTGCTAGGTGGTAGCCTTTAAATCGGCCGCGGTCCGTTAGTATACGTCGGACCCGCGTGTCGTCACTATCAGTGATTGCAGGCCGAGCGCCGCCACACGGCAGCCCTAGTCTAGAGTGACGCCCTAGCACTCGCCCCAGTTGTACAGCCGACTTTGCTAGCGATGGTGCACTGTCTGCAAACGCTGTCATTTGCAGAGATGACCGTTTAGTATAGCTTTCGGCTACGTCATTTGCTACTACCTAGCAAGGTGCCATATTCAGTTACTGTAATTGCTATCTTCAAGAATGTATAATATTGTGAATCATGTACAGTCAATAGCGATGTTCATCATTAATGGATTAAAGTTAAGTATCAAACTAAGTCCGCTTTCGGAATTCTCATCTCTTGTCATGTTCCAGATCTCACGTCAGTATAGTTCTTCCCACCTCACGCCAGCCTGCGTGAGCTAAAACGCGTGCATTTCGGCCTCCACTCATAATACGGTGTTGGCTCTTTTGCTAACACAAAAATTATAGCTTATCATAATAGATATTTAAAAGTGAAAGGTTACGTACTGAATAGGACTTACATAAATTTTACGGAAGTCTTACATAGTTCTACATCTTCCTGCCCAACGGGTTGAGGAGAATAGCACGGACTTACATAATCCGAAAGAGGACGACAACACGTTTTCAACTGAAGTAACGCCTCCTGTCTTTGTGTCTTCCGTTAACTGCAAAATCCCTGCCTTTCTTGGATTCAGCGTCTACTGTTTCATCTATATTAAAAATATAAAGAGGAGGATGAAATTTATTCTTGCAATTTTTAAGGCTATTAGGGAACTTTTCAATGTTCACCTTGTTAAAACCTACAGCCATCGAGGCAACCTTCCTAAGACGGTCTTTCGTTATTATCTCGAACAGTTTTTTAAAACAAAGCAATATTTTGCTCCAGGCTGCCAACTGGAACGTTACTGTCCGTAGATTGTTTACCGTAAGTCCATAAAATCGCTTTCTCATTTCACAAATTTATTCAAGGATTTCTTGTTCTTTATTGAGCACAATCCAGAAACTTCCTGTAATATTTTTACCAACTACTAAGTTTCTGACGTCTCGTGGAAATCGGGTTTTCTGCCGGATATCAGCGTCATCCAAACACGATATTTCGACGTCATTACTTGACGTCTTCATCAGGTGTTCCCTGAGACTGGCTGTTTGCTGCACCGGGTCGCATTTTTATGGCTGCCCGGCGCCTGGTGCTCTGTTTGCCGTTCCCTTGTCAGTCCGCGCCCGCTAGTCGCGCTATCCTGCCGCTCTAGGTGTTCTCTATTCCGTCCGCGCCCGCTCTGGCCGTCTCCAACTGCGGTCGTGGCCTCCTCGTGTTCCCTTCTCGGTCCGCACCCTCGAGTGGCGCTCCAATGCCGCTCTGGACGTTCCCTATTCCGTCCGCTCCCGCTCTGGCCGTCTCCGGCTGCGGCTGAGGCTTCCTGGTGTTCCCTTCTTGGTTCATGCCCGCAGTGTGCGGATGTCTGAGGCTCGTTGTTGGTGTTGGAAACATATTTTCTCCGGCATTGCTTCAGCAGTTCAAATGCCGGGTTCCATGCAGTGCTTAGCTGGTATCCTGCTTCCCGGTTAATCAAGTTTTGTGCCATCTTTATCTCTATAGATTCAGTGATAACTCTATCCCAGAACCTGGGGGTCTGGACCATGACCTTGGTGTTCTCATAATCCGTGGAATGTTCCAATTCTAGGCAGTGTTCTGCTACTGCTGATTTTGTGGCCTGCCTTAGCCTGGTATGTCGCTGCTGTTCCTTACATCTGATTTCCACCGTTCTAGTCGTTTGGCCAATGTAGGACATACCGCATTCACAAGGAATATTGTAAATGCCAGGCTTCCTTAAGCCCAGGTCATCTTTGACTGTTCCAAGTAAAGCCCTCATTTTGCTAGGTGGGCAGAAGACAATCTTGATGTTATGTTTAATTAGTATTCTGCTGATCTTTACAGAGACAGGCCCGGCATACGGTAAAAATGCCAGTTTCTTGATTTCTTCTTCTTGCTCGTTCTCCGGTGTATCCTGACGTCTGGGGGGATGTAGAGCTCTGCGGATGTCCCTGGATGAGAATCTGTTGTTAGCAAACACTTTTTGAAGATGTTCAAGTTCCCCTGCCAGGCTGTCAATGTCAGACAGTGCACCCCAGTCTTTTGTGCTGGGTGGTGGCAGCTGTCGGCCTGTAGGTATAGATCTGTGTGTGTTGGCTTTTGGTACACACTGTGGCTGAAGGTGCCATCCGCCTTCTTCTTCACCAGGACATCCAGAAACGGCAGCTGACCATCCTTTTCTAGCTCCATGGTGAATTTAATATTCGGATGCCTTGAGTTCAGATGGTCCAGGAAGTCTTCCAGTTTTTCGCGACCGTGTGGCCAAATGACATATGTGTCATCAACGTATCTCAGGAAGCATGTTGGCTGGTAAGTGGCAGTTGTAAGAGCCTCGTCCTAAAACTTCTCCATAAACAGGTTGGCCACTACTGGTGACAAGGGGCTACCCATCGCCACCCCTTCAGTCTGTTCATAGAATTGACCTCCACAAAAGAAGTAAGTCGATGTTAGAATATGCTTAAACAGATCCAGCACAGCTCCATCAAACTTCTCACTAATAAAGTCAAGCGTGTCGTTAAGGGGCACTCTGGTGAACAGGGACACCACGTCAAAACTGACCATTAAATCTGCATCTGAGAAACGTAGGTTTTTAAGACGTTCCACAAAGTCTTGTGAGTTGCGAATGTGGTGTGCACACTTCCCCACATATGGTGCCAAAATTTTCTTGAGATATGTAGGAGCTGGGTAAGTGGCTGCCCCAATATTGGCCACAATGGGTCGTAGTGGTACACCCTCTTTGTGGATTTTAGGTAGTCCATAGAGTCTGGGTGGGACTGGTGCCTTGGCTTTCAGTTGTTTGATAACTTTCTCAGCCCAGCCAGTTCCCTTCAGCAGAGACTTGGTTCTTCTGTCCACCCTGTCAGTTGGATCCTGTTCTAGTGGTTTGTAAGCCGGGTCCTCCAGAAGTCGCCGGATCTTCAGGTCATAGTCACGTTTCTGCAGTATGACAGTGGAGTTCCCTTTGTCTGCTGGTAACACCACTATGTCGTCATCTTCTCGTAATCTCCTGAGGGCCATCCTCTCGTCTCTTGAGATGTTAGACTTAGGCAGCCTGGCTCTGGTAAGGGCTCTGCACGTCTCTCTCCGAATCTCTTCAGCCGTACTTGAGGGTAGTGTGTTGACGACTTGTTCCACAGCGCTGATGAAATTGGCTACCGGTAGATCTCTAGGAGTGACAGCGAAATTTAGGCCCCTGCCAAGAACCTCCAGTGTTCTGTCACTCAAATTTACAACCTTGCGAGTGTCATGATTTTGTTGCACTCTGCTGTTCAGGCGTTCAAATTTTGCCAATTGTCGGGCTGTAGCATTGATCTTAATGCATGCTGTTAGTGACCAAGACACTCCATCAATTCTGTCCCAATCTTCTTGCGCTAGTTTGGCAGCCATGTACAGATGTAGGTGTAACAGCTCCCTGGACGTGACATCAAGTTTATGGCGGATGTCACGGACTCTTTCTCTCACCAGGGCGATGCTGGCTCGGTGCTTGATCCTGTTGGCCGCCCTAGACGTAATATGATGTTTGATTGTGGCAAATACAGGCACCACATCTCCATCTCTGCACCTGAGGAGGAAGTAGAGTGAGCCCACCATCCTTTCTTTGCGTTGTCGCAGCTAGTCCAGTTTCTTCATATTGCAGCACATTTCCTCCCCGTAGAGTCTTGTGATGTAATTTCTTAGACTTTCCCGGCGATTTAATGACATCTCGTGGAAATCGGGTTTTCTGCCGGATATCAGCGTCTTCCAAACACGATATTTCGACGTCATTATTTGACGTCTTCATCAGGTGTTCCCTGAGACTAGCGGGCGCGGACCGGCTAGGGAACGGCAAACAGAACACCAGGCACCGGGCAGGCATAAATATGCGACCCGGTCCAGCAAGCAGCCAGTCTCAGGGAACACCTGATGAAGACGTCAAGTAATGGCGTCGAAATATCGTGTTTGGAAGACGCTGATATCCGGCAGAAAACCCGATTTCCACGAGATGTCATCATATCGCCGGGAAAGTCTAAGAAATTACATACTAAGTTTGTTTTTTCCCTAGAAATCTTCTTTTCAGCGTGTTCCATACAACATGAAATTGCCTTGCTGCTTGGAAGACGACACTTATCGTTCCTTACCTTCCTCCCCCCCCCCCCTCCCCGCCATCACCCCACCCCACGCTCAGTCACCATCGCGGCAGGATCCCATGTCTGTTTTTCTCATTTTTGTATATATTTTATAGGTACCTTAATACCTCAGTGTTGGAACGAATACCAAACGGCTACAGGAATTTTCATGTAGATTTTTGTTACTAGGCAAAACATGGCAAAACTGAGGTGGTTAAAAATAGCATAGTTTATTAATTCAAAATCTTCACAAAGAGATGACTGACAGCTTGTAGCGCTGATGTTCAACAATATAGAAGTCAATCTGTCGTATTATGTTTGACGTGTAAACGTAAATAACTCGTAACGAATAAACAGGTTCAAAATGAAATGCTGGGAGAAGAGGCCACGTTAGTCAACGAGTAGAATCGCCACTTTTCCCAATCTGGCATCTCGGAATTAATGGTGCACAGATGAAACCATCAAATCGAAAGAAGCTACAACTAAATACATTTGTGAGCCAAAAAACGATGTTTACAGTATGATACGGTAAAAAATATTAATTTACAAATGCTTTTTGTCCGAGTCTTTGACACGATATTAAGTCCTTGGAAGATGAACGGTTTCAGTCAGTAATGACCATCTTCAGATCTGTTCTACACATTGTCCTAATGTGACAAAGCCGTAATGACGTCGTCAAAACATAGAAATTTGACGACCCATTACGCCTCTATCACATTAGAACAAATCTGAAGATGGTGATTACTAACTGAAACCGGCCATCGTCGAAGGATTTAATATTGGGATCAAAGACTGGAATAAACAACATTGGACAGTACCTGAATCACTGTTTACATTCGCGACTATGTAGCAGCTTGTGATATACTTTTCGTGTAAGTGAGGTAAAGGTAATAATGCATATGTTTCATATTACCTGACACGACTGAAAATAGGAAAGCTTTTACTAAAAAATAAATGAAAAGATTCATCTGTCAAACTCACGGACATCAGTGAGTTTGCTCGAAACAGCATACCCAGACACTCTGGGATGATGTTGGCATTGAAACAGAGGATGACACGCGTAAAGCTGAAATACTAAACACCATTTTCCAAAGCTGTTTCACAGAGGAAGACCGCACTGCAGTTCATTCTCTAAATCCTCGCACAAACGAAAAAATGGCTGACATCGAAATAAGAATAGAAAAGCAACTGAAATCACCAAGGAATAGAAAAGCAACTGAAATCACTCAACAGAGGAAAGTCCACTGGACCTGACGAGATACCATTTCGATTCTACACAGAGTACGCGAAAGAACTTGGCCCCCTTCTAACAGCCGTGTACCGCAAGTCTCTATAGAAACAGAAGGTTCCAAACGATTGAAAAAGAGCACAGGTAGTCCCAATTTCAAGAAGGGTCGTCGAGCAGATGCGAAAAACGATAGACCTGTATGTCTGACATCTGTTGTAGAATTTTAGAACATGTTTTCTGCTCGCGTATCATGTGATTTCTGGAAACCGACCATCTACTCTGTAGGAATCAACATGGATTCCGGAAACAGCGATCGTGTGAGACCCAACTCGCTTTATTTGTTCATGAGACCCAGACAATATTAGATACAGGCTCCCAGGTAGATGCTATTTTCCTTGACTTCCGTATGGCGTTCGATACTGTTCCGGACTGTCGTAGGGTAAACAAAGTAAGAGCCTACGAAATATTAGTCCAGCTGTGAACACAACATGTTGTTCTCAATGGAGAGGCGTCTGGCATGCCACTGGGGAGTGTTATGGGACTATTGCTTTTCACAATATACATTCCTGGAAATTGAAATAAGAACACCGTGAATTCATTGTCCCAGGAAGGGGAAACTTTATTGACACATTCCTGGGGTCAGATACATCACATGATCACACTGACAGAACCACAGGCACATAGACACAGGCAACAGAGCATGCACAATGTCGGTACTAGTACATTGTATATCCACCTTTCGCAGCAATGCAGGCTGCTATTCTCCCATGGAAACGATCGTAGAGATGCTGGATGTAGTCCTGTGGAACGGCTTGCCATGCCATTTCCACCTGGCGCCTCAGATGGACCAGCGTTGGTGATGGACGTGCAGACCGCGTGAGTCGACGCTTCATCCAGTCCCAAACATGCTCAATGGGGGACAGATCCGGAGATCTTGCTGGCCAGGGTAGTTGACTTACACCTTCTAGAGCACGTTGGGTGGCACGGGATACATGCGGACGTGCATTGTCCTGTTGGAACAGCAAGATCCCTTGCCGGTCTAGGAATGGTAGAACGATGGGTTCTATGACGGTTTGGGTGTACCGTGCACTATTCACTGTCCCCTCGACGATCACCAGAGGTGTACGGCCAGTGTAGGAGATCGCTCTCCACACCATGATGCCGGGTGTTGGCCCTGTGTGCCTCGGTCGTTTGCAGTCCTGATTGTGGCGCTCACCTGCACGGCGCCAAACACGCATACGACCATCATTGGCACCAAGGCAGAAGCGACTCTCATTGCTGAAGACGACACGTCTCCATTCGTCCCTCCATTCACGCCTGTCGCGACACCACTGGAGGCGGGCTGCACGATGTTGGGGCGTGAGCGGAAGACGGCCTAACGGTGTGCGGGACCGTAGCCCAACTTCATGGAGACGGTTGCGAATGGTCCTCGCCGATACCCTAGGAGCAACAGTGTCCCTAATTTGCTGGGAAGTGGCGGTGCGGTCCCCTACGGCACTGCGTAGGATCCTACGGTCTTGGCGTGCATCCGTGCGTCGCTGCGGTCCGGTCCCAGGTCGACGGGCACGTGCACCTTCCACCGACCACTGGCGACAACATCGATGTACTGTGGAGACCTCACGCCCCACGTGTTGAGCAATTCGGTGGTACGTCCACCCGGCCTCCCGCATGCCCACTATACGCCCTTGCTCAAAGTCCGTCAACTGCACATACGGTTCACGTCCACGCTGTCGTGGCATGCTACCAGTGTTAAAGACTGCGATGGAGCTCCGTATGCCACGGCAAACTGGCTGACACTGACGGCGGCGGTGCACAAATGCTGCGCAGCTAGCGCCATTCGACGGCCAACACCGCGGTTCCTGGTGTGACCGCTGTGCCGTGTGTGTGATCATTGCTTGTACAGCCCTCTCGCAGTGTCCGGAGCAAGTATGGTGGGTCTGTCACACCGGTGTCAATGTGTTCTTTTTTCCTTTTCCAGGAGTGTATATAAATGACCTAGTAGATAGTGTCGTAAGTTCCATGCGGTTTTCGCGGTTGATGCTGTAGTATACAGAGAAGTTGCAACATTACAAAATTTCAGCGAAATGCAGGAAGATTTACTGAAGATAGGCACTTGGTGCAGGGAGTGGCAACTGACCCTTAACATAGACAATTGTAATGTATTGCGAATACATAGAAAGAAGGATCCTTTATTGTATGATTATGTGATACCGGAACAAACACTGGTATTAGTTACTTCTGTAAAATATCTGGGAGTATGCGTGGGGAATAATTTGAAATGGAATGATCAGACAAAATTAATTGGTGGTAAGGCGGATGCCAGGTTAAGATTCAGTGGGAGGTCCTTAGAAAATGTAGTCCATCAACAAAAGAGGTGGCTTACAAAACACTTGTTCGACCTATACTTTAGTATTGCTCATCAGTGTGGTATCCATACCCGGAGGAGATAGAGAAGATCCAAAGAAGAGCGGCGCGTTTCGTCACAGGGTTATTTGGTAAGCGTGATAGCGTTACAGAGATGTTTAGCAAACTCAAGTTGCAGTCTCTGCAAGAGAGGCGATCTTCATCTCGGTGTAGCTTGTTGTCCAGGTTTCGAGAGGGTGCGTTTCTGGATGAGGTATTGAATATATTGCTTCCCCATACTTATACATCCCGAGGAGATCACAAATGTAAAATTAGAGAGATTTGAGAGCGCACGGATGCTTTCCGGCAGTCGTTCTTCCCGCGAACCATACGCGACTGGAACAGAAAAGGGGGGTAATGACAGTGGCACGTCACGTGCTCTCCGCCACACACCGTTGGATGCCTTGCGCAGTATAAATGTAGATGTCGATGTAGATCAATGATGGAGTTTATTACTTTGATCACCTCTTGGCAGGGAGCAAGACTGTTCAAGAAAATCTACCCGCAATGACCTTTTCGCCCCACCTTCCACTATTTGCACGTATCTGCCGCTAGAAGGCTCCGATCTGTTACGTGTAACGTGGCAGGGTGTAACGTAATTACGTCCGTGCGTCAGAAACAAAGTGCTGCAACCGAGTTTCGAATTCAAAAAGTTCACCCACACTTGGAATACCGTCTGCTTCAGAATGACAATGCCAGACCACCCACGAGCGCAACGACATCTGCAACAATCCGACGCCGTGGATTCGCTGTCGTTGTCATCTGCTACACAGTCCCACCTTGGCCCAATCGGATTTTTATGCTTCCAAAACTTAAAGAACACCTTCCAGGATCACTGTGACAGTGATGGCGCGGTGCAAGCAGATGTGAGTTTCTGGCTCCGTCAACGAAGTCAACATTCTGAAGTGACGGTATGAAAACACTGGTCTCTTGTCCGGAGAAGTGTGTTCGTACCGGAGTGATCATGTTAAGAAATAAATATATAAACATGAAAAATAATGTCTAAGAATGTTAATAACATTTGTTTCATGTAAAAAGAATTAGGAGTTTTCAAATAAAAAATCCGAAGGCATTGGTTTTCTGCTCGCCGTGGTATGTAGCGGCTTACCAATTTCTCTTCATTAATTCATCCACTTAAAGAAGTGAATGGTTCAAGTGAGCTAGAGACGATATACTGACTAACTCAAACTACGCTACTCGAAACGAATAAAGAAAATCTATAGATAGAAGAAACAGACACCAACAGGCGTTCACTGGATGAGACAGTTGTTCAGTTTCTTAGGTACCCAGAAGATGATGATCTGATGTGTCATGAGCGTTGAGCCGTGGTAAAAATTGCTGTTTTGAAGAGCGCGCCGTAGGACGTAGTGTGGAGCAGTCGCCCTCCGTTCCTGGGGATGGCGCCGCTGGGGCAATCGCAGCTTTGGTGTCTCCCTCTGGTGGGAAAGGGGGAAAGGTTGCCTGTTCACGTGCATTTAAGGAGAGCTATGAGCTCGCCAATCGGTCAGTCTGGGTCAGTCTCTCGTCTCCAGCTTGCTAATCTGACTCTTGTCCACATTTGTTAGGCAGTTAGTGTCTGTCTGTCGTTTGGAGTGCTAGTATTTCTGTCGTTCGGATCAACCTTTAAAGCCGGCAAAATGAGAGTCTTTCCACTCCGCCAGTAAGAGAACTCTGCGAGTGGTCACCCGGTCGAGGCTTAGTTCCTGCATCTGAGTCTGTGCGTTAGGACGCTAGTCTGCTCGAGTTGCTCAGGCAATAGTCATTGGCGGTTGGATCGGTCGGTTGGATGGTCGCGCACTGAGACACAAGCTTGAACGCCGGCCCATGTGAGGTCGCCACGTGAGTCCAGTGGGCCGCGGGGTATAGCGAGGGGTAGTGACTTCGCGGTCGACACGAGAGCAACAGGAGTCAACCCACGACATCGGTCTGGCCGGTGCGAGCTGCGACGCCGTGAGAAGGAGACCGGCGCGCCTTCCTGCGTCCGTTGAAGCGGCTGGCAGTGGACGGTTCAGGAGAGCGATTTAGGGGTTCTGCGCCAGGTCTTCTCGAGAAATCGCAGCGTATTAGAAGTTAAGTGATTGGTGTTATGTTGTTTATTCTTGTTAAATTCTACTTGTTTAGTTGGTGAGGTCACCAGCCGTTTTTCTTTGGGGTCGTCCCACCATTCTTCTCCGTTTACCCACCTGCGGGAAGGTGGGTGTTTATAAATTGGGTGGTCCGTTTTTCCCTTGTGGAGTAGGGGCGGGTTAGAGCAACCTGCGGTTCGGGTTGTTCGGTAATCTCCCTATCAATCTACCGTACGTTAGTAGCTGCTTCTGTCATGTTTATCGGATTTGATGTGTTAACGCATTTATTGCTTAGAGTGAAACGGCCTAATACCTGAAATATGTTTTGATCTTTGGAAACTTTTATGTTATTGCCTATGATCTCGAGGGGCGGTATCTGTGTACTGTAGAGCATCTTCACGATTGTTTGGCCAACCTTGTAGATTTTTATATAAGATTGCATCTCATGGGATTTTATTTAAATGATCATTTTAGTATATAAAGTTGCCATCCTTTCACCGTAAGAATTTTCTTAGAAGTTAAAATCAAGTTGCACCTTCGGTGTGTCAGTGTTTTGTGCCATTCCCATCCCTCCTACTAGGGGGGGGGGGCATAGTTTGCGTGCTTGTGTAAATTGTTAAACCTCTAAGTTTAAAGTTATCTGGTGTGTTGGAGATTAGCACAAGTGTAATCTTTCTGAAGCTGTTTTGAGCGGTCATAACTACGGCCGTGTCAAAATGGAGCGGCAAGGTTCTGTGCCCGAAAGCTCATACTGTCAAAACTTGTTTCTTTCTGCCTCTGACTAAATTGTAACTTTGATATTCAGAGGGTGTTATCTTATTATAATTTTAAATCTGTTTCTTTTAAAAAATGCTTTGAGGCACTATTGAAGTGAATAAAATTCCCATTTGTTAAAAGGAATTTGGTTATGATTTCATCAGTTACTCCCTGGCAACCACTTCCATGCTTACTTAGTGTGATTAAATGTGTTAATGTTCTTGATGAATCGCTAGTAAATAAAATAAATTCTTAAGAATATTCTTTGAAAATAAATCACGGTTCAAGCATGTGGATAATCTAAACAAAATGTTCAGTTGTGTCTGAATTGCTGTCAGAATTCTTTGCCACTTGTAAGTAGGCTGTTTAGGTTCTCATATTGGTAACGCCGCCGCCACATACCGCTCTGTATGAAAATCACTGGATGTGCCGTGTGCAGTCTGTGGCTAGTTGGCATTGTTGTAATACTCGCCATTGTAGTGTTGGGCAGCTGGATGTTAGCAGCGCGTAGCATTGCGCAGTTGGAGGTGAGCCGCCAGCAGTGGTGGACGTGGGGAGAGAGATGGAGGAGTTTTGTAATTTGTAAGACTGGATGTCATGAACTGCTATATATCTTTCATTTGCTAACTGTGCCTATCAGTAGTTAGTGACTTCCGTAGTTTCAATATTTTAGTTAGCTGGCAGTAGTGGCGCTCGCTGTTTTGCAGTAGTTCGAGTAACGAAGATTTTTGTGAGGTAAGTGATTTGTGAAACATATAGGTTAATGTTAGTCAGGGCCATTCTCTTGTAGGGATTATTGAAAGTCAGATTGCGTTGCACTAAGAATATTGTGTGTCAGTTTAAGCACAATCTTTAAAGGTACTGACCTTCAGAGAAGACTGCTAGCATATTTGCACTCAGTACTGTCTCATTACGTTATCTTCTGACGCGTAACAGCTAACATGAAAAAATTATTTTATCCACAGAAGCACGCAATAAGTGTTCTGCGTGAATTTGATAGCTAAACATCTTGCGGAGCATTAGCGATCCTTACACTTTTATGCCAATACATATACTCTATTATGGTGTACGTGGTTAATGCTGTTGTCGTTTTCAGTACAAAATATGCTGTGCTTCTGATCTCCAAAGCTGTCTATCTTGAGAAGCCTCTTCATCTGCGAATAAGTACAGCAGCCTTCAGCCAACTGAACCTGATTGAAGCTATCCAATCCTAGTTTTCCCAAACAACTACTACCCTCCAATCGTACACATATTACCAGATTAACAATTTGTTGATACATCAGGATGTAAGCGATCCCTTCTTTCAATCAACTTCAACCATAAATTACTTTTTTCACCAGTTCGATTCAGTGTCTAGTCATTAGCTATTCGATCTACCCGTCTAACCTTCAGCTCTCTTCCTGGATGTCACATATTCTCTTCTTGTTTCAACTCCTTTATCATTAACGTGTCATATCTGTACGAGGCACTTCTGCAGAAAATCTATCATCAGAAAATACTTCGTAATACTGAATTTATTTTAGACATTGACAAATTCATATTCTTCTGACATGCCTTCCTTGCTGTAGTCAGCGTGCATTTTATTTCCTCGGTCATCAGTTACTTCGCTGCTGTAATAAGAAAATTCATCTGCTATTTGATACCGTCTCACTTCCTAATGCAATTCCCTCAGATTACCGTGGTTTATTTCGACTACATTCCATTATCCTCGTTATGCTGTTGTTGATGTTAATCTTATATCCTCCTTTCAAGACATTGTCCATTCCATTCAACTGCTCTTCCAAGTCCTTTGCTGTCTCTGACAGAATTCAATGTCATCGGTGAACCGCAGTTCTTATTTCTTCGCCATGGATTTTAATACCTACTCCAAATTTTTCTATTGTTTCCTTTAGTGCTTGTTCAATATAGATTGAATAACATCGGAGATAGGCTACAACCCTGTCTCACTCCCTTCCCAACGACAGCTTCCCTTTCATGCCCCTCGAGTCTTATAACTGCCATCTAGTTTCTGTACAAATTGTAAATAGCCTTTCGCTCCCTGTATTTTACCTCTACCACCTTTAGAATTTGAAAGAGAGTATTCCAGTCAACATTGTCAAAAGCTTTTTCTAAGTCTACAAATGCTAGAAACGTAGGTTTGCCTTTCCTTAATCTTTCTTTTAAGATAAGTCGTAAGGTCAGTATTGCCTCAAGTGCTCCAGTATTTCTACGGAATCCAAACTGATCTTCCCAGAGGTCGGCCTCTACTAGTTTTTCCATTCGTTTGTAAAGTATTTGTGTTAGTACTTTGCAGCTGTGGCTTATTAAACTGATTGTTCGGCAATTTTCACATCTGCCAACACCTGCTTTCTTTGGGATTGGAATTATTATATTCTTCTTGAAGTCTGGGGGTATTTCGCCCTTTTCATATATCTTGCTCATCAGATGGTAGAGGTTTGTCAGGACTGGCTCTCCCAAGGCCGTCAGTAGTTCCAATGGAATGTTGTTTAGTCCGGGGGCCTTGTTTCGACTCAGGTCTTTCAGTGTTCTATCAAACTCTTCACGCAGTATCATGTCTCCCATTTCATCTTCATCTACATCCTCTTCCATTTCCATAATATTGTCCTCACGTACATCACCCTTGTATAGACCCTCTATATACTCCTTCCACCTTTCTGCTTTCCTTTCGTTGCTTAGAACTGGGTTTCCATCTGAGCTCTTGATGTTCATACAAGTGGTTATCTTATCTCCAAAGGTATCTTTAATTTTCCTGTAGGCAGTATCTATCTTACCCCTAGTGAGATAAGCCTCTACATCCTTACATTTGTCCTCTAGCCATCCCTGCTTAGCCATTTTGCACTTCCTGTCGATCTCATTTTTGAGACGTTTGTATTCCTTTTTGCCTGCTTCATTTACTGCATTTTTATATCTTCTCCTTTCATCAATTAAATTCAATATTTCTTCTGTTACCCAAGTATTTCTAGCAGCCCTCGTCTTTTTACCTACTTTATCCTCTGCTGGCTTCACTACTTCATCCCTCAGAGCTACCCATTCTTCTTCTACTGTATTTCTTTCCGCCATTCCTGTCAATTGTTCCCTTATGCTCTCCCTGAGACTCTGTACAACCTCTGGTTCTCTTAGTTTATCCAGGTCCCATCTCCTTAAATTCCCACCTTTTTGCAGTTTCTTCAGTTTTAATCTACAGGTCATAACCAATAGATTGTGGTCAGAGTCCACATCTGCCCCTGGAAATGTGTTACAATATAAAACCTGGTTCCTAAATCACTGTCTTACCATTATATAATCTATCTGATACCTTTTAGTATCTCCAGGGTTCTTCCATGTATACAATCTTCTTCCATGATTCTTAAACCAAGTGTTAGAAGTTGCAATAATTTCCGTCCCTGAAACGCTGAGTGGAGTTTTAAACTCTGGTGCGGAAGTTAATCGGTACCCAGTGGACTTCAGACAAGAACTTGAGAACCCCAATATGTAAAACCAAAGTTAATGAATATCTCATCAGCAGTTCCTTGTAAAATTTATCAGAATACTTGGAATAAGGAATGTAAATTCCGCCAAACTGTAATACACTGTTACGTTACAGTAACATGACCACCGATTATGTTCGACGACTACGTATAATAACTATCGGCAACAGCACTAGCAGTGGAACGCATATGAAGCGTGTCGGGGGACGCGGAATACAGTGCAGTCGTTATCCTAATGCGAAAAAGTAACGATATATTTGACGTCCAAAGTGGCATGACCATTGGTTTTCAGGTCAAGGGTGGAAGCATTTCCGAAACAGCTACTGTTTGTAAGCCGTTCGAGTACCGCCGTGGTTAAAGTATACTGAGAATGGCAGAAAGGCAGTTTCTAAAACCAGTGTTGATGCAGCTATGATGCACCGCTGGCCGTAGATGAGAGGAGTGAACCAAGTCTGCGGTGATGTGTATTGGCGAATAGACTTTTAGATGTTGAGGGAGTGACTGCCCACATGAACCAAGGGGTTAACAGAAGTGACTCCTCAACCATCGTTCACCGAGTGTTGCTGCATATGTGTTTCCGCAGCAGAAGCCTGTCTGAGGCACCCAAGCTGACTGTTGCTCGTCGATGACGAGGGTTAGGAATTTCCACGCCAATACCGCAACTGCACGACAACTGAGCGGCGACAGATGGCCTTTTCCGATGAATCACGTTTTATGCTTCATCGGATATACGGACGGATTTTGTTCTGTGAATCTGCAGGTTTTGGCGGCGCAAAGACTGTTCCATTAAGTTTCAGGTGTGCAGCCGCAAGAAATCTTCTTCTTCTAATACTTCGGCTGTATAACGTTCAGCCATCTTCAGAGTGAGCGGCTCACTCTGAAGATGGGTGAACGTTATACAGTCGAAATATTAGAAGAAGGAGATTTCTTGCGGCTGCACACCCGAAACTTAATGGAACGGATTTTGTTCTGTACGCCGTGAAACGCCTGAAAGCAAGACTCCTGCAACAACCGTCGGAAGCATATTTGAAACTCAAATGATTAAATGTTTAACTGTATAAAATGATATGTACTATGTAGAAGTATCTTTGACGTAACTGCAGGAGTGTAAGATATCTGTACACGTATCACGTTATTTGGTACATCAAATAAGTAGTCGATAAAAACAAATGAATCCGCCATCTTGCTTCTAGTTTACATCATTGATCAGTATGGATTGTAAAAGAAAAACAAACCTGTGACCTCTAGTACGTGAAAGAGAGCTTTTCAGGACGTAAGTACAGTGTATATGGTATATACACTGAACCGCCAAAGAATTTGGTACAGGCATGCGTATCAAATACAGAGACGTGTAAACAGGCAGAGTACGGCGCTGCGGTCGGCATCGCCTGTATAAGACAAGTGTCTCGCACAGTTGTTAATCCCATGGTCGAACACTGGACGCTACCTAGGCGTCACTCTGGACCGGCGCCTGACGTGGAAGGGGCACATCAAGGAAGTAAGGGGTAAAGCGCTTGGCAGGTTGCGCTTGTTGTACCCCTTACTCAACCCAGCGACGACCCTGCCCCCACACTGCGGCATAACTCTGTAATTGACACTAATCAGGCCAGTGTTAGAGTACGCTGCTGTGGTGTGGGGCAACGCGGCCGCTGCAGACGGTCCAGAACAAGGCGCTTAGGTTAGCGCTTCACCTGCCACGAGACTCCAGCACCGGAGAACTCCACAGAGTAGCGGGAGTCCCACTGCTCAAACGCCGATTCCGGCAGGGGGCGCATCGTTTTTATGCGGCCGCCCGGATGTCGCAGAACGACCTCGTCCGCAATTTGGGAAACCAAGTGCACTGGTGCCCGACCACAAGGTGGCCAGACCTGTTGCTGGAGTAAAGGCGCGCCGCAACATGAGAAAGATGAAGTAAAAGGACAAACGCAACAGTGAGGAAGATTCCGCCGAGAGAACAACTTCCAAGGCAGAAGTAGGAAAGGCGTGATCCGCTCACCCTACAACACACCGGAGTACAATGCTCCATGAATTTGCCTAGCGTAGCGCTGTTGTTAAATCCATTACTGCTGCTATAACGACAGCTTATAAAGATTTGGGTTTGAATGTGGTGTTATAATCGGCGCATCAGCGATGAGACACAGCATTTCCGAGGTAACGATGAAGTGGGGATTTTCCCGTACGACCATTTTACTTGTGTACCCTGAATATCAGGAATCCAGTAAAATATCAAATCCCCGACACTGAGGCGCCTGGAAATAGATCCTGCGAGAACGGGACCAACGATGACTGAAAAGAATCGTTCAGTGACTGAAGTGAAATCTTTCAGAAAATTGCTGCAGGTTTCGATCCTGCGACAACAAGTGACAGTGCGCGAACTATTCAACGAAACATCGTCGATATGGGCGGTCGGAGCCGAAGGCCCACTGTGCACCTTTAATGACAGAACGATATAAAGCTTTACACCTCACTTGGGCCCTTCAACACAAGCTTTGGACTGTTGATGACTGGAAACATGTTGCCTGGCCGGACGAGTGTCGTCTCAGATTCTATCGGGCGGATCGGCGTGTACGGTTTTGGAGATAACCCTATGAATCCATGAACCTTGCAAGTCAGCACGTGACTGTTCAAGCTGGTGGAGGCTCTGTTCAAAAATATTCAAACGTGTGTGTTCCTAAGTGACCAAACTGCTGAGGTTATCAGTTCGTAGACTTACACACTACCTAAACTAACTTGCCATGCCCGAGGGAGGACTCGAACCTCCGGCGGGAGGAGCAGCGCAATCCGTGACATGGCGCCTCAAACTGCTCGGCTGGAGGCTCTGTAATAGTGTCAGACTCGTGCACTTTGAATGGTATGGAACCCCTGATACGTCTATATGTAACTCTGACAGCAAACACGTACGTAAGCATCCTGTATGATCACCTGCATCGTCTCATGTCCATTGTGCGTTCCGACGGACTTGGATAATTCCAGCACAACAATGCGACATCCCACGTGTCCAAAATTCCTACGGAGCAACAGTCTTGTGAGTTTAAACACTTACGCTGGCCACCAAACTCCCCAGACAATAACATAATCGAGCATCTCTCAGATGCCTTGCAACGTGCTGTTCAGAAGAAATCTCCACCCCATTGTTCTCTTAAGGATTAACGGAATTCGTGGTGTGAATTCCCTCCAGCACTGCTTCAGACATTAGTCGAGTCCAAGACACGTCGTGTTGCTGTTCTTCTGCGTGCTCCCCGGGTCCCTACACGATATTAGGCAGGTGCAACACTTTCTTTGGCTCTATGAAAGTATCACAAAAAACTTTGCTAAATTTTAGGTTGTAGATGTAAAATCATTTTTTAAATTATGAATTATAAAAATTTTGTTATATTTGGGGGCACAAAAGTAAAACTTACAAAAAGTCAAAGCTACAATCTGACGATGTACTCAGGACCGAATGTTCTTCAACCAAAATAGATAAAAAATTAGTTACGTTACACAAAAACACAATATGCTCTTCGCACTAAGACGTTCACTCTGCATGTGCCTTGAAGCTCGTGATATCCCTCAGGAGACGGTGGTACCCATCTTTAAATGTCGGTAGCGCCCTAGCCACAATGGTTTACGAGATAAGTGCTGTGCGTAAACGTGCCTCACCCATAAACGTGCCGCGATCTCCCCAATACGGTATTATTGTGATAAAAAGTCCTCCTTGTAATGTACATCTGAAAAAGCGCCGCCCCAGGTGCTGTACGTGGATAAGGCAGCCTGCTGGAAGGCGACCTGCGGAGCCTGAGACCCTATGTTGGTAGTACTGAACTACCAGCCACTGGATATTCAGTACTGGCGCCCCATTTGGGGCCTGCTCGAGTCGAGCAAAAGCGGCCATTAAATCACGGTGGATCCTTCCCATCCCTTAAAACCTTGCTCAGAACGTACTTCTCTACAGCCTACTGAACGACGCTATCTAATTTTATGCATTTACGTTCCACTTCTTCATCCCCAGAACTGAATATTTGATGTTGACGAAGCATATACTACGTAATTTATATCCTGTCGCTTTTGCGAACCAAAATTATTCCCCTACTTTTCGTAACATTCCTTGTAACACTCGTAGTCACTGCTGCTATCGCAATGATTTGATCACTGATGACCGCCCTCCCCCCTCCTTTCCCTCCCCTATCTTAACTGACTCGGAAAGCTCGAATCTGTATATTGTTAGGAGGTTTGAGGTGTTACCTTCACGAATTGGTTCACTACCTATCTGCTTGAATTGGTTTTTGGACAAGACAACCAGAATAATTTCACACAAATCCCTGTGACACCGTTTTTGTTTGCATGACTCTCACATGCTGTAGCTGACAAAGTGGAGACTCCGCCTATTAGAATTGCCTTATCAAGAAATGTATTCAACTGATTTTCGGAAAGCACGAAACACGGTGCCTCACTGGAGACTGTTATCGAAGGTAAGAGCATACGGAGGAGGAGGAGATTAGAACGGAACTTCCCATCAACAGCGGGGCCATTAGAGACGGAGCACAAGCTCGGAATACCTCAAACAGGGGGGAAGGCAATCGGCCGTGCCCTTTCAAAGGAACCGTCCCGGCATTTGCCTGGAACGATTTAGGGTAATCATGGGAAATCTAAAGGGGATTTGAACTTGAATGCGTGTCCATTGTGCTAACCATTCCTCCACTTCGCGCGGTATGGGCATACGGAACACGTTCCCAGATACGTGAGTGGCTCGAAGACGTCTTAAGTAAATGAACTGAGTACGTTGTCCTCAACAACAAGTGTTCATCGATTAAATATCTAGTTGTGACGTTGCACAACGATATGCAATGGAACAAACATTTAAGGACGGTAGTAGGGAAGGCGAATTGTCGACTTCGGTTTATAGCGTGAATTTCAGGAACGAGTAGCTCATCTATGAAGGCAACAGCGTACACAGCACTAGTGCGAGCAGTTCTTGAGTACTACTCGAGTGTATGAGATCCTCGCCAGGTCAGATTGAAGGAAGACATCGAAGCGGTTAACAGGCGGACTGCTAGATTTGTTGCCGCTAGGTTAGATCAGCACGTAAGTTTACAGAGATGCTTCGTGAGCTGAAATGGGAATCCCTGAATGGAACAAGACGTTCTTTTCGCGAGGAAATATTGAGAAAATTAGAGAACCGACATTTGAGAGTGTCTGCAGAATAATTCTACTGCCACCAACGTACATTTCGCTCAAGGACCATGAAGGTAAGGGAACTCGCTACGTTTGCGAGTGGAAGAGGAAAAGAAAATGTTAGTATTGGAACAAGGTATCCTGCGCCGCGCACACGGCAGTGGCTTGCGCAGTATGTGTATAGATGTAGATGGATATGTAGGCTCTGTAAATGTTTGCCGTCCGCGGTGGCCGTGCGGTTCTAGGCGCTTCAGTCCGCAACCGCACAATTGCTACGGTCGCAGGTTCTAATCCTGCCTCGGGCATGGATGTGTGTGATGTCCTTAGGTTGGTTAGGTTTAAGTAGTTCTAAGTTCTAGGGGACTGATGACTTCAGGTGTTAAGTCCCATAGTGCTCAGAGCCATTTGAACCATATTTTCTGTAAATGTTTTCTGAAGCGCTCTGCTTCTATAGCTGCTGGCCCACGTGGCCTACAAACGCTTCTGACTGGCACTCTTGACCAACCTTTGATGCTGAACTTCGCCCGTATTAGGCTATTGCACAACGGTAATCACTAATAAGCTCATTGTAAATTAGTTACTGCAATAAATACGCTGCCATCATTGGCTTATAACCTGTTGCTGCAGTATTTAATCTATTCCGTATTAGGAAGTCCTTGCTATTCATCTCCTGTTTCAACTTCCTGTTCCTGCGACTATCCGGGCATTATTTCTTTCAATAAGCTATAGTAATTCTGGTATCCTACCATGGAGGATCCTGCAGTTCATTAATATCATATTAACCTTTGATATGTTCGATCTGTGAGGACGAATATTTTCTATGATGTGCCTGACTTATCTTCGATTATTGCAGGAAATTCAACATTGTTCCCAAGGGAAGAGAGGGGTGGGATGGCTGTTCTAACCTACAAAAACGCCCCTGTACACGGTACACATACTCTGCTACCTCAGTAGTCACTTCCTGATTGTAGTACACGTTTGATCTATTTGGGGGGCCGTTACAGTTCTCCACCCGGTAGTGGAAATCGAGAAATTGGCATTTGGTATTGTCAAAGAATCATCTGGGTATCTGGTTTAGACCTTCCACTCAGCTCCAAACCAGAGGCATGGGTACTACGCTACAAACAGTGAACATTGCTTGCAGCCCTCGTCCAGTGCTAAATCCATTCACCAGTTCAGTTTATCTCGAGAGAGACTGAAGATGGCCTCAGAACCCAAGCGGCAGGTGTCATTCGTGCTGACATGGGCCACGATCTGCGGCTGGTTGCATCCAATGCGTCCAAAGGCCGCTGGCAGAACCTCCCCCTCTTCTCCATATCAAAGACGAGTCCTCCAGGAAACATACTGAGAGCACACTGGCATTCTTCCCTAATCTCCCTGCTTTTTCCTCAGGGTCTCCTTAACCCCTTTAAAGTTGGAGCTTGCTATGGCCACCATAAACGCCCTTTCCACGTGACCTGACCGGGGGCTGGGTTGGGTTGGGTTGTTTTGGGAAAGGAGACCAGACAGCGAGGTCATCGGTCTCATCGGATTAGGGAAGGACAGGGAAGGAAGTCGGCCGTGCCCTTTGAAAGGAACCATCCCGGCATTTGCCTGGAGCGATTTAGGGAAATCACGGAAAACCTAAATCAGGATGGCCGGACGCGGGATTGAACCGTCGTCCTCCCGAATGCGAGTCCAGTGTTTGACCACTGCGCCACTTCGCTCGGTTGACCGAGGGCTGGAAATCGATCATTGGCGTAACAGGATGTCCGTGCTACGCTGGCTCATTTGTCTTATCAACACTAGCCAGCACTTATACCTTCTGCTAAGGCATAAAGTGGCAGACGTACGACCAGTTCCCATTTTCGCCCCTGTCAGAGATATGTCGAATGACCACTGTCCGCCACTCACCCTCGAGTGACCTCAGGTCCGTCAGATATTGCGTATCGGAAGACTCACTGACAATGGAATCTTTAGAGGATTCCGACGGCACCAAAGATGTTGAAGCTCTCGCAACTGGTATTCCAATGCTATGAGCAGCTGCCCGAAGCTTGTCGACTGTGACCATACCTGTTCCCAGACTGTGGCCAGTGCACCTTACGTTCACACCAAACCGCACTGTGTAGAACAACTTGTATAGAATCTATAAAAAAAGGCAGTCAGGATTAATTAAGAAACACCTAACAGGCCTCAAAAAGAGATAATATTACCCGACTGTGGCGCTACTGAATTTGGGGCACGCATAAATGTAAACGAGAAAAATGAAAAAAGGTAGCGCTAAAATATCCTCTATAAGGTTCTCACTCTACACCAAAGCCTCACAATCCTAAAACTTCTACAACAAATGTAAATTACAGTTCTGAAAACAGATATACTTCCTTCCTTTCCTCCCCAAAGTCAAGTCACACAAACTGATACACGGAAACAAATACACCAGTAGCTAGAAAATGCATTTAAACAACAGTCAGACCAGATAAACACACATAAATTATCCGCTTTCTGACATAAGCTCGTGAGAAAGGACTGAACTAAACGTTCCATACAAACACAGATAACAACTGCTGCCATTGGCCGCTGTTCACTCCTGGGCGGCTGAAGCTGATCTCCGTTTTAAGGGTTTCGTGACGTGAATTTTCAGTTACCGGTCCACACTCTCCTCAGGGCTACGTAACAGGTGAGCGCGTCAGAGGCTTTATTGTTTACAGTCCACCATGCCACAAATGGAAGGAAATGTTAAAGGAGATTTTGCTCAGACTGCTTGAGTACGAGGAAGGTAGCAGTTGAGTTTAAGATAGCAAAAACCCTTTTAATCCTCAAACCAGGGAGTCCCAAATATGATCTCTCAAGCTATCATTCAAAATTACTAGAACGACTTACCTACATTAGAATTTACCGAATTGATGACAGTGAAGTTCCTTCGTGCCAAACAGGCTTCAGGCAAAACCGCATCTGCTGTGAAGAAGCACTGGCGCTCTCGTATTGCATCGAAGCTGGTATCGACAAAAGGACTAAAAACTTCAGTAGGCGATTGTGGATCTGACTGTTGTGGCTGAATTGACTAATATTTAAGCTAAAGTAAACTTTCTTGAGTCTAACAACACTGTTGTCCAAGATGTTGAAAAACAGGTATTTCTGAGTCTACTTTCATCACAAAACGAGCAAGTCATATACAGTCAAGAACCGTCTACTACAATGATCTGTGTTACCTTTAGTGTTGTTCAACCTGTATATAAGTTACATGACAAAAACTGTATCCAGGAAGTTCTGCTATGCTAATGATACTGCCATTGCACTTAAAAGAAACCACCTATGCTCTTGAGACTATCTGGCGATTATTACAGACACTAGAGATTGTGACCTAAACCTAAAAAACTGAACTCACATCCTGCCACCTTAACAACCGTTTAGCAGACCAGCATCCAATGGTCACGTTCTATAACAAGCTGGTTAAGATCGACCTTCACCCTAAGTATCTCGGAATCACACTGAGGCATTCATTATCGTCCGTGCCTCACCTCGTAGGATGTAGAAAAGGAAAAGACCGGGAACAACATCATCCGGAAGCTAGGTAGAACTTCATGGGGAGCTCAAGCTAACACTTTGCGTACATCGGACTTGTTTCTCGTGTATTCTATGGCTGAATATTGCGCACCAGCATGGCACAAAAGAGTGCATGTCAGTATGATGGACATTCTTTTGAACGATACCTTGAGAATCATAACGAGCACCTTGAGATTACCTCCCCTACCTAGGGTGTTTACTCTCAACAACATTGCTCCATCACATATAAAGCTATGAGTCCACGAGAAGCAGTGACCTGTGGATGTGAAAGGATTATTACTTTAGAGTTTTTATACAGGGTATCTGTCCAGAAAATTGTGTTCAGTCGATGAGCAAGCATCTGAAGTGAAGGAAATCGTTTTGGACAGCTCGTGAGATCCATCCACTCTAGACTGAAGGTGCCTGGGAGGAGATACGGAAAAACAACACCAATACACGTTGTCGTCGACTCAAAAACCCTTCACGTACTCATATAAGGTTTGCAACTGTCTAGAGGAAGCTGAAGTCAGCTGAACAGAATCCGATGTGGAATTGGAAGAACTAAGTCTTACACGTACAAATGGGGATTATCATACTCCCCACTGTGTGACTGGGGCGATTCAGAGTAGACCATTGACCACATTGTAATGTCCCAAGAGTTGTTTGACTGCATACTGGAAGGATATCAAGGCCTCTCCAACATTCAACTGCGGAGCTCTTGCAGATATCTTTTATATTTTTTGTGTAAATATTGCTGTGTATCCTGTATGTATACAGGGTGAGTCACCTAACGTTACCGTTGGATATATTTCGTAAACCACATCAAATACTGACAAACCGATTCCACAGACCGAACATGAGGAGAGGGGCTAGTGTGATTGTTTAATACAAACCATACAAAAATGCACGGAAGTATGTTTTTTAACACAAACCTACGTTTTTTAAAATGGAACCACGTAAGTTTTGTTAGCACATCTGAACGTATAACCAAATACGTAATCAGTGCCGTTTGTTGCATTGTAAAATGTTAATTACATCCGGAGATATTGTAACCTAAAGTTGACGCTTGAAACCTCCGACGTTCAGTTGCGTGTTGTAACAAACACGGGCCACGGTCGACGATCAGCATCTGCAGGGACATGTTTACGATGGCGACCGTGTTTACGAGTGCGGCTGTACTGCACTATTGTGGTTTGGTCTGGCTGTCGCAGTGTCCGCATGTAGCGCTTGCTGCTATTGTTATTCTGCATTCGTCTCCGCACGCAGACCAACATTACTACACCGTGTTACCAGACGTCTGTGATAGTGTAGTGTTGTAGGAACTGTGACCATGGTGTATTCGAACTCTGAAAAGGCGGAGATGATACTCGTCTATGGCGAGTGTCGACGAAATGCAGCTGAAGCCTGCAGGGTGTATGCATAACGGTACCTGGACAGAGAGCATCCAACGTGCCGCACATTGTAAAACATCTACCGCCAACTGAAAGCAGCAGGTATGGTCGTAGCACGCAAACTGGTCCGTAACAGGCCCATCACAGGAGAAGCGGGTGCAGTTGTTGTGTTAGCTGCTGTTGCCATGAATCCACACATGAGTACACGGGACATTGCGAGAGGCGGTGGAATGAGTGAAAGTAGTGTCAAGCGCATACTGCATCGTCACCGCTTTCACCCATTTCATGTGTCGCTACATCAGCAATTACATGGTAATGACTTTAATCATCGAGTGCAATTCTGTCAATGGGCATTAAAAGAGAATGCGTTGCAGTTCTACCTGTTTACCGATGAAGCGGGTTTCACAAACCACGGGTCAGTGAATCTACGGAACATGCATTACTGGTCCGTGGACAATCCTCGCTGGCTGAGACAGGTAGAACGACAGCGACCGTGGACTGTAAATATATGGTGTGGAATCATTGGTGACCACCTCATTGGTCGTCACCTCATTGCAGGGGCCCAAACAGCTGCAACATACATCGCGTTTCTACATAATGATCTGCCAACGTTGCTCGAAAATGTCCCACTGGAAACGAGTCGACGTATGTGGTATCAGCATGATGGTTCCGCAATTAACACTAGACTGACCCTTGACAGGATGTTCGACGGGCGTTCCATAGGACGTGGAGAACGCATAAATTGGCCAGCCCGTTCTCCTGATCTTACACCTCTGGACTTCTTTCTGTGGGGTGCGTTAAAGGGGAATGTGTACCGTGATGTGCCTACAACCCCAGAGGATATGAAACAACGTATTGTGGCAGCCTTCGGCGGCATTACACCAGATGTACTGTGGCGTGTACGATATTCGTTACGCCAGAGATTGCAATTGTGTGCAGCAAATGATGGCCACCACATTGAACATCTGTTGGCCTGACATGTCGGGACACACTCTATTCCACTCCGTAATTGAAAACGGAAACCACGTGTGTACGTGTACCTCACCCGTCATGGTAATGTACATGTGCGTCAGTGAAAATGACCAATAAAAAGGTGTTAGCATGTGGACGTAATATGTTGTTCCAGTCTCTTCTGTACCTAAGGTCCATCACCGTTCCCTTTGGATCCCTACGTAATTCGGTGCTCTCCGATACACACGATCTTACAGCGGAGGAGTGGTGCTCAAGCGTCAACTTTAGGTTACAATATCTCCGGATGTAATTAACATTTTACAATGCAACAAACGGCACTGATTACGTATTTGTTTATATGATCAGATGTGCTAACAAAACTTACGGGGTTCCATTTAAAAAAACGTAGGTTTGTGTCAAAAAACATACTTTCGTGCATTTTTGTATGGTTTGTATTAACCAATTACACTAGCCCCTCTCCTCATCTTCGGTCTGTGGAATCGATTCGTCAGTATTTGATATGGTTTACGAAATACATCCAGCGGTAATGTTAGGTGACACCCTGTATATCCATTCGAGCATAAATTTTGTTGAACGATCCTGCAAGTTGCGTAGAGGTAAGTTCTGTTCATAAGCGGAGTTCTTTGCATGTTTTCTGATAAGGATATTTTGTTGTCCTTATTTATTGCTCGACGCAAAACGGAAGTGGGTTTCCTGCATCACTGGAAGGAGACCTCGTTACACCTCCACAGTGTCATAACCTTACGACAGATAATTTTTTCTTTACCAATTGCCGTTGTACGTGGTATCGGGGAAAACTATGGTCTGTCAAATATAGAGATGGTGCAATGAGTTATTCTGCTCTCGCGTCCGTCGGCCGTCGTAATTTAATATATTACTATTGTTATTATTATTTTTTGATTGTTGCCAACTTACGCGGTGGGCCTTAATAAAACTGATATTTCATTTAATTTTGATTTGCGATTAAATGCTTTCCTGAAGTTCTCCTTTTTAACCATATTAATCTCAAATTATTTGTTACGTTAATGAATGATACACTTGCAGAATCTTGAAACATGAGTATATAAGCCGAACAATGTAATAAACTTTTTATAATAATTTCCTCGGCTACTTAGCTCACTTTAAAGCAAAAGATCTTTAGTTATTAATGACAACTGCGGCCCACACACGCGCGAGAGTACTTTTTCTCTTACCTCCGTTAACCATTGCCACGTAGTCGGAGTCCCGGCTCTGGGTGTCGGCTGTGGTACTGAAAATAAGAATCTTAAAACTACGTATTTCTGCAGCTTCTTGCGGCTGTGGGGGAAAATTAATATTATGTTAACAGCGGGCGAGTATTTCGCTTCCGCTAATTTTTCATAAGTTAATATCACCACGTAATGACGTCGTTGGCTGCATCGGCCGCTGCGATTGTTGAACTGTAAATTAATTGAATCAAGGTTATTTCAAGGAAGGCGGACATGAAATCGGGATCACCTCTTACAAATTAAAAGTGCACAATAATATTAAATGAGTGTTTTATACGCATACCTCACACAAGTATGCTTACATTTGCCAGCAGTAGCAAGATGTCCGTCTATACACAATCAAGACAAGAAAAGAAGTGAAGACGACTAAAAAATTGATAAAAGAGCCTATGTTGTCACCTCTTTAGATCATTTTGTCATAAATTATTTCTTTGCAATCGAAACTTACATAGAGAAATTATTATTTTACGGCTACATTATAAAAATATATTATTCAATTTTTAAATGTCTCTTCTTTATAAATACTGTTTTTTAAGTCTTTCCGTAATATAGCACTGGGGACGCTATACTGCGTAGCTGTAAAAAATCCCCAGATGTAATTAATTTGCCCCTATGAAGTCTAAATTGCACTACTTATTGTCAACTGTAATAGAGCTGATTGTTTCTAAGATGCTTTCCCATACAGCGCAACTTGCGGAAAGGCCAAATATCATAACAGATAATTAATTATGTCCTCAGACACCAATCGTAGATTGCCCACACTGCGTGTAATTAGTGAAAAACAAAGTGGTATCATGTTATTTATACGACAGGGACGCAGTCAGTATCTAAAGCTCCTGAGAAAAATAGTTACTCGTACTGAAAAGACTAACACCTTCACTGATTTTCTGCAGTTTGTAAGTAAGATTTTTGCTTCATTTAAAAGACATCATTCCAAATGATATTTTAGAAATTGCTATTTTATTATGAAGTTTCAGCGTGAAGCCTGTGGAATGAAAAAATTAAATGACTGTATGGAATTGCTGGCCGGGAGACCCCGTCCGGGGAAGTTCGGCTGCCGAGTGCGAGTCTCATCGCAGTCGACGCCACACTGGGCGACCCGAGTGCAGGTGATGAGGCTGAAATGATGATGAGGACAACACAACACCCAGTCCTCGAGCAGAGAAAATCTCCAACCAGGCCGGGAGTCGAACCCGGCTGGGTTGGAGGTTTTCAATAATATCAGAAATTGGGTCCGCTTTGGCGCTAAACAACTTGTTATTCGTTTATTTCTTTACTGTTTTGATGTCTGTTTTGTAGTCGTTTTCAACAAACTCAACAACAAGGTAAAACGGAAACATGCAGTACACACAGACAACACAGCATACCACACCACTTCAGAAAAAAAAGAGAGAGATGGTACGCACTAACATACAATAACAAAATATCACAGAGAACAGGAAACATCTTTAAAAAGCAAGGGATCCCAATAACATTCAGAACAAACAGTACAGTTCAGAAAAGACTAAGTCCAGTCAGAAAAAGCTCGGACAAAATTCAGCTACGCCGGAATATATCAACTCACTTGCAACTCTTGTCAGGCCCAATACATAGGACAAAGAAGCAGAAATTTCCGAACGAGGTACACAGAGCAGATGAGAGCTCTAAAAAGTGACAGCACACATTCAACTTTTGCAGAACATCTAATGAACAAAAAACATAACTCCACTATTATCGTAAACGATCCACGCATTCTGAGAAACAGCAACAGTCTATACAGACAACTAACAATACAAGAAAATTACTACATACGAAAGGCTATAGTCGAAGGGAAAAATGTAATAAATGAAAACACAACATTCTGCAACAACACACTCTTTACCGCTCTGAGAGAACTGACCAAGGACACAGAACAGAAAGCACACACACGCAAAACAACCACTTCCCCATCACACAAAGAGACATAAATAATGAACAGAAGTCGTCGTAATTCGCGCTACAGTTTTTCATAGCCTTTCTCGTCACACGCGATATGCCTCCCGCGACACACGCGAACAGCAAGATGGCGTAATATTCTGGATCAGAAACAAAGTGCAAAAGTTTTGTTTTTCGGTGTATAAAAGCAGCCACAGACCATCCAACGAACATGAGTACACGAATACCTAAGCAACAGCTCAGTACACACCAAATAACTGGTTACCACAACACTACCACAACCCCAAGTATATGCTGCTGACATACGAAGTTCACCATTTATTATTTGTTTACTAACAGCCGCTCACATGGTTGCAGATGACATGATGTTCGCCAAGTAAAAAGGCGGCAACAGAAAAAAGGAGCACAGAAAATATGTCACAAACAGCGCCAATAATTGCTTAAAACATGCTGTAACATGCAATAAATGAGGTAGTATGAAAGTATCAATAGAAAACTATATTTCAAAAGACGAATTGTAAAAATGTAATAATGTTTTACTGTGTTTGTACAACCATGCGATTTTCTGCATGTTTTAGATTTTAAAAACCCCACTGATGAAGGTGGTAGTTGTCGCCGAAACTAGCTTGGGATAATAAAGAAATAAACGAATGACAAGGTGGTTTGCATCAAGGAGGACTCAATTTAAGACATTACTGTTTTTCTATGCAAATGGAAGAGTTCCAAGATAATATTATTATTGGAGATTTTCTCTGCTCATAGACTGGGTATAGAATATTTGTGATGAGCTCTAAACGTACAATATGAAACTAAAAGACGACCAGCATTTCAAAAGGGTATATCAAAAAACTATTTTACCCCTGTTCTTTTTCGAATTCCCCCCTCAATGAGTTTCTAAACACCACTTTAACTCATTGCATACTGTATGCGAACGCTTTACCATTATATTTAAAATGGCAGAGGGAGTAAAGACAAGTTTCTGAAATGTCTTCAGGAAGTCGCAGAAAGATGCAAGCTGACGAAAAGAGGGGCAAGGCTGAGTGACTAAAAATTAATAAGACCTTATATTTGTTGCGACAAGGTTGCATACTACGTGAACTGCTCGTTGCTGACATTTCTGGGACTTTTTTTCAAATTCATTATGTAGTTAGAACAGTCTCAAAGTGGCTGAAGATGGATTCCGCGTAGGACGTGGAATCGACGCAAGACTAAATTCTCCTGTATGGGGTCACTTCGGCGTGTTCGTAAATTTATCGAATCGAAGTTAAATTGGATGTTCCGACTTGCCCGCACAGAGCGAGGCTATGCTCCAATTGCATTAGCTCGTATCGGAATCGTCTCCTACCCCGCCACGGCCGTGGCAGTAAATTCTGAATAAAGTTTCCCCGCGAAAACCCCACCGCTGTGTCTCATGGCGGTACCGGGCGACATGTCTGAGGAACGAAATATCCTGCAATTTCTAGGCGGCTGTGATTCACTGCAGAAGCGTGAACATTATAAACTGCCCTTTGCGTTCTTTGCAACAAGGCGAACACTGTCAGCAGTGGACTATCATCTCTCTATCACCCGCTAACATGCTTGTGTTGGTGGTTTTGTAATTTTATCTGTATGAAACAGAAGCTCATTACAAGAACTGTGCAAGAGATCAGTTTCGTATCGGATAGGTGACAACTGAAATACAGTGATGAACGAAAAAATTGTGATCGCAGCACACCGCGAGAGTGTAGACCCCTGTTAGCATAGTGGGCCCGTGACGTAGTAAGCGATGTACAGAAGCGGAGTAGAGACGGAGAGGGATCGTTCTAGTGACGATACGGGACGTAAATGCTGACATCTGCAAGATTTCTCCTGTGGGAGGGAGAAATAGATGTGAATTTTATTTAAATTCTATAAATGAAATCCAAGGAGTGCTGTTCACCAGAGGAGTGGTTTATTCAGTGGAACTGCATTAAACTGCATATGCAAGTTTTATCAAATTCATTTAACAATGGTTCACAAATTATTCAAATAATAATAAACAAAAATAAAAAAATTGGATAGCCAGGTACTGTCGAAAGTGTTAAAAAATAACAAAGACAAAAAAAAAGGATCTGAATTGCCACAAAGAACTTACAACAAGTGAATTATATAAGGTGCCTGCCCTGGTATTTGCCTTTTAACATGAGCATTGTATGATTTCATTCTAATTGAACATATAAATAAATTCCACGAGACGGGTTGACCTGGTGTAATAAATAGGGAAGGAATAAAAAAGAAAAACAGCTGAACATATGAATCTATTACGGGCAAACGGTGAATATTGTGCCTTGCGTCTTTATGAGCATCTAACACATTACAAGGAAACTGAAGAAAGCGAAAGAAGAATGCGCAGCTAGAAAAGCGGGCGTTTCCTGTATTACCATGCTGATAGCGTGGTCAGCGTGGCGGTGGAGTCAGCTAATTGCGTGCGGCTGCCGGCGACGTAGTTGATAGCGTCTAACATGCCTTACGCTGAAAATAGTGACCGAAACCTGCTACTGGAAGTTATCTTTACTGGAAGACGGTATGCGTCCATATGCAAGTGCAAACCTAAGTGGAACTGCATTAAACAAAGCTCAAAACTGTTCTAACAGTACTACCATCATCGGACATCAAGTACATCAGAATGTGATCCTGAGCTAAGCTCTTGATAACGCGCACAATGAGTGAAGCTCGCCTACTTGGATCTAACAAACATTGGTCTCTACGCTGTTTGCGACGAATGCAAAGTGCATTGTCTCATGACAAGCGATGAGAGAATCCTTGCGACTTATCAGGAGCAGTCAAGAGTGAACTGCCTCCTCAGAAGCAATATTCGGAAAATGCCCAATACTAATGCGCTCCTCGCACCTGGAGAGAGAGAGAGCCGCTCCCCTCCAGCGTCTTGTCTTCGCCCTTCTGCAAATTACATAGCTCGTACTATTTTTCTAAGCGAACATTAGATTCTTGCCAATGAAGAAGTCCCTTTCAAAATTTCCTCCCTCCTTGCCGTCGCATTCCGCGAGTAAACGAGAGCGATACTCTGTATGAGACATACAAATAAACAGAGACTTCTCCCTTTGAGTATTGCCGCTACGTTCCCAGGTGTTCTGCTGGCGGGCAACGGTCAAAATTCCCCGGGCCACTTGAGATTCTTGGACACCTAAGTCTTGCTGTTGCTATTCAACTCGCCGCTCTGTCCGCGTTACGTAGAATCGCGACAAAACTGTTTTTCGCTCTAAGTTTGTAGTTTCCGCTGCCTCGGGCACACGTGCGAATGTCCACGGCTTTCCTTGGCAGTGCGCTGGCGTGTGCAGCGTCTTCGCCTGTCTCTAATCCTGTGGGGGCCTGCCCTGTGTAAAGCGTGGCGACACACTACCTGTGTCCACCTCGTCGCCGGGCGTCCCATCTAGGAACGCATCAGAAGAATTCCTTTGATGCACAAAGTGTACCAAGTTTGCAAAGAGAAGAATCATAGCCCATTACCGATGCTTAATGACACAATAATTCACCTCCATCACACTTCATATAATGAAATAAGCTAATGACTGATTAAAAGCAATTATCTCCCTTAATTGTCCGCAGCTCGTGGTCGTGCGGTACCGTTCTCGCTTTCCGCACCCGGGTTCCCGGATTCGATTCCCGGCGGGGTGAGGGATTTTCTCTACCTCGTGATGACTGGGTGTTGTGTGATGTCCTTAGGTTAGTTAGGTTTAAGTAGTTCTAAGTTCTAGGGGACTGATGACCATAGCTGTTGTCCCATAGTGCTCTGAGCCATTTGAACCATCTCCCTTAATTATAAACATGAAGAGCTTTGACGCTTTTCACATCCACTGACATAAACAGCTTTGCCAGATGGCAGATTCTTACGGTTCGGCACCTGGAAATGAACATTTGCGAAGCTGGTCGGTTGTTCGCGTGCTACTGTCGTGAGCTTCTGTGCAAAGTAGTCGAAGGCCGGTAAAACAATGAGCACACAACAGACATCAGACGCCCACGCCTCATCACAGAGGGTGCCTGCTCTGCAAGGCTTGTTACACGGCTACGTTTGTGCAGATACGACGACAGAGCACAGGCAGGCGCAAATGTTTCGGAGCACGTCGAGCAGGTCACACGGTTGAACACGGTGCTTCGTAGCGGACGATCTGCACGTGTTTCCGTGTTGACCCAGCGACGTCGTCAGTTAATGACTGCAATGGGACGGGATCATCTAGACTGGACTGTTGAATGATGGAAACGAGTCACCAGGTCGGAGCAGTTACGTTTCTTGTTACAACAGGTCGATGATATGCCGTTACCCAGGCGAATGTCTGCTCGAGAGATACGCAGCACCCTGGACGCAGGCCGGTGGAGGCAGTATCATTAAGCTATGGGAAAGATTCCTCTGAGATTTTATGGGACGTGCGATACAAGTCGAAGGCGTATGACAACTGCGGACTACGTGAACATTAATATGTTTCAAATGGCTCTGAGCACTATGGCACTCAACAGCTGAGGTCGTAAGTCGCCTAGAACTTAGAACTACTTAAACCTAACTAACCTAAGTACATCACACACGTCCATGCCCGAGGTAGGATTCGAAGCTGCGACCGTAGCAGTCGCGCCGTTCCCAACTGAAGCGACTAGAATCGCTCGGTGAACATTAATAAGGGCAATTTGCATCCCTTTATGCTTGTTGTCTTCCACATCAGGGTCAACGACAGCGTCTTCCCCGTCACAAGGTCTCAATCGTGATCCAGTGGATTTAGGTTAATGATAGTATACTCATGTCAATGCCCCATTCACTTATTTCGCCTGATTTGAACCCAATGAAACACATCTGACCTGCTGTGAGTAGTCGGATCACGTGCACAAAATACTGTCCCGTAATTTACGGGAGTTACGCGACAGGTCTGATGCCACGTGACTCCGGAAGTCTACGAAACACTTGTCGAATACTAAATCGCTACGTAATGGACTCAAAGCCCGAAAAATCACGCCAGTAAGCAAGTTGTCATAACATTTTCGCCTACGTTTGTATATCAGAGCCATATGGACACTGTACGCAGAAACCAATCCAGACTTTAGGTTTTCTCTGACATCAATTAAGTGGGCCTATAAGAAATTACGGACGAGACAGGGAAGCAAATAAACTGATCAGTTCACAGACTGCAGTAAAATACGTACGCCAACCATATCACGATACTGGAATGGATGTGCGTGGAACATGTAGCCTAGCCAATGGAAGGTAAGTGGACAAAGGAAGGTCTTTGCACTATTCCATAAGAAGAGACCGAGGAGGTCAGCTAACCGAACATTGATATATAATGTTAGAAAGTGAACAAGAGCAATAAGGGTGCGTGTAAAATGGAGAAATCGAGAAGATATATACACGCCCTGGATGTCAAGTGGCTGAAAAAGAAATAAGGTATTGATAAGTTCGTGTGTTACTTTTGGAGAATGGATCGTTGTATGAATAACTTGCAAATGATGTATTCGAGTGGAAGGACAGGAAGATTAGTCAGCGACTGCGATGCGACAGTGGTGAATGTCAAATCCGCATTCACTACTGGAATACCAGTGTGCTATTTGAAATATCACGATCATCTTTGTGTCATTTAGTTGAATTTTATGAAAAATAATTTTACGGCGCTACTGCTACTACTGTAGCTCCGGAAATGTAAATCTTAAACAACAGCATAGATCTTGCTTGAAAGGGAGCGAGAATATTCTGTGAAAGACTGTAGTTCGACTGCAGAATTCTCGTATGTGTCACTGTTACCTGTCCTCTGGTATATACTGTTTTATTGCACCAACTTGCATCTGCGCCTATCTGACTTAAAAAAGCGGTGTGACAAATTCACACCCCATGACACCATCAAAAAAACTTTGTAGTTTGTTATTGATTTTAAGAATTTTTTTACTTTTTACTGCAGTGACTCTCATGCACTCTAAGAAAAAAGAAGAAAGGTCACACCACAAAGGAATTATTCGAATGAGACGGAAATCTGTAGATGTTATGTATATGAGCAGCCAAAGAAATGATTAAAATTTCAGAAAATTAGGGTGATATATATGTGTGTAGATATATAATTTTCAGAATGTTACGAAAGTTTTTCATCGAAATCATCGTCTTCTTCGTGCATTACAGACGTGTTTTACCAATTGATCTTTTTTCATGTTGCCTATTTAATTGTATGATTTCATTCAACTCCCTTTGCTGTATTCTAGCAGTTTCTTCATCGTATAAGATGAGTCAATGTTTCCTCAGTGTTAGTTTAGCTATCTAAAATGCCGCAGAAGTGTTTTTCTTCTTTTTTCCCTCTCAATTGCAGCTTTCATTGTCTGATTTCATTCTGTTTTCTTTATGTACTGAATCACGTTTACATGGGTCAGTTTAGCCATCATACTATACCACGAGTAAATGTTCTTCTAGTGCCCCTTTCACTGTTTACAGAGTCGCTGAAGGATCTGATTCTTTATTTCTATATTGCTGGTTCCATTGTCTGTTTTAATGCCGCTTTCTTCTTGTACAGAAACATGTACCTGTAAATTAGTTTAGTCGTGCTATAAGACGAGTAAATGTTTTCATACTACTCCTTTCACTGTTTACAATATTGCGGAAGTGTGCCCTTAGGATTTTATTATAAATTGTCGGTTTAATTGTCTCGACTTCATTGCATTTTCCTTATGTACACAACCACGTACTGCAGATTCGTTCAGTCATGCTACCATGTGAATGTAATTGAAGTGTAGCTGCTTACAGAAGTCCCGTTATCGCAGGTTAGCACAGGTCTGTTGCTATCTTAATGCGGACCCGATTTACACTGGAAAAAAAAAGAGTTCCAGCACACATTTCACTTTCGCAGAACACCTAATGAACAAAAACCGTAACCCCACTAATATCGAAAGTGATCAACACATCCTGAAACACAGCATCGGTTTATACCGACAACTACCAATAGAAGAAAATTATTACATACGAAAGGCTATAGTGGAAGGGAAAGACGTAATAAACGAAAACGCAACACTTTGCAACAACACACTCCTTACCGCTCTCAGAGAACTGACACGGACATAGAACAGAAAACACGCACACGCAAAAGAACCACTGCCCCATCACAGAGAGAGACATTAATAAGGAACAGAAGTCGTCAGAATTTTCATAGCCTTCTCGTATCATGCGATACTTTCCTCGCGACAGATGGCGTAACGTTTTGGATTGTGAAAGAAGGGAGAAAGTTACGTTCTTCTGTGTATGAAAGTAGCTGCAAGCCATTCAAAAAACCTAAGCACGATATAATACGCAACAACCTACTACACCCCAAAACGGTATCCACAACACTACCGCAATCACAACTGTGTAACGCTGACATACATAAGTCTACTTTTTGTATTTGTGTACTAACAGCCACTCACACTGTTGCAGATGACATACTGTATGACGAGGAATACGGCAACAGAAAAACACAGAAAATATGCCTCAAACGTCGACAACAATCTTCAAACCATGCTGTGTTGTTTAGTGAATAAGATATTACGAAAGTATTCAGAGAAAACAATATTTAAAAAAACAAGCAGTACACATGCAATCATGTTTTACAGTGTTTTATAACTATGATGTTTCTGCAATTTTTAGAATTAAAGCACCCACTGATGATGGCGATATTTCTCGGGAATAAACAAATGAATAACAAAGTGTTTTGCGTGAAGGCGGAGCAGTAATGCCCATATTGTTATTCCAACAATGGTTTAGACAGGGGAAATATCACTCATGTCCCATTTTAGAATCACCAGACGCAGATCTTGTGAAAACAACAATTACAGTAATAGTACAAACCTAAGAGTGTCCCGTTTGTGTTATCAATTCCGCAATTACCAATTGAGTTCCGTTTGTGTTCTCAATTCCGCAATTATCATTTGAGTTCTGATGCACACGATTCATTTGTATGGCTGTGCTGACCGTTACAAATAGTCATTTATAAGTGTAAAAGGTGAAGGAGATTGACGATTTTGACATGGGAAGTAAGTGATTATAGAAGAGGCAGAGTAGTTTGATGACGTCATTAGTTACACCACGAAACATTGTTTTTGAGGGGAGCGTATGTAGAACATACGTAGAGTGGCGTGCAATGTAAGCCTAACGTTTGTTTCGATATCGAGATTTAGAACTACGGCATGTTCATCGCCTTGAACAGTTATATATATGATGAAAGAGCAATGCAAACTGCTTGTCTATCTGCAAATCAAATCGCTGAATGCTCTCTTCCCATTTACTGGTCATGTTAGTAACAGTAGGTACACAGTGCGGTCTCTGGAACAGAGTGGATTGTTGCCAAATTTCCCCCTTCATCCCATCCCTTCTACTTGCGACGTTGTACAATGTTGCTATATTTTTGGCAAGGCCAGGTGTCCTATATACGAACTGGTGAGACATGATAATTTTGGCAGGAAACTCAAATTTTGGTCGGAAATTCAAAAACTTGTGGGGAATTGAGAAATAGCATAATTATGTTCTAAGGACCCTCACACCCCACTGTGACCTCGCTGCAGAGCTCCTGCAGATCTACGCCTGCCCGTTAAAAAAAAAGTTGCCAGTCTGTGCCTGGGATTCTGGAACATTAGCCACTTTCTGCCAGTATCATCTCCTCCACATCCTACCAGTCCCAGGACACATGGCGTTTGTTTCCCCTGCCGCTATAACCATGTCTGTTAGACAGTGGATACCAGTCTTTGACTGAAGACGTTTTTGACCCTACAACTGCCAACCAGTCTGCTGACATACCTTCAGCGATATCAAAAATTGCTTAGCATGTTTCCCCCCAAGGTATTATTCAGTCAAATAACTTGTTCTAAGTAAAGAATTCAGTCAGTTGTGCTAAGTAAAGAATTCAAAATGACCACCAGGTTCTCCAGTGGCATTACTCTCAAACTGCCTCTCCAAACTGCAACTGGATCTTTAACAAAATTAGAAACGCCCTAGTTTTAATAATATCGACCCCAAATCCTGTATCATGTCCATGTCACTCTCTTCTCTATTTCGCGATAATACAAACATGCTATCCTTGTTTGAACTTTCGTGATGTACTCTATTAATCCTATTTGGTAAGGATTCCACACCATGCAATGGTACTCCAAAAGAGGACAGACAAGTGTATTGGGGGCAGCCCCTCCAGTAGATCTGTTACACCTTCTAAGTGTTCTGCTAATAAAACTTATAATATAATAAAAAATGTATAATAATAAAAAATAAAGTGTGTGGCTTTTATATGTATTGAATTAATGAGATTTTTTTTCGGTACTCAGACAAGCACAATAAGCTGGGCTGTGCCTGTAAATGGGTAAAGAATCCTTTTATATTAGTTTCACATAAATGAAATAGACTTTCTCTTGTGGTATATTTGTGCTTACCAATTAATAATATTATTTCCGATCGCCGTATCCACCTACAAAATCTTGACCATATCCATGTTTCGTTTATCGGATCTTCGTAAATTTTCCAAAGTACACAGGTGGGGTTCAGTCCTTCTTATTACTTAATTACTTGAAATAATAACTCATACGATCTTTCAGTTGGTAAAATAATTCTATATTCTTCTGTTTGATGCACATAAAAAATACATACTCTTCACTTATTCACACCACCCTAAATGATCTACGAATGGATAAGTGCTGTACCTCATGAATATGTGGACAACTTAATTCAACATAAGCACCGCACACTGTGGAGTGCTAAAGTGTGCTGCCAAAATTTCTACGTATTGTTATTTCCCTAATATGAGGCGACGTATAGAGCAAGTTATGAGACGCTGTGCGGTTTCTCAAAAGGTCAAGCATCAGAATAGGACGTGTCTTAATGTAAAACACCCAATAATACCAAAGCGACCAAGGGATCTTGTATCTATTGACGCCGCAGGACGTTATCATCAAGCCCGTGGCGGGGTTAAATACATCGTAGCCCTGTATGACGCTTTTGGTAAGTATCTCCAACTGTACGCAATCAAAACAGTTAGGTCTGTACCAATTATAACGCGGATTCTGGAAAACTACATACCACGCATTGGGAAACACAGGCAGTACTAACTGATAAAGCATCAAATTTTACAGGTCACCAATGGAAATCATTTCTGAAATCACAAAACATACGTCATATTTTAGTACCCAACTACCACCGGGAAGCAAGTCCCGTCGAACGGTGCTTCCGTGAATTTAATAGGTTTATCTGAACATACACTCCTGGAAATTGAAATAAGAACACCGTGAATTCATTGTCCCAGGAAGGGGAAACTTTATTGACACATTCCTGGGGTCAGATACATCACATGATCACACTGACAGAACCACAGGCACAAAGACACAGGCAACAGAGCATGCACAATGTCGGCACTAGTACAGTGTATATCCACCTTTCGCAGCAATGCAGGCTGCTATTCTCCCATGGAGACGATCGTAGAGATGCTGGATGTAGTCCTGTGGAACGGCTTGCCATGCCATTTCCACCTCGCGCCTCAGTTGGACCAGCGTACGTGCTGGACGTGCAGACCGCGTGAGACGACGCTTCATCCAGTCCCAAACATGCTCAATGGGGGACAGATCCGGAGATCTTGCTGGCCAAGGTAGTTGACTTACACCTTCTAGAGCACGTTGGGTGGCACGGGATACATGTTGGAACAGCAAGTTCCCTTGCCGGTCTAGGAATGGTAGAACGATGGGTTCGATGACGGTTTGGATGTACCGTGCACTATTCAGTGTCCTCTCGACGATCACCAGAGGTGTACGGCCAGTGTAGGAGATCGCTCCCCACACCATGATGCCGGGTGTTTGCCCTCTGTGCCTCGGTCGTATGCAGTCCTGATTGTGGCGCTCACCTGCACGGCGCCAAACACGCATACGACCATCATTGGCACCAAGGCAGAAGCGACTGTCATCGCTGAAGACGACACGTCTCCATTCGTCCCTCCATTCACGCCTGTCGCGACACCACTGGAGGCGGGCTGCACGATGTTGGGGCGTGAGCGGAAGACGGCCTAACGGTGTGCGGGACCGTAGCCCAGCTTCATGGAGACGGTTGCGAATGGTCCTCGCCGATACCCCAGGAGCAACAGTGTCCCTAATTTGCTGGGAAGTGGCGGTGCGGTCCCCTACGGCACTGCGTAGGATCCTACGGTCTTGGCGTGCATCCGTGCGTCGCTGCGGTCCGGTCCCGGGTCGACGGGCACGTGCACCTTCCGCCGACCACTGGCGACAACATCGATGTACTGTGGAGACCTCACGCCCCACGTGTTGAGCAATTCGGTGGTACGTCCACCCGGCCTCCCGCGTGCCCACTATACGCCCTCGCTCAAAGTCCGTCAACTGCACATACGGTTCACGTCCACGCTGTCGCGGCATGCTACCAGTGTTAAAGACTGCGATGGAGCTCCGTATGCCACGACAAACTGGTTGACACTGACGGCGGCGGTGCACAAATGCTGTGCAGCTAGCGCCATTCGACGGCCAACACCGCGGTTCCTGGTGTGTCCGCTGTGCCGTGCGTGTGATCATTGCTTGTACAGCGCTCTCGCAGTGTCCGGAGCAAGTATGGTGGGTCTGACACACCGATGTCAATGTGTTCTTTTTTCCATTTCCCGGAGTGTATATACCACAGAACCAAAAGAAGCGGATAGAATACCAGAGTCCGTTTCAGGATATAGTAAATCGCCTACCGCACACATGAACTAATGTTTGAAAAGGTGGAACTAGATGAATGGGCAAAACCGATACCTAAATTAAGGCACAAAGACTTAGCCTTAGATGAGAAAGTACGGCGAGCGCTAGTAACATTGGAAGAGCAAGTGGAAAATAAGGACAGAAATTTACGACAGGAAATTGAAAAACGTAACAGAATTCCAGATTGGACAGGAGGTACTACCAAGAACCCATCCAAAATCATCGAAATTAAAGGCACTCAATAAAAATCAGCATTTGTTATATATTGGTCCATATATCATTCTTGACAAGCCACATCCTGGGTTATTAAATGAAAATTCGTCTGATTCTTTCCTTATCTGTTGCATCAATAAAACACAAGTTGGTGGCAGGTATGTCGCTCTTTGACGAATAAACTGACTGGCGCTCGGTTCCTCTCCAGCTAGAGGGTACTATGTTTATATTTCCGGTACCCTCTCGCTCTTCTACTATCCTGTTTAGTCAATAAGGGATGTTCAATTTTCTTCTACTATCTAGCATTCAAAGAGTGAGATGTAGCCTAGTGAATAGAAATTTTCCTTAAGACTCAAATATCTATAGAAACAAAGGAAACCTTTTGATATTCCTTAAAAAAACACGGAATATACAACAAGAACAATAACAGTTATACGCAATACTGAACGAGGGAAAACCACGAGATGACGCAGTTTTACATCAAGTGCAAAACCTTGAATAACATGGAAAAGAAAGGAATTCAAAGCGTGCGAGCTTTAAGCTAGAGACATGAGCGGTGAAGTGTACTGAGATGCGTAGCCGCGCTTAAAGCGGAACGTACATTAACAATTAGATGCGAAGCGGCTAACAGCTAATCGTAGGGAGAGATGTGCAAAAAGGGGGTTGAATTCAGTGTCCCCTTTAGGGTGCGCGAAGACACACTGCGCGCCGCGACGGTAACAGTTATAGAATTAAAGCGAGTCAGCATTCCGCGGCGCCCAGCCATCTGGACAAAACAGGAGCGATACGAAATGTATTATCTCTCAGCTGATTACTGTAACGTATATCAGTTATACAAGCAAAACGAATAGAGACAGTTATTCCTAAGTTGGAGACTATACTGTAAAGAGCACTAATTTTAAGAGTATATCATTAAGTCAAGCATAAGTAGTTTTAAGAAAAGAAGCGCATTAACGTAAGTAAACTATAAGGAGCGTAGAATACGGTAAATTTTTGAGCTTAACACAGGCATTTGAATGTACATAGTTAGAAATAAGTGTAAATATTCAAAGTAGAAGACAATATACACAGTTAATGACTTATCGGATTATACACAACAGGATTAAGGCAAGTTTAAAAGAGAAGTAACAACGCGTACACTTAAAAGAAAGCGATCATCACAGAACTTAATAACTAAATGACTTACATACAGCACGTAAATAGCGACGACGTGAAACGTAGAATGAAAATTACACACAGAAAAATTCGTGTGGCTGAGACGTAAACTATAAAATAACATGTCGAAGAGGAGCAGTAGAACTACACTACTTTACAAACAACATTAGAAGTAAAGAGATTGATGTACAGGGAGAATACATACCCAAAAATTTGCTATTACAGAACTTACTTTTGTTTGTTGCTATTAATTACATGAGACCTTATAGGAAGAGCGTAAGCAGCAAAATAACATGGATCTACAACACGCCGGAGATAATCTAAGAAAATACGAAAACCAACCAATGTGCACACAACGTAATTACAGGAACTTAAACAAAATAATTTAGCTGAGTACTGTATGTTTAAAAAGCAATATAGAGAAATAAATGGAATTTCACTGCTGGATAAGACTTGGAAGTAAGAGTGTGAAAGATTTTAGTTTCAATTGGAGGTATTAAATAGTTAATCTACGTTTGTGGTGATATATCATACATGGAGTGAAACTAGGAATAGAATGAAAGTGTATTAGAGTAATAGGAGTTTATTTATATTTGTGGAAATAAGTAAATAGAGAGGTGGTGCTAGTGTGTCAACCCCATAGGTGATACATGGGTATAAGTGGAGATATTTGTGGAAGATTTTTAAGAAATGATTATATAGGCATACTGTGATGAATATGAAGATTAATATTACAGGGCACCTAGGAAAGGGCCACGAAGGCGACGTAAGAAATAATACATTATATATTTTTACGTCTCAGAATGAATGATTGTATGAGTGTGGAAAGCGATTTATGTCGATACATGTACGGTAAGTAATTGTGAAAACGAACATCTCAAGGAAGCAGTGAAGAATAAAGAAGAAACAGTGAAGTCAATAGTAACAAAGGTACGCGGTATATCTAACGTACACCACAGCACAGAGATTTCCTACACAGACATCAGAATGTAAAACAACTTAGTATGAAAAATATTTCATTAGCGACTAAGTTACAGCTTGAGCAACTATAAGGTGGATATAAATGAAAATATGACATACAATTCCTACGAGGAATGAACACAAAATGCAGTGCAACAATCTTTTCTACACTGAGTTCTTGACACACGCAGAAGCGAAAGAAGTACATTTAACATAAGCATCTTTTTCTATAGCGAGAATTATGAGTGGAATTACATATGACAAAAAGACAGTAAAATTACCGGTCACACGTTAGAAGTTAAACATGTGTATGTTGACACACCAATAAGGCAAAAATACGGCTTGTAATATGTGTACATGAATGTGAAGTATTACGACGATTGACAAGCAGTGATGAAGTCTGGATTGTCAATGGAGAAAACATTCCCCACACTCGTTCACAAACGAGCACTTGTAAATATTGTATATAGTATGAAGTTTATCAAATGCCAAGGATAGAATAAGTATACTAACGACGCACTACAAGTAGAAATCCTAGAAATAGCTTGATCTCTGAAGCAGACCCTAACAAATACTCTTTTTCCATGTAGTGAGTAGTGCTGGAACGTATTTTGTTTGTGTATTTGTGAAGGTAAAAACAAACAGGTGGTTGGTCCTGCAAGACAAGAGAAGAGAATGCAAGTTTCCTTCTAATTTACTTGTTAGAGTGTAAGAAGATGCCTAACATGGAATCCATATATAAAATGTGAATGTGAATTGTCCATTTAACTGTGAAGTATATTATTGTCAATGTCTATGTCTACGAAAAATGTATGTACTATTTTCTATGTGTAGTTGTGCACGTAAAAAAGGCGCACGTGGTCGGTCCTGCAAGGCAAGAACATAAAATCGAAACAGTCAGAATAAGTAAAAGATTCTTTTCGAATTACGTATTAGTGTGTAAGATGGTGCATGTCATGGAATCCATATATGAAATGTGAACGTGAATTGTAAATTTATGTGTCAGCTTTATTATTGTCAATGTCTATACCTATGTAAAATGTATGTACTATTGCCAATTTTATGTGAAATTTTACTCTTGAAGAAAAACCATTTGTGTATGTATGTGAAGTGCTTAAACAAAAGTCCAACTCCATATCTGGGTGTTTAAGGACAAGTGCGTTAATCAGCGCCGGCTTAATCTGCTGAAAATCATTTTCACATTCTTTAGTCTACAACTAACTGTGGTTTTTAGGCACTAAGTCTAATAGTGAAACTAACAATTGTTGTGGCAGAAGCTTCCTCAAAAACGAGGCCATCCCTATAAAACCTTTTAATTGTTTCTTTGTATAGGGTGTTGGCAAAGTGCGTACCACATCTAGTTTACTGGGGTCATGTAGAATTCGTACTGGTGAAATGATATCCGCTATGAATTTTATTCTGACTTTTCCGAATTCAGACATTTTAAAGTTAACTGTGACATTGTATTCAGCCAATTTGTGAAAAACCTCTTCCAAAATACTTACATGTTGATCCCATGTTTGAATTGCAATTAACAGGTCATCAATGTAGAGTGTAGCCTGGCTAAACAGTTACGGTCTAAGTATTCTAATACTTCAATAAATACACCAGCGCTTACGTTTAATCTGAAAGGCAGCGCCCTGAACGGGTAGCTCCTCCTGGCGCTTATGAAAATTATAGTATACTTTCTACTCTCTTCATGTAATAAAATTTGCCAGTATGAAGCTTTCAAATCAAGGTATGTTAAATACTTAACGCCATGAAACTTTAAAAACTGCTAATTCTCTGGGATTGTTCTTATAGGAACGACGATTTTATTTCTCTCGCGTCTAACACCAAGCGCACCGTTCTGTCAGTTTTACCAACTGCGAGAATCGGACTGCAGTAATGTCAGTGTGATGTTTAAGTAATCTTCGGGCTAATCAGACGCTCTATTCCTTGTCTTATTGCCTCTTCCTTTGACCAAGGAATGCCATATGACTTTCTACAATAGGATTTATGCGGGTACACTTCCATTTTATATTCATATCCCTTAATAACACTGAGTTGTTTACGAAAAATGCTATGGTACTTAAAGAGTAATTTTGTCAATTCACTTCGCTGTTCATTGATAAGACAAGTGGATTTCCTTTATTTTACTATCTACCGTTTGCTCATCGAGGATCTCCCCGCCCGCAGCATCAAGTTCCATTTCATTTGCCATTAAGATTTGACGGTAGATAAATTTAACATTAAGGTCGCGTATCTGCCTAGTCCGATTTTTCATCATAGTTCTTGTTAAGTCCACTGTCAGTGTGCACTCTCCTACGTGAAGTTGACATTCCCCGCTGCCAATGTCTATTTTTACCCCATATATTGTGAATACCTCTATACCAAGTATACAGTTCACTATTTTATGACTTTCCATCGCGGTTACAATCTTACAGTTGTCTACGAGTAGTGTGGGTACATTTACTTCCCGCGCTATCTCTGACGCGCCAGTATCCAAAACAACTGGTTAAAATGGCTCTGAGCACTGTGGGACTTAACTTCTGAGGTCACCAGTCCCCTAGAACTTAGAACTACTTAAACCTAACTAACCTAAGAGCATCACACACATTCATGCCTGAGGCAGGGTTCGAACCTGCGACCTGCGGTGGAGCGGTTCCAGACTGTAACGCCTAGAACCGCTCGGCCACCCCGGCCGGCAAAACAACTGGTATGTCTATGTTTCCCACCTTTATTATTGCTGGGATAATTTCACTTACCTTTGCGTGTTGTTTCTTTCTCTTCAGTAAACAAATCTTCTTTCATTTCTGCTTCCTTATGAAACCTCAAAAATAGATTCCGGATATGATGTACGTGTAGTTTCGTTTCAGTGTCTACTTCTTCTTTTCTATTTCTGTTCGTGTTAGTGTTTATGTCGCTCATATAAGTTCTGTGGCACAGTGGCAGTTCATTACGTTCTTCCTCTAGTCACACTCGATTGCTATTTCCTAGGGGCAATAAAGGTATAGTTTCATTTCCTGCCATCACATCTATGTTCACTGTATGTTTGCGTGCTCGCCAGTGCATGTCCCAGTTGTTCCGGTTTGACTGTACAGGGTGCTGGTTCTTTCTCGGATCCCTGTGTTGCATATTCCTGCTGCGCTAGTATTAGTCTTAGTCGTAGGAAAGGGGAATTTTGTTAAAATTCAGTAGCCAGGCAGGGAACTGCAGCGTTGCTTTAAGTTATTGCGATGTATGTGGCAAGGTAGTAGTCCAGAGCCTGTAGTGGCGGTGTGTAAGTGGCAGACGGATGGGAATCTACCCCTGCCATCGTTTCTGTCTCTCTCTCTGACACTACGTCAGAATCGAGGGAAAAAGTCAGGCATTTTTAGCTTGGGAAGTGTGTGTCAGGTCAGTCGAGAGTCGGGTCGGACCTGGCAGCATGTTGTAAATATTCTGCATAAACCTGGACTTTGTTTCTATGTACTTATTCGGGCTGTATTTCGCCTCCAGGGACACAACAACGGGGCAGAATGGAACGACAGCCGGGTACTTGGAGATTCCACAGTCGGCCTGAAGGAGGGCAGTGACAGCGGTCTGCAGTGGGTCGAGGACAGGCCACATTCGCTTCCCAGCTGGCATACCGGGTTCTGGGCGAGGTATACACTGCAGGAGGCACAGCAGCTCTGAAACAGCGTTAGGGACGGCGGCGGGTGTTGCCATCTGGCAAGTACCACTAGCGGCAAGTTGTGGCACAGCGTCCAGGGGGGCGCGGGTTCGAGTCTGGTCCTGCCCTGGGAGCAGCAGCGTTCGAGCGCCACGGGCGACCAGTACAACCACCTTCGTCCCATGGTCGGACAGAGCAGCCCAAACAGTAGAGTGGCCCCAGCTGCTACCTCTCAGTGGGCGGCGACCGAGCGAGGTTGACTTCCATCGTCGGGCGGCCAGAAGTGCTGAGACGAGTGAACTCGTGGAGCAGAGCGGGGGTTGCGCGCCAACAATACGCTTCTGTAAACTAGTTGAATAAAAGAACACTTCCGAATACCACTGTATCACTCTGCATTGCCCCTTGGCGCAATTGAAATTGCTCGGCCTCCTGACGCAATGAGGCGCGATGGGTTTCGGCTTCAGCTTGACCATCAGGATTCCCAGGTTCGACCATCGACGGTCCGCAACATTCCGATCCCGGTAATTTGCATTTCCTTGTCGCCTAGTGTCAAAGTTTTCTCTCGAATTTCTCCTGTCTCCTTTTTTTTCATAAGGATGGGGCCCCTCCACGCCCACACCAACGTGGTGACCAGACCAAAAGTTCTACTGTCACCTCCGTAAACATGTTAGTTTTTTTTTTTTTTAAATCAGGCGTCACAGGATGCGGGCTGTGATGTTGTCCATGCGTCTGGATAAGATTACTCATTAACATGGTCCATCGGGAGATAGAAGTGATCGAAAACGATTGAAGGGTAGCGGTTGTGAGGGCAGAGGAAAAAAAAGTGCCTAGGCAAGAGCCAAGGGAAAAAAACCTCTGCGACAGTAGGACGGGTAGTAAGGGCAGTAGCGGCTTGCTATCTGCGACAGTGCATGCAAGGCGTGGTTGTGTTAGTTCGAGGTATCGTGCATCGTTACCTTTGTCGTTGTTGGAGCTTGTTGCGGCGCTTACTGCGGTTGCTGCGTCCCTGCAACAGTTCAAGGTCGTTGTAGATTAGTGGGCGATCGGTCATAGATCGGCTCACAGACGGTGTAGAGGGTGTGTGTGGCTGGTTTGCGTGCTGTGTACAGTACGGTTTCCCTGCGGTTGCCTGATTTTCGGCTGGTCCCACATCTGGGTTCCCAGTAATAACTGTGTTGCAGGGGATCGCCAGTACTGTCGTGTTAGCGTTCTATGGACCATAGATGTTTAGTTCCTAGCCAGTAATGTCTTTGGTCTGTTATGCTTCCATCTATGGTTGTGGTCGTAGTTACCCAGAGAAAGAATAAACGGGTTGCGCGTGTGTCTCGTGTTATTGTACAGTCGTGTGGAGAGTTTTTGGAATACCTGCAAGATGGTATCTAGCCGGTATTCCCGATGAAGGTCCGCGATGCGTGTGTAGCGCGGAGCGTTGCTTATGATTTGAGCACTTTGTTCTGTATGAGCTGCAGACGGCGCAGGCGAGTTGGCGCAGCGTATCCCCAGACAGGGGCTGCGTACGTCATCAGGGGTCTAATAAGTGTCATGTACATGGACCTAGACACCCTCCTGTTCAGTGTGCTACGCCTGTTAAGCATAGGGTAGAGTTGTTTGAGCCTCGCGTTAGCTTTGTTGGTCACGTGTTGGATGTGGTCCCCCCAGAGTAGTTTCCTGTCCAGCCAGACACCGAGGTATTTGACCTTCTCGAGGAAACGTACTGGGCGTGTGTGTAGTGTTATTGGGTTGCAGTACTGGTGTTTGCGCAGTTGCTTCGGTCTTCTAGTGAACAGAACGGCCTCGCACTTGTCGACGTTTACTCTAACACGTCACTTCACTAGCCAAGGCTCCGCCGTTCTGAGTGCAGTCTGTAGTCGTGAGTTAATGTTAGACGGCTCCCAATCTTGCGCGAGGATGGCAGTGTCATCCGGGTAGATTGCTGCCGTCGTGTTATGTATAGCTGGGAGGTCGTTAATGTAGAGGTTAAACAGTAAGGGCCCTAGGATACTTCCTTGGGGTACTCCTGCCTGTATACCATGTCGTGTCGATTGTTTGCCCTGCACGTCGGTGTTGAAACTCCTATCCGTGAGATATGAGTGTATGAGACGTACGAGCCCGTCGGGGAACCCTGCGTCACTAAGTTTGCGTGTTAGGCCGTTGTGCCATAGACGATCGAAAGCCTTTTCGATGTCCAGGAACACCGCCCCAGTTGCCTTGTTTGTGTTGTATCCGTGTGTTATGTATTCAACGACGCGGAGGAGTTGTTGTGTTGTTGAGTGGTGATTCCTGAAACCGAAATGCTCCGGTCTCAGGGTGTCATTTGTGATGCAGTGCCTGGTGAGTCGTTTAAGTATTACTTTCTCAACGATCTTGCTGAGCGCGCTCAGCAGACTGATGGGTCGGTAATTTTGTGGGAGGGAGTGGTCTTTCCCCGGCTTCCTGAACATCAGGACCTTGGCCGTCTTCCAAAAGGCGGGGAAGTGTTGGTGCTTGAGTATGGCATTCGTTATGTGTGTTAAGTATTTTACAGCTTTGTCCGTGAACTCCTGGAGGACACGGTTTTGAATGCCATCGTGACCAGGGGCCTTCCTAGCGGTGGTATGCATGATGGCCCATTTTATCTCTGCTGTACTAGCTTGTCGGATGTTGCTGCGCGCTGGTTGGGCCAAGATGGGTGTGACCTCCTGGTCCGTAGCAAGTGTGAACGCTGGGTCGGAGGGATCCAGGTTCGGTGTGAATGACGCTGCGAGTGTGAGGGCCATCAGTTCCGCTTTTTCTTCCGCAGAGTATGCTGGTCCGTCGGGCCCTTGTAGCGTGGGGGTGTACAGTTTCTCCCTGGTGAAGTGTCGGGCCATCTGCCACACGCCAGGTCGCGTGGTGTCCAGCCCTGCGAGTTTCTGGTCCCACTGTTGTGTTTTGAATGTTTGTACTTTTTCCCGGATTATGCCCTGGAGCCTGTTAATGTGCTGTTTGAAGTGCTGGCGCCTGGTACGCTGCCAATGTCTCCTGAGGCGGTTCCTCATTGAGATTAGGCCCAGATTTCCTGGGGCAGGGCTGCACTGTGTTGTTGTGGCGTGCGGATTGGTATGGTGTCGGCTATTGCGTCCTGGACGGCGCCGGCGAGGGTTTCAACTGCCTCGTCAATTTGGACTGTCTCGTTAATCGCGTGGGTGGGTGGGATGCGACTGTCAAGCGTTTCCTTAACTGGGTCCAATTCAGGCGCCTGTAGTCTAACATCCTGCGTTGTTCCATGTGCTGCAGTGTTTCTTCAATGTACAGTACAATGGGTTGGTGGTTTGAGGGCAGATCGTTTTCAACAGCAACGTTGAGTGTCGTTGTTATGCCCTTGATGAGGGCCATGTCTAACACGTCTGGCCTGTGTCCCCTCCGGTAGGGAATGTGCGTCGGTTCGGTCGGCGCTAGTGTGATGTAGTTTCGTCCTAGTACGTGTTCGTATAGTTTCTTGCCGTTGGAGTTTCGTATTCGTGAGTTCCAGTCCGGGTGTTTTCCGTTAAGATCTCCAGCGGCTATTACGTGTGGTGATATGTTGAGTATTGTGCTGATGTCGCTTGTTATAATATTTTTAGTGCTGTTGTATACTGACACCAGTGTAGTGTAGGCTCCGTTGAACTTGACCCTGACGGCGGTCGCCTCTAGTTTTTCAAGTTCAGGGAGTACTATGTTTGTGTGTTCTATGTCTTTGTGTATGATGATGGCTGTTCCGCCATGACCAGAGCCGTCCGGTCGGTCGGTGCGATAGACGCAGTAGCCGCTGAAGTTTAGTTGGTTGCGTGGTTTGAGCTTAGTTTCGCTCAGTAGTGCGATAAGGGTACCCTTACGCTCCATGAGCGCGGCAAATTCCGCCTTTTTGTTGTTGATCCCGTCTGCATTCTAGAACAGGATCCGTGTTAGTGTTCGGTTGTTTGCGTTGGGGGCGGGATGTGGCGTGTTATCCATGTATGGGTGTAAACAGTGTGGTGAATGCTGTTTTTATGGCGGCCCAGTACTGCCCAGGTTGAGCAGACATGAGCCGTGTGAAGAGTGTGGCGACGGCCGCCATTATCTTGTTAAAGATCTGAGCGATCGTGTGATCGGGGAATATTGTTTCCAATAAACCCTCAAATGTTGTGTTGGTGTTGTGTGTGTCGGCCTGTGGCTCAGTTGTGGTGTTGGCGGCCGCTGGTGCGGGTGTTGGCGTTACGTGTGGGCTGGCGCTTGTGTTACTGTTGTGTGTAACATTTTGAGGTGCCTGTGTGTCAGATGTGGTGGGGGATGGCGTGGTGTGTGTGCTGGAATTGCTGGCTTGCTGACTGTGTGTCTGTGTGTCAGTGTTTTGTTGTCGCTGGGTACTTTTTTGTGGTGCACGTGTGTTCCCGCTCCTGTTTCCGCGTGTACGCCTACGCCTTCATTGGGTTTTTGGTTCTGGGGTTCTTTGTGTGTGTGTGTGTGTGTGTGTTTACCTGTGTGTCATGTGTTGGTTCGCAGGCAGTGGCTTCAGGGGGCGGGCTTGTGTTGTTTTTGGAGGCTGGTGTTGGTACGGGTGTGGTTGCAGTGTCGTGTGTTGCCTGAGACGACTGTGTTGTTGTCGCAGCGGTTATTTGAGGTGCGTGTGCTGGGCGCAGAGGTTCCGCGGCCTGCTCCGCTCCTCCAGGGCGTGTAGCCATGGCGAACGACACTCCGTTCCTTACAGGGTGAGGTGCGGGCCGTGGACGTGTCATGACGTTGGGTGGCTTTGACTTTTGATTTTTCCGCCTCTGCGCCTCTCTGTATACGTTGCAGCCCCTGTAGTTTGCCGCATAGCCTTGGCCACAGTTGGCGCAACGGCGTATGTTTTCTTGGATGTGTGTACATGCGTTGGATGCGTGTTTGCCAGCGCATCCGCGGCAACGGGGTGCCAGGCCGCAGCGGTGGGCCGAATGACAGAACCGCTGGCAGTTGTTACATTGTTGCGGGAGCTGTGGCAGTTCGTATATCTCTACCCTTACGTACATCCGCAGAAGGCTTCTTATCTGCAGAAGGCCGCGGGAGGCAACTGTGTTGGCCATCTCGACCAGGTAGTGTGGTAGACGGTGGTGAGAGTGGAAGCCTGTCATCCTGAAAGCACTTTTGCAGTCAAAACCTAGGAAGTTGAGCGCCGCTTGTACTGTGTTGTTTGGGGTGCTGGGATCCACTGCCTTTACCACGTACTGCTGTGTCCGTTCTTCTGCGGTCCTGTACGTATAATGTTCGAGCCCCTTTTCTTTGAGGAAGATAAGATCTTTGTATTCGTTGCTAGTAGATACGTACAGTGAGGCCCTATCCCCAGAGTACTTCGTGTGTAGCGTGCAAGGCGAGTGCCTTTCCGCAAATGTTGTGTTGAGGACGCTGAGGTCCCCGTAGTTCTGTATTACGACTGGGGGGAAAACCAGTCTTCTGCTGTGCGGGCGTAGCTGCGGTTGGTTCTTGTGTGGTGTTGCTGACCGCAGGTCGGGTCGTGATTGTTGTTGTGTTGGTGTTCCTGACCGGAAGTGCGGGTGTTGGTGTAGGTAGCAGCGCCTTTCGGCTACCTTGCGAGTGTGGTTGCTCGCTTGTTTGTGTAGTGTTTTTCTGTTTGCGGTGTGGGCCCTCCACCTGCCAGGGCCCAGTGTAGTATTGTTCAGTGTCCGCATCTGCAGCTGCTGGCTCCACCGTTGGAGTCAGCTGCCGCAGTGGGATAGTCGTACAAGAGTCACCAGTTGCAGGTGAATATAAAGTTACATGGAGTGTGCTTGTCCGCGTGGGAGAATCACTTGGGCCGCAGAGGTCGGTTATCAATCGACGCTGGCTCAGCAGTTCCTGCGCTTGCGCAGCGATCTGCCGGTCCTTGTCGGCCAACACATCCTCAACAGCGGCAAGTGGGACGCTGCCGTCGACAGGAACAGCCGACTCCAGCGCATCTTTAGCTGCAGCCTTGCTGCGGGTTAGGGCGGGGGAAACACCGACGAAATCTGCCATCTTCGTGCTTAGGAGCTTTATTGGGTTTGGGTGAGCACGACAATTATGCTTTTTCTGACAAGAAAAGGCTATATGTAGGTCCTACAGAGGAGGGGGGAATGTCCTACGGCCTAGCGTGCGCCGTTGGTGCAGTGGCGCGGCACCTAAAGGAGGTGCGGAGGAAGAGAAGTGGCCTACAGTAGGCGGGGTGGTCCGACGTGAACGGGCCCCTGGCACTGATCAACCCTAGCACAGAACGAGATAGTCTCGCTAGGTTTGTAACCGAGGTTACGAGTTACTGTGAGCTTCTCCGCGAGCTACGAGGCTTTTCAACGAAAGAGAGCAAGCTCAACCTTGCGCCGATCCACCGAGCGCTACTGGCGCTTCGAAAGGGAACTCTCTGTTGAGCAGAGCGGTCAGCGAGGCCTAAACCCCAATAGCTACCGTTTCACCGGCCATCACCGGCTGAGAGCTCCTTCCGCAGCGACGGCAGGAGCGCGTCTGCTCTCCTGTCTCGGTCATTGCCGTACCTATGGGGCTGATATTTATTTTTGTACCCTCGATCAGCCTGTGGCTGATGGGTAACCGCTTATACAGCGTGGCGGTACATAAGGATGCTATTCGTTCATACAGACATTACCATTATAATTTCCAAAGCCATTGTCATTATCATAGTTGTTCCTCCCATTTGGGTTATGTTCATTACCGTTTGATAAGTAGGCATGACTTGCCCATCATGAATTAAATCTATTGAGTCGAGCACTCAAAGAAAATACTCGAGGTCATATTTAGGAATGGTTACTAATTTTTCCATAAAATTAGATGTACCTTGTTCTTTAAGATTTTCAGTACATCGACATGAGATATCGGATTATTCGAATAGTGGATCTTCAAATTCAAATCGTTCAGATGGCTCTAAGCACTACGGGATTTAATATGTGAGGTCATCAGTCCCCTAGACTTAGAACTACTTAAACCTAAGTAACCTAAGGACATCGCACACATCCATGCTCGAGGGAGGATTCGTACCTGCAACCGTAGCAGCTGCGCGCTTCCGGCCTGAAGCTCCTAGAGGGTCTTGTTTAGATATGTTTCAAAATATTTCCTTAGCCCCCTGAACTTTGGATGATACGATACTGGGTTAAATACCTCTCGTCTCAATCTCTCCTGGATAGCTGTTGACCAGTATTTATCTAAAAATCCATTCTAAGTTAGATCATATGTCTCGCAAAATTCCGAGATCTCTGTAGCCCACAGAAGGGCGTCACCCCCTAGGTGTGACTTACCATATATTTGATTTTTTGAGCTTCTGTCCAAGTCTTTAGGTGTTACATTGCTAAAGGCTCGGATAAACACTATCCGGTGCGTTCACTTTGTTTGAAAATACAGGAAACTGTCGATGTTTTATTATACTCTCGTCCATTACCAACGCTGCCCAGTTCGCGTCGCGCGTCGGCATGCGGTCGCGCGGCGTGGGGTTGGGCATTGTTGTCCGCGCCTCTGATTTCTCTCACCGGTGGACGACTGTTAGCTCCGCTTACCGCCCCCGGCGATGATATTATCGTAATTTGTTTGCTAACCATTTCGTCCCTTAACCTTTGTTCTACCTGTCTGATGTCATGTTCCACATATGTACGCTGTTCGCTTACGCATTTTTCTGGGAATGTTGGGTTTCATCTTTTGTGTTGCTCGTTACTGTTCCGTTAAATTGCACAATGTCTGAGCTGATTCTTTTATGTTCTAACTTAAGTAAACCTATCTCCACTGTGATTTTCTCTACATTTTCTGGCAAGTCGTTACAGAAAAAAATGCAGCTTCGCTACTTCTGATTGTACATTGTCTATGTTAACCTGCGTATTATTTTGCATTACCTGTAAATTTTCCTGAGTTTCTGTCATTTCTGATAGCTTCTGTCCATACGTGCGTGTTAGTGTTTCAAATCTCGCTTCCACTATGTCTTTTAATTTCTCACTCATATCGTGAACTGAAGTTTGTTCTTGTTCATTAATTTTCCTATCCACTTCCGAGGAGAGTTACGAAATCTGCTGTGTGAACTTCATATCCGAATTATTGAGTCCTGTGCGTGAATCTTGTACCTCGCCTGAAATGTGAGTCATGTTCATATTTACCTTTCCGATCTCGGACTTTACTGTGATCATATCTGCTTTCATTGTTTCTAAACTCGCCTTTTTTGAATTTACAGTGTTCAAATTGGTCTCTAAACCTAACATTTTGGAATTTACTGTGTTAAAATTAGTCTCTAAACCTGACATTTGGAAATTTACTGTCTTCAAATTAGTCTCTATACCGGACATTTTTGAATTTGTATCTGTTTTCTTTGCTTTCAGGTCTGTTTGTATTGTTTCTGTTAAGGCTCGAAATAAGGCTTGTATATCTTCTCTATTGACTTCCGGCCTACGCCTGTCAGCATCTGCGTCTGTACTACGCATACTACTTTCATTTACAATATTCTGTTGCCTTGAAGTGTCATTAATTTCGTCCGCTGTAATCAAGGTATGGCTTGTAATGAAATGTTCTGTATTTACGGGCGTCGAGTGCAACACTGGCATGTCGCATCCAGCGTCCAAATAATCACCACATAACGGTTCCAAACCGCTCATTGTTGCATTTTGCAATTGCAAGTCTACTAAAATGGCATTTTGATTTTGGAATGACATTTCCTTATTGTTTTGTCCATCCATTACAGAAACCTTTTCGCCTCTGTAGTTACCAAAATTAACATTTTCTTTATTTAGATTTTACTACCACGCTATACACCTACTTGTGATTGTAATCTCAACTGTTGTTCATCGAATATTCTTTTAGTACTGATGAAGAAATGACATTCTCTCAATTGTAACTGCGCAAACCTCTGAAGCCTTAGGTTCTCGATTTTAGGAAATAGGTGCTTGGATTTTCTAATAGGTCTACTGGGAACGCACTTTCCATACGCATAGCGCGGTCCTACCTGAGTGTTGTCTTGCAACTGGTACTTCCTCTATTGTGCTTTGTTGTCAATTCTTGGTATGTCTTCTTCCTTCTAATTTATTTGTTATTTCTTTTCCTTTAAGTTATTATTTATTCCAGTATTACATCATTGTCTCCATCATATTATCAGCGTACATGGAACATAAGAAATTATTAACATACATGAATATTCATTGTCTTAACAATACCAATGCTCACAGTTTTGCACACTACGTATCGTGCCTGTCACTTGTCGCCACTTTATAATATAATAAAAAAAATATTATAATAAAAAATAAAGTGTGTGGCTTTTTATATGTATTGAATTAATGAGATTTTTTTTTCCTTACTCAGACAAGCACAATAAGCTGGGCTGTGCCTGTAAATGGGTAAAGAATCCTTTTATATTAGTTTCACGTAAATGAAATAGACTTTCTCTTGTGGTATATTTGTGCTTACCAATTAATAATACTATTTCCGATCGCCGCATCCACCTACAAAATCTTGACCATGTCCATGTTTCGTTTATCGGATCTTCGTAAATTTTCCAAAGTACACAGGTGGGGTTCAGTCCTTCTTATTACATAATTACTTGAAATAATAACTCATACGATCTTTCAGTTGGTAAAATAATTCTATATTCTTCTGTTTTATGCACATAAAAAATACATACTCTTCACTTATTCACACCACCCTAAATGGCTACCTCCGTTCACTAGCAGAGAGCAAGTCTTTCCTACTACTGAGGTACAGGAAAAACATCTTATGTTTTTTAAAGTTTGAAAATCAAAAATACATGACTGCAGGCACAGGCTCTACGCTGGGCAGCCGCTTCACCTTTTCTGTTTGCCTTTAAAGAAAACGAAAACATAAAAGTAAGAAATGCAATAGGTTCATCCTGAGCTCTGTCTTTGGTTTACCTTCCTCACAAATTTTTCTATGTGTTGTATTAAGTTGTTTGTAATTGTAATTCCTAGGTATTTAGCTGAATATACAACCTTTAATTTTTTATTGATTTATCATACAACAGAGGTTTACTGGAATATTTTTAGGGCTCACGTTGATGACCTCACACTTCCCTTTATTTAAGGTCGAAGAAAAGTTTTCACATCATACTGATATCTTATCTCAATCGTTTTGCAATTGAATTTGATCTTCTAATGACTTTACTAGACGATAAACGACACCACCATCTGCAAGCAACCTATGCCGGCCCCTCAGATAGTCCTCTAGATCGTCTACACAGATAAAGAACAACAGAGGACCTATAATATTAGTTTGGGGAACGCCAGAAGTCGTTTCTGTGTTATTCGCTGGCTTTCCGTCAGTTACTACGAACTGTGACCTTTCTGATAGAAAATACGAAACCAGTCGCATAACTGAGACGATATTCCATAAGCGCGCAATTTCAGTACAAACCATTTGCGAGGTACGGGATCAAAAGCCATCTGGAAATCTAGAAATGCGGATTCAATTTGAAATCCTTTGTCGACAGCACACAGCACTTCCTGTGAGTAAAGAGCTAGTTCTATTTCACAAGAACAATTTTTTCTGAATCCGTATTGACTGTGTGCCAATAGTCCGATCTCTTTCACGTAGTTCATAATGTTCGAACAGAATATATGTTCCAGAATATTGCTGCCTATCGACGTTAATGATATGGGTCTGTAATTTAGTGGATTACTCCTATTGCCTTTCTTAAATATTGGTGTGACTTGTGCAACTTTCCACTCTTTTGGTATGAATCTTACTGTATATGACTCTTAAGTTTGGAGCCGTTGCATCAGCATACTTTGAAAGAATCCTAACCAGTATAAATCCGGATCGTAAGACTTACTTTTATTAAGAGATTTAAGTTTCTTCGGTGCTCCGTACGTATCTACTTCTAAGGCACTCGTGTTTGTAGCAGCCATAGATTTGAATTCTGGAATACTTACTTCTTCTTTGGTGAAGTACTTTCGGAAGGCTGTGTTTAGTAATACCGCTTCAACACTACTGCCGTCGACAGTACTTCAATTGCTACCGCAGGAAAGACGTTGATTCTATCTTATAGTTAGCATACTTTATTAGCATACTTTTCGTACGATCAGAATCTCTTAGGATTTTCTGCCAGGTTTTCAAGACAAAGTTTAGGTGGGGAGACCATTATAACCATCTCGCGTTGAAGTCCGTACTAAATTTCGAGCTTCTCTAAATGATCGTCAATCTTTGGATTTTGCATTCTTTTGGATTTAGCATGCTTTTCTCGTTGCTTCTTCAACCGCGTTCTGACCTATTTCGTGTACTATGTGGGATCACCTCCGTCGTTTGTAAATTTGTTTGGCATACATTACGTAACTGCTGTTGATATCATTTCTTTGACTTAAAGAAACAGGTAGTCTACACTAACATTGTCAATGTGGAAGGAGTGGAGATTGTTAAGCTAATTTTTATGTAATTTTTTTTAATAGATATATTCTGACTGCAGTAGTACCCATCCCGACCAAAACATGTACTCATACTCGGCCGATCCCATCTCGTCAGTACGTACTCAGCAGGCAGACTGCCAGACTCCAGGCAGACTCGAATAACAGTTGCTGGTGCCGTATATGACATTACATCCCCCCCCCCCCCCCACTACCGCCGGCCAGCAGCTGCCACCACCCACACTGCCCTCATGACTCCTCCAAATACGGAATGTTAAAGCAGTGCACTCAGCCATGTGAGAAATACAATCTGCTAATGGAGCAGTGCTGTCATCTTCTATTCAAACCTGAATGGATTGTTACTCATATATGGAACGAAAGATGTTTGTTTCACCCTTGAACATCGACACATGCCTGTAAGACAAATGTGTTTTTCTCCTACAGTCTTAGTTTGCAGTTTTCCCCATGCCTCCACCATATTCCAGCATAAAAATAAACTTGCTGTTTATGGTTAACACACAATGGATGTTTGTCTAAATCCACTGGGTATTTTGATGCATTTGCGACCCAATATACACCGCTGGCCAATAAAATTGCTGCACCAAGAAGAAATGCAGATGATAAACGGGTATTCATTGGACAAATATATTATACTAGAACTGACATGTGACTTCATTTTCACGCAATTTGCGTGCATAGATCCTGAGAAATCAGTGCCCAGAACAACCACCTCTGCGTGTAATAACGGCCTTGATACGCCTGGGCATTGAGTCAAACAGAGCTTGGATGGCGTGTATAGGAAAAGCTGCCCATGCAGCTTCAACACGATACCACAAAGTAGTGACTGGCGTATTGTGACGAGCCAGTTGCTCGGCCACCATTGACCAAACGTTTTCAGTTGGTGAGAGATCTGGAGAATGTGCTGGCCAGGGCAGCAGTCGAACATTTTCTGTATCGAGAAAGGCCCGTACAGGACCTACAACACGTGGTCTAGCATTAGCTTGCTGAAATCTAGGGTTTCGCAGGGATCGAATGAAGGGTAGAGCCAAGGGTCGTAACACATCTGAAATGTATCGTCCACTGTTCAAAGTGCCGTCAGTCCAAACAAGAAGTAACCGAGACGTGTAACCAACGTCACCCCATACCATCACGTCAGGTGATACGCCAGTACAGCGATGACGAACACACGCTTCCAATGTGCGTTCACCACGATGTCGCCAAACACGGATGCAACCATCATGAAACTGTAAACAGAAACAGGATTCATCAGAAAAAATGACGTTTTGCCATTCGTGCACCCAGGTTCGTCGTTGAGTACACCATCGTAGGCGCTCCTGTCTGTGATGCAGCGTCAAGGGTAACCGCAGGCATGGTCTCCGAGCTGATAGTCAATGCTGTTGCAAACGTCGTTGAACTGTTGGTACAGGTGGTTGTTGTCTTGCAAACGTCCCCATCTGTTGACTCAGGGATCGAGACGTGGCTGCACGATCCGTTACAGCCATGCGTATAAGATGCCTGTCATCTCGACTGCTAGTGATACGAGGCCGTTGGGATTCAGCACGGCGTTCCGTATTACCCTCCTGAACCCACCGATTCCATATTCTACTAACAGTCGCTGGATCTCGACCAACATGAACAGCAATGTCGCGATACGATAAACCGCAATCGCGATAGGCTACGATCCGACCTTCATCAAATTCTCTTCCTTACATGACGCATCACAACAACGTTTCACCAGGCAACGCCAGTCAACTGCTGTTTGTGTATGAGAAATCGGTTGGAAACTTTCCTCATGTCAGCATGTTGTAGGGGTCGCCAAACTTGTGTAAATGCTCTGAAAAGCTAATCATTAGCGTATCACAGATTCTTGTTCCTGTCGGTTAAATTTCGCGTCTGTAGCACGTCATCTTCGTGGTGTAGCAATTTTAATGGCCAGTAGTGTATATAGGGAACCTACTATTCCATAACACGGAAAATAATTCCGAAATATTCTTCACTCAGATGTGCTATTTAGGCAGTAACCAGTCTCCTGCATATATCTGACAACATGAAGAACAACTTAACATGCTTTACCATTCCCTATTATTGACTCAACAGTGATTTTTGTAACATTGCCACGAATAATTCACCTCTCAGGAATCCCAAGTAATATCCCACATTATGCACAAATTTTAGATGCCTCAGAGCAAGACAATTAGTCAAACAATAATAATAAAGGTATCTTCCAAAGTGGTAATAAAAATACATTAATTCCAAGCTGGTAGAACTCAGTCGGCGAATAAAGAAGCTAGAAGATGGGAAATTTACATTAACATTACTGTTAGACCATCATTTGCCTCAAAATGGATTTAAATCATGTGATCGGTGTAGCTCAATTTGTCTGGTGGTAAGTCCCACAGAGAAATGTAGTAACATGTGCATTCTATAGATTCAGCATAATCTTCATTCGTAGCAAAGATTTTAACATTATGTTCTCAGACACTTACAGCTGAAATATATCAATCGCAATTTTTTTCATCATATCATCAACATTTTACTGCAAAATTAGTATACAGCAATGTGCGATCAGTGATGTAACATTTGCGCCATGAAATGTCACATTCCACCTCAGCAATCAAAATCAACATTCTTTCATATATGGACAAGCGTCGTGTACTGTGGGGGTGAGGTTTAACTAGTTTTACTTTCCAATTCGTAGATGATGTTTTGGAGTACCACCTAATGCAACAGTAGCAGTAGTACATACCCATTTTCAGCATATCTTTCACACTAAATGCAAGAAGATATAAACGTGTTAGCATCAGAATGGTCTCTGATCATTAACTCAAACTGTCAGTGATTTTTGAAAAGCTGTTATTATTGTGTACGTAAGTAATATTAAGTCCTAGATTGTGGTGCAGACTATGAGACAACTCAATAGCGGTTACAGGCATGTTTATTCGAAATAATCAAACAACGCCTACAGTGATAACAGGTGATCATAAGTTCAGTGTTGACAACTTCTCAAGAACAGTCAAAATTTTTAACAAAACAGAATCGACTCATATACAGGAAGGGAGCTTTAATGATTTAGTGTACTACAGTTTTGTCACACAGCATGCACTCGACCAGCATGTGACCTCGCAGCCTTTCGTTTTTAGATTATACGAAACATTTTCGACCAACTTGGAGCAACTTTCATGGTAAACTCCGAATCCCACGGAAGAAGATGTAGCTCGGTATTTTAATATGTGTTGTACATCAATATGCCGAAATATGTATGGCTTGACAATAATTGATGTAGGCACAGATCTGTGATTTTACTTTAATATGTACATATAGCCAGTTATCTGTGGAAATAAACTAAGCATGTGTTTATTATATCGGTCCAACTTCTCCTACAAAACCCCCTGTATGCTAGTGTAGTCAAATGGTATTCGACGTGAGCGAATGGAGAAGACATCGTCTTCGCTAGGACGTCGTTGTAGCTGACTGGTCTGAGGAGATGAATGCGTAAAACCTAATACAGTTTTCATATTCGACAATGTCATAGTAAAAATTCAGGATTCAAAATGCAAATACTTTTGTTTTGGTTGCCGTAGAGGTGTTGATATATGTTACCAAAGCCAGGCATATTCAGGGATCTCAAATCACCTTATGCAAACCTTACTATAGCCATTAAACAGGATGTATGAATTTAAAACATATTTACCAGGCACATGTAGGAACTGAAATAACATTCTATGAATTTAAAATTTTATGTAGAGATTTCTTGAATCACTCAAGCACAGCCTTTTAGTTATCGATAAAACGAGGCAGTAGAATAACCATCACTACAGTCAGATCTTTCACAATGTTCTTAAAAGATAATAATGGTGGGTGGGTGGGTGGGTGCATGCGTGCGTTCATGCTTGTGTCTGTGTGTGTGTGTGTGTGTGTGTGTGTGTGTGTGTGTGTGTTTTTAGTGAACCAAAGGGGAATTACGGTTGGTCATTATACTTTATGGTATGGACAAGTTTTGAGATCATTCACTCATAATCAGTATGAGAGGGAGAACCAGAATATTTGCCTGTGCACTGATGTGAAAATTCAGGAACCCAACGACAGTAGTAAACATCATAGTACTACAGTTGAAACGCTCAACAGAAGCATCATTGTATTGAACAATGATTCTCAATTCATTCTGAGGTTAATCAACGAATTAACTGCAAGTGTTAATGCAACTGAAAAGAAGACAAGCGAATGCACAGCTTGATGTAATTGGAAAGAAGGCAAAGGAGAATGTACTATTATATATGTTGTAGGCTGTTCATAGGGCTGCTTGGTATATAACATGTCGACAAAATATAAAGGCACCGAAGCATGTAAGGTATCTTAAACAAACAGCGATTGTTGAAGTTAGGGTGTTTGGAAACAGACCAGTCACTCATATATACATTTAGACCTGTCATAAAATCACTCAAATTACTCTTAAAGGATAAAGGACAGGAGGAAGAAGATGCCGTTGGTGGTTGCACTGAAAATTACTGCGATAGCTGGACAGAGAGAACTTATGGAACAAGCAAGGAAGAACCATATATTATGGGTATTCAACCTGTAAGTTGAACCAAGAACGCAGTATAGATTGGTGACAGACAATTTGATAGAACACGTAGTTTACTAAATCTAATATTCTTAAAAATTGCAGAATTATTTGCCAAAGGATATTGAAAATTGTGGTCAGATATGACGTATGACAGATGTATGTAAGCAAGCCAATAGAGTAAGAGCAAACTGCACCAGCAGCTCGAAGTACTAAAACGTTTTTAAACACACATTAGCAGACATATCTGGCAGCAGCATATTGACATTCAGAATATGGGAGTTAACAATAGATTTCCCCAATACATGTATTATGACGATCCCGGAGAATTAGCTGAATTATTAAGGCTGTCCAGTCAATCAACCGCACTGGGAAATGCAGCACATTCGATTGGAATCATTTTCATCACTTCAAAGCTAAGAGTTCAGAGAGATAAGTATCATCGAATAATTATGGAGACAGTTGTTCGGGAGCTCCATAAACCAGCAAACAAGACATTCACACGTAGGCAGGTCATAATTCGTGGTTTTGATGACATATGCCAGCAGATCTTGTAGATATGTTGCACTTTTTACAGGTTAATAAAGATTTCAAATACATTTTAATAGTCATTGATACATACTCCAATTTTGATTCTGCTCTGCCTCTAAAAACAAGGGAAACGCAATTTCACATGTGTTTGGGTATTTGCTGTTGACAGGGGCCAACCACATCCCACACCATCTACTAACAGGTCATGGTGGCGAGTATTAATACAGATGTTTCAAGGCGACAAGGTAATGGAATGGCATGAAATACATCACTACGGGACATTCTCATAGATAAAATAATATACATGGTGGAGCGCGGTAAGTTGTGTTTTTAGAATTCACGTTGTGGCGGCACTGTTGGTCGAACTGAGGGGAGAGTGGGCGTGGTTTATAATGAGCGACGAGAGGTTTTGTATTGAAGTGTATTTCTCGAATTTCCACTCGATCATTGCAGTGCAGCGCGCTTTTCGGTTGCGATACGCAGTGCTCCCAGGCGGACGTGTTCCTGGACGGCAATCAATATTAAACTCGGTAAATGCATTCAGAGCAACAGCATCTGTACGAAGAGTAGCTGAGAGCGTTACACCACCACAAAACGTCGAAAGAGTTGGGCAGCAATTCGACAATCTCCGAAACTCGCAGCTCAGACACACACACTTGCTCTTGGCGTTTCAAGACGTTCTCGTCAACGGATTTTTCATAGTGAACTGAACTTTCACCCGTATGAAATGTGCTTGGTCCAGAAATTGTCAGTACGTGGTTATGTAACATCTTGTGATGACATGATTGCAACCATACCCAGTGAGACAAGTGTTTTCTTTTCTTATGAGGTACATTTTCACCTCAATGTGTGTGTGTAAACAAACAGAATATGCGGCACTGGAGCGACACGAACCCTAGGCAAATTCGCCAGAGACCCCCTGCTCTCAGATCGTGTCACTGTGTGGCACGCCATATCACGAGTAGGCATCATTGGTCCTTACTTTTTCCAGGAAACTCTTCTTGCTGTAACTGTGAATTCGGATCGTTACTTAACTATGCTGCAAGAGTTTTTCAAGCCGGTCTTCGAGGCAATGCAGTGACAGGATACCTGGTTTGAACAAGACGGTGCCACTGCACACACAGTGGGCATTAACATGAATTTTTTGAGGAAAAAGTTTTCTCGAAGGCTTATCTCTTGGGTGGGGGTCAACTGGCCCTCACGATCGCCCGACTTACCACAACGCGATTTTTTCTTTGGGATTTCCTGAAGTCAAAGGTGTATTGCTACCGTCCCAACACCCTGGAAGACCTACAGAAGAATACAAGAAGACAGGCTTGAAAGAGTGCATGAGAATTTCATAAACGACTGCGGCAGTGTGTGGACTGTGAAGGTAGACATTTGCCAGATATACTGTTTAGACCTCGTAATTAGAAGCTTCAATTATTACCCAATATGAGAAAAATAAAAATGTAAGTTTCTAAGTGTTTATTATTTTTTTATGTCAGCAATTTACCACTGTCCACCCCGTATGATAGAGCATTTGAACCAGACAATAGAAGGGCAAGTGTGCATGGGTTTTAATGTCTGTGATTCTTATTAATGGACTGATATCCTCTAAGAAGTTGCTCTGTCGAAGGCACAATGAAAATCAAGCCAACTGACGAATGTGAAAATGAGCATTTAAACGCCAATTACAATCGTATTAAGATCGGAGATCCCTACAAACAGAAATTAAATGTAGGTGATTTTGTACGTATTTCAAAATACAAGAGAGTATTTGAGAAATCAGTTCTCCCATAATGGTCAGCAGAGATATTTACAGTTTCCAAGAACTTACATCTTGCACAACAGCAGCAGTATTGTAACTACTCGTAGCTTTCCTACAGAAACATTATCCAGTAACAGTGAACCAGGCGTCTTCCCCGTAGAATATGTGACAAGGCGAAAGGGGAAAAAGGCTCTGGTGAAATTGTTAGAATTCCCTTCATAGCGTAACGCTGAAGCGGATGATGCTGATTTTTTTGTGTAACAATAGGATAACATTCATGACAGTATAGGTAGTGGTGTTCTTCACCATTTTCCAATATAACTTCCTATCCCTACATATAACTGATGTTGATCTGGGAATAAGCTTGAGGAACGACCCGCGCATGATAATAAGGGAATCTATCTTTCAGACGAGTCCTGCAGACGTGATATCGTGAGCAACACAAATAACGATGTCAGAGGACGTCAAGCTACAGGCAGAACATTAGCCGACTGAACCAAGGAAAAAGGTTCAAGAAGGGATATCGGGATTAGTCAGGGAACTGACGCACTTCCAGAAGGAAAAACAGTGCTCGCAAAACTTAAATTGGATAAAGGGCAAACTTTGAGGCGAATTATGGAAGCAGCTGAAGACTAAGAATAACTAGAAGAAGAAGGATATGTCTCGATGTTTAAAAAAATGTATTTAGCGAAAATAGCCTCAAACGGAAAAATGATTGAACCGCCTAGAGTCCTATCACTTCCATTCAGGTCAGGTGGAATCTTTCCATTCTTAATTCCAGCCTCAGCACGACTTTCAGCGGTTTGTTTCCTAGCCGGTGGCGTGGCATCTATCGCCCGTACAGTGAAACACGTGGAAAGCACACATCAGCAGCTTACCGAAGCCAGAAGGTGTAATACATACCTGGAATCTGTGGCTATTGGGAAAGGATTATATTTAAAACCTCACAGAAAACAGCCTGTATCACTCATTAAAAAAGAAAAATAACTATTTGCTATACTGTCCAAAAAGCCAATTACAAATATGGAGCTGCTTAAATTCGCCGAGGAGTTTTATATACTAAGATTTCATGGAGTGCACATGCAGAATGCACTGCCCGAGACTATATGGAAATCTAATGAATGTGGAATTGTAAATTTAGACTTCACGGGAGAACCTGGCCTCCCGAAATTCTCGGCGTCGCCCTATATTTAACCCTAGAAAGATGTGAATTGCCCTAAATTGTATTAACCTATTAATACAAATGATTGACTTAATCAAAGACACTGTAATAAATATAACCTCTAAACTAAAATTGCTACATTAAATTGTCAAACATTTTGAAATAAAAACAGTCATAAGGTAAGGCGTTGGGTTATCTTCACTCTTCTTTCACTTCATATTTCACTAGAATTATGACAGAAAGAAATACCTGGAATATAAACGAAGACAAAAAGTAAAAGAATGAATACCAAATGTCTTGCCTTTACTGGTGATCTAGGACTACCATTGAAACTCGATGCGTCCTAGAGAATCTTCACGAGTTCACAGTAATAAGTAGCTTCCAGATCTCTCTCTCTCTCTGAAGGAAGTTGCTACTAACCTACTCGCAACTACAAGGTTTTGCATACAGACATAAGATTGACCCCCAGAAATTTTTGAACATTTCTCTTGAAAATGAACAGTCACAACCGCAAGAAACTTCTTTTCCTCTGAGGTTTCCGATTTCGGTCTGTTTTAGACCGTCTTCAGACGTCACGCCATGAAGATGGGCGGTGGGTGTGGACGGATTAGGTGCTACGACTCCACAAAAGGTAACTGCAGTTTCATACTCAGACGAGCACGAGACAAACGCTATAGAAGTACACCATAAAACAAAAAAAAAAAAAAAAAACAAAAAACGACGCACCACGAAGGAATTGTGTCAATCGGACGGATATCGGTAACTGTGAGGTACATGTACAGGTAAACAAATGATAAGAATTTACAAAACGTTGGATTATTTATTCAAGAGCTAGAGCTGAAATAATTGAGCACCTCTGGCTCTTACGTAAGCAGTCATTCAGCTTAGCAGCGATTGATGGAGTTGCTGGATATCGCTGCTTGGGGGTATCGTGCCACGTTCTGTCCATTTGGCTCGTTCGACTATCAAAATCCCGCGCTGATTCGAATCTCCTTGACTGGACTAAAATTTTCTTGAGAGTACCACTTAGAAATGAGCTCTGATGACCGACGAAGACGTGTCTGGAAAAGCCAAAGGCAGTGATGACTGTCGCTCATACGATCGGACAAGGACCTCTTTGGTTGTAGTCAGTAGGAGCCTTAACCGCACAGTGGTACGGCGATAATACCGTACCCCGCATTTTGTTGCCCTTCACGGCGAGCCATCCTGGGCTTACACTTCAACAATAAAATGCCCTTCTGCCCTCTCTTCGCGCTTGCCAAACCCTTGCTTGGCCAGGAAGGTCGCTAACTCTCTTCTCAATTGAGGTCGTTTGGAGCTGTATGGGCAGGATTCTCCAACCAACTTTGGATTTTCATGATGTAACGCGCAAACTGGGTAGCATTTGGCACGACATCCCTCAGGAGGATATCCAGCAACTCTATCAATCTATGCAAATCCGTATAACTGCTTGCATAAAACCCAGTGGTAGACCACCACATTATTCACTTGCGAATATTTTCCTCTTGAATAAATCATTCTTTTCTTCTTTTTTTCCGAGCATAGTCTCATGATACAGTACATTATCAAGCAAGAATTTTGGCAGACTCTCATAACGGTATGTATTAACAGACAGGATTTCTTGGGACTAACTTTAGCGGCGACGATAATAGCGACCAACAGTCACGTTCCATTTGTGCGTCGGCGATGCACATGTCCTCGGCGAGCTTCTGGCGCTCGCCACTGTACCCCAGCGTCGCTAGTGTCCTTCTAGGGACTCAGGATTATTGCAGTCAGCAGCGCCGTCTTGCTCTGTGAAATGAAATTCCCCGCTCGTCAGAGGTCGTTTATTTCTGAGGTGAGGCGGAGCACATGGCAGCCGAGGAGACGCGGGAGAACTCTGGCAAGCGGCAGTGGTACGTGGCTCTTTTTATCCACCTCTCTTTTTAAAGCGGGGAAGCGTATCGACTTGGTTCGAAATAAGCGACCGGAAATATTGGTTTATGTCACTGCGGCAGCTACTCTAGACGGCTCTAGCACGGAAGGAGTTTCGGATGGAGGAAGATGGGATGGGTCGGTCAGGAAGGAAAAACGTCTTCGAAATGTGGCGCAGATACCGCAAAACTTTACTCTGCAGTTTCTGTTTCTGCACGGAAGATTGTGCGTAAGTCTCGCCATTCTACACTGAATAAAGGGAACATTATTGTCTGTGTGTGTCCAGAGTTTTGCAGCATTCTCCAATAGATGACACAACGACATAATTTAAGTTCCTTTCACTCATTCTGTCCATATCTTCTGTGAACTGTATCCAAAATGCAAGTTCTTTGACTGTTGGACGCTATGGAAGGGTTTGAACTCCAATTCGTCGTGAGAGCGCGACGCATTCGAAAAGTCAGTAAGCGTAAACAGAGACCTTAGACCGACTTAAAATACGTGTGCCTATTACATCTTGCATGGCAACTTGTTCCTGGGAGTAGGTATCTGCAAGAACAGACGTCTTGAGTTTCGCGCTTTCAGTGCTTGCTGGCTGCTTGCATGGATCGACTTGAACGACGGGAGTTGCTTCTTCCTGTCATACACTGCAGAATTAATAGTGTAACCACATTTACAGATATCAGATGAAACACGCGTTTGATTAATTATATAGCAGAATTCATTTAAATATCGTTCACATTATAAAATATTTATTGCCATACTGTGTCTCTATTAATAAATTATTTACACTCTGATTATTTATTTTGGGGACGTTGATGCACAGCTTCAGTGTATTGAAAGAACGACATGGAGAAATTAACGAAAACTGTTCCTGTTGGAATTAATATTTATTTCCAGAACCCTAATTTCAGTCAAGCGACTATATAAAGCCGGCCGGAGTGGCCGCGAGGTTCTAGGCGCTTCAGTCTGGAACCGCGTGACCGCTACGGTCGCAGGTTCGAATCCTGCCTCGGGCATGGATGTGTGTGATGTGATGTCTATAGGCGACTGATGACCTCAGAAGTTAAGTCGCATAGTGCTCAGAGCCATTTTGAGTATATAAAGATATTGTGAATTTGTGGCGTACATTTTCCGGTTGGCATAATGTGAAAAAAATTACCGACTGTCATGGTGTTGATCATACTGTCTGGCCAAAGAAATACTCCATATAGGTTAGCTGATGTAAGTCTTCTTTATAGGATAGTGCTCAGAAGTTAGCACATGCATAGAAATGAAGATATCAGTATTAAGTTTCTTAGAGATATACAACTTATAACATGCTTGGCTGTAGACAGTAAAACTTAACACTAGTAAAACTGAGAAAGCTACATAGACCATCAAACACTCATATCATGAACCCCGGATTCGGTTAGGAGTAATATCAAGTGCCACATAAGGCCAGAGGCACGTACATGCTATATGTTCAAATGACTCTGAGCACTATGTTCCCTAGAACTTAAAACTACTTAAACCTAACTAACCTAAGGACATCACACACATCCATGCCCAAGGCAAGATTCGAACCTGCGTCCGTAGCGGTTTCGCGGTTCGAGAATGTAGCGCCTAGAACCGCATATATACAGCGAGAAAAAGCTGATAGTTCGCCTCCAGCGCCGAGCAGGCAGGTTCTTTGTTCCTCGTCTCAGTGCAGTGTCGAACGCGTGTGGGCAACTTTTCCTCAGTCTTGTTTATCTCTTAGTGTGTATTGCAACATTGTTTGGTCCACAGTATTGGTTGTTGTGAGTGTCCGTTACCAGTGACGTAGTCCGTTCATGGTGTATACCGTGTGTTCCAACTAAGGGTGTTTCAAAAATGACCGGTATATTTGAAACGGCAAAAAAAACTAAACGAGCAGCGATAGAAATACACCGTTTGTTGCAATATGCTTGGGACAACAGTACATTTTCAGGCGGACAAACTTTCGAAATTACAGTAGTTACAATTTTCAATAACAGATGACGCTGCAAGTGATGTGAAAGATATAGAAGACAATGCAGTCTGTGGGTGCGCCGTTCTGTACGTCGTCTTTCTGCTGTAAGCGTGTGCTCTTCACAACGTGCAAGTGTGCTGTGGACAACATGGTTTATTCCTTAGAAAAGAGGATTTTTCTGGTGTTGGAATTCCACCGCTTAGAACACAGTGTTGTTGCAACAAGACGAAGTTTTCAACGGAGGTTTAATGTAACCAAAGGACCGAAAAGCGATACAATAAAGGATCTATTTGAAAAATTTCAACGGACTGGGAACGTGACGGATGAACGTGCTGGAAAGGTAGGGCGACCGCGTACAGCAACCACAGAGGGCAACGCGCAGCTAGTGCAGCAGGTGATCCAACAGCGGCCTCGGGTTTCCGTTCGCCGTGTTGCAGCTGCGGTCCAAATTACGCCAACGTCCACGTATCGTCTCATGCGCCAGAGTTTACACCTCTATCCATACAAAATTCAAACGCGGCAACCCCTCAGCGCCGCTACCATTGCTGCACAAGAGACATTCGCTAACGATATAGTGCACAGGATTGATGACGGCGATATGCATGTGGGCAGCATTTGGTTTACTGTCGAAGATTATTTTTACCTGGACGGCTTCGTCAATAAACAGAACTGGCGCATATGGGGAACCGAAAAGCCCTATGTTGCAGTCCCATCGTCACTGCATCCTCAAATAGTACTGGTCTCGGCCGCCATTTCTTCCAAAGGAATCATTGGCCCATTTTTCAGATCTGAAACGATTACTGCATCACGCTATCTGGACATTCTTCGTGAATCTGTGGCGGTACAAACTGTCTTAGACGACACTGCGAACACTTCGTGATTTATGCAAGATGGTGCCCGGCCACATCGCACTGCCGACGTCTTTAATTTCCTGAATGAATATTTCGATGATCGTGTGATTGCTTTGGGCTATCCGAAACATACAGGAGGCGGCGTGGATTGGCCTCCCTATTCGCCAGACATGAACCCCTGTGACTTCTTTCTGTGGGGACACTTGAAAGACCAGGTGTACCGCCAGAATCCAGAAACAATTGAACAGCTGAAGCAGTACATCTCATCTGCATGTGAAGCCATTCCGCCAGACACGTTGTCATAGGTTTCGGGTAATTTCATTCAGAGACTACGCCATATTATTGCTACACATGGTGGATATGTGGAAAATATCGTACTATAGAGTTTCTCAGACCGCAGCGCCATCTGTTGTTGACAATTGTAACTACTGTAATTTCGAAAGTTTGTCTGCCTGAAAATGTACTGTTGTCCCAAGCATATTGCAACAAACGGTGTATTTTTATCGCTGCTCGTTTAGTTTGTATTGCCGTTTCAAATATACCGGTCATTTTTGAAACACCCTGTATGTTCCAAGAAAAGGTAGAGTATCTACAAGTCCACGCTTTCCTTGCAGTCCGGATCTCTGGCACGTTGACACAATTCATAAAACGTCTGATTAGGTTCATATTGCCTATTTTAATTCTGACAAATAAGTCTTTTTCGAAGTGTTTTTGTAACCACTACAAGTAGATGGGCAGCTTTTGGGCCATGGTTCTCAAGTTCCCTTTAAGCTTCGTGATGGTCGCATTAGTATGGTGCTTTTTGCTGATGCGGAACTGGATTATATCAATGTCTGAGAATTCAGTCTCCCTGCGGATATTGACGACAGTTTACTTACAGATGTGCTGCATGCTTATGGTGATGTAAGGGGTATACGACGCGAACACTTGTCTACTCAGTACCGGCTGCATTGTTACAGCGGAATAGATTCAGTGGAGATGGCAGTCAAACGTAACTTCCCTCCCTCTCTACAGGTCTGTGGTTACCGCATTCATACCATCAAAGTGGGCAAATGTGGACATGCTCTCTCTGCCATGGAAGCTGCCACCTTAGATCTAACTGCCCGGTGCGGGTATTTCTATTAAAGTCCTCATCTGAACAGCTCAGAAAACTGATGTTAGCCGAACTCGTTCCTACTGCTCACGAGGCTGGTGGCTCGTCTTCCCCGGGTACAATGGAACAACAGAGGGACGTGCAGCTCTCTGCTCCCGGTTTTACCCTCGCAGCACTGTCCTGAAAATGTTGTTGCCAAGCTGCAATTTTCGCAGTGCAACATAAGAGACCTCGTACACAAGACTGTGAGCAGTCGGATATGTCTACTCCTCACCTACCCCTCCCTGAAGTGACATTGTCGGTTGATGTATCTTGTAGTGCAGAGTCTTTCATTCCTGATAGGGCTGATAGTCCGAAAGCAGCTACTGAGGTCTCTAGTACATAGTATTCCTCGAGCGATTGAGGTAACTCCTCCGGAACCACCCGAGAACGGGGAAGTCGTTGAGCCTTCTGATGTTCCAATGATTCTGAGGCGTCCCTAAAATTGACTGTTCCCTTGATGTCACCCATTCAGGCGACGTCGGACGACCAACTGTTGTTACACTAATGGAAGCGATTGATGGCCGTGAAATCCTACATATCGACCCAGATGTAGTGGGTGCCCCATCCTTGTGTGTCGATCTGAATTGCAAGGGTGCCACCCAACATTTACTCTGATTAATGTTCAGGAACCGCCTACGTCCCCAACTGCCGATTCTGTATTGCCTTCTACTCGTTCTAAACAATGCGTCGAACCTGAGCAGGCGATGGCTCCTAAAAAGGAGGAAACAAAGATGCCATAGACAGGAGTGGAAGCCTCCCTCACCCCCCACCTCCACCCTCTGATTCGTCACTGGACTCGGCAGTGGATCTTGACATTCACTGACGTAATTCCGTTGGTCAGCACCGCGAATTTCGTTTCATTTTGTTAAAGTATGCAGGCTTATACATTTCTGTCTTTGAATCTTAACAGAATGAAATCAGATCTGCACCTCGATTGCGTTACCTATGATTTTTGTGCAGATGTTGTATTCCTACAAGAATTACAATTTACTCTTTTTTCTCTCCCCGGTTTTTGCACTTTGTTTAATGTGGCTCCCGAATGTTTTATGGAGAATGCCTTGTTTTTTAGGGAGGACGTTGCCATTGAAAGGATTGAAGTCGTGGTAATGGTAGATGAATAGGACGTTCATTTTTCACGTGAACTTGATTCTCCTTTATGCACCGTCCGGTACCGGACGCACTTAGGATCGAACCCGATTTTCTAGGGATGAGGTGGTTTATTTGTTACGGAAAAGTCACTAAAGTATTTTGACAGGTGGTTATTTTAACTGTGTGCTCCGTCTTGTTGATCAGTTCCCAAAATTTATTTTTCTGTCGGGAACTGCAAGATTTCACTCATTCCTTGAAACTGCAGGATGTTTGGGCCTGTAAATATCGACTCTTGTCAAATATACCTATTTTACTGCTACTTCTATGGCTGTCGATATCATCCCCGGCAGCTTCACCGACCACAGTACAGTGATTGTTACTTTAAATCACTCGTGACAGTTGGTAAAATTCTTTAGACCTCCTTGGATGCTGAACGTGGTCCACTTGGACGGTCCCTCTCTCGATGAGATGATCCAGAAAGTGTGCGACCGTAGTCTCCATTCAACTGCGTGATACGCCTCTATTTTGGAGTGGTCGGTCCATCTGGCGAATCCGAGGCTCATCCAAACGTTGATAGAGCGCCGGAATTTCGGAGGACGCAAGAATTTTACTATTCTCTCTTACGCAACCTCTATGAAAGTACTCATCAGGCACTGCTACAGATTGCAGATGTCGAGCGTGCAAAGATGCAGTTGTTATGGTTCAAACAGCGTCAAATGGAAGGATGGGGTCCAAATGACGTTCCGACGTAGCGGATGAACTGACTTCTTACCATCTCATTCAACATAGTATTCGTATATGCGTGCATCATGTCTCTCAAAACAGAGGACGACAATGCTCTGACTTAACAAAAGGACATACTGCATGCTCAAAGTGAATTCTTTGTTGGGCTGTATGGGGTACCGCTCCTGTTGATACATCATCCGATTTATTTTTTCAGGCTCTTGATAGTAGACTTTCACCAGCTCATAAGGCTGAGTTTTGAAAAGCTTTTCAATGTAGCGATATCTATGACCTTATTGTCAGATCGCCTTCTCGGCAGTCACTGGTGTTGGATGGTCTGTTTGAGAAGTTTTATGTGAGTTTTTGGCCTTTGTTGCGTAATACGTTTACACCAATTTTGAACAAGGAGTTTTGAAGTTTGTAAAACTGTATTATTTCCTAGAAGTTCTGCTCAGGCAGCAACTGATTCCCCTGATTTCCGTATTAAATTTTGATCATAAGTCTGTGGCGAGGACGCTGAGTATACAGCTGTCTGCGCTGTTGCTGACCAGCAAAGTTGTGTTCCTGGCCACACTATTCCGAGTCCAGTAGCAGGATGACGAGGTATAATATCGGTGGCCGCTGTTCCTTTTGTCTTTCGTGCTCTGGGATTTTTGGCTTTTGACAAGGCGTTTACCAGGTCAGCCATGGCTTCCTGTTGCAGTTACTGTAGACCGTGGGGTTCACAATCGGCGCGCTTAGTGTCTTGGCTAATTTGTTTACTGGTATCCAAATTGCGGTGGTTGTCAATGGCCAACTGACACCTCCTATTACCAACCGTAGAGGTTTTCTTCAGTGAAGTCTGGTTTCAGTGTCAATGTTTGTTCTATCACTCGACTCCCTTCTTCAAAGAATCGTCACTCAATTACAAAGGTAGTTACCGATGACCAAGACCGCCTAGGTGCACGTATACGCGGATAATGTGATGTTGTTACTCAGTTCTCTCGCTGAGATTCTATTGCTCAAGGTTACGTTGGATGTCTTTTTCCTTGTATCAAGGAATACGGAGAAGATACAAATGGTTTAAATGGCTCTGATCTCTATGTGACTTAACATCTGAGGTCATCAGTCCCCTCGAACTTAGAATTACTTAAACCTAAGGACATTACACACATCCATGCCCGAGGCAGGATTCGAACCTGCGACCGTAGCAGTCGCGCGGTTCCGGACTGAAGCGCCTAGAACCGCTCGGCCACCGCGGCCGGCACAGAGAAGATACAAAGACCAACTGTGGGACATGAATGGCGTTCCCTTAACGTCCCTCAGAAAGTTCGGATTCTGGATGTCTACTTCTTTTCGAAAGCATATTCTCTTTCCCGCGATGGTGGCTACGAAACTAGACCAGCTATTTAGTCTCTTCTTATCGAATCATCGCATTTGTCGACTACGATACGAAGTGGTGGCGAGCACGCGTTCTCTCGGAGGTTCGGAACTTCTCGATACTCAAAGAAATGCGTCCGTGTTGTTTGTTTGGTGCATCGTGTTTACTGTCTCTCACGCAATCTACACACTCTAACCTCGGTTATTTTGCTGCCTGCGGCTGGGCAGTCTTGACCTGCCAGTGTGTGTTAGTCGAGTGAATTTCCAGTTAAAACATGTATGTGAATTTTATATTGCTGTCAGGTATCTGAGGGCTGATATTCAAGGCAGCTTCTCACTACTGCATTTTCGTAATTGCGCGAAAGAGGGACTGACTGCACGGTGCTGGTTGAACGAACATCATAGCAAACATTTTGGAATACGGTGTGGGTTCATCTTAGCTTTCCTGTTTTATCATTGGCGGTGGCGACCTGATGGTGTCACGCGCAAACAATCTGTTATCCGCCAATGAGGACGTATTTCGTATTGGGCTTACTGTCACGGATCAGTGTAGTTACGGTCCCGGCAGAGACACGCTGAGACACAGGGTTGTAGCCTCTCCCCAATGTTGTTCAAATGGTATATTGAGCAAGCAGTAAAGGAAACAAAAGTAAAATTCGGAGTAGGTATTAAAATCCATGGAGAAGAAATAAAAACTGTAAGGTTTGCCGATGACATTGTAATTCTGTCAGAGACAGCAAAGGACTTGGAAGAGCAGTTGAACGGAATGGATAGTGTCTTGAAAGGAGGATATAAGAAGAACATCAACAAAAGCAAAACGAGGATAATGGAATGTAGTCGAACTAAGTCGGGTGATGCTGAGGGAATTAGATTGGGAAATAAGTCACTTAAAGTAGTAAAGGAATGTTGCTATTTAGGGTGCAAAATAACTGATGATGGTCGAAGTAGAGAGGATATAAAACGTAGACTGGCAATGGCAAGGAAAGCGTTTCTGAAGAAGAGAGATTTGTCAAGTGTCAGGAAGTCGTTTCTGAAAGTATTTGCATGGAGTGTAGCCATGTATGGAAGTGAAACATGGGCGATAAATAGTTTAGACAAGAAGAGAATTGAAGCTTTCGAAATGTGGTGCCACAGAAGAATGTTGATGATTAGATGGGTAGATCACATAACTAATGAGGAGGTACTGAATAGGATTGCGGAGAAGAGGAGTTTGTGGCACAACTTGACTAGAAGCAGGGATCAGTTAGTAGGACATGTTCTGAGGCACCAAGCGATCACCAATTTAGTATTGGAGGGCAGATTGGAGGGTAAAAGTCGTAGAGGGAGACCAAGGGATGAATTCACTAAGCAGGTTCAGAAGGATGTAGGTTGCAGTAGGTACTGGGAGATGAAGAAGCTTGCACAGGATAGAGTAGCATGGAGAGCTGCATCAAACCAGTCTCAGGACTGAAGACCACAACGACAAGAACGTGTAAAAAAAAGTCCGTCTTTAGCAACTACATTTATGTGGCGCACTGAGGTACAGTGCAACATTTGAACAGTTTGCAACATTTGCTACCAGAAGTACCGTGGCTGTCCATCCGCTGCAGAAACGTCGCTCCGCGCAAACCAGCCACGCTGTCTACTAGTATCAAGACCCCTAGAGCGGTAGCGTCACCAGGAAGAAGAGACACGCGCTTAAGTAACTGTGCAAGAGCACAAGTTGCCAGAAGTCAGACCGTGTCCCGCCAGGGAGTTCCTGCAGAACGTTCGTCGTGTCTTCAAGTCGCCGAGTGAGACAAAAAGAACTGCCGACCGATAAACAGTGGTTAGACTTCAGCAGAAGCAGAACAGTGAATAGAGTTCTCGTGTATGGACAGGGATCGTCTGCCTGCGGATTTAACTAAGTACTATTAATGTTACTTATAATCCGCCTTGACTGCAATTTTTCATTCATATGACCGTTTTCGGTTCATTCTGAACCATCTTCAGATCTGTAACGATATTAGTACTAATTTTCTATTTCACGAAAGCAAATCTTTTTCATCGTATCTAATCAACATCAAATGTACCAGAACGTACCTGATATTTCAGTTACAGGAGTAACCCGTCCAAATCCAGCAACTTTCACATGCTGCGTCACGTCATTTATATTAATTATAACACTATTACCGACATGTGGCGTCTGGTAGATTTGTTACATTCCATTTGCAGGTATTGTATTCAGTAGATTTAATTAACTTTTATCTCCAAAAATACTTAATTAATATCTGTAGACGTCAAGGTTAAAATCTGTACTTATCAAAATTTAAAAATGATAATTTTACTGTTTTTTAATTTTGATGTATACAGATTTTAACCTTGACATCTACTGATTTTAGTTCAGAGAGCATTGTTGAGTCTGTTCATGGAAATAACGCAGGACAGATACGCTAAACATGCGTTCTACAATTGCTGTAACCATCGTTACCAAAGTTGAGTAATATACAGGGAGACACGGAAAAACGGGAACATTTCGACAATCCACTAAAACTAGAAGTGATGAAGGAAAGAAATTGCATTCATAGTAATTGAAACGTTACAACTTTGCCATTTACTAAACATTGATAGCATTTATCATTTTTTATAAATGGGGTTTTCCTGTAAGAATACATTCCTGAAATCTGCTGTTGAGATTCCTCATTGACCGCTGCAACTTCTCAGCTGGGATACTGTGAATTGCATCCCGAATTCTCTGTTTTAACTTTTCCAGGGTCTCGGTCGTTGTGTAGACTTTGCTCTTGAGGTCACACACCGTCAGGTGGCTTGCGGAGTACGGATGTAGATGTAGATGTAGATGTAGCCCACAAGAAAAAAAATCACAAACGAATAAATCTGTCGATCTAGTGGCTCAGGGAATGTTACCAAATCTTGGGAACATACTGTTGCCACACAATTCTTTCACATATGCCATCGATTGCCGTGCAGTGTGTGGTGTCTCTCCTTCCTGTCGAAACCAGGCTTCATGATCTTTTGGAAAGTTGTTCACTGTAGGTGTTACGAAAGTTTTTAACATCTCCACGTAACGATTGGCACAGACAGTTATTGTGTTTCCCTGTTCATTTGCAAAAAAAATACGCTCCGATAATACTACGTGATGAAACATCATATTGTCACTTTGCAAGCGTGGAAAGGGCGCTCATGAGCTTCATTAGGATGCGTATTTGCCCACTAACGGTAGTTCTGTTTATTCACATAACCTGTAAGATGAAAATGTGTATCAGGTGACATTCAAAACTTGTTTAGAAATTCATTGTCATTCTTTACTTTTGTTATCGTTTTTTGACAGAATCCTAATCGTAACCGGTAATCGTTGTCCTTCAATTGTTGCACTATCTGTAGTTTGTGCGGATGAAATTTTCAGTCAAGATGAAGAATTCTGCGAACACTTGCCCGACACATTGCTACCACTGCTCCTTGCTTACGAATTGAACGAAGTGGGCTCTGTAAAATATCAATGTTCGCTGGAGAAAGCACACTTCTTGGTCGTCCTATTGGTTTCTTCTTGAAGGCAGATCCAGTATCTTCAAAGTTATTAATCCAACATTTTATCACGTGTTTTGACAGAACGGCAACGTGACATCCTACATTATAAAAACGCTGAAACTCGTTCTGCGCCGCTACCAAACTATCGTTATTTTTATAAAACATTTTTAAGGCATACGCACACTGTTGTCCGTTCCACTGATCCATGATTACTGAAATGGCGGACTGTCTACCCCTCTAACTGTCACGAACCCGCAGTGCTGCCACCTGCCCATGGCTGCCATTACTCATTTCAAACATTCCCGTTATTCTGTGTGACCCAGTATTTTACTGTTCACTATTTTATGTCACTTTCATTGTGTGTGTGCTGCCCTAGAGTCCACGCATGTCCTACCTGAACGCCCTTGTTGGTGTTTTTCAGCGACAGCAAGTTTTTTTATCAGAGTGCATGCCCCCATCTCACAACAATTTATTTGTGTGTATCAAATTTGTTCCGCCTATTCGTGCTAGGAATCTTCAGTCGTTTACGATACAAACAAACACATTTATTCACACATATTTTCAAATGACATTTGTAATGATTCTTGGCAGCTCATTACAATCTATATCTATTTACAACTATATGGTCCTGTTCTTTATTTACAATCATTTTTAAGTCCTATGTATGCAGCCATTTGTTGTTCTATATTTGCTAAACGCGCTTAGTACTGGTTTCTTCCAATTTATGACAGACTTAAACACTTCGTTGAACATGTACTGTAGCACACTGCACATGTCTCGGTCGCAAGCTTTATGGACAACCGATCATGGGGTCTATAGTGGGAGAGAGTGGACTGGAACACTGTTTGTATGGGTGTGGTTCAAATGTTTCAAATGGCTGTAAGAACTATGGGACTTAACATCTGAGATCATCAGTCCCCTAGGCTTATAACTACTTAAAACTAACTAACCTAAGGACATCACACACATCCATGCCCGAGGCAGGATTCGAACCTGCGACCCCAGCCGCAGCGCGGTTCCGGACTGAAGCGCCTAGAACCGCTCGGCCAATATGTGTGTGTGTTTTGTTTCTTTGTTTTTGATAAACTGTGAATTAGTTCCATGCACTTTGTAGTGGTTCGCAGGGCATAAATGCAGAGGTAGTTGTCAATTAATTTGAATATTATTCTTCGGCTATTGGTATTTTGGCCATTGAGAATATTTTTATTTTTATTTACGGCCTTCTGTATGAACCTGTGGAATCAGCATTCCATTTCTTTTTGTTGCTATGTCATAATACAGCCATGTCTGTTTTTATCCCAGTGTTATGATCATTTTCATTTATTAGATGTTCTGCATATGTGGAGTGGGTACATTCAGTCTTTAACGCCATTGTATGTGCTCTGAAACTTGCGTTAAAATTTATTCCCTTTATCCTAATATATTCAGAACTGCGGTTATTATATGTTAATTCATACGTTCCTAAATTGTTATATTCGCCTTTCTCCTGTATCACTATTTTAGTTTCTTTTTTATTGTGCTTTTTGTATTGAAGGATGTTGTCGTTTTGTGAAGATATTACTAACCTTGCATGTCAGTTCCTCAGGGTGTGCTATTTATGTTTAGGGTGTGTCTGCTGTTGTGTGCCTGCTCTGTAATATTCTCATGTGTTTGTATATAGCAAGTGTTTTTAATCTTTTGTCTTCTGTCAATATTTTCGTTTCAGTGGTGTCACGCAGTTTCTGTACTGTGTTGCTGTTATAGCCATTGCTTTGTGCTGTGGTGATTATAACGTTTAGTTCATCTCCATAGTTCTTTTGGCCTAGAGATATTCTACACAGTCTGTATATCATGTGTTTGACGGCTGTTGCTTTTCGAGAAAGCGGATGTTTTGATTCGTTGTGTATTATCATGTTCATTACTATTTGCTTTCTGAGCCACAAGAAACAGACTTTTTGCAGAAGTAATAAAAACAAAACAAAAATACACTGACACTGATATGTAGACGGTATCATAGGTATGTACTGAACCACAATAATATAGGAACAGTGTACATAAACATTCAGACATTCACTTCACTATAGAAACTGAAACAGAAGCAACAGTACACTGCTTCCACCTCGTTCGCAAAAGCTAACAACATTCTCAGCTTCAGCATTTTCGAAAACGAAACAGCTACAGACATGATAAATCAAAAGGAACCAAACTACCCGCACTTTCAAAAACACCGCAGCCATCAGACAAATGCTGTACAAACTGTGCAGAATATCTCTAAGCAAAAAGATAAAAAAGAACTACACGTGATCATCAGTGTAGCTCAAAACAATGGATGCAACAGCAACAAAGGACTGTAATTTTTACCATTAAAAAGGAATTAGTGAAATGTAGTGCTTGTACTTAATTCTTCAAAAGGAAAGACATGACACAAAGAAAAAATCGGTAAAAACTGCAAACCGTTTGTAAATACTGATCTGTCATATTACTATAACGTAGCTTTAATTAAAAAGTTAGTTTTTAGTACCCTTAAAAATCATATATTGGCTACGTAAAGCAAGCCAGTTTTGAATGAGTACAGTTTTCGTAGCTTCTCTCGAGTTGAAAGTGTGTGTTTTACTCAGCTTTGAGCTCAAGTTTTCTTTTGGTTTCGCTTTGCTTTACTGTTTCCATTTATTGATTTGATCTGACATTCTGAACAAAGGTTGTTTTTTGTCCAACATATAGGCAGTGTTGTCCTGACCTGTACTGTACGTAATTCTTACACAGTGCGGAAGGGCATAGTGACAGTGTTTGAAGACTGTAAGCCAACTGTTATCATAGTACACAGTGATGTATACATTTGTTCTATAACATGTTACCTAAGTACTTGTTTTATGTATACTTGGGATTTGTGGGTGACAGAGAAAAGCACCAAATGTAAATAGCACACTAATGAACTGTGATATTGTGAACTCGGTTTCTAAAGACGAAATCACTACCGTTCGTAAGTCTATGACGAGAATATGGGACAGTGGCGAGCACATATCGAGAACAGTTATCTCACAGTCAACCTAGCATTGTGTTAAGGCATATAGATGTGGACTACAAAAGTAAACTACTAGTGTACGCTTTTCGACCAAGTTTGCACTTACTGGGGATGAGCTCTGCAAAAGGCCAGGGAATGCAGTGCAGAATGATTATTAGTTACCCAAGTATGAAATGCGACGCTCGATCGCACACTCACATAAAACAGTTAGCACGCGCAAGAGTCAGCGAGCCTGTGGCGTGTTTAGCCGTCTGATTTTTGCAGCAAATGCTCGGCGCGTCGTCATTATAGAACTGAACTATCTGTTTCAAAACAATAAGAGTTTCCCAGTAGAGACAGTAACTATGTATATGTTGTGGACATTATTTCTAAACGTGATTCTGATTCTGCGAGCTCATTCATCACAAACTTTAGTAGTTTTAGAAAATATGTGTTGGGTAATGCTTCACAAGGTTTGTTCTTTAAATTTACGTAAAAAGTTTTTTTTTACTTGTGCCTTGATAGGGATTTCTTTCAGTATAAACTGTGTAGACCATACTCTACGTAGTAGTAAATCCACTGTACAACTGTTTCATGCAGCCTGATAATGCTGAACGCTCTGAGAAGACCTTAAGATGCAGGGAGAACTCAGTCCATACCTCCGCCTACTGTTGTGGATGATGACCTTCCTGTCGAGTATCTGATAATTAAGATCCGTCCTACCACAGCCGACGACTTCGCCTGAACCACACCACATGACATCATTACATATCGTCATCGTACAAATGACAAGCCATGGAAACATTCGTAATAAAAACCTTAATACCAGGAACTCCAAAATTACTTAGGCCAAATGCATTACGTTGTGTCGATAACTGTGAATTGCCCACCAAGGCGGTAAGTCTTTTCAAAAACTACTATTATCAAACCATGACTCTGTACGGTATACCATGTTAAGCTACAAAATTCTAAACAATATGTAATGATTATTTGTTTAAACAAGTGTCATGGTAAGAAAATTGCTTCATCTTGATTATATGTCTAATACTATTCACAAAAAATCATAAATACTGTTGGTTATGTAGTCTCATGTGTGAATGCATGTAACTACAACCATTTATGTAGCGACACTGTATTTAAAGAACAATCCCTCAATAATGTGGTTGAATGGCTCCTCCAATATCTGTTGAAGACTTTGTTTTAGCCATTCAAAGGGGCACAGTAATAAATTAATACCCATAGCAAGGTCAGTGATATGATCATTTTCAGGTTCTACCTAAAATACATCGCTGTACTGACTGTATCTGTGACTGATTTTCGATTATCCTCTGTTTTAAAACAAAGTAAGGAGTTTAGGCTTCTATTTGTCACGCTCTTGTCACACGTCTTGCACAATGTAAACATGCCATTTTATTCTTCTCAGTAATTTTATCATTAATTATAGAAGCAATTAACCTGACATATATTTTTACTAGAAAATACATAACTATCCTTTTAGGTTATCAGTCTTCTGACTGGTTTGATGCGGCCTGCCACGGATTCCTCTCCTGTGCCAACCTCCTCATCTCGCAGTAGCACTTGCAACCTACGGCCTCATTATTTGCTTGACGTATTCCAGTCTCTGTCATTCTCTGCAGTTTTTACCATCTACAGCTTTCCCTAGTACCATAGAAGTCATTTCCTGATGTCTTAACAGATGTTCCATCATCTTGTCCCTTCTACTTATCAATGTTTTCCACGTATTCCTTTCCTCTCCGACTCTGCGCAGAACCTCCTCATTCCTTACCTCTACAGTCACCACATCTCAAATGCTTCAATTCTTTTCTGCTCCGGTTTTCCCAACCACAGCCCATGTTTCACTACGATACAATGCTGTACTCCAGACCTACATTCTCAGAAATTTCTTCCTCAAATTAAGACCTATGTTTGATACTAGTAGACTTTTCTTGGGCAGGAATACCCTTTTTGCCAGTGCTACTCTGCTTTTGCTGCCCTCCTTGCTCCGTCCGTCATTAGTTATTTTACTGCCTAGGTGCCGGCACGGTAACTCAGCGTCTTCTGTAGTAAAAACAGAGTTAATGGATCAACGACGAACTGAAAACGGATGTCTTGCGACGTCCGCCCCGAGCAGATGCAAAAGAAAAAAAAGGTAGCAATAATTCCTTAATTTCATCTACTTCGCGGCCGTAAGTCCTGATGTTAAGTTTCTCGCTGTTCTCGTTTCTGCTACTTCTCATTACTTTCGTCTTTCTTCGATTTACTCTCAGTCCATATTCTGTAGGCTTCGATCGTACATTCAATTCAGCAGACCATGTAATTCTTCTTCACTTGCAGTCAGGATAACAATGTCATCAGCGAATCGTATCATTGATATCCTTTCATCTTGAATTTTAAATCCACTCCTGAACGTTTCCTTTATTTCCGTCATTGCGTCTTCAATTTACAGGTTGAACAGTAGGTGCGAAAGGCTAGATCCCTGTCTTACATCCTTTTTTTACTCGAGCACTTCGTCCTTGGTCGTCCACTCTTATTATTCCCTCTTGACTCTTGTACATATTATATATTATCCGTCGCTCCCTATATCTCACCCCTCTTTCTCTGAATCTCGAACAGTTTGCACTATTTTACATTGTCGAACGCTTTTTCCTGGCCGACAGATCCTATGAACGCGTCTTGATTTTTCTTTACTCTTGCTTCCGTTATCAACCACAACATCAGAATTGCCTCTCTCGTAGCTTTACCTTTTCTAAAAGCAAACTGATCGTCGTCCAGCACATCCAAAATTTTCTTTTCCGTGCTTCTGTATATTATTCTCGTCTGGAGCTTGGACACATGAGCTGGCGAGATGATTGTGCGATAATTCTCGCAGCTGTCATCTCTTGAAGTCTCGGAATTTGGTAAATGATATTTTTCCGAAAGTCAGTAAGTACGTCCCCAGACCGATACATTCTACACACCAACGTGAATAGTTTTGTTGCCACTCCCCGCAATGAGTTCAGAAATTCTGATGGAATTTTATATATTCCTTCTGCCTTATTTGATCCTAAATCCTCTAAAGCTCTTTTAAATTCTGATTCTAATACTGGATCCCTGTGTGTTCTCAATCGACTCCTGTTTGTTCTTCTATCACATTGGTCAAGTCTTCCCCCTCATAGAGGCCTTCAATGTACTTAATTATACCTATCCGCCCTCTCCTCTGCATTGAACAGTGTCATTCCCATTTCACTCTTAATGTTACCACTCTTGCTTTTCATTTCATCGAAGGTTGTTTCGACTATCTTATATACTGAGTCAGTGCTTCCAACAATCTCATCTTTTTCTATTTCTTCACATTTTTCATGCAGCCATTTCGTCTTAGCTTCCCTGCACTACCTATTTATTTCATTCCGCAGCGACTTGTATTTCTGTATTACTGAGTTCCCCGGAACATTTTTGTACTTCCTCCTTTCATCGAACCACTGAAGTATTTCTTCTGTTACGCTTGGTTTCTTCGCAGTTATCTACTTTGTTCCTAAGTTTTTCTTCCCCACAACTATGATGGCCGTTTTTTAGAAATGTCCAATCCTCTTCAACTGTACTGCCTACTGAGCCATTCCTTATTGCTGTATCTATAGTCTTAGAGAAATTCAACCGTGTCTCGTCACCCCTTAGTATTTCCGTATACAACTTCTTTGCGTATTGATTCTTCAGCCTATTCTTCATCACTACTATGTTGTGGTCTGAGTCTACATCTGCTCCTGGGTACTCCTTACAATCCAGTATATTTCGGAATCTCTGTCTGACCATGATGTAACCTAACTGAAATCTTTCTGCATCACTCTGCCTTTTCCAAGTGCACCTCGTTCTCTTGTGGTTTCTGAACGGAGTATTCGCTATTGCGGGCTGAAATTTATTACATATCTCAATTAGTCTTTCTCCTCTCTCATCCCTTTTCACAAGCCCATATTCTCCTGTAACCTTTTCTTCTACTGCTTCCCCTACAGGTTCATTCCAGTCCCTCATGACTGTTAGATTTTCATCTCCCTTTACGTATTGTATTACCCTTTCAATATCGCTATGTTCAGCTTGCGATATTGGCATGTATACCCGGTCTATCGTTGCCGGTATTGGTTAGCTGTCGATTCTGATAAGAATAACTCTCTCACTGACTTGTTGACAGTAAAGCACTTTCTCCCCCCCCCCCCCCCCCCCACACACACACACACTGCCTCTCCATCCCAATTGCCGATTCCAAATCACTCTCTCCTTCTACAGCTCCCATGATCGCCCTGTCAGCCCTAAAAAAGACATATTCAGTGTGCTGCAGTATAGGTTGTGTGGAAAAAGAGTATTTAAACGTGACACATGAATTGTATGAAACCTGTACTACGTGTATTTGGCACATGTATAGTAACGAACGAATGTATGAATCGGACATAAAATGGGTGTAAGTAAAAATCACAGTTATGAACAGGGTGAAGGTACAGTGACGGATCTATGATTATGGGATGGTTCAAGTTCTCACCAGCTCTGCAAGGCAGCACTGTCTCGGAAGACAGCTGGGTGAGTACAGGTCCCCCAAGCATTTCTGGTGTGACCGATCTTCATTTCCCGTCGGTGATTGGAAACATGGGGCACCGACATTGTTCAGCGTGGAAAAATTCTGGATTCAAATTCTCCAAATGATGTTAGCCAATCAGAAGGGTCTGTGGCATAGGCGCTCTAGCGAAAATGTCTGAACCAAAGAGTGGCGACACACAATTTTCAGTGTAGCAGTCTTTGGGAAGTTAATGGGCATACTGAAACTGACAGTGGAGAAGCCTTGGCAGGCTTCTCCGGTATTTCAGCGCGCTGAGAGGAATTCTTGGTCGCCACTGTGGCGCAAGTTGTAAATCCTCCCCTCCATGCGGTAGTTTTCTGGACTCGGAGGGGAACAGTTAATCAGTCGAGAAGTGATTGCGAGATCCATTGGCCGAGAGGTACCACAGAGAGAGGGAGGCACCTGGTTTGCAGAATGCCAGACATTTGCCACGTTGGACATTTGCCACGCCGTACATTTGCCACCCTGGACGTTTGCCACTGCGGACATTTGCCACGCCGGACATTTGCCACTCCGGACATTTGCCACGCCGGACATTTGCCACGATTTTACCTCCTCCGAAGGGTTGGGTCTCTTGTCTCCCCCTCCTCCTCCTCCACATCGCTTGCTGAGCCTTTCCGCTGATTTACTTAACATCGAACCAGAATCTCTTTGGATTTTCCGCCACATTTCTAGAAAGAGTTTCATTGTGGTAGCTATTAAATGCATCTAGCATTGAATTCCGCACCAAATTTCAAGCCTCAGTAAAAATTCACCAACCTTGGAGATTTTGCGTTCGCCTAAATTATACTTGCCTTTTTCGGTGCTCCTGCAGCAGCTTTCTGTCGTGTTTTCTTTAGCATGGGGGATCAGTTCCGTCTCTTATTAATTTATTTGGTATGAATCTCTCGAGTGCTGTTGATACTATTTCTTTGAACATAAGCCACATATGGTCTTCATTTACGTAGTTTGGTAGGATTGAGGACTGTCTCTTAGAAAGACGTGAACCGAATTTTTAGTTGCTTTTGTAAATAGATATATTTCGCGTTTAATTTTGGTGAATTTCTTTGTTACGGAATTGAGCCTCGCTACGAGTGTGTGTTCACTAATCCCTGTATCCGTCGTGATGCTCAGGATTATTTGTGGCTAAGAGGTCAAGCGTGTTTTCGTAACCATTTACAATTTGAATGGCCTCGTGAACTAATTGTTCAAAATAATTTTGAAAAAGCATTTAGAACATTTACGGAAGTTGTTTTCTATCTGCAATAGGGTCTGAAAATGTATTTTAGTCATCATACGGAAGGTAGATTGAAGTCAAGGGCAACTATAATTGTATGAGTAGGGAACCTATTTGTGTTAAGGCTCAAGTTTTCTTCGAACTGTTCAGCAACTGTTTCATCCCAGACCATGGATCGGTAAAAGGAGCCAGTTATTAATTTGTTCCTGTTGTCGAATATAACCTCTGCCCATACTAATTCACAGGAACTATCTGCTTCAATGTCGCCTGTGAGCTGGAACAAACATTACATGGTTTTTCCTTAAGTTGTGCTTCTTTTTTCTGTTGTAGTGGAGATAATTACAGCTACGGCTTCTCCCTCCAAAACCTAGGATGCTTTCTCTGTGACCCTGTAAATACCAGAGCTAAACAATGTAGAACAACAACGTACTTTACAAGCATAGCATTCTGTATTACTTCGTTTCCCTATTTCTAACATTTTCAGATTTTACGCCGACTTCAGATGGCATGTTAATCATAGATGTTTTTATTTCTATTTAGTGAACGTATTTTCAGTCATGTTTTGAAAACTGTCCCGTTACACTTTATTAATTAATGTTTCGCCGCAAGGGATATCGCATTTTAGAGAGTAAATGAATATGGAGTATGTCGTTCTTCCTTTCAAACATTTACATACCCATTTCATATTTCCTTATTGTCTTTTGGGCATCCAGTTGTAGTAATTAAAGCAGGCACAAATGCAGTGATCAAAAAGAAATGATTAGCGTACATTCGCATTCTCTTCTCCACCATTGACCAGTTTGTCAGAGATCTGGAGAATGTGATGGCCAGGGCAGCAGTCTAACATTTTCTGTATCCAGAAAGGCCCGTGCAGGACCTGCAACATGCTATAGTGCATTTCCTGCTGAAATGTAGGGTTTCGCAGGGATCGAATGAAGGGTAGAGCCACGGGTCGTAACACATCTGAAATGTAACGTCCACTGTTCAAAGTGACGTCAATGTGAAAAAGAGGTGACTGAGACGTGTAACCAATGGCACCCCATACCATCACGCCAGGTGATAAGCCAGTATAGCGATGATGAATACACGCTTTCAATGTGCGTTCACCGCGATGTCGCCAAACACCGATGCGACCATCATGATGCTGTAAACAGAACCTGGATTCATGCACACAGGTTCGCCGTTGAGTACACCTTTGCAGGCGCTCCTGTCTGTGATGCAGCGTCAAGGATAACCGTAGCCATGGTCTCCGAGCTGATAGTCCATGCTGCTGCAAACATCGTCGAACTGTTCGTGCAGATTGTTGCAAACGTTCCCATCTGTTGACTCAGGGATCGAGAAGTGGCTGCACGATCCGTTAAAGCCATGCGGATAAGATGCCTGTCATCTCGACTGCTTGTGATACGAGGCCGTTTGAATCCAGCAAGGCATTCCGTATTACCCTCCTGAACCCATCGATTCCATATTCTGCTAACAGTAATTTGATCTCGATCAACGCGAGCAGCAATGTCGCGACACAATAAACCGCAATCACGATAAGCTACAATCCGACCTTCATCAAAGCCGGAAACGTGATGGTACGCATTTCTCCTCCTTACACGAGGCATCACAACAACGTTTCACCAGGCAACGCCGGTCAACTGCTGTTTGTGTATGAGAAATCGATTAGAAACTTTCCTCATGTCAGCACGTTGTAGGTGTCGCCACCGGCGCCATCGTTGTGTGAATACTCTGTAATACTAATCATTTGCATATCACACCATCTTCTTCCTGTCGGTGAAATTTCGCGTCTGTAGCACGTCATCTTCGTGGTGTAGCAATTTTAGTGGCCAGTAGTGTAGTTGGCTGAAGTGTAGAAGGCATGAGTGACAGAGAAAATTGCTTTGTCGTTTCTAGGGACAAAACCCCGAAACTTATGCTTGCTGATCTGGCGCGGGATAGCCGCGTTGTCTCAGGCACCTTGCACTGTTCGCGCCCCCCCCCCCCCCCCCTGTCGGAGGGTCGAGTCCTCCCTCGAGCATGGGCGTGTGTGTAGTGCTTAGCGTAATTTAGTTTAAGTTAGATTAAGTAGTGTGTAAGCCTAGGGACAGATGACCTCAGCAGGTTGGTCCCCTAGGACTTTAACACAAATTTCCAGTTTTAATTTATTTGTACCTGCTTTTTTTGCTTGCTAGCTTCTCCAACATTAAATATTGAATTTCATTCGGATGTTATGGTTTCCAATTGCCTCACCTGGAATATAGCACCGTCTTCCTCTTGTTAGAACATAATCAGAAACTAAACACTTTTCTTGAGAGGATAAATAATTTATCAAAAATAATTGTTAAGGCATTCTTATTCTCAGATAACTGATGCGCTTGTTGGTGTTAAGTCACTCGAAGAAAAACACACAAAGAAGACCTGAACTCTTCCATTATCAACAGCAACACACTTTTTTAGCTGAAGGAGATACGTTTTGTATCGCAACTTATTCGACTCCTGTCTTCAGAAAATTGTGCCTGAGCATATTTTATTATGGATGGTTCAAATGGCTCTGAGCGCGTTGGGGCTATGGGTGGTTCAAATGGCTCTGAGCACTATGGGACTTAACATCTGAGTCCATCAGTCCATTATAACTTGGAACTACTTAAAACCTAACTAACCTAAAGACATCACACACATCCATGCCCGTCGCAGGATTCCAACCTGCGACCACCGCGGTCGTCTCTATGGCACCCTTACCAGTTGCGTCTGATTCAAGAGATTGAGAAGTTCCAAAGAAGGGCGGCAGGATTCGTGACTGGTACATTTAGCGTTAAAGAGTGTTACAAATCTCATAGAAAGTTTGAAGAGGGACACACTTGCAGACAGACGTCGAGCTAAACGGAAGGGGCTGCTCACTAAATTCCGAAATCCGATCCTCTCCGAGGATGTAGAGCATATATTATTACCACCAACTTTCAAATCACGCAATGATCACCATTCAAAGATAAGCGAGATTAGAGCTCGCACTGAGGCGTTCAGACAGTCGTTTCTCTCTCGCGCGATCCGTGGGTGCTACAGAGGGGGAGGGGGGGGGGGGGGAGGAATATGACTTCGGCGTGAATCGTGCCCTCCGCCAAACACCGCTTGGCGGATAGCGGAGTATATACTGGGTGATCAAAACGTCAGTATAACTTTGAAAACTTAATAAACCACGGAATAATGTAGATATAGAGGTAAAATTGACACACATGCTTGGAATGACATGGGGTTTTACTAGAACAAAAAAAAAAAAAAAACACCCCATTTGCTGGACGCGTGAAAGATCTCTTGCGCGCGTCTTCTGGTGATGATCGTGTGCTCAGCCGCCACTTTCGTCATGCTTGGCCTCCCAGGTCCCCAGACCTCAGTCCGTACGATTATTGACTTTGGGGTTATCTGAAGTCGCAAGTTTATCGTGATCGACCGACATCTCTAGGGATGCTGAAAGACAACATCCGACGCTAATGCCTCACCATAACTCCGGACATGCTTTACAGTGCTGTTCGCAACATTATTCCTCGATTACAGCTATTGTTGGGGAATGATGGTGGACATATTGAGCATTTCCTGCAAAAACATCTTCTTTGCTTTGTCTTACTTTGTTATGCTAATTATTGCTATTCTGATCAGATGAAGAGCCATCTGCCAGACATTTTTTGATGGTTTGTATTTTTTTTCTAATAAAACCCCATGTCATTCCAAGCATGTGTGTCAATTTGTACCTCTCTGTCTACATTATTCTGTGATTTATTCAGTTTTCAAATTTATACTGACTTTTTGATCATCCGGTATGTAGATGTAGGTTGATTCTGGCAATGTAGGTAGTCGTCAACAAAATATTTTCGCATACGGCTCTTATGGATGAACAACTACTCCACAGCAGATAATTTTCAATGTCCTCCCCCGTCCCCCCGACGAATCTTGGAGACACGTTCCATACACAAAAATAAGTTAGAGAACTCTAGTAAATGTGGGTTCTTAAATGCATACCTTAAGAGGTGTGAGCACTAATCCGTCTACAATCCTTTGAAATAGATCTCATCTACCACAAGGCCTCTGCTTTCTGTACTTTTGGAGTAGAGTGTATTGACTAAAACATTAAAGAAAAGGTATAGAGAAGAGATGTGCTAGAACAGTGAGGCGGATAGTCGTCAAGCAATACGTCATTTCTGCAGATGAGTGTAAGCAACTTACTACTGTACATGTCAGGCATTTTGCTATGATTGATTTTCAAATTAAAATTGCTTTATTTTGTTATCTGTCACGTTCATCCCTTTTATTACAGACTTCAATACTTCACCAAAGTCAACGCTGCGTTGGCCGTCCGTCTCCTGCCACCTAAATACACGTAAATCCTAAACTCCACGCCGAGGGCGTGAGGCGTGCCGAGTGTTGAGTCGCGTGCAGTGGCGGCAACCCGCAGGGACGCGAAGCGATGCTAACGACGTGGACGGCGGGCAGAAATCGCATTGCGACCGGCCGCCTATTATATTAACGCAGCCAGGCAGCAGGATTAGGGGCACTGATCGCGAGGTGGGGGGAGGGGGCAGGTCAGCTGTGGGCTCGCGGCGGAGTAACGTGTTTACCCCCGGCCCATCACGCGGGTAGGCACGATAACTCCATTACCTGCCCCTGTTGTGAAACGAGTGTCGCAACGGGGGGAGGGAGGGAGGGAGTGTGGAGGGGTCGAGGGGGGGGGGGGGGGTGCCGACAGCGAGGCCCATCGCAGTTTATCGACGCCGCCGGGTGCCAGTGATTTCCAGTCATTACCGCCGGGAATCTGCGACGGCCTGTGCCGTGTAGCGACAGCGCGATTTAGCCACCGTTATCGAGTTCCATCTTCTGAAAACCTGGCAGCTCTGCGCGCTACACACCGAATACATCACGCACCGGCACGCCGCTCGTTTCAGATTCCTTTGCTGACAGGCTGTGCTTAATACCTTGAACATGTCTGATTCTGTAACGAAACACCAAACACGAAAGTGAATAAAGTACGCTGCCGGACATTACATCTGAAGAAAATATAGCACGCAACTCAATTTCGAGGTGATGTAGGGCTATACAGGGTGCGATAGTCAGTACGGAATGCTGCAAGCCTTGGTAGCGATAGTCAGCCTGAACAAGTAGGTGATCGAGATGAACTGACAGGTACCACTGGTCGTCATTCCAGGGTACTTCGGCCTGTAGTGCCACTTCCTCGGACGAGGCACAAAAATAAAAAATTGGCTCCCGATAATCCAAAGGTCCCCCCCCCCCCCACCCCACCCCCTAGTCCCAGATTCCCAGAAAAGTGAATAAGAGAACTAAGTTCCACTTATCACTATTATTAGGACAATAACAAGTAATTAAATCAGGAATCTAAGACTTGACAATTTAGCAATCTACGAAAGAAAGATTAAATTAAAGTAAAATTAAAATCAAAGTCATAATAAATTGAAAATTAGCATAAGTAGAAACAACGATCCCAAAGAATACTCCGTGTGTGTACTCTTTAGTTGGTTGGTTGGTTTAGGGGGAAGGAGACCAGACAGCGAGGTCATCGGTCTAATCAGATTAGGGAAGGACGGGGAAGGAAATCGGCCGTGCCCTTTGAAAGGAACCATCCCGGCATTTGCCTGGAGCGATTTAGGGAAATCACGGAAAATCTAAATCAGGATGGCCAGACACGTGATTGAACCGTCGTCCTCCCGAAGTACTCTTTGGGAATCATGAGTAATGACCAAGTATAATTCAATGCATTGTCACTACGTTAAGAGAGTTAGCCGAAGCAGGTCATACATTTGAATGCTCGTACATGTAGGCGCGCTTAGTGTGTTTTTTGAGATTGAATAATTGCGATCTGTTATGACGCAGTAATACGATCTTCTGACTTCAAATATCACGGCATTAGAATTCGAACGGAGGACTTTTACCTACTAGAATAAAGTGAGCTTTTAACTAGATAATTGAAATAAACATTACTTACACAGTGATTTAGGCAACGAGCACTGATAGACAATTTTCATTTGTAATAGCCAGTGGTTTACGGAACTTCAGTGATAGGTCCGAAGCATATAATTTAGATGGCCCCAACACCTGGCAATGGTTTTTTCTCAAGGTTCGGTTACAAAGTGAATCATATTGTGCAATAAAACACCCTCCCGTGCCAAGTCGTGCATTTGTGATTTAAAATTTTATCAAATTATTGACATGAAACTCCCGAGTAATAATTACGCCCACCGATAGTATTTAACTGTAGCGCTCGGCGCTTGTGTAGAATCTTTGACTCAAATAACTTGGCCACTGTTACGATTTCTTAGATACTTGAAATTACTACCAGATTGTAGGGAATTTGTTGTGGATGTGACTGTATTGGTTTTATCATTAATATTTCATCATTAATCAGTCAAACATCGATTACGAAGGATTAATTACGATTCTTGGTCAAGTAAATATCTCACCCACGTCGACATTTCGGTTCAGGACTGTTACTTTGTGTAACGTCCTCTTCGTAACTTGATAACGATCTCAACACTATACCGACTGTCGCCGAGTTTTAGCAGAGGCCAAGTACAAATGAAACTAAATCATCAAGAAGAAGAGCCGTTATACGCCATACGCCAGTGTTCGTCAATAGTAGTGAGTGGGTGAGACACTCGAAGAACGCTCTGTGAAAGGCAACAATCGAACACCCTTTAGTAGGGGACGAGCAGCATGCAGTCTTGCGTTATCTTGTTGAAATATGCCACGAAGCCCTCATGTAACGCTCTAAATTGGTATATGGTAACAAAAGTGTGACGTAAAATTTATCGTTAAATGAATTAATTTGTTACTTTCCGAGCACCAGAGACCGAACACACAACCGTTAATTTAATGGTTCGACTACTCGGCTAGGACTCTGGTTGTGCACTATTGCGCTATGTCCTAATGAAATCTTCCAAATCGTGGTAGCCCAGTGTAAGGAACAGCAAATGAATAAATTCCAAAACGTAAATAAATATGATATATGAAATAAAATGTTATACGAACAGACAGTCAGGGCAAGGATATAATCTGACAGATACAATATTCAATATCAATTTCGGTTATCACAAAACACACGTATTACTCAGTAGTGCCCCTACAGGGATTAGCACACTCCAAGGCAAAAAAAGAAGAAAAATCACGCACCACGAAGGAATTACCCGATTCAGACGGAAATGGGGAAACAAAGAATTTTTACAGTTGATGAAAAAATTGGATGATGAGAAAGAACTTCACAAATTGAGCAAGTCAATAACGTGCTCGTTCCCTTCTGATCTTTAAGCAAGCAGTTATTCGGCTTGGCATTGACTGATGCAGTTGTTGGATGGCCTGATGGATATGGTACCGGATTCTGTCCAATTGGTGCTTTAACTCGTCAAAATCCCGAGCTAGTTGCAGGGTCCTACCGGTAATACTCCAAACGTTCTGAAGCGGGGAGAGATCCAGCGACCTTCCTGGCCAACGTAGGATACGGCAAGCACGAAGAGAGGCATTAGAAACTCTCGCCCCGTGCTGGAGGGCACCATTTTGCTGAAATTTAAGCCCAGGTTGGTTTGCAACGAAGGGCAGCCAAACGGGGCGTAAAATATTGTCGACGTACCGCTGTGCTGTAAGGGTGCTGCGGATGGTAAACAAAGGAGTCCTGCTTTGAAAAAAAATTGCACCCCAGACCAACACTCCCGGTTGCGGGAGCTTACGGCAGACGATAGGCAGGAGTGCCTCCAGAAACGTTTTCGCTGATCATCGAGGCTCATTTCGAAGCGGGACACATGCTGAAGACAATTCTAATCCAGTCAGTGAGATTCCAGGCCGAATGTGGCCGACACCTCTGCAAACTGTATTGTTGGTGAAACTTCCTGGCAGATTAAAACTGTGTCCCGGACCGAGAAGCTGTGAGGCCGGTCGTGAGTCGTGTTTGTGTAGCTCAGTCGGTAGAGCACTTGTCCGCTAAAGGCAAAGGCCCGCAGTTCGAGTGTCGGTCCTGCAGACAGTTTTAATCTGCCATGAAGTTTCTTATCAGTGCGCACTCCGCTGCAGAGTGAAAATCTCATTCGGGTATTGCTGGTGTACAGAGATCAGTGGTAGTCGGCACAAGGAGGTCCTTGAGCTCAACCCCATTTCTATTAATGGTTCTCGTGGTCACTGAAGCATCAGTAGCACGTCGGACAGATGATAATGATGAATTTGGGGATCTGAGTGCCTCTCTAACGATTGCTCGGTATTCACGTTCTGTCGCCTCTCTAGGCTGACCGCTTCCTTCTTGAAACTGTGTTTGGCCACGGCTCACGCATTCTTCCAACGTCATCGGATAGTGGCTTCGCTCCTGTTCAAATGTCGAGCGATTGGACGATTACTCTAACCACATTTTTGTGCCCTACTACACGTCCTCTGTGAAGCATTGACATCAGCGTATATTGCTCACGCGCCTGTCTACGACGGATATTTACTGTCCAACTTAGGACATGGTATGAAATTTGCAAAAATATTATGCCGTGGTATTGACATCTCACCCGTTTACTATCCTCGCCAGCTGCATCGTGAAATTGTGCTGCAGAGTCACACTTTCATCCACCAACCGCCAGAGTTTACAATTTTCCATTTTCCGTCGATACCTGTATGAATATCGATTTGCAAAAATGGTTCAAATGGCTCTGAGCACTATGGGACTTAACATCTGTGGTCATCAGTCCCGTAGAATTTAGAACTACTGAAACCTAACTAACCTAAGGACATCACACAACACCCAGCCATCACGAGGCACAGAAAATCCCTGACCCCGCCTGGAATCGAACCCGGGAACCCGGGCGTGGGAAGCGAGAACGCTACCGCACGTATCGATTTGCAACCAGTTTGCATACCTCCTTCGTGGTGCGTCGTTGTTTTTTCGTTTTTCCTCTTATAGTGTGTTTACCCAGCGAAAAAATATAGGAAATAGCACTAAAGTAAGAAGGGCGTACAAAGGCAACGTCTAACGTGCCCCAAAGGCATTTTGCAGTGCACCAGAACGTTAACCTGAACACATTCTCCACCAAGCCGTTCACTCAAGTCCATCTGAATACCAGTTGACGAACAACAATGTTTAGTATCAAATGTCTACTGTGACTTATAGGGAATACACCTTATCAAGTTCCAAACGGACGTGCTAAGGTGACTATGTCCAGTCTAGCCGCACCCCACGCTAACACTTTAACACACGTGCGGCTTGTAGGCCTCACTAGCTCTTACAACTTACAGAGCCAAGAACTAGGATCAAATGGCCCAGGTACTATCCCTAACTAGATGACGTGACTGACCTCCCTAGTCAAAAGAGTTATTGTATTCCTAACCACCATTCAAAACACAATTCTATAGAGGTTTTCAAATATCTGAGTATATACAATTTACATTTCTGAACAGCAGTGTCTGAACACCATTTCTTTTCAGATACACGTTCCTAAAATACGAAGATAAAGCGGAACACCGATTCCTAGTCAACAGACAATTTTTTTTTTCTCATGCGGTTTGTGCAATACGTTCTTCATGTAATTTCCTAGCAAACGCTAATCGACACGTTCCTCTTTAAACGAGTATGGTCATTAAAATGTAATGGTATACACAATTAATGTGTAGTGGCTAACCTTTTAGCGTACCTGCGCAGAAATCTTTGTTTTTACAACACACTAATCTTAACATGTTCCAAGAACCAAATCATTACATCTCATTGGTAAGACCCACCGTATTCCACACATATGAAATCCTGTTGATGAACATGAAGGTTCCACTCACTAAAATAGATCTCAAGCAAAAGCAAATCCTAAGGAGAATACTAAGGGAAATAAGAGAACAGGATGGGACTCTCAGCATGAGATACAATAGTGAGCTGTACAATCTGCAACAAGATGTAACCACATACATGAGAAAAAGGCAACTCGCTTTCTATGGACATTTCACCCCCACGGACAAAGCACATTCATGAACACGATTTTCATGGCGACGGGCAGAGGGAAAGTATCGAAGAACGAGTGGATTATCACAATGAAGTCAGACCTGGAGGAACCTGAAATTCCAATGGAAACTTTATTGGAATGGTCAGAATTCCGACAGATCACTCTGAAAGGGGCTTTTCCAGAGTACCTTACTAGAAAAAAGAGAATAGGAATCAGCCCACCAAAGTGTACAGAGGAAACTTATTCACAGCCAGAAAATAAAAGCTTTTTGGCATGGGAATAAACAGAACATTCGCGTAAGAAGTCAAAACAAGCCCTGTGATACTAAGGGGCAAAAATAAAAAAAGAATATGGCACAAACATGATAATATATCTATGACAATCATCTCTGTAGTTTATCTGGAAGCGAGTTTAGTGCTTTTGGGGAATGTGTGTAATGCGAGATTCAGGACTCCCAGGAACACCTTCAAATCTTTACATATGTTTTTCATGGGTTCCACTTTTAGCAAAACACAAGTTTGTTTTTTATTCCATACATGTTTCACTCCTGTGTGAGTGTTTGTGTGTGTGTGTATGTGTGTGTGTGTGTGTGTGTGTGTGTGTGTGTGTGTGTGTGTGTGTGAGAGAGAGAGAGAGAGAGAGAGAGAGAGAGAGAAAGAAAGAGACAGACAGAGATCAAAATTATTTCTCATTTGACGATCAGTTCTACTCACCAGAAGACGGGCTTTCGATGGGGTCACCAGTCAGTGTACTCCTAGCCAACATTTTTCACAGTGACGTTGAAAATAAAATATTTGTATCAATAATAAGATGCAAACAAAACTGGATAATATACTGGTATCATTACGTAGATGACATCATATGCCTTCTAGATGAAACACCCAGTCGTATCCAACAACTATACAGTGATATAAGCAAAGTATACCATAGAAACAGAGCACGAGGAGAACATAAACTCCCTTGACCTCGCAATATACAGACACAACAACCACCACCAGTTACCATATTAAGGAAACTGACCACCACCAGCACAGCCATTCATAAACATTCTAATCATTCGATTGTGCTCAAACTACCCACCTTCCAATATATGCTACACCGACTGAAGAAAACTTCACTCACTGAAAAGAACAATGAGAATGAAATACAGACAATCAGACAAATAGCTGTAAATGGATACAACACAAACACTATTGATAAACTGAACCACAAAATTAAAACAAAATTAAAAAGGACACCTGACACACAAAAACAAGAACCTCCTCAACAAATTACAAACACACATATGAGCACACATGAACAAGAAACACCCACAACGGCAAACAAGAGGTTCACTCTCACATACGAGCAACAACAAAGCAGCCCACAGAATATGGAACTTACTTTAAAAAAAGGGCTAAAAGTAGGCTACAGGGCCGGCTGGAGTGGCCGAGCGGTTCTCGGCGCTACTGTCTGGAACCGCGAGACCGCTACGGTGGCAGGTTCGAATCCTGCCTCGGGCATGGATGTGTGTGATATCCTTAGGTTAGTTAGGTTTAAGTAGTTCTAAGTTCTAGGGGACTGATGACCTCAGAAGTCCCATAGTGCTCAGAGTCATTTTAGCCTACAGGACAGACAACTCAACACAGAGAAAACTAAGAACAACCAACACAAGCACAGACAAACACAACACATTTGGTATTTACCAACTAACATGTCAGGACTCCAAATCACTTTATATAGGACGACAAGCAGAAACTTTAGTATCAGATACGCAGAACACAGATGAGCATTAAAAAGTAAGAGTTATCAATCCATATTTGCTGAAAACCTTATGGACAGGAAACATACCCCAACAAACTTCAATACTGACTTGAAAATTCTCAAATGCAGCAACAGCCCCCCACAAAACTTAACTCAAGAAAATGGTAAAATACAAAAACTCATAATGGAAGGAAAACAAGTGACAAATAAATACACAGCTCTCTGCAGAGGAACTCTGTTCTCTGTCTTCAAATAATTGTCATATAAGACCTACTTATAGAGCTATCTACCCCCCTCCCACCACACACACACACACCACACACACACACACACACACACACACACACACACACACAAATCTTCAAACCTGCTGTCACTCTCTCTCTCTCTCTCTCTCTTTCTCTCTCCACTTAAAAAAGGGAGTAATAATAATAATGACGAAATACTCAAACCTACTCCCTCTCTTTCTCTCTCTCTGTCACACACACACACACACACACACAAAATGAACAGACACCTCTGAAAGATTTAGAACAACTGCCAGAAACACCTACAACTGTTCCACTGTCAGCCATCTTATTTTGACACTTTAAACTCCTGTCCACCATGTTTGTTTTTACAGTGTAAATAGTGAATCAGTGACTGTTACATCTCAATATATATTGCTTCACAGTGAAGAAGATGGGAAAAAAAGTAAACATAATAAGTGAAACGTAATACACTCCTGGAAATGGAAAAAAGAACACATTGACACCGGTATGTCAGACCCACCATACTTGCTCCGGACACTGCGAGAGGGCTGTACAAGCAATGATCACACGCACGGCACAGCGGACACACCAGGAACCGCGGTGTTGGCCGTCGAATGGCGCTAGCTGCGCAGCATTTGTGCACCGCCGCCGTCAGTGTCAGCCAGTTTGCCGTGGCATACGGAGCTCCATCGCAGTCTTTAACACTGGTAGCATGCCGCGACAGCGTGGACGTGAACCGTATGTGCAGTTGACGGACTTTGAGCGAGGGCGTATAGTGGACATGCGGGAGGCCGGGTGGACGTACCGCCGAATTGCTCAACACGTGGCGCGTGAGGTCTCCACAGTACATCGATGTTGTCGCCAGTGGTCGGCGGAAGGTGCACGTGCCCGTCGACCTGGGACTGGACCGCAGCGACGCACGGATGCACGCCAAGACCGTAGGATCCTACGCAGTGCCGTAGGGGACCGTACCGCCACTTCCCAGCAAATTAGGAACACTGTTGCTCCTGGGGTATCGGCGAGGACCATTCGCAACCGTCTCCATGAAGCTGGGCTACGGTCCCGCACACCGTTAGGCTGTCTTCCGCTCACGCCCCAACATCGTGCAGCCTGCCTCCAGTGGTGTCGTGACAGGCGTGAATGGAGGGACGAATGGAGACGTGTCGTCTTCAGCGATGACAGTCGCTTCTGCCTTGGTGCCAATGATAGTCGTATGCGTGTTTGGCGCCGTGCAGGTGAGCGCCACAATCAGGACTGCATACGACCGAGGCACACAGGGACAACACCCGGCATCATGGTGTGGGGAGCGATCTCTTACACTGGCCGTACACCTCTGGTGATCGTCGAGGGGACACTGAATAGTGCACGGTACATCCAAACCGTCATCGAACCCATCGTTCTACCATTCCTAGACCGGCAAGGGAACTTGCTGTTCCAACAGGACAATGCACGTCCGCATATATCCCGTGCCACCCAACGTGCTCTAGAAGGTGTAAGTCAACTACCCTGGCCAGCAAGATCTCCGGATCTGTCTTCCATTGAGCATGTTTGGGACTGGATGAAGCGTCGTCTCACGCGGTCTGCACGTCCAGCACGAACGCTGGTCCAACTGAGGCGCCAGGTGGAAATGGCATGGCAAGCCGTTCCACAGGACTACATCCAGCATCTCTACGATCGTCTCCATGGGAGAACAGCAGCCTGCATTGCTGAGAAAGGTGGATATACATTGTACTAGTGCCGACATTGTGCATGCTCTGTTGCCGGTGTCTATGTGCCTGTGGTTCTGTCAGTGTGATCATGTGATGTATCTGACCCCAGGAATGTGTCAATAAAGTTTCCCCTTCCTGGGACAATGAATTCACGGTGTTCATATTTCAATTTCCAGGAGTGTATAACGTTCAAGCTTACAGTATTTTTACCCTTCAATACAGCGCAAATGTTGCTTATAAAAAATATGTTTGATGTTACAGCAATTTATGTTCTCATTTACGCACAATGGAGGCTTTCCCTTTCACCGGATATATATATATATATATATATATATATATATATATATATATATATATATAGCCATAACAAGTTTCAAATCGAAATTTTCGATTAATTTCGCTTAAATAATTTGTCTACTTTAAGGTGTATGTGATTGCAAATGACAAACTGTGAAACGAAAGAGTCACTGTAGAACCGAAATACATCAGGAAACCACACCAGGAAGGTATGAATTCATAATTTTGTTTGTTTCTTCAAATATCTGTAATCACAATTTAAAAACTAATATTTACAAGTATACAAATAGTAAAGAACATTCCTTATCTTTAACAGTCACCAAATAAATACCCACTGCTGAAACCGCAATGAAACATATGTATGGGATAAGAAACAAAACTGTGGTTTGCTAAATGTGACCCCATCCAAAAACATATGTATTGTTAAAGCAAACACGGGAAAAAGGACAATCAGTCTGAAGAAGATTACTTAAAAACTTTTTTGTCGCTGAATTAATTTAATTGCAAAGAGAAAATTTTCAGTTCTTTTTTTTAGCAAGATTCACTTCACATACGCGCCATGTGGGAACCATCTGTGATCCAATAAAGGTCGACACGATTACCGATCTCTTGTCAACATGTTTCCAAAGACTGTGGCTGTTGCTTGTTCAATTTTTCTTTTCAATTCACCTGGACGAGGGGAGACACAAACCATGTCGTTTACATTACCCCATAAAAAGGAATCGCTAGTGGTGATTTCCGGGGACCTAGGAGATATGTGAGAGCAGATGTTGGTCTGTTGCTCCACCATGAACAATTCAACAATTGGGTAGCTCTGTGTTAAGAAATGCCCTAACATTACAGTGAAAATGTGGGGTGCAGAAATCTGACTGAAAGCAAAGTCATCTGATTCTCTTAGCAACAATGGCATTAACCAGTACTGCAACATCAGAAGAAAGAACTCTCCAATAACACTTTCTTCTTCAGAGAAGTATCCCCGTAAAGTTTCTTGTGAGGCATGACACAAAAAACATTTACTTCGGAGACCCTCGCTCGTGGTCGAGAATGTTATGTGGGCTGTGTGTTCCCCAAATCCTGCAATTGTGGCTTTTTACTTTCCCATTTGTATGAACTGTTGCCTCATACGGAAAAGTTATCGAATTCACAAAACCATTGACTTAGACCTGCAATGTAAAGCAAAATCTTTAGTACTTTCATGTCAATTTGTTTTACGCAAAACACGTCACGCAGTCGTTGCCGATATTTACAACTCACGTGAAGGTCTGCATTGAGATTTTGATGAATTTCTTGTAAAACTTTCACTCACTCGTTCATTGTCATTTGCATTCACACATGGCCAACCACTTCTATTCTTGTCACACAAACAGCCGGTTTCCACGAATTTTAGGTGCTAACTGCAGTGTAGCGGTACCACCGTTTAGGATAGGGAAAGCTAATTTTGTGCAATATTCTGAGCGCAAGTTACAGCCAGGTGCGGGCCGAATTGCAGCGAGTTACACATACCAGCAGTTACGAAGTAGAACAAAGGCGACAAGGTCGTCAAATTGCTGAAAGAGTATACGAAACGGTTTTGCATGTCGCAAATCACAGGCAGAAGAGGACCACTGGCCAACCAAGCGAGTTATGAGTAGGTGACGCGAAGCGGTGCATATGGCAAAACAGAGGCGCACAGCCACGTATAAATAGGTACGGGTTTCTAACGACATTCGTTCAAATGTGGTAGCTCTCCTGGACAGCGGGGTGTGTCACATCACCAGCTACATGCAGCAGCAGATGAGGCGCAAGTATTCCAGTCCACAGCTGGTCGCTGGTTCGAACCTCTGAGGCCGACGCGGGGTCTGTAGCCAGCCAGCAGCCTGCGACTCCACACCTTGCAACACACGCCGGAGGCATCCCAAGGCGAGGGCTGCAGATTCGGACCCCAGATCGCAGGTGCTTGTTGTCGCCGGGATCTCAGCCATACCAGCGAGAAGCACGCAGCTGGCCACCTGAGGCTCACACCAAGCGGAGCTGAGTTGGCGGCGACGCAGACCACTGAGCCCACTGCTGGCATCCTGATGGCGCTGCAACTTTGCTGGTGTACAAGGCTGACCCTCAGTGCACGCACGGGTCACTGAGGCAGCAATTCCGCACCAAGCCTTTCCGCAGACGGTGAAGTGGTGGCCTCAGCATTGTGAGACCCAGTGACAAAGACCAAGGGTCTGTAGTTGGAAGCAATAAATCCCTTGAAAATCTCAGACGAGTGTTAATACTGTGCCTTCTGCCTCCTCCTGCTACATCTGGCCATCCTGATACATTCGGTGGCAGAAGTTGCAACTACATTTGGTGTCAGAATAGCGGACATCGTCTGTCCAGTATGACGTTCGAGCCATATGTCTGCATTACATTCACAAGATGTGGTGAGTTTTGACGTTTTCTTTTCAGTATTGGTTTCTTCCCTTTGTGTGTTTTTGAGTATGGCTCATGGCAGTCCATTTTAGATGTTTTGCGTAGGCATATTATTTTTTTATCAGAATAAGTGTTAGTGTATTTGGGGCAGTAAGATTTATCATTTTTTTAGTGGCGTTAATTACTTTTGTATTGGTTTGAGTGTGATGTTACAGAGTATGATGATACTGAGGTGTAGGGAGCTTAAATGTTTTGTTTGAGGACTAACTGGGAACGAAAGCAACACATGGGCAGTCAGGGACGCAAGCTGTGTTGGAACCAGAAGTGGGACAGATTTTGTTGGGAATAGTAGCACAATTGACAGCAGACAATACGCAGGTGGGAAATGAATTAACATCTAGAAGTGAGCAGGAAACTGCATCAGATCAGTCGTTGTTGCCTAGGGTGCAGGAGATTGATCCATCTACCGCGAGTTTGATTATTCAGTTTTCTGGCCTGGCATATGAGTATGTGCGTTCGTTTGTGGAGAACTTGTAGACTTCAGTGGTGAAGAGTGGTTGATCTGATGAGCAGTTGTGACATATAGCCAAGATTAGATTAACAGCTGAAGCGAAAACATATGTAAGGTGTTGTGAAGCCTGAGGATGGCAGGGAAGTTTAAGCAATTAAAAGAAGCGCTTTTAGAAAGGTAAAAAAACCAGAATAGCTCTCGGTACTTTAGAGACTGGTTAAGTACAATTTCAAAGAGGCAGGGGGAGACGACGGAGAAATTTGCGGACAGGATAAGGGAAATTAATGAGTATACTTACGAGTTGGGTCAGAGCCATGAAGCGAATAGTGTTCTGTTGCAGGAGGCCGAGCAACGGGCACTTGAGGTATTTTTGAGAGGGTTACCGGCGCATATGTCATGGAAAGTGAGTGATGGGACTCCGAAAGATTTGTATTCGGCCATTCTGCTGGCTATTCAGTGTGAGGAAACAGATGTGGCAACAGGGGTACATGAGAGGCAAACAGCGTTTACAGCGGATGTGAAATGTTTTAAGTACGGTCGTATGGAACATGTGCAGAGGCAATGTATCCAGTCACCGAGGAATAGAGGAAAGGGTGGAAATCGTAGCGGGGAGGATGGAGAAGTGGAGATATGAGTGGCGGACAATGGTTAAATGGCAGAGGGGCCCCAAGACCCACCTAAGGACCCTCCATTTAATTTCAGTGCTACGAATACGAATGCAGAGGTAGAATGTTCAGTGGTAGGATCTATAGGAACTAAAAAGTTTAATATTTTGTTGGACACAGGGGTGCAAATGTCAGTGGCTACTGGGAATATAATGGGACGAAGGATGCTAGACCCACCACGTTATTGGTAGCGTGGAATGGGGGATAAGAAGGTCACGCCTTTGGGGTCGGGGACAGTTGACTTTCGAATAGGGAAAGTCCGATTTAATGCTTGCATAGAGGTAGTACCCTGGGTAAGCGAGGGCTACGACATGACCCTAGGAGTAGATTTCTTGCATCAAGATCATGCCAAAATTGACCTTGAACACCGAACTGTGGGACTAGGTAGAATTTTATTTCAGATAGGGGAAACTATTGTCAATGCAGAGCTGTCGCGAGGGGCGTTGAACGTAATGAACAAACCAACTGAACTGCGTACATGAGCATTAACGCTTAATTCGCATTAGTGTGTGTCTAGTGGCACCGGGAAGTCGCTTTGGGTAAGTGTTGAGTTAAATCTACCTGTGGGTGCAATATGTGTTACTGAACCATCGGAGGATAATGGAGTTTTGGGTCCATTGAGTTGTTTTGTGAAACGTAGTGTTGTACTCGTACAAGAGGGGAATGACAGGCGAATAGTTCCCGCGAACGTGGATAATTTTAGCGCTGTGGACGCGAATTTAAGGAAAGGATTTTTAGTAACAAATTTGTATGTGCCAAGTGACGATGACTGGTGTTCCAGAGATAGGCGAAGTGATCAACCACTAACTGCATTGCGTGACAAAATTAAGCATTTGAAAGGAGGAGAAGGAGAACTTATGGAAGAATTATTGTGGGAATTTAAGGATTTGTTTTTTCCACAACGGCCGTTACAAGCAACTGCATTAGTTCAAAGTAGGATACCAACAGGGAATGAAGCACCTATTTACCGTAAACCATAGAGAATACCGAGGTAGTTGCAGCTGACTGGAGGATTTCATTGACCAGCAGCTTGCGGACGGTATTATAGAGCATAGTTATAGTTACTGGGGAGCAGGCATTGTCGTTGTGCCTAAAAAATCTATGGATGGATCTAAGAAATACAGGTTCTGTTGTGATTACCGATACCTCAGTAATAAGACAGTAACGGACACATGCCCCATACCAAACATATTGGACACTTTGGAATACTTAGGACAGTGCCAGTACTTTTCTACGATGTGTTTGACACGTGGTTATCATCAGTTAGAGGTGGTTCCAGAGGATCGTCCAAAAACTGTTTTCTCTACTCCTGGAGGCCATTAGCAGTAGCATAATCTATGAAATCACATATTTTAAATGTTATTTATGCGGGAGAATATTTCGGGTGGTGACAGATCATGCTACATTAAAGTGGTTGTTGAGGTTGAAAGATCTGTCCACTAGACTCACTAGATGGGCTGAGAGGCTTAGTGAATTCGACTACAAAGTGGTGCACAAGCCTGTGAAGAACCACAGTAATGCGGATACACTAAGTAGGAAGGTGGCAAAAGTAGTGGTAAGGCAAGAATTACAGGATGGTGACAACGACTGTAAATTGTATCCGACACAGTCACTATCTAATATGTACGACGGTCTTCTGTGCAGGGAAACGAAGTTACAGCCAAAGGTAGTGCGAGCGAGCGAAATTGAAGGCTGAGGTTTTAAAGGAAGCACATGTTCACGTGGATCAGTTTGTCAAGAATTGTATACATGTGCGCAGAGAGCAGATTTGAGTCGGAAACAGATAAAGCTACAACGATTTCCGGAAGCGACATGTCCATTTTCTATGTTGGGGATGGTTGTCTTAGGACCATTTTGGCGAACAACATCGGGGAACAGATTCGTTCTCTGAATAGTAGACCATTTTTCGAGGTACGTAGAGTTGGTGGCTAAGCCAAATCAAAAGGCAGGAATGATCATGCAAGCATTACTAAACAACTGGATTTTGGTGTACCGGAGACTATAATTACTGACCAAGGGACCAACTTCATGTCGGATTTAATGAAGGAACTGTGTAAATTGTTGAATGTAAAGAAGTTGAGGATGAGCACCTTGCATTCACAGGCCAACGGAAAGGCAGAACGGATACACAGAAAAATCGGGAAGATACTATTTACGTGGATTCTCATGAACATGTGCATGTGCATACAAGCAAAAGTCCATACAAATACTGGTTTGTCTCCATATGAGGTAGTGTACAGGTGAAAAATGTCGTCGCAGTTTGATTTGGTGAGTCTACAGAAAGGAAGGACCGGTGAATCTGTACGTCAATTCGCAAGGACAATTCACGATGCTAGGAAACGGCTACAAAAGGCGAATACAAAGGCTTTGGAAAGGCGGGAAGACACATTATAGCGGAAAGGAAGTTTACCGCAGTATAGAGTGGGGCAATGGGTGATACTGTCCAGCCCCTTTACGTAAAAAGGGAAAACGAAGTAGTTTTCACGAGGTATCAAGGGCCATACCAAGTTGTTGAAACCACATCCCTCGTTAATTTTAAGCTTCAGCTGCCAACTATAACAACGATAGTACACATTCGTCGGTTACAGCCATTTAAGGATTGCCCGGATGTGATTCCAGGCGTGTCGCAGGAAGGAAAGAGGAAGAAAGAGAGAATGAAGAGAGTTGCTAAGCACAGAGAAAGCCGGGAAGGTAGATTACAACATGAAGTACCGTATGCTTTGCGATCCAGAAAGTAGTAGAGTATTTGTAGTCTTTTTTGTTTTCATGACATGTATCAATGGGTTTGCGTAGAGTAATTAGGCATTGTATTTTCATTTGTTGTATGTATTTTCGAATATAGCCTGCTGCGGACAGCAGTCCTTTTGAAGAGGGAGGAATCCCTGTCCTCAAGCCACTGGTGGTGATTCATCTCTTCATCATCAGGGTGGATGCCTTAGGGTGCATGTCACAAAGTTCCCACAGGCCAACCTAGCATGCTGTATGTGACACGAAGTGGCGCATATGGCAAAACAGAGGCGCACAGCCGCTTATAAATTGGTGTGGGTTTCTAACGAGATTCATTCAAGTGTGGCAGCTCTCCTGGATGGCGGGGTGTGTCACGCCATCAGCTTCACACAGCAGCAAACGGGGCACAAGCATTTCAGTCCACAGCAGGTCGTTGGTTCGAAACCTGTAACGCCGTCGCGAGGTCTGTAGCCCAGCCAGCGGCCTGCCACTCCACGCCGGAGGCATCCCAAGGTGAGGGCCGCAGATTCGGACGGCGATCTCAACCACGCCGGCGAGAAGCACGCAGCTGGCCGCTTGTGGCTCACATAGAGCAGCGCTGAGTTGGTCGGGACGCAGACAGCTGAGCCAAATGCCGGCATCCTAACACCACAACTCCGCTGGCGTATGAGGTCGATAATCAGTGCATGCATGGGTCACTGAGGCAGCCATTCTGCACCAAGCTATTTCGCAGACAGCGAAGTGGTGTCCTGAGCATTGTGGGACCCAGTGACGCAGACTGAGGGGAACACAACCCTGTAGTTGGAAACAGTAAATCACTTGGAAAGCTCAGACGAGTCTTAATATTGTGTCTTCTACCTCTTCTCGCTACATTTGGTCATCCTGATACATTCGGTGGCAGAAGTTGCCACTACAGTAGGATGGCTTTCTCGACGATACTGCGTTCCTGTACTTCGTCCTAATTTTTCAAAAATGTTCAAATGTGTATGAATTCCTAAGGCACCAAACTTCTGAGGACATCGGTCCCTAGACTTCAACACTACTTAATCTAACTTATGCTAAGGCCAACATACGACCCCATGCCCGACGAAGGAATCGAACGTCTGGTAGGAGAGGCTGCGTAATTCGTGACATGGCTCCTCAAACCGCGTGGCCATTCTGCGCGGCTCCTCATTGGACATCTTTTGAGCTTATTGTTTCGTCAAATTCTAGCACACAGAAAGCCTTCTCAGCTCCAGAAAGCTCCATCTTAATTATGATACACTTAGCAATCAAACACTGATAAGGCAAAATATTATGACCACTACCCATCGCGAAGTTGGATGCCGTCTGGTGGCGTGACGTGCTAACAAAAGTTGTAAGTAGGCTGTTTAGGTTTTTTTATTGGTAACGCCGCCGCCACGTAGCGCTCTGTATGAAAATCACTGGCTGTGCCGTGTGCAGTCTGTGGCTGGTTTGCATTGTTGTCTGCCATTGTAGTGTTGGGCAGTGGCAGCTGGATGCTAACAGCGCGTAGCGTTGCGCAGTTGGAGGTGAGCCGCCAGCAGTGGTGGACGTGGGGAGAGAGATGGCGGAGTTTTGAAATCTGTAAGAATTGGTGTCATGAACTGATATATATATTATCACTATTAAGGTAAATACATTGTTTGTTCTCTATTAAAATCTTTCATTTGCTAACTGTGCCTCAGTAGTTAGTGACTTCCGTAGTTTGAATCTTTTAGTTAGCTGGCGGTAGTGGCGCTCGCTGTATTGCAGTAGTTCGAGTAACGAAGATTTTTGTGAGGTAAGTCATTTGTGAAACATATAGGTTAATGTTAGTCAGGGCCATTCTTTCGTAGGGATTTTTGGAAGTCAGATTGCGTTGCGCTAAAAATATTGTGTGTCAGTTTAAGCACATTCGCGTATAATTGTTCAAAGAGGACGTTTCACATAGACCAGTCTTGTATAATTTTTCTAAGAGGACGTTTCAAAGTGTGTAAGTACAGCAGACACGAACTGGGCCCCACCCTAACGAAAATATGGTCTGCAAATGGGGAAATTCATCGAGATAGGCGACTTTAACGAAGAGCAGGTTATTACTGGGCAGAGCCTGTGAACGAGTATCTCAGAAACGGCGAAGCTGGTCGATGTTCACGTGCAACTGTCATGAGCATCTATGGAAAGCGGAGAGTGATAGGACAGTGAAACTACGACTAGACGCTAAATGGCTGGACGTTAACGACTCTTGCGGTTCAGAAGCTTGTCTGCTCTGTAAAGTTGAACAGGTGGTGATCAGTGCAATCTCTGCCAAAAGAGCGCAGTGCTGGTGCACGCACAAGCAGGCCGTTCATTGCACGTTGTTGAACACGGAGCTCCACTGCAGACCACTTCTGCGTGTCCACATGTTGACCCAGCGACATCGTCAATTACCGCTGCGGTGGGCACGGGACCATCGGGCATCGACCGTCGATCAATGAAAACTTCTCGGCTCCTTGGGTGAATAACATTTTTGCTATACTAGGTCGATGCTCAGCTCCATAAATGCCGTCATCGACGTAAACAGTGACTCGAAACGTGCAACGCTCCACAGGCGTAGGTTGGTAGGACCAGTATTGTGTTATGGGACCTGTAGCAGTAATCGAAAACACTCTAGCAGTTGCTGGATGTCTTCCCCATCGGCGATGTAATCTTTCAGAAGTATAATTTTCCGTGTCTCGCATCCAGAACTCATACGCCTGATGTAAATCCTATGGAAACCATGTTGGTCGCTGTCGGGTGCTATTACCGGGTACAGAAATCAGCAGCCCCGTTATTTACGCGAACTACACGACCTGTACGTAAACGTCTAATGCCACATACGTCCACAACCCTGACAACAAACCGTCCGATACGTGATACGCAGAATCCGTGATGTATTTCGTCCCAAAGGCCTACAAACAATCTATTAAGCAGCTGGTCATAATGTTTGGCTCACCAGTGCGTTCATTACTGATGTTGAAGTGAAATATATTGGAAACATGAAATTCCCCATCATTTTTGAGGAGCACTAGTAGTTTTTATATGCCAGGTCCTAACATCTTCTCAAAGCTGTCAACAAATACCATTACTGAGCAACAGAGTGATCAGCTTATGAGCTGCACCACAAAGAAAGTAGGCACTTTAGCTTCACATGATGAAACTGTGCTCCTATTAATGGGTGAAATTCATTTGAAATCCTATTTTGACTGCAAGTGTCCGAATGTCGTGGGCTGTGCCTTCAACACTGACAAATCTTTTTATGATTCTGAGCATGGGTGCACCTTACAAAGACATGGTATTCTATTCTGCCACCTCACACTGTTCACGCTGATGTTCTTTTCTCATACATTAAAGACATAACTCTTAAATTAGGAGCAGCTGCATTTGAGGTCATTGGGATAATGACAGACAACAATGCAATTAGCAGGAAAGCAGTATCTAAATTATTTAGTCCTCCAGATGTGAAAATTAAAGATATTCATTCTGTACAATCTAAGAATCGCCCACTATATGGTATTGTGGTTACTGTTCATCTTTTGAATTGATTTAACTAAAATGAGCAGATCCTGTGCTTACCTGACCTTGTTGACAGTTTTATGGGAGGTTTAGCATATGTCACAGCACTGACAGGATTATGCATCATAGAAAAAGACGAACTGGTGCAATATGAAATTTATTGACATTGAAGTCCTTATTTCCTAATTCAATTGAAGGCCAAATGCGAAGCTATTGTTGCATATTTTTAACGATACAACAGTGGTTGCTTTGGACAAATTTGGTCTAAAGAAATCAATTAAAATTGAGAAAATACCGCAACATTCAAAAAAATTAATTAATCGTTAACCTGAAAATATTACTTAGGGGTCAGAAATAAATGTTCTCGAGAAACTGCAACTAGTAATACCCATCATTTACAGAATATTTTACAGTGCTTCATGGTTATGTTCGTGGGGTGATTTCAGTGAGGAAAGGAAACTTACTAGAGAAACATATTTTTCTCTGAAACACAAAACGTTTGCTTTGATTGACTTTCATGACGTCTGGCTAACTGAAAATAACACGTCATATTTGCTGCTGCTTTGAAAAGTACAGGCAGTCAGTTTGGAAGCCAGTTTCGACAAAGAGCGGCAGATAAGTGGCAGAAATTATCGTGGTTCCATTGTAAGTTTTTGAAAGTGACAAAAAACTAAGGTAACATAGTATGTTTTCCATTGTACTAAAATCAGAAATAGTTGTTGATGTTGTTATTAAGACCACTGATGTTCTTGCTACTTCTGCTGAAATTCTTGAGTTAGAAAACACTCCATTACTAGAACTGTTAAAAGTAGCTGTAGATAAAAATGATGTTGACCGAATAAACGAGAATACCTGTCCATTACTGCATTACATAGCAGCCAACGGCTCACAACAAGCTATAAAAAAGCGAATATTGTAAGGTATTCCTCACTACAGACAAAACAACGCAGGATGATACGATGATGTAACAAAAATAATATCATGTAACATAAATATTTGCATATATTTTCTGTTTTATTTCATCCATCCCATTCATCTGATATACGTATAAAAATGTCTGAAGAATTTATGAGAAATTCTACGCAATTGTATTTAGTCACGTTTTGGTGTTGTAAACAGTAGGTTATGTACTTTTTTTTACTCAGCCACTACTTTGTTTGGATTTCGAAAGTTCCGGTGTCCTTTGCATTAATTTCTGTTCTGTTTGTATAGTATGGGACTCCAGATAAATGCTTAGTGAGGTATTCGTCATATGAAAATAAAATGTGGAATAGCTACGAGTTGCAGAGATCTTTTATTATTTGTCACTGTTCCCAATTACAATTAAGCTGTCTCAAGGGCACTTACACAGTAAAAATAGTGAGGTAGGAGACATGTGATTTAAATTCTCATCTGCACAAAGCGTAAGTGACTGAAATTACGAAAATGTCTTTTCGCCTTTGGAGCTATAGTTAACGAAATTTGAGTCTGCGATGAAAACGTTTATTTACAAATATACGTATATAAATGCACAGTGCCTATTTTGCCATGAGTGTTAAATGTTTTCATGTATGTGACAGTGTTGAATAACACGTGGCACTGAGCCTACCAAACGTCCAAATTGCGCGGCATTTCAGGTCCCTAGTCATGACATCACGATACACGATTCACGATATGACGCCTTGTTTGTAGTTGGCGTTGTCACTGGGCTACCATCTACCTGCCTCTCTCTCGCTTCGCTCAACTTGACCCTTACTTACCGGATTGTCACGGCCACTCCACTGCAAGTATCCAGCCACAAACTGCTCATTTATATCTTCCTTACCGTGATCAATAGGGGCTGAAAACTCTGGGAAGTTGCAGGGGACATCAAAACAAATATTTTTCTCTAATGTAATTTTTTCCTATGAGGATTATTTAAAATGGTGTAGGCCGTATTACGCTCATCAGTTATTAGAGCCCGTATTACGATCTTCAGTTGTTAGAGGGCGTATTACGCTCTTCAGTTGTAGGCAACTGTTGTGCGCCAGCTCGCGTCTCGTGGTCATGGGGTAGCGTTCTTGCTTCCCACGCCCGGGTTCCCGGGTTCGATTCCCGGCGGCGTCGGGGATTTTCTCTGCCTCGTGATGGTTGGGTGTTGTGTGATATTCTTAGGTTAGTTAGAATTAAGTAGTTCTATGTTCTAGGGGACTGATGACGTAAGATGTTAAGTCCCATAGTGCTCAGAGCCATTTGAACCATTTTTTTTTTTTTTTGTTGTTGTCCACCAGGTTACTAATCGAGCGAGACACATGGAGCGAGTACACTGATATGGTTGGTGCGTACCACGTAGCGCACCACAACGGACGAGCTGCACAGCGGGTTTATCAAAAACAATATCCTAATCACCGTATCCCGCATCATACGACCCTTGCTGCTGTGTACGAACGTCTGAGTGAGACCGGGTCATTTAGCAGATTACCTGGACAGGAACGCCGTCGCACGGTAAGAACGCTGCAATATGAGGAAGCTGTTTGCAGCATGTGGAGCGGGATCCTTCAATCAGCACTCGTGAAATTGCACGTAACATGGGGACGAATGTAAGAACAATCCTTCGAGAGCAATTGTTATGTCCATTTCACATCCAGTGCGTCCACAACCTGGAACCAGTTGATTATCCACCCAGAGCACAGTTTTCCCATTGGTACATAGAGCAGTGTGAAATGCATCCTACATCTCCATCCTCTGTATTGTTTACCTATGAAGCGACGATCGGGCGTGATGGGGTCTTCAACATGCACAATTCGCATGTTTGGAGTGAGGATAACCCACATGCCACAGTTATTAGCGATCAAGTGCGGTTCTTCGTTAATGTGTGGGTCGGTGTTGTTGGGGACTGTTTAACTGTGCCGTATCTGCTACCTAGGCCATTAAATCGCAGGCACTATTACATTTTTCTCGCCAGAGCATTGCCAGAATTGCTGGAAGACATCCCGCTCCCTACAAGACAACGCATGTGGTTCCAACATGACGGCGCGCCGGCACATTTCAGTCGTCGTGTGCGTCGATTCCTGGACTGACGGTTCCCAGAGACGTGGACTGGCAGAGGTGGTCCTGTCCCATTGGCTGCTCGATCCGCAGATATGTCCCCTCTGGACTTTTTTGTGTGGGTAGAGATGCACAACCTTGTTTACGCAACTCCTGTTGCATCAGAAGAGGATCTGTTTGCCCGAATAGTAGAAGCAGCAGGAACAATTCAGGATACTCCTGGGGTTTTTGCCCGCGTCAGACAGTACATGATCTTACGGTGTAACCTACGTTTACGTGTAAATGGAGGCATTTTTTGAAAATCTACTGTAATTGAAATTGGGTTGTGTTAATGTGTTGTCTCTTGATCACAAAAAAATGGAAAAGTGTTTGTTAGTTTAAATAATTTGCCGCCAGAGTAATCTTCCTCTACCGGTTTAAATACTCCTCATAGGAAAAAATGACATTAGAGAAAAATATTTGTTTTGATGTGCCCTATGTAATGGTACTTGAATTACGCAACCATTACGGAGCCACAACTCAGCCTCTCGATACGAGCAATATTCTACTGTGTTTCTGTAGAAGCAGTTAACATATTTCTGAGACAACATTAAGATTTGATTTCATTAATGTAGAGGTACTTTGGTACATCGATATGTTTATATTGCAATGATATTATTCTTATGTGTATTCTTTCTTTTGCCACTATGATCTTTGTAATACTTGTAACTCTGATTTTTGGGCGCGTAAGCGATTATTCGTTGTTGTTAGAGAGTCGTACCTTAAAAAAAGTCAAGTCTTGTACGTCATATTGGAAAGACCCATATTGTAGTTGGCTTATAAAATGTGAGGAAGATGTTTTCAAGTTTATCTTCAAGAATGGTTTGTGAAGCACATATACAAAACTTTGGAATATAGCAGAATAAAACCTAGGCCTTTTTGCATCCGAGCTTGGAATCATCACCACCTAGATTTTGGACGACTGAGCAATGATTTTACAACGAGAGCAAACTTGGAAACACGAAAAGATGAATGCCTAGTTTATTCATTATTACACGAAATGACTTTATTAACTGTGCTCTAATGACACCTGCCACATAATAACTTAGTTGTTGCCCGAAAATGCAGTATTTAGCAACGTGAGCAACACCACAAATATTATTAAATTTTGACCTTTGTTGTGGTAGGGTTGTTAGACCTGACACCTCCCTGAGTTTGTCGGTTTAAATACTTTTCACCTTGTATATGACCTGCTGCTTGAAACGTCACATTCGAAGACTGGCCTTAACACATCAGAAAAGTAACGGCTGCTGACGAGTGTGATAGCTCTGTGTACACAATGGCACCACACACCATGGGTGCTGGGCCCTTATGATGGTGAGCAATCAGATATGGGGGCGATGGACGTGCTCGAGCCTCGACACCAGTCAATCGCGATCCTGTTAGTAGGTACGGGACCGGTCGGGAGAGGCGCTGTGGCGCCAGTGCAGTCGCCGCTGTTGTCGTCGGCGCTCCTCTTTGTGATGCCACCGCAACGGAGGCCTCAAAAACGCCCACTGCTGAGAGTCAATAGAGTTGCACGTGTCGTTACATTTGTCCTGCTGCAGACAAGCCCATAAAGCCAAGTTTTTTTAGGAGCTGGACTTCCGCACGACTCAAACAAGCCAAAGAGCCAATACACGGTCCAGTCACATTAATGTGTCATCGCCTATGTTCGACATCAACGTGCAGCAAATACACAGACGGCAAATGGTAGCACTAGCGGTGCAGGCCAGAGATGACGAAAGTGAGCGATGGGTGCCGACACGTGTGCAGGGGAATAGATGTGCAACTGTTGAGGAACTGACCGGCCAGACGAACCGAGGGGAAACACCAATGCGTCCTCAACAACCGTGCAGTGATCGTCGCTGCGTTTGGGCCTCCGCAGCAGGTGGTTGAATGGTGCATCCATGCTGACTGTCGCTCATCGGCGAATGGTGGAGTTTGCACGGCAGATCACTGGGTGGAGCCAGATGGTCTTTTGAGATGAAACATGTTGTTTGCTTCATCCAACAGATGACAGTAGGCGTGTGCGGCGTGAAACGTGTGTAACGCCCACCACCCACGTTGTGGTGTCGCAACTAGTGCGCGATCGCCCATTTGTCTATTAAAAGCTTTACTTCAGAATGTATGTGGGGTGCAATGTAAGCCAGTAGAGTAGTGGTGTGCAGGAAATCGCGTATCTGTTAGAAATCACAGTGATTGGGAAGTCACAGGTATCACAATAACAACTTTACAAAATCTAACTGCGATTTCAGTCACAGTTAGCAGTCGCAAGTACCATTTCACATTCAACGCCGTGAGCCATCTGTTGGCCGAAATCCGTACTGGTATCTGCGATTTCAGTGACAAGTCGCGGCTAGAAGTCGCAAATAGCAACTAAAAAGCGCAGTTAACAGTGCCATCAGCTGGCCAAAGTTCGTACTACGCTCATCTCTGCGACACGATATGTAGTCTAACTGCGATTTCCGTGACAAGTCGCAACTAAGAGTCGCAAGTAGCAACTAAAAAGCATAGTTAACAGTGCCATCTGCTGGCCAAAGTTCGTACTACGCTCATCTCTGCGACACGCTACCGAGTCTAACTGCGATTTCCGTGACAAGTCGTAACTAAGAGTCGCAAGTAGCAACTAAAAAGCGCAGTTAGCAGTGCCATCTGTTGAGCAAAGCTCATACTATGCTATTCGCTATTTAGTCCAACTGCGATTTCCGTGACAAATCGCAACTAAGAGTCGCAAGTAGCAACTAAAAAGCGCAGTTAACATTCTTTTCCTAGTGCCATCTGTTGAACGACGTACGTACTTCGTCATGAGAGCCTTGTGCCTCACGAGATCGGTGTGCTGTGTGTGCATATGAATGACTTATTTGATTAGTGGTACAAGTCCATTTTTGTTCATTTTGAGATACGGAGTCGTAAAGTTAAATGAGCGGTGAAAAATCTGCAGTTGAGATACCAGAAATATTCAAGCATATGGTTTCTTGCTAGAAATGAACCCTTATTAATGTTTGTTTGGATCATTCATTTCAGAAGCATTATAGACAGAAAAGTGGAGGAAATGGACTTGTGCCATTATTGAAATAAGCCCTTCACATTATATGACGACATGCACATTCAGCATCAGTTACCGTTGGTCAAACACAGCTGTGACTCTGAATGTATTATATTAATAAGAAGCAACATTGCCTTTTTCTCCTGAAAATATCAAGTAACGTAACAAATGTGATTCTGCTTCCAATATGACAGTTTTGGTTAATACTCCACATGCCTACAGGACTTTCCAATGTTAACACAGCACTCAGACATCTGTATAAGTGTAGCGAAATAAAAACAGCATTATTGAGTCATATGAATGCCTCACTTTTATTCCAACACAGTTCAAGACTCGGGATAAAAGTTTTACACCTGTTGTTCTACATGGCAACTTCACACACACGAACTTTTTTCCGACACTACTACCACCTACATAAGTAAGCTTTCCTGTGTTACTTTCAAGTACTGCACTTAAGCTATTACTGATTAAACTGGAAGATCTGTACTTCCCACCTTCATATCAACAACCTTAAAATGCATGTTACAGGTCAGTGTCACACCAAGAATGTGGAGAAGGAGGGGGGGGGGGCGGCATGTCATTCTCCAACCAGTAAATAAGTGGCGGAAAATTATGGTATAGGACGGCTTAAACATGTGGAAAATGAGATTTTCATTATTCACTCACTGTATTTAACATTTATTATTCTTTTAAAATTGCATAACAACTTCAATAAAACACAGTTTAATCACTCATCTGCACACTTATTTCACAATTATGTCACTTTTAAACTGCAAATCCTCTAAGAGCTGTTTTGAATCTTCACGAGTCTCTCTCAACAGCCTTGATGTGGATAAATACGTACAGCAGCCAGTAATCAAGAGTCAGAACTGTGTCTGCAAAATCACAAGGATTATTAAACAATTTTTGATGTCACTAATTGCAAGAAATATAATTGACAGAGTAGATTGCTAATATTTGCTGTAATGAAAGTCACTCAATGGGGTATATTTCACATTTGCAAGAACGATCTCACTGAAGTAATTAAGTCCATCGAAACACTTAGAAACTAACCTCTCGTCTGACGAAAACGGTCTAAAGACGCAGTGGCAATTTCTCCAGATCTGGTGACAATAATATTTTCAGTTATCAGTTTACTGTAGTTCGGGCACCTGTGAACATAACAATATGTTAGAATTCATTTTCTAAACACGAACTATTACGCTACTGTATGGCTACTTACATATTAATTACACTATTAATATTTTCACAGTTGTTTCTTTAATACATAATTAAAGCCAACGGAAGAACAAACGTAAAACTTACTTACCAATGACAAGTTTGTTGAGATGCAATTTTCTGTGTGGGCAGATGTAACTTTTTCATATGGTGGTAAGTCGCAGAAATCGCAGGAGTCACAGAAATCGCAGAAGTAGCAGAAGTCGCAGAAATCGCAGAAGTAGCAGAAGTCACAGAAATCGCGGAAGTAGCAGAAATCGCAGAAATAGCAGTGGCGGAGGGATACACGACCTACGTTCCTTAACTGCGACTCTTAACTGCGACAAATCACAGTTAAGAATAACAGATACTGAAAAGTGGCATTCACAGAAATCACTGATATCGGAAAATCGCAGTTAAGCCCATCACTACGGTAGAGTATTATACGGTCAGTAACGGACGAGTTGTGTCCTACAGACTGACGTCACGGCCATCTGTTGCAGCTGCGCGTGTGAAAGCTGTGTAGTAGCGCTGGCAGGCCACTTACATTACACGAAACTAAAAATATTAACAACTAATAAAGGAATAACCTGAGGAACGTCATATTTGATGTACAACCTTCTGTTGTGAAAACAAACAATATGTCAAAGTCTGAGATCACAAATAATTGTATTTTGGAAGTTAGTAAAATTCCGTAAAAAAACGTAATTTTCCGACAGTCAAGAATTTAAATAAATACAGTGATGTAGCAGTTCACCTTCAGTGACTATGTACGATGATCTGATAACACTTTCAGTGTTCATATATAAATTTGGAAAGTTTTTAATTTCAGAAAACCTCTGACTTTTCTATGACAATAATTTCAAGAATTCTAAGTAAATATGTGTATTGTGTGTTAGGGTGTGTGTGAATGAGAATGCGTGCGTGAGAGTGTGTGGGACGTTCGGCATTATTAAAAATCATTCATGTAATTCTCTACAGGAACTGGCAAGTGTTCCAACTCTGTAACGTGTGAACGAATCCACTAGTGGTTCCCCTACTAGTGAATGTCGGATGTCCAAGTATGTATGCTTGTGTATAAGACAGCCAGAACATTCCCGACTATATAATAAATTTCCAGATGTAGAGTAAACCTTATAGTTCATTTTGTTTTGTTTGTTTAATTAGAGAGTTTTGTGTTACTTAATTTGATGTAGTCAGTGAGACTAGAGAAGTGGTTGGTGCTTGCTAGATTTTGACGCGAGTCGCACCCTACAAGTGAGTTCTCATTGGTCGTAAGTGCTGACAGCCAATGAGAAGCGAAATGGTTGGCCGCCTAGCTAGGAGATATACACTCCTGGAAATTGAAATAAGAACACCGTGAATTCATTGTCCCAGGAAGGGGAAACTTTATTGACACATTCCTGGGGTCAGATACATCACACTGACAGAACCACAGGCACATAGACACAGGCAACAGAGCATGCACAATGTCGGCACTAGTACAGTGTATATCCACCTTTCGCAGCAATGCAGGCTGCTACTGTCCCATAAAGACGATCGTAGAGATGCTGGATGTAGTCCGGTGGAACGGCTTGCCATGCCGTTTCCACCTGGCTCCTCAGTTGGACCAGCGTTCGTGCTGGACGTGCAGACCGCGTGAGACGACGCTTCATCCAGTCCCAAACATGCTCAATGGGGGACAGATCCGGAGATCTTGCTGGCAAGGGTAGTTGACTTACACCTTCTAGAGCACGTTGGGTGGCACGGGATACATGCGGATGTGCATTGTCCTGTTGGAACAGCAAGTTCCCTTGCCGGTCTAGGAATGGTAGAACGATGGGTTCGATGACGGTTTGGATGTACCGTGCACTATTCAGTGTCCCCTCGACGATCACCAGAGGTGTACGGCCAGTGTAGGAGACCGCTCCCCACACCATGATGCCGGGTGTTGGCCCTGTGTGCCTCGGTCGTATGCAGTCCTGATTGTGGCGCTCACCTGCACGGCGCCAAACACGCATACGACCATCATTGGCACCAAGGCAGAAGCGACTCTCATCTCTGAAGACGACACGTCTCCATTCGTCCCTCCATTCACGCCTGTCGCGACACCACTGGAGGCGGGCTGCACGATGTTGGGGCGTGAGCGGAAGACGGCCTAACAGTGTGCGGGACCGTAGCCCAGCTTCATGGAGACGGTTGCGAATGGTCCTCGCCGATACCCTAGGAGCAACAGTGTCCCTAATTTGCTGGGAAGTGGCGGTGCGGTCCCCTACGGCACTGCGTAGGATCCTACGGTCTTGGCGTGCATCCGTGCGTCGCTGCGGTCCGGTCCCAGGTCGACGGGCACGTGCACCTTCCGCCGACCACTGGCGACAACATCGATGTACTGTGGAGACCTCACGCCCCACGTGTTGAGCAATTCGGCGGTACGTCCACCCGGCCTTCCCCATGCCCACTATACGCCCTCGCTCAAAGTCCGTCAACTGCACATACGGTTCACGTCCACGCTGTCGCGGCATGCTACCAGTGTTCAAGACTGCGATGGAGCTCCGTATGCCACAGCAAACTGGCTGACACTAACGGCGGCGGTGCACAAATGCTGCGCAGTTAGCGCCATTCGACGGCCAACACCGCGGTTCCTGGTGTGTCCGCTGTGCCGTGCGAGTGATCATTGCTTGTACAGCCCTCTCGCAGTGTCCGGAGCAAGTATGGTGGGTCTGACACACCGGTGTCAATGTGTTCTTTTTTCCATTTCCAGGAGTGTAGTTTAGAATGTGGGAGAGTGAGAGGAGAGTCGCGGGCTAGCTTTGATTGGAGGCGTTTATGCTGGATGTGACTTTTCGCATTATGTGTAAGATGACTTCCGCGTTATGGTCCAATGTTAATGGTATCTGGTAGTGACCAGAAACTGTTTATGAAAAATTTAGAGTGTTGTGATAATTCGTTCCGACGAAAATCGCGAGTGAACTTTGAATTATATAGCGTGGCGGTACTGAATATATTGTTACCGAGTATTTTATGGCGAACATAAACTTTTACTAAAGACAACCACTGAATATTGTCCGATCATTGACTGTGTTACAAGTAATTGGTTTCAGAATTTGGGAAGGTAAAAGTTCTGGCTGTTTTAGGTATCGTGGTAACTGTGAGCACAAACATTAGTAATTTTCGTAAATGTGGGCTGATGATCTTGCTTAACGGCAATAAAGATCTATTGAAGGTTTAAATTTGAACTTCATGTTTAAAGTACGTGTGACATCCCCTTTCCGAATCATTTCTTTAAAGTACATAGACAATTTTCAGCAAATTTTACTTATAGCGGCCTCCGGCGTGAAGCTATGAGGTTACAGTCTTCTCAACACTGCTTTTCTCTGATCTCGTAAGTAGCTGCAGTCAGGAGTTTACTTTGTAAGTAGGCTGTTTAGGTTTTTTTATTGGTAACGCCGCCGCCACTTAGCGCTCTGTATAAAAATCACTGGCTGTGCCGTGTGCAGTCTGTGGCTGGTTTGCATTGTTGTCTGCCATTGTAGTGTTGGGCAGCGGCAGCTGGATGCTAACAGCGCGTAGCGTTGTGCAGTTGGAGGTGAGCCACCAGCGGTGGTGGACATGGGGAGAGAGATGGCGGAGTTTTTGAAATTTGTAAGAATTGGTGTCATGAACTGATATATATATATATATTACCAATAAAAAAACCTAAACAGCCTACTTACAACTTGCGAAGATCTACCGCTGTAAACAGGTAGGTGAAAAAATTATAAAAGAAATTGCATTGCAGCAGCAACACCGTATAATCCGTCGCAATTGGTGCATCGAACGTATGCACGTAAAAATCCGTCGCAACGTCCTGGTATACCTGTCAGGTAAATCCGCACAGGTAAACCGAAAAGTCAGTCGAGAAAAGGCAAGCAGACAAGAAGACGACGCGATCGCGTTAGTCGGTTTGTTAGTTGGCCATGAAATGTAAAAGAAAGCAAAAACGAAAAACGGAAATTCCAGGGACATGTGGCGCCATCTGCAATGTGCAGAAAGGAGTGAATCTTCAGGTATGTATAATGCACTACTGGCCATTAAAATTGCTACACCAAGAAGAAATGCAGATGATAAACGGGTATTCGTTCCACAAATATATTATACTAGAACTGACATGTGATTACATTTTCACACAATTTAGATGCATAGATCCTGAGAAATGAGTGCCCAGAACAACCACGTCTGGCTGTAATAACGGCCTTGATACGCCTGGGCATTGAGTCAAACAGAGCTTGCATGGCGTGTACAGGTACAGCTGCCCATGTAGCTTCAACACGATACCACAGTTCATCAAGAGTAGTGACAGGCGTATTGTGATGAGCCAGTTGCTCGGCCACAATTGACCAGACGTTTTCAATTGGTGAGAGATATGGGGAACGTGCTGGCCAGGGCAGCATCTAACATTTTCTGTATCGAGAAAGGCCCGTACAGGATCTGCAACATGCGGTCGTACATTATGCTGCTGAAATGTAGGATTTCGCAGGTATCGAAGGAAGGGTGGAGCCACGGGTCGTAACACATCTGAAATGTAACGTCCACTGTTCAAAGTGCCGTCAATGCGAACAAGAGGTGACCGAGACGTGTACCTAATGGCATCCCATACCATCACGCCAGGTGATACGCCAGTATGGCGGTGACGAATACACTCTTCCAATCTGCGTTCACCGCGATGTCGCCATACACGGATGCGACCAACATGATGCTGTAAACAGAATCAGGTTTCATCCCAAAAAACGACGTTTTGCCATTCGTGCACCCAGGTTCGTCGTTGAGTAAGCCATCGCAGGCGCTCCTGTCTGTGATGCAGCGTCAAGGTAACCGAAGCCATGGTCTCCGAGCTGACAGTCGATTCTCCTGCAAACGTCGTCGAACTGTTCGTGCAGATGGTTGTTGTCTTGCAAACGTGCCCATCTGCTGACTGAGGGATCGAGACGTGGCTGCACGATCCGTTACAGCCGTTCGGATAAGATGTCATCTCGACTGCTAGTGATACGAGGCTGTTGGGATCCAGTACAGCGTTCCGTATTACTCTGAACCCACCGATTCCAGATTCTTGGAACAGTCATTGGATCTCGACCAGCGCGAGCAGCAATGTCGCGATACGATAAACCTCGTAATCGTGATAGGCTACAATCCGACCTTTATCAAATTCGGAAAAGTGATGGTACGCATTTCTCCTCCTTAAACGAAGCATCACAACAACGTTTCACCAGGCAACGCCGGTCAACTGCTGTTTGTGAATGAGAAATCGGTTGGAAACTGTCCTCATGTCAGCACGTTGTAGGTGTCGCCACCGGCGCCAACCTTGTGTCAATGCTCTGAAAAGCTAATCATTTGCATATCAGAGCATGTTCTTCCTGTGGGTGAAATTTCGCGTCTGCAGCACGTCATCTTCGTGGTGTAGCAATTTTAATGGCTAGTAGTGTAAATACACGCATTTTTTCAAATTTTTTATTCTTATTAACTCTTTTTACAATTCAGAGAAAAAATCTTAATTGAACCATGGACCTTGCCATTGGTGGGGATTTTTGCGTGCCTCAGTGATACAGATAGCCGTACCGGAGTTGTAACCACAACGGAGGGGTATCTGTTGAGAGGCCGAAGAAACATGTGGTTCCTGAAGATGGGCAGCAGCTTTTTCAGTAGTTTCAGGGCCAACAGTCTGGATGACTGACTGATCTAGCGTTGTAACATCAACCAAAACGGCCTTGCTGTGCTGGTACTGCTAATGGCTTCCCCTTGCTTTCAAGCAAGGGGAAACTAAAGGCATAATTTTTCCCGACGGCATGCGGCTTTACTGTATGCATGGAGAGCTGCATCAAACCAGTCTCTGGGCTGAAAACCACAAAGAAACATGAAATTAGAAAAATTATTGAAAATTTGGTACTATTCATCAGTTAAGACCATAGAAAAATTAAAAATACCACAAAAATCAAATATTATTAAAGGTAGCTAAGTAAGTAGCTGCTGAGAGTAGCAGTAGAAGTTTTACTGTAGTATTATTAAGTTCTGTTTCTTGTTTTCTTTACAACCCAACTTTTAAAACAATCACTGATTTTGTGTTATTTTAAATGTTATTTTTATTTTGCTTGTGAAAATAAATTTATAAAGCTTGTTCCAACCAACATCGCTATACGTCCACAGTGTAAAAAAATGTTATTAATTTGCTGTTGTTTCAGTTTCCTGACTCCGCTGAGAAATAGAAAGTTTTTGCTAAAACATATGAAGACAGATGGAATTTCCCACATTGTCCTGGTGCCGTTGATGGTATACATATAGACATAGTTCTCGCAGCGAATTCCGCATCTTTTTACTTCAGCTGCAAAGACAGAAACAGTATGGCCTTCTTGCAATAGTGGATGCTAACTATTGGTTCCTTTTACTGGATTTTGGAACTAATGGGCGGGTTTATGATGGAGGCGTTCTTCAGAATACTAGATTTTATGAAAAGTTAGGGAGTAATGAGCTCAAACTTCCAAAGCGATACAATGTAACAGAAAATTTCGAAAATGTCCCTTATGTTTTTGTGGTTGATGACTCCTTTCCTCTTAATATTATGAAGCCTTTTCCACATGCGCAACTAGAATCAGGTAGTAAAGAAATTTACAACTACCGCATTTCAAGAGCAAGACATGTTCTCGAAAACTGTTTTGGAAACTTTGTATTCAGATTTAGTATATTCCAAACACAAATCAATTTGGAGTCTGAGAACTTAATAAAAGTGGTGATGGCAACATGGTCATTGCATAATTTTTTGTGGGAATAACATCCATGCTTTTACGCTCCTGCAAGCAGTACCTGTCAGGAGACGTACGATGGAACTAATAGCATTAAGGGTTTGGGTACTTCGGAATCAAATATGACCGCACTGAAAAGCCTGAACCACCGGGACATAACGTCTGCTGCGATACAGCTTAAAAATGGGTTCACTTCAAGCATGAAGGCCATGTTCCATGGGAAGACAATAGGGTTCTTCGAAACAAAAAATAGACTAAAAGAAGAAGTTTGGCCTTAGTAAGTTAGTAATTCATAAAGTTCAAACCGTTTTGCATTAATAAAAAATGTGGACTCTAAATATAAACTTTCCATTTGTAAATACAAAATTTAGTTTAATTAAATTTAATAAATTAAATGAGTGTCATAAATAATCTGAGACTTACTTCATAGATATCACGTCAATCCTCGTCATCCAAGTTTGACACAGACGCACAAGGAGTATCTTGATCGCCAAGAATGTAAGAACGATGTCCGTTGAAGGTCCCGATTTCATTGACATGTCACGTTTCTTCTTCTACTATTTACGTTCATTACATCTTAAAATATTGATTTTTTTAAACTACAGATTGCTTTATAGCATCGCGTTCTAACTACTTCACTTTAATAACAAGTCTTTCATAGGCTGCATCTCTCTTTTGACGGCCGTGGTACTCCTTACTTTTTACCTGCCACAGACAAGTTTCCAACCTGTACATTTCGATAAGTCTTCCATAACTTGGCTCTTTCTCGATTTGACGTGCTGATCACAAGAGCTGAGTACTAACGTGCGTGTAGTCACCAGTTAACGTTGTTGTTTACGTAAATACAAAGACAACCGAGTCTCTCTACTCAGGGAGCTGGCCCCAGCTAACCAAAAACCTGTACAGGCGTGCCGGAGACACTCACACACATGCTCAGGTCTACACGCTTGCGCTGGTAGAAAGAATTTAATTTTTATCCTTCTCTGGTCGCCTGCTCCGGTCGTTACGCCTATACAGTTTGGCCTGCAGCGGTTGGCACACACGTTTAGGGTTTACCTGTACAGGTGGTCTGTACAGGTCCACCTGACAGGTGTAGAGAAACGTGAGTGGCCGGCCTAAGCGAACATCCTGTAACAAGCGGCGGAAGTGTGCAGACCGGAAGGCATTCTTTTGCAAGATATCGTCATTATGGTAGGCGCAGAACATCAATACAACCATGCGTCTGTCCTTGGGGACCGTCTCCACCCCAGCATGCAGTTTGTTTTACCTCGTCATTATGGAATCTACCTGCAGGAAAATGCGACGTGTCACACAGCTCTCAGTGTACATCTACATCCACATCTACATCTACATCCGTACTTTGAATACCTCTATCGGTTCTCCCTTCTATTCCAGTCTCGTATTGTTCGTGGAAAGAAAGATTGTCGGTATGCCTCTGTGGGGACTCTAATCTTTCCGATTTTATCCTGATGGTCTCTTCGCGAGATATACGTAGGAAGGAGCAATATACTGCTTGACTCCGCGATGAAGGCATGTTCTCGAAACTTCAACAAAAGCCCGTACCGAGCTACTGAGCGTCTCTCCTGCAGTCTTCCACTGGAGTTTATCTATTATCTCAGTAAGTCTTTCGCGATTATTAAATAATCCTGTAACGAATCGCGCTGCTCTCCGTTGAATCTTTTCTATCTCTTCTATTAGTCCTATCTGGTACGGATCCCACACCAGCGAGCAGTATTCAAGGAAGTGGGTGAACAAGTGTACTATAACCGACTTCCTTTCTTTTCGGACTGCATTTCCTTAGGATACTTCCAATGAATCTCAGTCTGGCACCTGCTTTACCGATGATTAATTTTATATGGTCATTTCATTTTAAATCACTCCTGATGCCTACTCCCGGATAATTTATGGAAGTAACTGCTTCTGGTTGCTTACCTGCTATTTTGTAGCTAAATTATAAAGGATCTTTCTTTCTGTGTATTCGCAGCACATTACACTTGTCTACATTGAGATTCAATTGCCATTCCCTGCACTATGCGTCAATTCGTTGCAGATCCTTCTGCATTTCAGTACAATTTCCCATTGCTACAACCTCTCGATATATTACAGCATTATCCGCAGAAAGCCTCAGTGATCTTCCGATGTTGTCCACAAGGTCATTTATGTATATTGTGAATAGCAACGGTCCTACGACACTCCCCTGCGGCACACCTGAAATCACTCTTACTTCGAAAGACTTCTCTCTATTAAGAATGACATGCTGCGTTCTGTTATCTAGGAACTCTTCAATCCAATCACACAATTGTTCTGATAGTCCATATACTCTTACTTTGTTCATTAAAAGACTGTGGGGAACTGTATCAAACGCCTTGCGGAAGTCAAGAAACACGGCATCTACCTGGGAACCCGTGTCTATGGCCCTCTGAGTCTCGTGGACGAATAGCGCGAGCTGGGTTTCACACGATAGTCTTTTCTACACCCATGCTGATTCCTACAGAGTAGATTTCTAGTCTCCAGAAAAGTCATTATACTCGAACATAATACGTCTTCCAAAATTCTACAACTGATCGACGTTAGAGATGTAGGTCTATAGTTGTGCACATCTGTACAATGTCCCATCGTGAAAGAGGGGTTGACCTGTGCCCTTTTCCAATCCTTTGGAACGCTTCGCTCTTCTAGAGACCTACGGTACACCACTGCAAGAAGGGGTGCAAGTTCCTTAGCGTACTCTGTGTAAAATCGAACTGGTATCCCATCAGGTCCAGCGGCCTTTCCTCTTTTGAACGATTTTAATTGTTTCTCTATCCTTGTGTCGTCTATTTCGATATATAGAATTTTGTCATCTGTGCGACAATCTACAGAAGGAACTACAGAGCAGTCGTAACTGCAGTCTGCTTCACATCACATCTGCTGTGCAGCGAGCTACTTTAATTTAAGTATTAACTGTATTTGTCTTACTTGCCACTTCTCCTTCCGTGTATTTTTGCTTTTAGGAAGCTTTAATTTTCGAGTACTAGTAGTAGTGTTCAATAGATCTCGTGTTTGTACAGTCAGAGAGAGTCCCTTTAGTCAGCTGTAGTGCCAGTAATGCTAGCATTTGTTTTGAATGCAGTCCAGAGACAGGTAGTGCTTATTTTCATTGTTTCCAACAATAAGTGTCTAGCAACCACAGTTTAGTCAGCTATCAGCCGCCTTTAGTGAATTCGCAGTCGAGTTAAAAGTTGATTAACTCTCTACAGTAAATTTATTTCTTTGGGTGGATAGGATGTTTGACTGCTGTGTACGGACGCAGGAGGAGCTGGCCACTGTTCGCGAACAGCTGAGAGTGTTGATGGCCGCGGTCAGCTGCCTCAGCGTTTAGCGGCAGTGGGGAGTCTGGCGCGTCGCTTGGTATACCCCAGGTGTTACATGCTTCACCCACGGTCCCTGCTGTCGAGATATCTTAGTGGGTACCGGGCGCGGTTAGGCCAACCTCTCCCCAAGGCGAGTGGCGGGTCACCGGCGTTCGCGGCGCACGAGGCGGAGGGTCAATGTGGAGGCTGGCCGTGTGGCATCGCCCGCTCTGCCTGTGAGTGGACATGTGGCAGCTCCTTCAGCAAGGTCCGAGCAGGCACACGAGGGGAGGGGTTTATTAGTGAAGGGGGATGAAGAATACTCAGTACTGTAGAACACTCAGTGTAATGTCGTTTATTGAACTACACTTCTCGAACAATCGCTATATACACACAAAAACAAATAACTTGTAGACGACCATTCATCAAGAGCGTCGGTGAGGTCCGTCGGAGCTGGTCGTAGCTCGGCGAGGAGCTGGCTGTACTGCTGCTGCGCTATCCTTTTGTTGTATCTGTGAGGCGATCTCTGCAGAAAAAGGTTCGCATTAGTCTCTAGCAAGTTCTGTTTATTTTGAAGATTTTCCTCTTGGTTGCGCCTGCAAGTGCTTGTGTATGTTATATGGTACACAGGGGTGTCTTGAGTGTAGTCCGCGTGACAGGGGCCGTCTGTGACAGACGTAACAGGGGAGGCGTGTTTATAGCGATAAGAAGTACAATAGTATCGAAGGAAATTGACGGAGATCCGAAATGCGCAACAATTTGGGCGAAGGTCGTAGTTAAAGAAGGCTCAAACATTGTAATTTGATGTCTCTATAGGCCCCCTGGCTCAGTAGCTGTTGTGGCAGAGCACCTGAAGGAAAATTTGGAAAATATTTAGAGTAGATTTCCCGACTATGTTATAGTTCTGGGTGGAGAGTTTTAATCTGCCGGATATAGACTGGGAGACTTAAACGTTTAAAACGGGTGGCAGGGACAAAGAACACAGTAAAATTTTATTTAAGCTCATTATTTGAAAACTACCTTGAGCAGTCAGAGAACCGACTCGTGGCGATAACATATTAGAACTTCTGGTGACAAACAGACCCGAACTATTTGAAACAGTTAACGTAGAACAAGGAATCAGCGATCATAAAGCGGTTACTGCATCGATGATTTCAGCCGCAAATAGAGTTATTAAAAAAGGTAGGGAGATTTTTCTTTTTAGCAAAAGTGACGAAAAGCAGATTTCAGAGTACTTGAAGGCTCAACACAAAAGTTTTATCTCAAGTACAGATAATGTTGAGGATCAATGGACAAAGTTCAAAACCATGGTACAATATGAATTAGATGAGTATGTGCCGAGCAAGATCGTAAGAGATGGAAAAGAACCGCCGTGGTACAACAACCGAGTTAGAAAACTGCTGCGTAAGCAAAGGGAACTTCACAGCAATCATAAACAAAGCCAAAGCCTTGCAAACAAACGAAAATTACGCGAAGCGAAATGTAGTGTGAGGAGGGCTATGCGAGAGGCGTTCAGTGAATTCGGAAGTAAAGTTCTATGTACTGACTTGGCAGAAAATCCCTAAAATTTTGGTGTTATGTCAAAGCAGTAGGTGGATCAAAACAAAATGTCTAGACACTCTGTGACCAAAATGGTACTGAAACAGAGGATGACAGACGAAAGGCCGAAATACTAAATGTCTTTTTCCAAAGCTGTTTCACAAAGGAAGACTGCACTGTAGGAATGCGTCTTATTCACATTACTATAACTAGATTTAGGAGCCAGAGTGTAAATACTTGTAATACATCGATACACTGAGTGGAAAAGAAACCTCATAAAATAATAACTGTGACAGGTAATTTGTTTTACTGTCTTAATCGGACCGAAACGTTGAAAGCGTATTAACCAGGCGCAATTCTCAATTTTGGAGTTTCTCAGTGGTTGAGTTGGCAACGTATCATTGTTATACAATATTATTATTGAGATCACTGTCATTGGCATCCCCCAGGGGCTCAGCATTCACTTGCTGAGTACGGGCTTGGCGACCCCGGGGTCGTGAGCTGGGGACTGGTCTGCGCCGCCAGTCTCCTGTCACCGTAACCCCCGGACATGCTTCAGCGACCACCGTACGGTGCGGCGGTGAAATGTTGTGTGCTGCGGGGAATGGTAATCTTGGCTTGACCGCCTGGATTGCGAGGGAGGCCAACCTCTATAAAAACCCCTCAATCTTTCGGTGTGCTCCGGGCCTAGAAGATGCATGGCTGTTGGGGTGGAACAGTCGCAAGCAGGCAACCTCTGGGGCACCTGCCGCACCCCAGTTGTATAAGGCTTACTCAGGCACGCGGGGCTCTGTCTGAGCGGACCGTTAGTTCCCTAGCTGCTCGTGGGACCGCAATGGACCCTTCGACCTCTACATTTCCCCCTACCAGTGGCTAGGGTGGGCCACTGGTAGGAAAACACACCCCATCGAAAAAGCGGCTACGCGCTGCGAGTCCTCCAGCGCCTGGTGTTGCTAGAGATTTAACAGAATGTAGTAACGGAGCACATGCTGATAATCAGAATGTGTTTTTGATTATTAAAAGGAAGGAGGGTAGCTTTGAGAGGGTTTCTCCCTTTTACATCCACAAGGGTCTTGACGGAATTGCAGGAACACTGAAATCTGTAAAGCGACTGCGCAATGGGACTCTGTTAGTTGAGACTTCTAGTTCCCGTCAAGTCGCTGCCCTTCGTAAAGCAACCTGTCTAGGAGAGTACACTGTCGAGACCGAGCTCGACTCCACTTTGAATTATAGTAAGGGTCTTGTGACGTGTAGGGACTTGGTGGATATCCCCATAGACGTGTTAAAATCTGAGTGGGCTGACGAAGGAATTGTTGATGTGCAGCACATTATGAAACGAGTCAATGGGGACCTCGTCAAATCTGACTCGTTTATTCTCACGTTCAGTTGCCTGAGACTCCCAGAGCATGTTAAAGCGGGGTTCTTACGTTTGCCCGTACGGCCATATTTCCCCAACCCAATGCGCTGTTTTAAATGTCAGCGCTTTGGGCATACTACGTTGGGGTGCAATGGGATAGCCACTTGTGGTAAATGTGGTCAGCCTTCCCATGACGGAGCCGATTGTTCATCGCCTGTGAAGTGCGTGAATTGCTCTGGGAGTCACCCTGTCTGGAGCCGGATCTGCCCCATCTATCTCGAAGAACGGAAGGTACAGGAGATTAAAACATCTAAGCGCATCCCCTATGGTGAGGCCAAGAAGCTCTTTAAGGCCATGCAACCTCCTGTGTTTTCAACATCTTTCGCTTCAGCTCTCAAAAAACTGGTACAACTGGCCACTGTTGCTACGCAAACGGAGGTTGCTAGTGTTAGCACTAATACCTGCGCTTGCCAGTGCACTTGTGCTGTTGCGGTTGTTTTGCAATCTGCGGCTCTCCCCGCTACATCGGACAAGGCCGTGGTTGCTGACATTGAGATACTTCCTGCCTCTCCCCACATGGCGCCTTCTGCCCAGGCGAGTCAACTTCCAACTGTTGACAAGGCTCTGCATTCCAAGCCCCCCAAGACAAAGCGTCAGAAGATGAAGGTTCTGCCACCTGAGGAGACTAGTCAGCGTCGGTCCGATGACGAGGCCATCGTACTGTCTGACATCTCCCGTGGGTCGTCATCGGAGCTTATGGACATTGATGTCGACCGGGGGCGATCTTCTCGCCCCAGGAATAAATCTCCGGCCAGTACGGTCCCTCCTCCAACACACAGAGGCAGGATAAAAGTTCAGCCACCCTGATCACTGGCTCCCATATTACAGTGGAACCTGAATGGGTTCAGGACGCATGTGGCCGAATTACAACTCCTTATACGAGAGTGCCCCTTGTGCTTATGTCTCCAAGAGACACATTTTCGGGCCACAGATTCTCCTTCTTTACGGGGCTATACCGTATATCGAAAAGATGATCTGACGGGGCAAAGGGCAAAGGGTGGTGTTGCTGTTTTTGTCCGTGACATGCACCCCTCATCTGAGCTCCCTCTCGTCACCGACTTGCAAGCAGTTGCAGTTGACATTCTTGTGGGTCGGAGGCTCACAGTCTGTTCAGTTTATTTACCACCTCCGGATGCGATAGACTCTGAGGCTCTCACGGACCTTATTAGCCAACCCACCCGCCCATTTCTTCTTCTGGGGGCTTCAACGCTCATAATGTCTTATGGGACTCTCCGACGACTTGCCCCAGGGGTCGCATTCTGGAAAGTGTCATAATGTCTGAAGAACTGTGCCTACTCAACTCTGGTGCTCCCACTCATTTCTGTACTGCTTCCGGGTCGTCATCGGCTATTGACCTTTCCTTTTGCTCTCCAGCACTCGCGGATTCTGCTCTGTGGGAGGCTGCAGCTGACCTCCATTCTAGTGACCACTTCCCCCTCTGGATTCGCCTCCTGGATGAGGCTGTGGCATTACCAGTGCCGCCCCGCTGGCACCTCTGCAGAGCTGACTGGACACTTTTCAGCCAACTGGCTGTTTTGGAACTCCGTGCCAGCGTCCACGAATGGGTAGACCATGTTGCAGCCGTGATCTCACATGCTGCTGAATTGTCAATCCCACGGTCATCCGGTCATCCCAAGAGGCGTCCTGTCCCTTGGTGGACCACTGAGTGCCACTCAGCCATCCGCGCCCGCCGTGCAGCACTGCGCCGCTTCAAGTGCCGTCCCTCAGCCGACAATCTTGCGGCCTTTCGGGTGGGAAGGGCCAGAGCGCAACGAGTGATTAAAGAGAGCAAACGACGGTCATGGCAATCGTTCTTGAACTCCATCTCTCGCTCCACTAGTTCTACGAAAGTATGGGAAGCCATCAGGAGGATTTCCGGTAAACTCAGCCAGCTCCCTGTCACGGCATTGCTGCTTCAGGGATGTCTCCTCACGGGGCCGAGAGACATTGCCCAGACACTGGCCATGCATTTTGCGGACTCTACCGCCACTATTAACTGTGATCCAGATTTCTGCCGCTACCGCACTGCCATCGAAAGGGGTCACTTGGACTTCCGGTCTCTAAATTCTGAACCCTATAACTGCCCCTTCACAATGTGGGAACTGGATTCTGCGCTGTCTGTGGCTCATGATACTGCGCCTGGTCATGATCAAATCCGGTACAGCATGCTGCGGCACCTGTTGCTGCCATCCAAGGAAGTTCTCCTGAACTGTTTCAATAGGATATGGTTATCCGGCACGTACCCTGACTCGTGGAGGGAGGCAATTTTGATTCCCCTCCTCCAACCGGGGAAGGACCGAATGCATCCCAGTAGTTATCGGAGTATTGCTTTGACGAGCTGTGTCGGGAAGACGTTGGAACGCATGGTCAACCGCCGCCTGGTTTGGCTGCTCGAGACCAGGCTCCTTAGCCTCTCTCAGTGTGGCTTTCGGAGATGTCGTTCCACTATAGACAGCTTGACCCTGCTTGAGGCCGCCATCCAGCAGGCCTTTCTACGTAACCAGCATTGTCTAGGGGTCTTCTTTGACATTAATAAGGCGTATGACACTACTTGGCGCCGCCTTATCCTCAATCAACTCCATGAGTGGGGCTTTCGTGGCCGTCTCCCCATCTTCATTCAGTCCTTTCTTTCTCACCGCCTCTTTCGGTATTGGGTTGGTAATGTGCTATCGGATTTGTACGTGCAGGAGAATGGTGTTCCTCAAGGCAGCGTTTTAAGTGTCACCCTCTTCGCCGTCGCTATTAACAGTATCACGTCCACTATCCGGAGTCCTGCCCAATGCTCCTTGTTTGTGGACGATTTTGCTGTTTTCTATTCTTCCTCCAGTCTTGTCACTGCTAGTCGGCAGTTGCAGCTTACGATAAAGCGCTTAGAGGCATGGACTGCAAAGACGGGTTTTACCTTTTCTGCAGACAAATCTGTGTGTGTTCATTTTAATCGTTCTCGGCGTCTTTTTACCTCCCCTGAATTGCGTCTGAGGGATACGGATCTTCCTTTTAAAGACACTGTGAGGTTCCTGGGCCTCACTTTTGATTCCCAGTTGTCGTGGTTGTCTCACCTTAAAGACCTCAAGGTGCGGGCCCTGAAGGCACTGAATATTTTGAAATGTCTGAGCCATCGGTCCTGGGGAGCAGATCGGGCGCGTCTGCTGCAGTTTTATAGGGCTTTCGTCCGATCGCGTCTTGACTATGCTTGTACGGTGTATGGGTCAGCAAGGCCTTCGTATCTGAAGATCCTTGACGCAGTACACCATGAGGGTATCAGGCTGGCCACTGGTGCCTTCCGTACCAGTCCCATCCCCAGCCTGTGTGCTGAGGCAGGGGAACCGCCGCTCGCCATCCGGCGGAAACTCCTCATGGTGCGACGGGTGTGTCATTTCATTGCCTGTCCTACCTCCCGTGTGTACCCTACCGTTGCCCGACCGCCTATGGAACGTCTCTTTTCCAATCGTCCCAGGGCAACGAGACCATTTGGGATTCGTGCCAAGCACTTGCTTGAGTCCCTTGGTGTGGAGCGTGTGGCCCCCCAACGACAAGGTTATACTCGCCTGCCTCCCTGGTTGCTCCAGAGGCCCAGCATCCTTCTAGACCTGTCGGAGAAGCGGAGGAACTGCACTCCGGCGTTTGTTTTTACCTCCTTATTTTACCATATTTTAAGCCAGCATCCGGACCTTTTCCCTTATTCACAGATGGCTCTAAACAGGGGGACTCTGTTGGTTGTGCTGTTGTTTTCCCTGATCGAGTCGTCAAGTTACGGCTTCCTGCAGCGTTTACCATTCTCGATGCCGAATTGTTTGCAATCTTGCGGGCATTGGAGCAGATGAGATGTGTTCCCAGTCTTAAGTTCCTCGTCTGTTCTGACTCCCTGAGTGCCCTTCAGACCATGCAACACTTGTACCCAGCGGATACGGTCGTCCAGAACATCCATGATGCCCTACTCCACCTGCAACGGCAGGGGAAGGAGGTTCCTTTCTGCTGGGTGCCGGGGCACGTGGGTATTAGGGGAAACGAACTGGCGGATGTGGCTGCTAAAGATGCATGTTCCCTCCCTCACGTTGTTGAATGTGCCGTCCCCCTCCATGCTGTAACCTCCCTTTTGCGTTTTCGTGTTATGCATCAATGGGAAGAGGAGTGGCTGGCAGTTTCTGACAATAAGCTGCGTCTGGTAAAGGCCACTACGCGGGCGTACGTCCTACCAGTCATGCAGGCGGGATGAGGTTCTCCTCACTCGCCTCCGCATTGGGCACAGTCCCTTAACGCATGGTTTTTTACTCCGGCGAGAGGACCCCCCAATCTGCAGTGCTTGTCGCGTCCAGATTACTGTCCGCCACATTTTACTTGACTGTCTTTTATTCTCTGACCAGAGGGCGGTGGTTTCTTTGCCACCGGATTTGCCCTCTATTTTGCAAGACGACGCAGCGACTGTGGTTAAGGTCTTACGGTTTTGTGTCCTGTCCAATCTGTTGCCTCGGATTTTAGGGAGTGGGTTTTAATGTGCTGCTGGGTGACTGGCTCACCCAGGTTTTAGGTAAGAGGTCCGCCAGTCACGATTACCGCCTTGTTTCCCTTCGGTTTCTGTTCTCTTTTCCTTGTGTTTCCTTCCCTTCTTTAGTGTGTTTCTTCTCCTCTTGTTTTGCCTCTGTATGTGAGCATTTGGAACTGCGTCAGGCCTGTGTCTTTTAGCCGTTCTCCTTGTTTGGGGTCCGTCTTCGTCCCTTCACCGCATGTGTTCCTTTTTCTATGCGTTTGGGCGCTGATGACCACGCTGTTTAGCGCCCGTAAACCTCAAACACACACACACACACACACACACACACACACACACACACACACTGTCATTGGCACACCCGCTAGAAGGCAGGCATCACCTGTCTTCTTGTCGTCAGCTTTTCTGACTGTTATTCTACCGTTGCTCAAAACGTGAGGACTTAAAAGGTGAATTCGAATATTCCATAAGGCGAAAATCTGATTTTTCTGTTCTTCTAGCTGAAACATTCAAAAAATAGTTACATTAAGAGGCATAAAAACGCCTGAGAACCAACAATTAATAATGTAGTCTTAATTAGTGGAATCTGATTAACTTCATCTGTAGTCTGACAATTGTGAAAAATTACTTTTCTCATCTGCACAGCACCGCAGTATGAACTGAAGTGTTTCGTAGGATTCCTATACTTAATTTCGTTTTCTATGACAGTAGAGGAGGAGCTAAACTATCTGACTTGAAATACAGTTTTCCAGCGAGATTTGAATCTTTGGCTACAGTTACAGTAGCACATCCAGTGATCATGAAATAATGATGAGGACAACACATCACTCAGCCCTCGGATGGAGAAAATCTCCGATTCGTGCAGGAATCGATTCCGGGCCCCTTTAGTTGGCAGTTAGACAACCCAACACCACAGCCACCACGGCGAAAAATGCTGACCCGAAGACGTGTCTCGGAAGATAGAATGAAGAAAGTGTTTAGAGAAATCTTTTGGCAATGTTGCATGGAAAGCAGTACTTCAAACTCTATAGGTAAGAGGGTAACAGTTAGGGAACGGATGGCTGTCTGCAATTTGTACTGGAGCCAGATCGAAGTCAAACGGAATGAAAAGGAGACAGTAATTGAGAAGGGACAGAGAGAATGCTATGCTGTTGGCAGTCCCTGATGTCGTTCAGTCTGTATACAAAACGAAAAAGTAAAATTTCTACTTTTGCCGATGAAACTGTAATTCTGTCAGAGACGCCAAAAAACTTAGAAGAACCGTTGAATGGAATCAAGAAAAGTAATCCAAGGATAACTGGATGGAGTCGAATTAAATAAGGGAATGATAAGCGAATTAGATGAGGCACGAAAAGTAGCAGATATGAGTTTTGCTACTTGGACAATAAGAGCTGATAGTGGCAAAAGAAAAACTATATAGAATGAGAAGACTGGCAATAACAATAGAGGCATTCATGGTGACTGGATACTGTTAACATTTAAGCATGAGAGAATGTCTTCAGATTTTTTCTGTAGTTCGGCCTTCTACTGAAGTGATATGCTGACGGTCAGCAGTTCAGACTAGGAGAAAATGTTGAATGTTTTATATTATAGGAAAATGGAAAAATTACGCAACTGATACGGAAAAAAAAGAAATTCACGGCACAAAGTAACTAAAACAAGAGCTCGACTGACAAGACACAATTTGTGGCATCTGGGAAGCATTAGAATGGTAATGGAGAGTAAAATTAGTAGAACGACCTAGGGTTAAATACAGCTATGTGGATTTATGTTGCATTAGTTGTCCAGAGATGTAGAGAATTGCGCAGAAAAACTAGAAGTAAGATATACACTGAAACGCCAACGAAACTGGTATAAGCATGCTTATTCAAATAAAAAGATATGTAAACAGGCAGGAGACGGCGCTGCTGTCAGCAACGCGTATACAGGGTGCTACAAAAAGGTACGGCCAAACTTTCAGAAAACGTTCCTCACACACAAATAAAGAAAAGATGTTATGTGGACATGTGTCCGGAAACGTTTACTTTCCATGTTAGAGCTCATTTTAGTTCCTTCCACCTACGCTCAATGGAGCACGTTATCATGATTTCATACGGGATACTCTATCTGTGCTGCTAGAACATGTGCCTTTACAAGTACGACACAACATGTGGTTCATGCACGATGGAGCTCCTGCACATTTCAGTCGAAGTGTTCGTACGCTTCTCAACAACAGATTCGGTGACCGACGAGTTTGTAGAGGCGGACCAATTCCATGGCCTCCACGCTCTCCTGACCTCCACCCTCTTGACTTTCATTTATGGGGCCTTTTGAAAGCTCTTGTCTACGCAACCCCGGTACCAAATGTAGAGACTCTTCGTGCTCGTATTGTGGACGGCTGTGATACATTACGCCATTCTCCAGGTGTGCATCAGCGCATCAGGGATTCCATGCAACGGAGGGTGGATGCATGTATCCTCGCTAGCGGAGGACATTTTGAACATTTCCTGTAACAAAGTGTTTGAAGCCACGCTAGTACGTTCTGTTGCTGTGTGTTTCCATTCCATGATCAATGTGATTCGAAGAGAAGTAATAAAATGAGCTCTAACATGGAAAGTAAGCTTTTCCGGACACATGTTCACATAACATATTTTCTTTCTTTGTGTGTGAGGAATGTTTCCTGAAAGTTTGACCGTACCTTTTTGTAACACCCTGTATAAGACAAGAAATATCTGGCGCAGTTGTTACATCGGTTACTGCTGCTGCATGACAGCTTATCAAGATTCAACTGACTTTGAACGTGGTTTTATAGTCGGCGGATGAGCGATGGGACACAGCATCTCCGAGGTAGCGATGGAGATTTTCCCGTAGACCATTTCACGATTGTGCCGTGAATATCAGGAATCCGACAAAACATCAAATCTCCGACATCGCTGCGGCCGGACAAGGATATTGCAAGAACGGGACTAATGACGACTGAAGAGAATCTTTCAACGTGACAGCAATTCAACGCTTCCTCTAATTGCTGCAGATTTCAATTCTGGGCTATCAACAAGTGTCAGCGTGCGATCCATTCAACGAGTATCATTAATATGGACTTTTGGAAGGCCCACTCGTGTACCCTTGATGACTGCACGACACAAAGCCTTACGCCACGCCTGGGCCAGTCAACACCGACTTTGGACTGTTGATGACTGGAGACACGTTGCCTGGTCGGACGAGTTTCGTTTCAAATTGTATCGAGCGGACGGACGTCCATGGATATGGAAACAACCTCATGAATCCATGGACCCTGCATGTCAGCAGGGGACTGTTCAAGCCGATGGAGGGTGTGTAACTGTGTGGGTCGTGCGCAGTTGGTTTTATATGAGACACCTGATACGTCTAGATACGACTCTGACGGGTGACACATACTTAAGCAACCTGTCTGGTCACCTGCATCCATTCATGTCCATTGTGCGTTCCGACGGACTTGGCCAGCGCCAGCAGGACAATGCGACACCCGACACGTCCAGAATTGCTACAGAGTGACTCCAAGAAAACTCTTCTGAGATCATACATTGCCACTGACCACCAAACTCCCAAGACATGATCATTATTAAGCATATCTGGAGTGCTTTACGTTCTGTTCAAAATACATCTCCACCCACTCGTGCTATTACGGATTTATGTACAGCTCTGCAGGATTCTTGGTGTCAGTTACCTCCAGCACTACTTCAGGCATTAGTCGAATGCATTCTACGTCGTGTTGCGGCGCTTTAGCATTCTCGCGGGGGCCCTGCACGATATTAGACAGGTGTACCAGTTTCTTTGGCTCTTCATTGTACATCAGTCTAATCAATAGATCGAAGTACATTACAAAAACAACATGATTACATTAGAAATATGTATTTTACCGTACAGTCAGCATCTATCAAAATGTCGTCTACATTTACCTAACCTGGTAATGAGAAATGAACATTTATTTAAGAAATGCAAAATTAGATTAATGCATGTACAATCATTTCAACTGAAACAGTCGAAATCACTGACGACGAGGTTCTTCACGGATGGTGGACTTTGCCCCATTGAGCAACAGTGTGGATAATTGAAGACTGGAGAAATTATTACTTAGGTGAAATACGCTGTCATTTGGAACTCGAGGAGAGGTCTAACCAGGAGGCTGTATTCAAGAAAAACAAATCGTGCTCTATAAGTGGTAGTGGGGAATCTTAGATACCTTAATCGGTCAGGTACACTTAATAATTCAAAAATTGAAATAGATGGGATGAAGCTGTAGTGTGGATTAGTGAAGTGTCGTGGTAGGAAAAATATGACGTTTGGCAAGGAGAATGGCTAAAAATACAAAATGAGATAGAGGTAATGCACGAGATGGTCTGATAATGAATGAGAAAATAGGAATCATTGTGAGGTTCTAGGGAATCCATGTTGTTGTTGTTGTGGTGTTGAGTCCTCATACTGGTTTGATGCAGCTCTCCATGCTACTCTATCCTGTGCAAGCTTTTCATCTCCCAGTATCTACTGCAACCTACATCCTTCTGAATCTGCTTAGTGTATTCATCTCTTGGTCTCCCTCTACGATATTTACCCTCCACGCTGCCCTCCAATGCTAAATTTGTGATCCCTTGATGTCTCAAAACATGTACTACCAACCGGTCCCTTCTTCGTGTCAAGTTGTAATCTTCAGCATTCTTCTGTAGCACCACATTTCGAAAGCTCCTATTCTCTTCTTGTCCAAACTATTTATCGTCCATGCTTCACTTCCATACATGGCTACACTCCATACAAATACTTGCAGAAATGACTTCCTGACACTTAAATCTATACTCGATATTAACAGATTTCTCTTCTTCAGAAACGCTTTCCTTGCCGTTGCCAGTCTACATTTTATATCCTCTCTACTTCGACCATCATCAGTTATTTTGCTCCCCAAATAGCGAAACTCCTTTACTACTGTAAGTGTCTCATTTCCTCATCTAATTCCTGCAGCATCACCCGACTTAATTCGACTACATTCCATTATCCTCGTTTTGCTTTTGTTGATGTTCATCTTATATACTCCTCTCAAGACACTGTCCATTCCATTAAACTGCTCTTCCAAGTCCTTTGCTGTCTCTGACAGAATTACAATGTCATCGGCGAACCTCAAAGTTTTTATTTCTTCTCCATGAATTTTAATACCTACTCCAAATTTTTCTTTTGTTTCCTTTACTGCCTGCTCAATATACAGATTGAATAAAATCGGGGAGAGGCTACAACACCGTTTCACTCCCTTCCCAACCACTGCTTCCCTTTCATGCCCTTCGACTCTTATAATTGCCATCTGGTTTCTGTACAAATTGTAAATAGCCTTACGCTCCCTGTATTTTTCCCCTGCCACCTTTAGAATTTGAGTATTCCAGTCAACATTGTCAAAAGCTTTCTCTAAGTCTACAAATGCTAGAAACGTAGGTTTATCTTTTCTTAATCTTTCTTCTAAGATAAGTCGTAAGGTTAGTATTGCCTCACGTGTTCCAACATTTCTGCGGAATCCAAACAGATCTTCCCCAAGGTCTGCTTCTACCAGTTTTACCATTCGTCTGTAAAGAATTCGCGTTAGTATTTTGCACCTGTGACTTATTAAACTGACAGTTCGGTAATTTTCACATCTGTCAACACCTGCTTTCTTTGGGATTGGAATTATTATATTCTCTTGACGTCTGAAGGTATTTCACTTGTCTCATACATCTTGCTCACCATATGGTAGAGTTTTGTTAGGACTTGGCTCTCCCAAGGCCGTCAGTAGTTCTAATGGAATGTTGTCTACTCCCGAGGCCTTGTTTCGACTCAGGTGTTTCAGTGACCTGTCAAACTCTTCCCGCAGTATCATATCTCCCATTTCATCTTCATCTGCATCCACTTCCATTTCCAGTACATCGTCCTTGTATAAACCTTCTATATACTCCTTCCACCTTTCCGCCTTCCCTTCTTAGCTTAGAACTGGGTTTCCATCTGAGCTCTTGATATTCGTACAAGTGGCTCTCTTTTCTCCAAAGGTCTCTTTAATTTTCCTGTAGGCAGTATCTATCTTACCCCTAGTGAGATAAGCCTCTACATCCTTACATTTGTCCTCTAGCCATCCCTGCTTAGCCATTTTGCACTTCCTGTCGATCTCGTTTTTGAGACGTTTGTATTCCTTTTTGCCTGCTTCATTTACTGCATTTTTATATTTTCTCCTTTCATCAATTAATTTCAATATTTCTTCTGTTACCCACGGGTTTCAATAAGCCCTCGTCTTTTTACCTACTTTATCTTCTGCTGCCTTCACTACTTCATCCCTCAGAGCTACCCATTCTTCTTCTACTGTATTTCTTTCCTCCATTCCTGTCAATTGTTCCCTTATGCTCTCCCTGAAACACTCTACAACATCTGGTTCTTTCAGTTTATCCAGGTCCCATCTTCTTAAATTAGCACCTTTTTGTAGTTTCTTCAGTTTTAATCTATAGGTCATAACCAATAGATTGTGGTATGAGTCCACATCTGCCCCAGGAAATGTCTTACAATTTAAAACCTGGTTCCTAAATCTCTGTCTTACCATTATATAATCTATCTGATACCTTTTTGTATCTCCAGGATTCTTCCATGTATACAACCTTCCTTTATGATTCTTGAACCAAGTATTAGCTATGATTAAGTTATGCTCTGTGCAAAATTCTACCCGGCGGCTTCCTCTTTCGTTTCTTCCCCCCAATCCATATTCACCTACTATGTTTCCTTCTCTCCCTTTTCCTACTGAAGAATTCCAGTCACCCATGACTATTAAATTTTCGTCTCCCTTCACTACCTGAATAATTTATTTTATCTCATCATACATTTGATCAATTTCTTCATCATCTGCAGAGCTAGTTGGCATATAAACTTGTACTACTGTAGTAGGCGTGGGCTTTGTGTCTATCTTGGCCACAATAATGCGTTCAGTATGCTGTTTGTAGTAGCTTACCCGCACCCCTGTTTTTTTTATTCATTATTAAACCTACTCCTGCATTACCCCTATTTGATTTTGTATTTATAACCCTGTATTCACCTGACCAAAAGTCTTGTTCCTCCTGCCACCGAACTTCACTAATTTCCACTATATCTAACTTTAACCTATCCATTTCCCTTTATAAATTTTCTAACCTACCTGCCCAATTAAGGGATCTGACATTCCACGGTCTGATCCGTATAATGCCAGTTTTCTTTCTCCTGATAACGACGTCCTCTTGAGTAGTCCCTGCCCGGAGATCCGAATGGGGGAGTATTTTACCTCCGGAATATTTTACCCAAGAGGACGACATCATCATTTAATCATACAGTAAAGCTGCATGCCCTCGGGAAAAATTACGGCTGTAGTTTCCCCTTGCTTTCAGCCGTTCGCAGTACCACCACAGCAAGGCCGTTTTGGTTAATGTTACAAGGCCAGATCAGTCAATCATCCAGACTGTTGCCTCTGCAACTACTGAAAAGGCTGTTGCCCCTCTTCAGGAACCACACGTTTGTCTGGCCTCTCAACAGATACCCCTCCGTTGTGGTTGCACCTACGGTACGGCCACCTGTATCGCTGAGGCACGCAAGCCTCCCCACGAACGGCAAGGTCCATGGTTCATGGGGAGAGGATGGAATATGGAATCCATACTGAACGAACAAATCATAGGCAAGAAATCACTAAGCCAACCACAGTAGAACATGCGTGCTAGCCTATTAGCTCCACATATGGTTAGGATATTGAAAGAGTGTTCAGAGTTAATTGTAAGTATCTGCTACATTTCAGAAGACATCTGTGCGAAAATTACAATATATACAGAAAGATGACTCGTGTCAGTGGACTGTCCATCTCTCCACAGTTCTGTTCGTAACATGCACTGTGCATTAGTTGCAGTATTGGTCTGGCGTGTCAGAACATGTAGATTGTAGTATACATTGATTTGAAGATGAACGTTTGATGTCATCGAAACTATGCTATAGAAACATACAAGTAGTTAATTTAGGTAAGAAAAAATATTTTAGCCTCTTTTTAATGGAATTGGATGGCACGTGGGGAGGGTATTCATGAGGATGCTGGAATGTTGAAGGAATCCTTCTGGAGTTATCTTTTAGCAAATGAATGTTAATCCCACATCGAATAAGTGGCCTGTGAATCGAAATTAGTCCTTTTCCTGAACCTGAGTGCACTGTCTTCATGTCGGAAATAGCAGCACGTTCTAGCGCCGATAGGTAAATCGGTGCCGGCCGACCGCCGTGTCACCCTTTGCCAGTGGCGTAATCGGACGTGGTGTGGAGGGGTGTGGAGTGAGCACGCCGCTCTCCCGGCCGTTGTCGGCTTGCTTCACCTTGGATCCGCTACTTCTCGCTCAAGCAGCTCCCCAACTGGTCTCACGAGACTGGGAGCACCACAGCCCAGTCATCGCACCACGGAAAAATCCTTGACAGTACCGGCAACCGATCGCGGGTCTTTTCATAGCAGACAATCGCGCCGACCTCTAGGCTGCAGAGGTGAACAGTGGGCGAAAAGACGACAACGCAGATTATCAGTTGCTAAATAACTGCTCCTCAAACGAAAATGAATGCTCCAACACTAGCTGCAATAAGGTAACGTACTGTATCTGTTAAATATTTTGCACGACAGGCCTGACTCGGCTTATTGCAATTAATCAAGTGACCTGCGAAAATAGAATTTGTAACATTATGCACAGTATACGTAAATAGTGGCTGTTTCATGTTTACAGTTCGTTGGTACTTACATCTAGTTAGACGTCACGACCATATTGCATCTATAGCTTTTTTTTGTCGTATCTCGGTAAGTATATTAGTTTTTGTATTTACGAAATGTAGAAATACGCTTTTATCAGATATTTTGACAGACGAATTTTGACAGTTCTTTACTACGATACAAAGTATATAGAGCTTATCAGAGATGATGTTACATTTCGTTCTTCCTTTAATGATACGTTAATGCTGATTGATGGAAACAACACAGACATCAGTTACATCCATCAGGCACTGAACCTCCGTACCAATATTAAATTTACTACAGAACTAGCAAAAGACAATTCGATAAACTACCTTGATCTGAAAATTAGCAAACCGCCACACATTTCACTTATGCAGAAAACTACCGCCACAAATAATACAATAAACGCCAACACTTGGCATCCTAAATCACAAGAACATGCCTTCTTCCACTCCATGATTAACAGAATAATCAATTCACCTCTAGAACAACCAGCTTCACAAAAAGAACTGAAAACACTCTGTTACAGTGCCTACAAAAATTATTTTCATCCAGATACAGTAACAAAATTGTATAAAAGCACACCAAACCGAAACCCACTACGATATATTTCACCAGAGAAACTTTGACAAAACATAGAACAACGTACGTACCTACAATTTACAAAGCGCAAACATCAAATAAGGTAAATGCGTTATTTAAATCCACACACGTCACTTCTGGAGAATGCAAAATCACCTGTGACGATTGCAACAATTTATGTACTGGTTAAACCGAACGAAGTTATAACATGAGATCTAAGGAACACACTAGAAATTGTGAGAATAATCCGTCAAGTTTCTATTTTCATCTGACAACTCAACACCACAAAGCGAGAAAAATGAGACTGCGTTAGATGTATTACACAAATACTGAAAGGACCTATTATGAATATTCTCGAAGAACAGGAAATTTATATTCACACAAGGAAATATCCACCCGAAATTCTAAATGAACACAAAGATTTTAAACAAAAATGTACCTCGAAAATTTATCGACATAATAGAGTACGAAAGGAAATAGTCATGCAGTAAACAAAATTCACACAGACCATAGATAAAATTTAAAGGAAAATAAGAACAATAAAATGTAACATCATCTCTGTTAAGCTGTATATACTTTGGTAACATAGCATCGTAGTAAAGAACTATCATAACTGAACTGAGAAAAAAAATCAAACAAAAGCATATTTTTACGTTTCGTAACAACAAAAAGCAATATATTTACATGACATGACAGAAACAATTTACTATAGATACAACATGTTCGTCACTTCCAACTAGACGTAAGTACTAATACAGTTGTAAACTTAAAACAGCCACGTATCACTTGTAGATAACACTAGTCTGTATTTTTTTAACTTTTCTTAGATGATTTGTCACTGTCAAGTGTTTTTGAATCATTTATTAATGCTGATTCTAGAAATGACTTCGGTTTCGCTTCATCACGTCAGTTTTTTACACAAAATAAGAAGTTACATTTCAAAAAATTGAACTAATTTATTCAAAGGAACATGTTAAAAAATGGCCAGTTTTTCCCGAGAAACTTTACTGAGACATTCAAAAAGCACATTACTTACAAATTTGTATTTGGTCTACCGAAGTGTAAAAAGAAGAAGTTCATACTTCTCAAATTGTCAATTTTTTGAATTCCTTCCATAACCACCGTCCTCTACTCCTTTACCGCCCCCCTTTAACATCCAGCAGTAGTCATCCATCATATTTTCATTCCATATCCCCTGGTATCATTTCTCTATCTCTTTAATGTCCTGGTGGTAACGATCATCTTGCGATTCACTGCAATGTCCCAGATTTTCCGGAAATAGTCGATATGGGAAAGCAGAAAGTAAAGCTTGTCCAACTTCTAGAAGTTTTCTAACATGGTTTCAACAATGTTCTTGTAAGTTGGATCTTTCTTATTTTCTCGAAAATTTGCAGTGACAGATCTGAAAGAAGTCCCTTCATTCTTTCCTCTCCCAATCATTGTCTTGTCAAATTCTTCATCCCTCTTCAATTTACGAATTTGAGGACCAACAAAAGTTTCAGCGGTTACCTTTCCTCGTGTGATGAAGGGGAATTTCGTTAAAAGATACTTGAAGCAGAGCCCTTCTTGTGGTAGAGCCTTTACAAACTGCTTCATCGGACCTCAGTTGATGTCTAGTGATGGAAGCAAAACTTTCTTGGGCTCCACAAGCGGCCTGTGTAGGATATTTTTGGTTCCAGGTGTGAGAAGCCTCCGCTCTGGCCAACCTTTCGTACTCCGATGCCTCTGTTTCGCTCGACTGTCCCACTTACATAAAAACCAAGGCATTTTTGTATGTCCTGCATGTTTCCTAATAGCAGTCCTGTAATTGAGAAATAAATGCAGATAAACTACTCATGTTCGTCATATTTAATTTTTCTTAACGCTACCTCAAGGTTCTCAAACGTCGCATTCATTAGAACTGAGTTTGCCACAGGAAGGGATCCATAAATGTTCCCTTGAGGCTCTGGGATGTATTTTCACACCTCCACATCTCGTCACACAAAACACTGAGTAATGAAAGAGGCAAAGAGCAATTTATTTGTCAATGTATAATATTTAACTACGCATTGTAATGATGTATTTTGACGATTTACAAGGAGAAACAAATTCAGCGCCACGGACTATAGAATTATTCAGCGCGCATGTAGGAACGTCGATATTAAAGACAGACTCTGAAGACATTTGAATATTACAAAAAAACAAGCGTGCAACCCATCGTCCACTGCCCGACGATATCACTCTCTTTTTATCTCCCGTATAAAACGGACGCACGATTACATAGGCGTCATTATCAGATTTGTAATTTATTAAACTCTACAGATATATATACTGTCATTTTTCTGCATGTGGGACTAGTATATGTGGAAAACGGAGAGTGGTTAATGAATGGACATTTCCATGTGATTTCTAAACTTTTCAAACCTCTCAGGTTCTGTCATTGTTACGTAAGTGGTAATATGTTATGTGTATGTTAAGTCGAAGCTTGTTAATATAGTGTCAGTTACTCTAAATTTGTGTTTGCTTTCGTTGTTGGACAATCTTAATCATTTACTTTCTATGTGCCAAGTTTTTTTACAGAGCCAACCGTGTCCGACGTGTCATTGTGCGGACAGAACAGTCGAGGCCAACGTCAACATACTACATATATTCCCCTCCCCCCCCCCCCCCCCTTGTAATATTCGACAAACTCAAGCTGGCCCTTAGGCACATTTTCAGTGCAAGTGACGTCCGTGAATTTCTTAGCAAACTTCTCAAATCGCACATCGCTAGCACAAAGTCTCACTGTTCCACAATGGTACGCGGCAGTTTCTAAACGGGAAAGGGAGCCACTCAAATATATGTTACTTCCCTTTCTCAATCTGATGCTTAAATAATAATAATAATAATAGTAATTGTAATAATATTTCCTTATATCAGAGCTCCTCTTCAATGAATCTATAAGTAGTCTCTACGGATTAGAATCATGTTCAGTTCCATATAGCTGCTTTAACTTATTGACATTACTGCAGTGCACTAAAGAATTTTTATGTGAGAATGGAGTAACTAGTTCTTTTTCTCTGTGTCTTTACCATTAAAACTTTGTTTTTGATGCCAGAATATTCTTACTTTTTAGTCGAGAACCTAATAACTCGACAGATTCCTTAGGCAGATTCAGATCTCGTACTAGATCGTTAACAGTGGGAGAACTGTTCTGCCGTTACGTCATGTGGAGGTTTGTAATCATGATCATTAGTACCAATATCACCTTCGGCAGCATCACTTTCAGAACCATCTAGTTCTCAAAATCAACTGGAGGAAGGTGGACAGCCAGATCCTCTCCACGTGGAACGGGTCTAATTGCAGAAGGAATATTTGGGTACATATATGTTTCTTGTTTTCACACTGCGTTCCTGAACGTTTACTAACCGAAGTAGCCGTCTTTAAGGCGGTCTTCTCTAGTCCATAATCTCAAACTCTAAACACAATAACGGCAGGGTTTTTATGGTGTCTGTAATAAGGTTTCTTCAGAAAGTCTGTTATGTCCGTTCGTTGTTTCAGCACTATGGAGTTTCCACAAATGTGCCAGAAAACAGCAGACTGTCACAGTCCGCATTATCACACATTCAAAAGGTATTTCACGGAAGTAAAGTAATAATATTAAGAACACTTCTGGAACAAAAGCTATACATAAAACTGCTTTCCCACGAGAAAAACACACCAAACACTACTCTGCAAGAAATACTAGTGCATTCATTTAACTTCCAAACAATAACAAAACAAACACAGCGGCTTGCGAGTCTGTAGAAAGAAATTTCCCCATCCAAGTCCTTAAAATGCACCCGCTTTCATGGTGAAAAAAGTGTACGTCTTAGACAAAAAGTAAGAACGGTTCTAGAATCAGGATAAGTGGAGTTAAAGACACATATTAAATTTCAGTCATCTGATACCTTGCAGACTAGTTTAATCCTACTGATGCTCTTTTCGCAGTCACTTGGTAACGGCAGTAAGCCGAAACCTGTCTGTAACGTAAAATATTTAAAATATACATTACTTTACAGTAGCTAGTTTTGGAGCATTTGCTGATACTGGTTCCCAATGAAGTCACAGAATTCTTTCAGCTTATTGACACGTACTGTGTAAATGTCAAAGTGATGATATGTCTTGTAAAACATATTCTTTATGTTAACAGGTATCGTCTTTGGCATTGCAGATTCCAGTGCGTTATGAATAACATGTGCAGCACACCTTACTGTCAGTATCTTCTTCTTAAATGTCTTTTCCAGTATAGAGTGTACATTGTTACCTTGACTAGTATTTGCCAGAGAGCCACAACTGACAGGTGCGTTATCTGCAACATACCCAATAATTCTTTCTTCCAGCAATTAACACCTTATTACAGATTGAACACGTTCTGCAACAGTCTCAACAGTCTCGTTTAGAGGAATGCAAATTCGCACACGCCTCACTTTTACATTTCTACTCGTGTTGTCAGGCACGCTGCAAAATTTGCAGACTCTAATCAAAACAAGAAGCATCATATTGTCTTTCCTGTTTAATGCATCACTTGTCACAACGACGTAATTTGTTAACTTTATCTCTTCTTTTAATCTCTCTTCAAACCATATTCATAGAACATTCCTAACAATAGCTTCTAATTTAGTTCCCGCAACAGAAATTCTCTGATCACATGACTTTTTGAGAAGAGTTCTAAACGATTATGTGCAACATTATGAATATGACCACCCGAGTTCGATACAACGCCGTTTCAGATGCTGTTCAGTATCATGCTTACCTTTGTTCTGAACTGACAAAATTAAACTGCAGGTGACACGTTTTGTCTTGCAGTCGTCGTCTTTAATTCGCTTTATGCCAGAATAGTCACTATCAAAACGATTTTGAAATTTACCCTTCTGATGTGCCATTTCAATTTTTCCACTGTTCTTGTTGAGCAGCTGTTTGCTAGTTGATGGTACATCGTCCACAGTGACGTAGCAAACGCAAACAAAAACCCACATTGACTTGCACATATACCACAATGTGCGCTACATAACTCAGCAGATAAGTGATGGCTAGAAAGTAGCGGGGGCTGCATTGCAAGTTGGCGCCTACTCAATAAAGGCATCTCAATTCTAACATGGACAGTTTCTCCCTGCAATTAACGGAATGGTCTCATCCTGGTTGCCTATTCTGCATCTTTCCGCCATTGTGCCGATAGTTTCGGTTCTCCAGAGCACCAAACGCTCTAGTACTCGAATTAGAGCCCCTGCATTATTCAGTATGCATTTCGGAAGCGATACCGTTCGGGTGTAGACAACCAAAGCGCTGTTGTCGGTTCGCGTCGCGCAAGCCAATCAAAAGCAAGAGGCCGCGCGATCCGCGCATGCGCACTGCAGCGCGCCCAGCGCCACGAACACAAAGCAGTTAGCAGACGAAACAGGCGTGCTATTCTTCCAAGTACCTAGAATTGCGTTTACGTTGCCATAACGCATGACGCCGCATTCTGTCAAGTTGACGTGCCCGCCATCATCGCTCTTGCATCCTCCTTAACAGTATCAGGCGCAGCATGTCCATTTCCATGACTCTCAGCTGAAATGCACAGAAATTTTTACAGTTTCCCTGACCGCATGTTTCCATGCATGCATGATAACGATAGAGTATTTGAGTGTATTCTGCAGATTGTCGTAAATGCCACTTTATGTCATCTTATTCTCATTCACAGTGACATCGTGTTTTGGATTTTACGTTTGGGAAAATGAGTTGGGAACAGTGTTTAGTACCACAGTGTATTAATACAACTATAAAAACACCAAAGAAATTGATTCTGAAGAATAAGAAGATAAACAGAACGTGGTTATAACTCGCTTCAAGAGATCCAAATGATTAAGTAGTCCACTTCTCTATATGTATGTCAACGATTTGGGTCTTAAAAGCAAAACTGAAAAAAACGTGTTTTCGAGAGCTCCTGCAGTTTGTCGAAGTTTATAACATGCATATCATGAATGAAAATGTTTCGTATATGGTGCTACAGTCTAAAAATATTACGGCAGAGATCTGTCTGCTGTTGTTCAGGATTCGATCGCAGATAAATACTTGCGACAAGCAAGATTGTGAAGATGATTGCTGCTAGGGGTTATATTCCTAGTCATTTAAGTTGTGCTCTTAGGTTCCTGTCTAACCACATACTCGAAAATCGCTACATATTTGGAGAAAATGGTGAATTATTTCTGACAAGAAAAACTTAAAGGTCACTGTCGGTTGTTTCACTCACAGCAATTTTATCTCCAGCAATTTGATATTTCGTTTTTTAAACACACAGAAATTACGAAATCATTACTGAGGAAGTGCGCTCTTACATGCAAGTAATAACGAATTTTGCAGAAAAATCTTAACTTCCAGGAATAACAATGTCTCAGAACGTGTGAAACGTCCCCTTTGAACAATTATCCACGACTGTGCTTAAACTGACACACAATATTTTTAGCGCAACGCAATCTGACTTTCAAAAATCCCTACAAAAGAATGGCCCTGACTAACATTAACCTATACGTTTCACAAATCACTTACCTCACAAAAATCTTCATTACTCGAACTACTGCAATACAGAAAGCACCACTACTGCCAGCTAAGTAAAAGATTCAAACTATGGAAGGCACTAACTACTGATAGGTACAGTTAGCAAATGAAAGATTTAAAAACAGAACAAACAAAGTATTTACCTTAATAGTCATAATATATATATATATATATATATATATATATATATATATATATATATATATATATATATATATATATATATATCAGTCAGTTCATGACACCAATTCTTACAAATTTCAAAACTCCGCCATCTCTCTCCCCACGTCCACCACTGCTGGCGGCTCACCTCCAACTGCGCAACGCTACGCGCTGTTAGCATCCAGCTGCCGCTGCCCAACACTACAATGGCGAGTATTACAACAATGCCAACCAGCCACAGACTGCACACGGCACAGCCAGTGATTTTCATACAGAGCGCTACGTGGCGGCGGCGTTACCAATAAAAAACCTAAACAGCCTACTTACATGTGTTTCATGTATGAAGAGGAAAAAAAATGTTTTTTGCATCCATCAGTACGCAAACTCCTTTCTTCCCTTTTCGCATTCGCGCGCGCTTACCGCTTGGACACGCCTAATATTAGATGCACAAACCTCATATTTTGTAATATTGCATAGAGGAACGTAGGCTGACTTCATTGCCAAACCGTTCTGCGTAAGTCACAAATGCGTGATAGTTTGGAAGGTTTTCAATATCAGGCTTCACATAATTGCTTTCCATTGCTACTTGAAAGCTGTAAAAACATTTCGATAGTTGCTAACTAAACCATTTGTGGGAAAAAGTACACAAAGTCACTAGAAACCTTAGTTCACACTCATGTAATATAAGTAAGCAGATCCGATGTCTTGATATTTAATGATCTTTAAATTCTTATTTGCATAAAAGTAACATCTATTATGAGAGAATATTGACCGAAAACGTTCTTTTTTTGGATATAATCATTCACAGTAACAACTTAGCCTAACCATATTTCTCACAAAGGAAAATAGTCTATTATGAACTCACTTTCCAACCGGATGCGTCTTTAGTAACACAATCACTAAATGCAAAGCTAAAGCCGTTAAATACGTTTAAAATAATAAATTATACGGCTGGTCCCGGCGGAGGTTCGAGTTCTCCCTCAGGCATGGGTGTGTGTGTTTGTCTTTAGGATACTTTAGATTAAGTAGTGTGTAAGCTTAGGGTCTGATGACCTTAGCAGTTAAGTCCTATAAGGTTTCACACACATTTGAACATTTAATAAATTATAGATGTACATAAACCACAGCTCTCGGATCGACAGGGCCACATCGATATTCAAAACCTCTCGGTACAATTGTCGTAAGATCGATGGGAGGACCGTTCGGTAACAGGTCTCATAAACTTACTGAATAAGATTTTCGATAAAGAATCGAAAATGACGTCACTACCGAGATTAACCTACTACACCGATCAGTATGAACGATAACGAATAGGGCCCCTAGGGACACGATGAGAATTGGTGTACCACGATACAACCGACATAAGCGCTGCCAACTTTGAAACCAAAACATTTTAGATTATGCGAGACTGAGAAGTTCAAAATGAGTACAGCATGTGTAAATAAACGGAAAGTTTACAGTACACAGAGAAAAAGATGAAAAAGAGTGTATTTAGAGTATGTCCGGTCACCCTGTACTGATGTACCGTATACTATGCTGCGGGACCAACGGAGCGTGAAATGCTCATCAGTTTACCCTCGCCTATGCGTCAGCGCGGGACATATCTTTTTACGGTGTCTGTACATCCTCCTGAGATGTCGCGGAAGGGCCGTCGTCCATAACAGGCTATAGTCTGTCTGTAAACTCAAGAGCGAGCAGCGCTTTTCGTGGGCGTAAGTGGCCTTTCCCGGAAGAATGCTGCCACCGGCCTACAGGGGCACCCAAAATCTGTTGCCTGTTATCGGTCTAGCTATGTAGATCGGCATGCAGTGATATAAGTCGTTTCTGTTCGTGGGCTATTAATTGCCAGTGTTAGTGAGTTAACTCTGTATACTTACTGATGTACCTCGATGTCCGGAAGTGATGGATAATCGTCTAGAATTGCAAGAAAATGTGCAGAATACGAAGAAGTGGAGGTATTTGCGGAATGATGATCGTTCGATCGTCTCTATTGTTATTACAGCGCGTGTTAAAGACGCGGCCCGAAAAGAACTGTTGGCTTATGTTACCAGTCCCAATTAAAGGGCTGCAATCTATGCAAATGTCAGCCTCAACCAAATAGGACACATAAGTAAGGAACGGAAAAATAAGGCGCATGGTTTACTGGAATCGCCACGAAGGAAAACTAATGGTTTTGGGAGGAAACCGATCGTTATAGACAGTTTTAAAATCACTTAAAACCTTTGAAGTTTATGGAGCACTAAATCTGTATCTCGGTCACTATTCACCTGATTCTAAGACACGTGCGCAATCGCTATTCTAAACACTGCTGAAATTTCCTTCGAAACATGCACACCGATTCCGGACTTCTAAGCAAAAAGCTTGACATTCGAGGTGCTTTCATATATTCATTTTTAGTTTTTGGTAAGAACTTAATTTGTTAATCTACAGCAATGTTATCTTCTTCAAAATATTGGCTAATACATACTATACCAGTGCTTTTTCCAATTCTCAAAACACTTTAGGAGCTGTTTCTTCGGGACAGTTTATAGGTCTCTTAACTGTACATTTTTAATCTCATTCATGCTTGTAAATCCGCTGTCCTTTAAAGCCTGCTTTGAAATGTCCATACCACTTGTCTGCTCTCGGTTTTCTCATAACAGGCTCACCAAAAGCAATATTTACCATTTCTAAAAATTACATGCACTTTATTCCATTCTTCTAACAAAATTTAATACAGATTCTGTATTGTATTTTTATACACAACAAAATAATCGTTCATGGTAGCAAAACACATGTAACCTTTCTGACAGCTGACAACATAGTAAATACACAATATGCCTAATATTGTACACATACTTCTGAGGCATGTTTACAAAGACAATGACAATAAAGTAGTGCAAATCGGACTAATACAACACACAAAATTATAAATTTCTGCTTTCTTTTTAAACACTCTTCGTGTTGCAAGAATTGTTAAGTTTCAGTGCAGTTCTTCTAAGAAAACTTCTACCTTATAGAAGAAACACAAACTAAGAGTAAGCCTTAAATTCTACAGACTGATTGCATGATATGGCTTTCGTTTAACGAATAGCAATAGAGAAATATACATTCACATGAAAAGGCATTTGGTTCTGTGTTTCTACTAGAATCCTGACTTCCGTTCTTATGTTAATAATATTTACTCTATAGTGTTGTGTTTCGGAAGAAGCTATCGTTTTTCGTATTCCTTATGCTCTTAATGCATTTGTCTAAAAATAAACGCAGCCGAGACGTATCTGTACACGGCGTAGTCACAGACTTAAAGCGCGCGCCGCTGCAGAGCCGGCACTACGTTGTGCAACAACCTGTAGAAGCGCCTCGTGGCGTAGCTGGGTTGGCAGAATGGCGAGTCGCTCGTTCGCTCTTCAGTTTACCGACAGACTATACACGCCGTTCTGGGCAGAAGGCGCCTCTTCCGCGCCGCACTCCACGCAGTGTGTGACGGAGTGACAGACGTCGGCGGGCCTCTTCAAGCGGCCGGCCAGCTGACGCGCGACACGCTCGCCAAGTGAGGGCTAAGCGTGCCCGCTGTCCACAACAGCGCCGCGCCACGACCGGCCTACACGCTGATAAGAGCGCGCCGTGGAGTGGGGGACTTCCCGGCTGGCGCTGGCTGCGTATTTGCTCTGCTGCTCCCTGCCCCCACCACGATCGCTCTGCCACAACGTGAGCAGCCACCTGTTGCTGCAGCTCTGCACCCCCCTCCCCCCCCCCCTCCACCTAACACACACACACACACACACACACACACACACACTGTCGCCGCTGTCCCACTGCGACCGCACTCCGCTCCACGACTCTTGCCAGTCTCTGGTATCAAACACGACACGTCGTCAGCTACGGGGGGGTGAAAATTACACCCCAGCTGTGCTAGCACTTCCTGCTTCCGCTCCCCTGCTGAATACATGCGGTCCATTAACTTCTTCTACGAGGGACGCTGAAGGCCCCCGTGAACGATCAAACATACTGTCAAACTTGACTATGCTTGCCAAACATTTGACGGTGTACGGTGGTGTTTGACGTGTTGGTCAAATGGCTCTGAGCAGTATGGGACTTAACATCTTAGGTCATCAGTCCCCTAGAACTTAGAACTACTTAAACCTAACTAACCTAAGGACATCACACACATCCATACCCGAGGCAGGATTCGAACCTGCGACCATAGCACTCGTGCGGTTCCTGACTGAAGCGCCTAGAGCCGCTCGGTAACCGTGGCCGGCAAGCATAGATCGTGTTCGACGTGTTTCGTAGTAGTTTCGACTGACTGAAGGTTTGACTAGATGGCGGACATCGGGTCGATGATTCGCTGCCTGTATTTAGTGAAATACTGTATTATTACAATTTATCTCACTGCGTCTTGAGTTTCTACAACTATGGAAGCTACGGCCAAGGGAAAAAAAGCAACAAAATGGTATGGACAGTTACCAGAATGGTGGAGGTATCACAGCTTTCCCGGCCATATAGCCTATACGCAGGAAGAGATCATGAACAAAATCATTGTTTTGCGCGTAACGTACAACTGGGAGTCCAATGAAATAAAAGAAATCGACTTTCTCCTATGTGAGTCTTTCGTTCTTACGCAGTGGAATTTTTAACGAACTGTCAAGAGAGGAGCAAGAAGAAAACAATAAGTCTTCAAATACATGTGTGTTATTTTCAATGTGAGCGTAAACTAACTCTAAACAAGTAATTAAACGTTTCTCTATCGCCGGCCGCTGTAGCCGAGCGTTTGTTCGCTTCAGTCCGGAACCGCGCTACTGCTACGGCCGCAGGTTCGAGTCCTGCCTCGGGCATAGATGTGTGTGATATCCTTAGGTATCCTTAGGTTTGTTAGGTTTAAGTTGTTCTAAGTGTAGGGGACTGATGAACTCAGATGTCAAGTCCCATAGTGAATGGAGCCATTCGAATTTGTTTCTCTATCCATCCGCGGAAAATTGATGCAATCATCAGGTTCTGAGTATAACACTTCCATCGACACGTTTTCGTGCGTATATTTCTCTCTTGTTTTAAACAAATCTCTGATACAGCATCCTCTTTTCTTCCGCTTTAAACACAGTAGGTCCACCAAAGTCAATGTTAGAAATGTTTTATCTGCATTTTAGGTATTTGTGACAGTGCCAAAATACAGCATGCGAGGGGGTATCCAAAAAACAGGAATTGATTTTTAAAAGCTATATAGTTTCAGATTGTTTGCAAAACAACCTTATGCGCTTCAAAATACCCTCCATTACAACTAATACATTTGTCCCGCCGGTGCTTCCTCTGTTCGAAACATTTGTGGTAGTCATCCTTAAAAATGGCTGACAGCTCCTGCCTCGATATTTTCTTGACTTCTTCAATGTCGTGACACTGGTGTCCTCTCATGCCCCTTTTCGTGTGTGGAAATAAGGAAAAGTCGGACGCAGCCAGGTCAGGCGAGTAAGTCCGTGGGGCAACGGAAGCATGACATTTTTATCCAAAAACGGTCAAACAGAGATGGCTGTCCGTGCAGGAGCGTTGTCGTGGTGGAAGAACCAGTCTTCTTTATGCCACAAATCGGGTCTTCCTCGACGAAAACAGAACTCCAAAATAACCCACTAATCTCTGACAGTTGGTCAATTGTCTGTCGACGGTCTGCGAGCACAAGCTCTCGGATTTTTTTCAACGTTTTCGTCGATTCCGGCAGCCCCAGAACGAGGTGTGTCATCAATCGACATCTCACCATTATTAAATCGAGAAGACCACTTGTGCACTTGGATTCTTCCCATAGCGTCATCTTGGCAAGCCGTTTTCAATATTAAATCAGTATCAGCAGTATTTTTACCGAGCAGAAACCAAAATTTCACGGCTGCACGTTGATCACTTAAAACTTGCTATAACAGGAAACGAAACAAGAACAAAACAGCGCTAGCAACAACAATCACTGCTGATGAACAGAACAAGCCAGGTCGACACCACAGGCGGCACTGAATTGGCAATGTAGTTGTGCTTTACACGCCTACCGGTTGAAACGCTTTCTACACAAGCTTCACGCACGGCGATTTTACTCCTTTTTTAAAAAATTTTTAGTGCCCCCTCGTAACCGAAAAGCGTTTGCCTCAAATGTAAGTTAAGATTGACGAGCTTTATTGGTACGTGTACACTATTGTTTGACACGTTCGTTCTTGGATAGGAGGTAATTTGCCAGCCAAATTTCGTCTTTCGCAACGGCCTTAACAAGTTTTTAAAAGTTTTGCCGTCCATTCGAAGAAAATTGATGCAATCATTGGGTTCTGAGAGTAATATTTTCTTTAGCAGATTTTCATGTAAATCTCTCGTCTTCAGCCGTTCCCTGGACCACTGCCTTGTTCAGTTCTTCTTTTTCATACACAGTACCAAAGTCAGTATCGCGACTGCTTTGTGTGCATTTGTGGCCATTCTCACTAATGTCAAAATACGAATACGAACAGCGTCTGCCTTAAAGTGAGGTTAACCTGACAAACTTTATATACGTGCTGGCTCGCCTGATGATTCCGCGACTAGGCAAGGGTTCATTTGACAAACCGGTTTGCTTGTTTACGTGGGCCGCTTATTTCATTTCGCCTTCATTAATGGGGCAGCCTTCTCTGAGCGCTTGAAAAACAAGTTACTATCGTTTTTTTCCGAGTACGATAAAAAGTAATACGAAATCTGATGATATAGTTTTATTCTTCAGTCCTTTACTTTCAAGCGATTACTATTTGTGTCACCACTGGACACTTCGCGTATCCTCTGCACCATTCTGAAGCCCCCTTGCTGCCGCAGCACTGGTGACCAGAGACGGCAATTCCAGAAGCCACCCTACAGCACCTTAACAAAATAATTTTGTATACGTCATTTTCAATCTATTTTCTATCAGCATACGTAGGATAAATAAGAAAATATTTACTTCTAAGAGAATGGTGACATGTTGAAGCAAACGTCATTTCCTTCGCCCACAAAGTTGAGACAAAAAAGAGTGCACCAAAAATATACTTTTGAAGATATCGCAGAACGCTTATGTACTCTCACAGAGCATTCAGTGTAGAAATTCCGATCAAAACCGTACGTACAGTTTTCTAGTTACGTCTATCGACAATTTGCGAAGTACGTATCCGGAAGAAAATTCATTTAAAGTTTGGATTACATTTTGTACAGTTAAGTTAAACATATGCCAAGTCAGCGATCCCTGGACCACGCAACAATCCTTCCGGATCGGAAAGGACGTTCCCCTCCAACTTTTTCGTGGCAATGGTGGCCTTGCGCGCCTGTTTCGCAGCTTCTGTCATCAACTGCTCTGCTCGCTCGATACGCTTTTTGTCCGGTATTGTACAAAAGTTGCAAAAAAAAAAATGTGTGTGAAATCTTATGGGACTTAACTGCTAAGGTTATCAGTCCCTAAGCATACACACTACTTAACGTAAATTATCCTAAGGACAAACACAGACACCTATGCCCGAGGAATGACTCGAACCTCCGCCGGAACCAGCCGCACAGTCCATGACTGCAGCGCCCTATACCGCTCGGCTAATTCCGAGCGGCAAACGTTGCAACAGCCTGATCCGATCACGTTCGACCACGTTCATAATTTCCACAGTGCCTTTTAGGCTGTCGTTGAAATTACACGTCAACTGGTTTTTCCCGCTGTGAACGGTTTCCGGAGACATTTTTTCACAAATGATTTCGTAACCCGATAACAAAAGCTTCTAGTGAAGTTGGGATGAACACTACAATAATGTAGACATCCGAGAGATCATCTGTAAGCCAATAAAAAGAAAATTTTGAAATTTTCACAAGACTATACCCTCTTACGATACTACGTAGTAATCATGAATTTGGAGCACTTCCGGAGACATCATCCTACAGCCCACGTTATTAACAGTGTCCTGCATCAACAGATGGCAGCACCGTATGAGCTTGGAAAATGGCTGATTCTGGCATAGGTGTAAGACAGTGTTGAATTCCTCACTGCAGCTGGTGAAACGTCCAATCGCTTTCGTCAAAGGCTGAAGAAGGTGTAACGAGAAGCTACGCTCTATGTCAGTGCTGTTAAACGATGGGTTAGTGTCGCTGTAGAGAAGCTTAAAGGCAAACACAGAGTTGTCTGACGGAACCTCGACCAATGACTGCAGTCACTTCCCACAACGTACAGCGTGCCGACCAAATCGTCCGTGACGACCACAGGGTGACAACAGGTGAATTGCGATGCGAGTCATCCATCAGTAATGGGAGTGTGATAACCATTACTAAAAAACTAGGTTACTCCAAGATTTTTACCGAAATTGTTGACCGACAACTATAAAGAGAAAAGGAAACCAATAGCTCTGCTTCATTATGCAAGGAGGGGTCAACATGAGTGCAAGACACAGTATGTGGAGTGGTGTCACACAACGGCAACGACTAGGAATAGATTAAAAACAGGGCATTATGCTGGGAAAGTTGAGGTGACAGTCTTTTGGGATGCCTAGGGTTTGATTTAGGTTGAGTTTTTGGAGACAGGGTGGGGAACTTAAAGTTTTTACAGTAACTGAAAACCTTCCAGAAGTTCAAAGAACGTCTTCAGTGACTTCGGTCATTAAAAGATACAGCGGATTTTTCTCTGTTTGCTCGACAATGCGAGACAACACAGCAGTCACTTTGCCACTGGCGAAACTGCAAAAAATGGCTGGGATTTCTTGCCCCGTCCACCATACAGCCCTGATTTAGCACCATCAGGCTTCTATGTGTTCGATCCACTAAAAGAAGCTCATCGACGGCATCAGTCCTGTAAATTCTGTCCTGCCGTGAATGTGCAAGCCGCGTTATGACTTTTACCGCAGAGGAATACGTGCTCTAGTCTCAAGGTGAAAAAAAAAAACAAACATATAAAATTTTGGTGATCATTAAAACTGTGCAAGAGCGTATCCTTCCAGCGTGGTCTGCACGCACCTGGAGTGTGAGAGAGGGAGCACGAATAGGCGGGAGTTGGCTCCTGGCCTAATTACACAATCGAGTGGGTGTTTTGCCATGGCCACCGATGCGTCACGAGCTTGTCCACAGACACGCGCATATCACGCACTCGCACGCACTCACTTGCACATAGGCTGCGAATTTTCGGTATGCGCATATGTGATGCTCATCGCTTACCAACATAGCTGGGCAAGATTTATTCAAATGACAAACACAGGTGAAAGATTATTACTCAGTTCTTCTGAATAACAAAATAAAGCACCTCAGTTGGTAGCATGATCAATTTTTGCAATTTTGCTAGTTATTCCGTAATTTCAACACCACCCAAAGACACAACAGAACGCTTCCCAATTTCTGTATCATCGCTAAACCACCCCTTCACTAATCTGTAAAGTACCGTAAACTAGACCGCGAATGCAGATAGATGACTGTGCAGTATGTCCATTTTCTCATATACACCAAAGTATACCAGACAGAGTCCTATACTGATGCAGTTAGGGTATCTACATGTTTCTAGCATGTCAGTCATACTGCAGAATATGCGATTATGACTGGCCATTGTTTCCACTGTGGATGGCAGTCACAGAGTATTCTCGCATAGGTAGGATGAAGTCCGAGACTGACAGATCCCCCTGTATTGTCCTTGAGCGACCCTCTTTGCACCGTTGTCGAACTGCTTATAAACCAACTAGAAGGAAATCGGGAGACTGTCGTTCTATCTCTTAGGAAATTGACGGATTCAATATTTTTTTTATATGTCGGAAATGTAGCAACCCTCAATCATATTTCCGGCATCACTTGTTCTTACTAGCAGCAGACGCGGTTTTGACCGACGATGCTATGACTCACTAGGAAACAGAGCGAGGGAAAATGACATGAATGTTTTCAATAGTTGCTGCACGAAAATGCTGACGAAGAAACTGCTACTTCTTAAGAAAGAGTAAACACCATGATCAGTCGTCAAAGGAGATGTAACAGTCTTATTGCTGTTTACAGTAGCATCACCTCGCCCCAGGTAGCATTCCTTTTGCAGACAGAAGTCATGGTCTGATGTTAGATAGTTTTACTCGTATAGCAATTTCGATCTAACATCAAGTCTCTCGAGTACACCCTCCTCGCTCTGTTAAAGGTAATATGTGTGACATAGGTCCACTATCCTACAGAACAGTCTAGGGAATGGCTGAAGTCTTACAAACGCAGTGATTCTTCTCCTTAATACTTAAGGAATAACATTGGCCATGAGAACCAACCGTATTTCGGCAATACTGCATTCCACTGCATGTGCGAGAATCCAATTTTGCATTGGGGTGCATATGTTTCGCCTGCTTCAGTATAGGTCCTCTGAGTAGCACTTACATCGCCTCTAATGGAGTATGTGTTACGAAAACCCACATAGTTTACAGAGGGATGGGGAGAGTTAAAACTGAATGCAACTAGAGCATAATTTTTAAGCTTTTCAGTCTTGAGTGTCCGGGTACCCCTGAACCCACCTCTAGTTTCGAGTTTCATGGTTCATTTTCTCTAATTTTATGCATTCTCCGTCAATTTACGTAATTTTGCAAGTTTTTTCGCTATATTACATATTTCGTCGTAGTTTCCACAATTTTAATTATTTATCTTCAATTGGTCGCAATTGTACCACGTTTTCGCCGATATTTACCGCTTTTATGTAATTTTTCAAATTTTGTTTCGATAGCTCCCCGTATGTAGACTGGAGCGCTAAAGAAATTGGTATAGGCATGCACATTCAAATACAGAGAGATGTAAATAGGCGGAATACGGCGCTGCGATCGGCAACGCCTATGTAAGAGAACAGGTGCCTGGCGCACTTGTTGTATCGGTTTCTCCTGCTACAATGGCTGGTTATCAAGATTTAAATGAGTCCGAACGTGGTGTTATAGTCGTTTCACGAGTGATGAGACGCAGCATCTCCGATGCACAGTATCTCCGAGGTAGCGATGAAGTGGGGATTTTCCCGCACGACCATTTCACGAGTGTGCCGTGAATATCAGGAATCTCTGACATCGCTGCGGCCGTAAAAAGATCCTGCAAGAACGGGACCAAGAACGACTGAAGAGAGTCCTTCAACGTGACAGAACTCTTCCACAAATTGCTACAAACTTCAGTGCTGGGACATTTACATGTGTCAGCGTGTGAACCATTCAACGAAACATCATCGATGTGGGCTTTCGGAGCCGACGCCCCACTCGTGTACTCTTGATGAGTGCACGACACAAAGCTTTAAGCCTCGCCTGGGCCCGTCAACACCGACATTAGTCTGTCGATGACGGGAAACGTGTTGCCTGGTCGGGCGATTCTCGTTTCAAGTTGTATCGAGCGGACGGACGTGTACGGGTATGGAGACAGCTCTATGGAGTCATACATGTCAGCAGGGGACTGTTGAAATTGGTGGAAGCTCTGCAATGCTGTAGGACGTGTGCAGTGGGAATGACATGGGACCCCTGATACATCTAAACACGACTCGAGCAGGTGATCACCTGCATCCCTTCGTGCCCATTGTGCATTCCGGCGGACTTGGGCAATTCCAGCAGAACAACGCGATACCCCACACATTCAGAATTGCTACAGAGAGACACCATCAACTCTCTTCTGAGTTAGAACACTTCCGCTGGCGACCTGATCATTATTGAGCGTATCTGGGACGCCTTGCCACGTGCTGTCCAGAAGAGATCGCCACCCCGTCGTACTCTTACGGACTTATGGAGAGCCCTGCAGGATTCATGGTCTCAATTCCCTCCAACGCTGGCCGCTGTAGTCGAGCGGTTCTAAGCTCTTCAGTCTGGAACCGCGCGACCCCTGCGGTCGCAGGTTCGAATCTTGCCTCGGGCATGGACGTGTGTGATGTCCTTAGGGTAGTTACATTTAAGTACTTCTAAGTTCTAGGGGACTGATGACATATTAAGTTCCATAGTGCTCAGAGCCATTTTTCCTCCAACACTACTTCAGACATTCGTCGATTCCAAGCCACGTCGTGTAGCGGCACTTCTGCGTGCTCGCGGGGGCCCTACGCGATGTTAGGCAAGTGTACCAGTTTCTTTGGCTCTTAAGTGTATGTGGTGATATTGCCGGGCTACCCATGCGTTGCTTGATTTTATACGAGCATATTTGCGTGTCTACTAAAAAATCCTAAGAATTCCCTTCCTCCCGATGATCTACATGCATTTTGGATAGGATGATCATGGAAAGTATAGTAACATAGGACCTAAATGAAACTCAAAATATGGAAACAATTCCATGTACCACTACGATTCATGGGGAAGCTTTTCTTTGTCTGCAGACTCATGTGGCTATGCATTTGATGCAAACTCTAAGTCTGGCACAGTTCTACATGGTCATCTGATTTCCAATATACCGTGTAGCTGTCTGCAACAGGGAGTATACAGATGTGCAGGAGTGATTTCTGCTGTTGCTCCGATATTCTTTTCCACCAGATGTGTGTACTCTTATCGCTAACCATATGCGGTTTACTACTTTTGTTTACATCGCCCAGCTCTAATAGCTCACCACAACCGTGTCAGGACATCTGCAAACTGTAGGTTTCAGTATTTTCTTATCCTAGTAATAATTTGTTCGATAGTTGACAGTGTGTCGAATGCACATAGCATCCTGGACCATGGGAGTTTCCCCTCCCCGTACCTAGCGAGTGCACACACCCGGCAGCGTAATTTATAGACGAACAGTTAGCAAATTATGCATTCGAACCACAACTGTCCACCACTGACAGCATTACACACATACATATAGAGACTATGCATGCATATTACCAGTTAGGACGTCTCTATTTCAACCTCTTGTACGTTATTTTCGACAGAGCTAAATCCCCGCAAATAGTGAAAAACTCTTCGCAAAACGGTTCTGTAAGCACATTTAAATTCATCCTACTAAAGAGTATAACGTCTACGATGCAAGTTATATTACCGATACCTGTATGACATGACAATATTGTCTAGATTCTCCAGTAACAACAACAAACCAAAGCATCCCGCTGCACCTTTGCACCTCCTTTTATATTCTTACCGATCCATGATGACGGCACATGAACATCCTAATTCCGCTATTTTGTGTGCTTAATGAACGTTGTGAGGAGAGGGACGAAGAGGAGGGGGCGGGGGTGAGAGGAGGTAAGAGTGGCGTTATGTTCGGTCGTTCGTGACTCTCCATTGGCAAAAGATTAAGGAATAGTCCCCCATTCGGATCTCCCCAATGGGGAGGTGACTATGAGAAAAAGGCTGAATAACTAACGAAAGGATAACGTTCTACGAGTCAGGGCGTGGAATGCCAGATGCTTGAACGTGGTAGGGAAGCTAGAAAATCTGAAAAGGGAAGAGCAAAGAGCTCAATATAGGTGTAATAGGCTTCAGTGAAGTGCAATCGAAAGAAGACAAGGATTTCTGGTCAGATAGGTAAAGGGTAATATCAACAGCAGCAGAAATTGGTATAATGGGAGTGGGATTCATAGTGAATAGGGAGTTAGGGCGAGAGTGTGTTACTGTGCACAGTTCAGTGATAGGGCTGTTGTTGTCAGTATCGACAGTAAACCAACACTGACAACTTGCCAACATCGCAAGCTGAAGATGAAGAAAGCATAATACACTGCATAAAGGCAGATGAAAATCTAATACTTATGGCGTAGCCAGGAGCAGATATAGACTCAGATCGCAATGTAGTAGTGATGAAGAGGAGGCAAAAGTTTAAGAGATTAGTGAGGAAGAATGAATATCACAGAGGTGGGATACGGAAGTAGTAAGAAATGACGAGATACGCTTGCAGTTCTCTAAGGCTATAGTTGCAACAATAAGGAATAGCACAGTAGGCAGTACAGTTGAAGAGGAATGGACATATCTAAAAATGGCAATCACAGAAACTGAAAAGAAAAATCATAGGTACAAGGAAGGTAACTACGAAGAAATCATGGGTAACAGAAGAAATACTTCAGTTGATTGATGAAGCAACGAAGTCCAAATATATTCAGGGAAATTCAGAAATAGAGAAACCCAAGTCTCTGAGTAATGAAATAAATTAGAAGTGCATGGAAGCTAAGATAAAATGGCTGCTTGACAAAAATGAAGAAATCGAAAGAGAATTTATTGTCAGAAGGCCTGACTTAGCACATAGGAAACGCAAAATAACCATCGGTGAAATTAAAAGCAAGGGTGGTAATATGAAGAGGTCAATGAAAATTCCAGTGTTAAATGCAGAGGAGACAGACGATAGGTGGAAAGGATACATTGAAGGCCTCTATAACGGAGAAGATTTGTCTGATGTTATAGAAGAAGAAACAGTAGTCGATGTACAAGAGATAGGGGATCCAGCAATAGAACTAGAATTTAAGAGAGCTTTGGAAGACTTAAGATCAAGTAAGACAGAAGGGATAGATAACACTCCATCAGAATTTCTAAAATCACTGGGTGAAATGGCAACAGAACGATTATTCACGTTGGTGTGTAGAATGTATGAGTCTGGCGATATACCATCCGCCTTTCGGAAAAATATCATCCACACAATTCCGAAGACTGCAAGAGCTGACAAATTATAGCACAATCAGCTTAGCAGGTCATATATCTGAGTTGCTGACAATAATATACTGAAGAATGGAAAATAAAATTGAGGATTTGTTAGATGATCAGTTTTGCTTTCGGAAGATCGGCAATTCTGACGTTGCGGTTGATAATGGAAGCAAGACTAAAGAAAAATCAAGACACGTTTATAGGGTTAGTCGACCTGGAGGAAGAGTTCGAGAATGTACAATGGTGCAGATGTTAGAAAATCTGAGAAAAATTGGGCTAAGCTACAGAGAAAGACGGACTCGTACAATACGTACAAGAGCCAAGAGAGAATATAGGAGTGGACGACAAAGAACGATGTCCTCGGATTCAAAAGGGTGTAAGGGATGTAGTCCTTGTCGCCATCGAAGAAGCAATGATGGAAAAAAAAGTTAGGCTCAGGAGTGAAATTAAAGAGCGGGCCGGTGTGGCCGTGCAGTTCTAGGCGCTTCAGTCTGGAACCGCAAGACCGCTACGGTCGCAGGTTCGAATCCTGTATCGGGCATGGATGTGTGTGATGTCCTTAGGTTAGTTAGGTTTAAGTAGTTCTAAGTTCCAGGGGTCTGATGACCACAGATGATAAGTCCCATAGTGCTCAGAGCCATTTTTTTGGAATTAAAGATCTCAGTGAAAGGATATCAGTGATACGATTCACTGATGAGATTGCTATCCTGAGTGAATGTGAAGAAGAATTACACGATCTACTGAATAATATGAACAGTCTAATGAATATGGTATATGGATTGAGAGTAAATCGAAGAAATACGAAATTAATGAGAAGTTGCAGAAATGAGATAGCGAGAAACTTAACATCGGGACTGATGGCCAGAAAGTAGATCAAGTTAAGGAATATTTCTACCTAGGCATCGAAGTAACCAAAGATGGACGGAGCAAGAAGCACATGAAAAGCAGACTAGCACAGACAAAAGATCCGGCCAAGAGAAATCTACTAGTATCAACCATAGGCCTTAATTGGAGGAAGAAGTTGCTGAGAATGTACGTTTCGAGCACAGCATTGTATGGTACCGAAACATGGACTACGGGAAAACCGGAACAGAAGAGAATTGAAGCATTTGAGATGTGGTGTTACAGACGAATGTTGAAAATTAGGACTGATAACGTAAGGAATGAGGAGGTTCAGCGCAGAATCGGAGAGGAAAGGAATATGAGGAAAACACAGGGAAGGAGAAAGGACAGGCTGTTAAGACTTGAGGGAATGACTTCCATTGTACTAGAGGTAGCAGTAGAGGACAAAAACTGTAGAGAATGACAGAGATTGGCATACATCCAGCAAATAACTGAAATAATTGAGGCCGCAGGTTGCGTGTGCCACTCTGAGGTGAAGAGGTTGGCACAGGAGAGGAATTCGTGGCGGGCCGCTTCAAATCAGTCAGAAAAAGGTTCGTGGCCACACACCTAGGAGAAAATATGTGCAGCTAACGCGTCTCTCTCCTGATGAAATCTTTTGGGACGACGATTTTCCCTGGTCTCCATCTGCACAATTTGCATGTATGGAGGGTGCTCAGGTGCTCTTGGGCGTTCCGTCCAGAAGGACCGGTGTTCGAGTCCTGGTTCAAATGGTTCAGATGACTCTGAGCGCTATGGGACTTAACATCTGAGGTCATGAGTCCCCTAGAACTTAGAACTACTTAAATCTAACTAACCTAAGGACACCACACACATCCATGCCCGAGGCAGGATTCGAACCTGCGACCGTAGCAGCCGCACGGTTCCGGACTGCGCGCCTAGAACCGCGAGACCACCGCGGCCGGCAATTACGTTTGACCTCCTTGTAGGGATCTCCAAGCAGTTTTCATGGAGGACGCAGACAGGGATGGCGGATAGGTGCCGCTAGGTCGTAATGTTGTTCGGCCGGCAGGCGGGCCGAGATAATTCACGTAGTAGTCCGCGTAGTTGCGATAAACACCGTGCCCGGATGAAGCAGTGGTTAACAAAACTGCCTAGTAAGCAAGAGATCCTCGGTTCGAATCCCGATCCGGTACATATTTTCACTCGTCGCCGCCGATTCCGAATAATGTCCCGCTGCAGCTGACAGAGGTAGCCTCGCGTTTCCTTTCCTCTCTACCCTCTCTGCCTTCAATTAACATATAAACTAATACACTAAATAAATACTATCCCTCAAACTAGTAGACGGTTGTCTGTATAAAGAAAAATACGAAGCAAAATATATATTCACTGTTTTAACTATTCATACTTTTCACTTGAAGAAAATTTATAGTTACTCTAGATCAGCAGAAGAGCATGGACGAAACTGATTTTAATTGGCTTTACTAAAGCACTGTGCACTGGATGTGTTTGTTGCTCGGATATATAAAATACGTCTAGTAAATGCAGACATCCGTGGTAGATCTTGTTCATTTCTGCTCCACCACTCTAAGATGTCGCCATTACATTCAACGAGCACTGAATGTAGAGATGTGCTTCATCTGCAGTGTGGAATCTATTCTCGCAGTTCTTGAAACGATCTTTCTCTCTAAGTGTCGAAGACATTGTATTTGCCGGCTCTAGGTTAATTAGAAATTAATATAGAAGTAATATAGAACTACATGAAAATTGTAAGTAGGCTGTTTAGGTTTTTATATTGCTAATGCACGTAGCGCTCTGTATGAAAATCACTGGATGTGCTGTGTGCAGTCTGTGGCTGGTTGGCATTGTTGTAATATGCTATTGTAGTGTTGGGCAGTTGGCTGTTAACAGCGCGTAGCGTTGTGCAGTTAGAGGTGAGCCGCTAGCAGTGGTGGATTTGGGGAGAGAAATGTCGGAGTTTTGAGAGCAGATGTTCTGGATGTGTGTCAAAAAATGGTTCAAATGGCTCTGAGCACTATGGGACTTAACATCTGTGGTCATCAGTCCCCTATAACGTAAAACTACTTAAACCTAACTAACCTGAGGACATCACACACATCCATGCCCGAGGCAGGATTCGAACCTGCGACCGGAGCGCCCAGACCGCACGGCCACACCGGCCGCCGGACGTGTGTCCATCACAGACTAGATGTCATGAATTACTGTATGTATTGACTTTTGAACACTATTAAGGTAAATACATTGTTTCTTCTCTATCTAAATCTTTCACTTGCTATCTATGCCTATCAGTAGTTAGTGCCTTCAGTAGTTAGAATCTTTTATTTAGCTGGCAGTAGTGGCACTCGCTGTATTGCAGTAGTTCGAGTAACGAAGATATTTGTGAGGTAAGTGATTTGTGAAAGGTATAGGTTAATGTTAGTCGGGGCCATTCTTTTGTAGGGAAATTTTGAAAGTTAGATTGGGTTGCGCTAAAAATATTGTGTCAGTTTAGTGATGATCAGAATAAGTAAAGAGAGAAATGTCTGAGTACATTCAGTTTTGCTCAGCTGTTTGAAAATCAAATAATGTAAGAGGTCTATCAGCACAATAATTAATTACTTTTTCTAAGGGGACGTTTCAAAATGTACGTGGAAAAAGGTATTTTACTCTAACAAAAAATTGTACAAATTATAATATTTCCGTTTGCCTACAGCACAATACGCACCGGCTGTACATGAACGATTACGTGAATTATTACGTATAGTGTCTGTAAAACTAGTGCACTTTTGCCGCTCATTGCTAAGAGTTTCTTCATTTATCTCGAGCGTATGGACATTACGAAAAGACGGCCAAAGGAACATAGCTACTTAATGACTGAAAGTAATTACAACCTCCTCACACAGAAAAGTCAGGGCTCGATCTTTAATCCCTTGCACTTCTTATTAAAAATACACTCCTGGAAATTGAAATAAGAACACCGTGAATTCATTGTCCCAGGAAGGGGAAACTTTATTGACACATTCCTGGGGTCAGATACATCACATGATCACACTGACAGAACCACAGGCACATAGACACAGGCAAAAGAGCATGCACAATGTCGGCACTAGTACAGTGTATATCCACCTTTCGCAGCAATGCAGGCTGCTATTCTCCCATGGAGACGATTGTAGAGATGCTGGATGTAGTCCTGTGGAACGGCTTGCAATGCCATTTCCACCTGGCGCCTCAGTTGGACCAGCCTTCGTGCTGGACGTGCAGACCGCGTGAGACGACGCTTCATCCAGTCCCAAACATGCTCAATGGGGGACAGATCCGGAGATCTTGCTGGCCAGGGTAGTTGACTTACACCTTCTAGAGCACGTTGGGTGGCACGGGATACATGCGGACGTGCATTGTCCTGTTGGAACAGCAAGTTCCCTTGCCGGTCTAGGAATGGTAGAACGATGGGTTCGATGACGGTTTGGATGTACCGTGCACTATTTAGTGTCCCCTCGACGATCACCAGAGGTGTACGGCCAGTGTAGGAGATCGCTCCCCACACCATGATGCCGGGTGTTGGCCCTGTGTGCCTCGGTCGTATGCAGTCCCGATTGTCGCGGCACCTGCACGGCGCCAAACACGCATACGACCATCATTGGCACCAAGGCAGAAGCGACTCTCATCGCTGAAGACGACACGTCGCCATTCGTCCCTCCATTCACGCCTGTCGCGACACCACTGGAGGCGGGCTGCACGATGTTGGGGCGTGAGCGGAAGACGGCCTAACAGTGTGCGGGACCGTAGCCCAGCTTCATGGAGACGGTTGCGAATGGTCCTCGCCGATACCCTATGAGCAACAGTGTCCCTAATTTGCTGGGAAGTGGCGGTGCGGTCCCCTACGGCACTGCGTAGGATCCTACGGTCTTGGCGTGCATCCGTGCGTCGCTGCGGTCCGGTCCCAGGTCGACGGGCACGTGCACCTTCCGCCGACCACTGGCGACAACGTCGATTTACTGTGGAGACCTCACGCCCCACGTGTTGAGCAATTCGGCGGTACGTCCACCTGGCCTCCCGCATGCCCACTATACGCCCTCGCTCATAGTCCGTCAACTGCACATACGGTTCACGTCCACGCTGTCGCGGCATGCTACCAGTGTTAAAGACTGCGATGGAGCTCCGTATGCCACGGCAAACTGGCTGACACTGATGGCGGCGGTGCACAAATGCTGCGCAGCTAGCGCCATTCGACGGCCAACACCGCGGTTCCTGGTGTGTCCGCTGTGCCGTGCGTGTGATAATTGCTTGTACAGCCCTCTCGCAGTGTCCGGAGCAAGTATGGTGGGTCTGACACACCGGTGTCAATGTGTTCTTTTTTCCATTTCCAGGAGTGTACATATCTATTAGCATATATCAGTTGCGATAAATAATTACAAACGCATCCTTTTTCGTATGATAATGAAATTGTACTTGTAACTGCAATAATTCAACTCACCCCACGAGTATTTATTGACACAGCAGATTGTTGTCAAACAGAAGCAGAATCAATTAGGTTGTAGGATCTTCCCTTATACACACGCTATGCGCTTTTGGATGCTGACTGGTGTTTTGCATTGAGCTGTAATTATGTAATAACGACTTCTTGGTGTAGCTATGGTTGGTATCGCTCTCGCTGTGACATGCCCGCCTCTGTGCCTGTCACTTTATAGATATCAAAATTTTTTCACCCACTGTAATTGTTGTTAAGCGCAACTGTCTGATATTATTGATGGTTAGTGCTTGCTCTGCACATATAACCGGGACTGCTTGCCATTATAGGTGCTACTTCAAGTTTTGCCTTATTGTTACTTGTTTACTCCATAAGCTGTTTTATACCTTGATATCTGGTGGCTTTCAAGTCACCCCGTTTGTTGTTGGTCCAGTGTTTTGTGAAATTGGATTAGTGCTGTTAAATTCCTCATAAACTCTGTGGTAAACCTGGTTTATTAAGTGGTTGTTTATAGCGCCTTGGGAGTTTTTTTTTGGATTTATGATTTGATCTTTTAATTATTCTAAGGAAATTTGTCGAAATAATGTGCTTTATTCAAACTGTGTGTTACATAATTCTGAAGCCTAAGTGCCATGGAAGAGAGCCATAATTGTACCTGTTATCAATTAAGTGCCACCAGCTAGACGTAAGTTTCTGTTTCTCATACAAATTTCAGTTTGGCGGAAACAGGTCTATTGCTTTGTAGCCCTTCTGATTTATGGACTGTTTTCTATTTGCAGTAACTTTTTCAGATTAATGATTTCTCCCTATTCAGTTCAGTTCTTTCGGGGGAGACGTTTATTTCGCCATAATTTTACCGTTCCATGCAAATAAGCGGTGTTTGCTCTGTGCAGTTTCGAATATCGTTACTACTGTTTGATTATTATAGCAGATTTGAAGGTTTTATGCCATTAAGATATCAAGGCGAGGCCGAATTATATTTCGTTAGCATGTTACTTTTAGGCCATGTTTTGTCTGAGTGGCGTTTGTAGACATCTCTTAGTTTTACGTGTTGCGGGTCAGCTGTTTGGGGCGGCGCATGGCCACGTGGACCTGTTGCTGTTCAGCACCAGCAGGGTGTTTTTTGTGGGAGTGCTTGTGGCTGCGTGACATTACCTTTGTGGAGTTGTTCGCACCATCTGCGTATTTATTAAGTTTGTTTAGGCCATGTTCTTATTTACAAGCTCGTACTTTAATATTTTCCGCCAAATATTTTACGACTCTGCTGAAATGGGTAATGTTATTCGATTTATGATTAACCTTCATGTTTTCTAAATCGGATTGTTTCAGTCTGTACTTATTCTGCTAATATTTGGAAACTTCCAGCTTACTTTCTCTAGTGGTCTACGTTTGAGTTGCTTTTGTAATTATTTTTCGGTCAATTCTGTATTGTACTCATTTATGCATGCAAAGAAAAAAATCTTGTTGGATCGTAACGGTTGGCACTTAACTTTCAAGGAGTAGGTCTGTTCTGAAAACTGAATGTTTGTACTTGTGATTTGGTTATTAGCAATCACAGCTGCCGATGCTCCTTTCAAAGGCTAGTCTGATTAATATTGGAATTATTTTTGATTTTTTTAAATCTCTTTTAAGAGCCATAAATGACGATTTGTTTTTAAAATTTTTGGAGAGTAATTTTTTAATTATTCCAAGGCAAAATTGTTTTAATTAAGAAATGTCTTACCTGACTACCTTACAATTTTATATTTGTTACTGATGTGGCAAGCTCAGTGATTTGGGCCATTGATAAGCAGGTTAAACCGATTATTTGCAAAAAGAAAGTCCTGTTTCTCATTCTTTGGCATGGTTAACATTGTATTCGGCTTTTTAGCGTAGTGCGTTCTGTAAATAAATGTGATTTGTCAAAGAAGAAATAATGTAATTATTGATGGTCTGCCCTTCCATGTTTCCTTTTCCTTTCCTATCTTATATAGGGGATTTCAGTGGAAGCGGAGTCTGGTTGCTTTCTTTCGGTGTAAAGAGGGGGAAAACTGTCCTGTTGGATCAGTTTTCTTGGACAATTGAAAGTTTTGAATTCTTGTACAAAATTTGAACTGTTTCAGAGAACCATACTGATATGGATTCCAGACGTTGCTTGGGTTTGTATTACCTCAAACGCGAACACCTCGGATATGAACTCAGGGTGAGGATAACTCGTGTTGAGGGTGGTGTCACAGGACTTGCAAGCAAACTGTGCCGAGCAGTGGAGAACTCTTCACATTTCGTCTCAGTCTATCGGCGAGGTAGGTGCTGTTATTACGACTGCTTATGTACCTTTGGATGAACATTCTCTTAATATTGGATTTTTCGAAAGCAGTGAACCTACCCGTTAGCAAATCTGTAGACTGCAAGGGCATTTGTTGTATTGGAGCGACGCCTTGCTGACTTAAATTACCTCGAACTTGCTAAACAGCAAAAGGAGACCATTAGACAGTTAGTTGTTAGGGTGATTTACAGAGTAGTACAGGGTCTTTACATTTACATAGTGAAGTCCGAAGAATGGAAGAGGGCAATTTGTCTGTTAGTCAGTCACAGGGTTTTATGTGTGTAGAGACTCAAGGCAGTTGTAGGTTGGTCTCTGATTTCTTTGCCAAGTTGCCCAACCATGATTTCAGAGTTGTTTGTTCAACAAGTAAATCATGTTCATGAAGCGTTGTGGTTACTTCTTCCTGCAATTGTTTTTCAAGTTTGGCATTCCGTGGTATTTTCTTTGCTCCATCCTTTGTCAAAAGGACTATTGAACTGTTGGTTGTCTGACATACTGAGGCGTTAGGGCCGGTCACTGTGGCCGAGAGGTTCTAGGCGCTCCAGTCGGGAATTGCGGTGCTGCTGAGGTCGCAGGCTCGAGTCTTGCCTCGGGCATGGATGTGAGTGATGTCCTTAGGTTACTTAGCTTTAAGTAGTTCTAAGTCTAGGGGAGTGATGACCTCGGATGTTAATCCCATAGTGCTTAGAGCCATTTTTTTGAGGAGTCGGTGTATCTTGGGCTAGCTCAGACGTCGGATAAAGTAACAAAACTACAACCATCCATTCATAACAAGCTTGGGAGTGCATACTAATGGCAGGTGCAAACATCTAATGAGACATTAAGTCAATATATTGATTGAGTTCATACGGCTGTTTCCGCCTTGAATATAAACGTTACTGGGAATATTTTGGAAGGCGTGAGAGTTGAGGATCGTTTGCGTTTTGCGTTTTATATTTGCCCACAAACATACAACTTTTTCTGACTTGTGTGAGTTACTCTTTTCAATTGAAGCACTTATATTTGAGGATGAGCAATGGGGGAAGGATAGGGTCTTACAAACTGTTCCTTTTATTTCAAAGGATAATTGTCATCAGTCACCCTTTAATTCAATAGGTTGTAAAAGTTTTTTCGGTGTGGGGCACATGACCACCTGGTGGGTAGGCGCTCGGTCAGATATGGGCCAAAGCATAACAGCTGCCACCACTGGGTGCAGTGTAAAGCTCCTGTCAGTGAGCCTCCCGCTTACTGTGCACGTACTTGTGGCCTTGATAGGCAGTCTTTTCCACGGCTTTGTACTTGTCTCAACCGAGCACCCGTTAGTGTGCTTCTGGAGTCTGGTAGTTCAGTTTCCTTGCATGACTATCGTTGATATCTCGAGTTTCGCAGGTTGTGTACACCCTTCCTCTCAGGGACGTCATGTCGCGAACGGGAAAGAGTTGCATCTGGTGGGTGAATTTCTGGGGGAGTTTATCCGCCTGTAATTTTTCTTGGCCTGTTAAGCTAATTATAGTAAAAATTTTGGCCATTACCTTGTTATTTAGATGTCATTTCATTCAACGGACAGGTCTCAGAAAATTTTCCTTTGTCTTGTCATCTCATTACTAATATTAATTCATTAAGCACAGATCAGTAGGAGTTCCAACTGGCTCACCTTGATGATGGTCAGGCTAGACAATTAAGGAGTTTCTTAGAACACTTTACCAAAGTATTCGCTAATGAATTCGTTGTAACCTATAAAATTTAATATCGGATACGTTTTGTTGATGATATTTCGGTGCGTCGTGCTCCTTTTCTTCTTTCGCCTCCTAACATGAAAATGTTGGGGCAGAAAATTGACAATATGCTGCGGAACGGAGTTATTAGACCATCAATTGGTATCAAAGGGGTAGGGCGAGGATTATAGGCCGGTTATTGATTCTAGAGTCCTTAATGAGAGAGTATTTTTGGAGTCAGTTTTCTTGTCTGATCTTCATGACTGCTTTTCTTGGTCTGCTGGTGCTTGCTATTTTTCGGTACTTGGTTTCAATCAAGCCTACCACCAGATGTCACTGAGTAGGAAATCCAAATATGTTACCGCATTTTGTATGAATTGGGACCTGTATAAATGTAATCGGTACCAACTGAATTGGCTACGGGCCAATTATGCATATAATTACTTTGGCGACAGCCTTGCAGCAGTGGATAAACCGGTTCCCTTGAGATGACCGAAGTTAAGCGCTGTCGGGCGTGATCAGCACTTTGATGGGTGACCATCCAGGCCGCCATGCGCTGTTGCCATTTTTTGGAGTGCACGCAGCCTCGTGAAGCCAATTGAGGAGCTACTCGGCCGAATTGTAGCAGCTTCGGTCAAGAATACCATCATAACGACCGGGAGATCGGTGTGCTGACTTCACGCCACTCCTATCCGCATCCTTCAACTGAGGATGACACGGCGGTGGGATGGTCCCGGTAGGCCACTCGTGGCCTGAAGACGGAGTATATAATTACTTTGATGATTCTATTCTTTATTGTCGCTCCTTCCATCAACATCTTTCTCATCTGGTGCAGTCATTGATGAGGCTACGTTCGGCAGGATTACCGGTTAAACCATCTGAAGTTACTCCCGCTTGGCAACAGATTTCTTTTTTTGGGTCACCTGGTTTCCAAGGATGCTATTAGGATTGACTAAGAGCGTACTTTCGATTTAAGAAAGGTCCTTTCTAGCACGAATACAAAAGAGGTGACCAGATTCATCGGTATGGCCTATTACTTTAGGAAGTTCGTCACTAACTTGTTGCCCCCCTTAACACTCTTCTTGGGGGAGAGAGTCAGAAATCCGATTTTGGAGCTATCAAGACTGCTCTCAGTAACCCTATAGTATTGGCCATTCTGGAATTTGTTTTCAAAATTTTGGGAGAGTAGTTCTTTTAATTATTCCAAAGCCAAATAGCTATAATTCCCTTATTATCTTGCAATATTATATTTATTACTGATTTCTTGCTTCTGGCATGGGGCCTTCATCAGCGGCTTAAACTGATGTTTGTAAACAAAACTTCCTCCTTCTTTGGGATGGCAAGAGATACCTGTCGTATTTTATTAGTGCAAGGTACTCGTAGGTTCAGCTTCACAAAATATCTCTTTTCTGATTCCAACGATGACTATGCAAATAGAGCCTATGTTCACTTGCCTCGAACAAACACAAAATATCTGATTGGCGGGACAAATTTATTTAACTATTAATTAATTTAACGGATAAAAAGGCGCCACCATACGGATCATTTGATGATTGACTAAAATACTAATTCATATGTAGGATATACAACAATCATGACAAAATTTCATTTAAACATTACTAAAGGGAGGTGCCAACTGACTGATATTATGGATACTGACTAGGGAGCAGAATGGCACTGTGATATGTAACAGCAACAAATTTAGCAATAATTAACATTTATTTCCTCATTACGATTAAAACACACACAGAGACGTTAAATTAAAACACAGTTCGTCGGAATGCTGGCGCTTGAAACTCGCCACGTGGTACATAATACAACGCAACAACTGGATCGACACGTGTGGGTTAAGTGTGCTAAATTACTGGTTACGATTTATCATGATCACACAGAGCAAGTTTACACTGATCACTCACACAACGAAAGATAGAATTTAGAGGAAAGCTTCCCTACTCCACATGTATGATCAGTGGGTCAAGAGCGACTGGCTTTAACAGACAATTTCAGGGAACAAAGGCCACTTCTCAAATTTCGTACAACTCACTAACTTTGTAAGTAAATTTACCAAACATGATCACATCTACTCCGCGGCTCCAGAAACTGAGGCTCCAGTTTGAACACGACAGGTGTTTACGTCGAATTGGAGGCTCGTGCTTTACACACGGGCTACTAAGTCCGTGGGAATGAAACACAACTTGGGCGGTAAATTAAATAAATTTAACACAAGCATTCCACAAAGCACACGACACATTCCTACTTGATACACGAAACTAACTAAAACAGTCGATCATTTGGTAACACCGCTCGTCCACGTCAAGTTGGAGTTGCACAAAAGATCTCGTCGAATAAGCTGAATACTAACGAAATTAATATCGTTCCCTGATTGAAACAGCTGATGCAGCATGATTATCAGTGCCACGCAGCAAAGTGACTACCGGAAACTCAAACAGAGCTGAATCTTAAGAATTTCAACTTAGCACCTAAAGATACTACTCAGAGAATCTTTCTCGCCGGCGTCCTAGGGAAGAGTAAAACTAAGCAGAGCTGTCACCGGAGTCTACGCAGCAATCCGGAAGGGCTTAGTGAGTGTAAGCGGTTTCTACCTGTACCAACCTCACAGTGGATACTGGTCAGTGGCCACTAATGCCTCTCTGACCCATAGTAACCGAATTCAAAGTACTACACAAAAATTGGCGGACCTGCTCTTAACATTCAAAGAAACCTCTTGGCAACTGAGAAAACCCGAAGTGCCAATACAACCAAACCACCTATTCATTCTAGTAGATTACAGTGGGGACAGGAAAGATATGACATGAGTACATGATAGTGGATTGCACAGACACATACAGAGCATAGTCATTAATCTAAAGTTGAAAAGACATATATAATGAAAGTATTCCTTTAAATATGAACATGTTCTTATTCCCATGAAGAGAATGAGAGAAAGACAACGGTCGATATGCCTCCGTAAAAATCCTAATTTCTCGCTTCTTAGCTACACGGTGCTTACGCGAAATGTATTTTGGCATCTGTACTTTTATTCTGTTGTCAGTCTCAAATGGCGTTTCTCTAAATTAGCGTAATAGTGCCTTGCGTAAAGGCGTCAGCTTCCCTCCAAGGTTTCCCATTTCAGTTGTCGAAGCATCTCCGTAATATTTGCGTGTCGATCTAACCTGCTCATAACAAATCTATTCTCTTCTTGTCCAAACTATTTATCGTCCGTGTTTCACTTCCATACATGGCTACACTCCATACAAATACTTTTCAGAAATGACTTCCTGACACTTAAATCTATACTCGATGTTAACAAATTTCTCTTCTTCAGAAACGCTTTCCTTGCCATTGCCAGTCTACATTTTATATCCTCTCTACTTCGACCATCATCAATTATTTTGCTCCCCAAATAGCAAAACTCCTTTACTACTTTAATTGTCTCATTTCCTAATCTAATTCCCTCAGCATCACCCGACTTTATTCGACTACATTCCATTATCCTCGTTTTGCTTTTGTTGATGTTCATCTTATATCCTCCTTTCAAGACACTATCCATTCCGTTCAACTGCTCTTCTAAGTCCTTTGCTGTCTCTGACAGAATTACGATGTCATCGGCGAACCTCAACATTTTTTTTTTCTTCTCCATGGATTTGAATACCTACCCCCAATTTTTCTTTTCTTTCCTTCACTGCTTGCTCAATATACAGATTGAATGACATCGGGGAGAGACTGCAACCCTGTCTGACGCCCTTCCCAACCACTGCTTCCCTTTCATGTGCCTCGACTCTTATAACTGTCATCTGGTTTCTGTACAAATTAAAAGTAGCCATTCGCTCCCTGTATTTTACCCCTGCTACCTTCAGAATTTGAAAGAGAGTATTCCAATCAACATTGTCAAAAGCTTTCTCTAAGTCTACAAATGCTAGAAACGTAGGTTTGCCCTTCCTTAATCTAGCTTCTAAGATACGTCGTAGGAACAGTATTGCCTCACGTGTTCCAACATTTCTACGGAATCCAAACTGATCTTCCCCGAGGTCGGCTCCTACTAGTTTTTCCATCCGTCTGTAAAGAATTCACTTTCGTATTTTGCAGCTGTGACTTATTAAACTGATAGTTCGGTAATTTTCACATCTGTCAACACCTGCTTTCATTGGGATTGGAATTATTATATTCTTCTTAAAGTCTGAGGGTATTTCGCTTGTCTCACACATCTTGCTCACCAGATGGTAGAGTTTTGTCACTACTGGCTCTCCCAAGGCCGTCAGTAGTTCCAATGGAACGTTGTCTACTCCGGGGGCCTTGTTTCGACTCAGGTCTTTCAGTGCTCTGTCAAACTCTTCACGCACTATCGTATCTCCCATTTCATCTTCATCTACATCCTCTTCCATTTCCATAATATTGTCCCCAAGTACATCGCCCTTGTATAGACCCTCTATATACTCCTTCCACCTTTCTGCTTTCCCTTCTTTGCTTACAACTGGGTTTCCATCTGAGCTCTTGATGTTCATACAAGTGGATCTCTTATCTCCAAAGGTCTCTTTAATTTTCCTGTAGGCAGTATCTATCTTACCCCTAGTGAGATAAGCCTCTATATCCTTACGTTTGTCTTCTAGCCATCCATGCTTAGCCATTTTGCACTCCTGTCGATCTCATTTTTGAGACGTCTGTATTCCTCTTTGCCTGCTTCATTTACTGCATTTTTATATTTTCTCCTTTCATCAATTAAATTCAATATTTCTTCTGTTACCCAAGTATTTCTACTAGCCTTCATCTTTCTACCTACTTTTCCTCTGCTGCCTTCACTACTTCATGCCTCAAAGCTACCCATTCTTCTTCTACCGTGTTTCTTTCCCCCATTCCTGTCAATTGCTCCCTTATGCTCTCCCTGAAACTCTGTACAACCTCGGGTTCTTTTAGTTTATCCAGGTCCCATCTCCTTAAATTCCCACCTTTTTGCAATTTCTTTAGTTTTAATCTACTGGTCATAACCAATAGATTGTGGACAGAGTCCACATTTGCCCCTGGAAATGTCTTACAATTTAAAACCTGGTTCCTAAATCTCTGTCTTACCATTATATAATCTATCTGAAACCTGTCAGTATCTCCAGGCTTTTTCCATGTATACAGCCTTCTTTTATGGTTCTTGAACCAAGTGTTAGCTATGATTAAGTTGTGCTCTGTGCAAAATTCTACCAGGCGGCTACCTCTTTCATTTCTTTGCCCCAGTCCATATTCACCTACTACGTTTCCTTCTCTCCCTTTTCCTACTACCGAATTCCAGTCACCCATGACTATTAAATTTTCGTCACCTTTCACTATCTGAATAATTTCTTTTATTTGATCATACATTTCTTCAATTTCTTCGTCATGTGCAGAGCTGGTTGCCATATAAACTTGTACTACTGTAGTAGGTGTGGGATTCGTGTCTATCTTGGCCACAATAATGCGTTCACTATGCTGTTTGTAGTAGCGTACCCGCATTCCTATTTTCCCATTCATTATTAAACCTACTCCTTCATTACCCCTATTTAAATTTGTGTTTATAACCCTATAGTCACCTGACCAAAAGTCTTGTTGCTCCTGCCACCGCACTTCACTAATTCCCACTATATCTAACTTTAACCTATTCATTTCCCTTTTTAAATTTTCTAACATACCTGCCCGATTAAGGGATCTGACATTCCACGCTCCGATCCGTAGAACGCCAGTTTTCTTTCCCCTGATAACGACATCCTCTTGAGTAGTCCCCGCCCGGAGATCCGAATGGGGGACTATTTTACCTCCGGAATATTTCACCCAAGAGGACGCCATCATCATTTAATCATACAGTAAAGCTGCATGCCCTCGGGAAAGATTACGGCCGTAGTTTCCCCTTGGTTTCAGCCGTTCGCAATACCAGCACACAAGGCCGTTTATCATGTTTGACAAAGCCAGTATAGGCCTTTCAGTAGCAGAGGACATATTATGTCCATGTTTTGTTAATGTCGAGAATGATTTAGAAGGGCCATCGAAGTAATAATGAATTTCTGTTTCAAATTTTATTATCAAATCAGTGACATTCGTCAGTTCTGACTTGTTCAAAATTATTCTTTTTATTTCACTTATACCATTTATCTTTTTCCATTCGTTTGAGAGTAATGTATAGTTCTTAATCTCCCAGTCTTTGGAAAGATCTGTACATACTTCTTTGGATTCTAAATTTCTGGAAGTTAGCGCAGTATTCTCTCAAGTCGTCCTGCAGGTAAAAAGGAATGCTGTCGAACTGGAAAATATAGATACACGTCCAGTGTATGGAATGGAGAACTTTTCAGAAACCAGAATGCAATAGCATGACTTAGATATTGGCCACCACACCCATCAGCAAAGAGTCTGAGAGATGTGGTAGTCTGGTCATAGGATGTCCCAGAGAGAAAAGCTGTGATGGCTGATGCAATTTCTTGTGGCCTCTTCCTGCTTGAGCTTCATTCAATTCATAGAAAACATGTATGTTTTCTATGTACTTATATGTTTGCTATGTATGGAATGAAGATGAAGCTGGAAGAGGGCACAAGAAATTGGACCTGCTGGAAGTCAAATGCAAATGCCTTACTTCCACGTGACGACTGCTTCATTAATTTATGAAAAGCTCAACCTTTCGGCCTATGAGCACTAAGTTTAGTCATTGACTTCTTCTTTTGATTTGTATCTACAGCACTCTGACTTTCATGCATCGTTGTAAGGCAATAACTGCATCTATCGCTGGCAAATTGAATTTTGAGCTGAAAGTTCTGCTGAAGAATCATTTTTTAAGTTTGTGATCAGTTCCAGCTGAGTTGTTGTATAATTTTAAAAGCTTGTTTATGTTTCATTCACAAGAGAGACATAGTCTTTGGCTTTTTTTCTTTTGTAATGACTGCCAGTGGCTTTCAATTTTGATAAGAATTCTACAACTTTCTTTCTTTTAGTTTCATACTTTGCAGCCTTCTGACGACACCGTCTTTTATCTGTTAGTCCCTCCCAGATGCAATTCCTTTCGCAATGCTATTTAATCTGCTTTGTCCAGTACCAAAGAGTTTTCGAAAAAAAGCAACACATACAGGAATTTTCTCACCCCCTGATTTCACCTGCAATTTACAAAAACTCATGTTAACATGCGGCAGCTTCTTACTTAACTTTGTGAAATAATAATGTTCTTTGTTTAGATTAGCACATTGGAACATTAACTGCAAGAGTTCCACAGTCTGTTGGATTATTTCCTGTTTAGTATCGGTACAATCATACAGTTCAGTAAGAAGAAAAATTAAAATGAAAAATAATGTGGATCTGTATTAAATCCTCAACTTACGTGATACTTCACTGTGAAAGCCGTTGGTTTTACTTTGGCACTTTCTCTGCGAATGTGCCGACGCTTTGGATTGCTTACATCCAGAAGATACGATATGTTTCGATCTCCGTGTCTTTTATTTGGTGTAGAAGACACGTCTTTTGGTTGTACATAGAACGTTTACTAGGATAGAGCAGCAATTAAAACGACCCTCTCTGTGTTGGCAGGGAGGATCAGTATTAATTTAATAAGGATCTTTATCACGATATCTGGGGCAAAAAGAATAAGAAACTGCTGTTTATTGTGACATTATTTACTTATGAATGTTACAGAAAGATGTTCTATTTTTCTAATAAGAAGGTATAATCAGAAGATATACTTGATTTCAATTTCCAGTTCTCTTTTTGATTTCTTCTTCATTCTTTTTCTTGTTCCATGATATTTACGCTCCTCTTTACTTTCCTCTTCTAAATTCATTGTACATACTACACACGAAACACATCAGAATACTGCTGTTGTGCAGTACTAACAATAACGATTTTACTACAATGATAGTAAACAATACCAGAAGGCAACAATGCCGACTAAATATTTGAACAGCCGCAAGCATTGACGAACGTTAAACTCGACGGTATTGCCAAAGTAAATGAAACAGAAGCAAACTGAAACGTAAATAGTGGACATCATACATTCTGATTCATTCAAATCATGTGTACAATATACGATTTGTTTTAACAGTTTGTTTTCAAGATGCTTTTTCCATGTTAAAATATACAGATACACACAATCTGATTGGTGGGACATGTGAGCACATAAAGTACCACCAGAAATTATTTCAAACTGAATTTTGTCCACAGGTGGACAATATACGTTTCGATAAGTTGCTCCACACGCCGTATAAACAGGAGGTGATTCTACGATATCCAATTAAAAAAAAAGAAAAAGAACAGAAATTACCCTTATCAATGCAGTGAAATTACGCTGAGAGCTTTACGAGAATGTCATGAAAGATATGCAAAAACTACGTCCATTTCGTAATCACAATACATGAAATATTCAGCAGCTCAAAACAGTTGAGAGTTAAACACGATCATTTACAAATTATCAAATGCGAGCTAAAGTATAGTAACTTATGTTCTGTCTCTCCTCAGTACCAGTACTTTCTAGTCCTACACTGGAGCACATTCAGCCCTCTCGAAATATAACATCTATTCAGATGTTAAAATACGGTAGACAGAATCATCACCTACAAAACTGAATACCAACTAACACAGGCCCATCTCCCTCCTTTAAGCACAACCACAAAAGTGTCCAGAGTCACTCCCTTGATCTCTTCACTCTCGAAGTCCCAGTCTCCACTTCTGTAGTATTCTGCTACTGTCAGCTTTTCCATGGGCTCAAGGCTGTCGCCACAAAAATACATCATCCTGAAGTTCTTCAGACATAATTTGACTCATCTTGACCACTTACTGGTCTAAACTACTATAATACATCAATATTTAAATAAAGAAATTGTATGAACATTTGGCCACACTCAGAACACCCACAGTAAATATAAATGAAGGTTTGTCCACGAATAAGTAAGTCAGTATTCTTGCGGAAGTGCGATCATCATAAATGGCAACAGACTGTCGTTAAATATTGTTTAAACCATTATTTAGGCCTACCAGTCATAAGAGATTTTGGACAGTCTTTTACAAAGCAGTGTCAGTTAATGCATGAAACTGACCACTTCTTAACTTACTATGATTCTGCATTATCAGTTGTCATTAATATTTATATAATATTACTGTCGAAATAGTAAACTGTTCATAAAATAAATACATAATTGTGACAAACGGTGAAGCTTTCATTTTGTATTCATTTGCTGGGAACTGAGGGGAACACGATGTTCTGACAAACATTTGCGTAATGAAAAGACCTAAAAAACATAATAAATGAAAAATAAGGTGGATCCAGATGCACATCTTTCAGAGATAATAGCTATAGTCCAGTGCAATCTTTGGAGAGACTGTATGTTGAAATCGCATTATATTTAAATGTTGTTAACATAGAGGTTCACTGTGAAAACCTTTATTCGCTGTGAAATATTAACTTCTGTTGTTTTAATGTGATTGAAATATTGCTGTGTCAACGGATGCGCCTGATTTTTCTGAGATAGGAGATGTATTCAGATTTGCTTCAATATTTAACTGTGCGTTATTGCAGATTCTTGAAGATCTGTTAGAAGCCGTCTTTCAGCTTTTCTGGCACCCTGTCATTTCCTTGGGCATTGTCTCCTGCACATTAACCATGTCAGCAACATCCGTTCAAATTTCCAGCTTTGTGATTTACCCATTTGGCGACACTGCTCGTCTTTTGCACCTGGACTCACCCGTATCGCTTACCTAGTTGGACCTGCTTCAGCGGGCCTTGAGCCCTGGATCGGCTAGCATTGAATTGTACAGCAATTTCTCTCCCTCTCACACTGCTTCTAGGCGACCAAATCGCTCTCCTGTATATGCGTTACGAAACAAGCGTCTGTTTTGGGAGTATGTTCCTAAGAAGCCTATCACATCACCTATATGCTAAGGGGTTGATTCTTACGTTTCTTTATTAAGGCAGATTGTCAATCATTTGTCTAAAGGCATTTATTCCTTTGATAACAAGCAGGCACTTTCTCAAATTGAGAGCAAGACTTTCTTCATGGGTACACTTCATGCAGTCGCCAGGCTGTTAAGACAATCTTAAAATAACTTCGTAGTATCAGCTATGTTATTCAAGTAACAAAGATGCGTTGTCCACTTGAAACACTACATTCTGATTGAGTGTTTCTGATTATTACAGTTTTGTTTTTAAAACTGCACAGCCCATCCCCAACATTTCAATCAGGGTACCTAGTCACATCTTGTCTGCGACACTGTGCATGCTCGCTTTCTGCATAGGCTACCTTGCAGCTTGCGATTTGTTTAAAGCTGACAAACGCGACTCTTCCGCCCCCACGATGTCTATGTTGGATGTAAAATGTGACATTATTCTGACAGTTGATATTCTGTAAACCATTTAAAATGCGGTTCTCTTGCAGAATGTGTTTATAAATGATTAATTTAACAACCACTATGTTCCTTCTTTTCTGTATTAAAGGAGGGCCTCAGCAGCCATGTTTCTATTGACAGATATTCACCCATTTGCAAGTTAGAAATTATAAATATCCTAATGAGAATGATGGGTATTTGTTTTTATCAGCTTTTAAGCAGGCCACTTTTATGGATTGACTGTAATCAGGCACAAATCTAATGGTTTTTATCTTCCATTACCTGCCATTGCCAAAATTTTCAATTTTTTATACATTTGCATACAGATAAACATCTCATGATACAAATACATGAGTACGAAACCGGTCATGTCTATGAACAAAAATTGCTAACAGTAGCAACGGTCCTTCTAGTTGAACATGGAATACTTCGACTGTGGTTGCCCTACACATATAGTGTTATTTTTGAAAGAGCCAGGGCAGAAGTGAAAGATGTGAGATGTCGGAATATTCTAATTTGGTTGCATTCATCCACGATATAAGGGGCTTTGGAATACCAAAATATATTCATTTTTCATCACCTGCCACTATTCGATGGAGAAACGACTTTCCTTAGTATCTGGCGAGCAGCATTTTACAAGTGGTCGTTCGATTTGCTTGCTGTCTTTCATTCAGTTCATGCGGAACCCGTTTTCCCACTTTCTGCAGCGTTCCAGAAAACTTCCAACCGAAGAGAAACGGCTTTCTGAGTCACATTCAATTTTCCCGCGAGTTCCTGTTGAGTAGAGGTATCGTCTTCATCCAATGAGGTCTGCAGTTCGTTGTCTTCGAACTTACTCGGTTGTTTACCGCACTCGTCGTTTCTCACGTCAAAATCACCACTTTTGAATTTTTTGAACCATTCGAAACACTGTGTTTTCCCAGTGTGTTTTCTCGAAAACTTCGAGAATCATTCGATGCGATTCTGCGGCAGTTTCATTCAAACGATAACAGTAAAGGACTGCTGTCCGTAGATTGTAGTTCGTAGGCACAAAACTCGGCATGTTTACGGGTCTGAAAAGGATACCAACGTACGGAACTTCGGTTACTGTGCGCTGACATTCGTCATTAGCCGTTATAGGACGGAGATGGCGCTGCAGACGCGGTTTCACTTGCCCTACACTGACGGCTGGCACTATCTATAGGGAAATTTCGGTTTCATATTTTTACACCTGGTAAACGAAGGGGCGGTGAGCAAAAACCAACCAATTTTGCGTACACATGTACTGTAGCTGTGTTAAGGAATATTTTGCACTATGTTTCAGTTAAGGCATCCATTGATTGTTTTACATACCGTAACTATTCAGGCTGTGCTGCGAAACTTTTCCTTTGCTTGTAAAAGATGTCGGCTGCGTGGTATATTTTTTCTGAATGTTTGCGTTGTTTACCAGGTGGACATGCACTACACGTGGGAATTTTATTAATACTGTTTCCATCTGTGGGTGCTGAGGAATAGTAAGATTGGATGTAATTCTCAAAAAATACTAACTTCTATAATGATCTTGGGTTGACTTGTATCATTTTAGGAGATACCAGTACTGTGAAGAATGAAGCACATAAGAGATTGGAGCATACAGAAATACAGATGTTTTTCTTATGATTGTAAATGCCATATTTGTGTACGAACCACTGTTTTTTATTCTACTCTTTAGCCATTCTGCCAGGAGGAAAACGGTGGCTGTGTGTAAGTAATTTTCTTTTCCTTGCAGGAAGAGAACTGTCTGTCATCTCGTAAAAAAATGTTGTATTTTTATGGATGTGTCTCTGTGAGCGTGAAGAGATGGATTTAATACGTGTTAACATTATTTAGTGTCACAAGATATTCAATAATTATGTTGTTTTTTATATGAGTTGTCAGTTGTCCATTTCAGGGAGTGTGCTATTGTGGCCTACCACCTGCCTTGATTGTATGGAAGTGTGCACTAAATTAACTGTTGAAGATCTTGTGTGATGGACAGGCTTTAATGGAACAGGTTCTATGTAAAGTGCAAATATTCCGGATTAATACATGAAGGAAAATCCTGGTGGAACTTTCTTTTTTTTTCAGTTTACTCGCTGTCGACGATTTTTTGTCATATTTTCATTACAACGCCCAGATATGACTGTAATAGCGTGATCTCTTATTAAACAACAAAGACACATAATACAATTAGCAATAATTTGTTGTAATAACAGATCATACATCTGCTCCTCTGTGCCCATAAATCACTTCCGACGTCTCAAGAACTTTAATCAGCTGGAATCTCACGTTCATTCCTCCTACTTTATACACCATTTTCAATAATTATTAGTCGCTGAGTAGTTCATATCCTCATTTTTCATATATTTGACCTCCAGAATATCCCACCCTCTTTCTCGTCTCACTGTCTTTAAACTGCCGGATTCTCTGGTTTTACAGTGATGTTAATCAACGTTGCCATAGCTTCTATACAACAGTATGTGTACAACACTTAAATAAATGCAAATTTAGATAATCCGTGTGATGTTAATTAAACAAAAAGAAAGAATTGTATACAATGGTCGGAAAAAATTGCAACATCAACAAGGAGTTGTACGACATAAACGAATCTTGATAGGTGTGTTCCTAAAGTCTGTTCAAGTTTCGGGCCTGTTGCATAAGCGTGGCGCTAGTAGCTCCACTATGAGAGTGGTTTAAACGCACGCTGTAATGCTTGTGAGCCCTTTAGTTAACTTTGACGTTATGCCTGGTGAATTGCTGTTAGTCGGAAATGCAGTAGGGCTACGAGACGCTGGATGTTCCTTCTGCGATACTGCAAAAAGACTAGGTAGGAATGTAGCAACTGCTGTCAGTGATGGTTATGAGTATGTATGGTCGCAGGAAGACCGAATCCAGGCGTTAGCAGGAGGGGAGACCTTCGAGTTCGGCGTATCGCTCTGGCGCAACCTGCAGCAGGAATTCGAGCAGCGGTTGGCACCACAGTGACACAACGAACTGTTACAAATCGGTCACTTTAAGAACAGCTCCGAGCCAGGCGCCCTGTAGCGTGCATTCCATTGACCCCAAACCACCGCCAGTTGTGACTAAAGTAGTGAGAAGCGGGAGTTCATTGGAGGCAAGGGTGGAGGTCTGCTGTGTTTCCTGATGAAAGCTGGTTCTTAGTGCCAGTGATGGGTACATGACGGTTAGAAGGAGGTCGTGTACAATTTACAATGGACCTACACCTGTACGTATGGTTCGGGAACAGGAGTGCTTTCCTGGTTATCACACGAACCCTGACGGCAAATTGGTGGGTCAGTCTGGTGATTCAACCTACTGTGCTGCCATTCATGAGTAGCATTTCAGGGAGTGTTTTCGGATAGGATACCGCTCTCCCACATACAGCTGTTGTAACCGAACATGCTCCACACACTGTCGACATTTTGCCTCGGCATGCTCAATCACCAGTTCTGCCTCTAATCGCCCACATATGGGACATTATTGAACGACAACACCAGTGTCATCCACAGTCAGCATTAACAGTCCCTGTACTTACTGACCAAGTGGAACAGCCACGGAACTCCATCCGCACAAATTTACATTCGTCACCTGTACAACACAATGTATGCACGTTTGCATGCCCACCTTTTTAACATTGTAGCGGTTACACCGGTTACTAATGTACCAGGATTTCACATTTGCAATGGCTTGTGTTGCAGTTACATTACCCTGCGGGCTTGCAATGTTAATCACTTAAATATGTTATGTTGATATAAACATTAGCGAAATTATTTATTGTGTTGCGATTTTTTTCTGTCAGTGTATACATGACATCAGTGGATGGAGTACTTTTCTAAATTTTTGACACACATTACAGTTATCGAATATGGGTACTGTTCATGGCATGGCAAAAGACAGTGCGTCCGTGAGGTTCATCGAAGTTGCTGACATGGAATCCACGAGGAGGTGACACAGCCGCCAGCTGTGGGATTCTTTTCACTGTGGCGCTTATCTACAGGTGCAAACTGATTCAGTGCAACAAAACGTGAAGGTTAAATCTACATGTTATGACGTGCATGCTCATTACTGTAACCATACCACAGAACTCTATCTACTCTATCTACTGATACGTGTCATTATCTCTATGTCATGTAGTTCTCAGTTGAAACCCTGGAGGAACTTAGTAATGACACCGTAATGCGGATGAAAAAAGAGAGAGTGACAGGGAGACGGGTTCACTCTCGTTTCACGTTATCTACTGTCGACCCCAAATCCATATATTTTGACTTGAGACACACACAGATCAACGTGCCCGCTGAGACTGCACCAAGTCCCACGAAGGCAGCGACGTCCAGCAGCAGGTACTGGTACCAGGACAGGTACAGCGCGGCGGACCTGAGGTGCGGCGCCCCCCGGTGCCTGATGACGTACTCCACCCAGTACACCGCCTCCTCCAGCGGCGGCCGGGGGCGGTCCCGAAACAGCCGAGACAGCTGCTGGGCGCGCTCGCGGTAACTGCACGAACATCACTTAATGACCTCCCGTTGTCATTCACGTGGAATATACCTGTGGGAATACTCTCAGAAGACAGGCTTGTAACACTGCTCACAACCCAAAATTTTGACATTGCTGGTATGGGACTATTTATATCTCCCAAATGTTCAAATGTGTTTGAATTCCTAAATGACCAAACTACTGAGGTCATTGGTCCCTATCATTTATGTTGTTGTTGTTGCTGTGGTCTTCAGTCCTGAGACTAGTTTGATGCAGCTCTCCATGCTACTCTACTTGTACAATGATAAACGAAAAACATATGCCCATTGTCAGAACACCGCCTTTTGGTGTTGTGGGCACGTGTCGCATTAACGATAGTTGTTGTTGTTGTGGTCTTCAGTCCTGAAACTGGTTTGATGCAACACTCCATGCTACTCTATCCTGTGCAAGATTCTTCATCTCCAAGTACCTACTGCAACCTACATCCTTCTGAATCTGCTTAGTGTAGTCATCTCTTGGTCTCCCTCTATGATTTTTACCCTCCACGCTGCCCTCCAATACTAAATTGATAATCCCTCGATGTCTCAGAACATGTCCTACCAACCGATCTCCTCTTCTAGTGAAGTTGTGCCACAAGCTCCCCTTCTCCCCAATTCTATTCAATACCTCCTCATTAGTTATGTGATCTACCCATCTAATCTCCAGCGTTCTTGTGTAGCACCACATTTCGAAAGCTTCCATGTTTTTCTTGTCTAAACTATTTATCGTCCACGTTTCACTTCCATACATGGCTACACTCCATAAAAATACTTTCAGAAACGACTTCCTGACATTTAAATGTACACTAGACGTTAACAAATTTTTCTTCTTCAGAAACGCTTTCCTAGCCGTTGCCAGTCTACGTTTTATACCCTCACTATTTCGACTATCATCAGTTATTTTGCTCCCCAAATTGCTCATTTCCTAACATAATTCCCTCAGCGTCACCCGACTTAATTCGACTACATTCCTTTATCCTCGTTTTGATTTTGTTGATGTTCATCTTATATCCTCCCTTCAAGACAGTGTCCATTCCGTTCAACTGCTCTTCAAGGTCCTTTGCTGTCTCTGACAGAATTACAATGCCATCGGCGAACCTCAAAATTTTTATTTATTCTCCATGAATTTTAATACCTACTCTGAACTTTTCTTTTGTTTCCTTTACTGCTTGCTCAATATACAGATTGAATAACATCGGGGATAGGCTACAACCCTGTCTTACTCGCTTCCCAACCACTGCTTCCCTTTCATACCCCTCCACTCTTATAACTGCCATCTGGTTTCTGTACAAATTGTAAATAGCCTTTCGCTCCCTGTATTTTACCCCTGCCACCTTCAGAATATGAAAGAGAGTATTCCAGTCAACATTGTCAAAAGCTTTCTCTAAGTCTGAAAATGCTAGAAACGTAGGTTTGCCTTTCCTTAATCTAGCTTCTAAGATAAGTCGTAGGGTCATTATTGCCTCACGTGTTCCCATATTTCTACGGAATCCAAACTGATCTTCCCCGAGGTCGGCTTCTATCACTTATATAGTTTTATTTATATGATGATGTTTATTTTCCTTATGATCAAAATGATTTTTTGAAAACACATTTCATGCATGAGCGCTACATCTTATTATTAAGCATGTCATCCAGTGGGGCAGTACTATTACTACAACGGAATACCACAAGGAAGTGCTTCCAATCAATACCAATCGATACCAAGACATAATACTACTAGTTCATATGTAATGAAGAGTTATCTGTAAGTAGGGGGACAAATGGGGCACCAGCGCATTATGTTAGTGCAGGTTGATGACATCAGGGGCAGGAAAGCACTTGGGGGTTCTCCTCTGAATGACAGGTACAGGTACTTAACCAATGGTTCTGCTAAAAGGATTCTTCGTTTTGAATGACAGGTACTTAATTTATTCTGCTAAAAGGATCCTTCCTTTAGACTGACAGGCACTTAACCTATTGTTCCCCCCACCCCACCCCTCCCCCTCCCACGACCCTCTCCCCACTCTGAGTTATTGGAATAGGCCTTCATCTCTTATCAATTTGTTTGAGTACTTAATTAAATTGATCAATTAATTAATCTCTCCCCTCTGGTAAACCCACCTCTCCTCCCACACCCCCTCCTGGAAATTGGCGGGAATATACTCAGTTGATTGGTCATTTTGAGGGAAATAGATTGTTGTGTGTGAAATATTGTTTATTTCAACAATTTAGACGATTCAAGGGAGTTTATGGAATATATGGAAATTGATGGAGAGGAAGGATGTCATGAGAGCAAGTTGACGGATACATTGTTTATTTATTTAAAAAAGTATGTGGGGTTGGATTTCTCTTGCTCATGATTCTCTGCTGTTTGGGAACATGTAGGTCTTCCAAGAAGGGGGCAAACTTGCTGCATAACCTAATGTTTGGCACCGTACTGTGGGTGTCTTAAACTAATGTTTGGCACTGTACTGTGGGTGTCTTAACCTAATGTTTGGGCCTTTGTCAGCACTTAACCTGTTGATCTGTTAAGTGGTTTTCCATGTCACCCCCATTTCCTTGTACCTTCTTTGATACCAAATTAATAATCGGTTATGTCCTCCCACAATTTTCTGGTACACTTTTCGAATTTCACATGCTTCTGAACGCCATTTCTCGTGCATTCTTCTTTGTCACACACCACTCTTAAACTATTGTACTGCGTTTTACGTAAAAATTATGCAAATTAGCGTAGTGTTCTGTACTTAACATGCTGTTCTGCTCCGTGTCACCCACTCACACACACCCTCACATTAAGTATTGTACCGCTAACACCACGTTGATATAAAAAATTTATGCACATTGATTAAATCACTACTCTTCACATGTATGGGGTACTTTTTTTTTAATTCACATCATCTTATTGGTCGGTCAAATCGAAGGAATATACACTCCTGGAAATGGAAAAAAGAACACATTGACACCGGTGTGTCAGACCCACCATACTTGCTCCGGACACTGCGAGAGGGCTGTACAAGCAATTATCACACGCACGGCACAGCGGACACACCAGGAACCGCGGTGTTGGCCGTCGAATGGCGCTGGCTGCGCAGCATTTGTGCACCGCCGCCGTCAGTGTCAGACAGTTTGCCGTGGCATACGGAGCTCCATCGCAGTCTTTAACACTGGTAGCATGCCGCGACAGCGTGGACGTGAACCGTATGTGCAGTTGACGGACTATGAGCGAGGGCGTATAGTGGGCATGCGGGAGGCTGGGTCGACGTACCAGCGAATTGCTCAACACGTGGGGCGTGAGGTCTCCACAGTACATCGATGTTGTCGCCAGTGGTCGGCGGAAGGTGCACCTGCCCGTCGACCTGGGACCGGACCGCAGCGATGCACGGATGCACGCCAAGACCGTAGGATCCTACACAGTGCCGTAGGGGACGGCACCGCCACTTTCCAGCAAATTAGGGACACTGTTGCTCCTGGGGTATCGGCGAGGATCATTCGCAACCGTCTCCATGAAGCTAGGCTACGGTCCCGCACACCGTTAGGCAGTCTTCCGCTCACGCCCCAACATCGTGCAGCCCGCCTCCAGTGGTGTCGCTACAGGCGTGAATGGAGGGACGAATGGAGACGTGTCGTCTTCAGCGATGAGAGTCGCTTCTGCCTTGGTGCCAATGATGGTCGTATGCGTGTTTGGCGCCGTGCAGGTGAGCGCCACAATCAGGACTGCATACGACCGAGGCACACAGGGCCAACACCCGGCATCATGGTGTGGGGAGCGATCTCCTACACTGGCCGTACACCTCTGGTGATCGTCGAGGGGACACTGAATAGTGCACGGAACATCCAAACCGTCATCGAACCCATCGTTCTACCATTCCTAGACCGGCAAGGGAACTTGCTGTTCCAACAGGACAATGCACGTCCGCATGTATCCCGTGCCACCCAACGTGCTCTAGAAGGTGTAAGTCAACTACCCTGGCCAGCAAGATCTCCGGATCTGTCCCCCATCGAGCATGTTTGGGACTGGATAAAGCGTCGTCTCACGCGGTCTGCACGTCCAGCCCGAACGCTGGTCCAACTGAGGCGCCAGGTGGAAATGGCATGGCAAGCCGTTCCACAGGACTACATCTAGCATCTCTACGATTGTCTCCATGGGAGAATAGCAGCCTGCATTGCTGCGAAAGGTGGATATACACTGTACTAGTGCCGACATTGTGCATGCTCTGTTGCCTGTGTCTATGTGCCTGTGGTTCTGTCAGTGTGATCATGTGATGTATCTGACCCCAGGAATGTGTCAATAAAGTTTCCCCTTCCTGGGACAATGAATTCACGGTGTTCTTATTTCAATTTCCAGGAGTGTAGTTTAAACAAAACATAGTTAGTAAAAAAATGCTCCAATGCGTAGATGTGCCACCTGCCATCCCCTGTCCACTGGACCACACAGGACACTACTTCATACACTCCCAGAAGTTGGGATGTACCAGCAGACCCCGCGAAACTATGACACGACTGACAGCTGCCAAGCCATGCACACGTGCCTGTTTGGGTCCTGCAAGCAGGAGGTGGCGACATCAAAAATGTTTCAAATGGCTCTAAGCACTATGGGACTTAACATCTAAGGTCATCAGTCCCCTAGACTTAGAACTACTTAAACCTAACTAAGGACATCACATACATCCATGCCTAAGGCAGAATTCGAATCTGCGACTGTAGCAGCTGCACAGATCCGGACTGAAGAGCCTAGAACCGCTAGGCCACACTGGCTGGCATGGCAACATTCCTTTCATACTTGACACCTGAGAAAATCCTATTGAAATACATGTTCACCTAGGCACTATTGCTGACGCGACCAGATGGGAGCGAAGACCTCTTTGCACAGCGACTCACTCTCACAGACGCTACATGAATCAATCCTCAGAATAGCGCAGGCCACTTTCTCTCTTCCTCGTGATCCTAACAAGACAGCCCATTCTTCACTGAATTTACCCGTCAAACTGCTGCTGGTATGGGAGCAATGTCAGCCATAATTTTCTGCAGACGAGTCTTTCAGCGGCAAAATTATTTTGCACTGGTCACTAAATTGCACTGACAGTCAAACCCTGCCAAAGATGTCTACAGATCATGAAATACATACAAGACGCACAAGAATATTGGCAGCCAGGAACATATTTACCAGGGTAACCACAATTAAATATCACGATTGCTGCTGCAGTCTGACACTGATCAATGTAGAGGTAATATCTCATCTTGACGGCTCTGGTTCTGGAACGAGTTCAGTATCTATAGCGCACATAATTCTCCACATAAAAAATCTCTGTCCTACTTATCAATGTGCTGAATCTATAGATCCCTCATGATACGACGCACGCTCACCTTCTCTGGTCATGCCACAACATAAATCACATTAACTTTACACTGCAATACATACACATTTTACACAAACAGTGCAGTTATCTTTTATGTCTTTACAGCGCCCGAAAAAATTATGGTATGCCTACGCTCGCAGCGGCTATATGTCTCGATTCTCTTTAGTACAAGGAAACTATCTGAAGAAGTCTTCGAATCAGCGCTTCTGGAAGGTGCTGCATCCAGCCAAGATTGTTTCAAACAAGTGTTATGAAGGACAGGCGTCCGGCACTATGTGTGATAATGAATACCGCACCCTGTACCTGTGATATAATAAAATAGGGTTTCTTAAAAAATATCCACTGCTGGTTTAGCCACAAACGTTACACCCTGTACCTGTGATATAATAAAATAGGATTTCTTAAAAAATATCCACTGCTTGTTTAGCCACAAACGTTATAAGTAACATATAGATCTTTCGACATGTCATAATACAACAGACTTGGATAATAAATGTTTTGTGTACCAGGATGAATGTGCATTTTACGAGATATTTTACCTGAATTTTCTTGTTAACTGATTATAATTTTCGGAGTGTCCATGATGTTAATATATATCGTTAATACTTTTCAATGTCTAGTGCAAAACAAGAATTAACTAGACATCGACTAACAAAGTGCAGTGTACTTAGGTATCATACATTAGTGATAATATATAATGCCAGCATGAATGGAATTTGAGTAATTAATGGTGCTATCTCTGAATGTTGACTTGCACAGAAAATTTTGCAAATAAGAATTTCTATGTTACACAGTATGAAAAATTATTAGCTTGAGTGCTCAATATATTGTGTCACAGAACGGTTGGATGTTCCACTTATTTATTATTAACACTGTTTTAAGCGCTCCCTATAATACAGCAATAATTTAATAAAACTCTCTAGTCAGTACCACGAAAGTCGCTGATTGGAATGTGCGTTGAAAAAGAATGACGACTATGTTGAATACCTTTTTAGTTACTGTTTTAAAAAATTCTTGATATTGCATGGCTTTTTAATGAGGGTGGAAACAATTCTTAGTGTTGTATATTTTTGTCTCCGCTTACGCGAAACCAAATTGTACACTGTATTGTACTATTGCAGTGCCATCTGGCGGGCTTACAATGCAGTATTGTGTTTATTTGAGATCGTAGAGTGTATTCAGCTTTGGTACGACCATGAACATTGGCAGTCGGTCCATCTTATGTTTTATGTATAAGGTTTTTTAATTACGATGTGCAGACATCCGGTGTACTCGAGGGTCCTTATACACAAGTTTGTGACGTAACATTATACAAAGGGCAGATGGCGGAGGTTGCCTCAATTCTGAAGTTGGAGGTATGTAAATTTTCCATATTTCTGGACTGCCAGATGTACTTGGTTACAATTTCTGTAAAATTATAACCCTGTCAATCTTGTTCTGTCCAAATACGAACATGTTAACATAGTCATACCGAAACTTTCCAGGTGACCTCGGTTGTCTGGAGTTTTTCCGAAGTTCAAGTTACCTAGGGCGGTGAATCATCGGCAGGTGTAGGAGAAATTGTAAACATACCAAGGCGAAGTGTGTTGGGTTATCGTATAAACCCCGTTTGTCTTTGCTCAAAAGGAAATGGCTTCTTTAATTACCTATACAGTTGCTGCAATGGACGCAGAACCACTATCCACTGCACATGGAAATGTGGTTGCGACCACAATAAATAGGATCGTTGAAGGACATAACACTAGTAGTTCACAATAAAGCTGTTTCAGAAAATCACATGGTAAAAAGTGTTAATCAGAAACTAGAAACAAACAATTCTATGATTAGATGCCCCGACAAAGGTAATAGGCTGACTAAAGGAAGACGGATGTGAAAGAAAGGTTGAAAAAGTTTTTATCGAGAACCGGAGAGTCAAATGCAGGAATCACCGAGCATCAACATTTTTAACAAATTTAAGCCTCCCATAGTTCTGAGGTGCCTCCGCGCTGTTTCTGTCCCGAAATAGCGATTGCAGAGGTCAGGAGGGCTGTCCTTGTCGAGGTCGGATCCTCTCACTGGGGCACAAAGTGTGAAGAGACTCCTGTGAACTGAGCACACCCGCCAGCGCTATCATCACTGTGTGAACAAGTCTCTACGCAGATGTGATTTCTGGTGACTGCAGTGAAGCCACAGTACCGCAAACATGAACTTACACCAAGTCGACACTGTGCAATCATGGTTCATTTAGAGTGTTCAGAAGCACAAGTCCACGTGTGCAGTTTCATACTTACACTTTTGTATTACGTATGCAGAGTGTTCTAACTCTATTATTACCAGGCACCTTGGTGACCAGGAAGTTGGACACAACTGTCAGCATGGCAGTCAGCCATGCTGACCACTCATCTATGAAAGATGACATTAATATTTTGTGCCAGGTCATAAACGTACAGGATGAACCACACCATGACACAAAAGCTGACGTTTCAACACGTCTCGGATGGCCTCTCTATGGGCGATGTTCATCTACAATGGTATCCTGCCACTGACACTCAGCCTTTGTGAGAACAAGAGGTTCTGGTACATAGCGGGCGATGTTTTGACAGAGGCCAATCGTTAACATCGAGCTACGTAATAGTCTCCGAATTATGTCACTTCGCCCGCGTCATGTAGTTCGTCCGTGTGATCCTAAAAAACGCTCGTATCCATATCTGAGCCGGTCGCTATTAATGTTTTCACCTCCGTTTACTAGATAAAAGCGTGCAATACTCTGGAAGATTTTGGACACTGAAGTTAAATCATTGGCTGAGGGAGTTTAAATGTGTTTGTCTGGTCAGCACGTGGTGAATATAAGCCTTTACATGTGATTAGCGCATAGTGCGAAATTTGGCAACTGCACTAAATATAACTGCTAGAAACGTAATGCATGTCAGAAACGATACATCCGATGTTGTTTTGCTGTATTTCGCGATTGCTGAAAGATTGGATTGCAACCACACTAAACTGTCAACAGACTGGGACTATCGGCTTTAAGGATTTAAGGTGCATTAGACACATAACTGCAGTCCCAGGGAGTCTGCTGCCATACAGGTGTACTGGAAGACGCTGTAGCCTACTAACGGAGGTACTCAGTACTCTCTGCCACATCAACGTTAATGAATGAAATGTGGCTCGATTCATGATTTCATGAGTAGGAGGCCGTCATGGTCTCCTTTTCATGCGCAAAAGCGACCATTTCTGTCCCTGACATCTAGCTCAGTGTGAACTGTGCGTGCTCCATTTTTGTTATTTTTTAGGCTGGTTTTATTTAAAGAAGACCGATCTGAAAGTAAGGTTCAAAAAACTTTTTACCGATACCCAGAGAGTCAAATGCAGGAATCACCCAACCTCAACATTTTTAACAACATTTTTAACAATGTACAAAGTTTACCCAGTACAACCAAAAAATAAACTTCCTTGATATCGATGTGCCCATTGGCCCCAAAACTACGTGCACAAATTAACCCTCAGAATACCAAGGGAGCCGGCCGAGGTGGCCGAGCGGTTCTAGGCGCTACAGTCTGGAACCGCGCTACCGCTACGGTCGCAGGTTCGAATCCTGCCTCGGGCATGGATGTGTGTGATGTCCTTAGGTTAGTTAGGTTTAAGTAGTTCTAAGTTCTAGGAGACTGATGACCTCAGAAGTTAATTCCGATAGTGCTATACTGCTCAGAGCCATTTGAACCAATGCCAAGGGAGGAGCGGTACTTTATGTCTGTATTTTGAAAATAATATTATCTAGTCATGTGCTTTATATTATTTATTGTTTCTGATTATTTCTTACACTGCTTTTCGTAATTATTCTGAATTTTTCAATTAAACGTAACCCACAAATTTAAATCTCAGTAGTAAATGTGACTTTTCGTTACGAATGTCATATTTATATTTACAAGTACAGGACCCTTCGTACTCAACTGTATATCTGTAAAAAGTATGTTGTCAATAAAACTGAACAATAACTAACGAAAACTGTATTTTTTCAAAAATAATATTCTCAATACGGAACATTTTATTCAAAACCTATCCCAGTTAACCTTACCACCAGCAACAAGTTTAGTTTCCTTGGACATTACGAATATGAACACTTCAGTGGCAATGGACGAGGTTTGAAATACTGTAAATAACAACTTACGTTCTTTTTGTGGAAATAGACACACCGAGTCGGTTGCAAAATGAAAAGTTTATTAAAACGTCTTTACCATGGTTTCAACGTTTATAAAATCGTCTTCTTCCCAAGGAAATATTGACACCTGGTCTATTTGTTGTGACAGAGGAACGAGGGTGAGTCAAATGAAAACATTAAATTTGTAATAACAAATCGAAATTTTGCGCCGTTATCCTGTAAGTTGGTAAACGTGCTACAAACAGCGTGCAGAATGGCCTGTAAGTGGCAGCATAGTGCAGATGCACGCATACCGTCGCAGAATCAGTACAATGATGGCCACACCACTTGCGACTTGCACCACGGAAGAACAGCGTTCTGTTATTCGGTTTTTGCGTAGTGAAGGTGTGAAACCTACTGAAATTTATCGAAGAATGAAGGTTCAGTACGGTGATGCATGTTTGTCACAGCAGCAAGTCTACGAATGGAGTAGGTAAGTTGGTAAACGTGCCACAAACAGCGTGCAGAATGGCCTGTAAGTGGCAGCATAGTGCAGATGCACACATACCGTCGCAGAATCAGTATAATGATGGCCGCCCCACTTGCAACTTGCACCAGGGAAGAACAGCGTTCCGTTATTCGGTTTTTGCGTAGTGAAGGTGTGAAACCTACTGAAATTCATCGGAGAATGAAGGTTCAGTACGGTGATGCATGTTTGTCACAGCAGCAAGTCTACGAATGGAGTAGGAAGTTCTCAAATGTTGTGCCTTCAGTGGAAGATACTCCTCGTCCAGGTCAGGCACAATTAGTTGTGACCACAGAGCATTGCAGCAGTTGAAGCAATATTAGAGGAAAGCCGCCGAATGACACTGAATGACCTTGCAGTATGTTTACAGATTAGTCATGTGTCAGCACACCACATTGTACTTCATGTGCTCCAGTTTCACAAAGTCTCTGCAAGATGGGCGGCACGGCAGCTGACTCCTGAAATGAGAGAACGACATGTTGATGCTTGTAAAGAACTTCTTCGACGCTTTGAACGAGAAGGAGATGGCTTCCTTGCAAAAATCCTTATTAGGGACGAAACCTGGGTTCACTTCCACCAACCGGAAACGAAGGGAGCGAGCAACCCAGACCTTGCCGCAAGTAATTTCCATATGTTTGGACCACTCAAAGACGCAATGGGAGGAAAGCAGTTCCGTTCTGATGAAGAGGTATGCCACGCGGTGCATGAGTGGTTGTGCGGACTATCAAACGAATTTTTTTCTACAGGAATTTATGCATTTTCTAAGCGCTAGAGGACTTGCGTGGGGGAGATTATGTTGAAAAGTGATACAGCTTTGTACCACTTCCGCACAATAAATAATATTTTAAAACATATTTAAGGTTTTCATTTGACTCATCCTCGTACGTTAAAATATTGCCTATAGGTGAAACTCAAATACAAAATTTAATCTCCCCGTTAATTAAAAAATCCACTAGCTGTTTATAGGTGAGGGAATGTCATATGCTAACAAGCATGATGTGCATGTATCAGTTAATAACGAGGTGAAATTTTATACCTGACTGAATCCTTTCATCTATTTTTTAACGTACCTCTGCCACAGCAAGTAATCCAGTTGTCAATACTGCCTTCTGAAGAACACGTTTTGTAAATGTTGAAACCATGATAAAGGGATTTTAATAAACTTCCATTTTGCAACTGATTGGCTGTGTACTATTTCTACAAGAATATTTAAACCTACGATTTCTGTTACAGCTATGTACAAAATTTTACGTTCTTTTAGTAATCGTTCTACTGAAGAAATAGATGAGGTAATCCAATTACTTGACATAATACACAAATTCAATTATTTCTGGTTTGGTGACAATGTTTCCTTATTAAGTCAGGACCTAGCCACGGTCTCCCAGTTATCCTATCGTAAGCAAACATTTTCGTAACGGACTTAGAAAATGAGATATTTAATTGACTAAGAAAGTTATGATTGAAGTGGTAGAGTGGTATCGCTATGTCGACTACATTCTATTCCTCTATATCGGATCGAACGACGAATGTCTTCTCAGACAAACACAGCTGCTCAAATACGAATATATAGTTCACTATTCAATATAGTGAAAACGGCTAGATTTTTTACTAACGTTAAACGAGTCAAAGATTTCTCACGATATTTACGGAAGGCCGACTACCTCAGATATGGTGATTCATCAGTCATCGAATCATCCAACCCGCGCGGGATTAACCGAGCGGTCTAGGGCGCTGCAGTAATGGACTGTGCGGCAAATGGGGCGAAGTTTTCGTATCCGTTTCAAGGACGTGAGTGGCTGTAAATACGCAATTTCCAACCATTTTCGTGACACTAGGCATACAATTACAGATGCAATGACCAATTTAATGATCGTACGTAACGGGAGCAGGGCCAATACTCTCAATTTTATGCACTCCGTAAGGCTACACTCATACCAAACGCTGAACGGCCAGATGGATCTGAGACGCAGAGCTACTCTCTTTCGATTGCTTATGCTCTCGTTTACGATCAGCCCCTTACAATAACAACTGCAATATGTCGTATTCAGTGCATTTCGATTTTGGTCCTTATTCACCTTACTATTCATTATTGTGTAGCATGACTGACCTTTCACTTTTAGCTATTTTCCTCATTTATTTTGCAATATTAAACATTAATCCAATTATACTGGTTGTTCTTGGGAACGAAAGCCAATTTTAGTTACTCATATTTTAATCAGATTTAATTTTTAATTAACGGGAATTGCACAAAAATGAAAAAAGTCAGCACACTGTCCAGAGTTTGCCCACCGTGTTTAGAGTGTTAGTAATGCTACAAGCGACAACCAACGCCCGTATTATTTTGTAACTTATCTTCGGTCGTCAGTTTCATTTGTAAAATGACTCCGAACCTTCGAAAAATATGGTACTACAGTATTATACAACCATCATGCCCTCTTCCTGTATCTACGACTATCAGCACTTGAGATATACCTACGGCCCGTGACGGTTTCCGCAATGACTTGCGAGCGACTGCGTTTCGACTCCACGGTATCATTTCTTCATCGTAGCCGAGATTTCTGAGAACTATCAGGAGATGAATACTGGTAACATCCTACCGTATTATATTTACTGGATTCTGATGTCACAGTTTCGTATTCTTCCACTTATCCACTCTGTCTTTTATGTCAAAACTAGAATATCTATCACTGATCCCGTGTAATTATCTAAGATTATTGATGGATCTTTCAATATACATGCCATTTGAGGATGCAAGTATAAGTGCCTTAAAGTACGTCTGAAAATCCTATTGGTTTAATGACTTAATGTAAACCAGCCAATTGGGTACTTTTCAGTCTGCTTCTTAGCAGATAATAACAGTTTTTTTCACTTAACATTCTTCAATTCGTATGCACTCTGGTCAGCCATAACATTACGACCACTTACCTACTAGCTGATATGCCCACGCCGGCCGCGGTGGTCTCGCGGTTCTAGGCGCGCAGTCCGGAACCGTGCGACTGCTACGGTCGCAGGTTCGAATCCTGCCTCGGGCATGGATGTGTGTGATGTCTTTAGGTTAGTTGGGTTTAAGTAGTTCTAAGTTCTATGGGACTAATGACCATAGCAGTTGAGTCCCATAGTGCTTCGAGCCATTTGATATGCTCACCTTTGGCACGGATAACAGCGGCGACGGTTCATACCATAGAAACAATAAGGTCCTGGTACGTCGCTGGAGGATGTTGGTACCACATCTGCACCCAAAAGTTACCTAATTCCGGTAATTTCCGGGAGGGGGCCATGAGCGGTCGCCACCTTCGATCACACCCCAAATGTGTTCGATCTACTTCAGATCTGGCGAGTCGGTGGACATGTACTGTACTCACCATTAAAGTCTGATGTTAGTTCCGGCACAGTTCACCGCCTGTCCTGTTTTACCAGTCTGCCCAGCCTACGACGTCCGACATCTGTAATGAGGGGTGGTCCTCAACACCACGAAGTCTGGACGTGGTTTCGCCTTGATTTCGCTACGCTCCGAAGGCGCTCACCACAGCACTCCTCGAACACCCGAGAAGCTGTGCAGTTTCCGAAATGCTCGGGCCGAGTGTCCGTGCCATCAGAATCTGGCCTCGGCCAAACTCAACATTCTACACACGTACACTGATGATACATACACTGTGTGTGTGTCTGACTAGCATTGATTCCTGGTCAGGTGCACTGCTGTCACCTGGACAGGTTTATATCGATAGTAGGTCAGTGGTCACAATGTTCTGGCTGATCTAATTCATTATCGCGAAACACATTGCACCTTGATTCCGCAAATAACGAATGGATTACGATCCATCCTGTGCATTTCGTTTGACAGCCTCCAGCTCGTCCCTTTTGAATGACCGTAGTAAATCATGTACTGTAACCGCTAGCGAGAAGTTGGTAAACTACACTTGACATCTGAGGTGCTCCTCACCTGGTGTCGTTGATGAGGGATCGCAATGCGACCCCAAACGACTGTGCTGTCAGGTGGAGGTAGTCCTGCTGAATTGCGACACCCAGTGTCTGCAAGCGGTTCACGGTGAGCTTCTGGTCGCCGAAAAGCGGGAAGCCCAGGAGCGGGACGCCAAAGTGGATGGCCTCCAGCACGCTGTGCATGCCGCCGTGGGTGACGAAGGCGCGCACACTGTCGTGGGCTGTCGTGCAGGGCTCACGTTAGACCGGCTGCCATTCAGCTATCTGAGTTATGCACATCAACAGCACAAAGCACTGTAGTAATCAAGATCATCAAATCCATAAGTGAAAGGATCTTCAAAAAACCAGGAAAATTTGTTCTGCCTTTCCGATACTATTAGGATGGAAGAAATATGTTTTGGGGTACATACTTGGTACGTCAATGTGAGGCCACTTGTTGTGATTTTGTTCTAAGTAAACAAAGATTACAATTTTTACTAAGTTGTCCGCATTTGGAACACACTATTCGAGCTGTAGGGAATTGTGAGGACACAGTTAATATGTCTACATGACATTGCAAAAGGCCATTTCACGAGCACTAAATGTTAGTCGAAGAACAAGGTGAACATTGTATGTCAGTGGGTGGATCCTTGAGGTACTGTGACAGATGCAGCCTATACTGATTTCCATCAACACAGACAACAGCAGCCAAATACACCTAGGAAATGGTATATACAAATTTATTGTTGAACAAATGGTTGTTGGTTCTGCCTCATGAATGATTCCTCTGGATCACATGGTGCTGGTGAGGTGGTTGTGTACCGTTTAATAAGAGAACATCACACATCTAAGTTCTCTCACTCCCTGGAATTGATTTGGTGTTTGATCTTCTAGACTGGATAATTGTTGCCCCAAAATCATCACCACTGGTGACCATATGACTGTGCTTATGCAGCTTTTGGAAGCTTTTCTGAACTGGTATACAGTGGAACTTGATAATCACACACTGTATGCGAACCAACTGTGCACCCAGTTTTACAAAAGAGCACATACTGGCTGGGATAGCCATTCTGTATGACACTGTTAGACTGTCTAGCTGCTGCTATTCTGGGACACCTCATACCTGTGTGTCACTGTGATCCCAGTGCATCTTTTAGTGTACAGTTAATTACTGTGCCTTGCTTTGTGTCGTAGATATGCATGATTCCTTACCATATAGACAAGAGAGTAATGCGTTGTGTTGCGATGCTTCCCTGGGAATACAACTGACACTGCATATGACATACGTCCTTTCACATTATATTTTGCAGTCACGTCACTCATGAAACCGTCTTTTTTTCTTTTAGAAATGTAAGTGACAGAGTATGTCAGGCTTAAAACAACTTTGTCATGAAAACTGTCACAAGAGTTTCTGGAAATAGGAACAATGTGGTGTTCAAGACAACTGTTAAAAAATTTTATATTTTGTACTATAGACTGTAGTGCACTGACTGCTAATTAATCACAGGGAAATATGGAGAAAACAGTATCAGTACTCCTCATCTCAAGGAACTGCACCTGTGTTAGATTAGAAACCTAAAAGTAATAGACTCTTTTTCTTCGCAACATTAACTGTACAGTCGTCCAATCTTAGTCTTGTTCGTTGCAATACTGACAATCACTTCCTGTGCAGGTCCCACCTGAAGATATGAAGCAGGAAAACTTCCATTAGCATAAGAAATGGTCATCATGAGAGGACTACATGTAAATATGCATTTCTGCCTTTAAAACAGTGGTTAGTATTCCGTATTCCTTCACAGTTAGTGTGTCCTGTCTCTAGGTGCAGCTTGCTGTCGCAGAGGTGGTACCGATCTTCTGGCACCTCATTGCCCACCCCTGCCTGTCAACGGCCAATGCCCAGATGCCACACCACCCCCACTTCCCTCACTGCCTCCACTTCCCCACCATTTCCACTGATCTCCACTTATGCTACCACCACCACTGTCCTCACCACTCCTCACCAAGCCACTGCCCTCATTTCCCCCACCACCCATACTGCCTCCACCTCCTTAACGAACCCACAGCCTCACCACTCTCACTGCCTCTCCACTACAACTGCCCCTGTCACATCCACTGTCCCCCCTACCAACCTCAGTGCCCCCACTGTACGCATCAACCCCATTGCCCCCATATTGTCCAACACCCCTACTACTGCCACCACTCCAGCACCAATGGAGTGCCACCTCCAAAGCCTCTAACTGCCCGCCACCCTCAATGTCCCCAGTGCACGACTTTCCAGCACCACCCTCTATGGCTTTGCTGCCCCCATTGTCCCCGGTGCCGCTATGCACTCTCTACACCAATCACCCAACCACCCTCCCCACCCCCACCTCACTACCCCAATCACTCTGCAATACTCCTCACCCTGACCACTACTCATCGCCACTGCCACCACCCCCACTAATCCAATGCCCCCACTGCCTATGCCAGTTCACTGCCTCAACCACCACAAAGGACTCCACTGCCTCCACGTATCTACTGCCCCTAATACTTTCATTGCCCTGCTACCTCTGCAGGCCCCATACTCCCCACGGCCTCCAACAGTCCACCCATTTCCTTTTTGCTTTTTTATTTTTACAAAGAATAAGATGGTTCCTCATGTAGTAACCTATATCAAGCAAACTAAAATATCTTTCAGAAACAATAACAATTGCAACCTTCAGTCCTTTTCCGCTGGTATGCTGGGCAGTTTTAGGCTGCCTGTTCATTTCAACGTAGCACATACGTCCACTGACCTCAGTTATCTGTTGGACGTATTCCTAAATCTGTCTTGTTATGTAATTTACCTCTCTGCAACTTCCTCTACTACCATGGAAGCTGTGCTCTGGAAAAAATCTGGAAATCTGTAGTAAGGTCTTATAGGACCAAACTGTCGTGGTGGCCGATCGGTTCTAGGCGCTTAGGTCCGGAACCGCGCGACTGCTATGTTCGCACGTTCGAATCCTGCCTTGGGCATGGATGTATGAGATGTCGTTAGGTTAGTTAGGTTTAAGTAGTTCTAAGTTCTAGGGCACTGATGACCTCAGATGTTAAGTCCCATAGTGCTCAGAGCCATTTGAACCACTTTTTTTTGTCATCGGTCCCTAAGCCTGCACACTACTTAATCTAACTTAAACTAACTTATGCTACGGATAAAACACACACCCGTGCCCGAAGGAGGACTTGAACCTCCGACGGGGGCCGCCAAACGGACCGTGACAAGGCGCCTTGGACAAAGCGGGTACACCGCGCGGCGAAGCTGTGTTCTGATGTCTCTACAGATGTCCCACAATGTTAGTAGCCACATACAACTTTCCTCAACGATTATGAAGGCCAATTAATCATTTCTGGACTTAGCAGTGTCGTTGTAACGCTACATATCGAGAGCTTCCATTTTTTAACTTTCCATTAAATTCAGATCTCTCGGAAATTTCTTATTCAGATTCCCATAATGGTTTGGTTTATTTCACAGTCGTCAGTTCAGCATGTGTGTTAACAAGAAGTGTGTCACTACACAGGGTGACAGTTATAGAACTATATGAAAAAAGGAAATCAGTTACAAACTATGGCTTGCACACACTTTATTCAACATATAAACATCACTACAAATATTCGGATATAGGTTCTGACATGTTCGATATGTCTGCCATCATTGGAGATGATGTGGCGCACACGAACAGCGAAATTCTGCATGACCAAAGTGTTGGAACATCGATACTGTCGATGACCTCCTGAATGGGTGTTTCCAGCTCAACAATGGGTTAGTGGTTATTGCCGTAGACATTGTCTTTAATATAGGCCCACAAAAAGGAATCGCATGTGTTCCGATCCGGAGAACATGGCGGCCAATTGAGGCCCATGCCAGTGGCCTCTGGATATCCAAGAGCAAGAACCCAATCCCAAAAATGCTTCTCCAGGACATCAAACACTTTTCTGTTTCGATGGGGTAGAGCTCCATCTTGCATGAACCGCATCATATCGAAATCAGGGTCACTTTGGATGATAATCATCAAATCATCTCCCAAAACTTTCACGTACCGTTCGACAGTCACTGTGCCGTCAAATGATATCACACTGATTATTCCGTGACTGGACATTGCACTACAAACAGTCACTCGTTGAGCTTGGAGAGGCTTCTCGATCGCAAAATGCTGATTCACAGTCTTCCAAATGCGTCAATTCTGATTACTCACGAGCCTATCGAAATGAAAGGGACTTCGTCACTGAACCAAACAATGCATGTGCATACTAATTCCCATCATGCCACGCGGCCAACGGTGCAGTTTGAACAACCTAACGCTACCGTTCAGAAGTCATGACGATTTAGTTTACATAGTTCAATAATTGTCACTCTATATTATCACCTGTTAAGATGATGATATTAAATTTGTGAACGTGACTGCACACACGGACTATGTTGCAATAAAAAGTAAAGAAATGTATTAAGCTTCCCCTCTTGAGCTATCGTTTGTAAATGGCACATATGCCGAGATCTTGACTGTGAGATAAACAACCCAGTAACAATGTAGGTGAAACATATGGTCTTTTCCGAAATATTGTAGGAGTGTGGACTGAAGTAAGCAGAAAATTCAAAGTGCAGCTAGTGGACATAAAAAGCAGACTAACACAGGTAAAGTGGTTACTCATGTCCAAAGGAAGCTTGCTAGTACCTAACAGCGACCTTAATTTATGGAAGAATCACCGAGAATTCACATTTGTAGCAGAGAATTGATGGAAGAGATTCGAGGACTGTGGGACAGCTGGAAAAAAAGAGAATCGACTCGTTTGTGATATGGTACTGGAGAGGGATGTTGATGGATTGACAAGATAAGAAATGAGGTGGTTCACTAAAGAATTGTTAAGGTGAGGAATGTTTGGAGAGTACTGACGAGAAAAAGGGACAGCATGATAGGGCGTGTTAAGACATACGAATAATTTCTTGATACTCGAGTGAGAAGCAAATCTTTCGGGACTGACAGAGACGGATCAAATAAACAATTGAGGGTGTAGGATGCAAGTATTACCCTGAGATTTTGGCGAAGGTGAGAAATTTCTGATGGTCTGCGTCAAAACAGGTCAAAAAATGTAGCGGCTGAGAGGGAATGTGGGACTAGGTAAGTAGGTGAAGACAGTGTCCAACAGAGGAAGGTGAGAGTAATCCAGATAGTGGAGCGACTGACCCAGTATGGCGGTCTGAGGCAGCCACCTGCTGGCTCTCACGTTGCTAGGCAGTCGCACACCGGCCGGCAGCTGGGAGGCGTCGCAGCGCAGCAGCACGCGCTGCTCCAGGCTGGACAACGCCTCCAGGACGGCGCGCATCTTATCCAGCGGTAGCGTGTGGAAGGCGATCAGGCTGCCAAGCGACACGTACACCGCTCCATGTGCAGACCCAGACAGGAACTGCTCCAGCTCCTGTTAACAAACCATAACTGTTCACAGAGACACCCCCCACACAGGGGCTACACAGTATCGTGACTTCTCCATAACAGAGTGCTGACCCACCTTTGTCACGAGATACAGCAGCCATTCTGACTGACGTGGATGAGACACTTTTTGGTAGGTTTCTGAAGGTATATGGCATTAGATAACTACCCACAGTCAAAGAAGTACGTTTTTCGCCCATCTTTCGTAATTTTGTGTACTTCATAACGCGTAGTGGACAGATTTTGTAGCCGCCTTTCTTTTTCATTATCTCGTACACTTGCCGATGCTTGGGAAACTACCGCAATGGCATATATTGCTTTATTTTTTTTCACGTGAAACCAGCCTCTTCCCAGTGTACATTGCTAGTTTTCTTGTCTTCTTTGTCCATTTCAAATGGTTCAAATGGCTCTGAGCACTATGGGACTTGACGTCTGAGGTCATCAGTCACCTAGAACTTAGAACTACTTAAACCTAACTAACCTAAGTACAACACACACATCCATGCCGGAGGCAGAATTCGAACCTGCGATCGTAGCGGTCTCAAGGTTCCAGACCACAGCGTCTAGAACCGCTCGGCCACTCCGGCCGGCTGTTCAGTGGAAATCATGATTGAGTATTTTTATGAATGTGCTACACAGCACAGATAAGTATTTTTCCCCTGAAGTTGTTGTTGTTGTGGTCTTCAGCCCTGAGACTGGTTTGATGCAGCTCTCCATGCTACTCTATCCTGTGCAAGCTTCTTCATCTCCCAATACGTACTGCAGCCTGCATCCTTCTGAATCTGTTTAGTGTATTCATCTCTTGGTCTCCCTCTACAATTTTTACCCTCCACACTGCCCTCCAATACTAAATTGGGGATCCCTTGATGCCTCAGAACATGTCCTACCAACCGATCCCTTCTTATTGTCAAGTTATACCACAAACTTCTCTTCTCCCCAATTCTATTCAATACTTCCTCATTAGTTACGCGATTTACCTATCTAATCTTCAGCATTCTTCTGTAGCACCACATTTCAAAGACTTCTATTCTCTTCTTGTCCAAACTATTTATCGTCCATGTTCCATACATGGCTACACTCCATACAAACACTTTCAAAAATGACTTCCTGGCACTTAAATCTATACTCGATGTTAACAAATTTCTCTTCTTCAGAAACTCTTTCCTTGCCATTGCCAGTCTACATTTTATATCATCTCTACTTCGACCATCATCAGTTACTTTGCTCCCCAAATAGCAAAACTCATTTACTAGTTTAAGTGCCTCATTTTCTAATGTAATTCCCTCAGCATCACCCGACTTAATTCGGCTACATTCCATTATTCTCGTTTTGCTTTTGTTGATGTCCATCTTATATACTCCCTTCAAGACACTGTCCATTCCGTTCAACTGCTCTTCTTTGCTGTCTCTGACAGAATTACAATGTCATCGGCGAACGTTAAAGTTTTTATTTCTTCTCCATGGATTTTAATAACTACTCCGAATTTTTCTTTTGTTTCCTTTACTGCTTGCTCAATATACAGTTTTAATAACATCGGGGAGAGGCTACAACCCTGTCTCACTCTCTTCCCAACCACTGCTGCCCTTTCATGTCCCTCGACTCTTATGAGTGCCATCTGGTTTCTGTACAAATTGTAAATAGCCTTTCGCTCCCTGTATATTACCCCTGCCACCATCAGAATTTGAAAGAGAGTATTCCAGTCAACATTGTCAAAAGCTTTCTCCAAGTCTACAAATGCTAGAAACGTAGGTTTGCCTTTTCTTAATCTTTCTTCTAAGATAAGTCGTAGGCTCAGTATTGCCTCACGTGTTCCCATATTTCTACGGAATCCAAACTGATCTTCCCCGAGGTGGGCTTCTATCAGTTTTTCCATTCGTCTATACAGAATTCGCGTTAGTATTTGGTAGTCGTGACTTATTAAGCTGACAGTTCGGTAGTTTTCACATCTGTCAACGCCTGCTTTCTTTGGGATTGGAATCATTATATTTTTCTTGAAGTCTGAGGGTATTTCGCCTTGCTCATACATTTTGCTCATCAGATGGTAGAGTTTTGTCAGGACTGGCTCTCCCAAGGCTGTCAGTAGTTCTAATGGAATGTTATCTACTCCAGGGGCCTTGTTTCGACTCAGGTCTTTCAGTGCTCTATCAAATTCTTCACGCAGTATCATATCTAACATTTCATCTTCATCTACATCCTCTTCAATTTCCGTAATATTGTCCTCAAGAACATCGCACTTGTATAGTCCCTCTATATACTCCTTCCACCTTTCTGCTTTCCCTTCTTTGCTTAGAACTGGATTTCCGTCTGATCCCTTGATATTCATACAAGTGGTTCTCTTTTCTCCAAAGGTCTCTTTAATTTTCCTGTAGGAAGTATCTATCTTACCCCTAGTGAGGTAAGCCTCTACATCCTTACATTTGTCCTCTGGCCATGCCTGCTTAGCCATTTGCACTTCCTGTCGATCTCATTTTTGAGACGTTTGCATTCCTTTTTTCCTACTTCATTTACTGCATTTTTATATTTTTCTCCTTTCATCAATTAAATTCAGTATTCCTCCTGTCACCCAAGGTTTTCTACTAGCCCTCGTCTTTTTACCTACTTGATCCTCTGCTGCCTATACCACTTCATCCCTCACAGCTATCCATTTTTCTTCTACTGTATTTCTTTCCCCCATTCTTGTCAATTGTTCCGTTATGCTCTTCCTGAAACTCTCTACCACCTCTGGTTCCTTCAGTTTATCCAGGTCCCAACTCCCCAAATTCCCACCTTTTGCAGTTTCTTCAGTTTTAATCTACAGTTCATAACCAATAGGTTGTGGTCAGAGTCCACATCTGCCCCTGGAAAAGTCTTACAATTTAAAACCTGGTTCCTAAATCTCTGTCTTACCATTATATAATCTATCTGATATCTTCTAGTATCTCCAGGGTTCTTCCATGTATACTGAAGCAGCGGAACTGATCTTTAGATTCATGCTTCTCTTAATTTGAGCTCCAAACGGTGGCAGTGCCTGGTATTGTTTCAGCGTTGTAAAATTTCCAATAGTTCCAATAATTTTACACTTCATATATCCTCTTTTCTTATACTGTTTTTGGTTTAGAAGTCTATTACATGCAACGAAATACATTACAATCAGCTACCTTTGGCCGTCCAACATCATACTACCTCGTAATGGATACAGAAGCGCTGCCGGGATCGAAGCGAACTCCCTGGCTGACAGCGCGGCCCGTTGCACCTCCGACAAGGCCGAGTCGAAGCCTGTCCGTAACAGCAGGTAGCACACTCGCCAGTGACGTCACACAGTGTTTCAGTCGGCGTGTAGACTCCCCGTGTAGAAACAGTTCCGAATGCCTCGTCAGGTTCCACTACTCTATGGAGGACGCTTCTCCCAGCTGTCCTTCCTCCCAAACGGTTAACTTGTTATTCAAGAGACTAGGGTACAGCATTCTACTATTCACAATATTACCAGTATTGATATTACAACAGTAACTGTTTTTCATTCACAAATTTGTTGTGAGCGTAGACTTTTGGAGGAAATGTTTTCTTAACAGCATAACCGTATTTTTTTTTAATTGTAAATTTAATTCTGATATTGTGCTATTTGGGAAAGTGACTAGGATACTACGATTGTTACTGTTATCTCAGCCATAATGTTCATCTTTATCACGTATCTCAGTACTATTTCTAAGAACCTTCTCTGTGTATGTTCTGGTGTTTCCAGGTGATAAATTGTCTTGTTCTTTATAGCTCAGTTTTCTATGCAGTCTTATACCTGATATGTTTTGGACAGACAGAACAAGCTCGTCACATAGTGTCTAGGTTGCTGAGTGCTCTGAACTGTGGAAGCTAATTCTCACAATTCTCATGACGCTGGTCGAAGCGGAAAGGTACTTTCGAACTTTGCCAAGAAATATTGTCAACTTTGACGATGCTTTCCACTGACAGAGATCTCGTGACACACATCGCAGCTTCAATCAGCGCGTGAGCAACAAGTTTGCATCAATAAAAACGAGAGGACAAATTTTCAGTACAAGTGAGGTAAGAGTGAATGTTCGTATAACGTACAATTTGCCTCATTTTTTCAGTGTTTTAAATAACGAATGTGTTTCGGTTCTAGCCGGCCGGAGTGGGCGCACGCTTCTAGGTGCTACAGTCTGCAACCGCGTCGCCGCTACGGTGGCAGGTTCGTATCCTGCCGCGGGCACGGATGTGTTTGATGTCCTTAGGTTAGTTAGGTTTAAGTAGTTCTAAGTTCTAGGGGACTGATGACCTGAGAAGATAACTCCCATAGTGATCAGAGGCATTTGAACCATTTTTTTGGATCTACTAGAAATGTACCTCATTACTCATACGTGACAATAATAGCTTTTCCAGATAGGCTATAAATCGTAGCACTTTCTTTCCCTCAGATAATTTTCTCTCACAGATAAATCTCTAATTGCACGGAGGATAGTAAATTGGACTTAAATCTGATTTTTTAGGCCTTCATACACCATGAAGTGTAGGGGTATTTACATTATAACGGATGACGGAAATCCGGATGCCGAGATAAAGAATTATCTTCCGTGCAAGCGTCTCATATAAAAATGTAACACAAAATTTTGCTGTAATACCCAGTTTCAGTTAACATCAGGTTCCACTGGCTGCAGAAATGCTTTGAAAAGCAACACGTAGCTAATCTCGAGCCTTCGCCGTTCCTTCTGCACGCCCAGAAAGAAAGCACGCAGCAAACAGCAAGCCTCCGCAGTTATTTCTTACGTACCAATTGGCTAGTCGAGGCCCTTCTGGTAAAAAAAAAAAAAATAAATAAAATAAAAAAAAATTTAAAAAAAATCAAGAGCAATTAAGGCAGAGGATGGACTGATTTTGAGTGGCGGACGTGAAGCAGCTGTTGGCGGGTGAGTGTTCTTTGATAATATTTTGATAATATTTGTGTCTGATGATAACAAAATTGTGAACAGTGTCAGATCTTGTGTTCAGTCTTTGTCCGTTAACGATAACTGTTTATGTGGTTATGTGGTGATAACGCATTTACTTGTGGTAAGTTGCAAGTACAGTGTCTTGCATTGATCATTCAATGGTATTTCATATAGCGGAGAGTAAATATGGAAGTTTTCATGACTGTCAGTCACACGTATGTTCCTTGTAATCTCGGTTTACTTCTTTATAATCTACTTTCATCGGATTCTGCGAATCAAGTATACCGATCAGTTAACGAAATATTTTGCTAGATAGAAGTCACTCTTCCAAGAATACTGAATAGCAATATCGCTGACGTCCGAATTTTGTTATGACGTTACTTTGCGTTAGAGAGATGATCTCCTCTCCGTTAGCATTTAGCACTACCCGCCTGTTCTGGATGATCCCAGCTACTGAGAAGAGAACTTGCTTGTGCATCGGTAACTTTTGTTTCTCTGTAGAACCGTTGGCTATTTAACTGACTTTTAACAGTTATGCTCAAGTTGTGCTAGTCCTTCTTCTGGTGAGATTGATTGTTTTATGGACTTTTCTACAGACAGGCACTATTGAAGCTTCCTTCATTTCCTCTTTATTATTCATTGTCAGTTTGGTTGCGGAACCATAGTTCGTTGTTATCCCTAATGTTGAGGTTATTGTCTTTTATGTTGAGAGAAGCTTTCTGTGGTAAATGGTTGCCTCTATGCGAATTACTTCGTCAGTTAACAAAAGACAAAGAGCCCATGCCAGAATGTGTGACGAACGATATGGAGGCTAATGTTTAATAAAATATGAGTTATGTTGCTCAACACTGAATGGTCAAGCCAGATCAATTACGTTTCCAACACGTTTTTTTAATTATGTAAAGATGAGGTTCTGGGGCGTAATATTTCCCATTCATTTAAGATTCGGCATAATCCTTGAATGGGCGACTTCTGCACAGGATAACAAACAGACTTTTTCTTAATAAAATAAAATGAATACGATCTGTTAGTCACCATTCCTCTCCGCTCCCCTAAATACTGTCTCTCGGTGATACTTTGTGGACCGTCTGTTTAGTATTAAGTTATCTGAGGATGGCTTTAACCGCCGAAAAATGATTCACAACGAACTATGGAATAAGTATTACCGTAGAACATCACTACTCTGCATTAAAATTTTTTATATGTCTTTATTACTCCAAGTACCGACGACATATTTCATAAACGTTATGTACTACCGTTAATAGTAGAAACCATTGGATAACAGAAGAAATATTGCATTTAATTGATCAAAGGAGAAAATATAAAATTGCAGTAAATGAATCAGGCAAAAAGGAAAACAAACGTCTCAAAAATGAGATCGACAGGAAGTGCAAAGTGGCCAAGCAGAGGGCAAATGTAAGGATGTAGAGGCTTATCACACTAGGAGTAATATAGATACTGCCTACAGGAAAATGAAAGAGACCTTTGGAGGAAAGAGAACCACTTGTATGAATATCAAGAGCTCAGATGGAAACCCAGTTCTAAGCAAAGAAGGGAAAGCAGAAAGGTGGAAGGAGTACATAGAGGGTCTATACAAGGGCGATGTACTTGAGGACAATATTATGGAAATGGAAGAGGATGTAGATGAAGATGAAATGGGAGATATGATACTGCGTGAAGAGTTTCACAGAGAACTGAAAGACCTGAGTCGAAACAAGGCCCCCGGAGTAGACAACATTCCATTAGAACTACTGACAGCCTTGGGAGAGCCAGTCCTGACAAAATTCTCCCATCTGGTGAGCAAGATGTATGAGACAGGCGAAATTCCCTCAGACTTCAAGAAGAATATAATAATTCCAACCCCAAAGAAAGCACGTGTCGACAGATGTGAAAATTAGCGAACTATCAGTTTAATAAGTCAGAGCTGCAAAATACTAACGCGAATTCTTTATAGACGAATTGAAAAACTCATGGAAGCCGACCTCGGGGAAGATCAGTTTGGATTCCGTAGAAATGTTGGAAGACGTAAGGCAATACTGACCCTACGACCTATCTTAGAAGAAAGATTAAGGAAAGGCAAACCTACGTTTCTAGCATTTGTAGACTTTGAAAAAGCTTTTGACAATGTCGATTGGAATACTCTCTTTCAAATTCTGAAGGTGGCAGAGGTAAAATACAGGGAGCGAAAGGCTATTTACAAATTGTACAGAAAGCAGATGGCAGTTATAAGAGTCGAGGGGCATGAAAGGGAAGGAGTGGTTGGGAAAGGAGTGAGACAGGGTTGTAGCCTCTCCCCGATGTTATTCAATCTGTATATTGAGCAAGCAATAAAGGAAACAAAAGAAAAGTTGAGAGTAGGTATAAAAATCTATGGAGAAGGAATAAGAACTTTGATGTTCGCTGATAACATTGTAGTTCTGTCAGAGACATCAAAGGACTTGGAAGAGCAATTGAACGGAATGGATAGTGTCTTGAAAGGAGGATATAAGATGGACATCAACAAAAGCAAAACGAGGATAAGGGAATGTAGTCGCATTAAGTCGGGTGATGCTGAGGGAATTAGATTAGGAAATGAGATACTTAAAGTAGTAAATAAGTTTTGCTATTTGGGGAGCAAAATAACTGATGACGGTCAAAGTAGAGATGATATTTAAATTGTATATTGGCAATGGCAAGGAAAGCGTTTCTGAAGAAGAGAAATTTGTTAACATCTAGTGTAGATTTAAATGTCAGGAAGTCGTTTCTGGAAGTATTTGTATGGAGTGTAGGCATGTATGGAAGTGAAACGTGGACGATAAATAGTTTAGACAAGAAGAGAACAGAAGCTTCCGAAATGTGGTGCTACAGAAGAATGCTGAAGATTAGATGGGTAGATCACATAACTAATGAGGAGGTATTGAACAGGATTGGGGAGGAGAGGAGCTTGTGGCACAACTTGATTAGAAGAACTGATCGGTTGGTAGGACATGTTCTGAGACATTGAGGGATCACCAATTCAGTATTGGAGAGGAACGTGGATGGTAAAAATTGTAGAGGGAGGCCAAGAGATGAATACACTAAGCAGATTCAGAAGGACGTCGGCTGCAGTAGGTACTGGGAGATGAAAAAGCTTGCACAGGATAGAGTAGCATGGAGTGCTGCATCAAACCAGTTTCAGGACTGCAGACCACAACAGCAACAACTATCGTTAATGCGACACGTGCCCGCAACACCAAAAGGCGGTGTTCTGACAATGGGCATATTTTTTTCGCTTATCATTGTACAAGTATACGGGTAAAGTCATCAGGTCCAGTTAGTAAACATCATATTGGGCGGCTATAACTGAAGTGCAGCTACGCACACAGGGTCAGTGGGGGCTGTTGTTATCGTATGTTATCGAAACTTTGTAGATATGCTAATGCGTTAACACGAAACCCATTTACGCTGGAAAAAATTAGTTCAGTTTGTGGCCACCAGGTGCAAATCTGGCGCTGTACATTGTTTCTTTGACGGTATGATATTTACGGTGTCATTTGACAAGCTAGAACGCGAGTCAACAGTATGCAGTCAAGAGGAGAGACTGTGCGCTGTTAGTAAAACTGTTTTATGTGAACGGCAGGCGTAACAGTACTGCATTTGGGAATGCATAGCCGAATGAAATATCTTAAGAGCGGCCCGATGTCATTTAAGTGTTAAAAGACGATGACAATGAAATTCGGGAACACTGGTGAGTTTGATGTGGCACCCGGAAGACGAAGGCGTCCTATCCCTGTGGGAGTTACTGACGAAGTTGCTGCTGTCGCTGTAGCCGATCATGCAGCAACTGCCCCAGGTAGTGTTAGTATTAGTTCTGCTGCGGTGTTGCGAGAGCTGTCCATCCCACAGCTAACAGTGCGGAATGTTTTGCAATCTCTTTGACACTGGTACGTACAAAACCAGAAAGCGCAGCAACAGAAACCGTAAGATGCGCAGCAACGTTCTGCATTTGGTCTTCGCTTTCTGCCACTGGTCGAAGTTGATGACATTTGGTCAACCAATATTTTATGGAGTGACGAGGCATATTTTATGCTACTGGATGCAACGAATACACAGAACTAGCGAATTTTGGGTACTGTTAAACTGCACGAAGAGCCCTTGCACACACCGTATGTGACTGTGTGGCTTGTGTTCACAAGCACCTTTATTCCCGGTTCGTTATTTTGAAGAGGATACACCCAGAGAGCCTAACAGTGCACCGTGATATTTTAACATTATGGAGACATCATTGTACTGCATGTGATTCCAGCTTTGGAAGAGCGCAATCTTTGTTTTCGCGCAATATTTGGCCATGCCTCATGTCGTTCGCCCAGTGAAATACCTACTTAATTTCACCTTCCACCAACGGGTTATCTCCAGAATTCTTCCAGATGCGTCTCCTGCATGATCGCTTCGTATGAATCTATGTGACTTTTTGCTCTGGGAATATCTACAGGAACGTGATCACCAGCGACACGTGCGGTCTCAAACTGGTCTGAAGGCCATCATACATGAACGTGTAGATTAGATTCCAAGACGCTACTCCAGGCGGCTATAATTCATGTGCGCAACCAAAATATTGAAAGCTAAAATGATGATTTGGCCCCTGAAGCAGATCTTAGGATCTCTTAATGCTCTTTAACATATGTATTACAACCTCAACATTAACGAATGATCAAGGCAACTAATGCTACTAAGTAGTAAACGTTGTTCCTCATTATACATTTCTTGTAGATTAAAAAACAACCCTTTATATTACAATTGTCCTTAGTTCCTGACTAATAATTGCTGATCAGTTGTCCTACTCTGCCCCATTTTTATGGCTACGCGATATACCACAAATAACGCGAAATGACTGACATCATCTACGTACCAAACACTAGAAGACAGTACTTTCAAAGAGGATCTACAGTGGTGTGGAACCTCAGTGGAAATAAACTAGCGTGATCACAGCTGTTTAGCTTTATAGCCCTAATAAGCCGAAGCAGTTAGCAATATCCCGTATGCACTGCGTCCGGTTCGTCAGAGTGAAGGTTCTCGCACACATTTGTGAAGACGGAAGAACTCCAGCCACAAAATAAAACTGTTTCAAATACTAGGACGGCAGAAGGCGGTCCTCTGACTAATATACTCTAATACTGTTTTCTCCTCTCTGTGTTCTACAGACGAGAAACGTGAGCTCGTAGCCACAAGGACGGAGTCCAAATAACGTCTCAACGTAAGTATAGGCAGAAGAAGTGCTCTCAATCACTGAACACTGCGTGCTCAACGACGACTTCCAATCCGGAGGCGAAGTCCAGAGTCGTATAAGTTCGTAACAATACAGTGCCTAACCTTTCTCACTATAACTCTCCTTAGAGCAAAGACAGCAAGTCCGTCTGTACCAACGAAGTTGATACAGAGCGACCATCACACACGGGCGCTCAAAAACGGAAGACCTCTTCCTCTCCACCAGCAAGACTCGGCTCCCCTCCCTCGCAACTGCAGAAGGCGAATCATCTTCACGAAACCACAGAATATTCTCCCTCTCTGCAGATTCTCCCGAACGACGATCAACCATATTTCAGTCTTCTGTTGTCCAGCACGGAAAGTTTGGGAGGAAATACCTATACCCATACAATGGTACGCTTCTGAGTAAAAATCTATGGAAATAACCCAGCCTGCGTGATTTAGAAGATGAAGCTTCCTCGGTCCTCACAGCTGTGTCCAAGATTTGCAGAGTTCCCGGTTATCCTTCCGGCCTAGCTACAATACCAGCCAACCGCCGCTGTGTTGTGTTTCTGCGCCCAGGTGTCCAGACTGTCCGTCTGATCACTTCCTGTGTCAGGCAGGACCAAAATACCTGTGCGGGCTTCACCCCCCCCCCCCCCTCTCCTGGGCTTGTGTTCTGCTAGCCAGTTATTTACGAAGTGTACGTGAAAATGTCAGTCTTCTTTAACTATTCATATATACGATGTACAACTTGTCAAATGATACCTAATTGTGGTTGTAGATCACGGCAAAGTATGTAGATGAGTGCTTGTAAGGTGCGAAATTATAGTCACCTTAAAAGATTCCACTGGATCTGCTGCGAGCATCTGCTGATCATGTCTTTTTACTGTGTAGTCCTCCGTGGTGTTTCTAACAAATAGCGTGTATATGTGTAGTTGCCTATTCTCTCCGAGACGGAATATTCACGGCTACAAATGATTGAGATGATCCTGTCATTGACAACCTGCACATAAAAATTTCCGTACAACGAGGTATCGTGTTGTGTTTTTACTTCAGTTTAGCACATCGAACCAATGATTCGTATCGGGATGCTACTACAATGACTTACAACTTGGACACCGTGAGTTATTTGTTCTCAGAAACGTCAGAGTTCAGCAAATTGTACATACTCAATATCGGATTCTGTCCTACACTTTATTTCGAGATTGGTAGAACACACATTTGACTATTTCTAGAGCGCGCCCCCATTATTAGACAGCGGACACGAAGTTTGCTGATACTGGTTCTCAGTGAGAAACAGAAGATCTACACCCTGACTGGCACTTTTAGAAAACGCTCATTGGACAAGAAAATGGAATTCAACACTTTCATTTTAAGTGTTTCCTTATCCACCGAACCGGAGTACGCATGTCACCTACTGAACGACGGACAGTAAGTTGCACAGCACCGATGATCTAATCGCCGGAGCGTCGCCCGCTGTGCAGATGAAGTACGTCGCCTATTTGCAATTATCTCCCTACACAGTGGATTCAGTGTCCTATCTGCAGACTCCTGGGGGTTGAAATTACCTCAGCACAAGAGATAACACGGGTCAAGCTTTCTGCTTCCTCGCCAGCCAGGAACAGAAACTCGACTCAAGCATTCTCCTGTAAAGGAGCGCTTCAGTGTGAGTCAGACTCTACAGAGATCTAAACAAGTTTCCCTCGTGTAAACTAACAACTCTCTGCCGGCCATGTGGCCAAGCGGTTCTAGGCGCTTCAGTCTGGAACCGCGCAACCGCTACGGTGGCAGGTTCGTATCCTGCCTTGGGCATGGATATGTGTGATGTCCTTAGGTTAATTAGGTTTAAGTAGTTTTAAGTTCTATGGGAGTGATGATCTCAGATGTTGAGTCCCATACTGCTCAGAGCCATTTGAACTCCTTGTGTCAAAAGCAACGCTCCTCAAAATCTAAAAGTCAGATTTTCCGCTCTGGCTCTTGCCAGCGTAGCTCGATTGCCAGAGGGATCTGTCTTCAATCACTCTTGGCAGGGATGTGTGCTGCATCAGTCCCTGGAGGGAAGTCTTCTAGATTGCTCCTTACAGGGAAGTCCTTGCACACGTCACACTCCAGCTCCCTCCTGGACTCGCGGCGTATGCGTTTGTGTTCAGGAGACGAATTCCGTAGGCCGTTTCAAAAACATTTTGTCCCACTACATGGGTCACGAATCTGCCTGTCAGTCTCCTGTCAGAATATTTTATGTAAGGTTCCATTTCCCTTTGTACATCCTTGTCACTCCGCCAAACGAAAACGCGTCTCTGCTTTACATGGGAAACATTCTCCGGCACTTCCTGTGATAAGACTTTTAAGAGGTCAGCTCTCGATCATAGTTTGTGACCCCGCGCATTCCTTCACAATAAAAGGATGTCCTTTCGCCTTCTTCCGCCCCTGAAATTCATTCTCCAGATTTGAAATTCTGAAATCTTTTCTGTCTTGTCAGAGAGCAACCTCCTGCCTGCTCTGCCCATGGTACAAGGGACCTGCAGCCTCTAGCATCACAAACCACACTTCGCCACACACTGCTCCCTCTCCAAGGGCAGTAAATGTCCGCCCCTGCAGAACATGTTATGACTCTCTCCACCCCCTCTGTAACCGATAGTGGCTTCTGAGGAAAGCTCGCGTGCTTCAGTGCTGTCAGTGCTCAACCCTAATTAATTCCCAGACATGCAGTACTACAGAAATTGTTAGTACATCATGCCAGCTAGTTTCATCCAATAAAATTATTAGTAATGCGATTGAGCATTGTAAAGAGTGATCTGTTAGAAATATAAATCTGCAAGAATATTAAATATGTGGTGACAAAATCTTGCTGCCTTACAAGAGGTGCAGCATCTTGTCGCTTTCTCTGGTGGCCGTATTGCACAGATTGTGTCAGGGATTGCTAATAATAAAGCCAGCATTATTTTGTCACTTTTTTAACCTTTTGTGCCCATATCCCATTCCCAATCCATTACATGTGGAAACATTTCTATATCCCTTTCTTGCATCCACAGCACTAGATTGGCACCAGATCACCAAAATTGGAAATCCGTTCCGCATTAAGGCATCAGGATATCTCCACCAAGTTTCGCTGCCTCACGAGAAATAAAGTCCATGCTGGACCAGTGTGAGCAGCAGCACTTTAATTATAATAGCCCTGTACTTGTCACGACACACACATGATATGTCAGTCATCAGTGACTGCAGTGCTATTTGCTGTTTATGCGCATTTAGAAGGCACGATAGAAGCCATATTGGACAAAATGGAAACGTGCTTTGTTAACGCACTGTTGTATGCTAATAAACAAATTCTTTCTGGGCCTGCCTGTCGTGTTTATTCCTCGTAAGTGAACGGTTTTGAAAATTTTAAGTATAGATGAAGATGTAGTGTACAAAGATCGTGACCATGTCCTCCAGAGATGGGAAGAATATCTAAAAGAGCTATATGACACAAAAAGCAAACCAGAAACTCTGGAACTTGAATCACGCAACAGTGTAAGTGATGACGAGAAAGGACCAACCACCATAATAGAAGAACTCTGCCATAGCTGCAATGAAAAATGCCAAAGCGGTAGGTACAGATACGATACCGGGAGAAATATTAAAATGCTTGAACCAAGATGGGATAAGAGAAATATTGAGATTATGTAGTAAAGTATATGACAGTGGTGAATGGCCTGAGTACTTTCTGACAACTGTAATGATTCCATTACCGAAAAAACAAGGAACCAAAAAATGCAGCGAGCACAGGACAATCAGGCACATTTCACATGCAGACAAAGTGATGTTAAGAATAATTAATAAAAGACTTGAAAAAGTGATGGAGAAGAATCTTGGCGAGGAGCAGTTTGGCTTTAGATGGAATACGGGCACCAGAGATGCAATAGGGCTCCTACGAATCTAGGGAGAAAGATTTATTGAAAAAGGAAGAGACCTATACATGTGCTTCATCGATCTAGAAAAGGCATTTGACAATGTGGTTTGGGACAAGCTGGTGATTATAATGATTGAAAAGAGAGTGGACTGGAAAACCAGAAGACTTGTAAACTCATTATATCTTAATCAAAAAGTTTCAATTAAAATGAGAGGAGAAAGTACAAACTGGATCAGACTAGGAAAAGAAGTAAGACAAGCATGCTGTCTATCAGCTACTTTATCATTATAGATCATGATTTTTCTGTATATGACATAATTAAGGCTGAGAATCTAATACATATGTAATAATAAAGTGTAATTGTACTTAATACGACTATAGTAGTTGTTATGTTGTTTTCTATTAATGATTGTATTACAATTCATTTTGGTAGGAATCCAAGAAATGGCGGTAAACCCCCTAGAGATAGAAGAGATAAGAATATTATGAATTTAATTTCAGTTTTTATATTTCTGGATGAATAAATCTGGTCCAACCTCTACTTGGAAAACATGATTGACCAATGCTTATTAGATGACAAAGGCGCAGAAATTGGAGGTAGAATAGTAGGGTGTTTGAGGTTTGCTGATGACAAGGTCCTTATAGCCACAGGGGAAAAAGAATTACAGGGTTTGGTGGACACCATTGAAACTAAAGGAAAAATATGGAATGAAAATTAACACAAATAAAACAAAAGTGTTGGCACTAGGAGGAAATAAGGATATACAAATTATGCTGAATGGAGAAATACTAGAATTAGGGCAAAATTTTAAGTATCTTGGAAGCAGGATGGACACTGACTGGAAATGCACCACAGAAATTAAAACAAGGATAGCAATGGCAAAAGAGGCGTTTTATAAGAAAAGAATTATCTGCTGCGTTCTGGACAGAGAACTCTGGTAGAGTCTCATAAAATGTCTTGTATGGACTGTTCTTCTGTATGGCGCTGAAACAGGGACTATGAGGAAGAAAGACAGAGAAAGGCTGGAGGCTTTTGAGATCTGGACATGGTGGAGGATGGAAAGAATACGTTGGATGGACAGAGTAAAAAATGAAGAGGTACTAAGAAGAGTAGGAGAGAAAAGATAGTTACTAGATGTAATAAAGAGAAGAAAAAGAAATTGGGTTGGGCATACATTAAGAAAGAATGACGGACTGATAGAAACAGTTTTAGAAGGTTATGTGGAAGGGAGAAGCAAACGAGGAAGGAAGAGATTCCAGATACTGGATGACATGATGGACGGTACAACGTACAGCAGCCTTAAGAAGGAAGCAATGGATCGCAGAAAATGGAGAGGCAAATGAGTAGCTAATATAGCAGATAAATGATGATCATGAAATGCACGGCGTCCCACCGTGACGGTACCTGCGGCAGGGGCTGCGGCTGCTCGATGTGGAGTCCGCCGACCTCTACGACGTTGGGCAGCAGCGGCACTGCGCCGCCGATCGTCCAGTGCGTGTTGAGCAGCACGAGGCTCGTGGCCGACAGCGACTGCCATAGTGGCGGCAGCTGCGAACCCAGGTGGCGCCGGTGTAGCGCCTCTGTGTCCGCATAGAGGGCGCGGTGGCGCACCTGCCGGAAGCAGAAGCGCGCTACGGCTCACACCGGCGTCAGTCCAGTGGAGTACATGTACCGTGGGAGTCTCGCGCGACCCATTGACCAGAAAGTTGAGGATATCTACATTACAGGTGTCACCATCTTCAAACCAATAGTATTAAAACATGTGGAATAATCGGGTCTAAGCCGGGCGCGTGGTCTAGCGGTTCAGGCGCTCAGTCCGGAACCGCGCGACTGCTACGGTCGCAGGTTCGAATCCTGCCTCGGGCATGGATGGATGTGATGTCCTTAGGTTAGTTAGGTTTAAGTAGTTCTAAGTTCTAGGGGACTAATGACCACAGCAGTTGAGTCCCATAGTGCTCAGAGCCATTTGAACCATTTGAATCGGGTCTATTGCCGGATGTTTGTGTCACTCTGGCACAATATTTCGGCCATGTAACTCGTTGCCTTCTTCAGGTGCTACCTGAGACTACCGTACTGGATTTTTATATACTTATTTATTTATTTATTAGCAGTGGAGACGCAGTTGCAGCTGAGCAGCGGAGGCGGCGCATCTCTGGTGAAGCGCGCTACATGCTCTAGGTGTGAAGAAGAGTTGCGAAGCCGTGTTCAGACTGTGACGCAACGCTAGCGCAAATTGTCGTGTGTCGTTATTACGACTCTGCAAATTTGTCGTGTTATCTAGCGCCACAGCATGGGCAGAAACGCACAGAAGAAGAAGACAATCGTTGAGTAGAAGCCGCCGACGCCGCAACCCACTAAGAATGCGGATCAGAATCGTGAAGAACTTTAGGTACCAGTCCCCCCTCTATGCCCGCATCTCGTGGTCGTGCGGTAGCGTTCTCACTTCCCACGCCCGGGTTCCCCGGTTCGATTCCCGGCAGAATCAGGGATTTTCTCTTCCTCGTGATGGCTGGGTGCTGTGTGATGTCCTTAGGTTAGTTAGGTTGAAGTAGTTCTAAGTTCTAGGGGACTGATGACCATAGATGTTAAGTCCCATAGTGCTCAGAGCCGTTTTTGAACCCTCCTCTGTACATTCAGTGCAGTGGAGGGTCGTGGACATATGATGTTATAGGCAGCTGCTGTAGCGAAGAGGTTGGCGTCGAGTCACTTGAGTCAGGCGCTACCATTCAACTGCAGGCAGCGAGGGCGGCGACCACCACGCTTTCAGAGCGCTGTGGCCGCCCACATCGTGTATCCACCCAGGGTGGAGAAGACGATGACGCCAAGACAGCGCGAGAAGCAATCCGAGGCCCTGATCAGGGGGCTGCCTTGGATTATCGACGAGGAGACAGGGTCCAGGAAAGGCTGACACGAGAAGGATTCCGGGTGCAACTATCAAGCTTCACAACCGGACGAACAGGAAAAGGCCGTCGTTGTTCATCGTCGTAGTGGGTACTGCGACGCACGGCAGCGACATCTTCGGTTTAAGGAACCTTCTAGGCTTCCCAGTGACAGCCGAAGCTCTCCCCCTGGGCATGGACCCTAAGCCACAGTGCTTCAGGTGCAAAGCCGAGGGGCATGTGGCCAACTCATCACGATGCGAAAGTGCGCTGGCGCGCCCGACACAAACCGGGTCGGGCGTGTAAGTGAGCGACCATTTGTAGCTGCAGGTTATGGCGCGTCATGGCCCATCGAACATAGGCCTATGTGAGGTGGAGGTTACACCATAAAGTTAAGTAATGGCTTAGGCTTTGTACATATTGACTGTTTGTGTTTTCCTTTTTTTCGTTTATAAATGGATAGCTATGGTGTTCTTTTAATCATTGACAAAGGTCTTCTTAGGGACTTGTGGGTTTTATTGTTCTGAAGAAGGTGTAGTTATCTATGCCGAAACCTAGATTAACACAAGGTATTTTTTTGCAATCGAGGCCGGTTTCTAGTTAATTAATTTACTATCCCTTATACCTAATAATATTATAATATAATATAATAATAACTATAATAAAAATAATTTATCTTGCATACATTTCCCATAGGTGAAAGTAATGTAAATAAATAAATTAGTTAATTAAGATGTAACTCTTCAGGCTTTCCCGGCGATCTAATGACATATTGGGTTGTCGGGTGTTCTGTCAGACATCAGCGACGTACTTGCACAATATTTCGGTCACGTAGCTCATAACCTTCATCAGGTGCGACCTGAGACTGCTCCTCGAGTGGACCTGGTCCAATATTTATACCTATGGCCTTCCCCCTCCACCAACGGCTGCAGGGGCTTCCTCTGTGGTCCGCGCCCATTCCCTGCGACCTGCTGGAGCGTTGCTGCTCCGTTTTCCGTCCGCTGCGGTTCTAGGAGTTCCCTCTGTGGTCCGCCCACCAAACCTGCTCCTTGGGGTGCAAGTACGACACTGACATCCGGCAGAACACTTGATAACCCAAGATGTCGTATTTAATTAAGCATTTTTTAAAAAAAGCATTTTTATAACATTTTATTAACCCCAAAAGAATAAGTATATATACTTATTTCCTTTCCAGTTTAGCATCCATAAGATTATTACGAGTTATTGTTTGTAAATGTTTTTTGAGATAACACTTATTTACAGTTCCAACACATTTACAAGTAACAATTAATTAAAATGTAATAGTTAACAAACATATATTTTAGTGAATTATAAATGGACAACAAAAAATTGACAGCAAAAAATTGACAACAAATTATAATAAAGAGACGATTTATCAAAAATACAAAATGATTTATCTAAAGATAATACGATTGAAGCGCAGTAACATGTATTAGTAAACAGTAGTAAATTTTTGTAAAATATAAATAGACAACAAATTATAATACAAAAATTATTTATCTAAAATACATTATTATCTATCTAAAAATAATATGATTTGTAGCACAATAACATATATTAGTTAACAGAAGTAAATTTTGATAAATTATAAATGAACAACAAATTATATTAAACAAACGATTTAACTAAAATACTATATGATTTATGTAAAAAATAATACAGTTTATAGTACAATCACATGTATTAGTTAACAGAAGTAAATTGTAGTAAATTATACACCAACAACAAAAAATGGGCAATAATAACAAAAGAAAAAATAAATTAGTTAACACATATAAATTGCATTGTTACTGTAAGTAAAATGCATTAGTTAACAAAAGTCAGTTTTATTAAATTATAAATGGGCAACAAAAATGGACACTGTTGTTATTTTTTATATGTATTAAATGGAGAGTACAGAGCAAAAGAATGTGCTAAATGCTGTATAGTTAAAGACATTACACAAATGGAACAAAGTTTGATAAACCAAGATCGATTTGTAAAATGTGTATAAATAATGATCAACTTAATAGATATTATTAGAACAAAAAATTTGGTGTGATAACACATTGAACAGCACAAATAATGTAAAAAAGTATACTAAATGTGAAACAGTAAAAAGTGTAACAGAATATGGGAAAAAATTTGGTAAACCTAGATCAATTTGTGAACAATGTTTAAATAATGATCGTATTCGCAGATATTCTATTAAAATGGCTAATATGCAGAATAGTGTGGAAGAAATGCAGGACAGAAAACAACAAAATTTACAAAATAGTATGGACAACAAAGAACAAAATGAACAAACTTGTATGGATGTATGGACAACAAAGAACAAAATGGGGAAAATTGTATGGACAACAAAGATCAAAATGTACAAAATTGTATAGACAGCAACAGTTTTAAACTTTGCAGTTTATGTAATATTAAAAAGGATTTAGATTGTTTTGCAAGAAATCATGAAAAGATACTATCGATCTATAGAGATTGTAGAAAATTAACTAGGTCAGAAAATAAAAAACTAAAACAGATTACCCAAATCTAGGTTTTTTTCTTGTGGTATAATTCCCAGTTGTCAAACAGAAAATGAACATATCCAATGTAAAGATATCAAAATGAAAATTTGAAAAAAATTATTGTTGGTATTATAGAATGTAATCAAATGCATAATGCTTTTAAATATATTTATAAAGATGATAAAAAATTACTAGCGAATTTAAATGCATACAAATTAAATGTATTAAAAATAAAAAACACCATACTTGTAAATAAATAGATCAGTTTACTTAGTTATGTAAAAATACATCTCTAAGAATAATTAATTTACTTAGTTACATAAACAAATAAATCTGTTTCCTTTGTTATGTAAAACACATAGATAATTGTATACAGCAACAATAAATTAAACATGGAAGATACATCAGATTGTTTTTGGTTTGAAGCAGAAATAAAAAATAAAAATGTAGATCTAAATTACAAGATTAAAGCTAAACTAGATAAAATTAAAACAATACCAATTAATAATGGAGAAAGACTTATGTTTGTCGTTTAATCTTTATTTATCTAAACCCAGTAAATTGCCAGGTTTAACTTATAATGAAAAAAGTACTATATTTGTTAACAAATGCATCTGTTTACTTATTTACATAAGCTAATGCATCTGTTTCCTTAGTGACGTAAACACAAAATAATTGTATACAATAGCTACTAACATTAAATAAATTAAACAAAAAATCTACCAGTTTGTTATTGTGCTAATTATTGGTTGGTAGAGGAAACTAAAAATAAAAACATAGATCTAAGTTCCAAGATAAAAGTTAAATTAGATAAAGTTAAAACAACACCAAGTAAACATAAAGATTGGTTAGTGTTTGTTGTACAATTTTTATGTGCATATAACAAATCGTTGGTTATTGATCAATGTCTAATTTACTATAAATTTTTATGTATCTGTTTTAATTGTTACGAATTTATCTGGAGTAACTATAATATTCTGTATAAGAAAAACTAACATTAATGGAGGATACTAGTAATTAAGTCGACTAAATTTGCGAATGTAATAATTTCCAAAAATATAGCAATGTCGAATTTAATTTCCATCTTCTGGACAATAGATATGGTAAAACGTTATATCCTAAATAACTAAATAATAACATATGCCATTCTTTTTCTTTAGTTTTCTTAGTTATGTAAACAAACACATGTGTTTCCCAAGGAGTAACATCTTTATGAATAATTAATTTATCCATTTAATCTAACTAGATGATATTCGATAAAGTAAAATATGAAGGTGATAAGAAATTACTCTAATAATCTTAGTCCATCCAATTTGGACATATTAAAAGGCGATGAAAAATTCACAATTTTTATTAACGATTCTGGATTATATTCTTAAATTCAAAATCAATCTTTATCCAACTTAATAAAAATCTGTTACAGTAAATGGAAGAAGACAGGAACGCTAAAACTATAGATCCATTTTCTAAGAATAAAATGCATTACCAAGGTACAAGAGAAAAATTAAATAGTTTGTTAGATGAAGAATACTAAAGAGAATGTTTAGATTTAGTTTTACTTAAAAATGGTTGTGTAAATATTACAGTTTACAGGAAACAAAAAGAGGCTTTTTTAGAATTAAAAGACTTAAATAAACGAAGTTGAAACAGATATATAAACAAGATTCTTAAAGCAACGAACAAATCTTATTTAGAAGAAAGCGATTTGGATTCTAACGAAGAAACCAAAGAAGAAGATAGCGATAAATAAGGTAAAGACGATTTTCCACATAAAGAAGTTGTAAAATAACACAATGGTTGACTAATTTACAACAGAAGGGTTTAATTTTTATATATTTTACAATATTTTTAGTTAGAGTTGTTTTACTGATACCAAAATTATGATATTTTTTTACAGTATAATAGGTAGTTTGTTATAATTACTTTTTCAATTACATGCATGCTACGCAATACGAGTCTTTGTGCCAGTAAATTTGGAGGAAAACTGAGATAAATTAAATAAATTTGTAACAAAGATCAATTACATTCCAAATAACAGTAACACAAATAATTATTAAACAAATGTTAAACAGAGTTTAAACTAATTTCTGAGGTCACATATTGCGAGACAAAAATTTTAGCATAATCTACTGTGCCTTCTGAATAAATTAATTAACCTTAGAACAAAGATAAATTAATTAAACTTTAAACTAAGATTAATTAATTAAACATGGAATAAAAATCAATTAAATTTGAAATGCAGCATAACAAATAAATTTTAAACTATTTTTAAACTAATTTTGCATGTTAAGTTAAACACAAACACTAAACATAAATTATAACAACCAACATTCATTAAATAAACATTAAATGTTAAACATTAACATTAACATTAAAATAAAAATGTAAACATATATTAATGTTAATATTAAAATTAACATATAAATATATACATGTAAACATGTGTTAACATAAAACGTTAATTTTGCTAATATTTTAGTCGCGCAAAGCGCGACCTCAAAAATTAGTTTAAAATTTGTTTCACATTTCTTTAACATTTATTTATTTTACGGTCATTTCGACTTTAAGTGATCTTTGTTCCAAGTATAATTAATTTATATCCATCTTCCTCCAACATCATTACAAAATTTATTGGAACAATGACTGCTGTTGCGTAGAATGTATGTCAATAGACAAACAATTATAACAAACTACCTAAAATATGGCAAAATATATAATAATTTAAAACCCTCTTCTGTAAATTCGTCCACCATTGTGTTCTTTTACAACTACTTTATTTGGATAATCGTCTTTATAGTAATTTTCTTTATCTTTATCACTTTCTTCATTAGAATCCAAATCGTTTTTTTCCAAGTAACATTTGTTAATTCCTTTAAGGATCTTTATATATTTGTTTCTATTTCGTTTATTTAAATCTATTAATTCTACAAAAGCATTCTTCTCCTTGTCATAAACTGTAATTTTTGAGCAACCATTTTTAAGTAAAACTTAATCTAAACATTCTATTTTGTATTCTTCATGTAATAAATTATTTAATTTTTCTTTTGTTTCTTGGTAATGCACTTTACTTTGAAACATAGATCTATAATTTGAGCGTTTCTGTCTTCTTCCATTTACTACTAGATTTTTAATAAGTTATAAATAAATTTATTTAGATTAAGTGGATAAATTAATTATGTATTTGTTTACATAACTAAGAAAACTTTAGGAAAAGAATGGTATCTGTTATTATTTAGTTATAGGATAAAATGTTTACCATATTTATTCTGCAGAGGATGGAAATCTAAGTTATCCTATTTATACTTATGGAAAATACTACATTAGTAAATATATAGCAACTTTAGTTGGACTTAATTACGAATATCCACCATTAATTTTAGACTTTTTTAAAAAGAATAATATAGTTATTCCAGATAAATTCGAAAAAATTAAAAGAGTTACATAAAATATATAGCACATAACAATTAGACAGCAAACTCTAATCATTCCCTATGTTAATTTGGTGTTGTTTTAATTCTATCGAGTTTAACTTTAATCTTGTAATTTAAATCATTATTTTTATTTTTAATTTCTTCTTCCAACCAATAATTGGAACAATAACAATCTGGTACATTTTCAAATTTAAAATATATCTATCTTTTCCTCGATATTTTTAGATTTTAATCTTGGAAATAATTAGTTGTAACCCACTTCTAGAACTTCTAAACGTTTACAATTTTTAATTTTTATATTTCGTAGTATTTGACCCATTTTTATATTTTCAATTAATTCTTTATCTTCTTCTTTATACAATGAACTATCTTAGTCTTCGAAAATAGTTTTAGTTTTTAAGCAAATTATTTTAGATAACAAATGTCCATTAAAAGTAGTAAAACCATCTGTTTTTATTTCTGAAAATAATTCTTGCTTTGGATAGTAAAAAGTTTCTAATTCTTGTCAAAGACTGTTATATGGAATCCTTCTTTTTTAAGAATATACCTATCTTTCTTAATTTCTATAAATGTATTTTTATTGTAACTTTTAACAATATATGCAGATTTTTTGCCACTTTGTTCACTGAATATGCCAACATACGTAAACTTGTTTTTATCGTTTACCATAAAAGCATCAATATTACAAACTCCACTTTACGGAAATGTATCCACTGTTGTTTAAAATAATTTTTAATTTCTTCTTCTGTTGCTCTTATTTTTTGTTATTTTTCTGAAGTATTTTTGTATTCTTCCTTTAAAGATTGTGTTTTATCTAAATATTCTAGCTTTCATTCTTGTATATTTAAATTTTCTAGTTCTTCTCGTTTTTAGTGGATTGTAAATATGGTTTATTAATTGGTTCGATTGCTTTAATGGAATGTGGAAACAGTTTATCAGTTGCATTTATTATTTTTCTAGATACAAATGGAATAATATTGTTTGTCTTCATTAATCCCAATTCTTTGATGTTTATTTCTTTGGGTATTGCAGAAAACAAAGCATTCATTTTCAAAATATGTTTCTCCAGATTTTATAAAGCATGTTTGTTTTACAAAACTTACATTTTCTGTTTCTTGGAAAATCTTTATGCAGTTAATAGGTAACAAGTTAAAACTAAATGCAGATAAAAGAAATTTAACTAATTTTTCTCTTTCTTCTTTATTATCTGCTTCAATTTTTATTTGTATTCCTGTTAAGTTGTTAGTATTTCTGTTTCACAAATATACATAATATATAAGATCATTAAAAATAATGCAACAACTTTTTTCTAACGAATCAGTTAATTTTTGCAAAATTTTAGTTAGTGGAACAGAATAAAATGGAGACTTTTCGAAATATTTGCTGTTATTAGTTATTAGTTCTAAACAATCTGTTAATGGATCAAATTCTTGTTCTTTTTGGAAATCTGGAATAATGTAATTATAAATTGTTGCTTCTAATCTTGTAATTCCAATTTCTTTAGCTAAACTGGATGAAAATGTTTCTTTTAATCTTTTATCTGGGCAATTTAAAAATTCTATTATGTGGTTTCTTAGTTGTTTATTTACTCCAGGGCTTGTTAATTTGCAAATAGATTTTAACTCTAGAATTAGAATTAATTCATGTTAAACAACCTTTGCAAACAGAATTATTGTTGCTAACTATTATATTACAATTTTCTATATATTGTCCTTGCATTCTAAAATTAAAATTTTCATAAGTATTCTATCAGTTCTTCCTTGTTAAAAATTCCTTCAAAATCTTGGGTTATGTCTAAATACAATAATTAAAGTGTTCCTTTTTAAGTTCTTCTAATATTTCTGGTAGTTCTCTTAAAAGTGTATCTAGTTTAACATCTGCTAGTTCTATTTTGTAAGGAATAACAACAGAATTATTATACTTTTTTCTATAATTTTTATATCTTTGTTAATAAATAATTTGGTTCCTTTAATTGTTTGTATATTGGATTCTAATAAACAAGGAATTTTTGCTTTAACTCTATGTCTTGCTAAATTAAATGCAGGAAATCTAATTTTTAAAAAAAATGTGATCTGCGTCTTATCCAGAACTACTCAACATTCAAGAGGGAACTCAAAACTTACATATTAGGGACGGTATAGCCACCATTGTTGTGCCCCTAACATCTCTTTCTTTCTTCTCTCCATCACGGCTTCGAATTTTACCATTCTTTTTCTCTTCCTCAAACCTATCTACCTCTTATATATCTCTTTCACCCCATTCTATCGTCTTATGGCTCTGCTCGATGAGAATAACTCACAAGCTGCAAGAATATAACGAGAAAATTCCCAACTAACTGACATTCACAAAAGAAATGTATGTTTACTTTCATATACTTAGTCACTATTATTATTATTATTATTATTATTATTATTACTATTATCATTATTATTATCATTATTATCGTTGATTGTTATAATTATTTTTATTGTTATAACTATCATTGTACTACTGTTATAATCTCAAATTTTTTTCATTTGACATCAAAACTGCATAATACGTTAAATGTTCTTAATGTTATTTAGTAACTGTAACTCGTTCAATCTGAGTATGCCTGGTTAGGTGTAAGAGAGGGCCTGAAGGCCCTAATCTTGCCAGGTAAAATAAATGCATAAATAAATAAATAAATAAATAAAATTTCCACATGCTTCCTTCTTTACAAGAAATTTGCTGTTATTCATTTCTCCATCCTAATCTATAATATGTGTTATTTTAATTACCATAATATTATCGCTAAATGGTTCCGTATTATATCTTCTATATTTGCAACAAGATTGTTATTATTTAAATTGTTGGTAAGTAACCATAAGCCAAATCTTTCGTTAGTTGGGTTTCCTTTATTTCCCAAGAGTTTTGTTATGGAATATTTTTTAAATTTGTGGCACATATTTTATTTTCACTTCCATTTAGGGATATAAATAAACATTAGACTTGCAAAAAGTAGCTAGAAGTGGAAACTGTTAATAAAATATAAAAATAAAAAAGTAGCTGAAACTAGGTACCTGAAAGCATAGCGATGCGATTTTCTTACATATATGATTTCTTGCAAAACAATCTAAATTCTTTTTAATATTACATGAATTGCATATATGTTGCTGTCCATATAATTTTGTTCATTTTGTTCTTTGTTGTCCATACACTTTTGTTCATTTTATTCGTTGTTGTCCATACAATTTTGTTCATTTTGTTGTTTTCTGTCCTGCATTTCTGCCATAGTATTCAGCATATTACCCATTTTAATAGAATATCTGCTAATATGATCAGCATTTAAACATTTTTTACAAATTGATCTAGGTTTACCTAATTATTTTCCATATTCTGTTTCACTTTCCACTCGTTTGACATCTAGTATACTGTTTTACATCATTTGTATGGTTCAGTGTGTTATCATTCTTAATTTTATTGTTTTATAATATCTATTAAGTTGATAATTATTTATACACTTTTTAAAAAAAAAGAATTTGCTCTATACTCTGCATTTAATAATATAAAATATAATAGTGTTGTCGATTTTTTTGACCATTTATAATTTATTAAAATTGTCTTTTGTTAACTAATGCATTTTACTTACAGTAACAATGCAATTTATCTGTGTCAACTAATTTATTTTTATGTTGTTATTGTTGCCCTTTTTTGTTTTCCATTTATAATTTACTCAAATTTACTTCTGTTAACTAATACTTGTTGTTGTGCTATAAATTGTATTATTTTTTAGATAAATCTTATTGTATTTTAAATATATTCTTTTGTTTATTATAATTTGTTGTCCATTTATAATTTACTAAAATTTACTTCTGTTAACTAATACGTGTAATTTGTGTTACAAATCGTATTATTTTTTAGATAAATAGTATTGTATTTTAGATAAATCGTTTGGTTATTATAATTTGTTGTCCACTTTTTGCTGTCCTTTTATAATTTACTAAAATTTACTCTGTTTACTAATACATGTCGTTGTGCTACAAATAGTATTATTATATAGATAAATCGTTTGGTTATTATAATTTGTTGTCCATTTTTTCTTGTCCATTTATAATTTACTATAATTTACTCTGTTAAATAATACAATTTAATTAATCACTACTTATGAATGTGGTAGAACTGTAAATAAATCTTGCTTCAAAAAAGATTTACAAACAACAGCTCATAATAATCTTATGGTTCCTAAAGGAGAAAGTAAATAATTTTACATACTTCATTTGTTATATACGTATGTCATTCACCTGTGGGGGATGCATGTGAAATAAATTTTTGTTATAGTTATTATTATATTATTTTATTAGGTAAAAGGGAAATTAGTTAAATTTTGTAGGTTCTGGATTATTAGATCAATTATTGCCAGTGTTAACGAGTAATTTTTTATTTTTTATACGACTGGTCTAGTGGTCCAGAACCTACAAAATTAAACTACTCCGCCAGACACCGATGGACAGTCTGGGCCCTAGCCCACGCGATGTCATCACTGACAGCGTGGTAGGGGCTCTCCCAACTCAAATTGCAGCACTCTGTGCTGCAGCACCGTCTAGGACTGATCTCTTATGATGAGACTTGGTATGATGTGGTATCCGATTGTATGATACCCGCTTTTAACATAACCTACCATTCCATAACCTATCGCAGTCAGCAAGACATCCGCTACTGCTCTTACTACCCGACGTAACTATCGCAGAGGAATTTTTTCCATTGGCACTTTACTTACCTCTGCCCTTAAAAACCACTACCCTTCATTCGATTTTCTACCCAATCTATCACCGGATGAGCGCATATAAATGGCTAACCTTAGCCAGACGTACGGAAACATCGCAGTACCCAAATCCTGTGACACCTCTATTTAGTGAATACTAACCCTTTATGGAGAGATGGCAGTAGACCTTTTGAGTTCAGATAAGTTTTACTATTTGGGCAGCAAAGTATCTGTTAATAAACGACGTAAATCATGCATAAATTGCTGTTTGTCAATAGCAATTGCACATTAACAGATTATCCCGAAAAGAGAAATTTTCTAACATAATGATATAACACAAATTTCGTTGTTACAAGGTATTTTTTGAAAGTATTTATTTGGAGTGCAGCCTTTGTAATAATGAAAAGTGCTTTTTAAAGAGTACAAAGAAGAAGAGAATAACAGGTTCAATAAAGTTGTGCTACAGAAGAATGCTAGACATCAGGTTAGTCTGTTGTATAACTACTAAAGACATGTAATAGGCACGGCTATTTCGTGAGCTATGCTACTTTGTGTAAATCTGTATGGCATTGTTCTTCCACTGGTCTGTTGACGATTGTTGCATTCAGTCACGTAACCTCTGTACAGCCAGTAGCCCTTTGTACTTCGTAACTGCTACGTGACAACAACGTTAGAAGGCGTCAGAGTTCGTCTTTCGTCGTATGAAGTCGTAGCTGTCTGTCTACTGAGGACAGTTACAACAGTAAATCTAATATCATAGTCAAGTCTGATTTTCAGCACATCACACAGGACTTGAGACTACAGGTACGTCGAAAACAAGAAGGTAGGCATTTCTACTCCATAGTGGAAAGGTGATTACAATGCTCTCTGACCTAGTTGGCGAAGCCAGTTCGACTAAAATATGTTACAGTATCTTGAGCTGTGTGCTAAATCCATTGTAACACAGTGAACACATATAGAAAACATGGAGCGACACTGTGGTACAGTAAATCATTAAACGGTACATTATTGTCAATGCAACAAGTTTACTCATAGATCAGATTTTTCCTTTGCGAGTGGGATAGTCATGACCAAAAATCAATTTACGTGAACATGAAGCGTCCTTGGCGGAGAGCAGCATTGTTTCTCAACAAAGAAGCGATCGATTACTTAGATTTTTGATAATTTATCGCTTGAACAGGTTGAAAGATATCTTAAAGACATATCCATCATAGAGAGGTAGAAAATTAGGTTGACAGATTATTGTTGGAATCCGATTCAAGACGAGAGAAAATATTAGCTATTTTACTTTACTAAGACAGAGTTTTGTAAGTTTTTTGTCAAATTTCGTTCAGAATTAATCTTAAAATCAGAATACTACAGGAATGCTGTCATATATCGTTTGGCGACCTCCCATGAAATGATGGAATTAACAACAGATTATTTACAGTCAGTCGGTCTTGATATATGTTTCGTGTGAGAGAGTTTGTCAGGAGACATTGTGTGGTTCGAGTTCTTGGCACAACAGTACATTCGCCGATGTTCAACATGTTAACGGCCCTACAGCTTGGAAGATTTCAATGTGTTAACATTTATACTTGTTTCCATGCGTCGGCTTTGCACTTGCCTCTAGCAACAGCGCACATTACTGCAGTAGCATATAACATGGTAAGAGAAAGCTCTGTTAAAGATGATGAAGATCAATTGAGGTGGGTGAAGTTTATAAGCCGCGGACAGGAATTCTGTCCAAGGGGCAGCAAATCCTCGACTGGTCCCCAAGATTTAAAATTCTATGGGCCACTCTAAATTATTCCAAACGTAAGCCAGAATGGCTCACCTTGTTGCTACTACTTTGTGTAACCTGAGACTGATCTTAATGACAGATCGTGGACAGTTTTGTCAGCACAGGTACTTGACCAATAAGAGGTGACTGAAGACCTACAGTACCTGCCCACCACACTTGATACCTGTATCCATAGATATAAACACTTTTCCTTGGAGCAAAGCTGCCTGACAGTTTTGTTGATACATTCACCATATACGAGAAAATTGGCTATTGAAGGAAATACATAAATTTATGGCTGAATGTTTAGGAATCGCTTTTAATACAACTGGAATAGCTAACGAATAGTTCTGATCATAGTTACCAGAAAGGGCTGTGATACCGCAAATCTCAAACAACAGTCAAGCACTTATCACAACCAAAATACGACAACACAAGTTTCCATAAGCATACACTGATCAACCAGAACATTTCGACCACAGGATTCGAACTTGCGACAGTAGCAGCTGTGCGGTTCCGGACTGAAGCGCCTAGAACCGCTTGGCTACAGAAGGCCGGCTCGGATGACAGTGGCAACGCATCATGGCATGGAAGCAAGGAAGTCTTCGCAGGTCATTGGAGGGAGCTGCATACATAGGACAACTAATTCCCATAAATTCCAGGGGTGGGGGGTGGGCGGAGGGGGGGCGGGCATGAGCTACAGCACCACATTCAATCACACCAACAAATGTGTTCGATCGGATCCCCAATCTGGAAAGTTCGAGGGCCGGCATATAAATTGGAGTTCATCACTGCGTTTCTCGGGCTATTCCATCACACTCCTTGCCTTGTAATACGGGACATTATCTTGTTGAAAAATTCCATTGCCGTGGGTAAACGTGATCGTCATCAAGGGGTGTACATGGTGTGTAGGTTACCCCTTAGGCATTATGATGAAATGCACGCGCTCCATTGTACCAATGGATATCAACGTGAATGTTCCACAGGATATAATGGAGCCGCCGCCAGCTGTACAGGTGTCAAGGAACTGTTCTCGTGGAAGACGACGGATTCGCACTCTCCCATCTGCATGATGAAGAAGGTTGCGGGGTTCATGAGACCCTGAAAAGCACTGCCATTGCGCCAACGTCCAGTGTCGTAGCCAATGTCATGATGATAACATTGGGACATGCACGATTCGTCGGCTGCGGAGGCCCATCTTTAGGAGTGTTCAGTGCAGTGTATTTTCAGACACACTTGTACTCTGCCCAACGCTAAGGTGTGATATTAGTCCCCCCACAGTTCATCACCTCTCCTGTTTTATGAATCCGACATCGATCATGAGGGGTGGCTGCCCAACCCTGGACTGCTTTCACCTTGTTTTCGGCATGTGTTGAAAACACTCACCATGGTATTTCTCGAATATCTGAAAAGTCTTGCAGTTTCCGAAATGCTCGTCCCGAGCCTCTTGGCCATCACAATCTGTCCTCAGTCAGACAAAGACAGATCACGCGCCATCCCCATTCTACAAGTGGGCAGCCCCCCCCCCCCCCCCCCCACTGATAGTACATGCACTGTCCATGTGTCTGACTAGAAGTCATTCCCCACCAGGTGACGCTGCTATCGCCAGGGGAGGATTTATATCGATAGTACGTCGAGGGTCATAATGTTCTGGCTGTTTAGTGTATTAGGACAATCAATATTCCTGAGCTTCATCAATTATTTCTAAATAGTTGCGACACAAGGGAAAAATTTCTTTTCGTAACGACCATAATAGGACACCCACTGTGAAGAAAAATGGGGACCTATTTGCAGACAAAGAAAATAAAACCATAAAGGAAGTTTACAATACGTCATTATGCTACAAATTTAGGTTTAGCACTTATGAAAGAAAGTACCTTCAATTTCTGTTAGATGAGTGAAAATGATAATGATAAACGTATATGAAGCCACTATATACCTTATGTAACGAATGCTAATTTGTTTACTGGAGTGGTGAAGCTGTACAAAGATATTTGCAAAAACTATCATCACAGAAGTCCCCTAAGAGTATTGTCATCACTGTGTAATGTCCCATGTCTTCAAGTTAAATGCTGTATGTCCAACACTCTTTCTTTGTAACAAATGCACAAAAAAAATACAGTTTCCAAACTAAAGAACAACACCATCGGCAAATAACGAAAATCAGTAAATCGCTGTGAATATGCGTTAATATGTTTTCATTATACCAAATTAGATTATCAGTACTTGTGCACATTCAAAGCTGAACATATGACTCCATCACTGACCATGTATTTAGACATAACTTACATAAACAGAGAAAGAATAAATCTAAAACTCGAAACAGCACTTACTACTGAGGAAAAAATAGTACAATAAACTGCCTAATGGTATTTAAGAGATCATTGAAGAAAACTTCTTACGAAGTGCATTCCTTAAAGTGAAATGTTGCTCAGCTCACACAGAGTAAAGCTTTGATTAAAGAATGTAACACAAATCAATAAAAATAAAACACCTTTATTTTCTTGCTGATTTGAAGTCTCCTGTTATGCAAACTACTATTGTTTATTACATGTTGCGGGACCTTCGTGCCATCGTGAGTAAATTCTGCTACTTAACTTAAAAATTTAATTTTCTTGTGCAAAAAATACTTCACTACCATATTTTGCGAATTCATACATTTAATTTCGAATCTTCAGCCATAATTTGTATTCTCAGCTGTTGTGGTAAAACACAGACAACGACAATACATGTTTTTGGGGAGATTTACGTAAGATATAATTTTTCACTTTATAAAACGCAGTTTTTATGCTGAATCTGCGTGTCCAGTCCCAGGTGATGTTCGGTTGTTCTCAGTGCTGTTTTGCGCAAAATTTCAACTACCTTTTCGCACATTCAGAGGATGAGAAAAGTTAAACAAGTTTAAAATCAATTCCCAAACTGGTATGAGAACAAATGTACGAAAATTAAGGTAATATCAACAACAGTGAGAAACGATTTTAAGTCTAACATCGTTAGAATCATTATTACTAAAACAGTTTACATTTTACAGAACTGAATAAAAGCACCCTCTGACGATGACACAAAGGTGCTGAAAAATGTTTGGTCATTTATCACCAACAAATGTTTTCATAACAGCAGGACTCGAGGTACTGCAATGTTGACTGCAAACACAGTTATTGATAGAGCTTCGAAACCAAACGATGTATATTTTTACTTCTCTCCACAACACATTTCTGCACTAGAACGTTCATTTTTCTGCAAAAGTTAACATCACATCTCCTCATTGGATATCAATAACATCTTATTGCCTTTACCAGATATCTTCATAGCAGTACCTTGCTAACTGTGTAGTGGTGTACTATCAGTTTTTAAGGCAAAATAATTGGAAGTTGTGATACACGAAACAGAAGCAAAAACATCATCGCCAAGGTAGTTATGTCAGTTGACAGTGTGGGTACTAGCATCCAGTCTGTGCAGTTATCGGTGTACTGCAAAGAAATGAATGAACAGTGTACTATTGGCTTCTTACATATGAAAAAACTTCCTTGCAAGAGTGTATAAATAAAACTGTATTTTACTGTAGCAATTAACTGAACGAGGTTGCCGTGTTGTTGATCGACTGACCTTGAATTCGACGGTTTTCTTAAATAGGATCAGGCAGATTGTGAAATATTCCTAACAATAAGAACACAGCTGACCACACATCTCACCATTCCCAAACTTTTAAGGATGTAGCTGTCTGTATGTACGAATTACGTTTTTTCGTAAACTTTCTTTTTTTTGAAGTTACCTTCTTGCCATGAATTGTTTACCTGTTATCTGGAAGCTCTAAACAGGTCATACATATTCAATAATTGTGGTGACATACAACGACTTCTATTTCTATGTAGAATAAATTATGTTAAGAGCAACCATTTATAATATTAACGAAAAGATAAAATAGAAAATTGGAAATGAGAATCAATTAAAAAACATAAAACATAAGGAATTAACTCAAGTTCCACATGAAAACATCCAGCGCTAGATATGTTACTGGCAGCCTCAGAACAACTGGAGTTTTGTCGATTAACTACAAGTATACCTAGATCTAAAACTAATGTTGCGACTTATTCTACATTGCCCACACTGGTATGTGCAAGCCTTCAAAATCCTCAAGTCTATGCATAGATGTGCGGGTGGCCATACCATTCTTTCTTTCCTTCCTTTTTTAAAAATATTCCTTATTTATGTATATCTGTATTTTAATGTTTCTCTTAGTTAAATTTGTATGTGCCTATCATTATCTATAATGGAGGAAACGCTTCTTTTGATCTGTTGTCACATCCATTTGATCTTATAGAGCGATAGTTAAGCGGTTGCTTTTTTTATATTCTATGTGCAATCATATTAACTGTAGTCCACAAGTTTTGATCACTTACAATTGCTTGCAGATCTGAATCACACTGACTACAGTCTGCCTTTACCTAAAAAAGGGGGTATCTGAGATAGGTATGGTCAGCGGAACCTACCTCTGCACATTCAGAAATTGGTGTGTTATCATGTCCCATTCAATGCAAATGTTTGGTATATGGAGCGTGACCTGTAAATAAGTGCACCATACCTCGAGTAATGGACTGTTCCTTATGTTTGGGAATGTATTGTAAAGATGCCCAGCAGTGCTTCTAGTGTCCCAGTCAGACTGCCATACATCGAACTTCCAGGCTAGTAAATGTCTTTCATCAGTTATATGAGTTCGTGTGATTTCGTACACAAGATCATATTGTCCAGCCCTAACCAATACAGCGCTGTTCTGCAACTTACCACGATATCCATCTCTTTAAACTATTATAGAATGACATCTACAATGAATTTTCATTCAGCAGCAGAGTGTGCACTGATCAGAATCTTTCTGGCGGGCAGGAACTCAAACCTGGGACCCACAGTTCCGGTGTGACAAATCCTTTTAATCTGCCAGAAAGTTTCAATACCATTACATGTCCATTTCATGTGCATTTCTTGCTTTTACACTCCTGGAAATTGAAATAAGAACACCGTGAATTCATTGTCCCAGGAAGGGGAAACTTTATTGACACATTCCTGGGGTCAGATACATCACATGATCACACTGACAGAACCACTGGCACATAGACACAGGCAACAGAGCATGCACAATGTCAGCACTAGTACAGTGTATATCCACCTTTCGCAGCAATGCAGGCTGTTATTCTCCCATGGAGACGATCGTAGAGATGCTGGATGTAGTCCTGTGGAAGGGCTTGTCATGCCATTTCCACCTGGCGCCTCAGTTGGACCAGCGTTCGTGCTGGACATGCAGACAGCGTGAAACGACGCTTCATCCAGTCCCAAACATGCTCAATGGGGGACAGATCCGGAGATCTTGTTGGCCAGGGTAGTTGACTTACACCTTCTAGAGCACGTTGGGTGGCACGGGATACATGCGGACGTGCATTGTCCTGTTGGAACAGCAAGTTCCCTTGCCGGTCTAGGAATGGTAGAACGATGGGTTCGATGACTGTTTGGATGTACCGTGCACTATTCAGTGTCCCCTCGACGATCACCAGAGGTGTACGGCCAGTGTAGGAGATCGCTCCCCACACCATGATGTCGGGTGTTGGCCCTGTGTGCCTCGGTCGTATGCAGTCCTGATTGTGGCGCTCACCTGCACGGCGCCAAACACGCATACGACCATCATTGGCACCAAGGCAGAAGCGACTCTCATCGCTGAAGACGACACGTCTCCATTCGTCCCTCCATTCACGCCCGTCACGACACCACAGGAGGCGGGCTGCACGATGTTGGGGCGTGAGCGGAAGACGGCCTAACGGTGTGCGGGACCGTAGCCCAGCTTCATGGAGTCGGTTGCGAATGGTCCTCGCCGATACCCCAGGAGCAACAGTGTCCCTAATTTGCTGGGAAGTGGCGGTGCGGTCGCCTACGGCACTGCGTAGGATCCTACGGTCTTGGAGTGCATCCGTGCGTCGCTGCGGTCTGGTCCCAGGTCGACGGGCACGTGCACCTTCCGCCGACCACTGGCGACAACATCGATGTACTGTGGAGACCTCACGCCCCACGTGTTGAGCAATTCGGCGGTACGTCCACCCGGCCTCCCTCAAAGTCCGTCAGCTGCACATACGGTTCACGTCCACGCTGTCGCGGCATGCTACCAGTGTTAAAGACTGCGATGGAGCTCCGTATGCCACGGCAAACTGGTTGACACTGACGGCGGCGGTGTACAAATGCTGCGCAGCTAGCGCCATTCGACGGCCAACACCGCGGTTCCTGGTGTGTCCGCTGTGCCGTGCGTGTGATCATTGCTTGTACAGCCCTCTCGCAGTGTCCGGAGCAAGTATGGTGGGTCTGACACACCGGTGTCAATGTGTTCTTTTTTCCATTTCCAGGAGTGTATGTTTTCGTTTCCTTCAAGGCGAAGAGAAAATTTGAACCGGTAGCATAGTGTCATGAATTTTTGATTTTAAAATGTTAAAAGAACAGAAGCTCCTGTTCCTCAGTGTAAGGAATGACTCGTTCTCTGTTAATTAAGGAAGGAAGACGCATGTTATTTTTGAGCGTAATCGGCTGTAGCTATTTTGGTTGTGAGAATAGCTAAAATGTCTCTGTTTTTGATGTGTATCGAAGGAAGAATATAGTATAATTTTACTAGTGAAAAGTTGTGTGAGTCATTATTCCAAGTAGTATTGCAATATATATAAAACGAAGAAGCCCCCATGTGTACTTCAGAGTTATCACGAGCATCCGATTGCCACAATATAAAGGATGCGTTCAAGATTTTGTAGGTGGATACAGCATTCAGATGTAGTATTATTAATTGGCAAGCATAAATCAACAAGAAGAGAAATACTATTTCGTTCATGTGGAATTAATATGAAAAGATTTTTTAGCCATTTACAGGGAGAGCTCAGCGTATTGTGCTTGTCCGACACGCCGAAAAATTTTATGAGAGACAGTAATAAAAATTCCAGTTTCATATCAGATCTTTACTATTTACTTATCTGCCATTAATTAATTTCATTATTTCCATGTATCTAAATTATGTTTTTATTATATTTTATAACCTTGTAAAACTGAACCACATATGAACAAAACTACTGGTGGTACTAGTACCAATTGTACTACTACTACTGCTACTACTGATAGACGAGAGGGAAGTCACTATAGGTGAAGCAAACTGATTAGTATCAGGCATTGATCAGATATCATCCCTATCCTTTTTGATTTAAACTGTGTGATTATTTATATCAAAAGATTTAGGGAAATCGCAGATAACCTTAGTCCAGTAGCCACATGTAGTGCACTGGGATAGCACTCGTTACAACTAATCTCTACTTACAAATTTAACAAACAGATGATAGACGGTGTTGAGAAAGCGTTCATAGAAACCCATGTTGGCGGTCTCGTATGGGAGGAAGTAAGTGCCGACGTAGGCGGGGTTGTGTGGGTTGGCAACCCTGTCGCTGCACCAGGGCGTCATCACGTTGGTGGAAACGGCAACCAGCGGCACTCCACCGAGCAGGTGTGTGAAAGGGTCGAAGCAGTCGATCGTTAAAGCGTGTACGATCACCAAGTCGAACTGCTTCTGGCCGCTCCTGTCGAACATCAACTTAATCGGTCAGTTGTCCCTTAACAGTGGCTGCAGTGGAAGTATATTACTGTGATACAAGCATTAACAGACAACTAAAGGTTAAGTCAAAAATACAGAATCAGTTTCAAATGGCTACAAATCCTGCAAAGTAAACTGAATCGGAATAAGCTACACATCATTTGAAAGTAGATCTCTAAAGCAGGGTTTGCTCGACAGTAGATGTGTCTGCTTCAGCTGCAATCCTGCCGAGGACGGAAACAAAGAAAGATAAGGTTTCTCCAAAAAATGGTTCAAATGGCTCTGAGCACAAATAAAGAATTTATGACGTTACACACAATTAGAATTGCAAAATGGAGGTCATTGCCCAAAAATGAGGTGAGGCTTGTGTCCAAGCACCAGCATAAAGTACACTGATGAGCTACAGCATTATGACAACCTGCTTGATAACGTGTTTGTCGGTCTGATTCTCAGTAACAGTTATCCGAGAGTTTGTTGGTAGGTTTGTGGAGGTATGTGGCAGTAGATGTCTACGCATAAATAAGAGGCCGCTGATTTGTGTACGCGGCGATGGTGCTCGATGGCGACCCAGATAGGTTCCATAAGACTTACATCAGGCGAATTTGGTCCCCGAGACATCGACGAGAGTTCAGCATAAAGCTCCTCAGATCACTGTAGCTCGCTTCTGGCTCCGAGTCACGGTCAGTTGTACTACGGAAAGATGACATTGCTGTCAGGAAGACATCAAGCATGACGGGATGCATCCTCGATTATTACCACAGGTCCCACGCAAGGGCAGGAGAATGTCTCCTGCTCCCACCAGCCAACTTCAGTGGCGCGCTGCACGTTTCGAGCCGTCATTCACCTCGATGACGGTGTACTTGGAGACCTCCAGCTGCATCTTGTAGCAAAAATGTGATTCACCCGATGAGCCGACAAGTTTCCATTGATCGACGGTCGAATCCCGATGATCCTGTGCCACTGCAATAGTAACTAACGGTGTCGTTGCGTCTACATGTGAACATGTAGGGGTGGCCTACCACGGAGCTCCATGTTCAACAATGTTTGAGCACCAACACTGTACTCTTTCGTCAGAGAGATGCCACAGATAACCATCTTCTACTTTACAAAGCAATCATGCCTCCGGGCCCCACGCTCTGTGAACAGTTTTGGAGCCTAGTAGCAGTTTCATTGTCCTCTTTCCGTACATGTATACGACAGTAGCACTTGAACATTCAACCAGCTTCGCTGTTTTGTAGATACTCGTTCACAGGCTGTGCGTAATAATAATCTGTCCTTCTTCAAAGTACCCTATCCCAGTGGAATTCGCCATTTGCAGCCCATACCTTCGTTTAGGTGACCCCCGCCGATGTCTTTTCCGCGTACATTCTTTCGTTACAGCATCACGTGCCGGCAACGCTACCAGATGGCACTCAGCGTCGCGGTAGGCAGTGGCCATAGTGCTTTGGCTTATCATTGTGACAATAATTGACGAGATACGAACAGTCAACCCAACTCATGTTTGTTGCTCATACAAAAACCAGAAGCTGCACTAGTCTCATCTCGGATTAACTTGTAGTATACTAGAAAAATGAAGGGATAGAGTCTGCGTATGTAGTGTTTAACTTTACGTCCTTCGGTAAAGTATCATATGAGAGGTTTCTTTGGTCTTTTAAGAAGCTTCCAGATTGTGGCGCAAAATAATTGTTCTGTGAAAAATCTGATAGGTTTCATATGGATGATTTGATAAATGGATGGTTGCCGTAAATGTTTCGTAATGTGAGTCTTGAGAGTATAGCGGGAATCGTGTATTATAAGCTGGATGCGTTTTGTTTTGAAGAGTGTACAATCGTTTCATATGAGTATCTGTTTCCACCTGTCCAAACCAGACAAAGTTGCTGGAAGTATGATGGCACATCAGATTGTCAGTTTCACATTGCCTGAAGGTACATCACTCTTGAAGATTGGGTACAACTGACACAACAGGCCACAATATCTGTTGTCTGTGCTGATTATGTGCGACGTCACAGACTAGTGAGTCACAACAATTGACCTCCGTACTACCAATTCTGAGCTTGTGGTTGGTGAGCTTGAGCCTGGAAGTGAACACAGTTGCTTTGCTCTAGTTATGTCTGATTTACTCCTTCCAGATAGTCCATCATTGTCTTATTTAAACAGCGTAACCGATCGCTGGGATCGGCACATCTTTCTGCAGTCTACAACTGGTCATCGTTATGTGACGTGTTTGCCGCGATCTTCGAACTTGCGACTGATGGAAGCAGAGTTGCTTGTGGGTGGTAAACAGGTTCTTTCGCCGACACCCTCTGAATTGGTTTCCACATAGCTGAAGTGGCGGCAATCTTCCCTGCCAGGGGTCACGGATAAATGGTGGCAGCGGGGACGGTGCCTTAGGGACTTGTTCACTTCACAGGTGAAGGCCTTCCGTAGCTGACATCCAGGGACAGGCTCTGGTGGGCAGTGCGTGGATCTCTGGTAGGCGGCGTTCTGGACATGAGCCAGCTGGGGCTATAGCCACCAGTGGTAGGTGAGGATTGGCAAGCCATTTTGTGGGCAAAGATCTAAAGGTGTACATTCCAAGGATTGTGTGTGGTTTTGATCAATACACTGCAGCTAGAGGGCTTCTGCAGAGGTCGCTGTTCTCATCATCTTCTTAGACACAGATGTGATAGATGTCGGTTCTGAAAGTTGTCACGATAGAACACTTAATGGGTGCACTACCGGTTCATAGGGTCCAAAGGGAACAGTATGTCGGCGAGCAGACATGTCGCCTTCGTCATTCGATGTGGCTGACTTCCAACCACCCCATAAAATCAGAGCATTGTTGGGTAGCATCAACGATGACTTGATTTGTGGGAGACTTGCATGTGACACTTATTCGACACATAGTTCCCACCTTGAAAACCGCTGCTGAGAGCACCACGGTCACACTCGACTACTTTATCCAAGGAAGTCGGTGGTAGTGGAGTACAGTCGAAATACTGGAGCAGCGTCATTAGAGAGGACATCAAATCACCTACAGTAGTCATTAACTGGGACTGTAGCTCTATTCTCAGCAGGGCCTGGGTACTGAAACTAAATAAGGAGAAGACACGCAGGAATTGCAACAGGATGGAAGCCATGGTGGGTAGAGTGTCTACATCCACGCTGCCTGAGCTGCGGTGCCCCATTAGGTGTCTCTGGCGACAGTCATCGAAACAGTCACCTCTTCAGGCGCCCACGAGCGCGTTCAGGCAAGGACGGCGTTTGGAGCTGTCTCCAAGCAAGGTACTATACACTGGCCAGCCAGAACATTATGACCACCTACCTAATAGCTGTTATGTCCACCCTTGCACGGATAACAGCATCAGCAACACGTCATGGCATGGAAGCAATGTGGTCTTGGTAGGTCTTTGGGAGCGTGTTTACACCAGATCTCCACACAAACGTCACATAATACCCGTGAATACCATTGAGGATGGCGATGATCTCTGACGCCACGTTCAGTAAAATTCCTAGATGTGTCCAATTGGGTTCAGAACTGACGAGTTATGAGGCTAGCACAACGAACTGGAACTCTCCATTATGTTCCTCGAACCATTCCATCACTCTCCTGCCCTTGTGACATGGCGCATTATCTTGCCGAAGAATGCTTTAACCGTCATGGCGCCTTGCTCGAGCTGCACTCGACCCGTGGATGCCCTCGTGAATGTTCCACAGAGCATAATCAGCCGACGCCAGCTTGCCAACGATCCGCAGTATAGGTGTCAAGTAGCTGTTCCCCTGGAAGACGACAGATTTGCACCCAGGGATAGGCATAATGAAGAAGGTGCAATGCTCAACCGCTCCACCAACCTCCGTTGCCTATGGTCACGTGCCCATTTCAGTTGTAGTTGGCAAATGGTTCAAATGGCTCTGAGCACTATGGAACTTAACATCTGAGGTCATCAGTGCCCTAGAACTTAGAACTACTTAAACCTAACTAACCTAAGGACATCACACATATCCAATCCCGAGGCAGGATTCGAACCTGCGACTGTAGCAGTCGCGCGGTTCCGAACTGAAGCGCCTAGAACCGTTTAGTCTTAGCTGACGATGTCGTAGTGTTGACATTGTCACATGCAAGGGTTGCCGACAGCGGAGTGTTCGCTGTACTGTGTTCAGACACACTTACAGTCTTCCCAACATTAAAGTCCATTGTGAGCTCCGCCACAGCTCGCCGCCTGTCCTGCTTTACCAGTCTGCTCATACTACGACGTCTCTCATCTGTAACGAGGGGAGGCCGTCCAGCACCAAGACGTCTCGACATGGTTTCACCTTGGTTTCGGCACGTGCTGAAGACGCTCACCACAGCTCTCCTCGAATATCCGGCAAGTCGTGGAGTTTCCGAAATGTTCGTACCTCGCCTCTGAAGCGGTCAAACTCAGATAGATCGCGCACCTTCCCCAATGTACACAGTGGCCGCACGCTCACTGATACTTGTTGGAACGTGCTTGTGTCTGACTAGGAGTCATTCGTCTCCAGGTGACGCTTCTATGGCTTGGAGTGGTTTATATCGATAGTAAGTCGGTGGACATTTTGTTCGGCCTGATCAGTGTACGTCGGTCGTGAGAGCCCAGGAGGTCAGTTCGTGGTTTGAAATGCTATGCCCGCTGGACACTGTGAAACAACCGTGGAAAGTTCGATCAACTAACACAGTGGAATCCCATCTGTCATTATGTTACTACGATATGTCGGTAAAATCGTCAGTATTGCATGATTGTTGGGAGCCGTTTATAGGATCGACAACTTGTCACAGCCAAGGCGGAATCTGCAGAAGGTTGGAATATTTTGCCAATGGTGCCAGAAAGGCTACGTAATGACAAAAACACTAAGAAAATGGATTATGTATCTCAAACATCGTCAGGAAATACAGTTGTCAAGTAAACAATTTATGACTTTACAGTGGTACTTAATTTTCCTGTGGTGTCACGAAGCCGGTCCAGATTGAATTACTTAACAGTTGCACAACTTGTAGCACATATCATGGCATTGTAGAAGCTGTTTGCTTTATTTTTAATTTTAAGTGTCGGGATGACCATTCCGCATTGCGCATAGTATGATTTTCTTGTACGAAAGTCAACCATGACTGTACTATGAAAATTTAAGACAACCCATTTCTTATGGTTAACTACCATTGTTCAGTACTAAATAGTCACAGCATCCGTGAGCGTTACGTGATATCATACTGCATGTGAGGTAGTGTTTCGAGTTTTGCTGAGACGTTGAATAGGTTGGAAGAAGACGACAGACTTATTGGAAACTTAATATTCAATGATGAGTTATCTCCTCACATAAAGGTCAATCAGAATAACAACAAGTGTTGATTTTTGTAAATGACAATCCCGAAAGATCTTTGGAGATCATGTGTACTTCTGCATCCACACTATATGATCAAAGGAATCCGGACACACCTTAGTGGAAACTAATATGACGTATGTCCCCTCTTCACCTTTATGACGAACTGTTCTAACGGACAGTTCCCTTGAGGTATGTAAATGCCTGTAAAGGAATGGCACACACGGGTCGAAAGAGAGAAAGTGGTCCTCTATGACGCTGTGATCTGGAGTCGACCTATGTAACTCACCCCAAAGATTTTCCGTCGGTTCAGGTCGGTGCCCTAGGCCGGCCAGTCCATTCCAGGAATGTTACCGTCCACAAACCGTTCGCCTGACAGATACTGCTGCATTGTCATGCTGGATCAAAGTGTCATCGTCCCTGAACTGTTCCTCTACAGTTCACAGGACGCCAAATTATAAAGTGTGTCCATATCCTTCCGCATTTAGCATTTTCTTAAGCTAGAAAAGGGAAACACATCTTAACTACGGGAAACACCCTCATAGCACAAGATACAGAGTAATTCATTACTCCAGATCACTCGTTTCCAGTCACCCACTACACAGTGACATCACTATTTACACAGCCTCAAGCGACGCTTGTCAATGACTAGAGAAACGTGTACCTTATGAGTAGATGCTCGACGTTTATGTCCCATTATGGTTCAAATGGCTCTGAGTACTATGCGACTTAACTTCTGAGGTCATCAGTCGCCTAGAACTAATTAAACCTAACTAACCTAAGAACATCACACACATCCATGCCCGAGGCAGAATTCGAAGCTGCGATAGCAGCGGTCGCTCGGCTCCAGACTGTAGCGCCTAGAACCTCACGTCCACTCCGGCCGGCATGCCTCATTATTTTTCACCCCTTCGCACAGTCACTGTACTAGCTGGAGCTAATGGTAGCACATTGGGATTCAAGAGTGACTCCTCGTGCTGATTTTATGCGATCTTCTACATCCACCTTCCGCAATTTCCCACGGGACCATCAATATTTGTCAGCACGTGAGGTCTGCCCGATCTGCCCAACGGTACAGGCACTGCGGCGTCTACAGCCGTAATGAAATACAGTAAATACATTAGAGATTGCGAATGTGGACAACCACCAGCTGTAGAACGGAATGACAACAATGAAAATTTGTGCCAGATCGGGACTAGAACACAGATTTCCCTCTTATCGCGAACGATCACCTTACCATTTGGCTATTCGTACACGACTCATGACCAGACCCAAACTTAATATGCGTCTACAACCTGTACTCCATTATGTATATGCCCGTATAGGTGAGACATATTACTTAAAACTCGCTTGCCCGGTGTCGGCGGATAAATACGATATGTCGACAGGTATGTGTACTGTGAAATGCCGGACATCTTTTCATTTCTACACTTCTATGAGAATACTTTGTAGTTTTTAGATACGATATCGCACCGCCAAACCACCTCGACGAAGTCCGGTTTTTCCTAGGTTATCGATTTAAGGCCATTCGATAACCTGTGGTAACTGGTTCTTCACGTCGTGCGCAGGACATTACGCCCCTTTTACATATAATAGTTTATGAAATAACTTCTACATCATCTCCGACTTTGATAGCTGCGGAACTGAGAACGAAGTCTATGCTGCGACTATAGGAGACATGCTTGAGGAGGTTCAGGATAGAGAAATTGAATCCCGGCAGAGTATCTGCTGATTTTCCAATGGATATCACTATGAACCTTGGACATGCAAATGTATAAAGCTTGATGTATCTGTAGTTACTGACACTTTCACGAATACATCTTCGTGAATGTATTTGTTCCACATTCTTGGACCGGCAAACTAATGTCGGTGCATAATTTAGAGCTCAAGACGTCAAAAATCAGGCAAAAATGGATGTATCAATAAAATAGGTGGTCCATATGGTGCTTTGCACAGAAAGATACTTGTAGACCTCGAATCCTTCCTCGGAACAAACAGTTTTCAAAATTCATGTCCCCGGCTAAAACTCAGATATGAGCGAAATTTGTACAATAGTTCTGCAAATCACGACTCATGCTCCGCTTCAGACAGTTTATCCGTCTGTTTTACGAAATACACTCTGCCGCCAATTCAGTAGACCCCTTTGTTGCAAGTTGGTCCCGTTCGTCTTTGAAAATCTCAAATAGTCACCGAACTTCTTTCGTCTGCATGTGTATCTCCACTGCCTTGTTTTCGACATGCACTACCGATTGTGTTTGGCTCCCTGGGGACTTATGGCAGAAATACCGTGCCTAGAATTTATTTTTTAAATGTGTCAGTTAGGTGCATGTTTCTCTATGGCACGCTTACAACGTCTTCGTTGAACATCCATTGTCTCTCAGAACCCATTCCAAGCGTTGTACCTCCCTCCCGAGGTGCTGCGGCACTAGAACTGATGTCGCACTAGAGTAAAAACCACTTTCCTCTTCTGGATTCCTTGATTCGACAGTTTATGTTATTACCTAGGACTGCACGTAGGTTTGCAACCTACATTATGGCCTTTGATTGTAGCACCATACACAATCATTAACTCGGCTCCAGGGAGGTAGGGTGCCCTCCCCTATTCCTCCACTGGGGTAATTCCTGTCTGGCGCGTCCACGTCGCAGGGGTGGGCATCCTACACTACAGTATGCTGGAGTGATAGGATGGCTGAGTTCAGGCAGGGACCCAATCCCGTGAGGTATGACACGGAACCCATGCCCAGGATGACGGGTGAAGACCTTAATGGCAGCGACGGCGGAGAAGGAAGACTTCGGAACGGCGTCGCTGGCAGATGAGGCAACTCTCCTATCTGGGCATTAAATGAGAAGGGAACCACTGCCTTGTGGTGGAGGAGAAACTCCAAAGGCTAAGGCAGACAATCCTAGCCTAAAAAGCCAGTAGAAAAGTGTTCATATATTGCTTTCAAAACAGACGAGCCTCTGAACGAACCACTCAGGATTTGATTCCACTGCTTCTTCAAGTACTGGTGCAAATTATGGGGGACCTGATGATATTCATCAGTTCAAGAAGATGAAACCAACTGGGCTAAAAAATAACCTAAATATGGGCACCCTTAATATATTAACGCTCAATGGAAAAATGGAAGAAATGACAGATGTACTAACAGAGAGGAAGTTAGATATATTGGGATTAAGCGAAACAAAGTGGAAGGGAAAAGGTGAGAAGAATTTGAGAGAAGGAGGAAAACTGTACTGGAGTGAGAGTAACAGGTCTGGAAGAAATGGTGTGGCAGTGATGGTGAATAGGAATGAAGTATCAGTGGACATGATAAGAGCAGCAGGTCCAATGGGAATGCTGTGGCTGTATAGAGTACTATCAAGTGTGTGGAGAAATAGTACAATACCTGATGACTGGAGAACAGAAGACATTCTTCTATGAGAGAAGAAATCGAAAGAAAGAGATTAAGATGGTATGGGCATGTTAAGAGGATGCATGGGCAGAGACTTCCCAAAGTTATGGAAGAACTAAAGATGGATGGGAAAAGATCTAGAGTGTGCCCAAGAACACGGCGGTAAATGAGAGTGAGAATATCTGTAGAAAGGAGAGGTATGACCTGGCAGCAAGTGGAGGAAGAAAAGTGGTGGGAGGACCGAGCCAAGTGGAGACGACCCATCAGCACCCAGACCTGGTAGTAGCTGGAGCAGGATTCGGATATAGATAGATAGATAGTATGGCCTAAGTTCCATAATAAAGTGATGTTGGTACGCAGACTGTTCAGATCTTTTGGTAAATCACGATACTGTTTCTCGCAATGATTGCACATCCAAAGACTATGTCCATGTTTTCGGATCACTCTGCAGGGTTCAGGAGACCGAGTCCAGTTCCTGATGTTCGGACTTTTACTCAAATACATTAGGGAACATTTATATATTCCATTCACTTGCAACCTGTTACCTATAATGTAATCACAGACTGTACTGATTCTTATAGAAATTATGCAATATACCATTAATACTTAATTTTATCCTACACAGTACTTCCTCTTATCACCGTAACTACTTCTACCGTTACCAAATGAGGTGGTGCAGCACGAGACTGGCCAACGAGTGACTGAAGAGAAACCTCTGAACTGTTGAGTGATTTTCCGAATGACCAGAATTTTCTCGGGTTTTCCGCAAGAGCTTTCGCTAAAGTATGACGATGGTGGTTGTTGTATGCTTCGTACATCAATGTTTCTACAGAGCCACGAACTTCTATTAACTTCTGCTTGTCGTCTTTCATGCGTTTCGTCTTTGAACCGGGAATGCAGCAGTTTCTGCTTTGTCACCATTTGCAGAATTTTGGTATTCAACCACTGTTAACTGTGGGTCCTTTCCACTCTTAATCCATTTATTTGGTGCGTACTTCTCCACTGCGCGATTTACAATCCGTGCCTCTACGTCCATCATACTGGAACTAAATTACGTCCTTCATTGTCTAAGAACTACTTACTCTAGCAAAAGGTTTGTGTTTCTTTTGTTACCAAGCCTGGTAGGGTACATACCGGGCGTGTACAGGGTCAGATCACTGCGAAGGATATGGAGACGTTGCGTGCTCGTGTGAGGCAGCATTATCAGCGTTACGAGCTGTTTCGAATTTAGTACAGTGATCATTATAGTGTCCGTTTGTGCCTAGTTACATCATGTTATAAATATCGCAGTTTGTAGAGTTTTCATTTGTTTCCTGTCTTCTGTGATTTTACACCTAAGATAAGCGAAAATCAGTGTTAAGGTCGGCATTAAATCGTTACATGTTGTCCTGGATCCATTACAGTGCTTAAAATGATTTTCTGATTACGTCGGTTTAAGAGTGTTGTTAGAAAATGTATTGCTTTTATAGTTTTCATTCGTTCTTGCCTGATTCTGCCTACGTTCAAGGAACTTAGATCGTATTATTGCTACGTCTGCCTAAAGTCTGTAATAACTTCATAATTTATTGATAGATAAGTTTTACTTTTGAATACTTAACTGCTGTTTGAGTGTGTTATTGTACATTCTAATTGACTGTAAGAGCAACTTTATGTATGAGAAATGTGGATGTTGTGGTAGATTAATGGTATGGGAGAAACATTCCAAGTCTGTGAGTTGGTGTTCCATTCAAGACAATGCTGCGGGAAAAGTGAAGAAGACTTTTCCATACAGTTATAGATAACGTAGCCGAGACAAGAAAATAGTGAATCAGGGAAAAAACGTTCCTGTCCTCCAGGAAGTTTTAGAAATGGCATAATTGGAATACGATAGGTTGAAGGGGTAAAGAGACAGTGTGAGCTGCGAGAAGGTTACAAGTAATAGCCAAAAGGAGAGAGCCTCAGAAAGCACATTTCACATTCAGTGTTTGAGCTTAATAGGGTGCAGCAAACTTGTAGGAACGACTTTAAGACTACGTCGGAAGAAAAGTCACGTAGGAAGAAAAGAGAATTGCTACTAGGGAGCAATCACGAGAGAGATGTAGGCCAGTTATTACAGGAAAAGCTAGGCTTGGAATTACAGGTCACAAGGACGGCGAAACCTAACGCCAAGCTTAGCCAGATGGCAAGAACATAGGGGCATTGTGTACAGACTTTGTTGGCGAGGATAAGGTACTTATTGTAGGATGAGCTGGAAACAGCATAGTTGCAAGAAGCAGCCTAGCTAACCACTTATATTATAGCATTGGAGGTGACATAGAGAAAATATGATCATTAACAGCATACACTCGTGTGAGTTTTTCCAAGTCTGGTAGCGAAATGAACAGCCCAGGGTCACCGAGGCTGTTAGCTGTGTGAACAAGTAGCTGTGAACAAAGAGCTGGGCGGCTTTCCTTGGACTGAAACAAAGTCTAATACATGTGCCGTGCTTGTTGCTGAAATTTGGAGATGAGGATACACTAATCATAGCCTGTACCTAAATTGAAGGGGGAAAGTAAGATTATCTGAGCACTTTGCAAGTGTAAGGAGACCACAAGTACACAAGAAAAAATCCCTGTGATTGCTGGAATCAAAACGTCACATTTTTTTAGGTTAGAGCCACGTTACAGACAGTGAGTACTGAAAGAAATGGCAGCAGTAGAAGGCCACAATATGTGTAACAGTTTCTGAAAAAAAAATTAATTAGTTTCATCAGAACATTAGAGGGTTCAACAGAAGACTGATGAGTTTATTGTATGCCTAGAAGAGGTGGAAAATTATGAAGGGATACGTGTTCTGTGTCTCTCTGAGCACCATATAGCTTCAGGCATGGAGAAATTAAACATCAGGCATTACAGACTTACATCATTTTTGTAGAGTTTACATGAAAAAAGGAGGAGTTGTAACACATGTAATGAAATATATTGAAAACACTGAAACAATTAGTCTTTGTGTTGATCAGAATCTAGAAGCAAGTGCTTGTGAGTTTTTACTGCAGAATTCTTCTCTGGTGATTGTAACAGTCTACAGATTCCCTACAGGAAACTTTCAGCTATTTACGAGGAATCTCGTTGCATTATTGGGCTACTTGTCACACAACAAGAAACCGTAACTTGTGAAAATTTCAATATAGATTTCTTAAAAGATCGGACAGGAAAAACTAAAATCATTATTTGGGTGTTTCAATCTAATTTCAGTAGTCAGGTTTCCAACTCGTGTGCAGCAGAATAGGAGGACACTGATTGATAACATGTGTATAGACAGTTTTCATGTTGAAACAATATATACCCAATAGTTAAAGAACTATCTGATCATGATGAGCAACTAATGGAAATAAACTGTATGGCACCTTACAACCCAGAGGCAGATACATATGAAGCAGTGAGGCTTATTAATGAAAACTGGATGCAATGTCTGAAGAGTAAGCTAAAAGGGGTGGCATGTGATGAATTATATGAGAGGTGCTAATGTCAAATTCAATTTATTCCACAGTAAGTTTGTTTCAAGAACTGCAAATTTCTTTCCTAAAAAATTATCCATAAAAAACAAGTAGGCCATCGATAACTAAGGGAATTGAAATCCTATACAAGACGAAGATCAAAATGTAAAAGACCAGAGTAAATCAAGACCCAACATTACTTACCTAGTACAAAAAATACTGTACTATTTTGAGGAATGTCATTAAAATATCCTGAAATAAATAAATAATGCAGATAGTAAGATGAAAGCTATGTGGTACACCATCAAACAGAAGAGAGGAAAGCCAGTCAGTGTACAAGATTCCATGACAGTTGAATTAACGGACAAGGTCTGACTGATAATTCACAAGGTACAAGTACCTTTAACAATCACAAATATAGCAGAAAACATAGGATTATAAGGCAGTTAAAGAACCAAGATAATATATTAAAAATGTCATTCTGCAAAACTTTATGGAACTAGAAGTAGCACCAACATCCTTCACTGAAATTAATAAAAATTCAAAAAAGTTAATGCTTTTACGGCGTTGATCGTATTACAAACAGAAAAGTTACTCCAACTTCATAATAAGTAATGCCCTTAGTAATATACACAATGCATCACCAGCACAGGGAGTTTTTCCAGACAGGTTCAAATGTGTATTTACTAAAGCACTTCATAAGAAAGCTGACAAGATACAGTTCTATAATTATCGTCAAATTTCCTTACTGACATCGTTTCCCAAAATTTTCGAAAAAGTAATGTACAGAACAGTAGTCGCACTCTTAAGTGGAAACAATTTACATAGGACGTCACAGTTTGGATACTAGAAAGGTTGTTATAGTGATTATGCTACTCATACATTCACTCATCAAATTATACAAGACTTAAACAATAATATATCGCCAACTGGAATGTTCTGTGATCTCTCCAAAGCCTTCGATTATGTAGATCATGATACTCTTTTAGAAAAACTCAGTTTTATGGAATTGATGGCTTTACAGACAGTTGATCTGTATCATACTTGACAAACAGAATGCAGAAGGTTGTGCTGAACAGTCCAAACACTGTCAGGAAGGTAGAAAATTTTAGTGACTGGGGTAAATTCGCAAAGGGAGTCCAATTGGATTGAATTTTTGGTCCATTTCTAATATACATGAATGACCTTCCACTTAACATTCATCAAGTAAAATAGGTACTTTTGGTAGACAATACTAGTGTTGTAACAAATCCCATAAGAGAGAAAACAACAGAAAAGATAATAAATGATGTTTTAGAAGGAATTCTTGAGTGATTCCCTGAAAATGTACTCTCCCTAAATTTTGAAAACACTCTATTTTCAGTTCTGTTCAACAAATCGAGTCATACCAACGACTAATGTAGCACATGGGCAGTAGTTAGTACGTTGGGTAGAATATTCCAAATTTTGGAGTGTTCATATTGATGGAAACTGGAAGAACTACAATATTGAGCTTCCAAGCAGTTACGTTCAGCTACATCTGTTCTGCATGTATCTGATAATTTTGAAAACAAACGTATCAACCTCCTGGCGTATTCTGAATGTTTCCATGCATTAACGTCGTTATGAATAATGTTCTACGGTAACACATCACTTAGAAGAAAGTACCCCTTGTGCAAAAGCGAGCAGTAAGAATAATATGTTGTGTTCACCCACAGACAACATGCAGATACTTCTTCTAGGGAGCTAGAAGTTTTAACTACAATGTCTAGATACATATATTCGCTAGTGAAATTCGTCATAAATAATAAATCACGATTTGAGAAAAATGATGAAATTTTGATCATTTACCCAATATCGTAAAACATTTAACAGGTAGGGAACCAAGATTTAAATCTAATTTGAAATCATTCCTCTTGGGTAACTCCTTCACAAACGAATTTCTCCTTAAAAACTGGTAGCCAGTAAAATAAATAAATAAAATAAAAAATAAAAAAATTAATACGAAGGCTCATTCTTCAATTGTAATTGTATGAGCAGGAATAACATCAAAATGTGATAATTAATGCTAACACTAGTCATGTATACATATCCTCTAAAACGACTCTTTCCATAGCTTTTCGATAAAGAAATCGTTCAAATGACCTATAGAACGTGTAACTCACTAACTAACTAATTAACCTGAGAGAGTCTGAAGTGGCTTCGTCGTGAATCTCCATTTGAGCCGCTGTTGGAAACATGTGATAGCCAGATTTTTGGTGCATTCAGAGAATACTTCTAATCAAGCTGCGGGCCTATGGGGTATCGTCTCATTTTTGCGACTGGATTCGTGATTTTCTGTCAGGAAGGTCGCAGTTCGTAGTAATAGACGGCAAATCATCGAGTAAAACTAAAGTGATAGCAGGTGTCCCCCAGGGAAGCGTCCTGGGACCTCTGCTGTTCCTGATCTATATAAATGACCTGGGTGACAATCTGAACAGTTCTCTTAGGTTGTTCGCAGATGATGCTGCAATTTACCGTCTAGTAAGGTTATCCTAAGACCAGTATCAGTTGAAAAGCGATTTAGAAAAGATTGCTGTATGGTGTGGCAGGTGGCAGTTGACACTAAATAACGAAAAGTAATATACATGAGTTCAAAAAAAAAATCCGTTGGAATTCGATTACTCGATAAATAGTGCAATTTTCAAGGCTGTCAATTCAACTAAATACCTGGGTGTTAAAATTACGATCAACTTCATTTGGAAAGACCACATAGATAATATTGTGGGGAAGGCGAGCCAAAGGTTGTGTTTCATTGGCAGGACACTTAGAAGATGCAACAAGTCCACTAAAGAGACAGCTTACACTACACTCGTTCGTCCTCTGTTAGAATATTGCTGCGCGGTGTGGGATCCTTATCAGGTGGGACAGACGGAGGACATCGAAAGGGTAAAAAGAGGACAGCTCGTTTTGTATTATCACGTAATAGGGGAGAGAGTGTGGCAGATATGATACGCGAGTTGGGATGCAAGTCATTAAAGCAAAGACGTATTTCGTAGCGGCGAGATCTACTTACGAAATTTCAGTCACCAACTTTCTCTTCCGAATGCTAAAATATTTTGTTGAGCCCAACCTGCATAGGTAGGAATGATCATCAAAATAAAATAAGAGAAATCAGAGATTGAACAGAAAGGTTTAGGTGTTCGTCTTCCCCGCGCGCTGTTCGGGAGTGGAATGGTAGAGAGATAGTATGATTGTGGTTCGATGAACCCTTCTGCCAAGAACTTAAATATGAATTGCAGAGTAGTCATGTAGATTTAGATGTAGACAGCGACCCAATGATGGACTCCATGGGAGTGTGAGGGCAGGCGTACTCCTTGTCAAGGTTCTAGTGGATCACGCATTATCCCTGACCAACACGGTGGAGGATCGCTGTATTGTGCACCAAGCATCTCGTAATTCCTTCACATCTTCGCCTGCCATCTGAGAACAAGTAATGGCCTCCCTTTAACATCCTTTGCAGCCTCGCATCATTGGATGGAGGTCAGTAGCAACCAGGCTACAGACTTACGGTCCCAGGCATAGGCTGCTGTTAACACCTCAACAAAAGCGGCTGCATTTGGAACGATACCATGACTGGGAAGTAGGCATTAGTGATGAATGGTGTCACACTGTGTTGAGTGACGAATCGCAGTTCTGCACTACCCCATATGAATATCGTCGCTACAGAGAGACAGAGCAGACTCCACTGGCGTTATGGCTTGGAGAGTAGTCCAGTATGACGTCAGATCCCTGCTAGAAGTGACTGAGGAGACTGTGGAACGTGACGAATATTCTGTGTCCTCATGTGTTACCTTCTGTGTGGCTGTAGTGATGCACCTATTCAACATAACGATTCTCGCCCATAACTTGCATGTGTCTGAACTGTCTGCGTGATACGTGAGACTAGCTCAGACACGATGTCCCTCTTAATACCAATATGTAAATAGCGAAGGCAATTTAGAACAGTGTGTGCCAGTTTGTCTCACGAGCGGGGACCATGGCCTTATAACAAGATCCATAACTGAATCAGCGCCTGCATCAAGGCCAGAAGGTTTGCAGCGTCATACTGGTAGATTTGCTCGTATTGCCAAGTACATGTATATGTTGCTCCACTTCATAATCGCGGAAATAACATTGCATACCCTGTCAACCTTTGAGTTTCGTTTCGTCTCCTCCTTCCCTTCTTGGTGCTTCATTTTTTTTGTCGAGTAGTGTATATTGTTTCATGTTTTCTCAAACCACTTTGCAAGAGTTTTTAACAATACAGGACTCTGAATTGTCAGTTTTATCCTATTGATTTTTTGCACCACCCTTGTTTCAAGTGCAAAGAAGCCTTTCAGAAAATTAGTAACTGGTTCTCTGCAAATGGACTCTCACTAAATTTTGAGAAAACAAAGTATGTACAGTTGTGTGCGGTAAGTGGCATAACAATATTGATAAATATAGAGTTTGAATAGAAGTCTGTTGCAAAATTTCTGGCTGTGCATTCTTGAGAACTTAAATTGGAAGAAACACATTGATGATATCAGCTACTTATGATATTACTAGTACTTCAAATTTTGGTGAAAAACGTCTCAATATAGTAGCCAACTATGCCAATTTTCATTCACTGCATTGATATGGCGCAATATTTTGGAGTAATTCGTCATTAAGACTGAGCCGTGCATGGCTCGCGTTATTCAGATTTATTCTTTGTCATTTTCTATTACCGTACTGTTGCCTCGATTTCTAATTCCATTACTGGTGTCACTCACTTCTTGCATTACTTGCCCGTAAGCGGCAGCAGCAGCGCGTATCGATAAGTGCAGAGTCGTACCATCTCTGGAGCGACCGATAGTATTTCTGGGTCGTCGTGTGTCTGGTAGTCAGTTCGTGACGCAGCAGCAGTGAAGTTGTGGGTGGGGGAGGGGGGGGGGGGGAAGGGGTTGGCGGAGCGCCGGTGAGGCACCGACAGCCAGTGCCCGCTGACCGCTGGCGACACACATGAACTGTCCGATAGAACGAGATTGGAGTGGGACGACTGTCCGTTGTTTGTTCGGTCGGTCGTCTCATCTGCCGACGTATACTTGGTCCTTTCACTGCTTCCGGGCCTGGGCAGTCGGTCGGTTGGTGTGGAGCAGCGAGCTGTTCTCCGCCGGACGTAGTTTGGCCGGGGCTGCTTGGGGTCTCGACGCGGTGTCGGAGTGTGTGGGGCTGTTCCCATTGCTACGAGGTCCATAGCTCACCAACAATGCAGACGAAATTTGAGTTTGGATTTAATTAATCACCAAGTCAACTGTTCAGACTGTGCCGTCTGCTTCTCGTTGTTGGCTGCTGGGAGATTCCCGCGAGCAACAACAACAAAATTCTCCGGTGGAGTTTCACTGTGTTTGGTTATTTGAATTGAAGTGCACCAGCGGTATCTTCTGCCTTGTGGCCGTTAACCTTCCGGTTGCCTTCCCTAGCCGTTGACGAAAATTTCAGGCAGTGTAGTTTCCTTAACGTGCTGTTGCTGTCCAGCACAGTGTGTAGTTTCACAGCTCCATGTATGATTGGTTGTGGTCGCCAATATCTTCTATGTTGTTCCGTTGAACTCCCTGTTGAGCACTGGTCAGGTGAAGTGGAAGTTATCTTGTCGGTGGATCCGTTGACTGTCGGTCGGCTTAGTTGTCGTTGGATCGTGAATGGTTGGCCTGTGTGCCTGTCTCACCTAAGGGAGCGTTACTCTTTGAATTCCAGGCCGACCCTCGGACATCTGAGCGGCCTTGGATGTAGTGCCCTTTTTTAATTCGTTCTTTTTGTTTGTACTTGTATGGCTTCTAGACGATTAAAAAAAAATTAAGGTTGTTTTGCCCTTAAGGCCTAAGATTCTTTAGGCCTTCAGCCTAATGTAAAGAACTGTCTCACGTAAGGCCTTTGGTATTTAAAAAAAATTAATGTTATGGAGTTTTAAGTGTTAGGCCTTGAGCTGATTTGAATTTAACTTGTTTTCTCTTGAAGTGTCTGATTCTTTGGGTCTTCAGCCTATCTAAGGAACTGTTTTAAGATAAGGCTTTGCCTTTTAAATTTCTGTTTTGCTTGAGTTTTGCCTAATTAAGAACTATTTTATGTGAAGCCTTTGCTTTTTTAAAATTTGATGTTGTTTAGCCTTAAGTGTTGGGCTTTCAGCCGATTCTGAATTCAAATTGTTTGCTCTGAAAATCTCAGACTCTTTCGGCCTTCAGCCTAAATAAAGAACTGTTGTAAGATAAGGCTTGCCTTGTACATTTCTGATTATGCCTGCGTTTTAAGTTATTGGCCTTCAGCCATTTGCAAATTAAAGTGGCTTTCAGCCGGTAACTGAACCCCAAAGATTAGAGCTGTGGGTTTAAAAAAAAATTCTGTGCTATTGTAATGCTTGATCAAATAATAAAGTTGTATGTTCGAGTGTAACTAACGGCTCCTTATTTTGGTCCCTTTCCATAATTTAAAGTACCTGTCCTGTTCTGCGGGTTAAGCTGGGCGTATCAACCGGAAAGTATTCATTGCAAAAAAGCACGTAAACAGACTAATAGCTTGAGTCCATCCAAGATCACCTTGCAAGACATTTATTTAAGGAACCAGGGGTACTACAATACCTTCGCAATACATACACTCACTTATAAAATTTGTTAGTAATAACCCATCCAAGTTTTAAAAAATGATAGCACACTGTATTGATACGATACTAGAGGAAGGGATGATCTTGACTATGCTGGATTAAGTCTGACTTTGGCACAAAAAGGTGCGAATTTTAATGCCATAAAAGCCTTGATCATTTACCCAACAGCATTAAAAGTCAGACAGTTAGCCAACCAGCATTTAAAAACAAACTAAAAGACTTTCTGAATGACAACTCCTTCTACTTAATAGATGAATTTTTAGATACGAAATAGTAATTGCACAAAAAGAAAAGCCGTGTAGAGGAACCTTATGTTAAACAGACAGATTTCACATCATTACGAAATGTCGTGTTCTTTATCTGTGAAACGAGTATGAATGTAATGTAACGTAATTTTATAGTAAAGCGTCAAAGAAACTGGTATAGGCATGCGTATTCAAATACAGATATAAGCAAACCGGCAGAATACGGTGCTGTAGTCGGCAACGCCTGTGTAAGACAAGTGTCTGACGCAGTTTATAGATCGGTTACTGCTGCTGCAATGGCAGGTTATCAAAAATTAAGTGAGTTTCAATGTGGTGTTATAATCGCCGCATGAGCGATGGGACACAGCCTCTTCGAGGTAGTGATGAGGTGAGGATTTTCCGCAGGACCATTTCATGAAGGGACCGTGAATATCAGGAATGCGGTGAAACATCAAATATCCGACATCGCTGCTGCCGGAAAGAGACAGTGCAAGAACGGGACGAACGACGGCTGAAGGGAATCGTTGAATGTGACAAAGAGCAAGTATTCCGCAACTTGCTGTAGATTTCAGTGCTGGGCCATCAACAAGTGTCAGCGCGCGAACCATTCAACGAAACGCCATCGGTATGGGCTTTCGGAGCAGAAGTCTCACTCGTGTACGCTTGATGACTGCAAGACCCAAAGCTTTACGTCTCGCCTGGGCCTGTCAACACCGACATTGGACTGTTGCCGAAACAAGTTGCCTGGTCGGACAAGTCTTGTTTCAAATTGTATTGAGTGGATGGACGCGTACGGGTACAGAGACAACCTCATGAATCCATGGACCCTGCACAGTAGCAGGGGACTGTTGAAGCCGATGGAGGCTTTTTAATAGTGTGGGGTGTGTGCAGGTGAAGTGATATGGGTCCGCTGACACGTCTAGATACGACTCTGACAGGTGACATTTACGTAAAGCCCGTCTCACAAGGAGCAAGGTTCGCCCCAAGTTTTCGAGATGGCGTGCATGCCTGACGGCTTGCAGGGAAAGAGCCGGCCATCTTCCATGCCGTAGCTCTCCCACAGTGCAAGCTCGGCAGCTAGTTGTGTTGTGATCGGCTGCATGTTGCGTCGAACGAAGATGGCTGCTTCTGGTGCAGATGTTCAGAGCAAACTGGCGTTATTAGTTGTTTTGGTGCTAAACGATGCAGAAACACTTGCTAATGAGAGAAGAAGAAAGAAAGAATGGACGAAAAACTGGATTAAGAGGAGAAATGCTGGAAAACTGTGCTCTGCATGCTTCATAAAGAGTTGAAGTTAGTTTGCATAACACCTACTTTTGTTTGAAAAGTATCACCATTTCCTTACTGTTTGACTTTTCGATGATTTTACTTTGGGTTACTCCACTTTAAATTGAGTACATAAATTGTGCATTTTGCTATAGCACTCCTTGCTCGTCGTATATGTCACTTGCAGCTCTTTCGAGTGCTTCTGAACGCAAGTGCAACAACTTCCTACCGCACCTGATAACAGCAGAGAAGCTACTATCAACAAAGGCTTCCCGCCCAAGCTTTCCGTGTCTGACGTCACAAACGAAACGCAGGTAGCACGCGGGGAAACTTACAAGAAAAATAGCACCGGACCTATCCTGGAAGCCCGCTAGCAGACGACGGAGCCCGCGAGGTAGCCGTTGCGCGAGCCAGCAAGGAAACTTCCAGCGAATCTTGCTCCGTGTGAGACGGGCTTAAGCATCCGGTCTGATCACCTGCATCCATTGAAGTGCGTTCCGCATTCCGACGGGCTTGGGCGATTTCAGCAGGACAGTGCAAATCCCCACACGTCCAGAATCGCTACAGAGTGGTTCCAGGACCACTCTTCTGATTTTAATCACTTCCGCTGGCCACCAATGGTTATTGAGCATTTCTGGGATGCCTTGCAACGTGATGTTTAGAAGAGTTCTCCACCCCCTCGTATTCTTACGGATTTGTGGACATCCCTGCAGGATTCATTTTGTCAGTTACCTCCAGCACAACCTCACTCGTCCAGAATCGCTACAGAGTGGTTCCAGGACCACTCTTCTGACTTTAAACACTTCCGCCGGTCACCAATGGTTATTGAGCATTTCTGGGATGCCTTGCAACGTGCTGTTCAGAAGAGTTCTCCACCCCCTGGTATTGTTACGGATTTATGGACATCCATGCAGGATCCATTGTGTCAGTTCCTCCCAGCACTTCTTCAGACGTTAGTCGAGTCCATGCCACGTCGTGTTGCGGCACTTCTGCGTCCTCGTGAGGGAGGGGGCTACACGATATTAGGCTGCTGTACCACTTTCTTTGGCTCTTCGTTGGATTATAATGACTGAAATCAATGAAATCCAACCGTAAATTTAATCGTTTCTGTGGATTTCCATTTTTATTCATAAACTACTACTTTCATCACTATTTGTAAGTAAGCTGTTTAGGTTTTTATGTTGGTAAGGCCACGTAGGGCTCTGTATGAAAATCACTGGCTGTTCTGTGTGCAGTCTGTGGCTGGTTTGCATTGTTTTTTGCTGTTGTAGTGTTGGGCAGTTGTCTGTTAAAAGCGCGTAGCGTTGTGCAGTTGGAGGCAAGCCGCCAGCAGTGGTGGATGTGAGGAGTGAGATGGCAGAGTTTTGAGAGCGGATGATCTGGACAGAGACAGTAAATTGTAAGCCTGGATGTCATGAACTGATATATATATAGCTGTGTTGCAGTAGTTCGAGCAACGAAGATTTTTGTAAGGTAAGTGATTCATTAAAGGTATAGGTTATTGTTAGTCAGGGCCATCCTTTTGTAGGGATTGCGTTGCGCTAAAAATATTGTGTGTCAGTTTAGTGCTGATCAGAATAGGTAAAGAACGAAATGTCTGAGTACGTTCAGTTTTGCTCACCTGTTTGAAAATCAAATAGCGTAAGAGTTTTATCAGCACAGTAGTTCATATGTTTTTCTAAGGGGACGTTTCATATGAATTATAAATAGGTTTTAAAATGATCCATTTGTTGAGTGATACTAGTACCTTATGCTTCTTATGAGGTCTTCGATGGCAGGATGTTCATATGCCACTTTGCAGTTTCTGAAATCAATGTTGAATAAGTATGAAGCAATTTCTCTTGTGATGCCCAGATCGAGAAGACCAAGGTCTTTCTTGGCTGCGTAGAAAAGCCTCGTGACACTGAACGTGTCCGTGACGAGCGGAGCGGACCCCCTGATGCTGACGTCGGTGTAGTTGGCCGGAGGGCTGTCCAGGGGGACGTGACTCACGACGGTCAGGTGGTGGCCCCTGGCGGCCAACTCGCGCACCAGCCGGCCCAGTGTGTTGAAGTGGCTGCCGCCAGGGTAGTGGAACAGTGCCAGAATGCGGGCTGCGTTGCAAGCACCCACCGCCAAACACACCACTAACGCGACAAGCCGTATATGTGCCTGCAACGAGGAGATCTCCAATAAGAAACCTTTTCATTGTTTTGGTGCTCTTTGCGTGCGCTTCGTCGGGCCTACGCCACTTCTTCATATCATTTGGCCACTCCTGGCAACTGCAGTCTCATGAACGGTATTTTATGCTTCAGTGTGTACCGTCATACACTGATCAGCCAAAACGCTACGACTGAACCGGATCATCATCTTTGCCTAAGTGTGGTGTGTCGTCTTTCGGAGCCTTGGCTTTGCTCTGCCGCGATTGGTCCGTTTGCTTTTAAATTTCGGAGGGCGCTGCGTTCTGGGGAGAGACCTGCTGACGACGAGAGTATCGAGTGCTGCTACCGGAGTGAGACAAGGAGTTTAGTTTCCGGTTGTGTGGAAGCGCAATGTTGCGGGAAATGTGGTATAACTTCTTGTGAACGCAAGTGATTGCTACGAGCGTGTGTACTCGGGACGGAGGCAGTCGTTCTGGATGGGCTGTGTGATAAGGAAGCTTGGCGTGGCAACTGTTGACGCGTCGTGTCCTCGTTGCTGTGGTGGAACTGGGGCGATTGACATAACTCGAGTTGGTGCTGGTTGAAACCTGTCGCCGAATGCTTGTCTGCCTTCTGGACTAACGGTGAGAATTTCTTGACTTGATGTGTCTCGTTCAATTTCTGCCTGTGTCGTCGGGTGTGTTTCGCTCTAAGGTCGTTTGCCATGGTGTTTCGCAATTTTAGTAGGCTCAGGCGTGCCCAAAATCCCAATTCAATGATCTGCTGTTATATTGTCAAGTGTAACTATCACTAGAAAAGAGTAGGAGCAGCATTATGCTACAGGAGGCGTTCTCCTGTGCATGTAAAACTATGATGGTAATTGAAGACTCGCTGACAGCTGCGAACCATATGTCTCCCTTCATGTTTGATGTCTTCACTGAAGGCTATCTAGTCTGTCAGCAGTACAACTGTCCATGTCTAGAAAACAGAACCGTGCTACAGTGGTTTCAGGAGCATTATAGAGAACTCATGTTGATGTATCGGCAACCAAATTCGCATATGTAAAGCTTATGGAATCCATATGGGTGGCGATCGGGCACCATCATCACGTACACAAATCAGAAGCTCGCTATTTACGCCAATTACATGACTTGTGCACTGACATCTAATGCCACATACCTACCAACAAAATGTCGGATCCGTGATATGTAGAATCAGTGATGTACTTCGTTCCAAAGACGGACAATCGAGCTATTAAGGAAATGGTCATAATGTTTTGGCTCATTAGTGTACGTCAGTTTGTTCCTGCTGTTGTCACCAAATGTTTTAAAGTGTCACTAGGAACAGGAATTTTTTCTAAAACTTTGATCATTCCAGAAAAGAAGTAGGCTGTTGTTACTTCTGTCTACGACGCATCATTGACCAAAACACAGAGAATTATAAAAAAAAAAAAAAACAGAAATCATAACATTCTATAAACTCACTAAGGGTGGAGATGACGTGTTAGAGGGAATGACTGTATCATATAATGTAGCTAGAAACACAAGATGTTCAGTGTTTGTATTTTACGGTATCATAAATCCAGATGTGTTAATAAGAGAGGGAAACTGAGAGGAACAAAATACTTGAGGCAGTTGTCTTCGCCAAAAAGAAAAAAAAAGTAACTGAGAGGAGTGAAGAGTTTTCTAGTATGAGAAGTTCTGAACCAGAAACAGCTAACTACAGCCTCCCGAGTAGAGTGTGTGGGCTGAGAAACAAAAAAGTAGGAACACCAGTTATGTCTGTAAAAACTACGAGGAATACATTTGCCTTGTACAGTCTATTACTGCTTGCAAACGCTGTACGACAAAATACCCCATTGCATATGTGCATTATTTAGATAGCAGTTCGTTTTCATGTACCTCCATTTTGCGTAAATGCTTTCGATAGAAATATAATTCTTTCCATTCAAATAGATATGTTAAAGAGATTTATAATGATACTAGTCAACTGCCGTCTTGTGTGCAATTACACTACAGATTATTTAGGGACGAATTGTTTAAGTGAGTAAATTTTACGAAATAACTACGGCACAAATATATGAACAGCTGTCGATTGCTTCCGCTGTCCATGCCATGTCGCTAAAGTTTCAAAGCAGAGGCTGAAAGAATATATCGAGCAACATCCACATAAAAGAAGTTTCATTACTCGAGCAAGAAGTTTTAAAATATGCTTAGCAGACACTTCTTGTTGCCAGAAGTCACAGGTAATTTATTCAATGGCGCAACGTCTCATTTGCAATGAACAGCACCCAATCTGGAATTGGACGAGGAACACACTACCATTTACCAAGAGAATTATCTCAAACGCAGTCTCTGATGGATAGAAAGAAGGCTACCCAGATTTAAGATCATTCCCAGCCACAAGAAATAACAGTTATGCTTGATTATTGGGACATTTCGTGTCCTATGTTTGTAAGAAGAACATACAATTGCCAGAAAACTATATAGATTATCTGTTTCAACAGCTTTTGATAACACAGGAAAATTTAGGAGACAAGTACACACGTGAAAATTTCTAGCGCTGGAACTTCTCTGGGTCTAAATTAAACCTACTTCGAAGAAGCACATAGGTACAACACAGGGAATCGATGGATTAGTTGGTGTTACTCCCCTTTAACCAGAACGGCGATATCCAGAGTGGCAATATTGATGCCTGGGATATTTAGAAGCAGATTATTTTTTCATTTGAAAGCTGGCGGAGCAGAAGAAAAATTTTGAAAAGAAATAGCATTAAATATATCAATATTTTATTTCATTTCCTGCTGGTGTTTCATTTTTTATGCCGCATATGTGGGGGTGTAGAACTTATTTTCTTTATCTAATTGCCGTCTTTGTTTGATCGGAAGCCGAGAAGCAGCATCACATGTTATGGATTTTCATTTGACAGGAATGCCGACAGATCAAAGAACATATTCGCAGGGGAAAGATACACAGGAGTTAATGTAGACACAACTGGCGAGCATGTGGTGGCGCTACAGGAAAGTATGATGGAGCCACACGTAGATTGCTAATCCACGTCTGTGCTGTAGTGCTTGACTTCGAAGTCTAGTGTTAGAAGAAGTTCTCACCACCAGTCTTCGACTGGCAATGGAAGCAGAGGAGGTTCAGTAAAGATACTGAACAGGAAACTTTTCATACCTGTTCATTTTCGCTGCATGGGCACCAGGTCGTGGTTTAAGCCTTGAATCTGCGTACGAGATTTCGTTTCCAGCGCTGCAATGGTCATCACAAGCTACAGTATGTGATCAAAAGTATCCGGACACCTGGCTGAAAACGACTTACCATTTAGTGGTAACCTCCATCGGTAATGTTGGAATTCAACACTGTGTTGGCACACCCTTAGCCCCGATAACAGATTCCACTCTCGCAGGTATACGTCCAAACAGGTGTTGGAAAGAATGGGGAATGGCAGCCTATTCTTCACGGAGCGCTGCACTGAGGAGAGGTATCGATGTCGGTTGGTGAGGCCTGGCACGAAGTCGGCATTCCAAAACATCCCAGAGGTGTTCCACAGTATTCCTGTCAGGACTCTGTGCAGGACAGTCCATTACAGGGGTGCCATTTCGTGTAAACACTCCGCCACGGAGATGAACAGGTGCTCGATTGTATTGAAAGATGCAATCGCCATCCGAGAATTGCTCTTCAACAGTGGGAAGCAAGAAGGTGCTTAAAAATCAATGTAGGCCTGGGCGGTGATAGTTCGTCGCAAAACAACAAGGGCCCCTCCCTGAAAAACACGATCACGCCACAACACAACCGCCTCCGAATTTTACTGTTGGCACTACATACGCTGGCGGTTGACATTCACCGGGCATTCGCCGTGCCTACACCCTACCATCTGATCGCCACATTGTGTACTGTGATTCGTCACTCCACACAACGTTTTTACACTGTTCAATCGTTCAATGTTTACGCTCCTTACACCAAGCGAGGCGACGTTTGGCATTTACTGGCGTGATGTGTGGCTTATGAGCAGCCGCTCGACCATGAAATCCAATTTTTGTCAGCTCTGCCGAACTTTCATAGTATCTGCAGTGGATTGTAAAAATGGTTCAAATGGCTCTGAGCACTGAGGGACCAACATCTGAGGTCATCAGTCCCTTAGAACTTAGAACTACTTAGACCTAACTAACTTAAGGACATCACACACACCCATGCCCGAGGCAGGATTCGAAATTGCGACCATAGCTTTCGCGCGGTTCCAGACTGAAGCGCCTAGAACCTCTCGCCCACATGGTCGGCCTGAAAGATGTACAATAGGGAACTGCACCAAGGCACAGATTGTTGCCCTCACATGCCACCACCTTGAACGGATGGTGATGCTAGCCCACAGTTATGGTACATTGCACGCTAACCACCCCTATTCACAGCTGTTATTGATGAAGTGTCTCAGCACATGTTTGCCAGGCCTTGATTCAAACCATCACTGATGACAATGGCAGGCAGCATCCAGTGGCACTGGATGCCGCCTTCATGTACATTGTGGTACATTGTACACTAACCACCCCCATTCACAGCTGTTATTGAAGAAGTGTCTCAGCACATGTTTGGCAGAGCATAAACCGCTCGGCCACACCGGCCGCCGTAGTGGATTCTGATGCAGTTTGGAAGTCTGGTGTGATGATCTGGATAGATATCTGCCTATTACACATTACGACACTCTTCAACTGTCGGCAGTCTCTGTCAGTCAACAGATGAAGTCGGCCTGTATGCTTTTGTGCTGTACGTGTCCCTTCACTACCACATCGGAAACAGTGGACCTAGGAATGTTTAGGAGTGTGGAAATCTCTCGTACGGACGTACTACACAAGTGGTACCCAATCACCTGACCAGATTCGAAGTCTGTGAGTTCCATGTGTGAGTGTGTGTGCGTGCTATTTTGTCATTCTGCACAACATATTAATCTGAGATGTACCCTGCACCCTGTGGCTCCTGCAAGATGCAATTTCCACCCCCACACTACTGCAGAAGTCAGACTGACACTCCTAACGCTGTAAAGAGAAATGCCTGAAAAACTTTCAGCGATAAATATCTTCTGGAGTCGTCCGCTGTAAGGAAATGACACAAATATTCACAAAATTTCTTATGTAACTAGTGGGGTACTTGGGTACTGGAGTTGTGTTAGTTAATGTAAGAGAAACATGAAACTAACAAAAATTATTGTTTATTTTGCCAAAAATTCTGAGAAATCACAATGGCACTTTTAGTTATGAACTGAATACATCATTTCCGGCTTCTTTTCGGAATGTGAATTTGCCTCTTAGGGGATAGGATTCGCTAATGAAATTTCTATACAAAGTTTTTAGATTGTTATTGACTTGACAGAATGTCTGAGAGCTGTGCCTACTCAACTTGAATAATTATCCATTAGATTGTTGCTAGGTACAGTCGAGGCTGTCACGTGTGAAATGCAGTGAAGGGTACTGTTGTGGAGGAAATATGTGGCTCGCAATAACAGTAGCGCACAATACCATAAGCTGCGATGACTGCTGTCTGCGCCACTCGCTGCTGACAAATAAGATTCGTTCCATCTGGACTGACCTTCGCCAACCAAACTCTCCCTAAGCATTGATGAAGTCAAGGACTCCTATTCGCCCCTAGTCTAACTATTGGCGTGGTACACCGGTCAGATAACCAGTCCACCGCGACGCCACTCAAAAATTCACTCACAGGCTTTTAACTATAACTCTGTCCGTTCACACCGCACAGTAAGTGTGGCGGCCAACACAGTGAACGACGCTTAATCGCAAGGACTAAATATAGAGTCGCCCTCTGATTCGCTCTCGACAGAGGTGCTCTCCCAGTGAAGTACTGAGGAGAGACTAGTTCCTCACTCTCTGAGTACACGTACGAGCGCGCACACCCTCGTTACATGTTCTCGCTCCAAGAGCGACAACAGAAGGGCCCCTCTCCAGCCAGCCGTGAAGGTCTCTTCCATTACTCCTTCAGCTCAAGGCGTCAGAAATATCTTCTGCCAATCAGCATTGCTCTTCTAAAACGGGATAATGACGTTTCGTTTAAGGCGACCAATGTGGAAATCTGTAGCATCGGCGCTTGGCGTTTGCTGTCTCCTTGTGAAAATATCTGAAACTGCGTGCTACGTGTAAAGAATGCGTAGGCTGGCCACTCCCACACAATGTAGCGGAATTTGTTTTCAAGCCGAACACAGGGTCGTTCCTCTTTTCTCTCAGGCAAACGCTGTCCGCTCCACGGGCAGCCGCCGGCGGACGTAGATAGCTCCCTTTGAAAACCTCTGAAGGGACCGGCGTCCTGGCGTGTGGTGTTTGCCTCTCCTGAACTAAAAGCTTTTGTGACTGACGTGTCTTGAAGGTGTGTGTGTACACCAGCCTTGAGTATTTCAACCACGGTGTGCACTTGCGATTTATTAGTTATTAGCATATCGTTTACATGACTTCATACAACATTGACTTTATATTATCGAGTTTGGGTTCGAATCAAGCGTCATGATGTGCGGAATATGACTGTGAGGGCGGAATATGTAAGCAATGAAGGTCAGGAGACCACGACGTGTTACACGTGGAGCGCCCTATTCTGCTCTCTCACGATCTCTTGACGACTGAGGTCGCTGATATGGAGTACCTGGCAGTAGGTGGCACCAAAATGCACCTAATATCAAAATCGTATGATTCTGGGGGGTGTCTGGATACTCTTGATCACATAGTGTATATATTGTCATACTGTAACAACAAGGTCAAACAAGCTCAGCAAGCTGAACAGTTTGTACACTGATAAGCTTAAACATTTTGACCACTGCCCACAGTGATGTTGGATGTCGCCCGGTGGCGTTGCGGTAAGGAATGTACATAAGTGGGAATCATTCTAGTGACAACATGGACTGCAAATGGGGATATCTACTGCCATAAGCGACTTTGACAAAGATGATATAATTGTTACCCAAAGCCTGTGAACTCTGAAAAGGCGTAGCTGGTCGAATGTTCACGTGCTACTGTCGTGGGCTTCTACGGAAAGTGGTAGAACGACAGTGAAACAACCACTAAGCGGTAGGTGGAAGTCCACGACTTCACAGAACGTGAGTTTCGGAAGCTTGTCTGCTCCGTAGAGCAGAATAGGTGGTGGTCTGTGACATCTCTGCCGGAAGAGCACAATGCTGATTGCGTAAGTGTTTCGCGGAACACCATTCACTGCACATAGTTGAACACGTGTTTCCACAGCAGACGATCCCTACAACGACATCGTCAGATACTAATTCAGTGGCCACGGTTCATCGGGATTCGCTCACAAATCAACGGAAACGTGTCGGCTCTTCGGGTGAATCACATTTTTGCTACACCAGGTCGGATCATCATCTCCACAAATTCCGCATCCACACGAATGGCTGTTCGAAATGTGCACGCAGGCTGGTGGGAGCAGTATTATGCTATGGGAGACATTCTGCTGCTCTCGCATGGGGCCTGTGGTGGTTGCTGTAGCAACTCAGTCACTTCTGACACCTGCGTCGCTCATGCTTCCCCGATGGCGACGTCACCTTTGAGCAAGATAATTGTCCATGCCTCAAATCCAGAGTAGTGCTATACTAGTTTGAGGAGCTTTATAGTAAACTCACGTTGACATTTTGGCCACCAGACTCAACTGATGGAAATCCTGTGGTACCCATCTCGGTTGCTATCAGGCCCCAATACCGCGAGACCAGACTCAACTGATGGAAATCCTGTGGTACCCATCTCGGTTGCTATCAGGCCCCAATACCGCGAGGCAACGAATCAGCAGCCCGTTGTTTACGGGAATTACATGACTTATGTGTAGAAATATGTCTCACGTACCACCACAACCCACCAACAAACTGTCGGATCTATGATACGTACACTAGGTATTTTGTTCCAGAGACAGCCCAAAATGCTATTAGGTAGGTGACTATAATGTTTTGGCTCGTTAGTGCATATATCCATAACACATGTCGGCTCGAGCCTGCCATCTTAGGAAGCGTTCAAACGTTGTCATAGTTCTACAGTTACCTCTGAAGATTTTCGTGTGTTTCCTGCCGCTGTAAATTATTCACCTTTACTGTACTGGGACAAACGTGACCGAGCGCGATGCGCGAGTGTTGAATAAGTTCCTTGATTTTACTTTTATTTGCGGTTTGCTTGTTCGCCTGTCTGTGGTGCAGCTCTAGGGCATTTTTTTTGGTGTGTCTTAATTGCACCTTACGCCACACCAAGGCACACACTGTATTCGAGAAGGAAAAGAAAATTGTACTTAATTGTTCACTTTTCCTTTAGTTGTTGTATTTGCTGATTTCTGTATCCTTCCAAGTGGTCGCTACATCAAACACAAAACAATATGTTGAACTTGTGGAAAGTTACTTTTATTTCTGGGCAGATTTCACTTTGCATTCTTGTTAGCAAACAGTACACAGAATTTTCAGGTATATTGCTCGTTAAGCAGATTAATTTACAGTGAACAATATAGACAATATTAAGCTGAGGAGTATTTCTCTTCGTGGGTATTTCAAATCAAACTTTGCACTTCATGTCAGGCAACTTTCATAACGCACCTGAGTATTGCGCTACAGTTAAACAGTTTGCACTATGTACACCGTTACTTTCTTCTGGGATTTAATTTGGTATATTTCGAATTCAGTATTTCGCCAAGTTCGAAGTTTTGCTTTGCGACACTGTTCACATTTGCAACCCGAGGCCAGACAACAGTCAGTATTGCTCAGCTGTTGAATACAAAATTTTAAGCGCATGTCACACGTGGAAAAGTTTTTGAAAAAAGAAAAGAATATTCAGTATTTTCTTTTATTATTTTTATAGAAGGCTTACACATGGACACGTGGTAACAGTTCGTCTTACTGAGCTAATCTGACTCTGAAGATAGTATCTGAGACCTTATAGCCTCTGTTGATGTCTCTATTATAAGGGGCTAAACAGCAGGCACTGAATGCACTAGTCAAAAGCCCAATGCCAACATTACAAAAATCAGTAAGAATAGTAATACCGTCCGTGAAAACCTGCACTGAATGACCAGAATGCTTTTCGCCAATTTTCTAGTTTAAATTCTGAATCTCGGCCCAGTGTCTCGTTGAGCGAGGACATACGACACTGTCGCTGGCCATCCGCCCGTGGTGTGGGAACTATGAGACAGCCGATGAAATGAAATGTGGTCATGGCTAGGAGTTCCTATCAAGTAGACCAGTTGCCCCTGGTGCAAGTCTTCTTAGTTGACGCCACTTCGGTGACTTGATTGCAGATGAGGATGAAATGATGATGAGGCAACACAACACTCAGTTCCCGAGTGAAGAAAATCTGCGACTCTGGGTAAATCTAACCTGGGCTCCTTGCACGGCATTCCAGAATGCTTTTGACACTGTACCACACAAGCGGCTCTTAGTGAAATTGCGTGCTTATGGAATATCGTCTTAGTTACGTGACTGGACCTGTGATTTCCTGTCAGAGAGGTCACAGTTCGTTGTAATTGACGGAAAGTCATCGAGTAAAACAGAAGTGACTTCTGGCGTTCCCCAAGGTAGTGTTATAGGCCCTTTGCTGTTCATTATCTGTATAAACGATTTGTGAGACAATCTGAGCAGCCGTCTTCGGTTGTTTGCAAATGACGCTGCCGTTTATCGACTAATAAAGTCATCAGAAGATCAAAACAAACTGGAAAACGATTTAGAAGAAATAACGGAATGGTGCGAAAAGTGGCAGTTGACCTTAAATAACGAAAAGTGTGAGGTCATCCACATGAGTGCTCAAAGGAACGATTAAACTTCTGTTACACAATACGTGAGTCTAATCTAAAAAATGTAAAATCAACGAAATACCTAGATATTACAATTAAGAATAATTTAAATTGGAAGGAACAAACAGAAAATGCTGTGGGGAAGGCTAACCAAAGACTGCGTTTTATTGGCAGGCCACTTATAAAATGTAACAGACCTACTAAGGAGACTGCCTACACTACGCTTGTCCGTCCACTTTTAGAATACTGTTGCTCCATGTGAGATCCTTAACAGATAGGAATGACTGAGTACACCGAAAAAGTTCAAAGAAAGGCAGCACGATTTACATTATCGCGAAATATGGGCTACAGTGTCACAGAAATGATACAGGATTTGGGATGGGCATCATTAAAAGAAGGGCGTTTTTCGTAGCGACGGAATCTTCTCACGAAATTCCAATCACCAACTTTCTCCTCCGAATGGGAAAATATTTTGTTGACACCGACTTACATAGGGAGGAACGATCACAGAGATAAAATGAGGGAAATGAGAGTTCTTACTGAAAGATACAGGTGTTCATTCTTCCCGCGCGCTATACGAGATTGGAATAATAGAAAATTGTGAAGGTGGTTCGATGAACCCTCTCCCAGGCACTTAAATGTGATTTGCAGAGTATGTGCTGACGTCGTGTGGCACCCACTGCCACGTGGAAGTGTTCAATTGGACGCCACTTCGGCGACTTGGGTGTCTCTGAAACCAATGGTACCCATTTTGCCCCAAGACGATCACCCATCCAACTACTAGCCATGCCTAACGTTGCGCCAACTACGGTGAGTAGACGATAACTGGTATTAGGAACGTGGCAAAGCCTTGTTAGATCGCCGATGCCTTCAGCATTCTTCGAGAGGAGCAGCCTGTGTGCTTGGAACGGGTTTCATCCTACCCCTTTCCTCGTCATCAAACGACGCAAATGCGACACCACATTATGTATTCGATAGTACAGTCTAATACACTCGTCAAATACTCTTGAGATTCGACTCTTATGCACAGGATGGAAGTAGCCATTGCCTCTCGAGGAAGCAAACCCTTTGGTAATAGCCCTCAAAAAATCCAAGGCGTCTCTCAGGGAGCAATACGGCTCTTTCTTACTTTCTAAAAACTGGACGACATTGGATATGTTCTTTCTAATTGTAGAGAACACTCTGAAGAAAATTATGTAAACTCAACCGCAGTAATAGAGACTACTGGAAAATAATGTCGTGTGTATTCTACAGTGAGCAGTGAGATTTCAGACACTTTACAATGAGCAGTGAGATCTCAGACACTTTACTGCTTAAAAGTGAAAAAACGGCTGTAGGAGTTACCTTCATTCCTCTGGCCAACCTGTGCGCACCTACACTGAAAACATTAGAGACACGATTGCGTCCGCGCACTAGTTTGTAGTCTCCACGTGCCGGCACGCTATTACCCCACAAGCCCTCCCCCCCCCCCCCCTTCCCCACCCCTCCTCATATTTTACCAGTTAATCACATGTCCCAACAAACTATTATTTTCTTTGCATTCTCACAGGCAAAGCTCATAAGCAAGATAATTGTCACAGATAATACGTTTACTGTGACAGGTTACGTACAATTCTTTTCAGAAGTACAAACCTGACATTGGGTAAACGCTATCTTCTGGTGAGGCCGCAACACTCCAGTGTAAAGGTAATGGGCAGGTTAAAAAGCACAAATGTAAATGTTCCCTTCTGACACCCCCCCCCCCCCCTCACCCCCTCTACTCCATCGAAGCTCTCTATCGGAAGCCAGTGGTTAAGATATTCTACATCTACACCTGCGTCTACATTCACACACCTCAAGCCATCATACGCCGAGTGGCAAACGGTACCTTGTATCACATCCATCATTCCCTTTCCTGATCCAGTCGCAAATGGAGCAGAAGAGAGACGACTGTCTACAAACGATCCCCTATCGGCCTTATCTTGTCTTCACGGTCATTACGCGAAATCTAGGTTGGTGGCAGAATGATGATTCCGCATTCTGCTATAAGTGCAGCTTCTACATTCGTTCATAATCGCGTTTCGCAGAAAGGTCTTCTTCCTTGCAGGGATCCCCATTTGAGTTTACGAAGCATCTCAGTACCATTCGCGTGCTTTTCGAAGCACCTCCGTGAATGTTCCTATTATCCGACTTGGAAGGGAACCCAAGCAGTCCAGTGGCACTCACGAATGGGTCGCACAAGTACATTGTTTCCTTTATAGATGAACCATTCGCCTTCGTCCCAGCCGATCTTATGTGCTCATTCCAATTCGGGTCGCTTTGCAACATTACACCTCAGTACACCACTGATATTGCACATCAGAGGACTGTTTTTCCTACCCAGCTGCATTAACTTACATTTCCCCATGTGTACAGCACGTTTCCAATCGTCTTATCAGATACAAAAAATGGCTCTGAGCACTGTGGGACAACATCTGAGTTCAGCAGTCCCCTAGAACTTAGAACTACTTAAACCTAACTAATCTATGGATATCACACACATCTATGCCCAAGGCAAGATTCGAATCTGAGACCGTATCGGTCGCGCGGTTACAGACTGTAGCGCCTAGAACAGCTCGGCCACCCCGGCTGGCAGGTTAGAATCACTTCAATCGTGACTGAGTGTTATACTGTGTCGAAGTGAGTATGGTTTTTAATGGTTTTTAATCGTATATTTTGTGGAAGTTGCTTTTGTCTTTGTGTGTCGATTTTGTGCCATGTGTTTGGTAATCAGTGATCCTTCTGGTCCACCACGGCACCGCAATAGGCTTTATTTTAACAACTTGTTTGTTTAATGAGCTATAATTACATCTGTTCTTTCGTGCGCTTTCTACAAAGCAGCACAACAGTTTGATTCGGAATGCACAACGTGCTCTAGTTCGGCCGTTTGCAAGCAGCAGACGCAGTTAGTATGTTGAATAATTATCGTACAACCTCATGCATTGGTTAAACCCCTGTCCAGAATAGTGCATGCGTAGAATCGTAATGCCAATCTCACTGATGGTATTAATGCAAAGGAGATGATAGTATCAGTGTCTCACACCCACGTTTTCTGTGTTTCTTCTTGCTGTAGTTAAATTCTGTTCTGTTATATTTTCAAGTAATTCTTACTTACATATTTCTAGTCAGGCATCAGTTATGTGTAGTTCGGATGTGCAACCAAATACTTAGATACAATAAATAATCTACGTGAAAGATAAATTCTGTGGTGTTGATCTTACCCACTTACTACGGTTTCCAATCCTGAATTAAAAGTTACTTCATGCACGACATGGTGTGCTATTAAAGAAATTTGCATACTTGTAATTAAATTATTAAAGTAATTAAACTAATAATTCTCCAGCTCCATTTTTTTCTGAATGGTTAGGAAGGGCTTGGGGTGGTGGCGATCCTGAATTTATGAATTTTTATTATTATTTGTGTGAGAGAAGCAGCTACTAATGATAAAGTATATGGGTCGATGAGAAACGTCGTAAAGATAGTATTAAGTTACAGGTCTTACGGGACCAAACTGCTGAGGACATCGGTCCCTAAGCTTACGCACTACTTAATCTAACTAACTTATGCTAAGGACGAGACACACACCCATGCTCGAGGGAGGACTCGAACCTCCGGCGGGGGAAACAAACTTTGTTTTTATGTTACTAGGTATGTGTGAGTCATTGAAATGACCTCAGCCATGTTTCTGCGCAAATTCACTAGCTGGCAGGGCAGCGCTTAGCAACTCACTGTTTGGGTTCCAGGTGCATTAGTTAGGTGACACAATGGGTGCTGATTAAGAGCAAAAGAGTTCTGCGGTAAACTCCCCTAGTCAATCGTGGACAATGGTTAGGCAAGCATATGGATGCGGGGCACTTAGAGGAAGTCGTTTTTACGAGTGACACAAAAGAGTTTGTGAAGGAGATATTCAATGCGAAACGATCCCACCTGTTACACCACATAGCGATGCAAACGTGGAGCGTGCAAGGCAGCTACTGCAAGAAGACCATCGTTCAACAGTGGGTGCGATATCAGTAAAAATTTATATCATGATGTGTATCATTTGGTTTTATGCGAAGATTTAGATGAAAACTGGTGTTACCAGTATGACCCTCACACGAAGTGCCAAAGTGCTGAATGGCAGAGTCCTGGATTACCTCGAAAAAGTCAAATAACAATCTTGGAGAACAAAGATAGTGTTGGTACAATTCTTTGATTGTAAAAAAAATGTTCAAATGTATGTGAAATCTTATGGGACTTAACTGCCAAAGTCATTAGTCACTAAGCTTACACACTACTTAACCTAAATTATCCCAAGGACAAACACACACACACCCATGCCCGAGGGAGGACTCGATCTTCCGCGGGGATCAGCCGCACAGTCCATGAGTGCAGCGCCTTTGACCGCTCGGCTAATCCCGCGTGGCCTTTGATTGTAAATAATTAGTTCACGATGCTTATGTTTCTCCGTGTCAAAATTTGGGACCTTGCTGACTCGTCTCGAGTAGGATGCTGCGTTCTCGGAGTGCTATACAACAATGCAAGCAAATAATATTAATAGTTTTATTTCAATAAATTAGATTCACAATACTTTGGAATTCCAATAACGTGTCACAAGCGATGGGCGACATGCAACAAAGTCAGTGTCCTTTGCTATATACAGTGTTCATGCAAATTTGTCACTCAATTTGTGGATCACTAATAACTGCTATTGTAGCGTTCTCTGTTAGGACTGTCCGTATACTGCCCGAGTACTGAGCAGCTGAGGCTGGCAGAAGCGGTGCCTATATTCTCCTCTTGCAAAGTCCGCTCCTGTCGTGGTGCAGTCCTAATCAGCGCACCATTGGCCGATGTCATTTCACCGCCATCTCTGGTATTGCGTTCTTCGTCCTCGTTCCAGCTCTTGTAGTTACTCCAGAAACCTCCATCCCCCCCCCCCCCTCCCCCCGCCGCAAAAGCGACGGGCCGCCGTCGTGTAGGGAGTACGACCACGGCGAGGTAGGCAAGAGTGTAGGCAGCTGTGCTACAGGGGACGTCAAGCTTCCCGCCGCACCCCACCATCCGAACCTGCGCTCTGGCGGAAACGTCCCCTGGAAAACCACCAGAAGTGTACGTGTCCACCTCCTGCTGCCGTGAACCAGATGAAGAAGGCGGCGACTGCTGCTCCATTGGTAGGACTTGAGTAGGCGAAGGAGGCAAAATCTCTGTCTCCATAGGGTCGTCCCACGGGGTCGTGAGGACCCCCTCTGGCGACTCCTGTGTCTGCGCTGTTCTCTGGACCCGTGAATCTTGGGGAATAGAGATTGAAAGATTGCCTACACGACAGAGGCGACGTTGAGTTCGATGGTGGCGCTGAAAGCCATCTGGACCTGAAAGACGATACATGCAAGCGCTTAAGTCGACGGACGATCCCGCCTCGGGCCACCGTCTGCTGCCACTAAAAACTATGTAAAAAAAAAAAGAAAAACTATTATCATGCGGCGTGAAGAGATACTTGCGGCCTTCATTCGGCGCCGAACGCCGAGAAAGGCGGAGCAGGTTCAGCTGTGACCGATGGCGCCGACCGAGAAGCACTTCCGCTGGCGATGGTCTATCTCACGGGTGCGAACAATGAGGCGAGAAACAGTTCCAATGCTTAATCCCTGGTTTGTGCGGAGCGAAGTTCCACCGCCTGCTCCTTGAAAATTCTGACAAAATTTTCCGCTTCGCCATTTGACTGAGAATGGAACGGTGCACTAGTTAGATGCTGTGTGCCATTGCGTTCATAGAATGTTGCAAATTCTTTTGAGGTTAACTGAGGGCCGTTGCCTGACACTATTACTTCAGGTACATCTTCGAGGCAAAAACTCGATGACAACACCTGAAGTGTGCTACGTGACGTTGTCTAGTTCATTTTCACAGCAAAAGGAAACTTGCTATACGAGTCAACCACAATCAACAGCAAAATGTTCTAAAAAGACCCCACAAAGTTCAAAAATGTTCAAATGTGTGTGAAATCTTATGGGACTTAACTGCTAGGATCATCAGTACCTAAGCTTACTCACTACTTAACCTAAATTATCCTAAGGACAAACACACACACACACCCATGTCCGAGGGAGGCCTCGAACCTCCGCCGGGACTAACCGCACCGTCCATGACTGCAGCGCCTTAGGCTGCATTTTCTGAAATCTCATTTTGTTCGCTTTTGTTCGTTGCATCTGCTCGGGGCGTACGTCGTAAGACGTCCGTTTAGGTTCGTTGTTGACCGATTAACTCAGTTTTTTTATTACATAGGGCAGTTAATCCTCTGACCGAACATGCTGAGCTACCGTGCCGGCGATCGCTCGGCTAATCCCGCGCGGCTCCCGCAAAGTCTATGTGCACGCGTTACCCTGGTCACTGCGACTTGGGCCAAGCAAAGAATTCTTGTGCCAGAGCGGACTTATTTTCTGCACATGCGTGACTCTGTGACGTCATCTGTTCTGTTTGGGCTTCCATATCCTGTGAAGCACAGTGTTTCGTACGAACAATCCTCCAGAGGCGTTGGTGAAGTAACTGCAACATTTCTTTTTGCAAAGCTTTACAGACCAATACACGTGACTGTCCACTGTCATTCTCAATAAGAATCACACCCTTCTGTACAGCGAGGCTATTCCGACGTGCAAAGTATTGGTGCACTACGGAGTCCTTGATGCAATGCAAGGAACGAAGCCAAGATGTGTGAATATACTTGAGCAAAATGTTCAATTCTGGATCAGCTTCCGCGTCCTGTGCAATTGACTTATAGTTCAGCGGAAAAGACTGAAGTAATTCAGACTCCTGAGCATCGATGTGACAACAAGATGGAGCAGAAGCATCAAAGTCTGTATCAGGGCCAATCGGAAGACGTGAAACCGCGTCCGCATTACCATCTTGAGCTGTCGGACGATACACGATCTCGTACTGGTATTGAGAAAACAGCAAAGCCCATCTCTGAAATTTTGAGGCGGTTCGTACCGGAACCGGCTTCATGGGATGAAACAAGGTCTGTAAAGACTTGTGATCCGTTACTAAGTAGAATTTTCTACCTTACATATAGTAGTGAAATTTGGTGACACCGTGCACAACTGTCAAAAGCTTAATTAAAAAAATGGTTCAGATGGCTCTGAGGACTATGGGACTTAACTTCTAAGGTCATTAAGCCCCTAGAACTTATAACTACTAAAACCTAACTACCATAAGGACATCACACACATCCATGCCCGAAGCAGGATTCAAACCTGCGACCGTAGCGGTCGCGCAGTTCCAGACTGTAGCGCCTAGAACCGCTCGGCCACCTCAACTTGTGAATAGTTTCACTGAGCCTTGAGCAACTCTTTTGATGCGAAATCAATAGGCCTGTCTTTATCACTAATTCTGTGCATAAGCACTGCACCGATTCCGTAAGAGGAAGCGCAGTTTGCAATACAACTGGTTTGTTAGGATCAAAGTGAACTAACCATTGATCGCTGAGCAATGCATCATTAAGTTTTCGACAAGGTACTTGGGACTTATCTGTCCAAACAAAGGGGACATTCTTGTGACGCAAACGATGCAATGCATCTGAGATTTGTGCAGCATTCGAATATAGCAGTTTATTTTACCTAATGCTGACTGCAATTCTGTGATATTTCAAGGAACTGGCAAGTCTCCTATGGCTAACAAATGCGACTGAAGAGTATGTACAGCTTGACTGCAACTCAGGTTTAAAACAAATCACACTTGTCCAGTCTACATTTTAGTCTTTTATCAGACAACACACGAAACAAAGCACGCAACTTACCAATGTGATCTTCAGGTGTACAACCTGCTACGAGAATATCGTCCAAATAGTTTGAACACTTTGGCGCTTGAGCAGTCAGCTGTTCTAAATATCGTTAAAAAATGGCGGTTGCGGAAGTGCTACCAAAAGGCAAACGCCCCAAGGAGTATTGACTACACACACACACACTTGAGATTCTTCATCGAGTGGTATTTGAAGATACGTGTCGCACAAATCAGTTTTTGAAAGGTAGCGACAAGCGCCCAATCTGTCCATAAGATCGTCTGGGCATGGCAACGGTTAAGTATCAATCACAGTTTGTAGGTTGACCGTAGACTTAAAAGTCAACACAGACGTGAATGCTTGCTGAAGGTTTAGGCAACAAAACCAGTGGACCTGCCCGTTGAGTAGCTTGTGTAGGCGGAATAGCTCCACTATCTTGCAGATTCTTTAACTTCAGAGCAACTTAGTCCAGTTAGGAAACGGGAACAGTTTTCTCTTCAGAAAAGAGTTCCGACAATTCCTTTAGCAAGCTAGCTACACTGTCTATTGCACTGAATGCAGACACTGGCAACACATTGTCCTGAATTTGAAAGCCAAATAAATCAAAAGAATCAAGACCAAATATGTTCTCACACCCGCGTGATTGTAGCACTGTAAAAGTCACTGTTTGTTTATAGGAGCGATATATGGCAGGCAAAGTGCATATTCTGAGAAGGGGAATGTCTCGTCCATTCTAAGCTGTCAGTTGCGTGCTAGTTTCAGAATGGCGTGGGGAGCCCAGCTGTTCATATGTCTCACGATTTAGCAATGTGACAGAGGCACTCGTGTCCAACTGAAATTTCAAGCTTTTCCCGCAAACAAGCAAATGAACAAAAAGTTTGTTTTACTGGTGTGACACTGTAGAGACTGCACGAGTGCTGGTTTTGCTAACGCCCATTTCAGACTTTGAGCATACTGCATTAATGACATGGACCTTGTGACTAGATTTTTGTGAGTGGGCCGAATTCTTATGTTCGTTCCGTTGCAAACATGCGGATTGCAGATGTCCTTTCCTATCACAATCTTAACACTGAGCTTGTCGGGAGGGGCAGTCTTGGCATTTGTGCTGTATATAACATTGAGGGCAAGACTTAATTCTTACATGGCGTGGGAAATTGTTTACTCGGCGTGGCTAACTCACACCGCCAATGAGAAGTGGGGCGATCGCAAGCAAGGGATTCAACCTGACAAATAGCTGGCGGCTCAAATGTATGAGCTATCAAGGCACAAGAAGCGTTATTTCCACTATCTGCTGAAATGATGGATGGGACTGTTTCTGTGGTATCAGTAGCAACGATACCACGGCGTAAGTGCAAGTTCGTAAGTTGGCACTACGAGACACCGACGACAGAGCCCTCTAGCCTGCGTTGTGGAGCTCTACGTGCGTCGCACCGGATTCAGCCCATTTGATTCCGAGGAAACGGCCTAGCAACATTGTTTCTATTGCGCGGTGGGCGAACCACTACTTGTACGCAAAGTTAAGTAAAGGTGATTTTAGTTCACACTGCAGTGCCGAGAGTTTTACCTCACCTGCTCCTACTCGCTTTCGTCATTCGCCGGCCGCGTTGTCTCGCGGTTCTAGGCGCGCAGTCCGGAACCGTGCGACTGCTACGGTCGCAGGTTCGAATCCTGCCGCGAGCATGGATGTATGTGATGTCCTTAGGTTAGTTAGGTTTAAGTAGTTCTAAGTTCTAGGGGACTGATGACCACAGAAGTTGAGTCCCATAGTGCTCAGAGCCATTTGAACCATTTTTTTTTTTTTTTTCGTCATTCCGGCAATCTTTTAAGTTTTCAGCAACAGACCCACACGCCGCCTTCCAGGCGGGATACAAAAGTTTCAAAAACTGTTCTCCGAGTTTGACAACAGGTACCCTGTACACGATCGCAGCACGCAACGTATCATCTGAATATAAAACACTTCAAGCACATCTGAATTGGCATTTCCTTGTCATACCCTGCAAATCTGTTACCCACTCACTATAAATTTGTTCTGTTTTTTGCAGCTAAAGAATTGATACCTAGCTACCACCACATTTACTTGTTGGTCATAATAGTTAGCGAAGTACTAACCTGGTCTTAACTAAGTTCATTCAGAGTGGCGTTAGGAAAAAGTGTTTGAATGAGGCGGAACACTGCACTTCCTACCCTTGATAATAGAAAGGGAGGTTTCACAGCACCTGGTACATTGTGGGCAATGGTATGGGCTTAAAACTGTGACAACATCTCGAGCCATTCCTCTTCTCGGTCACGAAATTGTCTAAAAGTCAGAGTAGCAGTTGCAGTAGGCGGTGCTTGTTCCGTTGGGTGTTCAGCCTTGGCCAGTAGCTGGTGCTCCTTGTTGAGTAGTGCAGAAATCTGCTGCGTCTGGAACTGAAACATCTGCATTACCTGTGTGGCATCCAACGCTTGCGGCTGCGGCGCCTGAGTAGGGGGCGGGACGGGTGGGGTGAGCATGATGGAACACACAAATGCAACAGACAGACAAAATAATGGCAAAAGCCAAGAAATTTTCTGCAACGACCCACTGGAAACACTGTTAAGCAAAACCGACAAGAAACTGTTAAATCGAAGTAGTGCCCCTACAAAGTAAAGACAAGAGAGAATTAATAAGGCACCCGGGAAAGAAACCGAAACAAAAATTCGGAGGCCGCCAGGCACTGAATGCGGCGGCTACCCGTCGCCATGTGTGGGGTCCTCACCACTAATCTAGTATAGGATGCCTAAAAGATGCTGCGTTCTCGGAATACTATACAACAATTCAAGCAAGTAACATAAATAGTTTTACTTCAATAAATCCGATTGACAAAACTTTGGAATTACAATAACGTGTCGCGAGCGATAGGCAACATGCAACCAAGTCAGAGAACTTTGCTAAATATAGTGTTCATGTAAGTTCGTCACACAGTTTGTGGATCACTAATAACTGCTATCGTAGCCAGGGGCGCCGACGTATAAAACTTATTGGGGGGCCCATACTGGGGGTCTTGCCCCGGGAAATTTTCTAAATTTTAGATGAAAAATAGAGCGTTTTCAAAGGCTTTTAAACATTTTATAATCATATGGTCAACATCAGAACCCCGAAAACTGGACTCTCGATAACTCGACACTCCGGGAAACTTGACAAACCTGACACATTTTTTGGCTTTGAAAAAAGAAACAAAACAAACACGCACAGTATTTTCGTCAAAAGCTAATTTAACTTGCAGTATTAATTATGCTTATAGACTATTACATTGTAGTGAATATATAGCTCTGAAAAGACTGAAATTATATTTAAATAAATACTAAAACTATCATTAAAAGAATAAAGCATAGAATATTGCTGTCGCCCAGTAGTAGCACTTTGATTATGAGTGAAATAGGTAATTTAAGCTTACTATGAATAAGGCTCAGGGTTCATTAAATAAAAACTATATCTCAAGGACATGCTTTAATACAGTTAATAAATTTAATACAGTATGCTTAATACTTTCAGGAAAAAGGTATGTAAATAGCGGGCTGTAATTGGGACTTAACACCCTAAAAATATTTACGTATTGGGAAATAATTAATATAGTACTGTAGTAATATAGTAATACAGTACTAAACTAGTACTAATATTTCTAAACTGAAAATTTACCATTATTTATGCACTTAATTCTCTGTTTTAAAAATACTTCTAATATTGCTCTAAGTGCCATTATTATGGCTAGAGGGTCTTTCGAAAGGTGCAATTGTTGACCTACTGACTGGATTACTGAATATGAAGTCGATGACTGGCTGGATATCCAATTCATCCAAAACATCTCGGTGGGCATGAAGAACAGCCAAGTTGTTCAATCGCTTCTGTCCCATTGTTGATCGAAGATATGACTTCAGACCTCTAAGGGCGCCAAATGACCGTTCTTCTGTTGCTGTCGTGATTGGAACTACTTGTAGAAGCTTACTGCACTTCACTACTTCACATAACATTTCTCCAATTGCAGGCTCCTGTGTAATGTACTTTCACGCTTGTTTTTTAAGACCAGCGATATTGCCTAACACATTCAAGTATAAGCACAGTCTTTCAATGTCTAGGTCATTTTTTAAAAACTAGGTTGATTTTGCCAAATTTGTTTCACAACTGTTTACTAAAAGCAAGCACTCTTGTTTAACTGTAATGAACTGTGGGAATCAATTTGAGGCAACACGCTCAGTAATGCAAGATTGCACCGTTTCACAAATTTCAAAGTAAATTGCTTTGTAGTATTCCTTTGAGGTTTTGAAAGTGTGCAATGAGTTGGCTTAATTGTTTTCATACTTCTTCGGTATACTTCGATTCCGAGGAAGCGAAGGATCGTCAATTTGTGAAGGTTTTTATTTTAAACACAATTTCGAAAAGTGTTCAAAACTATCACGCCTTCCATTCAATATAGAAGTCAAGCCCTCATATTTTTTCCAGATCAGCTACACATAGATGAGGGAATTGAATTTTTTCATTTACATCCTCTACAGGGTTCATTGCATGTCAATAAAGACGTAAAAAGAAATGTCTTGAATAGTAACATTGACTCAAGGTAGCCTGCAGTTTTGTCTTCTGCAGCAAATATTTCAAAAAAACTCTAGAAGTTCTTCAAAGTAGTTCAATAATCACAAGATACTAGATGCTAGCATAGTCCACTGAGTTGGGCAAAGAGGTCGTAGACCAGCTTTGTCGATGACGCTGTCACAGCATATGCTTCTGAAAAATCCCATCCTTTTGTTGGATTCCATTACGGTTCTTATCAAGCCTTTGGCTGAAGCCATAAAATCCCTCATAGACTTAAGATGGCGGAGACTGTCTACAACTGCCAAGTCTAAACTGTGAGCAGTGCAGTGCACACTACGCGCTTACGGTTGTATATCCAAAACAAACTATTTTAGTCCTTTGAACTTACCTCTCATATTCGAGGCACCATCATAGCACTGTCCTCTTAAGTTATCCATTGACAAATCAAAACAAGCAAAAATGTCTTTTAAAGTACTAAACAGAGTTTGTGATTCACTGTTGGGTGTCTCATATAAGCCAATAAATTGTGCATTGATGATTAAGGAGTAATCGACAGTACGAATACAAAATGACACATGTTCATGTATCGTGATCTCGTCCGGAAGATTGTGGGACGTCCACTTATACCCCAAACGCCCTAACCAATCTTTTAACTCAGGTATGTCATTCTTTCAGAGTTCCAAAAACTGAAAAAAATTGAGTTTACATCTTCGTGCCCTCTCATAGTTAGTTTTTGTTGGCATAGAAATTGCAGGGTAGTAAAAATTGCCTCGAGAGCTAAATGGCCTTTCTTCATATCACTATCTAACTGTTCATTCAACTGGGAGGCCACACTTCGGTTAGTGACAGAATTTAGTTTCAGAACACGTTCTTCATGTGTAAATGTATTTTCATGAAGATGGAATTTTTCCAAAGAAGTTTTCCAGTTAGAAAGCCCTTCGGAAATAAATGCATCTTCTTTTTTTGAAGAAAGCTGTTGTAAATTTTTGGCATCTGCCTCTTTGTAAGTTTTGCAAAAACCCTTTTTCGGTAGATGATTCATATTCTAGCCATGTATATTTGATCAACCAAGACTTCTGAAATGATATTCCATTACCAGATTGTCCTTGTTTCGGCTGTGACCGATTCTCGCCTGAAGACAACGAAGCAAGACAACACAATAATTGTTGGAGGTTGACTTGCAGTATCACAACTTCCAAGCGCACCTTTTTGGTAACAAGTATATCCATTGCGAACTTAAATCACAATACACTAAAAGACTAAAGTAAACGAATAAAATATAGTCATATAAAATAGTCCACTAAACACTAAAGTCGGAACACTAAACACGTCTGCAGCATGCAATGAATGAAACTATCCACACTGAACCACTACGACAGGAGGGTGGGCTTTATACAGGGTGGTCCATTGATCGTGACCGGGCCAGATATCTCAGGAAATAAGCGTCAAACGAAAAAACTGCAATGAATAAAACTTGTCTAGCTTGAAGGGTGAAACCAGATGTCGATATGGTTGGCCCGATAGATGGCGCTGCTATAGGTCAAACGGATATCAACTGCGTTTTTTTTAAGTAGGAACCCCCATTTTTATTACATATTCGTGTAGTAAGTAAATAAATGAATGTTTTAGTTGAACCACTTTTTTCGTTTTGTGATAGATGGCGCTGTAATAGTCACAAACATTTGTTTTTTTAAATTGAAATACAGAACGTAGGTACGTTTGAACATTTTGTTTCGGTTGTTCCATTGTGATACATGTACCTTTGTGAACTTATCATTTCTGAGAACGCATGCTGTTACAGGGTGATTATCTGTAAATGCCGCATTAATGCAATAAATGCTCAAAATGATGTCCGTCAACCTCAATGCATTTGGCAATATGTGTAACGACATTCCTCTCAACAGCGAGTAGTTCGCCTTCCGTAATGTTCGCACATGCGTTGACAATCTTCTGACGCGTGTTGTCAGGCGTTGTCGGTGGATCACGATAGCAAATATCCTTCAACTTTCCCCACAGAAAGAAATCTGGGGACGTCAGATTCGGTGAACGTGCTTCGACGACCGATCCACCTGTCATGAAATATGCTATACAAAACCGCTTCAACCGCATGCGAGCTATGTGCCGGACATCCATCATGTTGGAAGTACATCGCCATTCTGTCACGCAGTGGAATATCTTGTAGCAATATCTGTAGAGCATTACGTTGGTAATTAGCATACATCGCACCATTTAGACTGCCATCGATAAAATGGGGGCCAATTATCCTTTCTCCCACAATGCCGCACCGTACATTAACCCGGCAAGGTCGCCGATGTTCCACTTGTCGCAGCAATCGTGGATTTTCCGTTGCCTAATAGTGCATATTATGCCGGTTTACGTTACCGCTGTTGGTTAATGATGCTTCGTGGCTAAATAGAACGCGTGGAAAAACCTCTCATCGTCCCGTAATTTCTCTTGTGCCCAGTGGCAGAACTGTACACGACGTTCAAAGTCGTCGCCATGTAATTCCTGGTGCACAGAAATACGATACGGGTGCAGTCGATGTTGATGCAGCATTCTCAACACCGACGTTTTTGAGATTCTCGCGCTATTTGTCAGCTACTGACGTCCGGATTAGCCGCGATAGCAGCTAAACCACCTACTTGGGCATCAGCATTTGTTGAAGGTCGTGGTTGACGTTTCACATGTGGCTGAACACTACCTGTTTCCTTAATTAACGTAACTATCTGGAGAACAGTCCGGACATTTGGATGATGTCGTCCAGGATACCGAGCAGCATACATAGCACACGACCGTTGGGCATTTTGGTCACAATAGCCATACAACAACACGATATCGACGTTTTCCACAATTGGTAAACGGTCTGATAATGTAACACGAAGCAAGTACCTTCCGCACTGGCGGAATGTTACGTGATATCACGTACTTATACGTTTGTGACTATTACAGCGCCATGTATCACAGAGCGAAAAAAGTTTTTCCAACTAAAACATTCATATTTCTTTACGTACTACACGAATATGTAATAAAAACGGGGTTCATATTTAAAAAAAAACTAAGTTGATATGCGTTTGACCTATGGCAGCTCCATCTAGCGGGCCAACCATAGTGCCATCTGGTTTACCCCTTCAAGCTAGACAATTTTCGTTCCTTGTAGTTTTTTTCGTTTGATGCTTATTTCGTGAGATATTTGGCCAGCTCACTATCGGTGGACCACCCTGTATAGCCGCGGCGTCGTAATGTCTCTAAGCGTGAAGGCGATGCAAGGCAGATGGTTCCAGGCTCTTCTGCTCCAGTCCACCGCGGCTGCAGCGCTGGCCCGCTGACGCCAGACTTAAACTGAAGGTTCGTGCACCGGGACAAGTTCTAAGTGTGGCCGCAACACTGACACACTATCACAATTCACACTACTCGTATTCAGCTAACATGCTTACTGCTACAATAATTATTTGCTTTAACTCATCACTGAATGTATCTTAAAAGGTAACCATCGTCAAACAAGGAACAAGGAAAATAAAATATTCCAACATAATTTTGTGATTTTACAAAACATAATATAACTACTAATTTTCTTAAATTGTTAGGGAGGCTGACTCCCCCCCCCTCCCAAAAAAAACAGTTTTTGAGGGGGCTGGGGCCATCTAGGGGGCCCATGGAGTCGGCGCCTGTCATCGTAGCACTCTCTGCTTGGTTTTTCCGTATACTGTCTGTGTACTGAGTGGTCGAGGGTGACGGTAGCGGTGCTTATATTTTCCTCATGCAGAGGCCTTCTCTTCTCTTGCGTTCTTCATCTTCATTCCAGCACTTGTGGTTACGCCAGAACACAAACAGTGAACTAAACTCTTTATATTGAAGTCCTAAACTTTTAAGACAGACCATTCGTCCTTGCCAGCCTCATTTATGGCATTCTCAGGACTGGTTCTTACTGCATGATTATGCAAGACCCTATACTGCTTTATCTGTTACCAAGTATATGGCCAGACATTCTGTTATTTCCGTTCCACATCCGCCATATTCACTTGATCTCTCACCTCGCGATTGTTTCTTGTTCCAGTCAGCGAAAAGGTGATTGAAAGGAAAGCTTCATCAGGACATCGCAGACATCCAACGGGCTGTGAAAAATGACCTAACAAGCCATCGTTTCTTCCAAGAACGGAATTTGTGCCTGTGAGCGAACTTTCAGGTAAAGTCTGGCGCTGGCGGGTGGTTAGACAATCAGCGAAAGAACACCCCTAGTTTCTGCTACTAATAAGGCAAGCACACCGTTAGCTTGTTAGATACTTTTACGAGCTTCAAACAGGAGCAACTTATTTTCATTTATCTCTGTAGTTACTAGTTTATTTTTGTAATTTCTTGCGTGTTCGAGTGCTTACTAGGTACAACTTTTCATTTCAATAACAGTGTAGTGTACAGTACCGCCCTTACCATCAACCGTTGTATCGACCCTCGTATCGTACAGGCTTTTGTTTGTTTGGTTACAACAACAAAAAATGGTTCAGAGCACTATGGGACTTAACATCTTAGGTCATCAGTCCCCTGGAACTTAGAACTACTTACACCTAACTAACCGAAGGACATCACACACATCCATGCCCGAGGCATGATTCGAACCTGCGACCATAGCAGTCCCGCGGTTCATGAGTGCAGCGCTAGATTGGTTAGAACAGCTCAGTGTCGGTTAGACCGTCAGTGAGAGAGCACTTCGATTTCCTGCTACTAATAATTCGAGTACACCGATCGTTTGTTGTATATTTTTACTGGCTTCAAACAGTAGCGACTGCAGTAATGGATAGGAACTGTGATTGTTGTGCACAGATGCGAGCTGAGTTGGCGACCCTTCGCTCACAGCTGCAGGCTGCATTGGCTTCCGTGACACAGGCTTGCGGCTGCTGCCAAGGGTCGTCACTGTGGGGGATTGAACGCGGTGATGCGAGGGACGTCGAGCACGTCCCGTGTGCCCTCCGATCAGTCCACTGCTGCGACCGCGCCAGGTACTGCCTGCACTGAGGTTGACCCCTCACCTGTGGCCGAGTAGGAAATAAAAAAAAATGGTTCAAATGGCTCTGAGCACTACGGGACTAAACTGCTATGGTCATCAGTCCCCTAGAACTTAGAACTACTTAAACCTAACTAACCAAAGGACATCACACACATCCATGCCCGAGGCAGGATTCGAACCTGCGACCGTAGCAGTCGCACAGTTCCGGACTGCGCGCCTAGAACCGCGAGACCACCGCGGCCGACAGTAGGAAATCATTCCAAAGTCTGTCAGGCAGCGAAAAACTTTCCGAGGGGCCGATCGGAGGGCCTGCCCAGTTCGTTTGACGAACAGGTTTCGGCGTTATCTGTGGCTGACGATGCTCTGAGCCAGATTCAGTGGTCCACCCTGATCCAGAGGAAGCTTCTCGGTCAGCAAGGTCTGGGCATTCACAGAGGGTATGTTTGCTGGTAGTTGGGAGCTCCAACGTTGGGCGCGTAATGGGGCCCCTTAGGGACATGGCTGCCAAAGAGGCGAAGGAAGCCAGTGTGCACTCCTTGTGCATTCCGAGGGGGGAGTCAATCCGGATATGGAAAGGGTGCTTCCGGATACCATGAAGAGTAGGGTGCAGCCAAATGTAGGTGGTGGCTTATGTCAGTATCAATGACTTGTATCGCTTTGGATCGGAGCAGATTCTGTCTGGTTTCGGGCGGCTAGCGGAAATGATGAAGACTGCCAGTCTTGCTTCCGAGATTAAGGCGGAGCTGACCATCTGCAGCATCGTCGATAGAACCGACTGTGGTTTGATGCAGAACCGATTGGAGGGTCTGAATCAGAAGCTCAGTCGGTACTGTGACCGTGTAGGCTGCAGATTCCTTGACTTGCGCCATCGGATGGTGGGTTTCCGGGTTACGCTTAATAAGTCAAGAGACCACTACACACAGGAGGCGGCTACACGGGTAGCGGGAGCTGTGTGGAAGGGAACTGAGTGGCTTTTTAGGGTAGAGGGTCTCAGGAAACCACAGAAAAGGCGTCCATCAGAAAGTGGCCAGGTAAAAGACAGTAAGGTAGTTGTAGAAACGATTGGTATTGTAGTTGTAAATTGTCGTAGCTATGTTCGGAAAGAACCAGAGCTCCAAGCCATAATAGAAAACACTGAAGCTCAAATAGTTGTAGATACAGAGAACTGGGTAAAGCCCGAAATAAATTTTATCAAACGATCTAACAAAGAAGGGATAGATTATACTTGGAAGGAGAAACAGCATTGGTCGTATTTTTTTGTTTTATTATCCGCAAAATCGATTTTCGGTCACTTAGTGACCATCCTCAGTGCTGTAATATACCATGTAGATTGGTAGACACTGGCATCAACAAGCTTAGAGCGATCATAAAAACTGAGCTCAGTTTATGTGATCGCTCTATGCCATAATAATAATAATAATAAAAAATACGACCAATGCTGTTTCTCCTTCCAAGTATATCCATTATCTGGTCGTGGTGCACAGAACACTCCATGGAGTCGCCAATCAATAAAGGATAGATTAAATACGGTTGGAGGTGGATTATTTATTGCTGTCAGAGGTAGTTCGCCTCGTAGCGAAATTGAAGTAGATACACTCCTGGAAATTGAAATAAGAACACCGTGAATTCATTGTCCCAGGAAGGGGAAACTTTATTGACACATTCCTGGGGTCAGATACATCACATGATCACACTGACAGAACCACAGGCACATAGACACAGGCAACAGAGCATGCACAACGTCGGCACTAGTACAGTGTATATCCACCTTTCGCAGCAATGCAGGCTGCTATTCTCCCATGGAGACGATCGTAGAGATGCTGGATGTAGTCCTGTGGAACGGCTTGCCATGCCATTTCCACCTGGCGCCTCAGTTGGACCAGCGTTCGTGCTGGACGTGCAGACAGCGTGAGACGACGCTTCATCCAGTCCCAAACATGCTCAATGGGGGACAGATCCGGAGATCTTGCTGGCCAGGGTAGTTGACTTACACCTTCTAGAGCACGTTGGGTGGCACGGGATACATGCGGACGTGCATTGTCCTGTTGGAACAGCAAGTTCCCTTGCCGGTCTAGGAATGGTAGAACGATGGGTTCGATGACGGTTTGGATGTACCGTGCACTATTCAGTGTCCCCTGGACGATCACCAGAGGTGTACGGCTAGTGAAGGAGATCGCTCCCCACACCATGATGCCGGGTGTTGGCCCTGTGTGCCTCGGTCGTATGCAGTCCTGATTGTGGCGCTCACCTGCACGGTGCCAAACACGCATACGACCATCATTGGCACCAAGGCAGAAGCGACTCTCATCGCTGAAGACGACACGTCTCCATTCGTCCCTCCATTCACGCCTGTCGCGACACCACTGGAGGCGGGCTGCACGATGTTGGGGCGTGAGCGGAAGACGGCCTAACGGTGTGCGGGACCGTAGCCCAGCTTCATGGAGACGGTTGCGACTGGTCCTCGCCAATACCCCAGGAGCAACAGTGTCCGTAATTTGCTGGGAAGTGGCGGTGCGGTCCCCTACGACACTGCGTAGGATCCTACGGTCTTGGCGTGCATCCGTGCGTCGCTGCGGTTCGGTCCCAGGTCGACGGGCACGTGCACCTTCCGCCGACCACTGGCGACAACATCGATGTACTGTGGAGACCTCACGCCCCACGTGTTGAGCAATTCGGCGGTACGTCCATCCGGCCTCCCGCATACCCACTATATGCCCTCGCTCAAAGTCCGTCAACTGCACATACGGTTCACGTCCACGCTGTCGCGGCATGCTACCAGTGTTAAAGACTGCGATGGAGCTCCGTATGCCACGGCAAACTATCTGACACTGACGGCGGCAGTGCACAAATGCTGCGCAGCTAGCGCAATTCGACGGCCAACAGCGCGGTTCCTGGTGTGTCCGCTGTGCCGTGCGTGTGATCATTGCTTGTACAGCCCTCTCGCAGTGTCCGGAGCAAGTATGGTGGGTCTGACACACCGGTGTCAATGTGTTCTTTTTTCCATTTCCAGGAGTGTAGTTCGTGTGAAACGGTATGGGTAGAGGCTATACCTGACAATCGAACTGAACTATTAATTGGATCGTTTTACCGACCCCCCGACTTAGAAGATATACTTGCTGAACAGTTCAAAGAAAACTTGAATCCCATTTCAAATAGGTACCCCAACCATATAATTCTAGTCGGTGGTGACTTCAATCTACCCTCTACATTCTGGAAAAACTATACGTTTAAAGCCGGCGGCAGGCATAAAACGTCTTCCGAAATTTGTAGTGAATGCTTTCTCAGAAAATTATTTTGAACAATTAGTTCATGAGCCCACTTGAAGCGTAATTGTTTGCGAAACTATACTTGACCTTTTAGCAACAAATAATCCTGGAGAAATAGTGAGTATTGTGACGAATACAAGGATTAGCGACCACAAGGATGTTGCTGCTAGGCTGAATACCGTAAAACCTACAACCATCAAAAGCAAACTAAAAGTATATCTATTTAAAAAAGTTCATAAAAAGATCTTATCGCCTTTTTAAGAGAGAGTTCACTCCTTCCGATCTGATCATGTAAGTGTAGAAAGGTTGTGGAATGTTTTCAAAGAGATAATATCGGTAGAAATTGAGAGATATATAGCACATAAATTAATAAGTGATGGTACTGATCCCCCATGTTACACAAAACGGGTCAGATCTTTGTTACAGATACAACGAAAAAAGCATGCAAAACTTATAAGTAAGCAAAATCTCCAAGATTGGCAAAGTTTGACAGAAGTTAGAAATATGCGAGATGCTTTTAATAATGTCCACAACGAAATCCTGTCTCGAAATCTATCAGAAAACCTAAAGAGATACTGGTCATACATAAAGTACACCAGTGGCAAGATGCACTGAATACCTTCACTGCGCAATAACAACGGTGAAGTCACTGACGACAGTACCACTAAAGCAGAGTTATTATACACGGTTTTTTGAAACTCCTTCACCAAAGAAGACGAAGTAAATATTCCCTAATTCCAATCAAGAACAACTACCAAGATGAGGAACATACAAGTATATATCCTAGGTGTAACAAAGCAGCTTAAATCACTTAATAAAAGCAAGGCCTCCGATCCAGATTGTATACCAGTAAGGTTCCACTCAGAGTATGCTGAAAATAGCAATTATATACAACCACTCGCTCACAGAAAGATCTGTATCTAAGGACTGGAAAATTGCTTCAGTCACACCAATACCCCAAAAAGGGAAGTAGGAGTATTCCGCTGAATTACAGGCCTATATCACTAACGTCGATTTGCAGTAGGGTTTTGGAACATATACTATATTCGAACATTATGTAGTACCTCGAAGATAACTATTTATTGACACATAGTCAGCACGGATTAAGAAAATATCGTTCTTGTGAAACACAACTAGCTTTTTATACTCATGGAGTAATGAGTGCTATCGCTAGGGGATGTCAAATTGATCCCATATTTTTAGATTTCCAGAAGGCTTTCGACACCGTTCGTCACAAGCGTCTTCTAACCAAACTGCGTGCCTACGGAGTATTGCCTCAGTTGTGCGACTGGTTTCGTGATTTCCTGTCAGAAGGGTCACATTTCGTAGTAATAGACAATCCTCGAGTAATATCCGGCGTTCCCCAAGGAAGTGTTTTGGGCCCTCTATTGTTCCTGATCTATATTAACGACATAGGAGACAAGCTGAGTAGCCGTCTTAGATTGTTTGCAGATAATGCTGTCATTTACAGTCTTGTAAATTCGTCAGATGATCAAAACGACGTACAAAATGATTTAGATACCTGTATGGTGCGAAAAGTGGCAATCGACCCTGAATAAAGAAAAGTGTGAAGTTATTCACGTGAGTACTAAAAGAAATCCACTAAATTTCGATTAAGCGGTAAGTCACATAAATCTGAAGTCTGTAAACTCAGCTAATTAGTTAGGGAATACAATTAAAATAACCTAAACTGGAACAATCATATAGATAATATTGTGGGTAGAGCAATCCAAAGACTGCGATTCAAAGGCAGAACACTTAGAAGGTGCAACCGGTCTACTAAAGAGACTGCTTACAGCACGCTTGTCTGCCCTACTCTGGAGTACTGGTGTGCGGTGTGGGATCCGCATCAGGTGGGACTGGCATCGAAAAAGTACAAAGCACGACAGCTAGCTTTCTATTATTGCAAGAGAGGGGAGATAGTGTCACAGACATGATACGTGAATTGGAGTATCAATCATTAAAACAAAGGTGTTTTTCGTTGCGACGAGATTTTCTCATGAAATTTCAATCACCAGCGATTGTACTGGCCCAGAAACTGAACCATTTGTCAGGTATTCGAGGAATGCTGTGGAAAGTATCCTCAACACGCGGCTAAAGAAAGGTGAAAACATGTCCAGGTGCTGTGCCGTTGTGCAGCAACTCCTCGTTAAATATGTCGTACTTCGAGGGCTACGTGGCCTTGTAAAACAGATCAGACACGAACTGTGGCGGAACTAACATCAGACTTTAATGCTGGGCAGAGTACAAGAGTGTCTGAACACACAGTATCCAGAACACTCCCAACGATTAGCTGCCGCAGCCAACACCCATGAATGTGCTAACGTCAAGACGACGCCATCGGCAGCTACGACTGAAATGGGCACGTGACCATCGATAATCGACGATGGCGCAGTGGCAGAGCCTTGCATGGTCCGATGAATCCCAATACTTTCTGCGTCATAACGATGAGAGAGCGCAAATCCATCGTCTTCCACGGAAACAGCTCCTTGACACCTATACTGCAGGACAGAGGCAACCTGGCGGAAGTTCCATAATGCTCTCGGGAACGCCGTGGGCGTCCATGGGACCACATGACCTTGTTCAAAGCACCATGTCGGCTAAGGTGTATCGTACACTGGCTGCAGACCATGTACACAAGTTCATGATAGTCATGTTTCTCGGTGACAGTGGATGTTTTCAACAAGATAATGCCCTATTTCACAACGCTAAGAGTGTGATGGAGTGGTTCGAGAAACACAGTGACGAATTCCAATTGATGTGCTGGCCCCACAGCTCGCTAGAACTTAACGCTGTCGAACATATCTGGGATGAGACTGAAAGTGGCGTCAGAGTTCATCGCACTCTCCTCGAAATTAACGGGAATTATCTGACTTCCCAATGTGAATGAGGTGCCAACTCCCTCCAGCAACCTACCAAGGCCTCGTAGCTTCCATGCCATGGCGTGTAGTCGCTGTTATCCGTGCCAGAGGTGGACATAGTGGCTATTCTGTATGTGGTCATAGTGTACTGGCTGATCAATATAAATCTGCATATACATATCTGCTCTACAATTTAAGTACCTGGTAGAAGGTTTATCCAATCCCTTTACAGTATTTCTCTACTGCTCTACTCTCGAACAGCGCGAGGGAGAAACGAAACCTTTCCTTGCTAGTTCTAAATTGTCTTACTTCATTACGATGATAATTTCTTCCTTCATAGGTTGGTGTCAAATATTTTACGTTCGGAGGAGAAAGTTAGTGATTGCAACTTCGTGAGAAGACCTCACCGCAACGAAACGCCTTTAATGATTGGGAGACCTACTCGCGTATCCTTTCGTCGACTGTTTCGAAATAGTACAAAACAAACTGGCTGTTTTCAGATGAAAGACTTGCTTGTTCAAAGCTGCTTACTCCATTTATTCAATTAAGAATGCATTTACCAAACACTACTGTCTGTGAGTCAATTTTGTCACTATTTGTCTTCAATGTAGTCCTCGAGATACTTAACACTGAAAGCATTTAATTGTAATCGCACTACTATCAAACCCACAAAATTTGGTTTAGCGTAAATTCTCTTCTGCCGTTTGATCTGCACGGATTGATCCCTATCATTTTACTGATAGTAATGGTACGATAATCATACGACAATTGCATTAGCGTAAATCGGCTGTTGCCGTCTGATGTGTATCTAGTAATCACTGTAACGACAAACTGTTCAGGGAATTGTTATTTAATCCTAATTTGTTGCTTTTACTGATTCTATCTGCACTCCTGGAGATGGAAAAAAGAACACATTGACACCGATGTGTCAGACCCACCATACTTGCTCCGGACACTGCGAGAGGGTTGTACAAGCAAGGATCACACGCTTGGCACAGCGGACACACCAGGAACCGCGGTGTTGGCCGTCGAATGGCGCTAGCTGCGCAGCATCTACATCTACATCTACATGACTACTCTGCAATTCACATTTAAGTGCTTGGCAGAGGGTTCATCGAACCACAATCATACTATCTCTCTACTATTCTACTCCCGAACAGCGAGCGGGAAAAACGAACACCTAAACCTTTCTGTTCGAGCTCTGATTTCTCTTATTTTATTTTGATGATCATTCATACCTATGTAGGTTGGGCTCAACAACATATTTTCGCATTCGGAAGAGAAAGTTGGTGACTGAAATTTCGTAAAAAGGTCTCGCCGCGACGAAAAACGTCTATGCTGTAATGACTTCCATCCCAACTCGTGTATCATATCTGCCACACTCTCTCCCCTATAACGCGATAATACAAAACGAGCTGCCCTTTTTTGCACCCTTTCGATGTCCTCTGTCAATCCCACCTGGTAAGGATCCCACACCGCGCAGCAATATTCTAACAGAGGACGAACGAGTGTAGTGTAAGCTGTCTCTTTAGTGGACTTGTTGCATCTTCTGAGTGTCCTGCCAATGAAACGCAACCTTTGGCTCGCTTTCCCGACAATATTATCTATGTGGTCCTTCCAACTGAAGTTGTTCGTAATTTTAACACCCAGGTACTTAGTTGAATTGACAGCCTTGAGAATTGTACTATTTATCGAGTAATCGAATTCCAACGGATTTCTTTTGGAACTCATGTGGATCATCTCACACTTTTCGTTATTTGTGCACCGCCGCCGTCAGTGTCAGCCAGTTTGCCGTGGCATACGGAGCTCCACCGCAGTCTTTAACACTGGTAGCATGCCGCGACAGCGTGGACGTGAACCGTATGTGCATTTGACGGACTTTGAGCGAGGGCATATAGTGGGTATGCGGGAGGCCGGATGGACGTACCGCCGAATTGCTCAACACGTGGGGCGTGAGGTCTCCACAGTACATCGATGTTGTCGCCAGTGGTCGGCGGAAGGTGCACGTGCCCGTCGACCTGGGACCGAACCGCAGCGACGCACGGATGCACGCCAAGACCGTAGGATCCTACGCAGTGTCGTAGGGGACCGCACCGCCACTTCCCAGCAAATTACGGACACTGTTGCTCCTGGGGTATCGCCGAGGACCATTCGCAACCGTCTCCATGAAGCTGGGCTACGGTCCCGCACACCGTTAGGCCGTCTTCCGCTCACGCCCCAACATCGTGCAGCCCGCCTCCAGTGGTGTCGCGACAGGCTTGAATGGAGGGACGAATGGAGACGTGTCGTCTTCAGCGATGAGAGTCGCTTCTGCCTTGGTGCCAATGATGGTCGTATGCGTGTTTGGCGCCCTGCAGGTGAGCGCCACAATCAGGACTGCATACGATCGAGGCACACAGGGCCAACACCCGGCATCATGGTGTGGGGAGCGATCTCCTACACTGGCCGTACACCTCTGGTGATCGTCGAGGGGACACTGACTAGTGCACGGTACATCCAAACCGTCATCGAACCCATCGTTCTACCATTCCTAGACCAGCAAGGGAACTTGCTGTTCCAACAGGACAATGCACGTCCGCATGTATCCCGTGCCACCCAACGTGCTCTAGAAGGTGTAAGTCAACTACCCTGGCCAGCAAGATCTCCGGATCTGTCCCCCGTTGAGCATGTTTGGGACTGGATGAAGCGTCGTCTCACGCGGTCTGCTCGTCCAGCACGAACGCTGGTCCAACTGAGGCGCCAGGTGGAAATGGCATGGCAAGCCGTTCCACAGGACTACATCCAGCATCTCTACGATCGTCTCCATGGGAGAATAGCAGCCTGCATTGCTGCGAAAGGTGGATATACACTGTACTAGTGCCGACGTTGTGCATGCTCTGTTGCCTGTGTCTATGTGCCTGTGGTTCTGTCAGTGTGATCATGTGATGTATCTGACCCCAGGAATGTGTCAATAAAGTTTCCCCTTCCTGGGACAATGAATTCACGGTGTTCTTATTTCAATTTCCACTAGTGTATATCAGAATTATTGTCTCAAGAGCAAACTTGTGTATGTTTAGATATATGGTAACGACAGATTTGGCAAAAATTTTTCATCATAATTGTTATTTGAATTTATTGTTTACATGAATAAAACATTGTTTACATGAATAAAACAAGGTCCAACCCTTCTACTTAGTGCCTTATGGGGGTTTTATGAGGCGACGATGTATCCCATTATCAGTAACCAAACGCGGAATGAATCTGTGCAGTACAGACACACAGTATCTTGTCTCGTGATTAGAATCTATTCACAAAAATCTTAAGAAGATAAGACCGCCAGATGGCACTTCATGCATGACAGAATTGATTTATTGTATCTTAGCATCACAAAAATAATTTTCATTTTTTTAATATCATGCAGCATTGGCTAGCAAATGTTGTAGCAAAATTTTGCTTTTTTTTCGTAATATGAGTTTAAAACAGTTTTAACGCTAACTGTATTGAACTTGGTACTCATATTACAAACCATGTCTCTACAACCTGTACTCTTACATCCATTGTGTATGGTATATTTCCGTACAGGCGAGACATTTTACTTGAATGTCTCTTACCCGGTGTCGGCAGATGATTGCGATATTGTACTGCTGTGTTATTCCGAATTACGATGCTAGACAGATGGTTGACGACATATGGAAGTTTGATTCTGGCTGTCAGTCGGGTTCGGGTGGCCTAAAGGTAAGTCGACCGCTCGCTATAAGCGGGAAATCCGTATTCACGTCCTGGCACTGCACACATTTTCATTGTCGTCATTCCATTATACAGCTGATGGCTGTCCACATTCGCAGTTGCGAATACGTTTCCTGTGTTTCATAACGTCTGCAGTCACTCCAGCGCCTGTTCCTTTGGACAGATTCATAGAAAGCTCTGCGCTCTTCTTTATAGACTTCCTTCTGGAGGACAACGCTTAGTAAACTTCATGGACTTGTGGGATAAATGAAAAGCACTTGGCAGCGCGGGATTAGCCGAGCGGTCTTAGGCAGAGGTTAGAGTCCTCCCTCGGGCATGGGTGTGTGTGTTTATCCTTAGGATAATTTAGGTTAAGTAGTGTGTAAGCTTAGGGACTGATGACCTTCGCAGTTAAGTCCCATAAGATTTCACACACATTTGAACATTTTTGAAAAGCACTTGCCGGCAGCGATGATACATTCACTACAAAAAGAGTAAACAATGACTTACACAGGTTGCACGAGGCACCTTAAGGGTTCATTGTCTTCGCTCAACCTACAAAACATGCTACTATTACGATTTTTTGGAAAAACTGATGATGCAATGAACCAAAATCTTTTTGTACAGTATTTATTTATTCTTGGGACACATTGTTTGATTTTTTTAAGGAAATTCTGTCAACCGTTAAGACCCGTATTAGAGGAGTTAGAGTTGCTCTGTATAAAATGATATGCGTGAGTGATGGAAGTCTTCAGTCTGCAAATCTTATTTGAAATCAAAAAACAGACGCTTTTATTTAAATATATGGTATTGGAGTAACCTATAGGGTATTGGAGTAATAGGAAGATTTTTTGAAATGTAAAAAAATAGTGCAGTGGTGGACGTTTGAAACAAAGACGTCGTTTCTTGATGTGTTCTTTGTCACGTTTTTGCAAAAACTAATGAATAAATTAAAATAAAAAGAGCCCATTTTTTCTAACAGACATGCCCAAGTAGTAAAGCAACCGAATTTTAGAATCTTTATTACTGCGCCCGCTGTCCATTCTGTCAGCTTGAGGTACAGTGTATATCTGAACTTTGTCTGAGTTACTTGTCGGTTATGTCCGCAAGGAGTAGGAGGCTAGTATTTTTATTGTAGTTTACTCATTAGGTATTGCAAAAATCGTAACTAGAAGCACGCGGTCTTTGCTACAAACGTACATCGTCTCATTATTTTTTTCAAATTAAAAAAGAAGTGCTATTACTCCGTTAACAACATTCTATAGATTAACAAAACTTATTTTCAATTTCAGGCTACAGGTTGTCCGTCATGGAGGCACCTCATTTTGAAAAAGGCAACTGAAATTCCTGGGATGATGGTTGCGGTTGGGATTGAATTCCTTTAAAAAAATAGGAAAATGTCGAGTACATGAACTTGCAAAGAGATTTACATCGATTGCATTATCAGCTTTTCCAAAACAAACAAATTGTAAAAACCGCTTATTTTATAGGCTTATATGCAGTCATTCATTCATTCATTCACGCGATCAGGCCCAGCGGACCGCGCCCCACCACAGTTAGAGCTCTCCATCTGTCTCTGTCTTCTGCTATCTGTCTCCAGTTTTCCGCAACAAGTCTTCTCTCACTCCATCGATCCACCTCTTTCTAGCTCTTCCCACAGGTCTGCTGCCTCAAGATATGTACTCCATTGCAATTTTGGGGCACCTTGTTGCTTCCATTCTAACTACATAGCCAGCCCATTGCAGTCTTTTGCTTCTCATCACTCCCAAGACGTTAGGCTTTTTGTACAGCTCTTCTATTTCTGTGTTATGGCGTCTTCTCCATCCTCCAGTAGCCTGATCTCGGTCTGGTCCCAATTTTTCCCTGAGGATCTTCCTTTCATATGTAAGCAGTCGGTTAAGGTCTTGTTTTCGAGTAGTCCAGGTTTGGGAACCATAAAGTACTACTGGCATTATTAATATCTTATACAATCGTAGTTTTAGTTGTTGAGAGATACCTCTACATTTTAATAGAGTGTCTATAGGGCGATAGCATCTGTTTCCCTCGTGCTGTATGCTTTAATCTCTGCTTCAGTTGATGTTACTTCTGTAAAAATTGATCCAAGATTTTTGAACCCTTTCACATGTTTATATCTGCTGTGGTTAACAATTAAATCTTGAGAGTTTTGGACCTTTCTTCATATGGACATATACTCAGTTTTTTCAGAGCTAATTTGTAGATCTATCCTTGCTGCCAATAACTCCATGGTCTGGATACTTCTTTTCAGATCTTGTTGTGTGCACAGTAATAGTGCAATGTCGTCCGCATAGGCCAGATGTGTACTGTGTTAATTGCCAATCTGAATGTCCTGGAAGTTTTCTTTGTTGAAATCTCACGTTAATTTCTCAAGTGCCAGATTGAAGAGGACAGGTGATAGCCCATCTCCTTGGCGTAATCCTGTTACGACTTGGAAGCTTTCTGTCATTTTATTGCCTACCATAACCTTAGGTTTTGTGTCATACCTCTACTGGTTTGACCAATTTCTTTGGCATGCCAAAGTCTAGCATAGCTCTAATTAGGCTAGGCTCATAGGCTTACCGAGCAGAATGGACCCTTAAAGGACACATCTTATTTCACGTTTCGAAATGTCGCTGAATGATGCCATTTTTTTCAAACTCATGTCGTATGACGCTGAAACTTCATTCCGAACCAGCGAAGAGGTTACGAAGCTTCTGTAATTGATAGTTGACTATACTAGCTTTTCTAGAACATACGCTTGTGATAAAGATGCAAAAGAACCCGCGTAAATACATGTCATATTTTGGGAAATATTTCCACATATATAATCTAAAGTAAGGAACTACCGCGTTATGAACAACAGTCGACGGGAGTTACATTTACAAAATATTATAAGTGCAAATTTCTGCGTAGTGAATTGAGTTTCGTTCATTAAATTTTTCTTCTGAATATTTATTTTTACTCGTATCCCCTGTGGTCGAAATTCGACCAACTGACTCAGTGGTCCTGATCTGTGATGTAAAACGTCATCTATCTCTTATTAGTGCACTCACGTAAAACTGTGAAATTTTAACCTCGGCTAACGCTGTAGTGTAATTACGATTATTCTTGCAATAATTCTTTGATTTTTCATAACTTTTTTGAATATTTAGAATGAATCGTTGACACAGTGAGCTGAAAAATAAATTTTGCATTAACGACGGCAACTTAACTTATAACAACGCAAAGTGAATGCATCTGTATCGCGAAAAGTAACCTCAGATGCGTGATGATTTTCGTTACAAAATCTGGACTGAAAATTTATCAATAGGCAATTATAACTCACAAAATTATTTGGTATTCGTTCAGTGAACATTTAAATGCATCATTCAGAACTACTATACGATTGATTAACGTGCACATTATTATTATTATTATTATTATTTCTTTCCAAAAATTGCCTCTCCAGCTCTTCGTTTTCCAGTCGGACCCGTTAATGTTCTTCTTCGAGGCGTGCCCTAAAACAAATACAGTTTCCATATAATAGGGGAAGACTTAGAAACTGAAAATTAGGAACACTTAGAATTTTGTGGTGGCAGCGGCAAACTAACAAGTTAATTCTGTGTACTCTTAGACAAAATTATGGGAAGAACGACGCTAATAAACAACGTTTGTTATCTCAGAAGCAACTCCTTCTAACTTCTCCTTACTACAGTTTACCGAAGCTGGTTTAAGAAAAACTATCTGGCTGTGTTTTCAGCTGACCAAGCAGGGTCTCAATGTCAACCTTAAGCTCCGCCTACAAAAATTCTGTCTGTCCAATGAGAAACATTATACTTTTCGTGGTGAGCAATGTTTTTAATGTTTGCAACATAACAGAGGCGCGTATAGTCCTATGCTAAAACTTGAAGCTGGTGTGGTCCTTTTAGTGTTATCGTAAAATCTATTTTGTTCTTCTGGAGGGCTCCATCTTTTAACATGGGCTGGGGTTGGTCTTGGCAGTCCCTTATCGTAGGGCCTTTTAGCTTAACACAATTCTGCTCTCGGCTTCTCGTTTCTCCCCTCGGACCTGCATCTGTTTCACGGTGGGAAGGTATGACATGCATTTAGGCGTTCTTGTGTTAGTCTGTGGTATTCCATTTGCTCACTCGTTGATCGTATTACTTTGGTTAATTTAATGTCAGGATTTATTCGGAGCTATGTGACATACTGCCGGATTTGCTATCATGTCAGGGTTTTCATGGAAGGTGTTAGATTTGTCTGACACCTTACAACGTTCTACACGTAAAGACATGACGTGACTTTGTCATACAGCATTTAAATGACATCGTCGTTGCGAGTCTTGAAATATCTCGGAAGCCATGAGATACGCCTGAGGCTAGAATGCAACGCTTTTGTATGTGAGGATGAATTAAGCACGTTGAGAATTCTATAAGTTTTGTATCCGTTACGTTAAATCGTATTATGTAGGACATATGAAGCAATAAAACTATTTTCACAAATGCCACACAATTCAAAGTCAAAGAGTAAATAGCTTTCTCTAACAGTAATTACTGTTCCACTTTTCACATTCTTTCATCAAATCAATAAATATCTTGTTCTATACACTTTTAAAAGTAGCCTACATGTTATTCAAGGTATAAGCTAATTCCAGTGCAAATTTCTTCCAAATTGATTCAGACATTTCAGCTTGAAGGAGTCACAAACATACGTACACACAAAAATTTCGCATTTATAATGTGTTCGTTAGGGTTATGTACACTATGGTAGTGTACGTTGTACGCAACACAAATTTAACTAACACCTATAAATATATTTGCAATTTTCATTACATTTATTTATAATAATCTTTAAGATCATACCCTAAATTTCACATGAAGTGCTTGCTGCACTTTTATTACAGTGCACAGTCTTTCCTTAATCCCAATGTAATTCAAAACGACTCACTTCTGGAGGATTCCTTATTAATGTTTAATTTGATGCCCACTGTTGTTTCATTGGACTAGCAGTGGTACAGGATGACACACGGGAGACGGACGGTTTTTAATGAAATAATACATAGTCATCTTTAAAGTTAATGCATGTTTATATACACAAAATCAAAAATCATTATTTGCCATTTCCGTTAACACAGTTATTTGTGAAAAATAATGTCGTCAAGGTGATGTCCAACATTTCGAATGCAGGACTCAAGCCTCTTCTCAAAATCCTCCATCACACGGACTAAACTCTCTCCAGGGATGGCAGCAATTTCTTGAATGATTGAATTCTTCAACTCGTCCAAATTTCGAAGTTTGCGGTCATAGACACAGTACTTAAGGTACTTCCACAAAAAAAAATCACATACTGACAAGTCAGCAGACCTGAGAGGCCAAGGAACATTTCCAAAACGTGAGATAATCCGGCCAGGAAACATGTGTCTAAGAACTGTCATTAAAGTGTTTGCGGTGTGCGATGTTGCCCCATCCTTCTGGTACTAAACGCGTTTTAAAGTGTGCTCCCTGCCGCCGTGGGATAATCAGCTGCAGCAGCAATTCGTATACTCCTAGCTTACTTATTTTTTACATAGTTTATTTCTTAATTTCTTTGCGTGTTTTTGGTACTTGCATTGTTTAATTCATAAATTTCGGGCGTATTATAGTATTTGAGAGTTGTAGCATCGCGTTTTAGTACCTGAATAGTGTAAAATCACTTAGTCTCTTTCCGCACGTCCGCATGTATCCCGTGCCACCCAACGTGCTCTAGAAGGTGTAAGTCAACTACCCTGGCCAGCAAGATCTCCGGAGCTGTCCCCCATTGAGCATGTTTGGGACTGGATGAAGCGTCGTCTCACGCGGTCTGCACGTCCAGCACGAACGCTGGTCCAACTGAGGCGCCAGGTGGAAATGGCATGGCAAGCCGTTCCACAGGACTACATCCAGCAGCTCTACGATCGTCTCCATGGAGAATAGCAGCCTGCATTGCTGCGAAAGGTGGATATACACTGTACTAGTGCCGACATTGTGCATGCTCTGTTGACTGTGTCTATGTAACTGTGGTTCTGTCAGTGTGATCATGTGATGTATCTGACCCCAGGAATGTGTCAATAAAGTTTCCCCTTCCTGTGACAATGAATTCACAGTGTTCTTATTTCAATTTCCAGGAGTATGATGCTGTAGTATACAGAGAAGTTGCAGCATTAGAAAATTGCAGCGAAATGTAGGAAGATCTGCAGCGGATAGGCACTTGGTGGAGGGAGTGGCAACTGATTAACATAGGCAAATGTAATGCATAGGGAATACAAAGAAAGAAGAATCCTTTATTGTATGATTTTATGATAGCGGAACAAAAACTGGTAGCAGTTACTTCTGTAAATTATCTGGGAGTATGCGTGCGGAACGATTTGAAGTGGAATTATCATATAAAATTTATTGTTGGTAAGGCGGGTACCAGGTTGAGATTCATTGGGAGAGTCCTTAGAAAATGTAGTCCATCAACAAAGGAGGTGGCTTACAAAATACTCGTTCGACCTATGATTCAGTACTGCTCATCAGTGTGGGATCCGTACTAGATCGGGTTGACGCAGGACATAGAGAAGATCCAAAGAAGAGCGGCGCGTTTCGTCACAGGGATATTTGGTAACCGTGATAGCGTTACGGATATGTTTAATAAACTCAAGTGGCAGACTCCGCAAGAGAGGCGCTCTGCATCGCGGTGTAGCTTGCTCGCCAGGTTTCGAGAGAGTGCGTTTCTGGATGAGGTATCGAATATATTGCTTCCCCCTACTTATACCTCCCGAGGAGATCACGAATGTAAAATTAGAGAGATCAGAGCGCGCACGGAGGCTTTCAGACAGTCGTTCTTCCCGCGAACCATACGCGACTGGTACAGAAAAGGGAGGTAATGACAGTGGCACGTAAAGTGCCCTCCGCCACACACCCTTGGGTGGCTTGCGGAGTATAAATGTAGATACAGATGTAGACGTAGAAAGGGATTCGTAGTCTTCTTAGTTCTGGTTTCAAAAATGTTTCAAGCATACGAATGTAACTAACCGAGTTAACAGTAACCGTGGCCCCGTTCTCTTCAAACAATAAGGTACAGTAATGCTAACGGAGCCTAGAGCACACCAGACTGGTACTTCGTAACTCAGTAGCATGGCGTCTAGCTTACCGTTCTGGGCTTCTGACTACCGCTTACCTTACCCTTTCAACATTTTCTGATGTTACACTGCGTCTCGGACCAGGATGCTTCTAATTCAGTATGTTTCCAGTTGATCTGAAGTTTTCCACCCATCTGAGGATTGTGTTACGGCTCGTAACAGCTACATGTCTAATGAAAATCATCATGAACATATTAAACAAAAAAATAGTCGTAAACTAGCTCTTCGCTCGCACATGAGGTATCTGGCAGCTGCTTAAACGAACCTCATCATGTCTTCAGTTTCTCAGTACAGCACTGAAAGTACTAACAGGACAATCGGGTGAATCATGAATAGGTGTGTAACAGTTAAACATATCTAGAAGTAATACCAACGACCTGACAGCTACCTGAAACAGGCGACTGAGAAACTAGTAATAAACATTGGACTGAATTAGTGGTCACGAAGACAGCAGCAACTCAAGACCGCCACAGTTAGGGAACTGGATAATAGCTCGACCGAGAGCTATACAGCAAGAGAGAAAACAGATACGACTGATGAAGCTGGTGAACTCACAAATTCAATTTCAAGTGCTAGCCAATAATGCTTTATTTTAAAATTTCATGTTTTAAATTCCTTTAATTTACTTTCACTTCACTTTTTTTAAAAAAAGGGAAGCATTATACAGATTTGTACAATGACGAATGTTTTCAATCTGTCCCCAGCCATTCTCTGGTGTGTCCACAGATTTCAGTAAAGAGACACCAGCACACTTGCATGTAAACCGCAATGAGTCTTGCAACGAGTAGCCTATTATAGCTTATTTGCTTATAACACTGTCAGTGACGATTTGCGAGTGATTCATCCAATCTTTGAAGCACATTATGAAAGCGCAGTTCCTTTGACAAATTAGATTTAATTGCCAGATCCCCATATGTATGAGATGCGTAGTTGAGCTGAGACAGTTTCTAACACGAGCCGTACTACTGAATAACCTTTCTCCTTCAGCTACAGTTACTGGAACCGTGCAAAAGTTGCACGAAGCTAGTCATACATTAACAAATATGTTGGAATTTTAAACTCAGCTAACTCATTCAAGAAGTATAATGTTTCCAAGGTAATGTTTTCAAAGTTTAAAGTATGATCTGCTTTCAAATATTTGATTTCTCCTAAATCTGTTGTGATATTATGGTAACTTGCTGCCTCAGTGACCTTTACGACATTTATCTTTGAGTAATTCCATAAAAATCCAAGTGTCATTTAAAATGTTCACTGATTAATATTGGCTTTCCAGGTTATAATCTAGATTGTCTGCAATGCCGTAAAAATATCTTGAATAAATCTCCTGAATTCAAATCTGTCAGTTCATTCCTATTTTTATCACGAATGATTTCTTCTGTTGAAACGCACCTCCGAAAGTTCAGGAGCACTATTAATCGAACAGTCAATAACTTCAGATTCAGACAGAATGCTTCTGTAGTCAACTGGTACCAACAGCTGTAGCCAAAATGGTGCCATGATTAAACCCTTCAAAATTTGGACAAAATCGAAATCATCCCGTAGCACAGAACGTGTTTCACGTGACAGATTTAACATACTGACAGTTCAAACTGGAATGTCAGTCTTATTCAAGCTACGAGTATCAGATGTATAAAACAACCAGAACTCTATTCCAGAACTGTTACTGAAAAGATTGTAAAGTTCTTGAATCTCTCTGGGAAAAGTATCTGCTTCATGAGAACTCTCAGCTGCATGTACTCCATATAAGGCTAAGACAATCAAACAGAATTTTTCAAGGGGTTACTACAGCAGAAAATGTCTGAGTTCCTTTTTAAGTCCTACTCATACTACGTCCGTTATCATAAACCTGTAGGCGACAATCATTGATAGGAACTGAGTTTTACAAAGGGGTTGATCGAATTAAATGTGCAGAAGCAACTCTTGATTTCTGATCGAAATCTATGAATCCCAAGAACATTTATTTCATATTTATCAGTTTACTTGTTGAAGTAAACATGACGCAGGATGAATGTTGTTTATTCAACAGGGTTTGAACCATGAACTGCATCGTTCGGAAATTAGCACTGAAGTAGAGACGTGGGATATAAAGGGGAATTAGTATCTGCTAGAAAATGTTTGAATGGTTTTAATGCCTCTTCTACTTCCTTAGTTGTAGAATTTAAAGTATTTAAAGTTACAACATCAAAACCATTATGGACACTGGTCGATTGTTCATCTAGAGAAAAAGAGAACTTATACCGCTAGATGCGACTTTAATAAACGATCTAAACCTTAAGAAAATGATTATAAAATAAAGAGAATTATCTTACAGCAAATATTTAAAAATTACCTCTTAAATCACTTCATTTAGCAACAAGTTGAATTAGGTTCATCTGAGTAATGATCACAGGGAATTGTGACCACAGAATTGTGTTCAGTCGACACATTCTTGCGGGTTCTAGTGGGTCACAATTAGCAGAAAGCTGTTAGTGCTGGCCAATGGATGGTACGAATAGTCTGGACTCGTCACAAGAATTTCTTCTGGCTGTCTCGAAGCATGTACCAACCTTCCTTTTTGTATTCAGTGTCGAAGACTTTTTGTTGAAGAAAACAACTGGTAGATTTCTGTTAGACTTTTAAACGGATGGTACATCTCAGCATTGTAAATATTTAACACAGCTGTGTATAATAAATGGCTCCTGGGGAATGGAAAGCAAATTTAGTAATTCCTTATAAGGCTTAGGTTTCAATATCCAACTGTTGTGGTTCATATGCTACATTTGTTGGTATGAATGACATGAACATATTAACTTGGCACATTTTAGAGAGATGGTAAGTGTACCAACAAGCTTGAGGTAGTGTTAACCGCATATTGGTGAAACTCAGCAACATACGCAGATTGTTAACCAGATGTCAACGACCACATAAAACACAATGGACTCAGATTACGGAGGCCAAATCTATTACCATCCATTTGGATTTAGGTTTTCTGCGATTTCTCTAAGTGGCTCCAGAAAATGCCGGGTTGTTCCCTTTAAAATGGGCACAGCCGATTTTCATCATATCTTTTCGTAATAGCTTGTGCTCCCTTTCTAATGACCTCATTGTGGACGGAACGCTAAATTCTTGTCTTCCTTCCTTCCTACTTTGACTACACAAATCGGAAAGTTTGAAAGACATCAGGTTTTTTGGCAGGTTATTTCAAATTTAACATTTTTCATTGTTCTAATCATGTAGGGTTTTTATTAATTCACTAGCAATCGGACTGCAATTGCAGCAGTGAATGTACTGGACCAAAATCAGAAACTAGATACTGGCTTCTTCTTTCTGTGCCTTGTACTAACTGGTCATGTTTTTTGGCAACCGACTTCAAATTTAGTTAACATTCTTTATTGTTTTTATCATCTAGCGTTTTCATTAATTCACTAGCAATCGGACTGCAATTGCAGCAGTGAATGTACTGGACCAAAATCAGAAACTAGATACTGGCTTCTTCTTTCTGTGCCTTGTACTACCTGGTCATGTTTTTTGGCAACCGACTTCAAATTTAGTTAACATTCTTTATTGTTTTTATCATCTAGCGTTTTCATTAATTCACTAGCAATCGGACTGCAATTGCAGCAGTGAATGTACGGACCAAAATCAGAAACTGGATACTAACTTCTTCTTTCTGTGTCTTAAACTAACTCTAGGTGGCAGTCTGAATTTCCTTGCTCGTGAGATGTCTGGATGTAGCCTAAACTGGTGTTGCCTGCCGTGGAGCGAAACTGAAATCTTCCAGATACCCACTTTGCGAAAAGACACCATCTGGTAGCATAGTGTCGTGTCAGCAAGGAGCCGGGCAATTTCAGTGATATGTAATACATTGTTCCTATCTGCTACAAGGCGCCAGACCGAGATGACGCAGCCGGCCGGTGTGGACGAGCGGTTCTAGGAGCTAGTCTGGAACCGCGCGACCGCTACGGTCGCAGGTTCGAATCCTGCCTTGGGCATGGATGTGTGTTACGTCCTTAGGTTAGGTAGGTTTAAGTAGTTCTAAGTTATAGGTGACTGATGACCTCAGATGTTAAGTCCCATAGTGCTCAGAGCCATTTGAACCATTTGAATCTTATTTCAAATGGGGTACGCAAATCCGCAGTGTAAGTAATTACATTGTAATCTGGCTGCTTCTCATCGGGTTTGGCGGCACTGCAACGGCGGAGGTGGAGTAGTTTCAGCATCGCACGGGCACCAGAGTCTTGCAGGCAGCAAACAGTAAAGTGAGACAGCTCCATGCTAATTTGTTAAAGTTGGAGGTTCCTGCCAAGTAACAAGCAGTTGGCTTGTTCCAGCTCTGGCGCTAAGCTGTGTGTGAAAGGGTGTATTTCCGATATATTGTGTTGAGTTAGATAATGGCTGTTTGATAGTCGGTCCTGTTGTTGTTGAGCAGTTCGAGTAGACCAACTGCATATCCAGACACATGCCACTAAAGTCCATTTTTGTCAGTATTGCTAGGAATTACATGTGAGGCACCTTGTTTCTTAATGACGATTCAGTACAATAAATGTTCTAGGTAAATTCAGCTTTTGGTCTGCACTCATATCCCGTCGCCTTTAGAAATAACCAGTACGAGGGGTGCCATTACTTGCATTTTGGGATGCTTTGTTCAGGCATGACTAAGTGAATAAAATTCCCTTAGCAACGAATGAGCAGTAGGATGCATTTCTGGTTAATATTCTGGAGACTTTGGAGTTAAGGTAACTTCGTCATGTGATAGTCTTTTGGGTTGTTAAAAATGCACTGAATCATATTCAAATCACTGTACTAAACGACTACGAGACTTTTAGATGAAAGAGGGTACAACGATTCCTCAATTTAATGTATGGTAAGTGAGCTTAGCAGCAGCCACGTGTAATGTAATTTAGCGTTATCCATCACTTGGTAAACGCAATAAATTAGAGTTCATTCAGCACGTAAGAGTAATTTTTGTGAGTCATTGAGTATACTTTTAACAAACATTCATGGTGTAAGGATAGTAGGTACTTCGATTTTTTACCATTGATAGAGGGTTTTGGCAGAGTAAGAAGTAGCTAGAAGAATACAAGTAAGCGGTAAAAGGAATAATCATTATCATTATCTCTCTCTCTCTCTCCATTATTATGGAAACTTAAATTCAAATCTTTGAAATAATCCAATAAGCCTCACTAATATTCTTTTCTGCCACTGTTTACAAATAACGATATATTTCCCATTTGACCAACCTTGCCATGCATTCGTTCAAGTGTATCTTTTCTGGCGGTGGCAGAGTCTGAATTTCCTAACATATTAGTTGTGTGGACAGACAATAAACTTGTGTTGCCTGCCGTGGAAGGAAACAGAAATACTGTTTGCAGCCGCTTTCCGGGGAGGCCAGATGGTATAATGCCTAGTCGTCTAGGAGCTTTACGATAGCAAGGGACCAGAAATGACTTGTTGCAACCTGCTGCAGGATAACTAAACAGGCTGGGGGCGGTAAACCGCTGGGTGACAGTAACCGCTTTGGGCTTGGTGCATTGACAAATGGAAGCCAGAGCCTGGATGAGAGGCTAAAACGACGAAAGAATTCAAGGGAATCACTGATGCAGAGTTTGTGACATCAATGTTACCAAACACCTAATACATCTGTTCGTACATAAACTGAGATGGCACGTAAATATCGAAGAGACAGTAGGACAGTAATAGTCAGGGAGACAAGTGCTTGCACGCAAAACTCGAGGTCTTGAATGTCTTTAGAGAGCGATTACTGTTATTTTGATACTAGTGGTTTTATTAATGTGGGAACACCATAACTTGTACATCGTGTGTGTAACTGACAGTGAGTTCAATTCCAGTGACACTGTGCCACACTGTGCACACAAGGTAGGTATATTGAGTCCAGAGGCGCCATCCCGATTTCTTATTTGGAAGCTGATATGCAAGTCAACGGGGCAAGTGGCGACATTGAAATTGGCTGAGTTTCACCTGGTTTGAAATCACTGCAACGGCAGAGATGTAGGAGTTTCAGCGGCGCACCAAAAGCAGCATCTTACAGGCAGTAGATCACGGTAAAGTGACTCAGCTCCACGCTAATTTGGTAACGTGGGAAGTCACTGCACGCCTACGAGCAGGTCACTTGTTTCAGCTCTGGCGCTACGCTGTGAATGAAATTACGTATCTTTGATCTAATGTAGTGATTCATAGATCAAAAAGGCAGTTATATAAGGGTTGTATGATAATCGGTCATTTTGTGAGTGAGCAGTTTAAGTAAACCAACTTCACATTCAGGCACATGGAGTTAAACTCCATTTTCTCAGTATTGTTAGGAATTAACAAGTGAAACTTTTTGTTTTTTATTGAAGATTCTGTAAAATAAATGTTCTAGTTAAATTCAGCAATCTGTTTTGCAATCATATGCTATCATCGTTGGAGCAAATCAGCATTCGGGAATCCACTTGCTTATATTTTGGAATACTTTGTTGAGATATAAATAAATCAACTAAAATACCTCTAATAACTAATGGGCAGTATGATGCCAACATACTGGAGACTTTACAACTGAGATAACTTGCTAATGTGATAGTCTTTCGGGTAATCATAATACACACTGGATCTTAGTTTAAATCACTGTATCAAACAATTACGAGAATTTTAGGTGAAAGCGGAGACAATGATTTCTCAGTTTAAAGTATGGAAAGTGACCTTAGCAGCAGCCACATATAATGTCATTTAGCGTTATCCATCACTTAGTGCATGTAGTACATTAGGGTTCATTCAGTACGCAAAAGAATAATTTTTTGAGTCATTCGGCATATTTCTAACAAACATTGTTATTTTAAACATAGCTTTATTCATTCTCGGGTTATAGCCAATTACTTGCGGCAGCAGTGGGACGCTCTGCAGCATGAGGTTTACGTACTGAAAAGTCATAAAATAGAGTCTGAAGCGGTGCAAAGTGACTATCCCATGCCTGATATGTTACATGTGTTTAACTGTTAGGCATCATCTACTCATGCTAACGTTTTAGTCATTGTTTCCTTATTTACAGGTTACAAAATGTCCTTAACACATGAAGAATGCATTGAAATCATCTTGATATAAGGAGAAAGAGGCACACGGGTCATTGCTGAGGATTTCAACAGTCGTCACCCAACCAGACAGCCCATCACTCACAACGCAGTTGCCAAGCTTTTGGCCAAATTCCGAGCAACAGGTTCTGTTGCAGATAAACATAAGGCTGGAAGACCAAAATCCACCACCAATGAAGCAACAACAGTGAACGTGTTGGCATCATTTAACAAGAGTCCGCAACGGAGTACTCGTCACCTGTCACAAGAATGTGGGGTTAGCCGTACCTTCATATTGCGAATTTTATCGCAGCACAAATTACACCCGTTCAAAATTCAGCTGCTCCAACACCTGAACGAGGATGACCCAGACCGTCGGGTACAATTCGCAGAATGGGTCACACAGCAGCTGCAGATACACCTACGTTTCCCCTATCAGGTGCTGTTCAGTGATGAAGCTAACTGCTTTATCAATGGTGAAGTGAACAAGCAGAATCACAGGTACTGGTCCGACACAAATCCGCACTGGATTGATGCTTCCAAAACGGTCGATTCACAAAAAGTGATGGTCTGGTGTGGTGTGTGGGGTGCCAAAGTCGTTGGACCTTTTTTTTTATTGGTGGTACGTTAACAGCCAACGGTTATCTGACGCTATTGTAGGAAGTAGTGTTTCCCTCATTGTTAACGGAGGACGGGACATTTTCGGAAAGCTTCCAGCATGATGGACTCTCACCACATTATAGGCACAATTTGCGAGGAGTGGGTGTGCAGTTCCCTCAAAAATGGATTGGTCATAGGGGCGCTGTGGAGTGGCCACCACGTTGGTGGTCTCTCGGGATTGTGTAACATCGGTGTGATGTCTCTTTGGCAGATAACACACATGCTGCCGAGCGTCCGACTGCTGCCACATGTAACTGGCTATAACCCGAGAATGAATAAAGTTATGTTTAAAATAACAACGGCATTGTTTTTCTGGTGAAATTCTCTATCTGTTTGACATGTCACATGACCACATTTAGATTTGAAATTTTGGAGTTGAATCCAATATGGCGGCTTTCAAGATGGCCGCCATGTTGGTGGATTAGCCTATAAAGTTTCCTCCTTCCCGTTCCTAGTGTGTAAGGACTCTGTTTCCCTGTTTGCCACTCCATTTAAATTTTATGAGGGTGTTTCCGGACTTTTGGACCACCCTGTATAAGGAGAGTAGGTATTTCAATATTTGACCATTGATAGCGGATCTGGGCAGAACAAGAAATAACTACTAGAATGCAAGTAAGTGGTAAAAGAAATAATCATTAACATCTCTATCCGTTACTCTGGAAACATAAATCCGTATCATTGAAATAATCCAATAACGCCCCTAATATTCTTTTTTCCGTCATTGCTTAAAAATAACATACACCTGCCATTTTGTAAACCCTGCCATTGAATCGTTCATGTGGCATCTTGTGACATACCTCTAACATATTCAAATAATTCTTGCTGTTGCTTCATACACGGTGTACGTTTCATAACAAGTCCCTGTACCCAGTTCTCCTTCATGTATAGAGTATTTTTCCTTCTTTTTTTACACTTTTTATTTGTATTAGTACACCGTATCAAGGAGTGATGTGATAATGGAATCATATTCGAGAGGGTGGTGTACAAGTTACTGTCTGGCCTCACCACTTAAATGCCACGTCTATTCTTTATAAAAAGACTAGAAAAGGAGGAGCTTATGCCCTGCCCCTCCCTCCCCCTCCCCCCCCCCCCCCCCCCCACCCAAACCAGACCACTATGTTATCTGACCAGGTGCTCCTGCTGAGATAATCATGTCGTAAACTGGAAACGAAACCAGAAGGTGCCTTTCGTTTCTGGAACAGGCTCGATTGTGAAAACTTGAAACTGATGTATGGAGGAAGGACGTTTGTAATGAGCTCGTTACAAGCGATAAATACATACACGACACAGTGTGTTGCCAGTTATCACTGTCCGCTTTGACGATAGACTTGGTAGCAAAGGTGACAGGCCGTAATCACCCTAATGCTAACTTCAGTTCAGCGAACGATACAGTCTTCATTGAAAGTATATACTTTCCTTTGCGTTTGTATGTCAGCAAACCCTACAAACCGACCAGCGAGCACATTATGACCACCCACGTACTATCGATATAAACCCGTCCAGGCGACAGCAGCATCGCGTGGCGAGGGAAGACTGTTAGTCAGACATACGCACAAGGGACGTACTGTCAGTGACCGTGGTGTCCGCATGTAGAATGAGAAAGTCGTGCGGTCTATCTGAGTCTGACCGATGAGCGATTGTACTGGCTCAGGAAATGAACGACTTGTCGCGTATTCGAGGAATTCCGTTGATAGTGTCCTCAGCACGTGGCTAGAGCAAGGTAAACACACGTCCAGGCGCTGTGGCGTTGTTGGACAACTCCTCATTAAATATGCCGTACTTCGTCAGCAACGTCGCCTGGTAAAACAGATCATACGGCGATCTGTGGCGGAACTAACATCAGACTTTAATGCTGGGCAGAGTACAAGTGTGTCTGAACACACGGTAGCCAGAACACTGCTAACGATGCAGCCGACACCCGTGAATTTGCCAGTGTCAACATAGCGACCTCGGCAGCTACGTCTGAAATGGGCACGTGACCTTCGGCAACCGACGATGGCACAGTGACAGAGCCTTGCATGGTCCGATTAATCACGATACCTTCTGCATCATGCCTATGGGAGAGCGCAAATCCGCCGTCTTCCAGGGAAACGGCTCCTTGACACCTATACTACAGGACAGAGGCAAGCTGGCGGAAGTTCCATTATGCTCTCGGCAACAACGTGGGCGTCCATGGGTCCACATGAGCTCGTGCAAGAAACCATGTTGGCTAAGGAGTATCGTACACTGGCTGCAGACCACGTACACACGTTCATGACAGTCATCTTTCTCGGTGGCAGGGGATTCTTTCAGTAAGATAATGCCCTATTTCACAAGGCTAAGAGTGTGATGGAGTGGTTCGAGGAACACAGTGACGAATTCCAATTGATGTGCTGGCCCCACAGCTCGCTAGAACTTAACACTGTCGAACATGTCTGGGATGAGACTGAATGTGGCGCCAGAGCTCATATCACCATCCTCGGAATTTACAGGAATTAACTGACTTCCAAATGTGAATGAGGTGCCAGCTCCCTCCAGCGACCTACCAAGGCCTCGTAGCTTCCATGCCATGACGTGTCGCCGCCGTTATCCGTGCCAGAGGTGGACATAGTGGCTATTATGTAGGTGGTCATAGTGTTTTGGCTGATCAGTGTAAATCATGGTGAGTCACCTAACGTTACCGCTGGATATATTTCGTAAACCACATCAAATACTGACGAACCGATTCCACAGACCGAACGCAGGAGAGGGGCCAGTGTAATTGTTTTATACAAACCATACAAAAATGCACGGAAGTATGTATTTTAACACAAACCTACGTTTTCTTAAATGGAACCACGTTAGTTTTGTTACCACATTTGAACATATAAACAAATTCGTAATCAGTGCCGTTTGTTGCATTATAAAATGTTAATTACATCCGGAGATATTGTAACCTAAAGTTGGCGCTTGAGTACCACTCCTCCGCTGTTCGATCGTGTGTATCGGAGAGCACCGAATTACGTATGGATCCAAAAGGAACGGTGATGGACCTTAGGTACAATGCAACAAATGGCACTGATTGCGTATTTGTTGATATGTTCAGATGTGCTAACAAAACTAACGAGGTTCCATTAAAAAAAAAAAAAAAACGTAGGTTTGTGTTAAAAAACATACTTCCGTGCATTTTTTTATGGTTTGTATTAATCAATTACACTGTCGCCTCTCCAAACGTTCGGTCTGTGGAATCTATTCCTCGATATTGTTGTGGTTTACGAAATATATCCAGCGGTAATGTTAGGTGACTGTTCTGCAATTGACGCTTAAGTGCCTGGTAGAAGGTTTATCGAATCCCTTTACAATATTTCTCTGTTGGTCTACTCTCGAACAGCGCTAGGGAATAATGAACCCTTCAATCTTTCTTTGCGAGCTCTGATTTATCTTATTTCATTACGATGATAATTTCTTCCTTCGTACGTGGGTGTCAAATATTTTACATTCGGAGGAGAAAGTTAGCGATTCAAACTTCGTGAGAAGATCTCACAACGAAAAACACCTTTATCTAAGTGACTGGGAGATCAACTCGCGTATCCTTTCATCCACTGTTTCGTAATAGTACAATACAAACTGCCCTTCTTTGAGTTCTTTGATGTCCTCTGTCAAATCACTCTGTTAAGAATGACATACAACACAGTAATATTCTAGAAGAGAATGGACAAGTATAGTGAACGCAGTCCGTTTTGTTAATTAGTTAAGGTTGTATATTTATGCCGATCCTGCGCCAAAGACCATATTCGATTAAAAATTCCAGGATTTTAACCAAGAATGTAATTAGGGAGTAGTTCCCAACCAAATCTCATTTTCCTATATAGAAAAAATCAAAATCTCATTTTCTCATTTAAAAATTTAGAAATCTATTAAATTTTATTCTTTATAAATGAGAACCATCAAACAACATTTGCCTATAAAAAATTCATTTTATTGCTTAAAAACTTACAAATCTAATAAATTTCATTCTTTGCCTATACCGAAATTACCGAAGTCCAATTTATTTGGAAAACAACAATCTAATAAATTTTCTCTTAATAAATAATATCTGTTAAACCTTAGCAACCTACACCATCGATTTAAATTTGAATTAAAAATCTTAAAGGTACCTTTTAACCATAAAAGTTTCAATGACATAAAAATCAAATTTCATTGTATAGAAAAATAACTAAAACAAAATGAACAAAGTTTAGTTATTTGAATACTTAGAAAATCATAGTGGAGGAAAGTATGGATTAAGATATAGATATTTAGAAAGTTATGGTAAAGAAAATGGTTATTGAAATGTAACTAGACAAGATGTGATGGAATTTATTGATTATTTTAATAAGAAAGAATTTAAGAAAGAAATAAAGAAGAGAGAACTGAAATATAAAACAATAAAAGAACTTTAAGCAATGTGTAAAACAGAAAATTTGAAGAATTATGCCGTCTTAATAAACAAAAATTAATCGATCTTATTGTAAATCTTAAGGACAATTTTAATAACACCGATAACGATAATGAATTGAATAAAATATCTTTAAAAGAACTTCATCAAATGGTTAAAGTTGTTTACTCCATTTATTTAATTACCAATGCATTTACCAAGCACTACTGTCTGTGAGTCAATTTTGTCACTATTTGTCTTCAATGTAGTCCTCGAGATACTTAACACTGAAAGCATTTAATTGTAATCGCACTACTATAATCCCATTAAATTTGGTTTAGCGTAAATTGGCTTCTGCCGTTTGATCTATATGGATTGACCCCTATCATTTTACTGATAGTAATGGTACAATAACCATACGAAAGTAGCGTTAGCGTAAATAGGCTGTTGGCGTCTGATGTGTAACTAGTAGTCATTGTAACGACAAGCTGTTCAGGGAATTGTTATTTAATCCTAATTTGTTGCTTTTACTGATTGTATCCATATCAGAATTATTGTCTCAAGTTAAAACTTTTGCCTGTTGAGATATCTGGTAACCACTCATCTGGCAAAAATTTTTCATCATAATTGTTACTTGAATTTATTGTTTACATGAATAAAACTCTCTGTGCAATAAAAGGTGAATGAAATGCGTTTTATGTGGCGACGATGTATCCCCTTATCAATAACCAAAGGCGGAATGGATAGCACATGTTCTTGCAAAATTTTGCTTTTTTTTTTCATGATATGAGTTTAAAACACTTTTAACGCTAACTGGAAGGAACTTGGTGCGCAGATTCCAAACCATGTCTCTGCAACCTGTACTCTTGCATCGATTGTGTTTTGTATATTTCCGTAGAGGCGAGACATTTTACTTGAATGTCGCTTTCCCGGTGTCGGCAGATAATTGCGATATTGTACTGCTGTGTTATTCCGAATTACGATGCTAGACAGATGGTTGACGACATATGGAAGTTTGATTCTGGCCGTCAGTCGGGTTCGGGTGGCCTAAAGGTAAGTCGACCGTTCGCTATAAGCGGGAAATCCGTATTCACGTCCTGGCACTGCACACATTTTCATTGTCGTCATTCCATTATACAGCTGATGGCTGTCCACATTCGCAGTTGCGAATACGTTTCCTGTGTTTCATAACGTCTGCAGTCACTCCAGCGCCTGTTCCTTTGGACACACTCATAGGTAGCTCTGTGCGCTTCTTTATAGACTCTTCCCCTGTTTTCAGTAGTACAGCGCTTACTAGACTTCATGGACTTGTGCGATAAATGGAAAGCACTCGCTGGCAGTGATGATACATGCACTGCAAAAAGAATAAACGATGACTTATACAGTGTGCACGAGGCACCTTAAGGTTTCATTCGTTTTACTCATCCTATAAAATAAGCTAGTTTTACGATTTTGTGGCAAAACTAATGATGCAATCAACCAAAGTCTTTTACACAGTATTTATTGATTCTAGGGACACATTTTTTGATTTTTTTAAAAAGAAATTCTGTCAAATATTAAGCCCCCTATCAGAGAAGTAAAAATTGCTCTGTATAACATGAAGTGTGAGTGATGAAAGTCTTCAGTCTGCAAATCTTATCTGAAATCAGAAAACAGACACTTTTCTTTATTTATAGGGTATTGCGCGTGGAGTAATAGCAAGGCTTTTTGAAATATGAAAAAATAGTGAAGTGGTCGACGTTTGAAACAAACATGTAATTTTGTGATGTGTTCTTTGTCACGTTTTTGCAAACAACTAACGAATAAGTTAAAATAAAGAAATAGCCTATTATTTCTAACAGACATGCCCGAGTAGTAAAGCAACCGAATTTTAGAATCTTTATTAGTGCGCCGCCAATCCATTCCGTCATCTTGAGGTACAGTGTATATCTGATATTTGTCTGAATTACTCCTCCGTTATGTTCGCAAGGAGTAGGAGGCTAATATTTTTATTATGATTTCTTCATTAGTTATTGTAAAAATCGCAACCAGAAACACGCGGTCTTTGCTTCAAACGACAGTAATATCATTAATTTTTTTTCAAATTTGAAAAGAAAAAAACGCTATTACTCCGTTAACAATATTCTATAGACTAATAAAATTTATTTTTCGATTTCCGTCATGGAGGCACCTCATTCTGACCAAGGCAACTTAAACTCCTGCGATGATGGTTGCGATTGCGAGCGAATTTCCTTAAAAAATCGGAAGATTTTGAATACATAACATGCAAAGAGATTTACATCGATTCAAACAAATTGTAAAAATCGCTTATTTTCTAGGCTTATACTCATTCATTCACGCGATCAGGCCCAGTGGACGGCGCCCCACCACAGCTGGAGGTCTCTGTCTTCAGCTGTTTGTCTCCAGTTTTCCGTAACTTGCTGCTGCAACAAGTCTTCTCTAACTCCATGGATCCACCTCTTTCTAGGTCTTCCCACTGGTCTGCTGCCTCACAGGATACAGTCCATTGCAGTTTTCGGGCAGCGTGTTGCTTCCATTCTAACTACTTACCCATCTCATTGGAGTCTTTTGCTTCTCATCATTCCTAACATGATAGGCTTCTTCTACAGCTCTTCTAATTCTGTGTTACGGCGTCTTCTCTATTCTCCAGTAGTCTGATCTCGGACTGGTCCAAATATTCTCCTGAGGACCTTTCTTTCATATGTCAGCAGTCGGTTAAGGTCTTGTTTTCCAGTGCTCCAGATTTGGGAACCATAAAGTACTACTGGCATTATTATGGTGTTATACAATCGTAGCTTTAGTTGTTGAGAGACACCTCTACATTTTAATATAGTGTCTAGAGGGCGATGCCATCTGTTTCCCGCCTGCAGTCGTGCTTTTATCTCTGCTTCAGGTGGCGTTACTTCTGTAAAAGTTGATCCAAGATATCTGAACTCTTTCACATGTTTATAACTGGTGTGGTTGACAATTAAATGTTGAGAGTTTTGGATCTTTCTTCCTATTGTCATATAATAATTTGTAGACCGATCCTTGCTGCCAATAACTCCAAGGTCTGGATACATCTTTTCACATCTTCTTGTGTGCATGCTAATAGAACAATGTCGACTGCATAGGCCAAATATGTAATGTGCCCATTGCCAATCTGAACGCCCTGGAAGTTGTCTTTGTTGAAATCTCAAGTTATCTTCTCAAGTGCCAGATTAAAGAGGACAGGTGGATAGCCCATCTCCATGGCGTAATACTGTTACGACTTGGAAGCTTTCTGTCATTTTATTGCCTACCTTAACCTTATGTTTTGTGTCATTTAGGCACACCTCTAAGTTTGACCAATTTCTTTGGCTTACCAAAGTCTACCATAGTTCTAATCAGGCTATGCTTATAGGCTTACCGAGGAGAATAGCCTCTTAAAGGGCACATCTTATTTCATATTTCGAAATGTCACTGAATGATGCCATTTTTTTTCAAGCACATGTCGTATGACGCCGAAACTTCATTCCTAACCAGTGAAGAGCTTACGAACCTTCTGTAAATGATAGTTTACTGCACTAGCTTTTCTGGAACATACGCTTGTGATAAAGATGCAAAAGAACCCACGTAAATACACGCCATATTTTGGGAAATATTTCCGCAGATATCATCTAAAGTAAGGAACAACCGCGTTCTGAACAACAGTCGACGGGGGTTACTTACACTTACAAAATAATGTAAGTGCAAGTTTCTGCGTAGTGAATTGAGATTCTTTTACTGCATTTTCCTTCTGAATATTTATTTTTACTCGTGTCTCCTATGGTCGAAATTCGACCAACTGAGTTTACGTTAGGTGCAAATTTAAATGCATCTTTCAGAACTACTATACGATTGTCATTATCAACGTCCATGTTATTAGTATTATTTTGTCTATGCAAAAATTGCCTCTCCAGCTCTTCGTTTTCCAGTCGGATCCGTTAATGTTCTTCTTCTAGGCATACTCTAAAACAAATACAGTTTCCATATAACAGGGGAAGACTTAGAAACTGAAAATTAGGAACACTTAGAATTTTGTGGTGGCAGCGGCAAACGAACAAGTTAATTATGTGTACTCTTAGACAAAATTAAGGGAAGAACGACACTAATAAACAAAGTTTGTTATCCCCGATGATTCCGTAACTAAATTTAGTTTTCCATTGATGATAACAAGAACGAAGTAGCAGTTGTGGCATTGTAACTGCCCTTTATGCGTGTATTGCTGCTAATGAATGATCTGCAACATTTAAATATGAAAGTGCCAAGAATTAGATTTTGCGAAACATTGTTATTTTCGTGTGTCATTTTCACAATAGCACCTGATTGGTACTCTTGGTAGAAGTTCGTAGCAACTTCAAAGACAGAGGAAAACTTTTGAAATGTTTTAAAAAATGGGTGTGACCTCCTAAGGGACCAAACTGCTTAGATCATCGGTCCCTAGACCTACGCACTACTTGAACTAACTTATGCTAACAACAACACACACACTAGTGCCCGAAGGAGGACTCGAACCACCGATGGGTGGGTGCATGCAATCCGTTGCATGATGCCTCAAACCGAACTGCCACTCCGCGCTGCAGGAAAATTTATCTGTTTTCTCACATATACATGTCCACTTCCTTTTACCGCTCTTAATGGCTATGTACATACACCTTTTGAATTGTATAAGTTGCATTGGCCTCCTTGTATGATTAATTTTAAAAATAAGCTCTTAAATTTTCGATGGTCAGGTATTAATACCGTGATCGTACACACTATACTTCCTTTCTCTAAGTAAAAATTGTGTCTGTCTTGCTCTGCATCTTTCACTCCGAAATGTTAGCGTACTCCTTCTAGGCATAGCCTAAGACAAACCCAGTTTCGGTGTAATAAGGAATGCCGGCCGGTGTAGCCGCGCGGTTCTAGGCGCTTCAGTCTGGAACCGCGCGACCGCTATGGTCGCAGGTTGGAATCCTGTCTCGGGCATGGATGTGTGTGATGTCCTTAGGTTAGTAAGGTTTAAGAAGTTCTAAGTTTTAGGGTACTGACGACCTCAGATGTTAAGTCCCATAGTCCTCAGAGCCATTTGAAATAATGAAAGTCAAAAGTAGCAGTTATTCTAATTGAAGAAATTAAAAATTAGGAACGTACTTCAAATTTTCCGGCAACGGCAGAAAATGCACACAGTTACTTTTACAGAAAAATAAATGAAATATAAATATAAATCTTAATTTAGAAACTTAGTTAGTACGATTGTTTTGATTTCGACCGCTTATCATTGATCTTGCAGTTGTCGCATTTTTGCTGCCCGGTATGTGTGTGTTACTGTAAATAAACCAAATACACACGAACGTCCCTAGAATGCGATTCCATGAAACATTGTTTCTTCCGTCTGTCATTCACCTGATAGATTCACAGGGCACAAGATGGTAGCACTTCAGTTGCCACTGCTCACGTATTGGATATTTTAAATTCGAGAGAAGGTATCAAGAGATATGAATATAGAAAAGCCTACTTCCTTTTACCAGTATTAACGGCTACCTGCATACGTGATTTTGTCTTTGTGCATATCTATGGCTAAGTCTCTTTCAATCTATATAAGCTTCATTAGCCTCGTTGTATAATAAATATTGAAAATCAGTACTTCAATTTTCGTGTTCACGTATGATGATATACTGACAATGTGGAGATCTCAGACATGACCAGCCCTTTCGGTTCATACCTTGCAGGTCGCTTGCGTACAACATGAAATGAAAATTTTGGTTCAGTACATGCACATTTTTAAGAAAATCACTCCAAAATTTAATCTATTCAAAACTGAGCATTTTTCATCATTCGCAAACCCACGTTTTCCTAAAAATCGAGGAAGGAAACTTTCACAACTGCCGCTTATTCAGCTATAAGATAACCGCCACTCAACGAAGGCGTCGCTGGTGTAGGGATCATGGCGACTGGCTAGAGAGGAAAGTCTTCGAATGCTTGCTGTGGTTTATTTCTTTTTTTTCCTTTGTAGATTTTTTCCAAATGAGAATTGGTGGGAATAGGAAGGTTAATTTGTAAAACAATAAGAAATAACAACGAGGTAGGCAAATACATTTGTCAAACGACTTCAATTACGAAAGACTTCAAAATTTAGTCTTGGTCGCCTTACAACGGCTCTTTCACTCACTCTGTTACATGTCCTCACTTCTCTTTGAACAAGTACATGGATGGTATATGTCATGTAATCACTCGATGCAGATACACTCGCGACAGGAAGAACATTTAATGATTCGGCGCAAAACAGACATGGTTTACATTTAAAATATTACTTTTCCCGGAAGTTATTTTGATGCATACCACACATACGATAACATCACCTGAAAAAATCGGTGCTGACAGTTGATCGTAAATCATTCCATGAATAGTTATTACACCCGCCCTGCTGGGCAATTCCCGCTGGTTTTCCATAAGCATATTCCAATTTTGGAGCCTCGAAATAAAATTCTGTCCCGCGTCTAACTGTAAACGAATGTCACACAGTTTCGTCTCTCTGTGGTCCATCGTGAAGAATACGCAGCAGTATTACTCGGAACTGCTTTTGTACAACGAGGTTTAAAATGTTAATTCTGCCCCAATCAAAGGCTTTTGAGAAATTTATCTGGTTATCTTGTTGTAATTTCTTATTGACTTACTGTTCTTATCAACTCTACTATTCATACGAATTTCGATATGAGGAAAAAAGTTCAAATGAAGAAAGTACTGAATGCGTTAGAAGTCGGGACAGGGTACATGTGTGTCCTCATCATCATCAACACGCAGGTCGCCGAAATGTCGTCAAATAAAAGGTCTTGCATCAGTAGGCCAAATTTCCTGGCTGGGGTTTTCCGGCCAATAATGCCACAAGCACATTTCATTTCCTTTCTAGCGCATAGGTTCATAAACGGCAGTCGTGAGGGTTCGTTTTCTCGATTTCAAGTAAATATGCATTTGCGGGCTCCACCACATATTTTGACGAAAAATGCTCAATTTTCAGTTATCTATCGATCACGTCGATTACGAGTCGATTTCAATTTAGTGTTGATTTTGTAATAAACGGGGAGGTGTTGAGTCAAAATACCTTATATTCTATCATTTTAGGTTCTACGCAAGCGACCTGCCTAAACTGAGACGAATCGCTTGGCCGTATCTGATACCTCTCCCTTCTGGGTGTTACAAAAGCTGTATTTTTCATTTAATGTTCGACTTTCTGTTAAATTAATCGAAAAAATACCTTCTCGTCCCAGAAAACGGTAGACGTTGCTTTTCTAATCCAGGAAACAGACTGAATTTTATCGGTTTCGGCGAAGTTAAATGAAACCACCCTGTTGATACTGCTTTGTTGTGTGATAAAGGCACCTTGTTGTGTGCGGTAGTGAGAGGAAACAAATCTTCTCCATTGAGCGGCGGGTTTCTGGCGATAGGCGATATCGATTCTTACTTCCATCCTTGATCGTTGCCCTTGTGCCCTGTTCTCTTTGCGTCTTTGATACAGGCTACTTATGGTGGCGCGCGTATGCAAGTCGAGGAGAGTGGGTCCGCGCATGAGCCGAGTCAGTCTGTGACGTGACGGGCTTCCGATGTTGTTGTGTGGACTTGGCGACACCATGTCACTTGGCACGGTCGTACGCCGCGAGGACGAGTTGAGTTGGAGCAACGAAGAAGCGTGGGCCGCTGCCGGAAAGTATTAAAGCTGTATTGACACGGCTGGCCAGTGGCGACCAGGATTTGCTAGTACCTCGAGAGCTGTATGGGTAGATGGCGTGTGAATTTCACATGAAGAAGAAAAAAATTGATGGCCGAGCTTTCGTGGTGGGTTCCTCCTTCTATATATAGTGAATATTATTGTGTACTTAAGCACTGTTGACTGTTGCAGTTGCTCGTGCTAGTGGCCAGCAAAACATTCACTGCAGTGGTGTCGAGGCGAGTTATGTTCTGGAACGGCCATGAAATTATGTTACTAAAGTGGTTAGAAATAGCGCCTCGTATTTGTAAATTTGGATTTGGTGCTTAGTGGCGCGATGAAAGTAGCTGGTTCACTTGAACATCATTTCTTAATTAAGTTATAGATTAAAATTTTCTGGTTTTACGAATTATGTTCATTGGTTAATTTGTAATATGTTTATATTAAGGTATTGCTTTTCAATATACACTCCTGGAAATGGAAAAAAGAACACATTGACACCGGTGTGTCAGACCCACCATACTTGCTCCGGACACTGCGAGAGGGCTGTACAAGCAATGATCACACGCACGGCACAGCGGACACACCAGGAACCGCGGTGTTGGCCGTCGAATGGCGCTAGCTGCGCAGCATTTGTGCACCGCCGCCGTCAGTGTCAGCCAGTTTGCCGTGGCAAACGGAGCTCCATCGCAGTCTTTAACACTGGTAGCATGCCGCGAGAACGTGGACGTGAACCGTATGTGCAGTTGACGGACTTTGAGCGAGGGCGTATAGTGGGCATGCGGGAGGCCGGGTGGACGTACCGCCGAATTGCTCAACACGTGGGGCGTGTGGTCTCCACAGTACATCGATGTTGTCGCCAGTGGTCGGCGGAAGGTGCACGTGCCCGTCGACCTGGGACCGGACCGCAGCGACGCACGGATGCACGCCAAGACCGTAGGATCCTACGCAGTGCCGTAGGGGACCGCACCGCCACTTCCCAGCAAATTAGGGACACTGTTGCTCCTGGGGTATCGGCGACGACCATTCGCAACCGTCTCCATGAAGCTGGGCTACGGTCCCCCACATCGTTAGGCAGTCTTCTGCTCACGCCCCAACATCGTGCAGCCCGCCTCCAGTGGTGTCGCGACAGGCGTGAATGGAGGGACTGTAAGTAGGCTGTTTAGGTTTTCTTGTTGGTAACGCCACATAGCGCTCGGTATGAAAAATCACTGGCTGTGCTGTGCGCAGTCTGTGTTTAGTTTGCGTTGTTGTCTGCCATTGTAGTGTTGGGCAGCGGCAGCTGGATGCCAACAGCGCGTAGCGTTGCGCAGTTGGAGGTGAGCCGCCAGCAGTGGTGGACGTGGGGAGAGAGATGGCTGAGTTTTGTAATTTGTAAGAATTGGTGTCATGAACTGCTATATACACTCCTGGAAATGGAAAAAAGAACACATTGACACCGGTGTGTCAGACCCACCATACTTGCTCCGGACACTGCGAGAGGGCTGTACAAGCAATGATCACACGCACGGCACAGCCGACACACCAGGAACCGCGGTGTTGGCCGTCGAATGGCGCTAGCTGCGCAGCATTTGTGCACCGCCGCCGTCAGTGTCAGCCAGTTTGCCGTGGCATACGGAGCTCCATCGCAGTCTTTAACACTGGTAGCATGTCGCGACAGCGTGGACGTGAACCGTATGTGCAGTTGACGGACTTTGAGCGAGGGCGTATAGTGGGCTTGCGGGAGGCCGGGTGGACATACCGCCGAATTGCTCAACACGTGGGGCGTGAGGTCTCCACAGTACATCGATGTTGTCGCCAGTGGTCGGCGGAAGGTGCACGTGCCCGTCGACCTGGGACCGGACCGCAGCGACGCACGGATGCACGCCAAGACCGTAGGATCCTACGCAGTGCCGTAGGGGACCGCACCGCCACTTCCCAGCAAATTAGGGACACTGTTGCTCCTGGGGTATCGGCGAGGACCATTCGCAACCGTCTCCATGAAGCTGGGCTACGGTCCCGCACACCGTTAGGCCGTCTTCCGCTCACGCCCCAACATCGTGCAGTCCGCCTCCAGTGGTGTCGCGACAGGCGTGAATGGAGGGACGAATGGAGACATGTCGTCTTCAGCGATGAGAGTCGCTTCTGCCTTGGTGCCAATGATGGTCGTGTGCGTGTTTGGCGCCGTGCAGGTGAGCGCCACAATCAGGACTGCATACGACCGAGGCACACAGGGCCAACACCCGGCATCTCGGTGTGGGGAGCGATCTCCTACACTGGCCGTACACCTCTGGTGATCGTCGAGGGGACACTGAATAGTGCACGGTACATCCAAACCGTCATCGAACCCATCGTTCCATTCCTAGACCGGCAATGGAACTTGCTCTTCCAACAGGACAATGCACGTCCGCATGTATCCCGTGCCACCCAACGTGCTCTAGAAGGTGTAAGTCAACTACCCTGGCCAGCAAGATCTCCGGATCTGTCCCCCATTGAGCATGTTTGGGACTGGATGAAGCGTCGTCTCACGCGGTCTGCACGTCCAGCACGAACGCTGGTCCAACTGAGGCGCCAGGTGGAAATGGCATGGCAAGCCGTTCCACAGGACTACATCCAGCATCTCTACGATCGTCTCCATGGGAGAATAGCAGCCTGCATTGCTGCGAAAGGTGGATATACACTGTACTAGTGCCGACATTGTGCATGCTCTGTTGCCTGTGTCTATGTGTCTGTGGTTCTGTCAGTGTGATCATGTGATGTATGTGACCCCAGGAATGTGTCAATAAAGTTTCCCCTTCCTGGGACAATGAATTCACGGTGTTCTTATTTCAATTTCCAGGAGTGTATATTATGACTAGTGAGGTAAATACATTGTTTGTTCTCTATTAAAATCTTTCATTTGCTAACTATGCTTATCAGTAGTTATATTTCATTGTACTCACCACATTGTAACCCGTCTGAACGGATTATGAAAGAAATCAATAAGCTTTGCAGACTTTATTGTCACAGAAAGCATCAGCATTGGGACAGATATTTACACTTATTTCAAAACGTGCTGAATGAAATGCCTCATGACTCCACTGCTTTACCACCTGTTCTTGTACTGAAGAATAAAGAACCACCAAACAGAATCAGAGAGCTTGTACCTTTTCCGAATACATGTAAACTTCGACACAAAGACATAATTGATTTGGCTATTAAAAATATAAATTCTCCTGCAGACAAAAGGAAAAAATTACACGGTAAAGCAAATGCAAAGAAATAATATATTGGTCAGAAAGTTCTCATTAAAGCTCATCCATTGTCACATAAGAAGAAACACTTGAGTCACAAATTCTTTCTAGTTTACAATGGACCATACAGAATCCGACGTATACCACATGATAATTGCGTTGAAGTTGAAACTCTGCGTACTAGGAAGAGTAAAGGTTTACACCACATTTCACATGTAAAACCGTTTATTGAAAGATAATCTGCTTTTTAACTTTGTCTTTGCCATAAAATTTTTCACTTCACGTTTTTAGTATGCTTTGTCAGACTTAGAAACTGTTAACATGCAACAATGTTTTGAAGTTCACTATCCAGTCTAGAACCTGGGGAACATTTTTAAACAGAAATTACGAATGCATTGTTATAGTGAACAGACGTCACAGTGCTATTGTGCGTGTACATTCTTGCTTGTTAGTTGCACGATTACGTAACGACTATAAGGCTGACATACTTAGAACAGTTACCAGTACTGCTAATGAGATTTTAATGCAACATTTTGGTTTACTTGAAAATAAATTCTGGATTTAAAGTTCTTTCTGTGAGATTAAAGATGACTTAGCATTTGGTTTCTTTGATAGCTACACGATTGTATCACGACGCTACTAATATGTGACATGATTTACATTGTTGCTTTTGCGGTGTATCTGTTTTATATCTTCACAGTTTTTCTGTATTATTCTGGAAAGTATAACATGTTTTAGTAGTAACGTTTGTGGTATAGCTACAATGAGACAGCCTTTTCTGTAGCACAACAATACGTTACAGTACAGTACTTACTTCATCACAGCAATAAGCGTAGTAATACGATATCTATACGCAAAGCATTTCACTTTTATTTATCATGAGGTAAGTACATTGACTTCTGCAGAACGTAGCTTTCGGAGGACAATAACTACGACACTTCCACAGAGATTGTCTTACAGCAAGACGCACATTTAGCGCTACAGGACACGCATTAAACTATTAATTTTTCAACATATTTGAATTACAAAGAAAGTTTTCTGTGATACATTTCATTCCATTGCTGTAATCTGTAACACCTGAGGATATAATTACATTAATCCTCAGGGGGGTACACGCTTACTTTGTGTACTATGTGTATGGCAAGCACAAGGAGCCCTAGCTAATATGGTATTTGCTTGTACAACTTCAAACATCGGTACCATATTTCTCTAACACATTAATTACACAGCTATCTGATCATTTAACTGGGAGAAACAAACATTTATTTTACTACATCAGTGACAGATGTTTACGTAATTACACAGTTGGATAACTTCACACTTACGAAATTGTATTTTGACTGTCTTTGTGAGCTGTTCATATTTTTTCAGAACCATTGTGATACTATGAGAGCTTTGAATGGTATATTTGCTATGGGATCACGATTTTTAAAGTACGTTTGAGGCAGATGACACTTGACATGAGCACAGAATTTTTTTTTTAGGTTTTGAAATTATTGGAGGAAGCTACGACGATTTTGAGATTTGATTAAGGTGTTATGATGTTATTATTACGACGACGATATGTCTTATGCTGTTGCAGTATGATCAATAAGCTGATGGTATAAGAGTTATTTGATCATGCTACGTATCTGTTATGATGAAATATTGAAGAAGTGTCGATGAATAAGGTAAGGAATAATGAGTAGTGGTTAGGGACTCTGGTTTGTGAAAAAGGTTGTTGGAAACCAAGAATCGTACTTTAAGAATTATGAAATGTATGTAAATGCGTGAATGTATTACAATGCCGACGAAAATTTTTTGGACACTGTTATATTTATAGGATTTTGTTTCTACAGATTTGTAACACAAATTCTTGACCTGTGAATTTTTTTTATATGAGACTGGCACTGTAGCGGAAACTGGTGTCGTAAATATTTCGGTAAGACAATTGAGTGACCACCTGCACGTAACACGTCGTGGGCACCCAGCTGCGCGACAACCACCTGACAAAAGGAAAGTCATTAGTGTGTGCCTTTCAGAGGCACAGGCCAAAAAAAAAGGGCCATTTTCCTCTCTATTGACATTCTTTTGTAGAAAGCACCGCAAATACGACACGCTCATTACTGAGAAAGATACTTACATCTGACACCTGATTATAACAAACGTCTTTCTACGAGAGTTGAGAGAATTCTACTAACTTATGAAATGTCACATGACTATTGAATGATATTTTTATGCTTTGTCCATAGTTGCTTATTTCATTTGATATCTGTTTTCCAGCTGTGTTGCAGCATTGGTTTTATAAAATTAAATGCATTTGCTAATGTGAACACTTTCTCTCGACAGATCTATTAAATAATTATTTTATGATCCACATTCTGCGAAAAAGGAGCTCTTGGAATGGAAAGAGCAATAAGAAGCGACTAATAACAGTAACTGTATATATAATTTTCTTTTCAACTACTTGGTAATATCTTTTGTAAATTTAGTTATTTGTGGTGCACCACTTTAATTGCATAGACATTAAGATGTGAATAGACATTGTCCTTATCTGCATTTGTTGTCTTTAGTGTAACATTTTTTCTGCTTGAGCTTTGTCATGTTTAGGTATAAGTTATAGCATTTGCTGCGGCTCTTTGCCATTCATAGTGCTACTGAATGTCACTTTGTATTACTAGGTTAAGCCAATTTTATTACTGATTTATTTTTCTTGTTTGCTGCGCATTGCCTTATATTAGTTGTAATGTTGCTGCCTTTTTTTGCCAATTTCCATTTTTTTAATCATTGCTGTTTGTGTTAATTGTTTTGTGCTACTGCATTGCCTCGTCCCTTAGTTTAGTATCTGAACTCAGTAGATTTAGGTTAGCTTAAGAGGGGGTAGACTATATAAGAAACTAACTATGATGAATTGGAAGAGAAGCATTGAGAAGCTATATGAAAATGATTTGGCCAAAAAAAGTAGTGTATAGTGGAGAAAAACTATTTTTGAAAGAGGATGAGAAAAGTACAGAAAGCAGGTATAGATAGGACTTTTTGGAAATAATGAAGAACGAAGGGAGATCTCCGAGAAGTAAAGAAAGTTTTGTTTGCAAAATACTGCAGTAAAACAAACCCTGCCCTTTCCTTGTGTTATCCCACTATGTGTTTGTGTACCCTTGTGTATTTATGTTCTTCCTGTCTTTATATGTTCATCTGATAAGACTTATGTTGTAGAATTTTCTAATATTCAGCTACATTCACTATGATGAGGAATACTGTTATCTTCAAATATAATTTGCGTTAATAACATGTTATTTACTTTGTAAAGATGTTTACACATTATTTATTCTGTTTTGTTCTAATGCTCATGTGTGAAGTTGATGTTTCAAAAGTTATTCTGATCTTTTATGTATGCACTTACGTCGTAATTTTTCTAACACTGATGTATTTGCTATTTCGATTCTTTTGTAAAGCCTGTACTACTGCAAATGTTATCTGTATTGTTATGTTCTTTAAAGATGTATTTTGTACCTTTGTTATTGCATTCTTATGTTATAAAATTGTAACTGACACCAGTTCATCAAATTAAGTAACTTGTAAATTACATTTCACTGCACACGTTTCTGTTGGTCATAGTATAAGGACAATATGTGAGAAGTAGGGACTGATAGTGTTTGCACGTGTGTTAATAATTCAATAAGGGACTGGATAACAGCATTGCTGGTTGTAAGAACATTTCAAAAACAATTTTTCTGAGTGCACAAGTGGTGGTTATGGACTTGCTATATTATCTGCAAGACTCTTCAATGGTGATTGTGCGCCTGCACAGTCAAACAGATGGCTGCTGGCCATCTCTACAAGGACTACAGTGGGTCTACACCTTTGACGACCCACCGGTACCATTATTTCTACAAGGACTGCAATGGGTCTGCACCTCTGGTGGCCCACCAATACCGTAATCTCTACCTGGACTACAAGGGGTCTACTCTGTGATGACCTACCTACCAATATTCTTCAAAACTTCGACTGACTCTGCTGTGGGTTTGCTCTGTTGTGGCCCATTACCTGTCTGCATGTCAAGAGTCAGCACTGTCTTTCGTTTTAAGGACAACACTACTTCTTCAAGACTGCTTAGAAATCCACTACTTCCAAGTGCAATTTCTTTTATTGCTCAGACTTTGAAAAAAACACTGCAATTTTACTGTGATGAACGATCAGGACTGTCTTTATGGACTGTGAGAAAATTTTAGCTTCTGACCAACATTGTATCAATAAGTGAGTGTATTTCATATCTTTGTTATAGTAATTATGAAAAATTTTATCAAATCATTATTGGCCACTGCCCAAAACAATTTGTAAAAATTTTTTGTGGGGAGCATGGGGGCTATGTAAGTAGGCTGTTTAGGTTTTCTTGTTGGTAACGCCACATAGCGCTCGGTATGAAAAATCACTGGCTGTGCTGTGCGCAGTCTGTGTTTAGTTTGCGTTGTTGTCTGCCATTGTAGTGTTGAGCGGCGGCAGCTGGATGCTAACAGCGCGTAGCGTTGCGCAGTTGGAGGTGAGCCGCCAGCAGTGGTGGACGTGGGGAGAGAGATGGCTGAGTTTTGAAATTTGTAAGAATTGGTGACATGAACTGCTATATATATTATGACTAGTGAGGTAAATACATTGTTTGTTCTCTATTAAAATCTTTCATTTGCTAACTGTGCCTCAGTAGTTAGTGACTTCCGTAGTTTGAATCTTTTATTTAGTTGGCAGTAGTGGCGCTCGCTGTATTGCAGTAGCTCGAGTAACGAAGATTTTTGTGAGGTAAGTGATTTGTGAAAGGTATAGGTTATTGTTAGTCAGGGCCATTCTTTTGTAGGGATTTTTGAAAGTCAGATTGCGTTGCGCTAAAAATATTGTGTGTCAGTTTAAGCACATTCGTGTATAATTGTTCAAAGAGGAAGTTTCACATAGACCAATCGTGTATAATTTGTTCTAAGGGGACGTTTCAGGACGAATGGAGACGTGTCGTCTTCAGCGATGGGAGTCGCTTCTGCCTTGGTGCCAATGATGGTCGTATGCGTGTTTGGCGCCGTGCAAGGGAGCGCCACAATCAGGACTGCATACGACCGAGGCACACAGGGCCAACACCCGGCATCATGATGTGGGGAGCGATCTCCTACACTGGCCGTACACCTCTGGTGATCGTCGAGGGGACACTGAATAGTGCACGGTACATCCAAACCGTCATCGAACCCATCGTTCTACCATTCCTAGACCGGCAAGGGAACTTGCTGTTCCAACAGGACAATGCACGTCCGCATGTATCCCGTGCCACCCAACGTGCTCTAGAAGGTGTAAGTCAACTACCCTGGCCGGCAAGATCTCCGGGTCTGTCCCCCATTGAGCATGTTTGGGACTGGATGAAGCGTCGTCTTACGCGGTCTACACGTCCAGCACGAACGCTGGTCCAACTGAGGCACCAGGTGGAAATGGCATGGCAAGCCGTTCCACAGGACTACATCCAGCATCTCTACGATCGTCTCCATGGGAGAATAGCAGCCTGCATTGCTGCGAAAGGTGGATATACACTGTACTTGTGCCGACGTTGTGCATGCTCTGTTGCCTGTGTCTATGTGCCTGTGGTTCTGTCAGTGTGATCATGTGATGTATCTGACCCCAGGAATGTGTCAATAAAGTTTCCCCTTCCTGGGACAATGAATTCACGGTGTTCTTATTTCAATTTCCAGGATATCTGTGTGTGTGTACTGTGTGTCTGCCAATCATGATTTCTTGTTTTCACAAACGTGTATTGTGGTCGACTCTAGCAAACCTCGCCCTGAGTGCTTGTAGGCAGAAATCTCAGGATTTGAACTCAGGGCTGTTCGGACCCCGTTAACACACGATTTCTCTATTCCATTCAGCGAGAGAATAGTTTTAGGCAGAAGGTTTCCTACTGCTGAAAGTTGAGTATCAGTTCACCCCTTGGATCGTATGTTTGTGAAATCCGTCGCGTCCATCACATGTTCATCAAATTGACGTTTCGCCTTAAGCTTGCATGAGTGTAAAACTCAGTGATAATAAAAGAAGTCAGTAAATTTATGAACATAAACACACACAAACTTCAAATTGTACCTGCTTGCAAGTTAATTTAATTTACTGCCTCCATTGCATCGAAATGTTTCATTCCTGTATAACATTTTTAAATGACTATATATTTGAACCTGTTTCTGTGCTCTGCAGTTCTTTGCACTCATTTTTGTGCTTTTTAAATACTAATTGTGAATAGGGCATTGATATGCAAATGTTGTTAATTCATTATTACTGCTGATGAATTCATGTGTATGTGTAATCAATAAAGAAGTGTTGCAACTACAAATTCGTTGTGATACTCGTATGCAAGGTTAGAGTGTGCAATCGCCACACCATCCATCTTGTCGATAGTGGTCAGAAAACGCTCATCCACCTCACATTCTTCACTGTTGTTCTGTAAGTATTTTCGGTACTTAAGTTGCACTCTCTTTCAACTATCCGAATTTTTCCGTAACAGTCGTCGACTAGATCACAGGCGTTGGTTGTCGTGTTGCACGTTTTCACCTGTGTATACGTGGCCACCCACGTCATTCTACGTCATGTTCGTTAAAGTACACACACTTTAAAGTGTCGTTTGCATTTTCTAACCTTGCCTCTAAGTGGTGTCCGAAAAAATTCTTCGAAACAAGGGCATAATTGTGAAATAGCCATTTCTGATGTATCCGATTTGCTGAGTCTCTAAACGCACCGTATCCCAGGAGTTAAATTTGGCAAGATGTATACAAAACGTATTGTACCTCAAATGAGTGATCGTTGCGCAATAAGTATTTTTTAAGAAAGCTAACTTTTATATCCAAACGGTAAACATATCCAAATGTATATGTAATGTGCATCTTTTGTGTTATTCATATGAACATCGATTACATGTTTATGTTTCCATTACCTAACATTTTATTTTCTTACGAATAAATCCAACGAGTTATGAAATAAAGCTAGAAAATATCAACAAATAAACTATTTATATTCCTATACTGTGGCATCTGGACAGAAAAAATGAACATGAACAATCAACATGAAAAGTCCTCGAAGTGAAGGAACAGGGTGTAAAGTTTGAAAAAAAATAGAAGTTTACTAGACTTCATGTCATCTGTAACCCTTTCCTTGGGTGCTAAATGTGTCTGATCACATTAATGGACATATTTCATCACTTTCGTGATGAATATTTTTCAGTACTTACTGACCAAACGAAAACTGAACAAAATATGTTTCGCAAACAACGTTTGTTGCTTGTTTAAGTAAAGTGTAGGCTAGGACCTGTAGCCAACTAGGTGGACACAAGAAATCTACCAAAATAACCGTCAAACTGAGCAGTAGAATCTGCTGTTAACAGCCTAGGACAGCAGCAAAATTTGAGAAGCTGCCAATCCATGAAAAAGTCGTCTTCTCGACATTAAAATTTTACATTTCCCCCCTCTTCTAATGCGTTTCAAATCATTAAATACAGATAACTGTGATTTTTCAAGTCTTCTGCGATAGTCTAGAGTCTTCAAGACACCATTTCTCTTCTTTATTTAGATAAACTAGCGTTGAGTGCAACAAGGGTACGGGGCTGTCCTGAGGAAGCTGGGAACAAATGACAGGTGTGTCTACTTCTGCCATGCTTAGGTTACACTGGAATCCACGCTTCAGGGTACTGAATCGATTCCTTACTGAAGCTCGAGAAGGTGTGTATCAGGCAGAAAGAGATAGGTGTGGCACTATATCAGAATTGTTCAGTAAACGTTCGCATTTATCTTGACTGCAGAATAGCGTCGAAACTGCCACAGCATAAAAGAATCAGCAAAACTGCAGATGACCGGCGTCAAAAGCATAAATATTTATAGACAATTAGTCACTGCTAAGTCACACTATTTCCCGTCGCCCTCAGCAGTATTAACTATGCAGTTTAGTAGAGTTACACACAGCCATTGATAGAGACTGGTGAGAGCTGTGTACTTAATGAAAAGCCCGTAGCCCAGATTGGAGGAGTTGGAAAGTGGCCCCCTTACGGGAGACTGTTTTTGCCTTCCATTATTTCCGTAGCCCCACAACGTAGGTAACACTCCACATGATATGGAGCAGATGTAAAGACTTTTGCACACAAAAGTGGCGGGAGCAGCAACTTTCGAAGCCATTCCTCCTCTGTTTCACTCCCACAATGAAACGACTACTGAAACAAAATAGAGACTTTCATGGCTTCGCAAACAGTCACCTGAGAGCGCTGAATTCGTGAAATTCGTGTAACTTCGATCCGAATGAACATTCAGATACTGTGATTTCACGTATAACCAAGCTGCAAGCTGCCTCCGGAGCTGTGTCGTAACCAATACCACAGTAGGCCTGCTCTGACGACCGTATGAAAGGGATCTCGAAACACCGCTATAGAGGCTGCGGCGGTGGCGCTCTTGGATTCGACTGCTTGAAATTAACGTTAGACTTCCCAAGTCTAACGTTAAGTTAGTAGGTAAAACGACGAGGGCTAGTAGAAATCCTTGGATAACAGAAGAAATATTGATTTTATTGATGAAAGGAGAAAATATAAAAATGTACTAAATGAAGCAGGCAAAAAGGAATACAGACGTCTCAAAAATGAGATCGACAGGAAGTGCAAAATGGCTAATCAGGGGTGGCTAGAGGACAAATGTAAGGATGTAGAGGCTTATCTCACTAGGGGTAAAGTAGATACTGCCTACAGGAAAATTAGATAGACCTTTGGAGTTAAGAGAGCCACTTGCATGAACATCAAGAGCTCAGATGGAAACCCAGTTTTAAGCAATGAAGGAAAAGCAGAAAGGTGGAAGGAGTATATAGGGGGTCTATACAAGGGCGATGTACTTGAGGACAATATTATGGAAATGGAAGAGGATGTAGATGAACATGAAATGAGAGATACGATAGTGCGTGAAGAGTTTGACAGAGCACTGAAAGACCTGAGTCGAAACAAGGCCCCGGGAGTAGACATCATTCCATTAGAACTACTGACGGCCTTGGGAGAGCCAGTCCTGACAAAACTTTTCCATCTGGTGAGCAAGATGTACGAGACAGGTGAAATACCCTCAGTCTTCAAGAAGAATATAATAATTCCAATCCCAAAGAAAGCAGGTGTTGACAGATGTGAAAATTATCGAACTATCAGTTTAATAAGTCACAGCTACAAAATACTAACGCGAATTCTTTACAGACGAATGGAAAAACTAGTAGAAGCAGACCTCGGGGAAGATCAGTTTGGATTCCGTAGAAATGTTGGAACACGTGAGGCAATACTGACCCTACGATGTATCTTAGAAGCTAGATTAAGGAAAGGCAAACCTACGTTTCTAGCATTTGTAGACTTGGAGAAAGCTTTTGACAATGTTGACTGGAATACTCTCTTTCAAATTCGGAAGGAGGCAGGGGTAAAATACAGGGACCGAAAGACTATTTACAATGTGTACAGAAACCAGATGGCAGTTATAAGAGTCGAGGGACATGAAAGGGAAAAAGTGGTTGGGAAGGGAGTGAGACAGGGTTGTAGTCTCTCCCCGATGTTATTCAATCTGTATATTGAGCAAGCAGTGAAGGAAACAAAAGAAAAATTCGGGGTAGGTATTAAAATCCATGGAAAAGAAATAAAAACTTTGAGGTTCGCCGATGACATTGTAATTCTGTCAGAGACAGCAAAGGAGTTGGAAGGGCAGTTGAATGGAATGGACAGTGTCTTGAAATGAGGATATAAGATTAACATCAACAAAAGCATAACGAGAATAATGGAATGTAGTCGAATTAAGTCAGGTGATGGTGAGGGAATTAGATTAGGAGATGAGACACTTAAAGTAGTAAAGGAGTTTTGCTACTTGGGGAGCAAAAAAACTGATGATGGTCGAAGTAGAGAGGATATAAAAGGTAGACTGGCAATGGCAAGGAAAGCGTTTCTGAAGAAGAGAAATTTGATAATATCGAGTGTAGATTTAAGTGTCAGGAAGTTATTTCTGAAAGTATTTGTATGGAGTGTAGCCATGTATGGAAGTGAAACATGGACGTTAAATAGTTTGGACAAGAAGAGAATAGAAGCTTTCGAAATGTGGTGCAACAGAAGAATGCTGAAGATTAGATGGGTAGATCACATAACTAATGAGGAGGTATTGAACAGGATTGGGGAGAAGAGAAGTTTGTGGTACAACTTGACCAGAAGAAGGGATCGGTTGGTAGGACATGTTCTGAGGCATCAAGAGATCACCAATTTAGTATTGGAGGGGAGCGTGGAGGGTAAAAATCGTAGAGGGAGACCAAGAGATGAATACACTAAGCAGATTCAGAAGGATGTAGGTTGCAGTAGGTACTGGGAGATGAAGAAGCTTGCACAGGATAGAGTAGCATGGAGAGATGCATCAAACCAGTCTCAGGCCTGAAGACCACAACAACAACTTCCTAAAATTTGATGATACTATCCTGGCCAACTGTCGACAAATTGCCTCTTGGCTTCTGTTTCGGGTTCTTCGGCCGAAGACTGTTTGACATTTTCTGACGTTTCGCCAGCGCCAGTGGCTGGGATCATCACTGGTTGTTCCTCCATTCCTGTTGGCGGACAGTAGCCTAGCCAGCGGCCCTCTATCACGGGGGAAGACCAGGGAAAACACCTCACGCGTTGGTACGACAGGTACACACGGTCTCCGGCCGCGTCCTAGGCTCCGGTCCACCACCAGGAACAGTGGTCAACCTCTGACAGTGCCCGGCACTCGCACTGCCACAACGTCAGAAAAAATCGTCAAACAAACTTCGGCAAACGAACGCGAGACACAGGGCAAATGTTGATCTTTTCGTAACCTGTAAGTCTGTCAATACATATTGGTCCTGCTACAATTGGATCCATCGTAATATTGTCATCTTACGTTCTTCACTCCTTCAGAACATTTTGTAACACAACATAAATCAGGAGGAACGAAGAATCAAAAATAAGAGGGGCGTGTAACAATTAAAAAATGGTTCAAATGGCTCTGAGCAGTATTGGACAACTTCTGAGGTCATCAGTCCCTTAGAACTTAGAACTGCTTAAACCTAACTAACCTAGAGACATCACACACATCCATGCCCGAGGCAGGATGCGCACCTGCGACCGTAGCGGCTAGAACCGCTCGGCCACGTGGAATTTGTTGTGGGGCATGTGGAATATTCCCGCTTCAGCCCATACAGTTTCATAACGTTTCGATGGCTGATGGTGCTACACATAGGCCTGTGTCTTTCCGAGTCTTCTGCAATAGTTCTGCCATACAAATCTGAATCTAGAGTCTTCAAGACATCATTTCTCTCCTTTATGCACAGACGATAGTTAAACTATCGTTGAGTGCAACAAGGGTAGGGGGCTGTCCTGAGGAAGCTGGGAACAAATGACAGATTTGTCTACTGCTGCCAGGCGTCTGTAATTGAGGAGCGTTGAAAGGTCTCTGTTGGATTCCTTTCATGTTAATTTCTTAAATCTGTTGACATTTACGGCATACATTCCACTTCTAAATTAACTGTGGTGTTTCTGACTCTATCTGGGAGGAGACTGAGTAGTGGAACGTGTTACTTTTACACATAAACAAGAATAATCTGTCACACTACTACACCTTAAAACACAGTTTATATGTAATTCATGTCACACGGTCTCATATGGAACCTACATCCGCTTTCTTTTATATAGTGTCCGTCAAAGAAGTCTCTATTCTTGGTACGGTCCTGTCCGTCCCTTGTCATGTTGGTATAAGAAGCAGCCTCTCTGGTCACTTCCGCTTGTGTCTGTGAAGCACCCTCTGCAGGGGCCCACGCCAGTCGGTCCGTGGCGAGCGTCTGAAACAGTAAGATCTCTAGCTAAGCGCGTCTCTGCTAAGTCCGTAGGACAATGGATTTCTTAAGTTCAGTCTAACTGAAAATTTGTTTCAGGTTTAGATCTAAAATATCTTGTGTTATCTTAAATTGCAACACAGTGTAACTCGAGTGTGAAGTTCAGAATATCTTCCAGTAGTTGCTTTGTCACTACTTTGTGAGCAAAGTGGAACCACGTATTGATGATCCGTAACTCTAACTAAGATCATCAATCTTAAATGCGAATGTGTGTGAAATTATAACGTCTCATTTTGGCAATATTTTTCAATATAGCAACTTTTATTTATATTCAACCCATGTGGGGTGTACTTTGTGAGAGCATTACCACGTGCTTATACAATTGTTTGACCCTTCAGGTTAATAGTAAGACGATAGTAACCAGTTCGAGCTTTTTCTTTTGTAAATTGTGTTTCGATGTAATTTATTTTAATTATCAAAATTACTGTGGAGTTGCACTCTTTGTGTAAACCAAGTTGACCACGTGAAGCATGTGGTGTAATCAAAGCAGCTCTCTGCTATTCTTTTCGAGAAAATTTCACAGACAATTTGTATGAATTTAAACACCAGTGTGTGGTAATTTCATGATGGACAGGATGGCGCTACGACCATAACTTCTTTGGGTAAAAATTGAATCGGTTGGTTGTGGTTAATTTCCTCTTGCATATGTTTCAACGTTCTTCATGTGTTATTTTATGAACGCGGTGCTGTATGAAGTCTCCGAATCTTGACTCCATATTTGATGTGTTCTGTAAGATTAAAATCTCACATTTTAACAATCCTAAATAAGGCACCAGTTTAGTTATGAGTCAAGTTTGATATGCTGAAATTTTAAGGGAACAATGATCAATGTTAAAATAAATGTCCAAATATAAACTGATTTATTTCTTTTTATTTGAATTTTCTTTTCATATATACATCACCAGTTGTTGTAATATGACTATTAAAAGATTATAATTAATGTTAGTCTGGTTGGCAATTTGGTAAACTAGACTGGATACACGGTGAAACAGTTGCAAGGATAACTTCCCCAGATAACTCACAGCTTTCAACCCGCTTTTATTATCTTGAATATCAGCACAGCTTTCAGAACAACTTTATGCATCAACTTTACAGCGTTCCTAGCAGAGAGGTCTCGATGAGTTTCTTTTGGCGGAGAGCGAGAGCATGGTAAATATTTATAGGCTCTTCCAGAATGTGTGCAAAGACCTGGCAGTGAACAAACGCACGGCGAATCGTTGGAGTAGGCGTCGGTCATCATCGCAAAAAGGTGGCGTAGGCCTGTCCGATTTCCCACAGCTGTAACTCATGGAATGCTCGAACGTGTGGATACTCTCATTTGAGATGTTCTACCTATCACAATCAAACACCTCATAACTGGCCGTCTCAGTTTGGGTACTCAAAGGTCTGTGTCCACTGGGATCTTCGCCACCTTACAGAAGAACATAAAGAGCAAACAAGCAGCATCTGTGCTCAAGTACTTGCGTATTATAATGCCGATCGCGAAAATTTCTTGTAGAACATAGTCAGAGTCAATGAAATAGTGATTCGGCACATCCAACCGGAAACAAAATGGCAATCCATGGAGTGGCGCCACACCACTTGTCCTCCTAAGAAAACGTTCAAAGCCGAAACTCAGCCAATGAAGTCCTGATGACACTATACTGAAACTGTAAATGGGTTATTCTATTTGATTTCCTCTCGCAAAATGCAACGATCAACTCTGAAGCATATTGAGCTACCCTCAGGAAATTGCAGAAACGACTCGAGCCTGTCAGACGCCACAAAAATGCAAACGAACTTCTCTTTCTCCATAATACTGCAAGCCCTCACACAAGTATGTGCAACCTAGAGGAGCTCAAAAAATTTCATTGGACTGTTCTTTCTCATCCATCCTACCGCCCAAATATTGCATCATCTGATTCCCATCTCTTTAGTCCAACCAAAGGATGCACTCCACTGGCTGCAGTACATAGATGGTAGGAGCGTTATATATGCAGCAAGACGTTGGCTCCAATGTGATCAGTAGAGTAGAGCCACATGGGCATACAGATCCGTCCAGTAAGGAGGCATAAAGCCGCCGCATTTAATGGTGATTGTGTTGAAAAGTAGGATCTTGTAGAGAAAATATTGGGGAACAATTTGATGTACTGACATCCTGAATAAAACCAACCTGTTTTCAGAAAGGAATGTATTCCATCAGTTATTGAACACCCCCCGTATTATAAATAAGGTTTCTTTCTTATGTAATTGCGCCAGTAGAAGGACAAAATATGTTCTGCCCCAATCTGCACTGTTGCTAGATGAATCCAAGATGGATGCAATGATGTCATCCAAGATCTCAGCCTGTAGACTTCACAACAGCACACATGTCATCCAAGATGGAAGCTTTGACGTCATCGAAGATGGCCCAGTTTTGGGGGAAAGACAGGTCAATTGGGCTACCTCCACTAACCTAACCCCCACTCTCCTCACCTCCCACAGAAAATGGCGGGAAGATCAAATTCCTCCATGACAATGCAACACATCTCTACTAACCCAAGAAAATGGTGGGAAGGTAGGTCACTTGGACTACCTCCACTATAATAACTCATCCGACTGCCACCCCTTCCTAGAAACTGGTGGGAAGTTAGAATTTTGGTGTACAGAAAGGCCAATTGGGTTATTTCTACTAACCCAAGGAAATGGCAGGAAAGAAAGGGCTGTTGGGCTACCTCCACTAACTTAAGTCATCTCACCACCACCTCTTCCTAGGGACTGACAGGAACAGGAATTGACATGTGCTGATCACAAGTACATGCACTACTTATGTAAACAATTACATGAGTCCAACTGACCTAGTACACAGTCCTGCCACCAGAAAGCGCTGTCATCCAAATCCATGACATAATCCAAGATGGCGGTTTGGGATGTCAGCAAATGGTGGGAAACAGTGTGTTCACCATGGAGTCCAATTGAAATAGTACACAGTGCTACCACCAGAGGGTGCTGTCGCTCGTTCAGTGACGTAATCCATGGTGTCGTGGAGGGGGGGGGGGTGTTCATCATGGGATCCAGCGTCCAGCTGACCTAGTACACAGCACTGCCACCGGAAGTTACAGTCGTCAGTTCCTTGATGTAATTATAAATGGAGGTGGGGGGAAATGGAGGGAAACTGTGTGGTTACCATGGGGTCTGGAGCCCAACTCACCTAGAACATAGCACCACCACCAGAGGGAGTTGTCTTCCGTTCCGTGACGTAACCTAAGGTGGCTGTCTGAAGGAGAAAATGACACAGCCTCTGCTGGGCTCCTGGAGAGTGGAAGTAGTGTAGTTTATTTATTTTGGAACAATTTATTTAGGGATGGATTTTAGATAGTATATTGATCACACTGATACAAAACAAATGCTCTGGCATGCTTGGGGTCACGCCACACTGCCTACAAACATGTAAACTTCTCCTAAATAATGCAAAACACTATGTCCAGACACGAAATCAACTCACACTGTCCAAATAACGCTTAGCACAGCCTACACACCCGCTCCCAAAATAATGCACAGACACGCAAACAACATGTGCGAACACTGCCCACCAGCCCCCTCTCCACTGGACTGCACAGGAGGCTACCGCACACACTCACAGAAGTCAGGATGCACCAACAGCTCCAATGAAGTGCCATGACCGTCAGCTGCCAAGCCAAGCACAGCTGCCCATTGGGTGTCTCTGAAGCATGAGGTGGTGGCATGCCTTTCGTACTTGACACCTGTCAAATTCCTCTCGACATACATGATCACCTGGGCGCCATTGCTGATGCGACCTGATGGGAGCGAAGACCTATTTGCTGAGTGCAGACATTCCAAGGGCATGCACACCCCGATGCTGCTGCAAGCCGCCACTGGACACAAGGCAGTGTGAGCCATCGCTCTCAAGTCACTGCTACCTGCAGCGAGCAGGTGAAAGTTATGCCTGTTTTCGAATATACAGATAGAGGTCCTATACGTGAGACACCTATGGGCAGCATGTGTATTTACCAATGCTCACACAATACCCATGGATAATGACATCATAGAATAACAAAGGGTGCATTGGTCCTAACGATCCTAACACAACAGGCAAGCTGCATCTAGCCATGCTTGCGTACCCATCATAGCTGACCCACTGTATGAAATGTTTGTCCTGCTATCAATATACGTCTCTGAAACAGTAAACTTTCTCACTGCTTAAAGCCTGTGCAAACTCAAGAAAACACCATTAATTATAAAAAAGCATTCTTGCTGTTTGAAAAGAGAGCACTCTCTAAGCACTAATGGAGGATATCAGAACAATTACACGAGCAGAATTCGAAGCACTGTCTTACAGAAGAGAAAGAAATGTCCGGTTTTTTTTGGTATGCTACAGCTACAGGTCTGAAGAAGTTCTAACGCCACAGTGGTGGATGAGTGATGGCATCCCCATAAGACATGGATGGTCTGCTTCAACTTGTCTTTGAACACTTGCTTTCTCAGAACGTTCCATACATACCATGTCTCCATCTTGTTCGAATCAGTTTGTAGACACTCCTACATCCCGGCACAAAGGGTGTCTTGTGAATGACTAGAGCATTGTGACTGTATTCTGTACAGTTCACCACATTACACCGAAAATTAAACCCTGAAAAGTGGCCTACAGTTCGTCAAATACAGATACACAATGACACTGATCTACCACATCGGACAGGATCTTGAATATTAGAGTGCAAAACAGACCTCCAACCCAGCAGTATATCACTTCATACTGTGTAGATGTAATAAAAATACAATACGTAACCTGCACCATACAGAATCAGCCATTTTACATCATACGTACATTTATCACGAACACAGACAGCACCATCTACTCTCATTGCAGCACTAAATATTTCAATGCAAGGTCCACAGTCATCCACCCCAGACGGGTGACCAGAGCAACCCCAGTGGACCAGAGTCACTCTCAGACCTGTTCAACAAATTTGGGCTCGTTCCCCCTCGGCACAAATGCGTTACCATTTCCAGTCCTGACCCACTTGGTTGCTTGCATTTCTACACCCAAATACATACTCTGGGATTATAAGAACACATGAATTTTGGGATGGTTTGCCATAATATTATACTATTTTCGCCGTACTTCTCGATATCAAACATACAGCAATATCCTACCAATCACTCAGGCAACATAATTCCGAATATATAGACAGGAAATTATTTCTCTACAAACACAAAACTTTATTTCGCTGGGGCCTGCTGGAAACCAGTAACTACACTCCTGGAAATGGAAAAAAGAACACATTGACGCCGGTGTGTCAGACCCACCATACTTGCTCCGGACACTGCGAGAGGGCTGTACAAGCAATGATCACACGCACGGCACAGCGGACACACCAGGAACCGCGGTGTTGGCCGTCGAATGGCGCTAGCTGCGCAGCATTTGTGTACCGCCGCCGTCGGTGTCAGCCAGTTTGCCGTGGCATACGGAGCTCCATCGCCGTCTTTAACACTGGTAGCATGCCGCGACAGCGTGGACGTGAACCGTATGTGCAGTTGACGGACTTTGAGCGAGGGCATATAGTGGGCATGCGGGAGGCCGGGTGGACGTACCGCCGAATTGCTCAACACGTGGGGCGTGAGGTCTCCACAGTACATCGATGTTGTCGCCAGTGGTCGGCGGAAGGTGCACGTGCCCGTCGACCTGGGACCGGACCGCAGCGACGCACGGATGCACGCCAAGGCCGTAGGGTCCTACGCAGTGCCGTAGGGGACCGCACCGCCACTTCCCAGCAAATTAGGGACACTGTTGCTGCTGGGGTATCAGCGAGTACCATTCGCAACCGTCTCCATGAAGCTGGGCTACGGTCCCGCACACCGTTAGGCCGTCTTCCGCTCACGCCCCAACATCGTGCAGCCCGCCTCCAGTGGTGTCGCGACAGGCGTGAATGGAGGGACGAATGGAGACGTGTCGTCTTCAGCGATGAGAGTCGCTTCTGCCTTGGTGCCAATGATGGTCGTATGCGTGTTTGGCGCCGTGCAGGTGAGCGCTACAATCAGGACTGCATACGACCGAGGCACACAGGGCCAACACCCGGCATCATGGTGTGGGGAGCGATCTCCTACACTGGTCGTACACCTCTGGTGATCGTCGAGGGGACACTGAATAGTGCACGGTACATCCAAACCGTCATCGAACCCATCGTCGTACCATTCCTAGACCGGCAAGGGAACTTGCTGTTCCAACAGGACAATGAACGTCCGCATGTATCCCGTGCCACCCAACGTGCTCTAGAAGGTGTAAGTCAACTACCCTGGCCAGCAAGATCTCCGGATCTGTCCCCCATTGAGCATGTTTGGGACTGGATGAAGCGTCGTCTCACGCGGTCTGCACGTCCAGCACGAACGCTGGTCCAACTGAGGCGCCAGGTGGAAATGGCATGGCAAGCCGTTCCACAGGACTACATCCAGCATCTCTACGATCGTCTCCATGGGAGAATAGCAGCCTGCATTGCTCCGAAAGGTGGATATACACTGTACTAGTGCCGAGATTGTGCATGCTCTATTGCCTCTGTCTATGTGCCTGTGGTTCTGTCAGTGTGATCATGTGATGTATCTGACCCCAGGAATGTGTCAATAAAGTTTCCCCTTCCTGGGACAATGAATTCACGGTGTTCTTATTTCAATTTCCATGAGTGTATCTTGGCCGCAATAATGTGTTCACTATTCTATTTGTAGTAGCTTAGCCGCATTCCTATTTACCTACTCATTATTAAACCTACTCCTGCATTACCCCCATTTGATTTTGTGTTTATTACACCGTAGTCACCTGACCGAAAGTCTTGTTCCTCCTGCCTCCGAACTTCACTAATTCCCACTATATCTAACTTTAACCTATCCATTTCCCTTTATAAATTTTCTAACCTACCTGCCCGATTAAGGGATCTGACATACCACGCTCCGATCCGTAGAACGTCAGTTTTCTTTCTCCTGATAACGACATTCTATTGAGTAGTTCCCGCCCGGAGATCCGAATGCGGGACTATTTCACCTCTGGAATATTTACCCAAGAGGACATCATCATCATTTAATCATACAGTAAAGCTGCATGCCCTCGGGAAAAATTACGGCCGTAGTTTCCCCTTTGCTTTCAACCGTGGAAGTTAATAGGAACATAAAAAAAGGGAGGAAGGTTTATCAGTTTAGCAAGAGTAATAGAAGGCAGATTTCAAACTACCTAACAGATCAAAACGAAAATTTCTGTCCCGACACTGACAATGTTGAGTGTTAATGGAAAAAGGTCAAGGCAATCGTAAAATGTGTTTTACAGGTATGTGCCGAGTAAAACTGTGAGCGACGGGTAAAACCCACCGTAGTTCAACAACAAAGTTTGGGAACTACTGCGAAAGCAAATGAGCTTCACTCCAAGTTTAAACGAAGCCAAAACCTCTCAGACAAACAGAAGCTAAACGATGTCAAAGTTAGCATAAGGAGGGCTGTGCGTGAAGCGTTCAGTGAATTCGAAAGTAAAATTCTATGTACCGACTTGACAGATAATCCTAGGAAGTTCTGGTCTTACGTTAAATCAATAAGTGGCTAGAAACAGCATATTCAGACACTTCGGGATGATGATGGCACTGAAACAGAGGATGACACACGTAAAGCTGAAATACTTAACACCTTTTTCCAAAGCTATTTCACAGAGGAAGACCGCACTGCAGTCCCTTCTCTAAATCCTCGCACAAACGAAAAAATGGCTGACATCGAAATAAGTGTCCAAGGAATAGAAAAGCAACTGAAATCACGCAACAGAGGAAAGTCCACTGGACCTGACTGGATACCAATTCCATGCTACACAGAGTACGCGAAAGAACTTGCCCCGTTTCTAACAGCCGTGTACCGCAAGCCTCTATAGGAACGGAAGGTTCCAAGTGATTGGAAAAGAGCACAGGTAGTCCCAGTCTTCAAGAAGGGTCGTCGAGCATATGCGCAAAACTATAGACCTATATCTCTGACGTCCATCTGTTGTAGAATTTTAGAACATGTTTTTTGTTCGCGTATCATGTCGTTTTAGGAAACCCAGAGTCTACTCTGTAGGAATCAACATGGATTCCGGAAACAGCGATCGTGTGAGACCCGACTCGCTTTATTTGTTCATGAGACCCAGAAAATATTAGATACAGGCTCCCAGGTAGATACTATTTTCCTTGACTGCCGAAAGGCGTTCGATACAGTTCCGCACTGTCGCCTGATAAACAAAGTAAGAGCCTACGGAATATCAGACCAGCTGTGTGGCTGGATTGAAGAGTTTTTAGCAAACAGAACACAGCATGTTGTTATCAATGGAGAGACGTCTACAGACGTTACAGTAACCTCTGGCGTGCTACAGGGAAGTGTTATGGGACCATTGCTTTTCACAATATATATAAATGACCTAGTAGATAGTGTCGGAAGTTCCATGCGGCTTTTCGCGGATGATGCTGTAGTATACAGAGAAGTTGCAGCATTGTAGCGAAATGCAGGAATATCTGCAGTGGATTGGCACTTGGTGCAGGGAGTGGCAACTGACCCTTAACATAGACAAATGTAATGTATTGCGAATACATAGAAAGAAGGATCCTTTATTGTATGATTATGTGACAGCGGAACAAAAACTGGTAGGAGTTACTTCTGTAAATTGTCTGGGAGTATGCGTGCGGAACGATTTGAAGTGGAATTATCATATAAAATTAATTGTTGGTAAGGCGGTACAAGGTTGAGATTAATTGGGAGAGTCCTTAGAAAATGTAGTCCATCAACAAAAGACGTGGCTTACAAAATACTCATTCGACCTATACTTGAGTATTGCTCATCAGTGTGGGATCCGTAATAGATCGGGTTGATGGAGGAGATGGAGAAGATCCAAAGCAGAGCGGCACGTTTCGACACAGGGTTATTTGGTAACCGTGATAGCGTTACGGAGATGTTTAGCAAACTTAAGTGGCAGACTCCGCAAGAGAGGCGCTCTGCATCGCGGTGTAGCTTGCTCGCTAGGTTTCGAGACGGTGCGTTTCTGGATGAGGTATTGAATATATTGCTTCCCCCTACTTATACCTCCCGAGGAGAGCACGAATGTAAAATTAGAGAGATTAGAGCGCGCAGGAGGCTTTCAGACAGTCGTTCATCCCGCGAACCATACGAGACTGGAACAGGAAAGAGAGGTAATGACAGTGGCACGTAAAGTGACTTCCGTCACAAACCGTGGGGTGGCTTGCGGAATATAAATGTAGATGTAGAAGTAGATGTAGTGTGGAGGATAAAAATCGTATGGGGAGACCAAGAGATGAATATAGTAAGCAGATTCATGAGGATGTAGGTTGCAGTAGTTATTTTGAGATGAGGAGGGTTGCACAGGATAGAGAAGTATGGAGGACTACATCAAACCAAAGTGAAGGCAATATTGTCAGCAACAACAATATGTAACTGCTTGGGCGTGAACTGTCGGAAGATGGTTTTACAAGACGATGGAACAGTACTCTACGATGAATGTGATGAAACAGAGCACACGGGCAGGTAATAATAATCGCTAGCACAGAGCAGCAGCTGGACCAGAGAGATTTAATGTTCCAAACGGAATCCGAAAGGCCGCTGTAATAATTGTCAGCTACGAGGGCTCGTGCTTTACTCGTCTCTTTATTCGCAAGCAGCGTTTGCTGTTATGCCTGTGTCCATTAGTCGGTATCCAACAGTAACTCCTGGATCAGCAACTAATGTCACTGGTGCGACCTTAAGCTCAGCCACTGAGAAGTGGCGATGGCTGAACAGTTTCGAACACGAACAAACATTCCTATTCTGTTCCGGCTTTCGTTTTGTTCAGTTCCCGTACGTGTTATCGTTGTCAAGAGTAGTATCCTCTCTTAAATACACCGAGAAATAAGGAGAGTAATGTATAACTGCAGCCTACTTATGTGTCTGTGAGACTACAGTGAGAACTGATATTAGAATTTCGTGCTGGAAAATATGGTAACATTGTTGTAAATGAGAGCTTCATGTGCCATATTGAAGAGCGGAGTTCTTGGCTGTTCCGAGGCATTATAAGTAACGAAGTGGTACCTTCAGTTTCGATTAATGCGGGTCAATTCTCGTTTTCTCTATTCGGTATATGTGTTGCTATCGAGATGCGTGAATAATTACCCGTTCACCTAAGATTTGTTTCCATTTTCATTGGATTCGAAGTGCGTCGTTAACGAAGTTTTTGTTATGCCATGGAATACCCAGCATATGCAATGATTATGACATTTCTTGTAAATTAACTGTATCTTACCATTATTACATTGAATCTATATTTGTCTAGTTCGCCTACTTAGGTCGGTGGTTACTTGCTCGCCTCCTATGCAAGCGGGCATGGGTTCGATTCCCGGCCGGGTTGGAGATTCTCTCCGCTCGGGAACTGGATGTTGTGTTTTCCTAATCATCATCATTGCATCTTCATCGCTGGCGCGCAAGTGGTCCAATGTAACGTGGAATGAAATAAGACTTGCACTTGGCGGCCGAACTTCCCCGAATAGGGGTATCCCGACCCACGATGCCATACGCTCATTTTATTTCACTTTTTTTTCATATTTGTCTGCTGATTATTGTCAAGGTACCGAACAGCCATAGAATTAGCACAACGTTCATTAATAGAATCTTACCGGAACTTTTGCTTTCAGCGTGGCTATCTCTTCAACGAGATTTTATTTCCGTGTGGTGCAGACACGTAGGTAGCGTGAGATCGCTTGCAATATTTTTAAAGATTTCTTACAATTTCCAGAAGACGAGATTCCCTCGAGATCTTGAGGCCGGAACTTACTATGTCTCGTTCCATGCAATATTCTGTGATAACTCGCCGTTATCAAGTTCTTTGTAGAAAAGTGGTCTAAATTACAATGTGCCGGAAGCATGCTGAGTCCATCTGTTTTGCCATTAAATCAGAGCAAAGATCAAGTCTTAGTCCTGAGACAAACAATCCAAAAGCCCGATTTCACTGTAACACTTAGTAACTTTGTCTATTTTATTCTTGAAATGAAATCAGTTTGAATTATAACAGTATTTTCATTGGTCAATATTACTAGAGAACAGGAGTCACTTTCATCAAGGCAGTTTTCTGTGCGACTTCGTGTCGCGTAAGTTCCTTTCTATAAATCAGACAGGTAGCTTACAAAGTCTTGATATAAGCTTAACTATCATGGGCTCAAAGAATTTTTATGCTGGTGAGACGTTAGTTTGTTGTGGGGAAAAAAATTAGATATAGAAATCTAAATGAACTTTAGAAAACACTGAAAACATTGAATGTGAAGAGAAATATAATTGATAGTATTGTATAATAAATGAACATGGTGTATTAGATTATTTTATTTATTAAAAAAAGTGGTTCAAATGGCTCTAAGCACTATGGGACGTAACATCTGAGGTCATCAGTCCCCTAGAGTTAGAATTACTTAAACCTGACTAACCTAAGGACATCACACACATCCATGCCCGAGACAGAATTCGAACCTGCGACCGTAATAGCAGCGCGGTTCTGGACTGAAGCGCCTAGAACCGGTCGACCACAGCGGCCGTCTTATTCATTTACAGGTGAAAATTTTAAAAACCTGTTTTTCTTAGTCAATAACAAAGGTTAATGATATAGATTACACTTTATTTTGATATATATGTGTGTAGTAATTAATGTGTAAGGAAAACTGAACTTTTATTAATTTTCTATTACATCTGGGATCTCTGAAATAGTTCCTTGAATCTAAAGACTGTTTCATGAAATATGACATCTCCTGGGCAGAGTATATGTGGACTATGAATAACAGGATTGAAGGAAGGGAGATTAACATCGAGCTCATTAGAGGCAGAGCAAAAGCTTGTATTGCGTCAAGGGTGGGGAAGGGTATTGGTCGTGCCCTTTCAAAGGAACTGTCGCGGCTTTTGCCTGGAGCGATTTAGGGAAAGCAGGCAAAACCTAAATGTGGATGGTTTGCACCGTGGTCCTCACGAATGCGAGTGCAGTGTGCTAACCACTGCGCCACTTCGCTCACTGACTGTGAATAAAGAAGGCTCACATTGCACGTCTGTGATCGAGTATTTGAAGCAGATCCTAATGCGGCTGTGATTTCACACAGCGCTAGTGCAAATAGGGACAGTATTGACTTGGTGCCTACGTCTAACTGCAGAGTCCAGACGTCACAGAATCTCGGTAACAGTGCAGCCATGCTAACCGGGCGCATTACCGCATTACCTAATAACTCCTTAAGAATTTATCATGTTTACTGCAGAGACGTAGTAAAGTCTCTGAAAATATGTTACAGAATATCACTGAAATGTCTGTCAGATTATTTGATTTGGTGGAAAAGGATCTGGCCACTTGTTAATGTTGCCCTAGTTGTAGACCACACTACTGTGTTTACAAGATGCACAGGCTCTTTAAGTAATTGATGAGGATTCTCAGATCAGAAATATCGATTGTTATCCTAATTCACGTATCCTGATACATACATCTGCGCTGCACCACCGAGATAGAACATGTTAGGGTAAAGGTCTCCACCATGCACGGCACGCAACATTCATCTGCAGTTCGTCGAGCAACGACACAACGACAGTTGAACTGATCAGTCGGTAAACTAACGGATTTAATAAGGTTTCAGCCTGCGCCCGTGCTCAGCAGAAGCTGCTGACACATCACGAGTAGCGAACGGCTCACTGATATTCTCGAACTTCTTTCCAAAGCTCGTTAAGGCTTATACGTTACTTGCTGCAACACTGTCCCAGCAATGGCCGCTGCGGCGTGCGGTGAATGGACTGGGGCTACAGGGATAACTGATTGCCACGCAGTGGCACAGATTACTTGGGACTACATGAAACTTTCTTTCCGAATACGCCTCCAGGTTTCTTTTCTTTTGTGATGGGTGTAGGGGTAGGTTGAGGGAGAGGGGGGGGGGGGGCGAGGTTTCCACATTTCTGAATGGTTTGTTGTGGCCTACCAAGAATCCCTCTCCAACACCAAACTCTTCGTCTAAGAGTAGCACCTGCACCCAACACGCTCTGTTGTTTTCTGAACGTATTCTACTCTCTGTCTTCCACCACACTTTTAAACCTTTACATCTCCTTCTACCACCATGCAGGTTCTTCCCTCATGTCTTAACACGTGTCCTGTCATCATGCGAACGTACATTCTCAGAAATTTCTTCCTCAATGTAAAATCTATGTTTTATACCAGGAGATTTCTCTTGACCAGGAACGCCCTTTTCACTCTGCTGGTCTGCTTTTTATGTCTTCCTTGCTCCGTCCGTCATGGGTTATTTTTCTGCCTAGGAACGAGTTTTTCTCTGCTCTCATTTGTGTTACTTCATTTTACTTTTCTCTTTTTTCGGGTTATTGACAATCAATATTCTGAACACATTAGACTCAATTACATTTAACAGATCCTCTAAATATTCTTCACTTTCACTCAATGTAGCAATGTCTCAAAGGCTTTCACTACCATACAATCCGGTGCTCTAGAGGTGCACTTTCAGAAATTCCTCCGTCAAATTGAGGCCAAGGTTTGCTACTAGTGGGCTTCTGTTGTCCATCAATGCCGTCTTTGCCTTTGCTAATCTGCTTTTTGTGGACTGCTTTACTTCGTCCAGCATGCGTTACTGTGGTTCCAAGGTAGAAGAATTCCTTCACTTCGCCGTCACCTATTCTTATGTTAGTTTTGTAGCTAATTTGATTTCTGCCACATCTAATTATTTTCGTCTTTGTTAGCTTTATTATCAATGCACACTGCGCGTGCATTGGCTCAGAAATCCATTGAGAATATCTCGTAATTCTTCTTCCACTACGAATGGGAATGTCATCAGCATTCCTTATCACCGACATCCTTTCATCCTGAATTTTAATCCCAGTTCTCAACCTATATTTTACTTCTCTCATGCCTTCTACGATCCACGGATCAACCAACAGGGGCGAACAACAGCATCCCTGTCTTACACAGTTCTTGTTATTCCATTCTTGTTGTTCCTTCTAGTTTCTTACACATGTTGCCTACTTTTAGTCTGTTGAGAATTTCGAACATCTTGCGCCATTTTTCATTATCGAACGGTTTTTCTAGGTAGACAGATCCTATTAAGGTGCCTAGATTTTTGTTAAAGCTTGGTGATGGTAAGTTCCTATGGGGCCAAACTCTGACCTAAACTAACTTATGCTAAGGACAAGACAGACAAACATGCCCGAGGGAGGACTCGAACCTCCGACGGGGGGAGCCATGGGAACCGTTGCAGCTACCCCGCGCTTTTATTTTCGTATAGCCAAACTGATCGACATCTAACAGATCCTCAATTTTCAACTCTTTGGTACATTATTCTTGGCAGCATTTTTAGTGCATCAGCTACTGTACTGGTTCAACACAAACTTGAATAGTGGTTTGGTTGACATTTCCCCCAAAGTTTTTAGAGATTCCGAAGGAATGTTATCAATGCTTTCTGTCTTCTATGCATTATCCGAAGCTGTTTTAAGCTCTGACTCTAATACAGGATCACCTGTATTATCCATGTTGAGTCCCACTTCTTGTTCTGTCTCACAAGGAGACGGCACGAGCATGGGGTCGGGGATTTGTCCGAAATTTTATGTGGTGAAAGAGGAACCGTAAAACACTTCACGTGGTTAAAATATTAGGACGCACTAGCCGGAAAATCCCGGGAAAAATCGATTCAAAGTTTCTTAGGTGCCTTATGAGTATAAAATGTAAGTCCATTGCCGAGCCGCCGTCTGGCTTAGATGTTTAGGGCTCGGACTCGTACGCCAGAAGTCTCGGGTTCTATTCATCCTCTGGCACTTTTTTTCCTTCTGTTTCATTTTCTTTTGTTATTCCACCAATTATTCAGAAATTTTCCCAAACTTAGATTATCTTTAACAAATTAGTTACATTATTAAATAAAAATTATTTTCTTTTTGTCCAACAACACAGTTCATGGCGGTGGGTTTTACATTTTTCATTGTAAAGTGTATAAGGAGAATAATTGGGTTTTTAATCAGAATAACAATTCCGATTGGGAAACATTCAGTTTTATACATATAATAATTATAAACAAGAACTGCAGTGGCAATTATCCTAAAAACAAATAAAGCAATAATTTTTGCGACACCTTCCGCAACAAATAAAAGCGGATTTTTTACAGTCACAGGGCGTTTGCAATAAATCTGTACAAAAATATGCGCCATTAACATTAACGAAAATGTTTTGAGTTTCTCATAATTTTGAGGCAAACCAGGCATATTGAATCACGTCTCGGAATATTGGTGACGATAACTGATGGTGCATTATAGAATGAATTTTTATACAGTCTTCACGGGAATTAATTTCACGATTCTGCTGTAACAATGCACTGCAATTTTGCAAACGACAAAAGAAAGAAAAAAGTGCCAGAGGAGGAATCGAACCCGAGACCTATGGTGTGATGTCCGACCGCTAACCATGTAGGTTAGACGGCGGCTCGGCAGTGGACTAACATTTTATACTCGTAAGACACCTAAGAAACTTTGGATCGATTCTTCCCTGGATTTTCCGGGTAGTGCGTCCAGATATTATAACCACGTGAGGTGTTATGGGTCTTCTTTCACCACACAAAATTTCGGACAAATCCCCGACCCCACGCTCGTGTCGTCTCCTTGACAGTTGAGATGTAAGATTACTGTGCAAAGAATCGCCCGCTTTTGCCCTGTGCCCCTACAGATTGCACTGCAGGGTAGCGACTCGCGTTATGCGGCCACTTGCACCTCCTCCCGGCAGGCTGTGCTGAGGGAGGCGTTCCTGTTTACACGGCGTCTCCTGCCGGGACAGCAGCAGGGGGAGACAGGGCGCCGCTTGCTGGTCACGTGCTGGGACAATGGGCCGCCCTTCTACCTCCCTCCACCCCGCATCGCTATGGAAATGCGCCTCTGCCGGACAGCGGCTGGCGGTAAAAGTCCGCCGCCCAACTTTACGCCTCCCCTAAAAACTCTGGATTTATTGTTTTCCAGCTGCTCCGAGGCGGAAGCGGGCGCTGCTGTCAATAGCCGTAACCCTCGACCCTCGCCCCCAACAACTCATTCTGTCCACGCATCCCCTGTCACTGTGAACAGACTCTTATCACGTGTCTGCGCGCTTCTCAGCGCAATACGCGTAATACTTGTCGTCTATTTTTAATGACTTTAAGAACACGTTTAATAACGGTTAAGGAAATAGGACACATAATGCCCTGAACCCATTCCCATGAGAAATAACGGAAGAGCCCACTGTTCCTATCTTTGGCGGCACGGTTGGTACTAAAACGATATTAAAATATTACCTCCTCAGCGAAAGTGACTTTTCTCAATTTAAAAACCACCTGTGACGAAGGTACATCATTCTACCTTTGTTTTTTCTTACTAAATGTCTTCTAAGAGAAAAGGGGAAAGAGAGAAGGGAGCCCGTGAAAAATTTGAAGACGTCATACTCAAAATTATAGTTTTTGTAAATTGTAAGGAGAAACAGCATTGGTCGTATTTTTTGTTGTTGTTTTATTATCCGCAAAATCGATTTTCGGTAACTTAGTCACCATCCTCAGTGGTGTAATATACAATTAAAATTTGTAGACACTGGTATCAACAAGCTTAGAGCCATCACATAAACTGAGACTCAGTTTATGTGATCGCTCTAAGCTTGTTGAGACCAGTGCCTACAAATTTTAATTGTATATGTGATGGCTCTAAGCTTGTTGATACCAGTGTCTACAAATTTTAATTGTATATTACAGCACTGAGGATGGTCACTAAGTTACCGAAAATCGATTTTGCGGATAATAAAACAACAACAAAAAATACGATCAATGCTGTTTCTTCTTCCAGTTATATCCATTATCTGGTCGTGGTGCACAGAACACTCCATGGAGTCGCCAGTCAACAAAAGTTTTTGTAAATGCTGCAAGCCTTCACCAGAGAAAAAGAGAATCAAAGCATTTGTGATATGGTGCTACGGCAGGATTATCAAAATTAGGCGGATGAGAAGTGAGAAGCTTTGCAACGGAATCTTCAAATAAAAGAATATGTGGAAATACAAACTAGAATAAGGAACAAGAATAACAGTATATTTTTAATACTTTGGTTCATAACTTCCGTGGTACTAGAGGAAAATGTAGAAGCAAATTATTACAGTGAAAGTCAGACATTAAAATTTACACACTAAATACTGGAACACACTCTTTCAGCATCTGAAAGCAGAAGGAGTAAAGTTGAGGAAGCGAAAAGTTATCTACAATCTGTACAGAAACCAGTATGCATTCGCAGGAGGGGAAGGGTATAGTAGGGAATAAGTACCTAAGGAAGGAGTGAGATGGGGTTGTAGTCTCTATGTTACGTTATTCAATCCATACATTCATCAAACAGTAAAGGAAACCGAGGAGAAATTTGGTCAGGGAATTAATGTTCAGGGAGAAGGAAGAGAAACTCTAAAGGTTTGCTGATGACGTACTTTTGCCAGACAGAAAGTGGCTTGGAAGATGAGTCTAACATAAAGAGGAGTGATTTGACGAAAGATTTAAGATCAATACAAGTAAAACAATTGCGGTGGAATGTTATCGAAATGAACATGGTGACGCTGATCCAATTAGATCATAAAGTCTGATGATCTATGGAATTTTGCAGTTTGACCAGCAAAATAATTAACACTGGGGGTATCTGGCTAACCTGTTTGCTTGGAGAGGTGCACATCATACTTGTCTACGAGTGCATAAAATTTGCATACCTCAGGGAACGGATATTTTGACGCTTGTGCTCTCATTCCGGTACAAGTGTTGTAGAAAATACATGAGCAATGGGTGAAGTGGATAATAACAAACCCGCGAAAGCACAGCACATTGCGGAACAAACATCCTACCAGGCCTCATCAGACTAACCAGGGAGCCCGTGGAGTACCATGATATCGCAGCCCGATCATTACAGAGCCCCTCTCATCTTTCACTTGTGGAATATCAACTCAGATAGAAGTTGGAATCGCAGTGAAGCAAGACACATCGGACAAAATTACTTTCTTCCATTGCTCCATGTACTAGGTTTTATAGTTTCGGCATTATGTTTTCCTGTTACGTTTGCGTTACTGACAAGTGTGAAAGGTGGACATTGGAATGGACATTTATTTGCGGATAGTTTCAGAATAAGTGGAAATTTTACGTTGTGAGAGCGAAGCAGTCGCGTGTGACATCTCTGGAATAGTTGACTTACGGCGGTGAGAATAGTATCTCTGAACTTGTGAATCTTTGGCTCAGTTGAAGAAAGGAGAGTAGTAGAGTGTCGGACATGCAGTTAGCTGGCAGAACTTCGAGCGTAGTGCATATTGGAGCAAGACTTACTGAAGAAAATTGTTAGGAATTATTAATGTGATGGAAGGACTTACAGACGCGACATTTATGGAACAGAGAGAATGGATTTGCATAATAGATATTTTTTTAAGGTAATAAATTTTCTGGCGCGTGCTGATAATGTCAGCGATTCTTGCAACAGAACACTCCACATCCCAACCTCAGCTTAAGTCATTTCAGTTTAATTCATTTCAGCTCGCTAATCCTGAAAGCATCGCCTTGTAAGACTTTTGTAAAGAAAGTAAAGTTTTTGGCTTTCTGTCAGTCTTATGCTCTTGTGAAATAAGAGTTTAGCATACAGCATTGTCATTATAATAAGCGGATTACTATTTTCGTTTCAAGTAAGAAGTTTTTTTTTAGAATGAGAATATCATCCCAATCTTTCTCCCTGTAGTTTAGTTTTACTTCAGCATATTTAAGCTGGCCCGATTTCTTCATGCTGTATTGTTCCTGGTGATTTTGCTATAATTTTTCAAGTGAGATTGTTTTCATATTTTGCCGGTTCTTTCATTTCTCATATCACGTTGCCATTGCTCAAATTATGGGCATTTTCCTTGCAATCCAGATTTTTAATGGGCCAGTGAACAGTGTGTGTTTAATATTGTTGCTACGTAATTTCAGTGTTTCAATTTTTTTGGGCAGTGCACAGTTTGATTGTGCTACTGGTTTTTGTGCAACAGTTTTGAATTAATTTCCTGCGCACTGAACACCAGTTAGTTTTGTCTTTATGTGAGTGCCTGCAATGATATGCACTGTTCGCAATAACAAATTCAGTTCAACACTTGTATAACAGAGGACAGTACATTCAGTTTCTAGTAGAAAGCAGGCAAACAGTTTAATGGTCATGAATGAACAAACGATCGAGTTAGAGCAAATAGCTTTCACTTTTCTACCGCTGCTTCAGATTGTCCGCTGGCTCTTTTGAAAAGCAGTCAGATATTTTTTTTTCTTTTGCTACAGCACACAGAACATCTCATGTTCATGTACTAATAATTTCATGTTTATTCACCTGAAATAGAATAAAATTCTGAAAAGAGCGGCAGTTGTCAAACTGGACATGAGTCGTTAGACGATTTGTAATACAGAAACCGGACCACAAACAGTGATTAACACAGATATGGATATGCAATTCAATAACACAGATACATGTTTTGAATAGTTTGTTTCCGGTAGATCGGACCCTGTCACTATGACGAACAATACGAATTCAGATCGAAACGCAACGTTGATGTTTCAGACGCTACTCGAACAGCTTAAGCAATCGAAACTGCTACAAGAGCGATCAAGCGAACAGGTGAAACAGACGCAAGGAAAAAATAATGGACAGTTCCAATAACTGAGAGAAGACGGTAAGCATTCACAAGATGAAACTAAAGTGCAGTTTAAACAGGCACAAGAAAAGATACAAAGCTTATCAGGCGAACTCCCGGAAGAAATAAAGAAACATTTGCAGCTAATGTTTGACAGTATTATCAACTCATTACAAGTTTTAGAAACCGACAAGGAGACAGTTAAAAACGCACAAAAAACCGGCCGCACTGAAATAATGGGAAAAATTAGCGAGGTCTTCTCCAACGAAGTAGTTACCGAGGTAAAAGAGCAGTCAGCATTATTACAAGAGAATGTCAAAGTAATTACCAAAAAATTCGGAACCTTAGACTTACAACCAGAAGTATGGAAAGAACAAATAAGTAACATCTGCGAATGAATATATGAACTATGCACAAAATGGTGTATTTGCCTGCCAACAATACTCGAGATTCCGATTACACACTGCCCGTGCACTTCACAGACATAGTCGAATATAAATATTTGAAATATTTCAGAGGAAATCCGATAAAAATCAATAAACAACAAAAGAATGGCATGGCAACCGTATAGTCACAACTTCCACGCATTTAAGAAAAACTGAATAATAATAACCGGCGACAAGAGTTTATACGTAGTAACACAGGTCCACAATATAAAAACCTAGACTTCACTAGTAACTTACGGCGTTTCGGAGATCACCAACGTGAACCGTCGAGACATGACAGCGAACAGAGCTCATAGCGATATCGCCAAAACGCTGCGCCAAGGCGCTAAGACACATATGATTATAGACATAGACACTTCGTCACTGTACGAAAGTTGAAAGTTTTATGAAATTTCACTAACAAAGTTCGTCGTAAGGCGTGGCTTTATCAATTTAACTATGCTTTACAAACAAACTGACCCCTTGAACAGAAGCTAGAATTCATGCGCAGATGACTAGAAAATAAACCAACAGTCTGAATGTTGTCGATTATAAGAGACTCTCAGTCACAAGAGCACTTTTATAAGGTATTCGTAACTCCACACTGGTCTCCATCAAAGCAGGATACAATGAATCTCATTATAATCACGTTGAACAGCTTTGAGAAATCGGAATTCTCAAGTCCAGTACAGTATATCGATGACATGATATGGAGGAACGAATACCTGCACCATCCGCCCAACCCACCTAAGTTTAGAATTTGCGTCACGAAATTATATACCCATTTACGTCAAATAATCTTGGCAAACAGGTGTAAGGATGTTTTAGAAAAATTTTTGAGCCTTTTGCAAGAGCTGGAGTTAGGCAGGAAAATCAGCTGATCCCAAGTTTGATAATTACGATTGCTCATTCTCACGAAATGACAATGGGAACAGCGGTAGATCATGTAATAAATTTCACGCTAAAAAATAATCACAAGCACGATCATAGACACCATCCTTGGGATTCGTAAGTCTGGCACCAAAACAACTACAAAAACAGGGGCGATTTCAGAAGCCACGATTCGAATTATTATTCCAGAAATATAAATCGTTTTGGAGACAGTCATAAATAAAATAACAACCACAATAATAATCACGGACATTCATGTAATCATCAGTGTAATGAGTGGGGTCAAACCGACATCTGGCATAACCATGGAAATTCAAGCAACAACAAATTTCAGACTAACAGTCAGCAAAACAAGTCTATATGTCAGAACCCCGGTACATCGTCTCCGCAAGGGCAGGTAGAGATGGTCGAAGTTACATCACCGATACTTAATGACAGTCAGCGATAGGGTAAAATGAATGAACTACGACTTCAGGTCGCGGGAGCTGAAGGCAAAGGACAGTGAAGAGATAACTCTGTTGCCGTCACTATTAACTTTATGCAGTTCGAAGATATTATGGACATTCTGCTCCAAGAAAACGATGTTGGGCCAAAACAAATTGTAATGAGTGCGAATAATAATTTTAGCGCTCTTTTGGACTCGGGTAGCGCAATATCAGTTACCAGGAAGTCAGCATATAATAAATGTACAATAACAATACTTTGCCCGACATCCCATCATTGGAAAATTAAAGTACAAGGTGCCATTTCGGGAAAACCTGTTGATGTGAAACATGCGGATTTTCTGGAGTTTACTTCTCAGGGACATGGATTAGCTATGAACTTCCTCATTGTGCCTTTACCCTCTACTCAAAAAGTTTTAGGTATCAATTTCTTTGATAATTATAGAGCAGTAATGAACTTTTATGATGCAGCAATTAGGCAAACAATATTGGATCAACATGTCGTTTTAAAATTTGAAGGTTGGTTGACAAACAGCCTACGTTTCCTGTATAATCATTGTTTTCAATGCTCATCCGATTCTGTTGACAATGAAACAGTTTACCCTTGTACAAACAACACTTACGATCAGAAAATCAATTACAGTACACTGAGTCAGCAAAAGGGCGAGGAAGCAGAGAATTGTGATGAACAATACAGGAAAGAACATAGCAAAATTTTACAAGAACATGCGGTAGTGTTAACACATAGACTGAATTAGATCAAAAGATTTTAATTCCAGTTTCAGGTTAGAGAACACAACAATTTGTGTGTACAGCCTTAAGTAATACCGCTTCATTTCCGAGAAAAGGTGAAAGTTTAGATACAGTCGAAGTCAGAAAACTGTGTTATTGAGCCAGCTGTCTGCTCCTACAAAAGTCCATTGAGCATCGTTGTAAAAAAGAAATGGTTCAATTAGGTTGGTCTTGGACTCGCCTTAGATCAATACATTCATTATTCCGGGAACAGACAGCCCCCAAACACTTGACGAATGTTATGAAATTTCTATGGTATGCAAGTATTCCAGTTTTTGGCAAACAGGGTTACATTCTCACTGCACGAAGTATACAGCTTTTTTATCCTTTGGTACATGTTCTGTAAATTGCCTTTTCGTTTGAACATTTCATCAGCAGCATTACTTCGTGGACTACACACTATTCTTCCAGACCATCTGATGAGACACATCACCACCTACAGCGATGATACGCATTTCGATAGCAGAACCAAGCTGGCCAATAAATAAAAAAATCTTAGACATTTTTTGGGATATTTTAGAAGATTCGAGCTTGACAGTAAACATAGGAAAATCACATTTTGGTAAGACGAGTGTAAAATATTTAGGCCATATCATTTCACCAGAAGGTATTACACCCGAACCTGAAAAACTAGATGCAATTAAAGCAATCCCATAATCTACTACTAAACGACAAGTCAGAAGCTTTTTAGGAGTATTAAATTCTTACTGTAGATTTCTGAAATTGAAAATTTTGACTACACCAACATTATGTCCTTTGACAGACAAAAACACCGTTTGGCACTGGAATGATCAAGCACAATAAGAGTTCGATGCACCGAAAGAGGCAATACTAACTTCGCCTATTTTAGCTCATCCTACTCTCTCAAAAGATTTCTGCTTATCTACAAATTCTTCCAAAACAGGAGTCGGAGCTAATCTTTCGCAAGAGAACATTGATAATGGAATCATTGTCAAAAGAGTGTTACGTTTGCCAGTTGAGTGTTAAGTGAATCAGACAGAAAATTCTCAATCACAGAATTAGAGGCCTTAGTCACTGTCCTGATGTTTACGAAATTTATGTGCTATTTATTTGGCAAGCAAACAAGTTTATTCAGACCACAAATTTTACAGATTCTAGTGACCTCCAAGTTAAACCACAAAGGTTACGTCGTTGGGCAGTGACTTTGAAGGAATATAATTTCATTATCTGTTATATTCCAGAAAAAGATACATTACTGGTGATGCTTTATCTTATACCCCATTGGTTTAGCTGATAACAAAACATATGCTTTAGAGTACACATGTTTTAGCTTGCTTTATCTACAACAAATAGCTTTCGGGAGCTTTATTTCAAATTCATTACCCGACATAGCAGAAGAAGAAAATAAAGATCCAGTTTGGAATGACGCTACAGGAAAATCGAAAGACAGAAGAAATACAGCTAGCAGATAGTTTTCTTTGGTCAGGAACGGCATCCTCTTTAAACGTAGCTCTGTTAATGGTACACTTTGGGAGGTAAATATTCCAGAGGAAATTTTCAATAAGTTGATATGTTACACGCACTTAAACTCCGCGCATTTCAGGCCATGGAAGTGTTTCTAAAAGTTACGGACATGTGCTATTTTAACACCATGGAGAAAATCTTACGAAAAGTACTTGGAAAGTGTAAACTCTGTCAAAAAGCCAAACATTTCACCATCTCACATTGTGTCCCACGGTTTCCAGTCATACCATCCAAGCTAAAGGAATTAACAGGCATAGATTTACTAAGAGGACTAGTTAGATCCAGAAATGGCTTTTCTTGTGTTTGCATCGCAGTGATGTTGACGTCTAAATTTGAATCACTCACCCCTTTACGTAAGACTACAGCTGAAACAGTGTCAAAAGCTTTCACTAAGAAGTTGTCGGACAAGTTGACAAGGCCATATCAGACAGCGGTCTTTAGGTTCGATCCAATGATTGGCTACGAGCAATAAAGAGGTACAAGATGCAGTATATATATATATTTAATTATAGTCTCCACATTCAGATGCATCAGAAAGTATAATGAAAGAGATTAACAGGTTGTGTGTCGTCATTCAGCTGGTACTGCAAAACTGAGGCTTTTATTCATACTTCATTTGCTGCAAAGCGAGAACATGGTACATAATTTTGCCACCTATTGCATTCTCATGCAAATCAACAACATTGTATGTATTTTTGGTATTCAGATTTCTTATTTGAGTTGCTTTAAAACTACATGCAACGTACTGTAGTTATTTTTGTTGCGTCCATTGCATCAGAATAATGTCGTCTTAGCTGACGCGTGAATGCACAGGTCACACGTTTCTCTCTGGTGACAGCGCGATCTTTGCAAACCGCGTGATTAATATAAACTTCACTTTCTCTGTGTTTCCAATCACACCACGAATTTCATTTAACAATACCTATACGTTTACTGCCGTTAGTGGTCACAGTTTCGATTAATATTCCGGTAAATTTCTTTACTTTTTCCACAGTGTCTGTCAATTTGACTTGAATCAAAATTGCAAAGTTTACATTTGCTCCTCAGGGACTAACACAATGCTACTGCACTTACTTTGATTATTTGTAACTCAGAGTTTACTGACCTGACTTGAAGTCCCAACAGTTTAATTAGCCTCACAATGTAATGGCCCAAAGTTAGCGTGAATTACCTTCATAGCATCTTTACTAAGTGATTCTATGTTAGCAACGTCAGTGTTAATATCACGTTGTTTCTCAGACACTGCAGCGGGTTGTGTCTACTGCTGTGTGCAGTCTGCGTAACAGATCTCATTGACATTTCTTTGTAATTCCAATTTCAGAATCTAACTGATTATTTTGAGCCCCATTGCTCATTACGGCTGTTTATTAGAAATGTTAGTTTGATTATTTATCTTATCATGCTTTTTATCCTGACATTAGGTGACATTTTCTATCTGCTGTTTCCTCTCTGGCGACAGATTTTGGTTTTGTTTTACTACAATGTTATTTTACACGCTACTGCTCTCATTTTGCAAAGTGTCAACAGACTCATCATCAAGGCTTAATCTGTGTTACAATCTTCTCGGCTCATTTGAAATGTCGAAGTAACATTCAGTGTCTCTGGCGTCGTCATTCAAATCTTCAACACAGTCATTTGCTACAGACCCCGCAGTTCCATGCATATTATCCCTAATTATACCACCTATGTCTTGTAGCTGATGTATGTTACAAATATTACCGAATGGTAACTGCAGGTAAATGCACAATAAAAGATGTCCGTTGGGTCCGTTGTTCGGTTTTGTCCCGTATCGGATTTGTTGGGAACACTTCATGTAGACTTCCCTGCTTTTTTTTCATTTCTGCAAATGCCAGCGACCTAGCAATTGTAGTGTTGCGTGGTCAAGCTAAACGTTGCCGTTTCTGCTGGTAGGGCCGAGCGCCGATTACGTCAGCACATCCCTTCACACGTCTCCGCCACCCGAAAAAACCAGTTTTGTCACTTGGATCTTTGTTCATCAGTTTCAGCAACTGTTTGTCAAGAATGCCGATGTGAAGAAATAACACACTAGTTACGTTAAAAGTTGTTTTTTAACGGAAGTGGTGTGCTGTTTCTTCACATCGGATATCTTGTTATTCCATTCACCCCGCCAGGGCCGACTGCAATCGCACTTCTTCTTTGTGCCTTCTATACTTGCTTTACACAGGCAAAGAGAAAGCCTGGACGTGATGAGAGCTCAAGAGGTAATAAGATCCCTTCACACAGTGAAACCAAATTATATTCTACTACAATTTCAAAAGAACAACTTCAAATATTTATCGATCATTGCGAAAAAATTGCCATATCGATATCGATAGACCGTTATGTCAGAGAAGGGAATCTGCAGAGTTCATGCCCTGCTGAGGTATGAGCGACCGTCTCGGCTAACTCAGATTTCTATACCAGAAACCTCATACTAGCTGTTGTTACCACAGCAGACGGTCACAGGTAGCGATGTTATGTGACTTCCGAAAATGTCAGCCAAATGTTGATGTGCCATCATGGGCTCCTACCACAAGCAGGTCAATAACAAATCTCTTCAGTAATCTTCCCTTACAAAGGGAATGTAGATGGTCTCACTAGTACCAACTTGATGTTGCTGCGCTGAAATGGTAATCATTTGTCTAACCAAAGATGACGAACACATGTCGCCAATTTTGTGTTTTCTGTATGCCATATTCATGATGTTTCAGTTTTAATGTGTTTCTCTGTACTTTTTGCTCGGACATTTAATCAATCCTGTATGCTAATGGCGAAAACGGGTGTCTGGACGATTTACCCGAAATTCACAAAATTTTAGTAGATTATAGTTTCAGATGTGTGTGTTAATAATGTTGGGGCACAAAGTGCCAGAGCGCACTGTACATGTACAGTAAACTAAATATTAAAGTTACGAAAATGAGTAGAGTTACAGTATTAAACAGCTCACATACTTACTCTGAGATGATCGACTTTCATTAACGATGTTATAGAACAAGGCAAGGGTAAAGGTATAAAGCAGTCGGTAACTGATAAACTACGACAATCACACCATTAGTCGTCCTAGCAGGGCCATTATTTTTGTGTCAAGAATTATACAACAGATCATTTCAGTGCAAGTGGCGCTCTATCTGACCGATACTTACGACTATTGTTGCAAGTACGCTTTATTTGTTCTACTCGTGAAAGTGTTTTACTAACAGAGTGTGCGGACATAGTAAGTCAGTCCATCTACACTGTGAGATGTTAGACCCACTGTCACACGCCAGCACCAAGTATTTCATATATTACTGGCAGTGCTCCAGAATGCCATCGGAAAGTGGTTCAAATATATTAGCACAGTTCTTTTAGCCAGATCTGCTATCTACATCAGTCCCAAATACAGCCTCCTCGAAGATGCGACTATGGATGGCACATTTAACTGTTATCGTGGCTTGTGGTGTGGATCGTCTCAGTTCCTCTTCTTCCCTTTCGGCACAGGGCGAGAGGTCCCCACCAAGCAGGACGATATTTTGCGAATGACGACGTACAGTACGAGCAGCGCCGCTGCCAGCGTGGCCACCACGAAGGCAGCGACATCTAGCAGCAGGTACTGGTACCAGGACAGGTCCAGCGCGGCAGACCTGAGGTGCGGCGCCCCCTGGTGCCTGATGACGTACTCCACCCAGTACACCGCCTCCTCCAGCGGCGGACGGGGGCGGTCCCGGAACAGCCGAGACAGCTTCTTGGCGCGCTCGTAATACCTGAAACAAGAGGAAGGACAGAGCATAGTTAGAACAACATCTGACAACACAAAACTTCGAGGAAGTTATCCACTCCCAAGATCCTAAAAACAAAGTGTCCTCACTAAGAAGGGAACCTCTCCTTCGCACCACCCCCCTTCCAGATTTAGTTATAAGTTGGCACAGTGTGTAGGCCTTGAAAAACTGAACACAGATCAGTCGGGAAAACAGGAAGAAGTTGTGTGGAACTATGAAAAAAATAAGCAAAATGTACAAACTGAGTAGTCCATGTGAATGATAGGCAACATTAAGGAGAGTCTGAGCTCTGGAGCGCCATGGTCCCGTGTTTAGCATGAGCAGCGGCGGAACGAGAGGTCATTTTCAAACCTTCCCTCGAGTGAAAAGTTTAACTTTTTTTTCAGTTTATGTGACAAACTGTTATGGTTTCATCACTTTTTTGAGAGTGATTATCACATCCACAAGAAAACTTAAATCGGGCAAGGTAGAAGAATCTTTTTACCCATTCGCCAAGTGTACAAGTTGGGTGGGTCGACAACATATTCCTGTCATGTGACGCACATGCCGTCACCAGTGTCGTATAGAATATATCAGACGTGTTTTCCTATGGGGAATCGGTTGACCTATGACCTTGCAATCAAATGTTTTCGGTTCCCATTGGAGAGGCACAGCCTTTCGTCTACTAATCGCATGGTTTTGCGGTGCGGTTCAAAGCACAGACATTAAACTTATTACAGTGAACAGAGACGTCAGTGAACGAACGGACCTTTAGAAAATAAAGAAAGTAAACTTCTCACTCGAGGGGAGACTCACGCTAACCACGGGAACACGGCGTTCCTGAGCTCACATTATCCTTGATGTTAACTTGCGCATGGACTACTCAGTTTGTATAATTTGCATATTTTTTCCTAGTTCCACACAACTTCTTCCTGTTTTCTCGATTGATCTGTTTTCAGTTTTTCAAGGCCTATCAACTGTGCCAACTAAATCTGAGGGGGATGCGATGGGGAGGTTCCCTTGTAAGTAAGATACAGTTGTGTAATTGTACGCAGCGGGTAACGATATGCATTCAGTATTTGAAGCTTGCGATACACCAGACCGCTTACGACTACTCCTGACTACTTTAGAGTCTTGCATGTAACGAACAGATAGTCCACTGACATGAAAAAAAAGAAAAAAGAAACAATCCTGTTATTTTCAGAAGACAGAAAATAAGGCGATAAGCTTACAGTTATCACAAATTTACTATGACTGTTTTACTTTGATCTGAATATCTGACTGAAATCGCCGTATGTGTCAGTACATTTATCCCAGAGTGAGACAAGACATTCAGTGCCTGCAAGGAAAAATGTTTGCGGTTGCCTACGTGAAACATGATTGTACACAGGCTCGCAACTCTTCGTCCGAGACAAATTGTTGGACACGAATGTTTTTCTTCAGGGCTCCAAAAATCGCATGGGGAGAGTTCGGGACTGCATAGAAGGTGTGGGCGGGCCACGTGTCCCCAAAGTTGTTTTGACTATGCAGCAGAAGTCTTGATGGAAATCGGGAAAGCTCTTACAAATCTTCCATGTGGTTTTTATAGTTTTGGAGCCCTGAAGAAAGACACTGGTGGCCGTCGATTTGCTTCAGACAAAGAGCTGCACGCTAGGGTGTAATAACTGCTCCCTAAACCGAAAGGTCAATTTTCATTACAGATTTTTATTCATTTAGTTATTTAAAGCTGGTTTGATCAGGATTTTCTTAGCTTCATTCCACGAAAGTTTGTTCACCTGTTTTAATTTCATCAGCCAAAGTAACTAAAAATATTTTCCGTCACCGCAGCTTTTTGATATACGCTACATAATACACAAGAGCTACATCCATTTGCGGAGTACCGGATGATAGAACTCAAAAATATCGAAATAAAAGTCCGGGACAACATATGCTGATCTTATAATTATTATTTTTGGCATTAGAACTCGCTTATCTTAGAACCTACAAAGCAGCAAAAGAATGATAGTGACTTAAGTGTTAACGATAAACATATGCTCTCGCGGACTCTTTCGGAGTTCTGTTTGAGGTCTACATTCCAGTACTAAATCAAATGGTTTTGCACTAATAGTTTTGGCAGCCCATTGCAAGAGAACGCAATGGCAGCCAACTTTCTTCCGACCTGATTTCGATTTATCCCCATTTCCTTTGCTCATGTAACCTATATTAGATATATGTATACTAAAACATATACAGTGAAAATATGTGTGAATTACTAAACAAAGAAGCACGTAAATTGCATAAGCAAACAACATCTCTCATCGCAATTTCTTGTTACGTCCCAGAAAGTACTGCTATGCATCTAGGTTCAAATGGTTCAGATGACTCTGAGCACTATGGGACTTAACATCTGAGGTCATCAGTCCCCTAGAACTTAGAACTACTTAAACCTAACCAACCTAAGGACATCACACACGTCCATGCCCAAGGCAGGATTGGAACCTGCGACTATAGCGGTCTCACGCTTCCAGACTGAAGCGCCTAGAACCGCTCGGCCACAGTGTCCGGCTATGCATCTAGCGTGTAATGTCGATCGTACCGTGCATACTAGTAAAATAAGAAGTTCAAAACGTATCACATAAAGTAAATATAGAATACATCTAAAAGTGATAAAGGGTTATTTTTAAATAGAACTAAGTTGCCAAAACAACAGTATCAAATCGTCAAGTCAAAGTATAAATTAATTTACTCCGGAAAATTCACAATGTATGGCCCTATCTCCACAGCAACCATCACAGCTCCTCTGCCTGCCGCAATAGAGGCACGAGAGTGCATGTGTACCGAAGAAGAATGGTTACAGCAGGGCAGCCCGGGTTTCCGCAAGCCTGGCGGGCTTCACGGGACCTGCCCAGCCTGCTCCAGTCCAATGAATGTGTCTGCGTACGTATTTTAACTGCAGCTCAGTTACCACAATGGTGGAAGCAGCATTGCAGAAATCAAACTCAAATGAGACTGAGGAGAAATTACGAATTGAGAAATATATACCGGTCACGAAACGGGACCCAGCTGGGAAAAGTTATGTGTATATGAGTCAGCTTCGAATAAATCATAAGGTGTTTCGCAATGCAAAAAGTGTGAAAAGTTACTAAACACTCATTCTGGGGCATCGAATATGTTACGACATATTTGTAAAATTAACCAGCACTTTTCTGACTCCATATACATATTTTGAAACAAGACAGAGGATTAGTGGCTGACAAGTGTGTGGAAATGTATTCTAAAGACTTAAAGCCATTCAGCAGGATGCAGGCTTTCTAAATGTAGTGTAGACATTGATTGAGATAAGAAAAAAATGTGGCCCAGTGGATATTAAAAAACACATTATGGTAGTATGCAACGTAGTGCGACGAAAGCTTAGTATGAAAGAAAAGGATATTCTTTCAGAAACGTGCTTTTTAGATTGGTATAATACGAGAAACGAAGTTCGTCTTTGCTAAAATGCATTGAGGAATTTAGAGTGAATTATTTTCCCCGCCGGCCGCGGTGGTCTCGCGGTTCTAGGCGCGCATTCCGAAACCGTGTGACTGCTACGGTCGCAGGTTCGAATCCTGCCTCGGGCATGGATGTGAGTGATGTCCTTAGGTTAGTTAGGTTTAAGTAGTTCTTATTTCTAGGGGACTGATGACCACAGCAGTTGAGTCCCATAGTGCTCAGAGCCATTTGAACCAATTTTATTATTTTCCCCAATTACGGCGTTGCAATGCAGTAGTCTTAGGTGTATAAGATCTCGACATCCGGAGATGGTTCTGCTTACTACAGAGCCATGTATCAGAGGTGAACTGATAGCTGTTCGAACTGAGTATAGCCAATACTAGGCGAAAGATGGTGAAGGTAAGAGAGAACCGTTCATATTTTAATAAATAAATAAGCCCGAAACACGCCGAAAGATAGAAATGGACAAATAAAATCCACCATTAACTGGACTGAAACGACTCAGAGTGACTATATATTTAATCGAGACACGTCCGATGATACTTGGATAAAAAAGTTCAACTTCCGAGCCCTACTCATTATACTATAATGAAAGCGTACAAAATAAACTGCTTCATAGCGTAACACATCAGGAAGATGGGCAGGTAAGGAAGACTGCTCTAGAGTGCTTGGGATGGCAAGCTTAGCTGCTCGTTCTGTGACGTAACGTGCGGTAGCTTGCAGGTAAGCACGGGCAGGTTAAATGCGGAGTGTGTACACCTCTGACAGAGGCACAACTGCCCTTCCCTCACTCCACCGCCCGTTCTGGTCGCCGCACTCTGCCATCTCATGGCCCGCGCGACCGGCGATCGCGGTTGAATGGTGGCTGAGTTGGCACGCTACATCAGACCAGTACAGGACATGGGCGTCCTAAGATAGATTAATGCATGAATGTACGTAATTACTTCAAAATATGATATAAAATGAATAGCTAACACTTAATGGCACGTAAATGCATCGTCTGTGACTGTGATTTCAAATAATTTCCGAGTACAATGTACACTCCTGGAAATGGAAAAAAGAACACATTCACACCGGTGTGTCAGACCCACCATACTTGCTCCGGACACTGCGAGAGGGCTGTACAAGCAATGATCACACGCACGGCACAGCGGACACAACAGGAACCGCGGTGTTGGTCGTCGAATGGCGCTAGCTGCGCAGCATTTGTGCACCGCCGCCGTCAGCCAGTTTGCCGTGGCATACGGAGCTCCATCGCAGTCTTTAACACTGTTAGCATGCCGCGACAGCGTGGACGTGAACCGTATGTGCAGCAAGGGCGTATAGTGGGCATGCGGGAGGCCAGGTGGACGTACCGCCGAATTGCTCAACGCGTGGGGCGTGAGGTCTCCACAGTACATCGATGTTGTCGCCAGTGGTCGACGGAAGGTGCACGTGCCCGTCGACCTGGGACCGGACCGCAGCGATGCACGGATGCACGCCAAGACCGTAGGATCCTACGCAGTGCAGTAGAGGACCGCACCGACACTTCCCAGCAAATTAGGGACACTGTTGCTCCTGGGGTATCGGCAAGGACCATTCGCAACCGTCTCCATGAAGCTGGGCTACGGTCCCCCACACCGTTAGGCCGTCTTCCACTCACGCCCAAACATCGTGCAGCCCGCCTCCAGTGGTGTCGCGACAGGCGTGAATGGAGGGACGAATGGAGACGTGTCGTCTTCAGCGATGAGAGTCGCTTCTGCCTTGGTGTCAATGATGGTCGTATGCGTGTTTGGCGCCGTGCAGGTGAGCGCCACAATTATGAGGAACTCCACGACATGATCAAAACACAAGTCAATGAGGACAACTTCAAAGAGCAACCAACAGGAGTGGACAAAATAAAAATGACACTTCGCAACATAGAGGACTACAACACAATAAAAATGGCCCTCACAGCCAAAAATGTACCAGAATGATATTTTCACTCTGCAGCAGAGTGTGCACTGATATGAAACTTCCTGGCAGATTAAAATTGTGTGCCGGACCGAGACTCGAACTAGTGACCTTTGACTTTGGCGGGCAAGTGCTCTACCACTAAACTACCCAAGCACGACTCACACCCTTTCCTCACAGCTTTAGTTCTGCCAGTACCTCGTCTTCCTCCTGCCAAACTTAACAGAAGCTCTCCTGCGAACCTTGCAGAACTAGCACTCCTGAAAGAAAGGATATTGCGCAGACTTGGCTTAGCCACAGCCTGGGGGATGTTTCCAGGTCCGGCACACAGTTTTAATCTGCCAGGAAGTTTCATATCAGCGCACACTCCGCTGCAGAGTGAAAATCTCATTCTGGACACATCCCTCAGGCTGTGGCTAAGCCATGTCTCCACAACATTCTTTCTTTCAGGAGTGTAGTTCTGCATGGTTCGCAGGAGAGCTTCTGTTAAGTTTGGAAGGTAGGAGACGAGGTACTGGCAGAAAGCGAGGATGGGGCGTGAGTCGTGCTTGGGTAGCTCAGTGGTAGAGCACTTGCCCGCGAAAGGCAAAGGTCCCGACTTAGAGACTCGGTCCGGCACACAGTTTTAATCTGCCAGGAAGTTTCGAAAATGTGCCACATTACACGTTGCCCACCACCAATACAAGAAACAAAACATCGTCATTAGGGACCTTCCCCAATGGCTCTCTGCCCAGGCACTCAAGACAGACCTTACTGCACAGTGATTTGTTGTAAAAACTATCGAGCAGATGGGCAAAAATGGGGCAGAGAGTAAGTGGCCATTATTCCAAGTCACTCTGCTGGACATACCACAGAACAGGCGCGAGATCAAATCTGTTCTGGCAGTCGCTGTCACCATGGAGCCGCTCCACTGCAAGAACAAGGAGATGCAATGGTTCAGTTGTCAGGGACTGGATCACATAGCCGCCCATTGCCAGATGCGTGTATGCTGCAGTAACTGCGCCGAACCCCACGACACCAGGACTTGCAAAATAAAACACATGGACCGACAGATAAGGTGCACACTTTGTGGGAAAAACTAAACAGCAGGGTACCAAGGAGGTCGGGTCCACAAAAAACACAGAAGGCAAAGGGTGTTAAGGCAGCCCCCTCACACACACGAAATCAAAACACCACCACACCGTCAAACCACACAGAGAGACAAAACAGGACAACACACACACAGACAAAACTTGGGTAAAACCAAGGCCCGACACGCCAAGGGCAACATATGTGGAAGTGGTCTCTCCAGCAAAGAACCACGAAAACGTCGGAGAAGTCGACCCAAGCCCCGTCACCACAACATCAGACACACAGACAAGTACAACACCAGGAAAAACAACAACGACCAGGTCCACCAACACAGAGAAAGCTCTAGGGAACCCCACACTGAGCCCACCCCCTCAGATCAATTGTTAGGCATTATGGTCCAGATCATGAACCTCGTCATGGAAATGATGAAGGAATTCAGCGAGGCCCAGAAACAGAACACTCAGACCGTCTTTGTCCTTCAGGCAGCAGTCCAGCAGTCGCTCCCCTCTGCAACTTCCTCAGTAGTTTCAAAACCCCATCATGGATAGACGACCAGATATCCAAGCACTGACAATGTGCGTCTTTAATGCAGACAGCACTGTTAATCAAGAGGTCGAGTTCAGAGAACTCATGAAGACGCTCTCCATCGACATATGCATGATGGGGAAACCCACCTAAAACCGGGAATAGAAAGCGACAGCTCCCATCTACGTTAGGTACCGTAAATACAGGCCAACCCAAGGCGGAGGAATGGCCATATACACAAAAAGAGGGATCCCCACCACCAAGTATTCTTACCAGCTACCAATAAAATTGAAGCAGTGGTGGTGGATGTAGCCACTGCCACCGGACCCCTAACAATTGTTGCAATTTACCGACCCCCACAAGACGAGATAGACGAGGGAGACATAGCTGCTCTAGTGCAAATCGAAGGCGACTTCAGTGCCAAACACCCCGTTTGGAACTCTAGAGTAATCTCCAGAGCAGGCGACAAACTGCAACAAATAACGCGCTACCACCACTTCGAAACACGGGGTCTGGTCGAGCCCACACATTTTCCAAAAAATTGAATCAGGCCCAACGTGTTAGACATAGCCCTCACTAGGAGGATCGTGGGATTTGTGGCCGCAAATACAATCAACAGAATGTCCTCTGACGACAACCCTGTGATTCTAGAGGTCGATGTGGAAGAATGGGTAGCACTCCCACGGTATCAGACGTCTTACAAACGTACAAACTGGGAGCGATACCGAGGAACTGTCGCCTCTGATATCGCTCGCCCTGCGCTACCTACTGTTGAAACAGTAGAACGTGCTGCAGGACCTAACAGGTACCATCTTGCAGGCAGCGCAAGATGCCACTCCCCCACAACATGACGGCCCGCCCCCGGGAGTACAACTCCCGGAACATTTACAAGCTCAAATCCGACAGAACAGAGTGGCCAAAGAGTGGAATATCGCCAGGAATCAGCCACCAGGAGGCTGCTCAATCGTCTACAGAGAGAGCTGAAGGTAGCGCTCAATGTGCGCAGAAACCAGCAATGGCAAAACCGCCTCGCAGCCCTCGATCACCCGCTATGGCAAGCAACCAAGCAATTCAACAAAAGACGCATTAGGATGCCGTCACTGCACGGCAAGTGGGGTCTGGTCTACAGCCATACTGAAAAGGCCAACGCCCTCGTCGACACCTTTGAGAAGCAGTTTCTTGCAGCAGAACCCCAGGATAATGCTGAGGACCCAGAGGACGAACCCCCATTTTCACCCCCAAAGACATGGGAAAAGTAATTAGGCCCCTGCCTATAAAAAGGCCCCAGGACACGACAGTGTCACCAACCAGATAGTTAAAAAACTCCCGTCCTCGGCTCTCGAAAACCTTGCGAACGTCTTCAACGAGATTACTCGTACTTGCAAGTTCCCAGCTTACTAGAAACATGCGGAAGTGGTCGCGATACACAAACCAGAAAAAGACCTTCTAATCCCGCAGCACTACAGGCCGATTAGCCTTTTGCCAGCTCTCAGCAAGATCTATGAGCGCCTCCTGCTTATTCTCATACGAGACCACATCACCAACGAGCGACTTCTGCTGGATTTCCAATTCGGATTCCGACAGAAGAACTCCGCCCCACAACAGATAATGAGACTGGTGGAAGCAGTCACAGAGGGCTTCAACCACATAGCCAAAGCCTTCGACTCAGTATGGCATAAGGGCTATTATACAAGTTACATACACAGGGGTTCCGAGGGAGCATAGGTTAATCCAAAGCAATCTCTATCTCTGTGGAGGTAGAAACAGCCACCTCCACCAAAAGATGTATTCGTGCAGGAGTGCCACAGGGATAAGTCCTGGAGCACATTTTTTTACAGTCACCATCAACCCTGAAAAGATACAGGCTATTCTGGTCACCTGGAGACTCGGGAGACGTGGATCCCCTCAACGTCTCCCCCTTAACTTGCACCTACATGGATCCCGACTGCCTTGGCGCAGATTTTCCAAGTATCTCGTCGTAACGTTGGACTCGAGACTAACGTGGAAACCCCAGAGACGACGTCCACAGGGAGGTCTGTGCCAGAATGTCCATCATATACCCAGTCCTCAACACAACCAGCTCCCTTCGTGTTCTGTAGGAGTAAATGTCTATCAGGCCCTTATACGGCCAGTAACGGAATATGCGTGCCCTGTCTGGGGATATGGCGAAGCAGCATCTAGACAAACCCCAGAGGCTGGAGAACTGCGCCCTCAGGAGGGCACTGCATCTACCCATGGGATTCCCCACATACGATCTGCACGCCGCAACCGAAATACCCCTCCTCAAAGAAGGATTCCAAGATATGGCAAGGGCTTTCTATGAAATGTTTACCAGATCTGGAAATAACCTCATTCACTCCCTAGGTCGGTATGACACGTCCCATGATAAGCACAAACGCCCTATGACGATCTTCGGCGACTAACTCGAAGAGAAAAATCCCAAAACCTCCAAGTCCTAATACCTATCCTTAATCCTTAAAATACCCAACATCTCGCCAACCTCAGGCAAGTAAAAGACCCCACCAGAACACCACCACAATACACAGGCAGCAAAAACAATCAAAGATAATGTCTTGAAATGTCTGTGAATTCCTAAAGGACCAAACTCCGGAGGTCATCGGTCCCTAGACTTACACACTACTTAAACTAACTTATGCTAAGAACAACACACACACACACACACACACACACACACACTTGCTCGAGGGAGGACTCGAACCTTCGGCAGGAGGGGCCGCGCAATCTGTGACACGGTGCCTCAAAGTGCATGGCCACTTCGTGCGGCTAATCAAACATAATCACACACATACAACATGCATTGTGGAGTAAAAGCCAACAGGCTATAAACTCCTCCATACACTTTCACAAGGAGGGGAAAGTAAAAGGTGAGAGAGAGAGAGACAGAGAGAGAGAGAGAGAGAGAGAGAGAGTTGTATGTATCAACGTTGCCGCTCCACACGACTGTGGCGGGATACAGGAACACCTGCAGAGCGTTGACAGATGGTGCAAGGACTGCCAATTGACTCTGAAGGTAAGTAAATGTAACTGGTTGCACATAAAAAGACGAACAGATCTTCTGCCGTCCGATAACTCCACCAACAACGAATCACTGGGAACAGTAACTATCAAAAAAATTAAAGGTCCGAGTAAGGGATCGGAGCGATCTGAAGTGAAATGACCACATAAAACAATGTTTGGGAAGACAGATGCCAGGCTGAGATTGATTGGAAAGATACGGAAGAAAAAGTAGTTTTACCAATGAAGAATTCCCTTACAAAATTCTGTTTCTACCAATTCTTGAGTACTGTTCCTGAGTCCTGGTGGCTTACCATGTAGGATTAATACAGCAAGAGCATTATTTAGATGCTCAAAGAACTCCGGTAGCGGATGCTACAAGAAATGGATTGTCTAGTTCGGAGAGGTTTATTATTGAAATTCCGAATGAGTACTACTTCCTCCCACATACATCTCGTGAAATGTTCACAACATGAAAATCAGCCAAATTAGATGTCATACAGGACTGTACCAACAGTCATTCTTCACTAACAATATTACTGACTTGTGAACAGTAAAGAGATGAAAAGCTAGCAGTAGCAGGAGAGTCCTCCGCCACACACTGTATAGTGGCTTGTAGCGTGTGGACGTGTATGTAGATATCCAGATCTCATAATGTTATCGCACGAGGGAGGATGGTCGTCATTAAGCCCCATTTTCTAAGCATTGTTCCCTCACTACCTGTTTCTGTCTCCCGCGGTGTTACTTATTTCGACTTTCGCAACAGGAAACTCGTACAGAAGTAGAAAACATTTCGTTACAGAGAAGAGTGAAGTGGTGCCAGATTGGAGGCGGCTCACCTCGGGTCGTTGAGCAGCTGGTTGAGGGCGGCGGCCAGCGTCCCTCGGCTGAGGTCTCGGTAGAGCAGCTTGAGGCCGCTGCCGCCGGCCACGACGCGGTCCGCGTTGAGGAACTGGTCGCCGAACATGGGCATGGCGAGCATGGGCACGCCCGCCGCCACCGCCTCCTGGGTGCCCATCAGGCCGGAGTGCGTGATGAAGACGCGCACGTTCGGGTGGTCTGCAAGCGGCAACACGTTCACTGACCAACTGGACCAAGTTACGATTTTAACAAACACTTCCTACATGTAATAACACAATGTGATTTCATATTACAGGGTGCAGTTGGAGAAGCAAGAGAGTATGTTAAAAATGTCATTCCATAAAGTTTTAAGCAAGTAGAACTAGCACCAATATACTTCACCGAAATTAATAAATCTCTAAAAATCCAAAAGCTCGTGTGACGTTCACAGAATTTCAGACAGAATTATGAAAACTTCTTTGAACTTAATAAATAATGTCCTTCATGGTATAGGTAATGCATCACTGGCAAAAGGAATTTTTCCAGATACCTTTGTATTCCATTTTTAAATCACTTCATAAGCAATTTGACAAGAAAGGCAGTTATCGTCCAGTTTTCTTACTGACGTCTTTTTCCAAAAATTTGAAAAAGTAATTTGCTCAAGAGTAGGCTAACAGTTAATTAGAAACAATTTACTTAGCATATCACAGTTTAGATTCCAGGAAAGTTGCTGGACTGAGGAAGCTATTTATGCATTCACTCAGCAAATAGTACAAGCCTTAAATAATAAAATATCGTCAGTTGCTATTTTTTATGATCTTTCCAGATATTGTTACAGAGACTGCGGTGTAATTTGCACTGTATCATGCTGCCACCGTTACAGCATGTGTTGTAAATGGTTTCCATGTGCCTCAATGCAGTCATGTAACGCCATAGCGTGCTTTGTCGAATACATTTATATTGGCCAGGCTGCATCTGAATAGTGTAAAAGGCAGAATGAATACGCTGCTCCAGTGTCTCTACATCAGAAATTGGCTCTGCATACACGATACTTTTGAGACAAAGTATGGTTTAATAAATGGTCTCTAGCATCGAAACCATGCATTTCCGGACATAAGTTCATTAGACCTTTTTTGTTCCGTATCGTCGTATCCATCAATCCCTAGGGTTTGTACACTGTGGAGAAAATCACCCTGTATATGTTAATGGTCTTCTACCTAACATTAAATATATATTATTTCCAGACGATGCTAGTGCTACGATAAACCCCACTGGAGGGACAGCAACAGTGGAATCATTAAATGGTTATCAGGAAAGATATTCTCCCCAAATTGAAAAATAGAAGCACTATATTCAGTTCTGTACAGCAAACACAGTCATACCAAAATTGATGAAGCATATGAGCAGAAGTCAGTAAATATAGTAGGATGCTCCAAAATTTTGGGTGTATATGTTGATTCTAACTTGAACTGGAAGAAGTATGTTACTAAGCTTGTGAAATAGTTCAGTTAGCTACTTTTGTTGTATGTATAATTCCTAATCTCGGAAACAAACGAATTAATCTCGTGACATAGCTTGCAAGGTACTGATTGCACAAAAGTGAGCAATAGAAATAATATGTGGTGTTCATCCACAAACGTCATGTAGGTATCTTTTCCTGGATCTAAGTATTTTACCTGTGGCTTCACCGTAATTACATTCATCATAAATAATTCACCGCAATTTAAGAGCAACAGTGAGGTTCTTACCTACAGAAAGTGATGAAAAAATGACCTTTATTATTATTAAAGATGTCAGAGGCTCAGAAGGAAGGTAGCTCAATGTCCAGCAGCAAACATCTTTGACCACTAACATTACATTTTCAAATCTAATCTTAAACCATTTTTCCACGAACACCCATAATCCATGGATACATTGTTGTTTAAAAACTGGTAGCTTATGTGGATAAATAACCTTAGGATAGAAATTGAAGTGGCTGAAGCCGGTATGAACTCACATCATGTAAGAATTTAAAAGTCGATCAGAACTGGGCTCGTGCAGCCAAAGTTATTCTTAATCCAACTTCGAGGTCGCAATCTGCTTGGTCAGTATGAGCTCTTGAAAACAATTAGGCTGTTATCCCGGAGATAAATTGATCTTACGATCGTAACTTGTGGATCATGATAACAAATATAAATCAACTACTGAATAATGAAGAGTTTATTTATGTGCTTGCAGTACTAACAGGTGGATTGGGTAACCCGAAAGTGTTGCTGCCAGCCCCAAGCCTGGATAAAGGAGGAGGACAGACACCCAAATAAGCCGTGAAAGAGAATCCAGGCCACATCTCAAGGCACCTCTGAGGCTAAGTACCCCAGTTATAGCCGTCAACCCCAAGGTGTCGACCCCAACATAAATCATTCGATTAAGAATGACGGCAATTTCGCTCATAGAAAGCACTACCTCAGGTGGTAACCAATTAACTGTTGTCAACGACAACGTTAGTGAGCCAACGAATTCTGGGGAGCTCACACCAGTATGTGAAAGACAAAAAAGTAAGAAAGTGCCAAACTTTGCTACCTTCAATTTCAACTCAGTCCACAAAACTGCAAACCTGAAACATTTTACTGATACTTTGGGCAAGCAAAGAATCATTGTAACTGCATGACAAGAAACAAGACATACAGATGAAGCAGCATTTTAATCGGAAGTATATCACATTTTGAAGGGAAAACCTGGCAAGCGAGTATTGAAGAATGTACCTCAATTCGGCACACACTTTATAATCAATAAGCAAATCCTGGGAGTCATCACTGACTTCAGCTCCAGAAGCAGTAGACTTTCCACTCTTACCTTTATGGGAGCAAATAAGATATATACCATGGTCAATATACATGCTCCCACAATCATGACTATTAGAAGCGATCCAGAGAAGGTAGAAGAATTTTGGGAAGGCCTGGAGGAAACTATCCAAGATGCGAACTAAGAATGTTATCATACTACTTGGAGATGTCAATGCTCAACTAGGGAGAGAGAGAAAGTTCAGAAATATAATTGCGAACTATCCAGCCCACAACAGGACTAACCGGAATGGCGAACGACTAGTGGAAATTTGTAACATCTTTGACCTGATAATGAAATCAACGGCGTTTAAGCGCCTTTGAAGAAAACAGAAAACATTACTAGGAGAGTTTCAGCTTGACCATGTAGCGATATCAAGACATGCAAATTCAAAATGTCTAAGTCCTCAGGGTGCAAATTTAGACTCATATTACTTACTATCCAAAATATCAAACTAAAAACACTAACCATATTGTGAAGTATGATACAGAGAAACTTAGCAAATATTTTAAGACGAGCTTGAATTAGAAGAACTATCAAGGTTGGGAACAGTTGAAGGATGCACTGATTGACAGCGCAAAGGAAACAGTTTGCCTGGAGAAGATCAAGAAACATTCATGGTGCTCAGTAGAAGAAGATAAAGCAATCGAAAAGCGTTGGAAAGCATGTGTTGGTTGGTGCTGTAATGAAACACCAAATAATCTAAAGAACTTCCAAGAAGTGAGAAAAACTACTGCTAAAACAATCAGAAGTCTCAAGAGGAAATATTTGCAAGAACGTGTAACTAAAATAGAAGAAGACAGTGTATGGGGAAATGGAAAACAGTCCGATCTTGGGTGAATACTTTGAACACCTCTTACATTGTGAAGCGCCATCCGAGACATTCAACTACGTTGATAAAGAACCAATCCCCCGACTCAGAACCACCAACTACAGAGTAGGTTAAGAAGATTATAAGAATACTGCAAAATAAAAAAGCACCTGGGAATGACGGGATCGTCGGAGAACTCTTAAAGTATGAAAACGAGAATGTGATCATAGAACTAATACGAATTATACGAAAAATCTGGGAAGAAGAGCAGCTTCTATAAGGTTGGACATCGGCACTAATACACCCTATACACAAGAAAGGCGATAAGACGGAACCTGGGAACTAAAGGGGAATTTCTTTAATACCTGTGACCTATAAGGTATTCTCAAAAGCACTGCTAAATAGTGTGGAAGAACAATTAAATCCACCAGTTGTTCAATACCAAGGAGACTTCAGAATGAGGAGATCATGCGCAGAACAGATTCAGAATCTAAAACAGATAAGCGCTTATCAAAAACAGAGGAGCAAAAAGTTCGTGCTTCAAGAACGTCTATGATACTGTAGACAGAAACATACCGTTCCCAAATTTAGGGGAGATGAGTTTGGATAGAAAATCCAGTGAACTGGTTTAACAGATCCTAGGCAACACAACATCCAAAGTCAAATTCAGAGAAAAGCTGTCAAGGGCCTTTAAGATTAAAACCGGGATGAGACAGGGAGATGGACGCTCCCCTTTGCTCTTTAATTGTGTCCTCGATAAGGTGAACAGAGAGTGGCTACAAGGAATGAAAGGAGTGGGTAGAGTACGGCTGGGGTGAAAGAACAAAGGAGTACAGGTAGATTGTCTAGCATTCGCAGATGACACTGTGATCTTGTCCGAATCACTCGAAAAGGCAGTTACCCAAACCACAGAACTGCAGCGACGGGCAGCTAAGGCAGCTCTATAGATATCTATCGAGGAGACAGAACGTATGACAAACATCACGACAGCTCCTAGAAGGATGCGAACACAAGTTAGTAAAATTAAGAAGGTGGATGGATTCAGATACCTTGGAGTATGGATAGACATTGGACTGATCGAAAAAGAAACAATGGGAGCACGAATAAAGAAAGTGAACTTAGCATATAACCTACAACACCTACAATAAGAAGAATATTTCGACAAATGCAAAACTGAAACATTACCAAACAGTGATCCGCCCTGAAACTCTATACGCAGCAGAAACTCTCAACATAGTAAGAACTGGAGTGATCAAGAGGCTAGAACTAATAGAACGAAAGATTATCAGGAGAATATTAGGACCTAGAAGAACAGAAGGTAGTCAATTTAGAAACCGAGCCAACCAGGAACTGTACACAAAGATATAAAAAATTACTGATGTCATCAGGAGAAGAAGGAGCACATATTCGGACACATCGTCAGAATGGACTAGAGAGGTTAACACGGCGAATCACACACTTTTTGATGAACGAGAAAACCAAAGTACGATGGATCCAAAAGATACAAAGAGATCTGGAAATGATGCCGGCCACAGTGGCCGAGCGGCTCTAGGCGATTTAGTATGGAACCGCGCAACTGCTACGGTCGCAGGTTCGAATCCTGTCTTGGGCAGGTTAGTTAGGTTTAAGAAGTTCTAAGGTCTAGGGGACTGATGACTTCAGATGTTAAGTCCCTTAGTGCTCATAGCCATTTAAACCATTTTGAAGATCTGTAAAAAATGAGAATACAGGAACCAGAGATATACAACAGAGTAATTTTTAAATAAAAAATTCAGGCCTTCAAAGCTTTTGAGGACAGGACGAGACCCAGAACAATATCATCTTGGTCAGAAGAAGGAAGAAGGCTGCAAAGTATGAGAAGAAAAGAATACTGGGAAAGAAGAAAGACCAGAAGAAACAAAGATGAAGCAAATTAACATGGTCGTAAGGCTGCCAAAACGAAAGAAGAAAAAGAAAAAGAAGAAGAACAGTTTATTTATTCTTTACCTCAACTGAACAAATATTATCATCAAAATATAGAATGACCAACCAGAAACTATATGAAAGTAAAAAACCAAGCTCTATAGGGTCTTTTCGCCCTAAATTTACGTCTTTTGACTTAAAAGTTAAATTCAAAAATTTATTAAGAGACAGTTGATTTCTCATCAAGCCACTGATTAAGAGACTAATAATTATGCTACCATTGCACCGTCGAAGCACTGTGGCTGTTTAAAAAATTTCTAAGTGAGCACCCCAGAACACAAAATATTATCAAGAGGACATGATTGTGATAAACAGGCAGAAATCGATTTTGCCTAGTTACTTATAACAAGTTATCGGCAGAAAATATTAAATACAAGTCAATACACTAAAATCATCATTGTTACAAACATTATTAAATTAAATCTAAAATCTTAAATTAAACGCCCATAATTACTATCGGATCAGATTCTAAAATAAGGAACTGAAACATAATCTTACAGGTAGCTAGTTTAAATCTTACTATTATATTCTGAAATAAGTATGTTATAGGGTAATAACTTCTAAACTTATTCCTTAAAGAATAAATAAGCTAATATTTGTACAGTACTTAAAAATTAATTAATTATAAACATATTAACTTTAAAAAATTAACTTTTTTTCTTAACAAACTAGATTTCTTAGGAAACGATTAAGATATCATTTCTACAAATAACTTAACAATAATTATGACACATTAACAATAAGTTATTTGTAAATCAACTTAAATTGAGACAAGCAAAATAATTGCTAAAATTTTGATAAACCCTGGTACCAAAGGTACAACAAATTTTAAGAGATTTAATTTAATATTTCATAAATCACTTACATCAGCAAAAAACTATAATATAAATAAACAACAAGACAATATAACACAATGAAATCATTTCCTTTAATAACTAAATAACTCAATACAATACAGTCTATAATCAAGATGTTCCGATCTGCAAAGGAAAATTTTCAGTGTAAGTGAAATACTTTGCTAATATGTTATGTCTTGAACCACTTCCTAGACCCACTTTCCAATAGATCTATTACATTACGATTTATCTCATCTAAGTTGAAACTATCTTAAAAAATTCTAATAGAATAATCAATAATGAGAGTGACAGTTGATGTGTAAACACTTCAGAGCCAATATCAATTAAATTCATTAAATTACATTACTACCAAATCCACAAGCATTAACAGTATGTCACATCAGATCCATTATAAACAAAAAGCTGTATTGTTTCTAAGTGTAATTTCTTGAAAAGTAACGAAACATAATGTTTTCATTATGTTAAGACTAGTCATGTACACTTGTCCTGTAAAGTGGTGCGTTACACATTGTTTCAAAAAAAGAGTCGTTCAAGTCATCTATGGAGCATGTAATTAAATAACTAACTAACATATACATAAAAGGTCTGACGATGCATGATGTCCTTGCATTATAAAGATGTTGACAGACTCAAGTTTGCAGTCTGCCAAGTTGCCTTCTTTAGAGCACAATGTCAGCCTGCAATGAAAGGAGCAGAGTAAAGTGTTGCTGTTACGGAAACCAAGGAGCTTCAGTGGATGTCTACCCTAGAACTTCATTATCATGTAACTAATGATGAAATCCCCAGTATGGAGTTTGCGTATCGCTGAAAAACCATAGGAAAACCATCTTATTGGTATCGAGACGCACTTAGGTCAGATCAAGAAACAGCAGCAACCCAAAGATTTTCGCTGAATGATGACTGAAAACGACGTATCGCGAGACGGAAGCAACGTTGCACAGATACCTTTCATATTGACCTCGAGAGGGCATGTTTCTAGCCCTAAGAAGCACAAGATGGCACTGAGAACCAGGAGGGTATATCCCGCTATAGTGTGAGAGAAACAATTAAGAAGAAGAAGGTATGTGTCACTAATACTACACATATTTCTATGACACTCTTCGCTTTTTCTTTATATACCGGGAGAGCTTCGATTCGTAATGACGCAGGCCAACAACGAGAGATATCTTTTGATAAATTTGACTTACTGGTGAATGTAGCATAATGACACCATGGTAACAGAAGGATAGCGTCATAATGGTGACTCTACATAGTGACACAGAAAGCATAGATCAATTGTAAGAGCAACTAATCATTTACTGAAGCAACAGAAAGAAATGTGTGAAAGGTAAAGTTGAGAAATCATTCAGCAACCAATACAGCTAACCAAATGCGAAAACCAGGATGCATGATGTCATTGTTGCCTCACTGTACCAGAGCTCACAAGCGCACCCACCATAGATACTACTGATGTCATGGTGGAATTTTATTCAGCTCTCGTGGTCCAATCAAGAGGGGAGGCTTCTTTTGGTCGACATTCTACATGAGTAGTCACCTTCAAGTTACGGCGGAGCACCATGCCCTGTGGGAGGGACTTTTTCTGCTGTGAGCTGCAAATCTGCAGTGACGACTACTGACAGGCTGCTATGACTGTCAGCACCCAGCTGGCCTTCTGGAGGCCCGACCGCTTTGGCCCAGTAGCAGGTCGTCATCTGTCATGTTGAGGGTGAGTCACTGCCGCTACTCTACCTGGTGTCTGCAGCAGACACCAATGCTTCCAGGATCTCTGTCCTCAAGGGAGGCTGCAGCCTTTCTCTGCACAGATGCACACACTCCAAGCAGGGCTAGAGACTGCCATCCCTGGGCGTTGATCTTTGTTCTGCAGATCAATTAGCAGAGCTGCAGGATGCCGCCCTGCCTGAGTTTGTGGCACTACTGGGATCATAGTCCACCTGTGACGCAACAGTTGCGACTCCGAGCCTGCAAAGTATGCATGGATCGGCATCTGGTGGCCTGGCATGTGCTCCACCAGCACGCATAAGCTTTCCTAGGAAAGACCTCTGTGTACTTCTGATTAATACGTATAACTGATAGTAAGTAATGAATTCTTAATGCTTTCTAGCGTCTGGCAGATCGTCACCACAATGCCACACAGCAAAAGCCCGACAATACCGGCCCGCTACAGCATATAAACGTGCAAGGGTGCAGCAACAATGTTCACGTTTCTGCGAACAAGTGCATTTCCTGAATCTAGGTACATGGCACGACCCTGAATGGCCTAGTGAACAACCAATCTGCCCTCTAGTACTTTGCTGGTTGGTATATCTTCACCTATCCATAGGTTTGTGGCGGTCGATGGGCTGCTTGCCGTGTACCACTGGGAGGATGGTGGCGGCAGCTAGGACTGTTGTCACATGGGGAATTGCAAAGTGATGACAAGGAAGTGCAGGCTTATGTGTGGTAGGATGTAACAACGTGTGTGTAACAGGTGGGGCTACAGCAGTCGATCTGTGACTGACATGGAAATTTGCAGTAGTTATCATGGTTAGTGCATGGAGATTTTGACTCTCTGCCTTCAGAGGGGAATGAGGCCAGTATACCATGGACATGATGGTATGCTGATTTTCATGGAACGAGGGAGGAACTGATCAGTTCATTGCTTGTTTTTACTGTATTTTACCGCAAACGTATGGGCGGTATAGTTGGTCTTTCCTTGTCGCCCCCTAAGTAAAACTCCCATAACGGGAGAGGCGTTATTGCTGATTGTTTGCCTACTGGGTTAATGCATGTGCTGTCGTGCGCGTACAAAGTCCACAGAACAGTGATGTGAAAACTAGTTCATAGTGCATTTCTGATGTCAAATAATTTTCACCTACCTGCGGAATGCTAACTGTGACATTTGACAGCCGGCCGGTGTGGCCGTGCAGTTAAAGGAGCTTCAGTCTGTAACCGCGTGACCACTCCGGTCGCAGGATCGAATCCTGCATCGGGCATGGACGTGTGTGTGATGTCCTTAGGTTAGTTAGGTATAAGTAGTTCTAAGTTCTAGGGGACTGATGACCACAGATGTTAAGTCCCATAGTGCTCAGAGCCATTTGAACCATTTTTTTGTCATTTGACTTCACGCTGATTTTTCTATATCCTGCTGGGGAGCATGAACTCTATTGTAGAGCATCCACCTGATATCTGTGTGAACAATAAACAGAAAGGTGCGAACAAGTAACGACAGCTAGTCAAGTGGAAGTGTACCATACGTGACAGAGGACGGTCTTTACACTCTAAATGTGCTTTTCAGTTGCTTATTGTATGAAGATGTAATTTTGAATTTTAAAAATGCTACTGGTGGTTTCAGATGTTAGTAACACAACTGCTGGTCTTACGCGAAAATTTTCAAATAGTTGTGTAGGGAGCCGTATGTAGAAAATTATAAGATTGAGGTGTGTGGATGTAGAAAGACTGCGAGTACCTGAAAGGTTCACTCTAAAGTATGTGTTGGAATAATTCTGACCTGGGTTCGATCTGGAGCCGTATTTCTTCTGTCTGTATTAGGGGGTTTTTACGCACATCAAAAAAAGTTTTGCATCACCATGATTACCAGAGTTCCGGAACATGCACAGAAAATTGAAATAGAGATCAACATAAAATTCATTTCCGCTCTTTTTATTGATCATGAAAACCACACATTGCATGTTGTACCACCATACAGCGAGACCTTCAGAGGTGGTGGTCCATATTGATGTACACACCGGTATCTCTAGTACCCAGTAACACGTCCTCTTGCATTGATTCATGCCTGTGTTCGTCGTGGCATACTATCCACAAGTTCATCAAGGCACTGTTGGTCCAGATTGTCCTACTCCGCAGCGGTGATTCGGCGTAGATCCCAGTCATGTTCGATAGGGTTCCTGTCTGGAGAACATACTGTCCGCTCTAGTCGAGCGATGGTGTTATCCTGAAGGAAGTCCTCCACAAGATGTATCCGATGGGGGCGCGTATTATCATCGATGAAAACGAATACCTTGCCAGTTTGCTGCATATATGGTTGCACTCTCTGTTGGAGGATAGCATTCACGTATCGCACATCCGTTACGGCGCCTTCCATAACCACCAGCGGTGTACGTCGGGCCCACATAATGCCACCCCAAAACAGCATTGAACTCAACCTTGCTGCACTCGCTGGACAGTGTGTCTAAGGCTTTGAGCCTGACCGGGTTGCCTCCAAACACGTCTCCGACGACTGTCTGGTTGAAGGCATAAGCGACACTCATCGGTGAAGAGAACGAGATGCCAGCGGTGCATTCGGCATGTTGCTGCGCCCATCTGTACCGCGCTGCATCGTGTAGTGGTTGCAAAGATGGACCTCGCCATGGACGTCGGAAGTGAAGTTACACATAATGCAGCCTACTGCGCACAGTATCAGTCGTAACACGACGCCCTGTGGCTGCACGGAAACCATTATTTAACATGGTGGCGTTGCTGGCAGGGTTCCTCAGAGCCACATTCTGTAGGTAGCGACCATCCAATGCAATAGTAGCCCTTGGGCGGCCTGAGCGATGTGTGTGATCGACAATTCCTGTCTCTGTGTATCTTCTTCATGTGCGAACTACATTGATTTGGTTCACTCCGAGACGCCTGGACACTTCCCTTGTTGAGAGTCCTTCCTGTCACAAAGTAATAATACGGACGCGATCGAGCCGTGGTACTGACCGTCTAGGCATGGTTGAACTATAGACAACACGAACCTTGTACCTCCTTCCTGGTGGAATGACTGCAACTGATCTGCTATTGGAACCCCTCCGTCTAATAGGTGCTGCTCATGCATGATTGTTTACATCTTTGGGCCGGTTTAGTGACACCTCTGAACAGTCAAAGGAACAGTGTCTGTGATACAATATCCACAGTCAACGTCTATCTTCGAGTTCTGGAAACCGGGGCGATGCAAAACTTTTATTGATGTGTGTATTAGCACTGTGAAACGTGGGATATCTCCTATGTCTGCAATTAATGTTAGGAAACCCGTGTGGTATTACATTCGAACTGAAGTGGGGCTCAATTATCACGAACTTTCTGCCACATCCTATTGTTCATAAACTGGTCATGGTCCGTCACCTAATCGTGTAATTTTTTCTATGAAGGTATTGTTATGGGGAATTTGGTAACATACAACATAGTTGTAAAGTTTGCAAGGTAGGAGACGGATACTGGCAGAAGTAAAGCTGTGAGTACCGGGCGTGAGTCGTGCTTCGGTAGCTCAGATGGTAAAGCACTTGCCCGCGAAAGGCAAAGGACCCGAGTTCGAGCCTCGGTCGGGCACACAGTTTTAATCTGCCAGGAAGTTTCATAGTTGTAATGTTAATGTTTTAATAGATGTGACTGTGCAGGTTTCTTTCGAGTTCACTTTGAATAGCTCAAGTTCCACGGCACAGTACGCAAGTCTCGTGGGGCCGTTACGTTCCTACTTGGCGTTGAGTATGGTCCTCCTTATCATCGATTTAACATTTTGTCGCTTGGATTCCAAAAACGCTGCTAAGTCAGATTATTTTAATCATTGCAACATTCCTGCCGACAAGTAGTCCTCGTCAGGTTATTTGTAAGTGAATCGGGTACGATACTTGTAATATGACACGTAAATACTAACTAGAAAATATTACTATACAATTTGTTTCATAGTTCAGTTTGGCTTGACATCCATACGTTATCGTGGTTCCGTCACTGTGTCTTTATTTTAATTACAATCTATTTGTGTTCTTGGAGTAATAACGGTTGGTGGTACTAAATCTGACTTGTCATCAGATAGAATTTTCAAATTGACTTCCTTTTCTATTATGTAATAGTTTATTTGACAAATGTATGGTTGCCATCAGTTTCGGTTGTGTTTGCGAGTGGTATCGTTGGTGCACAGACATACATTAGCAGACTGCCAATGGAGCATCTTTTACTGAAACCTCACTTTTTTTTTTTTTAAAGTAAGAGAGCGTCATCAGGAAGTTTGTTTGTGATACTACTACTATTTTCTGAAACAAAATTACGATGTGAGCTTTACGAGGTGATCTAAATAAGTGCTATAATTGAGTAAATATCTGCGTAACAGTTAACTTCCTTAAAACAATGTACGTGTTTAACTCAAGTAACACGGTCACACTTTTAAATCAAACAATAGTTTTCATAAGAACACTCAATTGAATTAACACACTTGTTATCAACGACAAACAGCATCCTCTGCTTATAGGAGACTTTAATAACGAGTATACTATTCGAAGAATAGCCGAAGTTGATTATAACTGGTTAAGAGAATCACTGAGCTACGTTTCTTGAAACCCATTAAAAATGTATAAATTATTTCAACATAGCCGGTATTTCGGATAATACAGACTGTATTATAATTGTGTTACTTCTGCCAGTACCTCGTTTCCTACCTTCCAAACTTAACAGAAGCTCTCCTGCGAACCTTACAGAAGTATCACTCCTGAAAGGCAAAGGTCCCGAGTTCGAGTCTCAGTCTGGCACATAGTTTTAATGTTTCGTATTAGCGCACACTCCGCTGCAGAGTGAAAATCTCATTCTGTATTATAATTATTTATGGTTACATACAATACAAAAATAAATATATGGAACATGTTTCTAGTTATGCTTACATTGAGACATGCTCCTTCTCTTGTATCATCCGTCTGCTGTACGAAAAATTACAGCCAAACACGACGCATTTTTCTAGATGTTACGAAACTCGAAAAATGGTTCAAATGGCTCTCAGCAGTATGGAACTTAACATCCGAGGCCATCAGCCCCTAGACTTAGAACTACTTAAACCTAACTAACCTAAGGACATCACACACATCCATGCCCGAGAAAGGATTCGAACCTGCGACCGTAGTAGCAACGCGGTTCGGGACTGAAGCGCCTAGAACCGCTCTGTCACAGCGGCCGGTGACAAGCTCGAAACGTAACGTAGTTATATCTGTTTATCCCCATTTTGACGACTGTTTTATCAGTAAAGAAACAGCCGTTTACATGTCCTTTGTATTGGCCTCCACGCTGCAATTATTCGGTGACACCAATAGTACTGTATAGGTTAAAACCAATCTAGTAATGTATGTCTTTGCGTTGGTGGTCTTGTGTGATCTCTGGTTATTTCGTAATATTTTATGTCTCTATTCGTTTTATTGTCTGATAATCTGAATGAAGTCGTTGGATCCCTATCAGCGAGAGCGGCAATATCGCGGAACGATAGCTCGTAATCTCGATAGGACCAGGTGGTGCCACTGGGAAATTCGGACACGTGCTGCTCGACGCATCTCCTTCATACACGAGGCGTCACACGACCTTCTAGCAGGCAAACAATACTCAAAGGGCTTTTCTGAATACAAAAACCGCTGCTTAATGTTTCCTTATATGCAGAGTGTAGACTCCCACCTACTGCATGTAGTTACGAATCATTATCATATCGAAAAACGTGGTACACAACTGTCTTTGTTAGCTGCGTATACAGAGGGAGGGAAGGAGGGGAGGGAGGGAGAGAGAGAGAGAGAGAGAGGTAGGCGGGAGTTAGGTAGAAGGGAGAGAGGAATAGATGTTCTGAAAGAATACTACATAATTATGAATATTAATGTTACTACAGATCTGATAATGTACCAGTTAACGCGAAAAAGACACAGGAATTGAATGGAACTGAATTTTCAACAGTGAAAAGAGTGTGTTGAACATATCATCTTCATTCTTTCGATTTTACTCGGGCAGTGGTCGCCAAACTGCGGCTGGCTGCCCACGTGTGGCTCTCTGGCCCACGAAGAGTGGCTCTTCCACAAAGTACCACTTGAGGGCGTGAGGCTGAAACTTGGTGGCCATGTGCACAAGTAGATTTTCCGCCTGAGCGTGTCCATTTACTTCGTTGTAGACGTTACGTCTAATCTAATACAGCTTAATAGTAACCCGCAGGATAAAGTAAACAAAATTTTGATGTTAACAAATTGTCTGTTGGCTTCTGTCTCGGGCTCTTCGGCCGCCGTTTGTTTGACGATTTTTCTTACATATCGCCAGCAAGTGTCGCCGACACCGTTAAACTACACCCACCATTGCTGGCGAAGAGTGGCTGGCGTTGGTAAAACTTCACCTCCATTGCTGGTGGTGGGCTAGCATCGAGCTCGCGGCCGCAGGTTATGCCAACGTGCAAGGGCTTTGCCGTGGTCATTGCTGTTGTGGTTCTCCCCCTCCTACTATCAACGTTCGTTCGTTGCAGCACGGGAATTCAGGATCTATTCACCCTGAAGATTTATTCCTTCTTGTTTAAGCTATTGTCGTGTTTGTGTTTTTGCATAGCTTCCCTGGAAAGCAGGTGTGCCTGCTCTTTTCTACAGGAGAAAATTCCTTGTCGGCGAATTTTATTATGTGGCCAGCCTCACACAGCGCGTGCTCAGCCACGGCCTATTTGGCCATCACCTGTAATGCCGCTTACCTTAGGCGATGACGGATCGTCCAGTCACACCAACACTAATTTTTCCACATATACATGGTGTGCAGGATATTCCCGACATCGCAACTGGGGTCTTCTCTCGTTCCAATCTGAGACACTCTTCGAATTTGTTTATAAATAGCCTTTACGCTGTGTTTCCACAATACATATCCGATTCTGTCGGTCACCCTGGGAATGTACGGCAGAAAGGCTGCACCCGACATGTCTTTTTCCGATGTGTCACGTAGCCCAGTTCATGATTTTATGACGCTTTTTATGTAACGAGTGGTGCTCACAGAATTAAACAGGGAAGCAATGCAGATACACAAGCATGATAGTAGCTTCAACAAGAAGGGAGAAAGCCTCAGGGTGAACGGATCCTGGATTCCTGTGCTATAGCGAATGTGGCAAGGGGAGAACCGTAGTGGTAATGACTGCGGAATAGCCCTTGCACTTTGGCGTGCCAGGTACCTACAGTCTGCGGCCGCGAACTCGACTTCAGTCCACCACCAGCAATGGAGGGTGGAACTTTGACGATGGCAGCCATCAGTGCTGGCGAAACGTCAGAAAAATCTTATGAGACAAACGTCTGCCGAAGAACCCGTGACAAAAGCCAACTGACAGTTCGTTAACAGGTGGCCACGAAAGCCTTAACATCTTTGTAATTTTGTTGATGTTAGAAATTATTTCATTTGAAAATAAATTATACCTTTTTGTTTATGGTTTAGAAAGAGAAACTTTGATTCACTTTCTAATTATTTCAGAAGGTCTCCTAGAAAATAATTCTGATACTGAGATTTGGAAATTGAAGCAACACTTTTAACTATGAGTGAAACTTTCCTTATCAACTTTCAAAAATTCAAAATCAGCAAAGCGACGTTAGTCTTTGGTTAAAAACCGATAGATAGTACTGTTCCAATATTAAGTTTTTATTTATGTGAAATTGACACTGGAACTTTGAAATGCAGTTACTGGATTTAAAAAAATGGCAAGTAATTGTGAAGATCCAAATTTGGACGTCTGTGCTAATATAGAAGTAGTAGCGAAGCTCAAATGTGAATTTAGTTTACAAATGGTCTGCTTTCAAAGACCTGGAGAAAGAAGAAGTGTTCATTTTTAATCTTTGTAGTACTATTCCTGGCACATAATTGCAATCAGCTGGAAAAACTAGTGTTTGCTGTTCTTTCCTCATTCCAAACTGCACGTTCATCTGAAGAATAATTTTCAACCATAAACCTAATCATCAGTAAATTGAGAATTCGTATTACGCATAAGATCCTGGAACCGTGCATAAATTTAAAACCACCAACACTCAGTTTGACTTACCCGAACTTTCCAAGGAGGAATTTTTAAATTTCACGTTCAATAAATGTTCAAGCATGAGAATCTTACCAACATATCGTCATTGGACCATCGGATACACTATTGTATGAACGACATAGAAATAAGTATAACTGGCGTAGAGAAGCAACTTAAAGATCTGAAAACAAATAAATCACCAGTTCGATTTTACAATGAGTACTCTACGGCATTAGCCCCTTACCTAGCCTGCATTTATCGTGAATCTCTCGCTTAGCACGAAGTGAAAAACAGCGCAGGTGACATCACTATATAAGAAAGATAAAGAAGGGACCCGCAAAATTATAGACCAAAATACCTAACTTTTGTTTGGTGCAGATTCCTCGAACACTTTCTTAGCTGGAATTATAAATTTTCTTGAGGCTAAGCAGCTTATGTCCACGAATCAATATAGTATAAAAAGCATCGCTCGTAGGAAACTCAGCTTGACCTTTTCTCGTATGATATACTGAGAGCTATGGATGAAACGAAACAGGAAGTTTAAATATTTCTAGATTTCCGGAAAGCGCGGTGCCCCATTGGAGGCTGTTAACGAAAGTACGAGCATATGGAATAAGTTCACAGATATGTGAATAATAATAGAATCCAGTTTGTTGTCCTCAACGGCGAGTGTTCATCAGAGACAAGTGTATCGTCTGGAGTGCCCCAGTGAAGTGTGTTAAGGTCGCTATTATTTTCTGTTTACGTAAATGATTTGGCGGACAGGGTGGGCAACAGTCTGCGGATGTTTGCTGATGATGCTGTGGTTTACGGTACGGTGTCACTCTTGAGTGACTGTACGCAGATATAAGATAACCAAGATTTCCATTTGGTGTGGTGAATGGCAGCTAGCCCTAAATGTGGAAAAACGTAAGTTAATGCCGTTGAGTAGGAAGAACAAACCTGTAATGTTCGGATATGATATTACTAGTCCCCAGATTCACACAGTCAAGTCGTTTAAATATCTCGGCGTAACGTTGCAAAGCTGTATGAGGTGGAACTAGCAGGCGAAAATTGTGATAGCGAAGGCAAATGGTTGACTCGGGTTTATTGGGAGAATTTTAGGGAAGTGTGGTTTACCTGTAAAGGAGACCGCATATAGGACGCTGGTGCGACCTATTCCTGGGTACTGCTCGAGTGTTAGTGATCCTTACCAGGGCTGATTGAAGGAAGACATTGAAGCAATTCAGAGGCGGGCTGCTAAATTTGTTACCGGTAGGTTCCAACAGAACGTAAGTGTTGCGAAGATGCTTAGAGAACTCAAATCGGAATCCCTGGAGGGAAGGCAACGTTCTTTTCGGGAAACAATATTAGGATAATTTAGAGAACCGGTATTTGAAGCTGAGTGCCGAATGATTCTGCTAACGCCAACTCGCATCGCGCGTAAGGACCACGAAGATAAGGTACGAGAAATTAGAGCTCATACAGAGGCGTACAGACAGTCGTTTCTTCCTCGCTCTCTTAGCAAGTGGAACAGGAGGGGACATGACAAGTAATGGTTCAGGCTACCATCCGCCACGCACTTTACGGTGCTTGCGGAGTATCTATGTAGATGCAGATGAATATGTAGACGCAAGGCCGTTCTTCACAATCGTGTTGCACAGTATTGTCATGATTCAATATTACTGGGTAGCTTAGGATTTGATTTTAACAATAAATAATATAGGTGCAATTTTGTCATATGATGACACGGTTGGAGAGCGTAGCTGTTATTTGAAGACAAATGTTGATGGTGTTGGAAACTTGAACAAATCTGCATTTGCAGCTCATATTGCTGAAGAAAATCATTCGGTGAGGAACTTTGAGAACATTTTACATCTAGCAGAAAAAGGAGCCAGTAACAATATATTAGAAGAAATAGAAATACACACACACAAAAACAGCACCCCAGACTATATCCTTAATGAACAAACAAAGTTAACTAACACATCTTTCCTCAAAAATTTCCAAAAAATATTTTCCAACCTCCAAAGCAAATAATATTCCTACGCCTATCTGCAGATCAAGTAGCAAATTTATGTCACTACAATTATCACGACGCTAAATGTAATTAAATAATGTACTGCTTTACCTATACAGTTCTTAAAAAATGGAACAAATTTATAATTAATGAGACAGAATCCGCTAAAAAAATCAATAAATCAATGTCTATCGGTACTAGAGTAAAAGGAGTTTATGTTGCATAAGTGAATATATGGTATTTTTCCAAACATTGGACATCATCAAATGTTACGATATACACTCCTGGAAATGGAAAAAAGAACACATTGACACCGGTATGTCAGACATACCATACTTGCTCCGGACACTGCGAGAGGGCTGTACAAGCGATGATCACACGCACGGCACAGCGGACACACCAGGAACCGCGGTGTTGGCCGTCGAATGGCGCTAGCTGCGCAGCATTTGTGCACCGCCGCCGTCAGTGTCAGCCAGTTTGCCGTGGCATACGGAGCTCCATCGCAGTCTTTAACACTGGTAGCATGCCGCGACAGCGTGGACGTGAACCGTGTGTGCAGTTGACGGACTTTGAGCGAGGGCATATAGTGGGCATGCGGGAGGCCGGGTGGACGTACCGCCAAATTGCTCAACACGTGGGGCGTGAGGTCTCCACAGTACATCGACGTTGTCGCCAGTGGTCGGCGGAAGGTGCACGTGCCCGTCGACCTGGGACCGGACCGCAGCGACGCACGGATGCACGCCAAGACCGTAGGATCCTACGCAGTGCCGTAGGGGACGGCACCGCCACTTCCCAGCAAATTAGGGACATTGTTGCTCCTGGGGTATATCGGCGAGGACCATTCGCAACCGTCTCCATGAAGCTGGGCTACGGTCCCGCACACCGTTAGGCCGTCTTCCACTCACGCCCCAACATCGTGCAGCCCGCCTCCAGTGGTGTCGCGACAGGCGTGAATGGATCGACGAATGGAGACGTGTCGTCTTCAGCGATGAGAGTCGCTTTTGCCTTGGTGCCAATGATGGTCGTATGCGTGTTTGGCGCCGTGCAGGTGAGCGCCACAATCAGGACTGCATACGACCGAGGCACACAGGGCCAACACTCGGCATCCTGCTGTGGGAAACGATCTCCTACACTGGCCGTACACCTCTGGTGATCGTCGAGGGGACACTGAATAGTGCACGGTACATCCAAACCGTCATCGAACCCATCGTTCTACCATTCCTAGCCCGGCAAAGGAACTTGCTGTTCCAACAGGACAATGCACGTCCGCATGTATGCCGTGCCACCCAACGTGCTCTAGAAGGTGTAAGGCAACTACCCTGGCCAGCAAGATCTCCGGATCTGTCCCCCATTGAGCATGTTTGGGACTGGATGAAGCGTCGTCTCACGTGGTCTGCACGTCCAGCACGAACGCTGGTCCAACTGAGGCGCCAGGTGGAAATGGCATGGCAAGCCGTTGCACAGGACTACATCCAGCATCTCTACGATCGTCTCCATGGGAGAATAGCAGCCAGCATTGCTGCGAAAGGTGGATATACACTGTACTAGTGCCGACATTGTGCATGCTCTGTTGCCTGTGTCTATGTGCCTGTGGTTCTGTCAGTGTGATCATGTGATGTATCTTACCCCTGGAATGTGTCAATAAAGTTTCCCCTTCCTGGGACAATGAATTCACGGTGTTCTTATTTCAATTTCCAGGAGTGTATAATAGCACCTTTGATACTCATATGTTTGTAAGGTCTTTGTATGTATCAAAAGAAGTGGCGCGCAGTAGAAATCGTTTCAGTGACAAATCTAAAGTGTTCAGTGAGAAAAAATTACGTGTGCAACAATAAGAATGCAGTGGGAATGTATTCACATCTGTTGGACGAATGTTATGAAAACAAACATTCCAAACCGATATTTCACTTAAGTCACATCCAATGAAAATCTGTAAAGCATCCATCTGCGTGTGTCGTGCTTATAATTATGTATTATTTATATTTTAGAACAATTAATCTGTAAGAAACGCACCACATATTGTAAGGAAAGCATGTAAACCGTCTGAGGATGAATCACAACGATTCGAAACCGGGAACGGTACCCTTTGAATAAAGGAACTGAAAGTAAATTTGTGGCTGGTTGCTGTCCATCACGATCAATAATATAGTTGTTGCATGTGATATCAAGTTCTTTCAACGTACGTGAAAATGAACTACGACTTAAAGTTTGAAGGTAATTTTTTAAATGTAATTTTTGTGTCGTGATGTAAAAGAGTCTGTAGCGTCGAGAACTGAGAAAGGTATGTTGATATGGTTCCAACATGTAGAGAGCATGAACGAATGGACGTAGACTAAACAAGTATGCAAGATGAGTTTGGAAGGGAGAGTTGATGGGGACGTTTCTAGCATGGGCCAGCTTAGGAGTACCCCAGTTGATTCAATAACAATCTACCTACCTATGTAGTTTAAGTTTAAAAAGCTTTTGCTCTAAAAAGAAATTTCAGTCCTTGTATTGTTGATATCTCTCTCTGGTAACAAACGAGTTTTCCGCACAATGAGCTAAGCTAGCACTATCACAGTAACGATTTACTCTTAGACTTTTCATTCTCATCAAGCAACAAACCTGTAGACCACCATACACGTCGACAGAAAGACGTGGCACATATGTGAGACTCAGGAGTTATAGTCGTGCGGGTAGGGGTTCAAATTCGCTTCTGGCTATCCAGATTCATATTTTCTGCGATTTCTGTAAATCGCTTAAGGCGAGCTCCTCGGCAGAGTTCCCTTCTTCGCATGTATCCTGAGCCCGAGCTAGTGTTCCGTCTATAATGACATCATCGTTGACGTCACGTTTAACGCTAAACTTCTTCCTTTTTTACCAGGTAAGTTATTCACGTTGCAGATTTACCTGTAACAGAGAAAAACTACCTTCGCTTCGCAGATTAAAGACAAAAAAAATAGGTTCCAGTAGTGCCGAAACTCTGATCAACCTCTAAATTCGCACACAATATCGGGAAGTTTCCCGTTTACCGTCTACAGTAACCGCTGAAAAATATTGGTACCAGACCATCAAAATGGGATGCTCATTGAGCGATACGTTCGTGGACATAGATAACTTTACAAGATATTTGTCATTGACTATTTTGAAAGACCCCACGAACCATGGGGAGTGCCAAGTTGAGGTGACTTGCGCACATCAACCATACGTAAGTACACTGACATGACGAAAGTCATGGGATAGCGATGCGCACGTATACAGACGGCAGAAGCATCGAGCACACAAGGTGTAGAAGAGTAGATCATTTGCGGAGCTGTCATTTGTACTCATATGATTCGTGTGAAAACATTTCTGACTTGATTATGGTCGTACTATGGAAATGAACAGACGTTGAACGTGGAGTGGTAGGTCGAGCTAGATGCCTGGGACATTCCACTTTGGAAATCGGTAGGAAATTCAATATTCCGAGATCCACAGTTTCAAGAGTGTGCCAAGAACACCAAATTTCAGGCATTTCCTCTCACCACGGACAACACAATGGCCGGCAGCAGCGACGTTTGTGTAGAATTGTCAGTGCTAACAGACAAGCAACACTGCCTGTAATTACTGCAAATATCAATGTGGAACGTACAACTAACGCATCCGTCAGGAATGTGCGCCGAAATATGGCGTTAGTGAGCTATGGCAGCTGACGACCGACGTGAGTGCCTTTGCTAACAGCACAACGTGGCCTGCAGAGCCTCTCCTGTGTTCCTGACCATATCGGTTGGATACTATACAAATGGAAAACCGTGGCCTAGTGAAATGAATCCCGACTTCAGATGATAAGAACTGAAGGTTGGGTTCGCCGGCCATGGCGGCCGAGCGGTTCTAGGCCCTACAGTCTAAATCCGCGCGGCCGCTGCAGTCGAAGCTTCGAATCCTGCCTCGGGCATGGATGGGTGTGATGTCCTTAGGTTAGTTAGGTTTAAGTAGTTCTAAGCTCAAGGGGACTGATGACCTCAGAAGTTAAGACCCTTAGTGCTCAGAGCCATTTGAACATTTTTGAAGGTTGGGTTCGAGTATGGCGAAAGCCCGACGGAGCCAAGGTGTCGACAAGGCACTGAGGGAGCTGGTGGTGGCTCCATAATCATGTGAGCAGTGTTTGCATGGCATGTACTGAGTCCTGTGGCCCAACTGAACCTCACTGATTGGAAACGGTTGTGTGTGGTTAACTGGAGACAATATGCATACATTCATGGATTCGTGTACCCAAACAACTGTGGAATTTTTATGGATGACAGTGCGCGATGTTACCGGGCCACTACTGTTTGCGATTGGTTTGAGGAACATTCTGGAAAGTTCGAGCGGATGATTTGGCCACCCACAACGCCTGACAAGAATCCCACAGAACAGCCACAGAATCCCACGTGTACAACAACGACATATCTGTGGAGAGGCAGACATTCACATGTTTCCTGAACAGGGGAAGCAGCCCCTTCAGCAACTGTAGAGACAACGGTCTTGCTGATTGTCTTGATCTGGCCTTGTAAGATTGGCCGAGAAGCTTTCGCTATGCCGGTACTGCGAATGGCGGAAACCAATGGGAAACTTCCCAAGAGCATGCAGTTCTACTGTATGGCTAAATGTATTTGTTCTCATGATGGCGATATCAGGAAATATATTTCTCTGGAGTGTAGCGTTGTATGGCAGTGAAGCGCGAACAATAAGCAGTTCAGTCAAGAGAGAACAGAAGATTTTGAAATGTGGGGCTACAGAAGAATGATGAAGGTTAAATGGATATACCGAATTAAATGGGCAAAAAGTCAATTTATGTCACATATTGACTGTAAGAAGGGATTTGTTGACAGGACACACCCTGAGACATCAATGAATTGACTGGGACCTTAGGGACGGGAAGCTTCGCGAACGTGCTTACCTCCAAGGCGTCGCCTCCCAGGACTTGGGCCGCCGGAGAGTCTCATCGCAACGAGAGGTCCTGCTCTCAGAGGAGCTAGTTGACGATTTCTCAGTGGAGCAGAATAACCTTTCTTGGCCAGTGACTAAGGAATGGCTGTTGCAATTCTGTAACAACTGTCGAACATGACACCATATTCCTAAAACCTGGAAGAGGTCAACGATCATCGCCATATTGGAACCCGGCAAGCCAGTTCTGATGCCAAGAATTTTCGCCCTATATCTAGTTTGTGCCATTTTTATAAAATCTTCGGAAGAATATTGCTTCATCGTCTCGGCCGTGTCACCGAACCAAAACTGATCCCACAATAATCTGAGTTTGGTGTAATTGCACAGTGCAAATCCTCAATCTGATACAGAATAGCGAGAAAGATTTTGAGCGCTGTTTGGTCACAGGAGCAGTGTTTGTAGACCTGTCCGCAATTTACCTTACTGTGCAACACAATACGGTACTCTACATCTACATGGTTACTCTGCAATTCACACTTAAGTGCCTGGCAGAGGGTTCATCGAACCATTTTCATACTACTTCTCTACCATTCCACTCTGGAATAGCGCGTGGGAAAAAGGAACACCTAAATCTTTCAGTGCGAGCTCTGATTTCTCCTATTTTATTACGATGATCATTCCTCCCTATGTAGGTGGGTGTCAACAAAATATTTACGCATTCGGAAGAGAAAGTTGGTGATTGAAATTTCGTAGACCTCATGTAAGTAGGCTGTTTAGGTTTTTATATTCGTAACGCCATGTAGCGCTCTGTATGAAAATCACTGGCTGTGCTGTGTGCGGTCTGTGGCTGGTTTGCTTTTTTTTGTTGGGTATTGTAGTGTCGGGCAGCTGGATGTTAACAGCGCGTAGCGTTGCGCAGTTGGAGGTGAGCCGCCAGCAGTGGTGGATGTGGGGAGTGAGATGGCGGAGTTTTGAGAGCGGATGATCTAGACAGAGACAGTAAATTTGTAATATTGGATATCATGGACTGATATAGATATTATAACTTTTGAACACTATTAAGGTAAATATATTGTTTGTTCTCTATCAAAATCTTTCATTCGCTGACTATGCCTATCAGTAGTTAGTGGCTTCAGTAGTTAGAATCTTTTATTTAGCTGGCAGTAGTGACGGTCGCTGTATCGCAGTATTTCGAGTAACAATGATTTTTGTGAGGTAAGTGATTTGTGAAAGGTATAGGTTAATGTTAGTCAGGGCTATTCTTTTGTAGGGATTTTTGAAAGTCAGATTGCGTTGCGCTAAAAATATTTGTGTCAGTTTAAGCACAATCGTGTATAATTGTTCAAAGGGGACGTTTCAACACTTAAGTGCCTGGCAGAGGGTTCATCAAACCATTTTCTCACTACTTCTCTACCATTCCACTCTGGAATAGCGCGTGGGAAAAAGGAACACCTAAATCTTTCAGTTGGAGCTCTGATTTCTCCTATTTTATTATGATGATCATTTCTCCCTACGTAGGTGGGTGTCAACAAAATATTTACGCATTCGGAAGAGAAAGTTGGTGATTGAAATTTCGTAAATCTCGCCGCAAAGAAACATGCCTTTGTTTCAGTGACTGCAACCCAAACTCGTGTATCAATCAGTGACACTCTCACCCCTATTGCGCGATAACAAGAAACGAGCTGCCCTTCTTCGCACTTTTTGGATGTCATCCGTCAATCCTACCTGGTACCTATCCCATTCTGAGCAGCAATGTTCCAGCAGAGGCTGTCTCTTTAGTAGGTTTGTCGCATCTTCTAGGCCTTTGTTTCGCCTTCCTCACAATATTATATATGTGGTCTTTCCAATTTAAGTTTCTCGTAATTCTAATTCCTAGGTATTCAGTCGAATTGGCAGCCCTTAAAGTTGTGCGATTTATCCTATACCCAAAATTTATCGGACTTCTTTTAGTATCCATGTGGATCACCTCGCACTTTTCTTTGTTTAGTGCTAATTGCCACTCATTACTTCAGGGGAATAAAGAGCTAGCACGAACTAAATCAATTAACGACAATATTTTGACGATTTTTAAACCTCTAACACTTGAAAATGCTGTAAGGCCGAAATCTAGATTGTGGAATAAAACCTGTTGTACATTCAAACGAATGTTAAATCTTTCAAACAAGTAACGAGAGATTTTGACGTTATCGAATTTATAGAAACTCTCCTTTAGAACCGTAGACTCTACGTCGAACTAGAGGGTGCAAATAGTAGATGGAGAATACAAAAACGCGTTCTGCTCCAAAGTAGCGTCATAGTACCATCCTTGTTTGACATCTAAGAGTAACGATCAGCCACAACTTTTTAACACAAAAATCTTAATTCCATTGCCGATCTCGCGCTGTCTCGACTCAAATATTTCGACTTCAGACTCTCTCAGGGCCACAGCTACAATAATCACCTGGAACCGAAACCGGCTAAAACTCAAGTATGCGCTTTTCATCTACGACAAAAAACACGAAAATAGAAAATTAAAAGTTCTATGGGATGGCATGGAACTGGAGCACTGTCGTTATCTAAAAACGTGGGGGTCGCACTGGACCGTGCGCTGACGCTCAAGCAGCACTGTGTAAGCATTAAACAAAAACTATGCGCCCGCAATAACATAATCAGTAAGCTCACAAGCAATGGATGAAGTGGCCAACTGACAGTACTCAGAACATCGGCATTTGCATTACGTTACTCTGCAGCTGAGCCGGCCGAAGTGGCCGTGCGGTTCTAGGCGTTGCAGTCTGGAACAGCGAGACCGCTACGGTCGCAGGTTCGAATGCTGCCTCGGGCATGGATGTGTGTGATGTCCTTAGGTTAGTTAGGTTTAACTAGTTCTAAGTTCTAGGGGACTAATGACCTAAGAAGTTGAGTCCCATAGTGCTCAGAGCCATTCGAACCATTTTTTTCTGCCGCTGAATACGCCTGCCCTCCATGTGGATGTTGCCGCCAACGAGATATGTAGAATGACATCAGGATGCTTGAGGGCCACGCCTAACCTCTGCAGTCTGGTGGGGGCAATCTCGCCAGATATAAGACGGTAAGTTACCACGAACACAGAGAGATGCAGAGTGGAACTGAAAGCTGCTCACCCATTGCATGGACACCAATTTCCGTTAAGCAGGCTGAAATCTAGGAAGAGCTTTCCAGAAACTTCCGTCTACGAGAGAGCATCACCGTCAATGGCACGACAAAACCTGTGGACAACCTGAAATGCAGATGTCGCATCGTGGATCCTAGCTTCGGAAGCCCTAGCCCCTGTAGAAAATCTGCAATGGAAAACGTGGAAGTCCCTCAATAGACTGAGAAGTGGGGTGTGTATAACAAAGGATAATATGGCCAAATGGAACTCTCTTGGGCCCCGTCCAACCACCAAGCCCCTGTACAGCTGTGGCAACTGTCCTCTCGGTTGGAGGATCTACTGTGGGCCAGAGACAATGCCGTCGAAGTTTGCTAATTTTTGATCTGACTATATTTAGAATTTATAATGTGTTTATTTACAACTATTATTATATGGTTCTAATTGTCTCAAATTATATCTATATTTTCTCGTTATGTGTTAATTTTATATATTTAGTCTGTTTTTCTCTTTCTGTCTATTTTGTATGTAACGCTTTTGACACGGATAAATAAATAACTTCCCTCCGCCGTGGAAACAGTTCCAGCAGGATAGATCCAAGCACGGGCTGTTCAGAGCGGCGCAGCTCCACCCATCGGCAGATTTCCGCCTATGCTATGGGCCAACTAATGTGCAGGCTAATCCTAACATTGGTTGCTAGTGGGCATTGATGTAAATCAATAGGGAAAGATGAAAATTTGTTCCAGACCAGGATTCGAAACCGGGTCTCGTGCTCACTAGACAGTTGCTTTGACAACTAAGCCATTTGGACACCGTGGTCAGTGCAGCTGCACGAGCTAATCTAGTACGACTCCCATCAAACCCAAATTCACAACTTATCCACACACTACGAGTACAGTGCCCATTTCCCGTCATCCTTATTACTCGTGGCGTTTTTTCTGATTCCCCTAAGAGTTCGCGCCCGCTGTGCATCCGAACCGAACAGATCATTGGCCATCTTCGCCTTAATCATATATATGTGTCGTCTGATGCCAACTGAGGACCGAGGACCGAATAGTAGCGGCTTCGGTCAAGAATACCATCATAACGAGCGGGAGAGCGGTGTGCTGACCCCACGCCCCTCCTATCGGCATCCTCCCTTGAGGATGACACGGCGGTCGGATGGTCCCGGTAGGCCACTCGTGGCCTGAGGACGCAGTGCTTTTCTATCCAAAAGAACAGACACTAAATATATTTAAGTAAAGTTTTAGTTTTCCAGGCGAATGCCTGATAGAAGTCTGTGAGAGTTCGGTACTGAGTATTGCAAGCAAATGTTTTTTGGTTAGCTCATATCCTTTTGTGTTGTCATAAACCTTCCTCTTGTTCATTAGGAACGTGTTATTCCTTAGGCCTCTCGCTATCTGAGATATACCAGAAAAAAGTCTGGAGAATACAGCAGAGTGGGTCCTAGGATTGAGAACAGAAACAAGATTCAATTGGATGTAGGTTGCGACAGTTAAGCAGAGGTGAAGGGCCTTGCGCAGTTTAGGGCAGCACAGAGAACTGGTTTAAACTAGTCTTCGGTGTAAAAGCCACAACAAAAGTTTCAGGGAAGTGGACTAAAGCTGCAAAGATTTGCCAAAAGGTGAAGTGTATAGCAGCGTAGCAGTTTTCACCGCCTATGGACGCGGAGTTGAGACAAGCAGAGACGTACTGAGGACGTCGTTCTGCGGCATCCACTTGCTGGCCATCACGTTGGGCGGCAGGCGCGGCACCTTGGCTGGGTCCACCTTCCAGAGAACCCTCTGCGGCAGCTCGGCGAAGACGTCCAGCAGCGCCTGGAGCTTCTCCGGCGCGAACGAGTCTGGCCGCACCATGGTGCCCAGGCTGAAGTACACCACGCCCTGCGGGCTGCCGTCCAGGAACTGCTGCAGCTCCTGCAGACACGCAGGCGCCGAGCTCTCGCTATTGCGCAGCTGGGATTGGCACTGTACTGAGTCAGTGGTGACTTAACATAAACTATTAACGAATAGAGTGGGCGAACTAAAAAGTCCCGGAAAGTATTATTTTATGCATCTTATGACAGGCGACCGAGCGTACGTAATCTGCTCTGGGTTCGGATGATATCGGTTGGAGTGTCTATGTTACACTGAGTGGAATATCTTCCGGGACATTTTTGTTTTAAATACCTGTACAAAAAAACATATTACAGTAGCAAACATAATGTCATTTAACCAGCTTTGCATTTGAGTCGAACTGAGATTTGTTTCACGATGATACCATTTGTGTCACATTAGCATGTCACATTGCTTCAGTTTGACTAAAGTAAAATTATAATTTCTCATTTCTCTCTTCGATACAACTAAAATTCTACGATACATATTTATTCCGAGCTTGTCTGCAGTAAAGACCGTTTAGAAGAAATTCTGTTTTCAAACAGTCTCCACATACTTTGAGAATCTCTCTCTCTCTCTCTGTGTCTCTATTGTGAATTTGAGTAGGTTCAAAAATGTAAAGGGACTCATTACATCCTACTGCCATCTAATCTAGTCCTGACTCACAATACTGTTCGTTGCATGATGCAATAACACAAATCATGTTGGGACAAAATGCTCAAATGTGTGAGAAATCTTATGGGACTTAACTGCTAAGGTCATCAGTCACCAAGCTTACACATTACTGAATCTAAATTATCCTAAGGACAAACACACACACCCATGCCCGAGCGAGGACTCGAACCTCCGCCGGGACCAGTCGCACAGTCCATGACTGCAGCGCGTCAGACTGCTCTGCTAAACCCGCGAGGCATTTCAGTAGGTTTTCTATCTATTTGATGTAATGAATGCAATTACAACAAGTACGTTTAATCCCCTTTTATGTCTGTATGACTTAGGATATTGCACCATACTGCATGTTCTACATCTACACCACACTCCGCAAGGCACCTAATGGTGTGTGATGGAGGGAACTTTCGGTACCACTATCTGATCCCTCCAGACCTGTTCCAGTCGCGGATAGGGCGTGGGAAGTATGATTGTCGGTAAGCCTCTGCATTGGCTGCAACTTCTCAAATTTTCTCCTCGTGGTCAATACGCGAGATGTATGCGGGGGGAAGTAATATGTTGTCTGACTCCTCCTGAAAAGTGCTGTCAAGAAATTTCAATAGTAAATCTCTTCGTGATGCACAACGCCTCTCTTGTAACGTCTGCCAGTGGAGTTTGTTTAGCATCTCCGTAATGCTCTCTCACCAGCTAAACGATCCCGTGACCAAACGCGCCGCTCTTCGTTGGGTCTTCTCTATCTCCCCTATCAGTCCTATCTGATGGGGATCCCAGATAGATGAACAATAGTCATGATTCGGGTGAATAAGCGCCTTATAAGCCACTTCTTTCGTGGATGAGTTACATTTCCTTAAGATCCATTCTATGAATCTGAGTCTGGCATCTGCTTACCCCACTATTTGTTTTGTTCGGTGATTCCACTTAAGGTCACTATGAATAGTTACGCCTACATATTTTACAGCAGACGCTGTCTACAGCTGTTTGTCATCAATAATGTAGCTGTACAGTAGTGGATTTCTTTTCCTATGTATGCGCAATATTTTACATTTATTTTATCGCTAGCTTTTTGGGAGTAGTAATGTTCTTAAGTTTTCAGTTATCTTTGTTTTTGAAATATTCCACGTAAAATTTGACAAGTGAACAGTTAAAATTTTGTAGTAGTCTACAAGCAAATACAAGAACTAATTACTTCAGTTAAAAGTCATCCATACTGAAATCGCTATTCAGTATTAAAAGTTACTGAAAAAATAGTGATCATAAAAAGTGGTTGTACAACATTAAGTTTAAAGGCCCATATCACATGTACATAAAAGTGTTTATTTTCATATATTTGTGTGTAAAAAGTGTTTCGATATTCTGCCTTTTCAGAAGTGTTGAGTTCCGATTTCAGTCAACTGATATAGTTTCTGGGTCCCCATACTAAGAGACAATGTTACTATAATTTATTATAGTGAAAGTACTAAGGAAGTGCAGCAGTTATTTTAACAGGTTTTCTGATATTAAAAGATGTACTGCCTAAAACTGTTCAGTCTGTAACAGATTCAGGCACTTCATGTTTCACTTAATCTCTCTTTAATGCAAGGAAGTATATTGTACGAAACAAAACACATAGTAATCGTGTCAGTTAAAATACCAGTTTAAGGGTCAATTACTTATCAGTGTTTTCGCAGAGTTACTAGGCAAAAGCACCTCATGTCTGTGTTAGTTTTGCTGCTCCCTTGTTGAATGATTTTGAGTAACGAGCCTTAGCTTGCTTGTCTTGGATATAGAAAGTAGAAGTTAATGAGAGCCAGTACATTGCCAGAACCTTTACAGTTTGTCTGTATTGCTCACAGAAAAATTAGTGTTCCAATAATTGATAGATTATGGTACTGTTTCGCCTCCTACTTGCAAAACAGACTCTAGTGCCAAGTAAAGCCATACATAGGTCAATTTTCGTAATGACGATTATAATCTCTTGGTACCAGTTTGTCTAACTAAGCTGGGAGCCATTTTTCTTTCCCTTAGCTACAGTTTGCTTTATGACCACCAGAACCTTGGTCCCATTGCCATTACTTCAAATATGTCTCGCTGTCGAAACATAGCCTTTTGCGTAACGAAGCAAGGTCCGGTACCTTAACCATCAGCACACTTACATGGCAATAGGTGTACCATTATTGCTGTAGCAGTAGTAGCCAGCTGTCATATAAACTTTGTCATATAATAATTTTTTTATGCATTTGTCATTGATTTAGGACCTATCACGTAAACGAGGAAGGAATCAAAACTGTCACTAAAAAGTGTTCTCTTTCAATTACACAATTAGAGGTATGAAGAAGGAGGGAGGAACATGGGTGCAAGTACTTCCCATTATATCACTACTTAAGGTAATATGTGGAACAAGGAGAATAAAGTTTAATATATGTGTGATATTGGCGAAAATGTTGCCTGGGGTTGTTAATTTCCACAATAGATGCGTTCTTTATCATCCATTTTCAGTATTGTATCAGTGAAGTTGCCCACTATGCTATATTTTTAACATATGAGTAGTTTTCGTTTCATGAGATTTCCTTGTGGTGGTGTGTGGTTCTATTTGTGTTGCCATGGTAAATACCGGGTGATCAAAATGTCCGCGTAAATTTGAAAACCGGATAAAACCCGGAATAATGTAGACACAGAGGTACAAATTGACACACATGCTTGGAATGACATAACCAAAAAAATAAAACAGTTTTTCGTACAGATGGCTGTTATCTGATCAGAATAGCAATAATTATCATAACAAAGTAAGAAAAAGCAAAGATGATGTTCTTTACAGGAAATGCTCAATATGTCCACCATCATTCCTCAACAATAGCGGTAGTCGACGAATAATGTTGTGACCAGCACTGTAAAGCATGTCCGGAGTTATGGTGAGGCATTGGCGACGGATGTGGTCTTTCGGCATCCGTAGAGATGTCGGTCGATCACGATACACTTGCGACTTCAGGTAACCCCAAAGCCAATAATCGTACGGACTGAGGTCTGGGGACCTGGTAGGCCAAGCATGACGAAAGTGGCGGCTGAGCACACGATCATCACCAAACGACGCGCGCAAGAGATCTTTCACGGCTAACGATATGGGGTGGAGCGCCATCCTGCATAAACATCGTACGTTCCAGCAGGTGTTTATCAGCCAGGCTGGGGATGATGCGATTCTGTAACATGTCGGCGTACCTCTCACCCGTAATGGTAGCAGTTACAAAACCAGAATCACGCATTTCCTCGAAGAAAAAAGGCCCGATAACGGTAAATGTGGTAAATCCAACCGATACCGTGAGTTTCTCGTCGTGCAATGGAGTTTCCACGACAGTTCTAGGATTTTTGGTAGCCCAAATTCTGCAGTTGTGATCGTTGACAGACCCTCGGAGCGTGAAATATGCTTCGTCGGTCTACAACACCTTACTCAACCATATTTTGCAACGTCCACACCGCAGATGCTCTCCACTCCACTAAATCGCCAGGTAACAGTTCATGATGCCGATGGATTTTGCACGGATTGCATCGGAGGGTACTCCTAAGTACCAACCAAACAGTAGTTATGGAATGCCGGTGCGACGTGCGACTGCACGAGCGCTGACTACCCCGTGCATAGACGAATCCGCTACAGTCTCCATTTCTTCCTGAACTATCTCAGCAGCATAACGCCTTGTGCTCGAACGGCCACTACGGGGTCTATCATCTAAACAACTCGTGGCTTCGAACTTCGAAATGATTCTCGCAACACCTGCATTTGTTAACGGACCTTTACCCGTTCGAATCCCCTTCCTATGGCGATAGGATCATAACGCTGAACTAACACATTCCCCATTGTGATAATACAGCTTCACTAAAAGTGCCTATTCAGCTAACGTCATCATGCTGCGACTGCTGGCGCATGTGATTATCTCTCTCATTACAGCTCCTTTTATACACGATTATCATGCGCAGTCACTGACGTTTTGCTGGCCAGCGCCAGCTGTCAAACATTTTGTGAACTTTGTTTTTTTTCGGTTCTAATAAAACCCCATGTCATTCCAAGCATGTGTGTCAATTTGTACCTCTCTATCTACATTATTCCGTGATTTCTTAAGTTTTCAAATTTATACTGACTTTTTGATTACCCCGTACTTCGTTACTATGACTGTCTTTTCTTCGGTACTCTAGTGAGAAACTGTTGACGTTGGAGATCGATATTAGTCAAATTGTAGATCACAGTGCAATATGTTTGTTGACATGTTAGCAGTATCTTACATGTTATGCAATATATAAGTGTGCATTTGAGTGTTGATCTCAGCTGTCTACATCTACATCTACATGATTACTCTGCAATTCACATTTAAGTGCTTGACACAGGGTTCATCGGACCACAATCATTCCACTCCAGGGAAAAACGAACACCTAAACCTTTCTGTTCGAGCTCTGATTTCTCTTATTTTATTTCGATGATCATTCATACCCATGTAGGTTGGGCTCAACTAAATATTTTCGCATTCGGAACAGAAAGTTGATGACTGAAATTTCGTAAATAGATCTCGCCGCGACGAAAAACGTCTTTGCTTTAATGACTTACATCCCAACTCGCGTATCATATCTGCCACACTCTCTCCTCTATTACGTGATAATACAAAACGAGCTGCCCTTTTTTACACCCTTTAGATGTCCTCCGTCAATCCCACCTGGTAAGGATCCCACACCGTGCAGCAATATTCTAACAGAGGACGAACGAGTGTAGTGTAAGCTGGACTTGTTGCACCATCTAATTGTCCTTCAAATGAAACGCAACCTTTGGCTCGCCTTCCCCACAGTATTATCTATGTGGTCTTTCCAACTGAAGTTGTTCGTAATTTTAACACCCAGGTACTTAGTTGAATTGACAGACTTGAGAATTGTACTATTTATCGAGTAATCGAATTCCAGCGGATTTCTTTTGGAACTCATGTGGATCACCTCACACTTTTCGTTATTTAGCGTCAACTGCCACCTGCCATACTATATAGCAATCTTTTCTAAATCGCTTTGCAACTGACACTGGTCTTCGGATGACCTTACTAGACGGTAAATTACGGCATCATCTGCGAACAACCTAAGAGAACTGCTCAGATTGTCACCCAGGTCATTTATATAGCTCAGGAACGGCAGAGGTCTCAGGACGCTTCCCTGGGGAACACCCGATATCACTTCAGTTTTACCCTATGAGTTGCCGTCTATTACTACGAACTGCGAATCCAGTCGCACAACTGAGACGATACCCCTAGGCCCACAGCTTGATTAGAAGTCGCTTGTGAGGAACGGTGTCGAAAGCTTTCCGGAAATCTAGAAACACGGAATTAACTTGAGATCCCCTGTCGATAGCGGCCATTACTTCGTGCAAATAAAGAGCTAGCTGTGTTGCACAAGAACGATGTTTTCTGGAACCATGCTAATTACGTATCAGTAGATCGATCCCTTCGAGGTGACTCATAATACAGTATATGCTCCAAAACCCTACTGCAAACCGACGTCAATGATATAGGCCTGTAGTTCGATGGATCACTCCTACTGCCCTTCTTAAACACTGGTGAGACCTGCGCAATTTTCCAATCTGTAGGTACAGATCTGTCGGTGAGCGAGCGGTTGTATATGATTGCTAAGTAGGGAGCTATTGTATCAGCGTAACCTGAAAGGAACCTAATCGGTATACAATCTGGACCTGAAGACTCGCCTGTATCAAGCGATTTGAGTTGTTTCACAAACCCTAAGGTATCTACTTCTAAGAAACTCATGCTAGCAGCTGTTCGTGTGTCAAATTCTGGAATATTCCATTCGTCTTCCCTGGTGAAGGAATTTCGGAAAACTGCGTTCAATAACTCCGCTTTAGCGGCACAGTCGTCGGTAACAGTACCATCGGCACTGCGCAGCGGAGGTATTGACTGCGTCTTGCCGCACAGTGGCACAGTGGCCGTCCACAGGGAGCCCCCACCACACCACCGTCCCCTCCCCTACCTCGCTGCCTGTGTATGTACGCACCAAGATATTTTGCGCACCCCATACCTTTGGCAGAGGCTTCGGCTCCTTTACGTGCAGGCCGCCCACCTCGACGACACCGGGCACCGTGGGCGTGGGGTTGCTGTAACTCCAGTGGCTGTTGACGAGCAGCAGGCTCGTGTTGCGCACTATGTCCCTGATCGGGGGCACTGCATCGCCGAACACCTCGCCCAGCAACTGGTCCATCCCTCGCTCTGAGAACCACCAGTCGCAGAAGTGGGCCACGACGTGCAGGAACGAGTTTTTCACCCTCTGCCAGAAGGTGAAGGGCGCCGAGTGGGGAGAAAAGTACGAGTCCATGTAGGCCGGATGGTCTGGGTTTCCCATCTGCAGCGGAGTTAAAAAAAGTTGTAAAATGTATTTCTTTTCATTATTTAAATTAACATTAACAATACAAGAAAGGGACTCATTACATCCTACTGCCATCTAATCTAGTCCTGACTCACAATACTGTTCGTTGCATGATGCAACAACACAAATCATGTTGGAACAAAATGCTCAAATGTGTGAGAAATCTTATGGGACTTAACTGCTAAGGTCATCAGTCCCTAAGCTTACACACTACTTAACCTAAGTTATCCTAAGGACAAACACACACACACTCACCCGTGCCCGAAGAAGGATTCGAACCTCTACCGGGACCAGCCGCACAGTCCAAGACTGCAGTGTCTTAGACTGCTCGGCTAATCTCGCGCGGCTCATGTTGAGACATCTGCATCACAGAGTCTGCACCGTTTTGGTGTTTTAGTTTATGGATTTTATTTGAACAGAGGTCGTAAGGTGGTCATTAAGCCAAAGAAATAGTTATTTCTCCACATACAGCCAAAGAGCTGTTATGAAACATGGTTCCGCTGCAACTGGCTTCTACTATTACATCATATGGCAGACTTTAATCTCCAGTGGTATGCATCATGTGCCAATATTTCCAATTACTAATGCAGCATTTTCTTTCTGTGCCAATTTCCGTTGAAAAAAGGCGGAATTTGCCGTGGGACATCCATCGTGGAATATAACCACTTCAGCCGCTATACCTTCACGAAGTCGCCATACATGGCAGCACTATATGTAGCCTTCAAAGTGGCGTCTGTAACGAAGGTGCTTCCAAGCAGAGAGCTGTCACTGAGTTCCTTTTGGCAGGAAACCAGAATATGACAGTTAATAATAGGCCCTTGCAGAATGTCTACAGAGACCTCCGTATCTAAGCGCAAGTCATTCAGTTTCATATCCCTCCTATTCATCCTTCACAAGTGTTAACTTAGTGTTTAAATCGAACGTTTTCAACGGCTTTCTCACTGGAATATCTTCTGAACTTCCAAGTTAGATGAAAGAGCTTCCCTGTAACTGGTTGAAAGAGCTTCCCTGTAACTGGTTACACAAATAAACTACGGTTAACGATATGTGAAGCAGAGCTCCACGTGCTAGTCCTGTTGGTCCGTTCGGTACCGACCGACCGACTGTCGCGTCATCCTCTGACCAAAGTTGTTCCTTAGTCGCCGTTCCTGTTCTCTCACAAGAAAAAAATTCCTGGCAATACTAGCATTCGAACCCGGATCTGACACATAACGGCAGTGCTGACCATTGAGTTGGACAATAGGGTCTGTAGTTGTAAAGTGGCTATAATTTCGCACCTTACAGTCACTCATATACATAACGATAGTTTCACTCTGCAACGGAGTGTGCGCTCATATGAAACTTCCTGGCAGATCAAAACTGTGCGCCGGACCGAGACTCGATCGAACTCGGGACCTTTGTCTTTCGCGAACAAATGCTCTACCAGCTGAGCTACCTAAGCACGAATCGCGCCCCACGAAAGGTAGAGATCCCGAGTTCGAATCTCGGTCCGACACACAGTTTTCATCTGCCAGGAAGTTTCACTCATCTACATACTTTGCCGTGATTTACAACCGCAACTAGGTATCATTTGATAGGTTGTATATCGTATATATGAATATTTAAAGAAGACTAACATTGCCACGCACACCTTATAAATAGTTCTTAACGCTCATTGCATGAAAGGTGATGCTTTTATTATCAAGACGGCGTCATGAATGATTTCCTATACTAGTAGAGGTTGGAACGCCAGTAGAAATGAAACAGGAGGCGTTACTCAAGCCCTCGGTGGAAAAGCCCGCACAGGTGTGTTGATCCTGCTTCACACAGGAAGTTCCGAGACGGACGGTCTGAGCACCTGGGCGCGGAAGCACAATACAGCGGCAGCTGTCTGGATTTGTAGTAGGGCTGGAAGGATAACCGGACAATACTTCGGAAACTATGAAAGTCTTGGACGCAGCGGAGAGGAACGAGGAAATGTTACCCACCACACTGGGTTATTTCCGAGGATTTTGTGCTCTGAGAAGCGTACCATTGTATGAGTATAGCTTTCCCCTCGAAAACTTTACGCCCTCGACGACAAAAGACTAATATATGGTTTGTCGGAGTTCAGAAGAATCTGTCGAGGGAAAACATTTCGTGGTTTCGAGAATATTATTCGCCCTCTGAGTTACGAGACAGGGGAGCCGAGCTTTACTGAGAAGCGAGCAGTGGAGAGAAGCAGTCTTCCGTTTGGAGCACCCGGGGTTGACGGTCGCCCAGTGCCAGCTTTTGTTGGTACAGAGGGAGTTGCTGTCTTTGCTCTGAGGAGATTTTATAATTAGACTGGTTAGGCACTGTACTGTTGCGAACTTATACACACCTGGAAATGGAAAAAAGAACACATTGACACCGGTGTGTCAGATCCACCATACTTTCTCCGGACACTGCGAGGGGGCTGTACAAGCAATGATCACACGCACGGCACAGCGGACACACCAGGAACCGCGGTGTTGGCTGTCGAATGGCGCTAGCTGCGCAGCATTTGTGCACCGCCGCCGTCAGTGTCAGCCAGTTTGCCGTGGCATACGGAGCTCCATCGCAGTCTTTAACACTGGTAGCATGCCGCGACAGCGTGGACGTGAACCGTATGTGCAGCTGACGGACTTTGAGCGAGGGCGTGTAGTGGGCATGCGGGAGGCAGGGTGGACGTACCGCCCAATTGCTCAACACGTGGGGCGTGAGGTCTCCACAGTACATCGATGTTGTCGCCAGTGGTCGGCGTCAGATGCACGTGCCCGTCGACCTGGGACCGGACCGCAGCGACGCACGGATGCACGCCAAGACCGTAGGATCCTACGCAGTGCCGTAGGGGACCGCACCGCCACTTCCCAGCAGATTAGGGACACTGTTGCTCCTGGGGTATCGGCGAGGACCATTCGCAACCGTCTCCATGAAGCTGGGCTACGGTCCCGCACACCGTTAGGCCGTCTTCCGCTCACGCCCCAACATCGTGCAGCCCACCTCCAGTGGTGTCGCGACAGGCGTGAATGGAGGGACGAATGGAGACGTGTCGTCTTCAGCGATGAGAGTCGCTTCTGCCTTGGTGCCAATGATGGTCGTATGCGTGTTTGGGGCCGTGCAGGTGAGCGCCACAATCAGGACTGCATACGACCGAGGCACACAGGGCCAACACCCGCCATCATGGTGTGGGGAGCGATCTCCTACACTGGCCGTACACCTCTGGTGATCGTCGAGGGGACACTGAATAGTGCACGGTACATCCAAACCGTCATCGAACCCATCGTTCTACCATTCCTAGACCGGCAAGGGAACTTGCTGTTCCAACAGGACAATGCACATCCGCATGTATCCCGTGCCACCCAACGTGCTCTAGAAGGTGTAAGTCAACTACCCTGGCCAGCAAGATCTCCGGATCTGTCCCCCATTGAGCATGTTTGGGACTGGATGAAGCGTCGTCTCACGCGGTCTGCACGTCCAGCACGAACGCTGGTCCAACTGAGGCGCCTGGTGGAAATGGCATGGCAAGCCGTTCGACAGGACTACATCCAGCATCTCTAAGATCGTCTCCATGGGAGAATAGCAGCCTGCATTGCTGCGAAAGGTGGATATACACTGTACTAGTGCCGACATTGTGCATGCTCTGTTGCCTGTGTCTATGTGCTTGTGGTTATGTCAGTGTGATCATGTGATGTATCTTACCCCAGGAATGTGTCAATAAAGTTTCCCCTTCCTGGGACAATGAATTCACGGTGTTCTTATTTCAATTTCTAGGAGTGTATGTACAAGGTGTAATGGGCATATATGCAGATATTTTTATATGTGGTACCTTAATACGTATACATATAAGTGCGTTGAAAGTTTTTTCGCTGTATCAAGCTGTCTTCCCACAAATACAACACAAATGTTATGACGTGATATTTTCTGCACAGTCGTAAATGTACCACAAATTGAACTACATCTGTCAGCATCGATTAAGAGTTTCACATCTGTGCTTGCACACTTCAACACCTGACCTTCTACCCAGGGGAAAATGCACATTAATGACTTGATCTTGCCACGTGTACTTGGAGGTACTAACCAACCTAAAAACATACTACTCCTAACAGATATAATACTGGTTTAATGTTGTTCAGTACACTGACCCCAGTTACCAATAGAAACATCTGCATTTATACTGTTGCACACTGTATAAACCATTTAAGCTACTCATACAAAGAAATTTGGGAGTGGTAAGTGGTACTTCTATGCTGCTGTTTCCAGCGTGAATGTTAACAAACCTTCAGAATCAGATAACACATCGTCACAGCCTGATTCACATATAAAATAAAAGAAAAATATCGATATGACGTGCCTCAGAGTTAGAGGGAAGCAACTCATGTGTACTGATGCTGCTTCTGATCATTTTCTGGTCAATTATGTCTCTCATTATAAGTAGACTATAGACAGATGTGAGGCGACTTGTTGGAAAGTAGCAGGCGTAATTACACAATACCGGAAAATGTCTCAGAATTTTATCAGTATACTCAGTACTGTACCCTGTCGTAGGCGGTTGGAAAGGCCATGCTGGTAACGATGCCAACAAGAGGAGCGCGGAACTTGTGCGCGAAAACGGCCATGCAGTCGACGTAGAAGATCTCCGCGATCACCAGGTCGTAGTGGTCTTGCGAGTGAACCAGCTTCTCCACTTCTGGGTGTTGGTAGACGGTGCGGCAGGCGTCCATACAGAAGTGCCAGTTGTACAGGAGCCCAAACGGGCTGGACACCATCTCCACAAGGTCCATAGTGATCTAAAACGGCAAAAAAAACATCGCTATAAAATCGCAGAAACTTCGTTGCATCATTATTACTTCTTTCAGAGTTATGAATAAATCCATTCGACGCGACGAACAAAAACGCAGTCCGTGTTTCTCAAGCGAACATGAAAGTAGAGCGTTCTATACTGCTTTCCAGACGGTAATTAGAAACTGATGCATTGAGTTGTAATGGATACACATAAAGAATCTCTAGAAAGGCATACAACATCAATGCTGCTATCAGCCGATATCTATCTCGATTCTCAAGAGTCAGATGAGCCTGGTACATACTTCGTTTAAGCGCCGTCCTCGCAGAGACGATGCGCTACAGTACAGATTTTATTATTATTATTATCAGTCTTCTGATTGTTTTGATGTGACCCGCTGTGAAATTCTCTCCTGTGCCAAATTTTTCATCTCAGGCCACCACTTGCAAGCTACGTCCTCAATTATTTGCTGGGTGTATTCCTGTCTCTGCCTTCCTCTACCGTTTTTACCCTTTACATTTCCCATTAGTACCATGGTAGTTTCTCCCTTATGTCACAAACGTCTTATCATCCTGTCACCTCATCTTATCAGGGTTTTCCATGCATTGCGTTCCTCGACAAACCTGCTGAGAACCACCTCATTCCTTACCTTATCAGTCATCCAATTTTCGACTGTAACACCTCATCTCAGATGCTCAGATCCTCTTATATTGCGGTTTTCCCACAGTCCATGTTTCACTGCCATACGATGCTGTGCTACAAAGGTACATTCTCAGAAATTCCCTCTTCAAATTAAAAAAAAAATGGCTCTGAGCACTATGGGACTTAACATCTGTGGTCAGCAGTCCCCTAGAACGTAGAACTACTTAAATCTAACTAACCTAAGGACATCACACAACACCCAGTCGTCACGAGGCAGAGAAAATCCCTGACCCCGCCGTTCAAATTAAAGCCTAGGTTTGATACCACTGGATTTCTCTTGACGAGGAATGTCCTTTTCGCCAGTACTAGACCGCTTTTTATGTCCTCATTGCACCTTCCACCATGTGCTATTTTACTGCATAGGTAGGGGAATTACTTAATTTCGTTAACTTCTTGATCCTCAAATTTGATGTTAAGTTTCTCGCTGTTCTCTCTTCTGCTACTTCTCATTGCTCTCGTCTTTCTCCGATTTACTCTAAATCCATATTCTGTACTCATTAGACTGTTTATTTCTTAAAAAACACATCCTGTAAATCTTCTTCACTTTCATTGAGAAACTACATTGCATCATTATTTCTTTCAGAGCTAAGAATAAATTTATTCGACGTCACGTACATAAACGCAGTCCGTGTTTCTCGAGTGAACATGAAAGTAGAGTGTTCTATACTGAAATTCACTCTGCATGTACCAGATATCTATCACCCGTTTGTTCTCCCCAATTACCTACACGACTCTCCCATGTGGGTAAAAATGTGAGATATATGAGTAGCCACTACAGGAGTTGTAAGGATCACATAAAGGATCTCCAGAAAGGTATACAACATGAATGCTGCTATCAGTCGATATCTATCTCGATTCTGGAGAGTCAGATGAGCTTGGTACATTATTAGCTTCGTTTAAGCGCCGTCCTCGCAGAGACGATGCGCTACAGTACAGATTTTATTATTATTATTATTATTATTATTATTATTATCAGTCTTCTGATTGTTTTGATGTGGCCCGCTATGAAATCTTCTCCTGTGCCAAATTTTTCATCTCAGAGTACCACTTGCAAGCTACGTACTCAATCATTTGCTGGGTGTATTCCAGTCTCTGCCTTCTTCTACCATTTTTACCCTTTACATTTCCCTTTAGTACCATGGTAGCTGCTCCTTGATGTGAGAAATGTCTTATCATCCTGTCACCTCATCTTATCAGTGTATTCCATACATTGCTATCCTCGCTGATCCTGCTGAGAACCATCTCATTCCTTACATTATCAGTCGCCCAATTTTCAACCTACGTGTGTAACACCACATATCAGATGCTTAGATTCTTTTCTATTCCGGTATGCCCACAGTCCACATTTCACTGTCATACGATGCTGTGCTACAAACGTACATTCTCAGAAATTTCCTCTTCAAATTAAAGCCTAGGTTTGATACCACTGGACTCCTCTTGACCAGGAATGCGCTTTGTGCCAGTACTGTCCTCATTGCACCGTCCATCATGGGCTATTTTACTGCTTAAGTAAGGGAATTACTTAATTTCATTACCTTCTTTATCCTCAGATTTGACGTTAAGTTTCTCGCTGTTCTCTTTTCTGCTGTTTCTCATTGCTCTCGTCTTTCTTCGATTTACTCTAAATTCATATCCTGTACTCCTTAGACTGTTTATTTCTTAAAAAACACATCCTGTAATTCTCTTTCACTTTCACTGAGGATAGCAATCTCATCGGTGAACCTTTAAATTGATGCCCTTTCGCCTTGAATTTTAATTTCACTCCTGAATCTTTCTTTGATTTATGTCATTGGTTCTTTGATGTATAGACTGAAAAGTAGGGGTAAGAGCTACATCACTGTGTTACACCCTTTTTAATCAGTGGACTTCGTTTTAGATCTTCCAGTTTTACTGTTCCTTTTCGAATCTTGTATATATTCTTCGTTACCCGCCTTTCCCTACTGCTTACCACTAATTTCTTAAAAATTTCGAACCTCTCGTAGCTTTTGACATTGTCTGACGACTTTTGCAGTCAGCAGATCCTGTGAGAGTGTCATGATTGCTTTCACCATCCACGACGACGTCAGAACTTCGTCTCTCTTGCCTTTACCTTTCCTAAAGCCAAACGGATCGCCCTCTAACAGATTTTTAATTTTTGTCCATTCTTGTGTATTTTGTCATTAACCTGCATGCATGTGCTGTTAAGCTGATTACACGATGATTCTCGCTCTTGCCGGCTCTTGTTAACTTCGGGATGGTGTGGATGATATTAATATGAAAGTTTGATGGTATATCGCCAGTCCCATACATTCTACAGACCACCGTCAATAGTCACTTTGCTGTCCCTTCTCCAGTGAATCTCGAAATGTCGGGTACTTGTTATCCATCACCTCTGCCTTCTTCGATCTTATACCGTCCAAAGCTCATGTACTTTCTGTGTCTAATACTGGATCCTCTATCTCATCACTCAACTACTCCCTCAGAAAGAGGCCTTCAGTGTACTCTTTACTCCCGTCCCCCTTCTCCTCCACATTTAACAGTGGAATTCCCATTGCATTATTGGCATTATTGAGAAGAGGTTACGAGGAATTTAACTGAAGAGGAAAAAACTAAATACACCATTCCAATTGTGTAGGTGCGCATATCAGCTCCCTTTTTTATTTAATTTTCTCAGAGAGCAAGCCACTTTTCTGTTACTAAATTAAATTTAAAGAGATTATATTGCGCTTTATTTTATCACAACAAAACAACAGAAGACAAACTGAAATGAAACAAGGCAGTTATTAAAAGAACAAGCGACAGTTGCAAACAAATGACAGCAGCATCCTATTATCTTGGAATGAACTAAATTATGCGGAAAAGTCTGTGAGAGGAACAGAATTTATCTATTTGGGAATTGTTTTTATTGGGTATGAGAAGTTACAGAGAAAATTGAATAAGAGAAACAATTATGAAGAGTGAAAATATTCAAAAATTAAAGTTCAAAATGAATAATGTTTTAATAGTTGCTGTTATTCATCCTCAGTTGGTACTTCAATTAAGTTTGTTAACCAGATAGCACAAAAACTATTCGTTTTTTGGCATTTGAAAGTATATTTTACTTTTAGAAAACTTCGTTCCCTGCCCCATATTAAGCGACCTTGCAGATCAATACAATGAAAAATAATTATTTAACAATACATAAATTATTTTGTTTTTTTCGGAAAGGAGCAATAGCAATAATGGTGATCATAGTGGTGCGTTTGTAGAGAGCTACAACAGAGATGTAGCAAGGACTCGTGAGAAAATGAATATTTATCTAGACGTTCATGTGCGAATCAAAACATTGCTGCAGTTAAGTCATTTCACATATAATTTCTCGTTATATTTTGTAGGCCGTCAGCGTTTTGGGTGGTAGCCATCATAAAATCATGAGATATGCACTATGTGATAAAAAGTATCCGGACATCCCCAATACATACCTTTCCGATATTAGGTGAATTGTGCTGCCACCTACTGCCAGGTAATCGATATTAGCGACCTCAGTAGCCATTAGATATCGCGAGGGAGCAGAATGGGGCGCTCTGCGGAACTCACGGACTTCGAACGTCGTCAGGTGATTGGGTGTCACTTGTGTCATACGTCTGTAAGCGAGATTTCCACACTCCTAAACATCCCTAGGTCCACTGTGATAGTGAAGTGGAAACGGGAAGGGACACATACAGCACAAAAGCGTACCGGCCGACCTCGTCTGTTGACTGACAGAGACCGCCGACAATTGAAGGTCGTAGTGTGTAATAGGCAGACATCCATCCAGATTATCACACAGGAATTCCAAAGTGCATCAGGATCCACTGCAAGTACTATGACAGTTAGGTGGGAGGTGAGAAAACTTGGATTTCATGCTCGAGCGGCTGCTCATAAGCCACACATCAAGCCGGTAAATGCCAAACGACGCCTCCCTTCGTGTATGGAGCGTAAACATTGGACGACTAAACAGTGGAAAAAGATTGTGTGGAGCTATGAATCACGGTACACAATATGGTGATCCGATGGCATGGTGTGGGTATGGCGAATGCCCGGTGAACGTCATCTTCCAGCGTGTGTAGTGGCAACAGTAAAATTCGGAGACGGTGGTGTTATGGTGTGGTCGTGTTTTTCATGGAGGGGGCTTGCACCCCTCGGGGCTTTGCGTGGCACTACCACAGCACAGGCCTATACTGATGTTTTAAGCACCTTCTTGCTTCCCACTGTTGAAGAGCAATTCGGGGATGGCGACTGAATCTTTCAACACGATCGAGCACCTGTTTATAACGCAGGGCCTGTGACGGAGTGGTTACACGACAATAATCCCTGTAATGGACTGGCCTGCACAGAGTTCAGACCTGAATCCTACAGAACACATTTGCGATGTTTTGGAACGTCAGCTTCGTGCCAGGCATCACCGACCGACATCGATAGCTCTCCTCAGTGCAGCACTGCGTGAAGAATGGTCTACCATTCCCCAAGGAAACTTCCAGCACCTGACTGAACGTATGCCTGCAAGAGTGGAAGCTGTAGTCAAGGTTAAGGGTGGACTGCCAACACCAAACTAAATTCAAGCATTACCGATGGAGGGCGCCACGAACTTGTAAGTCATTTTCAGCCAGGTGTCCGGATACTTTTGATCACATGGTGTATAATGCAGACTTACACAAAGTACATTTTATTGATGTCACTTTTCGGCAAGAATACTTCATTTTTAATAATGTTACCAGAAAACATCTCATTAACATTTTGAAATAAGTTTAGGCGTAAACCACGCGTATGCCACCTTAGATATAGGCAATTCACTCTAAATAGTGAAAAGAGTGAGGTCGTTCACACGACTGCTAAAAGAAATCCGTTAAACTTCTGCTACGTGATAAATCAATCAAATCTAAAGGGCGTAAATTCTAATGAATACCTAGTACTTACGGTTACGAATAACTTAAGCTGAAAGGCACACATAGAAAATCTTGCGGGTAAGGCTAACCAAAGACTGCGTTTTATGGCCAGGACACTTAGAAAATGTAACAGATCCGCTAAACAGGCTGTTTACAATACGCTTCTGCGTCCTGTTTTGAAGTACTGCTGCGCTGTCTAGGATACTTAGCACATTGGATTAACGGAGTACATCGAAAAAGTTCAGAGGAGCAGAGCGTTTTGTATTATCGAGATAGTGTCACTGACATGATACAGGTTTTGGGGTGAACATCAGCCGGCCGCGGTGGTCTCGCGGTTCTAGGCGCGCAGTCCGAAACAGTGCGACTGCTACGGTCGCAGGTTCGAATCCTGCGTCGGACATGGATGTGTGTGATGTTCTTAGGTTAGTTAGGTTTAAGTAGTTATAAGTTCTAGGGGACTAATGACCACAGCAGTTGAGTCCCATAGTGCTCAGAGCCATTTGGGGTGAACATCTTTAAAACAAAGGCGTTTATCTCGCGAAATTTCAAATACCAACTTCCTCCTTTGAAAGCTAAAATGTTTTGTTGACGCCAAGCTACACAGAGTGAAACGATCATCATGATAAAATGAGGGAAATCAGAGCTTGCACGGAAAAATACGGGTGTTCGTTTTTACACTCGCCCTTCGAGATTGAAATGATAGAGAATTATTATGAAAGTGGTTGGATGAACCCTTTCCCAGGCACTTAAGGGTGATGTGCAGATATCATTGTAGATACAAATGAGGTAGGAATTCGAAAATGTCAACAGTTACAGTGCTATGGAGTGAAAAAAAAAAGTTTTCAGTATCAGGTACTTCTTTCTGGCCCTTCAGCGATACAGAAGCATTCTGCAATATGTATATCAAATTTAGGAAATACCAGTGTGATTATCGTAATTAATGTTGGTTCCTTCGGAAGAAAAATGATTCGCCTTAGCGATACAGAAGTGTGTTCGGTGGGTAGAAAACAATGATGAGAGTCGAATGCAGTATGGGTAGACTTACAAGGGAATGGTCCAATTCAACGTATCAAAATATGCTCTGAATTCTTTTTGTATGGGAAAATATACCGAAGGAAAGACCCTGTCAAAATTTTAGCTGCTAAGACGCACAGCAAGTTTTTGAAAAGAATGTTGAAAATTGCCAAATTTGTAGCTCGCTAGGCAGCTGGAGGAATGTATTTCCCTACCGGAGCTGTATAAAACTGCACACGGCAGGCGCATATCCTTCGTTAATAGCTAACAGGACGCGACGCGATCGTAATTTGCAAAGCGAATTTCAGTTTTTGTTCATAGTTTCTCTGATGCAATTGTCCATAGTTAATGTTCATTCATAGTTGGAACACATGTCCAAAACAAGTAGCTCTTGTTTTGTGGTAGAATAAGCGTCAACATTGGAGGTAAAACTGAATTAACAGATTGGTGCATAAATTTGTAGCGTTTTTGTTTCGCATGTGGTATCCCGGTTGTGATGAGTTTATTTATCAATTGTCATTTTTTATTTGTAGTTAACTGTTGCTATTTGAGTTTACACTTTGTCATTTTATCATATGGAGATAATAAAATGGGCTGAAGGTGCTAGAAAATGGAGTACCCAGTAACAAAATTGAGGAAATTTCCGACATTTTGCTCTGTTTGAGTTCAGTAGAAGGGTGACAGCAACGGAGGCAGTCAGAAACACTTGCACCGTTTTAAGGAAGCTCGTTTTGACATGATTGACTCTCCACATTCAGGATGACCTTCGGGGTTTGGTGAAGATCGTTTTAACGCATTAATCCACAATCATCAACGTCTGCATACTCGAGAGTTGACAGATGTATTAATTGTGGCCATTCCACCGATGTGCGATGTTTTCCTGTAAGGTGGAAAGTTCAAAAATCGGATGCATGGGTACCACATGCTCTAAGCCAAAATCACAAAAATCCGCAGGTGTGCATCTCTGCATTCCCGACATCTGTTGGCTCTTGAACGATAACTTCCATTCCTATCCTGTACCGTTACTGATGACCAGAAATGGTGTCTTTTTGCTAACGTAAGGAAAAGAAAGGAATGATTGCGGGCAAACAAAGCAGCAGCTTTCCCATACGAAGACCTACGCGCATCTACAAAAGATAATGTTATGCATCTGGTGGAACAGCCACGGTGTGGTGTACTATGAATTGCTTCGTCAGGATGTAGCCATCACTGGTGACATGAGTTGACAATGACTGAGGCGTATTGCAGACGCAGTTCAAGGACAACGAACAGGAAGTCTGCGTGAAGTGGCGCTGCTCCACCGTAGCTCCCGCCCGCATTCTGCTAGACTGACAAAAAACACTATACAGGAGTTGGGTTGGGAGGTCATCGCCACTCGCCTTATTCACCTGATCATGCGCCCTCGGATTTTCACCTTTTCCACTCTCTCTCTCTGACGACCTTGAAGAAAGTTACTTCCTGGAAGAAAATGTGCTCAAAAATGGTTCGACGGATTCGTCGCCTCAAAACCACGTGATTTCTAGAGTTTCGGGATCGGGAAGCCACCCCAGGGTTGGCAGCCTGTTACAAATTGTGGTTTTATTTTCCATTCCTCCATACGTTATTCTTGTAAGAAACTTGGATGCATGAGGTGCTAAGCTGATTGTGCGATGTTTCTCGCACATTTCAGCTCTTGCGATCCTCGGAATTGTGTGCATGCTGTTTTTCCGTATATCGCCAGACTGGTACATTCGACACACCAACGTGAGTAGCCGTTTTGTTGTCACTTTCCCAAAGAATTTTAGAAATTCTAATGAAATGTTGTCTATGCTTCTGCCGTATTTGATTTTATCCCGCCAAAAGCTTTTTTAAATTCTCATAATAATACTGGTTCCCCTACCTCTTCCATATCGACTGCTCTTTCTACTTCAGACAAGTTTTACTCCTCATAATGGCCTTCGGTACACTCTTCCCACGTATCTGATCTGTCCTCACCATATAACAGCGGAACTCCCTTTGCACTCTTAATATAACCACCCTAGCTTTTAAAATCGCCGAAAGTGATTCTGACTTTTCCATACGCTGACTCAGTCCTTCGAAAATGATTTCTTTTTGGTTGGTTTTTTTCCACAGTTTTAGTCAGCCATTTCGCTTTAGTTTCCCTGAGCTTCTTATTTATTTCATTTCTACATGACTTGTGGTGCTGTATTCCTGAATTCCCCTGAACATTTTTGTCCTTTTGTGGTGTGTGTACTGTAAGACCTTCAGTAGACACACCATCAGATTATTTGACTTGTCGGAAGTAGACGAATGTCAGCAATATCTCTCGTGGTCTTATCGTGGCATGTTTATCTTCTGCCGTTAGGTCAGACGACAGAAATGCCGCTGGAATGCTTAGAGTAGCACATTGATGGTGACCAACTTTAAACAGAACTTGATTAATTTTCACACACATTTATTAAAATAATAACAAGCATAAAAATACTTGTTTCTGAATGCTATTTACAGTTGACAATCTGAAGTTCCTTTGGTATTGGTAGGTTAATCTTATTCTCACATATATCTCTGACACTTGACAAAAGTGTATATACATTTATCTTCATGGCTATGTACAGGAATATGGTAATCTTATTGGGCGGAGACTGAAACTTGACTATCGACTGGTACAGACAAATGTAGAACACATACAGACTGGTACAGACTAATGCAGACTCACTAATCGGAGGTCTGTACACTCGTTATAATATCTCGCGTGTTCAGGTATCATGGCGCGAGTGTGATCCGCAAGTAGAAAAGGTTCTACGTTAGCAGCAATCTCATTGGCTGCGTTACATATTAATATGCGGGTCGGCGGAAGCAGAATTTGGTCCGTCTCTATGGCAGCGCCATCTCGTAGTGCGGAGACGGACGAGCGCTGCGCCTGCACTGTTGTGCTTAGCGGGGCGCGCTCTAGTGGGAAAGTTGTGTAAGCGCTGACTACGTGGAACTATGTACACAAGAAATTTCTTGTTTCATCAATCCACTGAAGTATCCCATCTCTTACCCACCATTCCTTCGCAGTTACTTTCTTTCTATCTATGGTTTTCTTTCCAACTTCTGTAACTGCCGTTTTTAGAGGTGTCTGTTTCTCTTCAACAGATCTGCCTACTGAGCTTTCTGTTAGTATCTATAGCCAAATAGAAATTGAAGCGTATCTCTTCATTCCTTGGTACTTCTGTATTCCACTACTTTGCACACTGATTCTTCCTGTCTAGTCTCTTAATGTTTAGCCTACACTTCATCACTACTAAATTGTGATCTGAGTCCACATCTGCTCCTGGGTACACCTTAAATCCAGTACCAGATTTCGGATCTCTGCCTATGATATAATCTAACTGAAATTTTCTTGTATCTCCCGGGAAGCCTTCTCCAAGTATACCTCTTCCTTTTATGGTTCTCGAACAGTGTTCGCCATTACAAACTGAAATCTATTGCAAAACTCAATTAGTCTTTCTTCTCTCCCATTCGTAGTACCAAGCCCACACTCTCCTGTAAGCCTGTCTGCTATTCCTTCCCATACAAGAGCATTCCATGCCCTATGACTGCTAGATTTTCATCTCCTTTCGCCTACTCAATTACCCGTTCAATAACCTCATATGCTTTCTCTGCCTCTTCATCTTCAGCTTGCGGCGTCGGCATGTACGTTGAACGATGGTTGTCGATATTGGTTGGCTGTCGATTCATGAGAACAACCCTATCAGTGAACTGTTCACAGTAACACACTCTTTGCCATGCATTCCTATTCATAACGAATCCTACTCCCCTAAAACAATTTTCTGCTCCTGTTGATATCACCCCATTCTCATCTATATTACCCCATACTCATCTGGCCAGAAATCCTTGACTTCTCTAGATTCCACTTCACTGGCCCCCACTGTATCTAGATTTAACATTAGAATTTCCCTTTTCAAATTTTGTAGTCCCCCCCCGTGTTCAAACAACAAACACTTGAGATTCCACGTCACCCTTTCGTTGCTTATTCAGTCTTTTTCTCATGGTCACCTCTAAAGTTATCCTTTCGTTGGAGGTACAGTCTTTTTATGGTCACCCATCACTTGGCAGTTTTCTCTCAGATACCCGATTCGGGGACTAGCTGGGAACGTACCGCCACTGAGTCTATCATGATACTTTTTTCAACTACAGGCCACATGTCCTCTGGATGCACATTATATGGCTTTAACACAGTGGTTTCCGTTGCCTTCTGCATCCTCATTTCGTTGCTCATTGCTGCTTCTTTCGCCTTCAGGGCTGTTCCCCATTCGAAGGGCAAAAGAGTGAGCTAAATCTTTGTCCGCTCCTCCACCCTCTTTGACAAGGCTGTTGGATGAATGAGGATGAGGATGCCCTCTTATACCCAAAGTCTTCAATCGGCATAGCTGATGACTTTTGTTCAAAATTTAAGCGAACGTGGGCGTCGAACCCGGCACCGAGGACGTTTTGATTACTAATCGAAGAAGCTACCCCATTTTTAGCATATTAAATTATGTTCTTTTTATTTACATGCAGGCAGGACGCCAGTACCGACGAAAGCACAAAGAAGGCTCCTTTAATGCTAAATTGAAATCACAATTCAGAAACAGAAAGAAAGGAGGCAAGACTGACGGTGTAGACGTAAAGTTGAGCATTCGAGTACACTACATCCTCTGTTATATACTTGCGAATACTTTAAATTTAGGAGTACTTTATAATTCTCGTCATCCTCCTGAACTAATTTACCACGAATTAAAATTCATGAAAGGACAGGACTCGAACCCCCTACATCTACATCTACATCTACATCCATACTCCGCAAGACACCTGACGGTGTGTCGCGGAGGGTACTTTGAGTACCTCTATCGGTTCTCCCTTCTATTCCGGTGTCGTATTATCCGTGGAAAGAGAGATTGTCGGTATGCCTCTGTGTGGGCTCTAATCTCTCTGATTTTATCCTCATGATTTTATCCTTCGTGAGATATACACAGGAGGGAGAAATATACTGCTTGTCTCCTCAGTGAAGGTATGTTCTCGAAACTTCAACAAAAGCTACTGAGTGTCTCTCTTGCAGAGTCTTCCATTGGAGTTTATCTATCACCCCCGTAACGCTTTCGCGATTACTAAATGATCCTGTAACGAAGCGCGCTGCTCCCCGTTGCATCTTCTCTATCTCTTCTATCAACACTATCTGGTACGGATCTCACACAGGTGAGCAGTATTCCATCAGTGGGCGAACAAGTGTACTGTAACCTACTTCCTTAGTTTATGGATTGCATTTCCTTAGTATTCTTCCAATGAATCACAGTCTGGCATCTGCTTTACAGACGATTAATATCATATAATCATTCCATTTTAAATCACTCGCAATACCTACTCCCAGATAATTCATGGAATTAATTGCTTCCAGTTGCTGACCTGCTATATTGTAGCTAAATGATAAGGGATCTTTCTTTCTGTGCAGTCGCAGCACATTACACTTGTGTACATTGAGATTCAATTACCATTCTCTGCACCATGCGTCAATTCGTTGCAGATTCTCCTGCTTTTCAGTACAATTTTCCATTTTTACAACCTCTGGATATACTACAGCAACATCCACAAAAAGCCTCAGTAAACTTCCGATGTTATCCACAAAGTCATTTATATATAATAGCAACGGTCCTACGACACTCCTCTGCGGCACACCTGAAATCACTCTTACTTCGGAAGACTTCTCTCCATTGAGAATGACATGTTGCGTTCTGTTATCTAGGAACTCTTCAATCCAATCACACAATTGTCAGATAGTCCATATGCTCTTACTTTGTTCATTAAACGACTGTGGGGAACTACCTGCAGAGTCTCTCTTTCCCTCTCTTTCTCTCTCCTCTCTCTCTCTCTCTCTCTCTCTCTCTCTCTCTCTCTCTCTCTCTCTCTCTCTCTCTACATCTCTTCCACTTCAGGTGTTGACTCCTAACACCGATACTACCCCAAAAATCTATCTAACCTACAAATGCCATCGCCTCTTTCAGCCTAAAAGCCTAAAGCTAACTAGAACGGATTTTTGCCACCATTTCTGATTCTGGCCGTGATCACAAACGAAATACGCCTCAGATTGTTGTGTTAAAAAATAAGAAATGATCGTCGAGGATTAAACACCGTATAACTACCGTTGATACCTCACCCTGCTAGATCTCCAATCTCTTCTCACAGCCGGTACTCCCCAATTCTCTGGAGGATGCCTAAATAGTGATACCAAGTAATTTACAAGGAGCGAACTATATGACGCCTTGAGCCATAAAAGCGGGTAGTTGCAGGTTAAGTCGTGCCAAATATGTAACAGTTCTGCAACGCCCCCACTAGAAAGGTTTGACGACGCCACACCTTTAACCCACATCTTGACAATATGTGGAATAGCGGGGAAGTAAATGACCTATGGCTGAATCAGTTTGGTGGTCTCTACGGACTGCGCCGTCCGATGCAATGACAACGCCTCAACGGCAACGCGCGGCGTGTGCTGCCAATTGTCGACAGCCGTATCACAAACGAAACGGTGCATGTCGGAACCGACACAGGCGCATGTGGGACAGAGAGCGTCTTTGGCAAGATTTACCGTGTAGTGTAGCAAAGTTGGTAGGTGGGGTATTTTTCAGTCGCTATCACATACCACAACTCCCTCGTTGCAGTGGAAGGAAAGGTTAGTATATGTTATTCCACACGCGCTTAACAACAAGCACCCTACGTCGGCGTACAATTACATTAGCAGGCAATGTGTGTTGAAAGTAACGCCAAAAGTCCCCAGATGAAGGCGCCCGCATAAAAGGTAGGACATCCAACATACAGCTTACATAGTGCGAATGTGACATAGTGACAGTGTGATATGTCCAACAATAACTGGTGGCCTGAGGGACTCAGGTGCCACCTCTACACTTAGTGTGCTGGTAAGAGGGCCCTTGTCCAAAACATGTAGATGATGCATCATCCGCAGAAAGGTAGCACGCACCGTTTTTTGCACGTATATAATTCCAATACCGCACGCATGTGTGAGCAACGTCAGTGTGTCGTAATGGGTAGCGAACACTGTACCATCGCTTAATAATGACCAAAGGTCGCCTGGAAGTTGTCAGCCACCGTTGCACGCACCGGAAGCTGTGTATGTAGCCATACGCTACACGTTCCCAAGGAGGATCACTCCCAAAAGTCTTATCATTGGTGCCTTGGTGGGGCACTGGCATACTGACGGTCAGTCCTCTGGTCATGTTCATGTAGTGCGACTACTGCAGATCGATATGGCTGCTGGCTAGCTCGCCGTAGCCGTAGTTTCAAGCCACAGAATTGCCCTACGTACGTTTCCTGCCTACCTTGTCAAGGAAACTACGTTTTCAGAGTAGACACTATACGTAAAACGCAAGTTTCGGAGGCGAATGCCCTTCAAACGCTGGCACAGACCATGAAGTGCAGGCTCGAGCGCGACGGCGGAGAGGGAGGCTGACAAAGGGCAGCCTTGTCTCACTCAGCACTCAATAGTGAGTGGAAACAAGTGGTGGCTATTGAACAGGTCCGTCAGAAGCGTCCTGCCGATGAGGCAGAGAACCACACCAGACACTGGCAACACACTCATCTTCTCTAATGCAGCCTGCCAGAAACAGGGTTCAACTCGGTTGAACGCGTGAGTTGGGCGACGCCACGAGGACATCTAAACCACAAGCAGACATAAGCGCACCACATCTCTACAAAAGCTTAAAGCAGTGTGTATATTACTGTCACTTTCCAGAGATGATTCATCAGCGTGAATAGCATCCTTGACAGTAGTGAGTACAGGCAAGCAGCCTGTAATCCAAATTCATTAACGACGGCAGATGGCGGGCTGGCTTTTTGTCTTGAACATGGATTACCGTGCCATCCAAAAATTCGCAGGGGATGCGAATTTCTAGATCGAGGAGTTCGCAGCACATCTGTCACCAAACGTCCACCAGCAGGTCAGAAAAGGTGCTATAAAATTCAAGTAGAAAACTATCAGTTCAAGAAGATGAAAGTAAGAGAATAGGGGTTGAAAGAAAGAGCACAGGTAGTTCCAGTTTTCAAGGAAAGTCGTCGAGCAGATGCGCAAAACTATAGACCTATATCTCTGACATCGATCTGTTGTAGAATATTAGAACATGTTTTTTGCCCGTGTATCATGTCATTTCTGGAAACCCAGAATCTACTCTGTAGGAATCAACATGGATTCCGGAAACAGCGATCGTGTATTTGTTCATGAGACCCTCCTGATAACCAAATACATTTAGCCATACTATAAGCGAGATGCTCTTGGAAAGAATAAAATTGCTTTCCGCCATTCGCAGTATCAGCACAGCGAAACCTTGTCGGGCAATGCTACAAGAGCAGATCAGTCCATCATCGAGACTGCTGCCCCTACAGCTGCTGAAAAGGCTCCTGCCCTTGTTCAGGAAACACGTGAATGTCTGCCACTCCACAGATATGTCGTGGCTGCACATTGCAGAAGGTTCCAAACGATTAGAAAACAGAACAGGTAGTTCCAGTTTTCAGGAAGGGTCGTGGAGCTGATGCGCAAAATTATAGGCCTATATCCCTGACCGATCTGCCGTAGAATTTTAGAACATGTTTTTTGTTCGCGTATCATGTCATTTCTGGAAACCCAGAATCTACTCTGTAGGAATCAACATGGGAAACAGCGATCGTGTGAGAACCAACTCGCATTATTTGTTCATGAGAGCCAGAAAATATTAGATACAGGCTCCCAGGTAGATGCCATTTTCCTTGACTTCCGGACGGCGTTCGATACAGTTCCGCACTGTCGCCTGATAAACTAAGAGCCTACGGAATATAGGACCAGCTGTGTGGTTGGACTGAAGAGTTTTTAGCTAACAGAACACAGCATGTTGTTATCAATGGAGAGACGTCTACAGATGTTAAAGTAACCTCTGGCGTGCCACCTGGGAGTGCTATGGGACCATTGCTTTCCACAATATATATAAATCACCTAGTAGATAGTGTCGGAAGTTCCATGAGGCTTTTCGCGGATGATGCTGTAGTATACAGAGAAGTTGTAACATTAGAAAATTGCAGCGAAATGTAGGAAGATCTGCAGCGGATAGGCACTTCGTGCAGGGAGTGGCAACTGACCCTTAACATAGGCAAATGTAATGCATAGGGAATACAAAGAAAGAAGAATCCTTTATTGTATAATTTTATGATAGTGGAACAAACACTGGTAGCAGTTACTTCTGTAAAATATCTGAGAGTATGCGTACGGAACGTTTTGGAGGGAATGATCATACAGAATTAATTGTTGGTAAGGCGGGTGGCAGGTTGAGATCCATTGGGAGAGTCCTTAGAAAATATAGTCCATCAACAAAGGAGGTGGCTTACAAAACACTCGTTCGACCTATACCTGAGCATTGCTCATCAGTGTGAGATCCGTACCAGATTGTGTTGACGGAGGAGAAAGAGAAGATCCAAAGAAGAGCGGCGCGTTTCGTCTCAGGGTTATTTGGAAAGCGTGACAGCGTTACGGAGATGTTTAGCAAGCTCAAGTGGCAGACTCAGCAAGAGAGGCGCTCTGCATCGCGGTGTAGCTTGCTGTCCAGGTTTCGAGAGGGTGCGTTTCTGGATGAGGTATCGAATATATTGCTTCCCCCTACTTATACCTCCCGAGGGGATCACGAATTTAAAATTAGAGAGATTCAAACGCGCACGGAGGCTTTCAGGCAGTCTTTCTTCCCGCGAACCATACTGGACCTGAACACGAAAGGGAGGTAATGACAGTGGCACGTAAAGTGCCCTCTGCCACACACCGTTGGGTGGCTTGCGGAGTATAAGTGTAGATGTAGATGTAGATGAAGATTTGCTTCTCGCACCGTGCAACAGGGCGATACACAACGTACCCAGTATCGCGGCCTCCAAGAATGTGTCGTCTTGTAGTGCCCTTCCCAATGGCGTCAGGTCGGGAAGGACGTCCTCAACGTCATTGACCCGCCAGATATGGAGCGCAGTAATAGTGTGTGATGACAATGGAGATGGCTATCTATGTCTCTGCGCGTTGCCTGCCCACCACAGTAACTGCTGTGATGAGTCACCTTTTACGGTATCTCCGTTCCTTGAGGATGTGATGCAGCCCGCTCGAACTTGCATTCCTTCCAATCTGGTTTCCGTGATATGCAGGAGCTGCGCCTGTGTCTAGTGGACGGTAGTTTGGCGCTCCGGAAATGCTGATTGCGACACTAATTCCCTCCAGAACTCAGAGGTCGACCGTCGTCAAAGATCTCTGTCACGCCCACATAGCATGAGCGTGTAACAAATTGGTGGTTCGGCACAATAAGTTCACCACCGTATCGCAGAGTCATAGGTATGACATCGTCCTTCACATCTGTGCCAGGTATCGGTGACGACTTCCCGGAGAATGTTGGTGTTAAGACTCCATGATCCTCCACTAGAGCTTGTCCTTCGTCGAGGCAGGGCCATGGCACAGATGGAGGTGATGGTCAGTGAATGCGACCTGAAGACCTCGGGAAACGTAACTCTTGTCCAAAGTGCTGGTTAAGTGGCTGGTCAAGTGCAAATATCCGTGTCATTCACCGTGGAAGAGAATTCATGTATGGTGCAATGCGAGATTTCCGACCATCGCGTGAAGATCCGGACACGGCACGTGGTAATGGAGCTGATCCTCAGGGCGTAAGAAGCTGTTAAATTCCCCGCCCACCATTAAATGCTCCGTGGCACCGTGAAAAAATGGAACCGCCTCGGTAGAGTAATAGGCTGTTGACTCTCTACGCAGTGTCGTCGTTTGCGATGCAAGTGTCGTGCCAGCACGAGGTATCTGGACGAGGCATGTCTGCAGGCATTCGATGCGAATATGCCCTCCTGCCCACAAGCCGAGAAAGTCAGCGATTGATCGTCATTAATAGCGATCGCTCGACAGCCATTACCGCGATCACCATCCATCAAGGGATGTATTCTCACTGTTCAATTCGCTCCTGATGCACTCTATTCAGAACGGGACACATCTCGAAAGTGAGCCACTTTTCTACCACATGACGTAATATCTCCACTTAATATCTACACATAACGACCTAGAGCGTGTACAACAAGTGATGGAACTTCGAACGGCAGCTCGGAGATTCGTAGGGTCCGAATCTGGAGTCCTGTATAGTCGATAGTCACTACACCGACATTGCCATCCGAGTGACAGAAGGGATACTATCGGCGGTAAACAGTGTTGCAGACGATGGCCTGTGGATCGACGTGCATTACTTCACTCAGAAACAGCTATACTTCGTATGCGAAAGCGACATCGTCGGTTGAGGTGATATGTCGACACTAACGTACCACTGTTCGCGCTAGTAAACAATGGCCCGCACAGAACCACGCGCACATCCGCTTCTGAGTACGTCTGAAAACCGACTATCCCCCAGACCACGGCTGTAGACTGCCAATCATTCTCAACATCAGTGATACATCACATCATGTGTATAGTTTAGGTCCTTAGTATTGGCGTGTGTCAATTCGGATATTAGCACTACACAGTGCTGCGCTCTCTTGTCATGGGTGATAGAGCACTAGGCAGAAGGGCTGTATAAAACACTGTAAAGAGCGGTTCTTTGTGCGACAAAATCTAGTAACTTCAACAATTAAAAAAAGATACTTGGAGCGGTAGTCACCGTCTAATACTTGGACAGTGGATTTATCTCGTTGTGTTCTTTCTGCACAAAAAATTTCAAGGTGAGTTTCGACATATACACTCCTGGAAATGGAAAAAAGAACACATTGACACCGGTGTGTCAGACCCACCATACTTGCTCCAGACACTGCGAGAGGGCTGTACAAGCAATGATCACACGCACGGCAAAGCGGACACACCCGGAACCGCGGTGTTGGCTGTCGAATGGCGCTAGCTGCGCAGCATTTGTGCACCGCCGCCGTCAGTCTCAGCCAGTTTGCCGTGGCATACGGAGCTCCATCGCAGTCTTCAACACTGGTAGCATGCCGCGACAGCGTGGACGTGAACCGTATGTGCAGTTGACGGACTTTGAGCGAGGGCGTATAGTGGGCATGCTGGAGGCCGGGTGGACGTACCGCCCAATTGCTCAACACGTGCGGCGTGAGGTCTCCATAGTACATCGATGTTGTCGCCAGTGGTCGGCGGCAGGTGCACGTGCCCGTCGACCTGGGACCGGACCGCAGCGACGCACAGATGCACGCCAAGACCGTAGGATCCTACGCAGTGCCGTAGGGGACCGCACCGCCACTTCCCAGCAAATTAGGGACACTGTTGCTCCTGGGGTATCGGCGAGGACCATTCGCAACCGTCTCCATGAAGCTGGGCTACGGTCCCGCACACCGTTAGGCCGTCTTCCGCTCACGCCCCAACATCGTGCAGCCCGCCTCCAGTGGTGTCGCGACAGGCGTGAATGGAGGGACGAATGGAGACGTGTCGTCTTCAGCGATGAGAGTCGCTTCTGCCTTGGTGCCAATGATGGTCGTATGCGTGTTTGGCGCCGTGCAGGTGAGCGCCACAATCAGGACTGCATACGACCGAGGCACACAGGGCCAACACCCAGGATCATGGTGTGGGGAGTTATCTCCTACACTGGCCGTACACCTCTGGTGATCGTCGAGGGGACACTGAATAGTGCACGGTACATCCAAACCGTCATCGAACCCATCGTTCTACCATTCCTAGACCGGCAAGGGAACTTGCTGTTCCAACAGGACAATGCACGTCCGCATGTATCCCGTGCCTCCCAACGTGCTCTAGAAGGTGTAAGTCAACTACCCTGGCCAGCAAGATCTCCGGATCTGTCCCCCATTGAGCATGTTTGGGACTGGATGAAGCGCCGTCTCACGCGGTCTGCACGTCCAGCAAGAACGCTGGTCCAACTGAGGCGCCAGGTGGAAACGGCATGGCAAGCCGTTCCACAGGACTACATCCAGCATCTCTACGATCGTCTCCATGGGAGAATAGCAGCCTGCATTGCTGCGAAAGGTGGATATACACTGTACTAGTGCCGACATTGTGCATGCTCTGTAGCCTGTGTCTATGTGCCTGTGGTTCTGTCAGTGTGATCATGTGATGTATCTGACCCCAGGAATGTGTCAATAAAGTTTCCCCTTCCTGGGACAATGAATTCACGGTGTTCTTATTTCAATTTCCAGGAGTGTAGATTGGAACCATTCCCTTGTTAGTCTCCCATCTTAGTTAGTTGCCGTTGTCACCGCTGCTCAACCACTGGTGCCGTCACACGGCGTCCAATAGGGTGGTGAAAGCTTCAATCTCGATTTGTCCTAGACGCCGGAAAAGCACATCGTAGTGAATTAGCATTTGGTACATCTAAGTTTGGGGTATAACCGTGTGAAATGGGGTAAAAATCAGTTACGGTTTACACGTATGCATCTCTTCTTTAGACACTGGACTCGCATTGGGGGGGACGACGTTTCAATCCCACGTCCGGCCATCCTGATTTAGGTTTTCCGTGATTTCCCTAAATCCCTCCAGGCAAATGCCGGGATGGTTCCTTTCAAAGGGCACGGCCGACTTCCTTCCCCGTCCTTCCCTAATCCGATGAGACCGATGACCCGATGACCTCGCTGTCTGTTCCCCCAAACAATCCAACACATCTCTTCTTAAGCCTTCTTTGCACCGGAGCGAATGGAAGCGAATACTAGTGAACGAGAATCCACAGAAAACTGATCAGTGTCCACTACCATTCGCTTGTATGTGCGAACAAGCATTTACGTTAGAGGCAACGGCAAGGAACAGGAGGTATACGAGTATAATCTACACTGACTTGACGAAAGTGGTGGAATAGCGATATGCACATATACAGATGGTGGTCGTACTACGAACACAAGGTATTTCGTACTTAGGTGACCGACATGAGAAGGTTGCCGGTGTCATTATAGCCGCACGACGGGAATTGACGAACTTTGCACACGGAATGGTAGTTGTGGCTAGATGCAAGGGCCATTCCATTTCGGAAATCATTAGGAAATTCAATATTCTGAGAGCCTCAGTGTCTGCCGAGAATACCAGATTTAAAGCATTACCTCTAACCACAGACAACGCAATGACCGACGACCTTCACTTCACGACAGAGAACAGCGGCGTTTGTGTAGACCTGTCAGTACTAACAGACAAGCAAGACTACGTGAAGTAACTACGGAAATCAACGTGGGATGTACGACAAACGTATCCGTGCGCCGAAATCTGTCGTTAATATACTGTGGCACCGGCACGACATCGCCTCCCGCGCCTCTCCTGGCCTCGTGACCATATCAGTTGATCCGTCAAAGACTGGAAAACCGAGGCCTGGTCAGATGAGTCCCATTTGCAGGTGGTAAGAGCTGGCGGTGGGGTTCGAATGTGGCGGAGACCCCACGAAGCCATGTACCCAAGTTATCAACAAGGCACTGTGCAAGCTGGTGATAGCTCCATAATGGTGTAGACTGTTTTTACAATGAATGGAGGGGATCTTCTAGTCCAGCTGAAAGCGTCATTGAGTGAAAAGGGTTATGTCAGGCTAGTTAGAGACCATTTGGAGCTACACAACGATGTCATGTCACCGGGAAATAAATCTTCGTAATTTGTTTGAACAAATTGGAGTGAACGATTTGGCCACCCATATCACCCGACATGAATCCCATCGAACACTTATGGGACATAAACGAGAGGTCAGTTCGTGCAGCCGGCCGTGGTGGCCGAGAGGTTCTAGGCGCTTCAGTCCGGAACCGCGCGACTGTTGCGGTCGCAGGCTCGAGTCCTGCCTCGAGCATGGATGTGTGTGTTGTCCTTAGGTTAGTTAGGTTTAACTATTTCTAAGTTCTAGGGGACTTATGACCTCAGATGTTAAGTCCCATAGTGCTCAGAGCCATTTGTAACACTTTTTTCACTTCGTGCAAACAACATGCATCAGCAACACTTCCGCAGTGGTGGACTGCTATGGAGGCAGCATGGCTCAATATTTCTGCAGGGGACTTCCAGTGACATGATGAGCCCATGCCACGACGAGTTGCAACACTACTCTGAGCAAAAGGAAGTCGGACATAATATTAGGAAGTGTTCCCTCGACTTTTGTCTCTTCTGTATATAAACGGTGCATTACAGCCGCACTGCAAAACTTTGATATTCTGAGAGGGCCTGTTTTTGATGAAGCAAGAGAAACGGTGTAGGCAAGGAAGAATTACGTGGCTAAATTTGTGCGTAAGCGTGATATGCATGGATATAGTGCACTTAACCCTGAATTTGCGTCTCTAACTCGCCTTAGCATTATCTCAAAAGTTTGCACATGTGTTAGTTAATACTTTTCACTGGCTTCTCCTTACAACTGAGATTGTTATTTAAAAGAAGTAACCCTCGTTACAAAAAATGCCCCTGAGCACTATGGGATTTAACATCTGTGGTCATCAGTCCCCTACAACTTAGAACTACTTAAACCTAACTAACCTAAGGACATCACACACATCGATGCCCGAGGCAGGATTCGAACCTACGACCGTAGCGGTCACGCGGTTCCAGACTGGAGCTCCTAGAACCGCACGGTCACACCGGCCGTCTAACCCTTGTTACAGACGACCAACGTAACTTGAAGAAACGCTAGCATTTACACTCTAGTAGTTCGCAACTGTGGATGTTTACGTCACTGTAGTGATTGTTCAGCATTTGAATAGCTCTTGTACAAATATGTCTACAGAAACACAAGCGAGACAGTTAAAGAATTTTATTAAAGTACGTATAAGGAAGACAATATCAATAAAATGTGAATAATGAAATGTGACACATACACATTATCTGCCACATACCCTACTTTATAAAACCTGCTGTATATTCTGTTAGGGACAAATTGCATTATTTCAGGTACAGCATTTTTATTTATCATCAGAAATCTCTGACGTAACAGTGACACGTCAACCATGTAATTACATAAACTAGTCTTTCATACATTTTCAATTTTGATCAGCGTAATAGTTATCTATTCTCACTTATTAACTTGCAATGAAATTTACTGAACAACTGATTTTAACCTTCCAGTGGCGCACCTATTTATAATCTGAGCCAACCAAAAAATAAGATTGTTTTGTATTTTTTCATTGTTGTTTTATAATTGCGAGTCTCCTTGTATTTCTCCATTACTGCTAACGAAGTGACAAACTTCGTTGTTTTACGTCCATGTGAACAACAGTAATATGGAATACACACCGACCCAGATGAGAAAAAAATTGTTATCCTGTCAAGAAAATGGCCCAGACTCTGAAAGATTAGCACTAACCCCAACGTGGCAGTTGTCAATGAGATAATTAGTACAATAAGCAATGTTTGCGGGGGATCTGATACAACTGCGCTGTTTCATGCTCGGTTTACCTCACTACTGTGCGGTAACACACGTACGCGGCAACAAAGTGAAACAGAGAAACTTTAGTTTATTATACCTCAGTTAAACAATGCTTTATCTCATATAATATAAGTTTATTTTATCGTTTTGCCATTGAACTAAGATTGAACTGTGATTTTTCTCATACATGTTTACCTTTGTAAAATAAAGACAGCTATCCTTTACAAGTATATAAAGCACACCGCGCGCCCGATCGTGTTATTAAAATTAACGCACGTGCTCGAAGAATAAAATAAAAGAAAGCTTGCGGTCATTAGCTCTGTTTCCCGCTGAAGCAAGCACACAATGAATTTATCACTTTCGTCACATCCCCAGCTGAACTTCTGATTGCTTCGGGGCAGTTTCCTACCAATCATTTTTCTTCTCTATCGGCACTTGTGGATTTCTTGGACACTGGAAAGACGTAAGACATCCACATTTTTTTCCTATACGCAACATTACATTTTTTCATATCACCCAACTCATGTCAACACCGAAGTAGACAAGACAGCAAGCGAAAGCCTTCTGTGCTCCTAGTGTCGAAGTGGAAAGGATGCGATCTTCATCTGGTGGTTCGCTAAAAGACCGACGAGCACCGGAAGACGAGCAAACGCTAATGAACTCGAGCGGCGCAGTACCGCATGGTATTCGGTCGCACTCGCCTAACGTTTAAAGGAACAAGTCTCGTTCGCTGATACTCGGTCGTTCGTGTTCAAGGTGGTATGAAGCAGGCTTTATGAGAGTTCCCTACTTGCCTTCCAGGCACATCTGCTGCCTTCAGCAAGCAGAACCAACTGCATGAACATTTTACCAGCACCACAGAAAAATAAACAGATAGGAATAACGCTTCAACTAGACGGTAACTCTTGTGCAGTGACAGTATCCAAATAAATTACTGTACAGGTAAGTATGTATCTATGTTCCATATTTCCTCCTACTATAAGCGACCATTTTCAACCAAATGTGGTACACGTATCATTTACTGTCTGGAATAAATCAGTGTTGGGGTAAGAACCATCCACCTATCAAAGCAGTAGGGGTGGGGGTAAAAAAGGAGTGTAGCCAACAACACGAGAATACACATATTTTAGTCATTCAGTATTTGAGAATGACAGAACATGGTGACTTGCAGCAAGTAATTAAAATTCCTGCACGAACCATTTTCTAGCTGACAACCCCCACAAAAAGAGTAAATGCAATAAGTTTATCGCTTGCCACGTTTTCGCTGCCTATGCAGTAAAACTGTGACGTGAAGCATAGAGCTTTCAAATGGCTCTAAGCACTATGGGACTTAACATCTGAGGTAATTAGTCCCCTAGATTTAGAACTACTTAAACCTAAGTAACCTAAGGACACCACACACATCCATGCCTGAGGCAGGATTCGAACCTGCGACCGTAGCAACCGCGTGGTTCTGGACTGAAGCTCATAGAACCACTCGGTCAGAGCGGCCGGCCATGGATGTTTAATTTATCATTCCTTTACTAGTAGCTTCATTGGTGACACACTTTGCAGACAGTTTTAACATTTCCACTAAATATACGACAATAATGACATCATTGTACGACACTTAGTTTAGGAGATGTGACGTTATAAGCAATGAGATGCGTGGAAAACTACCACATCATTCATATGTTAAAACTGTCTACAAAATGTGACACCAATGAAGCTACTAGTAAAGGAATAATAAATTAAACCTCCTTATTCACGTCACAGTTTTACTGCGTAGGCATCGGAATCATTGTGCGATACATAGTTCAGAAGATGCCATGTTATATACTGAGATGCGAGGAAAACTGCCGCATTTCATTTTTATTTATTGCTTCTTTGTTACTAACTCCATTAGCAACACCATTTGCGCACAGTATCCACATATGCTGCTGAAGGTTACTACAAAAGTATATCATTGTACTACACGAGAGATATGACGTCATAAACGGTGAGATATGTGAAACTGCCGCTTCATGGGCGACAATTTCAGTGATTATTTCTCTACTACTTATTCGGTTCAAAAAACATTTCGCAGACAATAGATACATACACCACTCGATGTACAGGGTGTTTCAAAAATGACCGGTATATTTGAAACGGCAATACAAACTAAACGAGCAGCGATAGAAATACACCGTTTGTTGCAATATGCTTGGGACAACAGTACATTTTCAGGCAGACAGACTTTCGAAATTACAGTAGTTACAATTGTCAACAACAGATGGTGCTGCGGTGTGGGAAACTCTATAGTACGATATTTTCCACATATCCACCATGCGTAGCAATAATATGGCGTAGTCTCTGAATGACATTACCCGAAACTTTTGACAACGTGTCTGGCGGAATGGCTTCACATGCAGATGAGATGTACTGCTTCAGCTGTTCAATTGTTTCTGGATTCTGGCGGTACACCTGGTCTTTCAAGTGTCCCAACAGAAAGAAGTCACAGGGGTTCATGTCTGGCGAATAGGGAGGCCAATCCACGCCGCCTCCTGTATGTTTCGGATAGCCCAAAGCAATCACACGATCATCGAAATATTCATTCAGGAAATTAAAGAAGTCGGCCGTGCGATGTGGCCGGGCACCATCTTGCATAAACCACGAGGTGTTCGCAGTGTCGTCTAAGGCAGTTTGTACCGCCACAAATTCACGAAGAATGTCCAGATAGCGTAATGCAGTAATCGTTTCGGATCTGAGAAATGGGCCAATGATTCCTTTGGAAGAAATGGAGACCCAGACCAGTACTTTTTGAGGATGCAGGGACTATGGGACTGCAACATAGGGCTTTTCGGTTCCCCATATGCGCCAGTTCTGTTTATTGACGAAGACGTCCAGGTAAAAATAAGCTTCGTCAGTAAACCAAATGCTGCCCACATGCATATCGCCGTCATCAATCCTGTGCACTATATCGTTAGCGAATGTCTCTCGTGCAGCAATGGTAGCGGCGCTGAGGGGTTGCCGCGTTTGAATTTTGTATGGATAGAGGTGTAAACTCTGGCGCATGAGACGATACGTGGACGTTGGCGTCATTTGGACCGCAGCTGCAACACGGCGAATGGAAACCCGAGGGTGCTGTTGGATCACCTGCTGCACTAGCTGCGCATTGCCCTCTGTGGTTGCCGTACGCGGTCGCCCTACCTTTCCAGAACGTTCATCCGTCACGTTCCCAGTCCGTTGAAATTTTTCGAACAGATCCTTTATTGTATCGCTTTTCGGTCCTTTGGTTACATTAAACCTCCATTGAAAACTTTGTCTTGTTGCAACTACACTGTGTTCTAGGTGGTGGAATTCCAACACCAGAAAAATCCTCTGTTCTAAGCAATAAACCATGTTGGTCACAGCACACTTGCACGTTGTGCACACGCTTACAGCAGAAAGACGACGTACAGAATGGCGCACCCACAGACTGCGTTGTCTTCTATATCTTTCACATCACTTGCAGTGCCATCTGTTGTTGAAAATTGTAACTACTGTAATTTCGAAAGTTTGTCCACCTGAAAATGTACTGTTGTCCCAAGCATATTGCAACAAACGGTGTATTTCTATCGCTCCTCGTTTAGTTTTATTGCCGTTTCAAATATACCGGTCATTTTTGAAACACCCTGTACCTCCGAAGTTTTGTCACGGTACAGCACATACTGAGAACATACATCGTCATAAACACTGAGCTGCGTGAAAATGAAACTACAGGATGAATCTGGCTAGGCGTACAGATGAAATACGTGTACAGTACGATTTAACTATTTTAAATTTGTGTGAAAATGTATTTGGTATGTGACGATGAAGCCACTGCTAAATAGCTCATCTAAACCCCTGCAACGATTTCAATCAAATTGGGACACATATTAGTCACGCTGTGGAAAGAAGTGCCGTAGGGGTAACAACCTATAGCCTCGTACTGAGGAGAATGCGACAGGTTGGAGAGAGAAGGGAGGATGAGGAGATGCAGAGACAGAGAGGAGGAGGAGATAGGGAGGGATAGGGGGAGGGGGATATGTTAAGAAACGGGGCAATGGACAGAGAAGAGAGAGGAGGAGATAAAGGAAGGAGACTGTTGGAGGAAGACTTTGGGGGAGCAGGAGACAGACAAGAAAGGAAAGGAGAGGAGATGGAAAGCGAGGAGGGGGGAAGTGATAGAGAGAGGTGGAGAAGAAGACTGAAAAATAGAGGAGGAGGACGAATTTGACAAGGAGAGGAGGCGGAGATTTGGAATCGGAAAGGGGATGACGAGTTTTACAGAGGTGGAAGGAGCAGACAGGGGGGGAGCAACAGATTGAAAGAGAGAGAAATGGAGGAAAAAATGAATAAAGTGAGGGCCAGGAAGAGACGGACAGAGAATGAGGGGTGAAAGGCCTAGACAGGGAGAGGGAGTTGTGGAGACAGGCAGAGAGAGGGGAAAGGAGGAGATGTACTAATAGAAGATTGGACTAAATACATACTATGGCAACACCGATTACTAACTAGTAGAGAAATAAAAACAACTGGAAGTGTCCACTACAGCAGGCTACGTACCTTGTCGGCGTAAGAGGGAATACTGCCAGCGATGCTGATGTCGGTGTAGTTGGGCTGGGGCGACTGCCGCGGGAAGTGGCTCAGCACGGTCACGTTGTGGCCCCTGGCGGCCAGCTCCGAGAAGAGCCGGCCCAGCATGACGAAGTGGCTGGGCGAGACGAACCAGACTGGGGCCAGGATGTTGGCGGCGCTGGCGACCGGCGCGTTCTGCAGCAGCAGCAGCAGTAGCAGCGCGGCCCACAGTGGGCCACCGGCCTTCATGCTTACAGGACGCTGGCCTGGTCCGCGAGCGAGTGCGGCTTCTGAGACAGAGAAGCAGAGGTCGCCGACTCAGGAGATAACCTACCGAGATAAGCTCACCCGCCTCTTATATCGTTGTCAGTGTGATAAGCTGTCCGGAGGCCCAGTCGGTCCCGCATCGAGCGTAAAGGCAGTGTACCGTTACAACGGTACCAACACATCTGTGGTACATCGCGTCTCACTGACGTATGCTGCGGAACCTTTTACTGAAATTTCACTACTGGCCATTAAAATTGCTACACCACGAAGATGACGTCCTACGGACGCGAAATTTAACCGACAGGAAGAAGGTGCTGTGATATCCAAATGATTAGCTCTTCAGAGCATTCACACAAGGTTGACGCCGGTGGCGACACTTACAACGTGCTGACGTGAGGAAAGTTTCCAACCCATTTCTCATACACTGACAGCAGTTGACCGGCGTTGCCTGGTGAAACGTTGTTGTGATGCCTCCTGTAAGGAGCAGAAAAGCGTACCATCACGTTTCCGACTTTGATAAAGGTCGGATTGTAGCCTATCGCGATTGCGGTTTATCGTATCGCGACATTGCTGCTCGCGTTGGTCGAGATCGAACAACAGTTAGCAGAACATGGAATCGGTGGGTTCAGGAGGGTATTACGGAACGCCGTGTTGGATGCCAACGGCCTCGTATCACTAGCAGTCGAGGTGACAGGAATCTAATCTGCATGGCTGTAACAGATCGTGCAGCCACGTATCGATCCCTGAGTCGACAGATGGGGACGTTTGAAAGACAACAAACCTCTGCACGAACAGTTCGACGACGTTTGCAGCAGCATGGACCATCAGCTCGAAGACCATGGCTGCGGTTACCCCTGACGCTACATCACACACAGGAGCGCCTACGATTGTGTACTCAACGGCGAACCTGGGTGCACGAATGGCAAAACGTCATTTTTTCGGATGAATCCAGGTTCTCTTTACAGCATCCTGATGGTCGCATCCGTGTTTGGCAACATCGTGGTAAACGCACATTGGGAGCGTGTATTCGTCATCGCCATACTGGCGTATCACCCAGCGTGATGGTATGGGGTGCCATTGGTTACACGTCTCGGTCAACTCTTGTTCACATTGACGGCACTTTGAACAGTGGACGTTACATTTCAGATGTGTTACGACCGGTGGCTCTACCCTTCATTCGATCCCTGCGAAACCCTACATTTCAGCAGGATAATACACGACCGGATATACAGGTCCTGTACGTGCCAGAAAATGTTCGACTACTGCCCTGTACAGCACATTCTCCACATCTCTCACCACCTGAAAACGTCTGGCCAATGGTGGCCGAGGAACTGGCTCGCCGCAATACGCGAGTCACCATTCTTGATGAACTATGGTGTCCTGTTGAAGCTGCTTCGGCAGCTGTACCTGTACACGCCATCCAAGCTCTGATTGACTCAATGCTCAGGCATATCAAGGCCGTTTTTACAGCCTGATTTTTTAGGATCTATGCACCCAAATTGCGTTAAAATGTAATTAAATGTCAGTTCTAGTATAATACATTGGTGTAGCAATATTAATGGGCAGTTGTGTACCCTACAAGCTAACCGTTGTCTTGCAACTTTGACCTCAAAGTTTACTGATGATTCTGAAATTCCTTGCTAATCATAATGTAGTACTGTATTGGATCTGACAAAGCCAGTTCGACAAATTCATATACACTCCTGGAAATGGAAAAAAGAACACATTGATACCGGTGTGTCAGACCCACCATACTTGCTCCGGACACTGCGAGAGGGCTGTACAAGCAATGATCACACGCACGGCACAGAGGACACACCAGGAACCGCTGTGTTGGCCGTCGAATGGCGCCAGCTGCGCAGCATTTGTGCACCGCCGCCGTCAGTCTCAGCCAGTTTGCCGTGGCATACGGAGCTCCATCGCAGTCTCTAAGACTGGTAGCATGCCGCGACAGCGTGGACGTGAACCGTATGTGCAGTTGACGGACTTTGAGCGAGGGCGTATAGTGGGCATGCGGGAGGCCGGGTGGAAGTACCGCCAAATTGCTCAACACGTGGGGCGTGAGGTCTCCACAGTACATCGATGTTGTCGCCAGTGGTCGGCGGAAGGTGCACGTGCCCGTCGACCTGGGACCGGACCGCAGCAACGCACGGATGCACGCCAAGACCGTAGGATCCTACGCAGTGCCGTAGGGGGCCGCACCGCCACTTCCCAGCAAATTAGGGACACTGTTGCTCGTGGGGTATCAGCGAGGACCATTCGCAATCGTCTCCATGAAGCTGGGCTACGGTCTCGCACACCGTTAGGCCGTCTTCTGCTCACGCCCCAACATCGTGCAACCCGCCTCCAGTGGTGTCGCGACAGGCGTGAATGGAGGGACGAATGGAGACGTGTCGTCTTCAGCGATGAGAGTCGCTTCTGCCTTGGTGCCAATGATGGTCGTATGCGTGTTTGGCGCCGTGCAGGGCCAACACCCGGCATCATGGTGTGGGGAGCGATCTGCTACACTGGCCGTACACCTCTGGTGATCGTCGAGGGGACACTGAATAGTGCACGGTACATCCAAACCGTCATCGAACCCATCGTTCTACCATTCCTAGACCGGCAAGGGAACTTGCTGTTCCAACAGGACAAAGCACGTCCGCATGTATCCCGTGCCACCCAACGTGCTCTAGAAGGTGTAAGTCAACTACCCTGGCCAGCAAGATCTCCGGTTCTGTCCCCCATTGAGCATGTTTGGGACTGGATGAAGCGTCGTCTCACGCGGTCTGCACGTCCAGCACGAACGCTGGTCAAACTGAGGCGCCAGGTGGAAATAGCATGGCAAACCGTTCCACAGGACTACATCCAGGATCTCTACGATCGTCTCCATGGGAGAATAGCAGCCTGCATTGCTGCGAAAGGTGGATATACACTGTACTAGTGCCGACATTGTGCATGCTCTGTTGCCTGTGTCTATGTGCCTGTGGTTCTATCATTGTGATCATGTGATGTATCTGACCCCAGGAATGTGTCAATAAAGTTTCCCCTTCCTGGGACAATGAATTCACGGTGTTCTTATTTCAATTTCTAGGAGTGTAGCTCGTGAAAAATGACTTTACAACTCAAATTGCTCAGTTGACGCGTTTCGGAGTTATTTCCATCACCAGATATCTAAACTGTAAGATGTAAACAAATTTGTACGTAGAAGATGAAAAATATAACAGACATTATCAAAGTGCAAAATGCATACATGGAAACCTACTCAATTGAACAGAGGGTCACATGTTACCAGCGTTTCTAGACCTATGTATAAAATAAGCTGATAGATTACTAGATCTCGTAGAGACACGGAGGGGGAAGGTAGACAAGGTTAGCTACTAGAGCGCAGAAGATACAAGATGGCGCCATGAGGGTAATATCTGAGTTTTGTATGCAAAAATGTCAAACTATTTTTGTTTCAAAGTTTACAAACTATATTGTAACTATAACCATGAAATGTACAAATATCAACTGAAAATCTCGTAACTGGTAAGCTGTACATAATCATACATAACAATCGTGAAGAAATGTTAGGCTCCCTATAGTAAGGCTACAGGGAGCATGTAAACCTATATTATACAGAAAAGTAAGCGGTGGCAAATATTGTAAAGGCAACTGTAGTTCATTAGTAACTGATATCTGTAATCATTAGAAGGTAACTGATTCACAGTAATACACAAGGATAAAAAAGAAAAAGAAGACTTGATATGCACAGAACCGCTATCCGAATAGGCAGCATATTTTTATTAACAATACTTAAAATATATTTACGTGGACAACTTGCATGGTGTACAATAACGAAGTGAAATCCAATGAAATGGATGGGTTTAATTAAAAACGTATTGTGAGAGTTGAAGGTATTGGGATGTCGTGGCGTGCAGGTAAGAAATAGGGAGGTATGAGACTCAGGAGAGAGAGAGAGAGAGAGGGGGGGGGGGGGTGGGACAGGAAGCGGAAAAGGGATTCGAAACGACCTATTTTGCTCCAGTACAGTACTACCATGGTCGCCTGTTTCCTACGAGATTTCATGTCTCAACCAACTAACTTTTGTAACCAATCGACCGACAAGAACCAGACTTGGTACACGTATGACTTATTGTCTGAAAAGAGCCGCTGTGAGGTAAGAACAACTTACCTATGAAAGTGGTTAGTGGTGGAGGCGGAAAATAAGAGTAGCCCACGACCTGTGAATATCTAGACTTTATACGATTATTTTTGAATGAGAGCAGTTAGCGATTTGCAAGGAACTTTACACATAATTACAAACCTCTAAGAAACTTTTTCTTGTTGACAACCTACATTTTCGATGTTTACGCAGTCACATTGTTGGAAGTTTTAATTTATTACTTCTTTACTTCGAATTTTACTAGCTTTATATTTCGCAGACAGGATCCACATATATCGCTGAATTTACGTACAAAATACTATCATTGTACGACACATAGTTCAGGAAGTATGACGCCAAAAAGATAGAACCGCGTGAAAATGAAACTGCAGGGCAGAATTCGCTGCAGGTACGGGTGAAATCTGTGTACAGATACATGTGAGATACGCTAAATATATGTGAAATATATGTGACATGTGCGCGCTCTGTCAAACCCACGGTAAAAAAATTCCTCCTAAATCTTTCGATCGATCTCAACCAAACTTGGTGCATTTATTACTCAATGTTTTACTGTGGAGGTAAGAATCACCATCCTGCAGTTATGGTGGGGATGGTAACTTGGAGACGGAAAGAGAAGATGTGGAGAAGGAGAGAAACAGAGCAGGCGGAGATGCACAGAGATAATAGGGAGTGGAGTGAACAGAGGAGGCCGGCCGCGGTGGTCTCGCGGTTCTAGGCGCGCAGTCCGGAACCGTGTGACTGCTACGGTCGCAGGTTCGAATCCTGCCTCGGGCATGGACGTGTGTGATGTCCTTAGGTTAGTTAGGTTTAAGTAGTTCTAAGTTCTAGGGGACTAATAACCACAGCAGTTGAGTCCCATAGTGCTCAGAGCCATTTGAACCATTTGAACAGAGGAGGAGGTGAAAATGGACAGAGAAAGGGAAAAGGGTGAGATGAATGGAGAGGAGGAGGAAGACAAGGACAGAGACAGTGGGAATACGGACCGAGAGAGGGGGGAAGAGGAGATTGCCAAAGGGAGAGATGGGGAAAGAGGGAGGAGGGAGGAAGTTGACAAAGGGGGAAGGACGAAGTGGACTGACAGGAGACTGGAAGAAATAAGTGCTTCGTCAACGCCGTGTACTAGGCCCGTTAGTTAATACTAACAAGGGAGATTTGCAATAGTAATAGATTCTTAATGTAAAGAGGCTCATCTTACAGACAAACACTCGTACAGTGCATATGTATGTCTCAACTAGCACTTAAATCAAAATTATTCGCCAGAAAAACATTAACCTGTAACTTATAGTGACTTTCGACAAACTTATTTGGAGATCTAATCTGAAAAACAGAGCTGTTGGTGGAATTGCATTCATCTACAAAGCAAAACACATATAACTACTGAAAGGGTGAAAGAGTGCGTAAATCAAGACAGTGATGTGTGGCACAAAGAAGGGAGTGTATTGCTTGTTTAAACAGAGTTGATAGGTAAACAGGAAAAGGAGTCAGGATATGATCAAAGATGGTCGTGAACATGATTAACCACTTGTTTGTTCCAAGAACAAACAAAGGGAGTTTCAACGCAGTAAACAGACAAATGTCTACACTGTTGTTAAATCAGTCAAATGTTTGCTATTTGAGATACACAGGAAACTACATCCAGTCTCAGATAGTACACAAAAGAGCATCGTTTACCAGGTTTATCCATAAAATTTACTCACCAAATCCGTTTGTTGCATATTACTCAATGAGATAGATACTGTAAGCTAAGAATGCTCACGGATGAATGAAGAACCACTTTATACCATTATCCACGTTCCCACACGACTCTGTACACAAAAGAGAACTAAGTTACATTTTTTAAAAAAATGGCTCTGAGCACTATGGGACTTAATATCTGAGGTCATCAGTCCCCTAGAACTTAGAACTACTTAAACCTAACTAATCTAAGGACATCACACACATCCATGCCCGAGGCAGGATTCGAACCTGCGACCTTAGCGGTCAGACTGAAGTGCCGAGAACCACATGGCCACACCTACCGGCTAAATTCTATTTCAGTTCGAATAAGCACGCTGCACGAAGGTTTACTTCGGTTAACCATGATTGGGGGGAAACGAATCCTTTTACGTGCATGCACAAGGACACCTGTCAAAAGCGGGCTTAATATAAAACTACGTTCCGATTTCACCCAGCACATATAATGCAGCATGTAAAGACCGAACTCAGCAACCACACCACACAGGATGAAATTACGTCTGAGATAGGTCCGATTGAACAATAATTTAGCGGGATAATGTATTTTCCGGCTGGCCATGCAAACAATCCAAATTCCACGGCTAATCGCCTGATTACTTCGTGTTAACCTATATCTCTGATCATCTCAAGATACACTGATGAACCAAGCGTTATGACCACCTGAGAGATAGATTATTTGTCCACATTTGGAACGAAATACATCACTGATTCCGCGTATCAGGGATCGGAGAGTTCATGGGTAGTTTAGGGATGTATGTGTCATCTGGTATTTACTGAAAGGTCATTTAATTAGCGTAAATATCGGGCCCCTGATTCACCTGCGTGGTGATGGCTTCCGACAGCGACCCAGACGGTTTTCATTCGATTTACATCAGGCGAAACTGATCGAGGACCCGTCAACGTGCCTTCACTATAACGCACCTCAAACCACTGTAGCAGGGTTCTGCCTCGAAGACACAGAGAATTATACTACTGAAAGATGACATGGCCATCGGGGAAGCCCAGTTCAGTGAAGACGACAGGTCGTGTTCGGCGCCACGAAGTGAAAATCTCCTGGAGCAAACAGTCTCGGTGCGGAACTTTATTAACACTATCGGAATATCTTGGCCGCAGCATTATGGCTCTGAGCTCTATGGGACTTAACATCTGTGGTCATCAGTCTCCTAGAACTTAGAACTACTTAAACCTAACTAACCTAAGGACATCACACACATCCATGCCCGAGGCAGGATTCGAACCTGCGACCGTAGCAGTCGCGCGGTTCCGGACTGAGCGCCTAGAACCGCGAGACCACCGCGGCCGGCAGGGGAAGACATCAACCATCAAGTTCTGCAGGTGCTTCGCAGGTGTCAGCGTGTTTTCGATTTCTACGACAGGTCCCATGCAAGCGCAGTCTGCCATAGCGTAATACTGCTCCCACCATCCTGCATCAGTGGCGCGCTGCACATTTCGAGCCGTCGTTCATCTGAATTTTGGCGTTTGTAGAGACGACCAACGACCTATTGTAGGAAAAAATGTGATTCAGTCGAAAAACCGACAATTTTCCATTGATCGACTGTCGAATCCCTTTGGTCCTGTGCCTTCTGCAATCGCAACTGACGGTGTCGTTGGGTCAACATGTGAACTCATACGGGTGGTATGATGCGGAGATCCATGTTCATCAATGTACGATGAACGGTGTGCTCCAAAACGCTCTGTGCTCTTTCGGCAGAGATGCCACAGATCACCACCGGGTTCCCGGTTCGATTCCCGGCGGGGTCAGAGATTTTCTCTGCCTCGTGATGACTGGGTGTTGTGTGTTGTCCTTAGGTTAGTTAGGTTTGAGTAGTTCTAAGTTCTAGGGGACTGATGACCATAGATGTTGAGTCCCATAGGGCTCAGAGCCATTTGACCCATTTGTCAAGAGTCCTGGTCGTCCAACCGCTTAGCGCCCAGTGGTAGTTTCACTGTCCTACGTCTTTCCGTAAATGCTCACGACAGTAGCACGTAAACATTCGACCAGCTTCCCCGTTTTCGAGGTACTGGTCCACAGGCTTTGTTTAATAACTATCTGTCCTTTGTCAAAGTCACTTATCTCAATGGACTTCCCCATTTGCAGCCCTCATCTTCGTAGGGTGATCTCCCGTCCGTGTTTGGTCCGCTTCCATACTTCGTTTCCATGTTATGTGTCAGCAACGCTGCCAGGCGTCATCCAACTTCGCGTTTTTTTTTTAATTATAAAATGAACATTTTCTTTATATGTGAACACGTAGATATGCGCTGAATCCAAATACAGTTAACAGTTTATAAGAATTAATTACAGCATTCATCAAAATTGTTTGTGCACCGTATCCATTAGTTTCCTGTTCAAACAGTACCTTAAGTAAAGAAGTCCTTTCCTTGTAAATTCAAGGATTGTTCAATTTCCATCATTTAACCACAGGATAAACTTATCACTTGTATACATATGGAAATAAATAGATCTTTTTAAATAGACTTTTAGAATCTTTGTTATTCCTCACACCAATTCACTAATTCACAATGGGCAGGTTAGTTTTAAAATCTTGAAAATATTATTGTTGAAAGTTATTTTACTCTTGCATATAAATATAGGATGTTGATATTTGTAATGGTAGAGACTTGAGCTATTAAATTACAAGTAATACTCTGCTATTGTCTACTAAGTAGCCTTCTTGTGGAAAGTTGTCAAATATAAATTTTTGTTTCGGTCTTCTTGTATTTTTATTCACCTTTTCTGTAACTAAAAAGTGCCACGTTAGTATGGCAAGTGTTATCTATCTTTAGGTAGATGAATGTAATCTTCTGATGATTTAAAATGTGGGATGTAATATTGGCTCCTTTCCAAATAAAGTAAAAGATAGGGAGTTATAATGATATTAACATAGGATAGTTCTGTAGGTTTTGCTGATTTTTCCATGTTTTTGTGATACGTTATTTTGTACTAAGTAGCGACTTATTGGTTCACATCTGCACCAAAATTTTCAACATGTTACCATATGTGTCAACGTAATATCTTCGGCATCTGCTCTTTGCATGTTCGTATTCTAAATATGCGTAGTATTCTTCAAGTGTTGTTTGACGATGACTGACATTATAAGCCGCGGTGTGACATAATATCCTAATGGGGGCAATTTGCTTCCCGCGCGGTATCGTATTTTTTCTGGTATGGTTAATTCGATGATGTCGACGTTGTGCTGAACCGTACAGTCAATTATCGCCAGTCTACTTCGCATGTGCGCCGTGATCAGTCCAGCTATATCACAGATGAACCTGTGAATTAAGGTGTCCACGTGCTCGCATATCGTACAGGCGGGTGTCAGGCACAGGCGAGTGTTGTGGAATTTCTCGTTGGTTGGAACTTCGTCTTTGATCATTAGATACCATGTAGACAGGACGTGTGATAATAATACAGAGCTACAGTTTCCCCAGATGGTATTCTACTTAGCGTGCGTAATTTCTGAATGACTCTGTTTTCTCTACCATCTGTGCACTGATGTTGTCAGCTTGTCATATGTAACTGAACTCGATGTTGTTGAGGTCTTCAGTCCAGAGACTGGTTTGATGCAGCTCTCCATGTTACTCTATCGTGTGCAAGCTTCTTCATCTCCCAGTATCTACTGCAACCTACATCCTTCTGAATCTGTTTAGTGTATTCATCTCTTGGTCTCCCTCTACGATTTTTACCCTCCGCTCTGCCCTCCAATACTAAATTGGTGATCCCTTGATGCCTCAGAATATGTCCTACCAACCGATCCCTTCTTCTAGTCAAGTTGAGCCACAAATTTCTCTTTTCCCCAATTCTATTTAATACCTCCTCATTAGTTATGTGATCTACCCATCTAACCTTCAGTATCCTTTTTTAGCACCACATTTCGAAACCTTCTATTACCTTTTTGTCTAATATATTTATTGTCCACGTTCCACTTCCATACATGGCTACACTTCATACAAATACCTACAGAAAAGACTTCCTGATATCTAAATCTATACTCGATGTTAACAAATTTCTTTTCTTCAGAAACGCCTTCCTTGCTATTGTCAGTCTACATTTTAAATCCTCTCTACTTCTACCATCATCAGTTATTTTCTCCCGAAATAGCAACACTCATTTACTACTTTAGCGTCTCATTTCCTAATCTAATATCCACAGCATCGATTTAATTCGACTACTTTCCATTATCTTCGTTTTGCTTTTGTTGATGTTCATCTTATATCCTCCTTTCAATGGAGCAATGTCGTCTTTCTCTTGTTTAATTTCGCACTCACGAACATGATGAAGTCGTTGACGAGGTACCCCACTTCCATCAGATTTGCTATGGAGAGTACTGCGAAGAAGACGTAGTCGGCATAAGTAACGCAAACCACTTTCTCTGTTCCGATGTTGATTCGCAGCGATCGCTGGGTTATGCGTTCAAGTAAGGGTTCTAACGCAGTAGTAGAGTCTAACATGGCGAAAAGCCATTGATATCATAGCTTCATTAATTGGTGGCATTATACTGAATGGCTTCCAATTTACCGTTAGGTACTTAATTACTCTCGGTGTGTCATCGGTGTTAGTTTTATGCATACAGTTGATTAGTAAGGTCCGACACATTTATGTCTGGCACTGATGAGACCAATCCATCCTCGTGAGAATGGTAATGTCAACGTTTCAATGCTTACATTCAAAAAGTGGACTCTGAAGAGATACGAACAGGACCCCTTCTGGATAATGTCTTCTAGGTGATTTGAGAGTGGTGGGATGTGGCCCATGCAGTACATTCTGCTCGCTATAGATATTATGACTTTTGCAGAAGATCTAATTGCCTGTCAGAATAAATTCATGTTCTGGCTCTGATCTTGTGCAGCACGCCTGTCCCTTGTTTTTGTCGCTATCACCTCTGGTTCTGCACTCCAGTAGACTTCGAGAGATTTGTGTTGCGCCCTCCTTGCATTCCAGTCGAGATGGTTAGCCATAACAATGCCTCCTCCTACACGGGACAGTGTCGTCTTTCTCTTGTTTAATTTCGCACCCACGACGTGATGAAGCTTTGACGAGGTTCTCAGCTTCCGTCAGATTTGCTATGGAGCTTACTGCTAAGAAGACGTGGTCGGCATAAGTAACGCATACCACTTTCTCTGTTCTGATATTGATTCCCAGCGATAGCTGTTTTATGCGTTCAGGTAAGGGCTCTACCGCAATGGCGTACAACGGCATTCACTGATCTAATTACAATTTTGTCGGACAGGTGCCAGTAACAAAGATGAAGTGCTGCAATAGTTTGACGAATTGTTGGCCAAATCCGGTCTTCGTCGGTACCTTAACCAGAAATTCATGGTTTATGCGATCAAAGTCTAAAAATAGTAGCGGCCCGGGGTCTTTATTGTCCACCAGAGTACAAATGACACCCCGTAGATCGCAGGCAGCTGATATTACACTCTGTGCAGGTACCGCAAAATATTATTGTTTTCGTAGTATTTTTATGTAATTCCGGTTGCATTCGCTGTTTCACAGTCTGTGTTATTATTTTAAAGTTTGTGTTAAGTAAGGCGATAGCGCGCATTTCACGTATCCTTTTGTAGTTTCCTCTTTTGGGTACAGGCACAACGAAGCCTTCTTTGAGTTCCTCTGATACAGATCCAGGCTCCCACAATTCATTAGCAAGTTGAGTTAATGCTGGCGCCCCGGCCGGAGTGGCCGTGCGGTTCTAGGGGCTGCAGTGTGGAACCGAGCGCCCGCGGCGGTCGCCGGTTCGAATCCTGCCTCGGGCATGGATGTGTGTGATGCCCTTAGGTTAGTTAGGTTTCATTAGTTCTATAGTTCTAAGTTATAGGCGACAGATGACCTCAGAAGTTAAGTCGCACAGTGCTCAGAGCCAAAATGCTGGGGCCAAGATATTCCGATAGTGTTAATAAAATTCCGCACCGAGACCGTCGGGTCCAGGAGATTTTCGCTTCGTGGCGCCGAACACGACCTGTCATACATCGTCTTCACTGAACTGGGCTTCAGGAGTATCATTATCGTCACGAGACAATACGGAAACTATTTCATTGAGTACTTCGATTCAAAGAGCGTCACTGATCTGCTACCTGTCATGAAGTTCTGTGTAGTAGCTACACACTTGTGGCGAGATATCGCGTTGTAACTACAGTCCCCGTTCCATTAAAAACCTCTTCAATTACTTTCGCTTCCTGACGCCGCACTGTTCGTAAAGTGTGATACAGTGAGGCTTTTTCCTCTGAAGTAGGTCTTTTGGTTGGGATCGCGTTATCGTGCCTTCCATTTGTTTGCGATACAGGTTTGTAATTTTCTCCTAACACTTCTTTACACAGCGATATGGTGTTGGTGGCATGGTATAGTTCACAAAGACTTGAGAAATAAAATTTTATTATTTGTCTGTCCTAATACACTAATAACTTCTTACTCTTGATCTAAGTTTCGGTTCGGCTCTATGTAGCCACCATTTAATAGTCGATCTATTTGGTTTTGGAGCGATTTACTTGCTCCCATGACCGTTGGATGTCTGCACCCAGTTGTTTGTCTTGCCACAGGCTGATTCTCCAGTTGCCTCTCCCGTGAAACACTTCTGGCCGTTGGAGGTTCATGTAGCATTGATGGGCACTGCAGTGAGAAAAGACAACTGGAGCATTATCGCTGTTCATTACATTACGGCCGACAGCGGCAGAGACGTATATGCGGTCTGTTCGGCTGGGCGAAGTGCAGGCTATGAGTGTGAATGCCAGGTGTCAAGTAGTTTCAATCCAGAGATGAAGTAGTCGAGTTCTGTACATTTATTAAAGTTTCGTGTTCGGTCTTTTGCTGAGATAATACAGTTAAGCCGGCCGGTGTGGTCGTGCGGTTCTAGGAGCTTCAGTCTCGAACCGCGTGACCGCTACGGTCGCAGGTTCGAATCCTGCCTCGGGCATGGCTGTGTGTGACGTCCTTAGGTTAGACAGGTTTAAGTAGTTCTAAGTTCTAGAGGACTGATGACCACAGATGTTAAGTCCCATAGAGCTCAGAGCCATTTGAACCATTTGAATACAGTTAAAAGCTTCGCTTTCGATACAATTCACGGCATACTTATTAATCAAAGAAGGCACGTCATTTTAATAAAAATAAGAATGTTCCTCTTGGGGGTTACTGCCGGATGGTACGTATAAGCTGACAACCTGAATGCCATTGATTCGACAGGATATGTCCCGTCCATTTGTGAGCCGTATTATGTTCGAGTGATGGATACCATCTCGTAGTAGGATTGCGGTTCCTATGTGATCCTCTTTGCTGATGTTCGTTGTGGCTACTAAATCTGCTACGTTCAGTTCTAAGCAGACTTCTTGTAATAGCGCAACGTCTACATACGTGATTTATACGAAGTCTGTAAGCGCTCTGAATATTACATCAGTCAGAATTTATTTAATGTCAGTCGTTGTTAAGTTGTAAGTGAAAGTATAGGCCATTGACAAGGAGATACACCCGAGCCACTAAATTCTGCTCTATCCACACATACACATTCACACACATTTCCACATAAAAAATACGGTTGGCTCCCATTTCTGTCTGTTTCACCGCCCGTCCTCCAAGGATAAAAAAAATGGCTCTGAGCACTGTGGGACTCAACATCTGAGGTCATCAGTCCCCTAGACTTAGAACTACTTAAACCTGACTAACCTATGGACATCACACACATCCATGCCCGAGGCGGAATTCGAACCTGCGACAGTAGCAGCAGCGCGGTTCCGGACTGAAGCGCCTAGAATCACTCGGCCACATCGGCCGGCTTCCAAGGATCACCCGGTGGTAAGTTTCGATTGTCGCCGAGTTCTAAGGTGGCAGTTGCGGATGTTGCCTTTGCTCAAGTTTGGCTGTTTTTCAGTTTTTCGGCCACTTGTTGGGCTACCGGCCTCAATTGTTCAGCTGCCTGAGCGGCTGCTCCGCGAGCAATGCGAAGTTTCTTTTTGTCAGGTGAGGATCGGCCTTGGAAATCTTTCTGGGACTCAGATATGGAGGTTTAAGATTTTTTTGAAGTAGGAACTGCTTGTTCTGTGGCATCCGAATGATCGTGACACGTCACAGTGTGATCTGTGCCCTTGTCTGTAAGCTGTGGTGTCATTTGTCGGTCGTTGTCGTTTGTGCTGTTACATTTATTCAAAGAGTCGGTTGCAGGAACGCTGGATGTGACAGTAGTGTTGTGCGACGGTGCACAAGATGGCCTTCTTCTTCTTCCCCTGGAACAGGTTCTTTCAAAACTGAATCTTCTATGAATTGCATGAAGGCAAACTGATTAACAAGGGGACCCCCCCATACTGTAAATCACGGATTTTGATGCTCTTCGAATATGTTGTAGTGACACTTAGCCTGAGTATCTGCTTTTGAGAAAATCGATTTTGAAGTTCATTGCGCGCTTTGTATACTCGTAACATTACATACATTCCGAGCAATTCAGCGTAGCGCAGTGTGAAGGTTCACGGCTACCGCGCTAGAGGTACCGTGTTCGAATACTGCTCCCGTATGTTTTTTATGTATGCAAGAACCTTCCGGAAAATTTAGTCCTAACGTTCAAAAACGAGTAGACGAATTAACCGGGAAATACAGAAATGTAGTCGTGTCCTACACGAAATCCGCAAAGTTCACGAAACTGGGGTAGAAGAATGTTTGCGTTCTTTAATCATTTGGTAAGTGGGATAGAAAAAATGTTTCTACATTATCAATTCGTGGGGAGGGCAAACCAATTAAACTTTATACGATCATCTATTTACTGATGAAAGGAAAGCGAGGACGTGCACAATAAAAGTGGTCCCACCAAAGTGCACTCCTTATTGCCAGCCCTGCGATGTTTATTTTCACCGACAGGTGAAAATCGTCATGAAAATTATTAAGAATGCTTCCGAATTGATGAAAGGCAATAGAGAGATCACTTCTAGTGAAGATTCGATAAAATTACATTCGCGAATCCTATATCAATTCAGCGCACCTAATTTTGAAAGCTTGATTAGATACGCATGGTTCGCATCGAAATTAGCGGATGAAAGAGAAATCTTTTTGAATGCAAAAGAATTGTGTTTCCCGGTATCGCTCGTGAAGAAACCGTGCGCCTGCAAGACTGTTGCTTTCATAAAATGCACGTAGTGCTGCGAAAATGTGTCCTTCGGTTGTTTCTGTGGTAAATATCACCCACAATATTGTTCTGGCACATCAAGCAAAGTGGACGATGAAAAATAAGATTTTGTAATATTGTATGACAGAAAAAAAAAACTGAATATATCTTTATAACTTCGCACACCTTCCACTGTTCGTTGATATTCTTTGAAATACAATTGAAAAATTCGGTCAACTTTGAAAAAAAAAAGTTGACTGGCAAGATCCGAAAACAGTACCTCCAGCACGGTAGCCGTGCACCTTTACCGTTGCGCTACGCTCAGTTGCTCGGCGTAAGGGTAATGTTACAGGCATACCAAAACGCAATGAAATTAAAAAGCGATTTCCTCAAAAACCAAGGCCCGTCGCTAAAAAACCAGGTAGCCAGGTACTCAGGGTAAGTGCCTCTACAACATATTTAAAGCGCACCAACATCCGTGATTTACAGTATGGAGGATCCCCTTGTAAGTTCAGAAACGTTAGATTGCGGGGTTACCGCGAAGTTTGATTGAACGTCGGAAATTTCCACGTCATCACTCACAGGGAGTACACTGGTTTGCGATACAGTTACGAGGGCTTTGAAACCACACAGCTTGATATAGGACGGTATGTGAGTTTGTAAATCATTTTCAACAGTTCTCACACCAATATCCACTTTGTAGTTCGTGTCACCGCCACACCGGTCGGCATTTACTATGTACACGGTTCTAAATTCAGAAAGAGCCTGTTTAGTGTACGCCAGGTCTGGTTATGAGACGTAACTCAGCGTAACCAATGGTAGCGCAACTCACCTCGCCTGTGCTTGTACTCTGCATCCACATTCGTCTTTTTCATAATCCTTTGGCACGTTTTCTCGTTCCTCAATTTCACGATGTATACACTGACAGATTTCAGATAGATTATATAATGGTAAGACAGAGATTTAGGAACCAGGTTTTAAATTGTAACACATTTCCAGGGGCAGATGTGGACTCTGACCACAATCTATTGGCTATGACCTGTAGATTAAAACTAAAGAAACTGCAAAAAGGGGGGAATTTAAGGAGATGGGACCTGGATAAACTAAAAGAACCAGAGGTTGTACAGAGTTTCAGGGAGAGCATAAGAGAGCAATTGACAGAAATGGGGGAAAGAAATACGGTAGAAGATGAATGGGTAGCTTTGAGGGATGAAGTAGTGAAGGCAGCAGAGGATCAAGTAGGTAAAAAGATGAAGGCTAGTAGAAATCCTTGGGTAACAAAAAAAATATTGAATTTAATTGATGAAAGGAGAAAATATAAAAATACAGTAAATGAAGCAGGCAAAAAGGAATACAGACGTCTAAAAAATGAGATCGACAAGAAGTGCAAAATAGCTAAGCAGGGATATCTAGAGGACAAATGTAAGGATGTAGAGGCTTATCTCACTAGGGGTAAGATAGATACTGCCTACAGGAAAATTAAAGAGACCTTTGGAGATAAGAGAACCACTTGTATGAATATCAAGAGCTCAGATGGAAACCCAGTTCTAAGCAAAGAAGGGAAAGCAGAAAGGTGGAAGGAGTATATAGAGGGTCTATACAAGGGCGATGTACTTGAGGACAATATTATGGAAATGGTAGAGGATGTAGATGAAGATGAAATGGGAGATACGATACTGCGTGAAGAGTTTGACAGAGCACTGAAAGATCTGAATCGAAACAAGGCCCCCGGAGTAAACAACATTCCATTGGAACTACTGACGGCCTTGGGAGAGCCAGTCCTGACAAAACTCTACCATCTGGTGAGCAAGATGTATAGACAGGCGAAATGCCCTCAGACTTCAAGAAGAATATAATAATTCCAATACCAAAGAAAGCAGGTGTTGAGAGATGTGAAAATTACCGAACTATCAGTTTAATAAGTCACAGCTGCAAAATACTAACGCGAATTCTTTACAGACGAATGGAAAAACTAGTAGAAGCCGACCTCGGGGAAGATCAGTTTGGATTCCGTAGGAATATTGGAACACAAGAGGCAATACGGACCCTGCGACTTATCTTAGAAGCTAGATTAAGGAAAGGCAAACCTACGTTTCTAGCATTTGTAGACTTAGAGAAAGCTTTTGACAATGTTGATTGGAATACTCTCTTTCAAATTCTGAAGGTAGCAGGAGTAAAATACGGGGAGCGAAAGGCTATTTACAATTTGTACAGAAACCAGATGGCAGTTATAAGAGTCGAGGGACATGAAAGGGAAGCAGTGGTTGGGAAGGGGGTGAGACAGGGTTGCAGTCTCTCCCCGATGTTATTCAATCTGTATATTGTGCAAGCAGTAAAGGAAACAAAAGAAAAATTCGGAGTAGGTATTAAAATCCATGGAGAAGAAATAAAAATGTTGAGGTTCGCCGATGACATCGTAATTCTGTCAGAAACAGCAAAGAACTTGGAAGAGCAGTTGAACGGAATGGATAGTGTCTTGAAAGGAGGATATAAGATGAACATCAACAAAAGCAATACGAGGATAATGGAATGTAGTCGAATAAAGTCGGGTGATGCTGAGGGAATTAGATTAGGAAATGAGACGATTAAAGTAGTAAAGGAGTTTTGCTATTTGGGGAGCAAAATAACTGATGATGGTCGAAGTAGAGAGGATATAAAATGTAGACTGGCAATGGCAAGGAAAGCGTTTCTGAAGAAGAGAAATTTGTTAACATCGAGTATTGATTTAAGTGTCAGGAAGTCATTTCTGAAAGTATTTGTATGGAGTGTAGCCATGTATGGAAGTGAAACATGGACGATAAATAGTTTGGACAAGAAGAGAATAGAAGCTTTCGAAATGTGGTGCTACAGAAGAATGCTGAAGATTAGATGGGTAGATCACATAACTAATGAGAAAGTATTGAATAGGATTGGAGAGAAGCGAAGTTTGTGGCACAACTTAACCAGAAGAAGGGATCGGTTGGTAGGAGATGTTCTGAGGCATCAAGGGGTCACCAATTTAGTATTAGAGGGCAGCGTGGAGGGTAAAAATCGTAGAGGGTGACCAAGAGATGAATACCCTAAGCAGATTCAGAAGGATGTAGGTTGCAGTAGGTACTGGGAGATGAAGAAGTTTGTGCACAAGATAGAGTAGCATGGAGAGCTGCATCAAACCAGTCTCAGGACTGAAGACCACAACAACATCAGCATTACTCAGGAAATCCTGTGCCATTCCATAAACGTCTTCTACATCTACATTTATACTCCGCAAGCCACCCAACGTTGTGTGGTGGAGGACACTTTACGTGCCACTGTCATTACCTCCATTTTCCTGTTCCAGTCGCATATGGTTCGCGGGAAGCCTCCGTGCGCGCTCGAATCTCTCTAATTTTACATCGTACATTCGTGATGTCCTCGGGAGGTATAAGTAGGGGGAAGCAATATATTCGATACCTCATCCAGAAACGCACCCTTTAGAAAGCTGGACAGCAAGCTACACCGCGATGCAGAGCGCCTCTCTTGCAGAGTCTGTCACTTGAGTTTGCTAAACATCTCCGTAACGCTATCACGCTAACCTAATAACCCTGTGACGAAACGCGCCGCTCTTCTTTGGATCTTCTCTACTAGGTCATTTATATATATTGTGAAAACCAATGATCCCATAACACTCCTCTGTGGCACGCCAGAGGTTACTTTAAGGTCTGTAGACGTCTCTCCATTGAGAACAACAGCTGTGTTCTGTTTGCTAAAAACTCTTCAATCCAGCCACACGGCTTCTTGCGGTACCGAGCGGTCTAAGGCGCTGCAGTCATGGACTGGGCGGCTGGCCCCGGCGGGGGTTCTAGTCCTCCCTCGGGCATGGGTGTGTGTGTTTGTCCGTAGGATAATTTAGGTTAAGTAGTGTGTAACCTTAGGGACTGATGACCTTGGCAGTTAAGTTCCATAAGATTTGACACACATTTTAACATTTTTCTTGCGGTACTTGGAACGCTCCGAAGAACCAATGATCATCATACAATGTAAGCTTTCACGGCCGGTATTGTCTTCACTTAAAACTTCCGGGCTGATAGGCCGTGGTCGAAGTATAAAACTCTCTCCTGACGTTTCGTCTCCGACTGCGGGAGACATCCTAGGAGGCAAAGCGGCGAACTGCGAAGAGAACTCGAGGAAGGGCTGATGGCGGTAACCAGCAGAAAATTTTTTCATCTCCAATTGTTTCTTAGTAATACTATGCAGTGTGGTGATTGGAATAAGATTGACGGTCTAACATTCAAAACTATGGAAGTTAGTGCAGAAATATCAGCAAATAGGCAGAAGAAGAAGTTCAATAACCTACAGAACAACATTTCTGGAGGTTCAATTGAGGACAATTCTCGAACTGCTATTAACCTGTCTGATAAAGATTTGTCGAAAGTTGAAATTTCTGTACTAGCGAAAGGAGGCAATTTTGCTGAAACGCCCCAAAACGTACCCACAGAGGACATTGTAGCAAATATTGAGGCCGGTATCCGTCAGCTGCCACAGCAGTCCGCTGATATAATTAGGATGGAAACGGCTAGGATTTTAAGTACATGTAAGCCACCTAAAAGTAATTTGTCGCAGGCTCAAAGGAAGGCGCTGAGGGATATAAATGGAGATAAAAACATAATTGTTCTTAATGCAGATAAGGATAATGCCACCGTCATACTGAACAGTGAGGACTATCATGGTAAAATCTATGATATTTTGGTTCCCTCCAATTACAAAAAACTCCAGAAAGATCCGACTAGTAAGATTTTAAGAATGACAAATCAACTGGTGAAAGCGTCTTCATTTGGCTCCGACGATAAGAAGCTGCTTTGTAAAACAGAAGGGTACCCACCTAGACTTTACGGCTTACCCAAAGTTCATAAACCTGGGATTCCGCTGAGGCCAATTGTCAGCGCTATAGGCGGACCAACACACGAGTTAGCTAGACACCTTGCCTCAATGCTGCAGCCTTATGTTGGTCGGACGGACAGTCATATTAAAAATTCAGCTCATTTCATTGACAAGTTAAAGGAAACGAGCGTGGGCCCGGATGATACCTCGTCAGTTTTGACGTTGTGTCGTTATTTACCATGATTCCGGTAAACGAAGCTATCTTACGCATAGCGGATATTTTTCCTACCGATAATGTGGCATTATTCCGACACTGCCTCACCACAACCTACTTTCAATACAATAATAACTTTTATGAACAGATTGACGGGGTGGCTATGGGCAGTCCTCTCAGTCCTGCTGTGGCTAACTTATTTATGGAAACTTTTGAAGAACGGGCGTTGCAGACTGCCAGTAAGAGACCAGCCAGATGGTATCGCTATGTCGATGATACGTTCGTAGTATGGACACACGGAGCAGAGGAGTTGGATGCCTTCCTGACACATTTAAACAGCATTAATCCGAAAATCCAATTCACCATGGAGACGGAAAGGAATGGGCAATTGAACTTCCTCGATGTGTCTGTGGTTAAATGACGGGACGGAACGTTGGGCCATAAGGTGCAAAGAAAGTCCACACACACTGATCGTTATCTACGCAAAGAATCAAACCACCACCCTAGACAAAAAAGAGGTGTAATGAAAACTTTGGTAGACAGGGCGTACAAACTTTGTGAACCTGTTTATTTAAAAAATGAGATTGAATATCTACGCTCAACTTTCGTGACGAATGGCTATTCTAACAAGGATATAGATCGAGCACTGCGCTTTAGGCAGAGAATAAGGAGTAACGACGAACGACAGTGGTCCAAGGGCAAAGTTTTTCTTCCGTTCATTAGTAAGGTCACAGACCGCATTGGGAAAGTTTTAGGCAAGTATGGGGTGGAAACTATTTTCAGACCCACGAGGAAAATAAAAGAATTTTTAAGGTCAGCAAAAGATGCACGACACCCTTTGGCTACACCGGGGGTATATAAAATTCCTTGTAGTTGTGGACAGGTTTACATCGGTACCACAAAGAGAAGTGTGAACAACCGTCTTGTTGAACATAAGAGGAATTGCCGCCTGGGTCACACGGATAAATCGGCCGTAGCGGAACATGTTTACCAGGAAGGTGATCATGAAATAAAATTCAGCGAGACGAGCGTCATATCAAAAACCTCGCATTATTATGCACGCTTGTATAGAGAGGCTATCGAGATTGATAAACATCGTAATAATTTTAACAGGAAAGACGAAGGTGTTAAACTGGATAAAATTAAGATGTCAGCGTTGCACTGCAAGAGTGACGATCGATTACTTCCAATCGAGAATGTTGGCGTTACCAGAGACAATCTCATAGCCGACGCCACGTGATCAACAGTGGCGCCCTCTGTACTGCCTATATAATCAGCCCTTCCTCGAGTTCTCTTCGCAGTTCGCCGCTTTGCCTCCAAGGATGTCTCCCGCAGTCGCAGACGAAACGTCAGGAGAGAGTTTTATACTTCGACCACGGCCTATCAGCCCGGAAGTTTTAAGTGAAAACCAATGATCAATTTTTTTTAATTTCTGGACGCTGAGTGCCAAAACTGAAACTGAACTTCAACACTTTTGCATTTGAGATTCCATTTCAAATCAGACGGTAAATGTCAAAAACACGTGCAGAAATAAACACCATTCTGCAGCGGTGGCGGGAGCGCTGTGCAGACACAGCCAACAGGTACGGCGGCGCGGCCGCGGCTAGGGGTTATAAAGAGTTTATTTCGTGATTCAGCAAAATATTTGTTTCCTCACGGTTGGGCCTTAGTGTGTTACATCAGAGTAATAATTGTCATGGACAATGGTACATAAAACGTGAGAACGAAATATGCTGAGCATCATGTGTCCCTGCCAAGTAACATAGTTCAAATGAAACGTCTATGATTCATAGAAAGAACTACTACTGTGCAGTACATAAGGTAAAAGGAAGAAATACTAGAAGATAACTGAAAGAAATTCAAAGACGATAATCACAGTGAAATCACTGGACTTTATGATGGTCCCCATCGACATTAGAAAAGGTGGGACGTATTTTTAATAGGGCTTGTGATCATCACGGACGGGAATAAATTGTGCCATAAGCGCCTCCACGATCGCCACTAGGTTGGTGAGGAGTTCTGGAGGTTTGGTGTTCCAGTCCTCCAACAGCGCAAATAAAAACTGTTGGATGAACGTTGGCGTATATGGAAGCGCAACAATACGTCTGTGCAAAACATCCCGCACGTACTCATTGGCATTTAAATGCGGCGAAAGCGCAGGCCAGTCAATTCGACGAGTATCTTCTGGTCGCGAGAACTACTCCACCTGCGCACAGTTGGGCACGGCCGCGATTTGTCAGCCAAAAACATCGAGTCAGGGTCCAGTGCACCCGTGAGAAGACGTACATGGGGAAGTAATACATGTAATGGTACTTGAATTACGGAACCATTACGGCACCTCACCTGAACCTCTCAATACCAGCAATATTCTAATGTGAATCTGTAAAATAGTTAACATATTTCTGTGAACACATTCACATTTGATTTCATTAATGTAGAGGTACTTTGATACATCGATATGTTTATATTGCAATGATATTATTCTTTTGTGTATTTTTTCTTTGTCACTATAATCTTTGACGTACTTGTAACTCTGATTTTTGGGCGCGTAAGCGGTTACTAGAAAGTCTTGGTCGTTATGTTGAAAAGACGCAAATTGTAGTCAGTTTATGAAATGTGAACTTTAACAGTGAGGAAGATATTTTCAAGTATGTTTTATATTGTGAAGTGATGTTGCAACAAAAGTAATAAAAAAGAACTGTAACTTAAATTCGGAGCGCTGATTACTTTTTTTACATCACCATTGTGCTAACTTGCAAAAGCTTAACCTTCAAGAATGGTTTATTAAACACATCTATAAAACTTTTGAATATCGCAGAATAACACCTAGACATCTTTTCACCCGAACTTGGACTCATCACTACTTAGGTTTCCAACGATTGAGCCATGAGTTCACAACGAGACCAGCGTGAGAATCACGAAAAGATTAGTACCTAGTTTATCCATTATTTCATGGAATGACTTTATTAACTGTGCTCTAATGACACCTGCCACATAATATAACTTTGTTGTTGCCCGAAAATGCAATATTTAGCAGCGTGAGAAACACTACAATCATAATTAATTTTTGACCTTTGTTGTGGTGGTGTTGTTAGATACATTATCACCAGAACGCTGACCGCTGAGTGAAAGGTGTTCAAACACTGGAGGTGAGTATCCCGATGCAACATTGTGCCTCCCCACACCATAACACCTGGACCACCAAGAGGATTACGCTCGGCAGTGTTCCTCGGTCTATCACCTGTTCCCACCTCTCGCCATATGAGGGTACGTCAAGCATTTGTGTTTCAAAACATACAAATACATCGAAAATGTTCAAAGCGCGCTGTTTTGTTAGACTGCTTTTCACATTTGTATGTTATATTTTATTGCATTATGAACGATACCTACTGAAATGTGTAGCATTATCGTGTCTCTTAGTTGTTGATTTCATGCTTTATTTTATTTTATTTTAGAATGGAAGAATCTCTTTGACGCTCTTTTGGCCAACTGGCTTGGTTCAAATGGTTCAAATGGCTCTGAGCACTATGGGACTTAACATCTGAGGTCATCGGTCAGAACTTAGAACTACTTAAACCTAACTAACCTAAGGACGTCAGACACATCCATGCCCGAGGTAGGATTCGAACCTGCGACCGCAGCAGTCGCGCGATTCCAGACTGAAGCGCCTAGAGGCCGGCCGCGGTGGTCTCGCGGTTCTAGACGCGCAGTCGGGAGCCGTGCGACTGCTACAGTCGCAGGCTCGAATCCTGCCTCGGGCATGGATGTGTGTGATGTCCTTAGGTTAGTTAGGTTTAAGTAGTTCTAAGTTCCAGGGGACTAATGACCACAGCAGTTGAGTCCCATAGTGCTCAGAGCCATTTGAACCATTTGAAGCGCCTAGAACCGCTCGGCTACACCGGCCGGCGATCAACTGGCCTGTGGCATATTATGTACATGTCAGGGGGCTATACAAATCTTTTTACTCTACCCACAACTTTTCTATTTTACGTTAATCGACAAACTGCAGTTTTGCGGGCCCAGAGTAGTGTGGGTTCTAGTAACAATTTGTTGTTAATTATGCAGCGTGATAGCTGTGATTGTAACATCCGAATTTTGTTACTTTCTGTTCTGACCAGACCTGAGGACGATCTGCATAGTCCCTCCTTAATGTAGCGACCGACTTTCTGTCTGCTCTGCCACCATCCCATCTGGTTATAGGTTGAAGAGAACCGGCCTCTCAAGGGCGTTGCATCTCGAACGCACTCAGTGAAACATGTGTTTCAGCACTGTCTTGTTTACTTACGGGGTAACCGGCTGGTGGAAGGCGACAGGCGCAGCCACCAATAACTCGAGTCAGCCCGGCACTTGCAGCTGCCCGCCCGGCACAGGTCCCGAAGAGCACTGCGCAGGCGCGGTGTCTGGGAGCCCCACACGGCTCACTGCCCTCCCTTCTCGACGCTGCCACCGTCCGGGGACGGCACTCATTTAATCAGTGGCTGAGTTCCTCCATTAGCGTGTGCACGCACGCACACACACACACACAGACACAAACGACCTTCCCTTCTATGGCGCGACTCCCATTGGTACGGGCTCTGTATGCAATTTTTGCATAGCCACAGGCCTGACGTAGAAATTAAGCTGGCATTGTCTCAGAAGCTATTAATATTCGGATGGTGTTCGTCCTGACACAATTTTTTAGTGCTGGTTGCGTACATTCAGGAGCAAACTTAATTGATTTGTGACTCCCTGGGCAAACCCCTACCCCTCCCCTTCCCCCTCCCCCTACACATCCCTCACCCCCTCAGAAATCTACTTGCCGATACAATATCAAATTAATTTACTTATTAATTAAACCGAAAAATTAATTAATCCCTTCCCCTCTGTTTAACGCCAACGGCCTTGTCGCAGTGGTAATACCGGTCCCCGGTTACCGAAGTTAAGCGCTGTCGGTCTGGGCTAGTAATTGGATGGGTGACCATCCGGTCTTCCGAGCACTGTTGGCAAGCAAGCCGGCCCGAATGGCCGAGCGGTTCTAGGCGCTACAGTCTGGAGCGGCAAGACCGTGTAAGTAGGCTGTTTAAGTTTTTTTATTGGTTACGCCGCCGCCACGTAGCACTCTGTATGAAAATCACTGGCTGTACCGTGTGCAGTCGGTGGCTGGTTGGCATTGTTGTAATACTCGCCATTGTAGTGTTGGGCAGCGGCAGCTGGATGCTAACAGCGCGTAGCGCTGCACAATTGGAGGTGAGCCGCCAGCAGTGGTGGACGTGGGGAGAGAGATGGCGGAGTTTTGTAATTTGTAAGACTGGATGTCATGAACTATCATATATTTTTTGACTATTAAGGTAAATACACTGTTTGTTCTCTATTAAAATCTTTCATTTGCTAATAATACCTATCAGTAGTTAGTGCCTTCCGTAGTTTGAATCTTTTATTTAGCTGGCAGTAGTGGCGCTCGCTGTATTGCAATAGTTCGAGTAACGAAGATTTTTGTGAGGTAAGTGATTTGTGAAAGGTATAGATTAATGTTAGTCAGGGCCATACTTTTGTAGGGATTTTTGAAAGTCAGATTGCGTTGCGCAAAAAAAATATTGTGTGTCAGTTTAAGCACAGTCTTGTACAATTTTTTAAAGGGGACGTTTCATATGTTGACCCTTAGCCGGGGATACCTCACTGGAATCTTCTGATTTTTTCTTGTAGTTTGTGTAATTAATGTAGATTTTTTTTATTGCTAGCGCGTAATCATAGAGAGAATTTCCTTTGTAGTTGCAGTCTTTCATTGTTGTACAGTAAAATAGTTGTGGCATGCATGTAGTTTTGCACGAAGTATTTCGCTGCTGCGCTTGCAATTAACTACATATTATTTTCAGTGCTATGTTAATGTGTTCTCTTATTTTTGTTCTTCAAATTGTGTTTTTTCTGTGTTGTCGTGTGAAAAATTGTGACAATAATGGCGTGTGCAAAACGTAACACTAGGCTCCAAAGTAAACTGAGAAATGACGAAAGCAGTGTGTTAGCGTCACCATGTAATGAATTCACTAACGTTCAAAGTAGTAATTTGGTAATAGCGCATAGGGAAATGGAGCGGGTTGCAAATAATGGTGTAGGCAGTGAAACAATTAGTGAACAGGGAAGCGTTATCGATCGATCGGTCGGCAACAGCTAGCCTCAGGATTCCGAAATGACAGGACACAATCTTGCAAATACTGTAGATTCAGATTTTGCGTCCTCACCGTGTTCTCAAATAAATCAAGACACGTTTTCTGCTTTTCAAAATGCGAATATTGCCGGTTCAAATGCACTGCCGAAAAGCACTGAGGAACATGTTCCAGACACCAGTGCACTGTTATTACAGTTAATGCAACAAATGGGACAAAGGCTGCAAAAGTTAGACACAGCGCTTGAACAAAATCAGAGACAAACACAGCAACAGTTGGACACAATGGAACATAATCTTTAAAAGTTAGGCACAATGGAACATAATCTTCAAAAGTTAGACACAATGGAACAAAATCAGAGACAAACACAGCAACAGTTGGATACAATGGAACATAATCTTCGGAAGTTAGACACCACACTTGAACAAACACGTGAAGATTTAACTACTGAGTTACATAACATTGAATCGAAATGTCAAAAAATCTGTAATGACGTAAAAACACAAATTTGTGAGTATTTTCAACCTATTTTTTCGCGGCATGAAAACTCATTACAGAATCACGAAGCAGCCATAAAAGAATTGCAAACTGTTGTTCGTGAAAATCACGACACCTTGCAAGCTAAAATGGACTCAGTTGCATCCACCGATTCGGTTACGCAACTTGCAAGAACTCAGGAAAACTTAAAGGTCACAGTAGATTCGATTTCAACACAAATGGACACTCTGAAACTTGGTTCAGAAAAACACACTGAGGAAATGTGTTCACTATCAGAGAAAGTAGCCGAACTTTCGGATCAGTTCACTAATTTATCTACGAAGGTAGATGATAATCTGAATGACACAAAACCGGTAGTCTTTAATGACACAGAAGAGTTGGAACAAATTAGGAAATTCAAACAAAATCAGAATCAAATTAATACGCAACACCAAAGAGAAATCCGGGAAGTACAAGATCAGTTGACACAGGTAATACAAGAATTACGTATTTCAGAGGACACTCGCACTCCAATACGGGAAGAGGGACATAAAAATACGGAACTACCACAAAACACAGGGCACTTTGGAGATTATGAAAGAAATTGGCAAAGTACACCGAATTTTGAGATGGAACCGCCGGAGCGACGTAACAATGACCGATATGCGACCCGCCGACACGATGATTTTGACTATAAGCTGTTCATTACTACACGTAAATTCAAAACATTTAAGAATTCTGGCAACGACATTCATCCACAAGCGTGGCTCCATCAATTCTCTCATTGTTTTCCTCCCAACTGGTCACTAGAGCACAGATTAGAATTTATGTGTGGCTACTTAGAGAATGAACCAGCTGTAAGAATGCGATCGGTCATTCACGATTGCCACAGTGAAGGAGAATTTTACCATGCCTTCCTCTCAGCATATTGGTCCCAAGCCACACAAGACCGAGTAAAACATGGCATCATGATGATGAAACATTTCGAACAATCTGAATTTTCCAGTCTTGTGAAATATTTTGAAGACATGTTGCACAAGAACCAATATCTTTCAAACCCATATAGCCCTTCAGAACTCATCCGCATTTGCTTAATCAAATTACCTGAACATTTACGACAGATTATTTTAGCAGGACGATGCAAAGACGACATTGAAGCTTTTCAGGGACTGTTACAAGAACTGGAAATTGACACTGACAATCGCGGAACGCGAAAGCAGGAGCACAACAATTACAGGTCACACCTGTCACAATTCCGCGATGACAGAAATAATACACGACAGGGCTATTCGTACAACGTAAATCGTGACCAAAACAGACACCACCCGTATGACAACCACTCGCAGAGTAATAGTTACAGAGAAAGATCGTATTTCCGTAGTAGTGAACATGACAGAGAACATCATAGAAACAGACAATATGGCAACCAGAACTATTATTATCACGGGAGACAGAATAACTTCAGACGCAAGGGTCCACCGCGCAGTGATAATTCAGGGAGAAATTCTCTACCACATGACCGACAAACAAGAAATTACAGGAACTACCGACATGACGACAGACGATATAATCATAATGACAGACCGGAATTCTATCAGAACTGGCGAGCTTCAAACAGGGCAGGGCCTTCTCGTCAAGGTGAATTTGTAGAAGTTAGGTCTCCTAATCCCAATAACGGGGCGCGCCAACAAAGAGACAGACAATGACTCGCACCGCAGACAGCCGCCTGAGCTGGCTGGCTCAGAGAAAAATAACAGACGCTAATCTTGTAAAAAATTCCAGTATTCTTTACCGACGTATACCACATGATAATTGCGTTCAAGTTGAAACTCTGCGTACTAGGAAGAGTAAAGGTATACACCACATTTCAAATGTAAAACCGTTTATTGAAAGATAATCTGCTTTTTAACTTTGTCTCTGCCATAAAACATTTCACTTCACATTTCTAGTATGCTTTGTCACACTTAGAAACTGTTAACATGCAACAATGTTTTGAAGTTCACTATCCAGTCTAGAACCTACGGAACATATTTAGACAGTATTTACGAGTGCATTGTTATAGTGAACAGACATCACTGTGTTATTTCGTGTGTACACTCTTGCTTGTTAGTTGCACGATTACGTAACGACTATAAGGCTCACATACTTAGAACATTTACCAGTATTGCTAATGAGATTTTAATGCAACATTTTGGTTTACTTGAAAATACATTCTGGATTTAAAGTACTTTCTGTGAGATACCAGATGATACAGTGGTTAGTTTATGTGACAGCTACACGATTTTATCACAACGCTACTAATGAGTGACAATTTACAATGTTGCTTTTGCAGTTTATCTGTTTTATATCTGCACAGTTTTTCTGAATTTTTCTGGAAAGTAAAACATGTTTTAGTAGTAACGTTTGTGGTATAGCTACAATGAGGCAGCCTTTTCTGTAGCACAACAATACGTACAGTACAGTACTTACTTCATCACGGCAATAAGCGTAATAAGATATCTATACGCAAAGCATTTCAATTTCGTTTATCATGAGGTAAATACATTGACTTCTGCAGAACTTAGCTTTCGGAGGACGATAACTACGACACTTCCATAGAGATTATCTTACAACAAGACGCACAGTTTAGCGCTACAGTACACGTATTTGAGTAATTAGTTTTGTATTTAAAACATTTATTTTTAAAGATATTTGAAGTACAATGATACAAAGGTTTTCCGTGACACATTTCATTTCATTGCTGTAATAATCTGTAAGACCTGAGGATATAATTACATTAATCCTCAGGGGGGTACACGCTTACTTTGTGTACCATGTGTTTAGCAAGCACAAGGAGCCCTAGCTAATATGGTATTTGTTTATACAACTTTACACATCGGTACCATATTTCTCTAACACAGAATTACACAGCTATGTGATAATTTAAATGAGAGACAAACATTTTTTATTTACTACGTCAGTGACACATGTTTACGCAATTACACAGTTGGATAATTTCACACTTATGAAATTGTATTTTTTCTGTACTTTGTGAAAAGTTCAAATTTTTTCGGAACTATTGTGATACTATGAGAGCTTTTAATGATGTATTTGGTATGGGATCATGATTTTTAAAGTACATTTGAGGCAGATGACACTTGACATGAGCAGAGAATTTTTTTTAGGTTTTTAAATTATTGGAGGAAGCTACAATGTTTTTGAGAATTGACTGAGATGTTATGATATTATTACGATGATTATGTGTATTATGCTGTTGTGTTATGTTTATGGTCAATAAGCTGATGCTATATGAATTATTTGACTATGCTATGTATCTGTTATGATGAAATATTGAAGAAGTGTAGACGAATAAGGTAAGGAATAAAGAGTACTGGTTAGGGACTCTGGTTTGTGAAAAAGGTTATTGGAAACCAGGAATCGTACTTTAAGAGTTATGAAAACTATGTATATGCGTGAATGTATCACTATGCTGTCGAAAATTTTTGAACACTATTATTTTTAAATGATTTTATTTCTACAGATTTGTAACGCAAATTCTTAACCTGTGAATTTTTTTTTATATGAGACAGCCACTTTAGCGGAAACTGGTGTCGTAAATATTTCGGTAAGAAAGTTAAGTGACCACCTGGACGTAATGCGTCGTGGGCGCCCAGCTGGGCGACAGCCACCAGGAAACAAGCCATTAGTGTGTGCCTTTCAGAGGCACAGGTAAAAAAAAAAGGGGGGGCATTATGCTAGCTATTGACATTTCTTTGTAGAAAGCGTCGCAAATACGACACGCTCAAACCTGAAAACATATGATTATACTGTGGAGCTCTTAATTTATGATATTTACTAAAATGCCTAATGAAAAGACGAGAAACATTTCATGGCTATTGTCCTGCTAGTTGAGAGAAATGCCATGTGGCATGCTTTATGCATTTATTTACTCATTTTGTTTAATATCTAGTTTCTAACTGCACTGAAGCATTGGTTAAAATAAATTTTATGGATGTACTAATATAAATATTTTATGCCTACAGATCCAGTAAATAATAACTTTATGATGTACTTAAAAAAAACGAAGTAGCACAAAAAGACATTTCCCTTCACAGAAATTGCATACAGAATTGTCTTTTCAAGTACATGGTAATATTTTTTTACAATAAATTTTTGTGGTGCACCACTTTAATTATATAGACATTAAGATGTGAATCGACATCTCCCTTTTCTGCATTGTTGTCTTTACTGTAATATTTTTTCTGCTTGTGGGTTTGTCATGTTTAGGTATACGTTATAGCATTTGCTGCGGCTGTTTGCCATTCATAGTGCTACTGAATGTCACTTTGTATTACTAGGTTAAGCCAATTTTATTACTGATTTATTTTTCTTGTTTGCTGCGCATTGCCTTATATTAGTTGTAATATTGCTGACTTTTTTTTGCCAATTTCCATTTTTTTATCATTGCTGTTTGTGTAAATTGTTTTGTGCTGCTGCATTGCCTCGTCCCTTAGTTTAGCATATGAGCTCAGTAGCTTTAAGTTAGCTTAAGAGGGGGTAGACTATATAAGAAACTAACTATGATGAATTGGAAGAAAAGTATTGAGAAGCTATAAGAAAATGGTTTGGCCAAAAAAAGTAGTGTATAGTGGAAAAAAACTATTTTTGGAAGAGGATGTGAGCATAATACAGAAAGCAGGCTTCGATATGACTTTTTGGAAATAATGAAGAATGAAGGGAGATCTCTGAGAAGTAAAGAAAGTTTTGTTTGCAAAATACTGCAGTAAAACAAACCCTGTCCTTTCTTTGTGTTATCCCACTATGTGTTTGTGTACCCTTGTGTATTTGTTTTCTTCCTGTCTCTGTGTACTGTTTCATAGAATTTTTTCTCTTATAATACTAAGCTACATTCACTATGATGAGGAATACTGTTATCCTCAAATATAATTTGCATTAATAACATGTTATTTACTTCGTAAAGATGTTTACACACTATTTATTCTGTTTTGTTCTAATGCTCATGAGTGAAGTTGATGTTTCAAAATTTATTCTGATCTTTTATGTATGTACTTATGTCGTAATGTTTGTAACACTGATGTATTTGCTATTTCGATTCATTTGTAAAGCCTATACTACTGCAAATGTTATTTGTATTGTTATGTTCTTTAAAGATGTATTTTGTACCTTTGTTATTGCATTCTTATGTTATAAAATTGTAATTGACACCAGTTTATCCAATTAAGTAACTTGTAAATTACATTTCACTGCACACATTTCTGTTCGTCATAGTACATGGACAATATGTGAGAAGTAGGGACTGATATTGTTTGCACATGTGTTAATAATTCAGTAAGGGACTGGATAACAGCATTGCTGGTTGTTAGAACATTTCAAAAACAATTTTTGTGAGTGCACAAGTGGTGGTTATGGACTTGCTATATTATCCGCAAGACTCTTCAATGGTGATTGTGCACCTGCACAGTCAAACAGATGGCTGCTGGCCATCTCTACAAGGACTACAGTGGGTCTACACCTTTGACGACCCACCAATACCATTATTTCTACAAGGACTGCAATGGGTCTGCACCTCTGGTGGCCCACCAATACCGTAATCTCTACCAGGACTACAGTGGGTCTGCTCTGTGATGACCTACCTACCGATAGTCTTCAACGTCGACTGACTCTGCTGTGGCCCATTACCTGTCTGCATGTCAAGACTCAGCACTGCCTTTCGTTGGAAGGACAACACTACTTCTTCAAGACTGCTTAGAAATCCACTACTTCCAAGTGCAATTTCTTTTATTGCTCAGACTTTGAAAAAAAAAACACTGCATTTTTACTGTGATGAATGATCAGGACTGTCTATATGGACTGTGAGAAAATTTTAGCTTTTGACCAACATTGTATCGATAAGTGTGTGCATTTCATTTCTTTGTTATTGAAATTATGAAAAAAATTTTCAAATCTGTATTGGCCACTGCCCATAACAATTTGTAAAAATTTTTTGTGGGGAGCATGGGGGCTATGTAAGTAGGCTGTTTAAGTTTTTTTTATTGGTAACGCCGCCGCCACGTAGCACTCTGTATGAAAATCACTGGCTGTACCGTGTGCAGTCGGTGGCTGGTTGGCATTGTTGTAATACTCGCCATTGTAGTGTTGGGCAGCGGCAGCTGGATGCTAACAGCGCGTAGCGTTGCACAATTGGAGGTGAGCCGCCAGCAGTGGTGGACGTGGGGAGAGAGATGGCGGAGTTTTGTAATTTGTAAGACTGGATGTCATGAACTATCATATATTTTTTGACTATTAAGGTAAATACACTGTTTGTTCTCTATTAAAATCTTTCATTTGCTAACAATACCTATCAGTAGTTAGTGCCTTCCGTAGTTTGAATCTTTTATTTAGCTGGCAGTAGTGGCGCTCGCTGTATTGCAGTAGTTCGAGTAACGAAGATTTTTGTGAGGTAAGTGATTTGTGAAAGGTATAGATTAATGTTAGTCAGGGCCATTCTTTTGTAGGGATTTTTGAAAGTCAGATTGCGTTGCGCTAAAAAAATATTGTGTGTCAGTTTAAGCACAGTCTTGTACAATTTTTTTAAGGGGACGTTTAAACCGCTACGGTCGCAGGTTCGAATCCTGCCTTGGCCATGGATGTTTGCGATGTCCTTAGGTAAGTTAGGTTTACGTAGTTCTAAGTACTAGGGTACTGATGACCACAGAAGTTAAGTCCCATAGTGCTCAGAGCCATTTGAATCATTACACTGTTAAAAATCTGCCAGCCATGTCTTTGGATAGACAGTAGGGCAGATGTGCCATGAGCCGTGCCAGCCAGGAAATTGCGTGCTCACGTGCCAGCTATCTCCTGGACTTAGCACGCCTCAAGTGCCCACACCCTGATGTGTGCAAATGCATGGCGGAATTCCGTCCAGCCAGTCCAAACGAGCAGACCATGGTGTCTCAGAATAATATGCTCATTTTTATGACCTTCTGGTAGCCAGATCAACCCACAGACAGAGTTCTTTCTGTGTGCGGCGACGTCAAGTGGCTACTTCTATGTGTGCATGTGTGAAGCAACACATCCAAACATGTCGACGAAGGCATTCTCGAATACTGCAGTCTGACTGGTTCCCACCAAATTAGTGGGCAGTGCTTGAGTCTATATAGCCTACCCATTCCACCCCTGGCCTCATTCTGCTATCATCCACAGTCTGGTCAGCTTCATTTAATTGCTCCATCGTGTGTTACTACCCTGTTTGATTCGTCGTCATCTTGCCTGTACCAACATGAGGTGTTCTGCAATGGCATCAGGCTATAGCAGTGGCAATACCAGTGGTGAAAAAAACCCGAAGAAATGGGAATTACATGCTAAACTAATTAGTAACTGTAACTTTTTATTCCACTACAAACTTCATAGTAGCTATATTAAACACATTTCATCTTATTGTTTCAGTATGAGTCCTCCAAATTGTGGACGAGTAGGAGGTGGAGACCTTTCAGTGGCAGCAACAACATTGTAAGTAGTATATATATTTTTATATATGTAAATAATATACTGCTGTTATTTAGAAGTCAGTCAGTGAGTCTTTGCTGGTGTACATGATTTCGAGCATAAAAATCGATAAATGTGACTTTTTCACTAAGAATTTCGTAGTATTGAATATATATTGCCTTATTGTTTCAGTACATCTCCAATCAACAACAGCATCAACACAGTAAATAGTATACATTATCTCATCTTAGTAGTGCTGTGTATGTGTAATATGTTGCTGTGTCCCAAAAATTTTATTCTATATGTAATATGGTTCATAACTTTTGTTACTTATGTACACAACTTCTTGGCAGAAAAAGAGAAACAAGAAGGTGGATGTGTTTTCTCGTAGTTTTTTGTGTGTGTATGTTTTTATGAGTAAACAAGTTAATTTGTGGATTTAGGTGATATCAGTGAGGTGGAAAATGCCTCTCCACAGTTCAGGTGAGGATGAAATGCCACAGTGAATGGAGGAGATGGAGAGAGACCTTCATTGTCATGAGGAGGTGTTGGGGGACCTAAACGAGGTGCTAAGGAGACAGAACTAGTAGGTGATTTATAAACATGTACTCATTCTAGAATGAGATTTTCACTCTGCAGCGGAGTGTGCGCTGATATGAAACTTCCTGGCAGATTAAAACTGTGTGCCCGACCGAGACTCGAACTCGGGACCTTTGCCTTTCGCGGGCAAGTGCTCTACCATCTGAGCTACCGAAGCACGACTCACGCCCGGTACTCACAGCTTTACTTCTTCTACTTAAGCTGTGAGTACCGGGCGTGAGTTGTGCTTCGGTAGCTCAGATGGTAGAGCACTTGCCCGCGAAAGGCAAAGGTCCCGATTTCGAGTCTCGGTCGGGCACACGGTTTTACTCTGCCAGGAAGTTTCATGTACTCATTCTGCTTACAAATTATAATAATCTTCTTTCTTTCTTACCTTGCAGCAACAGCTGTCGATGTCTGGAATATCATACTTAATTTTCGTTATTCCCTCTCTTTTGCAGGGGCTGCTTGAGGAGAAAAATTCCCCGCAATATGCCGTGGGAATTTACGGAGATTGGACCTGGATAAACTGAAAGAACCAGAGGTTGTACAGAGTTTGAGGGAGAGCATAAGGTGCCTTGTGATGGCTGGGTATTGTGTGATGTCCTTAGGTTGGTTAGGTTTAAGTTGTTGTAAGTTCTAGGGGACTGATGACCATAGATGTTAAGTCCCATAGTGCTCAGAGCCATTTGAACCATTTGAGAGTATAAGGGAACAATTGACAGGAATGGGGGAAAGACAGTAGAAGAAGAATGGGTAGCTCTGAGGGACGAAATAGTGAAGGCAGACGATCAAGTAGGTAAAAAGACGAGGGCTAGTAGAAATCCTTCGGTAACAGAAGAGATACTGAATTTAGTTGATGAAAGGAGAAAGTACAAAAATGCAGTAAGTGAAGCAGGCAAAAAGTAATACAAACGTCTCAAAAATGAGATCGACAGGAAGTGGAAAATGGCTGTGCAGGCATGGCTAGAAGACAAACGTAAGGATGTAGAGGCTTATCTCACGAGGGGTAAGATAGATACTGCCTACAGGAAAATTAAATAGACCTTTGGAGAAAAGAGAACCATTTTTATGAATATCAGGAGCTCAGATGGAAACCCAGTTCTAAGCGAAGAAGGGAAAGCAGAAACGTGGAAGGAGTATATAGAGGGTCTATACAAGGGCGATGTTCTTGGGAACAATATTATGGAAATGAAAGACGAGGTAGATGCAAATGAAATGGGAGATACGATACTGCGTGAAGAGTTTGACAGATCTCTGAAAGACCTAAGTCAAAACTAGGCCCCAGGAGTAGACAACATTCCATTAGAACGACTGACAGCCTTGGGAGAGCCAGTCCTCACGAAACTCTACCATCTGGTGAGCAAGATGTATGAGACAGGTGAAATACCCTCAGACTGCAAGACGAATATAATATTCCAATTCCAAAGAAAGCAGGTGTTGACAGATGTGAAAATTACCAAACTATCAGTTTAATAAGTCACAGCTGCAAAACACTAACGCGAATTCTTTACAGACGAATGGAAAAATTGGTAGAAGCCGACCTCGGGGACGATCAGTTTTGATTCCGTAGAAATGTTCGAATACGTGAGGCAATACTGACCTTACGACTTACCTTGTAAGAAAGATTAAGGAAAGCTAAACCTACGTTTCTAGCATTTGTAGAGTTAGAGAAATCTTTTAGCAATGTTGACTGGAATACTCTCTTTCAAATTCTGAGGGTGGCAGGGGTAAAATACAGGGAGCGAAAGGCTATTTACAATTTGTACAGAAACCAGATGACAGTTATAAGAGTCGAGGGACATGAAAGGGAAACAGTGGTTGGGAAGCGAGTGAGACATGGTTGTATCCTGTCCCCGATGTTATTCAATCTGTATATTGAGCAAGCAGTGAAGGAAACGAAAGAAAAATTCGGAGTAGGTATTAAAATCCATGGAGAAGAAATAAAACCTTTGAGGTTCGCCGATGACATTGTAATTCTGTCAGAGACAGCAAAGGACCTGGAAGAGCAGTTGAACGGAATGGACAGTGTCTTGAAAGGAGGGTATAAGATGAACATAAAAAAAGCAAAACAAGGATAAATAAATATAGTCGAATTAAGTCTCGGGATGCTAAGGGAGTTAGATTAGGAAATGAGACACTTAAAGTAATAAAGGAGTTTTGCTATTTGGGGAGCAAATTAACTCATGACTGTAGAGAGGATATAAAATGTAGACTGGCAATGGCAAGGAAAGCGTTTCTGAAGAAGAGAAATTTGTTAGCATCGATTATAGATTTAAGTGTCAGGAAGTTGTTTCTGAAAGTACTTGTATGGAATGTAGCCATGTATGGAAGTGAAACGTGGATGATGAATAGTTTAGACAAGAAGAGAATAGAAGCTTTCGACATGTGGTGCTACAGAAGAATGCTGAAGAGTAGATGGGTAGATCACATGACTAATGGTTCAAAATGGTTCAAATGGCTCTGAGCACTATGGGACTTAACATCTGTGGTCATCAGTCCCCTAGAACTTAGAATTACTTAAACCTAACTAACCTAAGGACATCACACACATCCATGCCTGCAGAAGGATTCGAACCTGCGACCGTAGCCGTCACGCGGTTCCGGACTGAGCGCCACAACCGCGAGACCACCGCGGCCGGCATGACTAATGAGGAGGTATTGAATAGAATGAGGGAGAAGAGGAGTTTTGTGGCACAACTTGACCAGAAGAAGGGATCGGTTGGTAGGAGATGTTCTGAGGCATCAAGGGATCACCAGTTTAGTACTGAAGTGCAGCGTGCAGGGAAAAAGTCGTAGAGGGAGACCAAGAGATGAATACACTAAGCAGATTCAGAAGGATGTAGGCTGCAGTAGGTACTGGGAGATGAAGACGCTTGCACAGGATAGAGTAGCATGGAGAGCTGCATCAAACCAGTCTCAGAACTGAAGAGCACAACAACAACAATAATAACAACAACTGCCGTGGAGCGGGTACGGGGGCAGCGAAGCCTGCTTCGCCAAAGTGGTGCCCAGTGAGGCATACCTCGCTGGCAAGGCCGCCTCTGGCCATCGTGCTGGAAGCTGTGTGTACTGCCGCCATCACCACCACCATTACCGCTGCTGCCCCTGCTGCGCCACATCAGCACTGCTCTGGTCTCCATGGGCCACCCTCAATCCGACAGGCAGGTCACACAGTGGGGCTGCTCGCACTAGCCCAGTAGTGCAGCATCTCCTCCTCCTCCTTCTTATTCTCACTGGCCTCGCAAGGTACATCACATACCTCTCTGCTCGACTCTGCAAGCAACTTCACCATTGTCGTCAACTATTTGTAGTTACAGTATTAGTAAGAGCGACGATCCTGTGGCTAGCGGCAGTTCCGTCTAGTGAAGGACATCAGGTCAGTGACACCATACCACAGTTAGAATATTCAGTGACTGTGAACGAGGAGCGAATCTCGTTTACTAGCATCGAGTGGGAGGGTACCGCAACCCTGTTGGGTTTCTAAGGGCATACCTTCCTGTTGTGTGAAACAAAGTTCCTCAAGATTGTTAATGATCTGTGGTATCCCGCCATTAAATGCGGTGGAGTGCTGTGTATTAAACTGTCGTAATCCCCATAGTGGCCTCTTACATTAAAGAGAAAAGTCTTCACCACCTTTGGGGTGGAGGTGAGAGGGGGGCTAAAACGGCATGATAACGCGGAGCTCATGAATCAGCGAATAGTTTCTTGAATCCACCATGACAGCTGTACCGGCCTGGTTTTCCGAGATGGAAGTTAGAGGGTCTGCTAAAGCACTCAGCGGAATACCACATCTGTACATCCATAAGCATATCTATCATCCAGTAATACATCAGCGTCAGCACTTCTTTATTTCCAAGATTATACCAGGAATCATGCGATGTGGCTACGTGCAAACGCCAGTGAGTGTAGGTGAAGGAAGTGGGACACTATCATGACATATCAACATCAGCACATCATATCTCCAAGGTCATTTCAGGAACCATGACATCAGCATCATCACATCTGCCCACATGCTAAAGCCATAGAGGAAAGTGCCCCCCCCCCCTCCTCAACTGCCCCCCAATCAGAAGCCAAGTACGATAAGATATTTGATTTTCCAAATAGTTTGTCAGTTATGTTTGCATTGCTGACTGCCAAAAACTCGTGTAAGGACTGGCTCTTCAGTCACGCTGGCAAATTTCATTTGAGGCTATTCACCATGGAATACTGGAATGAAAGATATCAAATTTCTCTAAAAACAGATAAAAATTAACATTTAATTATAAAATATAAGTAATGAATTAGGAATTATTCTGTGTTGTCAATGAGTTTTACACCATCCAGTGAAATTTGAAAACACGAAAAACAACTCCTGCTTCACATCTTGCTTGCTCGAGTCACAATCAGATTGCTGAACTATGGGAATCAAGTGTTTACTGCCGTCGGAAGTTGGCTGCACTGTATAATTGATGGACGTTTGATCGTTTCTTACTGCCACCAACAGATTTCCACACAGTTAAGAAATTCAAGAAAGTCGTAATTTAATAAGGATACTGGAAACATTCTAAAATGTTTGCAAATTACGTCAGCGTCAGAAGTGCAATGTTTAGATTGCGTGTTGAGGTTAAAACACGGAAAAGCTCTGTAAGATTCAAATCAGTTAATGTGACGTCACATATATCTACCATATGAAAGAAACCATGAGTTAACTTCCACATATATAAGTGTTTGCCAAATTAGTGTCCAAAACTCTGAAGTATGTACCCCTATTTAAATTATATCATTAATAAGAATTGAATTTCATAATGTAGACTTAATAATCTGACGTCAGAAACAAACCTGACGAGACCTGTAACTCCACAAAAAAACTATGTTAACTCAACATACTACTCTAAGCAGGCAAGCAGACAGGCTGAACGTAACTATTATACATCACAATACAAGCTATAATTAAATATTACGACATTTAAATTGTCCTTAAGCTAAAGATAATGCATTGTGGTATTTACTAGAAAAGCTGCTATGCCACTGATTGCTAGTTATTGCTATTACTACAAATTATACAGGCCTGCTAAAGGCTATGTAAAATAAGAGTAGTTTGCAGTCAGTCTATGGTGGCAAAACACAACAGAGTCGTAAATTAATTATTTTCCACATCAAAGACATTGAAAAATTCTAAAATGTCTACAAAATAGATAGAAAGCGCACAAAGTATGAAAAATACATGAAAAAAACGTTTTAAGACTCAAATGAATTACTGTAATGGTTGGGTATGTTTGCAATGTAAAAGTAAGTGTGAGTTTAAGTTTCACACATACACTGGTTCGCCAAATTAGTTTCCAAAGTTCTAAGATATGTACCCCAATGCTACATTTCCATGTCTGATAACAGCTGACACTTTAGGATGCGGATCTAACAACTCAATCGGGATACATCACATGTTGTCCTTTCGTGAGTTTTTCCACTTATATTGGCAATTATGGTTTTCAGAAGTACCGTATGTCAAAGCTTGTATGACATGTGATAAAACTGCGATGAGTTATCTGCCTTTGAAGGTGGTTTAAGACTAAAACTGTTAGCGAAAAAAACATCATTATCACATACAGCGCCATGTAATTGTGTTGACCAGCACCTAAACAAGAGATATAAGGATCACTGGCATCCTTCTACAGTTAATATTAAAAATCGGTACATTAATATTCGCGCTCGCATGCTAATATTATGGTAACAGAGTAGTTGAAAAATTTATTACTCATTGTGTAGATACTTAAGATGCCTTGTACAAGGATGAAACACACGATACATTCTGTACAGGTCTGCAGCCTATACTAGTATGTTCTTTAGCCAATTAAGATGTGAAACGTTTCCTGTAAGTACATGTCTGGATACTTAACATCGCCCAACAGCTGCAGATCATTAACCACTCAGTTCCATCTGTCTTATAGTATAACCTTAGGTTTCGCTGTATATACGAGATGCCATCTCAAAGCGAGCATTACGCTCCAGCTACGAAAAACTTGATAGAACTACCGTTAATGATGCTTTACATTGCTAATTCATGAGTTACAACAGTGTCTGAATCAACGATGCATTTGCATTAATTAATGATATCATAGTATATTCTGCAAAAAACGTCGATGAATAACAATGCAAGAGGATAACGTAATGGTACATCCCGCGATTTGTATGTGACTGAGTACCAAATCGCGATGGACAGACTGTAGCACTGACAGTATTGCGGGGATCAAAGCTTCTCCTAATTTTAATACAGCACTTCTGCAGTGTATTTAGCTTACTAAAGCCACATGCAGCACACAAGAAAAAAGGTAAAATGCAACATTGCTACAAAATCATTATTACTAGTAAGGTCTTTCTACATGTCTTCCATAGTCACTAAACAATCAAAAGTCAATAAACTTCTATAGTTTGTAACTGGGTGTATACAGAATCAAAATACAGTGACCTACTGGACTCCCTTCTACCATTAGGTATGTTAACAGTAACAAAGTAATATATTACTGTATACATTAAAGTGAATAATAAATATAATTTTTGTCTAATGTTCACATTTGTGCAGTAATGCCGATCAAGTAATGACCTGCTGATATATCTTTACAATGCCTTAAATGCTTCATTGAATAATCTTTGACCCCCTCTCTTCAGTGCATGAGTAAATCACACACAAAAGTATATGAGGTTAAATGGACACATATCCTATGTATACACAACTGCCATTAATGATCATGTAGTGTTCATCTGATATTGAAATTTCAATTACACGATTGCATAGCTAAGGATATCTCTAAAAAATATACTAACACAGCTGTGTATTGCAGAATGTGTTTGTTTATATTTACATGACCACCAACACATACTACTTATGTGACATAAACTGGCAGACATACTGAACTGATATATTAACATGCACACACACACACACACACACACACACACACACACACACACACACACAGTGGATCACAGTTGATCACCTAAAACTTGGCCTGCAAATACTGTGGATATAGAAAGAGCTATTGACGTGCTGTTTTTACAGAATGGATTGGTAGTCAGCGGCTCACATTGGTAGCCAATAAACAGATTGTAACAATACATATAAAGCATATATTTGTGCAAGCAAATACTTTTTTAAATTGAACTTTGGCTATTTACATTAAAAAACTAAAAGAGGGTAGTTTGGAATGTCAGTGATGTTTGTTGCAGGATTCTAGTGTCAATCGTTTACGAAATATTGTATTCTGCATAGTTTCCACACTGGCAATTGTTTGAGCCTTCAGCCTGCATAGTTGTTAGGCACAATGTTCTTATGTTTGCTTACAGTTTGCCTGTGTGTTCCTCAAGTGCACTGCGACTTGCTAGTCAGTGTATGACAGTCCAAACGATAGGGTGTGAGTGGACGATGGGATTTACCAATGCAGGAAAAGCCAGTGCTCATGGTGTATGGAGAATGTGGCCAGAATGCAGTTCGCTCTTGTACAGTGTATGCGGGAAGATACCCCCAATACATGTCAACCATCTCGGCATTTATTCATCAACTTCTTCAACCATTTACCTGAAACACAAGGAAATAAGTAACGACCGAAGAGAGGGAAGTTAACGTTCTTTGCTGCTGTTGCAGTTGATCTACACATTAGCTCCTGTGTAATCGAATGAGGAAGTGATGTGAGTCAGCCAAGTGTCTATGCAATCTCCTTTGACATAGGCTCCACCACTATTACATCTCTCTCCGTCAAAAGCTGCATGAAAACGATTCTGAGAATAGTGTTAACTTCTGTAAATGGGCGTTAAGACAGGATATTACAGATGAATCATTTTTCTCGGCTAGTGATGGAGCTACATTTACCAATCGCGGCCATGCAAACTGCCAAAACAGGCAGTATTGGTCTGTTGACAATTCCCGTTGGCATTATCAGCTGGAAAGTCAGCATCCATGGAGTATGAACGTGTGGTGTGGATAGTGTACCATTGCCTCAAAGGCCTGTTTTTCATAAATGCTGAGCACACACAAGTATTGCAACCTTCTAACAGACCATCTCCCACGGATGTTAGAACATGTTCCTCCTCAATGAGAGGAACCTGTGGCACCAACAGGATGACTGTCCAGCCCACAGTGCACGACATGCTACAACATGTCCTCATGATTATATCCAAATCGTTGTATAGGACGCACAGGACCTGTATGTTGACAGGCCTGTTCCCTGGATTTGACGCCTCTAGACCTTTTTCTCTTGAGAAAGCCGAAATATATTGTCTACAAGGACATATTACCTTCAATCGATGATAAGCAACACTCTTTGAGCAGCCTGCTCTGATGTATCTGCTGAAATGCTAGTTCGTGTGCAGCAGTTGTTTCATACCAGACTGGAAGCGTGTATTGCCTCTGCCGATGGCTGTTTTGAAAGAACCTGTGATGGACAGTTGTCTCGTTACTGATCACAATCTACGTAACTGGCGTATACACTTGTGATGTTCTTTAGTGTGTGCTACGAAAGGTGTTGTAAAAGTGTCTGTGTGGGAACTTTTCAAAATACGATGTCTCAGAAACGGCTCGCACTAGAATCCTGCAACAAACATCACTGACATTCTAGTACCCTACTTTTTAGTTTGGTAATGTCAATAACCTTTGTTCAATTTCAAAAAGTGTATGTTTGCACAAAAATACATTTCCTAAATGTTACTTTAATCAATTTTTTGGCTAACAAAACGAGCTTCTGACTACCAACCCATTGTGTGAAAACTGCACACCAGCAGCACTTTCCATTTCTGCAGTACTTGCGGTATAGTTGTAGGTGAATCGTCGAATAGCATGGTGTAAGAGCACGGTGTCAGATTTTTGATGATCGCTAAAAGCGCTGCAGCTTCACCTTTCTGCTGCAGTGAAATCGTTTACAAGACATGAGAACTGGTTATCAGATGACAATTAACTGCCACTCGATTATGACAGGTGCAACTCATTGCATTCGAGCACCCAGTCCGGTAATGTGTTTCCTGCACTTCTATTCTCTGACTGCATTAGTTCTGCTAGTACTGGATTGGAAGCCCCTTGCGCTGCCATTGTTCAGGCAGTTATTTGTTCATGAAACTACACTACAAATCTATGGTAATGGAACACGTTTTTCCTATATGGAGCGCTGTATTGGCTTGGAGGTGACATCTCGCATATACAGCGACACCTAGAGTTATACTATACGATAACACAGAAAGGATGACCGTTTAAAGTTGGTAACGTCCACTTGTCTAGTAAAATACACTCCTGGATATTGAAATAAGAACACCGTGAATTCATTGCCCCAGGGAGGGGAAACTTTATTGACACATTCCTGGGGTCAGATACATCACATGATAACACTGACAGAACCACAGGCACATGGACACAGGCAACAGAGCATGCACAATGTCGGCACTAGTACAGTGTATATCCACCTTTCGCAGCAATGCAGGCTGCTATTCTCCCATGGAGACGATCGTAGAGATGCTGGATGTAGTCCTGTGGAACGGCTTGCCATGCCATTTCCACCTGGCGCCTCAGTTGGACCAGCGTTCGTGCTGGACGTGCAGACCGCGTGAGACGACGCTTCATCCAGTCCCAAACATGCTCAATGGGGGAAAGATCCGGAGATTTTGCTGGCCAGGGTAGTTCACTTACACCTTCTAGAGCACGTTGGGTGGCACGGGATACATGCGGACGTGCATTGTCCTGTTGGAACAGCAAGTTCCCTTGCCGGTCTAGGAATGGTAGAACGATGAGTTCGATGACGGTTTGGATGTACCGTGCACTATTCAGTGTCCCCTCGACGATCACCAGAGGAGTACGGCCAGTGTAGGAGATCGCTCCCCACACCATGATGCCAGGTGTTGGCCCTGTGTGCCTCGGTCGTATGCAGTCCTGATTGTGGCGCTCACCTGCACGGCGCCAAACACGCATACGACCATCATTGGCACCAAGGCAGAAGCGACTCTCATCGCTGAAGACGACACGTCTCCATTCGTCCCTCCATTCACGCCTGTCGCGACACCACTGGAGGTGGGCTGCACGATGTTGGGGCGTGAGCGGAAGATGGCCTAACGGTGTGCGAGACCGTAGCCCAGCTTCATGGAGACGGTTGCGAATGGTCCTCGCCGATACCCCAGGAGCAACAGTGTCCCTAATTTGCTGGGAAGTGGCGGTGCGGTCTCCTACGGCACTGCGTAGAATCCTACGGTCTTGGCGTGCATTCGTGCGTCGCTGCGGTCCGGTCCCAGGTCGACGGGCACGTGCACCTTCCGCCGACCACTGGCGACAACATCGATGTACTGTGGAGACCTCGCGCCCCACGTGTTGAGCAATTCGGCGGTACGTCCACCCGGCCTCCCGGATGCCCACTATACGCCCTCGCTCAAAGTCCGTCAACTGCACATACGGTTCACGTCCACGCTGTCGCGGCATGCTACCAGTGTTAAAGACTGCGATGGAGCTCCGTATGCCACGGCAAACTGGTTGACACTGACGGCGGCGGTGCACAAATGCTGCGCAGCTAGCGCCATTCGACGGCCAACACCGCGGTTCCTGGTGTGTCCGCTGTGCCGTGCGTGTGATCATTGCTTTTACAGCCCTCTCGCAGTGTCTGGAGCAAGTAAGGTGGGTCTGACACACCGGTGTCAATGTGTTCTTTTTTCCATTTCCAGGAGTGTATATATAATACTATTTTTATGCCAAATCGTAAGTGCAGCAGTGGGCAATATTACTGGTAAATAACTTATAGATTTTATTAAGTACCCAAATATGTGACGACAGAATACTTTTCCTCCTCTTTGTTTCCAGAAAATGGTACCACCTAGCTGGAGGCCACTGCAGAATGGATGGCGTGTTTGGTCTCTGTGCAAGAGTGTTTAGGCATGTAAACAGTTACTTGCATCTGTCTTTCCAACTACTTCATCTCTGCAAACAGGTACTGTCACGCTGTCACACTGCAGTGTTGAGGTATCACATCTCCTAATATTTCCAGCCTTTTGCTTTAAGCTTTGCTTATTGGGAATCCAAATATGAACACAGTGGTTGAGAGCTTGATATTAAGCGTATCCACTGAGGTAAAGAAAAGCCCATGAGACAGCGATATGCAGATATACAGATTTCTATGCCATCAGTGTTTGCAAAAGTTATTGAAAAGACTGTGTATGTAAGAATAATTGATCATTTTACATCACACCATTTGCTATCAGATGTACAGTTCTGCTTTAGAAGTCGTTTAAGAGCTGAATCTGCTATATCATTTTTCTCTGTGAGGTACTGGAAGGGTTAAACAAATGGTTTCGAACGCTTGGCATTTTTTTTTATTTAACTAAGGCATTTGATTTATTGATCACGAAATATGGCTCCAGAAATTGGACCATTACAGAATACGGGGTGTAGCTCACAAATGGTTCACCTTTTACTTTAGCAACAGACATCAAAAGTTCATTATTCACAATGTTGGTAATGGCTGTGATGTGAGGTCTTAGTGAGGTACAGTCAAGTGGGGGGGGGGGGGGGGGGGGTGCTCCAGGGATCAGTGTTGGGGCCACTCCTGTTCCTTATTTATACACTCCTGGAAATGGAAAAAGAACACATTGAACTGGTGTGTCAGATCCACCATACTTGCTCCGGACACTGCGAGAGGGCTGTACAAGCAATGATCACACGCACGGCACAGCGAACAGACCAGGAACCGCGGTGTTGGCCGTCGAATGGCGCTAGCTGCGCAGCATTTGTGCACCGCCGCCGTCAGTGTCAGCCAGTTTGCCGTGGCACACGGAGCTCCATCGCAGTCTTTAACACTGGTAGCATGCCGCGACAGCGTGGACGTGAACCGTATGTGCAGTTGACGGACTTTGAGCGAGGGCGTATAGTGGGCATGCGGGAGGCCGGGTGGAAGTACCGCCGAATTGCTCAACACGTGGGGCGTGAGGTCTCCACAGTACATCGATGTTGTCGCCAGTGGTCGGCGGAAGGTGCACGTGCCCGTCGACCTGGGACCGGACCGCAGCGACGCACGGATGCACGCCAAGACCGTAGGATCCTACGCAGTGCCGTAGGTGACCACACCGCCATTTCCCAGCAAATTAGGGACACTGTTGCTCCTGGGGTATCGGCGAGGACCATTCGCAACCGTCTCCATGAAGCTGGGCTACTGTCCCGCACACCATTAGGCCGTCTTCCGCTCACGCCCCAACATCGTGCAGCCCGCCTCCAGTGGTGTCGCGACAGGCGTGAATGGAGGGACAAATGGAGACGTGTCGTCTTCAGCGATGAGAGTCGCTTCTGCCTTGGTGCCAATGATGGTCGTATGCGTGTTTGGCGCTGTGCAGGTGAGCGCCACAATCAGGACTGCATACGACCGAGGCACACAGGACCAACACCCGGCATCATGGTGTGGGGAGCGATCTCCTACACTGGCCGTACTCCTCTGGTGATCGTCGAGGGGACACTGAATAGTGCACGGTACATCCAAACCGTCATCGAACCCATCGTTCTACCATTCCTAGACCGGCAAGGGAACTTGCTGTTCCAACAGGACAATGCACGTCCGCATGTATCCCGTGCCACCCAACGTGCTCTAGAAGGTGTAAGTCAACTACCCTGGCCAGCAAGATCTCCGGATCTGTCGCCCATTGAGCATGTTTGGGACTGGATGAAGCGTCGTCTCACGCGGTCTGCACGTCCAGCACGAACGCTGGTCCAACTGAGGCGCCAGGTGGAAATGACATGGCAAGCCGTTCCACAGGACTACATCCAGCATCTCTACGATCGTCTCCATGGGAGAATAGCAGCCTGCATTGCTGCGAAAGGTGGATATACACTGTACTAGTGCCGACATTGTGCATGCTCTGTTGCCTGTGTCTATGTGCCTGTGGTTCTGTCAGTGTGATCATGTGATGTATCTGACCCCAGGAATGTGTCAATAAAGTTTCCCCTTCCTGGGACAATGAATTCACGGTGTTCTTATTTCAATTTCCAGGAGTGTATAAATGATATGCCCTCTTGTATTAGGGGTAACTGTAAAATATTTCTGTTTGCTGATGACACTATCTTGGTACTAAAGGATGTTGTGTGCAACATTGACTCGGTTTCAAATAGTGCACTACATGACCTAAGGTGATGGCTTGTAGAAAATAAACTAACTCTAAATTAGAGTAAGACTCAGTCTTTACAGTTTCTAATACACGATTCAACAAAGCCTGACGTTTTAATTTCGCAAAACGAGCATATGATTAGTGAAACTCAACAGTTCAACTTTCTAGCTGTACAGATAGATATTAAGCTGTCGTTCCAGGATCTTGTTCAAAGAGTTAATAGTGCCATTTTTACTATTCGAACGTTATCTGAAGAGAGTGATCGGCCGACACGAAAATTAGTCTTCTTTGCTTACTTTCATTCGCTTATGTCGTATGGTATTATATTCTGGGATAACTCTTCCCATTCTAAATGGATATCTTTGGCTCAGAAACGTGCTGTTCGGACAATAAGTGGTGTAAGTTCATGAACTTCTTGTCGACCACTGTTCATGAGTCTGGGTATTTTGACATTGGCCTCTCAATATATATATTCCTTACTGCCATTTCTTGTTAACAATATCAGGTTATTCCCAAGAATAAGTAATACTCGGCAGAATTCAAACATGATTTGGATCGAACTTCCTTAACTCTTGTGCAGAAAGGTGTGCAGTATATTGCTGCATCCCTTTTCATTACGCTACTACTCGAATTCGAAAATCTTTGCAGTAATCTACGTGCTTTCAAATCTAAAGTCAAAAGTTTCCTCATGGGTCACTCCTTCTATTCTGTCGAGGACTTCCCTGAAAAATTAAGCTGGTTCTATTTGTATTGTTGATTGCGTTACTTAAACTTATGGGCTGGTTTTTTCGGGTTGCTAAACTCTTATTTTAATCTGTTATTACTTTTGTGTTGTAATTTCATGTACTGATACGTTCCATGACCTTGGAGATTTTCTTCTCAATTTGTTCCTACGGAACTTGACGTGTAAATAAAATAAAATAAAAGATGGAGGTAGTATAGCGTACACAAAGTAAAAAAGTGCAGTCGTTTGTACTCAGGTTATTCATGTGAAATGTTGTCCATCGTGATTAGGGTTGCACGATGAGAATTAACGGACTTTGAATGCAGAGCGGTAGTTGGAGCTAAAAGCATGGGACATTCCACTATGGAAATCGTTAGGGAATTCACCATTCTGAGATCCACAGCGTCAAGAGCGAGCCTACGGTACCAAATTACTGGCGTTAACTCTCACATTGGATCACGCAGTGGCCGACGGCTTTCACTTAAGGTCAAACATTAGTGGCGTTTGCGTAGAGTCTTCAGTAATAGCGGACAAGCAACAACACCGCGTAAAGTAATTGCAGAAATCAATGCGGGAAGTACGACGAACGTATCTGTTAGAACAGTGTGGCGAAATTTAGCGTTAATGGGCTATGGCAGCAGACGACCGATGCAACGCCTGAGGCACTTCTCCTGGGCTCGTGACCATAGCGGTTGGACCCTAGATGACTGGAAAACCGTGGACTGGTCAGATGAGTCTCAATTTCAGCGGAAAGGAGCTGATGGTAGCGAGAGAGTGTGGCGCAGACCCCAAAAAGACCATGTATCTATGTTGTCCATGGACTTCATGTACCAAAACAACTACGGAATTTTTATGGGTGACAATGCATCTTGTAACTGGGCCACAGTTGTTCACAACTGGGTTGAAGAACATTCTGGACAGTTCGAGTTTATGATTTGGACACCCAGGTTACCCGATATGAATCTCTGAACATTTATGGGAAGTAATCAACAGATCAGTTTCTGCACAAAGTCCTGCACGGGCAACACTTTCGCCGTTAGGGATGGCTATAGAGGCAGCATAGCTCAATATTTCTGCAGGGGAATCCCAATAACTTGTTGAGTCCTTGACACATCGAGTTGCTGCAAAACGCCGGGAAGAAGAAGGTCCGACATGATACTCGGAGGTGCCACATGACCATTGTCACCTCAGTGTATTTCCACTGATGTAGCATCATGGATTGGTAGAATGTCTAGAGTCGTTTTCTGTGACTAATTAAATTTTAGAACAGGGCTACTTGCACATTTACCAGGTGATCAAAAAGTCAGTATAAATTTGAAAACTTAATAAACTACGGAATAATGTAGATAGAGAGGTAAAATTTGACACACATGCTTGGAATGACATGGGGTTTTATTAGAACAAAAAAAACAAAGTTCGCAACATGTCCGACAGATGGTGCTGGACAGCAAACCATCAATGACTGCGCACGATAATCGTGTATAAAAGGAGCTGTAATGAGAGAGAGAATGAGATGCGCCAGCAGTCGCAGCATGATGACGTTACCTGAATAGGCGCTTTTAGTGAAGCTGTATTATCAGAAAGGGGAATGTGCTACTTCAGCGTCTCGATCCTATCGCCATAGGAAGGTGATTCGAACAGGTAAAGGTCCGTTGACGAATACAGCTGTGGCGAGAATGATTTCGAAGTTCGAAGCCACAGGTTGATTAGACGGTTGACCCCGTGGTGGCCGACGGAGCATAAAGCGTAATGCTGCTAAGACAGTTCAGGAAGAAATGGAGACTGTAGCGGCTTCGTCTATGCACGGGGAAGTCAGCGCTCGTGCAGTCACACGTCGCACCGGCATTCCATACACTACTGTCTGGATGGCACTTAGGCGTACCCTCCGATGCTATCCGCACCAACTCCATCGGCATCATGAACTGTTACCTGGCGATTTAGTGAAGCGGAGAGGATTTGCGGGGTGGGCGATTCAAAAGATGGCGGAAGATGACAATTGGTTGAGTAACGTGTTGTGGACCGACGAAGCTCATTTCACGCTCCGAGGGCCTTCAACGCCCACAACTGCAGAATTTGGGCTACCGAAAATCCTAGAACTGTCGTGGAAACTCCACTGCAAGACGTGAAAGTCACGGTATGGGTTGGATTTACCACATCTACCGTTATCGGGCCTTTTTTCTTCGAGGAAATGTGTGATTCTGGTTTTGTGACTGATACCGTGCCGGGTGAGAGGTACGCCGATATGTTACAGCATCGCATCATCCCCAGCCTGGCTGATAAACACCTGCTGGAACGCACGATGTTTATGCAGGATGGCGCTCCACCCCATATTGCTAGACGCGTGAAAGATCTCTTCCGCGCGTCGTTTGGTGGTGATCGTGTGCCGAGCCGCCACTTTCGTCATGCTTGGCCTCCCAGGTCCCCAGTCGTCTGTCCGTGCGATTATTGGCTTTGGGGATACCTGAAGTCGCAAGTGTATCGTGATCGACCGACATCTCTAGGGATGCTGAATGACAACATCCGAAGCCAATGCCTCACCATAACTCCCGACATGCTTTACAGTGCTGTTCACAACATTATTCCTCGACTACAGCTACTGTTGAGAAATGATGGTGGATATATTGAGCATTTCCTGTAAAGAAAATCATCTTTGCTTTGTCTTACTTTGTTATGCTAACTATTGCTGTTCTGATCAGATGAATCTCCATCTGTCGTACATTTTTTAACTTTTGTATTTTTTTGTTTCTAATAAAACCACATGTCATTCCAAGAACGGGTGTCAATTTGTACCTCTCTATCTACATTATTCCGTGATTTATTCAGTTTTCAAATTTATACTGACTTTTTGATCACCTGATACATCTACTGAAGTGCATGTTACAGAGAATAAAGTCTATTTACTCCTTGTTGTGGCATTTGCTTAGCACTCGAAGCTATGGAGGGTGGTCATACAATGTCTTGCGTCTTTGATGGCTCATTGTACTTGCAAAGTGTACTGAATCGAACTTTCGTCGCATTTTTACTGATATTACGATAAACAAGGATTTTAATTACTCTATAGACAATTTGGATTTGGCGATATCCACTTTGTGGGGGCAAAGTTCGAGATGTTTCATGACATATGATTAGTAGTTATTTTCTGAGATGTCAACTGTGACACCTCTTAAGAGATGTCACATCTCTCACTATTTCCGTCTTTGGTCGTGTGTTTCCTTGCAGACCAAGGTAGATCATATTTAGTAATAAAAGAGATTATTCCATCATTCTGTAATAAGACAACTCTGTTGTGTGTGGTTAGTTGGTTACAGGTTGTTATTTTCGTGAACCATAGTTTTCACAAATGAAACTGCATAGACTGAATACGCATTTTACGTATTCATACAGTGCTGCAAAGACAACATCGTTCCCTTCATGTAGCTGACCTACTTTTCAGATATTGTGGGTGGTAATACGGGAAAAATACTGTAAAAGATTTAGGAGAGCCTTTTGATTGCAAACTGCTGTTATCAATGTAGCCTTCAGTAGGCCTGTGTCATTTGTAATAACAGCAGTAATTTTCAATCAATATCATCGGTTATATTTCAATTGCGAATAACGTTCCTCTGCTGGTCCTCCTAAAATGGCGCAGAGAACAATTTAAATCCATGAATATGTACTTTGAAGGTGTGTTGTGAGCGACATAAAGAGAAGGCTTAATTGGTATGTGATGTCACACCCACTGGTTTGCACATTACAGTGTTTTTTTTTTTTGTTATTAACCACGACTTGCAATGTAAACAACGTACTTTTTGCGCTGCCTACAATTTTGCAAACATTTTAAACTTTTTACGATGTCTTAGACGTGTGAAATAATTAATTGATTACTCTTTTGTGATTTACCATGTAATGTGTTCTTATTGTACATAGCCTTCCGTAGGCCTGCTATATGTGTAATAATAATAGCAATAATTTGCAGTGTAGCTTACTTCACATTTTTCCTGCTGAGTAACATTATGCATTCATTTTGGTTCTCCTAAAACAGTGCTTTGGAACACTTTAAATGCTGAAATATTTAATTTGGGGGTGTGTTGTAACTGCCGTCAAGAATTCATCAAGAATGGGTCTAATTAGTTACATTTGGTCTGTCTATTTACCCGCTTAGCCTAGTATTTGATCTAACACGTATTTTTCTGCAATTATAAGCTTGGCCAGGTTACTTTCACGACGTCGAGATATTAGTCCTACATTGTAGAATGCCAACTGTTATTAGACATGGAATCTAACACTAGGTACATAATTTTGAATTTTGGATACTCATTTGGCGAACACGTGTTTATGTGGAAACGAACTCATGATTTATATTACATTGCAGATGTAAGTGACATCATACTGACTCACTTGAGTCTTAGAGAATTTTTTGTTATTGACCTCAACAAGCAGTATAAACATCGCACTTTTCGGACTCCCAACATATTTTGCAGGCATTTTAGAGTTATTTCAATTACCTTAGATGTGAAAAATAATTAATTTACGACTCCGTTGTGTTTTTTGACAATGGAGAAAATTATTGGAGGTAGTAAGAAATCGTGGTACAAAGATCAAATACTTCGATTAAACAATGCTGGTGGCAGTAAGCAAACCTCTTCTGCACTGCATTAGTTGTTGGGAGAGGAGCAGGCAGGATGTGAAACAGGACTTGCTTTTATTTTGGGTTTACAGTATTTTTATATTTATCATAAATCTCATTTTCAGCTAATATGAATTCCTAATCGATAATTATATTTTATATACAAGTGATCATTTTTAGTTGTTTAAAGACAGATACGCTATTTACTCGCTCCAATATACCATGGGTGGAATATTTCATGGGCTTCGCATGAGACCAGGTGCGATGATAGCGACGTTATGAATCCTGGAACGGTCTTCGAGATAAAATGCTGATACTGATACACGGTCACTCCTCCCCCCAACCCATTCTGTGCTCTCCACCTTTTCAAGTGGCCAGATGTCGTGAATCCTGGTGTGGCCTTGGACATATGGAAGTGCTGGTGCTGATGTCAATACAATATGACACGCGAAATTGTAGCATACTTATACTGCATCAGCGTTTTTAGGCAGAAACGGCAGTGCACTACTAATATGAACTGGGTCCCTCATTCACTATCTTTCATCAATGCTATACCAACTATGAAACCTCCAGAAATTACCTGTAGAGCCTGTTGTCTCAAAACATGGAGTTGCTTGTGTAATATAATGTGCTTGTGGGAAAGTGTTCCTATCAGAAGCAGTTCCTTAGATGCTGTTAAGAATTATAATTTTACCATCAGCTGATTACCTTTTGACCAATAATTTTGTAGAATGATTCTCCAAGTTCCATATAAGTTAGGCAATCTTTGGACATGATGCTGACCCACTACGCCTTTTGTTATAAGCAGAAAATACAAAGTTATACTCTCACCTCTTGGACTGCATTCCTGACTGTTTTTTAAACCAAACTGAGTGTAGCCTTCCTGGCAGGACGAAGTATAGGAATTAATTTATGTTGCCAACGTTTAACAACATAATAAATGAGCAATTTCTACTTCCTTGCTTCATAACCGTCCCCACACCTTCGTGTATTTTTAGTTTAATTTCTGCTGTGTGTACTTGTTGTGTACAATTTTCTACTTTGCTAACAATTCTGCCCGCTCTGCAGCATTTTCTTCGCATGCTTCTGCTCAATTTAAGTAACAGTTCCTTTTTAGCTTAGCGTTCCTATCCCATTTCAACAGTTATACTTTGATTAAAGATGCCATAAAACAAGGTAAGGAAAAATGGCATAAAGCAGTCGGTAACTAACAAACTACGAGATTCACTCCATTAGTCATCCGAGCAGGACCATTATATTTGTGTCCAGAATTATGCAACAGATCATTTCAGTGTATGTGGCGTTTCATCTAAGCGACACTTCTCTTGCAAGTAAGCTTTATTTGTTTTACTCGCAAGAGTGTTTTAATAACAGAGTGCACGGGGGTAGAAAATCAGTCCATCTAAACTGTGAGATGTTAGACCCACTGTCACACGCTAGCACCAAGTATTTCATAATATTATTGGCAGTGCTCCAGAATGTCATCGGAAAGTGGTTCAAATAAATTAGCACAGTTCTTTTAGCCAGATCTGCTATCTACATCAGTCCCAAATACAGCCTCCTCGAAGATGCGACTGTGGATGACACATTTAACTGTTATCGTGGCTTGTGGTGCGGATCGTCTCAGTTCCTCTTCTTCCCTTTCGGCACAGGGCGAGAGGTCCCCACCAAGCAGGACGATATTTTGCGAATGACGAGGTACAGTACCAGCAGCGCCGCTGCCAGCGTGGCCACCACGAAGGCAGCGACATCTAGCAGCAGGTACTGGTACCAGGACAGGTCCAGTGCGGCGGACCTGAGGTGCGGCGCCCCCCGGTGCCTGATGACGTACTCCACCCAGTACACCGCCTCCTCTAACGGCGGCCGGGGGCGGTCCCGGAACAGCCGAGATAGGTGCTTGGCGCGCTCGTAATACCTGAAACAAGAGGAAGGACAGAGCATAGTTAGAACAACATCTGACAACACAATACTTCGGAGAAATTATCTACTCTCCAGATCCTAAAAACAAATTGTCGTCACTAGGTAAGAGACAGCTACATAATTGTGCGCAGCGGATAACGATACGCGTTCAGTATTTGAACCTTGCGATGAACCTGACGACTTACGGCTTCTCCTGACTTCTTTAGAGTCCTATATATAACGAACAGATAGGCAACTGGAATTCTGAATACGAGGCAAATAAAACTGGCCGCTTATTTCCAGAAGACAGAAAATAAGACGAAAAACTGACAGTTATTACTCATTTACTTTGCTCGATTTACTTTCATCTGATGTTTAATTCATTTATCCTAGTGTGAGTCAAGTATTTCAGTGCCTTCACAGAAAAACATTTGCGAAATTGTTTACCTGGCTGCACGTTCAGAGACCTTGAATAGTTACAATTGAAAGAAAAACAGTCCTCGGTCACTATTTTTAACAAATTAAGCTGGTTTCAACACTGCTAGGAGTGTCTTCCTCAGAATTTAAATCAGAGAATGGTCTATATTCTATAACATGGTCACAGAATTATGACTAAAAACGTATGATAGCGTTAAGTATTTTATGAATGACATATACGTACTGCCAGTCTTTCACAATCATTCCATAGTTATACCATATTATACGATTTTAGTCATAATTCTGCGACCATGTTATAGAATATAGACCATTTTCAATTTAAATTCTGAGGAAGACACTCCTAGCACTGTTGAAACGAGGCTAATTTCTTAAAAATAGTGACCCAGGGCTGTTTTTCTTTCAATTGTGAAAATATCTGCGGTTGCCTGCGTGTAACATCATAGTACACAGGCATGAAACTCTCCATCCGAAGTAAATTTTTGGACGTGGGTTCTTGAGGGCTCCAAAATATCGCATGGGGAGAGTTCGCGACTGCATGGAGGGTGTGTGCGGGCGATGTATCCCCAAGCTTGTTTTCGAATATGCAGCACAAGTCTCGATGGAAAGCTGGAAAGCTCTTACTCACACTCCACGCGATTTCTGTACTTTTGGAGCCCTGAAGAAAGACACTGGTGCCTGTGGATTTGCTTCAGACAAAGAGCTGCACTGAAGAGTCAGTTTTAATTACAGCTTTATTTATTTATTTATTTAAAGCTGGCTTGACTGGGATGTTCTTAGCTAACCTCTGCTTTTTTTATCGTTCGAGTGGCGTCAGATGGCGGTCGGTCGCACTCTGACATGGAACAAGTCACAAATGAAGCATAAGAAATGCAGTCCTATGCCAGATGGCTATTGTATCCCCAGGATGTCCGCAACTGATGGTGAACCGCCGTCAAAAGATGCATCAATCTCAGAGGACCTGCTGTTGAACGTGAATCTTTCTCCACCTCCCTCAATGGTTTGTCTTCCCACAGCCTGTATCGTATTCTCCTCCACCATCTGCGCCCTCTGTTGACAAGCCGCCTAAGGAGGTCACCGACACGTGGGAGTTTCTTGATGAGTCTACCACTGGACAACGCGCTGCTTCTGTTTCTTTGGCGGATGACGTAGTGAAGGAATTGGAATGGGTTGTAAATTCTGTGGGTAGGAGCGTTCCACAAATTGTGTGCCTCTTACTACCTCATCACAGGAACCACCGCGCTTCAATTGTCTATTGCTGCCTGCACTAGCTGACTACCACTGGTAGACCCCACGCCTCGACTACAGGAGTGCCGGAACAGACATATCACCTAGCTACGGCCTATGTCAGCACTGCCTCTGCCCTAAATAAACTGGAGGTGCTCCACGATACACTTCGAGTGGCGGACTGAGACGTGGCTCTCTTACAAGAAGTGCATATACATGGTTTCGTTAACCAATTTGGGAACATTCCTTTCGTCTCCCATGAGTTAGATACCGGTAGCTGTGTGGCGATCCTCATACATGAAGAATTACCAGTCGACGACGTGTAATATCTTCTAGACACGAGGAGCATACGTCTCACACACTTCTGTGTCCCAATTATTAACAAATGTGCTCTTTGAGGATCGTGGAAGAGTAGGAAATGCTCAACCTTCTTTCTGGCGGCAGTCTTACCTCATTTTGTGGGGCAGCAATTCCACCCTCCACCCCAAGGATCAGCTGCTGCATCATTCGCCTTGCACAGAGCTGGGCAGGATCGACGGCCGTCTCCGACTTGTGGACGCGTCGGAACAAGTTCAAGACGACCACCTCAGTTTCACGCAGTACACCACACCTGCTTCCAGTAGCCTTGGTCGCTTTTATACCTCTCGCTCGCTGGTGGGAGAAACCCATCTGGATGAGATCTGCCCCATCACGCTTTTACGATCATGCAGTGTGTGGCCACACGTTCACACTTGACCACCAGAGGATGTGGCATGGAAGGGGTATTTGGAAGCTGAATGTGGTCCTACTAGCGTTTTCCAACGGTCGGCAGCTTATCGAGGTGACTTGAGATTCATGTGGTCGCTGCGATAGTGCTTATGCATCCCTGTTGTTTGATGGCGTATAGTACAGACTTGACAGTTTGGAGGAGGCAATCCCTGAACTATTATTACCACCTTGAAGGGATGATGGTGCTAGGACATAGTTATAACCAAATGTTTTTGGGAACTGTTTTGATGTACCACCTTCTAGCAGACGGTACTGGGCTTTGATTCACTGATGATGATGGCAGACAGCACCTTCTGCAGCACTGGACGTGCCCTTCACGTCCATTACGTTATGTGGTACACTAACAACCCCCATGCACAGCTGTTACTGAAGAAGTCTCTTGTCTCACGTTACCAGAGGAGGAGGCATTGGCATTGTAGGCACCAGTAACACAGGATGAAGTCCTCCATGCTATCCAAGTCGGAGCTGCAAGCAAGTCACCTGACACTGACAGCATCCCTCTCGAATTTTAACGTGCTTTCCAACATTACTAAGCGCACACCTTATCTGTGGAGGACTGATGTCCCCTATGGTGTCTCCAGTGCCTTTCTGCAGGATCTCATTGGCCCTGTTCACGAACCCCATTGAGTTTCACACACGAGCTTAAAAAATTGGAGTACAGCGCTGCTGCTAGAGACCTGATTGCCCTAGCTCGAGCTCAACATTAGCGAGCAACTTTGGCATCCTTAACCTTCAGCCAGGCAGCTGATCAAATCGATCAGTCTTTTCTTACAACTGACCTCTGTTGAGGTGGTCACACGTCGCATGCACAGCACAGCCTCATGGCACCAGTTCCTTCACAGTGGAATAATATGTGCGACGTCATACGTTTTACAATTTGTACCACCAGTTCCTTCACATGCTCCATGCCTGCAAATTTAGCGCAAAGTGCTTCTTCCTGCACAGAACAATGAATCCTGCCCATAATTCATTGCAATTGTTTGCTCTTTAATTATCAAGTAAATCTTAAAACTCTTTTGGCATTTTGTTTTAATGTAATTCCATAGCAAATGTGCAGTGCATGTTGATTATGCAACTGTATGTAGGCTGGTTTGGGGTATAAAAGGACCAAACTACAGGGTCATCAGTCCCTCAGCTGTATCTCATAATGTTGTTGTTGTGGTCTTCAGTCCTGAGACTGGTTTGACGCAGCTCTCTATCTCATAATAGGTATAGATAATTCTTAGACTTCTTTTCTATCGTTCCTGTTCATTTTTAAAGGTTTGTGACGACAGACTATTTGCTCCAGACACCCACTGGACCTGTGACCTTCTTTTATGACACAAACAAACAGCAAACAAACAAATTGCAAAGGGTAAGGAACCACGTTTCTACTGACCTGAAGAAAGTTATGCCGACAGAAGAATGTCATGCCACGGTGCTTAATCAAGCGTCCTGTTGTAGTGAGTACTACTGAGTAGTGCCAGACAAAGCCTAGAGAGGCCGGATGCCAGTCTGTACACACCTCGCACATTGGGGTCGTGTGCAGTTTGGCAGGCCATGGCCAGCCCTGATCTACTGGATAACTTTGGAAGCCTCATGAGGCCCTTTGTGGGTGGGCTGTTGTCTGTATCAACGTAGCCTCTCCAGACGATTTTAGTGAGATACAGGAAGACCGTGCAGAACGTTGACAGATGGTGCAAGGACTGGCAGTTGGCTATGAAGGTAAGTGAACGTAACTTAATGTGCATAAAAAAGACGAAGAGAGTCTCTAGCGCTCGATTACTCCACCAGCAATGTATCACTGGGACCAGCATGTATCATAAAAATACTTAGGAGTAAATGTTCGGAGCGAGCTGAGGTGAAATGACCACATAAAACAAACTCATAGAAAAACGGATGCCAGGTTGACATTCATTGCAAGAATTTCAAACGTAGTTGTACCACTGAATAACGAATTTACTAAATTCTCGTTCTACCGATTCTTGACTATTGTTCCTAAGTCTTGGAGGTTTACCAAGTAGGATTAATAGACCGAGTGCATTACTCATATGCTCAAAAAACTCAAGTGGCAGAAGCTACAAGGTAGGAGTTGCACAGTTCGGAGAGGTTTATATTTGAATTTCCGAGAGAGTGTTGCTTCCTTCCACATATATCTCGCGAAATGATGACGACGTGAAAATCATTCAACTACATGCCATACGGGGTTTAATGAACTGTCATTCTTCACAGGCAACATTCCCCACTGGAACAGGCTCTGAGCTCTATGGGACTTAACTTCTGAGGTCATCAGTCCCTTAGAACTTAGAACTACTTAAACCTAAGGGCATCACACACATCCATGCCCGAGGTAGGATTCGAACCTGCAACCGTTGCGGTCGCGCGGTTCCAGACTGTCACTGGAACAGGAAAGGAGTGGAAAGTCAGTGGCAGCAGAAGTATCATTCGTCACAGACTGCTAGGTGGCTTGGGGTGTATGGAGGTGTATGTAGATATCCAGATCTCATAATGTTATCGCATTTGGGAGGATGGTTATCGTTTAAGCCCCATTTTCTAGGCGCTGTTCCATCACTTGCCTCTCTCTGTGTTCCCTCGGTGTTACTTATTTCGACTTTCGCAACAGGAAACTCGTACAGAATTAGAAAATATTTCGTTACAGACAAGTGTGAAGGGGTGCCAGATTGGAGGCGGCTCACCTCGGGTCGTTGAGCAGCTGGTTGAGGGCGGTGGCCAGCGTCCCTCGGCTGAGGTCTCGGTAGAGCAGCTTGAGGCCGCTGCCGCCGGCCACGACGCGGTCCGCGTTGAGGAACTGGTCGTCGAACATGGGCATGGCGAGCATGGGCACGCCCGCCGCCACCGCCTCCTGGGTGCCCATCAGGCCGGAGTGCGTGATGAAGACGCGCACGTTCGGGTGGTCTGCAAGCGGGAACACGTTCACTGACCAACTGGACCAAGTTGCAGCGACTTTTAACAGACACCTCTTACATGTAACAACACAATATGGTTTTATATTATACAGATTATAGGGTGCAGTTGGTGAACCAAGGGAACATATTAAAAATGTCATTCCATAAATATTTAAGCAACTAGAACTAGCAGCAACAACCTTCACCGAAATTAATAAATCTCTAAAAAACCAAAAGCTCCTGTGATGTCGATAGAATTTTAAACAGAATTATAAAAACGTCTTTACACTTCAGAAATAAAGTTCTTAATAAGACGTGTAATGCATCTCTGGCAAAGGAAAATTTTCCAGACACCTTGAAATATTCCATCTTTAAACCTCTTCATAAGAAAGGTGCCAAGAAAGACACAGTTATCGCCCAGTTTCCTTACTGACGACTTTTTCCAAAAAAATCGAAAAAGTAATTTACTCATGAGTTGGCTAACAGTTAATTCGAAACAATTAACTTAGCACATCAAAATTTAGATTCCAGAAGGGTGGCTCGACTTCGAATGCTGTTTATACATTCACTCATCAAAGCCTTACATAATAAAATATCCTCTTTTGCTATTTTTTGTGCTCTTTCCAGACAATGTTACAGAGACTGCGTCTTAGTGTGCACTGTACCATGCAGCCACAGTTACAGCATGTGTGGAAAATGTTTCCATCTGCCTCAGTGCATACATGTAGCATATTCTGTCAGTGCATACATGTAGCATATTCTGTCTCACACATTCAGATGGAAAGTGTCAAAGTCAGCATGAATACACTCCTACAGTGTCTCCATATCCTCAGTGGGCTCTGCATACACAATATTTATGAGACAGAGTATGATTGAATAAATGGTCTCTAGCATGGAAACTATGCATTTCCAGACATAAGTTCTCTAGACTTTTTTGTTTTGTATCCTCTCATCGATCAATCCCTAGACTATGTACATGGTGGAAAAAATCATCCTCTATATCTCAATGGTCTTCCACGAAACATTAAAAAAGACGAACAGATACTTTTTGCATACAGTGCTAGTGTTACGATAAACCCCACTGGAGGAACAGCAACAGCAGAATTATTAAGTTGTTGTCATAAAAGTGACTCTCTCCAAATTTTAAAAAAAGGAACATTATATTCAGTTCTGTGCAACAGATACAGTCAAACAAAAACTGATGTAGCATATAAGCAGGATTCAGTAAATATGGTAGGATGCTCCAAAATTCTGGGTTTAGATGTTGATTGCAACTTGAACTCGAAGAAGTATGTTATTAAATTTCTCAAGTAGTTAAGTTCAGCTAATTTTGTTCTTTGTATAATTGCTAATCTCAGAAACATATTAATTAATCTCATGACATAGCTTGCAAAATATTGACCGTGCAAAAGTGAGCAGTAAGAATAGTACGTGGTGTTCACCCATAGACGTCATTTAGGTATCTTTTCCAAGATCTAAGCATTTTAACTGTGCCATCTCACTTCATATATTCTGTAATTACATTCATCATAATTAATCCAGCACAATTTAAGAAGAACAGTGAGATCCATACCTACAACACTTGATGGAAAATGACCTTTATTATCTATGAGTAAAGATGTCAGTGGCTCAGAAAGCTGTTCAGTGTCCAGCAACAAACTTCTTAGCCTAGTTACATAAAATGTCTGGCAAGTAGCAAAGAAATTTGTATAGCTAACCTACAACCATTTTTCCAGAAAAACACAGATAATTAAAGGAAAAAATTAAAATAAATCATAAACTATCAATAATATTACTAGAAAAATCTACATAAATGTATTCTAAATTCAACACATTAATCAATTAATATCAATCAGTAATACAAAAATATTTTATCCACATGATCCTTTCATATGAATATGGACAAATAATCTTATGAAACTACCCACACTGGCTCCAAACACCAATCTGAACTCAGATCATGTAAAAATTTAAAGGTCAAACAGAACAAATCGATGGGCTCCTGCACCCAAAATATTTCTTTATCCAACATTGAGGTCGCGATTATCTTTGTCAGTATGAGCTCTTGAAAACAATTAAACTGTTATCCATAAGGTAACTTAATCTTACGATCATAACTTATCGATCATGAAACAAATATAAATCTATGATTTAATAATGAAGAATTTATTTATTCTCCATGTCACTTGAACAAAATATTATCATTAAATATAGAAAGAGCAACCAAAACTATATAAAAGTAAAATGTTAAGCTCTATAGGGGCTCTTCATTCTAAAGATAAATTTAAGCCTTTTGACTTTATAGTTACATTCAAAAATTTACTAAGAGACAATTGATTTCTCATCAAACCATTCATTCCACCCATTAATTGAGAGACTAATGATTATGCTACCTTTGCATAGTCAAAATACTGTGGCTTTTTTAAAACAAATACTCAGTGAGCAGGCCAAACATCGAAATATTATCAAGAGAACATTTTTCTTAATAAACTAGATATCTTAGAAAACGATTAACATATCATTTCTACAAATAACTTAACATTAGTTATGACACAATAACTATAAGTTATTTGTAAATCAACCTAAAATGAGACAATCAAAATAAATGCTAAAATTTCATAAATCCTGATACAAAAGGTACAACAAATTAAATCTACTCTAACACATTTAATGTAATATTTCATAAATCACTTACATTACCAATAAACTATAATAATATAATACAATATATTATTTATATTAAATAATTAAATAAACAGAAACTCAACAGAATAAAATCTATAATCAAGACATTCTGATTTGCACAGTAAAACTTTCATGGTAAGTGAAGTATTTTACTAATAAGTTACATCTTGAATCTCTACCTAGATACACTTTCCAACACATCTACTGTGATATAACTTATTTCATCTGCATTGAAGCTATCTTAAAAATTCTACTAGAATAGCCCTTAATTAGAGCAAAAAGCGATGTGTACACACCTCAAAGCCAATATCAATTAAATTAACTAAATAACATCACTATCAAATCCACCTTCATTAACAGTATTTCACCATCAAATCCTTTATAAGTAAAAATCTATATTGTATTTAAGTGTAATTCCACGAGTAGGAACAGAACATCCCCCTATGTGTTCATTGTATTAATACTAATAGTATGTACATGTCCTGTAAACTTACTCATTACACATTGTTTCAATGAAAAAGGTCATTCGAATCATGTATCGAAAATGCAATGAAATAACTAACTTGCCACATGAAGATGCAAATAGACTCAACTTTGCAATCTGCCCAGTTGCCTTATTCAGTGCACAATGTCGGAAAACAACGAAAGACGCAGAGTATGGTGTTGCTGTTATGGAAACATAGGAACTTCGGTGGATGTCTGCCCAAGAATTTCATTCTCATGTCACTAATGATGAAATTCCAAGGTGGTATGGAGTTGAACCAATGGTTGAAAACCAAGGGGAAACCATCTTCATCGGTATCGACACACACGTAGAGCAGATCAAGAAACAACAACAAATCGTTTGTTTTCGCTGAAAGAGAACTGTAAACGACGTATCGGGAGAACGAAGCAACGATGCGGAGATACTTTTCATATTGACCTCAAGAGGGCGGGTTTCCAGCCGTAAGAAGAACAAGATGGCGCCACATGAAGACTGGGAGCCAGAAGAGCAGAGCCCGCTACATTGCGGGAGAAACGATGAAGAAGAAGAAATATATATGACGAAGGTCACTAATACTACACATATTTCTATAACATTCTTCTCTCTTTCTTTATACACCCTGAGAGCTACGATTCGTTATAGCACGGGTCAACAACAAGAAATACTTTTCGATAAATGTGACTTACTTGTATATGTAGCACAACGACATCTTGGCAACAGGAAGATAGCGTACAATGTTGACTGCACAGAGTGTCACAAGAAAGCCCAGATCAATCGTAAGAGCAAGTACTCATTTACCGACACAACATGAAAAAGCGTCTGAAAGGCAAAGTTGAGAAATTCTGAAGCGACCAATAGAGCTAACCAAATGGGTGAGCCAGGACGTATGACATCATCGCTGCATCACTGTACCAGGCCACACAAGCGCATGTAGCATAGACACTACTGCTGTCTGCCTGGATTTCTGTTCAATTGTGGAGGTCCAGTGAAGAGGGGAGGCTTCTGTTGGTCGACACTGTGCTTGACTACTCGCCTTTAGACTTCCTTGGAGCACCATATCCTGTTGGAGGGACATTGTCTGCTATGAGTTGCAGAGCTGTAGTGCGTACTACTGAGTTGAGACTGATGGGGTACTGTGACTGTCACCAACCAGCTGGACTTCTAGAGGCCTGACCAGTAAAAGATCGTCATCTGTCATCCTGAGGGTAAGCCCTTTCTTCCTGGTATCTGCAGCAGGCACGATGCTGCCAGCATCTCTGTCCTCAAAGGAGGCTGCAGCCTTCGTCTGCACAACTACACACACTCCGAGCATGGCTGGAGGGTGCCACACCTGGGCACTGCGACTTCAACAAGAATGTTCTGGAGATCAATTAGCAGAGTTTGCATGCTACCGTCCTGCCTGTGTTGGTGGCACTACTGGGATCGTAGTCCACTTGGGACGCAACAGTTGCCACTTCGAGCTTGCAAAGCGTGTATGGATCAGCATTTACTGGCCTGATGTGCGCTCCAAAAGCACGCGTAAGGTGCCGAGTTCCGGGAAAAGACCTCTGTGTACTTCTGATTAATACATATATATTCTTAATGCTTTCGAGCATCTGACAGATCTTCGCCACAGTCACACACGGCAGAAATCAGACGACTGTGGGTAATATGGACTGGCCCTCTACAGCGTATAAATGTGCAGGGAATCGGCAACAGTGTTCACCATGCTAACGCGCCGTGGTGCTTCGGATGTCCTCACACTGCCTGAGTCGAACCCACTCGCCTTTCTGCAAACAAGTCCATTTCCCGTATTTAAGTTCGCGACACGACTGGACGAACCTATCTGCCCTCTCACTCTGTGCTGTTTGGCATGTGTTTGCCTATCGGTAGGTTCTTGGCGGTCGATGGTCTGCATGTCGTGCACCACTGGGAGGATGGAGATACCAGTCAGGACGGTCGTTACATGGGGGACTGCAGGACGATAACAAGGAAGCGCAAGCTGTATGTATAGCAGGATGTGACTGACGTGGAAATTTGCAGTAGTTACCAGGATTAAATCTGTGGAGACTTTGAGTCACCAACTTCAGAGAGGACTGAGGCCTGTACAACATGGATCGTGATGGGATATTGCTTTCTGTGTGATGGGGAAGGTAGTAACAGCCTCTTGTTTTTTTGGTAGAGAAGGCTCGAGACAATGCACTGTTACGTGGGAGTCTTTCTGAGTAATTCCATATGTAAGTGAATTTGCTGTTCTTGTTGTCATTGTGTTTTACCGCAAACACAATGTATGGTATAGTTGGTTTTTGCCTTGTCACTCCCTAAGTACCTTTCACATAACGATGAGACGTTATTGGTGATTATTTACCTATCGCATTAGTACCTGTGCTGTGGTGTAAGTATAAAGTGCACAGGGCTGTGATGTGGGAACTTGGTTATAGTGCATTATTTATATCAAACCATTTTCACCAACTGCGGAATGCTAACTGTGTCATTGGACCTCATGCTGATTTTGCTGTATCCTGCTGGGGAGCAGGAACTCTATTGTAGAGTATCTACCTGTTATCTGTGTGGACAATAAACAGAAAGGTCAGAACAAGTAAAGGCAGCTAGGCAAGTGGAACTGTACCATACATGACAGAAGATGATCTTTACATTCTATATTAATGTGCTTTTAATATTATTGTATGAATATTATTGTATGAAGATGTAGTTTTGAAATTTAGTAGTGCTACTGGTTGTTTCATATTTTAGTAACGGAATTGCTGATCTTAAGCGAACATTTTCAAATAAGAGTGTAGGGGGCCCTATGTACAAAATTATAAAATCGAGGTGTGTGGATACAGAACGACTGGAAGTAACTGACAGGTTCACGCTAAAATCTTTGTTGGAATGGTTCTGAGTTGGGTTCGATTTGGAACCATATATGTCCTGTCAGTATTGTGGGGTTGTTATTGTCACTATGAAATGTGGGCTAACTTATGTGTCTGCAATTAATGTTAGGGAACTAGTATGGTATTGCTTCAGAATTTAAATGGAGCTGACACGTGATGAACTATATCTTTCTATAACAGCTTATTGCTCAAAAAGTAATCCTGCTCCGTAACCTACTCGTGTCAGTGTTTCTATGAAGGTTTTTTGAGGATTTTGTTATCATACAGGGACAGGTAAAATAATGTGAAGAGTGGTAGTAACGGGATGGTTGTGTGATGGTCAACAACGCAGGTGAGGCACGTGTCGCGCTGGACTGTGCAAGTTCGGCGCGGACTAGACATCAGTGCAACTTGCTACGAATAGTTCACACTTCGTATTTGCATTCAGAGGCCGAAGTCGACTTACAATGAAAGATTTGTTGGGGGCTGATTGTGGGGGCCCGATTAGCTGGAGCATCAGTAACCGAGACAGCCAAATTACTGAATGTTTCAAGAGCAACTGCCTCAACAGCCATGACAACCTACACAAAACATGGAAAGGCATCATCGCGAGAACGTAACAGTGGGGGCAAATCAAAAGCAAATGACAGACATCTTCGTACGCTAACACGAATTATGTCAAACCAACACAAAACTACGGCAGCTAAAGTGACTCCAGAGTTCAATAGCCATCTTCGAGATCCCGTACGTATCTACACTGTCCACCGAGAATTCCATAAAGCGAATATTCGTGGACGAGCTGCTATACCGAAAACAGCAGCGCAAAGAAGCGTAAAACATGGTGTCAGGAGCATAAATCCTGGACGGCTGATCAGTGGGAACATGCTATATGGGGCGACGAGTCAATGTTTTCGTTATTTCCAACACTGGGCCGTGTTTACGTCTGGAGAATGCTAAAAGAAGCTTACTATACCAATTGCTTGATTCCAGCGGTTAAACATGGAGGTGGAAGTGTGATGGTGTGGGCAGCCATATAATGGTACTCCGCTGGTGCCATCATTAGTCTCAAAGGCCGTGTTACAGCAAACGATTATGTGAAGAGTTTATGTGATCGGGTGCACCCAGTGAGTCAAATGTTGTTTTCCGACAATTATGCCATATTTCCGGACAATAATGCACCCATTCACACAGTCAGGACAGTACAATCGTGCTGCGAGGAGCATGCAACTGAACTGCAGCTTCTTCCCTGGACAGCATAGTCCCCGGACTTGAACATTATCGAACCCTTGCGGGCAGTATTGGAGCGCCGATTCCGGAGCAAATTTTTGCCTACCTCGTCGCTATAGGAGTTAGAAGAGGTTCCGATCGAAGAATTGCATAACATTCCACTGAAGACTATACAATCATTATATGTCAGTATTCCAAGAAGAATCACAGCTGTATTATGGGGATCTAACCCTTATTAATAAACAATTCTCAAGTAAGTACAAGTGTTCACATTATTTTGCCTAACCCCTGTACTTCATAGATTTAATGTTACTCTTTTAATAGATGTCACCCTGTATTCATTTTCCGAGTTCGGTTTAAGTAATTAAAGTTCCATGGCACAGTACGCAAGACTCGTGGGGACGTTATGTACTTACACTCCTGGAAATGGAAAAAAGAACACATTGACACCGGTGTGCCAGACCCACCATACTTGCTCCGGACACTGCGAGAGGGCTGTACAAGCAATGATCACACGCACGGCACAGCGGACACACCAGGTGTTGGCCGTCGAATGGCGCTAGCTGCGCAGCATTTGTGCACCGCCGCCGTCAGTGTCAGCCAGTTTGCCGTGGCATACGGAGCTCCATCGCAGTCTTTAACACTGGTAGCATGCCGCGACAGCGTGGACGTGAACCGTATGTGCAGTTGACGGACTTTGAGCGAGGGCGTATAGTGGGCATGTGGGAGGCCGGGTGGACGTACCACCGAATTGCTCAACACGTGGGGCGTGAGGTCTCCACAGTACATCGACGTTGTCGCCAGTGGTCGGCGGAAGGTGCACGTGCCCGTCGACCTGGGACCGGACCGCAGCGACGCACGGATGCACGCCAAGACCGTAGGATCCTACGCAGTGCCGTAGGGGACCGCACCGCCACTTCCCAGCAAATTAGGGACACTGTTGCTCCTGGGGTATCGACGAGGACCATTCGCAATCGTCTCCATGAAACTAGGCTACGGTCTCGCACACCGTTAGGCCGTCTTCCGCTCACGCCCCAACATCGTGCAGCCCGCCTCCAGTGGTGTCGCGACAGGCGTGAATGGAGGGACGAATGGAGACGTGTCGTCTTCAGCGATGAGAGTCGCTTCTGCCTTGGTGCCAATGATGGTCGTATGCGTGTTTGGCGCCATGCAGGTGAGCGCCACAATCAGGACTGCATACGACCGAGGCACACAGGGCCAACACCCGCCATCATGGTGTGGGGAGCGATCTCCTACACTGGCCGTACACCTCTGGTGATCGTCGAGGGGACACTGAATAGTGCACGGTACATCCAAACCGTCATCGAACCCATCGTTCTACCATTCCTAGACCGGCAAGGTAACTTGCTGTTCCAACAGGACAATGCACGTCCGCATGTATCCCGAGCCACCCAACGTTCTCTAGAAGGTGTAAGTCAACTACCCTGGCCAGCAAGATCTCCGGATCTGTCCCCCATTGAGCATGTTTGGGACTGGATGAAGCGTCGTCTCACGCGGTCTGCACGTCCAGCACGAACGCTGGTCCAACTGAGGCGCCAGGTGGAAATGGCATGGCAGGCCGTTCCACAGGACTACATCCAGCATCTCTACGATCGTCTCCATGGGAGAATAGCAGCCTGCATTGCTGCAAAAGGTGGATATACACTGTACTAGTGCCGACATTGAGCATGCTCTGTTGCCTGTGTCTATGTGCCTGTGGTTCTGTCAGTGTGAACATGTGATGTATCTGACCCCAGGAATGTGTCAGTAAAGTTTCCCCTTCCTGGGACAATGAATTCACGGTGTTCTTATTTCAATTTCCAGGAGTGTAGATAGCGCTGAGATGGCCCTCCTAGCCATCGATTCCACATTTAGTGATTACAATTGCAAAAACGCTGCTACGTCAGATCGTTTTAGTCATTGCAACAGGCCAGTTGACAAATAGTACTCGTCAGGTTATCTTTAAGTGAACGGTACAATAATTATGGTACAGTATTCCTAATATTACCAGTAAATGCTAACTAAGAAACATTATTATACAATTTGTTACATACTTCAGATGTCTTTGACATCCACACGTTATCGTGGTTCCGTCACTGTGTCTTTATTTTAACTACATTCTACTACTGTTCTTCGAGTGATAACGGTTGATTGTACTACATTTGACTCGTTATTAGATTTGATTTTCAGATTGCCTTCACTTTCTGTAGAGCCGCGTCTGTTAATACTAGATTTCTTAAACCCCTTAAAATTCATAAATTATTTCTGCATTTCCGTTATTTCGTACAAGACACACTGTAGTACTATTGTGTACAGTTACAACAGTACAAAAACAAACATGCGTAAGCTGTTCCTAGTTATGCTTGCATTGATACATGTTCCTTTCCTTGTACCATCCTGTCTGCTGTACGAGAAATTACAGCCAAACAAGACGCATATTTTGACCTTACGTCAAAACTCTAAACATAACGTAGTTATATCAGTTTATCCCCATTTTGATGACTGTTTCATCGGTAAATAAACAGGTGTTTACACGTCCTTTGCATTCGCCGGCACACTGCAATTCTTCGGTGACACCAGTGACACTGTACAGGGGAGAGCCAGCCTAGTAATGTATGTGCGTTAGTGGTCTTGCGTAATCTCTGATTATTTCGTAATATTTTGTGTGTCTATCTTTTTATTGACTGATAATTTGAATGAAGTCGTCGGATCTCTAGCACAGAGAGCGGCAATATCGCGGAATGATAGCTCGTAATCTCGACAGGAGCAGATGCTGCCACTGTGGAATTCGAACACGTACTGCTGGACGCATCTCCTTCATACACGAAGCGTAACACGGCCTTCTAGCAAGCAAACAACATTCAAATGGTCTTTATGAATACGAAAACCGCTGCGTAATGTTTCCTTATATGCAGAATGTAGATAGGGTCACTTCCACCTACTGCGTGCAGTTAATAATCATTTGCATATCCAAACATGTAGTATACAAGGTGGTGCCAGTTCGACTTTTCTTGCATGACTCCTTTGTAGTGTCATGCCTAGCAGCGTATAGACGGAGGGAACGGGAGGTAGAGAGAGAGACAGAGAGAAAGAGAGGGAGAGAGAGAGAGAGAGAGAGTGAGGGAGAGAAAGAGAGAGAGAGAGGGTGAGGGAGAGAAAGAGAGAGAGAGAGAGAGAGAGAGAGAGAGAGAGAGAGAGAGAGAGAGAGAGAGGGGGGGGGGGGGGTTGAGGGAGGGAAACAGAGAAACGGGGAGGGAAGGAGAGAAGTTCTGAAACAATAGTTAATACAGATCTCATAATGTACCAGTTAATACTAAAATTACAGAATAAGCGAATGTAACTGAATGTTAAACAGTGAAAAGAGTGTGTTGAATTTATCATCTTCATTCTGTCTATTTGGGTAGGGTTGTGGTTGACAAACCGCGGTACACCTACAGCATATGGCTCATTGTCCCACGGGGTGTGGCTCATTCACAAAGTACCACGTGTGGGCGTGCACCTAAAGTGCGGCTGAAACTTGGTGGCCCATGGACAGAAGTAGTTTGTCGGCCTGAGAGAGTCCATTAACTTCGTTGTAGACGTTACGTCTCGTCTAAATCAGCTTACCCTTCGCCAGCAAGAGTATTTGGCATTGTTAAAACTTCACTTGCCCTTGCTGACCAAGAGTGGCTGGCGTTGGTGGGCAAGAGTTGAAGGTACGTTTAACGCTAAAAGTCTTTCTTTTTTGCAAATTTACCTGTAACAGAGTGAAAACTACCTCCACTTCGCAGATGAAACACAACAAATAGTTCTAGTATTGCGGAATCTCCGATGAACTTCTAAATTGGCACATAAACCCGGAAAGCTTCCCATTTATATACGAAGATATTAACTGTTCTCGAAAGAACAGGTATCATTGATGACCGTGCAGCTTCTCTAGAATAAATGATAAGTAATTGAAACCCTCAGCTGCCGACAGGTGTTGTTAATATACCTTGACGGGGACAGCTGAAAATGTGTGCCCCGACCGGGACAGGAACCCGGGATCTCCTGCTTACATGGCAGACGCTCTATCCATCTGAGCCACCGAGAACACAGATGAATAGCGCGACTGCAGGGACTTATCCCTTGCACGCTTCCCGTGAACAATTCGAGAACTGCTACTATCTTCATATATAGTTGAATGGCCATCCGGCCACTGCAAGTCGTCTGTGCGAGTGCGCACAGATTGCCTGAACTATTTACGGAAACCGTCAAGTTAAGTGGGCGCGAGTAACGAGTGGATGGGCAAAGTATCTGTTAGGTACATTACGTATGTAGATTGTGGACAGTTGGGAATGTCGGTCTCACGGGAAGCGTCCCTGCAGTCGCGCTCTTCGTCTGTGTTCTCGGTGGTTCAGATGCCATTTAAGCAGGATATCCCGGGTTCGTGTCGCGGTCGAGGCACACAATTTCATCTGCCCCCATCGAGGTATGTCAACAACACCTGTCGGCAGCTGAGAGTTTCAGTTAATTATCGTTTCCCTTTTACTTTCTACAGTAATAGTTGAAAAATATTGGTACCGGGTCGTGAAAATGGGATACTCATTGATGGGTATGCTGGTGGACGTAGATAACTTGAGGAAGGTATTTCTCATTCACTATTTTCAAACATCCCCACGAAACATGGGGCGTGCCAAGTTGGGTGGATGAGTACCCCGAGCGTACGTAAGTACACTGAGATGACGAAAGCCGTGGGATAGCGATAAGCACGTATACAGATGGAAGAAGCATCCCGTACACAGAGTGCAGAAGGGTAGTGCATTGTTATTTGCACTGAAGTGATTCATGTGAAAACGTTTCCTACGTAACGGTCACACGATGGGGATTAACAGGCATCGAACATGGAGTGGTAGTTCGAGCTAGATGCGTGGGACATTCAGTTTCGAGAATCGGTACGAAATTCAGTACTCTGAGATCCACTGCGTCAAGAGAGTGCCAAGTATACCAAATTTCAAGTATTACCTCTCATCACGGACAACACAGTGACCGACGGCAGCGGCGTTTCCGTAGAATTGTGCGTGAGCTTACCTCAGACATCATTGTGGAACGTACGCCGAAATATGGCATTAACGAGCTTTGCCAGCAGACGAGCTTTGCTAACACCACGACTCTGGTCGCTGCACCTCTCCTGTGCTCGTGATTATATCGGTTGGATAATAGAAGACTGAAAAATTATGGTCTGATCCGATGAGTCCCGAATTCAGATGATAAGAATTGATAATAGGGTTCGAGTGTGGCGCAGCAACCACGGAGTTATGGGTCGAAGTCGCCAAGAAGGCACTGAGCAAGCTGGTGGTGGCTGCATAAGGTGTGGACTGTGTTTACATGGAGTGAACTTGATCCTCTGGTCCAACTGAACCTGTCATTGATTGGGAACGGTTATGTGTAGTCAATTGGAGACAATCTGCAGCCACTCGTGGATTTCATGTCCTCAAACAACTATGGATTTTTATGGGTGTCAGTGCGCCATATCACTGGGTCACTACTCTTTGAAATTGTTTGAAGAACAATGTCGACAGTTCGAGTGAATGATTTGGCCAACCCAGATCACCCCAACATGAATCCCATTGAACATGTTGTGACACAATGGAGAGGTGAGTTCGTCCACAAATTTCTGCACCGGCAATTCTTTCGTAATTATGGACGTCTGTATAGATAGTATGACTAAGTATTTGTGCAGGAGGGCTTACGACTTTTTGAGTCGCTGTCATATCCAGCTGCTGCACTACACCAGTCAAAAGGTGGCCCGACACGTCAGGAGGTTTTGCATGACTTCTGTCACCACATCTACATCTACATCTACATTTGTATTCCACAAGCCACCACCAAGGTGTGTGGCGGAGGGCACTATACGTGCCACTGTCATTACCTCCCTTTCCTGTTCCAGTCGCGTGTGGTTCACGGGAAGAACGACTGCCGGAAAGCCTCCGTGCGCTCTCGAATCCCTCTAATTTTACATTCGTGATCTCCTCGGGAGGTATAAGTATGGGGAAGCAATATATTCGACACCTCATCCAGAGACTTGGACCGCAAGCTACACCGCTATGCAGAGCGCCTCTCTTGCAGAGTCTGCCACTTGAGTTTGCCAAACATCTCCGTAACGCTATCACGCTTACCAAATAACCCTGTGACGAAACGCGCCGCTCTTCTTTGGATCTGCTCTATCTCCTCTGTCAACCCGATCTGGTACGGATCCCACACTGATGAGCAATACTCAAGATAGGTCGAACGAGTGTTTTGTAAACCACCTCCTTTGTTGATGGACTACATTTTCTAAGGACTCTCCCAATGAATCTCAACCTGACACCCGCCTTACCAACAATTAATTTTATATGATCATTTCACTTCAAATCCGTACGCATACCCCCAGATGTTTTACAGAAGTAACTGCTACCATTGTTTGTTCCGCTATCAGATAATCATACAATAAAGGATCCTACTTTCTATGTATTCGCAATACATTACATTTGTCTATGTTAAGGGTCAGTTGCCATTCCCTGCACCAAGTGCCTAAACGCTGCAGATCTTCCTGCATTTCGCAACAATTTTCTAATGCTGCAACTTCTCTGTATATTACAGCATCATCCGCGAAAAGCCGCATGGTACGTCCGACACTATCTACTAGGTCATTTATATATATTGTGAAACGCAATGGTCCCATAACACTCCCCTGTGACATGCCAGAGGTTACTTTAACGTCTGTAGACTACTCTCCATTGAGAACAACGTGCTGTGTTGTGTTTTCTAAAAACTCTTCAATCCAGCCGCACAGCTGGTCTGATATTCCGTAGGCTCTTACTTTGTTTATCAGGCGACAGAGGGGAACTGTATCGAACGCCTTCCGGAAGTCAAGGAAAATAGCATCTGCCTGGGAGCCTGTATCTAATATTTTCTGGGTCTCATGCACAAATAATGCGAGTTGGTTCTCACACGATCGCTGTTTCCCATGTTGATTCCTACAGAGTAGATTCTGGGTTTCCAGAAATGACATGATACGCGAGCAAAAAACATGTTCTAAAATTCTACAACAGATCGGTCAGGGATATAGGCCTATAATTTTGCGCATCAGCTCCACGACCCTTCCTGAAAACTGGAACTACCTGTTCTGTTTTCTAATCGTTTGGAACCTTCTGCAATGTGCAGCCACGACATATCTGTGGAGTGGCAGACATTCACGTGTTTCCTGAACAAGGGCAGGAGCCTTTTCAGCAGCTGTAGGGGCAGCAGTCTCGATGATTGACTGATCTGCTCTTGTAGCATTGCCCGACAAGGTTTCGCTGTGCTGATACTGCGAATGGCGGAAAGCAATTTTAATCTTTCCAAGAGCATCTCGCTTATAGTATGGCTAAATGTATTTGGTTATCAGGAGGACGTAGTCATCGGGAAAGATATTTCTCTGGAGCGTAGCGTTCAATGGTAGTGAAAGGTGAACGATAAGCAGTTCAGTCAAGAGAGAACACAAGGTTTGGAAATTGGGTGCCACAGAAGAATGATGAAGGTTAGATGGGTATACTAAATAATTAGTGAGGGGATACTGAACGTAATTGGGAAAAAGTCAATTTATGGCACATAATGACTATAAGAAAGGCTTTGTTTACAGGACATACCGTGAGACAACAAGGAATTGTCAATTGGTAATGAAGGGTGTCAAATACCAGCAATACGCCTTATGGACTGGGGACCCCGCGGACGGAGAAGCATCGTCTATGTGCATACCTCCCAAGAGTATCGCTACGAGAGGTCCTGCTCTGTTGGCGGAGCAGACGAAGCATTCTGGGCCTGTGCCTATGGATTGGCTACTGCAATTCTATAATAACTGTCCAATATGATGGCAGATTCCTAAAATCTGTAGAAAGACAACTATTATCTCTGTACCGAAACTTAGCAAGCCAGCTTGCGATGCCAAGAACTTTAGCCCTATACCTTTATTGTGCTGTTTTTTTATGAAATCTTCGAAATAAGGTTGCTTAATCATCTCAGCCCTATCACCGAACCACAACTGACTCCACAATGATTTTATATAGAGCAAATCCTCACTCTGACACAGAATATAGAGGATGATTTTGAGCGCGGTTTGGGGGATATCTCCGCAGCTTACGATACTGTGCAGTACAATATCGTGTTGCACGAATAGTATCAATTAACAACGATATTTTGATTTTTGACACTTGTAACACCTGAAAGTAGCGTAAGGCTATATCGTGAGCAAAACCTGTTTTTAAATCAAATAACGGCTATATTTTTAAAAATCTTTGAAAAAATTAACGGAAAAACCAGACTTTACGCACTTCCTAGAAATTCTCTTTGAAGATCGTACATTTTATATCGAACTTGACGGCAAGGAAAGTAGATGGAGAATACAGATAAGCGTTCTGCCCCAAGGTAGCGTCATGGCGCCAATCTTGTTTATTGTCTAAAAGTAAATGGCAGCCACAACCTTTTAACACAAGTAGCTTCAACAATGTTATCGATATGGCGCTAATATCTCAATTCAAATGCGAGAGCTATTCAGAAAGTAGGGAACGTTTCCATCTGAAGCCGCTAGGCGCTCGCCGATCTCGTATATTTTGGTATGAGCGTGTTCGGCAGCTCAGTCGGCATCCATCCGTGACGGCGGGAACGTCTCTGCGCATCTGTTTTTTTTCGATATTCGAATTCGAAATGTGCGCTACAATCGAAAATCCCGCCAGTTGTAAGGTGCAGTCTGTGATGCGGTCTTAGTTGGCACAAAACCTAAAACCTATAGAAATTTATCGTGAACTGTGCGAAGTGTACAGAAACAACGTGATGAGTGATGGCCGAACCAACGTTCATGATGAAGAGAAGAGTGAACTCCCGAGCATTGTGACACGATCTTGTCGCTAAAGTTAATGAAACTATTCGTGAAAACCGTTGCTTCACAACAACGGAGGTTTCACTATCTTTTCCACAAGTTTCAAGGACTCCGTTGTTTGAAATTGTCACTCAGAAGCTAGGCTACCACAAATTTTGTGCACGATGGGTGCCCAAAATGCTTACAGAGCACCGTGAAGAACAGCGAATGGGGGCAACGTTGACATTTCTGGAGGCCTATCACAAACAAGGTGATTCATAACTGGATAGAATCTTAACCGGTAACGAGACTTCTGTGAAACACGTCAATTGCGAGACTAAATTACAGTGCATGGAGTGGAAGCACACAACGTCCCCCAAAAAAAACAGAAAATGTTTGCAAACCTTGTCAGCAAGGGATTTGATGGCGACAGTGCTTTGGGATAGGCAAGGTGTGCTTCTTACTGATTTTCTCCAATGTAGAGCAACCATAAATTCTGCCCGGTAGTGTCAAATTTTGCACAGCCTTAGTAGTTCGAAAGAAACGCCTAGGAAAGCTGACGTCCAAAATTTTGGTTTTGCACTACAATGCCTGACCTTACACGGCAAACCGCACTGGAGAACTCCTTAATTCATTCAGATGGGAAATTGTCCCTCATCCGCCCTACAGCTCCGATCTTGCACCAAGCGACTTCCACTTGTTTCCCAAGGCGAAGAACTGGCTTGTAACGCAGCGCTTTAATGACGACGCGGAACTCCAGGCCAGCGTGACTCACTGACTTAAGTCTGAGGCGGCAGAATTTTACGACGAAGGTCTTTCAAAGCTTGTCCACCGCTATGAAAAGTGCCTCGTATGGCTCTAATTGCCTCAAATTGTATCTATATTTCCTTTGTATGTATTAATTTTATATATTTAATCTGATTTTGTCTTTTTAACTATTTTGCATACAAAGCTACTGACATGAATAAATTAGTACTTCACGCCTAGCCACGTGGTTGGAAATACACTCCTGGAAATTGAAATAAGAACACCGTGAATTCATTGTCCCAGGAAGGGGAAACTTTATTGACACATTCCTGGGGTCAGATACATCACATGATCAAACTGACAGAACCACAGGCACATAGACACAGGCAACAGAGCATGCACAATGTCGGCACTATTACAGTGTATATCCACCTTTTGCAGCAATGCAGGCTGCTATTCTCCCATGGAGACGATCGTAGAGATGCTGGATGTAGTCCTGTGGAACGGCTTGCCATGCCATTTCCACCTGGCGCCTCAGTTGGACCAGCGTTCGTGCTGGACGTGCAGACCGCGTGAGACGACGCTTCATCCAGTCCCAAACATTCTCAATGGGCCGGCCTAGGAATGGTAGAACGATGGGTTATATGACGGTTTGGATGTACCGTGCACTATTCAGTGTCCCCTCGACGATCACCAGAGGTGTACGGCCAGTGTAGGAGATCGCTCCCCACACCATGATGCCGGGTGTTGGCCCTGTGTGCCTCGGTCTTATGCAGTCCTGATTGTGGCGCTCACCTGCACGGCGCCAAACACGCATACGACCATCATTGGCACCAAGGCAGAAGCGACTCTCATCGCTGAAGACGACACGTCTCCATTCGTCCCTCCATTCACGCCTGTCGGGACACCACTGGAGGCGGGCTGCACGATGTTGGGGCGTGAGCGGAAGACGGCCTAACGGTGTGCGGGACCGTAGCCCAGCTTCATGGAGGCCGTTGCGAATGGTCCTCGCCGATACCCCAGGAGCAACAGTGTCCCTAATTTGCTGGGAAGTGGCGGTGCGGTACCCTACGGCACTGCGTAGGATCCTACGGTCTTGGCGTGCATCCGTGCGTCGCTGCGGTCCGGTCCCAGGTCGACGGGCACATGCACCTTCCGCCGACCACTGGCGACAACATCGATGTACTGTGGAGACCTCACGCCCCACGTGTTGAGCAATTCGGCGGTACGTCCACCCGGCCTCCCGCATGCCCACTATACGCCCTCGCTCAAAGTCCGTCAACTGCACATACGGTTCACGTCCACGCTGTCGCGGCATGCTACCAGTGTTAAAGACTGCGATGGTGCTCCGTATGCCACGGCAAACTGGCTGACACTGACGGCGGCTGCACAAATGCTGCGGAGCTAGCACCATTCGACGGCCAACACCGCGATTCTTGGTGTGTCCGCTGTGCCGTGCGTGTGATCATTGCTTGTACAGCCCTCTCGCAGTGTCCGGAGCAAGTATGGTGGGTCTGACACACCGGTGTCAATGTGTTCTTTTTTCCATTTCCAGGAGTACAGGCAATTTACCGCGTCGTTGTTCCCCTCTGCAAAAACAGACATAATGTCTGCAGGGCTACCGCAAACTCTTTTTTATGCAATATTACTTACAATCCGTCTTGACTCCAAAATATTTATTCACATGACCGGTTTCGGTGATGCAGCATGTGAAGGTTGCTGAGTATGGACAGGTTACTCCTGTAACCGAAATTTGCAAATCTGAAGATGGTTCTAGAGGAACCGAAACCGGTCTTGTGAATAAATATTTTGAAATCAAGACGGATTATATGGACCATTGTAGTTCCACTCATGGGCGGTTGTGCGCCGATGCTGTAAGACAACTGATGTGCCGGCTAAACCCAGACCTTCAGTCAGAGACCAGTAGGACCCAGGGACGCGGGACTTCGCACCTCTCTAACGTCACCTCCAAAAAGTATCAGCGGCCAGTTACTGCCGAGTACACTCTACTTCGATGCAGTGGGTAACTGCGTTGAATTTGTCTTTACGTCTTAGTCCAGAATGAGGAGGTAAGTGACAAGATACTGGCAGAAGTAAAGCTGTGAGGACCGGGCGTGAGTCGAGCTTCGGTAGCTCAGATGGTAGAGCACTTGCCCGCGAAAGGCAAAGGTCTCGAGTTCGAGTCTCGGTCGGGCACACAGTTTTAATCTGCCAGGAAGTTTCATGTCTCTTAGTGTTAATTAACTTTAAGTCATACATGAATGACTGACAATGAGAGCTAGGCGCTTCCCTAGCTCACCTTCCGTCAGACCCAAATTATCAACTTAACCACACAGTAAGAATGCAGTGCCCATTGCCCGTTATGCTCATTAATTGCATCATTTCGCCGATTCCCGTAAAGCATTCGAGCCTGATATGCATCCTCAATGAAGAAATCGTTGGCCGTCTTTGCCTTAATTGCCGGTCGGGGTGGCCGAGCGGTTCTAGGCGCTACAGCCTGCAACCGCGCGACCGCTACGGTCGCAGGTTCGAATCCTGCTTCGGGCATTGATGTTTGTGATGTCCTTAGGTTAGTTAGGCTTAAGTAGATCTAAGTTCTAGGGGACTGATGAGCTCAGAAGTTGAGTCCCATAATGCTCAGAGCCATTTTTGAACCAACTTTGCCTTAATTATACATATGTGTCGTCTATCCCAAAAAACAGACACTAAACATATTTAAGTAACTTCTTTGGTTTTCCAGGCGAATGCCTGTTAGAAGTCTGTGTGAGTTTGTTATTAAGTAGTGTAAGCAAATGTTTTTTGTATAGCTGAATCCTATTGTGTAATAATAATCCTTCCTCTTGTGGAGTTGGAATGTGTTGTCTCTCAGGCATCTAACTACGTGAGATATACCAGAAAAAAGTGTGGAAAATAAAGCAGAGTGGATCCAAGGCATGAGAACAGAAAGCAGATTCAAATGGATGTAGGTAGCGATAGTTACGAAGAGGTGAAGGGGCTTCCGTAGGATAGAGCAGCACAAGGAAGTGCATCAAACTAGTCCTCGGTCTAAAACCCACAACGAAATTTTCAAGTAAGTGGACTAAAACTGCATTCCAGCGTTTCTCACGACTGAAAAATGTGAAGTGTATAGCAGCGTAGCAGTTTTCACCGCCTATGGACGCGGAGTTGAGACAAGCAGAGACGTACTGAGGACGTCGTTCTGCGGCATCCACTTGCTGGCCATCACGTTGGGCGGCAGGCGCGGCACCTTGGCTGGGTCCACCTTCCAGAGAACCCTCTGCGGCAGCTCGGCGAAGACGTCCAGCAGCGCCTGGAGCTTCTCCGGCGCGAACGAGTCTGGCCGCACCATGGTGCCCAGGCTGAAGTACACCACGCCCTGCGGGCTGCCGTCCAGGAACTGCTGCAGCTCCTGCGGACACGCAGGCGCCGAGCTCTCGCTATTGCACAGCTGGGATTGGCACTTAATATAAATTATTAACGGACAGAGTGGGCGAACTAAAAATGTCCCGGAAAGTATTATTTTATGCAGCTTATGACAGGCAACCGAGCGTACGTAATCTGCTCTGGGTTCGGATGATATCGGTTGGAGTGTCTATCTTACACTGAGTGGAATATCATCCGGGACATTTTTATTTTGAATACCCTGAAGAAAAAATGAATGACTACATCAAACTTACTACGTAACACATTATGTAGAGAAATGTCCATTAGCCACTTTTGCATTTAAGTCGATATCAAATATTTGCTTTACGGGAGTACCATATGAATCACGTTAGCATGTCACACAGTCCAATCCACGGCTTCAGCCTGACTGAATTAAAACTATAATTTCTCATGTTTACCTCTGATATAACTAACATGCTGCAACATAAATTTATTCTGTGCTTGGATTTATAACGACCATTCAGAAGAAATTCTTCTCTCCAACAGTCTTCACATATTACTTCTTAAGTAATAGAACCCAGTACGTTGTCTTCGATGGTGAGTGTTCATCGGAGGTGAGGGTATGATCTGGAGTGCCCCAGGGATGTGTGGTAGGTCCGCTGTTGTTTTCTATCTACATAAATGATCTTTTGGATAGGGTGGATAGCAATGTGCGGCTGTTTGCTGATGATGCTGTGGTGTACTGGAAGGTGTCGTTGTTCAGTGACTGTAAGAGGATACAAGATGACTTGGACAGGATTTGTGATTGGTGAAAGAATGGCAGCTAACTCTAAATACAGATAAATGTAAATTAATGCAGATGAATAGGAAAAAGAGTCCTGTAATGTTTGAATACTCCATTAGTAGTGTAGCGCTTGTCACAGTCACGTCGGTTAAATATTTGAGAGTAACATTGCAGGGCAATATGAAGTGGGACAAGCATGTAATGGCAGTTGTGGGGAAGGCGGATAGTCGTCTTCGGTTCAGTGGTAGAATTCTGGGAAGATGTGGTTCATCTGTAAAGGAGACCGCTTATAAAACACTAATACGACCTATTCTTGAGTACTGGTCGAGCGTTTGGGATCCCTATCAGGTCGGATTGAGGGAGGATAGAGAAGCAATTCAGAGGCGGGCTGCTAGATTTGTCACTGGTAGGTTTGATCATCACGCGAGTGTACGGAAATGCTTTAGGAACTCGGCTGGAGTCTCTGGAGGAAATATCGTTTTGCCATTCGTGCACCGAGGTTCGTCGATGAGTACACCATCGCAGGCGCTCCTGCCTGTGATGTAGCGTCAAGGGTAACCGGAGCTATGGTCTCAGAGCTGATAGTCCATGCTGCTGCAAACGTCGTCGAACTGTTGGTGCAGATGGTTGTTGTCTTGCAAACGTCCCCATCTGTTGACTCAGGGATCGAGACGTAGCTGCACGATCTGTTACAGCCATGCGGTAAAGATGCCTGTCATCTCAACTGCAAGTGATACGAGGCCGTTGGGATGCACACGGTGTTCCGTATTACCCTCCTGAACCCACCGATTCCATATTCTGCTAACAGTCATTGGATCTCGACGAACGCGAGCAGCAATGTCGCGATACGACAAACCGCAATCGCGGTAGGCTACAATCCGACCTTTATCGGAGTCGGAAACGTGATGGTACGCGTTTCTCCTCCTCACACGAGGCATCACCGGTCAACTGCTGTTTGTGTATGAGAAATCGGTTGGAAATATTCGTCATGTCAGCACGTTGTAAGTGTCGTCACCGGCGCCTACCTTGTGTGAATGCTCTGAAAAGATCTCAAAAGAAACCAGCCATAGGTATACATGAATACACCATGTCGTCTGCACACACAGGCATACCTAAATTGCATTTTCATTTAGAATACAGCCTTTGAAGTACATATTCTGGTATAATCGTGGCATCCGTCCCTTTTAGTCTTGCCATTGCTGTACTTGACTGAGCGGTGGCTGGTTTTTTCTGCGCCAGCCAAACGTCTGTCAGTGCTTTTAAATTTTCCAAGTATCTTTTCTGAAATATCTAAACCTCAGTCCAGTACTATATACTGCAGTCAATCTCCGTCTTTTGACGTTAGCTGGCATACCTGCCTCGTTGATTTTATGATGGTGTTGGGTATTTTCAGTCCTTTCTGCAGTGTACTGTTTGTTCTACGCACCACACGTATTCTTTGTCTTCTCGTAATGTTTCCTGTTCTGTGTGTTATCTTTTTGTCAAATGTCAGGGTGTACCACGTATTCCGGTAGTTTGTGGTTTCTTCATCTTCTCGGTTGTGCGTGTTTTTCTGCGTGGTTTTTACTGGTGTAATACTTTAATACTGTTCTGCGAGTTTGATGCCAGTTGTGATTTAATTTTATGGTTCAGTTTGTCTATTGTGTTCATTTTGTGTCCGTTCTCTGTGGAAATCTAATTATGTTTAGCTCTTGTGCGTATCCTTGTGCACTTGAATTCTGTATGTTCTGTACAGAAGTTATCTTAGGCTAGCCTGTTTGTGGGTTGAAGTGTGCTTTTGACCTGTTTGAATTAGCGTACTGCTTGGTGTAGGCTTTCTGTGTATTGACAGCCGTTATTTGTGGTTTCTGTTTTTGTTGTGATGTCTAGGATATGTACGTACTTTTTTGTCTGTTTCAGTTTCATGGGTAGGCACTATTGATGACTGCGTAGCTGTAGAATCTGGTCATGTGTGTCATCTAGCAAGCAAATTATGCCATCATTATTGTGGTAGTGCTATATTACTTTCTACTGTAGACAGATCTCTCTCTCTCTCTCTCTCTCTCTCTCTCTCTCTCTCTCTCTCTCATCGTCCGCAGATCGTGGTCTCGCGGTCGCGTTCTCACTTTCCGAGCACGGAGTCCAGGGTTCGATCCCCGGTGAGACCAGGGATTTTCACCTGCCTCGAGATGATTTGGTGTTTGTGTTGTCCTCATCATTTCAGCATCATCAGGAAAGTGGCGAGATTGGGCTGAGCAAAGTTTCGGAATTTGTACGGGCGCTGATAACCTCGCAGTTGAGCGCCCCACAAACCAAACATCATCCTCATCTCTCTCGCTCTCTCTCTCTCTCTCTCTCTCTCTCTCTCTCTCTCTCTCTCTCACACACACACACACACACACACACACACACATAAATGGACACACGCATACACCACAAAAACAAAATAAAACGCATTGGAACAAATTTAAATTTCACAGCCGTCAATCGAAAAAAAAAAAACAGTGGAACAAACGACTGTCAGAAGCGCGTCAACATATTAGATTGTACAGTGAAACATTTGTGTCGGAGCCACAGCAACAGAACAAGACCTATAATTCAACAGTGAGCAAGACAAAACGTAAATAAACGCTGTTAAAATGCACAATTTAATCTACAAATAAACCATTCCACATAGTTCTCCAAATTAAACCCTTACAAATTTTTACCGATATCCTGAAGTCATTCTAAATCCACAAATAACAATAAAAACTTGTTTAGCACGTGCAGTAAAAACTAGCTACAGCTTAGGACAAGTCACGTAGGGCTATGGAAAGCCTAAAAGAGGCCTATATCACGATTCTAATAAGAATATGTATTTTAAAGGTTGTATTCTAAACAAAAATTCAGCTGAGACTTCCTTAAGTTTTCGCATGAAATGTTGTATTACTTTAGTCCTGTGGCTGATTTCCTTTGGCAGCTGCAGGGCACACACGCTCTAAGATAAATGTTACGTACCTATGTAGTTTAAGAAACAACAAGCCACATAAAATCTGTCTGTATGTATCTCAGGAACAGTGAAACGAAACAAGTCACTGAGAACTCCACAACTGCCGTGACATATGTTTAGGTATCTAATGCAAAACAATAATTGTTGAGTTGCAAAAAGGAGGAAACTTTAATTCGTTACTGCATGCACGAGTACGGAGGTAAAATCCCTATTTTGTAACAAATTGAAAAAAAAATAAAAACTTCAGCTTCTGCTGTATTGCGTAGATAAGAGATATCCACACATTATCCATATGGCAAAATACTCTATTTTTTGCGTGTCATCAAACTGCTAAAACCTCGTTCTGGTATCTCGGATCAGTTATGAGATATGAGGGGTATTATGAATATTTCATTCTGGCTTTATCGCTGGCACATGCGATCGAAATTTAGTTCGCTGCATAAAATCAATTTTCTCGAGAATGATAGGGGAGACATCCTCCCAAGACTAAAGGAAAATTAAATACGTCAGCTAAATTTCACGTGCAGCCATGTTGTGATGTAATGTGCACCAAATGAAAAATCATAGCGACCCCTATTTTTCATTGCAAACTTTTCGAATTTAGCGCAGTGCCTTATTTGAATGCGAAATATCATGGTAACTACGACGATTAACAAAATGTGAAGCTGTACGAAACGCAAAAATCAATTTTTTTACCCATCAGTTTCTACGAAGACAGAAAAAATAGCAGTAATAGGAAGGAATTGTGCGACATAAACGAAAGTTGGTAGGCGGGTCCCTACATCCTGAAAGATGTACACTTAAATTTGGCGCCAGTCGCGTAAGACTGTTACTGGTTGCTATAGGCATGGTACTTCATGGCAAAAAACTGGCAGGCCATACCTGTACAACGCAATGCATCCACGTTTGTCAATGTACCAGAATATAGTATTTTCGATGGCTTATCTCAGCTTCCGTTATCCTGTGATCTTGCAACATTAATCACTCAGATATGCTACCCATACAACTGTGAGCATGGTGTTTTAATTTGCGATGAATGTAATGGTACATATATAGGTCAGATGGGGAGAAACTTCGCAACCTGTTTTAGCGAACACGTCAACGATTCCAGCTCAAAGTCGGTGCTAAGTACACATTTGTGCGAAACTGGTTAGCTTATTACCGACATCCGAAAGACTATATAGGTACAACATTTCGAAAGCAAAAGCAACACCCTGAATATTTTAGTAGAAGTCGAGATTTACCGTACTCTAAAAAGATATCCTGATTGCACCTTGAATACGCAGACAGATCTGCGGCACAAAGGTATTTTGGCAAATTTTGAGTGTTTAAGCATAGAGCCATTACTCCTACAGCCCACTATTTTATTTTCACAAATCTTTACTTCCTCGGACTAGCCTTTTGCGTTTGTCCACTATATGGGACTGTAGTTGTGAGAGAAAGGAATTGCTACTACCACTCGGGCTTTATTAATATTTTACTTTTTAACTAACCGGTTTCAGTATTTTATAAACTGTATTTGTGTAGGAGGGAATTTATATTTTCCCTCAGGTTTTATTAACACGCTGCTTTTTAATTGTGCAGTTTCCATATTTTTAAGGGGTTTAATCTTTTTACTAGACTTAAAGAAAAATAAAATATATCCAATCCCAAAGAAAGCAGGTGTTGATAGGTGTGAAAATTACCGAAATATCAGTTTAATAAGCCACGGCTGCAAAATACTAATACCAATACTTTACAGACGAATGGAAAAAGTGGTAGAAGCCGACATCGCGGAAGATCAGTTTGGATTCTGTAGAAACGTTGGGACATGTGAGGCAGTACTGACCCTATGACTTATCTTAGAAAATAGTTTAAGGAAAAGCAAATCAAAGTTTCTAGCATTTGTAGACTTAGAGAAAGCTTTTGACAATGTTGACTGGAATACTCTCTTTCAAATTCTGAAGGTGGCAGGGGTAAAATACAAGGAGCGAAAGGCTATTTACAATTTGTACAGAAACCAGAAGGCAGTTATAAGAGTGGAGGGGCCTGAAAGGGAAGCAGTGGTTGGGAAGGGAGTGAGACGGAGTTGTAGCCTATCCCCGACGTTATTCAATCTGCACATTGAGCAAGCAGTAAAGGAATCAAAAGAAAAATTCGGAGTGGGAATTAAAATCCATGGAGAAGAAATTAAAACTTCGAGGTTCCCCGATGACTTTGTAATTGTCAGAGACAGCAAAGGACTTGGAAGAGCAGTTGAACGGAATGGACAGTGTCTTGAAAGGAGAATATAAGATTAACATCAACAAAAACAAAACGAGGATAATGGATGCTGAGGGTATCAGATTAGAAAATGAGCCGCTTAAAGCAGTAAATGAGTTTTGCTATCTGGGGAGCAAAATCACTGATGACGGTCGAAGTAGAGAGGATATAAAATGTAGTCTGGTAATGGCAAGAAAAGCGTTCCTGAAGAAGAGATATTTGTTAACATCGAGTATAGATTTAAGTGTCAGGAAGTTTTTTCTGAAAGTATTTGTATGGAGTGTGGCCATGTATAGAAGTGAAACGTGGGCGATAAATAGTTTAGACAAAAAGAGAATGGAAACTTTCGAAATGTGGTGCTACAGAAGAATGCTGAAGATTAGATGGGTAGATCACATAAATAATGAAGAGGTATTGAATAGAACTGGGGAGAAGAGAAATTTGTGGCACAACTTGACTAGAAGAAGAGATCAAGGCATCAAGGGATCACCAATTTAGTTCAAAACGGTTCAGATGGCTCCTAGCACTATGGGACTCAACATCTGAGGTCATCAGTATCCTAGAACTTAGAACTACGTAAACCCAACTAACCTAAGAACATCACAAATATCCATTCCCGAACAAGGATTCGAACCTGCGACCGTAGCGGTCTCGCGGTTCGAGGCTGAAGCGCCTAGAACCGCTCGGCCACCCCGGCCGGCACCAATTTAGTATTGGAGGGCAGCCTGGAGGGTAAAAAACGTAGAGGGAGACCAAGACATGAATACACTAAGCAGATTCAGAAGGATGTAGGCTGCAGTAGGTACTGGGAGATGAAGAAGCTTGCACAGGATAGAAAAGCATGTTGACTGGAATACTCTCTTTAAAATTCTGAAGGTGGCAGGGGTAAAATACCGGGAGCGAAAAGCTATTTACAATTTGTACAGAAACCAGATGGCAGTTATAAGAGTGGAGGGGCATGAAAGGGAAGCAATGGTTGGGAAGGGAGTGAGACGGGTTTGTAGCCTGCATCAAACCAGTCTTTGTACTAAAGACCACAACAACTACAATCTTTTTATATTTTCTAAAGTAGTTTAGCACATATACAGCCGTCCTCCGCCCTTTACACTCTCTACAGCGTCGGTTTTGTGCCCATCGGCTCTGGCGCCATGTTTAAAAATCTTTCGCATTGTACAGCTATCAGTATTGCCTCACCTGCTGCGGCCGAACCAACTTACTGCTCATGACGCAATAAGGCTCTTCTTGTTTACTGGTTTCTGTATTCGTTACTAGTGTACAGACCGGCTTGGCCAGTTTAGTTTTTACCAGGATTTCATTTGTATAACATCTGCTAGCCTTTTTCATTTTAACCTCTTAAGTGAGCATGACGGATATATACATCCACGCCCTGGTAATTCACTCTAAGTTGGACGGATTTATCCGTCCGCTGCTTTCTGTGGCTAGCAGCTAGTGGGAATGACGAGTTACTGAGGTATTAGATTAGCTTCGTCCACTACATGGAAACTCTCTTCAGGCAACACAGCATATTCGGGGCTACCTATAAGACTTTCCACTCAAGCTCGCGTCGACAGCATGCGTCCTATAATGCAGCCGCAAGGGGCGCTCCTTCTTCGTCTGTTTTTACCGCCGCGTTAGTGACTGATATTTTGCAGTGGCGAAAAGAAGTTGTTTTCAGATTGGGAAATAGAGCAGCTGCTTGTAGGAAGTCACGATAATTTCAGTGAGAGTTCTGAAAGCTTTCAAGATGTGGATGTTGAGGTTAGTGAAAGTGACATCGCTTGAGAAACATCTGATGCAGCAGACGGTACCTGGAGCATTTGTGGGCAATATTTGTACAGTGAGAGTAGTTGTACAGGTATGCCTCTAAAACAATGTTTTGTGTTTACTTGTTTTACACCTTTTGTGGATAATGATTTGTGCAAAATAGCTGAACACACGAACTTATATGCACAACAGTTGATAGCCTCTCATCACGATTTAGCAGCATGCTCCAGGATTCATAGTTGGCACGATACTACAAACGGTTAGGTAAAAACACTCAACGGATTGCTCATACATCAAGGAATTCTTCACAAACCAGAACGCAAGGTGTAGATTTAAACGAGAGGATCAGCTGACACGTCTTTCTTCAGGAAACTGGTGAGTGAACAGTGGTTTCATTTTTTACTAAAATTCGTCCGATTTCCTGACAGTACCCCTATCAAAAGAAAAAAAATTGAAAATTCACCCGATTATGGAGCATATGCGGCGTGAATTCAGATCAGTAAAGATGACAAAAAGGAACATCACCGCTGAAGAATCGTTGTAGCTCTAGAAAGAACGGCTTGGATGGAGGCACTTTTTCCATCATAGCGCAGCAGATTCAGCATCGAACTTCACTAAACTCAGTGAAATCTGCACTGGGTGTGTATGAGACTTTATCGCTGACTCTGGAAAGGACAGTAATCATGGGAACCACCACCCAGAAGAAACAATAACCTTTCGTAATTCTTCAGGTTTGATCAACCTTTCGAATTGTTGTAGACATTGTACATGATCTGCTCGGGAAAGGTCACTGCATTTATCTTGACAAATGGTACACCGTCGACATTTTGTGGACAAACGAAGGAGCAACAGCACTTAGGTTGTCAGAACAATGCGGCAAGACGGGAAAAAGTTCCCTGACTTCGTAAAAAAAGTAAAACTGAAGAAATGGGAGAACATAACAGGGTATAGAGGCAAGCAGATGTTAATGAAATGGAAGGACAAAAGAGACGTTGTTATGGTCAACACCTTCCACAACGATATATTTTTAAACGTAAACTTGAGGACTGCAACCGTTCAAAAGCCACATTTTGTCGTTGATTCCAACAGGAATATGGGAGGCGTGTGGATAGGTGCGAGTCTCAGTTGCACAGCTACCAGATGGCCAGCAGCAGGCTGGAAAATTTTAGCAGAAACTTTTCCGCCACTTGTTGCTTCAATGCAGACCTTCGGTTGAAGAAGCATAACGAACTAGGTAGAATGAGCTTCATGATTAGTCTTGGTGAACCGCTGCCTGTATCTTCACCACAACAAGTGACGCCTACCTAGAACACCGAAAGCAACACACCTCACATCCAGCCATATCAGTTTAAGAACCAGTTATGCGTCTGTATTTCAAGAGTTTTTGGATAAAAGCTCCTCGTGTATCTTTTAGTTGTACTGCTCCCTTGTTAAATGATTTTCTATAACGAAATTGAGCTAGCAAAACAAACTTCAGTACCAAGTAAACTCATACACAATAATCAATTTCGTTATCAGTGTAATCTCTAGGTACCTGTTCGTCTAATTAAGCTGGAAGCTTTTTTATTGGCTTTAGCCGCAGTTTACTCTATAACCACCAGAATCTTGGTTCAGCTCCCATTAGTTCAAATACTTCTCCTTATCAAAACATAATCTTCTGGATAATGAAGCATAGTCTGATACCTTAACCGTTAGCACACGTACATAGTCAAAACACCACACCGGAAAAGACTACAGATAAAGCCGAGTATATATAGTCTGCAGTCGCGAGATAGGATCCTATCCATCACCAGCAATGGAGGCTGAAACTTTGACAATGCCAGCCACTGATGCCGGTGAAACGTCAGAAGAATCATCAGACGAACGTTGGCTGAAGAACCCAAGACAGAAGCCAAGAGGTACTTTATCAAAACAAAATTCCTTTCGTAGGAGTAATATTACTGATGCGTTACCTGGAATAGTAGTAGCCAGTGTTGGTGTAAATTTTTACTAATATAACATTTTTATACACACTTGTCATTGATTTAGGTTCTGTTGGAGATTGAAAATAAAAGTGTACTCAAATACTGGAACATGCAAACGACGTAGTACAACTGTCAGTAAAAAGTGTGCTCTTTCAATGAAGAAGGAGGGGGAAACATATGTGCAGGTACCTCCCATGGTTTCTCCAGTTCAGATGTGGAAGAAGGAGACTAAAGGTAAATATTTACGTAGTAATGGCGAAAAGATTATCAGAGACTAACAATTCTAAAAATCAAATCAAAACAGTCACGATCGCGTTTTCAGATTATTGTTCATTAGCAGCTGGTTTCGGCCCTTTCCTCAGACCATCTTCAGGCTTTTCCCCGCCATTACGGCTGCTGGTGGCGGTGGATGGAGCGAGATTCATAGAAGTACAGGTGTCACTGCTAGACTGCTTTTATTTGATGTTCAGCATTTCACACAGATCTCTGCTTTGCTCAAATTACAGAAAGCTTTTTAAAATTTTGACACTTAACATACACATAAGCTACGTTTTTTATTTTCCATTTTCAGTATTGTATAAGTAACTATTTTTTTTTTACATATTTTCGGTTTTCTGAGGTTTTATTGTGGGCATGTGTGCTTCGACTTGTGCTGCCATGATCCATATGACTAATTCTCTTTCGGGACTCTAGTGAGAAACTATTGACTTTTAATGACGATATTTGTCCATTTCTTAGTCATAGTGATGTAACGTTTTAATATCATTTTTGATGCGTTAGCAGTAACTTTACCAGTTATGTGAGATATGAGCATGCATTTGTGCGTCGATCTCAGCTGTCGAGCTGGAACGTGCCTGCCACACAGTGGCCGCCTCAGGGAGCCCCCACCACACCGCCGTCCTCTCCCCCCTGCCTCGCTGCCTGTGAATGTACGCGCCAAGATATTTTGCGCGCCCCGTACCTGTGGCAGAGACCTCGGCTCCTTGACGTGCAGGCCGCCCACCTCGACGACACCGGGCACCGTGGGCGTGGGGTTGCTGTAACTCCAGTGGCTGTTGACGAGCAGCAGGCTCGTGTTGCGCATAATGTCTCCGATCGGGGGCACCGCATCGCCGAACACCTCGCCCAGCAACTGGTCCATCCCTCGCTCTGAGAACCACCAGTCGCAGAAGCGGGCCACGACGTGCAGGAACGAGTTTTTCACCCTCTGCCAGAAGGTAAAGGGCGCCGAGTGGGGAGAAAAGTACGAGTCCATGTAGGCCGGATGGTCAGGGTTTCCCATCTGTAGCAGAGTAAAAAAAAAAAAGGTTGTAAAATGTGTTTCTGTTCATTATTTAAATTATATTTTCCAGTACAGTAGATGGATACACTACACTTGGCAATCTAGTGGCATGTAATTTAGTCAAGACTCACAATACCGTTCATTGTATGATCAACACAAACATAGAATGAAATTTTTCACTCTACAGCGAAGTGTGCGCTGATATGAAAATTCCTGTCAGATTAAAACTGCGTGCCGGACTGAGACTCGACCTCAGGACCTTTGCCTTCCGCACGCAAGTGCTCTACCAACTGAGCTACCCAAGCACGACTCACGCCCCATCCTCACAGCTTCAATTCCTCCAGTACCTGCTTTGGCAAAGGTCACGAGTTCGAGACTCGAGCCGGCACACAGTTTTAATATGCCAGGAAGTTTCAATAGGAACATGTTTGGACATGTTCCTTATACATTCTGCATCGGTTTGCTGTTTTAGTTTATCAGTTTTATTTGAACAGAGCTCGTTAGAAGATCTTTAAGCACAAAAATAGCCATTTCTCCATATACGACGAAAGAGCTCCTATGAAACATGGTTTTGCTGCAATTAGGACAACTATTACATCATCATGTAGCAGACTTTAAGCTAATAATGGTACGTATCACGTGTCATAATTCCAGTAAGATATACAACACAGTTTTTTCCTCTGTCAATTTCAGTTGAAAAAATGCTGATTTTGTTGTGGAAGATCGTGGAATATTACCGCTTCAGTTGCTGTACATTGATGAATCTCCTACAGGTGGCAGTACAACACGTAGCCTTACAATTGGCATCTGTAACGAATGTGCATTCCGAGAGCTGTCTCTGTATTTCATTAGGCGGAAAGCAGGAGCATCCCAGATGTTTTTAGACGCTTGTGTGTCGTGATGTGGTATTGAACAGACACATGATGAATTTTGGGCGAGGCTTCTCTCATCACCGTAACAAGATCACACAAACATGTCCGATCTCCTGTGTGCCAGCAGGCCACACACAGTTGTATCTCAGTGTGGGAACGTGCAGATACGTCATTCGAGGTGATCGATGGCTCACAATTAAACGCCATGTTGCTCAACTGGTCGTCTATGCTTGAAGTGTTGAGACACTCTTCCACCAGTTGGGGTGCTCAAAGGTATGCATAACAGTAGACGATAAAGAGCAACGAAGGACCATCTGTGCAGAATTCCTTGCGTGTTACGAGGCAGGTCGTGACAGTTTTGTACCGGACCTCTTCAGGAGCCTTGATGCACTGGGTTTATCATTTCGAACTGGCAACAAAACGGAAATCCATTGAGTGGTGGCGCACAACCTCAGCTCCGAAGAAAAAGTTCAAACCCACACTCTCAGCCGGTAAAGTCATGGAGAAGTACTAATGGGAATCTGAAGCGATTACTCCGTTTGATGTCCTCCCTCATGATGCAACGATCAGCTGTGAAGTGTACTGTACTACCCTCAGGAAACTTAAGAAACTACTTCAGCCTGTTCGTCGGCACAAAAACGCAATGGAACTTTTCCTTCTCCATGACACTGCAAGCCGTTGGGCAAGTCTGTGCACCCGAGGGGAGCTCGCAAAGCTTCGTTGGGCTTCTCTTCCTACGGCCCAGATCTCTCACCTTCCGACATCTGTGTGTTTCGCGCAATAAAATTCCATTCCGCGGGAAGCAGTACGTGACTACTGGAGAGGCTACCGATGCAGCAAGACGTTGGCTCCAGTGCAGACCAGTAGAGTGGTACCATACGGGCGTAAAGGGTTTCCCAGTAAGGTGGCGCGAGGTCGTGCATTGAACGGAGATTAGGTTCACAAATACGATTTTGTAGTCAGAAGAGTGGAGAATAATAGAGTGTCTTGGAATCCTGCATGAAAACAACATGCTGTCAGGGAAAAACTGCTCTACATTACTTATTGAACGCCCTTCGTATTTAAGCGCAAGTCATTCAGTTTCATCTCTCTCACATACATCCTTCACCAGTTTTACTTTCATGTTTAAATGGCACGTTTTCAACGTCTGTCCCACAGACATATCTTCTACATTTCCACCATGTTAAGCGTAAGAGCTTCTTTGTATCTGGCTTTGCAGATAAAACCACGGCTGACGATATACGAGGGTGAGTCAAATGAAAACCTTAAATATATTTTAAATATTATTTATTGTGCAGAACTGGTAGAAAGCTGTATCATTTTTCAACATAATCTCCTCCCCCCCCCCCTCACCCTGCTCAATGCAAGTCCTACAGCGCTTACAAAGTGCATAAATTCCTTTGGAAAAAAATTCTTTTGGTAGTCCACGCAACCACTCACGCACCGCGTGGCGTATCTCTTCATCACAATTGAACTTCTTTCCTTCCATTGCGTCATTCAGTGTCACTCAGCGGTTTTCGTTCACTATGGCCTGGAGTCACAACTCGTTGTGCCTGATCTGAACGAGGAGCATCTTCCACTGAAGTCACACCATTTGCGAACTTCTACTCCATTCGTACACTTGCTGCTGTGACAAACATGCGCCACCGTACTGAACCTTCATTCGTAGATGAATTTCAATAGTTTCCACGCAAAAACCGAATAACAGAACGCTGTTCTTCCCTGGCGCAAGTCGCAAGTGCGGCGGTCATCTTTATACTGATACTGTGACGGTATGTGTGCATCTGCACTATGCTGCCACCTACAGGCCATTCTGCACACTGTTTGTAGCACACTTACCAACTGACAGGATAACGCCGCGAAATTTAGATTTTTTATTACAAATTTAAGGTTTCCATTTGACTCACCCTCGTATAAATCAGCGCCCCGCGTCCTAGCCCTGTGGGGCCACTCATTACCGTGTCATCCTCTGGCAACGTAATAGGATGCGGCATGGAGGGGAGAGGGTTCATCGCACTGCTCTCCCCGCCGCCGTCACCTCTCTTGACCTTGGAGCCGCTACTTCTCAATCAAGCAGCTCCTCCGTCTTCGTCACGGGGCTGATTTCACGCCGTTCATGTCCTTTCACAAGGAAAAATCCCTGGCAATACCAGGATTCGAACCCAGGTCCTCCACATAACGGCAGACGTGCTGACCATTGAGCTGCTACTGAACTGGATGGTAGAGAATATAGTCTAAGGGTATTTGTACACCACATTACCTTTTCAAACACCTTATTGTTGCTGTCCCATCACAATATTCCTCTTGACGTCGCAGGTAGGACCTGACTCCTTACTTTCGCTATCTCGTTGTCATACATTGCTCTACACGTACATGGAATAATCGGCCTTACGGTTTCCTATTCTTCTTCGATATCTCTGATTACTTGAAAAGCTCTAACCTGCTACTGCTACCCTACACACCTTTGTCGTATCCCCAGCACATTTTCCTTGTTTTGGTAGTGCAGCTACGAACTCAAGTTGAAATGTTCTAGTAACGATAGGTTGTCCCCCCTTTCCTGGAATATTATCTTTGGGGTGAAGGGGAAATGACATGTTTACTACGAATGCCGCTGATGCTGCTTTCCGGGACAGGTAGTCATTGAAGAAACGCGGACAGCTCAGGTCTGCGGGGCAAGCGCCCGGTTATTTGTTGCACAACAATGCACCACCAGTGTGACTTATAATTTGGTGTGGCCTAGCTTTTTCAGGACACGAGGGACCTACACCGGAAACGAGAGCGGACACATTATTCCCTTGGCCGACCAGGTGTGGAGCGAGCGGTCGGTCGCCGTCATCCACACACCTACTGGTGGCTTTACGTTTTTCCACTGTTTTCCGCGCTCAGCAGCTTTTTATGCTCAGTGAGCTACTCTTAATTCGTTGCTTCAGTGCAGAGACCACGCAGCTGTCGTAGACTGATAGTGCTCCCCGCCGTGTGCGTGAAAATGATGAGTCGATCGCTTCCTGCTCGTATTTGTGCCCTGCTGCTTCTATATCACACTCGGTTCACCTCCCTGTTGTTGTTGTTGTTGTCGTTGTTCCCTGTTCCTGTCTCTGGCCATGTGATTCGAAGATTGTGTCGCTCGTATCAAAAACCTAGTAGCTTCCATTGGTAATTGTCATAAAGTTCTGATTTGATTGTGTGTTTTAAACTGTTGGGATCTTGTACATTTCTTTTATGTTCAATTATCATTATTCATGACGTCCAAAACATTCTTCTTTTGCATGGTACGTTGTGCACTAAACTGCCAAGTCGCTTTGTTTAGTTTTTTAGAGTCCCCAAGCTTATGTTCCGTACTGGGGCAAATCTTGTATGTATTTTGCTGGGTTATACTTCCAAGCGAAGCTTGTGCTTACTTTGGTGAGGTTCGTCAGCCAAGTGTTCACGTCTTCTTTTCATTTACGTTTTCCGTCCCGCGCAACGTTTAAGTATTTACCGTTTCGGGATCCGGGCATTACTTGAAGCTGAATCTCAGTTGTTGTAAGTGGAGATGGTTTTCTTACACAGTTTCCTTATATTTTAGCGACTTTTCACAACTTTTTTGTCTACGCTGCCAGCGTCTAATCTGATGACCTAAGTTTTTAAATGTTTAACTTAAAAATTACTTCTCTGTTAGTCAGGCTATCATTGTATGTTTCTGCTTTGAGCATGTTCCCACTGCTCACATAGAAAAGAAGAAGTGTGGCTAGTAACGTATAGGGTCTGACGTAAGTAATTTATTGATTGGCGACTCCATGGAATGCTGTGTGCACAACGACCATATATGTTAAATTAAAAGGAAGGTCAGCTTTCGCCATAATATTGATGTTTTGTTGATAGCAGAATCAATTTTTGATCACATGGTGATCATCTTCAGTGCTGTACAAATTAAACTCAGACAGTGGTATCAAGTTATCAATAACCAATTGTGATCGCTTCTCAGTTTTGGTGATTGATAACTGGATACCAGTGTCTGAGTTTAATTTGTACAGCACTGAAGATGATCACCATGTGATCGAAAATCGATTCTGCTATCAATAAAACATCAACATTACGGCCAATGCTGCCCTTCCATTTAATTTGAAGTAATTTATTGTTTGTTCGACTGGATCACACTGCTTGACCTGCGGTGGTTTTTTATGAAGCGCTTTTAATTGTTTTTGCTCCTTTTTAATGAATTCCATTTTAGGTAAGCCTGAATTATTAGTTGCATTTTAGTCAAACACTTTCATAGATTGTTTATGACCTGCCTGTTTTGAAAACTGTTTTCTTAAAACATTTGAAGAGATTGTTAAGTAACTTCAGTTGCTTCTCTTATTGAAATTTGCAGTAAATATTTCAGCAATAGAAAAGAGAGGCACGCAAAATTTAAGAAATTTTCGAAAGAAAACAAACAATTGTTGTAAATATAAACTGTCGTAGCTCATGTTCCCATGAATGATGTGAGTTGAGAGCAAGTATTTGAATTAACGCTCTAGCTTTTTAGTTATTTGATCCCACTGAAAAATTTGATAATATTATAGATCAATTGCCAGCAATTTCTCTCAAATGATTCTATATAACTGCATAGTTTTTGTGTTTATGTTTCTAGGTCCTATGCACGTCATTGGTAATTTTTCTCAGGAGTGTTAATAAAAATCTGGATACAAACGATTTTCAGTCCTTAATATGGGTGGTCCTTCCATTCCCAGACATCCTTACACCAGCAGTGCATACCACAAATAATATATAATATCTTCCTATTTTATACCTTAGACATACATCGCAGATATTATATATGTGGTACCTTAATACATATACACATGAGTGTGTTGGTAGTTTTTTCTCTGCATCTAACAGTTTTCCCACAAATACATCACAAACGTTGTGACCTGATGTTTTCTGCACAGCCGTAAATGTTCCACAAAGTGAACTACACCTGTCAGTATCGATTAACCGTTTCACGTCTGTTCTTCCATACTTCAGCACCTGACCCCTCTACATAGGGGATAATATGCATTAATGGTTTGCTCTTGCCAAGTGTACTTGTCGGTACTAAGAACCTACAAACATACTACTCTTAACAGATATAATTATTAGTCTGAAAGTGAAGTAAATAATGATGTAATGTTGTTCAGTACACTGACCAGAATCCGCATTTATACGTTTTACACACTGTACAAGTCACTTAAACTACACATACACAGAAATTTGGGAGAGGGAAGTGGTACTTTTATACTGCTATTCAAGGCTGAACGTAAACAAGATTTCACAACCTTATAATAAGTAAAGACACATGTAAGGCGAATTGTTGGAAGGCAGCAGGAGTAGTTCCACAATACTACAAAATATCAGAATTTTATCAGTTTATGTAGTACTGTACCCTATCGTAGGCGCTTGGGAAGGCCATGCTCGTAACGATGCTAACAAGAGGAGCTCGGAACTTGTGGGCGAACACGGCCATGCAGTCGACGTAGAAGATCTCTGCGATCACCAGATCGTAGTGATCTTGCGTGTGGACCAGCTTCTCCACCTCCGGGTGGTTGTATACACTCCGGCAAGAGTCCAGACTGAACGGCCAGTTGTACAGGTGTCCAATCGGGCTCGACGCCATTTCCACAAGATCCATAGTGACCTAAAAAGGTAAAAAAAAAGTCAGTATAAAATGGCAGAAACCTAATTGTATCATTATTTCTTTGAGTGTTGAGAATAAATCCATTCGAATACACAAAAAATGCAGCACGTGGGTTGTACGTGAACAACAAAGCAGTGTTTCGTGCTGGAATCCATTTTGCTTGTACGAGATATCTATCGCTCGTTTGTACTCCCGAAGCACCTGTAGGACAAAGATTAGCCGCGAAAAAACCTGACACTCCCGTGTAGGATAAAAAAAAAGGAGATACATGAGTAGCCACTTAGGAAGCACAACTAGAGTGTATGGGGTATGAACAAAAATCGTAATCTGGCAGACACTACACTTAAAACGGCTGTAATTTAGTGAAAGTGAAACAGAAACGTGCTATCCAAAATGTAATTACAAACTGATGCAATTAGTTGTAAGAATCACATAAAGGATCTACAGAAAGGCATACAAGATGAATGCTGGTCTCAGGTGATACCTATATCGATTTTCAAGAGTCAGATCACCCTGGTACATTACGAGCTTCGTTTAAGAGCCGACCTCGGAGAAGTAACATTGGTAATTTTCGCCTCACAAACATTATTATACGCTCAATAGCAAACGCCTGATGGCCTGAAGTTATCGAACAACTCTAATGTAAAAGAAATGAACCGTCGCATAGCAGCGACTTTGCCGCTCCTGCGCGGCGGCCGTAAATCTCCATGTACGGGTATCGATTAATGATACAAAATAGAATTCTGTTGTTTCAAGACAAACGAGGCCTTGAGCGCTTAACCTTTTACTGCTTCTATTCTATGAAAGCCGGACGCGGACTTACTGCGTTCTGCAGTCTGTGTTTTACAATTTGTGGAAAATATTCTGTAAATGTGCTAATTGTCTTCTCAATCAGAGAATGTATATGTTTTTGTAATTAATTACGACCACATACCATCAAGAGAACAATTGCCTGTTATGTACGAAGCTTTTGTTAATACGCTCCAGCTATTGTAACTGTAATATAAAAACGTACGTAGCATTAAAAACGTGTGTTATATATGAAGTGTGATTATTTAGACAAATTATCCCAAAGTATCTCCATCTTCTCATTACTTGAATGTTGATCATTTTGTATCGGTTTATCTCCAGAACTTATGATCACACTGATGGACCGAACACAGCATTGTGGCAGGAGAGACATTATCGTTTTCCTATCATTTCTGAATGAATCCTTTTTAATTGTTATTGTTGTTTTTCTTTTAAAGTCAGTAAAATTTTTGCTCCCTTAATGTCGATCTGGGTGTGACTGCATCGCAGTCATGCAAATGGCCGGAAATGGTAATGTTGCTTCCTACTAATCTCAAATCTGCTCCTCTATGTCCAAGGAATGTCAATTATTTAAAAATTATTTATCAGTTGAAATAATCATTACAGTGACTTGATACGCTAAGACAATACAATCAGTCTTTGATTCTGTTGACAAGTTGCAAACAAAATTTCATTATATCTTCAACACTATATTTTTTATAACACTACACTTGGCTCTCGAACAGGGACTGATCAAAAATCTTTTCATGGGTGTGTTTAAAAAATTGAAGTGCCTGTTCTAATAACTGTTTCATTTTTTTCATGTGGATACAGTTCATCCGAGAAAGAGAAGTGGAAAAAAACCGTTAAACGACCTGAAAGAACAAATGCTGGAAATACCAAAAAACGCTAGTATCTAGCTGTACAGCTATCAAGACAGCAAAGAAAAGTGAAATTTTCATATGCGGTAGCCAAGCTTTCGTAGTGACGTAGCTTCTTTCGAGTTGATCAATACTTGACCCTGTCATTTCCCGCCTTGAATCTGCTTTATTCCATTTTTTCAATAGTCAAGTCTTCGGTTGTTAAATTCAGCGAAAGTGTACTATTGTTGTCAGTGCCGCGCAAAAAAATTTACAATAAGGCGGATATCTACACTCAAAAGTGGTAAAACGTGTGTCATTTCATTTTTTTGTAATGAATATGAACCATCTTGTCTTCTTGACGTACGTGAACGTCAGTTGTTACCCGCAGTTGAAAGTTCATCTGACGTTCCTGCACGTCTTGACGTACGTGAACGTAACCCGCAGTTAAAATTTCGTCTGATGTCCCTGCACTACGTCACAGACAAACGACTGACGGCAGTCACAGTAGCCTCTTGACGTCTGACAAATAATTCGCGAACGTAGCTGACGGTAAACAGCGGACACAGACAAAAGCAGATAACGGCGGTGATTCTCATGGACCTCCGTGTCCATTACGATCATGCAGAGCAGGTCCAGGTGCGGAGGCAGAAGCAGCCACGATCGAAGTTTTAGACCTAGTGTGCAAACTATTCCTGTTTCTGAAAAAAGTGACCTGGCTGCAATGATCGAATCAATAATGGAAAGCAAGTTCGAAAGACAAAGAAGGGAACATGAGAAGCAGGAAAAAATAGATAAAAAGGCCCGTGAAGAAAATGAGAAGGCCGAAAGATGGCGTAATAAAGACCAGGTCCTTCCCAATCTTATTGCAAGGATAGAATCAGTAAAAACAGACTTATGAACTCACCTCGATAACAATGTAGAATCTATCAAAACCGACGTAATTTCAGTCAAGTCAGGTATGAATTCTGTATAAACAAACATAAATTCAGTAAAAATAGACTTGCAAACAGAGATAAATGACCTGAATACACGGTTAAACTCGGTAAAGACCGAACTAAAAGCAGACATAACAGCTGATTTAAATACCCAGTTGGGTAATGTACAAAACCAAATCAATAGTCAGTCAAGGCCATGAGGTTAGAAATTGACAGACAAGTAGAGTCGAAAATAGATGACTTATCCAAATGGTTAGATGCCAAAATCGAAGCAGTCAAGTGAGAGATAAATTCGAAAGTGATGGAGTACCATCAACAAGCTGCGACGTTAAAAGAAGATTATAATGCAATCTCTGACGTAAAGGGAGGTAAAACCGCTGTAGACACGATCGAGAATGTTGTTGATGATACCTCCAAACAGATTGAGACTATCAATATAGAGGATCAAGTAAAGAATACTGTCAAGGTACATGCCGAAGCATTGTCCGACCGCGAATAGGAGTGGATTAGAAACGAAGACGGATTCATAGAAAAGAAGGTCAAGAGCGAACTCAGGGAAACTGTCAAAAATGTAACCTTTGAAATACCGGCAGCCCCTGGAAAAACAGGAGACACGTTCATGACAGAATTAGGCCAGATAAGACGAACGTCGGGATTTACCGGAATGGCGTCAACAGATAGTTGATGAAGTTCGTACACACAAATGTCAAGTTTAAAATTCCCCACATCACGCGTCAGGAGAGTGGGATAATTCACTCTCACGTGACGAACAACAGCAGATACAGGGCTTAATTTCGGCCGGAACGCGTTCCGGCACCTCCCAGACACCCCCCTCTTTTTTTGCCTTTAACAGTTCAGCACGGGAGATTTGAAATAGTACACGTGTATTTAATCACAACGTAACTATAATTTGCCGCTGCGCCGGCGCAAATGAACGTGACAATGGGTCGCCAACGTGGTGTGACGCGCAGGATGTACTGTGTGTGTGTGTGTGTGTGTGTGTGTGTGTGTGTGTGTGTGCACGCATGTACAGTATACCCAAGATAAGTTGAGTATCATTCCAAAGTTGTGATCGTAAATATCGCCTTATGTTTACGACTGCCAACAACCGCAGCGATGTAGTAGCAAGGCGACGTCTTATGTTGTGTGTTCCAGTGATAAATAACTAACGTAAGCCGTGTTTGAATGCGAACGTCTGTATAATGTGCTTTCACGAAATCATTTTATTCCTTGTCGTAATTTGTGTCATAGCTACTAATCAAATGTGCGTATGGAGCACGCATGACTAAAAGTTGGCAGCCTTTCGAGCCGATACGTCCCTTTGTCCACAGCACTCTTGACCTTTGAATCTTTATCTGCCCGCGCCCTTCTTACAACGTGGTTGGCGCTATACAATAGAGGGGATCTTCAACAGGGGGCAAATTTGAACTCTCAATGCAGAAAGGAGGTGTATATGTTTGACCCGTAAGTCTGTCTGCCCCAACATAGTTCTTAAACGCAACTTCCATTTTTATTGCCGTTTTTTTCTTATTTGAAATCTGGTTGAATAGGGTCGGTTCTTAGCTATATTTCTGAACGTCTGTTCAGCCGTTTAAATTTCATCAGCCGTATGAAGTAACCCCCATGGACCTTGCCGTTGGAGGGGAGGCTTGCGTGCCTCACCGATACAGATGGCCGTACCGTGGGTCCAACCACAACGGAGGGGTATCTGTTGAGAGGCCAGACCAACTTGTGGTTTCTGAATAGGGACAGCAGCCTTTTCAGTAGCTTCAGGGGCAACAGTCTGGATGATTGACTGATCTGACCTTGTAACAATAACCAAAACGGCCTTGCTGTGCTGGTACTGCGAACGGCTGAAAGCAAGGGGAAACTACAGCCGTAATTTTTCCCGGGGGCATGCAGCTTTACTGTATGTGTTAAATGATGATGGCGTCCAAATGGCTCTGAGCGCTTTGAGACTTAACATCTATGGTCATCAGTCCCCTAGAACTTAGAACTACTTAAACCTAACATAAGGACAACACACAACACCCAGCCATCACGAGGCAGAGAACATCCCTGACCGCGCCGGGAATCGAACCCGGGAACCCGGGCGCGGGAAGCGAGAACGCTACCGCACGGCCACGAGATGCGGACTGATGGCGTCCTCTTGGGTAAAATATTCCGGAGGTAAAATAGTCCCCCATTCGGATCTCCGGGCGGGGACTACTCAAGAGGACGTTGTTATCAGGAGAAAGAAAACTGGCGTTCTACGGATCGGAGCGTGAAATGTCAGATCCCTTAATCGAGCAGGTAGGTTAGAAAATTTAAAAAGGGAAATGGATAGGTTAAAGTTAGATATAGTGGGAATTAGTGAAGTTCTTTGGCAGGAGGAACAAGACTTTTGGTCAGGTGAATGCAGGATTATAAATGCAAAATCAAATAGAGGTAATGCAGGAGTAGGTTTAATAATGAATAAAAAACTATGTGTGCGGGTAAGCTACTACAAACAGCATAGTGAACGCATTATTGTGGCCAAGATAGACACGAAGCCCATGCCTACTACAGTAGTACAAGTTTATATTCCAACTAGCTCTGCAGATGAAGAAGAAATTGATGAAATGTATGATGAAATAAAAGAAATTATTCAGATAGTGAAGGGAGACGAAAATTTAATAGTCATGGGTGACTGGAATTCGAGTGTAGGAAAAGGGAGAGAAGGAAACATAGTAGGTGAATATGGATTGGGGGGAAGAAATGAAAGAGGAAGCCGTCGGGTAGAATTTTGCACAGAGCATAACTTAATCAGAGCTAACACTTCGTTCAAGAATCATAAAAGAAGATTGTATACATGTAAGAATCCCGGAGATACTAAAAGGTATTAGGTAGATTATATAATGGTAAGACATAGATTTAGGAACCAGGTTTTAAATTTTAAGACATTTCCAGGGGCAGATGTGGACTCTGGCCACAATCTATTGGTTATGAACTACAGATTAAAATTGAAGAAACTGCAAAAAGGTGGAAATTCAAGAAGATGGGACCTGGATAAACTGACTAAACCAGAGGTTGTACAGAGTTTCAGGGAGAGCATAAGGGAACAATTGACAGCAGTGAGAGAAAGAAGTACAGTAGAAGAAGAATGGGTAGCTCTGAGGGATGCAGTAGTGAAGGCATCAGAGGATCAAGTAGGTAAAAAGACGAGGGCTAGTAGAAATCCGTGGGTAACAGAAAAAATATTGAATTTCATTGATGAAAGGAGAAAATATAAAAATGCAGTAAATGAAGCAGGCTAAAAGGAATACAAACGTCTCAAAAATGAGATCGACAGGAAGTGCAAAATGGCTAAGCAGGGATGGCTAGAGGACAAATGTAAGGATGTAGAGGCTTATCTCACTAGGGGTAAGATAGAGACAGCCGACAGGAAAATTAAAGAGACCTTTGGAGAAAAGAGAACCACTTGTATAAATATTAAGAGCTCAGATGGAAACCTAGTTCTAACCAAAGAAGGGAAAGCAGAAAGATGGAACCGAGCGAGGTGGCGCAGTGGTTAGCACACTGGACTCGCATTCGGGAGGACGACGGTTCAATCCCGTCTCCGGCCATCCTGATTTAGGTTTTCCGTGATTTCCCTAAATCGCTTCAGGCAAATGCCGGGATTGTTCCTTTGAAAGGGCACGGCCGATTTCCTTCCCAATCCTTCCCTAACCCGAGCTTGCGCTCCGTCTCTAATGACCTCGTTGTCGACGGGACGTTAAACACTAACCACCACCACCAGCGCAGAAAGATGGAAGGAGTATATAGAGGTTCTATACAAGGGCGATGTACTTGAGGACAATATTATAGCAATGGAAGAGAATGTAAATGAAGACGAAATGGGAGATACGATACTGCGTGAAGAGTTTGACAGAGCACTGAAAGACCTGAGTCGAAACAAGGCCCCCGGAGTAGACAACATTCCATTGGAACTACTGACGGCCTTGGGAGAGCCAGTCCTGACAAAACTCTACCATCTGGTGAGGAAGATGTATGAGACAGGCGAAGTACCCTCAGACTTCAAGAAGAATATAATAATTCCAATCCCAAAGAAAGCAGGTGTTGACAGATGTGAAAATTACCGAACAATCAGTTTAATAAGTCACAGCTGCAAAATACTAACACGAATTCTTTACAGACGAATGGAAAAACTAGTAGAAGCCGACACCGGGGAAGATCAGTTTGGATTCCGTAGAAATATTGGAACACGTGAGGCAATACTGACCTTAAGACTTATCTTAGAAGAAAGATTAAGGAAAGGCAAACCTACGTTTCTAGCATTTGTAGACTTAGAGAAAACTTTAGACAATGTTAACTGGAATACTCTGTCCCAAATTCTAAAGGTAGCAGGGGTAAAATACATGGAGTGAAAGGCTATTTACAATTTGTACAGAAACCAGATGGCAGCTCTAAGAGTCGAGGGGTATGAAAGGGAAGCAGTGGTTGGGGAGGGAGTGAGACAGGGTTGCAGCCTCTCCACAATGTTATTCAATCTGTGTATTGAGCAAGCAGTAAAGGAAACAAAAGAAAAATTCGGAGTAGGTATTAAAATTCATGGAGAAGAAATAAAAACTTTGAGGTTCACCGATGACATTGTAATTCTGTCAGAGACAGCAAAGGAGTTGGAAGGGCAGTTGAATGGAATGGACAGTGTCTTGAAAGGAGGATATAAGATTAACATCAACAATAGCAAAACGAGGATAATGGAATGCAGTCGAATTAAGTCGGGTGATGCTGAGGGAATTAGATTAGGAAATGAGACACTTAAAGTAGTAAAGGAGTTTTGCTATTTGGGGAGCAAAATAACTGATGATGGTCGAAGTAGAGAAGATATAAAATGTAGACTGGCAATGGCGAGGAAATCGTTTCTGAAGAAGAGAAATTTGTTAACACAGAGTACAGATTTAAGTGTCAGGAAGTCGTTTCTGAAAATATTTGTATGGAGTGTAGCCATGTATGGAAGCGAAACATGGACAATAAATAGTTTGGACAAGAAAAGAATAGAAGCTTCCGAAATGTTGTGCTGCAGAAGAATGCTGAAGATTAGATGGGTAGATCACATAACTAATGAGGAGGTATTGAATAGAATTGAGGAGAAGAGGAAAATGTGACACAACTTGACGAGAAGAAGGGACCGGTTGGTAGGACATGTTCTGTGGCATAAAGGGATCCCAAATTTAGCTTTGAAGGGCAGCGTGGAGGGTAAAAATCGTAGAGGGAGACCAAGAGATGAATGCACTAAGCAGATTCAGAAGGATGTAGGTTGCAGTAGGTACTGGGAGATGAAGAAACTTACACAGGATAGGGTAGCATGGAGAGCTGCATGAAACCAGTCTCAGGACTGAAGACCAAAACAACAACGTATGAAGTAAGACTGTTTTCCGCCAGCGTGCTCTCTTGAAATACGTTACGTAGTCCATAACAACTACATCACGTTATGTAGAACCAGGTTGGAGAGCCCAAAAACATGTACCTAAATAAAAGATTACGGTTGAACGATGATGATTTTTGTCTTCTGAAATCGCCTGTTTCAGCAACTACAAAGCAGAAAAAGTGTGATTGTGACTCAACTGTGAAAGACAAAGATATGCTCTCGTCGACTTTGTGTGGTTATTTTTGTGCTCTGCAATTCACTAAATCAAACGATTTTGCTCTAATAGTTTAAGCAGCGAAGTGCAAGAGAGTGCGACGGCAGCGCACTTTCTTGCGACTTCACTTACAATTATACCCATAGCTTATTTCTTGTGCTACCTAAATCATAAGAGATTCTTGAGTTATAATTGCCTATCTGCATGTTTGTTTGTGAATTCAGACTTTGTAGTCCACGATTCAGACAGTTTGTGTCTACGGCTTTTTCAATTTGAATCAGTTTACCTTGTTAGCCATCGCTGCCTCACCGAGAAGCCAACAAACAATCCAGTAGGCACTTTCGGAATTCACATTCAACAATATTATTCACTCACTCTATGTACGTCAGCCGCTTGCAGTTCAGTTGTTGTTCTGCTCAGAACCGACACCTTTGTTTCTATTTGTTCGTGGTGTTTACTTACATATTGTGACAGTGAGTGGACACGATAGTTTAGTAGTTATGCATACCTCTACAAAAATTTGTGACTTCTTTAAACCTAAAAGACAAAAAGTTACTGAGAGTAATGAAAACCGCAGTTTAGATGTAGAATCCACGACTTCAACAGTGGCTGGAGAAGAAGATGCATACACCAAAGCTGAGGATCCTTCTCCTACGTCGTCGTCGCTAAATGAAAATTTCTGTCAGTTGGTGGATATGGATACGGACAAAACATCTATAGACAGTAATGATAATTGATGATGAAAAGCCAGATTGATGATCTATCGAACAATGCACAGATTATAAAGCTAAAAACCCGTGGTTAATTATTAAAAAAAGCTAGGTTGCCAAGTTTGTAGAAGTGTATCTACACTAGGTGCTGAGAAAACGGAAGGGTTAAAACTCGGTGAGCAATGGGTTTTAGGAACTGTAAGCTCATATGGGACAAGTAAAAAAGAGTCTCTAAGGGAAAAATAATTAGATCACTGCACATCTAAAGCTCACGGTTTAGCGAACAAAATCCAGACTAACGCAGAAAAAAAAATCTCATTCATAACTCAGTTGCTTCCATGGTAAAGGAACAACAAATTGTTTCTGAGCGCGTATTTCTCAAAGTTTATAAGCAAGCAAAGTGAAATAGATCGTTTTATGAGTTTGAGACAGAAATTGATCTCCAAATTGAATATGGTTTGGACATGGGCCGAATACTACATTCAAATGTTGCTTGCTCTAACATAGTGCTTCATATTTCTGACCAGATGACATCAGATCTAGTGAATAATTTAATAAAGAGTGACTCCAAATTTTCACTTATTTTGGAAGAAGCTACTTCTCTTTCAAGCAAAAATGCTTTGATTGTATACTTTAGAACCTTGTTAAAAGGAACGGAATACCCCATGACAATTTTTTGACGCTTTTTGAGCTAAATGACGCAACAGCATCTGGTATCTTGGAAGAACTTTTAAAGCGTTTAGAATCACTAGGTCTAAGCTATGACTTTTTGAAAGACCATTTAATAACTTTGACTTGCGATGGAGCTTCTGTCATGTTAGGAAAAAAGTCTGGCCTCGGAAAGCAGGTGATGGAAATGTTTCAAGGCTTATTCATCTGGCATTGTTTGAATCATCGTTTAGAACTTGTCGTGCACGACACGATAGAAGAAGTGGGGGGAATTAATAACTTTAAAATATTCATGGATAAAGTTATAAATATCTTCAGCTGCTCTCGGAAAAACAGTAGGGGGCTGGCAGTTGTTCCTAAAGGTTTGGAGCAATAAATTTTAATAATCGGTCGTGTGCTTGACACTCGATGGGTGGCCTCCAGTTTATTGTCAGTAAAAGCTCTAAGGAAAGATTACAGGGCTCTGCACAATCATTTTTAGAAGCATCAGAGGACACGAAACGGGACTCAAAACAACGGACTCCATACAAAGGGCTCTGTAATACACTGTCATCTACATCTTTTGTCTCCAACCTTTTGTCTTGTAAGGCATGATGCCTTAGAAGAGTTGGCTGATCTGTCGCTACAGCTTCGAAGATCAAGTGTAAACCTTGTTCAAGCTCATAAAGACGTTACACTTTTAATAAAAGTGTTTGAGAGTCGGGTTGATGTAATGGGACAAAATGCAAATGTAGCTGACATTGCTCTGGAAAATATGAGCATTCAATGTGTCGAACTTTCTTAGAACAAAAGATTTCTGATAAATAGTTTTATTGCAGCTTGGCAAATAATTTGTTATCCAGGCTGTTATCAACAATTAATGCAACTGAAAGCTACGATGTTGCTATGAATGACATGGAGGCCATTCACCCCAATTTCTGGACTAAAAACATATCGATCACTTACAGAGAAAATGAGATTTTTTTCGAATGTGTGAAAGATTTAATAATTTTAATAGCCCTCGTGAAATAATAAAGGACTTCAGGGAGTACAAACAAGGTCCGGGCGGTGGTATAGCGGTACTAGGCGCTCAGTCCGGAACTGCGCGACTGCTACGGTCGCAGGTTCGAATCCTGCCTCGGGCATGGATGTGTGTGATGTCCTTACGTTAGTTAGGTTTAAGTAGTTCTATGTTCTAGGGGACTGATGACCACAGATGTTAAGTCCCATAGTGCTCAGAGCCATTTTATTGAACCAGGGTCTGAAACCAGTACTAAGGGGGGAAACGCCAACTATTCTTGTACAGTCACCAATGTTCAAAAAATTCTTGTCAAACAGCATTGCAGTGTCGAGTGCGGAGTGTGAACGTGGCTTGTCTGCAATGATATTAATTATGACACCACTGAGATCTTCACTCTACATCAGCACTGTTGGTAGTCTATTACGCATCAGGCTTCTGGGACCACCTGTAGCTAGATATGAACCTGGGTGTGATGTAAAGTCTTGGCTGGCGAAGGGATATCATTCTGCACTTGCTACACAGTCAAAAGCACGAAGTTCAAAGGTTCAAATGGCTCTGAGGACTATGGGACCTAACTTCTGAGGTCATCAGTCCCCTAGAACTTATAACTATTTAAACCTAACTAACATAAGGACATCACACACATCCATGCCCGAGGCAGCGGACGCGCAGGCCCAGACTGTAGCGCCTAGAACCCGTCTGCCACCCCGACCGGCTAGCACGAAGTGATAAGTATATAATGAAGACAATATTGTATTATGGAAATGTTTTTCTTAATCCATCTCAAACTCATTGTGATTGGTTGTGTTTGAAGTAATTTCGCAATGCTTACTTTTTCTTCCTTTGTTTTATCCACTGAGTATGAACTTAGTTAAAACTATGAGTTCAGTTAAAATTCAATATGTCCTAAGAAGGTACTTTTTAACAATAAATATACAACATATATTCTGTATAAATTGACTGGTCATATGCCACTCACTTTTGTCAGAATAACAGATGTTTGTCATTTTACATTAATATGTTATGTTGAAAGTGTAATAAAATTTAAAGGGAAGTACAGTATTTAAACAAAGTAGTATACCCTTAGGTCAAAGATATATATACTGCATATTGACAGGACTTTTTTTTCTTGGTTATTTTATGAGTGAAGGGAAATTTTATTCATATTTCAGACTACAAAATTGTAATCTCAAAATTAGCGCTGACTACGACTTATTATTAATGTGAATTCTTGATTTGGAATCATTTGTAATTTTATCATAAATGAGTTAACAGGTCGATCCTCAATCCGAGCGATTCAGTTTATTGATCATTGGCGTTTTTATTACTGAACGGCAAATCGAGAAAAAATCTACTGAGATGCTGGATTCTTAAAGTTCTGAACTGGTGCTAGAAACAGTGTAACATCTTCGTACAGCCCACTGACGTAAAATTCTTTAAATAATGGTTTAATGTACAAACCAATTTTTTTATATACGCAGTATGTTATTGGAAATGAAAAAGTAATTTTAACAGCGCTATAATGGAACTCATGAAACTTTGATATTTATGTAAAATATTCGCCAAAGATGGATTCTACGTGTAAAACGTTTTCCAGTCAGGTACAGCAAATGTGTTAACATTTATAACAAGTCCCTTTGATTGTTTGTGGTTTAATAAATATTCAGTTTGCAGCAGCTACTCATGTAATATGTTTTTCTCAGTCAAAAGACAGTATGGGCTTATAGCAAAGAACAAATCTGTCATCTCTCTGACGAGTTTATCATTTTCTGATTATTATAACGTAATGTATAGCGTCACAGCATTTCCCAGCTTAATGGTTAGTTCTGATAAAAAATTATCATGTTTTTATCAGATCTCTCTTTAATTGCTGTTTATAACAATAAAATACCACGATACTTGAAATTTCATATTTTTTCCACCAATTAATTTCTGTATATATTTGAGTAAATTGTTACTGTGTGAATCTGTGCTATAGACAGAGAAAGCACTTCTTTGGTTATGCTCACTGCAGGAAGCAAGATATTGAAACATTTAAATTACATGGCATTTTCTACAACTATGGTTTTCGTTGGTGCGTATTTTATGGTCAGGCATATTGTAATTTAACTCATCATCATAATCATCATCATCATCATTTAAGACTGATTATGCCTTTCAGCGTTCAGTCTGGAGCATAGCCCCCTAATAAAATTCCTTCACGATCCCCTATTCAGTGCTAAGATTGGTGCCTCTTCTGATGTTAAACCTATTACTTCAAAATCATTCTTAACTGAATCCAGATACCTTTTCCTTGGTCTGCCCCGACTCCTCCTACCCTCTACTGCTGAACTCAAGATTCTCTTGGGTAACCTTGCTTCTCCCATGCGTGTAACATGACCCCACCATCTAAGCGTGTTCGCCCCGACTGCTACATCTATAGAGTTCATGCCCAGTTTTTCTTTAATTTCCTCATTGTGGACACCCTCCTGCCATTGTTCCTATCGACTAGTACCTGCAATCATCCTAGCTACTTTCATATCCGTAACCTCAACCTTGTTGATAAGGTAACCTGAATCCACCCAGCTTTCGCTTCCATACAACAAAGTTGGTCGAAAGATTGAACGGTGCACAGATAACTTAGTCTTGGTACTGACTTCCTTCTTGCAGAAGAGAGTAGATCGTAGCTGAGCGCTAACTGCGTTAGCTTTGCTACACCTCGCTTCCAGTTCATTCACTATGTTGCCATCCTGTGAGAATATGCATCCTAAGTACTTGAAACCGTCCACCTGTTCTAACTTTGTTCCTCCTATTTGGCACTCAATCCCTTTATACTTCTTTCCCACTGACATTACTTTCGTTTTGGAGATGCTAATCTTCATACCATAGTCCTTACATTTCTGATCTAGCTCTGAAATACTACTTTGCAAACTTTCAATCTAATCTGCCATCACAACTGTCATCCGCATATGCAAGACTGCTTATTTTGTGTTCACATATCTTGATCTCACCCAGCCAGTTTATTGTTTTCAACATATGATCCATAAATAATATGAACAACAGTGGGGACAGGTTGCAGCCTTGTCTTACCCCTGAAACTACTCTGAACTGCATTACAGTTTTGTTATAGTAGTAATTTTATTTGAAATAATTTCTTTGGGGTCATAATAGCCTGTGTTCTGTGTTTAGAATAATATATATTCAATAGCGGGAGCAGAACAAAAGATAATGTTTACTGAACGACTTGGTAGACAGTACTGACAATAGTTGAATACAACGTTTTGGCGTCGCGCAGCGCCACAACAGCAGTTAGGACTACATTCCGTGTAGATTCAGATTTACTTTCCAAATTACAATGCTTAACACGTTTCACTGGCACTTTCAAGCGCTCTTCATGTTTTAGTTTGATTACAGAGAAATAATCAGTAGATGCAGAAACATGGAGACGGAACTGGCTTTTTGAGGTAAGTACAAAAGGCCTCTCCACACGGCACCACTGAGAATCGGTTCTCTGGGCGCCAGAGCATTCAAAAGGCACGAATCAGTATGCCACCACTGGCAACGTGTGATGCTGTTCCTGTGAGCTGTTTTAATGCCGCTGCGACCAGCTTTGCTGCTGCCGCCATTGTTACTACTATGCTGAAGTTACGTGCCGATTGTTCATATGCGGCAACTCGCTGCTTGGCCCGGTCAACGGCGTCACGGAGTGGAGTTGTGTCAAGGCCGCAAAAAATTACAAACAACAACAGTGGTTTTTCAGTTCCATTTTACACGTAGTCTCATGTTAATTAAATTGTAAAGATATTTCCCTTTGGCTAGTAACATAGAAACTATTTAATTCCTATCGACCGTCTCTCAACCCGCTACAATTTTTTGTGTCGAGATATTTCTCACACCCCTGCAAAGTCAAATGGACTCTTCCGGGTACCTTCCTACTGGCTGTCAAGCTACACGTGCCAGCATTCTTGCACTGTTGCTGCTCTTTGTTTCGTAATTATTAACCTTGAGAGGTCTCACAGACGAACCATAGTGTTTGCATGCCTCGTTTTTATTGCGTGCTACTGTTTCTCTATGGCGGGGAAAGCTGGGCCTTCAATGCAGCTTGTGTTATGTGGACGTTCACGATCGCCCCGTTGAATCTTCGGATGAAGACTTCGATGACAGCGATAATGGCCCTGATTTTGAGACATTTAGTGATCACGACACTAATTCAGAGGAGGAAACTGAAAGTCATGAAGATGTGACAACTGGTGACGATGGAGCTTACTTCTTCGGTAAGAACAGATGTTTTCGACGGAGAAAGAGGCAGCCACCAGCTAACGTAAGAACAAGGCAACACAACATCGTCTTGCAGCTTCCTGGACCGTGACTGATGTCGAAAAGCCTTGGAGAAAAGCCTGCTGTTGTGGAGGTATGGAAACTGTTCTTTACACCAGACATTCTAGACGAAATCATTTGATGGACAAATCTGAAAATATCTAAGCTTAGAGCACAGTATGCTAACGATCGCTTATCCTATCTACAAGATGCTGATGTTATTGAATTGAAGGCTTTAATTGGTCTATTAGTGTATTCAGCCATATTCAAGTCGGGGAACGAGTCTGTTTACGGCATGTTTGCAGCCGATGGAACAGGCAGAGATGTTTTCATATGCACTGTTAGCAAAGAAAGATTTCTGTTTTTATTGTCTGCATTACGATTTGATAATCCAGATGATCGGGTGGAAAGAAAGAAAATAGACAAATCAGCAGAAATTACACACACCTTTTGCGTTTCATCAAAAACAGTCAACTTTGCTACTCTGTAGGTGCAACAGTGTGTGTCGACGAAATGCTTGTTCCTTTTCGTGGAAGGTGTGGTTTTAGAATGTACATGCACACAAACCGGCAAAGTATGGCCTGAAAGTTCAGTGTTTGACTGACGCACGTACAAATTACTTGTAGAGTGCACACATTTATTATGGAAAAGGCAGCGACGGTCACACCCTTCCCAGCCGTGAGAAAGGTCACAGCGTCCCCACGCAGGCTGTTCTTCGATTGGTGAAACCCATTGAAAACACAAGGCCAAATGCTACAGCCGAAAACTGGTACTCATCAAGAGAACTAGTCAATGAACTTTCAAAAAAAAAAAAGGTCTCACATACGTTGGTCGCTGAAAAAGAACAAAAAGGAGATCCCACAGAACTTGTTACCTAACAAGAAACGTGGTGTGAAGACATATGTTTACGGTTTTACAGAAGGCATGACTCTGGTTTTCTGCGTGCCCAAGAAGTCCAAAGCTGCAATACTGATCTCTTGTATGCACCATGCAGTAAACAATGATCCTGAATCAGGAAAACCTGAAATCATCCTGTTTTATAACACAACAAAAGGTGGTGTGGACTGTCTCGACCAAAGGTGTGCAACTTATTCGTCAAGTCGCCGGACAAGAAAATGGCCTTTGGCCATTTTCTTCACGTCAGTGGATGCTGCTTGCGGTATATCAAGCTTACGTGTTACATCAAGCTTTTCCAAAGGCAGAGGTAATGACGAGATTCAGCTTCATGAAGACTCTAGTGAGAGACCTAGTTGAACCTCATATGAAGCGTAGAATTTCTATTGGACGTTTGCCACGAGAGTTGATTGGCACCATCAGAAGAATACTTCACTTACAAGATGAGCCTCAGACACCGAAAGAAGAATTCGAAAATCGAGAAACGTGTGCCCGTTGCCCTCTTCATCTGAAGAGGGAAACAAGGTCAACAGTGTGGTGTTCCGATTTGTTTGGAGTGTTCCAGGAAGGTTTGCGTGAAGTGTTTCCAGGTGGAAATGAACTAAAGTATGATTCAGTGGCACATGAGAGAAAGTATTTAGTTTTTACTTGAAATTTTAGCAGTAAAATGTGACAAAGTTTCTCCATTCATAGACTTATGGACTGAAATATTCGCTCTACATTGCAAAGATGAGTCGTAAACTGAAAGTTATTTCGCACACAATTTATCGTATGTCAAGTTGGATTTTTCCACCTAGTTATATTGCCAATTTGTAATATAATCCCTTTGATGGAAATCTGTGTGTGAGTAGAGAGCTAACTATTTTCTGTTATTTTCGTAACTCATAAAATAAAAATACACTCCAGATTTCGCTTTGTTTTAATTGTCGAAGTGTTTAAAATACTGCATTGCTTAAAAAAAAATTTCTACAAAGGCCACCTCTAAGAAGTGTAATGAACGACAGAGAGTCAAGAAACTATATATATTCTGCAAAATTCTCGTTTGATATATAAAATATAAAAATGCTGTCTGTGACTCCTCCCCATAGTAATTGTGTTCCTGTGAATGACCATAGTAGTTAGGGTCATAGATATTTTTTATTCTATTAGTGACATTTTACATTTAGAAGAGAATTTATTTATTACCTGTATAAATGAAACTTGATTTCTTTTTCACTCACTATCGTGAAAGTTTCAAATAATAAAATCTGATTGAAGAACATAACATATAGTTTTTCTCCAGGGCAGTGTTAACATGGTGTGGGGAGAGGAGTGGAGGAAGATTAGTGCAGCGGGTGGAATGTTTTAACTATATCTTGCAACTCAAACACGAGGCAACGATCAGCTGCTATGGTACAAAATGCACACGGAATTAACGTTTCGTGAAGACGTGGGAAATTGGAATTGTACGAGACCTAGAGAGAGCACGAATATCTTCATCGTCATTAACCGCTAAATGCTTTGTTGATTAACACTGAACACACGTTCATAGAGCAGGTACAAAGCATCTGTTCGAACTTTGCGGGTGGCAGCATCTGAAAACATGTCATTCTCACGAAGACTACCGACTTGTGCCAACACGTATGCAGGGGGTATACACGGACAAGGAAAAAAAATTCCCGGGTTTCTCGGTTGAAAATACACTTTCTCCCGGGTGAAAATACATTTTTCCCCGTGTTATGTGAGAGTGTAATTTCCCTCGGCACTGTAAAACTTACCAGTCTTTTGAATGTTTATGGTTTTATACGCCGACGTAGAATTTCCCTGCGTTTTACAAAACGGAACTCAGGGGGAGGGGGAAACACGTTTTGGTAAGATATTTGATGTGCAGCGGCAACATGTACGCTGCATATTGTCGTGTTACGAAGATATAAATTCGAATTCCACCAAACATCGCATGTTACTTTCCAAGGCATTGAAATCGAGATTGCGAAGCGCTTTTGTAAGCCAGTCATAGGTCATGTCATGTGATCTCGCCAGCTAATGACAGCATAGGACACGTGATGTAGTCAGACAACATCAAGATCACTCTTAAGTAGCGCGAACACCCGAATAAGAAAAGTTGATGGTTTAAATTAATATACATAGTGTTGCTGCAAGAAAAACAGAGGATTCACATATAATCGTAGTCTCGAAGATTAAGACGCTGCAGGAGAAGCTAAGCTCCCATATGTAATGTTGATCTCTTTTGCGCGTGTTACACTTTAAGATACATCACACAAATGTGCCAGGAAAATTTTTAATAACGACTTAGATGTCTGATCTTTAGGGCTCGAAATTATTCTAGATGGTCGTCCGCAAAGAGTTTATTTTTAATTGAGAGTTAAACGCTCTGCGATTTAAGAAATTCATCGTACTTTCTCGCATATAGTTCATCTTGTGTAAAAGGAAATTTACTTCGAAAGTAACGCATTTCAAACCACCATCCTCAATGATATCCCGTGACCTGTTAGAGACTGATTCGTTTCAGCAGTTGCCAGAGAGCGCCAGATAACAGGCGTCAGCGCTCTTTGCGCAGCTACGACGACACAGGAAGACCGTATGTTCGTACGTGTAAAACAGTAAAAGCTCTTGCACTATGTCACAAAAGAAACAAGACATCAGAGGACACTTCAAGTTTATCGGAATTTCGTGAACCATGCCAAAATGCATAATTTGGCTTAAAGTGCACATTCGGATGTAAATTTTCTTGAGTACAAGTACAGTACTATCTCATGTTTGGTTCTTTATTATGGCATAATGCCATGCGAATTAGAAGAGTTAGAATATGCAAAACGTGCACTTGAAATGCAGCGAACAGTTGAAACGAGCCAACAGTGTGAAATTAAAGACTTCATTTCAAATAAATTGTCTGCCTCAGCGCAAAAGATTAATAATAACCAAATCTCTTTAGCAAAGCGACAAAAATAACTTCATTTTTCTGCTTGACTGTCGGAAAGGTGGAAATAAAACCTGAAAATAATAACATATTTTAGCCTTCCGTTATTATGCGAACGTATTTTAATTCATTTGATAGCTCCCGGCCACAGAAATCGGTTTTGTTTCATTTGATGTGAGTGTAATAAATGAATAGGTAACGGCAAAATCACTAAACGTAAACACAGGTCACGTGGAGACTACCCACCTCCCCATCACAACTCAGACTTCTCTGTGCATCAGCCCCGGATCTACGATGTTTCCGAACCGGTGCTATACTAGGTAGTGGCGCCTAGCCACACATCCTTAGCCAGAAGCGGGAGAAGGTACTACCCATACGCGACTCAACTGCGCATGCACAAGAGGCAGCCAGCAACTGCTCAAACGAATCTAATGTCAGCAGCTGTCACGTCACGCTCATCGGAGGCAATTTGTCGTTGTGAATCATTGCATAGACTTTCTAAAGCCTTTGACACTCTTTGCTGTTGGCAGACGCTTGTATGAGCACTTTGTTTTGTTGTTGTATATGGCGGATTTCCTTTGCGACTTAAGTTTTATTTTCGTTCTTTCTTCCTCTTGTTAATGTTTTGTTGCTGCATTATTATCCTGCAGACGCGGGATACAGTAATATCCTTTGGTGGAGTATTGGTTCTTACCAGTCAAAATCACAGAAATTTAACTGAAAACTAAAACAATGAAACACACCCGGAATTCTAAAAAATTCCCGGGTTTTTCCCGGATCTGCCGGGTCGTATACACCCTAGCATGAAGCAAAACTATGGAGCAAAGTGACACTGGAACGGCGGCAGGCGGTGTCAGCTGTTCTTTATATTGGAACCTTGGGTGGTGTTATGTTTTTGATAAGATATTATGGTTTAAAAACCTGAATTTCAGAACAATATTTTCTAAAAAATGATTTCTCATTGTAAGTCTTATCACAAGTCTCTCTCTCTGGTCGACGGGTGGGCGGGGGGTTGGGCGAAGTTGTAGAAGGTGGCGCGTTCCGGCACCTAAAAGTGTAGAAATTAAGCACTGAGCAGATGCATCACCGTTCGCCACCTGATAACGCTCAAACCCACAGTTCTATAGAAACACAATTCAGAGTACCAGCCCACCAACTTTTGTCAGTTTTATGCAGCATCGTGGTTTTCCGAATTTTCACCCACAGAAAACAGAAGTTCATCCTATAGTATTCCTCCGAAATTTTTCAGGAACTTTTCGAATAGCTGGAGTCACCACCAGTGAATTCAGTTCGTTACTGGCAAGGGAACCTCCCCATCGCACCCCTTTCAGATTTAGTTATGTTGGCACAGTGGATAGGCCTTGAAAAACTGAACACAGATCAATCGAGAAAACAGGAAGAGGTTGCGCGGAACTATGAAAAAATAAGCAAAATATACAAACTGAGTAGTCCATGTGCAACATCGACAACATCAAGGTTAGTGTCTGGTTAACAGCGCCGTGGTCCCGTGGTTAGCGCGAGCAGCTACGAAACGAAAGGTCCATGAGTCAAGTCTTCCCTCGACTGAAAATTTTACTTTATTTATTTTCGCAAACTTATGATCTGTCCGTTCGTTCATTGACGTCTCTGTTCACTGTAATAAGTTTAGTGTCTGTGCTTTGCGACCGCCCGCAAAAGCCTGCGACCGTAAGATTAGTAGACGAAAGGACGTGCCCCTCCAATGGGAATCGAAAACATTTGATCGGAAGGTCATGTGTCAATCGATTCCTCCACAGGAAAGCACGTCTGATACATTCTATACGACACTGGTGACGGAATGTGGCGTCCCACCTAACTTGTACACTTGGCGAATGGGTAAAAATATTCCTCTACCCTGCCCGATTTAGGTTTTCTTCTGGATGTGATAATCACTCCCAAAAAATGATGAAAACATAAGAGTTTGTTACATAAACTGAAAATGAAGAATTAAACTTTCTACTCGAGGGAAACCTTGAACCAAGGACCTCTCGGTCCGCAGCTGCTTACGTTAACCAAGGTACCATGGCGCTCCTCCGCTCAGATTATCCTTGATGTTGCCTACCTTGCACATGGACTACTCAGTTTGTATATTTTGCTTATTTTTTCATAGTTCTACACAACTTCTTCCTGTTTTCTCGATTGATCTGTGTTTTTCAAGGTCTATCAACTGTGCCAACTTATAACTAAATCTGAGGGGGATGCGATGGGGAGGTTCCCTTGTGGGTATATTGTAGGAGACGCTGCCTTATGGAGAACCGAAATGGTCGTTACAAGGAGTTCAAACAGATGTTTCTAGGGAAATTATGGAGTTCTGGGTTGCAGCAGCACTTGAGAAAAGAGGTTTACAACGCCGAAGTGTGGTAGCCAGCGTGGTAGCCTGATTAGATATTTCCAGAAATATTTAGTGAAAATTAAGTTCTGGGGTTCGCCGATCACTGCCAAAGACGTTATTATGATGCTAAAAACAAAGCTATGAATTTCGATCAGAGAAAAGTTAGTAAACGTCACTGAGGAAGTTACTGGCACCTTCCTATCAGCGTTAGACTCCTTAGATCTGATTTATGAGGACGCTAATGGTGGCAACGCCCACTTCAGTGAAGGCAGCCAGCACAATATAAGAGTACGCAGGCAGCAATGGTAGCAGAGCAGAAGCGCGCCACAGCGACAGCCAGTACCAACCCCACAACGGTTTCAAAAATAAACAAAGCACGTACTCCAACAGTAAATACAAAACTAAGTACAATAGCAGGCAGAGATACAATCCAATATGTAATTCGTCACCACAGCAGTACGGAAACGCACATTATAACATACAATCCCAGCAATATGGAAACACGCAACTGACCAACGGCAGTTATCTAAACAATCAGTTTTACAGTTCACATCACCAGTGGAAAGGAAATAAATGGCCAAGGTGGAGGCGAACATACATCTTTCAACAACGGTTACACTCCACACAAGCCACAGCAAAACAATTTTCAGCCACAGAATGTACACTTCACCCAACAAGCGAATGGATCTTCGGGAAATCTGAAGCCTAAACACCAGCATAATACGCAAATTTATTGTGTGCAAGCGAATACACCACAAGAACAAGACCCATTACCATCCGAGTTCGCTCCACAAAACTAACACCAGTTGAGACAGAAGAAACTTTGAGAAACAAGAACCAGCAGGAAAGTAAACGCCGAGCGGAAATTTAAATGCAGCACCTTTGAGCCTGCTAGAGGATACTGTAGGTTTGAATGGAGGCACCATTTTCATTAGGACACACTAAATTAATGCAATCAGGTATGACAAAGGGATAAACTTACATGATAATCTAGCAGCAGACATTAAGACGAAAGACAATGATGACACTTTGGTTGAACAAGTTCAAGCTTCCATGCAAATATCACTTGCCAACATACCGGTAACAGCCATCGTAGATACAGGAGGTAATACAAATGCCTTATCTTTATGTTTATTTAATCAAATATCTTCTGTATGCAAAGTTTTATCACCTACATTTCAAGGTTGCACCGTCTCGGGAGAAATTGGTCCATTAACACAAAGCGTAAATCTTCAAACTCAGCTTCAAATCAAGACAGAGTCTATTTCTGTACAAACATTTTTGTCATTGTTAAAAACCTATCAGTGCCATTCTCCTGCTCATGGAATTCTTGAGTCAGACGAAAGCTAAAATTGATATCGAGTGTGGAACCTGTACTCGAGTAGTAAGTCAGCAACAGGTAACAGTAAATTTGTTAAGAGGTAACGTGAGAGCAAAGTTTAGCTCGCATCAAATAATAGTACGGCAATGGACTAAAAGACGGCCGTACGGTCACACAAGAGACATGACAGAGTTTGAAAGCGTTAATGATGATGACTATAAAGACCTAATTCCAAATCAGAATGAATTAAACGTCAAAGCTAGTGAATCCACTGAACTATCCGAACAACAGAAAAATGAACTTCACAATTTGTTAATAGATTACGTTCAAATATTTTCTAAGAAACATGGGTTATAAAAGGCTTTGAATATCGAATGGAGGTGCTGTCCCATTCAACCTACTGTAAAACAAGCCTTTCAATCCCATATGAAAGACGCGAAGCTGTCAAGAGCGAGATTAGGGAAATGTTACGCTGGAATGTGTTAGAAGTATCTCATTTACTTTATTCGAGTCCTTTATTGTCTGTACTGAAATCAGATGATAGCGTAAGACTAGTCTTGGACGCAAGATTAATAAATAAAATCATAGTACCCATAAGAATTACACCTGGCGCTCTTGAAGAGCATCTGCAGAAGTTTCGTGGATCTAGGAATTTGAGTACCCTTGATCTGAGAAGCAGTTACTGGCAGTCTAGGAAGTACACTGCGTTTATATCTGCAGGCGTATCTTACCATTTCAAAGTCGTTCCGTTTGGACTAAATGTGAGCTCCGGAATTTTTATTACAGCTCTTGACTATGTACTAGGTCGTGAACGTTCTTGTAGCACCGAAAAACTGGGAAGATCATGTGGCAATTTTGAAAAAAGTATTTCAAAGATTCATAGATCTTGTCATTGGGGGAGCCTCGTCAGGGAGGTATACCACATGAACGTCTAGGAAAGTGATTCCAGTGGTGGTTTCCCATTGCCTTCCACTGATGAGGATGAAATGATAATGAGGACAACACAACACTCAGTCCCTGAGCGGAGAAAATCTCTGGGAGGACCATAGAGTATGATGTCACAGCAAATATCAAGAAATCCAAGTTCGTGAAAAGCGAAATTAAACTTTTAGGACACATCATCACCCCTGAATAAATTAAAACTGTTCCGGAAAAATTGTCTGCACTAAAGAACTTTCCAATCCCTGTTACAAAAAGGCAATAGAAAGGATTTGTCGGTCTCACGTCATTCTTCAGATGTTTTGTTTCCAATCAAGTAATAAACAATCCCGGTCTTACCAACTTTTTAGAAAAGAGCTCACATTGGAACTGGACCCCGGAATGCCAGGACGGATTCCAGAAAACTAAAGACACTCTGATTAACAGTAACGTTCTCCATCATCCTCAGATGGATAGGGAATTTTGCATTACATCTGACGCTTCCTTCATGGGTATTGGCGCTTGTCTCTTTCACATTCAATTAGTAGATGGACGCGAGCAAATCCAAGTGATCAGGCCGGCCCTAGTGGTCAAGCGGTTCTAGGCGCTACAGTCGGGAACCGTGCGACCGCTACGGTAGCAGGTTTGAATCATGCCTCGTGCATGAGTGTGTGTGATGTCCTTAGGTTAGTTAGGTTTAAGTAGTTCTACGTTATAGGGGACTGATGACCACAGATGTTAAGTTCCATAGTGCTCAGAGCCATTTAAACCATTTTTCAAGAGATCAGCTTTGCGAGTCGAGCATTACCAGAATGTGAAAAGTCTTACTCAGTTATGGAGTTGGAGGCACTCGCCGTTGTATGGGCTTGTAGACGGTTCACCTAAGGAGGAAAATTAAAGTATATTCAGACCATCAAGCGATATCATTTCTTCTCACATGCAAGTTGCAACATCCTCGTCTTACTGGATGGTGCTTATTCCTACAGTAATACGATTTTGACGTAGTATATATAAAAGGTAAAGATAATATTATATCAGAAGCACTTTTTCGTTCGCCTGACGGTTTACTAGAAACCAGTGAACTGGTGGAACAAATACCTAATTATAAAAGTATTTTCTTCAAATATGTAGGCAGATTCAGATTCTTCAAAATACAAATACAAAATGGAGATAGGTTAAACAAATTCTTCATGAAAATCCAGCCCACAAGCTGTCAAAGTTCTATGAAGTTCATAACCAAGTGCTATTTCATAAGACGCAGAAGTCATCTGAAAGATGGTGTGTGTGGATCCCTCGAAATTTCATTGAAAATCTTCTGTGGTACACCCGCATTTCATGGGGCCACTACGGACCAGAGAAATGCAAAAGAAATATCTCGACTTACTGTTATGTTCTGAATCTACGTCAGAGAATCTATCAGTTATTAAGGAACTATATCATCTGTCAAAAGGCAAAATCCTTAAGCATTTCCACTTCAATCCCATTAAATCCATTAATTGCTGAAAGGTCAAACCAGCTACTTAATATCAATTTGGCAGGTCCACTATCCAGCGTTACGGGAGGCGCTAAATACTTAGTATCAATTCTGGACAATTTTATTTAGCACATAAGACTGTACACAGCGAAATCTACCTGTGCAAATCCAATAATTCGTCACATTGAAAATGATTATTTCCCACGATTCGGTGTTTCCCAGTCAATCCTGTCCGATAATGCTTCAAGGAACCCGTGGTCTAGGGGTAGCGTCTTTGATTCATAACCAAAACGTCTTCGGTCCCGGGTTCGATCCCCGCCACTGCCTAAAATTTGATAATAATCAGCATTGGCGGCCGAAGATTCCGGCAAAAGAAGTCAGCCTCATTCTACCAACGGCCTTGTCAAAGAGGGCGGAGGAGCGGATAGAGGCTCAGGGCACTCTCTTGTCCTAGGGGTGGGAAATTGCCCCTAAAGGCGGAAGAATCAGCAATGATCAACGACATGAGGATGTAGAAGGCAATGGTAACCACTGAATTAAAGACACGTAACGTGTATCCACAGGACATGTGGCCTGTAGTTGAAGAAGTGTCATGATGATCTCTCCATTGGCAAAAGATTCCGAAATAGTCCCCCATTCGGATCTCCGGGAGGGGACTGCCAAGGGGGAGGTTACCATGAGAAAAAGACTGAATAATCAACGAAAGGATAATGTTCTACGAATCGGGGCGTGGAATGTCAGAAACTTGAACGTGGTAGGGAAACTAGAAAATCTGAAAAGGGAAATGCAAAGGCTCAATCTAGACATAGTAGGGGTCAGTGAAGTGAAATGGAAGAAAGACAAGGATTTCTGGTCAGATGAGTATTGGGCAATATCAACAGCAGCAGAAAATGGTATAACAGGTGTAGGATTCGTTATGAAAAGGAAGGTAGGGCAGAGGGTGTATTACTGTGAACAGTTCAGTGACCGGGTTGTTCTAATCAGAATCGACAGCAGACCAACACCGACAACGATAGTTCAGGTATACATGACGACGTCGCAAGCTGAATATGAACAGGTAGAGAAAGTGTACGAGGATATTGAAAGAGTAATGCAGTATGTAAAGGGGGACGAAAATCTAATAGTCATGGGCGACTGGAACGCAGTTGTAGGGGAAGGAGTAGAAGAAAAGGTTTCAGGAGAATATGGGCTTGGGACAAGGAATGACAGAGGAGAAAGACTAATTGATTTCTGTAACAAGTTTCAGCTAGTAATAGCGAATACCCTGTTCAAGAATCACAACAGGAGGAGGTATACTTGGAAAAGGACGGGAGATACGGAAAGATTTCAATTAGATTTCATCATGGTCAGACAGAGATTCCGAAATCAGATACTGTATTGTAAGGCGTACCCAGGAGCAGATATAGACACAGATCACAATATAGTAGTGATGAAGAGTAGGCTGAAGTTCAAGACATTAGTAAGGAAGAATCAATACCCAAAGTAGTGGGCTACGGAAGTTCTAAGGAATGATGAGATACGTTTGAAGTTCTCTAACGCTATAGGTACAGCTATAAGGAATAGCGCAGTAGGCAGCACTGTTGAAGAGGAATGGACATCTCTAAAAAGGGCCATCACTAAAGTTGGGAAGGAAAACTTAGGTACAAAGAAGGTAGCTGCGAAGAAACCATGGGTAACAGAAGAAATACTTCAGTTGATTGATGAAAGAAGGAAGTACAAACATGTTCCGGGAAAATCAGGAATACAGAAATACAAGTCGCTGAGGAATGAAATAAATAGGAAGTGCAGGGAAGCTAAGACGAAATGGCTGCAGGAAAAATGTGAAGACATCGAAAAAGATATGATTGTCGGAAGGACAGACTCAGCATACAGGAAAGTCAAAACAACCTTTGGTGACATTAAAAGCAACGGTGGTAACATTGAGAGTGCAACGGGAATTCCACTGTTAAATGCAGAGGAGAGAGCAGATAGGTGGAAAGAATACATTGAAAGCCTCTATGAGGGTGAAGATTTGTCTGATGTGATAGAAGAAAAAAGAGGAGTCGATTTAGAAGATATAGGGGATCCAGTATTAGAATCGGAATTTAAAAGAGCTTTGGAGGAGTTACGGTCAAATAAGGCAGAAGGTATAGATAACATTCCATCAGAATTTCTAAAATCATTAGCGGAAGTGGCAACAAAACGACTATTCACGTTGGTGTGTAGAATATATGAGTCTGGCGACATACCATCTGACTTTCGGAAAAGCGTCATCCACACAATTCCGAAGACGGCAAGAGCTGACAAGTGCGAGAATTATCGCACAATCAGCTTAACAGCTCATGCATCGAAGCTGCTTACAAGAATAATATACAGAAGAATGGAAAAGAAAATTGAGAATGCGCTAGGTGACGATCAGTTTGGCTTTAGGAAAAGTAAAGGCACGAGAGAGACAATTCTGACGTTACGGCTAATAATGGAAGCAAGGCTGAAGAAAAATCAAGACACGTTCATAGGATTTGTCGACCTGGAAAAAGCGTTCGACAATATAAAATGGTGCAAGCTGTTCGAAATTCTGAAAAAAGTAGGGGTAAGCTACAGGGAGAGACGGGTCATATACAATATGTACAACAACCGAGGGAATAATAAGAGTGGACGATCAAGAACGAAGTGCTCTGCTCGTATTAAGAAGGGTGTAAGACAAGGCTGTAGCCTTTCGCCCCTACTCTTCAATCTGTACATCGAGGAAGCAATGATGGAAATTAAAGAAAGGTTCAGGAGTGGAATTAAAATACAAGGTGAAAGGATATCAATGATACGATTCGCTGATGACATTGCTATCCTGAGTGAAAGTGAAGAAGAATTAAATGATCTGCCGAACGGAATGAACAGTCTAATGAGTACACAGTATGGTTTGAGAGTAAATCGGAGAAAGACGAAGGTAAGAGAAGTAGTAGAAATGAGAACAGCGAGAAACTTAACATCAGGATTGATGGTCACGAAGTCAATGAAGTTAAGGAATTCTGCTACCTAGGCAGTAAAATAACCAATGACGGACGGAGCAAAGAGGACATCAAAAGCAGACTCACTATGGCAAAAAAAGGCATTTCTCGGCAAGAGAAGTCTACTAATATCAAATACCGGCCTTAATTTGAGGAAGAAATTTCTGAGGATGTACGTCTGGAGTACCGGAACAGAAGAGAATCGAAGCATTTGATATGTGGTGCTATAGACGAATGTTGAAAATTAGGTGGACTGATAAGGTAAGGAATGAGGAGGTTCTACGCAGAATCGGAGAGGAAGGAATATGTGGAAAACACTGACAAGGAGAAGGGACAGGATGATAGGACTTCTGCTAAGACATGAGGGAATGACTTCCATGGCACTAGAGGGAGCTGTAGACGGCAAAAATTGTAGAGGAAGACAGAGATTGGAATACGTCAAGCAAATAATTGAGGACGTAGGTTGCAAGTGCTACTCCGAGATGAAGAGGTTAGCACAGGGGAGGAATTCGTGGCGGGCAGCATCAAACCAGTCAGTAGACTGATGATCAAAAAAAAAAAAATGCTTCATATTTCACATCACTCCAGAGGCGTGTCGTCGCCATGGGTTCAAACAAAGTTTGATATCCCGATTCCGGCCCCTGTCGAATCCGACAGGAGGAATATTCACAGAATTTAACAGGTTTATGAGTACGTACAGTCGTGCTCAAAAGTATCCGAGCGACCTGAATTGCACTTCGCCTGATTCGCATGCAACGCGCATAACGCAGCTGTCTAGCAGGCCCTCTAATCGCTCCTCGTTACAGTTGTTTGACTATTGAAAATGGTTCCAACAAGTCATCACTAGAAAACACTGCTCTGTATCGCAGTAACTCAAGATGTAAAGTAATACCACGATACAACAAATATCAGGGAACACCTTATCACAGATAAGACTGTCCTTAAGGCTTTTAATCTCACATTTATTACAACAAATCACATACCTGAAATGTTACCACTCTTATTATTACGTCAGATAGGTAATGCACGTAGTAAGTTTGTCGTATTCACGATTTCCTCTTCAAAGTAACATACCGCACTTGTTATTTAACACAAAAATGACATAAAAAATTTAAGCTATTCACGAGCAGCTAGTTGAGAATATCTATGAACTTCAAATGACACGACGAACTGTCTCGTTCAGCATATGGATTCAAACCCAGGTCATTCAGACTAAGCAAAGATTTCGTGAATGACGGAAAGTAAAAGTTTTCAGAGTCAGATGGTCTGCCAAGAAATCTTTCGCTAAAATATTGTTCAACCAAAGAATTATTACCAATACGACAAACAGCTAAATATATTGTAGATTCGCTTGAATTACACTCATAGCTTCAGGGCCGAGAGGAAAGGGGCGACGTGTGCTTTCGGTTGCCAGACGTCGTATTAGCTAGTCTCGCGTTTAACCTCAAGACTACGGTCTTAGTCAAGAGTGATGTACTCAGATTGCAGTCAAGACTTCCTCCTGGAAGTGCCGCAGTCTACAATGTTGTCAGGTCGAGCATATTGCCGGACATATAATTCTGAGGGGAGCACGATTGTTTTGTCCACCTTATGTGAACGACTCGACGGTCAGTTTTTTTGCCTAACACTGTATGTACAACACATATTACACGCTGACGACCCATAAGAATTAAAAAAACAAAATTAGTTTATGAGAGCAATGTTAAATGTAGCGTTTTAAGTATCCATAGTATTGTATACGTGTGTGTAAAAGCCTTCCAGTGCCCGCTCAAGGAAGACAAGGATGCAAAGTCTAACTTCAGTATTAAAAATACGCCTCTTTTGTGGATGAATTCAGACTTAGGTTGATAATCATTTTGAATATTTAGCAGTAATGTAACCATTGGTGTTAAACTCAACCAATGATTCCCACAGCTCCAGGAACACTGCTTGTGATACTTCTTAGACAAAATACTTATGCAGTGCTGTCAGACGAAAAGATCAACCTCACACAAACTGTGTGAAGTTTGTTTTACAACGTTCGTACCTGGATAAAGAGCTTTTCCTATTTGAGATATCTGCGAACGTTGCTGCATAAGACGATTTAAGAAGAAACTAAACTCCTTCAGCTACGAGAATGTTTAAAGAAATCGTCTTAACGGCACTAAATCGTGGTTTGTGAATCGTTTACCAGCCGTACTGTGCCGCATTTTGCTGGTTGGAAGGCAAAAAGCTTACTGAAGAAATTCACAGAAGGAAAAGAGGGAAGAAATGTCTCCCACTGGAAGGTCATATTGTTCTATCTAAATGATTACAAAATCAGGTAATAATGACCGTGACGTTGTCAGTATAAGCACATTACTGTTGTCAATATGATGTTTCACCGCCCAGGGCCTGTAACGATAAAGGGCCCATTTAGGTCAAGCATGTTGTATACAGAAGTGGAAGAGGGAGCACCACTAAATTCTACAATCCGTATGCATTGCATACACACAGAAATTACTGTTACAGTGTACTTATGGAGCCCAATGAGTGAATTGCACATTTTACGGTGAGAAAGAGCACTGACAAACACTCTTCGCTACATTAGTTTACTTAAATTGGTCTCCCTCTGAACTACAATTTGTGGTCAGCGACTAAGTGTAAGGTCAATGAGTCGGATGCGGGTTTTGCAACTGTGAAATACTTTCCTACATTATAGAAGCGAATATTAAATTTGAACTAATATTGCGAAAATTTTGAACTTTGTTAGCTAAGAATGAAAATCTTTCTTTTTATTGCAAAGGAAAACAATTGATTTTCTAAAACATTCTCTGTCATACATAACTTGAAACAGGTCATGTCGACCAAATAATATGGAAGAACTGACAGCGACGTATATCGGAAGGCAGTAAGATCCCTTGGCTTTTGGTTTGGCAGTATTCGACAGCCGTTTCTAGGCGCAAGTAAATGAAGAAAGGCAGCGCGTTTTTGTTATCAAGTGACGGCTTCATCAATTACTTCAGTTTTAATGTAATCTACGAGTAACCGTTGATGTTCGATATTAACATGAAAGGAATTCCGTAGATAGGAAAAGAACCTGTTCTTGGGCAACTACTTCTATAATGACCAAACGCCATTAAATGATGTTCAAGCACATGTGTTCCAGCAGCGGTGTGAAGAAAATGATAGTATTAATTACGGTAATTATCGAATTATCCGGTAACTTCGCACTTCACAGTGGATTTTCTCGAGCTAAGAAATTTGCTGAATTAGTGAAAAAATCAAAGTGGTTTCACGTCGAGGCTATGATGCCTAAAAGAATCTTTACATCCTGCTGACATGAGAATAGCGAAATTTGCGCGTCAGAAGCTTGCTTCTACTTAACCATTTAACAGACTCGCATTTTTTCCACTGTGACTAATTTTATAAGTTAAACACATCATCTGTTACAGCACACTTCTGGGGCTGGGAAATGTTGCCACAATGGTCTTGTCGAACGAACTATCACAGGTGCAATGCGTGGGTTCAGGCATTTACTTTTAAGAGGCACAAACAAATTTACTTTATCTCTGGTAACCTCAAGAGAAACACATTAGAATCCAGAATTCGCACTTAACATAACATTCCTTCATTACCAACTGGGCAGAGCCGGTTTACCTTGGGAAATGACATAGGCGGAAGTCACGGTAAACAGAAATACTGTTGCCCGAAAACTTACTTACATTAGAAAATTTTATTTTATTTGATGAACTGATAGCCATTTAAAGGAACATGGCTCTTATTTTTCTTATACTTGATTGAACTAGAGGTTGAAAAATTTGATGCTGGACTGTGATTCGAATTTGTATCTCCTTTTTCGAGGATCTGAATGTCTCGGAACAATATAGTTCAATCATTCGTTCCTTTTCCCAAGACTGCAATCTTTTCTAGGTCTCCTCCAAAGGTAAGTATGTGGGACCGAATCCTCATCCAGTACAAAAATAATCATAGTGTCATTCCAAGCCCTATCACGTGGCCACTGACCTGTTAGTGAAAATTACCGCACATTTTTAATGTTTGTTCATGTGTTGCCAACAATCGCAATAGGTGTCGCTATTTCTGGTCTAACACGCACGCGTCTTACTGTTCGTGAGCAAGCAATTGATACTTAAGCTATATTCGTGGATGATAAAGAAGTACGGTAGCTGTGCGGTTCCATTGTCACTCGGGCACAAACATTTGTATCATTATTTTAGATTCAAACACCTAGCAGCTGTTAAGAAAAACCGATACGTAACATTTGATTTTACTTAATTAACAATCCAATTACGTTTTTGGTTCCTATGTCCGTCACAGAACTTAACATAATGCGCTTCATATTTAAATTCATGCACACTTTGTTACTTCTGAATGGAGGTATATCAGACATCTTTCGTGGTTAGTTAACAACGACGAAAGGGTCTTGATAGGAGTCCCGGTTTATTACAAAAACTGTCGTCTGTTGTTTTCAAGTTGAAATTTGGTTACTGATATCGGCGAAAATTTCGGTAATTCATGACTCTTCATGGCTAGTCAGCAATATGATTAGATTAGATTAGATTGACACTTGTGCCACAGATCATGAATATGACATTTTGTGATGATGTGGAACGTGTCATTTTAATGAAAGATTTTTTCACATACCATGATTCAATTCATTTACAACAATTTATACTCTATCATTCTTTTTTATATTTATCTCTCTCTCTCACTCTTCTCTCTCTCTCTCTCCCTCCTTCTCTCTCTCTCTCCTTCTCTCTATCTCTCTCTCTCTCTCTCTCTCTCTCGCACACACACACACACACACACACACACACACACACACACACACACACACACATTCTTTTTTTTTTAATTTGTTTGTTGTGCTCGACTATCGGACAGGCACGAAAACGTCCGTGAATGAGATTCTCAGTTTTGAGTACCCTCCCCCCCCCCCCCCCCCCCATGAACCATGGACCTTGCCGTTGGTGGGAAAGTTTGCGTGCCTCAGCGGTACAGAGTGGCCGTACCGTACGCAGGTGCAACCACAAGGGAGGGGTATCTGTTGAGAGTCCAGACAAACACGTGGTTTCTGAAGAGGGGCAGCAGCCTTTTCAGTAGTTGCAGGAGACGCGCTGTTACTGCGAAATGCTGAAAGCAAGGGGTAACTACAGCCGTAATTTTTCCCGAAGGCATGCAGCTCTACTGTATGGTTAAATGATGATGGCGTCCTCCTGGGTAAAATATTCCGGAGGTAAAATAGTCCCCCATTCGGATCTCCGGGCGGGGACTACTCAAGAGGACGTCGTTATCAGGAGAAAGAAAACTGGCGTTCTGCGGATTGGAGGGTGGAATGTCATCCCTTAATCGGGCAGGTATGTTAGACAACAGGAAACCATGGCTATCATGGACGAGCGCCTCCTCAAAATTCAAAAATGCCAGAGCACCAGGAACAGATACCAGAAAAAGACTTCAGCGGCTACGGATATGATATTACGACATTTCATCTACCGGGTTCAGAATATTACGACCAGAAATACTACTTTGATGATCAGCAACAATTTTCCCCTGCAACGCAGGCAGCCGTCTATTAAGCGCTCTAGCCACTGTCTTGTAATTATAATTTAAAAAGGTAATAAGACGAAATTTATCACTTGCTGCCTGTCTAGAGCTTTAAGGAATGAACACATTTTCTGCCAACTTTAAACGAGTCAGGCACAAAAGTTCCTCGCAACTCTTGGTTCAAAGGTAATGTAAAAGTGGTACCCAACAAAGACCACAAACGCACAAAAGTCACCTTAGGCAGACCACCCAATCCCGGTTTGTTGCGAGAAAGCTCTCTGGCAATAATGTCCTAGACATTGTCACGTTGCAAAACTTCTAAAAATGCAGCAGCATTACGAGCAGGTATAAGTCTCCGATCCAGAGTCTCAAAAAGTAAATCGGATGTCGTATTGACAGTAACAGGTACTTCATACAACCCAACATGCTACTGATGCAGAGAATGTCCTCTGTCATGAGAGATGTGATACACGCAGGTCGACGCCGACTCTAATGTCGAATCAGATGATATAGACAAGTCAATTCATCCGCTACCTTGGAACGTGGTTTCGATCGCACTCTTAACCTTTCCATTTGACGCTGCGTCAACCATAACAATAGTGCTTTTATACGCCTGCTGTCTGAATCCATAGCGGCGCCTGATGAGCTCTTTCATAAGGGTCACGTAAGATAAATACAATTTCGAGGTTGATCTACAGGATGCAACACGCATTAAAGTCACCACCTATCAAAATATTCTGCGGACTTCATGTGAATAGGAAAATTATCCTTATAAAACCAGGAGCGGCCCAAAGTGCGTCCAGTATCGGACGGTGCATAAAAGAGAATCTAGGTCAGGAGAAGAAAAGTACATCGTAATCCTCTACCATTATAAAGAACTTGAATTCCTTCAATGGGACTGCCCTTCCTAAAAAAAGCAGTCTCCGCGGGACTTTCGGGAGCAACGTTACACACTGTGCAAAAACCAGGGAAAGAAACAAGTAAATAGTTCTTGTAAGAACACGACATATGCACACAAATTATAGATAAATTTACTCAACGAAGGGAGCCGCAGGTCCGATTCCACCACACTGACATAAAGAAAGAAATGTATAAACCTGCGTACCTTAACAACAAGAACCGAAATTCGAGCTGTTGACCAACTGAATTACGTAATCAGTGTGTAGTCAAGATCCATTGCTCAGTTCAGCGACGAATCAGATGGTCTGGAATCTTGATATGTCTTCTTTTTACGAGTTACCTCCCCCTCATGTTGGACGTGTTGTTTACAATGACTACCAGGCAATTCAAACATTCACCAAAGTACGCGGCAAACGAGGAACCGCAGAGGCCTACTCTGTAGGATGTGGTCCTTACAATTCATATCGACTTGCAAGAGAGGGGTCAGGCATCAAACCGTCTGGGTCGACAGGTAGGATTTCATGGCCACCAGTCACCTCCACTGTAGTAACAACAATAGGTCGTTCCGACAATACCAGAATGGGAGATGTCAATTTTATGGACGTCTCAATTAGCAGCTGTTGAATCATTGGAATATCAGAAGGTTCTACGATTTCCCTACCGTCGAGTGATTCCAGAAGTGCTATCTGAAGTACGAGAGGAATACCAGTAGGAACACTAGAGACTTCAGCAGCTGTTTTCGCATATCGACCCCATCAGGAATGCAGGACTGAGCACTACACGATACATCAATCCACAAAGTTACTTGATGGACTGGTGGGTGAGGAGCGGACGTACCCGACTCCTCACCTTCCTGCGTACGATGTCTCCTCTTTTTAACTGCTGTTACGGACGGTTTGACAACAACAATTTCAGAACTGTGCCGCGGTGGAGGCGGGAAGTCGGGAGCAGTAAGTCACGCAACCCACTGTTACTCCATTGCACCCGGGGAAGACGTAGCACCAATGTCGTGAGAAGTGGACACGAGATCATCTAACGACAGTTTTGTACGCTGTGCAGATGAGGACTTCAATACAAAAACATACAAATACGCGCCGTGGGCAGTAATATCTAAGGTGGCCGCTTTGCAATGAGGAGAAAGCATGTCCCCACTTACCCACTGTAAGTTATATGAATGCGGTAACCACAGACCTGCAGATGGGAAGGAATATTACGTTTGACTACCATCTCCGCAGAACGGATTCCGTTGTAGCATTGCAGCTGGTGCTGAGTGGACCAGCCTTCGCGTCGTATAGCTCTCACATCACGATAAGGGTGCAGCACATCCATAAGTAAGCTGTTGTCAACTCCCGACAGGAGATTGAACACTCGTACATTGATATAATCCATTTCCGCATTAGCAACAAGCATCTTATGAAATCATCACATTCCGTAAAAGCAACCTATTTATTTGTAGAGGACCCAAACCTTTACAAAAAGGGATAGTTATCAGAACCAAAATAGGCATTAAGAATCTGATCAGATGGTTCGTAAATTGTTTCAATGTGCCAATAATACATTTCGAAAGATCGGGGCTGCACGGAACGAGTGGATTTGCCGAAAATAAGGCTGACTGTACCTTTTCTTGAAGCACACTTGGAACCCATGTTGGACATTACGAGCGGACTACGCTGCTAGCAACGTACATATACGAAAACTAACGCTATGGACTAAAAAACGAATCGACACACACGAAGACACAAACGAGACCGAGGGAAAGCTGTCCAGGCGCGCGTGGCACAGCGGTGAGACGATAAACTAACAACTTTCCCGCTCGGTGCTCGAGGCGGAACGACGCTTAGACAACAGGTGGAGACTATCTGTTATTCAAAACATTAATGATACATCACATTAATTGTATAGTTTAGATGCTTCAAATTTGCTTGTCACTTCACCACTGAGCATCGTTACGCTCTCTTGTCCCGAGCGATGGCACGCTAGGCAGGAAGGGCTTTACAAACCGTTCTCTCAAGCGCTTCTTCGTGCGACCGAAACGAGTAACCTCAATAATTTTTAAAAAAAATACTTGCACTGCTACTTAGCGGCTGAAACTTTACCAGTGATTGTTTTCGATATATTCTTCGTGCATAAAAGCTTTCACGATGGGTGTCGATATGACGGACTGAACCATTCCCTTGTTAGCCTCCCACTTCAGACGATTTCTCTTATCACAGCTGGTGCTCTCATGCTATATGCAACAGGCAGGTGAAAGTAAACGCTAGGTAAGTATATCGTATTTAACCAGCAATGCTCCATCTCTGTGTAGATGTGTAGATCATGTGAAATGGGGTCGAAATCAGTTTCCTGTTACGTATATGCGTCTCTTGTTGCTCAAGCTTTACACCAGAGCGAGCGAAAGCGAGGACTAGCGAACGGTCATTCGCAGAACATTCGAAGTGATCACTACCGTTCGCTTGTATGTGCAGACGAGCGTTTACGTTAGAGGGAACGGAAGGCAATTGGGAATAACGTACATCGAGGAGACAAAAGTCATGGGATAACCACAAGCACATATACATTTACAAGTTATAACATGGCAATATATTGGCGAAGTTATCGTTTGTAATCTGGTTATTCATGAGAAAGGCTTTCATACGTGATTATGGTCGCACGACGGAAACTTGTAAGTAGGCTGTTCAGGTTTTTATATTGGTAGCGCGACGTAGCGCTCTGTATGAAAACCACTGGCTGTGCTGTGTGCAGTCTGTGGCTGGTTGCCATTGTTGTAATATTCGCTATTATAGTGTTGGGCAGTTGGATGTGAACAGCGCGTAGCGTTGCGGAGTTGGAGGTGAGCCGCCAGCAGTGGTGGATGTGGGGAGAGAGATGGCGGAGTTTTGAGAGCGGATGATCTGGACGTGTGTCCATCAGAGACAGTAAATTTGTAAGACTGGATTTGCTAAGTATGCCTATCAGTAGTTAGTGCCTTCAGTAGTTAGAATCTTTTATTTTGCTGGCAGTATTCGCGCTCGCTGTATTGCAGTAGTTCGAGTAACGAAGATTTTTGTGAGGTAAGTGAGTCAAGAAAGGTATAGGTTATTGTTAGGGCCATTCTTTTGTAGGGATTATTGTTAAGTCAGATTGCGTTGCGGTAAAAATATTGTGTGGCAGTTTAGTGTTGATCAGAATAAGTAAAGAGAGAAATGTCTGAGTGCATTCAGTTCTGCTTGGCTGTTTGAAAATCAAATAACGTAAGAGGTTTATCAGCACAGTAATTCAATAATTTTCCTAAGGGGACATTTCAAACTAACAGACTTTTAAGCCGGCCGTTGTGGCCGAGCGGTTCTAGGTGCTTCAGTCCGGAACCGCTCCGCTACTACGGTCGCAGGTTCTAACCCTGCCTCAGGCATGGATGTATTAGGTTAGTTAGGTTTGAGTAGTTCTAACATCTGACCTCAAATGTTAAGCTTAGAGCCATTTTTGAACCGACTTTTAATGCGGAATGATAGTTGGGGCTAGGTGCATGAGACATTCCATTTCGGAAATCGATAGGGAATTCAATATTGCGAGATCAACAGTGTTAAGAGTGTGCCGCCGAGAATATCACATTTCAGGCATTAACTCTCAACACAGACAACGCAGTGGCCGGCGGCCTTCACTTAATGACCGAGAAGAGCGGCGTCTGCGTAGAGCTGTCGGTACTAACAGACAAGCAACTCTGCCAGAAATAACTGCGTAGGTCAATGTGAGACGTGCGGCAGCGCTGCTAAATTTGGCCTTAATAGGATACTGGAGCTGATGACCGAAAGGAGAGCCTCTGCTAACATCACGATATCACCTGCAGCCCTTCTACATCTACATCTACATCTATATCCATACTCCGCAAGCCACCTGACGGTGTATGGCAGAAGGTACTTTGATTACCTCTATCGGTTCTCCCTTCTATTCCAGTCTCGTATTGTTCGTGGAAAGAAATATTGTCGGTATGCCTCTGTGTGGGCTCTAATCTCTCTGATTTTATCCTCATGGTCTCTTCGCGAGATATACGTAGAAAGGAGCAATATACTGCTTCACTCCTCGGTGAAGGTATGTTCTCGAAACTTCAACAAAAGCCCATACCGAGCTACTGAGCGTCTCTCTTGTAGAGTCTTCCACTGGAGTTTATCTATCATCTCCGTAACACTTTCGCGATTACTAAATGATCCTGTAACGAAGCGAACTGCTCTCCGTTGGAACTTCTCTATTTCTTCTATCAAACCTATCTGGTACTGATCCCACACCGGTGAGCAGTATTCAAGCACTGTGCCAATAAGTGTACTCTAACCTACTTCGTTTGTTTTCGGATTGCATTTCCTTAGGATTCTTCCAATGAATCTCAGTCTAGCATCTGCTTTACCGACGATTAATTTTATATGGTCGTTCCTGTGACATTCTCGTCGGCTCATGGCCATATCTGTTGTAACTAGACAACTGAACATCCGTGGCCTGGTCCGATGGGTCCCGATTTCAATTGATGGTATGGTTCAACTGTGGCACAGGTCCCACGAAGCCATGGGCACAAGTTGTCAACAAGGCACTGTGCAAGCTGGTGACCTCCATAGTAGTGGGGGCTGTGTTTACGTGGTATGGACTGGGTTGTCTGGTCCAAGTGAACGGATCATTGACTGAAAATGGTTACGTTCGGCTACTTACAGACTATTTGCAGCCATACATGTTACCAACCAACAATGTCATGTCACCGGGCCACAACTGTTCGCAACTCGTTTGAGGGACATTCTGGACAATTCGAGCAAATGATTTGGCCACCCAGATCGCTCGACAAGAATCCCATCGAACATTAATGGTACATAATAAACAGGGCAGTTCCTACATCAGCAACACTTTCTCAGTTATGGACAGCTACAGAGACAGCATGCTTCAATATTTCTGCAGGGGGCTTCTAACGACTTTCTGAGTAAATTCCACATCTAGTTGCTACACTATGGTCCGACAAAGGTATCCCTGTGACGTTTGTCATCTCCGTGTATAAATGCCACATTACTGTTTGTTGGCGCTAATCATCGGCACACGAGATGCAACACTATACATTTAGAGCCACATTGGAAATGGCTCTGAGCGCTGTGGGACTTAACATCTGAGGTCACCAGTCCGCTAGAAGTTAGAACTACTTAAACCTAACTAACCTAAGGACATCACACGCATCCATGCCTGAGGCAGCATTCTAACCTGCGATCGTAGCGGTCACGTAGTTTCAGATTGAAGCGCCTAGCGCTCGGCCACAACGGCCGGCTAGAGACACATTGCAAAATTTGATATTCAGAGAGGGCTGTTTTGCATGCCGGCAGTACTGATTTTGACGAAGCAAGCGATACGTGGCTGAATCTGTATATATGCGGTAAATGAGTGGAGGTAGTGCACTTAACACTGAATTTGAATCTCCAGCTCTCCTTTGCATTAATTCAAAAGTTAACACACTTGTCGGTTAATGCTTTTCGTAGGTTCTTCCTTACAACCGAGGAGGTAATTTAAAAGAAGAACACTTATTATCGACGACCAACATAACCTGAATAAAAGCTGGCATTTACACTCTAATAGTTTACAACTGTGGTCATGTGGACATTTACGTTACTGTAATGACTGTTCAACATTTCAATAGCAGTTATATCAAAGACATCTTCAGTATCATACTTGAAGCAGTTCAAGGATTTTATTGCAGTACATACGAAGAATACAGCATCAAAAAAATGTGAATAATGAAATGTAACATATACACACGGCCTGTCACACTGCCTACGTGATAAAACCTGCTATACATTGTGTCAGACGGCAAATTGCATTATTTCGGATAACTCACTTTTATTTATCATCAGAAATATCTGACATAACAGTGACACGTCACCCACGTAATTACAGGTACCATGAATTTAAACAAAGAGTCTTTCGTGTATTTTCAACTTTAATCAGCGTAATAGATACATATGGATACACCGGTTCCCGGGAGATCACCGAAGATAAGTGCTGTTGGGCTGGCCGGCACTTGGATGGTTGACCATCCAGCCGCCATGCGCTGTAGCCATTTTCCGGGTGCACTCAGCCTCGTGATGCCAATTAAGGAGCTACTAGACCGAATAGTAGCGGCTTCGGTCAAAAATACCATCTTAACGACCGGGAGAGCGGTGTGCTGCCCCCACGCCCCTCCTATCCGCATCCTCCGCTGAGAATGACACGGCGGTCGGATGGTCCCGGTAGGCCACTAGTGGCCTGAAGAGGAAGTAATAGATACGTATTCTTGTTTATTAACTTTGAATAAAATTTTTTTGTACAGTTCCTTTTTACTGAAATCCTTTGCAAAGCTTCACTGTTTCCCTCCAAACCAAGCGCATAATAAACATACCGTCTCTCTCACATCTCCAGCTACACCTTTGAAAGCTACAGGGCAATTTTCTATCAATCATTTTTCTTTTTCTTTCGCTCTTGCGCTGTGGGTCTCTTGGACCCCGGAAACACGTATGACATTTACATTTTTTTTTCATACGCAACATTTCATTTTTTCAGTCCCCTGGATCCCTCACGCAACTCATGTCAACACCAGAAACAGACAAGGCAGCAGGCGAAAGCCTTCTATGCTTCTAGTGCCCAAGTGAAACGGACGCGATCTTCCTATGATGGTTCGTTAAAGGATTGACAAGCACCGGAAGACGAGCAAACACTGATGAAGTCGTTCCGATATAAAGCATCGCTTAGCAGCGTTCTCTACTTGCAAGATATCCTCCAGGGACATTGGAAGTCAGCGCCATACAAATAAAACAGATAGGAATTAAGCTCCAAATAGACTGCAACTCTTGACGAGCGACCGTACCTACACAAATTGTAAAAATGGATCTACGTTTGTACAGGTATGTATGGATGCTCCACATCATCTCCAAAATCAGAGGATCGATTTCAGCCACACTTGGTACGCTGTCGACGACGCAAGATACCCGTAATTTAGACATCCAGTATTTGAGAAAGACACCACCAAGAGACTTCTGACCTTTACGAAAATTTTCTAGCTGCCGACCCCCACAAAATGATGAAGGAAAATAAGTTTGACTCTTACAACATTTTTGGTGTTCATGCTGTAAAATTTCCAGACGAAGCATGACATTTTAATTTATTACTCCTTTACTACTAACTCTATTCGCAACACGTTTCGCAGGCAGCATCCATGTATGTCGTTGAATGGACCTATAGAAATGTACGATCTTATGACTGACAGTTCAGGAGATATGACTTCATAAACACTGAGATGGGTGAAAAATTGCCAAATCATTCACGACGTTTTTACTTATTACTTTGTTCCTATTAACTCTATTGACAACACATTTCGCAAACAGTAGACACACGTAACACTGGACGTACGTGAAATATATATCGATGTTTAGCATATAGTACAGAACATTTGACGTCGTAAATAATGAGCTGCGTGACAAGGAAACGGCAGGGCGAAGTTCGCTAGAAATGGTGATGAAATACATGTATAAATACGTGTGAAATACGCTAAATGTATACGAAATATGAAATCTTCTTGGCAGATTAAAACTGTGTGCCGGACCGAGACTCGAACTCGGGACCTTTGCCTTTCGCGGGCAAGTGCTCTATCAACTTCTTTTTTTTATCTCATTTTGTTCGTTTTCGTTCGTTGCATCTGCTCGTGGCGAATGTCGCAAGACACGCGTTTCAGTTCGTCGTTGATCCATTAACTCAGTTCTTCTATTACAGAAGGCAGCTAACCCTCTGACCGAACACGCTGAGTTACCGTGCCGGCACCAACTGAGCTACCCAAGCACGACTCAGACGAGGTACTGGGGAATTAAAGCTGTGAGGACGGGGCGTGTGTAGTGCTTGGATATCTCAGTTGGTAGAGCAGTTACCCACGAAAGGCAAAGGTCCCGAGCTCGATTCTCGGTCCGGCACTCAGTTTTAATCTGCCAGGAAGTGTCATACTAGCGCACACTCCGCTGCAGAGTGAAAACTTCATTCTATACGAAATATATTTGACATTTGCGCACGCAGGCAGAAAGTTCATGTCCTGGAATGATTTTAACCAATTTTTGTGCATGTACTGGTTACAATTTGGAAAGAAATACTTTGGCGGTAAGAACCATCAGCTTCCTATTGGGTTGAGTGTGAGAACGTGGAGAGAGTGGGAGGGAGGAGGAGATGGACAGATAGATAGGGGGAAGGAGCAAACGGACACAGATATGGGGTGGAGGACATGTGAAATGGACAGAGAGCGGAGAGGAGGAAATAAACAGATAAAGGAAAGAGGAGGAAGTGCAAAGGGGGGGGGGGGGGAGGAGAAGGAAACTGACAGAAAGATTGGGAGGACGAATTGGACATAGAGAGGTGGGAGGAGATTGAATAAGATGGAGGAAGAAGACATGCACAGTGTGGGAAGGAGCAGATGGAATGGGGGAGTAGGAGGTGGACAGAGGGGGATGAAGGAGGAGATGAACAGAAAGAGGAGAAAGGAGAAGATGGACTAATAGAAGATTGTAGTATATATTTACGTGGGCAACGCCGAGCACTCATGTAGTAGATAAACAAAAACAACTGAAAGTGTCCACTAAGAGTGCTAAGTACCTTGTCGGCGTAAGAGGGAAGACTGCCAGCGATGCTGATGTCGGTGTAGTTGGGCTGGGGCGACTGCCGAGGGAAGTGGCTCAGCACGGTCACGTTGTGGCCCCTGGCGGCCAGCTCCGAGAACAGCCGGCCCAGCATGGAGAAGTGGCTGGGCGAGATGAGCCAGACTGCGGCCAAGATGTTGGCGGCGTCGCTGACCGCCGCGTTCTGCAGCACCAACAGTGGAAGCAGCAGCAGCAAGGAGACGCATGGCGCGCCGCCGACCCTCATGGCTGCAAGCGAGTGCGGCCTCTGAGACTGACAGGCAGAGTCGCCGAGTCAGCCGTAACCTACCGTGATAAGCTCTCCCGCCTCTTATATCGCTGTCAGTGTGATAAGCTATCTCGAGACGCAGTCGTTCCGAAATCGAGAGTAAGTCAGTCTACCGTTGCATTGATACTAACACCATCCATCTGTGGTATATTGCGTCTCCCAGGCATATCCTGCAGAACCTTTTATTTCAAATACCTTACAATTTAATCTTTGTCTTGCAACTTTAAGTTTAATGTTTACTTAAAATTCTGGAAGTCGTTTCTAAATATAACGTGGTACTATATTGGAGCTGATTAGGTCGCTCCAAAAAAGTCATATTGATTTTATTACTGAAATTGCTCATTGGCTGCGATTCGGAATTATTTCCATTTTCTTCTGCTACATATCCAGTAATGGATGTTTGCGATCACGTTTTCCCAGTCTTCTCTATGGATCAAGTCGCTGGCGTTTCTACACTACTGGCCATTAAAACTGCTACACCAAGAAGAAATACAGATGATAAACGGGTATTCATTGGACCAATATATTATACTAGAACTGAGATGTGATTACATTTTCACGCAATTTAGGTATATAGATCCTGAGAAATGAGTACCCAGAACAACCACCTCTGGCCGTAATAAGGGCCTTGATACGCCTAGGCGTTGAGTCAAACAGAGCTTGGATGGCGTGTACAGGTACAGCCTCCCATGCAGCTTCAACACGATACCACAGTTCATCAACAGTACTGACTGGCGTATGGTGACGTGCCAGTTGCTCGGCCACCACTGACCAGACGTTTTCCATTGGTGAGAAATCTGGAGAATGTTCAGGCCAGGGCACCAGTCGACCATTTTCTGTATCTAGAAAGACCCGTACAGGACCTGCAACATGCGGTCGTGCATTATCCTGCTGAAATGTAGGGTTTCGCGGGGATCGAATGAAGAGTAGCGCCACGGGTCGTAACACATCTGAAATGTAATGTCCACTGTTCAAAGTACGTCAAAGCGAACAAGAGGTGACCGAGACGTGTAACCAATGGCACCTCATACCATCACGCTGGGTGATACGCCAGTATGGCGATGGCGAATACACACTTCCAATGTGCGTTCACCGCGATGTCGCCAAACACGGATGCGACCATCATGATGCTGTAAACAGTACCTGCATTCATCCGAAAAAATGACGTTTTGACATTCGTGCACGCAAGTTCGTCGTTGAGTACACCATCGCAGGCTCTCCTGTCTGTTGCAGCGTCAAGCGTAACCGCAGCCATGGTCTCCGAGCTGATAGTCCATGCTGCTGCAAACGTCGTCAAATTGTTCGTGCAGATGGTTGTTGTCTTGCAAACGTCCCCATCCTTTGACTCAGCGATCGAGACGTGGCTGCACGATCCGCTACAGCCATGCGGATAAGATGGCTGTAGAAATACGAGGCCGTTGGGATCCAGCACGGCGTTCCGTATTACCCTCCTGAACTCGCCGATTCCATATTCTGCTAACAGTCATTGGATCTCTACCAGTGCGAGCAGCAGTGTCGCTATACGATAAACCGAATCTCGATAGGCTACAATTCGACCTTTATCAAGGTCGGAAACGTGATGGTACGCATTTCTCCTCCTTACACGAGGCATCACGACAACGTTTCACCAGGCAACGCCGGTCAACTGCTCTTTGTGTATGAGAAATCGGTTGGAACCTTTCCTCGTTTCTGCACGTTGTAGGTGTCGCCACCAGCATTGCATATCACAGCATCTTCTTCCTGTCGGTTAAATTTTGCGTGTGTAGCAATTCATCTTCGAGGTGTAGCAATTTTAATGGCCAGTAGTGTAATTCCTGTCCACTGTCTGTTGTTGCGGAGCCATGACATTTCTCTCCTGCCATTTTCTCTTTTGCCTTCAGTCTTCCCGTCGATTATCTGTTTAAAAAGGTGTAGTTTTCATTTCGTATCACATCGCTAAGTTAGCTGTTTCCTTGCGTTTGCTTGTGGTTATCAGTTCGCGGTCTCTTTCTACTATTTTCAAGATCCCTTCATTTGTTTTCCTTGCTGTCCATGCGATTTTAAATATTCTTCGATATAACCACATCTCGAATGGTTCGAACTTGTTCACGGTGTTCACTTTCAACTTCAAACTTTCCACGCCATACTAAAGCACTGACCACACACAGGTCTTCATAAATCTGACTCTGAGGTTAAGACCAAAATCAGTGCTAGTGAACACTTTGTTAAATTTCATGAATGCACTGCGGGATTTCTTTATTCTTCTTCTGATTTTCATGTCCGAAGACCAATTTTCGCACAATCACGTCCCCAAGTAGTTAAATCTATTCATCTTGTCTATGGGTTGATTACTATGCATCAGTTCTGCATTTTGATGCTCATCTGACTTGCGTGTGACTATCATAAAATTGGTCTTTTTGGTGTTTATATTGAGACCCATACTCCTGCTGTCTTCTCCCACTGTAGTCAGAAGATCTTGCAGTTCGATCGTGTTATTTGCAACTAAGACTGTGTCATCTGCATATCTTATGTTGTTAATCCATGCCCCATTTACTTTTATACGTATCCCACAGTCTTCAAGCGCCTCCTGGAACATATGTTCTTAGTACAGAGAGGAGTGGTGGGAGTACGCAGCCTTGGCTAACTCCTCTACAGATTTTATGTGCTTCCGTCAACTGGCCGCCAGTTCTGACCTCAGCAGTTTGATTCCAGTACAGATTTTCTATACAACGAATATCCTATATTTTCAAGTCCAGTCTTCTCAAAAATTGTACACCTTTGTGGTGTTGCACTCTGTCAAACACTTTTGTGAAGCAAAGCATTATTTCCATCACATAGCAAAAATGTAAGATTAGAACAGATTTTTAAATAGAATATGAAAAAATATAAGAGGTATTAACAATGTACAAAGTGCAGTATATGGAAGCCTACACAAGTTCACAGAGGGTCACAGGTTACGTAAGCTTAAGCTGCCACACTACCAGCTATCGTGGGGTGACGGGGGGGGGGGGGGGGGGCGCAAGGAAGACAAGGGTGGCCACCAAAGGGCAGGGGCTACATGATACCGCCATGGGCATCATATCTGAGTTTTGCTATATTAAAATGTCAAACTATTTTTACAAAGGTTAAGCACTGTATTTTAACAATAAGTATGGTATGTGCAGATATCAACTGAAAATCTCGTTACTGGTAATCTGTACATAATCCTACGTAACAATCGTGAATAAATCTTTCGTTCCACATAATAAGGCTGCACACAGCTTACAGACCTACTGTATACAGAAAATTAAGTGGTGTCCTATATTGCAAAGACGACAGTGATTCATTACTGATTGATATCTATAATAGTTACAAGGTGGTTGGTTTACAAAAGTAAGCAAGGAAAAAAAAACACTTGATATGAACACAAGTGAAAACGCTACATGAGCAGGTCGCATATTTTTAATAACAATACTTAGATTATGTTTACTTTGACAACACATATGGCCTTGAATAAAAAAGTGTAATCCACTGAAATGGACCAGCTTAACTAAAAATTTATTGAGTGGGGTGAAGGTACTGGGGCATCATGGCGTGCAGGTAAGAAACAGGGAGGCATGAGAATGAAAAGGGTAGGAGGGGAGGGGAGGGAGAAACAGAAGACGAAGTTCCCATTATGTGAGAAAACACGTACTCAGCCCTAGTCATATTATGTGGCGATATACACGCAAATGGTTGGAGCAGCATGCAAATTGTAGTGCCCTCTCAGTTCATCCAAGAACAATTAACTACTTTGGCTGGTTCGTTTCTCCACAGTTGGAGCTAAACGTTGCAACAGCTGATTTCTGGCTGGACTGCAGCTGCTGTGAATGCAGTGTCCACACAAATTTTTTCTCTGCGTTGTACAGAGCATTAAGTACTCCGTTCTGCACTTGATGCCAGGTTAGAGAACAGTACCCTGAAAAATTTCTCTCTTGTCGTACTCATGGGAGAACCGACTCCCTCCACTTGGCTTCCTGTTTCAGACACAGCTTTTTTCGACGAATAGGAGCGTTCCTCTTATTTTGTAGAAACTCTCTCTACCAATCGCAATGTCCCTTCTATCAAACTGCGTCGAAACTTCAGTATTTTCCCCTTCCTAGTGCGTTTCCGCCAATCGGACGTTTTGTGCCCGTGCTGGACGCCTAAAATACATTGATCTTTCCACGTGTGGCACTCGCTGGACGAAAATGCGTCACTGGCTTTTGTTTATATCCCATTGGAATTCCGAAATGCAGCTTTCTAAAGCTTTTTTTTCTTTCCCTTGTGCTGAAGTTCCACTACACGCGTTCTCCGGTCTGAATCACCTGGCCTGGGGTCACTGACCTTCCTCCTTCCACCCCTTTAAGTGGTTTCCGTAGTAACTCCCACAGCACTGCTTCGCTACCCCATTTTGGGGCTGGCTTTTCAAAACTAAAAGTGACTCACGCTCCCTGTTCCACCTTCCTCTCTACGGCATGCACTGTATAGGAACGGTGTTTCATTTACTGTCAATTGATTGTCATCCCTTTTTGCATTATATACTGATAGGCAAATGTTTTCATAACCGCCGAATTACGTTAGGTGTCATCTTCACCTTCTCGCTGCAATGTGTAAAGGTCTCATGTAAGTCGCGAAAATGAACATTTATTCTGCCACCTTATATATCCTCCTCCTTCCGTCTTCAATTTTATACTGGGTCAATCAATGGTTGAGAAATTGATTGAAGACAGTGCAAAATTGATTCAACCACTCACTGTAGCAATTTACATTTTTTACTGACCAACCTCCTATCTTAATATTTAGTATAATTTAAACAGTGGTTCTATTCAGTCTCCTTCCTTTACATTACACTTGATTTTCTGATCTATTGTACAATTCTATTGAACTAATCAAAAAATGTTTTCTTTTAAATACATTTGACTATAAAAAATGATGTTGAAATTCAAATAATGTGAGTATATATTTCTGAATTTAAATCATTTCAAGATTCTACTTTTGAGACTTTTTTATTTTATTAAGCTAATTTATGTTAAATGATGATGAGTGTGTAATGAAGTTTAGGAAACCTTCATTTAATATTATCTTCCCCATTTTATAAAAAATATTACTTTTTTCTTTTGTATTACTCATAATGAAAAACATGTTTAATTCTTACAATTAAACTTTATAAGCTATGTCTCAACCTATTTCATGATTTTACAGCTATAATCCTATTTCTGAACCTATTTACATTCTCCAAAAATCTTAATTCTACACATAATGACTTTACAAAAATTATCAACACTGACTTTCACAAACATTTAATTTCTTAACCTAATTTTACTTCAGAAAATTTGCATTGACATTCTGGAATAGCAAAATCCATTCATGTTTATCTATCCTATATATTTTTATGAACTGATTTCATTCGAAATTGTTAATAGTAGGTTTTCATTAACTTACACATGTTGCAAAACCGCAGTATAATAGAATATTATTGACTTGTCAATATAAGTAACAAAAACATTGTCAATAAAGAATTGTCACTAACAAATGAAAAGTTTACATTAATATATTTTTAAATACAATAAGACTATAAATTTTTTTTCTAGGTAGTCATCTGTCACAGACTGTTCTTTCTCCTATCTGCACCATGGTTTACTTATTCTTCAAGAGTTTCAACGTGTTTTCGCCAAACGTGGAATGAAGGTCGGCTGTGTGCCTCTCTGTGTCTCCGTTGAGTATGGTATGACGCTTGGTATGCATCTCGCTGCATTTCGGTCGAATGTGACATGACTGTCGCCCGTGCCTCGTCGTGTTCCCAGCGAGTACGGAATGGTTGGCACGGAGAAAGGTTTGAAGTTCTGACTGTGTCGTGAATGCATGGTAGCCTCTTTTCCGTTATGCACATGCCTGTGTTTCTGTTGAATTGGGTATCCATTTTTTGGCAGCCAAAACTTTTCCTCTTCCACATTCGTCGAATCCTTATGCCGATTCACTGTTGGTCATTACGTTGATAGATTTCCATACGAGGTGTTATCTTCCATTTTTCTGGTATGCCATCTGAAGGGGTTGCAATCTGCCATAAAGAACATCGAATATTTATGCTGTTAGAACAGTTAAATTAGGTTCTCATTGGTAGTTAAATATAATAATGGTCTTTATGGGAAGTAATTTGAAAAGGTTTATTGATCTCTTCTGGTCCTGATTCTTCTTTCTTCCAAATCTTCTGTGATGTGTCTTCTCTTCTTGGTGATTCTTGCTATCTTCTTACTTGTGTCTTCGTTCTTCTCTGCACCGGGAGTTAGGATTGAAGACCTGTTTAACATCATTATCTTTTATCCGTTCTTAAGGAGTCTTCTTCACAGTTGTTGTCTATTCTTCATTGTAATCGGTTGTTCATCTAGATAAGTTGAACAGCCTTCCATCCTTTTCCTGCTCCGTCCAAAATGTGTTGTTAGGGATTGTCACGCTGATATTGAATTTCGCATGGTGTGATGACAGTTTCCGCTATTCTGCACATTGAGTTACAGAAACGCGCTTCTTCTTCTTCCTGTGGTGAATCTAAGCCTCCGCTCGTCCTCGCCGTAATATGTCTGCCTTCGTTCCGGTTCAGTGGGCACTGTTTATTCCTTCATACGCTGCTTTTAATAGCTTGCGATAGAAGTGCCAAGGGACGAACAATTTCGAAAAAACCATTGTTGTTACGCTTTTGGGTGGCTTTCGTAGGAATAAAGCTCACTTCAGGGTTCATGTTGCTTGCATTCAGGCTGCGTTGTATCCCTGGAAATCTTTCCACAGAGGAGTTATCCTCTAGGAACGTCGTTTCCACCAAGGTCTCTTCTTTTGTTATTTCGTGAGCTGACGTCCCAGGCACTCACACTCATTGTTCCCTCCTCTCACGCCTAACCGCTTCCCTTAGTCTCGTCGTCGATCTGGCCGCAATGATGCTGCGCCTTGGCTGCAGACCTCATTTCCTTATATTACGTTATCAACTTAACACTATCAGTTTTACAAACCTTGGCAAGGCAATGTTGGTAACGATGCTAAGAAGAGGAGCGCGGCCATGCAGTCAACGTAGAAGATCTCCGCGATCACCAGGTCGTTGTGATCGTGCGCGTGGACCAGCTTCTCCACCTCTGGGTGTTCGTACACGCTGCGGCAGGCGTCCATACAGAAGTGCCAGTTGTACAGGAGCCCAATCGGGCCGGACGCCATCTCCACAAGATCCGTAGTCATCTACAACAAGGAAAAAACGTCAGTATAAAATCGCAGAAATTTCATTGCATCATTATTTCTTTTAGAGTTCAGAATAAATCCATTCGAATTGAAAAACAAAAGTGTAGTCAGTGGGATTCAAATGAACGCCAAAGCAGAGTCTTTCGTACTGGAATCGAATTTGTTTGTACGAGGTATCTATCGCTTCTTTGTTCTCCCCAAGTACATATGGGACAATGATTACTCTCCCACGTACGATAAAATAAGAGATACATGAGTAGCCACGACGATAGTAGAACTAAAATGTAGAGCTGTATGAACAAAATTCGTAATGTGGCAGATCCTCCACGTAACACTGCTGCAATTTTATGAAAGCGAAACAGAAATGTACTATCCAAGATGGAGTCAAACAGTGATGCGTTGAGTTTGTAAGAATCACATGCAGGATCTCAGGGAACGCACACAACACGAAAGTTGATGTCAGTCCATTTCTGTGTCGATTCTGATGAGGCAGATGAGTCTGGTACATTACGAACATTGTTTGTAAGTCCCATGCTCGGTGAGATGATGCGCTGTAGAAGAGATTCTTTTTAATTATCGGTCTTCTGATTGTTTTGATGTTACTCAATACGAAATCTTCTCCTGTGTCAACCTTTTCCATCTCAGAGTAGCACATGCAGTCTACATTGTCAATTATTTGCTGGATGTATTCCCGTCTCTGCCTTCCTCTACATGTTTTACGCTCTACAGCTCTCTCTCTTACCGTTAACCTGTCCTGTCATCTTAGCAGTGTTTCCCGTACCCTTCTTTACTCGCCGATCCTGCGGATAACCACCTCATACGTTACCTTATCACTTACTCAATTTTCTGCCTTCGTCTGTAGAATCGCATCTCAAATGCTTCGATTTTCTTCTTTTTTCTCGCAGTCCATGTTTCATTACCATACAATGCTGTGCTATAACCGCACTTTCTTAGAAATTTCTTCCCCAAATTAAGGCTTTTGTTCGATACTAGTAGACTTCTCTTGGCCAGGATCACCCTGTTTGTTGTTACAAGATTGCTTTTTATGTTCTCCTTGCTCTATCCATCACTGATTATGTTTTTGACCATATGAGTATCCCTTAACTTCGTCTTCTTCGTTGTCTTGCTATTCTCATTTCTGCTACTTTTCATTACTTACGTCTTTCGTCATTTTCACTAAATCCATATTCTGTACTCATTGGACGGGTTATTCCATTCAACAGTTCCTGTGATTCTTCCACACTGTTCGTCGGCCAATCATGTCATTGATAACCTTTCACTATGAATTTTAATCCCAGTCTTGATTACTTCCGCCATTACTTCTTCAATGTATAGATTGAACAATAGCAGTGAAGGGTTACATCATTGTCTTTTTAATCCTAGCACTTCGTTCTTGGTCTTCCAGACTACCGTTCCCTCTTGACTCTTGTTCATAAGTATGCTATCCATCTTTCCCTTTAATTTACCCTAATTTTTCTAATAATTTTTAACATCTTGCTTATTTTGACATTGTCGAGTGATTTTTCCAAGTCGACAGATCCTATGCACGTGTCCTGATTTTTCTTCAGTCTTGCTTCCATTTCCAACGACAATATCAGAACTGCATCTCTCGTGCCTTTACGTTTCCTAAAGTCAAACTGATCGTCATCTAACACATCCTCATTTGTCCTTCCCATTCTTCTAGATATTATTCTCGCCAGTGATTGTATGATAATTCTCGCACTTGCCAGCTCTTGCTATCTTCGCGATGGAGTGGAACTCTGATGATATATCGCCAGTCTCACACATTCTAGATAACAACGTGAATAGTCGTTATGTTGTCACTTCTCCCCCTATGATTTTAAAAGTTTCGATGGAGTGATATCTATCCTCTGAGCCCGATTTGATTTTACGTTGTCCAAAGCTCTTTTAAATTCTGATTCTAACACCGGATCCTCTATCTCTTCCATGTCGAATCCTGTTTCTTCTTCAATCTCGACGTCAGACATGCCTCCCTCTCAAAGAGGCCACTGTACTCTTTCCTCCCGACCGCCCTCTCCTCTGCATTTAACAGTAGAACTCCCATTGCATTATTAAGAAGGGGTTACAGGCAATTTAACCAAACAGGAAAATAATAACTTCACCATTCCTATTGTATAGCTGCACATATTCAGTTCTCTTTTTTGTTTAATTTTGTCACAGTGATTGCCACTTAGTTTTCTCACGTTACATTTTACATTTGAGAAATATACTATATTACGCTTCATTTTCTCACAACAAAACAACGGAAGACAAACTAAAATGAAACAAGGAAGCTCTTACAGCAATAGGCGATAATTTCAAACAAATGACAGCAGCAACATATTATGCTAAAATGAACTAAATTATGCTGAAGTGTCTGTGAGAGGAACTGAATTTAACTACTTGGGAATGTTTTTAACGGTGTATGAGAAGATGCAATGGGAGAAACAACTATTAACATTGAAAATGTTCAAAAATTAAAGCTTAAGATTAATGATGCTGTTACATTTGCGAACATTCAACCTCAGTTGCTACTTCAATTAAGTTTATTAAACGGATAGGGCAAAAACTATTCGTTTTTTGGTCTGAAAGTTTATTTTGTTTTTACAAAACTTGGTTCACCTATTCATATAAGGCATCCTTTGAGATCAATAAAACAAAATATAACTATTTAACAATAAATAAATTATTTTGTTTTTTCGGAAACGGACAATGTCAGTAATGGTTATCATACTGGAACATTTATAGAGAGCTGCAATGGAAATGCAGCAAGGACACGTGAGAATATGAATACCTGTCGACGTGTTCATGTGTGTACTGAAAAACTGTGAAAGTTAAGTCATTACACATATAATTCTTCGTTATCATTTGTAGGCTGCCGGTTTTGGGGTAGTATGTATCATAAAATCATGAGAAACACAATGAATACTTACATGAAGCACATTTTATGACGTTATTTTTCGGACACGCACACTTTATTTTTAGTAATGTTAGCAGAAACACACCTCATTAACATTCTGAAATAATTTTTGACGTAAACCAGGCGTATTTCACCATAGATACTAATTCGGAAATATCGACAGTAGCAGTGTTGTGGAGTGAAGAGCAATACACTTTGTTGTGAGACTGTAATTTTTTCTGGCCCTTTAACAATACAGAGGCAATCTGCAGTCGGTTCATCAATTTAGGAGGAACCACACGATTGTTGTTATTATTGTTGGTCCCATCCGAAGAAAAATTTTTCTACATAGCGTTCCACGTGTTTTTTGGAACGGTAGAAAACAATGATGAGACTGGAATGTAGGTGGAATTAGACTTACAAAGGAATAGTCCAAATCGAGCTATCGAAACTTGCACAGATTTTTTTTTATACCGGAATAAATACCGTGTCAAAACTTTAGCTGCTAAGATGCACTACAAGTATTTGAAAGGAACGTTGAAAATTGCCCAATTCGTAGTTCTCCAGGCTGCTGGAGGAATGTACACTTCTACCGGAGCTGTAGAAGACTGCACAGGCGCAATACGTCAGGCGCATACCCTTGGTTGGCGGTGAATCGGTAAACAGGTAACGGGACTCTGAGCGATCGTAATTTTCAAAGCGACTTCTCGTTGATAGTTCCTCTGACGCAATTGTCCACAGCTAATCTTCACTCATATCTGCAACACATTTAATATCCAAGATAATTATCAGTTGCTTTTGTGGTAGAATAAGCGTTAACAATGGAGGTAAAACTGAATTAATATCGTGGTGGATTAGTTTCGTAGCGCTTTCTTTTTGCATGTGGTATTTCGGTTGCTGTTGGTTTATTTATCAATTGACATTTTTTTGGTTGTAGTTTTCTGTTGCTACTTGTGTCTCACATTTCATCTTGGCATTCGGAGATAATGACTTGAGGTGCAGACGCTATAAAATGGAGTTCCCTCTAAGGAAATCAGACGTTTCCGACATATTCTCCCGTTTGAGTCCAGTAGAGGGATGACAGCTACGGAGGCAGTCAGAAACATTTGCATCCTAGGCTTGCGTGCCTCAGCGATACAGATAGCCATACCGTAGGCGCAGCCACAAAGGAGGGGTATCTGTTGAGAGACCAGACAAACGCGTGGTTCCTGAAGAGTGACAGCAGCCTTGTCGGTAGTTGCAGTAGCAACAGTCTGGATAATTGCCTGATCTGGCCCTGTAACTTCAACCAAAACGATCTTGCTGTGCCGGTATTGCAAAGGCTGAAAGCAAGGGGGGAAACTACAGCTATAACTTTTACCGAGGGCATGCAGATTTACTGTATGGTTAAATGATGATGGCGTCCTCTTCGGTAAAATATTTCGGTGGTAAAATAGTCCCCCATTCGGATCTACGGGCGGGGACTACTCAGGAAGACGTCATTATCAGGAGAAAGGAAAATGGCATTCTACGGATCGGAGCGTGGAATATCCCTTAATCGGCCAGGCAGGTTAGAAATTTTTTTAATAATGAATAAAAAATAGGAACGCAGATGAAATGTATAATGAAATAAAAGAAATTCAGATAATTAAGGGAGACAAAAATGTAATCGTCATGGGGAACTGGAATTCGATACTAGGAAAAGAAAGATAAGGAAAAGTGGTAAGTGAATGTGGACTGGGGATAAGGAATGAAAGAGGAAGCCACCTAATAGAATTGTGCACAGAGCCTAACTCAATAATAGCTAACACTTGGCTCAAGTATCATGAAAGAAGATTGTGTATGTGGAAGGTTTCAGATAGATTATATACTAGTAGGACCAGGTTTTAAGCTGTAAGAAATTTCCGGGAGCAGATGTGAACTCTGACCACAATTTATTGGTTACGAGCTGTAGATTAAAACCGAAGAAATTTCAAAAAGGTAGGAATTTAAGGAGATGAGACCTGGATAAGCTGAAAGAACCAAAGGTTGTAGAGGCTTTCAGAGAGAGCATTAGGGAACGATTGACAAAAACAGGGGAAAGAAATGAAATAGAAGAAGAATAGGAAATTTTCAGAGGTGAAATAATGAAGGCAGCAGGGGATGAAGCAGGTAAAAAGACAAAGGCTAGTAGAAATCTTTGGGTAACAGAAGAGCTATTGAATTTAATTGATGAAAGGAGAAAATATAAAAAATGCAGTAAATGAAGCAGAGGAAAAGGAGTACAAGCTGCTCTAAAATGAGATCGACAGGAAGTGTTGTGGCTAAGCACAGATCGCTAGAACACAAATGTAAGGATGTAGAGGCATATATCAGTAGGGGTAAGATAGATACTGCCTACAGGAAAATTAAATAGATTTTTGGAGAAAAGAGAACTATCTATATGAATATCAAGAGCTCAGGTGGAATACTAGTCCTAAGCAAAGAAGGGAAAGCAGATAGGTGGAAGGAGTAAATAGAAGGCCTATACAAGGGCGATGTACATGAGGGCATTATTATGGAAATGGAAGAGGATGTAGATGAAGATTAAATGGGAGGTATGATATATGATACTATGTGAAGAATTTGACAAATCGCTGAACGACATAAGTCGGAAAAAGGCCCCTGGAATAGACAGCATTCCATTAGAACTACTGTTGGCCTTGGGAGAACCAGTTATGACAAAACTCTACCATCTGGTGAGCAAGATGTATGAAACAGGCGAAATACCCTCAGATTTCAAGAAGACTACAGTAACACCAAAGAAATCAGATGTTGACAGGTATGAAAATTACCGAACTATCAGTTCAATAAGTCATGGCTGCAAAATACTAACACAAATTCTTTAGAGAAAAATGGGAAAACGTGTAGAAGTTGCCCTCGGGGAAGAGCCGTTTGAATTCCACAGAAATGTAGGAACACACGAGGCAATACCGACACTACGACTTATCTTAGAACATAGATTAAGGAAAGGCAAACCTACGTTTCTAGCATTCGTAGGTTTAGAGAAAGCTTTTGACTATGTTGACTTGAATACTCTCTTTCAAATTCTGAAGGTGTCAGGGGTAAAATACAGGAGCGAAGGGCCGTTTACTATTTGTGCAGAGATAGTTATAACACACAATGGGCATGTAAGGGAAGTAGCGGTTGGGAAGAGAGTGAGACAGAGTTTTAACCTAATCCTGATGTTATTCAGTATGTATATTGAGCAAACAGTAAAAGAAATATAAGAAAAATTTGGAGTAGGAAATCCATGGAGAAGAAATTAGGTTTGCCGATGACATTGTCAATGGGTCAGAGACAGCAAAGAACCTGGAAGAGGAGTTGAACGAAGTGGACATAGCGTTGAAAGGAGGATGTAAAATGAACATCAAACGCAAAATGAGCATATGGAATGTAGTCGAGTAAAATCAGGTGATGCTGAGGGAATTAGATTAGGAAATGGGACACTTAAAGTACTAGATGAGTTTTGTTATTTGGGGAGCAAAATAACTGATGATGGTCGAAGTAGAGACATAAAATATAGACTCGCTATGGCAAGAAAAGCGTTTTTGAAGAAGAGAAATTTGTAACATGTAAGTGTCAGGATGTCTTCTCTGAAAGTATTTGTATGGAGTGTAGCCATGTATGGAAGTGAAACGTGGATGATAAGTAGTTTGGACAAGATGAGAATAGTAGCTTTCTAAATGTGGTGCTACAAAGAATGCTGAAGATTAGATGGGTACAGCACGTAACTAATGAGGAGGTAATGAATAGAACTGGTAAGAAGAGAAATTTGTGGCACAACTTGACTGGAAGAAGGAATCGGTTGGTAGGACATGTTCTGAGGCATAAAGGGATCATCAGTTTAGTAGTGGAGGGTAGCTTGGTGGGTAAAATCGTAGGAGACCAAGAGATCAGTACACCAAGCAGCTTCAGAAGGATATAGGATGCAGTAGTTACTCCGAGGTGAAGAGGCTTGCACAAGATAGAGTAGCATAAAAAGCTGCATCAAACCGGTCACGACATGGAGATAGTGCCACTGAACAGACAACGGCAAGAAAATGATTTTCTCGTTTTAAGGAGGATCGTTTTTACATTAGTGACTCTCCACATTCAGGAATACCTTTGGAGTTTCGCTCCTGCATTTCATAATGAAACGTATCCATTCATATTATAAATACGTATGTATGTGCTGTATATATGTACCTTGCACATCTCCTCCTAAACCAACGGGCCGATATCGGCCAAACTTGGTACACGTATTACTCAACATCTGGAAAGAAATACTGTGGAGGTAAGAATCACCACCCTCCAGTTCTGGTGAGGATGGTAACTTGGTGGTAGAGAGAGCAGAGGGGAGGAGAAATGGACAGACTGAGAGGGGCAAGAGGAGGTTGCCAAAGGGGAAGACTGACTTGAAAGAGGCGAGGAGATGAACTTAGAGGGCTGAAGGAGGTTCAAAAGGATCAAATGGATCTGACCTGTATGGGACTTAACATGTGAGGTCATCAGTTCCCTAAACTTAGAACTAATTAAACCTAACTATCCTAAGGACATCACAGACATCCATGTCCGAGGCAGGATACGAACCTGTGACCGTTGCAGCATTGCGGTTCCAGACTGAAGTGCCTAGAACCGCTCGGCCACAGCGTCCGGCGGGGAAGGAGGTGATGGACAGAATGAGAAGGACGAAAGGGACTAACAGAAGACTGGAATAAATACATCCTTGGTGACTTCGCGTACGGCTAGTTAGTTAGTACCCGAAAAGGAGACTTGCATAGCTAATAGATTCTTAGTGTAAGGAGGTTCGTCTTGCAGACAAACACTCGTGCATAGCATATGTATGTCTCAACTAGAACTAAATCAGAACTATTAACGAGAAAAATATTAACCTGTAACTCATAGTAATTTTCGACAAACTTTTTGCGAGATCTGATCTGAAAAATAAAGCTATCAGCGTAACTGTGTTCATCTACAAAGTACAATACATATAACTACTGAAACACTGAAAGACTGCCTGAATAACGACAGTCTTGTGTGGCGCTAAGAAGCGAGTCTCTAGCATGTTTGAACAGAGTTAATAGGTAAACAGGAAAAGGAGTCAGGATAAGACCCATGATGCTCGTGAACATGACAAGCCACTTCTTTGTTCCAACAACAAACAAAGGGAGTTTCAACGCAGTTAACAGACGAATGTGGATACTGTTGTTAAGTCAGACTAATGTTTGCTATTCGAGATACATAATAAACAGCTTTATACAGGCAGCTACATGCAGTCTCAGGTATTACACACAAGAGCACCGTTTAGCATTCATAAAATTAACTCACCAAAGCTGTTTGCTCCGTATTACTCACTGAGAGATGTACCGTATGACACGAATACTCACGGATGAATTAAGAACAATTTTATACCAATATCCACGCTCCCACACGAATATGTATTTATCAGAAAGCAGAGCTAAGTTCTCTTTCAATTTTAATAAGCACCCCGCACGAAAATTTACTATACTTAACCACGATTCGGAAAACGAACGGTTTTACATCTATGGACAAGGACACGCCTCAAAAGCGGGCTTAAAATGAGTCAGCTCTGATTTTTACACAACTCGTATAATGCAGCATCGTGAATACCACAGCCAGCGTCCACACGTCAGAGAACGGTATTATGTCCCAAATAGATCCCAAGGAAGAAATATTCAGCGCAACAGTGTATTTTTCGTCTGACCACACCATCACAAAATCAAAATTCCGCGCCCATACGCTTGATTGGTTCGTGTTAACATATGTCTCTGATACTCTCAAGATACAGTCAAGAGCCAAGACATCATGCCCACTTGCTTAAGAGTTTGTTTGTCCACCTTCGGAATGAATTACATCACTGATGCTGCGTATCAGGAATCCGAGAGTTTGTTGGTAGATTTGTGTGGGTATGTTGCAGTACGTGTCTACGCACAGGTCATGTATATCGCGTAAATAACGGGCCGCTGATATGATTTGCGTACGCGGTGATAGAGCCCGATAGCTACCCAGATGGGTTTCATAACATTTACATCAGGCGATTTTGGTCACCGAGACATCAACGTGAGTTCACTATACGCTCCTCAAACCACTGTATCACGATTCTGGCTCCGAGATACAGACAGTTACATTGCTGAAAGATGACATCGCCGGCGGAGGGATGCAGGTGGTTCGCAGCTGTCAGCGTGTCTTCGATTACTACCACAGGTCCCAAGAAAGTGCAGTAGAATGTCTCCCGCAGCCTAATACTGCTTCTACCAACCTGCGTCCGTGCTAAGCTGGACATTTCGAGTCACCGTTTACCTCGATGACGGAATTTGTGGAGACGACCATCGACCTAGTGTAGCCAAAACGTGATTCACCCGGAGAGCCGACACGTTTCCATTGATCTAAGGTTAAATAACGATGGCTCCGTGCCATCTGCAATGGTAACTGACGATGTCGTTGGGTCAACATGAAAACACGTAGGCGTTGTCAGCTGTGAAGCCCCATGTTCAACGATGTACGATGAATGGTTTGTTCCGAAACAGTTGTGCGTGCACCAGTACTGTGCTTTCGGCAGAGATGCCACGGATAACAAACTATCATTTTTCGCAGAGCAGACAAGCCTCAAAGAACACATAATTATACGTCTTCAAGAATAGGTTAATCTTTGGTTGAGAACCGCATAAGCCATGTCTTAAGCACGCTTCTCAAATTCTGAGGTCAGTCACCCAATGACACACTGCTTGCCTTGGAGAACTGATTAGTGAGCCCCTGCGTGGCTGGTGAAGAGAGAGTAACACACCATGAACTTCCACATGTTGCCGTGAAGATGCTGTGCTTTCGCATTGGAACATGCCCAACTATTAGGTACTGACGCTTGTTTTGTGATGCTGAAATGAGGAAATTGTAACGAAATTGTCGGAGATATGGTTAGACTGTTGCTTGCTCTTGTGGCCTTTGGTTTAACTGAACTTTGCGTGGTTTTTCAGATTCATTTACATTAGGTACTTTGCTGCCACATACAATGTGCGCTAAATTTGTGTCTTGGTTCGGTTTCGCAACCTGGTTGAAACACGTTGGTGTCAACTTCGATTTTCTGTTTATTCATCTGAGTCACCAAGCAGTTTCTCCCATTTCTCTTCCACTCGTTAAATGATGTTATGAACGTTAATGTGAACGCAGGATTCGTTTTCTGACTTTTTAATGTGTGGTCATGTACAAGCGTTATTCGCAAAGTAATGAACGATCGGTCAAGAAATGGAAAATGCAGTGTAAAATCTGATGAAGCTTTCCACATATGCGTTGAGCACTGTGTCCAGTACGCCCGTCATCGCATCATGTCGCTGTTTTCAGTTCTGGGCTCACAGTGAGAACGTAAAGATTTCTAGAAATTAGCGTCTCCCGCCAAGTATGACGACCTGGACAAAGATTGCACCTGAAGCATGCAATTCACGTAAATGTCATGCAGTTCGTTCTAAACGACAATTCTCGGCCGCACTCTGCAGGGGCAATGAAGATGGCAAGTCTTTGATCACCCACAATACAGCCCGTAATTGGCTACCCCTAAGGTCCGTTTCTGCTCAAATGAACCGCTGGTTATGAAGGCAATATTTTGACGCATACAGTGAGCTGCAGTCCAGAGAAGAAAATTGTCGAAAAGCACTGGCGGCTGTCTTCTTTAAAGAGCGAATTGAAAAGTTGGTACAACGCTACGACAGATGTCTGAAGTCTGAGCGTCGACTGCTTAAAGAGATAGCTGGAAGGCATAACTAATCGTTGCAAGTGAAACAGTTTTGATTTTCACTGTGGTTTCCATTTCGCGACCTATCGCTCTTTACTTTTCGAATAGCCCACGTAAATTGACGTGACCTTTGAAGAGTACTTGTATGTAAGACGTAAGACTGTATTCATTCTCTGCATAATACCCTCTAAGACAAACAGAAGGGACGACGGAAATCGGTCAAAGTGGTGTACATGTACAAAAACAAGACAAACAGCTTCGCTAATTGAGCTGGTAAAGAACGCATTGCTTCGCTGCAGCCCCTTATACAAGTAGATATTTGGGTTGTTACTGGTCGATAGAGTTGTTGGATGTTCCCCTGTGTAATTGGCGCGTTAGATCACCGAAATCCAGAGCTGCCTGGAGGTCCGTGCCCATAATGTTCCAAACGTCAAACATTCTCAGCTAGGGAGGTCCGACAAACTTCCTGGCCAGGACAGGGTTTGGCAAGCCAGAAGAGGAGCTGCAGAAACTCTCGCCTTGTCCGGGCAGGCATTATCCTGCCGAAATTCAAGCACTTGATGGCTTGCCATTAAGGGCAACAGAACAGGGCGTACCACTCTGCTGTAAAGGTGCCGCTGATTACAACCACATGAGTCCTACGAAATGAAATGGCAACCCATACCGTCGCTCCTAGACGTCGGGCTGTACGGCGGGCGACATTGGATATATCTTCGCCAGTCATCGGGGCTCGTCACAGAAGTCAGTTCTACTCCAGTCATTGAGATTACACACCGAAGACGCATTCGGACTCGGCCCCGCAACTGTGGGTTACCATCCTGACTGGCCAGACAGCCAGGAGTGATGGTCTGAAGTGCTGTTTCATTACAGTTGAGGACCCCTTTGATTGTCATCCACCGCAGTCTTACAGCATAGCGATATGTCGACGATTTTCTTCGATCCATTTGGTTTCCAAACGCTTCCTAGGCCAGCAAGGTCACCGGGTCTCTCCCCAATTTGAAACTTGGAGCATTACGGGCTGGTACCTCAAGCCAGCTCGGAAGTTTGAAGATATAACGCCCCAGTTTCACGGAATTTTGCGCGATATTCTCCAGGAAGACATGCAACTACTCTGTCGATCAATGGCAAGCTGAATATTTGGTTGCATAAAGGCCAGAAATGGACCAACGCGTTATTGGCTTGCTCAGTTAGTAAAGATCACTCTCTTGAATAAATTATCCAATATATTTGAAATTAAAATCATTTGTTTGTACATGTACATCACAAGTACCGATTTCCGTCCCACTGAGATAATTCCTTCATCGCACATCGCTTTTCTTATATTTTGTTTTTGTTTTATCTCACAACGAAAGATAATGATATGCCTTCAGCAAAGAGAGTTCTTTAAATGCAATATTCACCCAACAAGGTGAATTGCGTCGTATTGTAGCTTCAAGGCATGTTTGTATTAGCTACAATACGAGTTCATTTGAAGTTTATTACGTGTTGTGGAATAACGTGTGATTCACACGACTTCTCCTGCAAGGAGTGGTTCAAAAACATAGGCAGGGATTAGCTAAATGATGTTTGTTGGAAAGGTTATAGTTTTCAAGTTACCTTGGTTTAGCTTATGTTAAATTCCAGTTTCATTACTCTGTTGTAGTGTGAGAAATTTCGTTGTTACTAAAGCATATACGGTAAAAGTTAGACTATTCACCTATGTGTGATTTCATTTCAAGGGTTGTTTCAGGGTTTTGAAGCTGGTATCGTAGTATATTATCTATTCACAGGTTGAAGTGCAAGGGGGGATGTAAGCGAAAGTAAACAAAATAGCGAAAAAAAAATATATTGGATCCTCATGTACTACGGGGTATTCAAATTTCAATTCCTGAATATTGCATTCCAATTCCACTCACGAGAGTGATGAAAATAATAATTAACAAAACTTTGCACACGGCCACGCACTTTTGTTGTTCCGATTTCCTCATATTATTTATTCCTGCGATGTTTTCTTCCACTTTTATGAACTCATAATGTGGGGAATATTTCAGTGGTTTGCAGATTCAAAACTCTTATAAAAGAGCGTGCATTGAAAAACTAAAAATCCTAATGAAAGTTACAGCTCTCTGACTAGGAAGTCATGCCCCAATACAACATTAGCTTTCACAAATGATGAAGAATTGGCAATGTATGATGCTTGTTTTGCTAAACTACTAACTCTACAAAGGTTAGAATTTGATCCAGGAGCTTTCACAATGTCGTGACTAAGGAAATCGATAACAGGGGAATTGATGGAACTGATATTCTTGAAGTTGATAGTTTGAAAATCAGGTTAACCTAAGAAGACAAGTAAAGGAAAGACTGCTTGAGGATGAAGAGTATTATTCATATGGTTTGCACTAAGTCGCCTAGATAAGGTAAGGCCCAATAAAAATATTGTCAAATCTTTGATTCAGGTTTTCTGTAACCCACATCTTGGCAACTTTATGTACCCTCACCTCACAAACCACTGACATTATAATACTTAAATTTGACAAGCAATTAGTCCTTACTATAGTATAACATTATGTGGAAGGAATTTTCATTTACTACAATAGTAAGGCATTAATGTAAGACAAAAGCACTAAGATTTTGTATACTTTTGTCACAGGAAAGATCTAGCAAAAGAAAATATTAATATTCTGTTCCACAGGAATTTGTAAGAACAGTATAACAAACTTTGTACAAAAGTAAATTAATTTTGTTACGGCAGATTTTTCATAAAGTAACATTTATGCTTTCATTGTCGAAAAACGTAAATTGTTTATGATTAAAAATGTGTTACTTCAGTAAGCATGAAAACGTATGTGTGTGTCCATATGACATTCTTAAACAACTGTGGCGAATTTAATTACCTTTCCTTGTAAACTTTGAACTTTGTAAGCTTTTCTTAAGGTATTGCAACATCACATACGTCCGCATGCAAGCACGCAGAAACACAAACAGACACACACGTGCACACACACACACACAACGACCTACGCTTCTACGGCACGCCTCCCTTTGATACCGAATCTGTGCACACCTTTTTGTACAGCGGCAGGTCTGATGTAGTTGTTAAGTAAACATTGTCTCATAAGCTATTTGAATAATCTCGTTTTGAGAAATAACATAGGCAGCACTGGAGGCTACATCTTCAATTATTTGGTGGATGCACCCCAATTTCTGTCTTCAATTACAGTCTATACCCTCTCCACCTCCCTCGAGTACCATGGAAATTATTCACTGATGCCTTAACACATTTATTATTATCCCGTCCCTTTTTCTTGTCAGTGTTTTCCATATCTCTTTTCGTCGTCGTTACTGCGAAGAACATCCTCATTCCTTACATAATCAGTTCACCTAATTTTCAACATTATTCTGTATCACCACACATCAGATGCTTCGACTCTCTTCTGTTTCGGTTTTCCCAAAGTTCACGCCTCACTACCACACAATACGGTGCTCTAATCGTACTGTCTCATAAATTTCTTCCTCGAAATAAAGCCTGTGTTTGACATTCAAAAATATGTGTGATATCTTATGGGATTTAACTGCTAAGGTCATCAGTCCCTAACCTTACACACTACTTAACCTAAATTATACTAAGGACAAACATACACACACCCATGCCCGAGGGAGGACTCGAACCTCCGCCGGGACCAGCCCCACAGTCCATCACTGCAGCGCCCCAGACCGCTTGGCTAAGCCCGCGCGGCGTGTTTGACATTGATAAACTTGTTTTGGCCAGTGTTGGTCTGCTTTTCTCCGTGCGTCATGGATTATTTTTTGCCGCCTAGGTAGCAGAATTCCTTAACTCCATTTAGTTCGTGATCGCCAATTCTGATGGAAAGTTTCTCACTATTTCAATTTCTACCACATATCATTACTTTCGCCTTTCTTCGGTTTACTCTCACTCCATATTCTGTTCTCATTAGTTCGTTCCATTAAAAAGTTCCTGTAATTCTTCTTCAGTTTCACTCAGAATAGCAATAACATCATCGAATCTAATCGTTGATATCCTCCCAACTTGAATTTTAATCCCACTCTTCAACCTTTCTTTCGCTTCTGTCATTGCTTCTTTGATGCATAGACTGGCCAATAGGAGTGAAAGACTACATCCCTGTTTTACACCCTTTTTAAATTGGGTAGTTCATTCTTTGTCATCCAGACATTGTTTCCTCTTGGTTCTTGTACATATTGTATATTACCCGTCTTTCTGCATAGCTTACCCCTATTTTTCTCTGAATTTCGAACATCTTGCACCATTTAACATTCTCGAATCTTTTCTCCTATGAATATGTCTTGATTTTTCTACAGTCTTGCTTCCATTATCAAGCACAAGGACAAAACCACCTCTCTGGTGCCTTTACCTTTCCTAAAAGCAAACAGATTATCATCTAACCCAAGTTTACAGATTATGAAGAACTACAGGGTGAATGAACGTCAGTGCCGTTTCACTGAAGGGTTGAAGTCTCCAGTTACAGGAGGGGAGGCTGTGCATCGGAGCACAGGGCAGATTGCGGCTCCCAAGCAACAGTGCCGTAATCTGTAAACATACTGGCCTTTGTCTCAGGCGGTACAGGGGTCCGTCCACCCACTCACATAGAAACTTCCTGGCAGATTAAAACTGTGTGCCGCACCGAGAATCGAACTCAGGACCTTTGCCTTTCGCGGGCAAGTGCTCCACCACCTGAGCTACCCTAGCACGACTCGCGCCCCGTCCTCACAGCCTTACTTCCGCCAGTACCTCGTCTCCTACTTTTCAAACTTCACAAAAGCTCTGCTGCAGGAGAAAGGCAAAGGTCCCGAGTTCGAGTCTCGGTCCGGCACAGTTTTAATCTGCCAGGATGTTCATATCAGCCCACATTCCGCTGCAGAGTGAAAATCTCATTCTGGCACTCACGTAGAATTCCGCTCGCTCGGTGGTTTGGTCGCTCTGCTTTGCTGAGAATGCAGTCCCACTGCCAAGTTGTAACAGCAACGGTGAGGCACACTACCCCAGCAGCCAATTCTTCGATGACAGTCGCGCCAGACTCCAGCGACAAGTGGCACGCCACGCTGACCCGCTCTCCATGACATCAGATGGAAGATGCTCATGGGTGCGTGTCCTTTGCAGCAGCTATGATGCTAGCCCCTGTCTGCGGGCAGGAGGCGATCATGCTGCTGGCTGGCTCTGAGTCCCTTTAGAACTCAGACTGTCTGACTATGGCTCCGCTACAGACTGGAATTCAGGCCCTTCGTCAGAAGCTTCAAATGGCTGCTCGTGTTACAGAGCACTGTTGTCCAAGACAGCTGTGGCACTAAGGGCTCTGGCACTACTTGACTGGCCCCTATTTTTACTCAGCAGTTGTATCACGAAAATGCAGGATGCATGACACCTGCTACCAATGTATAACTTATTTTAATTGCATGTAAATATTTCTAATTTAAATGCTTTCTTTTACTAAGTAAGGACATTGCTTCACTGTATGTGTACATTTATGTAGAAGTCTGTTGGCGTTTCATTCTATTTATCTGTGTTTTACTGTGAAACTTATAAGCTCTGGAAAAAAAGCCAAAGAAATTGTTATTTGCATCGCCTGGCAACGATAATACCAGTGCTTGCGCATTGTGAAACCTTTGCGTAGGGGTTGTTGCGCAGAGTGCATGGAGAGAGGGAGAGACGGGTTACAGCGCTTGTAGTGTACGGAAGTGTGGTGTTAGCGCTCTCGCAGTAGACAGTACCATTTTCAGCGGCATCATGTATGCATGCCGGCCAGATGTCTAGAGCAAGAGTGTGAACAGTGGACGGGCGGAAGGGGCTGTATTAATTATGATTGCCCATTCCTATAGTTAGCCGTGGCTCCACAATATGCTACTGTCTTCAACAACAGCAGCAGTTCCAGCAACACAGTTTCGTCGTCGGCTCCGAGTTTCGTCGTATGCACGTCACTGAAGTGAGACTGTTCATTGGTAGAAGGTATTAACGGCTAACCCAGCAGCACAACTGAATGCGATTTGACTGATAAGATTTATTTAAATAATAATCAGTCAAACTCGGGGCGATTGTGTCCTCATTGCCCCCAGACATTGTTACCAAGCAGGATACTTGTTCCTTTTTTTCCTAATATGTTAACTGACTGTCATAAGAAACAAATTGAATAGTTACAGCCAGTTTATTAATGAACAATTTCTCTTTTAAGAATTGTAGCCTCAGCCTACGCCGGCCGGTGTGGCGCTTCAGTCTAGAACTGCGTGACCGCTACTGTTACAGGTTCGAATCCTGCCTCGGGCATGGAAGTGTGTGATGTCCTTAGGTTAGTTAGGTTTAAGTAGTTCTAAGTTCTAGGGGACTGATGACCTCAGAAGTCCCATAGTGCTCAGAGCCATTTGAACCATTTTAAACTTAAAATTAGTTTAAAAAAAACAACGTGGCAACCTTTAGTTGTTTAATAACACATGTTTTTCTTTCTCGTCATCGTGTACAGGATTTTTGATGTAAATTGCTATATGGGTCGCAGGATCGAATCCTACCTCGGGTATGGATGTGTGTGATGTCCTTAGGTTAGTTAGGTTTAATTACTTCTAAGTTCTAGGCGACTGATGACCTCAGAAGTTAAGCCGCATAGTACTCAGAACCATATCCATAATGAAGTACTCTGTGAAAGAAGTTGATCACATATCTGTCAGATTTTCATGAGATTTCAAATGGCTCTGAGCACTATGGAACTTAACATCTATGGTCATCAGTCCCCTAGAACTTAGAACTACTTAAACCTAGCTAACCTAAGGAGATCACATGATATTTCAAAGTGGTGCATAGGTTATGAACTTACGTTAGAAGTTCAGAAAGATACAATTGTGAACTTGACAAAATGAAAAATATATACTATTCTTTAACTTTAATATGAACGGATCACAAATGGAATGGGTCAGCTCATACAGATACCTACATATAAGAATATGTAGCGATATGAAATCATCAAATAGTCTCAGTCGTAGGTAGATCAGGTGGAAAACTGCGAATACAGTTCGTTGGTAGAATACTGGCGCAATACAATTAGTCCATGAAGGAGACTGCGCGCAAAAACTTGTGCAACCCATCCATATGTGTGCGACCGGTACCAAATAGGGCTAACGGGAGAGGTTGAAAGGATACAAAGAAGGGCAACACGAATGGTCGCATGCCTGTTAGATCCATGGAAGAGTCTCAAGAACATGCTGATGGAACTGAAGTAGCAGAAAACAAGATCAGACTAACTACATCAGGTACATAGGCATTTAAGCCAGCATTCTTCCCTGATCCGTATGGGAATGGAACGAACGAAATCCTTATAACTAGTACAAGGGGAGCTATTCTCTGCCATACCCTTCGCAGTTGTTTGCCAGGTATGGATGTAAACTGAGGTGTAGATGCGCGACAGATTCACCAACTACACACCAACTAACAAAAACAATGACAAAAGTCCACACACGCCCTACCGCTAGCCCTTATGTTCTTCCCGTAACGTCACACAGTACTGTATCCAAGTTAAATAGTGACACCATTCAAATTTAAAGTTAACTGCACTATAATATATGCTACCAAAAAACTGAGAAAACTACCGTGGTAATTTGGCGATTACTTATGAAAGCAGCAACACAGCATTCAACAAGTTATAAACACAAATTCACAGAGCGTGCCTCTATCGGGCTTTACAATGTGACAACATTTAGGGAAAATTGTGAACACATATGAAATAGTAATATGTGGGTATTCATCTACTAGGAATTTATTGTAATGGAACATTTGCATGCAAATTTTAATAAGCTCATCTGTAATTCTTTACACACAATCCTGTTTTGAAATAGGTTCTTGTGGTGTTTACTGATATTGTCTCTTTTCATTTTAATGTTGCAGATGATAAGATGCTCCAGCGGTTCAGCGGTTGTTACTTTTTGTAATCTATCATAATTTAAACTTTCTCAGTATTTATCCCAGAATCTTGTTTGAAGTTCCAATGAGCTTGTTGTATCGTTGTGTCTTTTTGGGTGTACTTTGTTCTTGTGTGTAATATACGTAGGGTCTCTAATATAGCTTCGGTGGAAATATAATATTAAACTTGCATTTCAACCAACTTGTATAACAAGGCGAGCGTGCCTTAGGAAAAATTCCACTCCTGCCGGCATTTCTCGCCCAGATGACCAGCAGGCACGACCAGTCAAAACACTCAACACTGTCCACTCGCTCGCTCAATTGCCTTCTCATGAAGCCACAAATATTCGAAAGCATTCGTTCGAATTCGAGAATATTCGTAAACTCTCGGGAACATTATACACTAATCTCTAATAGTTTCTCCTTAAGAATTCCGGCCGAAGTGGCCGTGCGGTTGTAGGCGCTGCAGTCTGGAACCGCGAGACCGCTACGGTCGCAGGTTCGAATCCTGCGTCGGACATGGATGTGTGTGATGTCCTTAGGTTAGTTAGGTTTAACTAGTTCTACGTTCTAGGGGACTAATGACCTCATAAATTGAGTCTCATAATGCTCAGAGCCATTTGAACCCTGAAGAATAGATTGATGCGAAAAAGGCAGACGTACTAACTAGTCACATCCACCATGCGTTTTCGACCACTTCAAACATTCATATCTTTACAACCACAACTGCTGCGAGTGTATAACCACTATAGAGCAAAATAGGGGAACCAACGATGCCATCACACACACACACACACACACACACACACACACACACACAAAGCCGGCCGGAGTGGCCGCGCGGTTCTAGGCGCTACAGTCTGGAGCCGAGCGACCGGTCGCAGGTTCGAATCCTGCCTCGGGCATGGATGTGTGTGATACCCTTAGCTCAGTTAGGTTTAATTAGTTCTAAGTCGCATAGTGCTCAGAACCATTTGAACCAACACACACACAAGCACACACAGCTTATTTTTTGTATTCAATACAAGTTATATCAGGTATCTTTTTATTCGATGTGTTATACTTCATACTTGTACACAGCATTTTCTTTCAAACAGAGATCTTCAAAAGTCGACTTGTTACGTCACAGAGGTTCTGAGTATAAGCTATGCGATCTTCGGTAGTCAGTATCTTTGGCGTTGGCTGTAGTAGCGACTGGCCAATTCGCTTTTACGTCAAACCGAGTTCAAAGTTTGCGCAAAAGGAGTTGAAACCGAATTTAACCGAGAACGGACGAAAAAACTGAAGTAACATTCAACGTCGTTCTCTCTTTCGCATCAGCACAGGTTACGATGCAACTCAGTTAACAAACCCGAGCTTCGCATTTCCCCTGTCAGTGATTATACATATAGTCACGAGTGCGATGCATAGGGCGCAATTTTTTGTCTTTTGGCTTGAAGTTTGAAGACAGTTGTCAGTTGTCTAAAGAACTTCATAGTAGCGAAATTATTGACGTAAAAGAGAAAGGTAAGTCAGTATTCAGTGTGAAAGAACAGTTTAGAGCATTATAGCTGAGGACAAGGAACTTATTCGTCTGGTGATCCCAAAGGGCTGGACGCACAAGTACAGCAGTGGGTATAGTCAAGGATAGAGAAGAAATCGGCCCTAAAATTTTCATGCGAATCATCTCTTCAGTGTTTTAGAGGCACCCAGGAAAATCTTAATCACTCCGTTAGAAAACCTCTCAAGACTATGACGCTGTTGAATATTCTGAAATAATCGAATTCCCAGAAGACAATCGTAATCATATATACATAGGCTGGGTCTGAAGACTTACAGCTTAAATATCTAAAGTTTGTTTCGTTGACGCAGTGAACTATCTGGCGAGGTATGCTCTTTCTTATTTAGATATTTTGGTGACAACTGAGAAGTCCAGTCATCATACTGTACATTTTCTTTAAGAAAACTGGATTATGAATACGCGAAACCCACAGAGAAACATTCTTTTATGAAGTAGCCCTTTATGTATGGAAAGACGGCAATTTATTTAGTTGCCTGTGTTCCGTAACATGAGACTACCAAAATCATTCTGCTGAAAGTAATTTAGTTTTCCTTAGCTTTTACAAACTATATTGCTATTTATAATGAATATCGATTACGATTTTAAGTCATTCGTCTCTTAGTATCTGGAGAAATTACTGCTCGAAAACAAATTACCATTCCAGCCATTAATCATTGTAAACGCGGAAAGTATGTGTAACTCTCCGAGATAACATATAAAGCTTATGAGAGAAAACAATGGTAGTTACGCAGAAGGTCCGCCAAAACAACCTATTGATATAATATACTTAATATTTTTGTTTTGCATGATAAAATTCAATTATTTAAGAATATTTAGGGGCTTTGTGTTCATAGAAGCTACAACAGATGAATTAAAAATCCAGTGTTGACGCAGCTAATCGATCTATATAGTACTAACAGCTTTAACAAATGTGTTCATGAACTTTAAACTGTTGGTAAGTGAAGACAGTAGCGCATAAAAGGATGCTACAGTAATTAATATGCCACTGGTTCGTTCCATATTGCTGACGGCGCTTCCCCATGATGTAACTGTGTAGAAGATGTACTTTTGCAACTGCAGGTTAAACGAAGTGCTGAGTTATGAAACTGAAAATATTGTTCAAAATTAGATGCATGATAAATGAACCTCCCCACCAGCAAAGTGGTGATCATATTCGAAACCAGTAATAGTAAATTAATGTAAGAAATCACGCTGGTTTCTAGTGGATGAATCTTATTTTCTCGTTTGCATTCAGAGGCTCAATGTGGAAATCTGCGAAGTTTCTCACGCGTATATCATGTCTCGACGATCAGTAGGTTTCCAACGTGTGATTCGTGATGTATCACAACTGCTTTTTAGTTGTTGTCTCTAGTCCTCTTTAAGACATACCGTTGCAGCTGCCAGCAACTATTATTGGTCTCTCCGAGAGCTTTCGTTCTCACCACCTGGGCTAATAACAACCTGCGTCTGTTTGCGAGTACGAGGTGCGAAGCGCCTGAGTATGCTGCTAATGATCCGGACCTTGGTTTCGCTTGCCACAGGAGCACGCGAGCAGTGTTGCAAACGGTCAGTAGCTGTCTTCAACCGTTCCTGAACGACTTGCGAAAATTACAGATAATCCAATGCTGATGAAGCTTGAGACGTCCCCTTACAAAAAATAATGAATTACAGTGCTGGTAAAATCCTTATGTTATTTGATTTTCAAACAGCTGAGCAAAACTGAAAGTACTCAGACATTTCCCTCTTTACTTATTCAGATCATCAATAAACTGACACTATATTTTTAGCGCAACGCAATCCTTCTTTCAATAATCCCTACAAAAGATTGGTCCTGACTGACAATAACCTACACCTTTCATGAATTACTGACCCCACAAAAATCTTTGTTGCTCGAACTACTGCAAATCAGCGAGTGCCAATACTGCCAGCTAAATAAAGGATTCTAACTACTGAAGGCATTAACTACCGATAGGCATAGTTATCAAACGAGAGATTTTGATAGAGAACAAACAATGTATTTACCTTAATAGTGCTCAAAAGTCATTATATATATATATATATATATCAGTCCATGACATCCAGTCTTACAGATCATCGATGGTGTTTCGATGAATGGTTCGCACGCTCACACGTGTTGACGGTCCAGCACTGAAATCTGCAGAAAATTGCTGAAGGGTTGCTCTTCTGTCACGCTGAACGATTTTCTTCAGTCGTTGTAGATCCCGTTCTTGCAGGATCTTTCTACGGTCGCAGGGATGTAGGAGATGTTTTACCAGGTTTCTGATATTCATGGTACACTGGTAAAATGGTCGAACAGCGAAATACCCACTTCAGAGGTACTGCGTTCCATCGCTCGAGCACCATTAAAACCCACTTAAATCTTGATAACTTGCCATTGTAACAGTAGTGACCGATATAACAACTGCGCCAGACACTTGTTGTCTTATATAGACGTTGCTGAACGCAGTGCCGTAATCTGCCTGTTTACATATCTCTGTATTTGAATATTCATGTCTATACCAGTGCCTCTGGCGCTTCAGTGAACTAAACGCTTTAAAATTTATTTTGTAGTTATATTTTATCTGTTTCAGGAAAATATGGCTCCTTCACGAAGAGAATGCATAAACAATCTCAATGTGTCCTGTTGTATTTGCCGTGAATACTGCCTACACAAACAAAGACGAATGGTACAGACTTTAGAAAGAAGGCACATCTTGCAATGTTGGGAGACAACTTGGAGACCAAGATAGGGATCCCCATACGGTTTGTAAAAATTATGTAGAGTGTCTTGGACAGTGGAAAAATGGACAAAGACACGGTCTGGCGAGAGCCAAAAACCCACAACGATGACTGTTACTTTTGTATTGTAGATTTTAAAGGTTTCAATCGATTCAAAAAATGCAAATGGCGGTATCAAAAATTTAGAATCAACCAGGAGACTTTTGGCACACAGTGAACAAGCTCCATCACCTGTGTTTACTAAACTGCATGGACTTGTAACGTCAGAAACTGAGGAAATACAGGATATGGAGTGCAAAAGCAGCTTCAGCAGTGGAAGTGAATATGGCGGAGAAATTTCTACACCTAAATTGTTTCACTCCATAGTGGCTAAATGATCTGGTACGAGATCTTAATTTGTCAAAGAATGGAGTAGAGCTTCTGGCATCCAGATTAAAGAAAAACAACTGTCTTAATCCATAAGCGAAAATTTCAGTATACTGTACAAGGGAAGCAGGTGTGCTGCAATACTTCAGCCGAGACGAACAACTTGTATACTGCAGTAACATTCTCGGTCTATTCATTTAGATGGGGTTACAGTAATATCGACCAAAAGACTGGCGTCTTTTTATAGACAGCTCCACCAGAAGACTGAACTGTGTCTTGCTTCACAACGGTGACATCTATTCATCCACACCAATTTGCCAAACAAAACTGAAGGAGGAATATGAAACTATCATAATCATATTGTTGAAATTACGCTATTATGTATATCAGTGCTCCGTTTGTTGTGATCTGAAGATGGTAAACATCTTGCTTGGGCAGCAGTGTGGCTCCACAACGTACCCTTGTTTTATATGCTTGTGGAACAGCGGAACAAAACAAGATCACTGGAGCAAAGTAACATGGCGTTTAAGGGAAAGCCTTGCTTTAAGTGCAGCGAATGTCATTCATGAGCCACTGGTTAAGAGAGAGATAATAATTCTCCCTCCACTGCGTATGAAGCTAGGACTGATGCAGCAATTTGTTAGGGCTCTAGATAAAGAAGACAATTGCTTCAAATACATATGTAGAGTTTTCCTGCTTTGGACGCTGAAACCTGAAAGCGTGTATATTTGATGAGTCGCAGATTTGCAAACTCACGAATGATTCGGTCGTGACAAATTTTACTAATGGTTCGGAACTGTCGGTCTTGCTTAGTTATATGTTAGTTCTGAAAAACTTATTAGGTAATCATAAGCTGGGCAATTACAAAGAAATTGTAATTAAAAAGTTGGGAGTTAATATGAGTACCGAAGTGCATTTCGTCCACACCCACTTATCAAGATTGTCGGATAACTTAGGTGATTACAATGAGGAGCAAGGCGAGACAGCAGATAATGGAAGACAGACATCAAGGCATATGGGACACACTCACACAATGATGCTCGATTGCTGTCGGTGCCTCCAACGCGATTGTCTCGGAGACCAATACAGGAGATAATTTCATGAAGGGGTAATTGCTATAGTCTCATTGTATGTAGGCATGGTGATTTGACTGTTGTGAAGAATGCAACATAATTAATTAATTACAGTACTTTGTATGTCGTTTTTGTGTTATCTGAGACAGTAATCATGTGACGTGATCATGGTGCGCCTTCTCAGTCACCACACTGCTGTAATTTTATATTCATCAATCTATGTTAAATTGCTACAAAACTGAAGCCAATTTAGCAAAACTGAGGTAATATTCACATTCAGCAATACAAGGTGGTTCTAAAAGCTCTTATAAATCTTGGCAAAAAAATAATGTTTAGTAGTGTTGTCAGTTTTTTTAGCATCTAAGTATTTCCCGTTTACTGCTTTGTAAGTTTTCGAATAAACCCAAGCAATCAAGAAACATCGTGCCGACTTAGCTACTTATGTACAAGGGTTAAATATAGCAGATGAAAATTACCAATTTCCTACCCAATACCTGGCACCGGAATAGAAATATATGACACGGTGGACTCCGGTTACAGAATTGCAAACAACGTTGTTTGTAGATATTTTTGTACAAACTGTGGCAAAAACAACATCTAGTCACCCACGAATTTCCGTATACGAAATTTCTAGGTCATTCACTTTTGTATTAAGAAGCAGGGTTAACGGAAATGATTCTTTTAGAATTAATGAGTCATAAGAAAACTGTCTTAGTTTTAAACCCACAGGCTGGGAAACAGCTAATTGAAAGAGTCCACAATCACCCTCCTCCCATCCCTTTTCCCCACCCGCGAAGTTTATACAGTATAACGCTAAAGAGAGAGAGAGTACTGTACGACTGCAAGTCTTCACAGTACAGAAGAGTACAAATTTCACTTGAGTCAAACTCGATAGTTAACGTACTTACCCCGTGTCTCATTCACAGTTTTTCGCCTGAGACATAACCTGATAACAAATGAAACAGACACATATCAGATAATACATCGGACAACTTAGAGAACTCCTAAAGTGAAAGACGGAAATAGGTGGATATGTAATTCTGTAATATAATGGGAGCTTTATTTTGTCGAACACAGCAGAACGTCATTCAGTCAAAGAAATATCTCAGTCAATTGGAAACATCAAAACGAAGCTCGTTGCAGCAGATAACATGAAACTTTGAACCCCTATACGAGGTCTGTATTAGTTCTAAAACCTGTAATGGATTAACATGGGTAGAAGAATGTTGAATGGGAGGATAATCATCTCGAAAAACAGAAGAACAAGAAGAAGAAGTAAGTTATGGAACCTCTAGAGTTTGCGTCTCGTTTCTTCTATATACAGGGTACTTTTTTTGAGACAACTAAACATTTCGAAAAATAGGCATCGTACGATAAAAATGTTCTAAGTGAAAAGTTAATATTAGTAAAGGGTATATCTACGTGTGCTACAACTGGCAAGCTCCAGCCAGCCCTCCTGCGGGGGGAGAGGGGAGGGCTAATTTTGTATTTTGAAATGGGAACCTATCAATTTTTATTTAATGTTTCGATTCTACCCCCAAAATAGGTAAGGTTTATTCTAAGCATTGTTTCGTATTCGTGGCAGAAGGAGCTGTAATCGACAAATATCAAAAGTGCCTGCTTTTACAACTGACAACCGACGCATTTGATACTACATTTCATTTACGATTTGAGTTCTATCAGTCGATACTGATATTCAGACGTTACTCTAGTGTCGCAAACGTTGTTGTACAGTACATATAATATCTACAACACGGTTCAAAAGAATATAATATGTATTATGAATGGAAAACAATGATTTGAGTAAACCGTGCGTATTTCTTGGAGTATAGTCAGAATGCGTAATAAAAATTCCCATTTGAAAACGGAAAGTTGGCCCCGCAGGAGGAGTGTTTAGGACGTGGCCAGCTGTATCACAGACAGATGTTACCTTTACTAATATTAAGTTTTCATCTAGAAGGTGTTTTTCGTATGACACGTCGTTTTCGAGATATTTAGTTGTCTCAAGTTATCACAAACAACGTATATACATGGTGAATATTAATAAAACCGACAAACTGCAGCCGGCCGTTGTGGAAGAGCGGTTCTAGTCGCTTCAGTCTGGAACCGCGCGACCGCTACGGTCGCAGGTTCGAATCCTGCCTCGGGCATGGATGTGTGTGACGTCCTTAGGTTAGTTAGGTTTAAGTAGTTCTAAGTTCTAGGGGACTGATGGCCTTAGCAGTTACGTCCCGTAGTGCTCAGAGCCCGATTCCTGACTGTAAATGGAGGGAAGAATGTACTATGAACATACGTATGTTCGGAAATGTATCGCTGCCGCGGTAGATCACGTGCCATGTACCATTTCTTGTGCGTTACAGGCTATTTAACTGACACAGCGTACTGTAAACGGCAGAGTGGTCCGGTATTCATGCAAGAAAGTTGCCGGGCTGGTATTTGTGTACGGCCAAGCAACTGGAAATGATCGAGAGGTAGCACGGCTGTGCCAAAAAGTTTATTCCCATAGGCACCAACCATATCACAACAACACTTCAAGCCCTTTTTGGCCGTTTGTACTACTATGTGTCCTTTCAGAGAGATGAAAGTGCAGGGAGGCGGAGGACTGTAAGTGCACGAGATTTGGAGGACAGGGTACTTAGACTATTGAAACGAACCCTTGTACAGGATCCGTGCAAGTGGCCCGCCAACATGGTGTAGGCCAAAGCATGATTATGTATAGTGCATGACAACCGCTACTATCCCTATCACCTGAAACGAGTGCAACGATCGTCAGTAGAGGATTTCCCTCTACAGGAAGAATTTTGTCGACGGTTTTTGCACCAGAAAATCACAGTTACGAGGTTTCTGTCGGTCAGCCCTTTTCACCGACGAGGCAAACTTTACCAGAGCTGGCATCATCAGTCTGCATATTGGTGGTCTGTGGCCTGCCGACACTGCACGTTATCAGAGGAACGTTTATTCGTCAGCGCCATCTAGTGTATACACAGTATAACTGTGCAGTATTAGCAATCGGTGTTTTGAAACCTCGTTCTGGGAACTGTACCGTGACTTAACGGCACAAGTAAAGACTTCCCCCTCAGCAGCCAGAACTGGTGATGTCTTTCCACGGTGGCAGAGAACGTGCGGAAACTCAAAGGGGACTATCGCAGCGCACTACCCGGCAGCCAACAGCCGTGAGTGGCAGCCGTAACGAGCCAGGTGTGTGACGGCGAAGTCGCCGCAGCTTGGAGTCAGTCACCGGGACCATAGCGGAGGTTCGAGACCTCCCTCGGGCATGGGTGTGTAAGGTAATTTAGGTTAAGTAGTGTGTAAGTTTAGGGACTGATGACCTTAGCAGTTAAGTCCCATAAGATTTACATTTGAACTTTTTTTTGGGACAATAGCCAGCAAAAGCAGGGCAACACTTTGAGAGCAGCGGCGGTCTATGTAAGGCACACCATCCAGAATTGTTTTTGTCCAGGAGTCGTTGGTTCCTGGAGTTGGCCGGCGAGCAGCAACACGGCCTGTTGTCGGGGCATACGCCTCGGCACCCAAGTCACGGCCAGAAGGCTGACAACACTAGCTAGTTGTCGAATTATGAACATTGAAACCAACTGCTGTACTGTAATTCAAACGACATTCCTCAAAACATGCTGTCAGTTTAGGTCATCTGCAGGTCCCTGTACATCGAAACATATATATAGGTACCATGATAGAAAAATTCGCGTAATGAGAGTACTGACGGCTAAAATCACAGTAGGCCACTAAAACTGGGATAAAACACATCATAGAATTACACAGTAAAAATATATTATCGGTTTCCATATATATATATATATATATATATATATATATATATATATATATATATATATATATATATATATATATAGTTTTGCATCACCTCGGTTCCGAGAGTTTCGGAACCTGTACAGACATCAACATAAACATCATTTCCGCCCTTCTTATTGCTCATGAAAAAGACACATCCTATATTGTACTACCATATAGCGAGACCTTCAGAGGTGGTGGTCCAGATTGTTGTACACAACAGATACCTCTAATACCTAGTACTACGTCCTCTTCCGTTGATGCATGCCTGTATTCGTCGTGGCATACTATCCGCAAGTTCATCAAAGCGCTGTTGGTTCAGATTCCCTCACTCCTCAAAGGCGATTCGGCGTAGACCTTTGGTGTGGTTGGTGGGTCACGTCGCCCATAAACAGCCCTTTTCAATCCATCCCAGGCATCTTAGATAGGGTTCATGTCTGCAGAAAATGTTGGCCACTCTATTCGACCGACGTCGTTATTCTGAAGGAAGTTCAAAAATGGGTCAAATGGCTCTAAGCACTAAGGGACTTAACGTCATAAGCCCCTAGACTAGAACTACTTAAACCTAACTAACCTAAGGATATCACAGGGTGAACATCCATGCCCGAGGCGGGATTCGAACCTGCAACCGTAGAAGCAGTGCTGTTCCGGACTGTAGCGCCTAGAACCGCTCGCCCGCATCTCGGGGTCGTGCAGTAGCGTTTTCGCTTCCCACGCCCGGGTTCGATTCCCGGCGGGGTCAGGATTTTCTGTGCCTCGTGATGGCTGGGTGTTGTGTGCTGTCCTTAGGTTAGTTAGGTTGAAGTAGTTCTAAGTTCTAGGGGACTGATGACCACAGATGTTGTCCCATAGTGCTCACAGCCATTTGAACCATTTTTTTATAACCGCTCGGCCGCAGCTGCCGGCTGAAGGAAGTCATTTACAAGATGTGCACGATGGGTGCGCCAATTGTCGTCCATGAAGACGATGCCTCGGCAAAGATGGATCTCGCTATGGACGTCGGAAGTGAAGTTGCGTATGATGCAGCCTATTGCGCAGAGTTCGAGTCGTAACACGACATCCTGTGGCTGCACGAAAAGCATTATTCAAGGTGGTGGCGTAGCTGTCAGGGTTCCTCCGAGCCATAATTCGTAGGTACCGGTCACCCACTGCAGTAGTAGCCATTGGGCGGCCTGAGCAAGGCATGTCATCAACAATTCTTGTCTCTTTGTATGTCCTCCATGTCCGAACAACATCGCTTTGCTTCACCTCGAGACGCCTGGACACTTCCCTTGTTGAGAGCCCTTCCTAGCACAAAGTAACAATGCGGACGCGATCGAACCGCGGTATTGACCGTCTAGGCATGGCTGAACTACAGACAACACGAGCCGTGTACCTCCTTCCTGGTGGAATGACTGGAATTGATAGGCTTTCGGACCACCTCCCTCTAATAGGCGCAGCTCATGCATGGTTGTTTACGTATTTGGGAGGGTTTAGTGACATCTCTGAATAGTGAAAGAGACTGTGTCTGTGATACAACCCTATCTTCAGGAGTTTTTAGAACCTGAGTGATGCGAAACTTTTTTGGATGTGTGTATTTATAGATGTTATGAATACAGAAAATGTACTCGGAAGAAGAATTATGCACTGGAGGCAAAAAATGTAACGTTCAGTGCCAGCTCTGTATGTAGGAAAACTACCTTTAAAATAATGCTCTCAATTTTTATACCGAAAGTAAAGTTAAAAATGTGGCAAAAAAATTACTCTCAGAAAAAGCTAGTTATTCTTGACTTTTGTATTGTATCTGTGAAAATGCCCTTGCTGTTTAATATGTCCCACACAATACGATTTAACGTAATAAATACAGTGCTTGTATCAAGCTCGAAGTGTTTTATCGATGCTTTATCGATGCTTCCGTACAAGCCCGTTGCATTTGAGCCACTGAGCGGCGGATGTACCCTATAGATTCTGAGATGCTTCAAGACTCACAGCGACGGCCTCCTTTTAATGTAAAACATGGTAACTTTCAGTGAAGCTGTATATAATTATGATACGCGAGCATATTCACTGGTAACAGGTATACGTATGAGGGCAGATGAAACTGTTGAACGAACAAATGTTGTAAAATTTTCACTGCATCGCACTGGAAATGGCTTATTTTCTTTCCGAAACGGCTGGACGGATTTGGATGGATTTCGGAATGGAGGCAGCCTATTCTCTCATTTAACACATTCCGTGGGATGGGTAACGCGACTAAAAAGACATACATGAAAGTTTGCTAACACAGTAATGCATAAGTTTAGTGTTGCAATTAGTTTTTAACTTTTTTACGAACGATATAAGTACGTATATCAAGTACGTATATCAAGTACATATATCAATCTCGAACAGCAAAAATATTCGTGTAGGATGAAATCATCACTCCGTTACGAACGTAACTGGTGCGTAACATGAATGCACCAACATTGTGCAGTGACACCAAATTACGCATCACGGAGCTGAGAAAGTATATCGTGCAGGCCATCACCATCATCGGCGGAGACGAAGGACAGACGCTACTAACGCCACGAAATCCTATTATCCCAACAGACGTGCCTTTCCTGTTTAAACGCCTGCAGTTCCCCTTGAAAGTGTACTTCTCGGTCACTATGAATAAGACTGAAGGAGAAAGGGTAAAAGTGGCAGGTATTCATCTGGGCACACCACGTTTTTCACACCTACAGTTCTACGTTGCTGTCGCATGTATCAAGAGCCAGAAATCTCAACACACACCCAGAGAACAAGCTTTTAAAGTTTTCTTTTACAGAGACTTATTGCAGTAGATGGCTGGCTCTCCATACACCCCACGTCAGTTATGAACCTTTCTGTGCTAGGCATGTCGCAGCCAGTCGTGAAATTACGTACTACCTTCCTTGGCACATTTTGTACTTCGCTACTCGGTCACGTAATTTTTTTTTTCCTCGTGTAAAAGAATGAGCTGTGATCGACATGTACTCTGTCAGCTTTTCCATGGTCTCAACATTTGGCGGTTACTTCCCGATGCCGAGCGATTTGCTGGGCCGCAAGTGGTTCGCGCCTCAGTATGTCCTAGAAGTAACTTTTGTAATGATACACAAGTGCGCACTGTAAGATTCAGTACTAACATCTCTTTACAAATAACTTTTTAACCGCGGGTAATATCGTAGGGCGCGGCCAATTAGAAATTGTAATTCTTCCACATTCGTCTTTATGATTTTCGATGTGTCCCTATTTACGTTTACATCATGTTTATTGTTGTGGTCTTCATTCCTGAGACTGGTTTGATGCAGCTCTCCATGCTACTCTATCCTGGGCAAGCTTCTTCATCTCCAAGTACCTACTGCAACCTACATCCTTCTGAATGTGCTTAGGGTAATCATCTCTTCGTCTCCCTCTACGATTTTTACCCTCCACGCTGCCCTCCAATTCTAAACTGGTGATCAGTTGATGCCTCAGAACATGTCCTGCCAACCGATCCCTTCTTCTACTCAAGTTGTGCCACAAACTCCTCTTCTCCCCAATTCTATTCAATACCTCCTCATTAGTTATGTGATCTACCGATCTAATCTTCAGCATTCTCCTGTAGCACCACATTTCGAAAGCTTCTATTCTCTTCTTGTCCAAACTATTTATCGTCCATGTTTCACTTCCATACATTGCTACACTCCATACAAATACTTTCAGGAACGACTTCCTGACACTTAAATCAATACTCGATGTTAACAAATTTCTCTTCTTCTGAACGCTTTCCTTGCCATTGCCAGTCTACATTTTATATACTCTCTAATTCCACCACCATCAGTTATTTTGATCCTCAAATAGCAAAACTCATATACTACTTTAGGTCTCTCATTTCCTAATCTAATTCCCTCAGCATCACCCGACTTAATTCGACTACATTCCATTATCCTCGTTTTGCTTTTGTTGATGTTCATCTTATACCCTCCTTTCAAGACACTGTCCATTCCGTTCAACTGCTCTTCCATGTCCTTTGCTGTCTCTGACAGAATTACGATGTCATCGGCAATCCAGAATGTTTTTATTTCTTCTCCATGGATTTAACTACCTACTCCGAACTTTCCTTTTGTTTCCTTTACTTCTTGCTCAGTATACAGATTGAATAGCATGGAGAAGAGGCTACAACCCTATCTCACTCCCTTCCCAACCACTGCTTCCCTTTCATGCCCCTCGACTCTTATGACTGCCATCTGGTTTTTGTACAAATTGTAAATAGCCTTTCGCTCCGTGTACTTTACACCTGCCACCTTCAGAATTTGGAAGAGAGTATTCCAGTCAACATTGTCAAAAGCTTTCTCTAAGTCTACAAATGCTAGAAACGTAGGTTTGCCTTCCCTTTCTTCTAAGATATGTCGTAAAGTCAGTATTGCCTCACGTGTTTCAACATTTCTACGGAATCCAAACAGACCTTCCCCGAGGTCAGCTTCTACCAGTTTTTCTATTCGTCTGTAAAGAATTCGCGTTAGTATTTTGCAGCTGTGACTTATTAAATTGATAGTTCGGTAATTTTCACATCTGTCAACACCGGCTTTCTTGGGATTGGAATTACTAAGGCGGGTACCGGGTTGAGATTCATTGGGAGAGTCCTTAGAAATGTAGCCCATCAACAAAGGAGGTGGCTTACAAAACACTCGTTCGACCTATATTTGAGTATTGCTCATCAGTGTGGGATCCGTACCAGATCGGGTTGACGGAGGAGATAGAGAAAATCCAAAGAAGAGCGGCGCGTTTCGTCACAGGGTTATTTGGTAACCGTGATAGCGTTACGGAGATGTTTAACAAACTCAAGTGGCAGACTCTGCAAGAGAGGCGCTCTGCATCGCGATGTAGGTTGCGCGCCAGGTTTCGAGAGGGTGCGTTTCTATGTGAGGCATCGAATATATTGCTTCCCCCTACTTATACCTCCCGAGGAGATCACGAATGTAAAATTAGAGAGATTAGAGCGGGCACGGACGCTTTCAGACAGTCGTTCTTTCCGCGAACCATACGGGACTGGAACAGGAAAGGGAGGTAATGACAGTGGCATGTAAAGTGCCCTCCACCTGACACCGTTGGGTGGCTTGCGGAGTATAAATGTAGATGTAGATGTAGACTATATTCTTGAAATCAGAGGGAATATCGCCTGTCTCATCCATCTTGCTCACCAGATGGTAGTTTTGTCAGGACTGGCTCTCCCAAGGCTGTCAGTAGTTCTAATGGAATGTTGCCTACTCCCGGGGCCTTGTTTCGACTCATGTCTTTCAGTGTCAAACCTTTTTTTTTAATAATAAAATTGGGGATGGGACCCAGTCCCGCATCCCGACCTGGGTCCAGTGCTGGTTCCCTCAGGAGAACAGATTCGTTAAATTGCCGTCTGCTGAGTCAGCGATCGCTGCCACAGATACTGCAGTCTGAACAAGCGCTGTCATCATGACGGCGGCGAAGCAATTTTGAGACAGAGTCGCCGCTGTTTACTTGACCTACGGCGTGTTATCTTCGGGATAACCCACACGATTCAGACTACGCAGCTGAGCTAAAAGGCTGGATCAGCGTGACTGTTCGTTTCTTACCCAACAGAGAATATCAGCAAGTTTCGGAGCTCTGTAAAGTCACTCCCTCGCACAAAATAAATGATTTCATATGCGATAAGAAAAGTTATGAGAAAGATCGGTTCCTACAGTGTAGGCTGGATCAAACATTATCCAGAAGTAATTTCAGTTCCACAAAGTCCCTGGATTACACGCTACACAACACAGTTTGTACAGTTAATTACAACATGACAATACTTTTTCAGAGGAAGGATATTATATGCAGGAGTTCAAACCGCGTTCGTGTACCAATCAACGGTGTGTGATCGGAACCGTTCAATGGTTCAAATGGCTCTGAACACGTTGGGACTTAACTTCTGAGGTCATCAGTCCACTACACTTGTTGTTGTTGTTGTGGTCTTCAGTCCTGAGACTGGTTTGATGTAGCTCTCCATGCTATGTCCTGTGCAAGCTTCTTCATCTCCCAGTACCTACTGCAACCGACATCCTTCTCAATCTGCTTAGTGTATTCATCTCTTGGTCTCCCTCTACGATTTTTACCCTCCACGCTGCCCTCCTATGATAAATTTGTGATCCCTTGATGCCTCTAAACACGTCCTACCAACCGATCCCTTCTTCTAATCGAGTTGTGCCACAAACTTCTCTTCTCCCCAGTCCTATTCAATACCTCCTATTTAGTGACATGATCTATCCACCTTATCTTCAGCATTCTTCTGTAACACCACATTTCGAAAGCTTCTATTCTCTTCTTATCCAAACTAGTTACCGTCCATGTTTCACTTCCATACATGGCTACACTACATACAAATACTTTCAGAAATAACTTCCTGATACATAAATCTATACTCGATGTTAACAAATTTCTCTTCTTAAGAAACGCTTTCCTTGCCATTGCCAGTCTACATTTTATATCCTCTCTACTTCGACCATCATCAGTTATTTTACTTCCTAAATAGCAAAACTCCTTTACTACTTTAAGTGTCTCATTTCCTAATCTAATTCCCTCAGCATCACCCGATTTAATTTGACTACATTCTATTATCCTCGTTTTGCTTTTGTTGATGTTCATCTTATACCCTCCTTTCCAAACACTGTCCATTCCGTTCAACTGCTCTTCCAGGTCCTTTGCTGTCTCTGACAGAATTACAATGCCATCGGCGAACCTCAAATTTTTACTTCTTCTCCATGAATTTTAATACCTACTCCAAATTTTTCTTTTGGTACCTTTACTGCTTGATCAATATACAGATTGCATAACATCGGGGAGAGGTTACAACCCTGTCTCACTCCTTCCCCAACCACTGCTTCCCTTTCATGCCCCTCGACTCTTATGACTGCCATCCGGTTTCTGTACAAATTGTAAATAGCCTTTCGCTCCCTGTACTTTACTAATGCTAGAAACGTAGGTTTCCCTTTTCTTAATCTTTCTTCTAAGATAACTCGTAAGGTCGGTATTGCCTCACGTGTTCCAACATTTCTACGGAATCCAAACTGATCTTCCCCGAGGTCCGCATCTACCAGTATTTCCATTTGTCTGTAAAGATTTCGCGTTAGTATTTTGCAGCTGTGACTTATTAAACTGTTAGTTCGGTAATTTTCACATCTGTCAGCACCTGCTTTCTTTGGGATTTGAATTATTATATTCTTCTTGAAGTCTGAGGGTATTTCGCCTGACTCATACATCTTGCTCACCAGATGGTAGAGTTTTATCATGACTGGCTCTCACAAGGGCGTCAGTAGTTCTAACGGAATGTTGTCTACTCCCGGGGCCTTGTTTCTACTCAGGTCTTTCAGTGCTCTGTCAAACTCTTCACGCAGTATCTTATCTCCCATTTCGTCTTCATCTACATCCTGCTCCCTTTGAATAATATTGTCCTCAATACATCGCCCATGTATAAACCCTCTATATACTCCTTCCACCTTTCTGCTTTTCCTTCTATGCTTAGAAATGGGTTGCCATCTGAGCTCTTGATATTCATACAAGTGGTTCTCTTCTCTCCAAAGGCCTCTTTAATTTTCCTGTAAGCAGTACCTATCTTACCCCTAGTGAGATAAGCTTCTATATCCTTACATTTGTCCTCTAGCCATCCCTGCTTAGCCATTTTGCACTTCCTGTCGATCTCATTTTTGAGACGTTTGTATTCCTTTTTGCCTGCTTCATTTACTGCATTTTTATAATTTCTCCTTTCATCAATTAAATTCAATATTTCTTCTGTTACCCAAGGATTTCTAGTAGCCCTCGTCTTTTTATCTACTTTATCCTCCGCTGCCTTCACTACACCCCTTAGAGCTATCCATTCTTCTACTACTGTGTTTCTTTCCCCCATTCCTCTCAATTGTTCCCTTATGCTCTCCTTGAAACTTTGTACAGCCTCTGTTTCTTTCAGTTTGTCCAGATCCCATGTCCTTAAATTGCCACCTTTTTGCAGTTTCTTCAGTTTTAATCTACAGGTCATGACCAATAGATAGTGGTCAGAGCCCACATGTGCCCCTGGAAATGCCCTACAATTTAAAACCTGATTCCTAAATCTCTGTCTTACCATTATATAATCTGATACCTTTTAGTATATCCAGGATTCTTCCATGTATACAACCTTCTTTTATGATTCTTGAACCAAGTGTTAGCTATGATTAAGTTATGCTCTGTGCAAAATTCTATCAGAAGGCTTTCTCTTTCATTTCTTAGCCCCAATCCATATTCACCCACTATGTTTCCTTCTCTCCCTTTTCCTACTGACGAATTCCAGTCACCCATGACTATTAAATTTTCGTCTCCCTTCACTACCTGAATAATTTATTTTATCTCATCATACATTTCATCAATTTCTTCATCATCTGCAGAGCTAGTTGGCGTATAAACTTGTACTATTGTAGGAGGCATGGGCTTTGTGTCTATCTTGGCCACAATAATGCGTTCACTATGCTGTTTGTAGTAGCTTACCCGCATTCCTATTTTCCTATTCATTATTATACCTACTCCTGCATTACCCCTATTTGATTTTGTGTTTATAACCCTGTAGTCACCTGACCAGAAGTCTTGTTCCTCCTGCCACCGAACTTCACTAATTCCCACTATATCTAACTTTAACCTATCCATTTCCCTTTTTAAATTTTCTAACCTACCTGCCCGATTAAGGGATCTGACATTCCACGCTCCGATCCGTAGAACGCCAGTTTTCTTTCTCCTGATAACGACATCCTCCTGAGTAGTCCCCGCCCGGAGATCCGAATGGGGGACTATTTTACCTCCGGAATATTTTACCCAAGAGGATGCCATCATCATTTAATCATACAGTAAAGCTGCATGTCCTCGGGAAAAATTACAGCTGTAGTTTCCCCTTGCTTTCAGCCGTTCGCAGTACCAGCACAGCAAGGCCGTTTTGGTTAATGTTGCAAGGCCAGATCAGTCAATCATCCAGACTGTTGCCCCTGCAACTACTGAAAAGGCTGGTGCCCCTCTTCAGGAACCACATGTTTGTCTGGCCTCTCAACAGATACCCCTCCGTTGTGCTTGCACCTACGGTACGGCTATCTGTATCGCTGAGGCACGCAAGCCTCCCCACCAACGGCAAGGTCCATGGTTCATGGGGAGAGGCCCTACACTTAGCAGCACTTAAACCTATCTAACCTAAGGACATCACACAAATCCATGCCCGAGGCAGGATTAAGAACCTCCGACCGTACCGGTAGCGTGGTGCCAGACTGTAGCGCCTAGAACCGATCGGCCACGACGGCCGGCCCGGTACCTTTTTCGTATGCTCATCAAGGAGATGTGATCTGACCATTCGCACAAATTGTATAAAGCTTTGATGTTTTCCTACATACACAATGCGAATTTGACTTCACCGTATTATTTCAAAGACTCGAAAACTTTTCATTGTAAATTGGAAAACAGAGGATACAATTTATTTAATGTTGGGCCAATTCACGACTTACATTGCAAATGCTAGGTTCTAGATCATACTTTGGGGCACTTGTTGCAAACATGCAATCGAAAAATTGTTACAAACGACCACTGAAACACAAAAGAAAGTCACTTAGTAAATCTAATTGGTGCACTGGATCATGCAAAGAGCGGATGACTCACTTGCGGGCTTGATCGCTTTGTCGATAGTGGAGTAAAAGCCCGCCCCTCTCCTGCGTCAGCTTCAAGCGTACTACAGTCTATGATGTCCATTCCTACTGCTTGCACTATCATATTGGTGAATATTTTGAATATACACAAGAGTGATTTGTCACCTACAGCAAAGCAATGTTATTATTAATCGCGATGAAAAGTTTATCATTCTATGTATCCATAAAAGTCAAATACTTACTTACTGATCTAGTCTAGGGCGTTTACCAATCTTGAACATAATGTGCCTCCCTCTAAAAATGCCTGCAGGTACAGTTCTCCTGCGTTGTCCGCGTCTATTTCCGTTCAACCCGCAGCCATCATGTGCTTTCTGGATCTCCATAGCTGATGTATCCCACTGAGCCGTGTGCTTTAGCTCTACTGTGTTCAGGCGTACAAGAGTTATTGTAGCGTACCAAGGTACAACGCCCTTATAGAGTCAGAAGGTAGCCAGCGTCACACGTGATGAGTCGGGGCCTGATTTTAGTGACAATTCATACTTTTTTTCCTAATCTTCAAGGCAATTTTTACAACAATTTACGGACGAATGCGGGTATTGTAGTGTAGAAAAATCTGTTTTTATTGTGCGTATAAAGTTATATCAACTAATAGGTCATACTTCGACCAACTTCTGCCAAAAATGAATCTACTCGTCGTATCTTTCATAACACAAAAAAATGTAACTGTTGCTTAGATGACCATGTTACGTGTGATATTGTCACAAATAAGTACAACAATTACTAAAAAGCTTTATTCATCAGCACTATAGTAGACAAGCAGCGTAACAGTAGTTGTTTCTTTTACGCAACACGTTGTTGTGCGGGTTCGACGAAATGCTATCGCAGCCAAGGGCGGCTTCCAACCTAACGAACATCGTACACTTGGTCACACTACTCAGTATGAATACACACTCAGTCTGGTTCAACGTGACAAAAGTAAAGTGCTCCAACAGCATGAAGTTGCGAGGTTTTACTCGTCTATATCTACATCACACTCCCCGTGCAGCCTATGGTGCGTGGTGGAGAGCACTTCTGGTACGACTAATTGATCGTCCTCACTCACCCCCATCCCCACCCCCATCATGTTCCAGACGCGAGTGGGACGTTGGAAGAATGCTTGTGGGTAATTTCTGTACTGGCTCTAATTCCTCAAATATTCTGGTCGTTGTCTTTATACGAGGTCTATGAGGGAGGAAGTAATACGCCGTCCGATTCTAGCTAGGAGGTGCTCTCTCTAAATTTCAATAGTAAACCTCTGCGTGATGCAAATGCCTCTCTTGTAAAGTCTGCCAATTGACTTTGTTGAGCACCTCGGGGACGATCTCGCTCCGAGTAAACGATTGTGTGACGAAACGTGCTGCTGTTCATTGTCTCTCTCTCTCTCTCTCTCTCTCTCTCTCTCTCTCTCTCTCTCTTCTGTTAGTCCTAAATTGCAAGGATACTGGTAAACAATGCTGAAGAATCGGCCGAACAAGCGACTTATGCGCCACTTCGTGAATGATTTACACCTCCCTAAGATTTTTCGAATATATTTCAGTCTGGCGTGTGCTTTTTCCACTATTTGTTTTATGTGGTCTTCCAATTTAAGTTTACTCCTAGATATGTTACGGTAAACACTGCTTCTTGAAATTTTACATCATTGCTTCAAGATCTAATGAAATAGGTAACTTTTTATATAGATGGCTATGGACGGCAGTGTTATAAAGGCGAAATTACGTTGTTGGTGTTGATAGCACTGACGAAAACAGTATTGTACAATTTCATAAAATAAACACATGTTATATGTGGCACTGCTAACGTTTTTTCCAGGAGAAATGGAGATTAAACAGGTATATCCCTCAACAAGTAATGTATGACGTAAAAACGAAGCGTTTTTAAGAAACGTGGGTTTCATGCTAATAAGATTTTCGAGAAATGGAAACATTGTCACGTGTAAAGTTACACACAACAAAACACAGCCCAACTAGTCAGTATCTAGACAAACACACATTAGTGCTTCGAGGATTAAATTAAAAGGTTGTGAAAGACAGTTTTCTGAAAAAGAAAGTGATGAAAAGGTGGTTTACGATGTATTCTGATAGATTTAAACAGCCAAACGAGGTATTGGGTGAATGTGTGTGTTATACGTGGACGGCCATTTGATTTGCTTGTAGACTGTGAGGTCACAAGTGGACTAGCCAGGAAAGTTATCATTGATTGTGCTAATTGGAAATATGCTCACTCATTTTTGGTTTGTGGTGAGGAGGGTAAAGTAAATTTTCCAAGTAAATGTTAGGAGGTTTATGGATTAGGAGCTACTGACAAAGGACACACTGCAGCAGGAATTACGTGAGCTGTGATGAATGTGCCACGTGCACCTTGTAAAATCGACAAGTGCACATGACTTAGTGCAACTACCGTGGAATCTGTTGTATGTGAGTCAATGAAAGGTGCTGCAAACGAAGCTGTAAAATAAATAATGGTATGACTGACATACCAGTAGCTTTTGTGGCACTTTGAAGAATCGCGGCTACAGTTCTAAGAATTCTTTTGCCACGGTGACAGTATGGATATTGGAAAGGTAATACACTTCCAGATTGTAACAAAACATTGTTATCAATGTAAATCAGAGAATGAGGAAAACATATATGTGATACAAATTATGAAGGAACAAGTCTTGTTATGGATTCCTCTTGAGCTATTGAGATTTTTAGTGCATCTGTGAATGAAAGGAGTGTCTGTTACACTTCGTTCCTAGATGATGAGGACTCAAAAAGCATATATCAGTATAGCAGCCTCTCAGCCTTGTGCTAGTAAGATTATCACAATACTGTTGATCATGTCCTGAAGAGGATGGGAACCACGCTAAGGAAGCTGAGACTACGTTTATGATGGTAAAACCATAAGAGGCAGGCTGACAGACAAAATTATTGATGAACTACGGGATGGCAGTTAGACATGTTGTTGTTTTTGTTACCTTCAGTCCAGAGACTGATTTGATGCATCTCTCCATGCTACTATATCCTCAGCAAGCTTCTCCATCTCCAAGTACCTACTGCAGCCTACATCCTTCTGAATCTGCGTAGTGTAGTCATCTCTTGGTCTCCCTCTACAATTTTTGCCCTCCACGCTGACCTCCAATACTAAATTGGTGATCCCTTGATGCCTCAGAACATGTCCTACCAAACGATCCCTGCTTCAAATCAAGTTGTGAAACAAATTCCTCTTCTCCTCAGTTCCATTCTGTACCTCCTCATTAGTTATATGACCTATCCATCCAATCTTCAGCATTCTTCTGAAGCACCACATTTCGAAAGCTTCTATTCTCTTCTCTTCTAAACTAGCCATCGTCCATGTTTCACTACGCTCCAAACAGATACTTTCAGAAAAGACTTTCTGACACTTAAATCTATACTCGATGTTAAAAAATTTCTCTCCTTCAGAAACGCTTTTCTTTCCATTGCCAGTCTACATTTTATATCCTCCGTACTTCGACTATCGTCAGTTATCATGCTTCCCAAATAGCAAAACTCATCTACTACTTTATGTGTCTCATTTCCTAATCTAATTCTCTCAGCATCACCTGATTTAATTCGACTACATTAAATTATCCTCGTTTTGCTTTTGTTGATGTTCATCTTATATCCTCCCTTCAAGACACTGTCCATTTCGTTCAACTGCTCTTCCAGGTCCTTTGCCACCTCTGGCAGAATTACAATGTCATCCTCAAATCTCAAAATTTTTATTTCTTCTCCAAGGATTTTAATTCCTACTCCAAACTTTTCTTTTGTCTCCTTCACTGCTTGCTCAATATACAGACCGAATAACATCGGGGGATAAGCTATATCCCTGTCTCACTCCCTTCTCAACCACTGCTCCCCTTTCATGCTCCTCGACTCTTATAACTGCCATCTGGTTTCTGTACACATTGTAAACAACCTTTCGCTCCCTGTATTTAACTGCTACCACCTTCAGAATTTAAAAGAGGATCTTCTAGTCAGCATAATACGTTAGAAATAATACTGATGATTTGTTTACAATGAAGCAGGCAATATGGGCTTCTTCCACAGACTGTCAACTAATAAAAGCCCAGTACACCAATAATGCACACCCTGACCAAATTCATGGTGCAATTATCGCAATGCTCAGTCTTCAAACAATTCATACAGCCATAAACATTCCATCGCAGCAGCAGTCATAGATATGATGAAACCTGTTTACAGAGACCTGGAAAATCCTGAATTACTGAGGAAGTGTATACATGGCCAGACTCAGAATCTACATCTACATCTACATTTATACTCCGCAAGCCACCCAACGGTGTGTGGCGGAGGGCACTTTAGATGCCACTGTCATTACCTCCCTTTCCTGTTCCAGTCGCGTATTGTCCGCGGGAAGAACGACTGTCTGAAAGCCTCCGTGCGCGCTCTAATCTCTCTAATTTTACATTCGTGATCTCCTCGGGAGGTATAAGTAGGGGGTATCAATATATTCGATACCTCGTCCAGAAACACACCCTCTCGAAACCTGGCGAGCAAGCTACACCATGATGCAGAGCGCCTCTCTCGCAGAGTCTGCCACTTGAGTTTGTTAAACATCTCCGTAACGCTATCACGGTTACCAAATAACCCTGTGACGAAACGAGCCGCTCTTCTTTGGATCTTCTCTATCTCCTCCGTCAACCCGATCTGGTACGGATCCCACACTGATGAGCAATACTCAACTATATATCGAAAGAGTGTTTTGTAAGCCACCTCCTTTGTTGATGGACTACATTTTCTAAGGACTCTCCCAATGAATCTCAACCTGGTACCCGCCTTACCAACAATTAATTTTATATGGTCAATCCACTTCAAATCGTTCCGCACGCATATTCCCAGATATTTTACAGAAGTAATTGCTACCAGTGTTTGTTCTGCTGCCATATAAACATACAATAAAGGATCCTTCTTTCTATGTATTCGCAATACATTACATTTGTTTATGTTAAGGGTCAGTTGCCACACCCTACAACAAGTGGTTATCCGCTGGAGATCTTCCTGCATTTCGCAACAATTTTCTAATGCTGCAACTTCTCTGTATACTACAACATCATCCGTGAAAAGCCGCATGAATCTTCCGACACTATCTACTATATTTACATATATTGTGAAAAGCAATGGTCCCATAACACTCTCCTGTGGCACGCCAAAGGTTACTTTAACGTCTGTAGACGTCTCTCCATTGATAACAACATGCAGTGTTCTGTTTGGTAAAAAATCTTCAATCCAGCCACACAGCTGGTCTGGTATTCCGTAGGCTCTTACTTTATCAGGCGACAGTGCGGAACTGTATCGTACGCCTTCCGGAGGTCAAGGAAAATAGCATGTACCTGGGAGCCTGTATCTAATATTTTCTGGGTCTCATGAACAAATAAAGCGAGTTGGGTCTCACACGATCGCTGGTTCCGGAATCCATGTTGATTCTTACAGAGTATATTCTGGGTTTCCAAAAACGACATGATACGAGAACAAAAAACATGTTCTAAAATTCTACAACAGATCGACGTCAGAGATATAGGTCTATAGTTTTGCGCATCTGCTCGACGACCCTTCTTGAAGACTGGGAGTACCAGTGCTCTTTTCCAATCATTTGGAACCTTCCGTTCCTATAGAGACTTGCGGTACACGACTGCTAGAAGGGGGGCGTACTCCGTGTAGAATCGAATTGGTATCCCGTCAGATCCAGTGGACTTTCCTCTGTTGAGTGATTCCAGTTGCTTTTCTATTCCTTGGACACTTATTTCGATTTTTTCGTTTGTGCGAGGATTTATAGAAGGAACTGCAGTGCGGTCTTCCTCTGTAAAACAGCTTTGGAAAAAGGTGCCATCATTATCCCGGAGTGTCTGGATATGCTGTTTCGAGCCACTTACTGATTTAACGTAAGACCAGAACTTCCTAGAATTTTCTGTCAAGTCGGTACATAGAATTTTACTTTCGAATTCACTGAACGCTTCACGCATAGCCCTCCTTACGCTAACTTTTACATCGTTTTGCTTCTGTTTGTCTGAGAGGTTTTGGCTGCGTTTAAACTTGGAGTGAAGCTCTCTTTGCTTTCGCAGTAGTTTCCTAACTTTGTTGTTGAACCACGGTGGGTTTTTCCCGTCCCTCACAGTTTTACTAGGCACGTAACTGTCTAAAACGCATTTTACGATTGCCTTGAACTTTTTCCATAAACACTCAACATTTTCAGTGTCGGAACAGAAATTTTCGTTTTGATCTTTTAGGTAGTCTGAAATCTGCCTTCTATTACCCTTGCTAAACAGATAAACCTTCCTCCCCTTTTTTATATTGCTATTAACTTCCATATTCAGGGATGCTGCAACGGCTTTATGATCACTGATTCCCTGTTCTGCACTTACAGAGTCGAAAAGTTCTGGTCTGTTTGTTATCAGTAGGCCAAAGATGTTATCTCCACGAGTCGGTTCTCTGTTTAATTGCTCGAGGTAATTTTCGGATAGTGCACTCAGTATAATGTCACTCGATGCTCTGTCTCTACGACCTGTCGTAAACATCTGAGTGTCCCAGTCTATATCTGGTAAATTGAAATCTCCACCAAAGACTATAACATGCTCAGAAAATTTATGTAAAATGTATTCCAAATTTTCTCTCAGTTTTTCTGCCACTTATGCTGCTGAGTCGGGAGGTCGGTAAAAGGAGCAAATTGTTAACCTAGCTCGGTTGTTGAATGTAACCTCCACCCATAATACTTCAGAGGAACTATCCACTTCTACTTCACTACAGGATAAACTACTACTAACAGCGACGAACACGCCACCCCGGTTTCATGCAATGTATCCTTTCTAAACACCGTCTGCGCCTCTGTAAAAATTTCGGCAGAATTTATCTCTGGCTTCAGCCAGCTTTCTGTACCTATAACGATATCAGCTTCGGTGCTTTCTACAAGCGTTTGAAGTTCCGGTACTTTACCAATGCAGCTTCGACATTTTACAATTACAATACCGATTGCTGCATGGTCCCCGCATGTCCTGACTTTGCCCCGCACCCTTTGAGGCTGTTGCCCTTTCTGTACTTTCCCGAGGCCATCTAAACTAAAAACCGCCCAGTCCACGCCACACAACCCCTGCTACCCGTGTAGCCGCTTGCTGCGTTTAGTGGACTCCTGACCCATCCAGCGGAACCGAATGAGTGTTTCAATAACCTCATATGAGCTTTCTTATCACAAAATGTTCTTAGTGGAATTATGACACTAAATTTGTTGGGCCGGGCGGGGGGGCGGGGGGGTGATGCTGTTATTGCTTTTAATGATGCCACTGCTGGGAGATTGAAAGTGCTATAGTGTATGGGGATTAACCCTGGAGCAGACTGCATCAGAGAGGTTGAACAGATGGGCAAGCTTCGCATCGATAAAGCAGAGTATGCAGCGCAATTGGTCAGTAAGGGGTCCAGAAAGAAGAAAATAATAAGAACCTTGGAGAAAGATAATCTGGGTGATACACAGTATGGCGCATTGTACTGCTGAGTGAGTAAGTATAAAAAAAAAGGTATATTACGATTCATTCTTTTGAAACTATAGACGGCCTTCCGGACGTTTTATATTTTCTGTTGCATTTTCCCTAAATCTCAGAAGCCACTTAGAGTAGAGTTTCAGATTTTCATGGAGTAGTAGTATTTATATCCTCAGTCTAGTGAACTAAAAGAAAAACATAATGTTAGATATAGATAAATTATTCTGGAGAATGCACAAAAAACTACACAAAATTTTAAAAGTTTTTACTTCGAAAAGCAGTGGCTGAAATGCAATGATTGCAATTCAGTAGACTGAGAATATTACATGTAATGTCCTGTAAAAGCTTTATGTCAATTGCTTCAGTGTTTTTTGAAATACCGGGATAAAATTTAACGTTGTCAAGATAGGGCGTTCGAACTTCCCTTACTATAATACCGCAAAACGAAGCAGCCGTTTGAAAGAGCTTTGCTGAAAAATCAGCATACAAACACTGTCATTCGAGCCGACAGTTCCGTCTTTGACGGTGCAGTCATTCTTCAAGGACGCTGTGGTCTTTCAACATTTCACTGGATAAGCTGAAGAATCCACACTGCAGACTGTTCTTGTACAAGTACACAACACATCTAGTTCCAGTTGAATCTTCATTGAGAAACAATTATTTAACCGTCTGATACGAGGAGATGCCCAACTATATACAAATTAGTGTAGTTGACCTAAAGGTCTGGGTGTCCTTGGATGAAACCACCAATGTGGGTGGACATTGTTTGATAACTGCGAAGCTACTGTAGCTGCACGGTGTGACGAGAGACAATGCTCTGCTGTTGCTAACAGATGATGCTTCATACATGGCAAAAGCAACTAAGTGGCTTCAAACTCTCCGCCACATTATGGTGTACGTCAGTTGCCTTGCAAATTCGCTACACAGTCTTACAGAATAGGTGCGATAAAATTATCTTGATGTGGACAAATTAATCTCTTGTGATACGAAAATCTATGTGAAAGCTCCGATATGGGTGCAGAAATGAAAGGAACATGAACCTTCACTCTCCCTCTTGGCGGTCCCACCCCGTCAGTCCGTTCTTACACGATGGGGAGGCTCTTGGTTTATTGCTGCTGAGAAATTCGGCACCAATTACACCAAAATAAAGACAATCTTTTGTGAGCTTGATAGTGACTACGCAAATACTATTGAAACTCTGAAAGAGGACTTTACAGATACCTGTCTGGAAACTTGGCAAATGTCAACGCCAACATTTCAGTTGTATCAAAAGCCATCACAAGACTGGAAGCTGCTGTTACTGAATTATATGACGCACTGGATATTGTGCAAATTGAGATGGATAAAGCTTGTGGTCAAATGACTGTCAAAATGAAATGCAAAGTGTTCATCTGCGGAATTATGGATCATCTACAATGTGCAAAATTAGTGACAGTCTTTCTACGAATACCACAACATTTGAAGACAATGAACCAAAGATGGCCTTTAGTGACCTTGCCGCCTTCTAATATGCTCCTGTAATGTCCTGCGATGAGTTGAGGAGCTTTTCCAGGTGCAAAACTCTCCTCAGCGACTTATAAAAAGTGGATTAATTTGCTTCATTTATCTGAAACATATTATCGAATAAATTTGTCTAAAGTAACTCAGTAGGATGATTGGTTCAAAACAGAAAACGCAGGACGGTATATATCAAAATCGAGAGCTGATGGGTTCAGTCGATCAGAGATGAGCATTTCCATGCGGACCAAGGCCATGAGTGGGACTGAGATCAGGTTTCAAGGAGGAGACCGTGCTTGTCAGTAGTGGGGCAACATGAGCACGAGCACAGTTCGTTACTGCAGGTGGCCTACATCAGTGCCAAGCATACATTCAGGGGCAAACCTATCGTGCTCTTTTGATTGACGGGTCCTTAACTCATTGTTATGCTGAGTGGATTGTGACACTCTGGGGATAATCTATCCTAAGAAACTGCCCCCATCCCTCATCCTCCTCTTTCCCCTTCTCCTCCCCCATGCCTCTGGGAAATTCCCTTGCTCATACAAGTATACTTCCAGGCCTGATTTATTCGAATAGCCTCCTCCCACCCAATCATTTTGATTGAATAATTAATTAAATCCCCTCTAACTCTCAGTTTGATTGAATAATTAATTAAATCCCCTCTACCTCTGTACAATCGCCCATCCCGCCTCTACCTGAAAACTGGCGGGAAAAAGACTCGATCGACCTACCATTTGACGGGAAATAGATTGCAGTGTATGGAATATTGTATAAAGAATTTCTCACAGACAATACAATGTATGGTATATTGTTAATTTAACCAGTTTATCGGATACAAGGCATATTTATATTTTCTGCTTGAGCAACGGATATGAAGGCACTTTTTTGTTTAATTTTACTCACTTTTAGAAGCACACTAATGTCTATGCACAGCTGGGGAAATCAGGACAATTACATATCGAAATGATCATATTTCGAAACCCAAAAAGGATTATGAAAGGGAATAACACAAGCAGAATTCGAAGCACTGTCCTACAGACGAGAAAAATGGCTGGAATTTTATGTGAATTTTCGATGCCCTGCAAAGCGGGTCTGGAGATGTTCTAAAGCCACAATGGCGTGTGAGGGACAGCATCCCACCTATTCAAACCAGAGGAGGTTGGTGTACTTGGACTTGTCTCTGAACACTGGAACAAAGAAACATCATATGACTCTGTGATGTGAAGCAACTTTATGTACATACCTTTCTCTGACCCTGCCTTGCTCGAAACTGTCTGTAGAGATTCCTCTGCACTCCATAGAGGATGTCCGGTGAATCTCTGATGTCATGGAACTTCCTGTGAATTGAACATTCTGATTGATTCTTACTGAATTTATTCACCAAATTCCTACTGCTGGTGGGGGAGTGCTGTTCGCCACTTTCTGCAGACAGGCTAATTACGAGGATTTCAGAGGCAGACTATTTTGTACAGCAGTCATATAGCACAGATATTTACCTGTGTAAGTGGTATACAGATCATGATTGGAATGAAATGCCCATTTGGAGTCTCCTGAATGTGTGTCTATCGACAGGGCGTATCCACGAAAGTTAAAACCGCCCAATATCCTAATTACAAATGGTTCAAATGGCTCTGAGCACTATGGGACTCAACTGCTGAGGTCATAAGTCCCCTAGAACTTAAAACTACTTAAACCTAACTAGCCTAAGGACAACACACGCATCGATGCCCGAGGCAGGATTCGAACCTGCGACCGTAGCGGTCGCGCGGTTCCAGACTAGCGCCAGAACCGCTCGGCCACCAGCGGCCGGCTCCTAATTACAGATCACATGACTAAATACTACCAACCACGAACAGTATTTTGTCCTCTTTTGATCTCACAACTCCAAACGAAGAATCACATGTCGGTATTTTATTGATCGGGAAATTGCAGACTTGCTTCCTGTCTCTGTCTATCTCAAGAGACCACTCCTTCTTTGTCTGTGTGAACCAATATCTCCAAAGACGCAGACAGAGGTTTTCATCTCTCCTCAGGATACTGTATTACTACTGGCTAATGCTGGAGGCAAAAGGAGAGTGTTTTCGGTCACTGGTCGCCTGTTCCACGTCGACACGCAGACGGTATTTGTTTTCGGAAAAGGAAGTTTTAGTAATATGTTATTGAGTTATCTACTGGGTGACTTTAGCGGAGTTTTTATGGTTTCTAGTTTTTTTCGTCGATGGTACAAAATAACGAGAAGAGAGACAATGTTTGTGTGATAGACATGAATGCACCTGCCAGATGCAGATCTCCTTGGTGTAAAGATACCATGACCAATTACGAACATTAGTGAACTGTTTCCACTGCACATCAGCTGCTTCGTGGCCGTCGTGTCACCTGTGCGATATTTTTTTTTTTTTTTATTTTGGACGTCAGTCAGTTGTTTGATGCTGCACGCCATGGATTCCTCTCCTGTGCCAAACCCTTCATCTCAGCGATCTGTGTCCTCAACTATTTGCTGGATACATTCCAATCTCTATCTTCCTCTATTTTGCCCTATACAGGTCCCTAGAACATCATGGAACCCATTTTCTGATGTCTTAACAGATGTCCTACCATGCAATCCCTTCTCCTTCTCAGTGTTTTCCACATATTCCTTTCCTGTCCGATTCTGCGCAGAACCTTAAAATTCCTTACCCTATCACTCCACCTAACATTCAAAATTCATCTGTAGCACCACATCTCAAATGCTTCAATTCTCTTCTGTTCCAGTTTTCCCACAGTCCAAGTTCCATCACCGTACAATGCTGTGCTCCATACGTACGTTCTCAGTAATTTATTCTTCAAATTAAGGCCTATGTTTGATACTAGTAGACATCTCTTGGTCGCGAATGCCAGTCTGCTTTTGATGTCCTTCCTCTGTACGTCATTGATTATTTTGCTGCCTGGTAACAGAATTCTTTAATTTCATCTACATCGTGAACATCACTCATGATGTTAACTTTGTCGCTGTTCTCATTCCTGCCTATTCTCGTTACTTTCGTATTTCTTCGATTTGCTCTCAGTCCATATACTGTATTCATTAGACTGTTCATTCTACACTCCTGGAAATTGAAATAAGAACACCGTGAATTCATTGTCCCAGGAAGGGGAAACTTTATTGACACATTCCTGGGGTCACATACGTCACATGATCACACTGAGAGAACCACAGGCACATAGACACAGGCAACAGAGCATGCACAATGTCGGCACTACGAGGGTCAGTCAAAAAGTAATGCCTCCTATTTTTTTTTCTATGTTTAATTGTCAGGAAATTTAAATGCAATTACATAGGTTGAAAACCACAACATTGAGGATCATTTTGTCATTTTTCAATGTAATCTCCGCCCATCTCTACAGTTTTGGTCCATCTTTGAACAAGGGCATGTATCCCAGCACGGTAAAAATCACAGCTCTGCTTCCTAAGCCATTGACGCACAGATGTTTTGACGGCCTCCTCATCTTCAAAATGAATCCCACGATGAGCTTCTTTTAGTGGCCCGAACAGATGGAAGTCTGATGGTGCCAGGTCAGGGCTGTATGGGGGATGAGGCAAAACTTCCCATCCAATTTTGACAATCTCGTCAGAGGTGTGACGACTGGTGTGTGGTCTTGCATTGTCATGCAAAAGAAGAACATCTGCCATTGATTTTGTTGGGCGAACTCGCTGAAGACGTGCTTTAAGTTTTTTGAGGGTTGTGACGTATTGAACAGAATTTATTGTGCATCCCTGCTCCAAAAAATCAACCAGAATCACACCCTCTGTATCCCAGAAAACTGTTGCCATAACTTTCCCTGCCGATCGCACAGTTTTGAATTTTTTCTTCCTCGGCGAGCTTGTGTGACGCCACTCCATTGACTGCCTCTTTGATTCGGGTTCAAAAAAATGCACCCATGTTTCGTCCCCGGTCACAATTTTTTTCAGAAACTCATCTCCCTCCAAACGGAAGCGCTGCAAGTGTTGGGAGGCTATTGTTTTCCTTGCCTCTTTATTCTGATCGGTTAACATTCTTGGAACCCACCGTGCACAAACTTTTGAGTACCCCAATTGTTTAATAATCGTGATCACACTGCCTTTACTAAGAGAAATAATGCGACACACTTCATCTGCAGTCACCCGACGGTCACCACGAATGATGTCATCAACTTGCTGAATGTTGTGTGGAGTCACTGCACTCACTGGCCTGCCGCTCCGCTTTTCGTCAGTCAACGGTGTTTGCCCTTCAGCTTCCTTACAACGACGAACCCATCGTCTAACAGTGCTGACATCCACTGTCACAACACCATACACCTTCTTCAGTCTTTCATGAATGCGTATGGGCGTTTCACCTTCTGCATTCAAGAATTCAATCACACAACGCTGTCTCAAACGAACATCGATGTCGGCCATCTTACAAACTTCTACTGTGCTGCCACCTGTTGACACAGAAAGTTACTACTGCAGTGGATTGCAGAAGAAGGTTTGAGGAATGGCGCCAAATTCAAATTTTTCACTTAACTTAATTTTTTTAAGTAGAAAAAAATGGGAGGCATTACTTTTTGACCGACCCTCGTAGTACAGTGTATATCCACCTTTCGCAGCAATACAGGCTGCTATTCTCCCATGGAGACGATCGTAGAGATGCTGGATGTAGTCCTGTGGAACGGCTTGCCATGCCATTTCCACCTGGCGCCTCAGTTGGACCAGCGTTCGTGCTGGACGTGCAGACCGCGTGAGACGACGCTTCATCCAGACCCAAACATGCTCAATGGGGGACAGATCCGGAGATCTTGTTGGCCAGGGTAGTTGACTTACACCTTCTAGAGCACGTTGGGTGGCACGGGATACATGCGGACGTGCATTGTCCTGTTGGAACAGCAAGTTCCCTTGCCAGTCTAGGAATGGTAGAACGATGGGTTCGATGACGGTTTGGATGTACCGTGCACTATTCAGTGTCCCCTCGACGATCACCAGAGGTGTACAGCCAGTGTAGGAGATCGCTCCCCACACCATGATGCCGGGTGTTGGCCCTGTGTGCCTAGGTCGTATGCAGTCCTGATTGTGGCGCTCACCTGCACGGCGTCAAACACGCATACGACCATCATTGGCACCAAGGCAGAAGCGACTCTCATCGCTGAAGACGACACGTCTCCATTCGTCCCTCCATTCACGCCTGTCGCGACACCACTGGAGGCGGGCTGCACGATGTTGGGGCGTGAGCGGAAGACGGCCTAACGGTGTGCGGGACCGTAGCCCAGCTTCATGGAGACGGTTGCGAATGGTCCTCGCCGATACCCCAGGAGCAACAGTGTCCCTAATTTGCTGGGAAGTGGCGGTGCGGTCCCCTACGGCACTGCGTAGGATCCTACGGTCTTGGCGTGCATCCGTGCGTCGCTGCGGTCCGGTCCCAGGTCGACGGGCACGTGCACCGTCCGCCGACCACTGGCGACAACATCGATGTACTGTGGAGACGTCACGCCCCACGTGTTGAGCAATTCGGCGGTACGTCCACCCGGCCTCCCGCATGCCCACTATACGCCCTCGCTCAAAGTCCGTCAACTGCACATACGGTTCACGTCCACGCTGTCGCGGCATGCTACCAGTGTTAAAGACTGCGATGGAGCTCCGTATGCCACGGCAAACTGGCTGACACTGACGGCGGCGGTGCACAAATGCTGCGCAGCTAGCGCCATTCGACGGCCAACACCGCGGTTCCTGGTGTGTCCGCTGTGCCGTGCGTGTGATCATTGCTTGTACAGCCCTCTCGCAGTGTCCAGAGCAAGTATGGTGGGTCTGACACACCGGTGTCAATGTGTTCTTTTTTCCATTTCCAGGAGTGTATTTAGAAAATCATGTAATTCTTCTTCACTTTCACTCAGGATAGCAATGTCATCAGCGAGTCGTATCATTGGTATCCTTTCATCTTGAATTTTAATTCCACTCCTTGAACCTTTTTTTATTTCCGTCATTGCTTCTTCGATGTACAGATTGAAAAGTATGGGCGAAAGATTACTTCCTTTTCTTACACCCTTTTTAATCTGAGCACTACGTTCTTGGTCGCTACTCTTATTAATCCCTTTTGACTCTTGTATGTAGTGTATATTACCTGTCTTTCCCCACAGCTTACCCCTATTTTTCTAAGAATTTTGAAAATCTCTCACCATTTTACATTGAGGAAAGCTTCTTCCAGACAACAAATCCCATGAACGTGTCTTGATTTTCCTTTAGTCTTGCTTCCATTATCAACCGCAACGTTATAATTGTCTCTCTCGTTCCTTTACCTTACCTATAGCCAAACTGATCGTTATCTAACTCATCTTCAAGTTTCTTTTCCATTGTTTTGTATATTACTCTCGACAACAAGTTAGACGCATGAGCTTTTAAGCTAATTGTGCGATAATTCTCGCACTTGTCAGCTCTTCCAGTCTCTGGAATAGTTCGAATGACATTTTTCCGAAAGCTAGATAGGATATCGCCAGACTGTTACATTCTACACACCGACGTGAATAGTCGTGTTGAACCATCTCCCCCAAATGATTCTGATGGAATATTATTTATCCCTTTTGCCTTATTTGATCTTAAGTGCTCCAAACCTCTTTTAAATTCTGAGTCTATTACTCGATACCGCCGACCGGTGTGGCCGAGCGGTTCTAGGAGCTTCAGTCTGGAACCGCGCGACCGCTATAGTCGCAGGTTCGAATCCTGCCACGGGCATGGAAGTGTGATGCCCTGAGGTTACTTAGGTTTAAGTAGTTCTAAGTACTAGGGGACTGATGACCTCAGATGTTAAATCCCATAGTGCTCAGAGCCATTTGAACCAGATTTACTCGGTACCCTACCTCTATCCTCTGCGTTTATCAGTGGAATTCCCGTTGCACTCTTAATGTTACCACCCTTGATTTTAATTTCACCGAAGGTTGTTTTGTCTTTCCTGTATCCTGTGTCAGTCCTTCCAACTATCATTACTTCTTCAATTTTTTTACATTTTTTCTACAACCATTTTGTCTTAGCTTCCATACACTTCCGATTTATTTCATTCCACAGCTACTCGTGTTTCTGCATTCCTGAATTTCCCTGAACATTTTTGTACTTCCTTCTTTCACAGACCAGTTGAAGTATTTCTTCTGTTGCCCTTGGTTTCTTCACAGTTACCTTCTTCGTACCTATGTTTTTCTTTCCAACTTTTGTGATTGCCCTTTTTGACATGTTCACTCCTCTTCAAAAATATTGCCTAGTTATCCATTCCTTATTGATTTATCTGAAGCTTTAGAAAACTTCAACCTTATCTCATCATTCCTTAGTACTTGTGTCCCACTTTTTTCATATTGATTCTTCCCGACTAATCTCTTAAACTTCAGCCTACTCTACATCACTACTACCTCCTGATCTGAGTCTATATCTGCTCCTGGATGCGCTTTACAATGCAGTATCCGATTTCGGAATCTCTGTCTGATCATGATATAATCTAACTGAAATCTTCCCGTATCATCCGGCCTTTTCCAAGCATAACTATTCAACTTGTGGTTCTTGAACAGAATATTCGGTATTACTAGCTGAAATTTGTTACAGAACTCAATTAGCCTTTCTCTTCTCGCATTCCTTGTCATACGCCTATATTCTCCTGCTACCTTTTCTTCTACTCCTTCCCCTACAACTGCATTTCAGTTCCGTTATTCGAACTCATATTCAGTGTGATCCGTTGTTTGTCCACATGTATCGCTACTGAGCGCTATTTAACGCTTTTGCTCTCTCTGTATTGCTCGAACGTTTCGACTTCCCACTTGTAGTTGGCATTTCGTGGAGCGATCACCATGAGCAACAGTGATGCATATGTTAACTACAGAAGTTCTGAGTTATTCCTGTCAGTAACTACGTCCTCATTTATATCATGTTTGTTTGCGTATTTTGATTATACTCATAGTCTGACAATTTCGGAAGATTCACTCATTAGTTTTGATAACATGTAATGTTTTTACAGATTGTTGCTAATTTTCTTCTATCTATTTCGCTGTTGATAAACTGCCAACCTTTATAGTTGCTGAAAATTATCTTATTTCAAGAAAAAGGATCCCTAATTTAATTGGTGGAGAGTGGCTGGAACGTCTCCAGCACATAAACGTATGGTTAGCCCCACTGGCGTTAAGTGTATTAACGCTACTGTCAATGAATTAATTTCATATGGAGAAAGTATTTGTGTTTATAAAGTCATAAACAGATAATGTAACAACACTTCAAGTGGTCAGGTCAATATCTCCGCATGCTATTGACAAGTACATTGTCACCTGCATCTCATTCAGAATTTTGTCGTTGTGCTGGCAGGCCTTTTATGGCATGTAGAGGAAGAGGTACAGATACGAAAGAGGAGTAGTAATGTGAAATATTATGGTTTCCCGCATTACAAGTACTGTTCTCTGGTAAGCTACATTAAAACTACGTTCAGCAACTGCAGACTGCCTTGGGATTCATCCATACTGCAATTTTCAGTCATTGCGAATGAATGAAGCTATTTTAACGATTCATTAGGCAGAATAATGGTTGCAGGTTGGTTATTTTCAATTTCATTCTTGTTACAATATGAAAATTACTAATATTCCTTATTTGTACCCTAGTAATCCATATTTGTATCATACTTTCATGACTTGTTCTATTCGTAGATACTGTGAAAAGTATCCGTAATAGTGTTCAAAAGTCATAATATATCTATAAATATCAGTCCGCGACATCCAGTCTTACAAATTTACTGTCTCTGATGGACACACGTGCAGATCATCTGCTCTCAAAACTCCACCATCTTTCTCCCCACATCCACCACTGCTGGCAGCTCACCTCTAACTGCGCAATGCTACGCGCTGTTAACAGCCAACTGCCCAACACTACAATAGCAAATTCCAACAATGCCACTCAGCCACAGACTGCACACAGCACAGCCAGCGATTTTCATACAGAGCGTTACGTGGAGGTGGAGCTACCAATATAAGAACCTAAACAGCCTACTTACGAAAATTACTAATATATTTTCGACGATTAGTATTCCTTATTTGTACCCTAGTATTCAATATTTGTACCATACTTTCATGACTTGTTCTATTCGTTGATACTGCTTTAGATGTGACTCCACGAGCTCGAAAGCTGTGTGATGAATCTGCTATACAGACAGCGGTTAAAAATATTAGATAAGAGAAGATGGGCTTCTTGAAGGTGGTAAAATTTTGACAAATGTGATTTACCAGCTAATTTAGCAACAAAGACCGAACTTTCACGAACAGTAAATGAAGATAAGGATACAATAAATAGTAAATATTTTGGAATTACCCGAAAGTATAAGAGATGGCATTTCAATTTGCCAAAGGCAGCACTATCCAAAACCTATTTTTGGGTACACAAGCTGGAAAACGGTGGATAGACTTTTTCTTGAAGTGGCATAAAAAGATATTTCGACTCGAAAACCGGCAGCACCCTCATTCAGTAGATCTGTAGACTTTACAAGACCAAATGTGGAAATATTTTTCTGGCTGCTTTCGCAGTAAATACAGAAAAACAGCTATCCACCGGATAGGATACACAACGTCGACTAAACTGATCTGAGCACTGTGCTTAGTGAGGTCCCCCACGTTATTGCGAGAAAGGTTTGCGCCAGTAACGGCCTTCTCTTCTGCAGAACGTGGATCACTGCATGAGTGCTACAGGAAATTTTGTCCCGCCCATGGCGATATTCCCCCGTAAGGACTTCAGCAGTCAGCTAATGTGAGGTGCTCCACCTGGATTCATTCCTGCATGCCATCTCTCTGGATGGATTCAGAGCCAGCTCTTCGCTGATTGGTCTCAATACTTCTGACGTAAGGTGAATCCATACCAAAATGACTCGTGCTTCTGGTTCCGGACGGTCATTTTAGTTACTCCAGAAATCTGGATGTTATAAAATTCGCATGCGAAAACCATGTCAGCGTCTTGTGCCTGCCTCCTCTTGCCTACCACAAGACGCAAGCGCTGGATAGAGTTTTCACAAGCCATTGGAAAGCCTATTACTCTGAGCAAATGCGCTTCTGCATGAGGCAAAATGCACGTCCAGTGACAAACATGGACATCAGAGAAATGTTTGGAAAAACCTATCTCAGGAGGCAGACAGGGGAGATAGTGAATGGGTTTAAGGTGGAAGGAACATACCCATTAAATTCTCAAATTTTCTCAGATGCATATTTGATTGCGCACAGTGAAGGGATAGTTGAGAGTTTACCCAGTTATAGAAGCAATGAACAATATGCAAATGGATAGGCTAATGTCGAAATCAAGACAACACCAACTTCCGCCACACCTGAAATTATACCGTGGGAAGTCTTGCCTTTTGTACATAAGAAGAAAAGTCCAGGCACCAGGGGAGAGACGCAGTTTCCTTAGTGCTCCTAAATTCGAGTGTTGTCTTTGATCCTGAGTTATTAGATTGTTCATTATTTATATCAACCTTAACGATATTGAAACGAATGGAGTGTTCCATACTTAACCTCATATTCTGAAAAACAAAAATGTCCGGCTTTGTGTTAAGCCTAATTTAGAAATGTTGCAAACGTTGTATGTATTCCAAAACGAAAGAAGCGCTAAAATGCATCGCCCAAGTATCTGCTACAGATATTTTGTTTGATTAATATGAAAAAATTGAGAAATTTATGAACGAAAAACAAAGTGCTATTCCATATTTCTACTCTTTCCTCTAAATCAGTGGCAGATTAATTGTCCATGTGCAGAAAACAATTAGCGAATATTTCTTTTTTCTGTGCTGTTCTGCTGCCTTACAAACTGTTTTAAATGTGCACGTTTACAGAATCAGATGTTGTGAGCAGATAGTGCTTTGGGTGGTCACTGTCATCAGTGGTTATGAATCAATGTGCTGCATAATTTCACCGATATGTGAGCAATAGTATCGCAAGCTTATAGCCTACTTCTCTTGAAAGTTAGCCAAGTTAATATGTTCATGTAATTTATAGCAACGAGTTTGGTATGTGATCTACAATTGTGGGATATTGCGAGCTGAATCTTGTAAGGAAGAGGGGTGCATTATTCATTACGACATTTGCTTTCCATATCCGTGGGTCCATATACAGTACACAACAGATTTCTGCTGGAAACTCTCTCAAGGGAATAAAATTGTACTAGGACGTACTAAGTGTTCACAAGGTTTACATGTATCATCCGTTTAAAAGGCTAGCAGGAACCTACTAGCTGTTTTCTTGGACGAGAAGGCTTAGAGACTAAACACAAAAAGCAAGGACGTTAAATGTGACTGAATAACTGTGACGAGTCGAGACTTGCCATACCGTCCATTGGCCAGGAATCGAATCGAACAGCTTTCAGTGAGTCGTGACCCACTGGAACAGGAAGAATGTGACACTGAACAGACTCCAGTGATCATGATCAGCTATGATTATTACTCGGATGAACCAAATTAAAAATCTTGTCGAAGGTGTTTGTTACAAGATAATTATCTTTATTTCATAGTACACTTTCTTAACATTTATGTCATTCATGAAAGACAGATCTAGCAGTTCAGCTGTTTTCTTTTTCGGCCAGATGAAAAATCTACTAGTGCCCTTAAAGATTCTGGTGTTATAGTTTTAAACACTTTAAATTCTATAGATAAATTAATAGAAGACGCAGTAAAACTATCCAAACTCTTCCTAGCAGATGCCAGTTCCCTCTATTTCCTACCTCTCTAGTTCAGTGTAAATTTCCGAACAGTGAATGTATGCCCTCTGATTGGTCACTCAGGAGAGAAAGTCAACTAACACTATTTTTTACGTAGCGTATTTTATCTAGTTAGGCTAAGACAGTTCGTTTAAACGGTTCGTTCAGAATAAGGAAATTCATATTAAGTAAGTCTAGCGACCTTCTAAAGAACGTTACTTTAAATGAGATTCCATTAAAGCTCTTCGGTACTATATTCCAAGGCATCCAGAAACAGATTGAAGATGGAAATTGGGTTGAAAACAGATCCTAATACGATTACTTGATGTGGCATTATTTCTTAGTGAAAGACACTTGGCCTTCAGAGGTTTATATCAGAAAATGGGAGATCAAAATAATCCAAATTTCCTCGGAATATTAGAGATCTTCAGTCACTATGATCCAATTCTAGGGAAACTCATTAGCAAAGTCATACATGGACAGAAAGCTGGAAACAGTATACAAGTGCATTATCAATCTGGTGATATTAGAATGACTTCATCACTGATCCTGCTTTACATTTATCTCAGTAGCAAAACTAATAAAAATTAAATACATTAACAGTTTATGAAGTGTGCAAATTTCAGTCAAAAAACAGGAGCTGCTATTGCACATTTAATTCGATCGACACTTGAGAGACACTCATTTCCTATCAGTGAATGTCGCCAACTGGTTTAGGATAACAGAGGTAGTATGAGTAGGGCTTATAAAGAAAGTCAGACACATTTTCTTCACTAGAAACATCTTGCAAAATTTTCTCCCTGTGCCTGTCACAACCTTATGTGGACTACGTGCACCTGACAGTTGTCATGAAGCACATACTTTTTTTCAGAATGATTCAGGAGCTTTGCTACCTGTCCAGGAGGAGTTCTGCAATAGGGAACTCTTTATTCTCCATGTCTGATACCCGTTGGAGCACTCGAGTTCACGCTGTAAGACCAGTTCCGTCTCACCTGGGTATGATAAATTTGTCACCTGAAACACATCCTTCCGTAATGGATGACTTCGATTATGTGAGATTTTTGATCACGGCACCAATTTGGCATCAGCTGTTGGTACCAATTCAGGACAGAGGCAAATAATTACAAACTCGAAATACTACCATTAATGCTGAGGTAAGAAACATCGAGAGCTTATTAAATTACTTAAAATATTTTCACGAAACGTCAATCTGAAGTTGTTGCTAGTGCAGTTAGCAGCGGTCCCAAATTCACAGAGTTGCGCACTAAGAAGCGGAAATCATTCATGATGAAACCAGGAATGCAATGGCAGATTTGGATTCAGCAAATTTATCCAAGACGAATGTTTTACGACGTTATTGAAAATCTAGCATCTAACTTGAAAACCCGATATAAATCAGTGAAGATGTTAGATGGCACTTAGTTTTTTGTGGAGACACTAAAAAGGTCACTGACGTTTAAGTCGCAGAAACAACAAGTTACCATAATGAGGTCACAACAGATTTAGAGGGAGAAACAGAAGAAAACTATTCATGCTTCATACTTTGAAGACATTACTTTAGAATCATTATACTTCTTGAATAAGATACTTGAGCTTAAAATTTCATTGTTATTTCCTAATGTATGTGTAGCTCTGTGCATCTTTTACCATCAACCAGTGACTGTAGCTGGAGGAGGAAGGTTGTTCACTACTAACGTCATGTGTAAAACTGTCTCAGATCAGTTATACATCAACAACGTCTTACAGATTCGGGGACCTTGGAAATTAAATCAAATCTGTCAAAGCAACTACACTCTGATAAAGTGATTCAAAAATTGAAAACTTAGTGCCATTGACAGTGTTATAAGTAAATACGTTTTAATACTCTACTCATTACAATACTCACTGTGACTTACATGTTGAGTGCCCTGATATATGTTTACTGAAATAGTGGGGACAGAACACTCCTTATCTCATCGTTACTAACTCCAAACATTCGCCAACATAGAAACCAGCGTAATATCACTTGCCCTTTTGCTTTAAAGTAAAGTGAAAGTAAATTAAGCTCATTTACAAAATAAAATTAAACGGAGCGAACATACATTTTACAATGAAGCATCCTTTAGTAACATGTGAAATCAAATTTTTAAGTTCATTAGTCGTATTAGTTTTCAATCTTGCTGTGTGGGTCTTGGTCGAGCTATGATCCAATTTCCTTTATGTGACGGTCTTGAGCTCCTGATAACGTCGGCACCACTGCTAATCCAACAAATATTTATTACAATTTTTTCAGTCTACTATTCCATGAAACCGTCATGATGCTGGTGTTGTTTCTGGATAGTTTTAACCTTTGCACACTTATTCATGATTCATCCGATTGCTTTGTTAGCTATTTCAGTGCTGCAGTGGGAAATTGAATATATGATGATGTTCGTTCAAACAAGTGCCACAGGGCTCACGCGCATGCGTGGAGTTGATTTAGGACTATTTTTTGTTTTGTTTTACTATATTCGTAATTATTCTGATTTTAATAGAACGTTGTACAAGCCGTATCATAATACTACTTCAAGTTTTCTGAAACAACAGAGGCCATGAAATTAAACGTTTTTCTTAGTATCACAGTGTCTGGAAATGCGTTGTTTTAAATTACATTGAGGTGAAGGAAACGCTGCACATTGTAATGAAAGTGCTGGAAGTACTTCTTTGCAAAATGAATATGACATTTAGAGCGCGATCTTATCGATGGCACATCACGCGAGCGTGCTAAAAACTGTTTTCTTTCTATCAATTTATTATAATTAAATATAATCAAAATTGCAAATATATTCATAGATGTTATTTAAGTTTGTAGCTACCCCAAATGTTCTAATAGTGAGTGAAATTTAAAAAAAAATGTGAATGCTTCAAATGTGAACGGAAGAAAGTAACACACTGGAGGCAGAAAATTTAACATTCAGTGTCAGTTCTGTAAATAGGAAAACTATCTTTAAAATAATGTTATGAATTTTAACACACGAAGGTAAGTAAATAATTTTCAAAGGCGAAGTGCTCTGACATGATACTAAACTCACTTCAGTAGTTCATTGTTTCCAAGGTTTAGAAGAACAGCTGAAACAAATGTATTTTAAGTCAGAGTAATGAGCACTGTCTTTTGTATATAAATTAAGCATTTGGAGACACTGTGTTTCTGATAAATAACGTTTATGCTTAAGGCATCTATAAAATCAGATGATTAGGAATAGTTATTACTGTGATACACCTGTATATAAACCTCCTGCAGTGTGTCGGAACATTTCGCGCGATTTCTTTGGGTGTGTCTCCTTTCTGGATGGAATTCTGTGAGCCGGCCGCGGTGGCCGAGCGGTTCTAGGCGCTTCAGTCCCGAACCACACGACTGCTACGGTCGCAGGTTCGAATACTGCCTCGGGCATGGAAGTGTGTGATGTCCTTAGGTTAGTTAGGTTTAAGTAGTTCTAAGTTCTAGGGGACTGACGACCTCAGACGTTAAGTCCCATAGTGCTCAGAGCCATTTGAACTATAGAATGCAGTGACACGTTACAGTCCGTACAATTTCCTCGAATGTGTACAGCCTTTCTAGTATAGAAGAATGGTGCATCCAACATGCAACCGATCTTGTAGTATTAACACCGTATCGGTGCGATGATACACTTCTGTATACTACTTTGTGTTCTGATACAAACTACTGCAGCATAAACAACTGTTAGTTCGCTGGAATTCCGCCGGCATTATCTCGTACGACGTATAGTACCGTAGTGTACATAGCATTTATTAACATTTGTTTATTGTTTAACCCCATGTATATTATAAATGCGAAAAATTGTGTGTATGTTTGCTTTTCCTTCGCGCTGAAACGCTTGGACCGGTTTGCAAGTAATTTGCATTGAAATTAGCTTACATTCAGAATTAACAAGGAGGTTACTTTTAAAAGTGTAAAGTACAAGATATTTATTGATTTGAAAAATATAATGCGAAATATGGAACAATAATTACTCTTAGAAGAAGCTATTTTCTCTTAGATTTTTGGACTCTAGCCTATCTGTGAAAATTCTTTTATTGTTTAATATGTTCTACATAACACGATTTAACGTGATCGGTAATACCTTAACAATCCTCAGAGTATTTAATCCATGCTTACATACAAGCCCGTTGCATTTTAGCCGCTAAGAGTCTGGTGTACCTTGTAGCTTCTGAGACGCTTCGAAACTCACAACGACATCCTTTAAATGTAGGCTATGGTAACGTTTCAGTGAGACAGTATACGATTGTCATATACGAGAATATCAAGGCATACACATGAGGGGAGATGAAGCTGTTGAACGTACAAATATTATAAAATTTGTACTGCAGCACTCTAGAAATTGCTTACTTTCTTTCTTCGTCGAGTTAGTATGTTAGTTATTCCTTCGCGCTGAAGACGCTGGACGGATTTGGATGAATTTTGGAATGGAGATAGCCTATACCCTGACGTAACACACAGCTTACCTTTTATTCTTAAAAATTAACACTGTTTCGTGAGAGGGGTAACGTGACTAAAAAGTCATCCATGAAAGTTAATTATCAAATTATCACATTAAGTTTAGTTTAGAGATTAGTTTTATATGTTTTGACAAATGAAATAAGTAAGTACATAAATCCAGAACACCATAAATATTCCTATAGGATGACATCACCACTCCGTTAAGAACGTAACTGATGCGTAACCTGGATGCACCAAAATTGTCCTGTGTCACCAGCGTACTCATCACGGAGCCGAGAAGACATATTGTGCAGGCCACATTAATCGGCGGCGGAGACAAGGGAGAGACGGTATTCATACCAGAAATTCCTACCATCCCAAAAAAACTAACCTTTCCTGTTTAGACACCTGCAGTTATCCTTGAAAGTTGCATTCTCGATCACAATAAATAAGAATGAAGGACAAACGTTAAAAACAGGCAGGTATTCATCTGGGCACCGCAGGTTTTTCACACCTACACCTCCACGCTGCTGTTGTTGTTACATGTATTAAGAGCCAGAAATCTCAACACACCCGCAGACAACAAGAAGTCTCTGAAATTTTTTTAGAGAGACGTATTACAATAGATTTCCTACGACAATTATGAATCTTTGCACGCTAGGCATGTCGCAAACAGTTGTGAAATTATTTACGTCCTTTTCTAGCACTTTTTGTAATTCGCTTCTCGGTCACGTATTCTTTTTATACCGTAAGTGAACGAATGAGCTGTGATCGACATGTATTCTGTCAGCAGTTACTTTCCAATGTCGCGATATTTGCTGGCTCACAACTGGCTCGCGCCTCAGTATGTCCAAGAGGTAACTTTTGTAATAACTCATACGTGTGGACTGAGAGTTTCGGAACTAACATTTCCTTATAAATAACTGTTGAGAGGCGGGTAATATAGTAAGACGCGGTTAATTATAAACTGTATGTCTTCCACATTCCTCTTAATGATTCCCGATGTATCCCTATTGATGTGGGTTACCAACACAAGTACAAGGACAGCGTACCAATAGGGACAAGAAAGGAGGCACGAAGGGCGCCAAAACAGAAATAACAATCATCCATTTATCGCACCATTACTCACGCACATCATGATATATGAGACATTATAATTGCCATACTCAAATCTATTATGTATCACGAAGGGCACACACATTGGAGTTTAAGAAATTACATGGCACATCAACTCCGCTATGACAAACATTGTGCATAATGATGGCCGCACAATTTAACCAATGTAAGAAATTAAAATATTACTGGCATAAAATTAACTAAAATGCCTTGAATGAAATGTTTATGAGAAGAACACCTCGGGGCCGCAAGGGAGGAGGCAACACAATACTTAACTCAGGTGCACCAAAACAAGCAACGGACACCAGACCGCGCCAACAACGGACACGTAAGGCGTGCAGCTACTCTCTCCGTTGCGGTTCCGCGCGTTCCACCCAAGTAATAGCTACCTGAAACATTTTAATACTTGCAACAGAACACCAGTGATCAGCAAATTAAAAAAAAACAATAATTGAAGAAAATCACATCATATGACTATGAGCTTATTAACAGATTACGAAACAGGTAAAGGGGCATTTGCCACTATTAAACCTTCCATAATTACACTACTAAATTTCTCAGTACCCAAGCTGCAATTAACGCAACAAGAATTAAATCATTTAAGTGATAATATTGCTTTAAAATAATAATAAAACCATTTCATACAGCAGAGGACCAAGAATGGCCCAATCAGTACTCCCCAGTGAAGCAGTTCACACAAATGGTACTCCACGGCTCCGAGCACACAGACCCATATAAAAAGCAACACAACCACTCCGACCCGGTGTACTACCAGAACCACCAGGCAGTAAACCAAAAACGTACTAAGCCAAAACAAAGACCGACTTTTAAAATAACGAGACCTATCCCGGACCGGACAACAGACCAAATGCCGGGAAATCCATAAGAAACCTCAGCCAACTTAATAACAAAACAACAATTTATGACCAATATGCAAAACACAAGACCTCTCAGTCCAGAGGCTTCCGTTTAGTCGCGAAGGTGGCTCCGACCCGCCTGCTGAGGTGCCAAGCGCCGTACGGAGTGCCGAATCAAGCTTAACCTTTGTTAACAGAAAGCGGAAGCACCACAAGACAAAACAAACTCCAAGCTAACTGTGCAAGGCAAACTCTAAGGAGTGTCACTCGAAAACTATGCACCTGAAGATCAAACATAAAGCACCCAGACTAACGTGCCGCTGAACAACGCACTTCCATCACCAGCGTCTAGTAGAATACAGAGAGCAGCGTAGCCCATCGATACACATCCATGGGACAATAAGCGACAATCCCAGCGACGGAGATACAGGAGGACGAAATGACATCCCGCCGCACATAGAAGGTATTTCAAACTCAGGCTCGACAAACTAGAACAGTGAGATTTTGCTCCCCTCGCGAATCAAGTAAAACGGCACACCAAGCCGCTGTCCACACTATTAACTGTAAAATCACGGTCCGGTTTTCCCATCGGGCCCCACTCGACGTCCAGACGCAAACAACCCCAGCCGAGCAGAACTGTCTCCACGCCAAGGCAGCCACCTCTTTCCTCCTCACACGCCTCCAGCTAAGCTGCGGCCAGCGATCACACACCTATTTATGTCTAAATCATGTCAAACCTTTTTTAAAAAACAGTAAAATTGGAGTACTATATTTGGGGATAGCACCCAGTGCCGCATCCCGACCTGAGCCCAGTGGTGGCTCCCGGCGTCCCTGAGGAGAACAGATTCATTAAATCGCCGTCTGTGGACTCAGCGATCGCTGCCACAGATACTTCAGTCAGAACAAGCGCTGTCATCATGACGGCGGCGAAGCGCTTCTGAGACAGAGTCACCGCTGTTTACTTGACCTACGGCGTGTTATCTTCGGGATAACCCACACGATTCAGACGACGCAGCTGAACTAAAAGGCTGAAGCAGCGCGACTGTTCGTTTCTCACGCAACAGAGAATGACAACTAATTTTGGAACCCTGTAAAGTCACTCCCTCCTGCAAAATAAATGATGTCATATGCGATAAGAAAAGTTATCAGAAAGATAGTTCCCTACAGCGTAGATTGGATCAAAACACATCCTGACGTATTTTCAGTATTATCTGTTCTCTTGAATAAACACTACACAACACAGAACTGTTGATAACACCATGAAATATATTTTCATAGGAAGGTAACTGACTTGTATTTGAACGAAAAAACATTTTAAATTGAGTACTCGGTGGGCAAATATCAGCTACATACGTATATTCGCCACCCTCACACCCCTGCCCATGGCACTGAACTGTGTTGAGCACTGGTTGTCGCAGAATGGGGCAAGTAACTACAGTACCGAACTCAAAAAAAAAAAAAAAAAAAAAAAAAAAAAAAATTCCGGTGACTGTACAGTCGCACACTCTAAACGCGTCGCATACAGCTCACGCATCCATTTACACCATGTCCCGAATTCCGACAATGGAGTGATATGTATACAGAATACGTTGAATATAGCACCCGGTATATGTAAGATGAGTCGACAACCTGGCTGGTCAGGGGAAGGTATCTAGAAATATAGTCGAACTGTGTCTATTAACAGAAACCAATAACTTTTACGGGTATCTACGTTTATTTTAATGAAACGCAAATGTTCAATAACATATCATGCAATAACGCTGACGTAAATTCTTCTACCTAATAAACACATTGCAACAAACTGTTCGATGGACACTATAGCCTGTAAACTAAACTGTCTCTGATATTATAATCCCCGCAATTAGTGGAACTATTTCATATTAAGTCCTATATAGATTGCAACCGATTATCGTTTGTTAACACAGAAAGTGCAGACTATCACAAACACTCTCATTTCAGTGGACTCAGCGTAATTGTGCGCGAGTATGCGTCTAGAAACGTTACACTGCCGTATTATTAACCGATTACGCTACTGTAATATTAATCAAACTAAACGAGTATAGTCCATTTTCCAATGATCTACAAGTGCACAGAAGCAGTGGTTAAAATTAAAACGTCATGGGAAAACGAGGACACAATCGCCAAGAGTTTAACCGATCATTATTTAAATAAATTTTTTCAATCAAATAACATTCAGTTGTGCTGCTGGGTTAGCCGTTAATCAAGCAATGCTGTTATCGTTGCTAGTCGATAGAAATAACAATTCCTTTGGCTTTTTCCCAGAGCTTATAAGTTTCATAGGAAAGTACAAGGAAATGTCAACAGACTTCTACCTAAATTGATACATATAATGAAGCAATGTCAATACTTATTAAAAGAAAGCATTTAAATTACAAATATTTACATACAAATCGGAAAAAAAATTATACGTCGGTAGCAGGTGCCATGCATCCTGCATTTTCTGTGTTACACATGCCCCACATTTCATGACTTTTTTTTCGGGGGAAACAAATTCAGGGAATGTCCTAAAATACAAACAAACGGAAATGCAGATGCATTCAGTTAAACAATTTTGTCTGCATAAAATCCAATAATCGCTAGGTTAACAATTCAAATAATTATTGCAGTTATGTAGGGGGCATCTTATTTAAGTGACAACCCTGTGTCATTATTACTCATAACATTATAGTATGACAACACATCTTAAAAACAAACACTTCCTTCAAGAAATCAGTAAGTTTAAAATTACTACAGATATTATGAAAAGCATACTCAATATTGGCATAGAAAAATTCAAGCATCATTTAAAGGTACATTAAGAAGAGTAAAAAAAATAGAACAGGATAAGAAATAATAATTACAACAATTCATTACAAAAATGTGGATAATGAACATAAAATTATTTCAAGTGTCCTCTCGCATTGCACGAGTAAGTGTGTTTTAAATAACGTCAGTACCAAACATAAACATTTACATGAAAACTTTTAATGGCTGGCGCTGAAACAAAAACAATTCGCGTTGCACACGCACATTCACAAAGAACGCCGCAGCGCTACAACAGTCGTCAACGACTCAGTTCAAGCGGACCATTGTTGCGTGCGCCAAAGCGACACGCTCGATCTCCGTGTTTGAGTGTAGAGTAGCATTCCAGAACGTCCAACTGCCTGAAATTGTTGTTACTCGATCCCGAGTAATCTCAGTGAGTTCTCTTTTTATTCCATCACAGTGGATAACTCAACACTGTCCGTTATAACACACGTGTAGCCGGCGGTAGTGGCCTGGAACTGTGCGACCGCTACTGTCAGAGGTTCGAATCCTGCCTCGGGCATGGATGAGTGTGATGTCCTCAGTTTTTTTTTTTTTTTTTTTTTTTTTTTGGTCGTCAGTCTACTGACTGGTTTGATGCAGCCCGCCAGGAATTTCTTTCCTGTGCTAACCTCTTCATCTCAGAGTAGCACATGCAACCTACGTCCTCAATTATTTGCTTGACGTATTCCAATCTCTGTCTTCCTCTACAGTTTTTGCCCTCTACTGCTCCCTCTAGTACCATGGAAGTCATTCCCTAATATCTTAGCAGGTGTCCTATCATCCTGTCCCTTCTCCTTATCAGTGTTTTCCACATATTCCTTTCCTCTCCGATTCTGCGTAGAACCTCCTCATCCCTTACCTTATCAGTCTACCTAATTTTCAACATTCGTCTATAGCACCACATCTCAAATGCTTCGATTCTCTTCTGTTCCCGTTTTCCCACAGTCCATGTTTCACCACCATACAATGCTGTACTCCAGACGTACATCCTCAGAAATTTCTTCCTCAAATTAAGGCCAGTATTTGATATTAGTAGACTTCTCTCGCCGAGAAATGCCTTTTTTGCCATAGTGAGTCTGCTTTTGATGTCCTCCTTGCTCCGTCCGTCATTGGTTATTTTACTGCCTAGGTAGCAGACTTCCTTAACTTCATTGACTTCGTGACCATCAATCCTGATGTTAAGTTTCTTGCTGTTCTCATTTCTACTACTTCTCTTACCTTCGTCTTTCTCCGATTTACTCTCAAACCATACTGTGTACTCATTAGACTGTTCATTCCGTTCAGCAGATCATTTAACTCTTCTTCACTTTCACTCAGGATAGCAATGTCATCAGCGAATCGTATCATTGATATCCTTTCACCTTGTATTTTAATTCCACTCCTGAACCTTTCTTTTATTTCCATCATTGCTTCCTGGATGTAAAGATTGAAGAGTAGGGGCGAAAGGCTACAGCCTTGTCTTACACCCTTCTTAATACGAGCAGAGCACTTCGTTCTTGATCGCCCATTCTTATTATCCCGTCTTGGTTGTTGTACATATTGTATATGACCCGTCTCTCCCTATAGCTTACCCCTTCTTTTTTCAGAATCTTGAACACCTTGCACCATTTTATATTGTCGAACGCTTTTTCCAGGTCGTCAAATCCTATGAACGTCTCTCGATTTTTCTTTTCCATTCTTCTGTATATTATTCTTGTAAGCAGCTACGATGCATGGGCTGTTAAGATGATTGTGCGATAATTCTCGCACTTGTCAGCTCTTGCCGTCTTCGGAATTGTATGGATGATGCTTTTCCGAAAGTCAGATGGTATGTCGCCAGACTCATATATTCTACACACCAACGTGAATAGTCGTTTTGTTGCCACTTCCCCTAATGATTTTAGAATTTCTGATGGAATGTTATCTATCCCTTCTGCCTTATTTGACCGCAAGTCCTCCAAAGCTCTTTTAAATTCCGATTCTAATACTGGATCCCCTATCTCTTCTAAGTCGACTCCTGTTTCTTCTTCTATCACATCAGACAAATCTTCACCCTCATAGAGGCATTCAATGTATTCTTTCCACCTATCTGCTCTCTCCTCTGCATTTAACAGTGGAATTCCCGTTGCACTCTTAATGTTACCACCGTTGCTTTTAATGTCACCAAAGGTTGTTTTGACTTTCCTGTATGCTGAGTCTGTCCTTCCGACAATCATATCTTTTTCGATGTCTTCACATTTTTCCTGCAGCCATTTCGTCTTAGCTTCCCTGCACTTCCTATTTATTTCATTCCTCACCGACTTGTATTTCTGTATTCCTGATTTTCCCTGAACATGTTTGTACTTCCTCCTTTCATCAATCAACTAAGTATTTCTTCTGTTACCCATGGTTTCTTCGCAGCTACCATCTTTGTACCTATGTTTTCCTTCCCAACTTTAGTGATGGCCCTTTTTAGAGACGTCTATCCTCTTCAACTGTGTTGCCTACTGCGCTATTCCTTATTGCTGTATCTATAGCGTTAGAGAACTTCAAACGTATCTCGTCATTCCTTAGAACTTCCGTAGACCACTTCTTAGCGTATTGATTCTTCCTGACTAATGTCTTGAACTTCAGCCTACTCTTCATCACTACTATATTGTGATCTGAGTCTATATCTGCTCCTGGGTACGCCTTACAATCCAGTATCTCATTTCGGAATCTCTGTCTGACCATGATGTAATCTAATTGAAATCTTCCCGTATCTCCCGGCCTTTTCCAAGTATACCTCCTCCTCTTGTGATTCTTGAACAGGGTATTCGCTATTACGAGCTGAAACTTGTTACAGACCTCAATTAGTCTTTCTCCACTTTCATTCCATGTCCCAAGCCCATATTCTCCTGAAACCTTTTCTTCTACTCCTTCCCCTACAACTGCGTTCCAGTCGCCCATGACTATTAGATTTTCGTCCCCCTTTACATACTGCATTACCCTTTCAATATCCACATACACTTTCTCCATCTGTTCATCTTCGGCCTGCGACGTCGGCATGTATACCTGAACTATCGTTGTTGGTGTTGGTCTGCTGTCGATTCTGATTAGAACAACCCGGTCACTGAACTGTTCACAGTAACACACCCTCTGCCCTACCTTCCTATTCATAATGACTCCTACACCCGTTATGCCATTTTCTGCTGCTGTTGATATTACCTGATACTCATCTGACCAGAAATCCTTGTCTTCCTTCCACTTCACTTCACTGACCCCTACTATATCTACACTCCTGGAAATTGAAATAAGAACACCGTGAATTCATTGTCCCAGGAAGGGGAAACTTTATTGACACATTCCTGGGGTCAGATACATCACATGATCACACTGACAGAACCACAGGCACATAGACACAGGCAACAGAGCATGCACAATGTCGGCACTAGTACAGTGTATATCCACCTTTCGCAGCAATGCAGGCTGCTATTCTCCCATGGAGACGATCGTAGAGATGCTGGATGTAGTCCTGTGGAACGGCTTGCCATGCCATTTCCACCTGGCGCCTCAGTTGGACCGGCGTTCGTGCTGGACGTGCAGACCGCGTGAGACGACGCTTCATCCAGTCCCAAACATGCTCAATGGGGGACAGATCCGGAGATCTTGCTGGCCAGGGTAGTTGACTTACACCTTCTAGAGCACGTTGGGTGGCACGGGATACATGCGGACGTGCATTGTCGTGTTGGAACAGCAAGTTCCCTTGCCGGTCTAGGAATGGTAGAACGATGGGTTCGATGACGGTTTGGATGTACCGTGCACTATTCAGTGTCCCCTCGACGATCACCAGAGGTGTACGGCCAGTGTAGGAGATCGCTCCCCACACCATGATGCCGGGTGTTGGCCCTGTGTGCCTCGGTCGTATGCAGTCCTGATTGTGGCGCTCACCTGCACGGCGCCAAACACGCATACCACCATCATTGACACCAATGCAGAAGCGACTCTCATCGCTGAAGACGACACGTCTCCATTGGTCCCTCCATTCACGCCTGTCGCGACACCACTGGAGGCGGGCTGCACGATGTTGGGGCGTGAGCGGAAGACGGCCTAACGGTGTGCGGGACCGTAGCCCAGCTTCATAGAGACGGTTGCGAATGGTCCTCGCCGATACCCCAGGAGCAACAGTGTCCCTAATTTACTGGGAAGTGGCGGTGCGGTCCCCTACGGCACTGCGTAGGACCCTACGGTCTTGGCGTGCATCCGTGCGTCGCTGCGGTCCGGTCCCAGGTCGACGGGCACGTGCACCTTCCGCCGACCACTGGCGACAACATCGATATACTGTGGAGACCTCACGCCCCACGTGTTGAGCAATTCGGCGGTACGTCCACCCGGCCGCCCGCATGCCCACTATGCGCCCTCGCTCAAAGTCCGTCAACTGCACATACGGTTCACGTCCACGCTGTCGCGGCATGCTACCAGTGTTAAAGACTGCGATGGAGCTCCGTATGCCACGGCAAACTGGCTGACACTGACGGCGGCGGTGCACAAATGCTGCGCAGCTAGCGCCATTCGACGGCCAACACCGCGGTTCCTGGTGTGTCCGCTGTGCCGTGCGTGTGATCATTGCTTGTACAGCCCTCTAGCAGTGTCCGGAGCAAGTATGGTGGGTCTGACACACCGGTGTCAATGTGTACTTTTTACCATTTCCAGGAGTGTAGATTAAGACTTTGCATTTCCCTTTTCAGATTTTCTAGTTTCCCTATCACGTTCAAGTTTCTAACATTCCACGCCCCGACTCGTAGAACATTATCCTTTCGTTGATTATTCAATCTTTTTCTCATGGTAACCTCCCCCTTGGCAGTCCCCTCCCGGAGATCTGAATGGGGGACTATTCCGGAATCTTTTGCCAATGGAGAGATCATCATGACACTTCTTCAACTACAGGCAACATGTCCTGTGGATACACGTTACGTGTCTTTAATGCAGTGGTTTCCATTGCCTTCTGCTTCCTCATGTAGTTGATCATTGCTGATTCTTCCCCCTTTAGGGGCAATTTCCCACCCCTAGGACAAGAGAGTGCCCTGAACCTCTATTCGCTCCTCCGCCCTCTTCGACAAGGCCGTTCTCAGAATGAGGCTGAGTTCTTATGCCGGAAGTCTTCCGCCGCCAATGCTGATTATTTATCAAAACTTAGGCAGTTTCGGGGATCGAACTCGGGACCGAAGACGTTTTGATTATGAATCAAAGACGCTTCCCCTAGACCACGGGTATCTCCTCAGGTTAGTTAGGTTTGAGTAGTTCTAAGTTCTAGGGGACTGATGATCTCAGAAGTTAAGTCCCATAGTGCTCAGAGCCATTTGAACCATTTTTGAACACATGTGTACACAGACCTGAAACTTACAGTTCGTCTAAGTGCATCGGTAATAACTCACATCATACAGATTACAATAAAAATTTAATATAATTCATACATTGCCCCCCCATGAACCATGGACCTTGCCGTTGGTGGGGAGGCTTGCGTGCCTCAGCGATACAGATGGCCGTACCGTAGGTGCAACCACAACGGAGGGGTATCTGTTGAGAGGCCAGACAAACGTGTGGTTCCTGAAGAGGGGCAGCAGCCTTTTCAGTAGTTGCAGAGGCAACAGTCTGGATGATTGACTGATCTGGCCTTGCAACATTAACCAAAACGGCCTTGCTGTGCTGGTACTGCGAACGGCTGAAAGCAAGGGGAAACTACAGCCGTAATTTTTCCCGAGGACATGCAGCTTTACTGTATGATTAAATGATGATGGCATCCTCTTGGGTAAAATATTCCGGAGGTAAAATAGTCCCCCATTCGGATCTCCGGGCGGGGACTACTCAGGAGGATGTCGTTATCAGGAGAAAGAAAACTGGCGTTCTACGGATCGGAGCGTGGAATGTCAGATCCCTTAATCGGGCAGGTAGGTTAGAAAATTTAAAAAGGGAAATGGATAGGTTAAAGTTAGATATAGTGGGAATTAGTGAAGTTCGGTGGCAGGAGGAACAAGACTTCTGGTCAGGTGACTACAGGGTTATAAACACAAAATCAAATAGGGGTAATGCAGGAGTAGGTATAATAATGAATAGGAAAATAGGAATGCGGGTAAGCTACTACAAACAGCATAGTGAACGCATTATTGTGGCCAAGATAGATACGAAGCCCACTCCTACTACAGTAGTACAAGTTTATATGTCAACTAGCTCTGCAGATGATGAAGAAATTGAAGAAATGTACGATGAAATAAAAGAAATTATTCAGATAGTGAAGGGAGACGAAAATTTAATAGTAATGGGTGACTGGAATTCGAGTGTAGGAAAAGGGAGAGAAGGAAACATAGTAGGTGAATATGGATTGGGGCTAAGAAATGAAAGAGGAAGCCGCCTAGTAGAATTTTGCACAGAGCACAACTTAATCATAGCTAACACTTGGTTTAAAAATCATGAAAGAAGGTTGTATACGTGGAAGAACCCTGGAGATACTAAAAGGTATCAGATAGATTATATAATGGTAAGATAGAGATTTAGGAACCAGGTTTTAAGTTGTAAGACATTTCCAGGGGCAGATGTGGACTCTGACCACAATCTATTGGTTATGACCTGTAGATTAAAACTGAAGAAACTGCAAAAATGTGGGAAATTAAGGAGATGGGACCTGGATAAACTGAAAGAACCAGAGGTTGTACACAGTTTCAGGGAGAGCATAAGGGAACAATTGACAGGAATAGGGGAAAAAAATACAGTAGAAGAAGAATGGGTAGCTCTGAGGGATGTAGTAGTGGAGGCAGCAGAGGATAAAGTAGGTACAAAGACGAGGGCCGCTAGAAATCCTTGGGTAACAGAACAAATATTGAATTTAATTGATGAAGGGAGAAAATATAAAAATGCAGTAAATGAAGCAGGCAAAAAGGAATACAAACGTCTCAAAAATGAGATCGACAGGAAGTGCAAAATGGCTAAACAGGGATGGCTAGAGGAAAAATGTAAGGATGTAGAAGCTTATCTCACTAGGGGTAAGATAGATACTGCCTACAGGAAAATTAAAGAGACCTTTGGAGAGAAGAGAACCACGTGTATGAATATCAAGAGCTCAGATGGCAAACCAGTTCTAAGCAAAGAAGGGAAGGCAGAAAGGTGGAAGGAGTATATAGAAGGTTTATACAAGGGCGATGTACTTGAGGACAATATTATGGAAATGGAAGAGGATGTAGATGAAGACGAAATGGGAGATACGATACTGCGTGAAGAGTTTGACAGAGCGCTGAAAGACCTGAGTCGAAACAAGGCCCCCGGAGTAGACAACATTCCATTAGAACTACTGAGGGCCTTGGGACAACCAGTCCTGACAAAACTCTACCAGCTGGTGAGCAAGATTTATGAGACAGGCGAAATACCCTCAGACTTCAAGAAGAATATAATAATTCCAATCCCAAAGAAAGCAGGTGCTCACAGATGTGAAAATTACCGAACTATCAGTTTAATAAGCCACGTCTGCAAAATACTAACGCGAATTCTTTACAGACGAATGGAAAAACTGGTAGATGCAGACCTCGGGGAGGATCAGTTTGGATTCCATAGAAATGTTGGAACACGTGAGGCAATACTGACCTTACGACTTGTCTTAGAAGAAATATTAAGAAAAGGCAAACCTACGTTTCTAGCATTTGTAGACTTAGAGAAAGCTTTTGACAATGTTGACTGGAATACTCTTTTTCAAATTCTAAAGGTGGCAGGGGTAAAATACAGGGAGCGAAAGGCTATTTATAATTTGTACAGAAACCAGATGGCAGTCATAAGAGTCGAGGGGCATGAAAGGGAAGCAGTGGTTGGGAAAGGAGTGAGACAGGGTTGTAGCCTCTCCCCGATGTTATTCAATCTGTATATTGAGCAAGCAGTAAAGGAAACAAAAGAAAAATTTGGAGTAGGTATTAAAATTCATGGAGACGAAGTAAAAACTTTGAGGTTCGCCGATGACATTGTAATTCTGTCAGAGACGGCAAAGGACTTGGAAGAGCAGTTGAACGGAATGGACAGTGTCTTGAAAGGAGGATATAAGATGAACATTAACAAAAGCAAAACGAGGATAGTGGAATGTAGTCAAATTAAATCGGGTGATGCTGAGGGAATTAGATTAGGAAATGAGACACTTAAAGTAGTAAAGGAGTTTTGCTATTTAGGAAGTAAAATAACTGATGATGGTCGAATTAGAGAGGATATAAAATGTAGACTGGCAATGGCAAGGCAAGCGTTTCTGAAGAAGAGAAATTTGTTAACATCGAATATAGATTTATGTATCAGGAAGTCGTTTCTGAAAGTATTTGTTTGGAGTGTAGCCATGTATGGAAGTGAAACATGGACGATAACTAGTTTGGACAAGAAGAGAATAGAAGCTTTCGAAATGTGGTGCTACAGAAGAATACTGAAGATAAGGTGGATAGAGCACGTAACTAATGAGGAGGTATTGAATAGGATTGGGGAGAAGAGAAGTTTGTGGCACAACTTGACTAGAAGAAGGGATCGGTTAGTAGGACATGTTTTGAGGCATCAAGGGATCACAAATTTAGCATTGGAGGGCAGCGTGGAGGGTAAAAATCGTAGAGGGAGACCGAGAGATGAGTACAGTAAGCAGATTCAGAAGGATGTAGGTTGCAGTAGGTACTGGGAGATGAAGCAGCTTGCACAGGATAGAGTAGCATGGTGAGCTGCATCAAACCAGTCTCAGGACTGAAGACAACAACAACAACAACAACAACAACACATACGTGTAAAAAGTTCACAAACTTCACTAATACTAGAATAGCACATAATGGCTTGGTTTCTCTTTTCTCATTTCGGACTAATTAGTCCTTGACTGGTACAATTTTAAATCGACAATATTACGCACACCTAACCGCTTGCCTGATTTAGGACAAACTAAACAGTAAGCTTCAGTATGAGGTACACTGATAATCTCAAATGGTCCATTGTAAATTAAAGTTTGAAATTTCATGGTCGATCTGGCTTGACGTGTCGTGTGCTTTAACGCCAATAGCAAATTTGGCAAACCGCGCTTTAGCGTCACGACGCCATTTTCGTGCTTCAGCTTTCTTTTTCATCATTTTTCGAAGATGTTCTTTCTTTATTTCAAGGTTAATACCAACTCTTGGAGGGAAATCAATCATTTCTTCCACTAAACTTTTGGACTTATGGTCTAATAATATTTCCACCGGGCTGTAGCCCGTGGATTCATACGTCAAGGCGTTCGTTATTTTATCGAATTCACTGACGTAATTTCCCCACGATCTGTGATTGTGGTGACAATACGTTTCGGCAAAGCCGACCTAATTCACGCATGGTCCGTGCCTCTGGATTCCCGCTCGGGATATATGCTGAAATGTGTATTACTTCAACTCCATTACTTTTCAATCCTTCATTCCGTAATTTGGTAGTAAATTGCGCTCCGTCATCGGACAAAACCGCTTTTGGTTTGCCGAAGTGCCCAAAGTAATTTTGGTGTTGCGTACTGTAAGACCTTCGGTACACACACCATCAGATTATTTGACTTGTCGCTCTAACAAAGTAGGCGAGTGTCAGCAATATGTCTCATGGTCTTATCGTGGCGTGTTTATCTTCTGCCGTTAGGTCAGATGATAGGAATGCCACTTGCACGTTTAGAGTATCAGATTGACGGTGATCAACTTTAGACAGAATTTGATTAATTTTCACACATATTTATTAAAATAATAAAAAGCATAGACATTATGTAACTTGATTCTGGATGCTGTTTACAATTGACAATCTGAAGTTCCTTTGGTCTTGGTACGTTAATCTTACTCTCACATATCTCTGATACTTGACAAAGTGTCTATAGATTTATCTTGATGGCTATGTACAGGAATATGGTAATCTGATTAGGCGCAGACTGAAACTTGACTATAGACTGGTACAGACTAATGCAGACTGGTACAGTCTGGTGCAGATAAATGCAGACTGAATAATCAGAGGTCTGTACACTCGTTATAATATCTCGCGCGTTCAGGTATCACTGCGTGAGTGTGATCTGCGAGGAGAAAAGGTTCTACATTAGCAGCAATCTCATTGGGTGCGTTACATATTAATACGCAGATCGGCGGAAGCAGAATTTGATCCGTCTCTAAGGCAGCGCCATCTCGTAGTGCGGAGACAGACGAGCGCTGTGCCTACGCTGTTGTGCTTAGCCGGGAGCGCTCTAGTGGGAAAGTTGTGTACGCGCTGACTACACAGAACTATGTACACAACAGTAATCATTAACAAATCTGTTGTAAACCGCTCTAGCTGTTACCTTTCTTACCGGATATAACTTGATGAACTTAGGAAATGTTTGTAGCACCACTAAAATGTATGCGAAATTTCCTAAAGTCTTAGGCAGTGGACCAAAGAGGTCCGTACAAACCAAATCCAGCACATCGTTAGGTGTTATGTTCTGCACAGGGCCATGGTTCGTGCAATTTGTTACCTTCACCCTTTGGCACTTATCACATGTCTTTATTCTTTCAGCAACTCTTTTTCGCATATTATTAAAATTTATAACTTCCGCTAGCTTCTCAGCACACTTGTTTGGTCTGCAATGACCATGATAGTAGTCATCTCTGTGACGTACTTGCCTGACCAACAAACTTGCCTGTTATTGCTATTTTCAGCTCCACGTATGTACAAGATATGGTTATACAATTTGTAATACTTCCTCGGTTTCTCCCCTTCTCCGCTCTTTTCGTCACACTTGTTGACCGCTGGCCACCTCGCATTGATGCCTTTTTCTTTAGCATTTCTCACAATAGAGTGGCGTCTTATTTCTCCCTGAGTTCGTGCCATAAATAGTTCCTTACTTGCCTCTGTCAGTGGCAGCAGCAGCACTTATCGATACTAGTACTGTTGTACCATCTTTGGTGTGACCGCTGTATGTCTGTGTGTGGTGTGTGTGTGGCAGTCGGTCGGTTGGGACAGAGCAGCGAGGAAATCTCCGTGGCGTGAGGTCAGGCTGGGGCCACTGGCAGCGTGCACGCATAGTCGGATTTGTGAGGCGCTAGCTGCGAGAACAATGAAGTTCTTCGCCCACCGAATCTGGACACTGGAGTTGAGTGATCAGTTAACCTGTTATGACACCTCAACTGCTGTGACATCTCTTCTTTCATTGCCAGTTGTTGCTTTCTGGGCTATCCCTGCAAGCAGCAACATATGGTGTGTTGGGGAAATTTTGCAGCCATCTTCCTGTATGGTGTTTAACTATTGATTTGGTTGATACTTAAGAGTGAAGCGCACCAGCGGTTACTTGCCATGGTCTTTAGCGTAGTTTTCTGGCAGTGTGTTTTTCCTCATCGTGCTGATGCTCTCTGGCAGGGTGTGTAGTTGGACAGCCTTTGGTGTTGTTCATATTTTTCAGTGGTTATTGTGTCTTGACTATATTTAGACGCCAATTTTCAAGACGTAGTGCTGCTGGTATCCTCGTCCTCGCTGATTTTTCCATTTTCGTGGTGTTGGTCAGGGGGAAGGAATTGATTAGGTTGTAGGTCGGTCCTTCAGCCGTCCCTGGGTCGGGTTGCCATCTGATTATTTAGTATTATACTTGGCTGCCTGTCTCACCTAAAATTATGTAAGAGTTACCTCCTCAGGCCAACCCTTGGAACACTTCTGTGCACCATTGTTCTGTTGTTTTTAGATTGTGATTTTTGTGTCAGGTACGGTGCTAGGCCTTCAGCCACCTATTAATTTAGTTTGCTTTAATTTTAAAATAAGGCCTTCAGCTGTCTTAAGTTAAAACTTTGAAGATTCTTGTCTGAACTAAATTTTCTTTAAACTGAAAAGGGGAATTTTGCCCTATTACTAATCCTTGTTATCTAGGCCTTAAGCCGTGAGTTGTTCTATGTTTAGTATGTGGCCTTCAGCCAAGCTTTTATGTCAAATTCTTTTAAGATAAGGCCTTCAGTTATCTTCAATTAAAACTTGAAAATTCACTTGTTTAAAACCTTTTTAAATTTTCTTCTCTATTTGAAATTCTTATTATACAGGCCTTAAGCCTCACTTCTTCTGTGCTCAGTGTGTGGCCTTCAGCAGAGTATTTATGTAAGATTTCCTTTTTTTTTAAGTAAGGCCTCGAGCTGCATGTATTCCTTAAAGCAATTGTAATAACTTGCGTTCGGTCTTTCAGCCGTATTGTTTTGAATCCTGTTAAGGGAATGTGTGATTAAGTGTTTTTAGGAAAATAAAAGTTTGTGTGTTTTGTGCAACTGACAATAACTGATTTCGGCCCCTTTCCACAACCATAACCTGATACGCTCTATCCTGCAAACCAGATTCCACTTGTTCTTAACAATTATTAGACAATCGTCCTAGTTTTGATGAAGACGCTTGTTTTTACAAATAGTCTCATTTACGACTTTCTACATCTTGAAAGCAGTACAGTTTCCGTACGCCTTCAGACTCGTGCTCCACAATCCGATGATCAGTTTCAGGCAAACGTGACAGCACATTCAGTATACCGTTGTCTGATCCTCTCGCACAACAAATGTCATAGTAAAACTGCTGCAAGAAAAGAGACCATCATGTCAATCTTTCATACAGTAAACGACAATCCTTTAGATAAGTGAGCTCCTTGTGATGCGTGTGGATTATCATCTTTCAGTCCCAAAATTTTCTGAATATGATAGCGATACATTCTTTCTCAGAAATCGTACAGTTTCGCTCACATTTCACCAACATTCGGCTTGTGAACGCAACTGTTCTGTGTTCTTTATTTCCTCCTTCTCCTACATCTTGAAACAATTCTACTCCTGAGCCATAATTAGATGAGTCCATTTCCATATGAAAAGGTCAACGGCAGGTCCGGATGATACAGTCTTCCAAATGCCTCCTGACACTCGTCAGTCCACAATAATGGTGTATTTTTTCGCAACAAGTTGTTCAGGCTTGTGAACGCAACTGTTCTGTGTTCTTTATTTCCTCCTTCTCCTACATCTTGAAACAATTCTACTCCTGAGCCATAATTAGATGAGTCCATTTCCATATGAAAAGGTCAACGCCAGGTCCGGATGATACAGTCTTCCAAATGCCGCCTGACACTCGTCAGTCCACAATAATGGTGTATTTTTTCGCAACAAGTTGTTCAGGTTTGGATTGTTGAACGCATGCCCTTGCACGAACTTGCGATAGAATCCTGAGAGCCTTAGGAAACTTTTTCCTAGTCTTCGGTGGAGGACAGTTCTTTCTTGCCTCCACTTTCTGTGGATCTTTAGTGATACCCTCTGTTGTCACAATGTGACCAAGAAAATTCAGTTCTTTCTTCACAAACTCGCACTTCTTCAATTTCAGCATCATTCCACCTTTGCGTAACGCACTGAAAACTTCATCCAACAATTTTCAATGTTCTCGACATGACTAATTTGCCAGCAGCAAATCGTCCATGCACACTGTCTCTTTCGGGCCCAGGGCAGCGCCTAACATATCCAGGCCGAATGGCACTACCTTGTACTGGTAACATCTGCCTGCATATAGAAACGCCGTACATTTCCTACTCTCTTCTTCTAAGGCTATTTGCCAGTACCCAGCTGTGAGGTCCAGGCTAGTCAAACACTGAACATTGTGAAATCATTGCAGTATCTCTTATATACTTTTCGGTCTATTCATCTCGCGCTGAAAGACCTCAATGTGCGTGCGTCTGTCACAATCCTGACACTACCATGTCTGTTCCCTGCTATTATTAAGGGAGTGTTGTAAATGGTGGTGCTCCTCTCTATAACATTCCATTCTAACATTAGATCTATCTCTTGTTGGACAGCGTTCTTCTTGGATAGCGGTACTGCATATGGTCTTACAAAGAATGGTTAATGGAGTATTGCATTTAACTTGCACTGATACCCTGTAAAAAGCTCTGATTTATTTGAAAATATCTTCTTGTTTCTTATTTTTCGTTCAGGTGGGGCTTTTAGCTGTCTACAATGCTCGCTTATACGTCTTCCAAACGATTGTAGACCTTCATATAGAAGATAAAGTATTATTCCATTTTTCTGCCTAAACCAATCACGTTAGGACAAGTAACAAGATGAATGGCTTCTATTCACTACTCACATAGTCACTCGTTTCATCAAAACTCACATTTACTTCAGTCTTGTCTTTGGAAATGCCCTTCATGGTCTTATTATTGCCGTTAATAATTGCGCAATATTTAAACAACCAATCTAAACCCACAGTAATGTCGGTGCACAGATCTGGCACAACAACAAATTCCAGTTCGAATGGTTCTCCTTCAATTTCAAAATATACAAACATTGGCTTCTTATCACTTTGCTATTCCTTCCGGTAGCACCAAATATTTTGACTCCAATTACTGGAATTATTGCTACTATTGGTTTATCTTTCAGTAATAAAAAGTTTTTCCCGACAAAGCACTTAGCTCTGCCCCTGTATCAATTAAAATTTGCACTTGTAGGCCATGCGTATTAATGGGCACAACAATCTGTCTATATACCTGTCATTATCAATGGTTTGGTCTTCCCACAACAAATCCTCATCTGTATCCACGCTGTCCCAGAAAAATCCAACCGGTTTCGATACCAACAGCAGTTTATCCAGCGGTATTCTAATTCTTTGTGTTTGAACGTTTTTGATCTCTATTTGTCTGTCCTGCAGTAGTTGAACTTGTTTTGGTCTCAGCACCGTAATCTTATTTTCTGTTTCATCGATTAATGAACTTTGTTTAACCAATAGTCCGCTAATTGTCATGTCAGGTAGGTATTCTTCGGAGAGATGACTGTCATCTTCCAAGATTTTTGGAGAATTGTGCCCTGTTCTCTTTTCTATCTTATCTTCCGAGCTCAAGCAACACTCATCACTATCGTCTGACTATAAAACGTTAGGTTTGACCTCATAGATATTGTAATCCATGTGGCTTTCAATTATTTGTATCTGGTCATTATCGCCAAATTCATCTTGCCCCTCCTCGTAACATCCGCCTTGGTTTTCAATAGGACTTGTATTGCTTCAAGAACTTTATTTGGTCAAGCCTGACGTTGAGGTACAGAGCTTTCCGTTTCAAAAACGTAATTCCTTGTGGGCTGACAAACGTCAATTTCTGTCCACTCTCCCCATTAGCACACCACCCATACAATATTCTATAGCTTTTCAGTTTGTTGTACTTCAGACCGAACTGACCTCACCACACCTCTTCACGTTCCACATTTCCCTGCTCGATAACGCAAACATTATTCAAGATCGGCTCTCTTACTTCCACTGGCGACTCACACTCTACTGACACTTGCTGCTTCACCAGAAGCAGCTTCCTTCTCCCCCACCAGTACACTAATATCATTATTACTTTTACGAGCAGTGACAGCTGCGTTGACTGCCGTTCCCAGCTCAGTTATCACTACTCTGGGTGCGTTGCTCTCTTTACTCTCCCGCACATCTCCCATCGCTGAGTTATCCTTCCGGTGGGCCCCTAACGGGAGCAGCTAGTTGCTTCCCTGACTACTTTCGACACACCTGCTGCTACCAGACTGCCGTGATGTACCAATCTGCTCCTGTCTGCTGTCATTCCTCCAAGGACCACGTACCATATTTACTTGATACTGGCCTCTATGATTTATACAGTTGTTGTTATTGTTACTACAACCATTATTGTTATAGTGCTGTGGATTGTTATTACCATTATTGCCATGGTCATTTTGTTCTGGTTGTGACTATGGTGGTAATTGTTACCACTACCTTGGCTTTTAACATTTTCGCGGCTATTCCGCCAACTGTATTCGTCTTCCACTTTCTCTAAAAACGCAGCAATTGTTCTCGAACTACCACTGATGTATCTCTTGGAGTCATCTGGAAGCTTCTTCAACAACTCCCTGACAATCACTGATTCAGTTTCCTATCGTGAAAATATTCCAATTTGGGGATCCAATTTTCAAAAATTGTTTCATGGAGCTGCACGTGTTTACATCATAGGGCCTCGACACTACGACATCGTTCATACACATTCTTGTTTCTGCTCTGACCAATACTCTTCCAAGAATGCATTTTTGAACTTTTGACACATTGATTACTGCATTTATTTTTCTCTTATCTGTACATGATTCCGGCAATATCCTTTCACAATTTTTAATGAAGTCGGTAGCGTGCAGTCCACTCTGATTTTTGAGGGGATCCAAACGCTCCTTCTTCGCTAATATTTCAGCTACTTGGCAAGTGGTAATTGATAACGTTTCCACTTCCTGCACAACCGATTGTTTATTTACTTTGGCACCTGTGTCAGATACATAAATGTATGTGAACTCGTTATTTTCCCTACATCCGATTTTTGAGTTACTTGCACTTTTTCATCTACTTTGCTCTCTATTGTGGGACCAACAGTTCCTACCAGTTTCTGCTCGGTCCTCCTTACCTCAGTTTCGAAATGACTATTTATGTATCCTATCTTTGTTTGGGCTTACTCCTCGTCACGCTTCAGATTACCGATTTCGCTACTCAATGCAACTACTTCTGCTCCAATTTTATCTACCTAGGTGTTAACAATTCCAATATTACTGTTAACAGTTGTAATTGCTTTATTCTGGTCATCTATTTTTGCTGCCTGAGCATCCATTTTGCATTCATTGTTGCCAACTGGGTATCTATTTTACTGATTAACAAACTGAACAAATCTTTTATATTTCCGAAAATAGTGTTCACACCATACTTGCAGATTTTCTTACGCCCATTTTCCCACTCTTGCTTGCTGTGACGTAAATTCTCGCTACTGCTCTTGCGAGTTCACACACACGAGAATGAATTGTAGGGGCAGAGCACTAACTTCTCGCAGCACAATCAATAACTTTTCAGCCAATTTAATATCCAGATTAACAGTCGGCGTATTTGCATACGAATGGGTTAAGACATTGATGTCAGTTGATCTTTAAGCAACTCTCTTCCTATATCTTATTTCCAGGGTTTCTTTCATATGCGGTTGCTATTCAAATCGCGATTGCTCGGAGTTGAAAACAAATTTCTTACTGAACGATTCGATAAGTTTGTATATCTCATCTCAAATATTCGGGCCGATTTCACAGTTTTCTCTGCATCGTCACGTTGACGCTTCGTTTGAAATTTGGCTATCTTACTTCATGCAGTTCTGTAGCACTATTTAAAGTTATGCAACCATCCATTGCTTCCCTCTAAAGCACTGTAGTCTACGTAGAGCGAAATTGGATGTGCATAACGTAGTAGGTTGAAAGTTAGCTGTCTCATTTATCATTAAGATTGTCAGTTAACGTGAATGAAGTTGTGAATTTGATAAATGTGCTCGATCTCTGTTGTATCGATATAATCGTCCGTGTGAGTAGTGTGTGTTGGTCAGTCTGCCGATGTACTTTGTTTGAGAAGGATGAAAGCTGACCTGCCGTATAGCGGAGACAATATTATACAAAAAGGGATTTTGTTCTAACATTTTACGAGGAGAGGAAAAGAGACTGTATGAGCGTAAGACTGACAAATCCAGTTGTTAACATAATCCAATTATTTACGTATTTATCTGTAACTCTGTAGTGTCTTATTGTTAGAACATTGTGTATGGTTAAAGTTTGCTGCAGAAATTTTAAAGTGAAGCACATGGATTTCTCTGATAGCTCAAATAAGCGTCTAGGAAAGCAGTTGTACACAATAGAGTTATTAAGAAATATTTTTGCTTACTTGTCTAGGTGTAAGAAATTTATGAAAAGGTGTATTATTGATATTCCTTATTGAAGCAGAGCTATACTTGGAGTCTTTGTTCTCAATTATCAATCGTAAAGTTCAATTTCTTATTTTTCATTCTTTACTTTCATGACTGTGTTTTGTATACCCGCACTTCATATAGCGATTTGTGTACGGAGATGGATTTTTATGAAATTTGCTTAGATACTGTCTTGCATTACACATCACAAGCACAGTAAATGTAATTTGATTTTTGACAGTCTCATCGTTATCCAAATAGTGATACGTTGCAGAGCAGACAAGCGTTCCCTGCGCACATGTGTGCCAATACATTTAAATGCCATCAAAGCTCATGTTCGCTGTAAAGCACAGTGAATGTAAGAGTGCTTTCGGTAAAATATCAGTATCGGTTCTGACGCTTAATACCAGTAACAGATTTCAGTAAGTTCATATCTTGTGAATTTTCAAGCGGTTTTATCAGAAAGACAGATGCGTTAATTTTTATGTTATTTGCTCTGTAATTACAATAACAGCTGTAGTACTGTGATTGTTTACAGCCCTAAGATAAAGATTAGCTATTTTCAGGACCAATATTTTAATTAAATAATTTGTTTTGCAGTCAGATAGCATATGCAAGTTTAATTGAAAACAGGTTGCTTTCTCGCAGAATTGTTTGATGTAACGTTTAGTCTGGATTTCCCATATATCAAAATACGTTTTACACATTTCTTAGACACCAACTAGACACTTACAAACATGAATTTTAGAAATGTAACAACAAATTTTCTGCTGGCCAACTTTTCTGCCAGGATACGTATTTACATGGCAATCTGCTGATTTTTGCAGTCAGATAAAGATCTGTTCTGAAAGCACAAATTAAAATTTCAATTATATTCTTTCACTTACCAGTTACTTTCAAGATTTGTGACGCAACAATTGATGTTGTTGTACTCTCTATGCCATTAGCGTAACACTGTTTGTTTTGCGTATTAATGGCCATTGAACAATATATACAAATTTTCCGGACAACAGCTTCAGTTTGCTAGTGAAGGATTAGAAATTTTGTGTATTTTCTACAATTTTGAACACCGGTTTCGCGTAAGTGTTTTACAGACTGTATTACAAGTGAGAGTGTCTCATTTTATGCATTTGTGCTTAGCATAAGTGATTTTTGCAAGTGATATTTGCTATTCCTAATGACAACTCTCCTGTTAGAATTGTTCTTCTTTATTGAGTCTTGAAGTGTTATATTGTTAGACAGACAGTGACTTTTTATGGTACACACTACTTTGTGTTCTTTACTGAAGTGTAGGTATCCCATTGCGACACTGATATTATAAGAAGCTTGGATTTGGACTTATGCAGTGAATTTTGTCAATGATAATTTAAATACTTTCTGTTTTCATTAATATTAATAGGAACTGATTTTAGTAGTTATCTAGACAGTGCAGATCTTCTGTGTGTAAGAGATTTCTTTCTTGTTTCCTGTGTTACTGTAACTGCATTGAAATATCTAAGGCTACCAGAGAGAGGTCAAATGCCAGAGCTGCAGCTGATGTAACTTCTGGTAATTCTGTAGACAGAGAAGGCATAATTAAATAGGGATCCTGTCACAATATTGATTTAACTGAGACAGTTAGGACAATGCCTGACAGAATTGGTCAGGATAATTTGTCATTATTAGACTTGGAGCAAAAAAGTGCAGTTGGTAATTCTGCTTCAGAAACTGAGTTTGTAGGATGTAATTTGTCACAACAGTCAGACTACGTAGTTAAAGATTCAGGTTCTGCCCCCACTACTGTTGACTCCACCCCTTCGCATAGTAATGCCAAAGATGGGAACAATGATATTTTGCAAAGTATTCTAAAGGTATAATCAGACCACAATAAAGAATATGACAGAAAACTTGTGACGGTGTTATCAGAATACAAGGAAGAACAGCATAGAAAATTTGAAGATAGTGATAGAAATTTGAAGAATGTGACAGAAGTGATTAACGAATGTGTTTAGAAAGAGACTAAGTGCTTCAAGGATGAGAAGAAACAGATTAGGCACGATGTTCGTGACGAGTTCAGCCCCGTAATAAATAAGGCACATGCATCTAATGACTAATTTGTCGATACAGCGAATACCTCCATTCATACCACAGAAATCATAGGTTGTGAACCGGTTAGTGAACAAAATGAATAGTATGAGGCTATTAGTAACCAAAATGAGGAAAAGATGTTGGTTGAAACCGACCATAATAGACGCTGTTGAGGAAATCAGTGTTTCTGACTGGATAACTATTACTTGCCTGGGTCAGATGATGACAGTGAATTTCAGACAGATGTACATCCACGAGTAGTAGGGAACATAACTACTTATGTGGTAGTGGATTTTGGTGACAGTTTCATTGGAGAAGCATTTTGCGACATGTATTCAGAGGAGAGACGAATAAGTTTGGTCCAGGTTCATGATATTACGTATACCTTGTTGGAAGAGAAGGCAGACATTAAGCCATCTTACAGCGTCAATTTCTGTTGGAAAAGATTTTTATCAGCGGTATTAGACTCGGCTTACCCTATTCAGTTACGATTTACGTAGTTTTCAGTAAATGTCAGGGATCAACTGTCCATCATTTCCATTCCAACGAACCAAAATTAAGGGTGTTATTACTGGTAAAACTATAGAAGTTAAGAAACAGATTACATTTGCCAAGGTCATCAGTTTTCTACCAATATCTTAATTGTGCCCCTTCGTTCTACGCAAAGAATACTAGGTGTTAATTTCTTGACTGAATACAAGGCTATTCTAAACTTTAACGATGCTAAGGCGAAATCTGAAGATAGTCTGTTTGCAGTTCGGGGACTGGCTTTCAAAGGAGGAAGAAGACATCAACTGTTTGAAATTTTTATTTTAGTCAAAATCACAACTTCCCACTGAACCTATCAGTCGTAAATCAATTACCTTTGGTGAAATGGAACAGTCTTTTGATATCTCTGAAATTATACATGATAAAGTAGACAGTATGTACAGAAAGCTTCTGAAGTAGATAGACAAGAGTCATTGGATATCATTCAGTCACATTGTGGAGTCTTTGTGAACAAACTGGTACCATATAAAATTTCTGTGTGAATTTAAAGTCAAGGAGCACACGAAGTTCTTTGGTACACCTTATATTATTCCATTGATACACAGGGAAAAAGGAAAAAAATGAAATTCAGTGTAGGTAAAGGATCAATATCTCTATGATGGATACATCAAAAAAATGGCTCTGAGCACTATGGGACTTAACTTCTGAGGTCATCAGTCCCCGTGAACTTAAAACTACTTAAACCTAACTAACCTAACAACGTCACACACATCCATGCCCAAGGCAGGATTCGAAACTACGACAGTATCAGTCGCCCGGTTCCAGACTGTAGCGTCTAGAACCACTTGGCCACACGATGGATACATCAGCTAGCGACTGATGCCTCCTCGAAATGGCCCTATTTCATCTCTTATTTCATGGTGCACTCCACTTCTTCTATTGTCTCATTTCGGTAATAATTGTAAATGAATAACATTTATACACTTTACCATCCGATAACACTATACCTCTGCTCGTCAAATATATGCTCATCATCCTCGGACTCTCTCCCCAAGTACAGTGAAGTAAGTTTCGGAACTAGTTGACTTTCCAGTAAAAAAATTGTTTTCCTAACTGGTACATATGTAATTTGCTATGATTTTTTGGTAGTTTGGGAATGATGTTTCAGAGGTCTACTGTATTAATGCTATTTTGAAAATACTTTAAATTAACAATCCTTAGCTACTGACTATTCGTGTCACAGAGATATTAATTTACAATGTCAACTGAATATGTGTATTTTGAGAAGCTGGACACAGCATAAAGATTGGCACAGATAGTGTATACTATGAAATGTATGTAAAAAAATTTACTGAAACCAAATGGTAAGAAATGGTGTGATTATGATGTAGCTGTACTTTTGTGATGAAGTAATATGTTGATATTATTCAGTAGTGTAAATGGTACTTATGCTGAGCAGTAATGAAGGAATAATATGTATTTTATTATAATGTGTATCTATGTGAAGATACGTTTTCAAGAATAAGTTTTTCAGGAAGCCAATGAGGAGCAGAATATGATGTTATCGCAGTAGTGGTGATGCATGTGGATGTTTTATGGATTATTACTTCAGGTAGCTAATTAGGGGTGTATTAACTTTACAGGTGCATGGTGTAACAGTGGAATCAGGAACCAAAATACATTTAACATGATCATTTTTCTTTCAGTACTTTACTCTGTATGTACATCATTGTGATACTAGAGCTACTTTGTGGCGGATACCTGATCTTTGAATTTTCATGAACTTGCAGATTGTTCATGAAAATATTGTTAACATCAGGAATGACAACGGTTTTGTAGTCGTAGTGATACCAGTGAATTTGTCGAATGCTAAGATGATGTTCCACCTAAGATTTGTGTTCCAATGATATAAAAGATTGACTAAAACGTGACTGACGTTAACTATTCCCTAATGAAGTTTTCTATCCTGAGAGGGTGTTTACAATAATTTGCTATTTTGATGCTTACAATACTTATTCATAATGTTATTGTACTTGAGATATGTGGTAGTTACCATTCTGACCACACAGATAAATGTATGTCAAGGAATAAACTGGATTAAAGTCTTTTCATTTATCTGAGAAACTTAAAAAAAATGGAGATATATATTCAAGACTGATATTTAATGCCACGTTGATGATCAACTCAAAGTCACATCTCAACTAGAACTGTATTGCAGCAAATGTCTCTCTTCTTGTAGATGCAGATACTCTAACCATGAAAAATTCCAGTGTGTGCGTGTAAATAATAAGCCAACAGAAATTTAAAAACTGCAATAATTTGATATTCCCATCCAGATAGTAGCGTGATACCAAGAGCGACGCTGGCCCCGTATCGAATCTGGCCAGCAGAGGAGGGCCATCGTGGATGCGGCTTTTAGGCAGTTTTCCACATCGGAGTAGGTGAATAACAGTCTATTACCCATTTCACACGTAAATTACAAGATTCGCAAATATTTAGAATAACATTTATACACTTTACCATCCGATAACACTATATCGTAGAGATGCTGGATGTAGTCCTGTGGAACGACTTGCCATGCCATTTCCACCTGGCGCCTCAGTTGGACCAGCGTTCGTGCTGGACGTGCAGACCGCGAGAGACGACGCTTCATCCAGTCCCAAACATGCTCAATGGGGGACAGATCCGGAGATCTTGCTGGCCAGGGTAGTTGACTTACACCTTCTAGAGCACGTTGGGTGGCACGGGATACATGCGGACGTGCGTTGTCCTGTTGGAACAGCAAGTTCCCTTGCCGGTCTAGGAATGGTAGAACGATGGGTTCGATGACGGTTTGGATGTACCGTGCACTATTCAGTGTCCCCTCGACGATCACCAGAGGTGTACGGCCAGTGTAGGAGATCGCTCCCCACGCCATGATGCCGGGTGTTGGCCCTGTGTGCCTCGGTCGTATGCATTCCTGATTGTGGCGCTCACCTGCACGGCGCCAAACACGCATACGACCATCATTGGCACCACGGCAGAAGCGACTCTCATCGCTGAAGACGACACGTCTCCATTCGTCCCTCCATTCACGCCTGTCGCGACACCACTGGAGGCGGGCTGCACGATGTTGGGGCGTGAGCGGAAGACGGCCTAACGGTGTGCGGGACCGTAGCCCAGCTTCATGGAGACGGTTGCGAATGGTCCTCGCCGATACCCCAGGAGCAACAGTGTCCCTAATTTGCTGGGAAGTGGCGGTGCGGTCCCCTACGGCACTGCGTAGGATCCTACGGTCTTGGCGTGCATCCGTGCGTCGCTGCGGTCCCGTCCCAGGTCGACGGGCACGTGCACCTTCCGCCGACCACTGGCGACAACATCGATGCACTGTGGAGACCTCACGCCCCACGTGTTGAGCAATTCGGCGGTACGTCCACCCGGCCTCCCGCATGCCCACTATACGCCCTCGCTCAAAGTCCGTCAACTGCACATACGGTTCACGTCCACGCTGTCGCGGCATGCTACCAGTGTTAAAGACTGCGATGGAGCTCCGTATGCCACGGCAAACTGGCTGACACTGACAGCGGCGGTGCACAAATGCTGCGCAGCTAGCGCCATTCGACGGCCAACACCGCGGTTCCCGGTGTGTCCGCTGTGCCGTGCGTGTGATCATTGCTTGTACAGCCCTCTCGCAGTGTCCGGAGCAAGTATGGTGGGTCTGACACACCGGTGTCAATGTGTACTTTTTACCATTTCCAGGAGTGTATATGCTCATCATCCTCGAAACCCATATGCCGATCTTATTATTAACTGGTCATCTCCGTGATTCCGTATTTTACGAGCCCCCAATGGTCTAGCTATAGTAAGGGCGTGATAGGAAAGCCGCCGGCCCCCAGGTGCAGATCGTAAAAAGTCGGCACCACCCAGAACCTTCACGTCAACTGTCCTCTGTTTCGAATTGCTGCCGCCCTCAGCTCTGTAACTGCCTCACGAACTCTTTTTGTGTTGCCTGTGTCAGTGGTTTATTAACTGATTAATAACAGTAATTGTACTTGTACCTGAACGCATTACGCAATCGAAATGTTTGTTAAATGTTTTGATAGTCATTTTTGTTCTACTTACTGCGTTTCATTACAACAGTCTTAATATAATACCACATTTCTTGCTACAAATAAGTACCACATTTGAAGATGATTGTAACGCTCATTCAAAAATCCACATTACTTACATGTCAAAATTTACGCCGCAGCAGCTGATCGGATTTGTCGCGCATGCCCTTGAGTTGTCGACACTGGATGACAAACAGTATATTATCATTCCCCCTCTCACATCCTCTAACTCCGCTGTTGCGTCGCTGCCTACCCCTCTGGCCGAGAGGTGAGGGACCAGTTTTAATTAGCTCACGGCCGAACTGACCAACGTCATTTAAAATTAGACATCTCTTAAAACATAACTGTCGCTCTTAAGTATTTTTGTTTGTTAGTGATCAGGAAAATTACACTCTTAAGAATGTGAAAGGGTGGCAGGACGTCAAACGGACCGATTTGGAGCAGAAAAGGCACCACATAACATTTTAATTTTCACTGTTTATACTTTTGCAAATAAATCCATAAGACTTTGTCAGCATGACCAGGAAGGAAGGATTGAGGATTCACACTCATAGCAGTGGAAGTTCAAAATCATCACAAAATAATTTTTTTAAGTGGAAAATCTCATCATTTTTTCCCTTTCTATTGATTGCATTTGTTGCTATAAGTGGACATTTCTTCATAAATAAGAGAGGTTGTTCGTGAATTTTGCACAGCATACAAACCTTACTTACAGGTGTGTGAAAGTCTAGCATTTTTCAAGTCTGTTAAAAGCTGTGGGAAAGAATGAGATACTGAAACTTCCTGGCAGATTAAAACTGTACGCCGGACCCAGAGTCGAACTCGGGACCTTTGCCTTTCGCGATCAAGTGCTCTACCCACTGAGCTACCCAAGCACGACTCAGGCTCAGTCCTCACAACTTTAATTCCGCTAGTACCTCGTCTCCTACTTTTCAAACTTCACAGAATCTCTCCTGCGAACCTTGTAGAACTAGCACTCATGGAAGAAAGGATACTGCAGAGACATGGCTTAGCCACAGACTAGGGGATGTTTCCAGAATGAGATTTTCACTCCGCGGCGTTGATAATGAATTATAAAATTTGAGTTTTTCTGAACATGAAGTTTAAAATATTAAAGCCCATTCATTTTTTCATACATTAAATAAATTTTTGAATTTTATATCCCTTTATGTATAGTTACAATGCTGTGCAAAATTCATTGAAGAATCTGTCTTATTTGATGAAGGGATGTGTACCTATACTAACAAAGGCAGCGAATAGTAAGTGAAATAATGATGAAATTCCATATGTAAAATAATTATTTTTTATGTTGTTGAACTTCCACTGCTAAGAGTAAGAATCCTGAATCCTTCCTGGTCATGCTCACTACGTTTTCTGAATTTATTTGAAAAAGTATACACGGTGGAAATTAAAATGTCCTGTGGTGCCTCTCCTGTTCCAAGTCGGCCCGTTTGACCTCTCACCCCTCCTTAAAGGTAGCTGACGTGCTCGTATTCGGGTGTTAGTTACGAGATACGTATTATTATAAAATATGACTGAGAACCACGGACCGCACAAATTATTGGTTGGGGCCGTTTGTGGCCCACGGCCCGCATTTTCACGACCACCGCAGTAGACGCAGGCAGCTGAGGTGCACAAATTCCTTTCTGACGGAAAGGGCTGGTGGCATGAAGGACATCAGACTATCCTCTACCACTAACGTCGCCAAATCTAAAAATTAAAATGACGACTCCGTCAAGATACGGTGTAAAGAACGGGGAGAAGAAGTGAGTGTTGTGTGCGGCTTCGTACACAGCGCTAAAGTGAGGTGAGCTACAGAGGGTTGCGCCAGCTGTCGTCGTAGGTTTGGACGGGAGCATCAATGATTAGGGAACAAGATAACACAATAAAAGGAATATTTACTTAACCCTCATTTATCCAAGTGACGCTGACATCCGGTACCTGTACAACACAAGGCATGCGTAACCCTGCGTGCTCGAATTAAAAACTTTAACCGTTGCACCTCTCTACCAAAACGTCATCAATGAAGTCACACATTTAGCTGGATACTTTTGGTAATAAGCGTAGATGTGAAACAGAGAAACTTTTCCAACTCCAAGAAATACTGCATTTACCTACTGGTCTATATTCATGTATCTGTCTTCAGCTATCATCATGTCATGTGAGAAAAATGGGAGTTGGGTTTCACATGATCGATGTTTTCGGAATCCGTGTTGGTTAGCATGTAGGTCATACTGTTCGAGATATCTCATTATGTTTACGATATGTTCATCGATGTCACGGATATTGGACGGTCGTTTTGTCGATCACTTCTCCAACCCCTCTTGTAAACAGGTGTGACCTGTGCTTTCTTCCAACTAATGGTCGCACTTTTGTTTTCGATGGATCTACTGTAGAGTTTAGTTGATACAGTAGCTAACTCATCCGCAAATTCACTACAGAGTCTGACAGGGATTCCTTTGGGGCTCGGAGCTCGGTTCAGCTTTATCCATCGCATATGTTTCTAAACACCACTAACACTAACACATATTTCGCTCATCTTTTCAGTGGCACGAGAATTAAATTGGGGCAGTTCTTCTTGCTTTTCATTTGTAAAGGAACTTCTTAAAACTTCTTTCACCTTTTACTTTGCTACCATCAGTTTCTGTTCCTATCCCATTCTCGAGTCACTGGTCATTAACTCTGGTGCACTAACAGACTTTACATACAGTCAGAATTTATTTGAGCTTTCTGGTAAATCATTTACAATATTCTGCTACAGCAGATCTTAAAGGCTTCACACATTCCTCTCTGGACAGCGAAAAGCTTTCCATTCAGCACCTCGCTATCTATAGCCCTATGCTTTGTTTTACGTCTATTACACAACAGTCAGTGTTTCTTTAGAAGTGACTGTGTACGAGGGGGATTGCTCCCATCATGGGCTGATCTATTGTGTACATATCTGTCCAGTGTGCGGTCAACTATTCTTTTAAATTTGACCCATAGTTCTATATATACACTTGTTTTAGCTGTCCTCTGTATTTGTTAATCATTGTTGTCACAATTGTCTCATGGTCACTGATACCAGTTTCTGTGCGGACATCCTCAAAGAGGTCCGGTTTATTTGTTGCCATTAGATCTAATATATTTCCATAGCGGTGGGGCTTTTGTTGAGATTGTGCATTATGTCATTATCTGTTCCATGCTGCAGTATCTTCAGGCGCGTTAATAATCTCTTGTTTAATTTTCAACCTTAAATTATTGTCTTTATTAAACCAGGTGCCCAGGTACTACTCAGAGATTTCCGCTTCAGCGAACTGCAAATCTTAAACTTGTAGTGGGTCTCCATTCACGTCTTCCTGGACATCGTTGTCACTTCCGTCTTCTCAGCGTTGGTTTTCAGGACGACTTCCATTTCGTTTTGGGCTCTATCTCTATAATCTCAGCTTCCGAATCTGACAGGGCTGCGATGTCATCTACTTATGCATTTTTCACGGTTCTGTCCATTTAAATCTTAATTCTTACGTAGAAATTATGTGATCAAAATTAATAGAACTTGTACTGGAAGTGCTGCAGTGTAGCAAGATGTTGTCAAGTGAGTCATGGTATCCTCTAGATTTATTGAATGCCGAATATGTTATGACGAACGTCCGTTAATTATTTAGTGGAAGATAAGACAAAAATGCAGCATATCCCGCAGAGAGGCGTTTCAATAACTGGGCCAATGAACTCAGTACGCCACGCGCGACAAATCAAAAATATTAAGCTGACAATGTTAAACAGTGTTGTTGTCGCATGCGTACCGACATCCGCCTAGCTGTCCGACTAGATCGGAGAGTTCCTAGCAAACAGTACACCACTCACTCTTAATGGAGAAAAATCTCCAGACGTAAAAGTAACTTGAGGCGTACCCAAAGTGACCGATATCAGTCCACTACTTTTGACAACATACATAGATGAGTTAGTGAATAACCCTGAATGTTCTGCGATAGTTTCCGCAGAGAATGCTGTTATATATCGAGACCTTACTGCGCTAGAAAACTTTATGGAAATGAGCGAAGACGGCGATTGCCAGTTGAGTCTCAGGATAAAGAAATAATTGTGAATAAATGGGCTGTAAGACCCATTGTTGTTTGATTACACGGGTGAAGACTACTCACTGGAAGTAGCCACATCACTAAAATATATAGGAAAGGCGTACGGAGTGACTGAAAGAACAACAACGACATAAAACCCATCGCATGTAAAGCAGATGCCAAACTGGCCTTCGTTGAAGGAATCCTCAGGAAATCTAGCCCAGACACGAAGGAGGTAGTCTCGTAAGCCTCTTCTGCCAACATCTGAATACTGATCGTCAGTATCGGATCCATTCCAGACAAGATTCATAAATAAAGTAGAGAAGATGCAAGGAAGAGCAGCCACGTTTCGTTGCAGGTTCTTTTAGTAAACACGAAAGCGTCACAGACACGAATCATCCAAACTACTGCTTCCTCCTCCGTGTATCTCCCGGAAAGACTATGAAAATAAAATAAGAGATCTTCGAACTCACATGGGAGGTCTACCAACAATGTTTCTTCCAGTAAACTAGTCGCCACTTGCCCAGGAACGGAAGGAAGTTAAAATGGTACACAACCTACCCTCCGCCACTTGCCGTAAGATACCTTGCTGACTGTAGACTATGTAATCATTTCTATTACTGTACTTACAAAACCTTTGTACTACTTCGAATATTATGTCTTATGTGTCACCTGTTCTCATGGCTAATCCCACAAACAAATGTAGTCTTTTCTCTTTCCCTTATCACTATTAGTATTTCAGTTTATATATGAAAGAAGGAAGTACAAAAACGCTAAGGGAAATTCAGAAATACAGAAATACAAGTCGCAGAGGAATGAAATAAACAAGAAGTGCAGAGAAGCTGGGACGTAACGGCTACATGAAAAACGTGAAGTACTCGAAAAAGATTTGGAAAGGACTGACTCAGCATATATGAAAGTATAAATAACCTACGGTGAAATTAAAAGCAAGGCTGGTAACATTAAGAGTGCAACGGAGATTCCAAATGCAGAGGGGAGAGCGGATAGATGGAAAGAGTACACTGAATACCTCTATGAGGGCGAAGATCTGTCTGATGTGATAGAAACAGGTGTAGATGTAGAAGAGGTAGGGTATACACTATTAGAATCAGAATTTAAAAAGACTTTGGAGGAATTACGATCAAAAAAGGCAGAAGGGGCAGATAACGTTCCATCAGAATCTCTAAGGTCATTGGGGGAAGTGCCAACAAAACGACTGTTCACTACATCATCCACACAACTCCGAAGTTCGCAAGATCTGACAAGTAGCAAAATTATCGCACAATCAGTTTAACAGCTCATGCGACCAAGTTTCTTACAAGAATAATATTTAGAAGAATGGAAAAGAAAATTGAAGATGTATCAGATGACGATCAGTTTGGCTTTAGCAAAGGTAAAGGCACAAGAGCGGCAATTCTGACGTTGCGGTTGATAATGGAAGCAAGCCTAAAGAAAAATCAAGACATGTTCATAGGATTTGTTGACTGTAAAAAGGGTTCGAGAATGTAAAATGGTGCAATATGTTCAAAATTCTGAGAAAAATAGGGGTAAACTGTGGGGATAGACGAGTAATATACAATACGTACAAGAGCCAAAGAGGAATTATAAGAGCGGACGACCAGTTGCTCAGATTACAAAGGGAGTAACGCAGGGATTTAGTCTTTGGCCCCTACTGTTCAATCTGTACATGGAAGAAGTCATGATAGAAATAAAAGGAAGGTCCAAGAGTGGAAACAAAATTCAAAGTGAAAGGAAAATCAAAGATCCGATTCGCTGATGACATTGTCGTCCTGAGTGAAAGTGAAGAAGAATTACATGATCTGCTGAATTGAGTAAACAGTCTAAAGAGTACAGAATATGGATTGAGAGTAAATCGAAGAAAGACGAAAGTAACGAGAAGAATTATGAATGAGAACAGCGACGAACTTAACATTAGACTAGTTGTTCACGAAGTAGATTAAGTTAAGGAATTCTTCTACCTAGGCAGCAAAATAACCAATGACGTACGGAGCAAGAAGGGCACCAAATGCAGATTAGTACTGACAAAACGGGGAGTCCTGGACAAGAGTAGTCTACTAATATCAAACATTGGCCTTAATTTAAGGAAGAAGTTTCTGATGATGTACGTTTGGAGCACAGCATTGTATGGTAGTGGAATATGGACTGTGCGAAAACCATTGAGATGTGATGCTACAGACGAATGTTGAAAATTAGGTGGCCTGATAAGGTAAAGAATGAGGAGGTTCTGCACAGAACCGGAGAGAAAAAGAGTATGTGAGAAACACTGACAAGAAGAAGTGACAGGATGTTAGAACATCTGTTAAGACACCAGTGACTGACTTCCATGGTACTAGAGGGAGCTATAGAGGAAGACATAGATCGAAATACATCCAACAAATAATTGAGGACTTATGCTGCAAGTGCTACCCCGAGATGAAGAGGTTGGCAGAGGAGAAGAATTAGTGGCAGGGCACATCAAAGCAGTCGGAAGACTGATGACTCAATAAATATATATACTTCACCCACATTTGGTTTCCATCAGTTTTATACTCCGGTCAGTAAGAACATTATGACCACCGACCTACTACCGATATAAGCTCGTCAGACGGTAGCAGCGTCAGCTGGCGAGAAGTGAGTACTTCTCAGACACACTTACGGTGCATGTGGCATCAGTGAGCGTGCTGTCTGCGTGTAGAGTGGGGAAGGCATATGACCTATCTCAGTTTCAGTGTGCATACTGTGATGGCCCAGAGGCTCGGCACGAGCATTTGGAAACTTACACGACTTGGGTGTTCGAGGAGTGCTATGGTGAGGATCTTCAACACATCACGAAGCAGTGCTGAAACCACGTCCAGACATCGTGGGGTTGGGCGGCCACGGTTACAGATGTTGCATGTCGTAGGCTGGACTAAATGGTAAAAATAGGAGAGCCGGTGTACTGTGGCGGAAAAAACTGGGCAGAGTGCAAGTATTCTGAGCACGCAGTGCACCGAACACTCCTAACGATGAGCCTCCACAGCCGACGACCCATAGGTGTGCCAATGTTAACACCACGACAGTGGCAGCTGCAACTGAAATGTGCACGTGACCATCGTCACTAGACGTTGACGCACTGGCAGAGCGTTACATAGCCTGACGAATCATGATACCCTCTTCATCATGGAACGGCGCGGATCTGTCGTCTTCCAGGCCAACAGCTCCATGCAGGACAGAGGTAAGCTCTGGGGAACATTCACGTGGGTATGCATGCTTACAGTGGAACTCTTGCATGGAACCGTGAAGGCCAAGGCTGCAGTCCACATATACCCTTTCACGACGATCATGTCTCCTGATGGCAGTGTCGTTTTTCAACAAGATAATGCGCCATGCCACAAGGCGAGGAGTGTGATGGAGTGGTTAGAAGAACACGGTGGTGAGTTCCAATTGATATGCTGGCCCTCCATCTCTTCAGATCTGAACCCAATCGAACACATATCGGACGTGATTGAATGTGAAGTCCGAGAGCATCGCTCCCTCCCCGGAATTTTCATAAATTAGGTGACGCTTGTATGCAGATGTGGTGCCAGCTCTCTCCACGGACCTACGAAGGCCCCATTGCTTCTAGGCCATTGTGCGTCGCCACTGTTGTCCTTGCCAAAGGTAGACATATAGGTTGTTAGGTAAATGGTGGTAATGTTCTGGCTGATCAGTGGATGTATCGAGGTCTTTTCGAAGTTATATTTGAACCTGTAACAAGTCACTCTTTCCCATAACCTAGAATCAGTCTGCACCTGTGACTTCGATGTGGGAACGAGAATCTCAGTGTAGCCTTATCACAGGTTTTTCCACAGCGGTGCTCACAAGCTCGCTTACTGGTTCTCTGGTGATCACACACTACATACACCGACTGAACTAAGCTGCGCCTGACACGACCGCCTCCAGATCTCTCCAGCCAGTATTCGAAGTTCGCCCGTCACATGCTGACTTTTGCCAGTACCTTCCAGCTGCTTCATTCAAGCTCTCCAGCATAGTTTGCTCGACAAGCATTGCTTGGAAAAAGGGAATTCTGGAGAAGCTGTTGAACTACAGCGTAGGTGTCTATTTCCAGAAACATTCTTTCTTCTGTAAGTGATGGACCAGCAAGGGAAGCAGGACACCTTGCCTGAAGCAGCACGGAGGTACCGGCATAAGTGAATCGGTGGGCAGTGATTGTCAGTTATGTCTGCATAGAGTGAGCCACACAGCCGAGCACTCGGTACTGCGGCCCTCGACAAGAGTCTATCAACATTTAACTGTACATTACATGAGCACGAATTTTACTCAGTGAGAGTCACAAGTTGGGACAGATTTCTAGGTGTCCACGAACATCAGAGCGATTTGGCTTGATGTCTTGACGGAAACCTACCCAATCCGTGCCTGGAATTGTAAGATTAAAATCAGCAGTATAACATTATATGAAGTGTGTAATTTTGAAGCTGAAATGATTTCCATTTGAAATGTTGTTGTTATTGTGGTCTTCAATCTTAAACTAGTTTGATGCAGCTCTCCATGCTGCTGAATCCCGACCAAGCCTCTTCATCTCCGAATAACTACTGCAACCTAATCTTTCACAGCCTGCTTACTGTATTCACCTCTTAGTCTCCCTCTACGATTTTTAACCCCTTTACTTCCCTCCAATAATAAACTGGTGATTCCTTGTGTGGTGTGCATACTGTAAGACCCTCGCTACACACACCATCAGATTATTTGACTTGTCACACTAACGAAGTAGGTGAGTGTCAGCAATATGTCTTGTGGTCTTATCGTGGCGTGTTTATCTTCTGCCGTTAGGTCAGATGATAGAAATGCCACTTGCAAGCTTAGAGTAGCAGATTGACGGTGAGCAACTTTAAACAGAACCTGATTATTTTTCACACACATTTATTAAAATAATAAAAAGCATAGACATTACGTAACTTGATTCTGGATGCTGTTTACAATTGACATTCTGAAGTTCCTTTGGTCTTGGTACGTTAATCTTATTCTCGCCTATCTCTGATACTTGACAAAGTGTCTATTCATCTATCTTTATGGCTATGTACAGGAATATGATAATCTTATTAGGCGCAGACTGAAACTTGACTATAGACTGGTACAGACTAATGTAGACTGGTGCATACTGATGCAGACTGACTAATCGGAGGTCTGTACACTCATTATAATTCCTCACGCATTCAGGTATCACTGCGCAAGTATGATCCATGAGGAGAAAAGGTTCTAAGTTAGCAGCAATCTGATTGGCTGCGTTACATATTAATATGCGGATCAGCGGGAGCGGACTTTGGTCCGTCTCTAAGGCAGCACCACCTCGTAGTGTGGAGACGGGCGAGGGCTGCGCCTGCGCTGTTGTGCTTGGTGGGGCACACTCTAGTGGGAAAGTTGGGTACGCGCTGACTGCGCGGAACTATGTTCACAACACCTTGATTTCTCAGAATCTGTCCTATCAACCGATCCCTTCTTTTAGTCGAGTTGTGTCCCAAATTTCTTTTCTCTCCAGTCCTATTCAGTACCGCTCCATTAGTTACCTGAAGTAGCTGTCTTCAGTATTCTTCTGTAGCACCAGTTAGAAAAATTTTATTCTCTTCTTGTCTAAACTTCTTATCGTCAATGTTTCACTTCCACACTTCGCTACACTCCATACAAATACTTTCAGAAAAGACGTCCTAACACTCAAATAAATATTCGATGTTAACCAAATAATTTTTGTGTCATTGCAAGGCCACACTTTATATCCTTTCTGCTAAAGCCATCATCAGCTATTTTGTTGCTTGAATAGCAAAAGTCATCTATTACTTCGTTTCTTGTTTCCTAATCTAATAAACTTAGCATCACCTGATTTAACTGAGTTACATTCTATTATCCTCGTTTTACTTTTGTTGATGTTCATCATATACCCACGTCTGAAGACACTGTCCTTTCTGTTCAGCTGCTCTTCCAAGCCGTTTGCTGACAGAATTACGATGTATCGGCAGATGTCAATGTTTTTATTTCTTCTACCTGAACATTAATTTCTTCTCCATTTTTTTTTTGTTTCCTTTACTGCTTGCTCATTATAGAGATTGAATGACACCAACGATAAGCTACAACACTGTCTGACTCCCTTCTCAACGACTGTTTTTGTTTTCATGCTCCTCCACTCTTACAATTGCTGTCTGGTTTCTGCACAAGTTGTAAATGGCCTTTCGCTCTCTGAATTTTATCACTGCCACTTTCAGAATTTTTAAAAAATTCCAGTCAACATTGTGAAAAAATTTCTTTACGTTTAGGAATGCTCTAGATGGTTTGCCTATCCTTAACTTCTCTTCTAGGGTAATTCGTAGGGTCAGTATTTGTTTAGCATGTGCTCACATTTCTTCAGAATCCAAATTAATCTCTGAAGTCGGATTCTACCAGTTTTTCCATTCTCCTGTAGAGAATTCGTGTTTCTATTTTGCAACCATGAGTTATTATACTGGTACTTTATAACAATCACAAATATATGTGAAGATGATATCTGTTTTTTCGGACATGTCCGAAAGAACAGATACTATCGGTGACCACACAGTTTGTTAGAATGAAATTACACTGAGATGAACACCACTACCTGCATACAGGCGTTGATGTAAGTCAATGGGGACAGTTTAAAATGTGGGCCCCGACTCGGACTCGGACTCGAACCCGGGATCTCCTGCTTACATGGCAGACGCTGTATCCACCTGAGCCACTGAGGACCCAGAGGATAGTGCGACTGGCACGACCCATTTGCGGTCGGTTGACGTGGTGAAGTGATGCTGGGCCTGGACTTCAGTGACGTAACTTTAATTCGATATGGTACCATGGTACTATACGTTTTAATTTTTAATGTTGACTGTGCTTTACTCTGGCATGTTATAGTAATTTTATGCCTCTGAAAAACGCTAGATTATTCTAGCCGAAACCTAGGTAAAGACCAGAAAATTTTCGCAACTGAGGCGGATTTTCCAATATATTACAATGAAGAATTAAAATGGAATCGTTTTTCAATGTGTATTCAGTGGAGAGAAGAGTACTACTTTCATCGTTTCAGGTGCTCTAAAGATGAGAAGGAAACTGCATACCGTATTTCATGTCTTAATTCTAGCATATATTACGTTTAGTCAACTAGAATTTGGATAAATCAGGCTTATCTACAACAAATTTGAACGAATTATACATATTTCAACCTTAATATCACTTCTAATCATCCTTGCAGTAAACTTGACTTTTTCTGTTTAAAACAAATGAGATAGATCAGTTAAATGATACATCAACACAGCACAAATAAATCTTTTGTTTGACAGAAATGAAGTAAATTTATTAATTAATTTGTTGACACTGTTAATACCTGCAGCCATTATTTCACATTTGGTGTTTCAGTTATGTTCACCATGTGCATAATAGTAAATATTATTAATCTTCTGCAACAGAATATTTTGTTTTTAACCAAACATGTCGTAGCTACTAATATTAAGTATCATCTGTAGTCAATGAAATAAATGATAAATGTTTGATTTTGTACTGTTTCATATGAGTTATATGGTATTTCCCTGTGCATATTTAGGCTATTTAACTATTTACAGCTACACAGTTGTTATTTATCATTACCACACTATCATGTTACCTGTTGTTTTCCTATACCCACTGTCAAACTACACTTAATTGGAAATTCATACTTTGATCATCCAATATCTACACAAGAGCAGGGGTACACAAAAAGAATAGCAAATACAGAAGATAAGTGATGTTATAAAAATGTGTGCAGTTAAAGAATTATTTCTATTTTATAGTTTACTTATGATGCCTATGCAAATAACTAAAACATGTTTGATTGAAACATGGCTATGTACAGGAATATGATAATCTTATTAGGCGCAGACTGAAACTTGACTATAGACTGGTACAGACTAATGTAGACTGGTGCATACTGATGCAGACTGACTAATCGGAGGTCTGTACACTCATTATAATTCCTCACGCATTCAGGTATCACTGCGCAAGTATGATCCATGAGGAGAAAAGGTTCTAAGTTAGCAGCAATCTGATTGGCTGCGTTACATATTAATATGCGGATCAGCGGGAGCGGACTTTGGTCCGTCTCTAAGGCAGCACCACCTCGTAGTGTGGAGACGGGCGAGGGCTGCGCCTGCGCTGTTGTGCTTGGTGGGGCACACTCTAGTGGGAAAGTTGGGTACGCGCTGACTGCGCGGAACTATGTTCACAACACCTTGATTTCTCAGAATCTGTCCTATCAACCGATCCCTTCTTTTAGTCGAGTTGTGTCCCAAATTTCTTTTCTCTCCAGTCCTATTCAGTACCGCTCCATTAGTTACCTGAAGTAGCTGTCTTCAGTATTCTTCTGTAGCACCAGTTAGAAAAATTTTATTCTCTTCTTGTCTAAACTTCTTATCGTCAATGTTTCACTTCCACACTTCGCTACACTCCATACAAATACTTTCAGAAAAGACGTCCTAACACTCAAATAAATATTCGATGTTAACCAAATAATTTTTGTGTCATTGCAAGGCCACACTTTATATCCTTTCTGCTAAAGCCATCATCAGCTATTTTGTTGCTTGAATAGCAAAAGTCATCTATTACTTCGTTTCTTGTTTCCTAATCTAATAAACTTAGCATCACCTGATTTAACTGAGTTACATTCTATTATCCTCGTTTTACTTTTGTTGATGTTCATCATATACCCACGTCTGAAGACACTGTCCTTTCTGTTCAGCTGCTCTTCCAAGCCGTTTGCTGACAGAATTACGATGTATCGGCAGATGTCAATGTTTTTATTTCTTCTACCTGAACATTAATTTCTTCTCCATTTTTTTTTTGTTTCCTTTACTGCTTGCTCATTATAGAGATTGAATGACACCAACGATAAGCTACAACACTGTCTGACTCCCTTCTCAACGACTGTTTTTGTTTTCATGCTCCTCCACTCTTACAATTGCTGTCTGGTTTCTGCACAAGTTGTAAATGGCCTTTCGCTCTCTGAATTTTATCACTGCCACTTTCAGAATTTTTAAAAAATTCCAGTCAACATTGTGAAAAAATTTCTTTACGTTTAGGAATGCTCTAGATGGTTTGCCTATCCTTAACTTCTCTTCTAGGGTAATTCGTAGGGTCAGTATTTGTTTAGCATGTGCTCACATTTCTTCAGAATCCAAATTAATCTCTGAAGTCGGATTCTACCAGTTTTTCCATTCTCCTGTAGAGAATTCGTGTTTCTATTTTGCAACCATGAGTTATTATACTGGTACTTTATAACAATCACAAATATATGTGAAGATGATATCTGTTTTTTCGGACATGTCCGAAAGAACAGATACTATCGGTGACCACACAGTTTGTTAGAATGAAATTACACTGAGATGAACACCACTACCTGCATACAGGCGTTGATGTAAGTCAATGGGGACAGTTTAAAATGTGGGCCCCGACTCGGACTCGGACTCGAACCCGGGATCTCCTGCTTACATGGCAGACGCTGTATCCACCTGAGCCACTGAGGACCCAGAGGATAGTGCGACTGGCACGACCCATTTGCGGTCGGTTGACGTGGTGAAGTGATGCTGGGCCTGGACTTCAGTGACGTAACTTTAATTCGATATGGTACCATGGTACTATACGTTTTAATTTTTAATGTTGACTGTGCTTTACTCTGGCATGTTATAGTAATTTTATGCCTCTGAAAAACGCTAGATTATTCTAGCCGAAACCTAGGTAAAGACCAGAAAATTTTCGCAACTGAGGCGGATTTTCCAATATATTACAATGAAGAATTAAAATGGAATCGTTTTTCAATGTGTATTCAGTGGAGAGAAGAGTACTACTTTCATCGTTTCAGGTGCTCTAAAGATGAGAAGGAAACTGCATACCGTATTTCATGTCTTAATTCTAGCATATATTACGTTTAGTCAACTAGAATTTGGATAAATCAGGCTTATCTACAACAAATTTGAACGAATTATACATATTTCAACCTTAATATCACTTCTAATCATCCTTGCAGTAAACTTGACTTTTTCTGTTTAAAACAAATGAGATAGATCAGTTAAATGATACATCAACACAGCACAAATAAATCTTTTGTTTGACAGAAATGAAGTAAATTTATTAATTAATTTGTTGACACTGTTAATACCTGCAGCCATTATTTCACATTTGGTGTTTCAGTTATGTTCACCATGTGCATAATAGTAAATATTATTAATCTTCTGCAACAGAATATTTTGTTTTTAACCAAACATGTCGTAGCTACTAATATTAAGTATCATCTGTAGTCAATGAAATAAATGATAAATGTTTGATTTTGTACTGTTTCATATGAGTTATATGGTATTTCCCTGTGCATATTTAGGCTATTTAACTATTTACAGCTACACAGTTGTTATTTATCATTACCACACTATCATGTTACCTGTTGTTTTCCTATACCCACTGTCAAACTACACTTAATTGGAAATTCATACTTTGATCATCCAATATCTACACAAGAGCAGGGGTACACAAAAAGAATAGCAAATACAGAAGATAAGTGATGTTATAAAAATGTGTGCAGTTAAAGAATTATTTCTATTTTATAGTTTACTTATGATGCCTATGCAAATAACTAAAACATGTTTGATTGAAACATAAAAATTATTCATATGTGAAAGTTCATTGATATTTACTCTCATACACATAATGAAAATAATTTATTAATATTGTTTTAACTAAATATTGCCTTTTCTGACAGACAAATGTATACTGCATTTTCCATTTTTAACTTCTTATTTTTTTAAAAAAAACAATGATCTCAAGGATGTGTAGATAATGGTTTAACAATGTATCAACAGTTGTATTATATGATAATATACTAGTAAATCCAATGAAACATAGCTCAGCATTCTCTTTGAGAGGTAGGATTCAGTTCTGAGATAAAATCAAGCAGATAATTTCAATAAACCAGGAAGTTGTAATTATTATAGCTTTTAATTTCTTTGCAAGAATTATACAACCATAAATTGTAAGTTCGTATGTGATCAGCTCTGAAAAACAACCAGAGAAAATTATTTTTATGGTGAGGAAAGTATACAACATTAAGGAATATTGTATCATGTGTTCAGTATTGTTTGCTGGAGCTGTAGACTTTGCATTTCATATTTGACATACAAAGTACTTGTTTTAGAACGGTCTATATTTTTCTGAAATCCAGTATTCCACATATATGGAATCTTATCTGAAGTGGATAACAAAGCCCTGAAATTAAAAATATCTGTAATGCCCTGAGACTAATGTTTAACTACTCGCATAAGAAGAGTTATAAAGTCGATACTACAATTATCACCTTATGGTTGGCGTTCAGCATTTCACTACATAATTTTAATGCCATTTCCAAGATGAGAGCGTCAAATAGGTGAGTACTTGTACCCATGTACCCAAGTTGGAGCATTTTGTACCTTCTTTGACCACATTCACTTTTGTTAAAAGTTTCATATTATTATTACAGCAAATTGCTGGATCAGCTTTCAGTGGTTTCAAGAAGTGGAAATGTACAGAAAAATTTCACTTATGCTACCATATATTTCTTCAGCGTGGTTCATCTTATTAATTCTTAGCTCATTGTATAGTGTGATGCTCATGTGCTAACATGAACTTCTGCCAGCGCGACTTTCGTTACAGCTTCAGGTGGGCGAGAGCGACCACAGTGTTTTTGACATCCACAATGTAATAAGATACGAGTTTCATTCAGGTGTTGCAGGTAGACAGGTACTGTGCAGCTACATCTGAGAATGGGTCTCACATCAGAATAACACGTGGTGTTAAGTCTCAAAGCAACTGCTATCTTCTATTAACACTGTATAATAAGCAGGAAGACTGTGTAGAGTAATTATCGTAAGACTTTTTGAGTGTACATCTACTCACTCAACACAACAGTACACGCATTACTGAGCTTTCCATTGCTATTCGTTCCTCACCAGGGCTGAACAGCAACTGTGATCAATATCTTGCCACCACTTCTGGAAATGAATATTTTTCGTCTTATTTGATTACTTGTTACCTTTTTCGTTTTCACACGACTTAGCCACTCCTTATGCAGAATCACAATATTTATCTTGAGAATAAATCTTTAAGCATAAATGACTCTACAAATTTGTATTGTACAAGCCTTGTGCGTCATTCAACTCTGATTCAAACATGCATTGAAGTAATGTACTTTTGTTGTTAAATACTTTTAATTTGCTGTGTATGCAAATATTACAGCAGTGCTACAATTTCGTTCAGTATATTATTACAGAGAGCACTCTGTGTACTGTTTAAAACAGTAATGAAACGTAATTGAAGCATATCGAGAGATAAAACGAAGTCTACGGCATTCCAAGGCTCACAGCGTTTATGATGCAAACTGATGTTAAAAGATTATTGAACAAGTTAACAACTTCAGATTCTTGGGCTGTGACATAATGAAAAGTGGATAATGAAAAAAATATTTAGAGATTTAATGTGATGTATGGTGCTATCAAAAGTACGAAAGGACACCATGCTACAATTTTATAAAGTTATTGCAGTTCACTATGGAATGTATGAGAGAGAAAAGTGAACTATGACTCTAGCACACATTATCCGACTCCAAGCAGCCGACATGAGATTTTTGAGAACAGTCCAGGCAGTAACAAGACGAGGCGAATGAAAAAACTAGATCATCTGGAGAAGTGTAGGAATTTACAATTTAAATGAAAGGATTAAGGAATGGAAAGAACATATAGAAAGAATGAGGGATGAAAGTGGTGCAAAACAACTGCTGCAATATATTTCTAGAGGAAGAATGAAATTTGGTGACTCAACAGAAGATGAGTGAATCAGAAGTCGAGAAGGACCAATTGGTCTAATGCTTGAGGGAGACCATGGAGAAAAGAGAGAGACTCTATATTGTACTCAGATCTATACTCCCACGCAAGGAACAATGGTCTTCGTTTTTAGGGAATGTAAAAATTCATTAACTGTAAATCGAAAAACTATGGCACTATTTGAAATAATTACCTATGTGGAAGATTTCTGCACTAAAAAGAAACATATTTCTTACTTTTGTTGCCTTTTTCTTGTCACTCTTCATTTTCTATCCCTAAGTACACAGAGTTCGGTTCGATACTGAGTACATTGTAGACTTAGAGTCTTCTCAGCCGAGATGGTAGTGGAGCAATGGACGGACTCGGAACCAGAAACATTTAGAAGGGTGGGATTTTATGTTCCATCGTTTGTGTTACAATCCTACGAAACCTGTGCGGAAACCTTGATCACAACCGAGGTATGGGAACTACTGGGTGATGAAAAAGTCAGTATAAATTTGAAAACTTAATAAACCACGGAATAATGTAGATAGAGAGGTAAAAATTGACACACAAGCTTAGAATGACGTGGGGTTTTATTAGAACAAAAAAAGTATTGCTAGATGCGTGAGAGGTCTCTTGCGCGCGTCGTTTGGTGATGATTGTGTGCTCAGCCGCCACTTCCGTCATGCTTGGCCTCCCAGGTCCCCAGACCTCAGTCCGTGCGATTATTGGCTTTGGGGTTACCTGAAGTCGCAAGTGTATCGCGATCGACCGACATCTCTAAGGATGCTGAAAAACAACATCCGACGTCAATGTGTCACCATAACTCCGGACATGCTTTATAGTGCTGTTCACAGCTATGGTTGAGGAATTATGGTGGACATATTGAGCATTTCCTGTGAAGAACATCACCTTTACTTTGTCATACTTCGTTGTGCTAATTATTGCTATTCTGATCAGATGAAGCGCCATCTGTCGGACACTTTTTTGAACTTTTGTATTTTTTTTTCTAATAAAACCTCATGTCATTCCCAGTATGTGTGTCAATTTGTACCTCTATATCTACATTATTCCGTGATTTATTCAGTTTTCAAATTTATGCTGACTTTTTGATCACCCGGTATATCCAGTTTAACAATCAGACATTATGTCTCAGATAAAATATATATACATATACATCTGACGTATGTGTCTACAGACTGAAATCCATGACTCGCTCTGTATGTACAGTGTGCCTATGTCGCTACCGATCGCAGCCGATGCGATGGATAGCGATCATTGTATTTGGATTATTTATTACTTTTTTACTTTGAATTCCCTGTTGAAAGGAACAGAGCGATTCTCTATGAGGCCTATTGCAAAGTCGCGGTTTTTTCTTCTGTCAAACGTCCCAGTATCAAACAGAGGAATTCTCAACTGGGAAAAATATGTTTCCCACGCATTTAAAACGAGATGATACGCTGAATGACTAGTGAAATCTGTTTATGTGTACTTCCGAAACATCACACGATGGAATGCAAAGCATTCTTTAGACACATGCTCAATCACACCAACAGCATTCTTCAGAATCGACTGCGTTCACGCAATTGTTCCTCTACTATAGATAAGTGTATAGAATTTTCGCAACAGGAACTACGGTTATTCACTGTGCCGGGACCAGGACTTTTACAAAACGAAACCGAAGTTGTTCCGCAAAGGCGCTAACCTGTGAAGTTCTCGAGGTACTTGTTATGTCGGTTTTAATTTGACGTTTTTCTCCTGCCCTCGAAATAAGACCCGCAGCACTAGTTTCGAGAAGAGGTAGAGTGCTGATATGACGCAGCACAACGCAGCCAGCACGAAGGCGGCGACATCTATGAGCAGGTACTGGTACCAGGCGAGGTCCACCGCGGCGGACCTGAGATGCGGCGCCCCCCGGTGCCTGATGACATACTCCACCCAGTACACCGCCTCCTCCAGCGGCGGCCGGGGGCGGTCCCGGAACAGCTGCGACCGGTGCTTGGCGCGTTCGCGGAACCTGCAACAGAAACAACGAACTGAACCCCACACAGGAAACAGCCGTATCTTCTTCGTTATACTTGTTTCGCATAAGTTGGAATATCACGAAATTACAGGTAGCTCTCAATGATGATACTTTTCACATTCAGGAAATAGGAAACGAAAAGTATCAACAATCAAGGGACGGACGTGAATATTATCGTATCGCGACACTGCTGCTCGCGTTGGTCGAGATCCAATTACTGTTAGCAGAATACGGAATCGGTGGGTTCAGGAGGGTAATACGGAACGCCCTGCTGGATCCCAACGGCCTCGTATCACTAGCGGTAGAGATGACAGGCATCTTATCCGCATGGCTGCAACGAATCGTGCAGCCACGTCTCGATCCCGGAGTCAACAGATGGGCACGTTTGCGAGACAACAACCATATGCATGAACACTTCAACGACGTTTCCAGCAGCATGGACTTTCATCTCGGAGACCATGGCTGCGGTTACCCTTGACGCTGCATCACAGACAGGAGGGCCTGCGATGGTGTACTCAACGACGAACCTGGGTGCACGAATGGCAAAACGTAATTTTTTCGGATGAATCCAGGTTCTGTTTACAGCATCATAATGGGCCCATCCGTGTTTGGCGACATCGCGGTAAACGCACATTGGAAGCGTGTATTCGTCATCGCCATACTTGCGTATCACTCGGCGTGATGGTATGGAGTGCCATTGGTTACGTCTCGGTCACTTCTTGTTAGGACTGACGCCACTTTGAACAGTGGGCGTTACATTCCAGATGTGTTACGACCCGCGGCTCTACCCTTCATTCGATCCCAGCGAAACCCTACATTTCAGCAGGATAACGCACGACGGCATGTTGCAGGTCCTGTACGGGCCTTTCTGGATACAGAAAATGTCCGACTGCTTCCCTGGCCAACACATTCTCCAGATCTCTCACCAACTGAAAACGTCTGGTAAATGGTGGCCGAGCAACTGGCTCGTCAGCATACGCCAGTCACTACTCTTGATGAATTGTGGTATCCTGTGGAAGCTGCATGGTCAGCTGTACCTGTAAACGGCATCCAAGCTCTGTTTGACTCAATGCCCAGGCGTATCAAGGCCGTTATTACGGCCAGAGATGGTTGTTCTGGGTACTGGTTTCTCAGGATCTATGCACCCAAATTGCGTGAAAATGTAATCACATGTCAGTTCTAGTATAATATCTTTGCTCAATGAATACCAGTTAATCATCTGCATTTATTCTCGGTGTTGCAATTTTAATGGCCAGTAGTGTATATAAGCCGTCGAGTTATCGTGGCGGACAAGTCGCACACAGATCTGCTTATGCGATACAGCACTTATACGACATCTGTTGTACAGTTCAGCACGACGCTGCAAGCACGAAGGCAGTGATATTCATGAGCAGGTACTGGTAGCAGGCGAGGTCCGTGGAGGCGGACCTCAGGGGCGCAATGCTGGAGCGATTTGCGTGTAATAAATTTGAAAACTCCTCGGTCGGTTTCCGGAGGTATGTGCCACCGGCTGCCCACGCACAGATAACGCAGTTCCTATACTTAGCAGGCCGGTTGTTTCGCGTCCGCGGAGCTGTCAGCTGACAGAGTTTCAGACGTGTTCCATCAGATGTAGACAGACAGATTCAGTGATATCTATGTTGCCTGGATGTTGAAATTCACCCATTCTGTTGTGCCAGCCATAGATGCTCATATTTCGTTTCTTGCCAAACTACAACATGGTTGCTAGGAAATGTCACTAGAATAGAAAAGAAAATACTTTTCCTCTCCCTCATAAGCCTATTACTTCATATGTTGACATAAAGTTCAAAACAAGAAATCAGTCTGCAATTCTTTGTCACATGCAGACCGATGGAAATTTGTTTGCCAAACTATAATATGGCGGACGATGCTAAGCACGTGTATTTGCAGACACGCTGCAGTTCTGTATTCAGAGACCAGACTTATACATCCAGGCTGTATTGAGATCATTGGGCGAATTTGGTGGGCAAAACATCAACGAGACTTCTTCATTATCACTCTCGTCAAACCACTCAGTACGACCACGTTCTTCTGTCCGTTTTCGTAGAGTCACTAGCAGTGGCCTGTTCTCGTCCACCCACTTTTTTCCTTCACCGTACAGTTGGCGCATTACTGCACCCCTCCTCTGTATTTCCACCGTCTGAGGATGGCACGGAACTTAAAGGTCGGTCCTCCGCCACACCTTCAAGTTGCTATGCTCGGCAGTCACTCAGCCGTTGCTTTGAGTCTCCTCTCACTTTTCCACCGAGACAGTTGGACCGGATCTGAAACGGTGGCGCTGTGTATTAGTAAACTGCCACAAGAAAAAGTCAAACCACTGTATGATGATTGTAGCCTTGCGACATGAACAGTTATGCAGTTGCAAGAGGCAGCTGCCATCGGGAAATATATCAATCGTGAAGGGACACACCTGGTCCACAATAATGTTTGTCATGGTTCATATATTCATACATACATATTCGGCAAGCCACAGTTCGGTGCATCGCTGAAAGTACCCTGTACCACTATTAGACGCTTGCTTTCCCGCTCCATACGTAGACACAGAGAGAGAGAAACGACTGTCTATATAGCTCCGTATGATCTCTTCTGTTACCTATCTTCGTCGTCTTTACGCAAAATCTATGTTGGCGAGAGTTGGATTGTTCTACAGTCAGCCTCAAATGCTGGTTCTCTAAATTTTCTCAATAGTGTTCTTCGAAAAGAACGTCGCCTTCCCTCCAGGGATGCCTATTTCAGATCCCAAAGCATCTCCACTACACTTGTATGCTGTTCGAACCCATTAGTAACAAATCTAGCAGCCCGCCTCCTTTAGTCCGACCTATTACTGATCCCAGACACTCGAGCAGTAGTCAAGAACCACACTTCTCTAAACTTCACCCAGTAAACCTATATTGACCATGCGCCTGTCCTGTCACAATCCTCACATGCACGTTCCATTTCATATCAAATGGTTCAAAGGGCTTTGAGCATTATGGGACTCAACATCTATGGGACTCCTAGAACTCAGAACTACTTAAACCTAACTAACCTAAGGACATCACACACATCCATGCCCGAGGAAGGATTCGAACCTGCGACCGTAGCGGTCGCGGGGTTCCAGACTGAAGCGCCTAGAACCGCTCGGCCACACCGGTCCGCCCATTTCATATCGCTTTGCAATGTTACGGCCAGATATTTGAACGGCGTTCCTTCGATTTGCGCCGCATTTCCCATGGAAGCCCAAGTGAAGGTCCCCCATAGCACAATACTGCCAACTCGGGTGAACGGCCGAGGCGTAGCGCATGTTTTGAGCAGCCGTTTGCCGGCATCGTAACATACCCAGACACCAATATCTACCTCGTGTAACAAAAACGCGATTCATTCCAGCAGGCGACACGCTTCCGTTGATCCACAGCAAAGTGTTGATGGTCGTGTGCCCACTGAAATGGTAATTGCCGATGTCGCCTACTCATCATGGGAATACTTGAGGTTCGCCTGCTGTGGAACCCCATGTCCAACAATGTGCTCTGAACGGCGTTCTCAGAAACACATTTTCCTGCACCGCCATTGTAATGGGACGCGGTACTTCTCATTGATCGCAGCATACCATTCTTTACTTCAAGCCTCTGACATCCACGTTTGGTGTTAACGTGTGGACATTCAGCGCTTTGTCACCTACTCGTGATTAGTCCGTCCTGCAGCCACATTCCACAGAAGCTCACGACAGTAGTACACGAACAGCAGACCAGCTTCGCCATCTGCGACATGCTTGTACCAAGGCGCTGGGCCACATCTATCAGTCTTACATCACATTGGTTATGCCCCCTTGCTCTCCGTGCCGTCATTAGAATGATTCCCCACTCGCCTCTGTTCGACTTACACACTCTCCTTATCTTGTAACTTTTGTAAGAACCCCTCAGTTTTACTAAGATTCCAGAAATATCTCAATTTAATCAGTGAATCGGTAGAGGATTGTATAAGACGCGTACAGTATAACTGGTCGTGTTTTTACATCTGAGGCTTGCGGAGATTAAGACAACCTGTCCTTGGACTGTCTTAGTGAGTCCTCGTGTAGGATTCTTTCACTCAACCTGTCAGGCAGCAACAGCAGGCCTAGGCACACGCAGCAACAGGGAAGTAACCGATTTTGTGACTTTTACGAGTTCCTAACCAGGATCGAATTTTGTAATATCATCTGTGTGCTTTAATAGTTTACTTTCTTGAGTTTATGCATCTTAATTTAATATCTAATAACCACAGTTCTCGCGTTTTCTTTTGCATCGGAAAATAAATCGATTTTGTGATATATTACAACTCCCTAATCAGGGCGAATTGTATAGTCTCAGCTGAGTGCTTCGGTAGCTAGGTTTTTGAAACTCTGCGTATTAAACTAATTGACTAGACACAGTGCCGATAGTTTGATTATCTGGGTAGTTTAGTTTCCCACATTCTTTAGTATGCATAGGGACTGTGATTGTTTTGTGCGGATGCGAGCAGAGTTGGTGACACTTCAGTCTCACCTTCAGGCTGTGATGGCTTCAAATAAACAGCTTGAGACTTTAGTAGATGGGCACCACTGTTGTGGGCCGGCCATGGGGGTCCAACGGACGTCAAGCCCGTCAGAGTCCTCCCATCGGTCCTCAGCGGTGGCCAACCCAGTTACTGCTCGCACTGAGGTTGGCCCCTCACCTGTGGTCGAGTGAGAGGTCGCCCCAGGGCGTATCAGACGGTGCAATACTTCCCAGGGAGCACACGTAAGGCCTCCCCGGTTAGTGTGTGGCTAACACTGTCACTGAATCAGATGACGACACCTGCCCTGTTTCAAAGGAAACCCCTCAGCCTGCAAGATCCGGGCAATTGCAGACGGTGGGATTATTGACAGTTGGGATCTTCATCGTTAGGCTCGTTACGGGGCCGCTTAGGCAAATGGCTGCCAAGAATGGGAAGAAAGCCAGTGTGCACTCCACGTGCCTACTGGGTGGAGGGGTGGAGTCATTCCAGACATGGGACGGGTCCTTCCGGATGCCATGAAGAGCAGCAGGTGGTGTCTCAAACCGGTACCAATGATGTGTGTCACTTTGGATCAGAAGAGATTCTCTCTGGTTTCGAGCGGCTAACAGAAGTGGTAAAGGCTGTCAGTCTTGCTTGCGAGATGAAAGCAGAGCTGACCATTTGCACCATAGCCGACAGGACCGATTGCGGACCCCTGATACAGAGCCGAGATGAGAGTCTGAATAAGACGTTCAGACGGTTTTGCGACCGTGTAGGCTGCAGATTCCTTGACTTAACGTCATAGGGTGGATGGGTTTCGGGTTTCGCTCAATAGGTCAGAAGTCCAGTATACGCAGGAGGCGGCTACACAGGTAGCAGGGGCTGAGTGGCGTGGATTGAGCGATTTTTAAGTTTAGAGGGTCTCGGGAAAACACAAAAAGGGCTTCAGTCACAAAGGGTGCAGACCAAACACAGGAAAAACGTAGATACAGGAACCATCGATATAACAAATGTAAATTGTTGTAGCTGTGTTGGGAAAGTACCAGAGCTCCAAGTGCTAATAGAAAGCACTGATGCTCAAATCTTTATAGGCACTGAAAGCTGGCTAAAGCCGGATATAAGTTCAGCCGAAATGTTTGCGAAGAACCTAACGGTGTTCCGAAAAGATAGGCTAAACACTGTTGGCGGTGGCGTGTTTGTTGCTGTCAGAAGTAGTTTAAATTGTCGCGAAATGAAGTACATACTTCCTGTTAGTTAGTATGGGCAGAGGTCATTGTTGGCAAACGGAATAAAATAATAATTGTATGCTTTTACCGACCTCCCAATTCAGACGATACCATTGCTGAAAGGTTCAAAGAAAATTGAGTTTGGTTTCAAACACAATTATATTTGGTGGTGACTTTAATTTACCCTCGAGATGTTGGCAAAAAGACCTTTAGTTCCGGAGGTACGCATAGAACATCATCCGAAATTGTGCTAAACGCATTCTCTGAAAATTATTTCGAGCAGGTAGTTCATGAGCTCACGCGAATAGTAAACGGTTGTGAAAATACACTTGCCCTGTTAGCAACAAATAATTCTGAGTTAATAACGAGCATCAAAACGGATACAGGGATTAGTGAACAGTGATCGTAGCGAGATTTAATACTGTAACCCCCAAATCCTCCAAAAATAGACGAAAAATATAGATACTCAAAAAATAAAATATAAATTCGCTTGACACTTTTGAGAGGCAATCTAGGCTCCTTTCAAATTAATATCAGTGTAGACCAGATGTGGCATGAATTCAAAGAAATAGTATCGGCAGCAGCTGAGAGATTTGTACTAAGTAAATTAACAAACGACGGATCTGAACCTCCTTGGTACACAAAACGAATCAGAACACTGTTTAAAAAAAAAAAAAAATACTCCAAGATTGGCGATCTTTTACAGAAGCTTGAAATTTAGAGTGGACTTCAATGCTTGTAACAGTTTCCACAACGAAACTATGTCTCGAAGCCTAACAGAAAATCGAAAGAGATTCTAGTCGTATGTGAAGTATGTTAGCGGCAAGACACAATCAATGCCTTCTCTCAGCGATAGCAATGGAGATAGTATTGAAGACAGTGCTGCCAAAGCACAGTTACTAAACACAGCCTTCCGAAATTCATTTACAAAAGAAGCAGTATAAATATCCCAGAATTCTAATCGAGAAAAGCTGCCAACATAAGTAACGCAGAAATAGGTATCCTCGGAGTAGTGAAGCAACTTAAATAACTTAATAAAAGCTAGTGTTCTGGCGCAGACTGTATACCAATTAGGTTCCTTTCGGAGTATTCTGATGCATTAGCTCCATACTAAACAATCATATACAACCGTTCGCTGAACGGAAGATCCGTACCCAAAGCCTGGAAAGTTGCGCAGGTCACACCAATATTGAAGAAAGGTAGTAGGAGTAATCCACTAAATTACAGGACCATATCGTTAACGTCGATATGCAGCAGGATTTCAGAACATATAGTGTGTCCAAACATTATGAATTACCTCGAAGAACACAGTCAACACGGGTTTAGAAAACATCGTTCTTGTGAAACACAACTTCCTCTTTACTCGCATGAAGTGCTGAGTGCTATTGACAAGGGATTTCAAGTTGTTTCCATACTTCTGTATTTCCAGAAGGCTTTTAACACTGTACCACAGAAGCCGCTCGCAGTGAAATTGCGTGCTTATGGAATATAGTCTCAGTTATGTGACTGAATTCGTGATTTCCCGTCAGAGAGGTCACAGTTCGTAGTAACTGACGGAATGTCTTCCAGTAAGACAGAAGTGATTTCTAGCATTCCCCAATGTAGTGTTATAGGCCCTTTGCTCTTTCTTACCTATATTAACGATTTGGGACACAATCTAAGCAGCTGTCTTAGATTGTTTTGAGATGACACTGTCTTTTATCGACTAGTAAAGTCATCAGAAGATCAAAACAAATTGCACAACGATTTATAAAAGATATCTGTATGGTGCGAAAATTTGCAATTGACCTTAAGTAACGAAAAGTGTGAGGTCATCCACATGAGTACTAAAAGGAATCCGTTAAACTTCGATTACTCGATAAATCAGTCAAATCTAAAGACTTTAAATTCAACTAAATACCTGTGTATTACAGTTACGAACAACTTAAATTGGAAGTAACACATAGAAAATGTTGTGGGAAAGGCTAACCAAAGTCTGCGTTTTATTGGCAGGAAACTGAAGAAATGTCACAGACCTACTAAGGAGACTGCCTACACTAAGCTTGCCCGTCCCCTTGTAGAATACTGCTGCGCGGTGTGAAATCCTTACCAGATAGGATTGACGGCGTACAGTGAAAAAGTTCAAAGAAGGGCAGCAGGTTTTGTATTATCGCCAAATAGGCGAGAGAATGTCACTGAAATGATAGAGGAGTTTTTCGTTGCGGAGCAATCTTCTCACGAAATTCCAATTATCAGCTTTCTCCTCCGAGTGGGAAAATATTTTGTTGACACCGACCTACGTAGGGAGAAACGATCATCATGATAAAATAAGGGAAATCAGAGATCGTACAGAAAGATGTAGGTGTTCGTTCTTTCCGCTCGCTATACGAGATTGGAATAACAGAGAATTGTGAAGGCAGTTCCATGAAACATCTGCGAGACACTTAAATGTCATTTTCACAGTATCCATGTAGATGTAGATGTGCCTGTTTTGCCGACATGTTTATGTCCCTCTGGATTATGTGCAAATTTCTACAGTATCTCTATGTAAGGCCATTCACAGTTTTTACAGACCGTCACTCACTTTGTTGGTTGCCAGCTCTTAAGGATCCAACAGGATGACAGGTGGGCACTACGTCTTCGAGAGTATGACATTACCATGGTGTACAAAAGTGGAAGAAAACACCAAGATGCCGACTGTCTCTCAAGAAACCCTGCGCAAGACCATCAAGATAGTGACTGTCTCGTTGCACTCCAGGATCTCTCTGCTAAGCAGAAGGTTCAAATGGTTCAAATGACTCTGAGCACTGCTGTGGTCATTAGTCCCCTAGAACTTGGAACTACTTAAACCTAACTAACCTAAGGACATCACACACATCCATTGCCGCGGCAGGATTCGAACCTGCGACCGTAGCAGTCGCACGGTTCCGGACTGCGCGCCTAGAACCGCGAGACCACCGCGGCCGGCGCAGAAGAAGGACGCCAAGATATCTCAAATTATGCTTGCCTTAAAACAGTCGGAGGATTTGAAAGCACAATTTAAGGTAGTTAATGGATTACTTTGCAAGAAAAACTTTGATCCGTTTGGAAAGAGGTGATTCCTAAACACATGCGCTTAGATGTTCTACAGAAATTCCATGACACACGTGAGGCCGGACACTTAGAATTTATTAAGACATACGTTAGGATCCGCAAAAGATTTTTCTGGCCAGGTTTATTTAGGAGTGTCCGTCACTATGTGTCGCACTGTCGAGAGTGTCAGAGGAGAAAGGCAGTTCCTCAGAAACCACCTGGTCAACTCATACCAATTCCACCAGCCGAAACGCCTTTCCAACGTGTTGGGGATGACCTCCTCGGACGATCTCCAACGTCTGCTAGATTGGCAATAGATGGTTTATTGTTTGCACTGACTATGTAACATGCTTTGCCATTACAAAAGCCGTGTTAACATCGGAAGCATTCGAGGTAGCCCACCGCCAAACAAGACACCACAGGATGGATGTACGCCATTTTCCCTGGTGCATGGGCGTGAGGCGACAACGACGATGGGCGCTGTGTTTCCGTTACATGCTGATGACGTGGACGACGATTACATCGGCCAGGTTTTAACGAGAGCTGAGGAAACTCGGCAGTTAGCCCAACTCCGCAGGCTCAAGAAAACGATCACCGAAGGTATGACGCGAGCCACCGCACTGTTCTCTACCAGGGTGGTGATCTCGTCTGTGATATTCAATCCTGTTCGGAAGGTTGGTCTCACTGAGAAGCTCCTCAGGGGCTACTGTGGACCTTATAAGGTTGTAAGACAGTTGTCTGATGTTACTTATGAAGATTTCGACCCCGACGCAAGACGACGAAAGATCAGAGATACGGTCCACGTCCTTCGAATGAAGCCCTACAAGGATCCTGCAACCCAGGGTAAATTCGAATCTCCAGCGGAAAGGTGACGAAGAGCATAGCGGCAAAGGTAGTTCTAAGAAAATCTCCCCCAGGGGGAATATCAGTCTTCGGGAGTCGCAGTTTGCAGGACCGATGACTCGTTTCCCGGACTAGGACGACGTAACAGTGAGACGCAGTTCTCTTAAGGAGGGAGCAATATCGCAGAAGAAGCTGAGTAGCGCAGTTACCGTGGTGTAGTGAATGAGATCCTAGAGTGTTGCATGGAAGGTCGTGAATTCGAAACTCAGCTGAACTGTAAAATTTTAATTTCTGTATTCATTTCGAGTACATTCTAGAATTGTCCACAAATGTCAAGCCGAGCGGGATTAGCCGAGCGGTCTCCGACGCTGCAGTCATGTACTGTGCGGCTGGTCCCGGCGGAGGTTCGAGTGTGTGTTTGTCCTTAGGATAATGCAGGTTAAGTAGTGTGAAAGCTCAGGGACTGATGACCTTAGCAGTTAAGTCCCATAAGATTTCACACACATTTGAACCTTTTTGAACACAAATGTCAAGAATCATTGTACTGTAATGTTCTGTAACTGTTTATATACCGTGTTTGTTCTGGACGGGGGGAGTTCGCTCCGCGCTCTTGTATGTGCAAGTGCTGAATAAACCTTCGTTAAGTGAAGTTAGTGTTCGTCATTCAGCAAATCCCCCCCATGAACCATGGACCTTGCCGTTGGTGGGGAGGCTTGCGTGCCTCAGCGATACAGATGGCCGTACCGTAGGTGCAACCACAACGGAGGGGTATCTGTTGAGAAGCCAGACAAACGTGTGGTTCCTGAAGAGGGGCAGCAGCCTTTTCAGTAGTTGCAGGGGCAACAGTCTGGATGATTGACTGATCTGGCCTTGCAACATTAACCAAAACGGCGTTGCTGTGCTGGTACTGCGAACGGCTGAAAGCAAGGGGAAACTACAGCCGTAATTTTTCCCGAGGACATGCAGCTTTACTGTATGATTAAATGATGATGGCATCCTCTTGGGTAAAATATTCCGGAGGTAAAATAGTCCCCCATTCGGATCTCCGGGCGGGGACTACTCAGGAGGATGTCGTTATCAGGAGAAAGAAAACTGGCGTTCTACGGATCGGAGCGTGGAATGTCAGATCCCTTAATCGGGCAGGTAGGTTAGAAAATTTAAAAAGGGAAATGGATAGGTTAAAGTTAGATATAGTGGGAATTAGTGAAGTTCGGTGGCAGGAGGAACAAGACTTCTGGTCAGGTGATTACAGGGTTATAAACACAAAATCAAATAGGGGTAATGCAGGAGTAGGTTTAATAATGAATAGGAAAATAGGAATGCGGGTAAGCTACTACAAACAGCATAGTGAACGCATTATTGTGGCCAAGATAGATACGAAGCCCACACCTACTACAGTAGTACAAGTTTATATGCCAACTAGCTCTGCAGATGACGAAGAAATTGAAGAAATGTACGATGAAATAAAAGAAATTATTCAGATAGTGAAGGGAGACGAAAATTTAATAGTAATGGGTGACTGGAATTCGAGTGTAGGAAAAGGGAGAGAAGGAAACATAGTAGGTGAATATGGATTGGGGCTAAGGAATGAAAGAGGAAGCCGCCTAGTAGAATTTTGTACAGAGCACAACTTAGTCATAGGTAACACTTGGTTTAAGAATCATGAAAGAAGCTTGTATACGTGGAAGAACCCTGGAGATACTAAAAGGTATCAGATAGATTATATAATGGTAAGACAGAGATTTAGGAACCAGGTTTTAAGTTGTAAGACATTTCCAGGGGCAGATGTGGACTCTGACCACAATCTATTGGTTATGACCTGTAGATTAAAACTGAAGAAACTGCAAGAATGTGGGAAATTAAGGAGATGGGACCTGGATAAACTGAAAGAACCAGAGGTTGTACAGAGTTTCAGGGAGAGCATAAGGGAACAATTGACAGGAATAGGGGAAAGAAATACAGTAGAAGAAGAATGGGTAGCTTTGAGGGATGAAGTAGTGAAGGCAGCAGAGGATAAAGTAGGTAAAAAGACGAGGGCTGCTAGAAATCCTTGGGTAACAGAAGAAATATTGAATTTAATTGATGAAAGGAGAAAATATAAAAATGCAGTAAATGAAGCAGGCAAAAAGGAATACAAACGTCTCAAAAATGAGATCGAGAGGAAGTGCAAAATGGCTAAACAGGGATGGCTAGAGGATAAATGTAAGGATGTAGAGGCTTATCTCACTAGGGGTAAGATAGATACTGCCTACAGGAAAATTAAAGAGACCTTTGGAGAGAAGAGAACCACGTGTATGAATATCAAGAGCTCAGATGGCAACCCAGTTCTAAGCAAAGAAGGGAAGGCAGAAAGGTGGAAGGAGTATATAGAAGGTTTATACAAGGGTGATGTACTTGAGGACAATATTATGGGAATGGAAGAGGATGTAGATGAAGACAAAATGGGTGATACGATATTGCGTGAAGAGTTTGACAGAGCACTGAAAGACCTGAGTCGGAACAAGGCCCCCGGAGTAGACAACATTCCATTAGAACTACTGACGGCCTTGGGAGAGCCAGTCATGACAAAACTCTACCAGCTGGTGAGCAAGATGTATGAGACAGGCGAAATACCCTCAGACTTCAAGAAGAATATAATAATTCCAATCCCAAAGAAAGCAGGTGCTGACAGATGTGAAAATTACCGAACTATCAGTTTAATAAGTCACAGCTGCAAAATACTAACGCGAATTCTTTACAGACGAATGGAAAAACTGATAGATGCGGACCTCGGGGAGGATCAGTTTGGATTCCGTCGAAATGTTGGAACACGTGAGGCAATACTGACCTTACGACTTATCTTAGAAGAAAGATTAAGAAAAAGCAAACCTACGTTTCTAGCATTTGTAGACTTAGAGAAAGCTTTTGACAATGTTGACTGGAATACTCTCTTTCAAATTCTAAAGGTAAGGGGTAAAATACAGGGAGCGAAAGGCTATTTACAATTTGTACAGAAACCAGATGGCAGTCATAAGAGTCGAGGGGCATGAAAGGGAAGCAGTGGTTGGGAAAGGAGTGAGACAGGGTTGTAGCCTCTCCCCGATGTTATTCAATCTGTATATTGAGCAAGCAGTAAAGGAAACAAAAGAAAAATTTGGAGTAGGTATTAAAATTCATGGAGACGAAGTAAAAACTTTGAGGTTCGCCGATGACATTGTAATTCTGTCAGAGACGGCAAAGGACTTGGAAGAGCAGTTGAACGGAATGGACAGCGTCTTGAAAGGAGGATATAAGATGAACATCAACAAAAGCAAAACGAGGATAATGGAATGTAGTCCAATTAAATCGGGTGATGCTGAGGGAATTAGATTAGGAAATGAGACACTTAAAGTAGTAAAGGAGTTTTGCTATTTAGGAAGTAAAATAACTGATGATGGTCGAAGTAGAGAGGATATAAAATGTAGACTGGCAATGGCAAGGAAAGCGTTTCTGAGGAAGAGAAATTTGTTAACATCGAATATAGATTTAAGTGTCAGGAAGTCATTTCTGAAAATATTTGTTTGGAGTGTAGCCATGTATGGAAGTGAAACATGGACGATAACTAGTTTGGACAAGAAGAGAATAGAAGCTTTCGAAATGTGGTGCTACAGAAGAATACTGAAGATAAGGTGGATAGATCACGTAACTAATGAGGAGGTATTGAATAGGATTGGGGAGAAGAGAAGTTTGTGGCACAACTTGACTAGAAGAAGGGATCGGTTGGTAGGACATGTTTTGAGGCATCAAGGGATCACAAATTTAGCGTTGGAGGGCAGTGTGGAGGGTAAAAATCGTAGAGGGAGACCGAGAGATGAGTACACTAAGCAGATTCAGAAGGATGTAGGTTGCAGTAGGTACTGGGAGATGAAGAAGCTTGCACAGGATAGAGTAGCATGGAGAGCTGCATCAAACCAGTCTCAGGACTGAAGACCACAACAACAACAACAACATTCAGCAAATTACACCTTCTTCTGTGAGACAATAGAAACCAATGATTCGTCCAGGAATCAACTTACAATGTGTTCAAAAATGCTCAAAAACCAACAGGGATGCGTTTCAACATCAGTTGAACAATCAATAGACCAATTGCGGTGCCGGCCGCGGTGGTCTCGCGGTTCTAGGCGCGCAGTCCGGAACCGCGCGACTGCTACGGTCGCAGGTTCGAATCCTGCCTCGGGCATGGATGTGTGTGATGTCCTTAGGATAGTTAGGTTTAAGTAGTTCTAAGTTCTAGAGGACTGATGACTACAGATGTTAAGTCCAATAGTGCTCAGAGCCATTTGAACCATTTGAACCAATTGCGCTGAATGCTAGGTGCTTTGTGGAACAATATTTCTTCTCGAAGAATATGAATTTGGCGCCCCATGAAATTGTGCCGTACGGCTTGCCACTCTCCCCCCCCCCCCCCTCCCTCATAGATACGGGCCGTAGCTCGGCGGTCGACGCGTCTGACTGCCATCCCACGCTCCCTTGTTCAGTACCCGACGCCGGCAAACACTGTTCTCTGGTGGGGTACAGTCAGCCTCGCAGCTGCAACCGAGGTCCTAGTCAGAGCCTACTTACCCGACAGCGGCCGGGAGTACAGCGTGCGCACCATATGCCCCTTCATGTTGTTGTTGTTGTTGATGTTGCTGTTGTGCTGTTCATGAATATCTCGATGCTAGTCAGTCCTGTGCAAACCTCTTCATCTCTGCATGACTGGCGCATCCTACATTCACTTCAACCTGATTACTGCATTCAAGCTGCGACTCCGTCTATAATTCTTACCCTCACACACTTACTTTCATTTTCAAACTGACCGTTTCTTGACGGCTGAAAATCTGTCCTATCAGCCTATCCCTTCTTTTTGTCAAAGTGTGTTGTAAGTAAACTGTTTAGGTTTTCTTATTGGTAACGCCGCTTAGCGCTCGGTATGAAAAATCACTGGCTGTGCTGTGGGCAGTCTGTGGCTAGTTTGCATTGTTGTCTGCCATTGTAGTGTTGGGCAGCGGCAGCTGGATGCTAACAGCGCGTAGCGTTGCGCAGTTGGAGGTGAGCCGCCAGCAGTGGTGGACATGGGGAGAGAGATGGCGGAGTTTTGAAATTTGTAAGAATTGGTGTCATGAACTGCTATATATATTATGACTATAAAGGTAAATACATTGTTTGTTCTCTATTAAAATCTTTTATTTGCTAACTGTGCCTATCAGTAGTTAGTGATTTCCGTAGTTTGAATCTTTTAGTTAGTTGGTAGTAGTGGCGCTCGCTGTATTGCAGTAGTTCGAGTAACGAAGATTTTTGTGAGGTAAGTGATTTGTGAAACATATAGGTTAGTGTTAGTCAGGGCCATTCTCTTGTAGGGATTATTGAAAGTCAGATTGCGTTGCGCTAAAAACTATTGTGTGTCAGTTTAAGCACAGTCTTGTATAATTTTTCAAAGGGGACGTTTCATATGTCGACCCTTAGCCGAGGATACCTCAATGGAAACTTCTGATTTTTTTTCTTGTAGTTTGTGTAGTTAGTGTAGCCTTTGTTTATTGCTAGCGCGTAATCATAGAGAGAATTTCCTTTGTAACTGCAGATTTTCATTGTTGTACAGTAAAACAAACCCTGTCCTTTCCTTGTGTTATCCCACTATGTGTTTGTGTACCCTTGTGTATTTGTTTTCTTCCTGTCTCTGTGTGCTGTTTCATAGAATTTTTTCTCTTCTAATACTAAGCTACATTCACTATGATGAGGAATACTGTTATTCTCAAATATAATTTGCGTTAATAGCATGTTATTTACTTCGTAAAGATGTTTACACACTATTTATTCTGTTTTGTTCTAATGTTCATGTGTGAAGTTGATGTTTCAAAAGTTATTCTGATTTTTTATGTATGTACTTATGTCATAATTTTTGTAACACTGATATATTTGTTATTTCGATTCTTTTGTAAAGCCTGTATTACTGCGAAAGTTATCTGTACTGTTATGTTCTTTAATGATATATTTTGTACCTTTGTTATTGTATTCTTATGTTATAAAATTGTAATTGACACCAGTTCATCAAATTAAGTAACTTGTAAGTTACATTTCACTGCACACAATTCTGTTGCTCATAGTATATGGACAATATGTGAGAAGTAGGGACTGATAGTGTTTGCACGTGTGTTAATAATTCAGTAAGGGACTGGATGACAGCATTGCTGGTTGTAAGGACATTTCAAAAACAATTTTTGTGAGTGCACAAGTGGTGGTTATGGACTTACTATATTATCCGCAAGACTCTTCAATGATGATTGTGCGCCTGCACAGTCAAACAGATGGCTGCTGGCCATATCTACAAGGACTACAGTGGGTCTACACCTTTGATGACCCACCAATACCATTATTTCTACAAGGACTGCAGTGGGTCTGCACCTCTGGTGGCCCACCAATAGTAATCTCTACCAGGACTACAGTGGGTCTGCTCTGTGACGACCTACCTACCGATAATCTTCAACGTCGACTGACTCTGCTGTGGCCCATTACCTGTCTGCATTTCAAGAGTCAGCACTGTCTTTCGTTGGAAGGACAACACTAATTCTTCAAGACTGCTTAGAAATCCACTACTTCCAAGTGCAATTTCTTTTATTGCTCAGACTTTGAAAAAAAACACTGCAATTTTACTATAATGAACGATCAGGACTGTCTTTATGGACTGTGAGAGAATTTTAGCTTCTGACCAACATTGTATCAATAAGTGTGTGCATTTGATATCTTTGTTATAGTAATTATGAAAAATTTTATCAAATCATTATTGGCCACTGCCCAAAACAATTTGTAAAAATTTGTTGTGAGGAGCATGGGGGCTATGTAAGTAGGCTGTTTAGGTTTTCTTACTGGTAACGCCGCTTAGCGCTCGGTATAAAAAATCACTGGCTGTGCTGTGCGCAGTCTGTGCTTAGTTTGCATTGTTGTCTGCCATTGTAGTGTTGAGCAGCGGCAGCTGGATGCTAACAGCGCGTAGCGTTGCGCAGTTGGAGGTGAGCCGCCAGCAGTGGTGGACGTGGGGAGAGAGATGGCAGAGTTTTGAAATTTGTAAGAATTGGTGTCATGAACTGATATATATATTATGACTATCAAGGTAAATACATTGTTTGTTCTCTATTAAAATCTTTCATTTGCTAACTGTGCCTATCAGTAGTTAGTGACTTCCGTAGTTTGAATCTTTTAGTTAGCTGGCAGTAGTGGCGCTCGCTGTATTGCAGTAGTTCGAGTAACGAAGATTTTTGTGAGGTAAGTGATTTGTGAAACATATAGGTTAATGTTAGTCAGGGCCATTCTCTTGTAGGGATTATTGAAAGTCAGATTGCGTTGCGCTAAAAACTATTGTGTGTCAGTTTAAGGACAGTCTTGTATAATTTTTCAAAGGGGACGTTTCATATTACAAATGCTTGTTCTGTACCACATCTTTACGTATTCAGTGGTCACCATCTAATTTCCAACATTCTTCAGCAGTGCCGCAAAACGGAAGTACATGAAATGCAATCGCAACTGCGAATATTGAAAACCATCAGTTGTATAATGGAACGACGCCAATGAAAATTTATGCAGTGTGCTCCCTGCTGCCGTTGGATAAGCAGCTGCCAGCAGCAAGTCGTATACTCTTAGCTCACTTATTTGTTACATAGTTTAATTCTTAATTTCTTTGCATGTTTATGGGTACTTTCATTATTTAATTAATAAATTTCGGGCATATTATAGTATTTGAGAGCTGTAGCAATTCGTTTTAGTACCTGAATAATGTAAATTCGCGTAGTCTCCTTTCGCCGCCGAGCACTGTGTCAGCAGTGCGCAAGTACCAGCATCACTGCATTTAATAGGCAATCTTGTATTTTAATAACCGTTTAAATTTTGTGTCGAATTGTTTGTGCTCTCTGTAGATTAGATCAGACGTTCTTTGGACAACAGTTTTTAGCATGGATAGGGACTGCAACTGCTGTGTTCGGATGCGGGCTGAGTTGGCAACCCTTCGCTTCCAGCTTCAGGCGGTGTTGGCTTCGGTCACACGGATTGAGGTTGTGGCCAATGGGCATCACTGTGGGGGTCTGGATGGCGGTTTGTTGGGGACGGCCAGCTCGGCCCACGCATCCCCCGATCGGACTACGGCTGTGGCTGCCCAGGTTACTGCTCACATTGAGGCTGACCCCTCACCTGTGGTAGAGTGGGAGGTCTTCTCGAGGTGTGGCAGGGGGCGAAAGACATTCCGGAGGGCTGAACGGAAAGCCTCTCCAGTTTGTCTGACGAACCGGTTCCAGGCTCTGTCTCCGGCCGATACTGATCTTTGGCTGGACATGGCTGGTCCTGTTCCAGAGGTTGCCCCTCAGTCTGCAAGATCCGGGCGGTCGCAGAGGGTGGGCTTACTGGTAGTTGGGAGCTCCAACGTCATACGCGTAATGGGGACCCTTAGCAACAAGAGAGGGGAAGGAAACCAATGTGCACTCCGTGTGTATACCGGGGAGAGTCATTCCAGATGTGGAAAGGGTCCTTCCGGATGTGATGGAGGGTACAGGGTGCACCCATCTGCAGGTGGTTGCTCATGTCGGCACAAATGATGTGTGTCGCTATGGATTGGAAATCCTCTCTGGCTTCCAGCAGCTATCTGATTTGGTGAAGTGGGATGAAAGCAGAGCTCACCATCTGCAGCATTGTCTACAGGACTGACTGCGGACCTTTGGTACAGAGCCGAGTGGAGGGTCTGAATCAGAGGCTGAGACGGTTCTGCGACAGTGTGGGCTGCAGACTCCTCGACTTGCGCCATAAGGTGGTGGAGTTTCGGGTTCCGCTGGATAGGTCAGGAATCCACTACACGCAGCAGGCGGCTACACGGGTAGCAGGGGTTGTGTGGCGTGGGCTGGGCGGTTTTCTTAGGTTAGATGGCATCGGGAAAGTACAGAAAGGGCAACAGCCTCAGAGGGTGCAGGGGCAGAGTCAGGGGACCAAGCAGCAATTGGTATTGTAAACTGTCGAAAATGCATTGGTAAAGTACCGGAACTTCAAGCGCTGATAGAAAGCACTGAAGCTGAAATCGTTATAGTTACGGAAAGCTGGCTGAAGTCAGAGATAAATTCTGCCGAAATTTTTACAAAGGCGTAGACGGTGTTTAGAAAGAATAGACTGCATGCAACCGGTGGTGGCCGTGTTTGTCGCTGGTAGTAGTAGTTTATCCTGTAGTGAAATAGAAGTGGACAGTTCCTCTGAATTATTATGGATGGAGTTTATATTCAACAACTGAGCTAGGTTAATAATTGGCTCCTTCTACCGACCTCCCGACTCACCAGCATTAGTGGGAGAACAACTGAGAGAAAATCTGGAATACATTTCACATAAATTTCTTCAGCATATTATAGTATTAGGTTGAGATTTCAATTTACCAGATATAGACTGGGTAAATCAGATGTTTAGGAAGGTTGGTAGGGACAGAGCATCGAGTGGCATTATACTGAGTGCACTACGTGAAGCGTTCAGTGAATTCGAAAGTAAAATTCTATGTACCGACTTGACAGAAAATCCTAGGAAGTTCTGGTCTTACGTTAAATCAGTAAGTGGCTCGAAACAGCATATCCAGACACTCCGGGATGATGACGGCATTGAAACGGAGGATGACACGCGTAAAGCTGAAATACTAAACACCTTTCTCCAAAACTGTTTCACAGAGGAAGACCGCACTGCAGTTCCTTCTCTAAATCCTCGCACAAACGAAAAAATGGCTGACATCCAAATAAGTGTCCAAGGAATAGAAAAGCAACTGGAATCACTCAACAGAGGAAAGTCCACTGGACCTGACGGGATACCAGTTCGAATCTACACAGAGTACGCCCCCCTTCTAACAGTCGTGTACCGCAAGTCTCTAGATGAACGGAAGGTTCCATATGATTCGAAAAGAGCACAGGTAATCCCAGTCTTCAACAAGGGTCGTCGAGCAGATACGCAAAATTATCTCTGACGTCGACCTGTTGTAGAATTTTAGAACATGTTTTTTGCTCGCGTATAATGTCGTATCTGGAACCCCAGAATCTACTCTATAGGAATCAACATGGATTCCGGAAACAGCGATCGTGTGAGACCCAACTCGCTTTATTTGTTCATGAGACCCAGAAAATATTAGATACAGGCTCCCAGGTAGATTCTATTTTCCTTGACTTCCGGAAAGCGTTCGATACAGTTCAGCACTGTCGCCTGATAAACAAAGTAAGAGACTACGGAATATCAGACCAGCTTTGTGGCTGGGTGAAGAGCATTTAGCAAAAAGAACACAGAATGTTGTTCTCAATGGAGAGACATCTACAGACGTTAAAGTAACCTCTGTCGTGCCACAGGGGAGTGTTATGGGACCATTGCTTTCCACAATGTATGTAAATGACCTAGAAGATAGTGTCGGAAGTTCCATGCGGCTTTTCGCGGATGATGCTGTATAATACAGAAAAGTTACAGCATTAGAAAACTGCAGCGAAATGCAGGAAGATGTGCAGCGGATAGGCACTTGGTGCAGGGAGTGGCAACTGACACTCAACATAGAAAAATGTAATGTATTGCGAATACATAGAATGAAAGATCCTTGATTGTATGATTATATGATAGCAGAACAAACACTGGTAGCAGTTACTTCTGTAAAATATCTGGGAGTATGCGTGCGGAACGATTTGAAGTGGAATGATCATATAAAATTAATTGTTGGTACGGCGGGTACCAGGTTGAGATTCATTGGGAGAGTCCTTAGAAAATGTAGTCCATCAACAAAGGAGGTGGCTTACAAAACACTCGTTCGACCTATACTTGAGTATTGCTCATGAGTGTGGGTTCCGTACCAGATCGGGTTGACGGAGGAGATAGAGAAGATCCAAAGAAGAGCGCCGTGTTTCGTCACAGGGTTATTTGGTAAGCGTGATAGCGTTACAGAGATGTTTAGCAAACTCAAGTGGCAGACTCTGCAAGACAGGCGTTCTGCATCGCCGTGTAGCTTGCTGTTCAGATTTCGAGAGGGTGCGTTTCTGGATGAGGTATCGAATATATTGCTTCCCCCTGCTTATACCTCCCGAGGAGATCACGAATGTAAAATTAGAGAGATTCGAGCGCAAATGAAGCTTTCCAGCAGTCGTTCTTCCCGCGAACCGTACGCGACTGGAACAGAAAAGGGAGGTTATGACAGTGGCACGTAAAGTGCCCTCCGCCACACGCCGTTGGGTGGCTTGCGGAGTATAAATGTAGATGTAGATGTAGACCGGGACTCGAAGCCCAATTTCCCGCTAATCATGAGCGCTCGCCTTGCCTTTAGGCTATCCGAGCACGGCTCACGGAAGAACCAAACTTCCATACGAAGAGAACCATCCATCTTCAACGCGTACTTCTGAAGACGGTTTTATTGTGTGAACTTGTGTTCTTTCAACATGTTCTACAGCAAGTCTTTTTCTCTCCAGCGGCTGCATTCCGAGAGCGATAATTTATGGAAACTAGTGACAGCACTAACTCTTATTTATTTGTTAATTTCGAATGTATGTTCGTGCAGATCATACCGACATCCATTGTCTGTAACTTCGCTGTTGACCATTTCGTAAATCAGTTCCTTATTAGGAGATAAAATACATGCTGTAAGGAACAAAGTCCGATGCCTGGGTCAGAAGATCCACTGGTCAGTGGTCTGCTAGTGAACAATATTAGTCGATGCTTCTTTATCAATGCGCTGCAGTTACCCGGAAGCTAGAATTATATCCTAAAAAATTTCTCTTTCCTTGTTGGTTTCAGTGAACATTTTATATCCTATATACTTCAGCCATTGTCAGTTATTTTGCTGCCTAAATAGCAAAACTCATCGACTACTCATACTGTCTCGTTTCCTAGTCTAATTCTCTTAGTATCGCCAAATTTTATTCCACTAACCTTCATTTCCTTTTCTTGATGTTCATCTAATAACCTGTTTCTAACACGGTGTTCACACCCTTCAACCCTATTCTAAGGCGTTTGCCCTGTGTGTCATAACTGCAATCTAACAGGCGAACCTAGTAGTTTTTATTTCTTCTCCCTGAACTGTAATTTATTTTTTGTTGCCTTCCTTGCTTGCTCAATGGATATAGTCTAGTCATACTCTATACGTTATTTATCTCCTATCATCATCAACGAAAATCGTAATGCGAAATCACACATTGGCGCTCGCCACGCTTTCATCTAATGAAAAATAAATAAATAAATCCCACTAGTGAGAGAAGACATGGCCTGAATCACACTCGAGCACCGACTTAGTTCAGTTACTCTACATTGGTGCACCATCGAGACATCATCAGATTTTCATAACAACAGCAACTGTTTTGGAAAATATCAGTTTCATTGAAATTAGGAGTAATATAAAAAGTGCAGCAAAGGTGCGTTCACGTGATGTCTTTTTTTTCCATGTTCAACTTGGCGCGTACCAACATTTCCGGAAACGCAACTACCCATGCCCATTTGTGTACGCCTCACTTCCTCAAAATGGAGGACATGTGTAAAAGCGCATTGCTTTGCGGGGAGCTTTGGTGGGAATCGCCTGCGCTGTGTTGCAGACGTCAGACAGCTGGCGCCCTCGTATGTCTCGTGGTGCACTGTAGTGTGTTGCTTTAAAGCGGTTTCTGTGCAATAATGTCCGTTGACTACAAAGAAAGCTCGCTTAAGTTTATAGATGCTTACAGTTGTGGTGAGCGTACTGTAAGACCTTCAGTACACACACCATGAAATTATTTGACCTGTCGCTCTAACGAAGTAGGTGAGTGGCAGCAAAATGTTCCTGGTCTTATCGTGGCGTGTTTATCTTCTGCCATTAGGTCAGACGATAGAAATGCCCACTTGCACGCTTAGATTGACCAACTTTAAACAGAACTTGATTAATTTTCACACACATTTATTAAAATAATAACAAGCATAAAAATTACTTAACTTGGTTCTGGATGCTATTTACAATTGACAATCTGAAGTTCCTTTGGTGTTGGTACGTTAATCGTAGTCTCACACATATCTCTGATACCTGACAAAAGTGTCTATACATTGATATCTTCATGGCTATGTACAGTAATATGGCGCAGACTGAAACTTGACTATAGACTGGTACAGACAAATATAGAACTCGTACCGACTGGTACAGACTAATGCAGACTGGTACAGACTGGTGCAGACAAATGCAGGCTGAGTAATCGGAGGTCTGTACACTGATTATAATACGTCGTGCGTTCATGTATCACTGCGCGAGTGTGATCCGCGAGGAGAAAAGATTCTACGTTAGCAACAATCTCATTGGCTGCGTTACATATTAATACGCGGATCGGCGGAAGCAGGATTTGGTCCGTCTCTAAGGCAGCGTCATCTCGTAGTGCGGAGACAGACGAGCGCTGCGCCTGCGCTGTTGTGCTTAGCGGGATGCGCTCTAGTGGGAAAGTTGTGTACGCGCTGACTACGTGTAACTATGTACACAACAACACTCATATGGAATGCTGCTCTAAGGATTATCTGAATAAAAATTTGAAGCGTGATGCGATGAGCGTCAAGTACTAATCTTCGATCGTGTTAGCGCAAAGACTAAGTCTCGAAGCAGGAAGAAACAACCTATAAACCTATGAAAATTGTATATAAATACTTTGCACAAATATTAATATGAGGGCAATTTAGTAGCAGAACATTTGAAGACATAACGGCTGTGCTCACCACAGTGTCAGTTTTTTCGGACATACATGCATCGTAATTCGGAATAATACAGGCACTGTTACATCGTAACATTTGAAGAGCCTGGCATCTGAACGAAAGAAAATACGGGATAGGTAGAACTTCTCAACCTACACTATCCGTAAATGAACAGCGCTGATTATGTAAAAAATACACAATTGCAAAACATAACCTCCAGCCTAGTGGGTCCTGGTGTCTACGACAGTACCTAATTTTTCGAGTATGAGTTAGCCGTGTGTGGCTCGTGTTGGTGCCATTTCTTATTTTACATCTTGTTTTTACCGTACTGCCGCCTCGTTATGTTAATTTTCAATTACTGGTATTACTGAGTTGCTGCCTTGCCTGACCGTGAGCGGCACCAGCAGCGCTTATCGATATAAGCCCTGGTGTACTGTCTTTGCTGACTGCTATTACTTTCCGGTCGTCGTGTATCGACCTGTGAGTTGGAACGTGCCAGTAGTTAGTTCGCACCTGGCATGGTTTGAGTTGGCACGCGGCACAAGTTCAGTCGGAGCGCGGCAGCAGTGAGGTCCGGACCGCCATCACTCGCCCGACGGTTGCCGAAGCGCATGGTTCGGGTGGCGTCGACTTTGGTTGGTCGTCGGTCGGTCGTCTTCCCGGACGACGTATATTTGGTCGGCGATCGCTTATGGGTTGGCTGTGTGTGCCGCCTCGTGATTCGTCCCCGTTAGCGTAGAGTCACTGTCATTAGCATTGTCTGGTTCTTCGTGCAAGTGGTCGTGGAACTGTGCGTTAGTTTGTGTGATCTTGATTGACAAGCTATTTCAAATGTTGTCGGCGTACGGACTCTGAGGAGTGGGTCGGTTGGCGTGGAGGAGTCAGGAATTCCCAGTGGAACGTAGTTTGACTGGGGCCCGCTGACGGTCTCTACGCGGCGTCGGAGAGTGTGGCTACGAGATCCGTGGCTCACCGACCCTGGGCGCGAAAGTTGAGTTTTGATTTAACATATCAGCAAATCAAGACTGTTCACATTGTGTCGTTTGGAGTTCGTTGTCGGCTGTTGGGATATTCGAGCGAGCAACAACGTGGTTTTCAAGTTGGCAAATTTTAGCCACCCTCCGGTGGAGTTTCGCTGTATTTGCTTATTTGAATTGAAGTGCACCAGCGGAATCTTCTGTCTGGTGGCAGTTAACGTTCCGGTTACCAGCCCTGGCCGTTGACTTAAATTTCAGGCAGTGTAGTTTCCTCATCGTGTTGCTGCCGTCCAGCACGGTGTGTAGATTGACAGCTCCAAGTATGATTGATTGTGGGCGCCAATATCATCTACGTTATTCCGTTGAACTCCCTGTTGTGTCCTGGCATGGTGAAGTGGAAGTTATCGTGTCGGTGGGTCCGTTGACTGTCGATCGGTTGGGTTTTCGTCGGATCGTGAATGGTTGTCCCGACTGCGTGACTCACCTAAGCGAGCGTTAGTGTTTGAATTACAGGCCAACCCTCGAACAGTTGTGCGCTCTTGTGTGTACTGCCTTATTTTTTAAAAATTTCTTCTTGTTGTTGGTACTTGTATGGCTTCTAGCCTGTTTTGTGTTTTAGGTTCGAATTGTTTTACTCTTAAGGCCTTCAGCCTAATTTAAAGTACTGTTTCACGTAAGTCCTTTTGCATTTAAAAAAATTGAATTTTTAAGTCTGCGGCCTTCACCCGATTTGAATTTAACTTGTTTACTTCAGCCTAACTGAAGAACTGTTTTAATATAACGCTTGCCTTTTAAATTTCTGATTATGCTTGCGTTTTAAGTTATTGGCCTTCAGCCGTTTTTAAATTAAAGTGGCTTTCAGCCGATAATTAAGCCCCAAAGATTAAAGCTGCGTGTTTAAATTTTTCTTTGGCTCTTGTAATGTTTGATCCAATAATAAAGTTGTATGTTCGAGTGTAACTGACAGCCCCTTATTTTGGCCTCTTTCCACAATTTATTCTGTCTGCCCTGGCCTGCCGGTTGAGCAGGGGATTTCAATGAGGATTTGAACCTATATATAATCTGTTTTGCATTAATGTGTGTAAACAACTTTTTATAAAATTAAAATGACGCAATACATAATGGATGTACAGGATGTAGACGCGTGGTTGACGACATTGGAAGCTTGAGTCTCACTGCGATTCGTGCTCGGATAGCCTAATGGTGTGGCGACCTCTCCGATAAGCGGGAAATACGGATTCGAATCTCGATCCGGCACAAATTTTCATTGCCAGCATTCCATTATACGTCTGCCGATAGTCCATATTCGCAACTGCGAATACATTTGGAAAAAGAAAAGTGGGAAGTGGTCAATCAAGCTCCCCCGTCACACACAGTAAAGTAGCCTGCAGAGTACACATGCTGAAGTAGGTGTAGATGTTGTTGTTGTCGTTGTGGCCTTCAGTCCTGGGACTGGTTTGATGCAGCTCTCCATGTTACTCTATCCTGTGCAAGCTCCTTCATCTCCCTGCTGCTTCATCTGAATCTGCTTAGTGTATTCATCTCTTGGTCTCGCTCTACGATTTTTACCCTCCACCCTGCCCTCCAGTACTAAATTGGTGATCCCTTGATGCCTCAGATCCCAGATACCCTACCAACCGATCCCTTCTTCTTGTCAAGTTGTGCCACAAACTCCTCTTCTTCCCAATCCTATTCAATACCTCCTCATTGCTTATGTGATCTACCCATCTAATCTTCAGCATTCTTCTGTAGCACCACATTTCGAAAGCTTCTATTCTCTCCTTGTCTAAACTATTTATCGTCCACGTTTCACTTCCATACATGGCTACACTCATACAAATACTTTCAGAAACGACTTCCTGACACTTAAATCGATACTCGATGTTAACAAATTTCTCTTCTTCAGAAATGCTTTCCTTGCCATTGCCAGTCTACATTTTATATCCTGTCTACTTCGACCATCAGCAGCTGTTTTGCTCCCCAAATAGCAAAGCTCCTTTACTACTTTAAGTGTCTCATTTCATAATCTAATTCCCTCAGCATCACCCGACATAATTCGACTACATTCCATTATCCTCGTGTTGCTTTTGTTGATGATCATCTTATACCCTCCTTTCACTACAATGTGCATTCCGTTGAACTGCCCTTCCAAGTCCTTTGCTGTCTCTGACAGAATTACAATGTTATCGGCGAACCTCAAAGGTTTTATTTCTTCTCCGTGGATTTTAATACCTACTCCGAACTTTTCTTTTGTTTCCTTTACTGCTTGCTCAATATACACATTGAATAGCATCGGGGAGAGGCTACAACCCTGTCTCACTCCCTTTCGAACCACTGCTTCCCTTTCATGCCCCTCGAATCTTGTAACTGCCATCTGGTTTCGATACAAATTGTAAATAGCCTTTCGCTCGCTGTATTTTATCCCTGCCACTTTCAGAATTTGAGAGAGAGTATTCCAGTCAATATTGTCAAAAGCTTTGTGTAAGTCTATAAATGCTAGAAACGTATTGTTGCCTTTCCTTAATCTTTCTTCTATGATAAGTCGTAGGGTCAGTATTGCATCACGTGTTCCAATATTTATACGGAATCCAAACTGATCTTCCCAACGTCGACTTCGTTGTAGATATAGATGTATGAAATTTTAAACTTCAATTACGTGGCTGCGGTTCTAACGCGGAAGTCTGAAGAGTGTTTTGAGGTTCAACGCTATCCGCTACTGCAGACGGATGGACCCCCAAATGAAGGAAAGGGAAACAGATTGAAGCCGCCGCGCGATCCTAAGTTGACACTTCTCTCCGCAGGCCTCACCTGGAGTCGCTGAGCAGCCGCTGGAGCGCCTCCCGGAACGAGCGGTCGTCGATGTCGTCGTAGAGCAGCTGGAGGCCGCTGCCGGCGGCGACCGCCCTGGCCGAGTTGACGAACTGGTCCGAGAACAGCGGAAGCATCAGAGTCGGCACGCCCGCAGCCACCGCCTCCTGCGTCCCCAGCAGCCCGCCGTGCGATATGAAGAGCCGCACGTTGGGGTGGTCTGCAAGGCAGGGCGACCTTCTGCAGGCATCCGCAAGGTACCAGGCAAAGTGCTGCGGAAGCGAGTAGTGCAAGTGTCTCTTCCGTCTCACAAGGGAAACTCCCCATCGCGCCCCCCTCAGATTTAGTTATAAGTTGCCACAGTGGATAGGCCTTGAAACAACTGAATCCTGATCAATCGAGAAAACAGGAAGGAGTTGTGTGGAACTATGAAAAAATAAGCAAAATATACAAACTGAGTAGTCAATGCGCAACATAGGCAACATCAAGGACAATGTAAGCTCTAGAGCGCCGTGGTCTCGTGATTAGCGTGAGCGGCTGCAGACCGAGACGTCCTTGGTTCAAGTCGTCCATCTACTGAAAAGTTTAAATTTTTATTTTCAGACAACTATTATCTGACCGTCCGTCCGTCCGTCCGATGCGAGGTAACTGCGCCGTGGTATGGGGACGCCACACCTAAACAGACATCGAAACACACGACGTCAGTCGACTACAGCGCACGGGAGAGAAAGTATTCCTGCTAACGGGGCTCCCTGACTGCCAGTTGACTGTTTGCTACTTTGGACGAGAGTGCATTAAATACATGAGATGTTTTCCGTGGGCAATGCGACTTCAATAACACTCGCACGGTTTTGCTGTGCTATCGCAAAACACAGGCGCTAAAATTATTACAGTGAACAGAGACGTCAGTGAACGAACGGACAGATCATAACTTTGGGAAAATGAAGAAAGTAAAATTCTCACTCGAGGGATGACTTGCACCAAGGATCTCTAGGTCCACAGCGGTTCACGCTAACCACGGGACCACGGCGCTCTTAAGCTCGGACTGTCCTTGATATTGCCTATGTTGCCCAGTTTGTATATTTTGTTTACTTTTTTCATAGTTCCACAAAACTTCTTCTTGTTTTCTCGATTGATCTGTGTTCAGTTTTTCAAGGCCTATCCACTGTGCCAACTTATAACTAAATCTGAGGGGGGTTGCGATGGGGAGGTTCCCTTGTCAGTAGCGCACCCTAAATAGTCGTTTTGTCAGAAAAGTTCCAGGACAGGTACCTTTTATTCCTGAGTTTGCAATACTAAAAAGGGAACAAATGTTGCTTTTATGTTACCAGGTATGTGTGCGTCCGTGAAATGACCTTGGCCATGCTTCTGCACAAACTCAGTAGGTGGCATGCCTGTGCTTAGCAACATACTGTTTGGGTTCTTGGCGCATTACTTACAGTGACACAGTGGATGCTCAATCTGAGCACAGAGTGAACATCTGCGTTAAGCTTGTAAGTAGGCTGTTTAGGTTTTTATGTTGGTAACGTCACGCAGCGCTCTGTATGAAAATCACTGGCAGTGCTGTGTGCAGTCTGTGTCTGGATGGCATTGTTGCAATATTGGCTATTGTAGTGATGGGCAGTTGGACGTGAACAGCGTTGTAACGTCGTGCAGTTGGCGGTGAGCCGCCATCAGTGGTGGATGTGGGGAGAGAGATGGCGGAGTTTTGAGAGCGGATGATCTGGACGTGTGTCCATCAGAGACAGTAAATTTGTAATACTGGACATCATGAACTCATATATATATATATATATATATATATATATATATATATATATATATATATATATATATATATATATATATAATGACTTTTGAACACTATTAAGGTAAATACATTGTTTGTTCTCTATCAAAATCTTTCATTTGCTAAGTATGCCTATCAGTAGTTAGTGCCTTCAGTAGTTAGAATCTTTTATTTAGCTGGCGGTATTGGCTCTCGCTGTATTGCAGTAGTTCAAGTAACGAAGATTATTGTGATATAAGTGATTCATAGGTTATTGTTGGTCAGGGCCATTCTTTCGTAGAGATTATTGAAAGTCATTGTGCGTTGTGCTAAAAATATTGTGTATCAGTTTAGTGTTGATCAGAATAAGTAAAATGGGAAATGTCTGAGTACGTTCAGTTCTGCTCAGCTGTTTGAAAATAAAATTATGTAAGAGGTTTACCAGCACAGTACTTCATAAATTTTTCTAAGGGGGCGTTTCAAGCTTCGGAAAACCCTATTGGAACCTGTATAGGGGTGAAGCAAGAGTATGCAGGCGAGGGACTTTCAGGATGTCGTATTTGACAGAGCTGGGCGTCCGTCTACAGCAGATAGCGATGCAAATGTGGTTCAAATGGTTCAAATGGCTCTGAGCACTATGGGACATAACATCGGAGGTCATCAGTCCCCTAGAACTTAGAACTACTTAAACCTAACTAACGTAAGGATATCACACACATCCATGCCCGAGGCAGGATTCGAACCTGCGACCGTAGCAGTCGCGCGATCAGAAAGTAGATAACACCTGCCAATTTTACAATGCGAAAAAAGTTCAGTAGAGAAACACAAGGACTCTGTTGAATGAATCGAAAAATTCGATTACCACCACTGGAGGTACGTTCGCAAGAATTTTTACATTACGGGATCGGGGAAACTCCAGAATCAAAGCATGTTCTTCAATGTATGAAAGAGTATAACGCCTGCTTCCAAATGACTTCTGTAGGGGTCACTTGGATCAACGTTAGCACAGATGAAATCGATTATGTTTCTCCATCCAAGGACAAATCTGTCACAACATGGGACGATTTCCATCACTACTCATAGAAGACCGTGAATTTCTGCAAGTATATTTAATCGGAAGTGAAGAAACATGAACTGATCAACTACGCACAAATACCAATGGATTGAGACGACAAGTAGTCCAAGATGTGCAGAGGGTCTCACAGAAGTACATTCAACAGATTCACACATTCAGGATAGCACTAGATCACATGATTTTTTATGACCACAAAATTATAATTCGAGCCTTGAGAGACCCGTTGGAGAACTCGTACGTCAATTTAATTCATCTCGGAGAGACGAAGTCGCCATCGTAATTGTGGACAATGAAATCTCAAGGCGTGACATAATTGTATAACGAAGAAGACGAGAACCATAACGCATTTCAGAGACACATCGTTCATATGATGCCATCCAATGTTCATTAATATTTCTGCATGGAGAGAACGGAACTCATTTTAATGTCAAACGAATGAAGCCTGAAACAGGCGTAGAAATAAGCAAAATAGTCACTTCCAGGGGGTTCTACGCTTACCACTTAATGATCAAAGAGTGATGGAAAATGTAAAAAAAAAAGCTCACTTGAACGACACACAAACCTGAGTTGCTGGCTATCCCAAATACAGAAGACAATCACCCAAAAATCTTAAGTACAGCTGGAGGAATTTCATTTTTAATAAAAATTTTACCAGATGTGTCCCACCTTCATCCAATTTAAATATGGATGTACGAAGATAAAAACACTGGCTTCACAACAAAAATACGAGCATAAGGCAGCGACACACTGGAAATAGATAATCAACACATACTTTCTAAGATGTTCCAAGTACACATAAATACGCCTGTAAGTATAGAAGCAAAGGCAGTGACATGGCAGTATTTCAGATAACCAAAGACAGTGACAAAAAAAAAAGAGAAGGAGCCGACAGAATCCTCAAGTACCAAAATGGAAAGATACATCAACCAAAATGGGAAGATACATCAACAGTAACGAAGCAGTGTGGCGCATTTTCGGTTTTCCCATACACGAATGCAAACCAAGTGTACAGCATGTAGCAGTATTTTTGAAGAACGGACAGAGAGTTTACTTCACAGAAGTAAGCGAACAACCTCAGAACACAACATGAACTAGTTTTTACCAACTGTGTCAAACGAATCCATTCGCCAAAACATATGTGGACGTCCCTACCTATAATACATGGAACACAAGACAAATCTTTCAATGACGAGTACAAGGAATTCCAGTAGTTGATCATCCAGGAACCATGAAAACTGGCGCACTAGACCGAGTATACACCGTACATCCGAAAAGCACCGAATGTTTCTGTCTCCGGATGTTGATACGCGAAATACGGGGACCAACAACATACATAGATTTTCACTTTGCAGCGGAGTGTGCGCTGATATGAAACTTCCTGGCAGATTAAAACTTTGTGCCCGACCGAGACTCGAACTCCGGACCTTTGCCTTTCGCGGGCAAGTGCTTTACCATCTGAGCTACCGAAGCACGACTCACGCCCCCTACTCACAGCTTTACATCTGCCAGTATCTCGTCTCTCACCTTCCAAACTTTACAGAAGCTCTCTTACGAACCTAGATACTGGGAGAAGTAAAGCTGTGAGTACCGCGGGTGAGTCGTGCTTCGGTAGCTCAAATGGTAGAGCACTTGCCCGCGAAAGGCAAAGGTCCCGATTTCGAGTCTCGGTCGGGCACACAGTTTTAAACTGCCAGGGAGTTTCATATCAGCGCAGACTCCGCTGCAGAGTGAAAATCTCATTCTGGAAACATCCCCCAGGCTGTGGCTAAGCCATGTCTCCGCTATATCCTTTATTTCAGGAGTGCTAGTTCTGCAAGGTTCGCTGGAGAGCTTCTGTGAAGTTTGGAAGGTGGGAGACGAGATACTGGCAGAAGTAAAGCTGTGAGTACCGGGCATGAGTCGTGCTTCGGTAGCTCAGATGGTAGAGCACTTGCCCGCGAAAGGCAAAGGTCCTGAGTTCGAGTCTCGGTCGGGCACACAGTTTTAATCTGCCGGGAAGTTTCAAGATACATACATATCAAGACTGCTCACGGTTGCCCATGTCAGATGTAGAGAGAAACACGCCAACGATTAGGCCTACTGGAAAACGACAACCTCTGCAAATGAACACTACAAGAAGCCCCAATCAAAACCTCAGCTGAATAAATTCGCCATAATTCTAACAACATGTAACCCATCAAATCCAAAACAACTATGGGACTCCAGAATGAGATTTTCACTCTGGAGCGGAATGTGCGCTGGTATGAAACTTCCTCGCAAGTTAAAACTGTGTGCCGAGTTCGAATCACGGTCCGGCACACAGTTTTAATCTGCCAGGAAGTTTCAACTATGGGACTCCTTCGACAAAAATATGGTTAATGACGTACTTTACCAAATCGAAATCAACGACGACACCTTCAATGAACACTCATTCACCTAGAAGACAAATGTTCAGTAATAAACAACGAGACCTCAGTACAACTTGGTATTCAAGCACCATAAAAAGATGCTGCCCAACGATGCCTCCTGTGGGGAAGACGCCATCACCTGGCTTCAACCTCCCTCGCAGACAATGGTCCACACTAAACAGAATCCGAACCAAGCATGGGAATTGTGCAGCCTCCCACTTCGAATGTGGAACGCAATTTCAACGCCTGAGTGTTACTGTGGTGCTACGCAGCAGACGATCCAGCACAGCGTCACCGAATGCAGGACAAGAAAGTATAATTTTATATTAAAAATGAAGAAATTTCTCCAGCTGTATTTAAGGTGGCGATTTCACTTTGGCAACTAGTTTCAACGCTGTAACGTCATCTTCAGGCCCAACACTTCTTGACGTCAACTGCGTGCGACTGATACTGAAAGTCAGTAGTGAGATACGGACGTCCATATCTCACCACTGACTTCTAGTATCAGCCACCCGCAGTTGACGTCAATAATTTCTGGGCCTGAAGATCACGTTGTTACAATGTTGAAACTACTTGCCAAAATAAAATCTGCACCTTAATTACAGCTGGAGGAATTCCTTCATTTTTAATATGAATTTATACCAGCTGATGTCCCACTGTCCTCCATTTCAACTAAGGGTGTACGAATAAAGTACAATGGCAGTGCCAGTGACTTTACTCTCGCGACTCCACAAACTATAGACTACATTCGTAATCTAGACATACAAGTGTAAATTTCAATCATAATAGATGTTGTATCTCTAGCCATACGCTACATAAATAAATAAGTGACCCAAACTTCGAAATTACTAAGGAAAAAAGCTACAACATTAACGAACTACTTCAATACATTGCTCACAACAAACCACTCCTCACTGACAATCAAAAGGAAATCTACAACGTTATCATGGACCGGGTCGACAATAATGACGGAATTATTGTAGCACCAGGCAGCAGTGGGTAAACGTTTCTAACAAATCCATTGCTGGCGGACATACGTGCTAAACAGACATCGCATTTACACAGACATCATCCGTCGTTGCAGCAACAATTATGGAAGGACGAACTGCCCATTCCGCCCTTGAATATATCAAAGAACAATTACTGGTACGTAAAATCTCAAGAGAATTTGGACAGGGTGAATGAAAACAAGCTAAAATTATCTTCTGGAACGAGTGCACAATGGTACATAGAAAAATCACTCGAAGCCATGGACAGAACATTACAAGACTTGCGAGGGAACTATGAATCAATGGGAAGAGCTCTATTCATACTTTCAGGATATTTTCGACAAGCCCTTCCAGCTATCCCCAAGTCAATACCAGGAGGCGAGGTCAATGCATGCTTTAGAAAATCACATCTCTGACCACACATACAAATATTGCAGCTAAAAAGAAATATCAGAGTTGAACTATCGAATGATGAAAGAGCAGAACACTTTGCTCAACAGCTTTTACAAATAGGCAAAGGCACATATCCTACCGACCAGACGACCGACCTCACTGCAGTCAAGAGTGATTTCTGCAACACAGACATTGCTGAAAACAAACTCATCCACCTAATTTGACCAAACATTGTTGACAACTGTACCAATCCGGACTGGCTATTTGAAAGGACAATTTTGGCAACTAAAAATAATATTTTCGACGATGTCAGCATAAATATTGAAAAGAAAATTCCCGTCGAAGAGACAATGTACAAATCGATCGATACGATAATAAACGTCGAAGAATGTGTGAACTTCCGTACGGAATTTCTAAACTCTTTGCAAATATCAGGACTGTCATTACACTGCCTTCGACATAAAATTGCATCTCCGCTCACACTAGTCAGAAATATCTACTCACCAAAACTATTTAATGGAACACCTATTAGATGACATCACTGAAGCCGAAATGATGACTGGAAAGTATAAAGGACACACACTATTTATCACTAGAATACAAATGATGTCTAGTGGACTGCCATTCAAATTTAAAAGACTGTAATTTCAATTAAATTGACATACAGTTTTACAATTAACAAAGCGCAAGGACAAACTTTAAAATATTGCGGCAGCAACTTCAAAGACTCCTTCTCTCAAGGTCAACTATACACAGCCTGCTAAAGAGTAGGAATTCGAAAAATTTGTACGTATATATTACGGATAACAAAATGAAAAATGTTGCTTGTGAACAAGTATTGTAAACAGTTAGAACATTTTTTTCAATTTTTTTTATCTCTTATACATTAAAGTTTATCCTTTTATTTGCAACTACCACACAATTCCGCATCAGCTCCCTGAGAGAAGTCGGGTATCGCAGCTAGTTCATTATAGGCAGAGGCTTATTAAATTAGCTGTGAGATGTCCCTTACTCAGAACATCGTTCTGTGGGATCCACTTCTGTGCTCTGACGTTTGGCGGCAGTCCCGGGAGGTTGGCCGGGTCGGCTTTCCAGAGAACGCGTTGGGGTACGGACGCGAAGGCGTCCATAATCGCTTTGAACTTCTCCGGGTCGAAGGTCTCAACTCGCACCATCGACCCCAAGCTGAAGTAGATCACACCGTGTGGACTGTCGTCTAGGAACTTCTGTATGTCCTGCACAAAAGAAACAATCAATTTACACGATATGCTCTCATGTTTTCGTATTATCCTTAACTTTTGAAAAGCTTAATATTAAGTAGGTAGATTCCTTTGTCCAATGAAAGAACTGACATGTAGATCACCGGTGTTTCAATGCTAGTACGACTATGCCTTTAATATAACACTCGAATCATAGAAGTTCGTATAACACATACGATGATTCACAAACCAAGCGGCCAAATACACCACCTAACGGAGGCAGCTGACGCACCTGAAACTGTAAGAGACATGCTAATTATGAATATAAAACTACATAAGCCTAGCAACATACAAAAAAGAAAGGAAACGTAGGGTTTAATGTCTCATCGATGCACAAGTCACTGGAAACGCAGAACAAACTTGGGAAGGAAACAGGTAATACGCATTACGAATGAATCACTGCAGAGTTTGCATTAAGCGCTTTAGCAAAATCCGAGTGTCGTTGGTCGTAAGGGTATACGAACCACCGTCCTCCGGAATGTTAGTGCCGTGTGTCAGCACTGCAACAACTCCCTCGGCGGATTGGGAAACTCATCCAATGAGAGACACACATATATCAATAAACAAAACAGGAAATTTGACTGTCACAAAGACACTACGTATAATATTACTTGCATAAGCGTTTAGAGAAGAGATAGGTTTTTGTGTACTTCCTCTTTGCAAACAACGTTTAGTTGTCTTTCTTTACGCATAGTTGTCTAGTGTTAAAAAGAGGTACACTGTTACACTGTTCAAGATGTCATGTGCCTTAGACACAAGTAATTATCATCATCATCTTTTCTTCCTCTCCATCTTATTCCTCATAATGTTCCTTCCGTCAGCTGAAAAGTAGTCCGTTGGTCCGCCTTTTTAGTTCTTTGATGTTCAGATAACAACATATTTTCTAGGTATCATCTAATTTAATCTTCGATGCCCAGCACACAATACTCCTCTGGACGTTATAAAACTCCTTAACTGATAGATTTTCCTTCTGAAACAATGCATAAAATCAAAAGAAAGAAACACGAAAAATGCAGAGCAATTTCCCTTACCTGCTGATTGAGAGTAAAGTCATATGGCATTGTTGACAGCGAGATGTTGAGCGACACGGACAACCGACTAGACGGGGAGCATCCCTTTCTCTGACAGCAGTTGCACCTTTGTGTGAATGGTGTCTAAAGTGCAGCTTTACAGTGAAATTACGACGAGTCTGATGTTTAGAGATTTATTCTGTGCTGTTATAGCCGTTGAAGCTGAATGGAAACTAAAAAGAAACGCATTAAACCAAAGCAATACGGGATGCAAAGACAGGTTAGTGGTTACAGCCATGAATCACACTGGTAAACAAATACTATACTAGGCGACGTATATGCTGGAGCGAATGGGTCTCGCAGTAGACTGACGTGAGAACGAAATTTAAAAACCGCCCAGAGTCGGTGCTGATAGTAAAGACAAATTGAAATAAGGTATATGCTGAACAGAGCCAATTAAAAATGATGGAGTGAAATATTCTTAAGAATTTAAAAGTAAACAAACCGGTGGTGACACGGAAAATAACTCTTTCACTGAACTGCCAACTACTAAGATGAACCGAAATGTCAACCTAAATGAATATGGAGGAGAAGGAGGCGATGGTGGGGTGAGGATAAGAGGGGCATGGATAGGGAATGCTAAACATGTAAAGGGAAAAGGGGGGAAGGAATAAAACACACAAAAGCTCAAAAGATTTTGAGGTAACAGGAAAACCGAACATGAAGCCACTATGGCAGGAGACAAAGGCATAACGCGAAAAAGAAGAAGGAAATCTATCTAACTTCTGATAAGGAGACATAATGGTATGGTGGAAAATTTAGTTTTCTGTGCCCACCGGTTCATCGAGGCTCAAGATTTCCGACTGCTTGGGAAATTCAGTCATCTCTAACTCTTCGAAAAGGATTAATTTTTTTCCTTTTAGGTATTACGTGTACGATCTGGAGAGAAACTAACGTTGGTTCACAATGGCCACTAACCACAAAGCCCTAAAAATAAAGCAGTAACAATAAATTTTTCTGTCGCTGAATATCTTAGGGCTAGTATTCATTGTGAACACTTGCAACAGAGACTGTTTTCTATTTTTTAAATTTCGTACTGCTGTTGCTGCATCAGGCCATAATGGATTGGAATAATCTGTATTTAATGTAGGTGGCTACTTCTTAAAAAAAAATGTTCAAATGACTCTGAGCACTATGGGACTTAACATCTGAGGTCATCAGTCCCCTAGAACTACTTAAACTTAACTAACCTAAGGACACCACACACATCCATGCCCGAGGCAGGATTCAAACCTGCGACCGTAGCGGTAGCGGGGCTCCAGACTGTAGCGCCTAGAACCGCTCGGCAACTCCGGCCGGCAGTGGACGTCCAAACATTTAGCAACTAGTTGAAGTTTCACTATCGTCCTACCTATTTCCGTAGATGTTCACGTCAGTAGCACATCAACATTCGACCATCTTCGCCGTTTTCGAGACACTGCATAATAATAATGTGTCCTTTGTCAAAGTCGGTTATCTCAACGGGCCTACCCATTTGTGGCCTATATCTTCTCCGCTTACATACTTTTTCTACCGCATCAATTGCCCACAATGCCACCAGGCGGTATACGATGTCACGGTGTGCAGTGGTCATTCTAATTTGGCTTGTCAGTGTATCCCCTCCCCCCACACAAAAAATACTATGAAGTAAATGCATGATGCAAGCACTTTCAGAAAGAACTATCCTAAGCGGTAACAGGTAACGGGGATCCATTATCGCTCTGGGCTGCGCACACAGGTCCTCGGATTGTTGGTTGGGGAGGGGGGCTGTACTGGCATGCAAGGTGTAGTGGGAGGCATTTGCAGGTTTTCAGGCAGTGGAAATTGGAGCAACACACTGGTCGATGAAACCACGTCTAACGAATGAGCTAAGAAGGGTTAATACCTTGACACACTTGTTGCTTCTTGGTATACTATCTTGGACACTACATCAGAACGAACTGTTGTGACACAGAAAAGCAGAACATTCAGATTCTTTCGTTACACGAGACGCGATTTACAGATTCAAACATCGTTCACTTAGAGAGTTGCAAAATGTTCAAAGGGAAACGTGGACGAAGCATCGGAGAGAACCTTACGGAGATCGGCACAGCATTCTATGTTCAAAAACCGGTAGCAGATCCCAAACCCTCTCCAGACAGACTCTCTGCTGCCACACTGAAATTGCAAACAAAAGTTACACGTTGTTCAGTGTCACGCATCCATAAAAGAAGATAACTGAACACAGAATAAAAATGCAGTCATATTCTTGGAGCAGGTAGGGAGCTAATTACAAAGAAGCCAGACTGTGAACGTCAAAATGTTAATGTATGATTTGAACGTACGAGTTGGAAAGGAACGACATTTTTCAAATATCGTTGGCAACTACAGGCCGTACAGTATAACAAATAAAAATGGCAGAAGACATGTTGGCGGGTGTGGTGGCTTTGATCTTAAACTTACATCCACTTATTTTAAAAGACATACCAAGGGGAGGCAAGCTAGGCGCTCTCTATGAGAAGATTTTGGCGAATTCCAGTTGGACCACGTCGCAGTACTTGGAGGATTTGAATGTCACTCACGGGACATCAATGTCCAACAGCAGCACGGCACAACTCTAACCAAAAGTTAAAAATCTCCTTTGAAGATTAGAAAATTTCCGAGCGCTGTGTAGCATAAAACACTTGTAAATTATTAATGAATTCGTTGGTAGCTCAGCGCCTGACGTAATTGCCCTGTAATTATAAAGTCACTGGTTCGAATCTGGATGGTAGCTTTTTTACATCTTTTGATTCGACATTTGTTAACAAAGGCAAATGTCACAATGACAGATATTGAATCCTAATTTTTAATCAAAATAACGTCTTATTTAATTGTATTTGCATGAAAATTCCAGTATTCACAGTAAATTAAAATTTGATTCAAAAATGCGAAGCATCAAATTAGCAAAGCAAATACTGTTATATTTCTAGAGATGATTATTGCACACAATTTTTCTCATTCAAAAAAGGCGGTTAGCATGACTGTATTACATTTTAATATCTGACATACATCTATTAGGGTTAATTAAAATATATATAACCTTCATTAAAATTATGATTCGATATTTGTTAATTAACATTTCCCTTTTTAAGTGTTATGGAAGTAAAAAAAACTGTGTCAATAGCCAGCTTCGCTCCAGAGACTTACGAGACGCACAGAGCTACCGACAAATTCTTTGTCATTGTTTATTTATTTATTGTTTAGCTAATTCAGCCTTTACAATATATACCCTCTTTAACCTTAAGCTAAGAAATACAATTTCAGCCGCTGTTTCCACGCTGTCTCCTGTTGTTCTCGGACAAATGAAGCCCGCAACTCTCTTCCTTTCCTTATCACAGCGGTCGGCCGGTCTTCCCTCCAACTTGCTGCCACTTTTGTCTGTCTTCCGTCATTTTCCCTTGCAATAAATCCTGCTAGTTTCCGTTTTAGAGCCTTTACCATTTCCCCAACATCGTAAACTCCTATTATCAGTCTTATCTCTTCACATATTTTCCGATTTTCCTCATGAAGACCTGGAAGTGACATTTCCACAGCTCTCTCAGCTCGTTTAAATCCAATTCCGCAGCCATATGTTACACAGCAAGAACACACCGAAAATAAAGTTTCTTAAAAAGTTTCTAGGCGTATTAGATTCAAAAACCGCTTCGTGTCTTCTATAAGCCTTACAACCTTGTTGGTGTTGGGAAAATTTCCGCATTTAAATCTTCTTGGATATTAATTAACTGACCACTATAAACATATTCGTCAACTTTCTTTAGACGGTTGTTGTTGTGTATTATTTGTATTGCAGTTAACCTACTTGTACATTGCATTTATTTTGGACAGATTTATATGAAGGTCACTATTTCGCAGCTGCCTGATAAATCATTTATAGAGGATTTCAGTTTTCGATGCTGTTGGCTATGACCGCTATATAATCTGCAAATCTCAACTTAGTGAGTCTTTTTTCTCATTCATTCTAATTTCTGTTTCTTTCTAATTCAAAAATGTGTGTGAAATGTTATGGGACTTAACTGCTAAGGTCATCAGTCCCTAAGCCTACACACTACTTAACCTAAATTATCCTAAGAACAAACACACACACCCATAACCGAGGGGGGACTCGAACCTCAGCCGGGACCAGCCGCACAGTCCAGCACTGAAGCGCCTAAGACCGCTCGGCTAATCCCGCGAGGCTCCTTCTAATTATTTTTGCACATAGCCTTGTCAAGAACTGTTAGAAATAGTTTCGGGGACTTAAGGTTCCCTCGCTTTACTCCTCTTTCACTGGAAAACTCCTTTCTGTATTTTCCTCTGCCGACAGGAGCCGTCGAGGTGTCATATATGTTACATAATGTGTTTATGTATTTTGTTTCGGCCCCTCCCGCCGGAGGTTCGAGTCCTCCTCCGGGCATAGGTGTGTGTGTTGTTCTTAGCATAAGTTAGTTTTAGTGTTTAAGTCTAGGTACAGATGACTTTAGCAGTTTGGTCCCTTAGGAATTCACCCACATTTGGACACACACACACATTTGTATTTTGTTTCCACATCTTGTTCTGTCAGTGCCTGTGTAACAGGAGTGTGACTGAGACAACGAAAGGCGTTTTCAAAAAGCTGCAAAACTGTGTATGGTGCCATTTAGTATTCATTGGCTGGACTAGTTGCTTCATGCATGGCGTGTGTATGATCAACTGTGCTATAACCATTGCGGACTCAAGCTTGTTCTAGGGGTTGTGCTTCATCCGCAATAGCGCTGATGCGATTTTTCAAGACTTTAGTGAAAATCTGTAGACAAGAGGGAGTAAACTGGTGGGACGGTAATTCTACAAATCGTCAGTACTTCCTCGGAATGGTATCTGTTATGTCGGCCAGTGTGGGCGTCAGCAGGGACACAAACAAGGAAGTAGAAAAGTTGCGTCGGCCGATGGCACGGAGAGGGAGGAAAGTGACAATGGCTGGTGGCACGAATCCAAAATCATCTACACAAAACACTTCATAATTAATAAGAACTCCGTCTTCAGGCCGCGAGTGGCCTACCGGGACCATCTGACCGCCGTGTCATCCTCAGTGGAGGGTCACCCATCCAGGTGCCGACCACGCCCGACAGCGCTTAAGTTCGGTGATCTCACAGGAACCGGTGTACCCACTGCGGCAAGGCCGTTGCCACTTCATAGTTAATAGAAAACCTTATTTCAATTAAGGGAAGGAACGTAACTTGATTCTTAAGCTTCCTGTGCCTCCTGCATACATACAAGCACTACTTGCAGAACGCAGGCTAAGTATCGGCTTGCTATTAGTCAGTGCTGATGCTCTCGTAGTCTGCGACCGTATATGTGCCGACCAGCGATGGGCGGCTGGTTAAGACAGCATTGACAGGGGTCGCTAAACTCTGTCTTCCTGGAGGTGTGGCGCTGCCCGCTCTTTCCTTAGGCACGCGGGTCAGCGCCTTCTTAATGCGGTTTCGCGGAGCTGCGCTGGTCGACGTGCTGTCGATGCGCTAGCACTGCAAACTACCTTTTTTATACAATCACTAAAAATTGGAACCATGTGTTTTTCTATTTCTTCATCTATAAGCTTAATCATCTCAATCGTCAGACCGTCATGACACTTTGCACCCCTGTATTTCATTTATAGCTTTTCTTATTTCTTTCGGGAGGTCTTCTGGGACTTTTTCATTTTGTTTCATGTAACATGCTTTTAGTGATACATCAGATTTCTCATATAGTTTGCTAGTTTAAATATATGCTGTACAATTTCTTCCTTATATGTTGTGCGCCGTTTATCGATATCAGTGGCTATTATTTACTTTATACCAATCATAAGCTTTTCTTTAATTTTCTTGCAGCTCCTTGTATTCTCTGTTCCTGATTTTATACCATTATGTATAACTTTTAAGGAACTGCACTCGGGAACCTTCTAATTCACTACTGGCCATTAAAAATGCAACACCAAGAAGAAATGCAGATGATAAACGGGTATTCATTGGACAAATATATTATACTAGAACTGACATGTGATTACATTTTCAATAAATTTTGGTGCATAGGTCCTGATAAATCAGTACCCAGAACAACCACCTTTGGCCGTAATAACGACCTTGATACGCCTGGCCATTGAGTCAAACAGAGCTTGGATGCCGAGTACAGGTACAGCTACCCATGCAGCTTCAACACGATACCACAGTTCACCAAGAGTAGTGACTGGCGTATTGTGAAGAGCCAGTTGCTCGGCCACGATTGCCAGACGTTTGCAATTGGGGAGAGATCTGGAGAATGTGCTGGCCAGGGCAGCAGTCGCACATTTTCTGTATACAGTAAGGCCCATACAGGACCTGCAACGTCCGGTCGTGCATTATCCTGCTGAAACGTAGGGATTCGCAAGGATCGAATGAAGGGTAGAGCCACGGGTCGTAACACATCTGAAATGTAACGTCCACTGTTCAAAGTAGCGTCAGTCCTAACAAGAAGTGACCGAGACGTAACCAATGGCACTCCATACCATCACGCCGGGTGGTACGCCAGTATGGCGATGACGAATACACACTTCCAATTTGCATTCACCGCGATGTCGCCAAACAGGGATGCTACCATCATGATGCTGTAAACAGATCCTGGATTCATCCGAAAAAATGATGGTTTGCCATTCGTGCATCCACGTACGTCCTTAAGTACAATATCGCAGGGCTCCTGTATGTGATGCAGCGTCATGGGTAACGTCAACCATGGTCTCCGAGCTGATAGTCCATGCTGCTGCAAACGTCTAGAACTGTTCGTGCAGATGGTTGCCGTCTGGCAAACGTCCCCATCAGGGATCGAGACGTGGCTGCACGACTCGTTACAGTCACGCGGTTAACAAGCCTGTCATCTCGACTGTTAGTGATACGAGGCGGTTGGGATCCAGCACGGTGTTCCCTATTACCCTCCTGAACTCACAGATTCCATATGCTGCTAACAGTCATTGGATATCGACCAACGCGAGCAGCAATGTCACGATACGATAAACCGAAATAGCGATAGGTTACAATCCGATTTTTATGAAAGTCGGAAACGTGATGGTATGCATTTCTCCTCCTTACACGAGGCATCACAAAAACGTTTCACCAGGCAACGCCGGTCAACTGCTGTTTGTGTATGAGAAATCCGTTGGAAACTTTCCTCATGTCAGCACGTTGTAGGTGTCGCCACCGGCGCCAACCTTGTGTGAATGCTCTGAAAAGCTAATCATTAGCATATCACAGCATCTTCTTCCCGTCGGTTAAATTTCGCATCTGCAGCACGTCATCTTCGTGGTGTAGCAATTTTAATGCCCAGTAGTGTATTCAAACAGACATTTTTCTGCGCCCTGACCTTCAGAACCTGTAAGCCTGGAGAACGTTGAAGACGGCGGAGCAGTCCAGACCGTAAACCACAGCTTATGAGCGTAAAGATTAGATTGTTTCCATTATATAACTTGGGAATAAAGTTGTAAGAATCGAGCCTGAAAAACTATGGGGAAATAAAGATAATTTTCAAGATCTGTTACAATAAATAGAATGACTGGCCTGGCAGGATATCGGGAAAAATGTGGCACACGCCGAAAAACAGGTAGCGTCTTTACGAACGAACTGACGGAAGAGCAACAGCGTATAAGGTACAATACTCAGACAAAGCAATAGGTAAGCTCTTAGTGTACAAATAAGTACGGAAACAGACTGCAAAAACGCTCCACAAGCCAAAAGAACCGAAATCACACAATAATTCGAGAGCTTTTTGAGTCATAATTCAAAAGGAACAGCAACAGGTACTTTCATGGGACTTTCGAGCAGCATATACAAGATGGTCCATTGACAGTGATCGTGCCAAATATCTCACGAAATAAGCATCAAACGAAAAAACTACAAAGAATTAAACTCGTCTAGCTTGAAGGGGGACACCAGATGACGCTATGGTTGGCCCGCTAGATGGCGCTGCCATAGGTCAAACGGATATCAACAGCGTTTTTTCTTTTTAGTAGGAACCCCCATTTTCGTTACATATTCGTGTAGTACGTAAAGAAATACGAATCTTTTAGTAGGACCACTTTTTTCGCTTTCTGATAGATGGCACTTTAATAGTCACAAACGTATAAGTACGTGGTATCACGTAACATTCTACCAGTGCGGACGGTAACTGCTTCGTGATACATTACCCTTGTTAAAATGGACCGTTTACCAATTGAGGAAAAGGTCGATATCGTGTTGATGTATGGCTATTGTGATCAAAATGTCCAACGGGCGTGTGCTATCTATGCTGCTCGGTATCCTGGACGACATCATCCAAGTGTCCGTACCGTTCGCCGGATATTTGCGTTTTATTTAATGAAACAGGAAGTGTTCAGCTGCATGTGAAACGTCAACCACGACCTGCAATAAATGATTATGCCCAAGTAGGTGTTTTAGCTGCTGTCGCGGCTAATCCGCACATCAGTAGCAGACAAACTGAACGAGAATCGAGAATCTTAAAAACGTCGATGTTGAGAATGCTACATTAACATCGATTGCACCCTCACCATATTTCTATGCACCAGGAGTTGCATGGCGACGACTTTGAATGTCGTATACAGTTCTGCCACTGGGCACAAGAGAAATTACGGGACGATGACAGTTTTTTTTCACACGTTCTGTTTAGCAACGAAGCGTCATTCACCAACAATGACGGCATAATATGCACTACTGGGCAACGGAAAATCCATAACGTGTGCGACAAGTGGAACGTCAGCTACCATGGCGGGTTAGTGTATGGTGTAGCATTATGGGAGGAAGGATAACTGGCCCCCATTTTATCGATGGCAATCTAAATGGTGCTATGTATGCTGATTTCCTACGTAATGTTCTACCGATATTACTTCACGATGTTTCACTGCGTGACAGAATGGCGATGTACTTCCAACATGATGGATCTCCGGCACATAGCTCTCGCCCGGTTGAATCGGTATTGAATAGCATATTTCGTGACAGGTGGATTGGTCGTCGAAGCACCATACCATGGCCCGCACGTTCACCTTATCTGACGTCCAACTGATTTCTATCTGTGGGGACTGTTTAAGGATATTTGCTATCGCGATCCACCGACAACGCCTGACAACATGCGTCAGCGCATTGTCAATGGACATGCAAACATTACGGAAGGCGAACTACTCGCTGTTGAGAGGAATGTCGTTACAGGTATTGGCAAATGCATTGCGGTTGACGGACATCATTTTGAGCATTTAATGCATTAATGTGGTTCAAAAAATGGCTCTGAGCACTATGGCACTTAACATCTGTGGTCATAAGTCCCCTAGAACTTAGAACTACGTAAACCTAACTAACCTAAGGACATCACACACATCCATGCCCGTGGCAGTATTCGAACCTGCGACCGTGGCGGTCGTGCGGTTCCGGACTGAGTGCCTAGAACCGGTAGGCCACCGCGGCCGGCCATTAATGTGGTATTTGCAGGTAATGACGCTGTAACAGCATGCGTTCTCAAAAATGATAAGTTCACAAAGGTACAAGTATCACATTGGAACAACCGAAATAAAATGTTCAAACGTACCTACGTTCTGTATTTTAATTTAAAAAAATCTACCTTTTACCAACTGTTCGTCTAAAATTGTGAGCCATATGTTTGTGACTATTACAGCGTCACCTATCACAAAGCGAAAAAATTGATCCAACTAAAACATTCATATTTCTTTACGTACTACACGAATATGTAATAAAAAATGAGGGTTCCTATTTTAAAATCGCAGTTCATATCCGTTTGACCTATGGGCAGCGCCATCTACCGGGTCAATCGTGGTGCCATCTGGTTTCCCTCTTCGGCCGGTCCCCATCCCACTGCTCTCGGCTACGTGAGCACCTCTACGCTCACCTGTCTGTGGGAATATCCAGAGCAGTCAGTGCTCCGTAACTGCATCTCTGTACCCCATCAACAGGTGTCTATAATGGGCATTGAAACTCAGCTGTAACACACCTTTCTCCTTCCAAAACCGTAGACCACCTTCAGAGGATGCACAGTAAGATTTGTTATAGTATCAAGGGCTTGAATTTTGAAGACTCATCGGTTTAATGCGATGCAGCTACCCTTGTAATTTTTATTGACACCTTACGGAGCTGTGTGACGAAAAGATATCGTCACTGCTCTAGAGAAAAGTAAGTATCTTACCAATTTTTACACGGAGGAAGCTAACGGGATTTCAACACTAAACCGATAGAGTACTAGGCCAAGATAACAGTCAGCGGAAGTTCTGGCAATAGAGCTGGAATAGATGCGATGCAGGCAGACAGCATCGGCTGCCACCCGTACATTCTAGTCCTGTTGACCCAACCAGCTGCACCCTACATTACGCTATATTACGATTATGGAGATTAAGCTACATATATTGTATTTACTTTAAATCAAATTAATAATAATTGTTCAAAAGCCAATGCATTGTCATGAGAGCTGTCAAAAAGGATCCAAAAGATGGCCCCCAAATATTTTCTACGGAAGTTGGCCAATAAGACTGCAACATTACGAAGGCTGCATGCAACTAACATAAAATTGGCGTGTTGCGTACGACATACTTGGATATGCAAATGACTAGCATTTTAGCTCAACTGCATAAAGGAGGTAGTTGTAACGCCATCTATGTTATGCACTTAAGGACAGATTACGCAGTTTACTGGGATGACAAAAGTCGTGGGATACCTCCTAATATGTGACGGTCCTCCTTTACCGCGACGTATTGCAGCAATTCGACGTGACATGGACTCAACATGTCGTTGGAAATCCCCTGCAGAAATGGTGAGCCATGCGGCCTACGCAGCCGTCCATAACTGCGCAAGTGTTGCCGGTACAGGATTTTGTGGACGTACTAAACTCTCGATTATGTCCCGTAAATATTCGATGGGACCCATGTCAACCGATCTGGGTGGCCTAATCATACGTTAGAACTATCCAGAATGTTCTTGAAAACAACCGCGATCAACTGTGGTCTGTGACGGGTGCATTGTCTTCCACAAAATTCGCATCGTTGTTTGGGAATATGACTTCCGTGAATGGCTGAAAACGGTCCCCAAGTAGTCGAAACTCCAGGGAATCCAGTACATACCATTCAAACATAGCCCACACCATTATGCAGCCAACACCTGCTTGCAAAGTGCGTTGTTGACAACTTGATGCCATGGCTTCGTGGGATCTTCACCACACTTGTACCCTACCATCCGCTCTTGCCACCTGAAACCGTGACCCATATGACCAGGCCACAAGTTTCCAGGCGTCAAGGATCCAACTGATGTGGTCAAGAGCCCAGGAGAGGCGCTGCCGTCGATGTCGTGGTGTTAGCAAAGGCGCTCGCGTCAGTCGGCTACTGCCATAGCCCAGTAACGCTATATTTCACCGCACTGTCCTAACGGATACGTTCGTCGTAAGTCGCACATTGATTTCTGCGGTTGTTTCACGCAGTGTTGGATGTCTGTTAGCGCTGACAACTCCAGGCAAACGCCACTGCTCTTGGCCGTTAAGTGAAATCCTTCGGCCAGTGCGTTATGCGCGGTCAGAGGCAATGCCTGAAATATGGTATTCTCGACACGCTCTTCACACTGTGGATCTCGGAATATTGAATTCCCTACGATTTCCGAAAACATATGTCTCATGGGTCTATATCCAAGTATCATCTCCGTCGTGTGGCGACAATATTCACATGAACCACCTGATTACAAATGACGGATCTACCAATGCACTGCCCTTTTATACCTTGTGTAGGCGATACTACCCTCGTCTGTATATGTGCCTACCGGTGTACCATGACTTATGTCAGCCTGATGTAAGTTACTCATTCGGAAATCGCATTTACATGTTGGTTGTTTATGAGTAGATTGTGTTATGCGGCTTACAAGAAAGAGAAAAGTCTAATCCCAAAACTTGGAATTTGACAGCAGCAGAATCATGGCCCACAGACATTACGATTCAACGTTCCTCGATGTTGCTGCACGCGTTATTCGGAATCTCACACTCTAGCGCTTAAAAGGACAGATATTCTTCATTCAGCCATGCAGGCTCACACAGGCACGTCACATGCCTTGACTGCGGAAATGAATCTGTTTCTATCAAGAGCAGCAACAACATACAGAAAGTGCGATGGTGTCTGGAACACCACTGACTGTCAGTCCGGTGACCAGCGCTGCAACTTCCCTTGACTAGGCAGCAGAGGGAGACGAATAGACGATGGTGCGCCAACGGCAGGACTGGGTACAGTAATGGCACCGCGTCAGTTTTTCAGACTTGTGTGGCTTCTTCATACAGTATCGAGACGGACGGATTAGTATATGGCGACTCCAAGGAGAACCACCACTGACACGCTGCAATCGTCGTCGGGGTAAGGACCCAGCTGCTGGCACGATGGTATGGAGTGCCAATGAATACGTAGCACTACGTCTTCTGGTCCCAACAGCCGGTAAATCAGACGACAGCCGTTACATTTCAATGATGCCAAGTTCTGTGGCTGCGCCCTGCCTTCTAGGTCTCATCTTTCAACAAGATAACGTGTAATGTCTCTTGCAGCGCTCTCTCCGCGATATTTTCAGAAATTTTATAAATTATAGAACTCAGTACATATCTCGAAATATCTCTTCTTATCTTACCGATTCCTAAACTTCAATATACGATGATTGTCAATGCAAAGTAGTTTCAAGCCCTATTATTCCTTGGAGCGTCCATTTACTCCATGGAATAGCTTCTCTGCTATCTGTTTTCTCTTATGAAAAGAATGAAGAGATTTTGCCGATTAGCCGTGAAGGAAGGAGGATGTATATGTATGTATTGTTGAGCTAGTCGCCATCTTGATGAGATTCTGTATGAGAAGGAATTTAATACATGAACTAAAGTAAGTGTGTTCGCGTATTATTTAACTGATTATTATTGACAGTGTCTGCTTACTACACTGTGTTGCACGGGGTCGGTGGGGAACGTCTGATTTACACTGGACGAACCTGCCGTTTTGTATGCTCAAGATATCCAGTTTATTATTTCAAATAAATAGGCTAACACGGTCTTACCAGCAGAACTCCGGTCTTCCACATGTGATCACCGAAAGTTAATAATTATTACAAATGTTTTCAGGAGATCGGCTGACAATTTTCGTCGCACCGAGACTTAGAAATTGCTTCACTGCCTTATGGAATTTAAGTTAAGCTCAATTTAATGAGAATAGAACAGTATTGAACTGTGTGAATGTGATAAGCCTGCTTTGTGAATGAAAATTTCCTTAATATAGGCATGATTTTACTATCCTGATCAGTGAAGCTAAATCAGGCCGGTGTGGGAGAGGTTTTTTTTAAATTTTAGAAACACACAAAAAAATATTAAAAACGCAACACCGCATGTTACCCGTGCTGTCTTTACCTACTCGATACACGGGGTTTTATACTGTTGCCTTAGCAAGCATGTTGTCTAGATCTCTTAGCCACTGAAAACATCCGGTCACGGATTGCCAGGAGAGGGGCGCACCACCATTCATGAATTCTGTTGTAGAGGTGAGAGAGCAAGAACTGATTGCCTCACAACTTCAATGCGACTATATTCGCAGCTGCGTTAGAGCTGTTGCTGCAGCTCCGGTACTGAATTTCCAACGCTGTATTTCCGTAATTCAAATAAAATGTAATACTGTATCGTTCCTACGATTCTGTACACGCACTATAAATAAAATTTCCTTATTTGCTAGCCATGCTGATGTTACATTTTCAGTTGGCACTAGTGTACTCACTTTTGGCAGTGGTTTGGGCTCTTCCAAGTGCAGTCCGCCCACCTCGACGAAGGCGGGCACGGTGGGGAGAGGCTGGTCCATGCTCCAGTGGCTGTTCACCAGCACCAGACTCGTGTTCCGGAACACGTGTTCCAGTGGAGGTGTGTCCTCACCGAACACTTCCCGCACTTTGCTGTCGACGCTTGCGTCCGTCGCCCACCAGTCCAGGATGCGGAACGCCTGGTGCATCACTGTGCCGTAGACTCTGTCCCAGAAGCTGAACGGCGCCTTCAGAGAGAGGTCGTATTGTTCCGTGTAGGCAGGATGCTCAGGATTACCAACCTGCAAAAGAGAAACTAAAATGTACTGCGCGGTTACAAATTACGAGTGGTGTTCAGTAAGTAATGCAATACTTTTTTTCGGCCAGTATTTGTTGTGGGACGTCGTGAAATATTCCTGCTTCAGACCCCATAGTTTCGCGAAGTTCTAATGGATGGCGACGCTATACGTTGTGTGTGTGAGGGGGGGGGGGGGTTTATGGGCACTCATGTGGACAGACCTAATAAAACTGAAGCACACACGCAAAGGAAGCAGGAAAAGGAGGAAAATGATATATAAGAAAGTAGAACGTAAGGAAAGGGAAAACGCAGCAGCAAGAATGCCATAGGAAATTGTCATTGGCTGACCACTTATATAAAATGTGGGCGAGCTTGTCACACAGTGAGCAAATTAAGACCCTCTCCCTAAAATCTTTGTAAAAAACATTTGACATGTATAATATAATAAAATGATAATATAATAGGATAGGGAATGAATGATAATAAAATGTTGGAATGTGTGGCTTTTTTAAAATGGATGAATTAAAAAGATTAATTCTTTGGCATGAAGGACAAGCACAATAAGCTAGGCATTGCCTGTAACGGGAAAGGAATCATTTTAGTTTATATTTACATAAATAAATCGTCTTCATAGTATTTTATGCGTACCAATTATTAATATTATGTCCGATCACCATCTCCTTGACTGTGGGCGTGTTGGTATATTCGGATCTTCGTAAATTTTCCGAAGTACACAGGTGGGCTTCCGTCCTTCTTATTGCATTACTACTTGAAATAATAATAACTCTCACAAATATTCTGTTAATAAAACACTACTATATTTCTGTTCGATGCACACAGAAAATACACACAATGGCGGTCTGCAATTACTCGCTAAAAAATGGCGGTTCTCACTCGTTCACTCACTGAGTGAAACCCTTCCTTCCCACAACTCGTACAAGAACAAAAACTGCTCTGTCTTTTAACATCTGAAAGTCAAAAATACCTGACGGTAGGCACAGCCTCTACGCTGGGCTACTACCACCTCATCTTTTCTCTTTGCTTTTAAAGAGGATGAAAACATAAAAGTAAGAAATGCAAAAGGTATATCACACATGGCAAAGAACTTTAAAACTTTAACCACATTCGTCGGACTATACGTTGTGTTCAGTAAGTAATGTAACACTTTCTTTCTCAGATAGTTTCAGTTGAAAAATGCAGAATTTGTTGTGGGACGTCGTGGAATATTCCTGCTTCAGACCCTATAGTTTCATGAAGTTCCAATGGGTGGTGACACTATATGTGGGCTTCAAAATGGTGTCAGTAACGGAGGTACATTCCAAGCAGAGGTATGTCACTGAGTTTCCTGCGGCGGAAAACAACAGCGTAGCAAATGTTTACATGAGCTTGCAGAATGTCTACGGAGACCTCTCAGTGAACAAAAGCACGGTGAGTCGTCTGTTATCATCGCAACAAGGTCCCGCAAACCTGTCCGATCTGGTGCGTGCAGTTCAGCCGCACGCAGATGTGACTCCTGCAATGTTGGATCGTGCGCACGCCTCTATTCGAGGTGGATGACGGACCCCTCTCAAACAATTGGCTGCTGAAATGGGCGTCTCTGTTGGTTGTGTTGCCACAAACTTCCTCCAATTGGAATGAACGCCCGCTGGGTTTCTCGCTGCCTAACAGAAGACCATAAAGAGCAACGAGGGATCATCTATGCGGAATTTCGTGCGCGTTTCGAGGATGATCGTGACAATTTCCTGTTGAGCATCATCATAGGTGATGAAACATGCGCTCATCACTTCGAACAGGAAGAAAACGGTAATCCGTGGAGCGGCGCAGCACCATCCCTGCTCCTAAGAAAAAGTTCAAAACCGGACACTGAGCTGGTAAAGTTATGGCGACGGTTTTCTGGAAGTTTGAAGTGCTTATTCTGTATGGTGTCCCCCGTCATTGTGCAACGATCAACTCTACCCTCGGGAAATTGAAGAAACCGCTTCGGCCTGTTCGTGCCACAGAATGCGAACGAACTTCTCATGTCCTCAGACCGGTCTGCGCACCCGCCAGGAGCAAACAGAACTTCATTGGACTGTTCTCCCTTACACACCTAACAGCACGCATCTCGCACTTTCCGACCTCCATCAGTTTGACCCAATGAAGGACGAACTCCGCGGGAAGCAGTACGCGTATAATGGGGAGGTTACTGATGCAGCAAGACGTCGGCTACGAATTCGACCAGTAGAGTGGTACCATGACGGCACATAGTAAGGTGCCGTAAAGCCGTCGCGTTGAACGGTGAGTATGTTCCAAAATAGGCTATTGTAGCTAAAAGATTGGGGAATAATATGCTGTACTGGAATCCTGAATAAAACATACCTGCTTCCAGAAAGAAAAATGTTGCATTATTTATTGAACGCCCCTCGCATTAAGGGTAACAATTATAAATGACAACGGTAACGGAAGAAAAACTGCCGCTTCTTTAGATTAAATATTCCTCTTCAGAACGTAACTAGAGCCAGTTCAAGCTAACTCTGCAAGGTGTCCGTTCTGTAAATGTAAATATGGAAAGATAAATTTTAGAATAAACTTCTCTCATGTCACCTCTGTGGTCACAAACTTGTAGGTCCTCATACTCTCGGTTTCGGACAGCAATGGCCATCTTCAGATCTGCTTTATAAAAACATCTCCAAATATACTGGAGCCATAGTGACATCGTCAAACATATATAAATAATACACCACTGGCCGTCTGACCTATGTGAGCGCCACCTAGCGGGCCAACCATAGCGCCATCTGGTGTCCCCCTTCAAGCTAGACGACTTTCGTTCTTTGTAGTTTTTTCATTTGATGCTTATTTCGTGAGATATTTGGCACGATCACTGTCAATGGACCATCTTGTATATGCTGCTCGAAAGTCCCATGAAAGTACCTGTTGCTGTTCCTTTTGAATTATGACTCAAAAAGCTCTCGAATTATTGTGTGATTTCGGTTCTTTTGGCTTGTGGAGCGTTTTTGTAGTCTGTTTCCGTACTTATTTGTACACTAAGAGCTTACCTATTGCTTTGTCTGAGTATTGTACCTTATAGGCTATTGCTCTTCCGTCAGTTCGTTCGTAAAGACGCTACCTGTTTTTCGGCGTGTGCCACATTTTTCCCGATATCCTGCCAGGCCAGTCATTCTAGTCTGTTTCCGTACTTATTTGTACACTAAGAGCTTACCTATTGCTTTGTCTGAGTATTGTACCTTATAGGCTATTGCTCTTCCGTCAGTTCGTTCGTTAAGACGCTACCTGTTTTGCGGCGTGTGCCACATTTTTCCCGATATCCTGCCAGGCCAGTCATTCTATTTATTGTAACAGATCTTGAAAATTATCTTTATTTCCTCATAGTTTTTCAGGGTCGATTCTTACAACTTTATTCCCAAGTTATATAATGGAAACAATCTAATCTTTACGCTCATAAACTGTGGTTTACGGTCTGGACTGCTCCGCCGTCTTCAACGTTCTCCAGGCTTACAGGATCTCAAGGTCAGGGCGCAGAAAAATTTCTGTTTGAATACACTACTGGGCATTAAAATTGCCTCACCACGAAGATAACGTGCTACAGACGCGAAATTTAACCGACAGGAAGAAGATGCTGTGATATGCTAATGATTAGCTTTTCAGAGCATTCACACAAGGATGGCGCCGGTGGCGACACCTACAACGTACTGACATGAGGAAAGGTTCCAACCGATTTCTCATACACAAACAGCAGTTGATCGGCGTTGCCTGGTGAAACGTTGTTGCGATGCCTCGTGTAAGGAGGTGAAATGCGTACCATCACGTTTTCGACTTCGATAAACGTCGGATTATAGACTATTGCGATTGCGGTTTATCCTATCGCGACATTGCTGCACGCGTTGGTCGAGATCCAGTGACTGTTAGGAGAATATGAAATCGGTGGGTTCAGGAGGGTAATACAGAACGCCGTGCTGGATCCCAACGGCCTCGTATCACTAGCAGTCGAGATGACAGGCATCTTATCCGCATGGCTTATCTTGCAGCCACATCTCGATCCCTGAGTCAACAGATGGGGACGTTTGCAAATAGGGACAACAACCATCTGCAGGAACAGTTCGACGACGTTTGCAGCAGCATGGACTATCAGCTCGGAGACCATGGCTGCGGTTAGTCTTGGCGCTGCATCACAGACAGGAACGCCTGCAATGGTGTACTCAACGACGAACCTGGATGCACCAATAGCAAAACGTCATTTTTTCGGATGAATTCAGGTTCTGTTTACAGCATCATGATGGTAACTTCCGTGTTTGGTGACATCGCGTTGAAAGCACATTGGAAGCGTGTATTCGTCATCGCCATACTGGCGCAACGCCTGGCGTGATGGTATGGGGTGCCTTTGGCTACACGTCTCGTTCACCCCTTGTTCGCATTGACGGCACTTTGAACAGTGGACGTTCATTTCATATGTGTTACGACCCATGGCTCTACCCTTCATTTGATCCCTACGAAACCCTACATTTCCGCAGGATAATGCACGACCGCATGTTGCAGGTCCTGTACGGGCCTTTCTGGATACAGAAAATGTTCGACTGCTGCCCTGGCCAACACATTCTCCAGATCTCTCACCAACTGAAAACCTCTGGTCAATGGTGGCCGAGCAACTGGTTCGTCACAATACGCCAGTCACCACTCTTGATGAACTGTGGTATCGTGTTGAAGCTGCGTGGGCAGCTGTACCTGTACACGCCATCGAAGCTCTGTTTGACTTAATGCCCAGGCGTATCAAGGCCGTTTTTACTGCCAGAGTTGGTTGTTCTGGGTACTGATTTCTCATGATCTATGCACCCAAATCACGTGAAAATGTAATCACATGTCAGTTCTAGTATAATATATCTGTCCAATGAATATCTGTTTATCATCTGCTTTTCTTCTTGGTGTTGTAGCAATTTTAATAGCCAGTAGTGTAGTATACGCAAGAGTCATATTGTCAGCAGCAGTACTGTTCAAAACAAACTGTCACACAGTCACTGTACGACAGCACTAGTGTTCGAAACAAACTGCCGTACAGTCACTATCTGGCAGTTTGTTTTGAACGTTAATGCTATTGAGGCGTGGCGTCTTACATCGCTCCCGTCTAGAGCCTGTGTATTGGGAGAACGCTCGGGCATAGGTGTGTGTTGTCCTTAGGGTAACTTAGTTTAAGTTAGATTAAGTAGTGCGTAAGCTTAGGGATCCATGGCCTCAGCAGTTTGGAACCATAAAACGTTACCACAAATTTCCAATTTGGGAGAATGACTCAGATGGTCTGAAGCGGGCTCACTCGAGTACGTAGTTCTCATTTTCATCTGTTGGAGGACAGTACTGTTTTTGTGAATTGTTCTGCTTATTCCTTGAAGGCTTTTTTCTTTATTTATGTTTGTACAGTTTTTATATGCTTTTAGTAGTGTAAATGATGCTTGAATGTGGTCTAAAGTAAATATGTAGATCATTGTTTTACTGATGAACACTGTACGCGCTAGCGTGAGAAAGTTTTAAGACATTGTGAATACAGATGACGGGGAATTTTGTATCACTATATGCAAAGTAAGTTTGTGGTAAAAGGAAAGCTAATTCGAGTGCAAATGATAATAGTTAATAATGTAAAGTATAATCAAAATATCAAATTGTTAAATATTTATTTCGGGAAACAGTATAGTTCGAAAGTGTGTTATTTGTTGATTGGTTAATCATGAAAATGGCGGTCTAACGCGGGAGAATACAGTTTTTCTATTGGCCTTAAAGAAAACTGACCAATCAGTATTCTACAAGAGTCTTTTCTCTTGCAGATATAGAATGCTTGCGGCAGTCTAAAGAGTCGGATCCCAGCCTTTCAATGGTACAGTCGTGTGTTGTATGAGCTCCGAAGGAAGTTATAATTTGCCGGTTTTAGTTGTGGCACATATTTCAAAATTGTTTTAAAGTGAAGGCATATTCACTCCGGTGTGTTTTTCAGAAAGTAGGAATTTTTAAGTAATTTTGTGTGTGAGAAAAGACAGTGATTCCGCTTGGAATATAGAGCAGATCGGTGACTAAAGACTTGAGTGCATACCTAATAGTAGGGAGAGCATTTTCATTTAAGAACAATCCGTGCTTGGTAGCGAAATAGGTACCATAAACGTGCTAAGGCGAATGAAAGGGTTTGTGCATGACTGTGTTAAGATTAGCACGGGCTTAGTAGCGAACGTGTACATTATCAAGGTTCAGAATATACCGAGGCTTTGCCAGTATTTCCACCTTCCATTCAAACTTGAGACCTTTTCCAGATTCTTGGAATAGTTACGTTGTATGCAGCGTGGTGCGGGTTGCAGTACGGTTAATCTCTGCTCGGGTTTCCTACCGGTGATCTGCTGTAACAGGTAGGTGCAGGTAAAGGACGAAAGAAATTGCGCCGCCGCATACTGACAAGATGACTCTTTTGCATACTATTATTTATACATGTGTGTGACTATGATGACGCTGATTTTGTGTTTAGCTTTTGACGATGCCGCTATGGCTCCAGTATATTAGGACATGCCTTTATAAAGCAGATCTGAAGATGGTCATTGCTGAACGAAACCGGTAGTCTGAGGACCTATAAGTTTGTGGCCATACATGTGAAATAAAAGAAATTTATTCTACATTTTCGGGTTACTGTTCCATTCGCGACCGTGTCACACCCCGTCATCATAAATTTTAGTTGTTCATTTGGCACATAAATATCGATATATATATATATGAACAACTAAAATTTATATATTTCGATATTTATGTGCCAAATGAACAACTAAAATTTATATATATATATATATATATATATATATATATATATATATATATGTATGTGTGTGTGTGTGTGTGTGTGTGTGTGTGTGTGTGAACAACTAAAATTTATATATTTCGATATTTCGATATTTATGTGCCAAATGAACAACTAAAATTTATGATAACGGGGTGTGACACGGTCGCGAATGGAACAGTAACCCGAAAATGTAGAATAAATTTCTTTTATTTCACATGTATGGCCACAAACTTATAGGTCCTTACACTACCGGTTTCGTTCAGCAATATATTTTTTTTTCTGGCGTTATGAAGTTGATACCAAGCTATAAACACTGACGAAAATGTTTAATAGGCCACGAAAGCAAAACAATTGAGGATGTTTTTTATTTTATTTTTATGGACATAATGGTAAAGTTGCACTGTACTGATTCGCGTTATTATTTTGTCTATGTTGAATTATGTGATGACAGTTCCATGAGAAGGCTCTCCACATATCGTTGTAGGGATACAGTGATGAACAAAACATTACGGCCACCTGTTTAATAGCTTGTTTGTCAGTCTTTGAAACGAAATACGTCACTGATTCTGCAGGGTTCCGACAGTTTGTTGATAGGTTTGTGGAGGTATGTAGGATTAGATGTTTATGTACAGGTCATGTAATTCGCGTGAATAACGGGCTGCTGATTTGCGTACTCGGTGATGGTGCCCGATAGCGACGCAGAGTGATGCCCTACAATTTACATCAGGAGAATTTGATCACCGAGACATCAACGCGAGTTCACTATAATGCTCTTCAAATCACTGTTCTGGCTCCGAGTCACGGACAATTATACTGCTGAAAGATGACATCAGCGTCGGGGAAGACATCAAGCATGAAGAGATGCAGATGGTTCGCAGCTCACAACGTGTTTTGGGTTACTACCACAGGTCCTATGGAAGCACATGTCTCCCATAGCATAACAGTGGTCCCACTAGCCTGCGTCCGTCGCGCACTGTACGTTTCCAGCCGCTGTTCACCACGGTGACGGCGTTCGTAGAGAGGACCAGTGACCAACTGTAGCAAAAATGTGATTCACCCGAAGAACCGACACGTTGCCTATGGTGTACAGGCGAATTACGATGGTTCCATTCCCATTGCTGTCGTAACTGACATGTGAACAGAGAGGTGGTATGCTGCGGAGCTCCATGTTCAACAGTTTACGATGAACGGGGCGTTCCGAAACGATTGTGTGTGCACTGAATTGTGCTCTTTCGGCAGAGATGCCACAGATCACCATCCATCCTTCTTTACAGGGCAGACAAGTCTCGGAAACGACGAGTCCTGGACGTCCAACCATTTTGCGCCTAGTCGTTGTTTCACTGTCTTTCTACCTATTTCCCAGATGCTCAGGATAGTAGCATGTGAACATTCGACCAGCTGCGCCGTTTTCGGGAGGTTCGTTTACAGGCTGTGCGTAATACAAATCTGCCCTTTGTCAAAGTCGCTTACCTAAATGGATTTCCCCATTTGAATTCCATATCTTCGCTCGGGTGATTCCCTGTGTGTGTCTGCTCGTCTCGTGCCCGCGGTACCACCAGGCGGTATGCAACGTCGCGATGGGCGATGGTCATAATATTCTGCCTAACCAGAGTAGTCATGTGTTAACGCGTATGATGTACGGCAGGGCCGGCCAAATTCTGCACCGTGTGCAGACGTGCGGAAGTGCTGCACATGTGCGCACGTGTGCGACAGCGAGCGAGAGCGACATCTGTTATTAGACATGTGTCCTAAATGAACGGCGGCTGCTCCACTTCCCTTTTTATGTGGTACAAGCAAGAGCGCAACATACCCAGTCTCGTTCACCCCTGGTAACCGTAACCTTAACAGGCAAGTACTGAGAAATGGCAGGTACTGTGAAAAAGCAAAGGACGGGGGACCTATGTTCTCACTCGTTTAAAAATGACTGGGAACTGCAATTCTTTTTTGCAGCCGTTGGTGAAAACACAGTGTTTGCTATGCCGCCGAATAATAGGCGGCCAGCGTAAGTTTTCAATTGAAGGACACTACAGTACATATCACAAAGACGAGTGTAGTGTACTCAAGAGTGAAGAGCGGCAAGTAAAATTAAATGTCCTTAAGAAAATGGATGAGACACATCAACTCGATTATCATTTCTCATGACCAGTGAGAAACGTGTTTGGATTTATTCCTTTCATAATTAAAAATTATTGTTTACCAACTGTGCATTAGTGCCTCATTCTGCTCCATATCACATTATTATCAGGAAAGTTGGTCATTAAACCGATTGTTCTAATGTATACTTACATTTAAGTTTTTTCAAATGTGTAAATGGATACGCTCAGCTGAAGTCGATAAAACGTAACATTCATCTAATTGTCGGTTATTATGCACATTACAGATGGAGTTGATGAAAGATGTAGCAATAATGGTATTGAAATAACAGGTGATCACCGAGTGGTCTGCGGTTGTCATTCTGTTCAGAGGTCCGTGAGACAGATATTATGTGGGTGTGACTGAGGGCACCGAGGATTGGCTCTGAGCGCTATGGGACTTAACATCTGAGGTCATCAGTCCTCTAGAACTTAGAACTAATTAAACCTAACTAACCTAAGGACATCACACAACACCCAGTCATCACGAGGCAGAGAAAATCCCTGACCCGCCGGGAACTGAACCCGGGAACCCGGGCGCGGGAAGCGAGAACGCTACCGCACGACCACGAGCTACGGACTCAAGAATTAGTTACAGGAAACCTTGCATTAGTTCAATGTTATTTGAAATCATGAACAAGGTTCGTTGGAAGTCGCTATTTTTTTTTCTTTATTGTTATTTTAAAACCTGTACAACAGGCAGGTTGTCAGCACTGTTCTATGCTGCTCTTCAGCCAGAGGATACACGATGAGAAAATACAGAAAGATTACACATAGGTTACAGAACGGTGGGCAAGAAAACAGTTGACACAGAAGGACAAACACGGAGCCGTTCACACTCGATGATAATCCACACTTGAAACTGTTGGCACGACGCAGAAACACTGAAGAAGGCGATGGCACAGGTGAACGATGGAGTGCGACGGTGAACACTGAACACTAAACACGACGGCACACACGAGACACTGATGGCGATGATCTCCGGCGCGCGAAATTCCACATAACGCGTGCGAGTCCGAGGACCAGCCAAGAGAGAAAGAAAGGCGGAGGGGGGGGGGGGGTGGAGAGGGTGGAGAGGGGAGAACAAAGACGACAATGGCTGAGGAGATGGGAGGAGGAGTAGAGGGACAGGGGAGGGGAAGCCCGGGGGAGGAGTGGGGAGAAAGGGAGGAGGTAGGGAGGGTGCCCAAAGGAACAGACACAGGAAGAGGGAAGGAGGATCAAAGTTGGTAGGAGGGGTATATGGAGGGGAGGAGGACATCATCAGGGAGGGGGAGCTGGCGGAAGCGACCCTGGGAGAGGGTAAGGAGGGTGGAGAGATGGAGACCGGGTGGGACGTGGGAACACAGAAGCGGCAGCGGGCAGGGGCGGTAGAGGATGGGCGAGACGAGCGGGTGAGGAGGATCGAGTTTGCTGGAGGTGTACAGGATCCGTATCCTCTCAAGGAAAAGGAGGAGGTGGGGGAATGGAATGAGATCGTACAGGATCCGCGTGGGGGAGGGGAGACAGATACGATAGGCGAGGCGGAGAGCATGGCGTTCAAGGATTTGGAGGGATTTGTAAAACGCAGGGGGGGGGGGGGGCGGAGATCCAGGCTGGATGGGCGTAACAAAGGATAGGGCGGATGAGGGATTTATAGGTGTGGAGGATGGTGGAGGGGTTGAAAGTCGCTACGTGCTCTCTTTCTTAAATACTAGATCAAAAACATTACTCGTATTTACGTGCCGTCAGCCAAGCTGCCTTAATAAAAACCCACGGTTGTTAACTGTATTACTTGTCTTATTCGGTTAAACTGTTAACATAGAAAAAGACTGTGACAGTATTTTAAATGCTTAATACGCGAAATACCTTCGCATGGTTGGTTTGCAAGCTGCGGAAAGAGCGCTAGAATGCGCCGGTACAGATTATCCCAGCAAGTGGATAAAGCGACATCTGTGGGTAGAGACATGCTCTACATGATCGCTGACCGCTGCGGCGTGCACACTGTGACCCAGAAGTTGCACATGTGCAGGAGCACCGCACGCGTGCAGTATTTCTGGCTGGCGCTGATGTACGGGTTGCTTGAGGATGAGTGGTGCGACATAAAGTGGTAGCGAATGAAGTTTTATTTCAATAGCGTCTCTTGGTTGTTAATAAATACGACTTTCTTCACAAAAATTCAGATGTATAGATAAAATGTTTAAGAGATTTTGGGAAATAGTTAATGCAATGAAAGATAAGGGAAGATGTACGCACCCTGTCGTGGACCGTCGGCAGCGCGTTGCTGGAGGTGATCCCCACGAGGGGGGCGCCGAACTTGTGAGCGAACGCCGCCAGGCAATCGACGTGGAAGAACTCGGAGATGACGACGTCGTAGTGGCCGCCCGACGCCGCCAGCCACCGCACCTCGGGCATGTCCAGCGTGTCCAGGCACATGCCCTTGGTGAACGACTTGAGCATCACCAGGCCCTTCAAGGGGGGCTGCAGCGCCTTCACGAACTCCATCGTCATCTGCAATTCATTTTCGTGTCACCTTACTCCCTAGTTTACTGTTTATCAGGTCCCCGTGAAGAACTCCTGCAGGGTGGCGCAAATGAAACTGGCCCGAAGAACAGATATCCACGGAAAAAAGAAATAAAGCAGAGGAAATACTAACCTTACTATAGCAGATGTTGAAAGTGAACACTATTCACCTATTGGCACTTTCGGGTCCTGGTGAGCAAGTTGCTGAAGGAGGATCCATGCTGGGATGCTGGAATTGCTCAAGTCTCATCCGAAATGTTCTGCCTCTGAAGATTATGAGGGTTGTCTCGGTACGTCTTACTCCTTAGGGCCCCCTCACACAGAGTAATCGCGCACTGGCAGTTCAGGTGACCTGGGTGGCCAGGCAGAGCCATGATCAGACTGACCTCTGCTAACAACTCTGTCAGGTATGATGTCTGTGTAAATGTGTCCCAAGATCCGGCCAGTTGTTTGGGCAGTAATTCCATCCTTTTAGAAGCAACTGTAGGACTTTTACTCCACCGCTAATGCTGACACAAATGGTTTCAATGTAGCGCACCGGTCAGCGTCTGACGAAAGAAGATGGGACCAAAAATGAGGAGTGCTGATACTGCACATCAAGCCCTAACTTTTTGATGATGGAATGGTGGATGTCATACATATTCTCCATTGCCTGTGAGTCTGCGAATTGACAACCATTCAGGTGAAACCAGGCTTCATCAGACGTAAAGAACATATCCGTGTCCAAGCCATTGATTGTTTCCTCAGACCGAGCAACATGGGGCAGTGGCTAGCACTCTGGAGTCGCATTCGGGAGGACGACGGTTCAATCCCTCGTCTGGCCATCCTGATTTAGGTTTTCCGTGATTCACCTAAATCGCTCTAGGCAAATGCTGGGATGGTTACTTTGAAAGGGCACGGCCAATTTCCTTCCCCATCCTTCCCTAATCCGATGAGACTGATGACCTCGCTGTCTGGTCTTCTCCCCGAAACAACCCAACCCAACCCTTGTTATCTCAGTCAACAGCCAATCACAAAATTGGAGACGCTGGGGAGCATCTGCCGGTTATATTGCATGAGCACCAGACACTCAGTAGGGATGTATATGCAGGTCCAGATGGAGTATTCGTTGGCATGATCGACATGATATGTCGGTCTCTAGCGACAGGTGTGACGTTGATTTCGTAGGACTCTAGAGCATTTTTTGGTGAGCTGCACCCACATTTTCGGGTTTGCGGCCACGTTTTGGAATGTTTTTAGACTTGTTCAAAACAGATCCTGTCTGACATCATTTTGGGAGTAAACGTTGCATGGAACTCTTTGCTGGCACTTTGGTACCATTAAACTTCTCATCAACCAACTGACCTCACCATTTCCACGACTTTGTTGTCACTTAGCTTTTCGCGACGAAAACGCACTGCTCCACTGTGAATACCATCGTACTTTTTGCACTACTCCACTCATACTGACACAGCTTGCACTACGCTCTTAACCGGTGTGCGGGCGTACTGTGGTGTGCGAATCACGCGGTGTGGCTGTATGCTTACATTCACGTCCAGGTCACTTTTATTTCCCCCAACCTTTACTTTAACTTACAAACTATATGATCATTCAAAAAGAAAGAACAGATCTCGATTGTTTATCACAGACGAACTATGAAAGAAACACACTGCGCATGTGAGTCGATAGTGGAAGGTTCAAAGACACTCAACATGAGAACCATGCGTTGCTCGAGAATTGTCGAAATGGTAGTCGATTTCACTCCAACATGAATTAACATGTTCCACTTTATTGGATCGACAGCATAGACAATTCGATCTCTCAGCCCTTGAAGAGCAGCTGCTACAGGTGGGACAAAAATCGCTAGGTGTGAGATTTGGCGATCTGGGAGACCAAAAGCAATGAACAATATAACTCTGTACATCTACATCTACATGACTACTCTGCAATTCACATTTAAGTGCTTGGCAGAGGGTTCATCGAACCACAATCATACTATCTCTCTACTATTCCACTCCCGAACAGCGAGCGGGAAAAACGAACACCTAAACCTTTCTGTTCGAGCTCTGATTTCTCTTATTTTATTTTGATGATCATTCCTACCTATGTAGGTTGGGCTCAACAAAATATTTTCGCATTCGGAAGAGAAAGTTGGTGACTGAAATTTCGTAGAAAGGTCTCGCCGCGACGAAAAACGTCTATGCTTTAATGACTTCCATCCCAACTCGTGTATCATATCTGCCACACTCTCTCCCCTATAACGTGATAATACAAAACGAGCTGCCCTTTTTTGCACCCTTTCGATGTCCTCCATCAATCCCACCTGGTAAGGATCCCACACCGCGCAGCAATATTCTAACACAGGATGAACGAGTGTAGTGTAAGCTGTCTCTTTAGTGGACTTGTTGCATCTTCTAAGTGTACTGCCAATTAAACGCAATCTTTGGCTCGCCTTCCCGACAATATTATCTATGTGGTCCTTCCAACTGAAGTTGTTCGTAATTTTAACACCCAGGTACTTAGTTGAATTGACAGCCTTGAGAATTGTACTATTTATCGAGTGATCGAATTCCAACGGATTTCTTTTGGAACTCATGTGGATCATCTCACACTTTTCGTTATTTAGCGTCAACTGCCACCTGACACACCATACAGCAATCTTTTCTAAATCGCTTTGCAACTGATACTGGTCTTCGGATGACCTTACTAGACGGTAAATTACAGCATCATCTGCGAACAGTCTAAGAGAACTCCTCAGATTGTCACCCAGGTCATTTATATAGATCAGGAACAGTAGAGGTCCCAGGACGCTTCCCTGGGGAACACCTGATATCACACCTCTTCCAACTCAACGTTTGGGAGTGGTGTTCTTAAGATACCGCTGCACTTCAAGGTGAAAGTCGGGCGGGGTGCCGTCATGCTTAAATATGAAATCATTAGAATATGGTGAAATTGACGAAAACCCAATTTTTTAGCATGTTCAAGTATGACACTCCTGTCACTCCGTAAAAACGAAAAATCCATAAGTTCTTGCGAACCAGAAACGGCACACAACATTCAGTTTCGGTGAGTCTCTTTCATGATCGACGACGACTTAAGGATTTTGCGACCCCCAAATTATTATATTATGGCCGTGTAGTCTACCCGACAGATGAAAAGTTGATTCGTCCGAAAAGCGGAGTGGGTTTGGAAAAAAAAAAGTCTTGTGCCATATCCTGGAGAACTGAAATGCAAAACGAGTACCTTCTATTATGGTCGTCGGACTGCAGCTCCTGCAGTAACTGCAACTGGGCCTCACGTGGAAACGTCGTTTCGTCTTGTGGACTTCCGAGGGCTCCGTGTGACTGCGTCTCGGATACGCTCGACATTTTCATCAGACGTGAGTGACCAACCAATGCCAGTAATAAATCTGCTTGTGTAGAGGCGGCGTATTGCTGAATCAACGGTGGAAGCCACAATGGATAGACATCTCACGAATTCCATCACACAAAATGATTTCTCTTCTGGTGTAGCTGGTGTAGTCTACATGTTGCTACAAACAGCGCAGCTGTGTCGAAACTTTGAACCTTCCTCAGTCCAGTGAGGTGAGCAATGTGGCCGGACGGAGTGGCCGTGCGGTTCTAGGCGCTACAGTCTGGAACCGCGTGACCGCTACGGTCGAACTTCGAATCCTGCTTCGGGCGTGGGTGTGTGTGATGTCCTTAGGTTAGTTAGGTTTAAGTAGTTCTAAGTTCTAGGGGGATGATGACCATAGCAGTTAAGTCCCATAGTGCTCTCAGCCCTTTGAACCACTTTTTTTAGCAATGTGGTTCTATGTTTTATAGTTTGTCTGTAATAAAGAGTTGGCATCTATTTTTTTTCTTTTTGAATCACCCAGTACAAAGAAGATGTTTGTCTTAACTTGGGACAACTAATTATCTCGAAAATGACGCATCGTACGAAAAAAAGGTTATAGGTGAAAAGTTAAGGGGACATCTGTGCACGTGCTACAAGTGGTCACCTCCTAACCATTTCTCCTGCGTGGGTGGGGTTAACATTGTATTTTCAAATGGGAACCGCCCCCCCCCCATTTTCATTGCATATTCAGATTACGCCAAAAAAAGTGCGGTTTACTCAAACCATTCTTTCCCAGTAGTAGTAGATGGCACTGTAATCGACTCATCGAAATCAAGCATCCCGATAGGACAAGCAAGGGGTCTCACCGAAAGCCAGCATTCCTATGGGAAGAGAGAACTATTTACATTCATGTCATTATTTTGGATCGCGCTGAATGTAGTTTCTAACCAGCTATTGTAACTGCTAACCATATTGTGCTGTACAATCAAATTTGCAACACTAAAATAAATTTCCAACATAAATGACAACCGTTAGAACACAACGTTATATTTGCTTCATAAGTGACATGTAGCATCAAATGCATCGGGTCTTAGTTGCAAAAACAGCGACACTTGATATTCGTCGATTACAGCGCCATACACCACGAATTGAAAACAATGATTTGAGTAGACCGTTGGTATTGTTAGGTGTAGAATATGAATAGGCAAGAGAAGGGGGATTCCGATATGCTCCAGTCACGCTGGAGGAGAGGTTAGGAGACGGCCACTTGTCCCCATTACTATTAACTTTTCACCGAAAACATTCTTTCCGTACAATACGTCGTTTGCGAGAAATTTAGCTGCCTCCAGTTAACAGACACCCTGTATAAGAACCTTTTAGAAATGTAAAACTTGAAGCTCCTAGATTTCGAGGTATGTAGTCAGTTAGAGACAAGTGAATTCATACGTGAAAACTTGAAAATCACTACTGCTAATAACAACAACAACAACAATAATAGTAATAGTAAGCAGGAGGTGACAGGGAAGGAGCACGAGAAATAGAATGAGCATGAGGAGAAGGAGAAGGGGGCAACTAAATTTCACGAAAACGATGTATTGTACGGAAAAAATGTTCTCGGTGAAAAGTTATTAGTAAAGGGGACAAGTGGCGGTCTCCTAACCTCTCCTCCAGCGTGACTGGAGCATATCGGAATCCCCCTTCTCTTGCCTATTCATATTCTACACCTAACAATGCCTACAGTCTACTCAAATCATTCTTTTCAATTCATGGTATATGGCGCTGTAATCGACGAATATAAAGTGTGGCTGTTTTTGCAAGACGCGTCCAAAAGAACATACACCACATATTCATACAAATAAATAATTTCGCTTCAACGGACAGTGGCGAGAAAAACTAGTTTCCGAGCGGCGCAGTGGTTAACACAACTGCCTACTAAACAGAACATTCCGGGTTCGAATCCCGGTGTGGGTCATGTTGTTATCTGGCATCACTAGGGCCGGCCGTTGCGACCGAGCGGTTCTAGGAGCTTCAGTCTGGAACCGCGCTGCTGCTACGGTCGCAGGTTCGAATCCTGCCTCGGGCATGGATGTGTGTAATATCCTTAGTTAGGTTTACCCAGTTCTATAGGACTGATGAGCTCAGATGTTGAGTCCATAGTGCTCAGAGCCATTTGAACCATTTGAACATCAGTAGTCCTTTCCCACTACTTTCCCTCCTCCACTTTTAATTTATACATAAATTACTAATCCTTACACAATTAGTTTTTCTACCACCGAGTTATCGAAGTATGCATAAAGTTCCACAAAACTTGAAAAAGAGTTTTGGTATATTATTTAAAAGTGGATAGAAAAGCACTCCGTCTTCAGGCTACAAGTGGCCAATCGGGACCATCCGGCCGCCGTGTCATTGTCACTAATGCTGCCGATAGGAGGGGCGTGTGGTCAGCACACCGCTCTCCCGGTCGTTATGATGGTTTTCCTTGACCGGAGCCGCTACTATTCGGTCGAGTAGCTCCCCAATTGGCATCACGAGGCTGAGTGCACCCCGTAAAATGGCAACAGCGCATGGCGGCCCGGATGGTCACCCATCCAAGTGCCGGCCAGGCCCGACAGCGCTTAACTTCGGTAATCTGACGGGAACAGGCCGTTGTCCACAAAAGTGGATAGAAGCTTCATGTAAATTGTTACAGAAGAAAACCATCACTATTCCTGTCAATATGTGTGTAACCAACAGCCAATTGGCGCTTGCAGAAATGTATCCTTGGAAACCCTCAATAATACACTCCTGGAAATGGGAAAAAGAACACATTGACACCGGTGTGTCAGACCCACCATACTTGCTCCGGACACTGCGAGAGGGCTGTACAAGCAATGATCACACGCACGGCACAGCGGACACACCAGGAACCGCGGTGTTGGCCGTCGAATGGCGCTAGCTGCGCAGCATTTGTGCACCGCCGCCGTCAGTGTCAGCCAGTTTGCCGTGGCATACGGAGCTCCATCGCAGTCTTTAACACTGGTAGCATGCCGCGACAGCGTGGACGTGAACTGTATGTGCAGTTGACGGACTTTGAGCGAGGACATATAGTGGGCTTGCGGGAGGCCGGGTGGACGTGCCGCCGAATTGCTCAACACGTGGGGCGTGAGGTCTCCACAGTACATCGATGTTGTCGCCAGTGGTCGGCGGAAGGTGCACGTGCCCGTCGACCTGGGACAGGACCGCAGCGACGCACGGATGCACGCCAAGACCGTAGGATCCTACGCAGTGCCGTATTGGACCGCACCGCCACTTCCCAGCAAATTAGGGACATTGTTGCTCCTGGGGTATCGGCGAGGACCATTCGCAACCGTCTCCATGAAGCTGGGCTACGGTCCCGCACACCGTTAGGCCGTCTTCCGCTCACGCCTCAACATCGTGCAGCCCGCCTCCAGTGGTGTCGTGTCGTCTTCAGCGATGAGAGTCGCTTCTGCCTTGGTGCCAATGATGGTCGTATGCGTGTTTGGCGCCGTGCAGGTGAGCGCCACAATCAGGACTGCATACGACCGAGGCACACAGGGCCAACACCCGGCATCATAGTGTGGGGAGCGATCTCCTACACTGGCCGTACACCTCTGGTGATAGTCGAGGGGACACTGAATAGTGCACGGTACATCCAAACCGTCATCGAACCCATCGTTCTACCATTCCTAGACCGGCAAGGAAACTTGCTGTTCCAACAGGACAATGCACGTCCGCATGTATCCCATGCCACCCAACGTGCTCTAGAAGGTGTAAGTCAACTACCCTGGCCAGCAAGATCTCCGGATCTGTCCCCCATTGAGCATGTTTGGGACTGGATGAAGCGTCGTCCCACGCGGTCTGCACGTCCAGCACGAACGCTGATCCAGCTGAGGCGCCAGGTGGAAATGGCATGGCAAGCCGTTCCACAGGACTACATCCAGCATCTCTACGATCGTCTCCATGGGAGAATAGCAGCCTGCATTGCTGCGAAAGGTGGATATACACTGTACTAGTGCCGATATTGTGCATGCTCTGTTGCCTGTGTCTATGTGCCTGTGGTTCTGTCAGTGTGATCATGTGATGTATCTGACCCCAGGAATGTGTCAATAAAGTTTCCCCTTCCTGGGACAATGAATTCACGGTGTTCTTATTTCAATTTACAGGAGTGTAATATTGGAACAGTCAGTAGGGCAATAGAAGCAGACTGCCTTCACTTTTCAGCCCGTAATCGATCGAGAAATTAAATCGACAGTGAAAATCCTGTCACGCTTTGAGAAAAAGCGTTGCGCACTGTCTTTACTATGCCCGTCTGTCACGTCACGTCGCGCTTTTCAACTCTTATCGCATAGTGAGCAAGAAAAGATGTCTAGACAATAGTGTCTCCCACCAAGTGTGAAGTACTGCTAAGAGGTTTTGCCTGATTTCCTGGAGTCCACATAACATAACTGTCATGTGTTTCTTTCTTCATGACAGTTCCTACTCACACATACCATGTGCAACAAAGACCCTCATGCAGCGTTAGATAACCCAAAATGCAGCAGAGACTAGATACCCTCTGATTTCGTCATTTCACGCACGTGAACCGCTGGCTATGAGCACAATATTTTGGAAAAGACAATGCAGACCAGTGCAGAATTTGGCGGAAGTCACGGGCGGCTGTCTTCTACGTCGAGGATTTTGGAAAGTAGCTGCCACCTACGACAAATGTCTAACTCGGAGTAGCGACAGCGAGGAGAGGGAAGTATTATGTGTATCCAAATGTTGTAAATAAAACATTTTTGATTTTCACCACGGTTTCCATTTCGCGACCGATCCGAGGTAGAAAAAAGATTTTTTGGTACAAAACCACCTACGACAAAATTCAGAAAAATTAAGTGTTTCTAAGTTCTCATGTCTTGCCATTGAGTTAAAAATTGAAGCAACTAATGATGCTAGATGTATGGGACATTGATAAACGGGAAGGAATTTTAAAAACGTAAACAAGAAAAACAAGTAAACCCATATTCGCTGCTCACCTCGTGCAAGACAGCCAAACGCCGCACACTATCGAAAAGAGCCTCGTAATTCTGCAAACACTATAAATAAGAGATACTTTATGGATTATATGAAGAAATAGAAATTCATGTGCACCTTTCAATTCAAGTTAAAATGCGTTTGACGAACAGTGCACACTACGTAAAACCAGTTTGCTGGCCATAAGCCGCCCCTTATTGATATGTACATTCTTTTAACGGCATACCGCAGTTTTGTGATTATATTCAGATGTTAGTAAACAGATCCTCATCTTTTGATGACGTTTTGTCGCAGATGCGCCAACGCCCGCTACAGCCGCCTGTGTTCCAGGTTTCGTTCGCTCGCGCCACAGGGCGAAAGCTCGCTGTCTGGAATATAATTAAATGTGTGCTAAGACTTCTAGCTCTTCATTGCTAAAGCGTCCAACTTACATTCCACAACAGGCCATAATATAACCGCCCGCATCTCGTGGTCGTGCGGTAACGTTCTCGCTTCCCACGCCCGGGTTCCCGGGTTTGATTCCCGGCGGAGTCGGGGATTTTCTCTGCCTCGTGATGGCTGAGTGTTGTGTGATGTCCTTAGGTTAGTTAGGTTTAAGTAGTTCTAAGTTCTAGGGGACTGGTGACCATAGATGTTAAGTCCCATTGCGCTCAGAGCCATTTGATCCATAATACAATCCGTTTTATTGCTAAGGATTTCCAATACGTTTAATGTGTCAAAATTTATAGATTTTATGTAAATGAGACTACCATTTTTGCTGCGACATTGGGTGCGTCATTTTTAAAGCCCCTGGACTTTTACTTCCACAACTACACTCATGATTCGAATGGCTCTACGCATATGGGACTTGACATCTGAGGTCATCAGTTCCCTAGACTTTGAACTACTTAAACTAACCTAAGGACATCACACATATCCACGTCCAAGGCAGGATTCAAACCTGCGACCGTAGCAGCCGCGTGGTTCCATACTGAAGCGCCTAGAACAGCTCGGCCACCGCGGCCGGCTAACTAAACTCATGTTCATATGGAACAGAACACCTTGAACGACTACAGATACGACATTCATATTCACAGGATATGTACATTAGTATGTTCTGCAGAAATGATTAGCATTTCAGTCAGCTCGGTTCAGGTTGTATCCTATTGCCTAGTAGGCACAGTGTCCACCATACGTCCGAATAATTTGTTCCATGCGTTATGACATCCACGTACAAGGTGCGAATGGCACCCTGTGATATATCCGTCCATGCTGCATTCAGTTGCTTCCAAAGTTCACCCGTGGTGGTTGGCACTGGGTCACAGCGCTGCAACCGTCGTTTCACCATATCCCACACATTTTAAATTGGTTACAAGTCTGGTGATCTGGCGGACCAGAGCAAAAGACTGACACTCTGTGACACCAAGATGGCACGTGTTCGTACAGTAGCATGTGGTCGTGCATTGTCTTGTTGAACAATGGCGTCTCGGGTGTTGTGCAGAAAGGGTATGGCTGCCAGTCGCAGGATGTCAGTCGCGTAGGTCACATTGGTCACAGTATCCTGGACACGCACCAGCTGTGATTTGGTTGTAACCAGTAGCACCCCATACCATAAGGTCCTGAGTTGACGCTGTACATCTACATCTACATTACATCTACATCCATACTCCGCAAGCCACCTGACGGTATGTGGCGGAGGGTACCCTGAGTACCTCTATCGGTTCTCCCTTCTTTTCCAGTCTCGTATTGTATTGTCGGTATGCTTCTGTGTGTGCTCTAATCTCACTGATTTTATCCTCATGGTCTCTTCGCGAGATATACGTAGCAGGGAGCAATATACTGCTTGACTCTTCGGTGAAGGTATGTTCCCGAAACTTCAACAAAAGCCCGTACCGAGCTACTGAGCATCTCTCTTGCAGAGTCTTCCACTGGGGGTTATCTATCATCTCCGTAACGCTTTCGCGATTACTAAATGATCGTGTAACGATGCGCGCTGCTCTCCGTTGTATCTTCTCTATCAACCCCATCTGGTACGGATCCCACGCTGCTGAGCAGTATTCAAGCAGTAGGCGAACAAGCGTACTGTAACCTACTTCCTTTGTTTTCGGGGCCGGCCGCCGTGGTCTCGCGGTTCTAGGCGCGCAGTCCGGAACCGTGCGACTACTACGGTCGAAGGTTCGAATCCTGCCTCGGGCATGGATGTGTGTGATGTCCTTAGGTTAGTTAGGTTTAAGTAGTTCTAAGTTCTAGAGGACTAATGACTACAGCAGTTGAGTCCCATAGTGCTCAGAGCCATTTGAACCTTTGTTTTCGGATTGCATTTCCTTAGGATTCTTCCAATGAATCTCAGTCTGGCATCTGCTTTACCGACGATCAACTTCATGTGACCATTCCATTTTAAATCACCCCTAATGCCTACTGCCAGATAATTTATGGAATTAACTGCTTCCAGTTGCTGACCTGCTATATTGTAGCTAAATGATAAGGGATCTTTCCTTCTAAGTATTCGCAGTACATTACACTTGTCTACATTGAGATTCAGTTTCCATTCCCTGCACCATGCGTCAATTCGTTGCAGATCCTCCTGAATTTCAGTACAATTTTCCATTGTTACAACCTCTCGATACACCACAGCATCATCTGCAAAAAGCCTCAGTGAACTTCCGATGTCATCCACCAGGTCATTTATGAATATTGTGAATAGCAACGGTCCTATGACACTCCCCTGCGGCACACCTGAAATCACTCTTACTTCGGAAGACTTCTCCCCATTGAGAATGACATGCTGCGTTCTGTTATCTGGGAATTCCTCAGCCCAATCACACAATTGATCTGATAGTCGGTATGCTCTTACTTTGTTCATTAAACGACTGTGGGGAACTGTGTCAAACGCCTTGCGAAGTCAAGAAACATGGCATCTACCTGTGAACCCGTGTCTAAGGCCCTCTGAGTCTCGTCGACGAATAGCGCGAGCTGGGTTTCACACGACCGTCTTTTTCCTACAGAGTATATTTCTAGTCTCCAGAGAAGACATTATACTCGAACATAATACGTGTTCCAAAATTCTACAACTGATCGACGTTAGAGATATAGGTCCATAGTTCTGCACATCTGTTCGACGTCCCTTCTTGAATACGGGGATGACCTGTACCCTTTTCCAATCCTTTGGAACGCTTCGCTCTTCTAGAGACCTACGGTACACCGCTGCAAGAAGGGGGGCAAGTTCCTTCGCGTACTCTGTGTAAAATCGAACTGGTATCCCATCAGGACCAGCGGCCTTTCCTCTTTTGAGCAATTTTAATTGTTTCTCTATCCCTCTGTCGTCTGTTTCGATATCTACTATTTTGTCAACTGTCCGACAATCTAGAGAAGGAAGCACAGTGCAGTCTTCCTCTGTGAAACAGCTTTGGAAGAAGACATTTAGTATTTCGGCCTTTAGTCTGTTATCCTCTGTTTCAGTACCATTTTGGTCACAGAGTGTCTGGACATTTTGTTTTGATCCACCTACCGCTTTGACATAGGACCAAAATTTCTTAGGATTTTCTGCCAAGTCAGTACATAGGACTTTACTTTCGTATTCCTTGAACGCCTCTCGCATAGCCCTCCTCACACTACATTTCGCTTCGCGTAATTTTTGTTTGTCTGCAAGGCTTTGGCTATGTTTATGTTTGCTGTGAAGTTCCCTTTGCTTCCGCAGCAGTTTTCTAACTCGGTTGTTGTACCACGGTGGCTCTTTCCCATCTCTTACGATCTTGCTTGGCACATACTCATCTAACGCATATTGTACGATGGTTTTGAACTTTGTCCACTGATCCTCAACACTATCTGTACTTGAGACAAAACTTTTGTGTTGAGCCGTCAGCTACTCTGTAATCTGCTTTTTGTCACTTTTGCTAAACAGAAAAATCTTCCTACCTTTTTTAATATTTCTATTTACGGCTGAAATCATCGATGCAGTAACCGCTTTATGTGCGAATGCAGTTTCTGTGGTGTCGCACCCCCTGTCTGTGGCGAACCAAAATGCACCCATTATTTTCAAACAAACAGAACCCGGATTCCTCCGAAAATACTATGTGATGCCATTCCTGTCCCCGCTGACGTCGTTCCATAAAACATTGCCGTCTAGGAAGTTTGTGCAAATCTGTCAGAGGTGCACGTAACCCATGCGGTAAAAAGGGCGACTGACTGTCACATCCGATAGTGTACGATGTGTGCACACAGTTCCACTGTTGTGCCAGATCTGTGCAGCAACTCCACTCGAATGAGGTGCTGACCTACCCTTGGAGGGGAGGGGTGGTGGTAGGGAGCGGGGGGTCAGGTGGTCTTTGTGGTGGGATCTGACCCATCTCGTCGTGTTCTACGGCCTTCCGCGAACCATCTACATCTACATCTACATTCATACTCCGCAAGCCACCCAACGGTGTGTGGCGAAGGGCACTTTACGTGCCACTGTCATTACCTCCCTTTTCTGTTCCAGTCGCGTATGGTTCGCGGGAAGAACGACTGTCTGAAAGCCTCCGTGCGCGCTCTGCACACACACGTTGCACTGCCGAACACTTCCTTCCGCAGCAACTGCAGTTTCCCGAATGAATAAATCACATTCCCTCACGTCAATAACTCGCCCTCTTTCAGACTCACTGATTTGTCGGCCGGTTCGCGCATATGTCTGCGAGGAGTCTTGCACATCTGCTCAAGTCACACTGATCCATTATTTTCGGTTTGTGGCGACAACGGGAGCCTCAGGCTCATCCTACTGGTAGGTGGTGTCGCGCCGCAGTGTCGATGTTGACCTTCCATCCGCGGACCGACATGGTTCAGATGCTAATCATTTCTGCAGAACATACTATTGTACACGTCCCTTGAATATGACCGTCCTATCACTAGTTCTGTTTTTTTTTCTCAACATCAGTGTATTTAAGGACGCTTCACCACAGCTAAAAGTAAGCTATATTTTTCTCTACCTTTCGTTTTCTGTAACTATACCGTACATATGTAAAATTAAAATTTTGCAGTCCTCTTATGTAAACAATACTTAAATATCTCTTATATCATACAGTTATAACTGAATTAAATTGCTTGAACGTACACTTAAGAGCCAAAGAAACTGTTACACCTCCGTCATATGGTTTAGGGCAGACGCCAGCACGCTGAAGTGCCGCAAGACGACGTGGCATAGACTCGACTAAGCTCTGTACTAGTGCTGGAGGGAATTGAAACCTTGAATCGTGCAGGACTGTCCATGACTATGTAAGAGTACGAGAGAGTGGAGATCTATTCTGAACAGCACGATGAATAGCATCCCAGATATGCTCAGTAATGTTTATGTTTGGGGAGTTTGGTGGCCAGCGGAACTGTTTAAAGTCAGGAGAATGTTCCTCGAGTCACTAGACGTGTGGGGTGTCGCATTGTCCAGCTGGAATTGCCAAAGTCCGTTGGAATGCACAAAGGACACGAATGGATGCAGGTGATCAAAGATGTGACTGGATTTTCTCTTTTGATGCTATCAGTTGTCAGGAGGAGCATTACTGCAAAGAGAATTTGATTCTAAAGCATTATGTCAGGGTGTAAAACACTAAATAAATTACTTTTTCTCTCTTAACAACATGTAGGCGGGGTGTGTTCTTCCTTGGCTCGGGTATGAGGTAGAATGAAACAGCATTTTTACATAAGATAACTTTTATTGAAGATTAGTACAATGGTTTCCTTATTGGATTGTTCTGGCTGGGACAGCGGCAGCTGTGTCGATTGCGAAGCCTCTGCTCGCTGAGCGGCGGCGTCTGATTACGCCTGGCGGTGTGTGTCTCGTGTCGCCGTTTTGCCCAGTTGACTGGGGACGCGCACCGTGCGGTGGCCCGTTTAATTATTGAGAACGAAGTCGTGGAAGTCGTGAATCGGATGGTGATACCTTGGATGTGGCGCCCCAGTGTTTCTCTCTCTATGCTGCCGCGTGTGACAGTGTTGTGCGTCGGCCAGCGGAGCTGCGCGGCGGGGGTAGGCCAGTGTCCCGGACTCGAACAACGGACTCCCGCTTGCCAGTCTTCGACTGTCAGATCTTCATCCCAGCTCACAGGTGACTGCTGATGACAGGCCGTCTCCTTCCCGTCCTCACGAGTCTCCCGGGTACGTAAAAGTCAAATACCTTCTAACTTATGTCTTCTGGCGGCGAGGCTGCCGCTTGCTATTCCATTACAGCGGCGGACTTGGTGCTTCTGTGTACGATGTAGTCTCTTCCTGCATGAAGGTCTTCAGCACCGACTGAACTGTACTGGAACTGAACTCGAACCGAAACTGAACTGCAAGCTACTCTGTCGGGCCCACTGCGTCTCGCATATTTATTTACTTCAGTTCACTGCATGTGAACGAATTCACGGTCATTGCCTCTTCTGTCACGTTGAAAACCTTCTCGAAGAATCTTCTTAACTTCGGTCATTGGCTCTTGGAATGTAGGCGAGGGTCTTTGATCGCATGTGACAATTAAGAAACATGTGAGCTGGTCGGGGGATGCCCTGACGGCTGAATCGACAGCGCCCGCTTATGTGGGAGGGCGATGGCTTCTCCTGAACATGCTGACTTCAAGCGTCCGCCGTTGCCACCGCTGCTCTGCCCACTGTTTGTCAGTATGTAATTCTTCTATAATAAACTAAGTTTTTCATTTATTTTCTAATTTCTTCTTCACTTCACATTGATTTCACTAATTTATTTACCTATCTTAACTACCACTCATCTAAGAGAATGCTTAGGTCCGTGTCACCTGTCAGAGTCATGCCTAGATGTATGAGGGGTCCCACATCACTCCAACTGCACACGCCCCACTCCATTACAGAGCCTCCATCGGCTTGAACAGTCCAGTACTCACACACAGGGTCCATGGATTCATGAGATTGTCTCTTTAGTCGTCTTTGATCCCGTTCTTGTAGGATCTTTTTCTGGCCACTGCCATGTCGCAGATTTGATGTTTTACCGGATTCCTGATATTCACGGTACACTCGTGAAATGAACGTACGGGAAAATTCCCACTTCACCACTACCTCTGAGATGCTGTGTCCCATCGTTCATGAACTGACTATTAAACCACGTTCAAACTCACTTGAATCTCGCTATTGAGAAAATTTGGAGAACTGTCTTTTGAGGGTGACTGCAGAACGATTCTGTTGCCTCCAACATACATTGCGAGTAAGCAGCACGATTATAAGATACGAGAAATTAGGGCCATATGGAGGCACATAGATAGTCATTTTTCCCTCATTCTACACTGAAGCCCGAAGAAACTGACATAGGCATGCTTACTGAAATACACAGATATGTAAACAGACAGAATACAGCAGTGCGGAGAGCAACGCCTGTGTAACACAACAAGTGACTGGCGCAGTTGTTAGATCAGTTACTGCTGCTGCAGTGGCAGGTTATCAAGATTTAAGTGAGCTTGAACGTGGTGCTATAGTCGGTGCACTAGTGATGGGGCACAGCATCTCCGAGGTAGCGATAAAGTGGGGATTTTCCCATACAACCATTTCACGAGTATATTGTGAATATCAGGAATCCGGTAAAACAATAACTCTCAGACATGGCTGCGGCGGGAACAAGAACCAGCAAGAACGGGACCAACGACGACTAAAGAGAACCGTTCAACGTGAAAGAGCTGCAACCCTTCCTCAAACTGCAGCAGATTTCAATGTTGGACCATCAACAAGTGTCTGCATGCGAACTACTCAACGAAACTTCATCGCTATGTGCTTTCGGAGTCGATGGCCCACTCGTGTACCCTTGACGACTGCATGACACAAAGCTTTACGCCTCACCTGGGCCCGTCAATATCGGCATTAGACAATTGATGACTGGAAGCATGTTGCCTGGTCAGACGAGTCTTGTGTCAAATTGTAGCGAGCGGATGGACGTTTTCGGGTATGGAGACAACCTCTTCAATCCACGGACTCTGCATGTCAGCATGGGACTGTTTAAGCTGCCGAAGGCTCTGTAATGGTGTGGGGCGTGTGCAGCTGGAGTGATATGGGACCCCTCATACGTGTAGATACGACTCTGACAGGTGACACGTACGTAAGCATTGTGTCTCATCACCTGCATCCACTCGTGCCCATTTTGTATTCCAAAGGACATGGGCAATTCCAGCAGGACAATGCGACACCCCACACGTCCAGAATTGCTACAGAGGGCTCCAGGAACACACTTCTGAGTTGAAACACTATTGCTGGCCACCAGAGTCACCAGACATGAACATTACTGAGCATATCTGGAATGTCTTGCAACGTGCTGTTCTGAGGAGATCTCCACCCCCCGTACTGTTAGGGATTTATGGACACTCCTGCAGGATTCACGGCGTCAAATCCCTCCAGCACTACTGGAGGCGTCAGTCGAGTCCTAGCCACGTCGTGTTGTGGCACTTCAGCGCTCGCGGAGGCCATAAACGATATTAGGCAGGTGTACCAGTTTCTTTGGTTCTTCGGTGTATTTGCGAGTTGAACAGGGTACCCTCCGCCAAGCTGCGTGAGATGGATTGTGGAATATGGATGCGGATGTAGATGTTTTGTGCATTTGATGCAATTAAAACCTGCATATTCCAAATATTTTTGCTGGACGTAATCGGAAAGAAGTCCACTTACGTTGTTGTGCAACTGCGGCATCCTGCCTTGGAGACTTATGAAGTTGTAGTTCTTGATGGGAGTCTTGGGCGGGTGGTGTCCGATGACGGTGACGTTGTGCCCCCTGGCGGCCAGCTCCACGAAGAGAGGGCGGAACATGAGGAAGTGGCTGAGCCCCGGGAACCAGATGGGCGCCAGGATGTTGGCCGCCTGGCCGTCGTCTGCCAACAGCAGTCCAGCGGCGACGCTGAAGGCCACGAACCACGCCCGCATGGCGGCCGCTCACCTGAGAACAGGAGCAGGCGCTGTCTTCAGCGCCTCTGCAAGAAATGTGCACACAGCGTCCGGCAGTGAATGGTTAGCCATACAGTTTCAGTTATTCAACCTCCGGATCACAACCAATTCCCTTCCGATTTTTTCCACAAATAGCTTGCATTTTACGAAATATTCGTTATGACTCGGCGTCTCAGACATTTGAAAGGTAATTCCGTTTCGGGAATCACTGGAGCCACCTTTCAATCACGCTTTTCGGCATCTACATATGAATAAGAATATCTACATCTGCATCTACATCTACATTTATACTCCGCAAGCCACCCAACGGTGTGTGGCGGAGGGCACTTTACGTGACACTGTCATTATCTTCCTTTCCTATTCCAGTCACGTGTGGTTCGCGGGAAGAACAACTGCCGGAAAGCCTCCGTACGCGCTCGAATCTCTCTAATTTTACATTCGTGATCTCCTCGGGAGGTACAAGTAGGGGGAAGCAATACATTCGATACCTCATCCAGAAACGCACCCTCTCGAAACCTGGACAGCAAGCTACACCGCAATGTAGAGCGCCCCTCTTGCAGAGTCTGCCACTTGAGTTTGCTAAACATCTCCGTAACGCTGTTACACTTACCAAATAACCCTGTGACGAAACGCGCCGCTCTTCTTTGGATCTTCTCTATATCCTCCGTCAACCCCTATCTGGTACGGATCCCACACTGATGAGCAATACTCAAGTATAGGTTGAGCGAATGTTTTGTAAGCCACCTCCTTTGTTGATGGATACATTTTCTAAGGACTCCCCCAATGAATCTCAATGTGGTACCCGCCTTACCAACAATAAATTTTATATGATCATTCCACTTCAAATGTTTCGCACGCATACTCTCAGATATTTTATAAAAGTAACTGCTGCCAGTATTTGTTCCGCCATCATATAATCATACAATAAAGGATCCTTGTTTCTATGTATTCGCAATACATTACATTTGTCTATGTTAAAGGTCAGTTGCTACTCCCTGCCTATCCGCTGCAGATCTTCCTGCATTTCGCTACAATTTTCTATTGCTGCAAATTCTCTGTATACTACAGCATCATCCGCGAAAAGCCTCATGGAACTTCCAACACTATCTACTAGGTCATTTATATGTATTGTGAAATGCAATAGTCCCATAACACTCCCCTGTAGCACGCCTGAGGTTACTTTAACGTCTGTAGACGTCTCTCCATTGATAACAACATGCTGTGTTCTGTTTGCTAAAAAATCTTCAATCCAGCCACACAGGTGGTCTGATATTCCGTAAACATCTCCGTAAAGCTATCACGCTTTCCAAATAAACCTGCGACGAAACGCGCCGCTCTTCTTTGGATCTTATCTATCTCCTCCGTCAACCCGATCTGGTACGGATCCCACGCTGATGAGCAATACTCAAGTATAAGTCGAACGAGTGTTTTGTAAGTGAAAACATTATGAGCACCTGCTTAACAGATTACTGGAATGAAGTGTGTCACTGATACAACATATCAGGAATCCGACTCTTTGTTGGTAGGTTTGCGGAGACATCTGGCATTAGATGTCTACGCACAGGTAATGTAAATCGCTTAAATAACGGGCAACTCATTTCCGTAGGAGGTAGTGGCGTCCGATAACGATCCATATAGGTCCCACAGGATTTACATCAGGCAAATTTGGTCGCCGGGGCATCAACATGTGATCACTCTAATGTTCCTGAAACAACTGCAGAACGTTTCTGGCTCCGAGACAGGGATAACTATACTGCGAAGTCATCAAGCGCGAAGGGGCTCAAGTGGTTCGCAGCTGTCAAGAGTGTCTCAGATTACTGGTAAGGGTCCCATACAGAATGTCTCCCTCAGCATTAGACTGCTTCCACCAACTCTCGTCCGTGGCGTGCTGCTCGTTTCGAGCAGCCGTTCACCTCGGTGACGGCGTTTGTGGAGACGACCATCGACTTACTATAGCCTAAATGCGATTCATCCGAAGAGCCGACACGTTTCCATTGATCGACGGTCAAATTCCGATGGTCCTGTGCCCACTGCAATCGTAACTGACGATTTCGTTTGGTCAACATGTGAACACTTAGGCATGGTCCGCTGCGAAGCTCCATGTTCAACAATATACGATGAACGGCGTGCTCCGAAACACTTGTGCGTGTTCCAGCATTGTGCTCTTTCGGCAGAGATCGCACACGTCGCCATATATCCTACTTAACAGAGCTGACGAGCATCCGAACCCCATGTTCTGTGAGGACTTGTGGACTTTCAACGATTTAGCGCCTGGTGGTAGCTTCACAGTCCTTTTGTCTCTTTCCATAGATGCTTACGACAGTAGCACGTGAACATTCATCTAGCTTCATCGTTTTCGAGATACTCATTCACACGCCCTAGACAATAATAACCTGCCTTTTGTCAAAGTCGCCCATCTCAATCTTTTTCTCCACTTGCTGCCCATGTCTTCGCTAGGGTGATTCCCCGTCTGTGTCTGTTCCGCTAACATACATTTGTTACCGCGTAATGTGCCACCAGACGGCATCTAGCGTCGCGGTGGGCATTGGTCATAATGTTTTGGCTAATCAGTGTATACAGTTCCTGTATCTTCACCCTGTAGATCACAGCAATTTTTCATCGTATTCTTCGCACAAATATATTTCCAGCAGAAACTGCATTTTACGCAATTTTTCTTATCAAAGAGAACTCAATGTCTCAGCCACTTGGAAGGTACAGCTCCGCTTCTGGAATCAATGGGGGGACTTTTCAGTCACATGTTTCGGTATCTACATATGAATAAGAATATCTAAGTATTAAAATAATTGCTTAAGATTATGGCTATTAACTATCGTAAGAATGTCCACACAGTCATATTTCCTCGAGGAAAATTCAGGACTGATTAACACGAGTAAAGTTTGGAAGCGTTTCAGTGTCGTAATTGGGAAATGAATTCGTACAAGTACATCTATCTAACATATGTGAAGCAGACGAGGAGAGAAGACTGAAAAGAAAACCTTAGCAAACGAAGCAACAATTTTTTTCGGCATCTGTCATGGCGCAAGAAATAGTTTATCTTACACTGAAATTAGCAATAGCACAGCAAAAGGCCAGTTAAATGACTACAGGACAAACAATTCCAATGAAGAGGTTGAAAAAACCAGTCAACCAGTTGCAAAACAAAGGTTTTTAGGGCTAATAACCCTTGGTTTTGCAATTTGTAGGCTGAGTCGTTTAACGTCTTCAGATTTACACAGTTGCTGATTCGTAGCGATGTTTCAGATCTTAAAAACGTCAGTTGGTAAAATAGAAACTCATAACATCGTTTTGTTCTCCGTTTATCGGTCCGTTTGTTAAGACGTCCTCCTCTCAGGAACGGGTAGAGATGTCAAGTCCAATATATGTCATATAGTAAGGTCTACGGCCCCTTGAAGGAGAAAAAATTTTAAGCTTCTAATGTACTCAAAAAATACAGCCCTTTATCTAACATACCTTCACACTCACAAACTCAGTCATCAAAACCTGTAGGGTACATCCCATTCATCTAAGATCGTGAAACTTGGCAAGAAGCAAGCATTAACAGTACAAGCAAGGGAAATATCTGATAATTGTTAATTTGTAATTATACCACATGAAAAATATTTGTTACCATTTTTATGAGGAATATTTGGGGGTACCATGTTCAACGTTATGCCTGCAGTACTTTGTTGGCGATTGCTGCGCAAATACCGTTTCCATGTACGCGTACACCATAATTTTTCTACCACGCAAACAGTTGGGGCTACACTCGTCTGGTAAGCGACGTTCCCGGGGGGGATGGGCGGGGGGGGGGGGGGCGGTCCTGAGGGCGAAAGCCCACAATAACCTTGGGTTCGGTGTGGGGCGGCGGTGGGGTGGTTGGACTGCTGTGGTCTGTTGTGAGGTTGTGAACCTCTGAGGGCGACGGGGGGACGAAGCTTCTCCGTCGTTTCTAGGTCCCCGGTTTAATACATACATACACATGCCTACAGTGCCTTGCCTATGCAAAAAATTGAAACTTCTAAATCACAGCATTCAAAAGATACGGTCATTTCTATCACATATCATTTTCACACTCGCAAACTCACCCACCATGACCTACAGATAAACTGTCTGCATACTTAATCAAGTGCGCATAGAACTCTCAGAGTGCGACTCCTAGGTGCACTTGCCTGGTTTTTTAAAGGTACTTTTCTATCTGCTCCTAATAGCTGGTCTACGTTTAAACTGATTCTCAAGCCGCCGTACGATATCCGACGGAGAGTGCGTCTTACTCCGCAGGCTCTCCGCATTTCGGTAGTTTTCTAGCGTTGTAACCCTCCTACAGAGAAGGGGTTCGTCTGCGAACAGCCTTCTGGCGCTATCCACTGGATCATTTACTCCGATAAGGCAGAACGTTATGACAACCAACCTACTATCCATATAAACCCGTCCAGGCGATGGCAGCGTCACCTGGCGAGGAGTGACTGGTTGTCACACACACGGACTGTGCAGGCAGTATCAGTGAACATCCTGTCCGTTTGTAGAATGGGGAAGGCAAGCAATGTATCTGAGTTTGACCGAGGGCATACTGTGATGGCCCGGTGGCTCGGCGTGAGCATTTCAGAAACTGCACGACTTTTCTGGTGTTCGAGGAGTGCTGTGGTGAGTGTCTTCGGCGTGTGGCGAAACCAAAGTGAAACCACATCCAGTCATCGTGGGGTTGGGTGGGCATCCCTCATCGCAGTTGTCGGACTCGTAAAGGACAGACAGCGAACTGTGTCGGAACTGACATTAAACTTTAATGTTGCTCAGAGTAGAAGTGTGTCTGAACACACTCCTAACGAAAGACCATCGCAACCGACGACCCATGCATGTGCCAATGTTAACACAACAACATCGGCAACTGCGACTGAAATGGGTAGGTGACCATTTGCATTGGATGTTGGCTTATTGCCAGAGCGTTACATTGTCTGAAGAATCCGTCGTCTTCCAGGGGAACAGCTCCTTCTCATCTGTACGACATGACGGAGACAAGCTGGCCGCGGCTCCATTATGCTCTGAGAACATTCACGTTTACATTCATGGTTCCAATGGAGCTGGTGCAATGTACCATGACGACCAAGGGGTATCGTACAAATGTTGCAGATCACTTACAACCGTTCATGACGATCATATTTCCCGACAGCAGTGGCATTTTTCAACAAGATAATGTGTCATGTGACAAGGCCAGGAGTGTGATGGAGTGGTTCGAGGAACACAATGGCGAATTCCAATTGATGTGCTGGGCCCCCAACTCCCCACACCTGAACCTGATCGAACACATTTGGGATGTGACTGAACGTGACGCCAGAGCTCATCGCCCCCTCCCCGGAATTAACAGGAATTATGTGACTAGTGTGCGCAGATGTGTCTCCTAGATTATGCTTTATACAATCTGGTCTGATGCTCGGTTCGCCATGAGAGAACGGAATAACGTAATTTCTGTAAACTACATTTATGCTGTGGGTTGTTGAACGCAGTATCTTACGAGGCCTACTAGCGAATGGTGAGGTGCCAGCGGTGCAAACATACCGCTCTTCAGCCAAAATGTTCATAGTTCAAAATGTTCGAACAACATAATGCAATCGCAAAACATTTACATTTTCTTTAAAAATAAATAGAAGGGCGATTTGCTTTAACAGAATTAAAATTAAAGTCTAACCTGGCTTCATTTTTAAATATTTGTTTTAGACCTGAATTTTTTCTGGAGGAAGGAATATTTTTTTGTATGTTCTAATCTCTTATGAGATTTTTAATTATTATAGATGCATGTTTTTTACAGATATATGTATCCGTTTTGGCTCTTTTAATTGACTAAAATAATTTTAAAATTTTCCCTATTGTAATAAATAAAAGATAAAACAAGAAAAATAACAATAATAATATTCAGTTACACAGTGTAGTATAGCCAACCAAGAACTTCCGTGAATTTTGGTGGTAACAAGCTCCTGTGTACAGCTACATTCACTTGTTCATATATTTATAGTGATGCCCCAATAGGTGGGAGGACTTGTACATGATGAAAAGATTTAACATTCACAGATGCGTCCGTGAGGCTGTACACAAATATCAACAGTACACAAATACAGCCAGAGGGTCTAAAAGGGTTCGAAACGGAAAAAAACTAAAAGTGAGACTAAGATGATAAGAAATTAAATGAAAACTGTAGCAGACAAGTGATGATCTTAAAATGAAAAATTGAACATTCACTCACAGTTGAAGGACCTGCGGTTGGAGAAGGGGAGACCTGTTGTGTACCTACAGTTATAGGAGTCCATTTTGTTGCAACTATGGAGAGGAGGGCGGGTCATAGGATGGATAGCAGGCAGCAGAAGAGAGTAAGAGACTGAGCTGTGCGGAGAACAGTTATGTGACGAGGAAATCCGATCCATCAAGAACACGTGCTTCACAGAAGATAATTACATTTAACAGTAGACACCAACACTCTAATTATCGTGAATAGGCAGATAACAACAGATACAAACACTTTTGTATTTACTGCATGAATTTCCTCTTTGGAGTGGTGTGTGCGCCCGTTTGAAACTTCCTGGCAGATCAAAACTTAGTCCTGGATCGGGAATCGAATCTGTAACCTTTCGCAAACAAGTGCTCTATCCTACAGCTGTCCAAACACTACTGCTCATTTTCTGATTTTCTGTTGGGTGAACATTAATGAAACCGACAAACTGCAGGGACTGATCCCTGATTGGAAATGGAAGGAGGAAAGGATCCTGACGGGAAATGGAGGAAGCAAAGCCCTTTGAACATTTGTCTCGAAACGCAGTAGACGGCGCTGACGATTCACAGTTCTTCTGACCATGTGCAGTAAGTTCCTTGTGCTTCGCTGACTGACGCAGTGAACTGTGATCAGCAGAATGGTCTGGTATTGATGTGGGAACAAGCAGAGATGATGTTTGTGTACGGCGAAGCACAAGGAAACGGTTTCACATACATCACACAACATTTCATGTCCTTTATGAACGTTTGGGTGATAATGGGTCCTTTCAGAGGGACGATTTGCAGGGAGGCGGCGGATTGTGCGTGCAACAAATTTGGAGTACCGGGTTTTATAGGATATTGAGACCAGCCCTAGTGCAATCTACAAATTTGGTGTACGGCGACCATGCACGTTCGTCTGTCTGAAAGGAGCTGTGATCACATAAACATCAAAAAAGGGATTGAAATGTTATGAGATGTGGTTGGTGTATATGAGTTTTGGAAGAGGTGTGCTGCCTCTCGACCGTTTCCACTTGCTTGACGGTACACAAATACCATCTCGACTTGTTCCCAACGTGAATACCGCACCATTCTGCCGCGTACACTACGCTGCCGTCAGTCGCACAGCCTGCAACACACAAGCAACACACGTCACTCGGTCAGATGAACTTTCAATCATCGGCGCCATCTACCGTGATGCATCTCCTTGGACCTTCTTTCCTCCATTTCCGGTCAGGCCCCACCCTGCAGTTTGCCGGTTTTATTAAATGACCCGAGGAAACAAGCGAACCTGATGGTGGCATATTGCAGGAGCACTCGAAAGAACTGGTCGTATCTAGTGAAGCCAGATGTGAGGCAGTGTAACCAAACAGACAAAAGGAGCGATATTTTACGCACTATATTAACGCAAAAGGCTATTTGTAATCACCTGTAAAAAGTATTAAGCAATGTTAAATAATGTCCGTAGAAGGGAGAATATAGAGTCGACATTTTGAAAGACATTCTTCTTCTTTGGAGGGTCATGAGTGAGTACGCTGGTGTCAGACCAGCGCATAATTTCTTTATGTTTATTTCGTTAACTTTTAGCAAGAGCTGGACAATTTTTTGTGTCACATTCAGGGAGGAAAAGTACCTATTCTATATAAATTTAGGTTCAATATTAAAAGTTAATGTTCCCCTTTTGTGTATATTTTTTTAAGAGGGACCCAGAAGCTCAGAACGTCTGGAAATTAAGTGATTAGGTCAGACCAGAAGAAACTACAATAATACGACCATGAATGTGGGATCTTTGGTGGATTGTGGAGATGGCTCAATAAATGAAGTAATAGTACACTTTATTACATTTATGAGTAAAAAGATTTACTTAACTTGATAGAATCCTTTGCCACAGGAGTTCGTGATACCTTACAACTTTCACTGCTTATTAAAGCATTACTAGATGAACTAATTAACAAATTGTTCTCTTGAAGTGGACTGTGCTATACTGGTTACTACACTGGACTCGTATTCGGGAGGATAACGATTCAAACCCGGGTCCAGCCATACTAATTTAGGTTTTGTGTGATTTCCCTAAATCACTCTAGATGATTCTTTTGTAAGGGCACGGCCGACTTTCTTCCCTAATCCGATGGGACAGACGATCCTGCTGTTTGATCCCCTCTCCCGAAATGACCAGCACTGAAGTATACTGTTCAACATTTACAAAAGCACATTTCCTTCTGAGAGCTGAATAACTCTTCAGGCCCACTCGATGATACCGACTGCTCCAGGTGTGGGGCGTCGTCTCCCATAAGTCGTTGCGGACTGCAGAGAAACATTGCAGTGTCTGCGGTATCGATGTGCGTTGCCAATATTGACGTGCTGCAGTGATCCTTAGACAATACCACAACAGCTATTTCTCGTTTCAAGTAATAAATGTGATTTTTATAACTTACTGATCGTCGTGAGTAATTATTCAAATCGAGTGGATAACCTTTTCTTTTAAAACTCACTTAGCAAATTTCCAATTCTATACCATCAAAGAGGAACTATTTAACGATTGCCTTTGGCTTCTGTTTTGCTTCTTTGCGTTTAGTTTCCCCCGACTGTGCTGTATTTCTTTGCGTCGAACTCACATAGGTAGATCATTACCAAGACTTTATGCACTTGCTTCCCAACGAAGACATTTACTTTTGCTACCTTCCTTGATTTAATGCTTTGAATATCATAAAAAATTGTTCAAATGGCTCTGAGCACTATGGGACTTAACTTCTGAGGTCATCAGTCCCCTACAACTTAGAACTACTTAAACCTAACTAACCTAAGGACATCACACACACCCATGCCCGAGGCAGGGTTCGAACCTGCGAACGTTGCGGTCGTGCGATTAAAGACTGTAGCGCCTAGAACCGCTCGGCCACTCCGGCTGGCTGAATATCATAAACGTTTACATTTGACAATAGTTCTACACAGCAATGTAATACAGTTTCAAAACCTATGGCGCGTCATAATAAGCTTAACACTTATGAAGACCGTCGAACAGGTCCTAGCGCCCTCTGCGAACGCAACAGTATTCCTGGTTTTGTGTTTTCAAGTACCCCTAAAAAAACGGAATTGTAGGTGTTTAGTCACTGCACTGACTGCAAATTATTGTTTTTTGCTATTGGTTTAATAATGTCTGCCCTCTAGTCCACTAAAATATTGTAAATGAGAAAGGTGAATTACAGTTTGTGAGGTAAAGATCATTATTATATATTGCTTTTATAAATAACACAAGAGACGGAACTAGCGTTTCCCTTGATTACTGTGCCACATTTTACTGTGTCATAGTGGTTTTATATGATGTATTACTCATTGTAGTAAGTGCACAATGGTACAGCGAGCCTCTGGAAAGGGGATGAACGTCACTGTGTTCATTTATTTACTTATTTCATCACCTACACCCTTTCACTTGTCCTTATTATATTGCTACAAATTACAGAATGACATCGTTTTGACTGCGGGTTCGTCTGCAGAACAGAGTTAGGACAGAGCTGCATGCTTTACTTGGATTTTGGTGCCAATCTAACACTTGTAGGGAACTGACGAAGACGCACATGTAGAGGATTGGTGGGATTCCCCTCCCGCTCTCCCTCAGGGAAGAGCAGAGTGAGCGTTGAGATTATTGTTGAGATTAGTAACCCGTTCTTTTTCAGTAAAATTATGCAGCGATCACTTTTTGTAATAATTTTACAGGTAAATTCAATGGTTAGAAGTTTGGTATTTTCTCGAGATCATGGAGGACAATTGAATACAGTATTACAAAGTCAATCCAGAGGTGCCTTCAGCTGCTTTAGTTTCATCTGAATTGGTCATCAATTATCTTGCCTTTAATGGCTAACGTAAATCAGTTCGCCAAATATTTAACGAATTTTCCTTGTAGTACGGACAGTGTGTTCGGCACAACCATGTGGCGGCCATCCTACAACAAAAGGTAGCAGAGATTTTAGTACTTTTCCTGATTAGGGAGTTTGCATGTGCATTATGTGAGATACTTAAGTCAACTGGCGTGTGAAATTCCTTGCTAATTTTTTATTTACGGTCTGCTGATCATTGTCTCGACACTGCCACGTGAGCAGTTGTGCAAGGCGACTTCACCACTTGTACGCTGAATCAGGTTCAGACAAGAAATGAGTGCGATCTTGTAACGAAACCGAGAACAATCCACATGGGTGAGAAAAATATAAGATTCATTGATTTCCGATTACCCAGACAGAGGTGGGTGCACGTATCAATGAGCAAATGACGTTCTTGAGGTAATTCAGTCTAGGATTTGCGTGTGTCTCGTGTGAAGTTTTGTTTATGTCCCAAGAACGATCGTACAAGGTAAGTTCCAGTGTACCGTTTTGACTTCCAACGTGGTTTTGGCTCCATAGTCACTGTAAAATGGTCGTTGTTGAAATTCGTATAAGGACCAATACATTCGTGTAAAGAATTTAGTAGGATGTAATATATTTTATATGCGCCTCATTTCAGAATATTTTTTGTCTTCTTAGCCCCATGTCCCACAGTATGATATTGCAACGCGTGTCCCCGTCGAAATCAAGTAGTGCCCGAAACTAATCTCAGTTGCTATTTAATTCATAGCATTTTCAGTAGATCTAGAATAGATGACGGACATGATAATCATGTGAGAGCAGTAGTAAGAACAGTGACAACGTAATATTCCTTCCCTGTTCGTGTGTATATTTTAAATTACGAGACCGCTACGTTAGAGATAGGCGCGAGAAAAAGGCAATAAATTATGTTCCGTTTTTAAAAGAGTCTTAACTTCCATGCCACAATAAGTTGCACATTGAATTGAGAATCTTTTTTTTGGTAGTGTACACATTTCAGCCCCAAACTCACGTCTGATAGTAACCCTGATTAGTTAGCTCAACTGATGAATTACAAGCAATCATTTAGCAATTTTGGTAAAGTCAACGAAAGATATATCGTGTCTTACTGTAAGGCATATATCCGCTAACTTCCTTGGTTGCTTGAGCCCTCCCATGCACTTTCCGAAGTGCACAGATTAACAGTTTGTATTTCACTTAACAGTCAAATAACTATTTTGGACCGACTGCTTTTTATAAAATCCGAAGCATTATATCAGGGTAGGTGGAAAAAGCAAATGTCCTCATGGGGAAGCAAATGCATACAGTCTGGCAATCGCCCTAGGAGTTCGAAGCAAAGACGCACAGTACAGTCAGACGCAACTAAACGCAGAGGAGAAAATCAGAAACGAACGGTAATCGTTCACTCTTTACAAATAAAGCAAAGAGTTTAACCCGTGTGGGGAGGTTGATGGTCATACCGGACTCTTAATTTCTTGGCAAGGTATCTGGGACCATAACATGGAATAATTCATTCATTTTACCGCTAACATTTATTTCAACTCTTTTGGTGACCAGTGTTGTTGTTTTTTCTACAGCTTCATGATCGGCACCGTATGGCTAGTTCCATTTTCGGAGATGACAACAGCCTTGCTTTTAGAGCTGCAGGGATATGTTCCTATTTACTAACACTCGGAATCCCTAAGACATTGCGTCTGATCCGATCTTGATCCAATACAAAATGTCTGGCACTGTTTGCGGTAAGGATCTGTATTGCGTCTAATTAGCTTACAGTTGCGTGTGACGTTCCTGGAAAGACTCGTGGAATCTCTCTCGCCGAACGCAGTCTACTTCATGCTGCTAGCGAGTTTACTCGCGCAGCTGACTAATTTCCGGTAACGGATGATTATAACCTACAGTAAATGTGAGGATCTGGTAGAAAATACTTAGTATGCAAGATGGCAAATTTCTTTCTAATACAAGTCAGTAGCTGACGATTTACTGTATGTAGCAATCTTACCAATAGGGAAAATTTTGTCACAAGGATGTCGGACATTATATCATGAGCACACGAGCTTAACACTCTGGTCGACTGTTGTGATTTGTAAATGCTAAAACTGCGTTCTTGTCACCATCTAAAATTAAGATCTCCTGCGAATTTAATATGGGGTCTGAATATGGAGCTATTTAAATACAAAGGGCGATTAAAAGACGTTTCCGTTAGACCGCGTCGCTGCAGTAGATATGCAACGAAGCGCAACTCTGAAGCGGATGAAGATGTGCAGCAGGCAGCTACTGACTTCTTCAAGCAGCGGGACGGGCAGTCTTACTATGCGGGCACCTTCAACCTGGCGCCTATGGCAGATGTGTCACTGCTACGGCGATTTTGCCTGATCACCGTACCGATTCTGGACTTTACGGCCTTCGAACGGAACTTTTTTGATCGCCCCTTATATGCAATATACCTGAAACAATTGACGTTATTCCGAACCGCAGACAAGAAAACCACTTTCTAACAGTATTTTTTTACTCTGCAATAATTACGTGGACAATGCTGTGAGGCATAAGGAAGTTTCCTACAAATACCAGGTGCGAAACATTCACTGGGCTTTGCTACCCAACAGATTTGGGTTTTCGTGCCTTTCCTTGAATGGTCAACGTTAAAGCGAGGCCACTTTCATCGAAAGGGTACGACGATTTTCCTCCACATCCTTTCGCAATCCAGTCTTGTGCTGCGCTGTAATGACCTAGTCATCGACGGGTTGGAGCACAATGTTCCTCTCTTTTTTCATTTTTTTAAATTGAAGAACTCAAGGATAAGGAATGTGCCAGAAGATCGGAAAATTTGTGCTGCAACTAGTTGTTTTTAATGCGAGCAGAAATTGTCAGAAACAAAAGGTAAAAAAAATAAGAGAGGAATTTACCGAGAGAATTCAGAAATTGGTGCAAGGGGCGTAGGAACCCTACAGGAGGTAGACAATGTGAAATATGAGACTAAAGTTGGGAATGTGTAGATTCAAGACCACTCACGGTCAGTCAGATACTTCTTTGTGTTGAACAGTTTGTTAGTAAGCCTCGGGATAATATTACCGCCGTTAAACTATTTCACATAAATCGTTGGAAGTGGGATATAACCAGGTCAAAAAGATCTTAAAGAGATCCTTGAAAAGGTGTAATCAGGGCGGAAAGATTTTATAGAACTTGTTGAAAACCGTTAAAAATGTAGAGGAAACTAAGAAGTATAAGTAAAACAAAATCTTAGAAGCAGTACACGGGGTAAAAGTCATTTCGAGGCAAAAGCAAAAAAACTAAGGATACTAGTGGTGGACAGTTTTGGCTGGAAATAGCAAAAACTGAAAAATTAGGAAACTCGGAGTGCAGATACGAAAACCCAAGCAGATAAGTCTGTCCCACAAGTTACTCTTATATATGACTACTGCGCCCCATTGAGAACGAGAGATTGAGTTACGTCTACGTGGAAGTCCTTAAGGGAACGTTTACTATCTTTTGGTTCAAAAAATCTACTTTTTTAAATTGCATTTTTGGATCGATAAAAGTGTTTAGAATCCACCCCTGCAACGGTTTTTCCGAATACGGAATGGAAATGTTTTTTATTTGCGGGTGAAAAAAAAAATGCACCTGCCTGAAAACGCCTTTTTTCACGCACCAGTTTTTTTTTTCTTTCGGAGGACGAGTTATTGTACCGGTGCTTGGGAGCAAACACAAAAAATTCAAATGAAAGTTTGAACGCGTGTGTTTGGAAGCTAGCCCCCAAGCATTTGCGTTCTGGTGCGAAGACTGTGGAGATAGCGACTTTCCTGGCAGTGAGCGTTTTTCTCGAAATGACTTTCTTTTTATCGCCCGGTATGGTAACTTCGAATATACTGAAGCGATTGGCATGATTCTATGTTTTCGACAAAGCTAACTAAGTTGTCTACGATTTGTACCACTTTTATTCCGATCCATCAACTATAAATATTTTTACTTGGCCGACAAAGTCGAAAAATCTATTGAGAAACCCTATTTTTTTAAAAATGGCAGCCCTTTTTTTCCCTATGGTCCAAATAACTTAAGCGAAGTACAACTCCTAAAGAATCTTATATAATTCGCTAACGTCAACTCAATTTTGATTTTAGACAAGCCGGCTGGATTGTGACACACCGCGCGTGGACGTCTACATCGAAATTTTGTTTCGTTCCGATAGCACTTCCGCCTTTGCTCTTCGATTTTCCGGTAGAAAAAGATTCCAGTTTGTAGAGGAAATATCAATAAACATTTGGACTAAATTTGACATTGATGCCTATAACACATCCTGAGAACAAAATTCTCAAAGAACATGCTTTTTCGGGCCAAAGATAGTAAACCTCCCCTTAACGCGGTCACGAAGCTTGTCTGATGATCTGTTTTCTTATAATGCTCACTACGTGACGGTAGAGAGCTACTTCGAATGCCTTCCCAAAACCAAGAAGCACGGCGTCAACCTGGGAGCAGTTATCTGCTACCTTCTGGTATCATGGTTCGAAAGTCAGGAGATGGGAATGTGTCTTGATACCCACAGAGGTAGTTTTGTTCTCAAATACAGTCATAATATGCTATCATTGGACGTGTTCAACAAACCTACAACATAATGCTTTCGTTTATACAATTACGTGCTTTAATCTGATGTCACTTCTTGTAAAAGAAAATGTGCTACGCGTCTTTCTGGTTTCTTGGAACGCTTCGCTGTCCTGCCGACCTGTGACGAACGTCTACTAAACCAGGAGCAAGCGAGTCTGGGCCCACAGACTCACGAGGGTCATGCCTGCCATGGCTGTTAGAAGAGTACAGCGAAACATTCTTCTCAGACCAGTAGTTGCATATAGAACAACCCTAGAGGGAGCGCTAACAGTACTAATTGGGCTCTGTCGCTCGTTATAAAGATCAGAGAGCAAGCGACGTGGTACTGGGTTGAAAAGGGAAACAGGGATAAGATAACTGATCTAATAGGGATTCACATGGGAAAAAAATGGAGATCAAACGAAAGTGGAAGAACTCTGACAAGAACAGTGGGATAATGAAGAAACTGGTCGCAGAACATACGAACTACTGCCCAATATCAGGGAGAGACTGCACCTTCACGAGGACTGATGCACTTTCTCACAGGTCATGGACGCTACCCGGCATACCTGTGCCGGTTCGGGAAACGGGCTACACCAGCGTGTAACTGTGGGGCCACACCAGACACCCCAGAACACGTTGTGTATGAGTGTGACCTCTTCGACGACGTAGCGGCGCAATTATGCCACCAGTTACTCAACCACGACACGTACCACCTGCTCAGGCACGAGGACCATTTTTCAATCCTGAACAAACTAGCAAACAAGATCTCACTTAAAGTCATAAAGGTATTTCTTAGGAACAAGGATTAAGACTTCATTGCAACCGAACCGACTCCGTGCACTTGTCCCGTTCCGCCGAGCAGTGGACTTGTCCATCTCCTCTCGGCTGTAATCCGCTATGTCTGGGATGAGGCGGAGGGTGCGCCCAATTACCGATCCAGACACTCACCGATTTTCACACCAGGTTAGGTTAGATGTAGGATAAGCTAGGATAGCAACACTAGCGTAGTACTGCAGCGATCAACAACTCCGGCCAGCCCAGTGTCACGGGCACGTTCGTAAGGTGTCAGGCAAATCCAACACCTTCCATGAAAACCCTGACATGATAAGCAAATCCAGTAGTATGTCACATAGCTCCGAATAAATCGTGACATTAAATTAACCAAAGTAATACAAGTAATGAGTGAGCAAATGCAATACCACAGACTAACACAAGAATGCCTAAATGCATGTCGTACCTTCCCACCGTGAGACCGACGCAGTTCCGAGGGGAGAAACGAGGACAGAAGCCGAGAGCAGAACCGTGTTAAGCTGGAAAGCCCTACGATAAGGAACGGACTGGACTCCCACGTCGCCAGCTAACCACTAGTGCACACCACCTGCACATTTTAGCGTGAGACTGTTTCGCGTCTCTGTTACGTCAAGTACCACCCCCTAGCCCATGTTAAAAGCTAGAGCCCTCCAGAAAAACAGTATAGATCTTACGATAACACAAAAAGGGCCACTACCACCCGCAACTTTTACAAACTTTAAAAACATTGCCCCACCAAGAAAAGCAAAACGTTTCTCATTGGATAGACAGAATTTTCGTAGGCAGAGCTTAAGGTTAACATTGAGACCCTGATAGGCCAGATGAAAACACAGCCAGATAGTTTTTCTTTTTTAACCAACTTCGGTAAATTGTACTAAGGAGAAGTTAGGGGAGTTGCTTCCGAGATGGCGAGGTGAGCGGAGCTGTGCTGCCCGCCACTGCCCTGACTCTACCTAAACACCGACAAGGTAGTGAACGCACGCGATGCCGCATTTTTGAGCACGTAAGGCTTCACTCAGAACTGCAATAGTCTCATCTGTCACACCTCCTTTTTGCGTAATAGTAGAGTCGATCGTCAATTAAAGCTCATGGTGTTCACATTTGCCACTTCAAGTAAAAATCTGAAATGCGATGATGTTTCTGTTATATAGTTATTGAGAAGCCAAATAAAAGATTAATTTTATTACTGCTAAATAATCAGCACAATATTTCAAGATTATGTTGCAGATAAGATCGTCAGGAGAAAGAAGAATGAAGAGAGAGGAAGGTGGGAAAAAGAAAGTAGTTTCAATAATAACACCAATAGTACCATAAATTAAGGTGAAGGGATAAAGCATAGATAGTCTAACAGCTTGAAATACTAAAATGCCATACACCACGACACTACAAAAAAATAAAAAACGGATTTGAGGATTCTTGAGTAGACATTAAGACTCCAAATATCTTAGAATTGTAACATGGAAAGGGCGCCGAAATTTGTAAAGCTTTTTAAGAAGGCGCAAAACAAGTAGGTACTAGATATATGTCAGGTGATTATAAGTAAAACTTTTTGTAAGAACCATTGTAAAAACTCCAGCAAGGAAGAGATGCAATGACCCACAAGTTGCAGCGCGAGATGTATCAAGAAAGAAAAGGACGTAATTAGCAAGATACAATTCCTACATAGCAGGAGCGTTGAGAGAAGGGAAAGGACAGCGAAACCAACAGAAGGCCCTTGTATAGAAAGTGGGCAATACATTTGCCTGCTAGGAGGAACCCTGGTGGGATGAAACACCAAGCCGCACAGTGACAGACCCCTGCAGAGACCCGACTGGAACGCCGAACGACAGAAGCGACTGGTGCAGGGACACCGGACCGCTCGTAACTGCTCGTAAACCCCCGGGGTGCCCCCGACACAGCAGAGCGAGCAAAAAACGGCCGGACGAGAAGACCGCTTGGGCAAGCCACCACTGGCAAAAAATATGCGTAAAAGTCGCACTACTGCTATTAAACAGCATGCTGATGCACGAAACTGAAGAAGAACTTCCATAAAGTAAAAATGATGCGCCCAAACAATTTATCAAACTGTTACTAGGAGGAGAACTTCAAAGCGACTAGTTATCAATAAATATTTCCATATCCTGCCCAGAGAAGAACCAAGAAGCAAGTAAGTAGCAGAGAGAAAGCAAGAAGAACAGAAGTTGAAGATTCGCAAGATTGAGACCAAGAAAGAAGATGGGTGAAGAATAGACGACATACCTTCCCCAATCCTTATCCTATTATAAACTAGTCGTCTGCGAAGTATTACAACGAAAAACGACCGCTTTCAGCTACACATAACGATGACATTCACGCATACAAAGCCAGGAAACCACGAGATTCTGCACTCACAGCTCCATTCCATTATGGGACCTCCACAACAGCGACACACACTTGCAAAGCCAACAAGGAATGACGAACGAGGCTGTACATCAAATACTTGCCCACATCCATCTCGCTCAAGTCCATCACCTTCGTGCAAAAACATTCGCCAACCTCATGCTTAAACATTCATAAGATTGTGTGAATGTGTGAAATCAAATTATGTGATGTAGGAATTGTGCAAAAGAAACGTTTGAAAAACTAAATACGTTAAGCACACCAGACAACTAATAACCTACAAAATAAGTCATTGACTGTGGACTTAAGTAAAAAATAGACTATCGATGAAAACAAGTCATTACTTCTGAAATTGACAGTATATAGAGAAACAATATGCCACTTATTTTCTCCTCATAAAAATAAAAGAATAATTATATTTTACTTATTTTCTTCTTATAAAAACAAAGAATAAAAAATTATCTTGTTGGATGTTTTCCCTTTTTTTAACATTTGTACCATTTATTAGGATAATATCTCAATACTTGTGTATGTATATTTCTTTGTCAAAGCAATTCTTGGAAATAATTCTTATTTGTTAGCGTAACAATGTTCAAATTAGTGTCTAGAAACAAAAATATTTTTACTTGCACATGATATTTAGAAAATGTGTTAGGAATAGGTTTTACTTAATTACTACATTTATAAAAACAATATTTCTAAGAAACTCGATGTGAAAGATCCTCACTTTCGATAACAAACTTCTTAAAAAAACAAACTTCACATTTAAATAAAGAAAGAAAATAATTAAAAATTAATAATAGCATAAAAATATTCTTCTCTTGTCATTTTTAATTATACTGTCGAAGATTATAAAAATATCAATTAGTAATACAAACCAGCATAGAACAGAATAACGTGGCTGAACAGTATGCAACAAAATTTAGATAAAATAGAAAATTTTTGACTGGCTTAGATAACGATTAAATCATTGCCTAAATTCAGTGCAAAAATTAAGTTCGAAGGGTGGTGATATGTAAGGTGTCAGGCAAATCCAACACCTTCCATGAAAACCCTGACATGATAAGCAAATCCAGTAGTATGTCACATAGCTCCGAATAAATCGTGACATTAAATTAACCAAAGTAATACAAGTAACGAGTGAGCAAATGCAATACCACAGACTAACACAAGAATGTGTAAATGCATGTCGTACCTTCCCACTGTGAGACCGACGCAGTTCCGAGGGGAGAAATGAGAACAGAAGCCGAGAGCAGAACCATGTTAAGCTAGAAGGCACTACGATAAGGGACGGACTGGACACCCACGTCGCCAGCTAACCACTAGGGCACACCACCCGCACGTTTTAGCGTGAGACTGTTTCGCGTCTCTGTTACGTCAAGTACCACCCCCTAGCCCATTGTTAAAAGCTAGAGCCCTCCAGAAAAACAGTATATATCTTACGATAACACAAAAAGGGCCACTACCACCCGCAAGTTTTACAAACTTTAAAAACATTGCCCCACCAAGAAAAGTAAAACGTTTCTCTGCCCGCCGCTGCCCTGACGCTGCCTAAACACCGACAAGGTAATGAACGCACGCGATGCCGCATTTTTGAGCGCATAAGGCTTCACTCAGAACTGCAGAAGTCTCATCTGTCACATGTCCTTTCTGCATAATAGTAGTGTCGATCGTCAATTAAAGCTCATGGTGTTCACATTTGCCACTTCAAGTAAAAATATGAAACGCGATGATGTTTCTGCTATATAGTTATTGAGAAGCCAGATCAGGCACTGTAATTTACAACGAGTTAGATAAGTAATTAAAGATAATTGAGGGTCACTGTAGACCATTTTGATAGTTTTCTCTTTTGTGAAACTTAAATTAAACCTAGATTATAGCTGTAATATGGCATAGGTCATTCTTCGACCGAGTGTAGAACTTGGAAACCCATTCAGTGAATATTCGTTCACAGTTTTGTTGAATTCAGTTGGTTTTTACCATCCTGTATTAAATCATTTCCTTTTATCAATAGTGCAATTAATAAACGATGTTTTGTGAGTAGAATAAAATTTCCAATGGTAAACTTAACTGCTTTTTTGACGTTATTTTACCAGCTAACTAAAAATAGGAAAGCCTTGAACCCTTTCCACTAAATTTAGTTAGTATTAAGATTCTTTTAGAGGGAGTGCAGTGGATCTGACGCTGAGATCATTTAGTATTTGGTTATATCATCGCTAGTCTCAATGAACTCTTCTGAATTCTACATGTCATGTGTGGTCTGGCGTCTCCTTACCAGCAACAGGTCCCAGATTCAAACTAGTCAATTCCCTAAAAAACAGGCTCAGAGCGTCGTTGCGCGAAAGTGGTAGGGAGACACTATATAAGACAAACAGACACCACCATGAATGTTTAGACGTTCACCGGGATTAGCTCGGTGAACAGGGCCAACTTCGTAGGTTTATACAACGCTGGCACATCTGTAACGCAGCAGGTAGAAGTAGATTAGCATAGGTAGAAATAAAAGCAACATAATCAAGACATAACAGTAGTGCCCATACTATGAGTAAAATAACTAACATAGAGTAAGCTGTAGTATTAACACTTGAATTGTATTAACTAGGACTCACTAATTGTTTAAGGTGATGGCTTGTTATATATGATATACACGCCTGGAAATGGAAAAAAGAACACATTGACACCGGTGTGTCAGACCCACCATACTTGCTCCGGACACTGCGAGAGGGCTGTAGAAGCAATGATCACACGCACGGCACAGCGGACACACCAGGAACCGCGGTATTGGCCGTCGAATGGCGCTAGCTGCGCAGCATTTGTGCACCGCCGCCGTCAGTGTCAGCCAGTTTGCCGTGGCATACGGAGCTCCATCGCAGTCTTTAACACTGGTAGCATGCCCCGACAGCGTGGACGTGAACCGTATGTGCAGTTGACGGACTTTCAGCGAGGGCGTATAGTGGGCATGCGAGAGGCCGGGTGGACGTACCGCCGAATTGCTCAACACGTGGGGCGTGAGGTCTGCACAGTACATCGATGTTGTCGCCAGTGGTCGGCGGAAGGTGCACGTACCCGTCGACCTGGGACCGGACCGCAGCGACGCACGGATGCACTCCAAGACCGTAGGATCCTACGCAGTGCCGTAGGGGACCGCACCGCCACTTCCCAGCAAATTAGGGACACTGTTGCTCCTGGGGTATCGGCGAGGACCATTCGCAACCGTCTCCATGAAGCTGGGCTACGGTCCCGCACACCATTAGGCCGTCTTCCGCTCACGCCCCAACATCGTGCAGCCCGCCTCCAGTGGTGTCGCGACAGGCGTGAATGGAGGGACGAATGGAGACGTGTCGTCTTCACCGATGAGAGTCGCTTCTGCCTTGGTGCCAATGATGGTCGTATGCGTGTTTGGGGCCGTGCAGGTGAGCGCCACAATCAGGACTGCATACGACCGAGGCACACAGGGCCAACATGGTGTGGGGAGCGATCTCCTACACTGGCCGTACACCTCTGGTGATCGTCGAGGGGACACTGAGTAGTGCACGGTACATCCAAACCGTCATCGAACCCATCGTTCTACCATTCCGAGACCGGAAAGGGAACTTGCTGTTCCAATAGGACAATGCACGTCCGCATGTATCCCGTGCCACGCAACGTGCTCTAGAAGGTGTAAGTCAACTACCCTGGCCAGCAAGATCTCCGGATCTGTCCCTCATTGAGCATGTTTGGGACTGGATGAAGCGTCGTCTCACGCTGTCTGCACGTCCAGCACGAACGCTGGTCCAACTGAGGCACCAGGTGGAAATGGCATGGCAAGCCGTTCCACAGGACTACATCCAGCATCTCTACGATCGTCTCCATGGGAGAATAGCAGCCTGCATTGCTGCGAAAGGTGGATATACACAGTACTAGTGCCGACATTGTGCACGCTCTGTTGCCTGTGTCTATGTGCCTGTGGTTCTGTCAGTGTGATCATGTGATGTATCTGACCCCAGGAATGTGTCAATAAAGTTTCCCCTTCCTGGGACAATGAATTCACAGTGTTCTTATTTCAATTTCCAGGAGTGTATATTGAAGAATAAAGAATTTCTTAAAAAAGTTATAGGGGACTGATGACCTCAGAAGTTAAGTCCCATAGGGCCATTTGAACCATTTTATCCGTCGTTTCACTGTTCTGGCATCACTCGGTGTTTTACAACGTGATTATGGTTATATAAAAACTACAAGTAAAATAAAAAGCTCCACGATCAGGTGCATTTGACCACCTAAGCGCTGACGTCACGTCGTGTCTAACCGGGCATTATTTGGAATGGGTATTGAGGGTTATGGGGTCAGATTTCCACAACTTGGAGCCACCACTTTTCATTAAAGGAGTCCCTCACTTCACCGCCCCGGGTTGTGTGCACCCTGTTTCAGTCATCCTAACAAGGAAAAATCCCCAGCAGTGCTGAGAACTCAATCCCGGTCATCCGTATGGCAATCAGACGCACTCATCTCTAAGTTACGGACGCGTGCCATATCGTAAGTATACATTGTGTGATAGGCCTATGAGATTAAAGCGTCATCAGTGTGGCACTACTATATTGGGATATCAGCCTTTCTTTTGCCGCTTGTGTAGATGGTGAGTGCTTCTGTCTGTAAGTGGTTCAAATGACTCTGAGCACTATGGGACTTAACTTCTGAGGTTATCGGTCCCCTAGAACTTAGAACTACTGAAACCTAACTAACCTAAGGACATCACACACATCCATGCCCAAGGCAGGATTCGAACCTGCGACCTTAGCGGTCGCGCGGTTCCAGACTGTAGCGTCTACAACCGCGCGGCCACACCGGCCGGCGCTTCTGTCTGTAAGACATCGTCATCAAAACGAAAGAAGTTAACTGTAATAAATCTAATATTTGAGACCATTTGTGTGACACTTGAGTCCACTACGTTGTTGTGCAAGGTTTAAAACCAAACGGAACGGAAAACCTTGAACAGTGGTAGCTACATTAAAACAAGCAAAATGTTATTGAAGCGTCCTCTTCGCTCGTGTGCTGTAACAATCCTTGAAGATAACTAGAGAGCAAGGCCGAAGTTATCAGCACTCTTGAGTGAATGAAGCGGCTTATGTGTTAAAACTAGCGAAGCGGAATAAGTCGATGGGATGGAGAGATTCAAAATGAGAATGCGAAGCAAACAGTAAAACTTATGTAATGTGTGCTTACTAGCCTAAGTTCTTATGCGCAAAGAGCTCGCAGGGTAACTTACGGCTGATGCAGTGCGCGTTAGTGTGGGTATGTGTTCATAACAAGTGAGAGTTTCTTTGAGTAAATGAAGTTTCACGTATAGAGGTTAAAAACTACGTACATGGATTTGCTGAGGTACTAGAGGAGATAGCAAGAAACACTTTTGTTAAGTAACACAAATGTCACAGGTGCACCTTTCCGTCGCTAGGTGTCCTTGAAGGGACTGATGCTCCTTTACACTCTCAGACCAATCTCGTGTTTCAGAAACAATGGCTGCAGCTCCAAATAAACCGGTAATCATCTGTTCTGGAGTGTCTATCGGTGCCTCCTATAACAAACGCATTATCTCCTGCACAACAAGAATACAGCTGGAGTGAGGTCTGGTAGAAGTGAGCCACGTTACTGGCCAGACCCACCACTACAACTACACCAATGGCGAAAAACGTCGTCTAAATGTTTTCTGTCGTCAACGGCGAAGTGCGGTAGGGCCATACTGGAAACATAATAGCTGCCTGACTGCTAGCAGGACATTCTCCAGCGCTCTACATCTACATCAATACTCGCAAACCAGTTAACGGCTTGTGGCGGATTGTACTTCTGCGACCATTAATGTATAACCTCTACCCTGTTGCACTCGCGAATGGCGGGTGGGAACAATGATTGTCGACAAACGTCTGTATTGGCTCTAAGTTATTATGCGAGAAATATGTCGGAGAAATCAAAGTGTTGGCCGACTCTCCTCGGAAAGCTCTCTCTCGAAATTTCCGTACTAAGCCGATCCGTGCTGCAGGCCGCATCTCGAGTAGCTTTTGCCGTTGGCTTTTGTTGAGCATCTCTGTAACGCTTTCGCGCCGACTACACGATTCTGTGACGAAATGAGGCGCCCTTCTTTGGAACTTCTCTGTCTTTTCCATCAGTCCTACCTCGTAAGAGTCACGGGAAGATGGACAGTACACACTAAGCGGCCGAACAAGGGCCTTGTAAGACCCTTCCTTCGCGAATGAGTTACATTTCCTGAAGGTTCTTCCTACTAATCTCAGTCTGTCAGCTGTTGTTCCTACACTCTGATTCATGTGGTCATTTCATTTAAGGTCCCTCTGGATGGTTACTCTAAGATATTTTGTGGTAGATACTATTTCCAGCGTTTTGTCATCAATAGTGTAGTTGTACAGTAGTGGACTTCTATTCCTATGTACATGCGCAGTATGTTACCGTTTTCTTACCTTCAGTGTCGCGTGACAGAGGCTGCGCGGTTCATCAAACCTTCGCAAATCTATCTTTCCTTCTTGCGTTGATACTTTCGTATAGAAAACCACATCATCTGCGAACCATCATAAAGAGGTTCCAACGCTTTGTACTAGATCATTTACAGACTCTGTCTGGATTCGCTTTCGGGAGGATTACGGTTCAAATCCCGCGTCCGGCCATCCTGATTTAGGTTTCCTGTGATTTCCCTAAATAGTTCCAGGCAGATGCTAGGATGATTCATTTGAAAGGGCACGGCCGACTTCCTTCCCCATCTGTTACGGCGCAAAGTGAAGGGTCGGCACGCCAGTGGTGAACGATAGAGAAGAGGTGGCTGTGAGAAAACGCCGGACAATCGCACGCTGACCGGACCCCTTCTCAGGACGACAATGCGACAGCGGCGGCCCCTATCTGAAGAGAGCGTAAGCGGAGCAACCGACTGGCGGCGCCCCAGTGTAATGGCAGCTTCAGGACTAGCGACTTGGATAGAAGCTTCTAAACTCGCTACTTCGCTTCCACACTCTGTGTAACACAGACTTGGGAACTGTTATACTGAAGAGATTATTTATTTTGTATGTCGCCCATTGCTTGCGACACCTCTGTATAATTGTCAGAAGTTAATTACTGTCTCTTTTCGTTTTGTAATAAAACTCATTAATACGACTTCTTTCATTTGACTGTCTAACGAACCAAGGATTCCTAGACACCCTATATTTGACGAGCATGCAGACATAATACCATCCTTCCCTAATCCAATGGGATCGATGACCTCGCTGCTTGGTCCTCTCTCCTAAATTAACCACCCAACCAACATACACTGTAAACAGTAACGATCCTATTACACTTCCTGACCATTACGTCTGTCGATTTTGTTTCGTTAAGAGCTACGGGCTGAGTTCTACCTACAAGGAACTGTTGAATCCAGTCGCTGGTCTGGTCCGATAGTAGGTAAGTTCGTATTTTTTTTTCGGTGTCAAATGCCTAAAGTCAAGGCACACTTTATGAACCCGAGCGCTGTTATCTACAGCCCTATGGATCTCGCCCTATGGCGCACTAAATGTGTTACCAATTGTTTCTTTCACAATTTACGACGCACATTAGATGTCCTGCTGGGATCTCTACAGCAGTACCTGCTGAGCTTGGAAAAACAAATGAGTTAGGAAATGACTTTGTAATTCACCTTACTGCGGCTATCAGACTAGTAAGCAGCAATGGCTGACAATGGAAGACTGACGACACAGCAACGATCGACAATTGTGTTACTTTTTCATGAAACGAAAAGCCTTGTTGCGACTCAGAGGCGATTTCAACAACAGTTTTCCATTGCAAGAAGACCATCCACAGGTTGAGCGGTAAATTTTTACAGGAAGGAACAGTATTGGAAGCGAAGCGACCTCGGCCTAAGCCTGTTTGTTCGCCGGAGAATATTGAAGTGGTACGAGTTGCTGTACAGAGAAGTCCCGGGAAATCGCGTAGAAAGGCAGCAGTGCAACCGGGAATGTCCAGCCGCTCAGTTCAACGCGTTCTTAAAAGTGACCTCCATATGTACCCATACAAAATGACCTGTGCACAGAATGTCACTGAAGAACACAAGCAGCAGAGACTACTGTTTGCTCAGTGGGCGGAGGATAGAAAAGAAACTCTCAACAACGTTTGGTTTTCAGACGAGGCGCATTTTCATTTAGACGGTGTGGTTACCATACAAAATGTACGCTTTTGAGCCACTGAAAACCTACAAGTGTTTCGTGAACGACAACATTATGCTCCGAGGATTACAGCGTGGGCAGAAATTTCCAATCACGGACTTATTGGACCCTTTTTCTTTGAAGAAACTGTGAACAGCGAGCGTTATTTGAGCATGCATCGCAGTAGCTTCATTCCACAGCTTTGTGGTACTGCCTTGCCCTTCACGCATTGCTTCATGCAAGAAGGAGCAAGGCCACATCCTGCGAAAACTGTGTTGGAGTTTTTACACGAGCATTTCGACATGCGAATTGTTTCACTCAGGTTTCCAGGTCGCTTCAATGACTGACAAAATTGCCCCCCAATAGTCCAGATCTCAATCCATGTGACTTTTTTCTTTAGGGGCACCTGAAGGAAAAAATTTTCCCAAAGGTCCACGTGATTTAATGGAGCTCAGAAGACTTATTTTTCAAGCTTGCAGTGAAATTACGGAAGATATCTGCCGTAGGGTAATCACTAACTTCAGTGTTCGTTTGAAGGAAGTTAGGAAACGAAATGGTGGACATATTGAGCATGTGCTGAGTTAGAACAAATCTCCATGGACGGCTCGTCATTGTAGTATATGTTCCTTTCAGATTGTATTGACAATAAAGTTTATATTCAAAAAGAAAATGGTAATACATTTCGTGCGCTACCCTGTACATGTACAGTCGTGGACAAAACGAGCGAGACCCCTCGCCTTTTCGTTATGCTGATCCGCACAGCCTTAAAGTCTGCTACACAGCATAACGGGCAAGGCGAGGAAATGCTACCAACATACTATGCAAGTTCGCTCAGCTGATGTGCTGAGATAGCTAGCACTGGAGAAATTCACACTTCGAAGACGCCACAGCAACGTTTGCAACCACTTCGTGGGAAACGAAATACCTTGACTACGAGCCAATGTGTTGTATTCGCATATCTGTGACTATGACTTTGATCTAAAGTGTGGTTATGGATAGTACGTATGCTCAGATTACGAATCTAATATCATGAATAAAGACAAGAGGGAATGAATTAGGCGTCCTTCCTCACCCGTAACATCAAATATGAACTCCGCAGAAAATCATTCACCAGAAGTAAATAACTTTTTAGTAACACCAGACGATATTAACAGGTTGCCGGCGCAGGTTAGCCGTGGGCTCAACGGCATCATATCGCGGACCGCGCGGTTCCTTGCGCCGTCAGTTCGAATCCTTCCCCGGGCATGGATGTGTGTTAGGTTAGGCAGGGTGAACTAGTTCTAGATCTAGGGGACTGATGACCTAAGCAGTTTGGTGGCATAGTTCTTAGAGCCATTTTTTGACCTTTCGCGAAAATTTTCTTTACATAAACTGTCGTACGTTTAGATTGCGTTGACATAGTTCACTTTTTTACACCACCAAGGAACCGTATACCGTAGGAGGTGCGATACATTTCCGCTTATTATGTCCACCCGTACTTTATGTAAACGGGTTTTGAGGGTTGGGTATACAGATAGACGGTCAAGAAAGTGAGACTGGTAGGGTTCCATTTAACGATTTACGTGACGAAATCCTAACAACGAAAATAGCTACCAGAGTTACTGAAGATGAGGGCCGCACAAGAATTTCCCCTATTCTTTATTCGAAAATCCCTGACCCCGCCGGGAATCGAAGCAGAGAACCCGGGCGTGGGAATCGAGAACGCTACCGCACGACCACGAGCTATAGACTGAATTGCTTTCACGTTGAGCTCCCTTGTATAGAGAGTCTGTATACTGCTTCCCCCCATGAACCATGGACCTTGCCGTTGGTGGGGAGGCTTGCGTGCCTCAGCGATACAGATAGCCGTACCGTAGGTGCAGCCACAACGGAGGGGTATCTGTTGAGAGGCCAGCAGCCTTTTCAGTAGTTGCAGAGGCAACAGTCTGGATGATTGATCTGGCCTTGTAACACTATCCGAAACGGCCTTGCTGTGCTGGTACTGCGAACGGCTGAAAGCAAGGGGAAACTACGGCCGTAATTTTTCCCGAGGGCATGCAGCTTTACTGTATGATTAAATGATGATGGCGTCCTCTTGGGTAAAATATTCCGGAGGTAAAATAGTCCCCCATTCGGATCTCCGGGAGGGGACTACTCAAGAGGATGTCGTTATCAGGAGAAAGAAAACTGGCGTTCTACGGATCGGAGCGTGGAATGTCAGATCCCTTAATCGGGCAGGTAGGTTAGAACATTTAAAAAGGGAAATGGATAGGTTAAAGTTAGATATAGTGGGAATTAGTGAAGTTCGGTGGCAGGAGGAACAAGACTTCTGGTCAGGTGACTACAGGGTTATAAACACAAAATCAAATAGGGGTATTGCAGGAGTAGGTTTAATAATGAATAGGAAAATAGGAATGCGGGTAAGCTACTACAAACAGCATAGTGAACGCATTATTGTGGCCAAGATAGATACGAAGCCCACACCTATTACAGTAGTACAAGTTTATATGCCAACTAGCTCTGCAGATGAGGAAGAAATTGAAGAAATGTATGATCAGATAAAAGAAATTATTCAGATAGTGAAGGGAGATGAAAATTTAATAGTCATGGGTGACTGGAATTCGGTAGTAGGAAAAGGGGGAGAAGGAAACGTAGTAGGTGAATATGGACTGGGGCAAAGAAATGAAAGAGGAAGCCGTCTGGTAGAATTTTGCACAGAGCACAACTTAATCATAGGTAACACTTGGCTCAAGAATCATAAAAGAAGGCTGTATACATGGAAGAAGCCTGGAGATACTAAAAGGTATCAGATAGATTATATAATGGTAAGACAGAGATTTAGGAACCAGGTTTTAAATTGTAAGACATTCCCAGGGGCAGATGTGGACTCTGACCACAATCTATTGGTTATGATCTGTAGATTAAAACTGAAGAAACTGCAAAAAGGCGGAAATTTAAGGAGATGGGACATGGATAAACTAAAAGAACCAGAGGTTGTACAGAGTTTCAGGGAGAGCATAAGGGAACAATTGACAGGAATGGGGGAAAGAAATACGGTAGAAGAAGAATGGGTAGCTTTGAGGGATGAAGTAGTGAAGGCAGCAGAAGATCAAGTAGGTAAAAAGATGATGGCTAGTAGAAATCCTTGGGTAACAGAAGAAATATTGAATTTAATTGATGAAAGGACAAAATATAAAAATGCAGTAAATAAAGCAGGCAAAAACGAATACAGACGTCTCAAAAATGAGATCGACAGGAAGTGCGAAATGGCGAAGCAGGGATGGCTAGACGACAAATGTAAGGATGTAGAGGCTAATCTCACTAGGGGTAAGATAGATACTGCCTACATGAAAATTAAAGAGACCTTTGGAGATAAGAGAACCACTTGTATGAACATCAAGAGCTCAGATGGAAACCCAGTTCTAAGCAAATAAGGGAAAGCAGAAAGGTGGAAGGAGTATATATAGGGTCTATACAAGGGTGATGTACTTGAGGACAATATTATGGAAACGGAAGAGGAAGTAGATGAAGACGAAATGGGAGATACGATACTGCGTGTTGAGTTTGACAGAGCACTGAAAAACCTGAGTCGAAACAAGGCCCACGGAGTAGACAACAATCCATTGGAACTACTGACTGCCTTGCGAGAGCCAGTCCTGACAAAACTGTACCATCTGGTGAGCAAGATGTATGAGACAGGCGAAATACCCTCAGACTTCAAGAAGAATATAATAATTCCAATCCCAAAGAAAGCAGTTTACAATACTAATATCATCAACAAAAAGAACTATAAGACAGAAGTTCCGTTAAAAAAGTCTGGTAAACTAGCAAGGAACGGGCGCATCCATGCCACTCAGAATCGGTGCTGTACTGTGATCCAAAGGTGAACCGATATATTGCTAAGCAGGTGGTCATAGTATTCGGTACATCAGTGTATGATGGGAGTATCTTCGTTAAAACGTGAACAGTAAATGTGTGAACATCAGCTGCTCCTATAACAAAATAAATATTCATAGGCTGCATTCAGATCTACAGAGTTAAAGGATTACAAGTACAGGGTGACTTTTTCCACCGTTTACAAACTTTAAGGATTGATCTATGAGAGAATACGGAACAAAAAAGGTCGAATCAACTTACGTCCGAAATTACATGGTTTCCAGGCTAGAGACCCTTTATTTAATCCCACTTTGTTAAAGAGACTGCGGTCTAATACGCGCTGTACCATGCAGCCACAGTGTGCCTGGTTTCCTAGAGGGTGGTGCTGTTCCTCGTACGTCATGCCACAGCGCCCTCTCCTGCCATAGTAATTGGTAATTTGCGTCCGGTTCATTTCTCTTGCTGATTCACGTTGTAGTGGATGTGATACAGTGTTGTACACTGTTCCGTATTCGAACTGAGAGCTCGCCGACATGGTTTCAGTCAGCGTCGTTTCAGGAAGCAGAAAATCATGAAGGGCGTCCGCGAAATATTCGGACACCAGACTTGGAGGAAAATTTCATTAACACTGCCGAAGGAGACCGCAGTGTCAATACCAGGCAATTGGCCTGCCATTACAGGGTAAGCCAGAGGACCGCGTGGAACGTTCTCCATCACAATTGTCACTATCCTTATCACTCACAGAGTGTGCAGAGCTTACTAGCGACACACTTTCCTCATAGGGAGCAATTTTGTCACTGATTTCTTCACCAGGCAACCACAATTCCGGGATTTGTGTCATCCATCCTATTCACAAATGGGGCCACCTTTACGTGGAGTGGTATTTTCTTCTTTCATAACTGTCATCTGTGGGACGGTATGCAGAATCCTCACGGTATGGCGACAGCGAAACATCAGCGACGGTGCAGAGAAATGTTTGGGCCGGGATGATTGTCGACTGTATTTTGGAAGCAATCTTCCTTCCATGTCGCCTAACAGCCAGCTGTTCTAGGCGCTTCAGTCTGGAACCGCGCGACCGCTACGGTCGTAGGTTGGAATCCTGCCTCGGGCATGGATGTGTGTGATGTCCTTAGGTTAGTTAGCTTTAAGTAGTTCTAAGTTCTAGGGGACTGATGACCTCAGATGTTAAGTCCCATAGTGCTCAGAGCCGGTCGCCTAACGGGCCGCAACTACCTCCGTTTCTTGCGGGTGACTTTGCTCCCCCTGCTGGAAGAAGTGCCATTGATGATTTGAAGGGTTACTTCGCTACTACAAGATGGTGCTCCAGCCCACTTCGCCGTTAACGCCCGGACGCGTCTCAGCCGTGTCTTCCATTGTCCACGGATCAGACGATGGGTCTAGTTGCATTGGCTGATTTTGTTCACTGGAACTCAATCCGTGCGATCATGTATGTGGAGCCTATTCCAGATCTGGAGACATTGGAGCAGCGTACTCAGGCTGCCCTTGACACTGTTCGGATGCAGCCTGGCCGACGTGAATGTGTGAGGCAGAATAGGCTGCGACGAGTACACGCATGGCACATGGAAACCATTTTCAAGACACACTGTAACTGTTGATGCATGTACAGCGCATGTTAGACCGCAGTATCCGTAACAATTTATGATTCAATAAATGGTATCTAGCATGGAAACCATGCATTGCCAGACATAAGTTCATCAAACCTTTTTTTGTCCCGTATCCTCTTATCGATGAATCCCTAGAGTTGGTACACGGTGGAAAAAATCGCCCTGTATATTAGTTGTAATAGAAGCAAAAGAAAAATTTTGTTTAAATGCAGTGCGGTGCAAGAGATTAATGGGTAAATAGAACGAGTTGGAAAGGGAGAGAGCTTAAATATATTGAATCTTGTTGTGTCGTAACAGCTGACAACTCCACGCTAGCGACTCTTGTCGGACACGCTAAATGCCTTGTCATCAAATTAGCGACGCGCAAGTGTGTAGTGACGAAACTATCGCTACACTTAACTGGTGCCATATACGGCTGAGCAGCTAATAGCTATGTGCCATAAATGATTGTTGGGTTCTTTTAGCAACACGATGGTTGCTCTACTATTTTAACTCTGGCCATTAGTGATTCATCTTCTAAACGAAACGCTACGCGTCGTTAATCTCGTACCAGAGTTGCAGCCTTGTTTAGAAAAACTTTTTATTCGCCAAGATCACAAGGAAAGATATATCGATTACTAGTTTCGACCAGTTAAATGGCCATCTTCAGATCTGAAAGTATACTGAAGGCTACAGTTCAGTACTCATAACACAAAGAATACACGAAGTTAAAGACTTGATAATAGCTCTAAGAGTGCATACAACATAGTAGAAAGCAATGCCTGCATTGACTGAAGCAAAGCGCTTCCTCAAAATCACATTTACAGTTTCAAACTGTAGGATAAAGTCGGATAAAATTTTTGGAAATGATCCAGTCTTCGGTAAAAAATTGAACATGAGGCTTTTTGAATAAGGCATACCTCAAACATTTGGATACAATATGTTGAGGTTGGCTGGAGAGCCAACACCGTATTGCTAAAGGAGGCCGAAATGCACGCGTTTTAGCTCACGCAGGCTGGCGTGAGGTCTGGAACATGACAAGGAAATTAGAATTGAGAAAAACGGACGTAGCTGGTGGAATACTTAAGTTTAATCCATTAATGATGAACGTCGCTCTTGACGATACATGGTTTACACTATCAAGAGAACTGATAATGGCGCCAAGGTAGGTCGTAGCAAATAACGTAGCTGAAGGCTATGCTAACTATTGTCTCCGCAAATGAGAGCGTAGAAGACAGTGAACCATCGCTAGAAAAGTCGGCTGTACAACTAGGGCGAGTGCTAGGAAGTCTCTCTAGACCTGCCGTGTGGCGGCGTTCGGTCTGCAACCACTGATAGTGGCGACGCGCGGGTCCGACGTATACTACCGGACCGCGGCCGATTTAAAAGCTACCACCTAGCAAGTGTGGTGTCTGGCGGTGACACCACACAATATATACGTATTAGGTACGTTATGCAGCATTACATTGTGTAGTGTAACAGATACATCACGCTGATATAATTAGACAACATAAGAAGCGATTTTGTCGGTTGACAGTATCGGATGAAGCTATCCAGCAGACACAAGTAGGCATACTGACCGACATTGAGTATATTAGAGTAATGTGCTTTACATCTCATATTTATAAATACTGCGTATACTTTTTTTCTGTAAAAGTATTGTATGTTTACTGAACTGCTACTTGGCAGGCTATGTACTGGTGACAGCTGGATAGCTTTCTATTCTTTATGTTGTGGCTATTAGCTGTAGCTTTCCGTATACCTTCAGATCAGAAGATTGCCATTTAACTGGTTGAGACTAGTAATCGATGTACCCTTTCTAGCGATCTTGGCGAGTAAAAAGTTTTTTCTAAAGAAAAGATTTCTACAGAAGAATACTGAAGATTAGATGGGTAGATCACATAACTAATGAGGAGGTATTGAATAGAATTGGGGAGAAGAGGAGTTTGTGGCACAACTTGACAAGTAGAAGGGACCGGTTGGTAGGACATGTTCTGAAGCATCAAGGTATCACAAATTTAGCATTGGACGGCAGCGTGGAGCGTAAAAATCGTAGAGGGAGACCAAGAGATGAATACACTAAGCAGATTCAGAAGGATGGGGAGATGAAGAAGCTTGCATAGGATAGGGTAGCAAGGAGAGCTGCATCAGACCAGTCTCAGGGCTGAAGACCACATCAACAAAACAAAGAAAAGATTTAAAGACCGCCACCTTGAACATTGACAATGTTACGCGGTTATAATATGGCACTAACTTTACATTCACAAATATCGTTAAACTTTTGTTTACGAATACAGATGCACAACGCAGTTTAGCACTGATGAAATGAACTTCGACAAGATCCGAAGACATTTATCTCCACTTTTCCTTATTTCAGAACGTAAACGAAAAAAAAAGCTTCTAAAAGTTACATCCCTGAAGGAAGGCTGTACTGTGACCACCAGTATGTGAACTCTACCCACCAACCCTATTTGTACCTACCGAAAGCCGTGTCATCCTACACAGTGGTATGGGGTGCATGGGGCCAGCTGTCCGGTCTCGAGGCCGCTGCCAGTTTTGACGACCTGGAGCCGCTGCTGCTCGGTCAGATAGCTGCTTAGCTGGGATCAAGAGGCTGGATGCACGTCGCTCCAGTCCACCCACCAAGGAAAAACTCTTGGCAGTGCAGGTGGGAGGCTCCTGCCCCATTCTGCGGCATCTAGTAGTCAGGGCTACTAGATGAGTGGCCTGCCAAGCGAGTGCAATTATTATTCGTATATCAGAAATATTTTCATGATTTATCACACCCACTGCAACTATGCTTGAAATTAGAGTCCTAGTACCTAACAGTTAAACTATAATTTATTCTCGTCTCTACTTCTTAACGTAACGGAATGGATAACGCATCTGACTAATAGCTTGTGCACATTTCTGATGGACTCACTCCACCCTCGAAAGACCACATTTCCTTTCTGTGGCATATACTTTAATCAAAGCTTGGGCATACTAGCAAAAAATTGAGCTTATGGGATAATGCCTCAACAAAGTGGCTACCCACAACTCAATAATCAAGACCACCATTTGTTTCATATATCTCCTCTTTTATTATAATAAATGTGTTTCACGCTAATGTTGCATAATTTATTGCATTACACTTAAACACAATAGTTAAACAAGGGATTACATTACATAAGCATTTTACTAGTTTATGGTCTCGTAATGATTCTGTTTATTGCTACTGTGCATTTTCTGGATTTGTAAGGAATCTTTCGCTACTTCATCCTCTTCCATACTCTCATAAGCTCATTCATTATCAACATAACGAATTTACTGACTATCGGGCTGTATTAAGGAAAATCAAGTTTGACCCACCGCATTTGAAACAAAATTGCTACTGTCTCATGCAAATCACACAGATTAAATATACAAAATAAATCACATTGGCAGTATAAAACACATCTCAGAAACAAAATATTTGGTTATCTACTTGTTCTGCTTTCCCACATAAATCAATAGTCATCCCAGATCCACACGTCACTGACCCACATAATAAACTTCCTACCACAAACTCTGGAGGATTTATGCACATCTCCCTGTGCAGTGCAACTCACATGGTGTTACCTTAATTATTTCACACACGGATCCTCAACTGAAAGCTTGGACAAGCACTTCTATCTTTTTATTGTCTCATAGGTTGAGACTCACACTATACTTACCACGTGGAAGTGCTTGTCCCTAATTCAAGTTCTGCACATGTAGTTCTTAAATATTTTCAACTTAGATTTACACACACAAGTATTTCATCTTAATATTACCACACGCAAGTATTTCATCTTATAATTACAACACATGGTTTCATTTTGACCGTTGGTGACTTCTGTAGAATCCTATGTCCCCCATGAATTTTATCTGCCTATCTTTTCCGAACAATTCACATTACCCCCCCTCAAAAAGTTTCTGAAAAGAGAAATCGTTATTTTTATCTACTCTTAAATATTCTACATGCATATCATTTTTATTTGAATTTGTTTTTCTCGAGCACACATAAAACACGTCTTCACACCTCAGGAACCAACGAAAGAGTGCTGAAACATGGCCGTTCATCCAGTCATCCCGCGCTTCCGCAGAAGTGGGGGAGGACCTTGCCACCGTATTGGTCAGCCACATCCCAGGAGCTCAAGTCCTCTCTTTGGTTCGGCTAAAGGTAACCAGAGGACTGTCTCAAAGATGAGTATAGAATCTACCTTTACTATCTGTGGTCAGCAGATGACCAGCCATTCATTCAATTCACAAACATCACCAAACTGGATATAGGGATCTATTTTAAGGAAGTGCACATCTGAATAATTAAATAACCTGTCCATCTTTCCTACATTGGTATCGACTTCTGTGTATTAAAGAAGATGGTGTTATTATACAAAAAATGCTGTTCTGGCAAGAACAACTAAGTATGTTGTTGTACTGTCCCCTTTCACAGCGAACGAGTGCAGGGTCCTTCACAAAGCGGTCAACGCCCATCGTAGTTACAGAGGCGAACGAGGTTGTGAAACATAGTCCTACTGAATCGTTCGTTTCTGAAACAATACGTCTCCACTCAGTCACATTTTCCAAGAAATCTTCTGTAAGAGAGAATGTAGTGAGCAGAGCTATGGCTTTTTTACGGTTATCTGCACTCTTGTCCAGGAAAAACAGAAAGCTTTGAACGAGTTGACATTGGACGTTCACATTCGCAGGACACGCACATTAGTGTGTTCTGCCGAAATTATTAGCATTTGAACTATGTCGGTGGGCGGGTTCACGGTCAACGACGATATCGCCGCGCAGCACCACCTACCGGTAAACTGTGCCTGCGGCTCTCGTTGTCGCTGTAAACCGAAGGTAATGCATCAGTGTGACTTGAGCAGACGTGCAGAATGCCTCGCAGGCGCATGCGCGAACCGTACTGTCATATCAGTGATACTGTCCTACCTATCTACTGGCGTCTTGTGTCGAATCCGAACAGCGCACAACAGACATGCTGCCCAATACACATTTTTCAGTCTCCGATGAATTTCTACCGCTGTTTGTACCTTGACAGCCAAAAAAAGAATAACACGTTGGTCCTTTTTGAACGTATTTGGTGATGACGCTGCCCTAGTTGACGTTCCCGCATTTATCGCGGACACATCGAAATCACACGGATGCCACACTAACCCCTGGCATACACGTCGCTGCCTACACTGATCAGCCAGAACATTATGACTAGATGTCTAATAGCCGGTATGTCCAACTTTGGCACGGGTAACATCGGTGACGCGTCGCGGCATGGAAGCAGTGAGACCTTGGTAGGTCGCTGGAGGGAGTTGGTACCACATCTGAGTCACCTAATTCACGTAAACTCCGGGGAGGGAAGCAATCAGCTCTGACGCCACGTTCAATCACGTCCCACATGTGTTCGATCAGGTTCATATATGGCGAATAGGGGGACCAGCAGATCACTTGGAACGCGCCACTGTGTTCCTGAACCACTCCATCAGTCGTATTCAAACCTTTTGAGAATGACTGGGACACTACCGAAAGAAATGTGCTTCCTGTAATGCATCACCGACTAGGTTCCTTGAGTTGTAGCCGGTTGCTGAACGGGGACGAATCGGTAACGTTCCCAAGCTCTTCCAATGCCTCCCGGAAGGCATGTCAGGACGTATTGACGCCATCCCTGCGACCAAAACTATCGCTACACTTTAGAAGATAGCGGTGACTACCTAACAGCTCTGTCGTGTAAAATTTCAAGCACTGACTACTTAACAGCTCTGTCGTGTACAACTTGAAGCATTGTTTATCCACCTGATGCTGACGCGATTATACGAACCACACAATTCCTTGCTCTTATATCTTATCACCGGTTTTCACATTGGTACCATAGTACAAAATGAGACTTAGGACAATAACGCAAACAAAATATTCGAGACAAAATATAAGCGTCGGAAATAACTTCCCCAGGCCATACGAAACATCAGAAAACTAGCGCACGGAGATCGTAACAGGAGTAGGTTCTTAAACAGCCAAAGAAAACAGTAAATGAAAAAGAAAACTAATTATAGACTGCACTGGGCAACAACGGTTATTGTTTCTTTCCGCCCTGCAGTGCCGCCAGCTCAGCTGCGTGTGCTAATGCAAAACATGAAAACTGACTGTCAAAACAGGCAGCCCACTATTGCTCAGTCATGCAATCCGCTAACGACAGTCACACTGACTTGTGACTTATAACTTGCCGAGCAAACGCCCGAAATAGCGTTAACTCAGCCTTGTCCTGCGGGCGGTATTCAAAGTGACTATGTAGACTTTCCCGGCGTATTAGTAGACCAAATTCTTGTCGGGATTCTAGCCGGATCAGACTGTCATCTGAGCACAATATTTGAGCCGTCCACTTGGCCGCCACCATCAAGTGAGAAAAGCTACGGTGCTCTCGCTGATAACTGATTTCACTCACAAATGACTTCATTAATGTCCTTCCGATGCCTATAAAGATACAGTAAATTCTTACTATCTTCTGGCGTTGCCACTTTGGTATAGACAATTGCATTATCTGCGAGTAGCCTTTAAGGGCATCCGAAGCTTTCTACTAGATAATTTATATATATTGTAAAGAGCAACGTCATACTTCCCTTTGGTACTCCGGATATTACATTTACATCTGTCGATTTAGTTCCGTTAAGAGCGACTTGTTGAGTTCCATCTGCAAGAAAATCTTGAATCCAATCACAGGTCTGCTCTGATACTCCGTAAGCTCGTATTTTTTCATTAAATGGCAGTGCGGGACGGTGTCAAATGCATTATTGAAATCAAGGAACAGGCGCACCAACATGAGGGCCGTTGTCCACTGCACTGTGGATCTCATGGAGGAAAAGAGCGAGCTGAGTTTCGCAAGATCTCTTTTTGCGGAATGCATGTTGATTTTTGTAGACGAGATGTTCATTTTCCAAGAACGTCACAATTCGTGACCACAGAACATGTTCCATAATTCTAAAACAGATTGACATCAACGATATAAGTGTATAATTGTGTGGATCTGTCTTACGGCCTAGTATTAAAAAAGAGTTACGGAGTTGTTAAGCCAGTGATATCACAGAACTTGGGGCTAGTACGAGTATGTTGACAGAACAAAATGAAACATACAGACGCCACATTTCGTACAAAGAAAAGAAACTGCATCCACTGTTGGTTCATAGGTTAACCAGAAATTAATTGTTACTAGAAATAAAAGAAAATAAAAACGATTTTAAAAATACCATGACATGTTAACTAACATATCAATGTGATGCATACTACAGGCGTCATAAATAATGATGAATATTATAGTAAGCTAGTTCTGTTATAGAGTTCTCACTCCATGAAAGAGCACCAGTCATCAGTTACATCTATCTTTGTTTTCGTTTCTTGTTAGTCGTGTATAAGTCGTTACTCAGAAGAACTGACATTGGAGTTTCTCTATCAGTTCACTGAAAAGTGCGCTTTCCATACACAGCAAAAATAAAATGAAATAAGGAGAAATATTTATAGCGACGTACCTGTGTACCTCTATTAACTCAGTTTGGGACCATTAATTGCAGTTAAGTTCTGCATCGCGTGCAGCAGTTGTAAAACACAAGTCCATGCTAATAAGACGCCGTCTGAACTTTTGGCGTTCACACGAAACTCCATCCATCTAAAGCTATCTTTAAACGTTCCTCTCGTTCACTGCAAAACCGTGAAGACAAAACGAGTACAAAAATTAAAAAAGACGCACACATTCAACTTCCTAGACTGATCACTTTGCTAAATAAGAAAGGCTAAGGGATACTGAAAAAAAATTGTAAACGCTACCAAGAAATGAGTCATACGATGAGGCAATTGCTAGCTACAGGATTCTAAAGTCTACGCAATAAAGGTATAATGCTCCTCAGACTTGTACGTGGAGAAAGAAGGTGAATCATAACATGGCTCAATTCAAATGTTGTTTTGTGTTTCATCCAGTGACCTTTACCGAATGACGATGAGGAAAGCTGCTGCATCGCCAAGATCCGTTATCGGGTAAGCAGTTACAGAAGAACAGTATTACCGAAACACGGCTACTAATTTTATAATGATTAAACTCAAAGACAAAAAAAAGACTTACCACGAAGGAATTATCTGAGTGGGTCTGAACTCGGTATACTGAAGTACGTGTACAGACAAAACAGTTAGGCCGGCCAGAGTGGCCGAGCGGTTCTAGGCGCTACAGTCCGGAACCGCGCGACTGCTACGGTCGCAGGTTCGAATCCTGCCTCGCGCATGGATGTGTGTGATGCCCTTAGGTTAGTTAGGTTTAAGTAGTTCTAAGTTCTAGGGGACTGATGACCACAGCAGTTAAGTCCCATAGTGCTCAGAGCCATTTTTGAACAAAAGAGTTATAACAGTTCCAGAAAAATTGAATGTTTTATTCAAGAGTAAGAGCTTCTCAAATTGAACATGTCAAAAACTTATTGGTCGACCTCTGGTTCTTATGCACGTAGTTATATGGCTTTGCTTAGATTGATACAGTTGTTGGATGTTCTCCTGATAGATATCGTGCCAAGAGATGTCTAATTGGTGTGTTAGATCGTCAGAATCCGGAGCTGACCGGAGGGCGTTGCCCATAAAGCTCCAGACGTTCTCAACTGGGGAAAAATGCAGCGACATTGCTGGCAAAGGTAGGGTTTGGCAAGCACGAAGACAAACAGTAGAAATTCTCGCCTTGCGCAGGCGGGCATTATCTTGCTGCAATGTAAGCCCTGGATGGCTTGTCATGAAGAGCAACAAAACTGGGTGTAGAAAATCGTCGAAATATCGCTGTGCTGTATGGGTGCAGCGGATGGTAAGTAAAAGAAATCCTGTTACGAAGAGAAGTGACACCTCAGAGACGACAAACAAACAAAAGACTGTTTGGAGATGAAGAGGAGAATGCATATGGTTTGCAGTAGATCACCCAGATTAAGTAAGGCCTAATACAAATACCGTCAAACCTTAGATTCAGGTTTGCCCTAACTTACATTTTGGCAACTTTTTGTATATTTTCCTCACAAACCCCTGACATTATAGTCAGGCATGCAATTAATCAATACTATAGTAAAACGTTCTGTCGAAGGAATTTTCATTTACTACAGTAGCAAGAGATTTATATAAGAGAAAAATCGTAAGATTTGGTACTTTTTTTTTCACAGAAGTTTGGAGAACTGCAAAAATCTTGCAAAAGAAGATATCAATAGTCTGTTCCACAGATATTTGTAATAATGGTACATCGAACTTTTCACAAAAATACATTAATTTTGTTGTGAGAGATTTTTCAAAAAGAGGAACATTTGTATTCACCTTGTTGAAAAAATTTCAGCTGTTTATAATTAAAAACGTAGAAATTCAATAAGCATTAAAACGTATGTGTGTATCCATATAACGTTCCTTAACAACTGTGCCATATTTAGTTACACTGTCTCGAAAACTTTGCATTTAATAAGGTTATTTTCGAAGTATTTCGACTGCTCATACACCCTCCCCCCCCCCCCCCCCCTTAATGCTTGGTACACGGTACTAGCTAGAACTTTTACAACTAGTAGAGCCACTGTGTGTGAACTGCCACCAGTTCCAAATGGGAACAACATCTAAATACCTTTATAAAACCAATCGGTCAGATGAGATGGAGTGCCTCGGATCGGTGATAACATCTACAGATTCTAAGGATAAGGACACTGAAAAATCTTATAATAATTAATTGTTTTACGTTGGGGGTGACTAAGAGGAGTCATCTGAATGTGGAAGTAACTAGGAAAGTTAAAGGAAGAACGGGCGAGAAGACCAGCTGTGAGCTGCTGTTCAGAATGGTGGTCATGCGCATATGAGATGAACGGTAGCTCCAGGTTACAGAGACTGGTCTGGACGACTGACAATAAAAGAAGTAAGAACCGACCACACCCGAGGCTTGCTTCAGGAGCTATAGTGCGATTAAAATTACTTGGTGTCACGCGGAACAATGATCTAAGTGGCCGCCGCGAGGTACGCCAGAAATGCCATATGCTATATCGAGCACTGATTATGAGCGACCAGTGACTGAAATGCGGTAGACGACACATTTTGCAGCCCTGAATCTGAACGCGTGTCCTGAGCTAACTAACCACTACCTCGCGATGTGCGGTGTATCCGAGGAAACGCCTGTTAGCAATCTGCGGCAGGACTAAAGTCACAGTCGTTTTGTTCACGGTGATTAAAGCTAATTTTTACGAGCAAAATCATGACAAAAAATTAAGTTTCAACGCAGAAAGCGCACTGTAACATCTCGCTGTTTGTACGCGAGCTGACACCATACGACCATCGAGGAGTCGTGCTTCGAACGCATTTACAAAAATGTTTAAATGTGTGTGAGATCTTACTGCTTGGACTTAACTGCTAAGGTCATCAGTCCCTAAGCTTATACACTACTTAACCTAAATTATCCTAAGGACAAAGACACAACCATGCCCGAGGGAGGACTCGTACCTCCGCCGGGACCAGCCGCACAGTCCATGGCAGCAGCGCCTAAGACCGTTCAGCTAAGCCCGAGCGGCAACTCATTTACAGGTTATAGGCGACAGAGACAGATTGGGACGAGAAATGAATGATAGGAAGGAATATAAGAGCAAATGAAAAGGTCAATATGATGGTGACAATGGTGCGAGAAAGGAAAAAAAATGAAAAATTACATTGCAACCAATTAACTGAAAATAATAATAGTGATTTTAATAAAGATTTTAAAATACAATGTTATCAGACTCCGAGATTCACGACTTGCAGGACAGGACGTTACGTTTATTAGTTTATAGAACGAGCAACACGATCATTTGCTGCATTCAAAAATTTCAATTTCATGCTACGTCGTATGAAGTTTACATGCCGTCATTTGATGTCTGTGATACTGATACTTGAATGTGTGGAGCCGAATTGCGTCAATGTGCGAAGGAATTGGCTAGCGCTGTGTACGAAATGTACATCATCATTGTTCCTTGTGTAATGCTTTGTGTGTGTTTATCGAGTGTGATGAAATACGAAACAAAATGGCCGGACCCAGGATTCGGGATCCAAAAGCAACAAGAAAAAAGGGGAGACGAGGAATTTGAAGTGAACTGACAATTTTTTGTGGCATTTTGGGAACGTCGTCAATTCGGGTTAAAAAAATGGTTCAAATGGCTCTGAGCACTACGGGACTTAACATCTATGGTCATCAGTCCCCTAGAACTAAGAACTACTTAAACCTAACCAACCTAAGGACATCACAGAACACCCAGCCATCACGAGGCAGAGAAAATCCCTGACCCCGCCGGGAATCTCATCCGGGAACCCGGGCGTGGGAAGCGAGAACGCTACCGCACGACCACGAGATGCGGGCCGTCAATTCGGGAGTGACGTTGAACGCTCTGATCGGAGGAAGACACCTCCACCACGTGAAGTGGCAACTGTCAAGCAACTTTGAAGAAATGGCTCTGAGCACTATGGGACTTAACTTCTGAGGTCATCAGTGCCCTAGACTTTGAACTACTTAAACCTAATTAATCTAAGGACATCACACACATCCATGCCCGAGGCAGGATTCCAACTTGCGACCGTAGCGGTAACGCGGTTCCAGACTATAGAGAGCCTAGGACTGCTCGGCCAACCCGGCCGGCTCAAGCAATTTTAATCAGACTATAAACACATGGGGAGAGCTACAAGTGAATCGCCTACGCCGGTGTGGGCATGCCGTGCACTGTGAACCGAACTATATGACAAAAACAGTACCTGACTGAAAAGAACCGAAAAGAGACGTTGGGGGTCCGCCGAATACTTGGATCAGGTCAGTAGAGAACGGTCTGATAGCGATGGGACTGTATTCTGAAATGTTGGAAATGCTTTTCAGAATGGCGCAGCCCAGACAAGGAGCGCCAACCCCAAGAGACATAGGAAATGAGTACGATATTGCAACGCCTGCTCTATTCCGAATTACGATCCATGCATGCATGCCTGAAGGAACAGGCACTGCGGCGATTACAGCCATTATGAAATACATGAAATGTAGTCGCGTTTGCGAATAAGGACAACCATACTGGAATAACGACAATGACAATTTGTGCCGGAGCGGGACTCGAACCTGGATTTGCGAGTTGCAGCGAGCAGCCACCTTACCATTCGGCTATCCGTGCACAAGTGACGGCAAGACCCATACTTCTACATGCCATCAAACGTCTACGGGAATATACATAACTGATAATGGATGTATGAGTACAGGTTGTAGACACAGGGCTTACACATGGAAGTTTGGGTCTGGACGTTAGTCCAGCCTAATGGTAAGGCAACCGCTCGCGATTAGTGGAAAAATCGGGTTCGTGTTCTAACAACCCTACCACAACAAATGCCAAAAATTAATTAGGATTGTAGTGTTGCTCACGCTGCTAAATATTGCATTTTCGGACAACAACAAAGTTATATTATGTGACAGGTGTCATTAGAGCATAGTTAATAAAGTCAATTATTGAAATAATGGATAAACTAGGCACTCATCTTTTCGTGTTTCCCACGCTGGTCTCATTGTGAACTCATGGTGGTGGTGGTTAGTGTTTAACGTCCCGTCGACAAAGAGGTCATTAGAGACGGTGTGAACTCATGGCTCAATCATCGAAAATGTAGGTAGTGATGATTCAAAGCTCGGATGCAAAGAGGCCTAGGTGTTATTCTGCGATACTGGAAAGTTTTATAGATGTGTTTCATAGACAATTCTTGAAGATTAAACTTTTGCAATTTAGGACAATGGTGATGTAAAAAAGTAATCAGCACTCCGAACTTGAGTTACACTTCTTTTTTATTACTTTTGTTGCAATATCACGTAAATCGTTCCAAAACATCACTTCACAATGTAATACATACTTGAAAATATCTCCCTCACTGTTAAAGTTCACATTTTGTAAACTGACTACAATTTGTGTCTTTTTAACATGACGACCAAAACTTGACTCTCTAGCGCCCAAAAATCAGAGTTACAAGTACGTCAAAGATCATAGTGACAAAAGAAAGAATACACATAAGAATAATATCATTGCAATATATACATATCCATATCGATGTATCGAAGTACCTCTACATTAATGAAATCAAATCTGAATGTTGTCACAGAAATATGTTAACTATTTTACAGAAACACAGTAGAATATTGCTCGTATCGAGAGGTTGAGGTGAGGTGCCGTAACGGTTACGTAATTCAAGTACAGTTAGAGTGTCCCAGTGCGGCACAAGTTTCATTGTCATTCTATTATACAGCTGTTAGTTTCCTGCATCGGAAACCGGGAACACATTTCATTTACACGAGATAAGGTACGGAAGAAGTAGCGGCTGACAAAAGAAAGCTACACGGTTTGCTCAACGAAGTAAGGAGGGAAGCAGGAGAGCGGTTGACTCACGTGTGGCCCGCAGCTGAGGAACGCACTCGGGTGCGTGTGGCGAGGCAGAGCAGGCAGGCGCTCCGGCCGTCCGCGGCGGCTACTGCGGGCCGCGCGGAACAGTTACGACGAGCCAGGCCGGCCGCGACCCTCGCTTCTAATATCGGCACAAGGTCGCCGCGGGGGCCAAGGCGCGTTTGACGCGACGTCACTGCGTGACGCTGCCGGCACATGTGGACCACGTGTGTGGACGCACGGCAGAACGGCGTGACTGGGCGCTTTTGTTTCGTGACAGAGCGACAGGCGTTCAAGTTCAGCGGTCCGCCTTCCGCGCTGACGGCGGCCCGAGCACTGCACAACTCGCCAGCACTTGCCAGGCACAACTCAGACGCAAGCTCTTGTAACACAACGAGCCCTTCCCACGATTCTATCTTTTGTTTGGATTACACTGCTGTACAGAACTCAGATGGAATCTGTTGTTAAACAACGATGCGAAACACAATCCTCCCCATGATATAACACGTGTGTGCGTAGTTTACGTCTAGATCTACATCTACATGATTACTCTGCAATTCACATTTAAGTGCTTGGCAGAGGGTTCAAAAATGGTTCAAATGGTTCTGAGCGCTATGGGGCTCAACTGCTGTGGTCATCAGTCCCCCAGAACTTAGAACTACTTAAACTTAACTGCCGGCCGCGGTGGTCTCGCGGTTCTAGGCGCGCAGTCCGGAACCGTGCGACTGCTACGGTCGCAGGTTCGAATCCTGCCTCGGGCATGAATGTGTGTGATGTCCTTAGGTTAGTTAGGTTTAAGTAGTTCTAACTTCTAGGGGACTGATGACCACAGCAGTTGAGTCCCATAGTGCTCAGAGCCAATTTTTTAAACCTAACTAACCTAAGGACATCACACACATCCATGCCCGAGGCAGAATTCGAACCTGCGACCGTATCAGTCGCACGGTTCCGGACTGCGCGCCTAGAACCGCGAGACCACCGCGGCCGGCGGCAGAGGGTTCATCGAACCACAATCATACTATCTCTCTACCATTCCACTCCCGAACAGCGCGCGGGAAAAACGAACACTTGAACCTTTCTGTTCGAGCTCTGACTTCTCTTCTTTTATTTTGATGATCATTCTTACCTATGTAGGTTGGGCTCAACAAAATATTTTCGCATTCGGAAGAGAAAGTTGGTGACTGAAATTTCGTAAATAGATCTTACCGCGACAAAAAAATTCTTAGCTTTAACGACTTCCATCGCAACTCGCGTATCTGCCACACTCTCTCCCCTATTACGTGATAATACAAAACGAGCTGCCCTTTTTGCACCCTTTCGATGCAATCCGTCAATCCCACCTAGTAAGGATCCCACACCGCGCAACAATATTCTAACAGAGGACGAACGAGTGTAGTGTAAGCTGTATCTTTAGTGGACTTGCATCTTCTAAGTGTCCTGGCAATGAAACGCAACCTTTGGCTCGCCTTCCTCACAATATTATCTATGTGGTGTTTCCAACTGAAGTTGCTCGTAATTTTTACACCCAGGTACTTAGTTGAATTGACAGCCTTGCGAACTGTGTACTATTTATCGAGTAATCAAATTCCAACGGATTTCTTTTGGAACTCATGTGGGTCACCTCACAATTTTCGATATTTAGCGTCAACTGCCACCTGCCACACCATACAGCAGTCTTTTCTAAATCGCTTTGCAACTGACACTGGTCTTCGGATGACCTTACTAGACGGTGAATTACAGCATCATCTGCGAACAACCTAAGAAAACTACTCAGATTGTCACCCAGGTCATTTATATAGATCAGGAATAGCAGAGGTCCCAGGCCGCTTCCCTGGGGAACATCTGATATCTCTTCAATTTTACTCGATGATTTGCCGTCTACTACTACGAATTGCGACCTTCCTGACAGGAAATCACGAATCCAGTCGCACAACTGAGACGATACCCCATAGGCCAGCAGGTTGTTTAGAAATCGCTTGTGAGGAACGGTGTCAAAAGCTTTCGGGAAATCTAGAAATAAGGAATCAACTTGAGATCCCCTGTCGATAGCGGCCATTACTTCGTGCGAATAAATAGCTAGCTGCGTTGCACAAGAACGATGTTTTCTGAAACCATGCTGATTACGTATCAATAGATCGTTCTCTTCGAGGTGATTCACAATGTCTGAATACAGTATATGCTCCAAAACCCTACTGCAAACCGACGTCAATGATATAGGTCTTTAGTTCGATGGATTACTCTTATTAAGGTTCTTACACACTGGTGCGACCTGCGCAATTTTCCAACCTGTAGGTACCGATCTATCGGTGAGTGAGCGGTTGTATATGATTGCTAAGTAGGGAGCTATTGTATCAGCGTAATCTGAAAGGAACCTAATCGGTAAACAATCTGGACCTGAAGACTTGCCCGTATCAAGCGATTTGAGTTGCTTCGCAACGCCTGGGGTATCTAATAAACTCATGCTAGCAGAAGTTCGTGTTTCAAAATCTGGGATATTCCATTCGTCTTCCCTGGTGAAGGAATTTGGGAAAACTGCGTTCAATAACTCCGCTTTAGAGGCACAGTCGTCGGTAACAGTACCATCGGCGAAGGTATTGACTGCGTCTTGCCGCTTGTGTAGTTTTCGAGTCTCGGTCCGGCACACAATTTTAATCTGCCAGGAAGTTTCAAATCAGCGCTCACTCCGCTGCAAAGTGAAACCTTCATTCTGCAAACATACCCCTGACTGTGGCTAAGCCATGTCCCCCCAGTATCCTTTCTTACAGGAGTGCCATTCTTGCAAGTTCTGTAGAAGAATCTCTGTAAGGTTTGGGAGGTAGGAGGCGAAGTACTGACGGATGTAAAGCCGTGAGGACGGGTGCTATAAGTTTTGTTCGGACTGGAGAATCTTGTTTTGAAAATTAAAAAATCTTCTTAACATCCATGCGTGCAAACACAAATACACTCCTGGCCATTAAAATTGCTACACCAAGAAGATGACGTGCTACAGACGCGAAATTTAACCGACAGGAAGAAGATGCTGTGATATGCAAATGATTAGCTTTTCAGAGCATTCGCACAACGTTGGCGCTGATGGCGACATCTACAACGTGCTGACATGAAGAAAGTTTCCAACCGATTTCTCATACACAAACAGCAGTTGACCGGCGTTGCCTGGTGAAACGTTGTTGTGATGCCTCGAGTAAGGAGGAGAAATGTGTTTCCGACTTTGATAAAGGTCGGATTGTAGCCTATCGCGATTGCGGTTTATCGTATCGAGACATTGCTTCTCGCTTTGGTCGAGACCCATGACTGTTAGCAGAATATGGAATCAGTGGGTTCAGGAGGGTAATACGGAACGCCGTGCTGAATCCCAACGGCCTCGTATGACTAGCAGTCGAGTTGACAGGCATCTTATCCGCATGGGTATAACGGATCGTGCAGCCACGTCTCGATCCCTGAGTCAGCAGATGGGGACGTTTGAAAGACAACAACCATCTGCATGGACGGTTCGATGACATTTGCAGCAGCATGGACTATCAGCTCGGAGACCATGGCTGCGGTAACCATTGTTGCTGCATCAAAGTCAGGAGCGCCTGCGATGGTGTACTCAACGACGAATCTGGGTGCACGAATGGCGAAACGTCATTTTTTCGGATGAATCCAGATTTACAGCATCATGATGGTCGCATCCATGTTTGGCGACAACGCGGTGAACGCACGTTGGAAGCATGTATTCGTGATCACCATACTGGCGTATCACCCGGCGTGATGGTATGGGGTGTCATTGGTTACAAATTGGTCACCTCTTGTTCGCATTGACGGCACTATAAACAGTGGACGTTACATTTCAGATGTGTTACGACCCGTGGCTCTACCCTTCATTCTATCCCTGCTGCGAAACCCTACATTTCAGCAGGATAACGCACGACTGCATGTTGCACGTCATGTATGGGCCTTTCTGAATACGGAAAATGTTCGACTGCTGCCCTGGCCAGCACATACTCCTGTTGTGTCACCAATCGAAAACGTCTGGTGAATGGTGGCTCAGCAACTGGCTCGTTACAATACTCCAGTCACTACTCTTGATGAAGTGTGATACGGTGTTGAAGTTGCATGGGCAGCTGTACCTGTACACGCCATCCAAGCTTTGTTTGAGTCAATGCCGAAGCCTATCAAGGCCGTTGTTACGGCCAGTGGTGGTTGTTCTGAGTGCTGATTTCTCAGGATCTGTGGACCCAAATTGCGAGAAAATGTAATCACATGTCGGTTCTAGTATAACACATTTGTCTAATGAATACCAGTTTATCATCTGCATTTCTTCTTGGTGTAGCAATTTTAATGACCAATAGTGTAAATAAATGGACAATATATACATACTACGAAATGTATTACGGCCAGTGGTGGTTGTTCTGAGTGCTGATTTCTCAGGATCTATGGACCCAAATTGCGAGAAAATGTAATCACATGTCGGTTCTAGTATAACACATTTGTCTAATGAATACCAGTTTATCATCTGCATTTCTTCTTGGTGTAGCAATTTTAATGACCAATAGTGTAAATAAATTGACAATATATACATACTACGAAATGTATTACGGCCAGTGGTGGTTGTTCTGAGTGCTGATTTCTCAGGATCTGTGGACCCAAATTGCGAGAAAATGTAATCACATGTCGGTTCTAGTATAACACATTTGTCTAATGAATACCAGTTTATCATCTGCATTTCTTCTTGGTGTAGCAATTTTAATGACCAATAGTGTAAATAAATTGACAATATATACATACTACGAAATGTATTACGGCCAGTGGTGGTTGTTCTGAGTGCTGATTTCTCAGGATCTGTGGACCCAAATTGCGAGAAAATGTAATCACATGTCGGTTCTAGTATAACACATTTGTCTAATGAATACCAGTTTATCATCTGCATTTCTTCTTGGTGTAGCAATTTTAATGACCAATAGTGTAAATAAATTGACAATATATACATACTACGAAATGTATTACGGCCAGTGGTGGTTGTTCTGAGTGCTGATTTCTCAGGATCTGTGGACCCAAATTGCGAGAAAATGTAATCACATGTCGGTTCTAGTATAACACATTTGTCTAATGAATACCAGTTTATCATCTGCATTTCTTCTTGGTGTAGCAATTTTAATGACCAATAGTGTAAATAAATTGACAATATATACATACTACGAAATGTATTACGGCCAGTGGTGGTTGTTCTGAGTGCTGATTTCTCAGGATCTGTGGACCCAAATTGCGAGAAAATGTAATCACATGTCGGTTCTAGTATAACACATTTGTCTAATGAATACCAGTTTATTATCTGCATTTCTTCTTGGTGTAGCAATTTTAATGACCAATAGTGTAAATAAATTGACAATATATACATACTACGAAATGTATTACGGCCAGTGGTGGTTGTTCTGAGTGCTGATTTCTCAGGATCTATGGACCCAAATTGCGAGAAAATGTAATCACATGTCGGTTCTAGTATAACACATTTGTCTAATGAATACCAGTTTATCATATGCATTTCTTCTTGGTGTAGCAATTTTAATGACCAATAGTGTAAATAAATTGACAATATGTACATATTACGAAATGTATTACGGCCAGTGGTGGTTGTTCTGAGTGCTGATTTCTCAGGATCTATGGACCCAAATTGCGAGAAAATGTAATCACATGTCGGTTCTAGTATAACACATTTGTCTAATGAATACCAGTTTATCATCTGCATTTCTTCTTGGTGTAGCAATTTTAATGACCAATAGTGTAAATAAATTGACAATATATACATACTACGAAATGTATTACGGCCAGTGGTGGTTGTTCTGAGTGCTGATTTCTCAGGATCTGTATACCCAAATTGCGAGAAAATGTAATCACATGTCGGTTCTAGTATAACACATTTGTCTAATGAATAATAGTTTATCATCTGCATTTCTTCTTGGTGTAGCAATTTTAATGACCAATAGTGTAAATAAATTGACAATATATACATACTACGAAATGTATTACGGCCAGTGGTGGTTGTTCTGAGTGCTGATTTCTCAGGATCTGTGGACCCAAATTGCGAGAAAATGTAATCACATGTCGGTTCTAGTATAACACATTTGTCTAATGAATACCAGTTTATCATCTGCATTTCTTCTTGGTGTAGCAATTTTAATGACCAATAGTGTAAATAAATTGACAATATATACATACTACGAAATGTATTACGGCCAGTGGTGGTTGTTCTGAGTGCTGATTTCTCAGGATCTGTGGACCCAAATTGCGAGAAAATGTAATCACATGTCGGTTCTAGTATAACACATTTGTCTAATGAATACCAGTTTATCATCTGCATTTCTTCTTGGTGTAGCAATTTTAATGACCAATAGTGTAAATAAATTGACAATATATACATACTACGAAATGTATTACGGCCAGTGGTGGTTGTTCTGAGTGCTGATTTCTCAGGATCTATGGACCCAAATTGCGAGAAAATGTAATCACATGTCGGTTCTAGTATAACACATTTGTCTAATGAATACCAGTTTATCATCTGCATTTCTTCTTGGTGTAGCAATTTCAATGACCAATAGTGTAAATAAATTGACAATATATACATACTACGAAATGTATTACGGCCAGTGGTGGTTGTTCTGAGTGCTGATTTCTCAGGATCTATGGACCCAAATTGCGAGAAAATGTAATCACATGTCGGTTCTAGTATAACACATTTGTCTAATGAATACCAGTTTATCATCTGCATTTCTTCTTGGTGTAGCAATTTTAATGACCAATAGTGTAAATAAATTGACAATATATACATACTACGAAATGTATTACGGCCAGTGGTGGTTGTTCTGAGTGCTGATTTCTCAGGATCTGTGGACCCAAATTGCGAGAAAATGTAATCACATGTCGGTTCTAGTATAACACATTTGTCTAATGAATACCAGTTTATCATCTGCATTTCTTCTTGGTGTAGCAATTTTAATGACCAATAGTGTAAATAAATTGACAATATATACATACTACGAAATGTATTACGGCCAGTGGTGGTTGTTCTGAGTGCTGATTTCTCAGGATCTGTGGACCCAAATTGCGAGAAAATGTAATCACATGTCGGCTCTAGTATAACAAATTTGTCTAATGAATACCAGTTTATCATCTGCATTTCTTCTTGGTGTAGCAATTTTAATGACCAATAGTGTAAATAAATTGACAATATATACATACTACGAAATGTATTACGGCCAGTGGTGGTTGTTCTGAGTGCTGATTTCTCAGGATCTGTGGACCCAAATTGCGAGAAAATGTAATCACATGTCGGTTCTAGTATAACACATTTGTCTAATGAATACCAGTTTATCATCTGCATTTCTTCTTGGTGTAGCAATTTTAATGACCAATAGTGTAAATAAATTGACAATATATACATACTACGAAATGTATTACGGCCAGTGGTGGTTGTTCTGAGTGCTGATTTCTCAGGATCTGTGGACCCAAATTGCGAGAAAATGTAATCACATGTCGGTTCTAGTATAACACATTTGTCTAATGAATACCAGTTTATCATCTGCATTTCTTCTTGGTGTAGCAATTTTAATGACCAATAGTGTAAATAAATTGACAATATATACATACTACGATATGAATTACGGCCAGTTGTGGTTGTTCCGAGTGCTGATTTCTCAGGATCTGTGGACCCAAATTGCGAGAAAATGTAATCACATGTCGGTTCTAGTATAACACATTTGTCTAATGAATACCAGTTTATCATCTGCATTTCTTCTTGGTGTAGCAATTTTAATGACCAATAGTGTAAATAAATTGACAATATATACATACTACGAAATGTATTACGGCCAGTGGTGGTTGTTCTGAGTGCTGATTTCTCAGGATCTATGGACCCAAATTGCGAGAAAATGTAATCACATGTCGGTTCTAGTATAACACATTTGTCTAATGAATACCAGTTTATCATCTGCATTTCTTCTTGGTGTAGCAATTTTAATGACCAATAGTGTAAATAAATTGACAATATATACATACTACGAAATGTATTACGGCCAGTGGTGGTTGTTCTGAGTGCTGATTTCTCAGGATCTATGGACCCAAATTGCGAGAAAATGTAATCACATGTCGGTTCTAGTATAACACATTTGTCTAATGAATACCAGTTTATCATCTGCATTTCTTCTTGGTGTAGCAATTTTAATGACCAATAGTGTAAATAAATTGACAATATATACATACTACGAAATGTATTACGGCCAGTGGTGGTTGTTCTGAGTGCTGATTTCTCAGGATCTATGGACCCAAATTGCGAGAAAATGTAATCACATGTCGGTTCTAGTATAACACATTTGTCTAATGAATACCAGTTTATCATCTGCATTTCTTCTTGGTGTAGCAATTTTAATGACCAATAGTGTAAATAAATTGACAATATATACATACTACGAAATGTATTACGGCCAGTGGTGGTTGTTCTGAGTGCTGATTTCTCAGGATCTGTGGACCCAAATTGCGAGAAAATGTAATCACATGTCGGTTCTAGTATAACACATTTGTCTAATGAATACCAGTTTATCATCTGCATTTCTTCTTGGTGTAGCAATTTTAATGACCAATAGTGTAAATAAATTGACAATATATACATACTACGAAATGTATTACGGCCAGTGGTGGTTGTTCTGAGTGCTGATTTCTCAGGATCTGTGGACCCAAATTGCGAGAAAATGTAATCACATGTCGGTTCTAGTATAACACATTTGTCTAATGAATACCAGTTTATCATCTGCATTTCTTCTTGGTGTAGCAATTTTAATGACCAATAGTGTAAATAAATTGACAATATATACATACTACGAAATGTATTACGGCCAGTGGTGGTTGTTCTGAGTGCTGATTTCTCAGGATCTGTGGACCCAAATTGCGAGAAAATGTAATCACATGTCGGTTCTAGTATAACACATTTGTCTAATGAATACCAGTTTATCATCTGCATTTCTTCTTGGTATAGCAATATTAATGACCAATAGTGTAAATAAATTGACAATATATACATACTACGAAATGTATTACGGCCAGTGGTGGTTGTTCTGAGTGCTGATTTCTCAGGATCTATGGACCCAAATTGCGAGAAAATGTAATCACATGTCGGTTCTAGTATAACACATTTGTCTAATGAATACCAGTTTATCATCTGCATTTCTTCTTGGTGTAGCAATTTTAATGACCAATAGTGTAAATAAATTGACAATATATACATTCTACGAAATGTATTACGGCCAGTGGTGGTTGTTCTGAGTGCTGATTTCTCAGGATCTGTGGACCCAAATTGCGAGAAAATGTAATCACATGTCGGTTCTAGTATAACACATTTGTCTAATGAATACCAGTTTATCATCTGCATTTCTTCTTGGTGTAGCAATTTTAATGACCAATAGTGTAAATAAATTGACAATGTATACATACTACGAAATGCAGAATTCATTTAATTTCCTTTTCGTCCTATGTGGTACAGCACTTTATGCCTTATGTTCAGTGTTTTAGCGTTCCACAACTCAATCGGTAAAAACGAAACCCTCATAGGATCACTTTGTCTTCATGTCTGTCTCTCTCTATCCTACTGTTAAGATCCTTTTCCCTCAGGAAACGGTGTACGTATCAAGCTGAAATTTATGTCAGACACTAGTGTCTACAGCATCTTCAGGGTATCAAAACGTCGAGCCTTTAAGTCAACTGAATCAAACGATTCGGCGACACACGTTAAATATTTTAATACCCGTAGATTCACTCATCGAAACCTATACACTGATCAGCCAGAACACTTTGACCACCTACCTAATAGCCGATATGTCCACCTTTTTGACGGATAACAGCGGCGACACAACTTGGCATGGCACTAACGAGGACTTAATAGGTCCCTGGAGGGAGCTGGCACCACACCTGCACACACGAGTCACCACTAAATTCTGGGAAAGGCAGCGATGAGTTCTGACGCCACGTTCAGGCACATCCCACACGTGTTCCACCGGGTTCACATCTAGTGAGCTGAGGGACCAGCAGCTGTCTTCCTCGAACCACTCCATCACACTCCTGGCCTTGTGACAAGGCGCATTATCTTGCTGAAAAATGCCACTCTTGTTGGGAAACAAGATAGTCATGAAGTTGTGTACGATACTCGCTGGCCGTGTATTGCACGAGCTCCTTTCGACCCAGGGATGCCCACTTCAATGTTCCCCAGGGCATAATGGATCCGTCACCAGCTTGTCCCCGTCCCACAGTACAGGTGTCAAGGAAACGTTTCCCTGCAAGACGACAGATTCGCATCCTCCCATCAACAAGAAGGAGAACTTACCGCTATTCATCTGACCATGCAACGCTCTGACACTGCACCAACGTCCACTGCCGATGGTCACGTGACCATTTCAGTCGTAGGTGCCAACACCGTGATGTTAACATAGAGACATTAATGGGTCGTCAGCTGCAGGGCTCATCGTTAGAAGTGTTCAGTGCTCCGTTGGTTTAGGCACACTTGTACTCTGCCCCCACTCCTGTTTCACCAGTCCACCCAGCCTACGACGCCCGACATCTGTAATGAGGAGTGGCCGCCCAACCCCAAGTCGTCTGGACGTGGTTTCAGCTTCGTTTCGCCACGTTTTGAAGACACTCACCACAGTACTCCTCGAACACCCGAGCGCCGACCATGGAGATTGTTAGTTTATCGCCTCAGTGCACCGTCGCGCGTACCTGGACAACTCTTCATCAGTTCTGTTTGCGTCTTCGTGTGTGTCCATCGTTGTTTAGTTCGTAGCGTTATCTGTTGTGTGTGTCCGTTAGCAGCGGCGTAGTCCGCTCATAATGTGCCAAGAAAAGATACAGGCAGACTCAGTTTCAATAAATCCATGCGTTCCGTGCAGCTCGGATCTTTGGATATTCATGATTGGCTCGTTTATACAATTCATGTAATATCTGATCAGGTTCATACTGCCTATATTGATTGTGATGACTATGTCCTTTTCGTAAAGTTTTTGAGTCCACTGTAAGTAGAGAGGTTTGCTTTTGCGTCATACATCCCAATTTCCCTGTAAGTATCTTAATGGTTCCATAAGTACGGTGCTTCTTGCTAACTGGACCTATATCCATGTCCGACTATTCAGTCTCCAGCTGGTGGTTGACAGTTCACATAAGAAACTGTTGCTCCGTTATGATGATGCGATAAGTATGCAAATGCTGGTCCATCAACATCGGATGCAGTGTTACAGCGGAATCTGAACAGTGGAGGTGGTATTCAAACTAATATTTCTTCCCGTTCTACAGGTCTGTGGTTACACATTCATAGCACTTGTAGTAAGTGGGGATATCATTTCTCTGTGAAAGTGCACACCTTAGATCTAACTGCCCGAGTTGGGTATTTGCGTTGAAGTTCTCTTTTCACTACTGTAGAAAACTGACGTTAGTTGATATCGTTTTGTAATACTTGTGGCTTTACAACTATCATATTCAGGTACAAGAAGCTATTTTTGGAACTGTTCAGAAGGCAGCAGCGGCTAGATGACGAACGCGGTCTGAGGTACCAATGACAGTTTTGTAAATCCTCGGCGCCAGTTTCGTAAACAGTCATCGCCACTTTTGTAAAGGCCTTGTCGCTACTGCTGTGGAGGCCGAGTTGCCACTGTTGTTACGATAGGCCAACTTTGTGAAACGTACGCCGCTAAGACAATTTCTCCCTGCCACTATCACACAGCTCTATGCCCCAAGGCCAGGAAACAGAATAGGAGAACGAAGGTTCTACAGCACTCCAACAAGTTAGCAACAAAGTCACACAGAAAAAGGTTTCCTTATCTTTGTGACTTGTTAAATAATGAAGTCTGCAACACTGCTTGAAATATATCACAAAAAGGCCCTCAATGGCTAACTGCAAATAATCGTAGGTAAACCTCACAGAGCATAGCAAATGCAATTTACAACAACGGTCTGTTTACTTCTAAGAGTTCACTAAATGACATCCACTTTTTAAGTCAGCCCTGGACGTTGATTTGTAACCGAGTGGGCGAAAGCTACTCTTCTATCTTCCGAGTAGGCTTCTGTCTGTTGTCGTCCAGTCATTGGCGGATTGCACTCGGCCAGCAGTTGGACGAGGCGAAGTCGATATCTTCATCGTCAGCGCCGGCCGTGGAGCTGGTGGAACTCGCATCTTTGCGCCGGTGGTGCTTTTGCCCTGGCTGTGCCTTGTTTGGACGACGCAGCAGGGAGATGGTTTGTTCGGTATGGGTATCGTGAGAAAGACGGCCTAATTTGTGGAACTTCTCCGTGAGTGGCTGCTGCGCGTCAAAATGATAATCTCCTCCTGTTAATATTAGAGAAATCAAACAGCATATTTATTTGCATTTAAGTGTAAAGCGTCTCTCAGTAGCGTTCTATCATTCCATTATTTTGGAAGTATTAGTAACCTACGGACTAATAAACATCTGTTGAACGACAAGGCAGACGAAGCACTTCGGTTATCATAGGATAGCGCCTAACTTGGATGGCGGGCGAAGTGGTTCGGCTCTAGGATCATAGCTAGTTCGGCAGTATCGAAGTACAAACATGTCTGCCACGGTTGGCATCAGGTTGAGACTATTAGCAATGTATGGTTATTTGGACAGTGTAATAGTAATCAGGGAAATACGCAGTTAATTATTTTTTTGGAGAATGGGAATTATGGCTGGGTGTTGTGTGATGTCCTTAGGTTAGTTAGGTTTAAGTAGTTCTAAGTTCCAGGGGACTGATGACCATAGATTTTAAGTCCCATTTCAACCATTTTTTTGAGAATTGGAATTATTTGTGAGTTTAAAGTGCAATGTAACAGGGCAGTTTGTCGTGTTCTGCTAATAAAAGGCGAGTGGTGTCCCGTATGAAAGAACTAATTGGAAATCAGTTCTTCCTTGCTAAGAGTTTATTACAGCCTCGATATAACGGATTCACGACCTACGTGCTTTCTTCTGCGAACGGGACAACTATAGAAGGCTGTAGGTTGCTGAACATTTATTAGAACTTCGCATTCTACTCAGGGTGGTGGAAACAAATAGGCACCTAGCGTGTGCTGCAATGTTGGCACAAATGAGATCAGTGACTCGTCATCTGTGGTAACGCAGAGGAGGTATGGATGAGAGTTATTTTTGTGAGAAAGGATTTATAATACGCTCGCACGTATGTGTCACCCCCACATTCTCCCTCTCTTCTTCAACTTGCTCAACAGTTCAAAGAAAACTTGAGTCTCATTTCAAATAAGTACCACGCTCATACAATTATAGCCGGTGGTGACTTCTATCTACCCTCGATATGCTGGAGGGTAGATAGCCGGCGGCAGGCATAAAACATCATACGAAATTGTACTGAATGGTTTCTCAGAAAATTATTTTGAACAATTAGTTCATGATCCCACTCAAAGCGTAAATGGTGGCGAAAGCATACTTGACCTTTTAGCAACAAATAATCCTGGACAAATAGTGAGTGTTGTGAAGAATACAGGGATTAGCGACCACAAGGCAGTTGCTGCTAGGCTGAATACCATAACACCCACAACCATCAAAAAGAAATATCTATTTAAAAAAGCTGATAAAAATGCTCTTAACGCCTTTTTAAGAGACAGTCGTCACTCCTTCCGATCTGATAATATAATTGTAGAAGAGTTGTGGAATGTTTTCAAAGAGATAGTATCAACAGCAATTGAGAGATATATACCACATAAATTAATAAGTTATGGTACTGATCCCCCATGGTACACAAAATGGGTTAGATCGTTGCTGCAAAAGCAACGAAAAAATCATGCCAAATTTAAAAGAACACAAAATCTCCAAGATTGGCAAAGTTTTACGAAAGTTCGAAACATAGCGCATACTCCATGCGAGACGCTTTTAATAATTTCCACTACGAAATTCTGTCTCGAAATCTGGCAGAAAACCCAAAGATATTCTGGTCATACATAAATCACACCAGTGGCAACACGCAATATCAACAGTGAGGTCACTGATGACAGTGCCACTTATAACAGAACGTAAAATCATGTGTGTCAGTAATTTCTTTACTTGTAATGTTTTATGCAAATATAACCTTTGACTGTGAGTTTAACAACTAAGGGATGGTTATCTTTGGTCAAGCGGGGGTTGGAGGAGGTCGTGATTCAGATGTGGTGTAAAACAATGTCTTATTTCATATTATTGTAGAAGTGTTAAATGTGAATAAATGAATTAAATAGTGATGTGCAAAACTAATGTAACGTTTGCTCTCTAAAAACCAAAATACCACGTCGCCCTACAAATCAGTTAGTCTCATCCAAACACAAAGAAAACCGCGCGGGAACATCGCAGCGGTATCACCTCTAGACTTCACGAAGACAACAACGCAGCCATCGATATGAGCTAAGTACCAAACTGTTCGTACTTGTTAACGACCTCGAACTATAAATTTGAATCTCCTGTAGTGCCTGACGTCACCATGGGGACAAAGGATTAGGACAACTTACAGACTGTGGAAATCTTAGGAAGAGGTCCGTTAAACTTGGGGGCTCGTCCGGGATATTACAGTTAAATACGATGAGACTAATTGTGCTTCGTTTGCGGAACATTATAAATTTTATAATTCGTAAAACATGAATAACATTGTACACGTTTCCTGGACCAGAAAAAGTTGTGTGAGAACCAAGAAAGTGCTGGCTTATCGAAGAGGTGGACCTGTGATCGACGCCGTGGTGTGAAAAGATAAGTACAATTATGCTTTGTTTTAAACTTTTCGTCAAAACTGTGTCCAAACACGTGGTGTCATCATAACGCTATCAGAAGAAATTAAAAAGGAAGTGGGAGAAATGTTAGGCTCGAACGTGTGTGGTATAAGTGACGATCCAGATGACTCACAAACGGAAAGAAACCGGATCAACAGGACTGGGTAAGTTTACTCTTTGCCAGAATGGGACAAATGCAGTCCGAATTAACAATGGCAATGAATTCAAATAGTGAATTCGTAGAGTCGAAAATAAATGCATCCTGTGAGTCGCTAAAAGCGAAATTAAACTTAACTAGTGAATCGCTGGAAGCAAAAATGAAAAGCAACGGTGATGTACTGAAAGAAAAGATCTCAAATTTAAAACTTCAATTAGGAGAAAGTTTGAAGGGCGTGAACTCCAAAATTGGGGCTATAGAAAATAAGTTTGTGATCTTAAAAAATAAATTGGCAACAGTTAGCTCAAGTCAAGGGAAAGAGATTGAAAGGTTAACTGCAGCTCAAAGAACTGTGGAGGAGAGAGTAGACAAATTAAGTCTAGATACAGAATCAAAATTTAACTCCTTAGATGCTGAATTAAATAAGATACAAGAGTCTGTAACATATAATTTAAGTGTAATAGACAAGAGATTCACGGAAATGCAAGATAATTTTGTGTCTAGAAATTTATGTATGAATGGTGGGAGTGTGTGGAGTAATTCACCTGTAAAAACTTTTCCTTGTGATAATTTACACCCTGTATACTTTTTACAACACTGCTCTGACAACCTTGTTCCTGGCATGTCTGATAACCTAAAGATAAAATTTGTCAAAACATTTCTTGCAGGAGAAGCTTTGTCTTGGGCAAACCAACATTTTGATGAGTGGAAAACGTTTGATGATTTTAAGAAGAGTTTCTTAAATAAGTTTTGGTCTGAGACAGAACAGGGTAGAATAAAAAGTGAATTTTTAAATGGACCTAGTTTCAGGGGCAGAAACCACTCAGTGAAAGACTTTCGCAGGGATCAACTTAGGAAATTGGTGCATCAATATAAACCCTTTGACGAAATGACGCAAATTGATGCCCTTAAAACTAGGTTACCTGAAAGAATACAGTGGGAATTAGTGCATGGACCTGACGACTGTTTAGACCAGTTTCTAAAATATATAGACAAATTAGACAGGGCAATGGAGAGAAATGTGCAACAGTTTAGTAATGAAAACCATTAGAGTGGGAGGTGGAATTCTGATTACCGTGGGGAGAACACTAGAAGGGACGATAGAGATTTTCGGAATGAACACCAATATGATAGAACAAGAGAGTACAATGCTAATGCGAGAGGGAGTAACTGGGAAAACAGTGGTGTAACTAGGAACAACAGATGGGAAGGTAACAACAGAATGAATACAGATTGGAGGAGTGACAATAGAGGTAGACATCTGGAATACTCCGGACCGCCTCAATGAGGGTCCACAGCTTTGGGGCGGACAGATTTAAACATAATTGGACCACTAACGCTCACACAAAACCCAATAGTGTAAATAACTGTACCATTAACAAACAGGTTAAAAACCGGGAATACCAGGTGAATTATATAAATTTTGATAAAAAGATTTCGGATGCTATGTGGAACAGTAGACCACCAAAAAACAAACATAGGAGAGATCAAAGTTCTGACTCAATTCTGAATGAGGAGATGTTAAATGATTTTTACAGCTGGGCAAAAAGGGGAGAGCAAGCTAACAAGGAAGAGAGTAATAAATGTTTTAGTTCAGAATTGGGGGGGGGGGGTGGTTCACACAAGAAGGTAATAGTGAATCAGCTGATGATAAACCTAATCAACTTGAAAAAGAATCAACCGTAGAAAGTGAGAAACAGAGAGAAATAGCTTAACTAGCAGTAAAGTATACCTTAGTAGTGATGATGTTAGTATTATTGATGTGAAAGGTATGGTAAGCAAACCAGAAGGTGAGTGCAATGTTTTTATTGAAATAAATAATGAAGTGTTTAAACATGATGATAGTTGTGGCGACGAATCAAAGGAATATGATAAGAATAATGAAGTGACAGCTGAAAATCAATTGCTACATGTCTGTCCTGATGATTTCATGGTTAATCAAAGTGGTGATAACAAAAGTGAAAATATTGTGAAAGAATTAGAATTGAGTGATATTATTGAAAGTAAAGGAAGCCAATTTTTAGAAATCCTGTGGAACCAGTATAATGAGAGTTGTAGAAGCAAAGTGTTTTGGTATCATATAAGTATAATTAGTAGAGTTTTTTGCCCACACTGGTGGGAGAGTAAAAGAAAGAGTCTGAGTGAAAGGTACATAAACAGTAGGGAGATATTTTGTGTGCAGCCAAAGTGTAAACTTGACACTAGTAACTTACAATCTGAAACTCAGGTAAACCTGATGAAGACTGAAAGGGAGGAGGTAGTTGGAAATTATAAAGAAATTGAAAAAGATTTATTATATGAAGTCCCTGAGGGGAAGGCAGATGAAAAGGAATTAGGCTGTCCATACATTAAAATAAGAGTCAATCAGTGGGAAGGGCACTGTCTTATTGATACAGGAAGCCCCATATGTGCAATATCAGAAAAATTTAGAGATAAAATTAGAGATGGTAAGAAATGCTGGTTGTAGGAGTAAAAATCAGAAGTGCCGCTGGTAGGCAAAGTAAGATAGTTAAGAGTCAAGTATTGTTAATGTTTGAAATTGAAAATGTGGAATTTGAGCAGGATTGTCTTGTGGTCCCAAGGTTAGAAGAAAATATCATTTTTGGCATGAATTGGGTCTTAAAAGTGGGTGTAAGCTTCTCTTGGGAAAATAAGAGTGTTATAATACTGAACCTGAGAAAAATAGTATTCTGAAAACAGAAATGTTCATCCTTACCTGTAGTAATTCTTGCAACCTTATCAAAGCTGTTGTAAGTGAGGTAGATAATCAACTCATAAGTGATAACACACCCTTTGACCTTATAAATGAACAAAATTTCGAAGAATTAGTCGAAGTCAAATTGAAGGAAGCTGTAAATCTAAGTGAAAGTCAGAAAAATCAGTTAAGAGACGTGTTATGGGAATTTCAGGATACATTTAGTAAGAGACCAGGGAAGGTAAAAGACTATCAGTGCAGACTTCAACTCAGAGATCATCATCCTTTCTTCTTAAAACCATATGGCATTCCATTCTCCAGGAAAAAAGATTTAGAAAGAGAAATCCAAAAAATGGAAACTTGGGGGATTATAGAAAGAAGTAGAAGTGCTTACAACAACCCATAAGTAGTTATGTCTAGGAGAAATGGTGGGGTTAGACTTGTGCTTGACTCTAGGCACCTTAATAAGTTCTTGATTAGAGAAAATGACCATCCTGACAATATGGATGAACTTCTGCACAAATTTGATAATGTAAAATTTATGAGTAGCCTAGACTTGACATCTGGTTTTCACCAAATACCACTTGAACCTGATTCTAGGAAGTATACTGCCTTTTTGTATGGTGGAAAAAGTTACCAATATTGTGTTGTCCCTTTTTGATTGAATGTATCGGTGGCTGAATTTATCAGAGCACTGGATTTTGTATTAGGTGATGAATTGTCTTCAAAATCAATACTATATGTAGATGACATTTTTGTGACTGGAAAAACCTGGCAAGATCATCTAAACCTTCTGAGACAAGTCTGTTCAAAATTGAGGGAAGGGGGAATGACTGTAAAATTGGAAAAATGTTGTTTTGGAGTTAATGAACTGAAATTTTTGAGGCATAATATTTCAGAAAAGGGAATCTTACCTGATAAGGATAAACTTGAAGCCATTGTAAACTCCCCTACTCCCAAGAACAAAAAACAATTCAAGTCCTTTTTTGGTCTCACTGGATTCTATAGAAAATTTCTTAGAACCTAAGCTTTAAATACAAACTGCTTATGTAAATTATTAAAAAAGAATACTGTTTGGGATTGGACACAAGAATGTCAGGATGCATTCGTGGAAATAAAACAACAACTGTTCCAAAGTCAGATGTTGTATAGACCTGTTATGTCGTTACCATTCTGTATAATGACAGATAGAGTGAGACAGGTTTAGGGGCACACTTGTTTCAAAACATAGAAGTAGAAGAAAAATTAGAACACCATTCTATTGCTTTTGCTAGCTGGGTTTTACAAAAGTATGAAAAATCATATATGGTCACAGAAAAGGAACTACTTGCCATCCACTGCTCATTTAATAAGTTTAAAAGTTATCTGTCAGGGCACAAGGTAACTGTTTTCTCTGACCATAAAGCTCAATCTTACATCCAGGAGTGCAGACTCTATCATGACCATATGACAAGGTGGGTTTTATTCCTTCAACAGTTTGACTATGAGATCAAATTTATTCAGGGTAAACATAATGTCATTGCAGATGCCCTTTCCAGACTACCAGTAGGTGCAGATGTTGAAAATACTTATGGAAAAGAGGAGAAAGAGTTCAAACTTATGTACTTAAATGGTGTAAAAGACGAAGCTGAAACACTGAAAATCTGTAATGATATTCGTAGAAACCAAAACCATGATGAAAATTGGAAGTTGGTTAAAAGTTATATAGGGAAAAAGGGAGAAGAAAAGGTAGCTCAGTATAATAAAGTACAAAAAGGGATTTTGTTTAGGAGACCTAGACCTGACTTAGACAATTGGAAACTATGCTGGCCTCAGCAATGTATTGACACGTTTATCAGTTACATACATGAAAGCTTCGGACACTGTGGAGCAACAAAATGTATACAGAAGATACAGGAAAATGTATACTTCTATAATATCAGTAGGAGAGTGAAGAAAAAACTTGGAGCCTGTGATTATTGTCAGGGGGTAAAAGTGAGTAACCAGACTTCTAAAGGATTGATGCAAAACATTTTACGAAATAAAAACCTTGAACTGACAGCTATTGATCTATATGGACCACTACCAAGATCAAGGGGAGGGTACAGTTACATCTTTGTTATAGTTGACGTTTCCTCTACATTTATAAAATTGTATACATTAAAGAGAGCAACCAGTAAACAAATTATCATCAAGCTGACAAATCATTATTTCACAAATGTTGGTATACCCCAGGCCTTCATGTCTGATAATGGGTCACAGTTTACATCTAAATTATAGAAAATGTTTATTGAAGATACAGGAATAAAACATATTTTGATTTCGGTTTGTCACCCATCAAGTAACCCAGCATAAAGGTACATGAGGGAAATTGGAAGGCTCTGCAGAACGTACTGTAGTAAAAATCATGTTAATTGGATTGAGGATATAATGAACAGCCTACAGCATTCATCCACTGGTTTTTCACATTATGAAGTAATGTTTAATAGACGACCTGCAAATCTGATTTCTGAAAATGTTGATTTCCCACCTTGTCAAACTATGACACCCCAGGAAAGAGAGACAGCTGTTAGGAACACTATGAAAAGAAAAGGAGAGGTAAGAAAACGAAGACATGATGCAAGAAGTAAAGGAGTACAGTTCAGGACAGGAGATCTGGTTTTAGTAAAAACACAGGAAAATTCTAAATTGATGAGTTCTGAAATAAAGAATTTTTTTTACATCTGTATAGGCCCCTTTGACATCAAGGAAAACCAGCACCCTAACGCCTATAGGCTAATCTACCCAAAATCCAAGAAGTTATTTGGACTGCACAATGTTACAGAGTTAAAACTCTACAAACATGACCCATAAAATAGTCATTAATAAGTAAAATGCTGCTCGAAAAGAACTAGTTGACTGGCCCAACTATATCACTTTATTGTTTTATCATTCAAGGAAAACTTCATGTCAAAGTGTGGGACTATGTCAGCTAAAAGTATGAAGTATATTTTGTGTTAATGTGAATCATGTCTGTACTAATTTCTCTTTGTTCTCTAATATACCCATTCATTAAATTTGGTATGAGGCCAGTGTGTCAGACTACGAACCATTCTACAGTGTCATAGTAATGTCTCTTAACAGAAACCAAAGTTAATGATGTGGACACTTTTGAAGTAATGAGATAGGAGTAATGATTATGTGTAAGAATACAAAACCTTGTCATTTGTAAGCTATGTCAGATGAAACATTATTTAATGGATAAAGCAAACTGGAGATACTTGTCAGATTATGAGAGTGTGCTTTGAAAGACCAGGTATGTTATAGTGTGTTAACAATATAGTGGGTAGTCATGAAATTTAATTATGCAAATTAAGAATGTATTGAGATTTAGAGCATTATGGAGACAGATGTTGGTGTGTTACTTTTGAAACCCTTGTGATGTATTGAAGGTTATGTGATACTAATTTTGAAGTTTATATTGTGGGAGAGTATTTTGTAATAGTTTAGATAATTTAATGTTAAAGTGAATGAAGAGCTGTTAGGAATTTATCCCATACCCTGTTACACAATTTGAAATAATTTCTATTCATGGCAATATGCTATTTGAGCACAGGAGAGTAAATAAAAATGAAACACTGTTTAATGATGATGTAAAGTTGAGGTATAAATACGAACAATCTTACATAATTTAAGTGTAGCGTCTGTCATAATTTAACCTATGAAGCTGACATAGATGTACAATGTGAGGATACTGCAATGATAGTCACAATCATATATGGAACGTCTCAGCTACCTCATTATAAAGGAACAATCATAAATATGTAAACCAATCTGACTCTGAAAATACAGTGCTGATCACACATAACTGAATTTGCACTGGATTCACCATGTGATTACATTCACAACGTATGCATGAATTTTCCCTAAGAGACAACCATTTAACATTGTGTATAAGTATTATAATATTTTGAACTATGTATATTTTATGTATGTGGTTAAAAGAACCTGTTTATTTTAGAATAATTATTTCTTTAGATTTAATGGTTGTTTTGGGCACAAGCCATGCCATGAGGTATTTTATTGAAGCACTAATATTAAAAGATTGTGAGAGTTGCCTCCATTTCACAGTTCACTTAACACATTCTAAAGAAACCACTGACAATGTTTCCTGCTGTCAGAAGAGTGAGTTTCACTAAGATGCATTAAGTCAGTATTGAAGTAAACTTGAGTTTATACATATTCTATATAATTACTTACCCATCTTAATGTGCCTCTGCAGCTACCGTGATCAATTAAATATAAGGTGCCATATTTTATTGTTAGTTATAAGCTCATTACACTTATTACTCAATACAGCCAATGTAACCTTCAAATTGTATATCATGGAAAGTATCTATATGTAACTAAGATGACTTGGGAAACAAATTTTATTACTAACTTTCGGAACTGGAAATTTTATCATGATGTGTGTATTAGATATATTTTATTCCGTAGTGATACACAATCCCATGCATGTCATGCATGGACTTGTGTGTGTGTGGGAGGGGGGGGGGGGGTATTATAACAGAATGTAAAATCATGTATGTCAGTAATTTCTTTACGTGTAATGTTTTACGTAAATATAGCCTTTGACTGTGAGTTTAACAACTAAGGGACAGTTATCTTTGGTCAAGCGGGGTTTGGAGGAGGTGGTGATACAGATGTAGTGTAAAACAATGTCTTATCTCATATTATTGTAGAAGTGATAAAATAGCTCCATATTTAGCAATTATATATGCAAAAATGGAAGTAGGAGTAATCCGCTGAATTACAGGCCTTTATCAGTTAGGCTGAACTTAACAAATCCATTGTCCTACAGAGTTAGCAGAGATGTGCTTAGCCAGAGATCTTACCATTTCAGACTGGCGTGGGCCCCTACCGAGGGTGCCTCACAGATACAAACGGAAGTGACCGTAGAGGCAGCTTCCTATACCAACATGACAAGGGACGGACAGGACCATAACTAGAATAGAAACGTCTTTGCTTTTAGAAAGCCTACCTACCTGTTCCGACGTTGGCCCTACTGTTCTCTAGGCGACAGGCTTGTCTGCTACCATCAAACATGCAACTAGAAGAAATACATTAGCTAATTCATCCTTTCGCACAGAAGGGAAGGGGGATGGCAGTGTCTTATCATATACTCTATATAAAAGATAGTGGATGTAGGTTCCATATTAGACTCTGTGCCATGAATTACATATAAACTGTGTTTTAAAATGTCCTAGTATGACAGATTGTTCTTGTTTATGTGTGAAAGTAACACGTTCCACTGCTCAATCTCCTCCCAGATAGAGTTAGAAACACCACAGTAAATTTAGAAGTGGAATGTATGCCATAAATGATAACAGATTTAAGAAATTAACATGAAAGGAATCCAACAGAGAACTTTCAACATCTGGGATTTGATTGAACTTGGTGTCTGAGCTTATAGTTGCCCTCCACGGGAATTAGGTGACTCGTGTGTGCATATGTGGTGCCAACTCCCTCCAGCGGCCTACCAAAGCCTCCGTGCTTCCATGCCACGAAGCATCGGCGCTGTTATCCGTGCTAAAGGTGGACATACAGGCTTGTTGTCATGATGTTCAAGCTGATCAGTGTATAGCGTGTACAAATATCGTGGAGTTCTTCGCTACCAGCGCCACAATCGGCCAGGTCAGTCCCTGGGCCGGCAGCTTAAGGCATGTGAGCCGCCGCCAATTCGAGGCCTCCGGAGGGGAGAGCCTCTGCAGGCAGGGACTGCAGCGCCCCGTCGGAGCGAAGAGCTGGACCGGCCAGATCGCGGGCAGAGTTGGTTCTTCGGTTCGCCCACTCGCGGTTAACGTGGATTGCTAGTCAGTAGTCGTTACTTGGACTAGCGTCTCCTCCGCCTGAACGGATTGGATTTAACTTGCTTTATTCAACACTTGGCTTGTTTGTGGCCTGCCGTAAGTCTGGATGCTACATCTAATAATGTTAAGTAGTATCACGCTGTTGATTACTAAGTGTTGTTCGTCTCGTCGCTCATTTGTGTTCGAGCGCCACCCATCCTTATCAGCTACCCCTGGGACGATACAAGAAATATACCAATGATTGTGTTCCCAACATGGTTCTTTGTTCAATGCAGATGTGTCCTAATGTACTTTTTGGTTCGCTATATTCTCTTAAATTAGATAGGTCCACAAGATGATGTAGTTCTATACCCATGAAACCCTTAATGGAAGAGCTGGTAAAAGTGATGGGTTGCAGCTATTTATGTATCTCAATAGACTTTATGTTGGCATTTAAAGTTGTGAACTTAGCCTGAAGATGACGAATAGGAAACTCGTCGAAACGTTGCCACAGAAAAATGCGTTAACTCCGTTGGTAACTCGAGAAGACTCCAACATAGTGAAGTTAGTTTTCATCTTTTATGGTCAGCCGTACACTAACATTCTCCAACAAATGGTTGAAGTGGCTCTGATCACTATGGGACTCAACATCTGAGGTCATCAGTCCCTAGGTTAGTTAGGTTTAAGTAGTTCTAACTAACCTAAGGACATCACACACATCCATGCCCGAGGCAGGATTGGAATCTGCGACCGTAGCAGTCGCGCGGTTTCAGACTGAAGCGTCTAGAACCGCTGGGCCACATCGGCCAGCATTCTCCAACATGTTTCTGAAACAAGTCTCCATCCCACTATTAAACAATCAGTGGTTCGTTTTTTTTGTACTTTCCCGAATCATTTTGTACGCCACACACATGTATAACATTGTAATTTGGTCTTGGGGAGTATTTTCTAAGCGCTGCATCATATTTGTATCAAATTTTCTAGAAAAAAAAAGAATCACTGATGTTCTTCATGAATTGTAATCGTAATGAGTGAGAAGACCAGGTAAGAGAAATTAGGACTGGTAGGGAGGCATACAGACAAGGATGTGTACCACCAGCAGAGTAGCGTGCCCTCCACCATTCACAGAACGTATATGCCTGTGGGTGTAGGTGTAGATGGAAAGGACGGGGCAGAGATCTGCCGTCTCCGTCTCTATAACCTCATCTACTACGGGGCGTTAAATCTTAATCTCTGTCCTTTCAGTTGTTTATAGTTTCAAAGCAATGATATTCTGTAACGACTATACTTCTCAAAAAAATGATCGAAACACGACCATTACCTAGACACGACGTCATATTCGTCTTTGTACATACGATTTTAGGTTTACGCGCAAAAAAATATGAAAGTAATGAATACCTGTTTAGATGGCGATTAATTTATCGCCTATGACGTACAGCACGTAGGTACCAATAGAGCTAAGTGAAATGAACTCCATCAGTGAAAGCGCAGATAGTTCTCTCGGAAGCACAGAATTACTGAGGTTTTAAAGCTCACCTTGATATTAACTTCATTACACACTGGCATGTTGTAATTAAATTCAAATTCAAATGAAAATATTTCAACGAACTAAACGTAACCGTTAACGCAAATGACGCTAATGCTCTTCTGGAAATGCACGAGTTTGCATTGCGCCATACGATTATAAACCAGGCACCGTGTATTCAACGCCGAAAACACCCCTGTTAAGGGCGCACATATCCGCTCTTTCCCTTAATACTGAGTTGACTCGGGAAGAAAACATACACTGCTTGTAAAGAATTAGTCGTTTTAAAAAGGGACTTTATGACAAAGACGTTTTTCCGTGTTTAATAGTAGTATCTAACGTATAAAATGGAAATTCTGTAAAACATTACGCAGCTACATGCTCCAGTTATATTAATGCGACCACTGCCAATGTTCGACGTCAGTGTCCAATAACCAATCGCAGCCGGCAGCGTACATAAAGCGTGTCGGGGGGACGCGGTAAACAGTGCAGCTGTTGTCATAGTGCGCAAGCGGAGCGATTTATGTCTCGTCCGAGATGGCGTTATGATCGGCGTTTGGGCCACGGGTGGAAGCAATTTCGAAACGGCTAAGTTTGTAAGCTATTCGCATGCCATCATGGTTAAAAGCATACCATTCTTGGCCAAATGGCGCTATCCAAAGCCGAGGAAACTGTGGTCCACCGTGGACCATACACAGTGAAACGTCCGCTAAACCCGCTAGGCAGGTGATTAGGATTGTGGAAATTTAATAACACCTTTAAACCAAAACCACACACGTAGCCGAACCTTTAAAACCTCGAGTTTGAAAGAGGCAATTATTTCACGGCTTTTGTTCCACAGGTAAAGGAATCGTCTGAAACCGGTACAAAACAGACAGAGTCCATGTCTAGGAGTCCAGCTAGCACTGAACGTCAGCGTTGCTTCTCAGTGACGGACGGAGAGGCTCTTCTTCCGGTGCCACATACCTACTGTACTGAGAGCGTTCCGATACAGTCCAGCGGAAACGTCCGACAAAACCACGGGTAGCCTTGCTGTATATGGTCGGGCGCTGTCGTACAGCAACAGGACACCTTTCAGCAACCAATCCCGGTCATTTCCTCGCAATCGCCGCTTTCGACATTTCCAGCGTAGCTCAGAATTGACGGTCTCTTTATGAGTGTGGAAATCAACCATCCTGCGTTTCCCAGAAAACAGCAACCATAACTTTTGAAACGTCCCCTTACAAAAATTATACAAAACTGTGCTTAAACTGACACACAATATTTTTAGCGCAACGCAATCTGACTTTCAATAATCCCTACAAAAGAATGGCCCCGACTAATATTAACATAAACCTATACGTTTCACAAATCACTTACCTCACAAAAATCCTCGTTACACAAGCTACTGCAATACAGCGAGCGCCACTACTGCCAGCTAAATAAAAGATTCAAACTACTGAAGGCACTAACTACTGATAGGCATAGTTAGCAAATGAAAGATTTTAATATAGAACAAACAATGTATTTACCTCACTAGTCATAATATATATAGCAGTTCATGACACCAGTCTTACAAATTACAAAACTCCGCCATCTCTCTCCCCACGTCCACCACTGCTGGCGGCTCACCTCCAACTGCCGATTTGTGAAACGTATAGGTTTATGTTAATGTTAGTCGGGGCCATTCTTTTGTAGGGATTATTGAAAGTCAGATTGCGTTGCGCTAAAAATATTGTGTGTCAGTTTAAGCACATTTTTGTAAGGGGACGTTTCACTTTCTTCGCAGATACTTACTATTTGGAACAGTAGAGTGATGTTCTCTCGACATGGATGATTTTTTTTCGCCTCAGGCAGCACAAGTTTTGCTCTCTGTGACTATACTAATTTAACGGTTCAAACCCACCTCCGGCCATCCAGTTTAGGTTTTCAGTGATTTCCCTAAATGCAGGGATGGTTCCTATAAAAGGGCAACACATAAATAGTCTTTAACTTAAGACACTGCTTCTTGCCCACGACTCTAGCTCCAGTACTTCATGAAATATTTTGTGATTACTCTTCTGTTAAAATAGTTTACATAACGTGTCTTTCCTGTGATTTACTTTCAAAGAAAAGTTTATTTCCTCTTATGCTACCCGACCGCTACTCCAGACCTATCCGAAACTATGATTCTTACTAAAGTTTGCAGCTTTGGTTTCCGAACACTGCAAGTAGAGTTCCGGCCATGGAGTACGTGGGAACAGAATACAATAGCACCACAGATGGAACGGAGACGGTTTACAACCGTGGCATACACTGCCCCATGGACATCCCGGATTGAATTGAGCTCTGTGATAAAATGAATATGGGGTCACGGTGGCTGAGACAAATGAAGTGGCAATGATGTACAGTATCAGCGAAAACTGGCGACTAAAATCAGTGACGTTACTTCCTACTTCGATTTTGCAAACGAGTCATTGCCCTCCTGTTTGAAAGGAAAGCAGCAGTGTTTAGCACACTGTACTCGTGCTCGGAACGACGACGGTTCAAAGCCGCGTCCCGCCATCCAGTTTAGGTTTTCTGTGATTTCCCTAAATGCCGGGATGGTTCCTGTGAAGGGGCATCATCAGAGCTTGTGTTCCGTCTCTAACGACCTCGATGTTGTCAGGACGTTAAACCTAATCTTTCATTCTTTCTTTCTTGAAAGGATTTCGTTTAGAAGATTCCTCTTTATGAAGTCGTACATTTTCAAAATACGGCAGTTACAGCCGATAGTGATTACACGGATGTTGCTGATGTTGTGGTCTTCAGTCCAGAGTTGTCCATATGCAATTCTCCAAGCTAGTTTATACTGTGCAAGCCTCTTTTCATCTTTGAATAACTACCGCGGGCTACGTCCATTTGAAGCTGCTTACTGAATACTTGCCTACATCTCCCTCTACAGTTTTAACCTTCATACTTCCTGCTACCACCAAACTAGGTAACTGCCTGTTCGTTGAAGCTTCATGATGTGTCCTGTCAACCGATTTCTTCTCTTATTCAATCTGTGCCATAAATTTACTTTCTTCTCAGCTCGATCCTGTACCTACGCATTAACTGTTCGATCTACCTATTTAACCTCGAGCTTCTTTCTGAAGCACGACATTTTGAAAGCTTCTGTTATCTTTTTGTCTAAATTGCTTATCTTCCACGTTTCACTACCGTCCGAGGCCACATTTCCTACAAATACGTTCAGAAAAGACTTCCTAATCATATTAAAAAGGAAAACACTGTCTACTGTTCTGCGAAATTATATTTATTTGGTCACGGACTGGATTTCGGCTTCTCAGGCCGTCTGCAGGTGACAACTTTATGTTGCAAACACAGATAAACGTGATGTAAGATTTCCTCAGATACTATTTGTACCGAACATACTAAGATGAAAGAAATGATTTCATAGAAAAACATTACAATATTTACATTAACTAAAAATTTTGTTAATGCTTTGTACATTTTGCACAGTCATATTCTGAAATCCTGGACGTACTTACGAATAATCTTATACTTTAAGGCGGCTAGTTTCTGAATGCGGAAGACTGTCAAACAGTGTCAACAGTGTCAAAAACTTTATGTAAATTTACCGGTGCTATAAACGTTGATTTCCCGGTGTATAATCTGTCTTCCAAGATAAGATGTAGGGTCCATATTGCCTCCTGCATTCCTTCTTTTCTCCAGAATGGAAATTGATCTTCCCCAATATCAGCTTCTACTAGTCTTTCCAGTGAACAGATAAGCAATGTTTTTCATAGCACCTATTTTCCTATGGAATGGGTTGTTGTTGTTGTTGTGGTCTTCAGTCCTGAGACTGGTTTTATGCTACTCTATCCTGTGAAAGCTTCTTCATGTCCCAGTACCTACTGCAGTCTACATCCTTCTGAATCTGCTTAGTGTATTCATCTCTTGGTCTCCCTCTCCGATTTTTACCCTCCACGCTCCCCTCCAATACTAAATTGGTGATCCTATGATGCCTCAGAATATGCCCTACCAACCGATCCCTTCTTCTAGTCAAGTTGTACCACAAACTCCTCTTCTCCCCAATTCTATTAAATACCTCCTTGTTAGTTATGTGACCTACCCATCTAATCTTCAGCGTTCTTCTGTAGCACCACATTTCTAAAGCTTCTATTCTCTTATGTCCAAACTATTTATCGTCCATGTTTGACTTCCACACATAGCTACACTCCATACAAATACTTTCAGAAACGACTTCCTGACGCTTAAATCAATACTCGATCTTAAGAAATTTCTCTTCTTCAGAAACTCTTTCTTTGCCATTGCCAGTCTACAATTTATATCCTCTCTGCTTCGACAATCATCACTTATTTTGCTCCCCAGTTAGCAAAACTCCTTTATTACTTTAAGTGTCTCATTTCCTAATCTAATTTCCTCAGCATCACCCGACTTAATTCGACTACATTCCATTATCCTCGTTTTGCTTTTGTTGACATTTATCTTATACCCTCCTTTCAAGACACTGTCCATTACGTTCAACTGCTCTTCCAAGTCCTTTGCCGTGTCTGACATAATTACAATGTCATCAGCGAACCTCAAAGTTTTTATTTCTTCTTCATGGATTTTAATGCCCACTCCGAACTTTTCTTTTGTTTCCTTTACTGCTTGCTCAATATACAGATTGAATAGCATCGGGTAGACGCTGCAACCCTGTCTCACTCCCTTCCCAACCACTACTTCCCTTTCATGTCTCTCGACTCTTATAACTGCCATCTGGTTTCTGTACAAATTGTACATAGCCTTTCGCTCCTTGTATTTTACCCCAGCCACCTTCAGAATTGGAAAGAGAGTATTCCAGTCAACATTGTAAAAAGCTTTCTCTAAGTCTACAAATGCTAGAACCGTAGGTTGGCCTTTCCTGTATCTTTCTTCTAAGATGAGTCGTAGGCTCAGTATTGCATCACGTGTTCCAACATTTCTACGGGTAGCGTATGAAATATTTTTATACGGGGGTTGTCCAGAAAGTTAGTTCCGATCGCTCGCGAAATGGAAACTACTGGGAAAATTCGGTAACGCTTTGCAACGATGTATTGCGCAGTGTCTCTAGTATGCACGTCGATCGTGTCGCGTCGCTCTTTTCAGTTTTGAGTGAACAGTGAGCGCGTAAAAATGCATAGGGAATGGCGTCTGCCGCAAAGTATGAGGGCCTGGTTAGAGATTTCGCCTGTTTATTGCAGCCCACATAACACAATGGGCGAGCAGTTCCTTCTTCATGCCAGTTCTCGGCCGCTCACTGCAGAAGCAATGACGACGCTACTGCAGCGTTTCCGATGATAAGTGTTTGATCATCCACAATACAGTTTTTAATTGGCTCCCCCTGAGTCTCATCTCTGCTCACAACAACCGCTGGCTATGAAGACAAAAATTTTCCACGGACAACGAGCTGCAGACCAGTGCAGATAACTGGCCGAAGACACAGGCGGCTGCTTTCTATGACCAGAATATTGGAAAGTTGATACAACACTATGACAAAACTTGAAGTTGGAGCTGCGACTATGTAGAGAAGTAGGTGGAAGGTGTACCTAACTGTTGCAAATAAAACGTTTCTGGTTTTCACTGTGGTTTCCATTTCGCGACCGATCGAAACTTACTTTCTGGACAACCCTCGTAGTACTGATAGCAGCGAAACTCCGATAGTACTTCAGTAAATGTTTTTCTTAAGGTCTACCATCAATAAACTGGCTAACGCGGTATCTCAGAAAGTCTTAAAGGACTACTTGAGAGAACTATACTAGCACAAATAGGAGACAAACCAAAAAACAAATAGAGTTCGATACCCTACTCCCAAACCGCCGACTTCTTCAGTCTGAATCCGCTGCGCCACAGGATTTTGGGGGGAGTGGGGTGCAGCCTAACTGAACTAGAAATCGCACCGGACTTGACCTTAGGATAAGTTAGTTGTAGGACTTAGTTTTTAAATATTATTCTTAGAAACCTGCAGCGATTAACATCTTGGCCTGCCCAGTGTCAGGGGCACGCTCATTGGGTTTAGCTCAATGAGCAAGGCTCTATAGTAGGTTTATACTATTCAGCTGACACATTTGTAACGCTGTAGGACTTAGTGAGTAGTCTTAAGATTACATGATTGTAGTAGACTAACATTAATTTTTGCCCATTGCTCACTCCTAATAGCTTACCTACTAACTAGTTACTAAATAGGACTTTGAATTAGCTGCAACTAATATCTTTGTATAAATATTTTGGCCCACTAATCACATAAGGCAGTAGGCTAGATGTATAATTTACATTCTTTCTGGAAATAAAGAATTTTTTTTAAAAAAAGAAGTCTACTGTGTGAAGATTGGTTTGATACAACTATTCACGCCGGCCGCGGTGGTCTCGCGGTTAAGGCGCTCAGTCCGGAACCGGGTGACTGCTACGGTCGCAGGTTCGAATCCTGTCTCGGGCATGGATGTGTGTGATGTCCTTAGGTTAGTTAGGTTTAAGTAGTTCTAGGTTCTAGGGGACTGATGACCACAGATGTTAAGTCCCATAGTGCTCAGAGCCATTTGAACCAACTATTCACTATTTTTCTTCATAAATTAAGTCAACAATTTTCCATAAATACACAAGACAGCCGTAAGAGGAAAAGCACAAAAAAATCGTCTCCCACTGCGAAGCATGCGTGTGAAATTAGGCGCAGTAGTGGCTGCAGCCTTCCTCTGAACGTGGCGCCCTGCGACGTCTCGGACAGCAAGGTGTCGACACGTGCTGAATAAAGGCCGGAGCCCAAAAGTTCGTGTGAGGTGTAAGGTGTGTTAGAGGTGTCACACTGGTACCAAATTTCACCCCTCTTACACACATTTCACCCCTTCTTTCGGTTTCTGCGATGGAGGCCAGAACCGCAACAACCAGCGTTAAAATCTCACGTTTTCTTACGGGTGGCAGAGGAAAAACATTTGAGTCACACCGCCGCTCAAAATGGACACGTAAAGACCTCAAGAGGTAGCATTAAACGCGTCAGTGAAACCAGCGGTTCCCTTGGGGCGATTCTCACACGCTTCACGGTCGGAAACGACGGTTTGCATTGTAGTGAGAACAGTTACTAAGTACATGACAATGCCTTACACTGCCAACACGGCCCGGACGATTCAACCCACTGAGCGTCGTCTGGCGCCTTTGAAGTATACTGCGACGGCAATTTTTACTCTTGCAAACAGGGTGAAACAGCTAGGAACAGTCCAAACCATTAGACGAAATTTGAATGTGATACGAAGCAGCAAAGGTTTCTTACGCTGTTTTAACCTTCCTGGTTCACATCCTCCTGTGGCGAGATCAGGAGGGGTGTAACATTGATATGTGTGTGAATAGAACAGTAGGCTCCCTCTAAGACCACCCAATTCGGCGTCATCCTCGATGTACCGATGCACCTTTGTTGAGCACGTTTCAAATGTACTGTCGGGGCCTTCGACAACCATTTAGCTGAGTGGTAGCTCGTGGCCGACGCTTGCGCCTGAGGACAGGCTACGCATTCGACACCCCGTTTGCCAGCCCTCAGGAGTTACTGCAGCCGTGAGGCACCACTCAGCTAAACACATCAGGTGAATTCGCAATTGCGAATAATGGCTACCATCAGCTGTAGAATGGAATGAAGACAATCAAAATTTGTCCCAGACCAGGACTCGAACCCGGATTTCCCGCTTATCGCGAGCGGGCGCTTTATCATTTTTTTAAAAATCTTATTTTGTTTGAGGACATGTTTTGAGGCATCAAGGGATCACAAATTTAGCATTGGAGGGCAGTGTGGAGGGTAAAAATCGTAGAGGGAGATCAAGAGATGAATACACTAAGCCGATTCAGAGGGATGTAGGTTGCAGTAGGTACTGGGAGATGAAGAAGCTTGCACAGGATAGAGTAGCATGGAGAGCTGCATCAAACCAGTCTCAGGACTGAAGACAACAACAACAATTGTTCGTTGGGTATGTTCGAGGCGGATGTCCAGTGACACCATTGAAGTTCATCGTTGATCCATTCACTCAGTTTTTTTTATTACAGTGGGCAGCTAACCCTCTGACCGAACACGCCGAACTACTGTGCTGGCGAAACATTCGGCTATCCGTGCACGACTCACAGCCAGACCTAAACTTCCACATGTCGTCAACCATACGTCTACGATCTGTACTCGCACATCCCTTATGTGTATTCCGTACGGATCAGACGTTGTGCTTCAAAGTCGTTTGCCCGGTATCGGTAGATAAATACGATATTGCAGTGGCTGTGTTATTCTGATGAGGATGCACTTCGGCGACTACAGCCATTACTAAACACATCAGTTGAACTCGCAATTGCGAATAATGGCTACCATCAGCTGTAGAATGGAATGATGTTAATGAAAATTTGTGCCGACCCTGGACTAGAAAAAAAATGGCTCTGAGCACTATGCGAGTTAACTTCTGAGGTCATCAGTCGCCTAGAACTTAGAACTAATTAAACCTAACTAACCTAAGGACATCACACACATACATGCCCGAGGCAGAAGTTGAACCCGCGACCGTGACGGTCGCTCGGTTCCAGATTCTAGCGCCTAGAACCGCACGGCCACTGCGACCGGCCCGGGACCAGAAACGGATTTTCCGCTTGGTACGAGAGGTCGCCTTACCATACATGTCCTGTTTGTCATATCTGCAGATTCCATTATTAACTTCCTATAATAATTACTTTATCCCAAGAATGAGTGTAATTCATTAATTGTCTGTGATTTTTGGAAACTTTGCACTGTGCGTACAGATTTGAGCTCTTTTCTCGCACCATCCTGGCTAATCAGGGGTCTTAAATATTTCACTTTCCTTAATGCAGAATGGTATTTTGCCACAAAAATGGTTCAAATGGTTCTGAGCACTATGGGATTAACATCTGAGGTCATCAGTCCCTAGAACTTAGAACTACTTAAACCTAACTAAACTAAGGACATCAGACACATCCATGCCCGAGGCAGGATAAGAACCTGCGACCGTAGCGGTCGCACGGTTCCAGACTGAAGCGCCTCGAATCGCTCGACCACACCGGCCGGCATTTTTCAACACTTAGACTCAAGTGTGCTGAATGCAGCCTCATTCAAACTTCTTGTAACTGGCACCAGTGTTTCTCGACATCTTTTGCAAACACAATAGTATCATACATTTACACCAAGCAATACCTCAGCTTTAAATCCTTTAAAACTTATTCCAGCAACCGTTGAAATGTATCTGGTACAATTTTTAAACCAAACAGCATTCACCGACACCGGTAGTGACCGAAAGGAACTTTAAAGACAATCTTCCGTCAGTGCTACAGCACCACTTCAGGTCTATTGTCGGAAATTATTTACACTCTTCCAAGATATCCAGGATTTCTACAATATTTCATATTGGATATGCACCTGTAGCTGTCCTGATGTTCAAGTACGAAAAGTCACAACAGAACCTATATTTCTTCATATAATCTGATAATTTGTTTGGTGCTATTGTGATCAGTGCTGCTCATGGTCTAGTAATTCCCTCAATAATGCCATACTTAAAATGCTAGATAATGAATTATTTCATTACTGGTTCAAATGATGCGGCACTCTATACGGGTAGGATACATTTGTGTTTTAACTCCAGTTAGAATCCTGTGTTGTGGTGGTAGGGTTGCCAGGAATGGACCACAAGGAATAAATAGGTCCTCAGCTTCTAAGAAGAGCAACTCCAATGCTACTTTCTCAACTACTTCCAAATGTTCCATACTTACACGTAATCTAGTCGTTCTGGCGGTTTGCTTACGGCTTATGTCCAAATTAGACCTATCTAGATCATACTGATCTAGAAGCGCGGGGTAGGCGCATGATCTAGGGCGCAGGTCCCCCGACGGAGGTTCGAGTACTCCCTCGGGCATGGGTGCCTGCATCGTCCTTAGCGTAATAGTCTAAGATAGATTAAGTAGAGTGTAGGCACAGTGACCGATGACCTCAGCAATTCGGTCCCATAGGAACTTAACACAAATTTCCAATTTAGAACTTCTAAATTGGCTACTAACAATCCTTTTGACAAATTCATTTCATTGGCGCCAAAATTATCCACACTGATCAGAACCACTCATTCACTATACATTTCCTGTATGCGTAGAAAACTCCTGGAAACAAAAAATTGTGCTGCAACTAATTCGTCATATTCCTACAATTTTTCAATTTTTCTACCATTCACATTACATGTACAGGTAGTTCCATTGCCATGTTGACACAGAGTAACTACCCTGTGCCTTGCGGCATTTTAGCATGCGAATGGAGTCTTAATGACATCTTACACAGTTTATCCGGTTTGTCCTTCACGAGAAGCTAACCTTGCGACAGTGCTTGGTTGGCAAAATGTTCCCACAGTTGCAACAAAGTCCCATTGAGTTCCACCATGGATGGACGAAGTTCAATTGTTTTATACACTAAACCCAACCCTAGTATCACACTTACATGAGGCAAAACTTCCGTGCTCTCTCCGAACTGTTTTGCTCGAACCTGAAAACTTAATACTGCTGAACCAACCGACCCCAAATCACTACCTTCAAATCCACGTAACCAATAATATAGATAGGTGAACGCTTGTGTCTAACAATCAACCATGCTCTCTATCGTCTACTACACAAGTTAAGCAGCACTTTTTCGTAGCTTCGAAACTAAGTGGAAACGCCATCCGGTGCATTCCATCCGTTGATGTTTGATGACGAATCACCAGTACTCTGTCTCTGCCCCTTTTGCTTCTTACTCCATCGGTCCAACTCTCGGCGTCCAACTACTCCATAATTTTTACACTGTGTTTGGCGACATTCTCTCTAATGTGATGTGGACGTCCATATCGATAACAAAAGGTACCAGGGATTCTCCGAGCACACTTGTCCACGTAACAGGCAGCAGCCCTATTAGGAACGAATCTGATGCCCCATGTTTCCGTGACTGCAGTATAATTATGCTCACTTCGTACTGACCGGTCGGCTCATAGGTATTGGTGTCAATCTTTCTTATTCAATCGACAAAATTTTCTACTGACTCATAACGGTTGTGCAATACCCCATTTAAATGTTCACGAAAGAATCTGCAGCTGTTGTGTTTCTTATGACGCTGCACCAGACCCTAGAATGTAAGTCCATTTGTTAAATCTTTGTGATACATACGTCATTTCATCCCCAGTCAGGCGGAAGCTGGTCATCTGCAGCAACTTCCCATCCACCCAGAAACCCGACTTGTAGCTGACAATAGGTAATCTATGAATACTATCCTCCTCTGCCTTACCCGGAACACGACTTCCCTGACTAGCGCGAGCTTACTTTAATGAGTGTGTGATGCTGACTCAGCCCTGAGCTAGGGAGGCGTGGGGTGGCTGGACGAGGCCGCCGCGGCTACCAGTACTGACGTGCAAGCTACTGTGTGATATGACCCCGGCACAAACTGCAGACCCAACATTGCAGGAGGCCTTCAGTGGATGGAAGTTAACCCAACAGGTGAAAGTACACTACTGGCCATTAAAATTGCTATACCAAGAAGAAATGCAGATGATAAACGGGTTTTCATTGGACGAATATATTATACTAGAACTGACATGTGATTACATTTTCACGCAATTTGGGTGCATAGATCCTGAGAAATCAGTACCCTGAGAAACCACCTCTGGCCTACCCAGAACAACCACACCTGGCCGTAATGACGGCCTTGATACGCCTGGGCGTTGAGTCAAACAGAGCTTGGATGGCGTGTACAGGTACAGCTCCCCCATGCAGCTTCATCACTATACCACAGTTCATCAGGAGTAGTGACTGTCGTATTGTGGCGAGCCAGATGCTCGGCCACCATTGCTGGTCAGAGCTGCAGGCGAAGATTTTCTGTTTTCAGAAAGGCCCGTACAAGACCTGCAACATGCGGTCTTGCATTATCCTGCTGAAATATAGGGTTTCACAGGGATCGAATGAAGGGTAGAGCCACGGGTCGCAACACATCTGAAATGTAACGTCCACTGTTAAAAGTGTCGTCAATGCGAACTACAGGTGACCGAGACGTGTAGCGAATGGCAGCCAATACCATCACGCCGGGTGATACGCCAGTATGGCGATGACGAATACACGCTTCCAATGTGCATTCAGCACGATGTCGCCGAACACGGATGGGACCATCATGATGTAAACAGAACCTGGATTCATCCGAAAAAATGACGACTTGCCACTCGTGCACCAAGGTTCGTCGTTGAGTACACCATCGCAGGCTCTCCTGTCTTTGATGCAGCGTCAAGGGTAACCGCACCCATGGTCTCCGAGCTGATAGTCCATGCTGTTGCAAACGTCTTCGAACTGTTCTTGCAGATGGTTGTTGTCTTGCAAACGTCTCCATCTGTTGACTCAGGGATTGGGACGTGGCTGCACGATCCGTTACAGCCATGCGGATAAAATGAATGCCATCTCGACTGTGATATGAGGCCGTTGGGATCAAGCACGGCGTTCCGTATCACTCTCCTGAACCCACCGATTCCATATTTTGCTAACAGTCAGTGAAACTCGACCAACGCGAGCAGCAATGTCGCGATACGATAAACCACAATCGTGATAAGCTACAATCCGACCTTTATCAAAGTCGTAAACGTGATGTGCGCATTTCTCCCCCTTACACGTGGCATGACAACAACATTTCACCAGGCAACGCAGGTCAACTGCTGTTTGTGCATGAGAAATCGGTTGGGGACTTTCCTCATGTCAGCCCGTTCTAGGTGTCGCCACCGGCGCCAACATTGTATGAATGCTCTGAAAGGCTAATCATTTGCATATCACAGCATCTTCTTCCTATCGGTTAAATTTCGCGTCTGCAGCACGTCATCTTCGTGGTGTAGCAATTTTAATGGCCATTAGTGTAACAAGTCAGCAGCATTCGGACTTAGCACGCACAGCAGACCTTCAGCTAGCGATGGCAGCTCGATGACCCATTTCTTAACGACGTCTGGCATAGTATTTTGCTTGGAGCTGGCTTCTGGTGCAGACTGGTACTACCTCTCCTCAATGGACGATCTTTACAGGGGCCAGCGGGTTGTGTTTCGGCTTTCAAAATTTTCAAATGTGTGTGAGTTCTTAAGGGACCAAACTGCAGAGGTCATCGGTCCCTAGACTTACACACTACTTAAACTAACTTAAACTAACCTGTGCTAAGAACAACACATACAGCCATGCCCGAGGGAGGACTGGAACAACCGGTGGGAGTTTCTTCGTGCTGTTTTCACAGTCACACATCTCAGCCCACCTGCCTCGATAGGCTTCTTGTGTGCTCATTGACCCTTCACTCTGTCGTGGCACGTACTGCCTAGGTCTGTGGTTCCCAACCCATTGAGAGGTGTTGCTGTTGTGGTCTTCAGTCCTGAGACTGGTTTTATGCTACTCTGTCCTGTGCAAGCTTCTTCATGTCCCAGTACCTATTGCAGTCTACATCTTTCTGAATCTGCTTAGTGTATTCATCTCTACGATTTTTACCCTCCGTGCTCCCCTCCAATACTAAACTGGTGATCCCATGATGCCTCAGAATATGCCCTACCAACCGATCCCTTCTTCTAGTCAAGTTGTACCACAAACTCCTCTTCTCCCCAATTCTATTCAATACCTCCTCATTAGTTATGTGATCAACCCATCTAATCTTCAGCATTCTACCGTAGCACCACATTTCGAAAGCTTCTATTCTGTTCTCGTCCAAACTATTTATCGTCCATGTTTCACTTCCATACATGGCCACACTCCATACAAATACTTTCACAAACGACTTCCTGACACTTAAATCTATACTCGATGTTAACAAATTTCTCTTCTTCACAAACGCTTTCCTTGCCATTGCCAGTCTACATTTTATATCCTCTCTACTTCGACTATCATCAATTATCTTGCTCACCAAATAGCAAACTCCTTTACTACTTTAAGTGTCTCGTTTCCTAATCTAACTCCCTCAGCATCACCCGACTTAATTCGACTACATTCCATTATCCTCGATTTGCTTTTGTTGATGTTTATCTTATACCCTCCTTTCAAGACTCTATCCATTCCGTGCAACTGCTTTTCCAAGTCCTTTGCTGCCTCTGACATAGGGGTATAATGAAATTTTCTGAGGGGTAAAAGTTAAGCGATTCGATTCTGTTTTAGTTACGAAACTAAATTATATTCAGAATCTCATTACTATTCACACAGTTTTATAAGACACTAATCCTCATTATTTAAATTAGTTTTTCTCGATTAGTAACATTAATGCGGTGGAGGTTACAGTTTCCTCACGTAGTCCACCACTACACATACATGTTGTGCTTTGTCCCGTACATCGCTGATGATAAAAGTGAGACACATACATAACAAATGCTAAATATGTCAAGAAAACGTCTTCTCCAACTTCTAGACAGTACCTGCAATAGTCCAGAAATTGCTTCATTACTCACTTCGAAACACATAAATGAATTAACTCACAGCACGACTCATCAGTACTAAATAAGGGCTACTCCTATCCATTATAATTATCCGGGATGTTATGCCGTGGTCGGTTGGTGAATTCTTTGTCAAATCCCAACGTTTCGTCCCCGTCTGCGGGAGACATCTTCAAGGGGATCTGTAGCTCGATGGAAGGTCCAACACACGCACTGGCTCGCTTCTGGGTGTGTTGGACCTTCCATCGAGCTACAGACCCCCTTGAAGATGTCTCCCGCAGACGGGGACGAAACGTTGGGATTTCAAGAAGAATTCACCAATCGACCACGGCTTAACAGGCCGGATAATTGTAATGGACATGACATTTCCCGCCGTGAAAGTCTACATTTTAGTATAAGGGCTACTGCACAGTTTGGTTATTATCATTATTATTATTATTATTATTATTGTTACTGTTAGTGGCTGTGATCATACACAAAGCATTTACAACCTGAAGTGTTCCAATCCCTGCCAGTTCAGAAGTAAGGATTGCAGCAATCAGGCGATTTACGAACGTAAAGTGCACACATTTTAACTTGGTTGGTTTTGAGTTGGGTGCAGTGTGCAGGTCAAGCAAATGCCGCAATGGAGAGAAGAAATACAAGGGAAATATGTTTCGTGACAGGCGCCTACCTTCACTGTAGATAGTTAGCTTTGTAATCTGAGAAGGAGTCGTGGGTGGTACTTGCGATGTACCACGAATACTTCACACACACACACACACACACACACACACACACACACACTACATATTTTTTCATAATACTAAAAATAAAAGTGTTCCAAGAAAAGTCTTTTAGTCTATAGTTTACTTAGGTGCTAAAATTGCTGCTAATATGCGTGAGGAGGGTGGGGAGAGCAACAGATTGCAGGGGGAAGGATGGGGATACCAGCTGATGTCTAATTACACGCTGGTGTAATGGTCTAAGAAACGGTGGGTGCAAAGCAGTGTTAAAGCAATTACCACCTAATACCTAGAGCCCGCAAAACTGTAGTTATAAAATAAGTTGCTGAAAGTTCACGATCAATATCGGGCGTTCGGATTCCATCTTTCTGTAGCAACATTTGTAAATTTCACTTAACTATTTATTGCCGCTAATAAAAAGCGAGTTCGTATTTAAGTCTACACAAATATTGTACCTGCAAGTTTACAGTTATAAAGATGTGCTACGCATAGTCACACGAAAGCAGCCAGAATTTTTACGCTCTAAGCAGCCATTGAACCACAACTTTACGCGAGATAAGCATTTGGTCGACTGAGTGGTCCTCCTTTATATAAGTGCTCGCCACACTATTACATCACGAATGCGAAACATGCCACACTGATTTTCAAAGTTCGACCAGAATATTTCAAGGGTGATTATCTTCCACAGGGCACATAAAGTTACCAAACGTTCACTAAAATGATTCCCCAATCAAGTGGCTTTCTGTTAGCTTTAACCGACCAGAATTTACGTCTCTAATTCATCGTTTACGTACTATTTCCGAAGAGCGATCTAACAAGATGTGTTCTGTATAGTGGTTCGGAAGCGACTCCCCTAGGCTGTGTCCTCATATAGGTAGCACCCAACTCTCAACGCCGGAAGTTCTCAGTTCTGATTGTTGATCTGAATGACCAATCTAAATATTCTTTCTAGATGATTCTCACGACAAAATCCTCTCTTACCCAATCACAACTTAGTAATTTTACATAAGCAAAACATCAATTTCTTGGATTAGATTTAATTATAAACCGAATAAAGTCTGAAATAATGACAAAAAATATAACAAACCCATTCTGTTCCTAATTTCTTTTCTGGCTGTCTTTTACAACAACATGCTCTCTAAGACATACGAGGATTGCCCAGAAAACAATGAACCGCATTTTTTTTCTTCAACAATTCTTTATTGTTCACAATGAGAATCACGCACATGAAAGAATGGTGCTTTATCTACATATCCTATTTTTTCACATAATCTCCATCCCATTCTATAGCCTTCCTCCAGCTCGAGACAAGGTCGGGTATGCCCTGTCGGTACCACTCTTGTCCTGGTGGCGGAGCCAGTGCTTCACTACGTGAATCACCTCATCGTCCTCAAAATGTCTTCCACGAATGGCCACCTTTAATGACCCAAACAGGTGAAATCACAGCATCAGCTCACTGCAACATGTCAGGTGTAAAAGCCGTGGATGACCTCCACGACCGCTGAAAATTGTGGAACAGCGTCGGACCGCCTTTTGATGACCTCGACCTCCGTTCCCAGCGACTAACTGTACTCCTGCCGACGGAAGATGCTCCATAGACTTTGCAAAAGCGGTTGTGAAAACCTCCCACAGTTTCTCTGCAGTGAGAAATTCAATGAAGGCACATTGCTTGTAACGTACATCACCCACAGACACCATTTTGGAGCTGTGCTGCAGCTACGCTATCTATCGGAAGTGACGGAAACTTGGTACGCTCACTCAGGAGACTTAAAATAATACAGGCGTAACGTTTCGCATTCGTAGCATTGTTTTCGGTGAGAGAGAAAAAATGCGGGGCTTTACTTTCTGGGCAATCCTCGTATGTCACATGATTTGTGGTTGTTCAAAAAAAATGGTTCAAATTGCTCTGAGCACTATGGGACTCTCCTGCTAAAGTCATCAGTCCCCTAGAAGTTAGAACTACTTAAACCTAACTAACCTAAGGACATCATACACATCCATGCCTGAGGCAGGATTCGAACCTGCGACCGTAGCGGTCGCGCAGTTCCAGACTGAAGCGCCTAGAACTGCTTGGTCACAAAACCCATCCTGTGGTTCTCCGCAGGAATTTTCCCCACGGTTTGGATTTCATACAAATCTTGACAAAATAAAACATTTCTAAGTCTGATATGGCCGTCATTCACTGTGTCAATCGCTACCACGCACTCACATAACAAAATATATCTGAATATTAATTTTAAAAGTTCTCAATACTCCGTCAAATAAAAATTAAGTGTTATAAAATGGAATACTCTATTTAATCGATTTTAACGACTGAATTTTGAATAATGGCCCTATATTATGTTGACAGTTCGTCTATTGTCATTACTAGATCAATTTCGAAATACCAGAATGGTTTTTTGTGATTTATAGACAAAATTTTCAGCCTTAGAAACTGCGATAAACAAGGAAATTAAATTTGGACAGTACAATTTTAACAATAGCAAAATGCAATTTGTTAAGTTTGAACAAAATCAGAGAATAACTAATTAGGTTCTTTAGATTCATGGGGAGTATGTATTTCGTAACGTTCTGCTGGCAGGGTTGGTCACCGCCAAAGGCACCATCTGATAACAGGTGCGCCAGAAAAAAAAAGAAAAAAACAACGAACGGATCTCCTGCAGCTTGTGGACCGGAGGCGTTCACGTCTCCATACTTTACTGCACCTGTGATAACGTGGAATAACTTGCTACGTTGCAAGGGGTTAGACAAAAATATGGAAACACGAATAATGCAGTGTATCAAGAGTGCTGGCATTTAAAACACATTCGAGGTGTTCCGTAGTGGATAAACAAAGGTCCTTTATATTTTTAAATGGAAACGTATACAATTCTTCCTGCAAAAGATAGGCATATTCAGGTAACGATGATGCAGTTGGATAGCGATCACCCATCCTCCTCTCGAATGTGGACAACAAAGGTTTAATAATACAGCGATCTGCTGAGTATGGTGGACAGGGGAGATGGGAAAATTCGTCCTCGTGCTCGCAAAACCAGTCCTGAATTATGCGAGCCAGGTGAACAAGAGTCCTGTGGGCTTGGAACGCAGCATCACCATTGGAGGACAAACATTGTACCATAGGATGACATAAACAGCCAAAATGATCACGCAGTTCGTGTCAGTGATACGACATTGCAGAGTGCTCGTGGGGCCCATGGAATACCGCGATATGGCTGTCCAAATCATAGCCGAAATCCGCCATGTAACACTTGTCGGACATAAACTCGGCCAGAAGTCGGGAACAGTGTGAAACAACACTTGAAAAGTCCCCTTAGAAAAATGATAAATGACTGTGCTTAAAGTGACACACAATATATTTAGCGCAACGCAATCTGACTTTTAATAATCCCTACAAAAGAATGGCCCTGATTAACAATAACCTATACCTTTCATGAATCACTTACCTCACAAAAATCTTACTTACTCAGACAAGTCCAATACAGCGAGCGCCAATACTGCCAGCTAAATAAAAGATTCTAACTACTGAAGTCACTAACTACTGATAGGCATAGTTAGCAAATGAAAGATTTTGATAGAGAACAAACAATGTATTTACCGATATTCGTTATTACAAATTTACTCTTTCTAATGGACACACGTGCAGATCGTCCGCTCTTAAGATTCTGCCATCTCTCTCCCCACATCCACCACTGCTGGTGGCTCACCTCCAACTGCGCAACGCTATGCGCTGTTCACATCCAACTGCCCAACACTACAATAGAGAATACTTCAACAATGCCAACCAGCCACACACTGCACACAGCACAGTTAGTGATTTTCATACAGAGCGCTACGTGGCGTTGCCAACATAGAAACCTAAATAGCCTACTTACACGTTGCTCCACAGTTCCAGTTCTATACTCTCGGCACCAGTTTTCCTCTTACAAGCATTCGTAATCATTCGTAATTTGAGGAGTGGTTTTGGAGTTGTATCTCGCCCTGCAATTCCCAACTTGTGGAGCTCCGCGTAGTGTTGTTTTCGTGTTGACAGGGTTCACGAATGCGTCATTCAGTTTTGTACTGACTTTTTCAGCTGTCGTCCTGCTATTGTTCGTTGAAATCCTCCTCAATGGCCGTGTGTAACAGTCACTCAACAGACACTTTCGTACACGTTGTGACGTAGCGGATAATGTTTCTCGGCATTTTCTCTATGTGGCACAAGTCTTCGACGCGGTGCCTCTTGTGTTTCAAATACTTCAGCTCCCTTGGCTACGGAAACACCAAATATACCAGCACCAACAATTTCCCCATGTTGTAATTCACTTCACTCCGACATAACGCGCTCACAACTGCAAAGAACAGTTCTGACCATGGCATGCACTTGGAAGGTATTGAGGACATTACACAGTCGCCGTTCGTGGTCGCTTACAACAGCGAAACCTGCAGGCTCGCCTGACATGTGCATTTATGTTCAAGCACATGTTTCTCGCGGTGTTTCAATATTTGTGTCCATGCTCTTCATGTGCGCTCGGTCTGTCGCTAGTTCTGAACCAGCAGCTCTTTTTCCGTAGGAGGACCAGGCCGATGGCCCAGTCCTTCCACCATGTGGGTGGTATGAATGCGGCTCCTTTCGCATCCACACCTACCACTCAGGGATCTTACACCATCCTGTTGCGACATCTGTCTGCTCCGTCGGTCAAAGTTCTCTTCCGCTAAGGCAAAGCACGGTAGTGGTGCAACAACTTTGTTATCCTGTAAACACATGTACTTATTAATAGCAATAATAAATACCCATCAATAGCTTATATAAGTCGCATGCCATCTGTTTATTTCAATGGTTTCTCCCTCAAACCCAATCAGTTCTACGCCCTGACAGTAAATGACTCTTACAACAACTGAACCAATCCAAGTTGCCTCTCATTAGCACACTGGACTCGCATTCGGGAGGACGACGGTTCAATCCCGTCTCCGGCCATCCTGATTTAGGTTTTCCGTGATTTCACTGAATCGTTTCAGGCAAATGCCGGGATGGTTCCTTTGAAAGGGCACGGCCGATTTCCTTCCCTAACCCGAGCTTCTGCTCCGTCTGTAATGACCTCGTTGTCGACGGGACGTAAAACACTAACCACCACCACCATCTCATTAGCACAAACATTCACTTAATTATTTGTATCTATTTACACCCTGCATTTATTCTCCATAGTGTACCGTCTTTTTTCTTCCCTCAGTCAAATACACTCCTGGAAATTGAAATAAGAACACCGTGAATTCATTGTCCCAGGAAGGGGAAACTTTATTGACACATTCCTGGGGTCAGATACATCACATGATCACACTGCCAGAACCACAGGCACATAGACACAGGCAACAGAGCATGCACAATGTCGGCACTAGTACAGTATATATCCACCTTTCGCAGCAATGCAGGCTGCTATTCTCCCATGGAGACGATCGTAGAGATGCTGGATGTAGTCCCGTGGAACGGCTTGCCATGCCATTTCCACCTGGCACCTCAGTTGGACAAGCGTTCGTGCTGGACGTGCAGACCGCGTGAGACGACGCTTCATCCAGTCCCAAACATGCTCAATGGGGGACAGATCCGGAGATCTTGCTGGCCAGGGTAGTTGACTTACACCTTCTAGAGCACGTTGTGTGGCACGGGATACATGCGGACGTGCATTGTCCTATTGGAACAGCAAGTTTCCTTGCCGGTCTCGGAATGGTAGAACGATGGGTTCGATGACGGTTTGGATGTACCGTGCACTATTCAGTGTCCCCTCGACGATCACCAGAGGTGTACGGCCAGTGTAGGAGATCGCTCCCCACACCATGTTGGCCCTGTGTGCCTCGGTCGTATGCAGTCCTGATTGTGGCGCTCACCTGCACGGCGCCAAACACGCATACGACCATCATTGGCACCAAGGCAGAAGCGACTCTCATCGCTGAAGACGACACGTCTCCATTCGTCCCTCCATTCACGCCTGTCACGACACCGCTGGAGGCGGGCTGCACGATGTTGGGGCGTGAGCGGAAGACGGCCTAATGGTGTGCGGGACCGTAGCCCAGCTTCATGGAGACGGTTGCGAATGGTCCTCGCCGATACCCCAGGAGCAACAGTGTCCCTAATTTGCTGGGAAGTGGCGGTGCGGTCCCCTACGGCACTGCGTAGGATCCTACGGTCTTGGCGTGCATCCGTGCGTCGCTGCGGTCCGGTCCCAGGTCGACGGGCACGTGCACCTTCCGCCAACCACTGGCGACAACATCGATGTACTGTGGAGACCTCACGCCCCACGTGTTGAGCAATTCGGCGGTACGTCCACCCGGCCTCCCACATGCCCACTATACGCCCTCGCTCAAAGTCCGTCAACTGCACATACGGTTCACGTCCACGCTGTCGCGGCATGCTACCAGTGTTAAAGACTGCGATGGAGCTCCGTATGCCACGGCAAACTGGCTGACACTGACGGCGGCGGTGCACAAATGCTGCGCAGCTAGCGCCATTCAACGGCCAACACCGCGGTTCCTGGTGTGTCCGTTGTGCCGTGCGTGTGATCAATGCTTGTACAGCCCTCTCGCAGTGTCCGGAGCAAGTATGGTGGGTCTGACACACCGGTGTCAATGTGTTCTTTTTTCCATTTCCAGGAGGGTATTTTACCCTTCAAATGTCTCGATTACGTCCCTTTTCTCTTGATACATCATTTGTGTCCACAAATGTTTGTTCTCTTGATAAATCTTCTGCGTTCAGAAATTCTAGTTCAATCTGCTCGCTCTTCCATCTTTTCCCGATCTTCAGTCTTTGTTCCGCTTCTTCAGGGTTTTCATATTCTATATACACACACACTAAATTGCAAATACCTGTCCAACAATATTTTTATGCCATAATCAGTTTGCAGCAAATTCTTCGTCCCTCTCATGCTGATGTTCTAAGAACTGCGTCAGTCGAATCGCTTCTTCAAGTCACCCTTTCTCTCTTGCTTCACTCCGCTCCTCACTGTCCGAGTCAAGCTCGAAGAAATTTATTCCTTCCGTAATGAACGCCTGCGAAAACTCCCACAAATGCGACTCCCTCGCTGTCTGTTCTCACTTTTTTTTTAAAATTAAAAAGACAATTTTTACCCTACAGGACCATAGCATTTTCTATTCCATTAATACTACATATAATTTGTATTAACTCAAGATAAAACGCAACAGAACCACATACGGTATTTGCAGGTAACATTTTAATTTTAGAATTTGTGCACATAACAAAGTATCAATAACGTATGCATTAAAAGTACATTAAATCAGTATTAAAACACTCTCCACAGCTCGAAAGACGCTATACTAATTTCCAATGGAAAACAATCTCCGACACAAAGTGAACACAGGAAGTACGACGACAGGACTAACTAGTAATTACCGTAAGACCAAAATAATGTAAAATAGGAATACCAATAGGAAAATCCCAAAGATTAATGACATGGTCATAGAAACAGTTCACGAATCTGTATACTTCGGACAAAAACGTCAAATTGATGGATACTTGAAGAAGTAAGCAGGAGGATAAAAATTTCTTTAAGGCATCTGGGAGATTGGAGGGCGTTTTCAGAAACAAATGGCCAACGTTCCATAAAATAAAAAAATATATGCATAATTTGTGTAGACTGCCAGTACTAACATCCAGAGTCAAACATGGGTGTAAAGCGTCAAACAGCTCAAAAGTTGAGGATTGTCCAACGAGCAGTGGAAAGGCATATGTTGGGCATAACAAAAAGAAAAAGAAGGACCAGTATTGAAAATGTGGCAGCGACAGTTTCGAAACTGAAACTGAGTTGAGCTTGGTATAGAAGATGGAGCAATGATATAATGTGTTGAATTCCTCCTTATGAGGAAATACCTACAAGATTACAAAAGTGGATTGAACACATGAAGAAGCTACCGAAACTAACTTAGATTCGAAAAACCGAAGATCGGAATGTTCGGACAGGCCTGTAAGAAGCCTACAGCTAGCACTGAACGAAAAATGCTCGATGATGATGGAATTTTCTGCAAGAAATTAATCAGTAGCTTCTCTTTACGAATTGTAAAATGGCGTATTCAGATTGATCGAAGTTATGGTGGAAAGCTTTCTAGATTTGCGATGTATACGTTTGTCCACAACGTAATTCTAGTCTTGAGGACGCGTAACTCCTATTTGTGAAGCAGTTGTTACCTGAAACCAGCCACCGTGTGACGTCACGCCCTACCTGCGACTGTGGCGGCTTCACTGACAGCGGCCCCTGTTCCCTGTGCCACGCCCCTCTTGCCCCTCAATTGTTTTAGCGCCACAGTATTAGACTATCGCTCAACTCATAATGACCACAACCTTTGTGCACAATTCGTTAATGTGTTCTTACCACGCTTGTACTGTGGTAGCGTGTTAATCCGAGTACGCTTTACTTTTGGGTAGAAAAGACAGAGTGAGCCACTGTTCTAACATCACGGTGCTTTCTATTGGACTTGCTGCTGCGCTGATGCTTAGTTACACTCACCGTCCGGCACACCAGAAATGGTTAAAAGTACAGTGTTTATATTGAAGCATATGTTATTTATTCTTAAGGCAAAACTAGTCTCAAAAAGTTCCAAGCGTGTTTTGATCCTAATTATTATTCAAAATCGAATGAGTGGAAGAATGTACGACACGAACCTATACGACGAAAAGTATTTTCTACTTAACTTCTCTAACAGTAAGACTTGGTACTGTTTCTGTGCAAGCAGAAACCGACTTTCGAAAACTCAAAATCTTACGTCACTCGTAGAGGCGTATTACAGCTTAATGCCTAATATTGGAATCTAAGCTGACATAAAGATCTCGGATGGAATATGAGTCCTGCAAAATTCTACTTAACTCATAAACATATTAACCTCGCATTAGCTTAGGTGGAAGTTAAACGATACCTTTAAGGAGTCTTCTGATGTATCGTAATAAATCATTATCATTTTCCAGTGCGATAAACTACCTCGCGAGAAATAGTATCATCCTTGGCAGCACACGTGGCCTAGGAAGGCCTGCGTAGGTAGCTGTCCGGCCAGCGCGACGGGCTGCAAACCGCAGGGGACTGCGTTCGATTCCCGACCGGATCGGAGATTTCCTCCGATCGGGAACTGGGTGTGCGCTGTGCTCACGCTTGTATCGGCATAATTTACATTACACTATTGACATGGCGACATGGGCACGTCCTGAAACACAGTAAATGCGCGGAAAAAGAACAGTGATGTGAGTTCCGCCTCGTGCGCCGAGAGGGAAAGTTGTTAGTTTACCGCGCCACCACAGTGTCACCACGCGTCAGGACAGCTCTTACTTAAACTTGTTTGGCTCTTCGTGCGTGTCGCGTCATTGTTTGGTCCGTAGCGTCAGTTGTTGTGTGTGTCGGTTAGCAGCGCCGAAGTTAGCTGACGATGACCACCATGGGTTCCAAGAGTATGCCAAGAATATGTTCAGTCAGCTTTAGTTACGATAAATGCACGCTTTCCGTACAACCAGGATCTTCGGAGATGCATGATTGGCTAGTACATACAATTCATGTAACATCTGATCAGGTTCATACTTTATACAGCGTGGTCCATTTATCGTGACCGGGCCAAATATCTCGCGAAATAAGCGTCAAACGAAAAAACTACAAAGAACGAAACTTGACTAGCTTGAATGGGGAAACCAGATGGTGCGGCGGCAGGGGTGGCCAAGCGGTTCTACAGTCTGGAACCGCGCGGCCGTTACGGTTGCCGGTTCGGATCCTGCCTCGGGCATGGATGTGTCTGATGTCCTTAGGTTGGTTAGGTTTAAGTAGTTCTAAGTTCTACGGGACTGATAACCACAGATGTCCCATAGTGCTCAGAGACATTTGATCCATTTTTGCACCTGTAAATATCACATTAATAAATGCTCAAAATGATGTCCGTCAACCGCAATGCATTTAGCAATACGTGTAACGACATTCCTCTCAACAGCGAGTAGTTTGCCTTCCATAATGTTCGCACATGCATTGTCGGTAGTTCAAAGTGGTTCAAATGGCTCTGAGCACTATGGGACTTAACGTCTGAGGTCATCAGTCCCCTAGAGCTTAGAACTACTTAGAACTATGTCTATTACACATTACGACCCTCTTCAACTGTCGGTGGTCTGGATACTTTTGATGACATAGTGTGGGTTACTTCTGCGTTATGGTTCTCAAGTTCCTTTTAAGTATCATGATGGTTCCATAAGTATGGTGCTTCTGGATAACGCGGAACAAGATTGTATCAATGTCAGAGTGTTCAGTCTCCCGCCGTGACTTCACGACAGTTTGCTTAAGGAGCTGTTGCTCCCTTACGGCGATCTGTGAGGTATAAGACACGAAAGCTGGTCCACTCAACATCGGTTGCAATGTTACAGCGGAATATGTTGAACGGAGATGGTAGCCTAACGTGAGATTCCTCTCCATCTACAGGTCTGTGGTTACGGCATTCATATCACTTATAGTGGGCAAGTGTGGACATGCTCTCTCTGTGATGAAAGCAGGCATCTTAGATCTAACTTCCTGCAGCGGCTATTTGTATTGAAGTCCTCATCTGAACAGCGTAGAAAACTTACGTTAGCTGATCTCGTTTGTGCTGCTCAAGAGGCTGGCACCACGTCTTCCCCAGGTGCGATGGAACAACAGAGACGCGCAGCTTACTGCTCTCGACTTTACCCTCGCTGCACCGTCCTGAAAATATTGGTGCGAAGCCGGCAGTGTCCGCAGTGCAGCATAAGAGACGTCATATGCAGGATGGTGAGGCGTCTGATACTACTCCCCACCCACCTTCCCCTGAAGTAACTTTCAAAAATGGTTCAAATGGCTCTGAGGACTATGGCACTTAACTTCTAAGGTGATCAGTCCCCTAGAACTTACAAATGCTTAAATCTAACTAACCTAAGGACATCACACACATCCATACCCGAGGCAGGATTCGAACTTGCGACCGTAGCGGTCTCGCGGTACCAGACTGTGGCGCCTAGAACCGCTCGACCACCACTGCCGGCGAAGTAACTGTGTCGGTTGGTGTATCTTGTAGTGGTGAGTCGTGCATTCCTGATGGGGTCAATACTGCAATCACAGTGTTTCTCCTAGTATTCCTCCCGCGACTGAGGTAACTCCTCCGAAATCACCCAAGGATGGGGAAGTCGTTGAGCCTTCCGATGTTCCAATGGTTCTTCAGCAGCTAACTGAGAAGCCCCTGAATTACTTGTTCCCTTGTCTCCCATTCAGGTGACATCTGAAAGTCCAACACCTGCTACTTCAGTGCAGGCAATTGGTGGCCATGAAATCCTACATGCGGACCGAGATGTTGTAATGCCTGACCCTTATTTCGTGTGTTGATCTGAACTGCAAGGATCCGACCCTACGGCGCTGACCTCTGCGGCTCCTCGTTTGTCACCTATTTTGCTTCATGTTCAAGAACCCCCTACGTCCCCAATTGACAATGTTGCATTCCTCCGTAGCCTGGCGTGGCGTGCGGACGTGTCCGGGAAGCTTCCCGCTTATTTTTGCGTGTGTGGTGGGAAGAAGTTGTCGGTGTGCAGTTCCTGCGCGTATAGTTTAGGGTGTAATCTGTCGCTTTACGGAATAAATACTAGTTAGGGGACTGCAGTTTTGCCGTGAGAAGTTATTCCGTGCCAGTGAATATACTGTTGTGCACGGTATGGCAAGTCTCATCGGCGGAGCGGGAGGCCATTGTCCTGACGGCGGAGCGTGCAGTGGGTTTGCAGTGGGATTGACTGCGCGAGCCGCAGCTGTTCGTTGCGCCAGGTGTCCCAGGTTGCAGCGGCCGATTCAGTTGGCTGCAGGTATTTTCAACCGGCGTGTGGCTGCTATTGCCTCGCGCTGGTAACAGACCGGAAAACTGTGGAACGGATCACAGAGCGTACAGCGCTTATCGGAAGTGGTTGCACTCGGTTTAGAGACGAATTACACGGGCAACGGTTGGAGACTTTGGGAACTGGCTGCCGTACAGCAAATTTAGTCCGATGCGCGCTGCCTTTGCCTCACTTTGTGAAGCATTGGGACGTGTGCATCGGGCTATTGACTAAGTGAAGTTCTACGCGGATACTAAAGCATACAACCTGGTCCACGCTGGCGGCAGCCGCTGCTACTTTAGAAAACGCCGAACGTGCTCCCGGAATCAATGTGAGCTACACGTCAGTCGGATGAGATCGAAACAGTGACGCAACTCCGACGACTAGGAGTACGGGGGCAACAAGACGAGTGGTATCCAACGAAGAGTTCATTCGCAAATAAAAGAAATTGGAAACCACAATGATTAACGCTGTAGATGAGATCTTGGCGGAATTCCAGAATGAATTAAAACTGCAATTACATCGCAGGTTATAGATAAAATATGGGCAATCGCTCTACGTCACGCAAGGCATTATAGACAAAATGAAGCGTTCAGAATTGAAAACGCCGCACTCAGAAAAGAACTAGCGGTTGCAAATGCACCAGATGCCCAGGAACGCCTTCAGTCCCTGGAGCAGCAAACAGCGGAACTCAAAACCGAAAATCAGAGACTATAGACAGAAAATAACCCAATCTCACTTCCATTTGCAGCGGACGCGGCTGCCGGCCCGATCGGAAAACCTAAAAGCAACGTACAACAACACATTCAACTATCAAACACTTTGAAATATCAGCTATTGAATTAACAGGGCTTGATATCACCAATAAATTATTCATTTTGTGAATTCGTTCAGCACTGCAGAGCGTCAGCAATCGTAAGTATCGAAATAATTATGAAAAATCCGCCTCGACTGCATAAACTACCTGGTGTTTACCTAGGTTTCAGCGTGGGTAACCACACCTTCTTCAGAACAAATATAAAATAGCTTGCCAAAATAGGCATAGTCAAAGGCTAAAATCAACGCCTACAGCGACAAGACCCCATAAAATACTTTTACAATTACACGGTACATATGTACCAAGTCAATAATATTACTTATCTCAACCTTTTGTACGTTGGTTACAAATACACGGTACATATGTACCAAGTCAATAATATTACTTATCTCAACCTTTTGTACGTTGGCTGGGCGTGGCAGCACACACAGGGTTGACATGAGTAATATTCTTGTCCTGTTACGTATGTACCGTGCATTTGTAAAAATATTTTATGGGGTCTTGCCGCTGTAGGTGTTGATTTTAGCCTTTGACTATGCCTATTTAGGCAAGCTGTTTTATATTTGTTCTGAAGAAGGCGTGGCTACCCACGCCGAAACCTATGGAAACACCAGGTAGTTTATGAAATCGAGGAGAATTTTTCATAATTATATTACTCATTTTGTGTGTGTATAGATCTCCCAGTGGTATTGTAGACATTTGCATCAATAAATTAACAGAGGTTATTGATAAGGTCTCAGGTACAAACGTCAACATATTTCTATGTCGGGACATTAACATCAATACTAATATCATAAATGAATCCAGCTGCGTCCTCATAAATATCCTTCCAAGATTTGGCATGTACGTATTGGTAAATAGTGCAAGAAGGGTTACTGCAATGACTACATCAGTAAATGACCATGTGGCCACAAATATGGACAGGGAAAAATGTGTAGCTGTAAAAGATCTCGCACTATCAGACCATCTCTGTCAAATAACAACAGTAAAAATCATCATTTCATAAACTAAAATCCTACAAACGATATCTATCAGAACTAAAAATGAAAGATTTTTCAAAAGGAATAGCAAAGCAAAGCTGGGTTGTAGTGTATAAGGAAACCAATGTGAATATGAATTTCTTTAAGTTCTCCACATCTTTTAAACTGAACTTTGAAAAGGCATTTCCAAAAGTATGCATGTCTGTATCAACATCTCACAAAAACGGATGGATAATAGGAGGTATTAAGAAGTCCGCCCAAACACTTCAATACCTCAGTTCCATGAAAAAGAGTCGCAATGATCCACAATTGTTAAATTTCTATCATAGGTACAAAAAGGTGCTGCTTGCTGCAAATAAGTCAAACATAATATATAATGCAGGGAATAAAAGCAAAGAACTCTGGGATGTTATGAAAAAGGAAACGGGGAAAGACAAACAAACGCAGAATAACATACTACTAAGGGAAGGGGATAAGTTAACAAATGATCCACAACACTTAGCAAACTATGTAAACGAGCATTTTTCAAGCATTGCAGAGAAGTCACAGCAAAAATTCCCCAAAACAAACATGACACCTGTAAATAATGTTGCACAAAATTCATTGATGTTACTTCCAACCACAGAGAATGAATTCAATGAAATTGTTCAAAAACTAAAAAATAAACAGTCAGAAAGCTTAGATGAAGTACCAATGGGTGTGCTGAAACAATGCATAGAGATTATACAAGGCCCCTTAACAAATATAATAAATGAATCCTTCACGTCAGGGACCTTTCCAGAGCTGTAGAAACAGGCAAGAGTTGTACCTTTGCATAAGAAAGGTAATGCAGAAGACATAGAAAATTACTGGCCCATGTCCCTGCTGTCAACATTCTCAAAAATAATACAACCAATTATGAAAGACAGATTAATGAATTACCTGAATAAATACAATCTTTTAAGCGAATCAAAGTTTGGTTTCCGAAGTGTCAAAAATACGGACTCAGCCACAGTAGAATTCACAAAATTTTTACCTGATGCTCTTGACAAAGATGAGTGTGTCACAGGCATATTTTTGGATGTTTCTAAGGCCTTTGATACAGTCGACCACAAGATTCTATTAAATAAATTAGAAGCATAAGAGGAGTAGCTAATGACTGGTTTCGATCATACCTAACAGATATGGTACAAAGAGTAACACAAACTTAAAATAGATCTAAATATTTAGTAAAATTTTATTAGAACCAAAATACATTAATATAGGGGTCCACAAGGTAGCACATTAGGACCAATATTATTCCTGATGTACTTCAATGACTTTCTCAATAGTGTTACTCTCTTCGCTAATGACAGCAACATTATAGTCACTGAAAAAATAAGAGAACTCCTTGCAGAGAAAGCAAATCAAAACTCTCAAGGACGTTTACGATATCTCAATACTAAATAAAATGACATTGAACATAAAGAAAACTAATGACAGGAATTTCAGTTTGAAGAGGGAAAATAACAGTGTTAAATTAAATGTAGATGGCACCTCTACAGACTGTGTAACAAATGGAGAATTTCTAGGAATGAATATTGATTCTCAGTTGAAGTGGTGTACACACATAAAGGTACTTGCAAACAAAATGTCATCAGCATGTTATGCCCTTAGACTCCTATCATCGGTGTGTAACGTGCAGTGTCTTTTAGTTATACACTACTCATATGTACACTCAGTTCTTAGCTATGGCATTCTTGTTTGGGGGACAAATGCACAAAATGTGAACACAATTTTCCAACTCCAGAAAAGAGCCGTAAGAATAATAACCAAAAATAGCAGTCGAGCTCATTGTAAAGATCTGTTTAAAACACTGGGGATTTTAACTGCTCTGTGTGAATACATTTACCAGTCAGTTGCACACATCAAAAATAACATTGGTAATTATAGCACAAATAGCTCTGTTCACGACCATGGAACAAGAGCTAGGCTCAACTTATATTTACAAAATAAAAAAAACTCAAAATAGCATTTTCTACCAAGGAATAAAAAAGTACAATAAATTAACAAAAGAGATTAAAGAAATTGCAAAAATACACTTATTTAAAAAGTCAGCTGAAAAGCACCTGTTATGCAATACATTTTATACCTTGAAGGATTACTTAGATAAATCAGAGTAGGGGTTTGGTGAAAAAAGTCAAACAAATAAATAATAATAATGATTATAAAACATCCAACATTCCACATAACACCTTCACACTATGTTTTTTCAGTATTTTTCCTTTTCTAGAAAAACTTACACCAAGCTATGCACAGCACAGCACTAATTACTCTTCCTCTTTCTAAGCACAACATCTCATTGATTATAGAGGGATGCTGACTCAGTTTTTCAGGATAGCAAATGAGAAGTTGTGGTACAGAAAATGGCCCAGAGATCTCAGTGTCTGTGTGTGTGTGTGTGTGTGTGTGTGTGTGTGTGTGTGTGTGTAGTGAGTCAAGTGTTATGAAACAATGTGTGTATAGTGTGTACAGTGACTAATGGTGGGATATGAGTGAACAGTGTGGCATTACATTACTTAATAATTTATTTGTAAAAAACGTATTGTATACCAGCAGTAAATTTAATGACTGTCTTTAACTAGAAGTCCGTAAATGTATGAGTATAGGAATTAGCTTATTTTAAATTGGTCTACACTTGTAAATACTTTGACATGTCCTATATCCTTGTAGAAAGAGATCTATGGATGATTGCAGGTACTAGTACCACTACAAAAGCTAAACAGTCCAGTACGCTTTTCTTTAAATCAAAAAATAACCAAGATGCCGAAACCATCGGAGAAACCATCACTAAAACAAATAATCGCAAGCAAGACAAATTAAAAATAAAATCAGTCACATCGGCAGCAAACACTGTAACAATTGAAACTGAATCACAAGTAGACAAGAAAAAGATAATAGAAAAAACGGCACAGCTTAAGGACATTAGGTGTGAAGAACCCAAGAAGCTTAGACACCTGCTGGCAGTGCACCATGGCTCAACATATTTAACTGAGCAGGAATTCTTAGAAGGACTACACGAAATAAAACTGAGTGAACAAATTGCTAAAGACGATTCGATAACGAGGTTACAATAAAATTTAAAACAGAATCAAAATGCAAAAACACAGTAAACAATATTTTAGAAGAATCACCAAGAGTACGAGTACTGCTGCTTCGAAAAGAAAGGGTTTTTATTCGGTTTGAATTTTTGTGTATCAACGACTTTGTTGCTGTACAAAAATGTTTTAACTGTTGAGGCTTCGGTCACCCATCGAAGCATTGTGACAGAGATCCAGTATGCGGGAGATTTGCAAAACCGTGACACAAGCGGTCTGAGTGCAGGGAGGAAAATCCTCTAGGTTGTATATCATGCAAACACAGAAATAGAACATGCGATAAGGCAGGGGGGGGGGGGGGGGGCAGACTATCCCACTTATAAGCAGCTCTACGAAAGACAAATAGAGGACACCGAGTACAATGTACTCGGCAACGTTCGTTAACAAGGAGTGCTACCATAACTGTCATAAACCCAGTCTCATACCACACGCAGAAACAGACGTAAATAATAACACAAACAGTCAAAGGTACAAGTCGCAGTCGACTAGGATGAGAGGCTGGCGGCGAACCGTTGCCTGGCAGCAACACATGAGGATATTACAACCCTCAAATGTAGATACTAATACTAATGTAATGCCTCACTTCTCGGAGACAATAGGTATTTCAGCATTACCGATTATACAGACGATATGGGCATGCAGGGTGCAACTGAATATTGAAGTGGCCAAGCACCTAAAACGTGACATGGTTCGTTGGGCCATCTTCCAGACTGGTCTTCTTTTACAACTTCACGAACTGGAAGACGAAATACTACGATATAATACAGAGAAATGTAACGACACCTTTGAACATGTTGAGGATTAAGATGTCACAGACTTCACCAGAAATGCAACACCACAGCCAAATACAAAGAAAGATAGTTGCGCACTATCATCACAACAAGTAGAGTATGATAGAACCGAATGTAAACCCTGTATTATAGCTGTTCGTTTTGTCTATCACAACAAGTAGAGTATGATAAACAGAATTTAGACCCTGTATTACACCATTTCGTTTTGTCTACAGGGTTAGCACATGCAGTCACTATAAAAACGAAGTAGTAAAGTAGCTAGCAAAAAGACATTTCCTGCACCGGCGCCGCACCAGACGCACATAAAACAGTCAGCTTTCATGAAAAAGTCCCCAGTCGAGATCAAAAACAAAAAGTTACTATCGAGGGAAGCGCTCAACGAAAATACATCAAACTCCACGCTACCAGAAACCATAAAGCAGGGAAAACATGCTAAACTGCAAAATCATTCCAAATCGCAGCAAGAAACGGACTCAAGAATACCAACCAGACACAGCCGAGGTCGCCAAGACGAATACCGTTAATCACACAAACTGTGACAACATATAAGATAACCTGCGGTTAGAGGACTAGAGAACGTGGATATATTTCAAACAGCTCTTCAGTATGTAGTACGAACTAAGCACGAAAATGGGGATAAAATATTCTTGCCAACTGCAGAGCAAACTGACAAGATGATCCTAAGAGCTGAAACTCTCCCAAAGAACCCCAAAGAACAATGTAAGCTTTCAGGGGAGGCATGTGCGCAAAGGAGTGAGGGTCGAAACGTAGGAAAAGTATATGAGGACTTCTTGAAAGCACATGGCCTTGTGTTTCTGAATTTTAGAGAAACCATACCCAAACGTTTTAGCTTTACTAGATACCCCTCCCGAAGTAATACAACAAAATTACCAGGCTAGTATCATAGTAAGCATGCAACTTGTTTGAAACAAAATTAGACATCGCCTGCATTCAAGAACCTTTTCATCGAGGCGGAAAGATTTCGAGGCTTGACTTACGTTATATCACAATAGCAGGCACACTGGATGCGAAAGCCTCGATAACAGTAGTTAAAGAAAATCTCATAGTAAGACAGATCACCCAGTTTTGCTCTGAACACATCGCCACATCAGAAATAAGAGACGGACAGGATGTATGGCTCATGTCGTCCATATACGCTCAATATTCGTTAGATATAGACCCTTACTTAGAGTAAATAAAGCGCATTTCACGACACTCATAAAGAAAAAAGCTTGTCCTAGTAACCGATATCAACGCAAAACACCCCTTGTGGAACTCAAATATATCTGACGACAGAGTACAACTAATGTCTGACGTGGTAAATGAATACAACTTCTCCATACTGATTTGGGAGCGACAGGCACCTACCGCGGAGACGCCGGTGGTGCAAGTAACACCTTTCTCTAGCGAACTCAAAACCTCTTTCACCAGTTAACATTTAGAGGATATTAGATAGAGCCACACGGTGACCACACCGCGATCGTCATAACCACAGACAAATATCGACCATGAACAGCAGCATCTACTCATAGGAAGGGACAACTGGTAAAAAGTCCGAGGCGTTGTTGAGACATCATCGCTGTGCACTTTTCAGTGCAGTCTATATTACGAAACGCATGTTCTGACTACAAAGAACACAGGGAGCGGTTTTACCACGGGCAGAAACTGGGTTGGGGACAGAAACAACCGTGGTCAACAGGACAAGATGTAGGAAGGATTCAATGGGCAAAAGAAAGTACTACCAACAAGCAAAAACATCTTCTGAAAGACAGATAAGACTCGATCTGTATCGTGACGCTAAACAGAAATAACAAAAACAACTAAAGACAAGTCAAGACTACTGGACCAATTTCGTCACAGCTCAATTACAAAACGACATTTGGGGACAACCACTCAAGATAAAAACAGAAGGAGTTTTGATACCGACAGTCCTGTCGACACTAAAATAGGTTGATGGCACAATGTACAAAGTATGGAGAATCACAGCAGAATATCTCCTGAACAGGCTCCTCCCAGATGACGACCCCACACAAGACGAGCGACAACACACTAACCTAAGAGGCAGGTTGGTGGAAATATACAGCAGTGACAGTGTAAGCACACCGTTCTCACGCGAAGAGATCGTGATGGTAATCAGCAGGCTTGAAAACCGAAAACCGAAAACAGCCGTCTCAGAAAAAAAAAACCTTTCAGAAACACTAAAACAAACACAAATCACACCTTTTGTTATGAACATGTTCAACGAACCATTACCAACAGACAGAATTCAAAACCTCTGGAAAACTGCTAATGTAGTAATAATCAGGATATCAAAAGACAAAGAGCCAACAAACCCCAAAACGCCTCTTAAACACTCTAGGCAATGTACAGGAAGAGCTCCTGTATAACCGCATACTATCGCACAGACACCTCTTCGGCCTTACACTCCATCAATACGGTTTCAGGGAAGGTACGTAAATAGAAGACGCCGTCAACAGTAACAAATTTCGTCAGCGACAAATACGCGGCTGCCATACTAATCGACATAGCTGGGGCTTTTGACAAAGTGTGGTGGCCGTCCCTCTTCCCCAGGCTATCAGCTTCCCTGTAAAATAGCCTCCTCGACTTCTGCAGAGACAGAGTGGTGGAGTGGAGGGTTAGTACACGGAAGATTGACAAGAGAATTACAAAAGGCTGTCCACAAGGCTCGATCTATGGGCCTATATTTTGGGATATCGCAATCGGACCCTTGCTGAACACCCTGGACGGTGATGACAGAGTAAGAGCTGTGGTGGCGTACGCAGATGACCTGCTCGTAGTGGTGTTAGCCAGCTCGAGAACAGCACTAGAGACAAGATGGACGCAAATGCTTCAGAAAATGACAATGTTGGTGTTGAGAAAATAAAAATAGCACTCGTCAAATCTGTATATTTACTGCTCAGAGGGATACTGCAGATGAAACCAATTCTAAAATTACACAATATCAGCTTACAGAGCACGCAGGCCATACGCTATCTAGGACTGTATCTGGACGAAAAACTGACTTTCAACCAACATCTCAAACTGATAAGTGTAAAAGCCTCCAAAACTCTGTACAAACTAGCAAGACTCAAAACAACGCAGTACGTATTACCTGTTAAGACGATAAGGACCTACAACATTGCGATATCTGAATCCATCGTGTTCTTTGCTGCAGGTGATTTTGCTCACAGACTGAAGATATAGACTAATAGGACAATTGCAAGACGAGGTCAACGTAGTGTATTGCTGAAAATGAGCGGAGCCTTCAACATCACGTCACTAGACGCACTTTGCACTGTGATGGGGACTTGTCCCACAGACATAACAATACTTTATAGAGCTGCACTTTACTGACTTGAGAAGGACAGTCTCGATAGTAACCGAGGTTACAGGTACCAATATTATAAACAAAACACATATGAAGCAATAGCGGATCCAGACATGGCAGAGAGAGTGGGAGGCATACAACGAGGGTCGCCAAGTACACTTTTTCTTCCCTGGCGTACGTGAAAGATTGCAACTGAAGCGTGTCGACCCAAATTGAGTGAAGGTCCAATTCCTGACAGGCCACGAGCCGCATCTGGTACATTTAAACTGCATGCGACTAACTAACGATGACGTATGCGTTTTCGGAGAAACTGGGATACCACAACATGTCAGGCTACAATGCAACACGCTATCACATGTGAAACCAATAGAGAACGAAAACGGAAATGCCTATGGCTTGGGCCTCCCGTCGGGTAGACCGTTCGCCTGGTGCAAGTCTTTCTAGTTGACACCACTTCGGCGATTTGAGTGTGGATGTGGATGAAATAATGATGATAAGGACAACACAACACCCAAGTCCGGAGCGGAGAAAATCTCCGTCCCAGCCGGGAATCGAACCCGGTCCGTTAGGTATGACATTCTGTCGCGCTAACCACTCAGTTACCAGGGGCGGACAGAACGACATTGAAATTCCTAGAAAAATACGAAGTCCCAATGAATGAAACACAATAAATGGCATAGTCGATAATGAGTCGAACACTACACGAAGAAAACTATTGAGAAAACCCGTTAGGAAGGAGGCGCACACAAGAACAAACAAACCACATGGGAGGACTCAAGCACAATCACAGATTTCAAAACCGAGGTAGGAACTAACACACAAGTGAACATGACTCAGAAGCGATCAACACGCAAGAGATCCAGACCAGCAACACATAACATAGCATGCCATAACACATGACATAACAGAACGTACCCGGGTTCTCTGCCTCGTGATTACTGGGTGTTGTGTGATGTGCTTAGGTTAGTTAGGTATAAGTAGTTCTAAGTTCTAGGGGACTGATGACCATAGATGTTAACTCACATAGTGCTCAGAGCCATTTGAACCATTTGAACACAACGCAAGGAATGTAAAAATAGGACGATTTAACAGTGGGAAAACTTTGTGTGGATTGACGAATCACCGTACACAATGCGGCGATCCGATGGGAGGGTGTGGGTATGCTGAATGCCCGGTAAACGTCGTCTGCCAGCGTGTATAGTGCCAACAGTAAAATTCGGAACCGTTGGTATGGTGTGGTCGTGTTTTCCATGGAGGGGGCTTGCATCCCTTGCCGTTTTGCGTGGTACTATCTCAGCACAGGCCTACAGATCATAGTGCACAGCTTGTTACAGTACATGACATAGCTCCATGCAGTATAATAAATCAGACTTTCAAAGCAGTGCGTTCAATTAACAATATAAATACTGCAAACTTTAGGGAAAGCCTACAGCAGCTAGACTGGGATGAAGTGTATAAGGAACCCGATGCAAACTTGAAATATAACTTATTTCACAATACATTTTTAAGGGTATTTGAAAATTGTTTTCCCAAGAAAATAGTTAAACATAATTCCAAGAAAACATATAAAAAACCTTGGCTAACTAAAGGAATAAGAATATCTTGCAACCGCAAAAGAGAACTGTATCTAACAGCAAGATGGAGTACTGACCCCGAAATTGTTCAATATTATAAAAACTATTGTGCGGTACTAAGAAAAGTTATTAAAAAGTCCAGAAGCATGTGTATCATGTCTGAGATCAGTAACTCTGATAATAAAATTAAAGCAATTTGGAATATTATTGAAAGGGAAACAGGGCAACCAAGAGCACAGGAAGACTTTAGTGCAATAAAATTGAATGACAAGTGCACTAACAAACAATCAGAAATTGAAAATATTTTGAATAATCATTTTTTAAATGTTGTGGAGAAAATAGGATCTAGATCTTCACTAGAAGAGGCAAGGCTATTAATAGAAGAGGCCATACCTGCACAGTTTGAAACAGCTGTAATTCCACCAACCTCTCCCTCTGAAATCAGTAAAATAATAAACTCACTGAAAAGTAAAAGCTCTTACGGAATTGATGGCATTTCCAGCAAAGTACTTAAAGCTTGTTCCCCACAGATAAGTAGAATTCTCAGCCACGTATGTAATAGCTCTTTGGAGCAGGGTGTTTTCCCTGATAGACTGAAATATGCCATTGTAAAACCATTGCATAAAAAGGGGGATATGTCGGATGTCAACAACTACCGCCCAATCTCTCTTCTGACAGCTCTATCAAAAATTTTTGAGAAAGTAATGTATTCAAGAGTAGCCTCCCATATTTGTAAAAATAAAGTACTAACAAAATGTCAGTTTGGTTTTCAGAAAGGCTTTTCAACAGAAAATGCTATATATGCTTTCACTGATCAAATATTAAATGCTCTGAATAACCGGACATCACCCATTGGTATTTTTTGTGATCTCTCAAAGGCCTTTGATTGTGTAAATCATGGAATTCTTTTAGATAAGCTAAATCATTATGGTTTGAGTGGGGCAGTGCACAAATGGTTTAATTCATACTTAACTGGAAGAATGCAGAAAGTTGAAATAAGTGGTTCGTGTAATGTTAAAACAGCTGATTCCTCAAACTGGGGTGCTATCAAGCACGGGGTCCCACAGGGTTCGGTCTTAGGTCCTTTACTGTTCTTGATATACATTAATGACTTACCATTCCACATTGATGAAGATGCAAAGTTAGTTCTTTTTGCTGATGATACAAGTATAGTAATAACATCCAAAAACCAAGAACTAAGTGATGTAATTGTAAATGATGTTTTTCACAAAATTATTAAGTGGTTCTGAGCAAACGGACTCTCTTTAAATTTTGATAAAACACAGTATATACAGTTCCGTACAGTAAATGGCACAACTCCAGTAATAAATATAGAATTTGAACAGAAGTCTGTAGCTAAGGTAGAATTTTCAAAATTTTTAGGTGTGTCCATTGATGAGAGGTTAAACTGGAAGCAACACATTGATGGTCTGCTGAAACGTCTGAGTTCAGCTACGTATGCTATTAGGGTTATTGCAAATTTTGGTGATAAGAATCTCAGTAAATTAGCTTACTATGCCTACTTTCATTCACTGCTTTCGTATGGCATCATATTCTGGGGTAATTCATCGTTGAGTAGAAAAGTATTCATTGCACAAAAACGTGTAATCAGAATAATTGCTGGAGCCCACCCACGGTCATCCTGCAGACATCTATTTAAGGATCTAGGGATCCTCACAGTAACCTCACAGTATATATATTCCCTTATGAAATTTGTTGATAATAATCCAACCCATTTCAAAAGTAATAGCAGTGTGCATACCTATAACACCAGGAGAAAGGATGATCTTCACTATGCAGGGTTAAATCTGACTTTGGCACAGAAAGGGGTAAATTATGCTGCCACAAAAGTCTTTGGGCACCTACCAAACAGCATCAAAAGCCTGACAGATAGCCAACTAACATTTAAAAATAAATTAAAAGAATTTCTAGATGACAACTCCTTCTACTCATTGGCTGAATTTTTAGATATAAAGTAAGTAAAAAAAAAAAAAAAAAAAAAAAAAAAAAAAAAAACTTAATCATTAGTGTCATGCAATATTTTGTGTAATGTAATTTCTTGTACAGACATCTTTTATTAACCTGACACGTTCCACATCATTACGAAGTGTCGTATTCATGATCTATGGAACAAGTATTAATCTAATCTAATCTAATCTACATTGATGTCTTAAGCGCCTTCTTGCTACCCACTGTTCGAGATCAATTCGGGGACGGCGACTGATCTTTCAACACGACCGAGCACGAGTTCATAATGCACGCCCAGTGTCGGAGTGGTTGCACGACAATAACATCCCCATAATGGGCAGACCTGCAATAGGGTCCTGACCTGAATCCTATGGAAAACGTCTGTGATGTTTTGGAACGCTGACTTCGTGCCAGGCCTCACCGACCGACATCGATACCTCAGTGCAGCACTCCGTGAATAATGGTCTGGCTTTCCCTAAGAAACATTCGAGCACCTGATTGAACGTATGATTGCGAGAGTGGAAGCTGTCATCAAGGCTAAGGGTGGGCCAACACCATATTGAATTCCAGCATTACCGATGGAGGGTGCCACGAACTTGTGAGTCATTTTCAGCCAGATGTCCCGATACTTACGATCGCATAGTGTATATCTATTTCACTGCTACTTCTCGCACTAGGCTTGGCAGATACTATTTATCTGATAGGATGTGTGACATGATTTTGACTGTCGATGTCAGACCCTCAGCTTCACTGACCACTGTGTGGTGACTGTTACTTTAAATGACACGCGACAGTAGGTGAAATTGTTTCTATCACCCTGGATGCTGAATATGGCTCACTTCGAGGATATTTCTCTCGATGACGTGAGGCGGGAAGTGTGATATCGTAGTCTCTGTTCAACTGCGCGATACGCCTCTGCCGGCCGCGGTGGCCGTGCGGTTCTGGCGCTGCAGCCCGGAACCGCGGAACTGCTACAGTCGCAGGTTCGAATCCTGCCTCGGGCTTAGGTTAGTTCTAAGTTCTAGGGGACTTATGACCTAAGATGTTGAGTCCCATAGTGTTGAGAACCATTTGAACCACTTTTTGATACGCCTCTATTTTGGAATGGGGGGATCAGCTGGCAGAGCTGAGGCTAAGACAAACGTTTATACGATCTGAGCTGATAGGGTGCGAGAGTTTCGGAGGAGGCAAGAATTGTACTATTCTGTCTTATGTGATCTTTATGAAATGCGCATCAGGTTCCACTACGGAATGCAGAGATCAGGCGTGTAAAGGCGCAATAGTAACGGTTGATGCAGCTTCAAACGGAAGGGGTAATGATGCGATCCAAACCACGCTCCATTGCAGCAGATGAATTGACATCTTTACGTCATGTAATTCGACATCAGGCACATCGTCGACGTTCGTGTATCACGTTTGTCAAGACAGATGACGGTAAAGTTGTAATGGTACAAAACGGCATATTGCATGCTCTGCGCCAGTACTATGTTGGCCTGTATGACGTACCCGTTCCTGTTGACACGTTATCCGATTTATTTATTAGGGCTATCGATACACCTGCTCATAATGCTGCGTTCTTAGAATCATTTCAACGTGACGATATCTATGACCTTATTGTTAGACCGCCTTCTTGCAAGTTACCAGGGTTGGATGGACTGTCTAAAGAGTTTCATGTGCGTTTCTGGCCTTTGTTGGGCACTACTTTTACTTTCCTTTTGGACAACATTTTAAAAATGTGTGTCTGTACCTGACTCTTTTAAAGTTGTCAAAATTGTGTCAATTCCTATAAGGTCTGGTGACGCAGCAACTGATAAATTTCGCCCGATTACCTTATTAAATTTTAATTATAAGAATGTGGTGAATGCGACAAATAGACGGCTGTCTACGTTGCTGGGGAAAGTTGTTGATGACCCTCAAAGCTGTATTTCTGATCAGACTGTTCTGACCCCGGTAGATGAATTTCGTGATGTCATATCGGTAGCCGCTCTTACGTCTGTCCCTGGCAGCCTGGGATTTTTGAATTTTGAGAAAGCGTTCGACTGTGACAGTCAAGGCTTCCTGTTGCAGGTACTGGAAGCAGTTGGGTTCACAATTGACGTTTGCAGGATCTCGTATCATTTATTTACGGTTATCCTAGCATCGGTGGCTGTCACTGGCCATCTGACACCCCCTGTTACCTTCTCACAGGAAAGTTCTCTTTCCATGTCACAGTTTGTCTCACTTTAGTCCCTTCTTCGAAGAATCGTCACTCAGTTACAGGGATGGACACTCGTGGGGAGAGACAATCTCAATGTGCTCATAAGAGGATGATGTCACTGCGTTACTCCGTTCTCCCTCTGCGATTCCATTGTTTACGATTGATGTCTTTTGCCTCGTAATGGTACCCGCATCAACAAATGCAAATGTAGATTAATGAAATTACAGCGTTGTGATAAAGTTGTCATTTCATGGGTGACGTTGGTCGGTAGACATAAATCTTTGTGTGTCATAAATGGCCGTTCTCCTCTCTGAGTGGCTACACTTAATTGAAACTCTGTTACGGAGAAGATACAAGGAGCAATCCTGGAACTTGAACGGCGTTCCCTTAACGAGCTCCAGGAACTTCGAATTCTGGATAGCTATGTTTTGTACAAAGCGTATTACATCGCTAAGGTGTCCAGTCGTTTTTTTTATGGAAGTATCACATTTTCAGACTACGATACGAGGTGGTGGCGTGTTCGTGTTCTCTCTGGGCTTGGCACTTTCCGATATTCAAAGGGAAGCATCCGTGTTGTTTGCTCGCTGCACCGTGTTTACTGTCTCTCATGCAATCCACACATTCACACCTCGATTATTTTACTGTTTGCGGAGGGGCAGTCTTGATCCGCCTATCGGAGTTGGCCAAGTAATCTTCCAGTTAAAACAAATGCATGTATTTTAAATTGCTGTCAGTTATTTGGGAGCTGATATTCTGCAGGGGCAGCATCTAACTACCACAGTTTTGTTAATGAGGTGGAGAGCGACTGACTGTACGGCCGCGTTTGAACGGACATCAGCGCAAACTTCTCGGAAGACGGTCGTGTTTCATCGTAGCTTTCCTCTTTAACCAACGGCGGTTGCATCCTCGTGCTATCACGCGGCAGACACTCTGTTGCCCACCGGTGAGCGCCTATTTCGTACTGGCCCTTGCCTAGCGGATCGGTGTAGTTCGTGTCCCACCATCGACACGCTACAACACGTTACAGATTTACCTGTCAAGGACACGAACAGAACTGACACTGGCTTAAAAAACTATTAGCATTTCTAACTCGATCTGATGTGACTGCCTTTCCAGCTGATATCCTGTTGCACCCAGACTCCGCCTACGTTTCCGATAGGTAAGTGAAATGTCACTTACATTGTAGACGGAGGGGGCGATAGTGACCCATTTGCCTTTCACCACTATATGGCCGCTATGTATTGGAAGTATTTGTGCCTGCCAAGGTATCGCGACTTATTCTCCAGCTGCTGACGGGTGTTGATATATATCAACAGGTACAGGTTAAAATGAGTGCCCCGTCAGATACTCGAACTGAGGAACTCCTGTTTACATGGCAGACGCTCTATTCATCTGAGCCACCGAGGGCACACACGATACCGCGACTGCAGGGACTATCTCGCTCACGCATCCCGCGAGACCCACATGTCCGAAAGAACAGACATAATATCCAGGTAAGTACATAGTTCTGGCAACAGCGGCCACGACCTTCCTCTTCTGTCCGAATGCACACATATTACCCGAACTCTTACGTGACTTGGTAAGAACGTCTTCCACGAGTAATGAGTGTGTTGGGTAGGGACACTACGAATGTAGTGTGTGGACATATAAGAAGAGAATGTAGGTTTCGCGGAAGGCATGCGTGAGATAGTCCCCGCAGTGACAGTATCCTTTGTGGCCTCGGTGGCTTAGATGGATAGAACGTCTGTCGTGTAGCCAGGGGTCCCAGGTTCGAGGCCCGGTCGGGGTAAAGATTTTCACCTTTCGCCGTTGATGTATATCAGTTCCCGTCAGCAGCTGAAGGTATTAATATGTAATTCTAATTTCGTTCTAGACGGCTGCAGGTCATATTCATATAAGTATATATTCTCCAGTATGTTGTACCTTGTATCTCGTCGTGAAGGTGTAGGTTGTCAAGCAGTCCTTGTGGTATTCTGCTCATGGTCACTTTTCAAGAGTATTGCTACGCAGCTTATTTCATTTTTATGGCCCTGTTTGCCTTGTCTTTCTTTTTAAATTAACAGAAAGAAAATATAACAAAAATTTACTGCAGGTAACGACTTTTTTTTTAAGTGGCGGAAGCCCTGTGGAACGAACTCTGGTCTTTTTTTGCGTTGCAAGCTGTAAGGATTCAAAAAAGAAAAAAAGTATAAGAAAAAGAAAAAAATTGGAAAAAAGGTCAGTCCTGTGTGTAGGACCAGCACAGCGAAAGGCGTCGGGGATGAGGGTGGAGGGGGAAACATCGTGGCCAGGCCTTGGTATTCGAATCCTGACCGCCTTATCGCCGCCCAGCCTGAAGCTTACTGTCCTTTCCTGCCAATACAAGCGTTTCCTTTATTATAAAAGGAGCAGTAAAGGGCGTGCCTGGAAACCAAGGGCACGCGGTTCACCAGTCTTTCGGTCACCCTTTTAACCTTGCTTTGACATCTCAACGATGTGAATACTCGCCATAAACCACTCACAGTTGGGATTCTTCCTCAAAGTCCCCCTTCACTAGCTGGATAATTGGGTCAGGTTAGCGCCACACAAATCACCGAAGTGGCGTGCCGTAGAAAGAAAGGGGGGTTGAGTCTTTGATTAGTAATTAAAATATCATCGGTCCCGGGTTAGAACCCTGTCATCGCTATAATTTCGAAGAAAAATCATCGGTAATGACGGCCGAACACTTCTGGCATAATAAGCCACAAAGGTTTGGTGCACTCTCTTACCCTTGGGATGGGAAACTGCCCCTAAACGTGGAAGAGTGGGCAATGATCGATGGCAAGAGGATGCAGAAGGCAATGCCACCCATTGCATTAAAGACACATAATGTGTATCCACAGAACAGGTGGCCTGTAGTTTAAGATTTGTCATTGAGACGTGGTAAAAATTACTGTTTTGAAGAGCGCGCCGCAGCGCGTAGTGTGAAGCAGTCGCCCTCCGTTTCTGGCGTTGGCGCCGCTGTGGCAATCGCAGCTTTGGTGTCTCCCTCTGGTGGGAAAGGGGAAAGGTTGCCTGTTCACGTGCATTTAAGGGGCGCTATGAGCTCGCCAGTCGGTCAGTCTGGGTCAGTCTCTCGTCCGTAGCTTGCTAGTCTGTCTCTCGTCCGCATTTGTTAGACAGTTAGGGTCTGTCTGTCGTTCGGAGTGCTAGTATGTCTGTCGTTCGGATAAACCTTTAAAGCCGGTAACATGAGTCTTTCCACTCCGCCAGTAAGAGAACTCGGAAAGTGGTCGCCCGGTCGGGGCATATTTCCTGCATCTGAGTCTGCGCGTTAGGCCATCAATCTGCTCGAATTCGCTCAGGCGATGGTCGTTGGCGGTTGGATCGATCGGTGGGTCGGTCGCGCACTGAGACACAAGATGACTCGTCTGTCTTGAGCGTCGGAGCATGTGAGGTCGCCACGTGAGTCAGTGGCCCGCGGCGTATAGCGAGGGGTAGTGACTTCGCGTTCGACACGAGAGCAACAGGAGTCAACCCTCGACATCATCGTGGCCGGTGCGAGCTGCGACGCCGTGAACCGGGAGATCGGCGCGCATTCCTGCGTCCGTTGAAGCGACTGGCAGCGGACGGTTCGGGAGAGCGATTTGGGGGTGCTGCGCCAGGTCTTCTCGAGAAATATCAGTTTATCAGAAGTTAAGTGATTGGTACATGTTGTTTGATTTACTCTTGTTGAATTCTACTTGTTTTCTTGGTGAGGTCAGCAGCCGTTTTGCTTTGGGGTCGTCCCACCATTCTCCTCTTCTTGCCCAGCCGCGGGAAGATGGTTGTTTATAAATTGGGTGGTGTGGAGTAAGGGCGGGTTAGAGCAACCTGCGGTTCGGGTTGTTCGGTAATATCCCTATCAATCTACCGTACGTTAGTAGCTGCCTCTGTCATGTTTGTCGGATTTGGTGTGTTAACGAATTTATTGCTTGGAGTGTAACGGCCTAATATGTGTAATATGTTTTGATCTTTGGAAACTTTTATGTTATTGCCCATGATCTCGAGTGGATGTCTCCGTGTACTGTAGAGCATCTTAATTATTGTTTGGCCTACCTTGTAGAATTTTATATGAGATTGCATTACGTGGGCTTTTATTTAAATGATCACTTTAGTATATAAAGTTGCCACCCTTTCACTATAAGACTTTTCTTAGAAGTTAAAATCAAGTTGCACATTCAGTGTCAAGGTTAATACTTTAATTTTAGTGTTTTGTACCATTCCCATCCGTCCTACGGGGTGCACAGTTTTTGTGCTTGTGTGAATTGTTAAAACTTTTACTTTAAGGTAATCTGGTGTGTTGCAGATTTGCACCAGTGTAGTCATTCAGAGGCTGTTGTGAGCGGTCGTAACTACGGCCGTGTCAAAAGGGAGCGGCAAGGTTCTCTACCCGAAAGCTCATACAGTCAAAACTTGTTTCTTTCTGCCTCTGAATAAATTGTAACTTTAATATTTAGAGGGTGCTTTTGGTTATAATTTTAAATCTGTTTCTTTTTTTAAAAAATTGCTTTTAGGCACTATTTAGGTGAATAAAATTCCCATTTTTAAAAAGGAATTTGGTTATGATTTCATCAGTTACTCCCTGGCCACTACTTCCATGCTAGTAAAGAAAATAAATTCTTAAGAATATTCTTTGAAAATAAATCACGCTTCAGTCATGATGATCTCTCCATTGGCATAAAGATTTTGGACTAGCCCCCATTCGGATCTGTGGCAGAGGACTACCGTGGGCAAGGTGATCATGAGAAGGAGATGGAAAGCAACGAAAGGATAACGCTCTACGAGTCGGGGTGTGGAATGTCACAAGTTTGAAAATGGTAGGGAAGCTAGAAAACCTGAAAACGGAAATGATAAGGCTCAGTCTGTGTACAGTGGGGGGTCAGTGAAGTGAAATGAAAGAAGACAAGGATTTCTGGTCAGATGAGTATAGCAGCAGAAAATGGTACAAGGGGAGTAGGATTTATTATGAACTGGAAAGCAGGGCAGGATGTGAATTCTGTGAACAGTTCAGTGATAGAGTTATTCTCATGAGAATCGACGGAAAAGCAACACCGACAACGATAGTTCAGGTATACCTGTCGACGGCACAAGAGAAGGTATATGAGGATACTGAACGGGTAATCTAATAGTCGTGCGGAACTGGAATGCGGCTCTAGGGGAAGGAGTAGAAAACAAACGTCACCGGAGAATATGAGATTGTTACAAGGGATGTGAGAGAAGAAATACTAATTTTCTACAACAAATTACAGCTAGTAATTGCGAATAATATGTTCAATAATCACAAGAGGAGAAGGCATCCTTGGTTAATCTCGGTCAGGCAGAGATTCCGAAGTCAGATACTAGGTTGTAAGGCGAACCCAGCAACAGATATACACTGAGATCACAATATAATAGTGATGAAATTATGGTGAAGTTAAGACATTAGCAAGGAAGAATCAATTTGCAAAGAAGTACAATACGAAACAACAATGAAATCAAAAGATACCCTTGAAGGTCTGAGGCTATAGATACTGCGATAAGGAATAGCAGGCTGTTCAGCTGAAGAGAAATGGACGTCTCTTAAGGGGTCAACCACGGAAGTTGAAAAGAAAAACTCAGGCATAAAGAAGATCATTGACGAAAGACGATAGGTATCAGGAGAAATACTTCAGTTAATTAATTTTAATTTTAATTTTAATAATGAACAGCCTCAGTTGCACCGTTTACCTAGAATTTACTTAGGTTTCAGTCGGAATACCCCAACCTTCTTCAGAATAACAGTATCTATCGTCAAGCTAAAACCACATCTCCATAAATTATCGTCAGACTGTAAAACTTGCACTGCCTCGGCCTCACTTTGCGGAAGCCACGAGTGCTGAAGTCGCGAAGTGGGGCCGAGGCAGTGCCAGATAAGTTTTACAGAGTGACAAGGAGATGTGGTTTTATCTTGACGATAGATACTGTTATTCTGAAGAAGGTTGGGTTATCCCGACTGAAACCTAGGTAAATTCTAGGTAAACGGTGCAACTGAGGCTGTTCATAATTAAAATTAATATTCATATAGTTGCTGACAGGGCCGCGAAATGTTGAAGATATTTAACTTCAGTTAGTCGACGAAAGAAGGAAGTACAAAAATGTCCACGGAAATTCATAGATACGGAAACACGAGTTACTTAGTAATGAAACAATTAGGAAGAAGTGCAGGGGAGCTAAGGCGAAATGGCTGCTAGAAAAATTTAAGGAAATAGAAAAAGAAATGACTGTCGAAGAATTGTCTCACTAAATAGAAAAATCAAAACAGACTTCGGTGAAACTAAAAGCAACGGTGGTAGCATTAAGAGTGAAATGGGGCTTCCATTGTTAAATACAGAGGAGACAGCGGGTAGGTGAAAATAATACATTGAAGGCCTCAATGAGGGTGAAGACTTGTCTGATGACGTCACAGAAGGAGAAAGAAGAGTCGCCATAGAAGGGATAGGGAATCCAGTACTAGAATTTAAAAGGGCTTTGGTAGATTTAAGATCGAATAAGCCCCCCCCCCCCGCCCCCCCCCCCCCCCCCCCCCATGAACCATGGACCTTGCCATTGGTGGGGAGGCTCGCGTGCCTCAGCGATACAGATAGCCGTACCGTAACTGCAACCACAACGGAGGGGTACGTGTTGAAAGGCCCTCCTGAAGAGGGGCTGCAGCCTTTTCAGACTGATCTGGCCTTGTAACACTAACCAAAACGGCCTTGCGTGCTTGTACTGCGAACGGCTGAAAGCAAGGGGAAACTACAGCCGTAATTTTTCCCGAGGGCTTGGAAATTTACTGTATGGTTAAATGATGATGGCGTCCTCTTCGGTAAAATATTCCGGAGGCAAAGTAGCCCCCATTCGGATCTCCGGGCGGGGACAACTCAAGAGGACGTGATTATCGGGAGAAAGAAAGCTGGCGTTCTACGGATCGGAGCGTGAAATGTCAGATCCCTTAATCGGGAAGGTAGGCTAGAAAATTTAAAAAGGGACATGGATAGTTTAAAGTTGAATATAGTGGGAATTAGTGAAGTTCGGTGGCAGGACGAACAAGACTTTTGGTCAGGTGAATACAGGGTTATAAACACAAAATCAAATAGGGGTACTGCAGGAGTAGGTTTAATCATGAATAAAAAATAGGAGTGCGGGTGAGCTACTTCAAGCAGCATAGTGAGCGCATTATTGTGGCCAAGATAGACATGAAGCCCAAGCCTACTACAGTAGTAAAAGTTCATATGCCAACTAGCTCTGTAGACGACGAAGAAATTGATGAAATGTATGATGAGATAAAAGCAATTATTCAGATAGTGAAGGGAAACGAATATTTAATAGTCATGGGTGACTGGAATTCGAGAGTAGGAAAAGGGAGAGAAGGAAACATAGTAGGTGAATATGGATTGGGGGTAAGAAATGACAGAGGAAGCTTCCTGGTAGAATTTTGCACAGAGCACAACTTAATCATAGCTAACACTTGGTTCAAGAATCATGAAAGAAGGTTGTATACATGGAAGGATCCTGGAATTACTAGAAGGTATCAAATAGATTATATAATGGTAAGACAGAGATTTAGGAACCAGGTTTTATATTGTAAGACATTTCCAGGGGCAGATGTGGATTCTGACCACATTCTATTGGTATTGAACAGTAGATAGGATATAAGATTAACATCAACAAAAGCAAAACGAGGATTATGGAATGTAGTCGAATTAAGTCGGGTGATGCTCAGGGAATTAGATTAGGAAATGAGATACTTAAAGTAGTAAAGGAGTTTCGCTATTTGGGGAGCAAAATAACTGATGATGGTCGAAGTAGAGAGGATATAAAATGTAAACTGGCAATAGCAAGGAAAGGGTTTCTAAAGAAGAGAAATTCCTTAATATCGAGTATAGATTTAACTGTCAGGAAGTCGTTTCTGAAATTATTTGTATGGAGTGTAGCCTTGTATGGAAGTGAAACATGGACGATAAATAGTTTGGACAAGAAGAGAATAGAAGCTTTCGAAATGTGGTGCTACAAAAGAATGCTGAAGATTAGAAGGGTAGATCACATAACTAATGAGGAGGTATTGAATAGAATTGGGAAGAAGAGGATTTTGTGGCACAACTTGACTAAAAGAAGGGATCGGTTGTTAGGACATGTTCTGAGGCATCAAGGGATCACCAATTTAGTATTGGAGGGCAGTGTGGAGGGTAAAAATCGCAGAGGGAGACCGAAAGATGAATACTCTAAGCAGATTCAGAAGGATATAGGTTGCAGTAGGTATTGGGAGATGAAGGAGCTTGCACAGGGTAGAGTAGCATGGAGAGCTGCATCAAACCAGTCTCAGGGCTGAAGACCACAAGAACAACAAGGCTGAAGGGACAGACAACTTACCATCAGCATTTCTAAAATCATGGGGAGAAGTGGTGACAAAACGACTGCTCACGTTGCTTTGTGGAATGTATGAGTCTGGCGATATACTATCTGACTTTCGGAAAAAGCATCATACACACAATATCAATGATTGTAAGAGCTGACAAGTGGAAGAATTATCCCTCATCAGTTTAACAGCTCACGCATCCACGTTTCTGAGGAAAATAATGTGCAGAAGAATGGAAAAGAAAATAGAAGACCTGTTAGATGACGATCATTTTGGCTTTGGGAATGTACATTTGGAGCACAGCCTTATACAGTAGTGATACATGAACTGTGGGAAAAACGGAATAGAAGAAACCCGAAGCATTTGAGATGTGACGCTGCAGAAGAATCCTGAAAATTAGGTGGACTGGTAACGTAAGGAATGAAGAGGTTCTCCGGAGAATCGGCGAGAGAAGGAGTATACGGAAGACACTGACAAGAAAGAGGGACAGCATGATAGGACATATGTTGAGACGTCACGGAATAATTTACATGGTACTAGTCGGAGCTGTAGAGGATAAAAAGTGTAGAGGGAGACAGAGATTAGAATATATCCAGCAAATAATTGAGAACGTAGGTTGTAATTGCTACTCTGAGGTGTAGATGTTAGCACAGGATGGAATTCGTGGAAAGTACTGCAACAGTATGAATTATGAATAAATCTGTTTCTCACTCTTTCTTTCTTTTCTGAGAAATAGTTGAAAATATATATATATATATATATATATATATATATATATATATATATATATATCGATTTTTAGTTAACCTCAAAATTCGTTAAGGGTACTTGATTTTAGTATTCATGCGATGCAATCAAAATTAACTTGTATATGTAACTTTGATGTTAAGACAGTTATTTGGATCATTTGTTGTGAGATTTTTGAAGTAATAATGTTCTTATGTCTAAAGTCGTTAAATAACAACTTACCCCAACTTGGGGCAAATTGTTAATCAGCTGTGGTAGGTTGTTACCATATTTTTAAAGCTATTATTTGTGAAATAAGTAAAAATAAATGATTAAACCATGTCTGTATATTTAAGTAATAATCAGCAATGTCGTACGAATCATCAGGTAAACATTTGTTTGTTATATGATAAGTAACTATAATTAGTAGTTAAAGAGTTATTAACCCTTTAGTAATTAACAGCTTATCAAATAACTTGTAACTACTCAGCCTTGATAATTCAGTCTTCAATCATGTAGGCCTTGTCTTAGGCTGAAAATTATCATATTGCCGTTATAGGCAGAAAAAATACATGCTTATAATTAATTAATGATCAGAAGATATATCACAATCACAGTTCGGTCTTAGGTAGGTTAAAAAGGATTGATTCTGCCTACATCTGGAATGGGCCCAGTTCTTACATTCTTGAGACTGAAACCATTCTTCCTCAGAAAGTGAATTAGAGTAACTGCCACAGCACACTAGACAATAATACTCTAAAACTGTCCTCTTCACTATCAGACCTTTCGCTACTCGATTGTAAAAGGTATCGTTTAACAGACTTGCTCCTCGCCTGGCCTTTCCCATTTCCTTGTGTTGTTTTACCATTCCCTTTGCCTTTATTTTTTCTCTCTTTTTCATTGTTGATGTTGATATTCCTTTTACTGCTTTGCTCTTCTGCTAAGGGTGTTTTACTGGAGTATCGGTTAAAATAGCGGATTTTCTAAGACATCTTTTGTTTGTTCCATTCTTTGGCGGTGCCTTCGGAAAGGAATGTACTGATTTTGGAGAGAAAGGATATTGATCTCCGAGTTGTTCTTCTATGACACCAGAAGATACTGGCAGATTAACAACCCCTGATGGCCCTGGCGCATCAACGATTTGTGTTGCATCTGTGCTACTATTTACAGTTTCAGATGCATCAGTGTCTATGCAAGTAACAGTTGTAAGTAGGATGTTTAGGTTTTTTTTATTGGTAACGCCGCCGCCACGTAGCGCTCTGTATGAAAATCACTGGCTGTGCTGTGTGCAGTCTGTGGGTAGTTTGCATTGTTGTCTGCCATTGTAGTGTTGGGCAGCGGCAGCTGGATGCTAACAGCGCGTAGCGTTGCGGAATTGGAGGTGAGCCACCAGCGGTGATGGACGTGGGGAGAGAGATGACGGAATTTTGAAATTTGTAAGAATTGGTGTCATGAACTGATATATATATATATATATTATGACAATAAAGGTAAATACATTGTTTGTTCTGTATTAAAATCTTTCATTTGCTAACTGTGCCTATCAGTAGTTAATGACTTCCGCAGTTTGAAACTTTTAGTTAGCTGGCAGTAGTGGCGCTCGCTGTATTGCAGTACTTCGAGTAACGAAGATTTTTGTGGGGTAAGTGATTTGTGAAACATATAGATTAATGTTAGTCAGGGCCATTCTCTTGTAGGGATTACTGAAAGTCAGATTGCGTTGCGCTAAAAAAATATTGTGTGTCAGTTTAAGCACAATCGGGTATAATTGTTCTAAGGGGACGTTTCACAGTCTCTGATACTGCTTCCGACCTGTTGGTGATGACGTCATGTGAAAGGCCTAAAGCCACATCTGATGCTTTTACTAAAGCTAAAAGCGATCCGTAACGTACGATGGAGCATAGTCGTTTTGTGGGAAAAACGTTGGGATGATAAGGCCAAATGCCAGCTTTGCCGAAAGCGCTCATTACGTTTATGGGAGAGACTGCACAAGGTAGCGCGTACCTAACAATTTCTGGGATCTCATACATCGACATTGTCTTGCAGAATTATTGCGTAGCCAATTGTCCTGAGCCTTTGCGCAATAGCTTTTGAAAGGTGCATTTACTCCAGCATACAATGTCTGCAGGCGGTGTGTACGATGAGGCTGGAATGACAGCATTATAATGGAGTTAGATTTCGCATTTTACACCACACTGCTATCAGTATGAGATTGGTGATTATCGAGCAACAAAAAATTGGATCTGCAGGTGATGATTTAGTATGTATGATAAAATGATCCATATATTTCACGAACTCCATAGCTGTCATCCATCATGAACAGTTTTCTGCGCTGATAGATTCTGGTGGTCCTCCTTTTATAAACAAATCCTTGTATTTAAGGCTTGGGAAAATAAACATGAGAGGAACTGCATGACCCCCGAGTCCTCGCTGACTCGTAGCGACGACACCAGCTCTGGGGCGCACAATCTTGCTAGCGCAGCGCCGCGTGCTGTGACGTAGCGGAGGAATGCCCTTACTTCGTACTTTGGCCGAGCGTGGCTGGTGGCGCCCGGCTTACCGGCCGGCTCGGCGGCGGTCAGCAGGAGGCTCCGGGTTGGAGTCCAGGCGCTGTCGGCACGAGAGGCGTTCTCGTAGTGTGGAGTGTTCTCTATCCCACCCCGTCTTCTTCCCTACTCATCGTGGTGGCTCGTCCGCGATGGACGGGCGGAATGGGCTGCAGTCCCCCACCGTCGTCGGCTCACCTGCTTGTGACAGCGGATGCGCAGGGCCTACGCCCCGCACGATCTCGACAACAGCTCACTGATGTGGTCAGCATTGGCGGCGAGCGAGTCTGCCGTGATGTCTGCTAATCCTGGCTTGATGATTGATAGCGGCAGCAGGGAGGACCAGAGCTGGTACTGTCCCCCCACGTCTGCTGCTGGATGGGCCGCCCTTACTGCAACATCTCCTTAATAAAGATTAACATGTCGATCACCGAGCTGAGCGCTACGCAGCGACTCAGTACACATCTACCTGCAAGTCTAACTGCGAGTGAGTGTGAGTCCCTTGTTGCTATCTAGCTGGCGTAATTAAAGGAAGCACCAGCGACGTCCTGACGTCATGCTCGTTTGTAATGAATGCATTCATTCCACTTATACTGCTGATTAATCTGTCGTACTCACCCCTTAGGTGTTCTTGCGTCAGAGTGACATGTTGTTACGACAGACTTACGCGAAGTTGTGAAATGCAGTACAGCTGACGCTATACCTCTGTCTTGCACTCTACGAAAATCTCCGTCTAACATAAACCCGAGCGGTAAGCAATTCTCTCTCGCCTGTTGTGTGTAACCAGGCCATTGCCCCTGCGTGACGACACATTCCGATATATGTGCAATCCTCCTACCTCTTTGGTAACCTACTGCCTCTGGCTCTCGGCACAGGCAACGAAACTTTGACAATATTCCAAGTTTCCAACTCTTCACTATTCTGCGACACTGGAAACGCCTGTTTCACCTAAATTATATATTTTTGAAAGTGGAAATTTATATTTTTCCAACACTGTGCTCAGCTTTGTAAAAAAATTCGGTAACATTGTGTTTGTTAAATGATGTCGCCCAGCTGGCACTCATTGACACCGGTGTTCGTATTGACAGGTGAGGATGACTAATTTCATCCCACGCTCGTGGAATATTTTGAGCATTGAATTTCATGAATTTCAGTGCACATTCGTACTCTAACTTTTTGACTTTTTCTGGCACAAGAGCAAAGAAAATTGAAGCACATTGCAACAGATATTCCGCTAACTTATCTTCCTGTTCTTCAGTAAAGGCGAGTCTTACTTTTTTTGTAACCAATCGCGATATTTTCTACCCACATATTAGCTTTTTGACAAATCTGTATAAAGTCATATGACAAATATCTAATTATTTGGCAGCAGTTTTTGTTTTTCTGCCATCGTTGAGAGCTGCAATTGCTGCTTTTTGCATCAACTCCTGTGACACAGAACCTCATATTGTTTTTCTGGTATACCTCCTCTTATCAAAAGAGAAAATAATAACGATTTTTATATTCCATTTGTGGTACAAATGAAGTGAGGCAAGTTGTCCCGAATTCACAACATGCCCCAGAAAAACGGATCATCTAGCTCCATTCACACATGTTGAAATGAACGCTAGATATTGGTTACGTTACGAAACATTGGTAATACACGCACTGTGTACCAAAACAGTAGATAAATCCTTACAATAAAACACTGAAACACTAAAGGCTACTCGCTCAAGTTCGTGAGATAGATCAAAAATACCAAATACGAAAATATTTACTTACGTGAACCAGCGACGCACGTGGTGTCGTTCCGATGTTCCAGAACCACTAGCCTGTTGAGGATGGATGCCGTCGGTGCGCTGTGGCGTTTCATTTCACCACGTATTTACTTCATATTCATATCTCTTTCCCTCGCAGAGTAACTTTAATCGGAACAACTTACCTCGGTAACTTCTAGCCCGCTCTCCCCTACTTAGTTCCATTAAAATCCGAAGTTGTGTTAAAAGTGAAAGTCATAACTTTGTTTCCTTTGGCACTTGTAGATTACTGTATTCTTCGTAAGATCCTTTATCTCTTAGCAAATTCAGTTGCTAATTCTGATCACTATGCCTGATTTAGGTAAATCGTGCGAATATTAACTCTCTGTCTAGCCGCCTTTATCTACGTCAACTAGCACATTGAATTGATATTCTATGATACTGAATTCGGAACTACCACTTCTTTCTTCAATAAGTACACTGAAGCGCGAAAGAAACTGCTATAGGCATGCATATTCAAATACAGGCAGAATATGGCGCTGCGGATGACAGCATCTATACGACCAAGTGTCTGGCACAGTTGTTAGATCGATTACTGCTGCTACAATGGCAGGTTATCAAGATTTAAGTAGATTTGAAAGTGGTATTACAGTCGGTGAACGAGCGATGGGAGACAGCACTTCCGAGGTAGCGAAGAAATGGAGATTTCCCTGTACTGCCATTTCACGAATGAACTGTGCATATCACGAAAACGGTAAAACATCAAATCTCTGACGTCGCAGCTTCCGGAAAAATATCCTGCAAGAAAGGGAACTACGACGTCTTAAGAGAATCGTTCAACGAGACAGAAGTGCAACCATTATGCAAATTTCTTCAGATTTCAATGCTGGGCCATCAACAAGTTTCAGTGTGCGAACCATTCAACGAAACATCAGCAAATGGGCTTTCGGAGCCGGAGGCCACTCCTGTCCCTTGATGACTGCGCTACACGAAGCTTTACACACCGACATTGGGCTGTTGATGACTGGAAACATGTTGCCTGATCGAACGATTCTAGTTTCAAACTGTATCGAGCAGATGGACGTCAACGGGTATGAAGAGAACCTCATCAATCCATGGACCCTGCATGTCAACAGGAGACTGTTCAAAAAAATGTTCAAATGTGTGTGAAATCTTATGGGACTTAACTGCTAAGGCCATCAGTACCTAAGCTTACACAATACTTACCCTAAATTATCCTGAGAACAAACACACACACCCATGCCCGAGGGAGGACTCGAACCTCCGCCGTGATCAGCCACACGGTGTATGACTGCAGCGCCTTAGACCGGGGGACTGTTCAAGCTGGTGGGGGCTCTGTAATGATGTGGGGCGTGTGCTGTTGCAGTGATATGGGACCCCTGATACGTCTAGATACGTCCCTGAATGATGACATGTACGTAAAAAAACCTGTCTCATCACCTGCATCTATTCATGTCCATTGTGCATTCCAATGGATTTGGGCAATTCCAGCAGAACAACCCCACACGCCAGACTACCAGAATTGCTACAGAGTGGCTCCAGGAACACTCTTGGGAGTTTAAACACTTCCACTGGCCACCAACCTCCCTAGACATGAACATTATTGAGTCGGTCTGGGATGCCTTGCAACGTGCTGTTCAGATGAGATCTCAACCCCCTCGTTCTCTTACGGATTTATGGGCAGCCCTGCAGGATTCATAGTGTCGGTTCCCTCCACCATTACTTCAAACATTAGTCGATTCCATGCTACGTCGTGTTGCGGCACTTCTGTGTGCAAGCGGGAGCCTACACAATATTAGGCAAGTGTACCAATTTCTTTGGCTCTTCAGTGTATAATTTATAATGTTTTTGGAATACATCAAGTCCTGTTGATACACTTTATGTGCCTTTAATGCAGTGTTTTCCATTATCTCCTGTATCACCACAACTTTTTGATTGTTGCCGATTCTTTCGGCTGCTGAGACAGTCTCGTATCTCAAAGACAAGATGACGTGCTGAACCTCTATCCTCTCCTCTGCAGTCTTTTGACGAGGCCGTTGGCTGTATGAAGGGATCGCTAGACCGGAAGTCTTTGGTCCCTATATTTGTGGATAGTTTCAAATTCCTTACCCAAAACTTCTTTTTCTTAAGCCATCTCGCCCTACAGTTTCCCTCTACCTAGGGAAATAATTCTTTTTCATTCTTCAAACAATACATATTTAGTCTTAAAAACTAACCTCAAAAGGAAAAATCTTAGCTTTTTCGAACTAAAATGTTACTCTGAAATTAATTTTAGTCCCTAAAAACATAAATGTTCACAATTTTGAGAACTGACAATTCTTTAATTTTTTTAAATTGAATTTCTTTCTTGTTTAAGACTCAAAGTCTTCCTAATCCGATGCAGAAATAAAAGACAAATTCATCCTTCCCGACAGATTAAAATCCGTCCTATTTTAAATTTTATTTTTTTGTTCTTCTCTATAGCGGGCTTGAAAATTTTAAATTATGTTATATAGTAAGGTATTCTTGGTGTTGGTTTTCCTGTGTCTAACGTACCGTAAAATGTCGAAGGAATTTGTTAAGCGCATTTTGCAAATCATAGAGTGAATAAAACAACTTAGTAATCTCCCTATTTGGCATTTACACATTTTACATGTAAATCGTCCTTTTAAAATTGACGCCTTAGACGCCTTAAACCTCTCGCTTCGTATTTAAGGTATTAAAAAGTTGTAAAAGGATAGTCTGGACAACAGACTAATTAGTAAATAGTCATTGTCAAAAGATAATAACGTAGTCTAAGTTGGTGCACTCTAGTAGAGAGCCACTTGCCCTCGTGGGTATGAGCCCCTGTAGCGCTGGCTCTTAGTACTGGCTGTTGCCGGCGTTGGCTCGAGCCGTTTGTGCATGTTAATGACGTCAGCTCCTTGGCCGCGCCGCTTGCGGCCGTGTGCGCAACCTGATTGGCTGGCGGCTGGGCAGTTTACCTCAAGCACATTGCAAGACGCCGGAGCACGCACCTGGCGCTATCCCTGTCTTGCTGCGTCTCAAGGGCTGGAGTGCCGAAGAATTCAGCATTTATGATACAGGTTTAACGTGCTACTTGTTTATGGTACGTTATTAGTTATTCAAGAGAAACAGTGTCTGCAAAATATACACGGATGAGTCTCAGCGTTATGACCATCTGCTTAATAGCTCGTTTGGCCGTCTTTGCAACGAAATACTTCACTGATTCTGCATATCAGACATCCGACAGTTGGTTGGTAGGTCTGTGGAGCTATATGGCATTAGATGTCCACGCACAGGTCATGAACACTTTTGGCTATTAAAATTGCTACACTACGGAGATGACGTGCTACAGACGGGAAACTTAACCGACAGGAAAGAGATGCTGTGATATGCAAATCATTAGCTTTTCAGAGCATTCACACAAGGTTGCCGCCGGTGGCGACACCTACAACGTGCTGACATCAAAGTTTCCAACCGATTTCTCATACACAAACAGCAGTTGACCGGCGTTGCCTGGTGAAACGTTGTTGTGATGCCTCGTCTAAGGAGGAGAAATGCGTACCGCCATGTTTCCGTCTTTGATAAAGGTCGGATAGTAGCCTATCGCGATTGCTGTTTATCGTATCGCGACATTGCTGCTCGCGTTGGTCGAGATCCAATGACTGTTAGCAGAATATGGAATCGGCGGGTTCACGAGGGTAATACGGAACGGCCTCGTATCACTAGTAGTCAAGATGACAGGCATCTTATCCGCATGGCTGTAACGGATCGTGCAGCCACGTCAATAGATAGGGACGTTTGCAAGACCACAGCCATCTTCACGAACAGTTCGAGGACGTTTGCAGCAGCATGGACTATCAGCTCGGAGACCAGGAGCGCCTACGATTGTGTACTCAACGACGAACCTGGGTTCACGAATGGCAAAATGTCATTTTTCGGATGAATGCAGGTTCTGTTTACAGCATCATGATGGTCGCATCCGTGTTTCGCGACATCGCGGTGAACGCACATTGGAAGCGTGTATTCGTCATCACCATTGGTTACACGTCTCGGTCACCTCTTGTTCGCATTGACGGCACTTTGAACAGTGGATGTTACATTTCAGATGTGTTACGACCCGTGGCCTAACCATCATTCGATTCCTCTGAAACCCTACATTTCAGCAGGATAATGCACGACCGCATGTTGCAGGGCGTGTACGGGCCTTTCTGGATACAGAAAATTTTCGACTGCTGCCCTGGCCAGCACATTCTCCAGATCTCTCACCAACTGAAAACATCTGGTCAATGGTGTCCGAGCAACTGGCTCGTCACAATACGTCATTCACCACTCTTGATGAACTGTGGTATCGTGTTGTAGCTGCATGGGCAACTGTACCGATACACGCCATCCAAGCTCTGTTTGACTCAATGCCCAGGCGTATCAAGGCCGTTATTACGGCCAGAGGTGGTTGTTCTGGGTACTGATTTCTCAGGATATATGCACCCAAATTGGGTGAAACTGCAATAACATGTCAGTTCTAGTATATTTGTCCAATGAATACCCGTTTATCATCTGCATTTCTTCTTGGTGTAGCAATTTTAATGGCCAGCAGTGTAATTCGTGTAAATAACGAGCCGCTGGTTTGCGTACGCGGTGATAGCACCTGATAGCGACCTAGATAGGTTCGATAGAATTTACATCAGGTGAATGTCGTCGCCGAGACATCAACGTTAGTTCACTATAATGCTTCTCAAACCACTGTAGCATGATTCTGGTTCCGAGAGACGGACAGTTACACTTCTGAAAAATTACATCACCGTCGGAGCAGACATCATGCATGAAAGGACGCATGTGATTCGAAGCAGTGTGCGTGTCTTCGATTACTACCACAGACCCCATGGAAGCGCAGGAAAATCACTCCCGCAGCCTAACATTGCTCCCACCAGCCTGCGTTCGTGGCGCGCTGCAAGTTTCGAGCTGTCGTTCACCTCGCTGACGGCGGTAATGGAGACGACCATCGACCTAGTGTTGCAAAAATGTGACTCACCTGAAAAGCCGAAACACTTGTGCGTGCACAAGCATTATGATCTTCCGGCACCATCTATCCTACTCCATGAGGAGACAAGCTTCTGACCCCCACGTTCTGTGAAGAGTCGTGGATGTCCAACAATTTAGGGTCTAGAGGTGCTTTCACCGTCCTTTCACCTCTTTACCTAGATGCTCACGACAGTAGCACGTGAACATTCGACCAGCTTAGCCGTTTTCGAGATACTCGTTGACAGACGCTCCCTAATTATAATCTGTCCTTTTTCAAAGTCGCTTATCTCAATGTTTTCCCCATTTGCAGCCCATATCTTCGCTAAGGTGATCCCCTGCCCGTGTTTGCTCCGCTTACATACTTTTGCTACCGCGTCACGTGCCCACAGCGCCATCGGCAGTCGCAGTGGGCAGTGGTCATAACGTTTTTGCGGATCAGTTTAGTTCTCGGGGCAGTAGAGTCAGGGAAATAAAAAATAAACACCGTGGAAGCAACTGTTCTACGGGTTTGACGTTTATTCATTTGTAGTACACTCCGTAGACGATCTCAATCAAAGGTTCATGCACATCTTCGCAGAAACCGAGCGAGGTGGCGCAGTGGTTAGACACTGGACTCGCATTCGGGAGGACGAGGGTTCAATCCCGCGTCCGGCCATCCTGGTATAGGTTTTCCGTGATTTCCCTAAATCGCTCCAGGGAAATGCCGGGATGGTTCCTTCCCTAATCCGATGAGACCGATGACCTCGCTGTCTGGTCTCCTTCCCCACAGAACCCATTTTGAACACCTTCGCAGATGGTGATGGAAAACAATTTCACTTCCTTTTACAGCCTTATGTAACTAAAATCGAGTTCTGCAGCAGTCGACTGAGGCTGTCACGGAAGTATCGTCTGTAACGTTGTGATAAGCTATTGCAACTGGTTGTTGTGAACGTGGGTGACGTGGAATCTCACGTTGCGAAGCAGCTACGAGCGTGAACAGAAGACGAGAACGAGTTGGATCTTCGCAATCACCCACAGAGCGTGAACCAATGTGACTCTAGATCACTTGCTACGTCACAGGCTGAACAGAGAAAACGTACATTTAAATACTGATTTTTCAGGATACAGTAACGTATTTGGCGCTTTTTGTATAGAGTTTGTGTACTGTGAAAATACTCAGTTCGAAGACACTGGTGCATTAAAGATATACAGCGTGGTGAGGAACAATGCGAAAAAATTGTACGCGTATTGTGGGATAGGTTATGCTTAGAAATAATTGTTAAGAAAAACATTCGACTCGTTGTGCCGTTTCCGATTTAATTAGCATTGAAGTTAGCCACTTAGGCGGTTGCATGCGCAAAATCAAGCAGTCTGCCAGAGACGATGTCGCCAAACGAGTTTTTCGTTTGGCTTCCTAAAACTGAACAACAGAGGTATACAATAATTGGACATGGGAGGATAGTAGTGACGGAGCCTGAGCTAAATGGTGAGCAATCTCGTGAGTTGTCATTTACACTGTGAAAACAACTGACACTAATTGTGTCGCACAGCCGGCCGGAGTGGCCGAGCGGTTCTAGGCGCTACAGTCGGCTCAGATGTTATGTCCCATAGTGCTCATAGCCATTTGAACCATTTGAGTCGGACAGGCTGCTTCAATTTTAGCGGGACCGCTTTTTTTTTTTTTTTCTTTTCTTTTTTTTTTTTTTTTGCAACAGGTATTTCTCAACGCCACCTACCCTGCAACACCCTTACAAGCTTTTCACAGAGTCTTGGTCATTAATAACCACTTCAGCTGTATTTGGTGCTTTATTACGAGATCATTATCGGTTTCGTGGCGCTAAAAGCCACGTCTTCAGGTGAACATATGATTAGGACATAAGAGCGGAAAAGCTCGGAATCTTTCTAGGCAACATTCGTTGTCCATCAAAAAAACACCGGTGAAAGACGGTATGTCATAGATTAAAAACTTCGAGATTCCATTATAATGGATGGGTCCAAAACAAATCGTAACGCAGTGCTCGCTTCTACGATCTATATGGAACCGCGTACTGGGGACGTCCTCTATGAAGCGTCGTCCTTGCCAACATGTCGGTGCAGAAATCACATCATAATCATCCGAACCAATGGCAGTCGGTACTATGGCTTCATATGCAAGCGTCTACGCAGGCTTTTGGGAACGGTTGTTTGTGGGATCTGAAGCTCATGACTTACTCGAATTGTTGATTTCTGTGGGTTTCGCTGGGAAGCTGCGCGATCGTGATCGACTGTTCTCCTTGGACACACAAGAGCGACCAGAATTTTTACCTCTGCAAATGCGGCCCTTCTCTTCACACAGTTTGTACCAGGTGTAAATGGAGACTGCACTGGGTGGTTTCCGGTGAAAGTGTGTGAAAAATTCTTCCTGGACAGCAGTTACCGACTCAGGTTTTGCTAACTGAAGGACACACTAGCTTTCTGTTGTGGCGTATTTAGCATTTTGTACACCAGTTCTCTCTGCCAGGAACAGCCTGCAACAACAGAAGTGTACCTATATGTAAAAAAAACTTCCAGAGATTCGCTAGAAAAAGGTTAAAGTTTAAAGCGAATAATCTGTGAGAGTTTTTGACAGTGCTAAGTTCTTTAGTGCTCGCACTATAGTGAGAAACCTCCTTCTCGGTATCCTCTCTCATGACAAAAGGTCAGGAAACGGTTTCTCGTAGTTGACCTCTCAATGCAATCAAATGATTCGGAATACCAACTTCTCCAGCTCGGCAACAGTCTGTCTTCGTCTCCTCTAATCATATGTGACGAGTAACTTACAACACTCCGAACGTCTCACAATGTATCTACCAACTCCCGCCTCGTAATACAGAAACCCATTGAGAAATATTGCAGTCTTACCAGGTATTGTCTCCTTCACCTTTACTAGCACTGAGCTGTGCTGCAGCTCGCGTTGGTGCCGTTCCTAGGTTGGCATCGTTTAGATGGTATACTTACCGTTGTCGTCTTCTGTTCATGGCGCCACTCTGTTTGCAAGCGTTGTCTGTCCGCTAGTGGCAGTAGCGGCGGTTATTGATATCAAGAAACGGTGGTACTATCTGTGGGGCGACGTTGTGGTGGTGTTTCCGTGTCGTGCGAGTCGGGAGTTCTGTTGGGGAGGGACGGGCAGCCAGGTCCGCCCGCCGCGAGGACACGGCGGGACCACTGGCAGCATGCATACACTGCCGGACTGAAGGGCTGTAGTCGCGAAGGGTACAACCTCGTTGTCAACCGTACCCAGGAAAATTAAGTTGAGTGAGCCTTAATTCAAATAGTGAAACTTCCACGATTGTGAGATCTCGCCATTTGCTTGCGTGTTGCTGCTCGCAGTGTCGCTGAGACGAAGAGCAGCGAGTGGAGCGTTTGGGGTAGGTGAACCTAATTAGCCTTCCTCCACTTCTTATTATTAATTGTTGCATTCTATATGTTATTATTTGTGAAGTTCAACCAGTGGTATTTTTCCTGCCTGGTGGCCGCTAACGCCCCAGTTACCTGCCTTGGAGCTTAGTGTATGTGACGGCAGTGTACTTTTCCTCGACTTGCCGCTGCTGTCCTTGAATTGTGGGATGGGTGACTTTTTTTCCTACTCTGGTAGTACTCGTTCCTTTCTGCTTCCAGATGCTCTAAGCACCAGAGTCTGAAGATATAGTGCTGACCGCCGGTTCCGGCTTGGGTGTGTTATTACATCGTTGTTTTGGTCACCACATGTTAGGTAGATTCGGCAAATGATTATTGGCCATTCGTTTAAGCTGCCACTAGCCTGAGTTACCACCTCATAAAGAGAATGCAACTCTTGGCTGCCTGTCTCATCGCTTGCGAAGTTTTGAGGGACTTTCTCTCCTTGGAGCAACATCTGCGACCCCCCCCCCCCTCCCCACCTTTCCCCTTGGTTTGGGCAGAATTGATGATTTTAAAAAAATATTTTAATGACTGTTATTGCAAGCTTGAAAATGTTTAATTGGTTCTTAAAAGGATTGGTAGTCAGGCCTTCGGCCGTGAAGCAGTTTTAAATTATCACTATTGGGTCCTTCAGCTGAGAGATAGTTTGAATTGGTTGTCATTAAGGCCCACAGCTGTGGAACACTTATTAGCTTATTGTCATCTTTTATTTGCTGTTGTTTCCAAATAAAGTGTATGTGATTGAAAAATAGATTAACCAACAGTAACTGATTATGGCCCTGTCCACCCAATCCTGCCTTCCTTGGTACCAGGTCTCAACTGAAGCAAAGCCAAGGGAGGCCCTGCCACTCAGACTAGTGGCAGTTTAAACACATGATCAATAATAATTCGTTGAATCTACCTAATGGGTGATGACCAATGCAACGATGGAATAATACGCCCAAGCCGGAATTGGCGGTCAGCACTACACCTTCAGACTCCAGTGTTTAGAGCATCCGGAAGCAGAAAGGAACCACTACTACCAGAGTAGGAAAAAAACTCATCACTCAGCCCACAAATCAAGGAAGCTGTCGAACTACACGTCTTACAGGACAGCAGTGGCAAGTCGAGGAAAAGTACGCTACCGCCACATACACTAAACTCCAAGGCAGGTAACTGGGGCGTTAGCGGCCACCAGGCAGGAAAAATACCACTGGTTGAACTTCACAAATAATAACATATAGAATGCAACAATTAATAATAAGAAGTGGAGGAAGGCTAATTAGGTTCACCTACCCCAAACGCTCCACTCGCTGCTCTTCGTCTCGGCGACACTGCGAGCAGTAACACTCAAACAAATGGCGAGATCTCACAATGGTGGAGGTTTCACTATTTGAATTAAGGCCCACTTAAACTTTGTGTGTCCGGTTGACAACGAGGTTGTATCCCTCGTGACTACTGCCCTTCCATCCGGCAGTGTATGCGTTCTGCCAGTGGTCCCGGCGTGTTATCGCGCTGCGTGGACCAGGCCGCTCGACCGTCCCCAACCGAAGTGCCTACTCACACGACAGGGAAACACCACACTGTCGCCACAAAGATAGTACCGCCGTTACTCATTAGCGGACTGACAACGCTTGCAAACGGAGTGGCGTCAGTGGACACAAGAAGAAGACGACAACCGTACCTATACGAACTTTACGATGCCAACCTAGCAACGGCAGCAATGCGAGTCGCAGCACGGCTCAAGCACCTCCGTAAACCATGCTCTCTTTTCGACAAGGCTAACTTCACTTAATAGAACTTAGACACCGCAGCATAACTGTCGTCCCAACCCCTCCACAAAATCAAACTCCAGGTCATTATACTAACGTTGACTCTATTCTTGTGGAAACATTAATCAAGCAGTCTACCTTAGCACAACTACTGGACACATAATTTTGTTAGCAACGGTAACAGAGGTGGGGAGGATGGACCTTTTTAGGCATCAGAAAACTAGCTCATTTTCATGACTCTCTGCTAACTATTCACTTATAAAAGTAAAGTAAAGGAGGACCTCTTACCTTTTTAATTCAAGTGACTGTATCTGACTTTAATCTGTTTTTAAACAACATAGAAGTATGATTAATGATTTTCTGTTTCATCCTTTGTAGTTTTGCATATTTCCGAGAGGCCATACGTATTGTCCTCAGCAAAAATTAAAAACATCACAACAAAATTTTGAATACTTTTGCTAACCGGAGAGCTTATAAAAATGAAACAAAGTTCTTGTAAATTTTTGATAATTTCGTTAAGAAACAAAATACGTAGGTTGGAACGTAAGTAGTAGAAACACTGCTGTGGAGACACTATGCAATGAAATCTACTATTGTCGCTGATAGCACACGTTGTTGACATACCTACCTTACCTCCGAGCAAATGGACTCGCCCGTCCCACCTCACCGGCGTGCGCACTATCGAGGGAAACAGTCACTTGTGAGCGAGCGGTCTGACGTAACGGTGTCACGATGTTTTCGAAACAGGAACAACGGAGTTGGATCAAGACTGAATATGCCAGAGGTCGTACAGCAGGACAGTGTCATCAAGGTCTTCGGGAGGCGTGCGGTGAATCGGCATTGCCGTACAGAACAGTGGCACATAAAGCGTAAAAGCCTTCAACGAAGGTCGGCAAACTGTGGCATACATGCATGGGGAAGGGCGTCCTAGCGTCTCTGAAGAATTACATGCTGTTGCCGCATTAATGGACAGTGATCGACGAAATACAAGTCGTCAGCTCGCCCACGAAACAGGATTAGCGCATACGACTGTGCTTCGCAGCCTGAAGGAACGCCTGGGCATGAGAAAAATTGCATCACGATGGGTTCCGCATGACTTGACGGAAACGCAGAAATAGATGCGTTACGACGCTGCTCGGAGCGCTATGAGAGCGAAGGAGAGGCTTTCTTGCTCCGTATCGGAACACTGTATGAGACATGGGCCACATCTTACAGGCCAAAACTGAAACGCCAATCCAACGAATGGCGTCATTATGGGACGCCGCGAAAGTCGAAAGTTCGTCAGAGCCCCAGTATGGTGAAAATTATGGTGATTCTCGTGTACGACTGTGATAGTATTATCCTAACGCATTACGTTCTTCCACGGCAGACCGTCAATGTACAGTATTACTGTTCCTTTTTGGAGCATCACCTGCGACCAGCTTTGCGATAGAAATGGCTACATTCTCTGTGCAACCCACCCATAATTTTGGATGACAATGCGCGGGAGCATATAGCTCAAGCTGTGGCTGCTCTGTTCTGCCGATGGGACTGGGAAGTACTGTACCATCCACCATACTTCCCAGACTTAAGTCCTTCTGACTTTGATTTGATTCCGAAGATGAAGGAACCATTTCGTGGCATTCGCTTCAGAACTGCACTTAGAGATTGGACAGGCAGTACACCGCTCCATTCGCACCATCAACACAACCGGCTCTGCTAACGGTATCCTACGCCTTCCACATCGCTGACAACGGGTTCTACTTTGAAGGACAGTAACAGGTGCCAACATGTAACTGTTTTGTATCGGTTGTGAATGAAAAGTTGCCACTATTTAAGTATAGCGAAGTATAATATAAATGAAATTAATTATCCCCTTGAAATTATCTACAGTGGCCGCTTTCAGTCAACGTGACAATGAAACATACATCCAGCTCGACAACCTCTTCATATCCCCGGTCTTGGCTTTCTTGGAGCTAGCTGACGGTATTATCAATGCCCTCTAAAATTGAAGAATTCTCAGCCATTATAGGGACCACAGGCAGCTGACTGGCCTTTCTTAAAAAAAAAAAAATTCTTTGTATCTCAGCAAGTTTGCTTTAAACAGATCGACTTCTCTTTAGAAACGTAATTCCCTGTTCTCATCGAAACTTATCTGTATTGAACTTTACAGTACTTTTTGAAGAACGAGACTTAAAGAATGAGATTTGTTTAAGGTTGAGAAGCATGGGAACTGATTTCTTGTTTGAAGCCTTGTTCGTTATCGCGGTAGTGATTCTAAACTTGGTATTATAATTGTTAATAAAGGTCTACCCAAACTAAAATATTTTCTGTGGTGTATATTTCTTCAGATTGGAAACAATTTGCAAGGCAAAACTTTAATCGAGTCTTCTCGTCTATAAAATGGGCCGTGTGTGCTTAGAGGCTAATATGAGCTATAGTTGTCCGTGCATGTTTGCCTTTGCAGCAGTTTAGCCATTTTTAATTTACCAGATAAATTGGCATTAGAACCTTTGATTATATTTTACAATTTGTAATTTATAATTCAGGCAAAACACATTCATTAATTTTTTTAAATATTGAACATCTAACGTCATAATTTCATTTAATATGTATTTGAATGGGTGTCACAACCAAAAATGGGTCATGATGAGGTGGGAAACCAAATGACAATTGCAGGCTGGATACAGATTGAGACTCCTTTTGACTTCATGGCAGGAGAGCTTTATTTGAAACCGAAGCAGAGGTTAGTGTGGATAATTTGCGGGAAAGTATTCTCGAATTTCTGCAAAAGGACCACCAGTTGATGGCGGTCTTGAACGACTTCCTGTCCTGCATACTTCCACACTGGGTGCGTAGACTTAAGACGTCTTTTCCATATTGTTGAGAGGAGACGCAATCATGCTGCCTACAGCCAACTGAGCGAGTTAGAATGGGATAAAATTGTGGCCTTCCGAGTGGCGGGATGATCCTCTCGGAGAACTGCCACTAACGTTTGCCGCGATGCATCAGTTGTGCAACGATGATCAGGTGAACATTCTCAGACACGTAGACGATGGACGTCCACGTAGCACAGACGCCCACCAGGATCTTCGCATTATTAGGGCAGCAGTGGCATATCGTACATCTACCACAGTACAGACAAGAGGGCATGTGAACCCGGACGCGTTAACACGAAGCGGTGCAAACCGGTTATTGGCAGTGGGACTAGGGGGAATGCACACCTTTTAGCCCGTCTTCCACTGACGCCATAGCATCGACGTGGACGGCTCAGAGGATCACTTGGAAGGGATATTATCGCGCCGTGGTCTTCAGCGATGAAAACAGATACTGCATGCACGAAAGTGGTGGTTGTTGCTCTAGCTGGTGAGTGCTGTCTCCAAAACACATTCGTTCCATCCTCAGGCGATATGGTCTGGGTTGCGATAAGCTACAGCTATCGGTCACCTATGATGTTTCTGGAGGGGACGATAACCAGCGTTCAGTACGTGCAGAATGTTGTTCTACACGTTCTTTTGCCGTTATTGCAACAGGAAGTTGATGTGTTATTTCACCAGCATGATGCTCGTCTACACAGTGCCCGTGAGCTCAACGTACTCTGCAAGACATGCAGCAACTTCTCTGGGCAGCACGACCTCCGGACTTGCCACCATTCGAGCTCGTGTAAGATATGAAGTGGGACGAAAAGTGACTCCTGTGATTCTACGACAAACAGCTCTCACAGAACAAAGTGAACAGGAGGCGTAATGTATTCCAGAACATATTCACTATCTGTATGATCGACTGGATGCCAGAGTCAGCGTCTACATCGCCGCCCATGGAGGCCACACCACGTACTAATCTGGGTGTTCCAGCATGCGTTTATAGCTGGTACCTCAGAACCGTTTGTACTATTGATCTGTAAAGGTAATCATTTCACTTACCCCATATGTAGTGTTGCAACAATATATCCTGAGTGTATCGGATATCTCTAAAAGGCTGTAATAATTTTTTCCGGTAATATATATCGTACCAAAGTGTCCAATGAGACAATGAGATTTCTGCGCACACCACCTGAATATCATTTCAAAGCGTGTCCAGGTTACGTTGTTTACGTTTGTACACCTCATCTTTTACTGTGCCCCATAAGAAGAAATCCAGCGGCGTGAGGTCTAGATAGCGTGCAGGAAACTCGGTTGGTCCCCTGCGCCCTATCCACTGGCCTGGCACATTGTGATCCATGTATGCTCGTACGTCCCTATGATAGTGCGGCGGGGCGCCATCTTATTGGAAATAAAACTCATCATTACCGTATAATGCACGAATGGCAGGGAATATGGAGTCAGCAAGCATTGTTATCTACGTTTCTCCAGTAACAGTACCTTCAAAGCGGAAAGGCCCAATGAGTCCCCTTGCAGACAAACCACACCACACATTTACACCAGGGAAATTTACAGCCTTTTCAACTGTAATGTGAGGATTATCTTCAGCCTAGTACACACAATTATGCCTATTGACAGTTCCATTGAGTTTGAATTGGGCTTCACCCGACCAAATTATGCTACCCATAAATGCCAGTTCACGTCTCGCCGTCTCCTGAACACATTCACAAAATTCTAACCTTCGATCTGGATCGTCCCCACATAGCTGTTGCACCAGCGTTGGAGTGTACACACGAAACTTGCCTTTCTTCAGAATGCGTAGCACACTACTAGCACTTACATTACTCTCACGCGCCGCTTGTCTTGAAGGTTTTTGAGGCGAACGCTGAAACAGTTCCAAGACTGCAGTTGTGGAATCATCACTTATAGCTGTACGAGGTCGCCCTGATCGACCTTTATACGCATCACACACACTACCATGAATTTCGAATTTGTCTCGTAGATGTGTAATTGTTAACCTTGAAGGTGGTTCTGTACCATACTCACTTCTCCACTGTCTTCAAACAGCAGCTACATTCTCAAACTTCCAGTACCACTTAATTATCTGCTTCCGCGCTTCAAAGCTCAAACGCACGCCCGCCATGTTGCAGTTACTTCCTTGGCACTGCTGCCACCTGTTGAAGAAACATAACATTACTTTCACACAGATATTTAACCTTTTACAACGGAAAATAAATTGTCTATGACAGTTCAAAGTGTGAATACATCCTTATATATATATATATATATATATATATATATATATATATATATATATATATATATATATATATATATATATATAGTCCCATTTATCTTGACCACCATAAGTAACTGCTTGTCCAGATGAAAATTACAAAATGTTTTAAGCAAATGTTCTTTAGCCGTTAGGGAGGGGGACATCAATCAGAATGGTTGCCTTCGTTGTAGCTTTGTTTTTTTACAAAGATACGAACAGCGGAATGACTTTTTTAAATGTCATCCTGTATTTTTATTTGGTAATTCATTTCCTCTCCTACAGACCTATTCAAAATGGTATCACAGTGTGCCATGCACCGAAACACAACGTTATTAATTACATAACACAACACTGACATTGAGCACGGGATCACAAACTCGTCCACTTGAAAATGGAGTTGTCAGAAAACAAATGAAAAACAAGTAAAAACATAACACAAAATTGACTTTGACTCTCCTGTATCATTGCCCAGGAGTAGAACATTCAAAGGTGCTCAAAGTGGTGACCCTGGAGACCGATACACTGGTGCACTCGTTGAGTGAAAGAATGATTTACTGCTTTCAGTGTTGCCTGCTGAGAAGAATTACAAGTAAGCACTATACGTTCCTGCATATCCTCTGGAGTTGCTGCAATATCGCGATATATAACGTCTTCAATACCTCCCCCCAAAAAAATTCCAGAGGATTTAAATGAGGAGACTTGGCAGACCAAGCAACTGTTCCTCCCTGACCAATCCATGTGGCAGGATACCTTCGGTTCAGAACATGACGTGCACGCACGGCATTATGTGCTAGACATCCATCGTGTCGATACCACATAAGCATTGTGATTCTTAGCGGCACTTCATCCAGAAGTGTAGGAGGAATTCGTCTGAGGAAGTTGGCATACGCTGTGCCGTTTAGACTACTATTGATAAAATTCGATGAAATAAGGGCCAATAATTGTAGTACCAAGCATCCCACACCAGACGTTAACTCTCCATTGATACTGATGTTCCACTCGTCTTAGCCATCGTGGGTTATCGCTAGACCAATAATGCATATTCCTTGTATTTATCTGTCCTTTGTTTGAGAACGAGCACTCATCGGTAAATAGAACATTGTAGAAGAACTTCGGGTTGGCGAGAATTTGCTGCTGTGCCCACTGACAGATCTGTATACGATTCTGGAAATCATTCCCATCCAATTCTTGATGTAGGTGTACATGGTAAGGATGGAACCGGTGACGTGTAAGAATATGATGTACACTGGTTTTAGGAGTGCCAATCTCGTGTTCAAGATGTTGTGTGCTCACATGTGGATTCATAGCAACGGCAGATTCGTCTATGCGGTTGCTACGACGACTGCGTTGTCATGGGTTGGAACTTCCCGTTTCCTGAAGCGTCGCAATAAGACGAGAAAACATCCGTCGGGGAGGTGGGTTCAGTTCTGCCCACCTTCAACAATAAAAGAAACGTTATGTCGGTGTAGTTTGTAGGAAGGACAGGCTTTACTGTATATCTACTCTACACAACAGTATTTAAAAGGAATAAACTACTGTACTAAATGCACCCGTACATAAGAAAACAGTATTGCAATTACTGTTCTGCTAACTTACATTCCCTATAGGTGAGTAGCATTTCTACCTTCTCTTCTTTGGTGTACACTCTACTCACACATGTGTTCAACTGACGATGGTTGACGGAATGACGGTTGTGCATTATACTTATGTTTATATTTGTCTTCTGACAATGTCAGCACGTGGATGTGTTCCATTACCCCGAGTACCTGCATTAAGTGCTGGAAGTGTCAACGTCAATGTTGTGTTATGTAATTAATAACGTTGTGTCTTCGTGAATGGTACAATGTGATACATTTTTGAATAGGTCTTTAGGAGATGAAATGAAATTTCGAATAAAAAGTACAGGGCGCCTTTTAAATAAGTCATACCGCTGTACATATCTTTGTAAAAAAAAACGAATCTACAACGATGGCAATCATGCTGTTTGATGTCCCCCTGACGGCTAAAGAACATTTGCTTGAAACATTTTGTAATTTGCATCTGGACAAGCACTTATTTAGGGTGGTGAAGCCGGCCAGTGTGGCCGTGCGGCTCTAGGCGCTTCAGTCTGGAACCGCGTGAACGCTACGGTCGCTGGTTCGAATCCTGCCGCAGCATGGATGTGTGTGATGTCCTTAGGTTAGTTAAGTTTAAGTAGTTCTAAGTTCTAGGGGACTGATGACCACAGATGTTAAGTCCCATAGTGCTCAGAGCCATTTGAACCAATTTTTGAAGGGTGGCCAAGATAAATGGGACATCCTGTATATAAAGAGTGTTCGGAAATTCCCTTTCAGACTTCTACAAATTTTAAATGGGAGTGATTACATGATATTTTGAATAGGAAGCTGTGTCTGGAAACATCACTCAACAATGCTACAGAGTGTCAAAGTTAAAGGCTCCGGGGCCTTAAATGTATGTACAGACGAGGTGATTCAGTGATGTTACAAAATTTCTAGGATGATGGAGAAGGATAAATGTACCAGTTTGAGGAAGGGTCTCTGTGCCGGAAACGAACGGTCCGGAAGTTACAAACGAAAATGATCCTGATACCTCTAACAGTTGAATACATGTTCCGGTACTGTTGTAGCTGATACTGTAGGCTATGTCACTTTCAGAGTTGGTACTATGGGCCAAAACAAGAAAAACTGTCTAGTAAACATGGCCTCTAAAATGCATGTCTGAGGAGGTATGAGCACCTGTTCATCTTCGCTAGTGTGAAACACATCTGCTCTATCGAACGAGTGCTCGTAGCTTTTAAGTATGCATTTTAGAACCCATGCTTACTAGACATTCTTTTTATATTGGTCCATACTACCGCCCCTGAAAGTTGCATACCCTACAACCATAGCAACAACATTGCTGGTACAAGTACTCAATTGTTACAGGTATCAGAACGATATTTGCTTTTAACTTTCGACTCGTTCGCTTCCAATACAGGGCACTTACCTCAAATTGATGCATGTATCCTTCTCCATCATTCTTGAACATTATCCTGCATATAAGAATATTTACAGCCGTTGTCACCTATAACTTTGACGCTCTGTAGCTTCGCTGTATGACATTTCCGGACTTGGGTTGCTGTTCAAAATATTATGTACTCATTCCTCTACAATTCCTAGTAGTCTGTAACCTGTAAAAGGAATTTCATATATATATATATATATATATATATATATATATATATATATATATATAATTATTCACGTATGGGCCCAATAGGACCACGCGAGGTACGATCAAGAAATGACGCTTTCAGTGGTTGGTCTTCCTTTGTGTCCAAATTTGTTTCATCCTTTCAGAATGAAGTCTCTTTCTTTCATCAGACCACTGTGCTCCAGTCCGTTTTCTAATTTCCCTGTGGCCAGCTTTCCAATAAAATATCTTTTGTCTAAATATTTTTCTACCTGTAGCGTGTGCTTGAGCTATACCAGCTACTTTACGATCCTCCTTATTCCCAGTGATCCATTTAATTGGCTTAGTTTTCGCCTTACTTCAGTTTTCATAGGATTCTGCTACTTCTTTTGTCAACCTACTGTGTGCCATGCTTTTAATACGCCCATCAAGTCTTCGTTCTCTCACGTCACCATGTATGTCGGTGTATTTTTATATTTCCTTATTACTTCTCAGCCTATAATTTTCTCCGTCAGTAATTTTGGGGTTACTATTTTCCTAATAATCTTTTTCTTTCTTTTGAATTTCTTCAATATTTCTCTTTCTATTTAAAATTAAAGCTTCTGCTCCATAAAGACATCCAGGTTTGATTAGACTGCTGTAGTGCCTGAGGTTACTGAACTTAGAAAGTGATTTTTTATTATAAATATTTGGTGTTCATCTGAATGTAGTTGCCATTTTTGACAGCGAACTTCGTTTGCAACTTTTTACAGACCGTTTTCTTGTACGATTTGTCCTAAGTATTCAAACTGAAAAACCCTTTTTCTTTCTCCATATTTCGTGTTCAAAAATTTTGGTGCTCGTCTGTTGCATGTCATATATTCCGTTTTTTTTTTTTTTTTTTTTTTTTGAATGATGTTTGTAGTCCTACTTTTTCCGAAACTCTTTCATGAATTTTAATTTGTTTTGGAGCTGTGGTAATATACCTAGTCAAAATTGACAAATAATCTGCAAAGGCGAGGCAGTCTACTCTAATATTACATCTACCTAACTTGATTGATTGATCTATTCTTTGAATCTACATTTTTAATCTTTACTTTGAATATATATTTTGACTCACTTTTGCTCTCGCCATTCTGTAATTACCTTTTCCAAAACACATTTAAACAATAATGGGGAGAGTCCTACTCCCAGTCTAACACCAGTCTTTATTTCAAATGATTCAGAAATTTCTCCCACTAATTTAACTTTAGATCCAGTGTCGCTTAACGTTCCCTTAATCAGTTTTAGAGATTTAGGTTTTAAAATTTAGAAAAGAGGATCTTGATCAACTGAGTCATAGGCCTTCTTAAAATCAACAAATGTACGTACAATATTGTTACTAGACATCCTTTGGTGCCTAAGGATTAGTTTTACATTAACAATTTGTTCCAGATATGATCTTTTTGGTTTAAATACTAATTTCAGATTCTAACTCCTGCTGGGCTTGGTAAAGTAAACACACTGAAAGAATTGAGAAGAGTGATTCCTAGGTAATTATTAACATCGGTTCTATCCCCTTTTTTATACAATGGATGAATTTATGGCAGTTTTCCAGTCCTCAGGTACTTTCTCTGTTTGCCAGATATGTTTTATTAGTTGAGTGATATCTTCTATAGTGTTCGAGACAGCTGATTTAAATAATTGTGCAATTATACCATCTTCTGCGGATGCTTTATTGTTTTCAAGTCTCTGAATTTGTTTAGTTATTTCCACTTCGTCAGGTTCTTTAGGAGTTAGGGTTGTTGTTTTAGTTTTCTGTGGTTGGAATTTATTCGCTGGTTCTGGAGCGTTTAATAGTTTTTTTCAAAATAATTTGCATGTACCTTAAAATATTCCTGGTTGTTAAGAGATAAATTGCCACTTTCATTTTTAAAGCAAAGTCTTTGAGACTTGTAACCGGTTACTTTTTTTTGAATGTTTTATAAAAGTTTCTTGCATTGTTCTTTTGGAGGCTTTTTCGATTTCTAAAAGTTGAGCTTTTTCGTAGTTTCTATTAGTCCGCCGGCGTAATTTTCTTTTCTTAGTGTTAGAAAGGTGTTGATACATATTTTCAGTTTTGTTAGCATTCCAGTTTTTGAATATATATATATAACCCCACTGCTGCATCCTTTTCACCCTCAAGAGCCTAGAATTTGAAGCTATTTTGACTATTTTTCGTCCGTGACTGTCTCAAGAAATATGTAAAGTTTTTTTTTTTTTTTTTTAATTACCGCTACCAGTCACAAACTGTGTCAACTATTGTATCACTTACTTATTTAGCGATATGTTTCGAGGGAATACCTCGTCTTCAGGCTTAATGGTATTACAAAAACAAATTTACAATAAGGTCATACTGATGTTACATAGTCTTTTCGTAAATGCTGTGGTCATCCTGTGGAAGACGAGAAAATTTAGTAAGAGGCGATGTCACTTTGGAAGCTGGACTGAAGTTTGCACGAAAATGTTTTGTAACGGTAACTCACTTTGTTCTTCTGGGGTGACAGTCTCGTTGTGATGCGCAGAGGTGTTTCCATTCCCGTGGCTCTCTTGGTCACTGTTCAAAAATTGTCACTAACATAGCAGTAACTTGGAAACAAGATCACAAACAGTTCTGTGATGCAGTGTACAAGATGGCGGTCTAAATACAGCCTGTTTCGATTTGACTATCGATTTGTAGATCTGTGCGGTGTCAGATGTTTACATGTCTTGTGCAAGTCTTGTTATAATATTACAGATGTAGGTTGACGAAATACATTACAAATTGAGCACCTGTTACAATATTATTGAACATATCATGATATAAACTATTTATTATACCTATTTCTAAGCTATTACTAAACGACCGTCACGTTATGTATCTTTTATTCTAGGAGTACTGTAGTGAAATTGGGAAAGAAATGTGAATTTTTGAAGTCTGTCATTTCATTTATGATCTCGTTATTCCCCATGTGGCCTTGGATGAATTTTTCCATTTGTTCCAAGATGTCCGTTTTCCAGCTATTTTCTAAATTATGTAGTACTTAGGAATCGTTGTCTATTGTAACACTGTGTCCTGTTTCATTTATATGTTTCGCTATAGCTGATTTCTTCGGTTTGCCAAGTCTGAAGCAGTCAATGTGTTCTTTAAAGCGTATTTTAAAATTTCTTCCCGTTTGACCAATGTAATATTTGTTGCAATGACTGTATGTAATTTTATAAATCGCTGCTTTGTTAAGTTCCTCTGTGGGATGTGAGATGCTATGTGTCAGTTTCTTTTTTAAGTTGTTGTTGGTGACAAAGGTGATCCTGATGTCTGTTTTTTTTTTTTTAAGCAGCTTGGCTATTTTGTGCGACATGACACGTAAATATGATAACGGTATGTACTTGGGTTTTTGGACGTTGTGTGAGGGAGCCGTGTCACATTGTTGTTGTGTCTGTGACAATCATCACCACGGGGAGTCCAGCACAGTCAACACGTGGAGCACGTTATCCCGTTCGCGGCAAAACAGGCATCCGCCGACGGCATCAAAATCAACTATGTTATCGTGATTATAGTGCCACTGCGATAGATCTTCGCGTTTCAAAAGAGCTGCCTGTGTTCCAGACTGTTGCCCCCGAGCACGCGGTTCCCCGTACGACCCTGCCACAGAGGTCGGACCCCACCTGCATAAGCAGCTGACGCTGCAGCCGCAGCATCCGTCGACGTTCACTGCAACATCAGTCGCGGCATCGGTCCTGTACCAGCCGTTCTGCCACCCGCTGCGCCCACCGGAGCCGTCGGACAGACGTCCTACGTCCGGTCTTTGCAGATGCTGCCTGTGGTTCGCAAGGCGAATATCAGGACACAGACTGGTTGGCGCCATCTGGCATCACACAACAGCCAACACCGTCAGCATTACCGTGGCACAGACCTCCCCCACGTCGATTACAGCACCCAGGCTAAGCGACGCAGCGCGGTTGCAGTTCTGGCTCTCGTATACAGGCTGGAACCAGTATGGGCTCCTCAAAACTATCTGACGAAATTTGAACGTGATCCAAAGCAGTAAAGACTATTTTCTTTTTTTCAGCGCTCTTGTTTCCCACCCTCCTGTAACGAGATCACGCGAGAGTGCAACATTAACTTGGCGTGAATAAAACGGCCAACGGTTCTTCTAAGGTATCCCGCCCCCCCCCCCCCCCCCCCGTATGAGAGGAAAAATTACGATCGCGCTGCACTGCAAATGCGTGCGATCGTGTTGAATAGTGACGCCACACCGCAGTGTACTTAGAGAAGGGTTTAAAGTCCAAAGGTGTTAAAGAATATGAGAACATCTTCCTGTTGCTCAAGGCACGGCGAACTGTCGTTTTCGACAGCGAAATGTGAGTCAACAGCCCATGGAAAGGGATGAAGGTATGAAATGTTGGTAAAAAGGTGTGTGCCCACCTTCCTACTGAAAATACGTCCACGGTGACGTTAGGCAAAATTGTGGTGAAATTCGCTTCCAGTGTGATTTCATTTACCCACTTTACAACTTACACTTCTGGAAATTGAAATAAGAACACCGTGAATTCATTGTCCCAGGAAGGGGAAACTTTATTGACACATTCCTGGGGTCAGATACATCACATGATCAGACTGACAGAACCACAGGCCCATAGACACAGGCAACAGAGCATGCACAATGTCGGCACTACTACAGTGTATATCCACCTTTCGCAGCAATGCAGGCTGCTATTCTCCCATGGAGACGATAGTAGAGATGCTGGATGTAGTCCTGTGGAACGGCTTGCCATGCCATTTCCACCTGGCGCCTCAGTTGGACCAGCGTTCGTGCTGGACGTGCAGACCGCGTGAGACAACGCTTCATCCAGTCCCGAACATGCTCAATGGGGGACAGATCCGGAGATCTTGCTGGCCAGGGTAGTTGACTTACACCTTCTAGAGCACGTTGGGTGGCACGGGATACATGCGGACTTGCATTGTCCTGTTGGAGCAGCAAGTTCTCTTGCCGGTCTAGGAACGGTAGAACGATGGGTTCGATGACGGTTTGGATGTACCGTGCACTATTCAGTGTCCCCTCGAGGATCACCAGAGGTGTACGGCCAGTGTAGGAGATCGCTCCCCACACCATGATGCCGGGTGTTGGCCCTGTGTGGCTCGGTCGTATGCAGTCCTGATTGTGGCGCTCACCTGCACGGCGCCAAACACGCATACGACCATTATTGACACCAAGGCAGAAGCGACTCTCATCGCTGAAGATGACACGTCTCCATTCGTCCCTCCATTCACGCCTGTCGCGACACCACTGGAGGCGGGCTGCACGATGTTGGGGCGTGAGCGGAAGACGGCCTAACGGTGTGCAGGACCGTAGCCCAGCGTCATGGAGACGGTTGCGAATGGTCCTCGCCGATACCCCAGGAGCAACAGTGTCCCTAATTTGCTGGGAAGTGGCGGTGCGGTCCCCTATAGCACTGCGTAGGATCCTACGGTCTTGGCGTGCATCCGTGCGTCGCTGCAGTCCGGTCCCAGGTCGACGGGCACGTGCACCTTCCGCCGACCACTGGCGACAACATCGATGTACTGTGGAGACCTCACGCCCCACGTGTTGAGCAATTCGGCGGTACGTCCACCCGGCCTCCCGCATGCCCACTATACGCCCTCGCTCAAAGTCCGTCAACTGCACATACGGTTCACGTCCATGCTGTCGCGGCATGTTACCAGTGTTAAAGACTGCGATGGAGCTCCGTATGCCACGGCAAACTGGCTGACACTGACGGCGGCGGTGCACAAATGCTGCGGAGCTAGCGCCATTCGACGGCCGACACCGCGGTTCCTGGTGTGTCCGCTGTGCCGTGCGTGTGATCATTGCTTGTACAGCCCTCTCGCAGTGTCCGGAGCAAGTATGGTGTGTCTGACATACCGGTGTCAATGTGTTCTTTTTTCCATTTCCAGGAGTGTACATAAGCTTCTGAGCTGTGGCCTTTTCTTCGTTTGTGTCGACACGTTGCTGTTCGAAGCGTCGCAGAGGCCGAGGGCTGCAGGCACCTCCGAGCGAAATTTAAAACATATGCGTCGCAATGCGAGACAATTACGTTGTTTCGAAAAAAGTGATCCACTAACCCTGTTACGCAGTGTGATTGCTCTAGGACAGTCTTGCAGTACTTTTATCCGATATTGCAGTGCCTGTGTTGTTCAGAATAACGATTCAATGGTCCTTCATATGTGCATGCATTTCTGAAGAATAGGAAATACCAGAAATATGAATCTGTAGAACCGTCTGCTCTATAATCGAACGACGACAATGAAAATTTGTACCGGACAGGCTTCCCGCGAGAGGTCGCTATACCGTTAGACTATCCGAGCATTACTCACGGCCAGGCTCAAACCTCCAAGTGTATACAACCTGTACACGTACATCCATTATGTATATTCCCCGCACAGGACAGATATTCACACATACCCTAAGGAACATTACATTCTCATTCGGAATAACACAGGCACTACAATATCGTATTTCTCCGCCGACACCAGGCAAGTGACTTTCAAATAAAATGTCTCACCTGTATGGGGATATGTATAACGGATGTACGAGCACATGTTGTACACACATGGTTGACGACATGTGGAAATTTGGGTCTGGCTGTTAGTAGTGCTCGGGTAGCCCAGTGGTAAGGAGACTGTTCCCGATAAGCGGGAAATTCGGATTCGAGCCTCGCTCTGGCAAAAATTTTAACTGCCGTCATTCCACTATACATCTGACGGATGTCCTTATTCACAATAGTGAGTACATTTCAATTATGTAGTAATTTTATTCAGATGTTATGCAATCTGATTAAAATTGTTCGAAACCTTCCAGATATACACAGAAAAATATTTCCACAGATTCATTTGAATTTGCGAATTATTGCAAAATTACATATCATATGTTATTCATTATTACCGTTGGCATTAGCTTTCATGTACGGACACCACATCTCATAGAAGTGTAATGGTTTACACAATAATTCTGATCCAACGTGACATTCAGGGTGATTCAAAAGTTCCTTGACGTTTTGGCTAAATACATTGAAAGTTGTCAGTTTTTCTATAAAACTTCAATATATTTGTAACTTTAAATTCTTCTGTTGAAAGATGTACGGAAACGTGTGAAGTTCCGTATCTGATAACAGAATAATTACTGAGAAAAAATGGAAATTAATTACACTTCCCGCAAATCATGAAAAAAACAGTTCTCAAGTATCTGACTGCGAGTTTTAAAATATTCTCTGACGTCTCCGAACAAATGTACTGAAAACTCGTCTTGTCGCTGCAATTTCGTGGTCAGCAATACGCTAAAAATAATTCGAAAGAAATACTGCGATCCATGCAAAGTACAATGCATGATCACAGCTACTGATGCAACTACATCCACAATTTTTTATATAAATTGAATGATCAACAAGGGTTTGGTCAACAAGTTATAAGCAGTGTAAAAATGAAAGAAACCAATAACAACTTTTAATATAATATATTCAGGAAATTGATGATTTAAACCCTGACAAACTTTACAGACCTTTTCATTTATTCGACTGTATGATTAGCAACTACTTTAGTTATTCCACAATGTCTATAATTAATAATCACGTCTCTGGCCATAACAAAGAGACGAATATTACTCTCAATGTTTGCATACACAACATATGTCATATTCAGTCTTTGAATATGCACACCACAGCAGAATCAGTGGTAATCTTTCCTAAGACATATTAATATCCAATTTTCATAATCTCCACCGTCACTTTTAAGAATTTTGTGGGCTGATTCTTGTGTAACATGTTTCCAAGGAACAAACGTGAAATTCTTACGAAACAGACTTGTGAAAAATAGCATCAGACGTCTAAAAATGGTAAAACACATAAAGGTTACATAAAATATGTACACAGTATGAAATTGATATACTGCACAATGTAATCAATAAAAAATAATATACAAGTTTGATACTGTGCATGTAAGCACGTGCATCTACCTGAGATTGATAGTACTTCATTTGATAGGATATCAAAATGTTATTTATTGTTCTCCAAGAGTCCAAGTTTTTCAGTTATGTAGAGACAAACAGATAGTGACAGACTTGATCTACACCAATTCATTTTCTGATGGTACAATACATAGTGTACCATGAAGTATGTGTCTAGATCTAGAACATGCAAAATGTGTGACATATAACATCATGGAATGCTATACAGATTTGTGCCAAGACATTAATGGGGACATATTTTAAAAAATGTTACAATTAATCATAGATCCCAGAGCTCATACATATGTAGTAATTACATGTGATTTAAATTATCATACAATAGAAAATTAGTATTCCTCGACGATGCATTCACATACACAGTAATGTTACATGTAAACATTCCAATATGAAGTTCATATAAAACCTATTTCTGTGGCAGATGTTTAAGAAAGATATATGTGAGTGCACATGCAATTACTTCTTATATATCACAAGGGAGTTGAGCTCCAGTCAACATAAATTAGTAAAGAATGTAATTTTAGTCAGTTTGGTTCTCATACCTTATTATACATTCAATCATTGAGAATTGGGTCAGTGATTACCAAAAGTACTTTGTAATTATAACAACATATTTATTTAATTTTTTAAAAAAACGTCATGGTAATGTTTACATGACGATCATCGCATAGATAATAATAAGTACCAGCACAAGATGTTGCTATCGTCAGATGTCAAATGTCAACTTGTCTGTGTGTGGAGTCACAATTACATCACCATATGCAGTTAATCGCAACAAGATAAATACAGCATTCAAAAGGAGTATCTTATAAAACAACTAATAACGACATAACTTACTCTAAGATGTAACACAAAAAGATTTATCCTCAAACTGTTCAGTAGTAGCTGAAAGAAATGGTTTATTAACCGAAAATGAAGCAAGTAACTTTGCTTGAGGTTGAGTATTGTTTAATAATGAGAGAAAAAAGTAATCAACTTACAGTCATTAACTTAAGATGATAGAGTCGGAAGTGCATCACTGCTGTAGCAGAAACATAAGAGAAATTCTGAAATAAAATTGTTTAAATAGAAAGATAGAAAGGTATTGAAGTAACTTATTTAAAACAATTATTTATAAGATGCATAAAAACTGTAGCAGATCAACTTGTATCAAGGTGTAGAAATACCACAAGCTGAAAAAAGTTGTCAAAATGCATAACATATTTATATACAGTTAATGCATAAAAGTCTTTAACACGACTGGGTACTTCTGGAACGTCTAGTTCTCCATAGCAGACCACTGCAACATTTGCATTACTAGAATGTAACACGCAGACAATGTACGTTGCACTCTGATTGGAAAATATTTTTTAGTTCATACAAGTTCATACAGTTCTTCGTTTCTTTTATTACTTCTGCAATAGAGAAAAATTCAAATAGGATCATGTCACACACACAAAAATAAAGTACAGCAAATGTAAACAGCAATAAGTACAACAACAAAATTTTTCACTGAGACAATTTCGTTCCACAACTTCGCAAAACTAGAAAATTCGTTTCACACATACATCACATAATTCATCAGTAGAGAAAACAATCTTTGTAAAACCATTCATGCTTATTACTCGACAGGCACATTCACATATGCACTCTTATATCCAAATATGTGTCATCTGCAAGCACTGGTGTTTCATACAAGTTGATTTTCGTGTTTCCTGGAGTTTTCTATGTATATAACAGTTATGACTGGTATCTCAAACTGCAAATTGTGTTCTTTACATCATCGATAGCTCTTACGTGTCATAATACAGTAGTACTGTCCTCTCAGAAGTCCTTTCATGACAAAACAAATCTCTTTTGAAAATATCACCGTGACTCTACCTTCGAATGATGTGTATCCACGTATCTAGTACATATCTAGTACAGCTGTCGGTTGTTCGTTTAAAGAGTGTATATTCCATACCTTGTCTTGTTCCATAAATAGCTGCAAAACAAAATACAAAAAAATGCGTCCTCCTTAAATCGTATGTAATGCCTCGTGTGTCTTCATCAGAACAACAAATTTCATTAACCTTCACCATAATATCCGACAAATCGTAATTCACTTGACGTAATATACCATAATTACATCATAATATACCATAGTTGCACCATAATAATGTCATAAGCATCACATAGCCATAATAAAGCAAATTCCTCGTCATATTGCATGTCTATATCGCACAGTATCCCCCAGATTTATCATGTGTATGCATCCATCTCTGAAATTATTACTCTTCAAGATACTTTCTAAATAACATAACAAGCATCAGTCAGAAACGTTCCTAGTTAAGCTACTACCCATCAGAAATACCTTTCGCAGTTCAGAACCACTCATAAATAGTCTCTTATTCAAAATAAAGTCAGCAGTTATCTATACCTCTAGAACCCATGATCTACTTCACAAAATATGCACTTACTGAAGAAGTCATCTCATGCACTTTCTTCAAAAATAACACAGTATTCTGGATGGCAAAGGTGATGCAAAATGCGCATCTCAGGTTATCACGAGACACAAGAAACTTCATTATATGTGCAAAGTATCCTTCTGAAGAAAAAAAAAATTATCTGATGATCTCAAAACCAATTCTGCTCTGCTACAGCAAGATCTCAAAAGAAAAGTTCCGAACTCATGAAATAACACAATAGTATTACATTTCAAACAGTTACTTCACCAGTAAACTCAAAATAATGCCAACTGTACACAAATTGTTCGCAAATGGCTTAACATTCTTTATTGTAATAGTGCAAAGATTGAGGCAAAGAAAAAAATATTCTAATTCCACTGTATTATCACCTTGTCATTCTACGCTTGGCAAATTCAAAGCACTTTTCTTCACACAACACAAATCATAGATCATCCCTATTCATTAAAATTCCCTATTAATTAGACTGACAGTAAGACATACATTAACAGATACACGTATTAGTTGCAGAGTATGAAACAGTGCTGAAAAGCAAATTTAGAAAATGCACTGCAACAGCTGGGGACCCATGCTCGTCATTGCATATGTTTACCAAAGAACAGTAAACTCTCTAGGGTACAATACTTTGTACACCTTGATGTTCGATACATGATGAAGATCTCATGATTTATTATGCGTATGGTTTCAAGTTCCACAGTAGTTGCATGTGCGATTCACAATATGCGAAAAGGACCTTCATACACCAAGAAAAACCTGCTGCTACACAAGAAAACTTGCTACTTAAAGACTATCCTTTATGAGATAAACAATGCGATTAGAGCAACACTTTCTGACGTACCTGCAAACTCTTTATGTTCACTCGTAGGTTCTGCAGCTTCTACCTTTTCTCTGCATCTTTCGCGATGTTTTCCAATGCTAAATTGTTCCACTGTGTCTTAAACGTCGTTGTGTAAGGAAGGCTACTAAACGTTTTATACGTTCTGGTGGTTGTTTATTCTTTAATACAAAGAATGGAGGCAAAGTTGTAGAATCATTCGGTAGTTCATTAATGATATTTTGACAACCCGATAGGTTTCTGCGTTGACGATAGTAATACGATCTCCACGATTTACCTAATTCTTTCTTAACGCGTTCTGAAGGGTTACAAGTTGACATGAAACGTGATATAAATATTAGATTAATTTTTCTACGCCTCAAAATTTTTAGTCATACATTAGAACGAAATTGTGGGTCATTATCAGAAATTACTTTGTCAACATGTCCTATTTCTTTCAGAAAATTCTTTACATATTTTTTAGAGATAGATTTTGCAGCAGTTCTGTAAAGGTGTGAATGGCGTAAATGTAGGCGCAAGCTCAACAGCTACAAAATCATGTTTATATCACTAGGCCGAAAATGGCAACAGCAGCTAATTCTCGAGTGGTGTTTTGTGCGTAACGGTAGATGGATTTGTTACATGGCAGAGTCTACATTTAGTTCGTTATGCTATACTGTTGAAGTAACATGTCTCCCGTAATTGAATTGTGAGAAAATGTTTGTAATCAAAGCCATCGTTTTTCAGGACGGATGAGTTTTCTTCAAACCGTACCTCGCATTCCAGTCGTTATGTCTTGCAAACATATACCGTTGACGAGAGAAATGATAACTTTTCCAAAACTAGTGCGCCTATTGTGATTTCCACCGCGATAATTATTGCACCTACTGGTGTAGTATCGCTACTGATCTATCCTTCGATGTTGACAAGCTGTCCCTTTATCTTTCTCACGCCATGTTTATTTTGCTGATTTATCACCATCTGCGCTTCTTTAAACGTCTCACCTTTCATGTGAAACGTCGTTCGTTTGTGTAATTCTTTCGGGTTATTCTTCGAATAGTTTTGCAACAGTCAAAACTGATTTTGCGTCCTTGAAACTTCTGTGTTAGTCTGCAGCGATAACAATTTGAAGTTTTGAGCTTCTTCTCGTATTTGCAATTCTTGTTTTGACGTCTGTTGTGTTAACTCAATAATATCGGCAACTTGTTCCCTTCAGAACGCGTTAAGAAAGAATTAGGTAAATCTTGGAGATCGTATTACTATCGTCAACACAGAAACCTATCGGATTGTCAAAATATCATTAACGAAATACCGAATGATCCTACGACTTTGCATCCATTCTTTGTACTAAAGAGTAACCACCACCAGAACGTATAAAACGTTTAGTAGCCTTCCTTACACAACGACGTTTAAGACACAGTGGAATAATTTAGCATTGGAAAACATCAAGAAAGATGCAGAGAAAAGGTAGAAGCCACAGAACCCACGAGTAAACATCAAGAGGTTGCAGGTACGTCAGGACTCGAGATTATTAATATCAGACTTGAGTTGCCAGCGTACCAGAGTGTTCAACCGCGCTGAGATTTATTCGAATTTGCGATTTAAATTATCATTTATGTCATCCGGTAGCAATCTGAAATCCTCTTCCTGTAGCTTGAAATTTTGTTCCTCTTTGCTTCTGGATTCTAAGATCTGTCCACGAAGTTCTTTATTAGATTTTCTACTTTTATTACTGCATTTTCTAATCACATCAGATTGCCAGAGTAATATTATCACTGAAAGAGGGGAAGAAAAAATTATTTTGCTCTGTAGGAGCAGGAGCCATAGCCGTAACTCTCATTAAAAAATCGGATTGAGTCACAGTATTTTGCCCTACTGAAATGTGTTTAGTTTCCTGCAGCTCATCACGCTTGACTGGAAAATAACATCCTGCACTCTAATTATTCACAGTATTGTCTGAAACTTTCCTGACTTCATTAACCTGAGACGAATGTTCTACACTATACATCAAATTTTCTGAAACTTCATTTGGAGCAACTTCTACAGTTTTGTCCCTTCCTGCTCTAGTTTTCATTGTCGTTGTAGCAATAAAGAAAATAACACAAAATGCAAAACAAATATCTTAACATAAAACTGTTAACGTCACTGTTCCAAACAAATAAACAAATTCTTAACCAGAAAGTGACTGAAATAAAAAAATTATTACTGTTAAACAGAGTGCAAGTATAAAAAATGCTATGCAGCAACTACTGATCAACTACGATTCCATAATATTTTGTAGATGCAATAGCAAGAGGCAGCACCTCCAACTGCGAAATCATCCAACGAAACGAAATCCTGGCAGACAGGTCGACTTGCGAAAGTTGTCAGTTTTAGTAAACATGAATATATTTGTAATTATTATTTGTTCTGCTGAAAGATGTACGGAAACGTGTGAAATTCTTTCTCTGACAATAACAGTACTCTGACTTGGAACAAAAAGCAGAAATTAATTAGTTTTCCTGCAAATTATGAAGAAACCAGTTCAGAAGTATCTGACTGCCAGTTTTAAAATATTCTCCAATGTCTCCGAACAACTATACTGCAACGCTCGTGTACGCAGCAGATACCTTAACTCGTCTTGTCGCTGCAGCTGCGTGACCAGCAAAACGCTAAAAATACACTACTGCCCATTAAAATTGCTATACCACGAAGATGACGTGCTACAGACGCGAAATTTAACCGACACGAAGGAGATGCTGTCATATGCAAATTATTAGCTTTTCGGAGCCTTCACACAAGGTTGTCGCCGGTTACAGCACCTACAACGTGCTGACACGAGGAAAGTTTCCAACCGATTTCTCATACACAAACAGCAGTTGACCGGCGTTGCCTGGTGAAACATTGTTGTGATGCCTCGTGTAAGGGAAGAAATGCGTACCATCACGTTTCCGACTTTGATAAAGGTCGTATTGTAGCCCATAGCGATTGCGGTCTATCGTATCGCGACATTGCTGCTCGCGTTGTCGAGATCCAATGACTGTTAGCAGAATATGGAATCGGTGGGTTCAGGAGGGCAATACGGAACGCCGTGCTGGATCTCAACGGTCTCGTATCACTAGCAGTCGAGATGAAAGGCATCTTATCCGCATGGCTGTAAAGGATCGTGCAGCCAAGTCTCGATCCCTGAGTCAACAGATGGGGACGTTTTCAAGACAACAGCCGCCTGCACGAACAGTTCGACGACGTTTGCAGCAGCATTGACTATCAGCTCCGAGACCATGGCTGCGGTTACCCTTGACGCTGCATCACAGACAGGGGCGCCTGCGATGGTGTACTCAACGACGAACCTGAGTGCACGAATGGCAAAACGTCGGTTTTTCGGATGAATACAGGTTCTGTTTACAGCATCATGATGGTCGTATCCGTGTCTGGCGACATCGCGTTGAACGCACATTGGAAGCGTGTATTCGTCACCGCCATACTGGCGTATCACCCGGCGTGATGGTATGGGGTGCTATTGGTTACACATCCCGGTCACCTCTTGTTCGCATTGACGGCACTTTGAACAGTGGACGTTACATTTCAGATGTGTTACGACCTGTGGCTTTTCCCTTTCGTTCAATCCCTGCGAAATCCTACTTTTCAGCAGGATAATGCACGACCGCATGTTGCAGGTCTGGTACGGGCCTTTCTGGATATAGAAAATGTTCGACAGCTGCCCTGCCCATCACATTGTCCAGATCTCTCACCAACTGAAAACGTCTGGTCAATGGGGGCCGAGCAACTGGCTCGTCACAATACGCCAGTCACTACTCTTGATGAGCTGTGGTATCATGTTGAAGCTGCATGGGCAGCTATACCTGTACACGACATGGTAGCTCTGACTCAATGCCCAGCTGTATCAAGGCCGTTATTACGGCCAGAGGTGGTTGTTCTGGGTATTGATATCTCTGGATCTATGCACCCAAATTGCGTGAAAATGTAATCACATGTCAGTTCTAGTATAATATGTTTGTCCAATGAATATCCGTTTATCATCTACATTTCTTCTTGGTGTAGCAGTTTTAATGGGCAGTATTGTATTTAAATGAAACTGAATAAAATGTCCAATAGTCCGCTGTGGCTGTATTTGTTTCGGTCACTTATAAATGAACGCAACTGCTTTCGCAACTTTTCATTGCATCTTCTGGTGCAAATATAAATGCTGTGTCGTAGGCCACAGAATGCCTTAGAGCAGGGGTCCCCAAACTTTTTAGTCCGCGGGCCACACTGACTCCTCCACGAAGTCATAAGTGCCAAGATCTACCTAGTGGGATTAAAGCATCCTAGCACTCCATGATCATCCTAATGTAAGACTAAAGGAAAGATGAAAACGCAAAAATCTAAGGCTGTGGGAATAGATAGCACTGAAACGAACTACGATTTTTCTTTGATCACATAATTTTGATTGGTGGACGTGCCTGACCGAAATTCTGGCGTATTTTGTTCTGGCGAATTTCATCGACTAAAAAGTATGTCACTGCACATTCTTCACGAAAGCGTCCTGCAGAGTTAACGAAATCTCAAAATCATTGTTAGCAACACAATTATTGCAAGACGTAACAGAGGTAGAGTATGTCAACGCATTGTTATTTCAAGCGGCGCAACAACAAGTTTAGTTATGTAGTCTTGTAGCGAGTAGCAGAGCCAGAGCATATATTTGATAGTTCTGTTGGGTGATTGTGTCTATGTTGCGAATGTCTCACGAGTTTTTTAGTGTTTTATGCGCTGTACTAGTAGGTGAGATGACGAAGTGTGGGACAATTCAAAAGTTTGCATTTGAAGAGACTAGGAAAATCTGAAACTCGAAATACGTATAGCACGACTTGAGTATTTTTTCACCGAATATTTTAGTGGAACTACAGTGTAATTGTGAGTATTTAATTTAGTAATTAAAGTACCTTAAAAATAAATTCATTGCATTTTGTTTAGGCAGGCTACTCCGTAGTTTTATCAGTATTAAATAGCACAATTTCCAGGTTACAATCTTTTGTGAAGTTCTGTACAAATATGGAAAAGAAAAGAAAGGTTGACAGTGAATGCAGAATTTTTTAAGAGCAGTGGGGATGTCAGTATTTCGTGCTGGAGTCAAGCAACAAACCAATGCGTATCATTTGCAATGAAGCAATATCAGTCTTCAAGGAATACAATATAAAACGTCATTATGAGACTAAGCACTCTCAGAATTACTCCAAGTTTACAGGATGCGAACGATTAGAAATGTATGAGTCTCTGAAACGCCTGGTAAAAACCCAGCAGTCGCTGTTTAAGAAAGTAAATGCTGAACAACATGCAGCAACTCGAGTTAGTTTTCGTGTGGCTCATTTAGTAGCGAAACAGTGTAATCCATTTACCGACGGTGAATTAATTAAGAACTGCATTATTGCAACAGCAGAAGAAGTGTGTCCACAAAAAATTAATTTATTTAAAAACATAAGTTTGTCGGCAAACACTGTGGCTCGAAGAATAGATGACATTGCACAAAATATATCAGCACAACTGCGTGACAAAAAATCAAGACTTAGACTGGTTATCTTTGGCCGTAGATGAGTCATAGATGTATCAGATACTGCTCAAGTACTGCTTTTTATTCGAGGGATTGACAAAAATTATGAAGTGTATGAAGAGCTCCTTGATGTTCACAGTACTCACGGGACGACCACTGACGAAGATATTTGTAAAGGAGTTGAAAGGGCAGTTCAGAATTACAAACTTCTGTGGAAGAAATTAAAATAAATTGCAACTGATGGTGTCAAAAACATGTGTGGGAAAAATAAAACTGTTGTTGCTCTCCTTTCTAAGGGCGTAGAAAATGACGGTAGTTCAAAACCATTAGTAGTGCATTGTATTATTCACCAACAGTCTTTGTGTGGAAAACATTTAGATATGTCAGAAGTTTTAAAGCCAGTTATATCAGTTGTTAATTATATCAGATCCCATGCACTCAGTCATCGCCAGTTTCGCGAGTTTCTTGAAGATATTGGGGAAAGCGACTTGCCATATAATACCGCAGTGCGCTGGCTTAGCTGCGGTAAAGTTCTGGCCCGTTTTTTTCTTTAACTCCGAACAGTAGGCGAAATTTTTTTGAACGGAAGGAATCGCCCTCTGGCTGTGTTACGAAACGGTGAGTGGTTATGGAAGCTAGCATTTTATACAGACCTAACTAAACATATGAATGATCTTAATTTAAAATTACGAGGTGACAATCAGCTTCTGCCTGATTTATACACGCATGTTAAGTCCTTTCGACAAAAGATTGCTTTGTTTCGAACTCAGTTGAACAAAGTATGCTTCACACATTTTAATACATGCCAAACATTCAGTCAGAAAACTGAGATTCCGTTCCTGTAACTTTCGCAATTGAAGCTTTGGGCGCTTTAAAAATAAATTGTGATTCACGTTTTTCAGATATCGATGCATATTCAAACGACATTAAGATATTTCAAAATCCCTTTGACGTCGATATAGAAGCGTTACCCACAGAAGTTCAGTTTGAAATTATTGATTTGCAATGTTGCGACTATTTTAAAGAAAAACATTCAAAGTCAACAACATTACTGGAATTTTATAAGTGTCTTCCATCCACATAGTTTCCAAATTTACATAAATTTGGCCGTGGCTTTTTCCCGCTTTTGGCACTACTTATTTGTGTGAAAAACTTTCTCCAAAATGAAACATGCAAAAAGTATTTACAGATCGAAATTAAGTGATGAGCATTTGAAGTCGCTGATGATTATCTGTACCAGTAAACTTGATCCACAACTGGAGGCAATTATGACAGGAAAGTTACAGCTACATAAAAGTCACTAATTATCACTAAGATGTTAAATTTCTTTACGTGAATTCTCTAACACTGTGAGTTTTCAAGACAAATTTATCATGATTATTTTTATACATTAGTTACTACTAAAATATCCAATATCATTATGTACACCAAGTATTGTATTTTCTTTAAATTGCCTTTAAATAAAATTAGTTTACACGATTTACTTGCTATGTGTATTTTACAACGTAATCAAAAGAAAGTGAAACTTCGCTTAAGAAGCATCTTCCATAATGATTGATTACTAAGGCTAGTCGCCGAAGTGGCGTCCACTTGAAAGACCTGCACAAGACTCGTGAATAGAATAAAATGCAAAGAATTTTTTTACTTAAAGTGTTTTCGCCAAACTAGTCTGTTAACCTTTTTTCCCTATCGCACGGTGAATGGTCTGTTTATTGTAGATAGCCACAATTTTAACCATGACCTTCCGCTTTGTAAAGATAGAGCTCCAACAATGTCGCGGTGTATTGGTCACGATAGGCCTCGAAACTCAATTGTTGGCAGTATAGGTACCACCTCAAATATTTGGCGGGCCGGATACCGGGGATGTCTGGCCAGCTAAAGCGGGCCGGTTTGCCGGCCCTCGCGGGCCGGAGACCCTGACTTAGAGTGACAATTAGCATGGGCAGGTAAAGTTTGCAGCCCTCCTCAATTGGTAAAAAAACCTATTGACACTAACAAACTACAGGTAGGATAAATAACAATGTGATTGGAGTTTGTTGCAGGATTCTAGGGCGTGACGTGTACGAGATACCATATTTTGAAATGTTTCCGCACCGACACTTCATGGTGCCATTCAACCTGGATAGTTGCTATGTACCATGTTGCTACGTTTATTTACAGTGCGATGTTGTGTTCCTTGAGCTCATTGTGACATGCGAGTCACTTAGTGTGTGACAGTCCAAGGCCTAGGTCGTGAGTGGACGATGGGATTTACCACTGCAGAAAAAGCTGACACGCTCATGGTGTATGGTGAGTGTAGGAAGAATGCAGTTCGTTCTTCTATGGTGTATTCTGAAAGACATCCTAATAGACATCAACCGTCTCGGCAATTATTTATCAACCAGTTACGCAAAAGCGCTAAAATAACAGCTGGACAACGTAACAGAAGCAAACAAGTAGCGACAGAAAGGGAGAAATTAATGTTCTTGCTGCTGTTGCTATTGATTCGCACGAGGAAGTGGCGTGAGTCAGCCAAATGTGCTAAGCACTTTCCGTAGATTTAGGTTCCATTCCTATTATATCTCTCTCCATCAAGAACTGCGTAGAAACTATTATGAGAATCGTGTTAACTTCTGTACATGTGCATTAAGATAGGATACTGCAGGTGTATCATATATCCTGTTCAGCGATGAAACCATATTTATCAATCATGTGCCTCCCCGGTTGGCCGTGCGGTCTACCGCACGGCTTTCTGAGAGTGAAGGAGCGTCTGGTCCCCGGCACGAATCCGTCCGGCGGATTTGTGTCGAAGCCCGGAGAACCAGCCAGTCTGTGGATGGTTTTTAGGCGGTTTTCCATCTGTCTCGGCGAATGCTGACTGGTTCCCCTTATTCCGCCTCAGCTGCACTATGTCGGCGATTGCTGCGCAAACAAGTTCTCCACATATGCGTACACCACCATTACTCTACCACCCGAACATAGGGCTTACACTTGTCTGGTGTGAGACGTTCCCTTGGGGGTCCACTGGAGGCCGAACCGCACAATAACCCTGCGTTCGGTGTGGGGCGGCGGAGGGGTGAAGTGGACTGCGGTAGCCGTCGTGGGGTTGTGGACCACTGCGGCTGCGGCGGGGATGGAGCCTCTCCGTCGTTTCTAAGTCCCCGGTTAATATACAATACGCTACATACAATACCAATCATGTCCAAGTGAACAGCTCAAACATGTACTACTGGCATGTTGACAATCCTTTTTGGCTTCGTGAGGTAGCCGTCACTGTCTATGGAATGTAAACGTGTGGTGTGGGATGGTAAACCTGCAGCACCCGTTTTTCATAGATAGACCACTGAACGCGCACAAGCATCGCAGCTTTCTAATAGACAATCTTGCACGGATGCTGGAAGACGTTGCTCTGCAGACAAGGAGGAACCTCTGGTACCAAAAAATGTTCAAATGTGTGTGAAATCTTATGGGACTTAACTGCTAAGGTCATCAGTCCCTAAGCTTACCCACTACTTAACCTAAATTATCCTAAGGACAAACACACACACCCATGCCCGAAGGAGGACTCGAACCTCCGGCGAGACCAGCTGCACAGTCCATGACTGCAGCGCCCCAGACCCGTCGGCTAATCCCACGTGGCGTGGTACCAGCATGACGTCTGTCCTGCGCATAGTGTACGAAGAACCGCAACAAGTCTTCACAAATTTTTATTCCAAATCGTGTGACTGGAAGTATAGAGACTGTGAAACGTCCCCTTAGAAAAATTATACAAGATTGGTCTATGTGAAACGTCCTCTTTGAACAATTATACACGAATGTGCTTAAACTGACACACAATATTTTTGGCGCAACGCAATCTGACTTCCAAAAATCCCTACGAAAGAATATCCCTGACTAACATTAACCTATACGTTTCACAAATCACTTACCTCACAAAAATCTTCGTTACTCAAGCTACTGCAATACAGCGATCGCCACTACTGCCAGCTAAATAAAAGATTCAAACTACTGAAGGCACTAACTACTGATAGGCATAGTTAGCAAATGAAAGATGTTAATAGAGAACAAACAATGTATTTACCTCACTAGTCATAATATGTATAGCAGTTCATGACACCAATTCTTACAAATTTCAAAACTCCGCCATCTCTCTCCCCATGTCCACCACTGCTGGTGGCTCACCTCCAACTGCACAACGCTACGCGCTGTTAGCATCCAGCTGCCGCTGCCCAACTCTACAATGGCAGACAACAATGCAAACCAGCCACAGACTGCACACGGCACAGCCAGTGTTTTTTATACAGAGCGCTACCAATAAAAAAACCTAAACAGCCTACTTACATAGGCCCCATGCTCCCCACAAAAAAATTTACAAATTGTTTTGGACAGTGGCCAATACAGATTTGAAAAATTTTTTCATAATTACAATGACAAAGAAATGAAATGCACACACTTATCGATACAATCTTGGTCAAAATTGCAGTGTTCTTCTCAAAGTCTGAGTAGTAAAAGAAAATGCACACGGAAGTAGTGGATTTCCATGCAGTCTTGAAGAAGTAGTGTTGTCCTTCCAACGGAAAGACAGTGCTGACTCTTGACATGCAGACAGGTAATGGGCCACAGCAGAGTCAGTCGACGTTGAAGACTATCGGTAGGTAGGTCATCACAGAGCAGACCCACTGTAGTCCTGGTAGAGATTACTGTTGGTGGACCACCAGAGGTGCAGACCCACTGCAGTCCTTGTAGAAATAATGGTACTGGTGGGTCATCAAAGGTGCAGACCCACTGTAGTCCTTGTAGAGATGGCCAGCAGCCATCTGTTTGACTGTGCAGGTGCACAATCACCATTGAAGAGTCTTGCGGATAATATAGCAAGTCCATAACCACCACTTGTGCACTCACAAAAATTGTTTTTGAAATGTCCTTAGAACCAGCAATGCTGTTATCCAGTCCCTTGCTGAATTAATAACACACGTGCAAACACTGTCAGTCCCTACTTCTCACATATTGTCCATATACTATGACCAACAGAAACGTGTGCAGCGAAATGTAATTTACAAGTTACTTAATTTGATGAACTGGTGTCAATTACGTTTTTATAACATAAGAATACAATAACAAAGGTACAAAATACATCATTAAAGAACATAACAATACAGATAACATTAGCAGTAGTACAGGCTTTACAAAAGAATCGAAATAGCAAATACATCAGTGTTACAAAATTACGACATAAGTACATACATAAAAGATCAGAATACCTTCTGAAACATCAACTTCACACATGAACATTAAAACAGAACAGAATAAATAATTTCTAAACATATGTACAAAGAAAACGACATATTATTAATGCAAATTATATTTGAGGATAACAGTATTCCTCATCATAGTGAATGTAGCTGAATATTAGAAAATTCTACAACATAAGTCTTATCAGATGAACATATAAAGACAGGAAGAACATAAATACACAAGGGCACACAAACACATAGTGGGATAACACAAGGAAAGGGCAGGGTTTGTTTTACTGCAGTATTTTGCAAACAAAACTTTCTTTACTTCTCGGAGATCTCCCTTCATTCTTCATTATTTCCAAAATGTCCTATCTATACCTGCTTTCTGTACTTTTCTCATATAACCTCTCAGTGCATTTCTTCAAATCCATCGCAACTCATTCTCTTATATAGGCTACCCCCTCTTAAGCTAACTTAAATCTACTGAGCTCAGATGCTTAACTAAGGGACGAGGCAATGTAACAGCACAAAACAATTTACACAAACAGCAACGATAAAAAAATGGAAATTGCCAAAAAAAGGCAGCAATATTACAACTAATATAAGGCAATGCGCAGCAAACAAGAAAAATAAATCAGTAATAAAATTGGATTAACCTAGTAATACAAAGTGACATTCAGTAGCACTGTGCATGGCAAACAGCAGCAGCAAATGCTATAACTTATACCTAAACATGACAAAGCTCAAGCAGAAAAAATGTTACACTAAAGACAATAATGCAGATAAGGACAATGTCTATTCACATCTTAATGTCTATGCTATTAAAGTGGTGCACCACAAAAACTAATGCTACAACAAATTACCAAGTACTTGAAAATAAAATTATATATACAGTTACTGTTATTAGTCGCTTCTTATTGCTCTTTCCAGTCCAAGAGCTCCTGTTTCGAAGAATGTGGATCATGAAATAATTATTTAATAGATCTGTTGACAGAAAGTGTTCACATTAGCAAATGCATTTAATTTTATTTTATAAAACCAATGCTGCAACACAGCTGGAAACCAGATATCAAATGAAATAAGCAACTATGAAAGGCAAAGCATAAAAATATCATTCAATAGTCATGTGACATTTCATAAGTTAGTACAAATTCTCTCAACTCTCGTAGAAAGACGCTTGTCATCATCAGGTGTGCAGAAGTAAATAAGTATCTTTTCCAAGTAATGAGCGTGTCGTTTTTGCGACGCTTTCTACAAAGGAATGTCAATAGCGAGGATAATGGCCTCCCTTTTTTTTTTCCTTGTGCCTCTGAAAGGCACACACTAATGGCTTGTTTCCTGGTGGCTGTCGCCCAGCTGGGCGCCCACGACGCATTACGTGCAGGTGGTCACTTAAGTTTCTTACCAAATATTTACGACACCAGTTTCCGCTACAGTGGCAGTCTCATATAAAAAAAAATTCACAGGTCAAGAATTTGCGTTACAAATCTGTAGAAATAAAATCATTTAAAAATAATAGTGTTCAAAAATTTTCGACAGCATAGTGATACATTCACGCATATACACACATTTTATAACTCTTAAAGTACGATTCTCGGTTTCCAACATCTTTTTTCACAAACCAGAGTCCCTAACCACTACTCATTATTCCTTACCTTATTACACATATGTATATTCGTCGACACTTCATCAATATTTCATCATAATAAATAAGTAGCATAACCAAATTCCTCATATAGCATCAGCTTATTGATCATAAACATGCCTCAGCAGCATAATACACATAGTCATCGTAATAATAACATCATAACACCTCAGTCAACTCTCAAAATCGTCGTAGCTTCCTCCAATAATTTCAAAACCTAAAAAAAATGCTCTGCTCATGTCAAGTGTCAACTGCCTCAAACGTACTTTAAAAATCATGATCACATACCAAATACATCATTCAAACCTCTCATAGTATCACAATGGTTCCGAAAAAATGTGAACAGTTCACAAAGTACAGAAAAAAAATACAATTTCGTAAGTGTGAAGTTACCCAACTGTGTAACTACGTAAACATCTGTCACTGATGTAGTATAATAAATGTTTGTTTCTCTCAGTTAAATGATCAGATAGCTGTGTAATTTATGTGTTAGAGAAATATGGTACCGATGTGTAAAGTTGTATAAGCAAATACCATATTAGCTAGGGCTCCTTGTGCTTGCCATACACAAAGTAAGCGTGTACCCCCCTGAGGATTAATGTAATTATATCCTCAGGTGTTACAGATTACAGCAATGGAATGAAATGTATCACAGAAAACCTTCTTATCATTGTACTTCAAATATCTTTAAAAATAAATGTTTCAAGTACAAAATTAATCACTCAACTACGTGTACTGTAGCGCTAAACTGTGCGTCGTGTTGTAAGATAATCTCTGTGGAAGTGTCGTAGTTATCGTCCTCCGAGAGCTAAGTTCTGCAGAAGTCAATGTACTCACCTCATGATAAACAAAAGTGAAATGCTTTGCATATAGATATCGTAGTTACTACGCTTATTGCTGTGATGAAGTAAGTACTGTACTGTAACGTATTGTTGTGCTACAGAAAAGGCTGTCTCATTGTAGCTATACCACAAAGTTTCTACTAAAACATGTTTTACTTTCCAGAAAAATTCAGAAAAACTGTGCAGATATTAAGCAGATAAACTGCAAAAGCAACATTATAAATTGTCACTCATTAGTAGCGTCGTGATAAAATCGTGTAGCTGTCAGATAAACTAACCACTGTGTCATCTGGTATCTCACAGAAAGTACTTTAAATCCAGAATGTATTTTCAAGTAATCCAAAATGTTGCATTAAAATCTCATTAGCAGTACCAGTATATGTTCTAAGTATGTAAGTCTTATAGTCGTTACGTAATCGTGCAACTAACAAACAAGAATGTACACACACAATAACACTGTGATGTCTGTTCACACTAACAATGCACTCGTAAATACTGTCTAAATATGTTCCGTAGGTTCTAGACTGGATAGTAAACTTTAAACATTGTTGCATGTTAACAGTTTCTAAGTCTGACTAAGCATACTAGTAATGTAAAGTGAAAAGTTATATGGCAAAGACAAAGTTAAAAAGCTAATTATATTTCAATAAACGGTTTTACATGTGAAATGTGGTGTAAACCTTTACTCTTCCTAGTACGCAGACTGTCAACTGAAAAGCAGTTATCATGTGATTACGTCGGTAAGGAACACTGGAATTTTGCTCAAGGTTAGCTTATGTTATTTTTCTCTGAGCCCGCCGGCGCACGCGGCTGCCTGCGGTGGGAGTCATTGTCTGCTATCTCTTTGTTGGCGCGCGCCGTTATTGGGATTAGGAGACCTAACTTCTACAAATTCACCTTGCCGAGAGGGCCCCGCCCTGTTTGAAGCTCGCCAGTTGTGATGGAATTCAGGTCTGTCGTTTTGTTGGTAGTTTCTGTAATTTCTTTCTTGTCGGTTAAGTGGTGAAGAATTTCTCCCTGAATCGTAACTGCGAGCTGAACTGTAGTGTCTGAAGTTACTCTCTCTCCCTTGATAGTAATTGTTTTGGCTCCCATATTGTCTGTTTCTACGATTGTCTCTGTTATAATCATTACTACGGAAATGCGATATTTTTCTGTAACTATTACTCTGCCAGTGGTTGTCAAATGGGTGGTGCCAGCTTGGTTCACGATTTGCGTTGTAAGAATAGCCTTGTCGTGTCTAGTTATTATTTCTTTCATCGAGGAATTGTGACAGGTGTGACCTGTAATTGTTGTGCTCCTGTTTTCGCGTTCCGCAATTGTCAGTGTCAATTTCTAATTCTTGTAAGAGCCCCTAAAAAGTTTCAATGTCGTCTTTGCAACGGCCTGCCAAAATAATATGCCGTAAATGTTCAGGCAATTTGATTAAGCAAATGCGGATGAGTTCTGACGGGCTGTATGGGTTTGAAAGATACTGATTCTTATGTAACATGTCTTCAAAATATTTCACAAGACTTGATAATTCAGATTGTTCGAAATTTTTCCTCATTATGATGCCATGTTTTACTCGGTCTTGTGTGGCTTGAGACCAATATGCTGAGAGGAAGGCATGGTAAAATTCTCCTTCACTGTGACAATCGTGAATGACCGATCGCATTCTTACAGCTGGTTCATTCTCCAAGTAGCCACACATAAATTCTAATCTGTGCTCTAATGACCAGTTGGGAGGGAAACAATGAGAGAATTGATGGAGCCACGCTTGTGGATGAATGTCTTTGCTAGAATTCTTAAATGTTTTGAATTTACGTGTAGTAATGCACAGCTTATAGTCAAAATCATCATGTCGGCGAGTCGCATGTCGGTCATTGTTACGTCGTTTCGGCGGTTCGATCTCAAAATTCGGTGTACCTTGCCAATTTCTTTCATGATGTCCGAAATGTCCTGTGTCATTATTTTGTGGTTGTTCTGTATTTATATGTCCCTCTTCCCGTACTGGGGCGTGAGTGTCCTCTGAAATATGTAATTCTTGTATTACTTGAGCCAACTGATCTTGTATTTCCCTCATTTCTCTTTTTTACTGTGTGTTGATTTGATTTTGATTCTGTTTGAATTTTCTAATTTGTTCATACTCTTCAGTGTCAGTGAAGGCTACAGGTTTTGTGTCATTCAGATCATCATCTACCTTTGTAGATAAGTTAGTGAACTTATCTGAAATATGGATACTTTATCAGATAGTGAACTGATTTCCTCCTTGTGTCTTTCTGAACCAATTTTCAGAGTATCTACTGTGTCCTTTAAGTTCTCTTGAGTTTTTGCAAGTTGCGTAACCGAATCGGTAGATGCAACTGAGTCAATTTTAGCTTGCAAAGTCTCATGATTTTCATGAACAATAGTTTGCAGTTCTTTTATGGCTGCTTCATGGTTCTGTAATGCATTTTCATGCCGCGAAAAAATAGGCTGGAAATGCTCACAAATTTGTGTATTTATGTCATTACAGACTTTTTGCATTTCGATTCGATTTTATGTAATTCAGTAGTTAAATCTTCACGTGTTTGTTCAAGCACATGTTCCACTGTGTCTAACTTTTGAAGCTTTTGCTGTGTTTGTCTCTGATTTTGTTCCATTTGTTGCATTAATTGCAATAATAGTGTATTAGTGTCTGGAATCTGTTTTTCTATGCTTTTTGGCAGTGCATTTTCACCGGCAACATTTACATTTTGACAGGCAGAAAATGTGTCTTGACTCATTTGAGAAAACGGTGAGGACCCATAACCTAAGTCTACAGTATTTGCAATATTGTGTTCTGTCATTTCGGATTCCTGAGGCGAGCTGTTGCCGACTGATCGATCGATAATTGTTCCCTGTTCGCTACTTGTTTCATTGTCTACACCATTATTTGCCGCCCGCTCCATTTCCCTATGCACAATTACCAAATTACTACTTCGAATGTCTGTTAATTCACTACACAGTTGTGCTGATAAGCAACGCTCGCCGTCACTATTATTTCTAGTTTACTTTGGAGCCTAGTGTTACGTTTTTCACACGCCATTATTGTCACAATATTTCACACGATAACACATAAAAGCACAATTTGAAGAGCAAAAATAAGAGAACAAATTAACATAGCACTGAAAATAATATCTAGTTAATTGCAAGCGAAGCTGCGAAATACTTGGTGCAAATCTACATGCATGCCACAACTGTTTTACTGTACAACAATGAAAGACTGCAACTACAAAGGAAATTCTCTCTATAATAACGCGCTAGCAATAAACAAAGGCTACACTAACTACACAAACTACAAGAAAAAAATCAGAACATTCCAGTGAGGTATCCTCGGCTAAGGGTCGACATATGAAACATCCCCTTAGAAAAATTATACAAGACTGGTCTATGTGAAACGTCCTCTTTGAACAATTATACACGAATGTGCTTAAACTGAGACACAATATTTTTGGCGCAACGCAATCTGACTTCCAAAAATCCCTACGAAAGAATGGCCCTGACTAACATTAACCTATACGTTTCACAAATCACTTACCTCACAAAAATCTTCGTTACTCAAGCTATTGCAATACAGCGAGCGCCACTACTGCCAGCTAAATAAAAGATTCAAACTACTGAAGGCACTAACTACTGATAGGCATAGTTAGCAAATGAAAGATTTTAATAGAGAACAAACAATGTATTTACCTCACTAGTCATAATATATATAGCAGTTCATGACACCAATTCTTACAAATTTCAAAACTCCGCCATCTCTCTCCCCACGTCCACCACTGCTGGTGGCTCACCTCCAACTGCACAACGCTACACGCTGTTAGCATCCAGCTGCCGCTGCCCAACTCTACAATGGCAGACAACAATGCAAACCAGCCACAGACTGCACACGGCACAGCCAGTGATTTTTATACAGAGCGCTACGTGGCGGCGGCGTTACCAATAAAAAAACCTAAACAGCCTACTTACAACTGTACCTTGCCAGACCCGTTCCCTGGATTTGACGCCTGTAGGTTTTTTTCTGTGGGGATTTTGGTGTATCACGCCATGATATGGAATGACGCTTTACTGCAGCCTGTTCGGACATCTGCGCTGAAATGCTAGCGCGTGTGCAGGAGTCGTTCCATACTAAGAGTAGAAGCGTGTATTGCCGCTGCCGGTAACCATTTTTAACACAACCTGTGATGGTCAATTGTCTCCTTACTAATCAGAAAACACATAACTGGTGTATGCCCTTGTTTTTTAGTGTGTGCCACAAATATAGGACACTAAAATTTCTTCTCGTTTTGATCAACGGACACTAATATACAAGCGTCTGATTACTGGGAGCTTTACAACGGTAATCGAATACAGGCATTTAAAACATACATTCTTGTTGCAGTATGGACAAAAAAACGCAAATGAACATTTAAAGTAATACAAAATTCAAAGTAATAGATGACTGTAATAACATGGACAGCAGGTGGCTTTGGCCGAGCGGTTCTAGGAGCTACAGTCTGGAACGGCGCGACCGCTACCGTCACAGGTTCGAATCCTGCCTCGGGCATGGATGTGTGTGATGTCCTTAGGTTGGTTAGGTTTAAGTACTTCTAAGTTCTAGGGGACTGATGACCTCAGAAGTTAAGTCCCATAGTGCTCAGAGCCATTTGAACCATTTGAATAACATGGACAAAAGTACAGAATAATAAAACACGAGAAATTAAATCAAAGTTACTACATAAAAATAATTAAAATCGCATCGACAAAGGTTTCAAACGAAAAGGCAGTGATAGAAAAAAATATGAGAGCAAATAAAAAAAAGTTAATTCACTCGTTAAAATCACGCCGCAAACGATCATAAATTTAAAAAGTACATTTAGACTGATTAACTGAATAAAAATAATGATGAAAGTCATTTCTATAATTATTTAAAAATGAAAATTTCAAGTCACTTTATGAGATTCGAACCCACCGCCCCCAGTAAGTCCGAAATAGATTTTAAACCCTTCTCTGTGCAATACGATCAACTTTACCATATTGATACACAGCTTCGCCAGATGTCACATTACCTGCGATTGGTCCAGCAGCAGGGGCATCAGCTTTTGTGTTAATAAATATTTGACATTACAAAGCGAGAAAACCGAAAACCGACGTAGGTTGTCAAGGGGAACGATATGGAATAGAGGACTAGCACTTGTCGGTTCTCGGTGTGCCAGTCACCACACTGTAGTATGTATATTTTTTCCGCGCCTACGCATCTTTCGCTGAAAACTGCAAATCACTCAGTGACACGTGTGACAGAACGTAGTCTGGTTCAAATTCTATAATCTCTTCAGAAAACTGATAGACATGGGTGCGGTATTGCGACATCGTACACGATAAACCAGTCAAGTGTCCATAATCGAGAAGCGTGAGTCTCCTTATGAGCTTTTGTTTGAAAACAGTAAGTCAGCGTGACTGGCCATATCTGTTCTCTCTTCCTGGAGCGCTTTGTTATGTCGGCCCGTTAGGGCCACGCAGCCAGGCGCTTCAGTGTCGTGTGTCAACATTGTGATGTTTGAACCTCGTGTTTGCTCTCGTAACGCCTTACTGCCACTACAACCGAGCACTTGTAGGCCGTAGGGTTTCTCATTCTTGCCTTCCGCCCTAAACAGAATAGAATGAGTTGATTTCTGTTCACGCCGACCAAAAAGAGTGAGTCATCTTCTCTAACACTCTCGCTCTTCTGCGTCTCGCACATTCGGACACGACACAAGTTCCATGCGTTATGTCAACATCTCCTCAAAGCAACAGTAGTTGAGAGAGGCAGTGTATGTTACCACTAGAGTTGCAATAGAGTCACATGGATATTTCCATTCTGTGCGCGTCATCGGCCAGATTTTTTTATTAGAAACGAAAACAAAAAATGTACTGTGTTTGAAGTGTGATATGGAAAAACTTTCATTTCCATGAATTCGCGAAAACACCTTTGACATCGTGAAAAATTCCTACAAAGAAAATATGCATGTGTACAAATCTATAATTGCACTACCCCAGACAGTTTGCATATACTTGGCGCAGTTGCTTGGCGTGTCTGCAACGCGATTTTGTAAACGTCTCAATGGCAACACCTCTTCATAGCTCTATAGACGGACATTGTTTTCGCCTACAGACGTTGGCGCTTTGCAGTTGAAATCTGTCAAAAGCACTGACATGTGTCAGGGATTTCTTTAAGCTGACTCGCCTGTAGGAGTGGCTTGGTAGTAATGAATAAATGTATTAAAACTTCATGCAACATGTGGCATTTCTCACGCATCTCAGTGTTTATGACTTCATATCTCCTAAACTACTGTTGTAGAGTGATACGTTTATGCAGGGACATTGGGCGTCATATGAAGATATTGGCTACGAAATACGTTGCAAATTGAGTTAGTAGTTACGAAGTACCAAATGTAAAAGTCATGCATAATGCGACAGTTTTTATACGCATTTCAGTGTACATTACGTCAATCCCCTGAACTGTGTGTGGTACCATGATATAATTTTGTAGATGCATTTCGCAACACGTGTGGATGCTCCCTGCGAAATTTATTGCGAATGGAGTTAGAAGCACTAAGTAATAAATTTCACGCATCTCACTGATTTATAGCGTCACGTTTCCTGCACTGTGATAGGTAGGTAGTTTTTAACACCCAGCGATTGTTGACCGACGGTAAGGTTCAAATGGTTCAAATGGCTCTGAGCACTACGGGACTTAACATCCATGGTCATCGGTCCCCTAGAACTTAGAACTACTTAAACCGAACTAACCTAAGGACAGCACACAACACTCAGCCATCACGAGGCTGAGAAAATCCCTGACCCCGCCGGGAATCGAACCCGGGAACCCGGGCGTGGGAAGCGAGAATTCTACCGCACGACCACGAGATGCAGGCGACGGTAAGGGATAGGTGAATCAAGTTATGTTGGAATCAGTCCAGTGGGTTTAAGAGGAGATGTGGAATACACACATACTTACATACATTTTTATAATGTGCATGAAATAAGAAATTCACGGAGAGACTAAGTGTTTGGTTTGTTCAAAAAAAAATCCTTTAACAATGATAGTTATAAAATGATTAATAAGTGACGTTTTGGTTTGATTCTCGCAGTCAGTTTAAAGAGAAAGAGGCTTTCACCGACATTTACCGACATGGACCAGGACGGTAGGGCATTTAAAGCATTACACAGATTGTTATCTTATACTGACAATGAATTTGCGGATTTTACATCCTCTGCCTGCTGACGTTGACCTGACGCAAGAGCTTTACTATTACTGCAAGAGTCCTGATATTTTTCATACGTGTTATGAGAAAGCACATGAAAACGGAGGCAGTGCCGCAAAATGTCCTGTTAGGTGGCCATATGTGCGAGATAGTATATATCTGCGTATTGTACACTAATCACTCAAAACATTATGCCTACGGACCTACTATCGATATAAACCAGTCGAGGAGCTAACAGCGTCATCTGGCAAAGAATCACTGTTAATCAGACAAACGCACAGTGCATGTAGTATCAGCGAGTGTGCTGTCCACGTGTAGAATGGGGAAGGCGCGCCATCTACCTGAGTTTGACCGAGGGCAGAGTGTGATGGCGCGGAGGTCGGCACGAACATGTCGTGAACTTCTCGGATGTTCGAGGAATACTTTGGTGAGTGACTTCAACACGTGGAGAAACCAAGGTGAAGCCACGTAGATGTCGTTGGGGCTGCCACCCCTCGTCACAGATGTCGGACGTCCCAGACTGAGCAGACTGGTAAAACAGGAGAGGCGGCGGACTGTGGAGGAACTAACGTCAGACTGGAATGCAGCACAGAGTACAAGTGTGTCTGAACACACAGTGCACCGAAGACTGCTAACTATGGGCCTCTGCAGCCGCTGATCTACGCATGTTCCAATGTTAACACCATGATATCGGCCGCTGCAACTGAAATGGCCACGTGACCATGGACACTAGACATTGCTGCAGTGGCAGAGCGTTGCATCATCTGATGAATCCCGATACCCTATCATGCCAGTGGGAGGGCGCGAATTCGTTATCTTCCAGGAGAACAGCTCCTTGATACCTGTACTGTGGGACGGAGAGAAGCTGGCGCTGGCTCCATTACACCACTATGTCCTGGGGAACATTCACGTGGGCTTCCATGGGTCCAGTGGAGCTCGTGCGAGGTACCCATTCATGTTTTGCGATGGGAATGGCATTTTTCAACAAGATAACGCGCCATGCAACAAGGCCAGGAGTGTGATGGAGTGGTTCGATGAACAAAATGGCGTGTTCCAATTGATATTCTGCCCCCCCCCCCCACGCAGCAGATCTGAACCCCATCGAACACATCTGTCATGTGTTTGGACGTGGCGTCAGATCTCATCGTCCCCCTCCACGGAATTTACTGGAATTAGATGCACTGTGTGTGCAGATGTGTTGCCAGCAGGCTGGAGGTTTTAGTGTATTGCACAGTGGCTGGCTCCTCCCTTTTTCCTTACTTTCAGCCAGCCACTTCCATCTGTTATATTGTTTTAGCTCCCTCTACCACTTTCGTCTTGTGTTGTCCATGTTTTACTGCTGACAGCATGCTATGTCCCACGTTTCGGTGTGGGTAGGCACATATTTTTCGAAGCTTGTTACCTGTGTTTTACGTTCTGTTTTAACTTACTGTTCTGAGTCTTTTCTTGACACCCATCTCAATCTGTTACTGAGTGGGCGCCGAAGACGTTGCCGTCGTGCGGCCATACAACCCTCACCATCATCACCATCATCATCATCATCATCATCATCATCATCATCATCATCATCATCCAGCGACCTTCCTAGGCCTCATTGCTTCCATCCCACGACGCGACGCCGCTGTTATCCGTGCAAAGTTGGATGTACCGGAGATTATGCAGCTGGTCATAATGTTCTGGCTTATCGGTGTATTATTTAACGTTTACTGCAGAAAAGGTTTGGCTTTAGATTTTGTAACATAATGTGCCTGTTCGTTGGGTTTCTTTCTTCTTCTGAATACGACGGAAAAATAGTACCGTTAATTGCGTTGCTTGAAACAGCGGGTAGCCTGAAACGATGTGTAGTTATCAGGCTTTTAATATTCGCATCATAGTAAGCGAAATATAATTGATGATTTTGTTGTGATTCTGAATAACCATACGATGAGCAGTAGTTTTAGCAACAAACTGAAGTAAATCAATGAAATTAGTATGGCTTATTTCTGTATGTTATTTTCCTTCTGCTTATCAGTCACAAATAAAGAGGAAAGATGACTTCCATCGAGTTTAACAGGAATCTGGTAGTAATAGTAATTCTCCTGCCTCAGGTCAGTGTCGACAGGCAGAGGGTATGAAATCCGCAAATTCGTGGTAAGTACAAGGAAACAATCTGCATTGTTTTTTTAAATACTTTGCTATCTTGGTTTCAGTGGATAGATGTCGGAAAAAGTCTCTAAATACGTTCCATTGCCGTTTACAGGTTTTATACACTACTGTCCATTAAAATTGATACACCAATAACAAATGCAGATGATGAACGGGTATTCATTGGACAAATATATTATACTAGAACTGACATGTGATTACACTTTCACGCAATTTCGGAGCATAGATCCTGAGAAACAGAACCCAGAACAACCACCTCTGGCCGTAATAACTGCCTTGAGACGCCTGGGCATTGAGTCAAACAGAGCTTGGATGGCGTGTACCGGTACAGCTGCCCATGCAAATTCAACACGATACCACAGTTCATCAAGAGTAGTGACTGGCGTATTGTGATGAGCTAGTTGCTCGGCCACCATTGGCAGACGTTTTCAATTGGTGGGATACCTGGAGAATGTGCTGTATCCAGAAAGGCCCGTACAGTATCTGCAACATGCGGTCGTGCATTATCCTGCTGAAATGTAGGGTTTCACACGGATCGAGTGAAGGGTGGAGCCACGGGTCGTAACACATCTGTAATGTAACGTCCACTGTTCAAAGTGCCGTCAATGCGAACAGGAGGTCACCGAGACGTGTAGCGAATGGCACCCCATACCATCACACTGGATGATACGCCAGTATGGCGATGACGAATACACGCTTCCAATGTGCGTTCACCACGATATCGCCAAACACGGATGTGACCATCATGATGCTGTAAACAGAACCTTGATTCATCCGAAAAAATGACGTTTTGCCATTCGCGCACCCAGGTTCGTCGTTGAGTACACCAAGTCAGGAGCTCCTGTCTGGGATGCAACGTCAACGGCAACCGAAGCCATGGTCTCCGAGCTGATAGTCCATTCTGCTGCAAACGTCGTCGAACTGTTCGTGCACATGGTTGTTGTCTTGCAAACGTCCCCATCTGTTAACTCTGGGATCGACACGTGGTTGCACGATCCGTTACAGCCATGCGGATAAGATGCCTGTCATCTCGACTGCTAGTGATTCGAGGCCGTTGGGGATCCAGCACGGCGTTCCGTATTACCCTCCTGAACCCACCGATTCCATAGTCTGCTAACAGTCATTGGATCTCTACCTACGCGAGCAGCAATGTCGCGATACGATAAACCGCAATCGCGATAGGCTACAATCCGACCTTTATCAAAGTCGGAAACGTGATGGTACGCATATCTCCGCCTTACACGAGGTATCGCAACAACGTTTCACCACGCAACGTCGGTCTACTGAGAATGGATGAGGAGGTATTTCACATAATCAGTGAAGAAAGGGATGTATCGATGGTAGGCAACTGAAACCCCGAGACTCCGTCTGTCTGTGAAAACACTTAATTCTTGTAATTAGTAACTCTATTGTCAAAGAGAGATTTTAAAGTGCATGGATTTCTCTAGTCTGTCCAAAACTAGGATTCTTAAACAGTTACACATATAGCAACTTTATCTGTATCATTTTATATATTATTTAAGACCATTTCTGCTTCTCCTGTAAAATTTAGCAAAATAGAGTTCAAAAAAATGTGTGAGAAATCTTATGAGACTTAACTGCAAAGGTCATCAGTCCCTAAGTTTACACACTACTTAACCTAAATTATCCTAAGGACAAACACACACACACCTACGCCCGAGGGAGGACGGACTCGAACCTCCGCCGGGACCAGCAGCGCTGTCCATCTGCGTTAGATGAGTATGTGCCAAGCAAGATCGTAAGAGCCACCGTAGTACAACAACCGAGTTAGAAAACTGCTGCGGAAGCAAAGGGAACTTCACAGCAAACATAAACATAGCCAAAGCCTTGCAGACAAACAAAAATTACGCCAAGCGAAATGTAGTGTGAGGAGGGCTATGCGAGAGGCGTTCAATGAATTCGAAAGTAAATTTCTATGTACTGACTTGGCAGAAAATCCTAAGAAATTTTGGTCTTATGTCAAAGCGGTAGGTGGATCAAAACAAAATGTCCAGACCTCTGTGACCAAAATGGTACTGAAACAGAGGATGACAGACTAAAGGCCGAAATACTAAATGTATTCTTCCAAAGCTGTTTCACAGAGGAAGACTGCACTGTAGTTCCTTCTCTAGATTGTCGCACAGATGACAAAATGGTAGATATCGAAATAGACGACAGACGGATAGAGAAACAATTAAAATCGCTCAAAAGAGAAAAGGCCGCTGGACCTGATGGGTTACCAGTTCGATTTTACACAGAGTACGCGAAGGAACTTGTCCCCCTTCTTGCAGCGGTGTACCGTAGGTCTCTAGAAGAGCGAAGCGTTCCAAAGGAGTGGAAAAGGGTACAGGTCATCCCCGTTTTCAAGAAGGTACGTCGAACAGATGTGCAGAACTATAGACCTATATCCCTAACGTCGATCAGTTGTAGAATTTTGGAACACGTATTATGTTAGAGTATAATGACTTTTCTGGAGACTAGAAAACTAGTCTGTAAGAATCAGCATGGGTTTAAAAAAAGACGGTCGTGTGAAACCCAGCTCGCGCTATTCGTCCATGAGACTCAGAGGGCCATAGACACGGGTTCCCAGGTAGATGCCGTGTTTCTTGACTTCCGCAAGGTATTCGCTGCAGTTCCCCACAGTCGTTTAATGAACAAAGTAAGAGCATATGGACTATCAGACCAATTGTGTGATTGGATTGAGGAGTTCGTAGATAACAGAACGCAGCATGTCATTCTCAATGGAGAGACGTCTTCCGTAGTAAGAGTGATTTCAGGTGTGCCGCAGGGGAGTGTCGTAGGACCGTTGCGCCGCTGCCGCCAGGCTCTCAGCTACGTGTGCCGCGCAGGCAAGCAAATGCAGTGATGAAATCATTCCCGCGGTGTGCTACTAAATATTCGCGTGAGAATTGCCCGTCACGCGAAGCTATTTGCTTTTATTGTAATAAAAAAGGACATGTTCAGAGTGTTTGGCAGAAAAAGTTCAGATCGGAAGCTCACAACCGTTCCAGGCCCTTTGCTTCGCGCCGGAATCGGAATCGAACCAAGGATACTCAGGCTCGCGAAACTTCGCCCTTGGAAATTCATGTCGTTCATTCCACTCCGCCCAGTGCCACTCTAACAGTGACTGTGTTTGTCCCACAAATAGCGTGCGTCGACGTCGCCGGAACTCCCGTCAAGTCGCAAGTGATTTTGTACCAGTGCCAGTTCACGTTGCACGAGACAGTTCCTCTTGTCAGCAGGACAAACTTTTTGTCGATTTGGACATTAACGGCAAAGTGATACCATTCCAGCTCGATACCGGAGCTGCAGTTTCACTGATCAATCAAGACACTTACAAACTGCTGGGTACACCTCCGCTGCGTGCCGCAAATGTTGCGTTAAATAGCTACTCCGGTCAACGTATCCCTGTGTTAGGACAGTGCAGCGTTCTTGCAACATACAAAGGACAAACAAAAATTGTGTCATTTTACGTCCTTCGTTCTTCTTCTGCAGTGAACTTGTTTGGTTTCGATTTATTTCAGTTGTTTAACTTGTCTATAGTAAATCAGGTCCTATCAGCGAACCAGACGGTGCCTTCAACCAATGTTTCTCGTCTCTGTGAAGAATTGCAGACATTTTTGCACCGAGCCTCGGTTGCGCTAAGAACTATAAGGAAACATTTGGAACTGAAAGTAAACGCCCAACCGACATTTTTCAGAGCGCGCAATGTTCCCCACGTAGTGCGTGATGAGGTCGCAAAAACATTACACGATTTGGAATCACAAGGTGTAATTGAACGTGTGCAGGCTTCGCTCTGGGCATCACCCTTAGTAATTTTGCCAAAACCTTCCGGAAAATTGAGACTTTGTGTAGACTTCAAGGCAACAGTGCATCCACAACTAGTGATTGCAACTTTTCCTTTACCCCTCCCGGAAGATCTTTTTGACAAACTGTGCCCGGGTAAATATTTTTCGAAGTTGGACCTCGCAGATGCGTACTTGCAAATACCGGTGAACGAATAAGCCCAGCGCGTTTTGGTGGTTAACACGCATCTTGGTTTGTATCGATTCAAACGACTGCCATTCGGGTGTGCATCCGCCCCTGCATTGTTTCAGTAATATCTACAAACTGTTTGTGCGTGGGTCCCTACTGCAGCAAATTATCTGGACGATATTGTGATCTCCGGAAAGAGGGAAGAAGAACATTTGGCCAATCTCAGAACATTATTTCAGGTCTTGCGACAAAATGGTCTTCGCTTGCGGAAGGACAAATGTGTGTTTTTTGCTCGGGACTTGCCATACTTGGGACATGTACTCAATGCCCAAGGCATACGTCCCAATCCCACGCTACTTTGTGCAATACAAGACTTGCCGTCGCCGCAGAATTCGAAGCAGCTGCAGAGTGTGCTGGGAAAAATCAACTATTATCATAAATATCTTCCGCATGCCTCTTCCATTTCAGCTCCGCTTCATCGCTTACGCCATAAAGGTGTTCCGTTCGTCTGGACGACGGAATGCGAACGCGCCTTTCGCCAGTTGAAATCGGCGTTGCTTGCCAATACTTGCCTTACGCCATTCGATCCCCAGAAGCCCCTCTTGTTGATGGTGGATGCATCGGATTTCGGGATCGGTGCTGTACTTGCGCACAAAGATGGATCGCACGATCGCCCTATTGCCTTTGCGTCCAAATTGCTCTCGTCTGCGCAAAGAAATTATTCACAGATCTAGAAAGAAGCATTGGCTCTCGTATTTGGTGTTACAAAGATTGATGATTTCTTGTATGGTCGTCACTTCACCATAATCACAGACCACAAACCATTGACATCGCTTTTTCATCCGACCAAGCCTGTACCTCCACGTACAGAGCAGAAATTCATTCGCTGGTCTATTTTCCTCTCGCAGTACCGCTACTATATCTTGTATAGGTCCACCGCTAAGCACGGAAACGCCGATGCGTTGTCCCGCTTGCCTGTTGCTGAGGATAGAGCATTCGATTCCTCCGAACTTGCTTGCATGTTCATTGACGCGGAAACCGATGACGTGGTCGAATCGTTTCCCATTGATTTTCGTCGTGTAGCTACAGCCACAGCTTCCGACCCTGTCCTTGCTTCCGTTCTGCGTTTTGTTGCTACGCAATGGCCCTTGTCAAAGTTTTTGTTGTGAACGGCCAGTGTCGGTTGGCCAGTCAGTGTGCTCCCTGCCGCCGTTGGATAAGCAGCTGCAGCAGCAAGTCGTATAACCCTAGCTTACTTATTTGTTAGATAGTTTAATTAATTTCTTTGCGTGTTTTTGGGTACTTGCATTGTTTAATTCATATATTTCGGGCGTATTATAGTATTTGAGGGTTGTAGCATCGCGCCTTAGTACCTGAATAGTGCAAATTTGCGTAGTCGTCTGTCTTCTGTTTTTGTTGTGAACGGCCAGTGTCGGTTGGCCAGTCAGTGTGCTCCCTGCCGCCGTTGGATAAGCAGCTGCAGCAGCAAGTCGTATAACCCTAGCTTACTTATTTGTTAGATAGTTTAATTAATTTCTTTGCGTGTTTTTGGGTACTTGCATTGTTTAATTCATATATTTCGGGCGTATTATAGTATTTGACTGTTGTAGCATCGCGCTTTAGTGTTTACTTCGTAGATTCTTATTTAAATTGCGTGTGAGTTTCGTATAGGAGGTGCAATTTCGAGTTTTAGTTACTGTAATCGTAAATTCAGCAGACTGTAGCGCAGTCGTTAGGCATTTGTACAGGTTAGTTGATACATTCTTTGCGTGTTCCTCTTGCGTTATCTAGGCACCGACTTATGTTTCAGTAACTGTTGTTAAACATCGATTAGAATGGACAGGGACTGCGATTGCTGTGTTCGGATGAGGGCTGACTTGGCATCCCTTCGCTCACAGCTGCAATCGGCGCTGACTTCGGTCGCGCAGCTTGAGGTTGTTGCCAATGGGCACCACTGTGGGGAGCCGGACTCGGGTATCACGGGGATGTCAACCTCATCCCGTCTGTCCCCAGATCGGTCTGCCGCTGTGGTTGCCCCGGTTGCTGCCCGCAGTGGGGCTGAGCCCTCGCCTGTGGTTGATTGGGAGGTCGTTCCAAGGCGTGGCAGGCAGCGAAAGGCGTCCCCGGTAGCTGATCAGAAAGCCTCCCCGGTGCGTCTGACAAACCGGTTTCAGGCACTGTCTCTGGCTGAGCCAGATGCAGCTGCCTGCCCTGTTTCAGAGGATCATTCTCAGCCTTCAAGGTCCGGGCAATCGCAGAGGTTGGGCTTACTGGTAGTTGGGAGCTCCAATGTTAGGCGCGTAATGGGGCCCCTTAGGGATATCGCGGCTAAGGAGGGGAAGAAATCCAGTGTGCACTCCGTGTGCATTCCGGGAGGAGTCATTCCTGATGTGGAAAGGGTCCTTCCGGATGCCATGAAGAGCACAGGGTGCAGCCAGCTGCAGGTGGTGGCACATGTCGGCACTAATGACGTGTGTCGCTTTGGATCTGAGGAAATGCTCTCTGGATTCCAGCGGCTATCTGATTTGGTGAAGGCTGCCGGTCTTGCTTACGAGATGAAGGCAGAGCTCACCATCTGCAGCATCGTTGACAGAACCGACTGCGGACCTTTGGTGCAGAGCCGGGTGGAGGGTCTGAATCAGAGGCTCAGACGGTTTTGCGACCGTATTGGCTGCAGATTCCTTGACTTGCGCCATAGGGTGGTGGGGTTTCGGGTTCCGCTGAATAGGTCAGGAGTTCACTACACTCAGCTGGCGGCTACACGGGTAGCGGAGGCTGTGTGGCGTGGACTGGGCGGTTTTTTAGGTTAGAAGGCCTCGGGAAAGTGCGGGATGGGCTGCAATGTCAAAGGGTGCTTGGCAATTACAGGACGTGCTTGGATCAAGGAACAGTCGGAATTATAGTTGTAAACTGTTGTAGTTGCGCTGGAAAAGTCCCTGAGCTTCAAGCGCTAATAGAAAGCACAGAAGCTGATATCGTTATAGGTACAGAAAGCTGGCTAAAGCCTGAAATAAGTTCTGCAGAAATTTTTACGAAGTCTCAGACGGTGTTCAGGAAAGATAGATTAGGCAGAATTGGTGGTGGAGTGTTGGTGTCTGTCAGTAGTGGTTTATCTTGTAGTGAAGTCGAAGTAGATACTCTGTGCGAATTGGTGTGGGTGGAGGTTATACTTAACAGCCGAATTAAGTTAATAATTGGCTCCTTCTACCGACCCCCAGACTCCGATGATACAGTTGCGGAACAGTTCAGAGAAAGTTTGAGTCTCGTAACAAATAAATACCCCACTCATACGGTTATAGTTGGTGGGGACTTCAACCTACCCTCGGTATGTTGGCAAAAATACTTGTTCAAAACCGGTGGTAGGCACAAAACGTCTTCCGAGATTGTCCTAAATGCATTCTCCGAAAATTATTTAGAGCAGTTAGTCCACGAACCCACGCGAATTGTAAATGGTTGCGAAAACACACTTGACCTCTTGGCCACAAACAATCCAGAGCTGATAGAGAGCATCATGACTGATACAGGGATTAGTGATCACAAGGTCATTGTAGCTAGGCTCAATACCATTTCTTCCAAATCCATCAGAAACAAACGCAAAATAATTTTATTTAAAAAAGCGGATAAAGTGCCACTAGAAGCCTTCCTAAAAGACAATTTCCATTCCTTCCGAACTGACTATGCGAATGTAGACGAGATGTGGCTCAAATTCAAAGATATAGTAGCAACAGCAATTGAGATATTCATACCTCATAAATTGGTAAGAGGTGGAACGGATCCCCCGTGGTACACAAAAAAGGTCCGAACGCTGTTGCAGAGGCAACGGAAAAAGGATGCAAAGTTCAGAAGAACGCGAAATCCTGAAGATGGGCTAAAATTTACAGACGCGCGAAATTTGGCACGTACTTCGATGCGAGATGCCTTTAATAGGTTCCACAACGAAACATTGTCTCGAAATTTGGTAGAAAATCCGAAGAAATTCTGGTCGTATGTAAAGTACACAAGCGGCAAGACGCAGTCAATACCTTCGCTGCGCAGTACCGATGGTACTGTTATCGACGACTGCGCCGCTAAAGCGGACTTATTGAACGCAGTTTTCCGAAATTCCTTCACCAGGGAACACGAATGGAATATTCCAGAATTTGAAACACGAACATCTGCTAACATGAGTTTCTTAGAAGTAGATACCTTAGGGGTTGCGAAGCAACTCAAATCGCTTGATACGGGCAAGTCTTCAGGTCCAGATTGTATACCGATTAGGTTCCTTTCAGATTACGCTGATACTATAGCTCCCTACTTAGCACTCATATACAACCGCTCGCTCACCGATAGATCTGTACCTACAGATTGGAAAATTGCGCAGGTCGCACCAGTGTTCAAGAAGGGTAGTAGGAGTAATCCATTTAACTACAGACCTATATCATTGACGTCGGTTTGCAGTAGGGTTTTGGAGCATATACTGTATTCAAACATTATGAATCACCTCGAAGGGAACGATCTATTGACACGTAATCAGCATGGCTTCAGAAAACATCGCTCTTGTGCAACGCAGCTAGCTCTTTATTCGCACGAAGTAATGGCCGCTATCGACAGGGGATCTCAAGTTGATTCCGTATTTCTAGATTTCCGGAAAGCTTTTCACACCGTTCCTCACAAGCGACTTCTAATCAAGCTGCGGAGCTATGGGGTATCGTCTCAGTTGTGCGACTGGATTCGTGATTTCCTGTCAGGAAGGTCGCAGTTCGTAGTAATAGACGGCAAATCATCGAGGAAAACTGAAGTGATATCAGGTGTTCCCCAGGGAAGCGTCCTGGGACCTCTACTGTTCCTGATCTATATAAATGACCTGGGTGACAATCTGAGCAGTTCTCTTAGGTTGTTCGCAGATGATGCTGTAATTTACCGTCTAGTAAGGTCATCCGAAGACCAGTATCAGCTGCAAAGCGATTTAGAAAAGATTGCTGTATGGTGTGTCAGGTGGCAGTTGACGCTAAATAACGAAAAGTGTGAGATGATCCACATGGGTTCCAAAAGAAATCCGTTGGAATTCGATTACTCGATAAATAGTACAATTCTCAAGGCTGTTAATTCAACTAAGTACCTGGGTGTTAAAATTACAAACAACTTCAGTTGGAAGGACCACATAGATAATATTGTCGGGAAGGCGAGCCAAAGGTTGCGTTCCATTGGCAGGACACTTAGAAGATGCAACAAGTCCACTAAAGAGACAGCTTACACTACACTCGTTCGTCCTCTGTTAGAATATTGCTGTGCGGTGTGGGATCCTTACCAGGTGGGATTGACGGAGGACATCGAGAGGGTGCAAAGAAGGGCAGCTCGTTTTGTATTATCGCGTTATAGGGGAGAGAGTGTGGCAGATATGATACACGAGTTGGGATGGAAGTCATTACAGCATAGACGTTTTTCGTTGCGGCGGGACCTTTTTACGAAATTTCAGTCACCAACTTTCTCTTCCGAATGCGAAAATATTTTGTTGAGCCCAACCTACATAGGTAGGAATGATCATCAAAATAAAATAAGAGAAATCAGAGCTCGAACAGAAAGGTTTAGGTGTTCGTTTTTCCCGCTCGCTGTTCGGGAGTGGAATAGTAGAGAGATAGTATGATTGTGGTTCGATGAACCCTCTGCCAAGCACTTAAATGTGAATTGCAGAGTAGTCATGTAGATGTAGATGTAGATGAAAGTCACGGATCGGGGACCCGTTTGTTAGCCGATTTTTTGCTCACATGGAGAGACTTTTTGTACGTTGTGTTTTGCTGTTGCGTTCTGATAATGATCAGTCCAGGGTCGTGGTCCCACGTTCGTTACAGTCCCCTGTCTTACAGCTTCTCCACCAAGGACATTGGGGGTATAGTGAGAACGAAACAACTTGCTCGTCAGCACTGTACTTGGTTCGGAATCGATGCCGCGATTACTAATATGTGCTCTTCTAGCATGGTGTGTGCCGAACAACAATCAGCACCACCACGAAAATTCTTTCCATGGCCAACAGCCACTTCCCCTTGGCAACGCTTACACATCGATTTTGCTGGTCCATTCTGGAATGCTCGATGGTTGGTTGTGGTAGATTCATTCAGTAATTTTCCTTTTGTTGTCCGGATGTCTTCCACGACGTCCTCTGCCACCATCCAAGCGTTATCTTCTATCTTTTGCATTGAAGGTCTTCCACACACTATTGTTTCCGACAATGGCCCACAATTCATGTCCGCAGAATTTCAGTCATTCTGCAAGGCCAATGGTATTCAACATCTGACGTCCGCCACAGTCAAACGGTGCAGCTGAACGATTGGTCAGGACTTTCAAGTCACAGATGTTGTAATTATGTAATAGGCGTATTTAAACTGTTTTAGCATGTAATTATCTGAACTGTTTCTTATTTAAATTGTTTTGTTAATTAAATTGCATTGTGTATTATTGAGAAAGAGCGGGAAACCGCGCATAGATACATTTTGAGAAAGAGCGGGAAACAGCGCGCAGTAATACATCTGTAATGGTAGCAGGGATTGTCTGCACCAAAAACCATTGTTGGCGGCGAGACCGCACTTTTGTAGCATTGAGCGTTGGAAGCGAGCAGTTGCGAGTAAGATGTGAGACGAGGCAGTCGTAGCTAGCGAGACATGAGAGGAGGTCGCTGTAAGCGAGGTATGAATTAACACTTTGAAAGAAGCGGTGTGCTCGCCAGCCACTCGCTATATGTAGCGCAATGCTAGTTTTTTAAGAATTTTTGTAAAGAACTATGCCCCTTGTAATTGTTTGTCAAGATCGTTCTCAGAATATAGTTATGTAATTTTGATGGAAAATTAGGTATGTAGCGCAACGCTACTTTTTAAGAATTTTTGTAAAGAACTATACCCCTTGTAATTGTTTGTCAAGATCGTCCTCAGAATATAGTTAACTTCTACCAGATTAAATGCATTAAGAATTTTCTATCCCAAAATCATTCACGTAAATGCTTTACGGAATTTATTGTTATCTTAAAAGAAAAGTCTAAACTGAGCTTCAGCTTTTATCAAATCTAAATTAACTTCAACTTAAAGAATTCCAGTCACAAAGTATTATGAAACTCCACCAGCAGCTTATAATTATGTTAAAGAGAAGTAAGTATATTCATTCCACAGTTTGCTGTAGCAGTCAGATGGCGATCCAGTATAAATAATTAAAGGTAAGAATCAGTCTTAATAATTTCAGGTAACGACTGAGGGCCACGGCGACAACACATTTTATGTTTCGTCGTAATAATCAGCAGGTAGTCTTGACAGAGCAGCAGTTAAAAGATTTTAAGAGACGCAGCGTTCAGTCAGCAAGCAAACGTTCATCCAATATTAGACGGGAAGGTTTCACTTGGCGATATCCATTCAGTACGACATTTTAGTGAATCTACTGTGGATATGAATATACTGACTTTGATAATAGTGTGAATAAGTTACTGTTAAGTGGCGCAACGCATATACTAAAGTGTATAACATTTATTCACAGGTCATCGGCAATTCTGTTTGCTTTATTGATTCGGCGTTGAAAAGTGTTTGTTCAGTGTTGAATCCGCTTTGAACAGTGATATATTTTGTTGCGTGTGATGATTATAGACAATGTCCCGCAGAATAATTACTCGTTCTCAAACTGATAAAACTTTTTGTTGCGTGTGATGATTATAGACAATGTCCCGCAGAATAATTACTCGTTCTCAAATTGATAAAACTGTACAAAATACTGACGAGAGATTCTTTTCTGGAATAGGCAGTAATAATACGTGTGAAAACCCTGATTCTGAAACGTTAGGTGAACAGACATTTAATAACTGTAACAATATGGAAGCGTTTAACGAACAAGTAACTTCAGAAATGCCCACAGACAATGAAACGGTAGTGCAAAATAATTTGGCATTAAATGCAACAGACGGTACACAGTCACAAATTCCGCATAGTAGACATAACAGTTTCAGTAACGAAACCACTACAATGCAGTCAGACAGAGAGACTCCATTAAGCACTGATTTAGATTCAAACGGTACACAGCTACACAACCTGCGTAGCAGATCCAACAGTTCTCATGACCAAAATTCCGAAATTACGGAAAACGTGACGCAGTCACAATCATCTGAGGATGTTCAAATGAACACAGATCTACAGCCTTTAACAACGAATACAAATACACACAGAAGTCAATCCGAAACGGATCCAATAATGGCATTTTTGCTACAAATGAGACAAGACATGAATCAAAACTTTAACAGAGGGTCACAAGAATTAGAAAAAAGGTCACAAGATCTAAAAAACGAAATTAAGGCAGAACACGCACACACAGATCAGAAATTAGACAACATGTACCAAAATCTAAAACACGAAATCAAAGTAGAAATTCAAACAGTCGCTGAAAAATGTTCACAATCAACACAAGAATTACGCGACAAAATTCAAGAACTATCCGATAACCAAGCAACATTTGCAGTTAGTATACGGGAAACAATGACAGAAAACTTTGCTAAACAAAACGCTCAGATTGATGAACGTTTTAACAATCACACAGAAAACTGTTTGATACGTCACCGTAAACTGGTGCGATCGCAGGATAAAGAACGAAAAGAATTACTACAAACAATCACTAAACAGCGTCAGGACGACAAAAAGAAAGTGTTTGCCCAGGGCAAAACATATGTAGACAATCACATACAGTCGATCTCGGAAGAAATCGAAACGGTCAAAGAAACAAATAATCAAATACAAGACAGGCTTACAGAAATCCAAACACAGACAATCGATGTGAAAACTTCTACAGACACTGAAATCCAGAATGTTAAAGATAAATTAACAGAGGACGTTCAGACACTAACTGACAAAATAGAACACATAGAAATTAACCATGACACAGAAAATTTAAAGGCAGATTTTAAGAAAGTCACCAAAAGCAACCGTAAATTACGAAACGAATTGACAGAAAAGATCAATGAACTCACTACAAGAATAGATCTTTTAGATACTAACAATGACGAGAGATCAGACGACACTGCACCAGTCCCAGTGCAACAGAACTCTAATAGTAATAACACGCCATTGACAAATATACAACAAACTATCACAGATCTAAAATCGCGTAATGATTCATTGCATCAGCAAATAAATTCTCTACAGCAAGAGATAGCGGACGCACAAGAAACCGCCGCACATAATCATTTTCAACAGAACACACACCGTTACGAAATGCCTCAGATCCATAATACATATAATGTTGGTAGACTTCAGAGAGTAAGAGATTTTACCCAGGAAGAAAGACACCCGAATCCATATTCAAGACAATACGACAACACTTACACACACAGACATGACAGTTTTGATCACAAACATTTTCTTTCAGTTAGAAAGTTTAAAACATTTAAAAACGACAGGGCGCAAATACATCCGTTGGATTTTATCCAACAGTTCAGGGGAGCACTTCCACCATCATGGCCAGTACAACATAAGTTAGAATTTATTGTCAGTTTTCTTGAAGGAGAACCAGCACGACGAATGCGACCAATTGCTAGACAATGTTTTTCCGTAGAAGCATTTGAGGAAGCATTTTTATCAGCATATTGGTCTGACACTACACAAAACAGCATCAAAGATCGGCTACTTAGTTTGCCAAACTTTGAAAATTCTACCTTTCCAACAATCACACAATTTTTCGAGTACATGGTGGAACAGAACCAGTACCTCAACGAGCCATACAGTCAATCGGCATTAATACAGCTTTGCATTTCAAAACTGCCCAGAGCTTTGAAAGTGTCATTACTGACAAGGCAACAAAAGGACAATGTATCCGCTTTTAGAGACATCTTACAACTATTAGAAGCACACCAGGCAGACTACGCATTTGTTAACAAAAATTTTTCACGACAGAACGGAAAACAAACAAACTCAGCTACTTTTGAACAAACACGATTTGGTAATAACAATCCGAGTAAACGCTTTCGCAGCGAAAATGACAACGAAAACAGGAGTAATGAAAAACATTATACTGACACGGTAAATTTATATCCAGGACAGCAACAGAATCCGAGACTTAACACGCAACCGAATAGGTCAAATTTCCATATGAATCATCGCTCAGATAATGCGACCGGGGAAGGCCATTACGCGGGTCGACCGCAAAATGAACAAAAACAAACGTTTCTACGGGGTGCAGGTGGGCTGCCGTACAGTCACAGTTATAACGACAGGAGAAAAGAAAACGAACACAGACCGCCGAGGACGTTCCACAATGACAATTTTAACGGAAACTACAACAGGGCCCAACAGCTGCGTTACCGTATGAATGTACCAGACACCAGATTTCATCCACCAGACACTGCTAATAATCAAAACGGCAGAACTGTACAGTTGATAGAACACATACCAAACTCCCAAGCTGAAAATCACATATCGGAAGAATTATGACTAGAGAAAACCTGCAATGAATCTCTTAATGTCGATACTATGAAATCACACAGAGGAAACATAACGACCGAAAATGCCATTACATTTGACGACGTGAGAGACACATTGTTACAGGGAAAACCAATCCTACAGAAAACAATATATCACCCAATAATAGAGATAAATTTACAGTCGCACAATATTTTAGCGATAATTGATTCAGGTTCACCTATGTGCGTAATTAACGAAGACACATTTAACAGATGCAATAGCAATAATGATTACCCAGTATTTCCTTTAAACAGAACGAAGGTCAAGGGAGCTTTTGCAGGAAAAGGCATTGAAGTTAAAAGACAGACACAATTAACATTTGTTTTTGCAGGGGAAACGTTCCACAGTGATTGTTGGATAGTTCCGAATTTAACAACAGACATGATATTAGGAATAAATTTTCTTGTTCAGTACGATGCGAAGATTGACTTCAAATCGTCATACCTCACACTACAAAAGGAAAACAGGGAAGTGATCGTAAGATTTCAAAACACAGTATCCTCCGAAGAACAAAATATGCACAGGATCGAGATTATTACTGATTCTCAAGATAACGATTGTTATATCGCACTATACACGAATACACTTAATAATGACTTGGTAGAGGAACAGGAGTACAATATGTTCGAGACAATTACACGCAAGGTAGACAATAGTGTAGCAAAATGCGACGCAGAACGCACAGAACTTGAAAATATTCTGGTACAACACAAAGCAGTTTTTGCCAATGTTCCAGGAACAATGACAGGATTTATGTACGAATTTCAGGTGAAACCACACGAGACTTTCAAAGCAAAACATTATCCAATCCCACACATACACACAGAAGCAGTTAAGAAAGAATTACGAGCAATGATCGATCAAGGAATAATAGAACCAGCAGCCAGCCAATATATAAATCCACTACACATTGTTGAAAAGAAGGATGGATCACTACGTTTAGTTTTAGATTCACGTCAAGTTAATAAAATAATCATTACAGAAACCGACCGGCCACAGACGTTAGAAGAGTTACTGCAAAAATTTCATGGCACCTCCATTTATACTACACTCGACCTCAAATCAGGGTTTTGGCAAATCCAACTACACCCAAATTGCCGAAAATATACGGCATTCCTTTGCTTTGGGGAATGCTATCAATTTTGTAAACTTCCGTTTGGACTAACGATTTCGTCTGCCGCCTTTATACGAGACATGAATACTATTCTACCACAAGATCTGAAAAACAAAATTACTACATATGTCGATGACATTTTAATTGCAGCAGAAAACTGGGAACAACACAATCATACTCTTCAACAATTACTGAATACATTCGAGCAGAATGGTATAACTATAAACTTGCGTAAATCTGAATTTGGTAAAGCGTCAATAAAATTTCTAGGGCACATTATCTCACAAACAGGTATCGCACCAGACCCTGACAAATTGCAAGCACTGAAAGACATCGACGTGCCAACAAACAAAAAGGAACTTCGGAGCTTTTTAGGTCTTATCAATTATTTTAGAAAATTTATCCACTACAAAGCATTAGACACGCCCTTGCTATACCAGCTTACAAGTAAAAACACACTTTGGTCATGGAATGAAGACGTTGAAGCTGAATTCGAGAACTTGAAAGAAGCATTATTAAAAGCACCTTTGTTATCACACCCTGACCCAACACAAAACTTTTCCGTTGCAACAGATAGTTCAACCACAGCACTAGGAGTACATATTTTCCAAGAAATAAAGGAAGAAGATAAGACAGTCGTGAAACACATTGCTTTTGCAAGCAGGATACTTTCTCCAGCAGAGCGCAATTATTCTGTAACAGAATTAGAGACACTATGTGTAATTTACGCTTTTAAGCGATTCCGTCATTTTCTATATGGCCGACATACAACAATATATACCGATCACCGAGCAATCCAGTTTTTATTGTCAGCAAAACTTACGCACGATAGATTAAGCCGCTGGAAATTATACTTACAAGAGTTTGATTTTACCATTATACACATTCCAGGCACGCAGAATACTGTTGCCGACGCATTGTCGAGGTCCATTCACAATAAACGCATGGAGAAAGAAAATACCTTTTGCTACAACAACCATAGTATTATGTATATTAAACAAGTAGCTTTCGAAAACTTTATATCAGCAGCATTACAGGATATAGAGAGAGAACAGCAGAAAGATGAAACACTGAAAGAGATTGTAACGCTTTTGAAAGACAGAAGTAACGCTAAAGTCAGACTTCATTACACTGTACATCAAAATATACTCTTTATTCGATCATACCGAGACGGTAATAATTGGCTTTTATGCGTTCCGGAAGGGATCGTAAATAAACTGATATGGTATACACATCTAAGTTATGGACACTACGGAGCGAGGAAATGCCTTCTGATTCTGCGACAAAATTGCCACTTTAATAACACGGAAAAACACATAAGAAAAGTAATAGCATCATGCAAGATATGTCAGAAAGCTAAATCATCAACAGTGTCACACATTCCACCATTGTATCCCATCATACCGGTTAAGTTACGACACATGGCAGCAGTGGATCTTTTCGGTCCAATCCCCAGAACAAATAATGGTTATAGTTATATTTTTGTAGCTGTAGAACTAACATCCAAATTTGTAACATTTTCTCCACTAAGGAAAGCAACAGCAAGAACAGTATCAAGAGCGTTTGTAAGAGATTTTCTATCAGTAGTAGGACGTGTACAGAAGGTTATTTCGGATAACGGTCCGCAGTTTAGGTCAGACGTATGGAAGAAAATGTTAGAAAGTAAGAACATAACACCTATTTACATATCAAGATATCACAGTTCTTCCAACCCATCAGAAAGAATAATGAAAGAGATCGGGAAGTTATGCAGAATTTATTGTCATAAAAGACATACAACATGGGATAAATATATTTTACAGTTTCAAGAAGTGATAAATGCAATACCCAATGAATCTACGATGCTATCACCAACCGTAATACTGACAAATAAAGACCCACCGAACAAAATTACCGAACTAATTACTTTTCCTGACATTGTGAAATAATAGACACAGCATTAGCAAACACTAAAAGAGCTGCAGATCGGCGGAAGAAACAACAGAAGCAGGTAAGTCGACTACAGAAGTACGAGATTGGCGACAAAGTACTGATTCGCACTCATTTTCTTTCCAACAAAGGTAAGCACAGATGCCGTAAATTCGAACTTCTGTATGCAGGCCCTTACAGAGTTCGTAATATTCCACACGCTAATGTAGTGCATGTGGAAACGCTACGTAAGAAGAAATCATTAGGGAATCATCATGTATCCAACGTGAAACATTTCTTGACTTAAATTTTTGCATTTCAGCTGACGAAAGGACGGCGTGACACGTAAGTATGCAACAATGGTAGTTTCAGCGCGCTTCAGTAACAAACAAAGCCGCGACACGCAGCGGGCCGCTAATATTTCACCGTACCTTAAAGAACACAGCAGTACTTAATGATGCTACGCCAGCCAAGACAAATAAAAACACGAGAAACATTTCCTAACTTAAAGAGAACATGCAGACAACGACACGACGTATGAATTTGTGCACTGAGAGCTCATAAATGAAAGAAATTTTTTTTTATAACGTGACATAATTACTTAAGAAAATGTCGATTTTTGCAATAGCTAAACTGATAATATAGATCGTTCATTAATCAATTATTTTAGTGGTAACATTAACATGTACTCTTTATTCCAGAATGCAGCATTGTTGTCACACGTCATCAAAATGAAACGTAGTTTTAGTTAGAATAAGGATGTGAATCTTTAGGTCACGCAGATAGCTGACGCTAATTGTCATTACAGAAATTTTATAGGTCATGCCGGGAGCTGACGTGATTTTGCAGCAGTTAATATTATGATAAAGTGTTTTATAGGTCATGCCAGGAGCGGACGAGAAGTACCAGAAGATGTTTATTGAAGTCATGCCGTGCACTGACAATAATTAATACTGAATGTTTTATAATAAGTCATGCCGTGCGCTGACGTTAATTAATGCTGAATGTTTATAACAGGTTATGCAGAGAGTTGACACAGATGCAGAAGAAGAATGTGTATGTTATGTTAGTATATAAGAAATGTATAATGTTAAGAAATAATTTTGCTAGCATGTGACACATTGCAACACTATGGATGGGGACCACACATTACAATGTCTAACCAGAATAATGTTTACCTTAATTTTCAGCTGCAAAAGAATACTTTAAATAATTTTATGACAGTAATTTTATTGTATATTATGACCTGACATTTGACGACTCATAACTGACGACTACACCCCTGAATGGAAGATAAAATTTTAGGACAGTAAGTCAAGAAATGCATTGTCAACAAAATTTATAATTAATGATGTAAGAAACTAAGATATGTAAATACAGAATAAGTAACAATGTACTTGTCTATAACAAATCTGTATACTATCAAATACTGAATAAGTAGGAACTTTTATGTCTTTTATATATGGGAATAATTTTCTGGAAGAATTCTTAAATTAAAACTACATATTGTTACAAATTACGACACAACATATTTTGTCATAGGGAAAATTATTTGGTAGTCAAATTATGGTACCAACAATGTCCGTGAACCCATTGCCAAAACAATTTTACCCGTACCTTAATTCCTGTGCATCCCCATGGTTATTGAGCACAGAATCAGTGAATTGTGAAACACGTGACTTCAACCAATGATGTTCTCGACGAGGTGTTTGCATACCTAGATGCACACCACAGCCCGATGTATGTCAATTGGTGCCTGCATACCTATATACACACCACTGTATGATGTACGACAATAGGTGTTTGCATACCAAGATGCACACCACCAACCTTAATGGACCATTGGAGATGGAACTTAATCCTGATGTGGCTGCGGCAACTCAGGCTATTCGACGACGTACTTAGTGTTTGGGTACACTAAAACTATGGAGCAAGGCGATGATGGAACCACATGGCGAAACCTGGTGTTGTGCTATGTGAGGGAAAGGAACAGACTTTTGAGTGCATTCACAGACAGTTGCCAGTGCTTTGACCATGCTATCCAATTCCTTTTGTACCTTCCTTAATTGTGGTACTAAGAGATGCCAATTTGAATTAAATGTTTCATAATGTAAACTTTCAATTGCTTCATATGATCTGTATATTGATTTTCACATTTACTCTTATTCTTGTTGTTAAATTTAAGGGAACCAAATTTTACTTGATGTACAATTCCTACTAAAACCCTTTCTATTTACATATTCTCTTTATTAGAGATAGACAAATCATTTCGTATGACAGCATTTGTGTATACACTTTGTTCAAACTATTTTCTATAATCAAATTTTATACTTATGTTGAGTCCATATGACTCAACAACGTAGTAAAATTTTAAGAAAGCCGAGTAGCGGCATATGTAATTATGTAATAGGCGTATTTAAACTGTTTTAGCATGTAATTATCTGAACTGTTTCTTATTTAAATTGTTTTGTTAATTAAATTGCATTGTGTATTATTGAGAAAGAGCGGGAAACCGCGCATAGATACATTTTGAGAAAGAGCGGGAAACAGCGCGCAGTAATACATCTGTAATGGTAGCAGGGATTGTCTGCACCAAAAACCATTGTTGGCGGCGAGACCGCACTTTTGTAGCATTGAGCGTTGGAAGCGAGCAGTTGCGAGTAAGATGTGAGACGAGGCAGTCGTAGCTAGCGAGACATGAGAGGAGGTCGCTGTAAGCGAGGTATGAATTAACACTTTGAAAGAAGCGGTGTGCTCGCCAGCCACTCGCTATATGTAGCGCAATGCTAGTTTTTTAAGAATTTTTGTAAAGAACTATGCCCCTTGTAATTGTTTGTCAAGATCGTTCTCAGAATATAGTTATGTAATTTTGATGGAAAATTAGGTATGTAGCGCAACGCTACTTTTTAAGAATTTTTGTAAAGAACTATACCCCTTGTAATTGTTTGTCAAGATCGTCCTCAGAATATAGTTAACTTCTACCAGATTAAATGCATTAAGAATTTTCTATCCCAAAATCATTCACGTAAATGCTTTACGGAATTTATTGTTATCTTAAAAGAAAAGTCTAAACTGAGCTTCAGCTTTTATCAAATCTAAATTAACTTCAACTTAAAGAATTCCAGTCACAAAGTATTATGAAACTCCACCAGCAGCTTATAATTATGTTAAAGAGAAGTAAGTATATTCATTCCACAGTTTGCTGTAGCAGTCAGATGGCGATCCAGTATAAATAATTAAAGGTAAGAATCAGTCTTAATAATTTCAGGTAACGACTGAGGGCCACGGCGACAACACATTTTATGTTTCGTCGTAATAATCAGCAGGTAGTCTTGACAGAGCAGCAGTTAAAAGATTTTAAGAGACGCAGCGTTCAGTCAGCAAGCAAACGTTCATCCAATATTAGACGGGAAGGTTTCAATGTTAAAGTTGAAATAGTCGCATTCTCGGGAGGACGCTTTATTGCTCTTTTTGTCCTCCTATTGCTCTCAGCCACGAGATGGTCGCTCGCCGGCTGCGTCCGCCGCATCAGGTTCCTGTGCAGCGGCCGACACCTGCTTTTGCTCCAGGCGACGTTGTCTACTATCGCCACTACCGAGGTTCACGGCGTTGGGTCCAATGGCGCATTCTTCGCTGCCTCGGCCGCGCTATGTATCTGGTTTTGGGGGCCTCTGGTGAGGTGCGTCGGCATCTCAATCAGCTGCGACTCTGTCGTCGCACGGGATCTGCTGCTCGCCGTCTGCTTTCAGCGGCGGTGCCGTCCGGTCAGCGCCCCGGGGACCCATCTAGTGGCTCGCCTCAGCCCCAGGTGTTACCGACGCTGCCTTCCATTTTGCACCATGGCGAGGCGCCGCCGCCACCGCCGCCGCCGCCGCCTCCGCCGCCGCCTGTTCTCCCGCCGGCGACGCCCGCAGTGGACGCTTCGCTGCAGCCGCCGGGCGCCTCCCTGAGTCACGCGCCGCCGATCGCTTCCCGTGACCAGTTGTCCTCCGACATGGAACTCTTGCCCGCTCCAGACCATATGTCGTCTTCGCCCGGCGGGTGCCCCGGCCCGATGGAGGTCGACCCTTCGGCCCCTCCTGAATCTCTACGGGCGCATACACCGCATGTTGGCGTGCACCCTGGAGCAGGTTTTCAGGCGTTTCCTAGCTCCCCGCGGTCTGAATGGCAGGGTGCGGTTGGCACAGCCTCGCCTGTTGTTAGGCTCCCCACCTCGTCGCATACGTCAACATGCGGTCCTCCCCACGGCGGGCGGAAGCCTTATGCCACAACCGTACGCCGAATTGCGGGGGAGGAATGTGGTGTCACCGCCAGACACCACACTTGCTAGGTGGTAGCCTTTAAATCGGCCGCGGTCCGGTAGTATTCGTCGGACCCGCGTGTCGCCACAATCAATGATTGCAGACCGAGCGCCGCCACACGGCAGGTCTAGAGAGACTTCCTAGCATTCGCCCCAGTTGTACAGCCAACTTTGCTAGTGATGGTTCACTGACTTCTACGCTCTCATTTGTCGAGACGATAGTTAGCATAGCCTTTAGCTACGTTATTCGCTACGACCTAGCAAGGCTTCATGATCAGTTTCTATTGATATTGTAAATCAGGTACCGTCAAGAGCGACGTTCGTCAGTAATGGATCAAAGTTAAGTATTCCACCAGCTACGTCCGTTTTTCTCAATTCTAATTCCCTTGTCATGTTCCAGACCTCACGCCGGCCTGCGTGAGCTAAAACGCGTGCATTTTGGCCTCCTTTACTAACACGGTTGGCTATCCTGCCAACCACAACAGTTACAGTAAGCTTGTTTGCCCACTGTTTGAATACTGCTCAGCAGTGTGGGATCCGTACCAGATAGGGTTGATAGAAGAGATAGAGAAGATCCAACGGAGAGCAGCGCGCTTCGTTACAGGATCATTTAGTAATCGCGTAAGTGTTACTGAGATGATAGATAAACTCCAGTGGAAGACTCTGCAGGAGAGAAGCTCAGTAGATCGGTACGGACTTTTGCTAAAGTTTCAAGAACATACCTTCACCGAGGAGTCAAGCAGTATATTGCTCCCTCCTACGTATATCTCGCAAAGATACCATGAGGATAAAATCAGAGAGATTAGAGCCCACACAGAAGCATACCGACAATCCTTCTTTCCACGAATAATACGAGACGGGAATAGAAGGGAGAACCGATAGAGGTACTCAGGGTACCCTCCGCCACACACCCTCAGGTGGCTTGCGGAATATGGATGTAGATGTAGATGCACCGCCTTAGACTTCTCGGCTAATCCGGCGAGGCTCAAAATAGAGTGATGAGGTTTTCATCCATCGATATGGAAATCACTGACAAGAAGAATTCACATGGTGATAGATATGTCTTAAGACATCATGAAATATCTTCCGTTGTAACAGAAGGAGCTGTAGAGAATATAATTTGTAGGGGAAGACCCGAACTTGAATACGCCCAACCAATTAATTGAGGACTTACTCTAAATCGAGTGCAAATTATGGCGGAGAGGACGCCAATCCAAGCTATTGTAATGGAAGGAAGAGATGTGGGAGTGAGGGTACTCCAACGTCGAGATAAAAAGGAAAGTTGTGTTAATTGTGGAAGGATGGGTTGATGTCAGGGCGGATTCCGTGACCGGGTAAGGGGACCCGCTGCAGCCGCAGCTGGCGGTTGTGCCGGCGTTTGTTTTTGAACGAAGCTGCCACATGCACCACGGACGATGCGCGGTCGTCGGTCCACGTTACGCTGGCACGCGTGCAGTGTCAGTTTTCGTTCCGACGCATCTGTTCATGAACCACGTGTTCAGCATCGTCCCACGAATCCAGAGTCGCTGCCCTGGACAGCAGCTAGACGCCACTCGGTCCTGGCTGCGTTGCACGTGTGCTCGCTGTGTGCACGCCCCCCGCGAGTTGAGGTCGCAGCTGTAACTACACAGTCGTGGACTTCGTTTCTCAGGTTCCGTCTGATCACCGCCACCGTGCCCACGACCGAAGACAACAGACTCACGCTGCACTGATGAGCCGAAACATTATGACCACCTGCTTAATAGCTTGTTTGTCCGTCTTTTCAACGAAATACATCACCGATTCTGCGCATCAGGGATCCGACAGTTTGTTGGTAACTTTATGGAGGCAAGTCCGCCTGCTCAGCTGGATGGTAACGTGCTCGCCTCCCACGCACGCTGGCCTGGGTTCGATTCCCGACCAGGTTGGAGATTTTCTCCACTCGGGGACTGTGTTTTGTGCTGTCCTCATCATCATTTCATCGACACCACCGGCGCGCAAGTCGTCCAATGTGGTGTCGACTTTACTTGCACTTGGCGACCGAACTTCCCCGGATGGAGCCTCCTAACCAACGGTGCCACACGCTCATTTCCATTTTTTCCATGTGGAGGTATCCGGCAGTAGATGCCTACGTACACGTCATGTAATTTGCTTGAATAACGGGCCGCTAATTTGTGTACGCGGTGATGGCTCCCGATAGCGACCGAGATGGGATCCGTAGGATTTACATCTGGTGAATTTGGTCGCCGAGACGTCAACGAAAGTTCACTACACTGTAGCACGGGTCTGGCTCCGAGGCACGGACAACTGTACTGCTGAAAGATGCTTCGACTTCGGGGAAGACACATGAAGCGTCAGCGTGTCCCCGATTACTACCACAGGCACCATGCAAACGCAAGAGAATGTCTCCCATAGCACATTACTGCTCTCAGCAGCCTGCGTCTGTTGCGCGCTGCACATTTCGAGTCAACATTCACCTCGCTGACGGCGTTTATGGAGACGACCATCGACCTAGAGTAGCAAAAATATGATGCATCTGAAGAGCCGACTCGTTTCCATGATAGACTGTCGAATTCCGAAGGTCCTGTGCTCACTGAAATCGCAACTGACGGTGTCGTTGGAGCAACATGTGAACACATAGGGGTGGTCTGCTCCGGAACTCCATGTTCAACAGCGTCCGATGAACGGCGTGTTCCGAAACACTCGTGCGTGCACCAGCATTGTGGTCTTTTGGCAGATATGCCACATATCTCCGTCTACCCTGCTTTACACAGAAGACAAGCCTCTGACCACTGCGTTCTGTGAAGAGGCGTGTACGTCCAACCATTTAGCGCCTAGTTGGTCCGTCCCCGGTAGCTGAGTGGTCAGCGAGGCAGAATGTTAATGCTAAGGGCCCGAGTTCGATTCCCGACTGGGTCGGAGATTTTCTCCGCTCAGAGACTGGGTGTTGTGTTGTCCTAATCATCATCATTTCATACCCATCGACGCGCCAGTCGCCGAAGTGGCGTCAAATCGAAAGACTTGCACCAGGCGAACGGTCTACCCGACGGGAGGGGCGCCTAGTGGTAGTTTCACTGTCCTTCTACCTCTTCCCATACATGCTCATGGCAGTACACGTGAACAATCGTCCAGCTTCGCTGTTTTCGAGATATTCTTTCACAGATAACTGCGTAATAATAATGTTCCCTTTGTCAAAGTCGCTTATCTCAATGCATTCCCATCCCTTTGCAGCCGATATGTTCCCCTGCTCCGCTTACATACTTTTGTCACGTGCCCTTAACACCACCAGGCGATATCCAACGTCGTGATGGGCAGTGGTCGTAATGTGCTGACTTTTGTATGTGGGCCATTCTAACTGGTAACTGCCTTGCAATAACAGGCCACAACTTTTGCTTGCATATTGACATCACACCATGGGCTCTGTCTTCATAACTGACTCTAATATCTAGTATGCAACGAAGTTAAATATCAAACAATGTAAACACGGATATGAAACTTCCTGGCAGATTAAAACTCTGTGCCGCACCGAGACTCGAAGTCGGGACCTTTGCCTTTCGCGGGCAAGTGCTCTACCAACTGCTACCCAAGCACGACTCACGCCCCGTCCTCACAGCTCTACTTCTGCCAGTACCTCGTCTCCTACATTCCAAACTTTACAGAAGCTCTCCTGCGAACCTTGCAGAACTAGCACTTCTGAAAATGTCATTCTAGAAACATCGCCCAGGCTGTGGCTAAGCCATGTCTCCACAGTATCCTTTCTTTCCGAAGTGCTAGTTCTGCAAGGTTCGCAGGAGAGCTTCTGTAAAGTTTGGAAGGTAAGAGACGAGGTACTAGCCGAAGTAGAGCTGTGAGGACGGGGCGTGGGTCGTGCTTGAGTAGCTCAGTTGGTAGAGTACTTGCCCGGGAAAGGCAAAGGTCCCGAGTTTGAGTCTCGGTCCGGCATACAGTTTTAATCTGCCAGGAAGTTTCATATTAGCGCACACTCCGCTGCAGAGTGAAAATATCATTCTGGAAAGTAAACACCTTTTTGGTGTAAATATTCAACAGTGTTAGGTTACTTTTTAATCACTGGGAAGAAATAGTTACAAACAAAATATGTTTTATGTGACTTCCTCTCTCCTTGCTGCTCATTGTTTAACGTCGCCTTTCCCGTGAGATATTAAATCAGATAAGCCGTTCATGACATTTCTTCCACAAACAAGTCACACAAAAGGCAGATATCACCGAACGAGTGGTTTAGTATCTCTCAAGTAGTAAGTTAATCACAAAATTATTGGAACACTATCTCTACAGGTCAAAGGCTAAACACAGACCCCTAGAAGTACCGAGCAAGATGAACATTTATAATTTCGCATTCTGCGAGAATTTCCTCGCAAGAGAAACTTTTTAATTTCAATAATTCTTACATTAATTTCGCCGGCCGCGGTGACCGCGCGGTTCTAGGCGCTTCAGTCCGGAACCGCGCGACTGCTACGGTCGCAGGTAGGAATTGTGCCTCGGGCATGGATGTGTGTGATGTCCTTAGGTTAGTTAGGTTTAAGTGGTTTTAAGTTCTAGGGGACTGATGACCTCAGATGTTAAGTCCCATAATGCTCAGAGCAATTCGAACCATTTTTTGAACATTAATTTCGACAAATTTATCCGTTTTCAGAAATATGTGAGCCGGGATTACAAGAATATAGTATTGTACGTGGGGTTAAAAGTACACGTGTGGCAAGAAAGAATAGCCATCAAGTTTTCATGTCCCTACAGCAAAGTTCACCATTCTCCCACCAGGCAGCGCACACATCATCATCTCCTCAGTTCTGTACTGGAAACTCTCAGCAGTCTGACACTTACAGCTGGAGAAAATGTGGTTAGGTCACTTTTGTACGTTTTCGATATAAAATTTATATACACGCATCAAAAAAAGTTTTGCATCACTGCGGTTCCCAGAACTCCTGAAGATAGACATTGACTTAGGATATTGTATATACATTGACTTAGGATATTTTATCAAAGACACAGTCCCTTTGGCTGTTCAGAGAAGTCTCTAAATCCGCCCAAAAATGTAAACAACCATGCATGAGGAGCGCCTATTAGACGGAGGGGGTCCGACAGCCGATCAGTTCCAGTCATTCCACCAGGAAGGAGGTACACGGCTCGTGCTGTCTGCAGTTCAACCATGCCTAGACGGTCAAAACCGCGGTTCAATCGCGTCCACATTGTTACTTTGTGCCAGGTAGAGCTCTAGACAAGGGAAATGTCCAGGCGTCTCGGAGTAAACCAAAGCGATGTCGTTCGGACATGGAGGAATACAGAGAGACAGGAACTGTCGATGACACGCCTCGCTCATACAGCCCAAGGGCTATTACTGCAGTGGATGACCTCTACCTACGGATTATGGCTCGGAGGAACCCTGACAGCAACGCCACCATCTTGAATAATGCTTTTCGTGAAGCCAAAGGACGTAGTGTTACGACTCAAACTGTGCGCAATAGGCTGCATGATGCGCAACTTCACTCCCGACGTCCATAGAGAGATTCACCTTTACAACCACGACACTACGCAGCGCGGTAGAGATGGGTCCAACAACATGCCGAATGGACCGCTCATGATTGGCATCACGTTCTCTTCACCGATGAATGTCGCATATGCCGTCAATCAGACAACCGCCGGAGACGTATTTGAAGGCAACCCGGTCAGGATGAACGCTTTAGACACACTGTCCAGCGAGTGCAGCAAGGCGGAAGTTCTCTACTCTTTCGGGATGGCATTATGTGGTTCCGACGTACGCCGCTGGTGATCATGGAAGGCGCCGTAACCGCTATACGACGCGTAAAAGCCATCCTTCGACCGATAGTGCAACCATATCGGCAGCGTATAGGCGAGGCATTCGTCTTCATGGACGACAATTTCGCGTCCCCATCTTGCACATCTTATGAATAACTACCTTCAGGATGACGCCATCGCTCGACTAGAGTGGCCGGCTTGTTCTCCAGACTTGAACCCTGTCGAACACGTGTGGCTTAGATTGGAATAGGCTGTTTTTGGGCGATTTGCCACACCAACCACTCTGAGGAATCTGCACCGAATCGCAGTTGAGGAGTGAGCCAGTCTGGACCAACAGTGCCTTGATGGGCTTGTGGATAGTTTGCCACGAAGAATATAGAAACAGGACGTGCTACTGAGTAGTAGAGGTACCGGTGTGTACAGCAGTCTGGACCACTACCTCTGAAGGTCTCACTGTATGGTGGCTAACATGCAAAGTGTTGTTTTCATGAACAATAAAAAGGGCGGCAATGATGTTTGTGTAGATCTCTATTCCAATTTTCTGTACAGGTTCCGGAACTCTCGGAACCGCAGTGAGGCAATTTTTTTTTTTAATGTGTGTACTTTCCAGTCAGTGTTAGGTGAACCTAAATCTACTTAAAAATTAGATAAAATCTGTACCGGAAGTAGTGGCTATAAGCTTCCAATATCCTCCATGATCTTCATGTGAATGTTATCTATAGATTGCAGAAAAACAAAATATCTGTATGGGGTAAAAGTACGCAGGTCTAACAGAGTAGTAGTTCATAGTGAGTACTTTCACCCTAGCAAGAAATCGGTCAATAAAATATCCTGAGTGCGACTTATGACTGACTTGAAGCACCTGTATTCAAACATTATTTGTTGGTTTTTATTTACCTTAGATGGCTCAGTAACTAACTTAAAGAACTTAAATATTTCTTTTCCACGGATTTTCTTTCGTTGGGTAGTGGTTTTTCCAGACATACCTACCTCTCAAACACACTTAGAATATAATCAGCTCTTCCAAAATGGCTTTTTTGTTCAGAAGCATACCGAGAACATCACGTAGAGAGCCATTAACAAAGCCGCTCTACCATCAAGCTCTTACCGTTATTGAAAATGGGAACTCAATATGGCGAGCATCGAAAGCTACTGGGTTTCCGGAGGCTACCTTAAGAAAACGTTCTCATGGCCGGCAAAGGCAGTGAGCATCTCGCTCGAATCACAAAAATTGGAGAAAGAACAGGCAATAGTGCACCACTGTATTTTCCACGATAAACGCCTTTTCATCCCTACTCTCGGAGCATTACGTTTACTTCTTGAATCCACGGAAAATTAATGACTTCCCCATTTATTTTTCCACGTATTTATTGGTAATCCTCTTTTATTTTCTTCAGTAGGCACTGGGAACTCCTGTCCCAGGCCCACGTACTCTTATCCTACAGCATGGGGTAGGAGTATTCTTCAGCAAAACTTTTATTACTCCTCTAATAATAATTGTATGACAGTGAAACTTTTACACAATTTTACCAATATCTCAATGTAGAACTTGCATGTGTAATTTGTATAATAGTGCTAAAAGTTTTCTTAAAAAATACGAGGTCGTGATGAAAGGTAATCCCTTCTTAAAGACTTTAAAATAAAATAAACGTTATTAACATTATACAACTTCATTCTCCATGCCCACATATTTATTTCTCAGCACAGTCACTTTGGCGACGAACACATTTCTCCCGAAGAGAGGTCACGTTCTTGATTCTGTTACTGCAGAATATTCGACCTTGTTGACGGAGTTACAACCCCATCCTGGACGATAGTCGTTGACAGTGAACTCAGTGTGCCGTACAGTCGCCGATGTCGCAGCGCTCGCGTGTGCTGTCGCACTGTCATGCTGAAGGAGAGGGTGGTCCATGTGGCGACGAGCTCTTAGAAATCGAAACGCGATTGCAGCACATCTACATCTACATCTACATGATTACTCTGCAATTCACATTTAAGTGCTTGGCAGAGGGTTCATCGAACCACAATCATTCTATCTCCCTACCATTCCACTTCCGAACAGCGCGCGGGAAAAACGAACACCTAAAACTTTCTGTTCGAGCTCGGATTTCTCTTATTTTATTTTGATGATCATTCCTACCTATGTAGGTTGGGCTCAACAAAATATTTTCGCATTCGGAAAAGAATGTTGGTGACTGAAATTTCGTAAATAGATCCCGCCGCGACGAAAAGCGTCTTTGCTTTAACGACTTCCATCCCAACTCGCGTATCATATCTGCCACACTCTCTCCCCTATTACGTGATAATACAAAACGAGCTGCTCTTTTTTTGCACCCTTTCGATGTCCTCCGTCAACCCCACCTGGTAAGGATCCCACATCGCGCAGCAATATTCTAACCGAGGACGAACGAGTGTAGTGTAAACAGTCTCTTTAGTGGACTTGTTGCATCTTCTAAGTGTCCTGCCAATGAAACGCAAGCTTTGGCTCGCCTTCCCCACAATATTATCTATGTGGTCTTTCCAACTGAAGTTGTTCGTAATTTTAACACCCAGGTACTTAGTTGAATTGACAGCCTTGAGAATTGTACTATTTATCGAGTAATCGAATTCCAACGGATTTCTTTTGGAACTCATGTGGATCATCTCACACTTTTCGTTATTTAGCGTCAACTGCCACCTGACACACCATACAGCAATCTTTTCTAAATCGCTTTGCAACTGATACTGGTCTTCGGATGACCTTACTAGACGGTAAATTTCAGCATCATCTGCGAACAACCTAAGAGAACTGCTCAGATTGTCATCCAGGTCATTTATATAGATCAGGAACAGCAGAGGTCCCAGGACGCTTCCCTGGGGAGCATCTGATATCACTTCAGTTTTACTCGATGATTTGCTGTCTATTACTCCGTTTCTCACGCACCGACACAGTTATCTTACATACCGCCATGCTACAAGCAACACGTCAGAGCCCTTTGGTGGCAAAGGGCTACAAATGTGTAGGCACGAAGAATAGAGATGTAAAATGTTAATAACGTTTGTTTTTTTAAAAAGCTTTAAGAATTTTCACATAAAAAATTCGGTGACATTACCTTTCAGCACGCCCTCGTACTAGTGACACCAAAAATGCGTACCCTTATCCCCACCTACCCCATTGGTGCGTCAAGCCTACTACAAATCACTTTCACCTCGTAGAAAACCTGTGCAATACACACTTTGCATCTACCGTAATTTTGTCATATTTCTTTAAATGAAATGTTTTTAATGATACTAATTACCCAGTTACAACAAGGAGATATGTTTAACAATATTTCGATTATGTCTATAACACATTCATCACACATTACGGATTTTATATAAGTATATAAAGTAATATGAAGTCTTATTTGGATCATTAGTTCCGACTTTTGTTCTTAATTACTCTCTGTATTTTAAATAAATGATGTAATGATATCTTTTATTATTCTATGGTAAAGAACTGTGATGTTTTTGACGCTAGCTCATTATAAATGTTTTTATTAGTTGAAACACATGCTGAACGAAATGCTTATACTTCGTCGCATTGCCGACCGGAGTGGCCGTGCGGTTCTAGGCGCTACAGTCTGGATCTGAGCGACCGCTACGGTCGCAGGTTCGAATCCTGCTTCGGGCATGGATGTGTGTGATGTCCTTAGGTTAGCTAGGTTTAATTAGTTCTAAGTTCTAGGGGACTGATGACCTCAGAAGTTAAGTCCCATAGTGCTCAGAGCCATTTGAACCATTTTAGAGATAAAGCCCTTTTAATCGCCATTAAAACAGTATCTGATGGCGCCCTAAACCTTCACCATTGTTTTTTCTTCGCTATACCGCTCACTTACACATTCACTCCGTCAACACCTTAGCGTACGCAGGCAACACTATCGGTCAGGTTGGACTGAAAATCCGCTCAGTACGACAGCGACAGGAGATGATGTGCCCATTACGGTGTGAGGTACTTCTGGTTTATGGACAATGGAAACACGCAGCTGTGTGCGTGGCCCCAGTCCACGCCGCAACAAGTTTCTGACTGTCCACACCCGGCTCATCCACAGGCCCTTTCCTTGCTTCAGCAACAACTCGACAGTGTGGTTGACAGTGTGAGTTCTCTTAGGGCACAAGATGACGTCACCTCCCACTCTGGCCACGTTTCCGTGTGGTCCAGAGCCTCATCGTCACAGTGGAAGGCCCTCTTCTACCCACTGGGCGCTCATACTCATCTCCTGTCCCGGCAGCACGCTCGGTACCAGCCGAACTGTCACGGTATGACAAACCATTTCCTTGAGGTAGAGCTACCTGCCACATTGAAACTCTGTCAGGTGCTCGTAAGTTCTTTGCGTAAATGAATAAGTTACGCCAGCTAGAAATCTTAGGCTTCTGTGTTGAGTCCTAAGTCCGACCTAGGATTTACTCTGTTAGGTCTTCTACATCAAGCAATGACTTGTGTAAATGAAAAAAGCCAAGCTGGACCGTTGTTAAGAGCTCACATTAAACCAAAGATCTTCCTGTAACTGGGTGACGTGGTCAGATCGAAATTCGGAGGCCCGCCAAGATGTAATGCCTCCGAAAGGGCAGAGCCTATGAAAGCACTGTGCTGTTGAAGGTGAGCCTTCTGTAAGTCACAGATGCGCTCTGCGAGTATTGCTCTGACACCATGCACAAAGCATTCCCTCAAATTATTTCACGGTTCCAGGCGTCAAGTCCGGAACCGGGGCACTGCTACGATCGCAGGTTCGAATCCTGCCTCGGGCATGGATGTACGTGATGTCCTTAGGTTAGTTAGGTTTAAGTAGCTCTAAGTTCTAGGGGACTGATGACCACAGTAGTTAAGTCTCATAGTGCTCAGAGACAAATTATTTCAGTTTGTGATATTGCAGGGCCTGTGTTGTTCAGAATTACGATAGAGTGTTCCTTCAACATGCATGCATGTCCGAAGGACAGTGGCGTACACAGAAAAACCTCAAGGAGGGGCGCTAAAGATATCTTGAGCTACCTTTACTTTTAATGTAATAAAAAATAATCAAGTCACATGCAAAGTTTGAGAAAGTTTTATTTCAACTGATTATACACATATGGAAGACGATGCCAACTAGGACATTTTACTCATTCACTCTTCTTATTCTTCTCATTTTTTTACTTATTCTTCTCATTCTTTCTACTTATTCAATCTCCTTATTTCTGCTTCTGAATGTAAACCAGCTTGGTATTCGGCGAGTAGTCCGTATATATATATATATATATATATATATATATATATATATATATATATATATATATATATATATAACACTAAGTATAGAGGGTTCTCTGTACAAGAAAACGGTAGAATGTACGCGACTTTTATCAAACAAATGCCAGACAGAATAACGTATCGAGATCACTAGACTGGCCGTGGATATGTGTTAGCTATCTATGTGCCAGACTGAAACGTATAAAATATAATGGCGCGGACGCGCTTGTTACGTAGGAAAGTACTACTAATCGATAACTCGATTCAGTCGAGTCGACTGACGAAAGAAACGACAGAATAGCGTGCGGGCTGACTGGCGGGGCGGCGAGGGTGGCAAAGCAATTACCATCAACCGTGTAATGGAATAACGACAATGAAAATTTGTGCCAGACCGGGACTAGAAACCGGGTCTCCCGCCTGCACTTGTACATCCATTATGTACATTCCCGACAGCTTCCTGTACTTCACAGCATCTTTAGCGAGCAGCCGTAGACTGGTGCCCACCTAGTGTGCCAGGTCATTTATGTATGTAGAAAATAACAGCGGTCCCATCACACCTTCCGACGTTACCCCAGAGAACAACGTACTGGGTTGTGTTACATAAGACTTCTTCGAGCCAGTCACATATCAGGGAGCCTATTCTGTACGCACGTACCTTCGTTCACAGTCTACAGTTGGGAAGTCCCGAAATAAGGAATGTGCCTGTTGCCCTTCACCCATAGATCTCAGTATATCATGTGAGAAACAGCAAGCTGAGTGTCGCACGAGCGATGCTTTCTAAAGCCGTGCTGATCTGTGGACATGAGCTTTTTAGGTCTCTGGGAAATTTATTATTATCGAACTCAGAATATGCTCTAGAATTCTGCAGCAAAGCCGATGTTGCGGACATTGGTCTGTAATTTTGCGGGTCCGTTTCTTTATCCTTCTTATGTACTCGAGTCACCGGCGCTGCTTTCCAGTCGCTTGGCACTTTGCGCTGATTGAGAGATTCGCGATAAATGCTAATTTAGTAAGGGGCCAGTAACATAGAGTACTCTTTGTAAAACCGAATTGGGATTCCATACGGACCTGGCGACTTATTTGTTTTTAACCCTTTTAGTTATTTCTCCAAGGCAGGGATGCTTATCATAATGTCATCCATACGGGACTCTGTGCGATTGTCAACGAACGTGAACGGTTTCTTAAAAGTGGAGTTTGAAACTTGGCCTTCCTTTTGCTATCTTCTTCTGCCTAACTAGACCAGTCAACATGGGACCAGATTTTTTTCGGGTTCTCTGCCAGATCTTTAGCGAAGGTATGACGGTGGTACTGCTGTGTGCTTCGCGCATAGATCTTTCCACAGACGCACTAATCTCCACTAATCTCTGCCTGTCGTCATTCGCGCATCGTCTTTTGAACCGAGTGTGCGACAGCCTCTGCTTCCTCAGCATTTTCCGAATTTCTTGATTAAACCACGGTGGATATTTTTCGTCCTTAATCCACTTACTAGGCACGTACTTGTCCAGAGAATTGTTCACAATCTGTTTAAACTGTACCCATAATTCCACTATGGCCATCATTGTGGAACTAAATGACTGTAGTCCATTGTCTAACTGTGATTCCAACAACTGCTTTTCTGGTCGTTCTAGCAGAAACATTCCCCTAGCCCTCTTGACTGATTTATTACAGTTCGTAACCATAGTTGCTATGATGACATCATGATCACTAATCCCTGTCTCTACAATGACGCCATCGATAAGGCCCCGCCTGCTCGTAGCTACAGAGTCCAAGAAACCTCCATTGGCGGGGTATGCCGAACTAGCTGCCCAAGACAGTTTTCGGAAAACGTGTTCAAAAGTACTTCACTAGACTGTCTGTCTGTATCCCTTGCATTGAACCCATACACGTCACAGTCTAACTCGGTAGGTTAACGTCACCACCAACTATTATTGCATGATCTGGGTATTCATGCACAATTGACCACAGACTTCCTGTCAATAACTCTAGAACTGTCACAGCGCAGTCGGTAATCTGTAAAACATCCAACAATTAACTTTATTTCACCTATACCTGTTATGCCCGACCAGATAACTTCACTATCACACTGAATTTTAATCTCAGTAGAGATAATATTTTTATCGATCGCAATGAACACACCCCAGCGTATGGCGCGTAATCTGTCTTTCCGATAAACCTTTCGAGCCTTGCTAAATATATCAGAGCTTTTTACTTCGAGTTTTGGCAGTCCCAAGAATAACCTGAGCTTGAGAACTCCCCTGATGGCAGTAAATTCAGGAACCTTCTTACGAATACTTCGACAATTTACTGACAAAATTTTTAAAGTCGAACTGTCTTTACTCTGAACGCACTCTGATTTCCCTGTATGCGTATCGACCGCCGAGCGTTCGTGAGAGTACCTCAAACTAACACCTAGCCTAAAAAAAACCATGCGCGCTCCTGAAGTACTTTGGTACACGTGTAGCTGCTTCCTTTGTGTCGTGTATCCTTGATTTATCAGGAGGAGTCCTACAAATCCCCACCAGGTAACGCAGGTCCAGAAATCTGCCGACAAGACCTTTGGTAGAGACCCTCCACTCAGCTCCAATCCCAAGGACCCCCATCAACTCTGGGGATGATACTGTAATTACGAGCTCTGCTTTCAACCCAAATGCGGGGCCAGCAGTCTTGACCATCTCTGCCAGCAGTCAGAACCATCCTGTACGCTCGCAACAGGAAGGCCGCCTCCACGTCTCGAATGAGGCCCCACCATCAGACATGCCGAGAGCACATTGGCTGCCTTTTGAGTCCTGAAAGCTATCTACCTAAGAAACTCCATAACGTGCCTAACATTGGAGCTCCCAATAAGTAGCTAACCCCTGTCTACGTGTTCCTGGTCGACCCTACTGAAGGAACGGCCACCTGTTCACTCACCGGGAGAAAAGGTGAAGCCAGACGGCCAGCCTCCACATTGGCCCTCCGCCTCGAGCGACGCGAATGCGTTACTGCCTGCCACTCACTTTGTGAGCCCACCGCCTCGGGTACACTAGAAGATGCCTCGGCAGTAGAGCCCTTGGGCGAAACAAGCGACACCTGAGGTGTCCCATGTGACACTCTAGAATCTCAGCCACCGCTACACCCCGAGGCGCTAGCCTGGAGGCGACTGATCGCCGCTAAAACACATCCAGCTGTTCGCAAACTGTGGGCAGCTCTTCCTTCGTCCACACACAATAGGCACACTTCCTACCCATCCTAGCAAGATTAACATTAAAAGCTGGCAGAAACCTAAATAAGCAACTTGCTACTCTGCTGACGTGTTGCCAAGGGACTTTAATACCTCAATGAACTATGTAGTTGGCTGTTCAGAAGAAATGACAACTGAGCTACAGCCTGCCTGAATGTACACTTACAACTAGCAAAAAAAGCGAGATTAAACTTTATAAATACCAAAACACGCAGGCAATTAAACAAACATGTACTATTAAGAAAACACAAGAAAAGCTACACTACTGGCCATTAAAATTGCTACAACACGAAGATGAATTGCTACAGACGCGAAATTTAACCGACAGGAAGAAGATGCTGTGATATAAAAATAATTAACGTTTCAGAGCATTCACACAAGGTTCGCGCCGGTGGCGACACCTGCAACGTGCTGACATGAGGAAAGTTTCCAACCGATTTCTCATACACAAACAGCAGTTGACCGACGTTGCCTGGTGAAACGTTGTTGTGATGCCTCGTGTAAGGAGGAGAAAGGCGCACCATCACATTTCCGACTTTGATAAAGGTCGAGTTGTAGCCTATCGCGATTGCGGTTAATCGTATCGCGACATTGCTGCTCGCGTTGGTCGAGGTCCAATGACTGTTAGCAGAATATGGAATCTGTGGGTTCAGGAGAGTAATACGGAACTCCGTGCTTGATCTCAACGGCCTCGTATCACTAGCAGTCGAGATGACAGGCATCTTATCCGCATGGCTGTAACGGATCGTGCAGCCACGTACGATTCCTGATGGGGATATTTGCAAGGCAACAACCATGTGCACGAACAGTTCGACGACGTTTGCAGCGGAATGGACTATCAGCTCGGAGACCATGGCTGCGGTTACCCTTGACGCTGTGTCACAGACAGGAGCGCCGGCGATGGTGTACTCAAAGACGAACCTTGGTGCACGAATGGAAAAGGTCATTTTTTCGGATGAATCTGGCTCTGTTTACAGCTTCATCATGGACGCATCCGTGTTTGGCGACATCGCGGTGAACGCACATTGGAAGCGTGTATTCGTCATCGCCGTACTGGCGTATTACCCGACGTGATGGTATGGGGTGCCATTGGTTACACGTCTCGGTCACCTCTTGTTCACAATGACGGCACTTTGAACGGTGTACGTTACATTTCAGATGCATTACGACCCGTGGTTCCATCCTTCATTCGATCCCTGAGAAACCGTACATTTCAGCAGGATAATGCACGACCGCATGATGCAGGTCGTGTACGGGCCTTTCTGGATACAGAAAATGTTCGACTGCTGCCCTGGCCAGCACATTCTCCAGATCTCCCACCAATTGAAAACGTGTGGTCAATGGTGGCCGAGCAACTGGCACTACACGCCAGTCACTACTCTCGATGAATTGTGGTATCGTGTTGAAGCTGCATGGGCAGCTGTACTTGTACACGCCATCCAACCTCTGTTTGACTCAATGCCCAGGCGTATCAAGGCCGTCATTACGGCCAGATGTGGTTGTTCTGGGTACTGATTTTTTAGGATCTATGCACCCAAACTGCGTGAAAATGTAATCACATGTCAGTTCTAGTATAATATATTTGTCCAACGAATACCCGTTTATCATCTGCATTTCTTCTTGGTGTACCAATTTTAATGGCCTGATGCCCTGGGGACGTGTCACAGGCGATAATTGGCACCAAACTGAGCGGCTAACGAAGCTGATTGCAACGGTCGCTAGTCTCAAAACAAACGGATGAGCAACTACTGCGCTACTGCCTAATTGAATACTCTCGTACAAAACGCGAGATTAAACTCTGAGAACCTGAGGTTAGAGGTTTACTGAGTATTTACTAATCCCAAGGGACGTGGAATTAAGTAAGTAAAGCGCTAGCGCCTACTGCGGAGGAAAACTACGCTAGCAAGTATTCTCACTCGAGACAAAAGATCGAAAAACACGCAACAAAAATGTGTAGCATTACAAAAACCAGCTATATAGTCAGCTACTGTTCACTTCTGCTCAGAAGTAAGTTAAAATAGCACTGAACTAAACGATGTGAACGAACTGTGTACAGATGATAAGCTGCTGCTGCTGATCTTCGCTTTGCTCTGAGGCTGGTCGTAAAATCGCTTAAGTCACGCGTAGCCCCAGACGCCTTCTTCTGCGCAGAGGTGGCGTATCTGTGGCACATACGAATGTGGACACAATACTATTCAAAGGTGCTTCTTAATATCTCTCTTTCATATACTGCTTCTCTTTGTGTTAAGACTGGAAAGGGGAGGAATGTATGCGTATGGTTCTTTTAGTCTTCATAACCACATTTGCTGCAGTCAAGTTCCGACGACAGAAAGTTTTATAAAAATGGTTAATACTTCATCAACGGGAAGATGTGAAGAATGATAATAAATTTGACACTGATTAATGGAAGATAACGTTCACGTGCTAAGAGAATTCCAGTTTGATAAAGAAGAAGGCGTGGGGGAAGAAATTGGTCTGACGTAAACAAAATAAAAAATTAATTTGTTTGGGATATTTTCTGAACGGTATGAAAGAATCACAAAGGTCGAATGTCAGAAGAGGAGGTGCCATGTCTTCTCATTGGTCAGTAAAGTTTTGGGAAAAAAAAATAGATAAGAGAATGCAACAATAGCTCAGCGAAACAAAAGGAATAGATAATGCCAAATGTCTCCAAAGCAAAATTCATCTTGATTTAGCATTTGCTGTTGACGCACTCACTCTAAACAAAAACAAGAGCCAATCCGGTTTTTACAGTAACCAAACTCCCAAAACTAAAATGACGATACGTATCATACGTAAGAGGGAGGGTCAGATTTCAACGATCAATCATTATTCGTCGAATTCAGAAACAGGCGGCTTTTTGTATCCCGTCTGGAAGGCGGCGCGTGGGTCTGCTCCTGAAACTTGAAGGGTAGGCCGAATGTAGGAAGCTAGGAGGAGCAGGCGAGGTAGAACACTTGGTACTGCAGTTGGAAGTCGTTTTACTTAACTTTGGCTGAGTTGAGCACGTAGATGCGAAGCTGTACATTAAGTTACAAACGTAAAATCTGTATTGGCTCGGCCACTATGAAACAGAAACAATGTTGCTTGGTCGCCTACTCGCAATCAAATGGGGCAGAATCTGGAGCGGCGCTCGTAGAGCTGCACAGCACCGGCTAGAGGGCCCTGTCGTCGGTGTCGGTGTCTCAGTGCCAACCTGCGATCATGCACTTATGCAGTGGCATCGTAGCTGTCGATACCACACTGCTAAATTCAGACGTCTTGGCGAAACCACTGCACCGTCGGAGAAAAATCAGCTAGCAAACACGTATCTGCGAAACTCGAAGAAGCGCAAAAGTTCACGTGGAGCGTATATAAAGAAAAACCTCTGTCTTACATGTTAAAACTCTGTTAGCTTTACACAGTTGTCAAAACACAAAATATAGTACATGCTAGCAAAACCTCAAAATATTACATTCTGAAACTTCAAGTGAAATTTTTACAAAAAACTTTAGAGCAAAATACGAAGGAGAATGGGGAATCGAACGAAAAAGTGACCATCGAAAATATAGGGGCACAAAGTTTGGTGCACAGCTAAGAAATAGCAGTCTCAAGTTTACTATCACATAAAATGTTTAAATTTTAATAATATAGACTGGAATGTTCCTTTTGAAACTCTGAAAGTAGAAAGCATTCAATACAGGAATCGAAAGGGTAGTTACAGGTTGTGCAGAAACCTGGCCGTGGTCATAACTCACAGAACATGAAAATGGTTCAAATGGCTCTAAGCACTATGGGACTTAACAACTGAGGTCATCAGTCCCCTAGACTTAGAGCTACCTAAACCTAACTAACCTAAGGACTTCACACACACCCATGCCCGAGGCAGGATTCGAATCTGCGAGCGTAGCAGCAGCGGGGTTCCTCACTGAAGCGCCTAGAACCGCTCTGCCTCAGCGGCCGGCCATAGAACATGAACAGGAGACAGTAGTTGAGAATGGTGTGAGACAGTTTTGTACCCAACCCCAAAGTTATTCAGTCTGTATATTCACCACGAAGTAAGAGATAGTAAAGAAAAGATTCTAAGGGGAAACACGGTGCTGGAAGAAGAAGTAAAACATTTAAGACATTATAGAAAACAGCCAAACTTTCGAGACATATTCTAAACATTCATGGTGGTGTCTGTTTGTTCTATATCGTGTCTCCCTACCACTTTCGCGCAACGACGCCCTGAGTGTGTTTTTTAGGGAATTGACTAGTTTGAACCTGGGACGAGTTGCTGGTAAGGAGACGCAAGACCACACATAACATGTAGAATTCAGAAGAGTTCAGTGAGACTAGCGATGATATAACCAAATACTTAATGATCTCAGCGTCAGCTCCACTGCACTCCCTGTAAAAGAATCTTAATACTAACTAAATTTAGTGGAAAGGGTTCAAGGCTTTCATATTTTTAGTTAGCTGGTAAAATAACGTCGAAAAAGCAGTTAAGTTTACCATTGGAAATTTTATTCTACTCACAAAACATCGTTTATAAATTGCACTATTGATAAAAGGAAATGTTTTAATACAGGATGGTAAAAACCAACTGCGTTCAACAAAAATGTGAACGAATATTCCCTGAATGGGTTTCCAAGTTCTACAATCGATCGAAGCATGACCTATGCCATATCATATCTATAATCTAGGTTAAATTTAAGTTTCACAAAAGAGAAAACTATCAAAATGGTCTACAGTGACCCTCAATTATCTTTAATTACTTATCTAACTTGTCGTAAATTACAGTGGCTGATGTGGCTTCTCAATAACTATATAAAAGAAAAATCATCGCGTTTCAGATTTTTACTTCAAGTGGCAAATGTGAACACCATGAGTTTTAATTAACGATCGACACTAGTATTACGCAAAAAAGGGGGTGTAACAGATGAGACTTCTGCAGTTCTGAGTGAAGCCTGATGCGCTCAAAAATGCGGCATCGCGTGCGTTCATTACCTTGTCGGTGTTCAGGCAGCGTCAGGGCGACAGCGGCCGGCGCAGCAGCCATCCAGCTCGCCGTCTCGGAACTAACTCTCCTAACTTCTCCTTACTACAATTTACCGAAGTAGATTTAAAAAAGCTATCTGGCTGTGTTTTCGTCTGACCAATCAGGGTCTCAATGTTAACCTTAAGCTCCGCCTACAAAGATTCTGTCTATCCAATGAGAAACGTTACACTTTTCGTAGTGGGCCAATGTTTTTAAAGTGAGCAATGTAACAGGGACACGAAAAAGTCTCACGCTAAACCTGCAGCTGGTGTGGTCCTTTTAGCGTTATCGTAAGATCTATACTGTTCTTCTGGAGCGCTCTATCTTTTAACATGGGCTGGGGGGTGGTTCTAATGTAATAGACACCCAAAACGGCTCACGCTAAAACTTGCGGGTGGTAGTGGCCCTTTTTGTGTTATCGTAAGATCTATACTGTTTTTCTGGAGGGCTCTAGCTTTTAACATGGGCTGGGGAAGTAGTGCTTGACGTACCTGAGACGCAAAAAAGACTCACGCTAAAACGTACGGGTGGTGAGTCCCTAGTGGTTAGCTGGCGACGTGGGTGTCCAGTCCGTCCCTTATCGTAGGGCCTTCTAGCTTAACACGGTTCTGCTCTTGGCTTCTGTTCTCGTTTCTCCCCTCGAAACTGCGTCGGTCTCACGGTGGGAAGGTACGACATGCATTTAGGCATTCTTGTGTTAGTCTGTGGTATTCCATTTGTTTACTCGTTACTCGTATTACTTTGGTTAATTTAGTGTCACGATTTATTCGGAGCTATGTGACATACTACTGGATTTGCTTATCATGTCAGGGTTTTCATGGAAGGTGTTGGATTTGCCTGACACCTGACAATATTTTTCACACAAACAGGTAGAATAGTATATTACGAGGTTATGAGTTCCGGACTACATTATTTATATATCTGAACTCCTTTTTATCTCTGTTCAGAGTGAATGAAGCAGGAGAAACGCACAGTAACAGACGGTAGCTGTGTACTATATGAAACTCTTTCTCACATGAAATGTTCAAGATCCCCACCATAAGCATAGATAAATGCATGAACTCGCCGCCGCATTGAATCTCGGGGGGAAATAAAGCGCTTTTTGACCCATTTCCGCCTAACAAATTTGCTGTGTGTAGCGTACGTCTCCTGATACCAAGGGCCTAGATGTTCTTGCTACCCGCTACGTAAACATTGAGTTACGTAAAATCGCTAAACATATCTAAGACTTCTATCCAGTGACGCTCGTCTACCGGTCTGGTGTGGCAGTAAAACATAGCTAAGAGAAAAACGAAGTTTCAAATGTCGGATTTAAGAAATCGTTCAGCATGATAATCGAACAAACATATCGTCGTCGTTTGACCATTCCACAGACTCCCGTACGGATGACATAGGAAAAAGCATCTCTGGCGTGGGGAAGCAACTGAAAGCAAGTAAGTCGCTAGGTCCGGGTGGAATCCCAGTTCGGTTTCACAAAGAGTACTCTATGGCATTGGACCCTTACTTAGCTTGTGTTTATCGCGAATCTATTGGCCAGCGCAAAGTCCTAAGCGACTGGAAAGAAGCAGTAATGATTACTGTATAAAGAAGGGTAACAGAATAGACCCGCGAAATTTCATACCAATATCCTTAACATTGGTCTGCTTCAGAATTCTTCGACGTATTCTCAGTTCAAATGTGTTAAACATTCTTGAGACAGAATTGCTTCTGTCCACGAATCAGAAGGGTTTCTTAAAAGCATCGCTTGTGCGAAAGTCAGCTTCCCTTTCCTCGCATGGTATAGTACGAACTACGCTACTGGAACTTAAAATTGCTACACCAAGAAGAAATGCAGATGATAAACGGGTATTCATTGGACAAATATATTATACTAGAACTGACATGTGATTACATTTTCACGCAATTTTGGTGCATAGATGCTGAGAAATCAGTACCCAGAACAAACACCTGTGGCCGTAATAACGGTCTTGATACGCCTGGGCACTGAGTCAAACAGAGCTTGGATGTCGTGTACAGGTACAGCTGCCCATGCAGCTTCAACACGATACCACAGTTCATCAAGAGCCAGTTGCTCGCCCACCATTGACCAGACGTTTTCAGTTGATGAGAGATCTGGAGAATGTGCTGGTCAGGGCAACATTCGAACATTTTCTATATCCAGAAAGGCCCGTACGGGACCAGGAATATGCGGTCGTGCATTATCCTGCTGAAATGTAGGGTTTAGCAGGGATTGAATGAAGGGTAGAGCCACAGGTCGTAACACATCTGAAATGTAACGTCCACTGTTCAAAGTGCCGTCAATCCGAAAAAGACGTGGCCGAGACGTGTAATCAATGGCACCCCATACCATCACGCCGAGCGATACGCCAGTATGGCGATGACGAATACACGCTTCCAATGTGCGCTCACCGCCATGTCGCCAAACACGGATGCGACCATCATTATACTGTAAACAGAGCCTGGATTCGTCCAAAAAAAATGACGTTTTGCCATTCGTGTACCCAGGTTCGTCGTAGAGTACACTATCGCAGGCGCTCCTGCCTGTGATGGAGCGTCAAGGCTAACCGGAGCCATGGTCTCCGAACTGATAGTTCATGCTGCTGCAAACGTCGCCGAACTGTTCGTGCAGATGGTTGTTCTCTTGCAAAGGTCCCCATCTGTTGACTCTAGGATCGAGGTGTGGCTGCACAATTCATTATAGCCATGTGGATAAGATGCCTGTCATCTCGATTGCTAGTAATACGACGCCGTTGGGATCCAGCACGGCGTTCCGTATTACCCTCCTGAATCCACCGATTCCATTTTCTGCTAACAGTCATTGGACCTCGACCAACGCGAGCAGCAATGTCGCTATACGATAAACCGCAATCGCGATAGGCTACAATCCGACCTTTATCTAAGTTGGAAACGTGATGGTACGCATTTCTCCTCCTTACACGAGGCATCACAACAACGTGTTACCAGGCAACGCCGGTCAACTGCTGTTTGTGTATGAGAAATCGGTGGAAACTTTCCTCATGTCCGCACGTTGTAGGTGGCGCCACCGGCGCCAACCCTTTGTGAATGCTCTGAAAAGCTAATCATTTGCATATCACAGGATCTTATTCCTGTCGGTTTAATTTCGCGTCTGTAGCACGTCATCTTCGTGGTGTAGCAATTTTAATGGCCAGTAGCGTATGAATGAAGGTCAACTGGTGGATTCCATATTCCCAGAGTTCCAAAGAGAATTCCATACGGTGGCCCACTCCCGATTATTAAGGAAGGTACGAGCATACGGAATAGATTTCCAGATATGTGAGTCCCTCGAAGATTTCTTAAGCAATAGAATCCAGTACGTTTCCTCTACGGCTAGTGTTCATCAGAGACAGGGGTTTGATAAGAACTCCCACAGAGAAGTCTGATAGGGCTACTATTATTCTCTATATACATCAGTGGCAACGGCCTTGCCGCATTGGATACAATGGTTCCCGTGAGATCATCGAAGTTAAGTACTGTCGGGCGTTGTCGGCTCTTGGGTGGGTGACCATCCAGGACACCATGCGCTGTTTCCATTTTTCGGGGTGCACTCAGCCTCGTGATGCCAATTGAGGAGCTACTCTACAGAATAGTAGCGGCTTCAGAAAAGAATACCATCATAACGGCCTGGAGAGCGGTGTGCTGACCCCACGCCCCTCCTATCTGCATCCTCCTCTGAGGATGACACGGCGGTCGAATGGTCCCGGTAGGCCACTAGTGGCCGGAAGAAGGAGTGCTTATATACATCACTGGCCTGGCGGATAGGGTGAGGAGCAGTCTGTGGCCGTTTGTGATGACGCTGTGGTGTACGAGAAGGTGCCATCGTTGAGTGACTGTGGGAGGATACAAGGTGACTTAGACAAACATTTTACTTGCTGTGATGAATAGCAGCTAGCTGTAAATATGAAAAAATATATTTTAATGCATATGAATAGGAGAAACAAACCCCTTAATGATTGAATATAGCGTTAGTAGTCTGCTGCTTGACACTGTCGCATCGATTAAGTGTCTTGGCGTAACCTTGACTAGTGGTATGAAATGGAACGAGTATACAGGGATCGTAGTAGGGAAAGTGAATGATTCACTTCGGATTACTATGATAATATTTGGAACGTATGGCTCAGCTATAAAGGAGACAGCGTAGGACACAAATGTTATCCTTCCTTGATCTCTGCTGGACTGTTTGGAATTCGCACCAGGTCGGGTTAAAGGAAGACGTAAAAGCAATTCAGAGGCGGGCTGCTACGTTTGCTACCGGTAAGTCCAAACAAAGTACAAGTATCGCGTAGTTGCTTCGGGAAGTCAAATGGGAATCCCTGAAGGAAAGGCAACGTTCTTTTCCAGGAATACAATTGAGAAAATGTACAGCACCGACATTTGAAGATGACTGCAGAACGAGTGCCACCATCGTACAATTTGGGTTACAATCACGAAGATAAGATACGAGAATTTACGTCTCACGCGGAAAACCCGTTATAAGCAAATAAGTGAAAGCAGAAAGGTGGATGGAGTATATTGGGGGTCGATACAAGGGCGATGTACTTGAGGGGAATATTATGGAAATGGAAAAGGAAGTAGATGAAGGTGAAATGGGAGATATGATACTGTGTGAAGAATTTGACAGAGCACTGAAAGACCTAACTCGAAACAAGGCCCCAGGAGTAGATAACATTCCATTAGAGCTACTGATAGCCTTGGGAGAGCCAGCCCTGGCAAACCTCTACCATCTGGACAGCAAGGTGTATGAGACAGGCGAAATACCTTCATACGTCAAGAAGAATATAATAATTCCAATCACAAAGAAAGCAAGTGTTGACATTTCTGAAAATTACCGAACTATCAGTTTAATAAGCCACGGCTGGAAAATAGTATCAAGAATTCTTTACAGACGAATCAAAAAACCTCAGTGAATATGAGTTTGGATTCCGTAGAAATATTGGAACACGTGAGGCAATACTGACCCTACGACTTATCTTGGAAGCTAGACTAAGGAAAGGCAAACCTACGTTTCTAGCATTTGTAGACTTAGAGAAAGCTTTTGACAATGCTGACTTGAATACTCTCTTTCAGATTCTGAAGGTGGCAGGGGTAAAATACAGGGAACGAAAGGCTATTTACAGTTTGCACAGAAACCAGATGGCAGTTATAAGAGTCGAGGGGCATGAAAAGCAGGCAGTGGTTGAGAAGGGAATGAGGCGGGGTTGTAACCCATTCCCGATGTCATTGAGTCTCTATACTGAGCAAGCAGTAAAGAAAACAAAAGAAAAATTTAGAGTAGGAATTAAAATACGCGGAGAAGAAGTAAAACCTTTGAGGTTCTCCGATAACATTGTAATTCTGTCAGAGACAGCGAAGGAACTAGAAGAGCAGTTGAACGGAATGGACAGTGTCTTGAAAGGAGGATATGAGATGAACATCAACAAAAGCAAAACGAGGATAATTGAATGTAGTCGAATTAAATCAGTTGATGCTGAAGGAGTTACATTAGCAATTGAGTTTTGCTATATGAGGAGCAAAATAACTGATGATGGTCGAAGTAGAAATGTAGACTAGCAGTGGCAAGGAAAGCGTCCTGAAGAAGGGAAGTTTGTTAACATCGAGTACAGATCTAAATCGCACAAAGACTTCACTGAAAGTATTTGTATGGAGTGTAGCCATGTATGGGAGTGAAACATGGACCATAAATAGTTTAGACAAGAAGAGAATAGAAGCTTTCGAAATGTGATGCTGCAGAAGAATCCTGAAGATTAGATTGGTAGATCATGTAACTAATGAGGAGGTACTGAATAGAATTGAGAAGAAGAGGAATTTGTAGCCCACCTTGACTAGAAGAAGAGATCGGTTGGCAGGACATGTTACGAGGCATCAAGAGATCACCAGTTTAGTATTGGAGGGCAGCGTGGAGGGTAAAAATCGTAGAGGAAGACCAAGAGATGAATACACTAAGCAGATTCAGAAGGATGTAGGTTGCAGTAGGCACTTGGAGATGAAGAAGCTTGCACAGGACAGAGTAGCATGGACAGCTGCATCAAACCAGTCTCTGGACAGAAGACCGCAACAACAACAACAACAACAACAACAACAACAATGGAGGCCTACAGACAGTAGTTTTTCCCTCGCACTGTTTGCGAATGGAACAGGAAAGGAAATGAGTACTAGTGGTACAGGGTATCCTCCACCCCGCACCGTATGGTCGAGTGTGGGTGTAGCTGTCGATACGGAAAGTAATTCTCAACAATGTCTTATGGAAAGTTGAGGAAATTAGTTCTGAGCAACTATACAAGACAAAAAATGCATTGACATTCACCAAGAAATTATTGTGCAAGAGACCAAATTCAGAATCGTAACTTACTCGTGAGATCATTCGACAAAATACGGATAGGACTGCAGAATGTAAGAAAAGATCATAACATGTCGTTGAAGACTTCCTGCTAGTTTCTTCTTTAAATGTATTTGGTATATGATTTTACATTCAGGATAACCGAAAGTGATGCGATGGGAAGTGCGGAATCAGTTGTTTTCGTGCTTCTGGAATTGCCGTTTAAGCAACCACATAACAGTTGCGAACGTCTACATCTAAAACGAGGAGCATATTGGACAGAACAAATAATACAAAAGAAAAAAAATGTTGCTGTGGAAGATAAAACGTGCTTCGTGATTGACATACACTACTAGCCATTAAACTTTCTACACCAAGAAGAAATGCAGATGATAAACGGGTATTCATTGGACAAATATATTATACTAGAACGGACATGTGACTACATTTTCAAGCAATTTGGGTGCATAGATGCTGAGAAGCCAGAATCCAGAACAACCACCTTTGGCCGTAATAACGGCCTTGATACGCCAGGGCACTGAGTCAAATAGAGGTTGGATAGCGTGTACAGGTACAGCTGCCCATGCAGCTTCAACACGATACCACAGATCAACAAGAGCAGTGACTGGCGTATTGTGACGAGCCAGTTGCTCGGCCACCATTGACGAGACGTTTTCAATTGGTGATAAATTTGGAGAATGTGCTGGCCAGGGCAGCAGTCGAACATTTTCTGTATCCAGAAAGGCCGGAACAGGACCTACAACATGTGGTCGTGCATTATCTTGCTGAAATGTAGGGTTTCGCAGGGATGGAATAAGGGTAGAGCCACAGGTCGTAACACATCTGAAATGTAACGTCCAATGTTCAAAGTGCCGTCAGTGCGAACAAGAGGTGACCGAGACGTGTAACCAATGGCACCCCATACCAACACGCCGGGTGATACGCCAGTATGGTGATGACGAATACACGTTTGCAATGTGCGTTCACCGGGATGTCGCCAAACACGTATGCGACCATCATGATGCTTTAAACAGAATCTGAATTCATCCGAAAAAATGACGTTTTGCCATTCGTGCACCCAGGTTGGTCATTGAGTACACCATCGCAGGCGCTCCTGTCTGTGATGCAGCGTCAAGGGTAGCCACAGCCATGGTCTCCGAGCTGATAGTCCATCCTACTGCAAACGACGTCGAACTGTTCGTGCACATGCTTGCTTTTTAAACGTCCCCATCTCTTGAATCAGGGATCGAGATGTGGCCGCACGATCCGTTACAGCCATGCGGATAAGATGCCTGTCATCTCGACTGTTAGTGATACGAGGCCGTTGGGATCCAGCACGGCGTTCCATATTACCCTCCTGAACCCACCGATTCCATATTCTGCTAACAGTCATTGGATCTCAACCAGCGCGAGCAGAAATGTCGCGATACGATAAACCGCAATCGCGATAGGCTACAATCCGACGTTTATCAAAGGCGAAAACGTGATGGTACGCATTTCTCCTCCTTACACGAGGCATCAGAACAACGTTTCACCAGGCAACGCCGGTCAACTGCTGTTTGTGTATGAGAAATTGGTTGGAAACTTTCCTCATGTCAGCACGTTGTAGGTGGCGCCACCGGCGACAACCTTGTGTGAATGCTCTGAAAAGTTAATGATTTGCATATCACAGCATCTTCCTCCTGTCGGTTAAATTTCGCGTCTGTAGCACGTCATCTTCGTGGTGTAGAAATTTGAATGGCCAGTAGGGCAATTAATCAAAGGGAGGAAAGGAAAAGACGAATTTGGTTAAAGTCTCTGGGTCTTTCATGATTCAGTGCGGTCTCCAGCACTCATCTCGTTGAAGAAACGATGGACTGATGATAAACGTAGAAGATTACCAGTGGAGTACTTAACTTTGACACATTGTATAACACTGATTACTGTCGGCTGCTGTGAGAACACTTTGTGAACGCAGTGGCAGACAGGAAAACAGGCGATATCTGCTCGTGCTGCGTCATGGTGAATTTCGTTACCGCGTGAACTTTAAATCGCACAGCCGCGCTTCGGTGCTGGCAGTTTTCGTACGGGTCCGGAATCTGCAGCTCTCCCAGTGAGTACGCGCACGCCATCACTTGTCTCCTTTGTAAATGCACAGCTTGTGACCTTCCTGCTGCTGCCCCTCATGTCTGTATCCTGACACCTTCTACTTTCATACCCACCTCCGATTATATGAACAGTATTTCCATTATGTACCGAGTAGCGAGGTAGTGATCTACGTGCCGGATGCCTGAACGGGAATCTAGAGCTCTTAAGTTTCCCCGCAACCAGATCTGTCAGCACATTCCAATACATTTCCCACCATCTCGGATAAATTCACGGTGTACGACCGTGTACGCATACATTTTCATTCAACTAAGAAATATTCAAGTTTTTCAAATGACTCTGAGCATTATGGGACTTAACTTCTGAGGTCATCAGTCCCCTAGAACTTAGAACTACTTGAACCTAACTGACCTAACGACATCACACACATCCATGCCCGAGGCAGGATTCGAACTTGCGACCGCAGCGGTCGCTCGGTTCCAGACCGTAGCGCCTAGAAGCGCTCGGCAAGTCCGGCCGGAAAAAAATATAAAATTTCAATTTTGACATTTCTCATTACCTTTCCAAACTACGTCTTCGTCCTCATTTTATCTAACCTTGCGTCCTTCTTCACCTAACCCATTCTTTCAATGACGCTTTAGTCTGAAACATCGCGTGGCATGCAGCTGCAGCTCGACGCTTCCATACACGCAGTTCAATGTTTGCAATCGGAGATCAAATTTCTCAGAAGATCACTATGTTTAGGCAGAGATTGCATCACAAATGGGTAAAGATATTATGTCGAATAAGAATATTTTCATGTGTCGAACTGCATTTTTTTCCTTTCTAAAGAATTTAGTTAATGCTCATTGTGATGCGTGTGTCAAAGCATGGGAAAATTTTGTATTACAGAATGCTGCTGTTAGAGTTTATTTATTTCTCAGGCTCCGTGGAACCATGCGAGTTGGTCATGAAACGGGCCAGTACATAGTTTACAGAATGCCAATTACATAATTTATAAACAAAAGCATGAAGGGAGAACGTTCTTGAAAAATACACACTTTTCAAAAGATGCAGCAAATCCACAATTTTCGATATAAGGCAATAAATTTTGTGCTATTCTTATATGAAATTAGTACATTTGCTGTTAACTTCCTTATATTATACATACTTACATTTTTCATGGAATTTTTGAAGTTTTATTTTCAAATAGTAATATATATATACTTTTCTCTCAGAAATTATTCAAGAGATTTCTACTAAATTTTCTCTGTTTAATCTCTTTGGATACAGTAAGCTTTCCCCATGAGTTTTTCGAGTATATAAATATGACCATTTTTTAATTCTGTAAGTATAATACACTGAATCGCCAAAGAACTGGTACAGGCGTGCGTATTCGAATACAGATATGCAAACAGGCAGAATACGACGCTATGGTAGGCGACGCCTACATAAGACAACAGGTGTCTGGCGGAGTTGTTACATCTGTTACTGCTGCTGCAATGGCAGGTTATAAAGACTTAAGTGAGGTTTAACGTAGTGTTTTAGTCGGCGAACAAGCCATGGGACACAGCATCTCCATGGTAGCGATGAAGTGGGGATTTTTGCGCATGGCCATTTCACAAGTGTACCATGAATATCAGGAATTCGGTAAAACATCAAATCTCCGCCATTGCTGCGGCCGAGAAAGATCCTGAAAGAACGGGACCAACTGAAGAGCATCGTTGAACGTGACAGAAGTGCAACCCTTCCGCAAATTGCTCCGTTTTTCAATGCTGCACCATCATGCAATTGTAAGTGTGCGAACCATTCAACGAAACATCATCGATATGGGCTTTCGTAGGCGAAGGCTCACTCGTGTAACTTTGATGACTGCACGACACAAAGCTTTTCGCCTCGACTGGGCCCGTCAACACCGACATTGGACTGTTGATGACTGGAAACATGTTGCCTGGCCGGACGAGTCTCGTTTTAAATTGTATCTAGCGGATGGACGTGTACTGGTATGGAGACAACCTCATGAGCCCATAGACCCTGCATGTCAGCAGGGGAGGTGGTGGAGGTGCTGTATGGTATGAGACGTGTGCAGTTGGAGTAATGAGGGACCCCTGATACGTCTAGGTACAGCTCTGACAGGTACCACGTACGTAAGCATCCTGTCTGATCACCTACATCCATTCATGTCCATTGTACATTCCGACGGACTTGGGCAATTCCAGCAGAACAAAGCGACGCCCCACACGTCCAGAATTGCTGCAGGGTGGCTCCAGCAACACTCTTCTGAGTTTAAACACTTCCACTGGCCACCAAACGTCCCAGACATGAACAATATACAGCACATTTGGAATGCCTTGCAACGTCCTGTTCAGAAGAGATCTCCATCCCCTCGTACTCTTGCGGATTTACGGACAGCCCTGCAGAATTCAAAGTGTCAGTTCCCTCCACCACTACTTCAGACATTAATCGAGTCCACGCCACCTCGTGTTTCGGCACTTCTGTGTGATCGGGAGGCCCTACAGCATATTGGGCTGGTGTACCAGTTTCTTTGGCTCTTCAGCGTATAAAAGTCATGCAAAATTCTAATAACTTTGCCCGATGTGTCAGCTTACGCTCCAGATTTCCAAATCTACTCTTGAGGCAGCATTTATTGGCATTATAAAGTGTGCAAAATTTCATACTTCTAGCCTTCTTAGATTTTGAGGAAAAGGTACATTAACTTTAAAAAATATAATTTTTAGGGAATGCAACTTACAGTTCAATCTATCGTTTTTACTCATGTCACCTCTCCAGAAGGCCTCAAATTTGTACTCAGGGTTCTCTTTTCCTTCAAGACATCTGCTCTGGTTTCTTTTTTTCTGACTTCTTTCCTTTACCAGGTCTTGAAATGACTTTTCAGCTGCAGAGAGGCATTGTAAATCTATTTTTCTCAGGATGTCTTGAGTGACATTTCCTATCTCTCTAATACCTTCACCCTCCACAGCAACCCATCATTAAATACATGAATTACATCATATGTTGCAGTTCTGACAGCTATAGCAGATGAAAATGTAGCAAAACAAGAAATGCTTCTTCATAAACCAAGCAGCAGGTTTGTCATTCTTTCTAAGACACGAAACAGTTACAGACGATCTATAAAATAACAGAGTACATATTCCAGCCTTCTAGATGTATCCCGTGCAAGTTTGCTTCAAAGTAACCCACGGAACCGTTGTTCACCGAGCTAATAATGAAATTTTGCTTCAAAAGTAGGCATGGCAGGAAGGTCGCGACCCACACTTCATTATTTTTCAGGCACTTTGCATGTGGTTTCATCATTGAAACTTTGAGAACTTATTGTCCATGAATTCTACAAATAAATAAAAAGTAAACTGAAAATTGACTTTTTCGGTCAATTTCAGGAACATCCACCTTAAAGAATAATTAAAGACGGAAAAAAAATTGTGAGAGAAAATAGAAATAAATACCAAAAACAGAGGAAAGAATTCAGCTACTGCGAGGGACTGCTGTCCAGAACAGAAGACTTTGTAGTACAAGGAAACCTATCCACTTCATTTGAATATTTATGAAATATCACTGTTCTGCGTTAGGTCAGCTAAAAACCTACTGAAACTGAAGCCTGCTGAATAGTGCATAGGAAATCCTGTTCAAGTATGTACAGTTTTCTCGTCTAGCGTTTACTGAATGAATGTGGCAGTTAATTCTGAATGAGTCAATATTGTCAGCAACAAAGCCCATGATGGGTTATAATCATGCACAGGGACAGCAAAAGGTAGAATTCCGATACACCTGAGTAGCGAACCACATCAATGATGCCGCCCGTCCATGGACTACGAATATTCTTGATTAAAGCACAGAGTTGACCCAGATCACCATAGGACATATTAGAGTGAAAGTCAGCAAAGTAAACACACCGTCAATCTATCCTCAATCTTAAGAACTTTAAATTGTTGATTTTACTGAATCCTTAACCATCTTGATTTCGTTTTGTTGAGGTTAACCGTTCATCGGCTCTCTGAAATCCACGGGAGGAAATTACGTTTCACAGAAATAATTATGTTTAGCTACCACGAAATAATACTTCAATATACTTTACAAAGAAAAGTATGACTTGTGGAATTAATCGAGCCGTGGCTACTGTTACATTCTTTTTGTTTTCTCTGCTTTCAGTTGACCGCTTTCGACATATTTAATCTCGTCATCAATTGTTATTTATGGATTATTATTTCGGATGGCCTAGATTATATCAAAGTGGCACAGTGCATTTTTTGTACTGCCTTCCTATCGACAGAACTTCATAAATTACTATAACTGCATCCACTCTTGATGCTCCGTACGAAATACTCATACTGTTGCAAAAATATTGTGATGATCGAGAATGAAGTTTTAGAACGGAGAAACTTGCTATAAGTTTCAATAGTATTGTATTGTATTGAACTGGGGACCTAAAAACGACGGATAGGCTCCGTCCCCGCGGTAGCCCTCAGTGGTCCACAACCCCACGACAGGCTACAGCAGTCCACCCACCCCACCGACGCCCCACACCGAACCCAGGGTTACTGTGCGGTTCGGCCCCCAGTATGCTCTGGGGAACATTCACGCGGGCATCAGTGGGAGCAGTGGAGCGAGTGCAAGGCACCATGGCGGACAAGGAGTATCGTACACTGGCTGCAGACCACGTACACCCCTTCATGACGATCATCTTTCCCGACGGCAGTGGCATTTTTCAACAAGATAATGCGCCATAAGTGTGATGAAGTGGTTCGAGGAACACAGTGGCCAGTTCCAACTGTGTGCTCGCCCCACATCTCGCCAAATCTGGATCCGATCGGTGGCCGTACGGTTCTAGGCGCTTCAATCTGGAACCGCGTGACCGCTACGATCGCAGGTTCGAATCCTGCCTTGGGCATGGATGTGTGTAATGTCCTTAGGTTAGTTAGGCTTAATTAGTTCTAAGTTCTAGGCGACTGATGGCCTCAGAAGTTAAGTCGCATAGTGCTCAGAGCCATTTGAACACATCTGTCGTGCCTTTTCCCTCTAGCGACCTACAAAAACTTCATTGCTTCCATGGCATGTTGCGTCGCTGCTGGTATCCGTGCCAAAGATGGACATACCGGCTATTAGGTAGTTGGTCATAATGTTCTGGCTACCCTTTATATTTCTACTAACGCTGAAAGTGGTTCTATATCACCACTGGCAACTTAACTTTTTTCAGTGACATTCCGACTGTTCCTTATCGTTACTGATGATATTTTAGTCTTTGTCACACTTGCCACAGATATTGGACGAGTATCAGAAGAATCATTGTTGTTGTGGTTATCAGTGCTTTGGTGCAGCTCTCCATGCTACTCTATCCTGTGCAAGCTTCTCCGTCTCCAAGTACCTACTGCAACCTACATTTATCTGAAGCTGGTTAGTGTATTCATCTCTTCGTCTCCCTTACGATTTTTACCCTCCACGCTGGCCTCCAATACTAAACTGGTGATCTCTTGATGCCTCAGAACGTGTCCTACCAACCGATCCCTTCTCCTAGTCAAGTTGTGCCACAAATTGCTCTTCTCGTCAATTCTATTCAGTACCTCCTCGTTAGTTACATGATCTACCAATCTAATCTTCAGTATTCTTCTGTAGCACCACGTTTCAAAAACTTCTGTTCTCTTCTTGTCTAAACTATTTATCGTCCATGTTTCACTTCCATATGTGGCTACACTCCATACAATTATTTTCAGAAAATACGATTTCCTTACCATTGTCAGCCTACATTTTATGTCCTCTCTACTTCGACCATCATCAGCTATTTTGCTCCTCAAATAGCAAAACCCATCTACTACTTTAAGTGTCTGATTTCCTAATCTAAGTCTCTTAGCATCAGCTGATTTAATTCGACTACATTCCATTGTCCTCGTTTTGATTTTGTTGATGTTCATCTTATGTCAACCGACTTCTACAATCGCCCCTGGTGCGACGTGAGTACGATGACGTCGTATATTTTCACCTAGAGTTAATTAGAGTTTTCGTGGAAAAGAATACAAACACAAGAAACTGAATTAAACTCACCACACCGTCTGCTGCTGCGCTGCATTTGATTAATGCGAGCGCTGTGCTACAGAGTGGCTCTCCTGTTCCGCTGCTACAGTCCCTCCACAAGTAACAACAGCACGACCCACCACTGACATACTGTTCCCACGGCAGGCGAGCGTTTTCATATTTCAATTCTGTTAAATGGAATTATTATGTTTCACTCCCAGTTAGTGTATCCTCATCATTGCTTTCGACATTTGGACATCAGAACTTCGATAATTTAAAAAACTCACGAGTTTGAGGTAACACAACTTTGGCGCATACACTTCCAATGAAGCACTTACTGATTCGCAAGATCCAGCCGTTTTTCAGTTCCCTCGTGTAAATCCTTCCAATGCCGTTTATTTTTTTATACTACATTGCGTCTGTTACCTGCAGGTTTTATTTCTGTTAATTTTTAATGCGCCGCTTGTTTCTTCACGCGGTCGGTTGTCTTACTGTAGCACTGACAGCCGCCTACGTAGATAAACAACGAGATGGCGCCACGAGGTTAAAAAAGTCGTATCGAGAAATTTGATACATGTACTGCCACTTTAGCTCTATCTTATTTTTATTTCTATTTGACCAGAAAAGAAACGAAACGTCATTCCGCACTAGCGCTGCCTCTCGGCTCCCACTTTAGTCCTTTTAGATTATCGAGCCGAACGGGAAACAGAGAGATTGTTTCATCGCATGATTTACTGAATATGACGACCAAACACTGCAAGCTGTAAGATAGGTATGCAATACTTTCCTGTAATTAGCTGCTTAGCAGACATAATGGTTTCATTGCTTTTTTTCGTAGTTGCAGAGTGCAAATATGTGAAAAGCTGAAACATGCGATGCGCACTCTTTAAACAACGCAGACGGAATTACTCAGGTTCGTTGTAATCGCGGACTAATATCAAGAAGTTGTAGACTCATTATTAGTAACTAGAGTAAATACGTTGCGACTGATTTCTAATGTGTTCCATCGTAAATGTGATATTATGTCATAATCGATTATCAAAGAAAAGTCAGTCGCAACACCTAACAACAAACTGTTTGAAACTAAACAAACATTTTCTGTCATGTGTATTCCACTTTTTATACATGAGACGTATTTATGATGACACTGCATTATTGCTGATCGCTTGCTGTTTGCAGTGATACAATACGATCCTTCAGAAATTATATTATAGGATTACTGTAAAAAAAAAGTTCATCTGCGCAAGATCAATTTCTGATGGTCACACGACGTATCGTCCTAGCAGATTTGCCACCTGCCAGCAACGGTGGCACACCTGTTCTCTGGAGGCCGACGGCCGAATTCTCGGCATCACTTTGGATCATCGACTTACTGCACAACCAGGAAGAGGGATCCAATCGTTTACACAAGCTATGCCCCTTTTTGAACCCGACTTCGACGCTTCCTCCACGTGTCGGTGTCTCACTGTACAAGGCGCTTTTCCGCCTCGTCATCAAGTTTGCCGCCGTCGTCTGGGGGAGGGCAGCCGAAGATCACATGAAGAAGAATCGCGTTCTCCACCTGGCTCTGCACCTACTAAGAGGTTTTCCATCTGGACTCCTTCACGATATCGTGGAAGTCCCACGTCTGCAAGACCATTTCCGGACGATTTCCCGTACCTTCTAAAAGCAGACTCAGCAGTCGCAGAAGATGAAGAAACATACGCTGGACCGAAAAATTCAGCGCAGCGTCACAACAAGATGGCCGCATCTCTTGCTGTGCAAGCAGCCCTTGTAGAAGAAACCAAAAGCTGGACAAGCACAAGCTAATCCAAACCTGAAGGCCACGTTCATCAGCATTGCATCGGGGACAAAAACACGGTGTTGCGAACTCTAACACCTTCAGGCGGCCAAGAGACACCGTGGAGTCCCAGCAGCGGCGAAGCACCACCACTTGCGCAACTGCCTCCGTGGCCGAGGTCGGGGCATGGCGGTGTGTTACGTTTTACAAGCTGCGCCCGAAAACAATCTCGACTCGTGTTTTCACCTGACGACGACTCACGAGGCGCTCCAGCGCCATGTGCTGTACCGGACAGGACTAGCGAATTATTCAGGCGCATTATTCGAGGATCATTCTGCCCATTGCTGCGTTCCGAGTACGAGACGGCACACTTGAAAACGACTCAAGGAATATCATTGCCCTCCGAGGAAGCTGTTTAGATGGAGCCTCCCCTTCATTAATTTGCGAGAAGACGACTCGGAAGTTTCAGGTGGCGGTAGTCGGTAGTAGGATCCGGTGGGAGATGGGGGACACAAAAAATTCGCCTGTGCGGTGGGGCTTCTCGAACCAGAGGTAAGCTGGTTCGAATCCTGGTGGTGGAAGAAATTTTCACTGCCAGTATCTGGCCTGCAGGAGGAGGAGAGGTGGTGGTGAAAAGTTTCTGATCACCAGACTTTGCGTCAAGGTCCTGGTTTTAACACCAAACCTCTCCGGAGTCGCTCATGAAGTAAGAGCATGTGAGACTGCTAATGGTGATCCGTCCGTCGAATGAGAACGTTAATATCGGTGCGGGGTAGACTATGTGACAGCACCTGGTATCACCTTCTCCCTTCTGACATCATCTCCAACACGAACATGACACTGCACCACGCACACAGCCATTACAGTCACCTACACTTAAAGGATACACTTGCGCACATTGTTCCCATACTTCGTGCCTCTTGGCGCGAAGAATAGGAAACATGTTTGCAATTAGGCGGCTGAACCAGCTATTCAAGGTCTCCCAGCCGTTCGTGTCACGGGACTTCACTTCTTTACCCCTAGCGCGATGCGCCGGTGAACCCAGCGAGGACCATAACCACCTGAAGATGTCGAACACTTGTTTCAACGAAATATTGTGGAAGTTGCACAGTGCTAAAAATGTTCAAATGTGTGTGAAATATTATGGGACTTAACTGCTAAGGTCATCAGTCCCTAGGCTTACACACTACTTATCCTGAATTATCCTAAGGACAAACACACACACCCATGCCCGAAGGAGGACTCGAACCTCCGCCGGCACATTGTTATTCGGAGGCAAATCAGAGAAGTTTATGTCTAAGGTTAGATTAATTACAGCAAGCAGAGGCATTTAAATGATCATTATTCCCCGGCTCCAAACGTGATTGGACGGTAAATAAGCCCCAATAACTCGTACAATGGGAAGTACCCTCTGCCGTCCACTTCACTGTTGTCCACAGAGAGCGGGTGAAGAGTTCTCTTTTTATTTCAGATTGCCTTTAGCCGAGTATCAACAGCGGATGCGCTTCTTTTCATACCGTTACTGCCGCTTCGTCACAAACATTCCGGTTAGCAGCGTTTCTCCTTCTTTGATGTATTAATCTTTGGACAGGTGTGGACCGCCTACTCTCCTCTATGAGCACCTACAGTACATACTTCCGTCCGAACTCTGATTTATCTTACCTTATCAAGATGATTGTTTTCCACTACGTTCAAAATGGTTCAGATGGTTCTAAGCACTAAGGGACTTAACATCTGAGGTCATCAGTCCCTATTCTTAGAACTACGTAAACCTAACTAACCTAAGGACATCACACACATCCATGCCCGAGGCGGAATTCGAACCTGCAACCGTAACAGCCGCGTGGTTCCAGACTGAAGCGCCTAGAACAGCTCGGCCATCGCGGCCGGTTTTCCACTACGTAGATGGAACTCTATGAAGTATTTTGGCATTTCTAGGTGAAAACTGGTAACAGTAATTTCTAAGAGATCTCGGCGCAACGAAAAATGCCTTTGTTTTCATAATTGCCAGCTGAACTCGCTTATCAACTCTGTGACACACTCTCTCTATTACATAAAGAGCTACACTTCACTGAACTGTTTCGGTATCCTCCGTCCACCGTATCTGGTAAGGATCTTACACCGTGTAGTAATACTACAGCACATGACAGAAAACGAAGACTAGGCAGTGTCTTCAGTAGATTTATCGAACTGCTAAGTTTTCTGCCGTTCATACACAGTCTTTAGATCGCCTTCCCCGTAATATTTTCTATGCAACAGCTCCAATTTAAGTTGTTCGTAAATCATAATCCTAGAAACTTATTTAAACTGATAATTTCTAAATTTGAGTGATTTATCCTGTAACGAAATTTAACGAATTTTCATTATTTTCTGTTTATACACGGCGTAAATGATAACTGTTAACAGCGTACCACAGAGATGTAGTCGAGACGAACAGATTTATGTAGAACACTTGTTGTCTTGTTGTCAACAGCCTGAAATCAGCCTACAAAAGCCACTTAGGTTACTATGCATACGTGATAACACGGCTTCATTTCTTTTTCTCGCTAGAATCGTCCTTGATTATCAACAATTTATTCTTCTTGCACCTACGCAATGTAAAACTGACGTTTGTGAAAATTTTACATCAAAATATGGTGAATTTTCATAACATAAAATTAACAATTACATCTATTTGTTTGTTTGGCCTTCCTTGTACTAAACTACTGTGCTCCTGACCATTTAGGCCCAGTTGTAAAAGCAATTAGTTTTTTCTTTCATTACCCAACGGGAAAGTTTCATTGAAATTGTAACGAGTTAGCCGATTAAGCCGGTGGCATAAGAGAGCTAGAAGACACTGCCTGTAGTTGTCACGCAGTGCGCACTATCTGTAGCATACGTAGCGCTTGTAGGCCAGATAGAGGTTTGTTTCTGGGCTTGATGGGCCACAAGCGTTTTGCATGAATTCGTTCCCACTGCCTTTCCCTGCAACACTGTGCTGCGTTGTAAACAGTTTTCGTTTACGCACTGTATCGCTCTTTTACTTTACATGTTTCATAACCGCTCTGCTAATTACGCCCTGCTGAATGTTGAAATGATACTTTAATCGCATGGAATGATAACGCTGTTTCTTTATTTGTGTTCCAGACTGAAGATGGGTCTCTACTTCGATTCCTGGATGACAGAATTGTTCGTCGTTCTGTCGGTGGCCACTTTCGCTCTCTACTTGTGGTTCGATCGTGCTTTCAAATACTGGAAGAACAAGGGAGTGCCCTATGTGGAGCCGAGCTTCCCGTTCGGAAACGTGCAGAAGTGCTTGCTGGGCCAGAAGACGCTTTCAGACTGGGCTTACGACTTGTACAAACAGTTACCAGGTAGGCAATTTGTGACAGATCTCGCCTCGCGGTAACATTTGTCTATCGGGACGATGACGAAAGTCACTCTTGTTTAATTATAAAGAAAACACCAGCACATCAACAACTTTCTGGCCTACATCGTGTAAGGTGATAGCCGGCGCTGTGACAGAGCGGTTATAAGCGCTTCAGTCGGGAACCGCGCTGCTACGGTCGCAGGTTGGAATCCTGCCTCGGGCATGGATGTGTGTGATGTCCTTAGGTTAGTTAGGTTTAAGTATTTATAAGTCTAGGGGACTGATGACCTCAGATGTTATGTCCCATAGTGCTTAGAGCCATTTGAACCATTTTTTGTAAGGTGATCCCATTTCCGTGTCATCTCATAATTTCACTACCTTCTCAGTAAGTAAACCTGTAATGTAGGTGAATAAATTCACTCTGAAGTCAACCCCATTTTTATATACAAGTTTGATAAGAAAAACCGTCTTTAAGGTGTAATTATGTAATAGGCGTATTTAAACTGTTTTAGCATGTAATTATCTGAACTGTTTCTTATTTAAATTGTTTTGTTAATTAAATTGCATTGTGTATTATTGAGAAAGAGCAGGAAACCGCGCATAGATACATTTTGAGAAAGAGCGGGAAACAGCGCGCAGTAATACATCTGTAATGGTAGCAGGGATTGTCTGCACCAAAAACCATTGTTGGCGGCGAGACCGCACTTTTGTAGCATTGAGCGTTGGAAGCGAGCAGTTGCGAGTAAGATGTGAGACGAGGCAGTCGTAGCTAGCGAGACATGAGAGGAGGTCGCTGTAAGCGAGGTATGAATTAACACTTTGAAAGAAGCGGTGTGCTCGCCAGCCACTCGCTATATGTAGCGCAATGCTAGTTTTTAAGAATTTTTGTAAAGAACTATGCCCCTTGTAATTGTTTGTCAAGATCGTTCTCAGAATATAGTTATGTAATTTTGATGGAAAATTAGGTATGTAGCGCAACGCTACTTTTTAAGAATTTTTGTAAAGAACTATGCCCCTTGTAATTGTTTGTCAAGATCGTTCTCAGAATATAGTTAACTTCTACCAGATTAAATGCATTAAGAATTTTCTATCCCAAAATCATTCACGTAAATGCTTTACGGAATTTATTGTTATCTTAAAAGAAAAGTCTAAACTGAGCTTCAGCTTTTATCTAATCTAAATTAACTTCAACTTAAAGAATTCCAGTCACAAAGTATTATGAAACTCCACCAGCAGCTTATAATTATGTTAAAGAGAAGTAAGTATATTCATTCCACAGTTTGCTGTAGCAGTCAGATGGCGATCCAGTATAAATAATTAAAGGTAAGAATCAGTCTTAATAATTTCAGGTAACGACTGAGGGCCACGGCGACAACACATTTTATGTTTCGTCGTAATAATCAGCAGGTAGTCTTGACAGAGCAGCAGTTAAAAGATTTTAAGAGACGCAGCGTTCAGTCAGCAAGCAAACGTTCATCCAATATTAGACGGGAAGGTTTCAAAGGAAAGAAACTGTTTAGAAGAGTGTTGTAGCTATAGGCACATCATTTGAAGCATGTGGTAAATCGGTGGAAATCAGAACGGGGGTCGCAAGGAAGGTAAACCACTGGGGAGGGCCATCAAAGCAGCGTCGGTAGAATCAGAACAGGAAGAGAGAGCACCTCTGATGCCGAAATGGTTGTGATGGAGCGGCAAGGGTAACGATGACGGTCGCTGGCAACAAGAACAAAAACTGGAAATAAGAAGTGATAACTTTAACATCGAATATAGATTTATGTATCAGGAAGTCGTTTCTGAAAGTATTTGTATGGAGTGTAGCCATGTATGGAAGTGAAACATGGACGATAACTAATTTGGACAAGAAGAGAATAGAAGCTTTCGAAATGTGGTGCTATAGAAGAATGCTGAAGATAAGGTGGATAGATCACGTAACTAATGAGGAGGTATTGAACAGGATTGGGAAGAAGAGAAGTTTGTGGCACAACTTGACTAGAAGAAGGGATCGGTTGGTAGGACATGTTTTGAGGCATCAAGGGATCACAAATTTAGCATTGGAGGGCAGCATGGAGGGTAAAAATCGTAGAGGGAGACCAAGAGATGAATACACTAAGCAGATTCAGAAGGATGTAGGTTGCAGTAGGTACTGGGAGATGAAGAAGCTTGCACAGGATAGAGTAGCATGGAGAGCTGCATCAAACCAGTCTCAGGACTGAAGAGAACAACAACAACAACAACAACAACTGAAAAGTGTGGTCAAGTGTTTAACTGGAACACTGTGAGGCCCACACATCTCTAGGAGTGGTACTTGATATATCTCTCACTTCCAAGAGGCACTGCATTGACTGAAAGTGGAAAGTCTGCATCAGGAACGATATTGTACGGAAACTGGCAGGATCACAGCAGGTTAGTCAAAGTGAAACTCTACGGACCTCTGTAATGCCACGTTATTAACCTGTAGCAACACGTCTTGTTTGGTATATTTTAACATACGCCTAACACGTGAACGTAGCTTTCAATGACATTTCGTCGGTGAGTGCCAAACGACGTATCGCTTGGTGTAAGGAGCGTAAAAATCAGACGATTTAACAGTGGGAAAACTTTGTGTAGAGTGACGAATCACGGTACAGAATGCGGCGATCCGATTGCAGGGTGTGGGTATGGTGAATGCCCGGTGAACGTCATCTGCCAGCGTGTGTAGTGCCAACAGTAAAATTCGGCGGCGGTGGTGTTATGGTGTGGTCGTGTTTTTCATGGAATGGAATTTGCACTCCTTGTAGTTTTGCGTGGCACTATCACAGCACAGGCATACATCGATGTTTTAAGAACCTTCTTGCTTCTCACTATTGACAAGCAATTCGGGGGATGGCGATAGCATCTTTCGACACGATCGAGTACCTCTTCATAATGCATGGCCTGTGGCGGAGTGGTTACACGACAATAACATCCCTGTAATAGACTGGCCTGCACAGAGTCCTGACCTGAATCTTATAGAACACCTTTGGGATATTTCGAACGGCAAATTCGTGGCTGGCCTCACCGAACAACATGGTTACCTCTCCTCAGTGCAGCATTCCGTGACGAACGGACTGCCATTCCCCATTCCTTCCAGCACCTGACTGGATGTAGACCTGGGAGAGTGGAAGTTTTTATTAAAGCTAAGCGTGGGTTAACACCATATTGAATTTCTGCGTTACCGATGGAGGGCGCCACGAACTTGTAAGTCATTTTCACCCAGGTGTCCGGACACTTTTGATCACATAGTGTAGCTGCGAATAAGTAAAGGAAGATAGCGCAGCAGGAGAGAACCTATCCTCTGTATGGACACGAACCGCACCCGCAACGACTGAAGACAAGGAGGATTTTCCATAAAACATCGACGGCTCTTAGAACCATTGCTGAAATACACACTTAATACACACACGCACCACGAGAGAATAACCGAATGGGACAGAAATCGGTAGACCTGATGTACCTGAACAGCCGGACAAATGATTACAATTTCAGAAAATTGGACGATTTATTCAAGACAACAGCTTCAGAAATTGAGCAAGTCAGTAACGTGTTGGTCCACCTCTGACCATGGGAGCTGGCGATTGAAGAGTCACTGGAGGGAGTGCATTACGCTAAATAGGTGTGTGTGTGTGGGGGGGGGGGGGGGGGGGGGAGAGAGGAGAAGAACAGACGGAAAAATATAATCAGAAATACCACGACGCTGCCTTCTTGAGACCTTTACAGATTTACGAAACATAGCGTAATACAAATATCACTCATTAAATGTATTGTGTTCAATTTATTACGTTTTCCTTATTTAATCAACACAGTATCGCATAGTACGAGTCACGCATTTGAAATGTGAAGTTAAGTGCGTGAGCTGTTCTTCCAATGCTCTCACTCACTTGCCTTTTCTGCATTTTTCTTTTTCGCAGGAGGACGCTATATTGGGTTCTATTCCTTCCGCCGGCCACACCTTCTGGTTCGCGATCCAGACCTGATACGTCACATACTCGTGAAGGATAGTTCGACGTTCGTAGATAGAGGATTCTTCATCGACGATGAAGAGCCTCTCAACTACAACCTGTTTCTCCTGGGAGGGCACAAGTGGAGGCAGCTGAGAGTCAAGCTGACGCCCACGTTCACGTCCGGCAAGTTGAAGGGCATGTTCAAGGTGAGCTGGAAGGGCATGTTCAAGGTGAGCTGGAAGGGCATGTTCAAGGTGAGCTGGAAGGGCATGTTCAAGATGAGCTGGAAGCAGGGCCAGTGCGGCGTGACTCAAGGTCTGAATGAACTGTGGTCTCTTACTGCCAATGTTGTTGTTGTCTTCAGTCCTGAGACTGGTTTGATGCAGCTCTCCATGCTACTCTATCCTGTGCAAGCTGCTTCATCTCCCAGTACCTACTGCAACCTATATCCTTCTGAATCTGCTTAGTGTATTCATCTCTTGGTCTCCCTCTACGATTTTTACCCCCCACGCTGCCCTCCAATGCTAAATTTGTGATCTCTTGATGCCTAAAAACATGTACTACCAACCGATCCCTTCTTCTAAACAAGTTGTGCCAAGAACTTCCCTTCTCCCCAATCCTATTCAATACCTCCTCATTAGTTACGTGATCTACCCATCTAATCTTCAGCATTCTTCTGTAGCACCACATTTCGAAAGCTTCTATTCTCTTCTTGTCCAAACTAGTTATCGTCCATGTTTCACTTCCATACATGGCTATACTCCAAACAAATACTTTCAGAAATGACTTCCTGAAACATAAATCTATATTCGATGTTAACAAATTTCTCTTCTTCAGAATCGCTTACCTTGCCATTGCCAGTCTACATTTTATATCCTCTCTACTTCGACCTTCATCAGTTATTTTACTTCCTAAATAGCAAAACTCCTTTACTACTTTAAGTGTCTCATTTCCTAATCTAATTCCCTCAGCATCACCCGATTTAATTGGACTACATTCCATTATCCTCGTTTTGCTTTTGTTGATGTTCATCTTATATCCTCTTTTCAAGACACTGTCCATTCCGTTCAACTGCTCTTCCAAGTCCTTTGCCGTCTCTGACAGAATTACAATGTCATCGGCGAACCTCAAAGTTTTTACTTCTTCTCCATGAATTTTAATACCTACTCCAAATTTTTCTTTTGTTTCCTTTACTGCTTGCTCAATATACAGATTGAATAACATCGGAGAGAGGCTACAACCCTGTCTCACTCCTTTCCCAACCACTGCTTCCCTTTCATGCCCCTCGACTCTAATAACTGCCATCTGGTTTCTGTACAAATTGTAAATAGCCTTTCGCTCCCTGTATTTAACCCCTGCCACCTTCAGAATTTGAAAGAGAATATTCCAGTCAACATTGTCAAAAGCTTTCTCTAAGTCTACAAATGCTAGAAACGTAGGTTTGCCTTTTCTTAATCTTTCTTCTAAGATAAGTCGTAAGGTCAGTATTGCCTCACGTGTTCCAACATTTATACAGAATCCAAACTGATCCTCCCTGAGGTCCGCATCTACCAGTTTTTCCATTCGTCTGTAAAGAATTCGCGTTAGTATATTGCAGCTGTGGCTTATTAAACTGATAGTTTGGTAATTTTCACATCTGTCAGCACCTGCTTTCTTTGGGATTGGAATTATTACATTCTTCTTGAAGTCTGACGGTATTTCACCTGTCTCATCCATCTTGCTCACCAGCTGGTAGAGTTTTGTCATGACTGGCTCTCCCAAGGCCGTCAGTAGTTCTAATGGAATGTTGTCTACTCCGGGGGCCTTGTTTCGACTCAGGTCTTTCAGTGCTCTGTCAAACTCTTCACGCAGTATCTTACCTCCCATTTCGTATTCATCTACATCCTCTTCCATTTCCATAATATTGTCCTCAAGTACATCGCCCTTGTATAAACCTTCTATATACTCCTTCCACCTTTCTGCCTTCCCTTCTTTGCTTAGAACTGGGTTGCCATCTGAGCTCTTGATGTTCATACACGTGGTTCTCTTCTCTCCAAAGGTCTCTTTAATTTTCCTGTAGGCAGTATCTATCTTACCCCTAGTGAGATAAGCTTCTAAGTCCTTACATTTGTCCTCTAGCCATCCCTGCTTAGCCATTTTGCACTTCCTGTCGATCTCATTTTTGAGACGTTTGTATTCCTTTTTGCCTGCTTCATTTACTGCATTTTTATATTTTCTCCTTTCATCAATTAAATTCAATATTTCTTCTGTTACCCAAGGATTTCTAGCAGCCCTCGTCTTTTTACCTACTTTATTCTCTGCTGCCTTCACTACTTCATCCCTCACAGCGACCCATTCTTCTTCTACTGTGTTTCTTTCCCCCATTGCTGTCAGTTGTTCCCTTATGCTCTCCTTGAAACTCTGTACAACCTCTGGTTCTTTCAGCTTATCCAGATCCCATGTCCTTATATCCCACCTTTTTGCAGTTTCTTCAGTTTTAACCTACAGGTCATAGCCAATAGATTGTGGTCAGAGTCCACATCTGCCCCTGGCAATGTCCTACAATTTAAAACCTGATTTCTAAATCTCTGTCTTACCATTATATAATCTATCTGATACCTTTTAGTATCTCCAGGATTCTTCCATGTATACAACCTTCTTTTATGATTCTTGAACCAAGTGTTAGCTACGATTAAGTTATGCTTTATGCAAAATTCTACCAGTCGGCTTCCTCTTTCATTTCTTACCCCCAATCCATATTCACCTACTATGTTTCCTTCTCTCCCTTTTCCTACTGACGAATTCCAGTCACCCATGACTATTAAATTTTCGTCTCCCTTCACTACCTGAATAATTTCCTTTTTATCTCATCATACATTTCTTCAATTTGTTCATCATCTGCAGAGCTAGTTGGCATATAAACTTGTACTACTGTAGTAGGCATGGGCTTTGTGTCTATCTTGGCCACAATAATGCGTTCACTATGCTGTTTGTAGTAGCTTACGCGCACTCCTATTTTTTTATTCATTATTAAACCTACTCCTGCATTACCCCTATTTGATTTTGTATTTATAACCCTGTATTCACCTGACCAAAAGTCTTGTTCCTCCTGCCACTGAACTTCACTAATTCCCACTATATCTAACTTTAACCTATCCATTTCCCTTTTTAAATTTTCTAACCTACCTGCCCGATTAAGGGATCTGACATTCCACGCTCCGATCCGTAGAACGCCAGTTTTCTTTCTCCTGATAACGACGTCCTCCTGAGTAGTCCCCGCCCGGAGATCCGAATGGGGGACTGTTTTACCTCCGGAATATTTTACCCAAGAGGATGTCATCATCATTTAATCATACAGTAAAGCTTCATGTCCTCGGGAAAAATTACGGCTGTAGTTTCCCCTTGCTTTCAGCCGTTCGCAGTACCAGCACAGCAAGGCCGTTTTGGTTAATGTTGCAAGGCCAGATCAGTCAATCATCCAGACTGTTGCCCCTGCAACTACTGAAAAGGCTGCTGCCCCTTTTCAGGAACCACACGTTTCTCTGGCCTCTCAACAGATACCCCTCCGTTGTGGTTGCACCTACGGTACGGCCATCTGTATCGCTGAGGCACGCAAGCCTCCCCACCAACGGCAAGGTCCGTGGTTCATGGGGGGGCTCACTGCCAAGAGGGAGCGTAAAACTGTTAGCATAGAACAGGTCAACAGCCATTACTGGCATTCCTCATTCTGTTACGATCAAGTCAGAATAATGGGAGACAACTCAAATACTGAATGTGACTCGGCGCATAAAGAAAAATAGAGGATTCTGCAAGTAATTACGAGAGAAAGGAACGAAAAGAACAGCTAACTCCAAACACTGGTCTGTGCAAGACGCTTCACCACTACATGTCTTGTGCAGCCTACATCAATGGGAACCTCAGTTTCCCTCTACAATTTATATCCCACACACTTCTCTCCATTACCACACTGACGAGTCCTTGATGCTTCAGGAAGTAACGTATCGGTCGACTACCTCTTTTGGTAAAGTTATGCCATAAATCTCTCTCTTCTCAATTCGACCCTGTACCTCCTCATTCGTCATTCAATCTACACATCTGATTTTCAGCATTCTTCTATAGTGCAATATTCCATATTTTCTAGTCTTCTCTTACTTGGATCGGCAACGTTCGTAAGGGGTATGAAGTAGCAAATCGTACCCTTTTCTCTTCTCTGATTCTCTGGAACTATCGGAGCTGAGCACATGTTTGTTTCGGCAGGGGCATTGTCTTGCGTTTACGTTCAACAATCTACATATACATCTACATCTATACTCCGCAAGCCACCTGACGGTGTGTGGCGGAGGGTACCTTGAGTACCTCTATCGGTTCTCCCTTCTATTCCAGTCTCGTATTGTTCGCGGAAAGAAGGATTGTCGGTATTCCTCTGTGTGGTCTCTAATCTCTCTGATTTTATCCTCATGGTCTCTTCGCGAGATATACGAAGGAGGGATCAATATACTGCTCGACTCCTCGGTGAAGGTATGTTCTCGAAACTTCAACAAAAGCCCGTACCGAGCTACTGAGCGTCTCTCCTGCAGAGTCTTCCACTGGAGTTTATCAATCATCCCCGTAACCCTTTCGCGATTACTAAATGATCCTGTAACGAAGCGCACTGCTCTCCGTTGGATCTTCTCTATCTCTTCTATCAACCCTATCTGGTACGGATCCGACACTGCTGAGCAGTATTCAAGCAGTGTGCAAACAAGCGTACTGTAACATACTTCGCCGGCCAGAGTGGCCGAGCGGTTCTAGGCGCTGCAGTCTGGAACCGCACGACCGCTACGGTCGCAGGTTCGAATCCTACCTCGAGCATGGATGTGTGTGATGTCCTTAGGTTAGTTAGGTTTAAGTAGTTCTAAGTTCTAGGGGACTGATGACCTCAGAAGTTAAGTCCCATAGTGCTCAGAGCCATTTTTTTTGTAACCTACTGCCTTTGTTTTCGGATTGCATTTCCTTAGGATTCTTTCAATGGATCTCAGTCTGGAATCTGCTTTACCGACGATCAACTTTATGTGATCATTCCATTTTAAATCACTCCTAATGCGTACTCCCAGATAATTTATGGAATTAACTGCTTCCAGTTGCTGAACTGCTATTTTGTAGCTAAATGATAAGGGATCTTTCTTTCTATGTATTCGCAGCACATTACACTTGCCTACATTGAGATTCAATTGCCATTCCCTGCACCATGCGTTAATTCGCTGCAAATCCTCGTGCATTTCAGTACAATTTTGCATTGTTACAACCTCTCGATATACCACAGTATCATCCGCAAAAAGCCTCAGTGAACTTCCGATGTCATCCACATGGTCATTTATGTATATTGTGAATAGCAACGGTCCTACGACACTCCTCTGCGGCACACCTGAAATCACTCATACTTCGGAAGACTTCTCTCCATTGAGAATGACATGCTGCGTTCTGTTATACAGGAACTCTTCAATCCAATTAAACAATTGGTCTGATAGTCCATATGCTCTTACTTTGTTCATTAAACGACTGTGGGGAACTGTATCGAACGCCTTGCGAAAGTCAAGAAACACGGCATCCACTTGTGAACCCGTGTCTATGGCTCTCTGAGTCTCGTGGACGCATAGCGCGAGCTAGGTTTCACACGACCGTCTTTTTCGAAACCCATGCTGCTTCCTACAGAGTAGCTTTCTAGTCTCCAGAAAAGTCATTATACTCGAACATAATACGTGTTCCAAAATTCTACAACTCATCGGCGTTCCTATAGTTCTGCACATCTGTTCGACGTACCTTCTTGAAAAGGGGGTGACCTGTGCCCTTTTCCAATCCTTTGGAACGCTACGCTCTTCTAGAGACCTACGGTACACCGGTGCAAGAAGGGGGGCAGGTTCCTTCGCGTACTCTGTGTAAAATCGAACTGGTAACCCATCAGGTCCAGCGGCCTTTCCTGTTTTGAGCAATTTTAATTGTTTGTAGCACCACATTTCAAAACTTTCTATTCCCTTCTTGTCTAAACAGTATGTCGTCCATGCTGCACTTCCATACATGGCTACACTCCATACAAATAATTTCAGAAAAGACTTCCTAACACTTAAATCTTTATTCTATTTTAATAAATTTCTCTTCCTTCGAAACGCTTTCCTAGACATTGCCAGTCTACATTTCATATCCTCTTTGCTTCGGCCATCATCAGTTATTTTGCTGCCCAAAGAACAAAACTCATCTACTACTTGGAGTACCTCGTTTCCTAATGTAATTCTCTCAGCAGCCCCTAAGTGAACTCGTCTGCATTCCACTATCCTTGATTCGCTTTTGCTTGTGTTCATCTTATGTCATCCTTTCAAGACACTGTCCATTCTATTCAACTGCTTCACGAAGACCTTTACTGTTTTTGACAGAATTACAATGTTATTAAACCTCAAAGTTTTTGCTTTTTCTCCCTGAACTTTAATCCGTACTCCAAATTTTTCTTTGATTTACTTTACTGCTTACTCAATGTGTAGAATGAATAACATTGGAGATATATCACAACCATGTCTCACTGCCTGCTTGCTCAATGTGGAGACGGAATAACATTAGGGATAGGGTACAACGCTGTCCCACTACCCTCTCAACCACTGCTTCCCATTCATGTCCGTCGACTCTTCTACCTGCCGTCTGGTTTCTGGACAAGCTGTAAATAGAGTTTTGGTCCCTGTATTTTACCCCTTCTTCTTCCAGAATTTTAAAGGGGGTTTTCCATTGTCAAAACCTTTCTGTACGCCTACAAATGCTATAAACATAGCTTTGCCTCTCCCTAGCCTGTCTTCTAAAGTAAGTCGTAGAGTCAGTATTGTCTCCCGTATTCCTAAATTTCTCTTAAATCAACACTAATCTTCCCCGATGTCAGCGTCTACGAGTTTTTCCATTCTTCAGTTGAAACTTCGTGTTAGTATTTTGCAGCCGTGACTTATTACACTGACGTTCGGTATCTTTCACACCAGTCAGCACCTGCTTTCTTTGTAATCACAGTTATTACCTCCTTCTTGAAGTCTGAGAGTATTTCGCCTGTCTCACACATCTTGCACACCAGGGGGAATAATTTTGTCATGGCTGACTCTCCCAAGGTCATCATTAGTTCTGATGGAATGTCATCCACTCCGGAGCCAGGTTTCAACTTAGGTCTTTCACTGCTGCGTAAAATTCTTCTCGCAGTATCATATCTCCCGACCCAAACTCATGTACGTAGTCTTCCCTTTCGGTAATATTGCTTTCAATTCCCTCTCCCTTGCACGGACCCCCTATAGACACCTTCCACCTTTCAGTTTCCCTTCTTTGGTCAGGACCGGTTTTCCATCTGTCCTCTTGATATTCATACAGCTCCTTCTCTTTCTTACAAAGGCCTTTTCAACTATCCTGTGGGAGATATCCGTCTTTCCTCTAATGATATATGCTTCTAAATAGTTACAGTTGTCATCTAGCCATTCCTGCTCTTCCTTTTTGCACTTCCTGTCAGTTTCATGTTTTCAAACTCTTGTATTCCTTTTTACAAGCTTTTTTTTGCTGCACTGTTAAACTTTCTCCTTTCATCAATTAAACTCATTATCTCCTGCGTTGTTCACGTGTTTCTACTCGGCCTTGCCATTTTATCTATTTGATCCTCTGCTGCCTTCACCATTTAATCTCGCATAGCTACCCATTCCTCTTCTACTGTGTTCCTTTCCTCTGTTCTAGTCATCCATTGCCTAATTCTCCCTTTAAAAATTTCAACAACTTCTGCTTCTTTCAACTTATCCATGTCCCAGCTCCTTATTTTCCTTTCTGCAATTTCTTCAATATTAATCTACAGTTCATAAACAATACATTGTGATCAGAATCCACATCTGTCCCTGGAAATGACTTACAATTTAAAATCTGCTGCCGAAATTTGTATCTTAACATTATATAAATAATCTGAAACCTTCCGGTGCTTTCAGGTCTCTTCCACATATACAACCTCCTTTCGTGATTCTAAAACAATGTGTTTGCGATCATCTATCAGATGGCTTCCTGTTTCATTCCTTTCCCCCAGTCTACATTCACCAACTATTTTTCCTTCTCTTTCTTTTCCTACTGTCGAATTCCAGTTCCCTATCATATTTAAATGTTCATCTCCCTTGACTATCTGAATAATATTTTTTATCTCCTCATTCAGTTCTTCACTCTCTTTATCATCTTCGGAGCTAGTTAGCATATAAACTTTTACTACTGTCGTAAGTGTTAACTTTGTATCTATCTTGGCTACAATAAAGCGTTTACGATGTTGTTCATAGTAGCTTACCCGCATTCCTATTTTCTTATTCATTATTATACCTTCTGCATTACCCGTGTTTGATTTTGTATTTATAACCTTATATTCACCTAAGCAGAGGCCCTGTTCCTCGTCCTATCGAACTTCACTAATTCCACTATATCTAACTTCGACTTATCCATTCCTCTTTTTTAAATTTTCTGACCTACCTGCGCGACTACGGGATTTAACATTGTACACTCTGATCCGTAGAACGCCAGTTTTGCTTCTCCTGATGACGACGTCCTCCTGAGTAATCCCCGCCCATGGGTCCGAATGGGGGACCATAATGCCTCCGGAATATTTTACCCAAGAGGATGTCGTCACTATTTAACAATACAGTAGAGCAGAACGGCCTCGGGAAAAATTACAGCTTTAATTTCCCCTTCTTCCAGCGGTCGCAGTAGCACCACAACAAGGCCGTTTTGGTTTCAGTTAGAAGGCCAAATCAGTCAGTCATCCAGACTGTTGCCCCTGCAACTACTGAAAAGGCTGCTGCCCCTCTTCAGGAACCACAAGTTTGTCTGGCCTCTCAATAGATACCCCTCCACTGAGGTTGAGCGTCGCCTCATCAGCCCAAACAATGACACTAGTCAAATGTTGACTATCGCAAATCCATTCGCAAGATTCTGGGCGCCTATCGGATAACCCTCACTCATCGCGTGAAGCAACCTGGGAATGTAACGTTTCTACTTCGCTTCCTTTAAAACGAGGTGAACGTTTGATCTGCTTACACCTCAGTCACTCCCATCTTGCCGCATGGATTTCTTTCGTGATCTTATGAAAGCTTCTACCACTGCCCACATCCCACTTTCGTCCGTTACTATTTTCTTCCTGCCATACTATGCCTTCTTCAGATCAAGCAGCCTTCCTTCCCTCCCAAATCTGCCGCGTAATTTTCTTATTGTTATATGTGACGATGGAACAGTATCAAACTCTGCCCGCCACCGCCTCTGCGCTTCATTCGCGTTTTCACATATTCAGTGACGGTTAAAAATCCACTTTCCTTGTTCGAAGGACAAGTTTTCAGCCATCTTGTTATTTACGGGTAATTACTGGCAACTGAAAATAAACAAAAGAAAAACAAATGAACTAGTACACACACAAGTCATGAGAGCACCACATAATCAAAATTGGATCAGGTTATCATTATTACCGCCTCAGTGATTCATGTTCAAAATTGCATAAGCCCCTTTCTGGGACACCTTGTATTTTATGCTAACGCAATCCTCGTTTTAAAGAAATGCTTCTGCCAAACTACATTTTATACTTTCTCTCTGCTTCGAACATCATCACTTATTTTTCTACCTAATTAACAAAGGTGGCAGGGGTAAAATACAGGGAGCGAAAGGCTATTTCCAATTTGTACAGAAACCAGATGGCAGTTATAAGAGTCGAGGGACATGAAAGGGAAGCAGTGGTTGGGAATGGAGTGAGACAGGGTTGTAGCCTCTTCCCGATGTTATTCAATCTGTATATTGAGCAAGCAGTAAAGGAAACAAAAGAAAAATTCGGAGTAGGTATTAAAATCCATGGAGAAGAAATAAAAACTTTGAGGTTCGCCGATGACATTGTAATTCTGTCAGAGACAACAAAGGACTTAGAGGAGCAGTTGAATGGAATGGACAGTGTCTTGAAAGGAGGCATCAAGGGATTACCAATTTAGTATTTATTGGAGGGCAGCGTGGAGGGTAAAGATCGTAGAGGGAGACCAAGAGATGAATACACTAAGCAGATTCAGAAGGATGTAGGTTGCAGTAGGTACTGGGAGATGAAGAAGCTTGCACAGGATAGAGTAGCATGGAGAGCTGCATCAAACCAGTCTCAGGACTGAAGACCACAACAACAATTAACAAACCTGATCTACTGCTTTTAGTACCTGTCTCAGCATCGTCTAATTTAATTCGTCTACTTTCCGCTACCCTCGTTTTACTTTTGTTCCTGTTCATCTCATAGCCTCTTTTCAACATAGTCCTTTCATTTCAAATGTTCTCCCAAGTAGTTTACCATTTTTGGGGCAATTACAGTGTCATCTTCAAAGTTTTCATTTCTTCTTCCTGATATTAAATTCCATTTCTAGACTTCTGCTTGGTACCTTTCAGATCCCTGTTTCTCTCCCTTCTCTACCCACCCTCTCCCTCCCCTTTCACGTCCATTGATTCATATAACTGCAGATTGTTTTGCATGAAAATCGTAAATCAGTTTTCGCTCTATGTGTTTTATCGCAGGTACTTTCAAAACTTCAAAGAGTATAGTTCAGTCAACATTGTCAAAAGTTTTCTCTAAATCTAAAAAAGCTATAAAGGTAAGTTGCCTTTTCCAACCTATCTTCTAGGATTATACGTAGGGTCAGTATTTTCACAGGTGTTTCAACTTTATTCCGGATCTCTGATGTCGGAATCCCTAAAGGTTTTCTATTCTTCTGCCAATAATTGGTATCAGTATTTTGCAAACGATTGCTTATTAAACATATAGTTCGTTAGTATACGCCTCTCAATAATTGCCTTCTTCTGAAAAGGGATTATTGTGTACTTCTTGAGGTGTGAGGATACTTGCCCTGTCTCACACATCTTGCATACCAGGTGGAATACACTCATGCTCATAAATTAAGGATAATGCTGATACATGGTGAAACAAAGCTATGGTGGGCGGTTTGCGGGTTTAAATCACTTCGGAGTATAGCCATGCAGTGCATTTGACCTGCGGTCGTCGCACAGTGGCGGTAGCAGCAGTCCACATATGCAAAGGTGTGTTGGTGCGTGTCAGAGTACTGTGCAGCGAGTAAGAGTTCAGACGTTTTCAGATGTGCTAATGGTGACTGTGTGTTGAAAATGGCTCAAAGAACACATATTGATGACGTTATGAGGGGTATAATACTAGGGCGACTGGAGGCTGCTCAAACACAACAGGTCGTAGCACGGGCCCTCCGTGTGCGACAAAGTGAGATCTCAAGATTATGGCAACGATTCCAGCACACAGGAAACGTGTCCAGGCGCTACAGTACGGGACGTCCACAGTGTACAACACCACAAGAAGACTGATATCTCAGCATCAGTGGACGCAGACTGCCACGGAGTACTGCTGGTAGCCTTGCTCAGGGCCTTACAAGAGCCACTGGAACAGTTGTCTCCGGACACACAATCTACCGACGAGTGAAGAGACATGGTTTATTCGCCTGGAAACCTGCAAGGTGCATTCCACAGACCGCTGGTCACAGGAAAGCCCGTAAAGGCTGGTGTCAAAGAGAACAGTACATGGTCATTGGAACAGTGGTCCTAGGTTACGTTCACGGGCGAGTCCAGGTATAGTCTGAACAGTGACTCTTTTGGTCGACGTATCGCTGCACGTCTTCAAACCTCTGCGACACTTCAGGAGCTCCGACAGGCACTGGTGCAAGAATGGGAGACTATAACTCAGCAGCTGCTCGACCACCTGATCCAGAGTATGCCAACCCGTTGTGAGGCCTGTGTATGTGTGCGTGGTGATCATATCGCATATTGATGTCGGGGTCCATGAGCAGGAAACAGTAGCGTTTTGTAGTACATGTGTTTCAGGACATTTTTCTCAACTTATACCGTGGACCTACAGATCTGTGTCGTGTGTGTTCCCTATGTGCCTATGGTATTGGAGCCAGTTTTGTGTAATGCCACGTTGTGTGGTTCCACATTCTGCAATTATCATTAATTTATGAGCATGAGTGTAGTTTCGTCATGACTGGCTCTCCCAAGGATCCCAGTAATTCTGAGTGATTGACGTCTACTCCAGGGCCCTTGTTCCCACCTCTGTCTTTTAGTGCTGTGTCGAGTTCTTCGCGCAGTATAACTTCACTTTTTGGTCACCAGCCTTCTGATTAGCTCGATGCGGCCCTCCACGAATTCCTCTCCTGGACCGTCCTCTAAGTCTCACAGTAGCACTCGCACCCGACGCACTCAGTACTTTGTTAGAGCTCTTGCAGTCTCTTTTTTCCCATATTATTTCTCCTCTACAACTCTCTATAGTAACGTGGGAATTCGTCCTGATGTCTCAGCACATATTCTGTCACTCAGTCCATTCCTACTTGTCATTGTTCTCCACATGTTTCTCTCCTCCTCGAGTCTACGGAGAAACGTCTCCCTTCTCATGAGCCTACCAACTTTCAACATATCAGATGATCATAATTAAAGTGCGACTACTAACGGAGATCCAGTGCCGGCTGCAATTTTCACATGGCAGCGAAACTTCGTAGATATGTCAATGCTTTAAGGCGAAATCGCTTTAGATGGAAAACAAATTAGATCCAATTGTCGCCACCAGGTGCAAATCTGGCGCTGTACACTATCTGCATGGCGTATGACTTCCACGCTGTCATTTGACAAGTCGCAATGTGAGTGAACAGCATGGATATCGAGAAGAGAGAAACTGTTTCATGCATTGCTGCATTGAGAGAGTATTGCCGACTGATAGGTCTGAGGAGAGCCCCAATGTTATTAAATGGTTTAAGGAGGACGATAATGAAATTCGAAAACTTGGGTGAGCTTGGTGTGGCACCTGTAAGAGGAGGTGGAAGTTACTGACGAGGTCGCTGTTGCTGTAACCGACCATGCAGCACCTGACCCGGGTAGTGCTAGTGCCCGTGCAGCGTCACGAGAATTGTCCAGGTCTTGGTCAACAGTACGGGAAGTTTTGCAGTCTATTTTGCAGTGGTACCCGTGCAAGATCCAGTCTGTGTCGCAACTGAAACTTCACGATCCGCAGCGACCTTCTGAATTTGCTCTCCGGTTTATGGAACGGATCGATGTTTATGACATGTGGCCAGGCATTATTCTATGGAATGACGAGACACTCTTTACGCTACACAGAACTGCCGAACTTCGGGTACTGTTAAACCGCATGTTATTCACGAAGACCCATTGCACTCGCCGTAGGTGACTGTGTGATGTGGATTCACAATTACCTTTTATTCGCGGCTAGTTTTTCTTTGAAGAGAATACACACATAGGCCGTGTCAGTTGTACCACGATATCTGCACGTTACGGAGACCTCCTTGTACAGTATGTGATTCTTACTTTGGAAGAGAGCAACTAGCCGGCCGCTATGACCGAGCGGTTCTAGGCGCTTCAGTCCGGAACCGCGGTGCTGCTATGGTCGCAGGTTCGAATCCTGCCTCGGGCATGGATGTGTGTGATGTCCTTAGGATAGTTAGGTTAAAGTAGTTCTAAGTCTAGGGGACTGATGACCTCAGATGTTAAGTCCCATAGTGCTTAGAGCCATTTGGAGAGCGCAACTCTGTGTGTAAATTACTGGTTTCGTGCAAGATGGGGCAACACCTCACGTCGCTTGCCCAGAGAAAGATCTGCTTATTGCAACCTTCCACGAACGTATTGCCTCCAGTAGTTTTCTAGATGCATGAACTACAGGGCACCTGATCTGAATCTATGTGATTTTTCGCTCTGGGAATATCTATAGGTATGTGATCACCACGGACACGTTGGGTCTCTACCTGATCTGAAGGTCAGTATTTAGGAACACGTTGATCAGATTCCTTGAGAACTGCTGTGAGCAACTGTTGATCATGTCGTTTTACGGATGCAGCATCTCGCCGACGATTCAGTTGCTCATGTTGAACCAATTGCTTAAGTGGCGATTTAACGTCTTTCTTGCATTCACAGTCCAAGATCTGTACATGGTAGCCAAAGTTGGAATTATTTTTTAACAGCGTAAACCGGTTCCGCTTTCACACATTAGAATATCTACCGAGTTTCGCTACCATACGATAGTTACAGTCCACAACGGACCCTTGTGAGTACCTTCAAAGCACCGCATCCAAACGCTTCAACTTTCTTCTGTTCCAGTTTTCCCACCATCCATGATTCATTACCATACAGTGCTGTACTAATAAATTTTGACTTAAATTAAGGTCAATGTTTGATAACAGTAGGCTTCTTTAGGCCAGGGACGCCTTCTTTACCTGTGCTAGTCTGCTTTTTATGCCCCCCTCGCTTCGTCTGTCACGCGTTATTTTGCTTTCAAGGTACCTCAGTTCCTTCACTTCGTCTGACTCGCACTTCCCAATTTTAATGGTAAATACAAATTTCATTTCTGCTACTCCTTATTGGTTTCGTCTACCTTCGTCTTGCTCTGAGTCGGTACTCTGCAATCATTAGACAGTTCATTCCAATCAACATCTTCAGTTCTTCCTTGCTTTCACTGAGGATAGCAAAAACATCAGTGACTCTTATGACTGATATTCTTACACCCTGAATTTTGACCTCATTTCTGAAGCTCTCTTTTATTTGTGTCGTTGTGACCTCATTTCTGAAGCTCTCTTTTATTTTTGTCGTTGTTTCTTCAGTGTACTGATTAAACAGTTGGGGATAAAGACTGCATCCCCGCTTGCTGCCTTTTAAATCCGAGCTACACGTTCTTTATCGTCCTCTCTTATGGTTCCTCCTTGGTTCTTATACATTTTGCATAACACTCCTCCTTCCCTATACTTTACAGAAACATTCCTGAGGAAAATTTAAACTATTTTACACTAACGAACCCTTTTTGTACGTCGTGAAAACCTATGAACGTACATGACGTCTTTTTTGGCGTCTTTTCTGTAGGATCAGTTATAGAAGTAATACTAGTTATTTATCGTTTTGCTTGTCTCGGCAACCAGAGACCGTGATCATCTGTGTGAGCTGCGTTTGGTGCGGGTGTGTGTGTGACTTTGTGTGTGTTCATGTTGTGTGGTTCGGAAGAAGGCCTTTTGGCCGAAAGCTTACTTGTTTGATAGTCTTTTTGTGTACCTATCTGCGAGTCAACATCTCCACTGTGTGGTGCGTAGCAATCTTATCTTTTTCATAATATTGTCATTTTTCCATCCCGGTCTTCCCATTGTTTAATTTTGAAGGTTGTCCATTCAGCTAAATACCAAGGCGTTTCTCACTGCGGCGAGATCGTTTGCCAAATTTTAGTTTCCAACTTCGTCTTCCGTACGCGAAAACGTTTCACTGACTGCCACGTACACGGGGAGAAATGATCATCCTAATGAAATACGAGAAATCAGAGTTCGGAGGGAAAGATTTAGGTGTTTACTTTTCCGATGCGCTATTCGGGAGTGAATTGATGGAGAAATAGTCCTTAAGTGAACTGTCTGCCAAACACTTATGTGCGAATTTCAGAGCAGCCATGATGTACATTAATGCTTTGCCATTTCATTAGCTCGCACACCAGAAGACATTAGGAAATTTTTATTCTGTTCAGTATTTCTTGGTGAAACATAATTTCGGTCAAATAAGGCTCGTTTTTGGCAATGCAAAACTGAGTAAGCCTCTTTTTTTCCAAAGTTCATATCACGCACGTGTATGGAAAATCAGTTAATAATCTTCATGGAAATGTCATTTCTTATTTTTTCTGTTAAAGCCTGATTCTGCCTTCTGATTCCTATGAAAATCTAGCTAATTAAAACAGAACTTGAAGTTAACGCCCGATCGAACCCACTGGAAAGGCAATTTGCAATTTTTCCTCCTGCACATGATCCGGTATTCTCTTGTGAATTAACTGCACAGATTAGTGTACATTACTACATTGCTTTCCTTAAATAATATTAAACAGAGCAATTACTGACCAATTATTTCACAAGTATGTTCTTTTCTGACACAGTATAACTGTTCATAAATTGATGTACGACTTGCTGCGGACAGGAGAAGTAGGTCAGCAGGTTATCACCTTTTCAGGCTTCCCTCTCGTATTTTATATGAATTTGAATTGTTACCTTTTTCCGTGCAAAACCAAATGAAACACGTTAGTATGCTACGAGGCCAACGGCCCTGCGCAGTGGTAACACCGGTTCCCGTCAGATCACCGAAGTTAAGCGCTGTCGGGCTGGGCTAGCACTTGGACGGGTGACCATCCGATCTGTCGAAGGCTGTTGACAAGCGGCGTGCACTCAGCCTTTGTGGGAAAACTGAGGAGCTACTTGATTGAGAAGTAGCGGCTCCGGTCTCGTAAACTGACGTACGGCCGGGTGAGCGGTGATTCGACCACATGCCCCTCCATATCCGCATCCAGTGACGCCTGTGGGCTGAGGATGACACGGGGGTCGTTCGGTGCCGTTGGGCCTTCATAGCCTGTTCGGGTGGAGTTTAGTTCTGTCTCTGACCAACCAGGTATCACAAGCAAATTGCCTGTGTTAAGAATCTGTAATCTAACAGTGGCGCGTGGATCTAGTGCATCCAGGCGCAACTTCTCAGTTCTGCATCTTCGGAGTCCAACCGCACCACACTCATGTCAGACTTAACCGATCTTACCTAGAGTACAACTAACAGCACGTGGCACATCAGTATATGAATGTGCTGCGAAAGTAATACTCTACGAAAGTTATCACACCTGTAAATAAATCATAGACGCATCTGGTAAAGGCTTAATATATTGTCAAGGCCTAATTTCATAGGTGCACAATCTTTATAATTGGTCAAAGTTCTACATGTTTCTATTAGAATGCACAGTGCTCTAGCGAACGTAAATTTTGCCTCAAGGTCCGACACTATCGGTACGAAAGATGAAGTTACTTGCCTCCAAAACGCACAGTAATCATCTCTCAGAACTCTACGCTACATGAACCCGGTATCCGCCTAGTTCGTCTTGCTACCAAACTGCCAGGAAAGTTTAGGAAATGCTGGCACTTTCTCAATATACCTGTCTTCCGGTCGCAGCCAGTCATCATCGACGATAAATTCACAACACTGAAGCAGCACTCATTGAAACAGTAAAGACTCCGAGGATACCTACATACGTTGTAGTAATGGTGTTAAAACTGGCATAATAAGTTTTGCGCGTTATCTGACATTGCAGAAGTCTGCGACTTGTTCATCTATCAAAGATACCCAAAAGCGCTAAACACATTCACTTCCTATACGATTTCAGCTGCAGATATATTATCTAAGAAATATGTGCAATGCCAAAACGTATTTTGCCGTAAGTGCGGATCTTCCTCTCGCAGTACACCAGTTGCCTACAGCAGTATTCTCCCCAACAATGACGCATTATACCTGCTACTGCCCTACCGGGGCGACAATGACACCAAAAGCGTTACCGTTAACAACTGTTAATCTTTTTTGATATTAGAATACTATTCGTCTAAAGCTCCAAGTCCTACCCCTACAGAATGATGTCTGCTACAATTTTTAACTCTCTCGTAACTATTACAATTCGCAACTTCAGCAGGCCTGACTTTTCCTCTGATTCTGTACGCCACCTTGGACCCATCCACAAGCTTGGAAATATAGGGTGTCCGCTGCTGCAAACTACGCAGTATTCTCACTGAGGACACAGTTCGTATCCGTCTGCAAGCCTTCGAAATTCCGTTATTTTAGCCAACAGCTCCCCACTCTGCGACAATGCCAGAGCCCTCTCGCTTCTGGAACTCGTGAATTTCGGTCCATCAACTGTACTAAAACCAATCTGCTACTCCAATCCCGTCGAGCTTTTCCTCACAGTTATTCCGACGAAATAATCATACACCTAGATACTCATATACTTGCTCTGTTTCTCACTAATTTCAGCCGAAAAATCACCACCACTGATAATGCTTTACCTCAATTAAGCTAAACGCGCCTGGTGAAAAAATCACGCATTTTTCTCGTTCCTACGACAGAACAAAAATACCCTCAAGATTATAAAGCAACTACGGACACTATGGCGACACAAATGAAGAACTGCGCAGTTGTTTATTTCATTATTTTCATTTGTCGAGCCACAGACGAGGAGTGCAATGAGTATAGACAGTGGCAGTCACAGCACTACCACGTCTCAAGGTAAATTCTGTATTCCCAGATTTTGGAGTAATAATGAAAGTACGATCATACTATCATCACAGGTATGCAACAGGCGTAATACTAGGAAGCAATATGAAATGAGACAATAACATAAACTCACTAGTACGAGGGGCGAATCGAAGAAAAGTTGAAGGATTGTGTGAAAAAGCAGTGCTTCTGTATGGGAAATCTACATCTGCATCTACGTGGGTAGTCCGCGAGCCACCGTACGGTGCTTAGCGGAGGATACTTTGTACCACTACTAGTCATTCCCTTTCCTGTTCCATTAGCAAATAGAACAAGCGAAAAAAGATAGTCTGTATACCTCTGTATGAACCCTAACTTCTCATATCTTATTTTCGTGATCGTTACGCGTAGTATATGTTGGCCGCAGTAGATTCATTCGGCAGTCAGCTTTAAATTTTCTCAAGAGTTTCCTCGAAAAGAACTTTGCTTTTATTCCAGGGATTCCCGTTTGCCGAAGTATCTACATAACACTTACGTATTGTTCTAATCTACCGCTAAAAAATCTAGCATCCCGCATCCGGATTGCTTCGACGTCTTCCCTTAATCCGACCTGGTACGGATCACAAAAACTCGAGCGGCAATGTGGAACAGGTCTCACCAGCGTCCTATATGCGGACTCCTTTACTGATGAACTCTCCTGATAAACCAAAGTCGATCATTCACGTTTCCTATTACAATCCTAACATGCTCATTCCATTTCATATTGCTTTGCAACGTTACACTTGGATATTTAAACGACGTGACTCTTTCAAGCAGTACACAACTAATGCTGTATTCGAACATTACAGGTTTGATCTTCCTCCTCATTTGCATTAACTTACACCTTTCCGTATAACCGACAAACCGCAGTTGTGGCCAGCTCTAAAGAAATGCTCCAGCTTCCAGCGTCCTTATTAAGTAGACATGGCAGCAGACACGGAACAAAATCGAAGACGTTCTACTGGGGTCGCAACAAATATGGAGGGAAGACCAGGGCTGTTCGCATAGGTTTTGGTTTTTGATTTATCTACGTTTCTGTGTAGTATTTGGAGAGATTCTCATGAATACGGCAGATAGCTTATGTTTGTAGTTACAAAATCGTGTAGGACTCAGTCATTAAATACGTTATTTAAGTACCCAAAAACACTTTTCCTAAACGCTTGCAAGAGTGCCAACTAACCCCTCACCCCGGGTTGCTGGTATATCCCTAGGTGTGTTTTGGCATAACCTGATTCGGATAGTGATACTTAACCAGAACACAACAATTTTCGAAGAAAAATGTTTTATTTTACCAAAACATTGGGAAGCCTCTTTTTGAAAGGATAAATTATTCAAAAAATAAATTTCTCTGAAAGTAATACAACTTGAACAAAAATAATTTGTGCTTAGATGTACATGCAACTGAATGAACGTAAATGAATGAACAAACAATTAATTCTTCAAGAAAAATAATGTAGCTACCTGCAGTTATTGAGGCAGAACTAGTTCAGTGTTTTAAATCACCCCCGAATTTTGGAGTTTGGCGCTCGTTTACTTGAACAGGTGTATTCAAGTTCTACACACTTTCACTTTTGGTCATATCAAATCAAAACATTTTCATCTGTCCACATCTAGTTTTTCCCTTGTTGACTGTGATGGACGCGCGAATGACATTACCATCGGTTTCGAAAATCCGCAGGATACCCACTGGCACGGCACTTCAACAAAACCAAAGCTATTTAAATGTATTCAGGGGGATTAGGAGGCCCTTGCCATCGTGAGGTATGTGTTGTTACTCTTCTTCGATTTTCACCTGTTGGTGTATCTTCGACTTTCTCAAGAATTTGTGGGAACTATTGGCTGAGAACCATCACAGTCGTCTTGATAGGAGGCTGGGCGTGAAAGCTCTTCGCCACAGAGAGCTTCTTCAGCCTCTGAACTGTCACTAAGGAAGGCCAAGTTGTCGTCACTTTTGGCATAGATTGTGTCTCACACGTTGTCATCGGAATCCATAGAAGCAAATTGAAATCGTCCTTTTTCTGGGAAGTTTTTTCTTTTCCGAGTTGTCAACCTTAGCCGTGTCAGCCTCATTGACTGTACGTGGCTGTTTCTCCATACTGACTATTTAGGCTCTGACTCTTTCTTCCATGGGACTCTGTGGCGCAAATTGTCATAGCTATATCAACTGAAAATTTTCAAATGTGTTTGGATTCCTAAGCGACCAAACTGCTGAGGTCATCGGTCCCTAGACTTACACACAACTTAAACTAACTTATGCTAAGAACAACACACACACACACACACACACACACACACACTCTCTCTCTCTCTCTCTCTCTCTCTCTCTCTCTCTCTCTCTCATGCCCGAAGGAGGACTCGAATCTCCGGCGGGAGGGGTTGCGCAATCCGTGCTATTGCTCCTCAAACCGCTCGGCCTATATCAACTGACCCCATACCAGCCTATACTAACTAGCCCCAAAGGAATATAAAAAGAAAGCGAATAGTACACAATCACATATGTCAGGTACGAAAGATTATCATACATTCATGCAACCACAGTTAATCACTATTCCATAAACAATTATCAACAACGCCACAATTTGATCTATAGACTGACAGGAACGAAAAAATTTATGGTCAATAAATTTTCTGACCAGTCAGACAAACGATGAAACAAGTGTCCTTTCTTAGTGTTGTTGTTGTTGTTGTCTTCAGTCCTGAGACTGGTTTGATGCAGCTCTCCATGCTACACTATCCTGTGCAAGCTTCTTCATCTCCCAGTACCTACTGCAACCTACATGCTTCTGAATCTGCTTAGTGTATTCATCTCTTGGTCTCCCTCTACGATTTTTACCTTCCACGCTGCCCTCCAATGCTAAATTTGTGATCCCTTGATGCCTCAAAACATGTCCTACCAACCGATCTCTTCTTCTAGTCAAGTTGTGCCACAAACTTCTCTTCTACCCAATCCTTTCTTAGTGTTGGTTCTAAATAGACTGAAGTTATGGTGGATGATGCAGCTTTACATACACTCCCCATTATCACCATGACCGTGTTGTAGCTCCACGGTGAGAGGAATTATAATCTCTGCGCCACTAGCCCCGGCTTTCTTAAAGCGCATGCTGGTGTGTGACAGAGATAGCTGTGGAGCTTCAGCGGAAATCTTTCGAAGAAGGCAACGTTGTTATCACGTAACTCTGTTCGGTAAGTTCAGAAGGGTTATATTTCAAGAATACTGTGCGACAATTCTGCTGCCGCATATCTCAACCAGCCCTCACGGAATATGATAGCAAGGAATACGGCATTTTTTCCAGTTTTGCGTCATCAGCATTGTGACTGGTTCGATGCTGTCGCCAAGACTTTCTTTCCTGTGTCAACCTCTTCATCTCACAGTAACGCTTATACACAACATGCTCGACTATTTGCGGATACATTCCAATCCCTGTGCTCCTCTGTCGATTTTGCCGCCTACAGCCCAGATCCATGTAATCTACTTCTGAAGTCATAAAACATAATGTTTGTTTTTCTATTGTCACTGTTTTCCGCAAACTCCTTTCCATGCTGATTTCGCGGAGAACCTGCTCACTTGTTAACTCAGCAGCCCACCTAACTTTTCTCACTCTTCCTCGGCACTCTTCCTCTTACCTTCCGCTTATCCTAAATTCCACAGAATGCTCTACTCCAGCTCACATTCTTTGAAATTTCTTCCCCAAATTAAGGTTTATTTTGATTCTAGTAGACTATCTGTTTCTTGTATTCACCTAAGCTTCATCCGTCATGCATTTATTTTACATCAAATGTATCAAAATTCTTTCAAATCGTATACAATGTGACCCCAAATTTCGCTATCGGGTTTATCGCTAATCTCTTTTCTGCTACTTCTCATTATATTTCGTCATTCTTTCGTTTATCCCCACTCCATATTTCGTATGCACTAAACTTTATATTAGATTCAACAGGTCCTCTAATTCTTCCTCTGTTCCAGTGCGGATAGCAATGTCACGAGCGAGTCTTATCATTGTGATTCTTCCACGCTTATTGTTAATCTACCTGTTCAACCTTCCTTCTATTTTCGAAACGTTTCTTCTACAGGGTGAACAGCAGAGGGGAAATACTGCATCCCTGCCTTGTGCGCTTTCTAAGTTGAGCACTTCTTTCCTGATGGTCCACTGTTACCGCACTAGACAGTCGTTTTCCCTTCTCTCAGTGTACGATGGAATACGACAGAAAATCGCGAATTGCTTTCCGCCAAAACTGTAGTAGAGCATGTGGATCTTTACTGGGTGGACAAAAGTATAGAAACACCAAAAACAAATTACGATGTCCAGTACGGCCTGGGAAACTCTTTGGTATGCAAAACAGCTTCCAGTCGTATCAGAATGAAAAATTACAGGTCCTGTACGGTTTGCAAAGCGATCGTATATTGTTCTTCCTGCAAAATAGTGCCAAGTTCAGCTAACGATGATATTGGTGGGTTGAGATCATGCACCCTTTTCTCCTAAGTAGGCCACAAAGGCTCAGAAATATTGAGATCTGTTGGCCGTGGTGGCCAGGGGGGATGCAACAATTCGTTCTCGTGTTCACAAAACCAGCCCCGGATGGTGCGAACAGCGTGAACAGGGGCTCCGTCATCATGGAACACAGCGTCATCATTGGAGATCAAATATTGTACCATAGGATGCATCTTACCAGCAAAAACCACAGTACTTGGCAGTAATGCGACTTTGCTGAGTACCCATGGAACCCCGTGGAATACCACGTTATGGCCGCCCAGATCTTCACCGAACCCCTACCATGTTTGACTCTTGGGATGTCAAGTCGATCAGAAGTTGGAAACAGTGTGAAGTAAGACTCTCCTGATAAAACTACTTCCTTCCATTTCTCCAAAGACCAGGTTTTATTCTCCGGTACCATCACCGATGGGTGGTTTTCAAATTCCAGCTCGCCTTGCAATTCTCTGCTTATAAAGATCCCTTTGTGTTCACTTGCTGCTGACACGAATGCGAAACCTATACAGACTTTGCCCGAATTACAAGTGATTCTATATGTTGCACTCTTTCCCAAAGGTGGAATGCCATCTTTACCATTGGGCAAAAGTGTCCAACAGTGTTTTGCACTTAAAGTGATGCTTTTATGTTTCTGAATTTAAACTTTCCCTAAATGAGGAACTTGCACCATTTACTGTGTTTTTGAAGTGCTGCGTCGGAAACAGGGTAAGGAAGAGATACACCTGATGTTTCTGCTTTTCCTGCATCACCGAGTCTACCAACGAAGGAAAATGGCTCTGAGCACTATGCGACTTAACTTCTGAGGTCATCAGTAGCCTAGAACTTAGAACTAATTAAACTTAACTAGCCTAAGGACATCACACACGCCCATGCCCGAGGCAGGATTCGAACCTCCGACCGTAGCGGTCGCTCGGTTCCAGGCTGCAGCGCCTAGAACCGCACGGCCACTCCGGCCGGCACCAAGGAAGGAGGGTAGCCATTTATGATGGTATTTGTTTGACTGCATTTAATTCCATTCGGAAGATGTTTTCATTCTTGGCTATTGATATTGTCTCGACTCTTGGAGATTGATATTAATTTAAGCTACGCACCACTGAATAAAAGACAACATGTTTATTGGTCAGTGGATATTAACAATTGGCAGGTATTACAATACGTGTGGTGGTAGTTTTCCTATAAATCTTGGGCGTATGAATATGGTCACTGTCTACGATTAGATCCTAAATAATTTATGCAGTTACCCCTAAACTTCATGGTGAATTTCTTACTGTTGTGTTGAGAATTTGGTTGCTCCTGGAACTTTTGATGATGTCTGGTAGTACCTGTCCATAAGCCAGGACATCAACGTCGTACGTAAACCAGTACCCAACCTTGGAAGAAAGTGTGTTATTTTCAAATAATTGTTTTTCAGAATTGTCCACGAAGATTTCAGCAAGGACTGGGTTGAGGGGTGATCTCGTAGCTAGACCATCCAACTGTTTGTATATCCTGCCACTGAAACGGAAAAAACTCCCCAAGGGTAAAGACAGCACTCCATCTTTGGAAAAGAGTAGAACATATAAAATCATTTGTAGGTCTGAAAATTGTGTATAGGTCAGTATGACAGGATAAAATGCACCCACTTGAAGGAACACCGCAGAAGCTGGAAACTAGGAAAAGAGACTCTAATGTGGTAGACCACCTGTTTAAAGAAGGTGAAACATGAAGTATTACATCACAGCCATAAGAAACGTAGATGAAGTATCTTGGAATAATGGAAATAAATCAACATATGTCCATCAGCCCTAGATTAGCACTGAACGACCAGACACAATTCCCTTACTCGCCACGTCTAACTGCAGATACTACTCATAATCCCATCCAGGTCATACTGTAACTGACAAGCCTCAGTTCCTTTTATTTAAGTTGCTATAATTTTTCCCGTTGAGTCGAAAAATTTTCCTTTGTATAATCATATTTACTTCACTTATCTGCCTAATCTCAGTAGTATATGTTATCTATTAGTAATTTATGACCTATTACACTATGATTATTTCGTTCAGCCTCACCTTTGGAACATGTCATCAAACTTTATTGCTCATTTTATTTTCTTGTATGAACAACTGCTGTAATTTGTATATAATTCATTAGTTATTGTGTCTTTATCTTTGGAAATTGAGGTACTCTGTAGACACACTAGTTTCAAATCTGTGATCTAACGAAATTTCACTGCACCGCGTACTTGCCTTTGTAGCTGATGATGGCGTAATAGCCGAAAACCGATTTGGAATAAATGATCAGCCAGAACATTATGACCACCTACCTAATCGCCAGTACGTCCGTCTTTGGCAGCAATCAGGCCTTGGCAGACACAATTCAGGTAATTCCCGTAAATTCCGAGGACGCGGGCGCTGAGCACTGGCGACACATTCAGTGACATCCCAGATGTGTTGGATCAGGCTCAGATCTGGCGATCTGGGAAAGGGGGGAGGGGGGAGGGGGGAGCAGCACATCAACTGGAACTCACCACTGGGCTCCTCTAACTACTCAAGCTCCTGGCCTCGTCACACGGCGCATTATCTTGTTGAAAAATGCCACTGTCGTTGGGTAATAAGATCGTCATGAAGGTTTGTACGTGGCCCACAACCAGTGTATGATACTCTTTGGTCATCATGGTGTCTTGCAAAAGGCCCACTGGACCCATGAATCCATACGTGAATGTTCCCCGAAGGATAATGGAGCTGCCGCCTGCTTGTCTCCTTCCCACAGTATAGGTGTCAAGGAGCTGTTCCTCTGGAAGACGGATTCGCACCCTCCCATCGACATGATGAAGAGGGTATCAGGATTCATCAGACCGTGCAATGGTATGCCACTGTGCCAACGTCCAGTGCTGAGAGTCACGTGCCCATTTCAGTGGCAGTTGCCAATGTCGTGGTGTTAACACTGCCTCATCCATGGGTCGTCGACTGCAAAGGCCCGTTGTTAGGAACGTTCGGCGCTCTCTGTGTTCAGACACACTTGTACTCTGCCCAGAACTAAGGTCTTTCGAATGGTTCAAATGGCTCTGAGCACTATGGGACTTAACACCTGAGGTCATCAGTCCCCTAGAACTTAGAAATACTTAAACCTAACTAACCTAAGGGCATCACACACATCCATTCCCGAGGCTGGATTGGAACCTGTGATCGTGGCAGTCTCGCGGTTCCGGACTGAAGCGCCTTGAACCGCACGGCCACCGCCGCTGGCCCACTAAGGTTTGATGTTAGTTCCACCACAGTTCACCATCTGTCCTGTTTACCAGATTGCCCAGCCTACAGTGTCCGACATATGTGATGAGGGATGGCCGCCCAACCTCACGACGTCTGGACATGGTTCCACCTTGGTTTCGCCATGTTTAGAAAACACTCACCACAGCGCTTCCCCAAAACCGGTCAAGTCGTGCAATTTGCAAAATGCTTGGGTCGAGCCTCCAGACCATCGCAATCTGCCCTAGGTCACGAGGTCAAACTCAGATAGATCGCGAGCCTTCTCCGTTCTGCACACGGAGAACACGCTCACTGATACTGCATGCACCAGACGTGTCCCTGACTAGTATTCATTCCTCACCAGGTGACGCTGCTATCACTTGGACGAGTCCACATCGATAGTAGGTCGGTAGTCTTAACGTTCTGCCTGATCCGTGTATTACATCAGTGTTGTGTTTTGATCGATAACTAGTTGTGCAAGTCTGCGGGCTTTCGTGGCCGTTTTAAATAAAGTTAAAACATTCTGGGGTGTTAGGCCGCGTCATGTTTCCTCTAAAATAATTCCCGTTTGGACCCCTCCGCTAGGATCTTCTTCAGGATCTTCCGGTATCCACTATTGCTAGAACACTGTCAGAGACCGGTGTCGCTTTCTTTCTCCATTAGTAAAGCTTCCCTTTATAAGACAACGCGACACTGGTCTCTGACAGTATTCTAGCAATAGTGGATACCGGAAGATCCTAGCAGAGGGGTCGAAACGTCGATTATTTTAGAGGAAATACGACGCGGTCCAACACCCCAGATTTTAACTTAAGTAACTAGTAAATGTTGTTGATAATTCTTCCGGGTTATATGGCCGTGGTCCATGGAATTTTTCTATTCCTAACGTTTCGTCCAATACTACGTTGGACATCTTCAGAGGTTTGGCTGGTCCTGCCGAGTCTTGCGACTCAGTCGGAAGGACTCAGCAGGACCAGCCATACCTCTGAAGATGTCCAACGTAGTATTGGACGAAACGTTAGGAATAGAAAAATTCCATGGACCACGGCCATATAACCCGGAAGAACTATCAACAACAGTACCAACCGGTCGTGAAAGCCTTCATTGTATAACTAGTAAGTGTGTTGGCGGGAAGTCAGTTCGGCTGCTGAACTCTCTGGCTGGTGCGGACAGACGCTGCAGGTCTGCGGCCAGCAGATGGTGGAGGCGCTGGAGCCGCCGGCGGCGCTCGGCGAGGTGGTGGAGGTCCGCGAGCTGGCGGCACGCTTCACCACCGACATCATCGCCTCCGTCGCCTTCGGCATCGAGGTCGACAGCCAGCGCCAGCCCGACAACGAGTTCCGCCAGTGGGGGCGCAAAGTGTTCGAGCCCTCCGTGACCGGCTACTTGGCCGTCGTCGTGAGCTTCCTCAACCCGGGTATAATGAACCTCCTAAGGTTGGTGTTTCTACACAGATGACCTCATTAAACAGCATCGACATCGTTTCCTCATTATTCTGACAGTAATAAAGCATAAGGAGGGGTACAACCGACTGTTATCTCCTCGCCGTCTCCTTCCACTATTGAAGGGGTGGCCAAGAATTCGGCTGACGAACCGCGTCTCGGCGCGAGTGCCACGGCGCTCACCCTGGACGGCACGTGTCCCACACCGCCACACTGCGCTGTCTGACTGTGAGGAGAGGGAAGAGGGGGAAACTGAGTACGCGTCGCATTTGAATGGCGGTGCAGTTGCACTGCATCCGACTTGGTTTTATATTTCACATTTCTCAACAGCGCAGATCAAAAATAAAACCAAGTTCCAGTATTATTTAAAAATTTCACAGTATTTGACACTAAAGTTGCCATCTGATCGTGACCTATATAGGGTGTTACAAAAAGGTACGGCCAGACTTTCAGGAAAAATTCCTCACACGCAAAGAAAGAAAATATGTTATGTGGACATGTGTACGGAAACGCTTACTTTCCATGCTAGAGCTCATTTTATTACTTCTCTTCAAATCACATTAATCATGGATTGGAAACAGGCAGCAACAGAACGTACCAGCGTGACTTCAAACACTTTGTTACAGGAAATGCTCAAATGTCCTCCGTTAACGAGGATACATGCATCCACCCTCCGTCGCATGGAATCCCTGATGCGCTGATCCCTGCAGAATGGCGTATTGTATCACAGCCGTCCACAATACGAACACGAAGAGTCGCTACATTTGGTACCGGTGTTGCGTAGGACGAGAGCTTTCAAATGCCCCCATAAATGAAAGTCAAGAGGGTTGAGGTCAGGAGAGCGTGGAGGCCATGGAATTGGTCCGCCTCTACCAATCAATCAGTCACCGAATCTATTGATGAGAAGCGTACGAACACTTCGACTGAAATGTGCAGGAGCTCCATCGTGCATGAACCACATGTTGTGTCGTACTTGTAAAGGCACATGTTCTAGCAGCACAGGTAGAGTATCCCGTATGAAATCATGATAACGTGCTCCTTTGAGCGTAGGTGGAAGAACATGGGGTCCAATCGAGACATCACCAACAATGCCTGCCCAAAAGTTCACAGAAAATCTGTGTTGATGACGTGATTGCACAATTGCGTGCGGATTCTCGTCAGCCCACACATGTTGATTGTGAAAATTTACAATTTGCACTGAAATGAGGATTGACACATTGTCGGATGAACCATTCGCAGAAGTGTACCCGTGGAGGCCAATCAGCTGCTGATAGTGCCTGCACACGCTGTACATGGTACGGAAACAACTGCTTCTCCCGTAGCACTCTCCATACAGTGACGTGGTCAACGTAACCTTGTACAGCAGCAATTTCTCTGACGCTGACATTAGGGTTATCGTCAACTGCACGAAGAATTGCCTCGTCCATTGCAGGTGTCCTCGTCGTTCTAGGTCTTCCCCAGTCCCGAGCCATAGGCTGGAATGTTCCGTGCTCCCTAAGACACCGATAAATTGCTCCGAACGTCTTCCTGTCGGGACACCTTCGTTCTGGAAATCTGTCTCGATACAAACGTACCGCGCCACGCCTACTGCCCCGTGCTAATCCATACATCAAATGGGCATCAGCTAGCTCCGCATTTGTAAAAATTGCACTGACTGCAAAACCACGTTCGTGATGAACACTAACCTGTTGATGCTACGTACTGATGTGCTTGATTCTAGTACTATAGAGCAATGAGTCGCATGTCAACACAAGCACCGAAGTCAACATTACCTTCTTTCAATTGGGCCAACTGGCGGTGAATCGAGGAAGTACAGTACATACTGACGAAACTAAAATGAACTCTAGCATGGAAATTAAGCGTTTCCGGACACATGTCCACATAACATATTTCCTTTATTTGTGTGTGAGGAATGTTTCCTGAAAGTTTGGCCGTACCTTTTTGTAACACCCTGTATAGTGTCATAATCGAAAAATCGTGTTCCATGCACGTACCTGCAGAGAAATATCGTGGTAGATGTAACAGGTTGCCGCATACTATGTTCAGACATCAGGTCTCGCGCTTCTCTTTAAATTTAAGTTGGCCCTCTACTCTTTCACGAGAGTTTGGACGCCATTATCGTTGAATTTAACAATTATGCAGCAACGTGAGTAAAACTTAGCTGCTTTAAATACTTCTCCTTTCTATGATACTATAACGTTACGCGCCATGTCGCGTTACTTACATTGTTACCTGTGGAAGAATATTCCCGTAAAAGGTACATTGTAGATTGTATGTTAGTACACTTGACCTATGTCGGCCAATAGCACGTAAGCGTGATGACGGAGATGTACCCTTCGCCACACTTTAATTAATATGCATGACCTGTGTAGGTCAGAACTAGTTAAGTGTGATGACAGGGGCGTTGTACGCCCACCTATACCCTAATTAAATTGTAGTTAATGATTGAGGTTTTAAATAAGTGAGACAAGTAAGTTGCTCGCTATTAGGCATGTTCGGTGGGGATACTTTACACGATGACCATATATGCTGAAAGTCGTAAAGGTTATCCTTAAACTTCATATACCCAACCAAGTAAATTTCCCACCATTTAATGGAATTTGCGTATAGTTTATACATATAGGGACTTCACCCACATAATGCTTAGTTTGCTTACAATGACGGTTATCAGCTGCTAGCACGTGATATACAGACAGCCAATGACATACAGCCTTGACTCTACGTATGTGCACGAGTTGCTATGTGTTCAGTGCAATTCCGCGTGCAACGGTCAGTGCCAACGTAGTTGCCGCTGCCAACCGACCGCATGGTGAAGTGATGCCGGAGCTGGACTTCAGTTAAGCACTTTCATTTCGACATGGGACCACGGTCCTTTAGGTTTTAATTTTAATCCTCGACTTTTTTTTTAGTCCGGTCATGCTCAGTTGCGTGTAATATTACGGTATATTAATAATTTTTACTTATGGACCGTCTGACAGCAACTGAATAAAGCACAATTTTAGTGCCATACGTGTTTCGCCTTTATTTTCTGCAAGGCATCATCAGTGGCAGGTTCCGTGGACAGTGTCTTACATATGACGCTTCTGTTGCATTTTTGGTGTTGTTCTTCTTCTTATGACAGCCAATCTGCGGTTTTTTCCCCACATTCCACAGCACTATGAACTGAACGCTTGTTTCAATGCAATACAATGCATTTAATGCTGACTGTGCCTTACTCTGGTACGTTATAGTAATTTTATGCTTCAGAAGAAGGCTAGATTACTTTAGCCGGAACCTGGTAGAAATCAGAAAATAAGCGCAACTGAGGCTGATCCTTCAAAATATTAGTCTTTCACAGTTGCTGAAGGGGCTGCAATATACTAAAAACTCTTAGAAGCCTGAAATTCTTTCAAGGCTAAAAGAATTCTTCGAATCCCGCGTTTTCTTTAATGTCAGTAACTTTGGAGACTGGATTGCCTGCCTCAGAATGTGCCCCTCCTAACACGCGATTTTCTTTTTAAATGCATACCAATCAAATCAGATGGATATTTATACTAAGATGGTATCTGTCCTTTCGGACATGTACGAAAGAACAGATACCATCTTAGTTAAGGCTCACCGGCCACTTGACCATCTTCTTCTTCTGTGCGAATGCACAAACAGTGCCCGAACTCTTACGGGAGTCGGCAACGCGACGCGAGTAATGAGTATAATGGGCAGGGGCACTACGAATGTAGTGCGGGACAACACGTTGAGAATGTGGGCTTCGGGGGGGAGGGGGGGGGGGAGGGAGGAGGAGGCGCTCCAGAGATAAATCCCCGCAGTCGCGCTGTCCTGTGTGTGTTCGGTGACTCAGATGGATAGAGCGTCTGCCATGTAAGCCTGAGATCCCGGGTTCGAGTCCCGGTCGGGACACACATTTTCATCTGTCCCCGTTGACGTATGTCAACGCCTGTAAACAGCTAATGGTGTTCATTTGAGTGTAATTTCATATGTATATTACCTTGCAATGGATTACTGTGGGCAGTCTGCAGTCTAGTCTAATTACCACGTGAATTTGCCAATTCATTCCGGATGTTCAAATACTCGTTTCTGCAATCTTTTTTCCTTCATAAGTACAGCAATAGCGAGTTTTAAATTGGAAAATCGTTTCAGGCATGCCCCTTGACTTAACTAACATACTCTATAGTAACATATGAAGTCTCCACAGCATTCATTAATTTCCATTGAAAACTGTTGCATCTAACAATGGAATAATGAGTGCCACTTCAGGAATTTTACTATTTGTTCCTCTAATTTCTTCAAGTGCTCCATGCCTCCAAATTTAGCACAAAGTCCTTCTTCATGAACAGAACAATGAATCTCGTCTGTAGACCGTTGTAATAGATAGCTCATTCATCACCAACTAAGTCTTTAAATTCTTTCTGTATTTCGTTTCATAGCAAATATACAGCACCCATTGTCCATGCAAACTGAGAATGCTTATCCCTCTCTTCTGTCTTTCCCATTCATTTTTAAAAGATTGGCATGATGGACCGATAGACTACCTCTCTTTGCACAAACAGTCACTGGAATTGTGAACGTCCTCAAACCACAAAGAAACAGCGAATGGTAACCAGTGTTGACACCACGCTTCTGCCGAAGTCAGAGAGTTGTGCCGTCCGCAAAATGCCGCACCGCAGTGCTAAATGAAATGTCCGCGATGTTCCGGAAACTTCCGAGAACGACCGAGCAAATCCGAGTCACAGGCCGAGCCTCGCTGAACCCACAGCCCGCACACGCTTCACGCGTGAAGTTTGGCACTCCGTGGCCGGCCGGCCCGCGATCTCATTTCCTATAGCCTGTCGGTTCCCTTGGGGAATCATCAGTGATTGAATATCGTGTAGACCCGCCCCTTGCCTGGTGTTTCGCAGACCAGAGGTCTTGCACTTGCCCGCGAAAGGCAAAGGTCCCGAGTTCGAGTCTCGATCCAGCACACAGTTTTAATCTACCAGGAAGTTTCATATCAGCGCACTCTCCGCAGCAGAGTGAAAATCTCATTCTGGAAACATCCCCACGCCTTGGCTAGGCCATGTTTCCGCAAAATCCTTTCTTTCGGGAGTGCTAGTTTTGGAAGGTTCGCAGGAGAGCTTCTGTAAAGTTAGGAAGGTAGGAGACGAGGTACTGACAGAAGTAAAGCTGTGAGGACGGGGCATAAGACGTGCTTGGGTAGTTCAGTCGGTAGAGCTCTTGCCCGCGAAAGGTAAAGCTCCCGAGTTCGAGTCTCGGTCCGGCACACAGTTTTAATCTGCCAGGAAGTTTCATACCAGCGCACTCTCCGGCGCAGAGTGAGAATCTCATTCTAAAGCCTTCTTCCTTCTTCCAAATCCACTTCTGATTTCAATGACAAGTTTCTTTTCCAGACCATCATCCGCATATAGCTCATAAATATTCGTTTTGCACATGACAACACCTGTTTCTTGCTCCAGTCTATTTTATTTGTTCCAGATGCGATTCACCTTCACTTTCAGGCATCTAGAATGATACAGTTTTTTATTCATGTGCGATATTTGTGTAGTATAGATAATTAAAGGCTTATTTTTTTCGTAAATGAGTCATCCCTTACAGTCATTCGCAATTTTTTGCTGTCATCTGCGTGTCCTCTCATCTGGAGATATGCTGGAGGTCGCTCTATAACTTTAGATATGAAACATTAACACATTTACACGTTACGAACTTTTTTCTTCACAATTTTCATGTTCCTTGCGCTAACTGTTGTGCAGCACTATTATTCTTCTGTCACTAGCTGCAGATATTTTACTGGCAAGTGTGATTTAAAGTACACTACTGGCAATTAAAATTGCTACAGCAAGAAGAAATCCACATGATAAACGGGTGTTCATTGGACAAATTTGTTATACTAGAGCTGACATGTGATTACATTTTCACCCAATTTGGGTACGTAGATCCTGGGATATCATTACCCAGAACAACCCCCTCTGGCCGTAATAACGGCCTTGATACGGCTGGGCATTGAGTCAAACAGAGCTTAGATGGCGTGTACAGGTACAGCTGCCCATGCAGCTTCAACACGATACCACAGTTCATCAAGAGTAGTGACTGGCGTATTGTGACGAGCCAGTTGCTCGGTCACCATTGACCAGACGTTTTGAACTGGTGAGAGATCTGGAGAATTTGGTGACCAGGGCAGCAGTCGAACATTTTCTGTATCCAGAAAGGACCGTACAGGACCTGCAACATGCGGTCGTGCATTATCCTGCTGAAATGTAGGGTTTCACAGGGATCGAATGAAGGGTTGAGACGCGGGTCGTAACACATCTGAAATGTAACGTCCATTGCTAAAAGTGCCGCCAATGCTAACAAGAGGTGACCGAGACGTGTAACCAATGGCATCCCATATCATCACGCCGTGTGATACGCCAGTATGGCGATGACGAATACATGCTTCGAATGTGCGTTCACCGCGATGCTGCCAAACATGGATGCGACCATCACGATGCTGTAAACAGAAACTCGATTCATTCGAAAAAATTACGTTTTGCCATTCGTGCACCCAGGTGCGTCGTTGACTACACCATCGTAGGCGCTCCTGACTGTGACGCAGCGTCAAAGGTAACCGAAGCCACAGTCTCCAAGCTGATAGTCCATGCTGCTGCAAACGTCGTCGAACTGTTCGTGCAGATGGTTGTCTTGCAAACGTCTCCATCTGTTGACTCAAGGATCAAGACGTGGCTGCACGATCCGTTACAGCCATGCGGATAAGATGCCTGTCATCTCGACTGCTAGTGATACGAGGCCGTTGGGTTCCAGCACGCCGTTCCGTATTACACTCCTGAACCCACCTATTCCATATTCTGCTAACAGTCATCGGATCTTGACCAACGCGAGGAGCAATGTCGCGATACGATAAACCGCAGTCGCGATAGGCTACAATCCGACCTTTATCAAAGTCGGAAACGTGATGGTACTCATTTCTCCTACTTACACAAGGTATCACAGCAACGTTTCACCAGTCAACACCAGTCAACTGCTGTTTGTGGTTGTCAGCACGTTGTAGGTGTCGCCACCGGCGCCAACCTTGTGTGAATGCTCTGAAAAGCTAATCATTTGCATATCACATCACCTTCTTCCTGTTAGTTAAATTTCGCGTCTGTAGCACGTCATCTTCGTGGTGTAGCAATTTTAATGGCCAGTAGTGTACATGCCGGAAACTAACGTCTGTTGATGTATGCTCTCTTCATATGTCTGTTTCTGTGTGTGTGTGTGTGTGTGTGTGTGTGTGTGTGTGTGTGTGTGTGTGCTCAGTCAGGACGAGGTGTAGAAAGTTGAATGTAACAGCTGTCAGAGAGTGGTTGAAAGTTACAGTGTTCAGGTGATCTGAGTCTTGTGAGTCTTGGGTTTAAATCAGGGCCAGACAGGGCATGCTAAACTTCACACGTGCAGTTTGTGCGGGCTGCGGGTATGCCAAGGGCCGGCCTGTCACTCGGTTTTGCTCGGTCCTTTTCGGAAGTACCCGAAGCAACGCTGCTTTTCATTTAGCATTGCGGTGCAGCACTTTTCGGTCGGTGCAACTCTGTGAGTTCGGCAGAATAGTTTTGTCAGCGTTGTTTCTCCTTCGCTATTTCTTTCTGGGATAAGAATGTTCACAAGTCCAGTGGGCTGTTTGTGCAAAAAGAGGTAATCTAGCGATCCATCATCAAAGGGTTCAAATGGCTCTGAGGACTATGCGACTTAACTTCTGAGGTCATAAGTCGCCTAGAACTTAGAACTAATTAAACCTAACTAACCTAAGGACATCACACACATCCATGCCCGAGGCAGGATTCGAACCTGCGACCGTAGCAGTCGCGCGGCTCCGGACTGAGCGCCTAGAACCGCGAGAATTCCTGTTCTAGTGGCAATTATTTTACATGAAAACAGCGTCTACATTGCTTTGGTGATATAGAGTTTCCATGTCTGCATAATAAGGATGCAAAACTTCTACAATATTTCGTTCGACATATTTGTGTGAAAGATCTTTATTCGATTACGAAACTAAATAAGTCACAATTACGAGGCAACTTGTGTGTGAAACTCTGGGAAAGAGTGTGCATCTTTGCGTATGTCGATTGTCTGTACCAGACAACAATTATATTATGGCGAGCTGGTATGACATGGGCATACAAAAACTGCCACAGCAGCTACAAAAATGCATCGACAGAAATGGTGATTATGTCTAATAATAGCTAAATGTTCAAGGTATAAACTAATGTAAACCATTGTAGAAATAAACGGGTCTATGTACTCATAAAAAATAGGAGACCTTACTTTTGGGATTAACCTCGTATATGTCACTAAGAGGCAACTTAAAAGTGAGAGTGGATCAAGAAAAGGAATGTTTTCCCATACTAGATCTCAAAGCATTTCACCCTTTCCACATATTTCTCCATCAACGGTTCAATAACAGTGACTTTCAAAATTATTATTCTCCAAATGGAATTCACAAAAAGTGCAAGGAAATGCGAAGCTTCGATGCAAGAAGTTGTTTACAGATGAAGAAACGTTTACAAACCGTGGGCTGATAAATCTTCTCAAAGTGAACTACTTGCATTTAACGTCCGATCTGGTTCCACGTAAGTTATATAGGGGGAAAATCTGGGGATCTTCCTCGCTACAAGAGTGCCTCAACACCTTGCTGATAGTTCACAGAGACTCACGCCATGTAATGACGAACATTGCCTTGTTGAAAAATGCCAGCGGGATACTGTCGTATTAGAGTTAACAAACGAGGACGGAGAACGTCCGTGACGTACTGTTGTGCCGTCAAAAGTCCCACAGTCACTACAAGCCGTGCCCTCACACCATATCCGATGGCTGCCCACACCACGACGCCAGAGGAAACAACGCTGTCTCTCGAAATCATTGGAACTATGAGACCTCTCGTCACCATGTCCACCGAGAATGGTCATCCACAGCAGTGAAGAACGAAGATTCATCGCTGAACACAGTTCGACGTCATCCACCAGCCGTCCACATTTCTCTATCACGGCACCACTCCTAACGCACCCGATAGTGTTAACGGCAGCCCATGCGTAGAACCGTAATTCCCTGCGCCGTATGCTGCTGGTCTGCTACAAACGGTACGGGATGGCAAAAAATGTCGGTAGCAGTCCTTTAATTGTTCTCAGGTGGCAGGCGCAGATGCGAAGGATTACGTTGTTTACGTGCACAATACAGCGGTCCTCCATTGTGGTGGTGAGACGTGGTCCATTAGAAACTTGATGAGGAGTACGATTGGTTTCGCTTTAGCATGCAGTAAAACATCAGGCCACTATCACACTGGAATGCGCCACAAATATGGATACTGCACGATTCGATAAACCATCCAAACGGAATCCCACGATTAAAGTACTCGGTAGTAAAGCCACTTTATAAAAAGGGAGACACGGATAATGTTATAGACCAATTTCTATGCCATCAGTGCATGCTAAAGTTATCGAGAAGGTTGTATATACAAGGTTTCTGGAGCACTTAAATACAAATAATTTGCTGTCAAATGTACAGTTTGGTTTTAGAAATGGTTTAACAACTGAAAATGCTGTATTCTCTTTTCTCTATGAGGTTTTGGATGGATTAAATAAAAGGTTGCGAACGCTAGGTGTTTTCTTTCATTTAACGAAGCTTTTGACTGTGTTGACCACAAGATATTACTGCAGAAGTTGGACCATTATGGAGTAAGGGGAGTAGCTTACAATTGGATCACCTCTTTAAGAACAGAAAGCAGAAAGTAATTCTCCGCAATATTGAGAGTGGCAGTGATGTTCAGACCCAATGGGGCACTGTTAAATGGGGCGTTCCCCAAGGGTCGGTGTTGGGGCCACTGCTCTTTCTTATTTATATAAATGATATGCCTTCTAGTCTTACAGGTGATTCAAAAATACTTCTGTTTGCTGATGACACCAGCTTGGTAGCAAAGGATCTTGTGTGTAATATTGAAACATTATCAAATAATGTAGTTCATGAAATACGTTCGTGGCTTGTAGAGAATAATTTGATGCTAAAACACAGTAAGACTCCGTTTTTACAGTTTCTAACTCACAATTCAACAAGAACTGATATTTTGATTAGACAGAATGGGCATATTATAAGCGAGACGGAACAGTTCAATTTCCTAGGCGTTCAGACAGATAGTAAGCTGTTGTGGAAAGCCCATGTTCAGGATCTTGTTCAGAAACTAAATGCTGCTTTATTTACCATTAGAACAGTATCTGAAATAAGTGACAGTTCAACACGAAAAGTAGTCTACGTCGCAAATTTTCATACGCTTATGTCATATGGTATTATTTTTTGGGGTAATTCTTCTGATTCAAAAAGGGTATTTTTGGCTCAAAAACGTGCTGTTCGTGCTATATGTGGTGTAAGTTCGAGAACCTCTTGTCGACACCTATTCAATAGTCTGGGAATTCTGATATTGCCCTCACAGTATATATTTTCTCTAATGTCGTTTGCTGTTAGCAATATTAGCTTATTCCCAAGAGTTAGCAGCGTTCACTCAGTTAATACTAGGCAGAAATCAAATCTGCATGTGGAATGCACTTCCTTGACTCTTGCGCAGAAAGGAGTGCACTATTCTGCTGCATCCATTTTCAATAAGCTACCACAAGAACTCAAAAATCTTAGCAGTAGCCCAAACGCTTTTAAGTCTACACTGAAGAGTTTCCTCATTGCTCACTCCTCCTATTCTGTCGAGGAGCTCCTGCAAGAGCTGAAAAATTAAGCAAATTCCAGTGTTGCATTGTTGATTTTCTTTATTTAAACTTACGAATAGTCGTCTGAATACGTTTCTTGTATTTCATGTTATCTGTTTCTACTATCGTGTTATAATTTCATGTATTGACTCGTTCCATGACCATGGAGACTTCTCCTTAATTTGGTCCCAAGGAACAATAAATAAATAAAAAAATAACAAAGAGTCCCCTTTCAAAGACTGTCACATGCCGATTGCGCCGTCTCAAACGACCACGTGGTACCTCCGTGTCCTGCACTATGACCACTCAGTATCTGCTCACGCCCTCCGTAAACTCTGCAGGGTCTGGTAACAACACTAAACGCAAACCACACTAATTCAGTCTGATGGCCGTTCTACATGTCACAGAGCATTTCAATTCTAATAACTGACCTCCACACCGATCGTGAGTACAAGACCGATGTTTCATAGCCATCTGATGTCCTCTGGGTCTTTCACTCTGTGGTAGACAATATACAAAATTTGACTAATTGCTTTGTGTCACATAATATATTATTTCAGCTTAAGACAGAATAGCTAAATAGCTTCATCCATAGTTTCGCCTTGCAAAAGTTGAATCTGTCTTCAAAATCATCACTATGTTCATTAATAATTATTTTTCTCTTGTAGGTTCAAAGGTGGAGCGGCAGCTATTAGTCACTATTTCAGACGGATGGTTCGGGAGACGGTAAATTATAGAGAGGAGAAAAACGTAAGCAGAAAAGACTTTTTGGAACTTCTCATTCAGCTGAAAAACAAAGGATACGTTGACGTTGACAAGGGGGACGCTGGTGAACTGAATGGCACCGCAGACATCAGCAGTGAGTTTTCAGTTATATGAGAAAATTTGTACACACTTAACAATATTATTAATAATTATAGTTAAAACTGGGAGATAGGTTTCAGCACAAACGTGCATAACTAAGCACGATCCTATTTGAGATGGAATGCTATGCCTTTGCTCACTAATTTACTGAACCGGAAACACACAGGCGTCATCAGTGTCTTAAAAAGGAGGAGGAGCTGTGTCAATTTCATCAAGCCACGTGTGTTTCCAGTTCAATAGTTACACTAGTACATCTTATTGTGTCATGTTTGCTGATCGGGTGACAAAACAGGCATATTGTCTGCTTCTTTTCCAGCTAACATGTGGACTTCATATCTGAGACAGCTGTGGCCATATGTACAGTGGTTGTGCGGAACTTTTACCAACCACTCCATCGTATGTTGCTTTCTCACACACTGCTGTGTGGGTCCTCTACCATCCTAACTCCACACAAGTTCTCCTGCACACCTAGCAGGACTAGCACTCCTGGAAAAAAGGATACTGCCGAGAAATGGCTCAGTCACTGCTATGCGTTAATCTAGAATCAATTTCCACTTTGCTGCGAAGAATGTGCTGACTTGTAACTTTCTTGCAGATTAAAACTCAATGCCAGACTGAGACACGAACCAAAAACCTTTTTCTTTTTTTCTGGCAGAGTGATCTGAGCTAAGCACGCGAGAGTCACAACCCCCCTAACATCCTTACCCCCCCCCTACCCCCTACTCAGAACTACTCCCACCAGTAGCTCTTTCTGACCTCCCAAATTCCAAATAAGTTTTCCTGTATACCTTGAGGTACTGGCACTGCTGCACGAAAGAAGAATCCGGAGAAATGACGGGAGAAAATTTGTGATGGGAGGTCGTGAATTCTGTCTGGGTATCACAGACGATAGAACATTCTCCCACAAAAGGTAAAGGTCCCAGGTTCCAGTTGCCAGCCTGATTCACAGATTTAGTCTGCCAGTAAGTTTCATATTAGCGTTAACTGCGTTGTAGAGTGAAAATTCATTCTGAAAACAATGCTTGTTCCCATGAAGCGTGATAATGCCCAAGAGTTTGAAAACAGTTATTTGATAATAACGAAATAAAGTGTTTACTTCAAAATTAAAGGAGCCGCCGATGCAGGTAAATTCTTCGTTTCAGGAAATGTACAGCAGCTTTGGGCACACACATGATTACCCACCTGTTTACTAATACAGCTACACTGTGCTATAGTAAGTAATAGCCACTAACTGCTTGTAACATATTTCACACATAACACTATTTATGTTCCCTAGATATTACAATTCCTACCTATCTTCATGACCAACGCTTATCAACACTAGTTGAGTCAGCCCAGGAACACGTAGGGATCCTGTGGAGTTCCATGTTCAACAATGGCCCTTTAACAGTGTGCTCCGAGCCGCTTGTGCCTGTACGACCGTTGCACTCTTTCCTCAGATCTGTCACATGCCGCTGCCTATCCTGGATCACATACTGGGCGATCCTCCGGCCTCGTACCTTTTTGTGCTGAGACGTGGTCGCCCAACATTGATCCGCTTTCCATAGGTTGTCACGACGCTAGTACGCCTAAAGGTGACCAGATCCGCCGTTTCAGAGATTCTCGTTTCCTGTCGCTGGGCCACAACAATGTGCCCTTTGTTGAAACCGTTAATATGAGTGGATTTCCGCATTTGCGGCCCGTATCTTCGCTGTAATGACTGCCCGGTCGCCTATCTTCCGCTTACACTCTTTCCTTACTGCATCACGTTCTCGCAACACCACCGGGAGGCATTCAACCTCGCGCTAGGCTGTAGTCATTATGTTTCGGCTCATGAGTCTATGTTGGAAACAAAGATTATGCTTGAGTGCAGGTGTTCGTCATCCTGTTTTATACGAATGTGGACCTGGACCCCATCTGCGCAGGGCGCATTACACATAAAACTGCAAGACGTGATTCCCTGGTGTCTATGGCTGGTCCATCGTGCACCACCTACCACAGGTGATCACTTCACCTCATACCCTCCCTCTTTCCTCCGAAACGCGATCCACAATTCCCAGAGGGGTTCTGCCGGACACCAACTCACTGGCCTGGGCTTCTATGCGCAACCTAGCTCATCGCGTACCCAGCTAAACTACAGGGAATGTTACACGCAAAAACCATTAGGAAAGAGAAGGAATTAGAACAAAAGTAGATAGTTCAATTCTGACAATCACTGATTAAATATAGAGTGCGTTCCATAAGCAACGCGACCAATTTTTTTCTGACGTAACGGCACACCACTGCATGTTGGAACCGGCTGGGCTAAGTGGAGGGGGGTGTCAGCTTCAAAACGCTCTTTGTCTCATTCGGCTGCGAGCTGCCGGAGAGTCAGGGCGTGCGTTTCCGCCAACCCCGTACTAGTTTATATAACACGGCACAATGGATCGTTCTGTAGAGCAACGGTATGCTATGAAATTTAGCGTTAAACTTGGGAAGTCCGCCACCGAAACGTTTCCATTAGTTCAGCATGCCTTTGGGACTGATTGCTTGTCCAAATCACAAGTTTTCCGATGGCACAAGTCGTTCATGGAAGGCCGAGAGGAGATCACCGACGATCCTCGCAGTGGACGGCCATCAACCACACGAGTCGACGAAAATATGACGCGTGTGCGCGATTGTTTGAACTCTGACAGACGGCTGATCCTTTAATTGATAGCACAAACTCTAAACATGTCAAAAACAACCGTCTTCCGCATTGTGACCAAAGATTTGAACATAAGAAACGTGTGTGCCAAACTCGTCCCTAAAGTGTTGACCGACGAACACACGCACATGCGAGTGCTTCGGTGCCGAGAAATGTTGGAAATGCGGGAAAATGATCCTCATTTTTTTAAACTCAGTTATCACTGGTGATGAGTCGTGGATTTCTGAGTACGACCCTGAGACAAAAAGGCAGAGTTCAGAGTGGCACACCCCATCGTCGCCCCATCCCAAGAAGGCACACATGAGCAAGTCCAGGATCATAACCATGCTCATTGTCTTCTTTGACGTCAGAGGCTTTGTCCACCATGAATTCGTACCTACTGGGACTACAGTGAACTCAGCTTTCTACTTGGAAGTGCTCAAAAGACTGAAACGGAGGGTCTCGCGCTACCGAAGCGACATCAAGGACACGAGGAAAGTTCACCACGACAACGCCCCGAGGCACAGCGCCTTCATTGTGAACGACTTCCTGGCCAGGACCAAGACCCCATTGGTTCCCCAGCCTCCCTACAAACCTGACCTGGCTCCCGCTGATTTTTTTTTTTTTTGTTTGTTTCCTCGGTTAAAAGGAGTCATGAAAGGAAAACATTGGGACACGATTGAGAGCATCCAGGCACATGTTACATCAGCTCTAAAGGACATTCCGGAAAGGCATTCCAGGATGCCTTCCAGGCATGGAAACACCGCCTCCAGAAATGTATCATCGCATGTTATTTTGAAAATTTTTGATTATCTGTATGAATATATTTTTAAAAAATTGTAATGTGTGTGAAATCTTATGGGACTTAACTGCTAAGCTCATCAGTCCCTAAGATTACACACTACTTAACCTAAATTATTCTAATGACAAACACACACACCCATGCCCGAGGGAGGACTCGAACCTACGCCGGGATCAGCCACACAGTCTATGACTGCAGCGCCTTAGACGGCACGGCTAATCCCGCGCGGCCGAATATATTCAATAAATTATTTTTTTTAATGAATTTCGTCGCATTACTTATGGAACGAGCCATGTATTTTATTAACTGACTAGTACGGAATTCAAATAGTAATAACTTTAAATCAGTTATCAATAACATGTGAGACGCACCAGTCAAGCAATGGATAGAAGATGAAAGAAAAACTATATTTGGACAGAATCTAGACTCTGGTAGGAAGGTTGGATTAGCAGTATAACTGCATATTAAGGGTGCAGAGTTGGAAGTGGTCGAAAACCCAGCAAATGTTTTATTTAGAAAAGCGTCTATATGAAGAGATAGTATATCATTATGATAAGAGTTGCTAGTCCTGTTATGAAATTTTACCCTTTCGTAGTTTTTCATATTTTGCTCACATGTTGTTCCTGACCTGTATTTTATTGAGCTACTCTGCTCTAGTCTGCTTACCGAATGTTTCCATGTTGCTTACAGAACTGACAATGGACGAAGTGGCGGCACAGGCGTTCATCTTCTTCGCAGCTGGCTTCGAAACTTCTTCGTCCACAATAAGTTTCACTCTCTTTGAATTGGCTCACAATATCAGCCTGCAGAACAAACTGCAAGAAGAAATAGACTCCGTGCTCAAAGAGGAAGGGGACATCACCTACGAATCGATTGCTAAGATGACATATCTCGATAAAGTTGTGTCAGGTAAGTTCAGCAAACTATTATTATTGTTGTTGTTGCTTAAATCAGGGCACACGACAGCGCAGTTATGAGCCATCGAAGCAATTGATGTGAAACCGTAGACAAACAGTGACAATGGGAACAACTTCACGTATTTTGTTGAATCCAGTCTCCAAACATGTCCCGTGTTGCGAGAACGATATAACCATTGCTCCACCTTGTCTGCAGAATATTGTGTTTATTTCATTCACTTTCCCGTTTTCAGTTCGTACCTAGATACAAACCAATATTATAAACTGTACACCTGTAGGCCATAGGGAAACACGTTATACCTCATGAAAACACTAAATTTTATAATGATTTTGAAAAGTTAGTTACACAGGGCGTCTCAGGAACAGGCCTACGACAGAAACGATCCAGTAAAGATGGGCTCTATAATGAGTACTTTAAGACCTATGAGTGCTTCTTCTTCTTCGCTACTGCGAAACAAATATCTTCTGCTGCATGCTCTTTGCTTTCTATATTTTGGGAGGTGGTAACATGGACCAAAACAAGAAAAAAGGACATCAAGTAAGCATATTCCAGACATGTTCAATGGGCAACTTGTCAGGAGGGTGTACTATCCAATAAACTAGTGGTCAGTTTCGATCTTCGAAGAAGTCCCTACCATAACTCGCCAGCCATTACACTTTGCTTCGTGGGGATGCATGAAGAAGAGACATCTCGGATTGTACAGGGTGTTACAAAAAGGTAGGGCCAAACTTTCAGGAAACATTCCTCACACACAAATAGAGAAAAGATGTTAAGTGGACATGTGTCCCGAAACGCTTAATTTCCATGTTAGAACTCTTTTTAGTTTCGTCAGTATGTACTGTACTTCCTCGATTCACCGCCAGTTGGCCCAATTCAAGGAAGGTAATGTTGACTTTGGTGCTTGTGTTGGCATGCGACTCATTGCTCTACAGTACTAGCATCAAGAACATGAGTACGTAGCATTAACAGGTTAGTGTTCATCATCAACGTGCCAGCCAGTGCAATGTTTACAAATGCGGAGTTGGCAGATGCCCGTTTGATGTATGGATTAGCCCGGGGTAATAGGCGTGGCGCGGTACGTTTGTATCGAGACAGATTTCCAGAACGAAGGTGTCCCGACAGGAAGACGTTCGAAGCAATTGATCGGCGTCTTAGGGAGCACGGAATATTCCAGCCTATGACTCGCGACTGGGGCAGACCTAGAACGACGAGGACACCTGCAGTGGACGAGGCAATTCTTCGTGCAGTTGACGATAACCCTAATGTCAGCGTCAGAGAAGTTGCTGCTGTACAAGGTTACGTTGACCACGTCACTGTATGGAGAGTGCTACGGGAGAAGCAGTTGTTTCCGTACCATGTACAGCGTGTTCAGGCACTATCAGCAGCTGATTGGCCTCCATGGGTACACTTCTGCGAATGGTTCATCCAACAATGTGTCAATCCTCATTTTACTGCAAATGTTCTCTTTACGGATGAGGCTTCATTCCAAAGTGATGAAATTGTAAATTTTCACAATCAACATGTGTAGGCTGACGAGAATCCGCACGCAATTGTGCAATCACGTCATCAACTCAGATTTTCTGTGAACGTTTGGGCAGGCATTGTTGGTGATGTCTTGATTGGGCCCCATGTTCTTCCACCTACGCTCAATGGAGCACATTATCATGATTTCATACGGGATACTCTACCTGTGCTGCTAGAACATGTGCCTTTATAAGTATGACACAACATGTGGTTCATGCACGATGGAGGTCCTGCACATTTCAGTCGAAGTGTTCGTACGCTTCTCATCAACAGATTTGGTGACCGATGAATTGGTAGAGGCGGACCAATTCCATGGCCTCCACGCTCTCCTGACCTCAACCCTCTCGACTTTCATTTATGGGGACTTTTGAAAGCTCTTGTCTACGCAACCCCGGTACCAAATGTAGAGACTCTTCGTGCTCGTATTGTGGACGGCTGTGATACAATACGCCATTGTCGAGGGCTGCATCAGCGCATCAGGGATTCCATGCGACGGAGGGTGGATGCATGTATCCTCGCTAACGGAGGACATTTGAACATTTCCTGTAACAAAGTGTTTGAAGTCACGCTGGTACGTTCTGTTGCTGTGTGTTTCCATTCCATGATTAATGTGATCTGAAGAGAAGTAATAAAATGAGCTCTAGCATGGAAAGTAAGCGTTTCCGGACACATGTCCACATAACATATTTTCTTTCTTTGTGTGTGAGGAATTTTTCTTGAAAGTCTGGCCGTACCTTTTTGTAACACCCTGTATAGCATACGTGATGTGCTGGTTGTCTTGTGCAGGACAAGTAGCAGTCGGGATTAGAGGCTGCCCAGACAGTTTCCTTCGGCTGCGTTTCTCATCTTCCTAAAGCCATTTCACCTAGGCTGATTCATTGTTGATTACGTTAGTCTATTATTTTGTCCCTACTAGCTCATTTCGAGCTTCTGGTTCTTTTCGAGCGATGCAAGTCACTTTATGCAGTTTCGGCCAAAACATCCGACCACCAGCTTCATAACGTGTCGGTCCGCTTGAAGCACACTGCACGTTGCTCTGCGGTACAGGACGAGGGTCCAGCTCCCGTCGACACGGACCCTGGACCGCGCTAGTCCGCCACCATGCGCGCCAAATGGGAACGGCTTTGCCTCCGAACGAACACTTCAAATTGCGCACGCATCCCGTCTCTCAGAAAACTTCAAGATTTCTAGCTGAACCGTACAGCCTGCTATTCCTTCCCCTCAAACAGGACATGCCCGGCAATAGCAAAGTACGTGGGTTCTTTTCTAAGTAAGGGCCGTTTTTATTTTTAAAAAAAGATACAAATTCTTTTCTAAAAAACTTTTATTTTCTGATTCTACACACTTTTACCTATTTTTCTACATAGTTTCCTTGTTTATTTAAGCACTTGTCATACCTTACAACTAAGTTTTTAATTCCCTCTTCAAAGAATTTGGCCGCCTGCTCCGACAGCCAAGAGTTCACGGCCGCTTTCACTTCATCGTCGTCATTGAAGCGCTGCCCGCCAAGATGGTGTTTCAGGTACCGGAAAAGGTGAAAATCGCTAGGAGCAAGGTAGGGGCTGTATGGTGGATGGTCCAAAACTTCCCAGCCAAAAGAATCAATCAGATCCCGAGTCTTTTGAGAGGTGTGAGGCCTAGCGTTACCGTGCACGAGCAAAACTCCTTCTGTCAGCATGCCGCGCCTTTTGTTTTGAATTGCTCTGCAGAGCTCCTTTAGAGTTGCACAGTAGGCATCTGAGTTGATTGTCGTTCTTCGTGGCATAAAGTCCACTAGCAAAACACCGCGCCGGTCCCAGAACATAGTTGCCATAATGTTGCGCTTTGACAGCGTCTGTTTGGCTTTTACCTTGACGGATGAGGTTGTGTGTCGCCAGTCCATCGATTGTCACTTGCTTTCGGGAGTGATATGGGATACTCATGTTTCATCTCCAGTGACAATTTGACTCAACATGTCATCCCCTTCTTCCTCGTAACGAATCAAAAAGTCCAATGAAGTGGCAAATCTCTTCCCTTTGTTGTCCTCTTTGAGGAGTCTGGGTACCCACCGAGAACACAGTTTCTTAAAGTTTAGGTAGCAGACACAATTTTGTACAAAACCGATGTTGAAACTTGTGGAAATTCCAAAGAAAGAGTGGAAATTGTGAATATTCTGTCCTCACGAATCTTTGTTTCGACTGCAGCCACCAAATCATCAGTGATCACAGAGGGCCGGCCTGAGCGTTCTTCGTCGTGGACGTTTTGACGGCCATTTTTTAACTCTCTAACCCATTGACGCAGTTTACCTTCACTCATTGCATTCAAGCCGTAAACTTCTGTTAACTGACGATGAATTTCTGCAGCTGATAGGCTTCTCGCGGTCAAAAAACGTATCACTGACCGTATCACACACGCGGCGGGCGATTCAATAATCGTAAACATTATAAAGTAGCGCAGCGATGCGCACACGTCACCTATAGAGCTGCAACTTGCATCAGTGTGAACGGGAAGGATGCCGGCAAGTGGCGCGGTAGCTTGTTGTGGCGTCCGCGCGAACTATGGGACTATACGCGAGAACGGCCCTTACTTAAAAAACAACCCTCGTATGAACACTCTTACGGCCAATGGCGAGCTTCCTTCATGCACAATAACGAGGCCAAGAAAAACGCGCTGCGATAAAATACCAATGACTTTTCGATTCGCCCTTCTTCTTCCCAAAATCTGCTCTTTCTGATGCGCCTCTGTGACATCAAAAACATTTTATCCAATCACGCGTTTTTTGGGCCAGCAACTAGCCTCGCATCAGAGGTCCTCTGAAAGTAGAAAACAGTGCCCGATGCTAAGCTCTTATATTTTCTGCAAGCCATGTTTCTTTAGGAAACCGTAAGATTGTTGTCTTCTGAAAGCACTCATCCGAACACGAGAAATCGCCGGCCTCCCCTGACAGAGGGCCTTGCTTGGCCTCAGCTCGGCCACAGGGTAGGCCTCAGTTTAAATGCACAGTAGTTTGCACCCTCCATGGGGAGTCCCGTATCGTAATTTTCATGGAGTCAACACTAGAGGCTGCCCGTCTGTGCAGGTGCCGGTGGGCTGCTGTTTTTCGTTATCTCAGTCACTTCCTTGCCTGTTCCTAATGCACCATGCTTTCTGTTTCCTTGCACTAGTTGAAGGCATAGAGAAAAACAAGGAAGACCAGCACCATGTGAAATGTATCTGATAAGAAGTTATTGAAAAGTCAGTGCATACAGCTACTGTAATCCAGTTCAGTTTAATAAAACGCTACTATCGTATTCTGCTCCATCATTATCCCCCAATTAGTGTGATTTTCTCATATTAAATGGAAATGGGCTTTTCAAAAAGATCGAGTTTTCCAACTGTATACCACATTTATTAGCACAACATCCCATGGGTTAGAAAGGAACAGCTTCTGCTTTCCAGTCACGTGTACCAATAACATTTGTTGGATTGGATTTGGCTATTTTCCTAGTACCGTTCGTATTTGAATTGTTTAAAGTAATGATAGGTAGTTATCCAAGCAACGTAAAGAAATTATCCCAAAATATTTGTTCATTGCCTATTAAAAGTAAGCCTTAGTGGTCTCCAATGAATGACTTTGCAGTATGATCAATCACCATTAAATATTGATAAGGTCACTTTCATAATAGCTTGTTTGCCCGTCTTTGGAACGAAATGCATCACTGATCCTGCGTACCAGGGATCCGACAGTTTTTTGGTAAGTTTGAAGTTTGTGGAGGTATATATCATTAGATGTCTACGCATAAAGCATACACTTCGTGTAAATAACACGCAGATGATTTGCGTACCCGGTGATGGCGCCCGATAGCGACCCACGTGAGTTCAATAGGATTTAAACCAGGCGAATTTGGTCGCCGAGATATCAACAGGAGCTCATCAAACCACAGTAATACGGTTCTGGCTCCGAGACACGGACAACTATAGTACTGAAAGACGACATCGCCGTCGGGGAAGGCATAAAGCGTGAAGGAATGCAGGCGGTTAGCAGCTGTGAGCGTGGCTTGGATCACTCCACAGGTCCCATGCAAGCGCAGGGGAATGTCTCCCATCGCGTAACACTGCTCCACCAAGCTGCGCCCGTTGTGGGCTGCACGTTTCGAGCCACCTCGATGGTGGTGTTTGTGGAGACAACTAGCGACCTAGTGTAGCAAAAATGTGATTCACCTGAAGATCCGACAAGTATCCATTGATCGACGGTCTAATTCCGATGGTCCTGTGCCCACTACCATCGTAACTGACGATTTCGTTGGGTCAACATGTGAACACATAGGTGTGGTCTGTGCAAAGCTCCGTGTACAACGATGTATGATGAACGGCGTGCTCCGAAACACTTGCGAGTGCACCTGCATTGTGCTGTTTCGCCAGAGATCGCACACATCGCCATATATCCTACTTTACAGAGCTGACATCCGAACCCCGCCTGCCGCTGTGGCCGAACGGTTCTAGGCGCTTCAGTCCGGTACCGTGCTGCTGCTATGGTCGCAGGTTCGAATCCTGCCTCGGGCATGGATGTCTGTGATACTCTTAGGTTCCTTAGGTTTAAGTAGTTCTATGTCTAGGGGACTGATGACCTCAGATGTTAAGTCCCATAGTGCTCGGAGCCATTTGAACCATTCGAAAGACCTTAGTTCTGGGCAGAGTACAAATGTGTCTGAACACAGAGAGCACCGAACGTTCCTAACAACGGGCCTTTGCAGTCGACGACCCATGGATGAGCCAGTGTTAACACCACGACATTGGCAACTGCCACTGAAATGGGCCATTTGAACGATTTTTATCCGAACACCACGTTCTGTGAAGAGTGGTACACTTCCAACGATTTAGCGCCTAGTGGTAACTTCACTGCCATTTTGTCTCTTTCCACAGGTTCTAACGACAATAGCACGTGAACATTCGACCAGCTTCGACGTTTTCGAGATGCTCGTTCACAGGCTCTGCCTAATAATAATCTTCCCTTTGTCTGAGTCGCTTAAGTCATTTGATTTCCCCATTTGCATCCTGTATCTTTGCGACGATGAACCCCCGTCCGTGTCTGCTCTGCTTACGTACTTTTGCTACCATGCCACGTGCCCGCAACGCAACCACGTGTCGCGGCGGGCAATTGTTATAATGTTTCAGGTATCAGTGACATTGGCACATGCGCCAATGCAGAGAGTAAACAGCTCTTAGTAATAAGTGAAGGCGTTATTAAAATTATCCCCCACTGTACGAACACAATTCTAATGCTACTTTTCGTTGCTTCCTGGTTGCGCTCGTATACGCTAGAGCCTGGATCTTGCTGATTTCTTTATGGCATTGTAACTTGTATTCGACTGATTTGTGAATTTCGCGTATTTTGTTACCATGTTTGTCAGCTGCGATTCTTAGCCGAGGAAACTGATGTTTCATTCACTTCCAGAAACGCTAAGAAAGTACCCGCCACTGGCTTTCTTGAACCGGGAGTGCAACAAGGACTACCAGGTGCCGGGCAGCGATCTCGTCCTGGAGAAGGGCTCGGCCGTACTGGTCTCAACGCTGGGACTGCACCGGGACCCCGAGTACTTCCCGGACCCCGAGCGCTTCGACCCCGAGAGGTTCACCGAGGAGGAGAAAGCCCGCAGGCACCCCTATGTCTACCTTCCGTTTGGAGAGGGGCCGCGCATATGCATAGGTGAGTACTCTCTGTTCAGCTGTACAGTTCCTCACTGACACGTTGACCTCCACAGCCCTTATATTTTCCCTCCGGGTCCGAATATAACATGGACTACGTCAATCTCTTCCCACAGCAGAATGGTGACAATAACCACCGAAGGACCAAAGAAACTGGTGTAGGCATGCGTATTCAAATACAGAGATACGTAAACAGGCAGAATACGGCGCTGCGGTCGGCAACGCCTATATACACTATGTAATCAAAAGTACCCGGACACCCCCAAAAACATACGTTTTTCATATTAGGTGCTTTGTACTGCAACCTACTGCCAGGTACTCCATATCAGCGACCTCAGTAGTCATTAGACATCGCGAGAGAGCAGAATGGGGCGCTCCGCGGAACTCACGGACTTCGAACGCGGTCAAGTGATTCGGTATCACTCGTGTCAAACGTCTGTACGCGAGATTTCCACGTTCCTAAACATCCCTAGGTCCACTGTCTTCGATGTGATAATGAAGTGGAAACGTGAAAGGACACGTAAAACACAAAAGCGTACAGGCCGACCTCGTCTGTTGACAGAGACCGCTGATAGTTAAAGAGGGTCGTAATGTGTAATAGGCAGACATCTATGCAGACCATCTCACAGGAATTTCAAATTACATCAGGATCCACTGCAAGTACTATGACATTTAGGCGGGAGGTGAGATAGCTTGCATTTCATGGTCGAGCGGCTGCTCATAAGCCACACACCACGCCGGTAAACACCAAACGACGCCCCGTTTGGTGTAACGAGCGTAAACATGGGACGATTGAACAGTGGAAAAACGTTGTTTGCAGTGACGAATCACGGTGGCGATCCGATGGCAAGGTGTGGGTATGGCGAAAGACCGGTGAACATCATGTAGCAGAGTTTGTAGTGTCAACAGTAAAATTCGGAGGTGGCAGTGTACGGTGTCGTCCTGTTTTCCATGGAAGGGGCTTGCACCCCTCATCGTTTTGTGTGCCACTATCACAGCGCAGGCCTACATTGATGTTTTAAGCACTTTCTTGCTTCCAGTTGTTGAAGAGGAATCCAGCGATAGCGATTGTAACTTTGAACACGATTGAGCACCTGTTCATAATGCACGACCTGTGGCAGAGTGGTTACACGACAATAACATTCCTGTAATGGATTGGCCTGCACGGAGTCCTGATCTGAACCCTATAGAACTTCTCTGGGATGTTTTGGAACGCTGACGTCGTGCCAGGCCTCACCGACCGCCATCGATACCTCTCCTCAGTGCAGCACTCCGTGAAGAACGGAGATCCCAAAGAAACCTTCCAGCACCTGATTGAATGTATGCCTGCAAGGGTGAAAGTTGTCATCAAGGCTAAGGGTGGTCCAACACCATAGTGAATTCCAGCATTACCGATTGAGAGCGCCACGAACCTGTAAGTCAGATTCAGTCAGGTGTCCGGATACTTTTGATCGCATAGTGTTAGATCGCTTGTTAGATCGGTTACTGCTGCTACAATGGCAGGTCATCCAGATTTAAGTGAGTTTGAACTTCGTGTTTTGGTCGGAGCACGAGCGATGGGACACAACATCTCCGGATAGCGATGAATTTGGGATTTTCCCGTACGACCATTCCACGAGTGTACCGTGAATATCAGGAAACCGGTAAAACATCAAACAAAAAACAAAAAAAAATCAGAAAAAAGATTCTGCAAGAACGTGACCAACGACAACTGAAGAGAATCGTTCAACGTGACAGAAGTCAACACTTCCGCAAATTGCAGCAGATTCCAGTGCTGGGACATCAGCAAGTGTTTGCGTACGAACCATTCAACGAAACATCATCGATATGGGCTTTCAGAGCCGAAGGTCCATTCATGTACCCTTGATGACTGCACGACAAAAACCTTTACGCTTCACCTGGGCCCGTCAACACCGACATTGGACTATTGATGAGTGGAAACATGTTGCCTGAGTGGACGAGTCTCGTTTCAAACTGTATCGAGCAGATGGACGTGTACGGGTGTGGAGACAACTCATGAATCCATAGGCCCTGCATGTCGGCAGGAGAGTGTTCAAGCTGGTGGAGGCTCTGTAATGGAGTGGGGCGTGTGCAGTTGGAGTGATGTGCGACCCCTGACACGTCTAGACACGACTTTGTCTGGTGACACGTACGTAAGCATCCTGTCAGATCACCTGCATCCATTCATGTCCACTGTGCACTCCTACGGACTTCGGCAATTCCAGCAGGACAATGGGACACCCCATACGTCCAGAATTGCTATAGAGTGGCTCCAGGAACACTCTTCTGCGTTTAAACACTTCCGCTGGCCACCAAATTCCTCATACATGAACATTATTGGGCATATTTGGGATGCCTTGCAATGTGCTGTTGAGAAGAGATCTCCATGCCCTCGTACTCTTACGGATTTATGGACAGCCCTGCAGGATTCATAACGTCAGTTTTCTCCAGCACAACTTCAGGCATTAATCGAGTCCCATGACACGTCGCAATGCGGCACTTCTGCGTGATCGCGGTGGCGCTACTACACGATATTAGGCAGGTGTAACAGTTTCTTTGGCCCTTCAGTATAAATAACTCAAACGCAGATACAAGTTAATCATGAATTATGTTTCTTTTTCTATCTATGAAATGTATTCATTCACACTTAGAAGGAACATAGGAACATAAACACATTTAAAAAATTGGAATACACAATACTGATGTCGCAGAATATTTATTTTACATTGCATTTTGAACCGGCTTTCAGATTTCCAGCGGATTAGCTGAATATTGAAGATTAAACAGGCAGTTCACACAACATCAGGGACAGCCTCTATCTGCGCAAAGCTTGTTATTTCGAAAGATCAGTAACCATTTCACGACTACATTTCTACACGAAAAACACAAATTACAGTGCTTCAATGTTGTAAGGACATGAAGAGAGAAATATTCTGCAATGACACACTGAATGTTTTAGAAACTAAAGATATATCTGTAAATTCCTAAACCCACTGATCGACTGACGTAAACATCTTGTATCAAACTAGTTGTTCAGATATTTCTTCAAGTCTCACAACTATACAAAAATGGCTGTCATTAAGGATACTGAAACAGAAACGTAGAAGGTATGATCAAATATAACTTACATTACACGCAAAGATTAAAAACGTAAGAATGTAAGGCTAAAAGAATACACAAAGTGGGTAAGTGATTGCCGATGCGGAATACAATGTTATGTGAAGAAAACTACTAATAAAAGTGATGAAGAAGCCAAGAGTGAGAGTGGTGGGGGGAGGGGAAGGTGAGGAAGGAGTCAATGCAGTGTGTGGAGTGGGGAATAACTACACAGTTTAGAACAAATATATTAACTAATCGTGGGGAAAATGTTAAGTGGCAGCTTCAGCTTTAGGAATGATGAATAGTGGAACTGTATTTGATCATGCAGGATTAAGTCATCATTCTATGATTGGTGTTTATTGATAGCCAGAGTTTTAATTAACGCCAGTCTTCTGCCTTTATTTGCTCCATGGGCAATATCACATTCAATATCATAAAAATGACATTGAATCAGGGCATGCTCAGCAAATGTTGAATCTTTCTTTCCCAATCTCCACCTCATTTCATGTTAAGCCAGGCTCGTGTTATAACCGTACCTGGTTAACCCACATAAAACTGGCGCACAACCTACAGAAAATCCTGTAGTCCCACTACGATGTAACGGTGAAATGTGGAAAACAGCATTCCAAGCACAAAAAGCTGATACGTGAGTGTATTTTCACAGCCTAAAGTTTTCAATACATCATTGCAGATTGTTTCTTGGTTTGTACACGTAAAGAATTGAAGAACTGTAATTTGCATGTGTTGTATAGGTGTACGGTAGTAAAAAGTTGCGTCTTTGGAAATAACAAGCTTTGTCCAAGTAGAAATTTTCTCTGATGTTTTATGGACTGTCCGCTCAGTCTCAAGTTTTCCGATCATGGTTTGGAAAGCCAAATGCCAATCCACAACGAAATAGAAAAGAAGTATTGAGGAACATTATATTGCGTATTTAAGTTTTTAATGATTTTTTAATGTTTTTTAGTCATCATTCTTCATTTAGACTGTTTTGACGCTGTGTTCCACCATTTACAATCTTGTACTAGTACTTTTTCTCTGCTTAGCTATTACATCCAGCACAATGTATAACCACTCGTCTTGGCTTGTCCCCACAACTTTTCCTCTCTACTGCTATTTCAAGAGCCAACTTAACTGTTTCTGTAGGCTATAACATATGTTCCGTCCTCCAGTAAATGTCTACCATGGACTTCTATTCCTGACTATTGCTCCTAGTACTTAATTTCGCGTTTCGTGAGTCCACTTCATTTTTGATTCCATCACATTGCAGATATTTTCTGTTTATTCTTCTCTGAACTTCGGATGGTCAGCATTTTACTTTGACAAAATACTGTGCACTAGATACAATTACACGGACCTCTTCCTCAGTTATACGTGAATACCTGATACCAGTAAAAGCTCTTATATTGACGAAAGTGTTTGTCACCTATGCCAATCTAGAGAGTGTTCAGCAGGCGCTGACACGTACTTATAAACGGAGATTGAAAATCAAGTAGTATGAGATGGGTGGGGGTAGAGGGAGGAGAGATCCTGTGGGGCTATATCAACTACATGGCATCCATTTTGGAAGCCGCCATATTGAATGAGACTCGTTTTTTTCAAACGGACAAAATATCATGTGAAATACTGGGTAGTTATAATTATGTACAGCTACTGATGCAGGTGTAATGTGGGCTGTAATTATCGTACGGCATCGAAACTTGCTAGATTTTCTGATGTGTTAATGTGGAACCAATTCACGCCGGAAAATAATAGTTCCAGTTTTGGCATCAGGCGGAAATCTAGCGCCGTGAGGAAAGGAAAGACTTATAGTAATGTTTCCGTATTAATGGATTAGGAACGGGACGTGGGCAGAAAAGGTCAAACAAGTGAGGAAGGCATAATGTTGATTTTATTATTAACCGCCATTAACATAATTTGTTCAGAATGAATATTGTAAAACGACGTGATCAACAGTTGCTCGCAGCAGTTTCAATGAAGTCTGAGCAACGTGTTCCTGCTTACAGGCTTTCATTTCAGGTAGAGATCAAACGTGCAGCTAGTAAACGCGTTGTTATAGAAACCGCAGAGCCAAAAGTCACGTCGATTCAGATCAGGTAATCTTACAGGCCATCCATCTGGAAAACCTCTGGAGATAAGACGTTTGTAGAACTGGATCTAGTATTGTTGCCAGTATAAAATAAATCGTAAAACATTCCACACTGTTGGCTATGGGATGGACAATTCTCGTCTTCCTCTTCCAGGTAAAGCACCAAGCCCACCCGAGTTTTCGAATTTCATTATCATCTTCTGTAAACAATTTAATGACATCGGGCCTCTTCTCAGACGTTTCAGTTGGGGATACTCTCTCAATGCAGCGCTGTGATTGCTGACGTTCACACAACACAGTTTCACTAACAGTGCACCGTCTCTCTCCTCAATAGTCATACTGTTCACTCAATTTGTGTTTTGTCAAATGACAGAGTGGACGTCATACCGCCATACAAACGACGTACAGCGCCAGTTTTGCACCTGCTGGCCACAACTAGAAGTAATTTGTTTTCCAGCGTAACGCAGCAGTAACGCATTACCGTATCTACAAAATTTTGCTGCCATTCGATAATTGCAGATCACACTGGACCTCCGTGAGTAGCTCCAATTTAATTATAATTATCGCCATCCACTTGTAAACAGATAGAGAATTACAAGAGAAAAATAGCGGTGCTTTTATTTGAGCATATCTTTATGTATTCTTGTGTTCCGTAGCGTTTTATACAGAGCGAGGCAGATACTGGTGGCAACACAGGGAAGCTACACAATATACTCGACGTGTTGTGAAGCAACTTGTAACGCTGTTGCTATCCGCTTTACCCACAACGGCACGTGAACCAGAAGGCGAGCACGAGCTCCTTCTCCTCAGACGACCAAGGCTTTTAACGCTCACAGCAGCCTACACAGCTGCGGTCTACTCTCTACAAATAACTTCACGTTCCTGAGACTAGGGGGGGCTATGAACCGTAACAGCGCAGAAGCCGTGCCCAGCATCATTTCTTAAACCGTAAAACCATACCTAAACTTGTTCCTTCATCCGTAGCCATTTTAAATCGTCCAGCTCATAGTCTGCCTGCGAGAGAGCAGTTTTCACGGAATTTCCAGAGGGGTTCCACATCAACATGAGTTTAATGAGGGGTCAGCTGGGTGGTGAGTAAATCCTCCGTTATAACATGGTTGTTCCCCCTCTTGATATCGTCACAGTCTCAATGTGTTCGGGTTGTGGTTACGCCATCAGCTTTCACATAATCAAAAATCAATCATAATTCGAGAATGAACAAAGCTATGCTCAAATTAAAGACGTAACCATTTTTTCTCTTGCAATTCTCTATTTGTTTGATCTGTTACGTGCAACCCTTTGCAGCTGACAATTGCGAGCTGCATTTAAGATGGAGTTTCTCAAAATGGCCGCCATGTTGGTAACGCAGACTCATAGATTTGTCCTCTCTCCCATGTCATATTACTTACCTGTAAGCGTTTGTTTATCCACCCGTTTTCTTTTTAAAAATATGATGGTCACCTATCAAACACTCTATACTTAAATCATGCTCAAATCTTCTTTTGCTTCACAAAGACAAGAGTAGGACAGACGTACAACACATGAAAGTTACACCGACTTTGCGATGCGAACCATGTATTTAGCTAAGCACGAACCATACGTTCGTCTTGGAGATTAACCAAAGCACACACCAAACAAGTTCTTTCACTACACCACGGCAGACAAGAGTGCCCACTTCACTTCCAGCTCCGGCGTTGCTGGCGCAGCAAGTAGCGATCTGATTCGTTGGTTCAAATGGCTCTGAGCACTACGGGACTTTACAGCTGAGGTCATGAGTCCCCTAGAACTTAAAACTACTTAAACCTAACCAACCTAAGGACATCACACTCAACCATGCCCGAGGCAGGATTCGAACCTGCGACCGTAGCGGTCGTGCGGTTCCAGACTGAAGCCCCTAGAACCGCTCGGCCACTCTGGCCGGCTGATCTGATTGACTCGTTCGTCTGTAAACCTAAGGTATACTTCTCGTACACTTCAAAAACAACCCTTAGCGAACCAAGTCGTTCACTGTTGATGCTGGATACAGAATAGCATCTTTTCCAGTGAGTCTGCAACGGCTGGTATGTGAAGTAATTGAAATGTTGATGTAGTAGACACAAATATAAAAGCTGTGTAGTAACAGCCAACTTTTAAGTTCAACGTACCATCGAGAATGAGGTTATGAGAGATCACCGGATGCTGCAGGGTGGCTATAATTAAAGTGCTGGTACTCACTGAGCTCCAGTGTAGCCTGTAATTTTCCTATGGCAGCGAAACTGGGCACATATACTAATGCATTAATGCGGAACTGCCGCCCGCGGTGGTCTCGCAGTTCTAGGCGCTCAGTTCGGAACCGCGCGACTGCTACGGTCGCAGGTTCGAGTCCTGCCTCGGGCATGGATGTGTGTGATGTCCTTACGTTAGTTGGGTTTAAGTAGTTCTAAGTTCTAGGGGACTGATGACCACAGATGTTATGTCCCATAGTGATCAGAGCCATTTGAACCATTTTTTTAAATGCGGAACTGATTTACACTTTAAAAAAATTAGTTCCAACTGTGGCTACCAGGTGTACATCTGGCGCTATGCATTATTTGTATGACGATATGACATCCATGCTGTTATTTAGCAAACCATGTCATGAGTCAACAATATGGCTCTCGAGGAGAGACAGCGTGTCTTGTTAATGAAAATATTTTATGTAAATGGCAGCAGTTACAGGGCTTCACTGAGAGAATATCGCCAACTGAAAGGCCTGAAGACGGGTCTGTTATCATTAAATGGTTTGAAGACGATGTTTATGAAATCTGAAAACAACGGTGAGCTTGGTGTGGCACCAGTAAAATGATGATATATGGTGTGTTGGGCACTCAACTGTGCGGTACAAATTCCCAATCTTTTCAGTCTCGTCACAGTCACTTTTTCTGAATGATGATGAAATGATGAGGACAACACAAACACCCAGTCCTCGGGCAGAGAAAGTCACCAACCCGGCCAGTAATCGAACCTGTGACGTTGTGGTCCAGACGCGGCAACGCTAGCCAGTAGGCCACGAGTTGTGGACACCAGTAAAACGAAGGCGACCCATCGGGGTGGGAATTATTGATGAGGTTTCCGTTGCTGTAACTGACCACACATCGCGTGCACTGGATGGTGGTAGTGCCCGTGCAGTGGCGCGAGAATTGTCCACCCCACGATCAACAGTACGCAAAGTTTTGCGGTCTGTTTAACAGTGATACCCGTAGAAGATCCAGACGGTGCAGCAAGTGAAACATTATGATCCCCTGTGACGTTCAGAATTTGCTCTTTGGTTTCTGGCACAGATCGAAGATGTTGCCATGTGGCCGTACAATATTTTGTGGGGTAATGGGACACATTGCACACTTCAGGGTGCATTGGATATATAGAAGAGCCTAATTTGGGGTGCTGTTAAAAAGTGTGTTGGGCACGAAGAGCCACTGCACTCACCATATGTGACTTTTCGGTGTCGATCCACAATCATCTTAATTCTCTGCTCGTTTTTCTTTGAAGAGAACAACCCAGAGGGCCTGCCAGGTATACCACGATGTCTACATGTTATCGAGATCTCATTCTTCATTCTTTGGAAGAACGCAACTCTGTGGAAACCACTGTTTTCAAGCAACATGGGGAAATAGCTCACGCCTTCAGCCAGTGAAAGATCTACTTAACGCAGCCTTCGTCGAACGTATTATCTCCAGAGGTTTTCCAGATGCATGGACTATACGACACCTGATCTGAACCCATGCGATGTTCGCTTTGGAAATATCTCATGGAACTTGTTTACCAGAACCACGTTCGATCTCTACGTGATCAGTTGGCAAGTATTCAGGAACAATGGATAGCATTCCACCGGATATGGTGCGAGCAACTGTTGATCACTCCCGTTTTAGGGATGCAGCATCTCGTCGACATCTTAGATACTCGCACTGAACAAATTGTGTAAGCGGTGGATAGTAAATAAAATTAACATTATGCTTTGCCCACGTCCCGTTCCAAATCCATTACGTGTAGAAACATTCCTGTACGTCTTTTTGCATTCACAATGCAAGAGTTGCACATCGTGGCCAAAATTGGAACTGATTTTTTTTCTTCCAACGCAAATCGGTTCCGCATTAACGCATTAGAAAACCGACCAAGTTTCGCTGCCATACGATAGTTACAGCCCACACTCGCCAGCACCTATTGCATTTAGGAGTGTCAATATCACTCATAAAGTTTTCTTTGCGGTGTTTCTACTATCTTTCTATGTCGAACCCTTGATATTCAGCTTTCATTATTACATTCCCTATCGCCAAAGTACATTCTAATACTTGCAAACCACGTGTACGAAAACCTGCGGTTTTTGTTGTTGTTACTTTCGTTGTGTACTATGTTTTCAGTTCCATCGTTAAACCATGGCGTTTGACGTACAAATCTTGTAATATCATGTTCCACCATATTATATTGATATCGCAGTTGTAATAGAACGTCTGCCAAGACACTGCCTCTACGTTTCACCTCTGTACCTTTGTGTTTCAGGTATGAGGCTGGGGCTGCTGCAGACCAAAGTCGGACTGGTGTACATCCTGTCAAAGTACAGCTTGCGGACTGTAGGGCACACACCATCGAAGTTAGATTTCCACTCAAGGTCTTTCATACTCTTATCGAAAAGCGGTATTCACCTCCGCCTCGAAAAGAGGAAATAAAACAAAATTCCAGACAAATAAAACTTTTAAAATTCTAGAATTGCAGTTATGACCCTTCTTCTTCCTTAAAACAAACCTGCATCCATTTTGCGATTGGCCTTGTTGCATTCTAACGTACATTGCAATACATGTAATTATTTTCGAAGATAAAATAATGAGTAACGAAAACGTGCAGTCACTTTGAACGTTGGTACTGACGGCCAGTGAGACATGTTTCAAATATTTATTTTATGCAACTAAACTGCGTATATCAATGTGTACATCACCTCTGCTCAAAAGAATTAGAGGAGCATGATTTTGAGTGTCTGCGCACTCCAGAGAAAGAATTGAGGAGTGGGTGTGTTACAAAATGATTTTTTTTATTTGCGTATTGACCACTTAGGATCACACTACAATTTCATTTCTTCTTTGTCTAAAGTTTTCTCTTTCATCTACATCTACATGGATACTCTGCAAATCATATTCAAGTGCCTGGCAGAGGGTTCATCGAACCACCTCCACAATTCTCTATTATTCCAATCTCGTATAGCGCGCGGAAAGAAGGTACACCCATATCTTTCCGTACGAGCTCTGATTTTCCTTATTTTATCGCGCTGATCGTTCCGCCCTATGTAGTTCGGTTTCATCAAAATATTTTCGCGTTCGGAGGAGAAAGTTGGTGATTGGAATTTCGTGAGAAGATTCCGTCGGAACGAAAAACACCTTTCTTTTAACGATGTCCATCCTAAATCCTGTATCATTCCTGTGAGACTCTTCCATATTTCGTGATAATACAAAACGTGCTGCCTTTCTTTGAACTTTTTCGATGTGCTCCGTCAGTCCTATCTGATAAGGATCCCACCCCACGCAGCAGTATTCTAAAAGAGGAGGGACAAGCGTAGTGTAGGCAGTCTCCTTAGTAGGTCTGTTACATTTTCTAAGGTCCTGACAATAAATCGCAACTTTTGGTTAGCCTTCCCCCACAACATTTTCTATATCATCTTTCCAATTTAAGTTGTTCGTAATTGTAATACCTAGGTATTTAGTTGAATTCACGGCTTTTAGATTAGACTGATTTATCGTGTAACCGAAGTTTAATTAGTTCCTTTTAGCACACATGTGAATGACCTCACACTTTTCATTATTTATGGTCAACTGCCAGTTTTCGCACGATTCAGAAATTTTTTCTAAATGGTTTTGCAGTTTGTTTTGATTTTCTGATGACTTTATTAGTCGATAAACGACAGCGTCATCCGCAAACAACAGAAGACGGCTGCTCAGATTGTCTCCCAAATCGTTTACATAGATAAGGAACAGCAAAGGACCTAGAACACTACCTTGGGGAACGCCTGAAATCACTTCTGTTTTACTCGATGACTTTCCGTCAATTACTGCGAACTGTGACCTCTCTGACAGGAAATCGCAAATCCAGTCACATAACTGAGACGATATTCCATAAGCACGCAATTTCACTACGAACCGCTTGTGTGGTACAGTGTCAAAAGCCTTCCGTAAATCCAGGACTACGGAATCGATCTGAAATCCCTTGCCAATAGCACTCAGCACTTCATGTGAATAAAGAGCTAATTATGTTTCACAACGGTGTTTTCTAAACCCATGTTGATTGTGTGTCAATAGACGGGTTCCTTCGGGGTAATACGTAATGTTCGAACACAATATATGTTCTAATATGCTGCTGCATTCTGCATTACTACTTCATATGGACCCTGTGCTGTTGTTTCTGTTAATCCGTCGAAGCTCTTCCAATCTTCTCAGTTCTTTAGACTTGAAATCCTTCCAAATTTTGAATCTTGGTCCGAAATGTATCCCTATTTAACATCTGAACATTTGCAGAACTTTACGAGCTTCCTTAATCCATGTCGTTGTTGTCTTCTTTTTCCACAGGTATTCGAATAACCTTTTGATTATTCTGGCTTTGTTCGTTCTGATAACCTCCTCTTTTTGAAGGTCTCCGAGATTTTCTCGACCTTTTTGTAGATTTCACTATTGCTCCGAAGTTTCCGCCAGTTTCAACCTGGGTTCGACCCACCATTTTCCGTAATATTCTTCTTTCTAGTATCTCCAGCTTTTCCGACTTGTAATTCAGTGAGAGTCATTCGCTGGCATACAGGCACTCTGTTTTTACCACATCAATGTAGTGCTTTATTTTGGCATTCCAAGACATGCACTTTCTGATGTAAATGTTTTTAGTTAATGCATAAGGTTTCTTCCAGTCAGTTCTCTTGTATAGTTTCACCGAGGTATTCGAATCTTTTTACCCTCTCAATCTGTCCAATCTCTGCTTCAAGAAATTGTGATCATGTTTGACACTTGTCTTGAATTGGGTCTTCTCTTTCGAGATCCTGAGTCCTGTTTTGCCAGCGATACTTTCCAGTACGTTGATCTGTATGGCCGCTTCTTCTAAGTTCTCTGAAAGTATTACAAAATCATCAGCGACGGCCAACCAATTGGCTTTGATTCCTCCCGATTTTCTTCCTAGACAGATTGGGCTAATCCCTTGATTTTCCTCGGATAATTCTAAATAAATCAGAGTTCTTCCCCAATTTTACTTTTTTCTCGATTTCACCGCCATCTGTCAATGGTTTAAAACAATGTTTCAGACAAAACTTAATTACTTTTTTATGGAGAATCCGTATCTACAATAAAAAATTGGTGTTTCCATATAAGATTTTAAAGTTGCCCCCCAGCCCCACCCAAGGGGGATTTCCCCTTTGAGCTTACTAACTTGTCTTACCCACTATTTTTACCCGATGTTTTGTTTTCGAGATAATCTCATCCGAAACTTCAGATAGACCACCCTGTAGGTCTTCAGGTGGGGTTATAATGCGTCGACGGCCTCGCCCAACTCTCCTTGTGTATTGATCTGTCTCCGTGTAGCGTGTCAACAACCTATGGACGACATATGGCGAGATATTGCAGCAAGACGACGAAAGGTCCATCCCTGTTGGATCAAACAGACTGCCCTTTCCATTTGCACTGCATTATGATGTCGCACTACATGTGCTCAGTTGAATACAATGTCATCAGATACTAATTACTGTCTATGTACCTCACTAGAGAACACTGGCACACTAATAGTCACTTCCTTCTGAGGGGTCGCCTGATACTGTAATGTATAAGACAGCCAACAGATACATATACTGAAAGGAATTTTGGAACACGTATTATGTTCGAGTATAATGTCTTTTCTGGAGACTAGAAATCTACTCTGTAGGAATCAGCATGGGTTTCGAAAAAGACGGTCGTGCGCAACCCAGCTCGCGCTATTCGTCCACGAGACTCAGAGGGCCTTAGACACGGGTTTACAGGTAGATGCCGTGTTTTTTGACTTCCGCAAGGCGTTTGACACAGTTCCCCACAGTCGTTTAATAAACAAAGTAAGAGCATACGGACTATCAGATCAATTGTGTGATTGGATTGAGGAGTTCCTAGATAACAGAACGCAGCATGTCATTCTCAATGGAGAGAAGTCTTCCGAAGTAAGAGTGATTTCAGGTGTGCCGCAGGGAAGTGTCATAGGACCGTTGCTATTCACAATATACATAAATGACCTGGTGGATGACATCGGAAGTTCACTGAGGCTTTTTGCAGATGATGCTGTGGTGTATCGAGAGGTTGCAACAATGGAAAACTGTACTGAAATGCAGGAGGATCTGCAGCGAATTGACGCATGGTGCACGGAATGGCAATTGAATCTCAATGTAGAGAAGTGTAATGTGATGCGAATACATAGAAAGATAGGTCCCTTATCATTTAGCTACAAAATAGCAGGTCAGCAACTGGAAGCAGTTAATTCCATAAATTATCTGGGAGTACGCAATAGGAGTGATTTAAAATGGAATGATCATATAAAGTTGATCGTCGGTAAAGCAGATGCCAGACTGAGATTCATTGGAAGAATCCTAAGGAAATGCAATCCGACAACAAAGGAAGTAGGTCACAGTACGCTTGTTCGCCGAATGCTTGAATACTGCTCAGCAGTGTGGGATCCGCACCAGGTAGGTTTGATAGAAGAGATAGAGAAGATCCAACGGAGAGCAGCGCGCTTCGTTACAGGATCATTTAGTAATTGCGAAAGCGTTACGGAGATGATAGATAAACTCCAGTGGAAGACTCTGCAGGAGAGACGCTCAGTAGCTCGGTACGGGCTTTTGTTAAAGTTTCGAGAACATACCTTCACCGAAGAGTCAAGCAGTATATTGCTCCCTCCTACGTATATCTCGCGAAGAGACCATGAGGATAAAATCAGAGAGATTGGAGCCCACACGGAGGCATACCGACAATCCTTCTTTCCACGTACAATACGAGACTGGAATAGAAGGGATAACCGATAGAGGTACTCAGGGTACTCTCCGCCACACAGCGTCAGGTGGCTTGCGGAATTTGGATGTAGATGTAGATGTAGATGTAGAAAGCAGAGATCTCAGGCTATCCAATAAAACCACAGGTACAGCCCATATCAAAATAGATTAAACATACCGGACGCTCATACATGTACTCCTCTAATTCTTTTGAGCAGTGTGTAATCCAGATACCTGTACCATCAACAAGATCATCAATCACCCTTTTGCTATAATATGCGACTGACAATACATTAGTACACTAGTGGCCATTAAAATTGCTACACCAAGAAGAAATGCAGATAATAAACGGGTACGCATTGGACAAATATATTACACTAGAAACTTCCTGGCAGATTAAAACTGTGTGCCCGACCGAGACTCGAACTCGGGACCTTTGCCTTTCGCGGGCAAGTGCTCTACCAACTGAGCTAAAGAAGCACGACTCACGTCCGGTACTCACAGCTGTTCTTCTGCCAGTATCCGTCTCCTACCTTCCAAACTTTACAGAAGCTCTTCTGCGAACTACACTAGAACTGACATGTGATTACATTTACACGCAATTTGGGTGCATAGATCCTGAGAAATCAGTACCCAGAACAACCACCTCTGGCCGTAATAACGGCCTTGATACGCCTGGGCATTGAATCAAACAGAGCTTGGATGGCGTGTGCAGCTACAGCTGTCTACGCTGTTTCAACACAATACCACAGTTCATCAAGAGTAGTGACTGGGGTATTGTGACGAGCCAGTTGCTCGGCCACCATTGACCAGACGTTTTCAATTGGTGAGAGATCTGGAGAATGTGCTGGCCAGGGCAGCAGGCGAACATTTTCTGTATCCAGAAAGGCCCGTACAGGACCTGCAACATGCGGTCGTGCATTATCCTGCTCAAATATAGGGTTTCGCAAGCATCGAATGAAGGGTAGAGCCACGGGTCATAACACATCTTAAATGTAACGTCCACTGTTCAATGTGCCGTCAATGCGAACAAGAGGTGACCGAGGCATGTAACCAATGGCACCCAATTACATCACGCCAGGTGAACCGCCAGTATGGCGATGACGAATACACGCTTCCAATGTGCGTTCACCGTGATGTCGCCAGACTGAAATGTAACGTCCACTGTTCAAAGTGCCACAAAGCAAATAAGAGGTGACCGAGACGTGTAACCAATGGCACCCCATACCATCATGCCGGTTGATGCGCCAGAATGGCGATGACGAGTACAAGCTTCCAATGGGCGTTCACCGCGACGTCGCCAAACACGGATGCGACCATCACGATGCTATAAACAGAACCTGGATTCATCCGGAAAAAATGACGTTTTGCCACTTGTGCACCCAGGTTCGTCGTTGAGTACACCATTGCAGACGCTCCTGCTAATGATACGAGGCCGTTGGGACCCAGCACGGCGTTCCGTATTACCCTCCTGAGCCTACCGATTCCATATTTTGCTAACAGTCATTGGATCTCGACCAACGCGAGCAGCAATGTCGCGATACGATAAACCGCAATCACGATAGGCTACAGTCCGACCTTTATCAAAGTCGGAAACGTGATGGTACGTATATCTCCTCCTTACACGAGGCACCACATCACGTTTCACCAGGCAACGCCATTCAACTGCTGTTTTTGTATGAGAAATCGGTTGGAAACTTTCCTCATGTCAGCACGTTGTAGGTGTCGCCACCGGCTCCAACCTTGTGTGCATCCTCTGGAAATCTTATCACTTGCATATCGCAGCATCTTCTTCCTGGCGGTTAAATTTCGCGTCTGTAGCACGTCATCTTCGTGGCGTAGCAATTTTAATGGCCAGTAGGGTAATTTGACTACTTCACAAAACTGAACAACATACGCATCGTGCTGCTGTCGAAGCTGGACCACTTGAAGATTACGATTTAACATCTACTAGACGACAAAGTCGTTATAGAAAGAATGCAAGGGAAAGATGGGGAATAAACTCGGCCGTGTCATTTCCAAGAGCTTCACCCTGGATTTTTCCCTTAAGCTATTTGGGGATACCTAAATCCGTGTGGTCGGCTGGAGGTCGCTGGAAGCTGACCCTTAACTGTATCTGGTGTTCGTTGACGAATCGTGAGTATTTCAGGGGGTAATGTTTGCCGTGAGGCGCAAAGCATCAGCCGAAGGTCAGAATATAATACGTAGCAGCACTCCCTAAGCAGACAACCTTTGAAGATCAGTCATCATTTTCAGGTTTCCTTTAACAAATTTACTGACATTAATGTGCGAACTGTACGATAAATCTACTTACCAGGACAACAATTAACTTCGTCTGACGTTTTATGCCTTAAAATATCCTAATAAGACGTTTTTTAATTGCAATGTATTTTTACGTTGACTTAAAAAAAGTACTTTTTATCAAAACTAGTCGTTAGCAAAGCATTGTTAACTAAAATCAGTTTGTGGTAGTACCATGACTTTCTCCTGCTATACTATAGCAGACACAGCTAGCCACACTATTTAGTAATGACAACTTTTTTGCTGGCAAGACAGCTCGTTGCGAAGTGCAGGATAGCAGACATACAGTCTGTACTATTTCAAACCACGGCAGACACACGTGGCGTGGTGTCAGAAGTGAACAACTCAGGGAGCCATGCCGTGTTATTATACCTACAGCAAGTAACAAACGGGCGGAGCACATGCGGCAGCGTAATACTATTTCAGAGTTCTAAGTTATTTTTGTAACTAGTGATCGGTCTCACTGGAAAAAGTCCATAACAGTTTTTTAATAGAAACATAAGACTTCTTCAAAAAATTTCTTGTCTTATGGTCCATCACTTATCGTTGGAAAGCTTTGGAGAAGTCACGAAAGTAATCGGAAAATGAGCAAAAATGAACCACAGTGAACACATTCGATTCAACAATTGCAATCAGCAAAGCGGTGTTCGCTTTTCACTTCCTCCTCTCATACCAGTTAACATGGTAAACATGACGTTCATACCACGTACACTCGCCACTTCCATGTACGTGGAATGGTTTCGCGTAGGTCATAACAAATACAGTTAGCAGTGGGAAGATGCCGAGCACTGTGAGAATTGAGAAAACTTCCTGACTACGTTGTTAGCCGCGCGGAGTGGCCGCGCGGTTTGAGGCGCCATGTCACGGATTTCGAAGCCCCTCCCGCCAGAGGTTCGAGTCCTCCCTCGGGCATGGGTGTGTCTGTGTGTTGTTCTTAGCATAGGTTAGTTTAAGTAGTGTGTACGTCTAGGGACTGATGACCTTAGGAGATTGGTCCCTTAGGAATCCACACACATTTGACCATTAGACTACTTTGTTGTCCCGAAGCGATTTACAGGCTAGCGGTGCAACGAGACGTCACATTCGTTCAGCGACATTTCAGCTCTGGCACCACATCTGATCGACGCGGTTCTGCACTTCTGGCTGCAGCTTGTGAACCGGCCTGCCCGCCACGGATGGCCGAGATTACGGTTCACCGTTCTGTCGTGATCACAGATCGTAGATGTATACGAGTGGCAGGAGACAAACTCTGAATCCGGTACACGTGCACTGTCATGTATTCAAGATGCAAGTCAGCAATTCACGTAATCTATTTATTCAACTGCATGAAAATTTGAAGCCTTGGGTAGGATTGTGAATCTAAACCGTTACTTTGATACTCCTCTTATCGAACTATGTGTTACGATCTCTCTCAAAGGTCCGGATAAAGAGGATCTTGCACACCAGCTATCGGCTTTGACTGTGGATCAGCTGCAGTGGACATCACGACACACAGTACATGCTAAAAAATTGCTTGTCGCAAATAAATCATAACTGCTCTACCACTGTATGCTACTACTGGCAATTCTTTTCTGTTGGTCGTAGCCAAACTGGTGATAGTACGCAGTAGCCAATGAAAATCGCTGAATCTAATGACTTGTTTCGCGAGAAGACACTGATCGATTACTTTTGTTTTCGGCAGGTACAGCGCGAGACTGACGATTATTGATCTGAGTATTATGGTTTATAAAACTGATTACTGGTTTTCGTATTCTATATCATATTTCTTGGAATTCCTGGGAATATTGTTACGTATTCCAGTATTATCGTTTGTTTATGAGTTAGCGGAGAAACAAATGTGAATGCAGGGAAAGTGGCTGTGGTGACGGTCTCATCTGTAACATAGCATAGTGATCGTTTCGAAAACTTTGTGGCGTATTTTAGAAATGTTCGGATTTTCAATGTTATGAATACGCAGGAATCTAACGTATAGGTCAAATTAAACGGACTATTCCGGTTTACATGACAGCATTCCGCACAATGTATTCTATTATGCCGCCAAGAAATTTCATACACTCCACATCCCAACGACATTTATCGAGAAGTATTTTCTCAGTGGTTCCGCCATCTTGTTTAATCATTCACAGCGCATAGAGCTACCGACTTCAGCAAGCACGACAAAGCCACCGACACCCTCAGTGCGTTTTTGCCCGTCGTACATTGAGGGTACGTAAGAGAAGTGGAAACTGTATATCACAAAATTAACTACTTTTCAGAATGCAACCAAATCGAATAACATAAAAACAGCTCTACAGCTGTATACATGCCTCGATACATTGTACGAACAAAAAAAGAAGCCATTCATCGTAAGTAAATCGAAGCTACAGGGTGTTTCAAAAATGACCGGTATATTTGAAACGGCAATACAAACTAAACGAGCAGCGATACAAATACACCGTTTGTTGCAATATGCTTGGGACAACAGTACATTTTCAGGCAGACAAACTTTCGAAATTACAGTAGTTACAATTGTCAACAACAGATGGCGCTGCGGTCTGGAAAACTCTATAGTACGATATTATCCACATATCCACCATGCGTAGCAATAATATGGCGTAGTCTCTGAATGAAATTACCCGAAACCTTTGACAACGTATCTGGCTGAATGGCTTCACATGCAGATGAGGTGTACTGCTTCAGCTGTTCAATTGTTTCTGGATTCTGGCGGTACACCTGGTCTTTCAAGTGTCCCCACAGAAAGAAGTCACAGGGGTTCATGTCTGGCGAATAGGGAGTCCAATCCACGCCACCTCCTGTATGTTTCGGATAGCCCAAAGCAATCACACGATCATCGAAATATTCATTCAGGAAACTAAAGACGTCGGCCGTGCGATGTGGCCGGGCACCATCTTGCATAAACCACGAGGTGTTCGCAATGTCGTCTAAGGCAGTTTGTACCGCCACAAATTCACGAAGAATGTCCAGATAGCGTGATGCAGTAATCGTTTCGGATCTGAAAAATGGGCCAATGATTCCTTTGGAAGAAATGGCGGCCGAGACCAGTACTTTTTGAGGATGCAGGGACGATGGGACTGCAACATGGGGCTTTTCGGTTCCCCATATGCGCCAGTTCTGTTTATTGACGAAGCCGTCCAGGTAAGAATAAGCTCCGTCAGTAAACCAAATGCTGCCCACATGCATATCGCCGTCATCAATCCTGTGCACTATATCGTTAGCGAATGTCTCGTGCAGCAATGGTAGCGGCGCTGAGGGGTTGCCGCGTTTGAATTTTGTATGGATAGAGGTGCAAACTCTGGCGCATGAGACGATACATGGACGTTGGCGTCATTTGGATCGCAGCTGCAACACGGCGAACGGAAACACGAGGCCGCTGTTGGATCACCTGCTGCACTAGCTGCGCGTTGCCCTCTGTGGTTGCCGTACGCTGTCGCCCTACCTTTCCAGCACGTTCATCCGTCACGTTCCCAGTCCGTTGAAATTTTTCAAACAGATCCTTTATTGTATCGCTTTTCGGTCCTTTGGTTACATTAAACCTCCGTTGAAAACTTCGTCTTGTTGCAACAACACTGTGTTCTAGGCGGTGGAATTCCAACACCAGAAAAATCCTCTGTTCTAAGGAATAAACCATGTTGTCCACAGCACACTTGCACGTTGTGAACAGCACACGCTTACAGCAGAAAGACGACGTACAGAATGGCGCACCCACAGACTGCGTTGTCTTCTATATCTTTCACATCACTTGCAGCGCCATCTGTTGTTGAAAATTGTATTTACTGTAATTTCGAAAGTTTGTCCGCCTGAAAATGTACTGTTGTCCCAAGCATATTGCAACAAACGGTGTATTTCTATCGCTGCTCGTTTAGTTTTTATTGCCGTTTCAAATATACCGGTCATTTTTGAAACACCCTGTAGTAGCGAACTTTACGCTTTAGCTATAAAAAGTATACGTAAATATTAGTAGTAAACCGAAAAGGTTATCACATATGGAACGTTAATTTATCGGAATTAAAACGTAGTATCGAAAAAAATCACATCATCTGTAGTGCGAAAGCCGATAAACAATAAGGGCTAAATATAAAACATGTATTGTAAAGAGACCGACACTGACGTTGAAAAACATACTTGAGCTATGTGGAAACTGTAGCGCGCAGTTAAAAAAATATGTATGTATTAGTAGCGAATCGAAACAGTTATCACAAAAAGAACTTTAACCATTTATCTTAAAAAATCATTAAAGTTGTAGAGGGGACACTACAAACTCTGCCAATTAAAAACTATATCTGATGTAAACCAAACAAAAACTGATAGACTGACAAAGTGTGTTATCTCCCGACAGTAATTCTTTTTTTATACACAGAAGACATTAAAAGTACTATTTTCATCGTAACCGTCGAAAATATATCAACAAATAAAGAAATGCAGTCAAAACTACGTGCCAAGGACTGACGTCACGGCAATCACTACCATTACGGCATTGCCAAAGCTACGTTTTGTATCGCCAATTCCTCTCAATACTAATGTCCACCGAAAAGCTTGAATCTGCATTACATCCCCCCTACGTAAGCATTTAAATAAAAACACCCACCTTAAGCTAACTATAGTTACATAGTTAATGCACAACGGTGTGACTAAAATCACCAGCTCATACCTCAGGCGATGATGTTTCTCTCTTCCAGAGCTCGAGCCGTCGGTCAGTATGTAGCTCCCTCAAACTTTGCAAACGTTCCTTTCTTGTAGTGTAAACTAAGTACTCACAAAATATAGCGCACTGTTCAATTTCCCCGCTATTACAGAGCAACGGTTACGGATGAACAAAAGACGTTATCGACAGCTTCCACCGAAAGAATGCTACGCAACGGCTCCAGCCGCTTCGGGATATTACGCATTGTTGAGGCCCTTCCCTCCGATCAACATTGAACAGCAAAGCCGACAACTACGGACTACTCCACACTGCTATACTGATTATATGATACATGCGTCGTACAAACGAAATATTTTTGAATGATAAAGTAAATAAGGAACTAAATACCATTCGGAAGAAAAACAATTGTTTTAAGATCTGAGTTTACACCCTCCAGCGCAGTCCTCGATTTTTCACCTAATGACAGCAGTTGCATAGCTGGGTGTTATGTGCAGGGATTACGCTTCTAGTGACTGTGCTGGCACCTATAGTTAGGCCAGTGTACTACATACCTGCAACTGTAATGACGGGTCAAACGGCGCACCATGAATGATGGGAAAAAATAAAGTGTAAATCCAAATGAAACGTCCCTCGTATAAAGGGACGAGTGTACTTCTTTAGCAGAAGCTGTGACTGAGCATTTCTAGTCCCAAGATTTCCTTCTTTCCAAAAATTACCATGCACAGATGACTGTGAAAAAACATACATCTCCCAGCACGGTTTCCTCCATCTAATATTCTGATAGACGTCTAATGAAAAATTTTTATTACTGTCCATAAATAAGATATAAAATTACACTGAATGCTACAGCCTTGCCATCAGTCTACTATCAATCACAGCGTTTGGAAAGCAAGAATGAAACAAAGCTTCGTTTCACACAGTGACGTTCTATTTCGTCAACTCTCGGGGTGCACAACCATTCTTCGCAAATTAGCACGTCATTGTCTTTTCCCATAGTATAATCGAGCGATACTTTTCTTATACTTCTCACAACGGTAAGACCTGGACGAGGAGCTTAGAAATCTGACACGAGTTAGCGGAATGCAACTCCTAATCGGTCATTCCAGTTTAATAACCTTGCTTTAACTTAATGATTTCATGCTTATACAAAGGGCGTTCAAAAAGTTTTGCACAGTCGTCTCTATTTTTCTTTTTTTTCTTTTTTTCTTGCATGAGGAGCATAAAATTGTTTGTGAACATACTTGGAACATTTAGCTATAAGTTGGTATGTAAAGGAATTTTCCTTTATTTACAGTGAGCCATAATGGACCGTGAAGTAGATGTAAAGTTGCGACAACGGTTGGTGACGGAGTTACTCCTGAAGATCGGCGATGACTCTGCCACGCCGATTCATAGGAAGCTCCTCCCTGTTTATGGGGAGGATCGTAGCAGTGTCCAGCGGTGGTTGTAGAGGTTCAAAAAAAGTGATTTCTCTCTACTGGACAACCCACGATGCGCTGGACCATCGACGGCAGTGAATGATGTGAATAAGGAGACCATTGGTCAAATCATCCAAAATGACATGTGTGACGACACGACAGCTTGCTGAAATGACTCGTTTATCATTGCATAGTGTGGTACAGTCAGTAGGGTACAGAGAAATCTGTGCACGTTGGGTGCCTAGATTATTGACAAGAAAAATGAAAACGATGAGGAAGAATGTGTGCGAGGGTCTCATGAAGACCTTTACTGAAAAGTGGAAACAGTGTTTTGACGTCGTCATTATCCAGGATGAGACATGTTGTTTTTGTCCGAAGCTGAGAGAAAAACCCAATCCATGGAGTGGCGTCATCCAGGTTCCCCTCGGAGAAAGAAACCAAGACTTTCACAAACAACAGGCCAAAAGATGATGGCCTCTTTCTTCTGGTATCAATGCGGTGTCATTTTCATTGACTTTTTGGAAACTATGGCCCACAGACCACAGCTTCAGGATCAGCTCATCGGACTACACCATGACAATGATAAACCACATACGGCCCTTATGACGCAGGAGAAAATCAGGAAAATTGGTTAGAAAGTTGTTCCTCATGCTCCCTACAGTCCGGACTTGGCACCATCTGATTTTCCCCTCTTTGGTCGTCTGAAGGCCCACCTGTGCGGTAAAACATTTGATAGTGAGAAAGACCTTATTTCCTGTGTCAAGCGATGGCGTAGAAAGTCACTCCCCAGAATTATACCAAATTGCATTTACATCATGTAAAATGTTGGGTCAGATGCGTCACAGCTGATGCAGGCTACATTGAGTAGGTTCAATGTATCAATGTATGGCTAAATGTTCCAAGTATGTTCACAAAATATTTCATTCTCCTCCTGCAAAAAATAACAACCATTGTCCAAAACTTTTTGACGCCCTTTGTATCTTTCTTTACTTTTGACTAATTCCTCACTTACACAGCAAGTAGTCCAAAATTCTATGATAAATCATCTCGCAGCATTCAAAACATCGGTCTGTTGAAAAGGGAAGGGGTTCATTAGTTTAAACTTTCTGTTCCCTTCCCCAAAGCGGCAACACTGACCTTTGGAACTGTTGTGTCGTACTAAAAATGTTTAAGAGGCAATTATTAATTTCCTGAAAAGTTTTTATCAGTTTGATGTTAACACTGTACGTCACACAGCTTCGCAAAGCGATATTGACAGTGACGTCAGAGGAAACATTCACATTAAAATAACAGTTAGTAGGGAAGACTTGGAAATGGTGGTCACTTCTGAAACATCCATATTATTCTTATAAATGGAAAGATATTTTGATGATCCCACTTCATTTACGTAAAGAATCGTGTTGTCGTCAAAACAGAACTTTCAAATATTTCTTGTAAATTTTACCAGTTAAAAAGAATTGATAAATGTGAAGCGTACACTGGCATACCCCACATCTTGGGGTAATGGCATTCAGTAGCATTCAACGTCATGTTCATTACATCAGTTAGGTAATGCCGTTAAACTGCTTTATTTATTTTACATGGAAGGCTACAATATGATTATTACTAAATCATCAAGTTATGCGATGTTATGTAAGAAAAAAGTTTTCTATCAGATTTAATTTTAATGAAATTCTTCTGTGCACGTGACCGTGTCATGGTGCTATAAAACCAACGACGTTGCGACTACGCCCAACAGAGTTTCGTTGACGTGTACTTCAGCTAAAGAGCGCATTTACGATATGATGTCTTTGTGTCCTATCGCACGAGTCACATCTGTAACCATCCAGCACGGTGAAACTGGCTACATGCTGGATGGGCCCACATTCCGCAAAACATGCGCTGAAATAATATATTTCTCCGCATATTCCAACTCTTCAAAGCAAAAACAAACTGCCCCATTTTCTTCTGAATCGTCACTGTCAGATACGCCTGGTTTCACACGGTATTTCTCCCGTTTTACTTCTTCCACTTTGTTTTTTTATTCTTTTCTTCTTCTGTTTTATTATTTTAAGTTTTTCCTTAGTTGATGTAGTTTTGAACAGGTCGAACTGATGTTTAGATCTTGACACTTTTGAGTTACTTTTTATACCCAAGTGCTGCAATCAAACAATGGTGAAACTACTTCTACTGGAATTGCTAGACAGCAACTGGGTTATTTTTTTAAAAACTTTACTTGAGACAAGAGACTAGTCTGAAGTTTTATAGTTGGGATTTTGATATTACCAGTGGTGCATTATTAAGCCTACATGAGATGTTTGCAGAAGCATCAATGGCAATTTGGAGGTCACTGTTAATGTTTCAGGACTGAAAGAGTAGATCTCAGTTATTTACACAATCTTGGGCTGTTAGATTTTTTACCGGTATGTTCGATCAACACGTGACTATTATGGATATGATGTGTGAACTTAGCTGGGAATCCCTGGAGGGAAGACAGAGTTCTTTTCGCGAATCTCTATCGTGATAGTTTTAGAACCGATATATCTGCGACTGACAACAAAACGGTCCTAGTGTCTACTGCCAAAATATTATGACCACTTACCTAACAACCCGTATGTCCACCTTTGGCACACATAACAGCGGCGAAGAGTCGTGGTATGGAAACTATAAGGCTTTGGTAGACCGCTGGAGGGAGTTGGCACTATATCTACACATACAAGTGACCTAATTCCCGTAAACTCCGGGGATGGAGGCGATGAGGTCTGACGCCACGTTCAATAACATCCCATATGTGTTCGATCAGGTTCCGATCTGGCAGGTTTGGGAGCCAGCACATCAACTGGAACTCGCCACTGTGTTCCTTGAATCAATCCATCCCACTCTTGGCCTTGTGATGTGGTGCATTATCTTGTTGAAAACTGCCCTTGCCGTCTGGAAACGTGATCGTCACGAAAGGGTGTACGTGGTGGTAAGATCTTATGGGACCAAACTGCTGAGGCCATCGGTCCCAAAGCTTACACACTAGTTTCTGTAACTTAAACTAACTTACGCTACGACCGCGTGGGATTAGCCGAGCGGTCTCAGCCGCTGCAGTCAGGGACTGTGCGGCTGGTCCCGGTGGAGCTTCGAGTCCTCACTCGGGCATAGGTGTGTGTGTTCGTCCTTAGGATAATTTAGGTTAACTAGTGTGTAAGCTTAGGGACTGATAACCTTAGCAGTTAAGTCCCATAAGATTTCACACACATTTGAACATTTTCTTACGCTACGGACAACACACACACCCATGCCCGAGGGAGGACTCGAACCTCCAACGAGAGGAGCCGCGCGAACCGTGACAGGACGCCCTAGACCGTGCTGCTTGTTAACGTGGTGTGCAACCAGTGTACGATACTCTTGGGCCCTCAAGGGGCTTTTCTCGAGCTCCACTGGATCCATAGATGCCCATGGAAGTGCTCCCCAGAGCATAATGGAGCCACCGCCATCTTGTCTCCGCCCCATAGCACGAGTGCCAAGGAGCTGTTCCCCTGGAAGACGACAGATTCGCACACTCCCCAGCATTATGAAGATGATAACGGGATTCATTAGACCATGCAACGCTCTGCCATGGTGCCAATGTCGAGTGCCAATGCTCACGTGCCCATTGAAGCCGTAGTTGGCGATGTAGTGTGTTAACATTGGCACATGCGTGGGTCATCGGCTGCGGAAACCCAGCGTTATGAGTGTTCGGTGCACGGCTTTTCAATCACACTTGTACTCTGCCCAGCGTTGAAGTCTGATGTTAGATTCGTCACAGTGCGCCACCTGATCTGTTTTACCAGTCTGCGCAGCCTACGACGTTCGACATGTGCAATAAGGAGTGGCCGCCCAACCCAACGACGTCTGGAAGTGGTTTCACATTCGCTTCTTCACGCGGTGAAGACTCACCACAGCACTCTTCGAATATCCGACAACTCGTGTAGTTTCCAAAACGCTCGTGCCGAGCCTCTGGGCCATCACATCTTCCCTCGGTCAAACTTATATAGATCTCGCGCGTTTCCCATTCTACACTGGACAGCATACTCACTGATTACGTGCATCGTGCATGTGTCTGACTAGCAGGCATTCCTCTCTAGGCGACGCAGTTATCAACCGGACGGGTTTATGTCGGTAGTAGGTCGGTGGTCATAATATCCTGGCTGATCAATGTAGATACTGTCCCCCTTGTGCCGTACCTTAGCTTGCAAGGTACGAATATAGATGTAAAATATCGGCGAGCGTGAAATAGGTCTTACATTTTAAGACAAGACCACATTGCCTTTGAAACGCAACCTTTAGTATTCTGAAGTCCTCCTTAGTTGCTAATAAGAGATGATTTATTGACAGTTTTCATATGCGGCTGTAATTGTTCCTAGATGCACACAGTTTTATCAGCTGTTCTAACGCGATTTATAAACCTGTGAAACACAGACAGATGAGATGTTTTAAGGTCTGGTAATGTTAATGAGGAAAAAAACTGACCAGCATTGCCTCATGTCAGTTACCGCTATTAGCCCTACAGCTTCCGATATTTTTGTATCATTCACACAAACTTTGTAATTATGTAATAGGCGTATTTAAACTGTTTTAGCATGTAATTATCTGAACTGTTTCTTATTTAAATTGTTTTGTTAATTAAATTGCATTGTGTATTATTGAGAAAGAGCGGGAAACCACGCATAGATACATTTTGAGAAAGAGCGGGAAACAGCGCGCAGTAATACATCTGTAATGGTAGCAGGGATTGTCTGCACCAAAAACCATTGTTGGCGGCGAGACCGCACTTTTGTAGCATTGAGCGTTGGAAGCGAGCAGTTGCGAGTAAGATGTGAGACGAGGCACTCGTAGCTAGCGAGACATGAGAGGAGGTCGCTGTAAGCGAGGTATGAATTAACACTTTGAAAGAAGCGGTGTGCTCGCCAGCCACTCGCTATATGTAGCGCAATGCTGGTTTTTAAGAATTTTTGTAAAGAACTATGCCCCTTGTAATTGTTTGTCAAGATCGTTCTCAGAATATAGTTATGTAATTTTGATGGAAAATTAGGTATGTAGCGCAACGCTACTTTTTAAGAATTTTTGTAAAGAACTATACCCCTTGTAATTGTTTGTCAAGATCGTTCTCAGAATATAGTTAAATTCTACCAGATTAAATGCATTAAGAATTTTCTATCCCAAAATCATTCACGTAAATGCTTTACGGAATTTATTGTTATCTTAAAAGAAAAGTCTAAACTGAGCTTCAGCTTTTATCAAATCTAAATTAACATCAACTTAAAGAATTCCAGTCACAAAGTATTATGAAACTCCACCAGCAGCTTATAATTATGTTAAAGAGAAGTAAGTATATTCATTCCACAGTTTGCTGTAGCAGTCAGATGGCGATCCAGTATAAATAATAAAAGGTAAGAATCAGTCTTAATAATTTCAGGTAACGACAGAGGGCCACGGCGACAACACGTTTTATGTTTCGTCGTAATAATCAGCAGGTAGTCTCGACAGAGCAGCAGTTAAAAGATTTTAAGAGACGCAGCGTTCAGTCAGCAAGCAAACGTTCATCCAATATTAGACGGGAAGGTTTCACTTAACAAAACAATTTAAATAAGAAACAGTTCAGATAATTACATGCTAAAACAGTTTAAATACGCCCATTACATAATTACATATGCCGCTACTCGGCTTTCTTAAAATTTTACTACTTATGTTGAGTCCATATGACTCAACAACGTAGTAAAATTTTAAGAAAGCCGAGTAGCGGCATATGTAATTATGTATTGGCGTATTTAAACTGTTTTAGCATGTAATTATCTGAACTGTTTCTTATTTAAATTGTTTTGTTAATTAAATTGCATTGTGTATTATTGAGAAAGAGCGGGAAACCGCGCATAGATACATTTTGAGAAAGAGCGGGAAACAGCGCGCAGTAATACATCTGTAATGGTAGCAGGGATTGTCTGCACCAAAAACCATTGTTGGCGGCGAGACCGCACTTTTGTAGCATTGAGCGTTGGAAGCGAGCAGTTGCGAGTAAGATGTGAGACGAGGCAGTCGTAGCTAGCGAGACATGAGAGGAGGTCGCTGTAAGCGAGGTATGAATTAACACTTTGAAAGAAGCGGTGTGCTCGCCAGCCACTCGCTATATGTAGCGCAATGCTAGTTTTTAAGAATTTTTGTAAAGAACTATGCCCCTTGTAATTGTTTGTCAAGATCGTTCTCAGAATATAGTTATGTAATTTTGATGGAAAATTAGGTATGTAGCGCAACGCTACTTTTTAAGAATTTTTGTAAAGAACTATACCCCTTGTAATTGTTTGTCAAGATCGTTCTCAGAATATAGTTAACTTCTACCAGATTAAATGCATTAAGAATTTTCTATCCCAAAATCATTCACGTAAATGTTTTACGGAATTTATTGTTATCTTAAAAGAAAAGTCTAAACTGAGCTTCAGCTTTTATCAAATCTAAATTAACTTCAACTTAAAGAATTCCAGTCACAAAGTATTATGAAACTCCACCAGCAGCTTATAATTATGTTAAAGAGAAGTAAGTATATTCATTCCACAGTTTGCTGTAGCAGTCAGATGGCGATCCAGTATAAATAATTAAAGGTAAGAATCAGTCTTAATAATTTCAGGTAACGACTGAGGGCCACGGCGACAACACATTTTATGTTTCGTCGTAATAATCAGCAGGTAGTCTTGACAGAGCAGCAGTTAAAAGATTTTAAGAGACGCAGCGTTCAGTCAGCAAGCAAACGTTCATCCAATATTAGACGGGAAGGTTTCAACTTACGAAGTATTGTGCAATAAAAGCAAATATAGTGCTGAATATGTACTTACTACAGTTGGATTCACGGTAGTTGGAATTATTGTCTCAGTGAAATTATGAACACTCACCTGGGTTTAAAAAACTGTTGTTTCTTAGATGAAAACTTTCGGACTGCAACCTCACTACTCTACAATTGGAGAGTCTGCCAATATCGATGCTTCATCACCAGCAGTTCCCAAAAAACGGCGACTAGGTAGTTGCACCAAGTAGAATGCTACTACAGCATAACAAGATCGTTTAAACTCAAGTGATCATTATAGTCTTCGGTCCAGTCTCCCATCTGGCTGTGCTGAACAGAACTGCAAGTAGCCCGCCGGAGTGGCCGAGCGGTTCTAGGCGCTTCAGTCTGAAACCGCGCGACCGCTACGGTCGCAGGTTCGAATCCTGCCTCGGGAATGGATGTGTGTGATGTCCTTAGGTTAGTTAAGTTTAAGTAGTTCGAAGTTCTAGGGGACTGATGACCTCAGAAGTTGAGTCCGATAGAGCTCAGAGCCATTTGAACCATTTGAACTGCAAGTATAATCTGTCCTAAAGGAATAAGAGTTAAAATCAAGCGGATTTATGAGAATCATAAGAAGAGTGCTCTGAGACTTCCTTATGGTCCGAATTGGTTCCTTGTTGCTTATTGACTTAAACGTCTTACTACTCATAGCAACAGCAACACAACTGTTGTAAGTTACGGCCAGGCTCACTGTACGTATTACTATAATAAATAATGGTTTTACACATTTTCTTAGATATCCCTGCTGTCTTCTATTGTACGATGAGGTAAGTAGGTGGGACCATACAAAACTGCTTCTCTTTTGTTTCTACCGGCATTTCGTACAAAGACGACTTCATGTATGAAATAATAACAGCGTGCACATACGGTTCGTTATATATACGGTGTACCATTCATTTTGGCGACCTGTGGCTACTTCTTGTCCAGAGCGAAATAAAAAATATTTCAAGAAAATGTTTTTAAGCATTAACAAGCATGATCGCCTTTCTTATAAAATTAGTCGTCATAAAGACGTGAACAGCAGTACGTCTTTTTTAAATAGCTCCTTGTATTTACTATTCGTAATCCATTTCCTTCCCTGAACACGTGTCCAAAAATGAATCACAATGTGCCATTCACGTACACATGGCCTCATTAAAAACGTTACACAAAATTATCTTTGATTCCTATATAATAGCACACTGTCGTCGTACCTGGGGTACCACTACTGAAGCTAGGAACACAGGGAAAATGTATTTCTATTTTTTTCCTATAGCAAGAGTGCTGTGTGCCAAGTAATTCACAATTGTGCAAATGTGGATTGACTTCGTTCCAATTGAGTAACAAGAATATTTTTCATTTAATTTCTTTCAATGGACTGCGTGTCCTCCACTGGCCTGGCTTCGTATCTTCGCGACCGTTAAAGTTTGAAACATTTCAAGTGCGATACTATAATTCGCCCCCAACCCCCCCATGAACCATGGACCTTGCCGTTGGTGGGGAGGCTTGCGTGCCTCAGCGATACAGATAGCCGTACCGTAGGTGCAACCACAACGGAGGGGTATCTGTTGAGAGGCCAGACAAACGTGTGGTTCCTGAAGAGGGGCAGCAGCCTTTTCAGTTGTTGCAGGGGCAACAGTCTGGATGATTGACTGATCTGGCCTTCTACCAATAACCAAAACGGCCTTGCTGTGCTGGTACTGCGAACGGCTGAAAGCAAGGGGAAACTACGGCCGTTATTATTCCCGAGGGCATGCAGCTTTACTGTATGATTAAATGATGATGGCGTCCTCTTGGGTAAAATATTCCGGAGGTAAAATAGTCCCCCATTCGGATCTCCGGGCGGGGACTACTCAAGAGGATGCCGTTATCAGGAGAAAGAAAACAGGCGTTCTACGGATCGGAGCTTGGAATGTCAGATCCCTTAATCGGGCAGGTAGGTTAGAAAATTTAAAAAGGGAAATGGATATGTTAAAGTTAGATATAATGGGAATTAGTGAAGTTCGGTGGCAGGAGGAACAAGACTTCTGGTCAGGTGACTACAGGGTTATAAACACAAAATCAAATAGGGGTAATGCAGGAGTAGGTTTAATAATGAATAGGAAAATAGGAATGCGGATAAGCTACTACAAACAGCATAGTGAACGCATTATTGTGGCCAAGATAGATACGAAGCCCACACCTACTACAGTAGTACAAGTTTATATGCCAACTAGCTCTGCAGATGATGAAGACATTGAAGAAATGTATGATGAAATAAATGAAATTATTCAGATAGTGAAGGGAGACGAAAATTTAATAGTCATGGGTGACTGGAATTCGAGTGAAGGAAAAGGGAGAGAAGGAAACGTAGTAGGTGAATATGGATTGGGGCTAAGAAATGAAAGAGGAAGCCGCCTGGCAGAATTTTGCACAGAGCACAACTTAATCATAGCTAACACTTGGTTTCAAAATCATGAAAGGAGGTTGTATACAAGGAAGAACCCTGGAAATACTAAAAGGTATCAGATAGATTATATAATGGTAAGGCAGAGATTTAGGAACCAGGTTTAAACTGTAAGACATTTCCAGGGGCAGATGTGAACTCTGACCACAGTCTATTGGTTATGAACTGTAGATTAAAACTGAAGAAACTGCAAAAAGGTGGGAATTTAAGGAGATGGGACCTGGATAAACTGAAAGAACTAGAGGTTGTTCAGAGTTTCACGGAGAGCATAAGGGAACACTTGACAGAAACAGGGGAAAGAAATACAGTAGAAGAAGAATGGGTAGCTTTGAGGGATGAAGTAGTGAAGGCAGCAGAGGATCAAGTAGGTAAAAAGACGAGGGCTAGTAGAAATCCTTGGGTAACAGAAGAAATATTGAATTTAATTGATGAAAGGAGAAAATACAAAAATGCAGTAAATGAAGCAGGCAGAAAGGAATACAGACGTCTCAAAAATAAGATCGACAGGAAGTGCAAAATGGCGAAGCAGGGATGGCTAGAGGACAGATGTAAGGATGTAGAGGCTTATCTCACTAGGGGTAAGATAGATACTACCTACAGGAAAATTAAAGAGACCGTTGGAGAAAAGAGGACCACTTGTACGAATATCAAGAGCTCAGATGGTAACCCAGTTCTAAGCAATGAAAGGAAAGCAGAAAGGTGGAAGGAGTATATAGAGGGTCTATACAAGGGCGATGTACTTGAGGACAATATTATGGAAATGGAAGAGGATGTAGATGAAGATGAAATGGGAGATACGATACTGCGTGTAGAGTTTGACAGATCACTGAAAGACCTGAGTCGAAACAAGGCCCAAGGAGTAGACAACATTCCATTGGAACTACTGACTTCCTTGGGAGAGCCAGTCCTGACGAAACTGTACCATCTGGTGAGCAAGATGTATGAAACAGGCGAAATACCCTCAGACTTCAAGAAGAATATAATAATTCCAATCTCAAAGAAAGCAGGTGTTGACAGATGTGAAAATTACCGAACTATCAGTTTAATCAGCTGCAAAATACTAACTCGAATTCTTTACAGACGAATGGAAAAACTAGTAGAAGCCGACCTCGGGGAAGATCAGTTTGGATTCCGTAGAAATATTGGAACACGTGAGGCAATACTGACTTTACGACTTATCCTAGAAGCTAGATTAAGGAAAGGCAAACCTACGTTTCTAGCATTTGTAGACTTAGAGAAAGCTTTTGACAATGTTGACTGGAATACTCGCTTTCAAATTCTAAAGGTGTCAGGGGTAAAATACAGGGAGCGAAAGGCTATTTTCAATTTGTACAGAAACCAGATGACAGTTATAAGAGTCGAGGGACATGAAAGGGAAGCAGTGGTTGGGAAGGGAGTAAGACAGGATTGCAGCCTCTCCCCGATGTTATTCAATCTGTATATTGAGCAAGCAGTAAAGGAAATAAAAGAAAAATTCGGAGTAGGTACTAAAATCCATGGAGAAGAAATAAAAACTTTGAGGTTCGCCGATGACATTGTAATTCTGTCAGAGACAGCAAAGGACTTGGAAGAGCAGTTGAACGGAATGGACAGTGTCTTGAAAGGAGGATATAAGATGAACATCAACAAAAGCAAAACGAGAATAATGGAATGTAGTCGAATTAAGACCGGTGATGCTGAGGGAATTACAGTAGATTAGGAAATGAGACACTTAATGTAGTAAAGGAGTTTTGCTATTTGGGGAGCAAAATAACTGATGATGGTCGAAGTAGAGAGGATATAAAATGTAGACTGGCAATGGCAAGGAAAGCGTTTCTGAAGAAGAGAAATTTGTTAACATCGAGTGTTGATTTAAGTGTCAGGAAGTCATTTCTGAAAGTATTTGTATGGAGTGTAGCTATGTATGGAAGTGAAACATGGACGATAAATAGTTTGGACAAGAAGAGAATAGAAGCTTTCGAAATGTGGTGCTACAGAAGAATGCTGAAGATTAGATGGGTAGATCACATAACTAATGAGGAAGTATTGAATAGGATTGGGGAGAAGAGAAGTTTGTGGCACAACTTGACCAGAAGAAGGGATCGGTTGGTAGGACATGTTCTGAGGCATCAAGGGATCACAAATTTAGCATTGGAGGGCAGCGTGAAGGGTAAAAATCGTAGAGGGAGACCAAGAGATGAATGCACTAAGCAGATTCAGAAGGATGTAGGTTGCAGTAGGTACTGGGAGATGAAGAAGCTTGCACAGGATAGAGTAGCATGGAGAGCTGCATCAAACCAGTCTCAGGACTGAAGACAACAACAACAACTATAATTCGCCTTTTAATTAAGTAAAGTGCAGGTTCTAAACAATTATTATAATTCGTTGTTATCTTGGTGACATGGTCGCAATGGCGGCTACGTGAAGTTCGCCCAGTCCGGTTATTGCCGTATTTCCACTCGGTAGGTCTCGCGGTTCAAGGCGCACAGTCCGGAACCGTGCGACTGCTACGGTCGCAGGTTCGAATCCTGCCTCGGGCATGGATGTGTGTGATGTCCTTAGGTTAGTTAGGTTTAAGTAGTTCTAAGTTCTAGGGGACTAATGACCACAGCAGTTGAGTCCCATAGTGCTCAGAGCCATTTGAACCATTTTTTCCACTCGGTAATCTGTTAATAACATAAAACAGACATTAATATTAAGAAATAATAAAACGAAAGTCATTAACGGTATAAAATAGGTAATTATTTCCCAATACATTTAGAAGGAGGAAAGGAAACGAAGCAAGTGATAAAATAACAAATATAGACAAATGATAAGCACCACTTCACAAAGATGTAATTTATAAACCCTTCTCCACATTTTGGAAAACTATGAATTCAGCGACTCAGAATATAATAATTATACTTGGTAAAAGTAATTTTAATAGCCCAGGAAAAACAACAAAAGATACTGATATGTCTTTATACAGTCCGCTTTGATTCAAACAAGGGAATAATGTTTACCTTACTAAATCAAACTTAAAAGTCTTTCACTAATGTCAAATGTTCAGGAATGATAAATACTAAGTACCCTGAATAGAGCAAAAGTTTGAATGAGAGTACATCCATAGGTAGAAATAAAGTTTTCACTATTCTTATAATCGGACACACATGGATTAAAGATAAGATTGCCTTTCAATTTGTTCACTACGATCAACAGTTTTAAATTTTATAAAGGGACAACAGTTGGGTAACTGCCACAGAGAATAATTTTTCATTACACTCAGTTCTTCTAGGCATTTAACACATAAAACTGAAACGCAAATCATTAAATTTCGCTTATGTTGTATTTTTTTCTTTAAGGGGGGGAGGGGGGGCAGAATGCCAAACCGGCCGACTTGAAACAGGAGAGGCACCACAGGACATTTTAATTTCCACTGTCTATACTTTTACAAATAAATTCATAAAACTTTGTCAACATGACGAGGAAGGATTCAAGATTCACACTCATAGCAGTGGAAGTTCAAAAACACAATAAAATAACTTATTTTTACATGTGAAATATCATCATTTTTTCACTTACTGTTGACTACATTTCTTGCTATAGGTATACTGTTCTTCCGCGAATTTTGCATAACATATAAACCCTACTTCCAGGTGTATGAACCTCTACAATTTTCCAAATCTATTAAAAATTGTGGTAAAAATTGAGATAATTAATTATAAAATTTGAGTTTTTTCTAAACATGAAGTTTAAAATGTATCAGCTCATTCATTTTTTAATAAATTAAATAAATTCTAGAGCTTCATACTCCTGTAAGTATGGTTTGTATGCTATGCAAAATTCATGTAAGAATCTCTCTTACTTATAAAGGAAAGTGTACCTATAGCAACAAATGCAGGGAAAAAAATGATGATATTTCACTTGTGAAAATTATTGTTTTATGTTTTTGAACTTCCACTGCTATGATTGTGAATCCTTCCTGCTTATGCTGATAAAGTTTTATGAATTTATTTGTAAAAGTATGGACAGTGGAAATTAAAGCGTCCTGAGCTGCCTGTCCAGCTCCAAGTCGGCCCTTTTGACGACCTAACCCCCTTAAAAGGCTCGGATGAAGTTGTTTATCAGTGTTTTAATTAAGAGTCTCAGCTGGAGGGGACTGGTGACGTGGGTATTCCACGCGACCCACCAGGTGCAGGACTGCAGACGCGACGTCGTGCTGCCCGGGACCATCCTGCAAAGTTACTCGGAATTAGTGAACCGGATACCTATTAGGTGAGGATTCCATACAGGTTATGACGACGTTCATATTCGGTGGATTACTTGAAAAAGTAGGCAGACTCGTATTAGAATAGCTGCGCTCATGAAATATCTACGTGTGCGTCAATAAAAACTTATATTAGGGTGCAGTTTTCTCTTCATCTGGTAATAATCGTTGTTACTTGCATCAGGATTGACTAGGTTAGTGCTTAAGCTCGTAGAGTTTTTGTTTTGCATGTTGGGATTTCCCTTGCTATGGGTTTATTTACTGATTGTCATTTTTTATTTGTAGTACACTGTTGCTATTACAGTTTGCATGTTGTTATTTCGTCACTTGGAGATAGTGAGTGGAGATTTGGACGCTACAAAATGGAGTAAGTAAAAATTTCCGACATATTTTTCTTTTTGAGTTCATTACAGGGGTGAGAGCAGCGGAGGCAGCCAGGAACTGCGATGTTTGTTGTGTTTCTAGTTGTTACTGTGCTCTAGGTAGTCTTTGATTAAATCGTCGTTTGTCCGTTTTGTTTTGTATTAGCGACTATTTTCGGTGTAAAAGTAAATACTGAATTACACTATAAAATGTCGAACAGGTCATATCCTAGAGTATTTGCAAAAAGGAAAAAAGCTGCGCATCAGAATGAAGTAATTGAAAAGGTACCAAACTTAACAGCATATTTTACTACTACTACTATTACTACTGGAGAAACTTCTTTAAGTAGCAATCAAATAATAAATTTACCACATGATGTGTCGTGTCGATAACAAATTGCGGGAGTTTCTGAATGTTCACGTTCTACACTAATTTCAGATTTCTACCAATTTAGGAAAAGAGATTGAATCAGAAAGCGGTCCCTAAGACGAATGTGCAACAACTTTGGTGACATCACCAATACCGAGAACTGTCAGTTGAACAACAGTTTTCCAACCCAGAAGCAATATCACACTATCCCGCTGTTTATTTTCATGAACATTTTACAGGCTCAGACCCCAAAATTTTCATTCATGAGGGACCTGTATATTTCCAAATCAAAAATTACGACTTTTCCAAGGCATCCAGAACCTACAAAGATGGTAATAAATTAGTAACCAGGTATTTCAACAAAGCATTATTTATTCTCGAATTAAAGAACAATGAAAGCGTCGAAAGAAAATGGTTGTAGCACTCGCCTTCAAAAAACTCTGTACTTGTTTTTCGTGCTGCTTATTTAACCCTTCTGATGTAAATCTATGCTCTACAAGTGGAAGTAATGATTGGAAGCACAATAATGAAATAATGTTAAGACATTAAAACAGCCCAGCACTTAGGCAATCTATGATGACTTATCTGTCACGAAGTAAAGCCGGTTATCAAGCTGATTATCTCAACATCAAAAAGGAGAGGATTACTGGAGAAATGTACTTAAACTGATTGTAGCTGTTGTAAAATTTTTGGCATCGGGAGCCCTTCCACTTCACGGTGACAATGAAACCCTAGGATCTCTCATCAATGGAAATTAATTGAGATGTGATGAATTATTGAGTGAATTCGATCCATTTCTTGCACATCACTTACAAACTTTTGGGAATCCTCGACAAGGTAATACTTCTTATTTATCAACGAATATCTGTAATGAGTTTATTGGTGTAATGGGAAAACAGAGCCTAAAAGAATTATAAATGAAGTTAAATTAGCAAAATATTTTTCCATTAGTGTTGAAAGTAGGCTCGATCTGTCTCATGTGTTCCTGTTGAAAAGTTCGTGAAATTTATACCTATTAAAGACGATAAATCCGACTATTTAGCGAAAACCGTCTTGAATTCTTTGGAGAATCATGAAATTCCCATAAAAATTGGACAGGACAAAGCTAGGACAATGCTTCAAATATGTAGGGGAAGTATATTGCTCTACAAGCAAGAATCGAGGAGAAATGTGGATTTGCACCTTTGTACCATGTGCAGGACATTCACTGAACTTGGTAGGTGTCCAAGCTACTGAGTGTGTATCAGAGGCAACAAAGTTTTTTGAAATGGTTCAGAAAGTGTACAAATTTTTGTCAAGCTCTACCCACCGATGGAATATACTGACAGAACATTTAGGTTCAAAAAAAAAGTTGTTAAAAGTGTTTCACAAACCAGATGGTCAGCCTGAGCTGATGCAGTAAGCACCTTGCATTAACGTCGTAAAGAAATTGTAGAAACTTTCACGTCCATCGCAGGAGATATAGAACAGGAAAGAGAAACTAGAGACAAAGCCCTTAGTCTGTCCTTAAAAATGGGAAAGTTAGAAATTTATTATACTAACGGAAATTTAGAGTTATGTATTGGAAAGAACAGGCAAAATAAGTAATTATCTTCAGAAAGAAACAGTAACACTACACCTTGCAACTAATGTATTCGTTTCACTTCATGATTTTGTCATTAACCTCATCGCCCGCCAAAGAAGGAAACCCGGACTCTGACTACAAGGACCTATCTCAAAGAACATAACGTAGAAGCTCACGCCAGAGTTTTTTTGATGGCTCTGCACCGTCAGTCCAACTGAATGGAAAAGATAAATTTAAAGTAGAAATCTTTCTTTTTGTAATTGATACTCTGAGCGGTCATCTAAAACAGCGATTAAGTTCGTATGAAAACAGTAGTCAACGTTTTGGTTTATTTTTTCGCTTGAAAATTCTGAATTCCGAGAGCTGAGACAAAGTTGAAAATTTATTATGTTCAAATTTATTATGAAGATGTTAATGAGCAAGAGTTGGGAACAGAATGTCAGCATTTAACAGAATTGTTCATAGGAAAAATGGAGAAACTAATAGTATATTGGAAATATATCATATTTTGAAAGAAAACAAAATTGAAGACACAGTTCCACGTATAGTAATCACATTGAGAATCTTTTTAAGCATAATGATAACAAACTGCAGTGCGAACGCACCTTCTCCAAATTGAAGAGAATAAAAAATGAATTAAGAAGTAGAGTGCTTCAAGAGAGGTTAACCAGTTTATCGCTGATGTCCACAGAATGTGATATGCTCAAAAATATAGATTTTGAAGAAGTGATTAACGATTTTGTCCATCTCAAATCTAGAAGGGTACCTCTTCAATCAACATAGATTTTTAAACACTAACCTGCGAGTGCTAAAAAGAGCTACTTTTGTGGATTATATTATCTATTCATTTAATATGACTGTAAAGAAATAAAAATATATCTAGAGTTTCGCTTATCTACTGTATTTTCTATTCCAACAAAATAGTGCCCTGTCAGGGTCATAAGAGCCCCATTATCCTAATGTTCCCAGGGCCTCTAACAGTTTAAAGACGGCCATGGTTACTGTTGATGAGAAATGGTGACCTTACGATTACATAAGAAAGGAGTGGGTGAGCCCAAACGAAGCAGCAACTTCTCGTACAAAGACCTGCGCTGATCCACAAAAGATAATGTTATGCATCTGGTGTAACAGCGACTGTGTGGCGTACTACGAATTGCTCCCCTGAGGTGTAACCATCACTGCTGATATTGTCAACATCTGAGTCGTCTTGCAGATGCAGTCCAGGAACACCGAGCAGGAAGAATGCGTGAAGTGATGCTATTCGACGATAATGCCCTCTCGCATTCTGCTAGAATGACAAAAAACACTCTACAGGAGTTGGATTGGGAAGTCAATCCGCACCTACTTTATTCTCATGATCTTGCGCCCTCAGATTTTCACTTTTTCCGCTCTCTAGCGAACAACCTTCAAAGAACATCCTTTCCGCATGAAAATGCGTTCCGACGAATTCTTCGCTCAAAACAACGCGATGGAATAAAAAAGTTACCCCAGCATTGGCAGACTGTTGTAAATAATAAAGGATAATATATTATTGATGACTAAACTATCTGTTATGTGTATCTGTTGCGTTTATTAACCTTATGAGAAAACGTTACGAACTTAAGCACCGACGCGTTAAGTGTGAGAAATTCTCGTAACTACAACTTCAGGCCGTAGTATTACAGTAAGACCACAACAGTTACGTACAGCACACTTTATTTGCAGAATACTGTAGCCAGTTATTTTAATAGTCTTTATAAGTCATAGACCAGCCTAGGAATAACTAAACACAGGCACTGTACACAGGGTGGTCCATTGATCGTGACCGGGCCAAATATCTCACGAAATAAGCGTCAAACGAAAAATTACAAAGAACGAAACGTCTACCTTGAAGGGGGAAATCAGATGGCGCTATCGTTGGCTTAACCACAGCCTATGGGATGTTTCCAGAATGAGATTTTCAGGCGGCCCATGTGGCCGTGCGGATCTAGGCGCTACAGTCTGGAACCGAGCGACCGTTACGGTCGCAGGTTCGAATCCTTCCTCGGGCATGGATGTGTGTGATGTCCTTAGGGTAGTTAGGTTTAATTAGTTCTAAGTTCTAGGCGACTGATGACCTCAGAAGTTAAGTCTCATAGTGCTCGGAGCCATTTTTTTAACATTTTATTTCGGTTGTTCCAATATGATACATGTACCTTTGTGAACTTATCATTTCTGAGAACGCATGCTGGGACAGCTTGATTACCTGTAAATACCACATTAATGCAATAAATGCTCAAAATGATCTCCGTCAACCTCAATGCAGTTGGCAATACGTGTAACGACATTCCTCTCAACAGCGAGTAGTTCGCCTTCCGTGATGTTCGCACATGCATTGACAATGCGCTGACGCATGTTGTCAGGCGTTGTCGGTGGATCACAACAGCAAATATCCTTCAACTTTCCCCACAGAAACAAATTCGGGGACGTCAGATACGGTGAACGTGCGGGCCACGGTATGGTGCTTCGACGACCAGTCCATCTATCATGAAACATGCTATTCAATACCGCTTCAACCACACACGAGCTATGTGCCGGACATGCATCACGCTAGAAGTACATCGCCATTCTGTCATGCAGTGAAACATCTTGTTGTAATATCGGTAGAACATTACGTTGGAAATCAGCATACATTGCACCATTTAGACTGCCATCCATAAAATGGGGGACAATTATCGTTCCTTCCATAATGCCGCACCATACATTAACCCGCCAAAGTCGCTGATGTTCCACTTGTCACAGCCATCGTGGATTTTCCGTTGCCCAATAGTGCATATTATGCTGGTTTACGTCACCGCTGTTGGTGAGTGACGCTTCGTCGCTAAATAGAACGCGTGCAAAAAATCTGTCATCGTCCCGTAATTTCTCTTGTGCCCAGTGGCAGAACTGTACACGACGTTCAAAGTCGTCGCCATGCAATTCCTGGTGCACAGAAATATGGTACGGGTGCAATCGATGTTGATGTAGCATTCTCAACACCGACGTTTTTGAGATTCCCGGTTCCCGCGCAATTTGTCTGCTACTGATGTGCGGATTAGCCGCGACAGCAGCTAAAATACCTACTTGGGCATCATCATTTGTTGCAGGTCGTGGTTGACGTTTCACATGTGGCTGAACACTTCCTGTTTCCGTAAATATCGTAACTATCCGGCAAACGGTCCGGACACCTGGATGGTCTCGTCCAGGATACCGAGCAGCATACATAGCACACGCCCGTTGAGCATTTTGATCACAATAGCCATACATCAACACGATATCGACCTTTTCCGCAATTGGTAAACGGTCCATTTTAACACGGGTAATGTATCACGAAGCAAATACCAGCTACATTGGCGGAATGTTACGTGATACCACGTACTTATACGTTTGTGATTATTACAGCGCCATCTATCATAAAGCGAAAAAAGTGGTCCAACTAAAACATTCATATTTCTCTACGTACTACACGAATATGTAATAAAAACGGGGTTCCTATTTTTTTAAAAACAGTTGATATCCGTTTGACCTGTGGCACCGCCATCTAGCGAACCAACCATAGCGACATCTGGTTTCCCCTTTCAAGCTAGACGAGTTTGGTTCTTTGTAGTTTTTTCGTTTGATGCTTATTTCGTGAGATATTTGTCCCGATCACTATCAATGGACCACCCTGTATAATGTCTCTGTGCATCGCTTGCATCACTTTGTCGAGTTTGGAACACTTCGTACCGATCGTAGAATGTTAACAATGAAGGTGTCGTAATATACCGACAACAATTGAGTTGAAAGCTACCTCGCCGGCCGTGTCACAGTTTGAATCGTTCTATGCTGTCAGGATGACTGGTGCTTAACACGTCGCGTCGATTCAGTGAATGTTATGGGTGTGTGGGTATTGCCGGCTATTGTACTCGACTGAGCACAATTCTCTAGGTGAAGTGACTCCTCTTGTGACTGAAACTGCCGTCCGCCTTCACACGTTTTTACGTCGCGACACAGCTATTTCGCGTCACCACCTACCACATATTTACCTTTCATTCACCAAACACAGCTCTAAATGCACATTTCACAAATAATTGCTTAACTAAACAAAATAAGCTTATTTCCTTCATCCTAGCCTTGCTTGTTGAACAATATATATTTTACGCCTCACTCACGAGTGGTTTCATTTCCATTCATCTAAGAATTCAGCGGATCCCTTTACGTTGCATTTCAAATTTTTATTTAGTTACAACTCCCTGTCTCTGTGTGGGAAGATGATTCGATTAATGTAAATGATAATATTATGAACCTCCGTTGCGTTCAGACAATAACAAAGATTCATAGATGTAGTGTTCTCGTTAACCATGTTTAGCAAGTTAATCCCACTCATTCTTTTATTAAAAGATTTTAAAAAACTTCGCGTACACTGGATCACACTAACAGTAGTTTCTAACAACAGACTCTGAAATGGCTAGCCATATTGCAGTGTACAATGAAATTAGCAACACTAAAGTAAATTTCGAACATAAGTATCAACCAGTAGAATGCAAAGCTTTACATTTACATGGTAAACGAAATGTAGAATCAAATACGTCGGTTCATAATTTCATAAACACGAACATTTGATATTGGCCAATTACAGCACCATCTACTACCAATAAAAAACAATGGTCTGAATAAACAGCGCGTATTTTTTGGCTTAGAATCTGATATGCAATAAAAACTGGGAGTTCCCATTCGAAAATACAAAGTTGACCTGGTACATGTAGGAGGCGTGGTTAGGAGGTGGTCAGTTGTAGCACAGGCAGATGGTCCCTATACTAATGTTAACTTTTCACCTAGGAAAATGTTTTGTACGATACGCCGTTTTCGACAAATTTGGTTGACTCATGTTAAAACAAACACCCAGTGGATTTACTCGAAAGTTTCTGTCTGTTATTGGTCTGTAGTTTCCCTGTACCCTTCGCTCTTTACGTTATTCATTCTGGCACCTGAAACATCTGCAGTAGGAAAACAGGTTTGGTGTCTCCACGATCAGCATACAGATAATTGGCAGGTGATTTTACTTTTTATTTGCTAGTAGGGAAAGACTGACGGGCAGTTCACGTGATTTCTTTCATTAATTAGCTAGAGATGTGACGCCTACCTATACATCATCTACGGGTACTACGAAATACTAGCGACGGTCTAAGCTGTGCACTTCGTCCGTTATGAACGAAACATCCTCTACCTGACTTCAGCGTGGCTAGTGGCCAACTCTGTCTGCACTACGGAAACGGCGGCTTGTACGTGCCAGGTGCTCTGCAGTCTTTCTCACATGATGTTAAACAAACTATTTGGAAAAAAGAGGAAAATACGTTTTGACATCTTATTGCCTCATTCGCCAGCTTCATGGAGAACTGCCTATCGCTTCGTTAATGATAATAGTTAGTGTGATATTTTGAACTAAATATCCCATTACACGAAATCAGAGTAGTCCACAATGAAAAATAGGGATCAATTGTTATTGGTTTCTCTGAGTTAACTTTACTGCAAATAATTAAAGAGAATTGTACACCAGATGTGGTTTGCTTTTATTTACAAAGCGAAATGTGTCTGGGATGAAATTCTCTTTAATTAATTGCATAAAGCAAGAAAACAGAGAGCACTTATAACTGATTAAACCGTTGCTGCAGAAAATGGCCATCCAAACAAACCTAAAACTAGGAATTGCTATCAGTTTGCATTTAGTGCATGTAAGGTCATACGTGTCTGTGTATGAATTGTAGATAACTTTGAATTTTTCTTTAAACTTGGTAGCAGATCTATATTCATCTCAAACTCGAGCAAATGAATGGCATGTAGCGTATCCACTTCTACTCATGTGCATGAACAGTGTTGTGAAAGTGAAATATTCAACACATTGTTTGTAAATCATAAATGGGTTGAGATAAGCAAACAAGTTCCCTCCAAATGATAGTACACAAAGAGGAGAGTATTTTGCCATATTGTCACCCAGCAAAACTTTTTTATCTGCTGAGGAACACAAGTAAGGACACACATTTTCAATGAAGAAACGTAATTCTGTTAAGTGCCACTCAAATGAGAATTAGTATGAGTTTGCAACAACACAAATGAAGAAACTACACATTTGTTTATATACTGAGGATGAGCTTGTCATAAACTTTCTACTTGACTTTCTTTGTTTAGTAATACACTGCTTCAGAATTTTCTCAGATTTGCATCAGCATTACCACCCAATTTGGCAAAAAAGCGAATTTCAACTTGCCAACGAAAGAAATGTAGACATTGAAACTTGCCAACGACGATGTTCCTTTGAAAGCAAAAGTAATACGAAAATAATATCTCATTCTGTTGCAATTTCAGTTTATTCCTGTAACAAAGTGTATTTCTTATTATCAATAGTTATCATGTTAAATTATTGATCATACTGACATACTGTTAATATGATCATTCACAGACTTGCTAGCTGTATCTTACAAGATCTGTGTATGACACCTTCGCCTCCCTAATGCAAAGTGGTCACTCAATCTAGAAACCCCCCCCACCATTACCGCTGTCCTCTCCCATACAACTACATCTGCAAAGGTACAGACCAAGTTATTTTGCGCACTCTCCACATCGCAGCTGGACACACTGTTATTGTCCATCCCAAACCAGGTATGCTACTCTTCTGGCTGCAGGAGAAAGCATGCAGAAGACAGAGGCTATATGTGAGAGGTACCTAGAAAGAATTTGTCCCACGACTGTACTGCTTAAAAACGACAAGCAATGAGTTGTGAAAGACAAGGGCACCAAAGCGAGGGACACAGGACGTCGCTAATGTAATTTCAAAGAACGCACAAGCAGTTCTGCGCAGATGGGTCTTCGTTGCACTCAATGCTCTTCTGTCTGGCTGCTAGGAACACACTGGGCGCACACGTTTGAGTACTCCAACAGCTGGACGAGTGTTCCAGCACTACCAACTAAGACGGCCAGTTGAGCAACGCGGTATTCGATTGCGACCCGTCTGTCACGTCGAATGAGAGTATCCACATGTACCAACATGTGTGCGTCCGGCCAGCGTGCGGGATATCGGACAGGTTTGTGTAACCTCGTTGTGATGAGGACTGAGGCCCCGCTCAACGACTCAACATGCTTTTATTCACTGCCAGATATCCATAGACACTCAGTAAACGCCCATAAACATCGGCGATGCTCTGGGTTTCCGCCAAAATAAGCTCAGTAACACCTGTATGTTTCTAATGCATCTCCATTGCAGACGCTTTTTTGAATGCTATGTATAGCACTGCCACCTAACGGAACTTCGTGAAACTATTGAGGCTGAAGCGGAAATATTCCACACTACCCCATAACGAATTCTGCATTTTCCAATTGAAACTGACCGAGAAAAAAAGTGTTGCATTACTTACTGGACGCCCGTCGTATTTGCAAATGCCAGTTGGGGTTTACTCTGTGCGTCTCCTCGAGTAGCTGCCAACAGTTAGGAAGAAACAGTTCTGCAGTGTATTGGAAATATAGGTGTATGGTAGCAGTTGAGAACATTAGCAGACATCAGGAGATGTGTGGTATAACCATATGGTTTACAAAACTTCCTGGCAGATAAAAACTGTGTGCCGGACCGAGACTCGCACTCGGGACCTTTGCTTTTCGCGGGCAAGTGCTCTACCAACTGAACTACCCAAGTAGGACTCTCGCTCCGTCCTCACAGCTTTACTTCTCCCAGTACCTCGTCTCCTACCTTCCAAATTTTACAGAAGCTCTCCTGCGAAGGAGGCTAGGTGTTGGCAGAAGTAAAGCTGTGAGAACGGGGCGTGAGTCGAGCTTGGGTAGCTCAGTTGGTAGAGCACTTGCCCGCGAAAGGCAAAGGTCCCGAGTTCAAGTCTCGGTGCGGCACACAGTTTTAATCTGCCAGGAAGTTTCATATCAGCGCACACTCCGCTGCAGAGTGAAAATCTGATTCTGGAAATATGGTTTACATCAAACATTAGAGCGCCATTTATCCTTATGCCCACTTTTCTATTTGTACTGGGCCAGTACGAATCACGATATAAATCCCGTTTATGTAGTGGCTGCAATGATAATGGAGGTGAAGCCTACGCTACCTCCACCCCACCTCCTGGTCCCCTTCCCTCCGCCCTCCAACGACATAACTCACAATTCCATCGTACGTACAGGATAGAACTTTCATCCCCTGCTCGATACACACCTCTACGACTGGAGAAATAATATTATGTGTGTACTGTACCACAGGGATGACCCATATGTGATTGCTGCTCACCGGTATGGCGTCAGAGATGTATGGAACCGCATGCTCGTTAGGTGTGAGATCATAATGCAGAATCACTGTATATACAGGGTGAGTCACCTAACATTACCGCTAGATATATTTCGTAAACCACATCAAATACTGACGAATCGATTCCACAGACCGAACGTGAGGAGAGGGGCTAGTGTAATTGATTAATACAAACCATAAAAACATGCACGGAAGTACGATATTAACACAAACCTACGTTTTTTGTAAATGGAACCCCGTTAGTTTTGTTAGCACATCTGAACATATAAACAAATACATAATCAGTGCCGTTTGTTGCATTGTAAAATGTTAATTACATTCGGAGATATTGTAACCTAAACTTGACGCTTGAGTACCACTCCTCCGCTATTTGATCGTGTGTATCGGAGAGCACTGAATTACGTAGGGATCCAAAGGGAACGGTTATGGACCCTAGGTACAGAAGAGACTGGAACAGCACATTACGTCCACATGCTAACACCTTTTTATTGATCTTTTTCACTGACGCACATGTACATTACCATGAGGGGTGAGGTGCACGTACACACGTAGTTTCCGTTTTCAGTTACGGATTGGAATAGAGTGTGTCCCGACATGTCAGGCCAATAGATGTTCAATATGGTGGCCATCACTTTCTGTACACAATTGCAATCTCTGGCGTAATTAATGTCGTACACGCCGCAGTACATCTGTCGCCGCAAGCTGCCACAATACGTTGTTTCATATCCTCTGGGGTTGTAGGCACATCACTGTACACATTCTTCTTTAACGTACACCACAGAAAGAAGTTCAGAGGTGTAAGATCAGGAGAATGGGCTGGCAAATTTATGCGTCCTCCACGTCGTATGAAACACCCGTCGAACATCCTGTCAAGGGTCAGCCTAGTGTTAATTGCGGAATGTGCAGGTGCACCATCACGCTGATACCACATATGTCGACGCGTTTCCAGTGGGACATTTTCGAGCAACGTTGGCAGATCATTCTGTAGAAGCGCGATGTATGTTGCAGCTTTTTGGGCCCCTGCAATGAAGTGAGGACCAATGAGGTGGTCGCCAATGATTCCGCACCATACATTTTCAGTCCACGCTCGCTGTCGCTCTACCTGTCTACGGTCGCAGGCTCGAATCTTGCCTCGGGCATGAGTGTGTGTGATGTCCTTATGTTAGTTAGGTTTAAGTAGATCTAAGTTCTAGTGGACTAATGACCACAGCAGTTGAGTCCCATAGTGCTCAGAGCCATTTGAACCATTCTACCTGTCTGAGCCAGCGAGGATTGTCCACGGACCAGTAATGCATGTTCCGTAGATTCACTGCCCCGTGGTTTGTGAAACCCGCTTCAAGGGTAAACAGGTGGAACTGCAACGCATTCTCTGTTAATGCCCATTGACAGAATTGCACTCGATGATTAAAGTCATCACCATGTAATTGTTGATGTAGCGACACATGAAACGGGCGAAAGCGGTGACGATGCAGTATGCGCATGACACTACTTTGACTCTGTCCATCGGCTCTCGCAATGTCCCGTGTACTCATGTGTGGGTACATGGCAACAGCAGCTAACACACCAACTGCACCCGCTTCTCCTGTGACGTGCCTGTTACGGACCCGTTTGGGTGCTACGACCATACCTGTTGCATACAGTTAGCGGTAGATGTTTTGCAAATGTGCGGCACGTTGGATGCTCTCTGTCCGGGTACCGTTCTGCATACACCCTGCAGGCTTCAGCTGCATTTCGTCGACACTCGCCATAGATATCATCTCCGCCTTTTCAGGGTTCGAATACACCATGGTCACAGTTCCTACAACACTACACTATCAGAGACGTCTGGTAACACGGTGTACTACAGTTGGTCTGCGTGCGGAGACGAATGCAGAATAACAATAGCAGCAAGCGCTACATGCGGACACTGTGACAGCTAGACCAAACCACAACAGTGCACTACAGCCACACTCGTAAACACGGTCGTCATCGTAAACATGTCCCTGCAGATGCTGCTCGCCGACCGTGGACCGTGTTTGTTACAACACGCAACCGAACGTCGGAGGTTTCAAGCGTCAACTTTCGGTAAGAGTATCTCCGGATGTAATTAACATTTTACAATGCAACTAACGACAATGATTACGTATTTGTTTATATGTTAAGATGTGCTAACAAAACTAACGTGGGTCCATTTTTAAAAAAAAACCTAGGTTTGTGTTAAAAAACATACTTCCGTGCATTTTTGTATAGTTTGTATTAAACAATTACGTTCGGTCTGTGGAATCGGTTCGTCAGTATTTGACGTGGTTTACGAAATATATTCAGTGGTAACGTTAGGTGACTAACCCTGTCTATTTCGAGACTTCTGCTTCGAGCGGAATACAACCTCTTGTTTCTCTAAACTCATTCCCGCGTCTTTCGCTGATGCTACATCATTATCAGTGTGTTCTCTTTATTCTAATCCAAAACAGAAATAAATATTGGATCGAAAGTACACACAAGTTTATATTATACTCAACAGTTTCACAAAATTGTAAAAAAAAATAGTCTTGGCTGCTCATATTGCTGTTTCCCTCGTGCAAAAGAGCTGACGTTGTAACATTGCATGTTACTGCAAACAACGGAAATGTTTTACACAGCTGTACTTACCTCCTAATGAACCTTATACTTGGAACGGACAGGCCATTACTTTTATTTAACTTGCTGCAAGCATTTGCGTAACAGTTATACCAAATTGCTACGTTACGTTCCTCGTTTGTTTTAACACTTTTGCTGTTTGCAAAATTTGTGCCTGCTCTTTTAAATTGTTTGTCCACAAAGACAGAAACTGCAAAAAATAGTGTACATCCTAAATCACTTGAATACACCTATATAACGCAGTGATGAAGAAACCATCATTTTATTCATTTTATGCACATGTGAGTTCCTGCTTCTTGTACATGTATGTACAAGGGCGGGCTGGAAAGTAATACCTCCTAATTTCTTTTGCAAAAATTCTTAAAGCTTTTTTAAAGAAAACAATCTCTATTCATATTGGAGACGAACACATTTATCCCAACAAGAGACTAGCTTGTTGATACCGTCAATGTAGAATGTTTGACTTTGTTGACAGACACGTCTGCTTCCACCGCTTCACCATCATCAAAATGAATTCCTCGAAGGTTCTGGCAAGAGACAAAAATAGAATGGAGCTAAGTCTGGACTGTATGTCGCGTGATCAGTGGCAGTGAACCGAAGGCATTGGATTGTTGCAGATTTCGTAGCGCTCGTATGCGGTCTGCCATTGTAATACTGAAGAAGAGGAAACTCCATGTATGGACGAACTCTCCGAATTCAAAATTCGTTCGCAGCATGACATACACTATGCGATCAAAAGTATCCGGACACTCCCAAAAACATACGTTTTTCATATTATGTGCTTTGTGCTGCCACCAATGCCAGGTACTCCATATCATCGACTTCAGTAGTCATTAGAAATCATGGAAGAGCAGAATGGGGCGCTCCGCGGAACTCACGAACTTCGAACGTGGTCAGGTGATTGGGTGTCGTATCAGACAGCTGTAAGCGCTATTTCCACACTCCTAAACACACTTAGGCCCATTGTTTGTTAGTGAAGTAGGAACGTGAAGGGACACGTACAGCACAAAAGCTTACAGGCCAACCTCGTCGGTTGACTGACAGAGACTGCCAACAGTTGAAGATGGTCGCAATGTGTTATAGGCAGACATCTATCCTGGCCGTCACACAGGAATTCCAGACTGTATCAGGATCCACTGAAAGTACTATGACAGGTAGGCGGGAGGTGAGGAAACTTGGGTTTCATGTTCGAGCGGCTGCTCATAAGCCACACGTCACGCCGGTAAATGTCAAATGACGCCTCGCTTGGTGTAAGGAGCGTAAACATTCGACGACTGAACAGTGGGAAACCGTTATGTGGAGTGAAGAATCACGCACACAACGTGTCGATCCGATGGCAGGGTGTGGGTATGGCGAACGCCCGGTGAACGTCATGTAACAGAGTTTCTAGTGTCAACAGTAAATTCGGAGGCGGTAGTGTATGGTGTGGTCCTGTTTTTCATGGAGGGGCTTGCATCCCTTGTTGTTTTGCGTGGCACTATCACTGCACAGGCCTGCATTGTTTTGAGCACCTTCTTGATTCCCATTGTTGAAGAGCGATTCGGGGATGGCGACTGCATTTTCAGCCACGTGTCCAGATACTTTTGGTCACATAGTGTAGTTATGCTACACATCGCCATGTTACGTGTTACAGTACGGAGCCCACTAGAGGTACAAGTTTGGAACTTGCGTTAGCAAAGTGGGCGTCCGAGTTATATGCATGACTTGTAATACCTCAACCGATATTGTGAACAGAAAACAAATTCCAGGCATACTTCCAATAAATCGCAAAACGACCTTCCAGCATAGGTAGGGTATCTTCTCGCGTATCTGACGGTTTAAGTGTGAAATTTTGCAGATGGCCATCACAATGCCCTCTCGGTCATCTAGTAATTTTGCTACTGGTTCCACTGTAAAATCTTGAAGGTCATCATTTACAGAAATATACAAAAAATTACCTCTAAAAATTTGCTGTTGCTAACGGCGAAGCTCGGACTTCTTAAATTACTTTGAATACTTTCTTACATGCTGAAGCGCTGTACCTCAGTTCGATTCCCGGCACTATCACGGATTTTTCCTTGGAGAAAGGACTGGACCAGACTGCACTCAGCCTCGTGAGGCCAATTGAGGAGGTGCCTGGTTGAGTGTGGTAGCGGCTCCAGGGTCGGAATGTCGACAAGACCTGGGTGAGCAGGTGCCCCTGCATACGGCATGCGGTGATGAATATCTGAGGATAACACGGCGGTCCGTTGACTATCGCGTGGTCTTCATGGGTTGTCCACAGGGTTTCTGTTTTTCCTTTTAAACTTCTTTCACCACAAGCGCTGGGCACAGAAGACGTTGTTCAGAACGGGGGGGGGGGGGGGGGGGGGGGGAGGGGGGGGGCTCAGTTCGACGTCACGTTGCAGCACATTGATGTTGTGACACATCAGTTCGAGTGACAAAGTGCTGGGGGGTGTAGTGGTAACGAAGTGGTCCACACAGCAGACTCGTATTAAGTAGTAGAGCAGTTCAGGTCTCCTTAGGGCCATCCAGATTGTGGTTTTCATTTATTTTCGTGGTAAATGCCGGATTCGCTTCTTTTGGAAAGGACACGGTGGAGTTTTTCCATACACTGAGATTGTATCCAGTGGATAATATGCTTGCTGTCGACAGGGCGAAAAACTCTGAGCATCGTCCTTTGGTAGAGACAGTGGCAGTGAGACTTGATGTCGCTGCTGGTTGGCTGTAGCTCTGTACGGAGGAGCTACCAAGGTCGGCTCGTTCACTGCATGTAACAGCAGAAGCGAGCACTGCTGCTTTATACAGCATGCTGAAGGCTGCCGCTTCGGCTTCAATAAGAGTAGTGGCTACTTACAAGGGAAACTCCGCATCGGACCCGCCTCAGATCTAGTGGTAAGATGGCCCAGTGGTCAGCCCGTTAAAGAGTGAAGACAGATCAAGCATGAAAACAGGAAGAAGGTGTACTAAACTGCGAAAAAAAGAAGCAAAATAGAAACAGTGACTGCTCCAAGCTCAAGATGTGCGACATCGAGCGAATTGCAGTGACCACGGCGTCATCGTTGTGCATCCACCGTGTTGGTCTTTTTTGACAACAAAGGAAGTCAAGAGTCCCAAAACGGAAGCCAAGAGCCGTAACAAGTACTTGTGTAGAACAAATAGGAGGTACGTACGTCTTGAGGTACCTTTCCTTACACATCACTGTTACAAACAGACCCTAAGTCACGACGCAGACACAAATTTGAACACAGAGAACAAATAAGTCAGTGATCAGATGGCGAGTTCATAATTATGTGAAAAAGAAAAATATGGGCCACAAGGGAAATTTGAACACGGATTTTCACCTTTACATTCCAACACCGTGGCCACATATCCACGACGCCATGGCATTTCAAATTCACTGGTTGCACATCTTGAGCTCGGAGCGTTCACTGTTTCTATTTCGCTTCTCTTTCAACCGTTGAGTTCACCTTCTTCCTGTTTTCATGCTTGATCTGTGTTCAGTTGTTGACGGGCTCCTAACTGACCCATCTTACCATTAAATCTGAGGGCGGTGCGAGGGTGAGTTCCCCTCTTCGCAGCAATTTCTTTGATATGCCTTTAACGCATGTTTCAGAGCATATGCTTTCCAACACTTTGTGCGAATCGTTGTCGAGCATACGTCATGTCTGAGCTGTGGTGGCAACGTGCCGCTGCAGAGTGAAAATTAAAAAAAAAAATGTTCAGATGGCTCTGACCACTATGGGACTTTATTTCTGAGGTCATCAGTCCCCTAGAACTTACAACTACTTGAACCTAACTAACCTAAGGACATCACACACATCCATGCCTGAGGCAGGATTCGAACCTGCGACCGTAGCGGTCGCGCGGTTCCAGACTGAAGCGCCTAGAACCGCTTGGCCACCTCGGCCGCCTGGAAATCTCACTCTGGGAACATCCCACAGGCTGTGGCTAAGCCATTTCTCAGCAATATCCTGTCTTTCAGGAGTGTTAGTTCTGCAAGCTTCGCAGGAGAGCTTCTGCGAAGTTTGGAAGGTAGGAGACGAGGTACTGGCGGAATTAGAGGTGTGAGGACGGGCCTTGGGTCGTACTTGGGTAGCTCAGATGGTAGACCACTTCCCCGCAAAACGTAAATACACGAGTTCGAGTCTCGGTCTGGCACACAGTTTTAATCTGCCAGGAAGTTGCACGAACATGATTCCCGCCACAGTTTGTATACAGGGCCCTTTTTTTAACTTGAGACAGGTAAATATCTCAAGAAGTATTCATCATATGAAAAAAAAATAATTATTTGAGAAGTTAAGAATTTTATAGAGGATATCTGTCTCTGCTACAACTCGCCAATTCCTACCCATCCCTCCTGCGTGGGCTAGGTCAACTTCGTGTTTTCAGATGGGAACCTTTCACTTTTATTGCATATTCAGACTCTAAGCCTAACGAAAGAACACAAAGATTTACATTTACTTCCTCAATGATATGTAGAATCAACTGCGTCGGTTCTTAATTGCGGAAACAGACACACTTGAGATTTGACGAATACAGCGCCATCTACAACGGATGGAAAACAATGGTTTGAAGAAACTGTACGTATATTTGGCGTAGAATCCGAATATGCAAAAAAATCGAAGGTTACCATTTGAAAATACAGAAGTGGCAGAAGTCATGGGATGCCTCCTAATATCGTGTCGGATCTCCTTTTCTCGAGCCTAGTGGAGCAACTCGACAAGGCATGGACTCCGCAAGTTCGTCTAAGTCCCCTGCAGAAATACTGAGTCGTGCTGCTTCTATTGCCGTCCATTACTGTGAAAGTGCTGTCAGTGCAAGATTTTGTGCACAAACTTACCCCTCGATTATGTACCATATCGGGCGATCTGAGTGGCCAAATCATTTGCTCGAACTGTCCAAAGTGTTCTTCAAGTAAGTCACCGATAGGGCGGATTGTCATCCATAAACATTTCATCGTTGTTTGGGAACATGAAATTCATGAATGCCTATAACTGCCCTCCAGATAGCTGAATATAAGCATTTCAAGTTGTACCAGAGAACCCAGTCCATTTCATGTAAGCACAACCCTCACCATAATCGAGCCGCCACCAGGATGCACAGTGCCTTGTTTACAACTTGAGTCCACGCTTTCGTTGGGTCTGCGACACGCTCGAACCCTACCCTCAGCTCTTGCCAACTGAAATCGGGACTCGTCTGACCAGGCGATGGATTTCCACTCGTCTAGGGTCCAATCGATATAGCCACTAGCACAGGGGAGGCGGTTCAGGCGATGTCGTGCTGTTAGCGAAGGTACTCGCGTCGGCCGTCTGCTGCTATAGATCAATAACGCCAAATTTCGCCGCACTGCTCTAGCGGCTACGTTCGTTGTACATCCCACATTGATTTATGCTGTTACTTCACACAGTGTTGCTTGTCTGTTAGCCCTTACAACTTTACGTCAGCGCCTCTGCTCTCTCTCATCAAGTGAATGCCGTCGGCCATTTCGTTCTCAGAGGTCAGAAGTAATGCCTGAAATGCGGTATTCTCGGCAGACTCTTAACATTTTGGATCTCGAAATACTGGATTCTTTAACGATTTTCTTAACGGAATGTGCCATGCGTCTAGCTCCAACTATCATTCCGCGCTCAAGATATGTTGATCCCCGTCGTTCGGCCATAATCACGTAGGACAACTTTTCATATGAATCACCAGAGTGCAAATGACAGCTCCGCCAGTGTTCTGCCCTTTTATACTTTGTGTGCGATAGTACCACCATCTATATGTGCATATCGCTGTCCCATGATTTTTGTCACCTCCGTGTACAAAGTTGACGTCTCCCACGCAGCAAGAATGGGTACGAGGTGACCAGTTGTAGTACCTATGCCCAAGGGAGGAGGGAGGGGAGGGGGACGCAATCCGTGACATGGCGCCCTAAACCACGCGGCCACTCCGCGTGGGGCAGATAGATGGGGTACCCAGATTCCATCGCGGGACGTGTGGCGACGGAGAGAGGGGGGAGGGAGCGGCCGAGGAGGGGAGGGAGGTGGTAGGGGGAAGGGAAGGGTGGTGGCACAAAGGACATGTGTCCCGCCTCTACCACAATCACTGCCCAGCCTAGAGTAATATTCCGATCCGTTACGATAAGCAAAACTAAGAAACTTATGTCACATAATTACTTGTTAAAAATTAAAAAACGGTCTGTGAGCCGTGGTAAAAATTGCTGTTAGAAGAGCGTGCCGCAGCGCGTTGTGTGAAGCAGCCGCCCTCCGTTTCTGGCGGTAGCGCAGCTGTGGCAGTCGCAGCTTTGGTATCTCCCTCTGGTGGAAAAGGGGAAAGGTTGCCTGTTCACGTGTATTTATGGGGCGCTACAAGGGTAGTCTGAGTCTGTTGGTCAGCTGGGTCAGTGTGGGGCTGTCAGTGTCTGCTTGTCTGCTCGAGTTTGTTCAGGTAATGGTCATTGGCGGTTGGATCGATCGGTTGGTCGGTCGCGCACCGGGACACAAGATGACTTGTCCGTCTTGAGTGTCGGCGCATGGGAGGTCGCCACGTCAGTCCAGTGGGCCGCGCCGTATAGCGAAGGGTAGTGACTTCGTGGTCGACACGAGAGCAACAGGAGTCAACCCACGTCATCGGTCTGGCCGGGGCGAGCTGCGACGCCCTGAGACGGGAGATCGGCGCGCCTTCCTGCGTCCGTTGAAGCGGCTGGCAGCGGAGGGCTCGGGAGAGCGTTTTGGGGGTGCTGCGCCAGGTTTTGTTTTCTTGGTCAGTCAGATTGCTCGTCTGTCTCTCGTCCGCATTTGTTAGGCATTTAGTGTCTGTCTGTCTGTGTGTCGGTCTACCGTACGTTAATAGCTGCCTCTGTCATGTTTGTCGGGTTCGGTATTAACGAATTTATTGCATGGAGTGTAACGGACGAATTCCAGAAATATGTTTTTATCTTGCCTATCATTCTTGTGAGGTAGTACATGCCTGGCCAACCTTGTGTATTTTATGTAAGACTGCATTTTATGAGTTTTTATTTAAATGGTTATTTTAGTACATAAAATTGCTACCATTCCACTGTAAGACATTAAAAAAAATCAGGTTGCACCTTCGGTGGCAAGTTAATCTTTTAATGTTAGTGTTTTGTACTATTTGCATCCCTTCTACAGGGTGCATAGTTTATGTGATTGTGTGAATTGTTAAAATTTTTAGTTTAAAGTAATGTGGTGTGTTGCAGATTTGCACCAGTGTAGTCTTTCAGAGGTTGTTGTGAGCGGTCGTGACTACGGCCGTGTCAAAAGGGAGCGGCAAGGTTCTCAGCCCGAAAGCTCATACTGTCCAAAATTTGTTCTTTCAGCCTCTGAATAAATTGTAACTTGATGTTTAGAGGGTGCTTTCTGATTATAATTTTAAATCTGTTAAAGAAAGGCTTTTAGGAATGAAACGTTCCATTTGTTGAAAGAAATCTAATTTGTTTTTATCAATTACCCACCGGCAACTACTTCCACGCTCACATAGTGTGATTAAATGTGTTAATGTTCTTGATGAATCGCTACTAAAAGTTCTTAAGAAAGGTTCTGAAGGTAAATTCACGGGTCAATCAGCTAGCTAATGTCGATGCTATGGTGTGATAGTCAGATATGTATGAAGTGCCAAACATTCCATTGATAATGAGTGCAACAATTGGTCAAAATAGAATTTTGTTATTTGAGGCTGCCATAATGTACAAAGACGCCATCCAAAGATACTTGCTTTTCAGTGTACAGTAGTTATGTTCCCCTTAATTATGTCCCTCTATCAAATGTGACTTGCAGAATAGACCACCTTGGCTTCACACATTTTTTACAACTTGCGCAGCCGTTCGCAAAGTCATTTGGTCTTCTTTTTGTTAGCTGGGACCCTAGTCGGCGGGCAGCACCTCAGCAGCGTCCGTACTCCAAAGAAGAGCAGCGCCACAGAGAAGACGACCGCCGCCACGACGAAGGCAGCGACGTCTAGCAGCAGGTACTGGTACCAGGCCAGGTCCAGCGCGGCGGACCTCAGGTGCGGCGCCCCCCGGTGCCTGATGACGTACTCCACCCAGTAGATCGCCTCTTCCATCGGAGGTCGTGGTCGGTCCCGGAACAGTTGGGACACTTGTTTGGCGCGCTCACGATACCTAAGAAGAAAACATCCATACAGTGTGCGGTATCCATTGACATCGTACGTCATATATTACCGTCACTTCAGAAAACAGTGCCAATAACATCTTTCGTCAACCACCTGCCGCATTCTTGCCAGTACTTCGGTAATATTTGATCACATACTATTTAACAACTATGAGTCATAAGTCATAAAGGGGATGCAATAATAAGAAAAGGAATGAGACAGTGTCTCTGACCTTTTTCCAAAATAGTAGCAAAAGTAATATACTCAAGAGAAACAGGTACGTACAAACTATTCAGTTAGTGCATGACATTTTGATCTCAGAAGGGCTGGTCGTCTGGAAATATTATTTGTACATTTACTTATCAAATATTAGAATCCTTAAACAACAAAACATGCCTAGCGCAATTTTTTTGATCTGTACAAGACGACTGACTGTATAAATAATGTTATTCTATTACAAAATCATATGTTCTGTGAAATTGTTGGCTTTACAAACATCTCTTTCGATTAATATTTAACGAAAAGAAAGCAAAACTTTGTCCTGAATACTTCAAACAATGTTGGAAACATAGAAGATTTTAGTGACTGGGAAGCAATCATGAAGGAAGGCCCACGGGGTTCACTTTTGGGTCCACTCCTATGTGAATGACCTTCCTCTTAATGCTCATGAAGCACAACTGGTCTTTTTACAGACAATACTAGTGTCACAATAAAACCGCTCAGAATGAAACAAAACAGAAGAGATTGCTAATGGTGTATTGAGAGATCACTTGAAAAAGGACTCTCCCTTAATTTTGGGAAAACATGCTATATACAGTTCTGTACAAGCCATACCAACAGACATACCACATAAACAGAAGAAAGTAAAGAGGATAGAATGTACCAAATTTTTGTATGTTTATACTGATGAAAACTTGAAGTGGAAGAAACATACTACTGATCTGCTTAAACAATTCAGTTCTGCTACTTCTACTCCTCAAATAATCCCTCATCTTAGAAACAAACGTGTCAGCTGCCTAACATATCTTATATATTTCTAATCACTGGGATAATTTTTTGGGGAAACTCATGCTTTAGAAAGGAAGTACTGATATCAGAGAGACTAGCAGTAAGAATAATATGTGCTGTGTGCCCACAGCTATCTTTCAGGTATTCTCTTGAAGGAGTTCGAAATTTTAATAACTCCTTCACAATAGGTACATTCACTTATGAAATTTGTCAGAAATAATCTATCACAATAATATAAAAAATGTCCTCATCTACAATGATAGAATAAAAAGTAACCGTTATTAACCATTACTAAAGCAGTCAGTGTCTCAGAAAGGAGTTCAGCGTGCATCAAAAAAGTTTTGATCATTTTTCCATTACATAAAATATCTGACAGATAGAAACTCAAGTTTTAAATATAATCTAAAATAATTTCTGCTTGACAACTCCTCCTTTTCCACAGACGATTTTTTATTAAAAATAACTGGGAGTCTGTTAAATGAAAAAAAAATTATTTGAAGTGTAAATACCGTGAAAATAATCTGTTCATCGATGTTAAATTTAGGTCAGGGTGTAACTTAGTAATTTGTAAATGGCCAGCATGTAGCCATCCACTGAAAGTACAGTTCCTGTAAACTGACTCTTGTCAACAGCAATTCGATTAAAAAACGTTCATATTATCTAGGAACATTAAGTAACTTACTAGCCGATCTACTCCCTCCAGTGTTATTCACTCTGCACATAGAGCTAGAAGTGAATGAAATTAAGGAGAAATTTGGAAAAGGAATTCATTCCTACATTACTGTGTCCACTCAGCATTTCCACAATGCTATAATTCTGATGGACTTGTTATTTGCTTCGACCAAGTCCTACGTTCTGCAAGGTTGTTCGAGTAGAGTCATATGAGGAAGTGGCCAGAATCTTGTGTAGTTCCACGCTCATAGGGCACGTCTCCATCAGTTGGAAGGCTGCTAATCTTGCAACTGGAGACGGCCACACAAAGGTGATTGAGTGATCTTCAAATAGAGTGAGGTGATCGCACCCTGCAGCTAGCTCTTCCTTTGCAGCGATACCTGGTGGCAGATTCCTCTTCCAACCCGTGACGTCGTTAGACTCTGGTGTTCCCTCCAGCTGTTGGGTTCTAGCGATGAAGCGCTCTAGATTTTGAGCTGACAGACTGCAGCTTGATGATCATGCAGTACAGGATGGGGTCTCTGATTTGCGTCACTCTCTGAATCAGCTGCAACGCTTTTCGTTAGCGGGGAGAACTATACCAACAATAAGGAAAAGTTTGTGGACCGAAATTGGCTTCACACAAGGGAAATTTTATAAATAATGCACATGTTGATATTACTGTGGATTCTTTGATGCAACAACGAACATTACCTCAGATATAGTTGAGAGCTTGAGGAAGAGGCATGTGTTTTCGTTTTTCCGCTGTGTACTCCAACATAAAACTGGCTAGAGGTGGAAATGAACGCTGCAGTGGTCTCGGATAGTGTTGCTGTTGAAGAGCAGATGTCGTACATCAAGATCGTAACTTTATGCGGCAAAAACCCGATGGAAACTTACAGTGCGTTAAGTGAAGTTCCACATGGAACAGTAGTACAGTTTCACGCTGGGTTAATCGTTTTCGTGGAAGTCGTATGAACATAGACGATAATCCTAGAATCGGAAGGTCAAACAACTTAATAGATGAACGAAGTGTGAAACTCGTGTCAGGTGCTCTTGAAGAAGAGCGCAGTATGACTTGTGATGAACACTCTGAAGAAAGAGGGAATCTCCCAACACAAGTATTCCTTATTCTGCCAAAAAATTTCAAGAAGAGAAAAATTTCTGCGGGATGGATCCTACACTGTTTGACTACTGAAGAGAAGCAGAAACACCTGGACATTGCAACGCTGTTTACCAACCATTTCATAGTGAAGGTCAAGGATTCTGGGGTCGAATTGTCGCTATTGATGAAACGTGGATTGGAGACTTTGAACCGGAGTTGATATCAAAGTGGAGAGCTTCAGATTCTCCACGCCAAAAAACATTCCGACGCGCTAAACCAAAGCTCAATCAAATGATGATGTTTGCTTATGATCACCAAGGAATCACCACGAGAGATCGAGTTCCATGTGTCACAGCCGTGTATTATCGTAGTAACTTCATGCAGGCCTGTGCAGAAAAATGCAAAACCAGCCTCATTTGGTCGAGGCTGGTCCGCTCATTCCCCATCACGATGCTTGCCTCCATAGCGGCAATGGTGTAGCCCCAAAACTGCGCGAATGCGGATGGGAAGTGTTCCCGTATCCTTCCTACATCCCGGACGTAAGTCAATCAGACTTCGACTTGCTGTTGAAGTTGAATAAACTTAAGCGTGGCCGCCGTTATCTTTCTCTAGAAGAGCGTTCTACCATCGTTACCCGAAACATTCGACCGATGAATAGAAGTGGTGTCCTGGATGGAATAACAGAGCTTCCGGGACGTTGAGATGCCGTCATAGAGAAGCAGGGAGACTATACTGAAGGACTGTAAAGAGACATAAACCGGTAAGAAAAAAAAATTGTGTTCGTTATTTATGAAATGTTGTCGCACAGTCTGACAGGATTCGGACAGTCTCGTTACTGACTGTGGAGTCAAGGTGCTTGGTGTGAACAGATGCACTCGACCCAGGTTAGGCGTATCTTGCAGCTGTCACACAAAGCAAGAGCACAAGTTCCCAGGACGTGACGACTAGCATCACAGGACCTTGTTTGTAATCTTTCTCAAAATATTGTTCCCTTGGACTGATCTTCATCCTCGTGTGGTGGCAATGTTTTTGAAAGACAGTATGCGCTCTAGAGTAACATCCAGACAGACAGATATTGAAGTCGTTTGCCATGCTATGTGACGTCCAATTCGTACCGATCTTCTCTATTACGTAAGTGAAATGCACACAATAGCTTCGATGATTTCCCTCACTGTAAAGGCCAAGAGCATCCAATGATGAAGGCAATTTTTCTTCCACCTCTTCGAATGTCTTCCCTTGAGCAGCCACTTCTGTATCATCAGCACAGATCAAATATCTGGTGTCTCCTGTGATGGGCTTATCACTCATGTAATTATTTAGAAGTACAGGAGCGTGCACTTTGCCTTGAGGTACGGCGCTCTTTGCATGCACCATCTGCTCTTCTTGCCCTGACGAAATACCTGGAATCTGCTACTCTGCAGAGAAGTGTCTTTAACGAATGTTAGTTGGTAGAGATTAAAGAAATTGAAAGGAATTAAATCGCCTTGAGAAGAAATTAAAACTTTACGATCTGCCAGTGACATCGTAATTCCGTTAGAGGTGGCTAATGATGTGGAAGCTATATTGAACGGAATACATTCTCCCGCAAAGAGGTCAGAACGTAAAATTTCAAAAAACGTAAAACAAGAGTGCAGTTGAATTAAGTCAGGTGATGTAGAAATAATTAGATTAGGTAATGAAAAGCTTTACTATTTGGGCATAAAAATAACTGACGGTGGCAGGAGGATATAAAATGTGCACTGGCATGAATAACAAAATCTTTCCTGCGGAAAGGAAACATATTAACAAGTAATATAAATCAAATTGCTGGGGAGTGTTTTGCTGGAAGTACACTGTTCAGAAGAATTAGCACATGAACCAGCGTCCTGTACGTTAAATCTATTTTGACACCGGCTGTACCTGTGGTCTTCTTGCATGGCTTGAGAACTTCGCTTTCAATGTGTGAAACAATTAATGTCATCTGCCGATAGCCATTTATTGGCTGTGCCATGCACTACCTGAGACAGGCGACCCGTCAGAAGGAAGTGCGTACCGACGTCCCAGTGTTCTCTAGTGAGGTGCACAGATGGCAGTTGTCATTTGTGGACGCTGTATGCAACCAATCGCATGCAATGTAATCTTAATCCAATGCAAGTTGCAATGGCAGTCTGTTTCATCCAGAAAGGATGGACATTCCGTTGCGTTCCTGCAAATGTCAGTGTCTCTCCATCTGTCATCCATAGGTTGTCGACACGCTACAGGGAGACAGGTCAGTACATAACGGGTGTTGGAATAGGTCGACGACGCATTATAATCACTCGTGAAGACCGATATTCGTCCATCCAAGTCTTTCAGGGTCGCAGAGATACCGCCACAGCACTGCAAGACCATCTCAGAGGAGCCACTGAAGGCGCTGTGCCCGATCACACTGTAAGGATCAGATTACAAGAAAGGGCCATACCACGCAGCCTAGACGTCCTGTTCGAGTACCCCACTTGACACGACATATTGCAGCTCGCCTTCAGTTCTGCCGTTCCCATGGCGACTGGCAGCTTCCTCACTGAACCTTGCTATTCACAGATGAGTACAAATATCCTCTGACGTACGGTGATGGCCGTGTTCGTGTGCAGAGACCCGTGATGAGCGGTACCACCCAAATCTTGTCCAGGAAATCGACAGATTTCCAAGGTTCTGTGATCTTGTGGGCAACGACACGTCGTGGTCGTTGCCCATGGTCGCCTTATATCCAGGAATACATCGAACTGATGGTGTTGAATTATGTGGTGGCTGCTGCATACGGTCAGCTGAGATGTCTTGCGAAGCTTGCTGGCGCCGTATGGACATCAGCAAGAGATGACTTAGTCCGCTTCATAGCGGGTCATCTGCCCTGATGGCCCCCACTCCGATCCAGGGCTCTCCCCGTGGGCGCCACCCTGCCACAGCAAAGGCCACATGGCATGAAGGCCGTTGCCGCGAGTCCAGATGCCCCACGAAGATGGCATCTACTCCTTGGCATATGTCGAGAGTTTACAGCTCAGACATCAGCAGATCTAATTTAAGGGAACTATGGATAACTCATGCACCACGTAAGGCGTCTTTCCCCATACGGCCAGCACTTCTGTAGAATTTGAAAACTGACAGGTCAAACCATGAAATGGGACTTGAACTTACAGGGCTGAAAAGTGTGAGACTCCTTTTTGTCGCCTCTACGACAGGCAGGGATACCTCGGGCCTATTCTAACTTCTGGACCTGCAGGGGGGTCTGTTGTTATGGACAAAGTGAAGGGGGAACGTGAAACACTGTGCTGGCACACAGCCGACTGCTCTCGAAGACCACCAAGGTGCCACGAGGCACTGCGGAGAGGTTTGCAATTGAATCCAAGACATTGGTGGAAACAATGGTGATGAGGAACTCCACACCACCACCTTTCCTCAACCTACCGGCCATATACTTGCAGTCAAAATGTCACGCACCATCATGTTCGAACCAGCTTACCTCCGAGTTGTGCACAACCGCACAGCGTGTGACAGCAACCCTTTTCTTCCTCTCTTGTTCTTTGTAGTTGTTGTAAACATTTGGTCTGGGCAGATGTCAGATGACAGCCCTTCAAGCTCACAGTTGAATACTTCACCTCAGTTCCTTTGTTACAAAAGGGCAAGCAGCTCTTTCCTTTTATTTTTATTTTCATTTATTTATTCATTTTTTTGTACAGGAACCTACCTGGCGCCCAAAGAGAAAGGTGGGTGCAAAGTGGGCAGGGATCGCAACCCGAAGCCTGGTACCCATTTCCCGTTTCCACCCTCCAGGAACCAAGAAAAGCTTAGGGAATGTGGAGTAGTGGTACAATAAATATCGTTTATTTATTTTCCTGTTCGTTCTATTATATTTTTATTTATTTATTTTTGTCATTAATACCACCGAGAATATCAGGAAACCGGCGTCACGCGAGGAGGAGGGCGCAGTAAGCCGTCAAACCAATTGAGACCAACAACTTACAGTTTTTCCGAGAAGAACATTCCGTTGACCAGTGAATATAAAGGTTCTAAGTGTGGAAGAGGCGGGGATCAACTCTTCATGACGGGAACGCCCCAGCTCTGGCGTGGGTTAAGGTAGACACTGCAGAGGAAATTGGAGAAAAATTGTCTGTGTTCATGAATTGCCAAAAGTCAAAGATTCTTTCTCGCCATCAGCAAACAAGTAGTGTGCTGCGTGTTCACGAATCCACCTCACAGAGTTCGTCTTCGCTTGCGGGAAGTATTCTGCGTCTGAAAAGACGAGCAGGTGAGTAGGTATCTGATGAGGAGTCGCACAGGCAATTAGGGACAACATGTGACGCACCAAGTACCAGACACCTCTCGCCGATCTGCACACCAGGCGGTGCTCGTCTGTGTCCATAACATCGCAGTCGACACACAACGGGATGTCTGCGAGGTGAATCCTGTGAAGGCGTGACTGACGTACTTGCTTACCCTGCAGATTGGACGTCAGTGTCAAGATACGGAACGCACACAGATCGTCAAATGGCATCCAATCGACGTGTGGAAGCTTCCCCTCAACCACATTTAGTGACGTGTGCTGCTGAAGGAAAGCGTAGATTGCCTTAATGGATGTCAGTTGCGCCAGCAGTATCAAAGTACGAACGTAGCTCAGTTGAAAAGCAAAGTGACGGGAGTTAAAGAAGGGCGGCGGGGCTTCCGAAAGTTGGATAGGTACTGAGAGAGTGTGTGGTTCAAGGGCCATCAGCATTAGGCTGGTAAGGCACGTAGGACTACGGCGCCACAACGTCATGTAAGAGCCAATGAAAAGGGCTGCCGTTCTGTCAGGCACATGATACAGACCTAAATCGCCCGTGCACCGCTGGACGATGATAGTTTCGTACCTTAACTTGAACAGCAAGCCGTGGCAAACAAATGAAACCAATGTACTAGCATACGGCAGGTCATGGGTGGCCGGATAGGAAGTGTCTGTGCCACGTGGCGGCGAGAGGGCGATGTGAGTAGTGCCTTGGCACGCCGGCCGGAGTGGCCAAGCGGTTCTAGGCGCTTCAGTATGGAACCGCGTGACCGCTACTGTCGCAGGTTCGAATCCTGCCACGGGCATGGATATGTGTGACGTTCTTAGGTTAGTTAGGTTTAAGTAGTTCTAAGTTCTAGGGGACTGATGACCTCAGATGTTAAGTCGCATAGTGCTCAGAGCCATTTGAACCATTTTTTTTTTTTTTTTTTTTTTTTGCCTTGGCACGATTCGCCATCGCCTGACACTCTGGCGAATACGGAATCATAGTACATTCTCAGAGTGGTGACACAGAATTCCTGAGTCCGCCGCCGCCACGCAGCAACCTCCCTTCGATAACCAATCAAGGCCTTGCGGAGAGCTGGCTTTGCACAGAGCACCCACCATGACAGGGCAGACTGATAGGCATGACGGCGTCGACGACAAGCTGGCCACTTGGTCTCGATGAGCTGCCGGCTGTCGGGTGAAGTAGGGTGGATCGTGTTCAGTTTCCACGGTCCACGGTTGCGCCACACCCTTTGGCGGCAGAGACTGACGGCGCAGATATATGTGTCATGGTCAGAGAACGCAGCGGGCCAGACTTCAGCAGTCTGCACCCCACTAACAACAAGGCGGGAGATGTTAATGCAGTCGGGTGGGCTGGAAAAATGGCTAGTGTTGGAGAATTGTCGCTAGCGCCAAGCACGTAGAATGACGTGGTAGTTGGTCTTTGGGTGCCTGTGTGCAGTTGAAATCGCCTCCCATGACCAATGCGCCTTGCCGACCCAGGAAGAGAGGCGTGAGAAGGAGGTGGACCGCTCACGGCGGCGACCCTAACCAGATGGCACATAGACATTGACGATCCTGATGCCACGGAAGTGGCAACTGCTTCAGCGAAGATACTGTCAGGTAAGAGGATCGCCACCCTACTACCAGTAGGTTCAAAAATGGGTCTGAGCACTATGCGACTTAACTTCTGAGGTCATTAGTCGCCTAGAACTTAGAACTAATTGAAACTTAATAACCTAAGGACCTCACACACATCCATTCCCGAGGCAGGATTCGAACCTGCTACCGGAGCGATTACTGGGCTCCAGACAGAATTGCACGGCCTCTCCGGCCAGCACTACCAGTAGGGGTAGCATGAGAGACATGTGCTGTACAACCAAGGAGAGCACAGAAAGTTACAACATGTACATCCTGAAGGAGAACTACGTCAACGTCCGCGGCATACAGCATGTTGTGGAGTAAAGCCAGTTTGTGGCGTACGCAAACTGTCTTGAAATTGACTGTGGGTATGCGATAAGTCTGGAAAGCTGCCATCGCCAGGACGACAGGCGATTCAAACACAGGGGAAGCATAGGGAACTCCCTGTTAGGCTCCCACGGAAGGTCACATCACAGTGAGGCGGAGGGAGCCGACCCCATGTAAGGGCTTTCGTCGTTGTGTACACCTCCAGAATGTCCATCTTCAGCTTCGACGTCCGTCCGCCCATGAGCCAGACGTATCACTGAGCCGGTTCAGTGAAACATTATCAGTAGTGCGCCCACATGTAGCGTCAGGCACAGAATGGGAGGCAATCGCATCGGACGCAGGTGGGGGAAGGTCGGTGTCCAGAGGAGGACGCTGACTACGTGGAGACACAAAAGGACGTCGCATCGTCAGGTGTCAGCACGTCAGCGCACCATCAGTAGAGACTTCGATGGACGCAGTCAGCAGAAGGGATACGGCGATGTCTCTTCCGTTTCCTCGGCGACCGTTCCTTCCCAACATGCTGTTCCGTGTCGGATGGCGGGCGGCTATCGTCCGAATGTGGCCAGATGACAGAAAGGCGGAGGAAGGTACAGCTCCATGGTCAACAACCACGGGTTTGGGACAGACAGCTTGTGGCTGCTGACGGTCGTCGTTCACTTGTATTTCCTCTGGCAGGGGTGAAACGTCCATCGCGTCGTCGAGAGGAGTCGACACGGCCTCTGAGCACTATGGGACCTAACACCTGAGGTCATCAGTCCCCTAGAACTTAGAACTACTTAAATCTAACTAACCGATGGACATCATACACATCCATTCCCGAGGCAGGATTCGAACCTGCGGCCGTAGCGGTCGCGCGGCTCACGACTGTAGCGCCTAGAACCGCACGACCACTCCGGCCGGCTGCACGTGATGGATCTTGTAGCTTTGCCTTTCTCTACCAGTCGGCTGCAAATGCGTCCGACTGCTTAGCTGGGTAGTAACGTGCTCGCCAGCCGGGTTGCAGATTTTCTCCGCTCGGTGACTGGGTATTGTGTTGTCCTCATCATCGTTTCATCCTCATCACCGGCGCGGAAGTCGCCCAGTGTGGCGTCGGCTGAAATAAGGCTTGCACTTGGCCGCAAAACTTCACCTCCCGGCCAACGATACCATACGATACGCTCATTTCATTTTTTGCTGCAAACGTTCTCCGATGGTCGACAAAGAGTATCTGACAGTTCCTCGGTTGTCTGACAGTAATTTGCTTCCATTTCCACCCCAAACGTGTCTTTGTTTAAAGGTGTCAGTCTTTCTGGCAGATACCAGTCAGGAAGATCCATTTGAATTTACAAAACCACCTTTGGCATTTGAGAAGGTCTAATGCACTTCCATGAACACTGCAAACGTTTTTGGTAGCAATTCTTTCGTTACTAACCTTGCAAAACTCAAAAACTCGCCTTTCGCGGGCAAGTGATGCACCAACAACTCTTTTTTTTTTTTTTTTTCAGCGGTTTTCTGATCGAACACGCTGAGCTACTGTGCCGGCAGTTGAGCTACCCAAGCGCGACTCACGCCCCGTCCTCACAGCTTTACTTCTGCCAATACCTCGTCTCCTACCTTCCAAACTTTACAGATGCTCTCTGCTGCAGAGTGAAAATCTCATTCTGGAAACATCCCCCAGGCTATGGCTAAGCCGTGTCTCCGCAATATCCTTTCTTTCAGGAGTGCTAGTTCTGCAATGTTCGCAGGAGAGCTTCTGTAAAGTTTGGAAGGTAGGAGACGAGATCATGGCAGAAGTAAAGCTGTGAGTACCGGGCGTGAGTCGTGCTTCGGTAGCTCAGATGGTAGAGCACTTGCCCGCGAGAGGCAAAGGTCCCGAGTTCGAGTGTCGTTCCGGCACACAATTTTAATCTGCCAGGAAGTTTCAAGAGGGTACGTGTCCGTGCAGCAACATGTGGTCGTGTATTGTCTTGCTGAATAATGGCGACTGGGGTCTTGTGCAGAAAGAGTATGGTTTCAGGTCGCAGGATATCATTCACGTAGGTCACATTGGTCACAGTGCCCTCGACAAGCACCAACTGTGATTTGTGGCTGTACCCACACCATATGGTCTTGCGCTTGCGCTTGTGCGAATATAGTAACTGTGATGCCGCTTCCCCTGTCTGCGGCGAACCAAAATGCTGCTATCATTTTAAAACAAACAGAACCCGGATTCGTGCGAAAACATTATCTGATGTCATTCCTACACCCAGTGACGTCGTTCCACACACTAATGCAGTCTAACATGTTTCCGCACATTTGTCAAAGGTGGGCGGAGAAGTGGACGACGCGCACGTAACCCATGCCGTAATCAACGGCGACGCATTGTTAGCACGGGTAGTGTACGATGCGTTAACACTGTTCCACTGTTGCGCCAAAGCCGAGGAGAACGCAGATCTGTCCTGCAGTGCCATTCGGATGAGGTGTCGATCTTCTCGAGAGATAGTCTGGGTGGTACACCTGACCCGCCTCGTCGTGTTCTAAGGACCTCCGTGAACCATTCCGCGCACATCCGCTGCATGCCGAAACACTTCAAATGGTTCAAATGACTCTGAGCACTATGGGACTTAACATCCGAGGTCATCAGTCCCTTAGAACTTACAACTACTTAAATCTAACTAACCTAAGAACATAACACACATCCATACCCGAAGCAGGATTCGAACCTGCGACCGTAGCAGTCGCGCGGTTCCGGACTGAAGCGCCTAGAACCGCTCGGCCACCGCGGCCGGCCCCGAAACACTTCGTCCCATTCGAGCAGCAATTTGCCGAATGCATGCATCACATTCTCTCATCCCAATAATGCGTTCGCTTTCAAACTCACTGATTTGACGGTACGGTTCGCACATACATCTGTGAGGCATCGCATTCTGATCCATTACCTTTGGTTTATAACGACAACGAGAGGCGCAGACTTGTTTTACCGGTACGTGGTGTTGTGCCGCGATATCGATGTTGACCTTGGTTCCGCTGTCCGACATTGTACAAACACCAATCATTTCTGCAGAACATACTAATGCACATGTCATGTGCATATGGACGTCCTATCTCTAGTCGTGCAAGGTTTTCTGTTTTTTCTGAGCATGAGTATATTTACGAGTAAACAAGTTACTCTAACTATACAATGTCTTTGGCACGACTTTGAAGTGCACAATGAGCTGATAAACGATTATCGTCATGCGCAGAAACGATGTTACTCGCCGGTTTCAGTCATAAATATACCATAGTTGCCAAAAGTCACGGGAAGGGCTGCCCAATTTTAATATGTGCCATGAATGACGCCCGAATGTTTGCTACTAGATGCGGTGTATGGCAGTCTGTTATAGTAGCTATGTAATGAACGTGTTAAGTGACTTTGAACGTTGAATGACAGTCGTGGCATATCGGAGAATGCACAATAAATCCGATCTCAACTGCGCTTTCAGCACCACAGAGAAAATGCATCCGCTCGTGTAAACCGCCGCAAACGGCGACCACAAGTGTTTGACGAACAGACGTCACCTCGCCTCCGAAGAAGCCATGCGAGGACAACGGCGGTCTAATGTCTGTCCCGTCGTCTCGGGTTTGGTTGTGGGACGTCAGGAAGCTGTTTCTGGCAGGACTGTACGGAGACAGCCGCAGCGGTTTGGTTTCAGTAGCTGATGACTGGACGTCACATCCACTGCCTTCCCGTTTATTTATTTATTTGCTCGTCAAGTTCCGTAGGACCAAATTGAGGAGCAAATACCCCAGGTCATGGGACGTGTCAGTACATGAAATTACAACATAAAACCCTTAAAACATAAAACCTTAAAAAAGTCAGTCCATAAATTTAAGTAAACGCTATCAGCAATACAAAAAAATCTGCTTAATTTTTCAAGGAACTCATCGACAGAATAGAAGGAGTGACCCATGTAGAAACTCTTAAGTTTCGATTTGAAAGCGCGTGGATTACTGCTAAGATTTTTGAATTCGAGTGGCAGCTTACTAAAAATAGATGCAACAGTATACTGCACACCTTTTTGCAGAAGAATTAAGGATGTCCGATCCAAATACAGGTTTGATTTCTGCCGAGTATAACCGAGTGAAAGCTGCTTATTCTTGCGAATAAACTAATATTGGTAACAATAAACGACAATAAGGAATATACGTATTGAGAGGCCAGTGTCAAAATACCCAGATTCGCGAACAGAGGTCGACAAGAGGTTCGTGAACTCACACCACTTATTGCCCGAACCTTCCGTTTCTGAGCCAAAGATATCCTTTTAAAATGAGGAGAGTTACCCCAAAATATAATACCATACGACATAAGCGAATGAAAATAAGCAAAGTAGACTAATTTTTGAGTCGAACGATCACTCACTTCTGATACCGTTCGAATAGTTAAAATGGCAGTATTAAGTCTTTGAACAAGATCCTGACCGTGGGCTTTCCACGACAGCTTACTATCTATCTGAACACCTAGAAATTTGAACTGTTCAGTTTCACTAATCATATGTCCACTCTGTGAAATTAAAACGTCAGTTTTTGTTTCATTGTGTGTTATAAACTGTAAAAACTGAGTCTTACTGTGATTGAGCGTTAGTTTATTTTCTACTAGCCATGAACTTAGGTCATGTACTGCACTATTTGAAACCGAGCCAATGTTGCACACAACATCCTTTACTACTAAGCTAGTGTCATCAGCAAACAGAAATATTAGAGTTACCTGTAATACTAGAGGGCATATCATTTATATAAATAAGGAACAGGAGTGGTCCCAACACTGATCCCTGGGGCACCCCCCACCTGACTGTAGCCCACTCAGACCCCACATCACAGTTGTTATCAACATTGTGAATAATGACCTTTTACTGCCTGTTGCTAAAGTAAGAGGTGAACCAGTTGTGAGCTACTCCCCGTATTCTGTAACGGTCAATATTTTGTGATCAACACAATCAAATGCCTTAGTTAAATCAAAAAATGTGCCAACCTTTTGTTTAACCCATCCAGTACCTCACAGAGGAAAGAGAATACAGCATTTTCAGTTGTTAAACGACTGCTAAAGCCGAACTGTACATTTGAAAGGCAAATCGTGTGATATAAAATGATCAATTATCCTTACATACATAGCCTTTTCAATAACTTTTGCAAACACTGATGGCCTAGAAATAGGTCTAAAATTATATACATTATCCCTTTCTCCCTTTTTATAAAGTGGCTTTACTACTGAGTACTTTAATCGCTCATGAAACTGACCATTTCTAAAGGAAAAATTACAAATATGGTTAAATACAGGACTAACATGTGCAGCACAGTACATGGCGTTTGCCAGTCAGTGCGTAACACAAATATCGATATTACCTATAATGTTCTTATCTAACTTCTTTGTCTGGTTTCACTTAATGTGACTTCTTTGCTACCATGCTCTTGGATGTACTTTCCATGCAAATATTTATGCATTTTTATGATAATTTATGTAACTTTAACTAATCTATGGATGTACTCTTAATTTAAAAAGTACTTGTAGCAATGGTTCATGCATTGGGCATGTATGTTTGTAACTACGTAAAACATGGACGGAAGCCCCTCTGCAAGGAAACTGGCTTCGCAGGAATGGGAAAGTTGGCTCTGGTGAACGAACTACAAAGCTCATTAGCGGCATGAGGCAGCCGTCGGCTAATAGGTGAAGTTTTCGCATCTCGTGAACTGAACGAGGCAAGGAGGGCAGCAAGATTATAAACACAAGAAAAAAAGTTTTGCATCACCTCGGTTCCGAAGAAGAGACATCAACATAAACATCATTTCCGCCCTTTTTATTCGCCATGAAAACCAGACATTGCATGTTGTAGCACCATACAACGAGACCTTCAGACGTGGTGGTCCAGATTGCTGTACACACCAGTACCTCTAATACCCAGAAGCACCTCGTCTTGCATTAATGCATGCCTGTATTCGTCGTGGCATACTATCCACAAGTTCATCAAGGCACTGTTGGTCCAGATTGTCCCACTCCTCAACGGCGATTCAGCGTAGATCCCTCAGAGTGGTTGGTGGGTCACGTCGTCCATAAACAGCCCTTTGCAATCTATTCCAGACATGTTCGATGGGGTTCATGTATGGAGAACATCTTGGCCACTCTAGTTGAGCGAAGTCGTTATCATGAATGAAGTCATTCACAAGATGTGCACGATGAGCGCGCGAATTGTCGTCCATGCAGACGAATACCTCGCCAATATGCTGCCGATATGGTTGCACTATCGATCGGAGGATGGCATTCACGTATCGTACAGCCGTTACGGCGCCTTCCATGACCACTACCGGCGTACGAAGGCCCCACATAATGCCACCCCAGAACAGCAGGGAATCTCCATTGCTGCACTCGCTGGGCAGTGTGTCTGTAAGGGCTTAAGACTGACCCGGTTGCCTCCAAATACGCCTCCGACGATTGTTTGGTTGAAGGCATATGCGACACTCATCGGTGAAAAGAACGTGATGCCATTCGTCAGCGGTCCATTCGGCATGTTGTTAGGCTGCATGGTGTCGTGGTTGCAAACATGGACCTCGCCATGGACGTCGAGAGTGAAGTTGCGCATCATGCACCCTACTGCGCACAGTTTGAGTCGTAACACGATGTCCTGTGCCTGCACGAAAAGTATTATGCAACATGGTGGCGTTGCTGTCAGGGTTCCTCGCAGCCATAATCCGTAGATAGCGGGCGTCCACCGCAGTAGTGGCCCTTGGGCGGCCTGGGCGAGGCATGTCATCGACAGTTCCTGTCTCTCTGTATCTCCTCCATATCCGAAAAACATCGCTTTGGTTCACTCCGAGACGCCTGGACACTTTCCTTGTTGAGAGATCTTCCTGCCACAAAGTAACAATGCGGACGCGATCGAACCGCGGTATTGACCGCCTAGGCAAGGTTGAACTACAGACAAAACGAGCCGTGTACCTCCTTCCTGGTGGAATGACTGGAACTGATCGGCTGTCGGACCCCCGCTGTCTAATAGACGTTGCTCATGCATGGTTGTTTACATCTTTGGACGGGTTTAGTGACATCCCTGAACAGTCAAAGGGACTGTGTCTCTGATGCAATAACCACAGTCAACGTCTGTCTTCAGGAGTTCTAGGAACCGCAGTGATGCACAACTTTTTTTGATGTGTGTATAATATAATCTCGGATGTCGATGTCATTTGGCTTATTATTCACGGCATACTTTGGCTGACTCTGTACTACGAAACTCTGACGATAAGAAGAGAATTTTCAGTGATAGTTACACAGCAACAGCCTTCGATACTTTCACCGTCTTTTTTTGAGTAGATCGACATTGTACCACTCAGATTAACTCCACCACTGCCGGTCCCAAGTCCGGGGCCTCATTTTGGAAGTGATGAGGAAGGAGGAGGGGGAGGAGTAACACCTCGTTAAAAAACCTGGGTCCATCTGGCTCCGGATGGTAGCACCCTGTAAGGGCCCCTGCCTAGGGTTACTGGGTGAAAACTGGTCAACGGTCTCAAAGGCGGAAGAGGAAGTTCTGATTCCCAACGGCGGAGAGAACTACCTCCAGGACTCACAATCTTGGTTGTATATTTTGTAGCCTTTGGGCCACACCCAAAATAACTTTCATCAATCATGGAAGTGTGTGATGTAAACTATTTTACCCCAGGTGGACGATCCACCATACGCCAGTACGTCAGCAGACATTCGGTTCTGGGGAGTCTGCAACATTGCACAAAGACAAGTCGGAGTGTCTTGGAATCTCATCCAAATTTCAACATAGGCAGTCAACATACCTAGCAACTATCAATGCAAACTCATTGTTGAAAACCGGAAAACTAAAACATCTAACAGACACGCTAAAGAACCACAACGTACTCATAGCAGCCATTCAAGAAACACGATACATGGATACAGATACCTTCGATTCCGAAGGTTTTAGGATATACAAAGGGAAAGTTGGACCGAGAGTAATGAAAAATGTACCACATCTTGGGACAGCCTTTATAATCAACAAACAAATCTTGAACTCAATAGTTGGCTTTAATTCACAATCAGAAAGAATGTCAAGTCTTACATTCACAAGCACAAACAAAATCTACACAATTATCAATGCACATGCCCCTATAAACGAGGATAACAGGAAAAACAAAGAAAAAGTGGAGGCATTTTGGAATCATCTAGATGACATTATTCAGAAAATACCAGATAAAAACATCATCATTCTTCTTGGAGATTTTAATGCACAGATTGGTAAAGAAAAAAGATATAAGAAAATAGTTGGAAACTATCCTGCACACAAGAGAACAAACAGAAATGGTGTGAGACTAATAGAACTTTGCCAAGCACACAATTTAATTCTTAAATACACAGCTTTCAAGAAACTACCACGAAGACAAAAGACATGGGTATCTCCAAATCCTAGCCTTGGGGAATTTCAACTTGATCATGTGGCAATCAAGAAGATTTCTAGCAAAGAAATCATGAATGTTAGGGTACTCAGGGGTGCAAACTTGGATTCAGACCACTACCTCTCTAAAACTAAGTTCAAAGTCATCCCAAACAGGAAACGCAGCATGAAACAAATTAAGGGTCGGAAGTATAGCATAGAAAAGATATTAAAATCAGATGAATTCACAAAAGCAACAGAAACCATTCAGACACAAAGCTGGGGAGATATCAAGGAAAACCTCATTACTACAGCTGAACGGATAGCACCTAATAAAAAAAGTAAAAAACATGCCTGGTGGTCACTGGAATTTGATGCCCTCATTGAAACAAGAAAACAGGCATGGCAAAATTGGCAATCACAGAAAACAGAAGAAAGTAGACTGAATTTCATTACAGTTAGAAAACTGGTAGATAAAAATATAAAAAGGATTAAGAAGTCACATGAAAACAAAACTCTCCTCCAAATTGATGAAGAATTTGCTAAAAACAACACAAGAAGCTTTTACAGAACTTTCAAACAAAGGTTATCAAGATACAAAGCACCCACCCTCCAATTTCGAGATGTAAATGGGACCATCGCTCACAACAACACGGAAAACTGCAAAATACTAGCAGGCTACTTTGAGAAACTCTTGAATTGTGAACCCATGCTTGAAAAATTTGAATCCATCCCAAACAACCGTGAGAAGCCGGATTCGGAACCACCGACGACTGAAGAACTACAGAAGGTCATTTCAGAACTTAAAAACAACAAAGCGTCCGGAGAAAATCAAATACTGGCCGAACTATGGAAAACGGCTGACAAAAATGCAGTTACATCCCTAAAGTGTGTTTTCGATCAAATCTGGAAAGAAGAAAAGATCGCCACAGAATGGAAAACAGCTCTCATCCACCCTATCCACAAGAAAGGTTTGAAGACAGACCCCAACAATTACAGAGGAATATCACTGCTGGATATAACGTACAAGATTCTTTCTAAAGTCCTTTTGAACAGGGCAGAGCTGCAATTGGATCTGCAAATCGGGGAATACCAGGGAGGTTTTAGAAAGGGCAGATCATGTTCGGAATAAATACTAAATCTCTAAAACATTATGGCATACCAAAAATCAAGGGCAAAGACGTACGTAATCTCCTCCATTGATTTCAAAAAAGCATATGATTCGATTGATAGAGAATCTCTGTTGTCAGTCCTGGAAGAAATGGGTTTGGATAAGAAAACAACTAATATTATAAAAGCGACCCTTACAAATACATTTTCGAAAGTTAAATTTATGGGCGATCTATCGGAACCCTTTGAAATAAAAACGGGAGTGCGACAGGGCGATGGGCTCTAGCCGTTGCTGTTCAATTGTGCGCTTGAGAAAGTTGTCAGAGAATGGAACACAAATATTAAGAGTGGTATAAGTTTCATATCAGCGCACACTCCGCTGCAGAGTGAAAATCTCACTCTGGAAACATCCCCCAGGCTGTGGCTAAGCCATGTCTCCACAATATCCTTTCTTTCAGGAGTGCTAGTTCTGCAAGGTTCGCAGGAGAGCTTCTGTAAAGTTTGGAAGGTAGGAGACGGATACTGGCAGAAGTAAAGCTGTGAGTACCGGGCGTGAGTCGTGCTTCGGTAGCTCAGATGGTAGAGCACTTGCCCGCGAAAGGCAAAGGTCCCGAGTTTGAGTCTCGGTCGGGCACACAGTTTTAATCTGCCAGGAAGTTTCATATCAGCGCACACTCCGCTGCAGAGTGAAAATCTCACTCTGGAAACATCCCCCAGGCTGTGGCTAAGCCATGTCTCCACAATATCCTTTCTTTCAGGAGTGCTAGTTCTGCAAGGTTCGCAGGAGAGCTTCTGTAAAGTTTGGAAGGTAGGAGACGGATACTGGCAGAAGTAAAGCTGTGAGTACCGGGCGTGAGTCGTGCTTCGGTAGCTCAGATGGTAGAGCACTTGCCCGCGAAAGGCAAAGGTCCCGAGTTCGAGTCTCGGTCGGGCACACAGTTTTAATCTGCCAGGAAGTTTCATATCAGCGCACACTCCGCTGCAGAGTGAAAATCTCACTCTGGAAATTGTCAATTTGGTATAGGAGGGGAGTGAGGGGGAGGAAAGGAAGTTAAAGCTAGTTCATGTGGATGTAGGTTAGTGTAGTTATTTAGAGATGAGGAGGTTGCACACGATAAACTAGTGTGGGGAGCTGCGTCAAACCAGGTTTCGGACTGACTCTACAACAAGAACAGCTGTATAGAAAAATTTGCGTGAAACTCTGTCTGATGTACCTTAAAAAGTGGTAAATAAGATCACACCAAGGGGTGAATTTTTTAAATTTGTGGATTCATACCTATATTTCCCCAAGTCACAGTGTAGCATATAACACTTCTGTACGGTTTCAATTCCAACCCAAGTTAAAAGTAGTGTGTTCAAAGTTCAATAATGTTTCCTTTTATCCATGGTCCAACCTCGATGACATCGTGCACATTGCAGTCGTAACTGACAATATTGTAGGGTCAACAAGTAAACACATACGGATATCAACATGTAAACATATAATGATCGTGTGCTGTGGAGCCACTTGTTAAAGAATTGAGGTGTCCCTCGATAATGTTTCCATTTACCCACGGTCCAACCTCGATGACATCGTCCACACTGCAGTCGTAACTGACAATATTGTTGGGTCAAGACGTAAACACATAGGGATATCTACATGTAAACACATAATGATCATGTGCTGTGGAGCCACTTGTTCAAGAATGCACACTGAACGATGTGCTATGGAACACTTCTGTCTTCACCAGAACTGTAACGTGTTGTCAGACATAGAACAGGTCTACGCCTATAGTGCTTTAAAGAGTGAGCAAGACTCGCGTTCTCTGATGCATGGACCGCCTACAGCTTGTGGCCTACTGGTGGTATTACTGTCCTTTCACTATTTTCCACAGATATTCACAACAGTAGCACGCGAACGACTGGTAATCTTCGCCATTCTCGAGATGCTCGTTCCGAGGCGCTGGGCCGTAAGAATCTGCTCTTTGCCAGAGTCGCTTTTGTCAGTGGGTATCCCCCTTTGCAGCCCGTATCACAGCTCTGCTTATGCACTTTCCTTACTGCGTCACATGCCTGTACTACCCGAGAGGGGGTGTTCGGAAAGTAATGCCGGCCATTGTCGCAAAGATCTGTCATCAGTAGCCGGTCGGTGTGGCCGAGCGGTTCTAGGCGCTACAGTCTGGAACCGCGCTACCGCTCCGGTCGCAGGTTCGAATCCTGCCTCGGGCATGGTTGGTTGGTTGGTTGTTTTTTGGGGAAGGAGACCAGACAACGAGGTCATCGGTCTCATCGGATTAGGGAAGGACGGGGAAAAAAGTCGGCCGTGCCCTCTGAAAGGAACCATCCCGGCATTTGCCTGGATTTAGGGAAATCACGGAAAACCTAAATCTGGATGGCCGGACGCGGGATTGAACCCGAGTGCGAGTCCAGTGTCTACCACTGCTCGGGCATGAATGTGTGTGCTATCCTTAGGTTAGTTAGGTTTAAGTAGTTCTAAGTTCTAGGGTACTGATTACATCAGATGTTAAGTCCGATAGTGCTCAGAGCCATTTTTTTGTCATCAGTAACTTTAGGCCGCTATATCTCCTCCCAATGCTGCAAAATAACGGGAATAAAATATACTGACGGAAGAAAAATTGCAACACGGAGAAGGAGTTGTGCGATATAAAAGAAAGTTGGCAGGCGTCTTTTTACATAAGGAAGATGATGTCGATTCCAATTTCGCGCCAGTCGCATAAGAGTGGCGCTAAGAGTGCCACTGTGGGGATGTAAATCAGGTTTGCTTTGAATACACGCTGTAATAGTGGTGAGCGGAAGTTAGCTTTGAGGTTCGACGTAGTGAGTTAATGTTATTCACGAATGCCTCTGAGGCAAGGAATACGCCATTACCAGTACCTCCCTCATTTCGAACGAGGTCTTGTAGTAGGACAACGAGGAGCTGGATGTTCCTTCTGTGATACTGCTGAAAGACTTGGCACGACAAACAGACCGCCGTTTGAGTCTCGTACAGATTCCCGTATGGAGGACATAGTGATAGATATCCCTGGGGTTGTGAAGCAGCTGAATGGGTTGAAAATAAATAAATCGCCAGGTCCTGATGGGATTCCAATTCGGTTTTACAGAGAGTACTCTAGTGCGTTGGCTCCTTATTTAGCTTGCATTTATCGCGAATCTCTTGCCCAACGTGAAGTCCCGAGCGACTGGAAATGAGCGCAGGTGACGCCTGTATATGAGAAGGGTAGAAGGACGGATCCTCAAAATTACAGACCAATATCCTTAATATCTGCTTGTTTCAGGATTCTCGAACATATTCTCAGTTCGAATATAATGAATTTCCTTGAGACAGAGAAGTTGCTGTCGATGCATCAGCACGGCTTTAGAAAGCATCGCTTCTGCGAAACGCAACTCGCCCTTTTTTCACATGATATCTTGCGAACCATGGATGAAGAGTATCAGACGGATGCCATATCCCTTGACTTCTGGAAAGCGTTTGACTCGGTGCCCCACTGCAGACTCCTAACTAAGGTACGAGCATATGGGATTGGTTCCCAAGTATGTGAGTGACTCGAACACTTCTTATGTAATAGAACCCAGTACGTTGTCCTCGATGGTGAGTGTTCATCGGAGGTGAGGGTATCATCTGGAGTGCCCCTGGGGAGTGTGGTAGGTCCGCTGTTGTTTTCTATTAGTAGTGTAGCTCTTGACAGAGTCACGTCGATTAAATATTTGGGCGTAACATTGCAGAGCGATATGAAGTGTGGCACAAGCATGTGATGGCAGTTGTGAGGAAGGCGGATAGTCGTCTTCGGTTCATTGGTAGAATTTTGGGAAGATATGTTTCATCTGTAAAAGAGACCGCATACAAAACACTAATACGACCTACAGCTTGAGCTTTTGGGATCCCTATCGGGTCGGATTGAGGGAGGACATAGAAGCAATTCAGAGGCAAGCTGCTAGATTTGTTACTGGTAAGTTTGATCATCCCGCGAGTGTTACGGAAATGCTTCCGGAACCCGGGTGGCAGTCTCTAGAGGAAAGGAGGCGTTCTTTTCGTGAATCGCTACTGAAGAAATTTAGAGAACCAGCATTTGAGGCTGACTGCAGTACAATTTTACTGCCGACAACTTATATTTCGCGGAAAGACCACAAAGATAAGATAGATTAGGGCTCGTACAGAGGCATATCGGCAGTCATTTTTCCCTTGTTCTGTTTGGAACAGGGAGAGAAGATGCTAGTTGTGGTCCGAGGTACCCTCCGCCACGCGCCGTATGGTGGATTGCGGAGTATGTATGTAGATGCAGATGTAGATGAATACAGCCACAGCCACTGAACAACGATTGCTGGTAGCGGTGGTCACGAGAACGTACGGAGGCAAGAAGACGGGACCCCAGGCGGCCACGTGGCGTTACCGAGACGGAAGACCATCATATTTGGCGTCTGGCTCTGAACCATCATATTGCATCTGCAGCAGCAATTTCAGCAACAGTTGGAATCACAGTGACACAACGAACTGTTACAAATCGGTTACTGCAAAGTCAGCTTCGAACCAGACGCCCTGTTGCGTACAGTTCACTGACGCCAAACCACCTTCATTTGGTTCTTCAGTAGTGTCAAGTGGGACCACATTGAAGGTCAGGGTGGAGATCTGTTGTGTTATCTGGTCAAAGCTGCTATCTGCGTCGGTGCCAGTGATGGCCAGGTGTTGGTTAGAAGGAGGCCAGCAGCTGCTGGCCTGCAAACAACCTGTCCGCTTGCGAGACACTTTGGACCTACACCTGAGTTATGGTCTGGGGTGTGAATTCGTATGACAGGAGTAGCAGTCTCGTAGTTACCCGGCGCACCCTGACCTCATATCTGTACGTCGGTCTAGAGATTCCACCTGTTGTGCTGCCGTTCATGAACAGCTCTCCAGATTGTGTTTTCAAATATTGTACTGCTCGCCCACACACCGCTGTTGTAACCCAACATGCTCTACAGGTTGTCGACACGTTGGCTTGGCCTGCCCGATCACCAGATCTGTCTCCAATCGTGCACGTAAGAGACACCATTGGACGACAGCCCCAGTGTCATCCATGAACAGCATCAACCGTCCCTGTATTGATCGACCAAGTGCAATCCACATGGAACGCCATCCCACAAACTAACATCCCACACGTGTACAACACAATGCATGCACGTTTGCATGCTTGCATTCAACATTCTGGCGTTGCGACTCCTTTTCCGTTAGCGTAATTTCGGCTGGTCTCGAAACGGCTACATCCATGTCGAGCGCTACCATACAATTGCGCGCTAGTAACCTTAGCTATCGTACTATGAACCAAATGGCTCTGAGCACTATGGGACTTAACCTCTATGGTCATCAGTCCCCTAGAACTTAGAACTACTTAAACCTAACTAACCCAAGGACATCACACAACACCCAGTCATCACGAGGCAGAGAAAAACTATGAACCATTATATGGAAAGTACGAGGGCCACTCCAAAAGAAATGCAAACTATTTTTGTAAAAATACAGTTTTCATTCTGCATGTGTGAAAGTTTTACAGTGTATAGATACATCCTTCCCGCTTGTTTTCAAACTTAGTTCAACCTGTTCCCGTGAGTGGCGCCGTCACAGCATGTCTTCAAGATGGCTGCTACACTTGACGTTCGTCAGAAGCAACGTGCTGTCTTAAAATTCCTGTATTGTGAAAACGAGACAGTGGGAAACATCCACAAGAGGTTGTAAAAGGTGTATGGAGATGTTGTTGTCGATTTCAGTACAGTTAGTCGGTGGGCAAGCAGGTTACGTGATGAAAGAGGGCACGGCAATATTGAGGATTGTCCTCGTAGCGGCAGGCCTCGTACTGCACACACTCCAGACAAAGTGCAGAGAGTTAAGGAATTGGTGACTGCTGACAGACGCATCACAGTGAACGAATTGTCACGCTACGTTCCGATAGGGGAAGGAAATGTTTGCAGAATACTGAAAGTGTTGGGGTTAAAAAAGATTTGTGCCAGGTGGGTTCCCAGGATGTCGACAGTGGCTCACAAGGATACAAGAAAAACGGTATGCAGCGAACTTTTCGAACAATACGAGAATGGTGGAGATGAATTTCTTGGAATAATTGTGATAGGTGGTGAAACATTTGTCAATCATTTTTCACCAGAGATGAAGAGCCAATCAATGGAGTGGCATCATGCAAATTCACCCAAGGAAAAAAAATTCAAAACCGCAACGTCTGCTGGAAAAGTTACGGCTACGGTGTTTTTCGAAGGACTCTTGCTTGTGGACATCATGCCAAGTGGAACCACCATAAATTCTGATGCATATGTGACGACACTGAAGAAACTTCAAGCTTGACTGAGTCGTGTTCGAACATATCGGCAAAAGCAGGATATTTTGCTGTTGCACGACGATGCACGGCCACATGTTAGTCTAAAAACCATGGAAGCGATCACAAAACTCGGACGGACAACACTGAAACACCCGCCTTACAGTCCTGACCTGGCTCCATGTGACTATCATCTCTTTGGGAAACTGAAATACTCTCTTCGTGGAACAAGGTTTGAAGATGATGACTCCCTTGTGCACGCTGCCAAACAGTGGCTCCAACAGGTTGGTCCAGAATTTTTCCGTGTGGCTATACAGGCGCTGGTTCCAAGATGGCGTAAAGCAGTTGAGAGGGATGGAAATTATGCGGAGAAATAAAAATATTGTTCCTAAAGGATGTATCTGTAAAACTTTCAAACATGTAGAATAAACGATGGATTTTTTAAAAAAGAAGTGTGCATTGCTTTTGAAGTGACCCTCGTATAATTCTAGGTACGAAGTTTAGGGCAACGCAGAAATTGCACATTAGTTTTCTGGTTAATTTTGTCATCGAGGTACTACAGAATTGCTTCCCTTTGCCACTAGGCTACTTTTAGTGCAACGTTGTGTGTTTATCTGTACTGATACAAAAGTAAATGAAAAGAAAGTAGGAGATTTGCTCAGTACTGGTGCAGTACACAACCTATTACAGTCCAAAATGTACACAGAAGCCCCCCAAATTAAATAGCCTCCTTGGTCCCATTCGCAGCCCTAATCATATCCCTACAGTGTTACCATACTTCTTTCCATAGAAACCCAAAATGGTAGAAATAAAACACTTCCGATATATTAAAATCAGAGATTTCGAAACAGCTCAAATTCGATAAAAATCAAAAATGGCATTAACTTTATCACCAATGTACGTCATTCGACAGCCTTACAAATGCTTCAAGCTTAAGTCTGGAGGGGGCATGGGATTAAATTAGTGACTTTTTCGTTGTAGGGCGTGTCACCAGTGAAGTTGAATCGCTATTAGAATCCCATGACTAATACAGGTTTTGAAAGGTATTATTTATTTCTGTGACATATACTATCATTTTCTCTACAGAAGTAACCTACTTCAGTTACTCGTGTTCCACGAAAGCCATTTATCAATGGGATGCTTTCCGTAGTGCGTACTGTAATAAGTTTAGAACAAGTGTTGCAGCACGGACTTCCTGGTCTGCTTTACGTAACACAAAATTACGTAACAGAACTAGTTTACTCCAGCAGCTTGTGCATGATTACCTCTGCCCTTCTCTTGTTCTTCCCGTACTGCTTCAGGTTAGCGAGGTAATATTGTGAGTCACAAAGAGAGACCTGAATTTCGCCTTGTTAGGGTACTCTTCTTCTCAGAATCTCACGTCGTTAATTAGCGCAGCGATCCCTGCACTGACGTTCTCGGCGAAGCCCCAGTGCACACGCTTGCCGTCGTCTTCCTTCGCCATCTTGAGTGGCGTGTCACGTGACTGGCTTGGCGACGGCGTACAGCCTTCATCTTTGCGAAGATAACAAGGCAGCTATAGCAAACTAAGGCGAACACACAGCATGGCATCCCCACCGGACTGAGAGATTGCCAGCGGGGCCTTATTCCCTCACTGCATTATGCCAGAACAGAAATGCTCAAAATTTCAAAATTCAACACAGGGTATCTTTCGATCACATAACGTCATCCGACGTTTCTCCTTCCGTTGGTGGCTAACGTCAGGCGTGAAAATTTCTTCCACCACCGTGATTTTACACGGTGCCGTCACACGCCCATGTTCGTGCAATAACCTCTCACAGAAGACCGGCCGAGGATGGTACATTATTATTTACCGTATGGCTCATAACATCACAGTAAAAATTACAGAAACAACACGATTTAAAAAAAATCACATATGTATAAACAGAACAATAAATAACAGTTTGTATATAAGGACACCACCAATTGTAAATTTACACTCACAGAAGAGCAATCACAAATTCTGTGGGTCACCCTCATATGCCCTTAGTGGGCATTCCTGCACGATGTGTTTGACCGTCTGTCTCTCAGCGCCCCAGTCGCAAGCGGCCGAAGGAAGTTTACCCCGTATGTGTAAGGAGTCGGCGCATCTCCCACAGTTGTTTCTGATGAAGAGTTGACCAAACTTTGCGAGGGCAATCAAATCCTTTTGGTTTACTAAAGATGCACGGCATACTGTGGCAGTTTACTGCTGTTCTGCTCTCCCATTCCTGTTTCCATCGGTCATTTATTTTAAAGTTGGTTTGGTGCAGCGCCTGTGCGGTCTTTAGTGGAGGATGCCTAGACCGGAGTCGGTTTCCTTGGATGCCGTGAGTGTAGTGTCACCGCCAGAGACCACACTTGCTAGGTGGTAGCCTTTAAATCGGCCGCGGTCCGTTAGTATACGTCGGATCCGCGTGTCGCCAACATCAGTGATTGCAGACCGAGCGCAGCCACAAGGCAGGTCTAGTCTAGAGAGACTCCCTAGCACTCGCCCCAGTTGTACAGCCGACTTTGCTAGCGATGGTTCACTGACTACATATGCTATCATTTGCAGAGACAACAGTTTAGTATAGCCTTCAGCTACGTCATTTGCTACGACCTAGCAAGGCGCCATATTCAGTTACTATTCTGAACAGATAATATTGTGAAATCATGTACCGTCAAGAGCGACGTTCATCATTAATGGATTACAGTTAAGTATCAAACTAATTACGTCCGCTTTCTGAATTCTCATTCCTTCTCATGTTCCAAACCTCGCGACAGTATAGTTCTTCCCTCCTCACGCCAGCCTGCGTGAGCTAAAACGCGTGCATTTCGGCCTCCACTCGTAACACGGTGTTGGCTCTTCTGCTAACACAAAAGTGAGTATCTTCATGGATTTTTAATTGAGGATGGTACATCAAGCGTATCGGTGAGGCCGGCCGGGGCGGCCGGCCGTTTCCAGGCGCTACGGTCTGGAACCGTGAGACTACTACGGTCGCGGGTTCGAATCCTGCCTCGGGCATGGATGTGTGTGATGTCCTTAGGTTAGTTAGGTTTAAGTAGTTCTAAGTTCTAGGGGACTGATGACCACAGCAGTTGAGTCCCATAGTGCTCAGAGCCATTTGAGCCGTATCGGTGGGACGCGAGAAACAGTGCACACGTTGTCGTATTACGGAAATGGAGCGATTTATATGAAGTCCGAAAAGACATGATCATTGGTTTTCAAGTCAAGAGTGAAAGCTTTTCTGGAACGAGTAAGTTTGTAAACTGTCGCGTGTCACCATGGTTGCAGCATATTGTGCATGGTAAAATGGCGCTACGCAAAACTGGAGGCTAGACAACTGTGGTGCGGCATGGACCATAAACGAGAGGGGTGAACGATGGCTGCAGAAATGCCTACAGACGAGTATACGCGCAACTGTTGAGCAACTGACCACCCAGAAGAACAAAAGCGCTACCAACAGCGTCTCCTCAGCGATCGTTTAGCGAACGTCGCATATGGGCCTCTGCAACAAATGCCTGGTTCAAACATACATGCTGCAGACCAATCACGTTGTATGCTCCATTGGACTGAAACGAAAACATCCTGAAAAAATAGTCGGAAGGGTCCAGGCCAGATGAGGTAGCATTATGGTCTGGGGAATCTTTATGTGCCAATCCCTAGGAGACACAAGTATAAATCTATCCTTTGGGACTATGTCCACCACTACATGTAATTTGCTTTTCCTTAGCATGATGGGATCTACCAGTAGGGCAACACAATGCGTCACACAGTTCACACTGCAGAGTGCACACAGAATAAACGGCTGGTAGGTGCGCGGTCGTCAGGACACACATGGGGAGAGCTATAACAGTGGGGGTTGCTGGCAGGCGCTGTAGGGGACATGGAGAGTGCCGTAGGGAAAATGCAGAGCTCTGCAGGAGAAGAAACATTCTCAACTGAAATCCACACTCACATTTTTGTAAATACTAGGCGGAGCTCATCCATGCCTACATATGCATGGTGACAATATGAAAAGAACTATTGTCACTTCTGCTTTGGTTATTATCTGAAGATAATTCTGGTTAAAATGCACATAAAACAGAAATTTATTTTCGCCTGGCTTTTTAACCATTTCTAACTTACGGAGAAGTGTGATGAATGGCGAATTTTGAGTAAAACCCACATTTCTCTTGTCGCCAAAACACATCGGATTCTACACAATGTCACCTCACTAACATGTTGTGCAGACGAAGCTGTGAGAGAATTTTGAGACAGAGGTTTATTAATTTAATTGAGGAACTGGGGAAAAGTAAGGTCAACAGGTTATGAAACAGCTTACCCTCAGTATAAAAATAAACGTGTAATGTCTTCACTTACGTTATTCCAAAGCCCACAGCATTCATCGTTTCACCAATTATCGACGGCCCATAAAAATTACATTCTGTCATCGAAAACGTCTGTAGTTAGTGTAATAACACAGTAGATATTATGAAGTTTTGCGTAATAACCATATGTCTAAACAATCTCTTCTCTATGTGCTATCACCGAGCACAAACAAGTGAGAAGGACACAATGTTGATTTTATTATTAAATTCCGCTTACACAATCAGTTCAATATGAGCAACAGAGATGTCGACGAGACGCTGTACAACACCAGAAACGCACCTGATGGCCAAAATTGAAATTAATTTTTCCCAGAGTAAATTTGTTCCGCATTATTGCATCAGCATATCTTCGAAGTTTCGCTGTCATACAATAATTACAGCCCGCATTGGTCCTTTATGAGTAGCTGCACTTCAATTATAGCCACATGGCAGTAGGAATAGCAGATGGCAGGCTAAAATTCATTGGGAGAATCTTAAAGGAAATGTGATTCATTCCATGAAAGAAGTGCCTTGCAAAACGTTCGTTCGACTGATTCTTGGCTATTGCTCATCAACGTGGGACTGTTGTTGCATTGGATTAATAAGAGGGCTAGAGAAGATCTAACAAAGGGCGGCGCGTTTCTTCACGGGGAGCATTTATGGATATGCTCAACAAGCTGCAGTGGCAGACAATAGAAAGGCGTTGAGCATCACGTAAAAATTTGCTGTTGAAATTATGGAGCGTAGGTTCCATGAAGAGCTGCGCAACATATTACATCTTACAGAATGCGCCTCGTGAGATGAGCACGACGAATAAACCAGAGAAATCAGATGTCATCCGGAAGTTTACTGACAATTATTCCTTCACCGCACCGTTCGTGACTTGAGCAGGAAAGGAAGGATAAGACAGTGGTACGAGGAGAGCCCTTCGCCACATACCGTAAGCTGCTGTGCGGATTGTAGAGGTAGGCGTAAATTTAACAATGTCCACCACAGAGGTTTCTAGTGATGCAGTAATAATGTGAATTTTCGAATGCTGAATATTGGATGAATCTGTAATCTATTAATTATTTAGTACAAGTTCCATTTTTAAGTGGGTATTACACCAAGATCCGCGACGATTGAAACACATCTAGTACGGCTGGCATCTGGAAGTAAGAAGATTTAGCAAACACATTATCGGCGCTAGGAAATGAATGTGCACTAGACGGCAACAGCGCCAGAATGCACAGAAGCGGATACTAGGAGTGTGCGTTCTGTTGGTTATTGTGGTCAACAGTTTGATCGGGCTTTCGTATCAGAGCTTTTGCACATTTTTCCATGGGAAGCTTTTCAAAAATGCTATAATGAAATAAATGGAGTGTTTTTGCTGTCAGTCTTTCTTTTTATGGATTGCAGTTGCGAAAAGCATTCTTCCTACTTGATTGCTTAGTGTTATAGAAACAGAATGCAACGAAGAAGGCTCAAGCGTCCAGGCATATAGCGGGGAAAGCTCTCTGTATGATGCTCACCATCCGCCGGATCATAATACGGAACCTACACAGTCGCTTAGTTCTGAGTAAAACTGAATGTAACTTTACCTGTACGATTTCCGATGTGTATACGTAGCGTCTTAATTGAGGGAGGTTTTGATTCGACTGTATTTTTTGCTCATTCCAGATTGCAACAACTGGCAATCGTCAGCTAGAGAATCCGATCATAAACTACACTCATGCTCATAAATTAAGGATAATTGCAGAATGTGGTGCCACACAACGTGGCACTACACAAAACTGGCGCTAATAGCATAGGTACATAGGGAGCACACACGACACAGATCTGTAAGTCCACGGTATTCGTGATAGGTTGAGAAAACCGCCCCGAAACACATGTGCTACAAAACGCCACTGCGCATGTACCCCGATACGTACCGGTATATGATCACCATGCAGACGTACACAGGCCGCACAACATGTTCGCATACTCTGGATCAGGTGGTCGAACAGCTGCTAGGGTACAGACTCCCATTCTTGCACCAGTGCCTGTCGGAACTCTTGAAGTGTCATAGAGGTTTGAATACGTGCAGCGATACGTCGACCGCGAGCATCCCAGACGTGCTAATTGGGGTTTAGGTCTGGAGAACAGGCAGGCCATTCCATTCGCCTGATATCTTCTGTTTCTCCGCGATGGTAGCTCGGTGGGGCCGTGCGTTATCATTCATCAGGAGGAAGGTAGGACTCATTGCATCCCTGAAAAGGAGGACATACTGGTGCAAAATTACGTCCCGATACACCTAACCTGTAACAGTTCCTCTGTCAAAGACATGCAGAGGTGGACGTGCACCAATCATAATCCCATCGCACACCAAACCACGACCTCCATACAGGTCCCTTTCAAGAACATTAAGGAGTTGGTATCTGGTTCCTGGTTCACGCCAGATGAAAACCCGGCGAGAATCACTGTTCAGACTATACCTGGACTCGACCGTGAACATAACCTGGGACCACTGTTCCAATGACCATGTACTGTGTTCTTGACACCAGGCTTTACGGGCTCTCCTGTGACCAGGGGACAGTGGAATGCACCTTGCAGGCCTCCAGGAGAATAGACCACATCAGTTCAGTCGTCTGTAGACTGTGTGTCTGGAGGCAACTGTTCCAGTGGCTGCGGTAAGGTCCCGAGCAAGACTTCCTACAGTACTCCGTGGCCGTCTGCGGGCACTGATGGTGAGATATCGGTCTTTTGTGGTGTCCGTACTGTAGCGCCTGGACACGTTTCCTGTCTGTTGGGATCGTTGCAATAATCTTGAGATCACACTTTGTGGCACACGGAGGGCCTGTGCTTGGACCTGCTGTGTATGACCAGCCTCCAGTTGCCCTAGTATTCTACGCCTCAAAACGTAATCGATGCGTGTTTTTTTATCTATATTCAACACACAGTGACCCTAGCACGTATGAAAACGTCTGCACACTTACTCGCTGCACTGTACTCTGAGAGGCACCAACACACCTCTGCGTATGTGGACTGCTGCCAGCGCCACCGTGCGACGACCGCAGGTCGAATGCACCGCATGGCCATACCCCGAGGTGATTTAAACTCGCAAACCGCCCACCAGAGCGTTGTTTCACCATGTATCGGCATTATCCTTAATTTATGAGCATGAGTGTATATAAACAAATAGTTTAATTCCAACTTGCGCCTAGGTGAAATTGCTTCCCATATTACTGTGTCACTTGAGCAATTTCCTTCCTGTATCGTAGATAGCAGCTTGCCGAAACTAGCCAAGTCCGTTTTCACGAAGTTACGACTCTCCTGTGGAACTTCGGGCCTCAGTCCCTTCATTAATAGGGAATGTATCTGCCTGCGTTCGTCCCTTCTTCTCAATCACAGTCGAACACAAGTACATCTGGTTTCTCGTCGCGTCGTCGTTCTGCCCTTCTCTTAACGAGTACGGCCCTGTCTGGGCAACAGCTACAGAAATACTACCACCTCAATGTGTAAAATGCTGTACAAACGTAAACTTTCATAAAAATATGCTTGTACTAGGTAGTGTCATCACATAAAACGAACAGTTGAACGCATTATTCTGTATAGTAATACCGAGATAGCAACGTAAGAGGAAAACTGTTACTTACAAGGGAAACTCCTCCCTCGGATTCCTTCCCTCAGATTTAGTGGTAAGATGGGCCAGTGGATAGTCCGCTCGAAACTGAACACAGAAAAAGCACGAAAACAGGAAGAAGATGTACTGGACTGTGAAGAAAGAAACAAAATAGAAATAGTAAACGGCCCAAGTTCAAGATGTGCAACACCAAGCAAATTTGCACAGCCACGGCGTTGTTGTTATGTGGTCGTAGGAGCAGAGGGAGGAGGAGGGGTTCGTGTTCAAATCTCCTTCGCACCATATATTTCTTTTCCACAAAACTGTCCGTCCGGTCATTGATGTGTCTGTGTCGTGGTGTAACTTCCGTTTGCAACAGTGAAGTGTAAGGAAGGGAACTCCAGACATAAGATCCTTCTATTTATTCTACGGAAGTACCACGTGTTGTAACTCTCGCGTTAAGTTTAGGAAGTTTTAACTCTTGAATTCATTTGTCGTAACGTGGTTCACACCGTTTATTTGTTGTTTTCATTTCTGTGAGAGGTCTATGCGGCACCTCGTCTGCTCTCACTGTTCATCACATTTACTTGTGACGGTAATACGTTCTTACCACATGACTCATGCTCTATAACCAATGTATGTTTTGTTATGTTAACCGGGGACCTAGAAACGACGGAGAGGCTCCGTCCCCGCCGCAGCCGCAGTGGCCCGCAACCCCACGACGACTACCGCACTCCACTTCACCCCTCCGCCACCCCACACCGAACCAGGGTTATTGTGCGGTTCGGCCCCCGGTCGACTCACACCAGACGAGTGTAACCCCTATCTTTGCCTGGTAGAGTAATGGTGGTGTACGCGTACGTGGAGAACTTGTTTCCGCAGCAATCGCCGACATAGTGTAGCTGAGGCGGAATAAGGGGAACGAGCCCGCATTTGCCGAGGCAGGTGGAAAACCGCCTAAAAACCATCCACAGACTGGCCGGCTTGCGGGACCTCGACTCAAATCCGCCGGGTGGATTCGTGCCGGGGACCGGCGCTCCTTCCCGCCCGGAAAGCCGTGCGTTAGACCGCACGGCCAACCGGGCGGGCTGATGACCAATGTATAGCATGTCAATTGCGAAGACTACAGAAAGAGAACAGACACGTCAATGACCGGACGGAAAGCTCATAATTTTGTGAATTAGAAATGTATGGCGCGAAGGAGATATGAACACGGATCTCCATCTTTACAGCACAACCACGACGCCGTTTACTCGGAACGTTGCTTCTTTTTTCACAGTTCAGTAAACCTCCTTCGTCTTTTCATGCTTGATCTTGGTTTCCGTTTTTGACGGGCAATGAACTGGGCCATTTTGCACTAAATACTTGGGGGTGGAGGTGGGGGGGGGGGGTGCGTGGGTGAGATTGGGAGTTTCCCTTGATAGTAAATAAGATCCTCGATCTCTCAGAACTATTCAGTATGACTGAACTATGATTTCACCTTCCCATCATCGACTTTCGCTTCTTGAACACCCCACGTGTATCGTGGTATCGTGTAACCAGCCGATGTGTTCAAACTCTGTAGTTCCGAACGCGTCCGCTTGAGGTGCTGTCGGCACACGGACCGTGCTGTCGAACGTTAACGTTGAGCGTGCCAAGTTCAACGTGCTGCTGAACGCTCAGTATACACGTGTATCGTGGTATCGTGTAACCAGCCGATGTGTTCAAACTCTGTAGTTCCGAACGCGTCCGCTTGAGGTGCTGTCGGCACACGGACCGTGCTGTCGAACGTTAACGTTGAGCGTGCCAAGTTCAACGTGCTGCTGAACGCTCAGGAACGATGCGACTTGTGCATACGGTACGTGGGCTCCAACGTGGTAAACGCGATCTCAACGCACTCCAGCGGCAGTTGAGGCATTTTTCTAGTTCGTAAATCACACTGTTTACTCAACGGGGGCGCGTAAAATTCCCACGTTATCTCTAGTAAAACACACATTTCCTCCATCGTCCACGAAAAGGAAAGTACCATGTCCAATCAATAAGGGCACAGGCTTATAAAAGTTCCATTACAAACAGTGTGGTACAAATTTGGGACATTTCTTCGCAAAAGATAAACATTATTTCATCATTCCCACCTTTTAGTAAAACCCCAAGGTCAGTCTTACTTGATCACTGTTCCTACCCAGTAGTAGAATCTTTGCTACATGTGTATTACACAGCGTTAAAGAAAAAGGAGCAAAGTATCTTTATACAAGTAGCGCAATCTGTCCTGTTGATTAAGCCAATTGAACAAAGTCTCCCCTCAAACTTATATTTACATAACATCAAATATTATAGTATATACTTATATTAAACTAATAATAAAGTATCGGAACCTAATAAAAACGCGAATGTTAGGAAAAAAATTTGGAAGTGTCAAGACGCGAACCACCGCCCTAAAAGACACTGCAGTATAGGACAGTGATGCTACTCGTTACGCTTCTTTTTTCTAATCTTATTATATTCGGTTTCGTTCGTTATATCTGCCCGTGGCGGACGTCGCAAGACACCCATTTCAGTTCATGGTTGATTCATTAACTCAGTTTCATTACTACAGAGGGTAGCTTACCCTCTGACCGAGGACACTGAGTTACCATGTCGGCTTGTTAAACCAACACAGACCTAGTAATTAAACATATTATATTACCCCTTGCTCAAAACCTTAAGCGTAGATATGTTACTAATTGAAATTTAATTATAACAAATTTAATTGTAACAAATTTTGGGTGGATCTTCAGTGTGTCGCTGCCTTCAAATAGTCTACTCTCATAATACGCAAGTTACGATAATTCTTTTGCCACGAATATCATGTTTCTCCTTATTTTATTGGAACGAATCACACAGTTAACAACGGGTTTTCGAGTGATTCTCAATTTGCTGGTGCTCAGAAACGGCATATATACATATAGGCTTGAAATGAATGCGAAGATGGCGCCTCACAACTCTGTACTGAAGGGAGACGGCGTGCGTGTGACGTAGGTGGCGTTGAGCCATCTCATTGGTCAACGCTGAGACGCACGCTCAGAATATCTGACATGCCAGATATTGCTCTGCACGTACGGAAAGACTCCAGAATGTGCTATTCCACGCTATGACGTCAGAAACTCGGCACGCAAACGCTCAACGTTCGGATGCACAGTCCGTGTGCCGCCGGCTTTACACGCGTTGACTTTTCAAAGACAAGCCGACAAGTCTGGTCCCTACTGCGTAAACCTGGAGGCGCAAACCCACCTGATCATAAAAAGGACGAAATATCCCCCATAGTTTCTGCGTCTAGAGCCCCACGAGATAGAAAGCATACAACAAAGGTGAAGAAGGACTTAAAATCATTAAAAAGGACCTGTGCAATGGGCTCAGAATTTTCATCAGATATTCGTATCGAGGAGGTTACCAATGCCCTGAAGAAGGTTAAACCAGGCAAAGCTCCGGGTTTCGATGGTATCCACCCTGAGTTCCCCATACATGTCGGAGCCTACACAAAACAATGGCTGGCTAAGTTCTTTACGGACATTCTCCAAGTGGGTAACATTCCTCCCTCACTTAAACGAGCAAAGATGATCGCAGTCCTGAAACCTGGTAAACCAGACGATAGACCAGAGAGTTACCGCCCCATTGCCCTTCTCAGTATCGTCTATAAATTACTAGAAAGACTGCTCCTCAACAGAATAGGCCAAACTATACAAAAAAAAAAATCCCTATCGAACAAGCAGGATTCCGTCCGTATAGCTGCTGTACAGATCAAGTCCATCACTGACAACATATATAGAGGCGGGGTTGCAGAAGAAACATAAAGTAGCTGCAGCATTCACAGACCTAACAGCAGCCAATGATACAGTTTGGAAACAGGGACTCATGTACAAATTAATCTGTGCCGTCCCCTGCAAGAAGATAACCAACCTCACTGACGATATGTTGTCAAATAGAACCTTCCATGTAATAATGGGGAATGAGAGAAGTAAACAGATGAAACTCAATAATGGACTCCCACAAGGCTCTCTCCTTGCGCCCCTTCTTTTCAGCCTTTACATCGCTGACATGCCTGCAACCAGATCGCACAAATTTGATTAAGATGACGACTGGGCTCTGGCAACAGCCCACAGAAACATAGAAACTGCCGAAGATATCCTTACGAGTGACCTAAGGATTCTCAGTGAGTACTTTAGAAAATGGAGGCTACAACCTAGTGCTGCAAAGACGGAAGTATCTGCCTTCCATTTGAACAACAAAATGACCAACAGAGAACTACATGTATATCTAGACGGGAAAAAACTAAATCACAACAAACACCCAAAGTACCTTGGGGTTACCCTAGATAGGGCACTAACATTCGAAGAACACCTGACGAAAACTGCAGCGAAACTTGAAACACGCAACAACATATTGCAGAAGCTCTGTGGCACCACTTGGGGCTCCACAGCATCTACCTTATGAACATCTGCACTTGGCGTGGTGTATCCAGTGGCAGAATACTGTGCCCCAGTGTGGCTCAACAGCAAACATACACACATGGTAGATAGCCAACTTAATGCAACAATGCGTATTACATCAGGCACAATCAGGGCAACTCCTACAGTGTGGCTGCCAGTTCTCAGTAACATAGCCCCTCCTAACCTGCGATACTCACGACATCCAAGAAAACCGACTCCAGTCTAGGCATCCTCCACTAAAGACCGCACAGGTGCTGCACCAAACCAACTTTAAAATTGTGGTGTGCTTACTGTAAGACCTTCGGTACACACACCGTCAGATTATTTGACTTGTCGCACTAACGAAGTAGGCGAGTGTCAGCAATATGTCTCGTGGTCTTATCGTGGCTTGTTTATCTTTTGCCGTTAGGTCATACCATAGAAATGCCACTAGCACGCTTAGAGTAGCAGATTGACGGTGACCAACTTTAAACAGAGCTTCATTAATTTTCACACACATTTATTAAAATAATAAAAAGCATGGAATTACTTAACTTGAATCTGGATGCTATTTACAATTGACAATCTGAAGTTCCTTTGGTCTTGGTACGTTAATCTTATTCTCACATATCTCTGATACTTGACAAAGTGTCTATACATTTCTCTTCATGGCTATGTATAGGAATATGATAATCTTATTAGGCGCACACTGAAACTTGACTATAGACTGACAGACAAATGCAGACTGGTCTGTACATTCGTTATAATACCTCTCGCGTTCAGGTATCACTGCGCGAGTGTGATGCGCGAGGAGAAAAGGTTCTACGTTAGCAGCAATCTCATTGGCTGCGATACATATTAATACGCGGATCGGCGGAAGCAGAATTTGGTCCGTCTTTATGGCAGCGCCATCTCGTAGTGCGGAGACGGACGAGCGCTGCGCCTGCGCTGTTGTGCTTAGCGGGGCGCGCTCTAGTGAGAAAGTTGTGTATGCGCTGGCTACGCGAAACTATGTACACAACAAAAATAAATGACCGATGGAAAGAGGAATGGGAGAGCAGAGCAGCAGTAAACTGCCACAGTATAAAAGGATTTGATTGCCCTCGCAAAGTTTGGTCAACTGTGGATCGCATCAGAACCAACTGTGGGGGATGCGCCGACTCCTAACACAGATGGGGTAAACTCCCTTCGGCTGCTTGCGACTGTGGCGCTCAGAGACAGACGGTGAAACACATCGTGCAGGAATGCCTACTAAGGGCATATGAGGGTGACCCAGTGCAATCACGTCATCAACACAGATTTTCTGTGAACGTTTGGGCAGGCATTGTTGGTGATGTCTTGATTGGGCTCCATGTTCTTCCACCTACGCTCAATGGAGCCGTTATCATGATTTTATACGGGATGATCTACCTGTGCTGCTAGGACAGGTGCCTTTACAAGTGCGACACAACATGTGTTTCATGCACGATGGAGCTCCTGCACATTTCAGTCGAAGTGTTCGTATGCTTCTCAACAACAGATTCGATGACCGATGGATTGGTAGAGGCGGACCAATTCCATGGTCTCCACGCTCTCCTGACCTCAACCCTCTTGACTTTCATTTATGGCGGCATTTGAAAGCTCTTGTCTACGCAACCCGGTACCAAATGTAGACTCTTCGTGCTCGTATTGTGGACGGCTGTGATACAATACGCCATTCTCCAGGGCTGCATCAGCGAATCAGGGATTCAATGCGACGGAGGGTGGATGCATGTATCCTCGGTAACGGAGGACATTTTGAACATTCCCTGTAACAAAGCGTTTGAAGTCACGCTGGTACGTTCTGTTGCTGTGTGTTTCCATTCCATGATTAATGTGATTTGAAGAGAAGTAATAAAATAAGCTCTAACATGGAAAGTAAGCGTTTCCGCACACATGTCCACATAACATATTTTCTTTCTTTGTGTGTGAGGAATGTTTTCTGAAAGTTTGGCCGTACCTTTTTGTAATACCCTGTATTATCTAAGCTGGACGTTTGTTTGTGATTGCTCTTCTGTGAGTGTAAATTTACAATTGGTGGTGTCATTCTATACAAACTGTTATTTATTGCTCTGTTTATACATATGTGATTCTTTTTTTAAATCATGTTGTTTCCGTAATTTTTTACTGTGATGTTATTAGCCATACGCTAAATAAATAAAATTTACAAGCGCAACTGCAAGCGACCGTGGCCGTATACTCTTCGGGGGCCAACACAAAGATGGACTGTTCTTCAGAAACGCAGCAGACGTGCATTACCGCACTGTCAACCGTAAGCGGTCAGCAGCCGTCCGCGCGCTGACGTACCTGGCATCGTTGAGCAGCGCGTCCAGGGCGCTGCTGAACGTGTCGTGCGTGAGGTCCTGGTGCTCCAGCAGCAGGCCGGTGCCCCTTCTGGCCGCCCTCACCGCATTGGCCACCTGGTCGCCGCCGAACGGGATGGCCAGCACAGGTACGGCGGCCATCGTCGTCTCCACCATGCTCATCTGACCGGCGTGAGTGATGAAAACACGCGTGTTAGGGTGATCTGGAACACAGGGGCAGCACACCGCTGGTCAGTTGTTGTCACTTTCGCTTCACTTGTTTCATTATGAACAACACTGTAAAGTCACTTTTGTCTTAATAATGTGAAAAGTATTTAAACAGACAAACTCTGGGAGGTTGTAGGGGACATCAAAACAAATATGTTTCCCTAATGTCAATTTTTCCTATGAGACAACACATTAACACAACCCAATTTCAATTACAGTAGATTTTCAAAAATGCCTCCATTTACACGTAAACAAAGGTTACACTGTCGGATCATGTTCTGTCTGACACGGGCAAAAACCCCAAGAGTATCCTGAATTGTTCCTGCTGCTGCTACTATCCGGGCAACCAGATCCTCTTCTGATGCAACAGGAGTTGCGTAAACAAGGTTTCGCCATCTTTAACCACACAAAAAAGTCCTGAGGGAACATATCTGGGGATCGAGCAGCCCATGGGACTGGACCACCTCTGCCAGTCCACGTTTCTGGGAACCGTCGGTCCACGAATCGACGCACACAACGTCTGAAATGTGCCGGCGCGCCGTCATGTTGGAACCACATGCGTTGTCTTGTAGGGAGCGGGACGTCTTCCAGCAATTCTGACAATGCTCTGGCGAGAAAATCGTATTAGTGCCTGCCATTTAATGGCGTATGTATCGGATACGGACCAATTAAACAGTCCCCAACAACACCGATCCACACATTAACGAAGAACCGCACTTGATGAGCGCTAGTAACTGTGGCATGAAGGTTATCCTCACTCCAAACATGCGAATTGTGCATGTTGAAGACTCCATCACGCACGAACGTTGCTTCATCGGTAAACAACAAAGAGGATGGAATTGTAGGATACATTTAACACTGTTCCAGGTCCCACTGCGAAAACTGTGCTCTGGGTGGATAATCAACTGGTTCCAGGTTGTGGACACGCTGTAAGTGAAATGGACGTAACAATTGTTCTCGAAGGACTGTTCTTACATTCGTCTGATTCGTCCCCATGTTATGTGCAATTGCACGAGTGCTGATTGAAGGATCCCGCTCCACATGCTTCAATACAGTTTCTTCAAATTGCAGCGTTCTTACCATGCGACGGCGTCCCTGTCCAGGTAAACCGCTAAATGAGCTGGTCTCACGCAGACGTTGGTGCACAGCAGCAAAGGTCGTATACGGCGATTAGGATATTGTTGTTGATAAACCCGCTGTGCGGCTCGTCCGTTGTGGTGCGCTACGTAGTACGCACCGACCATATCAGTGTACTCACTCCACGTGTATCGCTCCATTAGTAAACAGAGACAATGCACTAGTACACTGGTGAACAGCAGTTGCCTACAACTGAAGAAAGTAATATGGCCTCGAACAACTGAAGATCGTAATGCGGCCTCTAACAACTGAAGAGCGTAATACGGCCTCCACCGGTTTAAATAATCCCAATAGGAAAAATGGCATTAGGGAAAAATATTTGTTTTGATGTCCCCTACAACCTCCCAGAGTTTGTCGGTTTAAATACTTCTCACCCTGTATGTCTGTTTGGAGAAAGAGGGAAAGGTTGATTTTTGATTGACATTTTTATTTTAAGTCGTAACTGGTACCTGAATTTTGGTTGCTGCCCTCCTTGAATGATCAGCTTCTGCACGAGTTGGTGACGTATTACAATTTGGAGGAAGTTATTGGTCTTTAAGGTTTAAAATACGACTCTGTTAGTTACTTGGCCGTATTGCGGATAGCTTTGATCCCAAGTTTTCGAAGCTTTTCATACCTAAGGGACCACTGTTGTAAGTAAATAAGAACAAACAGCAATCTGCTTTTCGTGAGAACAAACTTCCTTCAAACTACACGTCCTGCTACATGAAAATTGGTCAGAGTAGTTTAGCACCATACTATCGTACAAGAAAATAATCCAATTACTGTAATTGCCGCGCGGCGTTAGCCGAGCGGTCTGAGAAGCTGCAGTCATGGACTGTGCGGCTGGTCCCGGCGGAGGTTCGAGTCCTCCCTCGGGCATGGGTGTGTGTGTTTGTCCTTACGATAATTTAGGATAAGTAGTGTGTAAGCTTAGGGACTGATGACCTTAGCAGTAAAGTGCCATAAGATTTCACACACATTATATTTTTAATTACTGTAATTAAGAAATTAAAAGAGGTTGTAACTTATTGAATGAAAACTATAGTGAATGCATTTCTTTTCCTGTGCTTGAGTGAACTTTGCGCACTTACAATTCTGTGGATTGATAGACGGCAATGACAATGAAGTTCACCTCCTTTTCAAAAAAAAGATATTTCTATTCCTCACTTCCAGAAAATTTGTATACATACTATACTCGGTTTTATCACAACAATATCAATTTTCATTAAATGTAACAATGCGTTCTGAGCGACGGCCTAGCAACACGTCCTCTTTCCACAAAATACAGATTAACAGTCCTCTTTTTTTTAAATAAATCTTTTTTTTATTATTTTGAGGCCATACTCAAAGATTCACAACTAATGTCGTTGCGGGGATTGCGTGCTAAAGAGTTTGTTGCTGTCCAGCTGCGCTTCACTTCAAGTGCTTTTTGAATCACATTTACATTTACGGTATCTGCATACATTACTGAGCTTCTCGGAATAAAATCAGGCACAAATGAGTTAAAATGAAATAAAAAAAACAGTGAGGCACACATAACATTACAATACGCAACGAGCGACAAGTCTTGCGGCGAGCCGGGTTGCTCTCTCACCATCCTTTAAACAATCTGTCCACCTACCTCGACAGGCTTCAGGGTGTCTGTCTCTTCACTCTGCGATGGTGGATATTGGTTTGGCCGACAAAAGCAGCGTTGACAAAATACGACTAAATACCAACCACGCAAAGGCCACATAACTCCAGTCCATGGGCAGCGCCGGCCAATGTGGGCGAGCGGTTCTAGGCGATGCAGTCCGGAACCGCGCTGCTGCTGCGGTCGCAGGTTCGAATCCTGCCTCGGAAATGGATGTGTGTGACGTCCTTAGTTAGTTTTAAGTAGTTCTAAGTTAAGGGACTGATGACCTCAGATGTTAAGTCCCATAGTGCTTAAGGGCTATTTGAACCATGGGCAGCAGATGGAAGTCAGTTAAACTATCGGGTGATCGGGATTGTAGTATGACTCGTTTGAAAAATGTCTAAAATTTCCTTTTAGTTAGTTTGTTGTCTCTAAAACAAGAAAAATGGCTATCAAGTCCGTATTTAATATCCCGACGCTAATTATGGAATGTTACTGACTGTCTAACAAGTCCAGACCCAAAAGCAGACAGAAGGTATGCAGTCCGACGCGATATTTTAAACGTCCTAAACAGTCACTGACCCACGTGTATCTACGACTTAACAGAGTCCGTCGTTCAGCAGTCTTCTTATACAGAAGAGCTGACCATAGTGTCTCGTAATCTCCACGAAACACGCCACGTGCAGTTTATGTACGACATGAAATCTTCCCAAGCCAATACCCCCTAAATTAAGCCACTCACAAAGCTTAAACTTCCAGAAAATACTCAACATTGTAGTCGCTCTTCATTAACTACGCGAGAACTGATCAAAAGCTTGGATTTCTTCATTTTGGTACAAATTTGATCAGCGCGATTTAACATAGGTGTCTACCAGAAGACGGCTCCAGAACGACTATTTCGACTCATAGTTCATAGTCAAACGCGCGGGAAACGCTGAATTCCTGTTGGCCATTATGTTAAGCACCCCATCTGATAATCTCGATCACTTCTTTATTCGCAATATTTCTAATGTTTGCTACTCAGATTATCACATGTAATGTAGACTACAAATCTGGAAATTCCGAAACTAAATAAAATTTAATGAAAACAAAATACGATTACTATTAAATTTAATATTCAACGCCTCTTCTGCCTGCCTTTCACAAAATCAAGCTCACTCGGACATACATCACAATTCCCCTATTACACAACAAATTTCTCACGATTGCATTTACACAGCTTTGATAAAATATCCATTCTCACTTCACGTATATCCTCACGTATATCCTCTCACTCTCTCCAAAACACTCACACAACCAAACCACAACGAAATAATAATTTTCCAATATACTGTTAACTACGTCATAAATCTGTGGCAATGAAACTAAAGAAAATTCTAGAAAATTAGATTTCATGAACATATCCTATTTGTTGTAGTTTCAATTGATAATATTGGTGAATACATTACAGTCGGCCGCTGTGGCCGAGCGGTTCTAGGCGCTTCAGTCCGGAACCGCGCTACTGCAGGTTCGAATTCTGCCTTGGGTATGGATGTCCTTAGGTTAGTTGAGTTTAAGCAGTTCGAAGTCTAGAGGACTGATGACCTCCGATGTTAAGTCCCATAGTGCTTGGAGCCATTTAAATACATTACAGAACCTAACTCGGTTTTACAATGCCAGCATGGTTATTATGTGTTTCAGGTAAGAATTTATATCTCCGAAAGAACTGAAGTTATTAATTTGAAATTTTAGCCGTTTAGTTAATTTATCCATAGATTTTGGTACACTAAGTACGAAAAAGAGCGATTAACAGTTTATGAAACTTCTTCAGATTCATGAGGACTATGTGTCACGTATTGCACGCAACGTAGGCAAGTATACCGCTCGCCAAGGCCCATTAGCCAGCGTCAGATATGAAAGCGTGAGAACCGACATCTCCTCTCCTCCCGGCTCCAGAGCAATGCAAAGTGACAACTCGAAATAATTAGCTACGTTACAGTCTGGTTGTTTTATGCTAAACTCATCAGCTTCAATAATCAATATCTGAAATATCGCGAATCGTAAACTGGTGGAGAAATGACAGCATCAAGCAGTTTCGAATAAACTACAATTAAGTAAGTTATGGCTGAGGCCATCTTTATGTTCTGTCACAATGGTAGTAACCTTACACCGCAGTCACGGCTCAGGGCAATGGAGTTACGAACTAACAGTTTACGGAGTGGAACCGGAGGTAAGCTGTCTTTCGTTGTTTTGTTTAGAGAAGTCAAGCCACCTGTAGAGTTTCAGGTCTGCGACTGAAAAACAAAAAGCACATTTGGTAATGTTTGTTTATCCAACATACACTATCTGATCAAAAGTATGAGGACACCTGCACTATATGATCAAAGCTATCCGAACACATGGCTCAAAATGACTCACAAAAAAAAAAGTGTGTGAAATCGTATGGGACTTAACTGCTAAGGTCATCAGTCCCTAAGCTTACACACAACTTAACCTAAATTATCCCAAGGACAAACACACACTCATGCCCGAGGGAGGACTCGAACCTCAGCCGCACAGCCTATGACTGCAGCGCCAAGACCGCTCGGCTAATCCCGCGCCGCATGACTTACAAGTTCGTGGCGCCCTCCATCAGTAACGCTTGAATTCAGTATGGTGTTGTCCCCCGCTTAGCCTTGATGGCAGCTTCCACTCTCGCAGGCATATGTTTAATCATGTGCTTGAAGGTTGCTTGAGGAATGGCAGCCCACTCTTCACGGAGTGCTGCACTGAGGAGAGGTATCGATGTCGGTCGGTCAGGCCTGGCATGACGTCGGCATTCCAAAACATCCCAAAGGTGTTCTATAGGATCCAGGTCAGGACTCTCTGCAGGCCAGTCCATTACAGAAATGTAATTGTCGTAGGAGTCTCCGCAGGCCAGACCATTACAGAGAAGTTATTGTCGCGTAACCACTCCACCAAAGGCCGTGCATTATGAACAGCTGCTCGATCGTGTTGAAAGTTGTAATCGACATCGCCGAATTGCTTTCCAACAGTGGGAAGCAAGAAGGTGCTTAATACATCAGTTTTTGGCTGTGCTGTGACAGTGCCACGCAAAACGACAAGTGGACCTAAGGATATTTAGGAGTGTGGAAACCTATTGTACAGACGTATGGCACAAGTGACACCCACCTGACCACGTTCGATGTCTGTGAGTTCTATGGAGTGCCCCATCCTGCTTTCTCACGATGTCTAATGACTACTGAGGTCGCTCGTATGGAATACCTGGCAGTAGGTGGCAGCACAAAGCACATAACATGAAAAAACTATGTTTTTGGGGGTCCGGATATTTTTGCTCACACAGGGTATGAGTGGACATCACTATAGGGTGTGGCCACGCTTCGCATTTATGATGGCTTGAACTTTGCTGGGCACACTCTCAGTAAGGTGCCTCAGTGTCTGTGAAGAATGGCGGCCCATTCTTCTCAAAGAGCAGAAACCAATTAAAGCACTGAAGTCGGACTCTGGAGTCTGGAGCGAAGTCGATGCTCTGACTCATCCCAAAGGGATTCAGGTCGAAACTCTGGGCAGGCCATTCCATTTCAGGTATGTTACTCTCATGAGCCACTGCCTCACACATGTTGCTTTATGACAGGGTACATTGTAATGGTGATAAAATGCATGATCGTCTCTGAACCATTCCTGTTCCGATGCAGTACGCTGTGCTGTAAAATGTTTTCAAATCTTTGCGAACTTAGCGCAATAAGGGGATCGCACCATAACCACAAAAAACACCTTATCATAACGGCTCTTCTGCACTTTCTTGACTACACTACACAGACAACTTTCTTCAGGCATTCACCAAACACAAACAGTTCCACCTAAAAATGGTTCAAATGGCTCTGAGCACTATGGGACTCAACTGCTGTGGTCATCAGTCCCCTAGAACTTAGAACTACTTAAAGCTAACTAAGCTAAGGACATCACACACATCCATGCCCGAGGCAGCATTCGAACCTGCGACCGTAGCAGTCGCACGGTTCCGGAGTTCCACCTAACTGTCATAGAGCATAGCCTGATGAATCACACCAAAGCAGTCATTTCAAGTCATCCACTGACCAGTGCCGTCGCTCTTTACTGCACATCAAGTGCCGCTGAGCACTGACCACAGATATTCGTGGTTAATGAGGAACTGAAGCCCTTCTTTTTAACTCCCTACGCCCAGCCACTGTGGTAACTGGACTGCTGGTGCACTTTTGAACTCACGAGTGAATCCTTCCGTTGATTTCATGCGGTTTTTAACTGTTCCTCTCAACAATGGTCGATGCTCCCTAACCGTTAGTACATGAGGTCTGCTTCGTCTTGGTTAAGCTATGGCTGTCCTTCCACGTTTACTCTTCACAGGCCGATCGGGCTGCCAAGGGGGCCTGCACAGAGCAGTATGTGGTCCAGTGTCCTATTCCCTTGCAGTCTGTCATTTCCGCACTCCACAAGAAGTACATGGAGTTGCGGCAGGAAGAATGGCTGGCTGTGACGGCCAATAAACTGCGGTTGGTGAAGTCAACAACTCGTCCATTGCGTTCCTCTTGCCGGTTGCTCAAGCGGGAAGAAGTGACCCTCACGCTTCTTTGGATTGAGCACTGTCCTCTCACACATAGCTTTCTATTACGGCGAGAGGATCCCACATTTTGTGATGCTTGTGGTGTGCACATCTCTGTTCGCCACATTTTAACAGACTGCATTTTATACCGTGATGCAAGGGCAGAAGCACAAGTTGATGGGGATCTGCCCTGTGTTTTAGCTAATGATGAGACGTGTGTGTCTAGGGTTTTAAAGTTTTTTGATGTGTCTGGACCCTGGCCTAAACTTTTAGGCTGGAGGTTTTAGTGTATTACAGAGTGGCTGGTTCCTCCCTTTTTTCCTTTAGGTCAGCCAGCCACTTCGACCTGCTATATTGTTTTAGCTCCCTCTACCACTTTCTTCCTGTGTTGTCAATGTTTTACTGCTGGCGGCATGCTTCCTCCCACGCTTCGGTGTTGGTAGGCACATATTTTTCCGAGCTTGTTACCTGGGTTTTATGTTCTGTTTTATCTTTTCTTGACACCCGTCTCAATCTGTTACTGGGCGGACGCTGAAGTCCTTGCCGTCATGCGCCCATACAGTCCTCTCCATCTATGCATCCATCTTCAGAATCACACCACCAGCAGTCGATTTGGGCATCTTTAGAAGGGTTAAAATGTCCTCAATGGATTTGAAACTCTGACTTCGAAGGTGGACGTCGCCTCTGAGCTCGACTGAACGATCCACTCTGCTCTTACTGTTTCTCTACTGCTAACACAACAAACTGTCCCCGCCTCCTTTCATACTGCTGGGTCCGCTTCTCGCGTCATCTGGTGATCAATCCCGCAGTACACAAGGCTGTCCGGACACTGTTGATCAGAAAGTACATAGTCATTCGACTATATAGTTTTTGAAGCACTTGAAAGAGAAATGTTTGTTTCTATAGTTACAATAGATATCCCGTAGAGGATCGAAGAGCAGTCAATGCTTAATGCTATACAACAACTTGTTTCCAATATGAATGAAACCAGGAAAAACAACCTGAGACACTATGCTTCGTACATCATCTTGACAATTACAGTTGTCACACGTCACGACCTGCTTATTTGACGGAGGAAAACATCCAACTAATGTCTCACTGCCCGCATGGCCCTGATTTATCACCTAACGACTTCTTTTCGTTCCTCAATGTAAAACAAAACACTATGCGCACGATGATTTTCATGATCGCGAGAAGCTCTAGTATTTTGAGGTACCAACATGCGAGTGGAAAATATATTGCCAGAATAGGTTTCATCGCACGGAGAAATACATAGATTTCAAAAGCAAATATTTTGGGAAATTATGAAATTGTTTATGTAGTATTCTATTCGTAATAAGAGGAACATAGACATACTGAAAGCGGAAGTATACAGTATTTATGTTCCACAATAATATTTATTTTATGGTTGGTTTGGAACCTGCGTTCGGCTTTTTAGATCACCTTCAGACAGTTTAAAATTAAACCGGTAGTAAATTATATAGTCCTACCCTAACACATAATGCAGCAAGTAGAAGGAAGAGACAGTACTTAGCTGTAAACTAAAATCCAGGAACTATATTTCTGTAGCAGAAATACTGTTGCCCATACTCTGTGAAAAAAAAGATTCCGACTTCAGAAAAAAGTGGAATCCACAGGTTATCCTTCAATTTCTGGGGCAAATTATACGTAGGTCAGTCAGTTAGGGCTATGACTGATTGAACTGATAGAACATGAAAGAAGCTGGAGACTGAAAAATAAAGATTCCACCTTTGCTGAGTATGCCTCAAATGAATATTATTCTTATGATATAAATGTTATGTTCTCCATAGAGCAAATAAAGGTAGAAAACTAACATTACCTGAAACTCGGGCTATCAGTAAAGAAGAGTGACACACCCATGACTTAATCCTCCATGTTCGAATACAGTTCCATTATTCTTCCTTGCTAAAGTAGTAGCAGCCACTTAATATTTTCCCTATCACAAGATAACATGCTTATGATAAATAGTATATACAGCCGTTCGCGACTCCCCACACTGTATTGGTCTTTTCTCCCCGTGTACCTCCCGCCTCCCTTTTTGCCCGTTCACCACATTTTTCATCACAGTTTGCCCATACAGTCCATATAACAGAGTAGTCTGAGCCCAACTGTTCACTTAACTACTGTTCCGGCCTCTACATTCTCATACTTTCAATCTTCGACTATAATATGCCATAAGATTTCCTTGTAGTTTTTTTCTGTGATTCAGTTTGCCTATATATTACGTGTAGATACATAGCGATATAAGATCACATATCTTTCGATAAGAGTCATTTTACAGCTATTAACTCTCATTGATGTTGTGTGGACTGTTTACTTTCAAGCTGTCTAAGGATTTTATAAAAAGGAAAAGCAGGTCCACGACGAACTTTAAAATAAATATGATTGCGGAAAACCAGTACTGGGTAATTCAGTTTTTCAAATGAAATTATTTACACTGATAACATTACGACCATTGCCTAGTGACATTGGATGCTACCTGGTGGCGTTGTGGGCGCGTGACACGGTAACAAAAGTTTGTAGACAGAGCAGCACGGACAGGGTGGGGGGGATCACCCTAGCCACGATATGGTTTGCAAATGTGGAAATCCACTGACATAACCGATTTTGACAAACGGCAGATTATTATTACGCTAAGATTGTGAACGGGTATCTAGTAAACAGTGAAACTGGTCGAATGGTCACGAGCTTCTGTCCTGAGCATCCACGGAAAGAGGCAGAAGGGCAATGACACTACAACTAGCCAGTAAATGGTTTTGACGCTCACAACTCTTCACAGCATGTGAGGTTCAGAAGATTGCTAGCTCTGTCAAGTAGGATAGATGGTGATTTTTGGTGTCTCTGCCGAAAGGGCGCAATGCTGGTGCAGAAACAAATATTTCGGAGCACGCCATTCATCGTACTTTGTTGAACACGGAGCTCCACAGCAGACCATCCCTACGTGTTCACATGCTGACCCGAAGTCATCGTCAGCTACTATTGCAGTGGGCACGGAACCACTGAGGTTCGACGGTCGATCACTGGCAACGTATGGGCTCTTTGGGTGAATCACCTTTTTTCTACACTAGGTCGATGGTCGACTCCACAAACGCCGTTATCGATGCAATGGCGGCTTGAAACGTACAGCACGCCACTGACGCACGCTGGTGGGAACACTGTTACGCTGTGGGAGACATTCCCCTGCTCTTGCATGCTACATGTGGTAGTAATCGAAGACAAGCTGACAGCCGTGAACCATCTGCATCTCTTCATGATTGATGTCTTCCCCGAGGGTGATGCAATGTAATTGTCCAAGCCTCAGAGCTAGCACCGTGCTACAGTGGTTTGATGAGCGTTGTAGAGAACTCCTATTGATGTCTTGGCAACCAAATTCGCCTGATGTAAATCCAATGGGATCCGTCTGGGTCGCCATGGGGGTGTCATCACCGCGTTCACAAACCAGCAGCCCATTATTTACGCGAATTACATGACCCGTCCATAGACGTCTAATGCCGAATATCTCCACAAATTGTTGGATCGTTGATACACAGAATCAGTAGTTCGTTCCAAAGACCGACAAACAAGCTATTAAGCTCCTGGTTATAATGTTGAGGCTCATCAGGGTATACCAGTAATGTTCTTACTTCATTATTTAGGATAAGAACTTAGAAGGCAGCCCTGATATCGTGAAGCGCAGATCAACAGCTGACTCACTGAGCACGTCGTTCTGCGGCAGCCACGTGGTCGCTTTGACGTTGTCCGGCAGCGGTGGCAGGCCGGAGGCGTCCACCTTCCAGAGCACGCGCTGCTCCAGCCTGGAGAACGTGTCCAGCACCGCCCGCAACTTCTCCGAGGAGAACCAATCCGCACGGATCTTGGTGCCGAGGCTGAAGTACACCACACCTCCCGGACTGCCGTCCATGAATTTCTGAATTTCCTACAACAGCAACAGCATCATCAGTGGAACACTTGTTCACACTCCAAGCTGAGTAGAATCAGCGTTATAGGTACAACAAAAGTCTGCTCAAAAGGTTCTGCGGGAGACAATCCAAAACGTCATTTACTTCATACCCATAGTCGAGAGTCTGCGTATGAGAGAGGTCGGTCGCGGTCTTATTAAAGAAAACATGCTGTCATACACTACTGGCCATTAAATTTGCTGCACCAAGAATAAATGCAGATGATAAAGGGGTATTCACTGGACAAATATATTATACTAGATCAGACATGTAATTACATTTTCACGCAATTTGGGTGCATAGATCCTGAGAAATCAGTACCCAGAGCAACCACCTCTGGCCGTAATAACGGTCTTGATACGCCTCGTCATTGGGTGAATCAGAGCTTGGATGGCGTGTACAGCTACAACTGACCACGCAGCTTCAACACGATACCACAGTTCATCAAGAGTAGTGACTGGCGTATTGTGACGAGCCAGTTGCTCGGCCACCATTGGTGAGAGATGTGGAGAATGTGCTCACCTCAGCAGCAGTCGAACATTTTCTGTATCCAGAAAGGCTCGTAGAGGACCTGCAACATACGTTCGTGCATTATCCGGCTCAAATGTAGGGTTTAACAGGGATCGCATGAAGGGTGGAGCCACGGGTTGTAACACATCTGAAATGTAACGTCCACTGTTCAAATTGCCGTCAGTGCGAACAAGACGTGACCGAGACGTGTAACCAATGGCACCCATACCATCACGCCGGGCGATACGCCAGTATGGCGATGACGAATACACGCTTCCAATGTGTGTTCACCGCAATGTCGCCAAACACGGATGCGACCATCATGATGCTGTATACAGAACCTGGATTCACCCGAAAAATGTTTTGCCATTCGTACACCCAGGTCCGTCGTTGAGTACACCATCGCAGGCGCTCCTGTCTGTGATGCAGCGTCAACAGTAACCGCAGCCATGGTCTCCGAGCTGATAGTCCATGCTGCTGCAAACGTCGTCGAACTGTTCGTGCAGATGGTTGTCTTGCAAATGTCCCCATCTGTTGACTCAGGGATCGAGACGTGGCTGCACGATCCGTCACAGCCATGCGGATAAGATGCCTGTCATCTCGACTGCTAGTGCTACGAGGCCGTTGGGATCTAGCACGGCGTTCCGTATTGCCCTCCTGAACCCACCGATTCCGTATTCTGCTAACAATCATTGTATCTCCACCAACGCGAGCAGCAATGTCGCTATACGATAAACCGCAATCGCGATAGGCTACAATCTGACCTTTATCAAAGTCGGAAACGTGACGGTACGCATTTCTCCTCCTTACACGAGGCATCACAACAACGTTTCACCAAGCAACGCCGGTCAACTGCCTTTTTGTTTATGAGAAATCAGTTGAAAATTTTCCTCGTTTCTGCACGTTGTAGGTGTCGCCACCGGAACCAACCTTGTGTGAATGCTCTGTAAAGCTAATCATTTGCATATCACAGAATCTTCTTCCTGTCGGTTAAATTTCGCGTCTGTAGCACGTCATCTTCGTGGTGTAGGAATTTTAATGGCCAGTAGTGTATATAACAACATATTAGTAATTTTCTTTTTTCCTTTCTTTGAAAAAACTAGTTTTTAGTGAAAAAAATGACTGACTATAAAGCGTGTTATTTATGATGAGGAAAAGATCCACGTACAATGATGGACAAAACGAGCCAGACCCATCGCCTTTTCGTTATGCTGATCCGCACAGCTATAAAGTCTGCTACTCAGCATAACAGGCAAGGCGACGAAGTGCTACCAACATACTATGCACAGGCGTGAAATTGAAAAACTATCCGAACTTTGTCAGACTGTTTCTAATCACGTGTAAGACTACATTAATGCTAATTAGTGTTGTAAACACAACACGTAAATATAAGATATAAATGAAAGAAGAAACGCTACTTAGTATGAACTGTACTAATAAAAATGAATTTCAGCTAATCGAGATAACATAACTGTTATAGTAAGACAAAGTACCCCACATCGTTACGAATTAGCGAAATATTATGCGCATTCGGCCGCGAAACGGTCTGTGTCAACGTTCAGACCAGCCATACTGGATTACCGTTGCTGACCTACCATGAATGCGTGCAAATATAGCAATGTGTGAAGATTCATAACTAAATTCAGTTAAAAATCCTTCAGCACAACACGTAAGTCAATTCAGTTATTGAGAGAAGCGGAAAACGGAGGCAGTAACAAGTGTGAAATTTTACAAGTGTTTCATATTGACATCCACAGGCCGCCAGTACAGAGTAAAGGGAGCAATAAAAAGTATTGGAGACGCGAGAATTTCTTAAAATTGCTTTACTGATAGTCCATCTGCCTCCATCATGATTAGAACCGATACAAACCAGACTTCCCTTGCAGTAGCAAACACCTTTCACTACACTAGCAAACAACCCAGGCAAACAGCCCTCTATTATTACCCCAGACATGAATAAGCCGGCAATTTCGCAATGAAAATGGCAAAATGATCTGCAGTTTCTGTTGCATAGAGTTCTCTGGACTCGAAAACATGAATTTTCTACCTTTATGTCACTGCTTATGTGACAATCATTCGGGATGATTATCGAAATAACAAAATACTGTTATTAGCGAGTAAATTTAGTAGGATATTTCTGCACCACCCCAGGAAATAAACGACTACATAGGTGCCAAACGTATTCTACAATGTTTAGAATTTGTATTAGACTCGCCACAGCCAGCAAATGTTCATTAGCCGAAGTGCTTCTTAAGCTACCTAGCAATAAGAATGCCCGCACTTCTAAAACGCGGTGGCATTAATACTGGCATCTGAATTACCACGTGTATAGGCAAATGGATTTTATTTGCATTCCTGTAAACGTGATTTGGATCGAAAGCGTAGCTACGATTAATATGGTGATGTATCGACTGCAGCTAGAACATTTCGAATAAAGAGTAAGGGGAATGATTTATGTGGCCCTCATCTTCAGTAACTGTCATAGCTATTTTCGTTGTTAGGATTTCGCCACCTACATCGATAAAAATGGAACCCTACTAGTCTCACTTTCTTGACCGTCTGTCTGTCTGTCTACCCAACCCCTAAAACTGGTTTACCTAAAGGAGACATAATAAGCGGAAATGTCTCACACTTCCTGTGATATATGGTCCCTTGGTGGTGTAAAAAAGTGAGCTTCTATGTCAACGCAGTCTAAAGATATGGCCGTTTATGTAAAGAAAATTTACGCGAAAGGTCAAAAATGACTCTAAGAAGTATGCGACCAAACTGCTTAGGTCATCAGACCCTAGACCTAGAACTACTTAAACCTACCTACCGTTGACACACATCCATGCCAGGGGAGGCACTCGAACCGACGGCGCAAGCAGCCGCGCGGTCCGCGATATGATGCCGTTGGAAGCACGGCTAACCCGCATCGGCAGGCTGTTAATATCATCTGTTGTTGCTAAAAAGTTATTCAGTTCTGGTGAATCGTTTTCTGCGCAGTTCATTTAAGAAAGAATAACTAAAATATATTTGATGTTACGGAAGAGGAAGGACGCCTAATTCATGTACCCTTGTCTTTCTCAATCTGAGCATACGTACTATCCATAACCACACTTTAGCGCCAAGTCATAGTCACAGATATGAGAATACAACACATTGACTTATACTTGAGGCATTTCGTTTCCCACGAAGTGGTGGCAGACGATGCTGTGGCGTCTTCGAAGCGCGAGCTTCGCCAATGCTAGCTGTCTCAGTACATTTGCTGAGCGCTCGTTTTCTTCCTGCTGCTAGTCTAACGAACAATGGCAACACCGTAGAATACGTTTGACAACTATGAGACCATCGATTTACGTTCTTGAGTGATTCATAATTATGTTAATAAATCCAATCGATATTTTTAGGTCCTTTAAATTATATTTGCTATATGATTCGCACTGAAGACGTAGGAAAGGTATGTTATTTGGTCCAGGAAGCACGTTCCAAGAGAAATTGCTGCTTACATTAACATTTATGTTGCGAATTAGTCGTCTTATCCACACATGGAAACGAGGATGCTCTGTTTTGCTACAGTTGTTTCCTACCTTCATAGTGTTATTGTGTGTTGGTGGCGTTGGCAGTTTACATACTGCGCATGTAATCCACAATAAAAGCGTTGGATGCGATAATCCAGTATGAATGGCCTGAACGTTGACACACACAATATTTTACTAATTCCTAACGATCTGGGGCACTTTGTCTTACTAAAATAGTTATGTTATCCCGATAAGCAGCTGGCCGAGCGGTTCTTGGCGCTTCAGTCCGCAGCGGCGCTGCTGCTACGGTAGCAGGTTCGAATCCTACCTCGGGCATGGATGTGTATAATGTCCTTAGGTTAGTTAGGTTTACGTAGTTCTAAGTTCTAGGGGACTGGTGACCTCAGCTGTTAAGTCCCATAGTGCTCAGAGCCAACTGAACCATTTTTTTATAAGCTGAAATTCATTTATATTAGTACAGTTCATAATAATTAGCGTTTCTTCTTTCATTTATAGCTTATATTTACGTGTTGTGTTTAACACACTAATCAGCATCAATATAGTCTTACACATGACTGAAAACAGTCTGACAAAGGTGGGACAGTTTTTCAATTTCACGCCTGTGCATAGTATGTTGGTAGCACTTCGTCGCCTTGCCTGTTAAAGCTGTGCGGATCAGCATAACGAAAAGGCGAGGGGTCTCGCTCGTTTTGTCCATGGCTGTACACGAAACACAGTCATAATGCGTAAAGTTTGGAGTAATCAGTTCAGATTCGTTGATTGGGTGGTTGATTTGGGTGAGGGGACTAAACAGCGAGGTCATCGGTCCCATCGGATTAGGGAAGGAAGTCGCCATGCCCTTTTAAAGGAACAATCCCGGCATTTGCCTGAAGCGATTTAGGGAAATCATGGATAAGCTAAATCAGGATTGCCGGAGGCGGGTTTGAACCGTCGTCCTCCGGAATAGGAGTCCAGTGTGCTAACCACTGTGTCGCCTCGATAGGTAATAAGTTCAATAAATGACTTATTTTTGTAAAGCAATTTCTGTCTTTTGTCATTTCCATGTTCATCTTTTCTCCGCCTAGAAGCGATCCGTTAAGACGCCTGCATCAATGGAAGTTTCTTTAAATGAGAATAATTATTCATTTTTGTTCAAACACTGTGTCATATTCTTTAATTTTGTACGACTAATACCCACGTTATTGACATGTTTCACTGTGGAAATGCGGGTAAATCTGATGATGTGAAGACGAATAACCGGACTGGGCAATGTCTGTTTACCCACCATTACTGGTCCACTTTTTATTTTCGAAGCTGGCACGGTCGCTAAAATAAGGAACCAAGCCAGTTACTCCAGAAACATAAAATATTTCATTCAAATTGAAGATGTTCTATTCATCGTGAGTTTAAATCTCCAGTAGAGTTAAACTGGCGACCGCTAGTTGGACAGTTGAAATAGATCATTAATATGACGTATATTTAATTTTATTTCAAAACGTGTGTGTTTCAAGGCTGTCCATTTCTTTTTTCATACCTGCCAATGACTCGTACGTGTGAAGTTAATCTGATCTGTGAGTTTTGAAAGGGTGAAAAATCTATTTTAAAAAGAGAAGTAAATCCATGTGAAAACAATAAAATCAAAGAAAAAGACATGAAAAATGGTGAAATTATAACTCATAAATTTTTAAGAAAACGTCATTGTTAATCTCTACAACACAAGGTAAGCCAATATACATTGCTCATTCAGCCGTAGTACTAGTCCCGGCTTCGGTAGCAGTAATATCTTCTTAGTTGAGACTTAAATTTCGAATAATTAGCTGTACATAAAAAAATTTATTTAGTACGTAGTCACTATGCGTTTTCAAAACAACTGCAAGACGGCAGTTAACGTTGCTAAACACACGCAGTTTCAGTAGTGTCTCGCATTTGTTTCACACAGAAGTATTTTATGACGTTGAGCGGCGCGCCAATAGCACCTGTGAACTGTTTACAACTAAGCTGCTTCACAATAAGTAATAGATTCGTCAGACTGTATTGTACGGTAGTCTAATCAGCACTTCAGCACAAGCTGTTAGAGATGAATTAGGACAAATCCAGAAAGCCTTGACACACAAGATGTGCCCAAACAGCAAGAAAATGTCTAAACTCACCTTAATGATGAGACAGGAAAAACGGAAAAGGAATAAAACGCAGTAAATAGGCAGGTGAGGAATGGCACATACCAGGAGGCTGAAGTAGCTGGAACTTATGATGTTTATGATAGTACACTACCCTTTGAAAATTTTTATGTTGGGTAAATGTATGGAGTAATTTGTAGCCACAGTATTATGCAAGTAGAAGTATGGGGCAGAGCCATCATTTTATGTTATTTTGATGACAAAAGTCTATTCAAATACAAACACTTCATATTTTCAATTTTATAACAAGCATAATAACGAAAATGACAAAAACTACAACAAGAGATGCGGTGCAAGTTATTTCTCGCAGCAGCAAGTAAAGTTTTGTTGGCGTGCTACGAAGACGTTAATTCGGTGACGTAAGCGATGACGAGACTACTGAATTCCACACGCCATGCAGGGTATCATACAGGTGTATCAATAAAATGATATTGACAGTAACCCAAATGGTTACACAACACACTGAACATGACATATTACGCTTGCTATGACACCTTACACAAACAACGAACCACCAGAATGGATGAGGCAGTTCAGATCTAAATCACTTATTTGTTAGCATATTCAGCTACCAAGAAGATTAAAGGACTGTATTCACACCGAGACCTTACGAAACACGTTCACCAGGTACAGAAAAAAAGTGAACACCATGCTTCGAAATTAAAATTCTTTATATGGGGTCATATTTATTACTACTAAATGAAACTTAACACTATTTTGTAAGTAACTGGAATTGGTGGCGACTTTGTGTTATTGAGTAGATACACATATGTTGTGGTAAGGATAGGTATACGGCCATTAATTTTTAGGATAGGTTTGTAAAAGGGGATCCGTGTCAAACAACACGACACAGAAAAATATTTAGATGCAGGTTGGTCGAGAGTGTGGAATATTGGGAATTGACGAATGGATCACCCGGAATGGGCATGTAAACAGGCATTTTTATGAAATGAGTATGCAACAAGGCAGATACTGTCTCATGTAGAGCAGGTAAGATTATTTGTCTATGTTAGCCAAAATATAAATACTTGAAGCGTCAGAGGTTTGAATGGATAAGTAATACGGTAGCAAGCGTCTATACGGATCTAAGTTAAACTGTGTCAAATGATAATATGACTAATGTGATTACTCTGGTCTGAAGCCTTGATCGGAAAACTTCAAGTATTGTTCACTGACAGACATCTTTCGAAAATATTCCATTTATACAATACAGATCAAAGCAAGCTTCTCACCATGTAACTCACCAGTAGAGTCAAACATTCTACTGGTGTAGCTTAGTGAAACTATGGGACGTATGCAACAGTCGACTGGATATTTATTTATTTATTTATTCCTTGTTGGCAAACAATGGCCCACGTGAAAGTTCCAGTCGCTTCTATTTTGTCCTATTTTCCTTCAAGAGTCTTACACCCTTTCACCACATCTCTGTTTTTCATTCTTCAGAGCACTTCACATTCGTTGTCTGACTGCTCCTGCCTTGGTCTTCTTCTACACCTAACATTTTCCTCTCTAAAATATCTGCTTCTTCTTCTTATATTTCGTGTATCTCTCAATATTTTTAGCTGCTGTGACTTGGTTGCTGTCGGCCGCGGAGGTCTCGCGGTTCTAGGCGCGCAGTCCGGAACCGTGCGACTGCTACGGTCGCAGGTTCGAATCCTGCCGCGGGCATGGATGTGTGTGATGTCCTTAGGTTAGTTAGGTTTAAGTAGTTCTAAGTTCTAGGGGACTAATGACCACAGCAGTTGAGTCCCATAGTGCTCAGAGCCATTTTGAACTTGGTTGCTAGTTAATTTCTTTTCCCAGTGACAATTCAAAATAATGTTTTGTCAGTCTATTATCATTCACACTGTATAAAGTCCAAGTAATGTCAGTCTTGTTTCTGTTATTTTTCTTTGCCTTTCGTTGCCCCTTTTCCACGATTCTTATTAGATCTAAATTATTTGTCATGGTTTCTGTCTAATTTATACCTGAGTGCTAAGCATTCATTTGCGTAGAGGCATTCCGGATTCTTTGCTTTTCTTGATACGAACTTTTTATTGCAAATAATTTTTTTGTGATAGTTACGCTCTTTACCTTTTATATCCTCTTTCATTTATGAAAAATAACCCATTTCCTTGACTCATATCTTCCTGATATTTGATCCATTCTGACTAACCAAGGCCTGTCTGTAAAAATTCTGGTAGCAGTGCCTTTTTTATGTTTTTAATAAATTTGTTTTCCGCTACATAGATTCCTAAATAAGCTTTACTGTCTGTCTAGTCCAAGAGATTGTCTCGAATTTCTGCATCTGCTAGATTTTCAGGCAGTACAACAAAATCATCTGCAAATGCCTGGCAGTTCACTTCCAATAACTGAGTTGGTCAGTTTCGAGACATGTCACGCCATAAGAACTAAAACAAAAATACTTATTATATTTCACGGAATTCACGGTTATCCGCTAAATATATGAATAAAAACTGTGTACTCTGATTCACGGGGGTTGAGGGGGGGGGGGGAGGGATATGGGGTGGGCGGGGGTCCCCACCCCCTCCCTTGCAGACGCTTACATCGATACACTGTTTCTTACTTCCCAGTTTCACTGGAGATATGCGATATTGTTTTAAATTTTAATTCCAAATTCTTACAATTTGTTGTCCCACAGCTGATTATAACTGGAGGCAAGCTGTCACCTTGTCCTAGACAGGTATTCATTTTATGGACTTTACTTTTTAGACTGTATCTGCAAGCATTTCACCCCGGAGACACATCAGTTTAGTTTTATTTATTTTTATTAACTTATTAATTTATTTCACCTGGAAAGTTGAGGCCGTCAGGCACAGGATAGAAAAGCAACTAAAATACCTCAACAGAGGAAAGGCCACTGGACCTGACGAGATACCAATACCACTCTATAAAAATTATGCGAAAGAACTCAATTGCCTTCTAGTAGGAAATGCAGGTCACTGGAGAAGCCAAATGTTCCTAATTTTTGTGAATAAGCTGATGTCATTTCCGTTTCCAAGAAGCTATACACCCATATCTGCGACTTCGGGCTATTGTAGAGTTTCGGAATATGTTCTACGCTTGCATATCATGAAATTTCTGGGGACCGAAAACCTCATTCGTAGGAAGTAACATACGTTTCGAAAACAGCAATCTTGGGAAACTCAGCTTCCCCCGTTCATCCACCACACCCAGAAATCAACACCTACTGGCCCCCTAGTCCATGACGAGTGCCTTGTCTTCCGTAAAGCATTCGACATAGATTCGCAGTGCCGCCTAATGAGCTAAATAAGACCGTGTGGACTAACAGGCTAGCTTTGTGATTGGACTGAAGAGTCAAGCACACAGAACACGTCACGTCGTTCTCAAAGGAAACAAATCTTCAGAATGAAAGTAACTTCGGACGGCCGCAATGAATTGTTATCGGACCATTACTTTTCACAGTATATAAAAATGACCAAGTGAGCGACCTCTGGAGTTCCACTAGGCTTTTCCTCTGTAATAAACAGAGAAGTCGCAACGCAGGAAAATTTTAACAAAATGCAGGATGACGTGCGGCGGATCGACTCTTGGTATACCGATTGGCAGTTCAAGTTCAACATAGATAAATATAAGATATTGCCTATATGTGGACATAAAGATACTTTACACGACAGCAGAACAACTTGCTCAGTCCAGTGCCTTGTCCTAGAAGTCTTCCATGAACAAATTATCTACCAGAGGGAAGAGGGGGCTTCCCATAGCTACTCTATCAATCTGCTCGTAAAATTCACCATTAAACTGAAAGTAATATAACAAAATCACATGTTCAAATAAGGCCGTGATGTTCTTACCAAAACGTTGGCTGACACGAGATTAAGAGCGCTTTAAAGCTACATTGGTATAGAATGATACCACGTCAAAACTAACGAGCACATCCGTACTATTTAGCCCGACATTGCTGAGTCTCTGAAGAAAATCCACAGAATTACGAATGTGGTGACTACATTGCTTACAATGGTTTATCATTTCCAGGCCATGCCTGTGCGCTGGTGAGGTGGCCATTGTTTCCACCACTGCAAGTATCTGGCGCAAAGTTTGCTCCAGCCGCCGGTCACTGTGGCCGAGCGGTCTAGGTGCTACAGTCCGGAACCACGCTGCTGCCACGGTCGCAGGTTCGAATCCTTCCTCTGGCATGGATGTGTGTGATGTCCTTAGGTTAGTTAGGTTTAAGTAGTTTTGAGTCTAGGGGACTGATGACCTCAGATGTTAAGTCCCATAGTGCTCAGAGCCATTTCAACCATTTTTCTTCAGCCTGGCGGCGACGGGTCCGGCTTTTTCTAGTCGTCCTAACTCAGTTTTGACCGGATCCTACATGGCTGGCTTAAACGCTTGTAGCTTAACATGGTGATCAGTATTCTGCAGCGCCCATTGCAAAGACACTTGTAAAAGTCCTCCGCAAGCAGCACCTCACAAAAGCTGTACTATTCGGAGCAGCAAATGGCTAATGAAAATGCCTACACTTTCCTCCCGATTCTGATTAGATGGAATGCGTAAAGGTCAAATAATTTCGGAAAGCATTTTGGACGTTCGCAAATTAGAGGGGTAGGCCGCCAGCTCTCGTGTCAAGTAAAGTCGAGTGCCCTCTGGGGCAGGATGGCGTTCTCGTATTGTACTTCATAAGTCGCGAGGAGGTGAGCCCATCAATCCAGTTCTTTCTTGCAGTACAGAAAATTGAAACAATCCGAATGTGTGTTCCCTTGAGCGAATTTCATTTCGACTTCAGCCACTCTGGCTTTTCTAGACGAGTGTTGCACTTTAGCAATCGTGCAGATGCTCCATAGAGAGAGACAAAAAAATTTTGATTTGGAGCTCAGTAGCTAGCTGGTCGGCAGTGATTAACTGAATGAAGTGGACTTGGCAATTTTTTCACTGAAGCAATGAATGTCGATTGTTTCCGTACAAATTTGAGTGTATTGTTTTCTTTATTTATTTATTTACAACATGTTCCATTACAATACCTGTAATACTGCATGTCCACTGTTCAGCCAGAACATTATGACCACCGACCTACTATCGATATGAACCCGACCAGGCGATGGCAGCGTCACCTGGCGACGAACGACTGCTAGTCAGAAATGTGAACGGTGCATGTAGTATCAGTGAGCATATTGTCCATGTGTAGAATGAGGAAGGTGCGCGATCTTTCTTAGTTTGACCGATGGCAGATTGTGATGGCCCGGAGGCTCGGCACGAGCATTTCGAAAACTGCACGACCTGTCGGGTGTTCGAGGAGTGCTGTGGTGAGTGTGTTAAAGATGTGGCGAAGCCAAGGTGAAACCACGTACAGACGTCGTGAGGTTGGGCGGCAACTCCTCATTACAGACGTCGGACGTCGAACGCTCGGCAGAATGCTAGAACAGGACAGGCGGCGCCTTGTGGCGGAACTAACATCAGACTTTAATGCTAGGCAAAGTACAAGCGTGTCTGGACACATAGTGAACCAAACACTCCTAACGATGGTCCTCTGCAGCTGACAAACCATGCATGTCCCAATATTAACAGAACAGTGTGAAGAGTCCCGATACCTTCTACATCATGCCGATTGAATGGCGAGAATCCGTCGTTTTCCAGGGGGACAGCTCCTTGACACCTGTATTACAGGACGGAGACAAGCTGGCAGCGGCTCCATTATGTTCTGAGGAACATTGACGTGGGAATCTATGGGTCGCGCGAAGCTAGTGTAAAACACCATGACGGCCAAGGAGTATCTTACACTGGCTGCAGACCACGTACATCCCTTCTTGACAATCATGTTTCCGGAAGGCAGAGTCGCAAGGCTAGGGGTGTGACGGAGTGGTTCGAGGAACACAGTGGCGCGTTCCACTTTATGTGGTGGACCCCCAACTCACCAGATCTGAACCCTATCACACACACATCTGGGATGTGATTGAACGTGGCGTCAGAACTCACCCCCCCCCCCCCCCCCGGAATTTACGGGGATTAAGTAACTTGTGTGTGCAGGTCTGGTGGCAACTCTCTCCAGCGATCTACCAAGGTCCCACTGCTTCCATGCCACGACGCGTCGCCAGTGTTATCCATGCCGAAGCTGGACATCCGGCTATTAGGTAGGTGGTCATAATGTTCTGGCTGATCACTGTGTGTGTGTGTGTGTGTGTGTGTGTGTGTGTGTGTGTGTGTGTGTTCAAATGGCTTTAAGCCAGGGGTCTCCAAACTTTTTAGTCCGCGGGCCACATTGACTCCTCCACGAAGTCATAAGGGCCAAGATCTACGTAGTGGGATTAAAGGACCCTAGCACTCAATGATTACCGTAAGGGTAAGGCTAAAGGAAAGATGAAATGGCAAAAATCTAAGGTTGTGGGAATAGCTAGCACTGAAACGGACTACGATATTTATTTAATTACATAATTTTGATTGGTGGACGTACCTGACCGAAATTCTGGCGTATTTTATTCTGGCGAATTTCACCGACAAAAAATTATGTCACTGTACATTCTTCACGAAAGCGTCTGCAAAGTTAACGAAGTCTCAAAATCATTGTTAGCAACACTATTACTGCAAGACGTAACAGAGGTAGGGTATGTCAACGCATTGTTATTTCAAGCGGCGCAACAACAAATTTAGTTATGAGTCTTGCAGCGAGTAGCAAAGCCAGGGCATATATTTGATAGTTCTTTTGCGTAAGTGTGTCCATGTAGCAATTCTCTCATGGGTTTTTAAGTGTTTTATGCGAGAAGACGAGGTGTGGGACAATTCAAAGTTTGAATTCGAAGAGACAAGGAAACTCTGAAAATCGAAATACGTATAGCACGACTCTTCACTTTTTTCACCGTATGTTAATACATGCCAAACATTCAGTCAGCAAACTGAGATTCCGTTTCCTGAAACTTTCGCAACTGAAGCTTTAGGAGCTTTAAAAATTAATTTTGAATCACGTTTTTCAGATATCGATGCAAATTCAAACGATATCAAGGTATTTCAAAATCCCTTTGACGTCGTTATAGAAGCGTTACCCGCAGAACTTCAGTTTCAAATTATTGATTTGCAACGTAGCGACTTTTTTAAAGAAAAACATTCAAAGTCAACATTACTGGAATTTTATGTCTTCCATCCACACAGTTTCCAAATTTACATAAATTTGCCCGTGGCTTTTTTTTTTCGCTTTTGGCGCTACTTATTTGTGTGAAAAAACTTTCTCCAATATGAAACGCGCTAAAAGTATTTACTGACAAAAATTCAAGTAATGAGCATTTGAAGTCGCTGATGATTATCTATACCAGTAAACTTGATCCACAACTGGAGGTAATTATGAAAGGAAAGTTACAGCTACATAAAAGTCACTGATTATCACTTAGATGTTAAATTTTTTACGTGAATACTCTATCACTGTGAGTTTGCAAGATACAAATTAATTACAGTTATTTGTATACATCAGTTACAACTAAAATATCCAAAATCATTATGTACACCAGGTATTGTATTTTCTTTAAATTGTCTTTAAATGAAAATATTTTATACGATTTACTTGCTATGTGTATATTACAACGTAATCAAAAGAAAGTGAAACATTGCTTAAGAAGCATCTTCCATAATGATTCATTACTAAGGCTAGTCACCAAAGTACCGTCCATTTGAAAGACTTGCATCAGACACGTGAGCATATACTAGTCGCGATAGGCCTCGAAACTCAATTTTTGGCAGTATAAGTACCACCTCAAATATTTGGCGGGCCGGATACCGGGGATGTCCAGCCAGGTAACGCGGGCCGGTTTCGGCCCGCGGGCCGTACTTTGGAGACCCTTGCTCTAAGCACTGTGGAACTTAACATCTGAGGTCATCAGTCCCCTAAACTTAGAAATACTTAAACCTAACTAACCTAAGGACATCACACACATCCGTGCCTGAGGCAGGATTCGAACCTGCGACCGTAGCAGGCACGCGGTTCCAGACGGATGCGCCTAGAACCGCTGTGCCACAAAGGCCAGCTATATGTGTGTGGAGTCGAGTGGAGTGGAATCTTTGTCTTGTATGATGACGAAGAGAGAAGGGAGAAGGTGAGACCCGCTGCAGGCATATAGCCTACACCTGGTTAATAGCACCATGGGGGCCACCAAGCCCCACATTCCCATCCGACAGACGGATCATCACCAAGTGTCACATGCCCTTACTTCAGGAGACGCTGTGGAGAGGTTTGGTATTCAAACCAGGACATTGGCACAAAGTCTGGCGATCAGGAACTTTACACCACCAACTCTTCTCCCCTTTCCGACCAAATATTGGCACTGATGTTTTTTCCGTCATCAGAATTCGAACCGGCTTACCCCGTGGACGAGCGCCACCGCACAAGCGTGCGTTAGCGACTTCGCACACGAGAGCGGCTTGTATTGCTTTTGTACTTTATTTCTCTGTTGTCTTTAAACTGTACTGTATTCCTGATTGTTGCTCTAGAATACTGGCGGAAATCGGGGCAGAATATTCAACTGTTAGCGGTGAACACACTCCAGTCCAGCGGTCGGTTCTTGCTTTCTTCCTGGGAACAGTTACATTCCTATAGGGCATTTACTTATTGACTCTGCAAGGAGTGAGAAGTTTTCTCCCTGTATTACGGATGAAAGCAAGGCTGGCTACGCTTATTCTGACTGGTTTTACATGTGTAACATGGTAGAGAATCAATCCGCGTCTGCCAATAAACCATTGCGATTAAATCTATGGAGCTACCCGTCGCGTAGTTTGTCTTGCACGGCGCACACTGCACAAAGTGTGTGGCCACTGAGAGTGGCCGAGACTGGGATTTCGCGCGACGTCACAGAAGCTGCGACACGACGGACGAGGATAGAAGGAGCGTTCAGATATAATGATCTGACTATCTGTGCATACTGTGTACACGATGTGTAGAGACACTGGTGGGAAAAAAATCGCAACACCAAGGAGGAGTTGTGTGACGTAACAAAACTTGGTAAGGGTGGCCGGCCGGTGTGGCCGTGCGGTTCTAGGCACTTCAGTCTGGAACCGGGTGACCGCTACGGTCGCAGGTTCGAATCCTGCCTCGGGTTATGGATGTGTGTGATGTTAGGTTTAAGTAGTTCTAAGTTCTAGGGGACTGATGACCACAGATGTTAAGTCCCATAGTGCTCAGAGCCATTTGAACCATTTGGTAAGGGTGTTTCTACACCTGAAAGCGGATGTCTATTCAAATTTCGTGCCAGTCACATAAAAGCACCGATGGCAGCAGCACTATGAGAATGCAAACCAGGTTTTCTTCAAACACACGCTTCAATGCTCCTTAGCGATTGGACGTGGTGAGTTAATGTTAATCAAGAATGCCCTTAAAGCGACATAGACGCCATTATGAATACCTCGGTAAGTTTCACGGAGTTCGTGTAGTAGGGTTACACTTTGCGTATGTTTGCTGGTTTTTTAAAATTATGTTATTGCGGTCTTAATTGGATTTTTATCTTGTTGATTTGTTAAAATGTCTTGTTTGGAGACCTTCAGCCGTAAAAGAGTTGCATTCGGTAAATGTCCGGCTATGTGCCACTTTGGTTATAAAGGTTATTAAATTACAATAAATGACAATTAGAAAGAAAAACTGACCTCGACCTTTAGCCCTTTCCACAACCCTATTACCTGTTCTGCCCAGCGGGTTTAGTGGGCGTATAACCAACCCGTCAATCTGACATCACAGTTCAAACAACTGACACTCCAAGTTTGAAACCCAAGAGAGAGATTTGCCTTAACTTTAAAACTGTATAGCTCACTGGTGCAACATATATAACAATCAAACACTCACCACTGCCGAGCTCCTGTGACATTACAGTTGTGCTATGAGTCCACCTACCCTTTAGTTTAAAACTTGTGCAGGTCACATGTTTAAATTGTGACCCTAAGTTTGGAGCTGGCTTGTCCTGTGTTTAAATTGACACAAAATTCAATAACCAACTAAGTTCAAAATGGTGGGAAGCCTCCTGGTTGTCAGAACTAAACCTCTTATACCAGTTTTAAAATCTTATGGTTGTCAAACGCTTGTCACACTATTGTGTAGTGGGATAGGAATGGGAGAGGTACTTACTTGCATCTTTATTTAAACTCCGCAATCCCACTGCCACTCCGTACCATGTCAGAGGCTGGGTTGTGGGCGGTGGACTGTGCCAACTCCTTTTGCTGCCGTAGCCTGCAACAGGCTGCACTGCTTTGCACATGCCAGACTTGTCTACCGAGGCCAGCTACCCGCGGCCAACTCAGTGCCAAAATAGCCCAAGACCCCCACTGACACCACATCATCAGTTAGGAATTTGGGCAGCTGTTTTTCAGCCATTGAACACTACAGGTAGAAATATACATGACAATATATTCTTCCACTTAGCCCAATTTTAAAGCAACTGCAGATTGCTGCTCACCCTGCCTGCTCAATCATTTATGTGCATAGAAAACAATACCAGTCCTATCACATTTCCCTTGGGCACTCCTGATGATACCCTTGTCTCTGAAGAACACTCACTATTGTTGTGAACACACTGGGTTCTATTACTTAAGAACTCTTCGAGCCACTCACATATCTGAGAACCTATTCCATATACTTGTACCTTCTGTCCCTGTGACAACAATGCTGAATTCTATCGAAGGCCAATCAGAAGTCAAGGAATACGGTATCAACACAGACAGGTGTATCCTCTGCTATCCAGAGTAATGAACAAACAGAGCTAGTTTCTTAAACACTAAGAAAAACATGCTGTTTGCTAGGAACTCTTCAATACATCATGAATCTAGCATGATATTCTGTATTTTGCTCATGTGCTGACATCGTGGAGAACTGTATCAAACACTGACTCGTTGGAGGCCTACCGGGTCTGACCGAGCTGACTTTCACACTATCATTCTCTATGGAATGCCTGTTGATAGTCTATACTCCCCATCCCCCTACAGAAAGCCCATAACACCCAAGCATAAGACGCATTCAAAAAATTCACAGTCAAGTAGTATTAATGACATAGGCCTTTAGTTGCAAATACCTACCAGGGTAGCCGAGAGCGCTAATGCGCTACTTCCTGGACTTTGGTAGCCGCGCTGGCCCTGGATCGAATCTTCCCAGCAGATTAATGATGAGGGCCTGTATGCTGGCCAGCCTGGATGTGGTTTTTAGGTGGTTTTCCACATTCCACTAGGTGAATGCCAGACTGGTCTGCACGTTGAGTTACACGACTCACGAACATTTGAATATGTTTGCCCAATTTCATGGCTTACACTAGACGCAGACAGCTGGGGTACACTACTTATGTGCTGGGGGGGGGGGGGGGGGGGGGTGGCGACAGATAGGGCATTCAACCACCCTCTGCAACTAACACTGCCAAATCCGTAGTAACAAGGTCAAAAGCCAACCCCACATTGAAGCAGGACAATGACCCAAAGAAAGAAAGAAAGTCCTTTAGTTGCAAATATCAGCTTAATGACAGTTCATGAAAATTGAGAATGACTGTTTAACGTTACGTGGACCTCCCTTTTTGCACACAATTCAGGGCCAAGTCTTGTTACATGGATTGAACAAGCCTTTCTATGAATACTTATTGAATTCGTAGTTTTTAATAATATTGTATCATAATCTATTTAGATTTCAGCGTAGCATTGTATTTTCAGGTGACCCCTGCATGAATTACAATGAATGACTCAATCATCAAATGTTTGTAATGGATTTATAATTCGTTTTTTATGAATACCAGCATAATTCCTTCGACAAGATCACTATCAAGAGTTGTTTATCTCATGCAAACACCACAGCTATCAGCGATACTTGATGCAGAAAGACAAAGTCATGTTTCATGCAGGCTATAAGGGTTTATGGAGATGTCTCTCGTAGGGTATAGTCACTTGGTAGCAGCTAACCACAGTCATGTACTAATGTTGTAGACATGAGAGTGCTTGTCATATGTAGCGATATACCTCTTTAGTTGCATGTATGAGTGTGATGACATTTCGTGAAAATGAGAATAGCAGTTCAACAATGTTGTGGAAAGCAAAGTTGCTACTCATCATGTAGCGGACATGCTGAGTCATGGAAAGGCACAATGAAAGGACTGTCATAAAGATAGCTTTCAGCCAGTAAGTCCTTCGTCAAAATTAGATGACAAACACACACATACACCCTCAAGGAAATGCAACTCACACACACATGACTCCAGTCTCAGGCAACTGAGGCCACACTATGATCAGCAGCACCAGTACATGATGGGAGTGGCAACTGGGTGGGGGTAAGGAGGAGCCTGGAGGGGGGGGGGGCGGGAAGGGGGAGATATAGTAGGGTGGTGGTGGTGGACAGCGACATGCTGTTGGCGAACATGTAGGAATGAACTGAAAGAGGGTAGGGCAACTATATGCAGTTGGGAGGTTATATGGAGGGCAGTGGAGAGTTGGGGATGGGGGGAGGGTTTTTGGAAAAAAAGTAAAAAGACTGAGTGCAATGGAGAAATGAGGGCTGTGTAGTGCTGGAATGGGAACATATAAGGTACTGGATGGGAGTGGGCAATGACTAAAGAAAGTTGAGGCCAGGAGGGCTACGGCAATGCACAGCAAGCTTCCACAAGTGCAATTCAGAAAAGCTGGTGTTTGTGGGAAGGATCCATGTGGAACAGGCTGTGAAGCAGTCATTGAAATGAAGGGAGCATGCTCAGCAACAGGATGGTCCATTTGTTTATTGGCCACAGTTTCAAGTGGTCTATCATGCAGATAGACATCTTGTTGGTTGTCACACCCACACAGAATGCACCACGGTGCTAGTTTAACAGTAAAATTGATGAACTAATAGCATACATCAGTAAAACACATAAAAATATGAAATTCACAGTTGAATATGAAACAAATTAAAGCATAAATTTTCTTGATCTAAAATTTGTAACAGTGACCATAAACATCAATTAAGTATTGACAGAAAACCTACATCCACATACGTCACCTCTGACAGCTAATCATGTCACCATAGCCAACACAAAATGGCACTTTTCGGAGCCATGCTACACTGTATGCAAAACGTTACTCTTAGTTCCACAGTTCAACAAAATTAATTCAGTATATAGTTAGCAATAACGGTTATGACCCTGTGATAATGATCTCCACAACAAAATAAAACCACATGTACACAGAACAGTGATTCACACAACATTCACTCCAAAACAAATCCGCATCCCACAAAAAGCAAAACTAAATATACTGTTACCCCATACATGTCTGCAATAATACCAAATAGCTGCTTTATTTACAAAGAAGGATATTGAAAGCTTTTCCATCAGCAGTAAATTACAACAGAAAGCATCCTTCCTATGCCCTCTACAGTAAATCGGACATAATCAAGTTCAAATGTGATTCATTCCCAAAATTATACATTGGTCAGACAGGCAGAAAGTCTGAGATTAGACACAAAGAACACCTTGATGCTTTATGATGTGATAACTTAAATCCATATTTGCAGCCCACAATGCTGAGGAAAGCCATTCAATGAAAAACATTGTGAACAACATGAAAATATTACACTTAGTAGAAATAAGCGTCAGTATGAATCTTTTAGAGGAAACAGAAACACTCAAAACACATAAAACTCCCTTGACTATTTCCTTTTGAGTTAGCTAAAACTTTTTTCTAGAAAAACGTCGAGAATGTACTTCCCACACTCCAATATAAATAAATCTTATCCAGCTATCTACTGATGAAATCTTATAATCTATAGTCAGTAGTTTCATGGCCTTAAATATTAACAAATTGTAATGTGCTGGCAGATGTAGCTTCACCTAGCATCTGATCCATACCTATTTTCTACCAGTTTGTAAGATAAATTTTAATGGTATATTTCACACCAATAATGTGACTAATCCCATTTATTCTCTCTATTTAATATCCGAAATTTAATGCAAAATACATTTTCAATTGAATGAACACTAATACAAGATTCCTTTCCCCAAAAAACCATATCTTGTAATCTATCATTGTACTGCACTCTCACTGACACTCATGTACTTGCTAACCACTATGTATTTGTTTTGATATGTTGTCAGTGAGTCAAAACACACTGTGCGGATTGCAAATTTGTTTTGAGAAACAATGATATGAATATGTTTTGTCGGAATAAAACTATGAAAAGAAATCTTCCAGCCAGACATTTCATGTAAGTTGTTTTCCAACCACAAGTCTGTAGTGCTGTCCTTTTTATGGCACGTCTGTAACTGTGAGTTATTGTTTATCTTAGGGCAGCTCACCAGATAACCAAAAAATGCTTTGACAAAGGCATTAAACCTGTCTGATGATAAACTGTAACAGTTCTAAACCAGTAATGGTACTTTTTGAATAACATAACCTAAAACTAATTTGTGGCTGGTTGCTGCTATACATCATCAAAGATCTCAAAAATCTCGTATCCTATGTTACAAATATGATCTTGGTAAAGATTGTATTTCCCTTTTCATAAGAATTTGAGATTGTAACAGTCATCTTTTATTTATTGTTTGTCATAATCTAGAGAGCAGGATGTATAATGTGAACAAATGTTTGTTAACACCTGCTATGACAGAGCTACATGTAGGAAACTTCTAGATTACTCCTGCAATAAAAACTTCATTTCACACTGTTACTTGCACATGAATATTTATTGTTCTCTCATTGCTGTTACTTATTGAGGTAAAATACAAACCTAAAACATTACATTATGGAAAAAGTAAAAAAAGAACTCCATTACAAACTTAGAAACTTACTAAATATAATGTTACATGGTTTATGAAGCTATTTCCAAAGTAAGGTAAAATACCATCTTACACTGAGAGCACCCCTCATTTGTCACGCTTGAACATTGAAGTGGTTTGCAACTTTATATTTGTTGCAGTTCCCCTTTCTGGCAGAGCATTTATGCATTTTCATTGGTCAGAATAGTGTTTGAACTAAATTCGCTTCCTTTGTTCCAGTGAAGTCTAGTTATCATGACCTAATATGCTACAGCACACTGTAAATACTGCACCTAAATTATCCCACTTTACTTTGAATGCAAGCCAGAAATCACACAAAAATACGCCATTTATTTTCAAAATGAGGTCTGTAAATCACATTAAACTTACACTATTTCTCTTCAAATGTGTACTGGTATGCAAATAAAATGGAGGAAAACATGTTTTGTAGCGCTTTCTCCACAATAACTAAAAAGCACTATTGAGTGCTGAGATGATGGTCAGCCACACTATAATCAACTGAGTAGCAACGCAGTTGTCTGTTTTCTACTGTGCATGCTCCGTTGGGATGTCATCCCCTCCAGCACTATGAGTGCTACTTGTTCACAGGAACAGGTCAATATTTCTGTTTGAAACTGGATAAAGCGTATTGTGCAAGTGTAGAGTATGAAGAACTTTTGAAGAAACATTGTTGTGACAGCACGGCTTGTGAGTGATGTAAAATACAGATCGGTAATTTGTGACCCAGACTCAGTTCCCGCTGATACCAACATTTTATTTTATTTTATTACTTGCAATGTTAAACTATTAATTACAATATATTAAAAAAACAGTTTAATTTATATACATAAAATTAACACATTCAATTTAGTTATCATTACTACCCTTGAAAGTGAAAAGACTACAGGCTAGATGGTCATAAAACAAGCAAGTATATGAGGAAATTTAGTACGAAAGTGTTTTCTGTAGATTATCTGTACTTTGTAATGGACTTTTCGAGGAGAAAGTGAGATTTAAAGAATTAAGTTTATGTGCTTCAAATGTAAACCTAAAAACTACTTGCAAAATATTTTGATCAGCATCTTCACTGTCCAGAACCAATCCTTAAGCTTGAATACTCAGACACTCATGAAAATTTTGAAGAAGAGTAATCCCCAACTATGAAAGGATTACAGCAGAACTTTTGAAATGGTCTCTACCAAAACTAAAAAATAAGCTAAAATTAATCTCTGAGAAAACTTGGAGAACACAAAAATTCCCCACGAGAGGTGAAAGTGGCTGTGATAGTCCACTAGATAAGAAATGAAATAAACTAGATGTTATAAACAACAGAAGAATTGCTTTGCAACTGGTTGCATACAACATGTTTCCAAGGTTATCCTAAACAGAGTAAAAACAACAGTGGAGAGTAATTCAGTTGAATATCAAGGTGGTTTTAGGGATCATGGTCTGAACAAATATTCAATCTGAAGTCCATGATTTGCCAGAGATTACGGAAATCAAAAGCTCTGTCTTTTCTTTGGTTGGTTTGTGGGATTGAAGGAACCAGACTACAAGGGCTATCGGTCCCTGTATTTTTCTTTGAGACTGCCTGTAGCATATTGTCCAAGCATACAGGGTGGGGGCTTTTTATATAACGAGTGTCATAATTGCATTGTGGGCAATGGGCCTGAAGCATTGACTGATAATTTGCCAACACATGTTCAATTCCTGCAGATACCAATGCTTTTTCTTTTCATTTTATTTTATTCCTCACACGAGACTAGGAACTTGGATGTAAAATTAAAAATAAAGTCATGTAACCTTGAAGTAAACGCTGTATTTTAGTCAATCTACAAATTGGATCAGAGTAGTTAATGGGTTAATATATTCAATTTAGCTATAACTACTAATATTGTAAGTCAAAAAGCTATAGGACACCACATTGTAGTACACTGGCACACTGGCATAATTTTTCACGAGTTGTCCCTGCTTTGTTTCTCTCTTCTTTTCCATTACAATCCTTTAGCTGACTTTCTGAATGTTATATGATTACATTACTCCTGTCAGAACAAAGTAAAATGGTTTTGGAACAACAAATGAACAGAGTAAAATGGTATCGACTGTCAGTTGCCCAGTGTGTCAAATATGATATGTCTATGGAAACACCATTCTGAGGAATTAAAAGCGAATTTCTTTAGTAGAAATGCAATCTGGGAACTCTTAACTACTGTTTCGTAATGCAATAAATGTAAAGCAACAACACTAATCCATCTACGCTTCTCAAAAACTGACTGTGAATGACAAGTATCTGAGGTCATTGTTGTCCAGAGAGTACCAAGTAAAACGCAATTGCCCTTTATAAGAAATGTAGTGCTTTTTGTGAATGAACATAGTTTGAACACAGGTTATCAGATTTGAGACCAGGAGTTGCTAGAGCTTATGTGCCCCAGATACACAGGGTGAAGCCACAGCAACCTGTTTTAGGCAGTTAATTAGTTAGTTAGTTAATTAATTAGTTAGTTAGTTGTGTACTTCTAGATCAAACTCATGGTAAACATAACATATTGAACATACAAATGAAACACACACACACACACACAAAAGACTAAAAAGTTTATATAGTGCTTTCTGTAAACATTAAAAATCATTTATGCTCAAGAACTACTCTGTGGTATAGAACGAGTGGTTAAGGAGATACATCTTTAATCTATTTTTGAAAACACTTTCTATCAGTCAGACATGTTATTTCCATGGACATATCATCAACGAGTTTTATAGCTGCCTATTTCAGCCATTTATGTGCCAAAGTTAAGTTCATTAAAGGGTGATGGCACATTTTTCCTTCTATTGTTGTACTTGTGAATGTTCCTGTAATTGCTGAAGACAACTTTGATATGTGAATAAAGGTACTGTGCAGCTGCAGCTAATATTCCCAGATGCTCAAAGAGATGCATGCTAGGTATATGATATGAATCCATCACACTATTCTAATTACTTCCTTCTGTGTAATGAATAGTTCTTGCCTTAGTGAGTTGTTATCCTTAGGTGTTATTCCATAAGGAATCAGTTAATGAAAATATGGAAAAATACATTGAATTACCGTCTTTGATATTCCCCAAGTTAGTAATTATTCTTCTTGCAAAATTAGCCAAACATAAATGCTTTAGCTGATCCACTATATGTTTCTTATATTGTTTCTATCAATACGCACGCTTAAAAACTTAGAATTATCTATCCTCCATATTATTCTTAGTTGGTATAGTAGGTTAATACGAGTTGAAATATGCTAATGGTACTGAACTGGATGAGGTGCGTTCTTTCAGTTGCCCATACACTGTGCCATCAAGTATAACTTGAAGCAAACAATTCTGATCAGAAAAAGAGCTCATCCTCCAGAAGTGAGAGTATGCCACACCATGCTACCCACCTGTGGCAGAGGTTTGGGCTCTGCAACATGCAGACCAGCAACTTCTATGAGAGCAGGCACCCTGGGGATGACTTGGTCGATGCTCCAGTGGGTGTTGAGCAGCACGAGGCTGGCATTGCGCACAATCTGGTGCGTGGGCGGCACTCCTGGACCGAAGACGTCACGCACCAAGGCGTCCACCTGCCTGTCCGACAACCAGCGGTAGCCCAGACGTGTGTAAACATAAGCCAGCGAGTGCTTCAGACGCTGCCAGAATGTGAACGGTGCAATGGCGTCTGAATTGAACAACTCTGTGTACGCTGGGTGGTCTGGGTTCCCCACCTGTTCTGGCAGAAAAACATTTCTCACAATAGTTCATATCACAGTTTCCATATTTCACAAACAAAATACACTCAGGAGCAACTGAATTATAGGCACTTTCTTGTATCGCAGCGTGATGGTAACTGAGACTTCAGTATTCAGACTGCACAGCTGTTGACATAAAGTGGGACTAACGCTAAAAGCCTCTTGCAGCATGATGAGTGGTGCCCTAAACTACAGTTTATGTCTACTGTATAGGGACTAGAGATCAGAAATGGGTTCGTTAAATTTTCTTTTTACTCTCCAGTGGACTCTACGGCATCATCTTCAAAGTCATCATCTTCATACGATCGACACTCAACAATATCCACCACTACCCATTCAACTAAATACTTATCACTAGAGTCTATTGACAGGTACAAATGGACTATAACAACTCCTGTGTGTGAGTAAAAAAATTTTCAAAGAGTGCTGTAAATTTATTAAACAAGAATACAACCTTATTGTTTGCACTGGACAACACCCAAAGAGCCAACATGTTTCCATGTATCATCAGTCGAATCCAGACGGTCCTGTGCCCACTGCAACCATTACTGACAACGTCGTTGGACCAGCATGTGAACACATAGGGTGGTCAGCTGTGAAGCTCCATATCCAACTACGTACGATGAATGGTGTGCTCTGAAACATTTGTGCATGCACCAGCATTGTGCTCTTTCAGCAGAGATGCCACAGATCACCATCTACCCCTACTTTACAGAGCAGACAAGCCTGTGAACACCGTGTGTTGTGAAGATGGTGGTGGTGGTTAGTGTTTAACATCCCGTCGACAACGAAGTCATTAGAGACAGAGTGCAAGCTCGGGTTAGGGAAGGATTGGGAAGGAAATCGGCCGCGCCCTTTCAAAGGAACCATCCCGGCATTCGCCTGAAACGATTTAGGGAAATCACGGAAAACCTAAATCAGGATGGCTGGAGACGGGATTGAACCGTCGTCCTCCCGAATGCGAGTCCAGTGTGCTAACCACTGCGCCACCTCGCTCGGTGTGTGTTGTGAAGAGTCATTGACGTCCAACCATTTAGCACCTAGTGGTAGTTTTAATGTCCTTCTACCTCTTTCTGTAGATGCTCACAACAGTAGCATGTGATCATTCAACCAGATTCGCCGTTCTCAAGGTACTCCTTCACAGGCTCTGCATAATAATAATCTGATCTTCATGAAAGTCATTTATCTCTATAGACTTCCCCGTTTGCGGCCCATATCTTCGCTAGGGTGACCTCCCATGCGTGACTGCTCTGCTTACGTTCTTTTGTAACTGCGTCATATGCCCGCGTCCCCACAGGGTGGCATCCAACATCGCGGATGGATGTGGTCATAATGTTTTGGCTGATCAACGTATGTTACCTTGTACAATCTTCATACCCCAGTGAAATACTGTAAACTTGTATTAACCCTTTGAGTCTCAAAAATATTATAAGACAAAGTTTTAAATTTTTTCACAAAAGTAACCTTTTTATAATAGTAAGAAATGAATGAAATAAGAAATTGCCAAAAAGTAAACTACCAATTGTTTTAAGGTGGTGGTTTCATTTTGGAACCACTAGGACATATAGTTTTCAGTCAATCACAATTTCATGTGATATATTTTAAAGCAAATTCGCATTTCTACTAAAGAAAATCCCACATCTCGAATCTTACGTTAATTCAAAATGCTTGAAACAAATTTTAGTTGTAAATAACAAACAAACATTGTCATAAAATTGTATTAAAACTACATACTACTCCAGTGATTTCATTTGAAGGCACTCCAAGCAGTACTACCAACATAAATTACATCATAATAGCTCAAGATATACTTTTGTATTGTGTATGGTGTATTGAACCAGGCAGCTAGAAACGACAGAGAGGCTGTGCCCTGTCGCAGCCCTCAGTGGTTCACAAACCCATAACAGGCCACAGCAGTCCACCTGCCCCACCACCACTGCACAGCGGACCCAGGGTGATTGCGCAGTTCGGTCCCCAGTGGACCGCTTCCCCCCCCCCCCCCCCCCCGCCCTCCCCCCTCCCCCTGAATGTGTCATACCAGACGAATGTAATCCCAAATATTTGTGTGGGATTGTAATTATAGTGTACGCGTGACAATGCTTGTGCAGCAAACGCTGACATAGTGTAACTGAGGTGGACTAAGGGGAACCAGCCCGCATTCGTCGAGGCAGATGGAACACCGCCTTGAAAACCATCCCCAGGCTGGCCGGCACACCAGACCTCGACACTAACCCACCAGTCGAATTTGTGCCGGGGACTGGCACGCCTTCCCGCTCGGGAAGCAGCGCGTTAGACCGCGCGGCTAGCCGGGCGGACAAGATATACTTGCTTTTACTGTCAATGATCTCCTCAATATTGTCATTACAAAAAGACCCGCACGTCACAGTCTCCTAAATCACCTAGCAAGGTCTCCGGAGCGACTGTTGCTTTGAACGCCATAAATGGCTGCCATAATGCACTACATTCGTACAAGTACCTCAGTGTACTACTAGATGTCTCTTTGTCTTTCAACACTATCGATGGCACTAGTACTTTAATAATAATAAAGTGTTGGGTTCAGACAGAAACTGAAAGGGTTAATAACTCAACGTAAATTGTTGCTAAACTGTGTCGTCACGTATTTTGCCCTTAACTGTTGCTTTACACTGTTTCACCATGCGTCGAATTTGTATAGTTGCCATTTGCAAGGAAACTACCATATTATAACAGGGCGTTCTCTTGCTGCCACATATATGTATTTGTGACCAAGTGTATTGGATGAGCAAGATGAAGAACTGTACATTTGGTTCCTTTACATAATCCAATTTTTCATTCATTTGGGCTACTTTTAGGCTGTGCTATAATTCTATACAAACTTTAGCGTAGATGGGTGTTCAAATTTGATATATTGAGCATTTGCAATGTGACTGTCTCAGACGAAACTCTGAAACGTTAAAAAACACTAGAATTTTTTCCTAAGGCACACGTATTTTACTCACCATGACAGCCAGAAAACTGAGGGTAAATACACTGACGAGCCAAAACATTGTGACCGCTGCCCACCGCAGGGCTGAATGCCTCAGGTGGTGTTGCGGACACGTGACACAGTAAGGAGAGAATGTATGCGGAAGACAGACGGATAGGCAGTCATCATAGCGAAAATACGGGACGAAAATGTGGAAATCCACAGACGCAAGCGGTTTTAACAAAGGGTACATTGTTGCGGTTCTGCGCCTGGTAGGAAAATATCTGAAACGGCTGTTTGCGTACTGCTGTTGTGAGCACGTACGGAAAGTAGTTGAAGGAGGGTGAAATAACGCGTAGACTGTATGCTACTGGAGGTCCACATCTCGTCACAAAACGCAGAGGTCGGAGGAGCCCACATTGTGTAACGCAGTGTAGGCAGGAATCTGAGGCACATCTGGCGACAGAACACAGTGCTGGCACAGACACAAGTGTTTCGGGGCACACTGTTCTGATGCCATTGTTGAACACGGAGGTCCACATCTCACAACCCCTGTGTGTCCCTGTATTGATCCCATAACATCGTCAGTTACGATTCAAGTGGGCACAGCATCACTCGGTCTTCACTGTGGAACAATAGCAACGTGTCACCGGTCGAATGAATCGCATTTCTTGTTACAACAGGATGATGGTTCGGTATTTAAACGCCATCATCCAGGCGAGTGACTGCACGAAACATCCACCGCTCCACAGATACAGGCCGGTGAGGGTAGAATTATGCTATGGGATACACTGAGTTGGGCTTTCGTGGGATCTGTGGTGGTAATCGAAGGCATCACGACAGCAGTGAACTGCATGAACATCATTACGGACGACGTGCATCGCTTCATGCTTGAAGTCCTCCATACAATGGTGTATCTTCCTGTAGGATAACAGCACGTGTTGCAAGATCAGAATCGTGCTACAGTGGTTTGAGGAACATTATACTGAACTCACACTGATATCTTCCGCAGTACACGTGTCTGGTCTGTACCCATTAGAACACATATCGGGAGCCAACTGAGTGTAGACAAATTCACCATCCCGTAATTTACGGGATCTGCTTGACTTGTGCGTAGACATTTGGTGCCACATACTTCTGGACTCCTGTCAAGGACTTGCAGAGTCTATACTAAGCAGAATCGCTGCTGTATTGTGTTTGCATACTGGAGCAACATTATTAAACAGGTGGTCCTAATGCTTTGGCTCATCGGTGTAAATCTGAAATGACGCACCCTGTCGTGTGTCCAGGAGAAGGGGAAGCTGGTGGCGACGTTGATTAGCGGCGCGGCCAGGTGGTGAGCGAAGGCAGCCGTGCAGTCTGTGAAGTGGATGTCGGTGATGACCAGGTCGTAGCGGTCGCCAGAACGCACCAGCTGCCGCGTCTGGGGCTGCGACAGCGCCTCCCTGCAGCCTTCCACGTTGCCCATCCAGCTGGAGGCGTAGCCCCGCACGATTGACCGCAGCGCAGGGATCATGTCCGGTGATTCCTGGGCGAGAAAATGAGGTTTTGTTAGTGGCAGGGGCTGAATAAACGCTCAACAGACCAGAGTCTGCCCCTGACGATGAGGTCAGCACTCTGTTGTGTTGGGCATCAGGTGAAAACTGGATAGCAGGGTCAAGAGCACAAGTGAACCGTGACACAGGAGGTGGATTCTTCCCATCTTTGATGTTTCTCTTCCTCAAAATTATTATTTTTTCCGCACATTTTGTGATATATTCGATATTATACACTGATAAATCAAAATATTAAGGCGACTGCCCACCGCGACGTTTGATATCGCTTGGTGGTGTTCCGGGCACGTGACTCGGTAACAAAGGTATGTAAGCGGAGCAGACACGGATGGGGGATAACCCTAGCTGATATGGGCTGCAGATGGGGAAATCCGTTGAGATAAGCGACTTTCACAAAGGACAGTTTATTTTTACGCAGAGCCTGTGAACGAGTATCTTGAAAATGGCTAAGGTGATCAAATGATCACGTGCTACTGTCGTGAGCATCTACGCAGAGAGAAGGACGGTGAAACTACCACTAGGCGCTAAATAGTTGAACGTCCATTACTCTTCACAGAACGTGGCGTTCAAATGCTTGTCTACTCTGTGAAGTAGGACAGGCAGTGATCTGTGGCATCTCTGCCGAAAGAGCACAGTGCCACTGCTGGCACAAATGTTTCGGATCACATCGCTCATTGTGCATTGTTGAACATATCGCTCCGCAACAGACCACCCCCAGGTCTTCACATGTTGACCCAACGACATCATATTTCAAAAGATTAATTGGTCTCTGTATATGTAATTATTATCATGGGCGGTGTTACACTTCAAAAATGGTTATCAGGAATGGAGGTAGGTCATGAACGAGATTGTTTTGAAAACCGATACTTACTGTGCATATTTTACTCATTCTGATATGATTGTCTGCTTGTGAGGACAGTGTAGTAAGCGACTTGCACAGTGAGTGTGTTAATGATTTACTCGCCTCATGTGAACAATTCTGATTGATTAAGGTATGATTAGGTTACAGTATTCTAACATTATTATGGGTCATTAACTGAGTTTATTATGTGGTTAGTCCTTTATCTGTAGCGTAATTAAAGGACATGAGAATCGAATTGGCTGTAAACAGGGGTTTATACAGCATCCAAGTGCAGTTAAAGTGTGTGAAACGCAACTATGGTGTGGACTACTTTTTCAGAAAATTTCGACGGAGGCGCAGCTATCCAGGTTAACCAGACAGAGAGGATGATTAAGCTACAAACCAAGTCAGTTTTTTACTTTACAATTTATTGTAAAAAAGACGATTGTTTCAGTGTAGTGTCTAATAAAGTGAATAGTTTAATTAACTCATTAAACCTATTTGCTTCAGAAAGAGCTGCCTTGAACCAATTCCACAATAACCTTGTTTCATAATATTGACGGTTTCATGGCGTATCTTCTTAGTTCAATAGTTTTTATAAAAACGGGAAAACTGGTATCTGAGTTTCAGTAGTTTGATCAAGTGGAACAAGTTTAAGAAAATGTCAACGGAGTGTTTTATCAGCAAGTATTTAAGAGGGAACGCGCGAAACTTTATGCATGTAGTCATGTTTTCAGATGTGGGCTCTGGACAAAGCCAAAGTTAGTGCTAACTCTTTTAAAACTACCTCAAGCTTCTGGCCTAAAAATAGGAAACATGAATTTAAAGTTTTCGTTCATTCTTACCTGGCAATGCTGATGTCCACTTAGAACTTGTGCAAAATAACTTGGCCCATGTGCAGAGACGCATTGTCGTTACCAGCACTGGACGGCTGCACACCTTTTGTTAGAGCAGGCGCGGCTCTCACCCGCTGAGCTGCGCAAGTCCCCCGAAACGATCAAACTTGTTTGTAAAATTCGCTATTACCTAGCCTCGGATTGTCAAACAATCCTGTACACGTACCAACAAAGTTTGTCAATTTAACCTGACTTTTGATCAGATTCTGTTCGTGTATGCTGCTCTTCTGGCACTGGAGGGAATAGCTAACAATCCCAGGTAGAACATTCGTAGCATTGACTCTGGCATTGCGTTTAAAGAAAAATAAAAAGAAGAAGAACGCTGGTCCAGGAGTGGTTTGAGATTAGAGAGAAGTATACGCATGAAAACCTGTTAAAGGAAGTCTTACACTTGGAACATGATGATTACATCAACTTTCTAAGAGTACACAGTAAAACTTTTAAAAACTTGTTTAGAGTGGCTTCGTTCTCGCGTTGAAAAAGAAGACAAAAATTTGAGAAAATTTATTCTCTTCTTCTTGGTCCTTTAATGGCACTTCATTAAGGTACATCATATGGGAACATATACCCTAGACCGCGCGCTGAGGAACCGGAGAGCTTAGATTTTTTTTCAAAAAATTTAATTGACCTCCCAGTTGTATGTAGTGCATAGAAGATCGATTTTCTTCTTAACCTCCTCCTGTGTAATATATGGCTGAGAACGACGTAAAACCTCTCCCATTTTGTTAATTACCAGGGCTGTTTTGTTTTTATCGTTGATTACAGTTTCCATAGTTATGGAAACTCGTGATACATTGAGATAAATTGTAATAAAACTGTTTTTAAATAAACTTATGACCCGAAACATTAACACAAACAACGTCTGCACCTTGTCAAATTTTCTGTCAGTCAAAATTCATCTGTACGTCAAACAGCAATGTTCACGCTCTAATACTTGGCAAACATAGCAAAGTTGTACAAACTGTCTGATCGTTTACTAGGGCCTTTAGAAATGGCCGGCTCAGTTGTGTGTGTGGTGCCTTGTTTTTCCGGTGCTCTGTTTAGAACCTACGGACTTGTCGATTTACTGATCACGGGTAAACACCCGACTCTTCAAAGAAACGAACGCTCACGTCTAAAACAGCTTCCAAGTTATGATTACAACTACGGTCGCAGGTTCGAATCCTGCCGTCGGCATGGATGTGTGTGATGTCCTTAGGTTAGTTAGGTTTAAGTAGTTCTAAGTTCTAGGTGACTGATGACCTCAGAAGTTAAGTCCCATAGTGCTCAGAGCCATCTGAACCATTTCTGATAACAAATGAGTTAGCCTGTTAAATAAATATTTGACGTCAAGCACGTAAGCGAGAAAAGTTTTGAAAAGGTTTCAAATTATGTTTCAGGATTGTCTGCAGCCGCTAAGTGCTCTCATTACCAAACACTGGATGACTACATTCAGGACAATTTGAGGTCCTTTTCAAACAAAAGTTAGTTTTTCAAGTGTCTCAATGTTTGTGATGTCTTATCTCCTGAATCTTTGTCGTGCAATGACGTAATTTTATAGGTATACTCAGTGTTATATTTGAGTACTGTATGCAAAAAGTATACTGAACAGAGTTCGTTGTAAAAAAGAAACAAATTAAAACGTCACGCCCGATGCGGCAGTTTCACTGCACGAAAAGCGGAAAATGTAGCAAACGATAAACTTATCCTTTCTCAGTTTTGTGGGTGGTGTCAGAGAGAAAATGTTCCGTAAAAGTTTGAAATTATGCGTATCGTTCGTCGAAAGTCAGTAGGTGCTCTCATTTTTAAATAAGGGATGAATGAAGTCCAGACATAATACTCTAATACTCGCCGTAATACTCTAATACTCGCACATGATTGCTATGTTGATCCATTCACATAAGATTATACCCCATAATGACTCATTTATATTTTTAAATTCGATCACTACATACACGAAATATTGAAAATCAGACTTTTTTGCCCCTGTAAGCCGTTAAATGGGCCGCCTGCAGCTGTATTCGAGTTCCGTGCCCCGGGGTACTTGCTTAGTGATACCAGGACGTCCCGGGAGGAATGTTCAGAGTTGAGGGACGTGAAAAGAGCGCGCATTTGAAGCAAAAACTTCATATGGACATTTATGTCCTATTCCAAATAGATACATCTACGTCTACATGGACACTCTACAAATCACATTTAAGTGCCTGGCAGAGGGTTCATCGAACCACAATTTTCTATTATTCCAAACTCGTATAGGGCGCGGAAAGAATGAACACCTATACCTTTCCCTTATTTTATCATGATGATCGTTTATCCCTATGTAGGTCGGTGTCAGCAAAATAATTTCGCATTCCGAGGAGAAAGTTGGTGATTGGAATTTCGTGAGAAGTTTCCGTCGCAACGAAAAACGCCTTTCTTTTAATGATTTCCAGCCCAAATCTTGTATCACTTCTGTGACACTCTCTCCCATATTTCGCGATAATACAAAGCGTGCTGCCCTTCTTTGAACATTTTTGATATACTCCGTCAGCCCTATCCGGTAAGGATCCCACACCGCGCAGCAGTATTCTAAAGGAGGGCGCACAAGACAAGTGTAGGCAGTCTCCTTAGTAGATCTGTTACATTTTCTAAGTGTCTTGCCAATAAAACGTAGTCTTTGGTTAGCCTTCCTCACAGCGTTTTCTATATGTTCCTTCCAATTTAAGTTGTTCGTAATAGCTAGATATTTAGTTGAATTTACGGCTTTTAGATTAGACTGATTTATTGTGTAACCGAAGTTACACACTTAATGCACATTTGCCTTTTTTATGGTGGCGCACTTACCCTAATAACTGGACTGGTCAAAGTAGTGCAGTTAAATGGCCACCAAGATCGACAGACTTTGAACCATTAAATTTTTGTTTATGGGGTTGGACGAAATCTGAGGTACAGACACCTACCTGGCTGAAAATTACTTACAAGTTCGTGGCGCCCTCCATCGGTAATGCTGGAAATCAGTATGGTGTTTGTCCACCCTTAGCGTTGATGACAGCTTCCACACTCGCAGACATACGTTCAATCAGGTGCTGAAAGGATTCTTGGAGAATGACAGCCTATTCTTCCGGGAGTGCTGCTCTGAGGAGAGGTATCGATGTCAATCACTGAGGCCTGGCACGAAGACGGCGTTCCAATACATCCCAAAGGTGTTCTATAGGATTCAGGTCAGGATTCTGTGCAGGCAAGTCCATTACAGGGATGTTATTGTCATGTAACTACTCTACCACAGGCCGTGCATTATGAACAGGTGCTCCATCGTGTTTAAAGATGCAATCTCCATCCCCAAATTGCTCTTCAACAGTGGGAAACAAGAAGGTGCTTAAAACATCAGTGTAGGCCTGTGCTGTGATAGTGCAACGAAAAACAAGGGGTGCACGTCCCTTCCATGACAAACACGACCACACCATAATACCACCGCCTCCGAATTTTACTGTTGGCAGATGACGTTCAGTGGGCATTCACCACACCCATAGTCTGTGATCGGATCACCACATTGTTTACAATGATTCGTCACTCCACACAACCGTTCAATCGTCCAACGTTTAGCTCCTTGCTCCAAGGGAGGCGTCATTTGGCACTTACCGGCGTGATGTAAGGGTTATGAGCAGCCGCTCGACCATTAAAATCAAAAAGTTTTTTCACCTCCCGCCTAACTGGAATAGTAGTTGCAGTGGATACTGATGCAGTTTACAATTCCCATGTGATGGTCTACATAGATGTCTGGCTACTACGCATTACGACCCACATCCTTCCCTCTTCCCTATTTCCTTTCCTATCCGTTATTGAAGCTGCCAATTGCTCAAAGACGAGTACATTATTCAGCAACAAAAATCGTTGACATTTGCCCAACAACATAAAAGTGTCTGGCAGGTAGCAGATCAAGTTTTAAATCTAGCTTAAAATCATTTCTTTTCAACTCCTTCTATTCCATCGACGAGACTCTGTTTCAGAACTGGTAAAAAAAAAGTACCTCTAAATGTAGTTGCATGTGTAGAACTAGAAATTTCAGTCAGTAATACTGATATTATCACTATATATATATATATATATATATATATATATATATATATATATATATATATATATATATATATATATGGCTGAAAGCAAGGGGAAACTACAGCCGTAATTTTTCCCGAGGACATGCAGCTTTACTGTATGATTAAATGATGATGGCATCCTCTTGGGTAAAATATTCCGGAGGTCAAATAGTCCCCCATTCGGATCTCCGGGCGGGGACTACTCAGGAGGATGTCGTTATCAGGAGGAAGAAAACTGGCGTTCTACGGATCGGAGCGTGGAATGTCAGATCCCTTAATCGGGCAGGTAGGTTAGAAAATTTAAAAAGGGAAATGGATAGGTTAAAGTTAGATATAGTTGGAATTAGTGAAGTTCGGTGGCAGGAGGAACAAGACTTCTGGTCAGGTGACTACAGGGTTATAAACACAAAATCAAATAGGGGTAATGCAGGAGTAGGTTTAATAATGAATAGGAAAATAGGAATGCGGGTAAGCTACTACAAACAGCATAGTGAACGCAATATTGTGGCCAAGATAGATACGAAGCCCACACCTACTACAGTAGTACAAGTTTATATGCCAACTAGCTCTGCAGATGATGAAGAAATTGAAGAAATGTATGATGAAATAAAAGAAATTATTCAGATAGTAAAGGGAGACGAAAATTTAATAGTAATGGGTGACTGGAATTCGAGTGTAGGAAAAGGGAGAGAAGGAAACGTAGTAGGTGAATATGGATTGGGGCTAAGAAATGAAAGAGGAAGCCGCCTAGTAGAATTTTGCACGGAGCATTACTTAATCATAGCTAACACTTGGTTTAAGAATCATGAAAGAAGGTTGTATACGTGGAAGAACCCTGGAGATACTAAAAGGTATCAAATAGATTATATAATGGTAAGACAGAGATTTAGGAACCAGGTTTTAAGTTGTAAGACACTTCCAGGGGCAGATGTGGACTCGGACCACAATCTATTGGATATGACCTGTAGATTAAAACTGAAGAAACTGCAAAAATGTGGGAAATTAAGGAGATGGGACCTGGATAAACTGAAAGAACCAGAGGTTGTACAGAGTTTCAGGGAGAGCATAAGGGGACAATTGACAGGGATAGGGGAAAGAAGTACAGTAGAAGAAGAATGGGTAGCTCTGAGGGATGAAGTAGTGAAGGCAGCAGAGGATAAAGTAGGTAAAAAGACGAGGGCTGCTAGAAATCCTTGGGTAACAGAAGAAATATTGAATTTAATTGATGAAAGGAGAAAATATAAAAATGCAGTAAATGAAGCAGGCAAAAAGGAATACAGACGTCTCAAAAATGAGATCGACAGGAAGTGCAAAATGGCTAAACAGGGATGGCTAGAGGACAAATGTAAGGATGTAGAAGCTTATCTCACTAGGGGTAAGATAGATACTGCCTACAGGAAAATTAAAGAGACCTTTGGAGAGAAGAGAACCACGTGTATGAATATCAAGAGCTCAGATGGCAAACCAGTTCTAAGCAAAGAAGGGAAGGCAGAAAGGTGGAAGGAGTATATAGAAGGTTTATACAAGGGTGATGTACTTGAGGACAATATTATGGAAATGGAAGAGGATGTAGTTGAAGACGAAATGGGAGATACGATACTGGGTGAAGAATTTGACAGAGCACTGAAAGACCTGAGTCGAAACAAAGCCCCCGGAGTAGACAACATTCCATTAGAACTACTGACGGCCTTGGGAGAGCCAGTCATGACAAAACTCTACCAGCTGGTGAGCAAGATGTATGAGACAGGCGAAATACCCTCAGACTTCAAGAAGAATATAATAATTCCAATCCCAAAGAAAGCAGGCGCTGACAGATGTGAAAATTACCGAACTATCAGTTTAATAAGTCACAGCTGCAAAATACTAACGCGAATTCTTTACAGACGAATGGAAAAACTTTTAGATGCGGACCTCGGTGAGGATCAGTTTGGATTCCGTCGAAATGTTGGAACACGTGAGGCAATACTGACCTTACGACTTATCTTAGAAGAAAGATTAAGGAAAGGCAAACCTACGTTTCTAGCATTTGTAGACTTAGAGAAAGCTTTTGACAATGTTGACTGGAATACTCTTTTTCAAATTCTAAAGGTGGCAGGGGTAAAATACAGGGAGCGAAAGGCTATTTACAATTTGTACAGAAACCAGATGGCAGTTATAAGAGTTGAGGGACATGAAAGGGAAGCAGTGGTTGGGAAAGGAGTGAGACAGGGTTGTAGTCTCTCCCCGATGTTATTCAATCTGTATATTGAGCAAGCAGTAAAGGAAACAAAAGAAAAATTTGGAGTAGGTATTAAAATTCATGGAGACGAAGTAAAAACTTTGAGGTTCGCCGATGACATTGTAATTCTGTCAGAGACGGCAAAGGACTTCGAAGAGCAGTTGAACGGAATGGACAGTGTCTTGAGAGGAGGATATAAGATGAACATCAACAAAAGCAAAACGAGGATAATGGAATGTAGTCAAATTAAATCGGGTGATGTTGAGGGAATTAGATTAGGAAATGAGACACTTAAAGTAGTAAAGGAGTTTTGCTATTTAGGAAGTAAAATAACTGATGATGGTCGAAGTAGAGAGGATATAAAATGTAGACTGGCAATGGCAAGGAAAGCGTTTCTGAAGAAGAGAAATTTGTTAACATCGAATATAGATTTATGTATCAGGAAGTCGTTTCTGAAAGTATTTGTTTGGAGTGTAGCCATGTATGGAAGTGAAACATGGACGATTACTAGTTTGGACAAGAAGAGAATAGAAGCTTTCGAAATGTGGTGCTAAAGAAGAATACTGAAGATAAGGTGGATAGATCACGTAACTAATGAGGAGGTATTGAATAGGATTGGGGAGAAGAGAAGTTTGTGGCACAACTTGACTAGAAGAAGGGATCGGTTGGTAGGACATGTTTTGAGGCATCAAGGGATCACAAATTTAGCGTTGGAGGGCAGCGTGGAGGGTAAAAATCGTAGAGGGAGACCGAGAGATGAGTACACTAAGCAGATTCAAAAGGATGTAGGTTGCAGTAGGTACTGGGAGATGAAGCAGCTTGCACAGGATAGAGTAGCATGGAGAGCTGCATCAAACCAGTCTCAGGACTGAAGACAACAACAATATATATATATATATATATATATATATATATATATATATATATATATCTTGTAATCTGACTTGTTCCACATCATATCGACAAAATAATCGTAAAAATAATCTACGGAACCTGACATAACTAAACTAAACTAAACTTCAACTGTCAGCGGTCTGCCGGCCGCGGTGGTCTCGCGGTTATACGCGCGCAGTCCGGAACCGCGCGACTGCTACGGTCGCAGGTTCGAATCCTGCCTCGGGCATGGATGTGTGTGATGTCCTTAGGTTAGTTAGGTTTAAGTAGTTCTAAGTTCTAGGGGACAGATGACCTCAGATGTTAAGTCTCATAGTGCTCAGAGCCATTTGAAACATTTTGAAAGAAATCATAAACACAAATGCCGCAGCACTGCATATCAGGGTAGTTTGAAGAAACAATTTCGAACATCTGCACCAGAGCGCCACTGCAACAGCCAAACGTTGCAAAAAGACCCGAGCGTGGTTACCCAGAATGATTACAGAAATACTGCAGCGAGAGAAGGGGCGCAGAGGAGACCAATAAATGAGAGCAAATGTGATCACGCACCCACAGCTATCGTGTCACAGGCATACGCTCGAGCTTTTGAACAAAGTAGCTCTTGGAACACAAATACATCCAGTCATACTGCCACATTGTCCATGCTGCTAGATCCAGAGAGCATGGCAGCCTATTTAGTCTGAGTGAAACGACGACAGTCTGATCTACAATACTCTGCTTGCTACTTGTTTGCTGACTGCAACACCGAGGCGCAGCCCACCTAATGCGTACAACAGCGGTCTGCTGTTGCTGTGTACCGGAACACCATGGATGAGGAGAAGACTGGTGGGTGGCCAGCCTTCCTGCAACGAGTATCATCGCAGATAATTCGCAAGATGTCATCTACACACTGACCAGGCGTGCCGCATTCATACAGCCCTCTGAACAACTCGTGAACATTTGCTGCGGTCTTGGTCGATCCATTAAAATTCTGAGATTTGATTTCACTACCACTAAGGACGACTAAAAACAGGCACTGAATGTACTCAGCATCAAATGATGCAAAGAACACAACAGCAGCAGATACAATCACTAAAGGCAGCATAAAACGACAAGCTACCATACAGTAAGGTTGACTAAACCAGGTGTTTGGGTACGACAGAACAACCTGTTTTCCCATGGCAATTTAACTTTAAGGTGTCCCCATTTGGGCAAGCCTCACCAGAATTCATGAAAAACAGTGACAAAGACCCATCAACATTCTGCTTGTCTTGTTCCAAACCACTTACCATCGTATGTATTTACAAGGTTATTAATTGATATGTTTAAATGGTTGGTAAACCACACACGTTTTAACTTGAAAAAGTAGGCAACTTTGAAATCACAGTTACAAACATAACGGTATTACATTACAATAATTGTCCTCGTTTAATCAGATAAATTTTTATAGCATTCGTCAGTGCCCTTTGGCTCTGAGTTCTATGGGACTTAACATCTGAGGTTATCAGTCCCATAGAACTACTTTAACCTATCTAACCTAAGGACATCACACACATCCATGCGACCGTAGCGGTCGCGCGGTCCCAGACTGTAGCGCCTAGAACCGCCCGGCCACACCGGCCGGCTCGTCAGTGCCCTTTCATGTGTACTATGAGAGTTGGGAGTAACTAAGAATGTTCAAAATGCGATTCTTGAACTTACTGGTGGGAACTGAAGGTGCTGTCGGCAAAGCTGTACAATGATTTGGAAGGGAAGATGAAGATGTTGAAGGTCTAGAAGCTGGAAGAAGGGAAGTTCCGCCACAATCGCCACTTTGTTATACCGTGACAGAAAAATAAGGGGGATAGAAGTTTAAACTGCGATTCAGTTCAATGCATATTAAACTTGAAATGTTAAATTTTGAATGAATGTTACTTGAATGTTAAATGTTAATGTGCTTCACAAAGAAGATTTTCTCCTTAAGAGTGTCTTTAAATGGACCTAAGCTTTTGTAATAGGTGTAGTGATCGTATGTGTAAATATTAGTTATAAAATTAAGTAAAGACTTGGTGAAGGAAGTTACACGGACTCAAGTACGCTAGCAGAGACACGGGAGTGGAACAGGACCGCGGAGAGGTAATCGGCCGATCGAGTCTGCGAACCAAGCAGTCAGCAGTCTACTGGGGGCGTTGTCCGGAGGACATTGCCGGCCCCGCTGGAAAGCAGGGCAGACGGATCAGGAGCCAGCATAAGTCACGTGTACGATACACGAGGGAACCTCCTAGCATCGAACCACAGAGGTCAGTCACTGTTCTACGAACGTCACGCCGTCAGCAGGAACACGAAATAAATACCCCGGAAAGAGGCAGCTCCCTCTCGAAGTTTGCAGCTTCTTCTGAAGTCTGCTGGGAGTCTGCTCGAAGTCTGCTGGAAGTGCTGGTCAACTTATGGAGTACGCTTGTCATGTTCCGGAAGCCTCGTGACGGTTGCTGGGCGTGCTGATGTACTCCCGACGGTACGCATGAAGAAGAAGCGGCAGCTATGGAGGTCATAGGACAGCATCCAACCTGGTAGCAGTGTCTAGTTACCACGACTTACGAAGAAAGAAGAAGATGTCATCCCTTCGCCAGTAAGTCACAGAAGTCGAGTCTTCGTTCTGAGTCAAGTCATTAAAGTCGAAGTCTCACCTATAGCAACAGAGGGAGACGTATAGTGAATAACCCGTGTGACGGGTTCGGACGAAGGGATGCAGCAAAACCAGTGAAGTCACCCGTGAATTGGGAAGAACTCCAGTTCAATGGACGCCGCCCAGAGCCGCCGAATCTGAGAACACGGGTTCGCTCCTAGCACGGGGCAACTTTAGTCATCGCAGTGGCCGGCCAGCCGCCCGGAATTGCAAGCCAGTACACTCGCTGGCACACAGTCTTGCCGTGTAAGCAGCGCTCGCCACGTGCGGCCGTAGTCAGCTGCTGTTTCTGGGGCATTCCTTGCAGTCTACGTTAGCATCTCTCGCCGCAGCCAGCACCGAGGCTACTACGCCGTGTTGCTACGGAAGCACTGAACCAAGCGAGTAAAGTAAACCAGTTGAAGTTCGCTGAATGCACTATTGTCAAGGAAATGTTTGTCAATAAATAACTCTTGTGAGTAAGGGATGTTTTATTGTACCTCATCCTCTGAGCCAAGGGAAGAACCCATGTAGCCCAGCTCTCCATACCTGACAAATAGTAAGAATAACAAGAAAGAAATAAAAAGAGACACTACACTTTCAAGACTGCCAGTTACGCCTATGTTTCCTAAGTTCAATTGTATGATGTAACTTCGTACACTCGCTGTAATGATCAAATGATGGCGTTACAAAGCTGTAGCCTCTGCACTCCACATCTATGCTGTTGGACGACGCTCTCCTGAAAAGCTTATTTATTTCTCACGTTAGGATATATGAATGTGGTCGTCTTAGTTTTGTGAAGAAAATATTAGTAAATTACTGTTACAATGCCAAGATGGCCTATTGCGAGCGGTGCAGGGTAGCCGCGCGGTCCGAGGCGCCTTGTCCCGATTCACGCGGCTCTCCCCGTCGGAGGTTCGAGTCCTCCCTCGGGTATGGGTAAGTGTGTTGTCCTTAGCGTAAGTTAAAGTTAGACTAAGTAGTGCATACTGTTAGGGTCCCATAGGAAGTTACCACAAATTTCCAAAAATTTGCCTATTACGACCGAACCGGACCGCGTGCAAGCACAAACTAACATTCACAAAGTCGCAGAGACGAATGTCTAATGGTGCGTGTATGCCAATTTGAAGCACAAAATGTCCAAAGTTGCTAAAATGATGAAACTGCTCATCTTTGACTAAATATTTATTTGCACAGTAGTTCTCTTTGACAAAACAACCGCTTTCGTATCTCTTTTCACAAGATATTACACTTAAGCGTTTAAACGAACTTAATTCTCTGACTAATGGCTGTCCTGCAACAATAAAACTAGATCCGCTTAGACAAAGTGTTTATACTGCAATATCTCCAGCCATAGTAAAAAGTATTATTAATCCAGAGTCAAGGATGCTATATCAGCAAAGAGTATCGTCGCTGAGCCGGTGGATTTTTGGCGCCAGGCGATGCCGATTCTTACTTCCATCTTTGATCGTTGCCACTGTGCCCTGTTCTCTTTGCGTTTTTGAGGCAGGCTATTTATGGTGGCGTGCGTGCGCAAGTCGAGGAGAGTGGGTCCGTGCATAAGCCGAGTCAGTCTGTGACGTGACATGCTTTCGATGTCATTGTGAGAAGTTGGCGACACCAGTCTGTGGCACGGCCGTATGACGCGAGGACCAGTTGAGTTGGAGCAACGAAGAAGCGTGGGCCGCTGCTGTAAAGTATTAAAGTTGTATTGACACGACTGGCCAGTGGCGACCAGGATTTGCTAATACCTCGAGAGCTTTGTGGATGGATGGCAAGTGAATTTCATATGAAGAAGAAAAAATTAATCACCAAGCTGGTGCGTGCCTCCTTCTTTGTAGTGAATATTATTGAGTACTTAAGCACTGTTGCCTGCTGCAGTTGCTCGTGCTAGTGGCCAGCAAAACATTCACTGCAGTGGTGTCGAGGCGAGCTATGTTCTGGAACGGCCATGAAATTATGTTACTAAAGTGGCTAGAAATGGCGCCTCGTATTTGTAAGTTTGGATTTGGTGCTTAGTGGCACGCTGAAGGTAGATGGTTCACTTGAACATCATTTCTTAATTTAGTTATGGATTTAGAATTTTCTGGTTTTACGAATTAGTGGTAGTTGTTGTTCCTTAATAATTTCTTGTGTGTATGGAAGGCTAGTGGCCTTGATAAATATAGGTCACATTGTGTTTTATGGTCAGATAGAGGTCATGTGTATTTTGGTCTGTGGCTATAGGGGCCGTGCTTATTGCATTAGCGACCTATTGTAGTGACATTAGTTTTCTATTGCAATTTCAAATACCTATCTGAAGGTTGATTGTCACGTTAGGTACTGCACGTTTGATTTATGTGGTGTCAGCCGTTCAGCAAAGACAGATTATTTTGTAAGGTGGACCTTAAGTCATGGGGTGTGGAATGACACAGCTTTCATGTAGTATCTAGAATTTTTTTATCTTCTGAAACTACTAAGCTTCTTATTTCTGTTCACTGGTTATCTTGAAACATGTTTGTATTAAGGTATTGCTTTTCTACACTCCTGGAAATGGAAAAAAGAACACATTGACACCGGTGTGTCAGACCCACCATACTTGCTTCGGACACTGCGAGAGGACTGTACAAGCAATGATCACACGCACGGCACAGCGGACACACCAGGAACCGCGGTGTTGGCCGTCGAATGGCGCTAGCTGCGCAGCATTTGTGCACCGCCGCCGTCAGTGTCAGCCAGTTTGCCGTGGCATACGGAGCTCCATCGCAGTCTTTAACACTGGTAGCATGCCGCGACAGCGTGGACGTGAACCGTATGTGCAGTTGACGGACTTTGAGCGAGGGCGTATAGTGGGCATGCGGGAGGCCGGGTGGACGTACCGCCGAATTGCTCAACACGTGGGGCGTGAGGTCTCCACAGTACATCGATGTTGTTGCCAGTGGTCGGCGGAAGGTGCACGTGCCCGTCGACCTGGGACCGGACCGCAGCGACGCACGGATGCACGCCAAGACCGTAGGATCCTACGCAGTGCCGTAGGGGACCGCACCGCCATTTCCCAGCAAATTAGGGACACTGTTGCTCCTGGGGTATCGGCGAGGACCATTCGCAACCGTCTCCATGAAGCTGGGCTACGGTCCCGCACACCGTTAGGCCGTCTTCCGCTCACGCCCCAACATCGTGCAGCCCGCCTCCAGTGGTGTCGCGACAGGCGTGAATGGAGGGACAAATGGAGACGTGTCGTCTTCAGCGATGAGAGTCGCTTCTGCCTTGGTGCCAATGATGGTCGTATGCGTGTTTGGCGCCGTGCAGGTGAGCGCCACAATCAGGACTGCATACGACCGAGGCACACAGGGCCAACACCCGGCGTCATGGTGTGGGGAGCGATCTCCTACACTGGCCGTACACCTCTGGTGATCGTCGAGGGTACACTGAATAGTGCACGGTACATCCAAACCGTCATCGAACCCATCGTTCTACCATTCCTAGACCGCCAAGGGAACTTGCTGTTCCAACAGGACAATGCACGTCCGCATGTATCCCTGCCACCCAACGTGCTCTAGAAGGTGTAAGTCAACTACCCTGGCCAGCAAGATCTCCGGATCTGTCCCGCATTGAGCATGTTTGGGACTGGATGAAGCGTCGTCTCATGCGGTCTGCACGTCCAGCACGAACGCTGGTCCAACTGAGGCGCCAGGTGGAAATGGCATGGCAAGCCGTTCCACAGGACTACATCCAGTATCTCTACGATCGTCTCCATGGGAGAATAGCAGCCTGCATTGCTGCGAAAGGTGGATATACACTGTACTAGTACCGACATTGTGCATGCTATGTTGCCTGTGTCTATGTGCCTGTGGTTCTGTCAGTGTGATCATGTGATGTATCTGACCCCAGGAATGTGTCAATAAAGTTTCCCCTTCCTGGGACAATGAATTCACGGTGTTCTTATTTCAATTTCCAGGAGTGTATATATGTTTTTGTATAACTTGTATATGCTACAGTGTTTCTGCCGCTCATGTTTTCCTGTGTTCAGAATTGTGTATAGTGGTCGAGACGAGAAAACCTCGCTACGCGAGCTTTCAGTGTGACGGAAATATCAGGATTTTAACTCGGGGCCGTCCGGACCCCGTTAACACGTGATTTCTCTATTCGATTCAACGAGAGGCTTGTTTTAGGCAGAAGATTTCCTACTGCCCAAAGTTGAGTACAAGTTCACCCTTTGGATCGTGTCTTTGTGAAATCGTAATAGGTTAATGTTTGCTCGCGTCCATCACATGTTCATCAAATTGACGTTTTGCCTAAAGCTTGCATAAAGTCTAGAATCTTCCAGACGTTGAGTGTAGTAGTAAGCTAAGTGTAAAAAGAACAGTTAATAGTACCCTTCAGGTCAGATAGCATCAAATTAATTTTACCTTTCAGTAAGTGTAAAACTGAGTGAGAAAGGCGATAGCCAACATTGTAGACACTTGGTAATCTATTTCATCTATTATTTTGGTTGTTGTTACCGGCACATAAAGGGACCATTGTCACAAGTGTGATGGTTAATTTTGTAAATACTAATTGTGGATAGGGCCTTGATATGCAGATGTTGCTAATTGATTATTACTGCTCATGAATTCATGTGTATGTGTAATTAATAAAGGAGTGTTGCAACTACAAACTGGTTGTGTTACTGGTATACGAGGTTGGAGTGTGCCATCGCTACACCAATCGCCTACTCAGAGTTTATTCTCACTGTCACTTTCTTTTGCTGCCGCAAATACGTTAATTCTCAAGTGCGCATAGTGTGCAGTTCGTTGAACTACAGTCTGTGCCGAAAAACACTGTCAACACAACTGATGTACATAATCCATCTCAAAATTAGCACATGTCTCATCTCCTAAGTCGGTCTCTGTCATTACACCACGATGGACGATCAGGTATCCAGTCTTCACAACAACTCACATCCCGGACCCCAACCGGCTGTCTACCAGCGCGCTGAGGCGGCAGCCGGACCGTGCTGCAGAACGTGCACGCGGGCGGGCGGTACACCACGCGACCGTGGCGCTCTGGCGTGCGACGTCACGGCTCACTGACGAGGCGACATGGACTGCGCTTGTGCCCGGCTGCCGGCCGGCGACATGAGACGCTTTGTGACTTCGTAAACTCAACTTCAGAAATAATACCACTGCGTCACCGACGTCTGCCGGTGTAAACTGGTCCACTCACTCGCATACTGTACCCGATCTCCCGCACACAACGTGACCCAGGTCAGAACGTCATTTCTCTTACCAGTCGATTACATTTTGGGTATCCTTATGTAACACCAAATCTCATACGTTTCGTTCCTCTTTCATTGCGATTTTATGACGTTCCATGGGTGACTTCCATACAATGCTGCACTGCAGATGTACATCTTCGGAATGTACAGGTCTTCCTCAAACTATAGCCAAAGTTCGACATTAGTAGACTTGTTTCCCCTCTTTCCCTGTGCTAAACTTGCAAGCTCAAAAAATAATTAACGTGTAGTAATGAAATCTGGGTGCTTACAGGAAAATTAAAGAGAACTTTGGAGAAAGGAGAGCCACTTGTATGAATATCAAGAGCACAGATGGAAACCCAATTCTAAGCAAAGAAGGGAAAGCAGAAAAGTGGAAGGAGTATATACAGGGTCTATACAAGGGCGATGTACTTGAGGACAATATTATGGAAATGGAAGAGGATGTAGATGAAGATGAAATGGTAGATATGATATTGCGTGAAGAGTTTGACTGAGTTCTGAAAGACCTGAGTCGAACAAGGCCCCCGGAGTAGACAACATTCCATTGGAGCTACTGACGGCCTTGGGAGAGCCAGTCCTGACAAAACTCTACCATCTGGTGAGCAAGATGTATGAGACGGGCGAAATACACTCAGACTTCAAGAAGAATATATAAATTCCAATCCCAAAGAAAGCAGGTGCTGACAGATGTGAAAATTACCGAACTATCAGTTTAATAAGTCACGGCTGCAAAATACTAACGCGAATTCTTTACAGACGAATGGAAAAACTAGTAGAAGCCGACCTCAGGGAGGATAAGTTTGGATTCAGTAGAAATATTGGAACACGTGAGGCAATACTGACCTTACGACTAATCTTAGAAGAAAGATTAAGGAAAGGCAAACCTACGTTTCTAGCATTTGTAGACTTAGAGAAAGCTTTTGACAATGTTGACTGGAATACTCGCTTTCAAATTCTAAAGGTGGCAGAGGTAAAATACAGGGAGCGAAAGGTTATTTACAATTTGTACAGAAACCAAATGGCAGTTATAAGAGTCAAGGGGCATGAAAGGGAAGCAGTAGTCGGGAAGGGAGTAAGACAGGGTTGTAGCCTCTCCCCGATGTTATTCAATCTGTATATTGAGCAAGCTGTAAAGCAAACAAAAGAAAAATTCAGAATAGGTATTAAAATCCATGGAGAAGAAATAAAAACTTTGAGGTTCGCCGGTGACATTGTAATTCTGTCAGAGACAGCAAAGGACTTAGAAGAGCAGTTGAACGGAATGGACGGTGTCTTGAAAGGAGGATATAATATGAACATCAACAAAAGCAAAACGAGGATAATGGAATGTAGTCGAATTAAGTCCAGTGATGCTGAGGGAATTACAGTAGATTAGGAAATGAGACACTTAAAGTAGTAAAGGAGTTTTGCTATTTGGGGAGAAAGTAACTGATGATGATCGAAGTAGAGACGATATAAAATGTAGACTGGCAATGGCAAGGAAAGCGTTTCTGAAGAAGAGAAATTTGTTACGATCGAGTATAGATTTAAGTGTCAGGAAGTCGTTTCTGGAGTATTTGTATTGAATGTAGCCATGTATGGAAGTGAAACATGGACGATAAATAGTTTAGACAAGAAGAGAACACAAACTTTCGAAATGTGGTGCTACTGAAGAATGCTGAAGATTAGATGGATAGACCACATAACTACACATGAGGAGCTACTGAATAGAATTGGGGAGAAGAGGAGTTGTGGCATAACTTGACAAGAAGAAGGAACCTGTTGATAGGACATCTTCTGAGGCGTCAAGGGATCACAAATTTAGCATTGGAGGCCAGCGTGGAGGGTAAAACTCGTAGAGGGAGACCAAGAATTGAATACACTAAGCATATTCAGAAGGATGTATGTTGCAGTAAGTACTGGGAGATGAAGAAGCTTGCACAGGACAGAGTAGCATGGAGAGCTGCAGCAAACCAGTCTCAGGACTGAAGACCACAACAACAACAACAAAAACAATGAAACCTTGTAGATACATTTTGTCTAGGTAACAATTTAGATGATTAACATTGCAAGCTCACAGGTTAATGTAAGCGCGAGATAAGGCATTGCAAATTTTAAATGCTTGTACATTAATAACCAGCGTAACGCGCAAACGTGCATGCACTGTGTTGTACATGCGCCTCATGTCAGGTTATGGGATGGAGGTCCATGTCTATTGCACCTTGTTGGTCAATCCAGGACCGTTTACTGCTTGTTGTGGATGAAGCTGGAGTTGTCGTCCCATGAAGTGCTCGATTGGAGACCGATCTAGCCATCGGGTAAACCAAGGCAACATGTCGACACTATGTAGAGGATGCTGGGTCACAAAAGCGGTATGCAGGCGAGCATTATCCTGTTGCAAAACACCCCCTGTAATGCTGTTTATGAATGGCAGCACAACAGATCGAATCACCAGACTGATGTACAAATTCGCAGCCAGGGTCTGTGGGATACCCACGAAAGTGCTCCTGCTGTCATATGACATCACAACCCAGACCATAGCTCCAGGTGTAAGTCCAGTGTGTCTAGTATGCAGAGAGGTGGGTTGCAGACCTTCAACTGCGTTGCTCCTCACCAACACACAGCCATCACTGGCACCAAGGCAGGACCAGCTTTCATTATAAAGCACAACATACCTCCACCCTTTCCTCCAAAGGGCTCTCACTCTACAGCACTGAAGTCCCAAATGGAACTGGTTTGGGATCAGTGGGATGTACACTACAGGGTATCTATTCGGAGCTGTCCTTGAAGTAAACGATTTGTGATAGTTCCTTCTGTCACTGTGGTGCCAACTCCTCCTCAAATTATGCTTCAGACGTAGTATCATAAGCCGGATCCATAAACCAAACACGTTGGTCTTCCCTCTTGGCAGGGCCACCTGGCCGTCTGCAGTCCAGTGTTCTTGCAACCGTACAATCTAGTGAACACTGCTGCCAGCAGTCATGTACAGTGGCTACATTCCTGCCAAGTCTTTCTGCAATATCGCAGAAGCAACATCCAGCTTCTCGTAGCCCTTCTACACGACGTCGTTCATGCTCACTCAGTTTTTGATGATAACGTCTATGTCGTCTTAAGGGATTGTTTACTAACCTCAACTCACCACGTTCGATCTCAATGGTAACTAACGCTCACGACCGTTGCAGCGTGTATTTAAAACGCAAAGCTGTTTTGCATCTTCATAGTGGTGCTACTAGCGCCATTCTTACATCTCTTTCACATGTAGAAACAGGCCTACCAACTTCTGTTTGTGTCGCTCAACTCCTCCTTGATGTTGTGATTTTTTTTTTTTTTTTCGTCAGTATATATTCCTTGCTCCGTATATCATTCGTTATGTTGCTTCCACGTTAACAGACTTTCTTAATTTTGTCTAACAAGTTGGTACCCAAATTTTACGTGAAGTTTGTCGTTTATCTCATTTTGTGTAATCCCGATACTTTCGTCACCTTTTGGTCCACTCAAGATGAATATTCTGTACTGATGAAATAGTTCACTCTTTTTAACAGTCTGGTAAATTACCCTCATTTTTCAGACAGGACAGCAATGCCATCAGCCAATATTGTGCTGTGATATCCTTTCACCTTGAATTTAATTCCACTTACGAACCTAGTTTCTATTTCCTTTATGGCTTCTTCAATATACAGGTAGAACATCAGAGGAGACTAACTGCATTCCGAGCACTGCTTTTTTTCTTCCATTCTTATTGTTCCCTCTTCATTCTTAACGTACCGGGCACCATCCATCTTCCTCTACTGTGTATAACCTTTTCCCGTAGATTTCAAACATCTTTCACCACATTAAATTGTCGAACGCTTGCGATGGGTGGACAAATCCTATGAAAGACCTTCATTTTCTTTTGTTTTTGCTTACATTAACAGCTGTTAATGTCAGAACTGTCTGGCGCTTTCTCATTTTTCAAACCAGCTTAACGACGTTCTAACAGATCCTTAATTTTATTTTCCATTGTTCTGTTCATTACTCTGGTCCGCGAGTTAGAAGCGTGAGCTGTCGAGCTGATCCTGCGATAGTTCTCGCATATATCTTCTTTTAGTATTTTTGGGATTGTGTGGGAAGCGCAAAGGTGTCTGCAGTCTCACACATTTTACACAGTAACTTGAATAATAACTGATGTTACGTCGCCAATAAGGACAGGTCCATTGCCGTTGCATCCGCCTGTGCGTCAGTTCAGTTTCTGATTCAACTTTACGCCGACTTCACAAGTAGCTATACAGAGCACTCGGCGCTACATTCTTACAATCGAGTGCAGTTAACCTAAGATAATCTCTTACCGGATATAGAGGGTGAGTCACCTAACATTACCGCTGGATATATTTCGTAAACCACATCAAATACTGACGAATCGATTCCACAGACCGAACGTGAGGAGAGGGGCTAGTGTAATTGATTAATACAAACCATAAAAACATGCACGGAAGTATGATTTTAACACAAACCCACGTTTTTTAAATGGAACCCCGTTAGTTTTGTTAGCACATCTGAACATATAAACAAATACATAATCAGTGCCGTTTGTTGCATTGTAAAATGTTAATTACATCCGGAGATATTGTAACCTAAAGTTGACGCTTGAGTACCACTCCTCCGCTGTTCGATAGTGTGTATCGGAGAGCACCGAATTACGTAGGGATCCAAAGGGAACGGTGATGGACCTTAGGTGCAGAAGAGACTGGAACAGCACATTACGTCCACATGCTAATACCTTTTTACTGGTCTTTTCCACTGACCATGAGGGGTGAGGTACACGTACACACGTGATTTCCGTTTTCAATTACGGAGTGGAATAGAGTGTGTCCCGACATGTCAGGCCAATAGATGTTCAATGTGGTGGCCATCATTTGCTGCACACAATTGCAATCTCTGGCGTAATGAATGTCGTACACGCCGCAGTACATCTGGTGTAATGTCGCCGCAGGCTGTCACAATACGTTGTTTCATATCCTCTTGGGTTGTAGGCATATCACGGTACACATTCTACTTTAACGTACCCCACACAAAAAGTCCAGAGGTGTAAGATCAGGAGAACGGGCTGGCCAATTTATGCGTCCTGCACGTCCTATGAAACGCCCGCCGAACATCCTGTCAAGAGTCAGCCTAGTGTTAATTGCGGAATGTGCAGGTGCACCATCATGCTGATACCACATATGTCGACGCGTTTCCAGTGGGACATTTTCGAGCAACGTTGGCAGATCATTCTGTAGAAACGCGATGTAAGCTGGAGCTGTTTGGGCCCCTGCAATGAAGTGAGGACCAATGAGGTGGTCGCCAATGATTCCGCACCATACATTTACAGTCCACGGTCGCTGTCGCTCTACCTGTCTGAGCCAGCGAGGATTGTCCACGGACCAGTAATGCATGTTCCGTAGATTCACTGACCCGTGGTTTGTGAAACCCGCTTCATCGGTAAACAGGTAGAGCTGCAACGCATTCGCTGCTAATGCCCATTGACAGAATTGCACTCGATGATTAAAGTCATCACCATGTAATTGCTGATGTAGCGACACATGAAACGGGTGAAAGCGGTGACGATGCAGTATGCGCATGACACTACTTTGACTCAGTCCATCGGCTCTCAAAATCTCCCGTGTACTCATATGTGGGTTCATGGCAATAGCAGCTAACACACGAACTGCAACCGCTTCTCCTGTGACGGGCCTGTTACGGACCCGTTTGCGTGCTACGACCATACCTGTTGCATACAGCTGGCGGTAGATGTTTTGCAATGTGCGGCACGTTGGATGCTCTCTGTCCGGGTACCGTTCTGCATACACCCTGCAGGCTTCAGCTGCATTTCGTCGACACTCGCCATAGATATCATCTCCGCCTTTTCAGAATTCGAATACACCATGGTCACAGTTCCTACAACACTACACTATCACAGACGTCTGGTAACACGGTGTACTACAGTTGGTCTGCGTGCGGAGACGAATGCAGAATAACAATAGCAGCAAGCGCTACATGCGGACACTGCGACAGCTAGGCCAAACCACAACAGTGCACTACAGCCACATTCGTAAACACGGTCGTCATCGTAAACATGTCCCTGCAGATGCTGCTCGCCGACCGTGGCCCGTGTTTGTTACGACACGCAACCGAACGTCGGAGGTTTCAAGCGTCAACTTTCGGTAACAATATCTCCGGATGTAATTAACATTTTACAATACAACAAACGGCACTGATTATGTATTTGTTTATATATTCAGATGTGCTAACAAAACTAACGTGGTTCCATTTAAAAAACGTAGGTTTGTGTTAAAAAACATACTTCCGTGCATTTTTTTATGGTTTGTATTAACCAACTACACTAGCCCCTCTCCTCACGTTTGGTCTGTGGAATCGGTTTGTCAGTATTTGATGTGGTTTACGAAATATATCCAGCGGTAACGTTAGGTGACTCACCCTGTATATGAGCAACCCAGCGTGTGTTTTACCTCGAAATATTGATTGAACACGTATCCCTCCCCTGGCCCCCTCTTTTCAACTCATGTCTTAGTTTGCCATTACAACTCGTCATATCGCCAGAAGCAGATCTACAGTGTTTTGAAGGCGGCTTGAAGCCCACCGCCTTTCACCTGTAAATCTCGTTACAATTCCTTTTTATGAACAGAGACATTATCATTAGCCTAGAAAATTCTCTTCTTAAAGGAGAAGGCCAATATACAGATGAGACTGGGGCAATTTAACGAGCAAATATATGACTAATCACTTTGTCTAATTTAACGAGAGGAATAATGTGGCTAATTACTTAATATAACTTCATACTTGTAGGTGGCGTAACCACGTGGATACTAGTAGGCTCCACATGGTAAGGCAGTAACCATTCAACAGTGAAACCACTGGCGCCAGTTCAGAGTGTATAAGATAACTGCCATGTACACTTGATTAACAAATTATAATTTTCAAGACAATCAACATAAGCTCTCATGAATAACTGATAAGACATTTGTTTCTTTTATTACAGATTACTAAACAGACAATATGCACTTTGCAGTCACAATTTATTCATTTATTATTCTTGATAGTCCTACTACAATGCTCAAAAACTTTTCAGGCATCCGACTGAGGCAGGTTGACCGTGGAGGTGCTACCTCTCAATCACAGGGTGCCTCAACTGGTTCCCTGCATCAGAGTCTGTCACAGTCTGTCAAGGGCACAGGTCATCCCCGTTTTCAAGAAGGGACGTCGAACAGATGTGCAGAACTATAGACCTATATCCCAAACGTCGACTAGTTGTAGAATTTTGGAAGACGTATTATGTTCGGGTATAATGACTTTTCAGGAGATGAGAAATCTACTCTGTAGGAATCAGCATGGGTTTCGAAAAAAACGGTCGTGCGAAACCCAGCTCGCGCTATACGTCCACGAGACTGAGATGGCCGTAGACACGGGTTCCCAGGGAGATGCCGTGTTTCTTGACTTCCGCAAGGCGTTCGATACAGTTCCCCACAGCCATTTAATGAACAAAGTAAGAGCATATGGACTATCAGACCAATTGTGTGATTAGATTGAAGAGTTCCTAACAGAACGCAGCATGTCATTCTCAATGGAGAGAAGTCTTCCGAAGTAAGAGTGATTTCAGGTGTGCAGCAGGGGAGTGTCGCAGGACCGTTGCTATTCACAATATACATAAATGACCTTGTGGATGACATCGGAAGTTCACTGAGGCTTTTTGCGGATGATGCTGTGGTATATCGAGAGGTTGTAACAATGGAAAATTGTACTGAAATGCAGGAGGATCTGCAGCGAATTGACGCATGGTGCAGGGAATGGCAATTCAATCTCAATGTAGACAAGTGTAATGTGCTGCGAATACATACAAGGAAAGATCGCTTATCATTTATCTACAATAAAGCAGGTCAGCAACTGGAAGCAGTTAATTCCATAAATTATCTGGGAGTACGCATTAGGAGTGATTTAAAGTGGAATGATCATATAAAGTTAATCGTCGGTAAAACAGATACTACACTGAGATTCATTGGAAGAATCCTAAGGAAATGCAATCCGAAAACAAAGGAAGTAGGTTACAGTACGCTTGTTCGCCCACTGGTTGAATACTGCTCAGCAGTGTGGGATCCTTACCAGATAGGGTTGATAGAAGAGATAGAGCAGATCTAACGGAGAGCAGCGCGCTTCGTTACAGGATCATTTAGTAATCGCGAAAGCGTTACGGAGATGAGAGATAAACTCCAGTGGAAGACTCTGCAGGAGAGACGCTCAGTAGCTCGGTACGGGCTTTTGTTGAAGTTTCGAGAACATACCTTCACCGAAGAGTCAAGCAGTATATTGCTCCCTCCTACGTACATCTCGCGAGGAGACCATGAGGATAAAATCAGAGAGATTAGAGCCCACACAGAAGCATACCGACAATCGTTCTTTCCACGAACAATACGAGACTGGATTAGAAGAGAGAACCGATAGAGGTACTCAAGGTACCCTCCGCCACACACCGTCAGGTGTCTTGCGGAGTATGGATGTAGATGTAGATTGATCACTCAGCTACAAACATGGACGCATCCTCTCAAATGGCAATAAAAATTTTAAAATACTTTACTGGTGTAGTATACTGTTTTGTAAAAACCCTTAAATTCGTTAGGATGCAGCAGGACACTCACTCCCTTGAGGTGGGGCCATTCGTCCCTATGCAGCGCAATGTCGTGGTAGTTCCGCAGAGGTGCCTTCCTTGGGAAGTAGCTGAGCACCGTCACGTTGTGGCCCTTCTCCGCCAGCGCCGACAATAGACGATCGAACATGACGAAGTGACTGGGGGCCGAGAACCAGAGAGGTGCCAGGATGTTGGCTCCCTGCGAGCCCAAGCAGCCCAGCAGGACGACGGCGAGCAGCGAAAGGTGGCGCATGGCGAGCTCCTACCTGCAACGAAAACAAAACAGTTGCTGTACAGTCCATCGTAATACATAATTCCATGTTTCTCAGCAGGAACAGTGAATTTGCGTGTTAGCCACGCCAAGTGAATGGTGTTTGTTGTGCTCCACATTTCAGATCGTTCCTACGAGATACGGTGACGCTGAAATATTCACCTTTGACATAATACTGTAGAAGGGGATACACAACGAGTTAGGCGCAAAATCCATCCAGTTTGCACGCATAGTTGCTTATATTTACGTCTTTAGGCCTACATTCGGTATTTTTTTGTCTTTGAGTAAAATCATGCATGTCAGATATAGTAGTTTCGGAAACTTAGTTTCAAAAACTTGAAAAAATATATATCGTTGACCATGCAGCTCGTTAGAATGAAATTAGAACGCAATGAACACCCTTAGCTGCTGTCCGAAAGAACAGATACCATTTTAGTATATATATATATAGTTAAGGCTCACCGGCCACTTGACCATCTTCTTCTTCTGTGCGAATGCACAAACAGTACCCGAACTCTTACGGGAATCGGCAACGCGCCGCGAGTAATGAGTATAATGGGCGGAGGCACTACGAATGTAGTGCGGGACAACACGTTGAGAATGTGGGTTTCGCGAGAGGCGTGCCAGAGATAAATCCCTAGTCGCGCTATCCTCTATCCTCTGTGTCCTCGGTGGCTCAGATGGAATCAACGTGTTCGGCCAGAGACCCGGATGGCCTCTGTAATAAAAAAACTGAGTGGAAGGATCAACCACCGAACTTGAACAGGATGTCTTGCGACGTCCGCAACGACCGAACAAAAACGATCAACAATGGACAAAACGCAAACAAAAAGATGGATAGTGCGTCTGCCATGATGGCAGGAGATCCCGGGTTCGAGTCACGGTCGGGGCACACATTTTCATCTGTCCTCGTTGATGTATGTCAACGCCTGTCAGCAGCTAAGGGTGTTCATTTCATTGTAACTTGAAACAAAATTTAAACATTTTTTCTTGTTGATTTTAGCGTGGCCCATGGTGCACCACAGTTGTCACTGTGCTGGCTTTGGATAGTGCCACTTTTCCATGCACAGCATACTTTAAGTATGCATAAGGCGGACAGTTTACAAACTTAGGCACTTCAGAAATGCTTCCACCCTTGGCCTGAAAACCACGTTCATACCCTTTTGGACATCAGATAAATCGTTCCAGTTCCACACTACAACACTGCACTGTTTTCTATGTCCCTCAATATGATTTATATACTCTCCACTGCTAGTGCTGTCACCTCCTGTCTGGACGTTGACGTCTAACACATGTGGTGGTCGCATTAATGTGATTGGCCAACCCGGCTAGCCATGCAGTCAACACTCTGCTTCCTGAGCGGGAAGGCATTCTGGTCCTCAGCACGAATTCGCCCAGAACATTAGTGTTGGGGTACAGTGTGCTGGCCAGCCTGTAGATGGTTTTCAAGGCGGTTTTCCATCTACCTCGGCGAATGTGGGTTCGTTCCCCATATTCCACCTCAGTTACACTGTATCGGCGATTTCTGTGCACACTGTTTCCACACACACATACACTATAATTATTCTACCATGCAAACATTTGGAGTTACACTCATCCGGTACGAGATGTTCCTGGGGAGTCCTCTTTGGGGCCGAACCACACAACCCTGGGTTCAGTGTGGGTTGGCAGTGGGATGGGCGGATTGCTGTGGCCCGTTGTGGGATTGAGAACCAGTGAGGGCTACAGCGGAACAAAGCCTCTCCCTCGTTTCTAGGTTCCCAGTTTAATACATACATAAATACACACATACAATGTGTGGTGCATCCAGAACTTACGTTCCAATGAACTAATTAAGGAAGAAATATTGACTGGAGTATTTTCATACCAAGTGAGGTGATGCAGTGGTTAACACATGCATCTGGGAGGACAACAGTTCAAACCTGTATCTATATCTACGTCTACATTTAAATTCAGCAAACCACCTAACGGTGTGTGGTGGAGAGCACTTTACGTGCCACTGTCATTACCTCCCTTTCCTGTTCCAGTCACGTATGGTTCACGGGAAGAACGACTGCCGGAAAGCCTCCGTGTGCGATCGAATCTCTCTAATTTTACATTCGTGATCTCCTCGGGAGGTGTAAGTAGAGGGAAGCAATATGTTCGATACCTCATCCAGAAACGCACCCTCTCGAAACCTGGACAGCAAGCTACACTGCGATGCAGAGCACCTCTCTCGCAGAGTCTGCCACTTGAGTTTGCTGAACACCTCCGTAACCCTGTCACGCTTACCAAATAACCCTGTGACGAAACGCGCCGCTCTTCTTTGGATCTTCTCTATCTCCTCTGTCATCCTGACCTGGTACGGATCCCATACTGATGAGCAATACTCAGGTATAGGTCGAACGAGTGTTTTGTAAGCCATCTCCTTTGTTGATGGACTACATTTTCTAAGGACTCTCCCAATGAATCTCAACCTGGAACCTGCCTTACCAAAAATTAATTTTATATGATCATTCCACTTCAAATCGTTCCATATGCATAGTCTCAGATATTTTACAGAAGTAACTGATACCAGTGTTTGTTCTGCTATCAAATAATCATACAATAAAGGATCCTTCTTTCTATGTATTCGCAATACATTACATTTGTCTATGTTAAGGGTCAGTTGCCACTCCCTGCACCAAGTGCCTATCCACTGCAGATCTTCCTGATTTAGGCTTTCCGTGATTTCTCTAAATCACTTAAGGAAAATCCCACGATGGTTCTTTTGAAAGGGTATGGCCAACATCCTTCCCCAATCCAATGGGATTGATGACCTCACTGTTTGACCCCTCCCTCCAAATCAACTAACCAACCAATATTTACATAGATTCACTGACTACTTCTCAATGGTCACCACTATTGTTAAGGCATTTGTCATAATGTTACACCATCATTGTATGTCCACATCATAGAAGTCCATCGCCAGTGTTTGGAGCCATGAAGCCACTTTAATATGCATCTCAGTGTCGTTTTGTAAAGATTTTCTTGATAGAAAACGCTTCATGAGATGGAAGAGAAGAAAATCACCTAGAGAAAGGTCTGGGTTGTAGGATTGTTGGTCCAAGATCTCACATCCTAACTGATTCAATACATTTCATGTGGAGTTGGCTGTATGGGGTCTTGCATTGTCATGGACAGGCGTAATGTCACTTGTCAACATCCCATGTCTCTTGTTCTGGTTCAACCTCCTCAGATTTTTCAATGTCTGACAATACCCGTCAGCATTTATGGTCTCCCACTGCTGTAAAAACTCGCAAAGGAGGACACCAGGTCGAACTCTGAAGAGAGTGGATGTAATTTTTTGATAGTGTGTGTGTGTGTGTGTGTGTGTGTGTGTGTGTGTGTGTGTGTGTGCTTGAATTCGGTCTTCACAGATGAACAAGTTTTGTTTCTGGTCTGGCATGTGACATCCATGTTTCATCACCAGTGACAATGCAGTTGAGAAGCTTGTCACCTCTGTCTGCAAACCACTGTATGAATGTCAGTGCTGTGGTCAGATGTTTAGTTTTATCATCACCTATTTGTTTTCTTGGCACGCATATTGCACACATTTTACATAAACCAATCCATCAGGAGACAGTTTTGTGCAATTGCGAACAAGATATCTGGAGGGACAAAAATGAATTACAGACATTGGCTGCGAGTGGGCATTGATCTAAATCAATGGGGTAAGTTTAAAGTTTGTGCTGGATCAGGATTCGAGCCCAGGTCTGCTGCTTACATGTCCAAAAGAACAGATACCACAAATACATACATCTGGGGGAAACTGAAGAAAGCTCTGAAATTGTCGATTGCCATTTCTGTAAATTGCTCTCTGCATACTTTCCATTAGTTCTGGTGTCACCAAGGACTGTCAACCACTACAGTCCTAGGCATTAATAGTGGTTTGTCCTTCAACAAATTGCCTGCACCATCATCTGACCATACTGTTGCTTATAATGTCGTGTCCACACATGTGGCGCAATTGGAAATGGACTTCGGCTGGAAGTTGGTTCTGAGCATGCAAAAATCGGAGAACTGCAGGAATGTTGCGGTTTGTGGGAGACAATATCAGAGTAGTGATTTTATCCTAGCACTGTGCAGTCACCACTGCCATCACAAGACAAACTTCACTTCATTATTCCCACACACTTCCTCTTTACTCCTGCCCATGCACATTCCTGTCCGACAACTCATGCCATTTATGGACCCGATAAGAACTTAGTTTCTGGATGAACCTCATATTTGTTCTCAACCCACGTCATTTCACAATAAACATCAGTTTCTTGCCAATGAAACACAGCTTTTAATAATCTGCATTTTTCATCTCCCATAATGTATCAACTATTAATCCTCGAGGAAAAAATTAATAGAACATTTTTAGTAGGAAATTTAATGCATTGTATTATTTTACTGGGAAATATTGGCCGGCTGGTGAGGCCGCATGGTTCTAGGTACTTAAGTCCAGAACCACGTGGCTGCTATGGTCGCAGGTTTAAATCCTGCTTCGGGCATGGATATGTATGATGTCCTTAGGTTAGTTAAGTTTAAGTAGTTCTAAGTTCTAGGGGACTGATGACCACAGATGTTAAGTCCCATAGTGCTCAGAGCCTTTTGAACCATTTTGGGAAATGTTTTTGTTAGATGATGTGGTTTTTGAGACATTTAAGAGAAACCCAAAGAAGCCACCTTTGCGCACATCCCATCCCTATGCTCACATACTACTGGTCAGGATTTTTAGTGTCTTGATCATGATGAAACTACACCTATTTTTTCCCCTTTAGTCAATGTTTTTTGGTCTTCGCTGACTGGGCTATTTACTATGGATACGACATTTTGTTCAAATTGCTCTAAGCACTATGGGACTTAACATCTGAGGTCATCAGTCCCCTAGACTTAGATCTACTTAAACCTAACTAAGCTAAGGACATCACACACATACATGCCTGAAGCAGGATTCAAACCTGTGACCATCGCAGCCACGTGGTTCCGAACTGAAGTGCCTACAGCCGCACAGCCACAGCGGCCGACCACACTTTCTTCAATTGCTGTAATCATAAAATACAATCAGATGAAGTTATAGGCCATGTTGTGTAACTTCAGTGATGATGAGATGATAAAATCTTGTACTGCTTAACAACTGAAATGCCAACACTATCATATTCAGTAAGAAGGGTGAACCAGAAATTACTAAATGCATCTGCAGGTGACAATATGCATAACTTATCCATCAAATACGAGACTAAGACACAAAATATGGAATTTCCTTGATTTCATCTCTATCTGTGTACATCTTGTCACACAGTATACCATATAATGGAAACCATTGCTTTGTTATCATTTAAGAGTGATTTCATTTAGCCATTTAACATGAGTGAGTGACTGAGCCATATGTCAGAGACAATAAGATTTCATATTTACTGAAATGCAACACTCTAGAGCAGTTGCAGATAAGGTGCCTCCAGCTCTTCCTGTACTTCCACAGTTGTTGCTTGTTTACCTGATGCCAGTTAGCAACACCCATCTCAAATTCTTAAATGGACTGTTGAAGAGGTCCTACACAATATCAAACAGTCTGTCTTTGTTTTGCTGATTTAAGACTTATTTTGTGAATTATTGATGCAAAATTTCAAGGAGAATTCTTGAGGAAAAATGAGGTCAGTAGTCAATCATTGAGATCAGAAAGTAAGTTGTTCCTATTTAAATGTAGATTCAACAGCTTTCTTTATTTTGTCCAGAATGGTGGACTTATACATTTTCAGTCCATGGATGTTAAAGTTATATGTATGCTATTGGTGTACTAATTCCTGCACTCTTTTTAAATAATAGAATGATGTTTCCTGTTCCAATGGTTAGGAACTGCATTTCCTTTACATGTATTAGAGCTTTGTACTGCCACTTAGTCATGCAAAATACCTAGGCACTTATAAGTTGGCGCAAATGCCCAGGATAAATGTCTGGGCAAATACCCAAAACTCATAAAAGCCTAGGCATTTATGCATTTTAAATGCTGATTTGATAAGCAGTACTTATAAAAAAATTTAAACTGATATTCTGTATTGGAAAAGGTATTTTGCAACACTGCTTCTGTAGTGATTTTGTAACCAAGCTGAAAAAGCTGCTTAGGAGAAAATAATTGGACTGTAAACATACATAACTGTACATTTTTAATGAGGTCGACTCTTTGGATAGTACATATAAAAAAAGAAAACAAAAACCCAAGTTTCAAATTAATTCTTAATTAAAGTATAGTTTATATTAAATAGGAAGCCTGTTAGGTAGCATTTTTACTTATACTAGTGTAAAAAATTAAGAGTAAAAAAGTTTATCCATAATGATTTTAATTAGGGATGAGTCATGTGCCAATTCCAATTCCACAAGTCCAAGAATTGCCCCAATTCTCTAGGAATTGACTAGTATCGAAATTCAACAATTCCACCTCCTTGGGCATTTATTCTTTGTTATTAAATCTTTTCTATGTTAAGTGTTCTCATTTTATCTCCACAACAGTGTAGTCATACAAAAGCAGATAAAGAAAGGGGCAGAATAGAAAACTATAGACTGTCTCAAATGTTGCTACATTTGACAATAAAGAACTTTTTGTTTTTTCACCGTAACCAGTTTAACGTTTGAGAATACCATCATCATCACGAAATGCATGCCACCTGTTTAATACATTCGGTTATAATTTTGCTATCAATAATCATTCTTCAGTAACAACAGAGATTTGACACAAATTATAAACTGTATTACATCACAAAGTGATGACCTAAGGACAATGTTTATTTTATTCTTTTTTTTTTTTTTTGTACTGGCTTATCACTGCATAGCTGTTCATGTGGTGTTTGTCTGTATGGTGTGCACATGCAAGAGACCGACAGACAGACACAGAGAGAGAGAGAGAGAGAGAGAGAGAGAGAGAGAGAGAGAGAGAGAGAGAGAGAGAGAGAGGAGTGGGGTGGCCTGGGGGGGGGGGGGGGGGGAGCAAGGGAAGGAGAAGAGTAGAACTAGTAAAAATAAAAAGTCCTTCCTTGGTACAGCAAGTTGGAATGTTAGTAAAAAAAAAATGCTTCTCTCTTCTTTCCTTTCATTCTTTGCAATAAAGGCACTGAATGACATACATATGTTTAAATGTAACATTTACTAACTTCTAATGTATGGAGTATTGTCCCAGCCCTTACTTTAATTGGCAAACTATACATTCTAGCAGTAAAAACATTAAAAAGTACTTTTTTTTATAAATGCCCACAGTTTGGGCATTTGCTCGACCCACATCACTACAGGTACTGATGCATGATCTCTCGAAGTGATCTGATCTTTTCTATGTATCCAAACAGGTCAAGATATCTGCTTTTGTACTGTCAGAATCATGTGCATTAATGTTAACAGGTGTGCCACCTTCATTACTATTTAACAAAGTATCATTCCCATTACATTTCAATACCAATCACAATTTCTTTGAACTCCTGTAATATTTGGTTCTTATCGCATGTCAACTGAGTTACAGGCATTCTCAAATGGGCAACATGCTTAGGTTAAGGACAACACCATGCCTTATTCAGGACAAACACTTAATACACTTGAGAATGACTCGTGACTGAGTCAAAACTGGTAGTTAGAAAAAGAATGAACATTTGCAGAAGTAGTATGGAGACAAAAAGCTTTATTCAAATTAGGGAATTACACGTGGGCTTTAGATGTATAAATCATTTCCCCAAAATATATTCTCCAGACACGAAAACTGCTCACTGAATACAAATAACTGAAAAAAAAGTGGCATTAAAAACTGACTGTCAGATCGTAACAAACATTTTAGAGTGGAAATTTCTGATCTCACAAACCAGGTTTTGGATGACACAGACAAAATCTCTGGCCTCAGTACCAGAAAGAATAACTGCAACACAAGGCAGTATGGAAATTTCTGTGGCACAATCAGCTTCATAATTATCATATGAACTGGTACTTTGATACATGAGTGACACTTTTGTTCTGAAAGTTAATTTTTGTTTTCTTTGTCACAGGCGTAAATTTTAATGCGATATCAGTTCAAATCAAACAATGGAAACTTAAGGTTTGAATATCAACAATATAAGGAAAAGATAGGATATCTTCTTACCGTAAAGATGTCACATTAAGTTGCAGACAGGAACAATGAAAAGAGACTTACACATTAGCTTTTGGATAAGGCCTTCATCAGAAAGGGAAACACACACACATATATATATATATAGAAAGAAACTTCCACATGGAAAAAATATATTAAAAACAAAGATTCCAAGACTTACCAAGCGGGAAAGTGCCGGTAGATAGGCACAATAAATAAAATGCACAAACACACACACAGAATTTCGAGCTATCGCAACTGGTGGCTGCTTCGTCAGGAAAGAGGGAAGGAAAAGGAAAGATGAAAGGATGTGGGTTTAAATATTTCTGCTTGTGTCTGTGTATGTATGGATGGATATGGATGTGTGTGTGTGTGTGTGTGTGTGTGTGTGTGTGTGTGTGTGTGTGTGTGTGTGTGTGTGCGCGCGCGCGTGCGAGTATATACCTACCCTTTTTTCCCCCTAAGGTAAGTTTGTCCGCTCCCGGGATTGGAATGACTCCTTACCCTCTCCCTTAAAACCCACATCCTTTCATCTTTCCTTTTCCTTCCCTCTTTCCTGACGAAGCAGCCGCCGGTTGCGAAAGCTCGAAATTCTGTGTGTGTGTGTTTGTGCGTTTTATTTATTGTGCCTATCTACCGACACTTTCCCGCTTGGTAAGTCTTGGAATCTTTGTTTTTAATATATATATATATGATGTAAATAAAATAGAAAGAAACTTCCACATGGGAAAAAATATATTAAAAACAAAGATTCCAAGACTTACCAAGCGGGAAAGTGCCGGTAGATAGGCAAAATAAATAAAACGCACACACAGAATTTCTAGCTTTCGCTACCGACAGTTGCTTCTTCAGGAAAGAGGGAAGGAGAGGGAAAGACGAAAGGATGTGGGTTTTAAGGGAGAGGGTAAGGAGTCATTCCAATCCCGGGAGCGGAAAGACTTCCCTTAGGGGGAAAAAAGGACAGGTGTACACTCGCACACACACACATATCCATCCACACATACACAGACACAAGCGCATAAATGCACGTATCACCAAGCTGCCCGGGATGGTCGTCAAGTGTGTTTGAGGTGTGCATGAGAGAGAGAGAGAGAGAGAGAGAGAGAGAGAGAGAGAGAGTGTGTGTGTGTGTGTGTGTGTGTGTGTGTGTGTGTGTGTGTGTGTGTCCTTTCCAACTTTGTACAAGCAAGTAATTTAGTGCTAACACAGGAAACCTAAATTTTCTTATTGAGTCAAAGCTGCAATGGAAATCTAAAGCAAAATATTTGCCTCTTATGGGCAACACATGACTTTTTTTTTTCTTTTTAGCAGTGTAAGTACTGTTGACAAATGATTTGCTATGTCAGTAACCTTTCTCTTATTTTAACAGAATCTATGTACGCTGTCCATTATCGTTGCTGGCCTTGCACACCTTGATGAAACCAAAAATCTGTACCCAAACTTTTCTTCTGAGACCAATGCTATTTCCTCACTGTGCTGCTATGTAGTTGGGATGCACCTGTAGAAAACTGAAACTCTGAGTCAGTGAGATGTCCTGGAATAACATAACTTGTGGCTCACTGTCCACAAGAGTCAGATATCTGGATACAATTCCCATCTAATACACAGTCTTCCTGTTTTGCATATAATCATCACACCATATACTTCACTAAAAACTACAAAAATACCCTGTCCATAAAAAATTTGGAACTCATCAATAGTTATATGTAGTTCTACCGATATGCAGATGATGCTAGCAATTACTCATGGCATGGAATCTGTAAGACATGTGAAGTGCTACACACAACATGTACATGTTACTCACAAACACCAATTCAAGCATTGTCTAAGGCAAACCCACCCTTTTCAAGAGCATCTTAGTGTGGCTCAATTTGTGTAATGTAGCCTGATGGAAAAATATAACCATCTACTAGTGCTTTATCAAACATTTATTACTTGCAATCAACATGCATTGGCATGTACTATGACTGCTTCCCGTATAAGCATTCTTACTGGTGTTCACTGTCTGTTTTCACTGTTTGTGTGCTATAGCATGAGGTTAACAGATAGATTTGTGTTGCACCATGGCTACTGTATCACACACCAAGGAGAAGATCCTCAATGTTATGGATGCACATGTGTTAATATGGTGTTGTCCACACATTGTTGCTTTTGGCAGCTGATTTTCATGATAGCAATTTTTGCATGAATTTATATTCAAACATCTCATCCTTGACATGGTACCTGTGAGAAGGCCTCTGCCTGAAATATGCTAAAGATGGAATGCCCCACATGAGTCCTGCCTCTTAAGCAACCAGTGTACCAGGCAGGAAAGCTTCAAGCCCATATACAGATAAAAGTATTTCAGTTACTGAGGTAACAGGAATATGCAGCCTCCAGTTACGTGACACCAATATTATAGTCAAGTTTGACACCAAACTCTTTTAAATAGATCAGAAAGCCTCAGATTAGCACCCTGCTGAGGTTATTAGAAAAAAGAACAAGCTGGTATATGGTAAGAATGAAACACAGAATGAGTTGTGTCCTCACAAAGGAATCATCCCAGTATTAACCTTAATGTGTTTATGGAAACTACAGAAAAGCTAATCCTGATTCACCAAAGGGGGATTTGGACCCCATTGTTGCTGACCACTGCACCAGGTTGCTCGCTCTAAAATATTTCATCCATCCAAGTGACAGTGTTATTCAAGTGTCAACTTTTTCTGATATAGTAATTTATCCATATGTTAATACATTAGCACCTGTGGTGCCAGAATGCAGTTTAATAACAAATCAGTTATAACACATCTGGTTCCCACTGGAATCCCTGCTAGTTCCCATACACAAACCTCTTATATACGAGGGTGGTGTGAAAAGTTCTCTTAGCGATATTCACTATCATTTCTTCTGCACAAACTATTTCCAAGAACGGAGGGAAATACCAGTCACAGAAATCTACACGAATACTCACAGACAGCATCCACTGCTACAGATTGGTTGTTTCTGTTCATTGCAGGATGTTAGAATTGTTGTGTTGTTTATACTTTCTAAGAACAACAAAATATTAAGATTCTATGGAGGTAGAATGGGTGTAGTGGGGTAAAACAGGTATAAACAATATATTTTTTAAATATATCCTTCACTGTTAATACTATGTGTGTGAAAAAATTTTCATACATATGCAACATCATTTTATATTATACTGAAGTTACGTTGGCAACACTTACAAGTTGTAAGAAAATTTTTGGTTTGTTTTCACAAGTAAAAGAATAAGCAAAACTACTTCAAATCGTTGTTTGCAGTTAACCTGCAAAAACTGAAGTTTAAAATTTAGGTATGCTCACATTACATACGTCTATTTAAAGTTTATATTAGTTTAGAGATACAACTTATAAAGTTTTTATAATGTTTATGATTTAAAAACATGGAGGAAAATGGGTATAGTGTGTGTTTAACCAAAAACTAACCTCACTTTTTTTTTCAGACCAGGCCTCGTACATACGTAAAGGTTCAAAATGGTTCAAATGGCTCTGATCACTATGGGACTTAACATCTATGGTCATCAGTCCCCTAGAACTTGGAGCTACTTAAACCTAACTAACCTAAGGACATCACACAACACCCAGCCATCACGAGGCAGAGAAAATCCCTGACCCCGCCGGGAATCGAACCCGGGCGTGGGAAGCGAGAACGCTACCGCACGACCACGAGATGCGGGCCATATGTAAAGAAGAAACCTCTTACATACGAGGGTGGTGTGAAAAGTTCTCAGTTACATCACTGAAACTTTTTTATTTTTCAATGTAGTCTCCTTGTAGATTATTGCACTTGATCCAACAATATTCCAGTGCCTAGATCCCATCTCGAAAATTAGTTTTCTCCAGGCCTGAAAACAGTTATCAACTCCAGCTATCAATTCATCATTTAAAGTGAATCTTCATCCACACAGAAAAAATTTCAGTTTTGGGAAGAGTTGGAAGTCTGATGGAGCCATATCAGGTGAATAAGGTAGGTGTGACAACAATTCATACCTTAGTTCATGTAATTTTGCCATGGCGACGGCGGCAAGTGTGTGGGCGCGCACCAAGAGTTGTGGCACCCATCCAGCAGATAAATTTTTCATTTCTAATTCTTCAGTGAATATGTGATATACCCGTCCACATGACATCTGCAGAGTGCGAGCAACTTCAGGCACTTCCAATCGGTGGTACTCCATGACTATTTTGTGCACTTTTGCAGTTATTTCTGGAGTAGTAACACATCCTGACCTACCACTGTGAGGATTATCACCTAAGCTCTCCTGACCAAATTTAAATTCATTTGTCCACTTGGCAACAGTTGAATATGAAGGAGCAGAATCCCCAGTGTATTCTGGAAATTGGCATGACTGCCTGCTGCTTTCATACCTTTCTTTACAAAGTACTTAATCGCTGCTCGAATCTCAATGTTTTCCATCTTCACAAATCACTACGTCGAAACAACAGAGCCACACCACCGCCACAGCTCTCTTCCAAGAGCACTGACATGGCACGTGTTTACAAACAACATTACAATGAATATCACGTGAACAACTCATTGCACTAGCACTGATTTCTCGTGGTGATTCAAAGAACTTTTCAAACCACCCTCGTATGATGCAGATGCAATAGCACAAGCTACAAATGAAGATAGAAATGGGAGTACAGTTTAAGCCGCAGTAAAAAAAAAAAAAAACAACAACAACACACACACACACACACACACACACACACACACACACACACACAAATACCTTATGAAACATTAAGGCATTGGTGTGAAAATCTTCCTAAAGTTCAAGGCTCTAGGAAAACAAGTTCTATCAAAACAAGAAGAAAATTATATAGAAGAGGTTCTCGTGTTTACAGCAAAATGTGGGTATCCATCAGACAGAAAAGATTTACTATTTATGGTGTATAGGTATATACATTCTGTGGGTAGGAGGACACCATTTAAGAATGGTATTCTAGGCTATGACTTTATAGTAACTTTTGAAAAAAAAAGCAAGGGAAACTCTTAAGGTGAAAACATGAACTAGTGACAACTATCTACTTTTGTGGTAGACGGATTTTTTTTAATTATATGAGAAAATTTTAAAGCACAACATTTCAGCAAACCACACAGAAAGAATTTGCAACCTTTTTAAAACTGGCCTAGGCATGGAACCTACTGAAAGTAAGGTGTTTGTCCCTCCAAGTGCAAGGGTAACCTATTCAACATCAGGAAGTGCTGGGAGACTTCTATATGCTGTTCTCTTCGTAGGTAGTGCATTCGGTGAATTCTTTCCTCCTTTTGTTGTTTTTAAACGACTAGGAGATTTGCAGAACACATGGTTACAAGGAGGACCAAATGGTGCACTATGTGGTGTTGCTGACTGAGGCTAGGTGCGGGACTACGTTTTTGAGAAATGGCTCACTGTTTTTGTCAGCCACGTAAAAAATGTTGAAAAACCAGTTTTCATACTCTTTGATGGCCAAGGGAGTCATTTCACTTATAGTGTAACTCGTACACCTAGGGAAATGAAATTATTATTTTATGTTTTCCACCACATCCCTCTCATGCACTTCGGCCTTAGTATGTCACTGTATTTGGACCAATGAAAGATGCATCGAGGGATATTTCAAAGACATGGTATCATGAGCCATATCTCAAAAATGTACACAAAGCTATTTTTCCAGTCTTTTTGAACAAACTTGTAATAAGCTCATTAACTCGAGCACAATCATTGGTGGTTTTAAAGGCTCTGGTATCTTTCCTGTAGATAAATCTGTTCTGTAAAAAGGGATTGTTTGAGTCGAGCAAGATGTGCCTATAACTAGTGAGGTACAGCCCCAGATGGATATCATCACCTGATATTCCTAATCCCAGTTCTGGAGTAGGCCTAGGTGAAATTACTCCTTCACCAATGAAGAAACTAAGACAAGCTATTTTGGATACAATATCACCAAAACTGTCATCAGATGTTAAAACTGCATTGATGAGTTGTAGGGGAAAGAGAAGAAGAGTTCAAGGAAGTTGTGGCAAAGTCCTGACTACACAACAAGTTGAACAAAGATTAAAAGGAGAAGAGGAGGAGGAAAGAACCAATGGGCCCTTAAGTCTACAGCTGTTTAAAGGAACAAAAGAAGTTCTAAAGCTGCCAAGACACTGTTTGAACACAGGGAAATCAAAGCTGAAGATGATGGGCCTAACCTTTCCAGCTCAGTCACAGAGCTGAAAGCAGGGTCATGTGTATGTATCCATTACCAGACTTAATGTGGTAAAATAGTAAATTACAGAGGACAAACAACTACTCAGATCCTACATAATACAAAACATTACTCCATTAAATCTTACAATTATATGCAAAGGAGAAGCTGAACCTTACATTTTCCCAGAGAAAGATGACATTGAATGGGTTGATGTGGGTCAAATTGCTGTCATATTTCCTGTTCCTGATTACAATGGAAGATTTTGCAAGTTTGTGTGAAGTGTTTCTGTGAGAATGACTCTGATTAGAAATCAGCTCATGTTTATATTTGCACAATTCACAGTATAATATTTTTTAATAATTTTCAATAGTATGTCCTAATGTATATTTATTTCTTGTTGCACCTACACTATGTGATCAAAAGTATCCAGAAACCCCCTAAAACATACGTTTCTCATATTAGGTGCATTGTGCCGCCACCTACTGCCAGGTATTCCACAACAACAACCTCAGTAGTCATTAGACATCGTGAGAGAGCGCAATGGGACACTCTGTGGAACTTACGGACTTCAAACGTGGTCAGGTGATTGGGTGTCATTCGTGTCATATGTCTGTATGTGAGATTCCCACACTCCTAAACATCCCCAGGTCCACTGTTTCCAATGAGATAATGAAGTGAAAATGTGAAGGGACAGGTACAGCACAAAAGCGTACAGGCCAACCTCGTCTGTTGACTGACAGATGCTGCTGACATTTGAAGAGGGTCACAATGTGTAATAAGTAGACATCTATCCAGACCATCTCACAGGAATTCCAAGCTGCATCAAGGATCCATTGCAAGTACTATGACAGTTAGGTGGGAGGTGCGAAAACTTGGATTTCACGGTCGAGCTTCTGCTCAAAAGCCACACATCATGCTGGTAAAAGCCAAACAACGCCTCGCTTGGTGTAAGGACTGTAAACAGTGGATGACTGAACAGTGGAAAAATGCTGTGAGGAGTGACGAATCATGGTATGCATTGTGGCGATCCGATGGCAGTGTGTGGGAGTGGCGAATGCTCAGTGAACATCATCTTCCAGCGTGTGTAGTGCCAACAGTAAAATTCAGAGGTGGTGTTATGGTGTGGTCGAATTTTCCATGGAGGGGGCCTGCACCTTTTGTTTTGCATAGCACTATCACAGCACAGGCCTGCATTGATGTTTTAAGCACCTTCTTGCTTCCCACTGTTGAAGAGCAATTGGGGGATGGCAACTGCATATTTCGACATGATCGAGACCTGTTCATAATGCACGGCCTGTGGCGGAGTGGTTACACGACAATAACATCCCTGTAATGGACTGGCCTGCACAGAGTCCTGACCTGAATCCTATAGAACACCTTTGGGATGTTTTGGAACACCGAACCTGATTGAATGTATGCCTGTGAGAGTGGAAGCTGTCATCAAGGCTAAGGGTGGGCCAACACCTATGGAGGGCACCATGAACTTGTAAGTCATTTTCAGCCAGGTGTGCGGATACTTTTGATCACATAGTGTACCTTACACATATAGTGGTTTAGAATAGGTATAGCACTTGTAAGTTTTATTATTGAAAAGAGATACTATTGAAAAGAGATACTATAGCCATTTGCCCCATCACGGGGTAAAACAGGTATAAAATAAAAATGGTAGCCATTTAATTACTAAATGGTTAATTAACCAGTAACATACATGCCACTATTCTGAAAGGTCATACTGGTAAGTGGAACCATTTTTAAAAAAGTTCAAAGGACTTTACTACAAGATGAAAAAGTTAAAAATGGGTTATTTTTATACCTGTTTTACCCCCAACAGGCCCTATAGAAACACTGAATATACAATTCCCACTGATATACTGGGTTCATTTCTAGTGTATTATAAGTATGAAAATACCACTGCCCCAACTCAAGAAGAAAGCCAAAAGGAGTTTTCAAGCAACTTAAAATTTTGACACTTTTGTCTACATATTTTGGCAGGCTCCTGACCTGTTTACTAACAACCATATTCATAATTATGAAACAAGTTAGCATAGTTTCCACACAGATATGCATGATCCAGCTTTCTATAAGAAAGCACACAATATCGTCCAAAACTTTTATACAACAGTTTCTACAGCTCTGAATATAAGGATAATCATCCTCAAGCAAAGCATATTCTCCATGAAATGTTACATCTTTTCTCGGTGGAACATGCCTCCTACTATTACATGTGTTTATTGCTTGCTAACACAATTTATAGCATTTTCATGATCACATTCCATTTTTTCTGAGTTCAGTGTGCTGTTATTCATGGTACAGTCATGGGATGCTGACAACACCAGGCACTAAGAAATAATGCCAACAGACACATCTGACTTAGGATAACAGAGCATTTCTAGCAGCAATGTATTGTAAAGATGATGCAGTATGACTATTTATGAGATTCTATTTCTTAAGAACAGGTCATGCTCTTAATAAAACTGTTTATTTAGATATTTTGGCCTGTTTCTGAAGTACTGGATAGATAAGATATTGAGAATGGTGTTACAGAATAAGGTTTTTTAGACTCTGCATGGGTATAGCTTACATCAGGAAACCCATTTCTGAGATCACAGGAAGGTTAGAGGAATACAGAATCCTTTGTGAGACTCACATAAAAAATATGTGAAACCAATTAAAGGGAATGGAGTGGTCTCATTTACAAGACAACTGCTGGGAGTTTGTTTTCCTAACTGATATTAAGCAACTCACATAAGATAAGTGTAAATTTTGCCAAAAGATGTTAGACTAATATTCTAAATTTACATCGGCATACATACTCTGCAAGCCACAGTGAAGTGCGCAGCAGAAGGTGCTTCAAATATTGTACTATATGTTAGAGTCTTGTCCCATTCTGATTGCATGCAGAGTGTGGAAAGATTGACAACTAAAATTTCTCTGTGCCCACATCATCATTTAGTGTACTGTTGTCTACACACTTCATACAAGAATAATATACAGGGGACTGAAGTATGTTTGTAGGCTCTACACTTAATAGGATTCTTGAAATGTAGTAAATATGCATTCAGTGAGTACCTAGGGTCTATCGTCAACCACAGGCCTACTCAGGTTTTCCAGAATTTCCGTGACGCTCTCCTGTAAGTCAAACAAATCTGTGACCTTTCATGCAGCCCTTCTCTGAATACATTTCAGTGATCTGATAGGGATTCCAGACACGTGAACAATACTCTAAGATGGGATACACCAGCGATTTTTTAAGCACCTGATTCTATTTTCCCAGTATCCTATGATTTAAGTGAAGCTTGCCATGTGCCTTACCTACTACTGAGCCTCAGTATTCATTCCATTTCATGCCCCTCCAAGTTATTACACCCAAGAATTGATACGAGTCAATTGATTCCAACAGTGACTCGTTGATGTTGCATTCACAGGAAATTACTTTCCTGCATTTTGTGAAACACACAATTTAACATTTCTATAGATTTAAAGCCAGGTGCCAATCTTTGCACCTCTCTGAAGCCTTACCAAAACATGACTGGACATTTGTGTAGCTTTTTCCATATGATAATTGATTATAGACATGTTAATGGAGCATGTTCTGACATGCCAGAATTTGTTTTCAAGAAAGAAAAAGTGCACCTGTGATGACAAGTGGGTCTACTACACAGATAACTCATTAATAAAAGCCCAACACTTTATATGTACTTTTCCCAGCCTCCATACTGAGCTGCTTTTGCTATGGAGAGATAAAGCCATAATTAACAGTAGACATTCCTCATTTTTCAAGTTGTTCTTTCACTTAATATACTGTACCTTTTTAACATTCATAGTCTTTCATCACATAATGAAATGTGAAGCTTGGCACATGCACTTGATAAGTTTGTCAGATATTTGTTATACACACACACAACTTTTTTTTAAAATTTCAATGCTATGTGAAGAGGGGAGAATGTCACATTTATATGCTTCCAAAGCTGAAAACTGTTTTGCAGTAAATATTTCATGAAAGTAACTGTTTGAAAGATATTTCTCCATAAATCAAATGCCTGTTTTATGTATTTGATAAAGTTGTAATATTCAGGTTGGTGCAAGAAACTTTGCATTTCCTTGGATGTCATACACTGAGATGAAATATGTAATTATAAAATAAAATGACCATGTAAAGAATAATATTTTCTATATTGCTGAAAGATATAAGAACAATAAGAAAAAGTGGTCTTTTTTGATGGGATTTAACAGCCCATAACTACAGAGCAATGACAAATGAAAGAAAAGTACAAGAAAAAATTGAAAATGAATTACATCCTCTATCTTTCATACATGAGGACCTTCTTGTCCAGAACTGTAGTGAACGGCACTGCACTCATCTGAGAGCAAACGTCAGTTATACAAATGATGAAATTTAAAAGAGAAAGGCTTACTTGATTTTTGATATGAAGTCCATCATCCTTCATTGGCCAACACTTTGTTGGTTCTTTGAGATGTAGAAGGTGAGGGAACTAAAAATATGTTGACTTTGCCTCATGTTCTCCCTCATGTCAAAAACATAATTGCCAAGAGTCTTGAGTGTGTTCCTGACACATCAGCCGGACCTGAAGTATCAAAGCTCAAATGGGCTTGAAAGTAGTATGGTTCATTACAACACCAGTACTTCCCATTGACTATTCAGTGTTTGGATGTTTCTGATTTGTTCATGCTATTATTATTGGGCATAAAGGTGTGCACCTCCTCTGCTCGATAAAGAGATTAACTGGTTGGAACCATACCTTCTTCTAAATGTGAGTGCATTCAGCCATGTCCTTAAGTAAAACTTCACCCAAATCCGCCACTTCTGCTTTGATCTTTCACCTTTTGGCAGGCTCAGTAATGCCATTTGGAGAATTGTGCACGTTCTTTGGTTCTGACAAAGATAATCTGTCACTCTTGCCTAAACAAAGAGACTTTGCTACACCATAGCATCAAATCTCCTAAGTCCTTGACAGCTGGGAGATATTAAAGGCCAAACACTATTGATGCTTTTTAATGATGGGATGTAATTACCTGTGTACTTGAAGGCTTATGATGATGGAGACTGCCATACCATAATCACACTTACTGGAAACTGAAGCCACTTCGGTACTGAGATGAATGGATTTCACACAATGGCACATAAAATGTCTCAATATTGGTCTCTTGTACTTGCTTTACACTTTTCTACTTTTTTTGTGAGTATGAAGACCTTCTTTGTCTTCCTGTTGACATCATCTTATTTTTGTAGTTGCCTCAGATACACATGTAACTTCCACAATAGAAACAGTTGGGTGATCATGTGTACAAACAATGCATCCTTAGTTACCTCTTGCAAGGAATAAGATAAGCACTACCTCCTGCAACTAAATTCCTCATCTTTATGTAGCTGCTGTCAAAAGTCACATGAAGTTCTTGAAAAATGTTGTATTGACTCACAGCACCTGACGCCACTTGTAACAGAAACTTTTTTAGTTTTGCAGTTGAAGATAGTCGAATTTGGTAGAGAACAGTAAAAAATGTTTAACAAAAAAGTGATCTAGACTGTTTTGTTTATAAAATAAACAAATATGTAGCTATTTCCCCACAACAAAATCGCTTATGGGTATGAGATGCAAAGTGGCAATGCACCAGACTTGTTCACATATTTTTTTATTGTGTAAATTAAGAAGCAGTGAGTTCAGATTGTTATTACTTTATTCTTGCTTAGTTCTCTTCCATTCTCAGAGAATAGTGCTATGCTGAAATTACTCAGGAGTGAAAATTATTTCTAGATGGTGAAATACAGCACTCAGATGCATGTTACAATAATCACCAAGAGTCCTACAGACATGACATACAAATCTCTTAACATAATGACAGCACATTGTTTAATGTATGCTATATAAAATATGGATATATTGAAATGAGATGTTATGGTGCATGAACACAGTAATAGAAACTACCACCTGCTGGATCTGCTTTCTTCTAGCCTTACTTTGGTTCATAAAAATAACAAGTATGCTGGACAAAAATAAAAATGGTCATCCTCATGAGACACCATGCCAACACTGTGTAAAACTGCACACGACATTGATAATGACTGCTGTTTGGTAAGGAACAGAATTAACAAATTTCTTCATCCAGTACGAGATTTTCACTCTGCAGCAGAGCGTGCGCTGATATGAAACTTACTGGCAGATTGAAACTGCGAGACTCGAACTCGGGACCTTGCCTTTTGCGGGCAAGTGCTTCCCTCCAACACTAAATTGGTGATCTCTCATAATCTGTAGTTGTGTCCCATCAAATGATCCTTTCTTTTAGTCAAATTATGCAATTTTTTTTACCACCAATTTTATTCTGTACCTCCTCATTACGTGTATGATCTACTCATCTAATCTTCAGCATTCTTCTGCTGCACTGTGTTACAAAAGTTCTGGTTTCTTCTTAACTGAACTGTATCATCCAGGTTTCACTTCCATACAAGGCTACAGTACAAACAAATAACGCATTGTACTTGCACTCTGTAATGGCTGGCTGCTATATGCCATAGTGCTACACCCATTGCGCTTTTTCTTTTGTTAAACCCATCTGATCATAAACACATTACTCATACAGATGCACCAAGTCTCCAGTAACAACAAACACAGATGTTCACACATCACATATTTTACTGGTTTAACTGCACCTCATGTGCATCAATTAGTGCAAGTGGATGTTTATTGCTCTAACAAGTACAGGATCTTATACCAGCATGCAGTTTAATGTGCTGTTTTTATCTGTTAGCTTTTTATACGTAAGGCCTACCAATTGTTGTCTCACATAAAACAGTATTGTGTGCAGACAACACAACTTAAACTGTATAAGATTGCAACTGAAGATATAGTGGAGAGAAATGTGGTGCATTTCTTATGTTTATTAACTATATTGTGACAACAAACTGCAGTATGATTCAAAAGACATTAAAATATTTTCTCCTACATATTAGTTGCTATGTCATTATCGTACATGACCATAATACTGGGAAGCCAGTATTGGCATCCTCAGCCTTCTGAAGACTGTTATACAAGGAGCTAATGAATCTACCATAACTTAATAACTGTATCTCCTTTCCTCCCTACTCCCTTTCCACCCCCCCCCCCCCCCTCCTGCACAGCCACCCAATCCTGCTCTCAGCAGTCCTACCCTGCCCCTACCATGTCCTTGCACACTGCCACATGCAACACTGCATATTTTTCCATCCCTACCCTACTATTCCTCCCCCTTCCTGCCCCACGGTCTTCCTGACTCCTATCAATCCCAGCTATACTGCAGCTCACATCAGGTGCAGTTGTAGTCATGATTTGCGGGCAGTGACAGTGACCATATATGCATGGCTAGCTGTTGTGTGAATGTGTACCTGTTTTCTACATCTAAAAGGTGAAATGTTTCTAGTATTCTTTTTCACTGGAGCAGTCTGTGATCCAACACTGTCTGTGTGGTAAGTAGCCATCTATCTTTTCCATGTTGTTTTTAATTCATCCTGGGCTTTCCATTGTTTAAATAGAAAGCACTTTCATGGCACTGGAGATCAGTATTGGACGACATTCTCTGTATAGGTCTGAAGCTATTCCATTTCCCCCTGCCTCAGTAAAACTGTTGTTTGAGAAATATTACACCACTGTCTGCAAATTCAGTGGCTTTTGACTAATCACAAAAGTATTTACCAGTTTTTTATTATCTTGTTCAGTGTTTGATTTTTCAAACAAAGCTCTAAGGTTGTTAAAAAATTACATTCTTACATATACTTAGTTTTCATAGGTTTACCAGGAAAGCAGCCACTGTCAATTTTTATGTGGAGGCCTGACATCATCATCTATCAAAGCCAATAGACACAGAAACTACAGTACACAAATATCAACAAACTGCAATGTGCTGAAATATGGTGGTACTCAATGTGATATCTTGTTACACACATGAACCTTTACTTGTGGAAAACTCCACATGGATGTTTACTTCTGGAAAACTCCCATTTAATCATGTTTTGATCATGTACCTCACATGCATCACATTTTTGGAAAACTCAGGACTGAATATAAATATATAATGGGATAGGCTGAAGGAGTGTGGGAAGTTTAGGAAGAGATGGTGATGCCGGAACACACTGTAAGAGTTAATGAGGGGCTGGCAGGAGAAGAAGAAGAAGAAGAAGAAGAAGAAGAAGAAGAAGAAGAAGAAGAGGAGGAGGAGGAGGAGGAGGAGGAGGAAGAAGAAGAAGATGATAATGACAGGGATAGACTTCTACTCATCGAGTAGATGAGACACTGGAGTGAACAGATATAGGGCCTGAGAATGGTGATAATTGAGGCAGATGAAAATTTTGTTTTTAATTATTTTAATTCATTTGCTTCATACTTAAATATAGCTGAAGTTGTCATGATAATACTTGCATTTTTCCCACTAAATTATGTATTTAGAACATGGCCTGCAAAATATGAAACCACGAAGAAGAAACTGTTTACAATAATGCTTTACACCATGGCTCAATGATCCCCATGGTGGAGATGCTTGAACTGGAAAATAACACACACCATCATTTGGTTCTCAAATCACTTTCGTTTAGCACTTAAAATCTCATGTTAATAACATTATAAGGATAAAAACTTAAACACTAAGTAACACAAAGCCTTCAAAACCAGTCACACAATAATTTTTGGTACTGATGATGGGAGGTTAAAGAATCTTGAAAGTCTCTTCGGGTTTGCTGCCAGATCCTAAAATCAACTTGACTCGATATTTTGGCAATCCAACTGGTCGCCATCTTCAGGAGAGTGCTGCTTCTGCTGATGAGTCCAACTGAAAACTGACCCAAAGAGACTTTCAAGACTTATTACGCCGGGATAGCCTATGTAATCACCTCAGGTCAAAGAATAGTTTCTATTTGATCTTTGTCTCCGACAATGGTGTATTCAATTGGAGGTCATTTAAAATTAGAGTGCAGTTACTCTTGCAAACTTAACTATCAATCCTTCACCTCCTATATTAACAACTTTTCCAACAAAACAATTAACACTTTTTACACTCTAATATTACCAACAATCGATCATTGATGCTCAGCTTCCTGTCCATAACTACATCCTTACTGTCCCTCTTATTACTTGTGCCATTGATGAGCTTTGTTTTATGTTGAATAACTGTCTGGTTCTATGTCAAATGATTCTGATGAATTATTTCTTGTGCATTTCTGATGTAGACACTGTTATATGAATATTTTTCTGTTTTTGTGAAAGTAAGTTTTTCCATTGATTTTTGTGTCTGTTTTTATTTCCTTCTACTCTTTCCTGAAGAGACTCCTCAATTTGTGGCTTTCTGGAGTAGCTGTTAAAATTGACAATTTAGCTCTTTTGCTTCTGCTTTTCATCAAATAGGGGAAGACATTAGGATAAGACCTCATAATTTCTGTTGAAGCGATGGTTTCCCTCGTTGAGGGCACTGCACAGATCAGCAGTGTAGGAATTAGGGACTACGGGCCTTAGCCCATCCATACTAGTTTAAATGTTCTCACTATGTTTTTCATTATACGAAGAAGCCCCAGTACTTTCCACAGGGACATGTTACTGTCACCCCATGAGCTACAATATGAACTCAGAAATTCATCCCCAGTGAAAATATTTTCACTCAAGATGAAAGCTTTGCAAATTTCACATTGGTGAAAGCTAGGGGATAAGCCTTAACTAGAAACAAATTATGCTATTAAATAACTAGTAATTGCCTAAAGGCAAATATTTGTAACAATAGTTCTATAAAACTGATTATGTGAGAAAAAAAATCTCTTGTCTACAAAATGTATCTTTGAATGTAACTTTAGCACAAGAACAGTCAAGCCACAGCTTGACCATCCCCAACCTGAGTGTCGCAAGTATCCTCATCTTTAACATTTTTGTTCGAGTGGCTAGTTCTGTGTTATGTATGCAACTAATCAAACTGTCGTAGCACAAAAATAAGGTTCGAACTGCAATGGTTTCTATCAGTAAGTATTTTTATTTAAACATAAGCTGCACCAAACAAAAATTGGAATCCATTTATCTTTCTATTTAAAGCAGAAGTGACAAACAGTAAATGTGCACCACAACTCTACGAATTTGTCATCTTTCTTTTTCTCACTGGATGATTCCAATAATAAAACACTAAAAACATGGGTGTCTGCAGAAGTTCTGCAAAGTGGCGGCAAAATTTCAAATTTGTGTTTTGAAATAACTGATTTGATAGGTCTGAAAGCGTGTCACGCCTAAGTACATAGAACTTACTGTTTCTCAAAAAGATTGATAGTTATCTATTTGTTACTTTTTGACAATGGAAACTCCAAGTAGAACAGTCAACAATATAAGGACAAGGATAGATTCCTATTCATTGCAAAGACAAGCTGCTGACAGGCACAACGGAAAGACTAATACACATTTAACTGTTGGCCAAAGTTTTCTCCACAAAAGAAAATACACACACAATTACACAAGCAATCACAACCTGTGCACCCATCTACATCTACATGGATACTCTACAAATCACATTTAAATGCCTGGCAGAGGGTTCATTGAACAACCTTCACAATTCTCTATTATTCCCATGACCGACATCTCTGGCAGCATGGATCAGAATGCAACTGTCACACTGAACGAAAACAGCAATATGGAGTGGGGCGGGGAAGGGATAACAGGGTATGAGTGTGAGTTGAGAAGAGTGCTGCATGGCGGAGGATACAAGGACAAGATGGAGGCACGACAACACAGCTAGGTCCAGCTTCAGGACGCTGTGCAGCTGCGAGGGGGGGGGGGGGAGGGGTATAGGATGGGGGGAATGGGAAACAGAAGTGGAAATGAGCAAGGAATGGGAAAGACAGACGGTGCAAAGGCAGAGGGGGGCACAAAATGAGTATGAGGGAACGTGAACAGGAATGAGATGATAGGATAGGGAGGATGTAAACTGTTGGGCAGACAGTGTGGGGACAGTGGTTACCCTATGTTGAGGCTGGAATAACTTTGGGAGTGGTGAATGTGTTGTAAGGATAGCTCTCATTTGCAAATTTCAGAAAAGTTGGCAGTGGAGGGAAGGTTCCAGCTGGCCTGGGTTGTGAAGCACCCGTTGAAATCATGCATGTAATGTTCAGCTGCATGTTTTGTTGCAGGGTGGTCCACCCTGCTCTTCACCACAGTTTGGTGATGGTCATTCATCCTGATGGAAAGCTGGTTCGTAGTCATACCAATACAAAAAGCTGTGCAATGATTGCAGCACAGCTGGTAAATGACATGGCTGTTTTCACAGGTGGCCTGACCCCTGATGGGGTAGGATAAACCTGTGACAGGACTGGAATAAGAAGTGCTGGGTCGGTGGATTGGTCAGGGCTTGGACCTGGGTATTCCACAACAATACGGTCCCTGTAGTGAGGAGTTTGGGCTGGGACTGGCACAGAGACTGACTAGGATGTTGTGGAGGTTTGTTGGGTGATGTAACACCACTTTAAGAGGGGTGGGAAGGATCTTGGGTAATCAAAGCCCTCTTGAAGAATGTGGTTCAGTTGTTCCAGTATGGGGTGCCACTGAGTGATGAAGGGCTTTGATGCCCTGAAATGAGACACATCTTAACCAGCATTTTCAATGTGCCTGTCTGAAACTCAACATGTCATCTTGATGGCGAGCAGCATAACTATTCTCTTCCTAATATTCTTAGTATTTTTAAGGTAGATTACTTTGGTACCTAAATGGTAAGAATATTTCAAAAGTACATTCAAAGTAAATCTTTTTATGTAATTAAAATGAATAGGGATGCCATGTCCTCAGATAATTAAATCCAAGGCATCCAATGGCCTAGTCATGTGACCTTGGGACAGATGACTGGCACGTATACTGCTGCAATATTTCTGTCTTCAGAATTAGTGGCAGAATCTGTGTGCCAGGGTGTCACAGACTAGCTCCTGTCTGAAGCTTTATAGGACCTAAACAAGGAAGTGACAGAAAAAGATTGAAGACTTTATTTTGGCACGGTTTGGTGTGAAGGCTTGTACCATCTTGACAGCAGATGCAACCATAATTTCCTGTCAACTAAGAAAACCCAATATATACAACTGGTGCCAAGGCTGCAAAATTCATGTCATCACTTGCAATGTTAAATCTGCAGTTCAGTGGAACTACAAACGACTGCAAGAAATTTGAGCAAATTATGTAATAAATAAGGAGGCTGTATCCAGACCCCAGGTGGGGGCAGGTGTCCCTTCTTAACCACCTTACAGATGCCTGTAACTGAAATCCTGGCACAATCATATCTCTATTGCGGTTGCAAACACAGACTAACACTACATTTTTATCTCTTTAATCTTAAAATGAAGTGTCAATAGGGGCCTACAGCTTCTCACTTAGAATATATGACCTAGCAGTGCCACTATTTCCATCTTGAAAGATATGAAACAAGTCAAGACTTACATGTACTGATGAAAGTAGCTACCTGAAAGTAATTTAATGAAGGGTATTAACAAGTGACTATTGTTAAATCACTATAATCTATATGTGGGTAAAGTAATATGACTTTAAAAGAGAGTGAATGCATGCTTTCTCAGATGCACTTATGAATGTTTCTCCGAAAATCATCTAAGTACTACATTCATTTCAAAGTGATGTTTGAACAAGCTTCCTGTTTGTCAACATGGCCAAAAATATTTCCACAGATTTAAAAGCAGTCCTTTTTAACATTAGAGTTTAGGATGTTCATTTACTGTTTAATAATTCTGTCTTTCTAGAAGATATACTTTCAAAGAAAAGATACTACAGTTTTTCAAAATGTAACAAACATTACTGACACTGGAAATTAATTCTATTTTCCTGTACATATCACGTAAATCCATAAAGACAGAGCATTACACAACTACACTTTTACTGTGTGTAATGCACCAGCAGAATCTGTGAATATTTATTATTGGTTATAATAGAGGGAAACATTAAACGTGGGGAAAAAAAAAAATCTAAAAACAAAGATGATGTGACTTACCAAACAAAAGCGCTGGCAGGTCGATAGACACACAAACATACACACAAAATTCGAGCTTTCGCAAACAGCGGTTGCTTCGTCAGGAAAGAGGGAAGGAGAGGGAAAGATGAAAGGATGTGGGTTTTAAGGGAGAGGGTAAGGAGTCATTCCAATCCCGGGAGAGGAAAGACTTACCTTAGGGGGAAAAAAGGATAGGTACACACACACACACACACACACACACACACACACACACACACACATACACATACACAGACACAAGCAGACATTTGGAAAGACATCTGCTTGTGTATGTGTATGTGCGGATGGACATGTGTGTGTGTGCGAGTGTATACCTATCCTTTATTATTGGTTATGGGTGGTGGTGGCTAGTGTTTAACATCCCGTTGACAACGAGGTCATTAGAGATGGAGCGCAAGCTCGGGTTAGGGAAGGATTGGGAAGGAAATCGGACATGCCCTTTGAAAGGAACCATCCTGGCATTTGCCTGAAACGATTTAGGGAAATCACGGAAAACCTAAATTAGGATGGCTGGAGTCGGGATTGAGCCGTCGTCCTCCCGAATGCGAGTCCAGTGTGTATTATTGGTTAGTTGGATTTAAAGTCATACTGTATATAAAACCATACAGTTTCACTAATCTTAATTGGTGTTACATTCAGAAAGAGTAAATAGCTGCAGAAGTTCCAAAAACAAATTATGTCATCTTAGAAGGCAGCATTAAACAATTCAGTACAAGGAGCAGCTGAACTTACCAATACCAAACACTGGATATGGAACATTAAAAAATGATGATGCAGGGTGTCATGACAAGTGCAAACCGAGATAGAATAATCATATTTGTGATTATGTTTATTTATGCCCGTTGAACTTTGGTGAGAGGTTTATGTTCACCAGTTTGATATAAAGGATCACAGCAAGTGGGTGGTATCAGTAATTTATACATTTCCCAATAAAAAAAACTACTGGTCAGTTAAAGACAGTAGTGAAGCTGGTAACGGGCAAGTAAATGTCCAATCCATTCTGAAGGACGGTAATAGTTACGTATTGGAACCCTCTTGTATTTTACAATATGGCATGGATGTAAACATTAGCTTTTAACACAGGTCAATTTGATACCACAACCAGACTTTTTGCTTTGGCATTCGTTGTTTTTGCAAATCTCTCAACTAGACCCTAGGCTACACTACAGACTAGTTTGTCACAACAACCAGTATTTCAGAAGTGAGACAATAAAACACTTCACTTCAACCAACAAGTGCACATTTTATGTACATACACTAAAAGGTAAGCCATGCACATAATGGGAAGAGAATAGTTTTTCTCAATCCAATAGCAGTGTTCTGCATTTTTTAAACTGTTGCTCATATCTGTAACACCAATAAGATGACATCCTGCTGCTAGTGTGCACTGGTCTTGTAAAAAGCATCATATGCTAAGAGGGTACCTCTCCAAGTACATACGCAATAATCCTCAAGAAACCACAAAAGAGGGACAGACTCTGACACACAATGCATAATATTATTGACTACTGTTTATTAAGATGCCATATAAGATTCACATGACACTGTTAATAACATGTCACTCAGAGTCACTAAAACAAGTTTTCAAAAAATGTCTCTGAGCACTATGGGACTGAACTGCAATGGTCATCAGTCCCCTAGAACTACTTAAAACCAACATAAGGATATCACACACATCCATGGCTGAGGCAGGATTCGAACCTGTGACCGTAGAGGTCTCGCGGTTGCAGACTATAGCGCCTAGAACCGCTTGGCTACTCCGGCCAGCTAAAACAGGTTTTATTCACACACACATAGGTGCAAAAAAACATATTTTCAAAACACCTAACATGTACCCTTTACCAGTTTGAATGATTAGAGTGTGAATGCATAGTAAAAATTGTTAATCATAACACAAGAAACAGCCTTCCCTATCAAAATGAATAACCAGCTGAGGAGAAACACACTTTATAGATATTTATAAACATGAAAATACTACAACTGAAAACTCTTCAAATTATGTTTTAAATTAAGCCACATGCGTAATGTTGCTATGTATAAATAATGTGTAAATTATAAATAGCTACGAAGTACATCACAACAGGTACTGATCATATAAAGGCAACACAATAAAACACAAAAAATAAGATGTATAAGACGAACAGAAAACTTGAGGAACCAAATTTTCCACTAACAACCACCACAGATCAGATAATTAAAACCTCGATCTAGAGATGCTGTCACACAGTATTCATTTAAGAGGCAGCTACAGCGAGAATGTTGCAAAGCACTCAGCACTCAGTTCTATAGTTTATACTCCTTCACAATCCAGTAGCGGTTTGAAGAAAGAGTTACACTGAATTTTCTGCTGAAAACGTTAATTATTAGGAATTACGGAAATTAGGGAAAAGCACCAATGTTTAACATCAAAATCAACGAATTCCCAGCTTGCTACCAAAGTCGATTCTGCACAATCTCACTTGATTTTTGCATGAACGCTGATAAACCATTACGCGCGGAAGTTAATCGATTCAAATAGCTTTTTGCATTACGGTTTGAACTTTGATTGCATTCTCTGATAATTCAACTTTAGCAACAGTTATCACAATATTCCTGTACATTATCGCACTGTATTTAAAAAAAAAATACTATTGTTATTTCACGCAGAAATACGACTGCTGTTATTTGGTAAACCGGCATCACACGGCGAAAAGACGATTGATATCATCCATCACCAACATTAGCTGATATATTTGGTGTTCGATGCAGTAAAGAAAAAATTGTAACGATGGCTTTATTCTTGGGTTCATAAAAATTTCGTCTGTTAAGAACACTGCATATCACCAAGCTAAATTTCTCTTGCCCACAGATCTTATTTCTCGGGTAGCTGTAAAGTGTAAACACAGGAACGTAAACAAAAAGAACTTCTGCTAACTGCTTGCTACCAACTTCACACCTGTTGCTCTGCGGAATTTACCAGTTGCCACTTACGATTTTGGTTTAACATTAGTTTTTTTCGGAATTACCCCTAAAATACTCTAAAAACCTTAGAAAAAACCCTAGATTTAGAGGGTATAATTATAATAAAAACGACGAATTATTTCACTTATTTAATAACGTAAAATACCTACAACCTAGTGCACTCCCATAAAATTGTTCATTTCTTCTATCGGACCTTTTGTCTTTCAATCATCAAGTGTCGATATGGTTCGAGTCCAATACAGCCTAAATGTGATCGTTATTTACGTGAATTTCTGATTTAGTGTCATACAATTTCATGAGTCTGTTTAAATAAGAACTCGTTTTTGAACAAGTTGCACAGAGAAGCTTCCAACATTTTCCAAACCATCTTAGGCAATACTATGGTGATTTTGATTAAAAAGAAGAATTAAAGTCATTGTTTGCAGAAACGACGTAACTCGAGTTAATAAGATTGTTCAAGATAGAATCATTAGTATTAGAAGGATCTTCAAAAACTCCTTACGTGAAAAGTAATCAGCACATCACAGTTCTGTAAGTAGTATCCTGTCGATACAAGTTTGAAGCACAGCCAACTCGTGCTAGCTGCAGAAAGTAATTTTTGTTGCTCAGGTTTCAACAAAATCTTGAAACTACTTTAATGATTCTGTTCACTTGATCTCATATGAAAGTATGCAGGTATATTACAGCACAAATCGTTTAAATTTTTTGGTAGTTTGCAGGACGCATGTAATGTCGCAAGGTGAATTAAATGGCAAGAGCACCTTATAAAGACAATCTTCAGAATTTCCTTTTTTAGTAAGGCCTGAACCGAATTCATCTCTTGCTGTTTGGAAGATGCCTTTTGCTGTGGCATGAGTTACACCGATTATATAAATAAACCTGCATTCCAAAATTTTTATCACACTTCTAAAGAATGTGATAATGACTCCTAGCTGCTTTATATAGATAGGTATGTCATTCCATCTACAGTATTATAATATTAAAATAGTCGTTCTTAATTATATCAATAACTTCTTATTTACAGGCCGAGCCTGTGAGTTGACACAAAATATTTATTCCTTTTTGCTGTCCCTGATGCACAACTAAGATTTTAGACTCCAGAAACCAGTTTCACATTAGTGCCACAAATCATGGTCTAATGAAATAGTTCATATTTTCAAGAAATCCGCAAACTTTTAATTCCATTTGTAACACCTTATTGGTATGAGGCTGATTTTTGCTTTAAATTGTTGACATTTTTCCACATTTTGACACAACAGCCATATATTTAGAATATTTGGCACCTTTTTGTATCTCAATAATTCAGACATTCCACACACACAAGATTACAATCACAGATTTTACTGTAAGCTTTCGGCTAACCTCTTCAGCCAAGGATGGTCCAACCAAAAAGTTTCAAATTTCTTGCACACTTTTTTTCGTTATTTAATGTTGATCTTGATGATACTAAATTTTGAGATGAAGACAGTGATTGGTCATCATTTACTGCCATTTTTAATTATAATAACACTGAAATGAATAAATAATAGATAATTTTGTTACTTTTTTTCTGTAATGCAGAATTAAGACCAAACCAGCTTTACAGCAACTACAGAAGAAGTTGGTGACTTCACCAAGAAACTGATTGTTATGTGACAACTGATTCTTTTGTCCCAAGGTAGCCAATGTCAGCGACCTAACAGTTGTGGCACTCTTAATTGCAAGGTGTTAGAACAGCTTTGTTTTTAGCTCATATTTCTTCCTACAAATAACTTCCACATTTGGAGATAAGAGTCTGATTAACGATATTCAAGAATCCATGTGTGTTATTTTTCGGATACCATCTTATGAGTATGAGGTGCACATGGCTGTAAGTTATCACTCTAGAACACAAACACGACAACACTAACAGCACAGTTCCATGGCCTGGTGTATGAACCTGAATACCCAAATTTAAAAAAGTGTTGATATAATTGAGTGACTGCTAATGCCATCTGTTATCATTACTGGAACTCAGATTTGTTTCCATTTTCACATTATGGAGGCCACTAATGGTAGTCTGTATTTCTAACTAAGATAACTCCCAGGAAATTGCTGAACAAAATAACAAGAGATTTAAATTTTGACTTTTCAGTGTTAGCGGAGTCAAATGAAGCAGTTAACATAATTTGGATTTAAAAAGATTTTATGTTATTAATAGGCTAAACATACCAAGATATTTATTGTGAAATCCACTGATTCAATTCCCATAACAGGAGGTGTGTACCACTTCAATCAGCAGAGGCAAAAGATAATAAATTAATGAAATTTAAACATTAATCTTGCTAAACTTATGCTTTACATATTAATTTCAGGTGAGACAACATCTAAAGAAAGAGGATATGTAGCCTAATTGTAGCTGTACAAAACATTATAATTTGTAAACAAGCACTAGCCAGTGTTCTTGGAATTAAAATAGTAAAAATTAATTTTACAACTGATATGATGAAAGTGAATAGAACCCCAACAGAAGACAAGAGGGGGAAACACCAATCATGACCAAACAAGGTATCTGAAGAATGGAGGAATATTATTCAAGATTTGACTAACAGAACACCCAAATATAAGAGTCATTACACAAGGAGACATAATCCTAATAGAAAATACCTGTGTCTATAACACTCTGGAAGAAAGCTATATGACTTTTATATGGAGAGCTGTACTGGCAACACACATGAACCAACAACACACACCTTATTCAGACACATTTCGATAAACATAATTTAATTCACCTTTTGGTGAATCCAGTCTCGATGCATATAAGCAGCGTGATGTTCTAAAATGGCTGTAAGACATCCTAAATCAGAAAAAGAGAAAAGGAACAGCCTAAGAGATAAAGAGCTGCACCTTCGGGAAACTGAAAAAACCCAAGTATAAATGAAAATAGTTTTTGAGAATGCCACTGGAAGTGAAACACTTTACACAATAGCATGTGATATGCAGCAAAGTCTACTAACTCCACACATGTGCAGTGATGAAATTTCTTCCAGACAGTTGTGGAGTCCTTGATTCTACAGGAATATCTGACATGCATACGTGGTCAGAGGGTACTGTTGATCAGGGATCACAAAAAGCGCTATCATGTTTATATTCATATCTAAAAGAATTAGAAGGGTTAACAGAAGCTAAACACTTGATCGCTTGGTCAGACTCATGTGGAGGCCAAAACAAAAATATGAATATGATATCTTTTTGGTACTATGTTTTTCAAGTATGGTAGTCATTCCATACAGCAAAACACAAATTTTCTGTATCTGGGCATACATTTTTATCTTGTGACCATGACATACAAATTACAGAAGAGAAGGAATGGAAAATCCCTGCTTTATATTCACCAGAAGGTTGGTACACATTAACAGAAATTTGCAAGAAGGAAGAGCATTTTCATGTGAAACAGATGGCCCAGGATGACTTTGCGTCCATTGAAAATTCGAAAACTATCTAATATTTAGGAAGAAAGACACTGATAACAACACCGAGAATACAAAAGGCTGCATGCATCATGATTACCAAACGCTTACCAGGAAAACACTGCTCTGCATATTCACACAATCCACAAATAGAAGAATACAAAGAAGTAAACATTGCAAACAAAGGCAAGATACCCACAATGTTCCTCTCCACCAGAACACCTACCAATCAAGAAAACTAAGCTGAACGACCTAAGGAAACTGTGCCCATTTTTAGCCGATGAACATTGAAAATTTTATGCTGGGCTGAGGAGCAAAATGCCAACGCCATACAAACTGCGTGGTAGACAAGCAAGAGATCAACAAACACAAGAGCAGCAGCAACAATGACAACACTCTCATAATGAAAATGTGTCAATAAAATCATGAGATGATGGGAAAATACGTTTTTGTGGTTCATCAGCTTCATGCAGTGAAACAAGTAAATTTTGTTTGGTGTTTTACCTGATTTTTACTTTTTGACACAAAAAAGTTAGTGTACTGTCAAAAATTTGTTGATAATTAGTTTATAAATTTGTGGGTAATTAGTTTATATTGTTAACTCTGAAAAGACAAATATAAATAACATATAATTTAATGATAACCTGTATAATTTTACCAGTTTTCGTTTTATTAAACATCTCAAAAGTAACATTGTGTCTGTTATCACTTTCACGCACCAACCCACAGAATTAATATAGCAATCTAAAATTAGATGTATTACATTCAATAGGAATTCGAGGAAAACCCATGTAATAAATCAGTGAGGTCATAGAGCAAAGCAGTATGCTGAGTGGCACCTACTGTAAAGAATATAGGTTACCACTTTAAGTTCAATTTTATCCCAGATGTTCCTAAACCCTAGTCGAAATGAAATAGCTTCAAACAACACAAGATGTATGACATTTCGCCCTAAAAAGGTCAAAATTCCCCAAAGTGGAAAAACTAGAATTGACTTTGACTTCACAATAAATATTCTTGAAACTTGAAGAACTTTGAAGAATAACAGCAATGCAATTGTTACCACAGAACAGGAAATACGATATGTAACCAAAGAATGACAGCAGTGCTCCAAGTGGTCTAGCAGTGAACTTGGAATACTAGAAAATATGGCGCAAAAATCCGAATTTTAATTCGAAATAAACGATTCAGATGATCATATTTTTCATTTATTCTTCAATGGTGGGCCTCATAGTCTAGTAGTAAAGCACATACCTGGAAACTGACAGGCTTTTGTGAACTTTCAAAATATCATGTCTGAGAAATCTCTATATATGTTTCATATGTTTATTTATTAGCTGTTGAGCATGTTTACCATACAGTTGGCTTCATCAAAATACATTTTACATATTTCATAAAAATATAGTTGTTAGTAATTTTTACATTATACATTATGCATACATATTCATACAACTTATTAGTAATTAGTAATTTTTACATTTTACTCACATCATCATTATACAAATGCATATAAATATGTAAACGTTTTACTAATCAGACAGTTTCAGCAATACTCATTATACAGTTTACATTCAAGAATTCATTATACAGTTTTACACATTTAGTTAATGATAGTTACATTATTTCATTGTTTATACATTCCTTCCAAATTACTTCCATGATATTCTTCAATTGAGTAGTATGCTTTATTTTTGAGGCATGTGTCTTATACCTCCCTAAATTTAAAGAGGGTGTGGGTTTTAATGGATTGTGGCAGTTCATTATATAATTCATTTCTGATTGTTGTGTGTCAGTGACAGCCCAGAATATGGTATGTCAAGCATGCAGTTGTGTCAAGTTCTGTCCAAATGTAAATTCATTCTCTATGTAAGTTGTTGTATATTTTCTTTTACGTATATTAAGTAGTTACACATAAAGAGACTTGGGAGTGTCATTATGTTGAATATATTGAAGTGCTCCTTACAGGTTTCTCTTGGACCCAATCCTTGTATACATCTAATTGCTTTTTTTGCCATTTGAATACACAGTTTGTGCCTGGTGAATTACCCCATAACAGGATATTGTACTGTAGCTGTGACTGAAAGAGTGCATAGTAGCAAGCATCAATAAACTTTTACTGGCAGAATATCTTAGTTTATACAGCAGGAATATTGCACGTGCAAGTTTGTCTGTCAGATAGCTTATATGGTCATCCCATGAGAGCCTTTGGTATATTTTTAGTCCCAATAGTTTGACACTGTGATTCTCTGCTTTCTGTACCTCCCGATTAAAATAAATTTCCTCTGTTTTTGTGTTGTTTATACGTAACTGGTTAGCAAGACTCCACAACCTACATTTTTTAAAGAGTTCATTATTTCTGTTTACCACCTCTTACATACTCTCACCTGTGGAGATCATGGTCATATCATCAGCATATAAAACATTTTTGCAGGCTCTATAGTTTGAGAACCATAAACACAGATAATAAAGAGGAAGGGTCCAAGAACAGAAGCCTGTGGAATACCTCTATTAATTTCCATTATCTCTGTGCTTTCATTGTTCACATACACTGTTGCCTGTTATTTAGGTATGACCAATCAAATTAAGTGGTTTGTCTGCAATACCATAATATTCTATTTTTTTTAACAATTATCTCTTGTGATACTAAATCAAATGCTTTGCTTAAGTCTATGAGTGTTCCACAGGTGGTCAGTTTCCTTTCAAAAGTGTTTAGGATTTCAGTTATCAGGCTTTTAATGGCTTTTATAGTTGACTGATTACTTCTAAATCAAATTGGCTGTCATTAAGTAATTTATTGTTCTCAAAATACACGTAAATCTGTGTGTGTGAGCAGCTCTCTATCATTTTAGCCAGTATAGGAACAACTGATATTGGTCTGTAGTTATCTGGCATTGGTCTGTCACCCTTTTTGTATATGCGAAGTGTAACAGTAATTTTACGGCAACCAGGGAAAATGCCGTTATGAAGGATTTTATTTGCAAGGTAGAGTAGAGGAGTTCTAATTTCCTTAATTATAGACTTTACTACAAAGTTACTGAATCGATACTAGTCTTCTGTTCTAGAGTTGTTAAACCTGTTTAGAGAGTTATTTATATCTGTAGCAGTTGTTCTACCCCAGTTAAATCTTTTCTTTGTTTTATTCTGGGATTGTATCAGTTAAATCGTGATTTTCTAGTACATGGGCATTTACTGAATTTATGAAGTGTTTGTTGAGAATGTTGCAATTAATTGGGTTACTGATTCCTTCTTTTCCCATGTTTATCTCACTTTTAACTATGTTCCAGGCAGCTTTACATTTGTTTTTGGAATTTAAAGTATACTCCTCATTTGCTTTCATTTTCGCTGCTTTCATTTCAGTTTTGTATATTTTTCTTAAGTTTATATATCTATTCTTGTTTTCTGATTGCCTTCAATTTTGTCCTACAGTATGAGTAGAAGGATTCTAATTTTATTGAGGCACAGGGTGTATCATTCTTTTGTGTGTTGTGATTTAGGCATATTGCTACAGTTACATCTCTAAGTAATAAGAGAACAGTTACTGTCTAATGTACTTTTTATATTGGGTATGAATACAGAAAAGCTTTCATTTATATCTTTGTCAATGGTTAGTAGTCTAGCCCATTCTATTCTACTCAGTTCATTTCTCATTTCTTCAACATCCTCTTCCTTGATAGCTCTATATGTAGTTAGCATCCTGGTATCATCAAGTGTCAGATTTCCAATTTTGAGCCATGTGCCATCATGGGCAGATACTCCTAATTTGATGGTATCCCACTCTACTTGATTCCTGCATACACTGCTAATTATATGGTCGAGGCATGCCTCCATTCTGGTAGGTTTTTCATTCAAGCAGTCGTAATTTATTGATCTTAAGATATGTAGGATGTATGCCACAGTTTTTCTCTTTACTCTTACATCTATATTAATGTGTCATGTGATAAATGTTTTATACTGCTTGTATTTGGTAGTCAGTAAGATTAATTCAAAGAGTTTTTCTGTGCATATCTCGTCATCAGAAGCTGGTGGTTGCTAAACTGTTGCAATAATGAGTTTCTGAGTGTGTATAACCAAGGCAGATGCTTCGAATAGTCCTTGAACAGACAGGCTCGTGAAGTCTATGATTGAATATTTTAGATTCAAGTTTTTGTTGATATAAATGGACAATCCACCATGGGCATTATTTGATCTACAGTAGCTTGTTGCCAATGAGTATCCAAATGGTACAAATAGGCTTATTTCCTCACTTTTAATCCAATGTTCGATCGCATACAGAATGCCACACTGAATTTTTGTTTCCATGCCTCTTCCAAAACCATCACAGTATATTCTGATGTATGTTGTCTTTTCTCTTGGTATTTCTTAACTCTGTGATCCATCTTGTTCTTTATCTGTTGCATTTGATTCATTGTTTCTTTTATTCAATTTCATAGGAGGCATAATCAAATCTGGGTTGCTATAAGATTTCTTCTATGGTTTTTATTTGATGATTTAAATATATCTGCACTATTTGTGCCACAATCCATGTTGTACTGCTTCGTGTGTTTGGCTTCAGATGTGGTTGTGTGAATTTCATTATCTTCAGGTCAATTATAATCAGGTATGTTACATATTTTAGGCCTAATAGTTCTCGACCTACATTCATCACAGTTCCAGTTTTTTATGGTTGTCTCCTCTCCCTTTAGTGAAGAATCTACTTTTCCACATCGAAAATTAAATACGTTTCCACATTCTGTGCACTCAACACCACTTCTTAAAGTTTTCTGGTATTTTCGACAATGTTCATTGGTGCTGCCACCTGTATTTTTGCTAGTCAAATATTCTATTTTCTGTTGTTTAAGTTCATCACTTAAATGGGAAGAAGTCCCATTTTCTTTCAAATGTTCAGTCTTAGTCGTTGGTGCTGCACACACAAGTTCAGCTATGTATCTTCCTGTGTTTGTGCTTCTTCTTTTATCAACTTTTTTAACAATATAGCACGCCAGACAAGTATCATCACAATAAGTACTGATTTTTCGCACACTATGCACTTTCCATCGTAATTTTTAATTTTACTTATAACGTTATTGCACTCATTATTTTCATTTGGCGCCATATCAAAAACAAAGATTAATGTGTTATAACTAGGGTTCACAGTCATGTGAAATTTGGTAAGTGACGTTGTGGTCCCCTTTTCACTGTAAAATTATTTATTTGTAAAATACAATATTGCAGTTTTGGAAGTGTGGCAGACATCAGCTGGAAATAATCGCGTTTTAATGCATGTCAGAACCAAAAAAAATAATGTAACACGACATGATATGGAAGATGGTTTCATGCATTGTGTTCCTGTTGTACATTCTTGGGTGTATTGAACTGTAAGTATATTTGCATTGTAAGTATATTTGTTTCTGCCTACAAATACATGTGTGGGCTGATTGATTGAATTTTGTTGTATTGCACTTTAATTTTCTTCACATCCTGTTTTTTTACTTTCTCACTTTTGGTGGAGAGCTCCATATTAGCGTGTTTTGTCAGACTTAGTTACTGATACTACAAAGCATACTCAGTGGCATGAAGCAACAGTATTCAAATCATAATTACATACTCATTGTATTATAAGGTATAATAAAGTTGAATAGCAAGTCTGTCAAAAGCTGATAACATGGAGAAACCATTAAATGCGAGAAAATACGAAAAGTGAATGAAAACAAAAACAAAGTATAATATGAGAAAAATAGTAATAATAAATTTAAACTGAGCTATTCACACACAGATTTGTAGACAGGAACAAATATACATGACTGTACAGAACACCATACAAAAAACTGGCTTTTGTTGTATATGAAACAAAGACAAATATGGGACCATTTACTCCATCCAGTATTACAAATGTGAACAGAAACAAAGCAGAATATTAGCAACAGATTTACAATGCAGTTCAAAGAGTGTAGTACACACTAGAAGCCACAATTAGGAACGCAGTGCAATGAAACCAGATTTTATTTACTATGAGACAAAACGAATATAGCTGACTTTAAACCACCTAATAAAAAAACAAAATGATGATTTGATAAACTTGCAGTGCCCCAAGTGGCCTGACAGTGAAGCAAAGAATTCCCTGTATGAGTTACAACCTGCCTGATAGCTACAATGGGAAGAAACTATTTGTGAGTGTAGTGATAAAATGTCCATGTTTCTCATATGTATCATCCATACATTCTTGCAAACTTAACTGGTGTGATAGGTAAGGTATATGTTTTAAGCTCAGATATTAGCACTTTATATTAGAACATTTTATTTTTTCACTTGTTAAGTCCAAGTAGTCAGTGACAATGGAATTAAGGTTTCAAAGTTTGTAATACAGAATAGGTTTTCCATTACTCTCTCACATTTTTGTGAAAAGTTGCTGCAGAAGAGTAGGAATGAACCTCCCTTTTAATATTATTTTAGACATTTTGATTTATGACAAAGCACTGAACACAAATATGCTCCAATGATGTATGCAATAATGAGCACTTTGGCTCCAAGGAAAATTTTACATGTATGTAAAAATATGTATGCATAATAATTTGACTGCCATCTAATGTGTGTGATTTCATGTGTAACTTAATACTCATCAACAGACTGGTTTTCAGAAGATAATATGGGATAAAATTTTGTACAGAGGTTTTTTCTTAGTGACGCATTAGCTTTCAGTCCCTAAGTTGTATTGCACCTGGCTGTCAGAAATGTCTTTTCCATCACAGCTGTGGCATCAAGACTGTTCAGTGGAACACCTTTTGCCGAAAACACTTATCCAATGAGCTTCTGTTCTCACAATAGAGCATTTAATACTGGTTGATAAATTAATTAAACACCTACATTGTAGAGGAAGCACAACACAACACATATAAAACAGAACCATTTTCTAATATAAATTAGTGTTGTCTGGCATTTCTGATGATTTAATGCTCAGATTTACAGTTTTCAACACATTGTTGCACCCCAGAACGATATTCTGGGTGGATATTAGACCCTGTTAAAGTTCTCCCTGAACAGTGGCAGAGCCCAAAGAGGAAGTCAAGGCAAGTGAGTGTGCAATAACTACATTGGAATATTAATATGGAAGACAGCCGATGTTGCTTGTACTGAGCTGGACGACTAAGATGCAGAATAACCTCACAGAGAAGAGAGGATAACTTCACTCTGGTGACGACGCACAGTGAAGCAACACTGCCTATTTGGGACGCAATAATGGCTTTCCAGCACTCTGATGTTGCAGACAAAAACGCAGTGAAGGCCTTAAAGGTAGAGTTGTGGCACCACAATGCGTTCTAGAGTGCTGAGGAGCTCAGAAAACTAGGGCACATTCAGTCACCACCAGTCAAAGATAACGTCATTGGCATAGTCCGACAAGTACAAACACTCTGACTTGTACATCCAGGTTCTCAGTGTTGCACCTAACCAGTTCTGAGGCAGAAAATGCGATGCCCCATCTACAGTGTGCTGAGGTTAAACATATTCTCAGTTCGTATATAGTAAACTTTTTTTAGACTGAGAAGCTTATGTCCACGAATCAGCATGGTTTTAGTAAGTATCGCTAATGCGAAACTCAGCCTGCCCTTTTCTCACATGATATAGTGAGATCTATGATTGAAAGGAAACAGGCAGTTTCCATATTTTTGGATTTCCAGAAAGCATTTGACAAGGTGCTCCACTGCAGACTGTTAACAAAGGTACGAGCATATTGAATAAGTTCACAGGTGTGTGAGTAGCTCAAAGACTTTTAAATAATCGAACTCTGGCAGTGAGGATGGGCAGCAATCTGTACTTTATGCTGATAATGGCATGGTGTACGGTAAGGTGTCAAAATTGAGTGACTTTATAAGATACAAAATTCCCAGCAGGTGTGATGAACAGCAGCTAACCCTAAATGTGGAAAAATATAAGCTAATGCAGATGAGTACAAAGATCAAACCTGTGACGTTCGGATACAGGATTACTAGTGTCCTGCATGAGACAGTCAAGTCGTTTAACGTTGCATAGCGATATGAGGTGGAGGGAGATGTGAGAACAGTGGTAGGGAAGGCGAATGGTCGACTTCGGTTTACTGGGAGAATTTTAGGTAAGTGTAGTTCACCTGTAAAGGAGACTGCGTACTGGACGCTGGTGCGACCAATTCTTGAGTACTGCTCGAGTGTTTGGTACCTCTGTCAGGTCGGATTGGAATAAGATATCGAAGCAGTTCAGAGGTCAGCTGCTAGATTTGTTACCAGTAGGTTCAAACAACACGTTAAGTGTTACGGAAATTCTTTGGGAATTCAAACGGAAATCCGTGGAGGGAAGGCAATGTTCTTTTTGAGAAACACTACTGAGAAAATTTAGATAACCAGAATTTGAAGCTGAATGACGAACGATTCTACTGCCGTCCAAACACATTGCGCGTAAAGACGACGAAGAGAGGATACGAGAAATTAGGACTCATTCGGAGGCATATAGTCAGGAAAGGAAATGACTAGTAGCGGTACAGAGTACCCTCCGCCACGCACCGTACAGTGGCTGTGGAGTATCTGTGTACTGTAGATTTAGATGTAGATCCACTAGACAGAAACAAGGCAAAATAAACAAAAACATGGTACGGAACAACTGAATGCGAAAGAGCAAGAAGTGTGCTCACACATATGAAAAGTTTGGCACACCTGACTGAAGAGAAAGTAGCAAGTATTTGTAAGTCACACAAAGCACTGTCTGTAACAGAAACAGGACTGTAAAGCACCAGGTATGCAATGACTGCTAGCAACTCAGAAGCAACCAATGAGCCGCAATATCCGGGAACATAACGATTTACATACATCATCTGGTGCAGCGCGGGGTAGCCGTGCGGCGTAGGTTGTCTTGTCACAGCCAGCGCGACTCCCCCCGCAAGAGTTTCGAGTCCTCCCTCGGGCAATGGTGTGTGTGTTGTCCTTAGTGTAAGTTAGTTTAAGTTATATTAAGTAGTGTGTAAGCTTAGGGAGCAATGACCTCAGCAGTTTGGTTCCATAAGACCATACCACAAATTTCCAAATTTTTCCGTCGTCTGGTAAGCCCCAGACACAATAACAACAATAACAACTTTTCGACTCCCGACTATGGAGTGGAACATGAAAATTAACCGCGTGGAGCGCAGACGAACGTAGAGATGGAGGCTATCTGGTTATAAACAAAGACACTGGGAACGAATCCTTGAAACAAAAAATCCTCATTGTCACTGTTACATACCTTTGGAGATACCGCATGCTGCTAATGAATAGATGCCAAAGAACAATATATAGCTTTAATAACAAAACGCCTCAAGCAAGTTCAGTGCAAAGCAGCATCCTAATTAAGACAACTAAAAGTTCGTTTTGGTCTGATAAGAGTTTGACATCATACGCTGTACACGGGGTAGTCCCTACACATCAGAGTACACTGTCTGTCCTAGCAGAGTGACACAGACATAGCTAGGCAACGTTTGTACATGGATGTAGTCCTCTCGCTGATGCATTCACGATGTCTCAGCAGTTAGGACGTGATATGCAAGGGCATAGGTTCTGACTGGAGGGCACTGCAGACTCGGCGAATGGAACTCTGATTGTGAGGCCTGCATTAAGCCCAGAGAATTGTAAACAGTGAACTTCCTATGTCGACCGTTTGGCAAGTGACTGGGCGAGGTCCTACAAAGCCATCCAGCAGAAGCATACCAGCAAATGTGATAGTGGCATGTGACTCGCAGAGGCGAAGTAGTGCTGATAACAGCAGAGCTACATATGATGAACACAGTGCCACCAGGTACCATAGCGGCCGCTGGTGGCATGACGTCCTGCAACCCTGGAAGGGTTGCAGCCCATTGTACAGTACTATGTGGATGGCAGGTGCGCCACAGGCACCAGCCAAGGTTAAAGAAGATAACTGAATCACTGACTTCAGACCCCAAGGTATTAAAACGGGCTAACCCTAGAATGTTTGTAGGCCTCATCGCATCATCTGCAAGGAGGCATGCTATGAATGAGGCTGCCTGGTACAGGGCTTGCTCAGTAAAGTGGACCTTGACTGAGATATTGTCATTGCTGTAACATTTGCGTTGTTTGGAGAATGCTTGGAGTGGAGGAGAGGCCAGGTGCCAATGAGTTTCCCAATTGACAGTGGTCGTTGATAAGCTTGTATAAATGTGGAAAACCATAGCCACAGTCAACGTTAAGATCCTATCAGATATAGGGAGAACGGCTTGGACACATAGAACTTCAGGAGGAAAAACGTCATGCACGCTTCTGACCTGGAGTCCAGAGGGTCCAGGCAAGTGCAATCCATGTTCATTTTGTGAGATTCCAGATAGCTAGGGAGAATGGATTGGACATACACTGCATCAACAGGAAAAATACCAGGCACCCATCTGCTCCAGAATATGCAGGATTCAGGTGAGAGCAATCCACATTCATTTTGAGCAATGACTAACGAACTTTCACAATGTGTCCTGTTTTCCCACAGGCTGAGCATTTGGCTAGGCAGCTGTAGATGTTAATGCTCCAAGGAACAATTACTACAGGAGGAGAGCTGTTGATGGCGTCACCTACCCATTGTGTTTTTGCCTGTTGCGAGTGATTCAGGCTTATGCAGAGGGTCAGACTGGGGCTAGATCCAACGAGTCAGGTGGATGGTAACCATATGCGAGTCACCCTGCAAGGCTGCTGGGCCTCTAATATTATTGAAAAGCCCTAAGGATGGGAAGACATGTATCCAGGGAGGGGTCCTTAAGCTTAAGCAGATCATTACAGAGTCCTCCATCAGTTGAGTCTACAAGAATCATGTCCCAAATTGAGGATCGGGTGCCACAATTGTCTGCATTGTCCAGTCTCTGGACAGCCTTGCTACCCACTCCTTATAGAATTGTCCACTGAGCTTATGGCAGCTGAAAATCATTGTTACAGACAACTTTGATGTGCATCTGAGAGTCAAAATAGTTAAGTAAGCACAACTGCAGTCGTTCATATGAAGAGTGTGTGGTGCGACCTCTGGGATGAGCTGCACAGTAAATGGTACACATCAGGGACTGCATATGTAAAAATAAATGCACATTGTTGAATATCACTTGTGGTACCAAGTGCCGTCAAATGATGTTCAAGACGAGCCAAGTAGTTTGCTCATGGCTCGACCTTTTTGTGAAATGGCTGGACTGGCAACAGTGCTGCTCAAATTCCCTTCATCGGCGAATCGATGCATGAGTGGTGGTGAGAGATGTCCAGTAGTGTCGTGGTGACGGAAACCATTTTTTCCAGCTGCAGTTCTTGAGTTTGTGACATTTATTGGAGAAACATTTAACATCTGGGTGGTAACATTTGTTGCCTCAGCCACGCCTTAACGGAAAGTTATTGCCAGTTCACTTGGAGGTTGGTAGTTACAGAAATAAAACCACTGGCTTCCTGGGACATAGCACACACAAGGAAAACTGAGTTTAAAAAAATCGTCATCTGTTGACATGTACCACACCACTGGAGGTGCAATAAGAACACAGCCAGGGTAAACAATACATAACAAGTTTATTAGTGAACATATGAAATCAAATCTCATCCTTGGAGTAAATTTTTAAATTAGCAGTCCGTTGTTAAGTCAGAGGTGCACTTAAACGGTACAGTTTCTGTTTGTTGGGCTAGAAATATCAAAGTTAATTTCTGAGCTAACTTTTGGATCGAAAAATTTAACGAGAAGAATTTCTACTATGGCCAATACCAAAGTTCACACATGTCCCCACTGCAGAGACCACAAGTGAGACTTTGATTGATAGACCACTAGAGCTGTCGGCACGTGGCTCACAGAAATCGTTAGAAACGAACTACCATGGCACAGCTCAGATTCTGGTCTAATTACTGTAGAGGTGCCAATATACAGCCAGATCTGTTTGTGGCCACATGACCTCGTGCAGGTAACTAGGTCGACAAGGTCATTGACATCTTGTGGCGATAATGCTGCTGGGCTGCTAGCCCAGCAGGCATGCAGAACCTTCTGGCTGCATTCAGTAGAGGGACACATTGGAAACGATGACTATTAGTGTCAGCAACCCAGTACACCCTTTCATAAAGCACCCTGTGTGAGGCAGTCGTTTACGGACATTAGCATCCCTGAAATGACCGACTTTGGCAATGTCCTGACTTTGGGCCTGGTGGAAGATCTTTGGGGTGAGTTAGAACATCGATTTCACATCAGTCCCTGGAGTCCTGTATCACTACGTTCTCTGGTCTCGGCTCTTGAGGAATAATGGCCTGCCATTCCTCAACCGATATTCAGACCCCCAGCCCGCGCGCTCACCTCTTCACGTGACGCGGCTGCGCTGCCGGACCATAGTGCTGGGCTACTAGAAGGCTCGTTCCGAAAGTAAAGCCTCCGATTTTTTTGTTTTTGTTTTTGTGACTTTGTAGGTCCGCGCCAGATGTCGTTGGTGTAGTGCCAATGCTTGAACCTTCCTCTTTCACTTGCAGTTGGTTCCGTTGTTTTGCGGTAGTTGGCGCCAGCAGGGGAGTGTTTCAAAATGGAGTCCGATATGGACGCGCGTATAAAACAGCGATGTGTGATTGAATTCCTCACTGCTGAAGCAATTGCGCTGACTGAGATCCACAGATGCTTGCTAAAGTTGTATGGAGAAGATACAACAGACGTGAGCAATGTGAGGCGATGGGGACGGCATTCTCCAGTTGGTGAAAAAGGTGTGCATGACAAGTCACAGCATGGTCGACCCTACACAGCTCTCATCCCTCACAATGGAGAACGTCTTGATCAACACATCTGTGCTGATCGGCGGACAACAACCAGAGAACTGTGTCCAAAGCTGAATGTTGGCTGTAATGTCTTGGAATCTATGTTGGAACACCTTGTTTATCGCAAAGTCTGTGCGAGATGGATCCAGCAGATGCTTACAGAAGAACAAAAAACTCATCGAATGGAAATTTGTTGGGATCTGCTGTACCAATATGAAGCTGAAGGTGACTATTTTCTGAATAGCACCATCACTGGAGATGAGATATGGTGTTACCACTACGATCCGGAATCCAAAAGGCAGTGCACTGAATGGCGACACCCGAATTCGCCATCAAATAAGAAATTGAAGACACAATCTTCTGCATGCAAAGTGATGTGCACAGTCTTCCGTGACAGCCAGCAGGTGGTCTTTTGGATGTCGTGGAGCCTGGAGAAACTGTCAATTCAGCAGGCTACGAGACGACACTGACTAAGCTGAAAGTCCGAATTTCCAGGGTTAAGGACAGAGAAGAAGACCAACTTCGACGTGCAACATGTTAAAACCAGGCAACACACTAGTTTTTCGACGAAGAAACTCACTGCAAAAATCCACCTGGACTGTCCTACTACATCGACTATACAGCCCGATTTACTGCCTTCAGACTTCCATATCTTTTAGCTTCTGAAAGATGGACTACCTACATGGCGAACATTTTTAGGACTCGGATGCTGTTGTCTAAGCTGTAAGGTAGTGGTTAGCTTCAACTGGTTCAGATTTTTACAGGCGTGGCGTGCAACTCTGCTTCACCATTGGCAAAAGTGCGTAACGGATGGCCGTGACTATGTGGAAAAATGACAGTCTGAAGTTGAAATATTGTTCTGTTTAGCTGTGCTGTTGTGATTTATGCACCTCCTGCGAACCAAAATCTACCTCTCTCAGTGAGAGATTTTGCAACTTTTCTATGTTAAAGCAATATATAAGATTCAATTTCTTGAAATATTAATTTCTGCTAAAATATACACATCTAATTCCTAATACTTCTCATTAGATATGTTTGCTTACACTTTGAATATCTTCAATTTAACGGAAATATTGGGTTCTTTTCGTATAGAATTCTCGGCCATTATACATGTAAACTAGATTTCGGCACACGATCATTTTCGACACGTCTAGAATCTAATTCGAAAAGTAACTGAACCTGCCCAGAGGCAGTGCTGTTTATTTTGTTCGGACAAACAAACAAACAAAAATAAGAACAAAAATTCAGGGTGTTGATGCAACTGCATAAAGTATGTACTAAATATCTAATATGCCCGAGAAGAGAATTACTCTCGTGTAAAACCATTTTTCTTTCTTCCTAAAGAGAACTGGAGTATGGCATTAAGCACAGCACTATTTGGTGTCAACGGACTGTTCAAATAAAGCGATTTCATATTTAACGACTTTTACTGCAATAACTTCAAAACATGATGTATTGGGATCGGATAAAATTGCCGACATCGTGTCTATAACGCAATAACAATTCACAAAGAAACAGTTTCGTTTATTCTGCTGCAGTAAACCAATACCAATTTCACACTCTACATAAATGAAAGCTACTTGACAGACAATATTCGACAACCGATTTAGGGAGAACATAAAACTTAGTGTGCAAAAATATTTGCAACTTATTTCTTCATTCGATTTTCTCTGATATTGGAGTTACTGTGAAGAACATTTTCAGGATGCAAATGTAACATCTTGCACTTAGAATGAAGCCTTCATTCGTTTTCTCTGATATTGGAGTTACTTGAACAACATTTTTCGGATGCAAATGTAACATCTTGCAATTAGAATGAAGCCTACAGAACCAAAAACGAGTAAACAAAGTGCATGGATGTGGAGGAAGCAATTAATGTCATTAGGGAAGGCGATAAAGTAGCCAATGTGAGGAAAGACGGCAATGAACTAAGAAGCAATATGTTACATAATACGGAATGACAGTTTCTTGACGAGTCCACCTGTAAAGATTAATAAGAAAGCCATATGCTCCTTTGGATTAAAATATGAAGTGAGACTAGAAGGTTTCAGATGTAACACGTAAGTATGTGTGTAGAAACACAGAGATCACAGTTTGTTGTCTGATCACGATTTAGATTTTACTTCAAATAAAAGGAAAACCGAGAGAAGAGACGAAACGTTTTATTATAAGAATGGGTACATGGAAGCAATACAAGCGCTTTATTTGTTGTTGAATGACGGCGGCAGACGCATCTAATGAAATTAATAATAAATCTACGCTATAGGAGGAAGATGAGTAACGCGCAGCGGATATGTTTGTCGATGTTTTGAGGCACAGTCATTAATAAAGATAATTTCGTCTGCTAAATACCGACACAGATTTCACAAAGAGTCTCTCACTTAAAAAATTAAGCCATAATAATATCTATATCTCTGTCTCCAGTAGCGAATTCCTCCACATATTTCCCTGACCCAGTGTGTTTGCCGCCATATTTTTTTAAACAAAAAGTTTTTGAACGTATGTGGGATCGATTTCTTTCATCAGAAACCTTGGACAAATTTTACTGTCGAATTGTGGTCAGATTATCTTTGTTTCACATTTCATGTGATACTTTATATGTTACGCCTACATATTTCATTATGTATTAACACTTCTTACGTAACGAGTTCTACGACACAATACACAAAGCCTTGGACAACAATAATTATTTAAAGTCATTTGTACACATGGAGCCAAACTTCCAATTTTCGAGAACAGAAAGAAGTATTTGCAAGTGGACAACGACACTCACCGGCAATGGGAAGGTAAAGTACTGTATTTTTTTCCATCCAAATACGTGTACAACGCCACATTAGGACTACTTACAATAGGTCATATTCCAGCTTCAGACACTACAAAAACAATACATAGTTTCAGAAACCTTGGACTGTTAAAATTAACAAAAAAATCTAGGAGATAGCTATAAAAATGTTAAACTGAGTGTTACGACGTAGCAGCGGGGTGTACAAGTTATAGTTACGACTCTGAGCTGCGTATGTTGACTGAAACCTACTTCCAACATAGCTGTAAATATACTACTAGAGGCTACATCAATGTCGTGTAATTTTTATTGAATTGTAAAACTTAATTTCTCAAATAGAAGTACGTAAATCAAAGGAAAATTAAGGTATGTGTTTCAAATTGTGGGGATGAAAGGTAACGTTATGGTAAGGAGTTTTAAAATTGTAGAGGTGTGCAATGCACGCCCTCTTCTGCGCCGTGCGGAGCAAGCGGACCGCGTGATGCGGTCGCGACCTCGTATCGTGAGGCAGTCTCTTGCCCAGTGTGGAGCAGTGCTGGCTGCTTTGAAGAGCTGAGGTGGCCGTCCCAGCCCACCGCTCTCAGGTCACAAACAGGTGGCGCAGCCCGGACTGCACGGTGACGTCACGGGCTCGTTTCGTCCGGGACCGCTGAAGCCGAGTGCACGACTCTAATTGAGAAACCTCACTGAAAGTGTCCCCAGAACATTTCAAGCTCTCATAAAGGCGAGGGGTGGACACGCTCCAAATTAACGTCCACTAGTAGGTGTTCAGATACTTTTGAGTAGATGGTGCATTTTTGTGGCTGTTGTGTCAACTCGCTAATTTTCCGGCATTCTACCTTCCTACACTGCCGTACAGTGACGTCGCAGATGAAAGTTATCTGTAACGTTCTGACTACTGTTTATTCTTGTTTGCAGAGGTGAGCTCTCTAACTTGGTTGGTTCTGTTAACAATCTCAAAACAGCATGTAGAAGTGGCATCAAGAAAAAAACCCTCTTTAGGGGGGGTAGGGCGTCAAACGAGCCGACTTGGAGCAGGAGAGCCACCACAGGACATTTTATTTTCTACTGTCTATAATTTTACAAATATACTCATAAAACTTTGTCAGCATGACCAGGAAGGATTCAGGATTCACACTCATAGCAGTGGAATTGCAAAAACATAACAAAATAATTTTTTTTAGATATGAAATTTCATCATTTTTTTCACTTACTGTTGGCTGCATTTGTTGCTATAGGTACATTTTTCTTCACAAGTAAGAGAGATTCTTTGATGAATTTTTCACAGCATACAAACCATACTTACAGGTGTATGAAACTTTAGAATTTTCCAAATCTATTAAAACTGTGGTAAAAATTGAGATAATTAACTACAAAATTTGATTTTTTTCTAAACATAAAGTTTAAAACGTAACAGCTCATTCATTTTTTCAGAAATTAAATAGATTTCAGAGTTTCAGACACCTGTAAATATGGTTTGTATGCTGTCCAAAATTGATCGAACAGTGTCCCTTAGTTATGAAGAAAAGTGTACCTATAGCAACAAATGCAGCCAACAGTAAGTGAAAAAATGATGAAATTCACACGTAAAGGAAATATTTTGTTATGTTTTTGAACTTCCGCTGCTACAAGTGTGAGTCCTGAATCCTTCCTGGTCATGCTGACAAAGTTTTATGAATTTACCTGTAAAAGTATAGACAGTGGAAATTAAAATGTCTTGTGCTGCCTCTCGTGCTCCATGTCGGCCCGTTTGAAGTCCTACCCCCCTTAAAGGATCTTGAAGTACAGGAAAAGAGTTCTCGTTGCTTTTTATTCCCCCCCCCCCCCCTATATTCCCTTTGTACCTACTTCTGTGTCCAGTTAGAGACCCATGTACAGGTTCCCATAACTGCCTCTGACACCAACAGCTCCCAAAATAACTAAACCAACTCTCAACACCCATCTCATAGATTAAATAACAGTGTAGTTAATAAGTTAGTGCTCTTGCAAAGTTAATGTGCTTAAAGTTGGGATTTGAACTGTGACAAATATGTTATAATAGGACTGAAAAGTCTGTGAAGTCCCTTGGTCTTGAATATTGTTTCCACTGCCTCCTGTACGCACTTTTCAGTAGATTCTGTAATGCCCATGGCGTCAGATTATACATTGGTCGGTGGCTGAGGACAGCTCGAGGTCAGATGGAGGTCAGAAGACTGTCCGACCACCACCTCAGGCGTGGGTGATTAGCAGCTTGACGAGTTGATTCCTGTCTACTGTTTGTGCAGTAAAATACAATGGGTGGAGTACTAGTGGGTGTTTCTGCAGAAAGTTATGTGCTGACCAGTGCGTGGCTGACATACACAGTGATGGCACCACCTCAAGTAACACCGTGAAGCCTTCCGTTCCATGCTATCGGCACACGGTGTCATCTAGGCTGTCCTAGACGGCTAGCAAATTTTGAAGAGAATGACCAGGGAACACAATCGTGCTGTAAATTGTTAACAGGACTGGAAGTCACCAGCAACAGAGTCTGCCCTCAGGAAGAGGAGCTGGGCAGCCAAAATGGCTCACCCTTAGCGATGTCAGAAGAGCAGCTGCACATCTCTGGATGGGTACCAGAGGCCCTCAGCGTGGAAGGTGGCAGCAGTTGTATTGCAGTGGAGTCCCCCAGCGGACGACTGGTCAAAGGTGCTTGCACTCTTCTCCTTGGTCTCCACATGGATGACAGTGCTGCATCTAACAGGTTCTAAGCCACAGTATGGGGTTCATGCTCGATGGAAAGCTCATAGACTTAGTTGATAAAAGGGGAGACAGGGATAGTGGTGGTCGCTCACGAAATATCGATATTGTTCTAGGAGATAAAAAGATGTTTTGATGATAGCACTCCATTTTCATAAAGAATGATCTACTTGTTAAACTCGATTTTTAAAAATTCTCCTCTTGTCTATTGTACCAGCATCAAAAACTTTTACACGTGTGCATCCTACAACAGCATGAGCCTCATCTTGGGATAATAACAAGGTTCGACAGTTACACCCATTTAAAGCCACATTAAATTACATCATGTATGTAAAAGTCATTAAAATACCCAATTTATTTATAATAGTATGCTACAACATCATTGTCAGCAAAACACCAAATTATGTAATGTATTGTGACGGAAAAGTGTCCAGTATTGCATCATGACATGGTCTCACACCCAGAAGAATTTCATTGACACGGGTTCTGGACATGAATGCCCACAAACTTAAATGTAATTTATTTGTTTCTTATCACACAGGTCACATTTGTAGTCATCATGCACTGTCCCAACAGTCCCATGCTAGATTGGCGCACATTCCACGAAACATGCACTCAAATCATCACCGTCAGATTAACCTCGCTTGACACACTATTTCTCCTGCGTAGGAGTCGACAGAAACTGAGTCACACTGTTTCGTTGAGGTTAGATCCTTTATCATAACCTTTCAGTTTTCATTTTAGTTTAAATTATTTTATGCCAATATTCTTTCCCCCATTCACCTTCTTTTTTTTTCATTCGTTTTTTCCTTCTGGTTTTTTTATTTCAAGTTTCCCCATCACTGGTGTAGACAAAATACGTCAAAATGATGCTTAGGTCTTCTTACTTTTGCAGTTACTTTGCCTGCCCGAGACCTGTAACCAGGAAGTGGTGAAATTAAGTTCTGTTGGCATTGCAAAACAGCCGGGCTATTCTTTTCAAACTCTAATTGAGACTCTAGACTAGGTAAAGTCAAGATTTAGATCAGTTAACAGTGGTGCCGTACTAAGTCTTGGTGAGGTGCCAAAACAACCATCAGTGGCACCTCATATGTCACAGGGAATTTTTCACGAGTGTCCTTGCGTTGCTATATTTGTTACTGGTTGGTTCGATGAATACTCCGTGAACTCGGTGAACCCTTCAAAGCACCCGTGCAGGGGTGAATGATTTCTTTCCGCGAAATGACACTGAGAAAGTTCAGAGAACCTCCATTTGCAACACACTGCAGAACGATCCTCTTGCCACCAACAAACATTTCGCATAAGGACTGCAATACAAGAGAAATCAGGGCCCCTACAGAAAGTTGTTTTTCCTCGCTGCATCTGCAAATGTAACAGGAAAAGGAATGACTAATAGTGGTACAAGGTGCCCTCCACTATGCATCATATGGTGTTTTTTGCTGTATGAATGTAGATGTAGAATAATGGTGACTGTTGAACAGTCCTTATATTTAAAGATAACGTCATGTTCTGTTTGATATACAACCATTTCTGCTTTGAAGCCTTGTTTAGTTCCTTATTGGAAATCTCTCATTAACAGTTTTCATATCCATCTGCAGTTATTCTGAAGTTCACTTAACTTTATCAATTGTTTCATGGTGATTTCTAGGCATGTGAAACAAAGATTTAAAACGTATGTCAAGAAGAGATAATGCCAACTGGGAAAGAAACTGACTGCCATTACCTCATGTCAGTTTCCTCTATTACCCCCACAGCTACCGATATGCTATTTCTGAAGCCTTCAAACAAACTAAGGAAATATTCAGCATTAAAAGCAAATGTAGTACTGGGTAGTGCAGTTACTACAATTTCTTTCACAGAGTTGTCATTTGAGCACTTGCCTTGGTGTAAAAATGGTTATTTCTTAGATGAAAATCTTTGAAATGCAACTCCACTGCTCTAGAGCTGAAGAGAATCTCCTGATATGGAGACCAGTAGTTCCCTCAATGACCAATAGGTAGTAGCACTTGCTAGAGTGCTCATGCATCTTGTAAGTTCGCCAGTTTCTGATTACCATTATTTGACTAACGCCATTATCTCAATCTACTACACACTATGGGATCAAAAGTATCCGGCCACCCCAAAAAATACGTTTTTTTCCCTATTAGGTGCACTGTACTGCCACCTACTGACAGGTATTCAATATCAGCGACCTCAGTAATCATTAGACACCGTGAGTGAGCAGAATGGGGCGCTCCACAGAACTTACAGACTTCGAACGCGGGCAGATGATTGGGTGTCACTTGTGTCATACGTCTGTACGCGAGATTTCCACACTCCTAAACATCCCTAGATCCGCTGTTTCCGATGTGATAGTGAAGTGGAAACGTGAACGGACACATACAGCACAACAGCACAGACCGACCTCGTCTGTTGACTGACAGAGACCGCCGACAGTGGAAGAGGGTAAAGAGGGCAAACATTGGACGACCGAACAGTGGGAAAACGTTGTGTGGAGTGACGAATCACGCTACACAATGCGGCGATCCGACAGCGGGGGTGGATATGGCTAATGCCCAGTGAACGTCATCTGCTAGCGTATGTAGTGACAACAGTAAAATTCGAAGGCGGTGATATTAGGGCGTGGTCGTGTTTTTCATGGAGGGGACTTGCACAACTTGTTGTTTTGCGTGGCACTATCACAGCACTGGCCTGCACTGACAGCTTAAGCACGCTCTTGCTTCCCACTGTTAAAGAGCAATTCGGGGATGGCGATTGCACCTTTCAACACGATCGAGCACCTGTTCATAACGCGCGGCCTGTGGCGGAGTGGTTACATGACAATAACATCCCTGTAATGGACTGGCCTGCACAGAGTCCTAACCTGAATCCTACAGAACAACTTTGGGATGTTTTGGAACATCGACTTCGTGCCAGGCCCCACCGACTGACATCGATACCTCTCCTCAGTGCAGCACTCCGTGAAGGATGGGCTGATGGGCTGCCATTCCCCAAGAAAGCTTCCAGCACCTGATTGAACGTATGCCTGCGACAGTGGAAGCTGTCATCATGGCTAAGGATGGGCCAACATCATATTGAATTCCAGCATTACCAATGGAGGGCGCCACCAACTTGTAAGTCATTTACAGTCAGGTGTCCGGGTACTTTCGATCAGATAGTGTAAGGCTGCATGGAGCACAGACAGAATGTGAACTAAGTTGATTAATGAGGAATCATAAAAAGACTACTTTTAGTGATTATTTTATCTTTTATTTAGAGAAGCATCTTGCTAAATATAGCAACAACTTAAACAACCGTTGCAATTCACGATCGGTAGTCCCAATGCGTGTATTACAACTGTGGATCATATGTTTTACACACTTTCTCAAATATCCCTCCTGTTCTCTATTCTGTAATGAGACAGACGGCCATGTTACACTGTTCCATTTTTGTTTCTACTGGCATTTCACACAACATTGACTCCATGTAGGAAATATATTCGACATGTACATACAGTTGGTTATATAGATGATGTCTTATTTATCTTGCACACCCGAAGTAATTTTTTCCATAGAGCGAAATAAGAAAAAGTATCAACCAAATGTTGTGTAGCTAGTTGACGTGCATTAACCAGAACGATTGCCTTTGTTATTACTTTGTTCATTACGAACATATGAAGAGCAATACGTCTTTTTCAAACAGCACACTGTATTTGTTTATTCGGTAATCCACTTCCTCGCCTCAAGATATGTTCAGAATCGTATCACAGCGTATGATTCGCAGTTCTCACTGGTGATTTAGTCAACCATCTTCAGTGTAAGATTAGTGTGAATACGTTGTAAACGAATGAAGAGGTAGAAACGCTACTTGTGATTTTAATTACTATTGTGCTTATACTGGTTGCTGGTGAGGAGTAAGTTCGCTATTAGTATTTTATTAATGATCTCATTCATAAGCAGCCATATCACAGTCATCGCAGTCGCTCAAGAAAGTTATAATTCAGCTTTACTTGTTTAATTAGAATCGGACGATGACTCTCCTTGTCCGCAGTCTCGATGGTTCGAAGCGATCTGCAATCCTGCGTAAATAAAATGTCTTGGTTTTCTTGCGTTGCGTAGTCAGTTGGGAAACCTCAGATCAAGCGGAAAGTTTGCTATGATAGAATTTAATTATACGATGAAATAATGGAGCTCTTGGATCTAATAATTGCACGTTCGTTTCCAAGTCATCGGAAGTTCCCTTCTGATTACCAACGACACGACACCTCCGTGTAAATTTTCAATTAGAGAATACACATATAATGAAATTCCTTACGCACCTTTGATGTAAATGCTCAGTATATATTTTCTTGAGTAGCACACAATATATTTTCAATCTCTTTCTTCCAGTAATCTTGATAGCAAAATTCCAATTATTCAATGCGGCTATTCGCCACGGAGAAGATCCTATAAGTCCACTCAACACACCAGAGAGAATATTAGAAAGAGTAATTATGCGCTCATGGAATAGTAATAGTACTGAACTACTTTGCGCATCGATTCTGTGAGTATATAGATGGTCCAGTAGGAAACGTAATTCAGTCATAGAATTGTGCAGAGCTAATTAGTAGAATATAAAGAGATATTACATACTCATGTTCTTCCCCTTTTTGTCCCTACAATGGATTACATTACCAGAAAACGGTATTACAGATCCTCTTTTCTGTTTCATGTTAAAATGAATGTTGTGTTTATGTGAATATATGGTATATTTTTGAACAGTTCTTAAGGAGAGGAAGTGGATTACTGATTAACAATGCAGGTTGCTATATAAAACAGACATATTGCTATTCAAATCTTCGCAATGAACAAGGCTAGAAGAAATGCTGGTTAATGTGCTCTGCGAACCAAACAACATTTACTTGTGTTGTTGGGTAGAGTCCACTTTTAGTGAAACACAAGTTTGTTTTTTAAACCAAACGTGTTTTACTGCAGTTCAGTTGTTTTTTTAATGACTGTTAAAGACTAAGAATGTTCTTTAATTTTTTGTATACAGTTTGTTTACTGTTTGAACACATTAAAGAAAATTCTTTATCTTTAACAGCCACAAATAAAAGCCCACTGAAGATACTGCAACTGCTGTGAAACATGTTTGGGTTAAAAAACAAAACTGTGTTTTGCTAAAGGCGGACCTTATACAAAAACATATGCATTGTTAAAGAAAACACGGGGAAGAAGAGCTTCGATCCCAAGACGAGCGTGTACTTGATACAGTGGTCAATGCAAAACTTGCATATTGTCGAAACTCTAGTACTGAACGTTGTGATGCAGAAATACGTTATGATATCTTTTGTGTTAGCGGAAGAGCCAACACCGTGTTACGAGTGGAGGCCTAAATGCACGTGTTTAGCTCACACAGGCTTGCGTGAGGAGGGAAGAACTATACTGACGTGAGGTCTGGAACATGACAAGGAATGAGAATTCAGAAGGCGGACGTAATTAGTATGGTAACTTTAATCCATTAATGATGAAAGTCGCTCTTGGCATTACATGATTCACAATATTATCTGTTCAAAATACATTCTTGAAGATAGTAATTATAGTAACTGAATATGGAGCCTTGCTGGGTCGTAGCAAATGACATTGCTGAAGGCTATGCTAAACTGTCGTCTCTGCAAATGAGAGCGTATGTAGACAGTGAACCATCGCTAGCAAAGTCGGCTGTACAACTGGGGCGAGTGCAAGGGAGTCTCTCTAGACTAGACCTGCCGTGTGGCGGCGCTAGGTCTGCAATCACTGATAGTGGCGACACGCGGGTCCGGCGTATACAAACGGACCGCGGCCGATTTATACTTGTGCTGTGTTTCATTACAATAGTTGTGTTGCTTCAGGATGATTCGGACAACAATAACGTACGATCAGTTTTCTTATAGTCACTGTAATAGTGGAGGGAATGGGACAGGTGGACGTCGCTGTGCGTCAAAGTGATGAACATGTTTTTAACAAGAGGGTGAGCTGAAGATTGTCACGTTAGTGGTCATCGGCGGGGTGGGGGGTGGGGTGGGGGGGGGGGGGGAAGGGAAACAGGTGTGCGAGACCGATATCTGCGTATAACAGCGAGCAGAAACATTCAGCACAATGCTACACGTGTATGGTGGGAACTCAGACAGTTACAGGATTACACGTCCAGTACACTTCTCAAGGCTCCTCTTCTAAATAGAGTTTGATGAGAGGCTTGTGTCGCAAGTGCACGATACCGCTCGCTGTGTGCCAGCCAGCTGTGGGATACTACGCTTTTTTCTGATGAGACCTCTGTCAGTCTCCATCCTTGCAACACTGATACTCGTGTGTGGATGCAACGAGAACAGTGTTTACACCATAAATGTATCGCAGACCGCCACCTTTATCAAGGCGGTTGAGTCATGTTTTGGGGTGGAATCATGTATGGCTGCAAGACACCCCTTGTGCCAACACATGGGAGGACAACTGGTATGAAGTGTCGAGATGGCACCCTTTCACGCGTTGTGGCTCCATTTGATAAACATATTGAAGCGAGATTAACGCTGGTGGATGACAGTGTTTGCTCTCATAGTTAAAATTTCTGAATACCGACCTAGAGGGGCACAAAATCAGTTGGATGGAATGGCCTCCGTGTTCTCCATATATCAACTACACTGACAACAAGTGTGCCATGCTAAAATATGCAGTTTGCAGTCCTGTCCCATCAGAGACCTTACAGGACCTCATAGAGTGTGCTGTGGAGGAATGGGACAATATTTCACAGGCTTATCTGGGCCATTTTGGTAAGGAGTATGCCTAACCACATTCAAAAGTGTCACCAATTATGAGGAGGGAAAATTGGATGATAAACAATGTGTCATGGGAAATGAAAGTTAGAAGAAACTCTTACCTTTGCAGTAGAATATTTCGTAAGATTTTGTTTTTGTTTTTTCTATTGTTTGTGTTTATCGTGTGGAAATATGTTTATATTCTTGTTTTTTTATTTTCTTACGACTGCACCTGACTCAACAAAATCAGTTTTGTTCCCTATTATGTCTATGGTTGATAAGTAATCAATATGTGACATTTATTTTGACCACTCTATAGAGGGCGTGAACAGCGTCAGACGTTATAATTGTGAAGGATATCGAGAAGCCACATACTCATGTGAGACAGCTTTATCAGCAACTGACAGAGTTTAAAAGGGCCTCATTGTTGGTCGCCATTTGGCCCTCTGGTCGAATCGTGCAACATTCCAGTTTGTCGGGTATTCAGGTATGACAGTAGCCCGATGTTGGACTCCATGCAAATGTGAGGGAAAGGTTCCGGCCTTACACGGCTGGCCATCGTAAAGGAGGATCGCTGTATTGTGATTCAAGAGCAACATTAACCTTTTTCATACTGCCTGCCATCCGAGAACAAAGAATGGAATCTTCTGTAATGTTTTGTTTTTGTTTATTTGTTTGTGTTTATCAAGTTTAACGTCGTGTGACTAGGGGATCCCATAGGGTAGACTGTTCGCCTGGTGCCAGTCTTTCGAGTTGACGCCACTTCGGCGACTTCTGTGTGGATAGGGATGAAAGGCTGATAATAAGGACAACACAACACCCAGTCGCAGAGTGGAGAAAATCTCCAACCCAGCCAGGAATCGACCCCAGACCGTTAAATACGACATTCCATCGCACTGACCACTCAGATATGAGGGGCGGACTGTTTTTAAGTGGAAATGCATTTATCTTCTTAATTTTTTATTACAAATATACCTAACAGAACAAAATCACTTTTGGTTCCTATTATGTGCAGTACTGACAATAAGGCAATATGCAACATTTGTTTTGGCCACTGTATGTTTGTTATTTTGCTTCAGGACAAAAAGTTACTTGGGACAGTCGAAGTTTATCTGTAGTGGCATTGAATATCCTATAGGTACATTACTTATGTGAAATAAAGTAACAAACCTTAGCTGCATCATGATAGCGGAATGATAAGCACCTGTGTGAGCTGTAGTCTCTGTAATTCTACACTCACGGTTTTTTTTTTGTGGATGTACGAAGGAGAAAGTAAGATATTGGTTGAGTTGTATCCTGCCTGCTTGTCAAATTTGGGGTACCAAGGAAACCTGCTTTCTCCAATTCAAACAAATCGTACTAATGAATTTTATTACAGAGAATAAATGACAGCACTTAACTTTGAAAAATACCGATGTGTCGCGAGCAACAGGCGACATGCAGAATAAACAATGTCCTTTAATATAACGATTCCAATACAAATGAAGTAATACAGTGGACGCTTGTATCTAGGTCTCTGGTCTTGATGCTTCTGTAGAACTGGGCCGCGACCAGCCGGGAGTGGCGCTTATGTTCCCTTCGCCTAGAGGCCGCAGCTGTCGCGTTGTCATTCTCGAGAGAGGCTGGTTAGCGTGCGGTTGGCTGACGTCTTCTTCACCGCCCTCTCTGCTCCAACGTTCGCGCCTGGCGTGCCGGCACAGTCTAATGTAACAGTCGCGACACTCACTGTTGTAAAAGTTGTTGCCGTTTGGCAGATGGAGCGATACTAGTGCTCCAAGCGGCAGATAAGGTGAACGTCAGACGTGTCGTAAGCATAATGTTTGTTTGCATCCATTTCCGAATTATTTGAGTTAGTTTCTTGCCTTCAAGGGTTTGTGTGGTATCAGAAGGCATATATGTTTCTAAAAATGATTGTAAAATAAGCGCAAGTATGGACAAAAATCATGAATAGAGTGGCAAGCTACAACACATTCGTGAAGAAACACTTGTGACATTGGACAGAATTGCAGCTTACCACGTTGATATCAAAAGAATATAAACATACAGATTCACATGTAAGAAGCACAGACATGTACCTCTACATGCAAAAACGATCGACAGCTCGTTTACCGTTCTGTAGGCCTACTGCGTTTGTCATTTTCGCCTGTTGCCACAAGTACGAGCTTCATCTTTATATTATTCTAAGTGGGACAAGCAACTGCCAAATAGTGGGAGAAATATGCTGAAAACATTATAATGAGCTAATTACACTACATTTCACGAAAAACCAAATATTTGAATAATTTTCAAACAATCTGTCAGTGAACAAGGTGCTGACAAAATGTCATCACACGAAAGAAGCAAGGAAAATTAAGTGACTAACAACAGAAGTGAACGAAATACATACCAAAGAAATCAGCAGCCCAAATGAGCCAACTTCTACAGTTTCTTATTTGCTTTCTTGTTGCTAGAAACTAAGTCTTGATTTCAATATTTGAGCCAGTAAACAAGTCTCACTTTCACAAATATCTTGATTAACAGCAGCTTAGTTTCTTCACAACATCCAGGAGGAAAACTTGGGACAGCCATCAACAAGTTCACATACAATTCACCACAGTTTTTCTTGTGAGAATGTCCATCAAAAACTGAAGCCATCTGATTTTCACAATCCCTCAAAAATAAACAAATATTTTCACTGCAAATAACAAAGCTTCCAAAATTGTCTTTGTAACTTTTGAAATGGCAATAAAATTTGTCATTTGCATCTAAGTCCTGACTGTTGTCTTCAAGTAGATTCCTGCACTTGACACAATTATGTAAAGAAAAAAAGTTTCTTCAAGATTTAACCAAACACATAGATACTGTTTTGTTCTCCAAGGTCTGCTGGAACTTCCACATTTGGTAGCTTTGTTGCAGAACTTGTATCACTACTGCATAACAACTGTGAGACCTTTAATGTTAGAATATATTTCATGTCCAGTATTGCCTAACCCCATTCAATTCCTTCACAATTACTGCTTGCCACATTAGAAGAATTTATCAGTTTGCTTAGTGTACAGTTGTTAAATGCAGCACAAAACTGCCTTGGAGATGGGTTGCTGCAAAAACCACCTCTGTGCCTTATAGTTGAAAAAAAGTTTTCCAATGTGTCTTGGTTAATTTTACGTTAGAATAAGTACAATTTTGTTCCAGTCAGTATCTCAGCAGCAAGCATTTCCAAAGCACATATATTGCTTAGAAGCCCCTTTACACATTTTATCCTCAGGGAGTAATCTTTTCATTCAGAGCCTACAAATTTCCAAGAGTGAATCCATGGCTTCATCACATGTAGAACATCCAGATGCTCTGAATCACTCCTAATACAGTTCCTTAGATGCGCAGGCCCTTTCACACTGTATGTATTAAAGTTTTCAAAAATGTCATTAACTTTCTGACAAAAGTCGGAAGTGCCAGGTGCAGATAATGGCATACTACCACAAAATACAAGTGTGTCAATAACAGCTGCCACTATGTGGCTTAACACACGAACTGCAGTACCCACTTTCATTTTTGAAAAAGCTGGCAGTTTGAAAGCGTTTTTAGTCAGCTTGGGAGCTAACTTGTATTTCCTTTGCAAGTCATTTGAATAGAGCTGAGAAATGTCCTTCCAAGAAGCAGTACCAACCAAACCATCATTTGATGTATGAATTATGTCATACCTAAATAGGTTGTTTCTGATGCTCTTAAACAAATGTGGGGTGTCATAGAAGAAACAGATCTTCTGCTCCTCATATACCAAACTTGGATTGTCTTGTGTAATTCCAGTCTCTTTCTCCAGTCCACAAAATTTGAACCCTGATCAGTCACACAGGTCTTCACAACCAAGCCAATTTCCTTAAGTCTTTTGACTACTTCATAAAATATAGTAGTCAAATGCATAGCTCCCACTGTTCCTTTACAAAAACAGTACAACAATGGTTGTTTGTAACATGAAAAAATGCCATTAATCATTATCACCAACACACTGTTGGCAATTTTAGCTGTGCCTGTAAACTCCAAGTCCTCAAAACCAATAACATTGTCAGAAGTGCTGCCATATGTCAAATTTGCCATTAGAGACATTTCATCCAATGACATATTCACAAGTTTATCATTATCAGAAAAACGTTGGACCTTTTGCTTTAAAAGATGGAATATATTGTCACTTATCCCACATTTTATTTGTATGCCTTCCACATAATTTTGCAATGTACGCACTGATGGAAGCATAAAACATTCTGACAAAAACCTGTATGCCTGAGTGCTGTAATATAATAAATTTAGAGCAAACAGCTTATTTTCGTCTTCCCATCTTGCAGCACGTTTCTCTTTCTGTAGCATGCTAATCTGGCGTAACAGCAAGTCAAGGGCATCTTTTTTGAAATATCGGGATCCTATAGTCTTTAACATTCGTTTGTCCTTGTTCACTTGCTCCTTCTGATACAGTTTCTGTCATTGTCTGTACGCACTTTCCATGTCCCGTAATAGTTTCGCTCGAAGTCTAGCGATTTGCACATTCTGACACTTCACACGCTTTTGTAAGACACGAACAGCTGCACTTAATCTAACCACTTCATCGTCAAAGCAGGTCTGTGTTGACGATTCACACGAATGTGGCACTGATACATGGAGAGTTCAACCGACTGCTTCTGTGTCATAGGACTGTTTTACTGCTTTAGATTGACTGTCGAATCTTTGTGGCAGTTTCCTCTTCATCGTCAGCTGAGGTGGCTTATTTGGAATGTCAAACAGTGTGGGTACTGCACTGCACACGAGTTTGTTGTTGCCTGCGTTCATGAACTGGTTTTGTTCGAAATGTAGCGAACAAAACCTAATATTATTATACAGGTACACTGGGTCTTTCTTCATGAGGTCTCACCTGCTACTAACAAGCCATTTTCTGCTCTTAAAACGAAACATTCATCATTTATACACATATAGTTTGCAAGTGAATCCTGACAATACAGTTTAGTAACATGATGGTATATACCTCTCAGGATCCTTAGGAAACCTAAACAGCTGTGGTGTCTTCTTCCTGTTGTTGGTGCAATTTATTGCGCTACAAACGCTCCCGCCAGTAAAAGCCATTGTATAAATCGAAATAAACAACCACTATTCTCTTTCACGATCGCGCCGAACTCACAATGTAGCCTACCAGCCGCTTGGGGCGCTGCTGGCGCTGTAGGCAACAAAATCGAGGCGAAGTGTCACGACTGTTATATAAGACTGTAGTGCTGGCACTTGACTTTATGCCGGAACATGTTGACTCTTCAAGGAACGTATACTCTCTGGATTTCAACAGTGGACCACTCTGTCATGCAGAATGCCTCTCTTGCAGTGACTTCCGCTGGAGTTGGCTGAGTACCTCTGTGCCACTTCCGTTCTTTCTAAATGAAACTGTAATGAAACGAACTACTCATATTTCGATCTTATGTATTTCTTCTATAAGGTCTGCCTGGTACAGTTCCCAGATTCACAATCAGTATTCATGCATAGGTCGAATGGGAGTACTGTAAGCTACCTCCTTTGTGAGTGCACTACACTTCCTGACAACTCTTCCAATGAATCTCGATCTGGCATCTGGCTTGCCTGAGAGTGTTTTTATGTCATCGTTCCACTTCAAGTCGCTTCTTAAGCAAACTCCCTTATATTAATTTAAGAATAACCCATTTGTGTCTGTCTGATAATATTGCGAGAATCGTCAGTCACTGTGTCTATAGGCAGGGAATCTAAGTTGAACCCTTGTGTAAACAAACATATGCTCTGCCATGCAGCGATCAAGCATCTGCTATCATAGGATCACAGAACGAAGGTATTTTACTCTAGCGCAAATGAAACATGCTAACATCTGAATTGTCCCTTATTTGCAATAGAGAGAGAGAGAGAGAGAGAGAGAGAGAGAGAGAGAGAGAGAGAGAGAGAGAGAGAGAGAGAGAAACTTATAAATTCTTTCTGGAATTTATATAGAGTAGCTTGAATGTGTGCAGCACCAAAAATTCCATTGATAATAATTGCAACAACTGGTGAAAACAGTTTTTTATTGGAGTCTGTCGAATTCCCCCAAAATGCCATAAAATACTAGTAAATATGTATAATACTTATTTTCTCTTTAATTACGACCCACTACCTGTTGTTACTTGCAGATAACAGACCACCTTCGCTCTTTCGACTAGTTACAACTTGCAGAGCTCTTCACCATCTCATTTGGTCTTCTTTTCGTTAGCTGGGACCCTAATCGGCGAGCAGCACCTCAGCAGCGTCCTTACTCCAAAGAAGAGCAGCGCCACAGAGAAGACGACCACCGCCACGACGAAGGCAGCGACGTCTAACAGCAGGTACTGGTACCAGGCCAGGTCCAGCGCGGCGGACCTGAGGTGCGGAGCCCCCCGGTGCCTGATGACGTACTCCACCCAGTAGACCGCCTCCTCCATCGGAGGTCGAGGTCGGTCCCGGAACAGCTGGGACACTTGGATGGCACGCTCACGATACCTAAGAAGAAAACATCCATACTGTGTTTGGTTTCCATCGCTATCATAAGCCACGTATCACCGCCACTTCAGAAGTCAGTGGTAACACAGCTTTTGCCAACCACATGCTGCATTCTTGCCGCTATTTTGATAATATTTGATCCATACATGCTTCCTCTGTTACGAACAGAAAGACAATAACGAGTTGAGTAATAAGAAAAGGAGTGAAACAGGGTCGCTGACATGTGCCTCCAAAAGAGTCGCTAGAAGTAAATACACATGACCGGTCTCATATTTAAGTGGAAGCAAATTATTTATCAAAGCACAGTTTGTCTTCTACGGTACTTGCAAACTTCAAACAATAACGTATTTACATCTGCCGTTTTTCGTGATCTGTCGAGGGCGCTTGATTATGTAGATCACGTTAATCTGTCAAAAAGCTTAGGTTTTGGTTGGAGCCTATAGCTTTACAAACAACAGGTTTAAATAATAATTAATGAAAGGAATGTAAAACGTTCTGCTGGATTATTCAAATAATGTTGGAAGCTGAGAAAAGTTTAGTGATGGGGATAAATCACGAAATGAGGCCCAAAAGGCGGAAATTCGCATCTGCTCCTATTCCCTGTATTTGTGAATGACCTTCTACTTAACATTCATGACGCAGAAAATAGATATAAAATTTTTCTTTTTAATGAAAATTCGAAACAAAACATGTGCTAACTGAAATGATACCCCTTTGCTACATCTGAATACCTTCAAAGTAACTATCAAAAGATGTGGTCCATTAGGCCAGCTGGGATGAGCATCGTTTAAATATGCACCTGGTATTCTCATTAAGTTCTCTGTCAAGCCCTTATATATAGTGAAGGTACAGTTGAAGAATCAGATACCATCTAACTCCTTGAATAGGTACCTACAACATGAATGTGGGTGAACACCACATTTTATACTTGCTGCCTAACTATTACTTTTTATGCAATGAGTACTTTCTTCCTAATTAATGAGTTGGAGCTTGTACTAGGCTTCGTCTCAATATTCTGTAGAACCCGACCCTCCAAATAAGGTGTACACACGGTCCATCGGCTCCCTGCACGTTCGTCTGTCTGAAAGGATCCATGATCACACAAAGGCCCAAAAATTTTGTGTGGCGTGGTTGGTGTCTATGAGTGTACTTGTTCTGGTATAGCCGTGCTGCCTCTCGGCTGTTTCCATCTACTTGGCCGTACGCGAACACATTCTCGGCTTGTTCCCGACACGAATGCCGAACCATTCTGCTGCTTGCATTTCGCTGTCATTCCCACAGCCTGCAACACACAAGAAACACACGGCACGCGATCAAAGGATCTGTCATTCGTCAGCATCATCTGTCGAGGGAACAAATGTCTCCACTACGATAATACTGCCTCCTCCAGCTTCTAGGCGCTCCAGTCTGGAACCGCGTGACCGCTACGGTCGCAGGTTCGAATCCTGCCTCGGGCTTGGATGTATGTGATGTCCTTAGGTTACTTACGTTTAATTAGTTCTAAGTTCTAGGCGACTGATGACCTCAGAAGTTAAGTCGCATAGTACTCAGAGCCATTTGAACCTCCAGCTTCCCCAATCTGCGTCCACATCTGGGTGCATCCACACACAACAGCTGACCTGATCTATCAAGAAACGTAATTCATTGGATCAAGTGAAAAATTGTGTCACAGAAATTGCATCGCGATTGAATACTATACACTCCATACCGACTTCTCTTCAAGAGAGTAAAGTGGCTACGGTGACCGCATCTGTCCTCTGTCAGAATCGCCTATGTCGTGGATCTCTCCATTTGCGGCCCATATCGTTGATTGAGTCCTCTCCGCTCCGATTATAAACTGTGATCCAGCTGACCCTACAGACGTCGTTTTATGCAACCCGCAGTGTTATATCTGGCCTTCATAAACCACGCGAGAGATTTTCTTATTCTCTCGCTCGAACCGCGAAAACTGTTGGTCGTACAGAAAAACCGAACAGGAGCTTTTCGTTGGAAATGTACTGTAGTTAAATTTTTCACCGGAATATGTTTTTCCTGGAGACTACAGTTTTCGAGTTATCCAACAAAAACGTACAAAAGCGACCTTCAGACACAACTCCACCTCCACACTCATCCCCCACCAGTCAGGATTTCTGGTGTGTTGTTCGTCGCTACCAAAGTACAAAACTACGCGAGAACAGGAACCATCCCAGATATTGGACCTGATTGGGCTATTACGCCACCAGCGTAGTAAGCTCTTTCGTTAACGTTACTAATTCAAACGTGCCCATGAGTGTAACGAAGGGTAAAATGAATTTTGTAAACTTTATTGTGAAATTAATTACGTCGACAATTCGATCCAAATTTATCCCTTACAAACAGAGCAGTTTTGTAGTCAGAAGGTCTGACGAACAGAATTGCGAAATTGTTCATTTTATTCCGTTAAAATTCACAAAATTGTTAGATAAAATTTACACAGACGTCAGTTTTACAGTTTGTAAGTGCTCGACTAAACGGATGGAGTATATTTTTATATACTTATAAATATTTATAAATGAAGAACAAAAATGGTCGAATGCGAGAAATAATTGGTGCAGTCGCAAATTTTTGTACGTTAAGTGGTAGGAGGGAGAGATATGAACAACATACCAGAAATCCTGAACGATAGGGGCTGAGGGTGGGAATGGTGGGGCGTTTGTGCGTTTTTCTTGACTAACTCGAAAACTACGGCCTCTTGCAAGAACGTATTCCAATACAAAATATAACTGCGGAGTGAAAATCAATAATAGGCTAAGTGCCAAAAGACTGATTCCGTGTCATTCAGTGTTTTTTGTGGTCTGATAAAAATATTTTAGTGAAAAAACCTTAACAATATTTTTAATTTATTTTCTACAATAGTCACAAAAGTATTGCAATTTTTTTTTAGTTCACTTTATTTTATCAACGTAAATAAATGTTTTATTCTGAAAAGCGGTGAACGCGGTAAATGCCATCGGGAATAGACAAAACCAGGTAAGTGCCAATGAAAGAAATCGCTAGCATATCTCAGTTTTGTTAATAACAACAGTTCACAAATACATTTTACAGATAAACTATCCTGTGATTAAATTATTCTTAATCTGTACTTTAATGTTATAGAGCACAATGCAATTTTAATTGATTAACTGTTCGTTATGGGTGAAGAATCTAATATGAGAATTAATAAGGCAAAAACAAAAGTAATGGCATGCGACAAACAAGATCAAGTGAAAGTCCAAGTTCATGTAGGCAATGAACTGCTTGAACAAGATGATAAATTTACTTATCTGGGCAGTGATATTACCAGGGATGGAAGGAGCAAGGCAGAAGTGAGAAGTAGAATAGCTCAAGCAAAGGCTGCTTTTAACAAGAAGAAAAACAAATTAACATCTAAGAGCATCAGCCTTGAAATCAGGAAAAGATTTTTGAAATCATGTGTGTGGAGTGTGGCATGCTACGGGTGTGAAACATGGACTCTCGGGACAGAGGAAGCCCAGAAGCTAAATTCTTTTGAAATGTGGTGCTGAAGACTCATGCTCAAAATAAAATGTATCGACAGGGTCACAAACGAAGTGGTTCTGGAAAGAGCAGGTGAGAAGAGAAGCATCTGGAGTTTCATTGTTAAAAGAAGAGTGCACTCAACATGCCATCTATTAAGACATAAAGGACTCCTGAAGACAATCATACAGGGATATGTCGAACGAATAAGACCAAGTGAAAGACCGCGATTGAGGTACATGGATCAAATCGTAAAAGATGTGGGATGCCACACCTATAAAGAAATGAAGAGAAAAGCTGAAACACACACAGAATGGAGACAAGCTGCCATTGTAGCTGTTGCAAACCAATCCTTGGATTGACCACTACAGAAGAAGAACTGTTCGAAAAATGTTGAGCTAGCATTTGTTCAAACGGTTCAAATGGCTCTGAGCACTATGGCACTTAACTTGTGAGGTCATCGGTCCCCTATAACTTATAACTATTTAAACCTAACTAACCTAAGGACATCACACACAGCCATGCCCGAGGCAGTATTCAAACCTGCGACTTTTGTGGTCGCGCGGTTCCAGACTGGAGCGCCTAGAACCGCTCGGCCACCCAGGCCGGCTTAGCACTTGTTGCAGAGCCTTTTTCTTTTCAGCTGACAAGTTGTTTTTGTGGTGACGGTAAAACATAGTTGTCTATTATGTCAACAGCAATCCCTTTCTTGAACATCTTGTAAGTGCTGCAGTCTTCAAGATCGTTACACATTGTTTTCATCTTCACGACGCCAGGTGCAATTCTTTTCACTTCAATCCAACTAGATTAGGAAATATTTCTTTTCGCTGTGTTAATATGTTTATCAGCTGCTTCCTTAAAGTAAAAAAGTTCCAGGCTGCAGCACTGTAACCACATAGGGATTTTTAGGTGTTCGAATTCTCCCTAAGGCTTACAAAGTTCTTAGGTACTGGACATTCTTCCAGTCTCTTGCGTTTTTCAGCCTGGGCAAAATCTCTGTCACACGCTGTGAACAGTTACAAAGCTTCGTAGCACTTAACCCGCTTCAGCCTCACCAATGGGCCTCCGCACACCGCTCACGCCATCTTCTTGGCCTTACATACGCTGCTACAGATGACCGTAGCGCTTTTCAGATAGTTGGCAGCAGCACTTGACGTGACTTCTCGGATCCACCCAAATAAAAAAAAAAATGGCACTTACTCTTTATTGATTTCCTCTCTAGAACTACATTAAATTTCACACAAAAATGTCCTGTTCATTTTCACTGTACGACTGATAGTTCGCGCGTAGCGAGCGGGAGAATATGAAAATCTAACGAGTGATTTCTGAAGGCCAGATGCAACATCGCGCGTTGCGCAAAACGACAACGGTAGGGGCTACTGAATCACCCTGAGTGTACTTTCGTTAAATCTTCACGTACGTGGAACGCCATCTGCAGCATTCTGTCTCGCGTTGCACAGTGGTGATAGTCATCAGCGTCTATCTGGCAACGGGAAATGCAGACTGCAACCTGAGATTCATTTCAGAAAATCTTCAGGAAATTGGCCAGATCTTAAAGTATGGTTCGACGGACGACAACCTTAGTGCATCGGAGATCAGAGTAACGACAATGAGGGACGGAGAGGGAGAGGGAGAAGTAGCTTCGTCACGATTTAGACACTGCCGTGAGAGTTTTCACAGAAACGCTCTACAAACTGCGATGGAAAACACTTCGAAAAAGCCGCTGTGCGGTGCAACGAACTTATTCTCACAACTCCACCAGCTACTTTCCAAAAAGAGTCCAGATAGACATTTTTTATCGCCTCATTCATTTATACTTCCTATAGACCAAGCCAGTAAAATTACACACATCTGTTATCGATACCCTACTGCCTTGCGATCGGTGTGCGTTACGCTTCCATAACATGAGTGCGACATAAAATTGCGCAGGAGGCCTGCAGCTATGAAGTAAACTTATGCCACTGTCGAATGAGTGGCTAGAATAACTGGTTACTTGCTGTTCGAAAATTCGTATTTATTGACGCGTTTCAGGAACAGCCCCTCATTAGAACAAATGCCAAAGAAAAGTACAGAGCCGTAAACACAAGCGTAATTGACGAAAGTCACTAAGAGTAATTTTACGAGAGGTGTTCGAAAGAATGCTCAAAAAGATGACATACCGGAATCAAATGTCTCCGTACATAGGCATGCGTCAGCCGTCTGTATCAGTAGTCAACTCATAGACAGATGACATTACAAAAGCTAAGCAACAGAAACTACCACCAGATGGCGGGCATATATAAGAACAGTGGAGCTATTTGTGTCCTCAGAAATAACCACTTGATATTGAAACCACAACGGGCAGAACAGGTACAAAGATCTAAATGCAAACTTAAAAATATATCATAAAAACAAGAGTACACACAACACTGCATTAGCGCATAGAAGAAACTTTTTTTTAAGTCGTCAGTCTTCTGATTGGTCTGATGCGCCCCCCGATATCCTGTGCCAACCTCTTTTACCTCAGAGTGTCACTTACGACGTATGTCCTCCATTATTTGCTGTATGCATTCCAGTCTCTCTCTTTCTGTACAGTTTTTACCGTCTACAGCTCCCTCTAGCACCATGGAAATACAACTTAATATCTTAAGAGATGTCCTACCACCATGTCCCTTGCTTGCCAGAGTTTCCAATAAATTCCTTTCCTTGTCAATCCTGCAGACAACTTCCTCATTCCTTAAATTATCCGCCCACATAATTTTCAACATTCTTGTGTAGCACCACATCTAAAATGTTTCGATCGTCTTCTGTTCGCCGGCCGCGGTGGTCTCGCGGTTCTAGGCGCGCAGTCCGGAAACGTGCGACTGCTACGGTCGCAGGTTCGAATCCTGCCTCGGGCATGGATGTGTGTGATGTCCTTAGGTTAGTTAGGTTTAAGTAGTTCTAGGGAACTAACGACCACAGCAGTTGAGTCCCATAGTGCTCAGAGCCAATTGAACCTCTTCTGTTCCGGTTCTCGCTCAGCCCATGTGTCACTACCACACAATGATGTGCTCCAGACTGACATTCTCAGAAATATCTTTATCAAATTAAGGCCTGTACTAGTTGTCTAAGCCGACCGCAGTGGCCGAGCGTTCTAGGAGCTTCAGTCCGGAACCGCGCTGCTGCTACGGTCGAAGGTTCGAATCCTGCCTCGGGCATGGATGTGTGTGATGTCCGTAGGTTAGCTGGGTTTAAGTAGTTCCAAGTCTAGGGGACTGATGACCTAAGATGTTAAGTTCCAAAGTGCTTGGAGCCATTTGAACAAGTTGTCCTGGCCGGGAATACCCTTTTCCCCAGTGCTCGTCTGCTTTTGATGCCCTCCATGCTCCATCCGTCATGAGTTATTTTGCTACCTACGAAGCAGAATTCCTTTAACTTCATCTACTTCGTGATCACCAATCCTGATTTTCTCCCTTTTCTTTTTCCTGCTACTTTTCAATACTTTCGTCTTTCTTCGGTTTACCCTTAATCCATATCCTGTACTTATTAGACTGTTCTTTTCTTTCAGCAGCTTCTGTAATTCTTCTTCACTTCCACTGAGGAGAGCCGTGTCATCAGTGAATCTTATCATTGATATCCTTTCACCTTAAATTTCACTTTAAATTTTAATTTCAATCTTGAAGCTTTCTCTTGTTTCAGTTATTGCTTTTTTTATGTATAGATTGGACAGTAGGGGCGATAAACCGCATCCCTGTCTTACATCCTTTTTAATGCGATCACTTCATTCTTGGTCTTCCACTCTTACTATCTCCTCTTAGCTCATACATATTGTGTATTATCCGTCTTTCCCTATAGCTTACCCCTATTTTTCTCATAATTTCGAACATCTTGCAGCATTTGAGATTGTCGAATGTTTTTTCGAGATCGACAAATCATATGAACGCGTTTTGACTTTTCCGAGTTGGTAAAATGACGCTATTTGCGATCGCATAAGTAAATGAACAAGTTGATAATAAAATTAAAATTACACAGAAGTATGAACAGAGACCTAACACGGAACCTAAGTATCTCTTCTTCTACATATGCATAAACTGAAGCCACTTGCTCGTGTCTATCTTATTTCAGGAAGTGCTGTATGGGTTTTGATGTGGTTCTACCCAAATAAATATTTCATACAAACTGTCTGAATTATGTTGAATTCCAGCTAAGTTGTGAAAACGATGCCATGGCCACCTGGCATACACCTACCTTAACTCTACAGACCAGCTATGTCTCAAGAACCCATCTGGCGTCGTGCTCCAGTAGTAGAGCCGGTTGCTGGAAACCGAAAGGTTGAGAGCCCTAATCCCACCAGCCTCAATTTTTTCACTCTACCTTTCGAATTAGCATTGACCTCTCACTTAAATGCAGATAAGCATTTCGAATTATGACGACAACTTCAAACTGCCAACTGCTTCTTCCCTCACATAAGCAATCGCAGTTGACACTCTTAATTGACTGCAAATTCCACGAACAACGGGCATTAAGCTACTTAGCTTAAGCTGCGACGTGAGACAATATGAAATAATCAAAAAAATTTTAAGTTATAGTTTCGCTGCAATCGTTTGAAATCAGTTGCACAGCAAAGAAACACGAAAATCAAACATATGTGGTTTTTTCTTTTATGCTAAAAGTAAAACGTATTTCGAAAAACTGCGTCAGCAAGTTTAGGAACTTTGATTCGCTTACATACAGTACGTTCCTTCAGCAGAGCAACAGATGACTCAGCATTCAGCTTTCTGCCTTCCTTGAATCAAACCTAGATGTGAACAAGATTCTTTGCGTCGTCACAGTGACGAAGTTTGCCACATGAAGTCCACGACAAAGATTTGCGGCAGTGAGTCCCAACAATCTATCAAAGTGTGTGCCCAGCTTCACAAGCTAAACGAGCTAAACATGCGCATCATACGTGTTTTTTCTTATTTTTTTTCTTTTATCTGTGCTATCTCTGACAGCATCTGCTACATACTGAATCACGCACACACATATACACACGTGGTTTGCGTGTCACTCCAAACGACAGTTCTGTATTCAACGCCCGAAATTCGTGCTTTCAGACAACTTTCCTGCCGTGCGCTACTTACATCACCAAAGTTATATATATGAAAGTGAGAGATGACGATGTTTGGTTTGTGGGGCGCTCAACTGCGCGGTCATCAGCGGCCGTACAAAGTCCCAATTTTTTTATTCAGTCCATTCTTTACACAGTCCATTATTGTCACAATCACGAATGATGATGATGATGATGATGATGATGATGATGATGATAACAACACAAACACCCAGTCCCCGGGAAGAGAAGAATCCCCAACCCGGCCGGGAATCGAACCCGGGACCCCGTGATCCAGAGACAGGAACGCTAGCTACTTTTTTTCCCCATGTTGTTCGGTATTGTTCGTTGCGTGTGGTCTGGGAGGAGGTCACAGGACACCTGTTCAAGTTGATCGTTGATTCTTTGCGCGGTTTTTTTATTACAGAGGACGAGGAGCCATCTGACCGAACACGCTGAGCTACTGTGCGGTACCACTAGGCCACGAGCTGCGGACATATGAAAGTGATGATATCCAGGTACTCAACGTTGTTTGCTGGGCAACGGCCTACAATAACAAAATACGCTAACCGTCCAAGTCGTCTCGCTGCGAACACTTAATGTTACCCACGCAAAGCGGGGTCGGATCGCTGGTACATAACAAAAAGAAGAGTGTTACAACAGTGTATAAACCACACAAGGCACAGCACAATTAGAGCCGGCAAGGAAAGAAAAGAGAGGAAAACAAGGAAAAGATAGAGGTTGGGGGGGGGGGGGGGCTACTTTCTGAGCGTTCTTTGTAACACCTTTTGTAAATTAACTCCTGGTGACTTTCGTCAGTTAAGCTTGTGTTTATGCCTCTGTTCTTTTCTTTGGCAGATATTCTGGTGATGCGTTGCGCCGGAAACGCGGCAATAAATAAGAATTTCTGAACCGCAAGTGACCTGTTATTCTACCAACATATTCAGCGGTGGCATAAGTTTCCTCAGCTCTACGCTTACATTTTATAGCTTTGTCATCCATCCCCTACATAAAAGTTCCTTTCCAGGGAGCGTCTCGCGAAAATGCTTCTTTCCGGCCCGCACAAAGTTTTTCTATGAACAGGAATCAAAGCGCTCCTTGAAAATCTCTGGTGTTCCTAAATATTCCAGCCTCTCAGCTACCGCCCGCTTGCCGATCGCTTAGTTTGTTTTCTTCCTTCACACACTATGGCCCCTTTCCACACGGAATATCAGAGTGTATCAAGTTGTCAAGTTTACTTGATTGTAATGGTTGTGCGTATGCGGTGTGGTATGGTGTTCATGTTGTACGATAAGACAAGGATAAGGGCGAAAACCGATGCCGCGCCACAGTCTACTGCTCTAGAACAGTACAAAGACAGGACCAGTGCGCATAACGCCAGCATCAGAAGTACGGGTCACATGCCCACATGCTAGGAGACACAATGACAACGCACTGGAACAAAGTCTTGTCATTCCACCAGCTCACCTGCCCCACGTCGCACAAGTGCCAATTATAAAAGTACTTTCGCCAGCAGTCCTCGAAACGGGTACCTCTAAGCCGAACGCCAGCATATAATCGCACACTCATAAACTTGGTTGTCACACCATGAAATCACTTCAATGGAAAATTCAGTGCTCGGCACGAGGTTTGGGACAACAGAGAAATTCTGTTTACTTTCTCCGCTAAGATGTAGAAAAACTTTTCTACTTTCCCAACAGGTTGCGTTTATTGATCACCGTCAGTGAAATGTTGTATGTTAATTAATACTGTTATTGATGTGACTGCAATAAAAGTACCAGTCTTGTCCAATAGCGGTGGAGAGTACATCCACCGACTGTCGAAAATATACATACACGTCCGCCAAATCATCACGTCATTTTCGTCCTCATCCATCCTTCATGATACCCCTGAAATATTACCAACATTTCCGACTAGAAAAACAAAAAGATGTAGAAACAGGACACCTGCACTAAATTAAAAATGGCGAAAACAACAGTTCCAGTCAAAAAGCTCGCAGTTCCTAGTAACTGACGGAAAGACACCGAGTAAATCACAAGGGATATCTGGCGTTATCCAAGAAAGCGTTATAGGCCTCTGTTGATCCTAATCTATACAAATGATTTATGAGAAAATCTCAACAGCCGCCTTAGATTGTTTGCAGATTGTGCTGTCATTTACCATCTAGTAAAGTCAGCAGAAATGATTCAGACGAGATATCCGTAGGGTGCGAAAAGTGGCAATTGACCTTAAATAATTAAAAATGTGAGGTCATCCACATGGTTATTAACAGGAGCTCGTTAAATGTCGATTATGCAATAAATCACACAGCTCTTAAAGTCTGTAAATCCAACTTAATACCTAGGGATTACAATTACAATCACCTAAACTTGTGGAGACCACATAGGTAATGTTGTGGGTAAGGCGAAACAAAGCACTCCGTCTTCAGGCCACACGTGGCCCGACCGCCGTGTTACATTCAAGCTGAGGATGCGGATAGGAGGGGCGTGTGGTCAGCACTCCGCTCTCCCGGTCGTTATGATGGTTTTCTTTGACCGGAGCCGCTACTGTTCGGTTGAGTAGCTCCTCAGTTGGCATCACGAGGCTGAGTGCACCACGGAAAATGGATGGTCAGCCATCCAAGTGCCGACCACGCACGAAAGCGCTTAACTTCGGTGATCTGACGGAAACTGGTGTATCCACTGCGGCAAGGCCGTTGCCCGAGTCGAGACAAATACAGTGTTTCCAGAATGAGATTTTCACTCTGCAGCGGAATGTGCGCTGATATGAAACTTCCTGGCAGATTAAAACTGTGTGCCCGACCGAGACTCGAACTCGGGACCCTTGCCTTTCGCGGGCAAGTGCTCTACCAACTGAGCTACCGAAGCACGACTCACGCCCGGTACTCACAGCTTTTACTTCTGCCAGTATCTCGTCTCCTACCTTCCAAACTTTACAGAAGCTCTCCTGCGAACCTTGCAGAACTAGCACTCCTGAAAGAAAGGATATTGCGGAGATATGGCTTAGCCACAGCCTGGGGCATGTGAAAGAAAGGATATTGCGGAGACATGGCTTAGCCACAGCCTGGGGCATGTGAAAGAAAGGATATTGCGTAGACATGGCTTAGCCACAGCCTGGAGTGCTGGTTCTGCAAGTTTCGCATAAGTGCTTCTGTAAAGTTTGGAAGGTAGGAGACGAGATACTGGCAGAAGTACAGCTGTGAGTACCGGGCGTGAGTCGTGCTTCGGTAGCTCAGTTGGTAGAGCACTTGCCCGCGAAAGGCAAAGGTCCCGAGTTCGAGTCTCGGTCGGGCACACAGTTTTAATCTGCCAGGAAGTTTCAATACAGTGTTTTATTGGCGGATACTTAGAAGACGCAACAAATCCAATAAATATACTGCCTACACTACGCATGTCCATCCTCGGTTGGAGTACTGCTGTACGTCATGGGATTCCTACCAGACAAGATTGACAGAGGACATGGAGAAAGTTCAAACAAGGGCAGCTCGCTTTTTACTGGAGAGAGAGTGTCACGGATATGGCATGCGAGTCGAGGTGACAATCATTAAAACAAAGACGAAATCTTTTGATGAAATTAAATTCATCAATTATTTCCTTCGAAGGCAAAAATATTCTGTTGGTACACACCTACGCAAGGAGAAATGATAATCGTCATAAAATAAGAGAAATCAACGCTCGCACGGAACGATGTAAGTGTACGTTTACCCTGCGCGGTGTCCCAGAGTGGAACAGTAGAAAAATGTTGTGGAAGTATTTCGATGAACCCTCTGCCAAGCACTTAAGTGTGAATGGAAGAGTGAATGTAGATTCAAAAAAAAAAAAAAAAAAAAAAAAACGAAGATACTGCAGTTATCGCACTAGTGCTATTCAAAAATTTCAACATGGCTAAAATAAGTCACTAGCCCTCGGGAAAATGGCTACAACTTCGGCAGCAACGCATATCGATCCTCAGCCTTGCGAAGATTTCGGACTCAGACAGGACAGGGAAGGGAATGGGATTAACGTATGGGAATTCCGTTGATAGGCATTTATTACTGAAGTTGTCCTATCAGAATCCCACAATTAACATAGGTTTTTAAGGAATTAATTTCTTTCTCTGTTATAGAGCATCGTGTTCCCCACGGACGTACTTCCCTTATTCGTGTTTCACTGGACCTGTTTATCGACGAGATGCTAACAGCTGTCCTTGTCAAAAATGGTTCAAATGGTTCTGAGCACTGTGGGACTAAACTTCTGAGGTCATCAGACCCTTAGAACTTACAACTACTTAAACCTAACTAACCTAAGACTGCCCGAGGCAGGATTCCAACCTGCCACCATAACGGTCTGGTGGTTCCAGACTGTAGCGCCTAGAACCGCTGGGCCACCCCGGCCGGCCTGTCCTCCTCACCGCAAATTCAGAGCACCTGCAAGAGCGGCTGCTATGTTGGTCCACTTTACGTGAAACCAAATTACGTAACACAGCTGTTTGAATGCAGCAACTTGAGATAGATTATCTCCGCCTTTCCCTTGTATTTCCTACCCCCTTCGGGTTAGTGATACAACACTGCGAACAGACATAAATTTCCCCTTGTTAGAATGCTGTTCTTCTCAGAATTTCGCGTCGTTAAATAGCGCTGCATTTTCTGCACTGATATTCTCGACGAAGCCTTAGCAGACACGGTTGTCATCGTTCTCCGACAAGTGGACTGCGTGTCCGTGTCATGTGACTAACTTGGCACCGGCGCTCACCCTTCTCTTCGCTGATAACGAGACGAACACACAGCGTCGCGTCACAATCAGACTCGACACATTACCAGCAGAGCCTTGTTCTCCCATTGATTTAAGGCAGTGCACCAGGGCTTAATTTCTGTCTGAACGGCATTCCAGCACCTCCTATGGATTTTTTAAAATCATGATGGAACAAGTCGGCACCGCAGTTTTAAAATAGTACACGTGTATTAAATCACAACGTGACTATAATTTGCCTCTGCGCTGGCAACAACGTGATGCGATGGGCAGGGACGTCGAGCGAGGTACTGTGTGTGTGTGTGTGTGTGTGTGTGTGTGTGTGTGTGTGCGTGTGTGTGTACAGTACATCAAGATGAGTTGAGCTTGGTTCTGAAGTTGTGATCAGTACATGTCGATAACCTTACGACTGCTAGCAATCTAGAGAGATCTGTAGTGTAACCAAGATGATATGAGATTCGTTCCGAAGTAGGTACGAGAAAAACCGACCAGTTAAAAGCGATACCACTACTTTAGATTTGAATAACCAGTAGTGTTCGATATTTGTTTGGTCTCGTTTTTAACAGGTATATTTCTCTTTTACTGATAAACGGGTATAAAACCGATGTATCAATCTGGCGTAGCTGTGGTGCTCACATTTTTTTTGTTTCAGACAAACCTTTATTTAAAAAACAATTTGGTAGGGAGTTCTGTGGCTTCTGAATGACTGGTATCGACTTTGATTGTAATTGTTTCTTATAGGAGGATTCGACTTATGAATCGAGATATTATAGAACAAGAATTTATGAACAAGCTGGGCAATAAATATACGACATTGGGTTAAGTCATTATGGAATTTTTAAGTATTACCATATAATTGTTTCTGGTAAGTATTATAGTTTGCCCTCTATGTAAACTTTTGGCTTGAATTTCTTAAAAGAATATTTTTGATTTTGTCCACTGAAATTCCCGTTACAAAGTAGAGATGTGTATTTGATTAAAAGACGGCCTTTAATTCAAAATATGATAGTTAAAAATAATGAACGCGAGAAATTTGACACCCAAGCTTATTAGCCTACTTGTCTGCCTTTTCTGTGTTGTAGTAAAAAATGGAAGTTATGGCTTGAGAAATAAATTAAGAACTTAACAACTCATTCACAGTTTATAATAAAAACAGAAATTAGTTACTATGCTGGCGGTGACTGCATAATATGCCTTTACCTGCTTGCAGCCTTGAGAAACGGATATTGTAAGATGAAAAACAGAGTTCTCCACCCTTAGTTTTTACTCATTAGCACTGACTACTATTGATGCCCAAATAGTGGTATGATCCTCAGTTATAACAAGATTTTGTAACAGAGGCTTAAAAAGTTAGAATCTGTTCGTGAATACTGGCGAAATTCTTGTAGTTCCTCGTCGTTTCTCGAGAAACGAAGTGAACGGTGGACGGAATGTTTTCTTTTATTTACCTATTATATCTGATAGTTTCAATCTAGGTATCTTCAAAAACACGAGGCGGAAGTCTGAGGGAGTCATAGAATTTTTCAATCTCTGCCCGACACTATCGTTTATTTTTGTAAATAATAGCAACAAAAAAAATCGAAATTTGGTTACTTCATGAACCGGTAATTTGGAGCGGTTCTGACAGTTAGGTTAAACTGGAGATGAAAATAACCGGTGTAACCGAAAACCGATTGTTTTAGCAATAACTGCCATCCCTATTCCGACGTCGCGAATGGTTCATATCGCCTTCTGTTTAAGACAGCCAGCGACCTCAGCGACCTAGTAGCTTGACGACGACTCGTGTTACGTGTCTCACTGAGAAATAAATGATGTAAGGAGTCTTTGAACTTGAGGTCTGTACAACGTACTTTAACGAAATGTAACGTGTCTTAATTTATCCCATAGCTTCTGGCTAACAGTTAGCAGCCTTTCGAGCCGATAAGCAAAACACAAGAGGAGGATGTATACTTGGATAATGGCGGGTGATACGGGCAGATTTCAGTTAGATTACATCCTGGTCAGACAGAGATTCCGAAATCATATACTGGATTATAAGTAACTTGAGCAGATACAGATTCATATCAGTGACGGAGAGAAGGTTGAAGTTTAAGGCTAGTCAGGAAGAATCAATACGCAAAGAAGTAGATTACGCAAGGAATGACGAGATACGCTTGAAATTCTCTAAGGCTAGAGATATAGAAATAAGGAACACCTCAGTAGGCAATGCAGTTGAAGAGAAATGGATGTCTCTAAAAGGGATAAGCACAGAAGTTGGAAAGAAAAACATAGGTACAAACTGGGTAACTGCGAAGAAAATGTTCATATGTGTGTGAATTCCTAAGGGACCATACTGCTGAGGTCATCGGTCCCTAGACTTACACACTACTTAAACTAACTTATGCTAAGAACAACACACACATCCATGACCGAGGGAGGACTCGATCCTCCGGCGGGTGGGGCCGCGTAATCCGTGACATGGAATCCCTAACCGCGCGGCGTAACGAAACCGGAAATGTCGAAGAAAATTCAGGAATACAGAAATACAAGTGGCTAAGGAATGAAATAAATAGGAAGTGCAGGGAAGCTAAGACGAAACTGCTGCATGAAAAACGTGAAGAAGTCGGAAAAGAAGTGATTGTCAGAAGGACTGACTCAGCATACGGTAAAGTCAAAACAACCTACGGTGAAATTAAAAGCAAGGGTGGTAACGTTAATAGTGGAACGGGAATTACACTGTTAAATGTAGAAGGGAGAGCGGATAGGTGGAAAGAGTGCATTGAAGGCCTCTAGGAGGGACAGAATATGTCCGATGTGATAGAAAGAGAAACAGGAGTCGATTTAGAACAGATAGGGGTCCAGTCCCCCCCCCCCCCCCCCAATTAACCATGGACCTTGCCGTTGGTGGGGAGGCTTGAGTGCCTCAGCGATACAGATAGCAGTACCGTAGGTGCAACCGCAACGGAGGGGTATCTGTTGAGAGGCCAGACAAACGTGTGGTTCCTGAAGAGGGGCAGCAGCCTTTTCAGTAGTTGCAGGGGCAACAGTCTGGATGATTGACTGATCTGGCCTTGTAACACTAACCAAAACTGCCATGCTGTGCTGTTACTGCGAATGGTTGAAAGCAAGGGGAAACTACAGCCGTAATTTTTCTCGAGGGCATGCAGCTCTACTGTATGGTTAATGATGATGGCGTCCTCTTGGATAAAATATTCCGGAGGTAAAATAGTCCCCCATTCGGATATCCGGGCGGGGACTACTCAAGAGGACGTCGTTATCAGGAGAAAGAAAACTGGCGTTCTACGGATTGGAGCGTGGAATCTCAGATCCCTTAATCGGGCAGGTAGGCTAGAAAATTTAAAAAGGGAAATGGATAGGTTAAAGTTAGATATAGTGGGAATTAGTGAGGTTCGGTGGCAGGAGGAACAAGACTTCTGGTCAGGTGACTACAGGGTTATAAACACAAAATCAAATAGGGGTAATGCAGGAGTAGGTTTAATAATGAATAGGAAAATAGGAATGCGGGTAAGCTACTACAAACAGCATAGTGAACTCATTATTGTGGCCAAGATAGATATGAAGCCCACACCTACTACAGTAGTACAAGTATATATGCCAACTAGCTCTGCAGATGACGAAGAAATTGAAGAAATGTATGATGAAATAAAAGAAATTATTCAGATAGTGAAGGGTGACGAAAATTTAATAGTGATGGGTGACTGGAATTCGGTAGTAGGAAAAGGGAGAGGAGGAAATGTAGTAGGTGAATATGGATTGGGGGTAAGAAATGAAAGAGGAAGCCGCCTGATAGAATTTTGCACAGACCACATCTTAATCATAGCTAACACATGGTTCAAGAATCATAAAAGAAGGTTGTATACATGGAAGAAGCCGGGAGATACTGACAGGTTTCAGACAGATTATATAATGGTAAGACAGAGTTTTAGGAACCAGATTTTAAAATGTAAGACATTTCCAGGGGCAGATGTGGACTCTGACCACAATCTATTGGTTATGAACTGTAGATCAAAAATGAAAAAACTGCAAAAAAGTGGGAATTTAAGGAGATGGGACCTGGATAAACTGAGTAAACCAGAGGTTGTACAGAGTTTCAGGGAGAGCATAAGGGAACAATTGACAGAAACAGGGGAAAGAAATACAGTAGAAAAAGAATGGGAAGCTTTGAGGGATGTAGTATTGAAGGCAGCAGAGGATCAAGTAGGTAAAAAGACGAAGGCTAGTAGAAATTCTTGGGTAACAGAAGAAATATTGAATTTAATTCATGAAAGGAGAAAATATAAAAATGCAGTAAATGAAGCAGACAAAAAGGAATAGAAATGTCTCAAAATGAGATCGACAGGAAGTGCAAAATGGCTAAGCAGGGATGGCTAGAGGACAAATGTAAGGATGTAGAGGCTTATCTCACGAGGGGTAAGATAGATACTGACTACAGGAAAATTTTAGAGACCTTTGGAGAAAAGAGAACACTAGTATGAATATCAAGAGCTCAGATGGAAACCCAGTTCTAAGAAAAGATGGGAAAGCAGAAAGGTGGGAAGAGTATATAGAGGGTCTATACAAGGGCGATGTTCTTAAGGACAATATTATGGAAATGGAAGAGGATGTAGATGAAGATGAAATGGGAGATACGATACTACGTGAAGAGTTTGACTGAGCACTGAGAGACCAGAGTCGAAACAAGGCCCCGGGAGTAGATAACTTTACATTAGAACTACTGACAGCCTTGGGAGAACCAGTCCTGACAAAACTCTACCATTTGGTGAGCAAGGTGTATGTGGCAGGCGAAATTCCCTCAGACTTGAAGAAGAATATAATAATTCTAATCCCAAAGAAAGCAGGTGTTGACAGATGTGAAAATTACCGAACTATCAGTTTAAAATGTCACGGCTGCAAAATACTAACGCGAATTCTTTACAGACGAATGGAAAAAGTAGCTGAAGCCGACCTCGGGGTAGATCAGTTTGGATTCTGTAGAAATATTGGAACACGTGAGGCAATACTGACCCTACGACTTATCTTGGAAGCTAGACTAAGGAAAGGCAAACCTACGTTTCTAGCATTTGTAGACTTAGAGAAAGCTTTTGACAATGTTGACTGGAATACTCTCTTTCAAATTCTAAAGGTGGCAGAGGTAAAATACAGGGAGCGAAAGGTTATTTACAATTTGTACAGAAACCAGATGGCAGTTATAAGAGTCAAGGGGCATGAAAGGGAAGCAGTGGCTCGGAAGGGAGTGAGACAGTGTTGTAGCCTCTCCCCGATGTTATTCAATCTGTATATTGAGCAAGCTGTAAAGGAAACAAAAGAAAAATTCGGAGTAGGTATTGAAAACCACGGAGAAGAAATAAAAACTTTGAGGTTCGCCGATGACATTGTAATTCTGTCAGACAGCAAAGGACTTGGAAGAGCAGTTAAACGGAATGGACGGTGTCTTGAAAGGAGGATATAATATGAACATCAACAAAAGCAAAACGAGGATAATGGAATGTAGTCGAATTAAGTCCAGTGATGCTGAGGGAATTAGATTAGGAAATGAGACACTTCAAGTAGTAAAGGAGTTTTGCTATTTGGGGAGCAAAATAACTGATGATGGTCGAAGTAGAGAGGATATAAAATGTAGACTGGCAATGGCAAGGAAATCGTTTCTGAAGAAGAGAAATTTGTTAACATCGAGTATAGATTTAAGTGTCAGGAAGTCGTTTCTGGAAGTATTTGCATGGAGTGTAGCCATGCATGGAAGTGAATCTTGGACGATAAATAGTTTGGACAAGAAGAGAATAGAAGCTTTCGAAATGTGGTGCTATAGAAGAATGCTGAAGATTAGATGGGTAGATCACATAACTAATCAGGAGGTATTGAATAGAATTGGGGAGAAGAGAAGTTTGTGGCACAACTTGACTAGAAGAAAGGATCGATTGGTAGGACATGTTCTGAGGCATCAAGGGATCACCAATTTAGCATTGGAGGGCAGTGTGGAGGGTAAAAATCGTTGAGGGAGACCAAGAGATGAATACACCCAGCAGATTCAGAAGGATGTAGGTTGCAGTAGGTACTGGCAGATGAAGAAGCTTGCACAGGATAGAGTAGCATGGAGAGCTGCATCAAACCAGTCTCAGGACTGTAGACCACAACAACGGGGGATCCCCTGAAGTTGGACAAATGTAAGTATTATACACAAAAAACCCGAAAATACTCATTACTTGCGAGAAGACATTGTCAACAGTAACTACCTAGGAGTAACCATCCGGAGCGGCCTCAAGGTGGAATGACTACATTAAAGGAAATAGCGGGAATTACAGATTCTAGACCGAGATTCAGTGCTAGACTCTTAAGGAAATACACTGAAGTGCCAAGGTAACTGGCATAGGCATGCGTATTCATATCCAGAGATATGAAAAAGGCAGAATAGGGCGCTGTAGTCGGCAACGCCTATATAAGCCAACAAGTGTCTGGTGCAGTTAGATCGATTACTGCTGTTACAATGGCAGGTTATCAAGATTTAAGTGAGTTTGAATGATTTAAGTGAGTTTAAACGATGGGACACAGCATCTCCGAGGTAGCGATGAAGTGAGGATTTTCCCGCACGGCCATTTCACGAGTGTATCGTGAATATCCGGAATCCGGCAAAACATCACATCTCTGCGGCAGGAAAAGATCCTGCAAGAACGGGACCAATGACGACTAAAGAGAATCGTTCAACGTGACAGAAGTGCAACTGTTCCGCACATTGCTGCGGATTTCAGTGCTGGCTCAGTGTGCCAATTATTCAACGAAACATCACCGATATGGGCTTTCGGAGCTGAAGGCCCGTTCCTGTACCGTTGATGACTGCACGACACAAAACTTAACACTCCGCCTCGGTCCTTCAACACCGATACTGGACTGTTGATGACTGGGAACATGTTGCCCTGGTCGGATGAGTCTCGTTTCAAATTGTATTGTGCGGATGTTCGAGTATAATGACTTTTCTGGAGACTAGAAATCTACTCTGTAGGAATCAGCATGGGTTTCGAAAAAGACGGTCGTGTGAAACCCAGCTCGCGCTATTTGTCCACGAGACTCAGAGGGCCATAGACACGGGTTCCGCAAGGCGTTCGATATAGTTCCCCACAGTCGTTTAATGAACAAAGTAAGAGCATATGGACTATCAGACCAATTGTGTGACTGGATTGAAGAGTTCTTAGGTAACAGAACGCAGCATGTCATTCTCAATCGAGAGAAGTCTTCCGAAGTAAGAGTGATTTCAGTCGTGCCGCAGGGGAGTGTCATAGGACCGTTGCTATTCACAATATACATAAATGACCTTGAGGATAACATCGGAAGGTCACTGAGGCTTTTTGCAGATGATGCTGTGGTGTATCGAGAGGTTGTAACAATGGAAAATTGTACTGAAATGCAGGAGGAACTGCAGCGAACTGACGAATGGTGCAGGGAATGGCAATTCAATCTCAATGTAGACAAGTGTAATGTGCTGCGAATACATAGAAAGATAGTTCCCTTATCATTTAGCTACAAAATAGCAGGTCAGCAACTGGAAGCAGTTAATTCCATAAATTATCTGGGAGTACGCATTAGGAGTGATTTAAAATGGAATGATCATATAAAGTTGATCGTCGGTAAAGCAGATGCCAGAATGAGATTCATTGCAAGTCTCTTGTACTGTCTGCCTCTGGAGAGAGATGTGCATCCCTGTTACGCTCTCGCGCTGCTGAATAATTCCGTGACGAAACAAGCAGCTCTTCGTTGGATGTTGTCTAGCTCTTCTATCAACCCTATCTGCTATGGATCCCACACTGGTGAGCAGTATTCAAGCAGTGGTCGAACAAGGGTACTGTAACCTACTTCCTTTGTTTTCGGGTTGCATTTCCTTAGGATTCTTCCAATGAATCTCAGTCTGGCATCTGCTTTACCGACAATCAACTTTATATGATCATTCCATTTTAAATCACTCCTAATGCGTACTCCCAGATAATTTATGGAATTAACTGCTTCCAGTTGCTGACCTGCTGTTTTGTAGCTAAATGATAAAGGAACTATCTTTCTATGTATTCGCAGCACATTACACTTGTCTACATTGAGGTTGAATTGCCATTCCCTGCAACATTCGTCAATTCGCTGCAGATCCTCCTGCATTTCAGTACAATTTTCCATTGTTGAAAGCTCTCGATACACCACAGCATCATCTGCAAAAAGTCTCAGTGAACTTCCGATGTTATCCTCAAGGTCATTTATGTATATTGTGAATAGCAACGGTCCTATGACACTCCCCTGCGGCACGCCTGAAATCACTCTTACTTCGGAAGACTTCTCTCGATTGAGAATGACATGCTGCGTTCTGTTACCTAAGAACTCTTAAATCCAATCACACAATTGGTCTGATAGTCCATATGCTCTTACTTTGTTCATTAAACGACTGTGGGGAACTATATCGAACTCCTTGCGAAAGTCAAGAAACACGGCTGTCTCAAAACATACAGTGTGTCACAAAAGATTCATGCACTCTTTTACATTTCACAAACTAGAATACACTTTTTTTTCTTTTTTTAGGTATGACAGCTTGAAAATGACTGAATGTGAGCTGAACCTTGAACAAAGGAAGTTCATTCCGAACTGATACTGGAAGACAGAGAACGTAAGTAAGGCCGGAATTACACTATCAAACTTGTCAAAGATTTGATCGAAGATGTGATCAAATATTCGTCAAATATATTTGACAAATATATTTGACGTGGCGCTAAAAAGGGGGTATTACATTGTCATCATATTTTTCGTCTAAGTTCAAGATGGCTGACAACAACAACTTGTTTTTAAACCACTGCAGTTGCATGTACCACTATTGCACTGTGTGTACATGCAGAAGAGAAGCGGGGGAAACGTACCTTGGTGAAGCCGTGGATTTTACGACGACACGATAAACGCATTCAACAAAACTTGTTACGTGAGCCTGTAGTGGAGGACGTCAAGTCATACATCAATTACTTAAGAATGGATGAGCATACATTGCTGTACGTGCTCCGTGAAGTGTATCCTCATATCACAAAGCACAATACTCACTTAAGAACTGCTTTCTCTGCAGAAGACAGACTCACTGTAACTCTCCGATTCCTTGCTACTGGAGCGAGTTAGGTTAGGTTAAGTTAGGTCTCCAATCTTCTTAATCTATTTTTGTGTTCAGGGTGCCCCACGTTGTAAGGCGCCTCATCAGCTTCATACATCTCTATTAATTTTGTAGTTGTCAGTACACACGAATTATATTTAGCGGCAATGTTTATAAAAACACTACAAATGAGAGAATGTTGCAGCGATGCTAGCGCTCCACGTGGTAACATGTCACATTGCAGTGAACATAAGACAAGCGACTGCTTTGCTAAAATCTACAGCGAGGCCCTAGATTTGATCAAATACTTGACAGCATTTGACAGAGTTCCCTATTACACCATCAAATTTCTTTGACAAAGATGTTTGATAAAGATATTGGACAACGAAATTTGATAGTGTAATATCGGCCTAAAGAGCAAAAGGAGTTCAGAATGAAGCTTCCATGAGGTGCATCAACGCGACCCACGATCACTCGCCTGCGAGATTAGTTTGAGGTAGAAGGAACCGTCCAGAATGGGCAGAAGAGCCATTCCGAAAGACCAAGATCATCCGCCAGTCCCACAAGTGAAACAGAATTTATCGAAAGGTTTGAGGACTGTCCTAGAAAGTCTGGCAGCAAGCGGCTCTTGAGAAAGCAGTTCTAAAAACGAGCGTCTACCGCATTGTGAACATGTCCTTGATAACTCCATGCTCTGAATAAGGATGATCATGACCGGAAAATTGTCTTTGAGTCGCATCGAGTAAGAAGTGCATAGGTCAAACAATTCCCATACACGGCTGTTTGGAATGATAAGGCCACTTTTAAGTTAAATGGTTCCGTTAATCGTCACTATTGTATCTACTGGTCACCTGAGAATCCTCAAGTGACACTGGAAACCATGTGCATCTACCTGGAGTTAGAATGTGGAGTGATTTATCAGGATTTTTTTTTTTTAGTAACATTGACTGGTGAAAATTACCAGAACTTACAACGGGAGTACGCCATGCCACGGATCGAAGGGAGTGAGAATGGTATTTCCAGCATAATGGAGGACCTCTTCTCTACCATCGCGACGTAATGGACTACGTTAACGAACAAATTGATAGGACGATGGGGCAGTACCAAGTAGCCTTTATGGCCAACAGATTTGGATTTACCAGGGTATAAAGTCTGCGAATTTCATTCCACATACTCAGCTGGGACAGTAACGCCTCGTAAACAGGTGCGTGAAGAATATATGCACTCATCATAAGAGGAAGAAAATGAAGTTGGGCTCAAAGATGCCAGTTGGAATAATCTGCGAATCGCTCGACATTTGAATAGGAATGATGCCAATATTTGACGATGTTGGCAGGAATGGGTGAACCACGGCCATACACAGTGTCAAGAGGGAAGTGGTCCACCTAGAGAGATGACAGAAAGTGAGGACCGAGCAATCGTCAGAGGGGCACTCAGAGCCCCAGATTCAGCATCATCAACATCGAAACGACGTGCAACTGGTTCTCCAGTGACCACAAGTACAAGAAATAGGCGGCTCTCAGAGAGGGGGCTGAGCTCACGGCGCCCCTTGCGACCACCAACTGCCATTGACCTCTGCATACCAACAAGCCCGCTTCCAGTGGTGTCGGGCATATTCGGCCTGAAGCCTCATAGACTGCAGTAGAGCTGTCTTCAGTGACGAGTCCCGCTTCGAACCGAGACCCGATGACCAGCGCAGACGTGCCTGGAGAAGCCTCAGAAAACAACGCAGTGCCAAAATGACTGTCACCCGCCATAAGGCCGGACAACCACGTGAGATGGTCTGGGCTGCCATTTCATTTCACAGCACGACTCCTTTGGTTTCATACACAGCAACCTTACAGCACAGAAATTCGTCGACTATATTCTGCGCTCTGATGTGTTGCCCTTAAAGGCAAGCCATTCTGGGCTTTCATTTCAGTAAGCTAATGCCCGCCAGCACATGGTAAGGATCTCTACGGCTTGTCTTCGTGCTTGCCCAAAACTACCTTGGGCAACAAGATTGCCGCATCTCTCGCCAATTGGGGACGTTTGGAGCATCATGGGCAGCGCTTCCATCCAGCTCGAGATTCTGACGACCTAAGGGGCCAATTGGACAGAATTTGGCACGATATCCCAAAGGAGGACAACCAACAACTGCATCAATCAATACGAAGCCGAGTAGCTTCTCGCACATGCTACAGAGGTGAAACAACGTGTAAAGCGCTTCCTCTTGAACAAAGCATTCAATTTTTCTGAAATTGTAATCATTTGTTTGTCTGTACACGTGTATCACATCTACCGACTTGTATCCCACTCGTATAATTCCTTCATGTTACACCTTTTTGTCTTAGAGTGTATGAAATACTGTAAATCAATCTTTTTGCCCCTGTAAGCCGCTAGACAGGCAACCTGCAACTGGGATGTGTGACGAGTCCACCTGTTTGGTCATACAGACTGAGAGGAGTACCTCGCATCGTTGAGCAACGCGTCCAGAGCACTGCTGAACGTGTCGTACGTGAGGTGCTGGTACTCCAGAAGGAGGCCAGTGCCCCTCTTGGCCGCCCTCGCTGCATTGGCCACCTGGTCACCGCCGAACGGAATGGCCAGCACAGGTACGGCGGCCATCGTCGTCTCCACCATGCTCATCTGACCGGCGTGAGTGATGAAAACACGCGTGTTAGGGTGATCTGGAACACAGGGGCAAGACATCGCTGGTTACTTGTCGTCACTTTCACTTCATTTGTTTCATTATGAACAACACGTGATGAACGGCAGATCTGTTTTATTCAGATGTTTTATCTAGTCAGCTTCAACCGTCAATACCTGAAATAGCGCAAATCACAATTTGGTGAAGAAATGACAGCACCAAACAATAATAATAATAATGATGATTGGTTTGTGGGCACTCAACTGTGCGGTCATCAGCGACCGCACAAATTCCCAAGTTTTACTCAGTCCATTCTCGCCACTTTCATGAATGATGATGAAATGATGAGGCAACACTGTCACCCAGTCATCTAGAGGCAGGTGAAAATCCCTGACCCCGCCGGGAATCGAACCCAGAGCACCAATCAAGACGGTGTTATATGCGAACCGCGACTAAATACGTTCCGGATGATATCATCATCACTGCCGGCCTTTGTGGCCGTGCGGTTCTAGGCGCTTCAGTCTGGAACCGTGTGACCGCAACGGTCGCAGGTTCGAATCCTGCCTCGGGCATGGATGTGTGTGATGTCCTTAGGTTAGTTAGGTTTAAGTAGTTCTAAGTTCTAGGGGACTGATGACCACAGATGTTAAGTACCATAGTGCTCAGAGCCATTTGAACCATTTTGAACCATATCATCATCACTGTCTGGCACGATTATAAAAATTTAAGTCTCTAGTGACTGATAAGACAGTGTAGATGCGAGCGCTAACATATTACAGACAAGAACTTGTACCTGAACTTGAACTTTGTTCTTTTGAATATAGAAGTCAGGGACCCAGCATATTCCCAAATCACAACTTCCGTAGATTTATCTTTATATATACCTTCTGGCCGTTTGTTAGTAATAAATTTGAACACAAAGTATGGCAGGATCAACAGGATCACACCTAGGTAAGGAGCTCGAACCGACAGAAAAGGAGAAAATCTTCCAGAACACTAGGTTATTGAAAATGAAGAGAGCCTTGTACAGAGCACAGTGTATTTACAACAAGAAATGTCTTTCCACCTGCACCAAAATTCGTCACTAAAATACTGTAATCAAACTTGCGGTGCTGTACGCCAGTGAGACACTGATGTTACACACAAAGACCGACTTTGAGAACATTCTCACACGGGAAAGAAAAATTATTAGGAAAGTTACTGGACCAAACCTCACGGACGAAGGATATAGGCTTCACTCCAGGGATACCACAGAGAAGATCTCCAACATCGCAGCGGACGTTAGAAAGAGGCGACTAAAATTTTATGGACACGTCAGAAGACTGCCACAGACCAGACTCACCAACAGAATCCTCAGGTACATCCAGGGACTCAAGACCACTACATCCTGAATTACACAAGTCAAAATTGATCTGGAAAGAGCCCAGATAGATCCAGCGGACGTCATGGACAAAGGCGTCTATAGATACGAGTTGTACAAGTGGGAATGGTGTCAGAGAAAACAGCACCTAAAGCTCAAAGGCCAAAGCGGACTGAAGAAAGGAAGAAAGGATTTAGTGAACGAATGAAGGAGTACTGGGTGAACAGGAAGAACATGTAGTCATGAATGTTTCGCGTGGTCTGATAAAAGGCATGTAACGAGTGTAATAATTGTGTGTGTGTGTGTGTGTGCGTGTGCGTGTGTGTGTGTGTGTGTGTGTGTGTGTGTGTGTGATTTAAAGCGTGTGAACAACAAAACAAAAAATTCTTTTGCCTATTATCATACAGAACCACACGTATCTCCACTTCAATATCGTGTAGTCAGTGTTTTGCCGTCATAGTATGTAATAGAATCGAATCACCAGAGCCTCTCTGCTAGTAACTGGCCTGCTAAGCAACTACACACACCCGAAAACTGCTCACAGTTGCCACCTTTCACCTGAGATGGCTTCTTTTTTTTATGGTGGCTTCTGACGTCATTCCTATGACGTCAAACACGCTCATGTGTCAGAATTAAAAGCTGTGTAACAAATCAAATGGACATCTGTGCAGTTTCCAACAATGCTGAAGGCCAGTTTCCAGTGTAAAACATTGCATAAAAATACTCTGGCGGAAAAAAAATATCGCAACTCCAAGGAATAAGAGTGACTCTAGTAGCGCCATTATGAGAATGCAAATAAGGTTTGCTTAACACACGCTGTGATAAACGTGAGCGTTGGTTACCTTTGAGATTCGACGCGGTGAGTTGATGTTAGGCAAGAATGCTTTACAGGCACCAAAGACGTCATTATCAGCAGGTCCGTGAGTTTGAAAGAGATCGTGTAACACGGCTACGAGAAGCTGGATCCTTTATTGTATGATAGCAGAACAAACACTGGTAGCAGTTACTTCTGTAAAATATCTGGGAGTATGCGTGCGAAACTATTTGAAGAGGAATGACCATATAAAATTAATTGTTGGTAAGGCGGGTGCCAGGTTGAGATTCATTGGGAGAGTCCTCAGAAAATGTAGTCCATCAACAAAGGAGGTGGCTTACAAAACACTCATTCGACATATACTTGAGTATTGCTCATCAGTGGAGGATCCGTACCAGGTCGGGTTGACAGAGGAGATAGAGAAGATCCAAAGAAGAGCGGCGCGTTTCGTCACAGGGTTATTTGGTAAGCGTGATAGCGTTACGGAGATGTTTAGCAAACTCAAGTGGCAGACTCTGCAAGAGAGGCGCTCTGCATCGCGCTGTAGCTTGCTGTGCAGGTTTCGAGAGGGTGCGTTTCTGGATGAGGTATCGAATATATTGCTTCCCCCTACTTATACCTCCCGAGGAGATCACTAAAGTAAAATTAGATTCGAGCGCGCACGGAGGCTTTCCGGCAGTCGTTTTTATCGCAAACCATACGCAACTGGAACAGGAAAGGGAGGTAATGACAGTGGCACGAAAAGTAGCCCCCCCCCCCCCCCCCGGAGTATAAATGTAGATTTAGATGGATGTTTCTTCCGTGATAGTGCAGAAAGACTAGGCACGAACTTAGCCACTACGAGAATGTACGATCGCAAGAACATCAGGTTCAGAAGGCCCACGTGGCACCACCAAAATAACTGACCATCGTGTTCGGCGTATTTCTCTGGCGCTTCGTACGGCATCTGCAGTAGCTATTTGAGCAGCAGTTGGCACCACATTGTCACAACGAACTGTTAGAAATTGGTACTTCCACAGCTCCGAGACAGACGCCATGTAGCGTGCATTCCACTGACCCTAAATCACCGCCAATAGCGACTTCAGTGGTGGCAAGCGAGAGTTCCCTGGACGTTACGGTGGAAGTCTGTTGTGTTATCTGATGAAAGCTGCCATTAGCAGCAGAGAACGCTTCAAACTCTGAGGACACAAATTGTGGGGCATTGTCGGAGACAATGACTTCAGGAAGGGCCTCAATGCAAAAAACAGACGTCAAAGCAGAATAGTACTGGCAGATGTAGTAGAAACATAGGCACAACTAAAGGAAAGTTGTTGTACGCATCTGTAACTGTCAAACAGCGGGTGTTACAGAAAGGACCCACAAAACAATATGAACGCGCTGCCAAGGCGCAGTAGGAGTCGGCCACGCAAAGAAACGCTGGCGGGGAGCACATTTGATGCTCCGCGCAAGAGCGACAGTTGGCAAGCAAATTCTAAATTTGTTAATCAATGCCGACCCAAGTGCAGTGACGACGTGCTAATTGCTTCGTCCGCACTGTAACCCAATGACCAGCGTGCAGCAATCGGAGGATTTTCGGCTGCATCTACATCTACATCCATACTCCGCAAGCCACCTGACGGTGTGTGGCGGAGGGTACCTTGAGTATCACTATCGGTTCTCCCTTCTATTACAGTCTCGTATTGTTCGTGGAAAGAAGGATTGTCGGTATGTCTCTGTGTGGGCTCTAATCTCTCTGATTTTATCCTCATGGTCTCTTCGCGAGATATACGTAGGAGGGAGCAGCATTACTACTTGAATCCTCGGTGAAGGTATGTTCCCGAAACTTCAACAAAAGCCCATACCGAGCTACTGAGCGTCTCTCCTGCACAGTCTCCCACTGGAGTTTATCTATCATCTCCGTAACACTTGCGCGATTACTAAATGATCCTGTAACGGAGCGCGCTGCTCTCCGTTGGATCTTCTCTATCTCTTCTACCAACCCTATCTGGTACGGATCCCACACAGCTGAGCAGTATTCAAGCAGTGGGCGAACAAGCGTACTGCAACCTACTTCCTTTGTTTTCGGATTGCATTTCCTTAGGATTCTTCCAATGAAACTCAGTCTGGCATCTGCTTTACCGACGGTTAATTTTATATGGTCATTCCATTTTAAATCACTCCTAAAGCGTTCTCACAGATAATTTATGGAATTAACTGCTTCCAGTTGCTGACCTGCTATATTGTAGATAAATGATAAGCGATCTTTCCTTGTATGTATTCGCAGCACATTACACTTGTCTACATTGATATTGAATTGCCATTCCCTGCACCATGCGTCAATTCGCTGCAGATCCTCCTGCATTTCAGTACAATTTTCCATTGTTACAACCTCTCGATATACCACAGCATCATCCGCAAAAAGCCTCAGTGAACTTCCAATGTCATCCACAAGGTCTTTTATGTATATTGTGAATAGCAACGGTCCTACGACAGTCCCCTGCGGCACACCTGAAATCACTCTTACTTCGGAAGGCTTCTGTCCATTGAGAATAAAATGCTGCGTTCTGTTCTCTAGGAACTCTTCAATCCAATTACACAATTGGTCTGATAGTCCATATGCTCTTACTTTGTTCATTAAACGACTTTGGGGAACTGTATCGAACGCCTTGTGGAAGTCAAGAAACACGGCATCTACTTGGAACCCGTGTCTATGGCCCTCTGAGTCTCGTGGGCGAATAACGTGAGCTGCATCGAACGAGGTACAACCACACGAGAGTGATCATTATCAGTTCGTAACAAGATAACGCCGTGGTGTACAGATAAGTTGCACAAAGTAACGTCGAACAAGTGGATCTCGAATCTGCGTAGCAGATGGAGGCCACTGAGTACGAATATACTGCAAAAGAATCTGCAAAGAAGCATCGGCGGTTGTCGCGGAAGCAATGTGACGAAAATCCACCGGAAAACCATCAGCTAATTCCTTATCTTTGCGAATCAATAAACATTCATGACAATTCGGAAGACTCAAACACTGCGTCAGGATCGATAGGTAGACGAGACTTCGCTTCAGCTTTGCTCTACATACGACAGGTCTCAGCGTCACATCCCATCGTCGTCGCCAACTTTTGTATCCCGCCTGGAAGGCGGCGTTTGGGTAAGAGCACGAAAAGGTGAAAATCTCTCGGTACTGCAGTGTGAATTAAAATCACCTTTACTTTAGCAAAAAGAGTGATAGATAACTTTGCAATGTGGTGCGAAGTGTCCCGGCCGTCTGCTCTTCATCAAATTGGCTCAACCTACAGTGGTGCTCGTAGAGTTGAACACGGCCTGCTAGAGGGCGCTGTCGTCGTTGTCTGTCGTAGTGCCAACTTAACTGGCAGCTAAGCCTTTGTTCAGACGGGTTCAATGGCTCTGAGCACTATGGGACAACTGCTGTGGTCATCAGTCCCCTAGAACTTAGAACTACTTAAACGTGACTAATCCAAGGACATCACACACATCCATGCCCGAGGTAGGATTCGAACCTGCGACTGTAGCGTCCGCGCGGCTCCAGACTGTAGCGCCTAGAACCGCTCGGCCACATGGCCGGCCCTAAGCCGTGGCATCGTTGCTATCGACACCACACTCTCAACATGTGCTAACATCAGCTTAGTAGTTTATTTCCTTTCCTCTGATGTGTTTCTTTGTACCTGCAACTCTGTACTCTTCGCCACATTTTTTTGTCGCACCCTGTATAAAACTTTCCCTAGCTGTGCGGAAGTACGAGCAGCATTAGATTTGAGGTGGTACTTGTCGAGATCGTAAGCGACAGTAAATATAGAAACACAAACATCTGACTCACTGAGCACGTCGTTCTGCGGCACCCACGCTGCCGTCTTCACGTTGTCCGGCAGAGGCGGAAGGCTGGAGGCATCCACCTTCCAGAGCACGCGCTGCTCCAGCCTGGAGAACGTGTCCAGCACGGCCTGCAGCTTCTCCGGAGAGAACGAGTCGGGTCGGAACTTTGAGCCGAGGCAGAAATACACGACACCTGCAGGGCTGTCGTTCATGAATTTCTGAATGTCCTGCAATAAAAACGAAAGCACCCAGAGCTCTGTAGAATGAGTGTAGCGCTCACGCAGCATTACGTGACATTCTCGCACTGAAATCTGGACTGTTCCACTCCATTGTTTTGATGTCGTCTGTGCCTGCCGGGTGGACACTTCGAGAGTTTCGTGTCCGTTTCTCGACTACGCGGCACGCAATCACATTTACTGTGGTACAGGGCTTGTTAATAAGGCACATGCGATAATGTGTAACGTCAATCAAAATTTTTGTTGAAGGGTGTGTAGTGTGAAGATCTCAATATGTTTAACAATACCTACGCCTTGAAATCCAGGGAGAATTATCAGTCACACGTTTAGTACTTTAACTTAACCTTGATTGGGGGGGGGGGGGGGAGGGGGCGACTTATTAAAGATTTCGTAGCCGGCCGCGGTGGTCTCGCGGTTCTAGGCGCGCAGCAAGTTCTAAATTTGTTGATCAATGCCGACCCAAGTGCAGCGACGACGCGCTAATTGCTTCGTCCGCACTGTAACCGAATGACCAGTGTGCAGCAATCGGAGCATCTCTGGCTGCATCTACATCTACATCCATACTCCGCCAGCCACCTGACGGTGACTGCTACTGTCGCAGGTTCGAATCCTGCCTCGGGCATGGATGTGTGTGATGTCGTTAGGTTAGTTAGGTTTAAGTAGGTTTGAGTCTACGGGACTGATGACCACAGCTGTTAAGTCCCATAGTGCTCAGAGCCATATTTCGTAAGGAATCTAAAGTATTAAATTTTACGTGGTTTAAAGCAATGTCTGTTAAAAGAATTCAGTATGGTGTATGATAATACTGATGAAGATAATGTTCAGAAAGAGTAATAGTTCATCTAAGTTCGAGTTTTTTCGGGGCATTAAACGGTTTCAATGCAACTGCAAAGAACCTGTTAGTTATTTACGGAACATGCCACTGAAGATTATCCTGACCAGTTAAGTGAAAAATGCGTTTGACAAAACGTTGCACTGCCACGCCTTGCACCGCTGACTGAACATCCATTATTACTTAAAAAAAGAAAAATAGATTAATTTCCCAAGGGTGCCTGGTAAAAGAATAAAAAAGGCAAACTGCCACGACAGTGATTTATTTCAGCTCATCATTTTTGCAGTTCAGATAGAACAGAGCCGAGTTATCCATTGTCATGGTGGAAATCTATTGCAGGGTCTGAACGAACCATTTGTGGAAATATCAGGAAACGTTTTGATTTGCAAAATTTCATATGAATTCAACAGATGCATTTTATAAGTAGGGACATCTTCGTTACGCAACAGTTAACCATTGTCTGTGACTGTTCTGTGGCAAAGCCATTCTGAGCATTACATGCATTTACTGACAGCCAGATGCAGTTTAGATTAATTGGTATCACATACATGAAAAGTAATTTGCATAGTTATGTTCTCGTTTTAAAGTAGGGTAGCAAAGGCGATTCTACACTCATGCTCATAAATTAAGGGCAATTGCAGAATGTGGTGACGCACAACGTGGCACTACACAAAACTGGAGCTAATATCATAGGCACTTAGGGAACACACACGACACAGATCTGTAAGTTCACGGTAATGGTGATAAGTTGAGAAAACCGTCCCGAAACACATGTGCTACAAAACGCCACTGCTTCCTGCGCATGTACCCCGACACCAATGTGGGATATGATCACCGTGCACACGTACACAGGCCGCACAACGGGTTGGCATACTCTGGATCAGGTGGTCGAGCAGCTGCTGGGGTATAGCCTCCAATTCCTGCACCAGTGACTGTCGGAGCTCCTGAAGCGTCGTAGGGGTCTGAAGATCTGCGATATGTCGACCGAGAGCATACCAGCGAACTCGATAGGGTTTAGATCTGGCAAACAGGCAGGCCTTTCCATTCGCCTAATATATTCTGTTTCACGGTACTCCTCCACGATGGTAGCTCGGCGGGGCCGTGCGTTATCATCCACCAGGAGGAAGGTGGGACCCACTGCACCCCTGAAAAGGCCGACATACTGGTGTAAAATGACGTCCCGGTCAAAGACATGCAGGGGTGTATGTGCACCAATCATAATCCCACCCCACACCATCAAACCATGACAGGTCCCTTTCAAGGACACTAAGGGGTGGGTATCTGATTCCTGGTTCACGATAGATGATTGTTCAAATGGCTCTAAGCACTACGGGACTTAACATCTGAGGTCATCAGCCCCCTAGACTTCGAACTACTTAAATATAACTAACCTAAGGACATCACACACACTCATGCACGCGGCAGGATTAGAACCTGCGACAGTAGCAGCAGTGCGGTTCCGGACTGTAGCGCCTAGATGAAAACCCGGCGACAATCACCGTTCAGACTATACCTGGGACTCGTCCGTGAACATAACCTGGGATCACTGTTCCAACGACAATGTACTGTGTTCTTGACACCAGGCTTTACGGGCTCTCCTGTGACCAGGGGTCAGTGGAATGCACCTTGCAGGTCTCTAGACGAATAAACCATGTCTGTTCAGTCGTCTGTAAACTGTGTCTGGAGACAACTGTTCCAGTGGCTGCGGGAAGGTCCCGTTCAAGTCTACCTGCGGTACTCCGTGGCCGTCTGCGGGCACTGATGGTGAGATATCGGTCTTCTTGTGGAATTGTACACTGTGGACGACCCGTACTGTAGCGCCTGGACACGTTTCCTGTCTGCTGGAATCGTTGCCATAATCTGAGATCATACCTTGTGGCACGCGGAGGGCCCGTGCTACGACCTGCTGTGTTTGACCAGCCTCCAGTCGCCCTAGTATTCTACCCCTCATAACGTCATCAATATGCGTTCTTTCAGCCATTTTCAACACACAGTCACCATTAGTACGTCTGAAAACGTCTACACACTTACTCGCTGCACTGTTCTCTGATATACACCAACACACCTCTGCGCATGTGGACTGCTGCCAGCGCCACCGTGCGACGACCGCAGGTCAAATGCACCGCATTGTCATTTCCTGAGGCGATTTAAAACCGCAAACCGCCCATCAGAGCGGTGTTTCACCATGTATCAGCATTATCCTTAATTTATGAGCATGAGTGTAGATCAGACACAGTAATCGGAATTTCAAAAGGTACTTGCTTTGACATTACTAGCCAGAGATTTTGGAGCATACACACAGCTTCCAGTTGCAAAGTAGAAGCTCGTAAGCTTCAAAGTGAAACACGTTCTTCGTTTTACACTGTCGCCACCGTAGGAAGCATCGTCCACTTCGCTACATTTGTTACCTCTTTGTTTTACTTTGGCTGAGGCTTTGTTTATGTAACTTTTTTCGGTACTGCCCTGAGAAACTATTGAGTTTGAAGATCTGTACTTGTCGAACCATTATTTGTAGTGAGACAACCTGTTGATACGAAAGTCTGCCGACTTACTAACTGCACAGTAGCTTACAAGTTACGCGAGACACTCATCTGTGTGTAGAATTCAGCTGGCGAACTGCATCTCCCCTGTTGCACAGTAGCAGTTCCAATTCCTTCTCATCTGTTCTTTTCTCTTCTTCCAGTACTTTTACATCTTTTCACCACGTCTCATTTTTCTTTCTTCACACCACTTCACACCTGTTCAGTTACTGCTTCTGCCTTGGAATCCTACCGCATTTAACTCTTTCCTTCTGAAAAAGTCTCTTTCTGTTTCATCTTCTGATTTTCTATATTTCTAAATATTTTAACATCTTTGACCTAGATTGTTGTTAATTTCTTCCATCATACATACTTGAGGACCTGTTTTGTCAGACCATTGCCGTTCACCCTTTATAAGTACCCAAATAATATCAAGCTTTTTCGTTACTGTTTCTGTTATTTTTTCTATAGTTTACTATATTTCATCATTTGTTCTTAATTTCCAAGCTTCTTTCCATTCAACTGTACCAAAAATTATCTTCATGTTTCTTTCCTCTATCATTTCTGTTTGTCTAATTTATAATTTGATACTAGGAACTCATTTGCATTTTGTAATTCATGATTTTTTCCTTTCTTGGCATTCAATTTTTATTGATTTTTTTTTTTTTTTTTTTTTTTTTTTTGCTGTTCGTATACCCTTTGCATTTTGTTTATCCTTCGGACAACGGAAGATTTTTCTAACCCATTTCCTCACGTTATCCCTCCTAGATACTCGAACTTCCTATTTGCCCAATGTACGATTATAAAAATTTTGGTGTTTTTTTAATGCTAGTGATAAATTTAGTTTTCTTTTTAGGGATTCTTCCGCCTGCTCCACCGTCCGCCCATCCCGAGAGACTGACTTGTACTTCTGCATCTGATCAACAGATAGTATAGAAAAATCATCTGCAAGTACCAGGCAATGTATTTCAATACACTGTTGATTCCTTCCCAGTTTTATTGATGATACTCGATATTCATTTAAATTTTATTCTGCTTCCTTACTCTCCGTTGTAAGACACAGTCAAAGAGGACTGGAACTAGCCATCACCTTGTCTGACACTTATATTTTATTTCATGAACTTTAGTTTTGTGACTGTCTGTAAGCGTTTCACGGATTAGGTATGTCAATTTAGTTTTATCTACTTATTAGCTCATTTATTCTGGTAAATTAGGAAACTGGAAAATTGAATATTTGTGCAAAGGTCTTATGGGACCAAGCTGCTGAGGTCATCAGTCCCTACTTAATCTAACTTACGCTATAGACAACACACACACCCATGCTCGTAAGAGGACTTGAACCTCCGACATGAGGGGCACCACAAAACGTGACAAGACGCCTCAGACCGCGTGGCTATTCCGCACGACGGAAAAATAAGGGCCATCAGGCATTCTACATTCTTCACATTACATTTATTACGACACACATCTTGTAAGAGTTCTTACACCAAACATAGTAAATAACAGCTAAAATAGCTTTGGCGTAAATAGTGGAAACAGTAGATGCTACAGCATATAATGAAGTAATTTATTTGTTCATGAAGCAATGAATTCATACTACAGGCCACTGACAGCAATCGCTGTGAAAGACGTGTGTGGGAAGGCAAGAGGGAGGTTGCAGAACACAGATAACGCAGACGGGGGCAAATGAGACCATCGCTGTTGCCATATGAGGGCTAAGTCCACGAAGCACAGTATCACCCTTTCGTTTTAGCAACTGTCATCACAGTAATGGGATGAAAGGAACGACGACGAAACTTAATTAACTTAATTTACATATTTGACACATTCGTTATTACGAAGAAACAGCTCTCACATCTTACGATAGTTGAAAAAAGTTTCTGATGTATCAGCGGTTTATTGTTTGTTGGCAATTATTTCGAGCAACCGCAAATGTAAACACGTAGGCAGACAAATCCACGATTTTATGCGTATCGCACTAATATCTGAAATATTTCGCTTCTTTGTATCGTCTGGAGGTACGGGGTGTTTCAAAAATGACCGGTATATTTGAAACGGCAATAAAAACTAAACGAGCAGCGATAGAAATACACCGTTTGTTGCAATATGCTTGGGACAACAGTACATTTTCAGGCGGACAAACTTTCGAAATTACAGTAGTTACAATTTTCAACAACAGATGGCGCTGCGGTCTGGGAAACACTATAGTACGATATTTTCCACATATCCACCAAGCGTAGCAATAATATGGCATAGTCTCTGAATGAAATTACCCTGCACTTTATCGTTAGCGAATGTCTCTCGTGCAGTAATGGTAGCGGCGCTGAGGGGTTGCCATGTTTGAATTTTGTATGGATAGAGGTGTAAACTCTGGCGCATGAGACGATACGTGGACGTTGGCGTCATTTGGACCGCAGCTGCAACACGGCCAACGGAAACCTGAGGCCGCTGTTGGATAAGCTGCTGCACTAGCTGCGCATTGCCCTCTGTGGTTGCCGTACGCGGTCACCCTACCTTTCCAGCACGTTCATCCGTCACGTTCCCAGTCCGTTGAAATTTTTCAAACAGATCCTTTATTGTCTCGCTTTTCGGTCCTTTGGTTACATTAAACCTCTATTGAAAACTTCGTCTTGTTGCAACAACACTGTGTTCTAGGTGGTGGAATTCCAACACCAGAAAAATCCTCTGTTCTAACGAATAAACCATGTTGTCCACAGCACACTTGCACGTTGTGAACAGCACACGCTTACAGCAGAAGGACGACGTACAGAATGGCGCACCCACAGACTGCGTTGTCTTCTATATCTTTCACATCACTTGCAGCGCCATCTGTTGTTGAAAATTGTAACTACTGTAATTTTGAAAGTTTGTCCGCCTGAAAATGTACTGTTGTCCCAAGCATATTGCAACAAACGCTGTATTTCTATCGCTGCTCGTTTAGTTTTTATTGCCGTTTCAAATATACCGGTCATTTTTGAAACACCCTGTATAAGCCTACGGATCTGTGGAATAGATTTATCACGGAAACCACGTGATTAGGATGGAAGAAATCTCCATTATGTGATTTCTGTAATGAAGAAGAAGTCGTGAACCATCTAACAGTTTCGAGCACCAGATACGTCATAACAAAACTCTTATTTGAGCATTACTTACAGCAGATGTTCTCTTTAGGACGAAGAAAACTGGACTTGTATTGAATGTGATGTCCAAGCAAATAAATACAGGCGAAACAAAAACGTACGGCACAAATTGCAAGACACATTCTTCACACGTAGACGAAGAAATTATGCTATATGAACATGGGTCTGGAAATGCTTTGTTTCCAAGTTACAACTTATTTTCTCCAACTCATTAATCATGGGAAATACACATACAAAACGCTTCAGCATACCACATGGAACTCTTTCTCACATGAGATGTCCAGTTACGCCATCTGTGGGCACTGACACATGCATTAATCCGGCGTCGTAGAGAATCTCACATGACAATACGGGCTCGGTGACTCTGAATATCTTGTACTGTGGTTCATGCACAAGAGCTTTCAAATGCACCGCAAATAAATGTCCATTGTGTTTAGGTCCGGAGACCGTGGAAGGCCAACCAACTGGTCCATCTCTACCTGTCATTTGCCACTGAATCTTTTATTTAGAAGCCGACAGACAGTAACACTAAAATGAGGTGGTACTCAATTATGCATGAAGTATATGTTTTGTCGTTCGCAGCTCGTGGTATTGCGGTAGCGTTTTCGCTTCCCGCTCACGAGGTCCCGGGTTCGATTCCCGGCGGGGTCAGGGATTTTCCCTTCCTCGAGATGACTGGGGGGGGGGGGTGTTGTGTTGTCTTCATCATCATCATTCATCCCCATGAGGAAGGCAATGGCAAACCACCTCCGCAACGTCCTTCCCTAGTCGGCGGTGCGGCTCTCCCTCATCGTTCCCAACGCTCCTCGGGGTATGGGACTCATCATCATCGTATGTTTTGTCACACAGCTTAAGGCACATCTGCTAACAGATCAGATACAACATTCTCTGCGAAATTATGATAACTTTGCCGTTTCAGCCTGGTGGTGGAAAGTGACGCCCTACCAACGAAACACCACCAATGCTGCTCCAAACAGTGACAGTAAATCTTTTTTAATGATTTGCTTCAATAGTTGCGTGAGGATTGACGTCTGCACATACATGCCGATTGTGAAAATTTACAATCTGATCTGATCTCTTTGAAATTCGTTGAGGAAAGTGAGTTCTAACATGGAAACAATGTGTTTCCAGACCCATGTTAATGTAATATAATTTCTTTGTCTACAGGAGAGAAATACATTCTGCAATTTGTGCCATGCATTTTTGTGACACCTTATATGTCTTATCCGACTGTCTCTGCATATTGTAGACATTATGTTTAGATATTTTGTATGATAGCTATGCGTCTTCTACACTCCTGGAAATTGAAATAAGAACATCGTGAATTCATTGTCCCAGGAAGGGGAAACTTTATTGACACATTCCTGGGGTCAGATACATCACATGATCACACTGACAGAATCACAGGCACATAGACACAGGCAACAGAGCATGCACAATGTCGGCACTAGTACAGTGTATATCCACCTTTCGCAGCAATGCAGGCTGCTATTCTCCCATGGAGACGATCGTAGAGATGCTGGATGTAGTCCTGTGGAACGGCTTGCCATGCCATTTCCACCTGGCGCCTCAGTTGGACCAGCGTTCGTGCTGGACGTGCAGACCGCGTGAGACGACGCTTCATCCAGTCCCAAACATGCTCAATGGGGGACAGATCCGGAGGGTAGTTGACTTACACCTTCTAGAGCACGTTGGGTGGCACGGGATACATGCGGACGTGCATTGTCCTGTTGGAACAGCAAGTTCCTTTGCCGATCTAGGAATGGTAGAACGATGGGTTCGATGACGGTTTGGATGTACCGTGCACTATTCAGTGTCACCTCGACGATCACCAGAGGTGTACGGCCAGTGTAGGAGATCGCTCCCCACACCATGATGCCGGGTGTTGGCCCTGTGTGCCTCGGTCGTATCCAGTCCTGATTGTGGCGCTCACCTGCACGGCGCCAGGCACGCATACGACCATCATTGGCACCAAGGTAGAAGCGACTCTCAACGCTGAAGACGACACGTCTCCATTCGTCCCTCCATTCACGCCAGTCGCGACACCACTGGAGGCGGGCTGCACGATGTTGGGGCGTGAGCGGAAGACGGCCTAACGGTGTGCGGGACCGTAGCCCAGCTTCATGGAGACGGTTGCGAATGGTTCTCGCCGATACCCCAGGAGCAACAGTGTCCCTAATTTGCTGGGAAGTGACGGTGCGGTCCCCTACGCACTGCGTAGGATCATACGGTCTTGGCGTGCATCCGTGCGTCGCTGCGGTCCGGTCCCAGGTCGACGGGCACGTGCACCTTCCGCCGACCACTGGCGACAACATCGATGTACTGTGGAGACCTCACGCCCCACGTGTTGAGCAATTCGGCGCTACGTCCACCCGGCCTCCCGCATGCCCACTATACGCCCTCGCTCAAAGTCCGTCAACTGCACATACGGTTCACGTCCACGCTGTCGCGGCATGCTACCAGTGTTAAAGACTGCGATGGAGCTCCGTATGCCACGGCAAACTGGCTGACACTGACGGCGGCGGTGCACAAATGCTGCGCAGCTAGCGCCATTCAACGGCCAACACCGCGGTTCCTGGTGTGTCCGCTGTACCGTGCGTGTGATCATTGATTGTACAGCCCTCTCGCAGTGTCCGGAGAAGTATGATGGGTCTGACACACCGGTGTCAATGTGTTCTTTTTTCCATTTCCAGGAGTGTATATTCATGATAAAATTTCTTTATGTGCAGTTGCACAGTGGTGTCATGTTCCACTCGCTTGAGGATATAGTCATTTCTTTTTCTTTTTTCTGAGTGATGGTTAACGAAATTCTCATGTAGACTAGTCATTAAAAATGAGGGTACGTAAATGGCTATGGATATATGTATGGTGGGGCCAAATGTAATTAAGGAATAATGATCCCTTCTAAATACAATAGATGCTAATTATGATATTAGCTTATAATTTGATATGGACGAAACCAGTGCTGCCACAAAAACACTCTGGAGAAGGACGAGGGGGAGGGAAAAGTTTCGCGTCACCACAGTGTGCAAGAAAGTGCAAGGTTGAAAGTCCCAACATCTCCATGGATGACAACTTGGCTAAACGCTTAGGCTGTGAAAATGTTAATTATTACGTTTACAGTATAAGAAATCTCTGTGTCTACAGTGTTGCACGGTGTGAAGAATTGTGACTCTGTAGATCATAGATGGGCAACTGGCTGCGCGCGAGCCACATCTGGCCACAGATTGGTTCCAATGCAGCCTGCGAAATAAATTCAAGGTCAACATTAAATAAATGTACTCTCAAAAACTTGTGTTTTCAGGCATAATATCTAGGTTTGGAGCGTCGGGAAAGGGGTTCCATTCATATCAGTGTGTTACCCAATAAACATTAATGTTACACACGCTATAGTTTTGACTTTATGCACTAGGAGTGCGGCTGTCGCATCACGTAACGTGACCCACGAGCTCAAGGAAGTATGTGAATCAGGCCCACGTGTCACCAAAGAATGCCAGCAACTGCTGTAGTTAGTGATCACTTTGATGGATGTAGACATTGCTCATGCTGGTTCCTTTGCTCCTCCTCCAGATCTGTTACGCGCCACCATCGAGTTTCACATCGACGACGCGAGTCTTTACACCGAGGTGACAAAAGTCGTGGGTCACCTCCTAATACCGTGTGGGCCCTCCTTTTGTCCGGCGTATTCAAGGACCTCGACGTGGCACAGCCCAACAAGTCGACAAGTCGTTGGAAGTCCCCTGCAGAAACAATGAACCGTTGTGCCTCGATAGCCGTCCATAATTGGAAAACAATTGACAGTGCAGGATTCTGTGCACGAACGAACCGTCGAACATTTATAGGTCTCGATTATGACCCATAAATGTTCGTGGGATTCATGTCGGGCAATATGCGTGGCCAAATCATTAAATCGAGTTGTGCAGAATGAATTGCGAACAGTTGTGGCCCAGTGACATGATGCATTGTCATCCATAAAAATGAATTCAATGAATGGCTGGCAAATGACTCCAAGTAGCGAATATAACCTTTTCGAATCAATCATTGGTTCAGTTGGAACGACTCAGACCATCATTCCATGAAAGCACAGCCCACACCATTACGGAGCCACTACCAGCTTGCACAATGCCTTGTTTACAACTTGGGGCCATGTTTTCTGGGATCTGCGGCACATTCGAGTCCTACCGTCAGCTGTTACCAACTGAAATAGAGACAAATCTGTCCAGGCCACGGTTTTCCCGTCGTCTATGGTTCAACAGATATGGTCACGAGCCCAGGAGAGGCAGTGTTGGCGTTATTGTGTTGTTAGATGAGGCACTAGCGTCGATCGTCTGCTGTCATAGTCCATTAATGCCAAATTTCGCCACACTGTCGTAACGGATACGTTCGACGTACCTCCCAAATTGATTTCAGCTGTTATTTCACGCAATGTCGCCTGTCTGTTAGCGCTGACATCTAAACGCAGTTGCTCCCGGTCGTTAAGAGAAGGCCGTCGGCCATTGCATTGTCCGTGGTGAGAGGCAATGTCCGTAGTTTGGTATTCTCGGCACACTCTTGACACTGTGGATCTCTGAGAAATTTATTCCCTAACGATTTGCGAATTCACGTGTCCCTTGCGTCTAGGTCCAACAATCATTCCGCGTTCAGAGCCTGTTAATTCCCGTCGTGTGGCCAAAATCAGGTCGGAAACCTTTTATCATGAATCACCCGAGGAGAAATGACAGCTCCGCCAGTCACTGCCCGTGTACGCGATACTACCGCCATCTGTATGTGTGCATATCCCTGTCCCATGACTTTTGTTACCTCAGTGTACTGCACAACACTGCACACTGTCAGCTAGAACAACACGTGTTCTTTCTCCATTCTTTACCGGCGCACGATACGGAACTTTATAAGGGTAATGATCACTCTCAGGCACGGGGTGCCATTAACGTCTTTTAAAGCTAATACCCAACTGAATTAAAAACGTTCAACTCACAAACACACATGCAAGATACGCATTTGAAGGTCATCACTATCTGACACTTAACGGAATGCGATTCCACAGCACAGCTGTGAACACTAAACGCTCTAAACGCTACAGGCAGCACACAAATGTGACATATGTGAAAAAAGTTCCAAACGGCTGCGAACAAGATAAACTTTACCGATTTAACTCCTGAACACTTGGAGCCAAAGGTGCTGTACGACAGACACTTCTTTCGATTGTTTTTGGACAGCTGTCGTTGTGATGTCTGCCTTAGTACAAGACCAGTAACTGCCATTCCAATTCTTTACAGAATCAGACTCCAATCTACTCATACAAAAGAGTTTTCCACGCATGTTTATGAAGTCATAATTATCTCCTGAACTACATGTCTTACAGTGCTATAATTTTGCAAGTACACCCAGTGGTATATATGGATACACTCTGCAAAAAACTTTGTAGTAAAGAAGTAATAAACGGAAATATCATGAGTAATGCTGACGTTTTATTGGGAATATGTAGGATGCGATAAACTTTCTTACTTTTATTATTTTGGGCGGAGTCAGCGAGAAAGGGTTTGAAATTGTATGCAAAGTTTGTTAGGGTCTAGAGATACTGGACGATTACAGCTTGGATAATATGAGCGCTGTACCAAGATACACTGGGTGCAGCGGGTACCTGTGCAAACATTATGACATGTGGTACCTTAATAACATACACACATCGGTGTGTTGCTCGTTCTTTTTCTGGATTGAACAGCCTTCCCATAAACATGTCATAAACTATACGATCTGATGTTTTCTGCACAGTCATAACCGCACCGCCAAGTGGATTATGCCTGTCAGTATAGACGAACCGTTTAGTGTCAAGGTGTCCACACCTAGACCCCTACCCTGCTGGTCAGGGTACTAACCAAGCTAGACACATACTAGTTATAATGGCTATAATCATTAGTTTGCAAATGACGTAAATACTAATGTAATATTATTTAGTACATGGTCCTCAGTCACTAATAGAAATACCCACAGTCATGTCTGTTACACCCTGTATATTCGTCTACAACCAACAAAAATATGCTCCGTACTTGGCTTTTTAGACCTTCCCGTTTCTTCAACGTGTAAACATTGGTTTCAATCTTACGTCTTACTGCACTGGCTTTCTCGCACTGCATGATTACAGAGAGAGAGAGAGAGAGAGAGAGAGAGAGAGAGAGAGAGAGAGAGAGAGAGAGAGAGAGAGAGAGACCATAAATGAGAAGCCCGTACTGGCTGCAGTCTCACACGGATAATGACACGTGTAATGTGTTTGAAATTACGTACTACGTATTCGGTCATGGCTTCTATCCTCGGTCACTAGAACTAGAGCGGGCAGCCTATCCAGTTAGGGTGTGCTCGCCCCATCTCGTATTTTGTGCTCGCTTACTCGGTCATGCAGGACTCTAATGCAGACATCTTGGGGTTGGGCGGCCACCCCTCATTACAGATTTTGGGCGTCGTACGGTGGACAGACTGGTAAAACACGACAGGCGGTGAACTGTGGCCGAACTAAGATCAAAAATGGATCAAATGGCTCTGAGCACTATGGGACGTGATATCTGAGGTCATTAGTCCCCTGGAACTTAGAACTACTTAAACTTAACAAACCTAAGGACATCACACACATCCATGCCCGAGGCAGGATTCGAACCTGCAACCGTAGCAGCAGCGCGGTTCCGGACTGAAGCGCCTAAAACCGTTTGGCCACAGCGGCCGGCAAACTAAAATCAGACCTTAAGGCTGGGCAGAGAACAAATGTGTGTAAACACACAGTGCACCGAACACTGTTAATGATGGGTCTCTGCAGGCGACGACTCATGTACGTGTCAATGTTAATACCACAACATCGGCAACTATGACTGTAATGGTCACGTGACCGTCGGCATTGGACATTGGTGCAGTGGCAGAGCACTGCACGGTCTGATGTATCCTGAGACCTTTTTTATCATGCCAACGGGAAGGCGCAATCCATTATCTTTCAGGGGTTCAGCTCCTTGATACTTGTACTGTGGGATGGAGACAAGCTTTCATCACCTCCATTATGATCTGCAGAACATTCACGTGGGCAGCCATGGGTCCATCGTATCTCGTGCAAGGCGCTATGATTGCCAAGGAGTACCGCACAGTGGTTTGCAGACCATGTACACCCCTTCTTGAAAGTCATGTTTCCCGACGACAGTGGCATTTTTCAACAAGACAATGCGCCATTTAACAAGGCTAGGAGTGTGATGGTGTGGTTCGAGGAATACAGTGGCGAGTTCCAGATGATGTGCTGGACAACTAGCTAGTCAGATCTGAACTCGATCGAACACATCTGGAATGTGACTGAGGGCTGGGTCAGAGCTCATCGCCCCCTTCCCTGAAATTTACAGGAATTAGGTGATATGTGTTTGCACATGTGATGCGTCTATTCTGTTATCATGCCAAATGTAGACGTACTGGCTATTAGGGAGGTGTTTTTGCTGATCAGTGTACGTGCTTTAATCAAACTGAACCTACAAGGCTCCAGGTTTGAGACTTTAAGTCTCAAACATCTATGATGTATATATGCAGACTGGAGCCATGAGTGAAATTTTCTCTGGAACCCTGTTCATTTGATTAAAGCATTTATGCCTGGCTTTCAGGCAAGATCCCACACTTCGATCGATGATGTGGCGCTATTCCAGTCTACTTGGAGAGCCTCTGCAATTTTGTTCTAGTCTATGGGGAATACCAGTGCGCTGAGGCTCGAATGGGAATTTGGATTTGGGAAGGAGGCACCCTGTGTAGTAAGTGCAGTTTTTCAAAGCCATTGTGCCAGTTGGCGTAGTAGTTAGCACATCTGACTCGTGAGCAGAACCGAGCGAGGTGGCGCAGTGGCTAGCACACTGGACTCGCATTTGGGAGGACGACGGCTTAATCCCACGTCCGGCCATCCTGATTTAGATTTTCCGTGATTTCCCTAAATGGCTTCAGGCAAATGCCGGGATGGTCCTTTGAAAGGGCACGCCCGACTTTCTTCCCCGTCCTTCCCTAATCCGATGAGACCTCGCTGTTTGGTCTCTTCCCTCAAACAATCGAATCCAATCGTGAGCAGGACACCCAGGTTCGTATCCCAGCCTTGGCACTTAGTTTTATGCTGCAGGAATAGCATGATGGAGTCCCATCGAAACTTTGAGTGTCATTTTCTGAGAAGCTATTGCGTGTCGGCCCCAAAGACAAAACAGGTGTCCCTTTGTTTTCATCCGATCACCCTGCCAAGTTTCGAGTGTATCAGAAGGCATCCTACGGCGTGTTTCCCTTGTGAGCCACCCGGAGTATGTTGAAGCTCACGCTACCTACCTGCGGCAGAGGTTTGGGGTCTGCGACGTGCAGGCCCGCGACTTCTACGAGGGTGGGCACCTTGGGGATGACCTGGTCGATGCTCCAGTGGGTGTTGAGCAGCACGAGGCTGGCGTTGCGCACCAGGTCGTGCGTGGGCGGCACGCCGGGCCCGAAGGCCTCGCGCACCACGGCGTCCACCTGCCAGTCCGACAGCCAGCGGTTGCCGAGCCGCGTGTACAGGTGGGCCACGGAGTGCTTCAGCCGCTGCCAGAAGGTGAACGGCGCGACCGCCTCCGAGTTGAACAGCTCCGTGTACGCCGGGTGATCCGGGTTCCCCACCTGTTCTGGCAACAAAAACACTATTCTGTAAAGGTAGAATAGGGGCTTCAGGAAGTAAGTTACGCATATTGTCCCACGCTAAGAGTGGCTCACTGCCACTGCCACTGCCGCGTTTCCTGCAAACACATTTCTGTTGCGATACGGTTAGCAGCAGTATCAGTGTTAGAAATATCCCGATAAAGTAAAGACAAATAACTTCAAGTGGTTCAAAAGGCTCTGAGCACTATGGGACTTAAAATCTGAAGTCATCGGTCCCCTAGAACGTACAACTACTTAAACCTAACTAACCTAAGGACATCACACACATCCATGCCCGAGGCAGGATTCGAACCTGAGACCGTAGCGGTTGCGCGGTTCCAGACTGAAGTGCCTAGGACCGCTCGGCTACAACGGTCGGCGACAAATAAGTATTCGATACTTTTGTTTAGATACCGAGTTCTTTTGGAAGAAAGCGAAGTACTTGCATAGAATCGGTTTCACGTATTTTACATTATCTATAATTATACCAATCTGCATCTACATCTATATGATTACACTGCAATTCATAATTATGTACCTCGCAGACGGTTCACTGAACGACCTTCAAGCTATTTCTCCATCGTTCCAACCTCGAACGGCGCGCAGAAAAAACGAGCACTTAAATCTTTCTGTGCGAGCCTCATTTCTGTTATTTTATCCTGATGATCATTTCTACTTATGTAGATGGGCGCCAACAGAATATTTTCGCAATCGTATTAGAAAGTTGGCGATTGAAATTCCACGAAAAGAACGCCCTCTGGTGGCACCGATATGAACTAAGACAGTTGAAGTCCAGACGCAGTGGCAACCTCACATGCTTGAAATTGGTTAAATAATAAAGACAAGTTCTTTTTTCTGTCATTTTCTTTGCGTAGTAGAGATAACGGTGTATGAAGCATTATCATGTTGGAATTTGAACTTCGCGCTATTTTTCTGGGGGAGTGGAGCGTGGCTCTTTCCTGCCTAATTTCAAAATTCCCGCCAAAATCCGCCATCTTCGATGACGTCATCGCCGCCATCTTGTATAACGGTACTTTGTCCCAAAATCACCCTTGTTCCAATACTGTGGGGGTGTTGCAGGGAGAGGAGCGGTGTGGATGAGGGTAGGTGGATGGTGAATGGAGAGGGCAGATGGGAAAATCCCATTATGTCACAATTTTGAGAGTTCTCTGGTGGTGGTATTGTGTCTGTGGTTGTGGAAGAGGGAGGGTCGTTGCCACCCGAATGTTTGGAGTCAGGAAGAACCTTTATCAGTTCAGCATACTGCTACAATCAGTGTACTGTCCACCACACAATGTAGCCCCTTAGAGTAATATTACCTACCTGATGGATCAGTGGCAATTGCCCCTTGCACGGCTAGACTCCCAGTGGTTACCACAAGTAGTGGGCAGCCCTACAGTAACCTGTCAGTGGTCCTGGTGCAGTGCAGTAATGATGTTTCTGCGTGGAGCTGTCAGCAGTCTTGGCATGTGAGACAGTGCAGCCACAGTGTTTTCTAGCACCATGCATCTGCTCGGAGCTATTAGCAGATGCTGACTATTTTATATAGACTCCATTTGCGGTGCACGTCAGTTGTGTTAGTGTCCCGTTTTCAAGATCTTTATAGGTGGAATTTAGGACATGATTTTGAGATCGTTTTTCACAATATAGTTGTGTCTTTATACGTTGTTTCTGGTATCGTTTTTTGAAATATGCTTAGATCTTTATAGGCGAAGTTTTTGTTACCATTTTCTGCAATGTGTTATTGGATCTGTAGCTGTGCTTATGATTTTTGTAGATTGGTGATCTATAGCAGTGTGATTAGGGCACACATACTGGACATGGTAATACTTTCACCTTCCTGAGCTTTTCCCACCAATTTCTAGCAGTATTGAAAAATTCTTCCAAGAGGGTAACACAGGCACATCACAAAAACAGATGAAATAAACAGATCGTTCCACACCAACAGCTCAGTCCACACTGAGCTTTTCCCACTAGTCACCAGGGGACGCTAGGGTGTGTGGGAGGAGAGCGTATTGTAGAGGGGAGGGAGGTGGGAGGGTGGAAAACCCATGACATTATCCGGTGACGACTTTAGTGCGATGTTCTACATCTACATGACTACTCTGCAATTCACATTTAAGTGCTTGGCAGAGGGTTCATCGAACCACAATCATACTATCTCTCTACTATTCCACTCCCGAACAGCGAGCGGGAAAAACGAACACCTAAACCTTTCTGTTCGAGCTCTGATTTCTCTTATTTTATTTTGATGATCATTCCTACCTATGTAGGTTGGGCTCAACAAAATATTTTCGCATTCGGAAGAGAAAGTTGGTGACTGAAATTTCGTAAAAAGGTCTCGCCGCGACGAAAAACGTCTATACTGTAATGACTTCCATCCCAACTCGTGTATCATATCTGCCACACTCTCTCCCCTATAACGCGATAATACAAAACGAGCTGCCCTTCTTTGCACCCTCTCGATGTCCTCCGTCAATCCCACCTGGTAAGGATCCCACACCGCGCAGCAATATTCTAACAGAGGACGAACGAGTGTAGTGTAAGCTGTCTCTTTAGTGGACTTGTTGCATCTTCTAAGTGTCCTGCCAATGAAACGCAACCTTTGGCTCGCCTTCCCGACAATATTATCTATGTGGTCCTTCCAACTGAAGTTGTTTGTAATTTTAACACCCAGGTACTTAGTTGAATTGACAGCCTTGAGAATTGTACTATTTATCGAGTAATCGAATTCCAACGGATTTCTTTTGGAACTCATGAGGATCATCTCACACTTTTCGTTATTTAGCGTCAACTGCCACCTGACACACCATACAGCAATCTTTTCTAAATCGCTTTGCAGCTGATACTGGTCTTCGGATGACCTTACTAGACGGTAAATTACAGCATCATCTGCGAACAGTCTAAGAGAACTGCTCAGATTGTCACCCAGGTCATTTATATAGATCAGGAACAGTAGAGATCCCAGGACGCTTCCCTGGGGAACACCTGATATCACTTCAGTTTTACTCGATGATTTGCCGTCTATTACTACGAACTGCGACCTTCCTGACAGGAAATCACGAATCCAGTCGCACAACTGAGACGATACCCCATAGCTCCGCAGCTTGATTAGAAGTCGCTTGTAAGGAACGGTGTCAAAAGCTTTCCGGAAATCTAGAAATACGGAATCAACTTGAGATCCCCTGTCGATAGCGGCCATTACTTCGTGCGAATAAAGAGCTAGCTGCGTTGCACAAGAGCGATGTTTTCTGAAGCCATGCTGATTACGTGTCAATAGATCGTTCCCTTCGAGGTGATTCATAATGTTTGAATACAGTATATGCTCCAAAACCCTACTGCAAACCGACGTCAATGATATAGGTCTGTAGTTAAATGGATTACTCCTACTACCCTTCTTGAACACTGGTGCGACCTGCGCAATTTTCCAATCTGTAGGTACAGATCTATCGGTGAGCGAGCGGTTGTATATGAGTGCTAAGTAGGGAGCTATAGTATCAGCGTAATCTGAAAGGAACCCAATCGGTACACAATCTGGACCTGAAGACTTGCCCGTATCAAGCGATTTGAGTTGCTTCGCAACCCCTAAGGTATCTACTTCTAAGAAACTCATGCTAGCAGATGTTCGTGTTTCAAATTCTGGAATATTCCATTCGTCTTCCCTGGTGAAGGAATTTCGGAAAACTGCGTTCAATAACTCCGCTTTAGCGGCGCAGTCGTCGATAACAGTACCATCGGCACTGCGCAGCGAAGGTATTGACTGCGTCTTGCCGCTTGTGTACTTTACATACGACCAGAATTTCTTCGGATTTTCTACCAAATTTCGAGACAATGTTTCGTTGTGGAACCTATTAAAGGCATCTCGCATCGAAGTACGTGCCAAATTTCGCGCGTCTGTAAATTTTAGCCCATCTTCAGGATTTCGCGTTCTTCTGAACTTCGCATGCTTTTTCCGTTGCCTCTGCAACAGCGTTCGGACCTTTTTTGTGTACCACGGGGGATCCGTTCCATCTCTTACCAATTTATGAGGTATGAATATCTCAATTGCTGTTGCTACTATATCTTTGAATTTGAGCCACATCTCGTCTACATTCGCATAGTCAGTTCGGAAGGAATGGAAATTGTCTTTTAGGAAGGCTTCTAGTGGTACTTTATCCGCTTTTTTAAATAAAATTATTTTGCGTTTGTTTCTGATGGATTTGGAAGAAATGGTATTGAGCCTATCTACAATGACCTTGTGATCACTAATCCCTGTATCAGTCATGATGCTCTCTATCAGCTCTGGATTGTTTGTGGCCAAGAGGTCAAGTGTGTTTTCGCAACCATTTACAATTCGCGTGGGTTCGTGGACTAACTGCTCTAAATAATTTTCGGAGAATGCATTTAGGACAATCTCGGAAGACGTTTTGTGCCTACCACCGGTTTTGAACAAGTATTTTTGCCAACATACCAAGGGTAGGTTGAAGTCCCCACCAACTATAACCGTATGAGTGGGGTATTTATTTGTTACGAGACTCAAACTTTCTCTGAACTGTTCCGCAACTGTATCATCGGAGTCTGGGGGTCGGTAGAAGGAGCCAATTATTAACTTAATTCGGCTGTTAAGTATAACCTCCACCCACACCAATTCGCACAGAGTATCTACTTCGACTTCACTACAAGATAAACCACTACTGACAGACACCAACACTCCACCACCAATTCTGCCTAATCTATCTTTCCTGAACACCGTCTGAGACTTCGTAAAAATTTCTGCAGAACTTATTTCAGGCTTTAGCCAGCTTTCTGTACCTATAACGATATCCGCTTCTGTGCTTTCTATTAGCGCTTGAAGCTCAGGGACTTTTCCAGCGCAACTACAACAGTTTACAACTATAATTTCGACTGTTCCTTGATCCAAGCACGTCCTGTAATTGCCAAGCACCCTTTGACATTGCAGCCCATCCCGCACTTTCCCGAGGCCTTCTAACCTAAAAAACCGCCCAGTCCACGCCACACAGCCTCCGCTACCCGTGTAGCCGCCAGCTGAGTGTAGTGAACTCCTGACCTATTCAGCGGAACCCGAAACCCCACCACCCTATGGCGCAAGTCAAGGAATCTGCAGCCAATACGGTCGCAAAACCGTCTGAGCCTCTGATTCAGACCCTCCACCCGGCTCTGCACCAAAGGTCCGCAGTCGGTTCTGTCAACGATGCTGCAGATGGTGAGCTCTGCCTTCATCTCGTAAGCAAGACCGGCAGCCTTCACCAAATCAGATAGCCGCTGGAATCCAGAGAGAATTTCCTCAGATCCAAAGCGACACACGTCATTAGTGCCGACATGTGCCACCACCTGCAGCTGGCTGCACCCTGTGCTCTTCATGGCATCCGGAAGGACCCTTTCCACATCAGGAATGACTCCTCCCGGAATGCACACGGAGTGCACACTGGATTTCTTCCCCTCCTTAGCCGCCATATCCCTAAGGGGCCCCATTACGCGCCTAACATTGGAGCTCCCAACTACCAGTAAGCCCAACCTCTGCGATTGCCCGGACCTTGAAGGCTGAGAATGATCCTCTGAAACAGGGCAGGCAGCTGCATCTGGCTCAGCCAGAGACAGTGCCTGAAACCGGTTTGTCAGACGCACCGGGGAGGCTTTCTGGTCAGCTTCCGGGGACGCCTTTCGCTGCCTGCCACGCCTTGGAACGACCTCCCAATCAACCACAGGCGAGGGCTCAGCTCCACTGCGGGCAGCAACCGGGGCAACCACAGCGGCAGACCGATCTGGGGACAGACGGGATGAGGTTGACATCCCCGTGATACCCGAGTCCGGCTCCCCACAGTGGTGCCCATTGGCAACAGCCTCAAGCTGCGCGACCGAAGTCAGCGCCGATTGCAGCTGTGAGCGAAGGGATGCCAAGTCAGCCCTCATCCGAACACAGCAATCGCAGTCCCTGTCCATTCTAATCGATGTTTAACAACAGTTACTGAAACACGAGTCGGTGCCTAGATAACGCAAGCGGAACACGCAAAGAATGTATCAACTAACCTGTACAAATGCCTAACGACTGCGCTACAATCTGCTGAAATTACGATTACAGTAACTAAAACTCGAAATTGCACCTCCTATACGAAACTCACACGCAATTTAAATAAGAATCTACGAAGTAAACACTAAAGCGCGATGCTACAACTGTCAAATACTATAATACGCCCGAAATATATGAATTAAACAATGCAAGTACCCAAAAACACGCAAAGAAATTAATTAAACTATGTAACAAATAAGAAGCTAGGGTTATACGGCTTGCTGCTGCAGCTGCTTATCCAACGGCGGCAGGGAACACACTGACTGGCCAACCGACTCTGGCCATTCACAACAAAAACAGAAGACAGACGACTACGCAAATTTGCACTATTCAGGTACTAAGGCGCGATGCTACAACCCTCAAATACTATAATACGCCCGAAATATACGAATTAAACAATGCAAGTACCCAAAAACACGCAAAGAAATTAAACTATGTAACAAATAAGAAGCTAGGGTTATACGGCTTGCTGCTGCAGCTGCTTATCCAACGGCGGCAGGGATGTTGCCACATCTTCCGACGCCATCTTGAAAAAATTTAGCAGCAATGCAGACTGCACCCATGTTGGCTCTCTGCTTCCACCCACAGACAACACAAGCTTTGCGAAACATTCTCAGTGGAGAGTTTGGAAGCATAAAGTCTAGATATGGTCTTGAACCATGCGAGTGCCATCTTTCAGGCTAGCTGAAACAACATGAGTGGTGAAAGAGTAGCAGATTTCTATCGTTGAGGGTCTGGACCACTGGTAGAACGTTCTGACCGATACTCACAGAGGTTTGGTGATTGTGCTGAAAATGGGGTCATGTATTTGTGTCTCTTTCAATAGAAGTTACTTAGCCTGCTATAATAATGTGTAACTTACTTTTTGGTGTTCTCTCTTATCAGAGATTGCATATTTCACTAGCGAAATTGGCTCAATAGCAGATGAATTGGGGAAACAAGTAGCACTGTTGTTGAGTAGTGTTTCCTTATGGGTACATAACCACCTGTCGCAACTGATCACAATTTCTAGGGCTATATATACTTGTAGACATATGACGACGGAATATGCTCAATTGTGAGTTGAGACATCAGTTCTGAGCTGACTGCACATCATGAAGCTGAAGAATGGTTTTCTCAAAAATAGGGGAGTGCTGAGCAAAAGTATGAGTTTTCACTTTAGGTTGTACACAAGCAAGTTGCCAAATATGGCTGGAATCGATTCGCCACGTTAAAGGCCTTCCCCTTCTCACACTGTGACTCAGATATCTGTATCAACGCAGCAGAATCACTGACATAGACAGCAACCTGCACTAGAAGACGTCTCAGTCCACACTATGAGAGGAAGCACGCACAGCACGTCAAGTGGTGCCCTTAAATGCAGTGCATGGTCAGTATACATGCACTGGCATCGATTGTGCAATAACACTTCAGACTGTCAAGGAACTAGTGACAGCCCCTCCACTGATTGAGGAAACCTGCTGGTGCTTTGGACCTTGGATAAATACTGAATAACTAAAATGGATGAGTCTGCTATAACGTGCGATGACTTGGCTATGAATTTTTGGACATTCTGCTTAATCTACCTTGTTCTGTATTGGAATCTAGTGGCACTAAAATCTGTGTAGAATTGCAGCACCCTGTAAAAATGGCCCAAATGAATCCAAATTTTGACGATGTATAATAACCAGTATAGCAGACAGGCAGCTGCTGTATGGTGGGAAAGGTCAGTGCTACACCGAGCTGATTGAATGAAAAGCCATCAGATGGAGCGAAAACATGGTTCCAGTACGCAATGTCGGTGACAAAGACATGTGAGTAGGTTTGAATGAAACAGAATATGGATTCAGGCGAATAGGTGGGCTTTTATTTGGCACGAACAGTTTACGAACTATTTCACTTGTTGTATTGTAAATGTGTTGAACACATCTGTGTATTTATCAGTTTCAGTGTTGAATACTGCACACCTATCGCAGTGTAATGACCTGATAACGATGGCCACTCGTCACCGCATGCACCACAACATGAGGAGACTGGCGCACAGACCTCCCTCTGTGGCGTCCTTCGTCCACTAGATGTGTGACAGGGCAGATGATTTGTAGAGTCCCAGAACCATACCCTCATCAACGGCGTGGCCCCCAAACCGTTCTGACACCCTAGTCTTATGTTAGTTATTTCGATAAAGTTCGAATGCTGCGCCAGCCACTGAATTTACATGACTATGCAGAATATTTGTTTCACCATCTACTCGTTTACTCTTTTAAAGAGAATGACAAATTTCGGTTGAAAATATTCATCATCGTATGTTTACCTACGCCAAAAGAGTGATATCAAACACCCAAACGCATACTGCCTGACAAACGAGGTCAAGCACCCAGAGGAGGAGGAGGAGGAGGAGGAAACAAAAAGAAACCTCATGGTTTGAGAGGGTATGTCATGTTATTTCAGTGATTACAAAATCCATTCAAATTTACAAAATAATTTCACAGTGTGAAACCAATTATCCGTTAGATGTTACACTCCCTCTGCTCTGGCCAGATACAAAAATTCGATTGTAAAGGTATCACAAAGCCGTTTTATCCTCTACTCTACAGAAATCAGTGGGCCTGAAACTGTTGTTCTTGACATTCTAGATACGGGTACTGGAACAGAGTTGAAGTTCACTCTGGTGCCACCACGTTCTGCCACAGACAGACGTGGGGACCTTGTTGCCACAGAAACTCAACATGATCCAGACAGTTAATACTGACACGTTCCATATGTGGATGAGCATTGCTCTGTTGGAAAATGGCGCTACGACAGTACTGCACGAGAGGTACGGTAATACACGAGAACACACGATATCTGTCATGTATGACTGTGCCATCAGAGCTCTCGCAGCCACTACCGGCAGTGTCTGAAGTCAAACAAAATGGCTCCCCACAGCATGACGCTAGGACTAGTGTAACTTTGAATCTTCAAAGCATTGGAAATATGGGACCTACATTCAGGTCGCCGCCATACTCACCATGATCTGGCGTACTAGAGAAACCCCAATTCATCACTGACAGAATGCAACGCCATTCATTATCAGTCCATGCTTCCCGGTAACGTCACCACTCCTAACACAGCCATTTGTGTTTTGATGTTAATGGATACCTCCAGAATGAGTTTCAATGGCTATATAATGATGGGACATGAATTCTCTAATACACATGCTGCTCATCTCATACCAATGGTCCAGAATGACACAGAATGTTACAGGGTGCCCACTTCTTGTTTTCAGATGACAGATACTGACGTGAAGGGGTCACGATGTGATTGTACATAATACGGTGATCCTCTCTTGTGCTGCTCAGATGTTGTGAACCTAAACCTCTATGCTGAGTACACCTTCCTCAAGTTCCCAAGCAGTCCAACATCAGACCACATCCGAATGGCCAACAAATCTGGATATTGCGCTGTACTGGGAAAGAGCCAGTCAAGGAATATTTAGATTACTGCTTACAATTTTTTTTATTTTAAACTGTCACTCTGCATTAAGATTTTTAAATACAATCCAAGCAGCAGTCTCCACAGTGCCCATGTGCAGATAGCCACATTTCCTGTTTGTTTCAACAATTAGCATCACGCCAACCTTTCAATCCCCTGCTGAATGCGCTGTGTACACATGCTACCAGCTAGCCTTTGTAGACACATTTGATGGAGTCATGTTCGTAGTTGTCAGGTGGTTGCGAAGCACTGAGCACAGTTGTGAACCTCTCTCGGTATCCAGCTTCCAGGCAGAAAGACAGCCTCTGGCTCTGTGCTCCATGACCCTCCACCAGCAGAACTTGTGAACCGCCAACTCTCTCTCTCTTCCTGTCCGACTATTTTGGTTCACATATCTTAGACGGGCATTCAACCTGAACTTCTTCCCCATGGTGAGCACCATGTAACCCTTTATCACGGACTATATGCTTTCTTTTTCGCAAACCCTTCCCTTATTATTTGAAACTAACTTTCTTCAAGTCCCATAAGAAGCGCACTGACGATCTAGTGGCAGTCAAATGCGATGATACTCTCGACCGCCACACCCAAGGCTACTAGACTAACCCCAGTCACTGTTCAGCTATCCTAGAGCGACAGGATTCTCCCTCCCTCCCTCCCTCCCTCCCTCCCTCCCTCTCCTTTTCTCCAGCACAGTAGCTGTCTACGACTTCATTGCTCATTGGAGTGCGAGTATTCCAAATGACGAAACATTCAATGGTATCGTCTGTGCCGAAAAATACGGAATTAAATTATTTTCAATAATTCGTATGGCTGCAGTTTCAGCATACTATGCACGTTTATCGGGGATTTATCTGGGAAGGAGAAACTACACTGATGATCTCATTGACAAATCCATGCTATAGATCCATTGCTCCAGGACCATTATACGTAGCTTACACATCACCGTTTGAGGGACTTACAAAATCAGGAGAGAGACAACTGACTGAAACAAACTATAGACAACAGATCAAGGATGAGGAAGGAAGAAACATTAGGTCGGTCGGTTGGTTGGGGGAAGAGACCAAACGGCGAGGTTATAGGTCTCAGTGGAGTAGGGAAGGATGGGGAAGGAAGTCGGCGGTGTCCTTTCAAAGGAATCATTCCGGCATTTGCCTGGAGCGATTTAGGGAAATCACTGAAAACCTAAATCAGGCTGGCCGGACGCGGGATTGAACCGTCGTCCTTCCGAATGCGCGTCCAGTGTGCTAACCACTACGCCACCTTGCTCGGTGAAGAAGCATTAGGGTTTAACGTCCCATCGACGACGAGGCATTAGAGATAAGAGCAAAGGCTATGGTTGGGAAAGAACAGGGAAGGAAATCGGCCGTGCGCTTTCAAAATAATCGGGCGAGCATTCACATTTAGCGATTGAGGGGAATTGTAGAAAACGGAAAGTGTTGTAGCCGGATGTTGGTTGAACCAGCATCTTATAAAATAAAAATCCAGTACCACTGCACCACCTCGCTTGGTAGTTTAAGAACGTGATAACAGATAAACCATTTTAGAACTACACAAGTTTATGTGATCTTGGACTTTAAGAGTCAGTGCAGTTGAAGGCGCAATTAGAGTTTCTAAACATCATGACATAGTATGATACTCTCGTCGTTCTTTGAGTAAGGCAACAGAATGTGCGGTTGCACCGTGGTACCGTGTTTTAAAAGGCAACACTCCTCCTGCGCCAAACCAAAACTGTGGGTCAAGGTGTATGGTTCGTCATTTGCATACGGATAAGATGACAGATATCCCCCATATTACGATCACATGCTGCGGTCGTTTCTGTACCAAACCCTCTTCCATCCGTCATGTCCACACATGCACCATCACACCTTCTCCAGTGCTCCAGCACTGCGTAAAAAGCTCTACAGTCCATCACAAATATATGGACAAGCCATCAGTCATCTCTACTATGCCAATATGGGAGGGATCATGTACCAGATCATTTTCGTGCATAGTTCCCTTCTATTTATCGGATCCACGCACGTGTGTCATGAGCCGCACAGTGTGGCCGCGCGGTTTGAGGCGCCATGTCACATATTGCGCAACCCCTCCCGCCGAAGGTTCGAGTCCTGCCTCGGGCATGTGCGCGCGCGCTGTGTGTGTGTGTGTGTGTGTGTGTGTGTTGTTCTTAGGGTAAGTTAGTTTAAGTGATGTGTAAGTCTAGGGACCGATGACCTAAGCAGTTTGGTGCCTTAGGAATTCACACACATTTGAACATTTTTGAACACGTGTCATCGCACCCACTACGGTCCTTCACAGCACTGAACTAAAATTTAGTGCAAGGCTATAAGGTTCGTCATGACCATGCAGACCATACGCCAGGTGCGCTGTTCGATGCTCCCTCTTCTTGGTCCAGTACCACTTCTTTCCCTTGAATCTTTATAGGGATCTCTGTCATACACGCAGGGTTATTTATGACAAATGTATTCGCCTGAGATCCACGATTCTATTCCATTCATCGACGATGTGTGCTGGCAGTTGCCTTCGTGTTTCCGCTCCATCTGACGGCTTTTAGCTCGGTATAGCACTGACCTCTCCTGCCACACAGCAGGTGTCTGTCTGCTATACTGGTTACTATGTTGTGTTGTTGTTGTCTTCAGTCCTGAGACTGGTTTGATGCAGCTCTCCATGCTACTCTATCCTGTGCAAGCTGCTTCATCTCCCAGTAACTACTGCAACCTACATCCTTCTGAATCTGCTTAGTGTACTCATCTCTCGGTCTCCCTCTACGATTTTTACCCTCCACGCTGCCCTCCAATGCTAAATTTGTGATCCCTTGATGCCTCAAAACATGTCCTACCAACCGATCCCTTCTTCTAGTCAAGTTGTGCCACAAACTTCTCTTCTCCCCAATCCTATTCAATACCTCCTCATTAGTTACGTGAGCTATCCACCTTATCTTCAGTATTCTTCTGTAGCACCACATTTCGAAAGCTTCTATTCTCTTCTTGTCCAAACTAGTTATCATCCATGTTTCACTTCCATACATGGCTACACTCCAAACAAATACTTTCAGAAACGACTTCCTGATACATAAATCTATATTCGATGTTAACAAATTTCTCTTCTTCAGAAACGCTTTCCTTGCCATTGCCAGTCTACATTTTATATCCTCTCTACTTCGACCATCATCAGTTATTTTACTTCCTAAATAGCAAAACTCCTTTACTACTTTAAGTGTCTCATTTCCTAATCTAATTCCCTCAGCATCACCCGATTTAATTTGACTACATTCCATTATCCTCGTTTTGCTTTTGTTAATGTTCATCTTATATCCTCCTTTCAAGACACTGTCCATTCCGTTCAACTGCTCTTCCAAGTCCTTTGCTGTCTCTGACAGAATTGCAATGTCATCGGCGAACCTCAAAGTTTTTACTTCGTCTCCATGAATTTTAATACCTACTCCAAATTTTTCTTTTGTTTCCTTTACTGCTTGCTCAATATACAGATTGAATAACATCGGGGAGAGGCTACAACCCTGTCTCACTCCTTTCCCAACCACTGCTTCCCTTTCATGCCCCTCGACTCTTATTACTGCCATCTGGTTTCTGTACAAATTATAAATAGCCTTTCGCTCCCTGTATTTTACCCCTGCCACCTTTAGAATTTGAAAAAGAGTATTCCAGTCAACATTGTCAAAAGCTTTCTCTAAGTCTACAAATGCTAGAAACGTAGGTTTGCCTTTTCTTAATCTTTCTTCTAAAATAAGTCGTAAGGTCAGTATTGCCTCACGTGTTCCAACATTTCGACGGAATCCAAACTGATCCTCCCTGAGGTCTGCATCTACCAGTTTTTCCATTCGTCTGTAAAGAATTCGCGTTAGTATTTTGCAGCCGTGGCTTATTAAACTGATAGTTCGGTAATTTTCACATCTGTCAACACCTGCTTTCTTTGGGATTGGAATTATTATATTCTTCTTGAAGTCTGAGGGTATTTCGCCTGTCTCATACATCTTGCTCACCAGCTGGTAGAGTTTTGTCATGACTGGCTCTCCCAAGGCCGTCAGTAGTTCTAATGGAATGTTGTCTGCTCCGGGGGCCTTGTTTCGACTCAGGTCTTTCAGTGCTCTGTCAAACTCTTCACGCAGTATCGTATCTCCCATTTTGTCTTCATCTACATCCTCTTCTATTTCCATAATATTGTCCTCAAGTACATCGCCCTTGTATAAGCCTTCTATATACTCCTTCCACCTTTCTGCCTTCCCTTCTTTGCTTAGAACTGGGCTGCCATCTGAGCTCTTGATATTCATGCACGTGGTTCTCTTCTCTCCAAAGGTCTCTTTAATTTTCCTGTAGGCAGTATCTATCTTCCCCCTAGTGAGATAAGCTTCTACATCCTTACATTTGTCCTCTAGCCATCCCTGTTTAGCCATTTTGCACTTCCTGTCGATCTCATTTTTGAGACGATTGTATTCCTTTTTGCCTGCTTCATTTACTGCATTTTTATATTTTCTCCTTTCATCAATTAAATTCAATATTTCTTCTGTTACCCAAGGATTTCTAGCAGCCCTCGTCTTTGTACCTACTTTATCCTCTGCTACCTTCACTACTTCATCCCTCAGAGCTACCCATTCTTCTTCTACTGTATTTCTTTCCCCTATTCCTGTCAATTGTTCCCTTATGCTCTCTCTGAAACTCTGTACAACCTCTGGTTCTTTCAGTTTATCCAGGTCCCATCTCCTTAATTTCTCACATTTTTTGCAGTTTCTTCAGTTTTAATCTACAGGTCATAACCAATAGATTGTGGTCAGAGTCCACATCTGCCCCTGGAAATGTCTTACAACTTAAAACCTGGTTCCTAAATCTCTGTCTTACCATTATATAATCTATCTGATACCTTTTAGTATCTCCAGGGTTCTTCCACGTATACAACCTTCTTTCATGATTCTTAAACCAAGTGTTAGCTATGATTAAGTTGTGCTCTGTGCAAAATTCTACTAGGCGGCTTCCTCTTTCATTTCTTAGCCCCAATCCATATTCACCTACTATGTTTCCTTCTCTCCCTTTTCCTACACTCGAATTCCAGTCACCCATTACTATTAAATTTTCGTCTCCCTTCACTATCTGAATAATTTCTTTTATTTCATCGTACATTTCTTCAATTTCTTCATCATCAGCAGAGCTAGTTGGCATATAAACTTGTACTACTGTAGTAGGTGTGGGCTTCATATCTATCTTGGCCACAATAATGAGTTCACTATGCTGTTTGTAGTAGCTTACCCGCATTCCTATTTTCCTATTCATTATTAAACCTACTCCTGCATTACCCCTATTTGATTTTGTGTTTATAACCCTGTAGTCACCTGACCAGAAGTCTTGTTCCTCCTGCCACCGAACCTCACTAATTCCCACTATATCTAACTTTAACCTATCCATTTCCCTTTTTAAATTTTCTAACCTACCTTCCCGATTAAGGGATCTGACATTCCACGCTCCGATCCGTAGAATGCCAGTTTTCTTTCTCCTGATAACGACATCCTCCTGAGTAGTCCCCGCCTGGAGATCTGAATGGGGGACTATTTTACCTCCGGAATATTTTACCCAAGAGGATGCCATCATCATTTAATCATACAGTAAAGCTGCATGTCCTCGGGAAAAATTACGGCTGTAGTTTCCCCTTGCTTTCAGCCGTTCGCAGTACCAGCACAGCAAGGCCGTTTTGGTTAATGTTGCAAGGCCAGATCAGTCAATCATCCAGACTGTTGCCCCTGCAACTACTGAAAAGGCTGCTGCCCCTCTTCAGGAACCACACGTTTGTCTGGCCTCTCAACAGATACCCCTCCGTTGTGGTTGCACCTACGGTATGGCCATCTGTATCGCTGAGGCACGCAAGCCTCCCCACCAACGGCAAGGTCCATGGTTCATGGGGGGACGCTGGTTACTATACGTCGTCTAAATTATGATTCATTAAGGCTATTTTTACAAGTTGTTGCAATTCCAAACAAATTTCAGCCCAGCTTCTTATTCAGGCCCATTAGCAGTGTGATTGTCTGTGATGAAACTTTTTCGGGTTTGGTAACACTAGATTTATCTTCTAAAACATACATGTCTTACTCACCGTGATAGCCAGTATACTGAATGGGAAGTGACGTACCCTGTCGTGCGTCCAGGCGAACGGGAAGCTGGTGGCGACGTTGATGAGCGGAACGCCCAGGTGGTGCGCGAAGGCTACCATGCAGTCTGCAAAGTGGATGTCGGCGATGACCAGGTCGTAGCGGTCACCAGATCGCACCAGCTCCCGCGTCTGGGGCTGCGAGAACGCCTCCCTGCAGCCTTCTACGTTGCCCATCCAGCCATAGGCGTAGCCCAGTGTGATGGACCGCAACACGGGGATAATGTCCACTGACATCTGGGTGAGGAAAGTACAGTAGCCCTTAGTGATGACAGCTTAGCGATAAACTTAACATCAAAATTGTGGAGCACGAAGTACAAGAACCCAAGGAATTCTGCTCTCTTTGAAGTTAACACTTGAGGTTCTAGGCGCTTCAGTCCGGAACCGCGCTACTGCTACGGTCGCAGGTTCGAATCCTGCCTCCAGCATGGATGTGTGTGATGCCCTTAGGTTAGTTAGGTTTAAGTAGTTCTAAGTCTAGGTGACTGATGACCTCAGATATCAAGTCCCATAGTGCTTAGAGCCATTTTTTTAACACATGAGGGGACGAAGCAAGCAGGACATACAGATTCGATTAGCGCTAGCAAAGGGGATGAGTTGCTAGTATTGAACATCATCCTTAATCTGAGGAGGGTATTTCTGAGAATGTACATTTGGGTTGCAGAACTGTATGGTAATGAATGGTAGACTGCGTGGAAACTGGAAAAGAAAATAATCGAAGAGTTTGAGATGTGGTGCTACAGAAGAATATTGAAAATTAGGGGCCCTGATAAGGCAAGAAATAAGGTTTCCCGCAGAATTGGTGATGAAAGGAAGACAGGGGAAACATTGACAAAAAGAAGGAACAGGGTAATTGGACATGTATTACAACACCAGGTAATAAGTTCCATTGTACAAGAAGAACCTGTATGGAAAGAGAGATTAGCGGCCAGAAGAACCATCACTAAAAAAAAGTGATAGATGGAGGACAGCACTAAATTATGTTGTTCTTCGGAGAAAAACTGGAATGGAGTTATCAGATATAAGAGAATGAAGCCTATTTTTGGTTATTTCTGAACAGAACTTGGCACGAATCAAGTCAGTAGTTTAATTTTCATCTATCACGCGGCATTAGATCCTTTCCGTGATAAATGTAATCAACTGTTTGCAGTAATCCACATTTCTCTTGTTTTATGACATTCACAGATTCATTGCGTATCTTACAGGTTAAACATTTTGTAAAGAGAATGTGAAACCTATATTTCAGTTTTAATAGTTTCATCAAATGGTAAAAGTTTAAAAAGTGCCAACAGCATCTGGCATCAGCGTCATTTAACCGAGAATGCGCTGAACTTCAGGCATTTAGATTCGTTTTCAGACTCGTGTGCTGTACGACACCAAAAATGGCGTTAACTCGCCACCTGAAAACGGAAACTATGAATGTGAAGTACGTCGAGTACGAGAATTCATTCTTACATAAAAGTGAAGACTTCAGTATAATCGAAAAAACTAGTAAAAAAGGACTATGCATTTAAATGCCAGAGAAACGGATCAAACCCATACCATCGGTAAAGAGAAGTAAGCCTAAATTTGCAGTCGTTTTAATGATTGGAAATCAATTCGGAGCACCAAAACTTTGGAAAACTCCATGACTGACAGGAAAGGGAACGCACAAGGACACCCTATCAATTGCATGTATATAGGGTGACTGAGATTTCAAAAAGGTTTGCCGTGAATTGCTAAATTCAAATAAACTTTCAAGTAATTCTGTACTTCCTTTGCAGAGACTAATCAGGAAAAGAAAAAACAAATACGAACTTTCCAGAGATACCAAATGTGCATCAAGAGAGAGATAGCAAACGTAAATGTGCATCCAGATTTACTTTATCAGTGCACAAAACCAGTGACTGCGATAAAGAGAAACAATACATCACTGTTTCCGGTCGTGCCATCGATGCGTCACATCTTCTGACAGAACATCCCTGTACACCTGAACACTCGCTCCAGCGACACAACTTTCCAGCACTACGATGACATTTTGTGTGCCTCGTATGTTAACAACACTTAAATATGCAGTTGTGACAACTGTAATACTAAAGTAGCCCTTCTAAGCGGCACTTCTATGAAAACTGAAAAAGCGAAATGTCTTTGAGTTAACATAAACGGTGACAGATTTGTTTGTTTTGGAACACATTGGTAATAGTCTTACGTTTCATACTTTGGTTTACTTAGTCTAATAAATGACACCCAATTTAGGTGTTACGTTTGTTTTTAATCTCCTTTCTGCAGCTCTGCAATACTTCTGACATACTTTGATTTGCATTCTGTACGGATAATTTGTGCATTCTATTCAACAAGTATTGTAAGTCTTTCTAATTTTTTCAGCGCATCTAATTATATAAATACTTCCTCACCTTTAATTTTAATACTACTTCTGACCCTTGTTTTAATTTCCTTCGTTTCTTCAACATTATAGCCGTAGATCATCATAGGAGAACTACGGCATCCCTGCCTTGCCCTCGTTTCAATAAGAGCATTTCGCTGCTACTCGTCCAGTATTCGTGTACCGGGTGATTATAAATAAAATGCAGCTAGCGTGGGATCTAATTATTGTATGCAGCGAAACTTGGTAGATATGCTTAAGCGTTAATGAGGAACCCATTTACGCTGGGAATTTTAGCCACGAGGTGCAAATCTGGCGCTGTATAACACCTCGTCGTCATCTCCAGTCCTCATATTGAACAAACTGTTTAAGCAGCAGTTAATCATCACTTGCTTCACCTCCTCTGCCCATGTCCCATTCCTGATCTATTACATGTGGAAACATTTCTATACATCTTTCTTGTATTCACAGTGCCATACTTCCAACTGGCTGGCAAATTTAGAACTAATTGTTTCCAACGTAAATTGGTTCTGCATTCATGCATTAGAATATCTACGAAGTTTCGCTGCCATACGATGAGGACAGCCCACACTGGACGTCTGTGGCTTGCCACACCAATTATAGCCATCCGGTAGTTCATGGATGTAGGGAACCTGAAAACCATTCACCCACAAATATGACAAGTCCACGTGTCATGCAATTAATTTAAGAACTACATTAGCAAATGGTTCAAATGTGGGGGACTTAACATCTGAGGTCATCAGTCCCCTAGACTTAGAACTACTTAAGTCTAACTAACCTAAGGACATCACACACATCCATGCCCGAGGCAGGATTTGAACTTGCGACCGTAGCAGCAGCGCGGTTCTGGACTGAAGCGCCTAGAGCCGCTCGGCCACAGCGGCCGGCACTGCATTATCATCTCACAACTTTGAGAATGTCTAAATGTAAACACTACTAAACCGAAGTGTTCATCACCACGTTACCAGTATTTCACTAACAAATAGCATTACTAACAGAAGTCTGCAGCTTGCATGTATGCAAGTGTGTAAATGAGGAGATTACTGTTTCTTTCAGTCACTCCCGCTGCTACATGACGTCTGGGTTTTGACGGAAAGTTATGAACAAGTGGTCGTGTTACTCTGACATCAATAAATCGTAGCTCCTCCAAAGTAAAAAAAAAATCTTTAGTTACGGAATTAAACAAGAATCACTATTAACTCAGCTTATTACATCAAAATGTGCATTAAATCGTCTGACAAACATTGACACTATCAAACTACTGGCTTGGAAAATGTGGGTAAAGGATCGGGACTCTGATTCTCATAATCATGTGTTCGTATAGAACAATAATGTTCGTGAACTTATACCGTGATTGCTGATAGGTTAATATTAAAAGATAGATAGCCAGCCCTATACGTGGGTATGCGTTTACTTATTGAACCGGAATTGAAAGCGTATTGATCGTAAAACCCAAGAAAGTCTTGTGAGTGAATCTTGAAATTTACTGAAACTCAGGAGTAATGATTTCCTTATACCTAAGGTTCATCTCGCTGTCGTGGCTAGACTTCACAGTGTTTATCTGCAGGTGGATCCTGAAGTGGCTGTAAAAAATGAGTCATTGCTTTCGGTCCAATGACTACAACAAAGTGCAGCTTATACCAAAATATTCCGAGTCTCCCAGCTCATCTGACCATATAGGTGACCGGCTGCTCTACTGGTGACGTGCAGAGAACAAAACTATCGTAGGCACCTGGCGAGGAACAAGTCTTGTGATGAACATCAGGTGTTAAGATGAACCGATTTTGTTCTGATAATGATAAAAGCTTATGAATTGAATTAGAATTTGTACCATGGCCGGGGTTTTAACTCGGTTGTCGTGCTTACTAGGCAGATATGCTAGCCATTAGAGGTCTGCATCTGACGTGTATTAATTCCGCCTAAGTCCGTCAGATGTCAATACAGCCGCCTTGGATTGAGGGGGCAACCGAACCCGACATCCATGCGTCATGCTCGTTGCAGCGTCGCACTCACGAACTGTACGGCCGTCTGCTATAGTTATCCCACCGCCGCTCAGTCGCCTGCTGTAGGATCACTGCGCATGAACGCGAAAGTGTCGGAAGTTCCATGCGGCTTTTCGCGGATGATGCTGTAGAATACAGAGAAGTTGCAGCAAGAGAAAATTGTAGCGAAATGCAGGAAGATCTGCAGCGGATAGGCACTTGGTGCAGGGAGTGGCAACTGACCCTTAACATAGACAAATGTAATGTATTGCGAATACATAGAAAGAAGGATCCTTTATTATATGATTATATGATAGCGGAACAAACGTTGGTAGCAGTTACGTCTGTAAAATACCTGGGAGTATGCGTGCGGAACGATTTGAAGTGGAATGATCATATAAAACTAATTGTTGGTAAGGCGGGTACCAGGTTGATATTCATTGGGAGAGTCCTTAGAAAATGCAGTCCATCAACAAAGGAGGTGGCTTACAAAACACTCGTTCGACCTATACCTGAGTATTGCTCATCAGTGTGGGATCCGTACCAGATCGGGTTGGCGGAGGAGATGAAGAAGATCCAAAGAAGAGCGGCGCGTTTCGTCACAGGGTTATTTGGTAACGGTGATAGCGTTACGGAGATGTTTAGTAAACTCAAGTGGCAGACTCTGCAAGAGAGGCGCTCTGCATCGCGGTGTAGCTTGCTCGCCCGGTTTCGAGACGGTGCGTTTCTGGATGAGGTCTCGAATATATTGCTTTCCCCTACTTATACCTCCCGAGGCGATCACGAATGTAAAATTAGAGAAATTCGAGCGCGCACGGAGGCTTCCCGACAGTCGTTCTTCCCGCGAACCATACGCGACTGGAACAGAAAAGGGGGGTCATGACAGTGGCACGTTAAGTGCCCTCCGCCACACACCGTTGGGTGGCTTCCGGAGTATAAATGTAGCTGTAGATGTAGAAATGAAGGAGAGCGCGAAAGCGAAACTTGATTCCAACTAATATATCATGAGTGCGAAAGACAGAGGTTGTAACAATGTTTGGGAGAGATTTTCATTAGTGACCGATAAGAATGTCTGCTACACGTACTATGCCAGGTACTCTGTTCTCCTGTGTCACAGATCCGCAACCGCTCATCTGTAGGCACTTTTCTGCGCAACACAACGACGTCTTAACTTCTGACGCATTAGCAGTTTCAATGAAACGTACAGTAATTAATAAAGGTGCTTAGAAATGTGTGTCAGAGATCTTCGCCTATTTACATTAACATTAGGTGTAAAGTTTCTTCATCTACATCTACGTGATTACTCTGCTGTTCACAATAAAGTGCTTGGTAGAGGGCTCAATGAACCACCTTCAAGCTGTCTCTCTACCGTTCCACTCTCGAACGGCGCGCGGGGAAAACGGGCACTTAAGTTTTCCTGTGAGAGCCCTGATTTATTTTATTGTGATGGTCATTTCTCCCTATGTAGGCGGGTGCCAACAAAATGTTTTCGCAATAGGAGGAGAAAAATGGTGATTGAAATTTCATGAGAAGATCCCACTGCAAAGAAAATCGCCTTTGTTTTAATTATTGCTACTCCAGTTCACGTATCATGTCTGTGGTGCTATCTGCCCTATTTAGCGATGATACAGAACGAGCTGCCCTTCTTTGAATTTTTTCTGTGTCATCTGTCAGTCCAACCTGATGCGGATCCCACATGAACTTCCTGTCAGCAGCTTGAGAATGTCGGTTCAGAATTGGAACATGCAGACCTTTCCACCAGTTTACCTCATTCTACGACAGCAGCATGATACACTGAAAGACAAGCCGTGAAATTCGAGCGAGTATGACGCCCAGCATTATCCACGCCATAAGCGGTAATGCATGTCGATGTATTGCGGGTATATGGACAGATTATCCATTATCCCTCGTGAGATAAGCCTCTACACCCTTACATTTGTCCTCTAGCCATCCCTGCTTAGCCATTTTGTACTTCCTGTCGATCTCATTTTTGAGACGTTTGTATTCCTTTTTGCGTGCTTCACTGACTGCGTTTTTGTATTTTCTCCTTTCATCAATTAAATTCAGTATCTCTTCTGTTACCCAAGGATTTCTACTAGCCCTCGTCTTTTTACCGACTTGATCCTCTGCTGCCTTCACTATTTCATTCCTCAAAGCTATCCATTCTTCTTCTACTGTATTTCTTTCCCCCATTCCTGTCAATTGTTCCCTTATGCTCTCCCTGAAACTCTGTACAACCTCTGGTTTAGTCAGTTTATCCAGGCCCCATCTCCTTAAATTCCCACCTTTTAGCAGTTTCTTCAGTTTCAATCTACTGTTCATAACCAATAGATTGTGGTCAGAGTCCACATCTGCCCCTGGAAATGTCTTACAATTTAAAATCTGGTTCCTAAAACTCTGTCTCACCATTATATAATCTATCTGAAATCTTCTAGTACCTCCAAGGTTCTTCTATGTATACAACCTTCTGTCATGATTCTTGAATCAAGTGTTAGGTATAATTAAGTTATGCTCTGTGGAAAATTCTACCAGGTGGCTTCCTCTTTCATTCCTTAGCCCCATTCCATATTCACCTACTACGTTTCCTTCTCTTCCTTTTCCTACTGTCGAATTCCAGTCACCCATGACTATTAAATTTTCGTCTCCCTTCACTACCTGAATAATTTCTTTTATCTCATCATACATTTCATCAATTTCTTCATCATGTGCAGAGCTAGTTGGCATATAAACTTGTACTACTGTAGTAGGTGTGGGCTTCATATCTATCTTGGCCACAATAATGCGTTCACTATGCTGTTTGTAGTAGCTTACCACGCACTCTTATTTTTCATTCATTATTAAACCTACTCCTGCATTACCCTTATCTGATTTTGTATTTATAACCCTGTATTCACCTGACCAAAAGTCTTGTTCTTCCTGCCACTGAGCTTCACTAATTCCCACTATATCTAACTTTAACCTATCCATTTCCCTTTTTAAATTTTCTAACCTACCTGCCCGATTAAGGGATCTGACATTCCATGCTCCGATCCGTAGAACGCCAGTTTTCTTCCTCCTGATAACAACATCGTCTTGAGTAGTCCCCGCTCGGAGATCCTAATGGGGGACTATTTTACCTCCTGGCATTACTTCCACTTACTTGTGCCAGGTTTCTCCTGTTTCCTTTCATATCCGGCCTCCCTTGGCCAACTCTTGGTTTCTTCGACCCCATTGGTATTAGGTTTCCGAGGCCCAAGGGTGTCTTTCACTTTCCTCTGTAGTATCTATTATCTACCCTTCGACCCAACACCCAACGGCGAAGCAAGTGGAAGAAGAATCTTATATCCCAGGCTCTCAACGATCGTGGAGGCGGAAGAGGTCATGCCAGACGAACTGGCTGTAAAGGCGCCGCTCAGCCATCACTGAGCTCGCGGCAGTTCTTTGCAGTTCTGGTACCTGAAGTCACATGTCACATACGTATGTGCCATGAAGAATTGTTCCAGAATCATAGTGTGTGGGTTACTTCCTCGCAATCTGTAATTCACCTTAAACAAATTCACGCAAATGGCAATTTCTGCTGTTATTTTCTTTAAAGACCAATGACGATGGGATAAGGTCGATGGTATCAGGCTCCGAGTGAGGCTGGAAGCTACTAGTCTGGACCTGCACATTGGCGGAAGGTGTGTGATGGTCGCCTTCCTGAGAACCAATGTGACTACTCGGGAATCCGGTCCTGCATCTGCGGCTGGGCAGGCCTATTTAGGATGACTGCTGCCCACCCTGACTGGAGAAGGCCCTAGAAAATGTGGGCTAAACATCGGAAGTCACACTTGAACCGGGCTGGGAATTCGCACCCAGTAGGTCACTCCTTATACTGTGGACACAAACAAAAGAAGAATGAAATAATTATGACAATAGGGACATGGAAAGTCAGGACCCTCCTGGACGTGAACAATTACAGGCCAGAGAGAAGAACAGCTCATATCACCCAAGAACTAGCCCAGCTAGATTTGGACACTGCTGCCTTGATTGAGACAAGACTCTCAGGTGAGGGACACATTAGTGAGGTACGTTCAGGGAACACCATCTTCTGGAAGGGAAAGGATGCAGGAGAACCACGCATCCATGGTGCAGGATTTGCCATAAAAACTAAAATAGTGAAAGATCTTTGACTTACACCTGTCTCAATTAATGAAAGACTGACGACTCTCAGAGTACCCATTGGTTCAGACAGTTTCATCACCTTAGTCTCCGCATATGCCCCTACTTTAAACAGTGATGAAGACGCAAAGAATCAGTTCTACCACCAACTGAACAGTACTCTCTCTAAGATACCCAGTAAAGATAAATTAATTTTACTTGGTAATTTCAATGCCAGGGTGGGAAGGGACAACCGTTTTTGGAGAGACGTCATGGGTAAACAAGGGGTCGCAAACTGCAATGCAAATGGGATGTTACTTCTTGGTCTATGTGCTGAGCATGAGCTTTTGCATCTCCAATACCCAATACCGCTTGCCTAACCGCTATAAGACCACATGGATGCACCCAGGCTCCAAACATTGGCATTTTAGAGACTATGTTATTACTCGACAGCGTGACAAGAACCCCCCAGGGGGTCCACAACTCTTTTTGTGGATACGTGCATAGCATCACGGGACTCCTAGCTAATGTGGCCCTACTTCCTTTCTGGACTGTATACCTTCCTTTCCCATATCCTTCCCTATCCTCCATCTTCACCCCCACTCCCCTCACCTCTGGCTCTTTCCTTCCCTTTTTCCCCCTCTGGGAGTATGGCTTGTGCCTACATCCGGAGACGGACTCTCATAAATGTAACGCATTCCTCACCTTCTCTGCTTGTATGTCTTCATCTTTCCTTCATCCTTCTCTTTTCCTTACCTCTTCTCTTTACCCTTTTCTCTGCTGTGGCATTTGAGACCTCTCTTCTTTCCTTTCCCTTTCTTTGTTTTTCCCTTTCTCTTTCTTCCTCCCTGTGCATGTCTGAAGGCCGACCCACGCATTTTCGTGCGTAGCCAGTGACGGGGTAACACGTAATTCCCCGCCCCAGGTAGACAGGTAGGACACGTACGTACCCCCTGGTAACGGCCAGACCCAGGGAGGGGTGATTACCCGAGCTCATACCTTCCAAAAGTGTCGATTGGTCCCTCCGTCCATTTCTCGGGAGGTGTGACCTGAGGTGAGAGTGCCCTCAGAGACGACTCCCACAAGGGAGGAGGGCGCCATCGGAGACGCCGGTAATCATGGGGATTCTTCCGAAATGGTTTCCTCTTCTTCCACGTTGTCTGCTCACAAGCGTAAGTTCACTGAGTCTCAGCCACAGACAGTTCTTCCATCGTTGCCACAGTTCCTTGTTGTTTCTCGGTCTGACAAAGGTCACGACTTCCCACTGTCAACCCTTTCATTACTCAGAAAGGTGTCGACGCAATTGCAGGTCCTGTAAAGTCTTGTTCCAGATTATGGAATGGCAACTTGTTGCTAGAAACAGTCAGTGCGCTCCAGGTACAAAAAATGCTGCGTACTTCACTTCTCCACTCCTTTCCTGTCCGGGTTGAAGTGCACCGCACTTTAAATTCCTCACGTGGAGTCGTTTATACACGCTCCCTCGACAGATTGTCTGACGAGGAAATTCAGCACTACCTGTCTGACCAGGGCGTAACAGCTGTTCATAGAGTTATGGAAAGGGTTGACACGAACATCGTTCCAACCCATACTGTCTTTTTGACATTTGCCAGAGTTCAACTCCCATCGAAAATAAAAGCGGGCTATGAGATAATTTCCGTTCGCGCCTACGTCCCAAACCCTACGCATTGCTATCGGTGCCAGCGGTTCAATCACACCAGCGAGTCCTGTTCCAATCCGGACAAATGTGTTATGTGTGGCAAGGATGCCCATGAGGGTGCTTGTCCACCTCAATCCCCTCGTTGCCTCAACTGTATGGGTGACCACGCTACTTCCTCTAGAGATTGCCCCATTTTTAAAGATGAAAAGCTCATTCAGGAAATCAGAGTGAAGGAAAAGGTGTCGACCTTTGCTGCTCGAAAATTATTCGCAAGTCGAAAGCCCACTGTGCCTCAGACAGGAAAATACATCACTGTCCTTGCCTCTCCTCGGCTAACAAAGGATGTGGCCACACAGACGTGATTTCACAGTCGTCAGATCGGCCAGCGCAAAGATCGCCCATTCAACCTCCCCACTTTCGCCTGCTCCAGCTATGGCTAACCATCGGGTTCTGCTACATCTCGATCCCAAAAGTCAGACACTCGGACTTCCAAAAAAAGAGCATACTCGTGAAGAATTTTTACATATCCCAACTTCACAACCACCGGTTCTTCCTTCATCTAAACATCATGATTCCAAGAAAGCTAATAAGAAACCCAGTTCCTCTCCTCCTCCGCCACGGCGTGTCTCATATACAGCACCACCTGGCAGTAACCGCCCTCGGCTAGGCGTGTCTCATATACAGCACCACCTGGCAGTAACCGCCCTCGGCTATCTTCTGTGTTGCCGAGGCGCACCGCTGGCGGCCGATCAACCGGCCGATCGCTGGCGGCATGAGCTGCTCCTGAACAACCTATGGATCAGGATCTTTTGCCTTCGGCTGAGTTCCATTCCATGCTGTCGGTCGCTAGCTCTGAGCAGTCGTTGAGTTGACGACAAACTTGGTCACATTCTTCCATTTTCTGTCCAACCTATGTCCATTACCCATTGGAATATCCGCAGCATTCGAGCGTATCGGGATGAATTGACGATCCTCTTACAATCCTACTCGCCGGTCATCTTCTGTCTTCAGGAAACAAAGCTGCATCCCCATGACCGCTTTGTCTTCCCTCATTTTCAGTCAGTCCGATTTGATCTCCCCTCTGTTGAAGGCACTCCAGCACATGGAGGACTCATGATTCTTCTTCATGATACTCTTCATTATCACCCAATCCCCTTAAACACTTCCTTCCAAGCTGTCGCTGTCTGTCTTTCCCTTTCTGGATATACCTTTTCTCTTTATACTATACACATTCCATCGCCCACACCAATGGCACAAGCTGATCTCCATCTTCTCAGTCAGCTTTCACCCCCCTATTTGCTGGTTGGGGACTTCAATGTCCACCACCCTCTTTGGGGATCTCCAAATCCATATCCGCGTGGCTCACTATTGCTAGACATCTTCCACCAAGCGGATCTTGTTTGCCTCAACACTGGGTACCCTACATTTTTGTCTTCCTCCACGACAACTTTCTCTCATTTGGACCTTTCGGTCGGTACCGTTCCGCTAGCTCGGCGCTTCGAATGGTTCGCCCTTGCTGATACACACTCGAGTGACCACTTTCCATGTGTCCTTCGATTGCAGCCACACCTACCATATATGCGCCCGAGACGCTGGAAGTTTTCCCAAGCCGATTGGACAGTCTCTGGGCTCACTGTCGCGCATGATACGTTAGTGGACCCTGTCGCAATTTCTAACTCGTTGGGTCAACACTTTGCAAAGATTTCGAGCTCTTCAAATTACCCGCCAGCATTTCTCCCGAAAAAACGTGCAGCGGAAGTGCGACCTCTTGCTTTCTTCTCTCAAAATCGCGAAACCTATAATACTGTTTTCTCCATGCAGGAACTCCAACATGCACTCTCTTCTTCTCGCTCCTGCGCCCCAGGACCAGATGGTATCCACATCCAAATGTTGCTGCATTTATCAACCCATAGTCTGCGTTACCTCCTTCGCCTTTATAATCGAATTTGTACCGACAGTACTTTTCCCATACGATGGCGGGAAGCTATCGTCGTCCCTGTTCCGCAACCTGGAAAGGACAAACATCTCCCCTCTAGCTATCGCCCCATTTCTCTCACCAGTAGTGTATGTAAGGTTTTGGAGCGTATGGTTAATTGCCGTTTAGCTTGGTGGCTGGAGTCCCGCAGTCTTTTAACACCTACCCAATGCGGTTTCCGAAAGCATCGTTCTGCAGTTGACCATCTTGCTGCTCTCTCCACTTATATCATGAACAATTTTCTCCAGAAACGCCAAACAGTAGCAATATTTTTTGATCTGGAGAGAGCATACGATACCTGTCGAAGGACAGGCATCCTCCGCGCACTGTTCTCTTGGGACTTTCGAGGTCGGCTGCCCCTTTTTCTTCGCGAATTTATGGCAGAGCGCACATTTAGAGTGCGGGTGAACATCACTCTCTCCCGTATTTTCTCCAAAGAAAACGGGGTACCCCATGGCTCCGTGCTGAGTGTTGTACTGTTTGCCATTGCCATAAATCCAATTATGGACTGTCTCCCTCCCGATGTCTCAGGCTCCATCTTTGTGGACGATTTTGCAATCTACTACAGCTCTCAACGGACCAGCCTTCTTGAACAACGTCTTCAAGGCTGTCTCGATCGCCTCCACTCTTGGAGCCTCGAAACCGGCTTCCGTTTTTCTCCCAGTAAGACCGTTTGTGTTAATTTTTGGCGACGTAAGGAGTTTCTTACACTCTCCTTACATCTAGGACCTGTCAACCTTCTGTTTTCGGACGTCGCTAAATTCTTGGGTCTTATGTTTGACAGAAAACTGTGCTGGTCCTCCCACGTTTCCTATCTTTCAGCTCGCTGTCTGCGATCCCTCAACACCCTCCGTGTCCTGAATGGTACCTCCTGTGGAGCGGACTGGGTGGTCCTTCTCCGCCTCTGTCCCGCCTTAGTGCGCTCGAAATTGGATTATGGAAGCATAGTTTACTCCTCTGCTCGGCCATCTATTCTTTGGCATCTCTATCCACCACCCTGGATTACGTTTAGTGTCTAGAGCTTTTTACACCAGCCCTGTGGAAAGCCTTTATGCTGACACTGCTGAACCTCCGCTGACCAATCGGCGGGCAGTCCTACTTAGTCGTTATGCTAGCCATCTATCTTCCATGCCAGCTAATCCGGCCCATGACTTTTTTTCAACGACTCCTTGGATGTAGGGTATGCAGGCCACTCTTCCTCCCTACCACCACTGGGTGTCCGCTTCCGTCAACTGCTCCATTCTCTTTCCTTCCGCTTTCCTAAAACCACCTTGACAACTTGGGGTACAGCACCGCCTTGGCTCCGTCCCCGGATCGGCCTGCTCTGTGACCTTTGTCAATTTCCCAAGGATGGTACCCCTTCACTTGTTTATTGTCGGGCATTTGCTGCTCTATGTGCACAAATGAAGGAAGCCACATTTATTTACACTGATGGCTCGAAAACATCGTTAGGTGTAGGGAGTGCCTATATTGTTGGCGACACCCCAAATCGATTTCGGCTTCCCGACCAGAGTTCGGTTTATACTGCAGAGCTTTACGCTGTTCTCCAGGCTGTCCAATACATCCGCCGCCATCAGCGGATACAGTATGTTATCTGTTCAGATTCTCTCAGCTCTCTCCTCAGTCTCCAAGCTCTGTACCCCGTCCACCGGATTCAGGACTGCCTGCACTTGCTCCACTTGGGGGGCGTCTCGGTGGCGTTCCTCTGGATCCCAGGACACGTTGGAATCTGTGTTTTATGTCGTCGTGTTGTTCTTTTATGGCACGCACATTGGTCGACACTTTCCCATAATAAATTGCGGGACGTGAAAGCTCTTCCCTGTGCTTGGACCTCTTCCTCCCGAACGCGTCGTCGGGAGGAGGTAATTTTAACCAGACTCTGGATAGGGCACTGTCTTTTTAGCCATCGACATCTTTTAAGTGGCGATCCTCCCCCACTCTGTCCCCACTGCTCTCAGCTGTGGACGGTAAGTCACCTTTTAATTGAGTGCCCCTATTTTACTCCGTTACGCGCCCGTCTACAGCTGTCGCCTGATATATCGTCCATTTTAGCAGATGACACGCGCTCGGCCGATCGCGTTCTCGATTTTATTAGTGCCAGTAAGATGACATCAGTCATTTGAAGCTTTTTTTGGGGACAACCAACCCCTTTCTGAAGTGGATTTTTAAGCTTTCCTTCTGCTTTTAGTTTCTCCAATTTTTTGAGTTTCGTTCTCATTGTTGCTGGTTTCCACTTTCGATTTTTACCGTTTCCTAAGTCACAGACCGGGCACTAATGACGATAGCAGTTTTGCGCCCCAAAACCAAACAAAAAAAGCGTGACAAGAAATTATTATCACAAAAGCAGCACTAAACATCGTTGAGTGCTGGACTGACCATAGATTTTTTGTCAGCCATTTGAGAGGACCAAAGTATCGCAAGCCACGATCCCACTTTTCAAACCCACCACACAGAAAATTCAACATAAGCAACCTGAACAACAGAAACGTACGCTCACACTTCCAAGACATACTGTCTGAACAACTTAACAAAGCTCCAGCAACCACAGATGATGTCGAACAAGAATGGACCACATTAAAGAACATCATCAAAGAAACTGCTGAGAATGTTGTTGGCTTTAGTGCACGGAAAACAAGTAACTGGTTTGATGACAGCCATGGAGATATCCAATCCATCATCAATGCAAAGCGGGGTGCTTACCTATCCCTTGCTCAAGATCCGTCCTGTGCAGAAAGGAAAGCACACTTTCAAGAACTCAAGCAGAAATGTCAAAGTGAAATACGAGCAATCAATAACAAATGGTGGCAACAGAAAGCCACAGAACTCCAATATCTTTCCCATGCAAGGAACCTGCGTGGCTTCTACGCTGGTATTAAAGAGCTGTATGGACCTATCCGCTGTGAAGCTGCTGACAACTCCCCCATTCTTACTGAAAGCCAAGACATCTTAAATCGTTGGTAAGAGCACTTCAGCTCACTGTTAAACGGCCCTTCTACTGCCGCTGGAGATTTTCTCAAAGATGTCCCACAGCACCCTCCACAACCCGGGATGGCTGATCCTCCAACTTTTCAAGAATTTTGCAAGGCACTCAAGAGTGTGAAACCTGGAAAGGCTCCTGGACCTGACAGCACCCCGATGGAGCTTATTGAGGGTAGCGGCTTGCCTCTAAAATCTAGACTCTTCTCACTCATTCTATTAATGTGGGAAACCTGAAAGGTACCAGCTGACTTGAAGAACACAATTGTCAGCATCTTCAAGAAGGGCGACAGAAGCGTCTGTGGTAACTACCGGAGAATATCTCTTCTCTCTGTCATGGGCAAAATTTTTGCAAGAATCCTTTTAAATCGCCTCCACACACTTTCAGAGACTACACTACCTGAGTCTCAATACGGGTTTTTACCTTCAAGAGGAACAGTTGACATGATTTTCTGTGCACGAAAATTACAGGAGAAGTGCAGAGAACAGCAAAAGCCTTTACTACAGCTTTTCTACGATCTAGAAAAGGCCTTAGATACTGTTCCCAGAGAAGCCATGTGGATGGTCTTAAAACGCTTCTGCTGCCCTGAACATTTTGTTGACTTGATTTAAGCTCTCCACAATGATATGACTGGACAGGTCCTCTGCCAGAATGAAACAATTAGTGAATTCCCAGTAACAAGTGTGTCTGGCAGCTATGCTTTACGAGACATCCGTAAATTGTGCAGGAATAGAACTAAAGTACAGGTTCGATGGAGGATTATTCAACCAGTCCAGACTCCATTCAAAAAGGTTCACCAGTAGCACTCGTGTGACAGAGCTGCAGTATGCTGATGACAATGTTTCTCCAGATCACTCACCTGCAGAGTTGCAGCGATTTGGTCTCTCCAGCAATATTCCAAAGACAAAGGTGATGGCGCAGTCAACTCCTGGCTCCTCCGTTCCTGATTACAGCATATCGATTTATGATACACCTGTGGAACAACTGGACCATTTCCTCTACCTAGGAAGCATACTGTCATCTAACTGCTCATCTAGAAAAGATGTGGAGAATAGATTACGTGCTGCCCATGTAGCATTTGGACCTCTTACAAAGCGTGTCTTCCTGAATAAAGACCTAACACTGAACACCAAACTGATGGTGTACAAAGTTGTAGTCGTTTCCACCCTGCTATATGGTTGCTGTAATCTGAAGAAACTAGAACGCTTCAACCAACAGAAGCTAAGATATATCATGAACCTTGACAAAGTAAAAATGTATAGCATGGAAGCTCTTATCATTGGGCATCAACTCAGATGGGTCGGACAAGTCCAGCGGATGAAAAATGACAGACTTCCATGGCAAATACTGTACTGCGAAGTGAGTACAGGTAAAAGGCCACGATGTTCCCCTCTCAAACGTTATAAGGATCAGTACAAGAAAAATCTGAAAAACTTGAACATCGATCTGGTCCACAATAGCAGAAGATCGAAGTCGCTGGCGCTCAGTTACCTCAAACGCTCATCAAAACTTTGAGCTGGAACGTCGAAGAATGGAGAATGACAAACGCCGGAGACGTAAACTCCTCCAGGCTCAGCCACGTCCTCCACCTTCAATCAGCTGTAATGTCTGTGGCCGCCTGTTCCATGCTAGGATTGGATTGCTAAGCCATCAACGACACTTCCACGCCTGAACCGTGACAAAGGAAATCTCAGGAGAGAAATGAAAACTCGGATACGAGTATCAGCCGACAACGACGACAGGGCCAGATCAGTCAATCATCCAGCAATCATCCAGACTGTTGCCCCTGCAACTACTAAAAAGGCTGCTGCCCCTGTTCAGGAACCACACGTTTGTCAGGCCTCTAAACAGATGGGAAAGATACCTTAAAAAACTGGTCACCTCTCTCTCTCTCTCTCTCTCCCTCTCTCTCTCTCTCTCTCTCTCTCTCTCTCTCTCTCTCTCTCTCTCTCTCTCTCTCTCTCTCATTTCAAGGCGCTTTAACCACAGAAACGTTTCTTAACATTTGTTGCTGAGAGACTGCATTCTGCCCTCCATCTGTCATTTTCTATGGTCAACGACCCAGTAGCTGAATGGTCAGCGTGACGGATTGTCAATCCTCTGGGCCCAGTTTCGATTCCCGGCTGGGTCGGGGAATTTACTCCGCCCAGGGACTCAGTGTTGTGCTATCCTCTTCATCATTCTGTCATCCTCATCGACTGCATGTCTTCGAGGTGGCGTCAAATGGAAAGACCGGCACCCGGAGAACGGCCTGCCCGACGAGGGGCCCTAGCCATACGATTAAATTTTAAAAAAATATGCCCAATGAGAAGGCTCCTATAGAGTACAGCTGTGACATACTTGCCACTTCTTAATTTATTTACATTAGCCAGTGCTGACGGCTCTTACTTTGTGTTGAACATTCGGTTTTTGCAGTGCAACAGCTCAGCTCACGCCCACAAAGGTGGCTCGAATGTGGATTCTCACTTCACATTTCGATCTTTATCTGTTGTGGCAGTGTATTTCGAAAAAGCGCTGTCTTCTACCTTTTGCTCACAAAGGCATCTTTCAGAACCTTGCTAAAACAGCGTTTCTCCTCCTTCCACATTCGAGTCATAAAACAATTTCTGATGGTATCCCTGTGGGAGACGCTATGTTTACTTAAGTGACCCACGCCCTGTGGCAGCTCCTCAAAGGAAAGCTGTTGAGACAAGTGGCGCTTTGCGTGTCACAGATGGCCCCTTCCTGGAACTAGTCCGATGGTGTGGGCCTCTCCTCTTGGCCTGTGTGACCTAACTGCGCCGGCACGGTAGCACAGCGTGTTCGGTCAGAGGGTTAGCTCCCTCTGTAATAAAAAAGAACTGAGTTAATCGATCAACAACGAACTTAAACGGATGTCTTAGGACGTCCACCCCGAGCAGATGCAACGAACAAAATCGAACAAAATGAGATTAAAAAAAAAAAATCTGTGTCCGCTCGCTTGCAGCTCAACTTGGTCCGTTTCTAAGGTGGTCTCTTACTAGATGAAACACGCAGTACAGCATAATAGCATACACTACAGTGACTAGCGACTGACAATCACTGGCACTCATTATTCAGTGGCAATTAATTGTTCTGATAAGATTAGTCTTCTAAACTATGATTTTATATTAATTATGGGACAGTTCTGAGGAAAAACAATGCCTTTTTATTTTTTTCTAAGCTTAAGATGTTCTCCAGATGTGGCACGTTGGTCAACTTTCTCTGGTTTTGTGTGTGGACTCACGAACTGTTCTTGGTTTGCTGTTGACAGCAGGTGTGGTCAGGCTGTGACCGCATGCCTCTACCTGGCTGCAATTTTTCACTCAGGCCTCACACAAGCAGTTACAAATTTTCTGTGTTAAACATCGCTTGTTCTTTCTTGAATTCTTTGCCGTTTCGGAGAAAGAGAGATACTTTACTCTCTGAAAGTTACCTGTCAAATCTGGAAATTGATATATAACAATTCAAACGCTTCTACAATTCTTGGCGATGGAGCAAGTAGGGGTGCACGACGTCCTCCCCTCTCCCCTGGATACACTCCTCTTTCTAAGGTACGTTCTCAGATACCAATGATAGTTTTTAAAATGCATTACTGGTATAGAATATTACTGTGTCCAAACTCCTAAATTTCTTAGGCACCGGCGAGACACTCACTCCCTTGAGGTGGTGCCATTCGTCCCTGTGCAGCGCAATGTCGTGGTAGTTCCGCAGAGGCGTCTTCCTGGGGAAGTAGCTGAGCACCGTCACGTTGTGGCCCCTGGCTGCAAGCACCGACAGCAGCCGGTCGAACATGACGAAGTGGCTGGGCGCCGAGAACCAGATGGGCGCCAGGATGTTGGCTCCCTGCGAGCCCAGGCAGCCCAGCAGCAGGACGGCGACCGGCAAAGCATGGCGCATGGTGAGCTCCCACCTACATTCAACATAAAGAGAATGGACACTATATACAGTTTTATTATGCCTATCGCAATACACGATGAATACAATCGCAGTGACTGAGCACCAGAGTCAATGCACACTCACGGACAGAAACAATCGGAAAACAGTCTGAGGCTAACTCCAACAACAAGCAAGTTCCTCATAAAAAACACAGATCAGTAATAATTGGCAAGTAGAACTTTCAGAGAGCATGAAAGATGTAAGAGATAATGATAGCACTGCTGATGTGCAGCCTACCCACTCGCCCAGTAGTGGTGCTGGCAGCAAGTGAGACATGCGCCCCGGTTTTGTTCACTCATCAGCAGTGCCAAATATCAACTCTGCAGTTGTGCTACTAGTAGCAACATAGACACAACACCACATCTCCACCCCCCTTCCACTCTTTGGGGAGCCAGTGCTGCAGGTATCAATGCAGAAACATGGGCAGGCAAGCAACTAGATGGACTGGCGTGCTTGAGGACGCCGTCGGGTCTGTCCAGGTGACACTGTGGCTGTGGCAGTGGCAGTGGCAGTGGAGGCAGAGCAACAGCATGTGCATGTTGACAGTGTTGGCCTCCATTGCCTCATCGTGTCTCCAGCCTGGTAGGAGCATACAGTTTAAGTGACCCAGACGGTGTTGAGTCAGTGGAGAGCAGATGCAGAAAAGTCCTGTCAGCTGTGGAGGATCCCTGTCAGGCTTCTCCAGTGCAGTAGTGTAGTCAGGAAGGTGCTGAGAAACATAAGCAATGTCATGTCTGCCAATGAGTCCACTAAGCACTTTTTGAACTTTGTCTTAAAGACTCACCAGGCCATTCGATTGCAGGTGAAGTGGTGCAAACGTGCAGCGGCAATACCATTTTGGGTGCAGAAATCTGTAAACAGCGCCGATCATTTGGGGTAATCCATCAATGACAAAGACCTGGGCGAGAGCCCACACTATAACTTCTGTGGAGGTGAAGCACATGCGCAGGATATATGTGCAATTTGACACTGCACCAACCACCACAAACCACACATAAAATGGCAGAAGGGGGTCTGAAAATTCGATGTGAATTCAGTCCCATCGCTAACGGGGCATATGCCACGGAGCCAAAGGTTTTGGCGCCAGTGCTTACTGTATGGCATTTATGGACGATCTTTTCAAACAACAGTTAAGTGCTAGGTCAGCAGACAGAACGTCGCGGAAGGAGCTTCATTCGGGCCATACCCCAGGGAACATGGTGTTAGAGAGAAAGAAAACAAACCCCCAGGACCAGAGGGGTGATGATCTGGGAGTTGCTAGAGTTGATGCTAAGAAGGAGAGTGCCAGCTACTGTCACCAGAAGTCAGTCCCCCGTGTGGTGCAAGTGAGTAGAAATCTGGACACTCACCAATTTGGTTTTCTTGAAGGCCAGGGCAGGTCCTACGAGTAGCTGTGACTAAGTGCCCACATTAGCATGCTATGCCATGGATCTGTAATGAATTTCATAGAGGTACACACTGATAAACAAAACGCAAACTGCAGCCGTTTTGTTGTCCTGTCAGGAAATTGCGAACAGGAGCCAAACGGTCGAACAAATGGCTTATGGTCGATGATGAAATGGAATTTGGTCCCATAGAAGAAACCATGGCATTTCTGGACTATGAACGTAGGGACTAACACATCCATTTCCAATTGATAACAACTGTGTTGAGAGGCTGTCAACTTTTTGGAGCTGCGATATGCTGTTTAGAGCCATCAGTGTTTCTATGAGCTAAAATCACTCCATCCCTGCACTGGGAAGCGTCCACTGCCATTACAAAATTTTGCCCAATGCAAAAGTACCGAGAGTGGATAAACATTCTGTTGTAGTCTCTTGACCAAACGAAAGGAGTATCTGGTTTTCGGAGCTTGTTCTGTGGATGAATTACATCCACTGAATTAGGGAAAACTTGGAATAAACTTCGCCCAGAAGCGACTATAGTGCGTTCTGCTTTAGCGGTTTAGAGAGGTTATCGGTAGCCACTATATGGTGCCTCGTAAGTTTGATGCAGTCCTTCGAAAGAAGGTGGCCGAAATATTCCATTTCTGCATGAAAAAACTTTGACTTCTGCTGATTTATTTAAGGCTCATCCCTTGAAATTTAGTGAACAGAATTCCAAGATTGACAGTATGTTGCTATGGCGAGGAACTCATGGCAATCATGTCATCAAGACAGTTTGCATAGCATTAATAGTTCAAAAATCTTTGCTACAGGGTAAGAACGCACACAATGATGAACTGCAGGCACGATCCATGGAACAACTGAAGAAGGTGTTGACGAGGACGCTGGATTGAGAGGTGGTATCGAACCGAAACTGTAGGGATGATTCTGCCAATCAGTTTTCGAGAAACACTCACCACCCGAAATTTGTACGAGTATTTCTTCAGGGTGAGGAATAGTATAGCTACAGGTTGGACGTTTATGGTGACTTAAAATCCCCACGCAAAAGAAGCGTCCCCGTACACTTCCACATAACAAACAGAGATGTATCCCACAGGCTGGCAAACAGAACAGGCAAGGCATGACAAAATTTTGGAACGACCATCGGGTTAGCGGTGATGTGGGTCTCGTAGAATTTTACAGCACCCAGTCCTAGCGGAAACTGTCACCCAAACTCGTGACGGATATTGTGCAACACCTGAAATGGGATGGAGTCAAAAATGACATACACAACATCATGAAATTGAAGACAGAGAACTGTAAACATGTCGACACAAATATGTTTCCTGGTATAACACTTTCGGGGGATAAAAGTATGACAGCTGTGTGACAGGCTCCTACTGAATGTCGATTGAACTGACCTTGGCCAGTGACCATATGACGATTGGTGGAGGAAAACGAAGGGAGACTCAACACTGACACGTTTCAAGATTGACGAGAGATATACGGCCTGGAAAACGGAATGGCCGTTGCCGAATCTGCAGCGAAATATAAATGTTGATGGTAATATTGAGCTCCTGGCTGAGCACCAGCGTGACACTATGAACCTCTAGAAACTCCACATCCACCTCTGAGGATTGGCCGCGTGGGCATCATGGAAGCAGTCACCAGGTGGCCTCATTTAGAGCAAGCCGCACACCGTGCATGTAGTTGCTGGCAGCGACTACGGACGTTTTCGGACATAATCGGGAAACAAGGAGAAATTGTCAGGAAGAGCCACAGTCCAATGCCGAATGGTGCAAACAAGAAGAAAACGACGAGGGTGCCAGGGAACAATGCCATCACCGGGGCAATGAACATACCAACGCTACTTCCCCTACGTTCTGATGCAGCCTATGACACTTCGAACGCATGAGTCATAATCAGGAACTCCTCGTGTCTTCTAAATGTAGCACATCCTTACACACCTCACTGTCCGGAACAGAACAGACAACGATGTCACATATCAGAGTCGACATAGGCCTGTTGACAATGAACACAAGTAAATCCGTACCTCTGACTTAAAACACAGAGGTCGGCTACCCATGCCTGATAGGACTGGCATGGTTTCTTTTGTTGCTGGTGAAATCCCATATGGGAAGTCACAACGAAGGTTTGATAAGGGTAATAAATACTGAGCAACTCCCACAGTCGAAGAAATTACAATTCCGCAGGGTCTCTCGCTGCGAAATCCTGCTGCAAATGTCGGACATATGAGTCCCGCACTTCCTTCGCCTCCTGGAACAGGGGAAAAGCTGGAGGAGGAGATGAGTGTAGCGAGGGTGACTGTGGATCGACCATGGCACGCTGCGAAGTCGTAACCAACTGACAAAGGGAGTGTATCTGTTGCTGCTGCTGTTGTAACAACTGAATCAACGCCGGATTCATTGAACTCGCGGAATACGTGCGGGAAACTAAACCACATTGTCAGAAACCTTTTTACATGTAACAAAATACACAAAGAATGCAATTGCAATGACTGAGTACCACAGTACATTCACTCATATGGACGAAAACAGTGCGAAAACATCCCGAGGCCAAAGGTGATCTCTGTGGTTATGCTGGCCGCGGCGTACAGGCCATCACAGGACAGCCTACAGTCCACCATATAAATTACTCCATGTTTCAGTGTACATTACATGGGCTACAGAAGAACTAAGGACAACATTTTCCGATCAAAGAAATATTTAGGTCTCCGGTGTCTCAGCGGAAACAGATGAACAAAATACCTCGTCAATAGCGATCTTTAATTGACAGACGTGACAAAAAATAACGATAACAGACGACGTTCCAATACGAATTCGATTAAACACGAGAAGACGAAAGATTAGATGTGCAGGCGACGTAGAGATCACAGGAGGTGGAGCACTACGTCTAACGATCGGCAGAATATCGGCCCTGGACTTCGCAAAATTTTCGCGTTTTTTCTTGTGAAAAACTTAAAACCCGATGGCCAGATGAAGATTTGAACCCCATCCCTCCTGAATGTGAGACTAGTTCCAGAACTACCACAACACACCTTCATGGAAAAATCACTCAGCTGAGTGTTCAGGCGCTGAAGACCTCGACGTGTTGCACCAAAAAGAAACTATCGCCAATATCAGGCGAAATGAAAATGGCGAAAGCAGTCTTCTCTGCACCTTACGTTTCCGAGTGACGTTTTCTCTTTTTTTCATATATCATTCGGTGTACTAGAGTTTGAAACTCTTTACCATTTTACGAGACATTTGAGATGCGAAAGAGGACTTCAGATCGTATTCGTCACAACAAGTTATCGTGCTCTTGAAGGACCAGTGTCTTTCGAAAACTGAGAACGTAAGACTGTTCTAATGGAATTACTCTAGTATTCTTACGTGACAAATTTGTATATAGACACAAGTGCATGCAGAATTCTTCTCTTGTGGTGAACGTCCATAAACGTTTGTGTGCAGTGAATGGCGATGCTGCAGCCGAATCTACAGTCGGGCGATGGGTCAAGAAAGTTACAGCCTCACGAAATGGAGAAACAGAGCTCAATGATCAGCCACGCTCGAGACGTCTTGTCACAGCCACTGCTCCAGACATGCTGAATAGTGTAAATGTCACTACTCATGCTGACCACCTCTTTGGGCCACTTAAAGCGTCTGTACGGAGAACAAACTTTGAAGATGATGAGAGTGTCAGTCATGCAGTGAAAACATGGTTCCACGTACAGCACAAGAGCTTATACCAGAAAGGAATACACACACTTCCACAATGTTGGCGTACGGCTGTAGAACGTGATGGAGACTATGTAGAAAAATAGGACATGGACAAGACATGTTGCTGTATATGACAAGACATTTGACGTATATTGTCACCAAATTGTGACACATCTGATAAATATGTTCTGAGGAAAAAAATGTGGGGCATTGCTTATTGAACGGCCCTCGTTTGTGACATGATTTCAACTTGAGACATCTTCATGAGGAAAATGGATTTTAACAGTCGGGCAGCCGTACAACAAAGTGATCGTCTAACGGTTCCGTTTGTATCGATTGAGTTACGGAATACTTCACGAGCACGATAACTTGTTGTGACGAATAAGATCTGAAGTCCACAAAAATTCAGTAACAGCACACTACTTATAGACGCCATTTTGACGCTGTACAACGGCTCTGCCATCTGCCAGAACGGTTCGAAACTTCACCGGTGCACAAAACAAACATCAAATGTAAAGCGCCAACAGGGACGTTTGTTTATGTATATTAATGGCTTTTTTATTTTTTTTAAGAAGTACGGAGTGTTACTTATTGAACGACCCTCGTACTAACGCCTACGGTCTCTTGACTATGTAAATATTTTAGCTTCTAAGTCTATGAGGTACGCCCATTTTTTGATACTCGCAGACTGACTAATCGCAACCTACACGTTGAACTAGAATCATGAAATTTAGCATAAAGTAAGGTTTCAAAGTACATGTCAAAAAATTGTTAATTTGTAATTGTACCACATAAAAAATATTTTTTGCCACTACAAACTAAAATTGTATTCGTACTTCGTAAAATATCCTAGGAACTAATGTAGAGATTTTGATTGTGGTTTTCATTAATAAGTGGAGTGATTCACGAGGAAAGTTTGTGTGTGTAATTAACAAATAGTTCGGACTAACCGGCTGAGCTACGATGAAGTGAAATCCCCTGCCGCTGCGAAAGCGATGCCTTTGCTGTCTGGCGATGACAGGCATAAGGCACTACCGTTGCGGGTCCTTCACTAACTGCCCATTCCCCATACAAACATTCCCTGACGGTCTATGCCCACGACATGAACAGCATCTGGTAATGTGTCAAAGTAATACTGGTGATATTGCAGGATTGCACTTCCATTGTTTGGGATGAAGCCCCGACATTCCATTAAATATTCGTTGAAGCATTCCACTGAACAATTTGACTTTTGCGTAACGGCAATAGCCCTATGGGCGGTTGTGTTTTCCCTTCTCTGGATACTTCTGTCAACCTTACCTGCAATCTCAACAGGGACGAGAGCAGATGGAGTCAACACATCTCAAATTGAAAAGGACGTTAATATAGCCACAAAATTAATAAAATAAATGAAAAATTACAATGGCGAATGTGAAAAAACACAAAAAATTCAGATTTAAAACGTGAAATTAAAACATCCTTGAAAGTCTTGGAATTCCTGCAACCAGTATCCTGCCAGTATCAACATCGATAACAGGCAAAAATCGTCGAGATTCTCAATTCTCCAGACGGATGAGCTAGCTATATAAAGTTCGCGCTGAACCCTCAGAGTGCGATTCCTAATCATATTCTTCGGTTTTTCTTGTTTTCTTCCAGCTTATCAGTCTTTGACTGGTTTGATTCTGGCCTTCGTCTTTCCCTATCTTCTGCTAATATTTTCAGCTCTGCATTGAAACTACAACTGCACATAATAATTTTAGTCTGCTCGTCCTAGGGCTTGGACAGCGCATCTGGTGTCCCACTAACCTGTACCTTCTTCTGTTAAAGGTTATACCTCGCGCAACACATGGTCAGAAAGAAACTACCGCCTATAATTCTTTTCCTCAACTTCATATGCAAGGTGGCCAGAAACGGTCTGAAAAGCTTGTAAGGCTGTTGCAGGGTAGGTTGTGCTGAAAAATAATTGTTAAGACTGCTTAGACTTTAGCTCAGGTTCGTTCCTTACTACCATCCCATGTCCAACTTTTGTATCGCTCTGTCATTCGGTTTTGGGAAACCAAGAGACGAACTTGTTTAGCAACACCATCTCTGGTGGGCCCTTTGAATTTGGCTAACTTCAAGCTAATTAACTCAGAAACGGCGCAACGCATCGAGTCTTTTTCTTAACAATTATTTCCCAGCACTGCCTATTCTGCAATACCGTTACAAGCTTTTCAGATGTTTCTGACCACCCTGTACGTAAAGATGAGGCAATTAATTACTGGAAGAACTATTTTCTGACCATGCAGTGTCTGAAGTAACTAAGATTGTGTTGTTCATACGTGCAGTCAGCCAATCACCCATATCGCTCAAGCAACAGCTGCCTATGAGGTATCTAAGAAAATAAGAGGGTATTAAGAGAAAGACAAAGAAAGAATAAAACATTTAGCTATTTCGACGCAACAAAACCTCTGCTGGAAGGATACATGTATTATCAGTGCAGAAAACTTGCTCACATAGTTTTTTAGTTGCATACATTGAGTAGCAGAGTCAAAACATGGTTATTTCGTTACTCTTATTTTGTTTTCTTTCAATCACATCTGCAGCAGGGAATATTTCTATAATTACATCACTCGAGAGCGAAGTGTATTTTCAGATGGCAGCGGACAGAAATTAGACGCTTATCACGATAAGCACCAAAAGTCCAGTAGATGCCCTTTACAAATAATTTTCCTGATCTTATCCCGTAATCTCCATTCGTTTGGTATGGGTCGTATTCTGAGTCATTTTTGACACGAAGTATCGTCGATCATGTATCAATGAGTAATGGGATTCCCCTATCCCCTCTTATTACCCTACCTGGCAAAGGTCAATTGCCCTATGTGTAAATTGAGGAGAAATTAAAAGAAATGTAGCAAATTAAAAATGGCAGGAAATTAAAAACCTAGCCCAGTTGTGGTAGTGTATTTCCTACATAAACAAGGTTGTCGCCCTATGTATAAGTTGCCAGAGAATCGAAGATGATGCATTGTCATGCTGGTTGACATGAAATAATGACCCTGGCTCTATGATGTCACAGTCCAAGACTTGAGATACTGGTGCAGCACTAGCATGGCATCAGAATAGAAGATGGCTTGCCTGAAATAAAAAATGGCGATCGAACATGGCGACCATGGTATACTGATTTAAGTCTATGACGTCAAAATCCAATCCACTGGCGCTGGCTCTATGATGTCACAATTCATCTCAGATCTGTTGAGCTATTTATAACAGTGTAGCAGTCACTGACTCTATGACGCCGGAATCCAAGTTCTTGAATACTGGTACTATGCTGTAAGAGGCAAATTATGTTTGTGCAGGTACAGGCTTGTGTGCTGAACAAAGGATGACCTACTTGGCATGTTTCCCCGAGCTACTATTCAAAAAAAAAAAATGGTTCAAATGGCTCTGAGCTCTATGCGACTTAACATCTGTGGTCATCAGTCGCCTAGAACTTAGAACTAATTAAACCTAACTAACCTAAGGACATCACACACATCCATGCCCGAGGCAGGATTCGAACCTGCGACCGTAGCAGTCACGCAGTTCCGGACTGAGCGCCTAGAACCGCGAGACCACCGCGGTCGGCAGCTACTATTCACTCAGAGGTGTACAGTCAATGCATATTGTCTCTCTTAACTCTAAGTTTGGAACTCTCAACTTGAGTCTTTCTTAAAAGAAACGGCGGGAGGGATAGTGCATTCTGGACGAACGTCTGTGCCGCCAAACGGACTTATTCTCCTGCATCGTTGTGCTTTAACGCATATGAGAGGGTGTCAAAAATCCATGTAAATTGGAAATGACCTATAGCCTACACATACTTTCTGTATGGAAACTGAAAAATCTAGAGATGCTCATTAATGGACAATTGTGCAATGGCTCTTCAGTAAAAAAGCAAAGTACTAAGCTTGTACAATTCACTACAAAAATTTGTGTGTTGAATGGAAGGTGGTTATTTCATTGGCAGTAACATAAGCAACCATCACAGAACCATCAAACATGCGAACTTACATGTACCAGTCGTATAACAGTAACATTTCAGTATGAAACATGCTTAAATTTATTTACAAGTCTAATCGTACACGTCAAAAACGCAGCAAATACACATATATAGGAAAAATATCATATTTCCTGCAAGAACAGTGTTCAGTATCATACCAGTAGCAGACATTTCAAGAAGAAAAAGTGAACCGTCGTCTCCATGTAGCTCCAACTGACGCCTAACGACTGTAGCACCGCCAACGAAACAGCAAACGCCGCTACCTTCGTCTGGTGAAAGGACTATGAACGCTAACACCTCGAGACTTCAAGTACAGACCTTACAGCATATCGCCGAATTATGTCCAGCAGGGCAGAACGCAATGCGTCAGTGTACAAGGGTAGTTTGAAAAGTTCTCGGAATCACCACGAGAGGTCAGCGCTACCGCAACGAGTTCTTCACGTGATATACATTTTTAAATTGTTGGCTGTAAACACGTGCCCTGTCAGTGCTCTTGTAAGAGAGCTGTGGCGGTGACATGGCTCTGTTATTTTTCCCCCTTTTGATTTGTGAAGATGGAAAAATCGAGATTCGGGCAGTGATTAAGTACTTCGTAAAGAAAGGTACGTAAGTAAAGGACATTCATGACGATTTTCAGAATACACTGCGGGACTCTGCTCCTACAAATTCAACTGACGCAAGTGGACAAATTAAGTTTGGTCGGGAGAGCTTAGATGATGATCCGCGCAGTGATCGGCCAAGATTTGTGACTATTCCAGGAATCATTGAAAAAGTGCACGACTCTTCACGCGCGCCCGGAAACATGTGCCGTCGCCATGACAAAATTACACGAACTAAGGTATGAATTTTTGTCACGCCCCCCTTAGGCTAGGCGCAAATTGAGAAGCGTATAGCACGTGTGTCGTGACACGACACTACAGCGCGACACGCACGTGCCGCACGGGTCACGCGGGTGCACCGCATTTTGCGACGCGTACACCATACTTCGCACGCGCCGACTGGCGAAGCTCTGCGCTGACTGAACCGAAGCGCGCGCAACCTCTTATCTTTCTCAAACGATTTTACAGGAACTACTCTCTAAAAATATATGATTTTTGCCTTACTTGTAGCGTTATATGTCAGCTTCGTGCCCATCACGTCGCTAATGATCATTCTTATTATGATGCACACATTTTAGTAAGGCACTACGCAAAACTCAAAAAGTTTGCAACGAAAATTAGTGGTCGCTATGATTTTGCGTTTGGTACATATTACACCATATGTTGCTGCGTATGAAATTTAGCTAACATTTAGACTTGGGAGGAGATCTCTATCTGCCTCCGATCTCGAGAAAATGGATCCCATGTAGCGCGCCCACTTCCGATCTCACGCCCGCGCCAATGAAATACTCGCAACATCTCTCGTATCTCCTAAACCGCTCGAGACATCGAAACGAAAGTTTGGCGAATGATAGCACACAAGGAGGAGAGTGTTTTGCCAATTATTAAACATACGGAACTTTCTTATCTATGGCGATATATCACTACTTATACTTCTTTTTTTTATTTATTTCACTCCAGTGACTAATTTTTTAAGAGTTATCGACAGCTAACGAAACAAGAGCTTCCTAGTATGAAAATAAACATGAAATTTCTTCTTTTATGTTACTGCAAACCGATACTATGAGGTTTTTCGTAAGCTATTGAGCTCTGTAATTGCCAATTACTTGTTTAATGAGGCCCTACGTTTCGGAATTCTGTCTCAGTAGCTGCTGTGAGATTAGTTTGGCAAATTACATTGTGACAAAGGAAGAACAATTAAACCAGTCACCAAGAGAAATGTGGCCTTTACTCATAAATGGTGATACTTCTTCGGATGAGAAAAGGTTAACAACTCACACAAAAACAGATTGGCAATTCTGTTGGAATTTTGGTGGAATCCCCGTAACCCATCGTATTTTTAACACTGAGCGACGGAAATGGAAGCTTACCAAAGGATTTTATTCCTTCTCTTGATCTGAGCAGTATTAAAATAATGACGAGCATTCCTTCAGGCGGAATGATAGGCACATGCCAGATACTGTTTACTCACCTAGGGCTCGACAAACTAACAATGCGTGATCGCGAATAAAATAGTAGTTATTGAGAAAAATAAATAATTGATCTGTCGCACAATACAATGGTCAGTGTACTGTCAGCAGCGAAGGATTATGCGCGCGACAGGAATGCACAAGTTAGCCATGTGTGCCTTGTGAGATGGAGTTCGAAAAACATTGTCATGAAAGTAGATCTGCCTTTGTCAGCAGCACATTTCAACAAATTAAATATATCTAATCATAACACTCTTTTAGGATATTCCTACTTTCGTAATAATACCGACCATTTTCTTCATTTGTGTAGTCTGTTGTTGTATACTTGGATTATTAAGGCTGATAATGTCCATGCAACAATTGAAATGCTTTTTCTCATCATGGCGAACCAATTAAAACATTGTTATTTGAGACTGCTTTTCGACTGTTTCTAGCTTGCAGTGGAAATATGTTGTTCACATGCATGTAGTACAGTGTGTCGCATTACATTATTACATACATATTAGAGTAATCACAGTGAAACTTTTATACTTCAGGTCTTGGACGCTTTTTACCACAAGAACAAAGGGATCACACCTGTGGAGATTATCCCTTTCTAAGTTTTTGTAACAGATCGTACAGATACGCTAGCTTACTAGGCAGCGAGAATATAACCTTGCTTTCCTGCCTTGATTCTTAATCACATGATTTTATAAAATTTCTTGCTTCCTTATTCACTACCCTCTGTCCCTTCTTGCGATCTGAAAACAGCACGGAGGCATATGGTGTAATTCCAGCGGCCAATGGCTCATCAGTTACCGAAGTATACATTTTTCTTGACAGAAGAAAAACTAAACAAAATTATGCAGATATAAACAACAGAAAAGTATAACGTGCTAACGAAGAAAGCTGGGGCGTTTCAATGGCTAGAAACGAAAGACTACCCAAAGGCAATAAAATTCAGTACAAAGCCAAAATTTATCGTATTGGCAATATTACCACTGCTGATATGCGCCGTTCCGAAGTGAGCATATGGCTGGGCTACTTTTCCGCTCCCCTCCTCAAATTTCCCACGATGCTAGCAAGGCAAGCGCGACGCGAGAAACTGTGCCTCAACCACAACGCCGCGCGGCCTGGCGCAGGCGCCTGTCGCGTCCCAGTCGCGTCACGTCGCAATTTGCGCGGTCCCATTTGAACCTGTGATGTTACAAAAACGCGCGCTGCGCTGCGTCGCGCCACACGCGTCTCAATTTGCGCCTAGCGTTATTCACCTGATGCGGCTCCGTCAGACTTCCATCTCCTCCCAGGATTGAAAATTTTCTTGGTGGACGAAGATTCACTTCCAATGAAAAACCGATAGTAGGAGTTGACCATTTTCCAGGTTTGGAGTGGAGATCAATGCACTGGAACAGCACTGGACCAAGTGCATTAATCTACAAGGAGACTACATTGGAAAATAAAAAAAGGTTATGTAATGTAAGTACTTTTTTTTTTCTTTTCCGTTTCGAGAACTTTTCAAACCACCCACATACACACTGTGCGGCTCACGGGACTCGACACCGACTGCCGGCCTGAGAGGGGTGTGCTGTGGACAACTCCCCTCCGACAACTCACAGTGCACGTCAGTCGCAGTGGACTGCGGTTAGAGTACAGAAGGGTGCCCCGCATCACATCGGTTAGGAAGACATCGAAACAATTTTGAAACCATCGAATATAGTAACGGTTTCAAAGAATATTGTAACGCCTACACTGGATCTTGTTCTGAAATCTGCAAATATATTAGAAAACAATCGATTTTCATGTAAATCAGAGAATTTGTACATCAAAATTTATCTCATCACTATGTCAAATCTACTCAGCAAATGACACATGATAGCAATCACATGATTGAATTTCATGTCAAATGGTTCCCAGCTCCCCATGTGCTCCACACTGCACACACGACATCAGACATCTCCTTTGTGCTACAGATCAAAAACCACAACTACCACAAGGGCACTTGGTAATGTTTCGAAGAAATCTAAGCCTTCTGTCCACTTCTCAGAAGAATGATTGAATTCTAACCACTCTATGGATTGGAAAACCTTGGTATTCGTTCCAATGACCTCAATGTTGGCAGGACATTAAACCCAATCTTCCTTCCTTCCTTTCCTGCATCTATCACTAACGTTTCTTAAGACTCTGTTAACGTAATGTTTATGTAGAGGCCACCTGACTCTTTAAACAGGCACTTTAAAAATTTGGTAAGTTGACTACAAGGTCGTAAGCAGTTTTGTAGTCAGTGCAATCGAGTTCCATGCAGTCTACAGGGTGTTACAAAAAGGTACAGCCAAACTTTCAGGAAACATACCTCACACACAAAGAAAGAAAATATGGACATGTGTTCAGAAACGCTTACTTTCCATGTTAGAGCTCATTTTATTACTTCTCTTCAAATCACATTAATCATGGAATGGAAACAAACAGCAACAGAACGTAGCAGCATGACTTCAAACACTTTGTTACAGGAAATGTTCAAAATGTCCTCCGTTAGGGAGGGTACATGCATCCACCCTCCGTCACATGGAATCCCTGATGCAGCCCTGGAGAATGGCGTATTGTGTCACAGCCGTCCACAATACGAGCACAAAGAGTCTCTACATTTGGTACCGGGGTTGCGTAGACAAGAGCTTTCAAATGCCCACATAAATGAAAGTCAAGAGGGTTGAGGGCAGGAGATCGTGGAGGCCACGGAATTGGTCCGCCTCTACCAATCCATAGGTCATCGAATCTGTTGTTGAGAAGCGTATGAACACTTCGACTGAAATGTGTGTCGTACTTGTAAAGGCACATGTTCTATCAGCACAAGTAGAGTATCCCATATGAAATCATGATAACATGCTCCATTGAGTATAGGTGGAAGAACATGGGGCCCAATCAAGACATCACCAACAATCCCTACACAAACGTTCACAGAAAATCTGTGTTGATGACGTCATTGCACAAGTCAACATTACCTTCCTTCAATTGGGCCAACTGGGGTGAATCGAGGAAGTACAGTACATACTGACGAAACTATAATGAGCTCTAACATGGAAATTAAGCTTTTCCGGACACATGTCCACATAACATCTTTTTTTTATTTGTGTGTGAGGATTGTTTCCTGAAAGTTTGGCCGTACCTTTTTGTATCATCCTGTAGCCATTATAGCAAACAAACTGTTGTTAATTTAAGTTATTCTACCAGTTAAAAAAAAAATCTGGAAACTGCTTCCCAGCTTCCGTATGCAAAATGTGGGCTTCTTATAACACCTCAAGGACATTGTTACACAGTCCTCATCTCCATGCTGTGCATATACATCAGATGTCCCTACAAGGTTTGTAAATGGACACAGCTGACATGGATACAGAAAATCACTGAACATATACCAAGTAATGTGTTGCAGTATTACCCACTGAATTATAACATTAAGGTGTTCCCATGTCTGATGTAGATCCAAAGCCACGACAACAAGGAAACTGGCAGCTCCACACACATTTGGACAAATATAGGTGCCCTATTCAGTCCAATCATAAATCTGACATGATATTCTGTATTTTGCTCATGTGGTGGCATAACGGGTCTGTATTTAAAACTGACCAGAATTCAGGAATGCTAGCTTTATGTTCCAACACATTCTGATAAGATAATCAAAAGAGGAGTTTATATTTCCTTCTCTCTCTCTCTCTCTCTCTCTCTCTCTCTCTCTCTCTCTCTCTCTCTCTCTCTCTCTCTCACACACACACACACACACACACACACACACACACACACACACACAGATTTTTCTATAGCCTATCTCATTTATTACAATATTTCCCCTATAAGCTATGTTTATTTTCCTTACAATTTTAAACATCTTTTCACTGCCTCAACTGAAATCTACCTTCTTGACAGTTGAATTTGTTGCAGGCTCTTCCCACCACTGCAGACATATGGTAGGAAAATACTTTGTAATAGTCGTATGTTGGAAGAAACTGCAAGAAACTGTACCAGGAAACCTCTCTCTTAGTCCTTTCATTTCATGACAATACAAGTACTGTGTTTGTTTTGAACATTATTTATAAAATACTTAAAGATTTGTTTTACAATATTACATGGCACACATGGGAGTACTACTCATCGAACTTACAAGATAAAGTGCATTGGTCACTGTCATTATTGTTAGGGCTATAGCACACTTCAGTGAGACAGGTCCATTGCCGGCTAGTACCTGCAGAGCAATGTCATATAAAACCAATACACTGCTATGTGCTCTAGTGTTTTACATTCCAGGTGCTTGAAAAATTTGTCTGTAGACTTGAAACAGTTATTGGGGTGGGAGTAGGACATCTACAACCTGCTGATGGATAGTGCTTCTGGTTTAGACAGGCCCATGCTGGTCACTACCCATAGGGTAACCATATAAGGAGATGTTGACTAAAAATAGCATGCTTCATCAGAGCAAAGTCTGGAAACACTTCTATGTGTCCTTCTCTAATGTGTCACAGAGCCTGTTGGGAACCAGTTCTGCATCTTTCTCCAATATACTGGATGCTGCAACTGCTGAGTTGATTTCAGATTTGTTGTAGGAATTACATATGTTATTGTAACTAGGTCTGACTTATATTAGGGGAATAAGTTGGAGTGGCAGCATGTGTTTCTTTGAAGACACAAGGTGAGAGATCCAAACTTAGAGTTAAGAGAAGCGGTAAGTAGTGCCTGTACCCCACTCACTGAATAGTATCTCAGGGAAACATGTCAAGTAGAACATCCTTTGTCCAGTAGACACACCTGGACCTGCACAAACATCCTCTGCCACTTATGACAGAGTGCCAGTATTTTAGAACTTGTATTCTGACATCACAGAGTCAGAGCCAGTATGCCTAGAACTGCACCTGTATAACTTCATTCTACACTTTTATAAGTAGCCTGACATGTCTGAGCTGGATGATGACATCATACAGCCATTGCCCGAGGCCCGTCAGAAAGACCATGGTGGGTATGTCGCAGCACATGAAGCTGCAGATCTTACAAGTGCCAGCAGCCAACACTGGCAAGGAGCTAGTAACTATTTCAGACAGGTTTAATAATTCTTGACTGCACATTTACATGCATGCAAGCTCTGAATTGCAAATGACAAAGATGTTTAGCGGTTACCTTTTCTGATGGCTCCAAGCACTATGCGACTTAACATCCGAGTTCATCAGTCCCCTAGACTAAGAACTACTTAAACCTAACTAACCTAAGGACATCACACACATCCATGCCCGAGGCAGGATTCCATTCTGTGACAGTAGCAGCAGCACGGTTCTGGACTGAAGCACCTAGAACCACTCGGCCACCGGGGCCAGCAGTTACCTTTTCAATTACATCTTGATTTCCTGTGGGCTTTGCATGGTGCTGAGTGTTCACGAGGTATGGTGGATGAGCCGACTAGTATGATGTCATAACTTTGTTGCAGGACCCGTGTATCTTGTTGGCCCAACCACTGATAGTATTCCAAGTTTTGGATTCTGGCATCATAAAGCTATGCCAATATACTATGGTCGTCACGTTCCACAGCCATCTTGGAGTCTGAAATCATACTATGGTTGTGCCACTGTTCCAAGTTTCAAGAGATCAAAGAGCCAGGGTCAGTACTCCAGGTCAGCCAGTGTGACAATGCACTTGGATTCTGTGCCAGTTTTTATTCATGGTGACAACCCTGCTTCCATAAGAAACACACTAGCACAGTAGCGCATGGTTTTGAATTTGCCACTATTTTTGAATTTCCCAATTTTGATTACCCTGCCATTTTCTAATTTCCTATGATTTTTTTCTTTTACATTTTCTGCCATTTTAAACATAGGGCAAGGGGGCCTTGTCAAACAGTTAAAAGGGGGGGGGGATGGCGGAGGGGTGGAGAATTCCCTTTCCTCATCAATGACACTTTGCACCAGAAGCAGCCCAAAAAATTACTGATTTGGCAATGTTAATAATTGAGGGTGACTGGATGCCCTTCCTTTTGCCACCCCATTCCACCTCTTCAAATGGAAATTTGTATGCCATAGTATGTCTTCGTCCAGTGGAGATGTGGAAGTGGAAGAACATTTTAGAAATTTTTGTAAATCGTGTAACTGAGGAGGGATGTGGGAGCCAGTGTGTTAAATTCACAAACGTAAGGTCAGGGCACAGGCAGGGATACAGGATAACTGGTTTCAAATGGCAGTTGCTATAAGCACATAGAGGTGCTCTGTATTTGAAGAAATCATGTATCCTGCAAATTATATCTCTCACGTGTTTATGTAGAATTTGTAGCTTACCAACATCCCTCTGTAGAGGGAATAAAAATTCACTAAATATCTCGCTATGGTCATGTTCACAGCAGAGTGCTAAGATCACTACTCATTGGCTGCCAGATAGCGAGTTCATGACATCAGCTGCACAGAACGAGCCTAAACTCGACTGTCTTTGTCTGTGATCCCAAATGTAGTCACGAGAAGCCACTTAAAAACCACATCCAGGCTGGCCAGCACTACAGCTCTCATTGTTAATCCACCCAGTAAGTTCAATCTGGGACCCACATGCCTACCAGAATCCCAGATGCAGTGTACTAACAAGCACAGCTATCTGGGCAGGTTGAAACTATTGCCTTATATAATGACAGCACTTTGTTTAATACATGGTACATAAAAATATGAACATATTTAACATGAGATGTTACAAGCATGTACACAGTAGCCTACTAGAAATAGTAACTTGCTGGATTTGCTTTCTTCATGATTCAACATGGGCCATAAAAATCATAAGTGCACTGGACAAAAAAAATTAGTCACCACCATCAGAAATCATAGTAATACTGTTGAACACCAGCTCTATATTTTTTGGAGGCCTCAATGTGGTAGTGAAAAGTGTTAACAAATTTCTTTAATAATACCACACAGAGATGAAGCCACTCATAAATGATTAGAGCCCATGAAGCTACCAAATTGTGGGGATAGTGATTAATACATTTCACTCAATGTTCCAAATAGTCGCATATGTTTCCTATGGGATTAAGAGAGGGTGACATAATACGACAGTCATATTGCAATACATTGGCCCAGCATTTGTCAAACCAGGAACATATACATGGAGCCCTGTGAAATTGTCTTTTAAAATACAGCAATATATCAATGAGCATGTTTAAATAAATATACCTGAAGGAGTGGTACCAACAATGGTAAGAGAAACACCTCCACGCTGAACTACACACTCCACATACTGTGGGTTAAACACTCAATAAGACCTCCACATTTTGAAAACAGGCAAATACTCTGGTCATTTAATGTCAATACTGAATAGTAGAAAGCATTATAAAACTAACCAAAGTGGAGAAAATCTTGGTCAGTTTAAGCATTCTTAGGAATTAATCATCATAATACACCTTTTTCCACAATTGTTAAAAGAAGAACCTGATAACTTTATTTTCAGTATCAAACATGTAAACTGTACTCCATTTTTATACTTTGTTTTTGTGCAGTTTTGTACAAAAAAACTAAAGGATTAATACATAATGAGGTTGCACTTATTTGCACATTTTCCCTCCTCTTTTCCTTGGAACTAATTTCCTTTAATTATTCCATGTTCTAAATAATGCATCTACTTCAAGTCTGCAGTGACTGGCTGGTAAATGTATTATAAGCACCACTAATGCTACAACCAATGGGCTTTTTATTTTTTTATGTAGTTCCAATTATTAACCCACTACGCATACAGATTAAACATCTCTCCAGCAGCAGCCAGCATACACTTTCACATATCAGGTGTCTTACTCCTTTAACTGCAAATCATGTGCATTAATTACTGCAAATGTTTGACAACTGAAAAAGTTAAGAGTTCTAACTAGTCAATAATGTTAGTCACGAATGTTGTATCTGCATGTTCTCCAATGAGCTGTTTTGTGTGTCTTATTATTTATACATATGGTTTACCAATTGTGTCACATAAAACTGTGTTGATTCCAGGCAAATTAAACAGTACGAGATAATAACCAAAGATATGATGAGGATAAATGTGATGTATTTTTGGTGTTTACTGACTACAGCAAAGCAACAGGCTGCAATATGTTCCAATAATAGTAAACTCTTTTCTCTGACATATTAGTTGGACTGTTACATCATTATTGTACATTATAAATATGCAGATGTTATGTGACACTTTATTACTATGTATCTTATTTATAGACAGTGAGAAAGCTTAAGATCTCTGAACAATTATTATATGTCTATCTGAAATGAGTGTGTCCAGATTTCTTTTCTTTTACCTAGTTCATGTTATCCTATTATTTTTACTCACCTTCCTTTCCCTACAACTGAAGTCTCTCATTACGTTCAAATTTTCATCTCCCTTAATAAACTGAATAACTTTGCTTAGCACATCATAAATTCTTTAAAGCTCTTCATTATCTTCAATATAAATAGGGATATACACTTGAACTATGTGAGTTTACTGTGGTGGGTATAGGCTTTTATCTGTCTTGGCTGTGATAATGCTTTAAAAATGCTGTTCATTTTGTTATCATAAAAAGAAATCTGGCATTCCACGAGCAGGAGTGTGGAATGTTAGATTACTTAACTAGGTAAATTCTATAATTTCAAAAGAGAAGTAAATAGTTGAAATTAGGTTTAGTGGGAATTAGAGAAATGCACTAGCAGGAAGAAAAGGATGTGAGTACAAGATTTAAAAAAAAAGAAAGGTGTAGCTGTCATTGTCCTAAAGATTGGTTTGAACAACAGTGCTTTAATGGGTATGGTCCCATTAGAGGTGGTACACCATTGCATTCCTCTGATCTCCGAACAGATGTACTCGCAATTATGGGGGTCCTACAGTTTAACATAGATTTCAAACCAATGTGCTACTAGGCAATTTTTACATCAATGAGTGCTCACAAAGGTGAAGAAAGTTAAAAGAGACATATAAAAAAACCTAGGAATGACAATAGATTGAAGCTGAGACTTTCCAACCCATAGTTTGGCACTTTACCACAGCAATAAAGCAAATAGGGGAAACACACAATCAGGATTCGTAATGAATAACAGAACAGAAATGCTGGTAAACTACTATGATAAGCATAGTGAACACATCACCACAACCAATGAAGACACAAAGCTAAGACCCCCCAATCCCCAAGTAGTAAAAGGGATTACGTGTATCAGCATCCCAGATGATGAAAAGATCGGGTAAAAAAATGATAAAATCTAAGAAATTATTCAGTTCATTAAAGGAGATGACAATTCAACTGTAATTTGATAGTAGGAATGAGAAGAAAAGGAAAAGTTGTACAACAAGGACATGGGCTGGAGAAGAAGAAGAAAGGAAGAGAAGCCACCTGGTAAACATTTGCACAGAGCACAATTTAACCACTGCAGACAATCAGTTTAAGAATCAGAAAAGAAAGTTGTAGGGGTGGGAAAGGCCTGTGGACACCAGAAGGTTTTAGATGGATTGTATAACAGTGAGACAGAGATTATGAATTCAGATTTCAAACTGAAAAACATTACCAGGACAGACGTTGATTCTGGCCATAATTTATTGGTCATGAAGTACAGATAAAAACTGCAGAAAGATGGGAAATTAAGGGGATGGGATGTGCATAAATTGGAAAGAACAGTGGTCACAAGATTTTCAAACAGAACAGGAAGAAATGATTGACTGAAACAGGAGGAAGAAATACAATAGGAGACAAATGGAAAGGTTTAAGAAACACAATAATGAAGGCAGCAGATGGTCAGATAGACAAAAAGACAAATTCTAGAACAAATCCTTATATAACACATGAGATGCTGAACATATCTGTTGACAGAAGAAAATACTTTTAGAAAATGGAGCTGGCAGCAAAGAATACAGTTAAAAAAGAAATTGACAGAAAGTGTAAAATGGCAAAACTGGCATGGCAGTGGGATAAATATGCTGTAGTATGCCTGACTATGGGAAAGACAATGCCATGCACAAGAAAATTATAAAAACCTTTGTAGAAAAGAAATGCAGCTACATGAATATCAAGACCTCACATGGGGGGAAGGAACCTGTAGCAGAGATAAACAAGGGAATAAAACTTACCATGTATATCAAAGGAAAATTCAGTTGATAAAATTAATAATTATGAAACAGATCTCTGTCTACCCTCCTTCCTCACCCTCTTTGCAAGTGAGTCTCTTCATCCTAACATTGGTGTGACCTGCCCACCCTTTTCTTTCTGTTTCCTCCTCAACAAAGCAACTACTTGCTCCAAAAGCTAAGAAGAGTGTCACTTTAATGTGTCTCATTTGACACATTATGCTTCTTGAGGATATTTGAGAACTCACTGACTAGAAAATCTGCCTCACACTTTATTAAACTTATTGTGGAAAGAGAAAAAGAAGTAAATGATGATGAGATTGCAGAAGTCACCCTGAGAGAAGAATGTGACATCACTGAAAGACTTAAATCAAAGCACTTTGGGCAGATGATGTGCCCTTAAAATTATTCAGAGCCATCGGTGAACCAGCCATGACAAATATGTTCCACCTGGTATCCAAGATATAGGAGACAGGCAACATGCACTCAGACTTTGAGAAAAATGTAATAATCCCAGCACGAAACAAGTCAGGAGTGTATATGCATTAGCAAATCATCAGCTTAATAAATCATAGTTGGAAAATACAAATTCAAATTATCTAGTGAAGAATGGCCAACCTTGGATGAGTTCAGTTTGGTGTCAAGAGAAATGTAAGTACATGCGAGGTAATACTGACCTTACAACTTATGTTAGAAGATGGATTGAAGAACAGCAATTTTAGCATTTGTAGATTTAGAGAAAGCTTTTAACAATGTTGAGGAATAAAAAACAGGTGTGGGTGAAAGGTTATCTACAAGTTATACACAAGATAGGATCAAATCAGTATCACAGCACATGAAAGGGAAGGAGGTGGGAAGGGGAGTGTGGGAAGAGTAGTTCAGATGGGCATGGGACAGCACTGTAACCTGTCCCCCAGTTTATTTGATCTGTATGTTGAGCAACCAAAAAAGAAAACTAAGAAAGTTAATTACAGATTGAAGAAAATAAATAAAATCTTTTAAGATTCGGCAATGATACTGTAATTCTCTCTGAGATGGCAAAGAACTACAGTATCAGTTTAAATCATTAAAAACTCTGTCACAGATTAACCATGATTTAAACAGAGTTTTAAAGGCTTGTTGGTAGGCAACTCCTTCTACTCTATAGATAAATATCTTAACAAGGACTGTTCAACCAGCTTAAGTAAAAATATCTGTCAGATTACAGCTTTTACAGCACTTTGTCACAGCAGTCAAGATTAAGTATTTTGTAAATGATAAATTTGTTAAATGTGCATAACAATGTTTCATTCTGACAGTGTACTAATTCTGTAAATATTAGCTGTTCCAGTTTACTGTCATGTATTCACCTCTTTTGACGATCTCCTGAGAAATTATCAAGGTACTAAGTATTGTATTCAAATGTTTTATGTTTTTTATGTTATACTTTCTGACATGTTCCACACCCATGAGAATATCTCATTTTTGGGTCTATAGAAACTTAATATAATCTAATCTTAATAGAATGGATAGTGTCTCTTAGAGAGTATATGGGAAATAGTAACAAAAGTAAAACAAGGATAATGGAATGCAGCCGAATTAAATCAGGAAACAGACATTAAAAGTGGTATGTGAGATAATCTATCTAGCAGTGTGATAACTGATAATGTCTAATGTATAGAGGATACAAAATGCAGACTGGCAATAGAAGAAAAAGAGTTTCTGTAAAAAACAAATGTTTTAACATGTTATATAACTATAAGTGTTAAGAAGTCTTTTCTGAAAGTATTTGTCTGAAGTACAATCTAATACGGAAGTGAAATGTGAGCAATGAGCACTGCAGTCCTGAATAAGCTTTTGGTCTGTGATGCTACAGAAGAATGCTAATGATTACATGGGTAGATAGAATAACTAATGAAAAGGTACTAATTTGAACTGGGGATAAAATTGATTAAAATAAAGGACCAGGCTTGACTGGATGTCAAGTGGATGTAGGATGCAATAGTTTAGTCACAGTATTTCACTCACATTGCTGTTTTCTTAACCATTATGAGACCTAGTTGTGTTACCACAATTTGATTTTGCATTGATAACCCTGTACTCAGCGGATCACAAATTCTCTTCTTTTTACAGCCGCATTTCATGAACTGCCACTGCAACTTCATCCTCTTTATTTCTGTATCCAAGTTCCCTAAATTATCTCCCCAATTAAGGAATGCAACATTCCATGCTATGACCTATAGGTTGGCAGTTCTCTGGTGATATCTTTCTGAAAAGGTACCAGCTGGAGATCCTAATGGAGAATTTTTTGTACCTCCAGAATTTTGTATAAGATGATGTCAGCATCATTAAACTGAACAGTGGCGCTTCAAGTCCTTGGGGAGTATAACGACTGTAGCTCCTTCTTGCTTTCAGCTGCCTGCAGTACGAAAAAAAGGAAGGCCATGTTGCTAAGTTGATCAGTCTATCAGACTATTGCCTCTGCAACTACTTAAATCTGTTGCTTCTTCTACTTCAAGAACCATGTGTTAGTCTGGCCTCTCCACATAAATCCTTGAATGTGGGTGCACCCACCATTCGGTTACCTGTATCACTGATATGCATATACCACCCCATCATGGCAAAGTCCATGCTCTGTGGACATTCTGATGATTACGTCATACTATCAAACTCAGGGGATGTGATCTCAGAATCTAAACACAGCTGTTCTTGTTATTGCAGAAGTTTATTTGACCAGGTCACATAAATATAAAGAATGATTACTAGATTAACTGAAATTAAATGGCCATCTTCAGATCATTTGTATTAATGAAAATAGTATGTCTTTACATGTCATAGTTGGTCAGATTGGTATTTTTTCCTGAAGGCCTCACTTGTTAAAACTTTGATGTAATTTAAGAGTCACACTGGATCTCTGTATTCTAATGGTATTTCTGCAACAACTTACCTTATATAGAGTGGTTAAAGTGCACTTATGGAGTCAGTAGCTCTTCCACTGCATGCAGGAGAAAAACAGCAGGTAGAAGATGTGGAATGAACTGCAAGGTAAAAACAAATTGTTCAGTTGGTAAAGCATTTTCTGTAACAACGCAGGACTGAGCTTTGATCCAACTCTGCTCAGGAGACTGATTCTACATTTGCTTTCTGCAAGCTACAGTCTGTTAACTAACTTCAGGGAAATATTCTGAAAGTGTAAGTGGCTGATTCCTGATTCTCATTTCTTACAGTAGCGACTTTTCTAATGATATGTTATATTACTTTTATACAAAAATTCATGTAGCCACATACCCTTCAGATCTCTGCAATAATGTTTCTAACAGTCTTATCATACTACATCTATAATCATTAATTCCTCATTCTCCTTTATTATTCATATTGGTTCCTCATCAAATATAATACTTTTGACTATGTTGAGGAAAAGTTTTCAAAGAAACTGCCAATATTTTTAGGAAAGTATAACAGTTACCAAATTCGTCATAGACTGTCCACTAGTCAAGGTGAAAAATTTATTATGACAGTGTTACACCAGAAAGGGGAGAAGATTATGGTTTCCATTCTGACAGCAACATGGTCGTTAGAGTTGGACACAAGATAGAATTGGAGAAGCAAAACAGTCATGCCCTTTCAAAGGAACTATCCTGGAATCCATATTAAGTTACTTAGAGAAATCCTGGAAAACCTGGACCTAGATGGCTTGATGGGGGTTTGAACTAGCATCCTCCCCCCCCCCCCCCTTTTGCCCCCCACCAGAGCCATCTTACTTTGGGTGTTACACAATGAAATATCTATTTCTTGCTTTGATACTTTCTAGCATATTATGGTCTACAACAATATTTGCAATTAATTTTAGAAGAAACTGATCACTAAATAACGTCCGAAGCAAAATTACATTTTGCTGATTCCTCTGATTGACTCTGGGAATTCATCATATTTCTTTTTCTCACTGGGTGTTCACCATAACAAAATATCTAAATCCTAACATCATATCTACTGTGGTTGCAAACACAACCTATTGCAAATTATAAGTTTTTTGTTCTCTTAACCTTGTAACTGGTTTAGTACATTTTCCCACTAAAAATTATTATTCAGCAATTGCCTGTCTTCCATTGTGAAAGATATGAAACAAACCGAAGCTTACATGTACAGATGAAACAAATATTAAAAAAGTAATTCCATAGACGGTATTAACAATTGACTGTTGTTAAGTTACAATATTCTGTCTGAGCTTGACATAATGTGACCCTAAAAGGAGAGTGAATACAGGCTTTCTCACTTCATCCTTCTCTGGAAAGCAGGTGAGTAATATATTCATTTTGGAGTGATATTTCAACAAATTTCTTACTTATGTTCACCATAGGTCTTTGCGCAGATCTAGAAGCAGCCCTTCCTAAACAGCTCTGTAACATGTTGTTCTAAGATGTTCAATTATTGTTTCACAACTCCGTCTTTCAACATTATATACTCTCTAAAGGAAAATAATAAAATTTCCCAAAATGTAACAAAAAATATTGCTGCTGGAATTCACACAAGCATAAATTTACTGTGCATAGCACTCAGTATTATTTGTGGCTACTGGTCATTTCCTTGGAATGAGAACTTTGCTGCTTCAAGAAACCTGAAGTTTCAAAAACAAATTATATAATCTCAGGTAATAACTGACAATTCAGTAAAAGGAAGAATTTGACCTATCAACCAGGTATTGGCTCTGATCTGTGAAATAAAGATGAATCTTTATGTGATGTCATTTGCACAGAGATACAATAGCCATTCTTGTTATGGTGGGTATATTAACATACTGAATGTTGATGAATGGTTTATGTTCAACATTTTGATTTCACAAGTCAGAGCAGATGGGTGGTATCGGCAGGTTTAACATTTCACAACAGAGAGATTGCTGTCTACTTACAGCTAGTAGTGAGGCAGTTAATAGGCATACAAATTGTCCAACCTATTAATGACTGTTGGAGTCTTACCATCAGTGATAACCACCACTGCACAATCTATTCTGCCTGCTGGACTCATAGTACCCTAATATATCATATCTTTATTTCCAAAACCTAACACAGTCTTTGTCCTAAGTCAACACATATCTCTTTAAAATAGTGAACATGATCAAGGATATATTTGATACACACACACTAAGTGGTAAGCCCAAGATATATGCTCATAAAGAGAATAGCTTTACTAAGCTTACTGTTTATGACTAAGCTATTTTCAATAGGACAGTTCAGCATTTTTAAATTGCTGCTTATGTTTATAACACCAATGACACGGCATCCCGCTGTCAGTGTACACAGGACTTGTAAAAAGCATCAAGTGCTAAGAGCATAGCTTTTTAAGTGTATAATAATCTTCACAAATCTGCCAAACACTGACTGCCTCCAATGCAAAATATGTGCTAAAATAAACTAGTGCTTACTATACACCAGGTAAAAAGGACATCACATTGCTAATAAGATATTACTAGATCTCACTAAAGAATAATTTTATTCATACCAAAGGATGTTTAATACTTTAAATGATCTGATTGTGCATTGTTAGTGAAACACTGTTAATAATTACATAAAAAACTCCTTTTTCTATGTTGCACAAATTCTTGTGAAACGGGCAAAAAAGTGTTCTCTCTTTTGAAATTACTTCATCTTAATGTTATAATGAGATAGGTCTTCAACTGTCCAACTAACCAATAGAATTATTATTTCCTCAAAGATGATGTCCTTCCTACTTAGTGGAAAAAAACTTCTTTGTTGCCAGATTTAGAAAAACAGCAAAAATGTAAATGGAGAATTCATACATCACAAAATGATTAAAAACCATGGCAAATGAATAACATGAGATGAAAAACATTAAGCAGATATTTAATAACAGGAAAATATCGCCACTAAAATATTATTCAAGTCAAAATTTTAATTAAGCAATATACACTATACGGTATGAACAAAAACTGTACATAAATTATCAATACGTAGAAAGTAAACCAGAACTGCTGTAAAAACTGATGGTGAAAAAAATAAACTAACAAAACACTTGGACAAATTAATAGTGCAAAAGAAACTGTCACCTTCGAAACAAACCTAGATCTCGGCCTATGCTGCAGACCAAACTGTAACCAAAGCCCAGGTCCATGAATGCAGACACACACTAGCCAATCACTAGACATCTCCAACAGGAATGCTTCACTGATAATACTTATTTCTGTTGTGTTTTTAATTTATTCCTATCAGAATCCTTTATAAGTCTGAAGAAATAAAAGTCTTACACCAATTGAACTGGCATGTGCTTACAGACAAACGCAAACTACCCAGTGAAAACCTATGTAAATAGTTTCTTAGTACTTAAAAAGTTTCTGGGACCAGCTATAAGTAATGCTCCCCGGAATATATTTGTTCAGTACGTGTCGCTCCCATAGTGATCGCGAAGACAAGATTACACTAACTACAGCACGCTCATATGCATTTAAAGAATCTTTCTTCACGTGATCCATATGTGGGTGGAATGGAAGTCCTGGCACAAAGAGACTTACCCTCTGCCATGCGATTTGTAGAGTATAGCTGTTTAAAATTAATCAGCCTAATAATAGCGAGTAGCAGCTCAGGAATTACAGGAAAAACAGCAATCCTAAAAGAATAAACGAAGCTGTGCCTTACTACCAAACTAAGTACTCGATACTTTAAGCACTTCGCGATAACAATAACTTATTATCAAACACTGATCAATGCTTACGCAAAAAAATTAAATTGCCTTTTCTGCAGTACGCATTACGCTTTGAACAAGTTCTCTGATACTGCAGTTTTAGCAACTATGCTTCAAAAACGTTACTACCGTTATTTCACAAATATGTATACTGAATTTTGTTTGTTTCCCATACCAGTGCCCGGTGAATATCCAAATAGTATTGCACGACTCCGGCATTAGCTGAAATATTTGATATTAGATGCTGTAAATCAAGGCGAAGATTTTATTTTAGCTGCATAAATACTTTTCTGTTACAAATGGTGCATATCACCACTCTGAATTTTCCTTCACTCACAAATGTTGATTCTCATGCGACGACTTGTCGTCTGCAGAAGCATGTAAACAATAACACTCCTGCTCGCTGCCAACCTCACACCTGTTGACTTATTCTGCGGAATCAACTTCGTCCTCACGAGGCGAAATAAAATAACTTCCAAGATAAAACAAACGTACCTTTCGTCAGATCTATAAATCGTTTGAAACTGGGTTCCGGTTATGAAGTAAAGAGCACTATAGCGACAAAATTATCCACATTTCTCACATAGCATTTGTAGATCAACGGAACGGTTGTGTTATTTTTTCAGTTTTATAACTCGTTATTAGTCTCAGCGGTGACATTTGTTCAAGCAAATTACTAATTAATTGTTTAAAATTGGAAGTGTGAAATTTTTAAGCACCATAGATTGTTTAATAACCATTTAGACATCGGCACTTAGTAATCTGTGATAATAAAAAATTAATAATGCAAAAATATTAGTTTTCCTTTAGGCCAATTAGTTTATTATGGGATGGGGGAGGGCGGATTCCATAAGAAAACTAGGAAGAAAGCTGCCTTTCATATTATTTTAGACATTTTATGTTATAACAATATGCTGAGAACAAATATGCGATAGGTAGGGCCTAAAGATGTGTAGATACTGACTATAACCAGACCTCCGTGTTATGGATGTGTAACTCAAGACTTATGAACTGATCGATTTGCACAAGACAATAGCGGGTAAAAATTGAAAACAGCTATTTCTTTTTAGCGACGAATTAACTTCCAGTCTCCAAACTTTGTTGTCTTTGGTCGTCGAACTTGCCTCTTCCCTCGCAGTTCTGGCAGCATCACTCTTCAGTGGACCATCTTTTGTCAAAATACTTCTTCAGTGAGTTTCTGTTCTCACAACAGAGCACTGCTAGTTCTGGTTGATAAATTAATTCAACAGTAGGATCATTCTTTAGCTTCTTTCTGAAGGAGGCACAAACCATGTCAATCAGAACAATTTGCTAAGACAGATTTGTGTTCTCTGAAATTTCTGACGAGTTGACATTCAAATTTAAATTTTTTCATCACGTTATTGACATTAACTCAAGTACGAGCCAGAGCTATACAACTACCCACAGGTACCTAAACTTTAAAAAAAAAAAAAAAAAACCTTGTTTCTTAACAACTTTGATAGATATACATCTACACATTCAGCAATGGATGAAAGTGGGCACTTTATATCCAGAAATTGATAACATACGTCCTACATGGAAAGAAAATGTAACACACAAATCATTTAACATTTGTCTTTTTTCCAAAATTTCTTCTCATTTTCAATTTTTTTCAGTACAGATGAAATATAATATATTTGGATACTGATTACTACTCCATAATTACTGAGAGTAGCCTATACAGTTCAAGAGAAACCAGATTAGTTTCAATTTGTACTCTGATTGGATGTTTTTTGACACTTTATATGCACAGAAGCAACTGTTCGTGAAATACCTCATTTTTCCCTCAGATCACTATGTTTTCCTTAAGTATCATGATTACTCGAATTTTTTTTTTTCTCTATACTTCGTGCTGGTCAATGTGATACTCCATTTGTCCATTTCCCACTCGTCATTTGGCTATGAAAATTCGCCATGCTAATCAATTTGAAATCCTATTTCTACTTTCCCTACAAGTGTTTCTAGATAAGGTAGACATTTATGGAGGAATAATCATCATTAAGTAGATGAAAACATAATTTCTTGACGAAAATCTCATTCGTTGAGCATGGCCTAGATCGCAGTAAAATAGACAAGCGTAATAGAGCTATTAGTTGTGGTAGTACACACTAGAAACGGCTCAAGATTCTTGTGATCATGTCAGTAACGAGGTGTACGACTCTCAGAGAAACATTTACGCAAAATTTCTGCAGACTGCTTTCACACATGAGGTGTTAAAAAAGTAATCCATACTTTGACAGGTTGTAGTATGGACCAAAACGAGAAAAAAGTTTAGTAAATAATACCTTAAGAGCTATGAACTCTTGCTCAGAAGAAATGTGTTTACACCACAGCGAAGATGAGCAGGTGCTCATAGTTCCTAAGGTACCCATTCTAGGGCCCATGTTTACTGGAAATTTTTGTTTTATTTTGGTCCGTGCTACCACTTCTCATAACATGGAATGGTTTTTTTTTTTTTTTTTTTTTTTTTTTTTTTTTTTTTTTTTTTTTTTTTTTTTTTTTACCAACCTTTACATCGTTTGAGTACAAGTCCGCTGCAGTGTGAAAATTTGTTCCGGAAAGATGCGTAAGAGTCACAAATGAGGTATTATTTGAAAATTAGCTAAATTTATGAGTTGTATTCGCAATTGTGGAATCTTTGCTGACTTTAGGTGTGTTAGGTATGAAAATATGACCTATCGATGACACGTGGAAATACGTATTATAAGCGTCTACAGGCAAAATGGTGGTCGTAATTCTAACATTTAATATGTTTGTCTCCATGAAATCACATGGCGGGAATCCAAGTAAACTCGCGTGCGGGCTATGGGGTCGTAGACAGTGAGACATGTGGAAGTTTAGTTCGGTCCTAAAAGTATACTGGCATAGCGGAAGTGCTTAAGGCGACTGCGATAAACAGGAAATCCTCGTTCGAATCCCTTTCATGTTTCACCAATAGGAAATATCTTCATACCTTATGCAGCTAACGTCAGAAAGACTCTGCAGTTCGAATAAATTTCATAAATTTAGTACAGTTGTAAGATCGTCACCAATGTCGGTTTCTTCACACGTTGTTAGAAATAAAAAATCAGCTAAACGTTTGCTTAAGCAGCAATTACAGATTCACATTTTCTTAAAAGAGAAGCTGCTGTGTTGTCCTATTTCTTCCTTCATTCGTCGTAAAGTACAGGTGTCTAATTTCAGCTAGGTAATCAAAGCATAGCGTAATGGAGCTGTATGCATAGCTAACCAATCTTAAGTGTGTGGAGATGCCAGATTATTATCGGTCTGACCGTTCTGCAATACTCCAATATTAAAAACCATAGCTATAAAGCTGAGCTGTTCCACAGTGCTGTGTTTTAGGTTTAAGGTTTAATATCCGTCTAGCGACGGAGTCATCAGCGCAAGTTTGGATTGGGGAAGATGGGAGAGAAAACTGGCCGCTTTCCCAGGAGACGTGAGACACGTGGGCGACACCACCTCTCGCCTTGATAAACGTCTAAATGCGGCGAGGAAGAGAATCCACATTAGTTTCTTCTGGCATGCCGGATCCAAGCACTATTAATTTATCCAAGTGTTTTGTTAGTTTATTTTTTTCACCATCAGTTCTTCGTGCTTTTCTGTGTGTTTCTGTGTCATGCTCATTGTATGATCGTAAGTCACCAAATCGCAGAGACGTTGGTCGCTGTTATCACTTAGTGTTCCAAATAGTCCCTAGCCCTATCGGTGGGATTAGGATCGAGTGATTTAGCTGACCAGTCAAGGTGTGACAGGTGTTCTCAAAGCAGGAATGGGCGCATGCCGCCCTATTAACACGGCCGCAGTCATCATGGAAGACGCGAGTGTCCACAGCACACTCATCATGAAGATGTAGAAAAAAAGGGCAATCTCTGGTCAGTGATAATCTTGAAATATACATCCTGGTTCATGTTCATGGTAACATGAATGGGTGAGCCCCGGTAATGGTATAAAAATCGCTCCCAAAACGCCATAGGATCACCTCTAGTCTCAGATGCGCCTTGCACACACTGCGATTTAAACGCCGTGTTGGATCATTGGCTCACTGCATTTGAAGAAGGGGCGAAATGGCGGCGTCTCGCCAGGCATTTCTACGAGGTTTGTCAGGAAAATACGTATAAAAGTTGAATAATGTGTTTACGTTTCAAGTTGCAGTCACCGCCATGTGGGACTACTGCTGTAATCAATCCCATGAACGCTCAGTTCGAGTCAGAGCACTCTGCGTGAAGGTGGGAATGTGCGGCAGCTTGTTGACAGTTACCCTTTTTCACCTGCCGTCGGCATGGAGCTCTCTCTGATTGAGGAACAGCGCGTCAACATAAAGATTCTTGCAAAGCTAGGCAAGAATAGGCGTGAGATTTTTGAGTGTTTGAAACAGGTTTACGGAGACAGTTCTCTGAAAGAACCAACTGTGAACAAGTGGTTAAAAAGGTTTCGGGATGGCCGAGAAGAAGTTAACGATGACCCTCGCCCAGGACGCCCGTCGACATCGAGTTCCGATGCAAATGTTGAACGAAGCCGGCCGCGGTGGTCTAGCGGATCTAGGCGCTCAGTCCGGAACCGCGCGACGGCTACGGTCGCAGGTTCGAATCCTGCCTCGGACATGGATGTGTGTGATGTCCTTAGGTTAGTTAGGTTTAAGTAGTTCTAAGTTCTAGGGGACTGATGACCACAGATGTAAAGTCCCATAGTGCTCAGAGCCATTTGAACCATTTTGTTGAACGAATTCGGGCTTGTGTTCTTAAAGACCGTAGACTGACAGTCAGAATGATTGCTGACGAGCTGTCAATCCCCAGAACAATCGTTCACGAAATCCTTACACAAAAACTTGAAATGAAGAAATTGTATGCGAAAATCGTACCGAAGCTCTTTACGCCAGAACAGAAAGCAAAGAGGGTTGAGTGCTGTGAGGGTTGGTTGGAAGTAGAGGAACGAGGGGACTTTCTCAACCGAGTCATCACTGGAGACGAGTCCTGGTTTTACGAATTCGATGTGGAACTCAAATCTCAAAGCAAGGAATGGAAACTAGCAGGAGAACCGAGTGACGAAAATCAAGGTCCAATGTGAAGGCAATGTTGATTGTTTTCTTTGATTCTAGGGGCATTGTTCCCAAGGAATTTGTCCCTCGCGGCCAGAGAGTGAACGGAAATTTTTACGTTGAAGTTCGACCGGAGTTGGCAAAAGGGGGCAGTTGGATCCTTCATCACGACAATGCGCCCGCTCACACGTCGCTCGTTGTACGCAATTTTTTGGTCCGAAGCTCAACCACCGTGAAAGACCGCCCTCCTTATACACCCGATTTAGCCCCGTGTGACTTCTTCATGTTCCCGAAATGCAAAATGGTGCTTCGGGGGCAGCACTTCGGAGATGTGGAAGCCATCAAGGCGGAAACGAAACAGCAACTGAACAACATCACCATTGAAGACTTTCAGCAATGTTATCAACAGTGGCAACGGCGTTGGCAGATGTGTATCGCGTCTCAGGGCGAGTACTTTCAAGGAGTCCATATTGTAATACCTGAATAATTGTAAAATAAAGTTATTATTCAACTTTTATACGTATTTTCCGGACAAACCTCGTATGTGCCTGTAGTTAGCTGTGTTGTTTGGCCCATTGAAGATCTGTAACTTTATGTTAAGTTGTGAGTAATAGAGTTTCTCGTGGTAACCTGCACCACATGCAGTTCCCTTCTCAGTGTTCATTCGGAGACTGGTTCAAATCAAATGGCTCTGAACACTAACTTCTGAGGTCATCAGTCCCATAGAACTTGGAACTACTTAAACCTAACTACCCTAAGGACATCACAAATATACATGCCCGAGGCAGGATTCCAACCTGCGACCGTAGTTGTTGCGCGGTTCCAGACTGTGGGGCCTAGAACCGCTCGGCCACTCCCGCCGGCCAAGGAGACTGGTTGAGATAGTACATTATACATTGTGGTAAGCTCATATGGGGCGAAACTGTTCTGGTCATCGATCCCTATTCTTACACACTACTTAATCTAACTTAAAATAACTTACGCTAAGGACAACACTCACATCCGTGCCTGAGGGAGGACTCGAACTTTCGATGGGGAGAGCCGCGCGAACCGTGGTAAGCCGCTCAAGACAGCGCGGCTACCCCTCGCGGCGGTTGGGATAGTCCTGTATTCACTGGCAACAACAATTCCTGTTGGGTTTGAAATCGATTGTCACTGATACGGCGTAACACTCGTCTTTCGTCCTTGGTGACACCGTCATTACACCTTGTTACATGGCTGTGTGTGATACCCCATTTTCTCCGGACATTTCGACAGTCTGCATTGACACACCAACAACTGGGCAACTCCATTCAAGATGTAGTCATAGGCACGTCCAAACACAACAGGTCCTTTCTGCCATTTTTTGACGTCTCCACGTAACGCATCTGATCTCACTGATTCGATACCACCGACTGGCACATACACACTACTTCACTGCCGGACCTTAAGCCAGCGGTGCAGGTTGAGATGACCGCCTGGCACCGGTTCCAGACCATCTTCGTGATCCAAAGCGACCGGTGAGCTCTTTTGATGGGGTGCGTAATACAGCTCTATTGTGCGGTAAGCTTATGTAACACTAGTGACTTACAAACTCGCAACTCGCGGGCGTGGCACATTCAACACCTGATATCGCCTGAGATGTTCATTTCCGACCACTAATGTGGTCTTTGAGGTGTTCCCCCGTTGTGTTCTTCCTCTCGCACTGTCTTTAATTTTTTCTCCTATCTCTCATACTCACTCTCGTCCACCTCCTCCTGTCTCCGTCTTTTGCAAAATTCCATTGCAGCTTCTGTATCTAATCTATGTAGGATGGTTTTCAATATGTCGAGACAGTGACTGTTTCTGATGCCGCATGAATTTCCTACTGCCCCAACGCGAATCAAATCTAAAGGGAGAAATATCTGTCAGAACACGAATCCAATCTAAGAGGAGAAATATCACATTCGAGTACGTAAACGTTCTGCAAATCGTGCAATTCAAACGTGAAAGTATTCGGTTTGATCCCCCGCTCGTAGCGTTTTCAAGTTTGTAATGGAAACTTTCGTCATTGAGACCTGAGGTTTCCAACCTGTGCTGGGCAGTGAAATGAATCTTTCTGAACTTTAAAATGAATGTCTGATTATAGTTTACTGATGGCTGTACATTACTTTTTTAATTATCACTAATTTAATTGTGTCGTTTTTCTAAGGTTCAAAGATGGCTCTCAAAGCCCATTTTCATTTTTGTTGCATATGTTGTCTGGAAAACTCGGTCATGTACTGCATAGATGGTTTTCTTGTGTTTTGTAGCCCGCATGGGAGAGAGTACAAACTGTACAACAATGTCTTCTTCTCATCCCCTCTTTATCCAAGGATAATTTTTGCAAGTATAAATGTTTGGATTGTGTAGTTCAAATCTTGGAGAAACAGAGGTTTTCTTGTGTTAATTGTGTAGTGTGAACTGTATGTGACGCATGTTTCTGTCTGGTGCATGTGGTATTCTACCTGACTTTACGAGTGGCATGTTAGGCGAGAGAATGTAATGCTTGTTATGCATCAGTTAAACAACGTTTCACAATATCTATCTATAAACTGAATTATGAGGTTTGGCCACTATACTGCTACAGAACACAATAACAATGATATAAACAAATTACAAATGAATCTAATCTGCTTATATTTAAATTTAGAGGGTCACCTCACCAGGATCAGTTGTAGGGCAATAGTTTGGTTCTGAGACTCAAAACAAGTCTGAGTTTAATAAGCTATTTATTTACTCTAAGATCTCGACACACACCACCTCGAAATAACAAAGAATAAGTTTCCATCGAAATGAGCACAAAGTCTAGTAAAACTGTCTGAGAAATTGCTTCAAACCACAAGCAGCATAAATTGACCTATAATATTGGAACACAAAACCTTCTATAAGCTCATCTTAATCGAGAACTCCCGCAAACACTGGGGAAAGATACCTCATATACGTGGAAGAATGCTTGCGAATTGCTAGAAGCTTTCCTGATAGCCGGCCGCGGTGGTCTAGCGGTTCTAGGCGCGCAGTCAGGAACCGCGCGACTGCTACGGTCGCAGGTTCGAATCCTGCCTCGGGCATGGATGTGTGTGGTGTCCTTAGGTTAGTTAGGTTTAATTAGTTCTAAGTTCTAGGCGACTGATGACCTCAGATGTTAAGTCGCATAGTGCTCAGAGCCATTTGAACCAACCTTTCCTGATATGAGCAACTCGCAAATGAGAAATAAACGAGTCCAAAACCCTTGAAACAGTACACTGAGTTGATAAAAGTTATGGCATGCCTTCTAATATTGTGTCGGACCTCCCTTTGTCCGGCGTAGTACAGTAACTCGACTTGGCTTGGACTGGACAAGTCATTGGAAGTCCTCTGCTGCCTCTATGGCCGTGCTCAACGACGGCAGTGTGCCGGTGAAGGACTTTGTGAATGAAATGAACTCTCGATCACGTCCCGTAAATGTTCGATGGGAATCATGTCGGATGATCTGGGTAGCCAAATCATTCCCTCGAATTTCTTTTGAATACATTATGGGAGTGACAGTGATCAATGTGTTACAAATATTTACTATTAAAAACAGTCTTGATCACGATTTATTTATTAAGGTGACCGGTTTCGACCACTACTGTGGTCATCTTCAGACCATTGATTAGGAACCTCTTTCTGCTGGAGAATCACTACAGTAGTGATTCTCCGACCACAGTAGTGGTCGAAACTGGTCACCTTAATAGATAAATCGTGATCAAGACTGTTTTTAATAGCAAATATTCCCTCGAATTGTCCAGAATGTTCTTCGAACCAAGCGCCAACAGTTTTGACCCGCTGACATGGCAAATCGTCCTCTGCAAAAATTCCACCGTTGTTTGGGAACATGAAGTTCACGAACCGCCGTAAATGGTCACCGAGCAAACACAGCCGACATCTTGATGGAGCCACCACCAGCTTGCACAGTGCCTCGTTGACAACTAGGGTCCATGGTTTCACGGCGTCTGCGCCACAGTCGAACCCTACCATCACCTCTTACCAACTGAAATCGGAACTCATCTGATAAGGCTACGGTTTCCCAGTCGTTTAGGATCGAACCGATACGGTCACGAGCCCAGGAGAGGCGCTGCAGGCGATGTCGTGCTGTTAGTAAAGGCACTCGCGTCGGTCGTCTGCTGCCACAGCCGATTAACGCCAAATTTCGTCATACTGTCCTCACAGATACGTTCGTCGTACGTCCCACATTGATTCTCATGCTGTTAGTTCACACAGTGTTGCTTGTCTGTTAGCACTGACAACCCTACGCACGCGCTGCTGCTCTCGGTCGTTAAGCGAAGGCCGTCGGTCACTGTGTTGTCTGTGTTGAGAAATAATGCCTGTAACGGGGTATTCGCTACATACTCTCGACACTGTGGATCTCAGCATACTGTACAGTATTCCCTAACGATTTCCGAAATGGAATGTTCTAAGCAGCTGGCTCCAACTTTCAAAGTCCGTTAATTTCCGTCATGCGGTCATAATCACGCCGGGAATCTTTTCACTTGAATCATCCGAGTGAAATTGACAGCTCCGCCAATGCACTGTCTTTATACCTTCTGCACTCGATACTACCGCCGTATGTACATTTGGATAACACTATCGAATGACTTTTTGTTACCACTTTGTACAATTACTCAGGAAACACAAGTTGCGTAGCGAATCCCGCAAATTGTGAGCTACTCAGGAAGTGGATGGCTCTAATGCAGGAAACGTACGCCAGACCACGTTGATCACCATCGTATAAAGACCGCCCAAGTCGGCGTCAGCAAGCATATATCCCACTCGGCGCCTGGACCGCTCTCCCTTTATAGCAGGACAAAAAGTATCCAAAATTTCTCCTATAAACCTAACTCCAAATTTTTCTGAGAAATTGTACGTGGAGAGGAGGACTGCCAGACATTTATAAGGTGACCAACGAGAATTTCGCTTTGGTTTCGCGAATACAGGGGAACCTTGCAGAAATTTCCCAGTCTTGGCTTGCAGAACACATTATCTCATGCAGGAGCTTGATATCAGCCGTCAGCCTTGTTCCACTCATTGGTCGATACCTTCACACCCAGCCCGTTGGCAGCTAAGACGTATTTGATTGGATAACAAAACGTGGAGTGTAATGCTACGAATTTCCTCACGGTGGCCGATCAGAGCTGCGGCGAGTCGTTCTTAGATTTACAGAGAGGTGAATTTGTCACACTCCGTGATACACTAGCGGACTGCATTCTAATGAAAAAACCGCATTTGCCAGGAAAGCACGGAGCAGGGGCTTACTGCACCCGACTTCCTCAAACTGTAGTGTCTTTGGGACCCACGCCCCTTCCCTAGATCTTTTCTCACAGATCCCCTGTGGGCAAGTCGGACCACAGGGCAACCACCTGGGCCAATTCGTTTCTAACACAACAATGTGCAGCCTCCTTCCTGCATGGTATGAAACAAGTTGTACTAGTCTCTGGGCAACTACAATAGCACAGCTAATGCGGCAGTCAGTTTTACCAGCAGTTCAAAACCTCAACATATTTTGTTTCAGTGTTCCTTTCAGTATGTATAATTACTTAAGCTGTGAATGCCCATTTATAGGGTTATTTCCAATAACTTGCCTTGTATGGCGAAGAGAGCGTTTTATCAATTTTAAAGTTTGAGAAAACTATGCTTAAAATTACCAAGCACATTTGATTTAATAAGACTTGTCTTGTGCACTGTGTGTCCCCTAAGTATATTAGAAACATAGAGAATGTTCGAGCCTCCTTATTTAGTAGATCGAGCAGTCACATCAAGACCTTTCGTTTGCTCCATGAAGTCAGTAATTTATACGACGGCTACTCGGGAATTGAGGTCCGATCGGTTTCTAAATGGAAACAATGCGAAAACTAAAAATGTTTTACTTGCACCAGTTAGCTGCACCTTCCAGCTACTTCTCTACATAGTCGCCTCTCCGACTGAAGACGTCTGTCGTAACGTCGTACCGACTTTCCAATACCCTCGTCATAGAAGGCAGCCACCTGTGCTTTCAGCCAACACTCTACGCTTGTCTGGTCTACAGTGGGCAAAGACGAAAGTCAGGGAGAACCAGTTAAGGGTTGTATTGTGGATGATCGAGCACTTCTCATCGAAAACACAACAGAACCATCATCATTAGCCCTGCAGAATGCCATGAAGATTGGAATGTACGACAGTTACGTCATTTGGGCTGCTCTCACCAGGCCCTCATACTTGAGGGGAGACACTGTTTTCTAGGCGTCTTTACATGCTCACTGCGCTCTCAGAACTGACGTGACGCGATCGACTGTCATACTAGAGACAGTGCCCAACGCATCTGTGCAAAGCTTCATCGGATGTTAAGAGAAAGCTTACAGTTAACTTCTTCCAAAAAGCTACACCATTTGTAGTCCGCCACTGTTTCATCTCTTAGTCCATACATCTCTATTGATTCTTTCCAGTTTGCTCCAAGTATTTGTAATTCAACGGATATTATGTTTGACAGTAGAAAACCAGTCTCTTTCCTTGTATCAAGTAGATTATTACATGTTTCCGCCTTGGATGTAATATTACTCATTACATCTCAACGGCATGGTGTCACTAGTATCAACAAAATCATCAAAGGTCAAGTCCAATAACACAGCAGGTCACATAAGGGACTAAGTAATGATAGAACAGTACTTAGTAATATCAATAAAAAACTTGATGACCATCAGTCCATCATTGTTAGGTCGGATAAAGATAAGGCTGTAGTCATTATTAAAGAAGACCAATACATGGTTCAACACAAGACTTTTTCAATGCAAACAATGTGATGCGGTGTAGATACGGCCCTACTGTTAAATACGTGACACATTTGACAAAATGCCTGAAAACCACAACCACTTATCCAGACTCCTTTCGAAGGAAGTCTTTAATACCCATGAAACCACGTTTAACGGCTGTTAGAAAAGGTACACAAAATAGATTTTCCCGCGGGTCTGATCGTTAATGCCAGGAATGGCGTGGGATATGATTTGGAAAAGTTAATTGTACGACACCTAAAAAAACATAATGTCCATCCCTCATCGTTTACACAATGCAGTAGTGGCCATTTAGTTTCTATCCTAACTGAACTGGTGGTACCAGCGAAGTTCGAGGTAGCTCCTTAGCTAGAATATGTACAGCAACATCCCAACAGACCAGATAGTATGCATAGTCTCTCACAGCTTGCACCCTCATTGTAACCGTCCCACATCAGAGGTAAATGAAGTATTACGGCTTCTGCCTCTAGTACTCCAACATAATTACTTCTGCTTTGAAGAAACGAGGGCTGGCGGTGGCATCCCCTCCTTTCATATTGTTTGGCCAAAATCTATATGTCGAGACTGAAAAATGAAATGTTGAAATGTGGTGAAGTAGTACGAGACTTAACTGCTACGGTCATCAGTCCCTAAGCTTACACACTAGTGAACCTAAATTATCCTAAGGACAAACACACACACCCGTGCCCGAGGGAGGACTCGAACCTCCGCCGGGTCAGCCGCACAGTCCACGACTGCAGTGCCACCGATCGCTCGGCCAATCCCGCGCCGCATATGTCGAGATTCGAGTATGATTATGTACAACAGCATTCGTCTTACGGTAAGAGAGTTGTCGGATGTTTTACTACTACATAAGGGTCCTAAAATAGCTTACGACACTTTTGTTACGTACCTTAGTTCACAAGACTCTAACATCCAATTTGCCGTTGAACGTAGCTCTGATGACACACTCCTACTCTGATTTTTTGACTACTTTGAGAAACAGTATTTTTTCTTGCCATATTTACCGTAAACCTTCGTCCACAGACCACGTCATTCATCGGTCTTTCAGTCACACCCCAAATTATAAAACAGCCAGTTTTAGATTCTTTTTACTTCGCCTTTACAATGTCCCCTTATACCGAGCGGCCTTAGATCGGGAATATGATATCATAGAACATATTTTCTATAGCAAATGGATACAATGTCAGCTTTGTCCAGAACATTTATAGAGAAATACTGGTATGAAAAGGGAGATCGTATTCTTCCTCCGTCCACCCTGTTTTGTCTTTTTTTTTTTCATTACGTTAACACCTGTACAAGCCAAACGGTTAGGTATCACCGTTTACCGCATCAAGGCAAAATTTCAGAGCAAACAGACAGCAATTTGAAAAAGAAATCGAAATGCCGCCATTTTTCATATTAAAAAGCGTTGGAGATAGGGAGTTAGATGTAGACACAAGAACGAAGTAATGCCAATCCCCATATTAGTACGGGGTGTATGCAAAGAATTGTAACGACTGTCAAAGTAAGTGTATAGGGCAAACAGAAAGGGGTTTTGAGACACGGTTCAAAGGACATCTTAATTTGAACAATTCCAGAGCTCCAATGACAACGCACCCACAGGGTACTGGTCAATCAGTTATAAAGTAGGACACAAATGGAAATCTCGCTCATCGAAAGAAAAGGAAGTGTTGAATATTTTAGAAGAGGTACGTATTGTAAGAGCGACTAAGCAGACATCTACACAAGAACTGAACAATCAAACAGTCGTGAAACATTACTGAATTTTCGTTGCTTAGGGTTCAAAGTGGATCAAATGGCTCTGAGCACTATGGAACATCTGAGGTCATCAGTCCCCTAGAACTTAGAACTACTTCAACCTAACTAACCTATGGACATCGCTCACATCCATCTCCGAGGTAGGATTCGAACCTGAGACCGTAGCGGTCTCGCGCTTCCGGAGTGGAGCGCCTGGAACCGCACGGCCACAACGCCCGGCTTGCTTAGGGGCTTTCGGCTTCAATGATGGGGTCTCTGTAAAATTTTGCTCAAGGTTTCTTATAACCCGTTACATTCTGCCTGCTCATCCACTCATCCCATCTTTCCAGTACCACCCTCCCCTGTCCTCGTTATTTCCCTTCCCCCTCTTTTTACTTTTTTCCTCTCCAGTTCCCTTACAAATCATCACCCCTTCCTCGTCCCCCCTTTTTCTCCCCCTGTCCTCCACTCTTTTATCTTTCTCTTAGGACTACTAGTTTACGTCACAACCTTGTTCCCATAGATCGTATCTTATGTACACTGACAAGCCAGAATATGGTAACCACTGCCCGCCGCGACGTTGGATGCCACCTGGTGGCGCTACGGGCACGTGAAGAGGTAACAAAAGCATGTTGAGCGGAGCAGTCGAGGACGGGGATCTCCCTAGCGAAGATATGGGCTGCAGATGGGGAAATCCACTGAGATAACCGACTTTGACAAAAGGTACGTTATTATTACGCAGAGCCTGTGAACGAGTATCTCGAAAACGGCGAAGCTAGATGAATGTTCACGTTCTACTGTGGTGAGCATCTACGGAAAGAGGTAGAGGGACAGTGGACCTACCACTAGGCGCTGAATAGTTGGAGGCTCGTCTGCTCTGTAAAGTAGGATACGTGGTTATCCGTGGCATGTCTGCCGAAAGAGCTCGCAGCTGGTGGGCACAAAAGTGTTTCCGAACACATCGTTAATCGTACATTGTTGAAAATGGAGCTACGCAGCAGATCACTCCCACGTGTTCACGTGTTGACCCAATGGCACCGTCAGTTACGATTGCACTGGGCATGGGACCCTAGGGATTCGACCGTCAATTAATTCAAAGATGTCAGCTGTTTGGGTGAATTAAATATTTGCTACACTAGGTCGATGGTCGTCTCCATAAACACCGTCATCGAGGTGAACGGCGGCTTGAAACATGCAGCGCGCCACGGGTGCAGGATGGTGGGAGCAGCATTATGCTACGGGAGACATTCACCTGAGCTTACATGGGACTTGTGGTAGTAATCGAAGACAGCTTCGAACCATCTGCGTTCCTTCATGGTTGGCGTCTTCACCGACGGCGATGTCATCTTTCAGCAGTATAAATTGTCCGTGTCTAGGAACCAGAATCGTGCTACAGTGTTCTTAGGAGCTTTACAGTGAACTCGTGTTTCGGCGACCAAACTAGCCTGATGAAATCCTTCGGAACCCATCTGGGTCGCTGTCAGGCGCCATCAAAGCGTACAAAAATCAGCGGCCCGTGATTTACGCGAATTACATGACCTGTGCGTAGACATCTAATGCCACATACCCTTAGAAACCTGTCAACAAACTGTTTGATCCCTGATACGCAGAATTAGCGATGTATTTCGTTCAAAGATGGAAAAACAAGCTACTAAGCAGATGGTCATAGTATTTAGGGTCATCAGTATTAGAATACCCTTTTATATTTATACCATTATCTACGGCAGCACAAATGTCGACGTTTTCTATCTGTTCTGTAAGCGAGTAGCAAGCGCACTGGTCTCTTGGAACCTCACACTCGTTGCAGGAGCACGGCTTGCCGTTTTAGTGTTCCGCTGTTGCCTGGTCTCCGCACGTTCGCCACGGAGCGTAAGTAGTCCTTTAACGCAGGAAGCCAATTTTGACGGCCTTACTACTCTACACACACATGTATGGCATCACTTTCTGCTAAAAGCCGTCCTTAGGTCTTCTTTCCTTCGTGTTATTTAGTACGGCGAGAAATATCGCTTCAATAGGCTTCCATTTTAGGAACACATCTACCAACTCCGATGATATACACATGTGCGGTCAAAAAGTCGGTGGTAGACACAGGTGTATTCTCCGCCGTCATCTCAAAATTCAGATGTTCAACAGTCTACATGGTTTCACGTCACTACGCGTGAGTTCGACATTATTGTTTTACTTATTCTTTCATTTGGGTCTACTTACTGTTGGACCTTCTTCACCTTGGTGCACTTAGGAGCACTGATGGACAATACGCATTAAGCCAATTAGATAACATGGGACATCAGGCGTTGTAAGTAATTTTATGATAGCGGCTGATGTGTTATGTTATTAATTTGCGTGCCATGATTTCAGCTTTTTAGTATTAAGAATTCTGAACTTAGTAAGTCAGTAGTATAGTTCTATTAAGTTTTGTATAAAAATTCTTTACACAGAAACACATCTGAGGCTGTAAAGGCACACTGCGAAACCGACAGTACCGGTCTATGAGCGATTGCAACAGAATAGCTAATGCAGCAAACTGGACTCTAAATCAGTTTCACCTACAATTCAGCATCTCAACATATCTTTATTTGTCTGAGTGTTTCTTTCAATATCTTCTACCTGAGTTAGCAAGCCTTCGACCCTCCTCAAAAATAGCCAAGAAACAAGCAGAAAAATTAACGAAATATCTCTCAATGATACGTGGCTGTCGTGTCATGTTCTCCAGCGAGGCATACCAAAAGGCTTATTTTTGAATCAAAGCGTTCCCATTTGTGTCTCTCCGAAATACAGTCAGTGAAGTCCAACCCCACTCCCTTACGTGAAGATTTCACAGCCACTACTATTCACTGGCCTATTCGTATTGTTGACAAAGTTAATTCTCTTGCAATCAGAATGTTTCCCATTCTTCCGACTCCCCGAACCATGGGCTTGTGAGGTACGGGGTCAAAAGCCTTCCGTAAACCTAAAAATACGGAAGTAATTCAAAATCCTGTATCGACAGGACTAAGTACTTCATGTGAGTGAAGAGCTGGTTGGTTGCCGGCCGCGGTGGTCTCGCGGTTCTAGGCGCGCAGTCCGGAACCGCGCGACTGCTACGGTCGCAGGTTCGAATCCTGCCTCGGGCATGGATGTGTGTGATGTCCTTAGGTTAGTTAGGTTTAACTAGTTCTAAGTTCTAGGGGACTGATGACCTAAGATGTTAAGTCCCATAGTGCTCAGAGCCATTTGGACCATTTTTTTTTTTGAAGAGCTGGTTGCGTTTCATAAGAACGAAGCTTTCTAAATCTGTGTTGCCTGTGTGTCAATAGACCGCTTTCATCCAGGTAATTCATAATGTTCGCAAAAACAGACATAATGCCTTATGGGATAACAGCAATCAGTGATTTTATAATGTTACTTAAAAACCGTCTTGATTGCAAATTTTTTATTCATATGACCGGTTTCGGTTCATTCAGAACCATCTTCAGATCTGATATTTCAGTTACAGGAGTAACCCGTCCAAATCCAGCAATTTTCACATGCTACGTTTATTCATATGACCGGTTTCGGTTCATTCAGAACCATCTTCAGATCTGATATTTCAGTTACAGGAGTAACCCGTCCAAATCCAGCAATTTTCACATGCTACGTCACATCGTAGCTTGTGAAAATTGCTGGATTTGGACGGGTTACTCCTGTAACTGAAATATCAGATCTGAAGATGGTTCTGAATGAACCGAAACCGGTCATATGAATAAAAAATTTGTAATCAAGACGGTTTTTAAGTAACATCATAATGATCGAACACAATATATGTTCGTTTAATTACTCTGCTTTAGCAGCACTGTTATCGACAGCATTTCTTTTGCTATCGCGCAGAGAAGGCATTGGTTGTGTCTTGCTGCTAGCATACTTCACACACGCCCAGAGTCTTTTTGGTGTTTTCAGACAGGTTTCGAGACAAAGTTTCGTTGTGTAAACTATACTAAGCATCTCGAACTGCAGTTCGCGCTAAATATCGAGCTTCTGCAAAAAATTGCAAGTCTTGGACATTTTTCGTTCGTTTAAGTTTGGCATGCTTTTTTCGTTATTTCTGGAACAGTTTTCTGACCTGTTTTGTGTACCACGGGGGATTAACTCCGTCGTTTGTTAATTTATGTGCTATAAATCTCTCGATTGCTGACGATACTATTCATTTGATTCAAACCACATCTGGTCTACTCTTACATCGTTAATTTGGAGCAAGTGGAGACTGTCTCACAGGAAAGAGTCAAGGGAACTTTTGTGGTGCTTCTTTACTTGAGAATCACCTCGCTTTTGTTTAAAAGCAGCGCGTTCTTCAGTTCATAGCCAGGATGATGGTAATATAAACTGATTTCTGAGAATAAGTGGACCGATGATTTTGTGTGACAGGCCTCTTGCAGAAGCAATGTAAAGTTTTTAACTGTACTATCAAAGTGATCAGCTTGTCTCTGATCAGCTTCAGCGATTAATTCATTGTCTTGAAGTAGTTTAGGTGATTTAGACCATGAGATTTGAAATTGTTGCTCTGTTACTGGCATAGAGACCATTACACGGGTCGACCACCACGTCGGCACCAAATAAAAATATCGGGTGCGCAGGCTTTCATAATCAGTGGGATAAATGAGTCAACGCAGAATGAACCCATTTTGAAATACCATGATAATTGTGGAATTTATTCATTTTGGTGGGAAGGCTTTGACATCAGTTTAAGTCTCTCTGTAGCACAGCCCCTTGCTCCAGTGTGGTTCAGTAGTGGCGGAGGTGGGACTTATTCCTTTTGTTACTATGCTCCTTTTTTCTATCCCAACCTTAACGAAGCATTATCCTTCCCTTTGCCTGGATTCCCAGCTTTCATGGCCTTGTCTCTGAAATTTATCACGCTGGTTGTTCTGCTGTAATTCTGTTTAAGCTTGGCTATCATGCAAGTAAGGGGCTGTACGACTTCGATATTAGTTTCGTGTTACTTTATGTGTTTCATGTGGATTACTGATCATTTTAATACACCGCCAGTTTAATCAGAATTCCTTTTAAAATGTCCCCTGTCACCAGGTATTCCCACGTTCTCTAGTTTATTACGTCAAAGATGAAGAGATCGTGTCAGGAACCTACTCAGAACCACCTCTAATAAGAATTTTACGCATAGTGGATGTTTATGTGACGTGCACTCCACACCATGCAGTCGATCAATAGTACAGGGACCTAACAGTTGCACAGTTTAATATTAGGGGCTCGATAAAGATTGTAAAGTTTTCCAGTCGATCGAAATCGCACACTTAGTGGCCAAGAGTGAGACGAAACTTACATCAGTTTATTTGCTTCCCCCCTTTTCACCACTGCAGAACAAGCGTCATAGTTAATGGGATATGGCAGCTTGCGTTACTACCGATGTATAACAATAGGCAGTCCTCCAGGATTAATTGGTTCATGTAGAGCGATGTCAGAGTTAAACGGAAATAATACAGTAATAGTAAGCCAGCATTTCATTTCTCCTGCTACACTGTAAACAGAGCAACAGGCTTGCTCTGGAAGACTCCTGTCAAGATTAAGTATTTTTTTTAGTAGGAGTAGTACACTTGCAGTTAGCCCCCCCCCCCCCCCCCCGTTCCCCTCCCATGATACGAATTACTGTAGTTTTTCTGACGATTCAGTTAGTTATGAGGGGTCCAAATAAATCAAATGTTCTTTTCGGCCAACATGTAATTCTACTTGCTTTTACACAGTTAACTATACTGCACAATGGCGCTGTTGTATTCTTTGTTATTGATGATGGTGTGTTTTGGAGGGTAAATAATTTTTTTGTATCCTTGGAGCATATTTCTTTTGCGAGGGGACGTAATACGTTGCGTTTAATTGTTTCTTATGTCTGGTTATTCGCACTTTATAATTTAATTTAGAGATCAGAAGTGCGTTTGGTAATGTGTCTGTCGTAATGCTACCATGATAGAGCGTTGGGGGACAGGTGATAAGTTTCGCTGATGGGGCCCAGAAAAAGTCAGTAAACTTTATGACAGAATTGCTGCGAATTCTTTGTTACATCTCCTTCATTTCTATTATACTGCTTAAAGACACTAGAAAGATAGCAAATACACACTTGTAAATATAGGCTTAATCCAAGAAATACTGAAGCTAATAATAAAGTATATGCCGAAGTGACCTCAATTTTGATTTTTTTTGTTGCGTGTGTAATATTTTAGTTGGTAGATGTTTCCCTAAAAGCTTAATTTCTAGCTTCTCTTCCATATTTCATAAATTAAAGGGCGTTTTCAGCAAACAATTTTCCCCAGTCATTCTAAAATCACTTAAGAATACTGGAGTGTCAACCACACAGGTGCAGAATACGGAACACTACCGACAGATCTGCCCGCTTGCATTTTGCAACATTTCTCGTTGATAATGGCGGTAAGAGTGGAGGGACGGGGTTGGAACGCAGGATCGAACATGTATCACTTCTGTTGCGTGTCCCTACACAGCTAGCTCACTTTAGCAATAGAGTTTTTACTGGTACTTCGGTACGGAACTGTAGGATCTCGAAGTCTGGCCATCGGATGTTGCACCTGTTTAAAGATAGGCTGCCTATTTTTACCGATTTCAGACAAATGAAGACTAAACTGAAAGTGTTTAAGCTAGACTGCCTCAAAATATTTGATAGATTAAAGAGTGAACCAGAAACTTATCTAAAATACAACACATCATTTCATCTCAGTTTAATTTCCTGCCAAGAAAGCGTTCAGTGAAAGCACTGTAACTTATTTTAAAAAATATGCTGCAGATTTTGGTGCCAAATATAACAGAAGTATCGATACGGCACGGCAAGTTAACGAAACATCTGCTTTCAAATTCCAGTAGGAAGACCTGATGAAGAGCACCAACACAGATTCCCATTTGCATATGCTGAAGCTTTTATTTTCGATGTCTGGTTTACGAGACACTTATCCAGACACAGAAATTACTTCGAGGATATTTATGACAATTTCAATGCAATTTCAGCAAATTAAAGATAATGAGAAATTACTTGTACTCGAGTGCTGGTGAAGAAGACCGTCAAATTTTGCTATCTTGGCCATGGAATATGACACAGCTGCTATATTTTACTTCAGTGAGATTATCAATGAGTCTGCTGGGCTCAAAGCAAGGCAACGAAAAGTAAAGTTATAATAAGAACACAGTTCTTGGACAGAAATGTGTTCTCAGCGCAAAGCCCCATTTCTTTTGTTTCCTACTAATGATTCATACACTGTTAATAATTCAATAGGAGCAGACAAAATCTGTCCTTTATTATAAAATTGATAAAATGAATGTACGGTAGCTACCACAAACAGTAAGACCTAGATTTTGTTTTACTTTAAATTCTCTTAGAAAGCTTGTACGCCGGCCTGGCTGGCCGAGAGGTTCTAGGCGCTACAGTCTGGAACCGCGCGACCGCTACGGTCGCAGGTTATAATTCTGCCTCGGGCATGGATGTGTGTGATGCCCTTAGGCTAGTTAGGTTTAAGTAGTTCTAAGTTCTAGGGGGACTGGTGACCACTGCAGTTAAGTCCCATATTGCTCAGAGCCTTTTGAACAAAAGTTTGTACAATTTGCAATTTATTTAGTACAGTGATACATTTAATTTGTTGTGTGCAATATTTTTTTTGTATATAGCTCATTTAAATAATATTGTTCAATAAAGCTTCATTTTTATTCAACCTACGTTAAAATTACAACATTCTTACATCTGTGGGGAAAAAATGCAGAAAGGAAGTTTTAGGGAGTTTTTATGAGATGCTAAGGGGGGGGGGGGGGGGGGGGAGCTTTGACAGTTTTGCCAGGGGCGAAGGATCGAAGGATCACCTCGATCCTTAGCCGCCTGGCCCCAAGCATTATGTAGATGGGTCGACAGGAGGGAAAGGGGGGTGGGGACAAGTAGTTCCCCCAGCGTGCGGGGAAAGGCGGTCTGATGTATGCGCGAGGTCGTTCGTTCAGCGGACCCACCCGAGCTGGTTCCACGCCACCACTTGGCGAGGGGTGAAGCGGAGAACACCTTGGCCAGGTCACTGCGACTGCAGTGTGAGTCGGGGGTTTGGTGGGACTAGGGGCCACCTGACACTTGTTGAATGGCCAGACTGCAGGCAGCACAGAGCAACATCATGTCTCTGCAACTCAGCTGTGGTTCAAATGGTTCAAATGGCTCTGAGCACTATGGGACTTAACTTCTGAGGTCATCAGTCCGCTAGAACTTTGAGCTACTTAAACCTAACTAACCTAAGAGCAGCACACACATCCATGCCCGAGGCTGGATTCGAACCTGCGGCCGTAGCGGTCGCGCGGTTCCAGACTGAAGCGCCTAGAACCGCTCGGCCACTCCGGCCGTCCTCAGCTGTGGAAACCGTGTCTCATTACCTGTTGCAGGAACTACGAAAAAAACATGCCAGATTTGGACGAACGCAAAATCTCCGAGATTGACGATCTTTTACAGAAGCTCGAAATTTAGCGCGGACTTCAATGTGAGATGCTAACCATAATTTCAGCAACGAAACTTTGTCTCTAAACCTGTCAGATAATCCAAAGAGTATGTAAAGTATGCTAGATGATGCTGCCGCTCATCGTCTAGCAAAGTCATCAGAAGATGAAAACAAATTGCAATACGACCTAGAAAAGATGTCTGTACGCAGCGAAAATTTGCAATTGACCCTAAGTGTGAAGTCAGCCGCGTGAGACGAAAAGGGATCGCGTTATACTTCGGTTGCGCGATATATCTTAGTGTGAAGTCAGCTGCGTGAGACGAAAAGTTATCGCGTTATACTTCGGTTGCGCGATATATCTGTCAAATTTAAAGGCCGTAAACTCAACTAAATACCTAGGAATTACAATTATGGAATACTTAAGAAATAATTAAATTGGAAAGAACGCGTAGAAAAAGTCATGCGGAAGGCAAACCAAAGACTGCGTTTTATTGCCAGAACGCTTGGAACATGCAAGAGAGACACTACCTACAGTATACTTGTCCGTCCTCTTTCGGAGTACTGTTGGGTGGTCTGCTATCCTTACTAGATAGCATTAATGGAGTACATCGAGAAAGTTCAAAGAAGAGCAGTGCGTTTTGTATTATCGCGAAATAGGGAAGACAGTGTCTCTGACATGATACAGGATTTGGGGTGAACATCATTAAACTAAAGGCGTTTCTCGTTGCGGCTGCATCTTCTCACGCAATTTCAATCACCAACTTTCTCCTCCGAATGCGAAAATATTTTGTTGACGCTGACCTACAAAGGGAGAAACGATCATCATAATAAAATAAGGGAAATCAGAGCTCGCACGGAAAGATACATGTGTTCGTTTCCTCCGCGTGCTGTTCTAAGATTGCAATGATAGAAAATTAGTGTGAAGGTGGTTAGATGGACTCTCTGCCACGCACTTAAGTGTTATTTGCAGACTATACACGTAGATGTAGACGTAAATGCGAATGTAGACGTATATGCAAAAGAACTGTGCAATCTTCAAGACAGGTTGTGCGGCATATGGAATACACTATCACATTCACGATTGGACAGTTATGATGCTCGGTATTTCGATGATGACGAGAGCTAGGGACACATTGTGTTCCCCAAAGAGATGTACTCTTTCCCTTCTTCTTGACCATCCATCATCCTAGGAAGTGAATTGATCAAATCTACAATATGTTATCGAAATCCTGGTCATTGAAGATTAATTTTGTGTATGGGTACCTTAGAGATGAAGCAGTGACCTGCATGCACTCACTGGTCCATAAGTTTAAAACAAAGGCTCATTTCTAATGTGTTTTCTTTGGAAGAATACCCGTCAAGTAAAACTGCAAGTTCTAACTAACAGAATCCGATGCATTACTTTCCGAAGATGGTTTGGAGAAATCGGTGTCTCGACATGCTGTACGATCCCTCTGAGTTAGTTCGAATATTGTGGTGTCACCGCCAGACACCACTCTTGTTAGGTGGTAGCCTTTAAATCGGCCGCGGTCCGGTAGTATACGTCGGACACGTGTGTCGCCACTATAAGTGATTGTAGACCGAGCGCCGCCACACGGCAGGTCTAAACAGACTTCCTAGCACTCGCCCCAGTTGTACAGCCGACTTGGCTAGCGATGGTTCACTGACTTCTACGCTCTCATTTGCCGAGACGATAGTTAGCGTAGCCTTCAGCTACGTTATTTGCTACGACCTAGCAAGGCGCCAGTATCCGTACTATTGATATTGTGAATCATGTACCATAAAGAGCGACATTCTCCATTAATGGATTAAAGTTAAGTATTCCACCAGCTACGTCCGCTTTTGCTCAATTCTAATTCCCTTGTCATGTTCCAGACCTCACGCCAGCCTGCGTGAGCTAAAACGCGTGCATTTCGGCCTCCTTGAACCATACGGTTGGCTCTCCTGTCAACCACAACAAATATGCCTAACCAAATTGTCCTCCAATAATCAAGGACAGATTTGTCTTGGCGAAAGTGGAGAACAGTGTGTCCAGTTAGAATTCGATGATTACACAAATGAACCAGTAATTAGATCTTGTGGTCATGAATGATTCTGGTTGCCAGTAGGAATACACATGATGTCAAACAGTTCCCGTACCCTCTGCAAGAACTCGGTTATTATCATGGCTCAGGAGTGTATAACCCGGTACAAATTGTGAGAAATAACTTTCCTCCATAGCCCCCAAACTCTGCTTTTGTTAGATTGACCATTACTCCATGCTCCTCAAAGGCCTCTAGCAACAGATACAAATTGACTCCGTATTTATAGAATCTATACCGATAAATCTGTATAGAAGGGTGCCATAATATAATAACCGGCAATAACTTCATCCACCACAGCGAAACAGTTATAGGTGGAACTGGTCTCCATGGAGGGATCACAATGGTACATGGAATTTTGACAGACAAGAAGGAAGAACAAATCACAAAACTCCGAAAAGCTTAGAAATCAGAAATGCAGGTTCATGTAGGAATAACTGGAATGGAAAGGAAACTGATGCTTCAGGGAACTGACTAGGCACATTGGTGAGCACTCTTGATGTAGGTACATAGATTTTAGAGCTCGGAAGAACCTTGATAGAAGAGGAGTATAAGACATCCAGTAGCGGCTATCCGATATTCATTGTTAGAATAAATGATTAATGGAGTCAATGCATTTTGCGCACTGGTAATCTCTCTGTGATAAATTGAACTACCTTTGACTAGTATAGTAAAGAAAAGTTGTGACTATTCTTCTCAATTCAAGAACGAGTGTATGTGGCGCAGTGAACAAGAAGAGTATTCAAGTTGAGAAGCAGACTAGAACTGAGATTCAATGAAAGTCAGCCTGCCTCGGTGGCCGTCCGGTTCTAGGCGCTTCAGTCCGGAACCGCGTGACTGCTACGGTCGCAGGTTCGAATCCTGCCTCGGGCATGGGTGTGTGTGATGTCCTTATGTTAGTTAGGTTTAAGTAGTTCTAAGTTCTAGGGGACTGATGACCACAGCAGTTAAGTCCCATAGTGCTCAGAGCCATTTGAACCATTTGATTTCAATGAAAGTCATATTTATTACCTGTGAATTTAATTATTGTCTCACCTGTAATGCTAGAGGCAATTGTGGACCTGGACTTTCTGAACCAATACTAAATGGTAATACGTCTTACTGACAGATATGTCTTGGCGAAAGAGGAGAACAGTGGAGTCTAGTTATAATTCGATGATTACACAAATGAATCAATAAATTAGATCTTGCGGTCATGAGTGATTCTGGTGTACATACGTGGAATAAAGAGTGCAGTTCTGAGGAAGTATATTGGGTGATAGAGGTTGAATTGGTACGTGTCGAGCCACTTAATGAGAAGAGCAAAGCGAAATATATATTATCACATGAGGTTGTTCTCAGAGACACCAGGCATGATTCGAAATTTCATGTACGGATTCAGAGAGAAAGAACACCACAAGTGTTTGTCCATCCATACCCCATAGCCCACATTTACAAAGAAGTAGTTCAGAAGAAAATCGGATCGATTCTTGATCAAGATGTTATTGAGGAAGGATCAAGTTCATATAACAGCCACCTTTTTGTGTCCCTAAAAGTGATACCCAATCACCTGACCACGTTCGAAGTCCGTGAGTTCCGCGCAGCGCCCCTTTCTGCTCTCTGACGATGTCTAATGACTACTGAGATCGCTGATATGGAGTACCTGGCAGTACGTGGCAGCACAATGCACCTAACATGAAAAACGTATTTTTTGGGGGTGTCCGGATACTTTTGATCACATATTGTAAGCCACCACACCAATGGCAAGGCCTGTGGCTCCCAGGGAGGGTGTGACACCAATAGGATTACGGAAATGGTGAATTTTTCCCAACTGGTCGTCTTAGGCCGATGCAGGTTGTGAAACTGGGACTTGAAAAAATACAGGAGCAATCTAACAGTCAAAGGGAAATGCAGAAAAGTCTGCCGCATAAATTTGATTTGATAGTGGGGCCAAACTGCTGGTGGAGTCTCACACCCTTCGAAAAAACATAAATATCTATTCAGTAAATTTTTCAGTGTTTACTGCAGACTGTTCCAAGCAAGAAGAATAATCCATGCCAATATTGTTAACTTGTGATGATTAGAACTACAGGGTTGTGTGATTGGCATCATACACTCCTGGAAATTGAAATAAGAACACCGTGAATTCATTGTCCAAGGAAGGGGAAACTTTATTGACACATTCCTGGGGTCAGATACATCACATGATCACACTGACAGAACCACAGGCACATAGCCACAGGCAACAGAGCATGCACAATGTCGGCACTAGTACAGTGCATATCCACCTTTCGCAGCAATGCAGGCTGCTACTATCCCATGGAGACGATCGTAGAGATGCTAGATGTAGTCCTGTAAAACAACTTGCCATGCCATTTCCGCCTGGCGCCTCAGTTGGACCAGCATTCGTGCTGGACGTACAGACCGCCTGAGACGACGCTTCATCCAGTTACAAACATGCTCAATGGGGGACAATCCGGAGATCTTGCTGGCCAGGGTAGTTGACTTACACCTTCTAGAGCACGTTGGGTGGCACGGGATACATGCGGACGTGCATTGTCCTGTTGGAACAGTAAGTTCCCTTGCCGGTCTAGGAATGGTAGAACGATGGGTTCGATGACGGTTTGGATGTACCGTGCACTATTCAGTGTCCCCTCGACGATCACCAGAGGTGTACGGCCAGTGTAGGAGATCGCTCCCCACACCATGACGCCGGGTGTTGGCCCTGTGTGCCTCCGTCGTATGCAGTCCTGATTGTGGTGCTCACCTGCACGGCGCCAAACACGCATACGACCATCATTGGCACCAAGGCAGAAGTGACTGTCATCGCTGAAGACGACACGTCTCCATTCGTCCCTCCATTCACGCCTGTCGCGACACCACTGGAGGCGGGCTGCACGTTGTTGGGGCGTGAGCGGAAGACGGCCTAACGGTGTCCGGGACCGTAGCCCAGCTTCATGGAGACGGTTGCGAATGGTCCTCGCCGATACCCCAGGAGCAACAGTGTCCCTAATTTGCTGGGAAGTGGCGGTGCGGTCCCCTACGGCACTGCGTAGGATCCTACGGTCTTGGCGTGCATCCGTGCGTCGCTGCGGTCCGGTCCCAGGTCGACGGGCACGTGCACCTTTCGCCGACCACTGGCGACAACATGGATGTACTGTGGAGACCTCACGCCCCACGTGTTGAGCAATTCGGCGGTACGTCCACCCGGCCTCCCGCATGCCCACTATACGCCCTCGCTCAAAGTCCGTCAACTGCACATACGGTTCACGTCCACGCTGTCGCGGCATGCTACCAGTGTTAAAGACTGCGATGGAGCTCCGTATGCCACGGTAAACTGGCTGACACTGACGGCGGCGGTGTACAAATGCTGCGCAGCTAGCGCCATTCGACGGCCAACACCGCGGTTCCTGGTGTGTCCGCTGTGCCGTGCGTGTGATCATTGCTTGTACAGCCCTCTCGCAGTGTCCGGAGCAAGTATGGTGGGTCTGACACACCGGTGTCAATGTGTTCTTTTTTCCATTTCCAGGAGTGTATTTCTAGTCTTAAGAAATTTAGACAATAGTAGCTAAATCAGTAAGTGTAATTTGTTCCTTGTTGTATGTGATGATCTCTCTTTTAATTGATATTTGAGCAATATAGTAGTCTTAGTTCACGATTAATGCTTGTGCTGTTGTGAGTTAATTTTGAGCGCACTGGATGGGGAACTTTTCTGTTATGTGTGTCCTCCTCTCATTGATGTGAACTGATCGGAGCATGAAAGGATAGCATATTATGGAGTATTATGATAGCCAGAGAACGAAATACTGAGAATGAATACTATGTACGAGTGCCGCTAAGTAATATAGTTTACGGTATTTTTGAAGGGTAAGTATAAAGTATTTTTAATGTCACAGACATTGAGCTTCGATGTAAAGCTGACAGCTGCTGGAAAAGCGCTGTGGTAGTTAAAGTAGAGGAATGTACCTGCTAAAACGGCAGGGTCTTTTTAGTTTTAAGCCTTCTGGCGAGATTTTGTGTTTCATTCAGGTATGTTTTGATTGTTATTACTAGTAGAGCTAGTGTGACATGGGAAACCTCGTCAGCTGCGGCTAACAAGGATGGATAGGCCATAATCGCTAGTGTGATGTGACGAAAGAGTTTCGATCACGACAAACAAGAACCGATGAGGGAAATGAGGGCGAGAAGTAAGCTAACGCCCAGCATACGACTAGACAGTGTCAAGGCAGGATGCGTCCGATAACAAAGATAATAAGAGTGAGCCTTCACCCCCGGTAGGACATTGGATCAAACATTTGTCATACTATATCTTGAACATGCTGGATACTGTTAATTTACCGTATTTTCAGGTTCAAACAAAAGAAGAATTAATGGCTGTTCATTATTTCGACAGTTGCTAGGTGGATTTTTGTGTTATATTTCAGGGAAGAAGATGAGCATAATTAGTGGGCAATATTTTGCGAATTATGTTTCCGGGGGGTGGTTTGCAAAGTGAGACTGAAAAGCGTCACGTTTCAGATGTGTCGAGGTGATGAAAAGAAGGTGGTTTCATGTAGTTGCAGTAGATTGTGGGACCCACAGTAGAGTTGTGGATATTGAGGAAATTGCCAGTAAAATTGGAGATGCAGTTGCAGTAGTTTTGTTTGGTTGGTAGAGCTTGGGTGAACATAGTTTTGTTTATTTCCTTACCGAATCGAGATGTCAGTACCTGTATCGGCGAATATCTCGCAAGCATGTAAGTTACATGGATGTGGAATAGCTAGTCACATGGGCGGGGTAGTTAATTAGAAATATGATGCTCTCCTGCTTGCTCCCACTCCCACCCCCACATCGCATACGCTTCTTCCTTGTTCACAAAAAAAAAAAAAAAAAAAAAAAAATCGATCAAGACTGCATTTGAGTTTTTTCGTTGCTACTTGAGTATCCTAGGGCTGGAGACAAAGTAATGACAACACTGCCGTAGCATGAAGGATGTGCATCCAATGGTATGCGCGCTGCCTGTAGCTGATAGCAGAAAGTCAGTTGAAACAGTGCACTGAACGGCAACGGCTGTGTTTGAGTCAATTGTTGTGGGTATTGTCTGGAAGCGTGGGAGATTAGTTCAAGTGCCCTAACAGCATATTTAGGTAACGCGAACAACACACATGGATCAAGACTGAAGTGGCACGTTGTAGGGCAAACAGCAACGTTTTCAGCGAACGCATTAGGCGTGCGATGCTGGAGCGTTGCCGTATCGTACAGTGGCGGGATGGATGAAAGTGTTCACGGATGCCAGGGATATGTTTCAAGATCGGTCCCGTTCGGGACGTCCGTCCACGGTACAACATGACAACTGAGCACCTTACCTGTCTTCTGTGGTTCGCCAATGGACTGAATACCACGATAACTTCATGACGATGCACAGTGCCATACGGCGAACCCCGTGCAGGAGCTTCTGCGTATGTGGGGGTGGGAGATACTGGAACAACCACCGTATTGACCCACTACGAGTCAGTGCGGTTACGACCTATTCGCCGAAAGGAAGGAAACTATTGGTGGAATGCGCTACAATACAAGAGATGACATCACCTGTGCCATAGAACGGCCCTTGCGACATCTCGACAAAACTAGACGCGCTGACGGTGTACGACGCCTTCCAACAGTGTGGGGCGAAGGTGTTCCAGATGCGAGACGATTGTACTGCAGGCATGCAATACGGCAAATGTCTGTCAGTAAAGTCTGGTATGAATTATAACAGTGTTACCACTACATTTTATCCAACCCATGTATTAATGATGTCAATCAATTCTCATCCTTTTTAAAGTCAAGAGATAGTCACTAACATTAGAATTATTGTGATTAAGACAACTTTCAGGTACTGTGTATAGATAAGGTTTTATGTTGTATTTTTATATCTGTTCATTTTATCATCGACCTGCAAGGTGTGCAGGAGAACTTCTTCAAAGTTTGGAAGGTAGGAGACGAGGCACTGGCGGAATTAAATCTATGCGGAAGTGTAGTGAGTCGTGCTTTGGTAGCTCATATAGTAGAGCACTTGAACGCCAAAGGCAAAGGTCGCAAGTTCGAGTTTCGGTCCGGTACACAATTTTAATCTGCCAGGAAGTCTCACATCAGCCCACACTCCGCTACAGACTGTAATTTCAATCCGTCTCTCGAACATTGTTAATAAATTTCAGAGCCGGCCGGAGTGGACGAGCGGTTCTAGGCGCTACAGACTGGAACCGCGCGACCTCTACGGTCGCAGGTTCGAATCCTGCCTCGGGCATGGATGTGTGTGATGTCCTTAGGTTAGTTAGGTTTAAGTAGTTCTACGTTCTAGGGGACTGATGACCTGAGAGTGTCCATAGCGCTCAGAGCCATTTGAACCATTTTAGAATAAATTTCACAGATAGTCAGATCACAGTACTCCATTGCTTTGCAGTGCGCTTACTTCGTAAGACTGCAGCTTATTGTATGAATGTTTTGAGGGTGTCTACGCCGAGGCTCAGGGCGTGCAGAGGCGGCAGGCTGTTGCCTGGATCACTGTTCTGCTGTGTGGTGCGGGGCCGGGCAGCGGCTGGCTGACTTCAGAGGCGGTGCAAAGGGAACGATCACCTTTCCCGGCGCGACCCTCTCAGTGTTCCTACCTCTGGGCGAGCAAGTGACTGCAGACAACACAGCGCCCTCCCTATAGTGACGACGCACCGGCCGACTGACCTACGGCCAGTGTGACCCGACACCACGCGTAGGGATGTGTCTCGTACGCACAGCAGTAGAAAGGTGTAGGGGATACCAGCGCTCGAGGGCACCAGGAACCTGCTCGATGTCAGAATGTACTTGTGATGCCAACATATCACTGTGAATTTCTTAGGTGTAATTCGCTAATGTGACAAAAGTCATCGGATACCTCATAATACCCTTGAGCCGTGGCGCTCGTTACTGGCACGCCAGTCTCTTGGATGTCCATTATCGATCCTTCGATGTTTCTTATCTTTGCTTGCCTTGTTGTTTTCCGCATTCGCGGGGCGAGTGGCAGTTGACGTTTGCTCGGGCTACCTGCTGAGACGCCGCGTGGTACGGGGTGGGATGCAACCACATATATGGGGAGTTGGCTGTACGCGGTCTGCCGGTTCAGGATGGAGGATACGTGTTTTCTGCCTGCCTGTCTGCTCTCCTGATTTTGCTCACCGTGCCTTGCGACCGCCTAGCTTGGGTTGCTGCCTGGTGTATCCTACACGAGCCATACCGGACGTCCAGCAGAAGTTAAGCAGCCTTGTGTTTCTTTAAAGAAAAGGAGCAAATGTATAAGACCTTTTGTAACCAATTTTGGTGGCCTCTTAAGTGTGGCCTTAGCGTTTACACTGCCTTTCGGGAGAGCTAATTCTTTTAAATTTAAATAGTTGGGGTTTTATTTGAATTTTCTCTTTGGGGTTCCTTCCTTGTGATTGGTTAAATGTTTACTTGTATAGCGGGAAGTGACACCTGGTTAAAACTCGGAGAAGGTGTTTGATGTTACTGCCGCTTCCGGCATTTGTCTTTTCAGTTAAGTGTTGTCATCCCTTCGAGCGACCTGGAGTCACTCCTCGTTAATTATTGCTGGTTTATGTGTACTTAATTTTGAATTGGCCGTTTGAATTAATATTTTGGAGCGCAGTATAGCACTAAGGCTATCTCATTGTAAACCACCTTGTGCTCCGGTCTAGTAGCTTAATTTTCAGTGGCACGAGTTAGCTCCACTACCGGTTTTACTGATGTGCTCCCTTCAAAATCTTGTCTTGTATAAGTTTGCCCCATGTGTGTCTGGGAACACAGAGATGAGCTATAGTGTGACTTCAGCGCTAGTCAGTTAATGGAATCTTCATTTCGGCTTGGCTTCCACTGAAGAGTTTGAGTGGAGAGTAGTGTGATTGATTTGTTATTCATTTAATGACTGTAAGTTTGTTTTTTTAATGGGGAGCAAGACATTTAAAGACTGTTGGTATTAACTCCCCTAGTTGCGGGGTGTTGCTAATTCATTTCAAATGGCCTACTGCTTATTCAATGGCAACGCTGTTGATTAGTTGGTTACTGTGAGTACAAATTCACGCTATTTATTTGTTACCGAAATTGTTGAAGTGTCTGTGTCGTGATTCAATCACTAGCTACGTGTTTGAGCTAAATTGATATAAACCTTACATTGCCTCCTTAAAATATGTTCCCAGCAGTAACCCTTAAGACAACTAAGTTTTGTCACTGCTTATGTTAACCTTTACTGGGAGCAATATTTCATGTAATTAAATTTTGTCTTAAAATGTGTATTTCTCTGATGTAATAAACGAAAGATAAAAGAAAAAAGCAAAAGGGCCTGGTCCCTCCCATTGTGTCCGGTTTGTAACCTGTATCAACCCTATCGTACGTCCTTTTGCTCGGCGTAGTGACGCAACCCGACGTGACATGCGCTCAACAAGTCGTCGGAAGTCCCAGGCAGAAATATGCTGCCTCTATAGCCGTCCATAGCTGCAGAAGTGTGGCCGGTGCAGGATTTTGTTGTTCAAATGCATGTGAATTCCTAAGGGACCAAACTGAGAAGGTCATCGGTCCCTAGACTTACACTCTACTTAAACCAACTTACGCTAAGGACAACACACACACCCTTGCCCAAGGAGAGGACTCGAAACTCCGGCGGGAGGGGCCGCACTCCAGGATTTTGTGCACGAACTGAACTCTCGATTATGACTCGTAAATGTTCTATGGAATTCCTGTCGGGCGATCTGAGTGACCATATCATTCCCTCTAAGTGTTCAGAATGTTCTTAAAATCAATCGCGAACAATTGTGGCCTGGTGTCATAGCGCATTGTCATCTATAAACATTAAGTCCATGAATGGCTGTAAGTGATTTCCAAGTTGCCGAACATAACTATTCCCAGTCAATGATTGGTTCAGTTGCACCAGAGCACGTACTCCGCTCCATGTAAACACAGCCCACACCATTATGGAGCAGCCACCAGCTTGCACAGTGCCTTGTTGACAACTTGCTCCATAGCTCCGTCGGGTCTGCGCCACACTCGAACCCTACCTTTGGCTCTTACCACTTGAAATCGGGGCTCAACTGACCAGACCACGGTTTTCCAATCCTCTAGTGTCCAACCCATACGATTACGAGGCCAGGGAGGCGTTACAGGCAATGTCGTGTAGCTAGCAAAGGCCTGGGGTCGGTCGTCTGCTGACATAGCCCATTAAGACCAAATTTCGCCGCACAGTCCGAACGGATACGTTCGTCGTACGCCTCACATTGATACCTGCGGTTATTTCACGCAACATTTCTTGCCTGTTAGAAGTGTCAAATCTACACAACCGCCGCTGCTCCCGGTCGTTAAGTTGAAACGCCTCCTTAGAAAAATTAGTGAATTACTGTCGCTGATAAACCTCTTACGTTATCCGATTTTCAAACAGCTGAGCAAAACTGAACGTACTCAGGCATTTCTCTTTTTACTTATTCTGATCATCACTGAACTGACACACAATATTTTTAGCGCAACGCAGTCTGACTTTCAATAATCCCTACAAAAGAATGGCCTTGACTAACAATAAGCTATACCTTGCATGAATCACTTACCTCACAAAAAATCTTCGTTACTCGAACTACTGCAATACAGCGAACGCCAGTACTGCCAGCTAAATAAAAGATTCTAACTACTGAAGGCACTAACTACTGATAGGAATAGTCATCAAATGAAAGATTTTGATAGAGAACAAACAATGTATTTACCTTAATCATGTTCCAAAGTCATGATATATATATATCAGTTCATGACATCCAATCTTACAAATTTACTGTCGCTGATGGACACACGTCCAGATCATCCGTTCTCAAAACTCCGCCATCTCTCTCCCCACATCCACCACTGCTGGCGGCTCACCTCCAACTGCGCAACGCTACGCGCTGTTAACAGCCAACTGCCCAACATACAATAGCAAATTCCAACAATGCAAACCAGCCACAGACTGCACACAGCACAGTCAGAGATTTTCATATAGAGCGCTACATGGCGTTACCAACATGAAAACCTAAACAGCCTACTTACAAAGTGAAGGCCGTCGGCCACTGTGTAGGCCAGAAAGTTGGTATTCTCAGCACGCTCTTGAGATTGTGGATCTCAGAATATCGAATTCTCTAACGATCTCCGAAAATGCATTTCTCGTGCCTCTAGCTCCAACTACCATTCCGCGTTCAAAGTCTGTTAATTTCCGTCGTGCCGCAATAATCACGTCGAAATATTTTCACATAAGTGCAAATGACAGCTATGCCAATGCGCTGCTCCTTTATACCCTGTGTGCGGAATACTACCGCCATCTGTATGTGTGCATATCGCTACCCATGACTTACGTCACCTCAGTGTTATCTGTTTGATCAAATGAAAAGGTACTTATTAGAAGGTAGTGCCGAGTAGTCACGATCTCTAGTCTATCCTCAGAGACACAAAAGTTATATGAGGTGATTACACTCCCCAAACTATGTATTGGCGCAATGCTGGAGCCATATGAACTTTGCTACTTATCTGATGTCGCGAGACAATGTGCAAACTTGCAACGACTGAGCCACTCATTTCATAGACACCACGCTATTTAGGTGTGGAAAGCTGAGGAAAGACAACTGCTGTGAGGAGATGGGATTGGCGCCAGTGGAGCTGGACCAGATGGACTGAAAGCAAATCTCGTTCTTCAAAAGCTGGACGAAAACACAGGTCATACCAATATACTGGAAGGGCAGCAACGGTTCTCCACAAAACTACTGTCCAGTATCCTTGATATCAACTTGTTGCAGACTCTTAAAACATATGGTGCGTTCAGAAGTAATGAAATATCTCGAACAGAATGAGCTCCTACCTGCCAGCTAGCACTGATACCGAAAACATTCATCTTGTGAAACCAAACTCGCGTGAGATCCTGAACGTTATAGGTCAAGGCAGTCATACAGATGCAGTATTTCTTCATTTCTGAAAAGCATTTGACTCAATGCCACACCTACACTTATCATCGGAAGTTCAGTCGTGTCGCGCGGTTCCAGACTGAAGCGCCTAGAACCGCTCGGCCACTCCGGCCGGCGAGAACTTTGTGAAGTGGAATTGTGGACACGCTGTTTACTACATGTTTACTGACGCCGAGAAAAATATCCTTGACTTTTGGCACTTCTTTAATGAACTCCATTGTGCATTTGCCGGCAACACCCAAATACAGGCAACTTTTCTAGAATTTCCTTCGTAGTGTCTTTCTTAACCGACCCCAGAGTTGGTGTGTTACTGCAACGAGGAGTTGATCCACGGCATTTCCATTCTTAGAACATTTTATTTTTTGGTCATCGGAATGTTTACAAAAAAACAACAATAAGAAAAACAAAGCAAATACTAAATAAATAACTGATTTTCTCTGTGACGCTACTCCTTGTTCCCTAAACTTTCCTTGTGTCCTGTGGGAGAAGATGGAACATGGTGGCCAGGCCTCAGGTTACGACCACTGCCCACTTTGTCAGCACCCACCCTTTTGGGAGCCACAAAGATTCCTGTAAGGAAAAAAATGCTAAGGCGACCGCAAAAAAAAAAAAAAAAAGAAAAAGAAATGGCGAGAAAAACGTTCGTGGGTAGTCCGGGTTCGACACCTGGTCTGGCACAAATTTTCACTGTCGTCATTCCTTTCTACAGTTAATGGTTGTCCATATTCACAATTTCGAATTTAAATCTATTTAAATAATTCATCTACAGGTTTTGGTGAGTGAGTTTACGGGTATCAAACTATGTGGCATATATGGTAGTGTCTTTTATTTGCACTGCCTTAGAAGCTTAATTATGTAGACCGCCAAGGGAGCATAGGCCTTAGCAATGAATATAAATTGCAACGTGATATTTCTGCCCTTCCCGGAGAAAAAGGGGTGTTAACAGACGGCCGAACAGACAGATAACTAAGTGATCCCAGAAGATTTTCATTTTTTAGAGATTGAGGTACCGAATCGTAAAAAGGGTGGAAACTATAAAAGGAACTAAAAGTGTTGATTACGCTCCATTCCGATAAGTTTTATGTTCTTTGAACTATCAAAGCTGGAAACGTATTTATAAGTTCGTCAGACTTTGTGCAAGAGGCCTTTAAAAATACTATAGTTTCCATCTGTTACCCGATTGGGTCTTCAGTTTGTTTACGCTAAAAATGGTCAAAATGGCTCTGAGCACTATGGTACTTAACATATGAGGTCATCAGTCCCCTAGAACTTAGAATTACTTAAACCTAACTAACCTAAGGACAACACACACATCCATGCCCGAGGCAGAATTCAAACCTGCGACAGTAGCGGTCGCGCAGTTCGGGACTGAAGCGCCTAGAACCGCTTGGCAACTCCAGCAGGCTTTACGCTAAAACTTGACTGAATGATACGAACTTCGATGTTGCTATATGTCCATGAAAAGTGGGCAATATTAATTGTATAAATTTCACCGTAATCATGTAAATTTAATTTCAATAACTGTAATTAAATTATGTTACATGGACTATTGTCTGAATTCATTTGAAATAAAATAAATAAAAGCACTTTATTGTGTCACGACGTGAAGGAGAGCACGGAAAATGCTAAAATAATACAAACAAGCAATCACGAATCAAAATTTACGTTGTGAAAATTTACAAAAAAAAGAGTCTTGTTAAACAAAAGTCTTTGTACAGTTTGAAATGTCTCGTCAAAAAGGAGTTTTACGAAAAGGAAGAAGGCTGTTGAGAAGTTCTTACATTAAATTAGAGAAATCTAACACTGACATTGAATTATGATGTTTCAGAATTAGCCTCGTGTTACACGCTGTTACCGTCGCGCGTTGAGTTGGAAGTAAGGTCCTGATTTCGTCTGTAAAATTGTGTACCAAGCATTCTTTCCTTTCTTGATGCTGATGATCTGTTAATCTGCGGAAGGAAACAACTACAGCTGGCTGTGTTACAACTTACACGAGAGGCGCGTCACGTCACGTCAGAGGAGAGCTTCAGCGGACGTGGACAGCGTGCGACTCCCACCGGCGTAGCGCTTGAAACTAGTCTTATCAGCTGTCCGGAGATACCAGCCGATACCAGCTGGCAGCTGCCGCCTCATGCCACTGCAGAGCGAAGGTCGACTGGCATGGAGTGGGCTCTGAGCGGAGGGGGCAGAGTTCAACAGCCGGGCAGGGAAACTTCACACGTTACGCCGCATTATAGTACATCGCAAAGGCTCCGTTCGTAATACCTTCACGGCGCGACAGCCAGAGCAGAAAACGAGTACTCGCACTGGTAGACGATGCCAATTATATTTACGTCGACATTTAGCAAGGCAGCTTACGGTGCGTCGTGTAGGGTATTTCTCGTACACCTGCCGTTTTTCGCCTTACTCGTTCCATTTTCGAATGGTGGGTATAAACATCTACTGTCTATAAATACCCGTATGACTTCGAACTTTCCTGTTTTTCTCAATGTGGTCATTTTGCGAGACATATATGGAAAGAAGTAATGTGTTGCCCAACTCTTCTTGGAACATAAGCTCGCGGAATTTCAACAGAAGACCTCTCCGTGATGCACAACGCCTCTGTTTGGGCGTCTACTACTTTAGTATGTTGTGTATCCCCATGAGGCTCTTGTGCTTCCTAAAACTTACCGTGACGAAACATGTCGCTTATCGTAGGATCTTTTTATTTATTTATTGTTCCGTGGGACCAAATTAAGGAGAAGTCTCCATGGTCATGGAACGAGCCAATACATGAAATTATAACACGATAGTAGAAACAGATAAAATGAAATACAAGAAACGTATTCAGGCGACAATTCGTACATTTAAATAAAGAAAATTAACAACGTAACATTGGAATTTGCTTAATTTTTCAGCTCTTCCAGGAGCTCCTCGACAGAATAGAAGGAGTGGGCCACGAGAAAACTCTTTAGTTTAGACTTAAAAGTGTTTGGGCTTCTGCTAAGATTTTTGAGTTCTTGTGGTAGCTTATTGAAAATGGATGCAGCAGAATACTGCACTCCTTTCTGCACAAGAGTCAAGGAAGCGGATTCCACATGCAGATTTGATTTCTGCCTAGTATTAACTGAGTGAAACTACTAACTCTTCGGAATAAGCTAATATTGCTAACAACAAACACTAAAAAAAATATATACTATGAGGGAAATGTCAAAATTCCCAGACTATTGGACAGGGGTCGACAAGAAGTTCTCGAACTTACACCACATATAGCTCGAACAGCCCGTTTTGAGCCAAAAATACCCTTTTTGAATCAGAAGAATTACCCCAAAAAATAATACCATACAACATAAGCATATGAAAATATGCGAAGTAGACAACTTTTCGTGTTGAACTGTCAGTTATTTCAGGTATTGTTCTAATGGTAAATAAAGCAGCATTTAGTTTCTGAACAAGATCCTGAACATGGGCTTTCCACAACAGCTTATTGTCTATCCGAACGCCTAGGAACTTGAACTGTTCTGTCTCGCTTATAACATGCCCATTCTGTCTGATCAAAATATCGGTTCTTATTGAATTGTGAGTCAGAAACTGTAAAAACTGAGTCTTACTGTTATTTAGCATCAAATTATTTCCCACAAGCCATGAACTTATTTCATTAACTACATTATTTGATACTGTTTCAGTACTACACACAAGATCCTTCACTACCAAGCTGGTGTCATCAGCAAACAGAAATATTTTTGAATCACCTGTAATACTGGAAGGCATATCATTTATATAAATATGAAACAGCAGCGGCCTCAGCACTGACCCTTGGGGAACGCACCACTGAACAGTGCCCCATTGGGACTGAACATCAGGACCACTCTCAATATTGCGGAATATTACCTTCTGCTTTCTGTTCTTAAAGTAAGAGGCGAACCAACTGTAAGCTGCTCCCCATACTCCATAATGGTCAAAAGCTTTCGTTAAATCAAAGAAAATACCTAGCGTTCGCAACCTTTTATTTAATCCATCCAAAATCTCACAGAGAAAAGAGACTACAGATCTTCTATTTATCCAACCGGATAAGAGCCCAGACTCATGAGCAACAGCCAAGTGTTCTGTGAGCCCTACTTTCGTCTGTAGATTTAATTTTCTTTAGATTCTCCCAGTGAATCTCAACTTTTCCTGCAGTCCGTTTTATATGACCATCACTTCAGGCCATTACGGACTGTTACCTCACGTATATTATGGTGGTTACTGTTTCCAATGATTTACTACTAATAGCACAATCGCTTAACACACCTCTCCTGTTAAGGTCACTCACCGAACCTCTGCAGGTCTTTCTTCATGTTCTGGCGTTCCAGCCAACGACATTACACTGAGGTGGCAAAAATCATGGGATAGTGGTATTCACACATACAGATAACGGTAGTAGCGTGTACCAAGGTATGAAAGGACAGTGCATTGGTGGAACTGTCATTTGTAACCAGATAATTCTTGTGAAAACATTGCCGTCGTCACCATGGCCGCACGATAGGAATCAACAGACTCTGATCGCGGAATGGCAGTTCTAATTAGGCGCATGGGACATTCCATTTCGGAAATCATTAGCGACTTCACTATTCCGAGACCCACAGTGTCAAGAGTGTGTTGAGAACACTAAATTTCAGGCATTACCTCTCATCACGGACAACGCAGTGGCCAACAACCTAAGTTTAACGACTGAGAGCAGCGGCGTAGAGGTGTCGGTGCTAACAGACAAGCAACACATGTGAAGTAACAGCAGAAATGAATGTGGGACGTACCACGAAAGTATCCATTAGGACAATGCGGTGAAATCTGCTATTAATGGGCTATGCCAGCAGACGAACGACGCCAGTTCTTTTGCGAACTGCACGACATCGCCTGCAGCGCCTCTCCTGAGTTCGTGAACGTGTCGGCTGGACCCTGGACAAGTGGGAAGCCGTGGCCTGGTAAGGCGAGTCCCGATTTCAGGTGGTAAGAGCTGATTTAGGGTTGGCGTGTGGCGCAGGCCCTACATAGTTGGCAACAAGGCACTGTGCAGGCTGGTTGTGCTCCCTAACCGTGTGGGCTGTGTTGAAATGGAGTGGGCTGGGTCCTCTGGTCCAACTGGACATATCGTTGAGCTGAGATAGTTACGTTCGGTTACTTGGATATCGCTTGTAGCCGTTTATGGACTTGACTTTCCCCAACAATCATAGGGTTTTTACGGATGACAATGCGCCATGTTACCGGGCTACAGTTGTTCACGATTGGTTTGAGGAACATTCTGGTCAGTTCGAGATAATGATTTGGCGACCCATGAAACATTTATGGGACATAATCGAGAGGTTAGTTCGTGCACAAACTCCTGCACCCTCAACACTTCTGCAATTATGGACGGCTATAGAGGCAGCATGGATCAGTACAGGTTAGTAAATTCCCATTACAAGCATCCAGGACTTGTAAAGGGGAGTGCTTACAAAATATGAGGCGTGTTTTTTTTAAGTAAGTACCGTTTTGAAATTAAAAAAAGAAGTGCTAAGATATCTCAAGAATTTTATTTTTACATGAAAGCCTGTACCTTAATCTACTTTTCTACATAATTGGCGTGAATATTGAGGCACTTGTCATAACATTCTACCAGTTTTTTAATACCTTCCTCACAGAAGTCTGCCGCCTGGCTTGTTAACCACTGCATCACCACTGTTTTGACTTCGTCATCGTCTTGAAGACTCTGACCGCCCAGGTGTTTTTTCAAGCGCAGGAACAGATGATAGTCACTGGGCGCAAGATCGGGGCTGTAGGGAGGATGATGTAGAGTTTCCCATCAAAAAGATGTGATGAGACGGGCATTGTCTTGCAGCAAAACAATGCCCTTGCTCAACTTGCCACGTCTTGTGTTCTGAACTGAACGGCGCAGATTGTGCAATGTCTTACAGTAAGCTGCTGCGTTGATTGTCTCATTGTGAGGCAGAAATTCCATACGTAATACTCCTTTTCTATCCACATGATTTCTGTGCACATGATTTTCCTGGCAGAAATTGTTTGCTTAAACTTCACTCTTCTTGGTGAATCTGAATGCCGCCATTCCATGGACTGTTGCTTTGATTCTGGTGTGACGTACGCCACCCATGTTTCATCGCCCGTAACGGTTTGGCTTAAGAAATCATCACTGTCGTTGTGGTACCGCTCAAGGAAAGTGGATGCACTGTCTAAACGTTTCGTTTTGTACACATCTGTCAACATTTTCGGTACCTAACGTGCACACAATTTTCGGTAATTCAAGTGCTCGGTCACAATGCCGTACAAAACACTACGAGAAACATTAGGAAAGTCATCACGCAAGGAGGAAATCGTAAAGCGTCTGTTTTCTCTCACCTTATTGTGCACTTCGTGCACCGAACTTTTATTAACGGGCCGGCCAGGGATGCCGAGCGGTTCTAGGCGCTACAGTCTGGAACCACGCGACCGCTACAGTCGCAGGTTCGAATCCGTCCACGGGCAAGAATGTGTGTGATGTCCTTAGGTTAGTTAGGTTTAAATAGTTCTAAGTTCTAGGTGACTGATGACCTCAGCAGTTGAGTCCCATAGTGCTCAGATACATTTGAGCCACTTTTTTTTTTTCATTAACGACCGAAGGACGCCCACTCCGTTGTTCATCATGCGCGTTTGTGCGGCCATCTTTAAATGCTCTCACTGACTTTCTTACCATTCTATGACTCATAATGTTTTGTCCATAAACTGCACAGATCTCACGATGAATATCGATTGCTTTTAGGCCTTTAGCACTGATAAATCTTATAACTGCCCGTACTTCACAGTCGGCGGGACTCACGATTATCGGAGGCCTTTTAAACACTCAGTACACAATGTAAAAAATGAAAAATCAGACTGTAATGGCGTCAGTGCGTAGACAACAGATGTAGGTACCCAGTGCGCATGCGCGGAACACCGACGGCTGCGCTGCGGCCGCGGTGTGACAGAACAGTACTTGTTGTTGATCATTCTTTCGGGTTATATGACTGTGGTCCACATAACGGCCATATAACCCGGAAGAATTGTCAACAGCAGTACCATCCTGTCATGAAAGCCTTCATTGTGTGAAAACAGTACTTACTTAAGAAACACGCCTCGTATTTTTGATTGAAACCTATGCCAGGAAATTTAGGTACAGGGTTTCAGTCATACAGCCATTTGGAAAGATGTTCGCTAGGTAGGTATGCAACATGTCGTCATGGGGGGGGGGGGGGGGGGACGAAGGGAGTAGGGAAGGCTGCTTAAAAAAAAAAATGTGTGTGGAATCCTATGGGACTTAACTGCTAAGGTTATCAGTCCCTAAGCTTACACACTACTTAACCTAAATCATCCTAACGACAAACACACACACACACACCGATGCCCGAGGGAGAACTCGAACCTCCGCCGGGACCAGCAGCACAGTCCATGACTGCAGTGCCAGAGACCGCTCGGCTAATCCCACGTGGGGGTCTGCTTACGTCGGATCGGCTGATAACATTTAACTTTTGCCCTCCCGGACTTGGATCGATCCTCATTCGTGCGCCTGTAAGTGTTAGAGCAACATGACTCAATCCAACGACATGATGCTTCTGTATGGTGAAGCTCACAGCAATGGAAGAGCTGCTCGTCGCCTTTATCAAGATCGTTCTCCACAAAGTCTGACCCCATCGCAAATGCTTTTCCCCACAATTCTGCAACGGCTTCGAGAAAAGGTACGACTCTCCGTCAGCAGGTGTGACGGGTGTAGCAAGGAGACGCTGCACATCCGAATAGGAAGAGGCCGTACTGCACCACGTTGAAGAGAACCCGTCAAATAGAGCACGGGAAATTTCTTCTGATATTAATGTGTGGATATGTAGAACATGTGACGGACTGTCTTACACCTCATTAATTACTTGTAAAAGTGGTCACGTTACCATTGTGTTTTCGAAAGGTTGTAGCACGGCGATAGTACATTTCCGGGCATGGGTTCCAGCTCAAAATAACGTCTACACACTCTCCTCTACAAATCCTAGAAGTTTGTTACGGGAATTTCCGAACATCTGTATTGTAGCAGGGGACTTCCAGTGAGTTGTTGAGTCCACGCCGCGTCGAGTTGCTGCACTAGGCCGGGCCAAAGGAGGTCCGACACCATACTAGAAGGCAACCCATGACTTTTGTTCAAAAAAGGTTCAAATGGCTCTGAGCATTGTGGAACTTAACATCTGAGGTCATCAGTCCCCTAGACTTAGAACTACTTAAACCTAACTAACCTAAGGACATCACACACATTCATGCTCGAGGAAGGTCGCGCGGTTCCAGACTGAAGCGCCTAGAACCACTCGGCCGACATGACTTTTGTCACCGAAGTGTATTTTCATACAGCCTTAAGCTACAGAGGTTATCTACAGAAACAGCTATATACAGGATGATTCCGTGATGGTGCTACAAGCTTTCACAGGTGATGGGAAAGGTTAATTGCATCTATTTGATGTAACGAATCCTGGTCTCGTCGAGTCGGAAGCTCTAACCGAAAATCGTTCTGATACATTCGACAGCGGAATATTTGTACCGCTACTGTTATTGTTAGGGTTGCAGAGTAGACAGATTTCAGAGGTGGCAGTATGTAGCAAAAGAAGAAAAAAGTGGCTAGTAAACATGGCCTCTGAGGCGCATATCTCAAGAGCTATGAGGACTTGCTTATCTTCGCTATCGTAAAACACATCTCTTCTACTGAAGAAAGGGTAGTGCCCGTAACCCTTGAAGTGTACATCCTAGAGCTCATATTTACAAGATTTTTTCCTTGTTTTAGTCCAGAGTATCTCCTCCATAGGTATGGAAATCGAAGTGCTTGCAGAAGAGGAAATGTGTTTCACAGTATCGAAGATGATCAAGCGTTAATAGTTCATAAGGAACGAGTTTTAGAACCCACGTTCAACAGACTTTTTTTCTTGCTTTGCTCTATACTAGCTACAGTCTTAACAACAATAGTACCAGTATAAATATCCAACTGTCAGAGGTATTAGAACGACTTTCCCTTATAACTTTCGATTCGGTCGTCCCCGGACCAACATCCACTACCTCAAACTGATACATTTACTCTTCTCCATCATCCCTGAACCAGTACAACGTCATCATGGAATCGCCCTGTCTATTGCAAACAGCAAGAATTCTATTCCTCTGCCTTAGACTACTCGTCAAATTTCTTTTCATCTGTTGATTTCGTCCCGTTAAGAACAAGGTGTTGACTTCTGTCTGCAGGAATTCCTCAGTCCAATCACAAACCTGGTCCGATACTCGATGGGTTCATGAAATGTGAATAAATATCGAATACTTCTCGGAACTCAAGGAACACAACATGAACCAGGGCACTTTCCTTTATGGATTCTGGATTTCCTGGACAGAACGGAGCGAGCTGTGTTCTCCAAAAACGTCGCAATGCGTGAGCATGAAACTTGGTACATAATTCTAAAACAGACCGATTATTGGCCAATAGTCAGGTGCACTCTCCTACAAACTGTCTTGGAACCTGGAATGGCCTGTCTTTTTTGTTTTTTTTTTTTTTCACTCGCTCGGTTCTTCACGTTACTCCGACGACCTAAGGTAGACTGCTGCTAGATAGCGAGACAGTTCTTTCGCATAATCTCTGCAAAACGTCAGACACATCTCATTCAGTCCAGATCCCTTTCCACTGATGAGCGAGCTTAGTTGATTTTCTATTCCGCTACAGCGATCTCAATACTTGCTGTTTCTTCGTTCGTGAGACGGTTCAGATGGTGAACCGTATAATGATCTTCCCAAATGAAACAATTACTGTAGAACGAATTCAGTAGCTCAGACTTCTCTCCGTCATCTCACGTTTTGCTGTAAGAATGGTCAGTGAGCGATTCAATATATCATATCGATCAGTTTAATGTCTTCACGTACGATCAACTCAGACCATCCTAAGACTGGAAGAAACTCGGGATATCCAGTAACGTGGCTAAGCTACGTATATCTGGGGGAAACTGGTCTATCTTCTGTGTCTCATCTGTCATGACCTGTAGCAGTTTCCCTAGTTTCCTGGCAGACAAGAACAGTGAGAGGCAGACTGCAAGACACTGGTCGCTATCGTCACAGACTTCCTATAAATCAATGCTTGCGTGTCTATCAGAAGATCGACAACGTGGCGTTTGCCGAAGGGTGTATTGAGAAACAAAACTGGCATTCAATAGGTCGGCACGTGGAATACCAGAGCTCTTAATTGGGTAGACAGGGTAAAGTATTAAAGCTAGATGCAGTGGGAATTAGTGAAATGCAGTGGCAGAAAGAAAATGACTTCTGGGCAGGTTAGTAGAGGATTATAAATAAAAAATCAAATACGTATAATGAATAAGAAAACATTCAACGCATTATAGAAATCTGACACCAACACAGTGGTACAAGATTTTCTGTGAACTAGATACACAGAAACTGAAACGATTGAAAAAATGTTTGCTGAAGTATATGAATCGCCTAGTTAAGGGAGACGAAAGTTTAAATGTGATGGGAGGAGTGGAATTCGGTGGTAGGAACGGGAAGGAAAAAAAGTGAACATAGACACGAGGAAAGTCTTGCAAGAGGCAGCCCTCTGATGTAATTTCATGGAGTGGTGATATGCACGTATGCAGATGGCGGTATTATGGTGTATACAAGGTAAGGCAGTGCATTGGTGGAGCTATCATTTTTACTCAGGTGATTCACATGAAAAGGTTTCCAACGTCATTATGGCTGCACGACGGGAGTTAACAGACACTGAACGCGGAATGGTAGTTGAGCTAGGCGCATGGGATATTGCATTTCGGAAACCGTTAGGGAATTCTATATTTCAAGAACCACAGTGTCAATACTGAGCCGAGAATACCAGATTTCAGGCATTACCAACGCAGTGGCATGGTCAACGCAGTGGCCGGCAGCCTTCACTTAACGACCGAGAGCAGCGGGGTTTGCGTGGAGTTGCCAGTGTTGACAGAAAAGCAATAGTACGTGAAATAGCCACAGAAATCAATGTGTGACGTACGACGAACGTATCCGTTAGGACAATGTGAAATTTGGCGTTAATGGGGGATGGCAGCAAACGACCGTCGCGATTCCCTTTGCTAACAGTGCGACAAAGTTTGCAGCGCCTCTCCTGGGCTGGTGACCATATCGGTTGGAGCCTAGAAGACTGGAAAACCATGGCTTGTTCAGATGACTCCCGATTTCATTTGGTAAGTGTGGTGTAGAGCCCATGCAGCCATGAACCCAAGGTGTCAACAAGACAGTGTGCAAGCTAGTGATGGCTCCATAACGATGTGGGCTGTGTTTACACGGATTGGACTGGGTCCTTTGGTACAAATAAACCGATCATTGACTAGAAATGGAGGCACTCTGCAGCCATTCATCAACTTCATTTTTATGGTTGGCAATACGCCATGCCACTGGCGCAAAAATTGCTCGCAATTGGCTTTTAGAACATTTTGGACAGTTCTAACCGGTGATCTGGCCATCCAGATCACCCAACATGAATCCCTTCAAACATTCATGGGAAGTAATCGAGAGGTCAGTTCGTGCACAAAATCCTGCACCAGTGACACTTTCGCGGTTATGGAAGGCTCTCGAGGCAGCATGGCTCAGTATCACTGCAGGGGACTTCCAACGACTTGTTGTCTCCACGCCACCTCGGGTTTGCTGCACCACGTAGGGCGAAAGAAGATCCGACATGAAATTAGGAGGGATATCACTACTTTTACCACCAAGGTGTAAAAATCCTTAACTCTAGATATAAGAATCATGTAAGACGGTTGTATATGAGGAACAGTCCTGAAGTCACTGCAAAGTTTCAGACCAATTAGATAATGCTAATACAGAGATTTCAGAACCAGTTTTTAAACTGTGAGACACGTCTAGGGGCTGATGTAGATCCCGATAATAATTTATTGATTACAAACTGTATATGAAACTGAATACACTCCTGGAAATGGAAAAAAGAACACATTGACACCGGTGTGTCAGACCCACCATACTTGCTCCGGACACTGCGAGAGGGCTGTACAAGCAACGATCACACGCACGGCACAGCGGACACACCAGGAACCGCGGTGTTGGCCGTCGAATGGCGCTAGCTGTGCAGCATTTGTGCACCGCCGCCGTCAGTGTCAACCAGTTTGCCGTGGCATACGGAGCTCCATCGCAGTCTTTAACACTGGTAGCATGCTGCGACAGCGTGGACGTGAACCGTACGTGCAGTTGACGGACTTTGAGCGAGGGCGTATAGTGGGCATGCGGGAGGCCGGGTGGACGTACCGCCGAATTGCTCAACACGTGGGGCGTGAGGTCTCCACAGTACATCGATGTTGTCGCCAGTGGTCGGCGGAAGGTGCACGTGCCCGTCGACCTGGGACCGGACCGCAGCGACGCACGGATGCACGCCAAGACCGTAGGATCCTACACAGTGCCGTAGGGGACCGCACCGCCACTTCCCAGCAAATTAGGGACACTGTTGCTCCTGGGGTATCGGCGAGGACCATTCGCAACCGTCTCCATGAAGCTGGGCTACGGTCCCGCACACCGTTAGGCCGTCTTCCGCTCACACCCCAACATCGTGCAGCCCGCCTCCAGTGGTGTCGCGACAGGCGTGAATGGAGAGACGAATGGAGACGTGTCGTCTTCAGCGATGAGAGTCGCTTCTGCCTTGGTGCCAATGATGGTCGTATGCGTGTTTGGCGCCGTGCAGGTGAGCCCCACAATCAGGACTGCATACGACCGAGGCACACAGGGCCAACACCCGGCATCATGGTGTGGGGAGCGATCTCCTACACTGGCCGTACACCTCTGGTGATCGTCGAGGGGACACTGAATAGTGCACGGTACATCCAAACCGTCATCGAACCCATCGTTCTACCATCCCTAGACCGGCAAGGGAACTTGCTGTTCCAACAGGACAATGCACGTCCGCATGTATCCCGTGCCACCCAACGTGCTCTAGAAGGTGTAAGTCAACTACCCTGGCCAGCAAGATCTCCGGATCTGTACCACATTGAGCATGTTTGGGACTGGATGAAGCGTCGTCTCACGCGGTCTGCACGTCCAGCACGAACGCTGGTCCAACTGAGGCGCCAGGTGGAAATGGCATGGCAAGCCGTTCCACAGGACTACATCCAGCATCTCTATGATCGTCTCCATGGGAGAATAGCAGCCTGCATTGCTGCGAAAGGTGGATATACACTGTACTAGTGCCGACATTGTGCTTGCTCTGTTGCCTGTGTCTATGTGCCTGTGGTTCTGTCAGTGTGATCATGTGATGTATCTGACCCCAGGAATGTGTCAATAAAGTTTCCCCTTCCTGGGACAATGAATTCACGGTGTTCTTATTTCAATTTCCAGGAGTGTAAATTACAAAAAGCTAGGAAATTAAGGAGATAGGGGAGGATAAGTTGAACGAACTAGAGGTTGTTGAAAGTCTCAAAGCGAGCATTAGGCAACGATTTAGTGCATCATGGGAAAGGAATACAGAAGAAGATGAATGGCTAGAGTTGAGAGATGAAATTGTGAAGGCACCTGGGAATGAAATAGGTAAAATGTTAAATGCCTAGTAAAAGTCCTTACATAATACTGAAGCTATTGAAGTTAATTGATGGAAAGAGAAAGTATAAAAATGCAGCAAACGGAGCAGCAGAAGGGCATACAGGAGTATAAAACCTGACCCTGAAAGTGTGTAACAAAGTAGCAGTGGTTATGCGACATATGCAGCACACATGACCCTGACAGAAATAGGTAAAGCATCGAGCAAAATTAAAGATGTCTTATCACGTATAGAAACGACCCTATGGATTTCGTTGTATCGGAAAGGGAATAGCAAGTTTCCGTTCCAGGAAGCCACGTCAGTCGCACGGCATTGGGCAGATCCAGTGGAGCGCACATGCTAAGCCACACCTGCAGCAGCTCTGTCCCGCGAGTACCCTCGGTCGGCATGATATTCGACAGCCGACAGCCGAGGGCAGCCCACACGCACTTGGAGCCGCTAAACTAATGTCCCGGTCGTCTGTTATCCTGTGTCCTCCAGATCGTCAGTCTTCTTGGTGCCCAAACAGGTTCCTCATGCGGCATTGTAGGAACGTAACACCGCCTGGGTCTCGACTTTATCACCGTTTTAAAGGGAAACGAAGGACAAGAGATTGGGTTCACATTCGTTTGTGCGCAGGACAGCGAGATTCTTCCTGGTAGACAATGTGGTACCTGCTCTCTGGTTCTTGCTGCACTGTTTGCCATGAATCTTTCTATGTTTGGAGAAATACAAGCCAAGTAAGTCTCCTGTTTGATGTCTTAACCTGTCTGCTGATCATTTCAGCTCCTCTCCAGCTTTCCGATGACGACAGTTGCCACATCACTATGTAGCCCACCTATCCTTCCTATTGTGTACGAAGTCGTACACAACAAAAGAGACCTATGGAGAGAATGGTCTATTCTGAACAAGTAAGGGAATGCTAAAAGATGAAAGAATTACATAAACGGCTGTTCAAAGGATATGAACTTCAAAGCAATAGCACACAAAAGAAAGACGAAGTAAATAAAGACGAGATGGGGGATATGATATTACAAGAAGAATCTGACTTAAGTGGAAACAAGGCCTGAGGATTAGACAAAGTTTCTTCAGATGATTGAGATTCTAGGTGATAGCCAGCTGTGACAAAAGTATTCCATCTGGTGTCCAAGATATGAGACCAGTGAAACACTTTCAAACATCAATATGGATATGACAATTCGTCTTATAAAGAAGGCAAGTGGTAACATGTGAATATTACCGAAACGTCAGTTAAATAATCGATGGTTGTAAAATATTCACACGAATTACTTACGGAAGAAGGGAAAGCTGGTTGAATTCGACCTCGAGGAAGATTGGTTTGGGTTCCAGACAAATGTAGGAACACACAAGGCGTTACAGTGTGGACGACTTAGCTTAGTGCAGATATTTAAGAAAGTCAGGGCCACATTTATAGCATTTGTAGATTCAGAACAGGGTTATGACAGTGTTGAATAAATTGTACTCTTTGAAATTCTGACGGTAGCAGCACTAAAATATAGGGAGAGGAACGTTATTCACGACTTGTTGAGAAACCAGACTTCAGTTATAACGCTCGAAGGACATGAAAGGAAAATATTATTAGAGAAGGAAAAGTGACAATATTGCACGCTATTTCCAGCGTTATTCAATCTGTACATTGTGCAAGCAGTATTGGTAAGTAAGGAGAAATTAGGACTTAAGGTTCAGGGAGAGGAAATAAAATATTGAGGTTTGCACATGACATTGTAATTCTGACAGAGACAGCAAAGGGCTTGGAAAAGCAGTTGAACGGAGTGGATAGTTTCTTGAAAATGGGCTGTAAAAGGATTATCAACAAAAGTAATGCCAGGGTAGCAGAATTTAGTCAAATTAATTAGGCGATGCTGAGGAAATAAAAGTAGGAAAAGAGACAGTAAAAAGTAATGGACGAGTTTTGCTGGTTGGACAGCAAACTAACTGATGACGGTCGAAGTAGAGAGAATATTAAATGCAGACTGTCAATAACAAGAAAAGCATTTCTGTAAAAGAAGAATATGTTGACATCTAATATCAGTTTAGGCTCAAGTGTTAGGAAGTATTTTCTGAAGGTATTGCTCTGGACTGTCCCCTTGCACGGAACTGAAACATGGACGGCAAATAGTTCAGGCAAGAAGAGAATAGTTGCTTTTGAAACGACATGCTACAGAAGATTAGACGCGTAGACCGAGTGATTAGTGAGGAATACTGCACCAGACAGGGGAAAAGGAAATTTATGGTGCACCTTGACTAAAAGAAATCGTTCGTTAGGCTATATCCTGAGGCATCAAGGAAACGTAGATTTGGCAATGGAAGACAGAGTAGACGCTAAAAATTTTAGACGGAGCGTAAAAATGAATATAGCAAGCAGGTTTCAATGGATCGACGTTGCAGAAATTATTCGGTAACGATGAGACTTGCAAAACATAGAGCAGTTTGGAGAGCTGTATCAGACCCCTCTTCAGACTGAAGATCACAACAATATATTGAATGTGAGTGGAACGGAGTCACCTCTTCGGACAAAGAAGTGTCCGATTCAGGTGATACACTACTGGCCATTAAAATTGTTACACCAAGAAGAAATGCAGATGATAAACCGGTATTCATTGGACAAATATGTTATACTACAACTGACATGTGATTATATTTCCACGGAATTTGGGTGCATAGACCCTGAGAAATCAGTACCCAGAACAACCACCTCTGGCCGTAATAACGGCCTTCATATGCCTGGGCAGTGAGTCAAACAGAGCTTGGAAGGCGTGTACAGATACAGCTGCCCATGCAGCTTCAAACGATACCACCGTTCATTAAGAGTAGTGACTGGCGTATTGTGACGAGCCAGTTGCTCGGCCAACATTGACCAGAAGTTTTCAGTTGGCGAGAGATCAGGAGATGTATGGCCAGGGCAGCAGTCGAACATTTTCTATATCGAGAAAGGCCCATACAGGAGCTGTAACATGTGGTCGTGCATTATCCTGCTGAAATGTAGGGTTTCGCAGGGATCGAATGAAGGGTAGAGCAACAGCTCGTAATACATTTGAAATGTAACGCCCACTGTTCAAAGTGCCGTCAATGCGAACAAGAGGTGACCGAGACGTGTAACCAATGGCACCTCATACCATCACGCCGGGTGGCACGCCAGTATGGCGATAACGAATACACGCTTCCAATGTGCGTTCACCGCGATATCACCAAACACGCGACCATCATGATGCTGTAAACAGAACCTAGATTCATCAAAAAAAAATGGCGTTTTGCCATTCGTGCACCCAGGTTCGTCGTTGAGTACCCCATCGCAGGCGCTCCTGTCTGTGATGCAGCGTCGAGGGTAACCGCAGCCATGGTCTCCTAGCTGATAGTCCATGCTGCTGCAAACGTCGTAGAACTGTTCGTGCAGATGGTTGTTGTCTTGCAGACGTCCCCGTCTGTTGACTCAGGGATCCAGACGTGGCTGCACGATCCGTTACAGCCATGTGGATAAGATGCCTGTCATCTCGACCGCTAGTGATACAAGGCCGTTCGGATCCATCGCGGAGTTTCGTATTACCCTCCTGAACACACCGATTCCATATTATGCTAACAGTCATTGGATCTCGACCAACGCGAGGAGCAATGTCGCGATGCGATAAACCGCAATCGGGTTAGGCTACAATCCGACTTTTATCAAAGTCGGAAATGTGATGGTACGCATTTCTCCTCCTTACACGAGGCATTACAACATCGTTTCACCAGGCAACGCCGGTCAACTGCTGTCTGTGCATCAGAAATCGGTGGGAAACTTTCCTCATGTCAGCACGTTGTAGGTGTCGCCACCGGCGCCAACCTTACGTGAATGCTCTGAAAAGCTAATCGTTTGCAAATCACAGCATCTTCTTCCTGTCGGTTAAATTTCGCGTCTGTAGCACGTCATCTTCGTGGTGTAGCAATTTTAATGGCCAGTAGTGTAATGGGCCGCTGATGTGCGTACGCGGTGCTGGCGCCCGACAGCGCCATAGCGAACTATGCGTTTTGGGTGGATCTTCAGTGTGTCCTGCTTTCAAATAACCTACTCTCATAATGTCCAAGTTACAACAAATTCTTTTGCCACGAATATGATGTTTCTCATTATTTTATTGGAACGAATAACGCAGTCATCAACGGGTTTTCCAGTGATTCTTAATTTACTGGTGCTCAGAAACGGCATATATACATATAGGCTTGAAATGAAGGCCAATATGGCGCGTCATCACTCTTTACTGAAGGGAGATGACATGCTTGTGGCGTAGGTGGTGTTGTGACATCTCATTGGTCAACGCTCAGACGCCCTCTCAGAATATCTGACATGCGAGATATTGCTCTGCTCGTTCGGAAAGACCTCCGAACGTGCTATTCCACGGTATGACGTCAGAAACTCGGCACGCTCAACGCTCAACGTTCGGATGGACGGTCCATGTGTCGACGGCTTTAGGCTTGGGTAAAGCTCATAACGGATTTGGATGTATTGGCAGGATATCTGGAAAATGCATTCAGACTACGAGACTACAAGACTACATCTACTTGTACATGGATACTCTGCAAATCACATTTAAGCGCCTGGCAGAGGGTTCATGGAACCATCATCACAATAATTATCTGATGTTCCAATCTCGCACAGAGCACGGAAGAAACGAACACCTATATCTTTCTGTGATTGCTCTGATTTTCCTTATTTTATTGCGATGATCGTTTCTCCCTATGTAGGCCGTCGTCAACAAGATATTTTCACATTCGGAGGAGAAAGTTGTCGATTGAAATTTCGTAAGAAGATACCGTCGCAACGAAAAACACCTTTGTTTTAATGATGTCACACGAAATCCTTTATTATTTCAGTGACACTCTCTACCCTATTTCGCAATAATACAAAACACCCTACCCTTCTTTGAACTTGCTCGATGTTCTCCGTCAATCCTATCTGGTATCTTTGGTAAGGATTATTCTAAAAGAGGACGGACAAGCGTAGTGTAGGCAGTCTCTTTAGTAGATCTGCTATATTTTCTAAGTGTCCTGCCAATAAAACGCAGTCTTAGATTAGCCTTCCAAACAACATTTCCTTTTCTTCCAATTTAAGTCGTTTGTAATTGCAATTCCTACGCATTTAGTTGAATTTACGGCCTTTAAATCTAATTGATTTACCGCATAACCGACGTGTAACAGATTCCTTTTATCACTCATGAGGATGACCTCACACTTTTCATTATGTAGGGTCAATTGCCAATTTTTGCACCATACAGATATATTTTCTACTCATAAATCGTTTTGCAATTTGTTTTGATCTTCTGATGACTTTACTAGCCGATAAACGACAGCACCATCTGCAAACAAGCTAAGACGGCAGCTCACGTTGTTCCTAAATTATTTATATAGATAAGGAACAGAAAAGGGCCTATGACACTACCTTGAGTAACGCCGGAGGAACTTCTGCTTTACTCGATGACTTTCCGTTGATTACTATGAACTGTGACCACTCCGACAGGAAATCACGAATTCAGTTGCATAACTGAGACGACGCATGCAATTTCACTACAAGCCGCTTGCTTGGTACAGTGTCAAAAGCCTTTTGCAAATCTAGAAATACGGAATCAACTTGAAATCCCCTGTAAATAACACTCAACGCTTCGTGTGAGTAAAGAGCTGGTTGTGTTTCACAAGGACGATGTTTTGTAAATCCTTATTGACTGGGTGTCAGTAGACCGTTCTTTTCGAGGTAATTCAAAATGTTCTAATACAATACATGTTCCAGAATCCTGCTGCATATCGGCGTTAACGATATTCGCCTGTAATTTAGAGGATTACTCCTATTACCTTTCTTGACCTGCACAATTTTCCCTATCTTTGGGTACGGATCTTTCGTCGAGTGAACAGTTTTATTTGATTGTTACGTATGGAGTTATTGTATCTGAAAAGAACCTAACTGGTATGCAGTCTGTTCCGAAGACTTGCTTTTGTGAAGTGGTTTAAGTTGCTTCACTACTCTGAGGGTATCTACTTCTACATTACTCATGTTGGCAGCTGTTCTCGATTCGAATTCTGGAATATTTAGATACTTTGTCTTCTTTGGTGCAGGAATTTACGGAAGGCTGTGTTTAGTAACTTTGCTTTGGTAACACTGTCGTCGAAAGTATTTCCATTGCAATCGCGCAGAGAAGGCATTGATTGTTTCTTGCCACTACCATGGTTCACATACGGCCAGAATCACTTTGGATTTTCTGCCAGATGTCAACACAAAGTTTCGTTGTGGAAACTATTATAAGCATATCGCATTGAAGTCCGCGCCAGATTTCGAGCTTCTATAAAAGATTGCCAATATTGGATATTTTGCAGCCGTTTAAATGTGGCATGTTTTTTTCGTTGTTTCTGCAACAGTGTTCTGACCCGTTTTGTGTAACACAGAGAATCATTTCCGTCGCTTCTTAATTTATTTGGTATAAATCTCTCAGTTGCTGCCGATTCTATTTCTTCGAGTTCAAGCCACATGTGGCTTACACTTACATTGTTAATTTGGAAGGAGTGGAGATTGTCTCTCAGGGAGGCATCAAGTGAATTTTTATCTGCGTTTTTGAATAGGTATATTTTTCGGTTATTTGTGGATAATTTGGGGATTACAACACTCAGTCTCGCAACGACAATCCTGTGTTCACTAATCCCGGTATCCTTTTTGATGCTTGTTATTAGCACAGGATTATTTATTGGTAACAGGTCAAATGCTGTTTATAAAATACTCTAGGTCCAAGGGTCCCAGACTAGAATACTGATCAAGTTCATGGGGCTCGTATGAAATAGGAGGGGACACACAGACGGTGCACAAAGAAAGGCAGAATGAACGGCCACAGGTTTCTTTCAATTATCATTAGAAATCCTACTTTGTACTTGCAGCATTGAGTGAGGACTCTGGTAATATATGACTGTCCACAACGTACTGCTGTTGCTGGGACACAGAGGAGGAGACCATTGACTAATTGCAGCATGGTCAGAGGCAGTCACTCTTCTACATCTGAATCTGCATACATACTCCGCAACGCACTATTCAATGATGGCGGAGGGTACCTTGTACAAGAAAGTCATTCCCTTCCCAGTACCATTCGCCAATAATGCAAGGAAATCGGCTATCTAAAAGTTCCCGTATAAGCCCTAATTTCTCTCATCTTCATGGTCCTTAAGCGAGATGAACGTTGGCTGTAGCAGAATCGATCTTAAGCAGGCCTTAAACGTCGGTTCTCTTACTTTCTGCAACAGTGTCACGGGAAAAGAGCGTCGTCTTTCCTCCAGGGACTTCCAGCGTTAGAAAGCATCTCCATAATATTTACGTGCCAGTCGAACCTACCAGCAACAAATCTATCAGGCCGCTTCTGAATTGCTTCGATGTCTTCCTTTAATCCGACACGGTGGGGCTCGCAGATATTCGAGCAGTACTCGAGAACAGGTCACACTCGAGTTCTTTACGCCGTCTCCTTTACGGATGAGCTGCACTTTCCCAAAAATTCTCCCAACAAACAGAAGTCGAACGTTCGCCTACGCTACTACCAGCTTGACGTGCTCGTTCCATCCCGTATCGTTTTTCTACCTTACTCCCTGATATTTAATCGACGTCACTGTGTTAAGCATCACACTACTAATGCTGTATTCGAACGTTACAGGATATTCAGTCTCAATAATTTACATTTTTATACAGTCAGAGCAAAAGACCTTTCGTCACAGCGACTAAAAATTCTAAGTTATCCTGCATCCTCCTACCACGGCTGAACGACGACGCCTTTGCGTACACAGCAGTGTCATTAGAAAACAGCTGTGAATTGCTGTTCACCGTGCCCGTCAGATCATTTTTGAACATAGAGAATAACACCGGTTCTGTCACACTTCCCTGGGGAACATCTGACGATGCCCTTGTCTCTTTCCGCCCCATTACGAGAGGGGAACTGTAAGAACCTCTAAGCCTTGGTATAATGTCCGCCCCTGGTAGCTGAGTGTTCAGAGCGACGGAATGTCATACCTAACGGCCCGGGTTCGATTCCCGGCTGGGTCGGAGATTTCCTCCGCTCAGGGACTGGATGTTGTATTGTCCTTATCATCATTTCATCCCCATCGACACGCAAGTCGCCGAAGTGGCGTCAACTCGAAAGACGGGAGGCCCTAGCCACACGGAATTTCCATTTCCATCCTTGGTACAATGGGAAGTACCCTCTGCCTAGCACTTGACAATGAGTTGCAGATTATAGACTCAGAGAGAGAGGGACTATTAGTGTAGAGCGCCCGTCGGCCAGAACTTCATTAGAGATTACTCGAATTGGGCATGTACGGGGAAGGAAAATATTTGTGGCCTTTGAAACGAATCATGCGGTACCAGCCGGTATTGATTTAGGGGAAACTACTGCCAACTTGAACATGGCTGTTCGGACGCGCACCAGAACCCCTCTCCTCTACGTACGAGTGGAGTGCCTTCATCGTTGCGCCATACCGCATGGCCACTTGTCTTGTTCGGTCTCCTGTAACTTATCTCTGTAAGATTTATCTCGGGCAGATAACGTAAGCGTAATTCCTAATTTCCTTTGAATCACGGTCTCTTCTGGTCCAGATTCTTCTTTAACAGGGCATTTCAATTTATGAAAGTGATGCCCAACGTGATAAATGCAGTAAGTTTGATATAATATCTGAGAGTCAGGTACTGGTAAATGCGTATCCATATTCTTTTATTAGCGTTCACAATACACGCACACCTACACGCTATAGAATGTAGAGAGTAATGTTTCGTACTGGTGCTGTGATATCATACAAGAAAATAAACATGTGGGATAATCTTGTAGGTATGAATCATTTGCCAAAGACTGCGCGCGAAATTCATTGTGAGATAATTAATGACTCATGTATCACGCATCAGTTGATGTGTCGTCTACATTACCTGATTAAATGGTCGTCTATACGTCGATGTCTGTATATTTGGAGGTAAATGAGTATGGTATTTTAAATAACACAATAAGCACGTACAGCATACATATTAGCGTGATGAGAACGTGCTGCTTTGTTTAGTTGCATAATGTTAATAATATTTAAAGCCTTCTCATGCTTTTCTAGCACAGTCCCGTTTTCTTATCTATTTACACATTGATTTAATTTATAACTCTAAATACAGGGTGTTTCAAAAATGACCGGTATATTTGAAACGGCAATACAAAGTAAACGAGCAGCGATAGAAATACACCATTTGTTGCAATATGCTTGGGACAACAGTACATTTTCAGGCAGACAAACTTTCGAAATTACAGTAGTTACAATCATCAACGACAGCTGGCGCTGCGGTCTGGGAAACTCTAAAGTACGATATTTTCCACATATCCACCATGCGTAGCAATAATATGGCGTAGTCTCCGACTGAAATTATCCGAAACCTTTGACAACGTGTCTGGCGGAATGGCTTCACATGCAGATGAGATGTACTGCTTCAGCTGTTCAATTGTTTCTGGATTCTGGCGGTACACCTGGTCTTTCAAGTGTCGCCACAGAAAGAAGTCACAGGAGTTCATGTCTGGCGAATAGGGAGGCCAATCCACGCCGCCTCCTGTATGTTTCGGATAGCCCAAAGCAATCACACGATCATCAAAATATTCATTCAGGAAATTAAAGACGTCGGCCGTGCGATGTGGCCGGGCACCATCCTGCATAAACCACGAGGTGTCCGCAGTGTCGTCTAAGGTAGTTTGTACCGCCACAAATTCACGAAGAATGTCCTGATAGCATGATGCAGTAATCGTTTCGGATCTGAAAAATGGGCCAATGATTCCTTTGGAAGAAATGGCGGCCCAGACCAGTACTTTTTGAGGATGCAGGGACGATGGGACTGCAACATGGGGCTTTTCGGTTCCCGATATGCGCCAGTTCTGTTTATTGACGAAGCCGTCCAGGTAAAAATAAGCTTCGTCAATAAACCAAATGCTGCCCACATGCATATCGCCGTCATCAATCCTGTGCACTATATCGTTAGTGAATGTCTCTCGTGCAGCAATGGTAGCGGCGCTGAGGGGTTGCCGCCTTTGAATTTTGTATGGATAGAGGTGTAAACTCTGGCGCATGAGACGATACGTGGACGTTGGCGTCATTTGGACCGCAGCTGCAACACAGCGAACGGAAACCCGAGGCCGCTGTTGGATCACCTGCTGCACTAGCTGCGCGTTGCCCTCTGTGGTTGTCGTACGCGGTCGCCCTACCTTTCCAACACGTTCATCCGTCACGTTCCCAGTCCGTTGAAATTTTTCAAACAGATCCTTTATTGTATCGCTTTTCGGTCCTTTGGTTACATTAAACCTCCGTTGAAAACTTCGTCTTGTTGCAACAACACTGTGTTCTAGGCAGTGGAATTCCAACACCAGAAAAATCCTCTGTTCTAACGAATAAACCATGTTGTCCACAGCACACTTGCACGTTGTGAACAGCACACGCTTACAGCAGAAGGACGACGTACAGAATGGCGCACCCACAGACTGCGTTGTCTTCTATATCTTTCACATCACTTGCAGCGCCATCTGTTGTTGAAAATTGTAACTACTGTAATTTCGAAAGTTTGTCCGCCTGAAAATGTACTGTTGTCCCAAGCATATTGCAACAAACGGTGTATTTCTATCGCTGCTCGTTTAGTTTTTATTGCCGTTGCAAATATACCGGTCATTTTTGAAACACCCTGTATATGCTGAAGATTTGGCATGTAGTGCTGTGTCGTCTGAACGAGACACAGCCAGGGTGAAAGCACCACTGACGCAAAGATGGGAGCTGATGCCAGTGCCATAGAAACTCGTCATTTCCGCGAGTCCCATCATCGACACGGGCGGCGATGAGGATGAAGATAGCGACTTCGCCTCGGTCAATTCGTATGGTTCAAAAGGCTCTCAGCACTATGGGACTTAACGGCTATGGTCATCAGTCACTTTGAACTACTTAAACCTAACCAACCTAAGGACAGCACACAACACCCCGTCATCACGAGGCAGAGAAAATCCTTGACCCCGCCGGGATTCGAACCCGGGAACCCGCGCGAGAACGCAGCCGCACGACCACGAGCTGCGGATGCTTCGGTCAATTGCGGGCAGAATACAATGACTGGACGACAACGGACGGAAGCCCTCTCGGAAGATAGAAGAGTAGCTCTCGTCCGCTTGGTTATAGATCGTCGTCCAGGATTGACTTAGACAATGGGCGACGTTTGGTGAAAACTTAGGAGTGGACAGACAGCTGTTATAAATTGCACTTGCTATGTACTATGAGGTTGCACTTTGCCAATGAGGGCCTTTTTTGTGTTACAACCAGTATTGCAGACTTCATGATTGGACTAGTCACAAAGATAAGTAAACCTTTTAATTCATTTGTGCGACTTTGTTGCTGATTTGTTGGAGCGTTGTAGAACCTTCGTTCTCCTATCCTGTTTCCTGACCCCGGGGCACAGCTATGTAATAGTGGTAGCGAGAAATTGTCTTAGCGGCGTACTGGACAAGAAGGCTTTTCAGGAACCCACCAACTCGGTCTGCCTTGATAACAGTGGCAGCTCGGCCTCCACAGCAGTAGCGACGAGGCCTATACAAAACTGGAGACGAGGCTTTACAAAATGTAGGACATCCCCAACTGAGAGGCAGGATTAATCAATTTTCAGTTGTAATAACGATTTATCCAAATCACGACCTGTTTCGGGATGTTGAAATCCCATCTTCAGGTGTACAAAAACTGTAACACACAAAGGAGAGGAGGAAAGACATGCTCACATAATACAAGATATCTGGAAAAACCAGAAGAGCACACTAACGAAACAAGACGGCTCACTTACTGTATTTGGTAATGCATGACATTCGGTTGGGCCAGTGAGTCTAAGGGCTCCAAACCACTGCATCTTATGCGGAATCAGAAAAAGGAGAAGACAGTCAAACGGGCTTGAAGATGTAACGTCCGGGCGGGTAGGACGAAGGAGAAAGTAAACAGAAACAGTGTGCTCACACTGTCCGCCGTCGGGCAGCCGCGTTACATGGACACCAACTTCGGCTGAGTGGAGGGCCACGCCATGGGTCTGGAGGCGCGGTGCGGCGCAGGAGCAAGCGGTGATCGTAGAAATTAAATGACGTCATTAGCGAAGACATAGAAAATGTGGACTCACTGGCCCGAGTACTTACCATAGTTCATTTATAAACGAGCTGTTGTAGGCTGTTGCGCTAGATAACTCCCAAACATGCAATGCTATTGACCTCTATTGCAGCAAAGCAGTGAACAATAGGCAAAATGACTAACGACTGATAATAAACAGTAAAAACAGTGATAAACATCAGTGGTATCATAGACTATGCTAAGTAAATCGGCCTAATATTGAAAGACGTCAGAGTTTTTGCCAGTCGACTTTCGTATTTATTTTATAAGTTTCTTTAAGTAGCGTTATATTCAGTCATTAATGGTCGGACTGTAAATGTATTGGTGAATATACTGGATCAGCAACTGGATAATAACTTCTCCTGTCTGTTCAAATGTGCCTCAATTCCTAAGGGACCAAACTCCTAAAGTCATCGATACCCTAGACTTACACACTACTTAAACTAACTTACGCTAAGGACATTACCCATGCCCGGCGGGACGGTTGCCCAGTCTGTGAAGGGCGCCTCAAACCGCTAGGCCACTCCGCGCGGCTCTCCTGTCAGTATTTTGTGCTAACTGCTGTTTGTAAAGTCTGTTGCGTGCAGAGTGATTTTCGCAACTTGAGGGGGCCAGGCCGAGGTAATGGAAGAGGGTGGATGTTAGAAAGCCGGCCAGTGAAACTCGCTACAGAAAACAGCATGGCGGTTGCTGGTGACGGCCATGTAGCCTCGCGTTCAGTGTCTTTGTGCTCTACAAGACATGGCCTGGCTTAGAGGCTAAAACATGAACGAACGCTAGAGTGTCACTGACGTAGAGCTTGTGACGTCGATGTCTTCAGCGCGGGCGGCGTTAATTTTGGTAATGGGAGACGATATTTTGGTGTGATTGTATTTGGAAAGAGACACGCACTTTTGGAAGTGAGTGTGGGGGGGGGGGGGGGGAGTGTTGTTGGAGGGAGATATCCTCATTGGTTGGAATAATATGACTAATACGTAAGCCGAAGTCGCTCTAAAGTATTTCAAAGAAAGAGGAAGATGCGGATTTTTAGCAGTCGAGTGAGGTTAGTGAGGCAGTCGGTGAACGGCGAGGCGTATGGAGATCTGCGCGCTGTGGCGTCGCAGTAGGAACTGTTGGAAGCAGCGAGTTTCAGGCAAGTGCTTCCTTGCGATACTCGAGATCGTGTGTGTCTTTAGTGGGTGACTGGTTGCTTGGTTGGTTGGTTGATTAATTTGGGTAGGGGACCAAACAGCGAGCTCATCGGCCCCTTGGAGGGCGATTACTGTTATTGTGATACTAGTGGTTAGACTCCTGTGGAACACTGCAGTTTGCACACTGCGTGTGTTGCTGATAGTCAGTGTGAAAGCCAGCGGTGTTGTGCCACACTGCGCACACGCGAGGTCGAATATACAGGGTGGTCCACTTAAACGTGTCAGCGCAAACATCTCTGGAACTGTAATAAACATGATTTTCACGGGTATGAATGTAAGGCAGGGGGGCTCCTGAAAGTAAATAATATGAGAAATTCCAGAACGTAAGCAAATTTTATTTTCAACGCAAACCTACAGCTTTTTATGGTCACCCCATATTATTTCATACGCAATCAATAATGAAAAATCAGAAAAAGAATGGCGTTGGCTGTATCGTAATATGTCAACTGCATCCCGCAAAACAGCAAAGCAAAGTTCACACTTGAAATAAAAGAAACGCGCCACTATCGCACATCCCATGCAACTGTGAATCCCACGTTGCTCGTAATCGCGATGTGATTGACGTACTGCGATGCAACAAACACTGCACTTACTGTTATTTACACTGTTATTAAGTGGACTGAAAACAATACAGATGTCCAGTTACCCGACTACGTACAACTAACTACCATTTTCCCTTCTGTTAGATCTTTGGCCAGCCATTAGTTATATTTACTGTGATCAGTGATATTCTCCCTTTTGTTACCGTAATGTCCACTGTAGTATTCAAATTTCAATAACTTTTTGCCTGTGTCTTGACCACACTCTTATTGTTTCCGAAAGCACCTCACGTATTTCGACTGCCACCATTTCCAAAGGCTGTGTTATATCAATCACATAAAATTGTTCATTAGATCCATTGTATCTCGCCAATATTCTCACTCACGAGACAAGCACACTGGCCTCGTGACTGAAGTGTTGACGCGATACGTTGTAACTTATCTAATGAACAATTATATTTAGCTGACGTAACATTGCCTTTGAAAATGACAGAGCGTCGAAACGCGTAAGGTGTTGTTAAAGTGCATCCCTATATAGCGGCTTCGCCTCACAGCGTTTTCACGCAAATTGCAACTTCTAGCACTATAGTGAAGATCAGTGAAGCGCGAACGAGTAAACCCTTTGCTTCTTTTTCATTCTGTGTGACTCTACATGTGTATTGTTTCCAGTCCACTTAAACGAGTTTAAATAGTAATAAGTCCAGCGTTTGTTGCATCGTAGTACGTCAATCACGTCGCGATAACGAACAACGTAGGGTCCACGCTCGCATCTCGTAATGTGTAATAGCCGCGCGTTTCGTGTATTTCAAGTGTCAACTTCGCTTTGCAGTTTTGTGGGGTGTAATTGATGTGTTACGATGCAACCAACGCCATTCTTTTTGTCATTTATCATATTATTGATTGCGTAAGAAATAATAGGGAGTGTTCATTTAAAGAATATAAGTTTGCCCTGAAACTAATATTTGCGTTCGCTTTGTAATGTCTCATAGTATATACTTTCATGAGCCCCTGTCTTACATTCATACCATTCCTAGTCGTTTTTCAATATCTGTTGTACTGCCAGAGATATTTGCGCTGGAACGTTGTGTCCGAGGACTCGATGGTATTTGAAAGCTGGGACGACCGTCCGTGGAGCGAGTGAGTATTACCTTGTTACCGGGACGTGTTTCAGCGCCATGCGCTCCACCATCTTGCAGGCAGCAGATCACGGTAAAGTGATGCAGCTGAGTGCTAAATTATTAACGTGGGAAGTTTCAAAACACCATCGAGCAGGGTACGCTGAGTAAGGGAGAGTGTATATGTGTAAGCCACTCTGTTAAATTACTTATCCAAATGGCAGGCAGACATCAGATATGTGAAAGCTGTGGATTTTATAGTTGGGAAATTTTGAGTAAACCAACTCGGTATACAGACACAGGCAAGTAAAGTCCATTCTATTGGTATTCAGTCGAATTGTGTTTGTTGATGCAGAGTGTATAAAACAAATATTTTAGCTAAATTCAGCAATCCGTTCTCCACCCAAATTCTGCTAACATTAGGGTTAATCAGCATAAAGGTATCCAGTTACTCATGTTCTGGAATACTTTGTTGAGATGTAATTGTTGTGATTGGCAGAAGAGCCAATACCGTGTTACTAGAGGAGGCCGAAATGCAGGCGTTTTAGCTCACGCAGGCTGGCGTGAGGTCTGGAACAGGACAAGGAAATTAGAATTTAGAAAAACGGACGTAGCTGGTGGAATACTTAACTTTAATCCATTAATGATGAACATCGCTCTTGACGGTACATGATTCACAATCTCAATAGTAACTGAGTATGGCGCCTTGCAAGGTCGTAGCAAATGACGTAGCTGAAGGCTATGCTAAAGTATCGTCTCGGCAAATCAGAGCGTATTTTGTCAGTGAACCATTGCTAGCAAAGTCGGTTGTATAACTGGGGCGAGTGTTAGGAAGTCTCTCTAGACCTGCCGTGTGGCGGCACTTGGTCTGCAAACACTGATAGTGGCGACACGCGGATCCGACATATACTACCGGACCGCGGCCGATTTAAAGGCTACTACCTAGCAAGTGTGGTGTCTGGCGGTGACACCATAACAATTAACTCATATAAAATTCCTCTAGCAGCGAACTGGATGTATGATGCTTTTCTGGATAATATTCAAGTCAATAGTGTTGAGAAAATTGATTTGCTTGATTAGATGTTTTGGTTAGTTAAAACACACTTGATCATAGCTGAAATCACTGGATCAAACAAGCAAGAGAATTCTAGATGAGAGAGGGGACACTTTTTCTCAATTTAAAGTATGTTTCAGCATCATAGCAGGAGCCAGCTTAAATGCCATTTAGCGTTATAGAAAATTTTGCGTTCACAATAAATTGGGATTCATGTAGTGCATGAAAGACTAATTTCACTGAATCATTGGGCATATTTTTGAACAAACTCTCGTAGTATAAGGAGAGTGGGTAGTTCACTATTTTACAATTTACTGCTGTGACCGTAGAAAATTTTAATTTTTAATCTTGCTTTTGCGACCATAATAAGTCCAGGCTCCATAGGCAAACAGCCAGCCGACGTTAAGAAATAGTCCACCAGGATGTAGGGACAAGATAACCGGCAGAGGCTGCCATATATGGCTTGTTGATCAGTGTTTGACATCCTGCCAGAGGAAGCTGCATGAATCAAACTTGCACAATGGAAGACGTAAACACCAGGGCGATAATATAGCAATTGAAAGTGTTAGCCACGTGTGGAAAAGACTCGGGTGCAACCAAATTAAGTTGTGTGCAGCTAGAAACGAAAGTGTCGTGTGGAACCGAAGGCATTCTTGCCCAAGCCGACCAATTAGAATCGAGAGTGTTGTGTGGAACCATAGGCATTCTTGTGCAATCCGATGACTTAGAAATGAAAGGGTCGTGTGAAACAAATTAACTCGTGTGCACCCAAGAGCATAAGAAACGAAATAAAAGGCCAGGCAGCAGAATAGCTAAAAGCAGAGATTCAGATGCAGATTCAGAGCCAGTGCCGGCAGTTTGGAGATTCCATAACGAGACGCCAGTGGGGCCGAGTAGGCCCATAGCAGCTGATACAGCTGATAAAAACTACGAGAAGACGGTGATAGACTCTGGTGGACACTCAGGAACTGAAGGTCAAGTAGGATTTTTAGAGTTTCATTGGAATAGTGTTGAACTGAGGCTGTCAGTCTTTGTCTCAATTACTTAGAGAGATTTCAGTGCTAACCAAGGACAAGTGATTGCTTTGTACTTGTTTCTTATATGTACCAGCAATTAGATTTGGAGTAGCAAGTCCGAATAAATAGACTGAATCTTACTAAGGGGTTTATGGTCCAACACCTCACATAAGTATATGTGATAATAAACTTGATAGAAATTAACCAATCTTTTCTGCCTATTGCAATTCTCTAACCTGTTTTCAGGAAACTTGCTTCAAATCAAGGAGATTCTCTCCCTCTCATCTCCTGACACCAATTTATAACTAACCCATTGTCATTATCACACCGATTGCGCACCGCGGTTCGCTCTTACTTCATTCTGGTATAGTGAGGCTGTGCCAGACGCGACATAAGTAAATGGTGCCAGGTGTGGGGTAGTTTCGGAATTAGGTGGAGTTGTAAGGAAAGTAAGAGAACAAAGATTAGCAGTTGTGTCACTGAGTCTCACCGCAAGAAGAAGAAGCCTTTATGAGGAGCAGCGCTCAAGATTCGGAAGCAGAGCCAGAGCACCACAGAGCAGCGCAGAACATCGCAGACAACATCAAGACATCTGAAAAAGGCAAGCCACTTAGACAACTTAAATATAAGGTCCCTTGTCCTTGTATACAAAGACGTCCTCCAGTAGTGACAGAACAGGTACTAGTGCTAAAGATGCGTTAGTTCTTGTTCCTAAAATATTTGAAGGTAACAAAAGAGAATTGCAAGAGTTCATTGAAAACGTGAATGCTGCATTTGAAGTCGTAAAAACAGAGGATGCAAATTTATTGTTTCAATATGTCAAATCAAAAATAACTAGGGATGCGAGATCAAAATTATTAGAAGAGAGAACACAAATAATTGGCCTGAAATAAGAAGCAGTTTAGAGGAAAATTATGCAGACAAAAGAACTATTGACTTTTACGCGTGCAAAATGTTCCAAGCTAGACAGTCTCAGGGGGAACCAATTGCCTCTTGGGGAAATAGAATAGACGAGTTATCCAAATCGTTCAAGGTTGCCGTAACACGTGTAACAAATAAGGAACAATTAAAGGGTGCAATAGAACTGGTTTATCCTCTAGGCCATGTGTGTTTTATTCAAGGGTTAGTGAATGAAAGAATACAGATGATTGTACGCAGTCGAGGCGAAATCATTAATTTCAATGAGGCTGTAGAACTCACGCAACAAGAAGAAAGTGCAATCATGTCAATGAGAGAAAAGAATCAAAAGTCAAGGGAAATAAGCGGGCAGAATTATCAAAGACACCAACCAAAGCAGATGGAATATTACAATTGTGGTGAAGTGGGGCACATATCCAAGCACTGTAATAGAAATACCAAAATAAGATGGATGCAGACACGCAGCAGGGCAGAAGAAATCACTTAAATTTCAAAATTATTGTTACCATTGTGATGAACCACGGCATACGGATGCGAAATGTAATAAAACTATTATATGCGAAAAATGCCAGAGGCGTGGGCAAAAGGAGAAAGACTGTTGAAATCTTAAATGTTATCGGTGTAATAAGTATGGGCATTTAGCATTGCAATCTAGAGAGAATATAGAAAAGTTCCGATGAAAAGGGAGAGGAAACGGAACAGGTGGTATGGGCAGCAGTCACATGTAGCCACCGTTAAATGGCCCAAGGTGAGGGTAGCAGCTGCGAAGCCGAAAATGATGTAGTGATGCCTTATTGGAATGAACTGGGTAAAGAATTGATGCTTTTAATAGATACAGGAGCTCACATTAGTTTAATCAAAGAAGAAGTGATAGATAGTGGAATGCCGGTGAATAAGGACGAGGTATGGATGTTAATAGGAGTAACACAGGATACAATGAACACGTTGGGTAGACTGACGTTGAATTTACGAGTAGCTGGAAGGGTGTTAGGTGAGCATAGTTTCCATGTGTTAAGTAAAGACACAGATGAAACTTCCTGGCAGATTAAAACTGTGTGCCCGAGCGAGACTCGAACTCGGGACCTTTGCCTTTCGCGGGCAAGTGCTCTACCATCTGAGCTACCGAAGCACGACTCACGCCCGGTACTCACAGCTTTACTTCTGCCAATATCCGTCTCCTACCTTCCAAACTTTACAGAAGCTCTCCTGCGAACCTTGCAGAACTAGCACCCCTGAAAGAAAGGATATTGCGGAGACATGGCTTAGCCACAACCTGGGGGATGTTTCCAGAATGCGATTTTCACTCTGCAGCGGAGTGTGCGCTGATATGAAACTTCCTCGCAGATTAGAACTGTGTGCCCGACCGAGACTCGAACTCGGGACCTTTGCCATTCGCGGACAACTGCTCTACCATCTGAGCTACCGAAGCACGACTCACGCCCGGTACTCACAGCTATACTTCTGCCAGTATCCGTCTCCTACCTTCCAAACTTTACAGAAGCTCTCCTGCGAACCTTGCAGAACTAGCACACCTGAAAGAAAGGATATTGCGGAGACATGGCTTAGCCACAGCCTGGGGGATGTTTCCAGAATGAGATTTTCACTCTGCAGCGGAGTGTGCGCTGATATGAAACTTCCTGGCAGATTAGAACTGTGTGCCCGACTGAGACTTGAACTCGGGACCTTTGCCTTTCACGGGCAAGTGCTCTACCATCTGAGCTACCGAAGCACGACTCACGCTCGGTACTCACAGCTTTACTTCTGCCAGTATCCGTCTCCTACCTTCCAAACTTTACAGAAGCTCTCCTGCGAACCTTGCAGATGGTAGAGATGGTAGAGCACTTGCCCGCGAAAGGCAAAGGTCCCGAGTTCGAGTCTCAGTCGGGCACACAGTTCTAATCTGCCAGGAAGTTTCATATCAGCGCACACTCCGCTGCAGAGTGAAAATCTCATTCTGGAAACATCCCCCAGGCTGTGGCTAAGCCATGTCACCGCAATATCCTTTCTTTCAGGAGTGATAGTTCTGCAAGGTTCGCAGGAGAGCTTCTGTAAAGTTTGGAAGGTAGGAGACGGATACTGGCAGAAGTAAAGCTGTGAGTACCGGGCGTGAGTCGTGCTTCGGTAGCTCAGATGGTAGAGCACTTGCCCGCGAAAGGCAAAGGTCCCGAGTTCGAGTCTCGGTCGGGCACACAGTTTTAATCTGCCAGGAAGTTTCATATCAGCGCACACTCCGCTGCAGTGTGAAAATCTCTTTCTGGAAACATCCCCCAGGCTGTGGCTAAGCCGTGTCTCCCCAATATCCTTTCTTTCAGGAGTGCTAGTTCTGCAAGGTTTGCAGGAGAGCTTCTGTAAAGTTTGGAAGGTAGGAGACGGATACTGGCAGAAGTATAGCTGTGAGTACCGGGCGTGAGTCGTGCTTCGGTAGCTCAGATGGTAGAGCAGTTGTCCGCGAATGGCAAAGGTCCCGAGTTCGAGTCTCGGTCGGGCACACAGTTCTAATCTGCGAGGAAGTTTCATATCAGCGCACACTCCGCTGCAGAGTGAAAATCGCATTCTGGAAACATCCCCCAGGTTGTGGCTAAGCCATGTCTCCGCAATATCCTTTCTTTCAGGGGTGCTAGTTCTGCAAGGTTCGCAGGAGAGCTTCTGTAAAGTTTGGAAGGTAGGAGACGGATATTGGCAGAAGTAAAGCTGTGAGTACCGGGCGTGAGTCGTGCTTCGGTAGCTCAGATGGTAGAGCACTTGCCCGCGAAAGGCAAAGGTCCCGAGTTCGAGTCTCGGTCGGGCACACAGTTTTAATCTGCCAGGAAGTTTCATATCAGCGCACACTCCGCTGCAGAGTGAAAATCTCATTCTGGAAACATCCCCCAGGCTGTGGCTAAGCCATGTCTCCGCAATATCCTTTCTTTCAGGAGTGCTAGTTCTGCAAGGATCGCAGGAGAGCTTCTGTAAAGTTTGGAAGGTAGGAGACGGATACTGGCAGAAGTAAAGCTGTGAGTACCGGGCGTGAGTCGTGCTTCGGTAGCTCAGATGGTAGAGCACTTGCCCGCGAAAGGCAAAGGTCCCGAGTTCGAGTCTCGGTCGGGCACACAGTTCTAATCTGCCAGGAAGTTTCATATCAGCGCACACTCCGCTGCAGAGTGAAAATCTCATTCTAAAGACACAGATGTCCCGTATAGTGGTTTGGTAGGTAGAGATTTCCTACAAAAACAGCGAGCAGTCATTGATTATGGCGATAGCCGACTAGAAATAAATGGGAGGAGTATTCCGTTGACCACAGTTACCGAAGTGACGGAGGGAAACACGAAAGTTTCATGTACCAACGGGAGATTGGAAAGGCCATCAGAAAGATAAGAGTAAGCTGAACGAGTTACATGAAAGGAAATATTGGAACAGAGGGTTAAAGGGACAACGCGTTATCAGTAGTAGCAACGGACTGGTAGCACGGTCAAGTGAGGCAGGGTCAGACACGCTGACTCAAGGCCAGGCAAGGGAAGGTCGCGACTGCATGGAAACAATTGGTCCCAGACAAGAAAAGGTTATGAGAATCCGATTATTAGAAAGTAAGATGATTTCGGAAGGCGAAGAGATTATAGTACCGAAACAAGGAGTAATGAAAAGTGTATACATTCTGCAAGTTCTAGAACGAAATACACAAGGTACGTGTATTATTAGTGTGGTGAATACGAATATGTAGAGTTTGATGTTAGATCAGTGCGTTTAGTTAATGAACCCTTACACGAAGAAGCAGTACTAAGAAGAGTAACAGAAACGCCGGAACAGGCACCGGATTACAAGAATCATATAGCACAGGTCAGAGATGCTTTGCGAACAGAACACTTAAATGAGGAAGAAAAGTATGAGGTAGAGAAATTGTGTAGTGCATATTGTGATATATTTTACTTAAAAGGCGATAAATTATCATACACGGAGACAGTAAAGCATGTACTTCCACTATTGCCCTGGCATACAGACAAAGTTATAAATGTCAGACCATATCGTATACCAGAATCCCAGAAGGAGGTATTACGTGAGCAGATAGAAAAGATGTTGGCAGACGATAACATCATAGAAAGTCAAAGTCCGTAGAATGCTCCAGTATTGTTAGTTGAGAAAAAAGTAGATGCCAGTGGGAAACGAAAATATATGTTGGTGACTGATTATCGTAAGGTAAACGAGATTTCAATAGGAGAGGCGTTCCCAATCCCGAATATGTCGGAGATCGTAGACCAATTGGGGAAGGCTATACATTTTTTCAGTCTAGATTTCGCCAGTGGATACCACCAGATTTTAATGAATCCTCAGGACAGGGAGAAAACAGCATTTAGTGCAAATTATCCACACTATGAGTACAAGAGGATGCCTACGGGATTGAAAGGGGCACCTAGCACATTTCAAAGACTAATGAATGTTGCATTGTCAGGATTACAGGGAACGAAGTGTCTAGTATATTTAGACGGTATTATCTGCTATGGAAGTTCTTTAAGAGAACACAATGATAAATTGCGAGAGATTTTAGATCCACTTAGGGAACACCGGATGAAATTACAGCCAGACAAGTGTGAATTTCTGAGAAAGGAGATAATATTTTTGGGACATGAAATAACCGATAACGGCGTACAGCCAGACGAGCGAAATGTAGAAAAAGTAAAGAAATTCCCAGTACCGAAGATAAAGAAAGAATTAAAAGGGTACTTACGGTTAGCTGGATATTATCGCAAATTCATAAAAGATTTCAGTAGAATAGCAGCTCCCTTGCATAAATTACTAAAAGATAATGAGAAATATGAATGGGGAAGGCCACAACAAGAAGCGTATGAAACACTGAAAGAGAAGTTAATAAATCCTCAAATACTACAGTACCCTAATTTTGAAAAACCTTTTGTGATTACAACACATGCATCTGTAATAGGAATTAGTGCTGTTCTATCACAAGGCAAAGTTGGCAGCTACCTACCAATAGCATATGCATCTAGGTCACTGAATAAAGCAGATAAAAATTATTGAGCTACTGAGCTGGAATGTTTAGCAATAGTACGGGCAACAAAACAGTTTAGACCATATTTGTACGGAAGGAGACTGAAACTAGAAGAAAATTCATACGACATTATATACTAACCAGGCAGACTGAATGCTAACGCAGATGCATTTAATAGACAACCTCGACAAGATGAAGAGGCCCACGTAAAGGAAAATTCAGTCAGAGTGGTAACAGAGACTAACGAGTCAGATAAAGAACCAGCAGATCTAAGTGAGGAACAGAAAGCCGAAATATTGAAAGAAGTGCACGACAATCCATTTGGTGGACATCAAGGGATCCACCGACCGCTAGACAGGTTAGCAAGGTACCGTTAGTGGAAGGGAATGAAAAGAGATGTAGAAGAGTACATCAGGAAATGTGATAAATGTCAGCGAAATAAATTTACTAAGAGTAAGACCAAAATGCCATTGGTATTTACAGATACAGCAGAAACCACGTTTGACAAAAGTTATATGGACGTAATCGATTCATTAGATGTATCTGCTCAAGGCAACAGATATATTTTAACTAAATAAGAACTTCTCAAATCTACACTATCAAGTACGAAACATCTTGAAAATTTTGAATTGACTCATCAATATTTCCCGAATGGGTTCTCACAGGTACTATTATTTTATTGATCTCCCTCCCATCAAGAACTAACCTTACGTTGCCTCTAGGTTTTTGAACGATTAACAATAGGGAACAATATGGACTCGTTGATGGCTCAGTCAGGTCCCATTTTATCATTCTATTTATCTCCTTTTAAACAGATTGCTTTAATCGCCAGGGTATTGGACAGTTCGCGTAACAGTAAGTTTGATGTGGCTTTTCTTGCAGGTGGCAAATATACCCTCTGATAATTCCCGGTTTCTCATCTAAAATTTCATCTCTGATGAAGCTGCTGCCTTTGTTCTACGGTAAGTTGATTTGATTCACTGGCTTTAAGTATTGCTGTTTGATTGCTGTTGTGGTCTTCAGTCCTGATAGGGGTTTGATGCAGCTCTCCATGCTACTCTAATCTGTGCAAGCTTCTCCATCTCCCAGTGCCTACTGCAACCTACATCCTTCTGAATCTGATTAGTGTATTCATCTCTTGGTCTCCCTCTACGATTTTTACCCTCCACGCTGCCCTCCAATGCTAAATTGGTGATCCCTTGATGCCTCAGAACATGTCCTACCAATCGATCCCTTCTTCTAGTCAAGTTGTGCCACAAACTTCTCTTCTCCTCAATCTTATTCAATACCTCTTCATTAGTTATATGATATACCCATCTAATCTTCAGCACTCTTCTGTAGCACCACATTTGGAAAGCTTCTATTTTATTCTTGTCCAAACTAGTTATCGTCCATGTTTCACTTCCATACATGGCTACACTCCATACAAATACTTTCAGAAACGACTTTCTGACACTTAAATCTATACTCGATGTTAACAAATTTCTCTTCTTCAGAAACGCTTTCCTTGCCATTGCCAGTCTACATTTTATATCCTCTCTACTTCGACTATCGTCAGTTATTTTGCTCCCCAAATAGCAAAACTCCTTTACTACTTTAAGTGTCTCATTCCTAATCTAATACCCTCAGCATCTCCCGACTTAATTCGACTACATTCCATTATCCTCGTTTTGCTTTTGTTGATGTTCATCTTATATCCTCCTTTCAAGACGCTATCCATTCCGTTCAACTGCTCTTCTAAGTCCTTTGCTGTTTCTGACAGAATTACAATGTCATCGGCGAACCTCAAAGTATTTATTTCTTCTCCATGGATTTTAATACCTACTCCGAATTTTTCTTTTGTTTCCTTCACTGCTTGCTCAATATACATATTGAATAACATCGGGGAGAGGCTACAACCCTGTCTCACTCCCTTCCCAACCACTGCTTCCCTTTTATGCCCCTCAACTCTTATAACTGCCATTTGGTTTCTGTACAAATTGTAAATAGCCTTTAGTTCCCTGTATTTTACCCCTGCCACCTTCAGAATCTGAAAGAGAGTATTCCAGTCAACATTGTCAAAAGCTTTCTCTAAGTCTACAAATGCTAGAAACGTAGGTTAGCCATTCCTTAGTTTAGCTTCCAAGATTAGTCGTAGGGTCAGTATTGCCTCACATGTTCCAATATTTCTACAGAATCCAAACTGGTCTTCCCCGAGGTCGGCTTCTACTAGTTTTTCCATTCGTCTATAGAGAATTCGCGTTAGTATTTTGCAGCCGTGACTTATTAAACTGACAGTTCGGTAATTTTCACATTTGTCAACACCTGCTTTCTTTGGGATTGGAATTATTATACTCTTCTTGAAGTCTGAGGGTATTTCGCCTGTCTCATACATCTTGCTCACCAGATGGTAGAGTTTTGTCAGGACTGGCTCTTCCAACGCCGTCAGTAGTTCCAATGGAATGTTGTCTACTCCGGAGGCCTTGTTTCGACTCAGGTCTTTCAGTGTCCTGCCAAACTCTTCACGCAGTATCGTATCGCCCATTTCATCTTCATCTACATCCTCTTCCATTTCCATAATATTGTCCTCAAGTACATCGCCCTTGTATAGACCCTCTATATACTCCTTCCACCTTTCTGCTTTCCCTTCTTTGCTTAGAACTGGGTTTCCATCTGAGCTCTTGATATTCATACAAGTGGTTCTCTTTTCTCCAAAGGTCTTTTTACTTTTCCTGTAGGCAATATCTATCTTACCCTAGTGAGATAAGCCTCTACATCCTTACTTTTGTCCTCTAGCCATCCCTGCTTAGCCATTTTGCATCTCCTGTCGACCTCATTTTTGAGACGTTTGTATTCCTTTTTGCCTGCTTCATTTACTGAATTTTTGTATTTTCTCCTTTCATCAATTAAATTCAATATTTCTTCTGTTACCCAATGATTTTTACTAGCCCTCATCTTTTTACCTACTTGATCCTCTGCTGCCTTCACTACTACATCTTTCAAAGCTACCCATTCTTCTTCTACTGAATTTCTTACCCCCATTTCTGTCAATTGTTCCCTTATGCTCTCCCTGAAACTCTGTACAACCTCTGGTTTAGTCAGTTTATGCAGGTCCCATCTCCTTAAATTCCCACCTTTTTGCAGTTTCTTCGGTTTTAATCTGCTACTGTTCGACTAAAGCCTTCATTTTACATTGAACTATTTTTTTAAAAATCCTTCCAACCTACCGTTTATAGTATCAATTAATTGAATGGTGGCTCCGCGACAATACTTTTTATGCACCGTCTCCTTTCTGTTTAAGTCCAGTAATATCTCTCCTCCATTTATTCTAAATTTAACTTTCTCTTCCGAAAAATTAATCTTACCATCATTCTTCTGCATACTCCCAATACCAAGAATACAATCCACTAACAACTTTTCTACTACAAGCAACGTGCATCTTATTGCTACATTTCCCATTTTCATCTCCACTTGGGTTTGTACTTTGACATTGGGAGAGGGTGCTCCTACAGCTCCGATGATTTTACAGTTTTGTACAGTTAAAATTGGTACCTTCCTCTTCTTAACAATTCTCCTAAAAAGATCGCCTGAGATGACATTGGCGGAAGCGGCGGTGTCTAGTATTACATTCGTTGGATTCTCCTCTATTTCGACAAATACCTCCGATACAGGAACACTCAATCTTTCATTCTGACAGTTAATAGCTCACCGTCAATATATTGTAACATTTCCACTTACACTGACTCGCCCCTAACAGATCCCCTGACCGCTTCTCCGTGGCACGATGCGGTCACGGTTAGTTTGACTGATTTGTATTACGATTGCTATTTGTATCGTCAATTATTTCAGTAATGGTCTGTGGTTGTGGTGAGTCGTGATTCCCTTGTCTGTTGAGGTGAATTTGGTCGATATTGCCTCGATTGGTTCGAGTAGTTATTGTTATTATTCTGCGGCTGTTGGTAGAACTGTCTTGCATTCCCATACATATGATTAAAACGATTAAAATTTCTATTGTTCCTGAAACTGCCCCTCGAGGCACTGTTATTGAAATTTCTATTATAATAGTAATTGTTGTTTCCATTTAATCCGTTTCTAAGTCTTCACGGATAAGATGGTTGGTCATGATTATTATTACTGCTACTATTATTGCCATTTCCTTTCCTGGTGTAGCTCGGATTTGCTTAAATCGGTCTTATTTGCTGGAACATTTCTCTTGACCTTTGATCGTCGTCTTCAGTTAAACTAATGTCATCAAGAGTGGTCATAAACGATTCTAGGTCCTTATCATTTATGTACAAAAGCTGATTCCTTATATTAGTGGGTAATCTGGCTTTACATATTCTATGTCGGGTACAGGAATTGGTACGTCCCAGTATAATGATTTGTTAATATATTTCTCAAAATATTTCTTTGGGGATCCTCTAGAGAATGAGAAAGGCTCAGGATATAACACTTCCCGCCTTAGTCTTTCTTGTATTCCAGCAGACCAGTATTTTGATAGAAAAGCCTGCTCAAATTCATTATATGCTTTACAGGACGATATTTGCTCAGATGCCTACAATGCTCCTGATCCTTAAATATATCCTGACACAAAACTAATCTTTTTCCATTCTGTCCAAGATCGTGGAAATAGACTTCTAAAGCTTCTAATTAAAACTACAGGATGAACATTCCTTTTATCAGGATTAAAGATTTGAAATTGTCTTTGTTTAATCATTTTTTCCTCTATCGCACTACGATTCCAAAAATCATTCTGTTCAAAATCTTCACGGTGGCAATCTGGTCGATCAGCTCTAACCTGTGACGTCATACTTCTGTCTGCGTCTGACCTTGACGTTGACGGAATGTCACGCATAGAATGAGAATTTTGTTTCTTGTTTCGCGCCGTTTCCAAATCCTCCTGCGAGAGATTTAACGATCTTTCAATATTCTCCTTCCAACGCAAAATTTCCTTACCAAGTTGGTCACGGACTTCCTTCAACCGTTTGTTAAAGAAATTCTCTTAGGAACTATCAGAAATCGACTGCAAAGCTACTTTCACTGTTTCTTCGATCTTTTCAGAAGAAAAATTGTGCCTTTCTAATGTTATTTCCGAAAATTTTCCGGTAGGTACATTGATTCTATGTTCAACATTCGTATGGTTTTCCTTGACTTCGTCGAACTGCTTCTTTAGATTGTCTTGTGATTCTATTATTTCAGGTATCATAGCTACGGCACACTGCATGTCCTCTTGTGCTTGTGTTAATTGAGGAACAAGTTCGATTTGTTTTTGTATCGTGTCTGTCTTGACAGATACATATTCGGTTAGTTCCGCCTTTAATTTACTGGTAGTTTCTTGACATTGCTGACGGACCTGCTCAATTTGAGCAATGAGATTTTGTTCGGTTCTTTCTACCTGTTCTTTTATTTCTTGTGTCTTGGTATTTAACTTGTGATCTAGTTCATTAAGGGGAGACGGTGGCAGTCTTGCACTGATATTTTTGCAAATCCATATCTTTGCCATTTTTTGTTCAATCTCATTGAAATTTTGCACACTTATGTATAGATATCTAATATGGTTTTTAAAGAAAATTCAGAATTTTTAATATCAATCTAATGCAGTGAGATAATTTTGAATTTTTTATTGCATTATTATTTTAAGGTACACTTTTTCATAATTTCGAGGCAAATTTGGCAAATTTTTTTAATGGTAAAATAATCTACACTAATAGGCTTACAATTAAGTGCAGTAACTTTTTGGTAAATTAATGCTATTATTTCCCGTGATATTTTGGATTCGAACATTTTTTACAAGCAAACTTTTCAATGTATTATCAACCACAAAACTGCATATAATATCTCAATTAAAACTTTGTTCCAATATTGCTTCAAAGTAAAAGAACAGGTATGCTAAATTTCATTGCAATTCATCCAGTAGTTTCTGATATGTGTTCCTGAAAGCAGAAAACCTTAATTCGCAGAAAAATCATTTTAAAGTTTGGATGAAATGTTAAAAAAAAATCTATCATACCTTAGCTAAAACTGCCCATATCCATATTCCATTTCTTCCACATCATCCTCTACAGCTCTTTTAGCTTCGCTGCTTCTTTGTCTAGAAATTTTTTGTATGTGATTCTTTGCTTATCGATGATCTGTAGTACCTGCTCAGTGAAGACTCCAGGTATAAAGCCCAACTTGCTGAGGATGTGAAGTCTTGCACATTCCCATCATTAAACACTCCTGTAACTTCCAAAGCAGAAATCTTCACCACCAAATTGGAAACAAACACAGTCTTTGGACATCTTTTACAAATAAGACCATTGGAACTTTCATTTGGGTTCTGTGTTTTCCCATGCAGACTTTTTTCTAGATGTTCTGGTGAAGCCAGTGCTCTATAAGTTGGTTTAATGGCCATTGAAACCTCAAAAGGATGGTTATTTTTATGGGTATAAGCTTCCCAGCTTTCCTTACTTTTCAAAAATTTGCACCATTCTTAGAACAGAGGCCATGTTGAGGTGTAGTGTATGTAGTGTCTGTCGACAACTAATGAAACCAAGTGGCCCATACTGCGTTCCTCATACTGTCCAAGCTTGTAAGGTTACTTCTAATTGCAGCACTATAATAGACTTGTAGGCTGTCAATCCTCTTCTTTGTTAGTCTGTTTATATCTCCCAGTGGCTTCCCATCCCCTAGTACGTTGCCTTTGTCTGCAACAAGTCTTTGGAGTCGTCCACCCATCCTCTTCTGAATATGGCCTAAGCACTCCAGTTTCTCAATAGGGCAATCTCTTCCATAGGGCTGATTTTCAACTACATTCTTGAAAGCACTAGAATCTCCATCCCCTAAATACTGTACGTCTCTTACTCCATACTTTTGCAAAGATCTATGGAAAATGAATTTCATACCTGCAGCTTCCATCCCACCACTGGAGCCTGCATAATTTCTGCTACAAAAAGCTTTATGGGCTTCTTGCCATTCTGTTCCTTTACCTGCATCAATATATTTCTTGTGCAAGGAACATGCAGAACAATATTTAGACATCACCTCTAAGTCTAATACTTTTTTCTGTGTCGACACTAAAGATTGTTGAAACTCCATGCCCCCTCTTCATCCAGGAACTGTCACAGGAAACTGCTACATCGTAGCTATTAGTTGCTTCACAATTTTCTTGAATTGCCCTCAGGACTGCCATTTTCATGCTCTCTTCACTTCTGCAAGTTCATTGAGGAAAGCAGTATTCGTTGCAGAAAATTTTATGGGTGGACCAGGTATGTTCATAATACCACATAAAAGGTTTCCACCATCTCTTCCAACCCTAAACATCTTAGTCCATAAGCAAATCTGATATTGGCTTCATAGATTCTATTACTCACCTTTGATGACTTAAATGGTCTGTCAGCATCACAGTTTCGACACAAAATGTGCGATGTGCAAACCAGACCTCCTCTCTTTCCATCATCCACCAGCTTCCATCATCCACCAGCTTCCTCCAGAAGCAGAGCACTTGCAGGCTTTTCTAAGTGCTACTGCCACCATTTCCAGATCCACAATTCTGAAACCTGTATTTCTGTGATGCTTTGTTTCTTCTGACACAATCCCTATCCCATGTTTTATTTTAGAAGCACTTTGAGACAAGCTAATGTTTGCATCTGCAGTCCCGACCCTAACCTCAATGTCAGTTTTTCGCTTTATATTGGAAATACGGGACTTACTATATTTTTTTAAATACTTTACCAGGCCTAGGCATTGTAAAAAGGGATCAACAGATTCAGCCTGGCACAAAGAATGGCACAATAAATCAAGCATCGCTCGAATTCCATTGAACAGCACAAAACTTGTTTACAACACTACACAGCCTTCTATACCACACTGATTGAACTAATGATGGGGAGCTCGTGAATGAGTCTTTCAAATGAACGCTTCACTCCAGTGAAGTGTGAACTAACCACTCAATTTCAATGAACTGGTACTTCAAACTCTTCACAGATAGCACACTCCTAATTTTTTTCTAGTTCACTCACTCTCGTCCCCTCTCCCTCCCCCACTACATCGGCGCTACGTCACTCATTCTCCCTTCACTTCAATCCTCCCTCTACTCGCTCTACGCTGTAAGAGAGTAAAACGTTGCTTGCAAATTACTGTATAGTTCGGCCATCTGTTGCTAAAATTATGAAGTATTACAAAGCTTTATTGTGCGAGCGAGGCGAAGTGAGTGTAGCCGCGTCTACTTCGCCAGGCTTCTGTGCTTCATGAATGAACTACTTAATTCGAACACTTCACGGCAAAGAGTGAAATGAATGAAGTAGTCCACAGGAATGAACGAGCTCGACCCATCTCTAGATTGAACCAGAAAATGGCTCCACAGCCTTCTTTACAACACTGCTGTTATGTATACAAAAAGTCACAGCTTTCTAAAGCTATATTTTCTAGGTTAACAGGTAAAAATTCGGCAATAAATTTTTTCCTCAGTTTGGTACATTGGAAAGCGGGCTTGTCGCATTACACTGCTTAGGGTTTTAATTTTTTCATGCCATCTGTAGTTCGAATTTCAAGGAAACAATTTGGGATAATAATTTCAATTATATATACTATCAAACAAGCAAATAAAAATAATTTGTAAATTTCTCATTATTTCTGCTACCGTCTCCCCTTAAAGCTTTCTCGTAATTGATTCCGTAATTCGGTTTGCCCTTCTGCTGAGAGGGATAGCTGATGCATAGTCACAATTAACGGGTCCACAACATTTTTATCTGGTGTCGTACAAACATTGTCTGAACCAGCAGCGTTTTCTATATTGTTACCGCAATCCACAACAGTCTCAGAATTGCTCTGTGTGGCCTCTACTTCGGCGCAAACAGATGAAGGCTGTTGCACGTCTTGTTGCTGATGCATGGGCATTTTATATGCAGCTCTAGTTAAGCTGGCTTTAAGTATTGCTGTTTGATTGTTGTTGTGGTCTTCAGTCCTGAGACTGGTTTGATGCAGCTCTCCATGCTACTCTATCCTGTGCAAGCTTCTTCATCTCTCAGTACCTGCTGCAGCCTACACCCTTCTGAATCTGCTAAGTGTATTCATCTCTTGGTCGCCCTTTACAATTTTTACCCTCTACACTGCCCTCTAACACTAAATTGGTGATCCTTTGGTGCCTCAGAACATGTCCTACCAACCGATCCCTTCTTCTGGTCAAGTTGTGCCACAAACTCCTCCCCAATGCTATTCAATACCTCCTCATTAGTTATGTGATCTACCCATCTAATCTTCAGCATTCTTCTGTATCACCACATTTCGAACAGTTTAGACAAGAAGAGAACAGTTTATTTTTCGTCCATGTTTCACTTCCATACATGGCTACACTCCATACAAATATTTTCAGAAACGACTTACTGTTACTTAAATCTATACTCTATGTTAACAAATTCCTCTTCTTCAGAAACGCTTTCCTTGCCATTGCCAGTCTACATTTTATATCCTCTCTACTTCGACCATGATCAGTTATTTTTCTCCCTTAATAGCAAAACTCCTTTACTACTTTAAGTGTCTCATTTCCTAGTCTAATTCCCTCAGCATCACCCAACTTAATTCGACTATATTCCATTATTTTTGTTTTGCTTTTGTTGATGTTCATCTTATACCCTCCTTTCAAGACACTGACCATTCTGTTCATCTGCTCTTCCAAGTCCTTTGGAATTTCAATGTCATCGGCGAACCTCAGAGTTTTTATTTCTTCTCCATGGATTTTAATACCTACTCCGAACTTTTCTTTTGTTTCCTTTACTGCTTGCTCAATTTACAGATTGAATAACATATCTTGTTAATACCATGAAATAATTATCTATCACAGTTTGTAAATCACTGAATATTGTTTCATTATTGTCTTAACTAAGTTTAACGTTCATATTAATTTACTGTCATAGTCAAGTTTAATGCTCACACACAAAATAAGTCACACAATATTAAAATTCTACAAGCTAACCACTCTCTGAAAAACTTCTTTCGAAGATACTTCAAATTCTATTTTAAATACAAAATTAAAAATTGTCCTTGTTCTGGCCTTTATCTGGACTGCACTTCTTGTCGAGTAGGTGAAACTTTTCCCATCGGTAACCTTTACTGTTAGCACAGGATATCTCTGCAGCTTAGTTCCAGCTCGTGCTCGTAGTTTATCATGAAACAGAAAATACACACCTGGAAATTGAAATAAGAACACCGTGAATTCATTGTCCCAGGAAGGGGAAACTTTATTGACACATTCCTGGGGTCAGATACATCACATGATCACACTGACAGAACCACAGGCACATAGACACAAGCAACAGAGTATGCACAATGTCGGCACTAGTACAGTGTATATCCACCTTTCGCAGCAATGCAGGCTGCTATTCTCCCATGGAGACGATCGTAGAGATGCTGGATGTAGTCCTGTGGAACGGCTTGCCATGCCATTTCCACCTGGCGCCTCAGTTGGACCAGCGTTCGTGGTGGACGTGCAGACCGCGTGAGACGACGCTTCATCCAGTCCCAAACATGCTCAATGGGGGACAGATCCGGAGATCTTGCTGGCCAGGGTAGTTGACTTACACCTTCTAGAGCACGTTGGGTGGCACGGGATACATGCGGACGTGCATTGTCCTGTTGGAACAGCAAGTTCCCTTGCCGGTCTAGGAATGGTAGAACGATGGGTTCGATGACGGTTTGGATGTACCGTGCACTATTCAGTGTCCCCTCGACGATCACCAGAGGTGTACGGCCAGTGTAGGAGATCGCTCCCCACACCATGATGCCGGGTGATGGCCCTGTGTGCCTCGGTCGTATACAGTCCTGATTGTGGCGCTCACCTGCACGACGCCAAACACGCATACGACCATCATTGGCACCAAGGCAGAAGCGACTCTCATCGCTGAAGACGACACGTCTCCATTCGACCCTCCATTCACGCCTGTCGCGACACCACTGGAGGCGGGCTGCACGATGTTGGGGCGTGAGCGGAAGACGGCTTAACAGTGTGCGGGACCGTAGCCCAGCTTCATGGAAACGGTTGCGAATGGTCCTCGCCGATACCCTAGGAGCAACAGTGTCCCTAATTTGCTGGGAAGTGGCGGTGCGGTCCCCTACGGCACGGCGTAGGATCCTACGTCCTTGGCGTGCATCCGTGCGTCGCTGCGGTCGGGTCCTAGGTCGACGGGCTCGTGCACTTTCCGCTGACCACTGGCGACAACATCGATGTACTGTGGAGACCTCACGCCCCACGTGTTGAGCAATTCGGCGGTACGTCCACCCGGCCTCCCGCATGCCCACTATACGCCCTCGCTCAAAGTCCGCCAACTGCACATACGGTTCACGTCCACGCTGTAGCGGCAAGCTACCAGTGTTAAAGACTGCGATGGAGCTCCGTATGCCACGGCAAACTGGCTGACACTGACGGCGGCGGTGCACAAATGCTGCGCAGCTAGCGCCATTCGACGTCCAACACCGCGGTTCCTGGTGTGTCCGCTGTGCCGTGCGTGTGATCATTGCTTGTACAGCCCTCTCGCAGTGTCCGGAGCAATTATGGTGGGTCTGACACACCGGTGTCAATGTGTTCTTTTTTCCATTTCCAGGAGTGTACATGTATTATAGAACAATCCAAGAGACCCCTTCACACTGGCGCAAATATAATTTTTATTATTTTTTGTGTTTTATACTGCTTGCTGGTGAGGAGGAAGTTTAGTTATTAGTGTTTTATTAACGATCCCAGTCATAAGCAGCGATATCACAGTCATCACAGTCGCAGAGCTCTTGGATCTAATAATTGCAGGTTCGTTTCCAATTCATCAGAAATTCCCTTCTGATTACCAACGAAACGACACCTCCATGCAAATTTCCAATTAGAGAATATATATATATATAATTAAATTCTTACAGACCTTTTAAGTAAATTGTCAATTTATATTCTCTTGATTAGCATACAATATATTTCCAATCTCTTTCTTCCTGTAATGTCAATAGAAAAATTACAATTATTCAGTGCGACTATTTGGCAGGGAGAAGGTCCTAGAAGTCCTCTCAACACACACCAGAGAGAATATTACAAAGAGTAATTATGCGCTCATGGAATAGTAATTGTACTGCACTACTTTGCACATCGATTCTGCGAGTATATAGATGGTCAAATAGGAAACGCAATTCACTCATAGAACTGTTCATGGATAATTAGCAGAATATAGAGAGATATTACAGAGTATTGCTGTGCGATGTGGGATCCGCATCAGGTGGGACTGACGGATGACATCGAAAAAGTACAAAGAAGGGCAGCTCGTTTTGTATTGTCGCTAAATACGGGAGATAGTGCCACAGGAATGATACGTAAACTGGAGTGGCAATCATCAAAACAAAGGCGTTTTTCGTTGCAACGGGATCTTCTCATGAAATTTCAATCACCAGTTTTCTCCTCCAATTGCGAAAACATTCTGTTGGCACCCACCTACATAGGGAGAAATTATCATAACGATAAAATAAGAGAAATCAGGGCTCTCACAGAAAAACTTAAGTGCTCGTGTTTCTCGCGCGCCGTTCGAGAGTGGAACGATAGAGAGACAGGTTGAAGGTGGTTCATTGAACCCTCTGCCAGGCACTTTAGTGTGAATAGCAGAGTAATCACGTAGATGTAGATGTATATGCAATTCCCGTACATATTAGAGACTTGTGTTTCCTGTTGTCTTTCTTTGCATGTAAAGAGACTGAGCCTCAGCAAGACGTGCGCCCGCTGCAGCTTGTGCGCCGGCCGGTGTGACCGAGCGGTTCTAGTCGCTTCAGTCTGGAACCGAGCGACTGCTACGGTCGCAGGTTCGAATCCTGCCTCGGGTGTGGGTGTGTATGATGTCCTTAGCTAGGTTTAAGTAGTTCTACGTCCTAGGGGACTGATGACCTCAGATGGTAAGTCCCATAGTGCTCACAGCCGTCTGAACAGCTAGTGCAAACAACGTAATGTTTACTGTGATCCACGTTCACAGAAAAAAATAGGCTCTAAGTATTTAACTACGCCTTGTTGTTAAAGTCACACCAAAGAATCAAGTAATTTCATGGGTTATCATGTACAAATTTTCTGTGATCTGTTGTGTTAAGTGGGTGGAGGATAGATTGGCAGCAGCTACAATAATTATCAAATGTCAAGTCTCTCAGTTCATCTTTAACTCGCCCACAGGCGTTCGAGGTATACAGCCTAACTCACTAAGGCACAGGAAAAGACAGCTAAAATGTGCCTAAACAGAACATGGTATCTCTAGAATTTATTAAACAGGATGCGGATAGTAACGTAAGAGTGTAATGGGAAGCGTAGTTTATGACCAACTAGTTCATATATATCTACAGAACAACCCAGCAGAAAATCAGTCAAAATTCTGACACCCTACCGGTTGAAGAATGGAAACTGCAAAGTTCATAAAACTATCACACGAGCTTGTGCAGAGAAGCTGTAGAAATGCAGAAACTCGCCATCTGTTTCAACAAGAAAGAGGAAAGCCTTAAGGTAAACGGATCCTGGCTTCCCGTACTGCAGCGAACGATCGTCGCAGGTAGCAAGAGGATAACCGCACCGGAAATGACCGCGGTCACACAGTCTGCGGCCGCGAGCTTGGCTCCAGTTCACCGGTGTCCGGACATTTGCCACGATTTTACCTGCTCCGAAGGGTCGGGTCCCTTGTCTCCCCCTCCCCCCTCCTCCTCCTACTCCTCCTCACCTGCTTTCGAAGTTCCTAACATGACCGTCAGTATGGAAATTATTACAACGAACAAGGGCAGGCCTCCTGCTCATTACAAAGGTGATGCATATCTTAAACAGAGGGAATCTAAAGAAGGTGTTATTAGGTGAATGTGCTTACGCCGAAAAGCGGATAATGGCAAGGGAAAGCTGCTTTCGAGGAACGGAGAAGTGTTGAACGTACTAGAACATCTCTGTGGATCACCTCACGATGAGGCGCTGGAAGTGAGAAAGCAAGTGGAAAAGACGAAGAGAAGGCCTCGAGAAGAAATTACTCAGTTATCGGATATATACGCAAATGAAATGGGAAAGCTACACGATAACATTTATGACTTTGTTACAGTGATGCCTAATTCAGAATCTATGAAGAGAACCGTGCGTCGTCAATGGAGTCAAGAGCAGGGGAACCAACAGGAGCCCATGAACTCTTGTGAAATTGAGCTTCATGAAGATCTATTAAAAATGGGAGATGGCAGTAGTTTTCTTCTGGAAGACGATAGATTAGAGGTGAGAATAATGATTTTTAGTGGACGCAAAGGAAAATAAAGTTAACAAACATGTTCCCATTTTTTTATGGATGGAACATTTAAGAGATGCAGCAAGCAGTTTGCACAGATCTACACCCTACACGTAGACTTAGGAGGCCCAACTGAAGAAAAACATTCTTCCTACTGTATTTGCACTGCTCCCTAATAAGAAGAAAGACACATACACTCTTGGAAATGGAAAAAAGAACACATTGACACCGGTGTGTCAGACCCACCATACTTGCTCCGGACAGTGCGAGAGGGCTGTACAAGCAATGATCACACGCACGGCACAGCGGACACACCAGGAACCGCGGTGTTGGCCGTCGAATGGCGCTAGCTGCGCAGCATTTGTGCACCGCCGCCGTCAGTGTCAGCCAGTTTGCCGTGGCATACGGAGTTCCATCGCAGTCTTTAACACTGGTAGCATGCCGCGACAGCGTGGACGTGAACCGTATGTGCAGTTGACGGACTTTGAGCGAGGGCGTATAGTGGGCATGCGGGAGGCCGGGTGGATGTACCGCCGAATTGCTCAACACGTGGGGCGTGAGGTCTCCACAGTACATCGATGTTGTCGCCAGTGGTCGGCGGAAGGTGCACGTGCCCGTCGACCTAGGACCCGACCGCAGCGACGCACGGATACACGCCAAGGACGTAGGATCCTACACAGTGCCGTAGGGGACCGCACCGCCACTTCCCAGCAAATTAGGGACACTGTTGCTCCTGGGGTATCGGCGAGGACCATTCGCAACCGTCTCCATGAAGCTGGGCTACGGTCCCGCACACTGTTAGGCCGTCTTCCGCTCACGCCCCAACATCGTGCAGCCCGCCTCCAGTGGTGTCACGACAGGCGTGAATGGAGGGGCGAATGGAGACGTGTCGTCTTCAGCGATGAGAGTCGCTTCTGCCTTGGTGCCAATGATGGTCGTATGCGTGTTTGGCGCCGTGCAGGTGAGCGCCACAATCAGGACTGCATACGACCGAGGCACACAGGGCCAACATCCGGCATCATGGTGTGGGGAACGATCTCCTACACTGGCCGTACACCTCTGGTGATCGTCGAGGGGACACTGAATAGTGCACGGTACATCCAAACCGTCATCGAACCCATCGTTCTACCATTCCTAGACCGGCAAGGGAACTTGCTGTTCCAACAGGACAATGCACGTCCGCATGTATCCCGTGCCACCCAACGTGCTCTAGAAGGTGTAAGTCAACTACCCTGGCCAGCAAGATCTCCGGATCTGTCCCCCATTGAGCATGTTTGAGACTGGATGAAGCGTCGTCTCACGCGGTCTGCACGTCCACCACGAACGCTGGTCCAACTGAGGCGCCAGGTGGAAATGGCATGGCAAGCCGTTCCACAGGACTACATCCAGCATCTCTACGATCGTCTCCATGGGAGAATAGCAGCCTGCATTGCTGCGAAAGGTGGATATACACTGTACTAGTGCCGACATTGTGCATACTCTGTTGCTTGTGTCTATGTGCCTGTGGTTCTGTCAGTGTGATCATGTGATGTATCTGACCCCAGGAATGTGTCAATAAAGTTTCCCCTTCCTGGGACAATGAATTCACGGTGTTCTTATTTCAATTTCCAGGAGTGTATGTTCCTCTGTTTCGTCTGATAAAACAGGCAGTCTCTGAGTGGTGTCCTAAAGAAGTGAAGTGGACTTTGAGGCAGCTGCGATATCGGCCATTCGTCAAGTTTTTCCCACAACTGAAATAAATGGATTCTATTTCCATAGGAAGAAGAGTTCATCTAGAATAATTCGAATTCTCGGTCTAACTGAGGAGTACCGCTGTAACGAGGATTAAAGACTTTACGTCAGCATGTGTGCAGCGCTGGCAGTTGTAAAACCGGAGGACGTAAGCAATGGATGGATTGAGATTCATGCAGAAGCTCCTGATAACGGAAGGTTCTTTCCAATTTTTTGTCTACTTTGTGGATAACTGGCTAGAGAATGAGGATATCGCAATAGAAATGTACCCTCTAATCAACTATTTGATGGAGTGGTTGAAAAAGGAAGCAGAGCTCACAAACTGCATGTACATGAAATTGGAGATGAATCTTGAAGGTAAGAATGCGAAGTACTTGAAGCTGGACGACAGGATAGAGAAAATCGTACAGAATTATGAAGAGACTGAGAACATTAGGCCTTGCTTGAAAGCCATTGCCCATATTCAGAAACTGGACTAAAATACGTTAAAAATCATGTATTAAAAAACTATGAAGACCACAGAGTCCTCACAGATTACTGAGATAAAATGATTAAAACATTGAAGCAGCATTATAGGAGCTAATATTAAGTGGTAATTGTAAATAGAGTGTAAATTAGTTCAACGTGTTTAGGCTGATTTTACACACGCTAGAATGGTAAATGGTCGTTTATCATTTTGACGGTCCAAAGACTGTGCAAAGTGTGATGCGAATCAGCCTTTAAAGTAAAAATTAAAAAGTGTTTCAAGCCTCACGACAGTATTCCTATTGTTGTCCGGTTAAGATAACTTTTTTCTACCTTCCAATATTATGGCCATACTATTAAATAATTATGAGCTCTAAAATAATTTTCTGACGCTTCAGAATCGCAACTATCACCTAAAATATCATGGTTTGTTAAACTGATAGTATACGCTTTTGTAAAAGAAAATGAGAACTGAACATTTGAATTGCTACTAAAGTTGACATCCCAAAACTGATCTGATCGTAAGGTTGGCAATTTTGGCACCCCAAATATTTTTTATTTAAGTTTAGCTGCAAACATTTATAGTAGATGTAAATCTACTTAAGTAAATTTAGATATAGTCCTTTAAAAATTAAACTTTCTCACTACATTTCCTCTGTTATTGACAGTGTAATTTCAGTTGCTTTGCAACACCAGGGATATCTACTTCTAAATTATGTTTCCAGCTGTTCTCATTTCGGATTCTGGAATATTTACTTCGTCTTCTTTGGTGAAGAAATTTCGGAAAATGCATTTACTAACTACACTTTAATGGCACTGTCATCAGTAACATTACCGCCGCTGTCGCGCAGTAAAGGTACTTACTGAGCCTTTCCGCTGGTTTACTTAACATGGGACCAGTATCTCTTTGGTTTTTCCGCCACTTTTCTAGAGCGAGTTTCGTTGTGGAAACTATTAAATGCATCTCGCATTGAAATCCGCACCAAATTTCCAGCCTCAGTAAAACTCCACTGATCTTGGAGATTTTGCCTTCGTCTAAATTATACGTGCCTTTTGCGTTGCTCCTGCAACAGCTTTCTGTCGTGTTTTGTGTACCATGGGGGATCAGTTCCGTCTCTTATTAATTTATTTGGTATGAATATCTCGAATGCTGTTGATACTATTTCTTTGAACTTAAGCCACACATGGTCTCCATTTACATAGTTTGGAAGGATTGGAGACTATCTCGTAGAAAGACGTCACCCGAATTTTTAGCTGCTTTTATAAATAGATATATTTCGCGTTTAGTTTTGGTGAACTTGTTTGTTACGGAAGTGAGCCTCACTATGACTGCGTGTTCACTAGTCCCTGTATCCGTCGTGATGCTCAGGATTATTTGTGGCTATGAGGTCAAGAGTGTTTTCGTAACCATTTACAATTTGAATGGCCTCGTCAACTAATTGTAAAAATAATTTTTCAAAAAAGCATTTAGAAGAATTACGGAAGTTGTTTTCTATTTACAATAGGGTACATGTGTTTTTGTCAACATGTGGAAGGTAGACTGAAGTGACTGCCAACTATAATTGTATGAGTAGGGCACCTACTTGTGATGAGACTCAAGTTTTTTTGAATTGTTTAGCAACTGTTGCATCTGAGACAGGGGGTCAGTAAAAGGAGCCAGTTATTAATTTATTCCGGTTGTCTAATATAACCTCTGCCCATACTAATTCACAGGAACTATCTGCTTCAAAGTCGATTGTGAGCTTACATTATTTTTCCTTAAGTTGTCCTTCTTGTTTCTGTTGTAGTGCAGATAATTACAATTACGCTTTTCCCTCCAGAACCTAAGATGCTTTCTCTGTGACCCTGTAAATACCACAGCTAAACAATGTAGAAAAACGACGTACGTTACAAACTTAGCATTCTGTATTACTTCATTTCCTTTTTTCTAACATTTTAAAATTGTGCGTCGACTTTAGATGACATGTCAATCATTGTTGTTGTTGTTGTTGTTGTCTTCAGTCCTGAGACTGGTTTGATGCAGCTCTCCATGCTACTCTATCCTGTGCAAGCTGCTTCATCTCCCAGTACCTACTGCAACCTACATCCTTCTGAATCTGCTTAGTGTACTCATCTCTTGGTCTCCCTCTACGATTTTTACCCTCCACGCTGCCCTCCAACGCTAAATTTGTGATCCCTTGATGCCTCAAAACATGTCCTACCAACCGATCCCTTCTTCTAGTCAAGTTGTGCCACAAACTTCTCTTCTCCCCAATCCTATTCAATACCTCCTCATTAGTTACGTGATCTATCCACCTTATCTTCAGTATTCTTCTGTAGCACCACATTTCGAAAGTTTCTATTCTCTTCTTGTCCAAACTAGTTATCGTCCATGTTTCACTTCCATACATGGCTACACTCCAAACAAATACTTTCAGAAACGACTTCCTGATACATAAATCTATATTCGATGTTAACAAATTTCTCTTCTTCAGAAACGCTTTCCTTGCCAGTCTACATTTTATATCCTCTCTACTTCGAGCATCATCAGTTATTTTACTTCCTAAATAGCAAAACTCCTTTACTACTTTAAGTGTCTCATTTCCTAATCTAATTCCCTCAGCATCACCCGATTTAATTTGACTACATTCCATTATCCTCGTTTTGCTTTTGTTAATGTTCATCGTATATCCTCCTTTCAAGACACGGTCCATTCCGTTCAACTGCTCTTCCAAGTCCTTTGCCGTCTCTGACAGAATTACAATGTCTTCGGCGAACCTCAAAGTTTTTACTTCGTCTCCATGAACTTTAATACCTACTCCAAATTTTTCTTTTGTTTCCTTTACTGCTTGCTCAATATACAGATTGAATAACATCGGGGAGAGGCTACAACCCTGTATCACTCCTTTCCCAACCACTGCTTCCCTTTCATGCCCCTCGACTCTTATGACTGCCATCTGGTTTCTGTACAAATTATAAATAGCCTTTCGCTGCCTGTATTTTACCCCTGCCACCTTTAGAATTTGAAAAAGAGTATTCCAGTCAACATTGTCAAAAGCTTTCTCTAAGTCTACAAATGCTAGAAACGTAGGTTTGCCTTTTCTTAATCTTTCTTCTAAGATAAGTCGTAAGCTCAGTATTTCCTCACGTGTTCCAACATTTCGACGGAATCCAAACTGATCCTCCCCGAGGTCTGCATCTACCAGTTTTTCCATTCGTCTGTTGTAAAGAATTAGCGTTAGTATTTTGCAGCCGTGGCTTATTAAACTGATAGTTCGGTAATTTTCACATCTGTCAGCACCTGCTTTCTTTGGGATTGGAATTATTATATTTTTCTTGAAGTCTGAGGGTATTTCGCCTGTCTCATACATCTTGCTCACCAGCTGGTAGAGTTTTGTCAGGACTGGTTGTCCCAAGGCCGTCAGTAGTTCTAATGGAATGTTGTCTACTCCGGGGGCCTTGTTTCGACTCAGGTCTTTCAGTGCTCTGTCAAACTGTTCACGCAGTATCGTATCTCCCATTTCGTCTTCATCTTCATCTACATCCTCTTCCATTTCCATAATATTGTCCTCAAGTACATCGCCCTTGTATAAACCTTCTATATACTCCTTCCACCTTTCTGCCTTCCCTTCTTTGCTTAGAACTGGGCTGCCATCTGAGCTATTGATATTCATACACGTGGTTCTCTTCTCTCCAAAGGTCTCTTTAATTTTCCTGTAGGCAGTATCTATCTTACCCCTAGTGAGATAAGCCTCTACATCCTTACATTTGTCCTCTAGCCATCCCTGTTTAGCCATTTTGCACTTCCTGTCGATCTCATTTTTGAGACGTTTGTATTCCTTTTTGCCTGCTTCATTTACTGCATTTTTATATTTTCTCCTTTCATCAATTAAATTCAATATTTCTTCTGTTACCCAAGGATTTCTAGCAGCCCTCGTCTTTGTACCTACTTTATCCTCTGCTGCCTTCACTACTACATCCCTCAGAGCTACCCATTCTTCTTCTACTGTATTTCTTTCCCCTATTCCTGTCAATTGTTCCCTTATGCTCTCTCTGAAACTCTGTACAACCTCTGGTTCTTTCAGTTTATCCAGGTCCCATCTCCTTAATTTCCCACATTTTTGCAGTTTCTTCAGTTTTAGTCTACAGGTCATAACCAATAGATTGTGGTCAGAGTCCACATCTGCCCCTGGAAATGTCTTATAGTTTAAAACCTGGTTCCTAAACCTCTGTCTTACCATTATATAATCTATGTGATACCTTTTAGTATCTCCAGGGTTCTTCCACGTATACAACCTTCTTTCATGATTCTTAAACCAAGTGTTAGCTATGATTAAGTTGTGCTCTGTGCAAAATTCTACTAGGCGGCTTCCTCTTTCATTTCTTAGCCCCAATCCATATTCACCTACTATGTTTCCTTCTCTCCCTTTTCCTACACTCGAATTCCAGTCACCCATTACTATTAAATTTTCGTCTCCCTTCACTATCTGAATAATTTCTTTTATTTTATCGTACATTTCTTCAATTTCTTCATCATCTGCAGAGCTAGTTGGCATATAAACTTGTACTACTGTAGTAGGTGTGGGCTTCGTATCTATCTTGGTCACAATAATGCGTTCACTATGCTGTTTGTAGTAGCTTACCCGCATTCCTATTTTCCTATTCATTATTAAACCTACTCCTGCATTACCCCTATTTGATTTTGTGTTTATAACCCTGTAGTCACCTGACCGGAAGTCTTGTTCCTCCTGCCACCGAACTTCACTAATTCCCACTATATCTAACTTTAACCTATCCATTTCCCTTTTTAAATTTTCTATCCTACCTGCCCGATTAAGGGATCTGACATTCCACGCTCCGATCCGTAGAACGCCAGTTTTCTTTCTCCTGATAACTACGTCCTCTTGAGTAGTCCCCGCCCGGAGATCCGAATGGGGGACTATTTTACCTCCGGAATATTTTACCCAAGAGGATGCCATCATCATTTAATCATACAGTAAAGCTGCATGTCCTCGGGAAAAATTACGGCTGTAGTTTCCCCTTGCTTTCAGCCGTTCGCAGTACCAGCACAGCAAGGCCGTTTTGGTTAATGTTGCAAGGACAGATCAGTCAATCATCCAGATTGTTAACCCTGCAACTACTGAAAAGGCTGCTGCCCCTCTTCAGGAACCACACGTTTGTCTGGCCTCTCAACAGATACCCCTCCGTTGTGGTTGCACCTACGGTACGGCCATCTGTATCGCTGAGGCACGCAAGCCTCCCCACCAACGGCAAGGTCCATGGTTCATGGGGGGAAGAGGAATGTCAGTCATAGATGTTCTTATCTCTATTTAGTGAAAGTGTTTTCAGTTATGTTTTGAACATTGTCCCGCTAGTCTTTATTAACTCATGTTTTTAGAGAGTAAATTAATATGGAGTATGTCGTTCTGCTTTACAAATATTCACATACCCATTTATTCTTTCCCTGTTGTCTTTTGGGCAGGCAGTTGTAGTAATTAAAGTAGGCACAAATGCAGTGATCGAAAAGAAATGATTAGCGTACATTCGCATTCTGGTTACATCGTTCCTTTCTTGTTGCTCCCACGCTGATGGACTGTTTCTGTAGCAATCAGTAAGCGTGGAAGGAAGCTACCCTAAAAACAGAGGGATCTATATTTATACTTGGGAGAACTAATTACATACTGACATAATCGTCGATATTGCTTTCGTTTCCCAAAACTTATAAATATTTCGATTTCGGAAAAGAAGCTCTGTATTTGGCCAAGATGTCGAAGAAGAAGGTCCCTTGCGTACTGGTTGTATCGAGTAAGATGTGGAGACGGCGGTTTGAAAGCGGACAGAAGAAGCACAAGGAAGGGCGTCCCTTACCTGAGGGATCGTTACCTGGAGAAGGGGCAAGTGTGGCAAATCTCCGGCGTGGCAAATGTCTGGCGTGGCAAATGTCCGGCATTCCAGTTCACCACCGGCAATGGAGGGTGAAGCTTTGACAATGCCGGCCACTCATGCTGGAGAAACGTCAGTAAAATCATTAAATGAACGTCCGCCGAAGAATCCGAGACAGAAGCCAATAGGCAGTTTGTCAACAAGTGGCCACCAAAGCCTTAACAATTTTGTAGTTCATAAAACGTTGGCTAGCCTTAAAACAGAAACGCTTTTAAAAGTCCGCACTGCGTTATTGCTCCCATGGTGCTTCTATAGCGCGGAAAGGAATGCATACGAAAATATTCAGAGTACCACAATTTAACTTGTCTAATCAAAATTTTGTCTAAAGTTCCCACTCCATGTAACTGTTCAAAGTGCGTGAAAGTTAAACCTCACCAGCATGGTTCGCACTACAAAATGTGTGTGAGTGTCTATCTGGAGCAGGCCTCTAGGAACATATTCAGAAGTTCGCTGTAAAATTTTCAAAATACTTTCACAATAGATTGTTGGCCGGCCGAAAATATTGCACGTCTGTAACTCTGTAACCGACCGCCGATCAGAGACTCAGACGAGCAGGACTGGGCGCGACTTCGCTGCCGACGGACCATTGTGTTCCCCGGCATCGCATCTTCACTGGGATTTCCTCTTCTGTGCTATTTCTGGAGGTTAATCTGTGTGGTTACTCCTTCGATTCGTTTTCCTTTTCATTATAGTTGCTTCATTTTTGTTTTGTCTCCTAGATGATCCCGTTTTCTTCATGTCCTCCCATGCTTAAGTTGGGGTTCTCAGGTAGCAGGTACGCCCATCTGCATATATATATATACATGGCCATTAAAATTGCTACACCAAGAAGAAATGCAGGTGATAAACGGGTATTCATTGGACAAATGTATTATACAAGAACTGATATGTGATTACATTTTCACGCAGTTTGGGGGCATATATCCTGAGAAATCAGTACCAAGAACAACCACCTCAGGCCTAATAAAGGCTTTCATACGCCCTGGCATTGAGTCAGAGCTTGGATGACGTGTATAGGTACAGCTGCCCCTACAGCTTCAACACGATACCACGGTTCATCAAGAGTAGTGACTGGCGTATTGTGACGAGCCAGTTGCTCGGCCACCATTGACCAGACGTTTTCAGTTGGTGAGAGATCTAGAGAATGTGCTGGCCAGGGCAGCAGTCGAACGTTTTCTGTATCCAGAAAGGCCCGTACAAGATCTGCAACATGCGGTTGTGCATGATCCTGCTAAAATTTAGGGTTTCGCAGGGATCGAATGAAGGGTACAGCCACGGGTCGTAACACACCTGAAATGTAACGTCAACTGTTAAAAGAGCCGCCAATGCGAACAAGAGATGACGGAGACGTATAACCAATGGCACCCCATGCCATCACGCCGGGTGATACGCCAGTATGGTGATGACGAATACATGCTTCCAATGTGCGTTCACCGCCATATCGCCAAACACGGATGCGACCATCATGATGCTGTAAACAGAACCTGGATTCATCCGAAAAAATGACGTTTTGCCATTCGTTCACCCAGGTTCGTTTTTGAGTACACCATCGCAGGCACTCCTGTCTGTGATGCAGCGTCAAGGGTAACCGCAGCCATGGCTTACGAGCTGACAGTCCATGCTGCTGCAAACGTCGTCGAACTGTTCGTGCGGATGGTTGTTGTATTGGCTGCACGATCCGTTACAGCCATACTGATAAGATGCCTGTCATCTCGGCTGCTAGTGACAAGAGGCTGTTGGGATCCAACACGGCGTTCCGTATTACCCTCCTGAACCCACTGATTCCATATTGTGCTAACAGTCATTGGATCTCGACCAACGCGAGCAGCAATGTCGCGATACGATAAACCTCAATCGCGCTGGCTTCAATCCGACCTTTATCAAAGTCGGAAACGTGATGGTACGCATTTCTCCTCCTTACACGAGGCATCAACGTTTCACCAGGCAACGCCGGCCAGCTGCTGTTTGTGTATGAGAAATCTGTTGGAAAGTTTCCTCATGTCAGCACGTTGTGGGTGTCGCCACCGGCGCCAACCTTGTGTGAATGCTCTGAAAAGCTAATCATTTCCATATCACAGCATCTTCTTCCTGTAGGTTAAATTTCGCGTCTGTAGCACGAAATCTTCGTGGTGTAGCAAATTTAATGGCCAGAGTCTGGATCTTCGCGTTTTGCGAGACCTGCGTTTATCTGTAGGAAGATGTCATAATCTCGCGGAAACGTTCACGAAGAAGACGTGGAGCACTAACAATTCGGTATACGTTCTCTGAAGGCAGACCGCAACCCACATGCAACGCTGCCCTCATCGCTTGGTTTGCAGCCTCTTGGCGCGCTCTGCGGCGTACGCGAGTAGAGGGCGGATGGGCGGTTGGTACCGTACGACGGCGCAGTGGGACGCGGTGTCGAGCTTAGGCTCTGCATCGAGAACAGGCTGACGAGTTTTCCGTGAACCTTTCTCGGGATGCCGGCGATTTGTTGTCGCCGCGTCAGACGCTTGTCCAACGTGGCACAAAGGAGAAGCATCGTACCGCCTCAGGGAACTGCACAAGCCGCCAATGCTAATCTGTGAAGGTCCGCACGTACTCATCGATGACTGATCTCCCATGCTCTCCGCAGTACAAAGCGTATCTTCCTGTCTATAAAACTGTAGCCGTGGAACTTCTCTAAGTGGGAAATTTGTTTCTAAGACTTTGTTCAATAATTCCAATGGCGGGCTTTATCGATCTCAATGACCTCAAAGTTGCAACAGATGCCAGATTTGAATCGCTTTAAATAGTGGCATTAATAATTTTGATCGCCTACTAAAACCGATGCTATACTACGTACAATGATATGATCGAAAAGGAGAACAACTATGAATAACTGAAAAGCAAATACTCTGAGCACGAAACGCATTAACCTCGTATCATGCAGACCTGTCTGTGCTATCGGGTGGTTTTTAATGGGGTGGGTGATAGATTCTGGGCGGTTAACGGCCGCTATCGTACCTCAATCTCTCAAGAGACTTTATGTTTCGAGAGGTCCGAATGTACTCCAGAGTGGGACTCCGCTTGTTTTACGGAGCTGAGGACAGACAGAGTATGGACTACTATTCCTTGTATCATGTGACCTACCTTGTAAATCATCATGTTGAACAGTGAACTGTTTTGAGCTGGTTAATATTTCATGTCCCGTGATTACGAAATGGACTTCGTTTTTGCGTATCTGTTTAGTTTGCGGATTTTTCTACCATTCTCATTACGTTCTCAACGTAACTTTACGATATTTGTGAAGGGTATTTTCTGTCTGTATTTTAAATGAATGTCGTAGGACCACTTACCATTTATTTGAGATGTTCTTTCTTGAATAAACGTTGTTCAACGTAATTCTCTGTCACCTACATCAATTACAGATTTTAGAATAGAACCCTTGTTATTAAATTATTCATAACCTATAACTTTTATTTTGTATTTTATTAATTCGCAATTGCCAAAGCATAGACTGTTTGACAGCACGTTATTATTTGCAGCGAGTTGGCTGCAGGACATGAAAAGAGACGTGCGCGGCTCTACTCTACTACTACATCCAGCTGTTCTTTTTTAAACAGCGCCGTGCATACCCCAAGATCTTAAGTACTAGTAACTGCAGGTAAAGACGCATCCGGTTTGCTCATATGGGACACCGCTTAGATGATCAACTGGGCTAACTGTAACACTTTAACTGCTGTCGCACCCATAAATATAATGTCCAATTACACTCTAATTCTAAGTACGGTGTTCATAGCTTTAATCTAGACCCAAACCTATTGCTCGCAAGAGCATAAATTTTCCGTTACTCCTCCTGTGGTGTTTAGATATCCTGAACACAACCCATGGAGTGAGAATGATGCATCATCTAGGAACGCAGTTTCAGTAATACTAAAATATTTGAACAATAATAGTCTCTGCGAGTAATAGCTTGCTGCTCAGCTGCGATGGCTGGACAGCCCACACACTGCTTGGCTAAACAGACCTAATGTACCCACAGTTTGTTACATATCAAAACTAAATGGAAAGAAGAAGTTAGAGTAACGGAGGTTAATGAAATTAAATTGATTGAATTACCTGAAAGAACTATCAAATGTTAATCACGAAACGTTGAGATATGAATGGTTTGCCTTACAAAAATAATTTTAAAGGATTGGATATGTCTCCAAAATCAATGCTGTACACAAAAAAATATTTTTTTTTTCCAAGTATGCAAGGTTTATTGATTGCAAGTCTCTATGGGAGTGTTTTTCGTTTTATTGTAGTAACCACTCTCCATCAATGCTCGCAACACATAAGGGGCAGTGAAAAGAAAACTGTACACCAGCCACAACAGTACCATGGAGTGGTTCCATTCAAAAGCAATCACCGCACGTGTTCAGACACTTACCCCACACTGGACTCGCATTCGGGAGGACGACGGTTCAATCCCGTCTCCGGCCATCCTGATTTAGGTTTTCCGTGATTTCCCTAAATCGTTTCAGGCAAATACCGGGATGGTTCTTTTGAAAGGGCACGGCCGATTTCCTTCCCAATCCTTCCCTAACCCGAGCTTGCGCTCCGTCTCTAATGACCTCGTTGTCGACGGGACGTTAAACACTAATCACCACCACCACTTACCCCACTGGTAAACGAGACGATCATGACGGATGCCCAACCCTAACCACTCTCCCACTTCGTCGCCCTACTGCATGTCTTCACATGTGAAAACCACACGGTAATAGATCCGGGCTGTACGGATGATGTTGCAGTGTTTCTCAACCAAATCGCTGAAGTGTAGCCTTTGTCCGACTGGCGGTCTGTAAGCTGGTGTTGCCTTGCAACAGGGTGATTCTGTCAGACAGCACTACGGCAGCGTGAGGGCAAATGACGAAGCCAACAGCTGAAACGTCCCACTTCTCCTCCCGCCAAACAAATAGAAAGCTGTTCAGACACGTTCCGCTAAGGTCAGGATGACCTTCTTTTTCAATTGTAGGGACCCTGTACTCGTCAAGGTCCTCGAGCGTGAAACCGCAATCAGTGTACAGCGCTACGAAGACACTTTGCAGAAAGCGTGACGCACCATAAAGTCAAAACGCCCAGAAATGCTGTCGGACGGAATCCCTGTGGCACGCCAGAGGTTACTTTAACGTCTGTAGATGTCTATCCATTGATAACAACATGCTGTGTTCTGTTTGCTAAAAACTCTTCAATCCAGCCACAAAGCTGGTCTGATATTCCGTAGGCTCTTACTTTGTTTATCAGGCGACAGTGCGGAACTGTATCGAACGCCTTCCGGAAGTCTAGGAAAATAGCATCTACCTGGGAGCCATCGAGGTATCGAGCAAGATACATCATATAGGGAAAGAATTTCAACCAGAAGGATCGGTACCACTAAAGGGTAAATACAATTAAGACGTAGCCTGGCCATGGTTATGAAGAGTAATATAAGGAAAAAAAGGAACAGAAAGGATACAAAGTTAGGAGGAAGCATTTGGGGGGGGGGGGGGGGGGGGGGGTTGGGTGTGCGGACATTTGCCACGCCGGACATTTGCGACGATTTTACCTGCTCCGAATGGTTGGGTCCCTTGTCTCCCCCTCCTCCTCCTCCTCATCGCTTACTGAGCCTTTCCGCTGGTTTACTTAACATAGAACCAGAATCTCTTCGGATTTTCCGCCACATTTCTAGAGAGAGTTTTGTTGTGGAAACTATTAAATGCATCTCGCTTTGAAATCCGTACCAAATATCGAGCCTCAGTAAAACTTCGCCAATTTTGGAGATTTTGCGTTCGTCTAAATTATACTTGCCTTTTTCGGTGCTCCTGCAGTAGCTTTCTTTCGTGTTTTGTGTTGTAGTGCAGATCATTACAATTACGGATATCGCATTTTAGAGAGTAAATTAATATGGAGTATGTCGTTTTTCTTTTCTCACATTCACATACCCATTTCTTCTTTCCTTATTGTCTTTTGGACATGCAGTTGTAGTAATTAAAGTAGGCACAAATGCAGTGATCAAAAAGAAATGAATAGTGTACATTCGCATTCTCTTTGCACCGTTCCTTTCTTGTTGCTCCCATAACGATGGACTGTTGCTATCGCAATCAGTAAGAGTGAAAGGAAGCTACCGTACAGGCAGAGAGATCGATATTATACTTGGCACAACTAATTACATATTGACATAATCGTCGGTGTTGCTTTAGTTTCCCAAAAGTTATAAATATTTCGATTTCGGAAAAGGAGCTCTGTATTTGGCCAAGATGTCGAAGAAGGTCCCTTATGTACTGCTTGTATCGAGTAAGATGTGGAGATGGCGGTAGGAAAGCGGACAGAAGAAGTACAAAGAAGGGCGTCCCTTACCTGAGGTATCGCTACCTGGCGAAGGGGCAAGTGTGGCAAATGTCCGGCGTTGAAAATGTCCGGCATTCGGGGGTTGTTACGAAAGGAAAGCGTAAATGCTGGAGTAAATTAGCAGTGTTGTGGAGTCGCACTCGGAGAGGATATTGAGAGATAGTTATAAGGTCTGGATGATGCTTGCAGTGGTCCAGAGTCTTAATATTCATATTATCTAACAAAAACAATTTGAAATCATTATATATCATCTCTCATTTACGTGCTAAGGTTTAGTCTGGGGCAGTAAGCGTGAACTACCTTACAGGTGTCACCACACGTCTGCTTCCTCCGGGCACCTAGCTGCGACTCCTCGGTTTTTTACTGCCTGCGCCCGGCTCTCTTAACCATCAAAGAACCTACTACTCAAAGATATTATACTTGTTCCACCTTGCGGTTGGCAACTACCGAATATTTTCTGGAGCTACCCTGGTCAGACCTTAGCACATACCTTTCAATAGTCACCGTCGCCAATATCAGACCTGTGGTCAAGCTGTTTTTCTGAAAATGCGAGAGATTTAATTATCGAAGAAGAGAACAAAAGAGCAATTGCTAATTTGCAAAGATAACTATGGGTAGGCAGGCAACAACACTCATAGTGACTGCCTGTGGAAACTAAGAGTAGCACAGCACCTGCAGCATCCGGCGCGGCCTCGGACTAAGGTTTCGATATGGTCTGCCAAGTTTGCTTAGCGGCAGCGCTGACCACTCGCACTGTTATCAGGGAGTCGCTTAATCCGAGGCATCTCTAATTTCTCCGTCGGATCCGTTGCTTGGTGCCTTAAGAGTGTTCCTGCGACCTGTCTACAGCTAGCTATCCGGCTGGAGTATTCGTTGTTGTTACACTACTGTTGGTGAACCGTTATGTGCTGACCGTATTCTATAAGGGCTGTCACCTGCTCTGGAGTAGAGACTGTTGTTGCTCTATTCCGTGATTACACACGTAAAATTTTGTACAACTGACTCTGAAGTATTAACATGAAAATGCAAAACAGACAGACCTGAATATGAAGAACACACAGAGAAGGTTTGGAAGGAACAGGAAGGAAGGATCAGGAAGTCGTGCAGAGTACTTTACGCATAACAAAACCTTCACTTTACGGGAAATGACCCTGTTGTGAAACCAGGCAGATACACAGGTACAGAAAATGTGCATGCAGAGAAAAATTTTCGCTGCCCACAAAATTCTGTTTTGTTTTCATTTCTCTTGTCTGTAACTTGTCATATGTGTTTCGCTTAAAAACTGTTCACTTTCTGTGATAACAACGGGATTCAGATTACGGCTTAGTTTTATACTCTGGTTTGTGCCGTCAGTAAGAATTTGAATGCAAAATCCCAAGTTTGGTTTCTGCCCAGAGGAAGTAAACATTTCGAACGTTCTTTTAGAGGCTAGGGATAGCGTTCTTGATTAGTAATCAAAACGTCCTCGGTTCCAGGTTCGAACCCAGCCAAGGCTTGGATTTTATATAAAAATCAACACCGTTGGTGGGAGAAGACTTTTGGCGTAAGAGGTCACCCTCATTCTGCCCACGACCTTGTCAAAGAGGGTGGAGGTGCGGATAGAGTTTCAGGCCACTCTCTGCTCCTTGGGGTGGTAAAGGCGGAAGAATCAGCAATGCTCAACGTCTTAAGGATGGAGAAGGCAATGGAAACACGCTTAATGCGCATCCACAGGACATGTGGCCTGTAAACGAAAAAGTGTCATGATGATTTCTCGACTGGTAACAGATTCCGGAATAGTCCCCAGTTCGGACTCGGGGAGAGAACTGCCAAGGTGAAGGTGACCACAAGAAATTGACTGAATAACCAACGAAAGAATCGGTGCGTGGACTCTCAGTTTGGGCGTGTATCCACAGGACATGTGGCCTGTAGTTGAAGAAGTGTCATGATGATCTCTCCATTGGCAAAAGATTCCGGAATAGTCCCCCATTCGGATCTCTGGGAGGGGATTGCCAAGGGGGAGGTTAACATGAGAAAAAGATTGAATAATCAACGAAAGGATAATGTTCTACGAGTCGGGGCGTGGAATGTCAGAAGCTTGAACGTGGTAGGGAAACTAGAAAATTTGAAAAGGGAAATGCAAAGGCTCAATCTAGATATAGTAGGGGTCAGTGAAGTGAAGTGAAGTGGAAGGAAGACAAGGATTCCTGGTAAGATGAGTATCGGGTAATATCAACAGCAGCAGAAAATGGTATAACAGGTGTAGGATTCGTTATGAATAGGAAGGTAGGGCAGAGGGTCTGTTACTGTGAACAGTTCAGTGACCGGGTTGTTCTAATCAGAATCGACAGCAGACCAACACCGACAACGATAGTTTAGGTATACATGCCGACGTCGCAAGCTGAAGATGAACAGATAGAGAAAGTGTATGAGGATATTGAAGGGGTAATGCAGTAGGTAAAGGGGGACGAAAATCTAAGTCATGGGCGACTGGAATGCAGTTGTAGGGGAAGGAGTAGAAGAAAAGGTTACAGGAGAGTATGGGCTTGGAACAAGGAATGAAAGAGGAGAAAGACTAATTGAGTTCTGTAACAAGTTTCAGCCAGTAATAGCGAATACTCTGTTCAAGAATCACAAGAGGAGGAGGTATACTTGGAAAAGGCCGGGAGATACGGGAAGATTTCAATTAGATTACATCATGGTCAGACAGAGATTCCGAAATCAGATGCTGGATTGTAAGGCGTACCCAGGAGCAGATATAGACTCAGATCACAATATAGTAGTGATGAAGAGTAGGCTGAAGTTCAAGACATAAGTCAGGAAGAATCAATACGCAAAGAAGTGGGATACGGAAGTTCTAAGGAATGACTAGATACGTGTGAAGTTCTCTAACGCTGTAGATTCAGCAATAAGGAATAGCGCAGTAGGCAACACAGTTGAAGAGGAATGGACTTCTCTAAGAAGGGCCATCACAGAAGTTGGGAAGGAAAACATAAGTATAAAGAAGGTAGCTGCGAAGAAACCATGGGTAACAGAAGAAATACTTCAGTTGATTGATGAAAGGAGGAAGTACAAACATGTTCCGGGAAAATCAGGAATACAGAAATACAAGTCGCTGAGGAATGAAATAAATAGGAAGTGCAGGGAAGCTAAGACGAAATGGCTGCAGGAAAAATATGAAGACATCGAAAAAGATATGATTGTCGGAAGGACAGACTCAGCATACAGGAAAGTCAAAACAACCTTTGGTGACATTAAAAGCAACGGTGGTAACATTAAGAGTGCAACCGGAATTCCACTGTTAAATGCAGAGGAGAGAGCAGATAGGTGGAAAGAATACATTGAAAGCCTCTATGAGGGTGAAGATTTGTCTGATGTGATAGAAGAAGAAACAGGAGTCGATTTAGAAGAGATAGGGGATCCAGTATTAGAATCGGAATTTAAAAGAGCTTTGGAGGACTTACGGTCAAATAAGGCAGAATGGATAGATAACATTCCATCAGAATTTCTAAAATCATTAGGGGGAAGTGGCAACAAAACGACTATTCACGTTGGTGTGTAGAATGTATGAGTCTGGCGACATACCATCTGACTTTCGGAAAAGCATCATCCACACAATTCCGAAGACGGTTAGGTTAGTGTTGTTTAACGTCCCGTAGACAACGAGGTCATTAGAGACGGAGCGCAAGCTCAGGTTAGGGATGGATGGGGAAGGAAATCGGCCGTGCCCTTTCAAAGGAACCATCCCGGCATTTGCCTGAAACGATTTAGGGAAATCACGGAAAACCTAAATCAGGATGGCTGGAGACGGGATTGAACCGTCGTCCTCCCGAATGCGAGTCCAGTGTGCTAACCACTGCGCCACCTCGCTCGGTTTCCGAAGACGGCAAGAGCTGACAAGTGCGAGAATTATCGCACAATCAGTTCATATATAACAACACTAACAGCGCACGGGCTCTGTTCTCGATAGCGACACTGTTTACTCACGTCATGTCTTGTCAGATGAATGCGTAAATGATGTTGTGTCACCGCCAGACACCACACTTGCTAGGTGGCAGCCTTTAAATCGGCCGGGATCCGGTAGTATACGTCTATCCCGCGTGTCGCCACTATCAGTGATTGCAGACCGAGCGCCGCCACACGGCAGGTTTAGAGAGACTTCCTAGCACTCGCCCCAGTTGTACAGCCGCCTTTGCTAGCGATGGTTCAGTGCCTACTTACGTTCTCATTTGCCGAGAAGATAGTTTAGCATAGCCTTCAGCTACGTCATTTGCTACGACTTAGCAAGGCGCCATTATCAGTTACTATTGATATTGTGAACTATGTACAGTCAAGAGCGCCGTTCGTCATTAATGGATTAAAGTTATGTATTCCACCAGCTACGTCCGTTGTTTCTAAATTCTAATTTCCTTGTCCTGTTCCAGACCTCACGCCAGCCTGCGTGAGCTAAATCGCGAGCCTTTCGGCCTCCTCTAGTAAAACGGTGTTGGCTCTCCTGCCAACCACAACAGATGTAATACCCTACAGAGCCAGATTCACACCTGGTGGAAAAAACTGAAACTACACTACTGGCTGTTAAAATTGCTACACCACGAAGATGTGCTACAGGCGCGAAATTTAACCGACAGGAAGAAGATGCTGTGATCCGCAAATGATTAGCTTTTCAGAGCATTCACACAAGGTTGGCGCCGGTGGCGACACCTACAACGTGCTGACATGAGGAAACTTTCCCACCGATTTCTCATACACAAACAGCGGTTGACCGGCGTTGTCTGGTGAAACGTTGTTGTGACGCCTCTTGTAAGGAGGAGAAATGCGTACCATCACGTTTCCGACTCTGATAAAGGTCGGATTGTAGCCTATCGCGATTTCGGTTTATCTTATCTCGACATTGCTGCTCGCATTGGTCGAGATCCAATGACTGTTAGCAGAATATGGAATTTGTGGGTTCAGGAGGGGTAATACGGAACGCCGTGCAGGATCTCAACGGCCTTGTATCGCTAGCAGTCGAGTTGGCAGGCATCTTATCCGCATGGCTGTAACGGATCGTGCAGCCACGTCTCGACCCCTGAGTCAACAGATGGGGACGTTTGCAAGACAACAACCATCTGCACGAAGCGTTCGACGACGTTTGCAGCAGCATTGAGTATCAGCTCGGAGACCATGGCTGCGGTTACCCTTGACGCGCATCACAGACAGGAGCGCCAACGACGAACCTGGGTGCACGAATGGCAAAAGTCATTTTTTCAGGTGAATCCAGGTTCTGTTTACGGCATCATGATGGTGGCATCCGTGTTTGGCGACATCGCGGTGAACGCAGATTGGAAGCGTGTATTCGTCATCGCCATACTGGCGTATCACCCGGCGTGATAGTATGGGGTGCCATTTTTTTACACGTCTCTGTCACCAACCTTGTGTGAATGCTCTGAAAAGCTAATCATTTGCATATCACAGCATCTTCTTCCTGTCGGTTAAATTTCGCGTCTGTAGCACGTTATCATGGTGTAGCAATTTTAATGGCCAGTAGTGGACTAACGTTGTGTAGGTCGAAAGCGCACCATTTTTAAATTACGGTAACTTGGCGCCACGAACTCCGATGGACCGTTGGTTTACCCTGTTGCCGTTCGACGGTTCACCGGCAGCGCTATGGTTGTCGGTTCACACATGCAAACGTCCCTCGCCCTGTCACTAATCCAGCGTGATACGCTCCCGGTACGTCTTATCATGAAACTACAATGGATGTGTCGGGACCCCGGCGGACTCGCGCCCAGGTCCCCAGAGGGGAAGGCTGGCGCGCTACCACCGAGCGTGCGGGCCGCCTTGGATACATGGCGATCTCCGGCAGGCAAAGCATTCGCAGTCATGTCTGGTCCAGAGCATCCGGCAACAGGGCAATCCCGCTGCCAGTCGGCGGGCGTGCTGTGCATTGTCGGCCAACACGGCATTAATAATGTTGGTCCCTACTGGCACCACCTATCCAGATTTAAAATTTCGTGGCACAGTTGTTCTCCACCCTGTAGCATCTATCGACCTCTTCCGTCAGTCATGTCGTTGGTTTCCGTGACGCTGAAATGAACGAGTAAAGCACAAAACTGAAATGGCTTTCTAATCAGCTTGTTAGTACACTACTTGATTAAATGTATCTGAACACCTGTTAGTGTGTCCACCCTTAGCATTTATGGTGGCTTCAGCTCTACTGGGCTCACTTCCAGTGAGGTGTCTGGATGTCTCGTGAAGGGCCAGGGAAGTTAGTATCTGGAGAAAATTCGACGCTGTATCTCATCTGGAAAGGTGTTCAGTTTGGTTCAGGAAGGGTCCGTTTGGTTCAGGAAAGTTCGTTGCAGGAATGTTGCTGTCCACAGACCGTTGACTTACCGGTGCTGTTTTATGACAGCGTGCATTCTAGTTACGCAAATAGCGATGTAGGAGGATCTTTGTCTGGTAGGCTCAGACAGCTGCAGTTCGAAATCCACTTTCAGTAGATGTAATCGATTTGGTGCAATCAATATTTTATTTTTAAATGAATAATTATAGAATAAAATTAGGTTATGATACGTTGATGATTGTAAAATGGAAAACATGTTTAAGAGTTGATTTGTTTATTACCAGTATGGACAATTATACCAAGAGTAAATATTTCTGAACCAAATAATTTGAGAAAATTAATAATTGTATTCTTCGAGCTCAACAAAGAGAGTGTTAGGAGCTGCTGAAATGACGTTGATGAACGGGAATGTTGTACGCTGTGAATAGCCGGAAAAGCCGGTGGGGCACAAGCAGACGTTTCTTACTGGAGAAGAACGGTAAAGGATATGGACACAATAGTTTTACGAGTACCCATTATTTCCATGTAATATAACACTTTCAGTATGAAAAAGGAAAAAAAAACAGTTCCTAATGTTCTGCAACATTATATTTATTTGGTCACAAACCAGCTTTTGGCTTCTTCGGTCATCTTCAGGTAACATCGAAATGTCGAAAATACAATAAGGCTGTTTTACAGAAAGCACAACTAATAGCAGCAGATGCGTCTTTGAGAGGTTCGCCTTCTGAGATGTCGTCTAAAGGACATACGGAGTTTTAATGGTACGCGAGGCTGTGATGTCTTGAGCACCATCACCAGAGATTGTTGCAGTGACGAAGCCAAGGGAGAGGAAAGTGGTTTCTAATACTGAGACCATCTGTTAAAATTTGGTCAACTGGGTCACATTCAACATTATTATAGAAAGTCGCAATGTTATAAATGTAAAAAGGTTGCACACTGTGAACGTGATTGATGGTGCCTATGAAAGTGGGAATGTTGCAGCCACTGAGTGGCATTCCCATCAAATTTTAACACAAGGCATTTGCATGTGGAAGAAGTGGCAAACTGTGATTAACTGGCTTTATAGGAGAAAGAGCGTACAAATTTTTGCTGGGTATGGGGGTCACGGGTATTTGTAGCCAGTCAAGACATACATAATGTAAGGAATTTGAACGCTCTTCAGTGCAAGTTGAATGGTGTCTATGGCAATATTATACACATGCTTGCTTCAGCAGTTTTGGGATTCTGAGTATGGAGAGGGTGGCGGGAACTGGCTTTCAGGGCTTTGTGGACGTTGCCCTAGCGTAACCTTAAGCTATGATATACTCTAATTACGTTTTCTGACTGAACAACACTCATAATTCGATCTTCAACAGGGCATAATGGAGCCGTTGTTTTCTCTCAGTTCTACTACTGAAAGGACCAAACAGATGCAAGACACACCCTATGTGCACGGGAGTAAAGCTAAATTGCATTCAAGGTCTCTTGTGTGATATACTGTAATATTGAAATGGGCAGGAAAGATAGTGTAAGTGGACATAGGAGGAGATATAACAGTTAATACTGGATGTCTAGTTGAGCCCTTGATGTCAAATTAAGAACTAGATAAGTCACAGCGTTTTATCGGCCCTAGATACAAAACGCTGAGTTGAGTAGTACCCACCAGCATGGGTAATTTCGATTGACTAGGAGTGGAGCTATCACGACATATACTGGTATGAAACCTGCAAGTTTTGGACGAGGAAGAATTGGATAGAGACTTTAGGGAAGAACAGTTGATGCTAGTCTATTGACTTATCTACACTGCAGTGAAATGTGTCGCCTTTGGAAGGACATGATGGTGAGAAGACGTTATGAGAAGAACATGCAAGGTTGTTTAACACTCCCGGTCCATTGGCACTGCTGATGTAGGATCAGATTTCCACTTTGAATGCACCACCACTGTATAAGAAAACCATATCGAATTCTACATCATCCACAACCAGTGATAAAGGAATTTACTGGCCAACAGCTCCGTGATGGAATTATAGAAGACACTGCCAGTCTATAGTCACACCGACAGTAACTGTACCAAAAAAAGAGCCAAGACAGGAAAAAATTCTATAATTCTTTTGTGATTAAATGTACACTCCTGGAAATTGAAATAAGAACACCGTGAATTCATTGTCCCAGGAAGAGGAAACTTTATTGACACATTCCTGGGGTCAGATACACCACATGATCACACTGGCAGAACCGCAGGCACATAGACACAGGCAACAGAGCATGCACAATGTCGGCACTAGTACAGTGTATATCCACCTTTCGCAGCAATGCAGGCTGCTATTCTCCCATGGAGACGATCGTAGAGATGCTGGATGTAGTCCTGTGGAACGGCTTGCCATGCCATTTCCACCTGGCGCCTCAGTTGGACCAGCGTTCGTGCTGGACGTGCAGACCGCGTGAGACGACGCTTCATCCAGTCCCAAACATGCTCAATGGGGGACAGATCCGGAGATCTTGCTGGCCAGGGTAGTTGACTTACACCTTCTAGAGCACGTTGGGTGGCACGGGATACATGCGGACGTGCATTGTCCTGTTGGAACAGCAAGTTCCCTTGCCGGTCTAGGAATGGTAGAACGATGGGTTCGATGACGGTTTGGATGTACCGTGCACTATTCAGTGTCCCCTCGACGATCAGCAGAGGTGTACGGCCAGTGTAGGAGATCGCTCCCCACACCATGATGCCGGGTGTTGGGCCTGTGTGCCTCGATCGTATGCAGTCCTGATTGTGGCGCTCACCTGCACGGCGCCAAACACGCATACGACCATCATTGGCACCAAGGCAGAAGCGACTCTCATCGCTGAAGACGACACGTCTCCATTCACGCCTGTCGCGACACCACTGGAGGCGGGCTGCACGATGTTGTGACGTGAGCGGAAGACGGCCTAACGGTGTGCGGGACCGTAGCCCAGCTTCATGGAGACGGTTGCGAATGGTCCTCGCCGATACCCCAGGAGCAACAGTGTCCCTAACTTGCTGGGAAGTGCGGGTGCGGTCCCCTACGGCACTGCGTAGGATCCTACGTCCTTGGCGTGCATCCGTGCGTCACTGCGGTCCGGTCCCAGGTCGGCGGGCACGTGCACCTTCCGCCGACCACTGGCGACAACATCGATGTACTGTGGAGACCTCACGCCCCACGTGTTGAGCAATTCGACGGTACGTCCACCCGGCCTCCCGCATGCCCACTATACGCCCTCGCTCAAAGTCCGTCAGCTGCACATACGGTTCACGTCCACGCTGTCGCGGCATGCTACCAGTGTTAAAGACTGCGATGGAGCTCCGTATGCCACGGCAAACTGGCTGACACTGACGGCGGCGGTGCACAAATGCTGCTCAGCTAGCGCCATTCGACGGCCAACACCGCGGTTCCTGGTGTGTCCGCTGTGCCGTGCGTGTGATCATTGCTTGTACAGCCCTCTCGCAGTGTCCGGAGCAAGTATGGTGGGTCTGACACACCAGTGTCAATGTGTTCTTTTTTCCATTTCCAGGAGTGTATTTAAATCAAAGGACACTTACAGACGCATACCCATTACATAATTCCAAAGAAACACTAGATAAATGGGGACAATTGCGTTACTTTATGATCACAGATTTGTGGAGTGGTTACCATGAGATATAGCCCTAGAGTATGGGCCGAAGACATCCAACGCTTAACATCACAGAACACTAGGTATCCTGGAACAATTTCGTTACTTTAAGACCACAGATTTGCGGAATAAGTACTATTCGATAGAGATAGGACCAAACGATCGACCCAAAACCGTGTTTATGGTTCCATCCGGTCACATTTAGTACCAGAGAATGCCATTATGGTTAAATAACGCGCCAGCGACACTCAAGTACCTGTTGGACAAGTATATTACATGGGATGAAACTAAAACAATGTTTGGTGTTCCTGAAGGATATTATAGTCGTCCCTAAGGGCATCCAGAAACACATAGTACGATTATGTGACGTGCTTTGTCGATAATAAGGGGTATGACTAACGCATAGTTTAGTAAAGTATTATTTTGTGCTAAAAGGACTTCGTTATTTAGGCCATATCATCGGCCAGGATGGAGTGTGAACCAACCATCAGCCTGCATAAGTCGTACAGGAAGTCCAGACGCCTAAAACAGTGGAAGATTTACAATCTTAGCCGGGAGTAACTAATTATTATAAAAAGTTCTTCCCAAAATTGACAGAAATAGCAAGACACCTGATACATATTCTGAAGAAGTAGTTTCAATGGACTCTGGAGTGTGAATTAGTCTTTGTATGATCAAAGGGTTTGTTGATTACTGGTCCTGACCTCACTTCCTGGATTATGAGAAATAATTTACATTATCATGTGATCAGCGACCATGCCATAGCATGCGCTCTGAGTCAGGAAGTTGATGAAACAGAGTATCGGATAGCTTTTTCATCTTCACAGCTAAATAACGCAAAGAAAATCTACTTAATAACTGAAAAAGAGATGCTCAGATTTTTGTATGGAATCACTTGTTATCGGCGCTACTTGTATTGCCGACGTTTTACAGTTATAAGAGCGCAAGCACTGAAAATTATTTATGGGTCTTAGGGATTTATCAACCCACCTGATATGATGAGCTTTACAGTTAAGTGAGTTCGATTCTGAGGTCAAACATCCTCCTGGGAAGGATGCAGGCGGAATAAGTCGCAAGATACACACTGCAGAACATATTGATATATCCGTGGACGACTGGAGAAGTGCTCAGGCGGCTACCCAAGACTGTCAACAATTCGTGACACATGCTGAGTTCATTGCTGATGATGGACTATTACACAAAAAACAATATGCCATCAGCATTTACTCGTGCTGGAAAGTTTAATTTGTGAAAGTTTATATCAGGCCCATGGCTCTATCTGAGAAGGGAAAGGGGGTCATTGAGCTACAGAGTTTCATGTTGTGGACAATAGTTGGTGGAAAACGTGGAAGCACGATGTGGTGCAGTATACAGGGTATTCCATTTATCTTGACCGCCCTAAATAACTGTTTGTCCAGATGCAAATTACAAAATGTTTGAAGCAAATGTTCTTTAGACATCAGGGGGACATCAATCAGCATGACTGGCTTCGTTGTAGCTTTGTTTTTTACAAAGATATGAACAGCGGTATGACTTTTTTAAATGGTACCCTGTATATTTTATTCAGTAATTCGTTTCCTCTCCTAAAGACCTCTTTAAAAATGTAGCACAGTGTTCCATTCACTGAAACACAACGTTATTTTTTGCATAACACAACACTGACTTTAAGCCCAGGATCACAAACTCGTCCACATAATACAAAATTGACGTTGACTCTCTTGTACCATTGCTCAGGAGTAGAACATTCCAAGGTGCTCAAAGTGGTGAACATGGACACCGATACACTGGTGCACTCGTTGAATGAAAGAATTATTTACTGCTTCCAGTGTTACCTGCTGAAGAGAATTAGAAGCAAGCATGATACGTTCCTGCATGTCCTCTGGAACTGTTGCAATATCGCAATAGACAACGTCTTTAATGCATCCCCATAGGAAAAAGCCCAGAGAATTTAAATAAGGAGACCTAACAGGCCAAGTAACTGTTCCTCCTTGACCAATCCATCTGGCAGGACACCTTCGGTCTAGAATACGAAGTTTACGCAAGGCATTATATGCTGCACATAAGCATTCTCGTTCTTAGCAGCAGTTCATCCATAAGATGAGGAGGAATTCGTCTGAGGAAGTTGGCATACTACCATTGAGGAAATAAGGGCCAATAATTGTAGTACCAAGCATCCCACAACAGACGTTAACTCTCCGTTGACGCTGGTGTTTCACTTGTCTAAACCATCGTGGGTTGTCGCTGGACCAATAATGCATGTTCCTTGCATTTAAATGTCCTTTGTTTGAGAATGAACGTTCATCGGTAAATAGAACATTGGAGAAGAAGTTCGGTTTGGCGAGGATTTGCTGCTGTGCCCACTGACAGACCTGTACACGCTTCTGGAAATCATTCCCATGCAATTCTTGATGCAGGTGTACATGTTAAGGGTGGACGCAGTGGCGTGTAAGAATACGATGTACATTGGTTTTAGGAATGACAATCTCGTGTTCAAGCTGTCGTGTGCCCACATGTGGATTCATAGCAACGGAAGCGAGAACAGTAACTTCGGCAGCTTCGTCTGTGCGAGTGCTGCGACGATTGCGTTGTCGTGGGTTGAAAGTACTCGTTTCCTGAAACGTCGCAACAAGACGAGAAAACATCCGTCGGGAAGGTGTGCTCGTGTCAGGATATCGCTCTCTATACAGTTCCGTTGCTTGAGTAGCATTTCGCCTACCTTCAACAACAACAACAATAATAATAATAAAAATGTTACGTCGATGCAGTTTGTAGGAAGGACAGCCTCTCCTGTATGCCTACTGTACACAACAGTATTTACAAGGACTAAACTACTGTACTAAATGTACCCTTACATAAAAAAACAGCATTGCAATTACTGTTCTGCTAACTTACATTCCCCATAGATGAGTACCATTTCTACCTTCTCTTCGTTGGTGTACATTCTACGCACACAGGTGTTCAACTGACGGTGGTTGACGGAATGACGAGTGTGCATTCTTCTTATGTTTACATTTGTCCTCTGTCAACGTCAGCACGTGGATATGTTCCATTACCCGAGTAACTGACCTAAGCCCTTGGAGTGTCAACGTCATTGTTGAGTTATATAATTAATAACGTTGCGTTTCAGTGAATGGTACACTGTGATACATATTTGAAAAGGTCTTTAGGAGAGGAAATGAATTACCGAATGAAAAATACAGGGTGTCATTTAAAAAAGTCATACTGCTGTTCATATCTTTATAAAAAAAAAAAAAACAAAGCTACAACAAAGGCAATCATGCTGATTATGTCCCTCTGACGGCTAAAGAACATTTGCTTAAAACATTTTGTAATTTGCATTTGGACAAACAGTTATTTAGGGTGGCCAAGATAAATGGAACACCCTGTATTTAAAAACTGTATACAATGCGTGCAATAAGCTGAACTGATTCTACGGTAGATTCCGTTGCAAACGTTCCCTGTGAGCAGTGGCTGCTCCAAATGATCAGTATGAACATTTTTGTAACCTTTGCACAGACAGTGGCATAGAATCGGTACGCTTTGACTGTAATCGATCATTTTTCACGATTTATGTACACGATTGTGGCACCGAACGAGCGAGCAGGAACAGTAGCTTATGCAATAGTTAACCACTGGTTATTGAAATTTGGAAAGCTGGTGACCATCATAACATATCGTGGGACTAATTTCATGTCTGATCTGATGCAATACTGTTGGCTATTGGAAATCAGGAAGCTGTTGTCCAGTGTACTGCATGTACAAGCCAATAAAAAGTCAAGGAGGAGGCGCAGAACGATACGAAAACATTCAAGTTATTATGTAAACAGTCACCATATTGATTGGGATTCTGTATTGCTATGTTTGCTGGTGAACTATAAGTCAAAGGTAAACGAGAATATGAGGTTGCTTTCGAATAAAATTTGTAATACTCTTTTGGACTGTGTAAAGCATGTTCTGGAGAAGACGTAATTTCCGCACAGAATTTTCCTAACAAAGTGAAGGCTATATGGTGTCAGGTTCCCAAAATGAATACAAAGGCTTTGGAGCGGCGGGAGGGTGGGAATTTCTTACATGCTTCCAGAATCCTTGTCGAGTAATTGAAATGACACCTCCGGTTCATGTAAAGCTTCAATTACCAACTCACACCATGTTATACATGTAGGAATTGTTTGTGTTAAGGGCACTCTTGAAGGGGTACCTCGTTTATTGGCAGCTCCTTTTCAAGAGGGGAAGGAAATGCTACAGAAGGAAATGATACTGAAGAAACGTAACGTCAGGTGGTAGCAACAAGATATCTCTGTGATTCCGGTGACGCATCCATATGTCCTATGATCACGGTATGACCTTGTAAAGTAACTGTGGGTTTACCTTTGCTTCTAAGACGCAATATGCATGTGAATCTTATCTACGTTTTCTTTCATATTAGCTACTGAGAAAGCGTATTGCGTAAACTCAGCGCAATTAATTAGTTTGTTTGGGAAACATCGACGTTACTCGTATATAGTGCATTATGTTGATTATTTTTTGAAATGTGTATTTTGTGTAGAAGTAGTTGTCTATCCAGAGCAGACTTGTAGGAAGTATTTCGTTATTGAATGCAAATGAGTACGTGTGTGTGTTAGCCTTGAATACTTAGCTTCAGATATAAAGATTCTGTTCTGAAGTGTGTTGTTGCTGAGGCGACTTATTTATTGAAGGTAGTGGAGAAGACCTGAGGAAATTGCTTTGGCAGAGTAGAAGAGATACTGCTGACAGCACAATATGAGAAGTCTCACACGTTGCTTACACTTTCAGAGTTGCTACAGAGATGGACCAAGCGAATTACCGTCTCCCGCACAAAACTAGTGCATACCGTACTGAGGTGATGTGAGCCCAACCTCTCCTAGGCCGAGACATCTGCATTCGTGTCCATGACAGATAATTGCAGGAAAGACAAGTTCTTCCAAAAAATTGTGTCTCATTGGCTCTTTTTCAGAAGCAGGTCCCTGAGCCATGATCTGAACCTGTTACAACCAAGGACGACTTGGTAGCATGTAGCACTTAGGAATGCAAGGTCAAGAGTTGCAGATTAATGGCACGGGTTGCGATATTACTGGACCTACCTTCTGACTACCCACCAGAATCTCTGCAGTCACAATAGTGAACACAACTTACTCGCTTACATTCCTAGCACACCCCACGTTCGAAATCTTGCCTAAGGCTCTGAACACTATGGGACTTAACATCTGAGGTCATCAGTCCCCCTTGCCCAAGGAAAACAATGTTTATCTAAATAACACCTTGTACCTGACCCTTCTAGACTGGATGGACGAGTTGCTTGAAACCCAGAATAGCCACATATCACCTGACCATCTTCTGGGACCATGCATCAGCACCGGCTCCTCACAGGTGAAACAGCCACGACAGCCACATTCATCATCTTAATGATAACAGGCATCGCTGAATGCTACTTAAAGTTTAGGGGGGGCCAAATCTCCTCTTTATCATGCTCTGACCTATGGGTTCATACCGGGAACATCGACATGAGTAAAGAAATGAGTGTAGTGTCGTTGAACTGAAGTGAGACAATGCAGAGAAAAGAAACAACGACACAGTATACGAGCCCAAGAAGGTGGAACAGTGAAAACAGTGTAAATATAAATTGCAACCATAGTTCAACCACTCAGTCCGGTGGGTCGAATTACTCCACGAAGAGAGGAGTCTAGTAGTGGCAGGAGATGCTGGGAAGCGATGCCAAAATCCGAACAACTCGCTAGCACTGCAAGCTCTGCACTTACGCCATCCCAGCAGCTCAACAATCACGACCCATGAGCCAGGGCAATATCGAGTGTTCTGAGACATTTAGATTCTGCTTGATGAGCCACATGTGTGACTTCAACAAGACTTGCCTTGTTGTTGTTGTCTTCAGTCCTGAGACTGGTTTGATGCAGCTCTCCATGCTACCCTATCCTGTGCAAGCTTCTTCATCTCCCAGTACTTACGGCAACCTACATCTTTCTGAATCTGCTTAGTGTAGTCATCTCTTGGTCTCCCTCTACGATTTTTACCCCACTCGCTGCTCTCCAATGCTAAATTTGTGATCCCTTGATGCCTCAGAACATGTCCTAGCAAACGGTCACTTCTTCTTGTCAAGTTGTGACACAAACTCCTCTTCTACCCAATTCTATTCAATACCTCCTCATTAGTTATATGATCTACCCATCTAATCTTCAGCATTCTTCTGTAGCACCACATTTCGAAAGCCTCTATTCTCTTCTTGTCCAAACTATTTATCGTCCATGTTTCACTTCCGTGCATGGCTACACTCCATACAAATACTTTCAGAAACGACTTAGTGGCATTTAAATCTAAACTCGATGTTAACAAATTTCTCTTCGTCAGAAATTCTTTCCTTGCCATTGCCAGTCTACATTTTATATCCTCTCTACTTCGACCATCATCAGTTATTTTACTCCCCAAATAGCAAAACTCCTTTACTACTTTATGTGTCTCATATCCTAATCTAATTCCCTCAGCATCACCCGACTTAATTCGACTACATTCCATTATCCTCGTTTTGCTTTGTTGATGTTCATCTTATATCCTTCTTTCAAGACACTGTCCATTCCGTTCAACTGCTCTTCCAAGTCCTTTGCTGTTTCTGACAGAATTACAATGTCATCAGCGAACCTCAAAGTTTTAATTTCTTCTTCACTGATTTTAATACCTACTCCGTATTTTTCTTTTCTTTCCTTTACTGCTTGCCCAATACACAGATTGAGTAACAACGGGGATAGGTTACAACCCCGTCTCACTCCCTTCCCAACCGCTGCTTCCCTTTCATACCCCTCGACTCTTATAACTGCCATCTGGTTTCTTGTCTAGCATAAAAGCTGCTTGTCAGGCCAGGCTGGCTTGCAGTGTGTGTCGGCCTTTAGCATGAGACTGTCAACACCTGTCCTTCATAAAGTCAGGATCTCCTGCTGGCTGGAGTCCAGCCACTTCGTGGATGGATTTGGGATCGAGTCCACATCCTCTCAGCTGTAGGCATCGGGGGCCACCAGCCTTGCTAGTGCCTCCGAATCGACAGTCCGGCTCTGACCCTGAGCCACTGTTGTCCATCACGGAGGCCTCGTACTGGCCTATTCCCATCGCAGTTATGAGAGCAGGACCGTGCCTCCAAACATTGCACGAAGCCAAACGATGCACAGATGGAGAAGTTACCCCTGCGCAGCGTTGATGATGCGCTGATAATGGCGCCCCTCACCTGCCGTCGCAGTCTGGACTGCCTACCTCACCCCCCCATCCACCTCCTCTGGACACTGTACGGTTCCACTCCAACCTAGAAGTCAATATAATAATCAACACTGACTGCCTATATTATCTATATCTACCCACCACCTCCACTAGTGAATCATTCTCCCCCACACCAAAGTCTACAGCTTTACACAGAAATAAAATTTTTATTTCTGAACTCAATTTCAAACATAAAATAAGTGCTTGATGTAATACTCTGGATCGAATACAGTTAGGGTGTGTATACGCGAAAGTGAAAACCGAACAATGGAAAAGTGTTATCACCAGTGGCTCTTTAAGAGCTACTTTCGGGACTATTGGCCTTTGGCTGTTTTATTACTTTTGAACACTCTAGTCTGTATTAGCGGTCCCTTAGGCTAATGTACATATGGGCCTCAGTAGCAGTAGCTCACCGCTTTTGGTTCTTCTTTGACTATCAGATTATTTTTAGTATGGCACAAAATTTGTGATTACATTGATACGAAATTTTTTCCAATAAATTACCTCAACAGAAGCTATTCATGTACTGAACTTCTGCACCATTATTATCCAACAACCTTTGTAATGGACATTTCGACTTCAGATTCCGGCATTTGTCGTTCTACAAATCTTTTAAACCGTAACGTAAAGGACATTTATTTTCTACGTACGCCATGTGATGAAAAGTATCCGGACACCTGTCTGAAAATGACTTACAAGTTCGTGGTGCCCTCCATCGGTGATGCTGGAATTCAATACGGTGTTGACCCACCCTTAGCCTTGATGAGAGCTTCCACTCTCGCAGGCATACGTTCAGTCAGGTGCTGGGAGGTTACTTGGGGAATGGTAGGCCATTCTTCACAGAGTGCTGCACTGAGGAGAGGTATCGATGTCTGTCGGTGAGGACTGGCATGAAGTGGGCGTTCCAAAATATCCCAAAGCTGTTCTGTAAGATTCAGGTCAGGACTCTGAGCAGGTCAGTCCATTACAGAGATGTTATTGTCGTATAACCGCAGCAGGTCGTGCATTATGAACAGGTGCTCAATCGTGTTGAAAGATGTAATCGCCATCCCCGAATTGCCCTTCAACAGTGGGAAGCAAGAAGGTGTTTAAATTATCGATTAGGCCTGTGCTGTGATAGCGTCACGCAAAACAACAAGGGGTGCAAGCCTCCTTGATGGAAAACACGACCACACCATAACAGTACCGCCTCCGAATTATAATGTTGGCACTACACTAGCTGGCAGATGACGTTCACGGGGCATTTGTCATACCAACATCCTGCCATCGGATCGCCACATTTTGTACCGTGATTCGCCGGCTGCGGTTGCTGAGCTGTTCTAGGCGCTTCAGTCCGGAACTGCGCGACTGCTACTATCGCAGGTTCGGATCCCGCCTCGGGCATGGATGTGTGCGATGTCCTTAGGTTAGTTAAGTTTAAGTAGATCTAAGTTCTAGGGGACTGCTGACCTCCGATGTTAAGTCCCATAGTGCTCAGAGCCATTTGAACCATTTGTACCGTGATTCGTCACTGGAACGTTTTTCCACTGTTCAGTCATCCAATGTGTACGCTCCTTACATCAAGCGAGGTGTCGTTTGGCATTTACCGGTGTGATGTGTGTCTTACGAGCAGCTGCTCGAATGTGAACTCCAAGTTTTCTCACCTCCCGCGTAACTGTCATCGTACTTGCAGTGGATACTGATGCAGTTTGGAATTCCCGTGTGATGGTCTGGATAGATTTCTGCCTATCACACATTACGATTCTCTTCAACTGTCAGAGACCTCTGTCAGTCAACAGACGAGGTCCGCCTGTGCGCATTTGTGCTGTACGTGTCCCTTCACGTTTCCGCTTCACTGTCTCATCGAAAACAGTCGATCTAGGGATGTTTAGGAGTCTGGAGATCTCTCGTACAGACGTATGACACAAGGACACCTAATCACCTGACCACGGTGGAAGTCTGTGAGTTCTGTCAGATGACTACTGAGGTCGCTGATAAGGAGTATCTGACAGTAGGTGGCAACACAATGCACCTAATATCGTAAGATATGTTTTTGGGCGTGTCCGGATACTTTTGATCGCATAGTGTATATAATCAGATCGCATCACTGAATTTTGCATGCGCAGGTTTTGCAGAAACTGTCGCTGTATCTAACTGGTCATTAGGAACTATCTCTAAAATGGAGAACAGCGCTTCCTCTTCAGTTACTAAGCTCGAGGAAAACTTTTCAGAAGAGTTGTCATTCTCAAGAACCCTTAACTGCATCATTGACAGCTGTACATAGCGAAGTTTTCACATACGGGTTGTCACTTACTGAGCACGTCGTTCTGCGGGAACCATGTGCGGGCCATCACGTTGGGCGGTAGCGGAGGCAGGGATGCCGCGTTCACCTTCCAGAGGACTCGGTGGGGCAGCTCAGAAAACACGTTTAGCAGGGCTCGCAGCTTCTCCTCGGCGAAGGACTCACACTGGATCATCGATCCCAGGCTGAAGAAGATGGCACCTTGTGGGCTGCCGTCCAGGAACATCTTCACATCCTAGTTACCAATGAAAGAAAGGTGAGTATTCTACCTTTATCACACCCAATGATGAGCTAAAACAACTATCTACGGTAAGAACAGACTTTATCTTGTTTTCAACAGGAATTCCACGAAATTTTTTCTGTATGGCACCCTTATCCCATGAAACTCCTTCCACAACAAAAAGGTAGCCATTTGGTGTGCGGCATAATTTAAATGAAACTATTAACATGATCAGTCTTCTGATGAAGAACTAGTGGATTCCATACCGGTCATACCACTACTTGTACTCATTAAATCACATTATTAATTGTGACTGGTGGTTGTTTCTTCTCTATTGTAAGCACTGACCTGTATCTTCACACAGCTGCGCTCTCTCCACGTCAGTTTTCGATAGAGTTATTCATTAACAGTATATTTCTAATTTCCATAGCAGGTGTTCTAACAACAATTTTTCGGAGATCAGCACTCAATAACGTGTAAGGTCTTGTAGAGTTAAAATACAAACCGCAGAATCCAGTTGTAAACATGTGAGTAGAAATGCAGTGCCGATTCTAGACCAGACCGGTTATTTTGCCAATTCCAGAAAAAAATAGTTCCTAAAGATGTGGCTTGCTTACATGCTGAGGCAAGGCTGTCAACGATATGCATAACGTAATAGTGACCCTTCCCTCTCTCCTTCCCTCCATATCCCTCATCCCCCTTCTCCTAGTCCTTAGTTCAGCAGCCATTAAAATGACCCAGCCAATCACAGTGTAGAATTTGAGAGACTGTTGGACTAAGGCAGCCAATTACAATGTAGCGCCCAAGCTAAACCCTGAAGATAATTGTAGGAGTGGACTCTGCAAAATTATTGCCAAAATAGGTGAAGCGTAAACTAAAAATGATCAAACGAATCTGAACAATCTGTCTTGCCCCATGTTCAGAAACATTTATCCAGAAAATTAAGTAAAGGATGTACCTTTGAGTCTCTCCACATCTAAAATGTATAAGCTTGTAAATTAAGCAGCATTTGTGAATGTACATCAACTAAGTACCGTGATTATTGTAAGGCACAAGATACCCTAAATTAAATATATTATGCATATATTTTTTTCTATGGTACTTGTCAAGATCAGAATATTAATTCTACATCTAAAATGTGCAAAAAATATCAGCAACACAAAAACCTAATTTTTATGTTCAGTGGCACAAAGTTATTTACACACATGCGAGCGAGAAAAGTATACACCATGAACTTACAGGTTAAGCACCACTTGTGAACATCTGTAGTTCGAGCTCTGTATCATATATGGTGTAAGAGACAACACGCCCTCGAGTTAAATAATTTCTACATCCACACTGGTGTGCAAAACATAAAGACGAAAGAAATTTTTATGTGATGTCACTGCCAGGTAACATAGCTCAAAGAAACTTGAAGAAAACATGTAATGAATTGCTACAGTATAATACAGAAAGTAACAGAAAGAAATAGTCAATGAGACAAACAGAAATGACACTGTTATTCACAGACAATAATTACACTGACGTTACCATGATTTATGATGGTTACCTAGACACCAGAAATGGCGAGACATCATTCTTAATACAATGTGTGATCACAGACAGCAACGCATGCTCTGCAGTGTGCTTCCATGCTTGTCACGAGGGTGGTAAAGGAGTTTTGTTGATAGAGCATTTCATACCACCACCAGATGACAAGTTCTGAATGCTAGTTGGTGCATGAGGACATACTGAACTACATTCTACGAACTCATAACACATGTGCTCGATGAGATTTAAGTCAGAGGAAGGTGCAGTCCGTTCCATTCATAAAATATTTTCTTGTCCCAAGAGCACTTCCATCTCTGCTGTTTCATGCGGTTGGACATTAGCGTCGATAAAAATGGTGTCAGGGCTGAAGACACGTATGAAAAGGCACACATGGAGAAGCAGTACAGGGTCACAACAACTTCGACTAGTGAGTCAACTGTGTGCAAAGGTTTGGAGGACAGTACACCCATGCATTATTAAGCATCTCTGCAGTTTGCAAGGCGCAATGGACCCACAAATTAAATATTTTTTTCGCACCAAAATCCTCTAATTAATTATGAAATATAGACAGTTTGCCTATTGGCACTACTCAGTTAAATTATAGATTAGTTAATGAATATTCTTCAAGCTTGGACCATGTCTTAAATTTATCCAAATATAAAGATATGTATTCTATAACATTACAAAATATACATAAGCACAACTGCTGATCTGACTTACATCTAAGTTTGTTAAAAAGTCATCTTAGTTTGGGTAAAGCTCATATCAAAGTCCCTTAACATTATAGTGACCCCAAACTAGGGTATTAAATTTGTGTTGTAGCACTAAAGTCTGTCATCTTCTGTTGCTAATGCTTTGATGAAACAGCACAGTGAACAAAGGTAATACACATTTGTATAGGTGAGAAACGAGGGTTGCTCTGCTTTCAACTACCAACTTTCAAAGTCAGGCAAAGATTATAGTGGTCTTACACGAGGGCGCTGACTTTGTCTTCCAGCACAGAAAGTTTGTCATGTTGTGCTATCACTCAGTGGATACTACATGAAACGTGGCCCCAGAATACATCGCTTAGTTGAAGCAAAACTCCAACCAACTGCCTCATATTATAGCAAAATTGTAACAAATTGCCCTCCATTTTACAGAAAAATTGTAACATACTGATGTATGTGACAGTAAATCTGTAGCAAATTGCTGTGTCACACCAAAACTGAAACAAACTGCCCACCACGTTTCAACAAAATTGCAACAAAATGACCCATGTTAGAGTGAAACTGTAAGAAACTGCCCTTCATGTTACAGCAAAACTATAACAAATTTGTCTGTATTACAACGAACCTATAACAAACTGTGTTTTATGTGACATCAAAACTTAACAAACTGACCCATGTTACAGTGAAATTGTAACAAATTGCTGTCTGTGAAATACCACAAAAATTAACTGTGCCACAGCAAAATTACAACAGATTATCTTCCATATTACAGCAAAATTGTAACAAATTTTTTCATGTTGCAGCAAAACTGTAACAAATTCCCCTCAATGTTACAGTGAAAATTTTGGAACATAATTTCATGTCTAGAAAAAAGATGCAACAAATTCCCTGTATAAAAGCAAAACTGGAAAGGTGTAACAATTGCCCTCCATACTACAGCAAAACTGTAAGGCATTGCCAGCCATTTTACAACAAAACTGTAACAAATTGCCCATCATGATACAACAAAATAGTGACAAAATTATCCCTGTTAGAGCTGTACAGTAATAAATTGCCGTCCACGTTAAAGTAAAATTGTAACACATTGCCCATATTACAGCAGAATTGTAACAAATTGCCCCTTCACCACCCTATTACTGCAAAATTGCAACAAATTCCTCATACATTACTGACAAAGCAAGTTGAGGCTTTTTCCAGCAAGTTGTGCCTTGTTCCAACAAGCGTAATCGATTGTACAGTTAACCAAGACTTTTTCCAACAAGCAAAATGTTGAGTTACATGCATGACATCGAGTACGCAGGTCAGTTCGTTATCCTTGGTATAACAGCCACACACTCTCTACTATGACATCATGTGCAGGACAAACCCCCGAACTTACAGACCAATTTCCTTAACATCGGTTTGCTGCAGAATTCTTGAGCATATTATAAGTTCGAATGTATTTTCTTGTGAAAGAAAAGCTTCTGTCCACAAATCAGCATGAATTTAAAAAGATTCATTTATACGAAACTTGGTTCCCCCCTTTTCTAACAGGATACCCTGCAAACCATTGATGACAGGTTGATTCAGCATTCCTAGGTATTTTTTATGAAACCGCTTGACACACTGTCCCAGTGAAACTGTTAACGGAGGTCTGAGCACACGGAACAGAGCCCCAGGGATGTGTGTGGCTCGAAGACTACTTAAGTAATAGAACCCAATATGTTGTTCTGACCCGCGAGTGTTAATCTGAGACAAGAGTATCTTGATGAGTGCCCCAGGGAAGTGTGGTAGATCACGCTTCTTCTCTATGTATATAATAGACCTGCGGCTGTTTGCCGATGATGCTGTAGAGTATGGGACGCTGTTGTCCTTGATTGACTGTAGGAGGATGCAGGGTGACTTAAACAGAGTATGAATATCGTGTGATGAATGGCAGTTTGCTCCAAATTTAGAAAAATATACGTCAATGTGGACGAGTACGAAAACAATCCTGCAGTGTTCAGTTACAGTATTAGTGGTGTGCTGTTTGTCACAGTCACGCTGGATAAATATCTTGGTGAAAAGTTGGAAAGTGATATGTATCGAGCGAGCGTGTGAGATCAATAGTCGAGAGGGGGAATGGTCGATTTCAGTTTATTAGGAGCATTTCAGTTACATGTAGCTCATCTATTAAGTAGTTCTCACATTAAACACTGGTGTGATCCGTTATTGAGTACTGATCAAGCGCTGGGGAACCCCAGAAGATTGGACTGAGGAAAGACGTTGAAGCAATTCACAGGCACGCTGTTGCACTTGTTGTCAGAAGATACGAACAACACATGAGTATTACGGAGAAGCTTAGCGAACTAAAAGCGGAATCACTGGAGGCAGGATGAAGTTCCCTTCAGAAAATGCTGTTGAGAATGTTTAGAGAGCTGACACTTCTGACTGATTGCAGAATAATTTTACTAACACCAACGTGTATTTACCAGACAGGCCACGAAGGCAAATACATTAAATTGGGGCGTGTATGGACGGACATAAATAGCCGTTAGTCCCTCACTCCATTCCTGAGTGCATCAGGAAATGGAATGACTAGATCCTCCACCATGTACTGTATGGTGGCTTGTGGAGTTTGTGTGTAATGAGTGGTACACAGATCTAACTAACACTGACAATTTAGATGTGGAAATATTATTTTGAACGTCCATTGAGCCTTGGAAAGTGCAGCACAATAATTGGACTTTGATCGTCATCGTTGTACATTAAACTGTACCTATGATCTGTGCTGGCAATATGTTAGCCATGAGTATTGTTTTTAATTATAAAGAGAAATTAGTTTATGAAAATAGTCCTACATGTGCTTTGTACTCGAAATCTCACATATTTTGAGACAAAACACAGTTTCGTTTTGAAGTAAATTTGAAATTTTTGTTCACAGTCAGATATCTATAACTTTTCATGTGTATTACAATAAGCAACATGTGTGTCTTTTGAAATCAGTATTGTTATTTTGTATTTTGGTACATAGAATGCATTTTCGAGATATCGATTTTTCATCTATGCCTTGTTCCACTACTGTGTCCAGCTGTATTTCATCTTTGTCTTGTTACATCATTATCCTTGGCCATGTTGTATCTAAACGTTTCGTAATCCATGAATTACGAAGGTCTCTCTGCGTATTACGGAAATATGCAGTTCGATTATATTTTTCTTGTGCTGAAGATGATGCAGTTTTCTTCCTCTCTAAAATGATGTTTGGCGAGGCGACGCATTACTGAAAAATTTCCACAATCTCTGCTGATGTCAGGTCATTCTATGGGCCAGCAATATCACATAGAAACTCCAACACCCTTCACATATTCCGTCACATAAATTAGATTTGCAGATCCCATTGTAACACTTGACACAACATTGTCGTGTGTGCGTGTGTGTGTGTGTGTGTGTGTGTGTGTGTGTGTGTGTGTTTTGTTTATGACGAAATTTACGTATTTCAAATGTGGAAGTACTCCAAGACTATAAGTTATATACTTTGTATACTTTTTTGGATAAATCCTTTTGAATATTATGAAAAATGTTCAGATCTTTCGCGTACTTGTGATCATGGCCAGGAGAAGTGAATGAGGAGAGGAGAGGCATCTAATGTGGTGACGAGTTCAGTTTACAGTCCTTCCTCTGCATGTAGGCAACCCATATCTTTGGCATTTTGTTTTGAAGATTGTCAGAAACACAATGTTTCGTCCCTGCTTGCCCACAGATGAAGTGATAAACTTAAGGCAGCTTCCATAACATACCAAATAGATGGCAGTCGGAAGGAGGTAAATTTGGACGGTAAAGCAAATGATGTGACACCTCCTCTCGAAACGAATTCTGCGTGTTTTCAGTTGCAGTTATGGGGCAACTGCAAAACGGCAACGAGCTGAAAAGTGTAACGGTTTGTAGACCATGCTTGGCGCAAAAGAAACACTTTTCACGCCTCAGATAATTTACTGCTTTGTCCATATTTTCTGTTCTGTCCATATCGTGTGCCCTGTCCAACGAAATTCTCAATCAGTCTAGTTGGACAGTTCAATTTCTTGGCAGTTCGACGATTAGAGAGTCCTAAGGTACGTGTGCCAAATAAGGCCCGGTTCCTAATAAAGCCCACTCTCATTTTCTAGCACAGAAAGTTTGAAAACAGAGCGAAATGTCTTCGGTAGCGACAGCGTGTGACATCTAGTGGCCAAGGCAACAACTATTTCCACACCCGCTCTCGTGCCGGCCATTTTACATTCAGTTGTGCTACGGCGTTGAGCACTGCTTCTTATTTGCACGGTACGTTTCTTCTAATGCAATCGTTTCGGTTATGAAGCATTTGTACTAGTAAATATGTATTTATGAACAGAAAATTGTGCTGTATGAAGATAGTTGCATTATCTTCCTAACAATAAGTTTCTTTTTAAACAATTAACGCACACGCGTTTTAAACTGGTTGTTCCCAATAAGGCCCATCCGTGGCGCTCCAAACAAGGCCTGGGCGGGCCTTATTAGGCACCCTGTTGTATGCAGCTGTGCATAACTGCAATGCATATTTAAGTTCAGTGTATAATGGGAAACCTCATGTAACACGTATTTACTATCCGTAAATTAAATCAAAATTATTTTATACATTTTTACCACTGCAAGAAATCTCAAAAGAAAACATTTTAAATTCATTCTTGGTAATCTTTGTGACAGGGCGATCTGCATTGAGATCAATAACGTTTAGTTGCTATAATTGAAATATGGTACTTTTAAAATATATAGAATAACAATTTTACAAACCTTTTTTCAGGAACATCAGGCTTACTGGTAATGTTTGTTTTTAGATGGAGCCACAGAAAAAACGAGCAACATGGGATGCAGATAATTTAAAACGAGCTTTAGAAGCTGCTGCTGAAGAGATGCCTGTCAGAGCCGCTTCGAAAACATACGGGATTCCTCGACGTACGTTACGCAACCACATACGTTCTGGACTAACAAACAAACCTTTGGGACGAAAAACTTGTTTGGACGAAGTTCAGGAAAGAGAACTTTGCCAAAGAATTTTTCGACTCGCTGAAGTTGGGTATCCAATTACAGCAAAAGTGCTCAGAAAATGTGTATATGTATATTGTGAAAAGAATAGTGTGTGCAGAACCCTTTTAATGAGACGAAGAGATTGGCTGGATGCAAGTGGCTCAAGCTCTTCCTACAAAGACACACAGACATTGCAAGAAGGAAGACACAACACATGAATTCAGGAAGAGCTGCAAAGCTGAACAAGATTATTGTAAATGATCATTTTCAGAAACTGAAAACAGTCTTGTTCGAATTGGAGTTATTTGTCAAACCCCACCTTATCTACAATGTTGACGAAAAGGGATGTCGCCTCGTACTCCACAAGTCTCCTGATGTTTTAGCCAAGAAAGGTGTGAAACGCTTGCACTTTGTTGCCCCAGAACATGGGGAAAATGTTACCATTGTCTCATGTGGGAATGCAATTGGACAGATTATTCCTCCTATGATACTTTTCAAAGGAAAGTGACACAAGCCAGAATGGGGAGACTATTTGCCACCTGGGACTGCAGTAGAAATGACAGATAAGGGTTCAATGAATACTGCAACATTCATCAAATGGATATATCATTTTGCCAAATACAAGCCTGCAAAAGATGTTATTTTGATATTTGATGGAGCACCGTCACATTTGGACCTGGAAATTTGCGACATTGCTGAAGAGCTCAATATCAGACTTTACTGCTTGCCCAGCAACACAACACATGAGCTGCAACCCATGGATAAATCAGTATTCAAGCCATTTGAGTCTTACTGGGATGACGAAGTTCAGCTGTACTGGTCTACACATGAAAAGGAAGAAAAAAGAGCAATTAATAGACGTGTGATTGGAAAAATCTTCAGGAAGGTGTGGCCAAAAGCAGCATCCCCAGTAAATGTCATGTCTGGGTTTCGTGCAACAGGGATTTATCCCTTTGACCCAGAAGCTGTTCCAGACACTGCATTTGCTCCCTCTTGTCCATCAGAGCATCCTGACCTAGAAGAGAATATGACAATTGCCCCTGAAACATGGAAACTGCCAGAGACTCAAATCAGTCCCAGAGGCTTCCCACAAAAAGGGGCGCCAGTCCATTGGTTCCAGTTCATCAGAAAGCGAGGCATATCCAGTAAAGAATAGTTCAAGCGACTTCAGTCTTTAAGATAGTGACGCACCTGAAGATCTCGAGTGTTCTTTCAAGGAAATTTTACAAACCCCAAAGCTGAAGAACAAAAACCAAACACCACAGAAGAAGGCATTAAATTACAAGGCGCTAGTCGTATCTAAGGAACTATTCATGCAGATTCAAAAGAAAAATGGTATCAACGAAAGTACTGGGTCTAAGGCAGATTCACATCGCCAAAACATTTCACCCTCAGTAATGAATATTCAGAAGAAAAGATGCAAAAATAGAGACTCCACTGAAGCAAGCAGCAGTTCTGCCTCTAAGAATGTGTTGCAAGAGGTTGGCTGGTTTTGTCACGCATGCTGTGAAGACAGGGTATTCGACATGAGACTTTGCAGAAAATGTATGAAATATGTGCATGAAGATTGTGTAGGGTTGACACGAAAAGACAAAGTGCTAAATTTCCTGTGCCCCACCTGTAAAAATGATTTAAATGATCCAAACCAGTTTTACAAATCATTACTCATGTGTTCATTGAAAATGTAATGATTAGAATTATTGTTCCTATTATGATAAGGAAACTTACTGCTGTCAGAACAATTTTGATTGGTGATAGAATGCAAAAATCTGAGCAGCTAATAAGCAGTAAGAACCTACAGTTCTCTGTGAAGCGTTAGCAAAAACAAGTAATTATAAAGGTCTATGTATCATCTCATTTCACTTTTTTCTAAAATAAACTTACATTACAACTCTTGCAGTGTATTCAAACAGTTTTCCTGCCATTTACATGCCTCAGAATGTTAATATGAATAGGTTGTGCCTATGTGCCATATTAGGAACATGGTCTCCTAACAAATCCCACTTGCAAGGGCTAAATATTTTCTTTAAAATGATTATATTATTTAAATAAACTTTCAATGTTCATTTATTTTTGAACTCAATGTAGCTGTAGGATGTTGCACTTACGATCTCGGAATCTTACCACTTACATATACTGAATATGAAAATCCTAAACTTTAGATGGGCCTTATTTGGTACATGTACCTTATTTCGTTGTAACCATAGATTTTTGCTTTTCCATCACATGATAACTATTTTGCGTGTGGCATTGTCACAATAGCTGTTTATGTACACAACACGCACCTTCATTAATATTGTGTCTCTTTCCTATGTGCAGTGAAGGCACATCCGCACACACATACTAACAACGCACAGAGCCGACTGCCTTTATACCAAGTTCCACCCTCTATGACCCGAATAGTTGATGCCTTGTTATTCTGTACTACTGACATAAAATGCGATACAACTTAATTGAATTTGTCCGCATACAGGATTTCATACTATTGCATGTATATTCTGAGCAACTATCCCACCTGACAATGTTAATTTTCCTGCAGATATCCATGCCATTATACTGATTTTCACTACTGTATTCAGGAAAGCTTGTAACTTCCGAAAATCATTTCCAGCTTTGCAAATGATAGATACAGGGTACAAAATGCTGACATTTGGCGACAGCACTGAATAAGAATGGTAGAAATTATCACACCCTGTTTCCAACTATGAAGCAGGATGTGCACTTGTCTTGCCCCCGGATTGCCTGGATCAACAAAAGATAGACGTGCTATAAATGTAATGCGTACACCTGGTACAAAAATCAGAGACATTCCTGCACTGCTATTTAACGGAATTTAGTCGACGTTTCACACCTGTTTTGTCAGAAATTGCTCAGAAATAGTTAATATGCCAAGCCGCTTCTCTGTCGTCAGAAAGAGTGATTTCCTTAGTAATCTTGGTTGTGTCAGATAACAGAAGCAGACTGAGAGGGGAACGTAAAGAGGAGTTCTGTTAACGTCTGTCGGTGATGCCTATCGGTTTCGTTAATTAGCTTTTTTGTAATTAAGTGACTTTATAGTACACTGTGTCCTTTACTGGTTAATGTAGGGTGAAACAAAGTGTTTGTTTGTTAATCATTTCTGTGACTTCGATCAATTTTTTTTTACAATTAATGTATATTGACCTCTGTATGAAAATATCGATATTTTTTAGTCTATAATTCCGATATCTTTCAAAAAGAACGATACAATATGTATCGATATGTTTAAAAATTTTCCCATCCCTACTTGCCAACCTCTACGCTTGGAGCGTTCCGCTGCTGCCTCTTGACTACAAAGCGCAGTACCGCCGTCTTCACGCACCATACGTGCAGGGAAAGCTCTTGATAATAAGGCACGAGTGATTATACACAGCGCCCTCAAATTTTCGTCAGAAGAGGTAAATGAGAAAGCAAGAAACTCATTCTAACCTGTGCTGGAAAGAGTTGCAGGAACTGGTAGCTATTCCGGTCGCTCAATCAAGAGAATAAGGAAAGAGGTGAGGAAAAGCTACAAGTACTTCGTGAATCTTCGCTTATTTGGAAGAATATTTAAGAAGGAGACCTGTTTTCCGCGTTATTGGTTCAAATGGCTCTGAGCACTATGGGACTTAACATCTGAGGTCATCAGTCCCCTAGAACTTAGAACTACTTAAACCTAAGGACATCACACACATGCATGCCCGAGGCAGGATTCGAACCTGCGACCGTAGCGGTCGTGCCGTTCCAGACTGAAGCGCCTAGAACCGCTCGGCCACACCGGCGGCTGCCGAACAGGTTGTCAGGGGACTGACGTATAGTTTTCACTTGACACATGTTCTATATTGTGCATTATTAGTATCGCATTAAGTGACATAGTGACGTTGTCAGTATCGCTACATCGTCATTCAGTCAGTCACTCTGTCTCTCTCTCTTTCTTTCTTTTTTTAACTTCTCGCAGAGTGTGGTCGATTTTTTTTCCTTTGCTCGATCCTTTGTTTATACGTCTATTTCTTATCCGGTAGTCTAGATTTGTCGAATTTCTGGTTTACATTTGTGCAAAGGCTTAAGCTTTCGAACTATACCTCCTTTCCCCTCTCGACAACAGAGCTTGGTCCAGGGTCCTCTGTCTTTCCTTTTACATCAAACATTTTGTCAAAAAAATCTTGATTTTGTGACGGCTCCCAAACCCAAGGTCCTCGGCGGTACTTCTGCGGCAGCCGCCACAAATTGTATAAAACGTGGGTAGTGACCAGGATGTAGCTATGTCTGTTGGCCGAAAAATAATTAATGACAAGAATTGCGCCAGTTAGAATGAAGAGATAACTTATCTTTATTTCTGACGAAACGTCCACCAGCAATACAAGTACAAGTAATATCCAAGAGTAATCTGTGTACTGAGCCTAGTCGAATACAATAGCAAACATCACACTGCAATGGCTCCGCTATAAACACAGTCGTTTTTCTTTGTTCTATTTGTGAATGTAACAGGAAGGGAAATGACCCTCCGCCACGCGCCGTTAGCTACATTGCGGAGTACTGATGCAGATGTAGTTGGTGTCACACTTTACATATCCGTCACTGTATTTACCTAAATTTATCGCCATAGTACGCTTCAGTAATTTTGAAACATGTTCATGTTCTATGTTTTACCTGTAACACAGTACAAGTTAAAGCCCGCTGGCGCGTTCTGCTGTGGCTAATCTCCGGTATTGCAGTAGGCATTACTGCTGTGCCAGCAAAGCGTCCAGCAGTAGATCCTATCTCTGCTGATATTAAGGAAGAAATGTTCGGATGTATGCCACGAAACGTGTGGCAATAAAATATTGATCTATCTTTATCTATACAAAAACGAATGTTTGTCTCTTTGGAACGTATGATCTCAAAAACTAGTGGCTCAATTTACGCGCAATTTTGCGGCATTGTCGGGAAAAGACTTGTTGCTCTGTAGCTTATCAAGCAACAATGTACCGGTTTTCAGCTCCGCCTTTGTGAGAATTTTATTTACTCCACATGAGTTAGTGAAAACTTATCGAGGAAACAAGATTAACTGAATTACAAATTACGTTCACAAAATGTGACCATCTGAAGGAAAGAGTGCATGGAGAATGAAGCGTCAAGGTATTCTTAAACGTTCAGCTTGCGGAAACAAGATTATAGAAACAAAATACAAATACAAATTAAATGAAAAACAGAACTTGCCTTCCGGAAACATAAGAGAAGCGAGATGCTCAGCGAAAACTCACATCTCCTCAAAATCAGCAAAGTGTGCTCAGCGGTTCCAGATGGCTGCCAGCTGTTTTCTCTGACGCTCCACCCCTAAATCTCTGGCCGCGGTGGTCTCGCGGTTCTAGGCGCGCAGTCCAGAACCGTGCGACTGCTTCGGTCGCAGGTTCGAATCCTGCCTCGGGCATGGATGTGTGTGATGTCCTTAGGTTAGTTAGATTTAAGTAGTTCTAAGTTCTACGGGACTAATGACCACAGCAGTTGAGTCCCATAGTGCTCAGAGCCATTTGAACCAACCCTAAATCTCTTCTGACTCAGGAACTCGTCATTGAATGTCCAAAAAGTTCCATCCTCCCGTCCATCTTCCAACCCTTCAAAATTTCAGAACGAAGGGGATGACTCCAGTTGGCAGTGTGATAGACAAGAAAAGTCGGGGACGGGCAGCAAACTTCTCAGCCTGTGAAGAAGACACCCATTTCACTATCACAATGTTGGCACTGGAGTGAAGCAGTGTTACCTTGATCCATTGTCCTGTGTGTACCATGCACTTGGGGATACTATGCAGTCTCATGTAATATCCGAATTTTATTTATTTATGTTTTGCTGTGGAAAGATACTGCCGTCCCCACATCAGCCGAGCGGCACCACCGTGTCTGGGCCATTTAAGTCAGTGCAGAGAAGCGAAAGTGCTGTGCTCACATTGTCTGCAGCGGATGGCAAGGCAGGTACGGCCTCCAGTGTCCAGCACGAGAGCCGGCGCCAGAGTGGGCCACTGCCCGGTTTCCGCGAAACTTGGTCGGTAGCCGAGGGAGGCGTGCTTGACTGATGAGATTCACAGACCGCCTTCTGCGAACAAACGAGACCCGTAACCGTACTGAACTGTTAGGAGGGGGACGAACATTCGTCTCCACGTGCGGCGTCGTCGAGTGTCAAAACCGGCGCAAGGAGTGTCGACAATCGCAGAGATACTGCACGTCAAAGCGGTATCACGAGGCGCCAGTGAGATGTTCAGAAGCAACCGCGCCTTCGGCAGTTCTGAGGCGCCACCGTTACGGTCGCGTCTCTGCCCTGCAGTGGTGTCGCCAGAGGCCAGGAGGTCAGTTCTGGACGAGGTCGAACCCTGCCCACTTTCAGGAAGTTCCTGTCGCAGTAACGTCGTTGTGCTGCCTACTCGCCAGGACATAGCCCGTGTGAACCGTCGGGGAATGAAGAGACTTCCATCTCCTTTAAACTGTGTCTACGCGCCAACGCCATCAAAACTGTGTCAAAATGGTTCAAATGGCTCTGAGCACTATGGGACTCAACATCTGAGGTCATCAGTCCCCTACAACTTAGAACTACTTAAACCCAACTAACCTAAGCATATCACACACATCCATGCCCGAGGCAGGATTCGAACCTGCGACCATAGCAGTCACGCGGTTCCGGACTGAAGTGCCTGGAACCGCACGGCCACCGAGGCCAGCTAGAACTGTGTCAACAAGTGTCTACTAGCTTGTCTCTTTTCTAGTGACAATAGCAAAGCGACAGTACGGCCATTCTCAACTTGTATCAGCTCACCACTCAGTAATCGTTTTCTTTTTCTTGTTTTCTTTTAGGATGCGAAAGCCGGCCGCGGTGGCCGTGCGGTTCTGGCGCTGCAGTCCGGAACCGCGGCACTGCTACGGTCGCAGGTTCGAATCCTGCCTCGGGCATGGGTGTGTGTGATGTCCTTAGGTTAGTTAGGTTTAAGTAGTTCTAAGTTCTAGGGGACTTATGACCTAAGATGTTGAGTCCCCTAGTGCTCAGAGCCATTTGAACCATTTTTTAGGATGCGAAAAAAGGTCGTATGCGTCCATGTCAGAACTGTAACACGAAAAGGAGTTAAAAGCGACTACACGTCAAGCCCGATCGACGGAAGGAAAGTCAGCTAAAAACATGGACTTTCTCTTGGAGAAAGAGCGTTAAAGTACGCCATAAAGACAACGGTCTTGTCGTTTGCCATATTGCTACGACTGTAAGTAGGCTATTTAGGTTTTTATGTTGGTAACACCACGTAGCGCTCTGTATGAAAATCACTGGCTGTGCTGTGTGCAGTGGCTGGTTTCCATGGTTGGAATCTGCTGTTCTTGTGTTGGGCAGTTGACTGTTAACAGCATGTAGCATTGCGCAGTTGGAGGTGAGCCGCCAGCAGTGGTGGATGTGGGGAGAGAGATTGGGGAGTTTTGAGAGCGGATGATCTGGACGTGTGTCCATCAGAGACAGCAAATTTGTAAGAATGGATGTCATGAACTGATATATATATTATGACTTTTGAACACTATTTACGTAAATACATTGTTTGTTCGCTATCAAAATCTTTCATTTGCTAACTGTGCCTATCAGTAGTTAGTGCATTCAGTAGTTAGAATCTTTCATTTAGCTGGTCGTATCGGCGCTCGCTGTATTGCAGTAGTTAGAGTAACGAAGATTTTTGTGAGGTAAGCGATTCATGAAAGGTATAGGTTATTGTTATTCAGGCCATTCTTTTGTAGTCAGATTGCGTTGCGCTAAAAATATTGTGTGTCAGTTTAGTGTTGATCAGAATAAGTAAAGAGAGTAATGTCTGAGTACCTTTGGTTTGGCTCAGCTGTTTGAAAAGCAAATAATGTAAGAGGTTTATAAGCACAGTCAATCATAAATTTTTCTAAGAGGACGTTTCACGACCGATAAGAAGTAAAACGCGGTCGACAGCCCGCGAGTCATTCGCTAAAATGACCAATAACTCAGGCGGTAAACATAAATTAAAACGTAGGTGATTAAAGAAATGGTATTTCGTCAGGAAATGAAGAACAGTCAAAGGTCGAGGCCAAGAAGCACGAAGTGCTGGGGGATCTCGACTCAACAAATGGCTATGGCCAGAAAGACAGTGCCCAGTATGCACTGGGCAGAGAGCAGGTCGTCCAAGCCGCTAGGAGAGGCTTCGGTCCCCGGAGCTTGTTGCCATGAAGGGAGGGCCACTGCTGACGACAAAGTGACACCACCTGCTGACAGACCGGAATGAAAGAACTAGTGGACTGAGGTACGCGGACTGCAGCCTTGGCAGCAGCGCCTGCGGCCAAATTTCCCGTCGGACCGACGTGACCAGGGACCCATATACACCCCACGGTGGCTCCATCAAGAGTGAGCAAGTGACAGCTTTCCTGGACCCGTTGCACTAAGGGATGGACGGTGTACAGCATACAGAGACTTTGAGTGGCACTGAGAGAGTCGGAGCAGGCGACATACGAGGTGCGACAATAAAGTAGGGAGACTGATGTGAAAAAAATGTTGCTTACCGTTTTGGTCAAGTTTAGTGTTGTCTCCTTCAAAGTAGTTCCCTTCTGATTACACACACTTCTTCTAGCCCGTCTGCCATTGATGGTAACATTTCTGGAACTCATCTTCTGTAATATCCTCCAAGACCCTTGTCACAGCTTTTTGGACGTCTTGTGTTGTTTGAAAATGGTGTCCCTTGACCGCCGTTTTGATACTCGGAGCGATATTTGGCGAATAATGTCGCTGTAGTAATACTGAAATTTGTTTCGAGGCTAAAAATTGCTGTACTGACAGAGCAGTATGGGATGGCGCATTATCGTGATGTAGAATCCGATTAACAGCAATGTTGGCACAGACACGAAGAACTCTTTTACGAAGTCTTTCTAAAACTTCTTTGTAGTAATGTTGGTTAACTCTTTGTCCAAGAAGCACCCACTATTTATGAACAATTCACTTGGAATCAAAGGAGCACACAAGCATGCATTTCACTTTTGACTTTGACATGCGAGCTTTTTTTTGGTCATGTTCTAATGATATTCCAGGACATTTCTGTTTAAAATTTTTTTTGCGAGCTTTGGCGTTTTGTCTCTGGAGCGTACTGAAGAAACCAACTTTCATCACCAGTGATAACACGGCTCAACAATTCTGGATTGATTTCCGTTTGCTCTAACAGATCGGCTGCCACATTTACCCGTGTTTCTCGCAGTTGTGGTGTGACATTTTTGGGGATCATTTTTGCACAAATCTTTCTCACACCAAGATCTTCAGTTATTGTTAGACAAACCGTTTCTCGATTGATGTTCAGTTCTTCTGCAATAATTTTCACGGATAATCTTCGATCAGATCGTACGATTTCAGGCACCCTGTTGACATCCGTCCGTGAGGTCGATGGTTGTCCACTGCAGTGTCAACATTCGTTCTGCCTTCACTAAACTTTTTATGCCAACAAAAAACTTGAGCTCTTGACATAACCTCTTCTCCAAATGCCTTCTGAAGCTTACCGTAAGTTGTCGTCGCATTTTCACCCAATTTAACGCAAAAGGAAATGGCATACCATTGTGCAATATTATGCGGTTCCATTTCCGTGACGAGAGACACAAACATGTGTTAATGTATTACAGCAGAACTCACGACTGAGCAGTTGCATCGATGTACCGCTTGGACTAGAAGCAGCCTGCAGGATTGCCACATCTTTGCAAAGAAAATCAGTTTCATTACATTATTGTCACACCTCGTAACTGAGAAGCCTATGTCGCCGGATGTACTACGTGGCCTGGTACAGAGCGAAGAGCTTCGTTGAAAATACTGGGCTCCTTTAGTGTGTTCTGAACTGTAAGTCTATGTGTGCATTAGCATAGCTACAGCTGAGACTGCCAAGCAAAGGTATGTTTTGTTGTAACTGGTTCAAATGGCTCTGAGCACTATGAGACTTAACATATATGGTCATCACTCCCCTAGAACTTAGAACTACTTAAACCTAACTAACCTAAGGAAATCAAACAACACCCAGTCATCACGAGGCAGAGAAAATCCCTGACCCTGCCGGGAATCGAACCCTGGAACCCTGGTTTGTTGTAACTAATAAAGTGGTTACAGTTACTACAAGCCACACCACAAGTTGGGAAACAGGGCCAAATTTTTAGTAGTTTATTATCGAGTTGAGATTTTCACAAATGTTTTATTCGTATCCTACAGAAACTAGCAGTACGGCAATAAACAGCCTTTTAAACACGCCGCTAACGGCAATCAAGTAATTTATAGCAATACAACAGTTAATTTTTTTTAAAGAAAAGCACAGAAGCTAGCAGTGTGGCAATAAACTACCTTTTAAAACACGCCGTTAACGCCAATCAAAGTAATTTATAGCAATACAACAATTTAAAAAATTTAAAGAACATTAGTAAACAGGCTACTAACGTAAATACAGAACTTCGTTAATAAGGTACGGTGAGGTAGTGAAGCTACCAACACCGCCGTTAAAAAAAATTAAACAGGTCTCAGCAAACACACGATTAATGGCAATAAAAGGAATTTACAAACTTGGAGGAATTTAAAAATTTTTTAAACAAAAGTGTCCTGGAATATGATTAGAACATGACAGATATGACGGACCCGTGTAAGGCGGCCACAAATCACCCACTCAGGGATGCTCAGGCTAGACAGAATACTGACCAGTTTAAATACGCCCGTAAACACAATTTCCACTCTCAGGCTGGTCACTGCACCGACTTTCAGCCAGCGACAACTTGTTATAAGGTGGCTTAACTTGCTGATAGAATTAGATCTAACCTCGTGCAAGGAAAGATTACACCACACAGTCCTGAATGAGCGACCACATGACCAATCAACAAGAAGTATGAATTTACTCATAACCCACGACAGACAATTGAACTGCCAAAAACGACACCTCCCATCGGACAGTAACGAGAGGAGGAGGAAAGATCACTGTCTTCAATTACACCGATGCCAGGGACAGGAAACCCGGTCGCCGGAGGCCACAAAACAGAAGAGACGCTGGTTACACAAAATTATTACTTTATGATTAAACCTTCCACGAACTTAACTTGCAATTATGCTCGAACAAGCAGTACACGACCTACGATGGAAAGGATCCACACATCCGACCGCGCACTCGTCGCCAGCGTACCCAACACGCCACGGTCACGCGACAACACGCTCTGCCACCGGAATTCACGTCTTTTCTGCAACGTTGACAGGTAGTGACCGCTCCTTCATGTTAGGTGTCTCCTTTTAAACTCCAGTGTTGAAACGGAGGGTTTAAAGAAGCTTGTTAACGTCCCACCAAGGCGAAATGAACAGCAACTACTCGTGGGGCTATTCAGAATACAACCAACACGAGGGGAGCTCTTCCGTCAACTCGACCCGCTCGTTACACACAACCGATATACCAGGTGATCAAAAAGTCAGTATAAATTTGAAAGCTTAATACACCACGGAATAATGTAGATAGAAAGGTAAAAATTGAGACACATGCTTGGAATGACATGGGGTTTTATTAGAACCAGGCGCTCCACGCCATATTGCTAGACGCGTCAAAGATCTCTTACGCGCGTCGTTTGGTGATGATCGTGTGCTCAGCCGCCACTTTCGTCATGCTTGGCCTCCCTGGTCCCCAGACCTCAGTCTGTGCGATTATTGGCTTTGGGGTTACCTGAAGTCGCAAGTGGTATCGTGATCGACCGACATCTCTAGCGATGCCGAAAGACAACATCCGACGTCAATGCCTTACCATAATTACGGACATGCTTTCAGTGCTGTTCACAACATTATTCCTCGACTACAGCTATCGTTATGGAATGATGGTGGACATATTGAGCATTTCCTGTAAAGAACATCATCTTTGCTTTCTCTTACTTTGTTACTGCTAATTATTGCTATTCTGATCAGATGAAGCGCCATCTGTCAGACATTTTTTGAACTTTTGTATTTTTTTGGTTCTAATAAAATCCCATGTCATTCCAAGCATATGTGTAACTTTGTACCTCTCTATCTACATTATTCGGGGATTTATTCAGTTTTCAAATTTATACTGACTTTTTGATCAGCCGGTACATCACGTGGCGACTGGGTACAACCGACCACGCGTGCTTTCCGCTGGAGAGCCACACTGCCCTCCCGTGTCTACCACACTCTCTGCGCGCCACGCCCCTACTCCCGCGCCACCAGCCAAGGTTACCACGGGTCAAAGATCTCACTTCCCGAAAGCAAAACGCAGATATCGATAGCACAGGGAAAAGACAACCAAGCAGCCACTTAGTAACAGACAACATATCAAACAAACATGTCAGGGGAAGAAAAGGAATACCAATGCAATCTAAACACGAGGTGTAGCACGAGTCGATACACGGCTCAGTTACTTATTCAGAATGTTCTAATTAACTGAATTATTACTATCTACCTCGGTTCCCAAGGAGTCAGACCCAACACCGAGTTCACATTTCCAGTGCCCAGAAGCGTGACTGCAAAATAGTGGGCAAAGACGGAATCGATACCACTTACAAGGGAACCTCCCCATCGCACCCTGCTCAGATTTAGTTATAAATTGGCACAGTGGATAGGCCTTGAAAAACTGAACACAGATCAATCGAGAAAACAGGAAGAAGTCGTATGGAACTATGAAAAAATAAGCAAAATATACAAACTCAGTAGCCCATGCTCAACATAGGCAACATCAAGGATAATATCAGCGAGCCCAGTTGGCCGTGCGGTCAACGCATGGCTTTCCGGGCCGGAAGGAGCGCCGGTCCCCGGCATGAATCCATCCGGCGAATTTGTGTCGAGGTCCTGTGAGCCGGCCAGTCTGTGGATGGTTTAGTCTGGCTTTAGGTGTCGCAGCGGTCGCACGCTCCTCAAGTTTGCTCCGTGAACGTTCAGTGTTTACTCCAGTGTTTTCGTGTTTCGTGATCGTTTATTGACGTTTTTGCACGTGAATTAAGCGTTATCAATTGAGCATTTGGTCTTCGTTTGTGTCGCCTTTCTACGTAGTGACGTTGGGATTTCGGCGTTGTCCGAGATTTCTTCGCTGCAGAACACCATGGCAAACTCCGTGAGAAAAAACACCGTGATTTTCACCTTCGACAAGTACACCCGTCGAATACAGCCCTCTGCACTTGAAACACACGACTGGATTACCGAGGTAATTGGCCTTCAATCTGAATCTGTTCATACCATGCAGCTAGACGCTGATGAATACTGCATTTTTAACGTTTAACGATTCCGTGAGTGTAGACCGCTTTCTGGCAAAATTTGGTTATGAAACGAAATTTATATTCCGTGATGGTACTAAAAGTACTGTCAAACTCCGAAATTCCGAGTCTGTAATTAGGAATGTTAGGGTTTTGAATATTCCCATCGAATTAGGCAACTCGAAAATTAAAGATGTCATTTCAAAGTATGGGGTTGTCAGGCAAATAGTCAACGAAAGGTAGGCTTCGCATTTCAAGCTGCAGTGCTGTAACGGCATTCGCTCCGTGGACATTCGCTCCGTGGAGATGGAAGTGAAGGCAAACATTCCCTCCCACATCTTTGTTGACGGGCACAAGGCGCATGTTATGTACTCGGGGCAAACCCCTACATGTCATGTATGTAACGAGTCTGGTCACCTCCGTCAGGACTGCCCTCGCCGTGTTTTTGTGCTGACAAATAACCTTACGCAACGCCGGAAATTAACACTCAACGATTTGTTGCCAGCCAGTAATACAACAGAGCCGGCGGCTGTCGTGGATCCTGTTACCACCTCTGAAAATGTTGCACTTAATGTTAATGACTTCCCGCCTTTTAAACCTGCATTAACTGCTCAAATTCCGTCCCGTGGCAGCGAGATTCCCACTAAAAAGCGGCCTCTAGAAGACACTGAAAAAAATGTTGATGAGGACTCTTCGTGTGAAACACCCGTTGCCAGGAGGCCGAAGCCCAGTCCTGAAGATCTGTTGGAAGTGGAAAAAGAAGATGGAATGAAGGTCGATGTGGCTCCCACTTCCGCACAATTACTTATACCGCCACGAACAGATAGTGACACAGCTGGTAGTGACCTTTCACGGAAATGTGACCCTGAGCCTGAGGTCACAGCTACAATAACGGCATCAAGTGCACAGCCCATACAGTGTGAACAGTACCAGGAAGTACCAAGTAAACAACCTGCTGACTCCGAAGCGCAACGCCGCGCCGAAGGAGGGAATAAACAAGCATCACCACCTCGCCAGCAAGACAACACAACAGACACCACGCCGGAACCAAATATTGACGACTCGCACGCCATGGCCGTTGCGCCAGACGGCCACCGCCGCCGGCTGCGACCGAAACCTGGTCTTGCTGTCACGCGTCATCAAATGATAGCCACACCAGAGAAGAAAGACATCAAGAAAAAGAATATTAAATATGAAGTCATCAGGGCCAACATTGAAGAGGAGAAGGAGAAGGACCACAGTGACTTATAGCAATGCTTTGTCAGGATTTCAGGATACTTTTCTTCCCTAGCACTTTGTTTAAATGCAGTGAAAATTTTTCTAGTTAGTTAGTACATGTAATGGGCACACAGCTTACAAAGATCGTGACTTGTAGAGAAGAGCGTTGCCGCTATAATCATACCGATCCTCATCCAAAATAGCTTCTTCCAGTATGTCTGTGATGCAAGCTTATAGCATTAATACTATTAACATTAATAAAATGCAGTCACCCTGGAAATTGGCAGCACTAAAAGAATTCTTGTACCAGTCTGGGACAGATATCGCGTTGCTACAAGAAGTTGCGATAACGGAATTTCGGATCCCAGGCTTTTTTGAAATTGTTAATGTTTCTACGGAAGCCAATATCGGTACGGCCACTCTTATAAGGGAAGGCATTCCAGTGACTGAAATCGAACGACTAGAATCAGGAAGAGCAATAGGTATAAAACTTTTCGATGTGACAGTGCTTAACCGTTACGCCCCATCAGGAAATTCCCACAAATTGGATCGTGCGAAGTTTTTGCAAGACGAACTGATTTATTTATTGAGGAAAAATCCGTGTTCTCTAATACTAGGTGGAGCTTTTAACTGTGTTTTAAACCAGAAAGATCAACAACCCAACTTCAACTACTCGCCACAGTTAAAAAAGTTAGTAAGTGATCTACACCTTAAGGATGCTTGGGAACTTCAGCACCCGACGGCAGTCGGGTTCACTTATATAACCAGCCACTCCCGCAGCAGATTAGATAGAATTTACGTCTCACCAAATTTGCAAAATTATTTATTAAACGTTGAAACTATTCCAGTGTATTTTAGCGCTCACAGTACACTTTTAACTTGCTTTAATTTAAATGTGCAGCCAACCCGTCGATTCAGAGGACAATGGAATTTAAATATCTCTGTTTTAACTGCCGAAGAACTGGAACAGGAAATAAGAGCAGCGTGGACTATGTGCCCCCGCACAGTAGACAAGCACCCAACAGTCATTGACTGGTGGACTAGGAGGGTGAAACCAAGGCTGCGGAAAGTTGTCATGCAGTATAGTGCAGCGAGGCACAGGGAGTTGACGAATACAATGGAGTTTTATTATAAAGTTTTAAGAGACTTATATCAACAGGTCCATGATGACGTAATTCGTCTGAATGATATCAAAAAAACCAAGTTATTAAGCATTAAACGGCAACAGATAGAGGGACTCAAAATTAAATCGAAAGCCACATCAGTCGTAGCAGATGAAACAGCTTCTCTGTATCACTTGGCACGGCATGCTAAAAACAGACGTCTAACTTTAATTGATGAAGTCCAGACGCATACTGGTACGAGGCTCACATGGCAGAAAGAAATACTGAAAGAAGTCCACAGGTACTATGAAACCACAGTGGAAGATGCAGCTCTCGATAACTTTCTCACTATTTTAGGTCCACAATTGTCGGGAACTGACAACGCTGACATCCTGTCACCTATTACTAAAGATGAAGTGCATGAGGCAGTGCGTAACTCACCTCTCAAAAAATCTCCGGGACTTGATGGCCTCCCTGTGGAGTTTTATGCCCGCTACTGGTCTATAATTGGGGACAAGATCACTTCCATGGCAAATGAGGTCCTGAACGGAAAACCGGTCCCAGCAGAGTTTAAGGAAAGTAAAATAGTAATGATTCCTAAGAGTAGAGGCAAAACCAACTTAAACAATTTTCGGCCTCTTTCGCTACTAAATTCTGATTACAAAATAATTTCGCGTATTATCAACAAAAGACTCTCTGCCTTTTCCAACAAAACATTGAGTCATCATCAATCTTGTTCTCCGACCAGAACGATATTCGAAAGGCTATCTGCATACAGAGACGTCATTACAATTACCTCAGTGACGAGTATAAAATGTGCGTTAATCTTTATAGATTTCAACAAAGCTTTTGACCGCGTTAGCCATAGATACCTCTTTGCGACGCTGTCAAGAATGGCTTTACACCCGCAGATTGTGAACATGCTAAGGAATATTGCAACAGGTATGAATGCGAAAATAGCAATAAATCGCCAAACATCTAAACCCATACAGATAAGGCGAGGGGTTCCACAGGGCAGTCCCTTGTCTATGTTTTTATTTTCCTCATCTTTAGAGCCCTTCCTCCGCACTGTCCACGCAAGATTAACGGGTATAACACTGAGTGGTGAGAAAACTGCCATACGAACTTATGCTGATGACGTGGGCGTTGTAGTAAGGAATAAGGAGGAGACAGTTACACTGGAAAGAGAAATCCAAAGGTATTGTCTAGCGTCGGGAGCGATAGCAAATGGCCGGCCGCGGTGGTCTCGCGGTTTTAGGCGCACAGTCCGGAGCCGTGCGACTATTACGGTCGCAGGTTCGAATCCTGCCTCGGGCATAGATGTGTGTGATGTCCTTAGGTTAGTTAGGTTTAAGTAGTTCTAAGTTCTAGGGGACTGATGACCACAGCAGTTGAGTCCCATAGTGCTCAGAGCCATTTGAACCATTTTTGATTTGACAGCAAATGAAAACAAAAGTCAAATATTGAATCTACGGGGCCTGAATCACCTTCGACTGGCATGGGCAAAACAAGACAACAAACATAAAACTTTGGGAATAACCTTAATGGCATGTCCGATGAGGATGGCTGCTTTTAACTGGACGGAAACAAGGAGAAAAGTTCATGGTCCTGTAATGGAGAATATCCATCGAATTATAGACCTCGTGCAAAAAGTCAGATTCATCAACTCCTGCGTTTTGTCTAAAGCGTATTTCACTGCGCAGGTATTTCCAATCCCTAAACTAGTAGCGAAAGAGATAGCGTCCACTGTTACCAATTATTTATGGCGAGGAGACATATTCAGGGTTGGTGCGACTACCGTTATACTGGATGTCAGAAACGAGGGCCTCGGTTTGGTGGATATTCGCAATAAAGCGTCTGCTGTGTTCCTCAAACAGACTTTCCATGTACTCAGAGAACTTCCACAATGTATAACCGCAAAGCTCTTTGAGGCTGTGATATCCCATAGCCTGCAAGCACCGATTGATGTGCGAAGGATTAATGCCCGTCTGCAGTATGTGAGGAACTTTTTTCCTCGAAGCAAGTTATCTTAGTGACGAAATCAGAAGCAACACACGTATCACAGCGCGCATCATACTTGAAAGGAAGTTAAATGAGGGTAGAAACAAAATTGAAACGAAATTCCCCAATTGTCATTGGAAAGCTGTATGGCGGAACATCAACTATGCCGGGCTATCTACAGACGCTCTTTCCGTATGGTACAAAATAGTTAATAATGTCATCAGCACCAACGAGAGACTATATGGGATCGGTTTAAACCAGACACACCTTTGTGGAAAATGCAATCTGGTGGATACACCAGACTCACCTGCGGTGGCAATGTGCATAACTGGAATTGGATCAGGCAACAAATCGCCTTTCTCATCAGATCCTCTACGGAATATATAACGCCATCGCTCCTCCTGAGACCAGACATGACATACTTTCCGAAATTAAAAACCAACGCCATTAGCTGGTTACTGGGAAAATATGTTAGTTATGTCATCCACAGACTTGAGTCGGACAACGAGATAGAATTCCGCATTTACATGAAGTGTGATGATGCAAAAATCAGCACGTATCGCAACCACAAGAAGCACTACGGCAACACGATATGTGGAACCACTACAACACCTTGAACGAGAACGAACAGAAGTAAATTAGAAGTCACTTGGTTTCTTATTATTAGTTACTATTATCTTGCTTCCCGAACCCCATTTTTGTTCAAAACTACTCGTGTTCGACTTCCAAAGTATTTGTGTGATTCGAGAAGAATTGTTAAGTTTTTCTTTAATCAGTGTTCAGTTGCTACTCAGAGAAGAGGTTTTTTGTCTTTCTTACATCGGAGAATGGGAATATTGTGTTAAGATTTCTTCACACTTAGTGCTATGACCCAACAGGGGACATGAAAAAAGGGGTGGGAGGGGTTTGGGCCTCGACGCACTGGCAGTGCCGTCAACAGACCCCACTGTTAGTGCGGCGTGTACCACGCCCTGACCATCCAAAAAATAAAAAAGTAAAAAAACTAAAAAAATAAATAAAAAATAAAAATAAAATAAAAGTGGTTAATAAAAAATTGGATTGCTGAAAAGAAGAATGGATGAAAAAAGTGGATAGAGAAAAAAAGGAAAAAAAGATGAAAAAGATGTGGTTAGCGTGAGCAGCTGCGGAATGAAAGGTCCTTGGTTAAAGTCTACCCTCGAGTGGAAAATTAAAATTTTTGGGAGTGATTATCATATCCACAAGAAAATCTAAATCGGGCAAGGTACACGAATCTTTTTACGCATTCACCAAGTGTACAAGTTATGTGGGTCGACAACATATTCCTGTCATGTGACGCACATGCCGTCACCAGTGTCGTATAGAATATACAGGGTGTTACAAAAAGGTGCGGCCAAACTTTCAGGAAACATTCCTCGCACACAAAGAAAGAAAATATGTTATATGGACATGTGTCCAGAAACGCTTACTTTCCATGTTAGAGCTCATTTTATTACTTCTCTTCAAATCACATTAATCATGGAATGGAAACACAGCAACAGAACGTACCAGCGTGACTTCAAACACTTTGTTACAGGAAATGTTCAAAATGTCCTCCGTTAGCGAGGATACATGCATCCACCCTCCGTCGCATGGAATCCCTGTTGCGCTGACGCAGCCCTGGAGAATGGCGTACTGTATCACAGCCATCCACAATACGAGCACGAAGAGTCTCTACATTTGGTAGCGGGGTTGCGTAGACAAGAGCTTTCAAATGCCCCCATAAATGAAAGTCAAGAGGGTTGAGGTCAGGAGAACGTGGAGGCCATGGAATTGGTCAGCTTCTACCAATTCGTCGGTCACCGAATCTGTTGTTGAGAAGCGTACGAACACATCGACTGAAATGTGCATGAAATCTCGCATTAACCACATGTTGTGTAGTACTTATAAAGGCACATGTTCTAGCAGCACAGGTAGAGTATCCCGAATGAAATCATGATAACGTGCTTCATTGAGCGTAGGTGGACGAAACTAAAATGGGCTATAACAAGGAAAGTAAGCGTTTCCGGAGACATGTCCACATAACATATTTTCTTTATTTGTGTGTGAGGAATGTTTCCTGAAAGTTTGGCCGTACCTTTTTGTAACACCCTGTATCAGACGTGTTTTCCTGTGGAGGAATCGGATGACGTATGATCTTGCGATCAAATGTTTTCGGTTCCCATTGGAAAGGCACGTCCTTTCGCAAAACACAGACACTAAACTTATTACAGTGAACAGAGACGTCAATGAACGAACGGACAGATCATACTTTGCGAAAATAGAGAAAGTAAACTATTCACTCGAGGGAAGACTTGAACCAAGGACCTCTCGTTCCGCAGCTGCTCACACTGACCACGGGACCACGGCGCTCCAGAGCTCACACCATCCTTGATGTGTAGACAAGAGTAATGTGCTGCGAATACATAGAAAGATAGATCCCTTATCATTTAGCTACAGAATAGCAGGTCAGCAACTGGAAGCAGTTAATTCCATAAATTATTTGGGAGTACGCAATAGGAGTGATTTAAAATGGAATGATCATATAAATTTGATCGTCGGTAAAGCAGATGCCACACTGAGATTCATTGGAAGAATCCTAAGGAAATAGGTTACAGTACACTTTTTCGCCCACTGTTGGAATACTGCTCACCAGTGTGGGATCCGTACCAGATAGGGTTGATAGAAAAAATAGAGAAGATCCAACGGAGAGCAGCGCGCTTCCTTACAGGATCATTTAGTAATCGCGAAAGCGTTACGGAGATGATAGATAAACTCCTGTGGAGGACTCAGCAGGAGAGACGCTGAGTAGCCTGGTACGGGCTTTTGTTGAATTTTCGAGAACATACCTTCACCGAAGAGTCAAGCAGTATATTGCTCCCTCCTACGTATATCTCGCGAATAGACCATGAGGATAAAATCAGAGAGATTAGAGCCCACACAGAAGCATACCGACAATCCTTCTTTCCACGAACAATTCGAGACTGTAATAGAAGGGAGAACCGATAGAGGTACTCAAGGTACCCTCCGCCACACACCGTCAGGTGGCTTGCGGAGTATGGATGTAGATGTAGATGTTGCCTATCTTGCGCATGGATACTTAGTTTGTATATTTTGCTTTTTTTTCATAGTTCACACAACTTGTTCCTGTTTTCTCGATTGATCTGTGTTCAGTTTTTCAAGGCCTATCCACTGTGCCAACTTATAACTAAATCTGAGGGGGGGGGGGCGATGGGGAGGTTCCCCTGTTAGAGGTACGTGACAGTGATGTCGCAACGTGTGGTTTGTCCTAGTGTGAGACGGTGCGCGCAGCTGCGGCAGCGGCTGCGGCGGCCGGATGTGCACGCCGGCCACGTGCACCAGGGCGAGCACTGCGCGCAGCGGCTGCCCCAGGCTCCAGTGGCTGTTGGCCAGCAGCAGGCTGGTGCTGCGGGACAGCTGCGCCGCCGGCGGCACGCCCTGCCCCAGCGCCTCGCGCACCACCGCGTCCACTTGGAGGTCTGAGCACAGCCAGGCAATAGCCCAGCCTGGCCGTCACGTGCTCCACACTCTGCACCAGCCGCTGCCACAAGCTGAAGGGCGGCGTGCCAGAGAAGTACGTCTGGCTGTAGCCAGGGGGCTCCGGGTTGCCCATCTAAATATTTTGGTCTGAGATTCATTATATTTCGCTGTTTTAGTTGTGAGAATCTCTTGACTTGGCCAACTTTTTGTGCACCACATGAAGAAGTGATCATTGTGACAACTGAGTTGTCCAGCCATTGCACATCCAATAATCCATCATTATTCTCTATTGCTGTCTCAAAATATCCCCGATCTCTCCCAGAAAATAATTTTGGGCGTCCTCAAACACATCACCTTCAATATCGTCATTATAAAGAATCTACAGAGCCTCAGCAAGCGAGAAACCTCTTCTATACAAAAAAGAAAAAAAATTGCTCCTTTTCTGAGTACAAGTGCCTAGCGTAGACATATTGCAACACCAACGTTCAAGCGGCCTAAATGAATGTAATTTATTTCACAGCAAGCAGTAACGTCCAAAGAACATATAGTTGAATATTTAAAGCAGAACCATATTAAAGAAACAAATTATATATCGTTAAGTTACTGTGTAAAACGTACTTACTCGAACTTATACTCCATTTTCTTCGTCATTCAGCAAACGACGACTTCCGACACAGCTTACGACGCAGAATTTAAATGTATCGTTAAAACTGTTGCATTGTAGTGATCTTTACAGTCTTGTGGGACAGAATCCAGTGCTGCCAACACTCTCGCTTCGTTGATGTCGTGGAATCAACGATTTTAAAAAAGTGTTACAAACGTTGCCATATGGCAACGCACAGCGCTAATGGGTTATGGTTCAAATGGCTCTGAGCGCCATGGGACTTAACATCTATTGTCATCAGTCCCCTAGAACGTAGAACTACTTAAACCTAACTAACCTAAGGACATCACACAACACCCAGTTATCACGAGGCAGAGAAAATACCTGTCCCCGCTAATTGGTTAAAGTGACATTGTTTCCAGAAGAAGTTTGGAAGGTAGGAGACAAGATACAGGCATAAGTAAAGCTGTGAGGACGGTGCGTGAGTCGTGCTTGGGTGCCTCAGATGGTAGAGCACTTGCCCGCGAAAGGCAAAGGTCCAGGGTTCGAGTCTCGGTCCGGCACACAGTTTTGATCGGCAGGAAGTTTCAGTGACATTATTATTAATCGGAACACGTGAGGCTATACTGATCCTGCGACTTATCTTAGAAACTAGATTAAGGAAAGGCAAACCTACGTTTCTAGCATTTGTAGACTTAGAGAAAGCTTTTGACAATGTTGAGTGGAATACCCTCTTTCAAATTCTAAAGGTGGCCGGGGTAAAATTCAGGGAGCGAAATGCTATTTACAATTTGTACAGAAACCAGATGGCAGTTGTAAGAGTCGAGGGGCATCAAAGGCAAGCAGTGGTTGGGAACGGAGTGAAGGAGGGTTGTAGCCTCTCCCTGGTGTTATTCAATCTCTATAATGAGCAAGCAGTGAAGGAAACAAAGGAAAAATTCGGAGTAGGTATTAAATTCCATGGAGAAGAATTAAAAACTTTGAGGTTCGCCGATGACATAGTAATTCTGTCAGAGACAGCAAAGGACTTGGAACAGCAGTTGAACGGAATGGATAGTGTCTTAAGAGGAGGATATAAGATGAACATCAACAAAAGCAAAACGAGGATAATGGAATGTAGTCTAATTAAGTCGTGTGATGCTGAGGGAATTAGATTAGGAAATGCGACACTTAAAGTAGTAAGGGAGTTTTGCTATTTGGGGAGCAAAATAACTGATGATGGTCGACGTAGAGAGGATATAAAATGTGCTGGCAATGGCAAGGAAAGCATTTCTGAAGAAGAGAAATTTGTTAACATCTAGAATAGATTTAAGTGCCAGGAATTCGTTTCTGAAAGTTTTTGTATGGAGTGTAGCCGTGTATGGGAGTGAAAAATGGACGATAAATAGTCAAACATTCACGGTAATGTCTGTTTGTTCTATATCGTGTCTCCCTACTACTTTCGCGCAACGACGCTCTGAGCGTGTTTTTTTAGGGAATTGACTAGTTTGAACCTGGGACCTGTTGCTGGTAAGGAGACGCCAGACCACACATGACATGTAGAATTCAGAAGAGTTCAGTGAGACTAGCGATGATATAACCAAGTACTAAATGATCTCAGCGTCAATTCCACTGCACTCCCTGTAAAAGAATCTTAATACTAACTAAATTTAGTGGAAGGGGTTCAAGGCATTCCTATTTTTAGTTAGCTGGTAAAATAACGTCGAAAAAGCAGTTAAGTTTACCATTGGAAATTTTATTCTACTCACAAAACATTGTTTATAAATTGCACTATTGATAAAAAGAAATGATTAAATACAGGATGGTAAAAACCAACTGCGTTCAACAAAAATGTGAACGAATATTACCTGAGTGGGTTTTCAAGTTATACAATGGATCGAAGGATGACCTATGCCATATCACATCAATAATCTATGTTTAAATTAAGTTTCACAAAAGAGAAAACTATCAAAATGGTCTACAGTGACCCTCAATTATCTTTAATTACTTATCTAATTTGTCGTAAATTACAGTGGCTGATATGGCTTCTCAATAATTATATAACAAAGAAATCATCGCGTTTCAGATTTTTACTTCAAGTGGCAAATGTGAACACCATGAGCTTTAATTTACGATCGACACTAGTATTACGCAAAAAGGGGGCGTAACAGATGAGACTTCTGCAGTTCTGAGCGAAGCCTTATGCGCTCAAAAATGCGGCATTGCGTGCGTTCATTACCTTGTCGGTGTTTAGGCAGCGTCAGGATGGCGGCGGGCAGCACAGCTCCGCTCACCTCGCCGTCTCGGAAGCAACTCTCTTCTCCTAACTTCTCCCTACTACCATTTACCGAAGTTGGTTTAAAAACAACTACCTGGCTGTGTTTTCATCTGACCAATCAGGGTCTCAATGTTATCCTTAAATTCTGTCTATCCAATGAGAAACGTTATATTTTTCGTGGTGGGACAATGATTTTAAAGTTTGCAACGTAACAGAGACGCGAAAAAAAAGTCTCAAGCTAAAACTTGCAGCTGGTGTGGTCCTTTTAGCGTTATCGTAAGATCTATACTGTTCTTCTGGAGGGCTCTATCTTTTAACATAGGCTGGGGGGTGTTCCTAACGTAACAGAGATGCGAAAAGGTCTCACGTTAAAACTTGCGGGTGGTGTGGCCCTTTTTGTGTTATCGTAAGATCAATACTGTTTTTCTGGAGGGCTCTAGCTTTTAACATGGGCTGGGGGGTGGTCCTTGACGTAACAGAGACGCGAAAAAGTCCCACGCTAAAACTTCCGGGTGGTGCGGTCTTAGCGGTTAGCTGGCGACGTGGGTGTCCGTCCATCCCTTATCGTAGGGCCTTCCAGCTTCTGTTCCCGGAACTGGGTCTGTCTCGCGGTGGGAACGTATGACATGCATTTAGGCATTCTTGTGCTAGTCTGTGGTATTCCATTTGCTCACTCGTTACTCGTATTATTTTGGTTACTTTAATGTCACGATTTATTTGGAGCTATGTGACATACTACTGGATTTGCTTATCATGTCAGGGTTTTCATCGAAGGTGTTGGATTTGCCTGACACCTTACAATACTTTTGACATGAAGAGAATAGAAGCTTTCGAAATGTGGCGCTACAGAAGAATGGTGAAGATTAGATGAGTAGATCACATAACTAATGAGGAAGTATTGATAGGATTGGGAAGAAGAGAAGTTTGTGGCACAACTTGACTAGAGGACGAGCTCGGATGGTAGGACATGTCCTGAGGCATCAAGGGATCACCAATTAGTATTGGAAGGCAGCGTGGAGGGTAAAAATTGTAAGAGAGACGCCAAGAGATTAATACACTAAGCAGAATCAGAAGGATGTAGGTTGCAGTAGAAGGTGAAGAAACTTGCAGAGGATAGAGTAGCATGGAGAGCTGCATCAAACCAGTCTCTGGACTCAAGACCACAACAACAGCAACATGGTCATCAGTCCGAAGACTGGTTTGATGCAGCTCTGCATGCTAGTCCATCCTGGACGGACCTCTTCATACTCGAATAAGTACTGTAACCTAATTCCTTCTTAATATGCTTACTTGGTCCCCCTCTACGATTTTCACCCCCTACACTTTCCTCCAGTACTAAACCGATGATCCCTTGATGTCAGAATGTGTCCTATGAACGGATTCCTTCTTTTGATCAAGTTGTACCTCTCAAATTTCTTGTCACCTCAGTTCTTTTCAGTACCTCGTCATTAGTTACGTGATCAATCCAATTAATCTTCAGCATTCTTCTGTAGCACTACACTTCCAAGGCTTTCATTGTCTCTTTGTCTAAACTGTTAATCGTTCATATTTCACTTCCATAGATAGCTACAAAAATCAAATGGCTCTGAGCACTATGGGACTTAACATCTGAGGTCATCAGTCCCCTTGACTTAGTACTACTTAAACCTAACTAACCTAAGGACATCACACACATCCATGCTCGAGACAGGATTCGAACCTGCCACCGTAGCAGTCACGCGGTTCCGAACTAAAGCGCCTAGAACCGCACGGCCACCGCTGCCGGCAGATGGCTGCACTCCAAATAATTTCAGAAAAAACTTCCTAATACTTAAGTCCATATTCGTTGTTAAACAACTTTCTCTTCTTCAGAAAAGCTTCTCTTGTCATCACTAGTCTACATTTTATATCCTCTCTACTTCAATCATCATCAGTTATTTTTCTGCCCAAATAGCAAAACTCATCTGCTACTTCAAGTGCCTCGTTTCCTAATCTAAATCCTTTACTATAGTCTGATTTTATTTTGCTAAATTCCATGATCCTTGTTTGTTTTTGTTGACGTTCATCTCTTATCCTCTTCTCACGACACCGTCCATTCCGTTCAACGGCTCTTCCAAGTCATTTATTGTCTCTGATAGAATTGCAATGTCATCGACAAACCTCAAAGTTTTCATTTTTTGTCCGTATACTTTACTTCCTATCCCGTCCACCCCCAGTACCTGAATGGTCAGCGTGACGGATTGTCAATCCTCTGGGTCCGGGTTCGATTCCCGGCTGGCTCGGGGAATTTTCTCCGCCCAGGGACTGGTTGTTGTGCTGTCCTCATCATCATCCTATCATCCTCATTGACTGCAGGTCGCCGAAGTGGCGTCAAATTGGAAGACCGGCACCCGGTGAACGGCCTGCTTGACGGGGGGCTCTAGCCATACCATTAAATAAATAAATTTCCTAATCCAAATTTTTCTTTCGTTTGCTTTACTGCTTGCTCAATATACAGGTTGAATTACATCGGGGATAGGCTACACCCTGTCTCACTCCCCTCTCAACTACTCAGCCACTGCTTACCTTTCGTGCCCCTTGACTCTTATTACTGCCGTCTGGTTTCAGTACAAATTGTAAATAGCGTTTCGCTCCGTGTATTTTGCCTCTGCCGCTTTCAGGATTTCAATGAGAATATCCCAGACTACGCTGTGAACAGCTTTCTCTAAGTCAACAAATGCTAGAAACGTAGGCTTCCTTTCCTTAACATATCTTCTACGATAAATCATAGCACGAGACCTGGCGCGTGTGTTCCTGTATTTGTTAGCTTCGGTAAAGTTCTGCTTCTTAGCTTTGGTTGTGTAGTGGGTGTTCTCCTAGTGTCCTGTGTAGAATGTCTTTCCTTTCAGATAGTCTGGAAGCTACACACAAAGTGTTGTGGCACGCCAAAACTGTAGTATCGTACAGCAAGGACTGTTCAATAAAACTGCTGGAATTTTAAGTCGATTCTAGGCGAAACTCCCTGGCACATCAAAACTGTGTACCACACCAGAACTGGAACGTCGGACCTTTACCTTTCCCGGGAGACTGGGCTATCCGTGCACAGCTCTCGACCTGCTCTCACAGCGTTACGTCCGCCAGTTCCGGAGTTCGAGTTGGACTCCCACGACACCAGAAAGAACTCGCGGTGGGTGCGACCCTACGTCACCTCTGGTTCCGCAGGTGTAGTACCCTGTCTGGGATGTGAAAGGCAGGGTGGACTGTTTACGGCCCACCGCTCCACTCCCCGTAACGGTTTGAGTTCCACTTTATTCACTCGCGCAGCAGACTGCCACGTTTCAGTGCGCGCCACGTGTAGTCAAGACACTTACTTCCTTACTTACTGAGTCTGATGTAACTTCGTTAAATGGCCTCACGAAGAAAATGAATTTTCAGAATTTGTATATTTTTTGCGCGACATTAATTCAAAGTTACACTTTGCAACGGAAAAACGGAGAGGACGTGCAATGTGATTTTTGGATGTACAGTGTGTAACTAAATTCCACTTACAGACGTTGAGAATTTGTAGTAGGGACCAAGGCGGTTCAGTTTAGCTGTTTCCTGTTTTACACAAAGTACCAAGTGTTTATAATTGAAGTGCAGCTACTCGCGAAGATACAGTGTGGGCTGTAATTATCGTAAGGTAGCGAAGCTTGGAGGATATGCTAGTAGGTTAATGCAGAACCGATTTAAGCTTGAAAAGAATTACTTCTAATTTTCTGTACCAGGCGCAAATCTGGCGCTGCACACCATTAGTATCGCGATATGACTTCCAGGTTGTCATTTGACGAGCCATAACGTGGGTATACAATATGCTTGTCGAGAAGAGAGACCGTGCACTGTTAGTGATTTTTTTTTTTTTGTGTGAGCAGCAGCAATTACAGTGCTGCATTGAGACAGCATCGCCTACTGAAAGGTCTGAGGACAGCCGCCATATCATTTAATGGTTTAACGAAAATGATTATGAGATTTGAAAACATGTGAGAGTTTGGTGTGGCACCTGGAAGAGGAAGGCGTCCTGTCGCGGTGGAAGTTGTTGACGAGGCTGCCGTTGCTCTTGCTGTAGCTGGCCACGCAGCACGTGCCCGTGTGGCGCTAGTGCTCGTGCATTGTCACGAGAATTGGGATCGTCACTGTTGATCACCCCATGGTCAACAATGCCGAAAGTTTTGCGACGTATACTATCCATACAAGATCCAGACGGTGCAGCAACTGAAACCCTGTGATACGCAGTAACGTTCTGAATTTTCTCTTAGATTTCTGCCACAGATCGAAGTTGATGACATGTGGCCAGGCATTATTCTATGGCGCGACGAGGCACATTTTACACCACAAGGTGCAGTAAATACACAGTACTGTCGAATTTGGAGTACTGTTACATTGCGTGTTGTACACGAAAAGCGATTGCGTTTGCGGTATGTGAGTGTGAGGTTTGGACTCAGACGGACCTTTATTCTCGGGCCGTTGTTCATTAAACAGAATTCGCCCAGAGGGCCTGTCAGGTGCATGGTGTCGTCAGCACGTTATAGAGACCTACTTCTAAACTTGTGATTCCTGGTTTTGAAGAGAGCAGCAGTATGGAAAGCACTGATTGCAGTCAAGATGGTAAATAATGAAATCGAGATAATGCCTTTCTCACTTACTCCTGCCCACGTCCCGTCCGTAATCTATTAGATATGGAAATATTTCTATACGTCCTTCTTGCATTGCGGCACATCTGTAAATGCTGGAAATAATTTGAACTATATTTATTTATTTTATAGCGAAACCGGTTCCATATTAACACATTAGCATATCTACCAAGTTTCGCTCTCGTTACGATAAATACCTACGCACTGAAATTATGATCCCAGCTCCCAAATCTGCCGCATTTTCGGCGCCACTGACTAGGGTATTACGTACTTCATTCATGAATCAACAGGTGTCCATATCCACTACACTGCAGGTTTGTTTACATGCCATTTAGTTGAGTTTGTCAACTCAAATGGTTCAAATGGCTCTGAGCACTATGGGACTTAACATCTGAGGTCATCAGTCCCCTAGAACTTAGAACTACTTAAACCTAACTAACCTAAGGACATCACACACATCCATGCCCGAGGCAGGATTCGAACCTGCGACCGTAGCGGTCGCGCGGTTCCAGACTACAGCGCCTAGAACGGCTCTGCCACTCCGGCCGTCAGTGGCTTGGGGAGTATGATGTAGTTGTAGATGAGGCGAGCGTGTTTACCAGGGTTCAGAGATACAGCATCTGTGTTGCCGTCGGTGGTGATCCAATCGAACCCTGCTTGTGAGTGGACCCAGACGGCAAGCAGCAGGAGTCAAGAGAGCAATGTGCGTAGTGGTATTTTGCGTGTAGCATGAAAACGGTAAGTTTCTGCACTTGTGTTCCTATGCTAACCTTAACCGACTTGGTTTCCACTACGAGACTAAAAAGTCTGTAAATGGGATTTAGTTACATCCTGTGGAAATGTTTGTAAGTGTTCACGGAGCTTGAGAGCACAAAGTCCATACAAAACCGACACTCACGAACTGTTACCTACAAAAAAATTCCAATCAGCGTCTAAAGCTAAAAATTCCGGGCACATAAGGAAATGGTGGTCAGGACTGAAAGAATCAGTGAGCCACAGAACTTGAACAAAGAGCTGAGGCATTTAAAATTGTTTCCGAAAAAAAAACGGCTATTCGAGCAAACACACACATAGGACGCTAAATTCTACAAGACTTGGAGGTGCTAGGAAAATGGAGTCAGATGACGGGAAAGTTTATGTCTCGTTCACAAAAATAGTCACAGTGCTACTGACGTTAGGCACAATGTCGGTGCGGTGTTTTGACAGAGAAGAAAGACGATTGAATTTTTGAACCCTACAGAGAACCTACGTGTCATGTGGAGAAGATTAGAAAAATGATTCAAATGGCTCGGAGCACTATGGTACTGAACAGCTATATTCATCAGTCCCCTAGAACTTAGAACTACTTAAACCTAAGTAACCTAAGGACATCATACAACACCCAGTCATCACGAGGCAGAGAAAATCCCTGACCCAGCCGGGAATCGAACCCGGGAACCCGAGCGCGGGAAATGAGAAAGTTACCGCACGACCACGAGATGCGGGCTGGAAAAGATTAGAGTTCGACTGCACGCAGTGGTGGTTGTTGTGTTCAGCAATGGTTCTCCAGTGGCTGATGATGATCGGTAACCAAGCACGTTACTTACAAGGGAACCTCCCCATCGCACCCCCCTCAGATTTAGTTGTAAATTGACACAGTGGATAGGCCTTGAGAAACTGAACACAGATCAATCGAGAAAACAAGAAGTTGTGTGGAACTATGAAAAAATAAGCAAACTGAGTAGTCCATGTGAATGATAGGCAATATCAAGAAGAACGTGAACTCAGGGGCGCCGTAGTCTCGTGGTTAGCGTCAGCAGCTGCGGAACGAGAGGTCTTCGGTTTAAGTCTTCCTTCGAGTGAAAAACTAATTTTTTTTATTTTAAGACAATTATGAAAGTTTAGGCACTCACACATAATCAACTTCGCTCTCCAAAATTCCAGGACATGTTCAGATTTGCTTGGACATATGGAGGATCTGACGGTCTACACACAGAAAAATTTGAAAACGTTAAAAACATATGTTTTGACAAAGCACAGGGAAAACTGGGCGACTGTGAAACTGTTCCATTCATCTGTTGCAGTTTGTGTGACAAGCTCTTATGTTTTCATCACTCTTTTGGGAGGGATTATCACATCCACAAGAAAACCTAAATCGGGGAAGGTAGAAGAATCTTTTTACCCATTCACCAAGTGTACAAGTTAGGTGGGTCGACAACATATTCCTGTCATGTGACGCACACGCCGTCACCTGTGTCGTATAGAGTATATCAGACGTGTTTTCCTGTGGAGGTATCGGTTGACCTATGACCTTGCGAGCAAATATTTTCGGTTCCCATCGGAGAGGCACGTCTTTTTGTCTACTAATCGCACGGTTTTGCGGTGCGGTCGCAAAACAGATACTAAACTTATTACAGTGAACGGAAATTCATTGAACCCAAGGACAGTTCATAACTTAGCGAAAATAAAGAAATTAAACTTTTCACTTGAGCGAAGACTTGAGCCACGGATATCACGCTCCGCAGCTTCGAACGCTAACCACGTGACCACGGAGCTCCTGAGGGTATAGGCTCCTTGATGTTACTTATGTTGCATAAGGTGTACTCAGTTTGTATATGAAGGGAAAGATATAGTCATAAGCCACAACTTTCACGAAATTGAGTTTTTCATGTTGTGGCATTCTTAACAATGTCTTCTTCAATATATGTTTAAAAAGTTTCGTGTTACTGCAACAGATAGCAGGCTACGCCGGACTGCAGTTCTATGCTGTGTCATCTGGTGGTAGTTTCAGAAGATACATAGTCACAAGACGGCGAAATGGCAGGTGGCTCAGGAACGTCTGAAGCGTCTTCGGGTCTTCAAAGCATATTTGACATGAACCATGGACCTTGCCGTTGGTGGGGAGGCTTGCGTGCCTCAGCGATACAGATGGCCGTACCGTAGGTGCAACCACAACGGAGGGGTATCTGTTGAGAGGCCAGACAAACGTGTGGTTCCTGAGGAGGGGCAGCAGCCTTTTCAGTAGTTGCAGGGGCAACAGTCTGGATGATTGACTGATCTGGCCTTGCAACATTAACCAAAACGGCCTTGCTGTGCTGGTACTGCGAACGGCTGAAAGCAAGGGGAAACTACAGCCGTAATTTTTCCCGAGGACATGCAGCTTTACTGTATGATTAAATGATGATGGCATCCTCTTGGGTAAAATATTCCGGAGGTAAAATAGTCCCCCATTCGGATCTCCGGGCGGGGACTACTCAGGAGGATGTCGTTATCAGGAGAAAGAAAACTGGCGTTCTACGGATCGGAGCGTGGAATGTCAGATCCCTTAATCGGGCAGGTAGGTTAGAAAATTTAAAAAGGGAAATGGATAGGTTAAAGTTAGATATAGTGGGAATTAGTGAAGTTCGGTGGCAGGAGGAACAAGACTTCTGGTCAGGTGACTACAGGGTTATAAACACAAAATCAAATAGGGGTAATGCAGGAGTAGGTTTAATAATGAATAGGAAAATAGGAATGCGGGTAAGCTACTACAAACAGCATAGTGAACGCATTATTGTGGCCAAGATAGATACGAAGCCCACACCTACTACAGTAGTACAAGTTTATATGCCAACTAGCTCTGCAGATGATGAAGAAATTGAAGAAATGTACGATGAAATAAAAGAAATTATTCAGATAGTGAAGGGAGACGAAAATTTAATAGTAATGGGTGACTGGAATTCGAGTGTAGGAAAAGGGAGAGAAGGAAACATAGTAGGTGAATATGGATTGGGGCTAAGAAATGAAAGAGGAAGCCGCCTAGTAGAATTTTGCACAGAGCACAACTTAATCATAGCTAACACTTGGTTTAAGAATCATGAAAGAAGGTTGTATACGTGGAAGAACCCTGGAGATACTAAAAGGTATCAGATAGATTATATAATGGTAAGACAGAGATTTAGGAACCAGGTTTTAAGTTGTAAGACATTTCCAGGGGCAGATGTGGACTCTGACCACAATCTATTGGTTATGACCTGTAGATTAAAACTGAAGAAACTGCAAAAATGTGGGAAATTAAGGAGATGGGACCTGGATAAACTGAAAGAACCAGAGGTTGTACAGAGTTTCAAAGAGAGCATAAGGGAACAATTGACAGGAATAGGGGAAAGAAATACCGTAGAAGAAGAATGGGTAGCTCTGAGGGATGTAGTAGTGAAGGCAGCAGAGGATAAAGTAGGTACAAAGACGAGGGCTGCTAGAAATCCTTGGGTAACAGAAGAAATATTGAATTTAATTGATGAAAGGAGAAAATATAAAAATGCAGTAAATGAAGCAGGCAAAAAGGAATACAAACGTCTCAAAAATGAGATCGACAGGAAGTGCAAAATGGCTAAGCAGGGATGGCTAGAGGACAAATGTAAGGATGTAGAAGCTTATCTCACTAGGGGTAAGATAGATACTGCCTACAGGAAAATTAAAGAGACCTTTGGAGAGAAGAGAACCACTTGTATGAATATCAAGAGCTCAGATGGCAGCCCAGTTCTAAGCAAAGAAGGGAAGGCAGAAAGGTGGAAGGAGTATATAGAAAGTTTATACAAGGGCGATGTACTTGAGGACAATATTATGGAAATAGAAGAAGATGTAGATGAAGACGAAATGGGAGATACGATACTGCGTGAAGAGTTTGACAGAGCACTGAAAGACCTGAGTCGAAACAAGGCCCCCGGAGTAGACAACATTCCATTAGAACTACTGACGGCCTTGGGAGAGCCAGTCATGACAAAACTCTACGAGCTGGTCAGCAAGATGTATGAGACAGGCGAAATACCCTCAGACTTCAAGAAGAATATAATAATTCCAATCCCAAAGAAAGCAGGTGCTGACAGATGTGAAAATTACCGAACTATCAGTTTAATAAGCCACGGCTGCAAAATACTAACGCGAATTCTTTACAGACGAATGGAAAAACTGGTAGATGCAGACCTCGGGGAGGATCAGTTTGGATTCCGTCGAAATGTTGGAACACGTGAGGCAATACTGACCTTACGACTTATCTTAGAAGAAAGATTAAGGAAAGGCAAACCTACGTTTCTAGCATTTGTAGACTTAGAGAAAGCTTTTGACAATGTTGACTGGAATACTCTCTTTCAAATTCTAAAGGTGGCAGGGGTAAAATACAGGGAGCGAAAGGCTATTTATAATTTGTACAGAAACCAGATGGCAGTAATAAGAGTCGAGGGGCATGAAAGGGAAGCAGTGGTTGGGAAAGGAGTGAGACAGGGTTGTAGCCTCTCCCCGATGTTATTCAATCTGTATATTGAGCAAGCAGTAAAGGAAACAAAAGAAAAATTTGGAGTAGGTATTAAAATTCATGGAGACGAAGTAAAAACTTTGAGGTTCGCCGATGACATTGTAATTCTGTCAGAGACAGCAAAGGACTTGGAAGAGCAGTTGAACGGAATGGACAGTGTCTTGAAAGGAGGATATAAGATGAACATTAATAAAAGCAAAACGAGGATAATGGAATGTAGTCAAATTAAATCGGGTGATGCTGAGGGAATTAGATTAGGAAATGAGACACTTAAAGTAGTAAAGGAGTTTTGCTATTTAGGAAGTAAAATAACTGATGATGGTCGAAGTAGAGAGGATATTAAATGTAGACTGGCAATGGCAAGGAAAGCGTTTCTGAAGAAGAGAAATTTGTTAACATCGAATATAGATTTATGTATCAGGAAGTCGTTTCTGAAAGTATTTGTTTGGAGTGTAGCCATGCATGGAAGTGAAACATGGACGATAACTAGTTTGGACAAGAAGAGAATAGAAGCTTTCGAAATGTGATGCTACAGAAGAATACTGAAGATAAGGTGGATAGATCACGTAACTAATGAGGAGGTATTGAATAGGATTGGGGAGAAGAGAAGTTTGTGGCACAACTTGACTAGAAGAAGGGATCGGTTGGTAGGACATGTTTTGAGACATCAAGGGATCACAAATTTAGCATTGGAGGGCAGCGTGGAGGGTAAAAATCGTAGAGGGAGACCGAGAGATGAGTACACTAAGCAGATTCAGAAGGATGTAGGTTGCAGTAGGTACTGGGAGATGAAGCAGCTTGCACAGGATAGAGTAGCATGGAGAGCTGCATCAAACCAGTCTCAGGACTGAAGACAACAACAACAACAACAATATTGGAAGTGAAGAGCTTTACCCTTTGGATCCTGACAGTGATGATTCTTGGTATCCATCGACCAGCAGTTCCAGCTCAGATGATGTTTCGGTAAGTATATAAAACGGTTTACTTCTGGTGATTTGATGATTAAAATTACAATAAAGAAAAAAAAAGTGATTAATTTCCTGTGGCTTGTGACTTTGTTTCTCTCAACATTGCCAACGCATTTGACAGTCATCCTGTGTGTTAATGATGAAACTTGGTGGGCACATTTATATTACTGCTTAATCGTGCAATAATGTAGTTTCAAAGGCAAAAGATGTGTAAAAAATATTTTCTCATTAATGGGATTTTAGTGAAATTTAATGTTTTGTGTGGTTTATGCCTATATCTCACGCAAAGTCATAGACTATTTTGCTCTTCATATTATAGCTTGAAATAAGTAGAATGAAGAATCACCTGAAAAACCAAAGCCTTCACGGAAAAGAAAGCGAAATATTGATCAGTGGAAGAAAAATAAAGCAAAACGTCGACGAAATGCTGGTCAGCAGTGTGTCTTTAAAAACCCACAAGACTGTTCAGGCTGCTACTATAGGAAGTCCCTGTACTTGTTAAAATAAATGCTTCACAAAACTGCTTGGAGAGGAAGAAAACATTTTTCATGCATTTTGGGAAATAGGAAACTTTAATGCCCAGAATATTTACCCATTGAGCTGTATGAAAATGGAACCGAAAAAGCAGAGGTTTGTTCACTATTTAAATACAAATGGTTTAATATTGTGTATATTTATTTTATTTTCTTATATTTGTCATAAGTTCTTTCAAGGCTATCCAAAAAAGACTTCCAAGGAAATATCATCCAGGGATGTTACATTTTCATATAATGTGAAGATATGCAGAATAGAAGTCATGATCTGCAAGAAAACGTTCCTAAGGGTTCATGGCTTACAGATACATGCACGAAGAGTGAGGAATTTGCAACGTCAAATGAAGCAAGGATATGCAGGGCCAAAAGAAGATGGAAGAGATTTGTATGTTACTCTGTGCTAAAAGTTAGGGATATAATCAAACTGAGTACTACACAAATATTTCTATTAGGAAGACGATATAAGCTCATCTTTTTTTTTCTTTCAGGGTAACATGTAAACTACCCACATAAATTTCAAGACGAAGCTGTGCCCGCATCTCGTGGTCGTGCGGCGTTCTCGCTTCCCTCGCCCGGGTTCGATTCCCGGCGGGGTCAGGGATTTTCTCTGCCTCGTGATGGCTGGATGTTGTGTGCTATCCTTGGGTTAGTTAGGTTTAAGTAGTTCTAAGTTCTAGGTGACTGATGACCATAGATGTTAAGTCCCATAGTGCTCAGAGCCATTTGAACCTTTTTTTTTTTTTTTTTTTTTTTTTTTTTTTTTTTTTTTTTTTTTGACGAAGCTGTACAAAGTGTTAGAGAATTTCTCAACGCCATTCCGAAATATAACAGTCATTACAGTAGCAACAAAACCCCAATAAAGTGTATTTGGATTGTGGTCTCACAACTGCTTCCTTATTTCGAGATAAATACTCAGAATACTGCAAGAAAAAGCAGATTCCTGCAGTATCTGAAAGTAAATTCAGAGAAATTTTCGTATCTGAATTTAACATAGACTTCAAACTACCAAAAAGTGACACCTGTTCCAAATGTGATGGGTTTCTAATTGCAATAAATAACCCAGAATTGTGTGCAGAAGATGCCACAGAAAAGAAACAACAATATGAACCGCATCTCATAAAGGCTGACAGAGGACAAAATATGATTACGTCTTTAACTACTCTGGCTACAGAAAATACGAAAGAGCATCATGCGATAGCAATGGACATGCAGCAAACGTTCCCCACACCTAAACTAACAGTTGGTCCAGCATTTTACAAGAGGAAAATATGGACATACAAGTATGGTATCCACGACTATGGATCGAATGAGGGTTATATGTTTCCGTGGAGCGAGAAAGATGGAGGACGGGGTTCAGATGAGGTTGGCGGCTGCTTATTGAAGTACTTGGAGGTAACTAATCCTCAGACAAAACATCTCCACATAATCACAGACAACTGCAAGGGTCAGGCAAAGAATTGAACTATTATCCTTATTGCTACCAAAAGATTTGATTCTGTCCAGCATTATTTCCCTGTGGTAGGTCACACCATGCTACCTTGCGATCATGATTTTGGTCGCATTGAACGGTATGCAAGAAACAGACGTTCAATAGTGTACATAGCAGATGAATGGGCAGAAGTAATAAAATGTGCGAGTCCAAAACACTTCATTGTAACTAAAATGAAAAGAGAAGACTTCAGAAGCTTGGAAAGCCTGAAGACATTGATCTCAAAATGTACAGAATCCACGTCTGAAGATCTCCACCATTTCAGTGAAGCTACTCAATTTAAGTTTGAGTCTGAAGATCCCTTCAAGTTAAGTGTAAAGCAGTCTTATCCAGACATAGGAGCTTTCATGTCAGTGAATATTTGTGTCAAAAAAAAGGAAGGTTAGTTGAACTAAATACATATCAGCTGCCAATAAAGTACAGAAAGCCACTACCAACTAACCAGAAAAAAATGATGTACTGTCTCTTATGCCATACATAGCTGCAACATATCAAGATTTCTTTCGGCCATGTACTGGAAATAACGTGTACAATGATGAGGTAGGGGAACTTCCTTGACGTAACTGTATCAATGAAAAAGTAATTTATACATCTCAGGTACCTGATAATGTATATATTAACGCGTAAAAATTATATATTCTGATTGCTGTGTACGAGTAGTTAAAAAGATCCTTACAAAATCATACTTTATGTTTTAAACAATTTTTTGGGAGATATAGTCATAAGCCACCGTTGAATACATCTTAAATAGAATAATTCTAAAATTAATATATTCTAGCATGCAGACAGTTGACTATTTAACAACATGCTTCGCAAGTATTAAGAAAGTGTTTGTAGTAGAAATAAGGTTTCTATTTTGTACTAAACTTTTTCAGACCTCCGTGGAACTTTAGACTCGCTGTATCTCAAACCTAGTTCGATGTGGCTTATGACTATATCTCTCCGACCCCTTGATATATTTTTCATAGTTCCAGACATCTTCTTCCTGTTGTGTCGATTGATCTGTGTTCAGTTTGTCAAGGCCTACCCACTGTGCCAACTTATAACTAAATCTGAGGGGGGTGCGATGGGGAGGTTCCCTTGTTAGTGCACGTATTGCCAAAGTCATTATGCAAAAAGAAAGATGAAAGGTAACTCACCCCGTCGTGCGCCCAGGGCAGAGCCACGGAGGAGATGACGCCCACGAGCGGAGCTCGGGACTTGTGCGCGAGCGCCAGCGCGCAGTCGCCGAAGAGCACCTCGGCGGTGACGAGGTCGTAGTGGTCGCCGGACCGCAGCGGCCGCTGCACCTGCGGCACGGCGTACAGGTCGCGGCACAGCTGCGTCCCGTTCCTCCACATCCAGGCGCTCAGGGCGGCAGGGCTGCTCAGCGCCAGCACCAGCTCCACTGGAACCTGACCGCAGTCACTGTGTCAGCTCTCCCAGTCTCACCGCAGTGAGCAGGGCAACATATTAGTACACTACTGGCCATTAAAATTACTACACCAAGAAGAAATGCAGATGATAAACGGGTATTCATTGGACAAAAATATTATACTAGAACTGACATGTGATTACATTTCCACGCAATTTGGGTACATATATCCTGAGAAATCAGTACCCAGAACAACAACCTCTGGCCGCAATAACGGCCTTGATACGCCTGGGCATTGAGTCAAACAGAGCTTGGATGGCGTGCACACGTACAGCTGCCCATGCAGCTCCAACACGACACCACAGTTCATCAAGTGGCGTATTGTGACGAGCCAGTTGCTCGGCCACCATTGACCAGATATTTTCAGTTCGTGAGAGATCTAGAGAATGTGCCGGTCAGGGCAGCAGTCGAACATTTTCTGTATCCGTACAGCACCGGCAACTTGCGGTCGTGCATTATCCTGCTGAAATATAGGGTTTCGCAGGGATCGAATGAAGGGTAGAGCCATGGGTCATAACACATCTGAAATGTAACGTCCACTGTTCAAAGTGCCGCAATGCGAACAAGAGGTGACCGAGACGTGTAACCAATGGCACCCCATACCATCACGCCGGTTCAAATGGCTCTGAGCACTATGGGACTCAAGTGCTGTGGTCATCAGTCCCCTAGAACTTAGAACTACTTAAACGTAACTAACCTAAGGACATCACACACGGCCATGCCCGAGGCAGGATTCGAACCTGCGACCGTAGCAGTCGCGCGGTTCCGGACTGAGCGCCTAGAGCCACTAGACCACCGCGGCCGGCCCATCACGCCGGATGATACGCCATATGGCGATGACGTATGCACGCTTCCAATGTGCGTTTACAGCGATGTCGCCAAACACGGATGTGATCATCATGATGCTGTAAACAGAACCTGGATTCATCCGAAAAAATGACGTTTTGCCATCTGTGCACGCAGGTTCGTCGTTGAGTACACCATCGCAGGCGCTCCTGTCTGTGATGCAGCCGCAAGGCTACCGCAGCCATGGTCTTCGAGCTGATAGTCCATGCTGCTGAAAAAGGCGTCGAACTGTTCGTGCAAATGGTTGTTGTCTTGCAAACGTGCCCATCTGTTGACTCAGGGATCGAGACGTGACTGCACGATCCGTTACAGTCATGCGGATAAGATGCCTGTCATCTCGATTGCTAGTGATACGAGGCCCTTGGGATCAAGCACAGCGTTCCGTATTACCCTCCTGGACCCACCGATTCCATATTCTGCTAACAGTAATTGGATCTCGACCAACGCGAGCAGCAACGTCGCGATACGTTAAACTGCAATCGCGATAGGCTGCTATCCGACCTTTATCGAAGTCGGAAACGTGATGGTACGCATTTCTCCTCCTTACACGAGGCATTACAACAACGTTTCATCAGGCAACGCCGGTCAACTGCTGTTTGTGTATGAGAAATCGGTTGGAAACTTTCCTCATGTCAGCACATTGTAAGTTTCGCCGCCGGCGCCAACCTTGTGCAAATGCTCTGAAAAGCTAATCATTTGCATATCACAGCATCTTCTTCCTGTCGGTTAAATTTCACGTCTGTAACACCTCATCTTCGTGGTGTAGCAATTTTAATGTCCAGTAGTGTACTAATGATATTCAGCTCATACTCTGCCCAGGCGTATCTAAATATTATGTGAAACTTTTCGTCTTTTTGATTTTTTTAAAATTAGAGACGTCAGTGACGAATATACGTCGGAGCTCAAATTAGATTCTGAACTTTTTTTCTTTCTTTTCTTTTTCTGTCATGGAGACTGCAGTGTAATATATTGCTAGCACGTGAAGCAGGAGCTATCTGTGAGCGCCACAACAAAGTAACTAAACTAAGCTAAACTAAACCCCTCCCGAACAGGCCCAATGGTATCTGCATTACATGGATACATGGATAAGTGCGTGATAGAGCACTGATCGAACCACCTTCACAGTAATTCCCTATTATTCCTCTCCTGAACAGCGCACGGAAAAAATGAACACTATATCTTTCCATGCGAGCTCTGGTTTCCCTTATTTAATTATGATGATCGTTTCTATGTAGGTTGGCGTCAACAAAATATTTTCGCATTCGAAGGGGAAAGTTGGAGTTCGAAATTTCGTGAGAAGTTAGCCGCAACGGAAAACACCTTTATTTCAATTATTCCACCCAAAATCCTCTATCATGTCCGTGACACTCTATCCCCTACGTCTCGATAATACTAAACATGCTGTCCTCCTTTGAACTTCCTCTATGTACTCCGTTAACCCTAACTGGTAAGGAGTACTGCTGTGCTCCTAAAGAGGATGGACCAACGTAGGGTAGGCAGTCTCCTTAGTAGATCTGTTGCATCTTATAAATGTTCTGCCCCACAACACTTTCTGTCTGAGCTTTCCAACTTAAGTTGCTCTTAATTGTAATTCCTAGGTATTCAGTTGAATTTCTGGCCTTTAGATTCGTCAGATTTATCATGCTGTAACGTGGGTGCTTATTCTAGAATTGAGAACAACTGTATAAGTTGAAATGACAAGTTTAATATCGCAAATTTTAGCACAAAAATTACAGCTTTTACACAGTTTTCAACTCGACGACATATAAACACCGCAATGGATAACGCATCTCGCCAACATCAAAAAGTGAAATAATGCTATACACAACACTATTAAAAATTAACTCTCTGAAAGAACATTAATCCTAAGCACAATAATATGAAAGTTTATTTGGAAGTTCCTTTACAAAATTGCTCCTACACATACGTTATGATGTTGGTCTTGGTCAGTACTACGAAAATCGTCCGATTCCTGTTCAAAGTTCGGTACTATTTAGGATGACAGTCAAATCTACGGTGGATTGTCAGTTATGTGACAAATCTGAGCGCAAGATTACCCAAGGCTGCACGAGTTTACAGTGAACGCAAGCTGGTGAACCAACAAAGTTTACGCCTCTGCACGTAGTATTTACCTTAAGCTGAGACGAGCTGCCGACTCCAAGGCCACTCACTCTCGTTGAAATTCCTACAAAGCTATTCAGCCCTTTGCTGAACTTTCCAGAAGAAACTTTCCCTATGTTTCTTGTTATGCGAGAAAACATATATTCAGCCCTAGTCTTATTATGTGGCAGTATACACGCGCATGGTTGAAGCAGCGTGCATATTATTGTGCCCTCTCAGTTCTCGCAAGAACAATTAACTAATCTGGCTGGTTCGTTTCTCCACATTGGAGCTAAACGTTGCTACAGCTAATTTCTAGCTGGATTGCAACCGTTGTGAAAGCAGAGTCCACGCACATTTCTTCTCTGCGTTGTACAGAGTGTTAAGCACTCTCTTCTGCACTTGACGCCTGTTCAGAGAAGAGTCCACCAAAATTTCTCTCTTGTCCTACTCATGGCAGAACTTTCTCCCCCACTTGAGTTCATTCGTTCTCCATGTCACGATCTTTTTCGACCAATAGGAGCATTCCTCTTATTTTGTGGAAACACTCTCTACCAATTTCAACGTCCTTTCTATCAAACTGTATCGACCTCTCCTTCCTAGGGCGTTTCCGACAATCGGAAGTTTTGTGCCCATTCTAGACGTCTAAATTGTATTGACCTTTCCGTGTGTCGCACTCGTTGGACATGTGATCGAAATGCGTTACGAGCTTTTGTTCGTGTCCCATTGGAATTCTGAAACGCAGCCTTCTAAAGCTTTTTCTCTGTCCCTTGTGCAGATGAGCCACTACACACGGTCCTCCATACTGAATCATGAGGTCGGGACCAATGACCTTTCTCCTGTCACTCCTTTAAGTGGTTTCCGTCGTAACCCCTGCAGCGCGCCTTTGCTACCCGCCTGGCTTTTCAAACTAAGAACGACTCGCGCTGCCTATTCCACCTTCCGCTCACAGACATGCATTATATAGGAACAGTGTGTCAATTACCGTTGATTGACTGCCATACCTTGTTGCATTACATATTGATAGGTGTCATATTCACCTTCTCGTTGCGATGTATAAAGCTCTCATGTGAGGTGCGAATCTCACCATTTATTCTGCCACCTTACATATCATCCTCCTTCCACCTTCAATTTTGTACTGGGTCAAACAATGGTTGAGAAATTGATTAAAGACAGTGCAAAATTAGTTCAACACTGACTGTAGCAACTGACATATTTACTGATCAACATCCCATTTTAATATTTAGTATAATTTAAACAGTGGTTTGATTCAGTCTCCTTCCTTTACCTCGCACTTGTTTTCCTGATGTTTTGTACAATTCTATTCATCTAATCTAAGGAATTTTGTCTTTCAAATATAGTTGACTACATTTAAAAATGTTATTGAAATTCAAACAATGTGAGGATTTGTAAATTATTTCATCTAAACATTCCCTGTTTTATTTTTGAGACTGTTATATTTTGTTTAGCTAAGTTATGTTAAATGATGATACATGTATTGAAGTTGAGGAAACCTTCATTTAATATTATCCTCCCCTTTTATAATAGATGCTACTATTCTCTTTTGTATTACTCATAATCGGAAACATGTTTAATTCGTACAATTAAACCTTATAATCTATGTCTCAACCTTTTTCATGATTTTATAGCTATAATCCTATATCTGAACCTATTTACATTCTCCAAATATCTTAATTCTATGCTTCATGACTTTACAAAAATTATTCTATTTGACTTTCACAAACATTGAATTTCTAATCGTAATTCTACTTTACACAATTTACATTGACATCCTGCAAAAGCTACGCCCATCCATGTTTATCTAACCTTTATATTTTAATGTCCACATTACACCAGAATCTTACCCTCAAAATGTTAATAGTAGGTTTTTATTAACTTCAACATGTTGAAAAAACTGCAAATATTCTAAAATACTATTGACTTATCAACATAAACTTCAAAAACATCGGTAATAATGATCTAAGCTAACACATAAAGAGTTTGCATTAGCATATATTTAAACGCAGTAAGAATTTAGATTGTTTTCATTTTTCTCTAGATACACTCCTGGAAATGGAAAAAAGAACATATTGACACCGGTGTGTCAGATCCACCATACTTGCTCCGGACACTGCGAGAGGGCTGTACAAGCAATGATCACACGCACGGCACAGCGGACACACCAGGAACCGCGGTGTTGGCCGTCGAATGGCGCTAGCTGCGCAGCATTTGTGCACCGCCGCCGTCAGTGTCAGCCAGTTTGCCGTGGCATACGGAGCTCCATCGCAGTCTTTAACACTGGTAGCATGCCGCGACAGCGTGGACGTGAACCGTATGTGCAGTTGACGGACTTTGAGCGAGGGCGTATAGTGGGCATGCGGGAGGCCGGGTGGACGTACCGCCGAATTGCTCAACACGTGGGGCGTGAGGTCTCCACAGTACATCGATGTTGTCGCCAGTGGTCGGCGGAAGGTGCACGTGCCCGTCGACCTGGAACCGGACCGCAGCGACGCACGGATGCACGCCAAGACCGTAGGATCCTACGCAGTGCCGTAGGGGACCGCACCGCCACTTCCCAGCAAATTAGGGACACTGTTGCTCCTGGGGTATCGGCGAGGACCATTCGCAACCGTCTCCATGAAGCTGGGCTACGGTCCCGCACACCGTTAGGCCGTCTTCCGCTCACGCCCCAACATCGTGCAGCCCGCCTCCAGTGGTGTCGCGACAGGCGTGAATGGAGGGACGAATGGAGACGTGTCGTCTTCAGCGATGAGAGTCGCTTCTGCCTTGGTGCCAATGATGGACGTATGCGTGTTTGGCGCCGTGCAGGTGAGCCCCACAATCAGGACTGCACACGACCGAGGCACACAGGGCCAACACCCGGCATCATGGTGTGGGGAGCGATCTCCTACACTGGCCGTACACCTCTGGTGATCGTCGAGGAGACACTGAGTAGTGCACGGTACATCCAAACCGTCATCGGACCCATCGTTCTACCATTCCTAGACCGGCAAGGGAACTTGCTGTTCCAACAGGACAATGCACATCAGCATGTATCCCGTGCCACCCAACGTTCTCTAGAAGGTGTAAGTCAACTACCGTGGCCAGCAAGATCTCCGGATCTGTCCCTCATTGAGCATGTTTGGGACTGGATGAAGCGTCGTCTCACGCGGTCTGCACGTCCAGCACGAACGCTGGTCCAAGTGAGGCGCCAGGTGGAAATGGCATGGCAAGCTGTTCCACAGGACTACATCCAGCATCTCTACGATCGTCTCCATGGGAGAATAGCAGCCTGCATTGCTGCGAAAGGTGGATATACACTGTACTAGTGCCGACATTGTGTATGCTCTGTTGCCTGTGTCTATGTGCCTGTGGTTCTGTCAGTGTGATCATGTGATGTATCTGACCCCAGGAATGTGTCAATAAAGTTTCCCCTTCCTGGGACAATGAATTCACGGTGTTCTTATTTCAATTTCCAGGAGTGTATTAGTCATTCACAGACAGTTCTTTCTCCTATCTTTAACACGATTCACTTTTTTCTTCGAGTGTTTCGGTCGAACGTCGAATGACGGTCGGCTGTGTGCCAAACCGTGTCTCCAGTAAGTATGGGATGAGGCTTGGCATGCATCTCGCCGCGTTTCCGTTGAGTGTGGCATGACAGTCGCCGTGTTCCCATAGAGTATGGAATCGCGATCGGCAGAGATAAAGGTCTGAAGGTCTGTGTGTGTCGTGAATGCGCGGTAGCCTTTGTTCCAATACGCATAAGCCTGTGGTGTTGTTGAATTGGAGATCCATTTTTGACAGCCTAAACTTTTACGCTGCAACATTCGGCGAATCCTTAAGCCGGTTCACTGTTAGTCATTTCGTCTGTAAATTTCCATACAAGTTGTTATCTTCCTTTTTTTTCGGTATACCATCTGAAGGTGTTGCAATCTGCCATTAAGAACACTGAATATTTATGCTGTTAGAACAGATAAATTAGATTCTCATTGGTAGTTAAATGTAATAATGGTCTTTTATGGGAAGGGATTTGAAAAGGTTTCTTGATCTCTTCTGGTCCAGGCTCTTCTTTCTTCCAAATCTTCTGCGTTGTGTCTTCTGCTCTTGGTGCGTCTTGCTGTCTTCTTACTTGTGTCTTCGTTCTTCTCTTGACTGGGAATTAGGATTGAAGACCTGTTTAATATCGTTATTCGTTATCCGTTCTCTTTCCTAATTATTACCCCCTAACGACTTCTTATACTTCCTTCCTTCATATTTCTATTTTATTATCAGGTTGTGGTATCTTCCACAAATTCTATATGCTTCACATATTCCCCAAAATATTCCTTTATACAACTGGCGGTTGTCGATCTTCGCAACTGAGAATACATTTCATGTATTTCATAGCGGCTGTAGTCGCCGCAGTGCCTTGGGACATGTATACCTGTGGTTATTTTAACCTGGCATTCCTACTGTTATGTGACATTAAAATGTTAAAAGTTAAAACGTAACGGAATTTATCTGTCTGTACGTATTAATGAATCAGACTGGTTTTATTAATGGTATTCGACTGATCATTTCTTGTGGTAAATTTGTAAGCAAGTGCCTTGTTGAAATGAACCAACACTCGTTTTCGTACTTTTGTTATCTATTGCACCATAGTACTCACTAAGTGAAAAACAATTTTTTTCTGTAATTTTATATTCACTGCTCAGTATTACCTTCTACACTTAGCATTCTGTATCAACACTCATAATTATCTCACTACTTCTCAATATAATTCGATATCATGATGTAACAGCTTGCCCCCTCTTACTGAATGTATGTTACATTCAGATCTTAAAAATGTTGTTCAGTATGGCTTTAATTCATTGATGTGCCTTGCAGTCTCCACTGTGCGACAGCATGAGTTAGCATTATCAGATGAAGATGCCAATCATTTTTCACTGCTAGATAAAGATTTTTCTCTAGCATGAAGTTTATATAATATTTGTATGTCTTCGAAAAATAGTTGGATTTGCGTATGTGGCAGTATAGCAACCGTCTAAAATCAAGGGGTCGTTATAATGTTTGAGTGACTTTCCAATGGCACTTACGGCTTCCAGTGTCTGACAGCATAGGTCAGTCCTTGCCAAGTGTATCTTAACCTGTAATACATATCAGCAGCGGCCTCTGCGTTTGTATTGTTATAGAAAAATAGATCTTTGCATTTTCTGATAAATAATACATACAGTTTTTGGCTTCTGTAAAGGATGGTCCAAAGAGCAAAATACTCTCATCAGCAAGTGTACTTTAGCGTTTATGTTAGCTCAGTCTTGCCATTCCTTCTGTACAATGTTATAGAACAAATCTTCACAGGTTTTGAAGTATAAGTCTGGTACAAAGATCGAAGTTTGCGTTTAGCCAAGTGTAGCTTAACCTGTAATATCAGCAGTGCCAATATGTGAGCCATGTGTATTTTTTACTGTTCAAGAACAATTAAGTTACAACCGTAGTATTATGTGTATTTTGTAGAATTATAGAAGAAATCTTTATGTATTTTGATAAATAATGCATAAAATTTTATTTTTGTGCTAAGGTCGGATTTTCGTTCACGATAGTAGATCTGCATGAACCATGTCAATCATTGTCTTTGGCCGACCAGTTCTTGGAAATGCAACGTACCACGTTTTGGTGCTACTTAAGGGGAGGTTTACTACCTTTGGCCCGAAAACAGCATGTTCTTTGAGAATTTTTTTCTCGGGATGTGTTATAGATGCGAATGTCAAATTTGGTCAAAATGTTTATCGATATTTCCTCTAAAAACTGGAATTTTTAGACCTGAAATGTCGAAGAGCAAAAGCGGAAGTGCCGTCGGAACGAAATAAAATTTCGATGTAGACCTCCACACGCGGTATGTCACAGGTCAGCCGGTTCGTCTGAAATCAAAATTGATTTGACGTTAGCGATGAATACAAGATTCTTTAGGAGTTGTACCTCGCTTAAGTTATTTGTACCATAGGAAACAAAATGGCGGCCATTTGAAAAAAGTAGGGCTTTTTCATCGATTTTTCGACTTCGTCGGCCAAGCAAAAATATTTATATTTGATGGATGGGAATAGAAGTGGTACAACTCCTACAAAATTTAGTTACCTTAGTCGGAAACAAAGAATCATGCCAATCGGCTCAGTAGATTTGAAGTTGCCATACCGCGCGATAAAAAAAAAAAAAAAAAAATTTCGAGAAAAACGCGTTTGAAATTTTGACTACATATAAATGTAATATTATGCAACGTAAGTTCAATCTACTATTCCAGGTCCATAAACTAGTCCTTCCTCTTTCTCATAGACGGCGTTCTTTTCGATCTGGGCCAACCTGCCCTGTTCCACAGCCGGTTTTCGCCCTTTCGAATCCGGTGGTCGTCCGATTGCTTGGTGAACTGCGTCGAATGGAGTCCCAGGGTGACGTCCATCGTTGTCAGTGGGGTTATGGTCAGTGTGTCTGGACGGATCGCATCGATCTGTTTACTGATTAACATAAAACCAAAATTTCTTAGGACTTTTTTTTTGGGGGGGGGGGAGGGGTCTTTGGTTAGTTTAAACTAGTGTGCGTGCAAAAACGGATCTGGTGCTTGAGTCCCATTCGTCGAGACTCTGTCAATCCATACCCGTAGACTATAGGAATTATTCTCGTTGACTTCCGCATTAACTTGGATTTATGCACATTTAAAGGAATCTGTCATTCACTGCATAGAAGTGTACAGGGTAGGCCACATTAAAGTGGCCCGAACAAGTGGATACGATTGGTCGCGAATGAATACATATAACCACACCCCGCGACGGGCACACCGCGTGTAAGACCGCCAGGTGGCCCGCCGTTGTGGCCGAGCGGTTCTAGGCGCTTCAGTCTGGAATCGCGCGACCGCTACAGTCGCAGGTTCGAATCCTGCCTCGGGCATGGATGTGTGTGTTGTCCTTGGGTTAGTTAGGTCTAAGTAGTTCTACGTTCTAGGCGACTGATGACCTGAGAAGTTAAGTCCTATAGTGCTCAGAGCCATTTGAACCATTTGAACCCTCCAGGTGACCCACACTGGTTCAGAGCGTAGTGTGGGCCGTGTCAGTCTGACTGGAGCAGTGCAAAGGAGGCGATGGTACCCGCAGTGGAGCAGTGGGTGTCCGCTGTGGAAAGCTACGAGACAACAAAGTCGTGGAAACGATGTGGTCAGTTGTTTGCTGAGAAGTTTAATGGTGTCAGAGTGCCAGGAAAGAGTACCATGCACGCTTAGTCCGAAAATGGCGTCCGACAGGATCTGTTTTGAACAAGTCAAAAAATATTCGAAAACGTGCCCGCCCACCAGAAAATGTGGCTGTAGTTGAACATAAAATGCTTCACAATCCTACTATATTAACCTGATGCCTGTCGCAAGAGACCGAAATATGACGTCGATCATGCGTCCATACCGACCGTTTGGCGTTCATGCATTAAAGCTCGCAGACGCTCCTCAGTGCCTTCAGTTTTGTGAGTAGCTGTTCACTGAGATAACAGTGAATGGCTTCGACATGGATCTTTGATTATGTCTGATGAAGCCTAGTGTCACCTGCGCGGTTATGTCAACTCACAGAACCACAGATTCTAGGCAGCTGAGAATCCGCATAACTTCCACGAAACCCCACTGCATGATAAAAAGTTTGGGGTTTGGTGTGCAGCAATTGTAAGCTGCATTACTGGTCTCATGTTCATTCATCGTACGCTGATTTCGGTGCGTTACTTTGCCAATGGAAAAACTGGTAGTAGCCGACCTTGGGGATTGGATTCCGTAGAAATGTTGGAACACGTGAGGCAATACTGACCCTACGACTTATCATAGACGAAATATTAAGGAAAGGCAAACCTAAGTTTCTAGCATTTGTAGAATTATGGAAAGCTTTTGATAATGTTGACTGGAATACACTCTTTCAAATTCTGAAGCTGGCAGGGGTCAAATACAGGGAGCGAAAGGCTATTTACAATTTGTACAGAAAGCAGATGGCAGTTATAAGAGTCGAGGCTCATGAACGGGAAGCAGCGGTTGGGAAGGGAGTGAGACAGGGTTGTAGCCTCTCCCCGATGCTATTAAGGCCGTATATTGAGCAAGCAGTAAAGGAAAGTAAAGAAATATTCGGAGTAGGTATTAAAATCCATGGAGAAGAAATAAAAACTTTGAGGTTCGACGATGACATTGTAATTCTGTCAGAGACAGTAAAGGACTTGGAAGAGCAGTTGAACGGAATGGACAGTGTCTTGAAAGGAGGGTATAAGATGAACATCAACAAAAGCAAAACGAGGATAATGGAATGTAGTCGAATTAAGTCGGGTGACGCTGAGGGAATTAGGAAATGAGACATTTAAAGTAGTAAAGGAATTTTGCTATTTGGGGAGCAAAATAACTGATGATGGTCGACGTAGAGAGGATATAAAATGTAGACTGTCAATGGCAAGGAAAGCGTTTCTGAGGAAGAGAAATTTGTTAACATCGAGTATTGATTTAAGTGTCAGGAAGTCGTTTCTGAAAGTATTTGTGTGTAGTCATGAATGGAAGTGAAACGTGGACGATAAATAGTTTAGACAAGAAGAGAATAGAAGCTTTCGAAATGTAGTGCTACACAAGAATGCTGGAGGTTAGATGGGTAGATCATATAACTAATGAGGAAGTATTGAATAGAATTGGGGAGGAGTTTGTGGCACAACTTGACTAGAAGAAGGGATCGGTTGGTAAGACATGATCTGAGGCATCAAGGGATCGCCAAGTTAGTACTTGAGGGCAGGGTGGAGGGTAAAAATCGTACAGGGAGACCAAGAGATGAACACACTAAGCAGATTCAGAAGGACGTAGGCTGCAGTAGTTACTGGGAGATGAAGAAGCTTGCATAGGATAGAGTAGCATGGAGAGCTGCATCAAACCAGTCTCAGGACTGAAGACCAGAACAACAACAATAACTTTGCCAACGTTTTGAAACCATTAGTCAAAGCGTTAACGGCTTAGAAAAAGACCTACAGGTACTTACAGCAGGATGGAGCAACAGCCGGTATAGTCGGCCGAACCTTGGAGTAAATTTATACAATATTTACACCTCACAAAGTTGTTAGCAGGGGTCAGTCTGGTAGCGGCCCTTGATGACCAAACAGGTCACCTGATCCGTCACTGTTCGATTACTGTGTGTGGGGAGACCTCAGATTAAAGTTATTTCGGAACATCCTCTTCAGCAAGTGAAGTCGGATGAGATGGCAGCAATTCCAGAAGTCCAGCTTCGAGCCGCCGTCAACAACTTGCTGACGAGGGCTCAAAAGTGCTAAGATATGAATGGCGGTCACTTTCAGCGCCTGCTATAGTCAGGTTAGTACTGTATTTCCTCTTTTCTGCTATGTTTCTTTGTACCCTGGAACTCTGTTCCCCGGGCGCTTCAGTATTTGGCTCTCGGGTCTGCTGCCGAATCATATTCTGTGTAACATACTGTTATTTCTTAGACGTACGTAACTGGTTGTAAACGGCAGGTGCTGCCTCCTGGTTGTTGCCGGTGAACGGCAAATGCCGGCGACCACATTGCGGTGGACTCGTTTGAAAGTTGCTTGTTTCCGCATGACTGTTGCATTGTCGGAACTGGGATCTTCTGGTGATGCACAAGGTTGATGCTTCTGCTGCTTACTGCTGTGGATCCTTCACTATGTTGCAGTGTAGCTGCCGTCGGAAATTCTTGTTTCTTCTTTACATCTAATGGCAGCAAGAGCAGTGTTCCAGTCTGTATTCAGGATTGCAACTAATGTGGCCTCCATAACAGGACCTTCGCAGTGCCGAAACCGGCAGCTGCCACGTTGTGGGGTTTATGAAACGTGTTTTATACATCCGAGAGACACACGCAGAGTGACACAGAAAAGGGTCTACACTGTTTGAACTTTAACAACTGAGAAGGCACTGATGGTAACCGTATCTAATTGTGAATACAGTATTCGGTGCTCTCATGGCTGTAGTCAGATTGAAATAAGTTTATAGTTTATACTTTACGTGTCAGAGATGTCTTTCTGCAAGGAGAGCACAGAACGTTACCTCGAACTGTTGTCGTTGCCAAACTGCCACAACAAACGGTAAGATCACCTCCTGTTCCTTGTCTGACTATTTCTCTTGTTGTGTTTGGCTCGTGAATCTTGGGTCCCGCCCTTTTGTTTCGCATTTTCTCACGCAGGATAAACAGTCCCAAAACAACCACCACAAAACGATTGTGACGAAATAATGCACATTTCGTACACACCACTAGCCAATGATTTCTTGATTCTTTAGCACAAGACGTGATAAATAATTATTATAACACAATGCGAAAGTCCACTGTAGCGCAGTGGTAAAGTTGCAGAGCGAGAGAGGGAAGGTCGTGGGTCCGAATCCAATCGGGTGATAATACTTTTTTTTATTTTTTGGACTTTTATCAAAATGACGCTATTTATTATTATTTTCAGTTGATTTTTATTTTTATCCTTTTGTCGCATCATTTCCATCATGATATTGACTTTTTTATTTGCTTTTAATTTTCATTCTATCATTCGTTTTTGATTTGGAATCTGCCCGTGACGGCTATAAATTGTAATTAGTTCCAAACAGGACTGCTCATCAGTCTGTACCGCGCCAGCTCGCGTATCAAAAGCGAGATCTTACATTTTGCTTTTAGCGCTGAAACTGGGTTATTTCTGCCTTGTGTTTCCTCGTACAGATCAGCTTTAATCGCCGTGAGCAAAGCGAGCGTGATTAATATAGTTCTGCCGCAGGTTGCTGAGTCGGATGCTCTGCACATGAGGAGGCTGTGGTTAGGTTGACACACGAGTGTAAGTTCAGGACACAAAACACGTTGTGTGCCTCAGCTCAGTCACTGAACATTTAAAATCAATTGGGGGCACAGTACCTGGCGTTCACGCCGTATCTGATGGCAGCAGCTTCCCACATCGTCCCACATTACATGAGCAGAATTTCAGCACTTGTCAAGTGATCCGCACTGTTTGCGTATCACCTTTAACAGAGCGGTAGCCGATGTGGCAACACTGTAGTGCCAAGTCAAAGACGTCAACTACAAGTAATAATTTATTTTGCTTATTCTCTGCTGTCAGTAACTAGACCTTAATAACAAGATTGCTGGAAAGTTGTTCATGGAGGAGAGATTTTAAACAGTTGTTGGAAACGGGAAAACATGGGAGAAGTGCAGAAAAGATGACGAGCAGAGTTTCATACTGCGCCACCGGTCACGTGCAACAATAATGAAATTACGTGAAAAATTTGAGAGGGGAGGGAATGTGCTTGATCTGAAGGCAGGAAGTATTAGTAGCAGACGCAGTGGTACTAGTTTCTACAAGGAGCCTAAAGAAGTCAATGTAGCAAACTCCACCTGCATAAGGTTTGAGCATATCAAGTGTTCAGCGCATTTTAAAACAAGCAAAGTGGACACACCATACATTCCCAAGAATGAAGGCTATCCGGTCAGGCGCCTCGAATTTTCTGAATGGACTAGCGATAATGAACAGTTGACTGATCTCATTGTTTTGTCTGATGCTGTGACGTTTAAATGGAATAGAAGTATCAATCGCCATATCTGTGTGAACAGGGATAGAGATCATACCCATATTATTAAAGAACGTGCTTTTAATCTTCCTGGGTTATTGGTATGGGTGTTATGCCTGTAAGACAACACTTTAGTTATTATTTTTAGAAGGAATAGTGACTGGTGTAAAGTACCTTACCATGCTACAGAAATAAACTGTACCAGCTGTTCAACAACTGAATCAAGATGAAGTTCTTTTTGTTTGCAGCAAGTCAATGTACCATCACAATACCATCGTGACGTCTGGCAATTCCTGACTGGAACATTTGTTGAGAGATGGACAAGCCGACACGAGGTTTTAAGTTTCTACTCAGATCTCCCGACCTAGCGCCGTTGGTCTTCTTTCTGTGGGGAACTCTGAAAGACCCTGTCTATGCTACAAAGCCGTGTACGCAAGATGACGCGAGAGAGGCGATTGTCACACCTGTGAATCCACTCCAATGGCAACCGCAACATATGTGAGTCGATCTGGTCCAAAGTGTTGCGGATGCTGCATTGATGCCACTGGAGGACATTTGGACAACAGTAAAGCATCACCTGTAATATCGTGACCATCTGTGTGGCTTATTGTTACTTTTATTCGAGTTATTACAGTTCAAATGATATAAATCTCTTAGTGATATACCAGTACTCTGATGAGCCGAAACATTGTGACCAGTGCGCTCCGAGGTTGAGGCCCTCCTGGTGGTTTTGCGGGCACGTGACGCAGTAAGGAATGAATGAAAGTGGAAGAGAGACGAATGGGCACTCATTACAGCAAACATACTGGCCACAGATGCGGAAACCCACTGATGTCAACGGTTTTGATAATGGGCACTTTGTTGTAGCCCTGCGAATGGAAACGAGAATCTCTGATGCGGCGAAGCTGGTAGCCTGTTGGCGTACTACTACCTATTGGAAGTGGTTGAAGGGTGGTGGCATAATAATTAGGCTGTATGGTATTGGACGACCACGTCTCAACATAAAACATAGTGGTCGGAGGATCCACCTCTGTGTAATCCACGATAGACAGCTATCTGTGGCAGATCTGAGGGCAGGGTAAAATTCTGGCACAGGCACAAGTGTTTCGAAGCACACCGTTGATAGGTCATTGTTGAACATTGAGCTCCACATCACATGACCCCTACATGTTCTTGTACTGACCAAACAACATACGTTTCGATTGCAGTGGGCGCAGCATCACTGAGTTTTCACTGTGGGTCAATGTAAACGTGTCACCTGTCGAATTAATAACATTTATTGTTATACCAGGTACACTGTTGGGTCCTTACACTTTGTCATCCAGACGAATGGCTGTGCGATACATTACCACGCCACAGATACAGGCCGGTGAGAGCAGAACTGTGCCATGGGGTATATTGAGTTAGCCTTCCGTGGGATCTGTGATGGTAATCGAAGGAACCATCGCAGCAGTCAACTACGTGAACATTACTGTGGACCACTTGTGTTGCTTCACACTTGGTTCAAATGGCTCTGAGCACTATGGGACTTAACTGCTGTGGTCATCAGTCCTCTAGAACTTAGAACTACTTAAACCTAACTAACCTAAGGACATCACACACATCCATGCCCGAGGCAGGATTCGAACCTGCGACCGTGGCGGTCACACGGCTCCAGACTGTAGCGCCTAGAACCGCACGGCCACTCCGGCCGGCTGCTTCATACTTTCATGCTTTTAGAGTCTCCCCCCCCCCCCCCCCTCCCCAGCGATGACATCTTCCAGCAGAACAACTGTCCGCATTGCAAGGTCAGAATCGTGCTACAGTGGTTTGAGGGGCTTTATGTTGAATTCATCTTGATGGCTTGACCAGAAAATGTGCTTGATCTGTTGTTTTTTGAACCTATATCGGGCGCCTGCTGCGTCCCCGTAAACCACCATCCCGTAATTTGTGGGAATTGCTTGACCTCTGCGTAGGCATCTGGTAGCACATACTTCTGAAATCATGTTGAGGACTTGTAGAATCCATTTTAAGCACAAAAGCTGATGTATTGTGTTTGCATAGTGGACCAACAATCTATTAAACAGGTGGTCATAACGTTTCGGCTGATCAGTGTATATTGAATATATCCGCTGGGGAAACATAGAAAAAAAAGAATATACAGCCTACAGTTGCAGGTTAAGTATTCTAGTATCCATCGGACGATTTCTATCCCGTTTTCAGATGTCAGCCTCTAAAAAGGAATTACAAATTCTCGAGAGTATTGCACAGAATAACGGCAGATGATCCAAAGATAGTGAGGCAGTTATAAGAAAACGCGAAAAAGGACAACGACTTCAGTAAACACAAATACTCAAACCCAAGATCAGACCAATAAATGGTTGTTGGTTCCTTATATACGTAATGTCTCCTACAAGATAGGGCACATGTTGAAAAATTCAGGTTGTAAAATTTCCTTCTCGACGAGTAATAGTTTAAAGCAAAATTTGGTTCATTCCCTTGAGAAAGACTGTGATAGATCAGCGAAATCAGGCGTATATAAGATTATGTGTGATGGTTGCCCATGTTATTACATAGGTCAAACAGACAGATTAAAGAACATCTTCCAATAAAGGAACACGGGGCTCAGCCTTTGCGGAACATCTGGTGCAAATGGCTCATACACCTAAACCTTTACGTGACATAGAGCTAATACATCATGAAGGGATATAGACTCGACACGCTTGAGGAATTACAAATTCATGCACACCTAATTACACATAGAGGCAATTTACTGAACGATCAACTGTATCTAAAAATAGGGCATACTTCGAAGGCTTCCAGCCTATATTAGGTTTACAATAATTCATAATGCATGTGACCATTACAGTTTCTGTAATAATAGAACCTTTCCTACTGATGTTCATACGAGATTTGTTGGTCAGTTTATAAGGCTCTGTAGTAGAATGTAAAACGTAGTCATGCTGGATACTGTAATTAACTTACAATACTAAAGTATAAAATTAATTCATACCAAAAATGTAATCTGACGCGTGGGTAATAAGTGTTTGATTCTATACGTCTCGCGCACGAGCGCCGCCCTCTGTGAGGCAGACGGCGAACCCCTCGCGGTCTTTAGTCTCACGACGAGGCCCATACAACGGGCTTAAAGTGAAGTTGCTGCAGCTTGTTTAATAGAAGTGGCAAAACCTTATCGTTACGCATCAAGTTTTATAAAGTTGACTTAGGACATGGCTTGATTTAGGCAAACATTTAAATAATATTTTATGTAAGTACTACACGTTGCATCCGGTAGGATGACCATATGTAATATAATTTACTATCGCATTATAATATTAACTTTTTGCAGGTTCTGAAGAAGACGTTATTACCAACGTTGAAACCTAGGTAAACGATGAAGTTAGCCTGCAACTGTAAGCTGTATATTCTTATATAAACAATATCAGTTGTGAAACTTCCTGGCAGATTAAAACTGTGTGCCCGACCGAGACTCGAACTGGCAGAAGTAAAGCTGTGAGTACCGGGCGTGAGTCGTGCTTCGGTAGCTCAGTTGGTAGAGCACTTGCCCGCGAAAGGCGAAGGTCCCGAGTTCGAGTCTCGGTCGGGCACACAGTTTTAATCTGCCAGGAAGTTTCATATCAGCGCACACTCCGCCGCTGAATGAAAATCTCATTCTGGAAACATCCCCCAGGCTGTGGCTAAGCCATTTCTCCACAGTATCCTTTCTTTCAGGCGTGCTAGTTCTGCATGTTTGCCAGAAGAGCTTCTGCAAAGTTTGGAAGGTAGGAGACGGATACTGGCAGAAGTAAAGCTGTGAGTACCGGGCGTGAGTCGTGCTTCGGTAGCTCAGTTGGTAGAGCACTTGCCCGCGAAAGGCGAAGGTCCCGAGTTCGAGTCTCGGTCGGGCACACAGTTTTAATCTGCCAGGAAGTTTCATATCAGCGCACACTCCGCCGCTGAGTGAAAATCTCATTCTGGAAACATCCCCCAGGCTGTGGCTAAGCCATGTCTCCACAGTATCCTTTCTTTCAGGAGTGCTAGTTCTGCATGTTTGCCAGAAGAGCTTCTGTAAAGTTTGGAAGGTAGGAGACGGATACTGGCAGAAGTAAAGCTGTGAGTACCGGGCGTGAGTCGTGCTTCGGTAGCTCAGTTGGTAGAGCACTTGCCCGCGAAAGTCAAAGGTCCCGAGTTCGAGTCTCGGTCGGGCACACAGTTTTAATCTGCCAGGAAGTTTCATATCAGCGCACACTCCGCTGCAGAGTGAAAATCTCATTCTGAATATCAGTTGTTGTCGCTACATAAAAAAGTTAAAAATTATAAAACATAGAGAGACAGGAATAATACACCTACGTTGTTGGTGAAAAGGGGCGCACTGCCGGCGAGGCTGATGTAGTAGTAGTTGGCGAGCGGAGCCCGCTGCCGCTGTGGGTAGTGGCTGAGCACGGTGACGTTATAGCCGCGCGCCGCCAGCGCCCTGAACAGCGGTTCGTACACCGCAATGTGGCTCCTCGCCTGGAACCAGATGGGCGCCAGGATGTTGGCGGGCTGCACGGGGACCGCCGCCAGCACCAGCAGCGCCGCTCCCGAGGGAGGCGGCGAGCATGGCGGCCTCCTGCTGCCAAGCACGGGCGCAGAGGGTCAGCACAGTGGACGAGCAGACAGCGCTCAGAGTGTGCAGGTAGACAATAACCACTGCCTAACAGAAAAGCGAAGCACGCAGAACGCATGGCCGGTTGTCAGTGTACCACCATTCTTGCACTCTCCATCACTGGGTATGTGAATCATTAGAGCTACAAGTCTCTGTAGATTAGATTAGTACTTCTTCCATAGATTATGAATACGACACTTCGTAATGATGTGGAACGTGTCAGGTTAATAAAAGGTGTCTATACAAGATATTACATGACACTTAATATTTTAATTTTTTTGTGGGGGTTGGGGAAATTACCCACTTACTATATCCAAAAATTCATCTAATGATTAGAAGGAGTTGCCATTAAGAAATTCTTTTTAATTTCCTTTTAAATGCTATATGGCTATCTGTCAGAATTTTGATGCTATTAGGTAAGTGACTAAAGACTTTTGTGGCACCATAATTTACCCCCTTATTAGCCAAAGTTAGATTTAACCTTGAGTAGTGAAGATCATCCTTTCTCCTAGTGTTGTCGCCATGTACACTGCTATTACTTTTGAATTCGTTCGGATTGTTAATAACAAATTTCATAAGTGTATATATATATTCTGAGGCTACAGTGAAGATTTCTAGCTCTTTAAATAAGTGTTATCAGGATGATCTTGGATGAGCTCCAGCAATCATTCTAATTACACGCTTACGAAAGCAGTGAATGAAAATAGGTGTGGTAAGCTAATTTACTTAGATGTATATCGCCAAAATTTGCAATGACCCTAACTGCATAAGTAGCTGAACTCAAACGTTTCAACAGATCCTCAGTGTGGTTTTTTTTCTTCAGTTCAACCCCTCATCAATGCATACACCTAGAAATTTTGAATATTCTACCTTAGCTAGCGATTTCCGATCGTAGCATGTAGGAGGGCTGCCAGAGTGCATTATTATTCTCATGTTTAGTGTTATTAGCACATCTGGTAGGATATACACGATGGGGTAAATAAAAGTGAATGTGATTGGATGTGAATCTATGCATATAACCACATCCCATGCCCGCGCCCGGTAGCTGAGTGGTCAGTGCGACAGAATATCAATCCTAAGAGCTTGGCTTCGATTCCCAGCTGGATCGGAGATTTTCTCCGCTCAGGGACTGGGTTTTGTGTTGCCCTAATCATCTTCATTTCATCCCCATCGACGCGCAAATTGCCGAAGTGGCGTCAAATCGAAAGACTTGCACCTGCCGAACGGTCTACCCGATGGGAGGCCCTAGTCACACAACATTTACATTTACCAAATCCCACGACGTGCACACCACGTGTACGCTCATCACGTGGTCCATAGCAGTTCAGCTCATAGTGCGGACTGTGTCAGAGTGAGTGGAGTAGTGCAAAGGAGGTGATGGTACTCACAGTGAAGCAGCAAGTGTTCGTTGGGGAACGTTATGTGAGAAAAAAGTTTTGGAACCGGTGTGGTCAATTATTTGCTGAGAAGTTTAATGATGTCAGCGTGCCAGCAAACAGTGACATGCAACACTTAGTGCGAAAATGGTGTAAAAAAAAGAAAGGCTTTGAGCAAGTTCCCATACAGCCGGCTGAACCTTGGAGCACATTTACACAGTCTTCACGCCTGACAGAGTTCGTTAGGTGAAGTTAGTCTGACCTATCAGTGTGCGATTACTCCGTGTGGGGAACCTTGAAGTCTAATGTGTATCGCAACAAGAGCTGGAGCAGAACATTTCGGACGAGACTGCAGAAATTCCAGTGGATCTTCTTCAATCTGGCTTCAGCAACTTGCTGAGCAGGCAGGGCTCCATAGCGCTAAGAGTTGGACTGCAGTCACTTTCAGCATGAGCCATAGACAGGTAAGTAGTACGTTTCCTTTCCTCCTCTGTGTTTCTTTGTTCTCTGGAACCTTGTTCCCTGGGCCACTTTTATTTGTCCAACCCTGCACAAAGCGCGTGATGTCGATCAGCACAGTGAATGACATGGAGATGCCGCATACTCGGCCGAGACAGTATTATCAGCGCTGACAGAGGTTCAAAGGGGTCTCTTTGTGGCTGTCTGTTGCGCTGGTCGGTCAGATCGTGCAATATCCAGATTTTTCTAGCATTCGATGTGACAGCTGATTGACGTTGCACTGCATGTGAATGTGAATGAATGCATACTCGTCGCTGACGTTCCAGTCGACTGCTTCTGTCCACCACGAGGGAGTATCGCTGTATGGTGTATCAAACGCATCCTCAGCCCTTGACATCTGCACCTGCCACCCGAGGACACGAAATGGTCACCCTGTACTACTAGTCTTTGAGGCTAGCACCACCTGTACTAGGATATTACCGTTCCATGCATAGGCTGCTCTTATCAGCACAACATAAACAGTTGCTTTTGGAGTGTAGCAATGACTGGCAAACATGGACTACTGATGAATGGCGTCGTCTAGTGCTAGAAATGATTCGTGGTCCTGAAGCATCCAAGATGGCCACTGTCAGCCTGTATGGCGGCAACGTGGAGAGAGGTCTCATTCTTTCAATGTTTCAGAGACCCTCAGCCGCGTTACTCCTAGCATATAGGTGTGGGAAGGCATCGAATATTTCAGGTTATGGCTGCGACTGACTGAGACAACTCCAATGGCACAATGTTACATCACAGACATCGCCATACGATACCTCTCATGCGAGAATACTATGGTGCCATTTTTCAACAGGCCAATGCTCATCCACAGGCGTCACGTGTGTCTCTGAACTGCCAGCATGGTACTGAGATACTCCTATGGCTAGAAAAATGCCCATACGTTTTCGTAACAGAACTTGTGCAGTAGCAGCTTGGTCATCAGCTCTATCCCAGTGCAATTATCCGGGGTATCAAGGACCAGGTAGGGCAGTTGTTGGCTGGAGTGCTTCAGGAGAGGATACTGCAGCTTCATGACTCCCTGCGTGACTGAATCAGTGCGTGCACACAGGCTATGGGAGGTGCCCCGTCATGTTGGCAGGTGGGCTCTTGCTGCCAACTTGGTTTTAAATTTAACTCGATTTTTTATTCTGTGCAGTAATATCAAATATCTGCTCAACCTGTGATGTTTTATTTCGTTTCCTCCTCCCCTTCTGAATGCTCAGTTTCTTTGCAGGTGGTGTGGTTTGGTTGAATAAGAAAAGATTCGTATTGCATCATTGGTTGCAGCGACATATATACGTTGCACGCTGTGTAGGCTGCAGCGTAAAAGGCAGAATCTCAACAATTTAAAACAAGAAATGTATTTTTCTTTTAATACTGAGGTGCTGGCCTTCGCATAATCGTAAAATAGTACACGTAATTCCTTTCTTTGTGGCAATATTCAGCTGAAGTTTTCAGTGAGCAGCTGATACGAGGTAAGTCCCATTTACGTCTAAAAGGCCGTGCAACCTCTCGCCAAAATCCCAATGTGTCCCAGTCAAACGCATGGGCAACAATTTACAATACTGTTAAGACTTTATAAGCACAGCAAACAAAATTCTGCTAGTTTTAAGTGAGATCACATTTCGTGGAAAGCCTGTTTCATACACATTACATTTCATACAAACAAAGACCCGTAAAAAAATGTTTCATGTCCTGGAGCCAGACGCAGAGCTGTAAAAACTTTTTTTGGATAACTTTATTAGTTAAGGAAATGTCGCATGAAATGTACCAGATGCGTTAAGATGCACAGCGTCTGAGACTTAGCATACAGACTCGTTACGTCATAGTAAGTTGAAACGCGACAGTGAACTTCAACCGACCACTGTGAACGTTTTAGTGAGGGGCTCTGTTAATTATTGAAACAGGTATTTTAAGACAACTAAGTTATGAACGCAGCAATGTGAAGGGTATGCAAGCACAGGCCAATTAGTCAAAAAATTATTTCAAATTTTCATTTTAAGGCTGATTTGTTTGGTAAAGTCTTATATTTGAATTAACTATTAGTAAAATGTAATTTCGTAAAATAAACATGTTGTAGGGTGATACGTATAATTGCAAATGAAGAACACACTTCATACTGTGGTACAGAAACTTTTATTGTTCCAAGATGACTTGTTTCAGCAGTCTTATGCTACCATTATCTGATGAAAGGGGAGAACATGAAGATAATTAGAGGGGCAGGAAGAGACTACAATTAATTTCACTTATTATAACATATTATAACTTGTATAAAAGTACCACTAAACACACACACACACACTCCTGGAAATGGAAAAAAGAACACATTGACACCGGTGTGTCAGACCCACCATACTTTCTCCGGACACTGCGAGAGGGCTGTACAAGCAATGATCACACGCACGGCACAACGGACACACCAGGAACCGCGGTGTTGGCCGTCGAATGGCGCTAGCTGCGCAGCATTTGTGCACCGCCGCCGTCAGTGTCAGCCAGTTTGCCGTGGCATACGGAGCTCCATCGCAGTCTTTAACACTGGTAGCATGCCGCGACAGCGTGGACGTTAACCGTATGTGCTGTTGACGGACTTTGAGCGAGGGCGTATAGTGGGCATGCGGGAGGCCGGGTGGACGTACCGCCGAATTGCTCAACACGTGGGGCGTGAGGTCTCCACAGTACATCGATGTTGTAGCCAGTGGTCGGCGGAAAGTGCACGTGCCCGTCGACCTGGGACCGGACCGCAGCGACGCACGGATGCACGCAAAGACCGTAGGATCCTACGCAGTGCCGTAGGGGACCGCACCGCCACTTCCCAGCAAATTAGGGACACTGTTGCTCCTGGGGTATCGGCGCGGACCATTCGCAACCGTCTCCATGAAGCTGGGATACGGTCCCGCACACCGTTAGGCCGTCTTCCGCTCACGCCCCAACATCGTGCAGCCCGCCTCCAGTGGTGTCGCGACAGGCGTGAATAGAGGGACGAAAGGAGACGTGTCGTCTTCAGCGATGTGAGTCGCTTCTACCTTGGTGCCAATGATGGTCGTATGCGTGTTTGGCGCCGTGCAGGTGAGCGCCACAATCAGGACTGCGTACGACCGAGGCACACAGGGCCAACACCCGGCATCATGTTGTGGGGAGCGATCTCCTACACTGGCCGTACACCTCTGGTGATCGCCGAGGGGACACTGAATAGTGCACGGTATATCCAAACCGTCATCGAACCCATCGTTCTACCATTCCTAGACCGGCAAGGGAACTTGCTGTTCCAACAGGACAATGTACGTCCGCATGTATCCCGTGCCACCCAACGTGCTCTAGAATGTGTAAGTCAACTACCCTGGCCAGCAAGATCTCCGGACCTGTCGCCCATTGAGCATGTTTGGGACTGGATGAAGCGTCGTCTCAAGCGGTCTGCACGTCCAGCACGAACGCTGGTCTAACTGAGGCGCCAGGTTGAAATGGCATGGCAAGCCGTTCCACAGGACTACATCCAGCATCTCTACGATCGTCTCCATGGGAGAATAGCAGCCTGCATTGGTGCGAAAGGTGGATATACACTGTACTAGTGCCGACATTGTGCATGCTCTGTTCCCTGTGTCTATGTGCCTGTGGTTCTGTCAGTGTGATCATGTGATGTATCTGACCCCAGGAATGTGTCAATAAAGTTTCCCCTTCCTGGGACAATGAATTCACGGTGTTCTTATTTCAATTTCCAGGAGTATATATATTGATAAAAACACACAGCTGATAAAATGCATTAAAATGCATGCAGTTCATAACATCCTCATACCGTCCATGTATAGTGATGTCGAACATGACTCTCCCTTGTTCGCTGCACAGCTCTGTGCTACAGTGCCTCACACCACTGAAGTTTTCTTTGCATCATATTGCTTGATTAATTAAAGATACAGGTTAATTTTGTGGTTTTTTAATATTCTTTGATTATTACAGTAACTTCCTCACTAGACAATAAGCAAACTGTATGTTTGACTATAAATTTTATATGGTGTATAAGCTCAGCATAATTTTAAATGTATAGTCAGTTGACATTCTGCATTTTTACATACGGCATTTTGAAAAGTCCACCTTTATTTTGGTGCACCACTATTCATTACATGTAATATCCGCATATGATTATTATCATGTGCTTTTTACCATACAATGGCGAGACAGCTAACTTAATAGCAGATGTGCTGCCGCATTAGCACTCCATGTACAAAGTGTGTTCTTCATTTCCTCCCTAAAATTTGATTAATTGTTACATTCCTTCCATTAACTTGCATTAAGATACAAGCTTATAATTGCAACATGTTATTTTCAAAACAGAAATAATGAGTTTTTCCTCATACACAAATCTCAACTTTTAGTCTTTTTTTAAAACCGTATACCACTATGACTTCAATAAATCTTAATTTTTTCATCTCATCAGTATATTAAACCATAAATTGTAGTAGAATTATATGTATAAAATAGTGTGTGTGTGTGTGTGTGTGTGTGTGTGTGTGTGTGTGTGTGTGTGTGTGTGTGTGTGTGTGTGTGTCCAACAACTGCTGACCCACACATACTGCTTTCCACATAAGAATTGGCTCAGTTGGGGGATAGAGTATCGTATTTCCCATAGTAGCCAAGATATGGGCAAAAATGGGTTTTCTTCCCTGCCATTGCCAGTCTACATTTTATATCCTCTCTACTTCGAGCATCATCAGTTATTTTGTTCCCCAATTAGCAAAATTCATTTAGGTTTGCTATCAGGTGTACTGGTTGATAAATGTAAGAGAAAAGTGCATTGTGTGAAAATTAAGAGTTATTTATTTTGCAAAATAACTTTGTTTAAAACATGTTTCTAATTGTTTTTGATAATATGTAAGAAATAATTGCCACTGCTAAGCAGCTTCACGGCATCTTTGCAGGCTTTGTTTTCATTATAATACATAAATAGCTCACTTTTTATTAAATTCAGAGATGATTTGTTTCTATCGTCCTGCCACCTAATATTCATCATACAAAAGCTCTCTTTGAATTCTGAAGTGGCAGGAACCGACTATAGAAATGAAATTAATTGTACAAGTTTCTGAAATTATCAGCTGTCTTACTAAATATTTGTTGCCATTTTTGTGCAGTGGATGATTCTGAAAAACCTTAAGAAATATATATTTGATCACATAATTTGTTTAATAATGCAGTTTTGCGTAAAGTTCATCCACACTTAACTTGAGCTTTTGCACATTTAAAGTACCAAGAATTGTTAACAGAAAGGTCGAATTTAGCATTGATGTTTAAATTTACATTACTTAGTGTAAATAATCAACATGTGTCACTAAAATCAAACCATATATTTAGGCACTCTAAAGCATTGTCGACATATAATAACAAGTGGCAGTGAATTTTACTAGTAATTTCAGGTGGAGACAACATTTTAATGCTCTTGTGTCTTTCATGTCCAAAGAAGAGTTATTTTGTTTTCTTCTTTAATCCATTTTCAAAATTATAAATGGTATTACAAAAATCCAGATTTGTTATGCAGTTCCTTCCAAACATTATGCTATTGTATTAAACAAATTTAAAATATGGGAGAGCCATCTCTTTCTCATGTGAAGTTCCATTTCACGAAACTCTCTATCTACTGGTTTTGTAAAGTTATTCAGTTTTTGTCTTTTTATAGCAGAATGGGAGAAATGAGTATAAATTTTTAAAATTACTGAGTCTATGTCATATAATAAAAAATTTGTGGCATGTCCCATGTAGTTGTGCACTCTTCTTTAATCAACTCTGGTACCAAATTTCTCATATTACAAAATAAACAGTGAAATTACCACTCATGTTGTCAGCACGTAGCCCAGATGCAGTACGAAAAGATAATTTGTATTTTCCATTTACTTTTGGAATTGCTTGTAAGATGCCATCTGCAGTTTTAGCACTATTTCATAAAAATATTAACTTATTTTGAATTAAATTCTTGTCTGTTGAACATTGTATCACTAATGGAAACGGTATGTGTTTTTCTTGTTAGAAGCACCAGTCTATAAGCGATCAAGTAAATTGTCTGTGCTTAGAGCATTTATTACACTTTGAATTGGTCTATCACCCCCGTAAAACAAAGTTTCCAGTTTGGTTCTAGGCAGATGAATACTTGAAGCTGTTCTTGAATTAAAATATATAATTTTATTCAGTTTTACAGTACAGTACATATTGTTATAGGCCAAATTACGTTCAACACTTCGCTATGTGAAAGTTAATTCAGATGATCACTTCGATATGAATCGTTAGACGTGGCAACAAAAGCAGAGTACAGGTATTTCACAAGTATACAAGGTGCTTTCTTCATTTCTGATTTATATTTACGCTGTTTTCTTTCCCAGCGTTGCCTAGCCTGAAAATAATAAGAATAACCCGTTCACATCACCCATCATAAACCAACAGTCCAGCAAACAAACATAACCAAAACAAAACGTACATACCACATGTACTGCACATAACGCATGGAAGCACGAAAGATATTTCCACTCACGTACCTTATAGCAGTTGAAGCAACTGTAATTTCGCATAACTTGCATTTTCCATTATATTACTTCTGTGGATCATTAATTAACTAAGCACGCAGTTCGATTTCTCATTGTTATTTATACATCTGCAATCGTTGTATCTTTTGTACCTTCTTATCTACTTTCTTGGTGCATTTTTTGTGTTTAGTATATTAACTATGCTTGTGGTTTGTCTGTGTACAGGGAGTATCCAGTTTACTAACGTTGCCTTTATCTATGATTCACTATTACATAACGCTATAAACCCAAATAATCGAACTTTATTGGATTCAGCCCGCCGCTGAGGTTGGCGGGGATCGTCTCGTGAAGACACGAAGTGTTGCGACTAGTGTCGAAATGTAACGAACAGTACTTTGGAGGCTGTCGGCTAGCTTTTCATTAAATAATAATCCGCAGAGTTGTTTACTTACTTCACAAGGTGTAGCAGCCTCATTGGCGGTACTTACTACTCGCAAAGAATTTGAATCAGTGGGTTGTAATTCTTTCTCAATTGAAGATGTTACAAGAAACTTTGACAATGAAAATATTGACATTTGATTGCTCAGTTCGTGTTTCAGTTACTCAGCCGATCAGTTACAAGCTAAATTAGTGTCAATTTCTATGGTATATTAATGATTTACGTAAAATGAATCACATAAAAAGTCGTAGTATGTGAAATAAATTATGAGGGCGCGCTGAAAAGTAATGTCTCCGAATACTTTATGTGAAAACGCTCGAAAATTTTTCAAATAAGACCAACGATGTTAACGTTCTACATCTTCACTTATCATGTCTACATATTTCATTCTCGGCATTGTAACCGTGGCGACGAACACATTCCTTCCAACGAGAGACCAGTTTGTTGATAGTGCCCCTGTAGAATGTTTCACTCTGTTGAGAGACCAAAGCCTCACGTTCGCTTGCCCCGCAGACCTCAAAGATGTCCTTTAAGTTTTGGAAACAAATGATAATCGGGTGGGTCCAAGTCGGGACTATACGGTGGATGATCGATGACACAGTGAACCCAAGGCGTCGGACTGTTGCAGGTGACGCAGCGCTAGTGTGTGATCTGGCGTTATCGTGCTGAAGGAGACGCTGCTCCATGTGCGGACGGACTCCTCGAATTCGAAACTAGGTTACAGCACGTTGATTTCCGTGCAAGCGCGCTACCGTTTGGAATCCTCTCGTGGCAGAGGGCTGCAAATATGTAGACAGGAAGAATAAAGGTGTGAAGTGTAAATAAGTTTTGTTTCACTTAAAACGTTTTAAGAGTTTTCACATAAAAAATTCGGAGGCATTGCTTTTCAGGACGCCTACGTGGTTTATTATTCTCATGAAGTACAGAGAGCAATTGCCCGAAATAACGTACAATATTTTATTACAAGGTAGAGGTGGCAAACCTAATTGGTGATTGCCTCGTGGGACACACATCCTTCCGCAACGCCCGACACTTCCTGTGGGGCACTCTTCAGTCCACTGTAGCGAGACGTGCCTTTGGCGGTATGCGTCGACTACGTAGTGATACGCCAGCTCTGTCCTACATCTACATTTATACTCCGCAAGCCACCCAACGGTGTGTGGCGGAGGGCACTTTACGTGCCACTGTTATTATCTCCTTTCCCTGTTCCAGTCGCGTATGATTCGCGTGAAGAACGACTGCCAGAAAGCCTCCGTGCGCGCTCGAATCTCTCTAATTTTAATTCGTGATCTCCTTGGCAGGTATAAGTAGTGGGAAGCAATATACTCGATACCTCATCCAGAAACGCACCCTCTCGAAACCTGGACAGCAAGCTACACCGCGATGCAGAGCGCCTCTCTTGCAGTCTGCCACTTGAGTTTGCTTTGAGTTTGCTAAACATCTCCGTAACGCTATCACGATTTCCAAATAACCCTATGACGAAACGCGCCGCTCTTCTTTGGATCTACTCTATCTCCTCTGTCAACCCGACCTGGTACGGATCCCACACTGATGAGCAATACTCAACTATAGGTCGAACAAGTTTTTTGTAAGTCACCTCCTTTGTTGGTGGACTACATTTTCTAAGAACTCTCCCAATGAATCTCAACCCGGCACCCGCCTTACCAACAATTAATTTTATGATCATTCCACTTCAAATCGTTCCGAACGCATGCTCTCAGATATTTTACTGAAGTAACTGCTACCAGTGTTTGCTCCGCTATCATATAATCATACAATAAAGGATCCTTCTTTCTATATATTCGCAATACATTACATTTGTCTGTGTTAATCCGCCTGCAGATCTTCCTGCATTTCGCTGCAATTTTCTAATGCTGCAACTTCTCTGTATACTACAGCACCATCCGCGAAAAGGCGCATGGAACTTCCAACACTATCTACTAGGTCATTTATATATATTGTGAAAAGCAATGGTCCCATAACAGTCCTCTGTGGCACGCCCTGTGGCCTCGTGAGTGTGGGTCTAAAACAGTAGCGCGCACAGACGATTCTCACTCTAATGGTGTGTTGTCACATGTACTTTCAATGACTCGAGCCTGCACTACCTGCAAGTGAGTGTACCTCGCTTGGAACGCATTTCCGGCCGTACGTACATATGACCTTTCTTTTGCTTTCATCCTCTCTGAGCTGTTTCCGTGTAGTTTGTACGTACTTGGCAATATCACAACGTCTACCGGTGGCTTGCGTCTTTTCGCATACCCGCACAGAAAATCTTTGTGGAAGAAACACTACACGGGCGGCAGATTACAGGATGTTCCAAAATGCTTTACAAATTTGATCACGTATGTTAAAAATTATGTCGGCTCAACCACTTGTTTATAGTGTAAAACACTAAGATTGACGCGTTTTGGATGTCAAGCTTCCATCAACAGAATAATAAAAAGTAAAAGAACCTGTCAAAACTCGCTAAAATGGAACATGAACCAGGCACAATAGAACTGATAATAATTTAAAACATTTATTATTAATATATTATTAATTTTATTGTGCCTGGTGCATGTTGCATTTTAGCGAGTTTTGACAGGTTCTTTTACTTTTTATTATTCTGTTGATGGAAGCTTGACATCCAAAACGCGTCAATCTTAGTGTTTTACACTATAAACAAGTGGTTGAGCCGACATAATTTTTAACATTGACATTCACAACCACGACCTGTCATCCAGTATGGATAAAATCATTGATCACGTATATTTCTCAAATGGGGATGGGTAGAAAGTTGCACTTGGTATTCACACACACATAAGTTTTTAGTAGCCGTTCAACAGTTTGTTCTGTGCACCACGTGTAGCAGCAGGATGTCTAAGTGATATTCCAGTTTCTCCCATGTCAGCCCTAGCATATCCTGATTAACATACGCAGTTGCTGCTCCAATGCCAGAGGGCAGTTCCTGGGTCTGATGGATCATATCCTTCATAAGGTCGAAAAAAAAACTCTTTGAGGCTCCGCTGTTATCACGGCGTCGGTATTGGCTGGCTCTGAGCACTATGGGACTTAACATATTAGGTCATCAGTCCCCTAGAACTTAGAACTACTTAAACCTAACTAACCTAAGGACATCACACACATCCATGCCCGGGACAGGATTCGAACCTGCGACCGTAGCAGTCCCGCGGTTCCGGACTGCAGCGCCTAGAACCGCACGGCCACCGCGGCCGGCTAGACTTGGTATTCATCAACCATTCCGCATACTATGCCATCCACTGGAGAATGGTTATTTTCGTCGATAATCAACAGGAAAAAAATTTAAAAAAATAAAAAGACCTTCAGGTGCACATATACATTATATCACCAACTGCATCTTTCTACCAACCAAATTTCTGAAACATACGAGCTCAATACCATTTTGAACCACCCTGTATATGCTACGGTGACTCTGTCTAAGAAGGAAATTTCGTCTCAAATTCTGGCGTTCAAGGGAAAAGTGATGTCGTCTTTGAGACCAGTGCCAGATTCAACTTTTGTCAAAGTCGAAACCATTTATTAAATCAGTCGCAAACATAACACATTTCAGTGGCTTCCACGAAAACATAATCCCAGTAGGGCTGCACAAATATTAAAATCTCGACATTCTCGTAGTCCACATCGTTAGCCATCCGGAATACAGTGCTCGCCCATGGTAGATGTGTCAGGCTGAAGAAGATGGCTGTAGGGTCAATGTTGCACGCAACGTTCTCGGACGGTAGATCAAGAACGCCCAGTGTACGATAAGCCACACTGAAAGTATATCTTATGCACACCTACCTTCCGTAGGGCTAACAAGGCCGCGGCAGCGTTGTGTTGATTTAATGATTTATAAACTGTCCGGATTGCTAATTTACATGACCGCTGACTACTGCGTGGATATATTTCGTTACCAGCAATGGACGTTGCACAGTGGCGTATACAATAGTCTCGCACAAGTACTGAGCTTTACCTCTCTCTCTTGTCATTAGACTCGAGGAATTACCGAGTTAACAATGATCACTAAAGATGAAATTTTGTTACCAAAGCCTCCAGTTGATTCTTTTTCCGACTTTTGTTCAACTAACGCCGGAAAAATCCCGGCTACAGCCCCTAAAACGACTAAAATATTGTAAAATACATAGATGTTTTCTGCCGTACCGTCAATGAAGGACGATTGTCTCTAAAAATCTGCATACACACATATGCGTTGTTTGAAGATTATCGATTATAAAGACAATAGAAATACTTTCTAACAGTGTTGCAACAATCATCAAACAGTGGGCATCGGACGGAATGAATGGTATCCAATATTGATAAGTATAACTTCGTGCAGCCTTATGAGAATTGTCTCAATTTCGTACATTTGTGACAGGCGCACATGAAAATGACTACCTCTAGGTAAGGAACGCAGCACTTCACTTTAGATTAGCTGTTTGCTTTTTAGTACCTGGTGACGTGCAGGAACACTGGATGAATGCATTAAACAAGGATGACGATTTCTAACTTACAGAACTGCACTACTGATACCTGCGTAGAATCACGTTGACTTCTGTCACTGTCAGAAACAAACTGTACTTGTTTAACAGACACAACTGCGAACATTAAACTTGAGGCGCGACACCACAAATGCTCGTTCGTTCACATGCCGAGAACGTGTTCTGTCGATCCGATGGCCACTGGAAGGTGTGGAGTGAGATAAGTCATGAAATTTAACTAAGAAATACGGACGCCCACGGCAGGTTGTTCGTCACACACGGCACGACGCGACTTAAGGAGATAACGGCGAAGTGGGCTCCGAACTACTGACTTGTAGCCGACTGAAAACAAAGAACAAATTGTGTACGAAAACGAACAAGTAAATGGAGAACCGTGGATCAAACAACAAACTGCGAAAAACATGTATACAAAAATGAATTTTTATGCAGTAAATGGTGAAACCAACGTGCCAGAATGTTAGTCAATGGAAATGTGTGTTTGCGCTCTGTCTCGAGAAAGCACTACAAGTAACGTAGTTTCCAGGGGATATGTGAATAATCTACCATCTCTTATTCATGAAACAGAATTGGTACTAATAACCAAAAACAGAGAAAATATAAAAGAAATTCTTAATGCTTTTTTTCAAAGAATTATTCATTAATTCTCTGAAAATTGACACTCCTTCAGTTTTGAGAAAACACACTACATTCAGTTCTGTAGATGAAACAGCCACGACAAGAATTGATATAACATGTGACAAGGAGCCAGTGTAGAACGCAGAATGTCGCAAATGTTTCGATTGGCATATTCGTGATATTTTAACTGGAACTTGCCTATTACTTAGTTGCTCGAACAACTAAGTTAAGCTATTCTTTGTATAATTGCTAGTATTGGAAACAAACAAATAAACCACCTAGTACATTTTGCATATTGCCACTTAATAATGAGTTGTGGAATAATTTTTTGTGGTGACTCATCACTTAGAAAGAGTTATTGATTTCACAAAGCCAAGGTGTAAGAATAATATGTAGTGGTTCACCCGTAGTCGTATTATGGGTTCCTTTTCAAGGAGTTATACATTTTAACTGTACTTTCACATCAAAATACTCACAGCAAGTCTTAAATCTAATTTAATATCGTTCATTTTGAACAGTCATTCTATTTGATAGTTGATTTTTATTTAAAACCTGGTAGGCAGTAAAAAACCTACTTTCAAGTCTAGTTGCATGAGTGGGACTGAAAAATAATATGCTGATTATGTTAAATGTAGCCCAGTGTGCCATCTTAGAATCTAGTAAACGGCCAGCACGTAGGGTGACTAATATTTCGTGTAGTTGAGCTTATTAGCTCTTCGGGTCTTTTACGAGCTAAAAAGATTGTTTGGCGCGAAGATGAAGGGTCTGCATCAATCGTACTTTGTAGTTCTAGTCATAAGAAGCGTGGAGATGGCTAATGATGTATCACTTCCTTCATATTGTGTGCTCAAAGGCTTCGACACAGAGAATGGGAGAAACGGGGACTTGATGCACTCCTCACTTATTGGTTTATAGTTTACAGCAATATACGGAAGTTATTCACGTATTAGAGGTTGAAAATATTTTGACACGCGCAATTAGATGTACAAAAGTGGTGTTTCTTGTTTGAAAACTTTGTTCAGTTGTGCTACAGAAGTAACAGAGTGACTGAGATAACGGAAGATGCTCACAGCAGTACGGTGAGTTTCATGGCACGTCTTCCCCCTCCCCCCCTCCCCCCCCGTCTGTTTTTAATGGCGGAAAGTAGGCTATAATTGAAAAAAGACTGCCTTAAGCACAGCTGCATTTTTAAACGATGTGTAGCGCTTCATTTCAGTTAATTAGTTCTGTAGATTTCCATGAACCTTGCCGTTGGTGGGGACGCTTGCGTGCCTCAGTGGTACAGATAGCCGTACCATAGCTGCAATCACAACGAAAGGGTATCTGTTGAGAGGCCAGACAAACGTGTATTTCCTGAAGGGGAGGGGGGAGGGGGGGGGGGGCAGCAGCCTTTTCAGTAGTTGCAGGGGCAACAGTGTGGATTACTGAGCTGGCCTTGTAACATTAACCAAAACGGCTTTGCTGTGCTGCTACTGCAAATGGCTGAAAGCAAGGGGGAAACTACAACCGTAATTTTTCCCTAGGGCATGCAGCTTTACTGTATGGTTAAATGATGACGGCGTCCTCTTGGGCAAAATATTTCGGTGGCAAAATAGTCCCCCTTTCGGATCCCCGGGTGGATACTCCTCAGGAGAACGTTGGATACTACTCAGGAGAACGTCGTTATCAGAAGAAAGAAAACTAGCCTTCTACGGATCGGAGCGTGGAATTTCAGATCCCGTAATATGTCAGGTAGGTTAGAAAATTTAAAAAGGGAAATGGATAGGTTAAAGTTAGATATAGTGGGAATTAGTGAAGTTTGGTGGCAGGAGGAACAAGACTGCTGCTCAAGTTAATACGGCGTTATAAATACAAAATCAAATACGGATAATGCAGGAGTAGGTTTAATAATTAATAAAAAATAGGAGCACGGGTAAGCTACAACGAACAGCATAGTGAACGAATTATTGTGACCAAGATAGAGTCCGCAGACGACGAAGAGATTGAAGAACTGTATGGTGAGATAAAAGAAATTATTCAGATAGTGAAGGAAGAGAAGGAAAAGTAGTAGTTCAATATGGAATGGAAGTAAGGAGTGAAAGAGGAAGCAGCCTGATAGAATTTTGCACAGAGCATAACTTAATCATAGGGTTAAGAATCGTGAAAGAAGGCTGTATACGTGGAAGGGGCTTGGAGACACTGGAAGGTTTCAGATAGTTTATATATTGGTAAGGCAGAGATTTAGGAACCAGGTTTTTAACTGCAACGCCTTTCCACGGGGGGATGAGGCCAATGAGTACAATTTATTGGATATGAACTGCAGGTTAAAACTGAAGAAACTACAAAAAGGTGTGAATTTAAGAAGTTGGGACCTGCATAAACTGAAAGAATCAGAGGTTGTACATAGTTTCAGTGAGAGCTTTAGGGAACGATTGACAAGAACGGCGGAAAGAAATACAGTAGAAGAGTGCTTAGCTTTGAGATGTAATAGTGAAGGCAGCAGAGAATCAAATAGGTAAAAAGACAGGGGCTGGCAGAAATCCGTATGTAACAGAAGAGATACTGAATTTAATTGATGAAAGGAGAACGTATAAAAATGCAAAAACGAAGCAGGCAAAAAGGAATACAAACGTCTCAAAAATAAGACAGGAATGCAAAGCGGCTAAGTAGGGATGGCTAGAGGACAAATGTAAGGATGTAGAGGCATATGTCACTAAGGGTAAGTTAGATACTATCTACAGGCTAATTAAAGAAACCCTTGGAGAAAACAGAACCACTAGTATGTACGTCAAGGGCTCAGGTGGAAAACCAGTTGTAAGCAAAGAAAGGAAGGCAGTGTTGTGGTTGGCAGGAGAGCCAACACCGTGTGCCTAGAGGAGGCCGGAAGGAACTCGATTTAGCTCACGCAGGCTGGCGTGAGGTGTGTAACTGGAAAAGGAAATTAGAATTTAGAAAAACGGACGTAACTGGTAGAATACTTAAATTAAATCCATTAATGACGTACGTCGCTCTGGACGGTACATGATTCACAATATCAATAGTAACTGAGTATGGCGCCTTGCTAGGTCGTAGCAAATGACGTAGCTGAAGGCTATGCTAACTATCGTCTTGGCAAATGAGAGCGTAGAAGTCAGTGAACCATCGCTAGCAAAGTCGGTTGTACAACTGGGGCGAGTGCTAGGGAGTCTCTCTAGACCTGCCGTGTGGCGGCGCTCGGGCTGCAATCACTGATAGTGGCGACACGCGGGTCCGACGTATACTAACGGACCGCGGCCGATTTAAAGGCTACCACCTAGCAAGTGTGCTCTCTGGCGGTGACACCACATTCCTCCCCCGCAAATCTGCGTACGGTTGTGGCATAAGGCTTCCGCCCGCCGTGGGGAGGACCCCATGTTGACGTATGCAACGGGGTGGGGAACCTAACAACAGGCGAGGTTGTGCCACCCGCACCCTGACATTCGGACCGCGGGGAGCTAGGAAACGCCTGAAAACCTGCTCCAGGGTGCACTCCAACATACGGTGTATGCGCCCGTAGAGAGACAGGAGGGGCCGAAGGGTCGACCTCCATCGGGCCGGGACACCCGACGGGAGAAGACGACATATGGACCGGAGCGGGCAAGAGTTCCATGTCGAAGGACAACTGGTCACGGAAAGCGATCGGCGGCGCGTGACCCAGGGAGGCGCCCGGCGGTCCACTGCGGGCGTCGCCGGCGGGAGAACAGGCGGTGGCGGCGGAGACGGCGGTGCGTCGCCATGGGGCAAAATGGAAGGCAGCGTCGGTAAAATCTGGGGCTGAGCCGAGCCAGTAGATGGGTCCCCGGGGCGCTGACCGGACGGCACCGTCGCTGAAAGCAAACGGCGAGAGCCAGATCCAGTGCGACGACAGAGGCGCAGCTGATTGAGATGCCGACGTACCTCACCAGAGGCCCCCAAAACCAGATACATAGCGCGCCCGAGGCAGCGAAGAATGCACCCTTCGAGCCAACGCCGTGAACCTCGATAGTGGCGACAGTAGACAACGTCGCCTGGAGCAAAAGCAGGTGTCTGCCACTTCACAGGAACCTGATGCGGCGGATGTAGCAAACACATCAAGGTTCGATGATGATGACCGTGGAGCAACTCAGCCGGCGAGCGACCATCTCGGGGCTGCGAGCGATACGAGGACAAAAAGAGCAATGACGCGTTCTCCCGAGAATGTGACTCTTTTAACTTCAACATCTGTGACTTGAAAGTCCTGACCAATCGTTCAACGGCAACGTTTGACTGTGGCGAAAACGGCGCGGACGTCAGATGGTTAATACCATTGGCCTTGCAGAATGACTGAAATTCTGCGGACATGAATTGTGGGCCATTGTCGGAAACAATAGTCTGTGGAAGGCCTTCAATGCAAAAGATAGCGGATAACGCTTTGATGGTGGCAGATGACGTCGTCGAAGACATCCGGACAACAAAAGGAAAATTACTGAATGAATCTACCACAACCAACCATCGAGCATTCCAGAATGGACCAGCAAAATCGATGTGTAAGCGTTGCCAAGGGGGAAGTGGCTTTTGGTCATGCAAAGAATTTCTGCAGTGGTGCTGATTGTTGTTCGGCACACACCATGCAAGAAGAGCACATATCCGTAATCGCGGCATCGATTCCGAACCAAGTACAGTGCTGACGTCCAAGTTGTTTCGTTCTCACCGTACTCCAATGCCCTTGGTGAAGAAGCTGTAAGACAGAGGACTGTAACGAACGTGGTACCACGACCCTGGACTGATCGTTATCAGAAGGCAACAGCATAACACCACGTCGTACAAAAAGTCTCTCCTTGTGAGCAAAAAAGCGGCGAACCAACGGGTCCCCGATCCGTGACTTTGACAAGGGCCATTGCGTAGCAACAAAACGTAGAACGGGAGCAAGGACCGGGTCGGCAGTTGTGGCTGTAGCTGCACGACGAAAATCAATCGGAAACGATTCGACCACGTCATCGGTTTCCGCATCAATGAACATGCAAGCAAGTTCGGAGGAATCGAATGTCCTATCCTCAGCAACACGCAAGCGGGACAACGCATATGCGTTTCCGTGCTTAGCAGTGGACCGATACAAGATATCGTAGCGGTACTGCGAGAGGAAAATAGACCAGCGAATGAATTTCTGCGCTGTACGTGGAGGTACAGGCTTGTTCAGATGAAAAAGCGATGTCAAAGGTTTGTGGTCTGTGATTATGTAAAGTGACGACCATGCTAGAAATCATCAATATTTGTAACACCAAATACGAGAGCCAATGCTTCTTTCTCGATCTGTGAATAATTTCTTTGCGCAGACGAGAGCAATTTGGACGCAAAGGCAACAGGGCGATCGTGCGATCCATCTTTGTGCGCAAGCACAGCACCGATCCCAAAATCCGATGCACCCACCATCAACAAAATGGGCTGCTGGGGATCGAATGCGTAAGGCAAGTATTGGAAAGCAACGCCGATTTCAACTGGCGAAAGACGCGTTCGCATTCAGTCGTCCAGACGAACGGAACACCCTTACGGCGTAAGCGATGAAGCGGAGCTGAAATGGAAGAGGCATGCGGCACATAGCGGTGATAATAATTAATTTTTCCCAGCACACACTGTAGCTGCTTCAAATTCTGCGGCGAAGGCAAGTCTTGTGTGGCACGAAGGTGCGTGGGACTGGGATGTATGCCTTGGGCATTGAGTACATGTCCCAAATATGGCAAGTCACGAGCAAAAAACATACATTTGTCCTTCCGCAAGCGAAGACCATTTTGTCGCAAGATCTGAAATAATGTTCTGAGATTGGCCAAATGTTCTTCTTCCGTCTTTCCAGAGATCACAATATCGTCCAGATAATTTGCTGCAGTAGGGACCGACGCACAAACAGTTTGCAGATATTGCTGAAACAATGCAGGGGTGGATGCACACCCGAATGGCAGTCGTTTCCGGAAGGTTTTGGCAAAATTACTAAGGGTGATGCCCAGAGAGAAGCCTGCACACCTTCAATTACACCTTGTGATTCCAAATCGTGTAATGCTTTTGCGACCTCATCACGCAATGCGTGGGGAACATTGCGCGCTCTGAAAAATTTCGGTTGCGCGTTTACTTTCAGTTCCAAATGTGCTTTACAGTTCTAAGAGCAAACAAGGCCCGGTGCAAAAATGTCTGCAAATTCTTCACGTAGACGAGAAACACTGTCTGAAGGCACAGTCTGGTTCACCGAGAGGACCTGATTTACTATAGTCAAGTTAAACAACTGAAATAAATCGAAACCAAACAAGTTCACTGCATAAGAAGAACGAAGGACGTAAAATGACACAAGTTTTGTTTGTCCTTTGTATGTTGCAAGAAGGCTGCACTGTCCTAACACAGGGATCTCTTGACCTGAATAGCTAGTTAACTTAGCATTTGCGGCACGCAAAGGAGGTGTGCCCAGCAGTTTGTAAGTGTCTTGATTGATCAGTGAAAGTGCAGCTCCTGTATCGAGCTGGAATGGTATCACTTTGCCGTTAATGTCCAAGTCTACAAAAAGTTTATTGTCCAGCTGACAAGAGCGACTGTCTCGTGCAACGTGAACTGACACTGGTACATAATCACTTGCGACTTGAGGGGAGTTCCGGCGATGTCGACGCACACTATTTTTGTGACGAACACAGCCACTGTTAGAGATAGTGGCACTGCTCGGAGTGGAATGAACTACATGAATTTCCATGGACGAAGTTTCGCGAGCCTGAGTATCCTTGGTTCGATTCCGATTCCGGCGCGAAACAAAGGGCGTGGATAGGTTTTCAGCTTCCGGTCTGAGCTTCTTCTGGCAAACACTCTGAACATGTCCTTTTTTATTACAATAAAAGCAAATAGCATGGCCTGACGGGTAATTCTCACGCGAATATTTAGTAGCGCACCGCGGGCATGATGTGATCACTGCATTTGCTCGCCGGCGCGGCACACGTGGCTGAGAGCCTGGCGGCAGCGGCGCGGCCGGGCGCGAGGGCTGTTTACTGCTCCGTGCAGCTCGCCCGGCGGGCCGGTTAACCTGACACACTGCTGGCGAAGTTTCAAATGATTCCTGAGCAAAGTCAAGTGTGTCCTGCCGATCCAGTATGTCCATCACTTGTTGAAGGGAGGGATTGACTTGTTTCAAAATCTGTTCCCTTATACGAAAATCAGACACGTTCTGTGCAATTGCATCACGTACCATAGTATCTGAATAAGGGAGTCCACATTGACACTCAAAAGCACAATCCCTAGTAAGGCCTTGCAAGGTTACAACTCACTCCCGATTAGTCTGACCTGCCGTATGTTTTGTACGAAAGAAGGTATACCGTTTGGCAACTACATTGACTGATTCTTTGAAATATGCATCTAATGCAGACAAAATTTCTTCGTAGGACAGAGTTGCTACGTCGCGTCGGGGAAATAATTTGACTATCAGATGGTACGCTTGTACGCCGACTGAAGATAACAAAAACGGCTGCCGCTCGTTACCTTGAATTCTGTAGGCGGTGAGATGGAATCCAAATTGGCGTGACCACTCCGTCCAGCTTTCCAGTGCAGCATCAAAAGGTCGAAAAGTTGGTGCAACAGCGTGTTGTGGCTGCGGTAGCGGTGAAGCGGCTGCTGCCGCATCGTTTTGCATCGCACGTTGACCCAAGACGAGTTGTCCAAGGGCATCCACTAAGGCCTACGTCTGCTGATTCTGTAAGCGATAAAATTCAGACAGTACATCTGGAGATTGGGGCGATATCGATAAGAACGCGGTTGTGCCTCGTCGCCAATGTTGTGGTTGGCAGGAGAGCCAACACCGTGCTACTAGAGGAGGCCGAAAGGCACGCGATTTAGCTCACGCACATCCAGTGTGTTCACCACGAGTTCCGAACTCCAACTGACTTAGTACACAGCGCCACCACCAGAGGGCGCTCTCATCTGTGACATAATCCAAGATGGCTGCATACATTGTGGGGTATTGTCATCCCTCCTGTGACCTGATCCCAGATGTTGGTCTGTAGGGGGGAAATGGAGCGAAAATGACTTAGGCTGTGATGGGCTGCTGGGGAGAGTAAGGAAGGAGTCCACTCTATTTATTTTGGAACATTTTATTCAGGGATGTAGTATATTTATCACATTGACGCAAAACACTCACCCTGATGTGCTTGGGGTCACAATACATGGTCAGCAGACACGCATAAAACTCCTAATTTTCCGAAATAATTTCAGTGCAGACATGTAGACTCCGCCTGAATAATGGAGTACACACATGTGCAGACACGAAATAAACTCGCAAACTGTCCAAATAATGCACAGCATAGCTTACAAACCTGCTCACAAAATAATACAACAGAGACTCCCACAAGCACCGCCCACCAACCCCTGTCCAGTACAGCGTACAGGAGGTTTATCGGCAGCCCCATAAGTGACGCAGCTGTCAACTGTCAACCTACACACTGGTGCCCTCAGGCATGAGGTGGCGACATCCCTTTCGTACTTGACACCAGTGAAATTCCTATCACAATACGTGTTCACCGAGACACCAGTGCTGACGTGATCAGGCAGGGATGCACGTGCTGTCATAGTCATGAGCTGCCACCAGACCCAGGTGAAAGTTGCATCTATTTTCGAGTATACAGCCACTGTTATACTGACGTCACAGAACTCCAAAGTGCAGCCCCCATATGTGAGACATCTTCGGACAGCACTGTTGATGACAGACTAGCACAGGGTGCATTGCTCATAGCGTGACATGACACTCCCGTTCAACCCTGCTTAACAACTCAGTGTGACTGACACCTCGCTGCAAAATGGCTGCGTGGCGGCTAGCTATCTAAAACATTCTCAGACTTATACTCATGTCACGTGGTTATATAAAAAGCAGGAACTCAGTCGACCTTGTGGAAATTTTATAGTGTCCCAGAAACAGTTAACGCTCGCTTTCTTCATGTCTCAGCTTGTATGCACGTAAGTTCTTTCCCTAATAGAACCTGTTTACGAAAATAACGTCGAATGCAATCTCCCCAGTGCTCCTAACGTGGTACCCACTTCACGTGTTACCCTTCCTGCTCTCAACGTGCGCAAATGTCCTCACTGCTATGTACAGGCTCCTATATCCCAGCACAAAGGATGTGCTGCATTATTATCGGTTCTTATCTAATTTACCCGTCGAATTACTGATGCCACCGGTATCGAAACACCATCCACCTTTTATTTCTGCAGACGAGACTTTCAGCTGCAAAATTATTTTGCACAGATCACTAAACTGCATTGACAGTTAAACCTGTAAAGTTGTCTATAGTTTATCAAATACATACAAGACTCACAAGGATATTGGAAGCCAGGAACATATTTACCAATGTAACTAGAACTAAAAATTACGTTTGCTGCTACAGTCTGACACTGATGTGTTTTCTTGATGGCTGTGCTTCTGGAACCAATCTCAGTATCTATAGCGCACAAAATTTTAAACGTAAAAAATCTCTTGCGATTTTGTTGTGCTGAAGCTATACGTACCGCACGATAAACATAAACCCACCTTCTCTAGTCATGCCTCAACATAAACCACAATAACTTTACAGTCCAATATATACACATTTTACACAACATAAGCTACAGTAGCTTTACAGTGCAATACTAGTATATACACATTTTACACAAACAGTGCAGTTATCTTTTATATCTGTACAGCACCTGGAAAAATTATGGTATACCTACACTCATGGAAATATATGTACCTTCCTTACGACTGGACATAGGCATTTCCTCTATACAAACACATACTTTATAAACCTCATCCTCAAATGCGAGCATATCACACACTCACCACTACTACTAAGTATAATATTTCATCAATAGCTGATTGCTTACTACACGAAATAATTCGGACCGAAAATCAACTATGGGTGTGTATGTCTCTTAGATTTCTTCCTGCGAGTGCTACCACTGTGTCTTAGAGAGATATAGATAATCGGCCACATGTTTAAAAAACCCGATTGCAACAATTACTGCATGTTACTGTCACAACCGATCTTGGTTCTAAAGGTGCACACAAGTATCCATGCTAAAACCTATACCTCCTTTACGAATCGAGGTATGACATTACCTCAGAATGATGTGCTTTTTTTCTGGACAAATACTGTGATGGTGATCCTAGAAATGTGTATTATCAGTCCACGATGCAACCTCCTGATCAAATCACTGAACTTTGAAAGTAATTTGTCTAAGGAACATGGTATGTAAGCGGTATTTGCGACTCCCTCACACCGCCTCAGCTAGATAATTCTATAGTATTTAAAATGCATTCTGTCTCAAGACAATATCAGAGGTTCCTCGATATACCCAGTGAGTTATAGGCGATGACTGATTAACAAGGAGCCCAAACAGTAGTAGTAGATGATGAGCCGAGTTAGGTCGTAAGAAAATGAACACTAGCTTCTCAGATCTCTAGTGTTACGCTATCCACTAGAAATGATGTCCATCATTTGCAATCAAGTCTTTCCATTCAAGCACATACCTGCGATGGATCCTATTGACAATTCCTTTAATGATTACAACCACTGCTCAACCATATTTCTGGTACTTTCATATCTTGCAACGAATCACCTTCTTCGAACCTCCTGCTATAATAAAATTACAACCTGGTTTCAGCCAGTCCCTACACATCCTCCAGCTGCACCCATTTCTACAGCATCGCCTATGTGAATGTTCCATTTTAAGTCGGAACTGAGCAGAAGTCAGAGAAAACCATACCCACCACCTTCTGCAACCCATGTAGAAACAGAATGACCTGAGTTGCTGCAAAAGGAGTGTGTTTTGCCCATTTGATGGAAATACGCACATTGTGGAATGTCCCCAAACTAGAAGCAGCTACTACAGCCCGAAACAGATCCGCGTCCACTCAAATCAGTCAGTTCAACATGCTATCATCGTTATTCTCTATCCCCAAACAGAGAAAAATTAAGAACTATAGAAGTTCCACTAACTTCATCTGCTATAGAAGTCACTTAGGCGCCATTGCTCGCACGATGATGCATAGCTACAGTGCGAAGAAAAAGATTTCACAATACCTTCCAGAATAGCACAGCGCGAAGCCATCCCAGCATTCCTAACGGTATACCCAGTCCCTCACTTAGTTTACACCTCAAACAGCTGTTGCTACTGCTGCTACCTGTCTGGAACGATCCTGTTAAATATATCGGCACCACAGTTGCTACTTTGATCACCTATACTCTCTGTGAATGATCATAACCCACAGAATATACTAAGTAGCAAAAGACGCTCCCTCTGGTCCTGTTTAGTTGTTTGAAACACTGTTTTCTAACATGCTTTTGCACAATGACAAACATTTCCTTTTCTCTACCACAACTTCAAGACTTGTGCCAAGTTCTAAACTGACGTTAAGTAGTTCTGATCCACAACCTTTCACAGAAAACTAGACATTGCACAGTGTAAATCATATTCTTACGATATATAGCATAACACGCCAGAAAAAGGCTGATTTGAAATAAAAGACAGTTACAACATAAACAAACTGGAAGAGTTTTATGGCGTTGGCATAGGTTTCCAAACTACAGTCCAAAGGTGATTAACAGGCTCTACAATTAGGCTCGTCTCTCACACTGATGGGATACCTGATGGCTCTGTGTTCCATTTGATTCCTCATATTGCATTCTTGTACGCGTTCAGTGTCTCGGCGCTATCCACCCCAGAAGGTGCTGTCCATCCATCAAAACTTTTTCCCCAACTGAAACAAACGATATCAATCAATCATTATGTGGTAACCAACAGCATGTCAGTGCATGTATGGGATGGAAAAGACACCATCGATGTACTCTAATTATGAGAATCACAGTTGATTGTGCGAACAATTTAAGCAGTTTTACAGTAACTTCAACACTGGTCAATGATGTAACAGCATGTTTCTCCACTTTCAGTATCATAGCTAAACCATCCCCACTACACTTTGCGAGTATCATTGCAAACATCGATATATGACTGTGCAGTATGTCCATTCAATGTTAATTCTCAAACAAAAATCATCAAAGTATACCAGACAGCGCTCCACATATTTCAATGGCGTCGAGCACAGTGTTTAATTTAAGATCTATCTCTCCACATATGGGAGTCACAGAGCATCCTCGCTGCACTGTGCATTAGACAGTTTAGGAGTTGATTTTGTGTCTGCACATGTGCGTACTGCATTATTTAGGTGGAGTCTACATGTCTCTACTGAAATTATTTTGTAAAATTAGGAGTTTTTTGTGTGTTTGCAGACTGTGTATTGTGATCCCAAGCACATCAGGACGATTGTTTTGTGTCAGTATGATGAATATACTACATCCCTAAACAAAACATTCCAAAATAAATAGAGTGGACTCCTTCCTCAACCTCCCCAGCAGCCCATCACAGCCTGAGTCATTTTCCCCCTACAGACCTCCATCTGGGATTAGGTCACAGGAGGGATGACTGTACCCTCCAGTGGCAGTAATGTGTACTAGGTCAGATGGAGTCTAAAGCTCACGGTGGAGACATTGCTTGCAAAAGAAAAACTTATGTACATAATAGTCAGAGTCGTTTTCCCATCATTTACCCCCAACATCTTGGGTTACATCATACAGTGTGCATGGCAGTACACAGTAGTAAACGTTAGTGCACGTTACCCCAACATGGGCTGGTAAGGCGATGTGGCGGTCGTTTGAGGATTGTGGTGGAGACTTTAACTATTTCCAAGTCTAGGTGGGCATGGCATTGACAAAAATTCATTCCAAGTCTATGGCAGCGCTATCTGGTGGTTTGAACGCGTACTAGGCCTCATGGTGAACACAGTGTATGCTGCCATCTTGAATAATGGTAGTCGCATCATCAGATGACGTCACAGACGACATTTCCCTCTGGTGCTGGTACTGTGTACCAAGTCAGTTGGAGTCTGGAGCTCTTGGTGAACAAATTGTATGCCGTCATCTTGGATAACGGTGCTTGCATCATCACCTGGCGTCGCGACAATGCCCTCTGGCGCTGCTACTGCGTACTAGGTCCAGAACTAATGGTGAACGCCATGATTGCCATCATCTTGGATTACGTGACAGATGACAGCGCCATATAGTGGTGGCGATGTGTACTAAGTCAGTTGGAGTTCGGAACTCGTGGTGAACACACTGGATGGCCGTAGTGCTTGAAAATGATTAAATAAAGACTTATGTCCAAGTCCTTTTCCCATGAATCCTTACGACGAGTAGGTGGTCGGGTAACAGTGTCCTTTTTTGCGTCATTTTCTTAGCTTAGTAGAGATAAGCGAATTGACCTTTGTTCACCGCCAAAATTCCAACTTAGCGCCATTTCATAGGAAGACGTGGCAGTTGGGTCACTTAGGTTAGCCCAAGTGGCCTACCTTCCTGCGATTTTCTTAGCTTATTAGAGATAACTGTGGTGTGATGCATTATCATGTTGCAATTTGAACTTCGAACCATTTTTCTGGGGGAAGGAAGTGGAGGGGAGGGGGGGGGGGGGGGGTGGCACGTTCCCACCAAAATCAAACTTCTCGCCAAAATCCGTTCCACCATCTTGAATTACGTAATGGCCGCCATCTTGGATGATCTCATCGCTGTTATCTTGCACACATCTGCCAACAATGACGAGTGTGCTCGCACCCCATAAGGCCCAATACTAATGCATGGTGTGGGATTCTGGACAGAATTATAGGAAATCTTAATGGTAGGAAGTACACCACATTCGTGGAAGAACATTAGGCATGTTATTGGAAGAAATATTTATTTATTTATTTATTTATGCATTTATTTTACCTGGCAAGATTAGGGCATTCAGGCCCTCTCTTACACCTAACCAAGCATACTCAGATTGAACGAGTTACAGTTTCCACAGAACATTAATGACATATAATGTATTCCGCAGTATTGATGAAAAAAATAGAGATTATAACAGTAGTACAATGATAATTATAAGAATAAAAAATAATTATAACAATCAAGAATAATAATGATAATAATAATAATGTCTATGTATATGAAAGTAAACATACTTTTCTTTTGTGAATGTCAGTCCCATTGTTAGTTGGGAATTTTCTCGTTATGTTCTTGCAGCTTGTGAGTTATTCTCATCGAGCAGAGACATAAGACGATAGAATGGGGTGAAAGAGATATATAAGAGGTAGATAGGTTCGAGGAAGAGAGATAGAATGCTAAAATTCGAAGCTGTGATGGAGAGGAGAAAGAAAGACATGGGAGGGGCACACCAATGGTGGCTATACCGTCCCTAATATGTAAGTTTTGAGTTCCCTCTTGAATGTTGAGTAGTTCTGGATAAGACGCAGATCACAGGGGAGCGCGTCCCATAGTCGTATGGCTGAGATGGAGAATGACACGGAGAAAGATTTTGTGTTATGTAAAGGTACAGCCAAGATGCTAGACGTATCCGATCTGGTATTGCGATTGTGGAATGATGATAGGTGTTTTAATGTGAGAAGATAAGTATTGGGGGCACCAGTGGCTAAGAAATCGATGAAGTAAGCGCATCGTGTGGAGGTCGCGTGCCTTATGTGGGCGTATCCAACCTAGCTTGGAATATGATCATACAACCGAATATTGCACACGTATCTAACGCAAGCATTCATCACTAGCTCGAGGCATCTAGAATTTTCACTATTTGTGGCGTGTTGAACTACATCGCAGTAGTAAGACTAGTGTTTGGACTAATTTTTGTTTAACATGGGTTGGAAATATTTTCTAAATTTTTGAATTGCATGCAGGGAGGACAGCGATTTCCGGCAATCTGTGACTGTTCTTCCCAGTTTAGGTGTTCATCCAAGATTACTCCAAGGTCTTTTACTGTTTTTTGGTATGGTAGTTGGATACCATTGAGAAGTATTTTAGGGACTGTTTCGCGAAAGTACTGGCTGATTAACTTTGGATGAGATATAAGTATGACCTGGGATTTCTTGGGGTTTACTTTCAGACCTAGGTTCTGTGCCTATCGAGAAACAGAGCAAAGATCTGCGTTCATACCCGCCACTGCGTCAGCAATGTTTTTGGGTCTTGCACTTATGTACAGTTGGATGTCGTCGGCATATAGATGGTAGTTGCAGGAGTGAATCACTGAAGAAATATCATTAATGTACAGTGAGAAGAGTAGTGGACCAAGGACAGAGCCTTGGGGAACTCCAGAGCGCACGTTTTTCCATGATGACTTTTCTGACCCACAAATGACTTGTTGGCTTCCGTTTTTGAGGTAGCTGTCGAACCAATGTATTGCGCTGTTTGAGAAATTCAGCTGTTTCATTTTAATTAGTAATATGTCGAAGTCAACTGTGTCAAAAGCCTTGCAAAAGTCAAGCAGTGTTAGGATAGTAGCTTCACGTCTGTCCATAGCATGTTTAATGTCATCAGTTTCTTTGATTAATGCAGTTGCTGTACTATGGTGCTTTCGGAAGCCTGACATATTCGTCATGGATGTTATGAGTTTTGAGGTAATCCGTCAGCTGTTCATGGACGATGTATTCTAGGGCTTTAGATTTTGCAGGTAGTATGCTGATCGGCCTGTAGTCACCTGGCGACTTAGGGTTGTCAGTCTTGCGTATAGGTTGAATTAAACTTTGCTTCCACTCAGTAGGATCCTTTAGGAACAAGGAACGGAATGTGGTATCAAGGCAATGGGTGTCCGGCACATTTTTCGCTGTTGAGTTGCAAATCATTGGATGTGTCGTGGCTGGCTCTGGATTTTTTCTTGTGGGGATTCGTAGAAGACACTGTTTATAAAGACGTACCAGATACATCTAAAGAGATGCGAGAGAGAATGGTCAGAGCATGTGCTTCGATAAGTGCCGAAGTGATAAGGAATACCACTCAATCCATTATAAGAAGATTGCAGCACCGCATTTTACCAATGGTCATCACTTCGAACACATTCTGTAAATGCACGTTCATACCACTTTTGTGACCTTCGTTGACCTTCAAAGCACCTACTGTTCCACACTGTTCGTCTTTATAGCAGCTGTCAGAAAATAAGTACCAAACAATAGAATCCCATTTAAAAAAACAAAGTTGACCTTCATATCTCTGAAGCGGGCCCACCTAGCAACAAAAAACTAACGTCATATTACGGCCCCTGCTGTCCCATGCAACATTTGTCCCACAAACGTTTCATCTACTATTATACTTCCGGTGCTATTCTAGATGCTATAGATGCTAACAACCAGAGACTCACCCTGTATACTCATATCTCCATCCGATGACTTTTATCACCTCAGCGTAAGTTACTTAAGTTTCTTAGTTGTTACCGTGTTCACGGGAAATTAAGCTTATACCTTGGTGTGGCTGCGGTTTAGGCGTCGCTGACTCCCCAGACATAAGCATGGCTACAGTTTACGTGCCGTCATCCGTCCCCGCACGTTCGAATCCTGCCTCGGGCATGGATGTGTGTGGTGTCCTTAGGATAGTTAGGTTTAAGTAGTTCTAAGTTCTAGGGGACTGATGACCTCAGATGTTCAGTCCCATAGTGCTCAGAGCCATTTGAACCATTTCAGCCGTCCTCAAATCCCATAACGACGCCCCCTTATCCTTGAAGCACAACGGAATCGTAAACGTAGTTTACTATTTATCTGCGGAAAAAGGAAACTGATGATGGCTTATTGGTTCTCTCTCCAGCTTTACATGATAGAGCTGTTGTAGTGCAGCCGGAAGCAAACAGACAACCCATGTAATTACTTTCTGCTGTTGCATCTGAACAGAACCCCAAACACATCATTCGCAAGACAAATATACCATTTCCTGTCCTGGAAGGAAGAGAAAAGCATGTGAGGTTTCAAGGTCGAAAACATGTGCCCTCTAGGATTAGGAACTTAAAGTCTATGCGTTTAACACAACGCAGTCGCAGAGCTATGAATTCTGCATTGGCAGGCAGCACCGTAAGTGACAAAATGGCAGGTGAGGATTACCTTGCTACGGTTCTATGGTGCTAAATTTTGATTCTACCGGCCAATTCTAGGATGATTTCGAGAATTCATCTGACGTGTTTGACCCTGCACTACACTTTAACTAATCAACCCAAAAATGAAGCTTTCAAAAACACATTTTGTTCAAGTGCAGTTAGGCCAGTCACTACTGAAAAATAGTATGGAGATTTGAAACCAATATATCTAACATGATAGGAATATCAATAAATTATTGTTGCGAATATTGTGATACAAACTAACTACAATATCTGCTGCCTGTGATGCGTGCCCCAGCAGAGCGATGAGAAAGTATTTTTAATGAACGTGACTTTCTGTTATGATTTTTAGTGTACGAAATCCTAATGCGATAAATAAACAGCCGATCGCCCAACATTTTTTTAGTAATCACTCCGCCTTCGGGCCACGAGTGGCCTACCGGTATCATCGACCGCCGCGCCATCCTCAGTGGAGGATGCGGATAGGAGGGGCGTGAGGTCAGCACACCGCTCTTCCGGTCTTTATGATGGTATTCTTGACCGAAGCCGCTACTATTCGGTCGAGTAGCTCCTCAATTGGCATCACGAGGGTGAGTGCACCCCGAAAAATGGCAACAGCGCATGGCGACCTGGATGGTCACCCATCCAAGTGCCGACCACGCCCGACAGCGTATAACTTCGGTGATCTCACGGGAACCGGTGTATCCACTGCGGCAAGGCTTTTTTAGTAATCAGCACGTAATATTTAACCGCCTGAATATCTAGTGTGATTCATCTTCACCAGTGCAACTTTAACGGTGTTCAGTTGTATTTCATTAAGATATCTAGTGTTTGTGGATAGTTAATGCAGTGATTTTATTGGTGGTATTTAATTCACATCTTCAGGAATGCTTCTGGCAGTCCAACTAAATAGAAACACTGATCAATTTTAGCGCTATCTTGAATTATGTTAGCTGTTATGATTGTTTCCAGTGATCGTCTTAGGTTACTGTACCTAGTTTGCAGAATTAGATCTGAGGTTTTATGCTAATCTATCTCCTTTGGTAACTCTACCAACTCAGAGTTTAGTTTACATTTCTCTTAGTAAGGTACGTCTTTGTTAAGTTGTTGTCAACATAATTGTATTTTGTTGCTTTATTCTATATGCATCTTTTGTAATAAACCATTGTGTTACTTAAATCTTGAGTTCACTATCACAAACATTTCCTTTAAGTAATGAATAATATGCCAATTCTCGAACTTCAGATTCACTAGTAGCGCCAAAGTTAGTAATTCTGTAATGTACATTAAATTCAGCAATGGATCTCAAGGGTGTGCCTGATTCTTGATTAATTTCAGATTCAGTTAGATTTCACGTTCTCACACAGACGGGACTTTTCATCCTCTGACAGCGCTTGGGTTCTGTGACGTGGCTGTCAGTGTGTACCAGCACTGCAGACATGTGTCTGCACACACCCAAAATCTCGATTACTTAATTTTATTTTTTTCTAGGAGGTAGTTAACACTTTATGTCTGCCCTCGTGTGCATCGCCATAACGAGGCCCCTGGAGCTGGTCCTGTGTGTTACGCTGAAGGACACAGCCCGGCAGTTGCCTCGCTCCTGGCGACGGCTGCCGCAGGTTCCTCTCTGACAACAGACCAGTGTCTGGTCTCGCCACTAAATGCAAGTTTGCGCTATTAGTTCCCCTATTTACGTCTCTCCTATACTGTTTTCAGACAACTTGGGAAGATTCCTACTCGTTGGGTTCGAATAAACCGGGGATTCACAGAATGGGTAGCTTCATACACATTAATAATTAACCTAGTTGTTTAAGGTTTTTTAACATGGCTGTGAATCAGCGACTGTTGTAGCATACAAAATTTTGAAAAACACAGCCTTCATTCGAGAATACAATTAATTTGTAACCTAGGTTACAGCATAACGTACAAAAAAATATGAAAGCTGCGATCATACCTGACAGCGTCAGATAGTCAGAATTAAAATAAAATGCAACAGAGGTGCAAGCCACTAGGGGCTGCCATGTGTCCTCTGCTACAGTCAACACGAAACTGAAACATCATGTGACTTGTTCGCCACGACAACTTCAAGAGAATACCGCCATCTGGTGGCTAAATGGTAAAACAAGCTATTTTGTAAATATCTCTCGTAATTGCAGACGTGCGGTCCTGCTGCTCCGGTGACAGTTGCAGTTCTTCGACTGATGTTAGCGCGTATCGCCGATCTCGCAGATACGCGTTTTTTACTACGGCCGTCCGGCAGGTGGAAGCCTCTTATCTAAAGTATATCACACACACAGGCACACCTTAGTCACTCACTGTGCATAACATGCCACGTGTTGAAGAAGCAATCATCCGGATTACGAAATCACGACCACAACTTTTCATTTTTTTTTCTTTTCATTAATTTAATCCTATGGATTGCGACTTTCATTACGTGTATTGATTATCTGTAGCTTTAGGACTGTAACTAACAACATGATGTAAATAGTAGTCAATAAGACTTGAATTTAAAACGAAGAGTCTCTTGTAATTACATGCGTTGCGTAGATGATGTTGTTGGCATTCCAGTACAAAATACTCACGAGAAACTCTTTTGCACCAGATATGGTTCAAATGGCTCTGAGCACTATGGGACTTAACATCTGAGGTCATCGGTCCCCTAGAACTTAGAACTACTTAAACCTTACTAACCTAAGCACATCACACACATCCATGCCCGAGGCAGGATTCGAACCTGCGACCGTAGCAGTCGCACGGTTCCAGACTAAAGCGCCTAGAATCGTTCGGCCACACCGGCCGACTGCACCAGGTATTTAAGTTACTTACATCAATCATATTATAGACAAGTTCGGCAACATTTTTTCCGAACAAGTGACATATCGTTTGGCTCACCTTCCCACCTACCCATAGATATTTCTTGCCTGTCCTTGGTTTGTTTGTATGACCTTCAAAAACAAATCTAGAGATGGTGGAAATGGGTAGTTTTCACTTCTAAAATTAGTATGTTACTATACACAGATTTCTCTGTAACAGAAATAAATAAATTTGTGAATCTTGTTCCAATGCTAAACACATAGTTCAATTGTGTTTAAGGTAATTCCTGAGATCTTAAAAAGATTTTTAGAAAAAGCAGAACGAACTAGAGCTATTTTATTGTTCTAACTTCAATAAAAATGTGCTGTCTATTACACTGAGTGGAAAGAATTAAGATGTAAAATTTCTTTTATTTTAGTTTAATAACAGAAGTTTTTAATTCTGTAATTTAAAAATCATTTTACTTTCCATAGGTAAGAGTGGGACAGCAATCTACAAGTATCATGTAATTTTATAATGACATGTTAAACGCAAGACTGGGTTAAGCAATGCAAGTTGTGTGTGACATGTGAAGAAACTTCAACCGTGAGTAGCTGAATTTTAGAACATTTTGCATGAAAATTGTTGTAAATTGACAAACGAGGGCTAAATTTTTATGTAAGCACCTGGAGAGGAAGAAGTAAATATGTGTGTCATGAGAAATAGAAATATCCTATTTATAAAGTCCTGTATAATTCCTACAGTTCTTCAGCGGATGTAGTTACAATTTTCGCCTTTGCATAAAAAAACATTATGCTGACATTTTTTTGTTTTTATTTGTACAACCGTCCGCTGTGGCCGAGCGGCTGTAGCCACTTCACTCCGGAACTGCGCTGCTGTTACGGTTTCAGGTTCGAATCCTGCCTCGGGCATGGATGTGTGATGTCCTTAGGTTAATTAGGTTTAAGTAGTTCTAAGTCTAAGGAAATGATGACCTCAGATGTTAAGTTCCGTAGTTCTTAGAGCCATTTAAACCATCTTTTTATTTGTGCAAGCTTTCAGAATAGAATCTGAATCTAATGACTTCACGATATCGTTCTGAATGGCTAATGCTGAGTGTTTACACAATCGTTCTTAAGAGCATGTTGACCGAAGGTACACTCCTGGAAATTGAAATAAGAACATCGTGAATTCATTGTCCCATTAAGGGGAAACTTAATTGACACATTCCTGGGGTCAGATACATCACATGATCACACTGACAGAACCACAGGCACATAGACACAGGCAACAGAGCATGCTCAATGTCGGCACTAGTACAGAGTATATCCACTTTTCCCAGCAATGCAGGCTGCTATTCCCCCATGGATACGATCGTGGAGCTGCTGGATGTAGTCCTGTGGAACGGCTTGACATGCCATTTCCACCGGGCGCCTCAGTTGGACCAGCGTTCGTGGTGGACGTGCAGACCGCGTGACACGACGCTTTATCCAGTCCCAAACATGCTCAATGGGCGACAGGTCCGGAGATCTTGCTGGCCAGGGTAGTTGACTTACACCTTCTAGAGCACGTTGTGTGGCACGGGATACATGCGGACGTGCATTGTCCTGTTGGAACAGCAAGTTCCCTTGCCGGTCTAGGAATGGTAGAACGATGGGTTCGATGACGGTTTGGATGTACCGTGCACTATTCAGTGTCCCCTCGACGATCACCAGAGGTGTACGGCCAGTGTAGGAGATCGCTCCCCACACCATGATGCCGGGTGTTGGCCCTGTGTGCCTCGGTCGTATGCAGTCCTGATTGTGGCGCTCACCTGCACGGCGCCAAACACGCATACGACCATTATTGGCACCAAGGCAGAAGCGACTCTCATCGCTGAAGACGACACGTCTCCATTCGTCCCTCCATTCACGCCTGTCGCGACACCACTGGAGGCGGGCTGCACGATGTTGGGTCGTGAGCGGAAGACGGCCCAATGGTGTGCGGGACCGTAGCCCAGCTTCATGGAGACGGTTGCGAATGGTCCTCGCCGATACCCCAGGAGCAACAGTGTCCCTAATTTGCTGGTAAGTGGCGGTGCGGTCCCCTACGGCACTGCGTAGGATCCTACGGTCTTTGCGTGCATCTGTGCGTCGCTGCGGTCCGCTCCCAGGTCGACGGGCACGTGCACCTTCCGCCGACCACTGGCGACAACATCGATGTACTGTGGAGACCACACGCCCCACGTGTTGAGCAATTCGGCGGTACGTCCACCCGGCCTCCCGCATGCCCACTATACGCCCTCGCTCAAAGTCCGTCAACTGCACATACGGTTCACGTCCACGCTGCCGCAGCATGCTACCAGTGTTAAAGACTGCGATGGAACTCCGTATGCCACGGCAAACTGGCTGACACTGACGGCGGCGGTGCATAAATGCTGCGCAGCTAGCGCCATTCGACGGCCAACACCTCGTTTCCTGGTGTATCCGCTGTGCCGTGCGTGTGATCGTTGCTTGTACAGCCCTCTCGCAGTGTCCGGAGCAAGTATGGTGGGTCTGACACACCGGTGTCAATGTGTTCTTTTTTCCATTTCCAGGAGTGTATTTCCGTATGCAATTTTGAAACACTCCTTTCACCACTACCTTCAGGCGTAAGTAAAGTCAAGAGGACTCGGAAGCTTAAAAAGGTATTAGGAAATACGACGATAAAATTACTTTTTCTGATAAGAGATAGTGATATTAGCGAAGATATTCCAGGGAAATGAGTGGAAGCTAAAACCATGAAGGCACTGGCACCTCGAAACCACAAGTCCGCAGTTACTCTTTGCGAACCGATGTTTGCTGGAACGCTTTTTCTCGTGTTACCGTGTAACTCCAACCGTCAGTTTCCGCTTCTAATCACGGTGCTCGCTTTACACCTTTCGGACTCTGGTGCCCTTCTCAGCTTGGCACCCCAAGCGGCCGCTCTTGTCGGTTGGGCCATAAACCGGCCCTGACCGCTGCACCGTCAATATAAAGGACTGTTGTAAATGATTCGTTCCTTTTCAAAATTCCATACAGTATTTTTCGAAATATTTCGTGCACAAATGTGACTGATGCGTGACTAGAACTGTGAACTCACCGAGCTGGCGTTACGAGTTGAGTGTAAGGAAGAGTTTTTGCGTGTTCGAATATGCGGGATGTTTATCTGAGACAACAGTGCAACGGGTATTCAGGAGGAATTACGGGAAAGAACCGCCAGGTAAACAGAGTATTGTGCATTGATATCTGTACTTTAGAGTGGCTGTCTCTGTAAACGGTAAAGCCTTGGTCGATGAAGGGTACCAGACACAACTTTGGAAAGTTTCGTATGCAGTCCATCAAAATCAACGATTCGCGCGCACGGCGCGAACTTCGAATACTCCAGAAAATTTGTGGACTGATTTTGTTCTCCCACCCTCCTTCATTGCTCCCCCACCAACACCGCGCCCCCCAACACTCTGTTTTACTGACTGCCGGCAAGACTTGAATTCTACTGCAGATAACTCCAGTAGGACACCGTTTCCAGCAATACGAAGTGATTTGGGTTCTTCATAAATTTTCTTGTGTTTTGAAGTTATTATTAGATTATTTTGAATAGTTCATCCTAATGGCTGCGTTATGGAGACCTTTTATATTTACAAAGATTTCTATTCGAGGTTTTGTTTAACAAATAATAAATAATTAAGCTATCAAGTTTTGTCTGACATACACCACCCCAGCAGCCAATGTGAACGCTGGATCGCTCCGCGGGCACAACGTCAACTAAATAATAGAGCCCACCAAACTGTGATGGCACTTGTAGAACGATAGGTGTTGGATTCCACATTTGCATATACCCATCAGTACTTCCCAGTGACGCCAGCACGTAGAATGCTTTGAGTAATAATAAAGTAACAACAGCTGCAAGAGCCAGAAATGTTAGAAATTGCATTTTTTCAGTTCGATTTCCTGAACGGGCGAGTGTGATCACGAATTACCACTGTTATAGCAAACTAGATCAAACTATGCGACTCGAAGAACATGAAGTGATCGGTCACCAGTCTGAATTTCTTCGCTGACGTGATCTTTGTGGAACTAGTATGCGACGAATTTTGTGAACAAGTGGCAAATACAGAAACTTCCTGGCAGATTAAAACTGTGTGCCCGACCGAGACTCGAACTCGGGACCTTTGCCTTTCGCGGGCAAGTGCTCTACCAACTGAGCTACCGAAGCACGACTCACGTCCGGTACTCACAGCTTTACTTCTGCAAGTATCCGTCTCCTACCTGGTAGAGCACTTGCCCGCGAAAGGCAAAGGTCCCGAGTTCGAGTCTCGGTCGGGCACACAGTTTTAATCTGCCAGGAACTTTCATATAAGCGCACACTCCGCTGCAGAGTGAAAATCTCATTCTGGAAGTGGCAAATAGGTTAGAGACTCCATAGATTTAACATTTTTTTACAAGAGAATGTCATAAAGCAGCCATCATGTTTACAGGTACGTCATTGACCACTGCCAAACCAAACGGCTTACTTCTAGAACTTCCAAGCGAGGATGTCCAGCAACAGCTATCTTTTTACTGAGGCTTGTTACAAATTCAACAGCACATCCAGGCACGTAATAAATTCTTCGAATTGGAAAAAGTGTGCAAGTTTTGCATATAAATTACAAATGAATAGCTCCGCGCTCACCTCCCTGCTGGTGATGGCAAGGCCTTGTTCCGCACAAGGAATACTAGAAGGCCTGGCCACTCAAAAGAAGGCGGTCCGCCCGCGCGGTCTGCGCCCTTGACCCGCGACGGGCAGCCAACTTCGTTGGGGTGCGTGTTGTCGCTGCATCGCCGTGTCCGTCACACAGAGGGCGGTCTTGCCGCCGCCGCCAGCGCCAGTCTGTCTCAAAATACAGATTCGCCGCTGCGAGCGCGCACAGCCGCGTTCTTCTGACGTGTTCTCACACCGACGGGTAAGGCCGAGCCAGTAGAAGCCGCAGGCAGGTCTGCACACAGTTGAACTCATGCATAGCAGGAAAAATTTATCCAACAGGTGACGAAGTATAACCCCCTGTACGATACGAACATTTTGAAGAAGATCGAAGCATGGAGGGATATAGGTTCTAAACTGGTACAAAACGGTAAATAATTTTGTAACAATTTACATGCAGTATGGAACATAAAATCAAGTACAATACAATGTTAAGTCTGAAAATCAGTAAGTGTATATCAAATCTCAAAGCTTCTGAAAGATATAACAGCAAGTAACACCTCACATGGTACTTCCGATGTCAAAACGAATTACTTCCATGTTTGTTTCCAACACTAACAACGGAAGATGTTCTCCCATACACATGTTTTATAATACCATTTAAAGCAATCTGCTTAACATTCGCAGAGTTTACCTAGGCCTTCTCGTTAAAATTGAAAAAAGCCCCAAGGTCGAAAGGAATCGCTATCAAATTTTATATTGCGGCTGAGTTAACTATAATACATAGTAATATACCTTTAACAAACAACGGTGTCCAGTAGTTGGAAGGAAGGACAGGTCACATCCATCTAAAAGAACGGTAGTAGAAGTGATTCACAAAACTATCCTCCAATATCCTTCACTTAAATTTGTTGCATCTTGGAACACATTGTGAGCTCAAACATAATGAGATATCTCGAAGAGAATGGTTTCGTCCATAGCAACCAGCACGGATTTCTAAAACATCGATCGTGTGAAACCTAACTCGCAATTTTCAAAAAAAATGGTTCAAATAGCTCTGAGCACTATGGGACTTAACAGCAATGGTCATCAGTCCCCTAGAACTTAGAACTACTTAAACCTAACTAACCTAAGGACATCACACAACACCCAGCCATCACGAGGCAGAGAAAATCCCTCACACCGTAACTCGCAATTTTCTCACATGACATACTGAAAGCCGTAAATAAAGGCAATCCCACAGACAGAGTATTTATTGATTTCGGGAAGCATTTGACTCAGTACCACACCTATGCATATCACTGAAAGTGTGATCTTATTGGCCGAGCGGTTCTAGGCGCTCCCGTCCGGAACTGCGCTGCTGCTGGTCGCAGGTTCAAATCCTGCCTCGGGCATGGATTGGTGTGATATCCTTATGTCAGTTAGGTTTAAGTAGTTGTAAGTCTAGGGGACTGATGACCTCATATCTTAAGTCCCACAGTGCTTAGAGCCATTTGAACCGTTTCTTGTGATCTTATGGGGTATCAAGTGAAGTTTGTGACCGGATTCGGGAGTTTTTGTTTGCGAAGATGCAGCAAACTATCTTGGATGGAGAGTCGTCAAGAGATGTTGATGAAAATTCGCATGTGCCCCCTGGGCACTGTGTTGAGACCCTTGCTGTTCACGTTGAGCATTTATGACCTTGCAAACAATATTAATAGTATTTTCTGATTTTTGCACGTCATGCAATTATCTGTTGTGAAGTACTGTCTGAAAACAAGCAGCGTAAATATTCGTTGAGACATTGCTAAAATTTCAACGTGGTGCACACACTGCTAAGTTGCTTTAAATGTTCAGAAATGTAAAATTTTGCCCTTGACGAAATGACAAAACCAGTTATCCTTCGTACAAATACGTAGTTGTAATACTGTGTAGGGATATGAAATCGAACGACCTTATAGGCCCAGTCAGGTATGCAGGTATCAAAAAAATGGCTCTAAGCACTATGCGACTTAACATCTGAGGTCATCAGTCCCCTAGACTTAGAACTACTTAAACCGAACTAACCTAAGGACATCACACACTTCCTTGCCCAAGGCAGGATTTGAACCTGCGACTGTAGCAGCAGCTCGGTTCCGCACTGAGGCGCCTAGAACCGCTCGTCCACAGTTGCCGGCTATGCAGGTATCAGACTTTCTTTTATTGGTAGAATACTGGGCAAATGCAGCCAGTCTACATAGGCGATTGCTCACAAATCAGTCATCCGACTCATTCTAGAATACCGTTCAATGTTGGGGATTTGTACCAAACGGGATTAACAGGGAATACTGAACGTATACAGAGAAGGGCAGCAGGAATGATTGTGGGTTTGTTTGATCTGTGGGAGAGTGTCCACTGAGATGTTGAAAGAACTCAACAGCCACACACTTGAAGAAACACGGAAACTAGACCGAGAAAGCCTACTTACAAAGATTCAAGAACTGGCTTTAAATTATGACTCTAGGAATAAGAATCCCCAACGCAACGCTCCGATGTGGTTGGTATGGACAGAGGTGTTTAAACAGTCGTTTTTTTCGGCGCTCCATACATGAATGGAACGGGGATCAGCCATTAGAACTGGTACAATAGGACATATTCACTGCTACGCACTTCACAGTGGTTTGCAGAGTGTAGATTCAGATGCAGAATTATGTCTGGATACACAAAATAAGAAATTAGATCTCGGATACTGTTACGCAGATGTGTCTCTCGGTTCTCTTTCCTTTAAAGGTATTCACTTATTCAAATGTGAGACTGTAGTAGTCTACAAAACAACTCATTACAGAAAATGCAACATAGCTAGCTCTACAGTTAATTGTGTTTTGAGATACTAGAGAGACTGTCGATGAGGCTACGACAGTCTCAGCTTGATAAGTGTTGACACAGTTCAGATAATTTGTTATGTAGTTGTGCGAAACGTGCCATGTTTTAATGCAAATTTGCTTTACTGTCTTGAAAACGATAAAATGTTCTGCTGAAGCGAAAATGCAACTGCTCTGCTTTTGTTCGTATTTTCCAGGTAAATGGAAAACACTATTTATTACACAATAAATGATAAGTAAACTACTGCAGTTTTCAAAGTTTTATTAGCTTTTCTTGCTTTAGTGTTACTTCTAATTTCACGTTTGATATTATGGATTCTTCCCGAAAGCTTCCTTGACCAGATCCAGGAAGTAGCTAAACTGGGAAATATTTAATTTGAAAAAAGCACAGAACTTTGTCTTCCTTTAATAAATGACGATTGATAAGTGGCGTAAACCAAGTATCTGTCAAACCTTGCCTGAAGGGTAGGACATATTTCAACTTTTCCATTATGGAACTATTGGAGTAGAATATCTCCTCCTTCACCATTTTCTTCCGGTAGTAAGTACAATAACAATTCGCGATCACCAATTTGAAAAAGTACGCGACTGAGCTGCAGCGCGATCGGCGCCAGCGAGCACAAATAAGGTACTTTAAGGTCTATTTTCTCCAACCTGTACTGAGATGTAGATCCCAATCTACGACGTCTGACATCTGTAATGAGGGGTTTATATGGATAGTAGGGCGGTGATCGTAATGTTGTGCCTTATCAGTGTATGCACATCATTTCGTTAATGGTCATAGTTATTGTGATATATGCATTTAAGTTAGACACTGCCTGAAATTCGAAAAAGTTTGCAATGAAAAATAGGGGTCGCTATGATTCTGCATTTGGTGCGTATTACAAAGTATGTTGCTGCATATGAAATGCAGCTAACATATTGAATTTTTCTTTAGAGTTGGGTAGAGCTCTCTTTCTGTCACCGTGTAACGTCCCCTTAGAAAAATTTAAAAATCATAGTACTGGAATACCTCTTACGTTTGACAGCTGAGTAAAACTCAACGTACTCAGACAGTTCTCTCTTTACTTATTCTGATCATCACTAAACTGACACACAATGGTTTTTTTTTGTGTAACGCAATCTGACTTTCAATAATCCCTACAAAAGAATGGCCCTGACTAACAATAACCGATACCTTTCATGAATCACTTACCTCACAAAAATCTTCGTTACTCGAACTACTGCAATACAGCGAGCGCCAATACTGCCAGCTAAATAAAAGATTCTAACTACTGAAGGCACTAGCTACTGATAGGCATAGTTAGCAAATGAAAGATTTTGATAGAGAATAAACAATTTATTTACCCTAATAGCGTTCAAAATATATAATTTTGTGACATCCAATTAAACAAATTTCATTTTTCTGACGGACACACGTCCAGATCGCCCTCTCAAAAACTCTGCCATCTCTCTCTCCACATCAACCACTGCTGGCGGCTCACCTACAACTGCACAACGCTACGCGCTGGTCACATCCATCTGCCCAACACTACACAAGCGAATATTCCAACAATGAGTCCAACCAGCCACAGACTGCAGACAACACAGTCAGTGATTTTCATACAGAGCGCTACGTGGCGTTACCAACATAAAAGCCTAAACAGCCTACTTACAACAGCTCTCGAGAAAATTGACCTGATGTGGCATGTTCATTTAAGATCGCGCACTCTAGCGATAAAGCCCAAATGAAATATCTACAACATTCTTCTTATTTCATAAACGGCTTGGGATACCAAATGAGATTTTGGCAAATGATAGCGAGTACAGACGAGAGTAATTTTCCGTATGGTTATTACGCAAGACTTCATTATCTCCCATCTTATTCCACTAACTACAAGCTGTTTCGATGAATGTATGTAATTTTTAAGCGTCATTGATTGCTGGACAAGCGAAAAATGCTATGGGTTATGGAGCAACGTAAGTGAATACATTACAGATTTATTTTTGTACCGAGGCTGTACTTTTTCATAAGCTACTGACCTTCCTTTTCTCATTTCCTCACCCAAAAGACTTAATAAACCAATGTTTCATAATTCCTTGGTAATTGCGTTTGCACAATATTTTAGTGAAGTGATACTCTGGGAAATCGGCTATGTTATGGCAAAAGAAGCACGTTTTCACGTGGCAACAAGAGAAATGTAGATTTTACTCAAAAATTGCCACTCATGACTCTTCTCTGAAAGCCACAAATGGTCAACATGCCAGGCGAAAAGAAATCGCTGCCTTTGTTGCATTTTCAATGGTAGTCCTAGTAGATACTAACGGAAGCAGAGGTGACAGTAGGTCTTTTTGAATGATCACCATGCATATGTGACAATCGAGGGCAAAAATTAATATTTACAAGAAATGTGAGTGAAGGCTTCAGTTTAGAAAGGCGCTTCCCGTCTAGCTCTCTTAACCCATTAAGTGCCATGATCCCCATTTGGGGATTTCTCTTTGTAACGGACGTTTTGCAAGTCTAATAATGGTGGCAGCGAATGCTGCCATTTCTCGTTGTTGTCCAGACCTTTGTCGACCGCTTGCATTGAAGTTCCGTTTGTTAAACTAGTGACTTCTACACTTCTATTTCTGTAAAGAAGCTATGTTTTTCAGTATTACAAGAGTTACATGTCATATTATTATGTAATTAACTTGCAATATCTGTGTACAGGCATGTTCTGTAATGGTTTGAGATGATGTTTATGGGTCATTTATTTCAAAGACCTATTTCATTTCTGAATAACACGTGCCTGACCTTCAATTCCCATTTGCGGCTCATGGCAGCTTCCACGTAAAATTTTATTTTGCTTTTATTTGCTCCTCAGACATAATGAGTCGCTATGAAGCACTTTCTACTAGCGAAACTGAAGAAATAGTAAATGACACGAACTTCAAGGCTTCTTTTGGTGCCCATGATGATGTGAATGAGACCATTGACGTTATCGAGCTCCCTCCTTATCGTGTAGATGAGATGTCTGACTGTGAAGATATTGACGAAAATATATTTGAAAATACTGTTCCATCTGATCTGCCAAGTTCTTTGGAAACTCATACCAATAGAGAAAACAAAAATGAGGAACATGCAGGCCAACGAAAGAAGGAAGTGAAAGCTATTATCACTTCTAACTGGACAACAGAAGATACGACTTACTCCAATACTTATCCTGATACAGCAGAAGCTGAACAGCAAAAATCCAGCTTGGTAGCAGCACTAAAAAGAAAATCTGCTATTCAGTGGTTTGAAGAGCTTTTTGATGTACAAGCCGAGCGGTCTAAGGCACGCAGTCATGGACTGTGTGGCTTATCCCGGCGGACGTTCGAGTCCTCCCTCGGGCATGGATGTGTGTGTTTGTCCTCAGGATAATTTAGGTTAAGTAGTGTGTAAGCCTAGGGACTGATGACCTTAGTAGTTAAGTCCCATAAGATGTCACACAGATTTGAATATTTCGTATTGAACATGATTGTCAAGAAAGTGCCCGATATGATACACAGAACAATAATCACAGCTATGAGTTATCCAATAGATGCATAAAAAAGTTTATAGGTCTACTACCCTTCACTGGATACCATGCTCTTCCACAGGAAAAGCTATACTGAAATGAAGATAAGGACTCTGGTATAAGGTGAGTCACAACACATATCTGGAAATAAAGCGCCACCTTCATTTCAGTGATAACACACGCCTGAAAAGAACCCCACCTGAGTAAGGCATAAACTTTTTAAAATTCGTCCGTTGGTGGATTTACTGAATAATAATAATTTAATGATTTTTCAAGTTTTTCCCGATAGCCTGAGCACTGATGAGCCAATGGTACGATATTTTGGACACCATTTATATTATGGATACCATTACCTAAAACAATTCATTCGAGCGGGAAACCAGTGTGATTTGGATTCAAACAGTGGGCTATGTGCAGTTCTCAAATCGGCTTCTGTTACCATATGTCAGTCTACTACGGAAAATCGAAGAATGCAAGAGATGTTACAGTTCTGGGACTGCCGGCCGGTGGTTCGAATCCTGCCTCGGGCATGGATGTGTGTGATGTCCTTAGGTTAGTTAGGTTTAAGTAGTTCTAAGTTCTAGGGGACTGATGACCTTAGATGTTAAGTCCCATAGTGCTCAGACTTCTGGTACTTGGCGGAACTGTTGTGTTGAATACGATTTCTTTTCTGCAGATTCCTGAACGTCACAAAATGTATTTTGATAACTTTTTCACGAGCTTCCGTTTGATAAAAGAGCTCTCAAAAATGAAACGGCAGCTGAAACTGACACTATGAACCGAATGAATAACTGTCCAACAGAATCAGAGAACAGCATGAAGAAGAAACGAAGAGGAGCGTATGACTATAGACAACAATACGGAGATAATGGCAGTAATGTGGAACGATAACAATTGTGTAAAGCTCTTGTCAAACCATGAGGCAGTGCATCCAGTGAGCCAAGTAAAAGGGACAGAGCAAAGCTGAGAACAAAAAAGTTCACAGCCAAGAACGATTTCGGGATATAACAGTCATAAGGGAGACGTGGACAAACTGAACTGGAATGTACAGAAATATCACATGAGAATTCGAGGTAAGAAATCGTACTTCCCATTGTTTAACAATGCATTACATGTATCGCTGTCAACGCGTACGTCATCTACTGCCTCTCGAATGAAAATATTCCACTGCTTCAATTCCGGAGGATGGTGTCAAGGGCATATCTTGTTCAATCATCTGCTGCTTCTGACCCGAAAAGGTTCAAGTGGCTCTGAGCACTATGGGACTTAACTGCTGAGGTCATCAGTCCCCTAGAACTTGGAACTACTGAAACCTAACTAACCTAAGGACATCACACACATCCATGCCCGAGGCAGGATTCGAACCTGCGACCGTAGTGGTCGGGCGGCTCCAGACTGTAGCGCCTAGAACCGCTCGGCCACTCCGGCAGGACCTGACCCGAAAAGAGAAGGACGTCCATCATACTGAGAATCATCCCTTTCACGTGTTCCAATTGACCTCAGGACTTCTGGAAACAGACATGTAGTTGGACAACGCAGGGGAAACAAAGAAAATTTGCGATTTGCAAGAAAAATGTGAGGAAACAGTGTTCTATGTGCAATGTGGGATTCCATAATGATTATTTTGTTTCCTGGCACAAAAAATGAAATATAAAAAGAGAGTGGCATGTGCCATGATACCCATTTGGGCCTCGATTAACATAAATTATTTATTACACTTTATTGCAATTTTTTTAAAATTTTATATTCCTTTTCCTCATCAAGCAACGCAGAAATAACTGTAGATCGAAGAACCAAAGTTTGGTACTTCATGGGTTAATTTCTCCTAGAGCGCCTGCCCACAAACCTCCCCACACGTGCCCTGCAGACAGCGCCTCTACCGGCCACGGTGTTTGCGCGCACTCTGCCGGGGGACAAAGGCTCTCGCACGGCTCAGATTTCTGGTCCGGTACAAGATGATATCAATGGCTAATGGAGGATACAGGGTAATTATGAGCTGTACGAGATAGACAACTCAGTTATTGTAGGCCTGATGACAACTGAATGACCCACACTAGCACATCTCTTGGACGGACAAACGACTCTGCCCTTTGAAATTCACTGACTTTACTCATTGTGGAAGCAGACCACTAGGTAGCACAAAGGAAAGATAAAATGAAGACTCCACGAAGACATAGGGGCGGCAGAAGCCAGGGACCCGAATCCAGTGGCAGAGCAACGTTGTAGTCGTTTGTGGTCCTCTGGGCCTGATGGCTTAAAGTAAGGGTGAAAATCCGGATAGAAAAATAACTCTACAGACAATCCATAGAGTCTGGATTAAAGAAATAAACAAAAGATGTACATAGACTTCGAAATGCAGCAGGGTTTTGGAACATACACTCCTGGAAATGGAAAAAAGAACACATTGACACCGGTGTGTCAGACCCACCATACTTGCTCCGAACACTGCGAGAGGGCTGTACAAGCAATGATCACACGCACGGCACAGCGGACACACCAGGAAACGAGGTGTTGGCCGTCGAATGGCGCTAGCTGCGCAGCATTTGTGCACCGCCGCCGTCAGTGTCAGCCAGTTTGCCGTGGCATACGGAGCTCCATCGCAGTCTTTAACACTGGTAGCATGCCGCGACAGCGTGGACGTGAACCGTATGTGCAGTTGACGGACTTTGAGCGAGGGCATATAGTGGGCATGCGGGAGGCCGGGTGGACGTACCGCCGAATTGCTCAACACGTGGGGCGTGAGGTCTCCACAGTACATCGATGTTGTTGCCAGTGGTCGGCGGAAGGTGCACGTGCCCGTCGACCTGGGACCAGACCGCAGCGACGCACGGATGCACGCAAAGACCGTAGGATCCTACGCAGTGCCGTAGGGGACCGCACCGCCACTTCCCAGCAAAATAGGGACACTGTTGCTCCTGGGGTATCGGCGAGGACCATTCGCAACCGTCTCCATGAAGCTGGGCTACGGTTCCGCACACCGTTAGGCCGTCTTCCGCTCACGCCCCAACATCGTGCAGCCCGCCTCCAGTGGTGTCGCGACAGGCGTGAATGGAGACGTGTCGTCTTCAGCGATGAGAGTCGCTTCTGCCTTGGTGCCAATGATGGTCGTATGCGTGTTTGGCGCCGTGCAGGTGAGCGCCACAATCAGGACTGCATACGACCGGGGCACACAGGGCCAACACCCGGCATCATGGTGCGGGGAGCGATCTCGTACACTGGCCGTACACCTCTGGTGATCGTCGAGGGGACACTGAATAGTGCACGGTACATCCAAACTGTCATCGAACCCATCGTTCTACCATTCCTAGACCGGCAAGGGAACTTGCTGTTCCAACAGGACAATGCACGTCCACATGTATCCCGTGCCACCCAACGTGCTCTAGAAGGTGTAAGTCAACTACCCTGGCCAGCAAGATCTCCGGATCTGTCCCCCATTGAGCATGTTTGGGACTGGATGAAGCGTCGTCTCACGCGGTCTGTACGTCCAGCACGAACGCGGGTCCAACTGAGGCGCCAGGTGGAAATGGCATGTCAAGCCATTCCACAGGACTACATCCAGCATCTCTACGATCATCTCCATGGGAGAATAGCAGCCTGCATTGCTGCGAAAGGTGGATATACACTGTACTAGTGCCGACATTGTGCATGCTCTGTTGCCTGTGTCTATGTGCCTGTGGTTCTGTCAGTATGATCATGTGATGTATCTGACCCAAGGAATGTGTCAATAAAGTTTCCCCTTCCTGGGACAATGAATTCACGGTGTTCTTATTTCAATTTCCAGGAGTGTATATTGTGTTCGAACATAATGAATTTCCCCAAAGAGAACGGTCTATTGACAGTCAACAAGGATTTAGAAAACATTGTTCTTGTGTAACACAACGAGCTCCTTACTCTCACGACGTGTTGAGTACCATCGACAAGGGATTGGAAATTGATTCTGTGGTGGTTGGCAGGAGAGCCAACCGTCTTTTTCTAAAGGAGGCCGAAATGCACGCGTCTCAGCTCACGCAGGCTGGCATGAGGACTGGAACATGACAAGGGAATTAGAATTGAGAAAAACGGACGTAGCTAGTGGAATACTTAACTTTAATCCATTAATGAAGAACGTCGCTCTTTATGGTACATGATTTATAATATCAATAGTACGGATACTGGCACCTTGCTAGGTCTTAGCAAATAACGTAACTGAAGGCTATGCTAACTATCGTCTCGGCAAATGAGAGCGTAGAAGTCAGTGAACCATTGCTAGCAAAGTCGGCTGTACAACTGGGGCGAGTGCTAGGAAGTCTCTCTAGACCTGCCGTGTGGCGGCGCTCGGTGTGCAATCACTGATAGTGGCGACACGCGGGTCCGACATATACTACCGGACCGCGGACGATTTAAAGGCTACCACCTAGAAAGTGTGGTGTCTGGCGGTGACACCACATTCGTCCCCCGCAAATCGGCGTACGGTTGGGGCATAAGGCTTCCGCCCGCCGTGGGGTAGACCCCATGTTGACGTATGCGACGAGGTGGGGAGCCTAACAACAGGCGAGGCTGTGCCACCCGCTCCATGCCATTCGGACCGCGGGGAGCTAGGAAACGCCTGAAAACCTGCTCCAGGGTGCACGCCAACATGCTGTGTATGCGTCCGTAGAGAGACAGGAGGGGCCGAAGGGTCGACCTCCATCGGGCCGGGGCACCCGACGGGCGAAGACGACACATGATCCGGAGCGGGCAAGAGTTCTATGTCGGAGGACAACTGGTCCCGGGAAGCGATCGGCGGCGCGTGACCCAGTTGCAGCGACGCGTTCACTGCGGGCGTCGCCGGTGGGAGAACAGGCGGCGGCGGCGGCGGCGGCGGCGGCGGCAGTGCGTCACCATGGGGCAAAATGGAAGGCAGCGTCGGTAACACCTGGGGCTGAGGCGAGCCAGTAGATGGGTCCCCAGGGCGCTGACCGGACGGCACCGTCGCTGAAAGCAGACGGCGAGCGGCAGATCCCGTGCGACGACAGAAGCGCAGCTGATTGAGATGCCGACGTACCTCACCAGAGGCCCCCAAAACCAGATACATAGCGCGCCCGAGGCAGCGAAGAATGCACTCTTCGAGCCAACGTCGTGAACCTCGGTAGTGGGTAGTGGCGATAGTAGACAACGTCGCCGGGAGCAAAAGCAGGTGTCTGCTGCTGCACAGGAACCTGATGCGGCAGATGTAGCAAAGACATCAAGGTTCGATGAGGGCGACCGTGGAGCAACTCAGCCGGCGAGCGACCATCTCGGGGCTCAGAGCGATACGAGGACAAAAAGAGCAATAACGCGTCCTCCCGAGAATGCGACTCTTTTAACTTCAAGATCTGTGACTTGAAAGTCCCGACCAATCGTTCAGCGGCACCGTTCGACTGTGGCGAAAACGGAGCGGACGTCAGATGTTGAATACCATTGGCCTTGCAGAATGACTGAAATTCTGCAGACATGAATTGTGGTCCATTGTCGGAAACAATAGTCTGTGGAAGACCTTCAGTGCAAAAGATAGCGGATAACGCTTTGATGGTGGCAGAGGACGTCGTGGAAGACATCCGGACAACAAAAAGAAAATTACTGAATGAATCTACCACAACCAACCATCGAGCATTCCAGAATGGACCAGCAAAATCTACGTGTAAGCGTTACCAAGGGGAAGTGGCTCTTGGCCATGCAAAGAATTTCCGCGGTGGTGCTGATTGTTGTTCGGCACACACCATGCAAGAAGAGCACATATTCGTAATCGCGGCATCGATTCCGAACCAAGTACAGTGCTGACGAGCAAGTTGTTTCGTTCTCACTGTACCCCAAAGCCCTTGGTGCAGAAGCTGTAAGACAGAGGACTGTAACGAACGTGGTACCACGACCCTGGACTGATCATTATCAGAACGCAACAGAAAAACACCACGTCGTACAAAAAGTCTCTCCTTGTGAGCAAAAAATCGGCGAACCAACGGGTCCCCGATCAGCGACTTTGACAAGGGCCATTGCTTAGCAAGAAAACGCAGAACGGGAGCAAGTTCAGGGTCGGTAGCTGTGGTTGTAGCTACACGACGAAAATCAATCGGAAACGATTCCACCACATCATCGGTTTCCGCATCAATGAAGATGCAAGAGAGTTCGGAGGAATCGAATGCCCTATCCTCAGCAACAGGCAAGCGGGACAACGCATCGGCGTTTCCGTGCTTAGCAGTGGACCGATACAAGATATCGTAGCGGTACTGCGAGAGGAAAACAGACCAGCGAATGAATTTCTGCGCTGTACGTGGAGGTACAGGCTTGGTTGGATGAAAAAGCGATGTCAACGGTTTCTGGTCTGTGATTATGGTAAAGAGACGACCATACAAGAAATCATGAAACTTTGTAACACCAAATACGAGAGCCAACGCTTCTTTCTCGATCTGTGAATAATTTCTTTGCGTAGACGAGAGCAATTTGGACGCATAGGCAATAGGGCGATATTGCGATCCATCTTTGTGCGCAAGCACAGTTCCGATCTCGAAATCCAATGCATCCACCATCAACAAAAGGGGCTTCCGGGAATCGAATGGCGTAAGGCAAGTATTGGAAAGCAACGCCGATTTCAACTGGCGAAAGACGCGTTCTCATTCCGTCGTCCAGACGAACGGAACTCCTTTATGGCGTAAGCGATGAAGCGGAGCTGAAATGGAAGAGGCATGCGGAAGATATTTATGATAATAGTTGATTTTTCCCAGCACACTCTGTAGCTGCTTCATATTCTGCGGCGTCGGCAAGTCTTGTTTGGCACGGAGGTGCGTTGGACTGGGATGTATGCCTTGGGCATTGAGTACATGTCCCAAATATGGCAAGTCCCGTGCAAAAAACACACATTTGTCCTTCCGCAAGCGAAGACCATTTTGTCGCAAGACCTGAAATAATGTTCTGAGATTGGCCAAATGTTCTTCTTCCGTTTCTCCGGATATCACAATATCGTCCAGATAATTTGCTGTAGTAGGGACCGACGCACAAACAGTTTGTAAATATTGCTGAAACAATGCAGGGGCGGATGCACACCCGAATGGCAGTCGTTTGAATCTATACAAACCAAGATGCGTGTTAACCACCAAAACGCGCTGGGATTCGTTGTCCACCGGTATTTGCAAGTACGCGTCTGCGAGGTCCAACTTCGAAAAATATTTACCCGGGCACAGTTTGTTAAAAAGATCTTCCGGGCGGGGTAAAGGAAAAGTTGCAATCACTAGTTGTGGATTCACTATTGCCTTGAAGTCTACACAAAGTCTCAATTTGCCGGAAGGTTTTGGCAAAATTACTAAGGGTGATGCCCAGAGAGAAGCCTGCACACGTGCAATTACACCTTGTGTTTCCAAATCGTGTAATGTTTTTGCGACCTCATCACGCAATGCGTGGGGAACATTGCGCGCTCTGAAAAATTTCGGTTGCGCATTTACTTTCAGTTCCAAATGTGCTTAGCCGGCCGCGGTGGTCTCGCGGTTCTAGGCGCGCAGTCCTGAACCATGCGACTGGTACGGTCGCAGGTTCGAATCCTGCCTCGGGCATGGATGTGTGTGATGTCCTTAGGTTAGTTAGGTTTAAGTAGTTCTAAGTTCTAGGGGACTAATGACCACAGCAGTTGAGTCCCATAGTGCTCAGAGCCATTTGAACCATTTTTTTGAACCAAATGTGCTTGATAGCTCTTAGCGCAAAAATGTCTGCAAATTCTTCACATAGACGAGAAACACTGAAGGCACAGTCTGGTTCACTGAGAGGACCTGATTTACTATAGTCAAGTTAAACAACTGAAATAAATCGAAACCAAACAAGTTCACTGCAGAAGAAGAACTAAGGACGTAAAATGACACAAGTTTTGTTTGTCCTTTGTATGTTGCAAGAAGGCTGAGCTGTCCTAACACAGGGATCTCTTAACCTGAATAGCTAGTTAACTTAACATTTGCGGCACGCAAAGGAGGTGTGCCCAGCCGTTTGTAAGTGTCTTGATTGATCACTGAAACTGCAGCTTCTGTATCGAGCTGGAATGGTATCACTTTGCCGTTAATGTCCAAGTCTACAAAAAGTTTATTGTCCAGCTGACGACAAGAGCGACTGTCTCGTGCAACGTGAACTGATACTGGTACATAATCACTTGCGACTTGAGGGGAGTTCCGGTGATGTCGACGCACACTATTTTTGGGACGAACACATTCACTGTTAGAGAGAGTGGCACTGGGCGGAGTGGAATGAACTACATGAATTTCCATGGGCGAAGTTTCGCGAGCCTGAGTATCCTTGGTTCGATTCCGATTCCGTCGCGAAGCAAAGGGCCTGGAACGGTTTTGAGCTTCCAATCTGAGCTTTTTCTGGCAAACATTCTGAAAATGTTCTTTTTTATTACAATAAAAGCAAATAGCTTGGTGTGACGGGCAATTCTCACGCGAATGTTTAGTAGCACAGCGCGGGCATGATTTGATCACTGCATTTGCATGCCGGCGAGGCACACGTGGCTGAGAGCCTGGCGGCAGCGGCGCGGCCGGGCGCGAGGGCTGTTTACTGCTCCGCGCAGCTCGCCCGGCGGGCCGGTTAACCTGACACTCTGCTGGTGAAGTTTCAAATGATTCCTGAGCAAAGTCAAGTGTGTCCTGCCGATCCATTATGTCCATCATTTGTTGAAGGGAGGGATTTGCTAGTTTCAAAATCTGTTCCCTTATACGAACATCAGACACGTTCTGTGCAATTGCATCACGTACCATAGTATCTGAATAAGGGAGGCCACATTGACACTCAAAAGCACAATCCCTAGTAAGGCCTTGCAAGGTTGCAACCCACTCCCGATTAGTCTGACCTGCCGTACGTTCTGTACGAAAGAAGGTATACCGTTTGGCAACTACACTGACTGATTCTTTGAAATATGTATCTAATGCAGACAAAATTTCTTCGTAGGACAGAGTTGCTACGTCGTGTCGGGGAAATAATTTGACTATCACAGGGTACGTGGTCACACCTACGGATGAAAGCAGAAAAGGCTGCCACTCGTTACCTTGAATTCTGTAGGTGGCGAGATGGAATCCAAATTGGCGTGACCACATCGTCCAGCTTTCCAGTGCAGCATCAAAAGGTCGAAAAGTTGGTGCAACAGCGTAATTCTATATTTCGAGAAGACGTTTGTCATCGTACCTCACAAGTGGCATGAAATCAAACTGCCTCCTTATGGGGTATTGTCTAAGTCATGCCACTGGATTCGTGATGTCCTGCCAGAGTGGTCAAGTTTGTAGTAACAGACGGAAAGTCGTCGAAAAAAACAGAAGTGATTTTCGGCGTTCCCAAAGGTAGCATTATAGCCCCTCTGCAGTTCCGTATCTGTAGAAACAATTTGGGAGACAATCTGAGTAGCTGCCTTAAGCTGTTTGCAGGTGATGACGTTTGCCGTGTAGTACAATCATTAAATTATCAAAACAAATTGCAAAACGATTCAGGAAAGATATTTGTATGGCAGATCGTTTAGAAGATACAACAGATCTATTAAAGAGACTGCCTACATTACGCCTGTCCATCCTCTTTTGGAGTACTGCTGCTTACAAGATAGGAGTTACGGAGTACATCGACAAAGTTCAAAGAAGAGCAACACGTTTTGTAAAGGGTGCGGCGCGCGAACTTCCTTATTTCAAAAGCGCGGCACAAAGAGGCTGTTATGCATAGTTGAGCGTGTTTCAATGCAACCAAAAAGTGCGAGACTTAACGTTATTTTTAGAGGTAGTTTAGTAGCGATCATGCAGTGCGCGAGAGAGGAGAGCGCGTTCGTCGTTGCGGTCTACTTTTCGAACGGACGTTCGGTCATCAGAATTCAGCGTGCATTCAGGAAACACTTCAACATCGCGCATGTCGTGTTCCTGATGGGAAATCAGTTGTTGTGTGGGCAGACACCTTTATGGATACTGGAAGTGTGCAGAGAAAGAAACCAGTACCTTCAAGAACCACCAGAGCACCTGAAAACATCGAGAGGGTAGGGATATCGATTCTTAATTCCCCCAAGCGATCTGCATGCAAACATGCAGCTGCCCTTGCAGTTTCTGAACGCACATTGAGACGAATTCTTCACGAAGAGTTGAAATTTCGTCCGTATAAACTGCCAGTGGTGCACACACTTCATCCACGTGATTGTGCTTCACGAAAAAATGTGTGTGAAACCTTGCTCGATGAGCTGCCTCATGACGCCTTAGTATTCTTCAGCGACGAGGCACATTTTTATTTGTCTGTCTGCGTGACTAAATAAAATATGCGGTATTGGAGTGACACGAAACCCAGAGAACTCCATGAGCAGCCCTTGCCTACGGAACGTGTGACTGGTGTGCACTATCAAAAGTTGACATTATTGGCCCATGGTTTTCCGAAGAGAAGGATAAGTCAGTGACGGTCACTTCTGAGCGTTATGATCAGATGACTGAACAGTTTTTCTTCCAGAACTTGAAGAAATGGATGTGGGTTGTGTCTGGTTCCAATAATATGGCGTCACAGCTCACATCGATGACCGTGTTGCGCGAACACTTCCCCCCACCGTTTCAAATCTTTGAGGGGCGATCTCCAGTGGACAGCGAGCTCGCCAGATTTATCGCCATGCGACTTTATCTTATGGGGCTATCTCAAAACCTCGGTGTATACCAATCGTCCGCAAACTCTGGCTGAGCTACGGAACAATATTCGTGTTTCTACTACCAACATCTACAGAGACTTGTTGGAAAAAGTGGACCGAAACTTCCGATTTGGACTCTCCAAATGCTTTGAGCAGAAAAGACGCCACCTTCAAGATATCATTTTCAAAACTTAATGGAACAAAACTATAGGTGTAAAGAAAAAAGATAGAAATTGATGTCATGATTTATGATTTTTTAAAATAAGGATGCCTCCGCTCTGTAGCCTGTATTATCACGAAATATGGGAGAGAGTGTCACGGACATGATACAGAATTACCGGTGGACATAACAGAAACAAAGGCCTTTCTCGTTGTAGCTGGAACTTCTCATATAATTTCAGTCAACAACTTCCTTCTCTGAATGCAAAAATATTTTGACGTAGCTGACTTACATAGAGAGAAACGATCGCCATTGTAGACTACTGGCCATTAAAATTGCTACACCAAGAAGAAATGCAGATGACAAACGGTAATTCATTGGACAAATATATTATACTAGAACTGACTTATGATTACATATTCACGCAATTTGGGTGCATAGATCCTGATAAATCTGTACCCAGAACAAGCGCCTCTGGCCGTAATAACGGCCTTCGTACGCCTGGGCATTGAGGCAACCAGAGCTTGGATGGCGTGTACAGGTACAGCAGCCCAAGCAGCTTCAACACGATACCACAGTTCATCAAGAGTATTGACTGGCGTTCTGTGACGAGGCAGTTGCTCGGCCACCATTCACCATACGTTTTCAGTTGATGAGAGATCTGGAGAATGTGCTGGCCAGGGAAGCAGTCGAACATTTTCTGTGTCCAGAAAGGCCCGTACAAGACCTGCAACATGTGGTCGTGCATTATCCTGCTGAAATGTAGGGTTTCACAGGGATGTAATGAAGGGTAGAGCCACGGGACGTAACACATCTGAAATGTAACGTCCACTGTTCGAAGTGCCGTCAAGGCAAACAAGACGTGACCGAGACGTCGAAACAATAGCAGCCCATACCATCACCCCGGATGATACTCGAGTATGGCGATGACGAATACACGCATCCAATGTGCGTTCACCGCGATGTCGCCAAAACGGATGCGACCATCGTTCGAAAAAAATGACATTTTGCCATTCGTGCACCCAGGTTCGTCGTTGAGTACATCATCGCAGGCGCTCCTGTCTGTGACGCAGCGTCAAGGGTAACCGCAGCCATGGTCTCCGAGATGATAGTCCATGCTGCTGCAAACGTCGTCGAACTGGTCGCGCAGATAGTTATTGTCCTGCAAACGTCCCCATCTGTTGACTCAGGGATCTAGACGTGGCTGCACGATCCGTTACAGCCATGGCTGTCATCTCGACTGCTAGAGATACGACGCCGTTGGGATCCAGCACGGCTCCTGAACCCACCGATTCCATATTCTGCTATCAGTCATTGGATCTCGACCAACGCGAGCAGCAGTGTCGCGATACGATGAACCGCAATCGCGGTAGGCCACAATCCGACCTTAATCAAAGTCGGAAACGTGATGGTACGCGTTTCTCCTCCTTACGCGAGGCATCACAACAACGTTTCACCAGGCAACGCAAGTCAACTGCTCTTTGTGTATGAGAAATCGGTTGCAAACTTTCCTCGTGTCAGCACGTTGTAGGTGTCGCCAGCGCCGCCAACCTTGTGTGAATGCTCTGAAACGCTAATCATTTGGATATCACAGCATCTTCTTCCTGTCGGTTAAATTTCGCGTCTGTAGCACGTCATCTTCGGGGTGTAGCAATTTTTATGGCGACTATTGTAAAGTAAGGGAAATCAGAGCTCGCACTGGCAGCTATAGGTGACGTTTTCACGGCGTGCTGTTCGAGAATGGAATAATAGAGAATTAGTTTGAAGGTAGTTCGAAGAGCCCACTGCCAGACACCTAAGTGTGATTTTTCAGAGTATCCATGTAGATGCGGATAGGCGTGATAGCGGTTCACAAAGTACAATTCACCACAAACCGTGGAGCACTACTGATGCGAATGAGCCTGACCTGACCAGCTGCTCTTGTTATGGCGAGTGCCTCTGTCTGGATGCTCCGTACGGTGGCACGGTGCAGGGTGTGGGGTGGCAGCGCCGGCCCGCTGCTCTGCCGTCGCGTCTTCGGCCCCGTGCGGCAAAGTCCCTGGCGGACGGATTTATTCATGGCGGGTCGTGGCAGCGGCTTCCTGTACGGGAAGTCCCCTGCGCAAGCCGTCGCTATTAATTCAGCAGCGGCCGCTGCAGCGGGGCCGCGACTGCACGGCGAGACACGCGCCGTGTGTGTGTGTGTGTGTGTGTGCGTGTGTGTGTGTGTGTGTGTGTGTGTGTCCACGTGCTGCTGATTTGCGTAAGTCCGTGACGACATAAGAGTGACAGCTTCTTCGTTAATCACGAACTGACAGATGTCTCTACGGTCGCTGCAGTCTTCCAGTCTTTAGTTGAAGCACAGTTTACCAACCGTCGCAATACTCTTGTTACCCATAAGTATAACAGCGCACCAAGCAGCCGACAAGAGACGCTTCTGAATATGACATCGGATGACTGCGAATACTAACATTTACATTGATTTGTAACAGTTTTTACAAAAGGTAATCTGTGTAGTACCATAAAAGTTTACAATAACTACTAAATCACAACACATTTGTTATTCTTTAGTTTCCTAACAGGTACGAAATGTTGCGAGTGTGTGGGTTTTATTTTGTCAAGTTGCGCAATGATTGATCCAACAAGTACCCTTTGGCTCGTGCAAGAAACAATTTCCACCTCACACTACGACAGAAGTCAGACAGACGCTCCTAATGTACCAACAAGAAATGGTTGAAAAACATTCAGCAACAAATATCTTCTGGAGTCGTCACTGTAAAGAAAAGACACAAAAATATTCTATATTCTTACATAACTACTGGAATACTTGGTTACGTGAGTATTGCTAGTTACTGTGAGAAAAAACATTATGCGAACGAAAAATATTATTTATTGCAAAAAATTCTGAGAAATGAAGTGAAACTTTTTCTTATATAAAACAAAATAACAAATTTCGGAATGTTAGATTGCCACTTATGGATAGGACTGCTACAATTTTTCAAAGTATGGAAAGGTTCCTTTCTCCCTTTTCTTTAAGAATGTCGCTTACACGGCAGAATGGCTGAGAGCCGCGCCTACACAACTTGAAAAAGTTTTCTAGGTATGGTCAAGGCTGTCACGTGAGAAATGTAATGGAGTGTACTGTTCTGGACCACAGATGGGGCTTGCATACGCTGTAGCACACAATGCTGTGAGCTGCCGACAAATAACACAGCTCTTTCTATCTGGACTGACCTTCGCCTGTCAAACTCTCCCTACACCTTGATGAAGTCAAGGACTCCCATCCGCCCCTAGTCTAACTATTGGCGTGGTACACCGGTCAGATAACCAGTACACTGTGATGCCACTCAATACTCGCTTGCAGGCGTTTAACTAGTACTCTGCCCGTGTTCACACCAAACAAGAAGTTTGGCGACCAACAAAGTGAACAACGCTTAATCGCGAGCGATTCAATATAGTCACTCCTATTTGCTAGCGACAGAGGTGCTCTCCCAGTGAAGTACTGAGGACGGACTTTGTTCCTCGTTCTTTGCGTACATGTACGAGCGCACTCGCTCTCGTTACGTGTTCCCGCTCCAAGAGTGACAGTGGAATGCCCCTTTGTCTGGAAAAGTTGCAAAGGTGTATCATTCGCTGTCTTCCCTCACTCCTCTGGCTGTTTGCGTCAGAAATATTCCACCAATCAGCATTGTTCTTTTAAACGGGAGAATGACGTTTCGTTTCAGTCGACCAATGCGGAAATCTGTAGCATCTTCGTTAGGTGTATATTGTCCTCCTGTGAGAACTCACTAACTATACAGTCGGCCCGTGAAAAAATGAGTCTTCTGGGTGCTCCCACACAATGTAGCGGAATATGCTTTTAAGTAGAACACAGGGGTCGTTATCCCATCGCTCTTGCAAAAGCTGTCTTCTCTCTGGGCAGCCGAAGTAGATACGTTGTTGACCCAGCCCTCTGAAGGGATGGTCTTCCCAGCGGGCTGGTTTCCTCTTTAGAACGAAAATACCTGTGGCCGTCATGTTGTGTACGCCAGCCTCGACTTTTCCAACCTCGGTGGGCACTTGTGATTTACTTATTAGATTTGCATATCGCTTACATCAGTTCATACAAAATTGACTATTCCTTATCAAGTTTGGGTTCGAATGAAGCATCTTGATGTGCAGAATACTATTGTGAGGACGGAGTATGTAAGTAATGAAGCTCAGGAGACCATGCCACCTGCAATGTTACATCAAAGGATAGTTTATTTACGGTTCTCTTGTAATGTAGATATTTCCAAATTAAAGTCTATTTCCATTAACAACAAAAAATTGATAACAAATACCGAAAGACCTGACCTTTTACAAAAAGACGTTGTATAGCTACCCAACAAAGTGACATTTTGTTCAACTTTCGGGGAATAAAGAAGCATGAAAGTTGTCTGAGTTATAAACATAAATTAATATAACAGAATTTTAGTAAAATTTTCGTTGTGGAAGGAACTGGGCAGGTGAAGGGAGTATAAGGGGTTATGACCTCCGTGACACCTTCCCCACCTTGACTCGACCAAATATCTCACGTAATAATGGTCAAACGAAAAAACTACAAGAACCATACATAACTAGGGAGAATCAAGACGGCGCTATAGTTGGCCTGCTAGATGGCGCTGCCATAGGTCAAAAGGATATCATCTGCGTCTTTTAAATAGGAACCCTAATTTTTTGTTACATATTCGTGTAGTACGTAAAGAAATATGAATGTTTTAGTTGGACCATTTTTTTCGCTTTGTGAGAGATGGCGCTGTAATAGTCACAAACGTATAAGTACGTGCTATCACGTAACATTCCGCCAGTGCGAACGGTATTTGCTTCGTGATACATTACCCGTGTTAAAATGGACCGTTTACCAATTGCCGAAATGGTCAATATTTTCTTGATGTATGGCTGTTGTGATCAAAATGCCAAACGGGCGTGTGCTATGTATGCTGCTCAGTATCCTGGACGACATCATCCAAGTGTCCGGACCGTTCGCCGGATAGTTACGTTATTTGAGGAGGCAGGAAGTGTTCAGCAGCATGTGGATCGTCAACTACGACCTGCAACAAATGATGATGCCCAAGTAGGTGTTTTAGCTATTGTCGCGGCCAATCCGCAGATCAGTAGCAGACAAACTGCGCGAGAATCGGGAATCTCAAAAACGTCGGTGTTGACAATGCTACATTAACATCGATTGCACCCGTACCATACTTCGATGCACCAGGAATTGGATGGCGACGACTTTTAACGTCGTGTACAGTTCTGCCACTGGGCACAAGAGAAATTATGGGACGATGACAGATTTTTTGCACGCGTTCTGTTTAGCGACGAAGCGTCATTCACCAATAGCGGTGACGTAAACCGGCATAATATGCACTATTGGGCAACGGAAAACCCACGATGGCTGAGACAAGTGGAACATTAGCGACCTTGGCGGGTTAATGTATGGTGCGGCATTATGGGAGGAAGGATAACTGGCCCGCATTTTATCGATGGCAATCTAAATGGTGCAATGTGTGCTGATTCCCTATGTAATATTCAACCGATGTTACTACAAGATGTTTCACTGCATGACAGAATGGCGATGTACTTCCAATATGATGGATGTCCGGCACACAGCTCGCGTACGGTTGAAAAATGGTTCAAATGGCTCTGAGAACTATGTGACTTAACATCTGAGGTCATCAATCCCCTAGAACTTAGAACTACTTAAACCTAACTAACCTAAGGACATTACACATATCCATGCCCGAGGCAGGATTCGAACCTGCGACCATAGCAGGCGCGCGGTTTCGGACTGAAGCGCCTAGAACCGCTCGGCCATCGCGGCCAGCGTGTGCGATTGAAGCGGTACTGAATAGCATATTTCATGACAGGTGGATTGGTCGTCGGAGCACCATACCATGGCCCGCACGTTCACCGAATCTGACGTCCCCGGATTTCTTTCTGTGGGGAAAGTTGAATGATATTTGCTATCGTGATCCACCGACAACGCCTGACAACATACGTTAGCGCATTGTCAATGCACGTGCGAACATTACGGAAGGCGAACTACTCGCTGTTCAGAGGAATGTTGTTAAACGTATTGCCAAAAGCATTGAGGTTGACGCACATCATTTTGAGCATTTATTGCATTAATGTTGTATTTACAGTTAATCACGCTGTAACAGCATGCGTTCTCAGAAATGATAAGTTCACAAAGGTACATGTATCACATTGGAACAACCGAAATAAAATGTTCAAACGTACCTACGTTCTGTATTTTAATTTAAAAAACCTACCTGTTACCAACTTTTTGTCAAAATTGTGAGCCATATTTTTGTAACTATTACAGCGCCACCTATCACATAGCGAAAAAAGTGGTCCAACTAAAACATTCATATTTCCTTACGTACTACACGAATATGCAATAAAAATGGGGGTTCCTATTTTAAAAAAACGCAGTTGATATCCGTTTGATTTATGGCAGCGCCATCCAGCGGGCCAATCATAGCGCTATCTGGTTTCCTTCTTGAAGCTAGACAAATTTCGTTCTTCGTAGTTTTTTCGTTTGACGCTTATTTCGTGAGTTATTTGGCCCGGTCACGATCAGTGGACCACCCTGTATAATGCTTGTGGAAGATGGCGTGCGTAAAATGGGCTGGAGGAGGGAAAAAAAGGAAGACTATAGCCGAGTCGGGGCTAATAACAGCGCAGTCTACATTCACGTATGTTTGCTACACGCATTTTTTAAAGGCACAAGCTTTGCCTATGGCCTTATTTTCTCCGCTCCGCCCCCCACTCACAATTCCCGAACCCCTTTCTTCCGTAACTCGTATTCACGAAAACACTCCGCAATACAGGGTGTTAACTGGTATGTGGGAAACCTCTGCCGAATGGATAGAGCGATAAAAAGAATCAAAAAATTGCAGGTGCACATATGGTCAACATTTTATTTTCTTGGTTACAGACAGGTTTTTGTTTGTACATGTTTGCATCGTTTCTTTTATTTTCAAATATCAAGCTTGATTCTACAGGTATTTTTTGTCTTTTCAAATCTTGTTTGTTTTGGCAAGTGTTAAGTGAGATCTTTATTACGGTTATCTGAGTTGCCATGCTGCTAGTAAACAAACAAGTCCTTTTACTACTGAGAACGCAGTCAATAGTGGAACCTTACCGGACAGTTGTTAGTGAACTAAGAATTTCAAGAGCACAGATGAAAACCCAGTTCTAAGCAAATGAGAGAAAGCAGAAAGGTGGAAGGAGTATATAGAGGGTCTATACAAGGGCGATGTAATTGAGGACAATATTATGGAACTGGAAGAGGATGTAGATGAAGATGAAATGGGAGATACGATACTGCGTGAAGAGTTTGACAGAGCACTGAACGACCTGAGTCGAAACAGGGCCCCGGGAGTAGACAACATTCCATTAGAACTACTGATGGCCTTGGGAGAGCCAGTCCTAACAAAACTCTGCCATCTGGTGAGAAAAATGTATAAGACAGGCAAAATACCCTCAGACTTCAAGAAGAATGTAATAATTCAATCCCGAAGAAAGCAGGTGTTGACAGATGTGAAAATTACCGAACTATCAGTTCAATAAGTCACAGCTGCAAAATACTAATGCGAATTCGTTACAGACGAATGGAAAAACTGGTAGAAGCCGATCCTGGGGAAGATCAGTTTGGATTCCATAGAAATATTGGAACACGTGAGGCAATACTGACCCTACGACTTATCTTAGAAGCTAGATTAAGGAAAGGAAAACCTACGTTTCTAGCATTTGTAGACTTAGAGAAAGCTTTTGACAATGTTGACTAAAATACTCTCTTTCAGATGGTGAAGGTGGCAGGGGTAAATTACAGGGGGCGAAAGGCTATTTACAATTTGTACAGAAACCAGATGGCAGTTATAAGAGTCGAGGGACATGAAAGGGAAGCAGTGGTAGGGAAGAGACTGAGACAGGGTTGTAGCCTCTCCCCGACGTTATTCAATCTGCGTATTGAGAAAGCAGTAAAGGAAACAAAAGAAAATTCGGAGTAGGTATTAAAATCCACGGAGAAGAAATAAAAATTTTGAAGTTCGCCGATGACATTGTAATTCTGTCAGAGACAGCAAAGGACTTGGAAGAGCAGTTGAACGGAATGGACAGTGTCTTGAAAGGAGGATGAACATCAACAAAAACAAAACGAGAATAATGGAATGTATGGGGAGCAAAATAACAGATGATGGTCGAAGCAGAGACGAAATAAAATGTAGACTGACAATGGCAAGGAACGCGTTCCTGAAGAAGAGAAATGTGTTAACATCGAGTATTGATTTAAGTGTCAGGACGTCGTTTCTGAAAGCCTTTGTATGGAGTGTAGCCATGTATGGAAGTGAAACATGGACGATAAATAGTTTGGACAAGAATAGAATAGAAGCTTTCGATGTGTGGTGCTACAGAAGAATCCTGAACATTAGATGGGTAGATCACGTAAGTAATGAGGAGTTATTGAATAGATTTGGGGAGAAGAGTAGTTTGTTGCATAACTTGACTAGAAGAAGGGAGCGATTGGTAGGACATGTTCTGAGGCATCAAGGGATCACCAATTTAGTATTGGAGGGCAGCTTGGAGGGTAAAAATCGTAGAGGGAGACCAAGAGATGAATACACTAAGCAGATTCAGAAGGATATAGGTTGCGGTAGGCACTGGGAGATGAAGAAGCTTGCACAGGGTAGAGTAGCATAGAGAGCTGCATCAAATCACTCTCAGGACTGAAGGCCACAACAACAACAACAAAAACAACAATAGCGTTTAGTGTTTACTCAATCTTGTTACCCCACAGAAACCGGACTGGCTGTTGATGAGGTGGGCGCCACAGAACAAGCGTGCGTCAGCGACCTCCGCTGGAGAGCGACGTGTCGTGCCCGACTTCTGGACGTGACGCCTGCTCTGGTATTTTCTCATTGGACCGGTGTGTGCTGCACATTTCTGGCTAAATGTATTCTAATCAGCACACGGCGGACATGTACATGTTATATGGACATGCAAATTGCAATTTCTCTGAAGCCGCACGTTTGTACGCTGGAGCATTTCCTAATTGACATTTACTGAACAATAAGACCTTTCAACACATGAACGTCTTGCGAACACAGGCTCTTTTGAGAAAAGGTCATTTTATTGTTGAAAGCCAAATAATGTTACAACACCTGATTTAGAATATCGAATGGCAGCAGTACCAGAGAAATAGGAGAAGCTGCGAATGTGAGTCATGTGACAGTGAGATAAGTTTTTCCATACCACTTTCAGAGAGTGTAACGTCTTATTGCAACACATTTTCAATCCAGAAAAGCTTTTTCTGCTCGGTTCCTCAGTACGAATGCTCAGGTTTAGCATTTTTTCTCTACCACATTATTCACTCAAATTTTTCAAATGGCTCTGTGCACTATGGGACTTAACATCTGAGGTCGTCAGAGACTTAGAACTACCTAAACCTAACTAACCTATGGACATCACACACAGCCATGCCCGAGGCAGGATTCGAACCTGCGACCATAGCAGTCTCGTAGTTCCGGACTGAAGCGCCTAGAAACGCTTGGCTACCACGGCCGGCCATTATTCAATGATGAAGTAAAGTTTACCAGAAATGGAGTGCAGAATTTTCACAACATTTGTCTACGTAGTTTTGGAAACAAGACACCAACAACAGTTTAGGATTAATGTATAGGCTGGAATAATTGGCCGGCCGGAGTGGCCGTGCGTTCCTAGGCGCTACAGTCTGAAACCGAGCGACTGCTACTGTCGCAGTTTCGAATCCTGCCTCGGGCATGGATGTGTGTGATGTCGTTAGGTTAGTTAGGTTTAATTAGTTCTACGTTCTAGGCGACTGATGACCTCAGAAGTTAAGTCGCATAGTGCTCAGAGCCATTTGAACCAATTTTGGAATAATTGGGGACACATTTATTGGACCCTTCATTTTCCAAGTAACACTGACTACAGTATTACCATACACTGATTTTTAATGGAACATTTAAATGTTTTGCCAGAAGACATTCCACTGCACTTACACCAGAACACGGTTTTGCGCGCAAATTGCACCACGTCAATTTCCTCCGCAATCAGGAACATTTTTAAATCAGTGTTTCCCAAATAAACAGACAGGTCGTGGGGCAGCACCATTTTGGCCTGCTCGACTTGCTGACCTCAATGTTGACATTGTTCGCCAGCATGTTAAAGAAGATTTTCAACAGGTGGACCGGACACCTGGAATATGGGAGCGAATAAGAGATTAATTAATGTTTAAATAAGTAAACTTTATATTGCTCGCATTTATCACCCATTTTGTGTCATGAGGTCCGTTTCTTCACGACAGTGTTTTTTTGTCATCCTGCCAATTTTAAGCAGGTGTGTTTATTTGAATTTCAAGCAGAAACAATGTGGGATAATCACGGTTTGGTTTCCTCACCAAACTTTAGGAAATTCTTCCTGCAGAATGATATACATATAAATAAATGAATACAGCTGCCAAGGCAGTACCTTACACCCTTTCTCTCCAGCACCTTAGCACAGACTGATTATTTTTCCCGCCAGTCCACAAGTGGAGGAAAGGAGCGGAGGAGCACTGTCTCCCTCAAACTGATTAAATAATGATGTGCAAATTTAATGTTATAAGTAAACAATATATCTTCTGCAGTGTAACTGAGACTGATTTGAATTTCGTGTTGTGAGACACTTCCACACCAACAACTCAGTAAATTTCTAGATGGGGCAGTGGAAGGGAGAGGAAGAGGCGTGAGGGGTTGGAATGGTGGGGGATTTCCTGGAGGGGAAAAGTGGCTCATAAATGGAGGAGGGGCTAACAAAAGAGTGTCCCAGGATCGGCATTTCTTTCCAAAGGGGTGAGGGAGGAGGATGGGGATGGGAGTTTCTCAGAAGGATAGCTCTCCCCTTTATTCTTAATTACGCTTATGGACACAATCATGAAATAAATCAAGGAAAAAGAAAATGAGGATCTCCATGCTTTTAGAGTCTCAATACTTTTGTTTTTGCTGATGACATCGCCATTTGGTGAGAGACGGAAATGGAGGTTCAGAGGAGACTAGATTACTGGAACACAAAATTTAAAAAATTCAAGTCAACTATGAGTAGGAACAAGACAGTGGCAATGAAGATGAGCAGGACACCCACACCTTGTAACATCATACTTGAGGGGGAGAAGATTAAATGTGTGAAAAGCTTCAAATATCTGGGTAGCATCATATCACACGATGGCAGTTCCAAACTAGAAGTCTTAAACACAATAACAAAATGATCTAGCTTTTTCCACCAAGTACGAAATATAATCTGGGACAAGGAAGTCCCTCTAAGAGCCAGACACACCATGTATAAAACTTATCTCCTGCCAATCATGATGTATAGCCTAGAGACCTGTGTCATAAATAAGAGAGAAGAGAGTCAAATACAAGCATGTGAAATGAAGTTCCTTAGGCCAGCTCTACAAAAAACTAGGAGAGACAGTCAGGAATAATTATGTAAGGAGAGGCCTGCTGTTGACATTGACTACAGAGGAGAGGATGGGTGTTTTGCGATTGAAGTGAAGCGAATGCACGCGACTCGAACTCCACGCCAGTATTTGGAGATGGAGGTACCAGGAAGAAGGCCAATTCTTTGGCCTATAAATAGATGGACATAACAGGTTAAGGAAGATCTCAAGAGGAGAGGAGTATCATGGGATGTAGCGGAGAGGAAAAAGCTATACCAGGACAGAAATGAACGGAGGCTTATCTTTCACCAAGTTCCTGCCCAGCCCGCTGTAGGAAATCCTGATGATCATGATAGCTTATGCCCAATGGATCACAAATCAGTTAACATAACAATAGGTTAAGGGATTACATCATCAATTTAATTAATCAGCATATCAATTTCATATCAAAAGTGTCCGAGAATGAACTTTGTCCCATGTCTCACATGTATACATGAACGTTTATGCGTTTTACGTCATCTAACCATTGCCCAGAGTTTTCCCATCCTGTATTTTAATTTCAATCTCTTTTTCGATGTCACGACTTGATGCATAATTATTTCACATACTTTATACCACTTCATGGTGTTCGGAACGTTTAACTCGAATGTATATAGCGTGGCGAATGAATCACATCTGAAGATGTCAATAAGTTGCCCAAGCCGGTAACGAGTACACTGTCGTTATGAAGCGGTCTTGACGTAAAAAAATAATCATTTTATGAAGATTTATATGGTCACTTACTTCCGTTATGACAATATGTCAGTTCTTATAAAAACCTCGTGATTAGTTCCCGCCATCCTCCGCCTTGATGAGGCATTACGAGCACAAAACCCATTCATGTAGCAACAATAGTTTCACTCTTCTTTCTTTCTTCGTACGGATGTTTATGAACGATAAGTAGTACTCTCGGTGGAAAACAGAGTACTCGAACATGAGCAGTTTTTTTTTTCTGTTTTAATCAAGTGACATTGGCAGCTGGTACGAAAGTGGGCACACTCTTACAGCCATGGGGCTTCGCCGTGGAGACGCCAACCCGCACACTGTACTTGCCGACCTCGAAAATTGAGGCACTGACGTTGGGAAGGTAGTCAACATCTGCATCTACATGGTTACTCTGCAATTCTCACTTAAGTGCCTGGCAGAGGGCTCATCGAACCATTTTAATACTAGTTCTCTACCATTCCACTCTCGAATGGCAAGTGGGAAAAAGGCACACGTAAATCTTTCCGTTCGAGCTCTGATTTCTCTTATTTTATTATGAAGATCATTCCTCCCTACGTCGGTGGGTCTCGACAAAATATTTTCGCATTCGGAAGAGAAAGTTGGTGATAGAAATTTCTTAAATACACTCCTGGGAATGGAAAAAAGAACACATTGACACCGGTGTGTCAGACCCACCATACTTGCTCCGGACACTGCGACAGGGCTGTACAAGCAATGATCACACGCACGGCACAGCGGACACACCAGGAACCGCGGTGTTGGCCGTCGAATGGCGCTAGCTGCGCAGCATTTGTGCACCGCCGCCGTCAGTGTCTGCCAGTTTGCCGTTTCATACGGAGCTCCATCGCAGTCTTTAACACTGTTAGCATGCCGCGACAGCGTGGACGTGAACCGTATGTGCAGTTGACGGACTTTGAGCGAGGGCGTATAGTGGGCATGCGGGAGGCCGGGTGGACGTACCGCAGAATTGCTCAACACGTGGGGCGTGAGGTCTCCACGGTACATCGATGTTGTCGCCAGTGGTCGGCGGAAGGTGCACGTGCCCGTCGACCTGGGACCTGACCGCAGCGACGCACGGAAGCACGCCAAGACCGTAGGATCCTACGCAGTGCCGTAGGGGACCGCATCGCCACTTCCCAGCAAATTAGGGACACTGTTGCTCCTGGGGTATCGGCGAGGACCATTCGCAACCGTCTCCATGAAGCTGGGCTACGGTCCCGCACACCGTTAGGCCGCCTTCCGCTCACGCCCCAACATCGTGCAGCCCGCCTCCAGTGGTGTCGTGACAGGCGTGAATGGAGGGACGAATGGAAACGTGTCGTCTTCAGCGATGAGGGTCGCTTCTGCCTTGGTGCCAATGATGGTCGTATGCGTGTTTGACGCCGTGCAGGTGAGCGCCACAATCAGGACTGCATACGACCGAGGCACACAGGGCCAACACCCGGCATCATGGTGTGGGGAGCGATCTCCTACACTGGCCGTACACCTCTGGTGTTCGTCGAGGGGACACTGAATAGTGAACGGTACATCCAAACCGTCATCGAACCCATCGTTCTACCATTCCTAGACCGGCAAGGGAACTTGCTGTTCCAACAGGACAATGCACATCAGCATGTATCCCGTGCCACCCAACGTGCTCTAGAAGGTGTAAGTCAACTACCCTGGCCAGCAAGATCTCCGGATCTGTCCCCCATTGAGCATGTTTGGGACTGGATGAAGCGTCGTCTCACGCGGCCTGCACGTCCAGCACGAACGCTGGTCCAACTAAGGCGCCAGGTGGAAATGACATGGCAAGCCGTTCCACAGGACAACATCCAGCATCTCTACGATCGTCTCCATGGGAGAATAGCAGCCTGCATTGCTGCGAAAGGTGGATATACACTGTACTAGTGCCGACATTGTGCATGCTCTGTTGCCTGTGTCTATGTGCCTGTGGTTCTGTCAGTGTGATCATGTGATGTATCTGACCCCAGGAATGTGTCAATAAAGTTTCCCCTTCCTGGGACAATGAATTCACGGTGTTCTTATTTCAATTTCCAGCAGTGTAAATCTCGCCGCAAAGAAAACCGCCTTTATTTCAGTAACTGCCACCCCAACTCGTGTATCATAACAGTGACACTGTCACCCCTATTGTGCGATAACACGAAACGAGCTGCTCTTCTTTGCACTTTTTCGATCTCCTCCGTCAATCCTACCTGGTAAGGATCCCACACCGCGCAGCAATACTCCAGCAGAGGACGGACAAGTGTAATGTAGGCTGTCTCTTTACTGGGTTTGTCGCATCTTCTAAGTGTTCTGCCAACGAAGCGCAGTCTTTTTTCGCCTTCTCCACAATATTATCTATGTGGTATTTCCGATTTAAGTTGCTCCTAATTGTAATTCCTAGGTATTTAGTCGAACTGACAGCCCTTAGATGTGTGCGATTTATCGTATACCCAAAATTTATCGAATTTCTTTTAGTACCCATGTGGATGACCTCGTACTTTTCTTCGTTTAGTGCCGATTGGCGCTTTTCGCACCATACAGAAATTCTCTGTAGATCATTTTGTAATTGGAATTGATCGTCTGATGATTTTACTAGACGTTAAATTACAGTGCCATCTGCAAACAATCTAAGGGGGCTGCTGAGATTATCACCTAGATCATTTATGTAACAGCAGAGGGCCTATGACAGTACCTTGCGGAACGTCAGATCTCACTTCTGTTCTGCTTGATGATTTACCGTCCATCATTACGAACTGTGACCTCTCTGAAAGGAAATCACGAATCCAGTCACACTACTGAGACGATACTCTATATGCACGCAATTTAATTGATAGTCGCCTGTGAGGAACGGTATAAAAAGCCTTCTGGAAATGTAGGAATATGAATCGATCTGAGATCCCTTGTCGACAGCACTTATTACTTCATGGGAATAAAGAGGTAGCTGCGTTGCACAAGAACGATATTTTCTGAATCCGTGTTGGTAATACATCTGTAAGTCATTTTCTTCACGATGATTCATAATGTTCGAGTACAGTATATGCTCCAAAATCCTACTGCAAATTGAGGTCAGTCATATCGGTCTGTAATTCAATGGGTTACTCCCATTTCCTTTCTTGAATATTGGTGTGACCTGTGCTACTTTCCAGTCTTTAGGAACAGACTATTCGTCAAGTGAGCGGTTGTATATGATTTCTAAGAAAGGCGCTATTGTGTCTGCACACTCTGAAAGGAACCAGGTTGGTATACCATCTGCACCGGAGGACTTGCCTTTCTTAAGGGATTTAAGTTGTTTCGCAACACCTAAGATATGTACTTTTATCTCACTCATGCTAACAGCTGTTCTGGTTTCGAATTCTGGAATATTTACTTCGTCTTCTTTCGTGAAGGAATTACGGAAAACTGTATTTAGTAACTCCGCTTTAGTGGCACCATCATCGGTAGCATAACCATCGCGCAGTGACGGTATTGACTGTTTTTTGCCACTGGTGTACTTTACATACGACCAGAATCTCTTTGGGTTTTCTACCGTAGTTTAAGACAATATTTCATTGTAGACACTATTAGTAGCAAGTAAAAGTAAGTCAAAACAAATCATTTTACAGATTGTTTATCGAAAAAGTAGTAATACACGTCGCCGGTGGCACAGAAATAGCACAATGTCAAAGTTCTGAGCGGTTGGTTCTTACAAATGACGCATGATGACACTTGCAGTAACACCACGTGAGCCGGCGTGGGTATGGGAGTAAGTTAAGAAGCCATGGAGTTACTAGGTTTTACTCTGTGACCAACCGTTCAATAATGTCTTATTGATTAGGTAGTAACATTACTAGGAAATCTGTTTCATGCAAACTGGTAAGTCATATTTTCCGTCCGCAATGAAATTTACTTGACATCGGTCAGTGGTGACGCCTTGTTTTGTATTTTATTATGACTTAACCGATTTCTGTTCTTATACTTTGTGCAGGCTACTTGTAAATAACTGCCATAGTTCTGGAGAGAATGACATGCGGAAGCTGCACATTTAGTTTTGGAGCCGAAAGTCAAGCTAACGGATAAGTCAACATAACTTGGTTTTTGGTTTAATCAACAGAATGCAGCAAAACAGAGAAGGCTGCATAATATCGACGATCCTGCTTTGAGCAGAAAAGTATTTACACTGTTTCTGACTGTGACTTTGTGGAGTCACACAATTGCGCCGGCCAAAATACAAATCGGATGGATTTAATGGCTGTAATGTACGCATTGATAAACAGTTTAGCTGATAATGTCAGTTTGAAATTTCTAGTGTAGAGGCGTTCGTACGTGCCTTTTGACCGAGATTTTGGCATAATAGAAAAGAGAAAGAAGGTTTCACAATAAATAACAGCCGACGAAATAGCTAGTACGATTAGAGAAGCGAAGAATATAAAATCATTTAGTAATGTAAAGACGACGGAGGAAGATTTCCATGATTTCGCCTCAGTACGCGATACACTATTGCATACAGTACCAGTGAAGGTCAGTTCTGCTTTCTGGATTAGAATAATGAGGAATAAGCTGTCCACAATAAAAATAAAATATCTGTTCAATGAAATTGAACCTTGGAGGGAGCACAACATTTTGAAAAAGGGTAAATCTGTCAAGAACATCTCTGCAGTTCGTTCTCTACCACCAGCTGAACGAAAGCCCATTATTAGTGACGCTAAAAAAAAAAAGAAGTTTCATCGCAAATTTTGTACAACGTAACTATATTTCTTATACAAACGTGACAGCTTGCTGTAAATACGCTGATGAGCCATAACATTATGACTATCTGCTTAAAAGCTTCTTTGTCCTAAAAAACTGAACACTACAGTGATTCTGAGTACCAGGAATCTGACAGTTTGTTGACAGGTTTGTGGACGTATGTTCCACTAGATGTGTACGCAAGGGTCATGTAATACGTGTAAATAAAAGGCCACTGATTTGCGTATGCGGTGATGCCCGATAGCGACCCAGACGGTTTCGATAGTGTTTAAATCAGATGAATTTGGTCGCCGAGACATCAAGATGAGTTCGCTAGAGTGCTCCTCAAGCCACTGTACCACGGTTCCGGCTCCGAGACACGGTCAGCTATACTGCTGAACGACGACGTTGCCCTAGGGAAGACATCAAGCATGAAGGGATGCACGTAGTTCGCAGCTGTTAGTGTGTCTTCGATTACTACCACAAGTTCCTTGCAAACGCAAGAGAATCCTCCCACAGCATAATAATGCTCCTAGCAATCTGCTTCCGTGGCGCGCTGCACGTTTCGACCCGCCGTTCACCTCGATGACGGTACTTGCGGAGACGAGCATCGACGGAGTGTAGCAAAAATATTATTCACCCAAAAATCCGACTCGTTTTCATTGTTCGATGGTATAATTCCGATGAATCCGTGGCCATTGGAATCGTAATTGGCGATGTCGCTGCGTCAATACGCAGGGGTAGTCTTCTGCAGAGCTCTATGTTCAACAATGTAACATGAACGGTGTGCTCCGAAATGCTTGTGCGTGCATCGGCATTGTGGTCTTTCTCCATAAATGGCAAAGATCACCACCTATCCTACTTTACACAGCAGACAAGCCACGTTGCATGAAAAGTCGTGGACGTCCAACCATTTGGCGCCTTTTGGTAATTTCACTGTCTTTCCGTAGGTGCTCACGACAGTAGCACGTGAACATTCGACCTGCTACTCCGTTTTCGAGCTCTCGTTCACAGGCTTTGCGTAATAATAATTTGCCTGTTGTCAAAGGCGATTTTCGCAATGGATTTCCCCATTTGCAGCACACATCTTCGCTAGGGTGATGCGCCACACTTGTCCGTTCCTCTTACATACTTTGTTAGCGCATCACTTGCCCGCAACGCCACTAGGTGGCATCCAACGTCATGGTAGGCAGTAGTCATAATGTTTTCGCTTATCAGTGTTATTTGTAAATTAATTTGGAATTTCTGGAACCATTTTCAAAATACAACTTCGTATTTCGTTGTGTCAAAACGGTTTGCATGTCCTGTTAAATCTGCTTCTCGTGACGTACTCCCTTCTCCGTGTCAACGCCTCAGCCTTCAGTGGCGGCAGCAGCAGAAGCAGCACGACTCCCCTCTCGAGGCCGCCCACACGGCGCGGCGACTCGCCGCTGCCGGCAGAGACTGTGGTCTCCCGTCCCGTCCTGGTCTGCGGCGCACTATTCATGCACACCGGCGACGTAAAATTATGCGAGCCGCTCGTCACAAAGGCGGTGCTCCTCCGCCGGCGGCAAGTTTCCGCGCGGGCCGGGCTATAAATACCTCCAGGGCAGGCCCGGCCCGCGTCCGGCCTCGCTCCGCTGAACGTGTCTCGTCAAATGCGATTTAACGCTCGGAATAATATAACGAATCGCCGCCCGCAGTCGGCAAGACTCAGTGCTGTGGCCGCGGATTAACTTTTAATGATCCATTCAGCGTTGCCAGACCGGTGGGATGCGAAGCGACGTCTGCCCTCCGCAAGTTGTGTCTTGTCGTTACATTTCTGGGGCGACTGTGTCCCAGCGGTGCCTTGGGGCAATGTCTACATCAATAGAGGTAGACTGCAACAGCAAGGATTACAATAGTCATATTTGTGGAAAAATTAACATTTACGTCATGCTAACGTAATGCCCAGTGGTGATGGCGATAAAATTTAGAGTGTCTTTCTCTAATTGGGAGTTAATTACAGGGGGTGTTCCTCAAGGTTCCATGTTGGGTCGGTTGCTTTTCTTTCTACACAGCTTACAGAAACCCTCACACCCTCATATTGACACAGAATTGCTTCGCCGTCCCAGTACTAAAGGCTTTCTGCAACCGCTTCACCATGACACTAATGCTACCCCTCAGCAATTGCCTATCCATCACACAGGTGTTGGGTCACTGCAAGACTCTCTATCACACTGCTAGAATCTTTCTGCCTGTGTGTTTCTATTACACTGTTGCTAGCATTAGATTAGGGTAACACTGTGGAACCTCTTGTGGCTGTGCAGTACCCTTTTTGATGGCTTTTGAAACATCCTTCACTAGCCGTATGGCATATCAGTAAATATCAGCAATTACGAGCTCGAAAGTGTAATCATACGTCAAGTACGAGCGTGTCGTATTTGCAATGCTTTCTAGAAAGAAATGTCAATAGTGAGTAAGGTTAATGGTCTCTTTTTTCTCCACTTAATGGCTTTTTTTTCTTCAGGCGACTGTCGTGCAGCTGGGTGCCCACAACGCATTACGTCAAGGTCACTTACCTTCCTTACTGAAATATTTATGACAGCAGTTTCCGCTACAGTGACAGTCTCATATATATATAAAAAATTTCACAGGTTGAGAATTTACGTTACAAATGTGTAGAAACAAAATCTCATGAAAAACAGTGTTGTGATACTCACATTCATGCATGTCTTAAAGTACGATTCTTGGTTTCCAACATCCTTTTCACAAATCAGAGTCCCTAATCACTACTCATTATTCATATACATATACACACATAACCACATTCCTGATACTGCACCATTGATCATACACATATCTCAACAGCATAATACACATCGTTGTCGCAATAATAACATCATAACACCTCATTCAAATCTCAAAAACATCATAGCTTTCTTCAATAATCTCACAATCTTTAAAAGAATGCTCTTCACTCGTTTCAATAATGTCATCACCCTCAGACGTACTTAAAAAGTCATGACCCCATACCAAACACATCATTCAAAGCTGTCACTTTCTGTAACTCCCTCTCTCTGTCGCATTGCTCCTGGGACACAGTAATCGCTTCGTCATTGCAATACGATAGGCATTATGCAGACGCTTTAATATAACACTCGTGCTGCCGCTCAGTTATAATTCACCAAAACACGGCTTCTGTTCTATGGCAAGTATCTCGTCGGACATTGTTGGACTATTTCTGCGAGTGCTTTTCTATGAGAATTTAGCACTGGTCTCACCTTGGGATCTTTCTGGGTGACTGACAATCTGTCTCTGAGGCACAGTTGCTAACTTACTGTAACTCTCGATCTAATTGTTGCTTCGCGTTTGCACTACGATAGCCATTCTGCAGATGTCTCTCAAAAGACACTCCTAAGGCACTTCTAGAAATGCTTCTCCATCTCACCGTTTCTGGGCCGCTGCATATGACAGTCCATCAAACTGGTGAAGTCAGCGACCGTTTCATTCATTCTGCAAAGTTCCCATAACCAAACTACGTCTGGATATCTAGCAGTTTGTAACTTAGGCACAGTGGACACCTTACTGTACCTCACGCTCCCTCACATTGACGCTGGGAGTCAGAAGTTTCTTAGCCATCAGACTGCTGCAGGCGTTCTGGAGACGCCTCAGTACGACACTACGGCTCCCATTCAGGAACTGCCTAGGTCTGCTGGTCTACAGGAACTGCCTCTATGACACTACTGGAGTCATTCTGCAATTGTGTTTCTCCGAGACTGGTTCTGGCATTATGCTAGGATCTCGCCATGGAACGTCTCCTTGGTGTCCTGTAGCCTTCCTGCGAGACAGATGAAATGGCTTGCTGTAGCTCTCTCCCCAACACCTTGCTGCTGGGGCACAGTAACTGCTTTACCATTGCAATAGAAGAGTCTTTCTCCAGACGCCTTAATTTGACACTCTGGCTACCGTTATGTTATTGCATCTGGCCTACTACAAGTGTCTCTAAGACACGGTTGGTGTATATTTGCGAGTTCCCTTCAATGTAAAGCTACTGGCAATTAGGAAGGGTCTCACCATAGAAACTCTTCTGGGTCTCCAATAATCTGTCTACGGGCTAAAACATCTACCTGACTATAACACTCAGTCCATCACGTTGCTGCAGGGACATGGAAATTGCCTACTGTAGGCATTCCGCGACACTGAACCGAAACACTAATGTTTCCCTCAGGAAATGCTTCTCCATCACACGGGTGCTGGACGACTGCAAGAGGCCCTTTCAAGCTGCTAGCGTCATTCTGCCTGCGTATTTCTATTACAATGCTGCTGGCCGTATGCTAGAGTCACAGCGTGATACCTCATCTGGGACACAAACCTGACAGCTTTCTATAATTCTCTACCAGTCGCATTGCTCCTGGGACATAGTGATCGCTTCGCCTATACTACACAATGGACAATGTGCAGTTGCCTTAATATAGCACTCGTGCTGGTGACAGTTATACCTCACCATAGCACGGGTGTTGCTAGACGACGTTGTTGGAATATATCTGCAAGCGTTTTTCGGTGAGAATGCTGCTGGAATTTAACACTGGTCTCACGAAGGAGACTCTTCTGGATGTCCTATGAACTGTCTCCGAGCAAAGTTGTCGCCTTACTGTAACTCTTGTGCCATCTTATTGCTGCTGGGGCACTAAAATTGAATCAGTTTTGCACTAGTATAGGAGTTCTGAAGACGAGTCACCATGACACTGACATTGCCTATCAGGAATTGGTTCTCCATCATATGAGTCAATGCCATACTGCTTATGTCTCTGTGACACTGCTGGAGTCATTCTGCAAGTGCATTTCTCATTTATTTATTTAGCTTATGGCATGACACACTACATTGGAAAAAGCATAAGAGAGAAATATAGGATACAAACATAATAAAATAATGTAAAACGAACATTGGCACATAACAATAAATGTAAAACTATATTACATAACAATAAGATTGCATAAAGTTCAGATTCCAGTATTTTCAGCAATCACAACTCCACACTTACATTCTGCAGCCACTCCAGAGCTTGTGGCGTTGCCCTCAGGAAGTCGTCATCAGTGCCGGTGAATGCCCTCAGTGGACACTAGCTGACGATGTGGTGCATGGTTTTTTCTTTGGCACCACAGTCGCACCAGCGTCAGCTCTCAAGTTCCATCTGTACATCGACGATCCATATCGGCCATGACCTGTACGTATTCTGTTCAGTGTTACCCAGGTTTTTTCCTTGGGAGGTGAAAGTCCGCTGGGTGGCTGGGAGTCCCAAGTAAAGTACGCCATCTTGGATCGGCTCTGTTTCTCCATTCCGTTCGCCAGATTTCAACGCCATTGTAGTTTGCGCTCAGAAGTTGTTGTGTAGTCTTCACAGGAGGATTTCTGGATTTGAGTCTTCTAAATACAGTAAAGTCCTGGTGGATTGGCAGGGCTATATTACTGGAGATCTTTTTAAACTCTCTTGTTCGACGTTACTGCGGACTGGTAGCCAGTAGAGTGGAATGGTTTTAACAGCTCCAGCAATTATTCGCATCGTCTGATTTAGCAGCACATCTACTTTTCCCACCTGCGGGCTGTTCGGCCACACCGATGCGCAGTATTTAGCTGTTGGGTAGACCAGGCTTAGAGCGGTGGTACGGAGTATCTCTGTACCAGCTCGCCAAATCGTTCCCGCTAATTTATGGAGGATTTTCTCTCGGGATTTCAGTTTTGCGGCCTGGTTTGATAGGTGTTTTTTTATAAGAGAGAGTGCAATTCGATGTTACGCCCAGATATTTTGGATGGGAAATGTAAGTAAGAGATGTACCATTCAGAGGTATCTGTACAGGTGTTCCAGCCACCCTATTATTTAGGTGGAGTCATGAAGTCTCCATTATAAGTGCGCTTGGGATTAGTCGCCATTTCCTGAAGTATTCAGCCATCAATTCCAGATCTTGGATGAGAGTCTGTTCAAGAGCAGTCATATTAGTTTGTTGGCATGCAAGAGTGATATCATCTGCGTAAATAAATTTTCTGGATGCGGTAGTTGGTAGTTCGGCTACATAGAGATTGAATAGCAGAAGGGCAAGCACTGGTCCTTGGGGGAGACCATTATTACCCAGGAGTTTTGATTTGCTGAAAGAGCCACCCATTGAGATTTGCAAGACTCTATTTGACAACATGTTCTCTAAAATAGACATCATCGTTTTACATCTAGTAGCTTCTAGGAACTTAAATGTGAGATGCTCTCTCCAGAGAGTATCGTATGCTGCTGTCAAATCGACGAAAACCGCACCAGTTTTCGGGCCCTCAATGAACGTTGTTAATGCGAGAACCTGATCCTCACAGTTTCGATTTGATCTGAAGCTGGCTCGTTCGATATTCCGAGATTCCAGTATGATTGGATTTAATCTGTTGTAAAGGAGACGCTCAAGCAGTTTATATGCTACCCTTAAGAGAGTGATGGATCTATAGCTTTCTGGTTTATGGGTTGGAATTCCTGGTTTGAGGATGGCCTTTTGAATTCTTTTGGCAAAACTCTTGACTGGAGTGTATGGAAGTAAAATGTCGTCAACCATTGTTTTGTTTTTAATCCACAATGTGTTAGTAACTCTGGGTGTATGCTGTCGAGACCAGGGGCCTTGCCTTGTAGGACCTGTAGCGTTTCTGTGACTGTGAACTGTTTTGTCAAGTCTTGTTGTTCACGGCTGTTTCTCTTTAATTTATTTAGTTGTTTCTTTATTTTACGTGACTGTTCTTTATCGGCAGGTGCTCTAGACGTTTTGACTATATTGTTGGCAATTTGGTCTGGTGTAATACTTGGTTTAGTTTGTGTTACATGTGAATTAGCTCCTAGTTTCTGCTAGAGTGTCTCAAATCCAATTTTTCAATGGTGTTTCTACACAGGACCCTCCTAGCTTCGTCCAGGCTATGCAGGACGTCATATGTGACTTCAGGTCTTCCGCTCTTCTCGTAGTCCTCATAAACCTGTTCACCAGCTTCACTCCATCCTGGTATATACTGCTTTCTAATAGCCCTAGGAATGTGTTTTTTTTAGCGGTCTGTTTTTAGTGTCAGCAAATTTTTGGTAATGCTGAGGACGAGGATTTATGAATCGTATATTAAAGTCCAGGTCTCCAGGAAAGGCAGACCAGTCAGCTTTGGAGAAATTCCACTGGGCAGTGGAGACGTAAGAATTACGGGGATTTGTATGCCTAGCTCAAGATAGATTGGTCTGTGCTAGCTGTGCGGGAAATGTTTAACGATGTGACGGTTAACTGGGTTGGTTTAGCTCTCAGGTCGGTGGAAACAGAATATAGGTCTGGGTTGTCTCCGACTCCCATCTGGATGATCTGAAGGTTGCCATGTCTTTAGGGCTATGGATTAGGAGCATGTTCTGCATCTCAGCCCATTCCATAATCCTGAGACCCTTTGCGTCATTTTCCCTATATATCCATTCAGTATGGTGGCTATTGAAATCAATTAGGGCAGGGTGGCTGACGAAGAGGCTGGTGTACTGGCCAGGAAACGGCGGGGAGTTTGTAGATGTTAATGATAGTTAAACCTCCGACTTTTATAGTTTTGTTATGGATGTTATCGGTGTCAGATCTAGAGACAAGCATCACATTATCAATACTTGCGTTTTCGTAAGTAGCGGTGCCAAAGTTTGGGTGGTATGTTGCGCCAGTCAGTCTGTACCCTGGCATTTCTACTCTCAACTGGAGCAGTTGAAACGTCTCTGTGAAGTCGTTTCATAAGACGCTTGTCGAATTCGGTACAACTTATTCACTTTACTACCTGATTTTAGCTCAGTTCATGAACTCTTCCAGAAAGACTGAGCACTCAAATAAGGCCTATTGAATATTATATGTGTGTTTTAATGTGGGGTTTCGTTTCTTTTTTTTATGGGAATCGCTCAATTGGTCATCGTCTGCTGGGAGCAGACGATGTTGCTCCTCGTTCGAAGGAGAGCACAGGATGACCAGCTTAGGTTTCCAATTCCTGAACAGAGAGGTTTACCCATCTTAGTCGAGGGCTGTGTCAAAGGCTGTTTTTGTGTGTGAGATTGGTGACGGAGGGCTACCCCTCTGGTAGCTTCCACCGCACGGGGAGCTAGGTAATCTCGAAAGACGAAGCGGCACTCTTCGGTGAACGCTTGGTGAGTACAGACCGTAGCTCTTAAGGGGGTTTCAGGTGATAGGAAGCAGGTTGAGTTAGGACTTCGTTATGTTTAACTGCTGAAATACTGAAGAACTTCAGCTTAACTGAAGCGTGTGAAGCAAGTTAATTTTTTTAATGATTTTTAATCTTATATTTCGTGGAAATTGCTTTTGTCTTTGTGTGCCGATTTTGTGCCACGTGTTTGGTAACCAATGACCCTTCTGGTCCACCACGGTTCTGCAATAGGCTTTATTTTAACATTTTGCGTGTTTAATGAGCTGCAATTTCTGCAAGAATATCTGTTCTTTCGTGCGCTTTCTACAAAGCAGCACAACAGTTTGAGTCAGAATGCACCACGTGCTCTAGTTCGGCTGTTTGCAAGCAGTAGACGCAGTTAGTATGTTAAATAATTATCGCATTCTTTGTGTATTGGTTAAACCTCTTTCCAGAATAGTGAATGCGTAGAATCGTAATGCAAATCACTGACATATTTTTATGGTATTAATGCAAAGGAGATGATAGTATAATTGTCTCCCACCCCCGTCTTTTGTGTTTCTTCGTGCTGTAGTTAAATTGTGCTCTGTTTCATTCTCACGTAATTCTTACTTAAATACACTCCTGGAAATTGAAATAAGAACACCGTGAATTCATTGTCCCAGGAAGGGGAAACTTTATTGACACATTCCTGGGGCCAGATACATCACATGATCACACTGACAGAACCACAGGCACATAGACACAGGCAACAGAGCATGCACAATGTCGGCACTAGTACAGTGTAAATCCACCTTTCGCAGCAATGCAGGCTGCTATTCTCCCATGGAGACGATCATAGAGATGCTGGATGTAGTCCTGTGGAACGGCTTGCCATGCCATTTCCACCTGGCGCCTCAGTTGGACGAGCGTTCGTGCTGGACGTGCAGACCGCGTGAGACGACGCTTCATCCAGTCCCAAACATGCTCAATGGGGGACAGATCCGGAGATCTTGCTGGCCAGGGTAGTTGACTTACACCTTCTAGAGCACGTTGGGTGGCACGGGATACATGCGGACGTGCATTGTCCTGTTGGAACAGCAAGTTCCCTTGCCGGTCTAGGAATGGTAGAACGATGGGTTCGATGACGGTTTGTATGTACCGTGCACTATTCAGTGCCCCTCGACGATCACCAGAGGTGTACGGCCAGTGTAGGAGATCGCTCCCCATACCATGATGCCGGGTGTTGGCCCTGTGTCCCTCGGTCGTATGCAGTCCTGATTGTGGCGCTCACCTGCACGGCGCCAAACACGGATACGACCATCATTGGCACCAAGGCAGAAGCGACTCTCATCGCTGAAGACGACACGTCTCCATTCGCCCCTCTATTCACACCTGTCGCGACACCACTGGAGGCGGGCTGCACGATGTTGGGGCGTGAGCGGAAGACGGCCTAACGGTTTGCGGGACCGTAGCCCAGCTTCATGGAGACGGTTGCGAATGGTACTCGCCGATACCCCAGGAGCAACAGTGTCCCTAATTTGCTGGGAAGTGGCGATGCGGTCCCCTACGGCACTGCGTAGGATCCTACGGTCTTGGCGTGCATCCGTGCGTCGCTGCGGTCCGGTCCCAGGTCGACGGGCACGTGCACCTTTCGCCGACTACTGGCGACAACATCGGTGTACTGTGGAGACCTCACGCCCCACGTGTTGAGCAATTCGGCGGTACGTCCACCCGGCCTCCCGCATGCCCACTATACGCCCTCGCTCGAAGTCTGTCAACTGCACATACGGTTCACGTCCACGCTGTCGCGGTATGCTACCAGTGTTAAAGACTGCAATGGAGCTCCGTATGCCACGGCGAACTGGCTGACACTGACGGCGGCGGTGCACAAATGCTGCGCAGCTAGCGCCATTCGACGGCCAACACCGCGGTTCCTGGTGTGTCCGCTGTGCCGTGCGTGTGATCATTGCTTGTACAGCCCTCTCGCAGTGTCTGGAGCAAGTATGGTGGGTCTGACACACCGGTGTCAATGTGTTCTTTTTTCCATTTCCAGGAGTGTATTTCGAGTCAGGCACCAGTTATGGGTAGTTAGGATGTGCAACCAAATCTTTAGTTACAGTAAACAATCTACGTGAAAGATAAATTCTTTGGTGTCGATTTTACCCTCTTACTCCAATTTCCAATCCTGAATTAATCAAGTTGCTTCGTGCACTACATGGAGTGCTATTTACCTGGCTGCTTAAAGAAATTTGGGTGCTTGTAATTAAATTATTAAACTAATTAAACTAATAATTTTCCAGCTCCGTTTTTTTCTGAATGGTTAGGAAGGGCTTGGGCTGGTGGCGACCCTGAATTTCTGAATTTTTATCATTATTTGTGTGAGAGAAGCAGCTAGAAATGCGAGATAACGTATATGGCTGGACGAGAAACGTCGTAAAGATAGTAAGACGTTACTCAGTGCTTCGTCTGCAGTGTGTGTTTCTTATATTAAAAGGATGTCAGTGTCATGATCTAAAAGAAGATCTGATAAGCATTCTCTCTTTGGTAAGCTTATGTTTTCTATAAACTGGCAGACGCGCAAGATTGGTCCCACGGTCTTTGTCCTAGGATCTTGGGGAAGGCCATTCGCTTGTTTCCCTTGCACTGTGTTCCGTTATCCTGGAGGTCGTAAGGCAGTCCGGATTGCCTCGGTTTCTAACTCTTTAGCCGCTTGACGTGGAGGCGAGTTAGAAATTACACCCCAGTGCCTTTCTCTTCTGGGTGTTCAGTTGCTTGTATCCGAGGCACAGCTGCCACCTTACTGTACCCTCACACCCTCATATTAACCCTGGAACACAGTAATTGCTTCGTCATAACACTATTACATGCTTTCTGTGCACGCCTCACCATGACACTATTGCTGCCCATCTGGAACAGCCTATCCATCAAGTGGGTGCTGGGCTACTGCAAGAGAGTCTATCACACTTCTCGAGACATTGAGTATGTATATTTCTATTATACTGCTGCTGGCTTTTGCTAGGGTCACACCATGGAACCTCTTCTTGCTGTCCAGCACTCTTTCTGCGACACAAAGCGACGGCTTTCTGTAAATCTCCTGAGATACAGTAATCGCTTCGCCATTACAATACAATAGGCATTCTGCAGACACCTTAAGATGACTCTCGTGCTGGCGCTCTGTTATGCCTCTCCATAAAACGTCTGCTGGCTACTGCTAGTGCCTCATCGACATTGTTGGAGTATTTCTGTGAGTGTCTTTCTTTGAAAATAATGCTGGAATGTATAACTGGTCTCCCATGGAACATCTTTCGCGTATCTGATAATCTCTGAGGAACAGTTGTTTCCTTATGCCATCCTATGGTAGCTGGGACACTAAAATAGTTTCGCGTTTGCACTACGGTAGCCGTTCTGCACATGTTTCTCAATGACACTCCTGAGGACATTCTAAAAACGCTTCTCCATCTGCCCTTTACTGGGCAACTGAAAATGTCAATCCATCTCACAGCTGATGCCTAGTGCGGCTGCTATCATTCTGCAGCCTCCTCAGTATCACACCACACCTGGGTTTTCAGCAGTTTGTAACACTGCTGCTGTCTTACTGTAACACTCCTTCACATTGTCGCTGGGACACGGAAGTTTCTTCCCCAGAAGACTACTGCAGGCATTCTGCAGACACCTCAGCATAACGCTTTCGCTACCCTTTAGGAATCACCTCTGTCTGACGTGTGCTTGCCTACAACAAGGGCCTCCATGACACTGCTGGAGTCATTCTGCAAATGCGTTTCTCCGAGACTACTGCTGGAAACTTGCTAGGGTCTCACCACGACATGTGTTCTGGTTGTCCAAATGTCTCCCTGCCTGACGAAACTGGACATAAGTTCATGGCTGGTAGAAAATAAACTAACGCTAAAACACAGTAAGACTCAGTTTTTACAGTTTCTAACACACAATTCAACGCATCCTGACGTTTTAATTTCTAGGTGTTCAGATAGACAGCAAACTGTCGTGGAAAGCCCACGTTCAGGATGTTATTCAAAGACTTAATGCTGCCATTTTTCTCTTCCCATTCTAAAAGGATATTTTTGGCTCAGAAACGGATGGTTCTGGCAATAAGTGGTGTAAATTCGCGAACGTCTTGTCGACCACAGTTCACTAACCAGGATATTTTGGCATTGGCCTCGCAATATATCTATTCTTTACAGTCATTTCTTGTTAACAATATCAGCTTATTCCCAAGAATAAGCAGCTTTCACTCAGTTAATACTCGGCAAAAATCAAACCTACATTTGGATCGGACTTCCTTAACTCTTGTGCAGAAAAGTGTGCAGTCTACTGCTGCATCCATTTTCAGTAAGCTACCACAACAATTCAAAAATCTTAGCAGTAATCCACGCGCTTTCAAATCGAAACTGAAGAGTTTCCTCATGGCTTACTCTTTCTATTTTGTCGAGGGGCTCCTCGAAAAATTAAGCTGATTCTTGTTGTATTGTTGATTGTGTTTACTTAAACTTATGGCTTGACTTGTTTTGGGCTTCATAAACGTTTTGTTTTTACCTGTTATTACGTGTACTGACACGTTCCATGACCGTGGAGATGTACTCCTCAATTTGGTCCTACGGAACTTGATGTGTAAATAAATAAATAAATCATCTCGCTACTGGGACACTGGAATTGCTTCGCCATTGCAATAAAATAGTCATTCTGCAGACGCTTCTATATGACACTCTCGCTACCGCTATGTTATTGCCTCTCCATCACACCGTTGCTGGCCTACTACAAGAGCCTCCCATGACACTGTTGTGTTTTTCTGGAGGCGTGCTTCTGTACTAATGCTGCTGGCAATTACGAAGGATCTTACCATGGAACCTCTACTGTGTCTCCAATAACACAGGCCAATGATGAAAAAAACTTTTTTCTGAAAATACCTTAGTCTTATTTTTTTAGGGTGGTAAATCCAAATATGATACTTAAAAAGACTGTATCACCCATCATTCTTCACATTTTACAGTTAAATTTATTAAATTACGCGATTTTTTAAAGAATGTAACAGCTTTTAATGCTTAAAATAATTTTAAAAGAAGGTGTAATGAATGTAGATGACTTTGGTAGCACTGGTGAAAAACGTTTGCGGGCAAGAATGGTCGATTCTATTTTTATCTTAACAGATAGTGTTTTGTTTACTGTCAACCTAACCTCACTTTCTCGCTTCCTGTACATGTGCTCAGCACAATGTTTAATCGTGGTTGTAAACTCTGTTATATTTGTGGTGAATTTGTGATTAAAAAACACCAAACAAACATTACAGACTTTGTGAAAAACGTTTATCTATCATACTTGTGATCGAGATAAATCTTGGATGCCGCTTATGAGTGTACTGAAGATCTGAGAAAATGGTCCAAAAAGGACAAAACAGCCTTAAGATTTGCTGTTCTTGTGATATGGAGGGAGCCAAGAAATTATTCCGATGATTGCTACTTTTGCAGTGTTGATATTACTGGTCATAACCTTCTGTCTGCCATCTGACCAATAGGGCATGGTGTAGATTTACTGGTTCCTAAACCACCAGATGATTTAAATTCTATTCCAACAGAAGTATTTTCTGATGTACAATGTGATTTTGATGAACCAGATGATGATGAATTCCATTATAATACAGAAAGTCTAGAGCCCAAATTGTTTACTCACACCAAGTTTAACCATTTGGTTAGGGATGTGGGCTTAACGAAAGAAAAAGCTGAATTTCTTGACTCTAGATTAAAAGAAAAGCGCTTATTGGCAATTGGAACCAACGTGTATAAACGAGAGAGCAGCAATTTTCCAACTTTTTCAACAAGAAGGTGATTTAGTGTACTGCTCAGACATTCCCAGTCTGATGAAAGAATTTAGTATTGAATACAAAAAGGAAGACTGGAGGCTGTTTATTGATTCATCCGAAATTAGTTTAAAGGCTGTTTTATAACACAATGATAACATGTATGCATGCATCTATACCTGTTGGACATTTTGTACATATGAAAGAAAGCTATGAAAACTTAGAAAAAGTGCTAAATAAAATAGGCTATTCTGCTCATGGTTGGATGATATGTGGCGATGTAAAAGTAACATGCATGCTCCTTGGTCAGCAAGGTGGTCTTATGGTCATCAACGTGGCTTTGCCAGATTTCCACGTTTCTTGTGTGAATGGGACAGTAGGGCTAGGGATCAACACTGGTGCAGAAACAACTGGCCTGCGAGGGAGTCTTTAAAACCTGGTGAGAAGAGCATTCTACGCAAAAACATTGTAGATCCAAAAACTCTACTCCTATCACCTCTACAAATAAAGTTAGGCCTAATGAAACAGTTTGTAAAGGCTTTGACTAAAGGTTGACCATGTTTTAAGTATATGTGCCAAAAGTTTCCACACCTTTCAGAATTTAAACTAAAAGAAGGCGTCTTTGTCGGACCTGACATTAGAAAACTGATGTTTGATGTTAACTTTGAATCCACAATGACCTTAAATGAGAAAGAAGCGTGGGTATCAGTCAGGCAAGTCGTTACAAAGTTCTTAGGATATGATAAAGACCCAGAATATGTCTCTATTATACGTGCAGTGTAAAAGAAGTTTAAAACTTCAAGATGTTTAACGAGCCTGAAAGTTCACTTTTTGAACAGTGACCTTGATTACTTCCCGGACAATATGGGATATGTTAGTGAGGAGCCAGGAGAGCGTTTTCATCAGGACATTAAAGTGATGGAAAAACGCTATCGAGGCCGCTGGAACACCAACATGATGGGGGACTACTGTTGGTCACTTCACCCAGGTCAGCAAGCGACTCTTTGTAGAAAAAGCTACACAAGAAACTTCAAAGAAGAAGGAGAAAGAAAATGCAAACCAATTCCAGCTGACAAGTGAAACCTCTGCTAGAGACACTCTGCATGATTATTTCTATTATACTGCTGTTGGCATTAGGCTAGCGTCACACCTTGGAAGCTCTCTGGGTGTCCAGTACTCTCTCTGCGTAACAAAGCGACGGCTTCATCTAATCCTCTCCCCATTGCATTGCTCCTGGGACACAGTAATCGCTTCGCTATTGCGATACAACAGGCCTTATTCAGACATCTTAATATGGCACTGGTGCTGGCGTTTAGTTATGCCTCTCCATAACACTGTTGCTTGGCCTGCTGCACGTGTTACGTCTGCATCATTGGAGTATTTCTGCGAGTGCCTGAGAATGGTGCTGAAATCTTGCATCGGCCTCACTACATAATCTCTACTGGGTCCTCTAGTCTGTTACATTGCCACTTGCTAAGTTTTTGTTATTGTTTACAGATGATACAAATAATGCAAGAACTGGCATGTCAAGTACAGATTTAGAACTTGCTGTTAATCAAATTTTCACTTACTTTAATAAATGATTTAAAGGTAATTCACTCTCATTAAACTTTGAAAAAAACCCACTATATGCGATTCAGAGCCTATAACAGATTTCCTTCCAGCACGTGTATAACATAACGAAGACATACAGATAGAGGAGGTTGACAGTGTTAAATTTGTGGGATTTCAATTCGATAATAAATTCAATTGGGAAGAGCATACCACTGCACCGCTGAAGTGCCCAAAAAAGTCTGTATTTGCAATGCGAATGATGCCAGGTGCAGGGTATATAATTAAAAAAACTTGCATACTTTGCTTACCTTCATTGATTATGTCACATGGGATCATATTTTGGCGTAACTTATCAAACCAAGGGGAAGTTTTCAGAGTGGAAAAGCGTGTAATATGACTCATTTGTGGTGTAAATTCAAGAATATCATGTAGAACCCAGTTCAAGGAAATCGGTATCCTAACTACTGCTTCTCAGTATATTTATTCCTTAATGAAATTTGTTGCAGATAATATATCTTTATTTCCAACAACAGCTCAAAACGTACTATCAATACTGGGAATGAGAACAATCTACATTGAGATGTAAAATCACATGTCTTATTCTAAAAAGGGGTCCAATATTCAGGGACACACATTTTCAATAGATTGCAAACAACCATTAAAAACTTGGTTTCAGATAAATCACAATTGAAACAGAGTTAGAAAGACTTTCTTTTGGTCAGTTTGTTGTACCCCATAGATGAATACTTTAACAGGGAGTGTTAGACCAGCTAAAGTAAAAATCGCTGTAACATTTCAGTTTTGACAGCACTTGATCACAAGAGTCAAGATTAGATATTTTGTGTATGATAAATTTATTAAAAGTACATAACTATGTTTCATTCCGATTGTGTATTACGAGGGTAATCCCAATAGTAAGGTCTCCTATTTTTTTATAAGTACATAGACCTGTTTATTTCTACAATGGTTTACATCGGTTTACAGCTTGAACATTTAGCTATTTTTCGACATAATCACTATTTCTGTCGATGCATTTTTGTAGACGCTGTGGCAGTTTTTGTATGCCCATGTCATACCAGTTCGCCACCATGCTGTTCAGAAAGTTATGAAGTTTTTCTTTCACCTCGTCGTCGGAGCTGAATCGCTTTCCAGCCAAATGTTCTTTTAACCTAGGGAAAGGTTGATAGTCACTGGGCGCCAAGTAAGGACTATAGGGTGGGTGGCTGATTATGTTCCACTGAAACTGTTGCAGGAGAGCAACAGTTTGCCGAGCGATGTGCGGGCGAGCGTCGTCGTGGAGAATGTGTACGACCCTCTTCAACATTCCTCTTCCCCCGTTCAGAATTGCCCATTAGAGATTTTGCAAAGCCTCACAGTACCTGTCACCAGTAATTGTGGTCCCAGCGATTCAGATCCGACGACGAGATGAAAGAAAAACTTCATAACTTTCTGAACAACATGGCGGCGAGCTGGTATGACATGGGCATACAAAAACAGCCACAGCGTCTACAAAAATGCATCGACAGAAATGATGATTATGTCTCAAAATAGCTAAATGTTCAAGCTGTAAACTGATGTAAATCATTGTACAAATAAACAGGTCTATGTACTTATAACAAATATAGGAGACCTTATTTTTGGGATTCCCCTCGTAATTCTGTGAGTATTAACAGTTCCGCTTTACTGTAGTCTATTCACAAATATTGACAACCCCCTTACAAATGAAGGAGGAAGCGAGTATTATATTCAAATTTTCTATAATTTTTGTGTTATACTTTCTGACGTTTTTCACACCCAAGAGTCATCCATTTTGGTTGTATGAAACGAGAAATGAATCTAATCCAAACAGAAATTCTATATACACTATGCAATGCAATGCTAAAGGGTCTCTTATTTGAAACACTATCATTTTTTCCCAGTGTGAAGTAGAACTGTGAAATTTGGCTCGAAGGAGCTTACAACCTTCCTCTGCAAAGTTCAAAAGCGTTGCGCCCTGCGACGATATCCTCCGACTCGGGGATGATTCTGACAGCAAGGTGTCGACACGTGCAGAAGAAAGACCAGTGCTCAGAAGTTCATGTGAGGTGTGAGGTGGGTTAATGACGTCACATTGGCACTAAATTTCACCACACTTCCGCCCAACGCCACGGTGGACGTCTCACAAGGTGCGAAGGTCTCAACCTCCTCCACCCTACCCACATCGCACCCCTTCTCTCGTACCCCTGCGAGGGAGGTCGGAACCGTGACGCAAGAAGAAAGAACAGACACCACATAATCATGTAAGTTATCCGCCTCGATAGGTAATACACCATCTCCACATCTACATCGTACTCCGCGAGTCATCTAATAGTGTGTGGCGGAGGGTACTTTCAGTTCCACTACCCTGTTCACAGTGCGTAGGAAGAATAATCGTCGGTAATCCTCTGTATTGGCTCCAATTTGTCGAATTTTCCCCTCATGGTCAATACGCGAGATGTGTATGGGGGAAGTAATATGTTGTCCGACACCTCCTGAAAAGTGTTGTCCCGAAATTTCAACAGTAAATTTCTCCGGGATAGAGAACACCTCTCTAGTAATGTCTGCCATTGGGGTTTGTTTAGCACCTCAGTAACGCATTCTCACCAGCTAAACGATCCCGAGACGAAATGAGCCGCTCTTCGTTGGATCTTCTCTATCTGCTCTATCAGTCCTACCTGACAGATGAACGATACTAAAGAAATGGGCAAAAAATCGCCTCGTAAGTCACTTCATTCGTGGATGAGTTATATTTCCTTAAGAACCTTCCGATGAATGTGAGTCCGGTATCTGCTTTTCGCATTATCTGCTTTATGTGGTCATTCCACTTAAGGTCGCTCTGGATTTTTAGATTTAGGTATTTTACGGCAGACGCTGTTTCCAGCTGCTTGTCGTCAATAGTGTAGCTGTAAAGTAGTGGATTTCTTTTCCTATGTATGCGCAATACGTTACATTTATTTACGTTCAGGGGCAACTGCCAGAACCTGCACCATTCATCAATTCTCTGCGGGTCGTTCAGCAAATTTCTGGCGTTGCTACTTTGGTGTAAACAACTGTTTCATTTGCGAATAGCCTTAAAGAGCATCCGTCGCCTTCAACTAGATCGTTTATATATATACAGTAAAGAGGGGAGTGATGACCTCAGATGTTAAGTCCCATAGTGCTCAGAGCCATTTTTTATACTGTAAAGAGCAACGGTCCTATCACACTTCCCTGTGGCAATCCAGATAGTGCGCCTGCATATTTCATTCGATCTTCGTGGGAATCTGTAATTAGCTAGCATGCAGGACGTGGACGGGAACTCCGGATAGGTGGCGGTAGGTGGGAATATGATTCGGGAGGGGAGCGTGCCAAGACAGTCAGCCCATTTGCCATAATCACTGTGCCCGGATGTCGTAGTGGTCAACGCAACTGCCTTGTAAGCAAGAAATTCCGGGTTCGAGTCCGCTCTGACACACATTTTCGGCCCAGCTGGTATTAGCAGTTCCTTCCTTTTCTTTCTTTTCTTTCCACCTCCACCTCCCCCTCACACCCCTGCCCCCCCCCCCCCCCCCCTCGCCCATCACACACACACATACGCGCGCGCACACACACACCTTCAGTTACATAATATTTATCGCAGTTGTGGGTTTCGCGTGGTGTCTGTTCTTTTGGACATGTCAGAAAAAACAGACAGTACGCATTCATATAATCATTCACGAATGACTACGTGCCGACGGGATAGGCAGCGTCAGTTCAGTGTCATTCTACAGTGGTATCAGCGCCTGCAGACTCGATGCCAAGTCTGTGGAGTGTCGACACGGTTGCCTTTCCGACACCGGCGCACGCGCATCGGTGAATGCACGCACGTCTGTGCACGGGGGCACTTCTAGAGCACTCGTCACAGGTGCGCGGGTGGCACCGGTACTGGTGGATCTCAGAGGACCCATTTGCGATTTCATCCACTTGATTGTTAATGTCGCACTTTTCGGTGATTATGCCACAGAATTACATGAGCAGGAGGACTAAAAATACAAAAACAACCTTAAGTGCTTCGGATCTCGTGTAAGTAAGCTGTTTAGGTTTTTATGTCTTGAATGAATACAAAGCTATGTAAGTAGACTGTTTAGGTTTTTATGTTGGTAACGCCATGTAGCGCTCTATATGAAAATCACTGGCTGTGCTGTCTGCAGTCTGTGGCTGGTATGCATTGTTGTTTGCCATTGTAGTGTTGGGCAGCTGCATGTTAACAGCGCGTAGCGTTGCGCAGTTGGAGGTGAGCCGCCAGCAGTGGTGGATGTGGGGAGAGAAATGGTAGAGTTTTGAGAGCGGATGATCTGGATGTGTGTCCATCAGAGACAGTAAATTTGTAAGACTGGATGTCACGAACTGATATATATATATATATATATATATATATATATATATATATATATATATATATATATATATATATATATATATACTTTTGAACACTATTAAGGTAAATACATTGTTTGTTCCTTATCAAAATCTTTCATTTGCTAACTATGCCTATCAGTAGTAGGTGCCTTCAGTACTTTGAATCTTTTATTTATGTGGCAGTAGTGGCGCTCACTGTATTGCAGTAATTCGAGTAACGAACATTTTTGTAAGGTAAGTGATTTGTGAAAGGTATAGGATAATGTTAGTCAGGGCCATTCCTTTCCAGGGATTATTGAAAGTCAGATTGCGTTGCGCAAAAAATATTGCGTGTCAGTTTAGTGTTGATCAGAATAGGTAAAGAGCGAATAGTCTGAGTACGTTCAGTTGTGCTCAGCTGTTTGAAAATCAAATAATGTAAGAGGTTTATCAGCACAGTAATTCATTAAGTTTTCTAAGGGGACGTTTCACAAGCTCAAACCGCGTGCCGGCCGAAGTAGCCGAGTGGGTCTAGGCGCTACAGTCTGAAACCGCGCGACCGCTACGGTCGTAGGTTCGAATCCTGCCTCGGGCATGGATGTATGTGATTCCTTGGCTTAGTTAGGTTTTAGTAGTTCTAGGGGACTGATGACCACAGTGCTCCCATAATGCTCAGAGCCATTTGATCCATTTGATTTCAACCCGCGTCGAATGGTTTTGAGTGGTCACACTGGTTCCTCCCTGTACATCTGAGCGATGTCAAGAACCTCGTCCCGCCCTCCATACCCCTTATTGAGGCTTTTTTATGTCTATTCTGAGTGGCAATGTGTCTGAAACGTTGTCCTCGGCCACCTGTAAGAGAACTGCGGGATTTTAGCGTAGAGTGCCGCGGTTCTGGCCTCCATCGCAAATTTGGTACCACTAAGACATCGTTACCCACCTCACACTTCACTTGAACTTCTGAGGTGTTGCCTTATTTTCGCATGTGTGACAACTTGCTGTTTGAAGCGTCATCCCCGCCGCGCGGGATTAGCCGAGAGGTCTAGGGCGCTGCAGTCATGGACTGTGCCTTTGGTCCCGGCGGAGGTTCGAGTCCTCCCTCGGGCATGGGTTGTGTGTTTGTCCTTAGGATAATTTAGGTTAAGTAATGTGTAAGCTGCATCAAGAATAAAAGTACAAAATTATCTATCACCTGGATTTAAAGTTGCAAAATGATTACGCCAAGGATGCAGTCCGTCACCAACACTCTACAAAATATATACAGAAAAAGCTCTGGAAATACTGGAAAAGAAAATGCAAAAACATGGGGATCCTGGGAAATGATATTACAGGATATTCATTGCAATTTGCTGATGACCAAATAATTTTGGCACAAGATAAAGAAGACAAAAAAATACATTACAAGGAAATTAATAGAGGAGTATAAAAAATGGAGGTTTCATATCAATAGGTATAAAACAAAATGTATGGCAATAGCAGACACACATTAAGATTTGACCCCTGAAGAAGGGATGGGAATTATTAGACACACTGAAGAATACAAGCGTCTAGGAGTCAATATCACACAAGATGGACAAAATAACAAGGAAATTAATTCAAGAATAAATGCTGAAAAGTTTACTATTGGAACAGTTAATGGTATTTTATGGAACCAACAGATTAGAAAGGAAACAAAGAGTAAAATTATCAACACAATTATCAAAAATATTATGCATCAGAAGTATGGACAGTGAAATAGCAAATAGAAAAAAGTTTGATAGCAATGGAGATGGACTTTTAAAGGCAGTCCGCAGGCATATCTAGGCAAGAAAGAACCAGAAATGAAGTCATCAGGGATCAAATGGATATAAATTCAATTGCAGATATTATAGAAGAAAAACAACTGTTATGGTATGTAAATACAAATAGAATGTCAAAGGAGAGATTACCACAGAGAATTATGGCATGACGGCCAATAGAAAGAAAGAAAAGGAGGAGACCGCCGAGCACATGGATCCAAGAATTCAGACCTCTATCAGAAGAAGAAATATTGAAGAAGATTTATGGAAAGATAGACAAAAAAGGAGGTTGAAAATCAAATATAATGTGTAATCTTGGGGTACCGGAAAGTGTAAAACGTTACATTGTGAAACCGCATGATAATAGTTGAAACATTTATTACTTAATGCAACATATTTAACTGACTGCAACTTTCGTTCAGAGGTGTACATTTGACGGTTTATGTGAAAGAGGCAGTAAGTACAGGGGACTGAACAGTTTGCGAGGCGATTGAAGAGGAAATCGATCAGATAGTTGGAAGATGAAGCTTGTGCATTATTATAAAAAGTAATAATATCCTGCCGGCTCGGGTGAGATGGAAACGGGAACCACTAGTGTCCAAAGAGACGAAGAAGCGAAGATTTGGGTTAAATTCCTTCTGGCGTTGGCTTCATTAGAACAGAAGTATAAGCTGGTGTTGATTTCAACCCACCGAATCCGAGTTCAGTGCCGGGGTACTATATCGGTACCGGAAATCTACCTACAGGAGATACCCGTGTGGTAGTGTTGTCAACTCATTTTCAATCATGTTGCTACACGACATGGGAGAACCCAGCGTTCACCTTCAAAGTCCCTACTGACGCAAGAAAACTCTAGGCTGATGACAAAAAAAGAGCTAATCACGCATTGAGTAGTAACATCATCCTTTTATTAACAATTTTCTACACTGAACGGTCACTGTTTTCCAATAAAATGTCTAAACATTCATGGTGGTGTCTGTCTGTTCTATATCGTGTCTCCCTACCACTTTCGCGCAACGACGCTCTGAGCGTGTTTTTTTTAGAGAATTAACTAGTTTGAACCTGGGACCTGTTGCTGGTAAGGAGACGCCAGACCACACATGACATGTAGAATTCAGAAGAGTTCAGTGAGACTAGCGATGATGTAACCAAAAACTAAATGATCTCAGCGTCAGCTCCACTGCACTCCCTGTAAAAGAATCTTAATACTAACTAAATTTAGTGGAAAGGGTTCAAGGCTTTCCTATTTTTAGTTAGCTGGTAAAATAACGTCGAAAAAGCAGTTAAATTTACCATTGGAAGTTTTATTCTACTCACAAAACATCGTTTAAAATTGCACTATTGATAAAAGGAAATGTTTTAATACAGGATGGTAAAAACCAACTGCGTTCAACAAAAATGTGAACGAATATTCCCTGAATGGGTTTCCAAGTTCTACAATCGATCGAAGGATGACCTATGCCATATCACATCTATAATCTAGGTTTAATTTAAGTTTCACAAAAGAGAAAACTATCAAAATGGTCTACAGTGACCCTCAATTATCTTTAATTACCTATTTAACTTGTCGTAAATTACAGTGGCTGATGTGGCTTCTCAATAACTATATAAAAGAAAAATCATCGCGTTTCAGATTTTTACTTCAAGTGGCAAATGTGAACACCATGAGTTTTAATTAACGATCGACACTAGTATTACGCAAAAAGGGGGTGAAACAGATGAGACTTCTGCAGTTCTGAGTGAAGCCTTATGCGCTCAAAAATGCTGCATCGCGTGCGTTCATTACCTTGTCGGTGTTTAGGCAGCGTCAGGGCGGCAGCGGCCGGCGCAGCAGCCATCCAGCTCGCCGTCTCGCAACCAACTCTCTACCTTCTTCTTACTACAATTTACCGAAGTTAGTTAAAAAAAACTATCTGGCTATGTTTTCATCTGACCAATCAGGGTCTCAATGTTAACCTTAAGCTCCGCCTACAAAAATTCTGTCTATCCAATGAGAAACGTTATACTTTTCGTGGTGGGGCAATGTTTTTAAAGTTTGCAACGTAACAGAGACGCAAAAAAGTCTCACGCTAAGACGTGCGGGTGGTGTGGTCCTTTTAGCGTTATCGTGAGATCTATACTGTTCTTCTGGAGGGCTCTATCTTTTAACATGGGCTGGAGGATTGTCCTAATGTAACAGACACGCGAAAAGTCTCACGCTAAAACTTGCGGGTGGTAGTGGCCCTTTTTGTGTTATCGTAAGCTCTATACTGCTTTTCTGGAGGGCTCTAGCTTTTAACATGGGCTGGGGGTTGTCATTGACGTACCTGAGACGCGAAAAAATCCTCACGCTAAAACGTGCGGGTTGTGTAGTCGTAAAGGTAGGCAGGGGGCGTGGGTGTCCACTCCGTCCGTTATCGTAGGGCCTTCTAGCTTAACACGGTTCTGCTCTCGGATTCTGTCCTCGTTTCTCCCCTCGGAACTGCGTCTGCCTCATGGTGGGAAGGTACGACATGCATTTAGGCATTCTTGTGTTACTCTGTGGTATTCCATTTGCTCGTATTACTTTGGTTAATTTAATGTCACGATTTATTCGGAGCTATGTGACATACTACTGGATTTGCTTATCATGTCAGGGTTTTCATGTAAGGTGTTGGATTTGCCTGACACCTTACATATCACCACCCTTCGAACTTAATTTTTGCACTGAATTTAGGCAATGATTGAATCGTTGTCTAAGTCAGTCAAAAATTTTCTAATTTATCTAAATTTTGTTGCGCACTGTTCAGCCAATTATTCAGTTCTATGCTAGTTTGTATTACTAATTTATATTTTTATATTCTTCCACACAATAATTAAAAATGACAAGAGAAGAATATTTTTATACTATTATTAATTTTTAATTATTATCTTTCTTTATTTACGTGTGAAGTTTGTTTCTTAAGAAGTTTGTTATCGAAAGTGAGGAGTCTTTCACATCGATTTTCTTAGAAATATTGTTTTTATAAATGTAGTTATTAAGTAAAATCTATTCCTAACACATTTTCTAAATATCATGTGCAAGTAAAAATGTTTTTGTTTCTAGACACACATTTCAACATTGTTACCCTAACAAATCAGAATTATTTCCTAGAATTGCTTTGACAAAGAAATATACATACACAAGTATTGAGATATTATCCTAACAAATTTTACAATAGCTAAAAAAAATTGCTTTGACAAAGAAATATACATACACACGTATTGAGGTATTATCCTAATAAATGGTACAAATGTTAAAGAAAGGGAAAACATCCAACAAGATATATTTTTATTCTTTGTTTTTATAAGGAGAAAATAAGTAAAATATAGTTATTCTTTTATTTTTATGAGGAGAAAATAAGTGGTATATAGTTTCTTTATATACTGTCCATTTCAGAACTAAGACTTGTTTTTATCGATAGTCTATCTTTTACTTAAGTCCATAGGCAATGACTGTTATTTTGTAGTTTATTAGCTGTCTGGTGTGCTTAACTTATTTAGTTTTTCACACGTTTCTTTTGCACAATTCCTATATCACATAATTTGATTTCACGAATTCACCCAATCCTATGAATATTCAAGCATGACGTTGGCGAATGTTTTTGAACGAAGGTGATGGACTTGAGCGAGATGGATGTGGGCAAGAATTTGATGTACAGCTTCGTTCATCGTTCCTGGTTAGCTTTGCAAGTGTGTGTTGCTGTTGTGGCGGTCCCATAATGGAATGGAGCTGTGAGTGCAGAATCTCGTGGTTTACTGGCTTTGTATGCGTGAAAGTCATCGTTATGTGTCGCTGAAAGCGGTTGTTTTTCGTTGTAATACTTCGCAGACGACTAGTTTACAATAGCATAGGGATTTGGGAAGGTATGTCGTCTATTCTTCACCCATCTTCTTTCTTGGTCTCAATCTTGCGAATCTTCAACTTCTGTTCTTCCTGCTTTTTCTCTGCTTCTTACTTGATTCTTGGTTCTTCTCTGGGCAGGATATGGAAATATTTATTGATAACTAGTCGCTTTGAAGTTCTCCTCCTAGTAATAGTTTGATAAATTATTTGGGTGTGTCATTTTTACTTTGTGGAAGTTCTTCTTCAGTTTCGTGCATCAGCGTGCTGTTTAATATCAGTAGTGTGATTTTTACGCATATTTTTTGCCAGCGGTGGCTTGCCCAAGCGGTCTTCTCGTCGGGCCGTTTTTTGCTCGCTCCGCTGAGTCGGGGGTCGGAGACCCTTGCGGCGTTCGCCGTCCCAGCGCCGTCCCGCCGCGTCTCAGCAGGGGTCTGTCACTGTGCGGCTCGGTGTTCCCTCCGAGCAGGGTTCCTCCTAGCGGGCATATTTATTGCCCACTTTCTATACAAGGGCCTTTCGCTGTCCTTTCCCTTCTCCTGACGCTCCTGCTATGTAGGAATCGTGTCTTGCTAATTACGTCCTTTTCTTTCTTGATACATCTCGCGTTGCAGCTTGTGGGTCGTTGCATCTCTTCCTTGCTGGAGTTTTTACAATAGTTCTTACAAAAAGTTTTACTTATAATCATCTAACATATATCTAGTACCTACTTGTTATACGCCTTCTTAAAAAGCTTTACAAATCTTGACGCCCTTTCCATATAGCAATTCTAAGATATTTGGAATTTTAACGTCTACTCAAGAATCCTCAAATTCGTTTTTTATTTTTGTGTAGTGTCGTGGTGTATAGCATTTTAGTATTTCATGCCGTTAGACTATCTACGCTTTATCCTTTCACCTTAAGCTATGGTACTATTGGTGTTATTATTGAAACTACTTTCTTTTTCCCACCTTCCTCTCTTTTCATTTTTCTTTCTCCTGACGATCTTATCTGCAACATAATCTTGAAATATTGTGCTGATTATTTACCAGTAATAAAATTAATCTTCAAACTTGTACTGAAAGTGTTTAATACTACCAGCCTTCGGTAAAAATACCTCTGCTTTATCTTGTAAAATACCCTCTAATTCTGTTTTACTGTGTTCCGAAATACCTTGAACTTCTTGTAATTTTTCGTCGATTTCTTCATGGACTTCTAACATGAGTTGAGGCGATTCCCCCTTTTGTGCATACCATTCTAATTCTTCATTCTCATTATCTCGCATCATTCTTAATTGTTTGTTTATAACTGGTACTTCTTCTAATTTTAGCTTTTGCTCAAAGAGAAGTATGATATTCCCGAATGTTACGCTACCTTTCCCCATATCTATTATCGCTCGTCTCTCATTTAAAAAATCTGCACTTATAATTAAATCTAAAGTTAGTTTAGGTATAATCACGAAGTTGGCTTCGATCTTTTGACCTTGGCACGAAAGAGTTAACCTTGTTTGTCTCGTAACTTCCGCAGCATTGTTTCTAATAGGACCTCTTACTTTAATCTTACGTGTTTTCAGAATTGGCAATTCCTCATTGGCATTACACTGCATGAATAAATTTTCTGAGATCGCAGTCAGTTCACTTTCGCTATCAATTACAATATTGACTGGGATATGCTTTACCATGGCCTTCACAATTGGTTGAATTTGAAAGGGTTGGTTCTGTTCTTCTTCCTCTTGCATCAACGAATCCTCCACTGAATCATACATGAGTCTTTTTAGGAATTTACCTTGTGAATTAGAACTTTCTGTAGGATAAGCTTCGACTGCTACTTCTCTCTCTTTTATTTCCTCTTCTCTATTTCTTCCTTCATTTACGCTTTCTTCTATATCCTCTACTTTTTCCTCATCCTCATCTATCTTCTTCTTCTTCGTCGCTACTTCCACATAATCGCATCTAAATGCACTAATTATCGCTTCATAACTTCCTTCATTTTATACATTGGGTTGTGTGCCCACTTGTAACTTATTTTCAACTTCTGTCGACTGTGCATTATCCTCATTGAATTCGCTTTCCATGGTTTCCATCTCAAATAGCTCTGCAATACTCATCACTTCGTCCTTTCCTCCTACATTCGCTGTGCATGCCTCTGGTAATTCATCTTCCTCGTCAGTATTCTCCCAATTAATTTCGTCCCAACACGATATTGTTATTTTCTTGTCTTCGTTTTCATTTGGGCCCTGCGGATTTGTTTCTTCTTTCTTCTCTTCTCGTGATAAGATTTTTACTTCTCTGTTCAAGGTGTAGCAATTGTCCTGGGTCGGTGCGTCATTCTCTTTGGCATCGGCACTTAGCTGTCAATTCGAACGTTTATAGGGGTTTGGTGGTCTTAGTTCCACCTCTTCTATCTGTATTCGCTTTTCTTGTTCAGCTTGTTGATAGTGGTTTCTTTGTTGATAATTTGTCGGTCTATTGGTTCTCCAGTACCCGTTCTGGTTGTCGTTATTCCCTCTATAATAGCTGTTGCCGTTCTTGGATGAATTATAATTATTGCCATATTCTCTTCTAAATCCATAACTGGTTCTTTGTTGAAATCTATTGTCGTTTCTTGGTGCGAAATTATCACGTGGTTCGTAATTATTGTTTCTTCGTATTGTGTCTTGTGGATTCCACTGCTTTTTGCCTTCGTTTTCACGTGCGCTTCGTCTTTTTCTTGTGTCATCTTCCGAAAATATGAACTCTAGTTCCCTTAGAATGCCTTTAAATGCATCGACGTCATTGCCTCCGCGACCTACTAATGATTGCTGGTATTTCAATGGTAGCTTCATCGCGCATAATTTAATCAACTCTCCGTCACTGTATGGTACATCTAAGCACTGATTTTTGTTTGCCATTACTTCGAAAAATTTCACGGGACTCTTCTCTCCTGAATTTTCAAAATATGGGTTCTGTAATAATTCGTACTTCACTCTGTTCTGTGCTTCGCTGGACCAATATCGTGAGAGAACTTCTCTCTGAAATCTTCGTACGATCGGCATGTTGCTGCAACATTCTGCATGGTTTCTGCGACTGTTCCTGACATGTGTGCACATATAAAGTCTAATTTGTTTGCTAGCGTCCAGTGTTCTGGTAATCCTACTCGGAATTGATCAATAAAAGTTCGTGGATATAATGAGTTTCCTTCTCGAAAGTGTTGAAATTTTCTGACTGTGAGGAAATGATCGTTGTCGTACTTCGTCATAGTTCCATATGAAGTTCGCGATTCTTCGTCACTTTTGTTTCTGATCATTTCTCCCGTCGTTCTTTCCGGTTGTGGTAGATCCATTGGATATTGTCCACTGTAACTTTCGCGTACCCGCGGTGCAGGCTGTCTGATTTCACGTATGTTACTTCCGCCTGTGATTGGAATCGCAAATGCGTAATATCTTCTTTAATTTCTTGTTTTTCCGGTGCTGTTGCAGATACGGATGTAGTTGCAGATTCTGTGCTTGTTCAATCCTGTTCACTACCCTCTTCAATGGTTTGCAGCAACTCTGCTCGCAATTTCTGAAATTGTCGCTTCGTTTGCGCTTCTATTTTCACTATGCGGTTATCATATCTTTTCAGCGCTGCTTTTGTGATACGTTTGAGTAACACACTGTTTTCAACAATTTCACGCGCTGTACCAGATGCTTGTCTAGTAATTACTTTTATGTGTTTCTTTAGTTTCTTGACTTCTCCCTGGGTGTTGTTACGTAATGTTTTGATCTCGTCCTGAATGTCATTACGCAATGTTTGTACGTCCGCTTGTACCTTGTCAATGTCTGTTCTCAATTGATTGTGACCTGTTATTAAGTTTCCTATCACTTCTCGAGATTCTTTTGCCTCGTCTTCAATACGACTTAGGTGTAACTGATTATTTTTGTTTTGTTCTTTAATCTCACGCATTTCCCTCGTGGTTTCTGCATTCTGAATTTGAATTTGGTTCGCTATGTCTTTAATTTGCCTTGTCATGGTTTCCGTAATTTGTTGTAATAATTCTGCCAGATTGGTGGGTCCTATTGTCTTTTCTTCCGACGTCCTACGTTCTGTGTTTTCGCCTAAGTATTGGTTCGCAACCGATTGCATTGAACTGTGCTGTGACACGTTTCTGCTCGCATTCTTTGTACTCTGTGCTGAGGGAGCTCTGATTACTTGTACTATGGGTTCTACATATTCAAGACGCAAGTTAGAATCCTCATCGACTGCCTCTCTACTTTCCTGCTCCTCTGTCGTATGCTGACTTATGTTTTCTGTGCCTTGGCGTACATTATCCTCGTTATGGTGCGTTATCTGTCCTATTTCTCGCGATACTGCATCGTCTGTTGTACTGTCCTCTATTCTCTGTCCATTTTCATGCTGGGTCTCTACCTCAATTCTGTAAAGGTCACTATCTGCCATTGTTAAACTTTCCGAATCCCTTATTTTCTGTTTTAAAAGCAAATCACACGCCCTACTTCGCGTCAAAATGCGCTCATACGATCTCACGCGTTTCATAAACTTTTTGTTCACACGACTTGACACTACCACGACTGACAATCCATTCACTTACTTGTTGGGTCAGAACCAACTTGTCAACGGTGTATCCGCCAACTGTGTGCTTGCATTGGAGAGAAAACTGAATTCTAACAATTTTCAAAACTCACAACTTAATTATGCTATTGCCACTGGTAGAATGTCTTTCTTGAATACTTTCTTACTATTTATCGCTGCAGCTACTGTTTTCGACTATGTATAAGATTAGGAAACAAAATTTTTTTTTAAATCTTTCAACAAGATATTTTTCTGACCTAGTTAGGAATGTGGTCGACCTTCAATCATGATATTTTACCATCCTGGCAGGGTCGCCATTTTCTAAACATTCATGGTGGTGTCCGTTTGTTCTATATCGTGTCTCCCTACCACTTTCGCGCAACGACGCTCTGAGCGTGTTTTTTAGGGAATTAACTAGTTTGAACCTGGGACCTGTTGCTGGTAAGGAGACGCCAGACCACACATGACATGTAGAATTCAGAAGAGTTCAGTGAGACTAGCGATGATGTAACCAAATACTAAATGATCTCAGCGTCAGCTCCACTGCACTCCCTGTAAAAGAATCTTAATACTAACTAAATTTAGTGGAAAGGGTTCAAGGCTTTCCTATTTTTAGTTAGCTGGTAAAATAACGTCGAAAAAGCAGTTAAATTTACCATTGGAAGTTTTATTCTACTCACAAAACATCGTTTAAAATTGCACTATTGATAAAAGGAAATGTTTTAATACAGGATGGTAAAAACCAACTGCGTTCAACAAAAATGTGAACGAATGTTCCCTGAATGGGTTTCCAAGTTCTACAATCGATCGAAGGATGACCTATGCCATATCACATCTATAATCTAGGTTTAATTTAAGTTTCACAAAAGAGAAAACTATCAAAATGGTCTACAGTGACCCTCAATTATCTTTAATTACCTATTTAACTTGTCGTAAATTACAGTGGCTGATGTGGCTTCTCAATAACTATATAAAAGAAAAATCATCGCGTTTCAGATTTTTACTTCAAGTGGCAAATGTGAACACCATGAGTTTTAATTAACGATCGACACTAGTATTACGCAAAAAGGGGGTGAAACAGATGAGACTTCTGCAGTTCTGAGTGAAGCCTTATGCGCTCAAAAATGCTGCATCGCGTGCGTTCATTACCTTGTCGGTGTTTAGGCAGCGTCAGGGCGGCAGCGGCCGGCGCAGCAGCCATCCAGCTCGCCGTCTCGCAACCAACTCTCTACCTTCTTCTTACTACAATTTACCGAAGTTAGTTAAAAAAAAAACTATCTGGCTATGTTTTCATCTGACCAATCAGGGTCTCAATGTTAACCTTAAGCTCCGCCTACAAAAATTCTGTCTATCCAATGAGAAACGTTATACTTTTCGTGGTGGGGCAATGTTCTTAAAGTTTGCAACGTAACAGAGACGCAAAAAAGTCTCACGCTAAAACGTGCGGGTGGTGTGGTCCTTTTAGCGTTATCGTGAGATCTATACTGTTCTTCTGGAGGGCTCTATCTTTTAACATGGGCTGGAGGATTGTCCTAATGTAACAGACACGCGAAAAAGTCTCACGCTAAAACTTGCGGGTGGTAGTGGCCCTTTTTGTGTTATCGTAAGATCTATACTGCTTTTCTGGAGGGCTCTAGCTTTTAACATGGGCTGGGGGTTGTCCTTGACATACCTGAGACGCGAAAAAGCCTAACGCTAAAACGTGCGGGTTGTATAGTTGTACAGGTAGGCTCGCAGCGTGGGTGCCCAGCCCCTCTCTTTCCTAGCTTAACACGGTTCTGCTCTCGGCTTCTGTCCTCGTTTCTCCCCTCGGAACTGCGTCTGCCTCACGGTGGGAAGGTACGACATGCACTTAGGCATTCTTGTGTTACTCTGTGGTATTCCATTTGCTCACTCGTTATTCGTATTACTTTGGTTAATTTAATGTCACGATTTATTTGGAGCTATGTGACATACTACTGGATTTGCTTATCATGTCAGGGTTTTCATGTAAGGTGTTGGATTTGCCTGACACCTTACAAATGTACACAATGGTAATTGGGAGCTAGCTCCTGTTAGTGTTTTGGGGAATTTTAGAATCGACGAAAAAGTCTTTTGTGAGCTTATCTATATGATCCATTGACGACAAGGATACCCAGTGCTCAACAAATGCTGTCGCCAATCTTATTTCAGCAGCTTTCGCGTCCTCTTTGAACTTAAGACTTGCGATGCTTGCAGTAGATTGAAGCACACACGATGAAAGCACTAATGGTTTTACAAATTGTGACATTAGACTTGTGTGCAAATAGTGATTTGTGTTTTTCAGTAGTTCGCGTCTTCCAGCGCACAAACTACTGTCACACGCCCTTCAATGTGTACAATAATTGTCTTTAGCACAACAACTCTTTAAACTGTTCTTCCTCTTGACATGCTTCCCTAAATTTCTGTTTTCTGCTTTGACTGTCACTGTTTTGTAACTCTCTGTTTTTCGGTGTCGAAGCCATAATAAAAAATGCTATTATTAGAGTTACACACTCCAGAAAACGGAACTTTCGGCTAATGTAACTGAATATCTACGCGAGGTCTTTACCCTTTATTTATTTTATTTATATTGAAGCATGTGGATGCACACGAAAGACAAAATACAACCACCGCAGCGAAAGTTAAGAATGTAGCTGTGGAAGAAAGAGTGGTGCAGAAATCACAGTAGACGGACTACAAGTTGCCTGATGGGCCCCTGGTTTCGGTCGTGCCGGCCGTTGTGACCGAGCGGTTCTAGGCGCTTCAGTCCGGAACTGCGCTGCTGCTACGGTCGCAGGTTCGAGTCCTGTCTCGGACATGGGTGTGTATGATGTCCTTAGGTTAGTTAGGTTTAAGTAGTTCTACGTTCTAGGGGACTGATGACCTCAGATGTTAAGTCCCATAGTGCTCAGAGCCATTTGAACCATTTGAACCTAAGCCAAACCAGAACGAGCAACCTTCTAAAGTGTACATCAACTTGAAGGGGATATAATGACAGCCAAACGATTGCCCGTCATTAACTAATCCCTGCACTTGCTCTCTTCCATATTCCCATCTAATTACTAATTATAATAAATTCTATTCTAGTGCTCACCGGATATTAACTTAGCTGTTTTCGTAATCACCAAGGCATAGTGAATTAAGGTTTCGAACCAGAAACGGTAAAAACGCAACCCTCTGTCTATTAAGACCATTTTTTCACACTAACGTGCAGATATATAACGTGCTCAGAGCCATTGAATCATCTTTTGTTTCGGTCGTCACGTTCGCAGCATTTCGCGATGATTGTCTTTGATTCACGATTGTTGCCAGCGCCAGGGTTTCTTCAATACCGGACATTTTCCTTCTTATCATTACGTTGTACTGCAGTAACTATAATTTCCGTCCTTTGATAGAGTTAAGTACTGCATTTCAAGATGATTGTGCAGTAATGTGCACTGCCGAATCTGTATTGCTTCCGAGCGAAATTTGTACTAGCCGGCCGGGGTGGCCGAGCGGTTCTAGGCGCTACAGTCTGCAACCGCGAGACCGCTACGGTCGCAGGTTCGAATCCTGCCTCGGGCATGGTTGTTTGTGATGTCCTTAGGTTAGTTAGGTTTAAGTAGTTCAAAGTTCTAGGGGACTGATGACCTCAGAAGTTAAGTCTCATAGTGCTCAGAGCCATTTGAGCAATTTTTTGAACTTCGTACTTTAGGAGGCAGCAGTTCATAGCCACGACGAGCACTAAACAACAAACACGTCAGTATTTCCCCTGACACGTACCCTCTCCACAGAGCGACTAACATAGTTTCCTTCTGCAACTTGTTTCGCCACTGCGGTAGCACCTTGTACATCAATTTTCCGTACGCATAGGTGACATAAGTATACCATGACTAAAATTCGTGCCGTTTGGCAACTTGTTCTTTTTCAATTTTTTATTTTGTAATTTTTCTTTCTTGGATAAAAATGGTTCAGTTGGCTGTGAGCACTATGGGACTCAACATCTGAGGTCATCAGTCCCCTAGACTTAGAACTACTTAAACCTAAATGACCTAAGGACATCACACACATCCATGCCTGAGGCAGGATTCGAACCTGCGACCGTAGCAGTCGCGCGGCTGCAGACTGGATCGCATAGAACTGCTCGGCAGGCTTGGATAAAAGATCCGAAAATTATAAGAAAGAGCCAAAAGTCCCCACTGCAGACTCCTAACTAAGGTACGAGCATAGGGGATTGGTTCCCAAGTATGCAAGTTGCTCGAAGACTTCTTAAGAACCCAGTACGTTGTCCTCGATGGTGAGTGTTCATCAGAGGTGAGGATATCATCTGAAGTGCCCCAGGGAAGTGTGGTAGGTCCGCTGTTGTTTTCTATCTACAGCAATGATCTTTTGGATAGGGTGGATAGCAATGTGCGGCTGTTTGCTCATGATGCTGTGGTGTACTGGAAGGTGGCGTCGTTGAGTGACTGTAGGAGGATACAAGATGACTTGGACAGGATTTGTGATTGGTGTAAAGAATGGGAGCTAACTCTAAATATAGATAAATGTTAATTAATTCAGATGAATAGGAAAAAGAATCCTGTAGCGTTTGAATACTCCATTAGTAATGTAGTGCCTGACAACTGTCACGTCGATTACATATTTGGGCGCAACACTGCAGAGCGATATGAAGTGGGACAAGCAAGTAATGGCAGTTGTGGCTAAGGCGGATAGTCGTCTTCGGTTAGTTGGAGGAATTTTGGGAAGATGTGGTTCATCTGTGAAGGAGACCGCTTATAAAACACTAATACGACCTATTCTTGAGTACTGCTCGAGCGTTTGGGATCCCTATCAGGTCGGATTGAGGAAGGACATAGAAACAATTGAGAGGCGGGCTGCTAGATTTGTTACTGGTAGGTTTGATCATCACACGAGTGTTACGGAAATGCTTCAGGAACTCGGATGAGAGTCTCTAGAGGAAAGGAGCCGTACTTTTCGTGAATCTCTACTGAGGAAATTTAGGGAACCAGCATTTGAGGATGATTGCAGTACAATATTACTATCGCCAACTTACATTTCACAGAAAGACCACAAAGATAAGAGAGTATAGGGCTCGTACAGAGGCATATAGGCAGTCATTTTTCCCTCGTTCTGTTTGGGAGTGGAACAGGGAGAAAGATGCTAGTTGTAGTACGAGGTACCCTCCGCCACGCACAGTATGGTGGATTGCGGAGTATGTATGTAGATGTAGATGTACGCGTAGGTACATCAAGTCCCTGCAGTTGGCAAACACTCGGTGCGGCTACTCTGGAACGTAACGCCTGTTGTAATTCCGTGTGGCGCCAGCCCAGCCGGTGGTCCAGCGGCAGCGAACGCAGTTGCTGGACGGACGGGGCTTCCCCGGAGCGACGTCAGTGCCGCCTGCAGACCGCCACTCGTTAATTAGCGGGCCATTAATAGCGAATCAGCGAGCCGCGCGCCGCCTGTCGCTGACACGCGTCCCGTTAGCCGGCTCAGTTGCGCTAGATGACGCGTGGCGGCGCTGCCATCACTCACAGCCCTTCCCGCCGCGTTACAACGCGAGGGGAGCGGCGCCCGCCGCCGAATCGACGCTCCCCCGTTTGTGGACCGGCTGACTGGCCTGTCACAATGGTCGCTTGCAAAACTCGTGCGTTACAATACAGGCGCTCTTCTCGCTGAGAAAAGTTCGTGTTGTCCTGACAGGAAATGTGGCCCTCCAACCATGATTTCGTGTACCATGCTGATATTTGCCGTGGTGCAAGGAGTAGCGGCAAGTGTTACGTAGTACACAATGTCACTTGCACAGTCAGATTTAAAATCTAAGATTACTGACATTAATCTACAAACCTGCTCTTTTATATAATTCGAAATATTCTTTACCCTAAAATGCAGGGTGCGATATTCGTTGTGTGTTTTATTGAAGGGGCAAGATCTCAGGAGAACAATAGACGAGCTGATAGCGAGACAGAGGAAGTCCCAAATGGGAATATACGACAGACGGTTTTCAGTTCCAGCATTTGTTTCACAAGCAAGAGAAATGTCCGTAAAGCCTTGATAAGAACCACCGGTGAGAACTATTTTTAGTTCATGTCTAGGATAACATGCCCCAGGTCAAAATATGAAAGTCTAGTATAATTACGTCAGTCTTCCTGAATATACAGCGTGGTCCATTGATAGTGACCGGGCCAAGTATCTCACGAAATAAGCTTCAATAATCGTTCAAATGGCTCTGAGCACTATGGGACTTAATTTCTGAGGTCATCAGTCCCCTAGAACTTAGAACTACTTAAACCTAACTTACCTAAGGACATCACACACATGCATGCCCGAGGCAGGAATCGAACCTGCGACCGTAGCGGTCGCGCGGTTCCAGACTGTGGCGCCTAGAACCGCTCAGCCACTCCGGCCGGCAAATAAGCATGAAACGAAAAAACTACAAAGAAGGAAACTCGTCTAGCTTGAAGGGGGAAACCAGATGGCGCTATGGTTGGCCCACTAGATGGCACTGCCATAGGACAAACGGATATCGACTGCGTTTTTTAAAATAGGAACCCCCATTTCTTATTACATATTTGTGTAGTACGTAAAGAAATTAGAATGTTTTAGTTGGACCACTTTTTTTGCTTTGTGATAGATGGCGCTGTAATAGTCACAAACGGATAAGTACGTGGTATCACGTAACATTCCGCTAGTGCGGACGGTAACTGCTTAGTGATACGTTACCCGCCTTAAAATGGACCTTTTACCAATTGCGGAAAAGGTCGGTATCGTGTGGATGTATGGCTATTGTCATCACAATGCCCAACGGGCGTGTGCTATGTATGCTGCTCGGTATCCTGGACGACATCATCCAAGTGTCCGGACCGTTCGCCAGATATTTACATTATTTAAGGAAACAGGAAGTGTTCAGCTACATGTGAAACGTCAACCACCACCTGCAACAAACGATGATGCCCAAGTAGGTGTTTTAGCTGCTGTCGCGGCTAATTCGCACATCAGTAGCAGACAAATTGTGCGAGCAACGGGAATCTCAAAAACGTCGGTGTTGAGAATGCTACATCAACATCGATTGCACCCGTACCATATTTCTATGCACCAGGAATTGCATGGCGACGACTTTGAGCGTCGTGTACAGTTCTGCCACTGGGCAGAAGAGAAATTACGGGACGATGACAGATATTTTGCACACGTTCTATGTAGCAACAAAGTGTCATTCACCAACAGCGGTAACGTAAACCGGCATAATATGCACTATTGGGCAACGAAAAATCCACGATGGCTGCGACAAGTGGAACATCGGCGACTTTGGCGGGTTAATGTATGGTGCGGCATTATGGGAGGAAGGATAACTGGCCCCCATTTTATCGATGGCAATCTAAATAGTGCAATGTATGCTGATTTTCTACGTAATGTTCTAGCGATGTTACTACAAGATGTTTCACTGCATGACAGAATGGCGATGTTCTTCCAACATGGTGGATGTCTGGCACATAGCTCGCGTGCGGTTGAGCGGTATTGAATAGTATGTTTCATGACAGGTGGATTGGTCGTCAAAGCACCATACAATGGCCCGCACGTTCACCGGATCTGACGTCCTCGGATTTCTTTCTGGGAAAGTTGAACGATATTTGCTATCGTGATCCACCGACAACGCGTGAGAATATGCGTCAGCGAATTGTCAATGCATGTGCGGAAAGCGACCTACTGGCTGTTGACAGTAATGTCGTTGCACGTAGTCCCAAATGCATTGAAGTGCATAATTTTGAGCATTTATTGCATTACTGTGGTATTTTCAGGTAATCACGCTGTAACAGCATGAGTTCTCAGAAATGATAACTTCACAAAGGTACATGTATCACATTTGGAACAACCGAAATAAAATGTTCAAACGTACCTACGTTCTGTACTTTAATTTTAAAAACCTACCTGTTACCAAGTATTCGTCTAAAATTGTGATCCATATGTTTGTGACTATTACAGCGCCATCTATCACAAAGCGAAAAAAGTGGTCCAACTAAAACATTCATATTTCTTTACGTACTACAAGTATATGTAATAAAAAAGGGGTTTCCTATTGAAAAAAACGCAGTTTGTATCCGTTTTACCTATGGCAGCGCCATCTAGCGGGCCAACCATAGCGCCATCTGGTTTTCCCCTTGAAGCTAGACAAGTTTCGTTCTTCGTAGTTTTTTCGTTTGACGCTTATTTCGTAAGACGTTTGGCCCGGTCACGATCAATGGACCACCCTGTATTTGTTTAAAACATAAAGTGCTATAGCAATAACAGACCGTATACACTAAGGCACTTAGGTGAGAAAAGTTACGGGACACCTCCTAATATCGTGCCGCAACCGCTTTTGCAAGATATAATGCACCAACTCGACGCGTCATGGACTGAACAAGTCGTTGGAAATCCCCCGCAGAAATATTGATCCATGCTGCTGCCACTGTAGCCATCGGTATTTGCGAAAATGTTGCTGGTGCACAAAGTAACCTCTTGATTATGTCCAGCCGGCCAGGGTGGCCGAGCGGTTCTAGGCGCCTCAGTCTTGAACCATGCGACCGCTACGGTCGCACGATCGAATCCTGCCTGGAGAATGGATGATCGTGTGTTGCCTTAGGTTAGTTAGGTCTAAGTAATTCTAAGTTCTAAGGGACTTGTGACCTTCGATGTTAAGTCCATAGTGCTCAGAGCCATTTGAACCATTTTTTGATTATAACCCATAAATATTCGATGGGATTCAAGTCGGGCGATCTGAGTGACCAAATCATTCCCTCGAACTGTCCAGAATGTCCCGCAAACGAGTCGCGAACAACTGTGGCCCGTTAACATGGCGCATTGTCATCCATAAAAATTCCATCTCTGTTTGGGAAGTCTATGAATGGCTACGAATGTTCTCCTAGTAGCCGAACAAACCCATTTCCAGTCATTGATCCATGTAAAAACGGCCCACATCGTTACGGAGCTTCGGCGATACCTTGTCGACAGCTTGGGTCCATGGCTTTGTGGGGTCTACCATTAGCTGCAACTAACAGAAATCGTGAGGCATCTGACAAAGCCACGGACCTCCAGTCCAACCGATATGGTCACGGTCCCAAGATGCGACGTCGTGCTATTAGCAATGGCACTCGCATCGGCCGTCTGCTGACATAGCCCATTAACGCAAAATTCGCCTCGCTGCCTTAACGGATATTTTCGGCGTACGTCCCACATTGATATCCGCTGTTAGTTCACCCAGTGTCACATGTATTTTAGCACTGACAACTCTACAAAAACGCCGCTGCTCTCGGTCGTTAAATGGAGACCGTCGGCCGCGGTGTTGTCCATGGTGAGGCATAATGAATGCCTAAAATATAGTATCCTCGGCACACTCTTGACACTGTGAATCTCGGAGTATTGAATTCCCTAACGATTTCCGAAACGGAATTTCTCCTGGGTCTGGCTCCAGTTACCGTTCCGCTTTCAAACTCTTTTAATTCCCGTTGTGCCACAGTAATCACATCGGGAACCTTTCCACATGAACCATCTCAGTACAAATGACAGCTGTGCCAATGCACTGCCCTTTTATACCTCGTGTACGGAATACTACCGCCATCTGTATATGTGCATCTCGCTGTCCCACGACCTTTGCCGCCTCAGTGTACTTCAAGCACTATCCAATATCACTTTCATAGCGCTTAAACACAACAGAAATAAACGAAAAAGAAACAGACTGGGAGAAAAAGATCTGCGTATGATGTTCCAGATGAAGTGGAAGTCGAAAATTTCGTTTAAATGCTTAAGGGTTACGGCGAAATACACTACTGGCCATTAAAATTGCTACACCAAGAAGAAATGCAGATGATAAACGGGTATTCATTGGACAGTTATATTATACTAGAACTGACATGTGATTACATTTTCACGCAATTTTGGTGCATACATCCTGAGAAATCAGTACCCAGAACAACCACCTCTGGCCGGAATAACGGCCTTCGTACGCTTGGGCATTGAGGCAACCAGAGCTTGGATGGCGTGTACAGGTACAGCAGCCCAAGCAGCTTCAACACGATACCACAGTTCATCAAGAGTAGTGACTGGCGTTCTGTGACGAGGCAGCTGCTCGGCCACCATTGTCCATACGTTTTCAATTGGTGAGAGATCTGGAGAATGTGATGGCCAGGGCAGCAGTCGAACATTTTCTGTATCCAGAAAGGCCCGTACAGGGCCGGCAACGTGCGGTCCTGCATTATCCTGCTGAAATGTAGGGTTTCGCACAGATCGAATGAAGAGTAGAGCCTCAGGTCGTAACACATCTGAAATGTAACGTCCACTGTTCCAGGTGCCGTCAATACGAACAAGAGGTGACCGAGACGTGTAACCAATGTCACCCCATACCATCACGCCGGGTGTTACGCCAGTATGGCGATGACGAATACACGCTTCCAATGTGCGTTCACCGTCATGTCGCCAAACACGGATGTGACCATCGTGATGCTGTAAACGGAACCTGGATTCATCCGAAAAAGTGACATTCCTGCACCCAGGTTCGTCGTTGAGTACACCATCGCAGGCGGTCCAGTCTATGATGCAGCGTCAAGGGTAACCGCAGCCATGGTCTCCGAGCTGATAGACCATGCTGCTGCAAACGTCGTCGAACGTTTCCTGCAGATGGTTGTTGTCTGGCAAACGTCCCCATCTGTTGACTCCGGGATCTAGACGTGGCTGCACGATCCGTTACAGCCACGCGGATAAGATGCCTGTCATCTCAGAGTGCTGGTGATACGAGGCCGTTGGGATCCGGCATGGCGTTCCGTATTACCCTCCTGAACCCACCGATTCCATATTCTGCTAACAGTCACTGGATGTCGACCAACGCGATAAGCAGTGTCGCGATACGATAAACCGCAATCGCGATAGGCTACAATCGTGATGGTACGCATTTCTCCTCCTTACACGAGGCGTCACAACAACGTTTCACCAGGCGACGCCGGTAAACTGCTGTTTGTCTATGAGAAATCAGCTGGAAACTTTCCTCATGTCAGCACGTTGTAGGTGTCGCCACCCGCGCCAACCTTGTGTGAATGCTCGGAAAAGCTAATCATTTGCATATCACAGCATCTTCTTCCTGTTGGCTAAACTTTGCGTCTGTAGCACGTCATCTTGGTGGTAAAGCAATTTTAATGGCCAGTAGTGTAGCTACGAACTTCCATTTTTCTCATTTGTTCGAGGAGGAGGAGGATCTTAGTGTTTTAACGTCCCGTCGACAACGAGGTCATTAGAGACGGAGCGCAAGCTCGGGTGAGGGAAGGATGGGGAAGGAAATCGGCCGTGCCCTGTCAAAGGAACCACCCCGGCATTTGCCTGAGGCGATTTAGGGAAATCACGGAAAACCTAAATCAGGATGGCCGGAGACGGGATTGAACCGTCGTCCTCCCGAATGCGAGTCCAATGTGCTAACCACTGCGCCACCTCGCTCGGTCTCATTTTTTCGACGTATGAGCTTGTATTGGTTGTACTCACGTCTATAATTGCTCTCAGTTATGTTCACTCCTATGTAGCACATCTGTTGTTTAGGTGAAGAGCAGCTATATCAATTCGCTTTTCTTTGAAAATACACAAAAAAAGAAAAATCAAAACAGATGATCGTTTCAAGAAGTAAAACAGCGTTACTGAGTGTTCAGTACACGCATGTGGGTGACAGAATATGAAAATGGCAATCTTATCTGTGACAAGAATGAAGCAATAGTTGCGTGGAAACTTTACCCTGTCAAATCCTGTACTGCAAACGAAAGAACGTCGAGGAAAAGAACATTTGCAAGCAGTCAGACACCGAACCAGATATTCTCTTTAGTAAAATCGAGAATGCTACCAACTATATGAAACACAACGAAGCCCCAGGTATAGACGGTATTTACAGAGAAATGTTGACTGCGATTGTGGTATCAATGGCTACGATGCCACGGCGTAGGTGCAAGTTCGTGGGCTGGCATTGCGACACCGACACGGACGACAGCGCCCTGTGGCAGGCACTGTTCAGGTCAACCAGCTCCGCTTCAGATTCAGCCCATTTGATTCCGACCTAGCAGCATTGTTTCTACTTCATAGGGGGCCATTACTGCCTTTGTTACTTCAATTATAGTTTGACCTACTACTGGTGGCTATTAACGTTGATGCTTATCCAGTCGCACCTACGGGCTCTTAAGTGTAAAGTTACGTATGTCCTTGACTAACAATTAAATGTACTTTCAGGTAAAAAGCTGTACCGAGAATCTTACCTCACCTGCTCCTACTCACTCCCTTAATTCGGCCATCCTTTGTTTTCAGGAGCAGACCCACGCGCTGCCTAGAGGCGGGATACAATAGCGATGGCGGAGGAAGGCATGCCTGAGTTTACATTTAATATGTATACGGTGCGGAAAACTGCTGAGTGGCCTAAAGACTAAATAAAGTACGTCTGTTCTAATTCTTCTTCACATAAAATGATTAGATGGCGATTGGTCCAGGAATCGGGCTACAGCACTAATACCTCATGCTCTCAAAGGCCTCCTGTAAATGGTGAATCATCGCGTAACATCTTGCTGCAATGTCAAATTTCTGCAGGACCAAAAGACAGCCTTTCGCTCTCTGTATTTGATCCCTACTAACTTCAGAATTTCAAAAAGTGTATTCCTGTGAACATTGCCGAAAGCCGTCCTTAAATCTACATACGCTCTCAACGTATGTTTCCTTTCTTTATCTTCTTTTCTAAGTTAGCTCGTAGGGTCATATTGTCTCATATGTTCCTACATTTCTCCATTACCCACAACAGATCTATCCTGCGGTCGGCTTCTACCGACTTTCATTCTTCTGTAAAAAAAACTCATGTCACTACTTGCGAACCATCATTTATTAAACTAATGGTTCTGTAGTATTTGTAGCTGTCAACTCCTGTCTTCCTTGCAGTTACTACATTCTTCTTGAAGTCTGCGGCTAATTCGCCCTTCTCATATACCTTGCACACCGAGTAGAGTAGTTTTGTCACCACTAGCCCTATCTAGAAACTCAATAATTCTGAGGGAATATCGTCTACTCCAGGTGCGGTGTTTCAACTCAGGTCTTTCAGTGTTATTTCATATTCTTCTCGCAGTATCACATTACCCATCTCTTCTTTATTTACTTCTTTTCCCTTTCTATAATACTGTCTTCAAATTCGTTCCGTAGTATAGAAGCTCCATATATACTGAGGTGGTAAAAGTCACTAGATATATCCTAATATAGTGTCGGGCCTCCTTTTGACCGGCATAGCTCTGCAACTCGACGTGGCACGGACTCCACAAGACGTTGGAAATCCCCTGCGTAAATATTCACCCATGTTGCCTCTATAGCTCTCCATATTTACGAAAGTGTCGCCGGTGCAGGATTTTGTGCACAAACTAATCTCTCGATTACCTCTCATAAATGTTCGATTGTACTGAAGTCGGGTGATATGGGTGCCCAAACCATTCGTTCGAATTGTTCAGAATGTCACTCAAACCAGTCGCGAACAATTGTGGCCCAGTGACATGGCGCATTGCCATCCGTAAAAATTCCATTATTGTTTGGGAAGTCTGTGCAAACGTTCTCCAAGCAGCAGAACATATCCATTTCCACTCAATGATCCAAGCAAACACAGCCCACACCATTATAGAGCCACCACCAACTTGCACAGTGCCTTGATTGACAACTTGGGTTCAGGGCTTCATGGGGTCTGCACCACACTCGAACCCTACCAGCAGCTCCCATCCATCTGCCCATGCCATGGTGTTTCAGTCGTCAAGGATCCAATCTATACGGTCACGAGCCCAGGAGAAGCGCTGCAAGTGATGTCGTGCTATTAGCAAAGGCATTCGCATCGGTCGCCTGCTGCCATAGCCCACTAACGCCAAATTTCGCCGCACTATGCTAGCAGATACGTTCGGCGTAAACCGCACATTGACTTCTGCGGTTAGTTCAGGCAGTGCTGCTTGTCTGTTAGCACTGATAATTCTATGCAAATGCCGCTGCTCTTGGTCGTTAAGTGAAGGCAGTCGGCCACTGCGTTTTCGGTGAAGGGTAGTGCCTGAAACTTGGTATTCTCGACACCCTTCTTGACACAGTGAACCTAGAAATATTGAATACCCCAGCGACCTGGAATGTCCTACGCTTCTAGCACCATTCCGCATCCAGGGTCTCTTAATTCCTGTCGTGCGGCCATCATCATGTTGGACACCTGTTCTCATGAACCACCTAAGACAAATGACAGCCCCGCCAATGCACTGCCCTTTTGTACCTTGTGTACTACCGCCATCAGTATGTGTACATATCGCTATTCCATGGCTTTTTTCACCTTAGTGTATTCACGCCATACAAATACCTTCAGAGAAGACTTCCTGACAAATCTAAACTCGATGTTAACAAATTTCTCTTCTTTAGAAATGTTTTCCTTGCCATTGCCAGTCTACATTTTATAACCTCTCTACTTCGGCCATCATCAGTTATTTTGCTCCCCAAATAACGAAACTCATCTACTACTTTAAGGGTCTCATTTCCTAATCAAACTCCCTTACATCCCCTGATTTAATTCGACTACATTCCATTATCTCGTTTTGATTTTGTTGATGTCGTCTTATTTCCTCCTTTCAGGACGCTTCTTCTCTCTCGAATTGAGCTACACTTGGAAGACAAAATTACAACGTCATAGGCGAACCTCAAGGTTTATATTTATTCTTCATGGATTATAATTCCTGCTCCGAATTTTTCTTTCGTTTCCTTTACTGCTTTCACAATATACAGATCGAATAACATTGGAGATAAGCTACAACCCTGTCTCACTCCCTTCTCGACCACTGCTTGCCTTTCGAGCCCACCGACTGTTTATAACTGCCGTCTGGTTTTTGAACAAATTGTAAATAGCCTTTCGGTCCCTGTATTTTACCCATATCACCTTCAAAATTTGAAAAAGAATATTGCAGTCAACACTGTCAAAAGCTTTCTCTAAATCTACAGATGCTGTAAACGTAGGTTTGCATTTTCTTAATCTATCTTCTAAGATAAGGCGAAGGGTCTGTATTGCTTTACGTGTTCCAATATTTCTATGGAACCCAGAGTGATCTTCCCCGAGGTCGGCTTCTTCTAGTTTATCCATTTCTCTATAAAGATTTCGTGTTAGTATTTTGCATCCGTGACTTATGGTAGCGTTTTGTCAGGGGTGGCTATCCAAAGGCTATGCAAAGCTCTTAGGGCAAGGAAAAAATATAGTGTCGCCAAACATTTTCCAAAATTTTAAATATATTCCACAGCCCAATTCTAGCACCCTCCTGTCGTGTACTATCACATGGGTGTCCTTGACCACGCCGAGACAATGCTGCTTGAAAGCCCGAGGTGGCACTTCAGTCCCTGGCGAGGGACTTGCTGAGCTCAGGGTCGGCGCTTCGCGGCCTACCAGTGACCTGGCGTGGCTGTGGACGTCCGTCAGAGCGTCAGCGCTCACCACGAGTGAAGCTGCGGCTACGCTCGGCCCTAGATACCCGAGTGCCCGTGTTGCCGGTTGTCGAGAGGCGCAAAGGTGGAAGACCCAGCACCAACATGAAGGACAGCCCGAGTGGCGGTCCCACGGTACAGCCGGAAAGGCTGTGCTCGTACTGCTGCAGTAGCAGCGACACAGGCGCCCAGCGTCTAAGTTGAGCAGCTTGCAGACTGGCAGATCAGTTCTCCAACAACAGAAAATCGGCCAGGATCCCATTCTCAGCCGCCTTCTGACCGACAGGAATGCGGCTTGCAGATCAGAAGTCCCCTCCACGGCCGGACGGTTGTGCGTTTTGCAGCAGTGGACTCCTAAGTTGGCGGCAGCTCGTAGACATTTGTTGAGTTCACCAAAGCATCCTACAACTAGGGCCGGTCTTCCATCGGTATCCGTAGTGTAGGTGGAATGGTATAATTCTGAGAATGATTTTGAGGAGGGCGGAGGTCTTATGGCAGGCGATGACGTAGTGATCCTCTCCCCGCCTCCTCCCTCCCCCCTCCCCCCTCCGCAGAACGTGGTCTCGCGTTCGCTTTCTCGCTTCTCGAGCACGGGGTCCCGTGTTTGCTTCCCGGCGGGGTCAAGGATTCTCACCTGCCTCGAGATGACTGGGTGTGTTATGTATCAGGCGGAACTATGGGCCTCATTGAAAAATTGACTCTGATCAAGAGCTGTGGCCATTAATTGCACGCGTTGATCACGTAGGCTGACATGAGGATCAATAAACTATACTTGACGGGATGTGTCTCGAACAACTTAGGTGATTAGAAAGTTAGTAGACAGGAATACAATTAAATACTCAGCTTTAATTCAGCATCAGCGGGGAACGTCGATCTTGACTATGTACAATAATATTTACAAGTGCAGTTATAGACTGCACTGCAAATACTTCTTTACAATTCTGATTGCTTCACACGTATAGATCAATTATAAATGCATAAACTGTGCCTGGCGCCTGGATAGGTCGTAGCTACTGATTTAACTGAAGGCTATGATAACTAAATTCTCTGCACATGAGGTCTCTGAAGCTATAACAAGTGAACCATTCCTATTAACGTCGGCTGTAGACCTGGGCAGTGCGCTAGCTTGTCTCGTAAGACCAGCCGAGTGGTGGTGTTCGGTCTGCTAGCGTCTACAGTGGCGACTCGCGGGTCCGATGTATACTGACGGATCGCGGCCGATTTGAAGCCTACAACCTAGCAAGTGTGGTGCCTTGCGGTGACGCCACAGGGTTCTGTGCTGTCCTCATCATCACTCATGAAAGTGGCGAGATTGGACTGAACAAAGGTTGGGAATTTGTACGGGCGCTGGTAACTGCGCAGTTGAGCCTTCCACAAGCCAAACATCATCATCAACATCATCGAATGTGCTATCGTTTTCTGAGCCTGTTACGGCAAGTTGAAAATGAGAGGGTAAGAGAGAAGAGAGGGCGATACATACGTAAGTATGAGAAACCCCTTCCCTCAAAAACATTTATCTTATACGTACCTCCTCTTCGTTACCACAGTTGATTTATCATCCACCTCATTAGTACTAAGACTGCAGTACACGCGACTTGCCTATTTACGTCCACCGTCCTGTGTGGAATGCGTAAGTGCTAATAAATGTTCACCAACCTGCAGTCTTCTACAGTTGTTGTCCCCTGAGGAGGAAACAGCACGTAGGTCGTGAATCCGTAATCTTGAGGCTGTAAGGAACTCTTAGCGAGGAACTGTTGTTTTAGAAATGATTAAATTTCCAATCTGATACCGCGGCGGGCAACTTGTCCGTCCTCCGAGACTGCCGAACGAGTTCTGATCTTGTAGCCGAACCACTTCGCCAGCCATCCAAGTTAGGCGCGATCCGAAGATCAGCGAAGTGCTTCGTCTGCATTTTTGTTTTGCAGTTGTTTGTTATTCTGCTGCTTATTAATAATTAGGAAATAACACCATTTTGGCGAGGAACTTCCGAACGCACCAGCCAGTCGCGTAGAAGGATCACAATTTAGGCGATCTTTCTCACGATACCCGTACCGAACAAACCCTCTGTGATCGGTACCTCACACCACATAACGTCATTTTGCCGCAGCTGGCTTCCCAGTTGCTCTACAAAGAGCGTTTTGTAGCCGAATATGATGGCTGCAAAGCCCTAGTGCTTAACTTTACGGGTTCAGAGCGTTCCTTTATGCGAAGTTTTCGTCCTGAATGGCGTTCTTATGACTTATGGTCAGAAAATCCAAAGAGATTCTGGTCGTATGTGAAGTATGTTAGCGGCAAGAAACAATTAATGCCTTCTCTGAGCGAAAACAATGGAGATACTATCGAAGATAGTACTGCCAAAGCAGATTTACTGAACACAGCTTTCCGAAATGTCTTCACAAAAGAAGACGAAGTAAATATTCCAGAATTCTAACCGAGAACAGCTGCCAATATGAGTAACATAGAAGTAAATATACTCGGAGTAGTGAAGCAACTTAAGAAAAGCAAGTCTTCTGGTCCAGAATGTATACTAATTAGGTTCCTTTCGGAGTATGCTGATGCATTAGCTCCATGCTTAACAACCGTTCGCACGACGAAAGATCCGTACCCAAAGACTGGAAAGCTGCACAGGTCAGAGCAGTATTCAAGAAAGGTAGTAGGAGTAATCCACTAAATTACAGGCCCATATCGTTAACGTCGATATGCAGCAGGATTTTAGAACATATATTGTGTTCGAACATTATGAATTATCTCGAACGAAACTGTCTATTGACACACAGTCAACATGGGTTTAGAAAACATCGTTCCTATGAAACACAACTAGATCTTTATTGACATGAAGTGCTGAGTGCTATTGACAAGGGATTTCAGATCGATTCAGTATTCCTGGATTTCCGGAAGGCTTTTGACACTGTACCACACAAGCGGCTCGTAGTAAAATTGCATGCTTATGGAATATTGTCTCAGTTATGTGACTGGATTTGCGAATTCCTGTCAGAGAGGTCACAGTTCGTAGTAACTGACGGAAAGTCATCGAGTCAAACAGAAGTGATTTCAGGCGATCCCCGAGGTAGTGTTATAGGCCCTTTGCTGTTGCTTATCTATATAAACGATTTAGGAGACAATCTGAGCAACCGTCTTCGGTTATTTGCAGATGACGCTGTCGTTTATCGTCTAATAAAGTCGTCAGAAGATCAAAACAAACTGCAAAACGATTTAAAAAAATATCTGAATGGTGCGAAAAGTGGCAGTTGACCCTAAATAACGAAAAGTGTGAAGTCATCCACATGAGTGCTAAAAGGAACTCGTTAAACTTCAGTTACTCGATAAATCAGTCTAATCTAAAAGCCGTAAATTCAACTAAATACCTAGGTATTACAATTACGAACCACTTAAATTGGAAAGAACACATAGAAAATGTCGTGAGCAAGGCTAACCAAAAGCTGCGTTTTATTGGCAGGACACTTAGAAAATGTAATAGACCTACTAAGGAAACTGCCAACATTACGCTTGTCCGTCCTCTTTTAGAATACTGCTGCGCGATGTGGGATCTTTACCAGGTCGGACTGACGGAGTACATCGATAAAGTTCAAAGAAAGGCAGCACATTTTGTATTATCGCGAAATATGGGAGAGAGTGTCACAGAAATGATACAGGATTTGGGCTGGAAATCATTAAAAGAAAGGCGTTTCTCATTGCGAGGGAATCTTCTCACGGAATTCCAATGACCAACTTTCTCCTGCGAATACGAAAATATTTTGTTGGCACCGACTTACATAGGGCGGAACGATCACCACGATAAAATAAGGGAAATCAGAGCTCGTACGGAAAGATAATAGGTGTCCATTCTTTCCGCGCGCTATACGAGATTGGAATAATAGAGAATTGTGAAGGTGGTTCGATGAACCCTCTACCAGGCACTTAAATGTTATTTGCAGAGCATCCATGTAGATGTACTATATGTTGCCTCATTACAGCCGCACTTTCTCTATTCTGCGCTGTTGTCGAAGCGCTCAGTGTGATGTTCTTGGCTGCTCTCTCGCATAGCCTGAGGAACTGTGCTCAGAGATCGTTTGCACTTCAGAGCCGCCCCCACACCACCCCACCGTGTTGACATTTAGTTATGACACCGTAGCGTATCTGGCAGACGCGTCCCACTTAGCAACGTCTGTTCTTACCAAATTTTGTTTCTGCTGTTAGTTCTTATTCTACTGTGTGACCATCGCAGTTCACAACCAATAAATTATGGCCAGTATCCACATCAGCTTATGAACATGTTTTGCAGTTTAAAATATTGTTTGTAAATTATTATCTTACCATTATAAAATCTTTCTTAAACTTTCTCGTCTCCCTATATCTGTTCCACGTTCTATGCAACCATTGTTCTTGATTGTTAAGTCTGTAAGACGTGTATGTTTCTATTGTCTACTGTCAAATCACAATTTATGAAAATATGTTTATATTTTATTAATAGGATTAAGTAGGAATAATTAATATTTGTCATGTTGGAAATGATTGTGGTAGCAGGGAATGTCTGCACCAAAGTATTGTTGACAAGAGAGACCGCAAATTGATGTAATTTTAAAAAGGGCGGGAGAGACCGCGTATGGATACATTTTAAGAAAAAAGCGGGATAGATCGCGCATTGATACATTTTGTAATGGCGGCAGGGATTGTCTGCACCAGAAAGCATTGTTGGCAGGAGAGACTGCATTTTAGCGTTCGTAGGAAGTCAGTAGTAAGCGAGATGTGAAGCGAGTTGGTAGCAGGTCTGAAGTGAGAGGTTGAGAGGAGCGGTGTGCCTGCCAGCCACTAGCTATGATTTCCAAGAGATTATAAACGGATGTACAGAGACATCAGCTAACTATTATAATAAGAGGAACTAATATTATTGAATTAATTTTTTGAGAAACTCAAGACTGCTGATGGTATGTTTGCGCATTGCTAGCTGTAAGATTATTGTAAAAAAGTAAGTCCCATTTGAATGCTTGTAAAATCATTTCATTCAGAATATAATTAACTTTTGCCAGCAATGTTGCATTACTGGTTATAATCCATCCCAAAAACCATCAACATAAAACTTTGCAAAAATTTTATTGTTGTCAAGAAAAAGTGAAACTATGAATTACGGAACTTCAGTCAAATTAATTAAAGAATAACGTCAGCTTTGCTATTAAAGAATAACGTCAGCTTTGGCAATAATAAATGTCAAAGGGAAGATTTCATTTGTTATTATTAAGCAAGAGATAGAAATCCTAAGGAAAGGTTTCATGGCTTATTGTAAAAAGGGAGCTTGCGTAATAACGAAAGAGGTATAGAGGAGACGGGAAGGTTTCAAGTCTAAGAATGATTAAGTTGTCCTCCATGCAAAACGCTATCAGACGGCTTCCCCTATCGCTCCTTTCACTCAGTCCACATCCGCCTACTGGTAAAGGCAGTAAGACTCTAAGGTATGTTTAACGGAATTTTGCCAATTTGAAGTGAATTAAATTTTGTGAAAAGCTGATATCCTCCACACCTCATTTCATCGACACCAGCACTCAAGATAAGCAAAGACGTTTTCCTAATATCGAGGTCGCTCCAAGAATGTACTCGTCACTTGAGATGACAGACAGCAGGGAAGAAACGTACTTTTCAGAATTGGAATCTCCACGTTATATGACTGATTCAAAATTTAGGCTTCACTCATTATTGGAAGTTATATTTAAAAACAAGTAAGTCACGAAGATATTATAAGTAGCCCCATCAGTACGTAACCAGTAACCCATCCACACTCCATTCGTTAAAGATTCGGACTCTCATGTACAAAACAGAAAAACTAGTTTTCCATGCATCACAATGTTTGTAACGTCATGTCTTCTGAACTACGTATGGTACAATGATACAGCCCTGGAGGTACAGTCTGTGATATATGTAGATACTTTCTGTGGATGTGTTATGAATACAGTCAGTAGTAAAGACGTATTAAACTAAAATGCCAAGTACGCGATAAACTTGTTTCCTTTTTTTACAATTTTGCTTTAAATCGCTAAGTGCGCTCATACTCAAATACCGCAGGAATATAGTCTCGGTAATTTCAACGCCATGAGTTAGTGCACAGTTTCTAACTTTGACACTCACTGTGATGGACCCGTGACGTAACATTGTACCTCTTAATGAGGAGGGTACGGCAACATTTAATTTTTTTAAATTTGGTCAATAACCAAACGAAAGGCTGAAAATCAGTTGTTTTTTTTGCCCCTGGAAACAATTAAATAGGCAACTTGCAACTGGTACAATGAGACTATTTTAAACGTGCACTGATACAAAACAATCAGCCAACAGAATTATTTAAAACTTCGGGGTTAAGGCTGATTATTTGGGAAAGTATTCCGTTTACGACTGGCATGCCGGCGCTTCATTTTAGGCCTTGACAAATCCTTCATCTCGAAACTGTGAAAGCGAAGAACATACAATCTTCCACATACGCTTCGATTACCCAAATACTGGCCTTAAAGAGTCGCTGCAACATATCTATGGCCTGTAGCGCTGCATCGGCAGCCTGTGTTTGTGATACATTTTATTTATTTTTTTAATTTTAAATTTCTGGTTTTATCCACATTTTACCATGTTTGTACAGTTCAGGTCATCTGTGTGTTATGCATCTGTTAATCACGTGTCATGAGCACACGAAAATAAATAATAATTCGAAAAGTGCTCTATTGCTTTTTTGGTGGGTTACTTGCCACAAAATTTCCTTTGGTACTGTCCGTAAAACATGTTCAGACCAGTTGTGTATAGATCCTAAGTTCCACCCTGGTCAACAAACCTCACCTTTGAAAAATGTGTGTGTGAATTCTTAAGGGACCAAACTGCTCAGGTCATCGGTCCCTAAGCCTACACACTACTTAACCTAACTTAAACTAACTTACACTAAGGACAACACATACACCCATGCTGGAGGAAGGACTCGAACCCCCGACGGGGGCAGCCGCCCGGAAACCTCATCTTTGGAAAAGCTCTTTCACTGACAGATTTTCTCTTATATCCTTCAAATAGCTGCTCTTCTTTTTTTTTCGCAGACCTACAAAGTACTTAATAGGTTTTACTTGCTCCGAGGTATTTCTTTCCGATGATATTTTGACAGAAATTTCAAATTTGCTGATTTCGTCTCTTTGGTCTGTGTTACACTTGTTGTCAAAAATGGTTCTGAGGTCATCAGTCCCCTAGAACTTGGGACTACTTAAGCCTAAGTAACCTAAGGACATCACACACATCCATGCCCGAGGCAGGATTCGAACCTGCGATCGTAGCGGTCACGCGGTTCCATACTGTAGCGCCTAGAACCGCTCGGTCACAGCGGCCGGCGAATCTTTTTGTTTTCTGTTGCAGAATTACACAGAATTCGTGATGTTTTTCCAACATCTCCCACGAAAATGGAAGTTTCCTGCGGGGGAACGGTTTTAAATCCCGCAGATCAACATTCAAGGTTTATGCGGCATGGATCCGCAGCAGAATCCAGCCTGTTTCGAAAACCAAAGACGACCCCACACCGTGATAAGCGTGTGATTACATTCCTTTCCGCAGCCCTTGTAGATAATAACTCAGAGGAATAAACTCCCTCTCCTGTATTCTTTAACGCTGAAACTGTCACGGTACAACGAAGGAAAACCTGTTTCTGTTTAATTGTAGGAGATCCATGCACAGTTCGATTTGAAGACGTCGCTCCTGTTGGTTGGGAAACCGACTTATCTACCGCCCTCCTTGGCCCGCTGCCCTGACATACTGATAAAGCCCTCCTCCGCCAATGACGGCCACAACATTCACGCTTGGCGCTCTGGTTTCCGCGCAGAGTTCCATCAAGTGAAGAGAGTGGCGTCCCAGGAAATGTTGTCACAGGCAGTGAAAGCTGCGGTCTTGCTGCTCTCTCATACGGTGGAAATATTCACTTACTAGGTTTCAGAGCACGCCATTACTGCCGATCCGAGTACTGTAGCTTTCCTGCGTGTAAGTTTATTTTACAATTCCGTCTTGATCACTCAAGTTTTTACACTTCACTATTACCGGTTTCGGCTCCTGGCATCTTCCGATCATCAAATATTCCGATTTTAGGTATCAATGTCAAGTTATACACGTAGGTACGTAGTAAACACTTACTATGTTGTACATGTAGGTACATAGTAACCACTTAGTATGTACCTAGATGTATAATTTGACGCTGTAACCGACATCAGAATATTTTATGATCTGAAGATGGCAGGAGCTGAAATCGGTAATAGTGAAGTGTAAAAGTTTGAGTGATCAAGACGGACCTGTAAAATAAAGTGTCACAATAGGATCACTGACTCATTTTCAGGGCTCTTGGCTTCTACTGATTTTCTGTCTGTAATTGTGAGTAAAGTTAGTAAATCATAGAATGAAGGCTTTCACGAGTTACTAAAGTTATTTTATACCTTGCTTCACTTGTACATCGCTATTACGAGAACGTCAGTTTGCCAGATGCCGCACAGAACGAAGTGGCTGAGGCAGTGAACTCGGGCCGCGCGGGATTAGCCGAGCGGTCTCAGGTGCTGCAGTCACGGACTGTGCGGCTGGTCCCGGCGGAGGTTCGAATCCTCCCTCGGGCAAGTGTGTATGTGTTTGTACTTAGGATAATTTAGGTTAAGTAGTGTGTAAGCTTAGGGACTGATGACCTTAGCAGTTAGGTACCGTAAGATCTCACACACATTTGAAAATTTTTGAGCAGTGAACTCGAATTCGAGAGGACGTCGGTGCGAATCCCGTCCTGCCCTTCTCGCCCTTCCTCAGTCCGAGTGTACGCTCTCGATGATATCGTCAGTGATGTGTGGTTAAAGCATAACTATCCTCCTTCTACTTATTTGCCGTGACAGTGCAACATTCTTTCATTCCCTTAATTTACAAAATTTCGTGAGGCTACAGTAAACACGCCATTGTCTCTAGTTCTTCCACCGTATTCTAGGTGAAACAGGCACTGGAATAGACAGAAAACATTGTTTTACATAAACGTTTCTTAATCCTTCGATAATTGGAACAACTTTTTACGTCAGTCTTGATCGTGTAACCGTTGGTATGTTCTTATAGTATTTTATTAATACAACATTCTGTAAGCCGAAATGGAAAACGTTCTAAGTACCAAGCCCCCACGTTTGTTAGGAGAATCAAAAGTCAGTGTGTCTGTCTCTTTTTGTACATAACTCATTCCTATCAGGAAATGTCCGCAGCTCGTGGTCTCGCGGTAGCGTTCATGCTTCCCGAGCATGGGGTCCCGTGTTCGATTCCTGGCGGGGTCAGGGATTTTCACCTGCCTCGAAATGACTCGGTGTTCTTGTGTCGTCTTCATCATCATCATTCATCCCCATTACGGCCTGAGGAAGGCAATGCAAACCACTTCCGCTAGGACCTTGCCTAGTGCGGCGGTGCGTGTCTCCCGCATCATCCCCTTACGCTCTGTCAAGGAGTATGGGACTTCATCATCATCATCAGAAGTAGAAGAATTCAGAAGGTATGCAGGTAACAGAATTATACTGCCCAGCTCAACACATTTAAAAATAAAAAGAAAAATTAGAACATAAATAGTTTATTAAGAATTTTGCAACTGCCATACCAAGAAACTGATTGGTTTTAAGTGCAAGTAAGAAAGTTTTTGTTTCTAGTACCATTAATACTCAGGCACTAAGTATTATGAGTGATGATACACGTACAAAATACACTCAAAAAAGAAAGTGCCACCACGGAGAAAGTATCCGAAAGGGACGGAAATCGGTAGATGTCATGTACATGTACTGACAAATAATTACAATTTCAGAAAAATTTGGAAGATTTATTCAAGAGAAAGAGCTTCACAAATTGAACAGGTCACTAATACGTTGGTCCATCTCTGGCCCTTATGCCCTTCGATTGCCCTTGATTGTCAGAATTGCTGTGTGCCAAATACTGTCCAACTGGCGCGTCAGATCGTCAAAATCTCTACCTGGTTGGAGGGCCCTGCTCATGACGCTCCAAATGTTCTCAACTGGAGAGAGATCCGGCGACGTTGCTCACCAAGGCAGCGTCTGGCAAGCACGAAGGCAAGCAGTAGAAGTTCCCGCTGTGTGCTGGCGGGCGTTACCTTGCTGAAATGCAAGCCCGGAATGGCTTCCCACGAAGGGCAACAAAGCGGGGCGTGGGATATCGTCTAGTTACCGCTGTGATTTCAGGATGATGCTGGTGACAACCAAAGGAGTGCCGCTATGATAAGAAATGGCATCCCAGGCCATCAATCCTGACTGATGGACCGTATGACGGGAGACAGTCAGGCTGCGATCCCTTCACCTTCTGGGACGTCTACAGAAACGACTTCGGCCTGGAACTTTATTGACTGCAGTATGTCTTCAATGATGAGTCCCGCTTCGAACTGAGCCCCAGTGATGCCACGGTTTTAAGAAACCCTGTCTGACATGTACCAGGCGTCACTTCTAACAGATGTTTGCAAAATTTTGCAAAGTGCAGTGGGAGTCAGCTCAAATAAGTGCTACTCATCACGTCGTTTATGCAACGCCCAGTGCCAAAGCAAAGCGTCGGTTAGTTTCCCGTTGTAAACAAAATGATTTTTATAGCGAAATTTTACGTGCCCATTCGACAGAGCGGTCCCAAATCATTCCAGTGCAATATTCTTTCGATCGATATGTGTTAGCAGGGGCGGTAAATACGCAGAATAACCAGTATTCCAGCAGCGTAATTTTTTTTCCTAAGCTTCTACACAGTGCAAAAAATAGCAAATATCTGACTAAACACCAGAGGAAAAGCTCCTGGAAATTTTTAGAAAAGACCCTGCATAAGTACAGGGAACGACCTAAAATTTTCCATTCACAGGCCGTACAGTCCAGAATCGATATTCCAGTCAAGCAAAACCGCATTTAGGCAATCATGCCAGGTATACAGAATGTCCAAGGTAGCTGTTCCCTACTCCACCGTTTTTTACTGCCTGCAAATTCCGTAATTCGCTGCTGCACATGCTGGTCTCACAGGAATCGTAAAGCCTTCAAGAGCTTTTTTAAGAGACCAAGGCCGTGATAACTCAATGAGAAGAGGTGAGGATTATAGGACGGGTGCTCATTGCTTCCCCTTGAGTTAGCGTAATTTCACCGTTACGATATTTGCGATACGGAGATTTATGTTATCATGAAGCAGCTAGATCATTTCTCGCAGTTTCCCCGGTCGGTTTGCCTTGATTGCATACATATTCTTCACTCACCGATGGATGACTACCTGGGTTTGTCCTTCGGCGGCCGGCCTTGGTGACCGAGCGGTTCTAGGCGCTACAGTCTGGAACCGCGAGACCGCTACGGGCGCACGTTCGAATCCTGCCTTGGGCATGGATGTGTGTGATGTCACTAGGTTAGTTAGGTTTAAGTAGTTCTAAGTTCTAGGGGACTGATGGCCTCAGCAGTTAAGTCCCATAGTGCTCAGAGCCATGTGAACCATTTTTTGTCCTTCGGCCGTCAAGGAAAGAATAATAGCACGTTAGTCCTGCTTGGACACATTTGTTCTCTTTACCGCATTCACTACACGCACGTCAGAAAGATATAAATGCCACACTAGGCCCTTCTCGACACGTCGGTGCTTATGTACTCGCATTGGAGTCGCGCTACGTTTCATGTATGCTGCTGCAGCGACCTCAGACGGACATTTTTTGATCGTCCTTTTTATAGCTGCAAATGATAGAAGTACGAATGCGGAATTTCGCGACAGCCTTCATTTAATGTCGTGCAGAATTACGCTAACGTTATTAATTTGAAAGTGGGCTGCTTCTATGTTGGCAGCGCTGTGTAACGCTTTGCATTGGATCTCTGACTGTGCTTTCTTTGTAAGACTCTCTGTGGCTGGTTGGACTCGTTGTTGGCAGTTAATCGCCAGTACTGTTTGGCAGTTGGAAATTAATCGCCAGCAGTGACGGAAGTACTGTTGGGCAGTTGGAGGTGAACAGCCAGCAATGATGGATGTTAAAAGTGAGAAGTTAGCATTGATGGAGGCTAGAGGTCTGAAGTGTTAGCGTAGGCTAACGATCTGGAAGTATCCGACTTGGAGATTGAAAATTATTCATGATTATATATCTCTGTACTGGATGCCAATGACGATTTACATTCGTGTTTGAATTGGATGTCACATTATTAAGGTAAAAAGTACGCTATTTGGTTTGCAACAAAACCTTTTCTTTTGCTAACCCCATGCCTATTAGTAGTTAGTGGCTTTACTAGCTAGAATCTTTTACTTAGCTGGCAACATTAACGCTCGCTGTTTTGGAGTAGTTCGGGTAGTGAATGAAAAAGTAGAAGTACGATGGTTATGGTTTAACCACACATCAATGACGAGATCGTTTAGAGGGTACACTCGGACTGAGGAAGGGCGAGCAAGTAGGACTGGATTTGGCTATTATTAAGCATTCCTGCTGAGGCAGTCAATTTATTTGAAGCGAAGTTTTAATTCCACACTATTGGCTAGTCTCAACTGTTAGCTGCATTTCAAGTGCACTTTTTCATCATCTAGCACGTATGGCATTATGCCAAAATAAAGTACCAAACATGAGAAGCTGTTAATACAAATAGTACCCAAGACTGGTGTGGTTCTGGTACTCTAAGAAAATTTACGTCCCGAAAACCACAATGAAAAGCTTCATATCAGGTGTAGGACTATGTCATAGGGAATCTGGACATACGAATGTGCACTGTAATGAGAACTATGCATTTTAGCATGGTTCACAAAATTCCGATGCTCTTGCAGTGTCCTCTGATGTCTTGTTTCTTTTATGATGTAATGTAAGATCTTCTAATGTTTTACACGTACGAACATACGGGCTTCCTACGTGACCGCAGCTGCGCAAGCGCGGTGACGCCTCTTATCTGGCGCTCTCTGGCAACTGCTGAAATGAATCTATTTCTAATAGGTCGCGGGAAAATATTGGGAATTGTGGTTCGAAAACCGTTATTTTCAAAGTAAATTTTCCTTTTATGCAAGATGTACTGTGTGCGAAAATGTATGATGAATTTCATAAATCACAGAGCGTTTGCTCTATTTTAAAAATCAACTCTTTGATGACGAGCCATTTAGAGGAATTTCGAGCCCAGTAGTTGAGAGATTTACGTCGGTATTAAAAATTTTACTGGCGTATTTGTGTTACATATTATGAAGTGTAACATGCGCTAAACAGATCAACATTATATGTGAAAGCTTAGCTTCTCTTGTAGCTTATTAATCTTCGAGATAAATATTGTATGCAAAGCTTTGCTTTTCATGTAGCAATATCATGTGTATTAATTTAAATTATTAACTTTTCCTGTTGGTGGGATTCGTATTTATACTTTCGTAATACGAAAATCCGCAGCGTACTTGTTGCTGCACATCAAAGATCTTTCCAAAACGTCTTTTTTCCTCGGTTTCGTTTTCTAAAGTGCCGGGAAATTCTGCGCTGCTGTATAAAACCATATCCATTCAAAGGATAAGTTTTACAGTTCCGAGGGAAAGTATAAGTCACTTAACACGGAAAAGTGTCATTCTTTTGAATTAATTATTTGAAGTCAGGTGTATTTTTTTTACTTTTTTAGCAGTCAGATTGCGTTGCGCTAGAATATTGTGGATCAGTGTTGACATGATACAAAAAAGTAAAGAGAAAGTATGCTCAGTACCTTCAGTTTTACTCAGTTGTTTCAGAATCAAATAACGTAGAAGTTTCATCTTCTCAGTCATTCAGCAGTTTAAGTACAGACACACACATATAAATAAAGAAGTTTCAAATTTAAATTTTTGTTCCAACGGTGAATCGGATTTCACTTCTCTAAAAGTTTCGCCCCACTGCTGAGTTTGTCGTCTGCAAGGTTGATGTACAGTCGGTCATAAATACATCGTTATTCACTGTTGGTGTCGGACTCGTACCAACTATCGAAATTAATAAGTCGAAGCGATGATTACTTGTTATTCTACTTTCGGGGAGGCGTTAATTTTTATTGTTTTTTAAGTCACTTTGTTGAATGTTATGATGTAAACATATAAATTTCGTGGAACCTTTGAGTGATCTCCACGGAAGTCTAAGAATCCGATGAAAGTGTTTTCAGAAGCGCTATTTTAGAGCAAATGTTTTATCATGACCAATTTTTTTCATGCTGTAGGAGGTATATGAAAATACTTTTTATGGGATGAATTATTAGTAATACTCATTACTGTCACACAGAAACATTCAAAAATAATTGCTCGGTTTTTCAGTCGTCTATGACGTAACACACTAAGTCAAATTCTGTTACCAGAACATACATTTGCGGTACAATAATGGAGGCGGTGTAGCTGAAGACGTATGACTATCATTAAGTACTACGATTTCTGCAGATATCTTTACGTCATTATTTTACATCCGCATACAAATTTGTACTCCGTGAGACACTGTTCGTTGTGCTGGTGCATTGTGAGCCGAGCGGTTCTAGGCGCCTCAGTCGGTAACCGCGCGACTGCTACAGTGGCAGGTTCGAATCCTGCCTCGAGCATGGATGTGTGTGATGTCCGTAGGTTAGTTAGGTTTAAGTAGTTCCGACCTCATATGTTAAGTCCCAGAGTGCTCAGGGCCATTTGAAGCATTTTTTGGGTGCTTTGTGAAACTTGACATCTTTCGTCCTTAACTTCTCAATTCGCGGGCAGGGTGTTGGCAGAGAGATTGTCAGGACCCTTGTGTAGGAGTCCGAATACTTCTAATACTTTAGTGCCCTGGTCATTACGCGAGATGAATTTTGGACAATTTATTATCTTCTTGGTTAATTTTCTTGGTGAGCTCTTCGATTTTTGTGAAAAACGCGTCGACGAGGTACCTTTTTCTTGCAGCATCTCCCACTGCGGCCTGTGATAGTCACACGCTCGCTCAAGAAACCCATTGGCAGTTGTAGATCTCTCCTTTGAATGTCTCCTTTCCTGTAATCGAACTGAGCCTACACAGAATGTGTGTGTGTGTGTGTGTGTGTGTGTGTGTGTGTGTTCTGTGTAGGCTCTCTAGCGGTTATTAAAGTGAAGACACATAATTACACTGGTGTCCAAAATTAAAGCAACAACCGCTGTTTCCCCGTCCTGTGTCTAATTCACGATATAGTCATACAAACACTCAACAGGTGTCGGTACGATTGTGTTCTGCTCAGAAAATGGCATTCTGGTCAACCGACAACCACTCCTACGATGACGTCAACGCACCTGTCAAACGGGGTAGCATTTGCCGGGTAGTCCCACATCCACTGTCGCGGTGTACACAGTCACAGACGGTGCAGTATGGCACAGAGAAGACGCCTACCAGACTCTGTGCAGTGGAAAAAGAATGGAAGCAGGATAATCGCAAACTGTAGTGGCCCGGTGGCTTAATTCGAATCGTTTCGTTGTTTCTCGGATGTGGCAGCTGTCTTTAGAGACCGAAAATGTATCCCGAAGACCAGGGCAGGGCCGACCACGAGTGACATCAGAAAGAGAGGACCGTTATTTGGCTGTAAAGGCACGACAACTGGCATCTGACCCAGCAGCATCCATCGGACGTGTTGTATGGAGGAAAACGGCGTACAGAAGGCTTCGGCAGAGTAGCCTTTATTGTATGTGTACCTCTGACGCATCTTTTACAGAAGGGTACGTCTGGGATGGTCGGATATGTTCTTTCCACTGATGAGTTCCGATCTGGTCTGGAGAGTAATTCTCGACAGATTCGCATCTAGAGGGAACATGGAACACGATTTCGGAATCTGAACATTGTGGAAAGAGACAAATATTGAGGAGGATTCCTAACGGTATGGGCAGGCATTAGGTTAACCACTCGAAACCTTCTTCATGAAACTGTGTGGGTGAATCGGCAAGGTTTAACTGCTGTCAGGTATCGTGACCAGATCTTGGGACCTCGTTTGCGGTTGTTGCGAGGTACTGCGGGCCCAGACTTCGTACTGATGGACGATAATGCTCGATCTCATAGAGCACGGGCGGTTGATGTTGTCTTGGAAACGGAAGATATTTCACACATGGCGTGGCCTGGTCGCTCTCCCGATTTCAATCCCACGCAGCACGTCTGGGATGCACTGGGGAGACGGGCTGCATTACGTCAGCATCCACCAACCACTCTCAAAGACTTGTGAACAGTTCTGCAGGAAGAATGGTCGTTATTGCCTCAACATGAGACTGACATCATTCAGGCATGTCTCGTCGTTGTCACATCTGTACTGCTGCCAGAGGTGATTACACTTCATACTGAGCACATTAATCGGTTGTCGGAATGTATGTGCAAATCCTTTAAGTTGGAAGAAATGAAGAACATTTTTGTCTACCTTTATGCATGTTGCAGGTGTTTACGTCCTCCACATCGTTCCCACGTTACTGTTACCTGTTTATACTCTTTTTGTGACAAAATAAACGCAACCTTGCAAAATTTCCGTTTATTGCTTTAATTTTGGGCATCGGTGTAGTAACCGGCTAGTACGACAACACTGAATTCTCAGTAACCAGTTATTTACAGATGAGCAGAGTTCTAGACTCTGGCTGTGAAGTAATTAAGCGATATTAGCATTAAATTCTGAACAGTAATGTTTTCTCTGTAAGAGCATAAACGTTCCATTTACCAGAGATCGTCAGCTAATACTTACGAGTGCTAAAGCAGCCAAATACAGATGCACAACTTGGTTACAAGCACATGGCCTACAGCCAGACAGTCACTTCACAAAAAAACGTACACAGGGTGTTACAAAAAAGTACGGCCAAACTTTCAGGAAACGTTCCTCACACACAAATAAAGAAAAGATGTTATGTGGACATATGTCCGGAAACGCTTAATTTCCATGTTAGAGCTCATTTTAGTTTCGTCAGTATGTACTGTACTTCCTCGATTCTGATGATAAAATTGTAAATTTTCACAATCAACATGTGTGGGCTGACGAGAATCCGCACGCAGTTGTGCAATCACGTCATCAACACAGATTTTCTGTGTACGTTTGGACAGGCATTGTTGGTGATGTCTTGATTGGGCTCCATGTTCTTCCACCTACGCTCAATGGAGCACGTTATCATGATTTCATACGGGATACTCTACCTGTGCTGCTAGAACATGTGCCTTTACAAGTACGACACAACATGTGGTTCATGCACGATGGAGCTCCTGCACATTTCAGTCGAAGTGTTCGTAGGCTTCTCAACAACAGATTCGATAAACGATGGATTGGCAGAGGTGGACCAATTCCATGGCCTCCACGCTCTCCTGACCTCCACCCTCTTGACTTTCATTTATGGGGGCATTGAAAGCTCTTGTCTACGCAACCCCGGTACCAAATGTAGAGACTCATCGTGCTCGTATTGTGGACGGCTGTGACACAATACGTCATTCTCCAGGGCTGCATCAGCCCATCCTATATTCCATGCGCCGGAGGGTGGATGCGTGTATCCTCGCTAACGGAGGACATTTTGAACATTTCTGTAACAAAGTGTTTGAAGTCACGCTGGTACGTTCTGTTGCAGTGTGTTTCCATTCCATGATTAATGTGATTTGAAGAGAAGTAATAAAATGAGCTCTAACATGGAAAATAAGCGTTTCCGGACACATGTCCACTTAACATATTTTCTTTCTTTGTGTGTGAGGAATGTTTCCTGAAAGTTTGGCCGTACCTTTTTGTAATACCCTGTATATGTAGGACCATAGTCTCAACAGCTCTAGGTTTGCAGAACGTACGCCGCTCGGAATACTTACACACAGCAATGGAAGAAAATCATCTCAATCAAAAATCATGTCTATAACTTTTTTCATTTTATGGTGTTTTCAGAAGAGCAGTGGCTGGAATGGAATAATGAAACTTTTGCCGTCTGTTTGTAACAGTATGAGCTCTACTTTACCCTTTATCAAGGACGTCAGAAAGTCTGAGATTCTGCGGATTATCCGTAGTAGTAAATAGCTGTACCTGTTATCATTTAATATTTAACTACTTTTCTACTGCGCTAGCCATGTCATGTTTTAGAATCTGTATCTTCAATTTCAATTGTTTATTTTTTCTTCTTCATTCACATTTTGTTTTATGATTGTATGGCACGACGAGTTCGTTACCGTCTCCAGACACCCACATCTAACTATTCAATTACAGCGAAATCCCAGCACTTAAAATAATTGTGAAGTACACAGTCCCACCAGATGCTATATTTCTTCTGCATGTACCAAGTATTTTAGGTGGAAAAATGTCGCCTCTAATCAGAAAAAATACTTAAACTAAATCATACAGCCCTATGGGTTTCACGACACACTTTAATGTCCACTGTATTTTTCTCATCAGCAGTGACATCAGTCCGTCTATCTGGCGCACCCAGTAAAAATAGAATATAAAAGTAGTGTCGAATACACAAAAAACTTAATTATGAACGTGACAGAGAGCTTACCGAAGTAATGTGGGAAATAAAAGAAAGATCCAGGAGTGGGGCTAAAATTGAGGGTGAAAAAATGTCAATATAAGTTTCGCTGGTGATACTGTTATCGTCAGAAAAAGTGAGGAAGTTTACAGGACTGTTGAACGAAACGGAAAGTCTTTTGAGCATAGAATATTGATTGAGAGTAAATCAAAGGAAGTGAAAATAATGTTGAGTAGCGGAAATCTGATTAAACTGCAAACCAATATTGTGATTCACGTAGAGGATGAAGTGAAGGATATTTGCTACCTTCGAAAGACAATAATATGTGACAGATCGAAGTACAGAGGATATAAAGAGCACATAAACACAGGCAAAGAGTACATCTCTCGCTGCAAGAAGTCTAGTACTATCAAATATTGGTCTTAATGTGAAGAAGAATTTTCTAAGAATATACGTCTGGGGCACTGTGCTGTAGGTGATAATCATAGACTATTGCAAATCGGAAAAACAACAGAATCGTAGTGTGAGACGTGGTGTTACAGAAGGACGCTGAGAATTACGTGGCCTAATAAGAATGGAATCAGTGAGGAGAGGAATATAGGAGTGGCACTAATTACGAGAAAACACAGGATTAAAAGACGTGTGTTAAGACACGGAGTAATGTCCATGCCGCATTTTGGAGCCACGCGGCAAGAGAAGAGTTTGGAATGTGTCCAACATTATATTGTGGGTGTTGGGAGTAAGTGATACATAGAGATAAAGAGGTTGACTCACTAGCGGAAAACTTGGTTACCTTCATCAAACCAGACAGACGACTAAATAAATGATTATTTAAATAAAAATATACCACATTTCTAAATCGGGCTAAAAAGTATAAGGGGCACTCAAATGAAAACGACACAGGAAGTAATCGCCATAGCCATTAATACGCTTATCCCACTATGAGACAAGATGGTTAGTGTCTTCATGAAAAAATTGTTGCTGTTGCTTAAGGAAACATGACTGTACCCAGACGTGCACCTCTTCACCCGAAGCAAACCGATGGCCACGGATGTATTTCTTCATGGCTCCAGAAATACGGAAATCGCATGGGGAGAGATCGGGACTGTATGCAGGATGTGTAAAGAATTCCCAGAGGGTACTCGAAACAACATTTGCAGCATGTCGGCAGGCACTATCCTGCAACACAATGGTGTCGACCGCCAACATTCGATTCGGCGCTCCAATTTTTGCAAAATTGTCCACGTACCGCAGTGCGTTAATTGCGACGCCGTGTTCCAGAAAGTAAGCGAGCAGTGGGTTGAGAGACGGCGTCGTGCTGTTACGGTATAACGCCCGCCCACTTATTACCAAGCCTGTTGCGACTATGACGCAGACGTTTCGCTGGGAAGTCCTTACACACACTCTATACACTACCCATCTCTCCCCGTGTGACTTCCATATTTTCCATGTTTTGAAGAAACACATTCGAGACTGCCGATTTGTTTCGGATGAAGAGGTGCAAGCCTGGGTACAATCATGGTTCCTTAAGCAACCGCAAAATTTTTTCCATGAAGACATTAACCGTCTTGTCTCACAGTGGGATAAATGAATCACGGTTATTACTTTTGAAAGAATAAACAGTTTACTCATTTTTTTCCATCTGTCTCATTTCCATTTGATTGCTCCTTATATAAAATAATTTCTGTTGATCTCATACAGAATGCAACCTCATAGAGATAGTCCTCAAAATTTGTGATCATGATTTTTAATCGCTATGGAAATACTTGTAGGGCACATGCAATAGATACGAATAAGAAAGTGGACTATTCACGTATCAATTGTGTATGACATGTACCCTACGTGTTTTGTTTTAAAACCTTACAATTATTTTCACAGCTATTAAGGAGGGTTTACTAACCTGTACGGAATTAGGAGAAATAATTTATATTTTAAGTCTGGTTTCAGAAGTTGGTGTATTAAAAATTCAGTTTTACTTAAATAATTATTTTCTACTTTTTAGTCTTTGAGTGTGAAATTTTTCAAGCGATTTCATACATTTCATGAGATTACAACACAGCCACGTGATAAATTCCATGTTTATTTTAGTTTCTCTTCGCCTGACTCCATCGCTATATTGCTTCCCACATACAGACGAGAAGGTAAAAATGAGAGATATTCGAGCTCACACAGCGCCTTTCCATCAATCGTTCTTCCTGCGAACCATTCCTGACTGGAACAGGAAAATGGGAGAACGCACCACACAAAAAGTGATTTAATATTGCACTCTCATCCACTTTGTCCTATGCTTAAAATTTCAAGTCTCTAGTTCATTGAGAAATTAGGTTCAAATCAATTGCAAAATTTGTGATATTCATCTCATCTCTCCCTCCCCCCCCCCCCCCCCCCCGCCCCATCTTTCCTGAGTCATGCTCGTCTGCTCGCTTACAGCCTGGAGAGCATTCTGACGCCACCTGCACAACATGCTGGTTATACATGGCAGCCTAGCTGTCAGGCATTACGAATTTTATCCACCTCCACGCCCACCCCTACCGAATAGACCGAGAAGAAAGTGACTTAATATTGCATTTTTATCCACTTCTGAGCTATGTTTATTACTTCAACTCTCTAGCTTATCAGGAAGTTATTTTAAAATCACCTGCAAAAGTTGTATCGATCAGACAGACAGGCAAGAAAGCGGCCTAATAAAACGTGGCAAAAAGAAACTTTGTGATGGAAATACTTACCTGGGATGAAAAATAACCTGTTACTGAGGAACATATATTAAAAACTAAAAATTATAAAACACTTGAATATATATGTTGAGGTGTGGAGCATTATTAGAAGACTACATCTTCTGATCAAACAATCGAGAAGGCAGAGTGGCGCAGCTGCCATTCCCCAAACAGCAGTGAGGGGGCAGATGGTTGGTGGTGTCTCTCCAGAATGCGCCAGCTCCTACTTGTCAGTGTCAGGAAGCATCAGTACTATGTTTTGAGTTTAAAAAAATGTTCAAATGTGTGTGAAATCTTATGGGACTTAACTGCTAAGGTCATCAGTCCCTAACCTTACATACTACTTAACCTAAATTACCCAGCCGTACAGTCCATGACTAAAGCACCTTAGACCACTCGGCAAATCCCAGGCGGCTTTGAGTTTTATTTTCCATGCATCTTCACTTTCAATTCATGAACATTTTCCGTGTTCACTGTGTCTTGTCTGAAGGGAGAACTGTAGGAAGTTCAATTTGTGAAAAAAAAAAAAACAATAAGCAGGTGGACTGTAAATTGCTAAGGAGGAAACAGTTAGACATTCAGCTGCTGCTGCGGAGTAGGTAATTCGTCCATTAAAATCTCTGCCTTCACCTCCATGTCTCACCAGTAGCAACGATATACTTGCTGATGCGCATCATATTAGTTCCCCATCCCCCCGTCCTCAAAACGCCGGAAACAGTAAGCTTCCTGTTGCGACAGGAGGAGAAAAGCATGATATATAACACAGGAAATTCGTCATTCCTTGATCTAAAATACTTCTTTCAAGCTGGTACAGATCTTTTAAATAACATACACAGAATAAAACATTTCACACCATAATATACATTTAAATGGTCCATTAAACTATCAGTATCTCATAGCACTCCTTTTTCTTGTCTCAAAGTGTACTTTCATCTTTGGCTGAATAATGTTACGTCGCTGCTGTTGTTGTTGTTAAAGTTCATTTCACAACAGACTGCAACATGATTTCCCTAATACACTAACTCATTGTAGCTTATATTTGTTACTCGAGTGCAGTGATTCCGCAAAATAAATTCTACTTTTTGGTGATCTATTACTCGATAAAGCCAACTGTGGTCCCACACTAGCAGGAGTCAACTTGTTACGTGGCTACCAATAGTCACACACCAGTTCAGTCGTTACCACTGCAGGAGAAGGCAATGGAACGTAGATAGAGATGAGTGGAGAAGGGGGCGGGAGGGGGGGGGGTGAGATTTCACTACCACCGGCAAAGAAGTTTGATCAACATAAAAGTGTGATACTGAAGATATAGTACGAGTGACCTTTTTCCCCCAGAGCAGTGCACACCTGCATCACATATGTGGATGAATTCACCTTACAGTCACTTGCACACTTGCTCAGCTGCTTAGTACTCCATTCGAGAGGCCGTTGGGCACTTATGGGTACTTAGAAGCAGAGACGCTACAGTCTCCCTGTCGACCTCAGTGGAGCACAGATGTATAGACGAACCTGTGGTATGGCCATACCTGAGTATGTGTCGCTGTGAATAGCAAAAGACGTGCAATATTAATCGACATACTTTCGTAGGCAGCAATCATTGGTTAAACGCACGTGTCTGTTATGTGTTCAGGAAAAAATGAAGAAACAGAATTTTATTTTATGGAGTATTTTAAATTGACGAGAGAACCCCAAGCCTAATTCGAGAAACAAGAATTGTTATAAACATGAGTAGAGTGAAGACTGGAACCATAAGCCTTAACAGAGATGAGAGACATTTGTTAGCTAATCGCCCACACTTTTTGTTTTTTTTTTACTGTAGAGATTTTTGATAAGAGAGAATGAAGGTTAACTGGGACATTATGACAGGATCGGATAACTGGATAGACACAAGGACATTTGGTGGAGACCAAATAATTTTGTAAGACAGTGGGCAAGATCCCCAAGTGACACTATATTTTCCGAACCACACATGCGTGGAGGGCACATTTAATAGCACTCACAAAAATATTGTTGCCTTTTAAGGAAAAGGCATTCCACATATGGAATAAATGCAATACATATCAGATAGTGCGTGGCACAACACACAACCACCCCTGGGCAATAAACCGACAAAACAAAAATTAAACTTTATCAAGTTGCGGCTACAGCTTTCTCGACAACACGAAAGCATGGCGAAACGCATATGCACACCACTGAAATGAAATTTATGAGGCAAGATATTAGATGAAAAATGGAGACATCGGAGCTGGGGGGGGGGGGGGGGGGGGGGGGGGGATTTATTTAGATGACAAAGGAATAAAAAGAAGGGGACTAAGAATGACTAGAGTATATTGACTGGATGACAGGAGGCAGACTAACAAAACAAGTATTGAACGACAAACCATGAGGAAAACGAGATACCAGAAGAGTGTAGAGGAGATGGCTGGCCTTAGATTGGAACAGGCGAGGTGCCCACTACTTTAAGGGGGGTAAGACGTCAAACGGGCCGACTTGGAGCAGGACATTTCAATTTCCACTGACTATACTTTTACAAATAAACTTATAAAACTTTGTCAGCATGACCAGGAAGGATTCAGAATTCACACTCTTAGCAGTGGAAGTTGTAAAACATACAAAATAATTTTTTTAATATGTGAAATTTCATCATTTTTTCACTTACTAATGGCAGCATTTGCTGCTATACGTACACTTTTCTTCATAAATAAGAAAGATCCTTCGACGAATTTTGCATAGCATACAAACCATACTTAAAGGTGTATGAATCTCTAGAATTTTCCAATTCTATTAAAAACTGTGGTAATAATTGAAGTAATTAACTACAAAATTTGTGTTTTTTCTAAACATGAAGTTTAAAATACAACAGCTCATTCGTTTATTCATAAATTAAATAAATTCTAGAGTTTCATGCACCTGTAAGTGTGGTATGTATGCTGTGCAAAATTCATCTAAGAATCTCTCTAACTTATGAAGAAAACTGTACCTATAGCAACAAATGCAGCCATTAGTAAGTGAAAAATGATGAATTTTCACAAGCAAAAAATTAATTTTGTTATGTTTTCGAACTTCCGCTGCAGTGAGTGTGAATCCTGAATCCTTCCTGGTGATGCTGACAAAGTTTTATGAATTTATTTGTAAAAGTACAGAGACTGGGAATTAAAATGTCCTGTGATGCCTCTCCTGCTCCAAGTCGGCCCGTTTGACGTCCTACCCCCTTTGAGTGGTTTGTTTAGACCAAACGTACATTCACACTTATTACCAGAGAATAAATGCTGATCAAGACACAGTACGCAAAAAGTATTGTCGATGGCGTGGATACAGCCAATGATTTAAAGGTTGCTAGAACTTTAGCGCACTATGATGTTCCCAAAATATCGGACAGTGCGCTCCTCGGTCACGAACACCCTCTGGCTGGGACCCCAGTTGGCCTCGTCGGGTAATACGTGAGCTCACTGTCGGGCAGCCTCGCTCTCAGTGTCACTGTTGCGGGAGGCCACAGACGGCCGCCTACTGGTTCCGCTCCTGCTGCAGCTGGGCGAACACCTGGTCCATCTCGGGCAGGCGGCGGCGCAGCTCGCGGTCCACGTCCATGGAGAGCAGCTCCTTCTGGACGCGCAGGCGCAGCGGCTCGGCGAACGCGGACATGATCTGCTGGCGCAGCAGGTTGGGCAGCACGTTGACGATCAGCTCGGCCACGTAGTCGGCCGTGCCCAGCCCGTCGATGCGCGCCTGGATGTTGCCGATGCGGACCAGCAGGCTGTCCAGAGTGGGCCGCTTGCGGGTGTCCAGCGGCTGGCTGACGCTCACCGTCACCTGCGGGCGGGCAGCGTCGTCACCGAGTGTGCACCCACTCACGGCACCAGCGGGCCAACGGGCGGGATCGGGTTAAGCAGGCCGGAAAAGGCAAGTACAAACATTCACGCAGACTTGGGGAAAAGATACGTCTTCATTGAAACTGAGCTGTACCCAGATCCTTCGTATGGCAGTCACACTCATTAGGTTCAAAATGGTTCACATGACTCTGAGCACTATGGGACTTAACATCTGAGGTCATCAGTCCCCTAGAACTTAGAACTAATTAAACCTAACTAACCTAAGGACACCGCACACATCCATGCCCGAGGCAGGATTCGAACCTGCGACCGTAGCGGTTTCGCCGTTCCAGACTGTAGCGCCTAGAACCGCTCGGCTACACACATTACGCACTCAATGGGAGAAGTGAGTGGGGTTGCAGCCTCTCCCCGACGTTATTCAGTCTGTACACTGAACAAGCAGTAAATGAAACAAAAGAACAATTTGGAGAGGGAATTAAAGTCAAGGAAAGAGACATATAAACCTTGAGGTTTGCCGATGATATTGTAATTCTGTCTTGAAAGAGCAGCTGAATGGAATGGGCTGGGTCTTGGAAAGGTTCAACAGAAAAATGTTGAAAATTAGATCACAAAACTAATGAAGAGGTGCTGAATAGGATTAAGGAGAAAAGAAATTTGTGGCACATCAAAAGCGAAACTAATATAATGGAACGTAGTCGGTCGAATTAAGTCAGGTGATACTGAGAGAATTAGATTAGGTAATGAGACAATTGCAGTAGCAGATGAGTTTTGCTATTTGGGCAGAAAAGTGATTGATGATGACCGAGGTAGAGAGGATATACAATGTAGACTGGTAGATAGGTAGATCACAAAACTAATGAAGAGGTACTGAATAGAATTAAAGAGAAAAGAAATTTGTGGCACATCAAAAGCGAAACGAGTATAATGGAACGTAGTCAGTCGAATTAAGACAGGTGATACTGAGAGAATTATATTAGATAATGAGACAATTACAGTAGCACATGAGTTTTGCTATTTGGGCAGAAAAGTGATTGATGATGACCGAGGTAGAGAGGATATAAAATGTAGACTGGCAATCGCAAGTAAAGCGTTTGTGAAGAAGAGAAGTTTGATAAGAAAGTATTTGTATGGAGTGCAGCCATGTATGGAAGTGAAACATGGACGATGAACAGTTTAGACAAGAATAGAATAGAGGTTTAACAGAAAAATGTTGGAAATTAGATGGGTAGATCACAAAACTAATGGAGAGGTACTGCACAGAATTAAGGAGAAAAGAAATTTGTGGAAAAACCTAACTAGAAGAAGGGACCAGTTAGCGGGGCACATTCTGAGACATGAAGGAATCACCAATTTAGTTTTAAAAAATGTTCAAATGTGTGTGAAATCTTATGGGACTTAATTGCTAAGGTCATCAGTCGCTAAGCTTACACACTACTTAACCTAAATTATCCTAAGAACAAACAGACACACCCGTGCCCGAGGGAGGACTCGAACCTCCGCCGGGACCAGCTGCACAGTCCGTGACTGCAGCGGCTCAGACCGCTCGGCTAATCCCACGCGGCACCAATTTAGTACTGGAAGACAGAGTGTGGGGTAGAACTCGTACAGGGAGACCAACAGATACAGTAAGCAGATTCAGAGAGATGCAGATTGCAATTTTTACTCGGATATAAAGATGCTTGCACAGGATGGAGTAGCATGGAGAGCTGCTCAAACCAGTCTTCGGAGTGAGGACCGCAACAATAGCCACTCAGCTGCATAGGAGTTAGACTCTTCATTACTGGCTAATGGTTAGTGAGGCATTTAACTTTGACTGAAAGTTTATTGGGCGATTGAAACCCAGCAAAATTTCTACGAGCCAGCTGCTCAACATCTTCAGGAGCTACTTAACTGTTGCTATGTTAGTGAAGTACCGTCGCCATTGATAATCCAGACTTTTATGTTTCATGCAGGGTTATCACCTTTAGGATATACTTCTGTAGGGGCTTTTTGTTCGTCTGTAAGTTACCTTCTATGTGTTGTGTAGACTACCCGTCTGATAGTACTATGACACGTAGGGCACGGTACCTTTGCCAGGTTTGTGGTACACTTCCGTTTACATTATTAATGTGTCTAAAAGCTCCTGTAGATATGGAAACCATTTGTAAAATTTTGCTATACTTGTTAAATATATGACGATTACAGTAGTGTTTGATGTCTTTATCAGGCATATAGCGTGTTTGACAGAAACTTTGACTGGCGGAAAATGTGACAAGATGGCAGACGTTACTTTTGTTGATGTTTGACCGCATGTTTAGTGAAATATAGTTTTATTAAAATTTATCTCACCATATTCTGAGTTTTCACAACCATGGAAACTACGATCAAGGCTGAAGACAAAATAGCACCGGAAATTACCAAAATAGAAGAGGTATCTCAACTTCCCAGCCTAATATTACCCTGCAAAATCTTAAGAATAAAACCAATATTCTATACACCACACATCCACTCGCCCACCATCCACATCCATACTCCGCAAGCCACCTGACGGTGTGTGGCGGAGGGTACCTTGAGTACACAAGCTGCAGTGCAATAAAATAAACACAAAAAATACTGGTTCTCCGGTTCTTCTACGGTCCATGTTTCCACATTGTGGTACTTTAATGAACTACGTTTAGAGGAACAAGTAAATGAGAATAAATTTTCGCATCCTTGTGTCTTCTTTTATAATGGGAGGGCCATTTACGAGTTTGAAGAAGCTGTAGAAACACTTGTGGCTAACAATTTAATTAACGAACACAGGATTCCGTGTCATCAAAGCATTGTCAGCAGTAAGGAATCGTCGACTGCACACAAACGCTCAAGTTGAGATAAGGCTGATGGGGAATCAAAACTAGGGCAGCTAAGCCGGGCACCACCACTTCGTCCACACTTACATGCTTTTCTCCAGCAGTGGCCTCTGGACGTCGACGTCCCCAATAAGAACGTTATAGTCCGCCCTTTCCGACTGCTATTTTCTGGCGAACCAGTGTATGAAGTAGCCATCAGCAAAACAACCACAAAACGCATACAAAAATAGAGGATTTTAGATGCTCCGTTAAGGCCGCAGCAGATGATTAAGTTTGTTCGTCAAATTCTCTCTTCTCTAACCACATATCAGTCAAACAAGCCCTTACACGTACTAAAAAGTTTGTCAGTTTATCTTCACTTTTAAAGCACACGCTGTTCGTGTATAATGTGTTTTGACGCTAGTGGAAATGGCTACAAATGCAGATAAAGTGTTTCTGACATTTTCTCTGGCACCGCGTTTAATAAAGAAGAGGTAAAAAAAAAACAAAAAAACAAAAACTCTGGTCCAGGGATTGATTTAAATTGAGAAAGAAATATAGACATGGAAACCGATTGAAAGAAATGTAATACTCGGAACCTAATGATTACATCAACTTTCTGTGAATTACGTCGAGGCAGACAAGAGGCTCTTGGTCTCTCCGTAGCTCATGTGTTCAGCAACAGCAGTTTTTTCTGACTGACTTATTCTGGTGTAACATCTGTGTTCATCACTTCTGTCTGGTCAATGTATGACTTCCCACACTGTCGCAGGATCTTGTGTGTTGCTGACCTCCTTAGACGCAGGTCGCCTTTTACGAACCCAGCTCGTTTTCACTCGCATCAGCGAATGGAAGACACGTTTTATTGAATGTTTTTCGAAGAGCCAACCAATCTTGAAGGACATGCTGGGGAACGCTTTGCCACAAAAAAACGAATTCAGCGAGACAACACCGATGGGGAATCGAAACCTGAACAACCATGTCGCCAACCGACACCTTGCCTGTTCACTTTCAATGGAGTCGGCAGATTGCGATTAGGAATTCTGGCGCCTCTCACAGAGAGCATGCAGATCTTTTCTCGAGAAGAGGGCTCTGGAAGTCAATGTCCCCTGTGATGATGTTAGAGCCTGGCTTTTGGCAAATGCTGTTTTCTAATGAGCAAATGAAGAAAGTGGGGCTCTACAATAACTAGCCACTCCTTCACTCCACTTCTAGCCACTGCTTCACTCCACTTCCAGCCACTCCTTCACTCCACTTCCAGCCACTCCTTCACTCCACTTCCAGCCACTCCTTCACTTCAGGTGTGCTGCAGGGCTGTGTCCTGCCCTCTCCCATCCCCCCTCCCCGGCCTTCCTGATTTACATCCTTTACACTGCAGACATCTCCCATCCGTCTCTTACAATATGCCACCAACCTACATAAGACACCATCCAACTCTCGCATGCCTCCCTGCAATGTCACTTCAGTCTCCTGGTTGAGTGATTGAGCATCAAGTAAATCCATAGACAAGCCAAACCACCATCTATGATCCCACCAGTAAGCGATGCCGTCATCCAGGTTTCCACTTCTCGATAGGCGACAAACGCACGACTCTAACACTTCACAGAAAACTTCCCAGTTAGGTGCTGTGCAACTGGATCAATATTCCTCCTTCTATGCACCTTCATGCATTATTGATCCTCTCCAGTTGTAATTTCAACCAGCTGCCACAACAACCAGAATGAATCTGTTCTGTGGTGCATCCTTCTCTCCCGGCCTAATCACAATGGCCCATCCCATAGGATCATTCCGTTATTTTCCTTTCTCCTCCTTAAAGATTCTTAGTCGCCACCTGCAGTCCCACAAGGACCCATAGTTACACTCAACATCCCACCTCCATCGTGAAGACGATCATTTCCATGCCTCACTGGCATGATCATCATACCATAACAGCTGTACTAAAATGTGGACTTTCACAGCCGGAAATATAATGTCCATTATAATTATCCGGGCTGTTATGCCATGGTCGGTTGATGAATTCTGGGTCAATTCCCAGCGTATCGTCTCCGACTGCGGGATATACACTCCTGGAAATGGAAAAAAGAACACATTGTCACCGGTGTGTCAGACCCACCATACTTGCTCCGGACACTGCGAGAGGGCTGTACAAGCAATGATCACACGCACGGCACAGCGGACACACCAGGAACCGCGGTGTTGGCCGTCGAATGGCGCTAGCTGCGCAGCATTTGTGCACCGCCGCCGTCAGTGTCAGCCAGTTTGCCGTGGCATACGGAGCTCCATCGCAGTCTTGAACACTGGTAGCATGCCGCGACAGCGTGGACGTGAACCGTATGTGGAGTTGACGGACTTTGAGCGAGGGCGTATAGTGGGCATGCGGGAGGCCGTGTGGACGTACCGCCGAATTCCTCAACACGTGGGGCGTGAGGTCTCCACAGTACATCGAAGTTGTCGCCAGTGGTCGGCGGAAGGTGCACGTGCCCGTCGCCCTAGGACCGGACCGCAGAGACGCACGGATGCACGCCAAGACCGTAGGATCCTACGCAGTGCCGTAGGGGACCGCACCGTCACTTCCCAGCAAATTAGGGACACTGTTGCTCCTGGGGTATCGGCGAGGACCATTCGCAACCGTCTCCATGAAGCTGGGCTACGGTCCCGCACACCGTTAGACCGTCTTCCGCTCACGCCCCAACATCGTGCAGCCCGCCTCCAGTGGTGTCGCGACAGGCGTGAATGGAGGGACGAATGGAGACGTGTCGTCTTCAGCGATGAGAGTCGCTTCTGCCTTGGTGCCAATGATGGTCGTATGCGTGTTTGGCGCCGTGCAGGTGAGCGCCACAATCAGGACTGTATACGGCCGAGGCACACAGGGCCAACACCCAGCATCATGGTGTGGGGAGCGATCTCCTACACTGGCCGTACACCTCTGGTGACCGTCGAGGGGACACTGAATAGTGCATGGTACATCGAAACCGTCATCGAACCCATCGTTCTACCCTTCCTAGACCGGCAAGGGAACTTGCTGTTCCAACAGGACAATGCACGTCCGCATGTATCCCGTGCCACCCAACGTGCTCTAGAAGGTGTAAGTCAACTACCCTGGCCAGCAAGATCTCCGGATCTGTCCCCCATTGAGCATGTTTGGGACTGGATGAAGCGTCGTCTCACGCGGTCTGCACGTCCAGCACGAACGCTGGTCCAACTGAGGCGCCAGGTGGAAATGCCATGGCAAGCCGTTCCACAGGACTACATCCAGCACTCTACGATCGTCTCCATGGGAAAATAGCAGCCTGCATTGCTGCGAAAGCTGGATATACACTGTACTAGTGCCGACGTTGTGCATGCTCTGTTGCCTGTGTCTATGTGCCTGTGGTTCTGTCAGTGTGATCATGTGATGTATCTGACCCCAGGAATGTGTCAATAAAGTTTCCCCTTCCTGGGACAATGAATTCACGGTGTTCTTATTTCAATTTCCAGGAGTGTATCTTCAAGGAGGTCCGTAGCTCGATGGGAGGTCCAACACACCCAATGTAGCGAGCCAGTGGGTGTGTTGGACCTCCCATCGAGCTACGGACCCCCTTGAAGACGTCTCCCGCAGTCGGAGACGAAACGTTGGGAACTGACCCAGAATTCATCAACCGACCACGGCATAACAGCCCGGATAATTATAATGGACATAACAGCTTTACTACCATCATCGATTATATTTTAACATCAATAGAGAACCGATCTAAGAAGGTTTAAAAATCATGAATATGGATCACAGAATCCACGTGGCACGAACGAAAGGAACGTTTGCCAGTAGGTCTGGTCTCGCGAGGCAGTGCACTGCCGGGCGGCCGTAGCAGAAGCGGCTGCCCACGCAGTGTTGGGATGCGGCTCACCTGTATGTAGTCGACGGTGAAACTGGCGAGCCCCGAGCTGGTGACGAGCCCGGCCAGGCTGGCGTCCCAGTGGCAGGAGCCGCGCAGCCGCTTGGTCCCGACCTGCGCGTGCGCGGTCAGCACGTTGCTCTCCTCGATGAAGGTGACGCCCGCCTCGCGCGCCCACTTCTCGTCCTCGGGGTCGACGCGGCGCTCGAACACCACCAGCTCCTCCACCTCCTCCTCGAACTGCGCCGCGTTCGCCGTGTTGTTGTCGGCCGCGTCGTAGACGGCCGTGTCGCCCGACGTGCCGTTGGAGGCGGCCACCACGCGCCGGCGCACCTTCATCAGCTTCTGCGCGCTCACCACTTTGCGCTCCATGTCGATGGTCACCTCACCCACTCGGTGGAAGGTGGCCAGACCGGTCATCATCATCCCGGAGAGATCCACCTGTTACCGAAGAACAGTTGCACCTTATCGGCCACAGTACTGCCTCTACGACTTGTTCCTTTCTATTTTTTTTTTTTATTTACACGTCTAGTTCCGTAGGAGCAAATCGAGGAGCAAATCTCCAGGGTCATGGAACATGTCAGTACATGACATTACAAAATAAAAGCAACAACAGACAAAAATAAAATGTTTTTGAACCAAAAACCGACAAGCCGTAAGTTTAACTAAACGAAATCAACAATATAACATAGGAATCTGCTTAATTTTTCAATGAACTCCTGGACAGAGTACAAGGATTGACCCTGAAGGAAAATCTTCAGTTTCGATTTGAAAGCGCGTGGATTACTGCTAAGATTTTTGGGTTCTTCCGATAGCTTACTGAAAATTTATGCAGCACAATTTTCCGCACAAGAGTCAAGGTAGTGAGATCCAAATGCAGATTGGATTTCTACCTAGTAATACACTTTACTGTCGTTTCTTGTTACCAATACGTGCTTATTCCCAACAATAAGCAGCTTTCACTCAGTTAATACTATATATATATATATATATATATATATATATATATATATATATATATATATATATATATATATATATGGTGGTCCATTGATAGTGACCAAGCCAAATATCTAACGAAATAAGCATCAACGAAAAAAACTACAAAGAACGACACTCGTCTAGCTTAAAGGAGGAAACCAAATGGCGCTACGGTTGGCCCGCTAGACGGCGCTGCCATAGGTCAAACGGATATCAACTGCGTTTTTTTTTTTTTTAATAGGAACCCCCATTTTTTAACATGTTCGTGTAGTACGTAAAGACATATGAATGTTTTAGTTGAACCACTTTTTTCGCTTTGTGATAGATGGCACTGTAATAGTCACAAACGTGTAAGTACGTGGTATCACGTAATATTCCGCCAGTGGGGACAGTATTTGCTTCGTGACACATTATCCGTGTTAAAATGGACCGTTTACCAATTGCGGAAAAGGTCGATATCTTGTTGCTGTAAGGATATCTTATTGCTGTATGCCTATTGTGATCGAAATGCCCAACGGGCGTGTGCTGTGTAAGCTGCTCGGTACCCTGGACGACATCATCCAAGTGTCCGGATCGTTCGCAGGGTAGTTACGTTACTTAAGGAAACATGAAGTGTTCAACCACATGTGAAACGCCAACCACAACCTGCAACAAATGATGATGCCAAAGTAGCTGTTTTCGCTGCTGTCGCGGCTAATCCACACATCAGTAGCAGACAAAATGCGCGAGCAACAGGAATCTCAAAAACGTCGGTGTTGAGAATGCTACATCAACATAGACTGCACCCGTACCACCATACTTCTATTCACCAGGAATTGCATGGCGACAACTTTGAACGTCGTGTACAGTTCTGCCACTGGGCAGAAGAGAAATTATGGAACGATGACAGATTTTTTGCACGCGTTCTATATAGCGACGAAGCGTCTTTCGCCAACAGTGGTAACGTAAACCGGCATAATATGCACTATTGGGTAACGGAAAATCCACGATCGCTACGACAAGTGGAACATCAGCAACCTTGCTGGGTTAATGTACGGTGCGGCACTATGGGAGGAAGGATAATTGGCCCCCATTTTATCGATGGCAATCTAAATGGTGCTATGTATGCTGATTTCCTACGTAATGTTCTACCGATGTTACTACAAGATGTTTCACTGTATGACAGAATGGCGATGTACTTCCAACATGATGAATGTCAGGCACATAGCTCGAGTGCGGTTGAAGCAGTACTGAATAACATATTTCATGATAGGTGGAGTGGTCGTCGAAGCACCATACAATGGCCCGCACGTTCACCGGATCTGACGTCACCGGATTTCTTTCTGTGGGAAAGTTGAAGGATATTTGCTATCGTGATCCACCGGCAACGCCTGACAACATGCGTTAGCGCGTTGTCAGTGCATGTGCGAACATTACGGCATGCGAACTACTCGCTTTTCAGAGGAATGTTGTTACACGTACTGCCAAAAGCATTGAGGTTGACGTACATCATTTTGAGCATTTATTGCATTAATGTGGTATTTACAGTTAATCACGCTGTAACAGTATGCGTTCTCAGAAATGATAAGTTCACAAAGGTACATGTATCACATTGGAACAACCGAAATAAAATGTTCAAACGTACCTACGTTCTGTATTTTAATTTAAAAAAACCTACCTGTTACCAACTTTTTGTCAAAATTGTGAGCCATATTTTTGTAACTATTACAGCGCCACCTATCACAAAGCGAAAAAAGTGGTCCAACTAAAACATTCATATTTCTTTACGTACTACACGAATATATAATAAAAAATGGGGGTTCCTATTTTTAAAAAAACGCAGTTGATATCCGTCTGACCTATGGCAGCGCCATCTAGCGGGCCAACCATAGCGCCATCTGGTTTCCTCCTTCAAGCTAGACAAGTTTCGTTCTTTGTAGTTTTTTCATTTGACGCTTATTTCGTGAGATATTTGGCCAGCTCACTATCGGTGGACCGCCCTGTATATATTGACAGGCCAATGTCAGAATGCCCAGACTAGTGAACGGACGTAGACAAGAGGTTCGCTAACTCACACCACTTATTGCCCTTAACTGCCCCTTTCTGAGCCAAAAATATCCTTTCGCAATGGAAAGAGTTACCGCAAAATATAATACTATAGGATATAAGCGAAGGAAAATAAGCAAAGTAGACTACTTTTCGTGTCGAACGATCACGTACTTCAGTTATCATAAAAAAAGGTAGCATTAAGTTATTAAACAAGATCCTGAACGTGGGCTTTCCACGACTGTTTACTATCTATCTGAACACCTAGAAATTTGAACTGTTCTGTTTCACTAATTATACGCCAATTCTGTGAAATTAAATTGTCGAGTTTTGTTGAATTGCGTGTTAGAAACTATAAAAAAATGAGTATTACTGTGATTTAGGGTTAGTTTATTTTCTACAAGACATCAACGTATGTCATGAACTGCCTTACTTGAAATAGAGCCAATGTCGCACACAACATATTTCAGTACCGAGCTAGTGTCATCAGCGAACATAAATATTTTAGAATTACCCGTAAGAATAAAAGAGATATTATTTATATAAATTAATAAATATATCATTTATATAAATTTATCATCACGCACATCCATGCCCGAGGCAGGATCCGAACTTGCGACCACAGCGGTCACTCGGTTCCAGACTAAAGCGCCTAGAACCAACCGCTCGGCCACATCGGCCGGCTTGCTTTTGTTCATGTTAACCTTATACTCTCCTTTCAAGACACTGCCCATTCCGTTTAACTGCTCTTCCTAGTCCTTTGCTGTTTCTTGACAGGCCGCATGTCGTGGTCGTGAGGTAGCGTTCTCGCTTCCCACGCCCGGGTTCCCGGGTTCGATTCCCGGCGGGATCAGGGATTTTCTCTGCCTCGTGATGGCTGGGTGTTGTGTGCTGTCCTTAGGTTAGTTAGGTTTAAGTAGTTATAAGTTCTAGGGGACTGATGACCATAGATGTTAAGTCCCATAGTCCTCAGAGCCATTTGTTTCTTGACAGAATTACAAAAATGGGTCAAATGGCTCTGAGCACTATGGGACTTAACATCTGAGGTCATCAGTTCCCTAGAACCTAGAACTACTTAAACCTAGCTAACCTAAGGACACCACACACATCCATGCCCGAGGCAGGATTCGAACCTGCGACCGTAGCGGTCGTGCGGTTCCAGAATGTAAAGCCGAGAATCGCTCGGCCACCCCTGCCGGCACTGAATTACAATGTCATCGGAAAACCTCAAAGTTTATATTTCTTCTCCCTGGAGTTTAATTCCTACCCCAAATTTTTCTATGGTTTCCTTTACTGCTTGCTCAATGTGCAGATTAAATAACGTCGGGGGTAGGCCACAACCCTGTTTCATCCCTTCTTACCCACTGGCTCCCTTTCATACCCCTCCACTCCAATAATTGCCGTCTGGTTTCTGTACAAGTTGTAAATAGTCATTCGTTGCCTGTGTTTCAACCCTGCTGCCCTTAGCATTTCATTGAGAGTCTTCCAGTCAACTGTGTCAAAGCTTTATCCATGTCCGAGCTAATCCTTTCTCACCCTGTAGGTGAGCGACAACATAATATTTTCACACTTTGAAGAGAAATCTGACGATCGAAATTTCATGAGAAAGTCCTGAGGCAGTGAAATACGCCTTCATTTCTGTCCACTTCTATGATAGCGTTCTCGGCTTCTCTTTATCTCAGTGATTTGCATTTCTCTCTTCTCCAACTCATCCATATCCATATCCATTCGTTCATAGTTTCTTCTAGGTAATTCGTAACCTGTTTCATCACATTCATCTGTCTGCTATCTTCTAAGAATGTGCATTCCTGTGTAATTTTAATGTTGGTAAATGTAACACGATGATCCCAAACAGCGTCTATATCCTAAAACTAAGTGCAATAGAAAATAAAAACACTAACATTAAATTTTCATCATTAGTGAATCAAAGAATGTACGTAATTAAGAAAGGAAAATAGAGAAATAAAATCACAATTTCTTAACAAGAGGAACAAATACTGCAAAAATAGATAACAACAAAGGAAAAAGAGCTAATTTACTACTGACCCTGCAAGAATAGTCGCGGTAACACTAATGACAACAATAAACAAGCAACCACCAGCCCAGTGCTCTCTCGATCCGCAACCCCTCTCGCGTTTAGTAGGTACTTACCACAACTGTTCCGTGTCCGCCCTCCCAGGTGAAGTTGGGCACTCCCATAGGATCGTAGCCCATCTCCCGAATCTTCTTTCGGACGTCGAACATGGCCGTATCAAATGGAGAGATGGAGTTGGGGAAGCGCTGCGGAATTTTGGCGACATTCTTGTTGATGTCGCCACGCACGTTCTTGTTGACCTCTTTCAAGATGAAGGGCTTTATGCTGTCGAAGATGAACGTACCCACTGAGTTCAGGATTCCCTGCGGACAAATTCATAAGACAGAATCCCAAGTAAAACGATTTCTGGTATCTAATGGCGACATTAGAAACATGGCTAATACACCTTCCTGCGGCGCCAGATCTCGAACAACGCATTAGACGATAAATTTCTATTAGTGCCATAAGCATCTCGTTTATAAAATGACTTTGTGCACTATGCGACTTAACTTCTGAGGTCATCAGTCGCCTAGAACTTGGAACTAATTAAACCTAACTAACCTAAGGACATCACACACATCCATGCCCGAGGCAGGATTCGAACCTGCGACCATAGCGGTCACGCGGTTCCAGACTGAAGCGCCTAGAACCGCACGGCCACATCGGCCAGCGCATCTCGTTTATACATCTCAGGGAAAAAGTTGTATGACCACTGAATGACATAAACAACACTTAGTAGGTTATTCAATATCTTACAATACGTAATCAAGCGCATACAAAAATTTCACCATTAAATTTATATAATTCTGCAAGCAGTTTTTTCGTTGTCACGTGAGTCTGAAGAGAGTATAATTTTTCTTTACATACTGCATTGAATTATTACAAAGCTCGGCCGTAATTTCCGTTTCGGCTTCCAAAATTAATAACCTCTTGTGCCCGATATTTACGCTGCTCTGAAAAGCGTTTACATGGTTGGTATTTAATGGCGATTTTGACAAATACTTATGACTTCAAATCCTGAAGCACGGAATGAATGAATGTGAAAATAAAATTTCTTTAGTCTAGAATAAAAAACAAAACAATAAACAAAGCAAATGCAATATGTTCTAACGTGCACATCTGCGAAATGAAAATAAGCTGCTATGTATACATCTTGCAGCTCTACCCTGTACAGTATATCAAAAAAAATTTCACGAAAGTTCTGCAATTTCTTAAACCGTTTTCATTGCGGCGTTCACTTCAACGTACAATATGACCTTGAAACAGTCCCTCCACAGACATTGATAAACTGAACAGTGTACGCAAGCCGAATTGCCCCGTTCACGGCTGGAACCACAGTGCTTTGTACTGGACTGCGCTGAGAATGCAGGTTATACAGGGTGTTACAAAAACGTATGGCCAAACTTTCAGGAAACATTCCTCACACACAAAGAAAGAAAAGATGTCTTGTGGACATGTGTCCGGAAACGCTTAATTTCCATGTTAGAGCTCAGTTTATTACCTCTCTTCAAATCACATTAATCATGGAATGGAAACACACAGCAACAGAACGTACCAGCGTGACTTCAAACACTTTGTTACAGGAAAAGTTCAAAATATCTTCCGTTAGCGAGGATACATGCATCCACCCTACGTTGCATGGAATCCCTGATGCGCTGATGCAGCCCTGGAGAATGGCGTATTGTATCACAGCCATCCACAATACGAGCACGAAGAGTCTCTACATTTGGTACCGGGGTTACATAGACAAGACCTTTCAAATGAACCCATAAATGAAAGTCAAGAGGGTTGAGATCAGGAGAGTTTGGAGGCCATGGAATTGGTCTGCCTATACCAATCGATCGGTCACCGAATCTGTTGTTGAGAAGCGTACGAACACTTCGACTGAAATGTGCAGGAGCTCCATCGTGCAAGAACCACATGTTGTGTCGTACTTGTAAAGGAACATGTTCTAGCAGCACAGGCAGAGTATCCCGTATGAAATCATGATAACGTGCTCCATTGAGCATAGGTGGAAGAACATGGGGCCCAATCAAGACATCACCAACAATGCCTGCCCAAACGTTCACAGAAAATCTGTGTTGATGACGTGATTGCACAACTGCGTGCGGATTCTCGTCAGCCCACACATGTTGATTGTGAAAATTTACCATTTTATCACGTTGGAATGAAGCCTCATCCGTAAAGAGAACATTTTCACTGAAATGAGGATTGACACATTGTTGGATGAACCATTCGCAGAAGTGTAACGTGGAGGCCAATCAGCTGATGATAGTGCCTGCACAAGCTGTACATGGTAAGGAAACAACTGGTTCTCCCGTAGCACTCTCCATACAGTGACATTAGGGTTATCGTCAACTACACGAAGAATTTCCTCGTCCATTGCAGGTGTCCTCGTCGTTCTAGGTCTTCTCCAGTCGCGAGTCATAGGCTGGGATGTTCCGTGCTCCCTAAGACGCCGATCAATTGCTTCGAACGTTTTCCTGTCGGGATACCTTCGTTCTGGAAATCTGTCTCGATGCAAACGTACCGCGCCACGGCTATTGCCCCGTGCTAATCCATACGTCAAATGGGCATCTGCCAACTCCGCATTTGTAAACATTGCACTGACTGCAAAACCACGTTCGTGATGAACACTAACCTGTTGATGCTACTTACTGATGTGCTTGATGCTAGTACTGTAGATCAATGAGTCGCATGTCAACACAAGCACCGAAGTCAACATTACCTTCCTTCAATTGGGCCAACTGGCGGTGAATCGAGGAAGTACAGTACATACTGATGAAACTAAAATGAGCTCTAACATGGAAATTAAGCTTTTACGGACACATATCCACATAACATATTTTCTTTCTTTGTGTGTGAGGAATGTTTCCTGAAAGTTGAAACAGCCGTGCAATCTCGATCAAAATATAGGCAAGCATTCTTGGCGATATCTTAACAGAGCTTTATGTACTACTACAGATGTCGATTGGGGTCAATTATCAGGATTTTTCATTAAAGTAATATCTACCTTGCCAGAGGATCTGCCATGTCAGCAAGGACTGCAGATATGATTCAAGCACAATGGTGAACCAGCACATATTGACAACATATGCATCAACTTTTGAGCCGGCCGCGGTGGTCTCGCGGTTCTAGGCGCGCAGTCCGGAACCGTGCGACTGGTACGGTCGCAGGTTCGAATCCTGCCTTGGGCATGGATGTGTGTGATGTCCTTAGATTAGTTAGGTTTAAGTAGTTCTAAGTTCTAGGGGACTGATGACCGCAGCAGTTGAGTCCCATAGTGCTCAGAGCCATTTGAACCAGCCATCAACTTTTGACTCTGACATTCCAGGATCACTCGATTGTTTGACGCAACGCCACACATTGACCTCCACCGTTGCCCATTGCTCGACATTCAGATCAATTTGCCAGCGCTTTTCCAGTCAGCGGTATGTATACAGGCTGAAAAGTATTTAAACCGACAAATTCTGGGAAGTTGTAGGGGACATAAGAACAAATATTTTCCTCTAATGTCATTTTTTCCTATGAGGAGTATTTAAACCGGTAGAGGAAGATTTCTCTGGCGACAAATCAATAAAATCTAGAAACACTTTACCATATTTTTTATGACGAAGAGACAACAGATTAACACAACCTAGTTTCAATTACAGTATATTTTCAAAAATGCCTCCATTGACACGTAAACAAAGGTTACACCGTCGGATCATGTTCTGTCTGACACGGGCAAAAACCCCAGGAGTATCCTGAATTGTTCCTGCTGCTGCTAGTATCTGGGCAACCAGATCCTCTTCTGATGCAACAGGAGTTGCAGCAACAAGATTGCACATCTCTCCCCACACAAAAAACCCCAGAGGGGACATATCTGGGGATCGAGTAGGACATGGTACAGGACCTCCTCTGCCGATCCACGTATCTGGGAACCGTTGGTCCAGGAATCGACGCAGACGACGGCTGAAATGTGGCGGCGCCCCTTCATGTTGGAACCACATGCGTTGACTTGTAGGAAGCGGAACGTCTTCCAGAAATTCTGTCTCTGCTCTGGCGAGAAAATTGTAATAGTGCCTGCCATTTAATGGCCTAGGTAGCAGATACGGCCCAATTAAACAGTCCCCTGCAACACCGACCCACACATTAACGAAGAACCGCACTTGATGAGCACTAGTAACTATGGCATGTTGGTTATCTTCACTCCAAACATGCGAATTGTGAATGTTGAAGACTCCATCTCGCTCGAAAGTTGCTTCATCGGTAAACAACACAGGGGATGGAAATGTAGGATCCATTTCACACTGTTCCAGGTACCAATGCGAAAACTGTGCTTTGGGTGGATAATCAACTGGTTCCAGGCTGTGGGCACGCTGTAAGTGAAATGGACGTAACAATTGCTCTCGAAGGACTGTTCTTAAATTCGTCTGATTCATCCCCATGTTACGTGCAATTTTACGAATGCTAATTCAAGGCTCCCAGTCAACATGTTGGAAGACAGCTTGCTCAAATTGCAGCGTTCATACCGTGCGACGGCGTCTCTGTCCAGGTCTCCCGCGGACGTAGGTACACAGCAGCAAAGGTCGTATGATGCGGGACACGGCGATTATGATATTGTTGTTGGTAAACCCGCTGTGTCGTTCGTCCGTTGTGGTGCGCTACATAGTGCGCACCAACCATAACAGTGTACTCACTGCAGGTGTATCGCTCAACTAGTAAACAGAGACAATGCACCACTACATTGGTGGACAGCAGTTGCCTACAACTGAAGAGTGTAATATGCCCTCTAACAACTGAAGATCGTAATACGGCCTCCACTGGTTTAAATAATCCTTATAGGAAAAAATGACATTAGGGAAAAATATTTGTTTTGATGTCCCCTGCAATGCCCCAGAGTTTGTCGGTTTAAATACTTTTCCACTGTGCATAAAACTACAACTGAGTCACCTTCAATGAGTGATGAGTGTGCGGTTCCTTATTGTGAAGGGCAGAAGGATGCATTGCTACAGCATTAAGTCACGTTGAGCACCCCATGTGAACAACTTTCACGAAAGGACCTCACACTCTTGTGGCCAACTGGTTATACCTCACAAGTATACATTTTCATATTCATGTTTATTGGCCTAGTTTTTATTGTCTCGATGAGTACCATCTCTCAATATATTCGATACTTTTTTTGACACGATACATACAGGGAGCTTCAAAAAAGTGTCTCATACTCTTACAGCAGATAGTAGGGTCACTACCAGAAAAAAAAATCCCACAAACATATATGAAGAAACATACACTTGTTGAAATAAGCCATTTTTGCCCATCATAACAAACTCCCTGACGTTGTAAGTATCCAACGTGATTACCATTCATTGCAACACATCCTTCATTTACTGTCCGAGAAGGACTGACCATGGGATTGACATGTCGCACTGATCACCTACCTCTCACAGCAAATGTTCTTCGATTACCAGTGTGTAAGGTGATCAATGTCTACAGAGAAACATTGTCCTTGTTCTGAATTATTCGTGCCTGCAAGTTATGGACAACTCGTTGGACCTTTTTTTAGATAGAATGTGGCATTAACGATATCGTTATGCGAGCATAGATATTCAATGTCTTTGAAATCGTATTCTGATAACAGCACACAATCAAAATTATATGTTCGGTATGGCTTATGTCAACGACAGATGTAAGGGCTATGTCTGTCAAACAGCATCACAGACTGAGATATAGCAGATACAGAAACAAATTCTACCAATTAGCCACGAACCTGAGCTTTAACAGGGGCAGAATCTACACCATACTTAAAAAAGCGCGACCACTCTTTAGAACAGGCATGCCAAATTCCAATTTAAAAATCATTTTGCTTGTAACAGGAAAGAAACCAACACCTTTTGCCCCATTAGGCTTCGCATGAAAGATGTGATGTATTTGTTTGGGATGCCTGCAAAAAAACATTGGAAATATCTGCCAAAACATCACAGAAAACGTTCGTCACAGACTCACGGGAGGGACACCCGAAATGTATGTGTGTGTACGCGCGCGCGCGCGTCCTCCGGATGACCTGTTGGTAGGCACTGCTGCTTTACATTACATTTCTTGCACAAAAGACAACCACGTTACCCGCTTATCACTTCAAACAGCTGTTCCATGAGTACTAGTACAGAACAGTGAAGGCCTCACTTACCTGGAAGACAGTGCCCATGAAGCCGAGGTTCTCGAAGTTCATGTCGATGTCACTGAAGGAGATGTCCATCTGGATCTCCTCGGCAGCCAGGCTGCCGTCACGCTGCACCTCCAGCATGGCGAGGCCCTCCACCTGGACTCCAGTCATGGTGACTGTGTAGGGGCCGTGCGAACCCGACAGCCAGGCACGCAGTGTGTATCTGCCGACCACCTCCAGCTTCTCGATGCTCACACCCACCGACATCTGCCACACAAGGGAACAGTGACTCACTTAACTTGTACTCTCGGAGACCAATAAATGCTGAGCCGTGCGTGGCTCGTGTTCCCGCCATCATGTATGTATTTTATTTATTTATTTAACCTGATCAGATTAGGGCCATCAGGCCCTCTCTTACATCGGACCAGTATTCCACACACGCAGCATTTCATACATCAGAGTTACATTATGACAATAGTTTAAATAAGAAAATTAGATTACTCTAGTGACAATATGAATAAAGAGTAATGACTAAGACCTAATGAAGTAAATGGTGGCAGTCTTTTTACAACAGGTGCTATACATACAAATTATGATAAAATCAATAATAATAACAATAAAAAACAAAATCAAATAATAATGATAAACATGAGAAAAATTGGCAATAGTAATGAAGATTTGTGCAGATGTACAATAATATCTTGGTGCGTAAAGGAGATGTTTACCAGTAGAGCGAGGTTTGGGGAAGGGAGATTTAAGGAGGGGGAAAGAGGGAAGTAATGAGGTGAAGTGCATTCATGTACAGAGGAAGGCATTACTGTTGTTTAAGTAGATACGTCATTAACTGTTTTTTGAAGCCGGACATGTTTTTAAGTTCTCTAAAATAACGAGGGAGGTTATTCCGGAGTCGGGTAAAGGACTTGAAGAAGGTGACTGAGCGATGCAGTGGAACAGAGAGGATTTTATTATGATGGAAACGTGTGTTTCTGTCATGTTATTCCGACATAAGCGTTAAGGATGAGAAGAGATATGAAGGACAGTGCACATTTATGAGGCAGTAGATGAGACAGAGTGTATGGAAATCTCTGCGTTTGTCTGCACGCAGCCAGGACAATTTTGCATGTGCTGGTGAAATATGATCAAAAAGTCGAACGTCGCAGATATATCAGACGCAGGAATTCATGATCAGTTCCAGACGTCGCGAATTTTCATGAGAGGCCTTGTAGGATAATATCGCTGTAGTCAATGATTGGGAGTACAAGCATTTGTACTAATTTCTCTTTCAGATCGAAAGGGAAGAGTTTTTTATATTTTTGTAGGACATGAAGGGATGCTGATGCTTTTTTGCACACTGCAGTTACATGCTCTGTCCAATTTAGATTTTCATCTATTATTACTCGCAAGCTCTTTGCTGAGGGAGAGAAGGTAACATTTCTCCCATTTAGCATAAGCGATGGTACGGATTCACGATGTTTTGGGCTAATGAGCTTAGAGTGACCAACAAGTACCGCTTGGGTTTTATATGGGTTTAGTTTTAGCCCTGTGTCCTTGTAATATCTCTTTATATTCGATGAATTATTCTGATACAATTCTACCCTTGAATGACGTTTACTAATTTTCTATCTTCATACTCGCACAATCCATGCGTAAAGTAGTTTCATACAATACCTTTGCCATGAGCGCATAATTATTCTTTGTAGTACTCTCTCTGGTGGTTGTTAGACAAAAGCTTCCGAGATTGCCTGAGCATTGTTTGAAGAATTGTAATATGAATATTGAGATTTATGACAAAAGATAACTGATACGATATTGTACGATTAAAAGGGAAATATATCTATTACTCCTTCATACAAAAGGTGTGTAACAATTTACATTATTTGACATTTGAGAATTAATTATATTCATCGATATATTGCGTAGTTGTTAATCAGAAGGGAACTTCCGAAAGACCGGATACGAACCTGCATTTAATAATCCAAGAACTCCATTACTTCTTCGGAAGGTTAAACTTCATCAAACCCAAATATACGCTTGATCTGAGGTTTCCCGACTGATTATACAACGCTCCCAAAAATACGAGATATTTTATTTGTACAGATTAGCAGACAGCCGCAAAGCAGGAGCCTGCAGAGAAGTAGAATCATCGCCTGATTTCATTCTACCAAGTAAAATTTCTGAATCATTTTGAGTGACTGAGTTATGACTGTGTTTCTTATTATGAATGACTGATTGCTCGAACGAATTGAGAACTGCATAACTACATAGATAGGAGGAAAAATTGCATCCTGTGCCCATTTTGATAGTGCATCGAGGTCAATATTGAAATTTTCAATAGCTGTCTTAAGATTGCTTGGTTTCGCACTTAGATACAACTGAAGGTCATCAGCATACATATGATATTTGCAATAGGTCAGAACCGATGACACATCATTGCCATACAGAGAGAAAGGACCTAACACTGAGCCTTGGGGAACGCCTGTCACTGCCTGCGGCTTTTGTGACTTTATATTCCCGGACAGGACGCGTTGCTGACGAGACGTCATGTAATTGCGTAATGCTTCGGGCAGACTGGCCACAGTATCTAAAAAATGTCTATTATGGTGAGCATTTGGCAAGAGTCACTATGACTCTCTTAAGGTAGCCAATGCCTCGTCACAATTAGACTCACATCAGCAACTTCAAGAAACCTCTGGCAGTTTCTCTGAAGTTAAACAGCTAGTTTATGTATGAGCGAAACTATTGCACTGCACTTGGTGAGAAATTTAGACCGCTAAGTTTGGCTAGTAGGATGTTTTTAACGTACTTCCACCTCACTACGTTAATTTAAAATTACTATTGTCACTGAGTTACTGTATTGCCTGAACGTGGCCGGTGCTAGCAGCGCATATCGATATATCCCCTTTCGTAGTATCTTTGCTCGACTGCTATTACTTTCCGGTCGTGTCTGTCGTAAACCAGTTCGGATAGCGAGTTCCCATTGCGAGTTCGGGCTGCCAGTCTGTTGGAAAGCGTCTGGAGCGCATTCCGGACATGTCAGTTTGGGAGTTGCAATGCGACACTGGTGCAGTCGGGTTGGAGCAGCAGTGAGGTCTGCGTAGATATGGCTCGCCCGACCATTGGGGCCACGCATCACTTAACTGGGCCACGGTCTTTGTGGATCGTCGGTCGGTCGTCCTACCGGACGACGCGTTTTGGCTCGCCGATCGTTCGTAAGTCGGGTCTCTCTCTCTCTCTCTCTCTCTCTCTCTCTCTCTCTCTCTGCATGTGTGTGTGTGTGTGTGTGTGTGTGTGTGTGTGTGTGTGTGCGCGCGCGCGAGCGCGCGCATCGACTCCCGATTTGTCTTTGTGCGTGCTTAGTTACTGTTGGGTATCGTGCAGGTCTTCGTGCAAGTGTTTGTCAGGTTCTGTTGAGTGAATGTGGGTTTCGCGGGAGGCGAGCCAGAGATAAATTCCAGCAGTCGCGCTATCCTCTCTGTCCTCGGTGGCTCAGATGGATTGAGCGCCTGCCATGTAAGCAGGAGATCGCAGGATCGAGTCCCGGTCGGGGCACACATTTTCATCTGTCCCCGTTGACGTATGTCAACGCCGGTAAGCAGCTAAGGGTGTTCATTTCATTGTAATTTCAGAATTGATAATGTTCATAAGTAGAACAATAATCTGCTGTAGTGCTTTACTTATGTTGAAATCTTTTCCGTAACTCCTAGGTTATACACTTCTGCTACCAATTTGAGCCTCTGGGCCTCTTCAGATGTTAGGCGAGCAGACACTGGGATGACGCATTTGCTACCCCTCATAATGCGAAAAGTATTCCAGCCGTTGTCGCCAGGTAAGTTCGTAAAAATGGTTCAAATGTCTCTGAGCACTATGGAACTTAACTTCTGAGGTCATCAGTCCCCTACAACTTAGAACTACTTAAACCTAACTAACCTAAGGACACCGCGCGACCGCTACGGTCGCAGGTTCGAATCCTGCCTCAGGCATGGATGTGTGTGATGTACTTAGGTTAGTTAGGTTTAAGTAGTTCTAAGTTCTAGGGGAATGATCACCTCAGAAGTTAAGTCCCGTTGTGCTCAGAGCCATTTGAACCATTTTTTAACCTAAGGACATCACACACATCGATGCCCGAGGTAGGATTTGAACCTGCGACCGTAGTGGTCTCGCGGTTCCAGACTGAAGCGCCTAGAACCGCTCGGCCACCCCGGCCGGCGGTTTGTTTATAAAATTGCTACCCCTCATGATGCGAAAAGTATTCCAGCCGTTGTCTCCACTTGAGTTTATAAAATCAACATTGTCAAGTACATTTTGCAAGCATGTTACGGTTGTCACAGGATCTTTGTTGTGGTAGGCAGCCGACAGCTCCAGCTATGTAACTGTTTTACGCAATAACTCACTTAGTAATTGCAAGTAAATACTCAATAAACTGAAAACGCGAGCTTAGTGATGTTATTTTATCTGCCCACGTTAGAGACCTTGAGGAAATAATGGAAGGTATAGTATGTCTGTAAACCGAAATGCAAACAGCGCTCGTCTTGAGGGAAGTTGCCTATCACGGAAGAACGCTCCAGTGCAGGGTAATTACGAATCGATTTACCTGTAGCAGGGTAGAAATGTAGAACAGTGTCCAGAGATTTAGGCAGTTTATATACTTACGTGTTTCTTGCCTTATTGTTATCAGTGTCTGATATCTGTATTCATTGTTGTGTTGACACACTTGGTGCATGACCACAATCTGGCAACCTATGTTCCCTCATGCTCTTAATCTCCACCCGCCCCCCTCCACCCTTTTCACTATTGTAGCCCCAGAATACAATTTAATCGTTAATACGGTGTTACACACTTTTCCTACTTGTTCGTAACCCACTTCATTTAACAATTAACATTAATTTTGTACCATTAATACACTATTTTCAATAGACTGCGATTTCTCCATCCCCTGCCACATGGAAACAGCATGTTTCATACCTGTTCTTTAGCCATTTCATCTAACAATTGACATAAGTGTTTTGCTATCAATTTACTATTTTTAATAATTTTCGATTTTTTCATCCCTTGAAACATGGAAACTATTAGTCTTAGAGAACAATGAATATGACATGAATATTGCATGAAATTTAATGCAGTTTAGTTTTGTGTTGGGAAACATTTTTGCCAGAAATTGTTGGTTTTGAAATATTCAAGAAAAACACAAAAAAGTTACTTTTATAAAAGCCCTGTCAACCCCATGCTCTTTTTCCACAGGTCAGTATTTTTAGTATGTTGTTCATATCAACCTCTCCTACCACTGTACAAAAATTTGTGACTTTACGAATAATTGTTTATCGTTATTTCACTTCATTGGCTGGCCTACTATGACAACCCGATGAAAGGGGTTGGGTTTTGCGAACGTCTGAAGAACGTTACCTGCCATTATAACACTATTTGTTTATGGTTCAGTTAAATTTTTATTATCTTCTTTGTTTTAAAATTTTCGCATATTGGTACTATATTTCCTGTAGATGTAAAGTAAAGTGTGTTATACTGGAGTTTGAAGCTCTCTGCAATGTATGTGAGTAGTGTATCTAAAATACTATGTAATTTGTTTATTACGTTAAATAATTTTCTGATGACATTTTGTATTTAAAAATATTTGTGTGTATAAATTGTTCATGTTGATGTAAATTTGACAGTTTAAGAAATGGTCACGCTTAGTAACAATGTAATAAATAGGTGTTATGTAAAAGCCAGTGTGCTTTTTATTGAAACAAAAGTGGCTCTGGGGAGTAAAAAAAATGGCAAGGGTGAATTGGCGCCCTACCTAAAGCAAACGCGGGAAGTAAGTCACACAGTCTGTAGGCTGCAGTGATTGAAGCAACACCTCTGTGGAGCAGGAGAAACTTTGCCTGCAATTTGCACAAAAATGCCTCGGATGAAGACTGCAAACGGCTTACGGCGTAGCAGCGAGTTGTTGAGCTACTGTATGTAAAACTGAACGACGCCAAGAAGAGAAATTGAGCCCATACAGCAAGATACATGCAGGCCGTACTGTGGGTAGTGTAGCTGTCATAATTCTTCGCCACAAACAAGCCTACAGCCACCAGTGGAGATTTTTTTGTATTTTTAGTTTTGTGCAGCGTGAACTATTGATTTAAACTGTGTTTTAATAATCATTCTTGAACTTTAAAGAAACTGGTTCACCCTGTTATTTCAACCTAATCATACGCGTATATAGAAAATTTCTTAACTGTTGTAAAGAATTATAGTAAAATTTTGCTTACGTAAAATTCAATCAGAGCGACGCCAAGTTACTAGAATCTGTTAAATGACTATACAGAATTAGTTCAAAGAATAATAGCTTTTGAAAGTAAATTCCAGTAACAAAGAGGTTTTCTTGAAGTGAAATGTTCAGTATAAAACGTGTGTGCTTTAGTATCTACGCTTTTAAGTATTTAAGTTTGTTGATTACGGAAAGTGCTTTTCTAAAGGTCCCGCCTGGCCAGATACTTTTAGCTTCTCTGAAGTCATTTACTGGGCTTTCTCTCTTTTAAAAACGTAATGTATAAGGGTGTAGTCCAACATTGTTTAAGTGGAGTAATATTTATTTGAAGAACCAAATTAAAAAGTAGCAAGAAAGTAGGCAAAATTTGTACGTCTGATTTTCCAATACTTCACTGTTTCATTGCCTGGATATGCTGGCAACCATTAGTGCATGTTTTAAACCCCTAAATGAACTTTGAACTGGTTTGTCCTAGCTTCAGTATAATATTATTCATACTGCATTTGTATCTAACTGCTGGGTAATATCTAAGGAAAAGAAGTGAATAGTCTGATTTACTTATCCATTAGACTCAACACACTGTCAAATCCTTTAAAAAAGGTAACTCTGTTGATTAGCTCTTCCTATAAACAATACTATCCTCGCATAATGTACTTAACTTCGAAAATAAACTAAATTTCAGTAATAGGGTTATACGTGACCACATAGAGACCGGGTTTCTGTTATTTAGGTAAAGGTACACTAAATTACAACAGTAGTGGTAGAGTTATACCATCAGGCCTAGGGCCAACAGTGAAATGTGGTGTCGTGGTATGGGATGTTTCTCATGGTTAGCTTCTGCTTCAGCAGAAAGAAAATGTGGAAGGATGTGAACACATCTTACAGGCCGGACGTTGTGGCCGAGCGGTTCAACGCGCTTCAGGCTGGAACCGCGCGACCGCTACGGTCGCAGGTTCGACTCCTGCCTCGGGCATGGTTGTGTGTGATGTCCTTAGGTTAGTTATGTTTAAGTAGTTCTAAGTCTATGGGACTGATGACCTCAGATGTTAAGTCCCACAGTGCTCAGAGCCATTTGAGCCATTTGAACACTTTACAGCATTGGGTACTGCGTACAGTAGAGGGAAAGTTTGGAGACGATGGTTGTTTGTACCAGCGTGACGATCGACTCTGTCATAAAGCAGCAATGGTTTGTGGACAGCAACACTCCTGAAATGTACTGGCCTGCCCAGAGTCCCGACTCGGACCTAGTGGAACCCCTTTAAGTGAGGCACAACGTCTACTTCGCTCCGCCTTTCAGCCTCCAACATCACTACATTCTTTGGTTTCGGCTGCTGCGCCAGAATGGGCTTCCGTTCCTCCACAGACATTTAGACACCTCATTGAAAGTGTCCTCAGAAGCGTTCAAGACACCATAAAGGTGAAGTGTGGACACATCTCATATTAATATCCACTGGCAGGTGTCCGAAAACTTCTGATCAGATAGCGTACCTCACTTCCGCGGGTATCCACTACGAACTGAGCTTTCTGCTATTCAAAAACGTACACAGTGTGTCCCAGTTTTGTTTGGACTGCTTAAGTGAAATTCAGGACTGCAATACTCTCTCGTGGCAAATTGTGGCGTTATGACCCTTGAAGTTTCAACAACAGCCGTGTAGTGCTAGCTTGACTGCAGCAAGCGTTCTGGCCGCAAATATAACGTGTCTGTCACATGTAGGAAAATTGCGGTACAGCAGGGAGGCAGCATCATTTTTTTTTTTAATCATACATCGTTTGCGCGCGAGAATTTCTCCTATTCAACCTGACTACGGAGAGGCAGGTTCCTGATCACTTCTCCTCGAGAATAACGCGGCCAACAAAGTGAAGACTGTATGCGCGTTTATGGCCAACAGATAGATCACAGTCGTGGATCACCCAACGTATTCCAGCCGGATCACCCGACGTATTCCCGCCGGGCGGGGTAGTCACGCGGTCTTGAGCGCCTTGCCACGGTTAGCACGGATCGCCCCGTCGGAGGTTCGAGTCCTCCCTCGGGCACGAATGTGTCCTTACCTTAAGTTAGGTTAATTTAGATTAAATAGTGTGGAAGCTTAGGGACCGATGACCTCAGCAGTGTGGTGCCGTAGTAACTTATCACCCCCACCACCGTATTTGCCGTATTTGGACCCAGAACACTTCTTGTTGCCTAAAGTGAAGTTGGCAATGAAGACGCACAGTTACGATACAATAATTGAGGACATCCAAGGAAACTGTGCTGCTGCACTATACGCAATTCCAAAAAGGGACTATAATCCAAGATAATTGTACTGCAGTACTAAATGCAGTTCCAAAAACGGACTACAGTGTCAGTTTCAAAACACTTTTAAAACGATTTTAGCCTTGTGTTGATTCAGGGGGAAACTATTTTGAATAAATACAGTGATTTAGTGAACATAATCCATGGCTTTTATTTTTCATAACCACAGTCCTAACTGAATTGATACACACTGCGTAAATATTTCAACTGTGACAATGATATGACATTTACGAGCATCGAGTAAGTTTTAGATAATATGTCAAAGGCTGAATCGTTGGTGATAATGGAGAAAAGAGGATATCCTTCACATCTGATTGCTGCATTTCAATGCTCCTGCTACAACGCTATTTATAGGATAACTTGCAATGAGATAAATTATGACTAGCAAAACGATGAAGCAAGAATGCTGTCCAATTCTCACACTTTGTAAGATGCGTACAAATGTGGGGTGGAAGAATGAAGTAACGACTGGATTCTATGTCAATTCTTCCACAGTTTTACGTTTTAAATGCTGTTTTACAAGGAAGTCAAAATGACTCGCAGAAAGTGGTTTCCGTCTGCTCCTTCAAGACTGTGGTGGACTGTCGATATCAAAAAGGCAAAACAACATCTAACGCCTTACCGGGTAAAGACCGTGCGCGATCAAAGGTAGTCTAAAAATGCCACGTTTCAAATATTTAGAATGTACACACATTTTAATCCTTCACACTGATACGAACACTGTAACAGAAGCCACTAAGTGCAATAAGATTTATATTACAATACAAAAACTTCTGAGCAACAAGACAAGGAAAGGAAACAAGGACAAATTTTACTGAATAATGTTGATTCCCGCACTGCTATATGGAAGCGAAACTTGGACATTTACGAAGAGTAAAGGACCTATTTTGCAGTCCATTAAATTATATTCGAAACGTAAGGGGCTGCTGTAGGGAAGACTTGGTCATAAATGAAGACCTACACGACGAACTAAAAGTATACAGCGCAATAATGATGATCGTACGGCATTGTTGGCCTGGAGACCCCATGCGGGGTGTTTGGCTGCCGAAATTGCAAGTCCTTTTTAGCTGACGCCACTTCGGCGACTTGCGAGTCAATGATGATGAAATGATGATGGGAGAGACACAGCACCCAGTCATCACGAGGCAGAGAAAATCCCCGACCCCGCTGGGAATCGAACCTGGGACCCCGCAAGACCACGAGCTGCGGACAATAAATAACGTAAGAGAGTAAAGGAAACACTGGAGTGATGCTTTCACATTTGTGTCGCCGAGCTGACCCCACTTTGAAACCGGGCCGGGCGAGATCTTGTAGGGCTGTGACGACAATGGTCAGAGAACAGGCTAATAAGAGTAGTTGTTGGTAAGGAATCCTTTTAATGAGGATTGAGTCTTTTGGCTACTCTTGACGTACACACTCTCCTAAAACATAATTGTCACAGGATGTCGCCCTTTCCTTCCCCCTTCAAATAGGCTCTGCCACGATACCATGGGTCCAGCACCTTTCGAAGCAGAAAATGTGGCATACCTACAGCCTTAGACTTGTTGTTGAGACAGTACGAGCGATACTTTTTTTAAAGATCTGATCGGTCGTAAAATTGAAATCATAGTGAAAATAAAAAATGTTTGGTTTGCAACATTTAGCTATACTTTCCAGCTACGACTTTACAAAGTTGCCGTTCCGTGTTAGACAATTGTCGTAGAATTGTACCAAATTCCAAACACTCGTCATAGAAGGCACCTGCTTGGGCTTTCCGCTATTCTCTTTGCTCGTCTGCTGCTCATTATCTGTGCCAAAATGACGTTCTCATTGGCAGTGATTCATGCGAACAATGAGTTGAAAATCAGAGGGAGCCAAGTCCGGGCTGTACACTGGTCAGCCAGGACGTTATGACCACCTACCTAACAGCCGGAATGTCCACCTTTTTCCACGGACAACAGCGACGTGGCGTCGTGGCATGGAAGCAGTGGGGCCTTTACAGGTCGCTGGAGAGAGTCGGCACTACATCTGCTCACATACGTCGTCTAATTCCTGTGAATTGCGGTGAGGAAAGCAATGAACTCTACGTTCAATGACATCCCAGATGTGTTCCATCACATTCAGATATGGTGAGTTGGGGGACCAGCACATCAGTTGGGACTCGCCACTGTATTCCTCAATTTACTCCATCACGCTCCTGGCCTTGTGACACGGCGTCGCATTATCTTATTGAAAGAAGTCAGGAAACAAGGGGTGTACATCTGCAATCATTGTTCTGTACACGTTGACCATCACGGTGTCTTGCATGAGCTCCACTGAACCCATGGATGCCCACGTGAATGTTCCCCAGAGCCTCATGGAGCCGCCGCCAGCTTGTTTCCGTCCTGCAGTACAGGTGCCAAAAGCCCGCCCGGCTAGCCGCGCAGCCTAACGCGCTGCTTCCCGAGCGGGAAGGCGTGCCGGTCACCGGCAAGAATCCGCCCGGCGGATTACTGGCGAGGTCCGGTGTCCCAGACAGCCTGTGGGTGGTTTTTAAGTCGGTTATCCATCTCAGCGAATGTGGGCTGGTTCCCCTTATTCCGCCTCAGTTAAACTATGTCGGCGATTGCTGCGCGTTCACTGTCTACACCTACGCGTACACCATAGTTACTCTATCACACAAACATTTGAGGTTACACCCGTCCGGTATAACACGTTCCAGGAGGGGATCCACTGGGAGCCAAATTGCACAATAACCCTGGGTTCACCGGCTGGAGTGGCCGAGCGGTTCTAGGATCTACGGTCTGGAAGCGCGCGACCGTTACGGTCGCAGGTTCGAATCCTGCCTCGGGTATGGATGTGGATGATGTTCTTAGGTTAGCTAGGTTTAAGTAGTTCTAAGTTCTTGGGGACTGATGACCTCAGAAGTTAAGTCCCATAGTGCTCAGAGCTATTTGAACCATTTGAACCCTGGGTTCGGTGTGGGCGTTGGTGAGGTGTGTGGACTGCTGTGGCCATTTGTGGGGTTGTGAACCAATGAGGGCAATAGCGGGAGGAAGCTTCTCCATCGTTTCTAGATCCCTGGTTCAGTACACAATACACACAGTACACAGGCGTCAAGGAGTTGTTCGCCTGGATTCGTGCCGTCCCATCGACATTATGGAGAAGGTATCAGGATTCATCAGACCATGTAACGCTCTGCCATTTCGCCATCGTCCAGTGCCAATGGTCACGTGTCCATTTCAGTTGTAGTTGCCGATGTTATGGTGTTAACATTGGCACACGAATGGATCGTCAGCAGCGGAGGCCCATCGTTAAGTGTGTCGGTGCACTATTTGTTCAGACACACTTGTATTCTGCCCGCCATTAAAGTCTAACGTCAGTTCCCCACAGTTCGGTTCAAGTGGGTCTGAGCACTATGGGACTTAACATCTGAGGTCATCAGTCCAATAGACCTTAGAACTACTTGAAGCTAACTAACCTAAGGACATCACACACATCCATGCCCGAGGCAGGATTCGAATCTGCGACCCTAGTGGTCGCTCGGTTCCAGACTGAAGCGCCTAGAACCGCTCGGCCACACCGGCCGGCTTCCCCACAGTTCGTCGCCTGTCTGCCCACCCTACGATGTCTGACATAAGTAATGAAGGGTGGCTCGCCAATGCCAAGAAGTATGAAGTGGTTTCCCCAGGTGTTGAAGACACTCACCGCAGCACTCCTGGAACACCCGACAAATCGTGCAGTTAACGAAACGCTAGTGCCGAGGCTCTGGGCCGTCACGATCTGCCCTCGACCGAACTCATATAGATCGCGCGCCTTCCCCATTCTACATATGGACAGCACCCTCACTGACACTACGTGCACCACGCATGTGTCTGAGCAGCAGTCGTTCCCCACCAGGTGACGCTGCTATCGCTTGGCTGGTTAACAGCGATAGTGGGTCGGTGGTCATAATGTTCTGGGAGTAGGCATTAGGAGTGACTTGAAATTGAATGACCAAATAAAGCTGATCGTCGGTAAAGAAGATGTGAGACTGAGATTCATTGGAAGAGTCCTAACGGTTGGTGGTGGTGGTTAATGTTTAACGTCCGTTCGACAACGAGGTCGTTAGAGACGGAGTGTAAGCTCGGGTTAGGGAAGGAGTGGGAAGGAAATCGGCCGTGCCCTTTCAAAGGAACCATCCCGGCATTTGCCTGAAACGATTTAGGGAAATCACGGAAAACCTAAATCAGGATGGCTGGAGACGGGATTGGACCGTCGTCCTCCCGAATGCGAGTCCAGTGTGCTAACCACTGCGCCACCTCGCTCGGTGAGTCCTAAGGAAATGCAATCCGAAAACAAAGGAAGTAGGTTACAGTACGCTTGTTCGCCCACTGCTTGAATACTGCTCACCAGTGTGGGATCCGTACCATATAGGGTTGATAGAGGAGATAGAGAAGATCCAACAGAGAGCAGCGCGCTTCGTTACAGGATCATTTAGTAATCGCGAAAGCGTTACGAAGATGATAGATAAACTCCAGTGGAAGACTCTGCAGGAGAGACGCTCAGTATCTCGGTACGGGCTTTTGTTGAAGTTTCGAGAACATACCTTCACCGAGGAGTCAAGCAGTATATTGCTCCCTCCTATGTATATCTGGCGAAGAAACCTTGAGGATAAAATCAGAGAGATTAGAGCCCACACAGAGGCATACCGACAATCTTTCTTTCCACAAACAATACGAGACTGGAATAGAAAGGAGAACCGATAGAGGTACCCTCCGCCACACACCGCCAGGTATGGATGTAGATGTAGATGTAGATGGCTGATCAGCGTGTGGCTGGTGCTGAAATACTTCCCTTCAGAAACGCTGCTTGCAGCCAGACATTCTCATGAAGGAGGATTTTGTTGTCACACGTGACAATTATATCATACTGGCTGGACGAAAACAGGCGGAAGCCATAAGCATGAAGACATCTAATGACAGCACGTCCTTATCACTTGGTCTAGGCATCTGTACGTGCTCACTGTGCACTCAGACTGAAAAGCGATACGATCGATAGCCAAACTAGAGATACGTCGTAATTCACATGCACGAAGCTTCCTCGTCTCTCCCTGTGGTTTTAATTTGGCGACCGATCAGACTACGAAAAAATTTGCCCTCGTATTTTGATAAGCCAAACACTTCGCTATCAACATTCTGTCTGTGGCTGCACCTCTCCAGAGTGTGAAAGGAAATATTTCGCTCGGCAGATTGACATTGTTGGTGCATTGGTAGTGCACTGTACGGCTAATCTAGCGTTCGATTCCGACAATGACGAGCTGAGGAAGTAGCCCTTACACGGCTTAGAATAGGACATTGTCCGTTGACACATGGTTCTCTGTTACGTCGTGAGGAGCCACCAACGTGTCAGACATGTGGGACACAGCTGTCGATACGACATATTTTAACTGAGTGTGTTTTATATGCGGGTTTGAGGGAAGATTTCAGTTTCCCACCTGGCCTGCCATCTGTTTTAACTAATAATGAGGCGAGTGTCGCTAGAGTTTTACGTTTTTGTGTGATGTCCAAAATATTGGGATTGAGATCTTAATGTGCTGTAAAGCGGTTTGGCCACCCATTATTTGTAAGTGGTCACTCAACCACCCTTAATTATTTGTACCTGTTTTGTACTGCTATTTTATTTTTAGTTTTATCTACCTGTTTTGATGTGCTGTGTTCAATCTTGAAATTTGAAGATTTACAATTCTCGCAAAGATCGGCTCTGAATTGACCCTTGTTTAACAGATCTTGGGTGCACTCGTCAACATTTATTTTGGGAACGGGCGCTGATAACCTTGTTGTTGTGCGTCCTAAAACACTAATCATCATCCAGCGTTCCACATCCCCATTGTAGTACACTGTTGCTATCTCTTACATACAGACTAGATAGCATAGTGTCTGGATGGTGTAAAAAATGTAAATGTCGTGTGACTAGAGCCTCCCGTCAGGTAGACCGTTCGCCGGGTGCAAGTCTTCCGATTTGACGCCACTTCGGTGACTTGCTCGTCGATGGGGATGAAATGATGATGATTAGGACAACACGACACCCAGTCCCTGAGCGGAGAAAAATCTCCCACCCAGCCGGGAATCGAAACCGGGCCCTTAGGATTGACATTCTGTCACGCTGACCACTTTTTTTTACATATATTTATTGGTATTCTATTCTTATACAAAATTAGGCAGCTCATAAACACTAAATGAAATGCATACTCAGAAAAAAAATGTAAAACAAACAACAAATTTAAAGGTACAGGGATGTTCTTTTTCCTTTTGCTGTTTTTTTATTTATTTAGTTCTAATAAAGATCACTCTGTTAAAAGGAACATGTAGATCACTTCATGGTATAGTATGTGCATTACATATTCAGTGGTGAGAGAAGCGCGGGGTGCATGATCAGCTGTCAAATGTGCACACCAACTGCACCCGGCACATTCCAACTGCGAGGTGGGTCGAGGAAGACTGCCTGAACATAGTTGACAAAGTTTTTCCGATAGTGTGACTATCTATGAACCTCATTGTGGGCTTGCTGCAAGAAATACCAAAAGTCAAGTCGCGACTTGGCAGCATCCCCAAGAGGTACGCGATCGTCCAACCTTTGACTCAGATGATCGACTGTGATTTAGTCACCGGAAAGTAGTCACTCTCCGAATGTAAGAAGGAAGCAGGTGTAGTATGTTGCGGGGTCACACGGAGGTAGCAAGCTACCATCTGCCTTCCTAGGAGCCAGACGCCCCCCAACGCGATACAAGTTAAGCGGTGATAATCGTCATCCACTTGGCGATATTTCGGGCATAAACGAGTGTACATAGTCCAACTGCATGGAGCCGTTGGTTGGTGTTGAACTTGTCACAGGCGACAGAGAACCACAGTGCCAAAACGAAGGTAGGAAGGAAGTTTTGGTGCACATGTCTTCAAATCTTCGGTCAATGTATCCTGGGGTGTTTGAGTTCAATGACATTGCGACTTATCCGTCGTAGCAGCCAAACATAAAAATCCTTCGCGCATAGCGGCCTCGTGCGCGGAAGCTCGTCTATGATATAACTAAGTTCCACGATAAATGTTGATACATGCGCAAAATGAGGCGTAATGTTGCCCACTGCCACCAGAGGTGTGAGGGACGCTGGAACCAGGAGATCCAGTAGGCGGAATGTAAGAGAATCACCCCCGCTACGCCATTGCTTGTACATCGTGGCTAGAAGGAGCGCAGTCGCTCGGCAGCGAACATTCGTACGTCCGAGTCCCCCCTTGTCCGTGGGGAGCGCGAGCGTTGCGTATCGCACCTTGAGGGGCGACCCAGTCATCACAAAATAGCCTAGTGCTGATTGAAGTGGTGAGTGGTAGGGGCAAAATCTGCGAAATATGCACCATTCGAGAAACCACATAAGTGTTCAGATACTCGACTCGCTGCAAAGGATCAAGGAGCTGTAGGAGATGTTGTCGGACCATGGTACGTGTCGTCTGTAAATTACGTCGGTAGTTAACTGCCGCAGTATGTTTTACAGATGAGGTAAAGTCTATGCCGAGATAGCGGAATCGTTGCACATAAGGAAACGGACTGATTTCTTCCGGCGTGAGGCCCCTTCCAACCGGCATTGCCGTCGATTTGTTCATGTTCACTTCACTACCCGCCGTCACACTGTAGTCCAACAACAGTTCAAGGACCGTCTTCACCTCTTACTCAGAACGAACGAGCACAGGAGGTCGTCCGCATAGGCACGACATTTGAATATGTAGCCCCGTAGTTCCATCCCAGAAAGAGAATTTGCTAGCTTCCCAGTTAATTGTTCGAACGCTATCGCGAACAGCAGCATTGAAAGAGGGCAACGCTGGCGAATGGATCGTCGAACTTGAATGGGCTCTGCTGTACGCCCATTAACCTGTACCGAGGATTGTGCGCCTACCACTCAGCTACTGGATCGGGTCAGAGCTGAGTTAGCTCTAGTCACGCCAGAAACTCACCACCGGTGTGGAGACGGTCACTGGCGGCTGACTGACCTGCGTGTCCTTGAGGTTGGTGCGGACGTGCTCGATGCGGAACTGCGACAGGCCGTAGACCTTGGACTCCTTGAGCGTGATGCGGGCGCCGGTGAAGGACTTGGTGTTGTCCGGGATGTCCATGGGGTCGGGCACGGGCGCGCCCGGCAGCCCCTTGGGGTCCTCCTGCCGGAAGTGGTCGAGCAGCGCCAGCACCTGCTCGCTCATCACCCGCTCGCCCTGCTTCTGCACCAGCGACGATGGCGTCGACGACTCATCCTCCGCATCATCAGCTCCGTCCTCGTCATCGCTCGCTGCAGGACAATTTACAACTAAGTTACTACTGTTCCAAACTATCGAGGCAACATAAATCGAAAATACACTGCTGGCCATTAAAATTGCTACACCAAGAAGAAATGCAGATGATAAACGGGTATTCATCGGGCAAATATATTATACTAGAACTGACATGTGATTACATTTTCACGCAATTTGGGTGCATAGATCCTGAGAAATCAGTACCCAGAACAATAAAGGCCTTGATACGCCTGGGCGTTGAGTCAAACAGAGCTTGGATGGCGAGTACAGGTGTAGCTGCCCATGCAGCTTTAACACGATACCACAGTTCATCAGGAGCAATAACTGGTGTATTGTAACGAGCCAGTTGCTCGGCCACCATTGACCAGACGTTTTCAGTTGGTGAGAGATCTGGAGAATATGCTGGCCAGGGCAGCAGTCGAACATGTCCTGTATCCAGAAAGGCCCGTACAGTACCTGTAACGCGCAGTCGTGCATTATCCTGCTGAAATGTAGGGTTTCGCAGGGATCGAATGCAGAGTAGAGCCACGGATCGTAACACATATTAAATGTAACGTCCACTGTTCAAAGTGCCGTCAATCCGAACAAAGGGTCACCGAGACGTGTAACCAGTGGCACCCCATACCATCACGCCAGGAGATACGCCAGTATGGCGATGACGAATACACGCTTCAAATGTGCGTTCACCGCGATGTCGCCAAACACGGATTGCGACCATCATGATGCTGTAAACAGAACCTCGATTCATCCGAAAAAATGACGTTTTGACATTCGTGCACCCAGATTCGTCGTTGAGTACACCATCACATGCACTCCTGTCTGTGATGCAGCGTCAAGAGTAACTGCAGCCATGGTCTCCGAGCTGATAGTCCATGCTGCTGCAAACGTCGTCGAACTGTTCGTGCAGATGGCTGTTGTCCTGCAAACGTTCCCATCTGTTGACTCAGGGATCGAGACGTGGCTGCGCGGTCCTAAGCAATGCGGGTAAGATGCCTGTCATCTCGACTACTAGTGATACGAGGCCGTTGGGATCCAGCAAGGCGTTCCGCATTACCCTCCTGAACCCACCGATTCCATATTCTGCTCACAGTCATTGGATCTCGACCAACGCGAGCAGCAATGCCGCGATACGATAAACCGCAATCGCGATATGCTACAATCCGACCTTTGTCAAAGTCAGAAACTTGATGGCACGCATTTCTCCTCCTTACACGAGGCATCACAACAACGTTTCACCGGGCAACGCCGGCCAACTGCTGTTTGCTTATGAGAAATCGGTTGGAAACTTTCCATATGTCAGCACGTTGTAGGTCTCGCCACCGGCGCCAACTTTGTGTGAATACTCTGAAATGCTAATCATTTGCCTATCACAGCATGTTCTTCCTGTCGGCTAAATTTCGCATCTGTAGCACTTCACCTTCGTAGTGTAGCAATTTTAATGGCCAGTAGTGTATGTTGCAGTGGACACAATTACACAGTTATGCTTTTCAGATATAGTGCAGAAAACTGTTGCTAGACCTCCATTCATTTCCTTAATGTAAAGACTGATGACGGCGTCATAAAGTGGGAGTAGTAGCTCCTCTAGGGTGGTTGTCATCAGAAATGGAGAGCATCAGGGACGTGAACGCAGGCTGGGAACGTTTAAGAAACTTACGTGGGATGCTCCAAATACAACTGTCGAACTAACAATGAAGTAATTGCTCACGTCCCTCAACAGTAACGCGTACGAATGCCTGGGGAGTAGATGGTATCGCAGGAAGACCATGGTCATATTATCTGTCACACCAGCTGATGGTGTTGATCTCAGGACTCATGCTGTCATAAGTTTGCTACGACTCAATGACACGATGCAAGGTATCAACTATGTCCGCCTGGTATTCTCACCATCGCCTGAGGAACGATTCATAAGTAACATTAACACGCAAACTATTGTTTCCAGAATGAGATTTCCACTCTACAGCGGAGTGTGCGCTGATATGAAACCTCCTGGCAGCTTAAAACTGTGTGTCGGACGGAGACTCGAACTCGGGACCTTTGCCTTTCGCGGGCAAGTGCCCTACCATCTGGCAACGTTTAAGTCACTTAAGTGGGATGCTTCAAATACACCTGTGGAACTAACAATGAAGTTGTTCGTCCCTAGTTGTTCGTCCCTCCACATATCGTACATTCTGTTACGCGAAAAAACTAGTAAGGCAGTGTGCGAGTAAAAATTTTGCTGTGTTCTAACATCCGGCGTTTCTCACCCGTGCGGAAGTGTCGCCAGCCGCCATTCCGGAATGCTAAACATTTAAGCAACGTTGCTGGAAAAGGCGAAAAGATCCGTCTCGCCACTATTAGCAGAGACTGCGAACAAACCGACCGCAAAACGGTTTGAACAATACAGACAGAACCGCCTACTTTTCTACCGTAACGTTACACTAGAGAAACTAAGTAGAATGCAACAACGACTAATGGCAGTTTCACCAAGCAGTAAAGACTCTGTAACGAATCCGTTTTACAAGTGTAGCGCAACTGAAGACCGCTTCCGACTCGGGAAGACCAGAAGCAATTTGATCATTCCGAATGACGTCATAGAGCAGAGCCTCTCCTCAGTGACTTATATACCTTCCCTCCTCCCCCCCCCCCCCCCCAATTTTCAGCACATAATAAGTAGTATCCATTCCGTTCACGTCTTTCACACTCGTTTCTCTGGTTATGGTTTCGTAACATCCTATGAGACTATCAGCGATCTGAAGCCACGTCTGAAGGAGTCCAGCATCAAGTACTGACGACAGAACAGCAGCCAGCGCTGACGGGTAAATCGAGAGTCCGCCAAAACCACTCCGGTCACACGCGTCTGAAGGCCTACCGTTCCGGCGGCCCAGATTCAGCATCCAGCACAACTACTCAGCATCCGACATCGTGGTCCGTCTGAGGCTACAACACGGGCAGTGATGCGGGATGGATAGAGAATTCCCAGACACGGCCTGTGAATCGAAACACACACACGTTATAGCTGGTCGATGTGGCCGAGCGGTTCTAGGCGCTTCATTCCGGAACCGCGCTGCTGCAACGGTCGCAGGTTCGAATCCTGGCTCGGGCATGGATGTTGTGATGTCCTTAGGTTAGTTAGGTTTAAGTAGTTCTACGTCTAGGGGACTGATGACCTCAGATGTTAACTCCATAGTGCTTGGAGCCATTTTTGAACACACGTCATTGTCACCGCCTTCTCTGAGAGCAAATCCTGCCCCGCCAGCAGGTGGAAAAACTGCCGCATCACAGAGTTCTCGACTTCCACGCCAAGATGATGCAGAGCCCTCGGCGGCCATGAGTCGGCTATTGGATTCAGCGGATTCTTCTCCGGATTACGTAGCTGCCAGTAGGTGCAGAAGAGGCAATATTTTTACTAATACATGGCATACTTTTGAATGTTGTGTTATTGCGTCTAACGACACCGCATAGGTGCTCAGTCTGCATCTGACGAATTAGCAGCGATTCCTAGGCCAGCAGATTGTGGCCCCAACTAATCCCTCTAAAGAAGCGCTGGAGCCCAGCGCCAGAAAGAATTGGATGGCCTCCAATGATACGGCACACCAACATCAGTGACAATCAAAGAGGGTGTGACGGAAGGAAGACTGTGTTATTTGTTCTCAAAAGAACACTGTCCAAGTTATGTCTTAAAGACTTTTATGTGCGGATTCATCGCGGTTCAAAGGTAGCAGTCTGCAAAAGTATCTCATTCCGGTACTTTGCGAAATCTGCAATTTGACAGGACATCGTTACTGTATGGTATGTTTTTACCAGCAAGATGTATTACTTGTAGAAATACAATCACATGACAGACGATTGTTCAGAATGTCGCTGGTTAATGAATTGTTGTAGGAATTAAATACAATTATTTTATTTTTTCAACTGTAGCTATTGAGTTTTCATTGGAAGTAATATTAGTTTGATTCGCTTAAAAGAGCGAACGGTAAATTACACAAATGTGGCAAAAACGTGGGCAGGTAGTACTAGTGAAATGATAGATGCTCTTACGGTCCAATTTTCTAAATTGTTGGGGGATAGTGAACAGCAAAAACCACTTAACGAAGAGCAAACGCAACAAGTGCAATCGCTACTGCTAGAACAACAGTCTCAAACAGGTTTGTGCCAGACTAAAATTGTAGTAAGTGTTGATCCTTCAGCCGCAAATCTAATATTCCCTTCTCCGGGAAAGCAACAGGGCACGTTACTGTGTTTATAAGGGACGGCCACCTCAAATCACTAGTCAGATGAAATGTGCTTGCCGATGGCCGGGTTACACATCACGGAAGAGGCAAAATTCCGTATCTTGTATCATTAAGTGCTTAACGAAGTACCCACATTCAGTAAGTTAACAGAGGCTTTTGTGTCAAACCTATAAAAAAGAGAACAGTACACGATTTCTTAGGGAGAAACTTAACAGTTTAACACGAAAGGCTAATGAAACAGTGGCTTCGTTTTCGGTCAGAATAAGCAAAATTATTATTGCACAGACTAATGAACTGATGCAGAAACCAAATGTAGACAGAGTGTTGCTAAAACAAGCGCAAAAAATAGAGTTCTGATGTCTCTCAGAGGTATCAACCCAGTTGTTTTGGCGGGTACAAACGGAAAATCCTGAGGATCTAACCGCGGCGCTTAGCAATGCTACATATTTACAGGAACTGGACAGCGCAACTATGACGCACACTGAACGGCAAATAGTCATTTCTGGTAGAGAATGTTACCTCTGTGGTCGGCAGGGGCAATTAAAAGTACAGTGTCGCCAACAGTACGGGGAATGTGGATCTAGGGAACAGGGCAACGGGTGTCGGTGCATGAGAAAGGAAGAGACTCGTGTCATTTCAGTACAAAGCGGCTGGTATAATGTGTTCATCAGTCTGCATGATATTCTCGCTGGTATCATTGTGAATTTCGAGTGTGGGTGTGTCCGGTTGGAAATAAAGTTCGTGGGGGAAACTGCCAGTGGCAAGGTGCTGTGACGCCTCTGGTTGTGTCAGTACTGGGAGATGGTTATGAATTTCATCCCTTGAGGGCTTGGCGTACAGTGGCACGGCATACGTGAGTGGAAGGGCAGTTGTGGTTCGATCGGTCTTCGTGTCATCGAGCTGGTAGGCGGGTAATGCTGCGTTGCAGACATTCATTACGGGCGGGGCCTTCTTTGCCACAACCGGAAGATGTTCGAGATTGCCTGTAGTAGCTCACCACTGCTCAGCAGCCGCCTACAAAAATGTAGAATGTGATATGGTGTTTGAGGTCTATTTAGACCTGTTTCACACAATTAAGGACAGGATACGTCGTAAATTGTGCCCATTTTGGTTACAAGACTGTGGACTTTTCCGCATGGGCTTAGGTACACGATGGCTTTATCTCCCTGGACCTCGAAAGGCAGTGGATTGTGCGAAGGCAAAGCCCAGTGTGGTCCACGTCCATGGGCCAATGTTGCTATCGGAGTGTCAAAAATTTGAGTTTGTGTCGCGTTTGTTGGATAATCTCGCTGGAAGCAGCGTCAGAACTCATCTTAACGTGAACGACGATCCTGACGAGCGATAAATCAATGCCAATGAAATAACCGTGGGGTATCTTGACATCACCACGTAAGAAGTGTTCAACTACCAGTACTTTGGGTCGCCCCTATTCATTCGAAAAGGTGCTCTCCTGTAAGAGTCGGTCGTGATACTTTGTTCGATTTAGAAGCGCGGCAACGCGGAAATAAACAAACACGACACGCACACAGCAGCGGAAGTGGTTGAGCACAGTCCTCGCAGTGGAACTACCAAAGACAGACTGATTGACTGAGCTGCCCAAGCACGACGCACGACCCCTCCTCACAGCTTTACTGTCGCAAGCATCTCGTCTCCTACCTTCCAGACTTTACTGAAGCTTTCCTGTGAACCTTGCAAGACTAACACTTCGCCGGCCGCGGTGGTCTCGCGGTTCTAGGCGCGCAGTCCGAAGCAGTGCGACTGCTACGGTCGCAGGTTCGAATCCTGCCTCGGGCATGGATGTGTGTGATGTCCTTAGGTTAGTTAAGTTTAAGTAGTTCTAAGTACTAGGGGACTAATGACCACAGCAGTTGAGTCCCATAGTGCTCAGAGCCATTTGAACCATTTTTTAGCCACTAACACTTCTGTACGAAAGGATATTGCGGAGACACGACTCAGCCACACCCTGGGGGATGTTTCCAGGAAGAAGTTTTCACTCTACAGGGGGTTTCGCCCCTCAGATGTCATCGCTTCCGACATTCTCCATGGCTGAGGCAGGCCTGCAGACTGCTTCGCTACCTGCATAATGGTGCCTTACGCAGCCTGTTGCCAGCCTGGGTCACTCTGATCTTGGTGCCAAACCGAATGTGGCGGCCTTAGATAACTACACAAGTCACCACAGCTCAGGCCTGTGGTTTGGTCTTCCGACCCCCTCCCCCCCCTCCTCCCCCACCCCACCGCCCCCAGTGCAATGAGCGAACATAAGACTTTTATGTGGACTACGACACTACGATCAAATAAATAAATCGACTAATTTCAAACTCAACGTGACTATATTTGCCCTATCCCACCAACTAATGAACCCTGAACCCCTACGTTTACTAGGAATGATCCTATTGGGAGTGGCATTCTTTTGTCTTCTTCACTTACACCTACTTACATGCTCTGCAAGCCACCGTGGGAGAAGGCAGGCTGCAGATTCCTGTTCCACTTACAAATAAAGCGAGGACAAAACGATTACCTATATTCTTCTTATAGGTAATTCTTCTTATCATAGCTAACACTTGGTTCAAGAATCATAAAAGAAGGTTGTATACATGGAAGAAGACTGGAGATACTGGAAGGCGTCAGATAGATTATAGAATGGTAAGACAGAGATTTAGGAACCAGGTTTTAAATTGTAAGACATTTCCAGGGGCAGATGTGGACTCTGGCCACACTCTATTGGTTATGAACTGTAGATTAAAACTGAAGAAACTGCAAAAAGGTGGGAATTTAAGGAGATGGGACCTGGGTAAATTGAAAGAACCAGAGGTTGTAGAGAGTTACAGAGAGAGCATTAGGGAACGATTGACAAGAATGGAGGAAAGAAATACAGTCGAAGAAGAATAAAGTAGCTTTGAGAGATGAAATAGTGAAAGCAGCAGAGGATCAAGTAGGTAAAAAAACGAGGGCTAATAGAAATTCTTGGGTAACAGAAGGGATATTGAATTTAATTGATGAAAGGAGAAAACATAAAAATGCAGTAAATGAAGCAGGCAAAAAGGAATACAAACGTCTCAAAAATAAGATCGACAGGAAGTGTAAAATGGCTAAGCAGGCGTAGCTAGAGGAAAAATGTAAGGATGTAGAAGCATATATCACTAGTGGTAAGATAGATATAGCCTACAGGAAAATTAAAGAGACCTTTGAAGAAAAGAGAGCCACTTGTATGAATATCAAAGGCTCAGATGGAAACCCAGTTCTAAGCAAGGAGGATAAAGCAGAAAGGTGGAAGGAGAATATAGAGGGTCTATACAAGGGCGATGTACTTGAGGACAATATTATGGAAATGGAAGAGGATGTAGATGAAGATGAAATGGTAGATACGATACTGCGTGAAGAGTTTGACAGAGCACTGAAAGACCTGAGTCGAAACAAGGTCGCGGGACTAGACAACATTCCATTAGGACTACTGATAGCCTTGGCAGAGCCAGCCCTGACACAACTCTACCATCTGGTGAGCAAGATGTATGAGACAGGCGAAATACCCTCAGACTTCAAGAAGAATATAATAATCCCAATCCCAAAGAAAGTAGGTGTTGACAGATGTGAAAATTACCGAACTATCAGTTTAATAAGTCACAGCTGCAAAATACTAACGCGAATTCTTTACAGACTAATGGAAAAACTGATAGAAGCCGTCCTCGGGGAAGATCAGTATGGATTCCCTAGAAATGTTGGAACACGTGAGGCAATACTGAGCCTACGACTTATCTTGGAAGCTAGACTAAGGAATGGCTAACCTACGTTTCTAGCATTTGTAGACTTCGAGAAAGCTTTTGACAACGTTGATTGGAATACTCTCTTTCATATTCTGCAGGTGGCAGGGGTAAAATACAGGGAGCGAAAGGCTATTTACAATTTGTACAAAAACCAGATGCAGTTATAAGAGTCGAGGGGCATGAAAGAGAAACAGTGGTCAGGAAGGGAGTAAGACAGGGTTGTAGCCTATCCCCGATGTTATTTAATTTGTATATTGAGCAAGCAGTAAAGGAAACAAAAGAAAAATTCGGATTAGGAATTTAAATCCATGGAGAATAAATAAAAACTGTGCGGTTCGCCGATGCAAAATAACTCATGATGTTCAAAGTAGATAGGATATAAAATGTAGACTGGCAATGGCAAGGAAAGCGTTTCTGAAGAAGAGAAATTTGTCAAGATTGAGTATAGATTTAAGTATCAGGAATTCGTTTCTCAAAGTATTTGTATGGGGTGTAGCCATGTATGGAAGTGGAACGTGGACGATAAACAGTTTGAACAAGAAGAGAATAGAAGCATTCGAAATGGGGTGCTACAGAAGAATGCTGAAGATTAGATGTGTAGGTCACATAACTAATGAGGAGGTATTGAATACAACTGGGGAGAAGAGGAGTTTGTGGCACAACTTGACCAGAAGAAGGGATCGGTTGGTAGGACATATACTGAGGCATCAAGGGATCACCGATTTAGTATTGGAGGGCAGCGAGGAAGGTAAAAATCATAGAGTGAGACTAAGAGATGAATACACTAAACAGATTCAGAAGGATGTAGGTTGCAGTAGGTACTGGGAGATGAAGAAGCTTGCACAGGATAGAGTAGCATGGAGAGCTGCATGAAACCAGTCTCTGGACTGAAGACCACAGCTACAACATATTCTTCTTTACACATTCTGATTTCTCTTACTTCCTTTCGAACTTCACATGTGAGACTATGTTGGCTGCAGTAGGATTGTTGCGCAGTCTGTGGTAAATGTCGGTTCTCCAAATTTTCTCAAGAGCGTTTTGCGATAGGAACGTGTTCTTCCCTTAAAGGATTTCCTTTCGAGTTCACAGAACATTTGCATAGCACTTGAATTTTAATCAGACCTACCAGTAACAAACCTAGCAGCACGACAATGAATTGCTTTGATCTCTTCCTTTAATGTGGCCAGGTGGTTTTCCCAAAAACTTGAGCAGTGCTCCAGAAAGATTTAGGCAGGTATTCTACACGCAGCCCCGTTTATGTATGAGTGACACTTTCGTAGCATTCTCTCAACATACCTTCCCTACAACCGATCTGGCGTGTTCGTTCCATTTCATCTCACTTAACAAATTTACGCCTAGATATCGAACCGACATGACTGTAGCAAGTAGCACACCACTGATCTTGTATTACGGACTCTACAGGAATTATTTTCCTACTCATTTGCATTAAATTACACTTTCCCGTATTTAGAGCAAGCTGCCATTCATCACACCTAATAGAAATTATATCCAAGGCATTATATCCTTCTACGGTCACTTAAAGGCGGCACTTTCTCACGCACTATATCATCGACAGCAAATAGGGGCAGAGCGCTGCTCAAGCTGTCCACCAGATCATTAATGTATACGGAGAACAAGAGTGGTCCTAGAATGAGATTTTCACTCTGCAGCGGAGTGTGCGCTGATATGAAAATTCCTGGCAGATTAAACCTGTGTGCCGGGCGGGTCTCGAACTCGGGACCTTTGCCTTTCGCGGGCAAGTGCTCTACCAACTGAGCTACCCAAGCACGACTCACGAGTGGTCCTGTCACACTTCCCTGGGGCACTCCTGACAATACCTTTGTCTCCAACGAACACTCACCGTCCAGGACAACGTACTGAGTTGTTATACTTCGAGCCTTCGAGACATTCAGATATCTGACAGCCTATTTCGTATGTTCTGTCCTTCGTTAATAGTCTGCAGTCCCTTTCCGACATTTGAAATGACTTTCCGAGCCAACTATAAGGAACACCACAGTTAATGGTATATTTCGATCCATGATATAAAAAATCCTAGGATGGACTGGCTATCGAACCCCGGAAGTTAGTGAATATAAAGAAAACAGGAAGAGCGTACTGAAAGCATGTCAACAGGCACAATATCTGCTTGAAATTGGAAATGTAAACCGTAGGGCAAAGCTGATGTGTACCCTTGTTGAAACACTGGGTTTCTAGAATAAAAACAGACGAAAAAGCCCACACCTTATGTTGTACATAAGAGATTTTAACACATATTCTTCATGTTTAACGCTACTGGTATTTGGACAGGTCTTGCTGATTTCACTTATCGTCATCGTCATCGTAATCACCATAATAAGTATCATCATCATTGTCGTCGTTGTCGAATTTGAAATCTAGTTCTTGGTAGACACCTCTTCTTGATTTATTTTCAGGAGGTACTATTAGTTCATAAAAATGTCCAGAGCATCATGTTAAGCGAAACACAAAATCGTTATCGTCAGGTAATAAAACCGTGAATAATACATAATGTTGAAACTGTAATCGGCGTTAACGCTGTGAACAGATTCGTACCGCACAAAAGAGACTGAACAGCTGATCACTGTCCACTGGCAGAGCCAAAGATGGTCACAGAGATTGATCACTACGAACATCTTTGGTTCAAACAGTAAACAGTGTTGTTCAGTTACCTCTGTGTGGTATGAGTCTGTTCACAGCGTTACCGAATATTAAGCTGTTAACATAATGTGGTCTCGCGGTAGCGTTCTCTCTTCCCGAACATAGGGTGCCGGGTTCGATTCACGGCGGGGTCAGGGATTTTTCCTGCCTCGACATGACTGGGTGTTGTAGTGTCGTCTTCATCATCATCATTCATCCCCTTTGCGGTCGGAGGAAGGCAATATTAAACCACCTCCACTAGGACCTTGCCTACGCTCTATAAAGGAGTATGGGTATCATCATCAACATAATGAGTTATTCATGGCTCTATCACCTAGCGATAACGATTTAGTATTTTACCTAGTAAGATGCTGTGAGTTATGAACCTGATGAGGATCGGACGACTGATACTGGTCGTATAAAGGAAGTGCCAGTAGTTCAAGGCGGTAATGACATTCCTCACAACTCTTCTTGCGTTTCCGTGCATCATGGGCTTGAGCCAAACGCAGCCACGCCACATTCATGATGTCTAATGCCATCCGCCCACGTCTTTTGTTAGGCCGTCGTCTCGGTCTTTACTTAAATACTGGAATACAGGCCGTCCTCCCTGGGTCCATCCGCCAGCCATTCGCCCAACTAAACGCGCTGTCGACCTCTGTCTTATTTCCACTACAGCCGCACTTACACCTCCCACTCGACCCTGTCTGTTAGAAGCCACACCTTAGTTGTCGTTTTCCTCTCAGTAATTTCGACACGCATATCTCCCCATCTCTCGCTCAACAACCTTCAGTCCATAACCAATTTTCGCATTAAAAGTCCGCGCCCGAATGCTGCGAGTCAAAACTGGTAACACACAGTGAGAATGGCTTTCCTTTGCACCTTACCGGAAGCCTAGTTTGAAAGCTCTGCCTGCTTTAGCAAAAGCGCTCCAGCACGCTTCTGTTCACTTCTTTTCCTGTTCATCCATTCACTAATTTCAGATGCCCTATTTATAAAACTCATCCACTGGTTCTACGACTTTATTATTAAGTTGTATAGAACCTAATTTTCGATATGTTGGTTATCGTTACAGAGCGGAAGCGCTGTAACAAATATATTTGAGAAGGGTGCGCACAGAAATGCGGTTAGGTGGTGGCGGGGAGAGGGGGAAGGAGGAGTGGCGGGAGGGGGGAGGGCCTTGTGCTCGGTTCCTATTGGACCTAGGAATGTGGCGTAAAAAGCTTTTGGCTTACCCCGGTTAACGTCCAATTCGAACATCTGTCTTACTGTAGCTATGTTGTAACACATTAAGGAAGGTCAGAGTGACGAAATGGAGTTGGCGCCCCGGTAAATTGCAGGAATCGAGTGTTTTCTTTTGCAAAGGATTTTAATTTGGCTGAAGCACGACACTTCTTTATTTTAATTTTTTAAAATTTTGCACCATGGTAGATAAATGGATAAACTCAAAACGATTTTTGCAATCCAATAACCTTTATCCGATGTCGAGATACGATGCTCTAAAGTCAAGCTAAAAGTGGCGAATAAAATTAATTACTACGTGAACTGAATGCTCGGAAACGGTTTAAAGTGACTCAAATAAATAAATAAATAAAAAATTATGCAAAACTTGCTTTCAAAAATCTAGCTTCATTCTGATTTTATGTGGCAAAAGCACATTTTTCGTGCTATGACAGGAGCATTTTTCATTGTGCTGTATTGTTATACTATGTGATCAAAAGTATACCGACACCTGGGTGAAAATGACTTACAAGTTCGTGGCGCCCTCCATCGGTAATGATGGAATTCAATATGGTGTTGGCCTACAGCTTCCACTCTCACAGGCATACGTTCAATCAAGTGCTGGAAGGTTTCTTGGGGTATGGCAGCCAATTCTTCACGGAATGCTACACTGAGGAGAGGTATCGATGTCGGTCGGTGAGGCCTGGCACGAAGTCGGCGTCCAAAACATCTCAAAGATGTACTATAGGATTGAGGTCAAGACTCTGTGCAAGCCAGTCCATTCCAGGGATGTTATTGTCGTGCAACCACTCCGCCACAGGCCATGCTTTATCGACAGGTGCTCGATCGTGCTGAAAGATGCAATCGCCATCCCCGAATTGCTCTTCAACAGTGGGAAGCAAGAGGTTCCTTAAAACATCAGTATAGGCCTATGCTGTGATAGTCTCACGCAAAACAAAAAGGGTTGCAAGTCCCCTCCATGAAAAACACGACCATGCCATAATACCGCCGCCTCCGAATTTTACTGTTGGCACTATACACGCTGGAAGATGACGTTCACCGGGCATTTGCCATGCACCTTGCCATCGGGTCGCCGCAAAGTGTACCGTGATTCGTCACTCCACAGAACGTTTTTCCACTTTTCAGTTGCCGAATGTTTACGCTCCTTACATCAAGCGAGGCGTCGTTTGGCATTTACCGGCGTGAGGTGTGGCTTCACTATCACATCGGAAACAGCGGACCTAGGGATTTTTAGGAGTGTGTAAATCTCGCGCAACGTATTACACAAGTGACACCTGACCACGATCCAAGATCGTGAGTTCCGCGGAGCGCCCCATTCTCCTGTCTCACGATGTCTAATGACTACTGAGGTCACTGATATGGAGTAGCTGGTAGCAGATGGCAGAACAATGCACCTGGTATGAGAAACATATGTTTTTGGAGGTATCCGGATACTTTTGATCTCATAGTATATATCTGTGTTGAGGAATTCATCGTTTATCCTTTATAAATTGAGAGGATCTGTGTTATTGTGAAACAGCTTACTTTCAATTAATTACAGTGCAGTGTAATTTACTTTTTATTTAGTAATTGCTATGCTATTATGTCCCGTTATATAGTACTAGATTCTTTTCAATGCTTACATTCACGAAGCTGGAGACCAACTCCACTGAAGTACCGAAGAGTGGATCAGAATTAATGGGCAGAGAATGGATATACTTAGTGGATGCAAATGATATTTCTGCGGTCACGGAGACGAAAAAAACTCTAGAGAAGGTACTCAGCACAACGAAATAGATTTTCTTTAATCAGTATGGCACGAAAATAAACAATAAAAGACTAAAGTGACAGTATGCAGTATTGAAGAAGTGTATGAACCTCTAAGAATAAGAACTGGAAGGGAGACCTAGAAGACGTGGAGGAATTTACCTGTATGGGAAGCAGGATCACAAGGATGGGCAGAAGCAGGAAAGAAATTATGAGCAGAATACAACAAGTCAAAACTGAATTTAATTTGAGGGAGAATGTACCAGCAATAATATCACCCTGGAAACAAGGAATCGGATCACGAAAATATTTGTCTGGAATGTGACGCTGTACGGGTGTGAAACTTGGACAACAGGGAAACAGGAAGGAAGACGGCTAGAAGCCCAGGGGATTTGATACAAGAGAAGGATGATGATTACTTGGAGAGACACAGTTACGAATCAAAAGGCGCTGGGAAGAGAACAGGATACCAGATCTCTGTGGAGGCACGTCCACCCTAGAAGAGACAAACCCGTAGGTATTTAAAGACATTTCAACATCATTGCAACACTAGTACAGGGAGACGTTAATGGAAAGAATCACCTGGGACGACCAAGGACGTCATACATGCATCAGGTTGTGTATGATGTGGGATGCACTACATGCCTGGAAATGAAGAGGACGGCAGACAGAAGAGGGGAATGACGTACTGCTGCAAACATACCTCTAGATTAAACACTAAAGAGAGAGAGGGGAGGCGGGGGGAGAGAATTGCTACTGAAGTTCGCTTATTTTAGCCACTCCAGGACATTTGTTCTGGAACAGGTAGCATATCATGGGATGTTTTTATTAGAATCCTAATAGGCTGGACTCGAGCTATTAAATTCAGTCGTTCGGTAAAAGAACAAAAACCATCGCACAATGTTCAAATTTATCTGTACCACACGCTTTCTTTCTTTCACTGGTGCCATGTCCCGCGCTGATGAAGGGTTGGCATTATTAGGAACGGATTTGGCAAGGTTAGTGGAAAGGGGTGGCCGGATGCCCTACCTGCCGCCACCCCATACCCCCTGGGGATGGAATTAGAGTACCACTGCTGTCTGCGTTGAGTGTAATTAATGGAATAGTGCGACTGTGTTCAGATGGCTCTGAGCACTATGGGACTCAGCTTCTGAGACCATTAGTCCCCTAGAACTTAGAAATAGTTAAACATAACTAACCTAAGCACATCACACACATCCATGCCCGAGGCAGGATTCGAACCTGCGACCGTAGCGGTCTCGCGGTTCCAGACTGCAGCGCCTAGGTATTCAGATGTCTGCTAGTCATGTAACTGAGGCGGAACGTGGGGACCACCTGGTATTCACCTAGTGCGATGTGGAAAACCGCCTAAGAACCACATCCAGGCTGGCCGCCACACCGAGGGACGACGGTAATCCGCCGGTGCACCTACCCGAGTCCAGGAAACAGCGCATTAGCGCTCTCGGCTAACCTGGCTGGTTTATCTGTACCACACGCAAACAGAACAAAACAAAGATGGCTGTGGTACCCTCTATTGCCAAGCGTTCCTTCTTCGTTTCCCCTGGATAATGTTCTGAAAAGATCTTCTAGGACACCTGAAAATGGATTAGGCGACGTGAAATCTCCTTGACTGTCTGGTTTTTCAGTTCTAAATTTTCGTCTGTCCTTAAGAAATCCAATGGAAGCGATAGCATTGGTATGTGTGTATTCTTCAATATAATGTCGTAGGTGAAATTGGTGTCTCGTTTCTCGACTGTTGTGAAAACAGACGTGATCGACACTGAGTCAAAAGATTTCTCAAACGCAATGAATTGCTCCGTTGTAAAAAATTTGACTCACGATCTGTAAATGGTACATTTTTCTATAGCCACTACATCTGTTCCTAATGTTTCCATTTGTAAAAACATAAAAAGTTCTGGGATGACTCAATGCGTAACAGTTGAGTGTCAGACACATCTCGCAGACCACAATCACAGAATTTTAAAATACTATTAGGGAATCATATCCACGTGTTCAACATTTTCGTCGTTTGCTTTAGACAGGGGTGGTACGATACTTGTCCCTGTTGTTCTGCATTCATATCGGCAGTGACTCAGTTCGCCACCAGACGCCGGCGGAGTCTTCCCGGGGCGTTATCGCGCTAGGGGCTGGACTTCAGACCGAAGCAGAGAGAGCGCTAATCGCTCCCGGATGTTGCTCGCCATTTGCGCTGCCCCAGGAACACGTACTGTACAATGAGACTGGACGAGCCGGGCGGCGCATCTGTCCGCATCTGCCTACCTCGCGTTCCTGGACTTTTCCTCTAGCACATGTGTTCCCAGGTGTTTCCCCACATCACACTTCATCGCCGATGACAACATTCTACACTGTGCGCACACTGTTTTCGCGCTTTCTCGCTATATACCATATCTCTCAATTAGTGAGGACGAGTCTTGCCTTTTCAATTTCACGAACTACCACAAGGTGGCACAATTGAGATGCGACGTCATTTCTTACTGTTAAAACATTGGAAATTCACAAACTGGTCAAATAGTTTGCCTACAGTTAGATTTTCAATAAACAGTGTACTAAAAACTTGGAAATTTTGGGCGAAGGTTCGCTGGATTACTTTTTAAAGATTTTCGTAACGACGTAACTCAATAACAGTGCCTGGAACCGATTTGTTCAACTTTTGATAATTACTCAGCTTTAGCTGCCTTGCAGAATTTCATCTCGATTAGCGACTCGGTTATCGTTGCAAGACACATCGAAGCTGAACGCTGCGTGATAGGAATACAGAGAATGGTAGGTAGATTTTCTGTTTAGCAGGAGCGTAAACAACATCTGCAGTACTGGCAACGTTGAGCATCAGTGGAGTAAATTCAAGAACATCGTACAATACGTTGTAGACAGGTATGTGCCAAGCGAAATTGTGATGGACGCAAAAGACGCACCGTGGTTCGGCAGCCCTGTTGGAAAGCTGCTGCGACTACAAAGAGAGCTTCACTGCAGAATTAAAGGTGCCAAAGGCCAGCAGACAAACAAAAACTGAAGGAAATAAAAATTCGTGTAAGGAGGGCTATGCTTGAAGCTTGCAACGAATACGAAAGTAAAATTGTATCTACTGACTCGCCAGAAAATCCTAAGAATCTTTGGTCTCATATTATGTCAGTAAACGGGCCGAGGCCATCTGTGCAGGCACTCTGTGGCTATAAACGTCTTTTTCCAAACAAATTTCACAGAGAAAGATCACACTGCAGTACGACAAAATGACAGATCTTTAAATAACGGACGAAGGAACAGGAAAGGCCACTGGACTCACGGGAAACCTGTTCGATTCTACACAGAGTATGCAGAATAAATTGTACGGTAGATCTCTAGAAGTGTGAGGCGTTCCTAATGATTAGGAAAAAGCGCTGCTCTTTCCCGTTTTCAGGAACGGTCGTTGAACAGATGCACATCGCTACACGGCTATGTCTCTGACGTCGGTCTGTATTAGAATATTACGTGCAGCTATGAAATTTTTTGTTTTCTGCTGGATAAAATTGCTACTGAAACTGTTTTAATGCTGAAAATAGCTTACCGAGATGGCGCTATGGGAAAAACTCAAGTGTAGGAGTGGTTTGCTCGATTTAAAAATGGGGACTCGCCGATTGATGACAAACCTCGCACTGCACGTCCATCAACTGCCCGAACCGATGAATATATTGAAAAAAATCCGAGAGCTTTTGCCCAAAGACCGTCAGCACACAATTGTTTGGATGTTTTAAGAAGATTGCGCTGAAATCATTTCTACTTGACCAATCATTCCATTCCATTTATCAAATTTTGCTGTCGATTTAAAAAAAGAGCCAAACCAACTTTTGCAGTGTTCGTCAAAAAAGACCCGATTTGAGGAGACTGTTTCTTCCACCAAGACACCACACCTGCACACACAGCCATCTCTGTCGGACAGCTTTTGGCTAAAAACGGAAGGGTTCCGCTACCACTCGCGCCTTATTGGCCTGACGTGGCCCCGTGCCACTTTTTCTTATTTACATGCATGAAAACGGGCACGAAAGGACACCGATTTGACAACATTGAAGAAGTCAAGAAAAAAACGACAGAGCAACTGTCAGCCATTTCTAAAGGCGACTACAAAACATGTTCCGAACAGTGGAAACACCACTGGGGCAAATGTAGTAGTAACAATGGAGAGTATTTTGAAGGAGATAAGGTTGTTTTGTCAATTTGAAAATATATAGCATTTAAAAAATAACTCCAGTTCTTTTTGGGTACCCCCTTGTGCACATCTAACCTAGCAGATAACGTCATAAGTTCTATGAAGCTTGTCGCCGATAAGACTGTTGTACACATCGAAGCCGCAACGTTAGAAAACTGTAGCGAAATGCAGGAAGACCTGTAGAGGATCGACGATTAGTGCAAAGAGCGGCAACTGACCCCCAACATAAACAAAGGTAACATACTGCGAATACATAGACAGAAATATCCTGTACTGAAAGATTACACGATTGCAGAACAATGACCGGAAGCAGTTACTTCCATGAAATATCTCGGAGTATATGCATGCAGCGATCTGAAGTGGAATAGGCACATAAAATTAATCGTGAGTAAGGCAGATGCCTGACTGACATTAATTGAAATAATCATCAGGATATATAGTCCATCAATAAAGGCAGTAGCTTACAAAACGCTCGTTCGACCAATACTTGAATATTGCTCTTCAGAATGGGATCCGTACCAAATAGGACTGATAGAGGAAATGGAGAAGGTCCAAAGAAGAACTGCACGTTTCGTTACAAGTTCATTTAGTAAACACGGAAGAATGACGGAGAGATGCTCAGGCAACTACAGTGGCAGACGCTGCAGGAAAGGCGTTCTGCGTCAAGCTGTGGTCTGCTGTTCCGAGAGTGTGCGTTCCTAGACGACTCAACAGATGTATTCCTTCCTCCTTCGTGTGTCTCGTGAAAAGGTCATCAAGAAAATATATGAGACATACGAGCCTACAAGGGGGCTTATAGGCAATTGTTCTTCCCGCGAACTAATACGCGACTCGAACAGGAAAAGGGGGAAGTGACACACAGTGGTACACAAAGTACCCTCCGCCACACATCGCAACGTGGCTTACAGAGTATGTATGTAGTGGTAGTTGTAGACTGTAGAACATCGCCATACGATGCACAGTGAGACAGAGACGTATTTAGGCACATTTAGCTGTAAAAATGACCTACTCCTCACGGATTCCGCACAATTATACCGAAGGTCAAAACAGACGTATCAAATACTGCAAGGAAGCGGTCAAACAATTAGACCCAGGAATTACAACATAGTAACTATGGATGAAACTTACATCTGCCCATACGAGCCGAAACTGAACAGCAGTCGACTGTCTGGGTATTCCACGGTGAAACGAAACCAAGAAAAATAGTTACTTTAGGCTTTCTGCGTGTCACGTGGATCATATTTGTGACAACACGCTATGATGTGGAGCGCGTCAATCGGTTTACAGTTAACGAGATACGTTTCCTGTGTAAAAACATGGCTACATGCTGGCCATTTGCAAAACTAGATTTTTTTTAATTTCAATGTACAGCAAAATTGGGCAAATGTAACCCCAACCTCATAGAGAAACCATCCGCTGAGAATTTCGTTTATGAAGTAGGAGTGGCCAAGCGGAAATGATATCAGTGCGTCAAGAATTTCGTTATTTACCTGCGCCTTTAATTCACGAAGTTGGTGGTAAAATATTTTTATAGCTGCATACTTTGCTGCGTCTGGAGCGCAGTCCGGACCTGCTAGTCGGGGAGTTGCAATGCGGCACTAGTGCAGTCGGGTTGGAGCAGCAGTGAGGTCTGCGTCGACATGGCTCGCCCGACCATTGCCGAGCCATGGTCTTGATTGATCGTCGGTCGGTCGTGCTGCCGGACGACGCATTTTGCCTCTCCGATCGTTCATGAGTCGGCTGTGTGTGTGTGTGTGTGTGTGTGTGTGTGTGTGTGTGTACGCGCGCATCGACTCCCGATTTGTCTTCGTGGATGCTTAGTTACTGTTGGGTATCGTTCAGGTCTTCGTGCAAGTGTTTGTCAGGTTGTGTGTGTACTTGGCGTTATTTCCACTGACGACTATTTTAGATGTTGTCGGCATTCTGAGGGTGGTCGGTCGGTTGGTGCGGACCAGGGAGGACATCTCTGTGTGGCACGGTCGGCTGCGTCCCCTGACGGTCTCTCCGCAGTGTCGCAGCGTGTGTGGAGCTGTCCGGTCGCTACGAGCTTCGTGGCTCACCGACCCAGGACGTCAAGGCTGAGTGGCCACGTCCATTGTGTGGTTTCTTTCTGTGGTTCTGTGTTGGGTAGCTTTTCCTGTGAGCAACACCGAGTGTTCGTATTGCTGAAATTTAGCCGCCATGCGGTGGAATTAACTATATTGGTTGACTACAGTTCAAGTGCTCCAGCGGAATTTTCTGCCTTGTGGCCGTTAGTTTTCCGGTTACCTGCCCTTTCCAGGAACGTAATTTCAGGCAGTTTCCTTTCTCCACCTGTTATTGATGTCCAACACGGTATGTAGTTTTGACAGCTTAATACATGTACATATTACGTCCATAACATTTTGATGTTTGAGTTCTCACGTGCCGATTGGTGGCAAGCAACTCGTTTGGTCGGTCGGTCCGTGGCTGTCCCGTGTTTGGGTTACCGGACCAAGTGTTGTCGGGCTCACCACCTGTCTCACCTAAGTGAACGAGGGCAGACCGACCCCCTGGAGGCTGGTGAGTGCCGTTGTCGTTACTGTCTTTCTCAAGGGTGTTTAATTGTCTGTATAATCTATCATAGCCAATGATTTAAAACATTCTTGGTTTTACTGTGTTTTATGTAAATCAAAATTGTGGGCCTTCAGCCGCTTGGAACCTTATTCTTAAAATTAAATTTCATGCTTAAAGATTGCGGCCTTCTACCTTTCAAAGGTTATGGTAACTAATTTCAAAATCTTGAAAATATTATTGTAGGCCTTCAGACGTTTGTATTGCATCTTGTTTGTGTTTGTCTATCCACTTTGCCTTGAAGCTTTCAGCCTAACTGTGATACACCGGTAAATATGTTTTAAGTATTTTATCTGTAATTTTAACTGCGTGTTTTCAGTCACTTGAAATTTATATTGTTGATTTTTAAGATTTCTTGTTTGGAAGCCTTCAGCCGTGAAAGAATTCGATTTTGAAACTCGTAGTTGTAAAGGTTCGGCTATGTGCCGTTTTGGTTTAATGTGTTATGAAATTACAATAAATTCCAATTTTGAAGTGAAACTGACTGACACCTTATTTGGCCCTTTCCACAATCCTAATCACCTGTTCTGTCCAGCGGGTTTAGCGGGCGTCTCACTGTGTAGCTTTCATTTTGAAAAGTTGTGTACAGTCAGAGAGTCTGTAGTGTTGCACTCTGATTTTCGCCATGATAATACGCAGTAAGAAAATCGCTGACGCTGCTTCCTGCTCCGTAGTGAAACACGCATGTGGAACACCACTAAAAAGTGCATAGGAATATGTTGTTCTCAATGTTTTACATAAATTTACGGAAAAATCGGCTTTGAAGTTTTTCCACGGACTGTATTTAATATAGTTGAGACTCACATGCATGCCGGATGTATAGAGAAATCGATAGCGCAGTAGATTTATGATCTAGTGTAGTTCACAGATCGCTGGTTCACGTCTCGCCATAATCTTTTTTATTATTATTATTTTTTTAATGCATCCATTTCGTAATTGTAAAATTCATCTCCATTTTTTTAATAATGCAAGTCTTCTTGTTTCTAATTACATATTGCAGGCGAAATGTAAAATTCATCTCCATTTTTTTAAAAATAGTGCATGTCTTGTTGTTTCTAATTAGATATTGCAGGTGAAATGGCTGTTTCCATTTGAAATATAAACTCTTGATTATGGAGAAATACATAACAATTTGATTTTTAGAGAAAAATGATAAACCAAATATTCTTTGTTTGGACTACGTCCATTGTTTTGTACCACAGATGTAGTCTCACACGAACCAGAGTGATGAGTGTCGTGGAAACATGAAAAACAATCATTTCACAGAGCCGATCAGACCATACAAACGCTGCATTTTTACATTCGCCACTGTAGCATTACAGAATGAACCCAATAGAACTGATCTGGAACCAAATTAATGGATGTGTCACGAGAGATAACAAGACTGTTAGGCTGACAGACATACTGCGACTAACGCACGCAGCTTTTTTACGCGTCACTGCCGAACGCTGGCGGGATGTGGAACGGCACGTCATAAAAGAAGAGGAGAAAATGCGGGCCTGGTTGGCTTCGTCGATTCTATTGTTAATCGACTCGTTATCGACGTAGCAGATGACAGTTGCAGAACTGAAACGAATTTCTCGGATTCGGATAAGGAAAGAGCTGAGAGATTACCAGACGACTGACTGTTGTTATTAATACCTTCAGTGGCTTCAGTATTCAACAATACGGTGAACTTCCTGTAGTATGCTTTTGCATCACACATATCTCGCTCCGACAAATTACCCTGTGTTTAAGTTAGGAATTTTCATCACTCTTGTTTGTAATTAAACTACTACGTTAGGTGAGAACGAGAGCATTTTATGCTTTCTCTCTGGTCACCTAAGAAGCGAGCGGTAGTTCTAGAGTTTCGCTGAATACTATTTCGTTCCCTTTAAAAATTAGATGACATTCGAAGCTATACTGTTTCTCCGCTCGTTTCTTTTTACGTCTGAACTGCAACTCTTCACATCATTGCAGGTTAGCTGGACTAGCTGGCTGGTCAGTGCTGTCCCAGTTAAACGGGCCGATAAAGCTGTTGTCTCACATTATCACTGAGTCTATGTGCGTGTAAAACAGCATAAACCGTATCCTAGTGATTGTACTTGACTTCCGTTCCACATGAAACGAGACCTAGAGAGATTCAAGCAAACACGAAAGAATACGTGGTATAATGTTTACATCAGGCTTATTGTTATGATGGACAGAGTATAAGTTCGATGAGAAGCACTCACAAGGAGAGGACGCCTACTCGTCATTGCTGATTTCGTCTAAATTCATGGTAGATGTAGGGCGTGGTGAGACTAGAAAGTGCCCCAACTGGAAACTCCAGATGGCCAAGCGTTTAGGAAATAAAAGGACTTGATGCGTTTCTATACCCATGTGAACTTTATCAATTGTCCCTCTGAGAGTGTGTTTAGGAAGCAGTGTGTGGCTCAGCGATAAGAGATAGGCATAGGACAGCAAACATTTAAAAAGGGGTTGTAGTTAACGCGTACACGGGAACGTCGTGTATGTAAATCGATACTTCCATCATTTTGCAATTCAAAAATTGTTCAAATGTGTGTGTGAATTCCTAAGGGACCAAAGTGCTTAGGTCGTAGGTCCCTAGACTTACACACTACTTGAACTGACTGAAACTAACTCACGCTATGGACAACACACACACCCATGCCCGAGGGAGGACTCGAACCTCCGGCAGGAGGGGCCGCGCAGTCCGTGACATGGCGCTTTAAACCGCACGGTCACTCCGCGCGGCTATTTTGAAATTGATCAGTTACATGTACCGGGGTGATATTCATCAAAGAAACAGGGGAAGCAATAATTTTGATTGCATCTTGCGCACTTTGTAAACGCACCTTTTTGCAGCGACATTGCTTTTCTTAATGTCTTCATAGAAAAACAGACTTGATTGACATTCTGAAAACAGCCTCTTTCATCGCACAGTCCAGCAGCGAAACACGAGTAACGCAGCATGTCGCTGAATAAGCGATGGAATGTAGTTCGATGCAAGCTTCTCGGGAAGTGATTTCTTCTTCTTTCTCGATGAGGCAACAGCAATTTTGACATTTCCTTGTAATTGCGTTGTGATTGCGATAGTTACCAGAGTAATCACACACTAATCCGGCAATATTCGCGTAACCCGGTCAAGAGCGAGCAGGTGAATGAGATACGTGGCTAGCGTTGTCCCTGAACTATTGTAAATCAATACAACAAGACGGCACACTGGACTCGCATTCGGGAGGACGACGGTTCAATCCCGTGTCCGGCCATCCTGATTTAGGTTTTCCGTGATTTCCCTAAATCGCTCCAGGCAAATGCCGGGATGGTTCCTTTGAAAGGGCACAGCCGACTTCCTTCCCCGTCCTTCCCTAATCCGATGAGACCAATGACCTCGCTGTCTGCTCTCCTCCCCCAAACAACCCAACCCTACAACAAGACGCTGCCTGACGATTAAGGCACACGTCGGCGGCAAACTTCACAACATGAACATCGATACCAGTTGAAAGCACGGTCATAATAAGTGTGAAAATAACCAAGTCCCGAGCGAATATCCAAGACAGAGACTCGTAGCGCAGTATACAGTCGGCAGGACAGTACGTACACGGAACCTGAATGTGTGGTGACGGATGATCTGCTGTCTGGTAGGGGCCTCTATATAGCTGCCCGTCGATCAGGCCGCCGTCGTTGGGGTGGCGTTGTTTGTGCCGCTAGCTCCACCAAGGTCTAATTAAACTCACTGTAGACGATTATTCGTGTTTGCACCTTATGGGTAGTTCGCAACCTCAAGTTTGCAAAATAATGCGCTTGTTTTAAAGACAGACGTTCCATGCTGACGTTGTGCACATAGAAATAGAAAATAACCTCTATGATGTTGCAGTTAATTGTGACGTCCGTAGTGTACGCATTGCCAAGGAGCACAAAAATATTTGCTGCAGGACGGAGTCGAACCCGCGACCCTTCCAATACGAATCCATTGTTTTACCGATGAGCCAAACACCTCTGCTCAAATACGAGGTCACAGGGCAATAGGCTCCAAAGGTGAAAGATATGTATCAAAATTCTATTTATTTCCTAAACGCGTGGCCATCTGAAGTTTTCACTTGGGGCACTTTCATGTCTCAGCGCGTCCAACATGTACCATGAATTTGGACGACTTCGGCGATGACGAGTAGGCGCCCTCTCCTTGTCAGAGCAGTGGCTGGCGGGCTGCGCCTGGGTGCGCGTGCCAGCCTCGCTTCGGATTTCCCCCACCGTTACCCAAGTCTGGTTTTGTTTTCACATTTTCCAACAATACAGGTCACAAACAAAACAAATTTTCAATGCTGTTTACTTATTTTTAGCACGCTGAAGACATGATATAATTTTTATCCGGTACAATTTGTCGGTGTACGGACAGATGCAGACAAGTTCACAGAGTTTTGCACTCAAGTTGCCATGTAATAGTGACTTACTTACTTTCATAATCGTAAAAAGGTCTTTCACACAAATATGTCGTACAAAATATTGTAGCACTTTTGCATCCTTATCACGGAGACCTGAAAAATCTACCTGAGGAAAACAATGATAGCGTCCTGGGAAATTTTAACTTAAAAAGACCTGTTAAAACTGAAATTACCCAGCAGGTCAATCAGTTATATCTGTACATGCTGTAAGGTGGCGTGGTCTCGTGACCTTCATTTCTTACATATTCCGACCTCACCATCGTATTCTGCGTATCAAGACGATTCATTCGAGACCACACTCGATAGGGTAGAATCGATTTTACATATTTCTATTTAATCGATATGCAAATCAAATAAATATATCGCAAGTGCACACCGAGATTAAAAAGTCGAGGCTGGCGCACACAAACATTCAAGACAAGACGGCCACAGGAGTTTTTGTTCGGCGGAGGCAACCAGCCGTAGGAGGGTGGGCTAGCACGCAGCTGCGCCGGCTGGCCGACCACCCACGGACTAAAACAGTTTTTCCCAGCGAAAAGGGATAATGGTCTGCGTGTTCACCTTAAAAGGAAAACCCGCTGTATTGTTGGGAGTGCCCCAGCATCTGCATTTTTTTGACAGACCTAGTGTGCAGTTTCAGAATTCTCACACGTGGGCAGTAAATGCCTAACGCAGATCTATATATTTCCGGATTGGTCGGCTTAGCCATTCTCCCGTTTGTAAGAGTAACGCTGATTGGACTATTTCTGATGCAATGAGCCGGAGGATTGAGGGAAAGACAGTGGATGATATACTCTTTCGCTTTTTGCGTGGAGGGAATTCGTTCCGGTGACGCTGTTATAGCGGGAACATGTAGCGGGAGCGAGTGCGCTCGTGCGTGTATGCAGAGAGTGAGGAACAAAGTCTCTACTCAGTACTGCACTGAGAGAGCACCTCTGTCGCTAGAGAATCTGACTGATACTCCATATTGAATCGCTCGCGATTAAGCATTTGTTCACTGGGGCACTGTGTTGGCAGCAGCACTTAATGTGCGGTGTGAACACAGACAGAGTATTAGTTAGCGCCTGCGAGCGAACATTGAGTGGCATCGTGGTGGACTGGTTATCTGACCAGTGTACGACGCCAATAGTTAGACTAGGGGCAGATCGTAGTCCTTGACTTCATGAAGGCGTAGTGAGAGTTCGATTGGCGAAGGTAAATCGAGGTAGAAAGAGATAGTTATGTTATTTTTCAGCGGCGAACGACACAGGCAGCAGTCGTTGCAGCTCAAGGTATTGTGCGCTAGAGCGTAGGCGAGCCCCATCTTTTCTCCATTAGAAATAACATACTTCATTCGCGTTACGCCATTAGATTTCTCACGCGACGGCCTCGACCGTACTTAGAAAAATTCAGTCGGTTAATTACTGAAGTTGAGTAGGTCGGCTCTCAGCCATTCTGCCAAGTAAATAAGATTCTTAAAGAAAAGGGATAAAAGAGCTTTCCCACACTTTGTATACAAATGTCATAACAGGATTCCTATCCATAAGAGGTAACCTGCTATTCCGAAAACGACCCAAAAATTTATGTCTCAGTTTATAAGTAAAAGTTTCCGTTGATTTTTCTTAAATTTTGCAATAAATAATATTTTCTCTTCGTTTAATGTTTTTCTTACACTAACTAGCAGTACTCCAGAAGCCCAGTATCCCACTAGTTACGTAAGAAAATACAATAGTTTTGTGTTTTTTCCTTCCAGCAGACGACTCCAGAAGATAATTACTGCTGAAAGTTTTCTAGGCATTTCTTTTTGGTAAGTTAGGAGCGTCTGTCTGTCAGTAGTAGTGTGGGGTGGAAATTTGTTTTTGCAGGAGCCAAAGGGTAGCATTGCGCAACTCGTCAACATAACACCCACACAATGTCAATGCACAGGGGCACTTTCAATTGGAACGGCAAACTATCTCGAAAAACGCTCGGAAACAAATGTAAGATTAACAGCGGCCACAAAATCTTGATAAAACTAGCTGTGCAATTATTTTAAGGCCACAATCAATTCTTCAAACCACGCATTTTCTTTAATACCATTGAGCTTAGGAAACTGGACTGTGTTTATCAGGCTGTGTCCCTTCTACAGCGCAATGTTCTTTTTATATGCATCCCCATCAAACCAGAAAGAAGTTATCTTGCAATATCTTACAGTGGGCAATGTTGCAGTCAAGTCCACATAAAATGCAGATCCATTCCGGATGTTCTAATTTTCGTTTCTGCGCACCTTTTTCCTTCATAAATTCAACAATACTGAGTTTGAAATCGGAATATCGTTCCAGGCATGCTCTTGACTTAACCATAGCACTTTGCAGTAATACCTGAAGTCCCCATGTTCTTCGTTCAGTTCCACTGGAAACTGTAACAACTGGCAATGAACAGTCCTGCGCGACTTCAGAAATTTCACTTTTCATACCTTCACTTTCTTCACGTGCTCCAGGCTTGCAAATTAGCACACAACACTTTTTGACGTATGGAACAATGAAACTCGTCTGTCGATCGTTGTAATTTGATGCTCTTTCGATGTAAACTACGTCTTTAAATTCTTTCTCCATGTCATTCCATATCAAATATCCAGTACTGACGCTTATGTGAATTGGGAGTATTCATCCCTCTCTTCTGTCATTCCATCCATTTTAAATGACTGCGACGATAGATCGCTAGACTACCTGTTTTTGCGCAGTCACTGGACCTGTGAACGTCATCCGTACCACGAAAAATGAGCGAAAGTTAAAGAACAGTGACAGCACGATTTCGCCGAACTCAGAGAGTTGCACCGACCGAAAACTGCCGCACCGAGACGCTAAATGGAACGCCGCGCTGTTCCGAATACTTCCGAGAACGACCGAGCAAAGCCGAGCGACAGGCCGGGCCTAGGCCAGCACACGCTGGACGCGTGAAGATGGTACACCACGGCTGGCCCTGACTTAGAGCCTTTGACCAGTGGGCCACTGGAAGGTTCCACTACAACCATGGAGGTAGAATAAGGAGAGATGGCGCTGCAGAGTTACGCTGTACGTTGTTTTGAAGCCAGCGGGCGGGGCCTGCCGCCATCTTGGATCCCCCAAAACATTAATAGACGAGTGTTTACAATTGCTTCTTGTTCGTTATTTTTTCTTGTGCAAGCGATATTTACTTTATACAGTAAATGTTACACTGTTTTAGCGAACAACACAGCTTAAGGAACGCAACTTCAAACGTTTTTCTGGTCTTAAATGCGTATTCGATACAGTAATTCGACACGAAAATATGACACTTCTGGCAGCGGTACCGTAATTCCATTTTGTTTATACGCTTCGAGTAACCGAGAAGAGAAGTATGTGCTGTGAAAAGCGTGCTTTCGTAATCTGTTTCTATTCACTTTCATTGTGTTTGTGTCGATCACTGATGGAGCCAGAACTCCAAAAGCAATGATTAATAGTTTAGAGGCACCGATTTATATTCGTTGCATTTTCAAGTCAAATGCAAATTTTAAATGTTCAAGTTTGCAAGAAACCTTCCTTATTTCCTTTGGTGTCCTATAGATGTATGCAGGGATGATATAAAAAAGCCAGCTGTCATGTCAACAGAGTGAAACATTAGTTAAATTACGAAGGAAAAGAACGGAATTTAAGATTGAGAGGCCCATTGTAGTTTACACATCTGCTTTGTTCTTCAATTGTTCCTACCAAGTGACATTCAGTGTGGCAAATAACAGCAATTTACGGGGTAACACGACAACACAGTGATTACTGTAATGATCTAAATAGCCTGGACTTAGATAGGGAACTTTGCTTTAACAAATATCTAACCCTTTAAGTACTTATAATTTAATCACTGTAACAGGTGTTCCGCACATTTTACTGAAGATTTAATTAACTACTTGTAGTTACATTAATTTTACATTAAATTATCGCATTTTAAAACATTAGCCCCATTTACAGCCGGCCAGGGTGGCCGAGCGATTCTAGGCGCTACAGTCTGGAACCGTGCGACCGCTACGTTCGCAGGTTCGAATCCTGCCTCGGGCGTGGATGTGTGTGATGTCCTTAGGTTAGTTAGGTTTAAGTGGTCCTAAGTTCTAGGGAACTGATGACCTCAGATGTTATATCCCATAGTGCATAGAGCCATTTGAACCAATTTGAACCCATTTCCAGGATATTTCTTGCCAGGACTTTCCAGTTGATTGGGAATAACCAAACACTGAAAACCAAGTGCATTGCTCACCTTCAGAGAGATCTTCGCGTTGGACTGATAGGAAATCTAATGTCAAATCACAGAAATAAAACCATACTGTAATACTTTACAGTTCAGCAGAATTTCAAGTATATAAGAAAATAGCACTTAAATATGTCCGCTTACGAATGAAATGTGATTTGTTTAAACTTTAGACTACAATCAGAACGATTAGTACAACCTGAAGCGACGCAAGCCGGAATTTTTTTATCAAAACACTTCACGACTAGACGGAATCAAACCACCAGAAGCAAATGTTTTGAGATAGCTAACATGGCGGATCTTCACTTGGGTCGGCTTCAAGTTTGTGACGTCATGACAACTCCTCTTATGTTTACCTCCATGACTACAACTGCTGCCGCCTTTGACCTGGAAGATCTCTGGTTCCTGTATGAGGACGCGCAACGGCTTTTCTGTCATCACGACAGGCGAACCGTGTCAGCTGACCACCTCCCACTCCTGAGGGCGGATCCTGCGGCTGGTGGCTGTCTTTCCCGTGTACAGTCTACAGCATGACGATCCACACACTTTCAAAACTGCCAGCCGCCTCATACAAGTCTGTGACACTGCGTACTGCCTGCATAGAGCCGACACACTGTTGACGCCACTGAAGCTGACGTCGCTAAGCGGATGCGATATACGCTTCAGTCGGCTTTGCTGGGTGGGTGCCTTCGGCACGAGCAGCCACCTGGAACGTCGTTCAACCATCGTATTTTATGGTCAATTAAAGTTTGATGCCTTAATGTGTATTTATTAATAGCCCGCCTTGGACTCTAAACGGCATCAAATCAGTCCACACTGCAACCCACAACAGTGCACATTACACCCCCAGCCTGTACATTTCTCATACCGCTTCCAAGCAGGCAGTTGGCAACGCTCGCCGATACTCAGCAAACAACAAAACAGGAATACAGTTCAAAGTCAATAGCACAAGAGTGACACAAAAATATCATTCTGAGGTTAGTTTGAAAACAAACGAAATTTATAATCATGAAATATCCCTAGCGAAGTCCATCACTTTTACCCAACACTACCTCCAGTTAGCTAAAGATTCCATGCTCTGCTCCGGCGTGTACCTTTTACTGAACAAGTTCACGATGACTAATACGCAACACTTGCCGAGAGAAACAGGAATGTTTGTTTCAGAATTCCACGTATGGGCCCAGGAACCCATTTTCGGATTATCTGTATCTTCTGTGTTGCAGTCAGTAACTTGGTTGATCACGAAGTATCTTTTTTTTACTTCTGTGAATCTGCTGGTCATAATTGTTCATCGCATGGTGTCACTTCTTCGGCGATTAGTGCTTCTGTGGTACCTAAGGACTAGAAGTTTCCACAGGTCATACCAGGTGCGGATTCAGTGATGGAGGGATTTCATTTGGAGCCATTTTTTTCGCAGAAGTGTTTACATTTTTACATACAGTTAATGGAAATTTCTGTTTCTTGGAAAGAATTTTATTTTCTCCTCTACATAAATGTTTTCCCCTTCAGAGAAATCCCCATAAGGTGTTATTCACTTATGCCAGCACTTTATCCTGCCCGCAAGATACTTCTGGAACCCAAACCCTTTATCTCTCTCAGCGATGACTTCGTGATTCTAAAAAGACAGACATTTAAAGTTTTCTCTGTGGTTTTGAACGGAAACAAGTCACACGTGGTCACGCGTCTTCTGTGTCCGCCTCCATAGAGCAGCAGTAGCGTTACCGCCTACCACGCAAGGGGGCTCGGGTTCGATTACCGGCAGCGGACTGGGTGTTGTGTGTCTTTCATCGTCATTGATTCGCAAGTCGCTAAAGTGGCGTCAGTTAAGAAGACTTGCAATACGACGGCCGAACCCCGAAGGCGATATCCCGGCCATTAAATACCATACGATCACTACATTATTTTTTGCGCGTCTACGGCCAAAAATTTACAAACAAGAAACTAAGTGTGAAAAGGTGCATTACCGTAGTGCAAAAGTCATAATTTCGCTACAAATCAAGGCGATTTACTTGTTGGTTGCATCCCGCAAACACTGTTGAACTTGTAAGTACACTACTGGCCATTCAAATTGCTACACCACGAAGGTGACGTGCTACAGACCCGAAATTTAACAGACGGGAGGAAGATGCTGTGATATGTAAATGATTAGCTTTTCAGAGCATTCACACAAGGTTGGCGCCGGTGGCGACGCCTACAACGTGCTGACATGAGGAAAATTTCCAACCGATTTCTCTTACACAAACAGCAGTCGACAGGCGTTGCCTGGTGAAACGTTGTTGTGATGCCTCGTGTAAGGAGCAGAAATGCGTACCATCACGTTTCCGACTTTGATAAAGGTCGGATTGTAGCCTATCGCGTTTGCGGTTTATCGTATCGCGACATTGCTGCTCGCGTTGGTCGAGATGCAATGACTGTTAGTACAATATGGAATCGGTCGGTTCAGGATGGTAATACGTAACGCCGTGCTGGATCCCAACGGCCTCGTATCACTTATGAAACGTCCCCTTACAACAATTATACAAGGTTGTGCTTAAACTGACACACAATAGTTTTTAGCGCAACGCAATCTGACTTTCAATAATCCCTACAAGAGAATGGCCCTGACTAACATTAACCTATATGTTTCACAAATCACTTACCTCACAAAAATCTTCGTTACTCGAACTACTGCAATACAGCGAGCGCCACTACTGCCAGCTAACTAAAAGATTCAAACTACGGAAGTCCCTAACTACTGATAGGCACAGTAAGCAAATGAAAGATTTTAATAGAGAACAAACAATGTATTTACCTTTATAGTCATAATATATATATCAGTTCATGACACCAATTCTTACAAATTTCAAAACTCCGCCATCTCTCTCCCCACGTCCATCACCGCTGGTGGCTCACCTCCAACTGCCCAAAGCTACGCGCTGTCAGCATCCAGCTGCCCAACACTACAATGGCAGACAACAATGCAAAACAGCCACAGAGTGCACACGGCACAGCCAGTGATTTTCATACAGAGCGCTACGTGGCGGCGGCGTTACCAATAAAAAAACCTAAACAGCCTGCTTACACACTAGCAGTTGAGATGACAGGCATCTTATCCGCACGGCTGTAGAGGATCGTACAGCCACGTCTCGATCGCTGAGTCAACAGATGGGGACGTTTGCAAGACAACAACCATCTGCGCGAACAGTTCGACGACGTTTGCAGCAGCATGGATTATCAGCTCGGAGACCGTGGCTGCGGTTATCCTTGACGCTGCATCACAGACAGGAGCGCCTGCGATGGTGTACTCAACGACGAACCTGGGTGCACGAATGGCATAACGTAATTTTTTTGGATGAATCTAGGTTCTGTTTACAGCATCATGATGGTCGCATCCGTGTTTTTGCGACATCGTGGTGATCGCACATTGGAAGCGTGTATTCGTCGTCGCCATACTGGGGTATCACCCGGCATGATGGTATGGGGTGCCACTGGTTACACGTCTCGGTCACCTCTTCTTGCATTCACGGCACTTTGAACAGTGGACGTTAGATCTGAGATATGTTACGACACGTGGCTCTACCCTTCATTCGATCCCTGCGAAATCCTTCATTTCAGCAGGATAACGCACGACCGCATGTTGCAGGTCCTGTACGGGCCTTTCTGGATACAGAAAATGTGCGGCTGCTTCCCGGGCCAGCACATTCTCCAGATCTCTCACCAATTGAAAACGTTTGGTCAATGGTGGCCGAGCAACTGGCTTGTCACAATAGGCCAGTCACTACTCTTGATGAACTGTGGTATCGTGTTAAAGGTGCATGGGCAGCTGTACCTGCACACGCCATCGAAGCTCTGTTTGACTCAATGCCCAGGCGTATCAAAGCGGTTATTACGGCCAGAAGTGGTTGTTCTGGGTACTGATTTCTCAGGATGTATGCACCCAAATTGTGTGAAAGTGTAATCACATGTCAGTTCTAGTATAATATATTTGTCCACTGAATACCCGTTTGTCACTTGCATTTCTTCTTGGTGTAGCAGTTTTAATGGCCAATAGTGTAGTACCCTTTATTGACCTTTCCACTAAGGGCATGAAGTCGTGGTGTACTATGCCATCAAAATCTTGACTATCCAGAAAGCTTTCACTGGGATGAATGAGCCTAAGGACACGTCAGTTGTGCAGCCGCGCTGCTGGCAAACTGCATCTCGCTGTTCACCAGGAGGCATGTAGTCCAGTATTTACGCTGCTGGCACATCACTGCTCGCCGATCAAGCAGGCATCTCGCTTCTTGCTTGGAAGCTCTGCCGTGCGTTTGTCCAGATCGCCTGTCGAGTGAATTACTTGCAGTGTGAAGCAAAACATATTCTCAGCATCATCTGGCGATAGTAATGGTGGTTCGTCACGCCAAAAATGGGGTTATTAAAAAGGAGAAAGAAGAAGAGACGTGTATCGACCCACATTGTAGACACTTTCATTTGTTCAGTTAAGAGGTCAAAAATTATCGAGAGCACTTATTCAGTCAGGTACGAATGTCGCAACAAATTTTCCACTTTTTTTTTAAAATTTTATTTGTCCAGAAAGAAGACATGAAGATTCGAAGAGCGATTCGTAGGACTATTCATAATATTTCGTCAGTTTTTGTCTACTTCATGTGCTACACCTGCTTTGTATAGTCGATCGGACAAAAGAAAACGATAAATTACGTGAAACAGAGGAACTAACTTACAAAAATTATTGCACATAAGTTGTTCACCATGAACAGGTTGCGGTGTTCTGTATGCCAAGAGTCCCAGATAGCCTTGCATCTAAAACAGGTTGAAATAAACACCAGTTTAAAATCTTCGTTTGTAGATCTAGTTCTCGAAATTATCTCGTAACCTCACAACAAACATTGCCGTCTGTGTACGGTAGTTTCATTTACAGGATATTATAACCGGTCTGCAAACGACATTGCCTACCAAACACCGTCTTACAGTAATACTCATGAGTGTGGCGTCCATACAAAATAATACTACCAGCGGATATTACACGTATAAAGAGACGAGCACCAACAAAAGTCTCATGTTTGTTTGATCCTCAAAACATCGTCATGGAAATGCAGAAAAACCTGCGTTGGCAGATGGTTGAAGTAGATACGTACTACATCGCAAATAATAATAATAGTAATAATAATAAATCGACGCACCGCGAAGGTATTTTCCGAGTGGGACAGAAATCAGCAGTAGACCTGAGGTACATGGACAGACAAACGAATGATCACAATTTCAGAAAAATTGGATTCCTTATTCAAGAGAAAGAGCTTCACAAATTGAGAAAGTCGATGACATGTTGGTCCATCTCTGGCCCTTATGCAAGAAGTTATTCGGCTTGACAGTGGTTGATAAAGTTGTTGGAGGTCCACTGAGGGAAATCGAGTCAAATTCTTTCCAATTGGGGCGTTAGACTGTTAAATTCCCGAGCTGGTTGGAGGCACTGCTCATAATGCTCCACACGTTATCGATTTGGGTTAGATCTGGCGACCTTGCTGGCCAAGAGAGGGCCGGGGAAGCATGAAGACAAACAACAGAAACCTTCACCCTGTGGAGGCGGGCATTATCCTGCTGAAATGTAAGTGCAAGGTGGCTTTTCACGAGGGGCAACAACACGGGGTGTAGAATATCGTCGACGTACCACTGTGTTGTAAGGGTGCTGCGGCTGACAACCAAACCGGCCCTCCTACGAGATGAAATGGCAGTTTTGAGATTGTAAAGTTTCACAAGCGACAATAGGTTTGAAAAGAGAAATTCACCAAACTGCAGCACACTGGCAACCTTTTCAGCGTGGAAATGTCAATACACAATTGGAAGACTGTTTTCGTCTTTCTAATCAAACTGCAGTTATTGCAGCAAAGTGTTACCCACAAATCAGAGACAAGTAGTTCACGTGGATTGCCATCCGTGAACAAGGGAGGATTACAATAAACTATGGACATACTACACACACATGGTGTCTGTTCTACCGGAAATTTCCGACTGAAGAGACACCTCTGTCTTTGATAGAATGACCGTAAATATCAGTGTTTCGAGGGACGTACCGGGGCCAGCCAAAATATTATATTTGTAAACTCGACTGCTATGATGTTCTCAGTGCAGGGTCCAAACGTCTTGTGGGAATACCAGGAATGGCTGCGAGTAAATGAGGCAACCGGACAGGGGCGCTATTTACTCGTACTAGTGTGGAATAAGTTGAGAATTTGGTCTAGTCGAAAAGCGTGCTCGGGTAACCAAAGTTTATTATTATTATTATTATTATTATTATTATTAAGGCTATTTAGTTAAGGAGATAGGTCCACTAAAAGGTGGTCACAAAAACTAGTCACAAAAAAAGTTGTTAAGGCGACCGTTCGCGTGAAGTGAGATACCCAGATTGGGGCCAAAGTCCGGCACAAATTTTCAGCTTTCGCCGTTGAATTACTTCAGTGTAGAATTGTGGTTGACATCGGTACCTCCCTCGAAATAATGAAAACTGTAGACATGTAATAGCCAAAGAAATGTAGAAGGAAACGTAAAAAGAAGATTCATTTTGAACATGATTTGGTAGTTGAAGCTAATGTGTAATCACAACGAATTTTTTTGCCAGAACAACGGAAGAATTGATCATTTCTCTGCTTTTGCCGAAAAAGGCTGTGATCTGAAAGTTTTGTTTTATTATCCTGAAATAAAGACGATTTCAGGAGATGTAACACACCGGTATCCTCTTTGAAGAAGAAGAAGAAAGGCTTAAATGACCCTGAGCACTATGTGACTTAACTTCTAAGGTCATCAGTCCCCTAGAACTTAGAACTACTTAAACCTAACTAAGGACATCACACACATCCAAGCCCGAGGCAGGATTCGAGCCTGCGACCGTAGTGGTCGCACGGTTCCAATCTGTAGCACCTAGAACAGCTCGGCCACTCCGGCCGGCGAAGAAGAAAGCTTTTTCTTATTAGCGTGTCACAATGGCAAATCTTTCTGATGAGAAGTTTGAAAAGAGAAAGTTCTTCTCAGAATTTAAAATCACTGAAACGCGCATTTGTTTAATAAATGATACAGAACTGAATCAATAAATATAATTGGATTTCTGCTTTATCTATTGTTTGTCACACAATTTGCAGATGTCTAATAAATGTTTTTATTCGTGCAAATAAATAATGTTTCGAATGAATATTTTTATTTGTAATTTACGAATAACGAATAATAATTTTTATCTGTCTCTGGCATTCGCCATTGAAATGATGATGAGGTCCCATACTCCGAGGAGCGTAGGGAACGCATCACCGACTAGGCAAGGTCGTAGCGGAGGTGGTTTGCCATTGCCTTCCTCCGACCGTAATGGGAATAGATGATGATACAACAACACCAAGTCATCTCGAGGCAGAGAAAATCCCTGACTCCACCGGGAATCGAACCCGGGACCCCGTGCGAAGGGAAGCGAGAACGCTACAGCAAGACCACGAGCTGCGGACTCGCCATGGAAATAAGTGTTGCCAATTCTAGTGGTGGGGGAAGCACATCGCGCACGGACACACGGCAGATTCACAGTGGAGTGTATGTGCTATTTAGTGCGAGCCCATGAGACCCGCGTAGCTGTTGTCAAGCGTTGATTCGCTCAGACCAGAGGCTTCTTCGGCAACTCAGGCTGACGCTTGCGCAGTGCTATCGCGCTGTCTCCTGCGCACCTGCACGTGCACATCACGTGCACGGGCCACGCGCTTACAGGGCTCTACCGCTCAACGAGGGGCAGTCAGACATGTCACTGCCAGAGTCACCTGGAAGCAGTCAATCACAGCTGAAGCTTCAGAAATTGCGACGATGGTCGCACGAACCAGCTCTGTACCTTTGCCTGGCGAGGAGCCTAGCTAGCAACGGTGTAGGTTAAGTGGGGCACTGAAACGCTGTGGGTTTGATTCATCATTGCGGCAAGCAGCGAGCACCGGGGTGGCAGCGTATACCCACCCTTCGTTTGAACGTCATATCCGCAAACCCATGTTCACTTTCTGTGACACATTTCAATAGTTCTACATCGTTTAGCGACTTCTGAGCAATTTCCATACGCCTCTGCTTTCGTCCGACAATTTTTGAATCAATTTTCCTGCCCTAAGTTTCACACCCAAAACATCCGAAAAATGGCATGCAGTGGGTCATCGTGCCTATATCATCATGAGTCGTAGCACCGTATACCGATCCTGGCTTGGAGGCGGTTAAGTGGGAGATGTGTCTCAGAGCTGGATAGTGACAGATGGTGACGCGAGACTGGACGCGCACGTAGTTTATGTATCAGCCGATAGAGGACAATATTGGATAGGGGACTGATTTAGTTTCGATTGTGCCCACTAGAGTGCACTAAACTAATTGAATATTTTTCGTAAACTGTTTTAGTAGTTTCATTTAGTGTTAATATGTCTTTCTGTGTATGTAAAATGTTATAAATGTGTTTTAACAGTATGAATGACGCGTGAGTGTGGTTTAAGGTTAATCTGAAGATAACTGTTTGACGAGTTATGTAGTGGGATTTAGTGTGGGAACATTTCGAAGAAGTATGGATATGGACAAAGGGGATTTTTGTAGAATAGATTTGTAAAGTAAGTTTATGGTTACGGGAAAGTTAATTCAGATATAAATAACAATAGTAAATAACTTTTTGCATAAACAAAACTTCACCAGATTAGATAATTACGCGGGTAAAAAGTGCAGTCGTTAGGTTTACTATTTTGTGATTGGTTATTGATGAAAAGCGCGGACTGACGCGGGAGAATGTTGTTTTGCAATTGGCTGTTTAGTAAACCGACCAATGGTAAAGCAGTATTCTTCGCGCGCCTTTCTCTGCTGGTGGAGAAGACTTAGAGTATTCTAGAGAGGAGTCGGAGCCTAGCCATGAAACAGTTCGGACGTGTGTAGTGGTAGTTCCGATGGAAATGATAAGTTGCAGGATCTAGCAGTGTTTCATACATCAAAAGTTTTGTAAAGTGACGGCATAAATATTCCGATGCGTCTGTAGAAATATCTGAATTTTTAAGTGAATTTTGTGACGAGAAACGACATAAATTCCGCGTGGCGTATTGAGCAGGTCGGTGGCTAAAAACTGTGACTGCATTAGATACCGGCAGACATAATATTTGGCGAGCATTCTCAATCAAAAACATCCGTATATTTGTAGCTATTACGTTTTCGAGAAATGCAACACCATAAACTTGCTAACGTGAGTGAAAGGGATTCTAAGTGACAATGTTAAGACTAGCACGGGCTTGGCAGTGATACTTGTTCACCTAAGTTTCAGAATATATTAATTAAAGACAAAATTTCCAACCTTCCATTTCGTGTGAAAACGTTCTCCCAAAACGTAGATTAGTGACTTTAATTGCAGCCTGGACACGTCGATGTATAGTAGGTTTCGCACGGCTTCCCTACTGATGATATACTGAGACAATGTTCACAGGTAGGTGCAGGTTCGTTACAAAGGGACGGAAGGAACCGCGCCGCCGCAGTCAGTCGACTTCGGTTCATTGGGAGAATTTTAGGAAAATGTGGTTCACTTGTAAAGGAGGCGGAGACGCTAGTCCGACGTATTCTGAAGTGGTCCTCCACAGTTTGGAATCCGCACCATATGGGTTTAGGGAAGACACTGAAGCAGTTAAGGGTCGAGCTGGTAAATTTGATACCGGTAAGATCGATCAACACGCAAGTATCATGGAGGTGCTTTGGGAACTCAAATGGGAATTCCTGGAGGAGATGCGACGTTATATTCCAGCAATTGAAGCTCACTGCAGGACCATTCTACTGCCTCCAACATACACTTCGCAGAAGGACCACCAAGATAAGATGCAGCGCCATGTAGACAGGCGTTTTTTCGTCGCCCTGTTTGCGAGAAGAACAAGAAAGGAATTTGTTAGTAGTGGTCCAAGGAACCTTCCGCCACCTACTGCACGGTGGCTTACGATGTATGTATATACTGTAGATGTAAATGTAGATGTAACCTTTTTGACAGCTGGCTACAGGTTAACTTCCGATATGTCTAACGCTGTGTTTCTCCGAGATTTTTATCAGCACAACAACGAAAAAATCGTGCAAATCTAATACAACACGTGAAACTTCAAAATTCCCGTCAATTTTTGAACACCCATTTTATAGGCCTATCTTTTTCCAAGCCGCACAACTAATTTTCAGAGAATAATTCAGCATGGAAACTAAGCATCGAAAATGGTAACTAAGGGCTCTGACATCGTTACAAGTGGATTCTAATTAAATTGTGTGACTATTAACTCTAGCAATACCAAGGCATTTTCCATAACATGCATTACCAACACAGGGTGTGTGTAATTTATGCCCACTCCAAAAAAAAAAAAAAAAAAAAAAAAAAAAAAAAAAAAAAAAACACTCTTGGCAATACCAAGGCACTTGCAGTGACTTTATGACAATCACAAAAAAATTAAAATGCAAATTTCATTCTTTTTAGTCGAAGTTTGCGCTCAATACTTATTTTAAAGAGACAGTGATTCGTTAGGAACGCTCTGAACATGAAAATGTTGAATACGACACTTATTTTGGAAAGTGACAGCTACTACTGAGACTTAAATTTTTATGTTAAGTTTAAATGAAAAATTTAAGAAATACCTAGACTGTGGTAGAAGAATAGTCGCAGTTAGTTGTAATCTAGTGAAACAGACGTGATACTTGTGGTTCCCCAAGGAAGTGTTACAGGCCCTTTGCTATTCTTAATCTATATAAATTATTTAGGAGACGATATGAGTAGCCCAATTAGATTGGTTGGAGATGGTGCTGCCCTTTAACGCCCAAGATAATAAATACTGCCAAATTATATAGAAAAGGTATCGACATGTGTGGCTATTGACCCAAATAATCAACACTAAAAAAGTTTAGTTACATGTTGAAGATTTAACTAAATTTCGGTTACACGATGAATCACACAAATTCAAGCACTCAGCTTAATACTTAGGGGTTACAATTGCTAAACATCTTAAACTGGAACCATCATGTGCCAAAGACTTCGTTGTATTGGCAAAATTCTTAGAAGAGTTAAATAACAACTTTACTGTTACCAGTCACTGTTTATTTATTTTCACAATTCGCTTAGAAGGTTTAAACCTACATCATTTATTTGGATTAATATTGCATGTACGTGTTGGTTTAGGACTTTGGAATAACATTTGGCACTGTCTGCGGTGGTCACGAACTAATGGCTCAAATGGCTCTGAGCACAATGCGACTTAACTTCTGAGGTCATCAGTCGCCTAGAACTTAGAACTAATTAAACCTTACTAACCTAAAGACATCACACACATCCATGCCCGAGGCAGGATTCGAACCTGCGACTGTAGCGGTCGCTCGGCTCCAGACTGTAGCGCCCAGAACCGCACGGCCACTCCGGCTGGCGTCACGAACTCCTTTCTTTGTTGTATTAACATCACACACACTGTCACATTTTGTAAACATTCAATCTGACTGACGGGTTTTACTCAAATAGGCAAACTTTAAATTCTGAATAATACTAAAAGGAAAGATGACTGTATTACCCGTTGATGAATCTCATTTAGGGAGAGAAAGTGGTAAGATACGCAGCTATAACATTCTTTGACAATGTACCCATGGAAATAAAATGTATGTCAGACAGCGGAAATATTTATTTTGAACTGTAGATTAATGACATTTCCCCTTAACAACTTCTCCTGTACCATAAAGTAATTCTTGAGTAGGAATAGTTAGCCATTTATATAGAAAAATGCCTGTAAATGTTCACCACGTAGCCATACAGATATTTCTTATTTTTTAAAATATACGTCCTATTTTTGTTCAGATGACACGTTCCGCATCATAGCGTTTATTGGGTATGAGATCTGTAGAAAAGGTAGCTGGCTAACTGCTAATTTGGGCTCTTGAAAACATACAGTGTGCTGTCGAACCAGTAAATAAATGAAAAGAAATTATCAGATTACAAGAATGCCACTAAGCAGTAATGTGATAGCGTAGGGCAGTCTTTGTGCAGTGACAGCACACAGCATGGCGTGTGGTCTGTTAGTCAGACCACAGAGCGACGAAGCAGTTCCAAAACAAACGGTTTTGTTTTACCTACGTCTACGTCTACATCTACATGACTACTCTCCAGTCCACAGTTAAGTGCCTGACACACGATCCTTCGAACCACCTTCATACTACTTCCATTCCCTAACAGCGCGTGGGAAAAACGAACACTTGAATCTTTCTGTATAACCGTTCCTGTCTCTCTCTCTCTCTCTCTCTCTCTCTCTCTCTCTCTCTCTCTCTCTCTCTCTTTTGATTAGTGTTGAGTAATGTTATGTGTGATCCAAACATACTTGACTTCTTCCAATGTGGATACCTCTGTTCTAAGTATTCTGCCAACAGAACGCAAGCTTTGGTTTGCCTTCCCCACAAAATTAACTATGTTATCGTTGCAAACTCAAGTTTTTCGTAATTGTGATTCCTAGACAATTAGTCGGAATTTAAATATATGTGATTTATCATGTAATCGAAATTTAAAGGATTTCTTTTTGTACTCATGGAGATGATTTCAACTTTTCCTCGTTGAGAGATAATTACCACTTTTCGCACCATTGAGACATCGTGTGTAAGCATTTTGCAATTGGTTTTGATCTTCTGATGACCTTACTAGACTGTAAACGAGAACATCATCTGCAAACAACCTAAGAGGCCTGCTAAGATTATCTCCTAAATCGTTTATGTAGATTAGGAGAGTATTTGTAACACTTGCTTGAGGAGCGCCAGATATCGTTTTTGTTTTGGTCAATGACTTCGTACGGTGACCTTTCTGAGAGTGAATCACGGATCCAGTCACGCAAGTGAAGCGATACTCCATGGACACGCAATATGATTAAAAGTCTCTTGTGAGGAACGACGTGAAAAGTCTTCCGGAAATCTAGAAATATGGAATTAGTTTAAGATCTCCTGTCGATAGCATTTATTACATCGTGAGAATAAATAGCTAGCTGAAGATATTTTCTGAACTTGTGCTGACTGTATGTCAATAGATAGTTACCTTCGACGTAATTGAAATGTTAGAACACAGTATACGTTCCAAAATCCTACTGCAAATCGACGTTAGTGATACGGATCTTGATTCGGCGGATTACTCCTATTTCATTTGTTAGGTATTGGTGTGACTTGCACAACTTTCAAGTCTTTTGGTACGGATCTTTTATCGAATGACCGGTTGTATATGATTGCTAAGTATGGGACTATTGTATTAGAATACTCCGAAAGGAACTTTACTGGTACGATATCTGGACCGGAAGAATTGAAGTGCTTTAAGCTGCGTCACTACACCGAGGTTATCTACTTCTAAGTTAGTCATATTGGCAGTTGTTCTGGATTCGATGGCAGGGAACGGACATTAGGAATACCGTGCGCTGTTCGAGAGCTGCTGCAGATCAAATGTGCCGAGATGTGTGTGCCAAGACGAGGAGAAGATTGTGGAGGGCAGCGGGAGGTCAGTAAAATTGGCGAGTGATTAGATATCTATCTTATACGCGCCAGTGGTCAGATCATTGTCCACGGCTTTGTACTCCGGCGAAAGGTCCCACCAGTTTGTGTAGTTAGAAAGGTATGTATTTGAGTACACCACATTTTAATTTAGCGTGCTTAGTATTATGGCGAAAGAGTAACAGTAAATTTATAGGATGATCTGCTCTCTAAGATTAATGTAGTACACGTTTCTAAATTTTACGAATTCCCCAGGCTCCAGCCTAAACGTTTAGGTTGGACGTTTCAGTGTGTTGCTGCAAAGTAAATGCCTCATTGAATTTTAGTCCACTAATCAGCTACCTATAAAAATCGCAACAACAACAAGGACAGAGCTTTACTTATTGTGTGTGCACAGCATAGCGCTACAGTCTGGAGCCGAGCGACCGCTACGGTCGTGGGTTCGAATCCTGCCTCGGGCATGGATGTGTGTGATGTCCTTAGGTTAGTTGGATTTAATTAGTTCTAAGCTCTAGGCGACTGATGACCTCAGAAGTTAAGTCGCATAGTGCTCAGAGCCATTTGAACCACAGCATAACAGGAAGATTATGTAACTAATTTCAGAATAAAAACGCTCTTGGGTACGAAATTATTTAATGTCAGAGACGCGTTTCACCTTTTGGAGCACCATCAGATTGCCTGTAAAAACCAGAAACCGATCAAGTAACAAGTAGTAGTGATATAGTATTCTGCCTTACGGCAAGTCTTGTCATGGGTTAAGCCTCTTCCACTTTTGTCTGTCCATAGCCAGTCTTATCGTTTCTGCGTAATTGTCTCCTTTGATAATGTCCAGCGTTTGATATCTTCTTTTTCCCCTTCCCCTTCCTCTTTCTTCCTCCACTATTCCTTCTATTGCTTCCTTCAATAAACAGTCCCTCCTCAAACAATGTCCAATGCAGTTCCGTTTTCTCTTTCTGATGACTTTCAACATGTTTCTTTCTTCTCCAACTCTTCTTAATACTTCTTCATCCGTTACTCGCTCTTCCCATGCCACTTTTTCCATTCTTCTCCATATCCACATCTCTAGTGCCTCCAGTTCTTCTTTCATCTTCCTTCTCCAATGTCCAGATCTCCGCAACATACATCTCTGAATTGTCACACAGATGACAAAATGGTAGATATCGAAATAGACGACAGAGGGATAGAGAAACAATTAAAATTGCTCAAAAGAGGAAAGGCCGCTGGACCTGATGGGTACCAGTTCGATTTTACACAGAGTACGCGAAGGAACTTGCCCCCCCCCCCCCCCCCCCCCACTTCTTGCAGATCTGCAGATCTCTAGAAGAGCGTAGCGTTCCAAAGGATTGGAAGGGACGTCGAACAGATGTGCAGAACTATAGACCTATATCTCTAACGTCGATCAGTTGTAGAATTTTGGAACACGTATTATGTTCGAGTATAATGTCTTTTCTGGAGACTAGAAATCTACTCTGTAGGAATCAGCACAGGTTTCGAAAAAGACGGTCGTGTGAAACCCAGCTCGCGCTATTCGTCCACGGGGCCAGAGGGCCTTAGACACGGGTTCACAGGTAGATGCCGTGTTTCTTGACTTTCGCAAGGCGTTTGACACAGTTCCCCACAGTCGTTTAATGAACAAAGTAAGAGCATACGGACTATCAGATCAATTGTGTGATTGGATTGAGGAGTTCCTAGATAACAGAACGCAGCATGTCATTCTCAATGGAGAGAAGTCTTCCGAAGTAAGAGTGATTTCAGGTGTGAGACAGGGGAGTGTCATAGGACCGTTGCTATTCACAATATACATAAATGACCTGGTGGATGACATCGGAAGTTCACTGAGGCTTTTTGCGGATGATGCTGTGGTATATCGGGAGCTTGTAACAATGAAAAAGTGTACTGAAATGCAGGGGGATCTGTAGCGAATTGACGCACGATGCAGGGAATGGCAATTGAATCTCAGTGTAGACAAGTGTACTGTGCTGCGAATACATAGAAAGAAAGATCCCTTATCATTTAGCTACAATATAGCAGGTCAGCAACTGGAAGCAGTTAATTCCATAAATTATCTGGGAGTAGGCTTTAGGAGTGATTTAAAATGGAGTGATCATATAAAGTTGATCGTCGGTAAAGCAGATGCCAGACAGATTCATTGGAAGAATCCTAAGGAAATGCAATCCGAAAACAAAGGAGGTAGGTTACAGCACGCTTGTTCGCCCACTGCTTGAATACTGCTCAGCAGTGTGGGATCTGTACCAGATAGGGTTGATAGAAAAGACAGAGAAGATCTACATCTACATCCATACTCCACAAGCCACCTGACGGTGTGTGGCGGAGGGTACCCTGAGTACCTCTATCAGTACTTCCTTCTATTCCAGTCTCGTATTGTACGTGGAAAGAAGGATTGTCGGTATGCTTCTGTGTGGGCTCTAATCTCTCTCATTTTATCCTCATGGTCTCTTCGCGAGATATACGTAGGAGGGAGCAATATACTGCTTGACTCTTCGGTGAAGGTATGTTCTCGCAGCTTTAACAAAAGCCCGTACCGAGCTACTGAGCGTCTCTCCTGCAGAGTCTTCCACTGGAGTTTATCTATCATCTCCGTAACGCTTTCGCGATTACTAAATGATCCTGTAACGAAGCGCGCTGCTCTCCGTTGGATCTTCTCTATCTCTTCTATCAACCCTATCTGGTGCGGATCCCACACTGCTGAGCAGTATTCAAGCAGTGGGCGAACAAGCGTGCTGTAACCTACTTCCTTTGTTGTCGGATTGCATTTCCTTAGGATTCTTCCAATGAATCTCAGTCTGGCATCTGCTTTACCGACGATCAACTTTATATGATCATTCCATTTTAAATCACTCCTAATGCGTACTCCCAGATAATTTATGGAATTAACTGCTTCCAGTTGCTGACCTGCTATTTTGTAGCTAAATGATAAGGGACCTATCTTTCTATGTATTCGCATCACATTACACTTGTCTACATTGAGATTCAATTGCCATTCCCTACACCATGCGTCAATTCGCTGCAGATCCTCCTGCATTTCAGTCCAAGTTTCCATTGTTGCATTCTCTCGATACACCACAGCATCATCTGCAAAAAGCCCCAGTGAACTTCCGATGTCATCCACAAGGTCATTTATGTGTATTGTGAATAGCAACGGTCCTATGACACTCCCCTGTCGCACACCTGAAATCACTCTTACTTCGGAAGACTTCTCTCCATTGAGAATGACATGCTGCGTTCTGTTATCTAGGAACTCCTCAATCCAATCACACAATTGATCTGATAGTCCGTATGCTCTTACTTTGTTCATTAAACGACTGTGGGGAACTGTGTGAAACGCCTTGCGGAAGTCAAGAAACACGGCGTCTACCTGTGAACCCGTGTCTAAGGCCCTCTGAGTCTCGTGGACGAATAGCGCAAGCTGGGTTTCACACGACTGTCTTTTTCGAAACCCATGCTGATTCCTACAGAGTAGATTTCTAGTCTCCAGAAAAGACATTATACTCGAACATAATACGTGTTCCAAAATTCTACAACCGATCGACGTTAGAGATATAGGTCTATAGTTCTGCATATATGTTCGACGTCCCTTCTTGAAAACGGGGATGATCTGTGCCCTTTTCCAATCCTTTGGAACGCTTCGCTCTTCTAGAGACCTACGGTACACCGCTGCAAGAAGGGGGGCAAGTTCCTTCGCGTACTCTGTGTAAAATTGAACTGGTATCCCATCAGGACCAGCGGCCTTTCCTCTTTTGAGCGATTGTAATTGTTTCTCTATCCCTCTGTCGTCTATTTCGATATTTACCATTTTGTCAACTGTGCGACAATCTAGAGAAGGAAGCACACTGCAGTCTTCCTCTGTGAAACAGCTTTGGAAGAAGACATTTAGTATTTCGGCCTTTAGTCTGTCATCCTCTGTTTCAGTACCATTTTGGTCACAGAGTGTCTGGACATTTTGTTTTGATCCACCTACCGCTTTGACATAGGACCAAAATTTCTTAGGATTTTCTGCCAAGTCAGTACATAGAACTTTACTTTCGAATTCATTGAAAGCCTCTCGCATAGCCCTCCTCACACTACATTTCGCTTCGCGTAATTTTTGTTTGTCTGCAAGGCTTTGGCTATGTTTATGTTAGCTGTGAAGTTCCCTTTGCTTCCGCAGCAGTTTTCTAACTCGGTTGTTGTACCACGGCGGCTCTTTTCCATCTCTTACGATCTTGCTTGGCACATACTCAACTAACGCATATTGTACGATGGTTTTGAACTTTGTCCACTGATGTTCAACACTATCTGTACTTGAGACAAAACTTTTGTGTTGAGCCATCAAGTACTCTGAAATCTGCTTTTTGTCACTTTTGCTAAACAGAAAAATCTTCCTACCTTTTTTAATATTTCTATTTACGGCTGAAATCATCGATGCAGTAACCGCTTTATGATCGCTGATTCCCTGTTCTGCATTAACTGATTCAAATAGTTCGGGTCTGTTTGTCACCAGAAGGTCTAATATGTTATCGCCACGAGTCGGTTCTCTGTTTAACTGCTCAAGGTAGTTTTCAGATAAAGCACTTAAAAATATTTCACTGGATTCTTTGTCCCTGCCACCCGTTATGAACGTTTGAGTCTCCCAGTCTATATCCGGCAAATTAAAATCTCCACCCAGAACTATAACATGGTGGGGAAATCTACTCGAAATATTTTCCAAATTATTCTTCAGGTGCTGAGCCACAACAGCTGCTGAGCCCGGGGGCCTATAGAGACATCCAATTACCATATCTGAGCCTGCTTTAACCGTGACCTTCACCCAAATCATTTCACAATTCGAATCTCCGTCAATTTCCTTCGATACTATTGCACTTCTTATCGCTATAAACACGCCTCCCCCTTCACTGTCCAGCCTGTCTCTGCGGTAATCTGAGTTTAGGATTTCATTACTGTTTACATGTGGTTTCAGCCAACTTTCTGTCCCTAGTACTATATGGGCGTTGTGACCGTTTATTAATGAGAGCAGTTCTGGGACCTTTCTATAGACGCTCCTTCAGTTTACTGTTAGCACATTAATATTAAACGGAGAGCAGCGCGCTTCGTTACAGGATCATTTAGTAATCGCGAAAGCGTTACGGAGATGATAGATAAACTCCAGTGGAAGACTCTGCAGGAGAGACGCTCAGTAGCTCGGTACGGGCTTTTGTTGAAGTTTCGAGAACATACCTTCACCGAGGAGTCAAGCAATATATTGCTCCCTCGTGCGTATATCTGGCGAAGAGACCATGAGGATAAAATCAGAGAGATTAGAGCCCACACGGAGGCATACCGACAATCCTTCTTTCCACGATCAATACGAGACTGGATTAGAAGGGAGAACCGATAGGGGTTTTCAAGGTACCCTCCGCACACACCGTCAGGTGACTTGCGGAGAATGGATGTAGATGTAGATGTAACATTTGGCAAGTCTTTTCTTCAGATCTTTGTTTAGTGGTCCGCAAAGTAATTTCTCTTTCCTCTTGAATTCTTCTTTTGCCATTACAATCCTTTTCCTAATTTCTGTTGAGGAATACATGTCATCCATTAGAAAATAGAGCAAAGAATAAAATGGTAGGGTAAAATGACATGATAGTAACAGAAGCTTAGGTCAAAGTAGCTGGATATTTCTATAGCCAATATCAAGTGGAAATTGGTCACAACAGTAACTGGATATGTAATCCATCCGTCATAAAAACACATAAAAGCAAGGTGGACCTAGTTAAAAGGAAAGAAAACCGCCAGCTTATCATGGGATGGTGGCGGAAATTTTTCACCGGCTATCGCATGTTACCTTGAACGCAACAGCTGACACCGCTTATAAGTATCTCAATTTATTAGGTTTACGCAGTTTTATACATCGTAAATATGCCTTAATCTGTTCATCCACACCACCTAGGCACCTCTTACCACACTAAATACGGTGTTTACATCTTGGTCTGTCACTGTAGTATTTGTGTGCACCCTCATTGTGCTGCGTAATGCGTGAGGCTCACACCGCGTTTATTTTCCAAGCGTGGCTCTATTTTGTATTACTATGGTGGCGTCAGCTAGTGTGTTCAAGGTAATACGCTTTAGACGGTGAAACTTTTCCGCCACCTTTCGGTAATTTCTTCACGATATACTGACTTTTTTTTTCGTTTTAGCTAGGTCCATCTTGCATTTTTTTATGTTTTTATGACGAATGGATTACATATTGAGTTACTTTTGCGACCAATATATCCATTTTACGATTATATGACGGATTGATTTCATATCCAACTACTTTTACGTAAGTTTCTATTACTTGAAGTTCATTTTACCTGCGTAGTCGCACAAGCTAGGAATATAGCTTTTCCGGTATTTGTTATTCATTGACTGGTTTCTTGTTTTTATAGACAATCTGATGATAATCCAAAAGGGAGAAACGCATCAATGACATTAAATAACTTCACAGTCAAGACTATTTTTATTCTGAAATCATTCGAAACTGGCGTCTGTAGCCCAATGCCAGAACGGAATGGACTCCGAAGCCGATGACTAGATGTGTTCAGTGAGTCGGAAGAGCAAAGCAGGACATTGAAAACATGCTGTCAGCTTGAATGCAAGATGAAAAAACTAGCTGCTGGAGAGACGGACTGCTGTCCGTCCAACTTACGGAAAACACAGCTTTTCCTTCTGGGATTAATAGAACTCCATACGAAGTTCTGCTCGGATGCAAAACTAGAGAGGGTCCCTCGCTATCGACCCTGTCTGAAGACATTTTACAAGACGCGGAGACAAAGGAAGAGCTGAAAACAATAATAAAGAGCGTACAAGCAACACAACGGAAGAAAGGAAGGCGAGATGAGTCAATGGAAGAGGTACAACTCCCTGCAGGAGACATAGATGAGAATGATATCCACGATGGAGGAAACCAAAACACTAATGAAGCTACGGTTATCGAAGAGCCTTCCATTTCTGTGGTTACCGAAAATCCTTCTTTTTCTGGTATCTGTTGGGCCACCTGAAGAGAAACCAGAGTGTGCATTATTTCGTAGTGTTGTTCTTTCAGTTTCAAATGCGCACTAATTAATTAATAAAGGCTTTTCTTCTTTTGCCTTTTTAATACTTTGCCTAAATTGTACCGGTCATTCTTTATAATGCCTAGGAGTTCTATAGAATGCCTAGGAAAAGAATGTACCATTCTCATAACAAAGTTATAGTTCCTAGTTTGCCTAAAGCCATCAAGCATTCTGGCACCTCAACATCGCATGGCTAAATAGTATTATCATCATAGTAGTCAGGCAACACACAGAAACTCTGGAGAAGCTGGGGTCCAGTATAAAATTGATCAACACGAAAATCTGAGCTATCTAGGTGACTCTTAATGCTCCAGCTCTGCTACGAGCGGAAGCGACTCTCTTGGTACAACGAAACTGTCGGTTGGTGGTCTGACATATCGCCGTTTTACAGTGTCGAAGATGGACCTGTGCCTTGTGACATCGGTATCATTAAGCTGGGAGTACACGTGAGAGTTTTTGACTCTCGGATAGTTTTTGCGAGTAACACGTGCCGTGTACGAGTAAACACCACGGAGAGTCAGCTCGCCGGCAGTATCCGAGACTGGGGCGAGGTCTCGCATAATAGCGCTCTGCGAGTTTAGACCTACCGTCTAGACGGAAACCTTTATTTCCCCAGAGCTGCTCGCCATAGCTCTCAGACTAGATAAACTGTGCCGGCATTGTTGACAGAGCTGAGAGTACACGGAGAGTTCCGAGAGCCCATATTGCGTCCCAGATTTGGGCCGATTTAACAGTTTGTACACAATTACAGCTTGGTAATATATTTTGCCATACTCATTCACACATTAAATAAAAGTGGTCACGAAACGGCCTGTTCTGAGCGATAACATGTGGCCGCAGCATGTTTCCTAGTGAATTAATCGCCATTTTTACGTCTTAAACGAACATCACGAGCAGTTAGCCCACTCTATTACGGGAGTTCTAGACTTAAACAATGCTGCAAAGCATATAACAAGTAAAAACATCATTACATATTATAGAGAATTAAGAACCAAAACTTAAAAATTTTCAGTGAAAAAATTCGACCGAAAATGTGAATGAAAGGCTAGTGCGCAACACCCTGGGCCGATCTATAAACGTGTACCGGTATTGTCGGGACAGCTGAGACTGTCCTCGCGATGGATACGCATTGTGAGTGCATCTCAGCGATGTGTCGGCATAAAAAGTAATGAAGAAAGCTGCCACAAAGAGGACTCTGGACCAAGTTGTGCATTTCATTAGTTTGTATGAGAAAATGCTAGGGTTTTCGAATGTACAAGTTACTGGACTACAGGAACTAAGATATGACACTGAAATGGCTACAATTTTTAACACAAAAAAATGTATCAGAATATCCACAGTTTAAGGAATAAAGAAAAAGTAGTTTCATAACGTAGATTAATTAACATAGAGAAACAAGTGAAGTAATGGTTCAAAGTAATCGTCTTGGAACTCGGAAAATTTCCTTTTATCTTCGAATAATAAAGCTGTGTCTATAACTCTATATGACGTGGTATCTAAGGATAATGTTATTACATTGGATGTTGAAGAATCGGTCTTCAAGAATTTGCTAGTGCATCCGTAAATCAATACAAGTAAAAACGTTCAAATAAGTGTATGTGCGAAAATGCTTCACTTAACATATATCTGCCCTATTTGGCGTTTCAACGGCTTTGGGTATCAAGATGAGGTTGGTGTAATGTTATGTTATGGTAATTGTTAATTTACCAATTATTAAAGACAGTAAACGTAGCTGAAGCTAGAAATATTAGTGTCGCAAGCAGTGTCTTTAACCCTAGTGGATTTGAACTTAGTGGTATATATATTGGCAATTTTAGGTCCAATTACAAACAGTGCTTCTTCTATCTCCATCGCTGTCATTTTCGTCAAATTTTGATACTGTTTTGGCTCTTCCATCATAAACTGTACAATGACTTCCTTACGTGTTTCAAAACTATCCCCCGCCTGGTACGCTCTCTTATACAACAAGAACACCGTCGTTTACGATTTTCTTTGCACCTAAAAGTATTATAAGTGCAGCTACAGAGCGACCTTCTTCCATCGCAATCCCTTCCCTCATGCCCAGGAGAACGCCAGAAGAATTTCCCAGAGAGTGACCTCTCGGGGATGGGCGACAGGTGCAACTCGAGGGAGGCGCCGGAGCAGTTCAGAGTCGCGCAGTTGGATTCGCGACCGGCGGTTCTGTCAGTGCGAGAGTGTTATGGAAATGAACAGTGAATCTAGGTGAGAACACTTGCAGGAAGAAGACCATTTCGCGAGGTACTACTGACGAGGTCTAGAGATCCAGCAAAAGCGACAGACTGCACAACCATTTCTACTGCTTCCAGCCTTCGTCCCGCGAGAAGGCTTTCAGGGCAAACAAGGAGAACAGGACTCGTGCTGGCGGAAAAGGGCAGTCTCTTTTCGCTTCTTTCATTTTCGAGTGGTACGGGAGATGGAATGACTAGCAATAGTACGAAGTACCATCCGCCATCCATTATGCAGTGAGTTGAGATGTAGATGTAGATTCAGCAGATGAACCCTTTTACTACACTACCCTGAATCTCAGCTCTGGAGAAACATTTCCCTTGGTAGTGTGTGCTAAGGATTCCCCGGGTGTCGCTTACATAAACAAACTTTAATCCTGGGGACTACAAGTGCTACTAAGTTTAAACCTTAAAATATAGCGACTGGAGGTCCTATAAGCGTTTTTCACTAACAGATTCACAATACTTTTCATACGTTCCTCTCGGTACTCTCTTCTGTGTTGAAATGCAATACGAAAGGACGAATGTTCATTTGCGACGTCTTCCGTTCCTTGAAAACAGGGAGTAAATGTTTTCCTTCGGTGTCATTAGGCAGGTAACAATATTAGAATCTGACTTCGGCGCAGTAAAGCGGATGCGAAAGGCGGGGGGGGGGGGGGGGGGGGGGGAGTATTAACGATGGTATGAGTATTAACGATACACCACTAAAACTGGAACATGATTTATGTCTGCACATGACAAAAGTGTTTTTCTGATAGATGTAAAGTGTTTTCACAAGTAGAATAAAGGATGACATTAGCACGCTGTTGACAAAAAAAGGTCTGTTGTGTAATTACAACCTAAGGCAGTACAAAACATTTCTGAAACGGATATCATGTACAGTTTTTACTACCTCAAAATGAAATTTTGGATTAAATAAAACATTTTATATTCTTCAGAGGTGATACGGTGAAGGTTTTCTTGAAAGCTAAAGAATCAGGATCTCATATGAGTACTGAATGTTGCTTTCTTCGCCAGTGAAATACTAACCTTTATCAATGGCACTCAAGTGTGAAAGTCTATTTGCTTTGCTTGCTTGCCGTCTATAATGCCCCATGGCATCATATTACGGAGTAAAAAAATATTTTCAGCCCATATATGGACTATAGCATCTGTTTGTGGTAGAAGATCGCGAAATTTGTCCAGGGACTACAGCACTCTCTGATGGAATCAGTAGTTAATAACATGAGCTCATTCAAGACAGATTGCAACAGCAGGGAAACTAACAAAAATTAGGCATTTTCACTTAGATTTCACTTCCTGAATCACAATATAGAAAGTTATACGCTTTTTCTGGAGATTTCATTCAAAAGAATTTCCAATAGAAAACATTAATGTGAGCGGTGAACCTCATATTATCTTTTTCAACGAACGTTATGTAAACTACACTGAATTAGTCAACGAAGTGCTAGTTCACGTCCAGAGAGTCTCGCTTAACCTAAGAATTAAAACACAAACTTGGCTTCTCGTGCTCTCGATCTCCTCAACCACAACGTGTAAAGAACGAGTGAGACCCGCTCCAAAACTAAGGGCTACGTTAAGGTACTTAAGTAGGCGTACCAAGCAGCGAAATGAACAACGGGTACTTACTACGTGCTTCAGAGCACGATACTTACAAGACGATAATACTTCAGAAGCTATCCTTTGCCAATGAAACTGAATGAAACGGAAAAACCAGTGACTAATTCATTATCAACAGAGTACTTCCTGCGTCATTACCACTACGGCTCAGTAACAAGACTTTAGAAAGACAATGGCTGTCCGTTCTTTAACTGCAGAAATTCGTGTGACGCAAGAGGGTGATGTGTACAGCTTTTAGAGAAACAAGCAAGTAAAACAGTGTGATATTGGCAGCCATGCGTCAGGAACATCACAACAAGATAAGGGGAGCTTCGCTCGTTGCAAAACGGGGTCTACTGAAGGTTGCCAACACTAACTGTGGCCTTTCGAACGATCGTCGTCCGTAATTACGAAATAGTATCAAATTAGAAAGTGAAACAAGCTTCAATTACGTTCTCACAGTGTCTCAGGTGATCTAAAGCGATCAGTTACTAAAATCACAAGTCGTAAAGCAATCGTGATGGGAACCAGTGAGTTTTTGTTAAAAGTTTAAAAGATCTCACCGTAGGTCGAAAACATTAAAACGATACTGAACTTCTGGTCAGAAGGACATACAGTTGGGAACAAGGAAGTTACTCAAATGAATAGTGAATATACGGGGCACGTTCAGAAAGTAAGTGTACTAGATTTTTATATCTTTGTAGTAAAGGGTATTTGAAAAGCAAATTACAGGACACTGTCGATACACTTGTTGACTATTTCTCCACATCATCGCTATCCCGTCCAACGCACGTGGTGAGCCGTGGATCAAACTTATCTGTGCCCTCCACAAAAAAATCTCTCGCCAGTTCCTTCCTCCACTTCAGAACCTCTTTCAGGAATTGCTCTTCGGGTGAAAATTTAATTACACTCATGCGTGCCTTCACATAGGTGAAAAGATGATAATGTGAAGGCGCCAAGTAAGGAGAGTGGGGGGATGGTTCAGTACACCCCAACCAAACGAGTCCAACAGCGCCTTGCTGGCTAGGCTTGTGTGAGCATGGGCGTTCTCGTGCAGCCAGCACACTCCTCTCGTAATCATTCCCCTCCATTTGTCTTGAATGCTCCCTTTGAGTTTCTTTATGGTCTCACAACATCGTTGTGCATTGATCGGTCCCGCCATGAGGCGGAAATTCGACCACAATGATGCCTTTTCGGTCCCAAGACACTGTTTCTTTTTTTACCCCGAAATCGTGGTTTGAATTTTTTGGCACATGAGGAATTGGTGTGATGCCACTGTGTCGACTGTCTTTTTGTCTCAGGCATGTAAGGAGCCACTCACGCTTCACCTCCAGTCACAACAGAGCTCAGGAAATCCTCACATTCCGTGTACAAATGTGTATGTCATTTGTATTAAAAACACTATGTAGTACTCAGTCGAGTTTATCAGTGTTCTCGCAAAGTAAGGGTTTCACTTTTCTTTACGTAATACAATGGAAATTGCAAAAAGATCGTGCAGTCTGGCTGTAGCCGTATTTTTACTTACGTTCCTCAAGCAGTAAACCTAAATAATCTCGTTTAATTCTTTTATCCTTCCAACAATTTCATTACAGCGCACATCTTCATTATTATAGCTCACAATTCCGGAAAGTAATTAAATTTAATGTGCTGGTACAGAAACTTCGCACTGCTACCGGTAGTTTGATTACATACAGCTAGTTGCTTATACCCCTAATTTTTGTAAACATGTTTTCTTGTTTATTGGTAATTTAATTGACTTATTCTTTCTATAGTATTACACTACTCATGAATGAAAAGTACATCATTTGTCGTGGTAGTGTTAGCTCTGGGCTTTGATGTGATAGGTGCCGTAATTTTATCAAGAAATTTTATCAATATGGTTGACTATTGTGGTGTGGGATTGGAATAATAAATGAAGCTCTTCAGGGGTTTTGTAGGATATGTATTAGAGATAGAAAGATAGTGGAACAGGAGGCGGAAAATAGCGCGCTTCACTTAGAAGGCTGGGGAAGATCTGGAACGGTTAAGGAGGGAGAAGGGTAAAGAGAGATGGGAAGCGGCAACAGAAGGAACGGGCTTAGAACTACATGTGACAGTTTTGTAGTGAATGTGAAAAATAAGTTTGATATGTTACATCAGTTAGAGACTCTAGAGCCTCAAGCAGATGCAGGTGTAGACAGTGAACAACCAACTTCCAACAGTAGATTGAAAAGTAAGAATGTAGGGAAGTTAGTAAAGAGAGAGAAAGTTTTGTTGTCAGGTAGTTTAGTTCTCATACCAGACGTGTTGCCCAGCTTTTTCAGAACGACCTAGGCTCCGCAAAACTGGTCACAAATGTTTTTGAAACCTAGTGCTGGTCTGGATCAGGTGACAGGGGATTTAGCATCACTTTGCAAAGATTTCATCAAGGAAAACAATGTGGTTATAGTAGGTGGGCCAGGTAATAACATGGACAGAGGTCTTGGGTACAGTATATAGTGTGACCTGGCAAAGATTGCATCAGCATCGAGACATGCTAGTGCTGAGTTTGTATCTGCTGTCAGGCGCCATTAACGATTTCAGTGGAGCTCTTCAGTCAGTTGAGTTAATCTGGAGATGGAATGGCTGCTTACGTCGGGTGCATGGTCACATATTGGCATGGTTCCTGTTGATTGTCTCAGTATATGGGATTATTCTAGGCATGGCCTTCACCTCAGCGGGAATCGGAAGGGAAACCTGGCTGAGCTAATGGCAGAAGATTTAAGGGAGGGAAGGTACTGTCATGAGTGATAAATTACCAGCGGGTACAGGAAAGCACCTAGTAGGGAGGATAGAACGAAACCAAGTTTTAAGAGAGGTTAACACAGAAACAAACCTTTTTCAGAAAAACAATATAATTCCAGAATATTGCAATCATCAGAAATCTTATTTCCACATAATACACTCCTGGAAATGGAAAAAAGAACACATTGACACCGGTGTGTCAGACCCACCATACTTGCTCCGGACACTGCGAGAGGGCTGTACAAGCAATGATCACACGCACGGCACAGCGGACACACCAGGAACCGCGGTGTTGGCCGTCGAATGGCGCTAGCTGCGCAGCATTTGTGCACCGCCGCCGTCAGTGTCAGCCAGTTTGCCGTGGCATACGGAGCTCCATCGCAGTCTTTAACACTGGTAGCATGTCGCGACAGTGTGGACGTGAACCGTATGTGCAGTTGACGGACTTTGAGCGAGGGCGTATAGTGGGCATGCGGGAGGACGGGTGGACGTACCGCCGAATTGCTCAACACGTGGGGCGTGAGGTCTCCACAGTACATCGATGTTGTCGCCAGTGGTCGGCGGAAGGTGCACGTGCCCGTCGACCTGGGACCGGACCGCAGCGACGCACGGATGCACGCCAAGACCGTAGGATCTTACGCAGTGCCGTAGGGGACCGCACCGCCACTTCCCAGCAAATTAGGGACACTGTTGCTCCTGGGGTATCGGCGAGGACCATTCGCAACCGTCTCCATGAAGCTGGGCTACGGTCCCGCACACCGTTAGGCCGTCTTCCGCTCACGCCCCAACATCGTGCAGCCCACCTCCAGTGGTGTCGCGACAGGCGTGAATGGAGGGACGAATGGAGACGTGTTGTCTTCAGCGATGAGAGTCGCTTCTGCCTTGGTGCCAATGATGGTCGTATGCGTGTTTGGCGCCGTGCAGGTGAGCGCCACAATCAGGACTGCATACGACCGAGGCACACAGGGCCAACACCCGGCATCATGGTGTGGGGAGCGATCTCCTACACTGGCCGTACACCTCTGGTGATCGTCGAGGGGACACTGAATAGTGCACGGTACATCCAAACCGTCATCGAACCCATCGTTCTACCATTCCTAGACCGGCGAGGGAACTTGCTGTTCCAACAGGACAATGCATGTATCCCGTGCCACCCAACGTGCTCTAGAAGGTGTAAGTCAACTACCCTGGCCAGCAAGATCTCCGGATCTGTCCCCCATTGAGCATGTTTGGGACTGGATGAAGCGTCGTCTCACGCGGTCTGCACGTCCAGCACGAACGCTGGTCCAACTGAGGCGCCAGGTGGAAATGGCATGGCAAGCCGTTCCACAGGACTACATCCAGCATCTCTACGATCGTCTCCATGGGAGAATAGCAGCCTGCATTGCTGCGAAAGGTGGATATACACTGTACTAGTGCCGACATTGTGCATGCTCTGTTGCCTGTGTCAATGTGCTTGTGGTTCTGTCAGTGTGATCATGTGATGTATCTGACCCCAGGAATGTGTCAATAAAGTTTCCCCTTCCTGGGACAATGAATTCACGGTGTTCTTATTTCAATTTCCAGGTGTGTATTAACTCATTCAGTTGTGAATGTCAGCTATCTTTATTGCATAAAAATATTCGAGGACTAATGAGAAAAAAATGATTTAATTATCTGCATTGATGAATTAGTCATCAAACCTAGTTGACATAGTCTGCTACTCTGAATATTATGTGACCACTGGTATAGACGTGTTAAGTGTTACAACATTTAGGTTATCATCTCCCGTTTGTAGAATAGAAATGGACAAAGAGCAGTTGCCGCATTCATCAGAAATAGTTATAAATTTAAGAACCTAAATAGTCATAAATTTTGACTAGAGCAGCATATGGAAGCATGTGCAGCACAAGTAGAATTTAATAATAAGTTGTTCATAACGGTGAGCGTATGTCGAGCACCTGCTCTACGAGTCTATTTAACAACAAAAAACAATGAAATAGTGGTAGTTGCTGATTTTAACGTTTATTTTCTTACAAACTCTCCCAGCAAGAACCTATTAAAGTTGGTAACAAGTTAGTGACACTATAATTCGATTTAATTGTTACAGTAAACTTCCCAGCTCACGAACAGCGATTGATACTATCTTAATACAAAGGCCTAATGAACAAAATTAGATTACAAAGGCAATAGTCAATGGTGTCTCCGAACGTGACAAGCAGCTCCTCTTTTTAAATGTTAATAATGAACAGGATCTGTTAAATCTGAATTTGGGAGGCTTGTCAGTAAGCATAAAGCTGATTATTTTAGGACACTCTTCAAAGACATGGACTGGAGTGATGAATGCAGCTCTAATGCCAAGAATGAATAATAGAATACTTTAATTAATAATTAATTTGTCTTACTTGAACACTATTTTTCCAAAAAACTAACCCAGATTAGACCAAAGTCTACAAAGAAACCATGGATCACTCACGGAATAAAAGTATCATGTGAAACAAAAAGGAAATTGTATCTGTCTGTAAGAAACAGCTCTAATGTTAATGTTATAGTGCATTACAAGACATACTGCAAAATATTAAAGTTAGTAATGTGGACATCAAAGGAAATACATTACAAGAAGAAGATAGAAGCATCAGATAACAAAATAAGGACAAGATGAGATATAGTTAAGGAGGAGTTTGGTAGAACCAGACTAGAAAAGGACAAATAGCGTTAACAGTAAATGATTCATTGTTAAGAGATATGTGCAGTGTTGCAACACTATTTAACAAACATTTCAAAACCGTTTCTGAAAAGATGGTGTTGTCACGTTCAGTAGACGCTGCCATGGAATACCTCAGACCAGACACGTAATGTCACTAACATGAATATGACCCTCGCTACCCAAGCTGAAATAATGCCCATCGTCAAACCTTTAAAATCAAAAAAATTCTAGTGGTTATGTAAAATTCAATAAAGTTAATCAAAGTGTGTGCTTCTGAGATTAGCAACGTATTAAGCTATCTTTCTAGCCAATCGTTTATAAGTGGAACATTTCCTGAATGGTTGAAATATGCGCCAGCCGTAGTGGCCGAGCGGTTCTAGGCGCTACAGTCTGGAACCATGCGACCGCTACTGTCACAGGTTCGAATCCTGCCTCGGGCATGGATGTGCGTGATGTCCTTAGGTTAGTTACGTTTAAGTAGTTCTAAGTTCTAGGGGACTGATGACCTCAGAAGTTAGGTCCCTTAGTGCTCAGAGCCATTTTTTTTTAATTATGCTGAAGTTAAGCCTTTGTTTAAGTAAAGAGACATAGAAACATAGCCAAATTTCCTTCCAATTTCACTTTTGCCGGCATTCTAAATTTCAGAAAAGGTAATATACAGTCGGCTTCTTAACCATCTGACAACAAATAATATACTATTATCCAAGTAACAGTTCGGAGTTCTAAAGTATTCTAATATTGAGGTGGGCATCTACACATACCACACTCAGTGAAAATGTTCTTAATGCATTAGACAATAAATTATAGGCTACTAATATTTAGTGATCTATCAAAGGTATTTGACTGTGAAAATCACAATAGCCTCTTAAGTAAATTACACTCCTGGAAATTGAAATAAGAACACCGTGAATTCATTGTCCCAGGAAGGGGAAACTTTATTGACACATTCCTGGGGTCAGATACATCACATGATCACACTGACAGAACCACAGGCACATAGACACAGGCAACAGAGCATGCACAATGTCGGCACTAGTACAGTGTATATCCACCTTTCGCAGCAATGCAGGCTGCTATTCTCCCATGGAGACGATCGTAGAGATGCTGGGTGTAGTCCTGTAGAACGGCTTGCCATGCCATTTCCACCTGGCGCCTCAGTTGGACCAGCGTTCGTGCTGGACGTGCAGACTGCGTGAGACGACGCTTCATCCAGTCCCAAACATGCTCAATGGGGGACAGATCCGGAGATCTTGCTGGCCAGGGTAGTTGACTTACACCTTCTAGAGCACGTTGGGTGGCACGGGATACATGCGGACGTGCATTGTCCTGTTGGAACAGCAAGTTCCCTTGCCGGTCTAGGAATGGTAGAACGATGGGTTCGATGACGGTTTGGATGTACCGTGCACTATTCAGTGTCCCCTCGACGATCACCAGAGGTGTACGGCCAGTGTAGGAGATCGCTCCCCACACCATGATGCCGGGTGTTGGCCCTGTGTGCCTCGGTCGTATGCAGTCCTGATTGTGGCGCTCACCTGCACGGCGCCAAACACGCATACGACCATCATTGGCACCAAGGCAGAAGCGACTCTCATCGCTGAAGACGACACGTCTCCATTCGTCCCTCCATTCACGCCTGTCGCGACACCACTGGAGGCGGGCTGCACGATGTTGGGGCGTGAGCGGAAGACGGCCTAACGGTGTGCGGGACCGTAGCCCAGCTTCATGGAGACGGTTGCGAATGGTCCTCGCCGATACCCCAGGAGCAACAGTGTCCCTAATTTGCTGGGAAGTGGCGGTGCGGTCCCCTACGGCACTGCGTAGGATCCTACGGTCTTGGCGTGCATCCGTGCGTCGCTGCGGTCCGGTTCCAGGTCGACGGGCACGTGCACCTTCCGCCGACCACTGGCGACAACATCGATGTACTGTGGAGACCTCACGCCCCACGTGTTGAGCAATTCGGCGGTACGTCCACCCGGCCTCCCGCATGCCCACTATACGCCCTCGCTCAAAGTCCGTCAACTGCACATACGGTTCACGTCCACGCTGTCGCGGCATGCTACCAGTGTTGAAGACTGCGATGGAGCTCCGTATGCCACGGCAAACTGGCTGACACTGACGGAGGCGGTGCACAAATGCTGCGCAGCTAGCGCCATTCGACGGCCAACACCGCGGTTCCTGGTGTGTCCGCTGTGCCGTGCGTGTGATCATTGCTTGTACAGCCCTCTCGCAGTGTCCGGAGGAAGTATGGTGGGTCTGACACACCGGTGTCAACGTGTTCTTTTTTCCATTTCCAGGAGTGTAGAATATTATGATGTAACAGGAAATACTGAAAATAGTTCAATTTCTGTCTAACAGTTAGGAAGTAAATGTATCACTACAAAGAAACATGAATTAAACTTTCAGGCATCACCCAGGTGCAAACTAATTACATGTGGCGTCCCACAGGTTTCCATCATTGGGCCCTTGCTTTTTCTTGTGTACATCAATCATCTTTCACCACTAACTTGCTAGATGCCAAGTTTGTTTTGTTTGTAGATGATACAAACATTGCAATAAATAGAAGATCAAATACAGTCTTAGAAATATCGGTTAATGAGATCTTCACGGAATCAATAAATGCTTCCTAGTCAATTCTTGGTCACTAAATATTGAAAAAAAAAACACTGCGTGCACTTCAGAACTCTTAAGAGATTTCCCACTAGTACATGCGTAAAACATGTTGTCAAAGAGATAGAAGAAGTGGGACTTGTTAAATTCTTAAGATTACAGCTTGAGAATAAATTCAACTGTGAACAGCACACCACAGAACTGTTGAGACATGTAAACAAATCTTTATTTCTAATGTGATTGTCGTCAGATGTAGGAGATGGCATATGCTTACTTTCATTCCATAATCTCGTGTGGGATTATTTTTTGGGGTAATTCATCAAGCCAAGCTAAAGTTTTCTAGCTGTAAAAACTTGTAGTCAGAATTATTTGAGGTGTGAATTCAAGAGCATCCTGCACAGACTTGTTTGTGAAACTAGGGATATTAACTACTGATTCCCATTACATTTATTCATTAATGAAATTTGTCATTAAAAACAAATCTCTTTTCAAACTAACAGCTCAATTAATGAAGTCAATACTAGAAATCAGAATAATCTTCACAAAGATTTAAAGCCACTCACTTTCGTCCAAAAAGGTGTTAACCTTCAGGAATACACATTTTCAATAACTTGCGAGCAGCCATAAAAAGTTTAACTACCAATAAAGTTCAATTTAAAGGGAGACTAAAGGTTTTATTAGTGGCCCACTCCTTGTACTCCAGTGTTGACTTTCTTAGTAGAAACAACTGAAAAAACTTATTTGTGTGTGTGTGTGTGTGTATTTTACTAGTAATATAAAATAATGCGAATATTACTACAATCTTATTTCTGTAAAAATTCAGTGCTGTATTGCGATTATTGCAAATAACTGTTGTAAAATGATTCTTTTACTCAGTTTTTATTACCTCGTAAATGGAAAGGTGCTTAAAAAAATTTTGGACCAATGACAATCATTCCACTTGGGATCTGTTTAAGGTACATTAATACATTCGTTTTCCCTTGTAAATATTTTTGTGTGTTCTTGTTCTTCTGCATGTTCTACATCCTGGAGGGTCTCCTAACTATGGTTCAACTGGAATAAATGGTACATCTAATCTAGTATAATGATGTGACGTCCATAATCGTCGTTAGTGAACTATCTTATAAGTCTGAATGTTTTAATTAGATGTTAAATGACGTCAATGTATTGAAAATAATACGTTGATTATCGTTTGACAGTTCTACTCTTACAACTTTATATGTTTACAAAGATTAGACAACTGAGCAACGATATTATTTTGCTAACTAAATTTTGTTACGATTATCTTTGGTTGTTGCATATGTGATTTCCGACTTATCCTTTTTCATGTTCTAAAAGAACACAACCACAAGAACATGACTACAACGATGATGTTTACGTATACTCGTTAGCAAGTTTGCTGTGCCACAACATGAAAAGTTGCAGCCTGATGACATATTCCAGCAGGTTAGGGAACCACACCACCGGCCTTAAATGTCTTTTAATTTTTAGATGAAAAGTTTTCGGATAGGCAGTTTGGACGAGATGGTCCTGTTCGATGGCCCCGACAATTCTCTGGCCTCATATCACTAGACGTCTTGCTGTGGAGGTTTGTAAAGGATTTGGTATACCGAACCAAGGTAGAGACCGACAGTACTTCAAGGCACACATTCGCAAGCATGTTACCATGGAGATTTTGGATCTTGCATGCAGAGAAACGAAATTCCGATTAGACATTAGTATAGTTCTAAGGTATAGTATAGTTCTATAGTATAGTTCTAAGGGTTCCTCCGAGCCATAATCCGCACGTAGTGGTCATCCACTGCAGCAACAGACCTTGGGCGGCGTGAGCGAGCTATGTCTCTCTGTATCTCATCCATGTCCGAACGACATCGCTTTGGTTCACTCCGAGGCGCCTGGACCCTTCCGTTGTTGACACCCCTTCCTGGCACAAAGTAACAATGCGGACGCGATCGAACCGCGGTATTGACTTTCTAGGCATGGTTGAACTACAGACAACACGAGCCGTGTACCTGCTCCCTGGTGGAATGACTGGAACTGTTTGGCTGTCGGACCCCCTCCGTCTAATAGGTGCTGCTCATGCATGGTTGTATACATATCTGGGCGGGTTTAGTGACATATCTGAACAGTCAAAGGAACTGAGTCTGTGAAACAATATCCAAAGTCAACGTCTATCTTCAGGAGTTCTGAGAACTGGGGTGATGTATACCGGGTGATCAAAAAGTCAGAATAAATTTGAAAACTTAATAAACCACGGAATAATGTAGATAGAGAGGTAAAAATTGACACACATGTTTGGAATGACATGGGGCTTAATTAGAACAAAAAAAAGTTCACAAAATGTCCGACAGATGCACGTCGTTTGGTGATGATCGGGCGTTCAGCCGCCACTTTCGTCATGCTTGGCCTCTCAGGTCAACAGACCTCAGTCCGTGCGATTATTGGCTTTGGGGTTACCTGAAGTCGCAAGTGTATCGTGATCGACCGACATCTCTAGGCATGGTGAAAGACAACATCCGACGCCAATGCCTCACCATAACTCCGGACATGCTTTACAGTGCTGTTTACAACATTATTCCTCGACTACAATTATTGTTGAGGAATGATGGTGGATATATTGAGAATTTCCTGTAAAGAGCATCATCTTTGCTTTGCCTTACTTTGTTATGCTAATTATTGCTATTCTGATCAAATAAAGCGCCATCTGTCGGACATCCTTTGAAGTTTTGTATATTTTTGGTTCTAATAAAACCCCATGTCATTCCAAGCATGTGTGTCAATTTGTACCTCTATATCTACATTATTCCGTGATTTACTCAGTTTTCAAATTTATACAGACTTTTTGATCACCCGGTATACATCACCCCAGTTCTCAGAACTCCTGAAGATAGACGTTGACTTTGGATATTGTTTCACAGACTCAGTTCTTTTGACTGTTCAGATATGTCACTAAACCCGCCCAGATATGTATACAACCATGCATGAGCAGCACCTATTAGACGGAGGGGGTCCGACAGCCAAACAGTTCCAGTCATTCCACCAGGGAGCAGGTACACGGCTCGTGTTGTCTGTAGTTCAACCATGCCTAGAAAGTCAATACCGCGGTTCGATCGCGTCCGCATTGTTACTTTGTGCCAGGAAGGGGTGTCAACAACGGAAGGGTCCAGGCGCCTCGGAGTGAACCAAAGCGATGTCGTTCGGACATGGATGAGATACAGAGAGACATAGCTCGCTCACGCCGCCCAAGGTCTGTTACTGCAGTGGATGACCACTACGTGCGGATTATGGCTCGGAGGAACCCTGACAGCAACGCCACCATGTTGAATAATGCTTTTCGTGCAACCACGGGACGGCGTGTTAGGGCTCAAACTGTGAGTAATAGGCTGTATGATGCGCAACTTGACTCCCGACGTCCATGGCGAGGTCCATCTTTGCAACCACGACACCATGCAGCGCGGTACGGATGGGCCCAACAACATGCCGAATAGACCGCTCAGGACTGGCATCACGTTCTCTTCACCGATGAGTGCCGCATATGCCTTCAACCAGACAATCGTTGGACACGTGTTTGGAGGCAAGCCGATCAGGCTGAACACCTTTGACACACTGTCCAGCGAGTGCAGCAAGGTGGAGGTTCCCCTGCTGCTTTGGGATGGCGTTTTGTGGGGCCAACGTACGCCGCTGGTGGTCATGGAAGGTGCTTTAACGGCTGTACGATACGTGAATGACATCCTCCGACCAATAGTGCAACCATATCGGCAACATATTGGCGAGGCATTCGTTTTCATGGACGAGAATTCCCATCCCCATCATGTAAATTTTCTGGACGACTTCCTTCAGGATAACGACATCTCTCGACTATAGTGGCCAGCATGTTCTCCAGGAATGAACCCTATTGAACATGCCTGGGATGGACTGAAAAGGGCTGTTTATGGACGACATGATCCAGCAACCAGTCTGAGGGACCTACGCCGAATTGCCGTTGAGGAGTGGGACAATCTGGGCCAACAGTGCCTTGATGAACTTGTGGATAGAATGCCACGACGAATACAGGCATGCATCAATGTAAGAAGACGTGCTACTGAGTATTAGAGGTATCGGTGTTTACGGAAATCTGGACCACCACCTCAGAACGTCTCGCTGTATGGTGGTACAACATGCAATGTGTGGTTTTCATGAGCTATGAAAAGGGCGGAAATGATGTTTATGTCTATCTCTATTCCAATTTTCTGCACAGGTGCCGGAACTCTCGGAACCGAGGTGATGCAAAACTTTTTTTGATGTGTGTATATATAGTGTGAATTGTTCAGCGGAGAATTCCGAGCATCCCTTAACGATATGTTTGCCCCAGTTATGTTACCAACTGAACTAGGCTAGAACTCGAATTCTCTTTATATGGGTTGGGTGTCCTAGTCGCGTTCTAATAATGGTAGCCGAAAGTCTTCTCGTAAGATGATTGTGAGTGTACCAAAGTGCATTGTGTACGTAGGGGTTCTCTCGCTTTAAGACGTTTCCGTCGCCTGTTGTTTCATAATGACTGACCCTTGACCATGAGCTTAAATTCTGATCAGATTGCATTACGAACAACTGTATGTTAAACCTTGCCGGAATCGTGGAAATGTCTACTTTTATTTAGTCTACGAATATTACATCTTAGCTGAAATGGGGGCTACATATGCATGAACGTTTAAGAGAAACCGAACTTTTTCTAGCTTTTTTCGGCCGTGTCAGCTTCAAGGACACATAAGAATCAGACTGTAATTAGGAGAAAAATTTATTTTGCACAATTTAAATATACAACTTCGTTCTATTCACAGGCGAATTTTCATTATTTTCTGGTTACCGGTACTTGATTCATCGTTATAATATCAAACGAAAGACGCTATGATTCATGTTACCGCTGTAGCTATTGCGACGGAGAAGGCACTAGTGATAAGCAGGAACTTTCGTTGGTTACATTCTGTCGTTACTAATGAATACTTCTTGTGTTTGTTAGTTAAGAATCTGGAAAGCCAGTGTGTTAATTTCTGCAATATACGCGTGGCTGTGGTGGGGCGCCTTATGCACCTGTTCATCGCCCAAAGACGGCCACTCCGTAGTCGCTTTCCAGTATAGCATTACCGCGTTCAGTTTTTGTTGCCAGTGAATGGAAATAATATGGGAAATAACAAATACATGCTCGACATGCAAGCTGCGGGCTGGCCGGTGTGGCTGAGCGGTTCTAGGCGCTTCAGTCTGGAACCGCGTGGCCGCTACGGTCGCAGGTTCGAATCCTGCCTCGGGCATGGATGTGTGTGGTGTCCTTAGGTTAGTTAGGTTTAAGTAGTTCTAAGTTCTAGGGGACTGATGACCTCAGATGTTAAGTCCCACAGTGCTCAGAGCCATTTGAACCATTTTTGCAAGCAGCTCACGATAAATGAACATTTTATAGCACATTTCAACAGCAAATAGTCGATTAGCAAGAATAAATTTTGCAGTAAACAATGGCGACTGAAATAAAATCTACCTTAACCACTTTCGCTGTTGGCTGAGATCTCACAGCTGCTATTTCAATCGTCTCCTTGGATGTTATGTGAGGAAACTGGACTCCTTGCGCATAAGTCTCAAAGGTGTACATTCCTCACTGAATTCCTCCAGACACTTTGGTGAACACTTTCCAGAATGGAGCGACACAACTGTAAAGTACCATTTATTTTAAAATTCTTGTTTTTCATTACTACCTTCTTCTTGACAAATGCCTAAATAAATTCGACGGCGTTCATCTCGCAGTGGGGTACAGCTAATCACAGATGTTTAATTTCCTTGTCCACTGATCGTAATATACTTCCCAAAAGGTATTTCTGCGCCCTTAAGAGCAGTCGTGAGTGTCCCAATAAGCTAGCTTAACTAAATTCCTCATTTGACATCGTATTAGACGAAAGAAGGGTATTATTGCTTTTCGCTCATTCAATAACAGAATTCTTTCTCCGTATCGTAGACGGATTTCGTGATACTGGATTTATCGTCGTGTGATATCGAGCCTGATCCAAAACAATCACAGATCTGTTTCCCAGTTTTTCGGGAACACTCCTAAACCACTCTTCGTAGTGTCTGGCATTCATTTCTGAATGATAATCTGCACTTCCTTCTTGTCCAATAAAAAATAGGCCAGCATTTTGCACGAACCTATCTTCGTTCCCAATGTGGCACATCATAATCCTTTTTCCAGAATCGAACGGTATTTGAATTCCTCCTCTCCAGTCATTCCACTCTTGAACACTTCCTCTGTGACAATCGTATACATTGCCTGGTGCATAAGGCATTTTTTGTTCCTGTCAACCAAATTTTACCGAATGATTTGCACCACACCAGCTCTGATTAGAGTAATAAATAGTCCATCCAGTGTTGCGAAAGTGTCTTATTTCCCGCTAGAAGACGTTTCTTTTTCCTGCTACTTGGTTATTTTCCATCAGCACAGGTTTTTTGTTGAACTTTGTGCATCTGAAGCCAATTATCGAATAGCGCGCCAAAGAGTTGTTTCATTCTTATCAGCAGTAGCTGAGTGGTGCCGGCACGGTAGCTCAGCGTGTTCGGCCAGAGGGCTGCTCGCCCTTTGCAATAAAAAACTGAGTAAAGGAAGCGACGATTAACTTGAATGGATGTCTTGTGACGTCCGCCCAGACCAAACGCCACGAACAATACCGAACAAAATGTAAAAACAAAAAAAAGTGGCCAGCGCGACAGAATGTCAGTCCTAAATGCCCGGGTTCGATTCCCGGCTGTGTGGGACATTTTCTCCGCTCAGGGACTGGGTGTTCTCGTCCTAATCATCATCCTTTCATCCCATCGACGCGCAGGTCGCCGAAGTGGCGTCAAATCGAAAGACCTGCACCCGGCGAACGGCCTACCCGACGGGAGGCCCTAGTCACACGACATTTACATTTTACTCTTATCAGGAAAATCTTCCACCTCATTCTTCAACTTCTACAACACGGCCACCACTGTTGGAAACTAATTTTCCACTTAGAAGTCGTGGATTTTTCTTATTATGACTCCTTGTGTAAATTAATCCAATACAAACATCTGTCACCTGCCAGAACTCTTTCTTACTTGCTCTGATACGGAACTGCTCGCGTGCTGTTCTTTTTCGGCCTCAAAGTAACCATACGCGGCTGATCACCATAGACTTTTCACAATTCCGGAAATGATGCATGGTTTCACAGAAATACAAGGCAACCAATTGTGTTACGAGCACTGTCTCACGAATACACAACGAATAGGAGCACGATTGTTTCCTATCTGATGGGAAGTCGTGATGTAAACACTGCAACAGCAAACAATGAAGTGGAAATACTGTTCAGAGGTCCGGCAACATAGCACACGCGAGCACGCGGCGCATATAAACGCAAAAGGAAATAAATTAAAGATGTGGTATAAGTGAAAGATGTGATATTAGCGCTTTGTTAAGATTTACATGGCAGTTGTGGAAGGCCACAACAGGGCTTACACTTTTCGTCTTGTTAATTTGTAGCAACAATAGGCAAATTGCAGCAATCTACGCCCATCATTATTAGGAAAACACGACTAATTGGAAACCAACGACAATTCGTCTGAAAGTTGAGTATGGTTGCACCTTGGAAGACCCGGCTGCAACAAGGGAAGTAGCCACGATTATTATTATTTTATTATTATTATCAATTTTATTGTGCCTTGTGCATCTTCCATTTTAGCGAGTTTTAACAGGTTCTTTTACTTTTTATTATTCTGATGATGGAAGCTTGTCTTCCGAAACGCGTCAATCTTTGTGTTTTACACTATAAACAAGTGGTTGACCCGATATATACACTCCTGGAAATTGAAATAAGAACACCGTGAATTCATTGTCCCAGGAAGGGGAAACTTTATTGACACATTCCTGGGGTCAGATACATCACATGATCACACTAACAGAACCACAGGCACATAGACACAGGCAACAGAGCATGCACAATGTCGGCACTAGTACAGTGTATATCCACCTTTCGCAGCAATGCAGGCTACTGTTCTCCCGTGGAGACGATCGTAGAGATGCTGGATGTAGTCCTGTGGAACGGTTTGCCATGCCATTTCCACCTGGCGCCTCAGTTGGACCAGCGTTCGTGCTGGACGTGCAGACCGCGTGAGACGACGCTTCATCCAGTCCCAAACATGCTCAATGGGGGACACATCCGGAGATCTTGCTGGCCAGGGTAGTTGACTTACACCTTCTAGAGAACTTTGGGTGGCACGGGATACATGCGGACGTGCATTGTCCTGTTGGAACAGCAAGTTCCCTTGCCGGTCTAGGAATGGTAGAACGATGGGTTCGATGACGGTTTGGATGTACCGTGCACTATTCAGTATCCCCTCGACGATCACCAGAGGTGTACGGCCAGTGTAGGAGATCGCTCCCCACACCATGATGCCGGGTGTTGGCCCTGTGTGCCTCTGTCGTATGCAGTCCTGATTGTGGCGCTCACCTGCACGGCGCCAAACACGCATACGACCATCATTGGCACCAAGGCAGAAGCGACTCTCATCGCTGAAGACGACACGTCTCCATTCGTCCCTCCATTCACGCCTGTCGCGACACCACTGGAGGCGGGCTGCACGATGTTGGGGCGTGAGCGGAAGACGGCCTAACGGTGTGCGCGACCGTAGCCCAGCTTCATGGCGACGGTTGCGAATGGTCCTCGCCGATACCCCAGGAGCAACAGTGTCCCTAATTTGCTGGGAAGTGGCGGTGCGGTCCCCTACGGCACTGCGTAGGATCCTACGGTCTTGGCGTGCATCCGTGCGTCGCTGCGGTCCGGTCCCAGGTCGACGGGAACGTGCACCTTCCGCCGACCACTGGCGACAACATCGATGTACTGTGGAGACCTCACGCCCCACGTGTTGAGCAATTCGGCAGTACGTCCACCCGGCCTCCCGCATGCCCACTATACGCCCTCGCTCAAAGTCCGTCAACTGCACATACGGTTCACGTTCACGCTGTCGCGGCATGCTACCAGTGTTAAAGACTGCGATGGAGCTCCGTATGCCACGGCAAACTGGCTGACACTGACGGCGGCGGTGCACAAATGCTGCGCAGGTAGCGCCATTCGACGGCCAACACCGCAGTTCCTGGTGTGTCCGCTGTGCCGTGCCTGTGATCATTGCTTGTACAGCCCTCTCGCAGTGTCCGGAGCAAGTATGGTGGGTCTGACACACCGGTGTCAATGTGTTCTTCTTTCCATTTCCAGGAGTGTATTTTTAACATTGACATTCACAACCACGACCTGTCATCCAGTATGGATAAAATCAAAGCCTTCGATAACGCTTCCACACTGCCGCCTAATGAACAGACTACGTGCGACCCGGAATATCAGACCAGCTGTGTAAAGGGTGGACTGAAGACTTTCTAGCAAAACAGAACAAAGATTGTAATTCTTAGCTGGGAGAAATCTTCAGATGGTTCAAATGGCTCTGAGCACTATGGGACTTAACATCTGAGGTCATCAGTCCCCTAGAACTTAGAACTACATAAACCTAACCAACCTAAGGACATCACACACATCCATGGCCGAGGCAGGATTCGAACCTACGACCGTAGCGGTCGCGCGGTTCCACACTGAAGCGCCTAGAACCGCTCGGCCACAGCGGCCGGCAATTTTCAGACGTAGAAGGAAATTCGGGCGTACACTAAAGGGTTGTTATACGACAGCTACTTTTCACAATATGTACAAGGGCGTGCTGGAAAGTAATGCCTCCGAATTGTTATCTGAAAACTCTTAAATATTTACAAATAAAACAAACGTTCTGCGTCTTTATTCTTCACATCTACATATTTGTAACCCTCTGCCGCTAGAAGAGAATTGTAGGGTGTAATATGGCGGTGTGCGATGTAACTGTGTCGGTGCGTTAGAAACGAGATGCTGTAATCGAGTTTCGAATTCGAGTTCGTCCGCAAATGGGGCACCTTCTCCTTCAGCAGGACAATGCCGCAGCACACACGAGGGCTGTGACATCTGCAGCAATCCGACTCCTTGGGGTCTCAGTCATCGATGATCAGCCATACAGTCCCGAGTTGGCACCATCCGATTCTGATATGGTTCCAAAACCTAAAGGACACCTTCGAGGACTTTACCTAGATAGTGATGAAGTGCTGTAAGCAACGGTATCAACATACGAGTCTGGCGTCTGGAGAAATGTGTTGGTCGCCGGTGTGAGTCTACTGTGAAATTAGTATGTAGATGTGAAGAATAAAGATGCAAAATGTTAATAACGTTTGTTCTAAGCAAAAAAAATTAAGGGTTCATCTATAAAAAAAATTCAGAAGCATTACTCTTAAGCACGCCCTTGTATAAACGAGTTAGTGGATAAAGTCGTAAGTCCCATTACGGTTTTCGCTAATGTTGCGTAGTACACAAATAAGTCTGACCGCTAGAAAATGGTGGCAGAACGCAGGATCGACGCTCGGTGCAGCGTATGGTGTTTGACTTTCAACATAAAGAAACAGAAAGTACTGCGCACAGTCAGGCGGAAATGTATGTCTGCGCGATTAGCAGAACAATCACCGGAAGCCGTCACATCCATAAAATGTCTCGGAGTATCCGTACGGAGCCATTTAAACTGAAGGGGCAACCAATAAGCTGTTTCCTCCTACGCATACTGCGAGGAGAGGCCACGAACGTAAATTTAGAGAAATTCGAGCTCAAACGGAGGCCTACTGATACAGTCATTTTCGAAAGGATCTTACTCCAAAACTTAAGTTTTCGGGGACCACCGAAAACACTCTGTGGGTGAGAAATTGGAATGTAACAGGATGGGATTTCCAGCTGTCAGTAGACTGTTTAGGTTTTTATGTTGGTAACGCCACGTAGCATTCTGTATGAAAATCACTGGCTGTGCTGTGTGCAGTCTGTGGCTAGTTTGCATTGTTGTTTGCTATTGTAGTGTTGGGCAGTTGGATGTGAACAGCGCCTAGCGTTGCGCAGTTGGAGGTGAGCCGCCAGCAGTGGTGGATGTGAGGAGAGAGGTGGCAGAATTTTGAGAGCGGATGATCTACACGTATGTCCATCAGAAAGAGTAAATTTGTAAGACTGGATGTCAGGAACCGATAAATATATTATGACTTTTGAACACTATTTAGGTAAATACATTGTCTAAATCTTTCATTTGCTAAGTACGCCTATCAGTAGTTAGTCCCTTCAGTAGTTTGAATCTTTTATTTAGCGGGCAGTATTGGCGCTCGCTGTATTGCAGTAGTTCGAGTAACGAAGATTTTTGTGAGGTAAGTGATTCATGAAAGGTATGGGTTATTGTTAGTCAGGACCATTCTTTTATAGGGATTATTGAAAGTCAGACTGCGATGCGCTAAAAATATTGTGTGTCAGTTTAGTGTTGATCAGAACAAGTAAAGAGAGAAATGTCTGAGTACGTTCAGTTCTGCTCAGCTGTTTGAAAATCAAATAACGTAAGTGATTTACCAGCACAGTAATTCATTAATTTCTCTAAGAGGAAGTTTCATAGTGAGAAACTGGAATCTAACAGGATGGGCTTTCCAGTGTTTAAAGAACAGAGTGAAGTGAATATTTTGCCATTACTGCGGTTGCTAAGTTTTGCAATTTCTTTGAAAAAGTAAGTCTAAAATCTTGGAATATGGTCCTTTTTTTCACGAAGTAATTCATTCGCTTGATGAAGTTACGTTTCTGGTAATGTTTTAAGTTTTTCTTTTTTTTACGCAAATATTTTCACAGTATTGTTAGTCTAATCAAAGTACATACAAAATGGTTTCATTGGTCATCAACATCGGCAGCACGCTTACTTACAGGCCATTTATTGGAAATATCTATGTTCGTGCCGAATATAAAACCAAATAAACTTTGTATGTCTTATATTTTACTCCTGTTGGTAGCGACGGGTCAAGCATAAGGCTTTTCAACATTAAAAACAACATACACTTTCGGAAATAAAAGATTCTTGGTACGTGAACTACGTTGCAACTCAGTACTAGATGCCATTTTACATCTCACAAAAATGTTCAGAAATATGAACAGTTCAACTACCGGAACCTGAACGTAGCTCATAGTGGATTAGGTATTCAGTAAATGGCATGCGAAAATGATCCCCATTGGAAGGGTATTACTGCAGGGAGTGAAGCCCTTTCAAAAATGACTCCACTGTCGCAAAAACACGTCCACAATGTGTGGAATAAAGCCCCTCTCATATAGAAAGATGCATCTATATACATAAAATTGTAGTGTAATGAATATGTAATGTACTGAATCGACTGTGAGAAAGCTAAGTGGCAAAGACGTTCTCTGAGAGACTCTTATGATAATTATATCGTTGACTCGGGATATTACTTTCTCTGTGGTTTACTCGTCACTAAGGGTAACAAGAGTATTCTATTTTTCTGTCCAAATCCTGGGTAAAACTCCTTTAAACGATTTTATGAACACGATGGGATGAATAATTTTCTTTTCTGGATAGAAGGTTGGAAATTGTATTTAATAAGTTTTTCCTCCATATGAAGTGTTGCAGAATCTGATACACGATCCTGCGTGCCACTACTATATGGGGAATTGTTAGTATGTCGATCGATGTTCATGTACACCAGCACTTTGTTGGATGCGAGATGGATTAAGTCTCTCGCTTGTGTAGATGTTCTCGGAACCTACTAAAGAAAACCATTGCAATTCCCAATACTTGAGGCCTCGATGCGGTTTTTTGCCTGGTTTTCCCGTTATGCATGCTCGAATGAGGAGGCAAGATTAAATCCAGGATTGTCTTTTTGTTTTCCAGGTTTGAGAACTGTAGTGGGGACACACACACACCATACAATACCATCATTCACAAACCAAATATTAAAAAGTGTTAATAGTTTATTGATATTATACATATGTGTTACATAATGAACAACTGTGGATAGAAGTTCATAATGGACCTTCAGTACTCTTCTGTACTCGTAGGGAGGCATGTGTAGTGTAATAAATATGTAATGTACTGAATCGACTGTGTGAAAGCTAAGTGGCACAGACGTTATCTGAGAGACTCTATGACAATTATATCGTTGACTCGGGATATTACTTTCTCTGTGGTTTACTCGTAACTAAGGGTAAATAGAGTTTTCTGTTCGCTTCTTTTGATGTTATGTGGAGAACTGTACAAGGGACACAATAAACCGTTATTATTTCATGAGAACAAAGGTGAGCGTCACGACCATTATTAGTATTTTTGGAAGTATTGAAATAGCAGAATTGTTTCAGATTGAATGCGACGTGTACGGGAAGAGACGTGGACAACAGCACTCGAGCCTGCAATCTCATGTCTACATCTACATCTTCATCTACATGATTACTCTGCAATTCAGATTTAAGTGCTTGGCAGAGGGTTCATCGAACCACAATCATACTATCTCTCTACCATTCCACTCCCGAACACCGCGCGGGAAAGACGAACACCTAAACCTTTTTGTTCGAGGTCTGATTTCTCTTATTTTATTTTGATGATCATTCCTACCTATGTAGGTTGGGCTCAACAAAATATTTTCGCATTCGGAAGAGAAAGTTGGTGACTGAAATTTCGTAAATAGATCTCACCACAACGAAAAAAGTCTTTGCTTCAATGACTTCCATCCCAACTCGCGTGTTATATCTGCCACACTCTCCCCCCTGTTACGTGATAATACAAAACGAGCTGGCCTTTTTTGCACCCTTTCAATGTCCTCCGTCAATCGCACCTGGTAAGGATCCCACACCGCGCAGCAATATTCTAACAGAGGACGAATGAGTGTAGTGTAAGCTGTCTCTTTAGTGGACTTGCTGCATCTTCTAAGTGTCCTGCCAATGAAACGCAACCTTTGGCTCGCCTTCCCCACAATATTATCTGTATGGTCTTTCCAACTGAAGTTGTTCGTAATTTTAACACCCAGGTTCTTAGTTGAATTGACAGCCTTTAGAATTGTACTATTTATCGAGTAATCGAATTCCCACGGATTTCTTTTGGAACTCATGTGGATCACCTCACACTTCCCGTTATTTAGCTTCAACTGCCACACCATACAGCAATCTTTTCTAAATCGCTTTGCAACTGATACAGGTCTTCGGATGACCTTACTAGACGGTAAATTACAGCATCATCTGCGAACAACCTAAGGGAACTGCTCAGATTGTCACCCAGGTCATTTATATATCAGGAACAGCAGAGGTCTCAGGACGCTTCCGTGGGGAACACCTGATATCACTTCAGTTTTACTCGAAGATTTGCCGTCTATTACTACGAACTGCGACCTTCCTTAGGGGAAATCACGAATCCAGCAGCACAACTGAGACGATACCACATAGGCCCGCAATTTGATTACAAGTCGCTTGTGAGGAACGGTGTCAAAAGCTTTCCGGAAATCTAGAAATACGGAATCAACTTGAGATCTCCTGTCGATAGCGTCCATTACTTCGTGCGAATAAAGAGCTAGCTGCGTTGCACAAGAATGATGTTTTCTGAAACCACGCTGATTGCGTTTCAATAGATCGTTCCCTTCGAGGTGATTCATAATGTTTGAATACAGTATATGCTCCACAATCCTACTGCAAACCGACGTCAACGATACAGGTCTGTAGTTCGATGGATTACTCCTAATACCCTTCTTAAACACTGGTGCGACCTGCGCAGTGTATGAGTAGTTGCTAAAAATATCCAGCCGTCTCTCCCAAGACTCTTCATACGCGCAACAAACAGCAATTCTTTTAACAGCGCTATCAGAGACAATTTTATCACGTTGTTACAACCTTTTACTGCGAGCGTAACACATCGACAACAGACAAACAAAAAACAGACAAACACATAAAAGAATCTACCACAAAATCTCCCCGCTATTAACTCAGTTTGCCTAAATTTGGGGTGAGACCCTTTTAAAAATGGTGGTATCAATTGTTCTTCCCGCGAGCAATTCAAAACTGAAATTGGCAAAAGAGACTCTGATAGTGGTACACAAAGTATCCTCGCGAAGTATAGGTATGGTTCAAATGTCTCTAAGCACTATGGGACTTTACATCTAAGGTCATCAGTCCCCTAGAACTTAGAACTACTTAAACCTAACTAACCTAAGGACATCACACAACACCCAGTCATCACGAAGTATAGGTATAGATGTGGAAATTATATTCGGGTGAGAGGGGAGAGGAAGTAAAAATAGTTTATGAGCCCCAGAACCGAGACGCTGCTACGCTTACCAAAAGATCAGAGCAGTGTAGAGCAGGTGGACAGCAGGTGCCGCTGTAGGAACTGGCGCCCAGAGACCGGCACGGTGACGGGGGGAGGGGGAGGGGGGGGGGGGGGGACAGGAAGCGGGCCATCAGCGCGCCGCACTCACCGCGGTCCGCTAGGGCCCCCAGCAGCAGAGGCAGCAGCAGCAGCGCCGCCAGACACCACGTCCTCACTGCGCCGCCCTCCATCGCCACTCCAACACTGACCGCAGGCCGCTCTGCCTGCTGCGCCGCCCCTGACACGGACCTCGCGGGTCAAAGACCACCACCTCCTCCTCCTCCTCCCCCCGCCAGAGCACGTCATGCGCGCCGCACGCCCAAAGGCGTTACTACGTCCGCGACGTACTGTGTACCACGCAAACCGTCCCACAGATAACGTCTGACAGACACTTGGTTCTCTTCCTGCGATTGCGCGGGTAGCCCAACGGCCTGTCGCGCTGGACTCTCGGACGCAGATGAACCGAAACGTGACTGCCGGGTGCTTAATAACGTTTTGGACCATCTTTGGAACGCGATGGAGCAGTGATTCTGCGTGGCAGGGATTAGGAAAGTTGTCGATACCTTCTCTGAGGTATATGACAGAAAACGTTCACGCACCCCGATCACACAATTCTTCATCTACATCTGCATAAATACTCCGCAAGACACCGTACGGTGCCTGCCGGAACGGGCTCTGTACTGCTACTTGTTACACTACTGGCCATTAAAATTGCTACACCAAGAAGAAATGCAGATGATAAACGGGTATTCACTGGACAAATATATAACACTAGAACTGACGTGTGATTACATTTTCACGCAATTTGGGTGCATAGATCCTGCCAAGTCAGTACCCTGAACAACCACCTCTTGCCGTAATAACGGCCTTGATACGCCTGGGCATTGAGTCAAACAGAGCTTGGATGGCGTGTACAGGTACAGCTGCTCATGCAGCTACAACACGATACCACAATTCATCAACAGTAGTGACTGGAGTATTGTGACGAGCCAGTTGCTTGGCCACCATTGACCAGACGTTTTCAATTTGTGAGAGATCTGGAGAATGTGCTGGCCAGGACAGCAGTCGAACATTTTCTGTATCCAGAAACGCCCGTACAGGACCTTCAACATGCGGTCGTGCATTATCCTGCCGAAATGTAGGGTTTTGCAGGGATCAAATGAAGGGTAGAGCCATCTGAAATGTAACGTCCACTGTTGAAAGTTCCGTCAATGCGAACAAGAGGTGACCGAGACGTGTAACCAATGTCACCCCATACCATCACGCCGGGTGACACTCCAGTATGGCGAAGACGAATACACGCTTCCAATGTGCGTTCACCGCGATGTCGCCAAACACGGATGCGACCATCATGATGCTGTATACAGAACCTCGACTCATCCGAAAAAATGACGTTTTGCCATTCGTGCACCCAGGTTCGTCGTTGAGTACACCATCGCAGGCGCCTCTGTCTGTGATGCAGCGTCAAGGGTAACCACAGCCATGGCCTCCGAGCTGATAGTCCATGCTGCTGCAAACGTCGTCGAACTGTTGGTGCAGATGGTTGTAGTCTTGCAAACGTCCCCATCTGTTGACTCAGGGATCGAGACGTGGGTGCACGATCCGTTACAGCCATGCGGATAAGATATCTGTCATCTCAACTGCTAGTGATAAGAGGCCGTTGGGATCCAGCACGGCGTTCCGTATTACCCTCCTGAACCCACCGATTCCATGTTGTGCTAACAGTCATTGGATCTCGACCAACGCGAGCAGCAATGTCGCGATACGATAAAAGGCAATCGCTATAGGCTACAATCCGACCTTGATCAAAGTCGGAAACGTGGTGGTACGTATATCTCCTCCTTACACGAGGCATCACAACAACGTTTCAGCAGGCAACGCCGGTCAACTGCTGTTTGTGTCTGACAAATCGGTTGGAAACTTTCCTCATGTCAGCACGTTGTAGGTGTCGCCACCGGCACCAGCCTTGTGTGAATGCTCTGAAAAGCTAATCATTTGCATATCACAGCATCTTATTCCTGTCGGAAAAATTTCGCGTCTGTAGCATGTCATCTTCGTGTTGTAGCAATTTTAATGGCCAGTAGTGTAGATCAAAATAGTTCCAATCTCCGTTCCGATCATGGCTTTGGACAGGGTGGGGGTTCCCCTGCTTATCAGACAAATGCTGGAACTGCAAAACCTTTCACATTATTCACAACTTGGTGTGCCCTTGCTCCACTAACAGCCTCTTCGTATAATTGGCCTAAAAGTGCCGGGGCCGACTAGTGAGCCAGATCTAAAACAGCCAGCTCTACTCTTTGGAGTAGAAACAGAAAAGAAAAAAAAGAAAAAAATACAGAGAGCTGGGACTTGTCTTCACCAGCCATCAGGATTACGATTTTGTGTAGTTTCCCTTAAATCACGGCAGGTTACTGCCCGAGATTCCTTCAAGTAAGCCGTAATATTTCTTTTTAAAAGACGGCGTTGTCGACTTCGATTATTAGAACTGCTAACTTACCAACTCCGCTGTTGCAATTTCACCCTTTGCGTCAACGGTCCAAAGTCAGCCATAGCAAGACACGGCTCGTATGATAGCTGGTTCTGCCTACAAGTGGTCCTAAGCTAACGGTTGTAATCTTAATTTCTCCCGTATTATGCGATTTTAAACAAGAAATAGTTCAGGAAGTAGACATTAATGGTCATATACTGAATGAAATACACTGTCGAAACTTCCTTGGTAGCCGGTCACGTAACAATTTAAAATGGAATCTACACAAACCCGAAATAATCAAGAAGCTCTGTACAGTGTGGTTGATGCTTAGAGACATGCCACATAGCGTTGGCGGAAAGGAAAGAGTGTTCCCTGTTGTTGTATGGAATTGTCTACTGTTGAGTGCACCTACAATAAATAAAGTGTTTGTCGAGCAGAAGCGAGCGGTAAGAATACTGAGTACCGTAGATAATCATAAAGCTCGCAGAAGCCTTTCCAAGGATCTTGGATTTCTTCAATCACTTCTCAATACATTTACTATTTAATGTTTTTGTAGCTGACAACAATAACTAATTTCAAGTGAAGTGTGATGTGCACCAGCGCAATACAAAACAGAAAAATAATATAGATACAGATTTTTCCTCCTTGTAGAGGGCTCAGAACAAAGTTATTTACTCTGGTGGGAATGTATTCAAGAAGCTCCCGTCTAATATAAACCAAGAAATTGGGAATCCCTACTAATTCAAAAGAAAATTAAAACATACTTATTACGCGACTATTTCCAGCAATCATTCAAATATCTACATTCAAGGACTTAATGTTCTATTACTTGCATGGCGAATAACAATGTTTGCTATAAAATTGCATGAGAAGTAGTATAGTTCTGTAAACAGGACTTAGTATCTACATACATACGTAAATATTTTCTTAGAGAAATAGCATTGTAATCAAGTAAATGTTCAGTTACCAATTACACATAAACATAAGCTATCTAGCATAACCAAGGCTTCAGCAACCCTTCTGAAAGTATCAGATTTCTACGCATAAATGTACATCTACATGTATTTATACTACACAAGCCGGCTTATGATGTGTGATGGAGGGTACAATGTGCACCTCTGTCAGTTTCCTTTCGCGTTTCAGTCACGATTGTTTCCGCCCCCGGTAGCGTGACAGAATGTCAGTCCTAACGACCCGGGTTCGATTCCCGGCTGGGTCGGAGATTTTATCCGCTCAGGGACTGATTGTTATGTTGTCCTAATCATCATCATTTCATCCTAATCGACGTGCAAGTCGCCGACGTGGCGTTAAATCGAAAGACTTGCACCAGACGAACGGTCTGCCCGACGAAGGGCCGTAATCAATATATATATATATATATATATATATATATATATATATATATATATACTCAGGACTGGTCCAAGTGGAGAATGACTGTTGGAATGGTAAGCCTCCGTATGAGCTCGATTCTCTCTACTTTTACCTCCATGGTGTTTCCGTAAAATAAGTAGGAGGAAGAAATACAGGATGGCCTGTGGGAGCTATCCACAAATTACGACACACGAATTTGATGACTTTTGGAGCGCTCTCCAGTCCATGTCACATGAGGCCACCTTTATGTGACGCCCTTCACTGGTTTGACGTCAAACATGTTGCAATTTTAACTTTAGGAATTATTAAATTAAAAGAAACACTTCCAGAATTATTTACGTGTTACTACATGAAACCATTTTTTTCATAAAAACAACAATAACTAAACATTTTAGAAAATTCACAGAACACAACTGATCGAGTGAACGATAAAAGTTTAATCCTCTTATGTCCACGGACTTTGAATCCATTCCTTTTTATTGATCATGGCTGGCATAGCAATCACTTCGTCCTCGATATCGATAATGTTAGCAACATGCGATGTATCCACATCTTCTTCTTCCAAACATATAGCATCATCATCGTTCATCAAACAAAAAAATTCCCTGGCACGTTCTATTGGCTGTTCTTTGAGGACGAATGTTCGTGATGAGAGAAAGCTCTTGTTGGCTCTTGCGCGATTTCATGTGTTGCTTATTGGCATTGTATGATGGAAAACATCGGCCAATAGATATCACACGACAATCTAAATATGTATGCCTCTACACTGGGCAACAGCCATCATACGGAATTGCTTCAAAGGTGATGACGACTGGAGATCCAAAGACAGCTGTAGTACTAGCGGAGCAAATTTACGATCAGAGTCATCATTTTGTTCGGGTACATACCTGTCTGAAATCTGTTGAATCAAAACAGGCGGTGGTAAAAACCCCTCTCGTAAAAATCGCCACAGGCTAGGTCGTCACGCACCTCAACAAGCAAGAGCCCCACATTTTAAAATTTGTAAAATGTATTATGATGAACGTACATGAGATGCCTACTAGCTCCAAGTCAGCAGTTCGATTACTGGAATCAAGATGCGAACAGAAAGTGTCGTGTTTCAATACAACACCAGAAAGTTCGCGACTAAGTAGCGCCATTCCTCTCTCCACTCTGAGAAGTCTTCCTGGGGCATTTGTGGCGATGTAAATACCATCTAAGTCAAAATCTTCAAACTGTTATACAACTGAAACAGTAACTCGCTCGAAACGTGAATTTTCGTCCGGACCACAATAGCAAGTAGAAATAAACAAGGGTTTTACAAAAGCTTCTACCTTTCTTATTAACTTTTCGAAAGCAGATAATCCAGAAAGTCTGTGTACGTCTGTGACATGAATGAGTCACTACTTTAGAAAAAAATGGTTCAAATGGCTCTGAGCACTATGTGACTTAACTTCTGAGGTCATCAATCCCCTAGGACTTAAAACTACTTAAACCAAACTAATCTAAGGGCATCACAAACATCCATGTCCGAGGCAGCATTCGAAACTGCGACCGTAGCGGTCGCGCGGTTCCAGACTGAAGCGCCTAGAGCCGCTCGGCCACCCCGGCCGGCTCTGCTTTAGAGGAAGAATGTTTTCCACTACGAACCGCTACGTATGCAGGCCCACTGCGCGTCGCAACTTCAGGTTTTCCTTCATAATTTTCTTTGTTACAATGCCTGTGTAAACAGAGGGAATAAGTTTATGTTTTTCAGCGACCGCGAAATCGTGATCCGGTTATATTACACGGAAAGTCAAGGTGCATTAATATTGATGCCTGCGCATTTACTGCTATAATGCCTAATGGCACACGTTTTTTGTCCATACCTGACCAAGGCCCGAAATTGAAGCTAAAGATTCAAGGTTTCTTATTTTAGCCATACAGACTTTATTATCTTTATGCTTTACATGCAGCGTAGAGTCTGGTTTGCACAGTTTAACAGGTTTTTTTTTCCTTCGTCTTATTGACTCATCTGGAAAGAACTCTTAAAGTATGAGGGTTGGAACTCAAATAGTGGCAACTATTTATTCGCAACCGATACAATAGTGTTACATGTTTTTATCTGTTACTGTCCTTCAAAGTGGTCACCAGCGTTGTGTAGAACCCGTTGGCAGAGCCTGTTCTGTTGATGGTGTGAATAGAGTGGTCTACTGCCTGTCGAATCTCTGGAAAGTTCTGAATCGAATGCTACGAAATGGTTCCTTCATCTTCGGAATCAAATTAAAGTCACAAGGACTTAAGTCGTATTACTGTTCGTTTTGGAGCATCACCTGCAACCACCTTTGCGAACAAAGCGGCGAAACTTTCTGCGCAACCATCATTTTGCACGACAATGTGCGGGCGCATACAGCGCAAGCTGTGGCTGATCTGTTCAGTCGATGGAACTGGGAAGTACTGTACAATCCTTGTGGCTTTGATTTGATTCCGAAAATGAAGGAACCACTTCGTCGCATTCGATTCAGAACTGTTCCAGAGATTCTACAGGCAGTAGACCGCTCCATTCGCACCATCAACAGAACAGGCTCTGCTAACGGTATACTACGCCCTCCACATCGCTTGCAACGGTTTCTACACAACGCTGGTGACCACTTTGAAGGACAGCAACAGGTGCAAACACGTAACTCTTTTGTATCGGATGTGAATAAATAGTTGCCACTATTTTAAGTTCCAACCGTCGTATAAGGCTGATCGAGTAATAGTATAACCTTTGTTCAGCTTACAAGTTTTTCAGCACCTTACAATTTCAGTGAGACGTGGATCACCAGCCGCGCCATCATAAATTGCAATCTGCTTTATGACTGCAATAAAACGGATTGATTTTCTTCTACTGCAGACAGACCAGCAGTATTTCGAATTAGATGAGCTGCTGCTAAGTCGGAATTAGTTTCACAAATTTGTAGAGCTTCTTGTTTCTTAGAATCACACCTTTTTTCGTCATTCCTCTGCTCTGATCTTTGTCTTCGGTATTCTTTTTTTCCTGTTGAATAACGTTCCTGAATGTGCAACTGACTCTAGTACCGGTACAATATTATTCCTATGCGTCTTATCACTAGACGTTGCTTTAAGTATTGTTTGAAGTAACTGACTACCAATTGATTGCTTCTTAATATTGTTAGTGTCTCCTGGTATGCCCTGTTTGGTTTCTTTGTGCCAATAAAAGTAAACACACAAAATGTTGAATATGGGCATTTCACACAACGATAGTGAAAATCGCATTGAAATCCACCCTGTACCTTTCGAGATTATCTCGAACAGGCAGAAAGATGAGGTTTCTGATTTTGTTTTTTAATAGTTATAATGACATCTGAACTTAACTCATGGGGTTGTTCCATTTTTCAATCTGCCTTGGAACTCCAGATATATTATTATCTAGGGAAAATGAAATATTGAAATACACTCCTGGAAATGGAAAAAAGAACACATTGTCAGACCCACCATACTTGCTCCGGACACTGCGAGAGGGCTGTACAAGCAATGATCACACGCACGGCACAGCGGACACACCAGGAACCGCGGTGTTGGCCGTCGAATGGCGCTAGCTGCGCAGCATTTGTGCACCGCCGCCGTCAGTGTCAGCCAGTTTGCCGTGGCATACGGAGCTCCATCGCAGTCTTTAACACTGGTAGCATGCCGCGACAGCGTGGACGTGAACCGTATGTGCAGTTGACGGACTTTGAGCGAGGGCGTATAGTGGGCATGCGGGAGGCCGGGTGGACGTACCGCCGAATTGCTCAACACGTGGGGCGTGAGGTCTCCACAGTACATCGATGTTGTCGCCAGTGGTCGGCGGAAGGTGCACGTGCCCGTCGACCTGGGACCGGACCACAGCGACGCACGGATGCACGGCAAGACCGTAGGATCCTACGCAGTGCCGTAGGGGACCGCACCGCCACTTCCCAGCAAATTAGGGACACTGTTGCTCCTGGGGTATCGGCGAGGACCATTCGCAACCGTCTCCATGAAGTTGGGCTACGGTCCCGCACACCGTTAGGCCGTCTTCCGCTCACGCCCCAACATCGTGCAGCTCGCCTCCTGTGGTGTCGCGACAGGCGTGAATGGAGGGACGAATGGAGACGTGTCGTCTTTAGCGATGAGAGTCGCTTCTGCCTTGGTGCCAATGATGGTGGTATGCGTGTTTGGCGCCGTGCAGGTGAGCGCCACAATCAGGACTGCATACGACCGAGGCACACAGGGCCAACACCCGGCGTCATGGTGTGGGGAGCGATCTCCTACACTGGCCGTACACATCTGGTGATCGTCGAGGGGACACTGAATAGTGCACGGTACATCCAAACCGTCATCGAACCCATCGTTCTACCATTCCTAGACCGGCAAGGGAACTTGCTGTTCCAACAGGACAATGCACGTCCGCATGTATCCCGTGCCACCCAACGTGCTCTAGAAGGTGTAAGTCAAGTACCCTGGCCAGCAAGATCTCCGGATCTGTCCCCCATTGAGCATGTTTGGGACTGAATGAAGCGTCGTCTCACGCGGTCTGCACGTCCAGCACGAACGCTGGTCCAACTGAGACGCCAGGTGGAAATGGCATGGCAAGCCGTTCCACAGGACTACATCCAGCATCTCTACGATCGTCTCCATGGGAGAATAGCAGTCTGCATTGCTGCGAAAGGTGGATATACACTGTACTAGTGCCGACATTGTGCATGCTCTGTTGCCTGTGTCTATGTGCTTGTGGTTCTGTCAGTGTGATCATGTGATGTATCCGACCCCAGGAATGTGTCAATAAAGTTTCCCCTTCCTGGGACAATGAATTCACGGTGTCCTTATTTCAATTTCCAGGAGTGTAATATGGAAACTTACTTTTACGCCCAAGGGCTCTAGCTGTTTTGGTGGTTTTGACGACGAAGAAATTGTTGAAAAAATTTACGAATATCGCTTCCTTTTTCGTAAATTTTATTTGCAATACTCTGATTTTCGAATTCTTTTCACCTTCAACACTATTACTACTTTTTAACTTGGCCATAATGTTTTAACGTGGTCTTGTAAATTTTGTTCATTTTTGTCAGCGTAAGGTGATGGCCTATACTTCATTTAGTTTGCATTCAAGAACACCTAAATCAGTTACTTCTTTATTTTAAATTTGTTACATAAATTGAAAATCACAAAATAGTAGAACTAAGAAAAACACGTCATCACTCAGTGAAAGTCAAGTGCAAACTGAATGATACACACAATGAAACATAGACGAAATCGGGGAGGCAGCGATTTTTGTCAAAGCCTCAAAGCCGGTTTTTTGTTTTTATTTCTTTGTATTTTATGGGGTTCTGATCCGAGGCTCCTTACACCATACTACATAACATTTCACTTATCTAGCAGAACATGACAGTGCTGAGGCAAAACATTAGCCATTAGGGGCAGTAAAAACTCCACAACACGACGAGTATAGAACATGGATTCAAGTTTTGCGTTCCAAGGTCCAGGTCATTAGTGACTACAAATAATGACGATTTACAAATAGTCTTATACTCAACTAATGGGCAACATACATTGTGAAACAAAACGGCAAAACTTAATTTAATCATTTACAATGATGTGTGACCGACACAAACATAAATGCCTGGGAACAATGGTTTGGACATTGCATGCCGAATCTCAGCCTCGACCTAGAGTACCGACGTGGTAATAGCACCAGTGTAGGACGTTTGTTTTTTGGCTGGCCATTGAGATCATACGTCAATAATTGACGAATTAGCGTCTTAGTGGAGGAAGGAAGTTTGGCACGAAAGCTTTCAGATATGGATTGGATCTTCTCTGGCACAGTCTTGATATGTAAGTAATTGTGAATCATGGTATCTTTAACAAAGCATGGAGCATTTAATACGATGCGCAACGCCTTGTTTTACACAGCCTAAAGGTTGTGGAGATGCGTAGATGCGGCATGTCTCTCTATGGGACAGGCATACAATTTGATTGACCGGTCGTATTATCGATTTATAAAGGAGACTCGATTTATGAGACCCTTTTTCCAGTTACAGGAAACCTGTTTTTAAGGGATACAAGGCAACAAGCACAATAATGCTTTGTTTGAGAAGTCGATTACGTGTTTTTCAAAGGTAAGACGTTTATCGAGGGGAGTTCCAAGATATTTGGCGGAGCTAGTCCAAGGAATACCTTCACTGAATAGCAGGAGCGGAGTACGTAAATTCTGTATTTTTCTTGTACAAAACGTGCATTGGGTTTTTCCCACATTTGTCTTGACCCACGCTGCCGTACGTTGGACGGTCGCAAGTCTGGCATGTCAGAAAAATGTATATTAAACAGTGTTGGTCCCAAAAGCGAACCTTGTGGCACGCCGGCGCTTATAGGTCAGACATCACAAGCAGTATCACCAACGAATACCGAATACATTAAAAGTGCAGTCTGTAAGATACGAACTAGTTAATCTGACAACGGACCGTGGGAATTGTAATTTTACTAGCTTCTACAGCAAACCATTATGCCATACCGTATCGAAGACTTGAGCAATGCTCAGGTATATACACTGGCGCGGACTGAGCATCTTTATAAAAACCTGAATCTTCTTCTGCTAGCCACAGCAGGTGTAGTGGAGATGAATGTTTTGGTTGCGTGTTTGGGAGAACTGATTTGCTGTAGCATGCTTGGCGGAGTGGACGGAGTATGACCCACTCCGCTACTTTCGAAATTGGTGATAAGAGACTAATTGGCCTGTGATTTTTCAGATACCTATCGTCCCCGGTTGGTTTAGGCATAGCAATGACCTTATGGTTTCACTGACTGCAAAAATTCCTTAAATTAATGATAATGATTAACACTTTTCGGGCACTAGGAAGCAAGTTTCGTAACATCATGTTACTGATCCCATCAATACAGGGAATTTACGTGATTTTATGCGAGACAGAACTTGTTAATTTCTCGCAGATCAATTAAATCGATGCGCTCTTTTTCATCATCGGTGTAATTGACGTCAGTAGTATTAATAATAACAATGTGGTAGGGATCGAAGAGTGCAGAATTTGGAGTAAAGAATGACGCAATTTCTTTTCCCAAAGCCTGAAGCTATTCGGTTGGTGAAGTAGTCGTAATAGGTCCGTCATGTAGTGGTGGAATAACGGTCGGTATGTGAAGGATTTTTATAGAAACCTTCCAGACTGCATTTGAACTTTGGTTAATCAGTTCAAGCCTACAGGGTCATGCGTAGTTTTTATGTCGCTATGTTTTTTCGCTAATCTCTGTAGTTAGCCTATTTAATTCTGTTTTTACTGTTGTATTACGCATCCGTTGTCAGAGTTTCCGTATGTGGTACTTGGTTTTCTTTAACCGAAGAAACTCGGGAGTAAATTGAACGGTATAATCTGTGCGACGGTAGAGGGACAAGATGCCGAGATTAAGCGCTGTAGTCAAAAGGTCGGCAAATAATACCGCTTGCTGTTCCAGCTTTTCAGCAGTCTGTACATTAGTGACATCATTCATCGTTTCAAGTCGTTGTTTGTATAGTTTCCAGTTAATATTCCTATATGGAGGAATTTTCTCTCTGCTGGTGAAGTACCTCCAACGGATACTGAAACGGCAATGGTCAGAATTCAGGATACAAAGAGTATCAACATTTAAACTACTGGCAATTGAAATTGCTACACCAAGAAGAAATGAAGATGATAAACGGGTATTTATTGGACATATATATTGTACTAGAACTGACTTGTGATTACATTTTCACGCAATGTGGGTGCATAGTTCCTGAGAAATCAGTACCCAGAACAATCACTTCTTGATACGCCTGGGCATTGAGTCAAACAGAGCTTGGATGGCGTGTACAGCTACAACTCCCCACGCAGCTTCAACACGATACCACAGTTCGTCAAGAGTAGTGACTGTCGTATTGTGGCGAGTCAGTTGCTCGGCCATCATTACCCAGACGTTTTCAGTTGGTGAGAGGTCTGGAGAATGTGCTGGCCAGGGCAGCAGACAAACATTTTCTGTATCCAGAAAGGCCCGTACAGGACTTGCAACATGCGGTCGTGCATTATCCTGCTGAAATGTAGGGTTTCGCAGGGATCGAATGAAGGGTAGAGCCACGGGTCGTAACACATCTAAAATGTAGCGTCTACTGTTCAAAGTACCGTCAGTGCGGACGAGAGGTGACAGAGACATCTAACCAATGGCACCCCATACCATCACGCCGGGTGATACGCCAGTATGGCGATGACGAACACACGCTTCCAACGTACGTTCACCGCGATGTCATCAAACACGGATGCGACCATTATGATGCTGTAAACAGAACCTGGATTCATCCGAAAAAAAAGACGTTTTGCCATTCGTGCACCCAGGTTCGTCGTTGATTACACCATTGCAGACGCTCCTGTCTGTGATGCAGCGTCAAGGGTAACCGCAGCCATGGTCTCCGAGCTGATAGTCCATGCTGCTGCAAACGTCGTCGAACTGTTGGTGCAAATGGTTGTTGTCTTGCAAACGTCAGCATCTGTTAGGTCAGAGATCGAGACGTGGCTGCACGATCTGTTACAGCCATGCTGATAAGATACCTGTAAACTCGACTGCTAGTGATACGAGGCCGTTGGGATCCAGCACGGCGTTCCGTATTACCCTCCTGAACCCACCGATTCCGTTTTCTGCTAACAGTCATTGGATCTCGACCAACGTGAGCAGCAACGTCGCGATGCGATGAAAGGCAATCGCTATGGGCTACAATCCGACCTTGATCAATGTCGGAGAAGTGATAGTACGCATTTCTCCTCCTTACACGACGCATTACAACAACGTTTCACCAGGCAACACCGGTCAACTGCTGTTTGTGTATGAGAAATCGGTTGGTAACTTTCCTCACGTCAGCACGTTGTAGGTGTCGCCACCGGCGCCAACCTTGTGTGAATACTCTGAGAAGCTAATCATTTGCATATCACAGCATCTTCTTCCTGTCGGTTAAATTTCGCGTCTGTAGCACTTCATCTACGTGGTGAAGCAATTTTAATGGCCAGTAGTGTATAAGGGTCGGCACATTTTTGTAGAGAACGACGCCCAGGAGTCTGGTAAGAACGCAGTATTTGTGGCATAATAATTTGGTTCATTTGGTGAAAGGCGCGCTAGGTTGGAGGTGCTGTGTTAGATAAACACTATATTTCCGTTAGGATTGGTGGTTGTTGAATGCCACACGTGATGTTTAAAACTCTGATTGCCCGCTAGTATTGCAGGTTTAGTAGGGCCGCCCAAATCACTAGAGAGATCAGCTGGTAGAAGTTTTCTCTGGGATAGCTGGCTCACGGAGCCTTATGTCACTTTGAGACGTTCTTATCTTGACAGATACTACTTCTGGGCTAACCATCTGCGGCAAAAGAATTTCCCAGTACTGTATGTTTTTCCGGACGAGTACTGCAGTGCGGTGGCTTTTAAATCGTGATAACAACTATCAGTCTATGTCAAGACGAACAACTGCTTGCATATGTACCAAAGATGGACCAATAAGTTATTGACTTGGTCAATTTATGAATCTCTTCCTATTGAATTAATAAGCCAACTTTTCTAAAATTGTAATTGTTTGTATGTCTCTACGTGTACACCATATCTACTGATTTCCGTTCAGTTCGGTTAATTTCTTCGGGCTGGGTCGTTTGTTTACGGTCTTAGAGTGTATTCCGGGCACGGCCCTCAAATTCTTAAGGCCACTTTACATGTCCATATAACAGACAATCTTATATATTTGGATGTGGTGTTAGAATTAAGCTCTGACTGGCATCCAGCACGGGGTGCTGTTAAACTGAAACAGGGCGAACAAGATGCTCCGATGTGTGACCCGATGAAGCGCTTTGCAAAGACTTAATTCAGCTTTTAATCACAGGAGCGTCGACACCACAGTCATCGCCCACTGTGCACGCGCAGATGGCTTCAATCCAGCTCCCGGTAGAGGCCACAATGAGCGCCTCCACCGCCTCGCGATTATCACCAGAAGCGTCTTGCAATAATAGCCACAGCAACTACCACCATCTGAAGACGTCGAACAAATGTTTCATTGGAATGTTGTGGGACTTGCACAGTTTTATCTGGCGGCAAATCCGAGAATTGTAACTACTGGCCATGAAAAATGCTACACCACGAAGATGACGTGCTACAGACGCGAAATTTAACCGACAAGAAGAGGATGTTGTGATATGCAAATGATTAGCTTTTCAGAGCATTCACACAAGGTTGGCGCCGGTGGCAACACCTACATCGTACTGACATGAGAAAAGTTTCCAATCGATTTCTTATACACAAACAGCAGTTGGCCGGCGTTGCCTGGTGAAACGTTCTTGTGATGCCTCGTGTAAGGAGGAGAAATGCGTACCATCACATTTCCGACTTTGATAAATGTCGGATTGTAGCCTATCACGATTGCGGTTTATTGTATCGCGACATTGCTGCTTGCGTTGGTCGAGACCCAATGACTGTTAACAGAATATGGAATCGGTTGGTTCAGGAGAGTAATACGGAACGCCGTGCTGGATCCCAACGGCCTCGTATCACTAACAGTCGAGATGACAGGCATCTTATCCGCATGGCTGTAACGGATCGTGCAGCCACGTCTCGATCCCTGTGTCTACAGATGGGGACGTTTTCAATACAACAACCATCTGCACGAGCAGTTCGGCGACGTTTGCAGCAGCATGGACTATCGGCTCGGAGACCATGGCTGCGGTTACCCGTGACGCTGCATCACGGATAGGATCGCCTGCGATGGTGTACTCAACGACGAACCTGGGTGCACGAATCCAGGTTCTGTTTACAGCATCATGATGGTCGCATCCTTGTTTGGTGACATCGCGGTGAACGCACATTGGAAGGGTGTATTCGTCATCGCCATACTGGCGTATCACCCGGCGTGATGGTATGGGGTGACATTGGTTAGACGTCTCGGTCACCTCTTGTTCGTATTGACGGCACCTGGAACAGTGGACGTTACATTTCAGATGTGTTACGACCCGTGGCTCTACCCTTCATTCGATCTCTGCGAAACCCTACATTTCAGCAGGATAATGCACGACCGCATGTTGCAGGTCCTGTACGGGCCTTTCTGGATACAGAAAATGTTCGACTGCTGCCCTGGCCAGTACATTCTCCAGATCTCTCACCAACTGTAAACGTCTGGTCGATAGTGGCCATGCAAATGGCTCGTTACAATACACCAACACTAGTCTTGATGAACTGTGGTATCGTCTTGAAGCTGCATGGGCAGCTGTTCTTTTACACGCCATCCAAGCTCTGTTTGACTCAATGTGCAGGCGTATCAAGGCCGTTATTACGGTCAGAGGTGGCTGTTCTAAGTACTGGTTTCTCAGGATCTATGCACCCAAATTGCGTGAAAATGTAATCACACGTCAGTTCTAGTATAATATACAGGGTGTTTCAAAAATGATCGGTTTATTTGAAACGGCAATAAAAACTAAACGAGCAGCGATAGAAATTCACCGTTTGTTGCAATATGCTTGGGACAACAGTACATTTTCAGGTGGACAAACTTTCGAAATTACAGTAGTTACAATTTTCAACAACAGATGGCACTGCAAGTGATGTGAAAGATATAGAAGACAACGCAGTCTGTGGGTGCGCCATTCTGTACGTCGTCTTTCTGCTGTAAGCGTGTGCTGTTCACAACGTGCAAGTGTGCTGTGGACAACATGGTTTATTCCTTAGAACAGAGGATTTTTCTGGTGTTGGAATTCCACCGCCTAGAACACAGTGTTGTTGCATCAAGACGAAGTTTTCAACGGAGGTTTAATGTAACCAAAGGACCGAAAAGCGATACAATAAAGGATCTGTTTGAAAAACTTCAACGGACTGGGAAATTGACGGATGAACGTGCTGGAAAGGTAGGGCGACCGCGTACGGCAACCACAGAGGGCAACGCGCAGCTAGTGCAACAGGTGATCCAACAGCGGCCTCGGGTTTCCGTTCGCCGTGTTGCAGCTGCGGTCCAAATGACGCCAACGTCCACGTATCGTCTCATGCGCAAGAGTTTACACCTCTATTCATACAAAATTCAAACGCAGCAACCCCTCAGCGCCGCTACCATTGCTGCATGAGAGACATTCGCTAACGATATAGTGCACAGGATTGATGACGGCGATATGCATGTGGGCAGCATTTGGTTTACTGACGAAGCTTATTTTTACCTGGACGGCTTCGTCAATAAACAGAACTGGTGCATATGGGGAACCTAAAAGCCCCATGTTGCAGTCCCATCGTCCCTGCATCCTCAAAAAGTACTGGTCTGGGTCGCCATTTCTTCCAAAGGAACCATTGGCCCATTTTTCAGATCCGAAACGATTACTGCATCACGCTATCTGGACATTCTTCGTGAATTTGTGGCGGTACAAACTGCCTTAGACGACACTGCGAACACCTCGTGGTTTGTGCAAGATGGTGCCCGGCCACATCGCACAGCCGACGTCTTTAATTTCCTGAATGAATATTTCGATGATCGTGTGATTGCTTTGGGCGGGCTATCCGAAACATACAGGAGGCGGCGTGGATTGGCCTCCCTATTCGCCAGACATGAACCCCTGTGACTTCTTTCTGTGGGGACACTTGAAAGACCAGATGTACCGCCAGAATCCAGAAACAATTGAACAGCTGAAGCAGTACATCTCATCTGCATGTGAAGCCATTCCGCCAGACACGTTGTCAAAGGTTTCAGGTAATTTCATTCAGAGACTACGCCATATTATTGCTACGCATGGTGGATATGTGGAAAATATCGTACTATAGAGTTTCCCAGACCGCAGCGCCATCTGTTGTTGACAATTGTAACTACTGTAATTTCGAAAGTTTGTCTGCCTGAAAATGTACTGTTGTCCCAAGCATATTGAAACAAACGGTGTATTTCTATCGCTGCTCGTTTAGTTTGTATTGCCGTTTCAAATATACCGGTCATTTTTGAAACACCCTGTATTTGTCCAATGAATACCTGTTTATCATCTGCATTTCTTCTTAGTGTGGCAATTACAATGGCCAGTAGTGTATTTGCTACAGATCCGTCGGGAAATCCTGAGAAGTCACAACAGATGTTATTCCGATGGCAGTGCTGAAAACCTCTTATTGTAAAGGGGGTGTAGATAAAATGATCGTTCCCCATGAGATCGAATGGAATTGCTTGGTAGTGTATAGAAAGTGTTTCTTCACAGTGAGTTGAAATGAATGTACTTCAGGGTTAACAGATGATGAACCGATTGTGTCTATATGCATCCGGTGACCGTACCTCCGAAATTTCAAGTTTCCAGAGCTCTTAACTTGACACCATACATCCGTCGTGTTAACAGCCCACTTTGGCGTTTCCGACTTTGATAAAGGTCGGATTGTAGCCTATCGCGATTGCGGTTTATCGTATCACGACATTGCTGCTCGCGTTGGTCGAGATCCAATGACTGCAGAATATGGAATCGGTGGGTTCAGGAGGGTAATACGGAACGCCGTGCTGGATCCTAACGACCTCGAATAACTACCGCGGATGGGGCCCCTCCACGCCCACACCAACGTGGTGACCAAGCCAAAAGTTCTACTGTCACCTCCGTATAACATGTTAGTTTTTGAATCAGGAGTCACAGGATGTGGGCTCTGATGTTGTCCATGCGTCTGGGTAAGATTACTCATTAACATGGTCCATCAGGAGATAGAGAGTGGACGAAAGCGATCGAAGGGTAGCGGTTGTAAGGGCAGAGGAAAAAAAAAGTGCCAAGGCAAGAGCCAAGGGAAAAAAATCTCTGCGACAGTAGGACGGGTAGTAAGGGCAGTAGCGGCTTGCTATCTGCGACAGTGCATGCAAATTGTGGCTATGTTAGTTGGAGGTATCGTGCATCGTTACCTTTTTTGTTGTTGGAGCTTGTTTCGGCGCTTGCTGCAGTTGCTGCGTCCCTGCAACAGTTCAAGATCGTTGTAGATTAGTGGGCGATCGGTCATAGATCGGCTCACAGTCGGTGTAGGGGGTGTGTGTCGCTGGTTTGCGTGCTGTGTACAGTACGGTTTCCCTGCGGTTGCCTGTTTTTCCGCTGGTCGAACATCTGGGGTTTCCAGTAATAACTGTGTTGCAGGGGCTCGCCAGTACTGTCGTGTTAGCGTTCTATGGACCATAGATGTTTAGTTCCTAGCCAGTAATGTCTTTGGTCTGTTATGCTTCCATCTATGGTTGTGGTCGTAGTTACCCAGAGAAAGGATAAAAGGGTTGCGCGGGTGTCTCGTGTTATTGTACAGTCGTGTGGAGAGTTTTTGGAATACCTGCAAGATGGTATCTAGCCGGTATTCCCGGTGAAGGTCCGCGATGCGTGTGTAGCGCGGAGCGTTGCTTATGATTTTGATCACTTTGTTCTGTATGAGCTGCAGACGGCGCAGGCGAGTTCGCGCAGTGTATCCCCGGACAGGGGCTGCGTACGTCATCAGGGTTTGAATAAGTGTCATGTACATGGACCTATACACCCTCCTGTTCAGTGTGCTACGCCTGTTAAGCATAGGGTAGAGTTGTTTGAGCCTCGCGTTAGCTTTGTTGGTCACGTGTTGAATGTGGTCCCTCCAGTTTCCTGTCCAGCCAGACACCGAGGTATTTGACCTTCTCGCGGAGACGTATTGGGCGTGTGTGTAGTGTTATTGGGTTGCAGTGCTGATGTTTGCTCAGTTGCTTCGGTCTTCTAGTGAACAGAACGGCCTCGCACTTGTCGACGTTTACTCTAACACGCCATTTCACCAGCCAAGGCTCCGCCGTTCTGAGTGCAGACTGTAGTCGTGAGTTAATGTTAGACGGCTTCCAATCTTGCGCAAGGATGACGGTGTCATTCGCGTAGATTGCTACCGTCGTGTTGTGTGTAGCTGGGAGGTCGTTAATGTAGAGGTTAAACAGTAAGGGCCCTGGGATACTTCCTTGGGGTACTCCTGCCCGTATACCATGTCGTGTCGATTGTTTGCCCTGCACGTCGATGTTGAAACTCCTGTCCGTCAGATATGAGTGTATGAGATGTACGAGCCCGTCGGGAAACCCTGCGTCACGAAGTTTGCGTATTAGGCCGTTGTGCCATAGACGATCGAAAGCCTTTTCGATGTCCAGGAACACCGCCCCAGTTGCTTTGTTTGTGTTGTATCCGTATGTTATGTATTCAACGACACGGAGGAGTTGTTGTGTTGTTGAGTGGTGATGCCTGAAACCGAATTGCTCCGGTCTCAGGGTGTGGTTTGTGATACAGTGCCTGGTGAGACTTTTTAATATTACCATCTCAACAATCTTGCTGAGCGCGCTCAGCAGACTGATGGGTCGGTAATTTTGTGGGAGGGAGTGGTCTTTCCCCGGCTTCCTGAACATCAGGACCTTGGCAATCTTCCAAAAGGCGGGGAAGTGTTGGTGCTTGAGTATGGCATTCGTGATGTGTGTTAGGTAGTCTACAGCTTTGTCCGTGAACTCCTGGAGGACACTGTTTTGAATGCCATCGTGACCAGGGGCCTTCCTAGCGGTGGTATGCATGATGGCCCATTTGACTTCTGCTGTACTAGCTTGTCGGATGATGTTGCGTGCTGGTTGGGCCAAGATGCGTGTGACCTCGTGGTCCGTAGCAAGTGTGAACGCTGGGTCTTAGGGTTCCAGGTTCGGTGTGAATGACGCTGTGACTGTGAGGGCCATCAGTTCCGCTTTTCCTTCCGCAGAATATGCTGGTCCGTCAGGCCCTTGTAACGTGGGGGTGTACAGTTTCTCCCTGGTGAAGTGTCGGGCCACCTGCCACACGCCAGGTCGCGTGGTGTCCAGCCCTTCGAGTTTCTGGTCCCACTGATGTGTCTTAAATGTTTGTATTTTTCCCCGGATTATAACCTGGAGCCTGTTCATGTGCTGTATGAAGTGATGGCGCCTGGTACGCTTGCCAATGTCTCCTGAGGCGGTTCCTCATTGAGATTAGGCCCAGGATTTCCTGGGGCAGGGCTGCACTGTGTTGTTGTGGCATGCGGATAGGTATGGTGTCGGCTATTGCGTCCTGGACGGCGCCGGTGAGGGTTTCAACTGCCTCGTCAATTTGGGCTGTCTCGTTAATCGCGTGGGTGGGTGGGATGCGACTGTCAAGCGTTTCCTTGAACTGGGTCCAATTCGCGCGCCTGTAGTCTAACATCCTGCGTTGTTCCATGTGCTGCAGTGTTTCTTCAATGTACAGTATAACGGGTTGGTGATTTGAGGGCAGATCGTTTTCAACGGGAACGTTGAGTGTCGTTGTTATGCCCTTGACGAGGGCCATGTCTAACACGTCTGGTAGGGAATGTGCGTCGGTTCGGTCGGCGCTAGTGTGATGTAGTATCGTTCTAGTGCGTGTTCGTATAGTTTCTTGCCGTTGGAGTTTCGTATTCGTGAGTTCCAGTCCTGGTGTTTTGCGTTAAGATCTCCAGCGGCTATTACGTGCGGTGATATGTTGAGTATTGTGCTGATGTCGCGTGTTTTAATGTTTTTAGGGCTGTTGTATACTGGCACTAGTGTAGTGTAGGCTCCGTTGAACATGACCCTGACGACGGTTGCCTCTAGTTTTTCAAGTTCAAGAAGCACTATGTTTGTGTGCTCTATGTCTTTGTGTATGATGATGGCCGCTCCGCCGTGGCCGGAGCCGTCCGGTCGGTCGGTACGATAGACGCAGTAGCCGGTGAAGTTTAGTTGGTTGCGTGATTTGAGCTTAGTTTCGCTCAGTAGTGCGATAAGGATACCCTTACGCTCCATGAGCGCGGCAAATTCCGCCCTTTTGTTGTTGATCCCGTCTGCATACCAGAACAGGATCTGTGTCAGTGTCTGGTTGTTTGCGATGGGGGCGGGGTGTGGCGTGTTATCCATGTATTGGTGTAAACAGTGTGCTGAGCGCTGTTTGTATGGCAGCCCAGTACTGCCCAGGTTGAGCAGTCAAGAGCTGTGCGATGAGTGTGGTGACGGCCGCCGCGAAATTGTTAAAGATCTGAGCGGTCGTGTGATGGGGGAATATTGTTTCCAATAAACCCTCAAGTGTTGTGTTGGTGTTGTGTGTGTCGGCCTGGGGCTCGGTTGTGGTGTTGGCGGCCGCTGGTGCGGGTGTTGGCGTTATGTGTGGGCTGGCCCTTGTGTTGTTGTTATGTGGAACATTTTGAGGTGCCTGTGTGTCAGACGTGGTGGGGGGTGGAGTAGTGTGTGTGCTGGTATATCTGGCTTGCTGACTGTGTGTCTGTGTGTCAGTGTTTTGTTGTCGCTGGGTACTTTGTTGTGGTGCACGTGTGTTCCCGCTCCTGTTTCCGCGTGTACGCCTACGCCTTCTCTGGGTTTTTGGTTCTGCTGTTCCTTGTGTGTGTGTGTTTACCTGTGTGTCGTGTGTAGGTTCGCAGGCAGTGGCTTCAGGGGGCGGGGTTGTGTTGTTTTTGGGGCTGGTGTTGGTACCGGTGTGGTTGCAGTGTCGTGTGTTGGCTGAGACGACTGTGTTGTTGTCGCAGCGGTTGTTTTAGGAGCGTATGCTGGGCGCAGAGGTTCCGCGGCCTGCTCCGCTCCTCCAGGGCGTGTAGCCATGGCGAACGACACTCCGTTCCTGACAGGGTTAGGGGCGGGCCGTGGACGTGTCATGACGTTGGGTGGCTTCGACTGCTGATTTTTGCGCCTCTGCGCCTCTCTGTATACGTTGCAGCCCCTGTAGTTGGCCACATGGCCTTGGCCACATTTGGTGCAACGGCGTATGTTTTCGTGGATCAGAGTACATGCGTTGGATGCGTGTTTGACAGCGCATCCGCGGCAACGGGGTGCCAGGCCGCAGCGGTGGGCCGAATGACCGAACCGCTGGCAGTTGTTACATTGTTGCAGTAGCTGTGGCGGTTCATATATTTCTACCCTTACGTCCATCCGCAGAAGGCTCTTTATCTGCAGAAGGCCGTGGGAGGCGGCCGTGTCGGCCATCTCGACCAGGTAGTGTGGTAGACGGTGTTGGGAGCGGAAGCCCGACATCCTGGAAGCACTTTTGCAGTCGAATCCTAGGAATTTGAGCGCCGCTTGTACTGTGCTGTTTGGGGTACTGGGATCCACTCCCTTTACCACGTACTGCTGTGTCCGTTCTTCTGCGGTCCTGTACGTATAATGTTCGATCCCCTTCTCTTTGAGGAAGATAAGGAGATCTTTATATTCAGTGTTAGTTGATACGTACAGCGAGGCCCTATCCCAAGAGTACTTCGTCTGTACCGTGCAAGGTGAGTGCCTTTCCGCAAATGTTGTGTTGAGGACGCTGAGGTCCCCGTAGTTCTGTATTACGACTGGGGGAAAACCAGTCTTCTGTTGTGCGGGCGTAGTTGCGGTTGGTACTTGTGTGGTGTTGCTGACCGCAGGTCGGGTCGTGTCTGTCGTTGTGTAGGTGTTCCTAACCGGAAGTGTGGGTTTTGGCGTAGGTAGCAGCGCCTTTCGGCTACCTTGCGAGTGTGGTTTCTCGCTTTTTTGCGTGGTGTTTTCTGTTTGGGACGTGGGCCCTCCACCTGCCAGGGCCCAGTGTAGCGTTGTTCTGTGTCCGCATCTGCAGCTGCTGGTTCCGCCGTTGGAGTCAGCTGCCGCAGTGGGATAGTAGTACAAGAGTCACCAGTTGCAGGTGAATGTAACGTTATATGGAGTGTGCTTGTCCGCGTGGGGGACTCACTTGGGCCGCAGAGGTCCGTTATCAATCGACGCTGGCTCAGCAGTTCCTGCGCTCGCGCAGCGATCTGCCGGTCTTTCTCGGCCAACACATCCTCAACGGCGGCAAGCGGGACGCTGACGTCGACGGGAACAGACGACTCTCGCGCCTCTTTAGCTGCAGCCTTGCTGCAGGTTAGGGCGGGGGAAACACCAGCGGAATCTGCCATCTTCGTATGAACCATGAACCTTGCCGTTGGTGGGGAGGCTTGCGTGCCTCAACCTCAACGATACAGATAGCCGTACCGTAGGTGCAACCACAACGGAGGGGTATCTGTTGAGAGGGCAGAAAAACGTGTGGTTCCTGAAAAGGGGCAGTAGCCTTTTCAGTAGTTGCAGGGGCAACAGTCTGGATGATTAAATGATCTGACCTTGTTACACTAACTAAAACGGCTTTGCTGTGATGGTACTGCAAACGGCTGAAAGCAAGGGGAAACTACAGCCGTAATTTTTCCCGAGGGCATGCAGCTTTACTGTGTGGTTGAATGATGATGGCGTCCTCTTGGGTAAAATATTCCGGAGGTAAAACAGTCCCCCATTCGGATCTCTGGGCAGAGACTACTCAGAAGGACGTTGTTATATGGAGAAAGAAAACTGGCGTTCTACGGATCGGAGAGTGGAATGTCAGATCCCTTAATTGGGCAGGTAGGCTAGAAAATTTTAAAAGGGATATGAATAGGTTAAAGTTAGATATAGTGGGAATTAGTGAAGTTAGGTGGCAGGAGGAACAAGACTTCTGGTCAGGTGAATACAGGGTTATAAATACAAAATCAAATAGGGGTACTGCAGCAGTAGGTTTAATAATGAATAGGAAATTAGGAATGTGGGTAAGATACTACAAACAGCATAGTGAACGCATTATTGTGGCCAAGATAGATACGAAGCCCATGCCTGCTACAGTAGTACAAGTTTATATGCCCACTAGCTCCGCTGATGATGAAGAAATTGATGAAACGTATGATGACATAAAAGAAATTATTCAGATAGTGAAGGAAGACGAAAATTTAATAGTCATGGGGGACTGGAATTAGGTAGTAGGAAAAGAAAGAGAGGGAAACGTAGTAGGTGAATATGGAATGGGACTAAGGAATGAAAGAGGAAGCCGCCTGGTAGAATTTTGCACAGAGCATAACCTAATCATAGCTAACACTTGTTTCAAGAATCAGAAAAGAAGGTTGTTTACATGGAAGAAGACTGGAGATATTGACAGGTTTCAGACAGATTATATAATGGAAAGACATAGATTTAGGACCGAAGTTTTAAATTGTAAGACATTTCCAGGGGCAGATGTGGACTCTGACCACAATCTATTGGTTATGAACTGTAGATTAAAACTAAAGAAACTGCAAAAAGGTGGGAAGTTAAGGAGATGGGAACTGGATAAACTGACTAAACCAGAGGTTGTTGAGAGTTTCAGTGAGAGCATTAGGGAAAGAAAATAATGGAGAAAAGAAATGCAGCAGAAGAAGAATGGGTAGCTTCGAGAGATGAAATAGTAAAGGCAGCAGAGGATCAAGTAGTAAAAAGTCGAGGGCTAATAGAAATCCGTGGGTAACAGATGATATAATGAATTCAATTGATGAAAGGAGAAAATGCAAAAATGCATTAAATGAAGCAGGCAAAAGGAATACAAACATCTCAAAAATGAGATTGATAGGAAGTGCAAAATGGCTAAGCAGGGATGGCTAGAGGACAAATGTAAGGATGTAGAGGCTTATCTCACTAGGGGTAAGATAGATACTGCCTACAGGAAAATTAAAGAGACCTTTGGAGAAAAGAGAACCACTTGCATGAATTTCAGGAGCTCGGACGGAAAGGTGGAAGGAGTATATAGAGGGTCTATACAAGGGCGATGTCCTTGAGGACGATATTATGGAAATGGAAGAGGATGTAGATGAAGATGAAATGGGAGATATGATACTGCGTGAAGAGTATGACAGAGCACTGAAAGACCTAAGTCGAAACAAGGACCAAGGAGTAGACAACATTCCATTATAACTACTGATAGGCTTGGGAGAGCCAGTCCTGACAAAACTCTACCATCTGGTGAGCAAGATGTATGAGACAGACTAAATTCCCTCAGACTTCAAGAAGAATATAATAATTCCAATTCCAAAGAAAGCAGGGGTTGACAGATGTGAAAATTATCGAACTATCAGTTTAATAAGCCACGGCTTCAAAATACTAACACGAATTCTCTACAGACGAATGGAAAAACAGGTGGAAGCCGACCTCGGGGCGATCGGTTTGGATTTCGTAGAAATATTGGAACACTTGAGGCAATACGTACCCTACTTCCTATCTTAGAAGAAAGATTAAGGAAAGGCAAACCTACGTTTCTAGCATTTGTAGACTTAGAGAAAGCTTTTGACAATGTTGAGTGGAATACTCTCTTTCAAATTCTGAAGGTGACAGGGGTAAAATACAGGGAGCGAAAGGCTATTTACAATTTGTACAGAAACTAGATGGCAGTTATAAGAGTCGAGGGGTGTGAAAGGGAAGCAGTGGTTGGGAAGGGAGTGAGACAGGGTTGTAGCCTTTCCCCGATGTTATTCAATCTGTATATTGAGCAAGCAGTTAAGGAAACAAAAGAAAAGTTCGGAGTAGGTATTAAAATCCATTGAGAAGAAATAAGAAATTTGAGGTTCGCCGATGATATTGTAATTCTGTCAGAGACAGCAAAGGACTTGGAAGAGCAGTTGAACGGAATGGATAGTGTTTTGAAAGGAGGATATAAGATGAACATCAACACAAGCAAAACGAGGGTAATGAATTGTAGTCGATTTAAGTCGGGTGATGCTGAGGGAATTCGATTAGGAAATGAGACACTTAAAGTAGTAAAGGAGTTCTTGTATTTGGGGAGCAAAATAACAGATGGTCGAAGTAGAGAGGATATAAAATGTAGACTGGCAATGGCAAGGAATGTGTTTCTGAAGAACAGAAATTTGTTAACGTCGAGTATAGATTTAAGTGTCAGGAAGTCTATTCTGAAAGTATTTGTATAGAGTGTAGCCATGTATGGAAGTGAAACGTGGACGATGAATAGTGTAGACAAAAAGAGAATAGAAGCTCTCGAAATGTGTTGCTACAGAAGAATGCTGAAGATTAGGTGGGTAGATCACATAACTAATGAAGAGGTCCAGAATGAAGTATTGAATAGAATCGGGGAGAAGGGAAGTTTGTGGCACAACTCGACAAGAAGAAGGGACCGGTTGGTAGGACATGTTCTGAGGCATCAAGGGATCACTAATTTAGCATTGGAGGGCAGCGTGGAGGGTAAAAATCGTAGAGGCAGACCAAGAGATGAATACACTAAGCAGATTCAGAAGGACGTAGGCTGCAGTAAGTACTGGGAGATGAAGAAGCTTGCACATGATAGAGTAGCATGGTGAGCTGCATCAAAACAGTCTCAGGGCCGAAGACCACAACAACAACAACAACGACAACATCTTGAGCCGAGCCGGTGCACGGTGAGCTGCCGTCTGGGGGTCACTCTTCCATGTCCGCCAGTCGTCGCCTCTGGACGCGGTGTACCAATTTGTACTTTCCATTCTTTGCGTCGTACTCGCAAGTGCTTCCTTCGCCTGGGCTTTTATTAGAGCAGTTCCTACCGCGTTGACGTGTCCAGTTCGCCTAGCGATTCTTGCTCGGTTATTTGTGATTTTTGCCAACTTTTTGGCGTCAGCTGCCTCTACCCTTGGTAAATCCGCAGTCCTATTGGCTTCGACGGCCCTTCTCTTCTCGTTCACAATCGCTAGTATCTTATTCTCTGCTTCATCCATTCTCTTTTCTAGGTTCTGCTTAATGCCCTTCACCACCAACAAAATCTCTAATAATAAATCCTTCGGCTGACTAGGGCATCTCCACCCATTGGTGATGTTACTCTAGACGCTTGAGCACTGTTATACTGTCGTGGCCGAATTTTCCTCGGTGTGCCCTCATCTGTGGTGTTATTTATATAAACATGAGCCTCCACATGCCTAGTGACTTCTACCTCCCCTTCGTTCTCACTGATTTCACCGCTCATATCCTTCTGCAATTGGTCTGACCCGATTCGCGTCTATCATCTGTTCTTACACACCTCCCGTCCCGTAGGACGGACCTCCTCTGATCCTGTTCCATCGTGTGCAGTCTATGTATCTGGGATGCGTTCGACAAGTCGCGCTCTGCTACGAGTGAACATTCATTCACGGAACATCAACAACAAAATATATAACAGCGAAAACCCCATATAACACTTGATACAAAAATTGCTCTAACCCACTCCCACTACTACTATAAAAAAAATTGCTCCACTAATGTCGATAAGACAACTCCTCCAAAATAATATCAATATTGAAGCAACGTGTCAGTTTCAGCGAAATGTGATGTGGTACAGGACCCACACACATCAACCAACACACACAAAGCAAATCAACATGAAATAATTAAATAAACAAAATCAATGGCTATTACATGTGCACTGCAAAATATTTCTACCACGAAATCTAATTACAGAAGAAAAAATTAATTATGATATATTTCTTTAATCAGAAAAGTTATCAATCAAGTCCTGAAAGCGTCTCAGCAGTCGCAGAAAAGAACCGAGACAATAGTCGCCATATTGTGTGAGGTACCGTGGTGGGGAAGAGTTTGCACATCTTTAATTCTGACGAATTTTGCATGAGAACGAGACATACACTCGACCCCCTCCTTATCTACCAGATAATTAATTATGCGTATAATGGTAGCGGAAGGAAATGATGGTGGACCCTAATTGGTAAAAAATACGAGTGCACACTCACAATAATGTAATAAAAATCGTAATCTACTCAGAGAAAAAAAAGAGAATATCATAATAAACAAGATGAAATTGGATTCTGCATATATCTACGAAATGGTATGCGGATTAAAAATTACAATGAGATTTATTATACATCAGAACATAAAGGTACATTATTACCGACACAGCCGGCCGCGGTGGCCGAGCGGTTCCACGCGCTTCAGTCCGGAACTGCCACGGTCGCAGGTTCGAATCCTGCCTCGGGCATGGATGTGTGTAATGTCCTTAGGTTAGTTAGGTTTAAGTAGTTCTAAGTTCTAGGGGACTGATGACCTCTGATGTTAAGTCCCATAGAGCTCAGAGCCATTTGAACCATTTGATTATCAACACGAACAGTAGGTTAAAGGGTAGGGTATCATGAACTATTATGAAAATAGGTGTTGACTCGAGAACAAGGGGCTCCTAGTCTCTGTGATGCAATAGATTGACGATAAAGACTGGAGGTCCTAATGAATCAAATATTACTCTCCCGACTATATTGCAATATCGCGGTTAGTAGTGAGAGCTCAAATGGGATCACATGGAGAAACAAGCAAGGTGGACGTGTAGCAAAGTGAGCGAGCGCGCGTGCTGTTGAGGGTTTCAGTACACAAATGATAGGTCCTACAATGCCAAAGCCGCAAAATACTGTACCATACCGGAAATCTGCAGCACGTCGTCGGTAAGCAGCGTTCTGATGATGTAGGCGCCGACTTCTGCTGTGCAACTACTCTGGTTCCAACCCTGGCCTCGAAGGCTGTCCGAGAAATCTGCCAAAAAAAAGTGCAACTAAGTCGCAAGACCGTCGGACTCCGACGAAGATCAGATCCCGAATGCCCTGCGCCCGTGCAACGCAAGAGCGAAGCCAACATTGCTCAACTCCCTACTATGCTAGAAAACCACGAATCAGCATTCAGTGCTGATTCCAAAATCCCGCCAAACTGCCTCAGAACATCATTCGCGCCAATAGCGAACGTTCCTTCCAATTGCGAGCAGGGCTTTATGACGCCTATTAGCCTCAGTTTAAGTTGACCAATCATGCCTCTGCTACTCAGCTGCGGGCACTGAACTTGCCGTTTGACCAGCTACGAAAACAATGTACGTAGGCCACCGGCTATCCAGCTCCAGACAGTCGCGCCCAGCAGGGCACGGTCCGCAAGTATTCTCAGAATCATGACGACAATGCAGTCAGTCGGTGCCAGCAGTCTTCGTTCCGGACGCGCCGGAACGGTAAACACATAAATTGCGGCGAAACCCAGACGTCTCGCAGGTCTTTTCGCCCTGAATATAACAGGCGAAACTTGAGTGACGTCAGTTGTTCCGCTAGGCGCTTAAGCCTATTGATGTACCACCCTCTGAATATTCGCAGACGTGCAGCTCACAACCGGAAACGCAGTGCGCCACGTCCTCCGGTGCTCCCCTCGCGCAGGGCACCCACGGAAGCAACCCAACATGCACAGCAATCAAGTGAGAAGTATTTTGAGCTTTCAGTATTGATACTCTCATTACAATAACCTTATTTGGCCTTTTACCACCGTGCAAAGACATAAAACATTGATAAAATTGATGAAAATGAGAGGCGACATGCAAAAGAGGGCATGGGACCTCTCAATTGTTCTACTTAAATTCGTCAAAAAGTTATCTGTCCCAAGATTTTGTGAAGTTTTCATCTTGAAGAATATGTGGAACTCTAATGAATGTGGAATTCTAAATTTAGAAGTTGTGGGAGGACCTGGAACTCGCTGGGTGCCATATGTTATTTAATCATTTGGCGATTGCAGCCTCCATAAGAAACACGCCGTTCGCCGTTACTTAGCTGGTAACTACACATTTCAAAATTTTCAAAGTGTTCAGTACATACATCTGTGGCTGCCTATGTCACACATTCACCCTGACAGCTACAGGAAAGATATGAAAACGATAATTATGCACACGACTGCATCAGTTGGGCTTGAAGAGCGATGTCATATACTTTGATTTTAAATTGTCGATCATTGGTACTAAGCACAAATTACTCCCCACCAACAGAACTGGGCGAAGAAGGTTAAAGTACTGCACTGATAGGCTTAGAAACATAGAACGCAGTTCCAAATATTACTCTGTCAAACAGCAATCTACATCAGGAAAGTGGTAAAGTTGTGTATCTCACGATGCATATGACACTAATGATTTAAACTAACATTAAAAATGGGTAGTACCAGGTTACGCGTCACACCTGAATGTCAACACACTTAACACTGAAATAAGAAAAACCGAACTCGTGATAGGGTTTGCAATGGAAAATTCAATGGAATTGTAACAGCGTTTCTCTAAAGATCAAATTTTGCAAAACGATCAGAAAAAAATGTACTATTCAGAACATTCAGTGGATATATTACTGGTTAGCACAATTTGAGTCAAGTGCGGTATTGCAACTAATCCATTTCTCAACAACAAACTGATCACACCATCTTAAAATCGTGGAGACACCAAGTAACGTGATTTACCTCCCAATAACTGTTCAGACAGTAGACCATATCGAGTTGAGGATTCTCGACCAGAGCGACCATCTAGTGGATTTGTGTGGTGAAGAGATCACGATATGCCTGCATTTGAAGCAGGATGGGTGTATGTTATAAAACTGGCATACACACCCAGCAGGACTTCACTTTACAACAGAAACATAACGCGCTAAGGCCAAATAACCGTTATCCTTAAATTGCTACGCTTGAAACCATGCAGGAACAATGCTATCACTCAATATAACCACACCAGTCGAGTATGATGTACAAATCATCTGTCAGGAATACTTCTCACACAAAATGGTTCCAGTGGCTCTGAGCACTATCGGACTTAACCTCTATGGTCATAAGTCCCCTAGAACTTAGAACTACTTTAACCTAACTAACCTAAAGATGGCACACAACATCCAGCCATCACGAGGCAGAGAAAATCCCTGACCCCGCCGGGAATCGAACCCGGGAACCCGGGCGTGTGAAGCGAGAACGCTATCGCACGACCACGAGATGCGGGCTCTCACACAAACCTTTTGGATCAGCAGCATTCGAGAACAGTGATGAGATATGAATTGTGATCGAGCATCAGGATGCTGTGACCATTCCAAGCAGGTGTTTCCTGTATTTTGAAGGTAAATTACGAAAAAACATGGGAGATCAATGGCAGCATTTCATTTTACACATGTTGCATGTTGTTTCAGGAAATAAGATACGAGCTGAATAGTATAGAACTGACTGCAGTAGGAATGTAGATATAACATCACCTTTAAAAACATTCATTTCAGGATCAAAATTGGGATTGAACGGTTTAGAAAATGCAATAAGGTTTATAGATAATTTGCTAAAATGTGTATGGGTTACTTTGAGGATATGAGGAGAATTCTAGTTAATGTGAAGTAGGAACTTATATTAATAAGAAGTGGTCCATGTCCACAAAGTGCCAATGGAAAAGAGAACAAAATTGTGCACGAGAAATTAATTTGGAAGGTCTGTTGTCTCTGTAACCAATGAAACATGCTTGAAACTAAAAAAAAAAAAAACTTTAAATACCTTTGATCTCAGATTCAACTGGCCGGCCGGGGTGGCCGAGCGGTTCTAGGCGCTACAGTCTGGAACCGCGCGACCGTTACGGTCGCTGGTTCGAATCCTGCCTTGGACATGGATGTGTGTGATGTCCTTAGATTAGTTAGGTTTAAGTAATTCTAGTTTCTAGGGGACTGATGATCTCAGAAGTGAAGTCCCATAGTGCTTAGAGCCATTTGATTTTTTTGAGATTCAGCTGCCTTTAAATTTAAGATCATGGGAGCAGTTTGAATATCCTCTACTTCCAAACTCATCAATTATGGTCTATTAAGACATCATTTCAGTCAGAGACATGTCTATTTATCAACCTCACATTTAAAACCAATGCGAAAGCGAACCTCAAACATGATTAAAATGAATTCGACAGTTGTGGTTTAACAAACACAAACGTACAGAAAGATTGGTATTGGTCCAGTAATGTATACAGCCTGCTTTTTGCTATGTGTGTTAGGTTTATTCCTGCATCTTGTGAGAGCGAAGAGAGAGAGGGATGTCTGCTCAGTCCAAGGGACTTTGAGGAGTCCGCTCCAATTATCGTTATAGATTTCTCCAAAAGAATGAGTCTGTAAATGGCAGTCTTATTGACGTTCGTATTGAATCTGAAGCCTATGAAAACTTCCCAGAAAACACAGCAGCATTCGCAATAATACTACATGATTGGATCATCAACTACAGCCCACTTTCTGGAATCGTGCAAACACCTGTGTAAGTTAATAAATATAGCATAAAAACTAAACCATTTCATGATAACACCTCTAACTGCTAACATAGTAACTGATGAGCAAAGCTTTCCTGATTAACAACATTTCGTATTTCAAACTCTCTCTTCTTCATGAACGACGGAGAAGTTATCACAATATTTTTAACAATCGGGGCTCCTTGTAAACCATTCGGAGCCATCAACTGCCTCAAAATGCGTCGAAATGTGTCATGGTTGAGGATGTATTATCACAGTATGAGCAGGGAATAAGACGGAATGATTTCTGAATATCTAGCGACATTCCTCAGAAAATTTGATCATACAGGTTCAATTATGTGAAAGACAGTGACAAATGTTTATGGATACAGCATATTTACAAGAACGCCTCTGTTACCGATCTACATAAATATGAGTGTCCTCCATAGCATTACCTTATGCTGAAGGATTGGCGTGTTAGATCGTTAAAATCCCGAGGTGGTTGGAGGTCCATGTCCGTAATCCTGCAAATATTCTCAATTGGGGAGAAATCCAGCCATCTTGGTAGCAAAGATAGACTTTGGCAGACACGAAGATAAACAGTAGAAACACTCGCCGAAACATAAGTCCAGGATGCCTTGTCATGAAGGACAAGACGACTGGGTGTATGAGGGGCGTTTGAAAAGTCCGTGCAAAGTCCGAGAAATGGCACCAACGGCGCGTATCGAGGTCATGTTTAGTTAGTAGCAACTTTGGAAAGAATGGACACCATAATTCAGCTACATTGGTCTATTTATTTGTGTTTGCCATTCGTGTGAATCAAGGAAGTCGAGTGACTGCCAAAAAAATGGACGAAAAAGAATTTCGTGTTGTGATTAAATATTACTTTATGGAAAGCAAAACGCCTCAGGAGACTAAAGAGAAGTTTGATAAACATTACGGTGACTCTGAAACTTCGATTAGAACAGTTTATAAGTGGTTTTAAAATTTCCGGTGTGGCCATATGGGCACAAGTGATGCTGAACGTTCTGGACGCCCTGTGGAGGTGACGACTCCAGAAATCATTGATAAAATCCATGTTATGGTGACGGATGACAGAAGAATTAAGGTGCGTGAGATTGCTAGTGCTTTGGGCATCTCGAAAGAACGGGTACATAATATTTTGCATAAACATTTGAACATGAGAAAGCTATTTGCAAGATGGGTTCCGCGATTGCTCACGTTTGACCAAACATGGAATCGTATGAAGTGTTGTAAGGATGGTTTGTAGCTGTTCAGGAAGAAACCGCAGGACTTAAAGCGTTGTTTCGTCGCTGTGGATGAAACATGGATACATTACTATACTCCTGAGACCATGAGACCAAAGAACAAACTAAACAATGGGCTACCAAGGGAGAATCTGCACCAAAAAGAGCGAAGACTATTCCTTCGGCCGGAAACGTGATGGCGATTGTCTTTTGGAATTCGCAAGGGATAATCCTCATCGACTATCAGGAAAAGTGTAAAAATATTACAGGTGCATATTATTCATCGTTATTGGACCGTTTGAAAACCGAGCTGCAAGAAAAACGCCGGCGATTGGACCGCAAAAAAAGTCCTTTTCCATCAGGACAATGCACCAGCACACACCTCAGCAGTTGTGGTCGCAAAATTAATGGAAGTAGGATTCCAACTCGTTTCACATCCTCCCAATTCTCCAGATTTGACTCCCTTGGACTACTATTTGTTCCCCAATTTGAAGAAACGGCTGGTGGGACGAAGATTTTATTCAAACGAGGAGGTGACTGCAGCAATTAATAGCTATTTTGCAGATTTGGACAGTTTCTATTATTTGGAAGGGATCAACAAATTAGAACAGTGTGGATGAAGTGTATAAGTCTAAAAGGAGACTGTGTTTGAAAATAAGAAAGGTTTACCCCAAACATGTAAGTAGTTTTTATTTGTGCATGGACTATTCAAGCGCCGCTCATAGAATGTCGTCGATGTACCGTTATGCTATAGGACCCGTCGCAGATGACACACAAAGAGCTCCTGCTATGGAAAGAAAATGCAACCCAGGCCATCATTCCTGTCTATCAATCTGCATGGCAGCTGATAGTCAAGTTGGTATCCCACCACTATCTGGGACGTCTCCAGACGCATCTTAGCTGGTCGTCATAGTTCATTTTGGAATGGGAATCGTCACTGAACAAAATTCTACTCCACTCAGCTAGATTATAGGCGAAAGACTTGCCTGAAGACCCCAGACAATGGTGGAATACCAACCACACTGTCTCCTACCACGCAGCGATGGTGTGGGGTGCCATTTCTTTTCACAGTAGGACCCCTTTGGTTCCTGCAGCACCTGTACTGCACAGCGGTACGTCTACAATATTCTAAGGCCCGTTTTGTTGCCCTTCATAGCAATCCATCTTGGGCTTGCATTTCAGCAAGGTAATGCCTGCTCACTTATGGCGAGAGTCCCTACTGACTGTCTTCATGCTTGTTGAAGTTGTTGTGGTCTTCAGTCCTGAGACTGGTTAGATGCAGCTCTCCATGCTACTCTATCCTATGCAAGCTTGTACATCTCCCAGCACCTACTGCAGCCTATATACTTCTCCAATACTAAATTGGTGATCCCTTGATCCTTCAGAACATGTCCTACCAACCGATCCCTTCTTCTAGTCAAGCTGTGCTACAAATTCCTCCCCAATTCTATTCAATACCTCTTCATTAGTTATGTGATCTACCCGTCTAATCTTCAGCATTCTTCTGTAGCACCACATTTCGAAAGCGTCTATTGTCTTCTTGTCCAAACTATTTATCGTCCAAGATTCACTTGCATACATGGCTACACTCCATGCAAATACTTTCAGAAACGACTTCATGACACTTAAAACTATACTCGATGTTAACAAATTTCTCTTCTTCAGAAACGCTTTCCTTGCCATTGCCAGTCTACATTTTATATCCTCTCTACTTCGACTATCATCAGTTATTATGATCCCCAAATTGCAAAACTCCTTTACTACTTTAAGTGTCCCATTTCATAATCTAATTCCCTCAGCATCACCCGATTTAATTCGACTACATTCCATTATCCCCGTTTTGCTTTGGTTGATGTTTATCTTATATCCTGCTTCCAAGACACTGTCCATTCCGTTCAACTGCTCTTCCAAGTCCTTTACTGTCTCTGACATAATTACAATGTCATCGGCGAACCTCAAAGTTTTTATTTCTTCTCCATGGATTTTAAGTCGTACTCCAAATTTTTCTATTGTTTCCTTTACTGCTTGCTCAATATACAGATAGAATAACATCGGGGAGAGGCTACAACCCTGCCTCACTCCCTTCCCAACCACTGCTTCTCTTTCATGCCTCTCGACTCTTATAATTGCCATCTGGTTTCTGTACAAATTGTAAATAGCCTTTCACTCTCTGTATTTTACCCCTGCCACCTTTAGAACTCGAAAGAGAGTATTCCAGCCAAAAGCTTTCTCTAAGTCTACAAATGCTAGGAACGTAGGTTTGCCTTTCCTTAATCTTTCTTCTGAGATGAGTCGTAAGGTCAGTATTGCCTCACGTGTTCCAATATTTCTACGGAATCCAAACTGATGTTCCCCGAAGTCGGCTTCTACCAGATTTTCCATTTGTCTGTAAAGAATTCGTGTTAGTATTTTGCATCCGTGACTTATTAAACTGATAGATCGGTAATTTTCACATTGTCAACACCTTCTTTCTTTGGGATTGTAATAATTATATTCTTCTTTAAGCCTGATGGTACTTCGCCGGTCTCTTACATGGTATAGTTTTGTCACGACTGGCTCTCCCAAGGCCGTCAGTAGTGTTAATGTAATGTTGTCTACTTCCGGGGCCTTGTTTCGATTCAGGTCTTGCAGTGCTCTGTCAGACTCTTCACGCAGTATCGTATCTCCCATTTCATCTTCATCTACATCCTCTTCCATTTCCATAATATTGTCCTCAAGAACATCGCCCTTGTATAGACCCTCTATATACTCCTTCCACCTTTCTGCTTTCCCTTCTTTGCTTAGAACTGGGTTTCCCTCTGAGCTCTTCATATTCATACAAGTGGTTCTATTTTCTCCAAAGGTCTTTTTAATTTCCCTGTAAGCATTATCCAGCTTACCCCTGGAGAGAGAAGCCTCTATATCCTTACATTTGTCCTCCAGCCATCCCTACTTAGCCATTTTGCACTTCATGTCGATCTCATTTTTGAGACGTTTGTATTCCTTTCTGCCTGCTTCATTTACTGCATTTTTATATTTTCTCCTTCCATCAATTAAATTCTACATTTCTTCTGTTACCCAAGGATTTTTATCAGCCCTTGTCTTTATACCTACTTGATCCTCTGCTGCATTCACTACTTCGTCCCTCAAAGCTACCCATTCTCCTACTACTATATTTCTTTCTCCTGTTCCTGTCAATTGTTCCCTTATGCTCTCCCTGGAACTCTGTACAACCTCTGGTTTAGTCAGTTTATCCAGGTCCCATCTCCTTAAATTCCCACCTTTTTGCAGTTTCTTCAGTTTTAATCCACAGTTCATAACCAATAGATTGTGGTCAGAGTCCACATCTGCCCCTGGAAATGTCTTACAATTTAAAATCTGGTTCCTAAATCTCTGTCTTACCAATATATAATATATCTGAAACCTGTCAGTATCTCCAGGGTTCTTCCATGTATACAACCTTCTTTCACGATTCTTGAAGTGTTAGCTCTGTGCAAAATTCTACCAGGCGGCTTCCTCTTTCATTTATTACCCCCAATCCATATTCACCTACTACGTTTCCTTCTCTTCCTTTTCCTACTATCTATTTCCAGTCACCCATGACTATTAAATTTTCGTCTCCCTTCACTACCTGAATAATTTCTTTTATCTCATCATACATTTCTTCAATTTCTTCGTCATCTGCGGAGCTAGTTGGCATATAAACTTAAACTATTGTAGAAGGCGTGGGCTTCGTGTATATCTTGGCCACAATAATACGTTCACTATGCTGTTTGTAGTAGCTTACCCGCTCTCCTATTTTTTATTCATGATTAAACCTACTCCTGCATTACTCCTATTTGATTTTGTATTTATAGCCCTGTATTCACCTGACCAAAAGTCTTGTTCTTCCTGCCACCGAACTTCACTAATTCCCGCTATCCAATTCCCCGTTTTTAATTTTCTAACCTACCTACCCGAATAAGGGATCTGACATTCTACGCTCCGATCAGTAGAACGCCAGTTTTCTTTCTCCTGATAACGGCGACTCCTTGAGTAGTCCCCGCCCGGAGATCCGAATGGGGGACTATTTTACCTTCGGAATATTTTACCCAAGAGGACGCCATCATCATTTAACCATACAGTAAAGCTGCATGCATTCGGGAAAAATGACGGTTGTAGTTTTCCCTTGCTATGAGCCGTTCGCAGCACCAGCACAGCAAGGCCGTTTTGGATAGTGTTACAAGGCCAGATCAGTCAATCATCCAGACTGTTGCCCCTGCAACTACTGAAAAGGCTGCTGCCCCTCTTCAGGGACCACACGTTTGTCTGAGCTCTCAACAGATACCCCTCCGTTGTGGTTGCACCTGCGGCACGGCTATCTGTATCGCTGAGGCACGCAAGCCTCCCCAACAACGGCAAGGTCCATGGTTCATGGGGGTATCGTACGACTACAGATCAATGAGCCACATCTGGAATCGATGAAATCACAAAATATCTGGATGTAACGTTTTGTAGGGATATGGAATGATGGCATAGGCTCAGTCATAGGTAAAGCAAGTGGCAGACTTCGATTTATTGGTAGAATACTGAGGAAAGGCAGTCAGTCTACAAAAGAGATTGCTTACAGATAACTCGTGTGGCCCATTCTATAATATTGCTATGTGTCTGGGACCTGTACTAAATAGGACGAACATGGGATTTGAAAATATACAGAGAAGTGGAGCATGAACGGTCACATATTTGTTTTATCCATGGGGTAGTGTCATAGAGATGCACAAGAAACTAAGCTGCAGATTTCTGAAGACATACGTAAACTATCCCGAGAAAACCTACTTACGGAGTTTCAAAAACTGGATTTAAATGGTTTCAGTAGAAATATGCTACAAGCCCCTACAAACCTCTCATAGAAGGATCGGGAGAAGCTAAATTAATTTCAGAAGCATAGAGACATTTAAACAATCATTCTTCTTGTTCTCCATACGTAATGGACCAGGAAGAAACACTAATAACTCGTACGATGGGACGTACGCTCTGCCATGGACTTCACTGTGATTTTACGGAGTACAGATGTGGATGTAGACGCAAACGAAATGTACACTCCTGGAAATTGAAATAAGAACACCGTGAATTCATTGTCCCAGGAAGGGGAAACTTTATTGACACATTCCTGGGGTCAGATACATCACATGATCACACTGACAGAACCACAAGCTCATAGACACAGGCAACAGAGCATGCACAATGTCGGCACTAGTACAGTGTATATCCACCTTTCGCACCAATGCAGGCTGCTATTCTCCCATGGAGACGATCGTAGAGATGCTGGATGTAGTCCTGTGGAACGGCTTGCCATGCCATTCCCACCTGGCGCCTCAGTTGGACCAGCGTTCGTGCTGGACGTGCAGACCGCGTGAGACGACGCTTCATCCAGTCCCAAACATGCTCAATGGGGGACAGATCCGGAGATCTTGCTGGCCAGGGTACTTGACTTACACCTTCTAGAGCACGTTGGGTGGCACGGGATACATGCATTGTCCTGTTGGAACAGCAAGTTCCCTTGCCGGTCTAGGAATGGTAGAACGATGGGTTCGATGACGGTTTGGATGTACCGTGCACTATTCAGTGTCCCCTCGACGATCACCAGAGGTGTACGGCCAGTGTAGGAGATCGCTCCCCACACCATGATGCCGGGTGTTGGCCCTGTGTGCCTCGGTCGTATGCAGTCCTGATTGTGGCGCTCACCTGCACGGCGCCAAACACGCATACGACCATCATTGGCACCAAGGCAGAAGCGACTCTCATCGCTGAAGACAACACGTCTCCATTCGTCCCTCCATTCACGCCTGTCGCGACACCACTGGAGGCGGGCTGCACGATGTTGGGGCGTGAGCGGAAGACGGCCTAACGATTTGCGGGACCGTAGCCCAGCTTCATGGAGACGGTTGCGAATGGTCCTCGCCGATACCCCAGGAGCAACAGTGTCGCTAATTTGCTGGGAAGTGGCGGTGCGGTCCCCTACGGCACTGCGTAGGATCCTACGGTCTTGGCGTTCATCCGTGCGTCGCTGCGGTCCGGTCCCAGGTCGACGGGCACGTGCACCTTTCGCCGACCACTGGCGACAACATCGATGTACTGTGGAGACCTCACGCCCCACGTGTTGAGCAATTCGGCGGTACGTCCACCCGGCCTCCCGCATGCCCACTATAAGCCCTCGCTCAAAGTCCGTCAACTGCACATACGGTTCACGTCCACGCTGTCGCGGCATGCTACCAGTGTTGAAGACTGCGATGGAGCTCCGTATGCCACGGCAAACTGGCTGACACTGACGGCGGCGTTGCACAAATGCTGCGCAGCTAGCGCCATTCGACGGCCAACACCGCGGTTCCTGGTGTGTCTGCTGTGCCGCGCGTGTGATCATTGCTTGTACAGCCCTCTCGCAGTGTCCGGAGGAAGTATGGTGGGTCTGACACACCGGTGTCAATTTGTTCTTTTTTCCATTTCCAGGAGTGTATTGTGGCACTAGTACAGGAACGTTCGCATTGTTTTTTATCGTAGCTTCAGTTGCTTTCAAGTGCATAGGAAGAAGTTCATTTTTCTCACAGTTAAGTGTGTTTTGCACAAATTTCACACAACATACTTCACACAAACTGCATACTTTTATCATTGGGAAGCTTACTGTTAAATACTATTCGCAATAAATACACAAATAATTAGTATGAAGCTCGGAGGTTCTCACCTTCAGAGAAAGAAAGGGCAGCGATATTTTCCAAAATTGTGATTAATGTACCAACTGAAGACATAAAGAGTTGTCGCTTTAATAATTCTTGTGCGAGAATAAATACTACAGTCCCAACGATTAGCAGTATTTACAGTCTCTTTACGGCTTCAGAAGAGTGTTATGGTAATACGTACTACATTTATTATTCTGGTGTACAAAGCAAGTCACTTCAACGACTATTTCAGATGCAAGCTTCGTTCCACGGGAGGCCCACCTTCTTGCCCAGACTCGATACGATTACAAAATTCGAAGTACATCACCAACGGCGAACCTGGGCACGTAGGCCTACACGTCATAGTGACGTCACATTGAGTGTAACACTGAAAATGCAGATAAGTTCCTTGTGCACCATGAGCAATTTTTCGCCCTTTAACATCCGTTGATAACTTGTACTGTACTTCTAATTCTGATTCTGTAAGCATTGTTACAAAAACTTTACTGGATGTAATAGTGAATTTATTTGTGAATGTATACAATTTATTGTAATTATAATGTAAATATTTTAAATTGCTGGGTAATAGCCAGTGACACTTAATTTAAATGTATCGATAGCAACGACGACATGGCAGTAGCTGCACCGTTGTTTATCTTTGCATATGGGAGAGTCTGTGTCGCGCTGCGAGCAGAGAGGAAGCAGAGCAGCATTGAGTCATGCAAGAGTGCGGGAGCGTTTGTTGGGCGCTCCCGCAGACGTCGCGTGTGCAGCAATGATCGCGCCAGTGCAGGCACCTGTTTCTTTAGCCCGCCAGTATTGAGAACACGGTAGGAGCGAACAGGCGCAGGTATAATACTCCGCCTGCCCGTGCACAGAAATATACGCATTTTAGACAGTTGAGCGGTTACGTCGGTCAGTGGAACAACATATCGAACAAGCACTACAGGGTGAAAAGAGAGGAGACATGTCGCCTTCGGAATTTTGGCGCCACCTGCTAAGTTTAGTCGACGACACCGAGTTGCCAGATACGACACTGCAACATGTATGGCGCATACAGTTACCAGAGGCAGTTAGAATGGCTGTAGTGCTTTCCGACGCTCGCGGTATTTCCTCCTTGCTCTCACCAGCCGACAGGGTCTATGCCTCGTTAGATGCAGGGCATACGTCGTCTGTGACTTTCGAACGCAGCAGACGTTCAGGAAGCTGCAGCAATACAAAGACGCCAACAAACGGACGTTACTCAACAACTGGACGAGCTAAGAAATCACATTGACGACTTGCAGCGACAGATATCGACGTCGCTGGGAGGCAAAGCAGCCGCATACAAGAAGAGCAAGGAAGATGGCGACGTGTGTAAGGAATGTATCTGCTGGTACCACCGTCGCTTCGGAAACAGGGCGACGCGATGCACATCACCATGCACTCACCCAAATGGCGACAACGGCCTGCGATGGGCGCCGCCGGTTACGAGTTGGAGCACCAGCGCCTACCACTGAGAGGTGAGAGCGTTGACAGAAAACTACTGGTGAGTAACCGTTCTTCTTTGCCTTCGCTGCCCATCGACTTTTTGTCACAGGCGTTAAATCCGTTCACGCTTATCTAATCGACTAAGGCTCTAACGTCAGTACATTGCCAGTTAGAAGTTGCGATGTGAAGCTTCCTCCATCTCAATCAAAGCTCACAGCAGCAAATCAGACTTCAATAACGACTTCTTGGGGTACTCAGTGACAGCAGCCGGTATCAGCCCACTACAAGATAAAATTGTCATTATGGAAGAGATGGCTCGCCCCGTTGATTGTCATCATCTACGCCGGTTCCTTGGAGCAGTTAATTTCTACAGACAACTTATGCCTAATGCGGCTGCCATCCAGGCACCTTTGACGTCAGTACTAGCTGGCAAAGACGAAGTGAGCAAACGACCTTTGCAGTGGACACCAGAGATGTTGATGGCAATCGCTAAGACCAAGGCATGTCTACGTCAGGCAACCCGGTTCCTCAGGCCCGACTGGCAACTGTTGTGGATGCTAGCCAGAAAGCCATCGGCGCAGCTCTCACATTTTCGGCCACAGGTGGAAGCCAGGCCATTCACGGTTTTCAAAGACCACAAGCCGATTACCTTTGCCTTCAGTGGGAACAAGGATGGCTGCTCACCAAGACAGTTTAGCCACCTTGAATTCATCGCCCAATTCACGACAGACCTGCAGCATATAAAAGGAGCTGAGAAAGTCGTAGCGGATTTCCTGTCTCGGTTGGAATCAAACTCTCAGGCTATTGACTACAAGAAGCTAGCTGCTGCCTAAGAGACTCCATTAACTCGCCGAATTCCGTTGCGACAGTACATCCGGGTTACGTCTGCGGCAAATAGCTTACACTACAGCCCATTGAAATTGCTACACCACGAAGATGAAGTGCTACAGACACGAAATTTAACCGACAGGAAGAAGGTGCTTTGATATGCAAATGACTAGCTTTTCAGAGCATTCACTCAAGGTTGCGCCGGTGGCGACACCTAAAACGTGCTACATGAGGAAAGTTTCCAACCCATTTCTCATACACAAATAGCAGTTGACCGGCGCTGCCTGGTGAAACATCGTTGTGATGCCTCATATCATCACGTTTCCGACTTTGATAAATGTCGGATTGTAGCCTATCACGATTGCGGTTTATCGTATCGCGACATTGCTGCTTGCGTTGGTCGAGACCCAATGACTGTTAACAGAATATGGAATCGGTTGGTTCAGGAGAGTAATACGGAACGCCGTGCTGGATCCCAACGGCCTCGTATCACTAACAGTCGAGATGACAGGCATCTTATCCGCATGGCTGTAACGGATCGTGCAGCCACGTCTCGATCCCTGAGTCAACAGAGGGGGACGTTTGCAAGACAACAACCATCTGCACCAACAGTTCGACGACGTTTGCAGCAGCATGGACTATCAGCTCGGAGACCATGGTTGTGGTTACCCTTGACGCTGCATCACAGACAGGAGCGCCTGCGATGGTGTACTCAACGACGAACCTGGGTGCACGAATGGCAAAACCTCATTTTTTCGGATGAATTCAGGTTCTGTTTACAGCATCATGGTGGTCGTATCCGTGTTTGGCGACATCGCGGTGAACGCACATTGGAAGCGTGCATTCGTCATAGCCATAGTGGCGTATCGTTCGGCGTGATGGTATGGGGTGCCATTGGTTAGACGTCTCGGTCACCTCTTGTCCGCACTGACGGTACTTTGAACAGTAGACGCTACATTTTAGATGTGTTACGACCCGTGGCTCTACCCTTCATTCGATCCCTGCGAAACCCTACGTTTCAGCAGGATAATGCACGACCGCATGTTGCAGGTCCTGTACGGGCCTTTCTGGATACAGAAAATGTTCGACTGCTGCCGTGGCCAGTACATTTTCCAGATCTCTCACGAATTGAAAACGACTGGTCAATGGTGCCCGAGCAACTGGCTCGTTACAATACGCCAGTCACTACTCTTGATGAACTGTGGTATCGGGTTGAAGCTGCATGGGCAGCTGTACCTGTACACGCCATCCAAGCTCTGCTTGACTCAATGCCCAGGCGTATCAAGGCCGTTATTACGGTCAGAGGTGGTTGTTCTGGGTACTGATTTCTCAATATCTATGCACCCAAATTGCATGAAAATGTAATCTCATGTCAGTTCTAGTATAATATATTTGTCCAATGAATACCCGTTTATCATCTGCATTTCTTCTTGGTGTAGCAATTTTCATGGCCAGTAGTGTACAACCTGCTGATGAACGTTTGCGGATTTGGTGCGATGTATCACGGGGAAAACTGAGACCTTTTGTACCTAAGAAATTGCGACGGCAATTATTTGACAGCATCAATGGACTGGCTCATCCGGGGATAAACGGCAGCGTCAAACTGATGACGGACAGTTTTATATGGCCCGACATAAAGAAGGAATGCCGTAGCTGGGCAAAAACGTGCTAAGATTGTCAGAGGGTCAAGGTTGGACGACACGTGCACAAAGCGATAAGAAACTTCCTACTTACGTCGCAACATATCACACATGTGCATCTGGACACAGTGGGACGTACTGCCGTCGAAAGGATACCGTTACCTCCTCACTGCAGCGGACCGCTTCACCAGATGGGCAGAGGAGGTTCCATCATCGGAAATTTCCGCGGAAACGGTGGCACGGATATTTCTTTCGTCATGGATCGCAAGGACAATCTGCTTTACTTTCTGATTTTTATTAGTAGTCTTTGTATTGACTTATGTTTTATACTTGATTGGTGTTCGAGCTTTAGTAAATAAAATGTCACCAAAGATCAAGGGGCGTCAATTCGAATCGACGCTGTTCTCAGAATTGGCCAACCTCTACGGTTTCCACCATCATCGTACCACGGCTTACCACCCAACAAGAAATGGAATGGCACAGAACGTTAAAAGCCGCTTTAATGTGCCACACGCAGTCTTGGTTCAAATGGCTCTGAGCACTATGGGACTCAACTGCTGTGGTCATTAGTCCCCTAGAACTTAGAACTACTTAAACCTAACTAACCTAAGCACATCACATACACCCATGCCCGAGGCAGGATTCGAACCTGCGACCGTAGCAGTCGCACGGTTCCGGACACACGCAATCTTGGTCGTCAGCATTGCCACTGGTTTTGTTGGGCCTTCATACAGCATTAAACGCAGATTTAGGTGCATCAACTGCAGAATTGTTTTATGGCGAACCCTTAAGACTGCCCGCAGAATTATTTACCGATCAAACCGGGGTACGACAGACCGAACTGCCTTATGTACTGCAAACGGTGCGCGAGCATATGGCCGGACATCGCCCATCCACTGTCGCGAGACATGGGGCGGTAAGTACATTCGAGCACAAAGAATGTACACATGTGATGCTACGGACAGACGCTGTAAACTCACCTCTGCAGCGCCCATAGTCTGGGCCTTACAGAGCCCTCTCCCGGGATAGATCAAAATGGGAAGACCCAAGTGGTATCGTCAAACCCCTGGGGTGGGGGAGGGGGTGGCGGGAGGGGGGGGGGGCTGTGTGGGAGTCGTCAGAGGAGCATCCGTGAATGCACAATGAAACGCAGCATTATTCTGTGGCGACGAGCGCAAGGACAATCTGCTTTACTTTCTGATTTTTATTAGTAGTCTTTGTATTGACTTATGTTTTATAGTTGATTGGTGTTCGAGCTTTAGTAAATAAAAAGTTATCGCTTGACTACTACATTGTATCTCTTCAACAGACGGAGATAAGCTGTATTTGACCAAAAAGCTATAATTCCAAACATCTACACAAATGATTTAAAATTGCCACCAGCGACAAAAACGGTACACAATATCTACCTATAAACAACACATCCATTTTTTTCTTTATACGATTATGACGCTTCGCCACAGAACATAATCGATTTATGAGCTACGATTAAAATATCAACGTCTAAAATATGACGTTGTAGCCGCTCGCTATTATCCGAAATAACTGGATTAGTAGATTCGTGTGGAATCCAAAAATCAAATCTTTATTATTACTCTGATAGACACTAAACTACGGCAATCAGCAAATTACAAACAATGGCGCTGAACTTCTCAGCCATCCGATCTCTCGTCTCTGCGCTATTGTCACTGTTATACGTCGCCACAGTAGCTCCCACCCCACTATTTTCGAATGTGGGGCACGCGGGTACCATTGTGTGGCGACTCTCTGGAGAATGTGGCTGCTGTTTCTTCTCTTTCGACTGCAAAAATCTTCTTCCGGAGCCTTGGCGCCTGGAATTTCTAGACACGTAGGATAAATGCGAAGTTCAGCTCGGTAGAACACTTCTCTGGGCTGTTCTGTTACTGATCGAGGTGTCTTCTCTGCTGTTCCCGTGGCTGCAGTTGACTGGCTGCCGAGGCGTCTGGAGAGTAGGGGAGCCGAATTGCGACTTTTCTTCCTGCCCGCGATTTGTATTCCACCTGGACTGCGTGTTCAACTGGCTGCTCGTCCTTCTCCTTCTGACAAGTCTGTAAACTACTTTTCTCCTCGCTCGTAAAGACCACTGTATTGTCAGGCGTTAATGTCTCTCCACCGTGTCGATTGTTTATGGTTTCGAGTGTTGTAGGCTGCACTGTGTCCTGTGCCACATACACTGGTTTTAGTCTCTCAATAGATACTGTCGTGGCCTTTCCTTCGTGCTCTATGACAAAAGCAAGTGTCTCACGCTTCAAGACTCAGTATGGTCCCACATATGGCGGGCGCAATGCATCTACTTGTAATCATACATGTGAACGTTGATGGAGATCTTTATGAATAAATACAGGTTTTGTACCGTGACGCAGAGGAACCTATGGACGAAGTTTTTGCATTGAACGTTGTAACTTTTGTGAGAAGTCTTGTGACATGCTAGCTGAAGGGATCATTGTATTTCGTTGCTCTATTAAATCGGCGGGAATACGAATTTGCTGGCCAAGAACCAATTTGCTTGGTACTGGGCCGATATCTGTTTTAACGGCTGTTCGTAACCCAAGCATACTACCGGCAAAGCTTCGGTCCATTTCTCCTGGTGTCACATGAGTGCAGCTTTAAGAGTTCTGTGGAGTCTTTCCACACTACCATTCTGGTAGGATGAAAGCTTGTAGTCCGTAAATGGGAAATTCCACATAATCTAGTATGCTCTAAAAAAAGTTCACACTCAAAGCAACGACCCCGGTCAGTTGTCACCATTGTTGAGGCTCCAAATCGTAGCAGCCGTCTCTGCCGAGATCTCCGTAATCGGTACAGCTTCTGTCCAACGTGTAGAGTGGTAAATCATTGTAAATAGGTACCTATATCCTTCTAACAAGAGTAATGGTCCCACGGGAGCCTAATACCTTCTGTTGTTACCTCGTCCCACAGAAATTTGCTCTTCCTTTTTCCTGCTATACATTTATCAGGGTTTAAAAGGACGTCAAATTTTTGTAAACGATCGCACAATTGTCGTAAATGTTTCTTGTGTTTTTCCTCGTCTCGTGAAAACACCAAAATATCATCAATGTAGGCGAAACAAAATTTTAATCCACGGAAGACCTCATCTATGAATCGCTGCCATGTTTGCGGAGCATTTCATAACCCAAATGACATAAGTTGAAATTCAGATAACCCGAAAGGTGTTATAACCGCTGTTTTTAGAATATCACAGGGACCCATTGGGATCTGGGTGTGCACCTTATAATAATCTATGGCACTGGATACTGTTATCCCCTACAAAATACCCGTAACGTTTCGAATGTAAGGGATTGCGTGACAACCTGGGACTGTCCTGACGTTTAACGTCCTGAAATCACCATAAAGTCTATAGATACCAACTTTCCTACTCTCCAGATGTAGATGTGATACCCATGGGCTGTCGAAAGGACGTACAGTCCCCCTGTCTAACCATATATTGAAGTGTTGTTTGGCAGCTGCGTACTTCTCTGGTGCTGGCATGGCGGGGCCAAGCGTAGACCAGCGGACCAGGTACAGTTCTGATATAGAACGTCGTTGAATGCTGACTCTGCTTCCTCCGTTCGTCGGGGTAGTCGTGCATTATCATTCGAAATGGGCGATCATCCTTAGCTGCGATTGTTGTTGTTTGAAATTCCACCAGTTTGATGGCAGGAATCTTGTGATAAATTGCTAGTAATTAGTTGTTGAATATGTATATCAATTAGTAACTTGAAATGTTCTAGGACGTCTGTCACCGAGATAGGGTGGGAGACTGCAGCCACGACGGAATTCCATGTTCCCTGAGTGTCTGGACTGACGTTCGAGTTGCTCCGAACATCCATATCGTTGTCTCATTTGTTGCTTTCAACGTAAACATTTGCTTGGGTTGCATCATTGGAATGCACTGTTGTGGCAGGATGCTAATATTTGATCCGCTTTCGACAAGGTATTCTTTCCCATTCAAAGCTCTCTTGACAAAAATAAGCCTGTCCTTGTTTTTCCTGATTTGTTGATTAGCGATTCGTGCTACAGTCACGTTGTCTTGCTCCTATCTCTCGTTGAGGGTTGTGGGGCGATAAAATCGTTACTGGCGGTCGATAATGCCCCTTATCTGCTGGCTCAAAATGGCTCTGAGCACTATGCGACTTAACTTTTGAGGTCATCAGTCGCCTAGAACTTAGAACTAATTAAACCTAACTAACCTAAGGACATCACACACATCCATGCTCGAGGCAGGATTCGAACCTGCGACCGTAGCGGTCGCCCGGCTCCAGACTGTAGAGCCTAGAACCGCACGGCCACTCCGGCCGGCCCTTATCAGCTGCTCTTGGCATTTCGGTACCCGCATCGTCGTTCATGCTTCATAGCCCGTGAACCAAATGTGCTGTTATACCACCAACACACTAACAAACTTTTCTTTCTCGAACGTGGCCTGTGGTCGTAACGTTGAGTAAACCATGTCTCCTATGGAAGCCGACTAGCGGTGAGCCGTGCGGGATTAGCCGAGCGTTCTAGGGGCTGCAGTCACGGACTGTGCGGCTGGTCCCAGCGGAGGTTCGAGTCCTCCCTCGGGCATGGGTGTGTGTGTTTGTCCTTAGGATAATTATAATTTAGGTTGAGTAATATGTAAGCTTAGGGACGGATGACCTTAGCAGTTAAATCCCATAAGATTTCACACACATTTTTGAACTAGCGTTGAGTTCATCTTCCAGTATCGTAAAGCGGCGCTGCAGGCCTCTTAAGGCACCACACAGTTTGTCGTCTCCTTTTTTGGTCTCTACAAGCGCGGCTTCCAACTACATCTCTTCTATGTTGTCCTCTTGAGGTCTGTCCTCCGATTCCCCTTAACTACGGCACGTTTCCTTGATATTGTAGTCGCTCGTGAGAAATGGGAAATCAAGTCCGCTTTGTCCCCCAATTCTGATAGCGACACGCTATCGACCACTGACCGTACTAATCCAATATCTGTTTGAAAACGGTTGAGCCAAATAGTACGTGATGTTTCGTCCGAAAATAGACTAAGCTAGCTACCATAGGGCAAAGCGTGGCAGTGCTCGAAGCCCCCCAATCTCAAGGGGCTCCCCGACCTCCACGAACGACGTTCGAGAAAGTTATATAATATCTAATTTGTATCAAGAATATTCGACTTTTAATTTTTGGACCTTGGCCAGCAAACTTCGAATGGCACGAACTGAAATCACGAATTTTAAAACCCTCGTCACCAGTTCAAAGACCTCGTCGTTACTGCTGTGGAGGCCGAGTTGCCACTGTTATTACGGTAGGCCGAGTTTGTGAGCTCGTGAAACGACTTCTGGTGCAATACTCTCCCTGCCACTACTACACAGCTATGCCTCACGGCCAGCTAACAGGGTCGGAGAACGAAGGTTCTGCGGCACTCCAATAAATTAGCAACAAAGTCACAAAAACGAGTTAAAAGGTTTACTTATCTTTGTGGCTAGCTGAAGTCTGCAACACTGCATGTAATGTAACACAAAAAAGACCCTCAACGGGTAAGTGCAAATAATCGTAGGTAAACTTCAGAGTACAAAGCAAAAGAATTTTACAACAACTGTGTGTTCACTTCTAATACATCACTAAACGACTTCCCTATCTAAGTCAGCCATTGACGAGTATCTGTTACCAAGTGGGTGATGTGGTGTCGCCGCCAGACACCACACTTGCTAGGTGGTAGCCTTTAAATCGGCCGCGGTCAGTTAGCATACGTCGGACCCGCGTGTCGCCACTATCAGTGATTACAGACCGAGCGCCGCCACACGACAGGTCTAGTCTAGAGAGAGATTCCCTAGCACTCGCCCCAGTTGTACAGCCGACTTTGCTAGCGATGGTTCACTGTCTACATACGCTCACATTTGCAGAGACGACAGTTTAGCATAGCCTTCAGCTACGTCATTTGTTACGACCTAGCAAGGCGCCATATTCAGTTACTATTCAGAACTGATAATATTGTGACTCATGTACCGTCAAGAGCGACGTTCATCATTGATGGATTAAAGTTAAGTATGAAACTAATTCCGTCCGCTTTCTGAATTCTAATTCCTTCTCATGTTCCAGACCTCACGTCAGTATAGTCCTTCCGTCCTCACGCCAGCCTGCGTGAACTAAAACGCGTGCATTTCGGCCTCCTCTAGTAACACGGTGTTGGCCCTTCTGCTAACACAACAGGTGAGAGCTGCTCTTCTAACTTTCGTGCAGTCTTCTGTCCATTGTAGTCCAGTCATTGGCGGATTGCACTCAGTCAGCAATTCGACCAGGCGAAATCGATACCTTCATCGTCAACTCCGCCCGTGTCGCTGGTGGAATTCCGACAAGTGGCAAGTCTCTGTGTCACTGGCACCAGCTCGCATCTTTGCGTCTGTGGTGCTTTTGTCCTGGCTGTGAATGGTTCGAACAACACAGCAACAAAAATTACTTCCACCTCCAGAACATAGATATAACAAGGTATACTGCTTATCCGCTAAGAAGCCGGGCCGATGTGGCCGTGCGGTTCTAGGCGCTTCAGTCTGGAACCGCGTGACCGCTACGGTCGCAGTTTCGAATCCTGCCTCGGGCATGGATGTGTGTTATGTCCTTAGGTTAGTTAGGTTTAAGTAGTTCTAAGTTCTAGGGGACTGGTGATCACAGATGTTAAGTCCCATAGTGCTCAGAGCCATTTGGACCATTTATCCGCTAAGACCTTGACCCTGCCGCCGTTCAGGTCTTGTCGGTTGAAGTCGGGGCTATTGTGGCTGCCAATATTCGCAAACTAACAGTGAGTGGCGCTGAATCACTAGCAGCGTGTCTGACAATACAGTGTGTGACTACATTTGAATATGAAATCTCTACAATGTATTATTACGGAACACTGTTGCTGCCGCGCGGAACTGCAGCCCTGCAAAGTACCGATTTTATCTCGTCTGCCAAGGCCTTGCTTGCTCCGCACCATCCCAGAATTCTCCTTAGCAACGAGCGGCTACGTTATAGTGGATAAGCAATGATACATCATTAAGAATGGTAATTCATCTGCCACTAAGCAAATGATCCGTAATCATAGAGGCCCGATAAAGTGTTGTAACCAACTGCACACTGACTTTCATAAAATAAGAAGAGAACATGTGGATCTTGGTCTTGGATGATTGTGTTTTGTTTTAGTGATCGCCTCGTCATCAGTGCAGCAAATAATACGTCCTGTGTAGACCTGTATACACTATGCGATGAAAAGTATCCGGACACCCCCAAAAATATACGTTTTTTATATTAAGTGCATTGTGCTGCCACCTACTGCCAGGTACTCCATATCAACGATCTCAGTAGTCATTAGACATCGTGAGAGAGCAGAATGGGTAGACTGACCAGACGTCCGGATTAATTCGGGCATGTCCTCCTTTTTAGCTCTTTGTCCGGGGTCCGGGCGGATTTTTACAGTGTCCGGCTTTTTCGCAAAGTTGAGCGTAATACAGTTAAATTTACAATTCGTCCAGTTCTATTGATATTTTGTTAAATACTTTAACTATTGGCACAGCCTTCGTGATAAACCCGCACGAAGGCGGTGTTAGTAGATGGCACCAGGATCGTCATTGTTATCGTTGATCTACCTATAAACGAATGCAAATATCGATTATTTAAAATTTTCGTTTCGTATCTTCACTTTATAGTGGCTTGGCCTCGTGTAGTGCACGTGTGATTTGTGAGTGTAATTTTTAACCGAGTGAGTTACGTAAAATATTTGGCTATGCCTAAACGAAAGTGTACATTTTCTAATGTCCTTTCCTGCAAATATCCAGCTTTAAGAAAGGGAGAAATGAATTTGAAACGGAATGTGAGATATGTGGAGCTGGAACGTACGTCTCAGTGGCCAATAAAGGTAAGAAATAACTCGACAGATAAGGGTCATGGTTTTATTTCATCGTTTCGTAGTCATTCAGTTTATTTATATTCAGAAGGTTAAAGTGCAGTTTACATGTCGCCAGCTGCTGCTTGAATTGTAGATGTTGGTAGCGGTGCGTCGAATGAAGGGAAGTGAATGGTTTTACGTTTTTCGGTTTGTAAACAGTTCCGTGTTGTTGACATAACAAAGCAATTGACGCCGTCCTGTCATCACAATCAATGTTTTTAATTTTTGTATGTTGTTCAGTTAACCACCACCTGACCATCAGTAACAATTAACTACTAGTTTTACCGGTAATTCCCGGCAGTCACGTGACTTGCCCAAAGCTAATGGGTGGTGTCCTCATCTGCAGCTGACCCGTTGGATGTGTCAACTTTTTTCTTCTTTTGTCCTTTTCGAAGCTGTTTGTCCTCCTTTTTAAACAGTTGCATCTGGTCACCCTAAGAATGGGGCGCTCTGTGGAACTCACGGACTTCGGACGTAGTCAGGTAATTGGGTGTCACTTGCGTCATACTCTGTGCGCGAGATTTCCACACTCCTAACATCCCTGCGTCCACTGTTTCCGATGTGATAGTGGAGTAGAAACATGTAGGGATACGTACAGCACAAAAGTGTACAGGCCGACCTCATCTGTTGACTGACAGAGACCGCAGATAGCTGAAGAAGGTCGCAATGTGTAATAGGCAGACATCTATCCAGACCATCACACAGGAATTCCAAACTGCATCAGGATCCACTGCAGGTACTATGACAGTTAGGCGGGAGGTGAGAAAACTTGGATTTCATGTATGCTATATGGGTAATCGTGACTGGAAGCAGTTATCAGAGAGAATTAAAGAACACAGTTCCCTGAGTGGCCATACGGAAGCACGTGATGTGTACTATGACAGTTAGGCGGGAGGTGAGAAAACTTGCATTTCATGTATGATATACGGGTAATCGGGACTGGACCCAGTTATCAGAGAGAATTAAAGAACACAGTTTTCAGAGCGTCCATACGGAAGAACGTGCTGTGTATAAACTTTGGGAAAAGAATGATTCTATCGAAAATGAAATTGGTAGATGCGTCATTTTGGAAAATAGTACCTGCAAGGGTATTTGATGTCAAACTTACTCTCGCAAGAAGTTCATTGACTTTCAGAGGACATTAAGAGACTTAAATCAGGAGGGAGAATACCATGGTAATTTTCTGTCTCTTGTAGAGCTTTTAGACAGGTATGATCACATTGTGCGGCAAGTTTTAGAGATGCCCAAATATAATCATTTTCACTTCCAAGAACTTTATTAGCATTTTAAATATTTTAATTTTTTCAGTTGCTTACATTCGCAAACATTTTTAAAATCACGCCTTTTTGCTTTTAGGGTCTACAAGGTATTTGAGTCCAACAATTGAAAATGAAATGATTGAGTGCTCAGGGAACCAAAAAAATGTTCAGATGTGTGTGAAATCTTATGGGACTTAACTGCTAAGGTCATCAGTCCCTAGGCACACTACTTAACCAAAATCATCCTAAGGACAAACACTCACACCCATGCCCGAGGGAGGACTCGAACCTCCGCCAGGACCAGCCACACAGTCCATGACTGCAGCGCCTGAGACCTCTCGGCTACTCCCGCGCGGCGCTTAGGGAACAAACTTGAAAATGAACTCCTAGAACAAATTAGAACATCACCGTTTTTCGCCATCAAAATGGACACTACACAGGATACGTCGAAGGTAGATCAGCTAAGCATTATTCTGAGGTACGCAGTAATAACCACGTCGGAAAATGGACAACCAATCGATACAGAGGTAAAAAAAATATATTCTAAGGCTTTTAGGCATTTATCAAACATGGCGCAGCAGATTAAGTCAAGCAGATTATTTTTTATTGATGAAAATATTGGTTTAAAAAAGTGTGTGGATCTAGGTTATGATGGAGCCACTGCAACGAGTGGTGTTTATAATGGTGTAGAAAAACAGATTAAGAATATTCTGCCAAATGCTGATTATGTACATTGCGCCAGTCATAATTTGAAAGCTTTGAAGCATTGAAACAAAAATGCTAAATTTCGAGTTCGCATTCCTTTGTGAAATAATGTACCAAATATTGAATGACATCAATTATGCAGCCAAAATGTTACAAAGATGCGATATCGGTTTGAACGAGGCAAGCAGAGCTTTAGCAGATATTAAAACAAAATTGATGTTTTATAGAAATGATTTAGAATCAGATATTTAATTTTCTAACACCTTCATTTTTGGTCACTGTAGATCAAGCAACTTTATTACAAAAATGTGATCAGTTCCGAAGTAAATATTTTGATATAATAGTCCTTCAATTTATTAATACTTATCACCTTGTTCTACCTAAATTTACTCCGGCATGGGCTGTTCCCAAATACATGAGAAAATTATAACTAAATATGCAGTGCTAGGATGCGACATGGCGGACGTGTTTACCGCAGGTTTATTAATTTGTACAATACCTGTCACTTCTGTAACAGCTGAAAGATCATTCAGAAAATTAATAATAATCAAAACTTATTTGAGGAATAGTACGGGTCAAGCTCGACTTCAACATGTGGCACTCATAGCAGCCGAAAACTAGGCCGCATCAAATCTAGGTTTAATGAGACTTACTGATGAATGTGCAAAAACTGAAGACAGAAAAAGAATGTAAAGTAACTTTTAAAAATAAACTGTCTACTTCCTTTTATTGCGTAGCTATGTTATTAATTACAATCTACTACAGCCGCGAAAACATGGCCCTACCTTCTGTCCACATCTACATGTACATCTACATACATACTCCGCAATCCACCATACGGTGCGTGGTGGAGGGTACCTCGTACCACAACCAGCGGGAAAATGACTGCCTATATGCCTCTGTACGAGTCCTAATCTCTCTTATCTTATCTTTGCGGTCTTTCCACGAAATATAAGTTGGTGGCAGTAAAATTGTACTGCAGTCAGCCTCAAATGCTGGTTCTCAAAATTTCCTCAGTAGCCATTCACGAAAAGAACGCCTCCTTTCCTCCAGAGACTCCCACCTAATTTCCTGAAACATTTCCGTAACACTCGCGTGATGATCAAACCTATCAGTAACAAATGTAACAGCCCGCCTCTGAATTGCTTCTATGTCCTCCCTCACTCCGACCTGATAGGGATCCCAAACGCTCGAGCAGTACTCAAGAATAGGTCGTACTACTGTTTTATAAGCGGTCTCCTTTACAGATGAACCACATTTTCCCAAAATTCTACCAATGAACCGAAGACGACTATCCGGCTTCCCCACAACTGCCATTACATGCTTGTCCCACTTCATATTGCTCTGCAATGTTACGCCCAAATATTTAATCGAAGTGACTGTCAAGCGCTACACTATTAATGGAGTATTCAAATATTATGGGATTCTTTTTCCTATTCATCTGCATTAATTTACACTCATCTATATGTAAAGGTAGCTGCCATTCTTTACACCAATCACAAATCCTGTCCAAGTCATCATGTATCCTCCTACAGTCACTCAACGAAGACACCTTCCCGTACACCACATCATCATTAGCAAACAGCCGCACATTGCTATCCACCCTATCCAAAAGATCATTTATGTAGATAGAAAACAACAGCGGACCTACCACGCTTCCCTGGGGCACTTCAGATGATACCCTCACCTCCGATAAACACTCACCATCGAGGACGCTTGCCGATCGGAAATCGTAATTCTAAACGAAATCGTGTTGATCGGTACTTTAGCAAGAGTGAGTAGCTGACACTGATAACAGCGTGCCTCCTCACACCTCTCTGACACCGCGGACGTACAAGTCCTGACTTGACTGTTCCCTATGTGCTCCGCGGATGTTTTCGTGGCTTTTTACTAGCTTCTACCCGCGACCTCGTTCTCTAGTATGAACCAACACTGAAAATTATCCTACGTGATCATTCTATGGGTATGAAAGTATCCTATGTCCTACCCAAGCTGTATACTATCCACGCGCAAAATTTCATCCAAATGTAACCAATCGTTTTTGAGTGAAAACGTAAGAAACAACCACATTTATAATGCTCTTAGGAAGTACGATTAAATGGTACCTGCTATGTGTGTTACGCATTATAATTTACTTAGTAGTAAATAAGTTTGTCTTATTATGCCATGCAGTTGGAAGTAAGTAGCTGTTTCCGAAGTAGTTTTGCTTTTGTTAAGTATTTAGTTTAGTTTATATGAGCCCCAGTTTCATTTTTTCCCCAGTGCCCTTGTTTACGTAGCTGCGCCACTGCAATGTCCTGCTAAGTTGCGTAAATGTCGTGGTAATTCTGACGGAGAACGATCTCCAATTGCTTTCTCAAACAAAACACGCTACAAGCGTTATTGCTTGGGCAATACTAAGCCTTTTAGGATGTCTCATTGAAGGCTTGATACGATTGCTCATGACCTGGCTTCATGATGAGTTCTTGTGCTACCTTTGCTTGCTCTTGGTCCATATTCGCGAAAATACGGCTTAGTTTGTCACTGTCGCTGTTCACATTATATTGCTGGAAAATGTTCTCGGTTCTTATAAACCACTCTTTCGGCAATGTGGTCCAAAATTTCGGCAAACGTAGTGTTGTAGTTGTACTTCCGGTTGCTGTGGCGGAATCGTTCATTTGTACGCTCGTATCTTCCCGTTGATCTTCCATCGTTGTGCAACACTGCTTTTTATTTGTGATTTGCACTGTATTCTTTACCGTTCGGGGACACCAATGTAGCCGCTAACTATTATCCGACGCACTTGCGTCGATTCCAAAAACCAATTCTTTATTATTACGCTGATGAATACTAAACTATGACAACCAGTAAATTACAAAGATAAACAACGGCGGTGAACTTCTTAGCCGTCTCAACTATCGACTCCGGACTACTGTCACTGTAATACAGAAGTCACTGCTGTAATACGTCGTCACAATGTCATTAGTCAAAGGCGACGAGTTGTATCCCATTCTTCAGTTGCCCCGAGTAACCTTACTGCGTTTTTCACGAAACGTTCAAGAATATAACTGACATAATATGTAATGATGACACTCGCTCGACTCCCGAATTTGTGGCAGGGAAAACACGTATATTTAACGGTAAATTTATCTCTGGTAGGTCGGCAATGCTAGTTGTTGGTGGTTGCTAGGCAACGTGAACCTGCAAACAGAACGCTATTCTGTGAGCGAAGTCAATGTTTTGGTAGATATCTTGTGAAGGTTGTTATTGCTACAACGCCAGTAACGTGCGTGTTACACATTTTAGATTTTAATTGGTGAAGAGTCATAAATCATGAATTCTGTAAATACACATCATGGAATACCAAACGGTCGGCCCAGTGTTGGAATATCAAATTCGGCGCGAGTGTCAAGCGTCGCCAGAAGTGGTGTGGGGAGACAGAGAAAAGGTATGATTGATTGAAAATCTGTTTAACTGCATTTGAAGTCTGTTGAGAATTTTGATTTTGCAGTGATTAACCACTTGGTATGAAGGACGTAAGAGTTTGTTCTTCCACGTTTTGTTCTCACCAGTTTTCATGTTATAGTTCCAGATTGCCCGTTAATTGAAAGTCGTAATTGGTTGATACATCTACATTACGCACGAAAGGAATTCGGGATATGTAAAATATTAATCCAAGAAGAACTTGAGAAGAGCAAAGGATTCTCTGAATTCGCAAACTATATGCAGGTATCAACGAACAGTTTTTTTTTCGTAGTTGTAGATTTTGCTGATCTTGATTATCGTATACACATTCAAAATGTTCTGTGCAGAATATTCAATTTTACGTACTTATAATAACATGACAAACATGAATTAAAATGTATTTACGCCTTGTAGGGTTTAATACTGAGGCACGAAGGAAGAATCCAAGATTCCCTCGAGTATTTTCAAACATGTCATGCCATTAATCCCATGAACGTAGACAACATCAAGCAGGTTGCAAGATCTCTGTAAGTAATATTTTGAAGGATTTGAATGAGATAACTCTTTTTATTCTAGATTTCATTTCATAGTATCTACTATAAATTAATTACTTACTTTCCTTCGTACATAAAGTTGTTACTTACTGCATGTATTGAATGGTACATTATTAACAGAAAATAGACAATTTTCAAATTGTAATTATTTATTTTCAATTGGCCCACACATTTATTCATCCAGGTATCATCGTACATGATATATGATTTATAAATTATAGAGTGCAGCAATCAGTCGTCCTTTTTTAGATTTTATTACGCAAATCCAGATTTCGGCTCGTAGCTGGCCATTCTCAATGCACTATTTTCTAACCTCAATGCATGTACGTCCCTGTTGTTTGGGTGTCAGTCTAAAATAGGACAACTGATTGCTGCACTCTGTAATTTGTAAGTCACATAACAGTCGCTGAGTGCACCCACTTTCCGAATGGAAGGTAACCTGATATTAGATTTGTAACGAAAATACAATTAGATTAGATTACATTCGGTTTACATTCCATAGACCTTAATGAGATAATTCTCGTGGGTGTAGACAAGTCAGAAAGTATGAAAAACACAAAACATTTGAATATAATACTGACTACCCTGATCATTTGTCATGTGATGGTCAAAATAGGTAAATACATTACAGTAAACTGGATCCTCTTTAATAAACTGTCAGAATGAAATGTAATTATGCACTTTTAATAAATTTATCATACATGAAATATGTAATCATTACTGTTGTCACCCAATACTGTCAAAACTGAAATGTAACAGACTTTTTACTGAAGCTGGTCTAACACTCCCTGTTAAGATATTCATCTATTGAGTAGTAGGGGTTTGCTTATCAAAAAGTCTTTTACATTCTGTTTAAACTGTGCACTACCTGAAACCAAGATTTTAATGGTTGCTGGCAATTTATTGAAAATATGTTTTCCTGAGTAGTGGACTCCCTTTTGGACCAAGGTAAGTGATTTTTAGATTTTTTGTGTGGATTGTTCTTATCCCCTGGTATTGATACTATGTATTGAGCTATTGGGTGGAAATAGAGATAATTTAGTTGCAAAAAATTTCATTTAGAAATAAATATACTGAGAAGCAGTGGTTAGGATACGAAGTTCCTTGAACAGGTGTCTACATGATGTTCTTGAATTTGCACCACAAATGAGTCTTATTGCAGACTAAAAGCTTTTTCTCGGTTTGTCAGGTTATCCCAGGATGTGCCCCTGTATGATAGAATAGAATGAAAATAAATTGCTAAAAAAAAGTACATATACATCAGATGTAGGGGCCTAAGTATCCTTTTATGAGGCAAGGAGAGATAGATAGCTGTGACTCTGATGAAGGAACCATCCTTTCACTTGTCTGAAATGATTTTGGACTTAAATCAGGATGACTATACTGACAGAGCAAGGTACTTCTCCAGAATATGAGGTCAAGATCTTAACAGCTGCACCCTCATTTGGTTGGTACCTTTAGTACGAAGTCCTTTCATATAAACACTTTTTGCCCTTCATCACTGCAGACATCAAAAAGTCTGCTGATGATTTCAGAACCATGAACTTGCTGCGCTGTGCCCCTGCACTAACTCCAGTCCATAGGGAAAACTGATTCCAGGCTCGTAAATATGCCACTACACAATTCCCCAAACACGCCTTCATATGCTCACCTCAGACTGACATCCCCCTCCCCCTCCATGATGAGTGTGATGCTGGACTTGGGACAATGACAAGACAATACTATCATGCATTATAGATCTTTTCACATGATTGTATTGCAATAGCATTGCAGTATCATAATATGATAAGGTGGTGTTGTTAACCCTCCATTATTAACCACTATTCTGAATCATATAAGTAATCTTCTTGCTAAAACATTACATACAAAGAATGCTTTAGCTCCCTTTTTAAACAGGTGTATCTTAGTAACCTTTTCATCTGCTTGGACACTTTATTATACAGCTTTATTCCATGATAGAATATACCATTTTTAGATTTTTGTTTGTTTTTCCTTGGTAATTGTAAGTCCAGACTGGCTCTTGTTCCATGAGTACTCGTAATGAAACACTTAGCAATATTTTCTCTAACATGCGAAACAGATTGAAGATGTACTCACATGGCACAGTATGTGTACCAGTACCCACGTTTTTAAACAGTTCTTTACAATGGGTCCATCTACTACTTGTAGTTATTATATTTTATTCTTTTGGCCCTTTTCTGCAGTTTAAAAACTGCATCCATCTTTTGTGTCTTCGATCCCCAGAAAAGAATCCCATAGCCAAGATTTTAGAGTACGAAAGCATGCTACCACAAAACATTTGCTGTTAAAAGCTGAACATGCTGGTGACTTTTTTTTTCTACCCTCTTCGTGTGTTTGTCCCATGTTAACTGACAATCAGTATACATCCCTAAAATTTTTTGTTACGCTATCAGTAAAATTATTAACTATGTGTAGTGCAACAGATGTGTGTTCTCTCTATAATGCTGAAGTGCATACTGTTTGTTTTTTTCATGTTCACTGTCAGTGTATTACACACTAACCAATCGTAAACATCCATGAAGGTTTCATTTTCTTTCCTTTGTAGCAGTTGAATGACTATAATGTTGTTGTCACCAGGAGAGAGCTTGTCCTTAATTATAGGTTATGGGGAGTTACTAAGAGATTATGGAAGTTAACATTTTACAATTTGAAGCTTTAAAAAGTTGGAAAAGGTGCTGTGTACATTTCACTCACTTATGCTACTAAAATGTTTTATAATAGATTGTAAAGGTTTCCTTCCTGTGTACATAGTAAACTTGTCTGTGAATGATTTTGTCTCCATATCTTTCTAAGTGATGACAAAAAATTTTCATTGTGCACATGTCTGCTTAGAAGTTAGGAATAAAACTGCTTTCAGATCAAATCACGTTGCAAGTTCAAGGCATTCATGTGTAAGCTGTTGTGGTTTTTCTAATCAGGTGATGTCACAAGATACACAATTCACTCATTTATCCATACTAAATAATACAAAGCACACTGATGCTTTCATATTAATGCCCTTCTCCTTTACTTAAAAAAAAAAAAAAAAAAATCGAGCTGGGAGTAAATTATTAGAGACTGATGAAATATTTGATAATTTTGTGAAATTTTGTGTGTTTGGTGGTCTTATTTGTCTTTTTACAATTTAAGTAAATTATTTATGTGGTGTTTGCTGCTTAGGATTTCTTTAACTTAGTTTTTTGTAAAAAAAAGGCAAGGAATTACCATTTTTTTAGTCCTTCAGCAGCTATTAAGTTTCTTAAAAGACAAGCCTGATACAAATGATAATGGAAAATTAAACAGTGCAAATGATATTTGGAGTGAAAGTGGGGTAAAAATGAAAGTAAAAGATGATTGCAAACTGCAAAAGTATGCCTAAGTACTGTAGCAAATTCAGATACTTATATTGGGAAGCACCAGAGTGTTAATACAGTGGATGGCAGAGTAACAAAACAATTTACAGCTGGACTGGGAACGGCACCCTCCAAATTTGCTGTGTGGTTACTGACAGCCTCTTGTCAAGCTTGACAGCTATGTTCTGGGAAAGTTATTTATATATATATATTCAAAACAGACTTGAAACCAAAACACTACCCTAGAAACACCTATGTTTGTGTGTTTCTTGTCTGGCTTATTTTACTAAAGATTTATGACCACTGGATGTGTGAACTCTTTCTACTTTTTGCACACTGTTTTCCAAGTATGAGTGGAAGCGTTTGTACTATATTCCTGTTATGCCTTGTGATCCTACCTTGTTTACTAATATTTTATGGTCAACTGTATCAGAAGCCTTGAACAAGTCAAGGACTATGCCTGTAACACAGCCATTCTTATCAAGAGCTTCAAGTACCAGTTTTGTGAAATCTGTAGTGACCAGCAGGTGTATTTCACCACTTTTGAAACCACACTGCTTTGTTTAAAAAGTTGTTTTTGTTCATGTAACTATTTAGTCTTTCCTTAATGACTGATTCAGTTATTGCTGTGAATACAACCATAGTGAAACTGGCCTGTATTTTCAATACCCTCAGCATTATCTTTGTTTAGTAATGGCACAACTCGTAGGCACACTGGAGAAATACTCGACTAAAGGGCTCATTTTTTTATGTTTGTTGCTGGGGATTTTATGCTGTCTATGCACAACTTAAGAACAGAGAGTGAAACCTCATCTACACCTGCTTACTTCTTATTTTTTAATTTCTGCAGTGTCTTCGTGGTTTTAAGCTCTATTGTGGCCTGATCATCTTTTGTGAAATCCTTGCACATAGGCTCCCATTTTCTGTCAATGATTCAGCCCAGCACTTGACTTGAAATGGCTGGTGATAGGATACTCCTCCCATAACTTCTCCTGTGCCACTGGTATGTAGCAGCAGTGCTCTCTTCTTCCGTACTGTGTTACCCTGATTGATGCTTTTTGTGGTTTTACTAATTTGGTGATGGTTATTTTGAGTAGTATCTGCTTCCTCATCCTTCCTATTGGTGTGCAGAGTCTGCTGTACACTTTCTTTTCCTACACGATCTTGAAGTTCCTCTCCCCTCAACTCTTACAGATGGAATGTGTTGATAGTAGACACAACAAAATCGTCAGACTGTGTCCTCCTCCTGTTAGCCTTCCTACCACCTGCCAGCATGTCTTTTATTTCTTCCTTTCTTTTTGCTTCATCATTTACAACTCTGACAGTATTTCAGGGACATATTTTTCAGACATTCAGTTTCATTATTCTTTTGTTCCAAATCTCCTCACATGAAGACACTCAACAACTGAGCTAGGTTAATAGTTGGCTCCTTTTACCGACCTCCCGACTCAGCAGCATTAGTGGCAGAACAACTGAGCGAAAATTTGGAATACATTTCACATAAATTTTCTCAGCATGTTATAGTCTGAGGTGGAGATTTCAATTTACCAGATATAGACTGGGACACTCAGATGTTTAGGATGGGTGGTAGGGACGGAGCATCGAGTGACATTATACTGAGTGCACTATCCGAGAATTACCTCGAGCAATTAAACAGAGAACCGACTTGTGTATATAACATCTTGGACCTACTGATAACAAACAGACCCGAACTTTTCGACTCTGTAAGTGCAGAACGGAATCAGTGATCATAAGGCCGTTGCAGCATCCCTAAATATGGAAGTTAATAGGAATATAAAAAACGGGAGGAAAGTTTATCTGTTTAGCAAGAGTAATAGAAGGCAGATTTCAGACTACCCAACAGATCAAAACAAAAATTTCTTTTCCGACACTGACAATGTTGAGTGTTTATGGAAAAAGTTCAAGGCAATTGTAAAATGCATTTTAGACAGGTACGTGCCGAGTAAAACTGTGAGGGATGGGAAAAACCCACCGTGGTTCAACAACAAAGTTAGGAAACTACTGCGAAAGCAAAGAGAGCGTCACTCCAAGTTTAAACACAGCCAAAACCTCTCAGACAAACAGAAGCTAAACAATGTCAAAGTTAGCGTAAGGAGGGCTATGCATGAACCGTTCAGTGAATTCGAAAGTAAAATTCTATGTACCGACTTGACAGAAAATCCTAGGAAGTTCTGGTCTTACGTTAAATCAGTAAGTGGTTCGAAACAGCATATCCAGATACTCCGGGATGATGATGGCATTGAAACAGAGGATGACACACGTAAAGCTGAAATGCTAAACACCTTTTTCCAAAGCTGTTTCACAGAGGAAGACCGCACTGCAGTTCCTTCTCTAAATCCTCGCGCAAACGAAAAAATGGCTGACATCGAAATAAGTGTCCAAGGAATAGAAAAGCAACTGGAATCACTCAACAGAGGAAAGTCCACTGGACCTGACGGGATACCAATTCGCTTCTACACAGAGTGTGCGAAAGAACTTGCCCCCCTTCTAACAGCCGTGTACTGCAAGTCTCTAGAGGAATGGAAGGTTCCAAATGATTGGAAAAGAGCACAGGTAGTCTCAATCTTCAAGAAGGGTCGTCGAGCAGATGCGCAAAACTATAGACCTATATCTCTGACGTCAATCTGTTGTAGAATTTTAGAACATGTTTTTTGCTTGCGTATCATGTCGTTTTTGGAAACCCAGAATCTACTCTGTAGGAATCAACATGGATTCCGGAAACAGCGATTGTGTGAGACCCAACTCGCTTTATTTGTTCATGACACCCAGAAAATATTAGATACAGGCTCCCAGGTAGATGCTATTTTCCTTGGCTTCCGGAAGGTGTTCAATACAGTTCCACACTGTCGCCTGATAAATAAAGTAAGAGCCTACGGAATATCAGACCAGCTGTGTGGCTGGATTGAAGAGTTTTTAGCAAAAAGAACATGGCATGTTGTTATCAATGGAGAGATGTCTACAGACGTTAAGGTAACCTCTGGCGTGCCACAGGGGAGTGTTATCGGATCATTGCTTTTCACAATATATATATAAATGACCTAGTAGATAGTGTCGGAAGTTCCATTCGGCTTTTCGCGGATGATGCTGTAGTATACAGAGAAGTTGCAGCATTAGAAAATTGTAGCGAAATGCAGGAAGATTTGCAGTGGATAGGCACTTGGTGTAGGGAGTGGCAACTGAACCTTAACATAGATAAATGTAATGTATTGTGAATACACAGAAAGAAGGATCCTTTATTTTATGATTATATGATAGCAGAACAAACACTGGTAGCAGTTACTTCTGTATAATATCTGGGCGTATGCGTGCGGAACGATTTGAAGTGGAATGATCACATAAAATTAATTGTTTGTAAGGCGGGTACCAGGTTGAGATTCATTGGTAGAGTCCTTAGAAAATGTAGTCCATCAACAAAGGATGTGGCTTACAAAACACTCGTTTGACCTATACTCGAGTATTGCTGATCAGTGAGGGATCCGTACAAGATCGGGTTGACGGAGGAGATAGAGAAGATCCAAAGAAGAGCGGTGTGTTTCGTCTCAGGGTTATTTTGTAACCATGATAGCGTTATGGTGATGTTTAGCAAACTCAAGTGGCAGACTCTTCAAGAGAGGCGCTCTGCATCGCGGTATAGCTTGCTCGCCAGGTTTCGAGAGGGTGCGTTTCTGGATGAGGTATCGAATATATTGCTTGCCTCTACTTATACCTCCGGAGCAGATCACGAATGTAAAATTAGAGAGATTCGAGTGCGCATGGAGGCTTTCAGACAGTCGTTCTTCCCGTGAACCATATGCAACTGGAACAGAAAAGGGGGGTAATGACAGTGGCACGTAAAGTGCCCTCCACCACACACCGTTGGGTGGCTTGGGAGTATAAATGTAAATGTAAAACCCAATGTTACTGTATTTCTTCTGTCTCATTAACTATATTTTTTATAATGTGATCTCAAGCCGAGATGATACCACCAGGATGATGACAGTAACTTGTCTTGAATGCCAAAGATTAACAACTATTAAAACGGTTTGTATAAATTAACTATTCTGTCAAATATTAACTTTTGTGACATAGGTAACCCACAGAAACTTGCCATGTGTAAAGTGAAATTCATGTTCCTACTTTTTGTGTGAGACCATTCATTTTTGGAGATCGAATGACACATTTTTGATGTCATATTGGAGAGTAATGTTGCATTCCCAAATCCTCTCTGACCTTTTTCCCACCACCATCAATATATGTCTTCTCACTTCTATCTTATCCTCATCCTCCATATTTACCAGCACTTGAGATACCACACTTGAATAAGGGAGAAATGGAGTTCGAATATTCAACTGGCTACCTGGATTGAAGATTTTGTGGTTTTGCTAATTTGCTGATGGGTGTTTTGAGCAGGGCTCTGTGACTTCACTTCCTCGTCCTTCTCCAATACGAACTTGGGCACCAAATTTAATGGCCATGTTGTTGATGCAGTGTGAAGCAAAATAGTCTTCTCCTTTCTTCTCTCCATATTTGTTTTTCCCTCTCTTTTATTGAACATAGATTTCCCTGTGTCCTCTAGGACTGATGTAAATATTCTGCCACTAATTTCTATCAGAAAACAAGCTCGAGAAAACTTGCACTACAACAGTTGAACCTGTTGTAAATGACCCAGCATACAAAGAGGTAATTAACAGTTTGAAGAAAAAAAAAAAACCTAGAAACCACTAAGCAGTAGGAACAGATGGAATACCAAGGAAATGCTGAAATATGATGATCATAAAATTCATGACAATTTATTTCATCTTATTCTTAAAATTTGGCAAGATGAAAAAATACCTGATGATTCGAAGGAATCAATCATTGTCCTTGTACACAAAAAAGCAGATAAACATAATTGTAGGAATGTCCCTATTAGTCATAGCTTACAAAGTACTGTCAGATGTAATGTAGCAAAGACTCGTCGCCTATACCAAGGATGCAATAGGTGACTCCCAGAATGGTTTTTGGAAAAATAGATCAAAATAGAAAGCATATTATACATCAAAATTGACAATTAAAAAATATGGGAATATAACAAGAGCATCCGTTCATTGTGTGTTCATAACTTTCAGATAGCATACAATTCAGTGCACAGAGAAATGGTATGGGAAATCATGGCAGAATATGGAATCCCCAAGAAACTCATCATCTTAGTTCAAGTGTGTGTGGAGAAGGCAGTGGGTGACACACTGTGGCTCCAGTTGTTTTGAGAACAAAACTGGGCTGAAGCTAGGTGATGCTTTAACCCTATTTGTCTTCAAAAATGTCATAGGAATTGTGGGAAGAGAAACCAAATGAGCAACAAATGAAAACATCACAGATAAACACCCAAATATACTGAAGTATGCAGATGACATAATTTTAAGAGGAAATAACAGTGGTGAAACTGACACAGTGTTCAAGAAGCTAAATAATACTGCCCTGAAAGTAGATTTAAAAGCTAATGAAGAAAAAACAGAATACAAGATCCAGAGTGAAATTTTCACTGTGCAGCAGAGTGTGCACTGATATGAAATTGCCTGTCAGATTGAAACTGTGAAACTTGAACTTAGGACTTAAGCCTTTTGTGGACAGGTGCTGTACCAATTGAGCTATCCAAGGATGTCTCATGACCTCTCATCACAACTTTACTTGTGCAAATACCTCATCTGCTACCTTACAAACTTCACAGAAACTCTGCTCTTCACATATATCACGCTAACAATTTTAAAGAATCTGGCTGTGATTTCAGTCACAACTAGAAGTTGTAAGTCTATGAAGTTTTAGTCTTCCAGGAAGTTTCAGAACACAAGATCATACAAGGGGAAAATATGACTGCAGGACAGTGTGATAACCTTCATAGATAACTACACTTTCAAGAACACTCCCAACTTCAAACATCTTAGTGTAATTATAAGTGATTGCAATAGAAGACAAGTTGAATACCAAACCAGACAGACTGCAAAATTTACTTTTCCCTCCAATAACTTCTATCCTCCAAACTCTGGACCAGGAAAATCAAGCTGGAACTCTACAACACCATCATCTGGCCAGCACTGCAATACAGATCCAAAGCACAGGGCATAATGAAGAACAAGAAGCACCAGCTTTCAGTCTTCGAAAATATAGTGTACCAAAAATGTTTGGGCCAGCATTTGACTAAGCAACATGAAGATGGGTTTGGAGATTCAACAAAGAGATAGTTAAGCTAGTCAACCAACCCATGGTAGTGAAAATCTCCAAAGCAAGATGACATTTGCAAAGGGCAGGCCATGTTGTCAGAATGGAGAAAGGCAGAATAGTGTGTCAGATATATGTTAAGAAGGTGGAAGCTGAAGACCCCCTGGAAGACCAAGAAGCAGATGGTGAGATGAGGTGACTGCAGAATGCTGGGTTTCACTGAGTGGGAGGAGGTGGCATAAGAACTGGAGGCAAATTGTGACAGCAGTGCAGGATCATCGCGTCCCAAAGAAACAAACAGAGTGAGTGTTTTCTCTGAGACATATTCTTTAGTGGTGATTTTCATGCTGTTACTACACTACTTCTTTTCCTTGAAACTTGACACTGATGACTTACACACTCAATATGTCTCTTCTTCTTAGCTAGGGGGAAAAACATTCCTGGACATAATACTTTAATTTGACTCCTATTGCATATTTTTTAGCATTTTCATTTAACCATACAACTGTGTGGTGTTTATACTGGTTGTTAGAATCCTAGCACTTCCTCAAAACTGAAAGTGAAGTACTGATTTATGTGTGTGAAATTTAGAAAATGAAGTGAATAACTGAAGAAGAGAGAGAACTAAATAGGTAAAAAATTGAGGATAGCTTACCTACTGACTTGTACTGGCCAAACAAACCACAGGCAGTCCTTGGCCTCACTCATTCAGCCTTCCATACTTTCTTGTCAGCTGCATCTTCATCTCCCAGACACAGCATCTGCATGTCTGCCATGGTATTATCCTTCCATTTCATTCTCAGTCATCCTAATGGTCTCGTTCCTTCGGCTTATCCGTCCATCACTGTCTTTATTACTATGTTATCTCCTCTACTTCTCGCATGTCCATACTCCTGAGTCTTTTGGTTTTCACACTGGCTATGATGTCAGGTAGTGTTCATTTTCTTTCACTGGTACATATATTTTTCTCAGTACTTTATTTTCAAAAGTGATAAGCTTTTTCTCTGCTTTTTTCAGGATCCATGCCTTGCTTGCTTAGTACACTATTGCTTTGATGATGGTCTGATATATTCTTATTTTTGCCTGCCTAGATAGTAACTTAGATCTTATAATGTTGTGTATAGTTCCTAGACATCTTCTCCTGGCTTGAATTTTCGAGCTAGCCACTGTGGCCGAGCGGTTCTAGGCACTTCAGCCCGGAACCGTGCTGCTGCTATGGTTGCCGGTTCGAATCCTGCCTCGGGCATGGATATGTGTGATGTCCTTAGGTTAGTTAGATTTAGGTAGTTCTAAGTCTAGGGGACTGATGACTTCCAATGTTAAATCCCCTAGTGCTTAGAGCCATTTGAACCATTTTTTGAATTCTCATTACGATCTTAGGCAACTGAGACTTCAGTCATGTGTGTGTGAGTTATACTTGCATGAGTATACAGGGTGTTACAAAAAGGTATGGCCAAACTTTCAGGAAACATTCCTCACACACAAAGAAAGAAAATATGTTATGTGGACATGTGTCCGGAAACGCTTACTTTCCATGTTAGAGCTCATTTTATTACTTCTCCTCAAATCACATTAATCATGGAATGGAAACACACGGCAACAGAATGTACCAGCGTGACTTCAAACACTTTGTTACAGGAAAAGAATTCGCAGAAGTGTACCCGTGGAGGCCAATCAGCTGCTGATAGTGCCTGCACATTCTGTACATGGTACGGAAACAATTGGTTCTCCTGTAGCACTCTCCATACAGTGACGTGCTCAACGTTACCTTGTACAGCAGCAACTTCTTTCCCGCCGACATTAGGGTTATCGTCAACTGCACAAAGAATTGCCTCGTCCATTGCAGGTGTCCTCGTTGTTCTAGGTCTTCTCCAGTCGCAAGTCATAGGCTCCCTAAGACGCTGATCAATTGCTTTGAATGTCTTCGTCAGGATACCTTCGTTCCGGAAATCTGTCTCGATACAAATGTACCACGCCACGGCTATTGCCCTGTGCTAATCCATACATCAAATGGGCATCTGCCAACTCCGCATTTGCAAACATTGCACTGACTGCAAAACAACGTTCGTGATGAACACTAACCTGTTGATGCTACGTACTGATGTGGTTGATGCTAGTACTGTAGAGCAATGAGCCGCATGTCAACACAAGCACCGAAGTCAACATTACCTTCCTTCAATTGGGCCAACTGGTGGTGAATCGAGGAAGTACAGTACATACTGTCGAAACGAAAATGAGCTCTGACATGGATATTAAACGTTTCCGGACACATGTCCACATAACATGTTTTCTTTATTTGTGTGTGAGGAATGTTTCCTGAAAGTTTGGTTGTACCTTTTTGTAACACCCTGTATATGTGTGTGTTTGCTGTCTAATTCTGACAAAGGCCTTACTGTCCAAAAGCTATCATTTGTGACAGTCTTTTTGTTGTGTCTATCTGTGACTCAGCATCTCTGCTATATGGTGAGTAGCAACTTTCCATTTCACAATATTGTTTTCTCTCTTCTGTGTTGGTTAGGTTTCTGATTGAAACTTCCTGGAAGATTAAAACTGTGTGCTGGACCGAGACTCAAACTTGGGACCTTTGCCTTTCGCAGGCAAGTGCTGGCAGAAGTAAAGCTGTGAGGACAGGATGTGAGTCGTGCTTGAGTAGCTCTGTCGGTAGAGCACTCGCGCGCGAAAGACAAAGGTCCCTAGTTTGAGTTTCGGTCCAGCACACAGTTTTAATCTGCCAGGAAGTTTCATGTCAGTGCACACTCCGCTGCAGAGTGAAAATCTCATTCAGGTTTCTGATTGTTAGATGGTTTGGTCCTAACTGAGCTCTTCTTCCTATTACAATGAACTTTGTTTTATTTTCGTTGATACTTAGACCTATTTTCTTAGCTTCTTCCATCAATATAGTTTCCAGTTTCTCCATGTCTTCCATGCTCCTTCCTATCGCCACAATATTATCTATGAAAGCCACAACATTTATTTTTTCCCCTATGATGACTCCTGCAGTTTCTTGTATTACTCTCCTCAGGATGCTGTTGAGTGCAAAATTGAAAATTTTCCTGTCTCACTCCTGTTTTTACCTCAAATGTTTCTGAGAAGTCCCCCTGTACTTTCACTCTACACTTTGATTCTATTACACACACTTTAGTTAGATTTGTCAGCATATCCGTATCCCACACTTTGCCATTATCTTCCACACCTCCTATCTTACTGCACTGTCATATGCTTTGTTGAAGTTATAAACTTACAGAAGGTATCCTGATCAGTTCTTATCTAGTATTTGTCTTAGTGTGAATGTTTGGTTGGCTGTTGACTTACCCTTTTGAAACTCCAGTTGTGCTGTGTCTAATATTTCTTCAGTGCATGCGTTGAGCTTGTTCAGTATAATTCTTGGGGTTATTTTATAGCACATGAATGATAGAGATATCCCTCTATAGTTCTATGTCAATATTTTGTCTCTCTTCTTGTATATGGGAAATACAGCAGCAGTTTTCCATTCCTCTGGCATTACTTCTTTCCTCTACTCCTCTTTTATGAGTTTGGCTAACCATTCCTATGTCTTGTCTCCCCCTTCTTTGGTGAACTTTGCTGATATCATTGTGTGCTTGAGGCTTTCCCATTTCAGTCTTTTTATTGCCTCATTCCCCTCCATCAGAGTTGGCTCTTCGACTAGTGGTTGTATATTCTGGTTGTTTTCTGCCCTGTTTTCATTCTTGTAGGTGTGTACCAGATTGTGCAGTAGTTCTTTGAAGTATCTTCTCCAGTTCTCTAGATTTCCTTCATTTGTAGTGATCAGTTTCCCATTCTCATCCTTCATTATTACAGACTTATCTCTGTACTCCTTTCTATAGCTTCTCATTGTCCTGTAAAACTATTTACTATTTTTCTGGCTGTAATCCTCCTCTGCCTTCTCTATCTGTTTATTTATGAGTGATGTTTTCTCTCGCCTGATTGTTCTGCTCATTTATCTCATGGTTGTCCAGTATTTTATTTGGTTTTCATTGTTATTATTGCTCATCATTGCCTGTGTGGCTGTCTTCCTGGCCTGAACAGCTTTTCTACATGTTTCATTGAACCATGGTTCGTGCTTAATATTGCTATTATTGTTATCTCCTAATAGTTCCTGTGCTGTCTCCTTCTTCTTCCATTTTGTATTGATATCTTCATCTTCTTTCCTATTGCTTTCATTCCATGATCCTGTGAATCCATTTGTAACCTTAATCTTAAACAGTTTATTCACTTGGTCTTCTTTTTGCCTACACCCATATACTCTTTGGGCTCTTTTGCCGCAGTTGCTCTTACTTCGTTCATCTTTATAACCACAGGAGAATGTTTTAATCCTATCTCAGCCTATCTCATTGTCCTAACATCAGTTACTACCTTTTTATGTTTTTTCTCTATCAACATGTGGTCTATTTAGTTCCTAGTTAGATCATCTGGTGAGGTCAATGTTTCTATATGCATGTCTCTATGGGGAAATGATGTACTGACTATTTGCATGTTTCTGGCTGTGGTGAAGTTGATGAGGCTTGTATCACCATGAAACAGAATGTACAAGCTTAACATGCATATATATGGTTACCATTGATATTCTTGCCCTATTTTGGCATTTAAATCTTCCAGCACAATTCTGATTTCATACTGTGTTAATCTGGAGCACTTCTGGTGTAAGGTATTGTAGAATTCATCTTTTATGTCTTCCTTCTTGTCCTCAGTTGGGGTGTGGACATATACTAATGAGATGTTTCTGTATTTACCTTTGATTGTGTGTCCTTTATTCATAAGCTTGGGTTGTTTGCCGTAACATTCATTCCAGTCCGAGGCTGGGTGTGAGCGTAGAGGAACCCTCCAGTTTTTTTACAATGTTGAATGGTTAGTCCAACGATTAACCTTCCCACTTTATCTGGACTTGGGACTGGATGGAAGGCTATCTTCCTCCCAGATGTTGTTAATTAGGAATAGCATGGCAGTAAAAAGAAAAATAAATGAAAGGATTGTGCTAGAATTTTTAGTATAAAAATTATCTGTAAAACTGTATATTTAATAAGGAAAGTTCAAGAAAGTAATGGCAGAATGTAAATAATTTGGAATTAAAAGAGGCCACTCATTGAATAGCAGCAGTGTGAAGTCATTGCCAGATATACATAAAAGACAAAGAAAACATTCTAGAATAAATCCTTTCTCAAGTGAGAGAGTATGTTCACCCCTCCCCCACCCTCTCTCTCTCTATCTCTCCTGTGGCCGTGTGTCCTTAACCCAGAAGCTAGCAGGTTTTCTTTCACTTTTGTGTGTATGTGAAATATACTGAAATGTCTTTCTAATGTTGCAATATTATGAGAGGAAAGAATTGTTTCTCTATTTGCACTCTATAATATATGTCTATTGATGGAAGTTCCAGTATATTAATATTAACATTACAGTGTTATAGAAAGGAAATGAGAATCATGTTGCAGATGAGATTGGTACTTGCATATGTATATCAGTTTTCATTTTGTGAGGTATCTGCTTGAAATTGTGTGATAAATATTAGGTTATTTAATTATTTTAAATATCTATTGCACTCTGTTGAAAAAACACATTTCCATTCAAAATCAACTGAAGCTCCACAGAATGATTGCTTATTTGCTGTATTGTCAAACTAGTAGGCACAGCAGTGCCCGTTGTCAGTACAATCAAAATATAGTAGTTTTTATTGTGTATTAATGTTGATTTTGTGGTATTTCAATAGTCGTTTTAAGGTAGTTCATTTTTGTCTTTATAACTTTTGATGCTGCTGAACATGGGTACTTGTCCTGGCAATTGTTTGATAATATTATGAATAACATTAATTTTGTGCAGCTTTAGTTTACCATGAATCAATACATTATATTTTAGCAGTATCAGATGCAAAAGATATGCCATTGTCATGTGTAACTAATTTGATTATTGTATGCCATACATGACTAATTCCCTTTGACTGTTATGTTCTTGTATGTGAACACTCAAAGTATGTATTAGATAAATGTGAAAAAATGTCTCATGGCAATTTCAGATATGTTTTACAAAAAAAATTCTGATAACTGTGCTACACTCAGCCTTTAAACTGTATGTTTATGCATACACATTCATTGTGTAATTTAATGTAAACATTTCAATCATAGGTATCTACTTGGAAGGCACAGATTGGCCTTAGAGGCGTACCGAGAAGCAGAAAGTCTTGTTCTCAAGCCTGAATGGGATATTTATCATAACTTAGGTATTCCTTAGAAAAGCCTTTCCAGTTTTCGTCTCAATTGCTGGTTTCACTATTTTGGAAGCACATTTTTGCTTGAAATATGCTGAGAAAATTACAGTACAGATTTTTATGAATTATTTGAATTACTTTCTTGCACTTCTTTGTTTGCTACAGTTTTTGCAGTGATATACAAGTATATAGTGAATCCTTTCAAACTTAACAGCAAAGAGTACAAAGAGCACCACACTGCATGTTTGCACTGTAGTATGGCATGAAGTTCCTTACCATACATTTTCATTTTGAAAATGTGCCATAATTTTAAGTGTGCATAGCTGAAATATGTGCATTGTGAATAGCGATACAAAAGGGAAAATAAAAGCTGCAATGTTAACTATTGAAACTGAAAGTTATTTAAACTTTTAAAAACCTCTCTACCTAATATACTGATTGGGCTACAGTTGCATTTCTTTTTATCTTCCACAGATGTAGCCTCTTTTGTTTATTCATTGTGCGCATGACATTCAGTACACTTCGCTTTGTATTAAGGTGTAATAAAAGTACTTCTTTTGTATTCCTGTGCCTGAACTTGAATTCCGTAAACCCATTTTGGTTATGAGCCCAGTCAGAATTTCAGCACAGAGGTTTCTTCATCTTGCTTTGCTGCTTGACTGTGAGGAGCATTACCTTCTCCATTGTGCCTTAATTATGTATAAAATAACTGTAATAGATACATATTCTGTATTTTGAGTTCACGCAAAGGTTTTAGTGAAACAAGCTCATCCATATTTAGGGTCATTCCATTTCAAATCAATACAGAAAAGTACAGTTTTCAACCTGACCATTCCCTGTTTTTATCAAGTTCGGTGTGTTCATTGCACAAGAGGAGAGAATGAAAGATGTCCAATTTCAGAATTATAGCACAAGTATGTCAAAAGTAATGGCTGCCTGGAGTTCTAAAAATATGTGGAGTATTCAAGTAACACCCCTGACAAAGGCAGCTGCAGCTTGTGTTCTATTAGAGATAGAACTGTGAATCAGATAATTCTGGAAAGTGCAAAGAACAGGCTTTCAAGTGATATCAATCATGGGCATATCCAAATTGTGTACTTATTTAAGATCAGTTGCCTTAACCTTATCACGACAACATAGTAAAAAGTCAAGTTGGGATGACATTTGGCTTGTTGTTGTTGTTGTTGTTGTTGTTGTGGTCTTCAGTCCTGAGACTGGTTTGATGCAGCTCTCCATGCTACTCTATCTTGTGCAAGCTCCTTCATCTACCAGTACTTACTGCAACCTGCATCCTTCTGAATCTGCTTAGTATATTCATCTCTTGGTCTCCCTCTATCATTTTTACCCTCCACGCTGCCCTCCAATGCTAAATTTGTGATCCCTTGATGCCTCAAGATATGTCCTACCAATCGACCCCTTCTTCTAGTCAAGTAGTGCCACAAACTTCTCTTCCTTTCAATCCTATTCAATACCTCCTCATTAATTACGTGATCTACCCACCTAATCTCCAACATTCTTCTGTAGCACCACATTTCAAAAGCTTCTATTCTCTTCTTGTCCAAGCTATTTATTGTCCATGTTTCACTTCCATACATGGCTACACTCCATACAAATACTTAAAGAAACGACTTCCTGACACTTAAATCAATACTCGATGTTAACAAATTTCTCTTCTTCAGAAACACTTTCCTTGCCATTGCCAGTCTACATTTTATATCCTTTCTACTTCGACCATCATCACTTATTTTGCTCCCCAAATAGCAAAACTCCTTTACTACTTTAAGTGTCTAATTTCCTAATCTAATGCCCTCAGCATCACCCGACTTAATTGGACTACATTCCATTATCCTTGTTTTGCTTTTGTTGATGTTCATCTTATATCCTCCTTTCAAGACACTGTCCATTCTGTTCAACTGCTCTTCCAAGTCCTTTGCTGTGTCTGACACAATTACAATGTCATCAGCGAACCTCAAAGTTTTTATTTCTTCTCCGTGGATTTTAATACCTACCCCAAATTTTTCTTTTGTTTCCTTTACTGCTTGCTCAATGTACAGATTGAATTACATCGGGGAGAGGCTACAACCCTGTCTTACTCCCTTCCCAACCACTGCTTCCCTTTCATGTCCCTCGACTCTTATAACTGCCATCTGGTTTCTGTACAAATTGTAAATAGCTTTTCGCTCCCTGTATTTTACCCCTGCCACCTTTAGAATTTGAAAGAGAGTATTCCAGTCAACAGTGTCAAAAACTTTCTCTAAGTCTACAAATGCTAGAAACATAGGTTTGCCTTTCTTTAATCTTTCTTCTAAGATAAGTCGTAAGGTCAGTATTGCCTCACGTGTTCCAACATTTCTACGGAATCCAAACTGATCTCCCCCGAGGTCAGCTTCTACAAGTTTTTCCATTCGTCTGTAAAGAATTCGCATTAGTATTTTGCAGGTATGACTTATTAAACTGATTGTTCGGTAATTTTCACATCTGTCAACACCAGCTTTCTTTGGGATTAGAATTTTTATATTCTTGTTGAAGTCTGAGGCTATTTCACCTGTTTCATACATCTTACTCACCGGGTGGCAGAGTTTTGTCAGGACTGGCTCTCCCAAGGCCGTCAGTAGTTTTAATGGAATGTTGTCTACTCCCGGGGCCTTGTTTCGACTAAGGTCTTTCAGTGCTCTGTCAAACTCTTCACGCAGTATCATATCTCCCATTTCATCTACATCCTCTTCCATTTCCATAATATTGTCCTCAAGTACATCACCCTTGTATAGACCTTCTATATACTCCTTCCACCTTTCTGCTTTCCCTTCTTTGCTTAGAACTGGGTTTCCATCTGAGCTCTTGATATTCATGGCTTAGGAGATATAAGTTAGTATCTACAGCTGTGTGATACAATAAAGCAGTATAAATCGAATGCAAACTGCATTAGATGACGTAAAGTAATGAAAAACATGTTAACTGTTAAAAAGATGGTGTGATAGCAACACACAGTCAGGTAGCAATAGTAATATACCAACAGCAATCATTTGTAATATGCAAAGTGAAAATGTGGATGCTTGATATAGTTAGTGGCATAACTACAGACATAAAATGTGTGTTAGAAGTAGAAAAAAACACACCAAAGCAAGGGCTTGTAGCCTCAGATGTTGATTTAGTTGCATTAAATTACAGTCTGGGATTCATTGGTGAGTCACTGGTGGAAATAAAAACACAAAGAGGGTACATATGTGCAGATAATGTTCGAGAAAGTGTCTGAAGTATTCCAGAAAAAATGAGGAGGAGGATGAAACAACTATGGAATCTAAAATTATAATGCAATTGGATCAGCAATTCAAAACCAGCACCACAAGTGGGGGAGAAGATCCAAATATTGACACTTCTTCTGGAAAGTTGGAGCATTTGAAGGATTGAAAATGAATTTGGAGCCTCAAACCATTTAGGAAATGGTTTACATCTGATACTGATTGTTAATGCATACAAACACTGTCTTGTTAAGGTCATTTGCAATCTTGCACTGCCAAAGTGTTATATGTCAACGTGTGAGAACTGTCCACGTACACATTCTTTCTTTCTTTAGGAGTGTTGTATGATGATAATGGACTTGATGATATAACATTAAACCATGGATATGTACGGATAGAACAACTTTCCAGATTGATCTATTTTCTGTGGAAGTCTTCTTGGAAAACATGTTGAAAAATTGAAAAGAAACTCCTGCTGCACTACTTTACAGTCATTCAACCGTCCAAATTTCTGAAACACCTGGAAGAGATGTTTTGTGACCATGAAAATTTTATACGTGTGGCTCTGCAGAGAATTATGCATTTGTCCTGCAGGATGAGCTCCAGGAGTCTCACTGGAGCAATGCACAGGGCGATTTGTTGTTTATTATACACACACAGAAAACTGATCACATTTCATTTATGAGGTCTGTCCAAAAAATCCTGGTACCTTTTTAATTTAGCAGCCGTGATGTGGTGGATTGGAGTGAAATGTGGTTGGCATTGTGGCACATGCGAAATTGTGCATGCCAATTGAAGAATGACTGTATGGGAGATTGCAGAAGAATGTAACATGTCTGATGGATCATGTCATGAAATCCTGATACAGCATCATGCAATGCATCATTTGGCGAGCAAGTTCATCCCATGGTTCATAAGTGAAGACCAGAAAGACCTTCACTTTGCAACCGGTGAGGAGCTATTAGATCACGCAAATGAGAACAAGATGTTTGTTAAAGAGAATCATAACTGGTGATTCTTTGTCATGAATTTGTGCTACAGGGACAAACCATTAATCGATTGTACTGCCGGTACATATTGTGACACCTGTGAGAAAAAATTGTGAGAAGAAAATGGCCTGAAATGTGGTGAGACAATTCATGGTTCTTGCATCGTGATAACGCACCCGCACATTCATCCATGTTTGTGCATTTCTATTGTACAAAAAACGAAATCTGATTAACTTCATGATGTACCATTTCCATAGAACAACCCAAGTAGTTTCATTACTTCTCAGATGGCGCTGTAGCGTAGTACAGACACCACAAAAAATTTGCAAACATACCTTTTCATCAAAGTGATTTCAATGACTGTGGAGAGTGGCTAAGGACCATATAACTGTGTCGCTGGTACCATCAAGAGATTTGCTCCCCATGCCAGTCTGCAGTGCATTTCAAACTCTCAGATAATAACACCCACACAGTTGTTTGAGTGGTGTTCCAACAACATTACAGTGTGTCACTTTTATGAAACTGAAATTGAGTATGATGAAGCATCTCTCCTTCAAGAGCGGTTATAGCTCATATTTGCACAGTTGCAGGTACTTTACTCACAAGATACAATGAGTTATTCCCACTGCCCATAACAAAATCCAAATGAATGTTTTCCCCAATTCATCATACACCAGAAATGAATATTTGACACAGATACAAGACTCATACCTTGGTGATATCACTAGGTTTGCTGTATGCATTTTCAAAGATCAGTGCTGTCTTGGATGTGTTTTAATGTTAATGAAGATACCAGTTAGTTTCCTACATCCTCAAGACTGTTTACTTTTATTTGTATACCCCAAGAAATCTGATTCTTTACTGTGGACAAGGAAGGCATTCATACAAAGGTTGATGTGCGAACTGCAACAGACCAAATGTTCACCAAGAACTGCATTAACAGTGTTATATTTTGCTACCCAGTATTGAGGCATGGTAAGTCCTGATGATACATTCGTCATTTCATTTGTTTATTTGAACCTGTTTGCCATACATTCCACATGTTTTGCTGGGATGGTTATATCATGTTTTCCATCACTAAAGCTCAGATGTTGTTATCTGTTATCTTGCATATTGCAAATGCTTGCTATTGTTGTATTTGTGTTGCTACCTTACTGTGCATTGCTATTGCACCATCTTTTTAACAGTTAACATGTTTTTCATTATTTATGTCATTTTATTGCAGTTTGCATTCAATCTGTATTGTTTTATTCTATCACATAACTGTAGATTTTAATTTATATCTCCAAATCTAAATGCCATCCCTACTTGATTTTTACTATGTTGTATAGTATAAAATGAAGAAGTAAACATATATTTTCAGAAATTTTGAATGTGATGTATTTTGAGACATTCAGGGTGAAGGTCTAGATCACTGACCTTTACTATGTACATTGTTTGAATATGGCTATGATGGATATCATTTGAAAGCTTGTTCCTAGCCTTTTCCAAAATTACATTCATGGTCCCATCTCTGTTAGAACAGAAGTGACAGGCATTTTTGTTAGCAGTGTTTATTGAATTTTCTGCTTATTTTTAGAACTTCATGCAGCCACTGACCTTTACTGTGTAAATCTTTTGAATATGGGTATGATACATATCGTTTGAAAGCTTGTTCTTAGCCTTTTCCAAAATTACATGATTCGTGGTCACATTATTTATCGATCATATGTTGAAAACAATAAACTGGTTGGGTGAGATTAAGATATGTGAACACAAAATAAGCAGTCTCGCATATGCGGATGTCTTAATTGTGATGGCAGATTCAATTGAAAGTTTGCAAAGTAATATTTCAGAGCTAGACCAGAAATGTAAGGACTATGGTATGAAGATTAGTATCTCCAAAACGAAAGTAATGTCAGTGGGAAGGAGATATAAACAGATCGAGTGCCAAATAGGAGGAACAAAGTTAGAACATGTGGACAGTTTCAAGTACTTAGGATGCATATTCTCACAGGATGGCAACATAGTGAAAGAACTGGAAGCGAGGTGTAGCAAAGCTTATGCAGTGAGTGCTCAGTTATGATCTACTCTCTTCTGCAAGAAGGAAGTCAGTACCAAGACTAAGTGATCTGTGCACCATTCAGTCTTTCGACCAACTTCGTTGTATGGTAGCAAAAGCTGGGTGGATTCAGGTTACCTTATGAATAAGGTTGAGGTTACGGATATGAAAGTAGCTAGGATGATTGCAGGTACTAGTAGACGGGAACAATGGCAGGAGGGTGTCCACAATGAGGAAATGAAAGAAAAACTGGGAATGAACTCTATAGATTTAGCAGTCAGGGCGAACAGGCTTAGATGGTGGGGTCCTGTTACACGCATGGGAGAAGAAAGGTTACCCAAGACACTCATGGGTGCAGCAGTAGAGGGTAGGAGGAGTCGGGGTAGACCAAGGAGAAGGTACCTGGATTCGGTTAAGAATGATTTTGAAGTAATAGGCTTTACGTCAGAAGAGGCACGAATGTTAGCACTGAATAGGGGATCATGGAGGAATTTTATAAGGGTGATTATGCTCCAGACTGAACGCTGAAAGGCATAGTCAGTCTTAAATGATGATGATGATTTAAATTTACTAACTCATTCTATTTTATAAGTTTGTGTTTGTGTATTTTGGTGGATTTTTTGTATGAGTTTTGCTTTTCCAGTTGAATGTGTGACTTGTGAGACTAGTTCTACACCTTGTTCTTTCCAGAAGATGGATTTATTGAATTTTTTTCCGTTTTTTTTTTCGTTTATTTTTAAACATGTTCTGCTGGCAAGATATAACTGTTTAAAAGAAATGTTTTATTTAATCTGTCATAGAAAGTAATGTGTAGAATAGCAACAACCTTAATTCTTATGTTTCATGTAGGCATGTGTCTCCTGCACCTAAATGAAAGGGTTAAAGCAAAAGAATGCATTTCGAAGGCCATTGATTTGAGCCGCCAAGAATGTTCCTATGTAGCACTTGCAAAAATATACTTGCTTGAGAACGATATTGTTGCTGCAGTTAATGTATATAATGCAGCATGCAGGTAAGCATTTCTTGTTGTTTATAACTAAGTATGATACAGGGAGAATGGTAAACATGTAAAATTTGGTGGGTATAAATTACTAATGAACATCTGTATCTTAAAAAATCTTGTAAAATATAAGCATGTAGCCATATCTGCAAAGGAATGTGTAATGTGAGTGTAAACTGACTTGTTCTACAGCATTACAATTCACCTTACAAATGGTCCTTCGAACATGAAACAAACAAACTAACTTATGAGGTGGTGGTTTGTACTAATTAAGACACTCACCACAGCATTCCTCGGACACCTGACAAGTCCTACAGTTCCAGAAATGCTCTGCCAAGCCTCTAGGCCATCACAATCTGTCCTCGGTCAAACTCAGATAGATTGCATGCTTTCCCCTTTCTACACACAGACAGCATGCTCACTGATACTATGTGCACTGTGCTTGTGGCTGACTAGCATTCATTCGTCGCCAGATGGTGCTGCTATCACCTGGGTGGGTTTATATTGCTAGTAGGTTGGTGGTCGTAATGTTCTGGCTGATCAGTATAAGTATATGGTGCTATAACTGAGTAATCAATTCAATCCCCCAAATTTCTCAACATGCAAATTAAACTTACATCCACAAAAAGAGCCACAATCCACCACCTAAAAACTGATCCTGACCTTATAATCCTACCTGATAACAAAGGCTCCACCACTGCTGATTCGACCACAAGGATTGCCTGGCAGAAGGACTTCATCACCTGTCAGATTCATCCACCTACAATCCCTGACACAGTGATCCCATCCCAGAAATCCAGCAGGATCTCCAGTCTTTCCTCAAATCCTTAGGCCCATCCCAGAACCTCTCCCCAGAGTCCATCTCTCCCCTCACCCCTGCCATTCCCTGCTTACCTCCTACATGCTTCCTAAAGTCCATAAACCCAGCCGTCCAGGACATTCCATTATGGCCAGTCACTGTGCCCCCACTGTGAGAATCTCTGCTCTTGTAGACAACGCCTTTGGCCCATTACCCACAACCTATCCTGCTATATAAAAGGTATCAACCATTTCCCCCTCCAACTCTCCACAGTTTCTGTTCCTTTACCACACGGTGCCCTGCTCATCACTATTGTGAGGCCTCCATTTACACTAACACCCCTAATGCCAATGGCCATACAACTATTGAACTCTACTTTTCCCAACACCTGATTGATTCAAAACTCACCACTCACCAACTCCTTTGTAGTCACCATGACCAGCTATATTCTCACCCACAATTACCTCTCCTTTGAAGATACTACATACAAACAAATCTGGGGTATGACCATGGGCTCCCGTATGGCACCATCTTGCGCCAACATATTCATGGGCCATCTAGAAGAATCTTTCTTAAACACTCAGCATCTGGATTGAGGGTAAGGATGCCCTATCCACATTCCTTCAGAACCTCATCATCTTCTTCCCCATTCATTTCACCTGGTCCTACTCAACCCATGAAGTCACCTTCCTCAATGTTGATCCCCATCTCAAAAATGGCTATATCGGTACCTCTGTCCATATCAAACCTACCAACTGCCAGCAGCCTCTCCACTTTGACAGCTGCCTCCCATTCTATACAGTCTACACACCCATGGCCATCGCATCTGTAGTAACGAGCGGTTCCTCTCTAAATAAATCAAGGGTCTCACTGAGGCCTTTACAGATTGTAATTACCCTCCCAACCTTCTACAATCTTCCATGCATTAGCTTTCCAGTTGCCGACACCTCCCAAAGTCCCACGATCTGGCTACAGAGGAGCATTCCCCTTGTGACTCGGTACCACCCAGGTCTGGAGCAACTGAATTACATTCCCCACCAGGGTTTTGACTATTTCTCGTTGTGCTCTGAAATGAAAAATGTCTTACCCACTATCCTTCCCATCTCTGCTGCAGTGGTATTCCACCGCCCGCCGAACCTACACAGTGTCCTCGTCCATCCCTACACAACCCCTGCTCCCAACCCCTTGCCTCATGGCGCACATCCCTGTAATAGACCTAGATGCAAGACCTGTTCCATACATCCTCCCACCACCACCTATTCCAGTCCAGTCAGAAACATTACCTATCCCATCAAAGTCTGAGCTATCTGTGAAACCAGTCATGTGATCTACAAGCTAAGCTGCAACCACCGTGCTGCACTCTATGTGGGCATGACAGCCAACAAGCTATCTGTCTGCGTGAATGGCCACTGACAAGCTGTGACCAAGAAACAACTGTACCACCCTGTTGCTGAGCACTCCGCCCAACATGACCTTCATTTCAGTGACTGCTTTACAGCCTGTGCCATCTGAATCCTTCCCACCGGGACCACTTATCTGAATTGCACACATGAGAACTCTCCCTGCAGTATATCCTGTGTTCCTGTAACCCTCCTGGCCTCAGTCTTCATTAGCCATTGTTCTTACCCATCTAGCCCCTTCCCTGTTCCCTTTCCAGTGCTACACAGCTCTCTGTTCCATCAGTGCACCCAGTCTTTTTACTTCTCTTCTTTTCCACTACCCCCCCCCCCCTCCCCCACTCACCATCTATCCTCCCAATTGCATTTAGCTGCCCTAGTCTCCACCTCATCCCTGCACGCTCCCAGCAGCACTTTGCTGTCCCCCACCTCTAGCCAGCCATCTCTCCCCCTCCCCTTCCCATCCTTCTCCTTGCTGCGACACAGTTGCCTCTCCCATAATGCACTGCTGCTTGCAGTCTGGCTCCATGGCTGCAGCTGCCTGAGAATGTGGTCATGTGTGTGTAAGTTGCGTTTGCATAAGTGTGTGTATTTTTTGTCAATTTTTGACAAAGGCCTTTTTGGCTGAAAACTAACATTGTGACAGTCTTTTTGTTGTGCATTTCTGCGACTCAGCATCTCCGCTGTATGGTGAGTAACAACTATCCTTTTCATAATAGTATTACAATAATCAAACACATTTACTTATCTTTTGAGAAGCAGTCATGTGGAACACAACATGCATTTCCAGTCTCTGAATAATGTCTTTTGCCAGCTCAGTACTAAGCTATCTTTCTAGCTGCTCTGGTTCTTGTGGATCTAACTAGCTATGACATCGACAGCCTCTGTCCAGTGAAGCCGAGCTGTCGAACTGAGGAGATGATCTGCACTGACGAACTCACCTCTGAGCACTGCTGTTGATGTCCTTTATGTGAATGCTGGAGAGGGCATTGTATAGTGTAGTCTTCTCAGAGAGGGGAAGCACAGCACCAGATTTGCATATACTGCCCTGCTGGCACCACCACTCGGTGTCCACAGATATTATTGTTTATGCTGGCAAGCATCTGACAGCCAGTGCACGAGAGGCACGAGTGGTGTCATTTGATGATACGACAAAAACTGTAAAGGGGTGAAGTCCAGGGACCTTGGTCTTCAAGAGAAGTAACCATTACTGCCAATTAATCTTCTGGGGAATGTTAGGTTTACATGATCTGTCACCTTACAACTAGAACATGCAGAGACCTACATGCTGGAAGAACATACCCATCCTCCCGGCTGAAGGAACTCCTTCCAATAAGTATATTATTCTAGAATACCAGATACACCAAGATCATTTGTAACAACCAATCTCGTCATCTCTGATATTTCAGAATAATGGAACACATCAGATCACCCCCCAGCAGTTGACACAATGTCATCTTCCAATAATGATGGAAGCTCATTTTCAAGTAAGTCTAGGTAACAGGACCCTGTAAGGTGATGAGATAACACAAGTCCAATCTACAGGTTGCTTATCACCACATGTAACACATTTACAGAGAAGTGTTCTTAGAAAATGTGTCTCCAAAAGCATTTGAGTTTTTGTCGGACCACAGATTTGAGTTAAGAGTGTTATTGATACCATCATGGATGAAAGAGTAAACAGTATTAATTGGGATATTCAACCATTTGCAACTATCCAGTGACAAAATTCCAATTGTATACCTTCTCCCTGTCAAAGATACTGAATCCACTGTAAATGATATGGGTGAACACCCCACATACATAATGTCCACGATATTCTTTTGTATGTGTAGAAATTCTGCACATGCTTATTGAAGGACTATGTTCCACTAACTAAATAATGTCTTCTGTGTTGTGAATGACTAGTTCATTTTAACTCTCAGATAAAACATGATGCAAGGTTGTGCACCAATCTGTCACAGTTTAGTGAAAATACAAGTAAACACTATTGAATCTGATACTTTGCAGTTAGACAATCATTTAACATATTCTCTACAAACAGCAGCAGCGTTTCCAGTACAAAATACGTATATAAACACTGTATCAGCGTACTTTGCATCTGTAAATCTTTTCAGTATTCGTAAATGGAATAGTAGAATTGACCAACAAATCGTAATAACAAATTGAAAAATTCAGTTAGATAAACACAAGCACAACTTCACAACTAGAACTTCAGTACAAAAATGAATAAACCCGTAGCAACTGCAGTACAAACACACAAAATGAAAATTTATCTCTATAAGCAGCTGTGTCTCTGTAACCAATAAAAGTTCAGTATTGTTATGTGGAAGGTTTTATTCAAACTAATTTATGCTACCAGCTTTTGGTGTCTGTGGCAGACAACACTACAGTGATTTTCTTCCTTTTCATGAACTGAAGTAACTCACTTATCTCAGTGAATTCCTCAGAATCATTGCCTACCCTGAAACATATAACATGGTTCAGCCTGGAAAAGCGTTTTAAAAGATAGGATGCACTTATATGTTTCAATGGGGTGCATAAAATTTACTCTCTCATAGCTGAAAAGAGAGTTCATTCTATCCGGTCTGACTTGGGCTACTAGATAAAGCAAGGTCTTCGTTAAAATAACTGTACTGCATTATCACTTTAGCAGCACACATACCACTTCTAAGTCTGCCCTGACATGAAAACATATTTGATCAAAGTTTGTACTATTCATGTCATTGACACAGCATATTACCTAATTGGAAGTCAGCATAAGTACAGTGCTCATGGCCAGTTGTCCAATGGACCATAATTTTAACCAATCAGTAATCAGGTTTAAATTCCACACAGTATTCATCAGTTTAGTATGCTTACCCAGTGCAACACACTTCAACACTAGTCAGTAATCTAAAGTTTCTGAAATATGATTGGCTATTATGTTAACCCCCCCCCCCTCCCCCCCTCGCCCCCCTCAATATGGACCTTGCCGTTGGTTGGGCGGTTGCATGCCTCAGCGATACAGATAGCCGTAGCGTAGGTGCAACCACAGTGGAGGGGTATCTATAGAGAGGCCAGACAAACGTGTGGCTCCTGAAGAGGGGCAGCAGCCTGTTCAGTAGTTGCAGGGGCAACAGTCTGGATGATTGACTGATCTGGCCTTGTAACATAAACCAAAACGGCCTTGCTGTGTTGGTACAGCAAACGCCTGAAAGCAAGGGGAAACTACAGCCGTAATTTTTCCTGAGGTCATGCAGCTCTACTGTATGGTTAAATATTCTGGAGATAAAATAGACTTCCATTTGGATCTTTGGAGGGGGGGGGGGGGGGGGGCTACCCAGGAGGATGTCATCAGGAGAAACAAAACTGGTTTTCTGCATATCGGAGTGTGGAATGTCAGATCTCTTAATTGGACAGGTAGGTTAGAATATTTAAAAAGGGAAATGGATAGGTTAAAATTAGATATAGTGGGAACTAGTGAAGTTAAGTGGCAGGAGGAACATAACTTTTGGTCAGGTGAACACAGGATATAAATACAAATTCAGGTAGGGATAATGCGGTAGTAGGTTTAATAATGAATAAAAAAAACAGGAACACAAATAAGCTATTATGAACAGCATAATGAATGCATTATTGTAGCCAAGACAGACACGAAGCCTACACCCTCCAAGTAGCACAAGTTTATATGCCAACTAGCTCCGCAGATAGGGAGAGATTGAGGAAATGTATGATGAGAGAAAAGAAATTATTCAGCTAGTTAAGGGAAACAAAAATTTAATAGTCATGGGGGGCTGAAATTTCATAGTAGGAAAAGGAAGAGAAGGAAAAGTAATGATTGAATATGGACTGGGGGAAAGGAATGAAAGACGATGCCACCTGGCAGAATTTTGCTTAGAACATAATTTTATCATAGCTAACACTTCGTTTAAGAATCATGAAAGGAGGTTGTATATGTGGAAGAGACCTGGAGACACCAGGTTTCAGATTGATTATATAATGGTAAGACAGATTTCGGAACCAGGTTTTAAATTATAAGATGTGGACTCTGACCACAATTTATTGGCTATGAACTGCAAATTAAAACTGAAGGAACTGCAAAAAGGCAAGGTTTTAAGGAAATGGGACCTGGATAAACTGAAAGAACCAGAGAGTTTCAGAGGGAAGATTAGGAAATGATTTACAAGAACAGGGGAAAGGAACACAGTAGAAGAAGAATGGGTAGCTTTGAAAGAAGAAATAGCGAAGGCAGCAGAGGATCAAATAGGTAAAAAGATGATGGCTAGTAGAAATCCTTGGGTAACAGAAGAGATATTGAATTTAATCGATGAAAGGAGAAAATGAAAAATGCAAAAATGAATCAGGCAGAAGGAAATACAAACATCTAACAAATGAGATTGACAGGAAGTGCAAAATGGCTAAGCAGGTGGCTAGAGGACAAATGTAAGCATGTTGAAGCATATATCACTAGGGGTTAGATAGATGCTACCTACAGGAAAACTAAAGAGACCTTTGGAGAAAAGAAAACCACCTGTATGAATATCAAGAGCTTAAGCAGAAAACTGGTCCTAAGTAAAGAAGGGAAAACAAAAAGGTGAAAGGAGTATATAGAGAGTCTACACAAGGGAGATGTACTTGACGATGATATTATGAAATTATGAAGATGGAAGAGGATGTAGATGAAGATGAGAAGGGAGATATGACACTGCATAAAGAATTTGACAAAGCACTGAAAGATTTAAGTTGAAACAAGGCCCCAGTCATAGACACCATTCCGTTAGAGGCACTGATAGCCTTGGAAGAGCAAGCCATAACAAAACTCTTCCATCTGGTGAGAAAGATGAAATACTCTGACTTCAAGAAGAATAAAATAATTCCAGTTCAAAAGAAAGTGGGAGCTGACAGGTGTGAAAACTACCAAACTATCAGTTCAATGAGTCACTGTTGTAAAATACTAACACGAGTCCTTGACAGAAGAGACGAAAAACTGGTACAAGCCGACCTCAGGGAAGATCAGTTTGGGTTGAAGATAAATGTAGAAACACATGATACAATACTGACCCTACAACTTCTCATAGAAATTAGGGTAGGAAAAGAAAAACCTATGCTTATAGAAGTCTAGACTTAGAGAAAGCTTGTGGCAATGTTGACTGGAACACTCCCTTCCAAATTCTAAAGGTGGCAGGGTTAAAATACTGGGAGCAAAATCCTCTTTGTAATTTGTACAGAAACGAGGTGGCAGTTATAAGAGTCGAGGGGATCAAAGGGAAGCAGTGGTTGAGAATGGAGTGAGTCAGGGTCATAGGCTATACCTGATGTTATTCAATCTGTTTATTGGGCAAGCAGTAAAGGAAACAAAAGAAAAATTTGGAGTGGGAGTTAAAGTACAAGAAGAAGAAATAAAAACTTTGTGGTTTGCTGCTGACATTATTTTGTCAGAGACAGCAAGGGACTTGGAACAGCAGGAACAGAATAGACAGTGTCTTGAAAACAGGATATAAGATGACCATCAACAAAAGCAAAACAAGGATAATGGAATGTAAATCAGGTGATGCTGAGGGAGTTAGATTAGGAAACAAGACACTTAAAGTAGTAGATGAGCTTTCCTGTTTTGTAAGCAAAATAAATGATGACAGTTGAAGTTGGGAAAATATAAAATGTAGACTGGCAATGAGAAGAAAAGCCTTTATGAACAAGAGAAATTTGTTGACATCAAGTATAGATTTAAAAGTCGGGAAGTCTTTTCTGAAAGTATTTGTATGGAGTGTAGCCATGCATGGAAGTGAAACATGGACTATTAATAGTTTAGACAAGAAGAGAATATTGTTGTTGTTGTTGTTGTGGTCGTCTTCAGTCCTGAGACTGGTTTGATGCAGCTCTCCATGCTACTCTATCCTGTGGAAGTTGCTTCATCTCCCAGTACCTACTGCAACCTACGTCCTTCTGAATCTGCTTAATGTATTGATCTCTTGGTCTCCCTCTACAATTTTTACCCTCCACGCTGCCCTCCAATATTAAATTGGTGATCCCTTGATGCCTCAGAACATGTCCTACCAACCGATCCCTTCTTCTAGTCAAGTTGTGCCACAAACTTCTTTTCTCCCCAATCCTATTCAATACTTCCTCATTAGTTATGTGATCTACCCATCTAATCTTCAGCATTCTTCTGTAGCACCACATTTCGAAAGCTTCTATTCTCTTCTTGTCCAAACTATTTATTGTCTATGTTTCACTTCCATACATGGCTACACTCCATACAAATACTTTCAGAAAAGACTTCCTGACACTTAAATCTATATTCGATGTTAACAGATTTCTCTTCTTCTGAAACGCTTTCTTTGCCATTGCCAGTCTACATTTTATATCCTCTCTACTTCGAACATCATCAGTTATTTTGCTCCCCAAATAGCAAAACTCCTTTACTACTTTAAGTGTCTCATTTCCTAATCTAATTCCCCCAGCATCACCAGACTTAATTCGACTACATTCCATTATCCTTGTTTTGCTTTTGCTGATGTTCATCTTATATCCTCCCTTCAAGACACTGTCCATTCTGTTCAACTGCTCTTCCAAGTCCTTTGCTGTCTCTGACAGAATTACAATGTCATCGGCGAACCTCAAAGTTTTTATTTCTTCTCCATGGATTTTAATACCTACTCTGAATTTTTCTTTGTTTTCTTTACTGCTTGCTCAATATACAGATTGAATAACATCGGGGAGAGGCTACAGCCCTGTCTCACTCTCTTCCCAATCACTGCTTCCCTTTCATGTCCGTCGACTCTTATAACTGCCATCTGGTTTCTGTACAAATTGTAAATAGCCTTTCGCTCCCTGTATTTTACCCCTGCCACCTTTAGAATTTGAAAGAGAGTATTCCACTCAACATTGTCAAAAGCTTTCTCTAAGTCTAGAAATGCTAGAAACATAGGTTTTCCTTTCCTTAATCTTTCTTCTAATATAAGTCGTAAGGTCAGTATTGCCTCACGTGTTCCAGCATTTCTACGGAATCCAAACTGATCTTCCCCGAGGTCGGCTTCTACTAGTTTTTCCATTCGTCTGTAAAGAATTCGTGTTAGTATTTTGCAGCTATGGCTTATTAAACTTATTGTTCGGTAATTTTCACATCTGTCAACACCTGCTTTCTTTGGGATTGGAATTATTATATTCTTCTTGAAGTCTGAGGGTATTTCACCTGTTTCATACATCTTGCTCACCAGATGGTAGAGTTTTGTCAGGACTGGCCCTCCCAAGGCCGTCAGTAGTTTCAATGGAATCTTGTCTACTCCGGAGGCCTTGTTTCGACTAAGGTCTTTCAGTGCTCTGTCAAACTCTTCACGCAATATCATATCTACCATTTCATCTTCATCTACATCCTCTTCCATTTCCATAATATTGTCCTCAAGTACATCGCCCTTGTGTAGACCCTCTATATACTCCTTCCACCTTTCTGCTTTCCCTTCTTTGCTTAGAACTGGGTTTCCATCTGAGCTCTTGATGTTCATACAAGTGGTTCTCTTATCTCCAGATGTCTCTTTAATTTTCCTGTAGGCAGTATCTATCTTTCCCCTAGTGAGATAAGCCTCTACATCCTTACATTTGTCCTCTAGCCATCCCTGCTTAGCCATTTTGCACTTCCTGTTGATTTCATGTTTGAGACGTTTGTATTCCTTTTTGCCTACTTCATTTATTGCATTTTTATATTTTCTCCTTTCATCAATTAAATTCAATATTTCTTCTGTTACCCAAGGATTTCTACTAGCCCTCATCTTTTTACCTACTTGATCCTCTGCTGCCTTCACTATTTCTTCTTTCAAAGCTACCCATTCTTCTTCTACTGTATTTATTTCCCCCATTCCTAACAATTGTTCCCTTATGCTCTCCCTGAAACTCTGTACAACCTCTGGTTCTTTCAGTTTATCCAGGTCCCATCTCCTTAAATTCCCACCTTTTTGCAGTTTCTTCAGTTTTAGTCTACAGGTCATAACCAATAGATTGTGGTCAGAGTCCACATCTGCCCCTGGGAATGTCTTAAAATTTAAAACCTGGTTCCTAAATCTCTGCCTTACCATTATATAATCTATCTGATACCTTTTAGTATCTCCAGGGTTCTTCCATGTATACAACCTTCTTTCATGATTCTTAAACCAAGTGTTACCTATGACTAAGTGTGCTCTGTGCAAAATTCTACCAGGCGGCTTCCTCTTTCATTTCTTAGCCCCAATCCATATCCACCTACTATGTTTCCTTCTCTCCCTTTTCCTACACTCGAATTCCAGTCATCCATGACTATTAAATTTTCATCTCCCTTCACTATCTGAATAATTTCTTTTATTTCATCATACATTTCTTCAATTTCTTCGTCATCTGCAGAGATAGTTGGCATATAAACTTGTACTACTGTAGTAGGTGTGGGCTTCGTATCTATCTTGGCCACAATAATGCGTTCACTATGCTGTTTGCAGTATCTTACCCGCATTCCTGTTTTCCTATTCATTATTAAACCTACTGCTGCAGTACCCCTATTTGATTTTGTATTTATAACCCTGTAGTCACCTGACCAGAGGTCTTGTTCCTCTTGCCACCGAACTTCACTAATTCCCACTATATCTAACTTTAACCTGTCCATTTCCCTTTTTAAATTTTCTAACCGACCGGCCCGATTAAGGAATCTGACATTCCACGCTCCGACCGTAGAACGTCAGTTTTCTTTCTCCTGATAACGACATCCTCTTGAGTAGTCCCCGCCCGGAGATCCGAATGGGGGACTATTTTACCTCCGGAATATTTTACCCAAGAGGACGCCATCATCATTTAATCATACAGTAAAGCTGCATGCCCTCGGGAAAAATTACTGCCGTAGTTTCTCCTTGCTTTCAGCTGTTCCCAGTACCAGCACAGCAAGGCCGTTTTGGTTAGAGAGAATAGTAGCTTTTAAAATGTGGTGCTACAGGAGAATGCTGAAGATTAAATGGGTAGATATACAACTGATGAGGAGGTACTAATTAGAATGTGGAAGAAGAGAAATTTGTTGCACACCCAGATGAGAAGAGGCAATCGTTTGGCATTATACATTCTGGGGCATCAAGGGATCACCAGTATAGTACTGGGGAGTAAGGGGGGGAGTAAAAATCATGGAGGGAGACCAAGAGATGAATATAGTAAGCAGATTCATAAGAATGTAGGTTGCAGTAGTTACTCGGAGGTGAAGAGGCTTTCACAGGATGTACTAGCATGGAGAGCTGCATCAAACCAGTCTTTGGACTGAAGAAAACACACAACACACACACACACACACACATACACACACACACACACACACACACACACAGAGTATGCCATATGCCATGCTGAATATTCACTCACTGGAAGAAATTAGAATTTTCACTGTAAGTACCAAAACTTCTAGAAACATTATTTACAGCAGATCTTAGTTTCTGAACTACTCAGTTTCTCAATAAAATTTATATTAGGTTATTTAATGCAAAACAACTAGAGCACTGAGAAGTATGTTGTCATGTTGCTAAAGCTGAATCTGTACTTTAGCATATTCAAATGCCTCCTGCTTCCAAGATGCACATTCGTTCTCCTCTGCAATTGGCTGTAGCCAATCAGCTTTTTTGGTATTCTTGAACAACATGAAAAATTCGCTCTGTGATCAATCCTCAACACCAAATTTAATGTAGTCATATGCCAAAATATGTATTGTTCGAAAAGCAAAGAAACTCAAACCAACCTATCTTTACTTATATTAAGTACAGAAATAAATATTTAGTTTTCAAAATAGCTAACCTGGCTATTTTACATTAAGCATTTCATGCCTTATATGTGACTCACTGCATGATTACATAATTTGATTCATGGGCTCATTCATTAATTATTAACACCCAGTCACTCATTCTGACAGTGTAACAGATGAAAATAATAATGTCAAAATCAAACAATGGAAACTCCAGGTAGGAATATCAACAATGCAGGAAAAGAGAGATTGCTTCTTTTTGTAAAGAAGACATGTAAGTTACAGATAGGCACAATTAAAAGACACTTACACTTAGATAAAGTTTTCGGCCACAGTCTACATCAGTAAAAGAGAAATATCACACCATTCATGCTCACAAGCAAGCACATCTTGGCCCGAGATGCTGGAGTTGGCAGTCATGTATGCTTGCTAGTGTGTATAATGATATGTGTTGTTGTTGTTGTTGTTGTTGTTGTTGTGTGTGTGTGTGTGTGTGTGTGTGTGTGTGTGTGTGTGTGTGTGTGGGCACATGTGTGCAACTTAATGTGTTTTCTTTACTGTAAGTAGCAGTCTGTCTTTTCCTACAGTCTTGTAAATAATAGTGACAGACAGCTGAAAATAATAATTACTGCTTGAAACTGACACCATGATTTAAAATATAGTTTTATGAACATTAAATTCTGGGGGTGGTCTATTTACTGCTGTCTGACACTCAGTTGTATGCCAACCCAGGTAATCATCCTCATTTCACATTCTGAGCTTGGGACCAGATGGCGATGTAATTATGAAACTAATTGCCTAAAAGTTAATTCTGCAGTTGGACTATCTGGAAGTGAGTGGATTTAGCTGTGAAGGAGTCCTTAGTAACATACTAATGTTTTGCAGATATGAGTACAGTACTTTTATTATCTAGCCTCTCAGATGCCATTACAAATGACTAAATCAACTAAGGAGAAGGGCAGAAAAGTACAGAGGACCAGCACCAATTTTATTTATTTCATTCCTAACAATTTCAGTCAAGATCTGAGTGTAGTGATTTATGTTTTCTGAGTGCCTGTATTAAAATTTTCATTAAAGAATGTCGCGGGGAATTCTGTTATCGATACTTAGATTTCAGAAACCCTCAGTATGTTTTGTAACTGTGATGTTTAATCTTGGCAAACATGTTTTGTCATTGCTTGTAACAATTATTTAATGTGCTGAAAAATTGTTAATTGTTTTTCAGCATATACCCAGAAAATTCTGACCTTGCTACAACTCTTGGTTTACTTTACATGAAACTTAGAGAGTATCAGAAAGCATTTGAGAAGTTGGGTTCTGCTTTAGCACATAACCCATCTTCAGCAAAGGCATTGTTGGCAATGGGTTCTATAATGCAGGTAAGTACCGTAATTTGTATGATGTTCATGCTATTGGGCGAATCTCTCTTGTTTGGATGCAGTCTTTAGTGATCTAAGATGTATTTTTTTTTTTTTTTTTTAAAGCATTAACCTCGCAATACCAGTATCATAATCTAACCATGTTCTTTATATTTTAAATCAAACAATGGAAAATCCAGGATGGAAAGTAACAATGTTAGGGAAAGGAAAGTTGCTACTCACCATATAGTGGAGATGCTGAGTTGCGTATAGGCACAACAAAAAGATTGTGACAATTAAAGCTTTCAGCCAACAAGGACTTTGTTGAAAATAGATCACACACAAACACAAGCACAAGCACAACTCACTCACACATGACTGCAGCCTCTGTGTGGCTTCAGTTGCCTATATGCAACTCAGCATCTCTGCTGTATGGTGAGTAGCAACTTCCAGTTTCGTAGTATTGTTACTTTATATTATAAATTAAAAAAAAAAGTTTATTGCTTTTATTGATTTCTTATACCAGATTCCACAACTATTTCAAATTTTTCAGAAAAACTAAATCAAAAAATTTAAGGATTAGTGGTGAACACGACTTTCAATAGCAAATGGCATATTCAAATTTTCACATTCAGGACCTTTCTTACGCATCTTCATGTCTTTAAAAAGTATGTTGTGCATAAAAGTCAGTGACAGTTAATGAATTTTTTTAGCATAAAGTAACCTCCCACCCTTCTTGGTAGTACATGTTATGCAAAATGCACTGGTGTTGCTAGGGTTGATGAACTTATTCTAATAAACTACAGAAGAAAGATGAAACAGGAAAAATGAAGAAAAACAACTGCTTTCATAAAGAAAATGAAATGTTTACAAATGTAAAATTAACACGTAAAAGACAAAACTGCGTATGGGTACTTGGATAGGGCCTTCCTGTGGAAATCCATTGTATTAGTTACTCGAGTGCCCCTCAAAAACTTTGTTGTTTAATTGTTTTGTGTGATATTGTAAGGCATAATCTACAGACATTTGTCTTTATTTTGTGAGATGTGTAGCTGTCAAGAAATATCCAATAAATAATTGTGCACACTAACAATGCATTGTATACGAGTAACACAATTTTTCATAGAGTAATTATTTTTTTCTTAGATAAGAGATGGGTGTTAAAGGAAACAAATACTCTTAACTGTAGATAAGCATAAAATTGTAATGATAAAGAAATGCAAAGCAAATATTTGACAATGGAATAAAGGAAAGGAAATAAAATAAGAGAAGCCTCAAAATGGTGCAGGTCATTGTAGTGTAAGATGCACGAGTCTGGGCACATGTAGGTCCTGGTTTCCATACCGCCAACAAATGTTGTTTGTGTACATTGTGTGATCACGGTCTGTGACTCACTGTCCTAAAGACAGATTGGTATTGGATGTCAAAGTTATATTGTGTCGTGGACAGCAGTGTTCCATCAAATGGTGAGGTCACCAGACAGAACATTAGTACCCTGCCACATCACAGTGCAGAGTGCCAAACTGTAAAAGTGAGTTTATTAGTGGCCATTTATAATGAAAAAAGTTAATATGTAGTTTTTGCATTAAGGAATTAGCAGTGACAGTAGCTGAATTTATTTATGACCAAATTCGTATTTGTAATGCTTATCCTGGACAAAAGTTACATGGTATTTGTTCTAACTGGGAACACAAGGAAACAAAGCTGTAAAAGAGATACAATTTCTTGGACCCTCATAAAGTCACCCACATCAGGTGTTGCTGGTGTAGTACTGCACAGCCCACATGGTGATGGCGGTCCTTGACCGAACTGCCTCTAGGGGCCACTTGGTGTAGTTGTGGGCACACTGTTTGAATGCCAGTGTGCACTCCATTTGTCATAGTGACCTGACTTATGTGTCTGCTATGAACAGTAGGTGTAATAACTGGTGAGTTACTACACATCTCCTTCCTTGGGGGGCGTAACACCAGGTGTCACTGTCTATAATGCTGTGACTGAAGAGACATCCATGGCATCTGTAGTGGTGCCAGGGGCAGGCGACAAAGGCACAAAAAGTTCCCGATCTGCCAGGACCAGCGAGTACAAATGACAGTGCACAGGCCCGGCAGCAGGGGGTGGGAGCCATATGGATGTCAGAGTCTATGACAAGGGGACTTCACACACAAAGTGACGATGATGGACTGCAGTGGAGAGTTTCTGGCGACAGAGACCCAGCTTCCATCCCTACTGACAGTGTTACCTGCCCAGCTCAGTGAGAGACACTAGCCACAGGAAGCAAATTGTGCCATCAGTGCTGACGAATCCCTCACTGTCAAGGTAGGCGGGCACAGCCAGGCCCATTTGACACCCAGAGCGCCGGCGGCCGACAAAGAATGGGGCATCAGGCCCGAGGAGGGGATCTTGTGCCCATCTCAGGGAGCAGCTGGTTCTGATAGCATACATTGAGTTGGTCTTTGGTGCAAACTGTGAGGATGTGGCGACCATGCTGGCAGTGGATGATGACTTGAATCTGGGGTGGGCACTGTCCAAATACCCTGGCATAGAGTGGTGTGCCAACTGTGATGTTGGCAAAACTGGTGCCACTGGGGGATGCCTGCCTGGCAGCAAGAGGTTGAGTAGTGTCTGTGGCTGACAGCCATGCAGGACTCAGTGGGATTCCTAGCACCAATTGGTGTCGCTCTGTAAGAGCTTAAAAAATAAATGTGAGGGCCTTGTTGGCTGGGAAATTTTCTGTGTATGTGCACATCTGCTTCTTAAATGTTTGGACAAGGCATTCTGCCCCACCATTTGATTGCGGATGGTAAGGTGGCACTGTGATGTGGCAAATGCCATTGTGTGTACGCAGGTACTTGAAAGATTGTGCCACAAACTGAGAACCATTGTCTGAAACTGTAGTGCAAGGCAAGCCTTCTGTGTTGAATATCTTCAACGGGACATTGACATTTGCATCTGCTGTCACAGATGAATGATGAACAACATAAGGAAAACAAGAAAAAATATCAATTGCTAATAACCAGGAAGTATCTAAAAAAGGACTGGCAAAAGTTAGTGGATTTTTTCCTAGGGCTGTGTAGGGGCCATCCACGGCAAAAAAGCAGTGTTTGGTGATGCCTGCTGACCCAAACACTTGCAGCAGGCTAAAAAAAGCATTCCACCTCTGGATTGCTGCCCGACAGAAACACATGGCAGCACAGCAATGTAATAAACGGAGGGTCTCATGCCACAGAGCAGCTGTAATCACAATGCAGGGAGTAAATCCTTTGATTGACAGGAAAATAACGCCATCCAAGAAGGAGAGGTGGTGGTGCAACACTTAAAATTCCAGAGTGGCTTCAGAGCCCAGCCCAATAGATGGTTGGACAACCTATGTTGTGTACTGCATATGACCTCCCGGAGCACTGGATCCACCATTGTAGCAGAGACAGTATGGGAACTGATGATGGGGAGCCATTCACCATGAGCCTCACCTCTGCATCTAATTGGAAACCAAGCAGTTCCTCCAGGTCAGACGAGTGATCAGGGCACATGGTGAGCAGGGAAAAAGCACCCATGTTTGCATGTTGTGATGTGGGACAAAAATTGATTTCGAAATTGTACAAGGATAAGAATAAAGTCAATCACTGGAGACAAAAAGCAGCTTTGTCCAGTAAGGACACCAATAGGTTAAACAGAGAAACCAGGGGCTTATGGTAGACAATTAAATGAAATTTTTGCGCTATACTACAACACATGAAATTTTTTTAAGTTGTAGAAAATTTCCCACTTGAAAATAATGTCACTGGTCCGATCCGAGTGTTTTCAACACAAAGGCAGTTGATTCAATGCGATCAGAATGGTGATGGGCCAGGACAATCTCCACATTGTATTGGGATGTCTGTGGCCAGGTTGAAATTTTGCAGGACATTTTACAGCATGAAGACTATCCTTAAGCCACACCAAAGTATGCTCATAGGGTGCACACTAAACACCAGGAGCACTTTTCCAAAGCAGTAGATACAAGGGGTGGGCGATAGTAGCCACTCTGGGAATAAATTTGTGATAGTATGCTACTTTTCCCTCAGGGGCTGAGCATTCATTTGGTGGGTACGGATTCCTGAGCTGGGGACTGGTATGTGCTGCCAGTCCTCTGTTGCCGTGAGCTGCAGACATGCTTCAGGACCACTGTATGGTGTGAAGAGGGACATAGGCAACGGGCATCTTGGCTTGTCTGCCTGGTTCATGAAGAAGGAAAGAAACCTCTATAAAAAGCCCTAAATCTCAAGGTATGAGGTGCATAGCTGTTGGGATGGAACATTCGTTAGTGGTAACCTGCTGTTCCTCAGTTGTTAACACTTACTCAGACTGCAGGGCTCTGTCTGAGCAGACCTGTATTTCCCTAGCTGCTCATGTGACCAAGATGGGACCCTTAAAACTAAATTCTTTCACTTCCAGTGAAATGGGAATCAGCACCCAGTCCAGCAATAGGGCTTATGTGTCCCGTCCTCAGGGATCTTTCAGAGTGCTTACGTTAATGGTAACAGAACACATGCTATTGGTCAGACTGCATTTTATAATTGTTAAAGAGGAAGGCATCTTCAAGAAAGTTTCCCTTTTTACATTCAAAAAGGTTTAAAGGTAATTGCTGTGAAATTAAAATCTGTCAAGTGATTGTGCAATGAAACACTTGGTAGAAACTGTTAATTTCCAACAAGTAAAAAAACCACCAGAAAGTCAGTCAGATGATTCTGCTGTGGAATGCTGTTGGTAGTAACTATTGGTTTCCAACAAGTAAAGAACCTCCAGAAAACTCAATGCTTGGAGAGTATGCAATAGAAACTGAACTGCTCAACACCTTGAACTACAGCAAAGGTGTTGTGCCTTGCAGGGATCTGATTGAGATTCTGAGGCAAGAACTGAAAGCTGAGTGGGCCAAAGAAGGCACTGTTGACATGCCAAACATAATGAAAAGGGTGGATGGCAATCTGATCAGACCAGACTCATTTATACTTCATTTAACAGCACAAAACTTCCAGATCATGACATGATAGATTTCCTTAGCCTAATCATGTGGCCTTATTTCTGCAACCCAGTGTACTGTTTCAAGTGCCAGTGCTTTGGGCACACTATTCTCAGTTGTAAAGGAGAAGCCACTTATTGCAACTATGGTAAGGCCACCCACAAAGGAGTTGGTTGTTCACCTCCTCCAAAGTGTGTCGGCTGCTCAGGGGATCACACTGCCTGGAGTAGAGACTGCTTGAAGAAAGGAAGACTCGGGAGATAAAAACAACAAAGTGCATCCCTTATAGAGAAGCCAAAAAGATCTAGCAGGCCATGCAGCCACCCATTTTTGTTGCCTCCTTCGCTTCCATTCTCAAATAGTCAGTCCAGAAAACCAATGCTGCTACACAAACTGATGTTTCTAGTGTCAGCCATAGTACCAGCATTTGTCAATGCACTTCTGCACTGCAGATTGCAGGTTCAAGGTGGTAAGATATCTGCCATCATCAGTACATGGCTCTATCATATAAGCTCCCTGATATTAAGGGATATACATGGCATTGAAGTAATCTATCTGGAGCTGAGTGGCTTAACTGTTGTTTCAGTCGATAAACTGCTGAATATCCAGTGGCCACTCCAGTCTTACCCTCTGTACCTCATCCATGTGTATACATAGGTGATTTCAACAGCTGTCATGCCACTTGAGGTTATAAAACGATGACAATAATGGAGAGCAACTAGTAGAATGGGTAGAAGGGGGAAAAAACCTCAGTATTAGTTATGATGCCAAAGAAATGAAAACCTTTGGTTCCGGTAGGTGGTAGACTGGTACCAAACCTGACCTGTGCTTTCTCTCCACTGATTAAAACACACTTCCTTTGAGTAATACCAGAAAAGTCTTAAAAAGATTCCAAAGTAGTCAACACCACCCTACAATAATAAATGCAGGGCTTGAGATACCTATCATAAATTCCACTAACAAGCAAAGATGGGTTTCAGGAAAGTTAACTGGGTTCAGTACACTACAGGTTGACAGCAACCTATGTTGGATAGCCCCAAAAGTAGAAAACTACAAGAGATTTGTGGGAGTCACAATTGGTGCATCCAAATGCAATGTACGACGAGGGCTCAGTAAACATTACATGCCTTGCTGGGATGACAAAACAAAAAATGTATATGCAGAGTACCAACAGACTGAAAACCCTAGAGCACTGAATGAAGGAAGAAAGTGTAAATGGATGGACTTGACTTCCAGTTTAAATTTCATTCATTCAAGCAGAAAGGCATGGACATTATAAAGGAAACTTGGAACTGCAATGAATTTTTGCTGTCAGCAGCCAAAGAAAACACCACCAGAACTAGTATTACTCATTGGATCAAGAGCTAAGAAGGTCTCTATGGACACAACTACCAAAGAAAAGATAAAGAATGAACTGAATGAAGAAATAGCTACCTTCATCATAACACCACCTTATCAGATTGCTTTAATGAAAGAGAGATAAATGAGGCTATCAACACAGCAAAATTGAGGTAAGCAGCAGGACAGTATGGCATATTCCCTGAATTTATAAAACATTCTATACTGGGGAACATGGAAGAACTTGGCTGAAGAGGTTCTACAGTGATGCACTCAAGTCTGGAAAAGTAGCTCAGCAGTTCAAAATTGCACATAACACTAACAATCCTCAAGTGCGGAAAGCAAGTAGACGGCCCCTCAAGTTTCAACCCAATTGCACTGCTAAGCACATCTTTCAAACTACTGGCGTGACTTATCCTTAGCAGAATTCAAGGGATAATAAATAATATAACTCCAGCATATCAGGCAGGCTTCAGAAGCCAGCACAGCTGCTATGAACAGGTTTTAGCCTCGATTGCCTACACTGAGGCTCAGTTCCAAAAGAAACTAAATACATTAATGGCCTTTGTTGATCTGTTAGCATGTGAAATTGTGTGGTTAGATGGACTACTGGTGAAACTAAAAATCATCTCCCAAGCAGAAACTGACAAAAGTTGTGGACAATATGTTAACCAACCATTACTTCAGGGTTAGAGTTGGGCAAAACAAAGTAAGTTATTTACCATAAAAATGGGCTTCTCCTAGGACAGATTCTCTTCAGCCTGTGTACCAGTGACATGCCAGACACTACTAGCAAAAAGTTTTGCTATGCCGATGACCTCGCTATAGCCACACACATCCAGCACACTTGTCCAAGAGTTTCCCTCTTGTGATGTTTAAAGCTTTCCCGGCGTACTGATTGTTCCAAAAAAACACGGGAGAACTGCTGGATATCAGTAACTTCCTGCCATTTGGCGCAGAGTCTTCTGGCCGTCTTCAGGTGAGTGCCACTGTAGTAGTACTGGCGAGTATGGGCTGAGCTCCACTATTTATAGCCTTCTGAGGTGACATTGTGCATGCGCTGCTCAGCGTGCGCATTCATAACAGCTCCGTGCGCTGCGCCTCGCGCCCTCCACTGTGAAAGCCTCTGTTCACTTGCCAGAGTGATGAAGACCTACAAACGACGGAACAAGGAAGAGGAAGAGGCTTTCAGGTCAACTGTTTATCTAACATTTATTTTCACATTCACCTTTCACTTGCAGGCAAGTACTTTCTCCTTCATACAATCACATTTATGCCGCCCCAGGGGGCTCGGCACTCATTAGTGAGTTTGTGCTTGGCTATCATGGGGCCTCAGCCTTTGCAGCATTTTTTCCCTTCCATGCAGCATGTCTATCCTCTTGTTCTTTTTCCACTTCCTTGGGGAACATGTCTGGGCTATTTTTGTAAATGTATTCTACGTTTTCGGTAGTCAATATCATAATACTCTCCACAGTTTTTCATTCCTTTTTCCTTTCATTGTTCACCTTCTCCTATCGTTCCTCCACTTTAGCATTTGACGTTCCTCTTTTTCTTCTTTCTCCCTGCACATTCCTGAAGGCTGGCCCACGAGTCTGATGTGTAACAAGTGACCGGGTAACGCATAATTACCAGCCACTGGCCAACAGGTAGGGTTTGCACGTACTCCCTGGTATAGGCCATGCCCAGAGAGGCTTGATTACTTGAGCTGATAAGTTCTCAAATTGCTGATTAGTCCCTCTGTCAGCTGTTTGGGAGGTGTGACCTGAGATGTGAACAATCACCTAAGGTGGGTGTGCCCACTTCTGAAGAAGGCCCCCATTTGGAAGGAGCACACCAGCGGAGACTGGCAATCATGGGGGATTTTCTCACAATGAACCTATAATCTTCACAGTCAATAGCTACAAAACATAAACGGAATGAGGCTAACTATTCAAAAACCCTCCTAGCTGCACCAAGGTTCCTCATGGTTTCACATACTGAAGACGGTCAGTCCTTCACTACTGTTAATCAGTTTCTTATTCAGAAAGGTGTTGATGCAATTGCTGGCCCTGTGAAATCCTGTTCTCATTTACACAGTGGCACTTTACTTTTGGAGAGTACTTCAGATTTTCAAGCACAACAGCTGTTTGCACCTTCATTCCTCCATGGGTAACATATTCGTATCGAGGACCATCGAACGATGAATTCGTCCTGTGGTGTTATTTACACTAGGCTACTCAGTGGTCTGACCAAGGCTGAAATCCAAATGTACATCTCTAATCAGGTTATCTTAGCAATCCATCGGGTGTTGAAAAAAGCATATGCCTCAATAGTGCCCATACATACTCTCTTGCTCACTTTTGATAGACTGGTTCTTCCATGAAAGATCAAAGGGGGTTATGAAGTTATCACAGTCAGACTGTATATTCTGAACCCGACATGCTGCTACCAGTGTCATCATTACAACGACACTTGAGAGTCCTGTTGACACCTGGTCAAATTTGTAACCTGTGGTAGCACTGCTCACAAGGGTGATTGTCTACCTTCTTCTCCTGCTGCATCAACTGCAATGGCGTCCATGCTACCCCCACCTGCGATTGCCCCATGTATCTCAGTGAGCAGGCTGTCCAGGAGATCAGGGTGAAGGAAAAGTGCCTTTTCCAGTCGCTCACAAGTTGTTGGCTAGTTGGAAACCCTGCGTTCTACCATCTCGCACCTACAGTATTGTTCTTGCTACATCTTGCTCCACAAAGGATGTGACCATTCAGACATGTGACCTCAAATTTAGCACCGTGGTTGTAAAGTCACTCAGCATCATGGCAGTGTCCCCATCTCCTCCTTAAGCTGTGCAAGACGCCACCAAACTTTTGGCTCATGGTGTGAAGTCACCAGCTACACAATTGGCAGGTTGGAAAGAACAGAATGGATATTTACATGAAGTCCCTCCAGCTAACCAACATCTGAGTCTTTCTCTACCAACCGGAAATGCTCCAAGAAGTCAAATGAAGGCAAACAGTCTTCTCCTTCACAGACTTGGAGATCCTCTTCAACGGTATGGCCATGTGATACCCTCACCTGGCCGACCTCCATGTCGTTGGTGCGCACCATCAACCGTTTTTCTGCACTGGACTCTGCAGGCTAACAGAAGGAGAATGCCAATGCTTCTGTAGATCTCATGGAGCAGGATCCTCCTGCCTCCATGCCCTACAGCAGCGACTCTTTGAAGGCTGGCAGTCGGCACCCGCTGATGAAACCCTTTCATTTTTTCCTTGTTACGACTCTCCTCCAATGGAACATTCACAGTCTTCAATCCAACAAAGAGGATTTATGGCTGCTCTTAGAATCACAGTGTCCACTTGTTCTCAGGAAACAAAATTGTGTCCTCATGACCGCTTTCTTCCCAGTATGTTTTGACCTTCGACCTGAGGACAGCATTCCATCTGATTGGGGGAGTCATACCGCTCATATGGCATGATGTTCATAGTCAGCTCTTCTCCTTGACTACCCACCTTCAAACTATCGCAGTTTCCTTTTTCCTTCCTCACTTGACCTCTTCCCTTTGTACCGTTTACATCCCTTCCTCATATCATGTCATCAGGGCAGACTTCCTCCAGTTTATGCCTCCCTTGACTGTCCTTGACACAGTGGGCATGCCCTTTTTCTCTGTTACCTCCTGTAGTTCACTTTCAGCTACTGCTTCAGAAACTTAACTTCACATTACCTTCCAAGTTCCCAGTGGGTGTGAACTGTTCACCGTTCACTGCCTTGACTTTATGTGGCAACTCGTGTTTATCTTGGACTTCATTTGCTTTCTATGGATACTACGCTGAATTTGATCTGTCACTGTAAGTTGATCCTTGCACGCGACTTAGTGATAGCACCTCTCTGTACATTGATGGCTTTAAGACTGGCTGTCAGGTGTCAGGTGTGCCTTCATCATTGGCACTGACCATTTTCGGCGTAGGCTTCCAGAACATTGCTTGATTTTTATAACAGAGCTCTTCACCCTCTGTCAGGCCACCTCTTATATCTGGTGACGCAGGCTTTTCAATTGTCATATGCTCCAATTCTGTCAGTGCTTTTCAGAGCTCTGTGTGGTATATACAGTCCATCTCTTAGCACTACAGGTGCAAGAAAGCTTCCACTTGCTTGCTGTTGAGGGAGCCACTGTAATGTTCAGGTGGGATCCTGGTCACATCAGTTTGCAGGAAGTGAATCTGCTGCCAAGGCTGCTGTCGTCCCACCTTGGCCTGCTAGTTCTTCCAGTCCTTTGGATGAGCCCCATGTTGTTGTCTATTTGCAGGTGGTGTCACTTTGGGTTCATCACTGGTTTTCTCTCCATGGAATAAGCTCTGGGGAACTAAACCTCTCCCAGCAGCTTGGCCAACCTCCTCTCGGTCCTCTCATCACGAGCAGATCATTATAGTTAGTTTGCATGTTGGGTGCTGTCCTTCTAGCCATTACCATTTGTTAAGTGGTGATCTCTCACCACTTTCTGCTTATTGTCATCAACCTTTGAAGGTTCATCATTTTCTGACCAAATACCTTTTTTTTCTTACCACTTATTTTCCAGAGTATAGGTGCTGTCTGAGCTATCAACTGTTTTATCAAATGTCATGCTGGTTGTAGTCCACATTTTACTTTTTATCCATCATAGCAATATGGCGAAGGACATTTAATCTTTGGTTCAGGACCTCTGCTGTCTCTCGGGTGTATTCTGTGGACCTTTCTTCAAGGGGAAGTCTTCGTTTTTAGCTCATTGCTTCTATTGATTGGGCTTAATGTATAGTTGCTTTTTTTAACTTCTTTTACTTATTCGCGCTCTAAGGTTATGACATGGGCACTTATGACTTCAGTTATTTTTGTCTAGTTAAAGAGAGAAAGAGAGAGAGAAAGAGAGATGTTGTTTTGATTCCGCGTCTAACAGAATCCAAAGGTAGGATTCGACCAAGTTGATTTCAGAAAAGTATTGATGCCAAGAACAAGGACGGGCAGAGGGTTGAATGTGATATGTGCCATGAAATAGTTTGTGCAACTTAACTCTCGGGCAAACAGATCTGAAAACTCAGAAGACAAGGGACCCATTTCATGATAAGACATGTGGTCCAACATTAGCTACATTGCATCCACGATAGAAAAACTAAAGGAAGCAAAGGTATCTAACCCAAACAGATTTTCAGTGTTCACATTATTAACAATTATGTGTATAATGGAATGGACTACTGACTTGTAAATTGTGTCAGCTGTGGCTTGGCTGAGAATAATAGGAATCTGCTGTTGGTTATAGCTTGCCACGTGACGCTCGACACATGTCAGTGGTGGTGGGGACCCCAGCCTGGTGTACGTTTTTATGTTGAGTAGGAGCACTGGTGCCCCCACATCAACTTCTAGGATTAATGGCTTATCCATCACCTGCGCTTCAATGAAAAATTTGAAAAATTGTTCTGGCCTGCAAACAATGGTGAATATAACAATGAAACAGTATGAATATCATGCTCATTGATTCCTGCAGTGACTCTTTGGTGGTGGGGGGCTTAAAGATTGACTTACTGTTGCTATGTGACCTTTTTGTCGTTTGAGGCAAGGTACCCAGTACTTGGTTCAAGCCACCATCTCATGCTGTAGGAAACAAGGAGGACACAAAGGAAGTGGTGTTCACTGTTCCTGTTGCCGACAACATGTTTGTCCCCCACACCCCCACACCCCCCGTTGCACCACTAGGCACCATGTGCCAATACTGCACACTATCAACAATGGCAACATAACTCCAACCCTGTAACTCGCGGCCCACAGCATGAGAGACAATGAACGACTGTGCAATATTCAAAACCTCTTGTAACATAGGATACTGAAACTGAAGGGCAAGTTGACGCACCTCCTTATCTGAGCCAGGATGAAAGATTGCATCTCTGATCATTGTGCACACATAACACTGAACTGGCATGACTGTGGCCATAAAGCTCGGTCACGTAAGCTTGATACAGTTTTTGCAGCTGTTTGTGACATTGTTAGAATTCACCACGTGCAGCAACCATATGCATATGCTTGTGGTAATAGGATAGGAAACAACACACAGTGTCAAAGAAAAGTGGCACTGATTCTTGTAGAAGAGGTAACTGGCACAGCAAGTGATACTTATGAGGCGGTATCCACCATAAGGAAAGAACCTCAAAGACCTCCGTGGCGGCACTTGAGTCTGTGTCAACATATCTAACTACTGATCCAACACAGCTGTTGCAGAAGGGACTGGAATAAAGCCTCCATGGGAGAGTCGAATGACAGAAAGACTACAGAATCTAAAACCTGCAAAAATTCTACCCTTCAGGTAACTACTTGTGTTCTAATTAGTTGCACAAGGAAACAAATGAAAAAGTGGTACCATTTACTGGGTCACAGGATAACACCCATAAGAAAACAGTGAAAGTAGTTTACATTTCTCGAAGACATTAATAACCGAGGTCCTTGAGCCCCATGCACGCTCATATAAAGATGCTATCCACATTAGGTGTTGCTGGCATGGAGCTGTGTGTGCAGAGCAAACCTGGTATGGTGGTGAGTGACAGAGCTACCCCTGGTGACCGCCTCAGGTAGTTGCAAGTACAAGGTTTTGAGTGTTGGTGTGCACTATGCTGGCTAAGCGGCTTGACTTACATCCACTTTGGGCACTAGGTATAGTAATCAGCGTGTTACTACAGTATGTTCTACACAAGGCAAGGACCTGAGTGAGTGGAAGAAGTATTGAACAAACCTTTCACAACTTCAGTATTTAATTGTTCAAGATAACATATGCATATAAACAGTATAACAATAATTAGAAGGCAGCACACACTTCCTTTACATATCATTTTATTTTGTGGCAAATAAATTTAAGAAAAAAAAACTGAAATTCTATCCCTTAATGTACCTAGCTCTTTCACTATTGAAACAAATTTCGTAATCAAAATGCTTTAGGATGACCATATGCATTGCTGGATTTTTTGTTAGCCTGTGTATCATGAATATTTCTCTTTCAAATACTGTCTCCATCCCGTGGGAGAACACTTACAGGAAAACCATTGACACAATTGAGTCAAAATCTGAAACAGAATTGTCAGTATCACATTCTCATGCAACCTTCACATGAAAACAAAGAAAGAATTAAATTAAGAAGCCAAAAAAGCACAACGTACTTGACTATAACATAAGTGTAGTGAGATTAAGTTCAGTCACTCTCATTATACCACTGTTTGCTATTTTCCATGCCATTCTATTCCATTAATGTTTGTTGTGAGACCCACCATTTTAAATACATTGTGGGATGTTTTGACATGATTGTGTAGGTCATAAACAAATGTTCAGTGGTAATCAGCTACAATTGATTCTTTAATTTGTCATACACACAAAGTTTGGACCTGTATCACTCATTTTCTCCCAAATAGATTTTTTCTGCGTTCACAATGTAAGTACTGACCAAGGTGGCACAGAAGTTAGTATACTGAACTCACATTCAGGAAGATGACGATTCAAATTCCAGTCAGGCCATCCAGACTTAGGTTTTCCATGATTTCTCCTAATTACTCAATGCAAATGGCACGATGTTCCCTTTGAAAGTGGATAACTGAGTTTCTTTCTCATCTGTCCTTGATTTGAGCCTGTACTTGTCTGTAATAACCTCATTGTTGACAGGATGTTAAACTCTGATGTTCCTTTCTTCCTTTTTCACAATTTAAACACTGTGCTTTCAGTAAGAGGTAATGATCACACACAGTCTATACTGATGATACTCAGTACGCTATCACAGAGTATACATTGCAACACAATAGTTACTTCTTTGATTCTGGCTTGGCCATGTGATCAGTTTGGATTCTGTGCTCCTGAACCTGCACTGTGTAGCTACACTGGTACAGATCTCTAGTTCAGGTTCTTGACTGCCATGATGCACCACCCATAACTGATCAGAATTTCTTCTGTTATTGTGTAACTGCTTTCTACTATACTGCTCCCCACCCCATTTTGAAGCATTTCCTATTCTAGAATGAGATTTTCACTCTGCAGCGGAGTGTGCACTGATATGAAACTTCCTGGCAGATTAAAACTGTGTGCCCGACCGAGACTCGAACTCAGGACCTTTGCCTAACATCCCCCAGGCTGTGGCTAAGCCATGTCTCCGCAGTATCCTTTCTTTCAGGAGTGCTAGTTCTGCATGGTTCGCAGAAGAGCTTCTGTAAAGTTTGGAAGGTAGGAGACGGATACTGGCAGAAGTAAAGTTGTGAGTACCGGGCGTGAGTCGTGCTTCGGTAGCTCAGTTGGTAGAGCACTTGCCCGCAAAAGGCAAAGGTCCCGAGTTCGAGTCTCGGTTGGGCACACAGTTTTAATCTGCCAGGAAGTTTCATTTCCTATTCTGTTTCCATTACTTTGCCTCCTTCTTACAAATTTGCTTTGTATCTCTTTATCATTCGCATATTTTGCTTTTCTGCAGTTGACATTTTTTTAATGTTTATCCCTTATATCTGATAAATAAATCACAGTCCATCTTCATTTGATTGGGTTTTCAAATCTCATCTGATGCAGTCTCCAACAATCAGTCTTTCTTTCTCATCCTGTCTGGTAAGTCTCCCCTGACCCAGGATTCTGGACAACTTTTCCGAACTCTGCCCCCTTTCCTAAACCAACCCTGCCCCTTTTCATAAACCTCACCAGTCCTTTTCCTTCACCTCTCTTCCTTCCTCTTCAAGCCTTCTGCCAGAAGGAGTGAGCCACTGGCTCCAAAAGCTTGCCCACTTTAATACCCATACATGTGTCCTCTTCTGTGCTTTCTGAGTAGATTTTTTTTATCTATCCAAACATTAGATTTGCAAAAATTAATTGTTTATATTTGATGATAGCAAAGAAGGGAAATCAGAAAGGTGGAAGGAGTATATAGAGGGTCTATACAAGGGCGATGTACTTGAGGGCAATATTACGGAAATGGAAGAGGACGTAGATGAAGATGAAATGGGAGATACGATACTGCGTGAAGAGTTTGGTAGAGCACTGAAAGACTTGAGTCGAAACAAGGCCGCAGGAGTAGACAACATTCCATTACAACTACTGATGGCCTTGAGAGAGCCAGTCCTGACAAAACTCTCAAAACTCTACCACCTGGTGAGCAAGATGTATGAGACAGGTGAAATACCCTCAGACTTCAAGAAGAATATAATAATTCCAATCCCAAAGAAAACAGGTGTTGACAGACGTGAAAATTACCGAACTATCAGTTTAATAAGTCACAGCTGCAAAATACTAAAGCGAATTCTTTACAGACGAATGGAAAAACTGGTAGAAGCCGACCTCGGGGAAGATCAGTTTGGATTCCGTAGAAATATAGCAACACGTGAGTCAATACTGACCCTACGACTTATCTTAGAAGCTAGATTAAGGAAAGGAAAACCTACGTTTCTAGCATTTGTAGACTTAGAGAAAGCTTTTGACAATGTTGACTAAAATACTCTCTTTCAGATTGTGAATGTGGCACGGGTAAAATACAGGGAGTGGCAGGTGTAAAATACAGGGAGCGAAAGGCTATTTACAACTTGTACAGAAACCAGATGGCAGTTATAAGAGTTGAGGGGCATGAAAGGGAAGCAGTGGTTGGGAAGGGAGTGAGACAGGGTTGTAGCCTCTCCCCGTTGTTATTCAATCTGTATATTGAGCAAGCTGCAAAGGAAACAAAAGAAAAATTCGTAGTAGGTATTAAAGTCCATGGAGAAGAAATAAAAACTTTGAGGTTCGCTGATGACATTGTAATTCTGTCAGAGACAGCAAAGGACTTGGAAGAGCAGTTGAACAGAATGGACAGTGTCTTGAAGGGAGGACATAAGATGAACATCAGCAAAAGCAAAACAAGGATAATGCAATGTTGTCGAATTAAGTCTGGTGATGCTGAGGGAATTAGATTAGGAAATGAGACACTTAAAGTAGTAAAGGAGTTTTGCTATTTGGGGAGCAAAATAACTGATGATGGTGGAAGTAGAGAGGCTATAAAATGTAGACTGGCAATGACAAGGAAAGCGTTTCGGAAGAAGAGAAATCTGTTAACATCGAGTATAGATTTAAGTGTCAGAAAGTCATTTCTGAAAGTATTTGTATGGAGTGTAGCCATGTATGGAAGTTGAACGTGCACGATAAATAGTTTGGACAAGAAGAGAATAGAAGCTTTTGAAATGTGGTGCTACAGAAGAATGCTGAAGATTAGATGGGTAGATCACATAACTAATGAGGAAGTATTGAATAGGATTGGGGAGAAGAGAAGTTTGTGGCACAACTTGACCAGAAGAAGGTATCGGTTGGTAGGACATGTTCTGAGGCATCAAGGGATCACCAATTTAGTATTGGAGGGCAGTGTGGAGGGTAAAAATTGTAAAGGGAGACCAAGAGATAAATACACTAAGCCGATTGAGAAGGATGTAGGTTGCACTAGGTACTGGGAGATGAAGAAGCTTGTACAGGATAAAGTAGCATGGAGAGCTGCATCAAACCAGTCTCAGGACTGAAGACCACAACAACAGCAACAGCTTCATTCTTCAACCATTTTTATTATTCATGTAGTCTGTAATGTGGCATACAGGCATAAGATCCAGTACATTCCTCTATGGCATTTAATGTTCATAGCAAATTTATTGCTCATTGATTTTTGTTGTGTTAATGCAGCAATTTTCAGATATTGGTGTGGGAAGCTCAGTCATTTGAGCATTGCCTGTGAAGGCAAGGTTATGTGGATTGTAGACCCAATCTGGCACACTGTCTGGAATTTCTAAAACTGTGCACACTCGATTGCAGAGTGGAAGACTCACTCTGTAATTATAAGATGCACTTTACATTTGATGTAAGGGTAGAGGTACGACTTATGTAAACAAGGGTAGTCTGATATGGGAGCAGCAACATATTACAGCTTTCCTTGTGTCATTTGGTTGCTGATATTTCAGGCTATGTAGGACTGGCAGCAACATATTTCTCACATTTTTCTGACCAAAGGAATAAATACATTGATGGGTGAGAAGGCAACCATTCTTATCCAAATGAGAATAGTGTTGTGTGTGAATAGTAGACTCCATCGAGATGGCCTGATGATTACGAAAGTAATCTGTTCAATATGTTAGCCTCACAATTTTCCTGCATTTTCTGAAGTGCTGTTCCACCACCAACGCGTTCCAGTCCTCTCCTTTTTTTGAATTCTTGGTCTTTTGCCCTAGAGCTTCAGTTCATGCATTTTTCTTGAAATTCTATCGCATGTTATTCTCTTAACACATCCGTACTGCTTAAGCCTTGCAGGTTCTATCCACTGTTTCTAAGTGTTTTTGTACCATCTCCCAGCTTCTTAATTTTGTTATCATCCTTGATACTCCCCCTCTGCTTCTGTGAAATTTCATTTTATATGCCTGTATCTTGCTAAAGGAGATCAGATGTGGAAGTGACCATAAAAAGTGAATATTTCTTTCATGCCCCACAAAAATAGCAATTTCCCCCACTTTCAAAAGTGTATGGTTTGTTAATATTTGCACTTTTATTTGCCTTAAAATGTTGTGCGTAGCTTGTGGCCTCTTGCTGCAGTCACTTGCTCTTTCGGTTCAGTGATGCTTGGCAACCAGAAAAATGGATTTTTCTTGAGTTTTGTCTGTCACTTTGTCATAAAGATTCCACATATATGTTGAAGAAAGCCGTGACAGGTAACAGAGCTTATAAACACACTACTTTATTTTTTGTTGTCATGAATTAAGATTTGTAAAGATGGCTTTCTCCATTCCTGATAATATCAGACATTACTACATATGACGTCTGTGACTTTAACTTATCAGTTTTGTTTCCATGTTTGTGGTGTACAAAATAGAAAGAATGAAGAAATTTAATATTAATCTTAAGTTCTGTAGCAATTAGTTTAAAACTGCAACAGTTACCAGGGATGCTGTGGAAGATTGATCTGTGCAACAAGAGAAATCACCATGTAATAGTATCAAATGCAAACTTCCTTTAATGTGGAGACTCTTTTGGCCGTTAAGTGTAGTTAATGACAGACAATATTGTAACATTCAAGTAAGCAAGCTGAAGTGAAAAGGTCATGTCCAGAAGTGAATCGGAACGAAGTAAAGACATTAATGGAACCACCTTTCAAGTGGAAAATGTATAAAATGGCCCCAGCCCCCTCCCCATAAAAGGCAGTCATATTGTGAAAATTAATAAAATATTGTATATGGTAGTGTGTCATAAAACTTTCAGGAGCGTTAATTCCAATTGCTTTATTGTTACTCAAAAAGGCCTTACTTTCATTTGTTTCAGGACCATAAAGACTGTGAGGTAGCACTATCAAAATACAAAATTGCTACTCAGTATGCACCTGAATCAGCACCATTGTGGAGTAACATTGGAATGTGCTTTTTTGAAATGAAAAAGTTCATTGCAGTAAGTCATTGTGGTATTACAAATACAAAATGCAAGTTCAGTGTACTGTTCTGTTCTCATTTCTTGTCTTTTCTTCCTGCCCATTCATTGCATTTTGTACAACCTTCACAGAGCACAGACTAAACACCTCGACCTTGTCATCGTGTGTTAAGATTTTCATCATACCACCCTAATTTTGATTTTCTTTGATTTTCTGAGATCAAATACAGGTAAGTTGAATAGCAGTTTGCTCCTTGCAGTGAAACAATGCCCAAGGCTTCCACTATCAAATATAAGTTTGCATCTGTGCTTCATATTTAATGACCTTATTGCCAATGTGACATTACGTGGTAAAAGTTTTTCCATTGTTTTTGTTGAATCTTCTTATTCTGTCAATGATCCCAATTCTAAATTATTTTCTCCATTCTCTTCTCAATTGTTTTTTGTCCCTTCTTATTTATTTAGTGTTATTTTTCATCTCTGCCACCATCTTAAAAATCTTATTAGCTCCAGTATAAAGATTACTACCCTTTTTTCCTCCTGCTTAATAATTTGTAACTAATTTCCATAGAGCACTATTTGTAATTTGGTTTGCCACTTATTAAATCAGCACATTACTTTCTTTTTACAATTATGACTTATGTATTTTCAGGCTATCAGCTGCCTTAAGAGAGCAAATCACCTGTCTCCTTTTGATTGGAAAATATTATACAACCTTGGACTGGTTCATTTAGTGACACAGCAGTATGCATCAGCTTTTCATTACTTGTCTGCATCGATAAATCTCCACCATAGATATGGAAAAGCATTTATGCTGCTTGCCCGTAAGTTTATTATACTGAATTAGTTATCAAAATATTGAATGAATTGTACACTGTTTTGGCACACAGTGACATTGTTTCAAGGAATATGAATTGTTCAAACTGTATAATTTTGTCACAGAAAAGAAGGGGAATCTGAAATGTAGTGGAAAAATATTGGCCAGCTATGAGTAGGACTCCATACAAACTTCATTACGTATATATTATAAAATGGATAGATTGCCACTCACTATACAGTGGAGATGTTAAGTCGCAGACAGGCACAACAAAAAGTCTGTTTGTTTAGCTGTCTTTTTTTCTGTCTGCAACTCAGCATCTCCACTATGTGGTGAGTAGCAATCTATCCTTTTCATTGTATTGTAATTATGTATACAGACAGTTCATCCATCCTGGGAATTGAGGATACTGACAGTTTTTGCTTGTTATTGACATTCATACTGGCAAGATATTGGTCCTGAAAATTCAGTTTTTTGAGAATGTTTTAGTTATAATTTTGAAATAAGACAACAAATGACAAAAAATATTTGTTTTATATGACATAATTACATATTTACACTTTTCAGATGTTTTTTTCTTTACTTGCACTGTAAAACATTGCTGTTTCCGTAATATTGATTCTAAGCCCGTGGGATGTACCCTATAGATTTTGATGAGAAAATTTCTGGCTATCAAAGTATGTGACATAAATGTCCATATGTTGTGATTACGTTGACTTAGAAGCTTCAGCTTCAATTTTTTGCACCAATAAAGAACCATGTGTGACATTGTCTGCTTGTGAGTGTGTATGTGCGGATGGATATGTGTGTATGTGCGAGTGTATACCTGTCCTTTTTTCCCCCTAAGGTGAGTCTTTCCGCTCCCGGGATTGGAATGACTCCTTACCCTCTCCCTTAAAACCCACATCCTTTCGTCTTTCCCTCTCCTTCCCTCTTTCCTGATGAAGCAACCATTGGTTGCGAAAGCTTGAATTTTGTGTGTGTGTTTGTGTGTCTGTCAACCTGCCAGTGCTTTCGTTTGGTAAGTCACATCATTTTTGTTTTTAGATATATTTTTCCCACGTGGAATGTTTCCCTCTATTATATTCATAAGTGATTATATATAATTATATATATTGTGAGGCTACAGTGAAGTTCTCGAGCTCTTCAAATAAGTGTCTGCAGAATGATCTGGGATGAGCTCCAGCAATTATTCTGATTACCCGCTTTTGTGCAATGAACACTCTTTTACTCAACGATGAATTACCCCAGAATATGATGCCATACGAGAGCAGAGAATGAAAATAGGCATGGTAAGCTAATTTAGTGAGATGTATATCGCCGAAATTTGCAATGACCCTAATAGCATAAGTAGCTGAACTCAAACGTTTCAGCAGATCTTCAGTGTGTTTTTTCCAGTTCAACCCCTCATCAATGCACACACCTAGAAATTTTGAATATTGTACCTTAGCTACCGATTTCTGATCAAAGTCTATATTTATTAATTGTGTCATTCCATTTACTGTGTGGAATTGTATGTGCTGTGTTTTGTCAAAGTTTATGAGAGCCCATTTGCAGAGAACCACTTAATGATTTTCTGAAACACATCATTTACAATTTCACCAGTTAATTGTTGTAAGGAGCCATTCCAATCCTGGGAGCGGAAAGACTTACCTTCACACACACACACATCCATTCATACATATACAGACACAAGCAGACCAATCTCCTAAATTATTTAACAGTTACATTGCAGACCCATACACATTCCCTGATACACTTACACATGGAATAACTTATATGAAACCTAAAGATCAAGCAGACACAGCAAACCCAGCTAAATACCGCCCCATAACATGCCTACCAACAATATACAAAATATTAACTTCAGTCATTACACAGAAATTAATGACACACACAACACAGAACAAAATTATAAATGAAGAACAAAAAGGCTGTTGTAAAGAGCAACTGATAATAGATCCAGAGGTGACATATCAAGCTAAAACTAAACAAAGGTCAATACACTACGCATACATTGATTACCGAAAAGCTTTTGATTAGTGTACCCCACTCATGGTTACTACAAATATTGGAAATATTCAAAGTAGATCCTAAATTGATACAGTTCCTAAACATAGTAATGAAAAATTGGAAAACCACACTTAATATCCAAACAAATTCAAATAATATCATATTACAGCCAATACAGATAAAGCGAGGAATATACCAAGGAGACTCATTAAGTCCTTTCTGGTTCTGCCTTGCTCTGAACCCACTATCCAACATGCTAAATAATACAAATTATGGATACAATATTACTGGAACATACCCCCCCCCCTCCCCTCCATGAACCACGGACCTTACCATTGGTGGGGAGGTTTGCGTGCCTCAGCGATACAGATAGCTGTACCATAGGTACAACCACAAAGGAGGGGTATCTGTTGAGAGGCCAGACAAATGTGTGGTTCCTGAAGAGGGGCAGCAGCCTTTTCAGTAGTTGCAAGGGCAACAGTCTGGATGATTGACTGATCTGGCCTTGTAAGAATAACCAAAATGGGCTTGCTGTGCTGGTACTGCGAACGGCTGAAAGCAAGGGGAAACTACAGCCGTAATCTTTCCCGAGGGCATGCAGCTTTACTGTATGATTAAATGATGATGGCGTCCTCTTGGGTAAAATATTCCGGAGGTAAAATAGTCCCCCATTCGGATCTCCGGGCGGGGACTACTCAAGAGGATGTCGTTATCAGGAGAAAGAAAACTGGCATTCTACAGATCGTAGCGTGGAATGTCAGATCCCTTAATCGGGCCGGTAGGTTAGAAAATTTAAAAAGGGAAATGGATAGGTTAAAGTTAGATATAGTGGGAATTAGTGAAGTTCGGTGGCAGGAGGAACAAGACTTCTGGTCAGGTGACTACAGGGTTATAAACAGAAAATCAAATAGGGATAATGCAGGAGTAGGTTTAATAATGAATAGGAAAATAGGAATGCGGGTAAGCTACTACAAACAGCATAGTGAACGCATTATTGTGGCCAAGATAGATACGAAGCCCATGCCTACTACAGTAGTACAAGTTTATATGCCAACTATCTCTGCAGATGACGAAGAAATTGAAGAAATGTATGATGAAATAAAAGAAATTATTCAGATAGTGAAGGGAGATGAAAATTTAATAGTCATGGGTGACTGGAATTCGAGTGCAGGAAAAGGGAGAGAAGGAAACATAGTAGGTGAATATGGATTGGGGCTAAGAAATGAAAGAGGAAGCCGCCTAGTAGAATTTTGCACAGAGCACAACTTAATCATAGCTAACACTTGGTTTAAGAATCATGAAAGAAGGTTGTATACATGGAAGAACCCTGGAGATACTAAAAGGTATCAGATAGATTATATAATGGTAAGACAGAGATTTAGGAACCAGGTTTTAAATTGTAAGACTTTCCAGGGGCAGATGTGGACTCTGACCACAATCTATTGGTTATGACCTGTAGACTAAAACTGAAGAAACTGCAAAAAGGTGGGAATTTAAGGAGATGGGAGCTGGATAAACTGACTAAACCAGAGGTTGTACAGAGTTCCAGGGAGAGCATAAGGGAAGAATTGACAGGAATAGGGGAAAGAAATACAGTATAAGAAGAATGGGTAGCTTTGAGGGATGAAGTAGTGAAAGCAGCAGAGGATCAAGTAGGTAAAAAGACGAGGGCTAGTAGAAATCCTTGGGTAACAGAAAAAATATTGAATTTAATTGATGAAAGGAGAAAATATAAAAATGCCATAAATGAAGCAGGCAACAAGGAATACAATCGTCTCAAAAATGAGGTCGACAGGAAGTGCAAAATGGCTAAGCAGGGATGGCTAAAGGACAAATGTAAGGATGTAGAGGCTTATCTCACTAGGGGTAAGATAGATACTGCCTACAGAAAAATTAAAGAGACCTTTGGAGATAAGAGAACCACTTGTATGAACATAAAGAGCTCAGATGGAAACCCAGTTCTAAGCAAAGAAGGGAAAGCAGAAAAGTGGAAGGAGTATATAGAGGGTCTATACAAGGGCGATGTACTTGAGGACAATATTATGGAAATGGAAGAGGATGTAGATGAAGATGAAATGGTAGATATGATATTGTGTGAAGAGTTTGACTGAGTTCTGAAAGACCTGAGTCGAACAAGGCCCCCAGAGTAGACAACATTCCATTGGAGCTACTGACGGCCTTGGGAGAGCCAGTCCTGACAAAACTCTACCATCTGGTGAGCAAGATGTATGAAACTGGCGATTACCCTCAGACTTCAAGAAGAATGTAATAATTCCAATCCCGAAGAAAGCAGATGCTGACAGATGTGAAAATTACCGAACTATCAGTTTAATAAGCCACAGCTGCAAAATACTAACGAGAATTCTTTACAGATGAATGGAAAAACTAGTAGAATCTGACCTCGGGGAAGATCAGTTTGGATTCCGTAGAAACACTGGAACACGTGAGTCAATATTGACCTTACGATCTATATTAGAAGAAAGATTAAGGAAAGGCAAACCTACGTTTCCAGCATTTGTAGACTTAGAGAAAGCTTTTGACAATGTTGACTGGAATACTCTCTTTCAAATTCTAAAGGTGGCAGGGGTAAAATACAGGGAGCGAAAAGCTATTTACAATTTGTACAGAAACCAGATGGCAGTTATAAGAGTCGAGGGACATGAAAGGGAAGCAGTGGTTGGGAAGGGAGTAAGACAGGGTTGTAGCCTCTCCCCGATGTTATTCAATCTGTATATTGAGCAAGCAGTAAAGGGAACAAAAGAAAACTTCGGAGTAGATATTAAAATTCATGGTAAAGAAATAAAAACTTAGAGGTTTGCCGATGACATTGTAATTCTGTCAGAGACAGCAATGGACTTGGAAGAGCAGTTGAATGGAATGGACAGTGTCTTGAAGGGAGGATATAAGATGAACATCAACAAAAGCAAAACGAGGCTAATTGAATGTAGTCGAATTAAGTCGGGTGATGCTGAGGGAATTAGATTAGGAAATGTGACACTTAAAGTAGTAAAGGAGTTTTGCTATTTGGGGAGCAAAATAAGTGATGATGGTGGAAGTAGAGAGGCTATAAAATGTAGACTGTCAATGGCAAGGAAAGCGTTTCGGAAGAAGAGAAACCTGTTAACATCGAGTATAGATTTAAGTGTCAGAAAGTCATTTCTGAAAGTATTTGTATGGAGTGTAGCCATGTATGGAAGTTGAACGTGCACGATAAAAAGTTTGGACAAGAAGAGAATAGAAGCTTTTGAAATGTGGTGCTACAGAAGAATTCTGAAGATTAGATGGGTAGATCACATAACTAATGAGGAAGTATTGAATAGCATTGGGGAGAAGAGAAGTTTGTGGCACAACTTGGCTAGAAGAAGGGATCGGTTGGTAGGACATGTTCTGAGGCATCAAGGGGTCACCAATTTAGTATTGGAGGGCAGCGTCGAGGGTAAAAATCGTAGAGGGAGACCAAGAGATGAATACACTAAGCAGATTGAGAAGGATGTAGGTTGCAGTAGGTACTGGGAGATGAAGCAACTTGCACAGGATAGAGTAGCATGGAGAGCTGCATCAAATCAGTCTCAGGACTGAAGACCACAACAACAACAACCCACACAAAATCACACATTTGCTATACATGGATGATCTAAAACTACTGGCAGAAACTAATCAACAACTCAACCAATTACTAAAGATAACAGAAGTATTCAGCAATGATATAAATATGGCATTTGGAACAGAGTCAAGGGAAAACACACTAAAGAAGAAGATTACATATTGGATAACCACAGCGACTGCATAGAAGCGATGGAAAAAACAGATGCCTATAAATATCTAGGATACAGACAAAAAATAGGAATAGATAATACAAATATTAAGGAAGAACTAAAAGTAAAATATAGACAAAGACTAACAAAAATACTGAAAACAGAATTGACAGCAAGAAACAAAACAAAAGCTATAAATACTTATGCTATACCTATATTGACCTACTCATTTGGAGTAGTGATATGGAGTAACACAGACCTAGAAGTATTCAATACACTTACATGATCACAATGCCACAAATAGAATACATCACATACATTTAGCAACAAATTAAGCAGAAAGGAAGGAGAAAGGGGATTTATCGACATAAAAAACCTACATTATGGACAGGTAGACAATTTAAGAAAATTCTTTCTAGAACGAGCAGAAACTAGCAAAATACACAAAGCAATCACTCATATAAATACATCGGCTACACCACTGCAATTTCATAACCACTTCTACAACCCTTTAGATCACATAACATCAACAGATACGAAGAAAGTAAATTGGAAAGAGAAAACAATACATGGCAAGCACCCGTATCATCTAACACAGCCACACATCGATCAAGATGCATCCAACACATGGCTAAGAAAAGGCAATATATACAGTGAGACGGAAGGATTCATGATTGCAATACAGGATCAAACAATAAACACCAGATATTACTGCAAGCATATTATTAAAGATCCCAATACCACAACAGATAAATGCAGACTTTGCAAATAACAAATAGAAACAGTAGATCACATCACAAGCGGATGTACAATACTAGCAAATACAGAATACCCCAGAAGACATGACAATGTAGCAAAAATAATACATCAACAGCTTGCCTTACAACATAAACTTATAAAACAACACGTTCCCACATACAAGTATGCACCACAAAATGTACTGGAGAATGATGAATACAAATTATACTGGAACAGAACCATTATAACAGATAAAACAACACCACATAACAAACCTGACATCATACTCACCAATAAAAAGACGAAATTAACACAACTAATCGAAATATCCATACCCAATACAACAAATATACAAAAGAAAACAGGAGAAAAAATTGAAAAATACATCCAACTGGCTGAGGAAGTCAAGGATATGTGTCATCAGGATAAAGTTGACATTATACCAATTACACTATCAACTACAGGAGTCATACCACACAATATCCACCAGTACATCAATGCAATACAGCTACATCCAAACTTATATATACAACTACAGAAATCCATAATTATTGATACATGTTCAATTACCCGAAAGTTCCTAAATGCAATATAACATATACCGTACAGTTAAAAGGAAGTTACGCTTGATCAAGGTCCGCGTCACTTTCTACTTTTGACCAGACATTACGTCTGAGATAAGAAAGAAATAATATAATAATATAATAATAATAATAATAATAATAATAATAATAATAATAATAATAATAATAATTATTATTATTATTATTATTATATTATTTCTTTCTTATTATTATTATTTTATTTATTTGTTTATTTATTCTGTGTTTTTGTGCAGTTTCATGTATGATGCTGTTGTTCATGTCCATAATTTCCCGTTTATATGTTTGTTGATGGACTGCTCCCATTTGGTCCCACCTCACTTCGTTCTTGGCAACCCCGCGACTGGAACGGTCACAGTTACAACATATACAGCACTAAACAGTGATTCAGTTTTGTTTAGTCAGTTGAATAGTAGCAAAATTTGAGTCTCAGTTTGCTTTTTGGTACTTACAAGAAGATTTTTGGTGTTACTCCACATCATCATTTACAAACTCATACGTTTGCACTCCTACATATCAACTTAGCCTCAGGTATTCTGCCAGGAATTATTATGTGCAGTTGAAATTATATATGTTCTTCACCCAAGGAGTAATTTGTAATCTAGGTTAGAATCTTACATATGTGATAGTACATGCTGGTTTACTAAGGTTTGTGCTGATGTTGCAGAAATGTTGGAAATAAACTATTCTCATTATTGTGTGAAATATTTGTATTTCCTAAAATATGCTTAAATTTTTTTATATGTGCTTAAGCATAAAATTTTCCAAATGAAGATGACTCTACAGTTGAAACTGCAATTGTGATAAAGAAATAAAGCTAATGCAGAAATTTTGCCCTACAAAAAGCATAAATTATTTGTTAATGTGATAATGGAAGAGCTTTGATGGAATATAAATAATCAATTGATGGAATATGAATTACTTGTTAACTGTATTAACAAAGCATTTTGTTGTCTGTTTGAAATACTGTATGAAATTATTATTACATTTAACTTTAAAAAAATTCAGATATGCCTCAAAGAACCACAGCATTTATTTGGACTTGGACCTTGCATTAATATACCTGAAGTCCCACAGGTGATAGATTTGGGGTGTGAAAAAAATATATAAAAATGATAGTTTTTGTACTCTTCTCACAATATGACATTTCTTGAATTGTTTTGTGGTCCTGTCTTACTTATTCTAAAATTATTACAGATGCTACCTACTTTTTCTTCACAAACTTAAGGACTCAATAAACATCCTTTTAAAAGCATTGAAAAAAAGCTCTTCAACTGTTTGACATCAGTTGTCTTAATACAGACAAAATAATTTTCTCAAAACCAAAAAATGTGACTAAAACTTTACAAAAATATGTTCGACGTCTAGTGGCACTGAGTTCAATCTGTGGATCATGTATCTGAGAGCAGCTTGTTTTTGAGACTGTGGGTGGTTTTAGGTTTGGTGTGGTATTGTGTCTATTGTGGTGGTTTTCTGTAAATACTGAATGAGTGTTGGTTATTTTTTTGTATGATAGATATATTTAGGAAGTTTCTTTGACCTGCTTCTTTCTCTGAAGCGATCTTCACTTTTATGTAGTGCATTTATCTCTGTATGCAGTTGTTTTGTCTTCAAGTCTAGAGCATCTACTAAGCAGAGGATGTCAGTCGTGTATCACCATCACTATAGTAGATTATATTTTCTTGGTAGCATTTTATGAAATATGAAAGACTTTCACTTGCCTTTCATGCTAGTTATTTCACTTCTTGATTTAATTTAATGTTCCTTCTTAACACTAAGGATGTAAGGAATGTGATAGGGTATTGCAGTTCACAACTAGTGCTGCACCGTGTTCACAATTAGTGCTGTACTGTGTCCTTTCTCTTATTTTATCATATTATCTTACATTATACTTATAAATCCATTTAAAAAGTATAGCTACAATTTTCTCTATTGGACAGTTACCTTGAAGAAACTGGAAGATCCAGACAATGCTCAAAAGGCTTTTGAGCAGGCTGCACACCTGGACCCAACAGATGCTTCCATAGCTTTGAACTATGCCATATTTTTGGCTGCTAATGGAAGAAAGGAAGAAGCTGCAGCTCAACTGAAAAGCTTCCAAGATTTAGCAGAGCAAGGAACAGTTAACCAGGAGGTGAGAATAATTAGTCTATGACAATATGTCTCAGACATGGTTGCCAGATCCTTCTTTGTCTTTTTATGTTAGAACAGTTTTGCTATATTCATAGGCCAAACAGATAATTGTGGTGGAAATTAAGAAGACAGTGGGTGCTTATTCTGGAAGCATCTAAAAGAAAGTAGAATGAGGCAGAATTGGACAAAATCTTCCTTTAATCGATGCCTACAGTAGGAGTGTTGAGAATCTTGTAACTGAATACCACTATTAATTCACCCAAAACATTCATGGAAGCATAAAAGTGGCTTTACTGCAAAAGCTCTTTTAAGGTGACATATCATATGTTGATAGGTATCAACTTACACAGGCTTCACTGGGCAGCTCTAGAACAGGAATGTGGCAAACAGTAAAAGAATAACCAGTAACATTTATTAAGAGTATGTCACAAAACAGCACTTATCTTTAGTACAATTGGTGTATAGAACTTGATATGCTATACTAAATACAGTGAAATCAGAATAAATTTATTGTCTTTTAGCAGCCTATAATAATGTCATTATGACTGAATGTAATATTGTAGACACTCACGATTGTCCCACTACTCTGTAAATAACAACTGCTAAGTCGTAACATTGTCTTCTCAGTGGATCTCATAGAACTGCGCTCCATAGCATAATTGCAAGAGCAGTATTGAGCTGGCTGCGGTTACTGAACTGTCAGACTGCTCGATCGTAACTGTGAGTGTCTGTAGTACATAGTGTTTTGTGTCTGGTGGAAAGATATCCATCTCTGCCAGTACAAGGCAGAACCAGTGTAGTCAGCACTCCCTTTGGCAGCTCTCCAAACTATTGGCAGATGTGTACAATGTGTAGGTGGACATGGCATGGAAGCAGAAAGTGATCTGAACTTGTCAGGCTGCTTCTCGGAACCGAGAGGTGCCGGGTGAGTGGTTGTGCTTCTGTTGGTGGCACCCACTTGTATTTGTTGTGTACCCTTAAACCTAACATGACAAAGAGATATTGTTTTTATGAGAATCCACAGTAAAACAAATTTGGGGAATTAATAAACCCAGTCTTTGGATAAATACAGATGACTTCTTCAATGTGCATCCAGAGTTAGTACATTTCATATATGTGCAGGAAACAATGTATTGCTATGGAGTGAGCATTCAGAAGCACAGAATGAAATTTTTGTTGCAAACACCTGAAAGTCACATGGCTGTAACGTTACTACAGGCAGATACCACTCAAAAGCACTATGGGTTTTGTACACATGTACATTGTCTGCAGCTGGTGGTCAAGTAGTTAGCAACACTGCCTGTAGATCACAGGGTCCTGGGTTCGATTCCTGGCTGACTCAAATTTTCTTCACAACTGGGTGTTTGTATTGTCTTCATCACAAATATGTGCAAGTCTCTGAAGTGGCACCAGATAGAAAGACTTATACCAGGCCCAGGCAGCCAAACAAGCCCAGAGGCTAGGTCTCAGCTATTAATGCCATATGGACATTTCATAAGTATACTAATAATTTTTGTTTTATAACTGGAATGAACTTAATTTCTTAGACGTTTCTGGCGATTTTGTGACATCTTGTTGAATCGGGTGTATTGTTGGTGGTCTTCGTTTTTCTAACACAATATTTCGATGTCGTACCTTGGCATCTTCATCAGGTGCTTTCTGCGACTGAACAACAGGCTGACCATGTTCTGTATTTATATCTGGACCATGTCTGGCATTCCCTACGCCATCCATTCCCACTGTGACCATGTCGGTTGGTCGCCAGATGTTCCATCTTCCGTCCGCGCCCACCTCCGCTGTTTTCCCTGGTGGCAGCCATTTCATGGCATTTCCTACTAGGTCCGTGCCAGCCAGCCTGATTCCTCACACTGTTGACAGGCTGGGTTTGTTGTCAGTGACTGTTCCAACTTTCTCCAGCATCCCTGTCATTCTTCTTGTCTTGTGTTTTCTTCCGTTGTTTTTGTAATAGGTCCAAAGCTGGGTTCCACACCATGTCGAGTTGGTATCCAGTTTCCCGGTTTATCAAGTTCTCTGCAATCTCGATTTCAATTGATTCAGTGATGACACTATCCCAAAATATGGGGGTCTGAGATAAGATCCTGGTTTTATCATAATTCATGGTGTGCTCAAGTTCCAAGCAATGTTCTGCTACTGCCGATTTAGTGGCTTGTCATAGCCTGGTATCCCTTTGGTGCTCTTCACATCGTATGTCTACGGTCCTGGTGGTCTGGCCAATGTGAGACACACTGCATTCATATGGTATATGGGAGATACCAGATTTTCTCAATCCGAGCTCATCCTTAACCATTACAAGAAACACTCTGATGATCTTGTTTGTTGGTCAGAACACGCTCTTGATATTGTGCTTTTTCATTATTCTGCTGATCTTAGCAGATATAGGTCCTGCTTATGGTAGAAAGGCTACCATCCTGGTCTCTTTATCTTGTTCCTCTCCCCCAGTATCAGGCCATGTGTAGGGGTTTAGCGCCATGCGGATGTCCCTTGTTGAGTATCCGTTGTCTGCGAAAACTTGCTGTAGGTGTTCTAACTCTGCTGCTAAGCTGACTGAGTTGGACAGTGTTTTGGCTTGGTGAACAAGTGTTTTCAGCACCCCGTTCTTCTGTGCTGGATCATGGCAGCTGTCAGCTTGTAGGTATAAGTCGGTGTGTGTAGGTTTTCTATACAAACTGTGGCCTAATGTGCCATCTGTCTTCCTTTTCACCAGGACATCAAGGAAAGGAAGTTGACCATTGTTTTCTAGTTCCATTGTGAACTTAATGCTGGGGTGTATCGAGTTCAGATGGTCAAGAAACTCGTGCAGTTTTTTCCGACCATGTGGCCAGATGACAAACATGTCATCAATGTACCTAAAGAAATAGGTCGGCTTGTAGGCATCGGTCATAAGTGCCTCATCCTCGAATCTCTCCATAAACATATTTGCAACTACCGGAGATAAGGGCTACCCATCGCCACTCCTTCAGTCTGTTCATAAAATTGACCTCCACATAGGAAAGAAGTTGAGGTTAAGACATGCTTGAAAAGGTCCAAGACAGCTCCACCAAACTTTTCACTGATTAATCTAGTGTGTCCTGAAGTGGTATGCTAGTGAACAGAGACACAACATCAAAGCTGTCCATGATGTCTGTGTTAGAGATTATTAGGTTTTTGAAACGTTCCACGAAGTCTGATGAGTTACGGATGTGGTGGGTGCACTTTCCCACATACGGTGCTAACATCTTCTTAATGTGGGTGACTGTAGGATAGGAGGTTGCACCAATATTGCTTACAATAGGATGCAACGGTATACCCTCTTTATGGACCTTGAGCAATCCATCTAATCTAGGTGGTACTGGTGCCTTAGCTTTTAGTTACTTGACAACCTTCTCAGACCATCCTGTTTCCTTGACCAGAGCTCTGGTTTTCCTGTCCACTCTATCGGTGGGGTCATTCTCTAGTGGACTGTAAGCAAGTTCCTGTAAAAGCTAACTGATCTGCTCATAGTCTGATCTGCTCATAGTCGGTCTTCAACAGTACGACAGTAGAGTTCCCCTTGTCTGCTGTTAACACCACTATGCTTTCATCTTCCCACAAATTCTTGCGGGCATCCTCTCATCTCTTGAAATGTTTGTTTTGGGTTGTCTGGCTTTGGTGAGTGCCTTGTACGTCTCTCTCCGAATCTCTTCTGCAACACTTGGTATTTCTGCAGAGCTGACGAAGCTGGGGATTGGCAGGTTTCTAGGAGTGACTGTGAAGTTGAGGCCCCTTCCGAGCACTTTTAAGGTGGCTCCTTCTAATGGGGAACCACTCAAATTTACCACCTTGTGAGTATCGTGCCAGTTGCACTTTTTTTATTCGTGCTCTCAAACTTCGCCAGTTGTCGAGCTGTAGCATTGTGTTTAATGTATGCCATTAGTGACCATGTCATACCGCCCATCCTGTTCCAGTCCTCTGGTACTAAGTTGTTTGCCAAATCCCGGTGTAGTCGAAGCAGATCCCTGGAGGTAACGTTCAGTCTATGCCGCTTATCACGGATCCTCTGCCTTACCAGGCCCATACTAACGTGATGCTTGATTCTGTTAGCAGTCTTAGATGTTATATGGTGTTTAGTTTTGGCAAAAAAAGACACCACATCATCTTCTCTGCATCAAAGCAGGAAACTGAGCATGCTCACCATCCTCTCTTTGCACTGTCGTAACTTCTCCAGTAACTTCATCTTCTTGCATATTTCCTCCTCGTAGAGTCTTGCAATGTAATTTCTTAGACTTTCTGGTGATTTCGTGACATCTCGTTGAATCGGGTGTACTGCTGGTGGTCTGCGTTTTTCTAACACAATATTTCAGCATCGTACCTCGGCATAAAGGGGTACGCCATGAAACGGCCACCATTGGGGAAAACAGTGGAGGTGGGCGCGGACGGAAGATGGAACATCTGGCGACCAACTGACATGGTCACAGAGGGAGCGGATGGCGTAGGGAATGTCAGATATGGTCCAGACATAAATATGGGACACGGTCTCAGCCTGTCATTCAGTCACAGGAAGCACCTGATGAGGCCGCCAGAGGACAAATGTAAGGATGTAGAAGCACATATCACTAGGGGTAAGATAGATATTGCCTACAGAAAAATTAAACAGGTCTTTGGAGAAAAGAGAACCACTTGTATGAATATCAAGTCATAAGCAAACAAAGGCAAGCGGAAAGGTGGAAGAAGTACATAGGGGGTCTACACAAGGGAGACGTACTTGAGGGCAATATTATGGACATGGAAGAGGATGTAGATGAAGATGAGATGGGAGATATGATACTGTGTGAAGAATTTGACAGAGCACTGAAAGACCTAAGTTGAAACAAGGTCACAGGAATATACAACATTCCATTAGAACTACTGATAGCCGTGGGAGAGCCAGCCATGACAAAACTCTACCAGCTGGTGAGCAAGTTGTATGAGGCTGATGAAATCACCCACAGAAGAAAATAATAATTCCAGTTACAAAGAAAGCAGGTGCTGACAGTTGTGAAAATTACCGAACTATCAGTTTAATAAGTCACGATTGCAAAATATTAACATGAATTCTTTACAGACAAATGGAAAAACTAGTACAAACCGACCTCAGGGAAGATCAATTTGGATTCCTTAGAAATGGTGGAACACATGAGGCAATACTGACCCTACGACTTATCTTAAAAGACAGAGTAAGGAAAGGCTAACCTATTTTTCTAGCATTTCTAGACTTGGAGAAAGATTTGATAATGTTGACTGGAATTCTCTCTTTCAAATTCTGAAGGTGGAAAGTGTAAAATACAGGGAGCAAAAGGTTATTTACAATTTGTACAGAAGCCAAGTGGCCATTATAAGAGTAGAGGGGCATGAATGGAAAGCAGTGCTTGAGAAGGCAGTGAAACAGGATTGTAGCCTATCCCCCATGTTGTTCAATCTGTATATTGAGCAAGCAGTAAAAGAACTAAAAGAAAAATTTGGACTAGAATTAAAATCCATGGAGAAGAAATAAAAACTTTGAGGTTTGCTGATGACACTGTAATTCTATCACAGACAGCAAAGGACCTGGACAGCTCAACGGACTGGACAGTGTCTTGAAAGTAGGATATAAGATGAATGTCAACAAAAGCAAAATGAAGATGATGGAATGTAGTATCAGGCGATGATGAGGGAGTTAGTTAAGGAAATGAGACAGTTAAAGTAGTAAATGAGTTTTGCTATTTGGGGAGCAACATAGCTGATGATGGTCGAAGTAGAGAGGATGTAAAATAAGGAAAGCGTTTATAAAGAAATTTGTTAACATTGAGTATAGATTTAAGTGCCTGGAAGTCTTTTCTGAAAGTATTTGTTTGGAGGGTAGCCATGTATGAGAGTGAAACAAGGACTAAAAACAATGTAGACAAGAAGAGAATATAAACTTTCAAAATGTGGTGCTACAGAAGAATGCTGAAGATTAGATGGATAGCTCATGTAACTAATGAGGAGGTACTCAATAGAATTGGGGAGGCGTTTGTGGCATAACTTGACTAAAAGAAGGCATCAGTTGCTAGGACACATTCTGAGGCATAAAGGGATCGCTAATTCAGTGTTGAAAGGAAACATGGAGGGTAAAAATCATAGGGGGAGACCATGAGATGAATACACTAAGCAGATTCAGAAAGTTTTAGGTTGCAGCTGTTATTTGGAGATGGAGAGGCTTGTAGAGGATAGAGTAGCATGGAGAGCTGCATCAAACCAGTATCTGGACTGATGACCATAACAAGAACAACAAAAAATGGTAAAAATGTTATTAAAAAAAAAACTACTTGAAAATTAAGGTGTGTCTTATAATCTGTAGCATATTATGGACTATAAAATACTATATGTAACTCTTCACAAAAATACTGAATTTCCTGCAGAAGGTGACTGAAAAAGTGAGTCCTTTCTTCTGCTTACTTTGTTAACAAACACCTCAGAAATTGTATCAGTAATTGTTGTCCATTGTTGCTGCTAAAGATATTTATTGCTATTGGACACTTAATTGTCGTGAATGCTGTCAGAACATCAGATATTTAAAGTTTACTGTTGCTAAATGTAAGTATTTTTCACTGATTATGTTTACAGCAAGCTTCCAATTACAAGGGATAATGTGTATGTGAGACTGCAACGATCAGAATACTGAAAGCTGCTATTTAATGCATTTAGAGAACATGTTACATGCCATATTTGAAAGCTCACTGTAAAATGAAGACTTCTCTGCGAAATTACATTTATAAAATGCACACTATTTAGTCTCACTCGCTTTCAGTCCACCTTCTTTCTTTTTCTGTGTTGTTCACTTTTTCCCTGGTAATTGTTTTTAATTTCTGGAGAGCTAAAACAATGGTAAGCTCAAATAAACTTTGTCCTGTATATTCTAATTACAGACTAGTGCACTTCGACGTGGTGCTGTGCTTTATAACGAGCACCTTATACACCTCATCTTCACTCTCTTCCTCTATCAAGTATACTTCGTTCAAAATTTGTATCACGTAGCTGCTCAAATCCCGGATTGTGGGAGTTGTTATTTAATCACTTGCAGAAGTTTTTGCCATAAAAATCTTCACTACAAAAAAATTTGGTTCATAAGGATGACAGTCAATGATTGCAGTTTGGTAAGTGGTGGGGAGGGAGGGATTGTGTTGGGTGGGAAGTGTAAAGGCAAAAAGAGACAGGAAAGCAGGAAGAAGTGTTGCAGATGGGTTGCTAGAGGCTCGGAGCAAAGCAGCAGGTGTGCAGGATAGGAATGCGGGAGGGAACTGTGACTGATGAATGGACTAGGACGTGGTACACAGGTTGCAACTCAAGAGTTTGTGTGGCATACTGAGAAGACACAAAGCTATGTATCCACTGAGGGGAGGATATATAAACAAATCTGTAACATAGCTATGGGCATCACCATGGCACCCTCGTATGCCATCTTATTTATGGGCCATCTAGCCTCCCAAAACCCCATACCACCTTGTCTGGTTCATGTACGTTCATCCTTGTGACTGGAGGTCTGAGGGACTTAGCCATTCTCTAATGTAGTAAACTGGAACACCTACAGGCATCCTTGTGATGCTATTTATTATATGGCTACCAGTTTTGGTGCTTCAGAGCACCATCTTCAAGCCTTAACTGATGCTGAGGGGTTAATACACTGGTGTACAAAATTAAAGCAACAAACAGAAATTTTGCAAGTTTGTGTATATTTTGCTACAAAATAGTATAAACAGGTGATAGTAAAGTACAAAAATGATGAGAATACAGAATGTAAACAACTTCAATATGCATAATGGTAGACAAAAATGTTCTTTGTTTTTTTCCAACTTAACAGGTTTTCACATACATTCTGACAACTGTCTAATGTGCTCAGTATGTGGTACGACGATCTCTGGCAGCAATACGGACCTGACAACAACTGAGCAGGCTGTGAATGACATCATTACTCTCATGTTGAGACAATAACACCCAGTCTTACAGGAGACCTGCTCACAAGTCTTGGAGAGTGGTTGGTGGATGCTGACATGATTCAGCCTGTCTCCCTAGTGCACCCCAGACATGCTCCATGGATTTCAAATCGGGAGAGTGAGCTGGCCACACCATGTGTGCAGTATCTTCCGTTTACAAGAAAACATCAACTTATCTTGCCCTATGAGGTCAATCATTATCGTCCATGAAGTCTGGGCCCACCCCACCTTGCAGCAACTGCACATGAGGCCCCAAGATCTCATCGCAATACTTGACAGCAGTTAAACTGTGCCGATTCACCCATACAACTTCATGAAGAGGTGTTCATGTGGTCATCATAATCCCTGCCCACAACATTAAGCATCCTCCTCAACGTCAGTCTCTTTCCATAATGTTTACATCATGAAATTGTGTTCGATGTTCCCTCCAGATGTGACTCTCAAGACCAAATCGGGACTCATCTGTGAAAAGAACATTGGCCCACTATTCAACTGCCCAGATAGTATGGACTCCACTTTAGACATTCCTTTCTTTGAAGACATGTCACAGGTACACATACAGCAGATCTCCAACAATAAAGGCCATTCTGCCAAAGTCTTCTGTAAACCATTTGTCTCGATACAACACGTCCAGTGGATGCTGCTAGGTCAGATGCCAGGTGCCATGCAGTACTAAGGCGGTACTGTCATACCCTTACATCCAAATAATCATCCTCTCTTTCTGATATCACATGTGGTCGGCCCTGTTCTGGTCTTTGGGGTGCTGTTTTCCACATCTGAGAAACAACAGAACGATTCACATTAAGCCATCAGACCTCCTCACTTTACGACTGTCCTGCTTCCATTCTCCTTACGATCCTCCACCCCAGGAAGTCTGGTAGGTGTCTTCTCTGTGCCGTACTGCACCATCAGTGATTGTCTATACAGTCAATGATGCTGCAGTATGATTGTGGATGTGGGACTACCCGGCAAACACTACCCCATTTGGTAGGTGCCCAATTAGACACAAGACAGGGGAATAGAGGTTTGTTGCTTTAATTTTGAACATCAGTGTACCATCTGTGTACACACTTTATCATTGGCCAACATCTATAATTGGTTTTAGCAGACTACCTGTAACAGTGATGTTATCTCTTCAACCATCAACTTTCAACTATAGTTGATGTTTGGAGAGACAGTATCACTATTACAGGCAGTCTGCAAAATACATATTATTTACACAGGTGGTGTTAACCCCTCAGTGTCAGCTAAGGCCTGAAAATAGTGCACCGAAGCACTGAAACTTGTAACCATATAATAAATAACATCGTAAGGATGGCTGTAGCGGTTCCATTTTATTACATTATCTGGTTCAGGTTTGTTGATGATATCTTCATGATCTGGTCACAGGGTCAAACCCCTATCCTCATTTCTTCTCTCCCATCCACATCACGTGGTCCTTCTCAACCCAGCATGTCGCCTTTCTGGATGTTAATCTCCACCTCTGACAAGGCTCCATCCACACCTGTGTCCAATGTCTCTGACTGCCAGTAGTACCTGCATTTTGAGAACTGTCATCCCTTACACACCAAAAACTCACTGTCATATAGCCTGGCCATCTACAGATGGCATATCTGCAGTGGCAAGAATTCCCTTGCATAGTATGCTATAGGTCTCACAAATTCCTTCAGAAATAGGTTGCACATGTAGTCTGCAAACAGATTTTCCCCTATCTCATCCACACACAGCCCTGATCCTCCATCCAAGAATCAGATTGTAAGGAGTATGCCCCTCTGTGTCACCCAGTCCCACCAAGAGAGGAGCAACTGAACCACGTCCTTCGCCATGTCTCTAATTATCTATCACAAGTCCCAGAAATTACCTACGATCCTTCCAGCCCCTCCTAAAGTAGTCTGTCATCCACCTACCCAACATACACAATATTGCGGTCCATCCCTATGCCACTCACACTCACAACCACATGTCGTAGGGGTCATATCCCTGTGGAAGAACAAGATACAAGACCTGGTGGGCATGACCACCAACCAGCTGTCAACCAGAATGTATGGCAACTGCCCAAAAGTGGGCAAGGACAGAGTGGACAACCCAGAGGCACAACACACTGCTGACCACATGCTAGAGTTCAATGGCTGCTTCATGACCAGTGCCACCTGGATCCTTCCCTCCAGTGCCAGCTTTTCAGCACTGTATGGATGTATCCTCGCAGCACTTCTTTTGCTCCCATAATCCTCATGGCTTCAATCTCTGCTAACCCACTGTCTCCACACATTCTGTCCAACAGTTTCCCCCTCCTCTATGCTGTCACCCACTGCATGAACTCATCAGCTCCAGTGCTTGTGTGTCACATGCCTAGCCCATGTACCTGCACCTTCCCCTCCCGTATTCCTATGCTACACAACTGCTCTGTGTTGCTCCAAGCTGCCAGCTATCTGTCCCAACACCTCCTTCTGCCCCACCTGCTGAATTGCCATCCTGGCATTGTCGTTCCAGCCAGCACAATATAGGAATGTAGGTGTACAGGTATATGTGTGCAAGCTAGCAGGAGTCTGCAGTCTTCTTTTTTATGTGCCTGTCATTGACTCAATACTTCCAATATTCTCTCAGTGGTCCCCTTTACTCCTGAGTATTGTATTCATGTCCCACAACCCTTAATTTTTTTATTGTGAATTCACTGTTTGCAACGTATAGATAACTTCTAATTTCCTTTTGCTCATTAGAATAACACTTCCACGTTTATCTGTCATGTTGCTAACACATATAAACCACCCATTACTTCAACAATATACTACACAACATGATGTATGCTAACACTTATTGTCAATGATACATTTTTGAAGCTACTGTGTTATTGGAATCTGTCGGTGTCACGAAAAGTACAATGAACAATGTGTGGCAGTGTGTAACAGTATATACACTCCTGGAAATTGAAATAAGAACACCGTGAATTCATTGTCCCAGGAAGGGGAAACTTTATTGACACATTCCTGGGGTCAGATACATCACATGATCACATTGACAGAACCACAGGCACATAGACACAGGCAACAGAGCATGCACAATGTCGGCACTAGTAAAGTGTATATCCACCTTTCGCAGCAATGCAGGCTGCTATTCTCCCATGGAGACAATCGTAGAGATGCTGAATGTAGTCCTGTGGAACGGCTTGCCATGCCATTTCCACCTGGCGCCTCAGTTGGACCAGCGTTCGTGCTGGACGTGCAGACCGCGTGAGACGACGCTTCATCCAGTCCCAAACATGCTCAATGGGGGACAGATCCGGAGATCTTGCTGGCCAGGGTAGTTGCCTTACACCTTCTAGAGCACGTTGGGTGGCACGGGATACATGCGGACGTGCATTGTCCTGTTGGAACAGCAAGTTCCCTTGCCGGTCTAGGAATGGTAGAACGATGGGTTCGATGACGGTTTGGATGTACCGTGCACTATTCAGTGTCCCCTCGACGATCACCAGAGGTGTATGGCCAATGTAGAAGATCGCTCCCCACACGATGATGCCGGGTGTTGGCCCTGTGTGCCTCGGTCGTATGCAGTCCTGATTGTGGCGCTCACCTGCACGACGCCAAACACGCATACGACCATTATTGGCACCAAGGCAGAAGTGACTCTCATCGCTGAAGACGACACGTCTCCATTCGTCCCTCCATTCACGCCTGTCGCGACACCACTGGAGCCGGGCTGCACGATGTTGGGGCGTGAGCGGAAGACGGCCTAACGGTGTGCGGGACCGTAGCCCAGCTTCATGGAGACGGTTGCGAATGGTCCTCGCCGATACCCCAGGAGCAACAGTGTCCCTAATTTGCTGGGAAGTGGCGGTGCGGTCCCCTACGGCACTGCGTAGGATCCTACGGTCTTGGCGTGCATCCGTGCATCGCTGCGGTCCGGTCCCAGGTTGACGGGCACGTGCACCTTCCGCCGACCACTGGCGACAACATCGATGTACTGTGGAGACCTCACATCCCACGTGTTGAGCAATTCGGCGGTACGTCCACCCAGCCTCCCGCATGCCCACTATACGCCCTCGCTCAGAGTCCGTCAACTGCACATACGGTTCACGTCCACGCTGTCGCGGCATGCTACCAGTGTTAAAGACTGCAATGGAGCTCCGTATGCCACAGCAAACTGGCTGACACTGACGGCGGCTGTGCACAAATGCTGCGCAGCTAGCGCCATTCGACGGCCAACACCACGGTTCCTGGTGTGTCTGCTGTGCCGTGCGTGTGATCATTGCTTGTAGAGCCCTCTCGCAGTGTCCAGAGCAAGTATGGTGGGTCTGACACACCGGTGTCAATGTGTTCTTTTTTCCATTTCTAGGAGTGTACTTCCATTCTGTATCTATACAAAGAATCTGAAGGAAGGTTTCGAAGAAGAAAAAATGAAATCATTTTCTTTTCTTTTACTATTTGCTTTAAGTTTGTAATTATCAGCTCTTAGCTCTTCCATTCTAATTATGACAGAACATTGAGCTTCTGCCAAACTGAGAGTGGATAAGCTGCAAACTGGATATTTTCATCATGATGATCAGGTGTTTGTTGTACTAATCGATCAATCAGCAGCATGAACCGATGCATGTAAGTTGATTATGCTAATAGCTTGCCTTCCAACTTGTTAGAATGGCCCACATATCTAACTTTTAAATTTGTGAACCAGTATCTCCATTGACGGTTATTATTCAGCCATTTTATGATGTGGTAAACTATTATATTTCATGACTCCCAGAGCACTGACCCAATAATTTTCTTTGAAACTATATAGTCTCTCCTTATGTCATTCCACAGCTCCATCAGCTCAGAAATTGTCCCGTTTACTATCTCACACTGATCAATTCTTTCACTTCAATGACATGCCATGTTTTATCAGAGCAAGTCAATTTCTGGTTGAATTAGCAATAAAAAAATGTTTCTTTTTATCCTGGAAAAACAACACTATGTACTGCAGTAGATCTTTTTTTGTTACTGAGAGATAATACAAAGTTCTAGGACTCTATGGATGTACAGACGATGTCTGCTTGATGGTGCTACTGCTGATACAAAATTAGATTAAGATATTTTATACTGGTCTGTACCTATTGCTGTCAGGGCACATTATTTAGGGCAGATTTTCCCATCCTCTTGCCCTTTTGCCTCTTGCCTCACTCTCCTCTCCCTCATCCTCTTCCATCGCAAGTAATTCTGGACACAGGTAATAGACAAACAAGACATGTTGAGCACCTATTTCTTGTTTTATACCTTGTTTCTGCAGTCACATATTGAGAGGCCAATGTAATTTTACCTTAAGCTGATGAAGATTACTAACTGGAGCTGTACAGCCATAAATATCATATTGTTGGACGCTACATTCATATGTCTTGTATAGGCATAGTTCTCCCATTCCTATCTGAGTGCCACACGGATTACCCTATGAAACAAAACACTTCAGCTTGTGAGCTGTAAGCTCATCCAGAAAGTTAGATCACCTGGTGCTGTTAACAAAACAATTATAGTTACACAGGAACATTTATTTAAAAACAGATAGATTGATCATTAGGTGGGTTGACAACACACTCGGCACTGAAATTGAAAAGCTTGTAGCATCAAAGCCAGATGCCAGAAACTGGAGCCAGTTTGTGACAGCCACTCACACCTTTTGGTCTTTGTTGTTATGTTGACCAGACAGGCATTTCTACAGGTTTAAGAAAATATGCAAAGCACTGGGAACTAGGTCAGTATAATTTCTGCAAGAAATGTTTGCACACTGAGGTGTAGGTTGAAAGAAATTTTCATGGTTGAGAACAACATGTACATACAGTGAATACCCCACACTTGTTTTGAAGTATCCATTGAAAATTCCAAATTATGAATATCTGTGACAAATTCAGTTGTAAAGGGAAAATTCTCTGTTTGGTATATCTCACTTACTACACGAGTTCATCATCAATGAAGCTGCTTCCAAGCATGGGTAAGAAAAGAGGAAGGGGAGGACTAACACCCATTAAAAAGCTTCAGTTTACCTACCCCTGGTGATTCACCTCACGAGGTTCCCTTGCTGGGACTGCAGCAGAAACTTCTGTTGGCAGTGAAATGGGTGAGCTGGCAGATTAAGCAACCCTGCTATCAGGGGTAGTTTAAAGGCTCGGGAGAAGGAAAACTCTGAAGTAAAAGCTGTGCAGTGTCTGTTTTACAGGTTAGGAGTGACTGCAGAGGCATCTGTTCTCCAGGTTAGAAGCAGCCTAAAATTAACTTTAAAGCTGACAAACTAAGTTTTAAATCTTGGGAGTGGGTTATGCCCACCCTCTCAACTATCTTCGAGAAAACATTTTGCTAAGGTTAGCTACAGGAGGTAATTGGAAACGGAAATCCTCCACTGCCATGAATGGTGTGATGAAGCCATTACATTCTGGAGCTTCCCAGAACCTCAGAATGGGGGATAACCATGCAAACAAACACATCCACTCGAAACCCTGAAAGTTGACGTGTTCTTGAAAACAGAATCATTAAAGCAACTTATCACTGTTTTGGGCATGTACATCTACATGACTACTCTACATTTCACACTTAAGTGCTTGGCAGAGGGTTCGTCAAACCATTTCCACATTACTTCTCTATCGTTCCACACTGTAAGAGTGTGTGGGAAAAACAAACGCTTAAATCTTTTTCTGTGAGCTCTGAATCTTCTTATTTTATTACAGTGTTCATTTCTCCCTTTGTAGATAGGTGTGAACAAAATATTTTCACAGTTTGAGTAGAATATTGGAGACTGAAGTTACATGAAAAGATCTCACCACAAAAAAAATGCATTCGATTTAATGATTAGCATGCCAACTCCATGACTTTCTCTCCTATCTGACAATAAAACAAAATGAGCTGCCCTCCTCTGAACTTTTTCGGTGTCCTCTCTGAATTGTGTCCGGTAAGGATCCAATACTGCACAAAAATCAGGTGTAAGTGACTGGTAGAGATGGGTTGGGGGAAGGGGCCTCACAGTGCCAATCAAACAGCCTATAATTCCAAATGTTTTATTATGGTACCCCACTGTATCTCAGTACAAGAAGTGTCAACTCAGCAGCGGCATTCAGCGGACTCCTGCACGTTGTCGCTTTGCAGTGCTGACAGAGTGTATCATTGACCCGACAGTGGCTGATGATGCAACTCCTTCTGTCAGCAGCAAATCTAGGAGCAGATAGCCTCAGCTAGCTGTGACCGTGTGTGCTGTGGCAAGGCTCACACACCCCATGCTGTCTGGAAGGCAGCAAGCTGGTGATGGATTGATCCACTGCAGTGAGTTGATGGCCAGATAGATGCTTCACTGGGCCAGTGCAGGTCCGTTGTGGTGGTGGCTACATGTCCCGCTGTCTCTGGGTGGACTTTCCTGACGTGGATTTAAACTGTGGTCCATGAACAGCATTCTATGCAGCAGCCAAGTTACACAGGTCTATGATGATAGAGCTGCAATACTAACAGAAGTGGCTTTATTATAAATGGCTAGGTATTTACAAGCTTTCTAGTTGTGCTTGTTTTGGGTTTGCTATGCATTGTGGCACGTGTGCTAAACATTTTGGTAGCTGCCAGTGTGTATAGGCTTTTGACACCTACTGGTTGGGTACTGCTATGTCAACTGTTTTCACATTGTGCCAGGTGAAGACGCCTTGCAACATGATCAGTGTTGTTTCTTTCTGGTACTGTTTCTCCCTGTAGTACTGGTTTACATGCTGAGTTAATGCCTCCATGGAAATTTACCCTTCCTGTTCATTAACGAATTTGGTTATGGACTGAATTAACTCAGCTCCTAAAATCTGTTTCAAAGCAGCCACATTAGTGGCTGGTAACACTTCCATAGGTTCCTTTGACCAGTGCAGCCAAGACTGTGAAATGCCCAGATGTGTTATTCCTGAAGTTGTGGCAGGTAGACAGAAAGTAGGTCCTACTGTTTTGCATGATGTTCTGTTTATTAGCAAGCCATTACCACCCAGTTCCATTCTTTTTGCTGCCATGAGGTTCTCCTGTTCAGAGCAACTGGCTATTACTATCACTTTATTGAAGGCAGAGTACAACCAGTGTGCCCAACATGTTAGAAGTACAACTCAGACCTAATAACCTCTTTTGTGCAATCCTTGCCTGTTTTCTGACCCAGCAGTAACTTCACTGTGCAGGAATTTTGACTCTGTCTCACAGCTCTGTTCAGACAAATCCTAACTTCACCCTGTAACACTTCTATAACTCTCCTTCCTCCATTTCCACACAACTGCTCTAATCCTCTGCCATTAGCAACACCCCCTTACCTCGACAAACTTCCTCAGCATCCCCCACTTGACAGGATACACATTGGCAATGTAACATTGGTAGCACACCTGATTTCATGTTGCTGTGAAAGGAGACTGAAATGTACACCTATGCTCCATCAGTCCACTGTGGCTATGTCAAAATTGAAAGGCAAGTTTTCATGTCCTTGTTCATTAACGTCTGTAATTTGGGTGGTAGTTCTTTTTGCACATTACCTTCCTGCTTCTGATCATGTTTCAGTAAGTGCATCACCAGTTGTCCTCGCATGGTATCTCGAATTTCAATACTGATCCGCGTGCTTTCCATACCCTGATCACCAAGGACTGCAGCCACTTTGTTATCACTAATTCCCTACCAAATCACTTTGGCTTGCAACATCTTTGGATAATTCCATGTCAGTTTGGTGCAAGCACTCAACTAGCCCTACTCAGATTTCATTCAAATTTGATCCAGTAATTCAGATAAGAGATGGAAAACTACCAATTTGCAGAGGTGTTTGACAATTGTGATGTAAGTTAGAGGTCTGGAAAGTTTGGAAATTGTGTGAAATTTACATGTGTGTGTCTAAACATAAATGACTATAATTCTGCTTCTAATCCACATGCAGTGATAAAGCTTGTGTCACTGAAGAACTAATGAGTAGGGCTTTACCATAACAGGTTTCTAAGAATTTTCACATTCTAGGTCACTGTCCTCAACCTGTGATCATGAGTATCTATTGTGTCAGGACAAAAAACAGAAAGATACTGCCCCAGTATGCTAATATAAATGTGATAAATGTGTAGATGGCATCATGATAAAAAATTTATTTTGTCTACGTCACTACACTAACAGAATGCAGTACTGTAACAAGCACTGTTGTTCCGACAAATATAGTAAAAATTTTTTGCTGTGAACAGTCAAAGAGATTTTATTTCAACCAATCATGCTTGATTCGTGCATGTAGCTTTTTTAATCAAACTGTATTGTACATATGCTGACAGTGTAACGGTAACACCAACAACTTTAAACAGCAATCGATGTGAACATTAAACTCTGCGAGGAATTTCTGAGAAAGTTGTGACCATGAGATAACCTAATGGTAACAGAAAAATCAGACTAGGATTCATTTCCGAAACACTCCAGCAGAGTATAACCAACAGCAAACAGGTGGGTCAGGAACAGACATCTCCCAGCACAAAAGCAAGTTGTAATATTACATATTCATATCTGTCGCCAGCCTAATTAGACGTTCTTGTGTCAAGCAATATAATAAAGCAGAAGGCAGTGCTAAGACTAATCTAACCTTCCTTGACACACACACACACAAACACACACACACACACACACACACACACACACACACACACACTATATCTATTTACACTAAAACACAGTAACCTAACAATGCAGATAAATGCACTACCAACTTGGAAGTCAGACAAACAACTGGCCAATGACATAGCAAACAGTAACAACGTGTGCCTTAAATGAACTAGATGCAGCAGTTTATAAAAATAATCGCAAACACACATGAAACTAATAGCAATACTAAGCAGAGAAGAGCATAAAACGATTCTGACTTAAATCAAGGGATCATACTCTGTAATGATCATACTCTATAATTCCCATGCAATCATACGCTATAACATCATTGCTTAGTACAGGGTCTCTATGCCTGTGCATTAACCAACTTGCAATAGAATCGCTAACACAGTAAATATTTCCTTCTTACGATTAGTGTGAAGCAGTTAAACAGAAAGCAAATCTAACTACAATGGCTCTGAAGGAGCGTTTGCCTTGCTTCATTAACTAAGTAGCATAGCACATGAGGGCCCTTAAACTTTCATGGTTTGAAGAACCATGCTCATTAGCAAAACTACTGAAGTATGTGTGAGAAGTGGTAAATATTCTCATCAATAATTATTAAGTAAAGCACAACTAACTATAACCCTTTAAATAACAAGTGTGCTTTGATAAGCACTTTTTTAACCTACTCAAAGTAGATTTGGCTGTGCAAATGTCAACACAACATTAAATTAAAGTTCAAACACTTCCTCTCATGAAATGAACCCTCATAAAACTGTAATTCTGATCAAAGTGCATAAATGCAACAATTAATAATCTTCTTCACTTCAAATCAATATTATTTTTCTTTAAACTAACAACTTAACTATTTTCAGGCAGCTTTTCAAGTAAGGCAAATTATTCAAGAAAATGACTGCAGATTGATTTTAAAATGTGCTGGAAGTGGTGTATTTCTCAAACTATAAAACTGAACTTTTAACACTATCATTCCACACATTAGGAAGCACTCACAACTATTTTTACAGCTGTCGATTAAGTCTTTCCATAATAAATTAGGATACTTAAATTCACTAGGATCGGATTCCTGTCCAGGTTTGTGGTTTGGGATAATCATGGGTGTAAGATAAGAGTTTTAAGCAACACCATGATTATTGTTAAAATCAACCAAATTTCACGAATACCTGGTCCATTAACAGAGTGCCAAATATAAACAGTTTAGAAGAAGGCTAGTGGCACTGGTGGCATAATTTTCAGTGGCTGTTAACATGGTGGCGATGCAGTCATGGCAATACTATTGGCCTCACCCTGTTACAGATCTTCTTGGTGTCGAAATTATATTTTTACGAGGCCAGAAACAATGCCATAATAATAGTATCACCAAATGCAGCATCTGAAGCCCATACATACTGCTCTTAAGCTCCTCAGGCCTCAAAACTCCAAGAATATGAGTCACAATGATTCACTACTGTTAGTGAGATGTTAACCACAGCACTTCTCAGCCAAGTCTTCTTACCCACTTGCTACTTGTGTGCCAACCGCACCTTTTCAACTCTGCCAGGCTACTTCATAGTTGTGGGGTTTCCCCACATCTTTTACATTCACCCTACATTCCTGTGGTGTGCGTACTGTAAGACCTTCGGTACACACACCATCAGATTATTTGACTTGTCGCTCTAATGAAGTAGGCGAGTTTCAGCAATATGTCTTGTGGTCTTATCGTGGCGTGTTTATCTTTTGCCGTTAGGTCAGAAGATAGAAATGCCACTTGCACGCTTAGAGTAGCAGATTGACAGTGACCAACTTTAAATTGAACTTGGTTAATTTTCACACACATTTATTAAAATAATAAAGAGGATAGACATTACGTAACTTGATTCTGGATGCTGTTTACAATTGACAATCTGAAGTTCCTTTGGTCTTGGAACGTTAATCTTATTCTCACATATACTTGACAAAGTGTCTATTCATTTATCTTCATGGCTATGTGCAGGAATATGATAACCGTATTAGGTGCAGACTAAAACTTGTCTATAGACTGGTACAGACAAATGTAGACTGCTACAGACAGGTGCAGATAAATGCAGACTCGTACAGACTAATGCAAACTGACTGATTGGAGGTATGTACACTCGTTATAATACCTTTGCACGCTCAGGTATCACTGCGCGTGTGTGATCCGCGAGGAGAAAAGGTTCTACTTTAGCAGCAATGTCATTGGCTGTGTTACATATTAATACGCAGGCGGAAGCAGAATTTGGTCTGTCTCTAAGGCAGCGCCATCTCGTAGTGCAGAGACAGACGAGCGCTGCGCCTGCGCTGTTGTGCTTAGCAGGTCGCGCTCTAGTGGGAAAGTTGTGTACGCACTGACTACGCGGAACTATGTAAACAACAATTCCCTAACTATGGAACAAGTCATTTACAGTACATTACATAACAATCATCCCAGTAATTAGTTAAATCCACAAGCCCAGTCTAAACAACAATGTTCAAAAAATTCACATAACTGAAATATGTATTCTTAGTCAAAGAATTTCCATGACAGATATGTACAACACTTACTACAAATTGACATAGAAATATTGATACAGATACAAAATAGGTCAAAAATAGGTGTTACAGTGGTATTCAGTAGTAGTCTGTAAAAAAGAATTTCAGGTCAAAATTCTGCTGTTGCAATCCATTTAAAAAAGAAGATAATGCAAAAGTATAGAAGAATTTGAAGAATGTTGAGTGGATGGTAAAAAAAGTCCATGAAATGTGTTCGCAGTTGCAAATATGTATAATGGAATGGTGACAATGAAAATGTGTGCCAGGCTGCAACTTGAACCCGGATTTCCCACTTATCGTGAGCAGTTGGCTTACCATTAGGCTATCTGAGAATGCTTCATGCCCAATCAATACATGCATATGTTGACAACCACATGTCTACAACCTTCACTGGTAGATCCATTATGTACATTCCCATACAGGGGAGACATTTTAATTGATAGTCGATTGCTCGGTGTGGTGGATAAGCTGGGCAAGTGACTTTCAACTTTTCTGGTACCATTTTTCATGGTCCCAACGTAGGTCCTGTAAACGGCATCTAATCCTGCACACATAACTGTGACTGTTTACATTTGTCACCCATCTTCTGTTCTGTTCACCATTCCTTAAACTCATTACTTAGTATTTGCAACACTGCTACTTTCCTGTATTTCTTTCTAGGTTTATGTATAACATGAAAATCAACTTCACTCAATTGTAATGCCCATCATGTCAATCTACTAGATGGATCCTTCAGCCTCCTCAACCATTTCAACGCTGCATGATCTGTTCGCACCTGAAACTTCTTTCCATAGAGAAAAACACTTGATGTAGGTGATTCATACAACGGAAAGTTCAGGATGGAATGTAACAATACCAGAGAGCTGCAGTGTAGTTTCAGTTCTCTGAGACTGCAGATGTGTGTGCTAGTTGCGTTTGCGTGAGCGTGTGTGCGTGTGTGTATGTGAGTCTACTTCTGACAAAGGCCTTAATGGCCAAAAGCTATGAGTGTGTGAATCTTTTTATTGTGCCTATCGCGACTCAGCATCTCTGCTATATGGTGAGTAGCAACTTTCCTTCTGTGGTATTGATGTAGGTGATTCCATAGATAAGGCTCAACATTTCCATTCTGTGGACTTCTTTCTCGATGCATAGGCCACAGGATGTTCTGCACCTTCAGCCACCTTCCTCAGCACACACTGCGGTTGGGTTGGTTGCATTGCATGACTGAATGAATTCCTTATTTAAATTTGGAGACACTGAGACTGAACTCACTCTCAAAATTTCTTTAAATCGTGACAATTTTCCAACCATATAAATCTTGAACCTTCCTTCAGCAATTGCGTTAATGAATTGGCAATATCTGCAAGTCCATTTATGAACCTTCTATAATAATTCACAATGTCAAGGAATGATTGCAGTTCCTTCACTAACTTAGGTACAGGAAATTCACATGTAGCTGTAATTAACTTTGGGTCTGTCTTAACCCTATCGTTATTTACTATGCAACCAAAGTATGCCACCTATTCTAGTACAAAATTACACTACTCTGTACTCAGTGTTAAACTTATAGCCCTTAACATCAAGAATACCTCTCGTAGGCATTGTATGTGCTGCTCAATGTTACTCACAAACATAATTATGTTATCAAGATACACCATGCACTTGTAAAATGTACACTTTCACATCAGGAAATATCACAATTAATAAAATGTTCTGGGCTCTTATGCTGTGGTCAAATGGATTTCACATTTAAACCTAATGTTTTGTCCCTATCTGCGGAGTACATTTTCAAGAGGGACTGTAGTTCCTTTGAATTCTGATTCACACCTGGCTCGCTGCTGAATGCAGCCAAATTTCATTTACGTATGCTCCCGCACAGTGGTGTGACATAACATGTCTTGAATACCTGAGTGCTGTTGACTGTTCTTGATTCCCATCTGCTGTTTATATCACCCCATGGTAGAAGACTGGTACAAATCTTCTTCAGCAGTGGGATTCAAATGTCATTCAGTTTCATGTTATTCTTCGTGTTCAAACACCTGGGTTATTTTACAATCTCTATGACCTCTCTCTATTACGTTTCATGGTATCTGCTTATGGCTGCCAGTACTTGAGTCCTATCAAAATGAATGTGGTGTTCTCCAGGCAGCAAAGCATGTTCCGCACCAGCTGATCTATCAGCTTCCCCCCCCCCCCCCCCCCCCCCCCTGTCCACCCTTCTGCAATTGCCCTTGTGCTCTTCAAGACATTTTTGACCATTCTTTTTCTAGGACCCATGTACACCTAGTCACAACTGCATGGAATCCTATAAATTCTTCTGCACATGCCTCATCTGTATCTGTCCACATATATAACAACATAAACTGGCCAAAAAAAGAAAGAAAAAACATTTATCTTGCAGTACTGTTGACATGTCACGTTTCCTTGCATTCAATCGAATCTGCCATCACAACTAAGTCATCTGCATATGTAAGACTGCTTATTTTGTGTTTACATATCTTAATCTCACCCATCCAGTCTATTGCTTTCAACATATGATCCATAAATAATATGAACAACAGTGGAGACAGGTTGCAGCCTTGTCTTACCCCTGAAACTACTCTGAACCATGAACTCAATTTACTGTCAACTCTAACTGCTGCCTGACTATCTATGTAAAGACCTTTAATTTGCACATACTCAGTTCACTTACCAGAGAAAGGAACAGCTAAACTTGCAATTGACAAATCTGTATTTCACTGTACTCCAAGTTGGCCACATAAATCCCTATTGTCAGATGTCAGTTGTGCTACCCTTTCCAAAAATATATGTACTGCCCCTGGTTCTGAAACTCCTTGCAACTCTGACTCTGCCAATGCCTAGCCCTTCTCCATTCTCATTTTGGAATACCAGCAATTACAAAATGTACAAATTGAATTACATGAACTTAATTCTTACACCTAATCATCAGCCAGTTTTAATTCCTGCCACTGTCTAGCCATGTATCTGTAATGCTTAAATGGGAATCATACTACTGCTACTGACTGAACATGGCACTGAATGACCATCCAAGTTACACTGCGTATATCTGACAGGTACTAACCAAACATAACCCCATTACCTCTAAAGTGTGACATATCCACCAGATCCTTACTTTTAACAAAATTTATGTTACAAAAAGCTTCGTGGTCAAGTTTTTTTCCGTGACAAATACACTTTGATGAAAATTAAATTTCTTGACTCACCGTAAAGTAGGTTTAGACGTCGAGAAAGGTGATGACAGTAGTCTGATAGCTGTTGTAAGCAGACTCATGGAGATGAGATTGGGGGAGAGGGACACCTCCCAGTGCCAATTAAACAGGCTGCAGTTCCAAATGCTTTATTATGGCACCCTGCCTTAGCCCAGTACAGGAAGCAGCAGTGGCTGTCAGTGGCCTCGTGCATGTTGTTGCCCCACAAAGCTGTCAGGGTGCTGTGTCAGCTGGACAGCAATGCATGACCCAAGTGTTGTTGCGTGGTTCATGAACTGTGCACAGTGCAGAACATGGAAGACTGGTAATTTAATGGCAGTAATACACTGTTGCCTAGTCAATGGCTGGCAGGCTACCAGCCAGGGCCAGTACTGGGCTATTGTGGCAGCATCTCCAAGTCCTGTGGTCTTTGAACACACTGCCCTGATGCTGAGTTGAACTGTGGCCCCCAAACAACATTCCAGGTGGCAGCAAAGTGATGATGATAGTGCTGTGATACTAACAGAAGAAATGGCTAGGTATTGAGCTGCTCTTGTTTGCGGTATACTGTGCCTTGTGGATCGTGTACTAGGCATTTCAGTGGCTGCTTGTGTGGAAAGGCTTGTGACATCTACCGCTTGTCTATTGCTGTGTCAACTGTTTCCACATCCTGCCAGGCCGGCTCGCCTCACAATTCAGTGATGGCTGTGTTATATTTCCTAAAGCGTAACACCCACACTTGACTGTAGCTGGTACTGCTGTAATTCACCTCCACCTTCACATGTTTATGACCAAAAATGGCCTGTGCACTATGTAGAGGATGGGCAAGTGTATTGTGGGCAGTGTCTTTAGTAAACCTATTGCATCTTCTTAGTGTTCTGCCAGATTAGATAAGATTAGATTGTTACTTGTTCCATTGATCATGAGTACGACACTTCGTAATGATGTGGAACATGTCAGGTTAATAAAAGGTGTCTATACAGGATATTAAATTACACAAAATATTACATGACACTTTTTTGGTGGGGGTTGGGGAAATTACCCACTTATTATACCCAAAAATACATCTAATGAGTAGAAGGAGTTGCCAGTAAGAAATTCTTTTAATTTCCTTTTAAATGCTATATGGCTATCTGTCAGACTTTTGATGGTATTAGTTAAGTGACCAAAGACTTTTGTGGCAGCATGATTTACCCCCTTCTGAGCCAAAGTTAGATTTAACCTTAAGTAGTGAAGATCATCCTTTCTCCTAGTGTTGTAGCCATGTACACTGCTATTACTTTTGAATTCATTCAGATTGTTAATAACAAATTTCATAAGTGAACATATATATTGTGAGGCTACAGTGAAGACCTCTAGCTCTTTAAATAAGTGTCTGCAGGATGATCTTGGATGAGCTCCAGCAATTATTCTGATTACACACTTTTGTTCAATGAACACTATTTTACTCAATGATGAATTACCCCATAATATGATGCCATACGAAAGCAGAGAATGAAAATAGGTATTGTAAGCTAATTTACTGAGATGTATATCGCCAAAATTTGCAATGACCCTAATAGCATAAGTAGCTGAACTCAAACGTTTCAGCAGATCTTCAGTGTGATTTTTCCAGTTCAACCCCTCATCAATGCACACACCTAGAAATTTTGAATATTCTACTTTAGCTACTGATTTCTTATTGAAGTCTATATTTATTAATGATGTCATTCCATTTACTGTGTGGAACTGTATATATTGTGTTTTGTCAAAGTTTAATGAGAGCCCATTTGCAGAGAACCACTTAATGATTTTCTGAAAAACATCATTTACAATTTCACCAGTTAATTGTTGTCTGTTGGGTGTGATAGCTATACTTCTATCATTGGCAAAATGTACCAGCTTTGTGTCTTCGTGAATATAGAATGGCAAGTCATTAATATATATTAAGAACAGCAGAGGACCCAAGACCGAACCTTGCGGCACTCCATTCTTGATTGTTCCCCAGTTTGAGAAATCAGTTTTTTTGCATATTATGTGAACTGTTTATTTCAACTTTCTGCACTCTTCCAGTTAGGTATGATTTAAGCCATTTGAACACTGTCCCAATCATACCACAGTACTTGAGCTTATCTAGAAGTATTCCATGATTTACACAATCAGAAGCCTCTGATAGAACACAAAAAATCCCAACGGGTGACTTCCGGTTACTTAGAGCTATTAATGTTTCATTAGTGAAAGTATATATAGCATTTTCCGTTGAAAAACTCTTCTGGAAACCAAACTGACATTTTGTTAAATTTTATTTTTACAAAGGTGTGAAGCAATTCTACAATAAATTACTTTTTCAAGAATTTTGGATAAGGCAGTCAGAAGAGACACTGGGCGGTAGTTGTTGACATCAGACGTATCCCCTTTTTTATGCAGTGGTTTAACAATGGCATACTTCAGTCTATCTGTGAAAATACCCTGCTTCAGAGAGCTACATATTTGGGTAAGAATCCCACAAGCCCACTTATTTATTGGGAACAAGCTTTTATTATCCTGCTGGAAATGCTATCAGTTCCATGTGAGCTTTTATTCTTGAGAGAGTTTATTATCTTCCTAATTTCAGAAGGAGAGATGGGTGGAATTTCAATTGTATCAGATGGTGTGGGTAAGGCCTCTTCAATTAACTGCTTTGCTTCTTCTAATGAACATTTGGATCCTATTTTCCCTACAACATTTAAAAAATGATTATTCAAAATGTTTTAGACTTCTGGCTTGTTGTTTATCAAGTTTCCATGCCGTCATCCTGGACTCTTGGTTGCCCTGTCTCCCTTGTAATAATATTTCAAATTGTTTTGATTTTGTTATCAGAGGTATTAATCTCAGGCATGATGCACATGCTTCTGGACTTTTTAATAACCTTTCTTAATGTAGCACAGCAGTTTTTATAATATTTGGCTGTTTTTGGGTCATTACCCTTTCTTGTTGTTAGATACAGTTCCCTTTTGTGGTTGCAAGATATTTTTATTACTTTAGTAAGCCAAGGTTTTTTGCATGGTTTCTTCTAATTAGATTTAACTACTTTCTTGAGGAAACAGATTTCAAATTCTCTTACAAGTGTATCATGAAATAAGTTATATTTTAAATTAGCATCATTGCTCTACTGATTTTTGTTTATCTTGAACTAGTTTTTCGCTTATTAGGCCATCTTCAGGAAACAATTGACTAGCTTCTGAAAGTGACAGTGGTTTGATAACTGAACATTTTAGACGAAAATACAATCACTTGCATATAGTGTTGTACATCAAACTTGTTTCCTAATTGAGTGCCCATAAGCCCCCCCCCCCGTTTCTTAGTGGACAACATTAAGCACTATAAATAGCTAAACTAAACAATATTACAGGTTAAATGTTCTCCAACTTCATTTGTTGCTATCAACCAGCCATATACCCACAAACCACCACAATGACACATACTGCCACACAAAATTAAAACATAACAGAGTTTCCTATTCTTAACCACACAATCTTCAACAGTATAGATTGTAATACTTTATATTTGAATAGTGGACTACATTCAGTATTGCCCATAGCATAACATTGTTGTTTACAGTGTAAAACATTTTTGTTTCTCAACATAAGTTACTAGTACTATGTTAGGTAGCTTTCAACCAATTTCACAATCTCACAGACTATGGCATTGTAGCCATATATTCCATAATAATGTAAGATTATTTATTTGAATTATTTAGTATAATATTGTCCATTGCCTAGAGTTTAATTTACAGAGTTGAAAAAAATGTCTGTTGCATAACATAAATGAAGAGTACTCCGTTTAACGGTATCTCGGGTTAAGAATCAAGTTTAATACACAACACTATATGGAACAAATTGTATTTTCATCTACAATGTTTTATTGCCTAGAACAACTGTCCTTTTCAGATGTTAGTTTGAAAAACAAAAGTGAGTGGAGCATAAACTGTATACTTATTACTCAACCTTAAAAGAGTAATGTGTAAAAGGTGGAGGAAGAGTTCAAAAACAAGAATGCGAGTGACTTTTACAGGACCTTCAGAGAGGCACTACAAAGATACCAGCCACCATGTTTGTGTTTTACACAAATGAGTGTTAGCATATTAAAATGACAACAAGAACAGTCAGCTCTTGACTGTTTCAGAGTGCTGTCAAAATGTGAAGAGCATATTTAAAGATGGGATTCTCAGAAACAAATCCACTGTGATTTAGACTCCAAACCTTGGTAAAATTAAGCATGTAATCAAGGAACTCAAAGATAATAAAGCGCAAGGTGAAGACAGCATTGCAGCAGAAATGTCGAAAATTGAAGAGGAAGTCACTGCAGATGGAATACATCGCCTTATATAAGAAACATGGAAAACTGAAAAGATACTAAAAGACTGGAAATGTTGATTTCCAAAAAGGCAGGTCATGGGTGGAACAGATATTCAACTTTAAGTGCATTCTGAGAAATGAGCAATAAGAAGGTAGAATACAATAGTAATTTTTGATGACTTCAAAAGATTCTATGGCTCAGTTGATGATCAAACTTTTTTAGGGTTTCAGAGTATAACATCCACGAGATAAATTTTAGCTACAGTGCGATGAGAGAAAATTATGCCTCTAACAGTTATAAACATTACCTATTCAAAGTATGAAAAACAAATGAAAACAATGATAAATATTAATTATTTATGTAATATTCTGTGATGTAATTGGACATATCAATGTGTATCATACAAAGACAATGATAATTGTAAATTCCTTTTATGATCTGCATTTGTCTTCCTTTGTTTTTTACCTTTTGTTGGTTGGCTTTTGTAGGTTGCGGACGCATATTGAACTGAGGTCTGTTAAGAAACTGTAATTATTTGTTAATTATTACTTGAGAATAGAGTTCTTTATTATTATAAATATGTGTGAATAATTATTTGTAACTTTAATTGCTCTCTCAGTAAGCATTATCTGTGCTAATTATTTCTTTCCGCTGCAAGCAGCGCAGCCTTTGATAATAGCGATTTGTATCGCGTTTTTGTCTGTTTTCCTTAGAAACAAGTCAGATGTTTACTTGATGAAGTCTAAATAGTGCACAATACGAAAGTAGATTTTATAGCGTTTAATAAGCATTTTAAATATTTACTTATTTGCTCTAACAATAGAAAGTCTCTATCTATTGTCTGCCGCCATCTTAACAATTATCTCAGAGGCAAATTCAAATTTAAATTACACAACTCTGCAGAATAAATGCCAAAGGTAATGCAAATGTGTAAAAATAAATGTGTACCGGTGGTCCCGAACTCATTTTAATGAAAACGATTTGAATCAGATTGGTTCTTTAAAAACAGTGCTCATAGCACGATCCTTATAAGAAACTTTTCTAGCTGTTGTATGGAGCCGAAATTAATTACGCACGAGTTGCGAAGAATATTGTTTCAGGTAACATACATCAGTGTTGTGCACGGCTGATATTCGGTGGTTTTAATGATCATTTTGCTGAAGATAACTGCTTCCATCTTAATCAATAGTTGTAAGGAATCTGTTGTATGAACTGTGATTTAGCGACACTTACACAACTTACAGACAACACTTTAACACGGCATTAACTTGGAGTTCTTTAGCAATTTGATCAAATCTTTAGCTGGGAGAAAAATTATTTAGTAATTACGCAATTTAATAAAATAAGATTATCATTTCCATTTACAAATTAGTTAAATACCAAACCACTGAATAACACAGCAAACGCCACAAGAGGAATTCTGACTTTTGGAAAATGATGGAAACTGTAAAACAAACCATGAAAGACACCATCCCAAAAGTTAAGTATTTTTTGAGAAATCTCAGAACCTTTGAAATAAAGACAGGGGTCAGGCAAGAGAAATATTAACCCCCAATTCTCTTCAGTATCATCCTGAAGAAAATTATGAAAATCTTGGAAGAACTCTGAAGTTGGGAGGAGTGAGTGAAATACACCTTGGGAAGAAAGGAAACAACTTTGAAATCAGGTATTTAGCTTTTAGCAGTGACCTGGTCCTTTTAGATGGAAACTGGAAATCTTGCATGAAATCACTGGAAAAATAGGTCTAAAAGTCTCGTGAAAAAAGGTGGAATTGTATGGAACACAGACAGCAAGAATAGAAATACTTGGAGGTAAAATATGGGAAGATTTAAATACCTTAGAGAATGAATCCAACCTAGTGGACTGGATAGAAGTCAAAGTAAGAACCAGAAAATTAGACCTTGCTGGACACTAACACAGAACAAGTACAACAAATGAGCAATATCCTAAAGGCCAAAATCAGGCACTGTAAATCAATTATAAATTCAGAAGGCATCTATGTTATTATGTGTCTGTTTATTTAGAATAAGGAACACTCATGGAAGTACTTGAAAAGAAGGAAAGGAAGAGTCTGAGGAAAATTCCAGGACCCCAAAAGACTACTGGTGGAACTTCGAAGAGTAGGAAAACATGAGGAGATCCACAAGAACATCAAAAGGATCGTGGACTAAATGTGTAAACAACAGTTGAAATTTCATTGACCCCTAGCTAAAGTGACCAAAAACCAACTTTTTAAAAAAGACCTTGTCATATCACACATTTAAAAGTCCACTTTTAAGTAGTGGCAGCTGGTAATCATGTGCTACAGCACACTATAATTTCTACATCTTCATCTACATCCATACTCTGCAAGCCACCTGACGGTATGTGGCGGAGGGTTCCCTGAGTACCTCTGTCGGTTCTCCCTTCTATTCCAGTCTCGTATTGTTCGTGGAAAGAAGGATTGTCGGTATGCTTCTGTGTGGGCTCTAACCTCTGATTTTATCCTCATGGTCTCTTCGCGAGATATACATGGGAGGGAGCAATATACTGCTTGACTCTTCGGAGAAGGTATGTTTTCGAAACTTTAACAAAAGCCCATACCGAGATACTGAGCATCTCTCTTGCAGAGTCTTCCACTGGAGTTTATCTATCATCTCCATAACGCTTTCACGATTACTAAATGATCCGTTAACGAAGCACGCTGCTCGCTGTTGGATCTTCTCTATCAACCCTATCCGGTACGGATCCCACACTGCTGAGCAGTATTCAACCAGTGGGCAAACAAGCATACTGTAACCTACTTCCTTTGTTTTCGGATTGCATTTCCTTATGATTCTTCCAATGAATCTCTGTCTGGCATCTTTTTTACCGACGATCAACTTTATATGATCATTCCATTTTAAATCACTCCTAATGCGTACTCCCAGATAATTTATGGAATTAACTGCTTCCAGTTGCTCACCTTCCATTTTGTAGGTAATTGATAAGGGATCTATCTTTCTATGTATTCACACCATATTACACTTGTCTACATTGAGATTCAATTGACATTCCATGCACCATCGTCAATTCGCTGCAGATCCTCCTGCATTTCAGTACAATTTTCCACTGTTACAACCTCTCGATACACCACAGCATCATCTTCTAAAAGGCCTCAGTGAACTTCCGATGTCATCCACCAGGCCATTTATTTATATTGTGAATAGTAATGGTCCTACGACAATCCCCTGCTGCACACCTGAAATCACTCTTACTTCGGAAGACTTCTCTCCATTGAGAATGACATGCTGTGTTCTGTTATCTATGAACTCCTCAATCCAATCACACAATTGGTCTGATAGTCCATATGCTCTTACTTTGTTCATTAAATGACTGTGGGGAACTGTATCGAATGCCTTGCGGAAGCCAAGAAACACCGCATGTACCTGTGAACCCGTGTCTATGGCCCTCTGAGTCTCGTGGACAAATAGCGCGAGCTGGGTTTCACACAACCATCTTTTTTGAGACCAATGCTGAGTCCTACAGAGTAGATTTCTAGTCTCAGAATAGTCATTATACTCGAAAATAATATGTGTTCCAAAATTCTACAACTGATCGATGTTAGAGATATAGGTCTATAGTTCTGCACATCTGTTCGACGTCCCTTCTTGAAAACTGGAAAGACCTGTGCCCTTTTCCAATCCTTTGGAACGCTACGCTCTTCTAGAGACCTACGGTCCACCGCTGCAAGAAGGGGGGCAAGTTCCTTCGCGTACTCTGTGTAAAATCGAACTGGTATCCCATCAGGTCCAGTGGCCTTTCCTCTTTTGAGAGATTTTAATTGTTTCTCTATCCCTCTGTTGTCTATTTCGATATCTATCATTTTGCCATCTGTGCGACAATCTAGAGAAGGAACTACAGTGCAGTCTTCCTCTGTGAAACAGCTTTGGAAAAAGACATTTAGTATTTCGGCCTTTAGTCTGTCATCCTCTGTTTCAGTACCATTTTGGTCCCAGAGTGTTTGGATATTTTATTTGATCCACCTACCGCTTTGGTAGAAGACCAAAATTTCTTAGGATTTTCCGCCAAGTCGGTACATAGAACTTTACTTTCGAATTCATTGAACGCCTCTCGCATAGCCCTCCTCACACTGCATTTCACTTCATGTAATTTTTGTTTGTCTGCAAGGCTTTGGCTATGATTATGTTTGCTGTGAAATTCCCTTTGCTTTCGCAGCAGTTTTCTAACTCTGTTGTTGTACCATGGTGGCTCTTTTCCATCTCTTGCAATCTTGCTTGGCACATACTAATCTAATGCATATTGTACGATGGTTTTGAACTTTGTCCACTGATCCTCAACACTATCTGTACTTCAGACAAAACTTTTGTGTTGCGTCAGGTACTCTGTAATCTGCTTTTTCTCACTTTTGATGAACAGAAAAATCTTCCTACCTTTTTTAATATTTATATTTATGACTGAAATCATTGATGCCGTAACCGCTTTATGATCGCTGATTCCCTGTTCTGCTTTAACTGCGTTAACTGTTTCACACTAAACTTGTGTCATTTCTCTTCGAGTGTAAGCTGTAAATCCCACTAAAGTTATGCCATTTCTCTTCCAATGCGTTTTGGTATACAAATGAAATGGACAAAACCATGATTTGTGGTGCTGCCTCCATGATGACCAGTACCAGTATAACCAATATCGAGTACTGAAATGATGGTCAGCCACACTATGATAAAGTCAGAGAAGGGATGCAAATCTCTGTGAATAACACATGCTCTGCTCTTATATCAACCCTGCTGGCACTGAGGATGCTATGTTGCCCACAGAACCAGGTCAATATTGTTTGTTGAAAATACATGAAAATTATTGTGAAAGTATAGAGTACAAGCAATTTTAGAGGAGCAGCTGACATATTGGTACTGTAGCCAAGTGGCTAAGAGCACCAACTGTGGCAGTTTGCTGGGTTAGGTTTGATTGTGCTATCATCATGTACTTTTTTAATTTCTTGTGATGTTAAATGATTATTATAAGATTTAAATATATTTAAACAGTTCAATTAATATACGCAAAATAAATATGTTCAATTTAGCCACAATTACTACCCTTATAAGTCAAAAGGGCTATTATAGGGAGTGGTAAAAAAGAGCAAATATATGAGGAAATTTAGTATTTAAGTCTATGGAAAGAGTTGTATCTGTGGGTTTGATGTTCACAATGCACTTTTTTTATTTTCTTTGTTTATTTCCGGTAACACTGATATGTGTAGTACTGGGGAAGTGAAAGATCTATGACATGTTAAAGCATTAATAATACAAATAATAAGAAATATGGAAATCATAGCAACATACTTGATCTATTGCATTATGTAAAACTAATATTGCAACAATTTTAGTCATGACAGAGTGCAACACGGTCTGTTTATTTTTATAGTATTGTAGCACATTGGTAAAATTTTGCATGAATCACCACTGCATCAAAGTGGGTGGGAGAGGTGTAAAGAGATCCACAAGAAAGTGGCATTATACTAGAACTGATTAAAACTAAGAAGGATTCAGGAGCAAAATGCAGGGGGAATATCATTTGAAGAGAAACCATTAAAAAAGAGGTCCACACATTACATTTTTAAGAAGGAGAAAAAAAAGAAGTGAGATACTGAATAGGTTCCAGTAAGATAGGATAAGAGTAGCCAAGAAGCCTACCATGAGGTCCACAGTTGGCCGAATTCAGAGGAAAGGTGGAGGATGACTGTCCATTGGGTTCATTGTAGTGGACATGTTGATGACTTACACTGCTTTGGCTATGAGCTTGTGAGTTACTATGAATATGAAAAGTTAGGTTATGATGCTAATTCATTGCTAAATATTTCAGGTTGCCTTAGTGAATGAAATTTTTTATTTCTGAGGCACTCCTGTATCTTCCAAGCTTTTGTACAAAGAGTAAATGAGTGAGTGAGCATGCGAGTGTGCACATGTGTGCATAGTCACATTTTGTTGTTGTTGTCGTTGTTGTTGTTGTTGTTGGTGGTGGTGGTGGTGGTGGTGGTGGTGGGGTAATATGTAATATATTTTAGTGTAAAAGTTGTCTATCAATGACAGGGAGGGGGAGGGAGAGAGAGAGAGAGAGAGAGAGAGAGAGAGAGTGTGTGTGTGTTGGTATGTATCTGTTGTGATGTTTGATGTTGCCAAAAATTAAATGGCTCAGATAATAAAGTGTGTTTGGTGTATCCACACATTATAGACGAATTCTTGTAGATGGGAAATTCATCTATGATGCTTTAAAAGCTCCGATGTTCTGTTTTCTCCCATGCATCATGAAAGCCCTTCCATGTGTTTCCCATTAAACTCTATCTTCATTTAACATAAAGTCTTCTGGGCATGGGACTGTGTCATAAAGCCTTCTGGGTATGGTACTCTGCCATATTATAAATAATCGTCACCTGTCTTTCAGCTATGGTTGCAGTGGCTTCCTCTTGGGTCTACTGGTGTATTTTTTATGGAAAAGTCACATATATTTTGTGTAGGTTGCTCTGCTTTGCATGACATTGTGTCACAGTTCTAAAAACTAAAGATGTTATTGGTTGCTAGTGGCAGGAAACATCTCTTGTTATTAGTGCACCCTGTTAGGCTCTGATTGCTGGCAGTCAGGATGGTGCAAGCTTGAGTCTGTCCTCTCTATTCATGCTGGGGTGTTTTAATATCTCAGTGGCCTCTCATATCCTATATTTCTCACTCCCTGGGTGCATGATAAGTACACAGGTTTCAAGAATTTTATTTTCTTGTGTCAGTTTTCTACTGTTTGCCCACAGATTTGTTGTGCTGCCAAAGTTGAATCTACCACTCATACTTCTGTATGTTTGCTGCTACAGGCCTGCTGGTTTTACTGGTGTAGACTGGTCCACACTCACAATCCACAATGCAGAGCACTTATCTTGTCCTTGGTGAAGCCTAGCACACCCTGGATCTTGCAGATGCTGTAGAAGAGATGCTGGACACTAACCCAACACTGGTGTTTACCAGTCTGGTTGCTGACATCCTTTACATAATCTAAGTGTGTTGCTGGCGGTGGTTTGTCAACATCTTGCCTCTCATGCATTCTTTTGTTCAATGCCGTGGCTGTGAGGTTTGATTTGTGATTGTAACCATTGGCAAACAATGTTTTTTGCAGCCTTTTAAGTTCAGATGTTTTGTTGTGAGCATCTCTTATGCACTGCATGTGAATAGTCAAAGAGTATGGATGACAGTTCTTCTGTGCTGGGTGGTGATGGAATTGGGCGTGCAAATACATGGTCCATGCATGGTGGCTTCTGATATGCCCTATGTCCTTGTGTGCCATCCATTGTCCTATTTATACTTGTTTGGCTCCTTTACACCCACACTGATGGTTCAGATATGTGGACAACACATTTACTATATGGCCACATTGTGAGCTGTAGCTTCACAGGTTTCATGAATACTTGAACAAAATGCGTGGAAAGATTCAATCCACTCTTGAATTACAGACTAATGATGTAGTTCCATTTTTAAATGTGAAAGTGTAGTAGATGCTACACTATGGCACAGAGTATATCAGAAGCCAACACTTATGGACAGGTATTTACACACCGAATCCTATTACCATCCAGCACAGAACAACTGTCATCCATATTCCGACTATTCACACGCAGCTCATAAGTGATGCTCACAGTATAATATCTGAGCTTAAAAAGCTGCACACAATGACGTGGTCAATGGTTTCAACTTCAAATAAATCCTGAGAGCCATTGCAACAAACAAAAGAATGCACAAAAGACTGGATATCAACCAGCTAAAGCTAGCAGCACCCTTACCATATGTGAAGAATGTCATCAACAGAATTGGTAAACATCTGCATGAGTTGGTGTCCAGGCCATCCCCTACAACACCTGCAAGATTCAGAATGTGTTAGGCTCGAACAAGGACAAGGTAAAGTGTCTGCACACTGCAGGTCTGTACAATGTAGACTGCGAGACATCAGAGCTTGATAGCCTGCACTAACAACTCGAGACAGATTGTTATGAGCACTTATCTGCCACTGCATGGCCTTTGTCCAGCATGAGGAAAATGAGAGTCCATACCCCATTTGTCAGTGTCTAACAATCATAGCACACTTTGTGAGGAACAATAGAAAACAGCAGATATGCACTTCCTCTACCACAACCTATCATATAATAACCTAGTTTTTTAGGACTGTGACCTAATTTTATATTCAACACACATTTTTGCCAAAATATAAGGGGCTGTATAACAAAAATGCACTGGCTGACCCAGAAATGACCAAAATGTTGGTGATAGTTATTTACAGTAAGACACAATCCCATAGCCCAAAGGCTTGTGTTAACTGATTCTGGCTGTGGAAGCTTATTCAGTTATATCTTTCTTCATTTGTATGTCCCAAAACAGAGAAAAACAGAGGCATTGGGAACAGAAACTAGGAAAGCTTGTATGTGAGTTGCACTGATTCATACATGAGCAGTGGAAAGGCTGAAATGATGTTTGGTTACTGCATGGTAGTGTAGGGATAGATTAAATCCTAGATAAGACTGAGAGATAAGAAATTCATTATTCTTCTTCTTCTTCTTTGTTTACAGATGCTTGAGGTTGCAAGCAAAATGTTGGAAACACTTTCTGTGGAAAGTGCTGCTTCATTATCAGACAATAAGCCTGCTGATGTTCATACACCCACACCTGATTACCCCCATATGGATCCTGATGAAGTCTGAACAATTGTAACAAATTAAAATTTAATTAGTTGGTGTAATAACAATTAGGTTGCTTTTATATTTTGTACATTCTGTGAGATGAAATTAAACTGTAAGTTTTTATGAGAACTGTTTTTTTCTGTCAGCTGTTTCACAGCTATGTACATTATCATCTAAATTCTGTGAGCAAGATAGGAGATATAAGTGTTAAGTATTATTGTACAAAGTACTACAAGAAACATTAATATAATTTAGGTCAGCTACTAAAAAATCAGTTATGAGGGGAGATGAAGTTTATTGCAGCCTTTAGTGAAGTGCACAATTTCATGTTAGCTCGTATAAAGCAAGGTGCAGTCTTTGCACAACCTTGAAATCTTATCAAGATCTGAATGAATACTTGCACAGCTTCTTCCAGACAGTACTTCACTGTAGATAAATGATCATCTGCAAAACACCCGAAGTTACATCTGTATCTATTAAATGAACATGTAGATAACATGCTAGACACTCCCTGCCAAGAAATCCTCAATCAATGATCAAGTCATGAAATTTGTTTGATTCCCCATTCGCTCATACTTTACTTAACAAATGTTGTAATGAGACAGGTGCTTTTTGAAAATTAGGAAATACTACACTCAATTAATTTCCTGGATGCATGGATTTCAGGTTGTCACATGAGAAAAGTATTGACACTACTGAAATTGGATGGTAATTTTGTGGATCATTTCTCCTATCCTTGATCCAGAAAAGCTGACCTGTGCTTTCTCCCAGCTACTCATTAGAGTTGTTTGTATGAGTGATCTATGGTGTATCATGGTCAAAAGAGGGTCTAATTAAACCTCAAATTCTGTATAGAATCTAATAGAAATCAACTACAATTCTGTTTATGCATCACATAATAGCACATTGGTAATGTCATGGTTACTTGCAGAGTAATGTGCAATACAGGACCTAGCCCATTTAACTTCTTCACTCTTTGGTGGTCTTCTCACCTTCACATACCCCACTGATAAGCTGTGCACTTCTTAACATCAAGTGGAGGACTGTGCCAAGTCTTACGGGGATTACCATCCCTTGTATTATCCTCTTATGATTGGGACAAATCAGCAAGAAACCCCATTAAGTGGTTCATCTGCTGAGGTGCCACCCCAATTATCTCAAATCGTGGTTGGCCAACTGACCCAGTTTTGGCAGCTGGTGAAATCACTTGCACAGATGAATCACTTGCACAGATGCGATGAGTGTCTCTTCTCCTTCTCACCAAGAGTGGACTGGAGATCATGTGCCACCATACCCATCCTGTGGTGGCCAATCTGGCATCCAGACAGAGAGACATGGTGCGTGCATTACCTGAGGTGTAGCTGCTCCTATGCAAAGCTTCATAGATCAGCACTTCCTGCTCTTGTTTCCTAATAGGAGACTTGAAGGGATGAAGAGACAAAGGAGGAAGCCAGTAGACACAGCAAGACTTTGACGTCACAGTGGAGCATCATCTCTGAACATCTGAAGGAATTTATAACCATTTGGGGTAGAGGACAGTGACTCTCCATCAGAGGACAGCATAACACAACCTATACAACCTGCCGACACTGCCATTTTTGAAGCATCTAGCAGGGCTTCCTGCTTGTGCTCCGTGTTTCTCAGCTTTGGACAACGTTATCAGTCTATGCTGGGGACCCACATTCACCCTCCTAGGCCTAGTCCACATGTGCTAAAGGCAGTAGGCTCGTTGGCTCAAGGAAGGAGGTGAAGACCTGGTCACCTCAGTGTTCTTGAAGCTGCCGTGTGAGGTGGTATTGATCGTAGTTTACCAGAGTCGTGGTTGCCTTCAGGAGGAATCATGGGAGCTGTGTATATGGACTACTGGATAACGCTCGATACTCCGGGGCTTGTGGACTTATTAGTGGACTTCTTCACCAATAATCTCTATTACTGGCTCCGTCAAGCCCTTAGGAGATCAGAATTTGTTTGCTGGGTACAAGTTTGGTGCGCCCAGTGTACCTGAACTGGGGAGTAGTAAGTGCCGCCAGTCCTCAGTCATTGAAAGCTCTGTTGGCAAGGCAGAGGAATATTGTGTACAGACGGGAACAGTGATCTTGGGTTGACTGCCCCAATCGTGAGAATGGGACAAAGCTCTCTGTCTCGGAATGTGTTGTACACTGATGAGATGCATCACTGTTGAGGTGGAACATTCATTTAGTGAGATACATTTGGGGAAAGTGCAACACCTCAGTGGTGCAAGGCTTACTGAGGCAAGTGGGAGTAGACCCTTATTTCCCTAGCTGGTCATGAGACCAAGATGGAACCCTTGAGATCTTCTTCTCCTCCTCCTCCCCCAGCATGATGGCAGTACTAGTTGGGAGTTCTCACTCCTATTCATCCAAACGAATGAGGGAGGCTAGTCCTCCTGATAGTCAGCTTGTGTTTAGCAATGGGGCTGAAGCAATCATCAGAATGATTCTGAAGTGATCAAGAGGAAGAAGGGGATGTTTGAAATCATCATCATCATCATCATCATCATTTAAGACTGATTATGCCTTTCAGTGTTCAGTCTGTGGCATAGGCCCCCTTATAAAATTCCTCCATGATCCCCTATTCCGTGCTAACATTGGTGCCTCTTCTGATGTTAAGCCTATTACTTCAAAATCATTCTTAACCGAATCCAGGTACCATCTCCTTGGTCTGCCCCGACTCCTCCTACCCTCTACTGCTGAACCCATGAGTCTCTCGGGTAATCTTGCTTCTCACATGCGTGTAACATGACCCCACCATCTAAGCCTATTCACCCTGACTGCTACATCTATAGAGTTCATTCCCAGTTTTTCTTTGATTTCCTCATTGTGGACACCCTCCTGCCATTGTTCCCATCTACTAGTACCTGCAATCATCCTAGCTACTTTCATATCCGTAATCTCAACCTTATTGATAAGGTACCCTGAATCCACCCAGCTTTCGCTCCCATACAACAAAGTTGGTCGAAAGATTGAACAGTGCACAGATAACTTAGTCTTGGTACTGACTTCCTTCTTGCAGAAGAGAGTAGATCGTAGCTGAGCACTCACTGCATTAGCTTTGCTACACCTCACTTCCAGTTCTTTCACTCTGTTTCCATCCTGTTCCTCCTACTTGGCTCTCAGTCCCTTTATATCTCTTTCCCACTGACATTACTTTCGTTTTGGAGGTGCTAATCTTCATACCATAGTCCTTACATTTCTGCTCTAGCTCTGAAATATTACTTTGCAAACTTTCAATCGAATCTGCCATCACAACTAAGTCATCTGCATATGCAAGACTGCTTATTTTGTGTTCACCTATCTTAACCTTACTCAGCCAGTCTATTGTTTTCAACATATGATCCATATATAATATGAACAACAGTGGAGACAGGTTGCAGCCTTGTCTTACCCCTGAAACTACTCTGAACCATGAACTCAATTTACTGTAAACTCTAATTGCTGCCTGACTATCCATGTAAATACCTTTAATTGCTTGCAAAAGTTTGCCTCCTATTCCATAATCTTGTAGAACAGACAATAACTTCCTCCTAGGAACCCGGTCATATGCCTTTTCTAGATCGATAAAGCATAGATACAATTCCGTGTTCCATTCATAACACTTCTCCATGACTCGCCGTAAGCTAAAGATCTGGTCCTGACAACCTCTAAGAGGCCTAAACCCACACTGATTTTCATCCAATTGGCCCTCAACTAATACTCGCACTTTCCTTTCAACAGTACCTGAGAAGATTTTACCCACAACGCTGATTAAAGAGATACCTCTGTAGCTGTTACAATCTTTTCTGTTTCCATGTTTAAAAACTGATGTGATTACTGCTTTTGTCCAGTCTGACGGAACCTGTCCCGACTCCCAAGCCATATAAATTATCCTGTGTAGCCATTTAAGACCTGACATTCCACTGCATTTGATGAGTTCCGACTTAATTTCATCCATCCCAGCTGCTTTATTGCACTGCAATCGACTGACCATTTTCACCACTTCCTCAAATGTGATCCTATTTCCATCCTAATTATTACCCCATTGTACATCAAAATATGAAACATTACTGATCGTATTTTAACCTACATTGAGCAACTCTTCAAAATATTCCCTCCATCTGCCCAAGGCATCCACAGGATTCACAAGCAGTTTTCCTGACCTGTCCAAAAGACCTGACATTTCCCTCTTACCTCCCTTTTGAAGACTGCTAATTACACTCCAAAATGGTTTTCCAGCAGCTTGACCCAAAGTCTCCAACCTGTTTCCAAAGTCTTCCCAAGATTTCTTCTTGGATGCTGTAATTATCTCTTTGGCTTTGTTTCTTTCTTCAACATAACTTTCTCTGTCTACCTGAGTTCTAGTTTGAAAAACCCTTCTATATTCATAAAGGCTTAGAAGGGTGTATTGATACCTTAAAGTCTATCAGTTGATTGTGAAATAGTTATTTACTGGTGTAAACTAACAGTGCAAGGCAGGTGAAACTGCTTAGGAAGTCATAAAAATTTGCTGATTGTGACATAATTGTTGAGTTGCATAACTCAGTTAACTCCAGCAAGGGTGTAGTCACACACCATGGCATTAGGGAAATGGATGTAACAGAGCTGAAACAAGAGTGGGTACTAAAGAGAATAATGGATGTGGAGCAAAGTACACATAGGAAAAATGGAGAAACAGACTTGTGAAGTGACCTATGGCAGTGTGGAAAGGAAGGCCATGAATCTTGGACTCACTATCCGTTTCCAGCTGTCTGTTTTAACTGCTCTGAGAGCAGCCCATTCTGGAGCCAAAACTGCCCTGTTTTTGCTGAGGAACACAAAATTCAAGAAATAAAAGTGATCATGTAGATCCCCTTTGTAGAAGACAAGAAGGGATATAAAGTGACAAAACCCCCTGCCTTTGCCACTTCTTATGCTTGCATGGTGCAGAAACCTGTTCCCAAGGTTGACACTTGTCAAGCATACCTCTGTCCACCACCAGCACCCACACTTGCACCTGTATGTGCCATAGCAAGGGTAGTAAAGACATAGTGGTTCAGGCAGCTACAACAGAAGAGACCAGTGATATTCTTGCAGTGAGCATCAGGAAGGGATCCCAAAGGAAAATACCTCAGAATTCCCACTTTCCTCAAAGCAGAGTGCCTCTCAATACCCTCTTTCCCCCTCGCCCTTGAGGGAAAAGATCTCAGCATTCAGGTTGAAAGCTGTCCCGGGTATCATCAGACATCATTCTCATGTGTCTGACTCATGATGAGGACATTGTGTATTTTGATGCCTCATCTTCAGACCCCTCCATCCCCCCTCACTCTACAATTGCCTCATCACTCCAGCACAAGGATAGGGGTAAATGAAATAACACTGCTGAAATGGCTCCCATACGTCAGTGCAATATGAATGGATACAGGACTTATGTGGGGGAATTGAGGCTCCATGTATAGGACAGACCCTTTTGCCTCTGTCATCAAGACGCTCACTTTAAGCAGATTGACATACCTGTACTTGGATGCTACAATGTACCTGTACTTGTATGCCATCACCCATGCAGGAAAGACGAGCGCTTACTGGTGACAGGGCAAAAGATGGCTCAGTGCACTATCCTGCATTGAGGATAGTACATTGAGAATGGCTAGTTGCTAGCCGAAATCTAGATCTGCCAATAAATATTCCAAAGGACGACTGAAAGCTGAAATCTATTGTTTACAAATCGAAGTTACGGTTGCTGCGTGCAACAGCCTCTGAATGTAGGGTAACCTGATGAATGATTTTTGTGTTCATTGTAATGTATTTTGTTCCATTTCTTTGCTGTCTTACCAATTAACTGTTGATTTGACAAGTTTATACACACCTGTTCGTAAGAATTCCATGCTCACACAAAGATTCGCTTTAAATTTGATTGGCATTCTCACAGTACTCATACCATATTTTCACAGAAACTATTTAGTAATTTGAAATATTATGCTGTAATGTGGCAAATGTCATTTAGTTTCAAGGCAACTGCTCAAGTATTTAAAAACACGGCTGAATTTAAACATAGTGTTGTATGGTTGATATTTTATGTTTTTTAAATGTTACTCAACTTGTGTTCTATGTGTCATTGTTTTTAAAAGTACTGTATTTTTATAAATAGCTCTTGTGAATTTGTGTCATCATGACATCCATAAGATGTTTCAGTATTTGGAAGACATAACTAATATCAGCATATTTTATAAATGACATGTGTTGTTCATATAATTTGAATTAATATAGATATTTTTTAGTTATGTCATATGAGTTGATCTCATATCACAAATATTTTCATCCTGTAATGAAATGAATTAACAGAGAAGCACATTTGATGAAAGGCAGACAACAGATTTAGTTTTATAATATAATTTTGACTCTGACCTTAATAATGAGATTCTTGAGTTTGATCAGCTGCTTGCGCTTCTTGTGTTTGATTAGCTGCATGCACAGCTTCACTTTTTGGTGGTCCAAATGCGCCACGTAGCAGGCCTCATACACTGACTGTCGGGCGCAAACTACTCTCCCCACACCTCGCAGCGGCTCCCTGCCTCTTAGAAAGTGACATGGCACCGGGCTCTGCTGGTGCCTCAAACACTGTGGGCTCAACTGAAGGATTGGAATTGCTGTTTCTGCGACTGCCAAGGTGAAATTGCTGCTGGGCCTTGCCAGCAAACAACATTATGGCCAGCTTAAAATGCCTTCATGAACAAACCAAAACCAGGACAACCACTGTCAACGGCTTGTTTTAGTACGTTCCTAATTGTGCAGCACAATTAATATGAAATTACTGATGCCTTACTAACATATGCTAACTAAACTGTGATCTTTAAAAGTACAACGAATTCAAGTCTAAATGACTTGCTACATGCAATTCTTAAGTTCAGGATCCATAGGTAGAGCCATAAGTTCTTCACGTTATCAATTACATATTGTACATGTTATAACCTTTAATCACCAATAATTGCGTGATATTCAAACACACTCACTTAGAAACGATAGCTGGTTACATGATAACAACTCAGTATCTCTTATTCGACTGCCGTGCCGTGACATGTGGCCGGCGCCGTTCGTAGCTAGGTGACGCTCCTGCGCGCAGCCAAGTTGCGGAGCGCCTCTATCGCCGTTTGCGCGTACTGTCGTGGCGGCACTGTTAAATGTCGTGGCACTGTCACAACACTTTTCCCCCCTTGAAAAAAAAAAAACACTCACTTCCTTGGAGACATGGACAGTGCTGAGACATCCATGGCCTATTGTGAGGCCTCGAGAAGATCCTGTGGAGAGACACGAGAGTATCGTTGAAAATGTCCAGGACGGAAGCTCGTGCGTGGAACGTGCCTCCTGGACGAGATGATGGGTGAAAACTCCGGAGCAGCATCCATAGGTCTCATGGACCTGGGGGTGCGCTCCAGCGAGATGGGTCCCGCAGAAGGCAGCGTCGCGACTGGGGCCGGTTCCGGCATACTCGGAAGTGGTAGCTTCATCAACACGTATGGTAGATCGACAGCAGCGACAGGACTGGCTTCTCGGGCTGGTGGAGGTGTAGGAAGGGGTGGTGGCACCGGCGTGGCCACCACTCGTGGGCACATCTGGTCATAATGGCAAACAACCATGCCGTCGTATTTCACAAAGCCGGCGGCCGCGAAGAGCCTTGACCACCCCTGGAATCCATTTAGGGAGAGATCCATACCCTCGTGCCCACACGTTGGTGCCCACCGAGCATTTTCCCACACTAGGGGACACAGCACAAAGCCTGACATGGTGAAGCAGGTGCAGTAGAGTGCGTGGTTGGCGGCCATGCAAGAGTTCAGCAGGGCTGCAATTACCCAGAGGCATGAAGCGATAAGAACTCAGAAATTGCAGCAGAGCGTCATCTGTGGAAAAATCACTAAGGATTTTTTTCATCTGGCTTTTGAAAATGCGGGCAAGGCGCTCGACCTCCCCATTCGATTGTGGATGGAAGGACGGTGCTGTAACATGATGAATCCCTTGTCCAGTACAAAAATCACAGAAGGCCTGCGAAGAGAACTGAGGGCCATTGTCCGTGACGATCGTGAATGGAAGACCTTCTAGCACAAAGATTTTTTACAAAGCCAGCGTCGTCGCTGCAGTGGTGGGCGACGGACATCGAACAACAAATGGAAACTTCGAGAAGGCGTCAATCAACAGTAGCCAATAAGTACTGAGGAAGGGGCCGGCAAAGTCAGCGTGCACCCGTTCCCATGGCTGCGCTGGATCAGGCCATAGAGAGGGCATTGTATGAGGTGCAGCCAGTTGTTGAGCACACTGATCACACGCAGCAACCGTGTGGGCGATGTCCGAATCAATAGCGGGCCAATAAACGTGCCTGCGGGATAGGGACTTAGTGCGAGTAATACCCCAACGGCCTTCATGCAACAATTTGAGAACATCTTTGCGAAGAGAGGATGGCACCACGACTCGTGGAGATGCGCCATCCTTGGCCAGAAGAACAACACCATCACGAACAGACAGACGAAGGAGCAAGGCATGGTAGTTGCGAAGGGGATCCGATGCCTGGCCCTTGGTCCTGTCCAGCCAACTCCGTTGAACAAAACCGATCACCTGACGCACGACCGGGTCCTGCGCAGTAGCCGATGCGCCATGCAAACCTGTAAGTGGAAAACCCTAAACCGCACGACGTTCTTCCTCATCAATGTGGAAACAGAGTAGTTCATCACGATCGAAAACTGGGTCAGGGCCCATCGGCAATCGCGACAATGCGTCAGCATTGGCGTGCTGGTCCGTGGGGCGATAGTGAATCTCATAGTGAAAACGAGACAAGTATATAAGGCCCAACGTTGCAGGCAGTGAGCTGCCTTATCCGGAAGCGACACCGATGGGCTGAACAGAGACACCAGCGGCTTGTGGTCGGTGATGAGGTGAAACTTCGAACCATACAAAAATTTTTTAGAGCATAAATGATAGCGAGCGCATCCTTTTTGATTTGAGAGTAACGCCATTGTGCATCGTTGAGTGTCTTGGAAGCATAGGCAATGGGTCGTTCTGACCCATCCTCATAACGATGGGCGAGAACAGCCCCTAGGCCATAATGTGACGAGTCAGTCGCCAGAACCAAGTGCTGACCCAGACAGAATGTGGCAAGACAAGGCGCCGACTGCAAATGAGCCTTCAGGTGGACAAAAGCCTGCTCATACTCGTCGGACCAACAGAAAGGGACGTTTTTGCATAACAGCTGATGCAGAGGATGAGCTACCGCCGCCGCGGATGGAATGAATTTGTGATAATAAGCAATCTTGCCTAGAAACGCCTGAAGTTCTTTGACTGTAGACGGCTAGGGTAGAGCGTTAATGGCCGCAACGTGCTGACGTAGAGGACGTATACCCTCACGGGACAAGTGGAAACCAAGATACACAATGGAGGGTTGGAAGAACTGTACTTGTCTAGATTGCACCTCAACCCAGCCGAATGCAAAACCTGAAACAGTGAACGCAAATTGCGAAGGTGCTCCTCAGTGGAGGCCCCCGTGACAACAATGTCATCCAGATAGTTTATGCAGCCAGGAACGGAAGCCGTGAGCTGTTCCAAAAACTGCTGAAAAATGGCCAGCGCACTAGCAACACCAAATGGTAACCGCTGGTACTGATACAACCAACAAGGAGTGTTGATGACGAGAAATTCCTTGGAAGAAGCATCCAACGGCAACTGATGGTACGCGTCCAATAAGTCAAGTTAGGAAAAGAACTGGCCCCCAGCGAGCTTGCTAAATAACTCCTCAGGACGGGGAAGAGGATAAGTGTCAATGAGGCTCTGAGCGTTGACAGTGGATTTAAAATCACCACGCGCCCATTTGGTTTAGAAACCACCACGATTGACGATGCCCATTCGCTGGAGGTAACAGGAAGGAGAATCCCTGAAGCTTTTAACCTGTCTATCTCAGCCTTGACAGGTGCACACAACGCCACCGGAATAGGGCGCACCCGGAAAAACTTAGGGCGAGCTGTAGGTTTAAGAGTAATGGGGGCTTCAAAATCTTTGGCTCGACCCAGACCAGCAGAGAACAAGGACGAAAATTCAGAACACAATCCATCCAGCTGTTGATAGGAATATCCTCAGATATGAGGTGCACATCATCATCAATGGAGAACCCGAACAACTGGAAAGCATCATAACCGAACAGGTTTTCAGTGCCCGCATGATCCACCACATAAAACATGAGGGGCCTAGCAACAGACTTGTAGGCAGTGGAAGCATCAAACTGGCCAATGATAGGAATTTTCTGTTTATTATAAGTTCTCAGATTTTGCGTAACTGGAGACAAGGGAGGGGAACCCAACTCCAAATACGTGCAAGAATTAATGAGAGTTACTGCAGAGCCAGTGTCCACTTGCACGCGAATGTCTTTATCCAGAACACGAACAGTAACAAACAACTTGTTTGTTTGAGAAAGCACACATAACTTCCATGTCCGATGCCTTGTCCTCGTTGACAGGAACTTTAGGGGGCTGACACACAGAAGCAATGTGGCCTTTTTTCCTACATGAATTACATGTGACCCAACGTTTTGGACACGCGGCCCTGTCATGCTGTACGAAACAATGTGGAGAAGAAGTAAGTGCAGAACGAACCTGCTTCTGTGGTTGCTGTTTTCGCTGCGAGCGTTGTGGCCCTACGCGACGTTGTTTACGCGAGTGAACCGCCGCCACATCTTCGTTCTCCTGTGAAACAGGCAAATTGTCCGTGTTGAAAGTTGACTGTACAGCGCCTACATCACACCATGCGTCTATTTGCGCAGCAGCGTGAGACACTTCAAAGGATTGAGCGATGCTTAGAACTTGCAACAACAATGGGTTTGGCAGTTGTAGGGCACGTTACCAAACTTCTTTATCAGGAGGAAGCCGTAGAATAGCATCCCTAACCATTGAATCAGCATAAGACTCATGATGAGTGTCCGTGACAAACTGACATTTCCTACTCAGACCGTGTAGTTCCACCCCCCAAGTCCGGTAAGATTGATGGGGCTGTTGATGACACTAGTAGAATGCCACGCGGGCGGCAACGACGTGGGTGTTTTTTCGGTAATAATTAGACAAAGTCACACATTTCTTGGAAGGACAGAGAGGCAGGTTCCCACAGAGGGGATAACTGAGATAGCAGCTGATAGATCCATGGGAATCCAAGATAGAAATAACGACTTACACATAGGAGTGTCGACAATGCCGAAAGCCAAGAAGTGTTGCTGCAAATGCTTCTCATAATCCTCCCAGTCTTTAGCGGCCTCGTCGTAAGGAGGGAATGGAGGCGGAGAAGAGGAAGACAGACGATGAGTTAGCGACGTCGACAACGCCTGAATAGCAGCCGTCAGCTGTGTTTGTTGTGCCTGAATAGCAGCCATCAGCTGTGTTTGTTGTTCAATGAGCGCTTGCATAAGCTGTTCCATGTCTGCCCTGTCACAAACGCACAAATCCACAATGCAGTGAAAATATCCAACCTCGTCGCCAAAAAGTGTTATAACCTTTAATCACCAATAATTGCGTGGATATTCAAACACACTCACTTAGAAACGATAGCTGGTTACATGATAACAACTCAGTATCTCTTATTCGACTGCCGTGCCGTGACATGTGGCCAGCGCCGTTCGTAGCTAGGTGACGCGTTTGCGCGTACTGTCGTGGCGGCACTTAAATGTCGTGGCACTGTCACAACAGTACAGTAATTACAGCATGCATCTGAAAGGAGTGTCCAGATCCTAATTAACTTTCTGTGTCAGGGTAAACATTTTTACACACAAGGAATTTTGCACCCTATAACCAAAACATCATAGCCTAAACAAGGCCAGATGGCTTCCCATAGCTGATAGAGTGTACTCGCCAGATCTGTTTTTCCACCATGGGCTTCCAGCCATTGTTTCACACCCCTTTCCATTCAGAATCTCTGCTGAGAATGCCAGTTCCCAAGATATCATCCACCACAGTTAATTCGGAATATTAAAGGAAATAAGGTGTGAAAAACCAAACTAATGTTACACCACCTGACCCACTTAGACACTTGCTGTGGCATAAGTAAACAGTACGATACAAAAACATCAGTACAAAAAAACCCATACATCGACTACAATTTATCTGCCATGACATATAAGATTGGGAGGAGGAAGACTCAAATGGACCAATGCCTCCGATTTAAAAATGTGTTTCCTACAATAAAAAAATCAGGAAGATAACTCACCCTTAGAGACAGTACAGTGGTCTTTGGACATTTAGGGAAACCATTAGCATATGTCATAACAGTCAAAGTCATAAAGTCTGCAGTGCATCCACCCCTGACCACGGTATTGCATCAGCAGCGGGCATTGTTGCCACCTTTCATGACTGTGGCTTGTGTTAAGTCTACTGTGTTGCCGACTAGCTTTTATGTGGTTAAGGGAAATTTGTGTTTAGTTACAGAGCCAAAAGTGTGTATATTTTTATGGAAAATACATTTACTGAGTGACTAGTGTTAGCTATGTTGATGATACTGTTTGAGATGTACTTTCGGCATCATACAGAAATTGCCTCCATCTCAATTACAGCTTTAACAGTTGGTCGAATGATCACGGTACAATAGTACATTGTGTGGCCATCAAGATCTCCAGACCAAACACAGGAATTGTTCTTTTTTACAGAGTTGACTAATGGCAGAAGTAAACAGAAGAGAGGTGGACACTTGAAATGAATTGTTAGGATGTGAATGCTACCTCCCTGATGGACACAAAAGAGGCATATGCAGATAAGCAGTACTGTACAACAGCTTGAGATCACAAATTTGGATTTTCACTGCACAACTGGAAATTTATAAATTTGTAACAGGAGAAATGTGATAATTATAAATAATACATAAAGAAGCACAAATGTATCATTCCATAAAGCTAATAATCACTGACAACTGTATTTCATGAGTAACATTTGAAGCATTGTAAATGTTTAGAGGACCATTTGAACTATTTATTTCAGAGATGGTGTCTAAGGAACATGTTATGTTGTGTTGAGGTCTTCAGTCCGAAGACTGGTTTGATGCAGCTCTCTATGCTACTCTATCCTGCGCAAGGCTCTTCATCTGAGATGAGTAACTGCTGCTACTTACATCCATTCTTCTGTAACACCACATTTCAAAAGCCTCTATTCCCTTCTTGTCAGAAACGCATATTGTCTGTTTCACTTCCATACAATGCTACTCTCCAGACAAGTACCTTCGAAAAAGACTTCCTAACATTTGAATGTATATTTGATATTAATGAATATCTCTTCTTCAGAAATGTTTTTCTTACCATTGTCAGTCCACATTTTAGATCTTCTACTTCAGCCATCTTTTTTTTTTTTTTTTTTTTTTACTGCGTAAATAACAAAACTCATCTACTGGTTTCAGTATATCATTCCGTAATCTAATTCCCTCAGCATAGCCTGATCTTATTGCCTACATATCTTTACTATTATTTTACTGTTGTTGATGTCCATCTTACAACCTCTTTTCAAGAGACTATCTGCTCCATGCAACTGCTCATAAAAGTCCTTCTCTGTCTCTGACAGAGTTATGATGTTGTTAGCAAACCTCGAAGTTTGTATTTCTTCTCCCTGAACTTTAACTCCTTCAAATTCTTCTTTGGTTTCCTCTACTGCTTGCTCATTGTACAGACAGAACAACATTGCAGGTAAGCTACAACCCTGTCTCTCTCCCTTGCCAACCAGTGCCTCCCCACCCCTCGACTCTTGCAACTGCCATTTGGTTTCAGTACAGGTTGTAAATAATCTTTCACATCCTGTATTTTACTCCCTGCTACCTTCACAAATTAAAATAAAGTATTCTGGTCAATATTACTAAATGTTTTCCCTGATTCTACAAATGCTATATACGTATAATTGCCTTTCCTTAATTTATCTTCTAAGAGAAGTCACAGGATCAGTATTACCTCGCATGTTTCTACGTATGTTACAAAAAACCAAACTGATCTTCCCCGAGGTAGACTTCTATGAGTTTTTTCCATTCATCCGAAATTAATTCGTGTCAGTATTTTGCGACCTTGACTTATAAAACTGACAGTTCAGTGATATTGACACCTGTTAGCATTGCTTTCTTTGGAATTGGAATTATTACATTCTTCTTCAAGTGTGAGTGAGTGTATTTCACCATCATGACTAACTTAGAAGTAGATATCCTCTGTACAGCATCTCAGCTTAAATCAATTAATCAAGCCAAGGCCTCCAGTCCTGATTGTATACCAGTGATGTTCCTGTCAGCATATACTGATACAATAGCTGCACATTTAGCAATCATACACAAGCAATCACTCGTTGACTGACTAGAAAGTTCCAACTTATGTTATTCATATCTTTAATTCATAAGTATTTAGTTCAGTTTGCAACCTTTAGAGTTCTGGGATAACAGAAGTTGGAACGATCTCATAGATAATGGTGTTGGTTAAGCAAACCAAAGTCTACGATTTATTGGCGGAACCCTAATAAAATGTAACAGGTCTACTAAAGACACTGCCTACACTGCGCTTATACGTCTGCATTTGGAGTACTGCTGTGCGTTGGGGGATCCACATTTGATAGGATCGATGGAGGAAATAGAATTTTGTTGCCAAACAACAGCAGATATGATATGTGAATTGGGGCACCAGTTATTAAAACACAGGTGTTCTTCGTTATGACAGTACCTCCTGAGGAGATTTCAATCACCAGCTTTCTCCTCAGTGTGTAAACATATTTTTTGGCACCCACCTAAAAGGGGGGAGTGGCCATCATGATAAAATAAAAGAAATCAGAGCTCACAGAGAAAGACTGAAGTGTTCATTTTTCCTGCGTGCTGTTCGATAGTGAAACAGAGAAATTTTTAGCAAGGAAAAATCGCCCAACAGCCATATGTTTTGAAAAGTTTTTTTTTTAGACAACCAGTTTTGGCATTTGAGTAATGCCATCTGCAAGCCCCATATGCTCTTCATGTATCGACAATAAGATGTATGGATACTACCAATTCTATCAGTATCTGGATACCCTGAATTCATTTTTCAGTGTTTCCTTCTAGGATTTGATAACACATGAAGTGCATATGGAGCCTGAAGATAATGTTATTGAGGTGCCAAAACTGGTTGTCGAAATAAAACAATTTCACAAAATATACAGGTGTTAGGCGATTTTCCTTGGTAAATATCTGACTAGCTGCTGTCCCCCATCCACAATGGGTCAACAGAAACAGTAGAGAAATAGCTTGAAGGTGGTTCGATTAACCCTCCACCAAGCACTTAATTGAGAATTGCGCAGTAATTGTGTAGATGCAAGCATAGATGTAGACTCACAGAGCTTGCACCCCAGGTGGAATAGTTTTGTCATGGCTTATTCTGCCAAAGATATGACTGGTTCTGTCATCTAGTAGAGAAAATAAGAACTGGCGGATATAAAATCGATTCTAAAATAACCCATCTCACTTTCACTTGTATATGGTGAGCAGTTTGAATTAAATATCCATATTCAGATTAAAATGTCCGTGTGGGGAGACATCATTACGTTAGGTACGCCTGAATTGCGTAAAGTAAACAACTGGAGTCGAAACCAGTCCCAGTTGTAAATAAAATCAGCTTGGGAAGAATTAAATAATGTTGTTGTTGTTGTTGTGGACTTAAGTCCTGAGACTGGTTTGATGCAGCTTTCCATGCTACTCGATCTTGTGCAAGCTTCTTCATCTCCTAGTACCTACTGTAGCCTACATCCTTCTGAATCTGCTTAGTGTATTCATCTCTTGGTACCCCTACGATTTTTATCCTCCACATTGCCCTCCAGTACTAAAATTGGTGATCCCTTGATTCCTCAGAATATGTTCTACCAACCGATCCCTTCTTCAAGTCAAGTTGTGCCAGAAACTCCTCTTCTCCCCAATTCTATTCAATACCTCCTCATTAGTTATGTGATCTATCCATCTAATCTTCAGCATTCTTCTGTAGCACCACATTACGAAAGCTTCTATTCTCTTCTTGTCCAAACTGTTTATCGTCCATGTTTCACTTCCATACATGGCTACACTCCATACAAATACTTCCAGAAATGACTTCCTGACACTTAAATCAATACTCAATGTTAACAAAGTTCTTTTCTTTAGAAACGCTTTCCTTGCTATTGCCATTGCCAGTCTACATTTTATATCCTCTCTACTTCGACCATCATCAGTTATTTTGCTCCCCAAATAGCAAAATTCCTTTACTACTTTAAATTTCTCATTTCCTAATCTAATTCCTTCAGCATCACCTGACTTAATTCGACTACATTCCATTATCCTCGTTTTGCTTATGTTGATGTTCATCTTATATCCTCCTTTCAAGACACTGTCCATTTCGTTCAACTGCTCTTCCAAGTCCTTTGCTTTCTCTAACAGAATTACATTGTCATCGGCGAACCTCAAAGTTTTTATTTCTTCTCCATGGATTTTAATCCCTGCTCTGAACTTTTCTTTTCTTTCCTTTACTACTTGCTCAATATACAGATTGAATAACATGGGGGAGAGGCTAGAACCCTGTCTTACTGCCATCCCAACCACTGCTTCCCTTTCATGTCCTTCGACTCTTATAACTGCCATCTGGTTTCCGTAAAAATTGTAATTAGCCTTCCGCTTCCTGTATTTTATCCCTGCCACCTTCAGAATTTGAAAGAGTGTATTCCAGTCAACATTGTCAAAAGATTTCTCTTAGTCTGCAAATGCTAGAAACGTAGGTTTGCCTTTCCTTGATCTTTCTTCTAAGATAAGTCGTAGGGTCAGTATTGCCTCACGTGTTCCAATATTTCTACGGAATCCAAACTGATCTTCCCTGAGGTTGGCTTCTACCAGTTTTTCCATTCATCTGTAAAGAATTTGCATTAGTATTTTGCAGCTGTGACTTATTAAACTGATAGTTTGGTAATTTTCATATCTGTCAACACCTGCTTTCTGTGGTATTGGAATTATTATATTCTTCTTGAAGTCTGAGGGAATTTCGCCTGCCTCATACATCTTGCTCACCAGATGGTAGAGTTTTGTCAGGACTGGCTCCCTCAAGGCTGTCAGTAGTTCTAATGGAATGTTGTCTACTCCCAGGGCCTTGTTTCGACTTAGGTCTTTCAGTTGTATGTCAAACTATTCATGCAGTATCATGTCTCCCATTTCATCTTCATCTACATCCTCTTTCATTTCCATAATATTGTCCTCAAGAACATCGCCCTTGTATAGACCCTCCATATACTCTGTCCACCTTTCTGCTTTCCCTTTTTTGCTTAGAACTAGGTTTCCATCTGAGCTCTTGATATTCATGCAAGTGGTTCTCTTTTCTTCAAAAGTCTCTTTAATTTTCCTGTAGGGTAGGCAGTATCTATATTATCCCTCGTGAGATAAGCCTCTACATCCTTACATTTGTCCTCTAGCCATCCCTGCATAGCCATTTTGCACTTCCTGTCAATCTGATTTTTGAGACGTTTGTATTCCTTTTTGCCTGCTTCATTTACTGCATTTTTGTATTTTCTCCTTACATCTACTAAATTCAGTATCTCTTCTGTTACCCAAGGATTTCTACTAGCCCTCATCATTTTACCTACTTGATACTCTGCTGCCTTCACTATTTCATTCCTCAAAGCTACCTATTCTTCTTCTACTGTATTTCTTTCCCCCATTCCTGTCCATTGTTCCCTTATGCTCTCCCTGAAACTCTGTACCACCTCTGGTTTAGCTAGTTTATCCAGGTCCCATCTCCTTAATTCCCACCGTTTGGCAGTTTCTTCAGTTTTAATCCACAGTTCATAACCAATAGATTGTGGTCAGAGTCCACATCTGGCCCTGGAAATGTCTTACAATTTAAAACCTGGTTCCTAAATCTCTGTCTTACTATTATATAATGTATCTGAAAATTCTAGTATCTCCAGGGTTCTTCCATGTATACAACCATCTTTCATGAATCTTGAACCAAGTGTTAGCTATGATAAATATTTTTACTAATTGTTATGACAGTTTCTGCCATGTCATCGGGTATATAGAATATAAAAAGTCAGCAAAAAGTGTTACTTTTTTACACAGTATTTCCGATTGACGTTAAAACTTCAAGAGAACTGACAAGGCTCTGGTTCCTGTAAGGATATAGAATCTTCAAGGCAGTATGAAATTTGTGTATTGTGCACATGGTCTAGACGTAAGGTTTGTTTCCTTGAATTTGTTTGAACTTCTATTGATTTGTACAAGTTTTTGTATGCTTGCTATCAAGACTAAAAGAAAATAAGTTAGGCGGCTGAGAGGTGCGGCATGACACTCGCGATGTCGTGCTGTACAGTGTGTGGTGATAGTGCAGGCGCGACCCAGCGGCCAACCTACTGTGCGTGTGGAAGGTGACAGTTTTCCTGGATCCGTTGCACCAAGGGATGGGCACTGCACAGCGCACAGGGGCTTTGAATGGTGTTGAGAGAGTTTGAGCGGATGGCGCAATTGAAATGCCTGTGTCGCCGGATGTACTCTGTGGCCTGATACAGCTCTGCTGTAGATATTGAGCAGTGCGCCAGAAGCCGATACCGAAAATCGTCGCCGGCCGGGGGGCCAAGCGGTTCTAGGCGCTTCAGTCTGGAACCGCGCGACCGCTACGGTCGCAGGTTCCAATCCTGCTTAGGGCATGGATGTGTGTGATGTCCTTAGGTTAGTTAGGTTTAAGTTGTTGTAAGTTCTAGGGGACTGATGACCTCAGATGTTGAGTCCCATAGTGCTCAGAGCCATTTTGAACCAAAAATCGTCGACGACAATGACGAAGGCACAGCCAACATCATGAACAGTCTGAGAGCCATCAGTGTACACAGTTGCGAGATTCCATCTGTAGGTAGCAAAACTGAAGGTGACAGAGTGAGGCTGGAGTAACATCCTTTGGTAGGAATGAAGGCCAAGTAAACAAGGACCGCCACGTGATGGGTTAACATCCACTGTGATAGTTGCAGGCAGCTTGAAGTTAAGCTGCTAGAACAATATCTGAAAGCGAATTCCAGAGGGTCGCTGAGAAAAGGGATGTGCCCCATACTGATGATCAAAGGGGTCATCAAAGAAGGAGGCAGAGGGTGGTTAGCCACACATGACAGACAAATGGCATGCTGAGGACAAAGTCATGGCGTTAGGACAGCAGTAGTACAGCAGCTTCTTCATACACACTGTCAACTGGGCTAGTGTAAAAGCACCAGTGGCCAAATGGATGCCACGGTGGTGTGTAGTATTGAGATGGCATAAGAGAGACGCAATTGCAGATGCATAAACAAAGCACCCATAATCTGGTTTCGAATGGACTAGGGACTGGTACAAAACGGAGGAGAATGGTTTGATCTGCACTGCAGGAAGTACCTTGGAGGCCACCAAGGACACTGAGGGTCCATGTATAGTGGGCCGCCAGGTATGACCATGAGAGGACCAAGAGAATTTCGTAGTTTCAACGAATGGAAGAGCAACAGACCCAAGATGTAAAGATGGTGGGAGAAACCAGTTTTTGCGCCAGAAATTCATACAATCGATTTTGTCAGTGGAGAAACGAAAGCCATTGTCGATGATCCATGAGCGAACACTATCGAGACATCGCTGAAGACGCTGCTCAATGAGACAAGTCCATGGAGAACAGCAATAGATGGCAAAATCGTCTACACCAGAGTTGGAGATGCCCGGTGGGAGACATCATTTGGAACGATTAATGGCGCCAGCAAAGAGGACGATGCTCATGACGGAACCCTGAGGCACACCATTTTCCTTGATGAAGGTGTCTCACAATGCAGAACCGACATGGACGATGAAAACTAAATTTCTCAAGGAAATTGGGAATGCAGCTACTTAAACCCCACATGTAGAGAGAATGGAGGATACCAGTCCTCCAGCAAGTGTTGTAAGCTTTCTCCAGATCGAAAAACAAGGCCACAGTCCGAGAGTTCCATAAAAAAACCATTCATGACATGAGTGGACAAAGTGACAAGATGGTCAACTGCACAAAGGCGTGCTCAAAATCAACACTGTACAGTGGTTCCTAAATTTCGAGACTCAAGCCACCATACCAGCCAGGCATGAATCATATGTTCCATCACCTTGCAAACACAGCTGGTGAGAGACATGGGGCGCTAGCTAGAAGGAAGATATTTGCCCTTACCAGGCTTAGGTATGGGTATGACAGTGGCTTCACTTCAGCATCTGGGAAACGTGCCCTCTGACCAGATGCAGTTGTACGTATGAAGCAGAAAATGCTTGCCTGCAAGAGAAAGATGCTACAACATCTGAATGTGAACATCGTCTGGCCTTGGGGCGGAGGATGGAGATGAAGTGAGAGCATAATCTAACTCCCTCATAGTAAACGTGGCATTTCTGGGAAGATAAGGTTATTGCCCGAGCCTCCTCTGCTGTTTATATTGAATGCAGTTTGCCATCACTGGATAACAGTTACAAACGTGTAGAGTACGCCTCCTTGCACGAATTGCGCCATGGAATGCCTCAGTCCACCAAGGGAGCGAAGCAAGGCGTGGTAAAGAGGAAGTGCAGGGAATGAAACGTTCTGCAGCAGTAAGGATTACATTTTTAAGGTAGACCACCTGGTCATCACAAATGGGGAAATCGTATTTGTCGAAGGTCGCCAGAAAGGAGTAAATCCAACTAGTCAGCCTTAGTAACCTGCCATTTGGGTGTGCACGCAGGTGGAGTGGGTGTCAGCAAATGGGTAGACATGGGAAATGGTCGCTCGAGTATGTGTACAAAAGGACACACCACTCGAGTCGATGGGCAAGTTGGGCAGTGCAGAGGGATAGATCCAAATGGGAATAGATGGGCGGAATGTGGGTGCTCATGTGTTAAGGCAGAAGTGGTTAAGTTGATTAAGGTCAGCCAAGAGAACATCTGTCTGACAGGTTCTATAAGAACCCTAAAGGGGATGGTGCACAGTGAAGTCACCAAGCTGCAGAAATGGGAGAGGTTGCTGCCCAATAAACTGGAGGAAGTCTGCCCTGGTAACATCAAATGATGGACAGATGTATATGGTACAAAGGGTAAACGTTAGGTGAGGAAGGAAAAGGTGAACTGTAACAGCTAACAGCTTGAAGATGGGTAGTCAGGGAGATGGGTTGACTATGAACATCATCCTGTATGAGCAGCTTGACTCCCCCACAAGATGGAATGCCGACCTCAGGGGGAAGGTCAAAATGGACTGGGAAGTAATGTGAAAACTCAAAGCGATCTTGAGGTCTCAATTCTTGAGGTCTACAATTCTAAAACCATCCGTAAATCGAAGGCCGCAAACGTTTCACTGGAGGAGAATCAGGATGAGAAAAAAATGAAGGGGTGTCACCTCAGCAGCTGCCGAGTGCCAGCCTTCGAGAAATTGCTGCTACAGGGCATAAAGACAGGAGGATCCTGCTCCATGAGGTGTTTCTTGTGCTGTTGGTGTGCAGAGTCCAATGCAGAAAAACGGTCGGTGGTGCACACTGGCGACTTGGAGGCCAGCAGGGCGTAGGTATCACGTGGCGACATCGTCGAAGAGTATCTTCGAGTTGCTGAAGGAGAAGACCGTTTGCCTGTGTTGGACTTATTCAAGCCTTTCCTGTAAGCAGAACACTCAGATGTTGGTTGGCTGGAGTGACATAGCAAGTCTCCAAGGGAGTATTCCTTTTATTCCCTTCCACCTACTGGTTGTGTAGTTGGTGACCCCCCCCCCCCCCCCCCTGAGGTGAGAGTTTGATGGTTTGTTGCGCAGCTGGACGAGGAGACAGCGATGTTACCTTGACAATGGGAGATTTCACAACCTCAGAGCTGAATTTGAGGTCGCACGTCTGTGCAGCCATGTTCTTCATGGAGCGAGACTGAGCAAGAACAGTACTATAAGTGCCAGACGGTAGAATGCACGGTTTGCGACTAGCCAATAACTTGGGGGGGGGGGGGGGCGACCAGGCAAGAAACTTTTTCTTTTACCCAGATCTTCTTGACAGCTCGCTCGTCAAGACACATGGGACAATCTCGAGAGGGGGCGGCATGGTCTGCATTGCAGTCAATACATTGCGGAGGAGGCGGCAGACAATCGTCCTCATGCACGTCTCTACAACAGATTACACATTAGGCCGTGTTTCAACAAGATATTCGAGTGGGGTTGAAACAATGACATTGGTAGCAGCGCATTGGGGTCAGAATCTATGGTTGTACTGCGATAACTTCATAGCCTGCTTTGATCAGGACGGAAGCACCACTCTATCAAAGTTGAGAAAAAGAGTGCATGTGGGTGCTAAGGAGGAATCTACCTTTTTCATCACTTGACGGACAGCAGTGATCAGAGAGATATGTTTGGATTTCGGCCTCAGTTAGACTGTCGAGCAGCCTAATGTAAATAACACCACTGGGAGAATTCAGAGGTCAGTGGGTCTTGACACAGGGAGAATTCAGAGGTCAACGGGCCTTGACATGAACAGCATATCTACTCTACATCCATACTCCGCAAGCCACCTGACGGTGTGTGGCGGAGGGTACTCTTGAGTACCTCTATCGGTTCTCCCTTCTATTCCAGTCTCGTATTGTTCGTGGAAAGAAGGATTGTCGGTATGCTTCTGTGTGGGCTCTAATCTCTCTGATTTTATCCTCATGGTCTCTTCGAGAGATATACGTAGGAGGAAGCAATATACTGCTTGACTCTTCGGTGAAGGTATGTTCTCGAAACTTTAACAAAAGCCCGTACCGAGCTGCTGAGCGTCTCTCCTGCAGAGTCTTCCATTGGAGTTTATCTATCATCTCCGTAACGCTTTCGCTATTACTAAATGATCCTGGAACGAAGCGCGCTGCTCTCTGTCGGATCTTCTCTATCTCTTCTATCAACCCTATCTGGTACGGATCCCACACTGTTGAGCAGTATTCAAGCAGTGGGCGAACAAGCGTACTGTAAGCTACTTCCTTTGTTTTCGGATTGCATTTCCTTATGATTCTTCCAATGAATCTCAGTCTGGCATCTGCTTTACCGACAATCAACTTTATTTGATCATTCCATTTTAAGTCACTCCTAATGCGTACTCCCAGATAATTTATGGAATTAACTGCTTCCAGTTGCTGACTTCCTATTTTGTAGCTAAATGATAGAGGATCTATCTTTCTATGTATTCGCAGCACAATACACTTGTCTACATTGAGATTCAATTGCCATTCCCTGCACCATGCGTCAATTCGCTGCAGATCCTCCTGCATTCCAGTACAATTTTCCATTGTTGCAACCTCTCGATACACCACAGCATCATCTGCAAAAAGCCTCAGTGAACTTCCGATGTCATCCACCAGGTCATTTATGTATATTGTGAATAGCAACGGTCCTATGACACTCCCCTGCGCCACACCTGAAATCACTATTACTTCGGAAGACTTCTCTCCATTGAGAATGACATGCTGCGTTCTGTTATCTAGGAACTCCTCAATCCAATCACACAATTGGTCTGATAGTCCATATGCTCTTACTTTGTTCATTAAACGACTGTGGGGAACTGTAGCGAATGCCTTGCGGAAGGCAAGAAACACCACATCTACCTGGGGACCCGTATCTGTGGCCCTCTGAGTCTCGTGGACGAATAGCGCGAGCTGGGTTTCACACGACCGTCTTTTTCGAAACCCATGCTGATTCCTACAGAGTAGATTTCTAGTCTCCAGAATAGTCATTATACTCTAACATAATACGTCTTCCAAAATTCTACAACTGATCGACGTTAGAGATATAAGTTTATAGTTCTGCACATCTGTTCGACGTCCCTTCTTGAAAACGGGGAAGACCTGTGCCCTTTTCCAATCCTTTGGAACGGTTTGCTCTTCTAGAGACCTACGGTACACCGCTGCAAGAAGGGGGGCAAGTTCCTTTGCGAACTCTGTGGAAAATCGAACTGGTATCCCATCAGGTCCAGCGGCCTTTCCTCTTTTGAGCGATTTTAATTGTTTCTCTATCCCTCTGTCGTCTATTTCGATATCTACTGTTTTGTCATCTGTGCGACAATCTAGAGACGGAACTACAGTGCAGTCTTCCTCTGTGAAACAGCTTTGTAAGAAGACATTTAGTATTTCGGTCTTTAGTCTGTCATCCTCTGTTTCAGTACCATTTTGGTCACAGTGTGTCTGGACATTTTGTTTTGATCCACCTACCGCTTTGACACATGACCAAAATTTCTGAGGGTTTTCTGCCAAGTCAGTACATAGAACTTTACTTTCGAATTCATTGAACGCCTCTCGCATAGCTCTCCTCACACTACGTTTCGCTTCGCGTAATTTTTGTTTGTGCAAGGCTTTGGCTATGTTTGTGTTTGCTGTGAAGTTCCCTTTGCTTGCGCAGCAGTTTTATAACTCTGTTGTTGTACCACGGTGGCTCTTTTCCATCTCTTACGATCTTGCTTGGCACACACTCATCTAACGCATAATGTGCGATGGTTTTGAACTTTGTCCACTGATGTTCAACACTATCTGTACTTGAGACAAAACTTTTGTGTTGCGTCAGGTACTCTGTAATCTGCTTTTTGTCACTTTTGCTAAACAGAAAAATCTTCCTACATTTTTTAATATTTCTATTTACGGCTGAAATCGTCGATGCAGTAACCGCTTTATGATCGCTGATTCCCTGTTCTGCATTAACTGATTCAAGTAGTTCAGGTCTGTTTGTCACCAGAAGGTCTAATATATCCATGGAGAAGTGAAGCAGAAAGCAGTTGCGCTTGAGAATCAGAAACAAAAGCAAAGTGCCATTCTGTAAATGAGACCAGAGGACCAGCAGTTGTATCAACACTTTTCTGAATAATAAACGGATTGACCATTGCAAAGGAACGACCGTCTTCAGTACCTGAAACCATGAGGAACCATAGTACAGCTGGAAGTGTCTTTGGATCGTTAGTGTCATTCCGTTTACGTTCTCTAGACATATATTGTGAAGGTGATAGGCTCATTGTGAGAAAATCCCAGTGTCCCCGATGGCGCGCTTCTTCCAACTGGGGGCCACTGTCACAAGGGGGCGCATCCGCCTCAGGTCATTGTTCACACCTCAGGTCACACCTGCCGACCACCTGATGGAGGGGCCAATTGGCAGTATTGTAAGGTAGCAGCTCAAGCAGTCATCACTCCCTGGGCCTGGCCTGTACCAGGGGGTAAGTGCGAATCATACCTGTTGATGTGGGACTGGGAATTATGTTTTACCCAGTCACCTGTTACCTGACGCATGGGCCAGCCTTCAGGAACACACAGGGAGCAAGAAGAAAAAGAGGAACCGCACACTCAAAAGCGGAGGAAGGATAAGAGCAGGTAAACAAAGAAAGGAAAAGGGAATGAAAAACAACATTGAGATTATTCTTACTTCAGTGACGGACAATGTGGTACATTCCCAATAATACGCCAGACATATTCCCCAAGGGAGGGAAAAAAGAACAGCAAGAGGATAGACATGCAGCACAAAAGGAAAAAGATGCTGCAAAAGCTGAAGCCCCGTGGTAGCCAAGTATGAACCCACCAAAGAGTGACGAGCCCCTTTTGGGAACAGACAGTCATGTGAAGTACCATATCACTAACGCCAATATAAAGTTGGCTTTAGATATCGTGATATTATAGCGACTGCAGTTACAAAAGTCAATGAATCAGTCAAGAATGCTAGGAGCCTGTTTCTGCTAGAAAGAGCAGATAAGTAGTTGTTAGCATCTCACTTGGACAGTGAATCGTCTCAGCTGGTAAGGTGGACGTAGTGGAATTATGGGCAAAGTTTAAACAGATTGGTAAGTCGTGATCTGGAGAACTACGTGCCTAGTAAGTGGATTAAGGGCGGAAATGACTTACTATGGTTTAACAACGAGATTCAGAAACCGCTGTGGAAGCAGACGCTGTTGCACTCTGGGTTCAAAAGAGAATGCGCGAATAACGACAAGCAAAGGTTACTAGAGATTCGTGCGTCTGTGAAAGATCTACATGCAAAGCATAGAACTACTACCACTGTCATACCTTAGCAAAGATCTGGTAGAGGACCCAAGAAAATTCTAGTCCTGTGCAGCATCATTAAGTGCATCTAAGGCTTCCACCCAGCCACACGTTGAGCAGTCTGGTGAGACTGTTGATAACAAAACGAAGCCGAAGTTTTAAATTTCACATTCAAGGAATCATTAACGCAGAAGAATCGTACAAACATACCATCATTTGACCATCGAACAGACTTCCATACGACGTAGTAATAAGCATCCGTGGCGTAGAAAAACAACTGGAGTGGTTGAAAGCAAGTGAGTCACCAGGTCTGGATGGAATCCCAGTTGGGGTTTTCAAACAATATTCTACGGCACTGTCCCCTTACTTACCTTGCATTTATCGCGAATCTTTCCCCATGCAGAAAGTCCCACGCAACTAGAAAAAAAATGCAGGTGACTCTTGTGTGTAAGAAGGACGAAAGATCGGACCTGGAAAATTACAGAAGTTGGTAAAGAAGTGGGATACAAAAATAATCTACATTAAACTGCGAACAAAAATGGTCCCATGCTTAATCTTGCTAAAGTGAACAGTTCCAGATTATGAAGGGGTTAACAGTAGAAGTTTTTCGTATTTTTTTTTAGATTTGGTGGAAAACATATGTCATTATTACTACGGAAACTAAATTTTTATACATGATAGTGTTTTATGAAAGCAAACAGAGATTTTAGTGGCCGGTGGTATGTTAGTGATAAGCCCTTGAAGGAACGACAACCTCACCACCTGCTCAAGGGGCACTACTTTTTAAGGGAAAAGAGGCTTCCACAGGCCTAGGCCATATAAACCTGTGGAACGGAGAAACCCACTCTGAATTTTCTCTGGACAATGCCGCATCAAGAATGAATATGTCTACAACATTTTTTACGTTTAATTTTAAATTATAAAACTATTATCTGTATAATAATTATGATATATAATTATATCATTTTTAATCATACTATCCTTATAACTGCAGCTTTTCGTGGTTTTTCTTTAGTAAATAGGCATATTTGACTGGATATTGCGACCATATTTTATTAAAATTTTCGAACTGCATAAACTGAGTCCAGTAGCAATATTGAATAAAAATGTAGAATATTAAATGTGATCTTAAATTAGTGTAAAATATTCATCAGTAATCAATCCTCTTCAAACATAGCACCCTCCACATCTAGATTTTGTGTACGATGTTCATGTCCCTGTTGTCATATCCTCGGCCTGAGAAATTACTGCATATGCATGAGCAGTTGAGACCGCTCTTTCTGCACTACCTGTTACGGACGCATTCGTCTTTGCAAGCGCACACTATGAGGGAATGATTCGAGTTGATTTGATTTTGACAGGGAAGCTAAAACAGCTCAGGCCTAACCTGCCACTGCCCACATCGAAACCGAGTTTATGGTGTGGTATCGCTCCGTATGTATCTAGTAAAGCCAACCAGTGCCCTTAAATAGTGCAAGGAGTCCCTTCACCAGTTTTTTGTTAGACACAATTTCTTCAGGTCTAGTTGCCCTAAAGCTTCTGTATCTTCTGCTCTCCAGTGCTGTGCATTTGAAGATTACGTGTGGTGCAGTTTCTTCACCCTCATCACAGATCCTACATTTAGGGTCTTCTTCCGTTATACCCACTGTGTGTAAGTGTTTTTTGAAATTCCTGTGGCTGTTCATCAGTCTAGTCACGAGTTTGATCTCTTTCCTGTTCAATCCCAGGATTACAGAACTTCTTTTAAAACATGGCTTGGGCATAATTACCTTACCATGTTTTTGTTTATAGACCTTGGTCCAATATTCTACGTGCTGTTTCCTGTGCCAGTTCTACAGTTCTAGTTTGATCATAGCCTTGGTGAGTGTCAGGACAGGTTCTAGTCTAATAAATGGAGTCGTTGCTACCGTCCTGGCCAATCTGTCAGCTTGTTCATTGCCACAGATCCCTGAGTGGACAGGTACCCACACTAGGTTTACCATACTGCTTCACCCTAGCTCCACCAGAACCCTGTGGTATTCTGCAACAATTTTAGATCTTGTTGCAGGAATTGGCAGTGATTTGAGGGCTGCCTGGCTGTCTGAATAGATGTAGATGCTACGGTCATTGTAGCACCTACACATATTCTCCTTCACACAGCCTCTTATTGCAGTAATTTCAGCTTGGAATACAGAGGCGAGTTTTCCTAGAGAGATGATGCCCTCCAGTCTTGGCTGAACCCCGCACACCTCTACCTCAACGCCTTGGTAAGCTTTCGACCAATTGGTGAACCAAACAATGTCCCCCATATGGTGCTGAACTGTTTTTTCCACTGCTCCCTGCTACCAGTTATTAATTGTAAGGCTTGCTGAAGCAGTTGGGAGTTATCATATAGTAGGCAGGCATTTCCCCAGCCATTCCTATATTTGTCTCACTCACTATGTTAGTGTGTGATTCTAGATATCCCGATGAGATCCATTTTCTGCCAGTTTTAAGTCCATATGCCCCAGTTGATACCTCCATCTTGATCCAAAGGTGTAGCGGAGGCATATCCAGCATGTCTTCCATCCGAGCGGTTTTTGTGCTGCTAATTCTGCCTGTTATGGCTAAGCATGCCAGTCTCTGCACTTTAGCAAGCTCCTTAGCTGCAACCCGCTATCCTACCTTCTTCCACCACACTCCAGCCCCATAGGAAATCCTAAGCCTAACCAATGTGGTGTATATCCAGTGCATACCTCTGGACTTAGGCCCCAGTTTTTACCACAAGCCCCTCTGGTACTCACTAGAGTACTTTTTGCCCTGGAGCAGATGCTCTGAATGTGAGGGGTCCACGTTAATTTATCATCTAAGTTTACCCCTAGATATTTCATTATCCCCTTCACGGGTAGAGTTTCATTGAAGAACTTTAGGTTCCAACTTGAGTACTGGATACGTCTCTTTGTAAATGGAGCAACAGCAGTCTTAAGAGGATTAACCCTCAGATCCTGTTTACTGCTCCACTTTTGCACAATGTCCAATCCTCCTTGTGCCATATTTCTAACTATGTCAGTAAATTTGCCAAGTATTACTGTGACAAGGTCATCTGCATATCCTGCAGAATCATTCCTGGTAGGAATCATTCCCAATGCTTGGAGGGCAATGAAGGTTGTCTTCATTCCAAAGCCAGGAGAACTGATCATACCGAGGCAAAGGATATGAGAATGAAGACAACATTCATTGCATTGTCTGGAATTTAGTTCCTCAGTGAGTTCGTTCACCACTAGATTCCACAATAAAGGGGGCAGAGCTCCTCCTTGTGGGCAGACTCTAGTAGTGTTAATTACCATCTTTTCATTCATCATGGTATCCTGTACCTTCCTTCCACTAAGCAAGGCCCTGGTCCACCTACATATAGTGGTCCCTAGGTCATGCACCTCTGCTGCCCTTACCATGGAATCAAAGGTCGTGTTATTGAAGGACTCCTCGATATCCAGGATGATGCAGAGGACTATTTCTTGGAAGTGAAGTGCTTTCTCCACCCTCCCAACGAGTTGGCGGAGAGCTGTCTCACATGATTTACCTGGTTAATATGCATGTCGGTTTGAATGTAGAGGAGCCCTAATTAGCCTCCTCTCCCCAATGTATACGTTAACCAGTTTGTGAATGTTTTTAGAATGAAGGGGGACAGACTGATTGGTCTCATATCCTTGGCCTTGGTATGATCAGTTTTCCTGGCTTTGGAATGAAGACAACCTTCATTGCCCTCCAAGCATTGGGAATGATTCCTACCGCTAGGCTAACCCTGAATAACCTGTTTCAGGGGAGCTGGAAAAATTCCATCTGGGCCAGGTGACTTGAACGGTTGGAATGTTACCACCGCCCATTGGATTTTATTAAAGTCGACACACTCCTTGGCCGATTCCAAGTCCTCTTTTAGAGAACCATTGTCTCTCTGGGATCACATTCTGGTCTGTGTTTTCCAGCAGAACATATTGAAGAAAGTGAGTTTTGAGGAGCAATTTCAGTATCTCATGTGCTATCATTGTATATTCCCCGTCCTCCTTCCTCATCGTACCTCCTGGGTAGATTGGTACTCTAGCAAGGATTCTGTGAAGTTTAGCTTGGGCAGCCGTGCTCTCCACTTCCTCACAGAATACCTTCCAGGATGTCTTCTTTGCTTGTCTGATTTCAAGGTTGTAGTTGACAAGGGCCTCACGATATATATCCCTTTGTCCTTTACGTCTCGCAATGTTAAACAGTCTTCGTACTTGTTTTCTTTGAATTTCCGAGTTATTATTCCACCGAGGCACACTCCTATTTGTGCACTTCTTAGTGACTGTGCAGTTGTTGTGATATGAGGTCACTATGGCAGAGGTCCTCTGCTTCTTCCTCAAACGCTACTGGATTCTTTATCGAGGTTTTAATTTCCAATAAGCCTATGTCAAGTTCCCTCCTATATGTCTCCCAGTCTGTTTTCCTGGGGTTCCTATAGGTCATGACATTATGAGGGAAAGTAATTCCTGCAGGACGTACTGTTGTAATTGGTCTGAGATGTTTGCCAATCTTTTTTCACCCGCACTCGATCGGCATTCTTCTCTTTCGGCCACTCCTGCCAGTAAACTGCTGAAAAGAGGGATGGGGGAGGGATGCAGCCAACTTGACCAATGAATGTATAGACTGCTTTGCAACACCCTGCAAGTAACAGTGGTAGTGAAAACAATATAGATCTTCTGTGTTCTTGGCTCCAAACATTGCAAGAAGAAAATTCTTTCCAGCATCAGTCACTGCACTGGGGTCAGCTTTGGTATCGTTGAAGACTGTAAGTTTTGTACAAAGAGCGTTGTTGGCTTTCACTTTCCACTTCTTGTAGATACTTGATACAGCGTTACATCCTGTGAAGACGTATATAAGAGTACACCTTTCATATTCACAATGCCTCGCTGAACGTCAGAAATAGCCTATACTTTTTCCTGCTGATTGCCTTTCTTTGGTACCACGATTTTCAAGTTGTTCCCTGATAGAGTGTGGACAGTCAACAAGACTAGTAAGCCCATGTCATCACCAACTAAAGAAGCTTCAACTCCTTTCTTCACTTCATCAATCGCTATTGAAACTATTAATAAGTTAGCATCACCCGATGCTTGATGAACTGTGAACCACCTCTTTGTATGTGCACTGCAAGGAGAGAAATAAGGCCGATTTTGTTCTTAGCGTTAGCTAGAAATTCGCTTTAATTGATATTTACATGGACTGAGTCTTCTACTTTCACTTCAGTGTTAGTGGTAGATCGTGATCTGGGTATGTGTTCTTCATCTTTTGTGTTTCCTTGCTTGTATCCATCAAAAACAACAGTTGTTTGCCCCTAACGAGTAATTATGTTTTCTGTGTATAGCTCTCAAATCAGTCAGAAGATAGCTGGGCGTTGCCAGACAACAGGATAAAGGAGGTGACTCCATCAACGATGTAGGACACTTTCTCTGAATCTGTGGTGATCAATGATTCGTTTCAATCTGGAACAAACACAGTCACCATTGAAGATTTGCTTCCTTTCCTCATTAAGCCAGATTCGTCGATGAAAGATGGAGGATAAGCACATAATTCAACATCAAATATTTCTTCAAGTCCCTCATCATTCTTTACAGTGCACACCCCCCGATGTAAGAGTGTGCTAGGGTTCGCACATGCAGTATTGTTGTTATTTGTCATGGACTTGGTTGTAGAGGCTAAAAACGTAACAGCTAACGTTCTTTTCAAGTGTATCTCATTGAATGTTTTGTTCTCATTCTGTTTCAAGGCTAGTGTCCCAGTTTCAAACGCTTTATCACAGTTTACGTTTTCGCCTGCTTCAACCCCTGCTGACAAGGAAGAGAGTTCGGGTGTTTCAGAAAACAGATTGTGTTCCTCAAACCAAGAAATATAAGTTTGAAAGTCCTTGCAGCTTCTTTTCTGCCTTGCCTCTTGTATCTGCAGGCGCTGCTCTGAAGAGACGGTGCACACACCAGCATATTCTTCCGTTGCTTCACACACCTGAGAACAAACTGGCATGGAGTTGATACAAGTTGCAATAATTGCTGCTGTTATTCCTCTGCCTCCAGTCAATGCACCAACGCTGCTTAAGGATATCATCGAAACCTGTTCAACGGTAATGTCACCCCAGACTCCAGACCAAAGCTTTTCAGAACGTCGGATGGAGAAATAACCACAATTAACGAACAAATCGTTTTCTGGGCTCATTGAGTTGAGAAGTTCCAGCGAATCTTGTAGGTAAACTTGTGCAGATTTAGCGTAGTTTAAGTGACCAGACGCATGGAAAAGGGGGAGCATTTGATGTACACAGTGAAGGTAAAGGAGAAAGTCCCCTCTCCTCTCAGCTCTAATATACGTTCGAACAAGTTCAACCATTTCTGTGAAGTTGGTTTCCCAAATTTTTACAAAACTGTTCACTGCAGCTGCCTTCTTAAATTCTTCAAAAGATGTATTACTATGCTTGAAAGTTGAGCAGACAAAATTAAGCTAATCTTTAACCACACGAAATAGAGCTTCAGTAGTTTTCAAAAATATAGCAATTAGTGCCTCTTCGACTAGGAAGAGAGTACAAATAAACTTCGTGTCAGCTTTCACGTTCATCATTTGTTGAACACTATTTTTCGCATTGACAGGACTGTACAGCTACTGCAAATCATTTCCTGCCATTATGAAACCAATCGCTGACAGAAAGGACATTAACAAGTGAGAACCTCCTAGTCGAATGAAAAGTGACTTCAAAAGGCTGTCATCATGTGTTGTTCCTACTATTTCACGAGCTTTAGCGTACAAAGGCTGATCAAAAGGCACCATTGTTGTTCTTTCTCCACTGCTGGTCCCTTTTGTGGCAGCTTGAGGAACAGCCGTATAAAATGTTGACGGATGTGAAGGAGCCAAGTTGATGAATGGAAGAGAGACTACAGTGGAAGTTGGAACTCACTCTTTGCATATTGCATTTCCATGCAGCCACTACAATCAGTTTTACATTCTTGTGGGCCTTCCAACCAGGTATCACTCAACCAAAACAAATTAAGAGTTCGGCCATGTTCATATGACAGTGGTTTTATTTTCAACAAAGCCATTTTTGTAGCAATTACTTTACAATCACCAGATGTACTTGGTGCTCTGTAAGTCTGCAAATCAAACAGGCCTCGTTTTTCAACAGCATGATGAGCAGTAATATATTTTCGAGGTACGTTGTCCTCTACCTGAAGAGCGGTTTCAGGTGTTACGCCAGCAGTTCCACCCACGACATAAAACATGTCATGGCCACCCACAGTTCGGACATTGTAGTCTCCATTATCGAAGACAAATTGCACGCATCCTTTCTCAATGTTTATATGTAGGCGTATGAGAGTAACTGTTCCTAATTATCTGATTTCATAGCGGACATGAACATAAAGATTACTTATCGATAATGCAGTGTCTGCAAATGCTTCTTTTCTCACAAAAAACAGTACTCATTAATCAGATTTTAGATGCTTTTGTTTTAGCTCTTATTCTAACGACACATTGTTATTGATTACACGAGACAGAATGACTTCAGTGGAATTTTTATTCTTAGTTTGGGGTATCAAAATACATGAAATTGTTTTTCTTCGAAGGTGTAGAAAGACCGGTTCCATAATTACAGAACTGATAGCGAAAGTTAAATTTCCTGCCTCCGGTATGATATTTTTTGTTTTTTTGTTTTCTGCATTGGCATTTCTGATTCCCCACACATTTTCAATCAGAATTAGAATGGATGGTAGTAGCTACACATTTATGCCATATTTATAAATTTATTTGAAATATTCATTGTACTCATTTATAATAATTTCGTAGAAAGGAAATACATAGTATGTACTGCACGGTAGTGCCCATTAGCCAGAGTACTGCATTTCTCTTCATTCTCTGGTAAGAAATGTCGTTACGGTGGTCTACAGTGCCGCCGACTAGCGGTACGTACTGAAATGCAACGCCCCAGTAGACGAGTTCGCTAACAGTACAGTACACAAGCTGTTTGACTCTGTGCGATCCTTTTCGCGAGACGCTACAGAGGCGCTCCACAAAGAGAACTTCACTCACTCGATTCAGAGTATAGGCTTTATAGGCTTCGCAGCTGGCAAATTGCTTACCTCCATTTCATTGTTTTAAAGGAAACTAATGGAGACTTTGGGCTGGGAATTTGAGGATCTCCATTTAAAGCGCTAAATGTTCTTGTGACTGCATAGAAATCTGATGAAACTACCATCCGACCAAATCGACACATTTGACAGTGGTTTCTTCCGCAGGGCGGGAAAATATTGTATTATAGTTAGATTCCTGGGGTGATAAGAATGAAAGAACAATTTTGAGTTCTGCACTATGAGTATATGGAGCTTGTTCATGTGGAGATCCCAGTACCTTGATGCGTCGGGTAAAGCTGATGGACTTAGATGGCTTTCTAAGTTTGAACAACTTTGTGAGAATATTTTCATACTGGATCTAATACTGCTGAATGACTATGATGTACATTTCCACTTGACAAGCAATATTATCAAGCTCAGTCACTACCACATAATTAGTTTCATTCACCAAGGATCGCGAATGTACTGAAATATGCGTGGTAGAAATCATTAAACCTAGAAGATCGACTTCCGCAATTTGACACTCCTGCTTAATTTTGCATAATATTCGCTGCTTGTTGAGTGTATCAGGTGAAGAAATTTCATTCATGTTACATTTCTCGCGTAACGATACGTTATGTTTTATACATTTCTTTACTGATTGTCATTATTGTAATGGTTTTTAACATAACATTTTATTTTCAAGTAACAAAATAAATGTTTGTGAAATTGTCGACTAACAAAGAAATAACTGAACTTAAAAAATAAAATTAGAATTTGAAACATAAAACATAGCTAATAAAAAGAAATTAACAGAATGATAATGGAAGTTTTCGTTTTTCAAGTAGGTGTCTTGAAAATATTTCGACAGTGCATTATTTACAACTTATTTTCAAAAATGGTGTTTCAGGAACGAGTTTCATTACATGTGAATGAATGTGGTGAGAGAGCTTCTGTACTTTATGTTGTAACGAAAGCCTTCATTTTGCAGTATTAACAAGGTATTGTTGCGATAAGTTAATTCACAAAACATCAAATTATAACAAAAATTGATTATAGTGGCTTGAAGAATGTTAATTACATTTCAACAATTGTATGAACACATTTCTTTTATATTTTGTGGTTTTGAACATATTCCCTCTAATACTAAAATGACTCTTTACCTTTTGGGTATGTTTATACCCCTTAAAAGTGAAAATGGCACAAAACGAGACAATACTATACCATTGTTTGCACTCTATGTATCCACCAAGTTTCATCAAAAATCTTAGAATGTTCCCTTGTGAGTATTTGTGCTACTGAAGAGAGTAAATAATGTTCTTACTATGTTAAATCTATTCTGACATCAAAGTCATTCTAACAGTACGGAAAACCCTCTCAGACCAATTAATTTCCACAAACTTGTCAAGTATCATAACACTGTTTTCACATTTAACACATCTGCGAAAGACATTCTAGCTATGCAAAAATTACAGTCTTTATGTTGAGTATAATAATGCTTAATTCAAATATTACTCTGTTATTTACCACACATATTCATCATACTGGTACCTAAAAATGACAGTAAACTCTAGAGTATACTCTTTCCATGCCTAATCACAAGTGCATTAAGAAAAATAGCATAGTAAACCTTATAAATTAGGTGTAAAAGATGTAAACTATAATATCACGATACAGTTCTAGGCATGCAGTGAAAGAAATTAGGCATTCTCGGCGTACTCTTGGTGTAACAGACTATTTTTCAGCACCATTTTTGGAGAGGCGAAGATAACGTGTCTTAGGAAACATAAATCGATGGCAGTTATTGCACATGATTGACATATTCGGGGCTAGTTATGAAACAAACTTTTGAAATCGGAATTATGGCTCCATAAAATGTTTGTAAGATGGACTAAGGCTCTATAGATGTGGAAGTATTTAATTTGAATCCAGTGTTCTTGCAAAGTGTACGAAGTCACTTTAGTCAGCTGTAGTGCCAGTAGTCTTAGTGTCGTCGTAACTGCCGTCTGCTCCACATCTGCTGTGCAGCAAGCTACGTAAATTTACGTATTAACTGTGTTTTTCTTACGTGTCACTTCGTTTTCCGTTTGTTTCTGCTTTTAGGAAGTTTTAATTTTCGACTACTAGTAATAGTGTTCCATAGATCCAGAGACAGTTAGTGCGTATTTACATTGTTTCCAACAAGAAGTGTCTAGTAACCACAGTTTAGTCGGCTATCAGTAGCCTTTAGTGAATTAGCAGTCTAGTTAAAAGTTGATTAACTCTCTACAGTAAATTGTTGATTTCTTCGGATGGATAGGATGTGTCACTGCTGTGTACGGACGCAGGAGGAGCTGGCCACTGTTCGCGAACAGCAGAACGTGCTGATGGCCACGGTCCCACGGTCAGCCGTCTTCAGGCTGCTGCCTCGGAGTGTAGCGACAGTGGGGAGTCTGGAGCGTAGCATGGTACATCCCAGGTGTTACATGCTTCACCCAGGGTACCTGCTGTCGAGACATGTTCGCGGGTACCGGGCGCGGTTGCTCTTGTCGGCACCAATGACTCCTTCCGTCTGGGTTCAGAGGTTATCCTCAGTTCATACAGACGGTTGGCGGATTTGGTGAAGGCGGAAAGCCTCGCTCGCGGGGTGGAATGTAAGCTAACAATTTGTAGTGTCGTACCCAGAACCGATCGCGGTCCTCTGGATTGGAGCCGAGTGGAAGGCGTAAAATAGTGGCTCAGACAATTCTGCGGAGACCTAGGGCGCAAAATACTTGACCTCCGCTATCGGGTGGAGAAATGTAGGGTCCCCCTGAATAGGTCATGGGTGCACTACACGCAGAAAGCGGCTACAAGGGTAGCGGAGTAAGTGTGGAGTGCACGTGTGGTTTTTTTTTTAAGTTAGAGAATTCCCTCCCTAGGCCCGACAAGACGCCTCCTGAGACGCGACAAGGTAGCAGTAGGAAAAAAAGCAACAGGGAATGACAGTATTAATGTGGTAATAGTAAACTGCAGGAGCGTCTATAGAAACGTCCCAAACTGCTCTCATTAATAAACGGTCACAATGCCCACATAGTACTAGGGACGGAAAGTTGGCTGAAACCAGATGTAAACAGTAATGAAATTCTAAACTCAGATTGGAATGTATACCGCAGAGACAGGCTGGAGAGTGAAGGGGGAGGCGTGTTAATAGCGACAAAAAGTGCAATAGTATCGAAGGAAATTGACGGAGATCCGAAATGTGAAATAATTTGGACGAAGGTCATGGTTAAAGCAGGCTCAGACATGGTAACTGGATGTCTCTATAAGGCCCCTGGCTCAGCAGCTGTTGTGGCAGAGCACCTGAAGGAAAATTTGGATAACGTTTGGAGTAGATATCCCGACCATTATATAGTTCTGGGTGGACATTTTAATTTGCCAGCTCTAGACTGGGAGACGCAAACGTCTATGACACATGGCAGGGACAAGAAATTAAGTGAAATTCTTTTAAGAGCATTATCTGAAAACTACCTTGAGCAGTTAAACAGAGAACCGACTCGTGGCGACGACATCTTAGACCTTCTGGTGAAAAACAGACCAGAAATATTTGAAACAGTTAATGCAGAACAGGGAATCAGCGATCATAAAGCGGCTACTGCATCGATGATTTTAGCCGTAAATAGAAATATTAAAAAAGGTAAGAAGATTTTTCTGTCTAGCAAAAGTGAAAAAAAGCAGACTTCAGAATACTTGACAGCTCAACACAAAAGTTTTATCTGAAGTACAGATAGTGTTGAGAATCAGTGGACAAAGTTCAAAACCATCGTACAATATGCATTAGTTAAGTATGTGGCAAGCAAGATGGTAAGAGATGGAAAAGAGCCACTGTGGTACAATAACAGAGCTAGAAAACTGCTACAGAAGCAAAGGGAACTTCACAGCAAAGCTAAGCAGACAAACAAAAATACCACGAAGCGAAATGTAGTGTGAGGAGGGCTATGCGAAAGGCGTTCAATGAATTCGAAAGCGTACTCCTATGTACTGACTTGGCGGAAAATCCTAAGAAATTCTGGTCTCATGGCAAGCGGTAGGTGGATCAAAACAAAATGTCCAGACACTCTGTGACCAAAATGGTACTGAAACAGAGGATGACAGACTAAAGGCCGAAATACTAAATGCCTTTTTTCTAAAGCTGTTTCACAAAGCAAGACTGCACCGTAGTTCCGTCTCTAGATTGTCGCACAGATGACAAAATGGTAGATATCGAAATAGATGACAGAGGGATAGAAAAACAATTAAAATCTCTCAAAAGAGGAAAGGCCGCCGGACCTGATGGGAAAGCAGTTCGCTTTTACACAGAGTACGCGAAGGAACTTGCCCCCTTCTTGCAGCGGTGTACTGTAGGCCTCTAGAAGAGAGTAACGTTCCAAAAGATTGGAAAAGGGCACAGGTCATCCCCGTTTTCAAGGAGGGACGTCGAACAGATGTGCAGAACTATAGACCTATATCTCTATCGTCGATCAGTTGTAGAATTTTGGAACGCGTATTATGATCGAGTATAATGACTTTTATGGAGACTAGAAATATACTCTGTAGGAATCAGCATGGGTTTCGAAAAAGACGATCGTGCGAAACCCAGCTCATGCTATTCGTCCACGAGACACAGAGGGCCATAGGCACGGGTTCCCAGGTAGATGCGGTGTTTCTTGACTTCCGCAAGGCGTTTGATACAGTCCCCCACAGTCGTCTAATGAACAAAGTAAGAGCATACGGACTATCAGGCCAATTGTGTGATTGGATTGAAGAGTTCCTAGATAACAGAACTCAGCATGTCATTCTCAAAGGAGAGAAGTCTTCCGAAATAAGAGTGATTTCAGGTGTGCCGCAGGGGATTGTCGTAGGACCATTACTATTCACAATATAAATAAATGGCCTTGTGTATAACATCGGAAGTTCACTGAAGCTTTTTGCGGATGATGCTGTAGTACATCGAGAAGTTGTAACAATGGAAAATTGTACTGAAATGCAGGAGGATCTGCAACGAATTGACGCATGGTGCAGGGAATGGCAATAGAATCTAAATGTAGACAAGTGTGAGGTGCTGCGAATACAAAGAAAGAAAGATCCTCTCTCATTTAGCTACAATATAACAAGTCAGCAACTGGAAGTAGTTAATTCCACAAATTATCTGAGAGTGGCATTAGGAGTGATTTAAAATGGAATGACCATATAAAATTAATCGTCGTTAAACCAGATGCCAGACTGAGATTCACTGGAAGAATCCTAAGGAAATGCTGTCCGGAAACAAAGGAAGTAGGTTACAGTACACTTGTTTGCCCACTGCTTGAATACTGCTCACCAGTGTGGCATCCGTATCAGATAGGGTTGATAGAAGAGATAGAGAAGATCCAACGGAGAGCAGCGCGCTTCGTTTCAGGATCATTTAGTAATCGCGAAAGCGTGACGGAGATGATAGATAAACTGCAGTGGAAGACTCTGCCAGAGAGACGCTCAGTAGCTCGGTACGAGCTTTTGTTGAAGTTTCGAGAATATACCTTCACCGAGGAGTCAAGCAGTATATTACTCTCTCCTAGGTGTACTCGCGATGAGACCATGAGAATAAAATCAGAGAGATTAGAGCCCACACAGAACATACCGACAATCGTTCTTTCCACGAACAATATGAAACTGGAATAGAGGGGAGAACCGATAGAGGTACTCAAAGTCCGATTCGCCACACACCGTCAGGTGGCTTGCGTGGTATGGATGTAGATGTAACTGTAGAAATCTTTCGTATTTTGAGAAATAATGCAATTCCATCTTGAGCTAATGGTCATAGTGATCTGGAGTTATACTTTTACGATGAACAGCTTCCGTGTGTGTGTGTGTGTGTGTGTGTGTGTGTGTGTGTGTGTGTGTGTGTGCGCGCGCGCTTTATTACTCGATGAACTATAAATAATTTTATAGATGATTTTGGTTCTGAAATATCTAATCTGTGATTTTCTTTGTCATGTTATATCTCTGTCACCCACCTATAACGTGTGTGCATAAAAAAAGCAGTTGTTCTCCATTTTAGGTAATATATCACAGTATAGCACCTTATTCTTTTCTTCTTACATCATCAGTGTTTGTGTGTGCTGTGTGAATGTGTGGTGTTTTCATTACATGTTTGTGTTTATTATAGGAAATGCTGTGAATGTGTTTCTTTTAGACATCGCCTCGACTCGGTATAATCTTTTATAATAATCGCAATCTGCAATATGATCTATTATCTACATCCTTCGTAATTGGCGCTATTCCTGAATGAGTTGGCTCAATTATACATTCAAAAATGCGTATTTGTTTTTTGTGCTCAAATAGTAGTTATCTTAGTTAGGATAGTTTCGATGTTGGAGGCCTAGCTTAGAGCCTGACTGTCTGTTACTTTTCATAAACGACATGTATTTTGGCATGGAAATAGTATACTTATGATTCACAATAATGATTTGGCAACATGTATTACAAACACGTGTGGGTAATAACAGTGCGATAATTAATTTAGACATGGTGATACACGTTGTCAACACTGCACTTTTTGCTCTGCTGGTGTGTTTTTTGCAGACATTCTATAGGTGAAAAAACATAATGAAACATGGAAGCATCCCAGATGTGGAAAGTAATTAGTTTTAGGAGTTCACTATAATGTTTGACTGACTTTGAAATCAGAAGAGATTTGGCATGCTGGTGACATTGCTACTCTTGCCGACAAGTGCAATATAAGTTCTAGCGCCTATGTGTGTCTTGTCAAGATACATGCATTTCATGTTGTGCTGAGAGGATGTGAGAGTTGTGGATACGAGGAAGAGCACTTCCTCTGTGGTTCAGTACTCTCGAAATATCGAAGCATATTTTACATCGTAAACTGGAGAAAACTGCATGTGTTCTACTCTCAGACTAGCAGCGGCGTGTAAAATGCATAGTCATCTGTTTATTCTTGACGCTGCTTTCCTACCCAACTTTCGAAATGTGAGAGGAATTTAGATTTGGGAAGTAATTAATTTGTGCGTTAGTTCAGTCTTTGCAAATACCCAAGTGCTGCTTTAAGTAACGTTTGGGGAAAATATGGCAAAAATATTCAGAGCATTTGTATACCTCTGAGCACCCTTAGAAGTACTATGAAATACTGCAAGTTACACATTTTACGTAAATTTTCGATAAATATGTACCTATCTATTATATATAATTAATACTCTCATTGCACATTCTGGAATATAAGACCTGTATTTTTATATACTTTGCGCCATCACGATTTTAAAATTTGTGTACTTGAGAACTTCGTTTTCTTACAGAAACATTTCCTCCTACTGAATAATTAAATCAGATACGATACGATTTCAACGATTACCGTAAAAAACGATTAGAGTAAGAAACAAGTATTAAGAGGTTTAAGTGCAAAACCAGCGTGCGTAATGCCTAATTTTCAAGGTATACTAAACAAATTATACCGATCCTCACGTCAGTTGCTACGTATAATCTCTGTCTCCGAACATTTATAACGTGGTCGACGTCCACAGTTCTCACGACCTCAAGACCTGGTAGTTTTTTGTATTTAATTTTTACTTTCTGGCTGGCCACCTCAGCTATAAGTTAAGCCTAATGGAGGAAACCTGTGTTCACCACCTGTCTGCGAATCCTGTAAACACTGTTCTTTATAGAATGAGATCTTCACTCAGCAGTGGCGTGTGCGCTAATACGAAACTTTCTGGCAGATTAAAACTGTGTACCAGACCGAGACTCGAACTCGGGATCTTTGCCTTTCACGGGCAAGTGCTCTACCATCTGAGCTGTCCAAGCATGACTCACGACCCGTCCTCACAGCTTCAATTCTACCAGTACCTCGTCTCCTACCTTCCAAACTTCACTGTGAACCTTCCAGAACTTGCACTCTTGGAAGAGGGATATTGCGGGGACATGGCTTAGCCACAGCTTCGAAGATGTTTCCAAAATGAGATTTTCACTTTGCAGAGGACTGTGCGCTGATATGAAATTGAAGCTGTGAGGACAGGATTAAAACTGTGTACCAGACCGAGACTCGAACTCGGGATCTTTGCCTTTCACGGGCAAGTGCTCTACCATCTGAGCTGTCCAAGCATGACTCACGACCCGTCCTCACAGCTTCAATTCTACCAGTACCTCGTCTCCTACCTTCCAAACTTCACTGTGAACCTTCCAGAACTTGCACTCTTGGAAGAGGGATATTGCGGGGACATGGCTTAGCCACAGCTTCGAAGATGTTTCCAAAATGAGATTTTCACTTTGCAGAGGACTGTGCGCTGATATGAAATTGAAGCTGTGAGGACAGGTCGTGAGTCATGCTTGGATGGCTCAGATGATAGAGCACCTGCCCGCAAAAGACATAAGTCCCGATTTCGAGTCTCAGTGTGGCACACAGTCTTAATCTGCCAGGAAGTTTCACTGTACTGTATGTATTCCAGTTGCTTGTGTATACGTTGAGGCAGAGACAGCGGACCAGCACAGCCTAAACGAGCGTGAAGAACCGCCTAAAAACCTCACTGAGGCTGGACAATGAATCAAACCAACATCTGTAAGTCCACCGTATGGCATGCTTTCGTGTCTGTTCCAGCTCCCTGCCTTGTGAACTAGCTCGCCACACGTGGAAACTCTACGAGCACATCTATAGCTCTGCTGATGTGGAGTCCACATTACACTCACATTGATTTAGTGCAAGTACACTGTTTCAATCCGGTATTCTTACTCAATGTCTGCTGCAACAGTTGGCTATGATTTCTTTTACGTCAATGATACAAAAATATTAATTCAGTGTCTATCGCTGTTCTTCTTATGATGCAAACTCCGCCAATAAACTGCTTTAATTTACTATAGTATTTTAGTTAATGTGACATTTAAAACGACAAAAGCTCTGTGTTGAAAAGATCTTCCTCGATATTTTTGTAACAGGTCTGACACAGATTCAAGGAAACTAGATATTTAAGATGTTCGTCCTGTGTTGATGCAAAGTGTTTGACATTAACGAGGAAGTAGTGGTTACATGGAAGTTTTTTTATTTTATATCAAAATGTATTCACTATTTCACGTCCTTTCTCTATCTTGCGTTATAGCACTGATAACTCTACTACGATAATTACATTTCAAGATTTTTTCCTGTTTTCTTTTTTAAAATATGGAACTCACACTACTAAACTCATTATCTATGAACCACTACAGTTTATAAGAGGAAGTATACTAATATGTATTTGCTTACGTTATTTCATGCTATTCATTATAAATTACGCCCAACACAACAATTACTCTGCGGAATTCAGGATGAGGCTGGGAACAGATAATTAAAACGTTTAACTGAAAAGTTTTTACTACCATTACGGAAACTAAAGTTTTCTCCTTCAAATAAAACAGTTTCAGTTGAAAATTTGAATGTAACGCAACGATTAAGTCTTTGACATATCACCACATTATATTTACAGTGTACTGTGCCTAGCGTATACGAATTTCTGTTTATATTATTATTTTACTGACCACTGCTTGCGTAGCTAAAGCTTTCACAATACGTTACCTCTGCAGCTTCTGCGCTGACGGCATCTTCGTGCAGCCCTTCCACCCACCTGCAGCGGTCCCGGGCGCTCCCAAAATGCCTCAGCACCCATGCCGACACCATCTCTTGCTTCTCCTTCGTGTATGTTTCCTGCAACAGAAAACGATAGTTAGATTAATTCAGAACTACTTTCCCTGTTAATAAAACATATACCTATCCCACAAAGACCTTTCCCGTTCTTCTGTTATTTATCTCGTCTACACTTCCGTCCTGCAACAGATGAAGACACTGCAGTCAGTTAACGAAACGCTAGATCCGTTTAAATAGAAATTTCTCTCTATGCTCAGTGTTACATCATTGTTGTAAATGGTGGTGTGAATGACGAAAGCACAGAGAATGCGAGCTGCAAGGGGTGTGTCAGTGATGAGGAGTGATGGAAACGGATAAATATATCAATTCGACGCATGAGACTCTCGGCCAGAAACGAAGGAGTCTAAATTTGCAATCGAAAATCATTCTGATACCTCTGACAGTGTATCAGTTCTACTGGAAATTCTTTGCTTTTCACATTTTGGGATTAGATAGTTTGAACCAAAACAACAAAAATATCCACTAAACAAGGGCTCTAAGATACATAACTAATGAGCTATTAGTTCTTGTTCAGTAGAAGAGATGTATTTCACAGTAGCAAAAGTTAACAACTGCTCATAGCTCTTCAGGTTTGTACTTTAAGAGTCCATATTTAATGAACCATTTTTTTATTTATCGATTCTACTTTCGTCGTAAGTACGGACAACGAAGAGCCTGCTGCAGAAAGGTGACTGTCAGAGACACCAGAATAATTTTTGCTTGTAACTTTCGACTCGCTCGTTTACTGGACATGGCCCCCTACCTCATGCTGATACATATACCCTTTTCTGTAAATCCCGAGAGTCTGTAGCATCATTATGAAATCATCCTGTAGACTGTATATTATTCTCCAATTAAGACATTACCAATAAGTACAATTTGTACACTGCTTGGTGAAAATTTTATGTACTTTGTTTGTTATTCAACACTTCAGCATCTATGCTTCTGATTGCTAATATATGAAATGATGAATGACAAACCAAGTATGTTTATTTTAACCCATCTTCTTGCATCTGTAACCTATGTGATACGATACCCAGAGGGTTTAAACTTTAATGTGGTCAGCGGGCTTCGTGACTTGGAATAACGTAGAGATAATCGCAACAGCTTACAACCAAGACAAATCTCTGAAGACAGTGGACAGAAGCAGGAAATTGTAGCCATTTTAATTTGCATTGGAGAGGAACATGTCCCAGCTAAAAATATCAAGGGTATATTCCTAAGCCCGTGTAACAGGACAGAGTCGGTGACTTTCCTGACGAGTGTTACAAATAGGCAGCACATAGTAAGCTCAGAGGTTAATTAGTTACAAAACTAAGTATCCAAGCTATCAAAATGTTTTATAAGAAAATGTCATATTTGCTAGAAATAAATTACAAATTATTCCTATTCCCCAGCTCCAAGCAAGTATTTCGAAAAACTGACCTCAATTTCAAAGCATATTGCAGTCTGAAAACCCTTCCTAAACATTTCCAGATGGGGAACCATCTGATTCACTACCAAGTCAGCTGCCATTAGACTGAAGAGATCTGGGCTCTGGATCCTACCTCAAAGTATCCACATTACTCTGTGTGCTATAGAATGAAAAATATGAATTGATGATAATTTCAAATTTTCACTTTGTACCACTTCCTTAATCGCAGAATAGCAGTTCTTTTAGAGGTAGAGCCAAGGTTACATCGTGACTCATAGATTACACTATGTAGGCAGACTGAGTTACTATTTACAGCTAGTCTTATTTAAATTAAGCTTCGCTAGGCTTCTGTTGTCATAAGTACAATTAACCATATATTACAATTTTCCGTCGGGTCAGAAATAATGCCAATTTCTCTCCATCATTACTAAGTTAACTACTAATCAAAATAATGAAATGGGTACTGGACACGTAGTAGCATCTTACATGTCTTTAAAAAGATTTTGTGAGTTCTGTACATGTTTCTTTCAATACATACCGGGATTTTGTTGGCAGGGTTCTGTTTCTTAGCCTGACTGCCAGGTGCCAGCGCTTCTTCAGGATGAACTCTGAAATAAATTAAATATTTTTAGTTTTATTTATTCATAAATTTAAAATCGTTTTGGCTCAAATTATCCATACAAGAAATTACGCAAGCTGCCATGGAAAATTGTTATATAGTTATGTTTAATTTGATTAAAACACATATATGATTATCTCACTTAAATAACACAAACTTTTTGATACTTGAATTACTGTTACAATTTGTATTTTGCACATTCTTCGTAGGCATTCTTTGAACTTGATTGAGCAATTTCAGTACAATGAGAATTCTGAAGCATGGAAACTAATACTCAAGTCCTAGCACACAGCTTCAGAACATAAATTTTGATAAGCCGAAAAGCCCCTCCCCCACTCCCTCCAACCCTAGAGGTCACTGTGTGGGGCAATAATTACAGATTATTCACGAATTCAGCTGCGCTACGTGGTAAGTTCCATGCTGAAGAATTCTGAACACACGGCACAACAGGCCGGACTCACCTGCTGGTCCTCCTGGACCTGCGGCCTCGTGGCAGCCTAATGCAGAGGCAGCAGGCCAGCAGCCGCCGCAGCAGGCCGCGGCTGGTCTCAGCCTCCCCCACCTCCTCCTCCACCTCCTCCTCCTCTTCGCCTCCCTCTGCCTCAACCACATCGCGGTGCTGCTGCGGCTGCTGCTGTCGAGCTGTTTCGCCTCCGCCTTGCCTCTCTTGCACCTTTACCTGCTGCCACGTTTAATACTACATACGTGAGCGTGGGTCTCGGGGACGGCTCAGACTGCACATCGTGGCGGTAGCAGTGGCCTGTAAAATAAAAGTTCACAATCAGTCTAAACAACATCTATCCGCAGAACTCACTGACATCCACTGCTACAGACTAATAATGTATCATAATTGCAGTATGTACATAGACAGCTGTAATACTTATCATCACTGCTCTTGAATGTCAGAAAAAGTGAATACATCTTATAGTACTCACTGCTATCCAACGTTGCTGACACAGTTGGCGGGCAAATAATAATAAAGTTAGCACCCTCTGTAAACAGAAATTTATTTGATGTGGTAAATAATTATGAACCAATCTAGTGTTTAGGAAGTACGAAACACCAGTGATGACCATCACAGCGGGCTGTGTTATGCCCATTATCAGTACAGTATTTAGTGCAAATATGACTCACACTACGGTCGTTCTAAGCTGGAGAGCTATGAAGCTTTCCTCAGCGTTTGCTGTAACTCTGTTACTACCACAATAGTTGAAAGTTCCATCCGGAGAGAGTTCACTCACTGACAGACACAATTCATGGAATCTGTCCTTGCTACTTAGCTATCAGGCTAATGAAGAGACCATAACCAGTAAAAAATTCATACCCTTAAACGTGACCTTTCCTGGCATCACTGCTAATACAAATGATCGGCACAGTGCTTTTTGCTGTAAGACTATCAGAAGCTATCATCCTTAGCAAATATCACAGAATCCCCAGGGCATGTTACGTATGATGCAAACTACGACACACTAACAAAGACGTTGCAACACTACATTCATTTTGTGTTTCTTATAGCAGACGCAGATGGGATATGGAAAAAAGTTGCTGATATCAAATGCAACCTCTGTAACAAAGCCACTTCGTCAAAATCATTACACAACTTGAATCCTTACTACTTGTATCCTCAGCACACAAAAAGGTACTCACGGTATTTCAACAAGATCTCCACGTCTTGCTCCCGTACAGGCCGTAGAGGTGGAACGGCCCTACACTCTGCATCAGCACTCATCACCTGTAACAGAGATACAGAATGCAATGAGTAATGGGTATTACGCTAAATTGCAAGATGCGGAATTTTATGAATGGTTGTAAATGTTTGTAAAACGCTCGGTAAAAACGTTTGCTCGATATGCAATACTGCAATCACTCCAGTTAAGTGATATTAGAACAAAACGATATGTGATGTTGTTAATGTGAAAAAAGAAAGAACACTAGCTTTGGTGGTTGTACTAAGGAATTTCTTCAGCTATATTTCGTAAATCATGACGATAGTTTCCGTACAGGGCATGTCGGTGGAATGGAGCTACATTCGGCAGCAGTGCTTAGGACCTGGAACAGAGACGCAGAATGCAATGAGTGTGGAGTATTATGCTATATCAAAAGCAACGGTATTTTCTCAATAGTAGTCAACGTATGTAAAACTTACATCAAACTATTTGTCAACGTTCAGTTCAGTAATTATTATAAATTGTATTTCATTGCGTTCCAACATTAATAAGAACAAGATAAAGCGTGCTTGCACCGATGTGCTAAGAAAAACTCCTAAGATTATTCCGTAAATTACGTATAAATCAATTCAAACGAATGATTGTTAGTCATATATCTAGTTATGTCCCTACCTCCTTTATATTTACTAAATAATATCACTGAAAAGGATTTTCGGAAGTGACGCTATATATTTTATTTCTCTGCCAGCAAAGCTGCAAATAATTTATTAGTGTCCAAGGTGTAAAAAAAAAAAAAAAAAAAAAAAACGCTGCAGGACCACAAAACTATGTAAAGATTAATGTGTTAATTGCTGTCGAGTATTCAAAAACGGTTTGTAAAGCCAAACGTGTAGTACGACGCTTCTCTTTACTCGAATTATTGTACGAACCAGAATTACAAAAAATGGAAGCGTGCAATCAACTACAATCGATTGTATGAATTAAATTCTTCTGCTTTCATAACCGCGTCATTTTGTAACATTTCAATACAACGCAATTAAAGACAGAGAAGTGTTTTATTGAAAGTGAGGTGCAAGTGAGGAGGCCGATCAACGAGGGGGAACCTCAGTCGCCGTGCTGTCTTTTACTATGTTGCAAATTAAATGGCGAGGACTGTAAACAATATGAAATTACGTGTCATACGCTGCCATTAGCAGTAATCGACATTTCTTCTCATCTTCGTTAAATTTTCTTGCGTTTTGATTATAAAAGTATTTCAAAATTCACACGAAGTCAACGTTTCTAATCAAGATTGTCTACCGAAACCATTTTGTGTGGTGCATCACAAAGTTTGTGAGTTTTTAGCCTATGCAACCTGAAGAGGAATATTCTTTTGAATGAACAAAAATGGAATGGACAGTGTGTTGAAACGAGGATACAATATAAACACCAACAAAAGCAAAACGAAGATATTGGAATGTAGTCGAATAAAATCAGGTGATCCGACGGGATTAGATTAGAAAATGAGACACTTAAAGTAGTAGATAAGTTTTGCTATTCGGGCAGAAAAATAACTGATGATGGTGGAGATAGAGGGGATATAAAATGTAGACTGGAAATGGCAAGCAAATTGTTTCTGAAGAAGAGAAATTTGTTACCAACGGATCTAAATTTAAGTGTCAGAACGTCTGTTCTGAAAGTATTTGCATGGAGTGTAGCAATGAATGGAAGTGAAACAGGGACGATAAACCGTTTGGACAGGAAGAGAATATGAGGTTTTGAAATGTGGTGCTACAGAAGAATGCTGAAGATTAGATGGGTGGATCACGTAAATAATGAGAAGGTACTGGATAGAATTGGGGAGAAGACCAATTTAACACTGGAGGGAAGCAAGAGGGGTAATAATAGTAGAGATGAATACACTAAGCAGAGTCAGAAAAATGCAGGTGGCAGTAGTTACTCAGAGATGAAGACAGTTTCACAGGATAGAGTAGCATGGAGAGCTGCATCAAAGCAGTCTTTATACGGAACAATAGAACAACAAAAATTTTCGCTACTTGGCATACCATTCCGTAGAACAATTTAATATACAAAGAATTACAATGTGCTACTAATAATTTGTTGTTCTATATCTCACTGAATATAGAAGCTGCAGGCTAATAATTCATACTGACAGATATAAAATCAGATTGATTGCCCCAACCACAAAAGTCTGTGGAAAATTTGTCGCAAAACTGTCGCTGTTGCCAATATCAAGTCAATGTGAAAAAAAGTGTTGTGTTGAGATTTATTCTGAGAAAACAAGACAATGGAGTTGAATGCCACTGCGCTCATAGACAAGAATCATTATTCGCGTCACGATAATAGACTCAAACCCATCATCTGCTGACAAGAAAAACAGACATTGATTCCGGTAATGTGGCGGGACTTTAATACGATATAGCCGAGTCACAATAAATTATTAGTGTCAACTGTGGAGGTGCTTAGAGTTACTGTACCTTTGGTTCGGTTAACTCAATAGTAAATACGAAACTTTTGGATGCCGGTCGGGAAGAACATGAACTCGCACTACCTACCATACGCACTTACAATCCAGACACGCTGATGCAAGTAACACATCGATTTTCACCACAAGTAGAGAGGCCTACTGTAGCAAGCGCAGTTCTGCATCTTTGCATTGGTCTTGTAATAAGTAATATCACTGCTTCCAACGCTGAACGTCACAGAAATCGTTACATCTATAGCAACTCTAACTGAGTTTTATTGTGCGCGAAACGATGCTAACTTTGTATATCTGTAACTCCTAATACATGTAATTACTGCAGTTACGCACTTCGTGTAATACTGCATAGGGCGTGTTCTTTACCTTTCCATACCGACGCAAGTGCACGTATTACTTCAGCTTCTTCACGTCTGGAACAGCAGCTGGAACACTGCTGGTTCGCTCAGCCATTGTGAACCAACCGAAGAGAGGTGTTCCTGCAGCTACAAACCTGGCGATCGTCAAACGTAATCAACTGTTTTATGTTCGAGTTCGCAAGTGCGAATCAATCTCGTGTAATAACATTTCTGTTTTCAACAGAAATTCGTGTTGTAATACATCGAGATGAGCAAAAGTAGGGCGTCTTTATTATAACGCAAGCATCCTGGTTTCATGACGGCTCTTTTCACAACTATTGGATAACAGTTACACGAGTTGTGTTACTCCGATATACTTCATACTCGACTGTTACCTAAAGTCAGGATTCTTCAGGCTAGGTGAAGTAGAACTGTACCGATAATATTTCGGAGGTTTGACAGGACATTTTTCATCATTTTGGTATGAGTGACCTACGAGCTCTGGTAGCTTTTTACAGAGTAATTGCATTTCGTTTGGTTTCATACTCCCATTCCTGTTTGTATCTGTGCTGCACGGAAATTATATGCGCAACATTGCAAGTGCCCACTATACGCGTTGCGTGTCTTGTTTGGAAACAATTTTGTACCATTTATTTATCGTACTTTCTGTCGATAAGAATAAGCCCGCTAGATTCTTCGTCCTCAATGTTGTATTTAGTACGGTTCAGTAATTTTCTGCCTCGGTTTAGATTTGCGACAATGTCGCACTGATACACAGCTTTGCGAATAAGTTTACTGACGAAGAACAGGCCGACTTTCCTCTCGTGTGTGGGTTGACTGAGTGCGGTGGCAGACTGCCACAACAACTCTATGCTGACTGTTCCCGCAGCCACAGGAAACACATGACTGTTTTTGCGTTACACTGTTTGGATTCGTATCTCTTGTTGATTGCGTGTCACAGGGTATTTACTACTATGAAGATACTTCAAATAAATATCGGTAAATGTGGTAAAAAGTTGAATAAATCATAATTATAATATTATTCTGTAACGGAGGGCTGGTGACCACGAAACCATTATACTGAAATACTCATAAACTGCCCAAAAGAATTTCAAGAGTTCGGATTCGCTCCGAATTTTGGGTCTCATGTCTTCACTGCTTTACCTTGAACATAGATAATTCAAATTGCTGCTGACAAGAAAGTAAAATATATTCACACTGTCACCGTAGACCGCATCACGTGTACGAAGGTTGCCTTGTAATTTTGTAAGTTACCTTAGTTCATGTTGTTGAGTACAAGTGCTCGCTCCATAGGCTGACTCACTCCTTAACGGTCATTATTACACACGCGATGAAAGATACTAAAATTAGCACTATGTGGTACTAAATTAATAGCCGGTAATGCGATAAACACGTTGACGTCACTTTAAACTCAATTGGTAATTTGTGGATCTATCTTGATGAAAACGTATTCGCTTACTACCCCCAAAGCTAGTTTCAGAGGTAACTCATGAACACCTGCGGTATTTCTGTTCCTGCACATTTTCTAGTCCTTCCATGTTACTACTTTGTTAAACTGTTGCGCTTTCCTTAGCAACATATCAACATGTCTTGAAGGTCGACATACAAGTTTAGGGGTGTGGGACGAAGGTGTCTTCTGCAGTGATTTGGGTTTCAGCACTAGATATATTTATGATCGAAACCGCTAAATAAAAATAGAAATTTAGCGGCTCAGACGGTGTTTTCTATCATGACGCAGCGGTGACGCTTATCCCACGGCATTATGCTCTGTTTTATGCAAAATATTTGTCACGAAAACGGGCAACTAAAAGGAACATTAGACACTTGAATGCACAGAAAATTTTTTTAATTTTGTTAAATACATAAAATTTGAGAATGACGATGACGTTACAGTGGCGAAGACAGTTTCCTAGCCCAATCTACGAAATAACTGCATAGATGTAAGCGAGATAAGAATGATGGGAAAACTTCCAGGCAAGAACAGAAAGTAAGAGAAGACGTACACAGGTCAGTTACTGACCTTGCGAAGTTTATAAGAAAATATTCGCCCTTACTGAGGTAAAAGAAGATAGGGTTAAGAGGGAAATGAATTTCAACTGATTATATACCATCCTGCCTATTATATCAAAATACGTGGTATTGCATATAATTACTCATTAATTTTCACGTATATGAAACAAAATATACTTTCCCATAAGCATCACAAGTAATATACAATTGCTATAAAGACAGAATGAAATGCATCTTTTGTGACAGTTGGTTCCTTGTAAACAAAAAAACTGTTTTGTAAAGAACTTTGACTTATTTTCACAGTCTACATCATAGACGGTATAACTGTTAAGTAAGGTAATTCACGCAACGCAGACAGCGCCGAGTTCATGTAGAACACATACTGACAGGAAAAACGAAAATCCGAAAACAAAACAGGTTGAACACTATTTTCTGTTATTTCTAGAAGGTGAATGCGATCTGTCACCTGACTTTAGATTTATAGCTGAGCATAAGTATGATTTATATGCTTATCTCGTAACAGAGCTGTCTCTTGAGTATGCAGTTTAAAAGTTTCTAGCTATATAACGAAAATAATGACATTCCGAAGAAAATATCCAGTAAGACAAAAATCGGTTTTAGATAATTCACTTTTAGAAGAAATGTTTCAAATCTGTTATTTAGGCGACGATATTGAAAATGATATTGAAAACAAAATATGTAATCGAACTGTCTGTGGAACCTTTAACAGAAAATTGGACCCTAAAGTGAAAAAATATGTCACTACAGAATTTTGTAAAGTGGTGGTGATTACTTTGTTAGACCTGCCAGGTTAGCTGAGGGTGCCCGCATCTCGTGGTCGTGCGGTAGCGTTCCCGCTTCCCACGCCCAGGTTCCCGTGTTCGATTCCCGGCGAGGTCAGGAATTTTCTCTGCCTCGTGATGGCTGGGTGTTGTGTGATGTCCTTAGGTTAGTTAGGTTTAAGTAGTTCTAAGTTCTAGGGGACTGATGACCTAAGATGTTAAGTCCCATAGTGCTCAGAGCCATTTGAACCATTTAGCTGAGGGCGTTATTGCGCTGGTTCCTGTACTTGGGGTAGCGCGCCGGCCCTGGATCGAATCCACCCAGCAGATTACCGACGAGGGCCGGTTTGCCAACCAGACTCGATGTGGTTTTTAGGCGGTTTTCCACATCCCACTAGGTGAATACCCAGCTGGTCCCCACGTTCTGCCTCAGTTACACTACTCACAGACATTTGAAAACGTTCGCACTATTTTATGGCTTACACTAGACACATACAGGTGGGGTACACTAATTCCATCCTGGGGGTATGGGGTGCGACAGGAAGTGTATCTGGCCACCCCCTGACACCAACATCGCCAAATATATTGTAACAAGGCCGACCCGCGCTGAAGTGGCATAAAGGCCTAAAGGAAATGAATGATGCTGGGTGATGGTGATTACTTTGTTACACAATGTAAATGAAACATTGGAAACCATGAAAAGAAACAACAGAGATGTGATTGGAAATGAAGGAACAGAATTAAATATTTTCAACATGAAAAATCACATGAATCGTGAAAAATAGACAGAAAACCTCATGAGAATTCGAGATTCCACAGAAAATCGTGAATTACAATTCGAATGAAAAAGAGTTATTGGAGGACTTCGAAAAAGATTGAAATGATTCTGTTTGTCAAGTTTGTAACGGCCAATAGCCTAATTCTTGAAGGGAAGATGATGATGTGATGTGTATCCACTAGCGTAACGCATTTTTGTTTGTTATTGGGGAGAGGGGTTCGTGAGATCGCATTCCTGACTATCGTTACAAAGTTAATGTTAAGTTTCTGCTCATGGATACCCAACCCATTATGCTCAGGCTTGATGGTATGGCCCATTTTTGGATGTACCATCTTCTTGACTATCTATAAAACTGAAGTTAAGAAATACTTTTAGTGTTTCATATACTCCTATCTCATATTTGCTGCGAAAATTGTAATATTACTGATGTTAGGCAAATGATATTACAACCAGCGTCTGCTGATATAAACGTGAACAAAGATTACAAGTCAACCACATATGCAACGGTAGTTTGACGTGTGAGATGCTCAAGAAAAGGTAAAGATGCACTTACCCTGTATACGGCCTTTTTATTGGAAGAGTTCCCGTGAAAAATGGTGGGAAGCGAACACGGCGAATAATTAATCGGATGTGGATAAAGACCAACATTGCTTCTTCGTAACGTCCTGTGTTTCATAAACGAAGTTGATGGATATTTTCTTTCACTCGGAGCAATTCTTAGCCACAGTTTCGTAAATGGAGATATAGTCGGAAAAAAACCGAAGAGACTGATTTTCAATTGCTACCATGTACTATCACTAGGCTGGCTACGACGTACGACAACGAATTACCAACGGATGAGTTGCACACGCTATAAGTTCACGTCGGTTCAACAAGTTATTAATGAAACGCAAAATAGATACAAAATGGAACCTACAGTGATTAAATCCTTCATTTCGAAATGTGTATCACGATAAGGGAATTTTGATAGTCTTTTTCATTTCGTCTATTTGCGAACTGCATAGCACACAAAATCACTCAAATCGACACGCATTTCAAGCAAAGAAATAACGACTACACTTTGTTTCAGTATCTTTGTCTCTCATAATCAGTAATATCATTGGATGTAACTTCCAAAGTCGCTGAGTTCGTATTAAAGTCGTTTTATGAAAGCGGAGCGGTGCACACTGCATCCGAATTCTGTAGCTTCTAATCTGTGCACTTTCCACTGCTACGGATCTTACCTGAAACCGTGAACATCTCACTTACCTTTCCGTACTCGTGCCACGGCACGTAGTACGGCTTCCGCTTCGCCTCGGGCACAGAGACAGGAACACTTCCGACGCGCTGCGACATCTTGAAGTGAATGAAGGGATGCGTTTCCGCGGATATGATCTTAGCGATCGTCAACTGTCATTCATTGTTGCGTGTGCCGTCTCTTCTGCAATATCGATGTTACTGTTTTTGGAGGATTAAAGTCAAGCCGTCAAACGGACTGCATGACCAAGAATAACGCTTGTAATCAATACAGAGTGTTAAACCCGAGTGGAGATTGTCGCCATGTGACAGTCGAAACCAACATACTGCCACGCAGGTAGTATTTAAGGCTTCTTTTACACTGTTTGTGTCAGTTGTTTATGGGAATAACTAACCACACCCGTTAGCAAAATGTGAGCTTCGTCCTTAATTCACATCTAACTATAAAATGTGTGACGAAAAATGAATCTAACTTTGGCGTTAATAGGGTCGATCTAAAATTGTTACCACTCTACGAGAAACTATTAGTTGTCTTCTTGCCGACTCGTTAAACAGCAAGTAATATTTAATAAAACCATATATAAATAAACGGCTTTCTATTCGATCTTTACATTTTGACCCGAAAACTTTTTTTTTTTGCGGTAACCACGTAATTCATCTCACTTATTTGATGTTTTTCCTTTGAGAATGCTATATGTCTACATCATCACCTAGAAAGAGACGTCATGGCTAAGGAATAGTTTGAGGTAAAGGTAAAGCCATTAAACTCAAGTTTTTGACTCAAAACAGTATCTGACCAGAAAGAGGTGGTAAATAAAGTTTTCATAACAAATTGTGCTGTCGCCCTGCAGCAGAAGAAGTGGAAATACGAATGAAACTGTTATCCTTTATGATCGGCGTTTAATGTCACACCACACGCGTGAAGTTTTTAGAGGACTGCATGTGTCGAGTTATGGAAAATTGTCTTGTTTAAGTAGTAACCTTCGCGCAAGTTTCGTACTATATTAGAATCAGGTAAAGTGTTGGTAATTGTACAGCGCCGCTCCTTGTTGATACGACTCACTCAAATTACGGGTCGGCTATAGCTGTGATAACGTTGTCGGCCAGTCAGTCAGTTTCTGTTACTGAATGCGCAACCTGTGCATATGTCCACATGATAAGCGGTTTTCATACACTACCAAGATAAGTCTTACATTCTACCAGTTCACGTCTTTCACATATTTATTGTTAGATCTATCGTGATTTTGCAAATCTGGAGTGACTCAGATTGTTTTTCATTCTGATGCCAGTTCCCTACTATACGCTGAAGTCGTTCAGGATAACTTTTTATATGAATTCTCTGGGAACGTCATCATTTATATTGAAGGAATCGCCAAGTTTTTTGTGTTGTTATCTTCGCCAGTTGCCCAATTAACTGAATCACTATGCTCTGTAAGAGCAATTCTATGACAAAAAATAAAAATAAAATAAGAATGACCATGAGGCACAGCGCTTCATAACGCACCCATATTAAGTAAGAAACGGCAGCGGGCAGCAGCTTTCAACAACGAGTCATGGTTATCTTTACGTCTGGGGTCGAAAGGCATCAGCTTCTTATGGACTATGAAATTATCTGGTAGTTAAAACATAATTTCGAAACAAAACTGTGGTTTTTATGCTTATTACGACTGTCATTAACTATTGCTAACTTGTTTAATAATTTTAAACCACTCAGCTTGCAAGATCCGGGCAATCATAGAGGGAGCGATAATTGGTAGTTGGGAGCTGCAACGCTATGCGCGTTATGGGGCCTCGTAGGAATTGGCTGACAATATGGGAAAGAAAACCAATGTGCATACCGGGTGGAGTCATTCCAGGTGTGCAAATGGACCTCCTGGATGCCATGAAGAACACAGCTTGCAGTCAATTGCAGGTGGTTGCTCACGTCGGTACCAATGATGTGTGTCACTTTGGATCAGGAGAGATTCTCTCTGGTTTCGAGCGGCAAACAGAAGTGGTAAAGGCTGCCAGTCTTGCTTGCAAGATGAAAGCGGCGCTGACCATGTGCAGAATAGTCGTCAGGACCGATCGCGGAATGTGGTACAGAGCCGAGTTGAGGGTCTAAATCAGAGGCTCAGACGGTTCTGCTACCGTGTAGGCAGCAGATCCTCGACTTGCGCCAAAGGTTGAACGAGTTCATGTTCAGCTGAATAGGCCAGGTGTCCACTATGTAGTAAACGGTTGTGAAAGCACACTTGACCTCTTAGCAACAAATAATTCTGAGTTAACAACGAGCACCAAGAGCGATACAGGGATTAGTGAACACAGGGTTGCCGTAGCGAGAATGAGTATTGTAATACCCTAATTCTCCAAAAATAAGCGAAACATATACCTATTCAAAAAGCAGATAATAATTCACTTGACGTCTTCCTCAGAGACAATCTCCTCTCTTTCCAAATTAATAATATAAGTCTAGACAAGATGTGGCTTAAATTCAAAGAAAGATTATCGGTGGCAATTGAGAGATTTATACCAAATAAATTAACAAACGACGGAACTGATCCTCTTGGTAAACAAAACGGGTTAGAACACTGTTGCAGAAAAAACGAAATAAACATACCAAATTTGAACAGACGCAAAATCCCCATTATTGGCGATCTCTTACAGAAGCTCGCAATTTACCACGAATTTCAATGTGAGATGCTTATAACAGTTTCCACAAAGAATCTTTGTCTCGAAACCTGGCAAAAAATACAAAGATGTTCTGGTCGTATGTGAAGTATGTTAGCGGCAAGAAACAATCAATGCCTTCTTTGCTCGATAGCAATGGAGACACTGTTGAAATCATAGCTGCCAATGCAGAGTTACTACACACAGTCTTCCGAAATGACTTCACAAAAGAAGACGAAGAAAATATACCAGAATTGGAATCGAGAACAGCTGCCAACATGAGTAACGTAGAAGTAAATATTCTCGGAGTAGTGTAGCAACTTAAATCACTTAATAGAAACAAGTCTTTTGGTCCAGACTGTATACCAATTAGATTTATTTAGGAGTATGATGTTGAATTAGCTCCATACTTAACAATCATGTACAACCATTCGCTTTACGGAAGATCCGTACCCAAAGACTGGAAAGTTCAGGTCACACCAATATTCAAGAAAGGTAGCAGGAATAATCCACTAAATTACAGGCCTATATGGTTAACGTCGATATGAAACAGGATTTTGGAACATATAGTGTGTTCAAACATAATGAATTACCCGAAGAAAACTGTCTATTGACACACAGTCAACACGGGTTTAGAAAAATCGTTCCTGTGAAGCACAACTAGCTCTTTACTTGCATGAAGTGCTGAGTGCTATTGACAAGGTATTTTAGATTGATTCTGTATTTCTGCATTTACGGAACGCTTTTGACACTGTACCACACAAGCAGCTTGTAGCGAAATTGTGTGCTTATGGAATATCGTCTGTTATGTGACTGGATTTGTGATTTCCTGCCAGAGAGGTCACAGTTCGTAGTAACTGACAGAAAGTCACCGAGTAAAACAGAAGTGATTTCTGGCGATCCCCAATGTAGTATTATAGACCCTTTTGCTGTTCCTTATCTATAAAACGATTTGGGAGACAATCTGAGGAGCCATCTTAGGTAGTTTACAGATGACGCTGTCGTTTATCGGCCAATAAAATCATCGGAAGTTCAATACAAATTGCAAAACGTTTTTTGAAAATATAGATGAATGGTGCAAGAATTGATTGACCCTAACTAACGAAACGTGTGAGGTCATCCACATGAGTGTTAAAAGGAATTCGTTGAACTTCGTTTACAAAATCAATCTAAACTAAAAGCCGACAATTCAACTAAATACGTCGGTATTTCAATTACGACCAACTTAAATTGGAAGGAACACATAGAAAATGTTGTGGGGAATGCTTACCAAAGAGTACGTTTTATTGGCAGGACACCTGTAAAATTTCTCAGATCTGCTAAGGAGACTGTCTACACTACGCTCGTCCGTCCTCTTTTAGAATACTGCTGCGCGCTGTGGGATCCTTACCCTATAGGACTAACGGAGTACATCGTAAAAGTTCAAAGAAGGGTAGCACGTTTAGTATTATGGCGAAATATGGGAGAGAGTGTCACAGAAATGGTACAGGATTTGGCGTTGACATCATTAAACAGAAGGCGTTTTCCGTTTCAGCGGAAACTTCTCACGAAATTCCAATCACCAACTTTCTCCTTCGATGCGAAACTATTTTGTTGACACCGCCCTACATAGAGAGAAACGATCGCCACGATAAAATAAGGGAAATCAGAGCTCGTACGGAAAGATATAGGTGTTCTTTCTTTCCGCGCGCTATACGAGATTGGAATAATAGATAATTGTGAAGGTGGTTCGATGAAACCTTTGCCACACACTTAAATGTGATGTGCAGAGTATCCATGTAGTTGTAGATGTAGAATAATGGTGTGAATGGGAAGGAAGATATTAAATGGTTATTATTATGCCTACTGACAAAGTACACGTAAGCGTGAGAACTGTGACTGTACAGAAAAAGTAAATTATAGTCTCAAAAATATTTTGTAGTGTACAACAAGCCAAGTTATGTAATTGGGAAAACAAGAAATACAGTTCCAAAATTCTGTTATTTAAGCATCCGTTAGAGAGGTGGATACTATAACACCAACAGAAAGGAGGGCTGGGGGATGCTTTACATTGTTGAAAGTGTGTGAGCGCTCGGATGTAAGGAGTTTATATAGTTTGAAACGGAAATGAGGGAATGAAAACAGACGAACCAAAGTGCATGGTAAAATGGTTATCACAATAATAGCTTCGAAGTATACTATCACACTTGAGTCCATGTAAACCAGTTTAGAATTGCATTAATTAAACGCTAGTGATGATACCACATTGCAGTCTATTCCACAATTAAAATTTCATGGATATAAGGGAGAACATGACACAAGAAAATTAATACAAGCTGACCTTTTCTCTCTTTCTTTCCAAGAATTAATCCCGACTTGCAGGGTCTGCAGTTTTGCTACATCTCCTCCATTTCTCCCTGTCGTTGACATCTTCTGGTCTTAAGTCAACAACGTGCGTGTCTCCCCTGACGTTGTCAGTCCATCTCTTTGTCGGTCTTCCTCGCAGTCTTGTTCCTCCTGGGTTGATGTGGAGCGCTGGTTTTGCGACTGAGTTTTGCTTCCTCATGACAGAAGCTGACATATTGCACCAGGTAACAAATATCACTTTTGTTTACAGAAAGTATTGGGACTAAAGAAGTTTAGAATAAATTTTAGCATTGACACCGATGCAACGATATGTTATCAAACCAAGAACAGGAAAAATATAAAGCATTAATTCCTTGTACACTTCATTGAATGCATTCTCCCAAAATCGTTAAATAGCATACGAAGAACACTTATTGTACAAGTACAGTCTATGAGAATACAACCCTTGTACCAGCAATCTGGCCCAGGTATGTGTAGCTATGTCATATACAAGAGGTGTAAGAAAAGTAATGAGATTGTTTTTTTTCTATCATAGTTTTACTTTTTTCAAACAAGAGTATTGTCCAGTCCGAAGTAGTTCCCTTCAGGAGGTGCAACCCGGTGGAGTCGTTTCCAGTATTGGTATCTGACTTGAAGAACTTCAATTGGTAGGTCCTTTAACATCTCTGTCACACTCTTTTGAATGTTCTTAGGTGCCCTAAAATGATGTCCTTTTGAGATATTTTTCAGTTTCGAGAAAAAAAGATGCAGATACACAGATGAGGTGAATATTGGGGCTATGGAACAACAGAAATGCCGTTTTAGGTCAAAACATCCGTAATGAATGTGACCACTTGAAGTGGAGTGTTGTCATAATGGAGCATCTACCTGCCTGTAATGTCCAGCCTGATTCGATTCATTCGTTTCCTGGGTTTTTAAAGGACATCTTTGTAAAATTCTTGCTTGACGTCTTTTTTGTGGAGGGAGACTCTCACAATCGCCCACATACGTTCGATGTTTTGTCTCTCTCTGAGCACAGTTTCTCTTCAGCGTGTTTTCGGCCGAAAACAGCTGAGAACACTGCACCTCTGTATGCATAAAATCCAAGTATCTCAAATAATTTTTCACTATGAGAGCGGGTGTTGTTACATTCCCGAGTGATTAGACTTTGGTTTCTGACACAGAAATAGTAATGCTTCATTTTTTTTACTTCCGAGTGGAACCAACAGTACACGTAAAGTGACGTGTGTGTTAGTAATTTCTGACCCTTAAAAGAAAGACTGTTAACGAATCGGTAAAACTTGCATTAAATGTTTAATAATCTTAAAGTTCAGAGAGACAATAAGTGAACTAGATTTAATTTTTTTTACTGTGAATAGTGAGCAGCTACTGTCTCATTTAACTATTTACTGCATTCTGCCTAAAATGTAGATCTAGGACAGCGTTTAATAAAAGCATAAATAACCTACATCCTGAATCGCGATACATACAGATAGTCCACTGCGCGAATAGTCTGCTTTGTCTTGAGCTACGGCTAATGCCCGTTTCTTGATATTCTGAGCTGTTTATCTTGCTGAGTGTCATAGGCTACCGAGAAACAATTAACCTGGAGCTAAAAGAATAGCTGTATGTAACCAACTTGGTTTATACTAAGTAAACAGGTTTTGAGTGCCTGTTGGAAGTAAATACTTGCTGGTCACATGGCATTTGCTGTTCGGGAACGCATTTATCTTAGTGGCAGTTCATCCGGCCAGTAGAGGGGTTGCCCTTTTTGTCTACGGTATAGAAGATGCAGCGAGACTTAGCAGCCACCTAAAAAGCTTTTACTTTCCCGAAACAGCGTACAAAATAATCGTTCAGTACTATTAGTGTGAGCATATTATAGTTCTCTGTTATGAGGACATATCATAGCAGTAAGGAATAATACAGATGTCTGTCGACAATGTGGTCCAGGATGTAGTGCTGATTGTACATAGTAAAGTTGGTACATTCTGAGGGTGTCAGGTGATAGAAAAAACAACTTTACTGAAAAGACACAGAACATAAATGAAGGAGGGAATGGATGTATCCACAGTGGAACGTTCGATATAATTAAATGAAAATAAACAACACTGGTTTGATTAGTTATAGTACTTCAAATCACTTCAGGATAAATGAGACATAGTCGAGCACAAATAAGGCGTGACGAGGATGCAGCCTGAGTGTACTTCATGCTGTGCCTCTGCTGTCTTCACTGCGCCTACCAACGGCGAGCTGTTTGGAGCCCCCTGAAAGGTGCCGGAGAATGGAGAACAAATAATGTTAAGTAATAAAACAAGAGTTATTTGTTTATCTGATTAGATGAATGTTTTTGGGATTGTTGTCAAGACAATTCCTTTTCAATTGCGATTAGAGTTAAGCACTGTAGGGAGTTATTTTGTAGCAAGTGGTTTCCCAAGCGGACTGTGACTTGTTTAAGTGTCGTTCGGAGAATTTAACGCTCGTGAAGTAGAGTTCGGACATTTAAAGGAAATACTAGAGTCTTTTTTAAAATGACAGAGCAGTATCCACTCCTCTTAGCAGAAATTCTAGAGGAGATTAAACAGTTAATTCCGAGATTAATAAGTTAAGTACTAGTGTATAAGACTGAATAACTAAGGCACACAGATGAGTAGTAGACAAGGTGAAAAATGCTAACCTTTTAGTATCTGAAGGCACTTTTAACCAGAATAAAATCAGTACTAACCGAAAACCTGATGGTGGTAATCGGAGTTGTGTGTCTTCCACTCCATGAAGTAGTACAGATAGTGTGCTGATAGTGGATCGAAGGAAATCTGAGAAGGATTATTGGGATTTTCACACACCTTTAGCAAAAGTAAGTTTGACTGTAGTGAGTGTGTTCGAGTACTGGAACTGAAACTGGTAATGAGAGACAGTAGTAACTATTTTCCTACAGTCGACCCTATTGGTTGTGTGCATCCCTTAATTTCTCTTAAAGCGTTTGCAGGTGTTCTTCCAGAGTGATGGGGTAATAATAGAAGAGTGATATTAAATTTAAATGTATTTTCAACTGCTCATCAATTTATTAAAGCTTTTAAAGCAAAGTATTTGTCATAGAGTATCCAACACATACTAAGACTAGAGTAGTTTGGCTCACAGAAATACAACGAGAGCTGGGGAGGCTATCGTAATTTTATGAACTACCGTTCAAATGAAGTGAACGAATTGCATCTCGTCGTAGAACTTGTTACTCGACTACCAGATGGTGTTAGAAAATGACTGGTAGAGGAGTGAGGGACTCAGGTCCAACCCCTCTTGGAAACATTAGGTCAGTTACATTGTTTGAACTGATGTAAAGAGGAAACGGTACAGGGCGACTTAATTGGGTGTCTGTAAAGTACATATTTAAGTATGGTTGGTTTCATGGCCGGCCAGTGCCAGGTTATACTCGCTGTGGAATTGCGGAAGTACCCGACTCTTCTGTTTAACAAGCGAAATTATCAGTTTAAAGTTCTACCGTTTGAATTGAATTGTGTGTATCAGAGTTCATTCAATTATTAGACCTTTCCTTAGGAGATTAATTATTAAGTAAAGTATTTGTTTATGTTGATGATGTATTAGTCGTATCTAGAGCATGGAAGAAATACACAGAAATGTTGATTAAGTTATTTAGCTCACTTATTTTCTCTCTGAACTTTAAGATTATCAAACATTTAGTGCAAGTTTTACCGATTCGTTAACAGTCTTTCTTTTAAGAGTCAGAAATTACTAACACACACGTCACTTTACGTGTAGTGTTGGTTCCACTCGGAAGCAAAAAAAAAAATGAAGCATTACTATTTCTGTGTCAGAAACCAAAGTCTAATCACTCGGGAATGCAACAACTCCCGCTCTAATAGTGAAAAATTATTTGAGATACTTGGATTTTATGCATACAGAGGTGCAGTGCTCTCAGCTGTCGAAACCAAAAGTAAGTATGAATCAGTAATTGCGAAAACACCATTAGTCCAAAAATGTAAATTTTTCAAAAGAACAAAAAACTACATATACTGGCTATATGGTGAAATGTAGGATGCGTCCATTCATATAAAAATCAGCTGTATCTGTTACGTAAATTTTAACAATAAAATAATGAACTGTAAATGAACCACGTTGCATGTACAATTTTCTTTAAATTTTATGAACTTAGGTGGTATCGGAGGCTGAACATTTTGGACTAACATTTTAATAACAACCTTTGTTTATCTTACAAAAAGTCAGTTTATTATATAAACTCAATATACAATATTACTTTTAGGATAGCTTCACAGCAATTGTTTATTTTTTACGAAGGGCATTGACAAAAAACTGTTAATGTATGTAGATAGTGTACGAAAAAACTACAGAAATAACAGTATAAATCATGACATTACAACTAACTTATTTTAACTGACAGAATAACCAGAAAACCATGGACGAACACTACGCAAAGCTTGTTGTACACGACAGATTTTTTTATGAATTATCTCGAGGAATGTCCACAGAGGCCACTGAGCTAGTTCCAGATAAAAGGCTTTGTACTCTTCAGGAGTATACAGCACTATTTGTCCTATGTCTTTCAGCTTTCTGACATTGATTGGAACTATGTTGTTATGTGTCATTTATGAAGGCAACTTTGGGTGTGGCTATAACGAGAGTCCCAATGAAAATCGGTATTTTCTGAGACCATCAATACGATACTAACACCCAAATTTCCCTATAAACTGTGATGGAAGATCATAAATGAAGGCATTGTGAATTTAACTGTGCTGTTCTGACCCATACAGCTCCCATAACTGTCATCAGACAAACAGTATCGCTCATAAAATTTGGCCCACGATTTGTTGTAAACCAGAATCCCTTCTGTGTTAACAAGCTATACTTGAATATTTTGATTTTTGGACCAAGTGACCATCTTTCCGACTTACCCCTACAAGGAATATATCCTGTCTTGTTTTTCCATCACCCGTTATGCGCAAGCAGACTTACGATGACATGCTAAAACTACATGACCAATCACAGGAAAACGCTGGAAGACAACTTTGAATCTGCCGGAATTACAAAGCATTAGTCTAACCACTGAGTTGTTCTTGCTTTATGCAGTGGACACATCAGAGAACACGTGATATTCAGAAACACATTTATTAATAACTGTCCTGATGTAATCAACCAAAAAAGCTCTTGACTTTGAAACAACAATGGTGTCGCAAGCGACGGATGGCATGCAAATAAGTCAGTCCTTTGCGGCATACAAGGTTCATGCAAGTTTGACACACAGTTTGTGGATCACTAAGAACTGCTATCGTAGCGTTCTCTGCTAGACCTGTCTGAATACTGAGCGGCTGAGGCTGGCAGGAGCGGCGCTTATATTCTCCTCCTGTAGAGCCCGCTGCTGTCGTGGTGCGGCCCTGATCATCGCACCATTGGCCGTCGTCGTTTCACCGCCTTCTCTTCTCTTGCGTTCTTCGTTCCGCCTCTTGTGCTTACGCCAGAACATTTTGCATCCTCCGTACTTCGATCTCCATCAGTTATTTTACTTCCCAAATAGCAAACCTCATTTACTACTTCAAGTGTCTCATTTTCTAATTTAATTTCGTCATTATCACCTGATTTAATTCGACTACATCCCATTTTCCTTGCTTTGCTCTTGTTGATGTTCATCTTATATCCTCCTTTCAAGACACTGTCCATTCCGTTCATTTGCTCTTCCAAGTACTATACTTCGTCTGTCAGAATCACTATCTCATCACCAACACTAAAAGTTTTTATTTCTTCTCCCTGGATTTTAGTTCCTATCCCAAATTTTTCTTTTCTTTCCTTTACTGCTTGCTCAATATACAGTTTGATAACACTGTGGATAGGCTACAACCCTCTCTCACTCCCTTCTCCACCACTGCTTCCCTTTGATGCCCCTCAACTGTAACTGCCATCTGCTTTCTGTAGAAATTCTAAATAGGTTTTCTCTCCCTGCATTTTACCCCAGCCACCTGTACAATTTGAAAGATTGTTTCCATCAACATTGTCAAAAGCTTTCTCTAAGTCTACAAATGCCATAAATCTAGGATTGCCTTTCCTTAACCTTCTTCTAAGATAAGTCTTAGGGTCTGTTTTGCCTCGCGTGTTCTTCCTACCTTGCTCCTGAATCCAAACTGACCTTCCTCAAGATCGGCTTCTGTAGAAGATTCGTGTTAGTATTTTGCAACCGTGACTTACTTTCACAATGTCACTACCTTCTTTCTTTGGAACTGGAATTATTATATTTCGCTTGAGGTCTAAGGGCATTTCGCCTGTCTCATACATCTTGCTCAGCAGATGAAAGAGTTTGCATGAGTGGCTCTCACAAGGCTATCAGTAGCTATAACGGAAAGTTATCTATTTCTGGGCCCTTGTTTCGACTTGAGTCTTTCACTGCCTTGTCAAATTATTCACGCAGTATCATGTCTCTCTTCTCATCTTCATCTACGTCCTCTTCCATTTTCATAAAACTGGCCTCAAGTACATCTCCCTTGTGTAGACCCTCTATATACTCCCTCCATCTTTCTGCTTTCTCTTCTTTGCTTAGGACTAGTTTCCCATCTGAGATCTTGATATTCGTACAGGTGGTTCTCTTTTCTCTAAAGGTCTCTTCATAATAATCTTTTAGGCAGTGTCCACCTTACCCATTTGTGATGTATACTTCTACACCCTACATTTGTCCTCTAGCCACTCCTGCTTAGCCATTTTGCGCTTCCTGTCGATCTCATTTTTTAGACATTTTTATTCCATTTTACCTAATTCAGTTATTGCATTTTTATATTTTCTCCTTTCATCGATTTAATTCAGTATCTCTTCTGCTACCCAAGGGTTTCCACAAGCCACCAGGAGTTTATCCACTCCATCCTCTGCTGCCTTCACTACTTCATCTGTCAAAGCTACCCATTCTTCTACTGTATTCCTTCCTCCAGTTCTTGTGAATCGTTCCAGAATGCTCCTTCTGAAACTCTATATCCTCTATTTCTTTCCGTTTATTTATATCCACATCCTTAAATTCATGCCTTTTTTGGAGTTACTCCAGTTTTAATCTGCAGTTCATATCCAAGGTCCACATCCGCCCCTGTGTATGCCTTACAATTTAAAACCTCGTTCCGAAATGTCTAGCCATTATATAATCAATCTGGAATCGTCCTGTGTCTCCTGGTGTCTTCCACATGTGCAGCATTCTTTCATGAGTGTTAAACGATGTCTTAGCGATGACGATGTTATGCTCTGTGCAGAACTGCACCAGATGGCTTCCTTTTTTATTCCTTTCCCACAGTCCATATTTACCTATAATTTTTCCTTCTCGTCCTTTTCCTACTGTCGAATTCCAGTCCCCCGTGACTATTGAATTTTCGTCTCCCTTCACTATCTGAATAATTTCTTTTATCTCATCATACATTTCTTCAATCTCTTCATTATCTGTGGAGTAGTTGGCATATAAACTTGTATTATTCTGGTGGGTGTGAGCTCTGTGTCTATTTTGGCTGCAATAATGCGTTCACTATGCTGTTCGAAGCAGCTTATCCAGGTTTCTAATTTTTTATTCATTATTAAACCTACTCCTGCATTACCCCTATTTGGTTTTGTATTTCTAACCCTGTATTCACATGACCAAAATGCCTTGCCCTCCTGCCACCAACTTCATTAACTACCACTACATCTAATTCTATCCTATCCATTTCTCTTTTTAAATTTTCTGACCTACTTGCATGATTAGGGGATCTGAAATTCCACACTCTGATCCGTGTTTCTCTTGATAATGGCGTCGTCCTGAGTAGTCCCCTCCCAGAGACTCGAATGGGGGACTATTTCACCTCCGAAATATTTTACCCAAGAAGACGCCATCATCATTTAGCTGTACAGTAAATCTGCATGCCCTCGGGAAAAATAACGACTGTAGTTTCCCCTTGTTTTCAGGCGTTCACAGTACCAGCATGGCAAAGCCGTTTTGACTAGTGTTACCAGGCCAGATCAGTCAGTAATCCAGACTGCTGCGCCTGCAACTACAGAAAAGGCTGCTGCCCCTATTCAGGAACCACACGTTTCTCTGGCCTCTCAACAGACATCCCCTCCTTCCTGATTGCACCCACAGTACAGCTATCTGTATCGCTGAGGCACACAAGCTTCCCCACCAACGGCAAGGTCCATGGTTCATGAGAGGGCCCATTTGGTTATGAGTATTTATTACTGTCACTGTCAAGTATTGTAACTGAAGTTGGTTTCAAATTTTCAGTTGTTTAAAGACTGAGTAACTAATCGTGACCATTACTAATAAAGCCCTTTTGGGTGCAAGATTACGGCAGCTTGAGTTTGCTTAAAATTCTGAATTTGTGATTATACAACTCTTTGGTTGTGATTACTGATGTCATTCTAGGGGAATAGGACTGCCTTGCGTAATTAGGTAATGTTTGTGTTAATGTGGTAATGTCAGTGTTAATAGGCATATTTTTGCATTTTGTATCCCAATGAAGATAACTGTAAATAGATTATATACCTACCTGTTTATTACTCGCGCTTCTCAGAAAATAAAAGTAAAAAAGAGAGAGACAGAGAGAGAAAACATAAATGCATTTCAAATATCAGCTCGATGACGCCATGTTCGTCTCTTGATGAAAACCAAGGATAGTTGATATGTAATATCTCATTGTACTAGCGATATGTGTGGCTACATGGTTCTTTCTTTTCTCACTGCAAACAACCAAAACAAAATTCAGTAACGAAGTGGGAAGAACACCTATGCAGTGCCCCAATTAAATACTCAGCCTTTCTTGGTTATTTTGTTAATCGTTAACAACTGTCTAATGCAGTAAACGTCTTTGATTACTGATATGTTATTAATACCATTGTTATTGTTATTCCTCACCTCACAACAGCTTTCCTATCACACGTTGCTGCTGATGCATGTAACAAATGGATCAGGATGAATGGAATGTGGGATGTTTCGTCACGGAGAATAAGCACATTTATCTCGGCGTCTTGTGTTCAGGGTAATACGAAACCCTCAATAAGAGAAGACGGCAATGGGATGCCGGTGATGCAGGCAATAACACCCAACTATTTCTGTCGAGTTAATACCATGACAACAGACAAACTGGGGTCTCGCTGTATTTTGATTATAACTCGTTAGCCTTCTTGCGACATCGTTTTAATACCACGTAGGAGCAGGCGTAATGTTTTGCTTTTTGAACACCGGGCAATAACACACAATGACAGTAGATGGAAGGATACAAAGAAACAATCAGACTCATGGGTGTGGATCCAGTTAATCATTAGAAGATTAAACAAGAGGGATACATTACGAAAGCAATGAATACACTGGTTGGTATACATTATTTTAATAGATTTGAAGATGAAAAAGCGGAGATCTGCACAGTGCCCGCATCTACACTGTAGTTTCTGTCTTAATAGGCATAATTTTTTGTTTCTTGTCGTCTGAATTTTCAAATGAATTGGTTATTACGTGGCACAGAATAATTAGTTAACTGTGTTTCTTATAGCTTCCATTCGCACCAACATTTTTCCACATTCGCGTGCAATTCATGAAATTCTACTTGTATGATCACAACAACACTGCACATAGATGCAATCGATTTCGAGGTGCAAAGTGTTTGTTATGTTACTTTCCATGACAGGTGGGAAAAGTTGAATTCCAAGGACTTTTTACTGTACTGAAATAATCTTTTGTCACAAAATAACAAGGTAAGTGTTTTATTCGTATATATTTTGTGGGAAATTGTAATCGCTATGGAAGATTATACACCTGAATGTTTGACACAGCTGGTAGGAGAAAACGCTGCATATTACCCAAACCCTGCACCTTCACTCCGTATCCTCCTATGACATGAGCATGGGATTCCCCTCGCATACCGCTACAGAGCTGTTCCTAGCACAGCTGAGATTTGGCATCATCGTCACAAACATTTGGCAACACTGTCACAGTGCAATCACTTCTGTGTATGGTAGTGAACTGACTCGCTAAATTCACTTGATATTCCCTTTCCATCTGAATGACTCGTGCGATATAATCCTCATGTAAATTAAGACAATGAGACAGAAAATTCAATTTTTTGGCTAAAGAAATGCTATTCTTCACGTAAGTGTGACAAGTTTTATTATCTTCCCCGATGCGTTATGAGGCTGAGCGATGAATACCATGATGAGAAAGGCGTGCTGGCAGCAGTGTGCCTGTAGCCCCGAGATACCGCCCCTGTCTCGTGTCACAACGGCTCAATGAGTCGTCAGCCCTAACTATGGTTGGGGCCAGCGTGTGTGAGCTTTTTTTCTGATTTATTTTATGGAGCTGCGAATTTCCAGAAAAAAGTCTGTAGCGAAATCGGAAGAAAACCTTTACACATCAAGTCCTCTTGGTAGCTCGACTCAGTAAGTTGTTTTAATGGTCATATACCTCGGCTTTCTGGCTTCCAAGCTGCTTCACAATACAAGCATCTCTGAAGAAATTCGAATATACTGTCAACAATACGAATTTCAGTATTGTTCTTCACTGAAGACTCACATGCGAGGATGATAAGTATGAAGGAAATGAACCTCTTGATGACTATAGGGCCTCTATGCTAAATTTCCACAGTAGCAATTAGGTACTCTCTGCAGACATGTGCTAACAGTGGCTCTAGCAAGCTACTTTTTCTCTGAGTAGCTTCAAATATGGGCAATTTTGTCACCTTAAATCCAATTGAATATTTTAAATATCACATTTGAACAGTGTTCACTTCTCCAATAATTAATGTATGGAACTCAAAACAAGCAATTGCCTGAATAGCTATAGAGCAGGTTGAGAAAGGTATTGACATAATGTTTCGCATCCATTTATCATAGGGAATCAAAGAAAGAAACCATACACATTACATTGCATTCACTCTCTGTGCCTTGACTAACATATATGAATCCGTGACAAAAATAAATTATTTGAAGAATCTCCTGTGAAAGAAAAAAGAACAGGATGTGACATATTATAGTGCACTGGATCAGAAACATTGAAATTAATTTTGTGCTACATTGATGAATTGCATACTAGTGTAATGAAATACTCATCAAATATAAAGGGTTTCCATTACTATCGAGTGTGAAATATAAATTGTAGACAGATTTTATGGGTCACCACTCAACAACATTAAAGCATTTTACATCATCGAGAGTGAGGAGTGGAGCAGACATTGTCAGCAGAAGGCGACGCAGTGCAGTGTCTCAGCTCCGGTCGGTAGGCAGGAAACGGGTCCCAGAGAACTCAGACGCATGCGGTTTTCAGAGGCAGTTGGTCGGCCAAGAAATATCTCACTGAAATATTGTTGAACCAAACTATTATTACCAATGTGACAGAAAACGAAATCTATTGTAGATTCGCTTGAATTACACTCATATCTTCAGCACAGAGAGGGAAGGGGCGATAAAAATTTTGTTGACGTGTGCTTTCGGTTGCCAGAGTTGGTATTAGCTAGTCTCGCAGCTTACCTCAAGACTATGGTTGCAGTCTAGAGTGATGTACTCAGACTGCAGTCAAGACTTCCTTCGGGAAGTGCCACAGCTTATAATATTGCCAGATTGAGCATATTGCCGGACACAGAATTCTCAGGGAAGCATGACTGTATTGTCCACCTTACGTGAAAGACTTGGCGGTCAATTATTTTGTCTAAGACTGTATCTGAAACACATATTGCACACTGAAGTCCCAAAAGAATTAAAAAACAAAATTAGTTTGTGAGAGAGAGGAACGTTAACTATAGCATTCAAAGTATTCATAGTATTGTTTACGTGTGTGTAAACGCCTTCCAATGCCCACTCAAGGAAGACAAAGATACACAGTCTAGCTTCAGTATTATAAATACGCCTCAGTTTGTGGATTAACTCAGGCTTAGGTTGATATAATCATTTTGAATATTTAGCAGTACTGTACCCATTCTCTTCCTTTTCCTACTGTCGAATTCCAGTCACCCATTACTATTAAATTTTCGTCTCCCTTCACTACCTGAATAATTTCTTTTATCTTATCATACATTTCATCAATTTCTTCATCATCTGCAGAGCTAGTTGGTCATCTAAACTTGTACTACTGTAGTAGGCATGGGCTTCATGTCTATCTTGGCCACAACAATGCGTTCACTATGCTGTTTGTAGTAGCTTACAAGCACTCCTATTTTTTAATTCATTATTAAACCTACTCCTGCATTTACCCCTATTTGATTTTGTATTTATAACCCTGTAGTTACGTGACCAGAAGTCTTGTTCCTCCTGCCACCGAACTTCACTAATTCCCACTATATCTTACTTTAACCTATCCATTTCCCTTTTTAAATTTTCTAACCTACCTGCCCGATTAAGGGATCTGACATTCCACGCTCCGATCCGTAGAACGCCAGTTTTCTTTCTCCTGATAACGACATCCTCCTGAGTAGTCCCCGCCCGGAGATCCAAATGGGGGACTATTTTACCTCCGGAATATTTTACCCAAGAGGACGCCATCATCATTTAATCATACAGTAAAGCTGCATGCCCTTGGGAAAAATTACAGCTGTAGTTTCCCCTTGCTTTCAGCCGTTCGCAGTACCAGCACAGCAAGGCCGTTTTGGTTAGTGTTACAAGGCCAGATCAGTCAACCATCCAGACTGTTGCCCCTGCAACTACTGAAATGGCTGCTGCCCCTCTTCAGGAACCACACATTTGTCTGGCCTCTTTAACAAATACCCCTTAGTTGTGGTTGCACCTACGGTACGGCTATCTGTGTCGTTGAGGCACGCAAGCCTCCCCACCAACGGCAAGGTCACCATCTGCTCTTCTTCTACATCCATACTCCGCAAGTCACCTGACAGTGTGTGGCGGAGGGTACCCTGAGTACCTCTATCAGTTCTCCCTTCTATTCCAGTCTCGTATTGTTCGTGGAAAGGTCCATGGTTCATAGGGGGGTACGAGGACTTAGTGATAGTATATTGTTAGGGCATCCAGGTTTGACCAAAGACATTTGTGTGGCTGCAGATGCGTTGAGATTTGAAATGGATTGTCAGGTGATCAAGGAAACGGTAAATGACGGAAGAACAGTGACATTAGCATTTGCCAGTCGTATGTTAACCAGCTGTGAGTGGAATTACTCAGTTACTAAAAGGATACTTCAGCAGTAGCAACTGCTATAAAAATGTTTAGTTATATGTCGTATGGGAGAAAGATTGGATTTCATACTGTACAAAGACCATTGTTATTTTTAAGGAGAAGGAAACTTTTGCACAGTCGTTTGATGCGATGGTTTCTTTTGCATAAGGAGTATGATTTGGGAATACGATATGTTATAGAAAAGGACAATTGTGCGCCAGATGCACTATCTCGCCTGTCTGTAGAATGGGAAGCGAATGGAGTTGTGAACTAGGGAAGGAGTTCAGTTTCCAAACTTCGTCATTTAGACTATGAGAAAGAGTAAGAGGCTTAACTAAAAAATCTTAGTAGAGACCACAGAAGGGGAAGTGGATTTGCTGTAATGACGTTTTATTCGTTAGCAACGTACCACAACCCTTAACAGGAAGAGTCACAGTACCAACTTAATCTGTCACAGAGTTTATGGGTATTATGGTATAAACAAGTGTATTGCACACTTGCACAACTGTTATTTTGCATGCAAAGGGTAAGAGTAGGATAGCTAGGAAGGAGTAGAGAACTTATGAGGTATGACAATAAACAAAGATTAAGAATCAGAAAGATACAGTGCAGCCTGTTGCAGTAGTACCCAAGAGTATGTGCGAGATATTTAAGCAGTTGATATTCTAGGACTATTGTCAAGAGATGTTGGTGGAGAGATTTTTGCTGTGCACGTGTTAGTCCAAATTTGTGAAATTGTGTCAAGTGAAGGTGGCGACCAGTAATACGATTATGCATATCCTGGAGAGTCGTATTTCCCTATCGTAGGGACACCATCGCGACTGTCGTCAGACAATGAAGTGCAATTTGTGTCTTACGAATTTCAAGATTTCTTGAAACAGAACAAAGTACAAGAGTTGTTAATAGCCAAACGTCACCCAAATCGAATCCTTGAGCGAGCATTATCCACTTAATTGAGAGGCATTTGACTTGGCCTAAATTTATTCGAGAATTTGAGAGGGTACTGAAAGGTAAATCTCCTAATACTATTGTCGTGGCGCCTAGAGAGGTAACAGAAAGCAAGATACAAATGCATCGTCTTTTTGACAAGATTAAATATCCACCTATAATACCTAGCTTTCGATATAAAATTATTAAGTTTGTGGATACCGATTTAAAGAAGAGTGCTGAAACCAGACAATGAAGATTTGGAAGGGAAGGGAAAGAAACGCTTACATGATAGGAGATTTAGTGCTATGAAAAGGATTTATAAAAGCAACAAATTAAATAACAATATGAAAAACTGTTTCTACCTGTTTGAATGACCATTTATTGTTAAAAGTATCCTCATGCTACGGCAGTAGTGCTGAAAGAGGTTAAAAATGATAAGGAAGTAGGGAAACGTAATGTTCACCATATTACGAAGTACTTGGTGGCTAATGTTGCTGAAAGTAATGGTAAACATAATTTTGTGGGAAAGACGGTGTAGAGAAGGACTTGTACCTTACGTTGTGGTAAGAATGTAGGTACGAGTGTGGGTGGAGTAGAAAGGTTGTCAACAGAACTGAATTTATATTGCTAAATCAAGTAGCGAAGAACAGAATTATAACAGCGGTAAGATTATTGTGACATGATGAGAACATCTAACTCGTACATGTATATTGAGAAGTGAGAATGAACGAAAACTAAAGAAAGAAAAGAAGAAAAATACAAAAAAATTCAGTCAGAAGGCAGACAGCCTCAGGATTATCAGAAGTATTAAGATAGAGTGAAGTTTGAGGGAGATATAAACTAGTGGTTATGGTATAGTACAATGTGTTGTTCGATATGTTGTAAAATTATTGCAACTAGAGGACTGGGCGTTTGGACGGGCCTCACTACACCTTTGGCAGGGCAGTTTTTGCTCGGGCGGCAACGATTTTCTCCATGTCGGGAGCCGTAGTTGCTACGAATCGCCGCTCAACCCCACTGCCGAGAAAATGCAAATTTATGTTGTTGTACGAATGTAGACCTGTTCCTTTAGTCGAGTACATGGTTCTACGTCGGTTTAGATCGTAATAAGGGCAGCCTTCTAATCCGAGATCCGGAGGTGGGAATTAGAGCTCAAGTAAAGGCAGAAAGACTATGCTACGCGCATGTATAGCTGCAGCTCTTAGGGGTCTTTAGATTAAAGAAAAGTCATTAAAACGGTACCAACGAAAATAATTGTAGCGCCAGAAATTGACTTACAAAAGCGTTTGGTAGCTAGCCTCTGGTGCTGTGAATTAATACTTCGAGGTGCCGAACGACATTGGTGAAGGTTCTGTGTATGTGGTTATCGATAAAATATTTCGTATGATGATATTGGTAAACATTGCGGTTCTTGACCGATGTTAGCGTTTCGCGAAACGCAGTGTATGCTGAGAGATAACATAGTGGGGAATTTGAACGTAAATGTCCTTGGTTCCCAAGCTTAACAATGTGTCAGCCCTAATAAGTTTTAGAAGACGAAAGAACAGTGATTGATGATACCTCGACTAAGAGGTGTTTTATTTTTTTAAATGGGATTCTGTATGGAGAAGTAAGAGTACACTCGTCAGAATCCTTCGTCAAGCAACACGCAATTCCTCGCTTTAGATTAGTAAAGCTATGGCTATTTATTGAAAATAAAACAAACCCATGTTCTGAACCAGAAATTTGGAAATTTGGATCCCTACCTACTCACACCTTAACCCTAGAATGAACCCATTAATGACTGGAACGTCACAATATGTCAATGTAGTATTATTGTGAAATGTTACTACGTAGCTAAGGAAGAAAGAGTTATACAAAATATAGCTAAGATCCTTTTTATAACAACACAAAACAGAGTTTTTTAATTTTTCTCGAAATCTGGCTAATAACCTTCACCTGCGACTAATTATATTCATGAACGTCAGCGACGTCATAGCTATTTGGTACTGTCGTTCGAAATAGAGTTCTAAAAGATTATTTTATCGAAGAGTCACGACGACAGAAACACTATATATCAATAATGAAAGTAGTTTCTTTAGGTATCATAAAAAATTGTAGTAATGGCCACAAGAAAATAGTATTAATATTTTTGAAAGAAAGGAACAACAGGAAAGACACATTTTTAGTTATATGTGCGAGGAATACGACCGTAGCAGTAATCACTGAGCTTGTCGCTGGTATTGTTAAAACTGTGTTGGATAGAAGGACCATCTCTGTTCTAAGGTGCCGCACTTGTTTCATTCAAAGAAATAAACTGAAGTTAAGCACAGAAAAAAGTATAAGATATTCTTGTGAGAGGAGGAATAACCTAGAACTTCAAGGTAATTATTTCTATGTACGACTCATAAGGAAGCGAAAGCAGTCGTTCTATTTAATTATTAATAAAATTAGAGCTGTAGCAAACACTACTGTGGTGGGTTCACGAAAGCTCTGATTATCTATGTAAATAAACTACGTGAATAATTAAGCGGAAAGTTACGTTAACAAATTAGTGGATGAAAATATATTTATTTTTCTGTAATATACGACACCCACTGGATAGGGTTATCCTATTGCGTTTTTATGAGCGTATAAAACAAATTTACATTTGGTTTCACCACCTGAGGACACTGCAGCACTATCAACATAAAGCCAAAGTATCTAAAATAATTTGTAACTATTAAAAGTGGCTGTTGAAGTATCATCGAGTGATTAGATACTGGTATTGACACGTCCCCTTAGAACAATTATACAAGACTGTGCTTAAACTGACACACAATATTTTTTTTAGCGCAACGCAATCTGACTTTCAGTAATCCCCACAAGAGAAAGGCCCTGACTAACATTAACCTATATGTTTCACAAATCACTTACCTCACAAAAATCTTCGTTACTCGAACTAATGCAATACAGCGAGCGCCACTACTGCCACCTAACTAAAAGATTCAAACTACAGAAGTCACTAACTACTGATAGGCACAGTTAGCAAATGAAAGATTTTAATAGAGAACAAACAATGTATTTACCTTAATAGCCATAATATATATATATCAGTTCATGACACCAATTCTTACAAATTTCAAATCTCCGCCATCTCTCTCCCCACGTCCACCACTGCTAGCGGCTCATCTACAACTGCGCAACGTTACCAGCTGCTAACAGCCTACTGTCCAACACTACAATGGCGAGTATTACAACAATGCCAACCAGGCACAGACTGCATACAGCACAGCCAGTGATTTTCATACAGAGGTGGTGTTACAAATAAAAAAACCTAAACAGCCTACTTACATAGCCCCCACACTCCCCACAAAAAATTTTACAAATTGTTTTGGGGAGTGGCCAATGCAGATTTGAAAAAGTTTTTCATAGTTATAATTACAATAACAAAGAAATCAAATACACACACTTATTGATACAATTTTGGTCAAAAGCTAAAATTTTCTCACAGTCCATAAAGACAGTCCTGATCATTCATCACAGTAAAATTACAGATTTTTTGGTTTCTCAGAGTCAGAGCAGTAAAAGAAAATGCACACGGAAGTAGTGGATTTCCATGCAGTCTTGAAGTAGTGTTGTCCTTCCAACAAAAAGACAGTGCTGACTCTTGACATGCAGACAGGTAATGGGCCACAACAGAGCAAACCCACAGCAGAGTCAGTCGAAATTGAAGAATATTGGTAGGTATGTCATCAAAGAGCAGACCCACTGTAGTCCTGGTACGGATTATGTTATTGGTGGGCCACCAGAGGTGCAGACCCACTGCAGTTCTTTTAGAAATAATGGTATTGGTGAGTCATCAAAGGTGTAGACCCACTGTAGTCCTTGTAGAGACTGTGCAGGTGCACAATCACCATTGAAGAGTTTTGCCGATATTAAATAGCAAGTCCATAACCCATCACTTGTGTACTCACAAAGTTTTTGGAATATCCTTAGAACCAGCAATGCTGTTAACCAGTCGATTGCTGAATTGTTAGCACACGTGCAAACACTATCAGTCCCTACTTCTCACAAATTGTCCATATACTATGTCCAACAAAAACGTGTGCAGTGAAATGTAACTTACAAGTTACTTAATTTGATGAACTGGTGTCAATTACAATTTCATAACATAAGAATACAATAACAAAGGTACACAATACATCATTAAAGAACATAACAATACAGAGAACATTTGTAGTAATAGGGGCTTTACAAAAGAATAGAAATAAACATATACATCAGTGTTACAGGAATTATGACATAAGTAAATACATAAAAGATCAGAATAACATTTGAAACTTCAACTTCACACATGAGCATTAGAACAAAACAGAATAAATAATGTGTAAACATCTTTACGAAGTAAATAACATGTTATTAATACAAATTATATTTGAGGATAACAGTATTCCTCATCATAGTGAATGTAGCTTAGTATTAGAAGAGAAAAAATTCTATGAAACAGTACACAGAGACAGGATGAAAATAAATACACAAGGGTACACAAACACATAGTGGGATAACACAAAAGGAAAAGACAGGGTTTGTTTTCAGTGTAACATTTGGTACTGCAGTCCACCCAAAACTTCATTCCATAGATCTTTTGTCTTATTTCAACATTTGTTTCCACCAAAAAAATCCTATCCAAGCATGCTTTCTGCATTTATATGTTCACATATATCTTTCAAAAATAGTTTTTCTCCACTGTACACTACTTTTTTGGCAAAACCATTTTCTTATAGCTTCTCAATGCTTTTCTTCCAATTCATCATAGTTAGTTTCTTATATAGTCTACCCCCTCTTAAGCTAACTTAAACCTACTGAGCTCAGATGCTAAACTAAGGGACGACGCAATGCAGCAGCACAAAACAATTAACACAAACAACAAGGACAAGAAATGGAAATTGGCAAAGCAGTTGCAATATTATAACTAATATAAGGCACTGTGCAACAAACAAGAAAAATAAATACATAGTTAAACTGGCTTAACAGAGTAATACAATGTGAAATGCAGTAGCACTATGCCTGGTACACAGCAGCAGCAAATGCAATAACTTATACCTAAACATGACAAAGCTCAAGCAGAAAAAATATTACAGTAAAAATGACCATATTTAATACCTACATCACATCTTACACTAGGGTGATGCATCACGAGAACTTACTCTAGCAGACAAGTTACCAAATTGTAAAAAAAAATTATTTATACATTTCCTGTGAAGGGAAATGTCTATTTATGTTCCCTCGTTTTCTTTGAAGTAGATCATATTTTTTTTACTGGATCTGTAGACACAAAATAACTATGTTAGTACATCTATTAAATTTTATTTTAACCAATGCTGCAGTGCAGCTAGAAACTAGATATTAAACAAAATAGGCAAAGCAAGGCGTGAAACGTCATTCGCTAGCCAGAAGGCATTTCATAATGCAGTAAGCAATCTTCCATCTAGGAAGACAATAGACATGAAACGTTTCTCATCATTTCATTTCAGTAAATATTATAAATTAAGAACTCTACAGTGTAATCATGTTTTCAAGTTTGAGGGTGTCGTATTTACGATGCTTTCTACAAAGGAATGTCAATAGCGAGGATAATGGCCTCTTTTTTTTTTCTCTCCACCCGTGCCTCTGACAGGCACACACTAACGGCTTTTTTCAAGGTGTCTGTCGTGCAGCTAGGTGCCCACGACGCATAACGTGCAGGTGGTCCCTTAACTTTCTTACCCAAATATTTACGAGAGCAGTTTCTGCTACAGTGACAGTCTCATATAAAAATATTTCACATGTCAAGAATTTGTGTTGCAAATTTGTAGAAATAAAATCCTTTAAATATAATAGTGTCCAAAAAATTTTCGCCAGCATAGTGATACATTCAAGCATATACACACATTTCATAACTCTTAAAGTACGATTCTCTGTTTCCCACATCCTTTTTCACAAACCAGAGTCCCTAACCACTACTCATTATTCCTTACCTTATTACACATATACAAATTCGTCGACACTTCTACAATATTTTATCATAACAGATACGTAGCATAACCAAATAACTCTTATAGCATGTCAAGAATTTGTGTTGCAAATTTGTAGAAATAAAATCCTTTAAATATAATAGTGTCCAAAAAATTTTCGCCAGCATAGTGATACATTCAAGCATATACACACATTTCATAACTCTTAAAGTACGATTCTCTGTTTCCCACATCCTTTTTCACAAACCAGAGTCCCTAACCACTACTCATTATTCCTTACCTTATTACACATATACAAATTCGTCGACACTTCTACAATATTTTATCATAACAGATACGTAGCATAACCAAATAACTCTTATAGCATCAGCTTAAACATACCTCAGCAGCATAATTCACATCGTCGTCGTAATAATAACATCATAACACCTCAGTCAAATCTCAAAAACGTCATAGCTTTCATCAATAATTTCAAAACCTAAAAACAATTCTCTGCTCATGTCAAAAGTGTCATCTACCTCAAACATACTTTAAAAATCATGATTCCATACCAAATACGTCATTCAAAGCTCTCATAGTACCACAATGGTTCCAAAAAAATATGATCATTTCACAAAGTACAGACAAAATACAATTTCATAAGTGTGAAGTTATCCAACCGTGTAATTGTATCAACATGTGTCACTGACGTAGTAAAAAAAATGTTTGTCTCTCATTTAAATGATCAGATAGCTGTGTAATTTATGTGTTAGAGAAATATGGTACCGATGTGTAAAGTTGTATAAGCAAATAGCATATTAGCTAGGGCTCCTTGTGCTTGCCATACACATGGTACACAAAGTAAGCGTGTACCCCCCTGAGGATTAATGTAATTATACCCTCAGGTGTTACAGATTACTGCAATGGAATGAAATGTATCACAGGAAACCTTTGTATCATTGTACCTCAAATACTTTTAAAAATAAATATTTTAAGTACAAAATTAATCACTCAAATACGTGTACTGTAGCGCTAAACTGTGCATCTTGTTGTAAGATAATCTCTGTGGAAGTGTCGTAGTTATCGTCCTCCGTAAGCAAAAGTTCTGCTGAAGTCAATGTACTTCCCTCGTAATAAACGAAGTGAATTGCTTTGCGTATAGATATCTTAGTTATTACGCTTATTGCCGTGATGAAGGAAGTGCTGTGCTGTAACGTATTGTTGTGCTACGGAAAAGGCTGCCTCATTGTAGCTATACCACAAAATTTACTACTAAAACATGTTTTACTTTCCAGAATAATTCAGAAAAACTGTGCAGATATAAAACAGGTACACCGCAAAAGCAACATTGTAAATTGTCACTCATTAGTAGCGTCGTGATAAAATCGTGTAGTTGTCACATAAACTAACCACTGTGTCATTTGGTATCTCACAGAAAGTACTTTAAATCCAGAATGTATTTTCAAGTAAACCAAAATGTTGCATTAAAATCTCATTAGCAGTATATGTTCTAAGTATGTAAGCCTTATAGTCGTTGCGTAATCGTGCAACTAACAAGCAAGAATGTACACACACAATAACACTGTGTCGTCTGTTCACAGTAACAATGCATTCGTAATTTCTGTTTAAATATGTTCCCTAGGTTATAGACTGGATATTTAACTTCAAACATTGTTGCATGTTAACAGTTTCTAAGTCTGACAAAGTATACTAGAAATGTGAAGTAAAAAGTTCTATTTCAAAGACTAAGTTCAACAGCAGATTATCATTCAATAAACGGTTTTACATGTGAAATGTGGTGTAAACCTTTGCTCTTCCTAGTACGCAGGCTGTCAACTGAAAAGCAATTATCATGTTTCATACGTCGGTAAGGAAATCTTTTCTCAAGGTTAGGGTCTCTGTTATTTTTCTCTGAGCCAGCAGGCGCACGTGGCTGCCTGCAGTGTGAGTCATTGTCTGTCTCTTTGTTGGCGCGCGCCGTTATTGGGATTAGGAGACCAACTTCTACAAGTTCACCTTGCCGAGAGGGCCCAGCTCTGTTTGAATCCGCCAGTTCTGATGAAATTCCGATCTGTCGTTATGATTATATCGTCTGTCGTCATGTCGGTAGTTCCTGTAGTTTCTTTCTTGTCGGTTAAGTGGTGGAGAATTTCTCCCTGAATTATCACTGCACGATGGACTGTTGCGTCTTAAGTTATTCTGTCTCCCGTGATAATAATAGTTCTGGTTGCCAAATTGTCTGTTTCTATGATTGTCTCTGTGATAGTCATTACCGCGGAGAGGCGGCCTTTACCTGTAATTATCACTACTCTGCCAACGGTTGTCATACAGGTGGTGTCTGTTTTGGTCACGATTTGCGTTGTAAGAATAGCCTTCTCGTGTATTATTTCTGTCATCGCGGAATTGTGACAGATGTGACCTGTAATTGTCGTGCTCCTGTTTTCGCGTTCTGCGATTGTCAATGTCAATTTCCAGTTCCTGTAACAGTCCCTGGAAACCTTCAATTTCGTCTTTGCAACGTCCTGCCAAAATAATATGTCGTAAATTTTCAGGTAATTTAGTTAAGCAAACGCGGATGAGTTCTGAGGGGCTGTATGGGTTTGACAGGTACTGATTCTTGTACAACATGTCTTCAAAATATTTCACAAGACTGGAAAATTCAGATTGTTCGAAACGTTTCATCATTATGATGCTATGTTTTACTCGGTCATGTGTAGCTTGAGACCAATACGCTGAGAGGAAGGCATGATAAAATTCTCCTTCACTGTGACAATCGTGAATGACTGATCGCATTCTTACAGCTGGTTCATTCTCCAAGTAGCCACACATAAATTCTAATCTGTGCTCTAATGACAAGCTGGGAGGAAAACAATGAGAGAATGGATGGAGCCACGCTTGTGGATGAATGTCGTTGTCAGAATTCTTAAATGTTTTGAATTTACGTGTAGTAATGAACAGCTTATAGTCAAAATCATCGTGTCGGCGAGTCGCATATCGGTCATTGTTACGTCGTGCCGGCGGTTCCATCTCAAAATTTGGTGCACCTTGCCAATTTCTTTCATAATTTCCGAAATGCCCTGTGTTGTTATTTTGTGGCTTTTCCGTATTTCTTAGTCCCTCTTCTCGTGTTGGAGCGCGAGTGTCCTCTGAATTATGTAATTTTTGTATTACTTGCGTCAACTGATCTTGTACTTCCCGGATTTCTCTTTTGCACGGTGTAATGATTTGATTTTGATTTTGTTTGAATTTTCTAATTTGTTCATGCTCTTCTGTGTCAGTGAAGGCTACGGGTCTTGTGTCATTCAGATCGTCATCTACCTTTGTAGATAAGTTAGTGAACTGATGCGAAAGTTCAGCTACTTTCTCCGATAGTGAACACATTTCCTCAGTGTGTTTTTCTGAACCAAGTTTCAGCGTGTCCATTTGTGTTGAAATGGAATCTACTGTGTCCTTTAAGTTTTCCTGAGTTCTTGCAAGTTGCGTAACCGAATCGATGGATGCAACTGAGTCCATTTTAGCTTGCAAGGTGGCGTGATTTTCACGAACTTTAGTTTGAAGTTCTTTTATGACTGCTTCGTGATTCTGTAATGCATTTACATGCCACGAAAAAATTGGTTGAAAATGCTCACAAATTTGTGTTTTTACGTCATTACAGATTTTTTGACATTTCGATTCAATGTTATGTAACTCAGTAGTTAAATCTTCACGTGTTTGTTCAAGTGTGGTGTCTAACTTCCGAAAATTTTGTTCCATTGTGTGTAACGTTTGAAGCGTTTGCTGTGTTTGTGTGTGATTTTGTTCCAAGGTGTCTAACTTTTGAAGATTTTCTTCCATTGTGTCTAACTTTTGAAGAGTTGGTTCCATTGTGTCTAACTGTTGCTGTGTTTGTCTCTGATTGTATTTCATTTGTTGCATTAATTGCAATAATAATGTATTAGTGTCTGGAATCTGTTCCTCCATGCTTTTCGGCAGTGCATTTGCACCGGCAACAATCACATTTTGACAAGCAGAAAATGTGTCTTGACTTATTTGAGAAAACGGTGAGGACGCAAAACCTGAATTTACAGTATTTGCAAGATTGTGTCCTGTCATTTCGGATTCCTGATGCGAGCTGTTGCCGACCGATCGATCGATAATGCTTCCCTGTTCACTAATTGTTTCACTGCCTACACCATTATTTGCAGCCCGCTCCATCTCCCTATGCACTATTACCAAATTACTACTTTGAACATTAGTTAATTCATTACATGGTGGCGATAACACACTGTTTTCGTCTTCACTGTCATTTCTCAGTTTACTTTGGAGCCTAGTATTACGTTTTCACATGCCATTATTGTCACAATATTTCGCACGATAACATAGAAAATCACAATTTGAAGAGCGAAAATAAGAGAACACATTAACATAGCACTGAAAATAATATCTAGTTAATTGCAAGCGTAGGCTGCGAAATACTTGGTGCAAATCTACATGCATGCCACAACTGTTTTACTGTACAACAATGAAAGACTGCAACTACAAAGGAAATTCTCTCTATGATTACGCGCCAGCAATAAACAAAAACTACACTAATTACACAAAATACAAGAAAAAAATCAGAAGATTCCAGTGAGGTATCATCGGCTAAGGGTCGACATATGAAACGTCCCCTTAGAACAATCATACAAGACCGTGCTTAAACTGACACACAATATTTTTTTAGCGCAACGCAATCTGACTTTCAGTAATCCCTACAAGTGAATGGCCCTGACTAACATTAACCTATATGTTTCACAAATCACTTACCTCACAAAAATCTTCGTTACTCGAACTAATGCAATACAGCGAGTGCCACTACTGCCAGCTAACTAAAAGATTCAAACTATGGAAGGCACTAACTACTGATAGGCACAGTTAGCATATGAAAGATTTCAATAGAGAACAAACAATGTATTTACCTTAATAGTCATAATATATATATATATCACTTCATGACACCAATTCTTACAAATTTCAAAACTCCGCCATCTCTCTCCCCACATCCACCACTGCTGGCGGCTCACCTCCAACTGTGCAACCCTCACAAAAATCTTCGTTACTCGAACTAATGCAATACAGCGAGTGCCACTACTGCCAGCTAACTAAAAGATTCAAACTATGGAAGGCACTAACTACTGATAGGCACAGTTAGCATATGAAAGATTTCAATAGAGAACAAACAATGTATTTACCTTAATAGTCATAATATATATATATATCACTTCATGACACCAATTCTTACAAATTTCAAAACTCCGCCATCTCTCTCCCCACATCCACCACTGCTGGCGGCTCACCTCCAACTGCGCAACGTTACCAGCTGCTAACAGCCAACTGTCCAACGCTACAATGGCGAGTATTACAACAATGCCAACCAGGCACAGACTGCACACAGCACAGCCAGTGATTTTCATACAGAGGTGGTGTTACAAATAAAAAAACCTAAACAGCCTACTTACAGTATTAACTGAGAAATAGTAATTCTCAGCTTTTTTCCTTTTTTTAATTTTTTTTCCCTTCTGAGTGGAAAGAACAGCACACTTGAAGCGAAGTTCGTATTGGAATGGTACATAAAAGAAAGACGCCTGATGAGTCGTTAAATTTGTAATAATCATTAAGTTCAGAGAAGATGATAAATAAACTACATAGGTATTTTTCTGTGAATAAACAGCAGCTACTGGCTCGTAGGAGTACACTGTTGTATTCTGTAAAACGTACTCTTGGGACAGAGGTTAATAAAAGCGTAAATAACCTAGATCCTGAATCGTGATATATGTAGATAGTCCACTGCAGGAATATTCTGTTACTGTGTCTTGAGCTTGTGCTAATCCCTGTTTCGTGATATTCCGCGCTGTGTGTGCTGTTCAGTGGTATCGACTACTGCGGTACAATTATCTGGGGCTAACAGAATAGCTAAGGTAATACGCTCGTCCTCTGCTAAATAAAAAAGCTTTGAGTGATTGTTAGGAGTAAACACTGTACAATCACACGGCTAGTGGTGTTCGTAAGCGCATTTACCTTAGTGGCCAGTCCATTTGGACCAAAAGGGGGGTTTTCTCCTTTGCCTGTGGTAACAGATTCACAGAGACCTAGTAGCCATCTAACAGGGTATTTCTTTTTCCAAGGCAGTTTCCAAAATGATCCGTCAATAACTGCAGTGAGAAGATAGTAATGTTGCCCACTATCACATCAAATCACCCTGATAAGATACAGAACGAAGAGGTGGTTTTATCGACGCCTTTATGACACAACCTGAGGCCATTTTGTGTCGATTCTCAGAGTAGGGACATGTGAAATATTTTCCTTTCCACCGGTTAGGAAACCACGTGGTTGCAGCTCTGCATGTCGCGATTCTGACGCCCATCGCAGACGCATCAATAGACGGGGTGAAATTTGGGTAAGATGGGGTGTGTCACCCTCACTATCGTGTGGCGCATCCACGGTGGCACAGAGCAGAACTGTGGTGACTCTTTGGTGCCAACGTGACATCATTAATCCAACTGACAGCTCACTGGAACGTCTGTGCTGTTGCCTTCTTTCATCGCTTGTCAACACTTTGCTGTTTCAAAATGGTTCAAATACCTCTAAGCACTATGGGACTTAACATTTGATGTCATCAGTGCCCTAGACTTAGAACTACGTAAATCTAACTAACCTAAGGAAATCACAGATATCCATGCCCGAGGCAGGAATCGAAACTGCGACCGCAGCAGCAGCGCGGCTCCAGACTGAAGCACCTATAACCGCACGGCCACAGCGGCTGACTGACAAACTCCTATTGCGGTAAAGTTATATTAACGAATAATGGTTCTACAATAAAGCTGGTATTAGTCGAATGTGCATTTATCGAAAAGAACTCAAATCATTGTCTTAACCCTCGCAATACGAAGGATAAACAGGGGCGGGGGCACTTTATGCCCACCATTTGGAAATATTGTTATCAAGTCATTTAAACTAAATTTTAAAATTTTGAAAAAAAAAGTTTACTGTTTTAGCGAATCATTCTTCCAGATCCCATATTTTAATTCTTCAGTTACAGTTAGCACAAAAATTTAAGGGTTAAGTGTAGAAGTTACTTCCCTGATGAGTGTTGTACTCATTATTTCCAGGTTCAGGACTTCACTTACACATCAACATCTCTTTAACTAGTAAGTTTCAGTAAAATTTGAATTTGCGTTTCTTAAATATTGTTTTCCTTGGACGTAAAGTACTCCGACGTCCCGTTGGTACTACACGTTAGTCTAGGTGTGGTGTTATTGGTAAGAGTAGGATAAGAGACATTCTCAGGTTGCGATCTCTACTTACACATCATTATGTCTTCAAAAACTATGTTGCTTACATAGGACAAAAATAAATAACGAATTATATATTTTTTTCATTATGTTTGAGGATGGGCATTAAGGGGAGTCTTACTGCCCTATCTCGACAATGTTAAATTGGGTATATAAATGTCCCGTTTTCTCAGGAACTGTTGAGTATATAAATGTAGTGTTTTTATCACATGTTCTCCCATGTTTTGTGACTGTTTTGCTCTACAATCACTTTAAAATAACAACTGGAAAAAAGTTATAATTTTTTCCATAAACGTATAATTTTTTGGTGTAAATTTTCACAATTTTAATTTCTTGAATTTTAACTAGTACAGTAAATACTACTGAAGTAGAGCTACAACATCATTGCACTATTTATGTTATGTGGTACATAATTCATTGATGTAGATTCAGAAGTTTCTGAGAAAAAGGGGCTTTTATACTGAAAAGTGTCATGTTGAGAAAATTACGTTTAAAGATAAAATTTTAATATACAGCCAACTGATACGTAAAAAATATGTTAGAATCCTCCAGGATGGTAGTCCCCATCTCCTCCTTCATCTTCCTCACCCAGTGCTGTCGCCCTTCTCTTGGATCTGGCTTCTTTTGACACATTGTTTGTAGCAATCTCTGCCTTCATGATTCGCATTTGGTCCAAGTCCATGACACATTTGGTGGTGTTGTAACCTTTATGAATGCCAAGATATTCCAAAACCTGTAGTCTTCCAGAATAGCCATCAGTAAAAGTAAGAACAGCATCCAAAACACCAAGTTCAAAGACTGACCTTCCAACAAACACATTTGTTGATATCCTTGACCATACAACGTTGTTAAATGATTCATTCGCATTTTGTGTTTTGCCCTTGAGACATTTCTTCAGCAGCTCTGGTTGGGCAAGATCCTGAAACACACGTTTCACGGCAAGCGTAACAGCATTTGTTATAGTAATTTTGTGTGAGAAAATGTCTACTTTATCCTCCTCTTTTGCCTCCAAGTATTTACACCATTCAGTGGAACACAAGTTCTGTATTGGTTCAGCATCTGTAGACAGCTTGTGAAAATAAATTGCCCAAACAGTTCTGTTCATACCATCTAAATTAGATCTGTTACCTCTAATAGCCATACCATATTATTGTGTGATCTGATCAATTTGTTTATCAGTCAGTCGACGTCTTCTACTTAGACCATCAGATAACTTGGTACTTCCCACCACAGGGTTTACTCTCCACCACTGCCTTATACGAACGTGAGTCTCCATCCCCAAGAAAACTCATGTAGCTAACAGCACGGTCATGCTGGGAACGTTGGGACATTTTCACTGCAGAAGCAACCTCCATCCTTTCACTACCTCCTTCATAGTTTCTCTGACAATTAATTTCATGCTTAGTTTGCTTTTCAGTGCTCTTGCCTGGTTGCCTACAACCCTGACAGTACATGGTCAACACCTCAACATCCAACACTTCCCATTGTCGATGCTGATAATAGATGCTCACGAATTCTTTGACTGGAAACCTCTTTTTTGCCAGGATACGTCGAATGATATTGCTATGTCAGAACTACAATTCTCTGCTACAGCCTGCTCTGCTGCTCTGCTGCTGTAGTCATTGACTACATAGCACACGCCTTGACACTATTTCTTACTATAGAGTTGTATTTGATAGATTTTGTAGAGGGACTAGGGAGGTTCAGCAAACCACAAAAAAAACCTTACCAGCGTAAAGGCCTTTTCCTATGCATCTAACAAGGGGAGGCCACGACGTTTGGAACGCAGATTTACTGCAAACTTCGTACACTCGTAGTACTCCATGAGGACAACAAAATGTGAAAGCAGTAGCGCGTAGTTCCCAAGCGTTATTGATAAAATCTTAAGATAATTTCGGGCGTCGAATATATATTTATGCGTGGCCATTTTAACCATGAAGTGGCTGCAGCCGAGTGGTGCCGGCACGGTAGCTCAGCGTCTGGCTTTAGCTGTCGCAGCGGTCGCACGCTCCTCAAGTTTGCTCCGTCAACGTTCAGTGTTTACGCCAGTGTTTTCGTGTTTCGTGATCGTTTATTGGCGTTTTGCACGTGAATTAAGCGTTATCTACTGAGCATTTGGTCTTCGTTCGTGTCGTCTTTCTACGTAGTGCCGTTGGGATTTCGGAGTGGTCCGAGATTTCTCGCTGCAGAACACCATGGCAAACTCCGTGAGAAAAAAACACCGTGATTTTCGCCTTCGACAAGTACACCCGTCGAGTACAGCCCTGTGCACCTGAAATACACGACTGGATTACCGAGGTAATCTGTTGATACCATGCACCTAGACTCTGATGAATACTGCATTTTTGTAAAGTTTAACGACTCCGTGAGCGTAGACCGCTTTCTGGAAAAATTTGGTTATGAAACGGAATTTATACACCGTGATGGTACTAAAAGTACTGTATAACTCCGGAATTCCGAGTCTGTAGTTAGGAATGTTAGGGTTTTTAATATTCCCATAGAAGCAGACAACTCGAAAATTAAAGACGTCCTTTGAAAGTATAGGTTTGAGAGGCAAATAATCAACGAAAGGTGGGCCTCGCATTTCAAGCTGCAGTGCTTTAACAGCATTCGCTCCGTGGAAATGGAAGTGAAGGCAAACATTCCCTACCACATCTTTGTTGACGGGCGCAAGGCGCATGTTATGTACTCAGGGCAAACATTTACATGTCATGTATGTAACGAGTCTGGTCACCTCCGTCAGGACTGCCCTCGCCGTGTTTTTGTGCTGACAAATAACCTTACGCAACGCCGGAAATTAACACTCAACGATTTGTTGCCAGCCAGTAATACAACAGAGCCGGTGGCTGTCGTGTATCCTGTTACTACCTCTGACTTTCCGTCTTTAAAACCTGAATTAACTGCTGAAATTCCGTCCCGTGACAGCGAGATTCCCACTAAAAAGCGTCCTCTAGAGGACACTGAAAACAATGTTGATGACGACTCTTCCTGTGAAACACCCGTTGCCGGGAAGCCGAAGCCCATTACTGAAGATCTGTTGGAAGTGGAAAAAGGAGATGGAATGCAGGTCGATGTATCTCTCACTTATACCGCCACGAACAGATAGTGATACAGCTGGTAGTGACCTTTCACGGAAATGTGACCCTGAGCCTGAGGTCACAGCTTCAATAACCGCATGAACTGCTTAGCCCATACAGTGTGAACAGTACGAGGAAGTACCAAGTAAACAACCTGCTGACTCCGAAGCGCAACGCCGCGCCGAAGGAGGGAATAAACAAGCACCACCGCCTCGCCAGCAAGACAACACAACAGACACCACGCCGGAACCAAATATTGACGACTCGCAAGCCACCGCCGTTGCCCCATACAGCCACCGCCGGCGGCAGCGACCGACACCGGGTCTTGCTGTCACGCGTCATCAAGCGAAGGCCACACCAGAGAAGGAAGACATCAAGAAAAAGAATATTAAATATGAAGTCATCAGGGCCCACACTGACGAGGAGAAAGAGAAGGGCCACAGTGACTCATAGCCATGCATTGTCAGGATCTCAGGATACTTTCCTTCTCAAACTCTTTGTTTAAAAGCAGTGCAATTTTTTCTAGGAAGTTAGTACATGTAATGGGCACACAGCTTGTAAACATCGTGATTTGTAGAGAAGAGCGTTGCCGTTATAATCATACCGATCCTCATCCCAAATAGCTTCTTCCAGTATGTCTGTGATGCAAGCTTATAGCATTAATACTATTAACATTAATAAAATGCAGTCACCCTTGAAATTGGCAGCACTAAAAGAATTCTTGTACCAGTATGGGACAGATATCGCGTTGCTACAAGAAGATGCGACAACGGAATTTCAGATCCCAGGCTTTTTTGAAATTGTTAATGTTTCTACGGAAGCCAATATCGGTACAGCCAGTCTTATAAGGGAAGGCATTCCAGTGACTGAAATCGAACGACCAGAATCAGGAAGAGCAATAGGCATAACAATTTTCGATGTGACAGTGCTTAACCGTTACGCCCCATCAGGAAATTCCCACAAATTGGATCGTGCGAAGTTTTTTCAAGATCAACTGATTTATTTATTGAGGAAAAATCCGTGTTCTCTTATACTAGGTGGAGCTTTTAACTGTGTTTTAAACCAGAAAGATCAACAACTCAATTTCAACTACTCGCCACAGTTAAAAACGTTAGTAAGTGATCTACACCTTAAGGATGTGTGGGAACTTCAGCACCCGACGTCAGTCGGGTTCACTTATATAACCAGCCACCCCCGCAGCAGACTAGATAGAATTTACGTGTCACCAAATTTGCAAAATTATTTATTAAACGTTGAAACTATTCCAGTGTATTTTAGCGCTCACAGTACACTTTTAACTTGCTTTAATTTAAGCGTACAGCCAACCCGTCGATTCAGAGGACAATGGAATTTAAATATCTCTGTTTTAACTGCCGAAGAACTGGAACAGGAAATAAGAGTAGCGTGGACTATGTGCCCCCGCACAGTAGACAAGCACCCAACAGTCATTGACTGGTGGACTAGGAGGGCGAAACCAAGGCTGCGGAAGGTTGTCATGCAGTATAGTGCAGCGAGGCACAGGGAGTTGACGAATGCAATGGAGTTTTATTATAAAGTTTTAAGAGACTTATATCAACAGGTCCATGATGACGTAATTCGTCTGAATGATATCAAAAAAATAAAAGCCAAGTTATTAAGCATTAAACGGTAACAGATGGAGGGACTAAACGTTAAATCGAAAGCCACATCAGTCGTAGCAGATGAAACAGTTTCTCTGTATCACTTGGTGCGGCATGCTAAAACCAGACGTCAAACTTTTATTGATGAAGTCCAGACGCATACCGGTACGAGGCTCACATGCCAGAAAGAAATACTGGACGAAGTCCACAGGTACTATGAAATCTTATATGGCACTACCACACTAGAAGATGCAGCTCTCGAGGACTTTCTCACTATTTTAGGTCCACAATTGTCGGAAACAGACAACGCTGACATCCTGTCACCTGTTACTAAACATGAAGTGCATGAGGCAGTGCGTAACTCACCCCCCAAAAAATCTCCGGGACTTGATGGCCTCCCTGTGGAGTTTTATGCCCGCTACTGGTCTATAATTGGGGACAAGATCACTTCCATGGCAAATGAGGTCCTGAACGGAAAAACGATCCCTGCAGAGTTTAAGGAAAGTAAAATAGTACCGATTCCTAAGAGTAAAGGCAAAACCAACTTAAACAATTTTCGGCCTCTTTCGCTACTAAATTCCAACAAAATATTGAGTCATCATCAATCTTGTTCTCCCACCAGAACGATATTCGAAAGTCTATCTGCATACAGAGACGTCATTGCAATTACCTCAGTGACGAGTATAAAATGTGCTTTAATCTTTATAGATTTCAACAAAGCTTTTGACCGCGTTAGCCATAGATACCTCTTTGCGACGCTGTCAAGAATGGCTTTACACCCGCAGATTGTGAACATGCTAAGGAATATTGCAACAGGTATAAATGCGAAAATAGCAATCAATGGCCAAACTTCTAAACCCATACAGATAAGGCGAGGGGTTCCACAGGGCAGTCCCTTATCTATGTTTTTATTTTCCGTATCTTTAGAGCCCTTCCTCCGCACTGTCCAAGCAAGATTAACAGGCATAACATTGAGTGGTGAGAAAACTGTCATACGAGCTTATGATGATGACGTGGGCGTCGTAGTGAGGAATAAGGATGAGACAGTTACACTGGGAAGAGAAATCCAAAGGTATTGTCTAGCGTCGGGAGCGACAACAAATGAAAACAAAAGTAAAATATTGAATCTACGGGGCCTAGATCACCTACGACTGGCATGGGCAAAACAAGACAACAAACATAAATCTTTGGGAATAACCTTAATGGCATGTCCGATGAGGATGGCTGCTTTTAACTGTTCGGAAACTAGGAGGAAAGTTCATGGTACTGTAATGGAGAACATCCATCGAACTATGGACCTGGTACAAAAAGTCAGATTCATCAACTCCCGCGTTTTGTCTAAATCGTATTTCACTGCGCAGGTATTTCCAATCCCTAAGCTAGTAGCGAAAAGGATCATGTCCACTGTTACTAATTATTTATAGCGAGGAGACATATTCAGGGTTGTTGCGACTACCGTTATACTGGATGTCAGAAACGAGGGCCTCGGTTTGATGGATATTCCCAATAAAGCGTCTGCTGTGTTCCTCAAACGGACTTTCCATATACTCAGAGAACTTCCACAATGTATAACCGCAAAGCTCTTTGAGGCTGTGACACACCATAGCTTGCAAGCACCGATTGATGTGCGAAGGATTAATGCCCGTCTTCAGTATGTGAGGAACTTTTTCCTCGAAGGAAGTTATCTTAGTGACGAAATCAGAAGCAACACATGTATCACAGCGGGCGACATCATACTTGAAAGGAAGTTAAATGAGGGCAGAAACAAAATTGAAACGAAAGTCCCAAATTGTGTGTCAGCAGCTCGATGTCGTGCGGTAGCGTTCTCGCTTCCCGTGTCCGGATTCCCGTGTCCGATTCCCGGCGGGTTCAGAAATTTTCTCTGTCTCGTGATGACTGGGTGTTGTGTGATGTCCTTAGGTTAGTTAGGTTTAAGTAGTTCTAAGTTCTAGGGGACTGATTACCGTAGATGTTAAGTCCCATAGTGCTCAGACCCATTTGAACCATTTTGAACCCAAATTGTGACTGGAAAGCTGTATGGCCGAACGTCAACTATGCCGGGCTATCTACAGACGCTGTTTCTGCATGGTACAAAACAGTTAACAATGTCATCAGCACCAACGAGAGACTATATGGGATCGTTTAAACCAGACACGCCTTTGTGGAAAATGCAATCTGGTGGATACACTCATCCACAGAGTCACCCGGCATAACTGGAATTGGATCAGGCAACAAATCGCCTTTCCCACCAGATCCTCTACGGAATATAAAACGCCATCGCTCCTCCTGAGACCAGACATGACATACTTTCCGAAATTAAAAGCCAACGCCATTAGCTGGTTACTGGGAAAATATGTTAGTTATGTCATCCACAAACTTGGGCCGGACAACGAGATAGAATTCCGCGTTTACATGAAGTGTGAATATGCAAAAATCAACACGTATCGCAACCACAAGAAGCACTACGGCAACATGCTGAATATAATTTTTGAAAGAATGGGTGTTGGTTAAATATGTGGAACCCCTACAACACCTCGAACGAGAACGATCAGAAGAAAATTAAAAGTCACTTGGTTTCTTATTTTTGTTTACTATTACCTTACTTCCGGAACTTCTATGTTACAAGAAAAGTATTTTTTTCAAAACATTTTGTTCCGAATTACTCGTTTTTGACTTCCAAAGTATTTGTGTGATTCAAGAAGAATTGTTAAGTTTTTATCAGTGATCAGATTCTACTCAGAGAAGAGGTTTCTTTGTCTTTCTTACATCGGAGAATGGGAGTTTTGTGTTAAGATTTCTGCACACTTAGTGCTATGACCCAACAGGGGACATGAAAAAAGGGGTGCGAGGGGTTTGGGCCTCGACGCACTGGCAGTGCCGTGAAGAGACCCGAGTGCTAGTGCGGCGTGTACCACGCCCTGACCATCATAAAAATAAAAAAAGGAAAAAATAAATAAAAAATAAATAAATGTGGTTAAAAATATTGGATTGTTGGGGAAAAAGGATAGATAGAGCGTCAGCAAAATAAATAAATAAATAAAATGGATAAGACAAAAGAAGCGGGTTCTATAAGGTCGTTAGCTAGCCTTTATAATAAAAAAAACTGAGCGAGCAGATGAAAAAACAAACTAAACGGGTGTCATCGGTCGTCCGCCCTGAACAAATTCAGCGAATAATACGGAACAATTTTTTTTTTTTTTTAAGTGTTTGGTGTTCAAACCGCTGGATCGCTGGATCGAGTTCCCGTTCGTCATTTTTTTTTTTCATTTTCAACACAGTCATTTTCTTTACTATTTGTATTACAATTGATGTAATGGGAAAAAATACGTGTAATCGGATGAACTTTTATTAAATTTACAATGTTATTTGGCAATCTACAAATTTTTATAATCACAAATAATGTAACATTCTTAACTATCGACTAGCAAACGACCAAACGCATAAAGTGATACTGAAAATGTATGCTTGTCCGTGTCTTCAAAACTGTTGGTATTTAATCGAAAGAGAACGAGAAATTGCTTCTCGGAAAACGATATTAAAATACACTCGATACTGTATAGCCAATCATCAGCGCCGATTTTTAATGAAATACTGCGTCAGGCATAGTTTGCTTCCAAACTATCGCCTGAAAGATAGGTTTTTGAAAATTTTAACGAAGTTTGTTTTTCCATGGAAAACGACAAAGGACCTTGCATATGCGGAAACATGGCATTTATTCTATGCAGCTGGTGCCGTTTAACTTTATGTTTGCCATGTTTTTACGAAAAATACCATCCTGCAACTTGTACTAGTAATGTCGAAAGCGACGATTAATTGTACGTCTTTCGAAAGCCGTCTGTGCCGATCAAAACTTGGAGGTAACAAATCGCTTCAAGCTCCTTCTAGGTATAAGGGTTTTTCTCAAATCACGGACAAGCATACATTTTCAGTATCACTTTATGCGTTTGTTCGATTACTAATCGATAGTTATGAATATTACATTATTTATGATAATAAAAATTAGTAGACTGAAAATAAATAAAAGTTCATCCGATTACACGTATTTTCCCCATTACATCAATTGTAATATACATAATAAAGAAAATATCTGTCTTGAAAATAAAAAAAAAAGCTGACGAACGGAACTCGATCGAGCGATCCAGCGGCTTGAACGCCAAACACTTTTTTTTTTTAAAGAAGAAAAAGAACACTTTGTTCTATATTGTTCATAGAATTTGTTCATGGTGGACGGCCGATGACACCCATGCAGTTTGTTCGTTCTTCTGTTCGCTCAGTCTTTTTATAGTAAAGGACAGCTAACGCTCTGACCGAACACGCTGAGCTACCTTGCTGGCACCGCTCGGGCGCTGCCGCTTCATGGTTAAAATTGCCACGCATAAATATATATATTCGACGCCCGAAATTATCTTAAGATTTTCTCAGTAACGCTTGAGAAGTACGCGCTACTGCTTACACATTTTGTTGTCCTCGTGGAATACTAAGAGTGTACGAAGTTTGAAGTAAATCCGCGTTCCAAACGTCGTGGCCTCCCCTTGTAAGTCCATAGAAGTGTCTTAGATTAGTGTCAAAAAGTCCATTCTTTATACTTACTGTTGTGGTTGGCAGGAGAGCTAACCCGTATACCTAAAGGAGGCCGAAATGCACGCGTTTAACTCACGCAGGCTGGCGTGAGGTCTGGAACATGACAAGGGAATTAGAATTGAGAAAAACGGACGTAGCTGGTGGAATACTTAACTTTAATCCATTAATGACGAACGTCGCTCTTTATGGTACATGATTCACAATATCAAAAGTACGGATACTGGTGCCTTGCTAGGTCGTAGCAAATAACGTAGCTGAAGGCTATGCTAATTATCGTCTCGGCAAATGAGAGCGTAGAAGTCAGTGAACCATAGCCAGCAAAGTCGGCTGTACAACTGGGGCGAGTGCTAGGAAGTCTCTCTAGACCTGCCGTGTGGCGGCACTCGGTCTGCAATCACTGATAGTGGCGACACGCGGGTCCGACGTATACTACCGGACCGCGGCCGATTTAAAGGCTACAACCTAGCAAGTGTGGTGTCTGGCGGTGACACCACACTTATTTCTGAGGTCTTGAAAGTCTTTTCGCTTTTAAAGTCCAAACACATTATTTGTAAAGTGCACACCAGACCATTGCGTTGAGATAGCTTTTCAGGAATTTCAATTTGCCCTCCGCATATATAACAACACACTGTTTCACACAATGCTGAAATAAGTATATGGAGATTAATAATGATATAACAGTTTGTTTCACTGTCTGAAGCTGCGTTGTATTTTACATCATTACCCAGCAGTTTTTTCTTGGAAGCACTCGGAGGAGTAGAAGGACTGTCACTATTTACAACCAAATTGTCATGCCCTTCGGCTCTAACCATTCTTTTTACTGCTGCTATATTTGTTCTGTAGTATCTGTTTCCTTTGTTTTGTATTTTTCAAACACTCCTTTTCGTTTAGTCATGACGAAAACTGTCACAAGAAACACAGAAACCAAAACGCGGCTAGTGGGTAACTGTTGTTGTCAAACACAAACAAATGTACAGTTCAAAGAGTTTACTGCGAAGTACCGCCAGTGTAGGCAACTTATGAAACTGACAGTTCCCTACAAAATAAAAGAAACCACAGCCTTCTAAACTATATAGTTCCAGAGAAAAATGCCAATACGATGGAAAGCAAAATTCTCGGAAATGTCATTGCATGATAATTTTCAAATATTTATTTAAAATAGTAAGTAATTGAATACTTCAATAAAACGAACACCAAATTAAGCTTAAACATCTATGTTTTCATAATTTGCATAAAAGTAAAAATGTCAAAATTTGTCATTTTTGGCGCTATGAGGCCCCCTTAAGTACACCCCACGCCCCACCCTTGATAATGCACGCTATGAAAATGCATTGGTATTAATAAAGCTAAGTTTCTCAATAAATGAGTATTGTCATTTGGTCGGTAGCCAGTTGAAAGTGAAAGTTGTGAGCATGTAATTTTTTTCGTCTTATTACCAAAGATATGTTTCTACATTGTTAGAAATGTAGAAGTGAGTTCGTTGTGTTGATGAGGCAGAGAAAGCAGCAAAAGAGATTTATTTAATCTATTGCAGCGTCATTCATAAATATTTTCAGAGTACCCACATGTGATAAAATGTTTTCCTTATCAGTTTGTATGAGAGGAGCATAGCAAGTTCACTGTTAAATTCTACCCTACACCATAGGTTTACATAGGCAGAATAGGGGCAGAAATAGATAAGATATTACAGCAGCTTGTCATTGAACCTACTGTTAGTACTTACAGTAATCCGTTTTTAGATGTCCGAAACCAAAGAGTCAGAATTCTATTGTCCACTGACATGAGATATGTTATTGGCAGATTGGGTTGCATCTGCCATGACCAAAATATACGTCATCTTTACGTTTGCCCCTCGTCATCAATCAGACAAATTACTGTTTGGACTTACTGTGAGTTTGGCTACGTTCATTAGAGGTTAGAAAGATTTAAGAAAGAGTGTAACAACGCATCTCTATTATATCTTGAAAGCAGAAAACGCACATTGATCTACAGAATTCAATTTAATCTCTGCTCACTGACAATGCATCTTTAAGTTTGATAGTTGTCTTTGTCTCATGTATGCAGCGTCATAGCACAGTTCAGTGTGTGATGTTTGGTGCACAGAACTCAAGCGACACATCTATGTTCAGCAGTAACTAATTCAGTGTAATTATTCCAGCCAAGCTTTTATGGTCTAAATTTTCTGTTTGAAGTAGTTTTGTTATACTGTGATAACAGGGATCTTGCTAAAACTGACTGAAGTTGAACTGGTTGGGAATGCATCATAACAACTGAAAAATTGTGCAGGATTGATCTGTCAGTTCTTGTTTGGCCAAATTGTTGTAAACACTTTATGAACTTGAATACTTTAGCTACTCCATGTCTTTGCGCACATATGGGACAAAATTCTCCATGGAGTTGGGATGCCTAGGTGCAAACTGAATTCAGTGGTGTGAAACAGGTTCTTCATGAGGCTCCTCTCCTAACATAACTTGATTTGAGTAAGGATTTTTCTCTCTCTTTGAACAGTTGTAGAACTGTCCTTACTGCTGAGCTGTTTGCAGTATTTGAAGTTTGATGATTTTATGTGTCATCTAACTACTGCTTTGCGAGCTGAATGCTCACAATATGTGAATCTTACTATTCAATTACTGAACTGGAAGATTGTGTCACAAAGGACTTTGTCAATTTCGTTGTTATCTGGTCGATTAAGTGGCCAAAGTATCCATACACAACAGAGCATTATAATTTTTCATGAGTTAAATCAGGTGGGTCCTATAACTGATTTGATTTCAGTGTTACTAAAATTCTTGTAAAAAGAAAATATTATTGCCAATATCGTTTGAGGTTGGTGTCTAGGGGTGAAAAATGACAGTAAGGGTAATCATTGTGAGAATCGATTAGTTTTCTTTTATTTGTAGACAATTTTTTAATTTTTTTCATGGTCACTTGCCAGTATTGCTAAGGCATGCGACAAGGATCCTTCCTGGAAGGAAGTGAAATTGAAGTGGATGGATCGCTTCACTACTGTGCTTTGGCAATACTAGGTTGTTGAAAGTGACAGTTTCTTTATGATATAGGATATCGGCAATTTGTATAGGGTTGATTTTATATCATCTTCGTAATACATGCTTCTTTGTTGAAATAGGGGAGGGACTCTGTAAGCCAGATTTCTGTCAATCTTGTTAGAGAGGTGCCTACTATACTATCATAGTAGGAGGAGAGGTGATACACCTACGTGGCGTGTCCTGGGTCGCGGATAGGAAAGTCCTCACCGGATTACCGGCGGACTTGAGTGAAAGAAATTAGCTTTCGTGGACCAAACACACCCTATGCAGTTAACAACCATAGTTGTAAATTGGAGCTTGCTCCAACTAAGGTTGACAACCTTCGAAAGTCAAAAATGGAAAGATCTTTTAGGAAAAAAAATCCACCGTCCTGCTCAAAAAGGCTGGAAAAGGCTACATTAGATTCGGTGGGTAGCCAACTAGAAGAGAGCAACAAATCGGAGCGTTTGCAACCATCAAAATGCACACTTAAACACAAGAAGAATATTGAACATAAGCAGATAAATTATAAGCCACACATAACATAAACTCAACTCACTACTTCAGATCGGAAAACTCAAGAAGCTCATAGATGAACTAAATAAATAAAAAATTTTAGTAACAGGGATCCAAGAAATGAGAAACACCACAGAGGACCCATTCGAATCACAAGCAACAGAATTTATAACCGGAAACCAGGACCGAGGGCAATGAAACAATGTCCTCAGTTTGGAACAGGGTTTTTAGTAAACATAAAAATAATAGATTCAGTAACGGATTTCCAAACAGTATCACCAAGAATTGTGAATCTAAGCTTTAAAACAATTAATAAAACAATAATAAATGTTCATTCACCATCAAATGAAAAAAATTGTCTAACAAAAACAAAGGAAGACGTAGATAAATTTTGGGACCTTCTAGAACAAACTGTGAACAGAGTAAATAAAAAGAATGTAAAAATTTTATTGGGAGATTTCAATGCTTAGTTGGGAAAAGAAAGTAAATATAAAGATATAATTGGAAAATGGAGTCCACATAAATTTACGAACAAAAACGGTCAAAGACTTATAGAACTCTGCAGAGAACACAACCTTATATATAAATCAACGTACTTTAAGAGGAAGCCAAGTAAACTTAAAACATGGAAACATCCAAACTGGAGGAAGGGGGAGTGGCAGTTATACCATGTCTGTACGGACAAAAATTTTCATAAGGAGATCCACAATGTTAAACTACTGAGAGGAGTAGACACAGGCTTAGACCATTATATAGTTAAAATTAAAGTCAAATACACTCTGTCAAAGAAGAGGATCGGAAAAAGTAATAAAATAAAAAAGGAGGTTTGACCCACATCAGCTATTGAAAAATAATAAACACCAACAAATAACATGAACCATCAAATTAACAGATGATCTAGAACTACTAGTGCCTAATCTTAAAAAAGAAGCAGAGAATCTAGCTCCCTTCAACCCACAAATGAAACATGCATGGTGGAGATCAGAATGTGACCAATTCCATGAAGATAGACACCAAGCATGGTTAAAGTATCAAACACATAAAAGTGAAGAAAATGCATCAAGCTAAAAAATGAAAGAAAAAGTACACACAAAATATTTGGAGAATCAAGAGAGGATTCAATAAATATATTATAAACTCTATAGAAGGTAATTATCATGAAACCAACTTCAGGAACTACTGTAAAATCTTTGGGAAACAGCTACAACAATATGAGGCCCCTACACTAATGCTGAAGGATGAAGATGGAAGAATGACACACAGTAACAAGGAAAATGCAGAAATCATGGGAACAGCATTTAACAAACTCCTGAATTGCGAGGAACCCAAAGAACCCTTACAAATCAACATAAATACCTCAATAAAAACCAAACCTAACAAACTAGACCCTACAACTTTCGAAGATGTAGAAAAAATTCTTAAACAGCAAAAACATTATAAGGCATGTGGAGAAGATCAGGTTTTTGTTGAAAGGTGGAAATATGCAAGTGACACAGTCAAGACCTCCTTACACAAGGCTGTAACAAATATTTGGGTAACAGAACGATTCCCAGAACATTGGACCACAGCCATCATCCACCCTCTACACAAAAAGGGAGATAAGAACAACCCACAACTACAGAGGAATCTCTCTCCTAGATTGCACATACGAAATTCTATCCAAGATCCTATATGACAGAATCAAGGAGCAATTAGAACAGGAGTTCGGGGAATAGCAGGGAGGTTTCAGACCATAGAGAAGCTGTGCAGAGCAGTTAATTAGTTTAAAACTGATTATCACGTACTACAAGAAACGAAACAAACCTCTGGCAATAACATTTGTAGATTTTAAGAAGGCATATGACTGTCTCCACAGACCTTCAGCACTAAAAATTTTAAGAAATCTAGGTCTCCATCCAAAACTAATTAAAATAATACAACTCACTCTAACCAACACCAAATCAAAAGTGAAGTTTAGAGGAGAAATTTCGGAACCATTCCTCATAAAAACAGGCTTAAGACAAAGTGACTGCCTATCACCATTACTGTTCAACTGTGCACTGGAATACACAATGAGAGAATGGTACAAGGACAATCCAAAGATGATAAGAATAGGAAGTGGAAAAGACGATATTAGCTTAAACTGCTTGGGATTCGCTGATGATCTTACTCTCCTAGCTAAAACCACTCAAGAAGCCAGGCAACAAGTGAAATCACTACAACAAATAGCAGAGAAAGTAGGCCTTAGAATATCATTTGAAAAAACGGAGATTATGCTAACTGATCCATCACTTTCAAACAGAATTACAATAGGAGAACAGGAAATCAGAATTGTTGATAAATTTAAATATTTAGGCGAAATAATGACATATAATCTAAATGAGACGCCATCATGGCAGAATAGAATAAAAAAACTGAACTACGCAAATTACCTTAGCAAAAGTACATACAACAAAAAACAGCCTATCTATAGATGCAAATTTAAAACATTATAAAACAGTTACACAACCAGAAATAACGTATGCACCTGAAACTATATTCAAAACAACTAACACAGCAGAAATTGACAGAATACTAAAAATAGAAAGAAGAATAATTAGGACATGTATAAATAAACAGTATAAAATAAATGGACATTGGAGAATAGCATCAAATGAAACAGTATATACGAAAATAGAACCAGTCATGAGTACGATCAGGAAGAAACGCATCTCGTTCTTTGGACATCTAATGAGAACTCCAGAAAACAGAATTAGTAAAAAAAATAATACAAAACTTGAGGAATAGCAAGAGTGACATTAAATGGAGCACAGAAATTGAGGAAGATATAAAAGAACTCCAAATTACAGTAGATGACCTAAAAAACAAGACAGAGAAAATTAGAGTACTGCTAGACCCACAAACAAGACTGCAAACGAAAATAAATAAAAGGAGTACAGGAAGTGTGGTCTCTTATGAAGAAAGAAAGAATATATAAAGAAAATATCTGAAAGCATGAAAAAATATTGGGCAGACAGAAGAGCAAAACACCTTTCATATGAGAATAGGCTATAATAATTATATTACCTAAATATCATATAGTTATTGTTGAGTCAAATTGTATCCTTGTGTAACAACTTGTTTACAACTTTGAATTTTTGACTAGAGTGGTTCAATGAAGGCCAAAAATAAATAATAATAATAATAAAATAATAAAAAAGAGAGGTAAAGCTGCTACCAGTATCTCATCATAGTCCAATGTTTCCTGTCATTCCTTCAAAGCTAAAGAAGGTCGCTGTGGTCAATCTATTTGGTCCACTGCCAAGGAATACTAAGAATGTCTCATATATCTTTGTAGCGGTATAACTGAAGTAAAAGTATGTGTCATTGACGCCACATAGGGAATCCATTAGTATGTCGGCCATATGAGTTTTAGTTAAACATTTTATAAAGCAGTTTGACATGTTCAAAAGGCCATTTCGGACAGCAGGCTACATTTGTAGTCACAAATATGGCAGTGAACAGTGTAAAGATGGATAATTAGACTCGTTTTAATGTTATCGTATAAACTTGCTTCATACTCATTGGTACAGGTTCTAAAAGCCTTTGAGTAATTACTAGCCACAATCTTTTATTTTAATAACAGTGTAGTGTACAGTACCGCCGTTGTTATCGACCCTTGTATAGACCCTCATATCGTACAGACTTTTCTTTGTTTTGGTTAGAACAGCTCAGTATCGGTTAGACCGTCAGTGAGAGATCACCTTGAGTTTCTGCTGGTAATAACCAGAGTACACCGTTCGATTGTTACATATTTTTACAAGCTTGAAACGGGACCGACGTCAGTAATGGAAAGTATGCGAGCTGAGCTGGTGACCCTTCGCTCACAGCTCCAGGCATTGTTGGCCTCCGTCAGACAGCTTGAGGCTGTTGCCAAGGGCCATCAATTTGGGGGTCAGATGAGGGGATTCGAGAGACATCGAGCATGTGTCACGTGTTCCCTGATCACTGCTGAGGCTTCCCCAAGTACTGCCTGCACTGATGTTGACTCCTCACCCATCGTTAGTGGTAGATAATTTCAAAGTCTGGCAGGCAGCGAAAGACTTTCCGAGGGGCCGATCATAGGGCCTCCTCAGTTCGTTTGACAGACAGGTTTCGGGCGTTATCTGTGGCTGACAAAGTCTCTGAGCTTTTGACACTATACCTCACAGACGAGTTCTAAACAAATTGCACGGGTATGGACTATCGTCTGAGTTGTGCGGCTGGGTTCATGATTTCCTGTCAGAACAGTCATAGTCTGTGCTAACTGACGGAAACACATCGAGTAAAAGAGAAGTGATTTGTGGTGTTTTCCGAGGAAGTGTTATACCCTCTGCTGTTGCTGTTTAGGAGACCTTCTGGGTAGTCCTCTTAGTCTGTACATTATGCTGTCATTTACTTTCATGTAATGTCATCAGGTGATCAAACGAACCGAAAAATGATTTAGACAAGTTATCTTTACGGAGAAAGGGAATATAAGTAGTGAAAAGTATAAATTCATCCACGTGACTACTATAAGAAATCGTCTAAATTTCGGTTACATGATAAATCACTGAAATCTAAAGGCTATAAACTCAATTAAATACTAAGTGATTACAGTTACGAATAACTTATGTTCTAAGGATCACATAGGTAATGTTGTGGGTAAAGCAAACCAAAGCCTACAATTTATAGGCAGAACACTGAGAACATGCAACAGGTCTCCCAAAGAGGCTGCCCCCCCACCCCCCTCCCCCAACACTGATGCCTCCTCTTTTGGGTCACTGCTACGTGGTGTGGGATCCGCATCAGATATCAGACAGTGTCGACAAAGGAGACCAAAAAACTTCAGAATAGAGCAGCTCGTTTTGTATTGTTGCGTAATATGGGGGAGTAAGCCACGGACGTGATATGAGAATTGGGGTTGCAGTCATTAAAAAATAGGCGTTTACCGTTGCGACAAGACCTTCTCAGGAGGTTTCAATCACCACCTAACCTATATTTTTTTTTTTTTTTTTTTTTTTGGAGATCACCTTCATGGGAGGAACGACCGTCATAATATAATAAAGGAAATCAGAGCTCAAACAGAGAGAAAAGTGTTAACTTTTCCCGTGTTCTGTTCAACAGTGAAACAGCAGAAAAATTTTTATGAAGGAAAATCTCCAAAAATCCGCATGTTTTGAGAAGTTTTTTATTTAGACAACAAGTTTCGACATCTCAATAATACAATCTTTAGGGCCCATATGCACTTCATGTACAGACAATCAGATGCATCAATACTAGCATACTATCGGTATCTGGATACACTGAATTCGTTATTCCAGTGTTTCCTTCGAAGACTTGACAACACATGAAGAGCGTATGGGTCCTGAAGATGGTGTTATTAAGATGTCGAAACTAGTTGTCAAATAAAATAACTGCTCGAAACGTGCAAATATCCTTGGTAAATATTTAACCAGTCGCTGTCCCACATCAAAAGAGGGGGTAGAGAAATTACTTGAATGTGGTTCGATGAAACCTCGGCCAGTCACTTAACTGTGAATTGCGCAGTAATGTTGTAGATGTAGACTCACAGATCAAGCACACCAGTTGCATGCCTGGTTCCTCAATGCTATGATAGGTTCTGTCGTCTAGAACAGAACATAAGGGACTGATAGTTATAAAGTCGATCTTTAAAAAATCCATGTCGCTTTTACTTGTCTATGGGGAGCGCTTTCGATTACATATCCGTATTCAGACTACGACGTCCGTCTGGGACATTATTTTTCACAGTTTAGGAGTATCTAATATAAACAACTGCAGTCGAAACCAGTCACGAGTTGTAAATAAAATCAGTTCGGGCAGAATTAATTAATATTTTTACGAATTGTTATGATAGTTTCTGCCATGTCATCGGGTATGTATGATATACAAAAGAAGTCAGCAAAACGTATTACTCTTTCACACAATATTTCCCACTGACGTTAAGCCTTCCAGAGAACTACCAAGGATCCCGCAAGGAAACGGAACCTTCAAGGCAATATGAAATTCAGGCATTGTGCACGTAGTCTAGTTGTGAGATCGGTGTTCTTGTAGTTGTTTGCCCTTCCACTGATTTTGCGCAGAGGTTTTATCCGCTAGCTGCGGAGATCAATAGAAGAATTTTGAACGCGTTTTCTGAAAACTGTCTTGAGCAACTACTTCGGGAGCCCACATGCAATGGAAATATCTCAGACCTTGTAGCTACAAATAGGTCGGGCCTAATTACCACCGTCAGTATGCAGACGGGGTTTTTTGTGTCATAACAGTGACTATGGTAACAGAAGTCAATAAATCAGTCAATGAAGCTAGGAGAGTGTTTTGCTAGGAGGAGCAGATAAGCAGGTGCTATCACCTCACTTAGACAGTGAATCGTCATCATCCAGTTCCGGTGAGATAGGCGCAGTGGAATTATGGGAAAGTTTAAACAGACTGTTAAGCCATTATCTTGATTAAGTACAGAAGTGACTTACAATGTTTTAATAACAAGATTCGGAAACCGCTGAGGAAGCAAATTCTGCAGCACTCTCGGTTCAAAAGAGAACGCACAAATAGCGGCAAGCAAAAATTTCTAAAGATTCGTACGTCTGGGAAAAGGTCTGCACGCAAAGCATACAACTACTACCACCGTTATACCTTAGTAAAAGATCTTGCAGAGGACCCGAGAAAATCTTCCATCCAGTCACTTCTTGACCAGCGTGGTGAGGCAGACGGAGATACCAAACGAGAGCCGAAGTTTTAATTTCACGTTCAAGAAACCGTTGACGCAGCAGAATCGTACAAGCATACCGTCGTTTGACCATCAAACAGGCATCCGTATAGACGACGTAGTAATAAGCATCCGTGGCGTAGAGAAACAACTGGAATGGTTGAAAGCAAGTGAGTCACCGGGTCTGGATGGAATTCCATTTGGATTTCTCAAAGAATACTCTGCGGCATTTTTCCCTTGCTTATCTTGCAATTATCGCGAATCTCTCCCCCAGCGAAAAGCCCCAAGCAACCCGAAAAAAGCACAGGCAACTCCTGCACTTAATAGGCCATGTTTCAACTACATGCAAGAGGCAGCTACATGGATAGCGAAAGGTGTGTGAAGTGGACTAGGTGACTTTAGGTTAGACGTACTCGAAAGATTGTAGGACGAACACAGAATGACGGTAGACATAGAAACGCCGGCCGCTGTGGCCGAGCTGTTGATGACGTCATATTTTAAGTCGCATAGTGCTCAGAGGAAATTGAATCATCTGACATGGCAACAATCAACACAGCAATTGTAAACTGTCAAAGCTACGTTGGGGAAGAACTGTCATAGCTGAGTTGGGGAAGAACAAGACCTCCAAGAACAAATAGAAAGCAATGAAGTTCAGATAGCATGTAGACTACCGAAAGTTAGCTAAAGTCAGGGATAAGTTCAACTGATATTTTAATAAAGGGCCTGACCGTGTTCAGAAAGCGTAGATTAAATTTAGATTTATGCGACATTTACGCTTTTAGCAGTAGTTTATCCCATAGCAATGTTGAAGTAGATAATGCCTATGAGTTAGTAAGGTTAGAGGCTACACGTAACAGCAGGAACAAATTAATAATTGGTTCCTTTTATCACTCTCGACTAGTATGAGACGCTTACTGAAGAGTTCAAAGATAACTTCAGTCTCATCACAAATACGCACCCCGTCCATACGACATAAGTTGATGGTGACTTGGATGTGCCCGCGATTTGTTGGCGAAAATACGTATTCACTGCTTGCGGTAGGTATAGAACACCGTCAGAAAGTTATTTTGTGGAGTTGGTTCAGGAGAGCACTAGAAGTGGGAATGAAATTACAATGAAATCAAGTCCATTAGCTTCTTACAGGGGTTGATAAATGTCAATGGGGACAGTTGAGGATGTCTGCCCTGACGGGTACTCGAACCCGGGACCTTCTGCTTACACGGCAGACGCTCTATCCGACTGAGCCGTCAAGGACACAGGCGATAGTGCGATTGCAGGGACTTATCTCTGACACGCTCCCCGTGAGACCCACACTTCCAACTTACTGTCCACACACTACATATGTACTGCCCCTGCTTAATATACACATTACTTCCGGCAGGCACTGTACCGATTCCCGTGAGAGTTTGAGCAATTTGAGAACATCCTTGCTGAAGAAAATCATTGGCCGGTAAGCCCTATCTATGTGAAAATGGTGTCTGTTCTTTCGGACATCCACTAAAGGTAAACGTAAAATATATCTGTTAAAAAAATCAGGCTTCACGCCTTCCTAATAGGAAGTCTCCGTTCCTTACGAACCAACAATGTAAACTTAGATAATATGCAGCTTAAATTCAAAGAAATAGTATCTGAGGTAACTGAGAGGCTCACACAAAATAGATTAATAAAAGATTGGCGATTTTTACTTAAGCTCCAAACCTAGTGCAGACTTCAGTGCGAGATGTTTTAAACTGCATCGACATTGAGACTGTCTCGATATCAAAAATTCCGAAGAAATTCTGATCGTATTTAAAGTACACCAGAGCAACACGCAATAAACACCTTTTCTTCAGTTTCAATATTTTATTGACAGAGACCAGAAACTTCATTGGATTCCTTAAAACGTTTGTTAGTGAGTCTCTCTGCAGTTACTGTATTTATATTAGGCGAGTAGTTCGAAATCTGAGTTTGGTGTGCAGTTTTGGGTCTTTCTTCATAGACATTAAAGTCATTTTATAGTAATCTGGTTGCTTCAAGCTTCGCTCTGGAGACTTGTATTTTAACGCCAAAGAACAGTGTCATTCACCTCTGATCACAGGTGTGACATGCCGTTCCGTTTTAGGATCTGTTTTGAATTAGAATCTTGACAGTCATCATGATTACAATTAAATCATTATTATGATATTTCCTCCCAACCCCTTTTGTCACCAGAAGTGCCAAGGTCTTGTTATTAATTTTGACACAGGTTGCCATTTGTTTTGTTTATAACTGTGTTGGAATAATAACTTTGCAACAGGTTGTCATTTGTCTATCAATTATTTTATTGGAATAAATCGAGTAACTGTAATTACCGCCTCATTTAACAGCCGCAAGTTTCCTTTCCATTTCATTTTGGAGGGTACCCTTGGACTCCTTTGCGACGCCTCCGTGGATTCCAATTCACTAACCTGGAGTATCAACATAAAGATTTTAGAACGTCATCAGGCATATTCGGGCCAAACCTCCATAGGATTCGTTGATGTGCGACCCCCTGAAGCAGCTGTTAGATTGCACAACAGAAGGATACGTGTCACTATCTTAAAAACAATTAAATTCACAAAATGTAAAGTAGTTTTGGGCGCTAGTATGTAACCATTTATGTATTTTTTCAATGAGATTTTTCGGTTTGTGGCGTCTGTGTTGACGAGAGGGATAATTGTCGTTGAAATGTAGGAGTGGCTGTTATAGGTTTTGCGTACATGTCTGCTGCATTTCAGTAGAGGATAAAATTTTAGAGTGTATGTGATGACTCCCCCCCCCCCCCCCCCAAACCCCTAATGAACCGTGGACCTTGCCATTGGTAGGGAGGCTTGCATGCCTCAGCGATACAGATAGCCGTACCGTAGGTACAACCACAACGGAGGGGTATCTGTTGAGAGGCCAGACAAACGTGTGGTTCCTGAAGAGGGGCAGCAGCCTTTTCGGTAGTTGCAGGGGCAACAGTCTGGATGATTGACTGATCTGGCCTTGTAACATTAACCAAAACTGCCTTGCTGTGCTGGTACTGTGAACGGCTGAAAGCAAGGGGAAACTACAGCCGTAATCTTTCCCGAGGGCATGCAGCTTTACTGTATGATTAAATGATGACGTCGTCATCTTGGGTAAAATATTCCGGAGGTAAAATAGTCCCCCATTCGGATCTCCGGGCGGAGACTACCCAAGAGGACGTCGTTATCAGGAGAAAGAAAACTGGCGTTCTACGGATCGGAGTGTGGAATGTCAGATCACTTAATCGGGCAGGTAGGTTAGAAAATATAAAAAGGGAAATGGATAGGTTAAAGTTAGATATAGTGGGAATTAGTGAAGTTCGGTGGCAGGAGGAACAAGACTTCTGGTCTGGTAACTACAGGGTTATAAACAAAAAATCAAATAGGGGTAATGCAGGAGTAGGTTTAACAATGAATAGGAAAATAGGAATGCGGGTAAGCTACTACAAACAGCATAGTGAACGCATTATTGTGGTCAAGATAGATACGAAGCCCACACCTACTACAGTAGTACAAGTTTATATGCCAACTAGCTCTGCAGATGACGAAGAAATTGAAGAAATGTATGATGAAATAAAAGACATTATTCAGATAGTGAAGGGAGACGAAAATTTAATAGTCATGGGTGACTGGAATTCGGTAGTAGGAAAAGGGAGACAAGGAAATGTAGTAGGTGAATGTGGATTGGGGCTAAGAAATGAAAGAGGAAGCCGCCTGGTAGAATTTTGCACAGAGCACAACTTAATCATAGCTAACACTTGGTTCAAGAATCATAAAACAAGGCTGCATACATGGAAAAAGCCTGGAGATACTGACAGGTTTCAGATAGATTATATAATGTTAAGACAGAGATTTAGGAACCAGGTTTTAAATTGTAAGACATTTCCAGGGGCAGATGTGGACTCTGACCACAATCTATTGGTTATGACCTGTAGATTAAAACTGAAGAAACTGCAACAAGGTGGGAATTTAAGGAGATGGGTCCTGGATAAACTGAAAGAACCAGAGGTTGTACAGAGTTTCAGGGAGATCATAAGGGATCAATTGACAGGAATGGGGGAAAGAAATACAGTAGAAGAAGAATGGGTAGCTTTGAGGGATGAAGTACTGAAGGCAGCAGAGGATCGAGTAGGTAAAAGAGAAGGGCTAGTACAAATCCTTGGGTAACAGAAGAAATATTGAATTTACTTGATGAAAGAAGACAATATAAAAAAGCAGTAAATGAAGCAGGCAAAATGGAATACAAACGTCTCAAAAACGAGATCGACAGGAAGTGCAAAATGGCTAAGCAGCGATGGCTAACAAATCTAAGGATGTAGAGGCTTATCTCACTAGGGGTAAGATAGATACTCCCTACAGGAAAATTAATAAGAGACCTTTGGAGACAAGAGAGCCACTTGTATGAACATCAAGAGCTCAGTAGGAAACCCAGTTCTAAGCAAAGAAGGGAAAGCAGAAAGGTGGAAGGAGTATATAGAGGGTATATACAAGGACGATGTACTTGAGGACAATATTATGGAAATGGAAGAGGATGTAGATGAAGATGAAATGGGAGATGGGATACTGCGTGAAGATTTTGACAGAGCACTGAAAAACCTGAGTCAAAACAAGGTCCCCGGTGTAGACAACATTCCATTGGAACTACTGACGGCCTTGGGAGTGCCAGTCCTGACAAAACTCTACCATCTGGTGAGTAAGATGTTTGAAACAGGCGAAATACCCTCAGACTTCAAGAAGAATATAATAATTCCAATCCCAAGAAAGCAGGTGTTGACACATGTGAAAATTACCGAACTATCAGTTTAGTAAGTCACAGCTGCAAAATACTAACGCCAATTCCTTACAGACGAATGGAAAAACTGGTAGAAGCCGACCTCGGGGAAGATCAGTTTGTATTCCGTAGAAATGTTGGAACACGTGAGGCAACACTGACCTTACGACTTATCTAAGAAGAAAGATTAAGGAAAGGCAAACCTACGTTTCTAGCATTTGTAGACTTCGAAAAAGCTTTTGACAATGTTGACTGGAATACACTGTTTCAAATTCTAAAGGTGGCAGGGGTAAAATACAGGGAGCGAAAGGCTATTTACAATTTGTACAGAAACCAGATGGGAGTTATAAGAGTCGAGGGACATGAAAGGGAAGCAGTGGTTGGGAAGGGAGTAAAACAGGGTTGTAGTCTATCCCCAATGTTATTCAATCTGTGTATTGAGCGAGCAGTAAAGAAAACAATGAAAAATTCGGAGTAGGTATTAAAATTCATGGAAAAGAAATACAAACTTTGAGGTTCGCCGATGACATTGTAATTCTGTCAGAGAAATCAAAGGACTTAGAGGAGCAGTTGAATGGAATGGACAGTGTCTTGAAAGGAGGATATAAGATGAACATCAACAAAAGCAAAACGAGGATAGTGGAATGTAGTCGAGTTAAGTCGGATGATGCTGAGGGAATTAGATTAGGAAATGAGACACTTAAAGAAGTACAGGAATTTTGCTATTTGGGGAGGAAAATAACTGATGATGGTCGAAGTAGAGAGGATATAAAATGTAGACTGGCAAAGCGTTTTTGAAGTGAAATTTGTTAACATCGAGTATAGATTTAAGTGTCAGGAAGTCTTTTCAGAAAGTATTTGTATTGAGTGTAGCCATGTATGGAAATGAAACATGGACGATAAATAGTTTGGACAAGAATAGAATAGAAGCTTTTGAAATGTGGTGCTATAGAAGAATGCTGAAGATTAGATGGGATGATCACATAACTAATGCGGAGGTATTGAATAGAATTGGGGAGAAGAGGATATTGTGGCACAACTTGACAAGAAGAAGGGACCGGTTAGTAGGACATCTTCTGAGGCATTAAGGGATCACGAATTTAGGGCAGCGTGGAGGGTAAAACTCGTAGAGGGAGACCAAGAGATGAATCCGCTAAGCAGATTCAGAAGGATGTAGGTTGCAGTAAGTTCTGGGAGATGAAGAAGCTTGCACAGGATAGAGTAGCATGGAGAGCTGCATCAAACCAGTCTCAGGAATGAAGACCACAACAACAACAGCAACAACACATAACATTTAAATTTGTAATAAAATTTCAGTCATCTTAACAGGAGGGTTAGAAATTTCAGAAAATTACCTCTCGTCTTCCAAAGCTCAAATTGTAAGAGTGAGAAACGTCTTGTTAGCTGCCGCGCGGGGTAGCCGCGCGGTCAGAGGCGCCTTGTCACAGTCCGCGCGCTTCCCTTCGTCGGAGGTTCGAGTCCTCCCTCGTGCATGGGTGTGTGTGTGTGTCGTCCTTAGCGTAAGTTGGATTAATTTAGATTAAGTAGTGTCTAAGCTTAGGGATCGATGACCGCAGCAGTTGCACCCCGTAAGACCTTACCGCAAATGTTTGATAAATGATTCCATATCAACTAAAAATCCCCTCTTCCTTTTTTTATAAGCCAGTAGGAATACGAGCATCGGCCTTAAAAATGCTAGCGGTTATCGCCCCCGTTACTGAGTGCGTTGGTTGTGTGTATGTGTCTTGTTATCCGTTGCGTGCACTAGTGTTTTATCAATAATTTAAAATCAGGGTCGTACTACCACGAAATATTATCACGCACATTCAACCACAGCATGCACTAGCCGTGATACAAATACTGTGCATACTAGCGTGCGAGCACCAAACGACCAAGCAGGCAGGAAGCAGAGGCCAGCAGCGCAAACGAGAAAGACGGTCACCGAGCACTTGATGCGAATGTGCAGGAAACCATAAACCGCCAGAGCAAGGAGACATTGGAGCCCTACCCACAGAAATAGAGAAGATTAAGTTTCTGACAAAAGACAAGCGACAAGATAATGTAGCGATTCAGAGCGAAGAATAACGCAACAGGGAAGAGATCTAATCGAAAGGTTATGCCAAGCCATAGAAGAGCCACGACGCTCTGAGCCATCAATAACTTCCACTGCGACTGCCGATACGGCTTCTTGCAGCATGGACGAAGAGGAGCTGAGGAAGCAGTTTGTGTTGGTTCAGAAATTTTCACCGTTTCCGGACATCGCCAACCGTCTACACCCGTAGTTGTGGACCAAAGAATTCTGCGAGACGTTATCAAAATCTTGGCCGCGTGTTTTGAAAATTAGATTTCTCAGTGCTCGCTTCACAGAGAAAGCGGCGACGACAATGTGAAAGATCGCAGGACAATGTAGGACGTGAATAATTTACCCCCACAGTTTTAGAAGAATACTGGTGCAAGGGAAAACAAGAACAAGTGAAATTAGAAATCGTGACGACAAAACTACCTAGAATCGAGAAGGCAAGATCCAGTGCCATTTTCCAAAGATGTGGAAGGAGGACATATGAACCATCCGAAATCATACAACTTTGGCTGACGAAACTTTTACATCAAATTAAAAAAGAAAACGAATCGCTGCATGCCGTCAAAGAATTCCAGCAGCTACTGTGTGAGCTTGGATATCACAGGAGCAAGGAAGACAGGGCGTCACTAAATTTCACAGAGAAAATTTCGCACCAGTACATCAACCAGCAAACAACCAGCAGTGGGGAAGGCCCCATCCACCAAGAAAGCATGGAAATGAATGAGGAAGAAGGAATGACAACCCTCGTCGGAGACCGCAGTATCGACCCTATGATGGCATAAATAAATGGAGGAAAGATGACAAAATAAACAGTGATAACTGGAGATACGTCGACAGGAGAAATAATGGCTTGAGAGAAGACAGACGAAAGGGAAGAGTGAAGATCGTCCAAGTTAGAGGGCCTTGAACCCCAACAGAACTCCTGGTATGAGGGAATTGATTGGAGGGATCTGCTCCACAACGAACGGTTTGATGTAATAGAACAGTTGGAGCTTTGTGCACGGATTTTGAAAAAAAAAAAAGAAATATGTTACTGGGAAAGGAAGAGGAAGTAGGGATATGCGAGTATCCTGTTGTAAATATAGACCTTAACGGTAGATTAAACCAACCTGTACACAAAGACTGAAATTATAGGCGATATTAGGGCTTGACTTGTTAAGAAGTACGAGACTGTTTTGCATTTGAGAGTGAGTTTCATCACTGTGAAAGTGGCAGGGAAGACTGCCGTTTTGAGTTTCGATAATTGTATGGAGAAAGATAGAAGGCAATGAGTCATGGCACTCAGGTTAGTGGAAGCCCATAAAGACGAAACTCAGGCTATTTATGAAGAGGTAGGGGTGGAGCTATGAGATTTTGAATCTTAAGACGCATGAACTGGACTAGACATGTTTTGAAATCGTACTTGGAAGTGCTTTCACATTCACTGGGGACGATTAGTTATCTTCTAATATAAACTGAGGGTGAAGAAACTTCGCAAGGTTTTTGTCAAGCCCCACCAACTGCGAGTAATATAAAAGAAAAATATCCAGAACAAAGTTAAGGAAATGGAGGAAGAAGATGTAATAAAACAAACTGTCAGCTGGTACACAATCGAGTACGGTGTATGAAGAGAAAAGACTGAACCATGAGGGTTTTCCCTAACTACCGGTAAATAAATATTGTAACAGAGCCAGTAAAGGACAGACCAGAGGCAATAAAAGAAGTCTTCCTGCACTTCAATGGAGTAAGAAGTCTTGCTGCACTTCCATGGAGTATGTGTTTTGACATCAGTTGATTTGTAGATTAGCTGTTGGCGAACTGAATTTCGCCCAGATTGTCGCCACGACACAGCTTTCTTGTGCTGTGGACGTTGCTTCCAGTTTAAGAAACCTTCATTTTACCTGAACGTCTGATCATCAGCATATATCACAGGACTATGATCTGAAATGTCAGAGACGCTGAAAGGGAAGGTTACGATGCATGTTGATATACTGATTCCAGGAAAAATGTAGGAAGAGCATGATGAAATTTCACAGCAATTACTGTAAGCTTTCAGAGATTATGGACTTACCCCTCAATTTATAAAAGTCAAAATTTGGACATAACGTGGCGCGCTATCTGGGATACGTAATACCCACAGACAGAATCGGCTCTGATCTGGAGAAACTAGAGGCCACAGAAATATATTGAGTACCTGAGACGAAATAAATAAAAGCTTTTCTAGGACTTTCTGTAAAACAATCACAAGACACTAGTCACGCCACATCTTTGGTGTTTGATAGGACAGAGTAATGGGTTGACGTTGACTGAAGTAGAACGACGGTATTTGTACGTTCAAAGGCAGCACTAATGAGACCACCGATGTTGTCCAATCCTAAAATGAGATATTTGTATGTCAACAGATGCATGAAGAGCAGGTCTCACCACACATGTGTTTCATGAAACAGAATAGGATGGACGGTTAGAACCATCTCATTTGGAAATCATGTCCTGGGTAAGCCACAGCAAAACTGCTCGTGACTAAGCTGGAAGTTCTCGCCATTGTGTGGGTTTTCACAAATTTATGTACTTTCTGACAGGAAAAACGACAGAGGTCTACACGGATCACACGCTTCAGAGTTCTTGATGACAGTATAACTGACACATGGACAACTCTTGCTCTGGGGGACATGTTTTGCAAGAGTTTAGATTCTGTACAGAGCACATTCCCATGAAGGAAAACATGGTAGCAGATGCTCTGTCACTGGTATCCACAGGATGAACACAGGATGATGTCAGCGATATTAAGGAAGCCAGTTTCAACGGGACACATTAAACGCATTCGCAGTTGCGATTACCGACAACAATCAGCTGAATAATGGAATGGCGACAATGAAAATTTTTTCCGGCCCGGAACTCGAAACCGGATTTCCCGCTTATAGCGAGCGGTGGCCTTACCATCTGGGTATGGGTCACGACCAGGCACGAATCCCAATATGACGTCAGACGGGAGCATTGCGTCGTAATTCGGAGTATCACAGGCCCTGCAGTATCGTAATTTCAACGGTCTCTACATGAACGTAATGTTGAAAAACCTTCTGGGGAACGTGCTTGTAAGTATTGGAAGAAACAGGACAAAGACCCGGTCCCATGCGCAGTGAGAGAGAAGTGGGAAGATCGATTTGCTGCAGATATCGCGAAGTTTTACTTAACCATATGGATGGTATTTTGTTTAGATGCACGAACCAGGCTGATAGTAACTGAGTACTATGTATTTGAGCAGAGACCATAAATAAAATAATTTGGTATGAGTATTTAAGACACGCTCATTTTGGACCCCGCAAATGTTACCCAAAAATGAGAGAGTCAGTCTACTTGGAGAACATGGACAGTGGAGTAGGGAACAAAAGAACACATACATGAGGGCCCAATGTTTCCAACAGTACCAGAGGGATTAAAGCACAAGGCCGTCACGAATGTTTTCCGACATGTCTCACCACAACCAGACGCTATCGGTATAAACTCGTGACGTTACAGCTGACCTCAAAATTTGTGACATCTGCTATGCTAAGGAATGTTACGTGAAGTATTCAATATTCATTCCCTTTCCATATTAGGAAAGGTGAGGCGAATTTTGTTGGATATTGGAAAACAGTTTAGACTGAAAATTTAGAAGAACTTTATGAAGCGAAAGTAGAGCAAGACCATGTACACATCACACTATCACCCTGACTCGAATCATTCGGTGAGGATGAGGCATGAGGTCTCCAAAACGTGCAGACCATTGTTCCACAAGCATCCTCGAACGTGGGATATGCATATAAAAGACTTCCAGAAAGTGTTTTAAACGACTTGCAACACGAAGTGACAGGATTGGAAACCAGATTAGTTTTAATGGACCGACTGCGCCATGACAGAGTAAGACAAATCGTGCCTTCCCACCATCTCGACGCAAAAGGCGTCAAGAAATGGTAAGAGAAGCATTGGACAGGATTACTGAAAAAGCAGAGAAGAGGAGAGTAAATCAGAAGGGATCACTAGGAGAAATGAGGTTCTTTGAGATCCAGGAAAAGGTAAAAAATGAGACAGTATGTAAACAAAATGTTTTCCATGCAATTTGCAGGCCTTGCCAAATTCGGAGAATTGTCCACTAGAACGTCGCCGAATTGGAAAGAACGTCACCGAATTGGAAACTTTATGGAGTCATAGATCAATAGGGAATAACGATATTTCGTACATCAGAGCATTTAAGCAATAAAAAGTAATAGAAAACTGAACCATGATATAGTATGTAGTCTCCATTTTGTCGTAAGGAAGAAGTAATAGGATTAATATCAGGAAATCCTACTGAGTAAAATTTAAGGCAAGGAACAGTTCTGCGTGTATTAAGCGAGATCATCAGTAAGAGTCAAGGTGATGATGCACGAGAGAGACGTGAAAAAGAGAAACATGAGACAGATCGTTGGCCATAGGTGGCTTGATGGCGAAATGCGTATTGAAGGTTAGTTTTTGTAAGTATATCAGATGTAAAGATTTGCTGAGCAAGAAGCCACGGTGCTCAGTGAGTAAGGTTTCTGCAGACGTTGACAAGTTAGGTTTCAGTAGAGCCACAGAGATGCTGTAAAGTGGGTTTTAGCAGATGTAGGGAGATTGCAGAATGATTTTGTATGGATATATATGAGTTCAGTACTCTATTACGACTTTGTTATGAGTTTATGAGAGTATGAAGTATAATACAGATTTATTGTATCATCAGGACTGTTGATGTGACAGACAATTGAACGAAGCGGATATCCATGTAGTGTAGAGTTCACACATTGGAGAAAATAAACGAAGATATCCATATTAGAAGAAGGTGTGTTCACAAATGTTGGGTCTGCCACTAAATATGTAGACAGACAGATAATAGTGCGATGGGGTAGAAAAGGTAAAACGAATATATAAAGAGCTATAAGCAAATCGTACAGGTAATATAAAGACGTAGCAATTAATATCAACTGATATGGAATAAATTTTGTATGTGCTGAGGGCCAAATTACGCTTGCGATCTTGTTGCAGTCCGTTCTCCAATTTCAAGGAAACCCACAATGAGTAAAGGAGGAACTGAAATCGTAGAAGGCTGAGTGGCGAATTTTGGAGTCGAGATGATAAATGGAAAGACTGACGACCAGAACGAACAAAAGTGGGGGTAAAATTAAAAGCTATATGTCGCCACAGTAGTTTTGAGGTGAAGTAATCTATGGCAAGTGGGGGTATTTGCGAGAGAACTTCAAAATATTGGTAGATCTCTAGTGTTGCATAATACAGCACGTATCCAGAAAGTGAGTTCACCGATGTTTCCCTTAATGTAGACGTTTTTACACGGGAAAACTGCCCATGCGCAACAGATCTGTGACCTGACAGTCAATTGTCGGCCAGACAGGTTCCACCTGGTGCCACTACCGAAGACGTGGATTTCTTACGTGATCCCGGAAACCAAGCAGTTGTCAACGCACTGACATCACGGTGGATCTCTGGGGAAAAAGAAATTCAGACAGACTATGTCGGTCAAGAAAGTCATGTGCAGGGTGTTCTGAGACAGGAAGGGCATTCTGCTCATTGACTTCCTTTCCAGAGGTGGAAGAGTGTGTGCCGACCGTTACTTGTACGTATTGTTTTCAAAAAATTGGTTCAAATGTCTCTAAGCACTAACGGACTTAACACCTGAGGTCATCAGTCCCCCAGATTTAGAACGACGTAAACCTAACTAACCTAAAAACATCATCCACATCCATGCCCGATGCCGGGGTCATCAGTCACTTAGACGTAGACCTATTTAAACCTAACTAACATTAGAACATCACACACATCCATGTCGGAGGCAGGATTCGAACCTGCGACAGTAGCAGCAGCGCGGTTCCAGACTGAAGCGTCTAGAACCGCTCGGCTACAACAGCCGGCCGTATTGTTTTCCTTGGCGAGGGAATTTCGAAAGGATGTCTTTAGTAGCTCTGCTTTAGGAGCACTGTCATCGATAGTATATCCATTACTATTGCCCTGAGAAGGCATTTATTGTGTCTTGCCACTAGCATACCTTACATGCCACCAGAATCTCTTTGCATTTTCTGCCAGGTTTCGACACAAGGTTTCGTTGTGGAAACTATATGCATCTCGCATTGAAGTTCGCGCTAAATTTCGAGTTTCTATAAAGATCGCCTATATTGGGGATTTTACGCTTGTTTAAAGTTTGCATGCTTTTTTCGGTGATTCTCCAACTGTGTCTCGACCTGCCTATTTTATGTAGCATTGGGGGGGGGGGGGGGGGGGGGGAGGGAACAGCTCCGTCGTTTGTTTATTTAGTATACAAATATCAACTGCTGTCGATGCTATTTCTTTGAATTCAAGCCATATCTGGTCTACACTTACATTGTTAATCTGGAAGCAGCAGAGATGTCTCTGGGGAAGGCATCGAGCGAACTTTTATCTTCTTTTTTCAATATATGTATGTTTCGTTTATTTTTGGGGGATTTGGAAATTACAATATTCAGTCTCTCCAAGGCAACTCCGCGCTCACTAGTACATGTATCTTTTTGGATGCTCGTTATTAGCTGATTTGTTATTAGGAGGTCAAATGTATTTTCACAACCCTTTTTTCAATATATGTATGTTTCGTTTATTTTTGGGGGATTTGGAAATTACAATATTCAGTCTCTCCAAGGCAATCCCGCGCTCACTAGTACATGTATCTTTTTGGATGCTCGTTATTAGCTGATTTGTTACTAAGAGGTCAAATGTGTTTTCACAACCGTTTATTATTCGAGTGGGCTCATGAACTAATTCCTTGAAATAACTTATAGAGAGTGAGTTTAGCACAATTTCTGATGATTTTTTTATGCGGACCTCCGGATTTAAACATGTATTTTCCCAATATATCGAGGGTAAATTGAAGTCACCATCAATTATAATTGTATGCGTCGAGGACATATTTGAAATTAGACTCAAGTTTCTTTGAACCTTACTGCAATTGCATAATCTGAGTTGGTAGATCGGTAAAAGGATCCAATTATTGTTTTTTTTTTCAGGTTACCAAGGATGACCTCTACCCTTACTAACTCACAGGAACTACACTCCTGGAAATTGAAATAAGAACACCGTGAATTCATTGTCCCAGGAAGGGGAAACTTTATTGACACATTCCTGGGGTCAGATACATCACATGATCACACTGACAGAACCACAGGCACATACACACAGGCAACAGAGCATGCACAATGTCGGCACTAGTACAGTGTATATCCACCTTTCGCAGCAATGCAGGCTGCTATTCTCCCATGGAGACGATCGTAGAGATGCTGGATGTAGTCCAGTGGAACGGCTTGCCATGCCATTTCCACCTGGCGCCTCAGTTGGACCAGCGTTCGTGCTGGACGTGCAGACCGCGTGAGACGACGCTTCATCCAGTCCCAAACATGCTCAATGGGGGACAGATCCGGAGATCTTGCTGGTCAGGGTAGTTGACTTACACCTTCTAGAGCACGTTGGGTGGCACGGGATACATGCGGACGTGCATTGTCCTGTTGGAACAGCAAGTTCCCTTGCCGGTCTAGGAATGGTAGAACGATGGGTTCGATGACGGTTTGGATGTACCGTGCACTATTCAGTGTCCCCTCGACGATCACGAGAGGTGTACTGCCAGTGTAGGAGATCGCACCCCACACCATGATGCCGGGTGTTGGCCCTGTGTGCCTCGGTCGTATGCAGTCCTGATTGTGGCGCTCACCTGCACGGTGCCAAACACGCATACGACCATCATTGGCACCAAGCCAGAAGCGACTCTCATCGCTGAAGACGACACGTCTCCATTCGTCCCTCCATTCACGCCTGACGCGACACCACTGGAGGCGGGCTGCACGATGTTGGGGCGTGAGCAGAAGACGGCCTAACGGTGTGCGGGACCGTAGCCCATCTTCATGGAGACGGTTGCGAATGGTCCTCGGCGATACCCCAGGAGCAACAGTGTCCCTAATTTGCTGGGAAGTGGCGGTGCGGTCCCCTACGGCACTGTGTAGGATCCTACGATCTTGGCGTGCATCCGTGCGTCGCTGCGGTCCGGTCCCAGGTCGACGGTGACGTACACCTTCCGCCGACCACTGGCGACAACATCGATGTACTGTGGAGACCTCACGCCCCACGTGTTGAGCAATTCGGCGGTACGTCCACCCGGCCTCCCGCATGCCCACTATACGCCCTCGCTCAAAGTCCGTCAAGTGCACATACGGTTCACGTCCACGCTGTCGCGGCATGCTACCAGTGTTAAAGACTGCGATGGAGCTCCGTATGCCACGGCAAACTGGCTGACACTGACGGCGGCGGTGCACAAATGCTGCGCAGCTAGCGGCATTCGACGGCCAACACCGCGGTTCCTCGTGTGTCCGCTGTGCCGTGCGTGTGACCATTGCTTGTACAGCCCTCTCGCAGTGTCCGGAGCAAGTATGGTGGGTCTGACACACCGGTGTCAATGTGTTCTTTTTTCCATTTCCAGGAGTGTATTTACTTCAACTTCCCTACAAGATAAATTAGTTCCAACAGCAACAACCACTCCTCCGCCAGCTCTGTTTAGCCTGTACTTTCTGATCACTGTTACATTCTTCGCAGGCGGCCGGAGTGGTCCATGCGGTCTAGGTGCTTCAGTCTGAAACCGCGCGACCGCTACGGTCGCAGGTTCGATTCCTGCCTCGGGCATGGATGTGTGTGGTGTCCTTAGGTCAGTTAGGTTTCAGTAGCTCTAATTTCCAGGAGACTGATGACCACAGAAATTAAGTCCCATAGTGCTTAGAGCCATTTGAACATTCTTCGCAAAAATTTCGGATGAATTTTCCTCCGGTTTATCCATCTGTCAGTGCCTACAACGATCTGAGCATCAGTTCTCTCTAATATTCCTTGGAGCTCTTGTACTCTCCCAACACAGCTACGTAATTTACAACAGTTATACCGATGGTACCATGATCTACATTCTTGCTGTGTTCAACCTGCACCCTTTGATACTCAGGCCACTTTTCTGTTTCTCCGAGAGCCCCTAACCTAAAAATCAGTTCAGTTCGCACCACTCAGCCCCATCTACTTGTGTAGTTGCCTCCTGCATGTAATGGGGACCTGCCCAATTTAGCGGAACCCAGGCAACCGAGACTTCCACCCCAGATCGCGTAAGAAACAGATTGACCGTCCTTACGGCGGAACAGGCAACCGTAAAAACAGTTTTTCCGTCGGTCAACATATGTTGCAGGCGACGCTACAATGTTAACTGACCTGTCCATGTCGCGGAATTGGCAACGCTGTATCTTCGGTGACTTGAATGACGCTGATCTGCGTTCGCCTAGAGCGCTGCGCGCGAAATGCATTCGTCACACTGCTGACTGTAGCTCATGATCGGCTGTGGTTTTTCCCGAGTTTTCAATCCAAGAATGTAGATTAGCTCCTGTAATTCTACAAACCAAGTTTATTTCTCACAATCATATGCGAAATGAAATAAATGAAAAGTAACACACAAACATTTCTCGCGAGTTACTGTTTAAATGCAGACTGTATTGCAGTCGCGTAGGTTTTACACTCACTTTCCATGCCGTCTATTTTCTCTTTGCTATACAGCTCTTCTGATACGGATTATGATGGTAAAGATCTCCACGTGCAGGTTAATTCTAGAAAGTTTTCAAAATCCGCACTCGGCTATTATGCGAATTAAGGCTGGTCATATTTCAGTGACAGTCATTTCAAATTTAAATTCATTTACTTTGCATGTAACTTATCGTAAATGATATAAGAGAGGCACAAAACGATGAATTTTGGATTGTTGTTGAAAGGGGGCTGCAAACGCTGTAATATACAAGTGAAAGCGTGTTTCTGGAGCATATTTTGGCGCTGTAAGCTTTGAAGAGCCACAGACGGCAAACCATAAGTATGTTAAAAATTTACTTTGTACAGTTTAAACATAACCAGCATATATTCGCAATAGATGTACGCTTTTATCTGCAACACAGTTATTACTGGGGATATCCTCACTCGCTCAGAACTGTTACTATAAGTAGTGTTGTTTTCAAGTGAAAGCTGTGTGAGGAATATTAGCACACTGATAAAAACAAATTAAAATAGGCACCATCTATAGTTTGCATGCTATGCTCGTTCTCTTCTATTCTCCTTCCTTCATTCCAGTATAAACGCTTGTTCACAAGTATAAACGGATGACAGTGAACATTGTCAAATTATCTATGAATACTCGTTTGCAGCAGTGTAAACGAGGTTTTACACTTCTTCACTTCGTTCACTCTAGTAAATACCAGGATTTAGAGGGACCGATGACCTAGCAGTTAAATGACGGCTATTATTCATTTATTTCACTGTTGCGATGTCAGCTCTACAGCCATTTTCAAGTACCAAGGGAAAGGTCTTGTAAGGTAATATTTCTTTAATTGTTTACTAAATGTTACCACAGAATGCTTTGCGTTTTGTTATCCATATCTTATATTGGTTTCAGTTTTCACATTGCACACAAAAATGTCTCTACAGCCAAAATTACGATAGTAAAGTGAATAAACAGTTTAAAAAAGTCCAAATCGCAGCAAAGATTTCACTTAAAAATTGTATGATATGACTATTGTATAGGAAGGGCTGCCACTTTATATCAGAATATAAGGTCGACAAAATTTAGATAGGATCGAATGCTTAGGGCTCTTTATTAATTCTTACTCTTACCTAATTTATTGATTTACCTGAATTTAAAATCCACTCCCGTAACCTTTCTTTATCTTCGACGGGAAATTTGAACAATTTTAGTTCAGGATTTGTCCATCTACTCCTTCCACAGTTGATATACTCGCAGGCCCTCGTCATGACGACTCGATCCACTACCACCGGTACGTCAGAAACAGCTGTACTTCACAGACGCCAAATGGTGGAAAGCTGCACGCGTTCGGACAATGTTGTTGCGTATTTCACAGAGCAGAGTGACAGTAAGGGTGTGATGCTGTTGCCACCTGGTGGCCGTTCCCTAACAAGGGTTGCCTGCTAGACCAAGCGATCGGACGATCTGTTTTTTACTTGATCTGGGCTTACACTATGTTTGGAAATTTTATGAATAATATTATGTAGAAGAGCTGAATAATAACAGGAAACAGAATAAATTATTATGTGAAGTTGTGTTATTGAATTTCAATTAAATTATTAATTAGTTTCATTTCATTAGTAATAATCTTGAAGTGACAACAATAGTTCACATCAAGGATATTAAATCTGTAAGTATTTAATAACCACCAAATGTAATAATTTGAATATAATTAGGTCTTTATGTAACTTGAGGAAAGGATAGAGTAATAATCTGAATATATTGAATCTCAATGTAACATTATGTGAAAGTTAAGTAATGACTGAATATGTTGAGAGTAGTTATAAAAATGTCATAAGAAAGGATTATGTATTTGTATGTATTTGTGCCTCTGTAACCTCACTATAAACTTGTTTTGAGGCCGCAAAGTTACACGAGGGTTTGAGCTCCGAAAAGAAAAATGCAAATGGGAAATGGTATGTTTAATTGTATGGGCGTTGAACCTTGGGTAGGCACGAGACACACACACAACTAAACTGGGTCAACAGGCCAAGTCTCTAGTTTGTGGCTGCAGTTACTGTTTATCACTTGGAGTCGCTACCGGAAGAGAGATCCATGAGCCAAAAGCTTAAGCTGACTACAATAGGCAGGAGAGGTAAGGTTTGCTGTCCGGCGGCCTTATGAAGCCACTGGGAGATCCCTGATCTGCTGTTGTCGCCACACGGAGTCTTGCCGCTCTGTCACCACACGTATCAGCTAACGGCAGTGTCGTCATTTACAGATGCACTGTCTACAATGCCAGGAAAGAAAGTAGCCTGCTGACTATTTACTGAATGTTTCACAGACCACGGGAGACTATATTTCGTGAGACTATATTTCAGGTTGCAAGGAAAATACAACTCTAATGTTATACGAATGAACTCAAACTGTTACTGTGCAAGAAAAGATTTCTGACCACTTCCCTTGATTAAACACTGTCTATAGCCCATAATCTCAAATCCTGTTGGACAGCAACCCTTCACTATTAAAAGACACTACTTAATTCCACTTGAAAAGACACTCCTCAAATCATTAAATACCTGCAACTAAAAATTTCAATGCACTCAGGTGTGTTCTGGTCAAAGACTTGAATTTATCTAACCATATCTAGGTCATCTACGCTTTGAATAAAAGAGTTTTGGTTAGTATATGTGTATATGCAACAGAGTAAGGAAAAACAGTATGCTGTGGATGATCATGAACCGCGAACAGGTTGCCTTATGTCGAACTGAGCTCCATCAGATACTTTAAAATCAACAGACTTCCAATGAAAAATGATTATCTACCCTAACTGCGTCCTCTTATTCCCAGGCAGTGCTATTCTGATTTTCATATGACGCATTAATTGTGCCTGAAACTATGATGTGATGATTTTTCAGGAATGGTAATGTTTCTACTGATTTGTTAAATGTACTGTAATTTTAATTGGACAGTTGTGTTTCCTGGAGAACTGAATTGTGAATGCACTAACAAGTAAAATTTGAGAAATATGTATATTGCATCTTTACGCCAATCCATACCCAATGACAATCGAATTTGTCATATAGAATGACGGTTTAACCTTGAGTGTGAATGAACAGTAGTATTCGTGAATTACTACTGGATACTGTGTACAAATGCCTTGTACGTCCACTTCATTTTGTGATGTGTTTTAAGAAGAATTATTTTTGCAGTTTTGTGCACTTTGTATTCCCAGTTTCATCTCGTGATGTGAACATTTTTCTTATGTCTTATTGTGAAGTATTAAAGCAGTATTACAGTTTGTCATGGTATTGGATGTTATAAGTTTTGAGAGAGTGGGAATGGAGTAAATATGAAATTGTCTGAAGAGTAAATGGAAATTAATTATTCTTTAAAATGATGGAGTGAGTGCATGCTGCAAACGATCAGTATGTATGAATAGAAAAATATGATTTCATGTAAGATAAGTAAGAAGTAGTTGCAAAGGAAATTTTCAAGATACATAAATGAGTATAATCTGGGACAATAATGCAAAGTATCGATTCACGACACCAGCAAAATTGATGGATGCATATAGTCAACAGTTTCAACTGTGCACATAATTCCAATATCACACAGCACCAAAATTCTTTGATGCACTGGTGCTTTAATAGGTTTTGGGCACAGATGCATTGGCATAAATTTAAAACCAGAGGGACAGAGTGATGTTATGGTACCTTTCTTCCAGAACCACTCACATAAGTATGCTGATTCATAATGCAAGTCCCACTTGATTAGAATATTTAAGTTACACAATAAGGGGCGGTACTAGTGATTGTCAGAAACTGAGTGATATAACCTTACTATTCTTTTACTTCTAGTTCTAATTTGCATTTTGCTTATCTGGTAGAAGTGAGAAAACGTTGAAAGCATTCTGAATGGTGAGGAATAACATGGACTACCGGGGTCAGTAGATTCAACCGCCCTTAGACCCAATTCGTGGGGGGTTGACTACGGAGACCCGAGTGTCAGTAGCCAAATGGACTTCTGTCATCTCATTGCTGTCGCCCTAGGACGACCAGCCACCTCATGTACGACTACCGATAACATTTCCCGTAGAGTGAACTCCTGGCAAAATCATTTTATGACCTGAGATTGGAGTGAGAGGGCTTCCTGTAAATGGAAGGTAAAATTGTGCCGAAAACTAGCAGTTTTTTAGGAAATACTCATAGCTACAGGTAAGCTTCTGAAGATGTATTGGCCATACGCAGTCCTGGGCCTCTGAGAACTTGTGACAGCACTGAACATTTTGTCTCAGCACTCAGTAAATATTTATGCTATATAAAATACATCAGCAATGGCTAATGTAAATAAACTGTAAGTTAGAGACACAGGACGGTGACAACGAAGAGTACCTCATTGGTCCCAAAGAGAAAGAGAGAGAGAGTGAGAGAAAGAGACATGAATTTTCTATAGAGAATGATAGAAAGAAGATGTAAGTTCGTGGTTGACCACCTAGAGGAAGGAGACTAGCATCTTGTAGGGAACACTTCTGTCAGTCACCGCTCAGGAGACCCAGCGCCTCCCAACAATAATTTAACAACAGACTCAAAACCTGCTACTGCGAGGTTTCATTTTGATCAACATTCGATCAGAAATCACTGAATCATCGGGAGCCTCTGTCTTCTATGTTGATAACTGCTGCCTGGCTACCATGCCATCTTGAGTGCTGAATTGGGGAATTAGCATATTTTTGGGCTTATCTTTACCTAGACGCGAACGAGAGGCATTGGTTCCATCAGTGATTGACGCTATGGCAATCTCATCAGGTCTTGAAGCACTGTCACTGGCTGCAGACAAAGCTTATTCCAGTTCTCACATGGAGAATGGAAGATTGTAGTCTTCTTCATTATGTGAGAAGAAACTCAACTTCCTCATCTCAGCAGTATGATGGAACACCTGAAAAGCAGGAGTTCCTGTGGATGATATAGTGGCAGTAAGGAAGTGTTCTGCTAAAACCTGAGCCATGTCATCTGGCGTGGTCACCGAGAGCCCATTACTTGACAAGGCCGTACAGGGATGTGTACTACTACTCTTGCCTGAAATCCATCTTATTGATTCCCAAACTTGGCAGTGGAAGTGGACCGATTAATGTGAGTCGTTAATTTCCTCTAGGAAGTCCTCTTCCATTCATCACTTGCCTCGCATGTGCTCTCGCAGATCTGAGACACGAAGATTTTCTGTAGTTGGACAATGTCTGAAATTCCGCAGAGGTGTTCATCTGGCCCTGATTGCCAATCGACAGTCGTCATTCCACCAAGGTACAAGCCATCGTCTGAGGTGGTTACCAGTTTAAGGGATGGACACTGGTGCACCCCGTTGGATCTCACAAGTGATATTGGCCACCTTCTTCTGTGCACAATGCTTTTGATCAAAAATGAGCCTGTCGATTGTACTGCAAGCAATTTGCCCTTGGTATCACCCATATGCATGGTCTCCTGTCAGCCACCATCCTAGTCGACAGATGGAGCTACCTGTGAATGGTCAATAGAATGTGTATCTGTACCCACTTCACACTGAAATGAGTCTGCAATAGCTGGGGAACAAAACGGAGGTCAATGACTGAAAAAGCCCCCGTAGCTAAAGAAAAGTGTGTCATCTGGCCAGATATAAGAGGGCAGATAATCTCAGACTGAACGAGTCGCTCGATCATCTGACCCCTGTAGTAGGTCGTAGCCGAGCCCCACAGTACATTGTGTGCATTGAAGTCCCCGAAAAGGCGGAATGGCCGTGGGTGTGCTCTAAAGAATTTTGCCAGAGCGTCTGCATTCAAAAATACATTAGTGGTAAGGCATAAAGAACACTCTGTGATATATAAGGGTGTGAGAACTTTCTCAGCAATGGTATGGTCGTGGTAAGAGGGAGAGAAGAGAAGTGTCATCTGGTACCAACTGAAACAGCCACTCCACCTTTAGCCCTGTCTCCAGTAGTATCGTCCTTCCAGTATGTGTGGCAACCTCGTAATGCAAGTGTGTAGGTGACTTTGAGATGCATTTCTTGTAAGCAGATGGACAACGGTTTCTCCTGTACCTGGAGCTGATATCTGAGCTGAGCCTCCACAATTGCCACATGTAGCCCTCCAATTACGTCCACTGGTGGTATGTCCAAACATTGCCATTTGTAGCATCATATTAGATTAGAAACTAACAGGCGAGCCCTAAGACGGATATAGCCTACAAGGATTTGTTCAGGTTATTCCGGAGTACTAAACGTTAGATTGAATGTTGCCGATTTTTCCAATTTGCCATAGTACTGCACTTCCACAACGCCCATATTTTTCCATTCTTCGCGTAACTCTGCGGGGTTCACCTCCATTAGATCGGCAGGTAACCACGCCCTTGCTAAAGTTAAGAGTAATATGCAACTCAGCCCCGATTGGGTAGTCACCTAAGGTCTTACATCCCTGGAGCTTAGATATTTTGGTTGAAGCAGCAGTTTCAACTAGAAGTGTTCTATTACAATGTTGTTTGACACTTTACAGACCCCGCAATATCTTCCAGTGCCTTTTGAACATAGAAACGGTTCCCTCAGTTTGCTTGATTACAATGACAGTCTTATGCCCAGTTACAATGATTCTGAGACTTTTCGGGAGGACTGACCAACTGGGCTCAGTGTGATGAGTGGGTGTAGGTACTACCTGATGGTACATCCGTCCTGTCAGTAGCAGTAGCTTGATGAGGCCGTTCCATAGGGATTCCACGATATGCTAGGGAAACAACCATCAACCCAGGCAGAAACTACGGATTCGCTGTCGTTTCACAGACAGGAAGTCTTGTGAAGTACTTTTGAACAAGTTTTTCGAAAATATGTCGAGTATCTAGTTCAAGAGTCCATATGTAATGGGAGTGTTCCAAATCTTGTAGCTATGAACAAACTTGACCTTATCGATTGTGTCAGTATAGAGACAGGAATAAGTGATCTTAATATCATTGTAACAATGGTTGTCAATGTATGCAAATCAATCACAAGAAGACTAGGAGAATATTTTTGATATAAAAAGCAGATAAGCAGTTGTTAGCATCCTGGTTAAGGGTAGATTTAATAGAAAACTTAAATAGTTATTTAACAAAATCATTACAGCCATAGTTATTAATGTACACATCTAAAATTTTTCATGTGTAAAGAAAGAGCTGTTTTTTAATGGAAAAATATAAAAGACGTTGGATTCATATTTTGTCAAAAATTTGAATTTTTAATTTTTGTTACTGTTATACAAAAAGCCATGAGTCTAATTACAACCATGCAATGAATTTGAAAATGTTATTGTAGTGTTCTAAGACAGTTATAAGACAAATTAATTACGAACATTAACTTATGGTACAAATTGTATTATTAATGATTGCGAATCTTGCACATCCAAAATTTAGTTTTTTTTACACAGAATCCTGCAAAAATGAGACTGTAATCACAGGATATCGTATATTTTTGCTCCAACGAGACATAGACATGTTTAGAACACCTCCTGAAAATTTCATAGCATTTTTGGGAGAAGACTTCTAATAGTGCAAAAAACTTAAAACCGAGAAAATGGGCTTCAGAGATTTTCTTCTCATACCTCAATTTCAACATCATACATATTGACACTCCTCATCCTCCAAGTTTTTCTTCTCTCCCCTTCTAGTCTGCCTAGCCTATGTTTACAGGCAAGAGAGCGAGCTGCCAGCTTTCTTGACCAGTGCTCTCATCTATGATATAAAATACTTCTGTTGTAAAACCCCTGCATCTATACCAGATCCCTTCAGCGCGTAACTTCTGCCATTATTTCCGCCATTAAAACATTAAACTCCATCATTGACACTCGTTTTGGCTACTTCAAGATCACAGAATGTCCTTTTTGGGTATTTAATCCAAATTAAAGTACTGAGGCTTTCATTTGGATTCTGTGTCGTTCCATGAGGAGACTTCAACACTAAAGCAGGATTTGCAAGAAACCTGAATGTGGGCTTAGTTGCATTTACAAGAGGTTCTGATAATGATTTTTATCGTGAATAAGTCTCATTTCTTCTGCTGTATTTACATGTCAGCTTTCAGACATAGATTATGCACTGGTGTTTGTTCGGTGGATACTGTGTGGAAAAAAAAAAAAAAATCCCACACATCACGTCTCATTGCCTCTGAATTCTTTGTGTTTTCGTGATTGCGCCTGCCCACATAACACGTTTCATTGCCTCAAATTGTTTGTGTTTTCCTGATAACTCTCCCGTAAAATAGCTGAAGAGAATCAATTTCTTTCAGACTAAACCTGAGATTTCCAGATAGTGGTTTTCCATCCGCAGTTACTTCAAAACGTAAGTATAACACGTGCATGAAACATATCAGCCAAAGACATGGATGTCACTTAAAGAAATAGAAAGAAAGTAGCGATTAACTCACAAAAATTTCATTGAAGCAAGCAGTTTCCCAAGTGTCCAGCCGGCCGCAGTGGTCTTGCGGCTCTAGGCGCGCAGTCCGGAACCGTGCGACAGCTACGGTCGCAGGTGCGAGTCCTGCCTCGGGCATGGATGTGTGTGGTGTCCGTAGGTTAGTTAGGTTTAAGTAGTTCTAAGTTCTAGGGGACTGATGACCACAGGTGTTAAGTCCCATAGTGCTCAGAGCCATTTGAACCAAATGTCGGAAATGGTGGCAGTGTCTGTCAGTGCAGAGTTAAACAGTTTAATATCTTACAGGCATTTCTAATCCTGCAATCACTATAAAATTCACAGTCTGCATAGATCAATCTTTGTAGATGAAGAAAACAATGTTTTTGAAAACTGGATTTTGGACCCAAATCTATTACATCTCACCTTGAACAATAAATTGACATAATTTATTTCCTGTATGATATGCGTCAGTTTAAATTAAATAATAAAAAAAAGGGCGACGCAAGGAACAGCACACGAGGGTGGGGAGTGAAGGGCAGAGCGAGGTAAACATACAAGGCCAGCAGCATTCACAGTCCCTTATTGTCTAAACTAAATAACGTTTCCATCAGAATTTATTGTAAAGTCAAGAGTTATGTCCCTAGCCCATTCAGTTTTGAACAGTTGCGTTTATCAGAATCATTAAATGATCAACAAGCATTCAAATTTCAACTGAGTACTGAGCTGTAACACAGACATTAATTAATTAAGCAGCGCAGTCCTATTGCCCTAGAATGACATCAATAATCAAAAAAATGGTTCAAATGGCTCTGAGTACTATGGGACTCAACTGCTGTGGTCATCAGTCCCCTAGATCTTAGAACTACTTGAACCTAACTAACCTAAGGACATCACACACATCCATGCCCGAGGCAGGATTCGAACCTGCGACCGTAGCAGTCGCACGGTTCCGGACTGCGCGCCTAGAATCGCGAGACCACCGCGGCTGGCCATCAATAATCAGAACCGAAGAGTTGTATAATCACAAATTCAGAACTTTAATCAAACTCAGGTTGCAGTAATCTTGCACCCAAAGTGGCTTTATTAGTAATGGTCATGATTCATTACTCAGACTTTATACGACTGAAAATTTGAAATCAACTTCAGTTACAATACTTGACAGTGACAGTAACGGATACTTATAACCAAATGGGTCCCCCATGAACGATGGATCTTGCCGTTGGAGGGGAGGCTTGTGTGCCTCAGTGATACAGATAGCCGTAACGTAGGTGCAACCCGAGTAGAGGGGTATCTGTTGAGAGGCCAGACAAACGTGTGGTTCCTGAAGAGGGGCAGCAGCCTTTTCTGTAGTTGCAGGGGCAACAGTCTGGACAACTGAGTGATCGGGCCTGGTAACATTAATCAAAAGGGCCTTGGCATGCTGGTACTCTTAGTGGCTAAAAGCAAGGGGAAACTACAGTCGTAATTTTTCCCGAGGGCATACAGCTTTACTGTACGGTTAAATGATGATGGCGTCCTTTTGGGTAAAATATTTCGGAGGTGAAATGATCTCCCATTCGAGTCTCCGGGAGGAGACTACTCAGGAGGACTCGATTATCAGGAGAAACAAAAATGGCGTTCTGCGGATCGGAGTATGGAATGTCAGATCCCTTAATCATGGAGATAGGTTAGAAAATTTAAAAAGACGAATGGATAGCTTAGAGTTAGATATAGTGGGAATTCATGAAGTTCGGTGGAAGGAGGAAAAAAACTTCTGGTCAGTTGAATAGAAGGTTACAAATACAAAATGAAATAGGAGTAATGCAGGAGTAAGTTTAAAAAATGAATAAAAAATACGAATGCGGATAATTTGCTACGAACAGCATAGTCAGCGCATTATCGTAGCCTAAACATACACAGAGCGCACACCCACCAGAATAATACAAGTTTATATGCCAACTAGCTCCACAGATGATGAGATAAAAGAAATTATTCAGATAGTGAAAGGAGACTAAAATTTAATATTCATGGGGGACTGGAATTCGACAATAGGAAAACGAAGAGAACGAAAAGCTGTAGATGAATATGAACTGAGGGAAAGGAATGAAAGAGGAAACCCTCTGGTGCAATTCTGCACTGAGCATAACTTCATCATCGCTAACACTTAGTTTAACAATCATGAAAGAATGCTGTATGTGTGGAAGAGACCTGGAAACACAGGAAGATTCCAGATTGATTATATAATGGCAAGACATTTCGGAACGATCTTTTAAATTGTACGGTATACACAGGGGCAGATGTGGACTCTGACCATACTTTATTGGTTATGAACTGCAGATTAAAACTGGAGTAACTCCAAAAATGCATGAATTGAAGGATATGGATACGAATAAACTGTAAGAAATAGATAATATTGAGTTTAGAGAAAAAGAGAACTACCTGCAGGAATATCAAGCTCTCAGATGGAAAACCAGTCCTAAGCAAAGAAGAGAAAGCAGAAAAGTGGAGGGACACGTACTTGAGGCCAATTATAAGAAAATGGAAGAGGACATAGGTGAAGATGAGAAGAGAGATATGATACTGCGTGAATAATTTGACAAATCACTGAAACACTTATGTCGAAACAAGAGCCCAGAAGTAGACTGTTTCCCATTACAACTACTGATAGCCATAGGAGAGACACTCATGGCAAGCTCTTTCGTCTGGTGAGCAAGATGTACGAGACAGGAGAAATGCACTTAGACGTCAAGAAGAATATAATAATTCCAGTTCCAAAGAAAGCAGATGCTGAAATTGTGTGACTTATCTTAGAAGAAGGTTAAGGAAAGGCAATCCTACGTTTATAGCATTTGTAGACTTAGAGAAAGCTTTTGACAATGTTGACAGGAACACTCTTTCAAATTGTGCACATGGCAGGGGTAAAACACAGGGAGAGAGAGGCTATTTAAAATTTGTACGGAAAGCAGATGGCAGTTAGAGATGAGGGGCATCAAAGGGAAGCAGTGGTGGAGAATGGAGTGAGTGAGGGTTGTAGCCTGTCCCCAGTGTTATCAATCTTTAAATTGAGGAAGCAGTAAAAGAGAGAAAAGAAAAATTTGGAGTAGGGATTAAAACCCAGGGAGAAGAAATAAAACCTTTGAAGTTTGCTGATTACATTATGATTCTGCTAGACATAGTAAAGGACTTGGAAGAGCAGTTGAACGGAATGGAAGTATCTTGAAAGGAGGATATGAGATGAACATCAACAAGAGAAAAACGAGGATAATGGGATGTAATCGAATTAAATCAGGGGATACTAAGGGAATTAGATTAGAAAAAGAGACACTTGAAGTAGTATATGAGGTTTGCTATTTGGGAAGCAAAATAACGAAATCATGTCGAAGTACGGATGATACAAAATGTAGCACAAGCTGCGGAAGATGTTCTGGTGTAAGCACAAGTGGCAGAACGAAGAACACAAAAGAAGAGAAGGCGGTGAAACGACGTCGGCCAATGGTGCACTGGTTAGCACCGCACCACAGCAGGGGCGGTCTCTACAGGAGGAGAACATAAGCGCCGATCCTGCCACCCTCGGCCGCTCAGTGTTGGCTCAGTATTCGGACAGGCCTAGCAGAGAACGGCACGATAGCAGTTATTAGTGATCCACAAACTGTGTGTCAAACTTGCATGAACATTGTATAGAGCAAAGGGCTGTGACTTATTTGCATGTCGTCCATCGCTTGCGACACCACCGTTACTTCAAAGTCAAGGGCTGTCAATTTGTTTTATTTAAATAATTGCTTGAATTTCTGTATAGCATTCCGAGAACGCGGCATCCCTTAGGCACCCTATACGCGACGAGTGGATAGGACCCCACATAAAATGTAGACCGACAATGCCAAGAAAAGTGTTTCTGGAGGAGAGAAATTTGTTAACATCGAGTGTGGATTCAAGAATCAGGAAGTCTTTTGTGAAACTATATGTATAGAGTGTAACCATATTTGGAAGTGAAACATGGACGATTAACAGTTTAGAGAACAACACAACAGAAGCTTTTGAAATGTGGTGCTACTGAAGAATGCTGACGGTTCGATGGGTAGACCTTGTAATTAACGACAGTAATAAAAATTATGTGCACAAATAAGGTTAATAATACGACAAGAAAATCTCTCTTAAAGTAGTAAATACTAAAGTATATAACAAATATTCCATATCTCTAGCATTAAAAATCATGTTTCAGTTCCAAAATAGATAATGCTAAAAGCTATATATTGTTACGACCAAATGTCGATAATAGTAAGACCAAAAACTCATTTGAAACTGCAGTAATTAATGACAGAAAATTTTATCCGTTCATGCTAACAGACAATTTAAGAGATTTCAAAATCATACTTACAAAAACCTGGCACTCGGCAGACAGCCAATTTTGCTATACGGCAATAGAATAACGAAGCGACTACCTCCAAGGTGTTGCCAAACAGTCTCACAGCACGACGCCTTCACTGCACCCGCGGCTGAAAAGAACAGAAAGGTGCAAAGGAAAATCTACAAAACACTAAGGCTCTGCGTAAAAGATCAGTGACGGCAAAGATAACATAACAAATTACACAGACACAACCCATGTAAATGGTTCAAATGGCTCTAAGCACTATGGGACTTAACATTGGGGGTTATCAGCCCCTAGACGTAGAACTACTTAAACCTAACTAACCTAAGGACATCACACACATCCATGCCAGAGGCAGGATTCGAACCTGCGAACGTAGCAGCAACGCGCTTCCAGAATAAAGCGCCTAGAACCGCTCGACCACAGCGGCCGGCAACACATGTAAGAACAGATTACCAATTGAGATGTTTCAACATACATACGTGATAATAAATGATGAAAAGCAATAGAACTCTTTCCCAATACAGAAGGAACCAGTTCCACACATGTAGCTAAATTAGAACCACAAACAGCAAGGAACATCAACACGTTCGTTTTGAAGGAAAAGTAACTAGATTTACAAAATTATTCGAGCGTTAGAGAGACGAGTGAAGTTTAAGAATAGGCGAAACGTTTGACTCCATAAAATTGTTTAAGTATCAAGGAAAGTATTTATGATCATAACATCTGACAACGTGAGAAATATGGGCTTCACATGGTCGAAATACAGGTTTATATTCCCTTGCATTTAGCGGAGTAAGCTGCAAATATGTACATACTTGAACGTGCATCTTCACAAATAAATTGTAGCTTATGTTATTGAATTAACGTAATTCGGCTGGTTTCACACGAGTTTCACGATAATTCATGTCTTTAGGTAATTTACTAACTTAAGGAACGCACAATTATAACAACCGTTTCGTTAAATCGAATAGAAAATAATTAAAAACCAACGTTATCGTCAAGACGCACCTGGCTGTATGCTCTCTCACCGCTTGGAGCGTTAGTGTCACTGCATCCGTCAAATGATGACAGACAGTAAAATCGTGCATCTGTAAGAAGCCCGATGCGCAAAACATATAACTACCACCATCACCTAGCGAAAGATCTTCCGGAGAACCCGAGAAAATTCTAGTCCCACGTAAAATCTCTCGACGGGGCTAAGACATCTTCCCATTCACTTTGCGACCTGGTTAGTGTGGCAACCTTGCCACGTTAAGTCAATGAAAGTAAAGCCAAAGTTTTAAACTTAGCTTTTAAGAAATCGTTCACCAAGGAAGATCGAACAAACATATCGTCGTCTGACCGTCGCGCAAGTTGCCGTAGAGAAGACAGAGTAATAGGCTTGACTGATGTACAGAAGCAACTGAAAGTGTTGAAAACAAAGACGTCACAAGGTCTGAAAGGAGTCACAGTTCGATTTTACAGAGAGTTCCTACGGCATTTGCCCCTTACTTAACATGCGTTTATCTCGAACTTCTCACCCAGCGCAAACTCCCAAGTGACTGGAAACAAACGGAGATGACTGCTTTATATAAGGAAGGTGAAAGGACGGACCCATAAAATTACAGATCAATATCCATAACATCCGTTTGCTACAGGATTCTTGAACGTATTGTGAGTCGAATATAATAAAATTACTCGAAACGGAGCGTCTTCTGTTCACAGATCTGCTCGAATTTAGAAAGCTTCGCAAGTGCAAAGCTCACGTTGCCCTTTTCTCACATGACATACTGCAAACCATGGATGAGAGACAGATTCCATATTCCTAGATTTCCGGAAACAATTTGACACAGTGCCCCATCGCAAACTGTTAAAGAAGGTTCGAAGATATAGAGAATGTGAGAATGGCTCGAAAACTTCTTAAATAACAGAACTCAGTGTGTTTTCCTGGACGGCGAGTGTTCACCACAGACAAGGGCACCGTTTGGAGTGCTCGAGGGAACCGTGACAGGACCGCTATTGTTATCTATATACATAAATGATTTGGCGGACAGGGTGGGCGGCATTCTCCGGTTGTTTGCTGATGATGCTGTGGTGTACGGTAAGCTGTCGTCGTTTAGTGACTCTATGTAGGAACAAGACGACTTAGACAAAATTTCCAGTTGGTGCCATGAATGGCAGCTTGCTCTAAATAAAGAAAAATGAAGGAAATCCAGATGACTAGGGAAACAATCCCGTAATGTTCGAATACAGCATTCGTAGTGTACTGCCTGACATAGTCGCGCCGACTAAATATCTAGAAGTAACATCGCAAACCTGAAATGGAAAGAGAACGGAAGGACAATAACAGGGAAGGCTAAGGATAGAAATAGGTTTGTTGGGAGGATTCTAGGAGAGAGTGGTTCATTTGTAAAGGGGACCACGTACAGAGCACTGGTGCCACCCATCCTTCAGTATTGCTCACGTGTTTGGAATTCGTAACAGGTCGGATCAGGGGAAGACATCGAAGCATTTTCGAGGCGAGCTGCTAGATTTATTACTGGTAGGTTCGATTCTCCGAAGTGCTTATTGAACTCAAATGGGAACACGACTGAGAAAATTTAGGGAAACGGATTTTCTAACTGACTGCAGACCGATTCTACTGCCACCAACGTACATTTCCGGTAAGGCTTATAAAGACAAGATGAAGGAGGGCTTGTACACAGGCATACGAGACAGTGTCATTTATCTCTCGCACTATTTTCAAGTTGAATGGGGAAGGAAATGGCAATTAGAAGTATAGAAAGTACCCTCCGCCACTCACGATATCACGACTTGTAGAGTATTTACTGCTTGTAGATGTTCGTAGTAGGCCTAACAGAGACCCAGGGCTGTACGCGGAAATAGTAAGGTGCAATTAGACCCAAACCTCAACATCCAAAGTAAAAACTTCCCTCCACATCGAAATTGTTCTGTACAGTCGACATATTGTTGGTAAAACGTTACACCATTTTAAGCATTGGGTTTGGGGATGAGAGGGTGGAGATGTTGTAAAATTAGTAGATTTTATCAGTTTTTATTAAATATTTCGAAAACTATATACACTCCTGGAAATTGAAAAAAGAACACATTGACACCGGTGTGTCAGACCCACCATACTTGCTCCGGACACTGCGAGAGGGCTGTACAAGCAATGGTCACACGCACGGCACAGCGGACACACGAGGAACCGCGGTGTTGGCCGTCGAATGCCGCTAGCTGCGCAGCATTTGTGCACCGCCGCCGTCAGTGTCAGCCAGTTTGCCGTGGCATACGGAGCTCCATCGCAGTCTTTAACACTGGTAGCATGCCGCGACAGCGTGGACGTGAACCGAATGTGCAGTTGACGGACTTTGAGCGAGGGCGTATAGTGGGCATGCGGGAGGCCGGGTGGACGTACCGCCCAATTGCTCAACACGTGGGGCGTGAGGTCTCCACAGTACATCGATGTTGTCGCCAGTGGTCGGCGGAAGGTGCACGTCACCGTCGACCTGGGACCGGACCGCAGCGACGCACGGATGCACGCCAAGACCGTAGGATCCTACACAGTGCCGTAGCGGACCGCACCGCCACTTCCCAGCAAATTAGGGACACTGTTGCTCCTGGGGTATCGGCGAGGACCATTCGCAACCGTCTCCATGAAGCTGGGCTACGGTCCCGCACACCGTTAGGCCGTCTTCCGCTCACGCCCCAACATCGTGCAGCCCGCCTCCAGTGGTGTCGCGACAGGCGTGAATGGAGGGACGAATGGAGACGTGTCGTCTTCAGCGATGAGAGTCGCTTCTGCCTTGGTGCCAATGATGGTCGTATGCGTGTTTGGCGCCGTGCAGGTGAGCGCCACAATCAGGACTGCATACGACCGAGGCACACAGGGCCAACACCCGGCATCATGGTGTGGGGAGCGATCTCCTACACTGGCCGTACACCTCTGGTGATTGTCGAGGGGACACTGAATAGTGCACGGTACATCCAAACCGTCATCGAACCCATCGTTCTACCATTCCTAGACCGGCAAGGGAACTTGCTGTTCCAACAGGACAATGCACGTCCGCATGTATCCCGTGCCACCCAACTTCCTCTAGAAGGTGTAAGTCAACTACCCTGGCCAGCAATATCTCCGGATCTGTCTTCATTGAGCATGTTTGGGACTGGATGAAGCGTCGTCTCACGCGGTCTGCACGTCCAGCACGAACGCTGGTCCAACTGAGGCGCCAGGTGGAAATGGCACGGCAAGCCGTTCCACAGGACTACATCCAGCATCTCTACGATCGTCTCCATGGGAGAATAGCAGCCTGCATTGCTGCGAAAGGTGGATATACACTGTACTAGTGCCTACATTGTGCATGCTCTGTTGCCTGTGTCTATGTGCCTGTGGTTCTGTCAGTGTGATCATGTGATGTATCTGACCCCAGGAATGTGTCAACAAAGTTTCCCTTTCCTGGGACAATGAATTCACGGTGATCTTATTTCAATTTCCAGGAGTGTAGTTTAGCGCAAAGAGTACCACATACAAAAATTATGTACATTAATTTGCGAACAAAAATGGTTCAGTGCATAATCTTGCTAAAGTGCACCGTTCCAGAGGATGTAAAAGTAGAAATGTTCCGTATTTTTTTTAGAATTTTGGATAAATATGACAGAATAAATATGACATTATCACTAAGGAAACTATTCTTTCATACAGGATTGTGTTTGTAAAAGCAAGTTGTGATTTTAGTGGCCGGTGGTTGTTAGTGATAAGCCCATGAAGAAACGACAACCTCACCACCTTCTCAAGGGGCGCTACTTTTTAAGGGAAAAGAGGCTTCCACAGGCCTAGGCCATATAAACCTGTGGTACGGAGAAACCCACTCTGAACTTTCTCTGGACAATGCCGCATCAAGAATGAATACATTTCCAACATTTTTAATGTTTAATTTTAGATTATAAAAATATCTGTATAAAATTATGGTACACAATTATACCATTTTGATTCATAATATTTTTTAAACTGCAGCTTTTGGAGGCTTTTCTTCAGAAAATAAGACAGATTTGACTGTATATTGCATCCTATTTTATTTAAATTTTTGAAGTTCATAAACTGAGTTCAGCAGTAATATCGAATAAAAATGTAGAATGTTAAATGCATCCTTAAATTAATGTAAAGTATTTCATCGGTATTCAGTCCTCATCTAGATATTAAGGTATGATATTCGTGTCCCTGTTAACACGTCCTAGAAGTGAAAAATTTCTGCATATGCTTGAGCTGTTTAGACCCCTTGTTCTGCACCCGCAGTTACTGAAGCATGCGTTTTTGCAAGAACACTATGAGTGAAATTAATTCCCAGGGAGCTGCAGGACGTACTGTTGTAATTTGTCTGAGGTGTTCGCCATTCTTCTTCCACCCCCACTCGTGTGGATTCTTCTTCTCATTCAGCCACTGCAACAGCTGGTGGCAGGCTCTAGGTAAATGCTGCCTGGAAGCTGCTGAAGTGGGGGGAATTGCACCCAACTGGAACAATTAATGTATGGGCTGCACGCAGTAGCCTGCAAGTAACGTTGGTAGCCAAAACAATCTAGACCTTTGGTGTTCTTGGCTCCAAATATCGCAAGGAGGAAATACTTTTCAGTGTCAGAAACTGCACTGGGGTCAACTTTGGGGTGGGTCGTTGAAGACTAAAAGTTTCGTCTGAAGAGCGTTGTTGCCTTGAAGTTTCCTACATGGTGTAATTTCCTCCTTCTTGTAGATAGCTGATACAGTGTCACATCCTGTGAAGGCATACATGGCTAAGAATACACGTTTCATATTCACAATGCATCGCTGAATGTCAGAAGTAGTGTACACTTTTTCCTGCTGATTGCCTTTCTTTAGTACCACCATTTTCAATTTCTTCTTTGATGGTGCGTGGACCGTCAACACGCCTGTGTCATCACCATTTAAACAAGCTTCAACTCCTTTCTTCGCTTCATCAATCGCTGTTAAAACTATTAATAAGTCATCATCATTCGATGCTTGAACTGTGAACCACCTCTTTGCAAGTGTACTATAAGGATAGAAATAAACTTTCTACCTGTATCCTTTTTTATGTGCACTATTGTAGTTTTCAATTTCAAAATGTAGTATTACATGGTTATTGAGATATATGTTGTATAAAGCAAGCGAATCGCTTGGTTAGATGTGAGAGGGGGCCTAACGGCCCACAGACTGCCAGATTAAATTAATGAATGAATAAATAAATAAATTAGAAATTAAAAATATTCATTGCTTCCAACGGATATAATCCTCCCAGTTACACAGTCGTATCATACGGTCTTAACTAGGCTCCAAGTACTATCTGACATTTCATATAGACACTTTGCGTCATTCAATAGGAGAGACGAGATTTTGCAGATCCTAAGGTTAATCGCATCCTGCTCCAAGCTTTTCTACTGAATTATCCAACCTAGGTACCTAAGTTATTTCACCCGATTAATCTTCCCTTTATTTAAAATCTTGTATTGTGGTCCATCACTGATATTTGTAATTTATTTACCTTCTCACAGGAGGCCTGTAATCCTACTTTCTCAGCTATCTCTGTTAGTTTATGAATCTTCGTGAGTTGTGAATTAATGTTGTTGGAAAAAGTGGTTAGATCATCAGCTGTGTTTGGTGGTGGTGGTTAGTGTTTAACGTCAAGTCGACAACGAGGTCATTAGAGACGAAGCGCAAGCTCGGGTTAGGGAAGGATTGGGAAAGAAATCGGCCGTGCCCTTTCAAAGGAACCATCCCAGCATTTGCCTGAAACGATTTAGGAAATCACGGAAAACCTAAATCAGGGTGGCCGGACACGGGATTGAACCGTCGTCCTCCCGAATGCGAGTCCAGTGTGCTAACCACTGCGCCACCTCGCTCGGTATAGCTGTGTTTGGGTCCTAGTCTGAATCATTATTCATTTCCATTCTCTCAGTTCATTCTCTTCCTCCATTCTCGAATGATTTTTTCCCAGATACAATTAAAAAGGAGCGGGGAAACTTCATCGAGTTGTCTGATACCAGTGTTGGTTTTGAAAGGGGTTCTAGATGTTGAAACAAAATTCACTTTTGATCCTGTATCGATCAAAATCTGTTGAATCATCCACCCCAAATCCTTCCATAACATTCAACAATGACTCACTGCCAACTGAGTCGTACGCCTTTTTTATCAATGCATTCTATCGCACGGCAGTACCTTCCAGACGTTTAATATTTGATAATGTTTTTCAACTTGAAAATCTCCTCTGGGCAGAAACTTACTTTCCTGAAATTGGCCTGGTACATATTAGTCTATTTATAAAAATAAACGTCAATTCAGTTCTGGACTGTTTTGGAGAGCGTCTCCCATGTAACAGATACTAATATAATATCTCTTCAACTGCTGATAACGTTTTGAGCCACTATTTTTATGGATTTGGTGGACTAGGATGGATAGGCGCAACGAGGATACCCGACCACCTCTCTGTATCTCCTCAAAGAATTCAGGTGGTATGTTCAGAATGTCTTCATTGACCAGCTTCCGGGACTCTGCGACAATTGATTCCTTTCAAACTGCTATATTATTACTTAAGGCGTCTATGGTCTGTTTAATTTCTGTCTTAGATGTGTGGATGTGCGTTTGTCGCTATTTTTTCCCTGAAGCACGTGGTTGGGGGTTGTTACAATTTCAGATTAGACGTGAAAATTTGATTGAAATCCCTGAGATTGTTCTTTAGAATATCCTGATCAATATGATTCATGTCCGCCCCCGGTAGCTGAGTGGTCAGCGCGACACACCGGCAATCCAAAGGAGTTCGATTCCCAGCTGGGTCGGAGATTTTCTCCGCTCAGGGACTGGATGTAGTGTTCTCCTAATCATCATTTCATCCCCATCGACGCGCAAGTCGCCGAAGTGGCGTCAGATCGAAAGACTTGCACCAGGCGAACGGTCTACCCGACAGGAGGCCCTCGTCACACGACTTTTCATTTAATTTTCAGTACGATTCATCTGTTGTTTCTAAAATAATGTCTTTGCAAGTCGGATCACAGGGGCTGCGTGCTTCCGACTTCTACAAAACGAGTTTAAATTTTCATGTCCCTTCGGAGAGTTTCATTTTTTCAACGAATGTGTTCTGTGTGCGTAATTTTGGTACGAGGTCTCGTTGCATCATCTACGTTTGCGTTTGCGAAATTTCAAGCTTCTTGTATTGTCTATTGTATTGTACTGTCTGTCCAGTTCTGAGACTAAAATGTTACTTGCTGACGGCTCTATCTCAATACTTGTTAACTGATTTTAAATTTTGCCAAATCATTTCTGCATTTGTTCTTTCCAGCTGTGGGAGTCTTTCTGAGAAAGATGGAATTCATTTTAATCCTGGAGAGTTAATTATCTAAATGATACTTGGTACCTACCTGAATTTTAATATTCTTAATTTCCTTCATCGCAATCCTAGAATAGTGCATGTGGATGATTTTTCATCGTTCGAGTTTCCAAGTGGTTTCCTTGTCTCCTCTTTACTTAGTTTGTGTCTGATATTAACTGAAGACTAAATGTTCGACACAGTTAGAAGAAAACAAATTCAAAATGTGTTGCTCCTTCTGTACCGGTTCATTATTTACAATTATTACACGTCAGCTTACAGTCGTCCACAAAAATCTTAATAATCTTTGTAGTTATTTTCTCCTTTTCGTTCTCTAGGAAGTCCCAATATTGCTCTTGTTTCTCTGGACTATGCCTGTTGTTCTCACAAAGGAGGTGGCCGCATGTACACTGAACAGGGTGTAGCCGCCTCCCGCAGCAAAGAGTGCGTATTGAAAGTTATTTGATACGCTAGAAAAATTCACTACTGCGTTGATAAACGTCTTATTTACAGAGAAATCTGTTCCAAACATTTATATATTCATGCTGATATTCACGGCTTCCTTTTTTTCCCTAAATCCTATACACTACATTGTCCATAACGCTTTCGTCCTGATAATGTGTATTTTGAAAACTAAGACTATGATGTTTTGGTAGTCCAACAAATTGTCAATCCTTATTGTACACCAAATTTTCGCAATGATTTCACATTTGTGGTAGCGATGTAATATTCGTTTTTCTTTTTCAACTTAGTATTTCTGCCGATGAGCATGCAGGTCCCTCCGACTTCCCTAACCATGTAGTTGCACTCCGACAGGATCCCAAGATATGCTTGCAGTCCTAACAAGTCATTGGTTTCTATCCACAGTTGCCATGGGGTTAGTGGCTTCTTTTTGATGACTTTCGATGATGTCTGATTGTTAGAGAAATGTGGCTCGGATTTCTTCCTTCCCTGTAGTAGATTCAAAGAACTAAGCCATGAAGCATGGAGTTAGTTTGCTATATACATCTTTGGTATGCATGGTCCACTTCTGCTTTAAAAGCCATTGACTTTTTTCATCTATAATCCCGAAAAAGGATGCTTTCAAATTGGTACCAAATGTGGCAGCTGAACCAAATTCTTTCCTATTTTTCTTCTTTTTTTTGGGGGGGGGGGGGGGGAGAGTGGGTTATAGACAGGGTATAGTTTCGTAGTGTTGGGCACAGATTGTGGGATTGATTGTTTATTTTAATAAAAATTTGAAACAGTTATTTGTTTGTTATAAATAAGATCTATAATTCATTCTGTTTTATCTAACTTATCTCCACATATTTACAGTTGTTCTTTTGTGATATTTCAGGCGTTGAGAGTAATAAATATTTTATTTCCCTGATTATCTGGATGTTTCAATCAATGATATGTTGGTCTTTAATACTACCAGAGGCGTCTTTCTTTATCTTAATCTTAACTTTACATTATCATCATGTTGTACATTGGCCATTCGTGAGACTTTAATTGAGGTTTTCAATAAAGTGTGCCGTCATAGTACTTTATCACTTTGTTAACTAGTTACTTGCTGTTATGGTAGTCTTCCCACTAACATGTTATGTGGGTTTTTCTGCCCAGTATTTTGTTTACCCTTGTTGTTGTTGTGGTCTTCAGTCCTGAGACTGGTTTGATGCAGCTCTCCATGCTACTCTATCCTGTGCAAGCTTCTTCATCTCCCAGTATCTACTGAAACCTACACCCTTCTCAATCTGCTTAGTGTATTCATCTCTTGGTCTCCCTCTACGATATTTACCCTGTACGCTGCCCTCCAATACTAAATTAGTGATCCCTTGATGCCACAGAACATGTCCTACCAACCGATCCCTTCTTCTGGTCAAGTTGTGCCACAAACGTCTCTTCTCCCCAATCCAATTCAATACTTCCTCATTAGTTACGTGATCTACCCATCTAATCTTCAGCATTTCTAAAGCTTCTATTCTCTTCTTGTCCAAACTATTTATCGTCCATGTTTCACTTCCATACATGGCAACACTCCATACAAATACTTTCAGGAATGACTTTCTGACACTTAAATCTATACTCGATGTTAACAAATTTCTCTTCTTCAGAAACGTTTTCCTTGCCATTGCCAGTCTACATTTTACATCCTCTCTACTTCGACCATCATCAGTTAGTTTGCTCCCCAAATAGCAAATCTCCTTAACTACTTTAAGTGTCTCATTTCCTAATCTAATTCCCTCAGCATCACCCGGCTTAATTCGACTACATTCCATTATCCTCGTTTTGCTTTTGTTGATGTTCATCTTATATCCTCCTTTCAAGACACTATCCATTCCATTCAACAGCTCTTCCAAGTCCTTTGCTGTCTCTGACAGAATTACAATGCCATCGGCGAACCTCAAAGTTTATATTTCTTCTACATGGATTTTAATACCTACTCCGAATTTTTATTTTGTTTCCTTCACTGCTTGCTCAATATAGAGATTGAATAACATCGGGGAAAGACTACAAGCCTGTCTCACTCCCTTCCCAACCAATGCTTCCCTTTCATGTCCCTCGACTCTTATAACTCCCATCTGGTTTCTGTACAAATTGTAAATAGCCTTTCGCTCCCTGTATTTTACCCCTGCCACGTTTAGAATTTGAAAGAGTGTATTCCAGTCAACATTGTCAAAAGCTTTTTCGAAGTCTACAAATGCTAGAAACGTAGGTTTGCCTTTCCTTAATCTTTCTTCTTCGATAAGTCGTAAGGTCAGTGTTGCCTCACGTGTTCCAACATTTCTACGGAATACAAACTGATCTTCCCCGAGGTCGGCATCTACCAGTTTTTCCATTCGTCTGTAAGGAATTGGCGTTAGTATTTTGCAGCTGTGACTTACTAAACTGATAGTTCGGTAATTTTCACATGTGTCAACACCTGCTTTCTTGGGATTGGAATTATTATATTCTTCTTGGAGTCTGAGGGTATTTCGCCTGTTTCATACATCTTGCTCACCAGATGGTAGAGTTTTGACAGGACTGGCACTCCCAAGGCCGTCAGTAGTTCCAATGGAATGTTGTCTACACCAGGGACCTTGTTTTGACTCAGGTCTTTCAGTGCTCTGTCAAACTCTTCACGCAGAATCCTATCTCCCATTTCATCTTCATCTACATCCTCTTCCATTTCCATAATATTGCCCTCAAGTACATCGTCCTTGTATATACCCTCGATATACTCCTTCCACCTTTCTGCTTTCCCTTCTTTTCTTAGAACTGGGTTTCCCACTGAGCTCTTGATGTTCATACAAGTGGCTCTCTTGTCTCTAAAGGTCTCTTTAAATTTCCTGTAGGCAGTATCTATCTTACCCTTAGTGAGATAAGCCTCTACATCGTTACATTTGTTAGTCATCGCTGCTTAGCCATTTTGCACTTCCTGTCGACCTTGTTTTTGAGACGTTTGTATTCCATTTTGCCTGCTCCATTTACTGCATTGTTATATTTTCTCCTTTCATCAATTAAATTCAATATTTCTTCTGTTACCCAAGGCTTTCTACTAGCTCTTCTCTTTTTACCTACTTGATCCTCTGCTGCCTTCAGTACTTCATCCCTCAAAGCTACCCATTCTTCTTCTACTGTATTTCTTTCCCCCATTCCTGTCAATTGTTCCCTTATGATCTCCCTGAAACTCTGTACAACCTCTGGTTCTTTCAGTTTATCCAGGTCCCATCTTCTTAAATTCCCACCTTTTTGCAGTTTCTTCAGTTATAATCTACAGGTCATAACCAATAGATTGTGGTCAGAGTCCACATCTGCCCCTGGAAATGTCTTACAATTTAAAACCTGGTTCCTAAATCTCTGTCTTACCATTATATAATCTATCTGAAACCTGTCAGTATCTCCAGGCTTTTTCCATGTATGCAGCCTTGTTTTATGATTCTTGAACCAAGTGTTAGCTATGATTAAGTTGTGCTCTGTGCAAAATTCTACCAGGCGGCTTCCTCTTTCATTTCTTAGCCCCAATCCATATTCACCTACTACATTTCCTCTTCTCCCTTTTCCTACTACCGAATTCCAGTCGCCCATGACTATTAAATTTTCGTCTCCCTTCACTATCTGAATAATTTCTTTTATTTCATCATACATTTCTTCAATTTCTTCGTCATCGGCAGAGCTAGTTGGCATATAAACTTGTACTACTGTAGTAGGTGTGGGCTTCGTATCTATCTTGGCCACAATAATGCGTTTACTATGCTGTTTGTAGTAGCTTACCCGCATTCCTATTTTCCTATTCATTATTAAACCTACTCTTGCATTACCCCTATTTGATTTTGTGTATAACCCTGTAGTCACCTGACCAAAAGTCTTGTTCCTCCTACCACCGAACTTCACAAATTCCCACTATATCTAACTTTAACCTATCCATTTCCCTTTTTAAATTTTCTAACCTACCTGCCCGATTAAGGAATCGGACATTCCACTCTCCGATCTGTAGAATGCCAGTTTTCTTTCTCCTGATAACGACATCCTCTTGAGTAGTCCCTGCCCGGAGATCCGAATGTGGGACTATTTTACCTCCGTAATATTTTACCCAAGAGGACGCCATCATCATTTAATCATACAGTAAAGCTGCATGCCCTTGGGAAAAATTACGGCCGTAGTTTCCCCTTGCTTTCAGCCATTAGCACTACCAGCACAGCAAGGCTGTTTTGGTTATTGTTACAAGGCCAGATCAGTCAATCATCCAGACTGTTGTCCTTGCAACACTAGTGAAAAGGCTGCTACCCCTCTTCAGGAACCACACGTTTGTCTGGCCTCTCAACAGATACCCCTCCATTGTGGTTGCACCTACGGTACGGCTATCTCTATCGCTGAGGCACGCAAGCCTCCCTACCAACTGCAAGCTCCATGGTTCATGGGGGGGGGGGGGGGGAGGGGGGGGTGTTTACCCTTATGAATAATTTAAACTGTCGCCAAGGGAGGAGAACTCTACAATGAGGATCCAGTTTGTTATGGCTGGGGAGGGTGAATTTGTGCAGACTGGGGATGATGGACTGTTCTTCCCATAAACCTTCTAAAGGTATTGTAGTCGGGGCTACCGTACTAAACTAATGGCTAATGGCTTTTCTGTGACAGCAGATATTTTACAATACATTCTGAGAACTTCTGGAAGGGAGCATTATTTTACTTGCTGTTAGTTGAGGGCAGGAAATAATCAAGAATATGCTTACACTCTTTTTCTCTGGTTAACGGGCTGAGAACTTAGACATTTTCGTAAAACTTCTAGGAGCTCGCTAAGTCGAGGAATTGTCCAACAGCCCTCCATGGTATTGGAAGTCCTGATGGGGAAATGTAAGTCTGTGAGTTTCATGTACATCACATTGGTTGGTTACTGATCCGTCGTGATCAGTAGAGTTACTTTTATGAGACAGAATACCTGTGGGAATTATTTTTTTATAAGCAATGTCCAAACTAGCTGCTGTATGACGATAATTTTTATTTTTTACCTTTGGCTATGCATTTGTTTCGACTAAACTGCCATTAACGAGTGACCTGTTCTACAATGTGGGTTACGTTAATCTCATTATAAATTGGGATTGAAGTAGAAATTAATATCACACAATAGCGAGTCTTGACACTCCTTACAAATATGTCACTCGCTGACTTATTACTACACTGCAGGCCCTATGGAACGTAAACTATAAGGATTAATAACTATGTTTCCTGTGTGGAGCTAAGAAATTCTGTTTCATAATTTTTCAGTCTTCGTCATATGTTGGGATTCTATGAGCTTGTAGTTGCTTGGTTGGAAGAGCTCACACAGAAGAGCACGGAGTAATATGGTAGCTGGTGGTGGTGTTCAACAAAGGCGGTGGACTTGTGGCGAGGTCTAGTGGCTGCCGACAAACTGTTTGTTTTGGTGCAAACTTGAGAGAATGTCATATGATTTCCTATATTGTTGTTGGGTATCACAGTCTTGTCGAATGCAGCTGCAGTTACCGACGTGTAATTAGAAGTATGTAGAAGTTCAGAAAATTCATTAGGTTCATTGTATAAATACTTCCGATTAAATCTATGAAAAATACAAAGATTAACTTCGTGTGCTGCGCATGTCTTCCATCTTCATTGTCCAACTTCCTCTCCTCCATTCTCTGTAGCCATTTGTATGAAAATGAGGCAACCAGTCTGAAAGTGCTCGTGGTTTCATAAAATAAGGAAAGTGTATTTGAAACGTACTCCTTGTACGTGGTATCTTTTTTACAATGTAGGCACCTAATTTTGTGGAGAAAGATTTATTTCGTTTTGTAAACTAACGCACTCACGCTCGCTCGCGCGCGTACACACACACACACACACACACACACACACACACACACACACACACGCACACACACATGCACATGCACACTCAAATTTATCCAAAAATTACTTGCTGCGTTTTGTAGTATTTTAAAGGACGTGCAAAAATATGAAACACCCAGCACCATATTTATAAAAAATATTACGTAAATCAGCATTTACGTACATGCAGAGATAGACAGAATGCTCAAATTAATTGCTTCCCACATTTAATTGCTGTCAGGTGTCACAAGGTGGACAGCAAACCAGCGGAAAACTAAGACTGATGACTCTGCATTTTACAAGTCTCACGTGGTGTCAGGTGAGCACACATGCAGTCGACAAAATATAACATGCTTGGAGATGGCGAAAATATTGACTCACGGCCTAACAAGGGAACTATCCCAGACGTAAATAAATGGTGTTGTTGATATTTGGTGGGTATGTAAACTGGCCCAAATAATGCAATACACGTTTTTCCAAGTTTTTGCCAATTTTCACTTATGGGTAAAAACACAACCCAAATGTAATTTGGTGCAGGGTGAAGAGCAAAGTGTGCGTCCACATAGAACTGTATTAACGTTCCTTAATTTTTAGGGAAATGAGGGAAACGGATTTTCTAACTGACTGCAGGCCGATTCTACTGCCGCCAACGTACATTTCCCGTAAAGGCTATAAAGACAAGATGAAGGAGGGCTTGCACACACGCATATGAGAGAGTGCCTTTTATCCCTCGCACTATTTGCGAGTTCAGTGGGAAAGGAAATGGCAAGTAGAGGTATACAAGGTACCCTCCGCCACTCGCGATATCGCTACCTGTAAAGTATATACTGCATGTAGTAGGCCTAACAGAGACCCAGGGCTGTACGTGGAAACAGTACGGTGCAATTAGTGCCATACCTCAAAATCCAAAGTTAAAATCGCTCTTCAGCTCCAAATTGTTCCAGTCAGTCCACATATTCTTTGGAAAAAGTTACACCATTTTAAGCATCAGGTTTGGTGGGAGGTGTGGAGAAGTAGGTAAAGAAGTGCCATATACATTAATAATCTACATCAAAATGTGAACAAAAATGGTCCCATGCATAATCTTGCTAAAGTGAACAGTTTCAGAGTTATGGGGGGGGGGGGGGGGAGATAAAAATAGAAATTTTTGCGTATTTTTTAGATTTTCTGGAATAAATATGTCATTATCACTATGGAAACTAATTTTTCTATACAGGATAGCGTTTTATAAAAGCAAATTGCGATTTTAGTGGCCGGTGGTATGTTAGTGATAAGCCCTTGAAGGAACGAAAACCTCACCACCTTCTCAAGGGGCGCTACTTTTTAAGGGAAAAGAGGCTTCCACAGGCCTAGGCCATATAAACCTGTGGTACGGAGAGACCCACTCTGAACTTTCTCTGGACAATGCCGTATCAACAATGAATATCTTTCCAACATTTTTAATGTTTAATTTTAAATTATAAAAATATTATCTGTATAATAATTTTGTTATACAATTATGTCATTTTTAATCACATTGTCCTTAAAACTACAAATTTTGGAGGTTTTTCTTTAGAAAATAGGCATATTTGGCTGGATATTGTAACTATGTTTTATTAAAATTTTCGACCTGCATAAACTGAGTTCAGTAGTAATATTGAATAAAACTGTAGGGACAATCTTCACTGCCCTCCAAACATTGGGAATGATTCCTACTGCTAAGCTAACACTGAATAACCTGTTTCAGGAGAGCCAGAAAAATTCCATCTGGGCCAGGTGACTTGAACGGTTGGAAATTGGATTTTATTAAAGTCCATGCACTCCTTGGTCGATTCCCAGTCCTCTCTTCCAGTGCCTGAGAACCATTGTCTCTCTGGGATCACATTCTGGTCTGTGTTGTCCGGCAGAGCACATTGAGGAAAGTGAGCTTTGAGGACCAGTTTCAGCAAGTATCATGTGCTGTCTTTGTATATTTTCCATCCTCCTTCGTCATCGTACATCCTGGGTTGATTGGTACTCTAGCGAGGATACTGTGAAGTCTAGCTTGGGCAACTGTGCTTGTCTGATTTCAAGGTTGTAGTTGACAAAGGCCTCACGATATATAGCCCATTGTCCTTTCTGTCTCGCTATGTTAAACAGTTTTTGTACCTGTTTTCTTTGAATTTCCCAGCTATTATTCCACCAAGGCACACTCCTATTTGTGCACTTCTTAGTGACTGTGCAGTTGTCCTGATATGAGGTCACTATGGCAGAGGTAACAGCCTCTGCTACTTCCTCAAACTCTACTGGATTCCTTATCGAGGTTTTAATTTTCAATAAGCAAAATCGAGGTCTCTCCTATATGTCTCCCAGTCTGTTTTCCTGGGATTCCTATAGGTCATGACACTATGAGGGTAAGTAATTCCTGGGGAGCTGCAGGACGCTCTGTTGTAATTCATCTGAGGTGTTTGCAAAACTTCTTTCACCCGAAATCGATCGCATTCTTCTCTCATTCAGCCTCTGCTTCCAGTAAGCTGATGGTGGTGGTGGTGGGGGGGGGGGGGGGAGGAATGCAGATAACTTGAACAATAAACAATGAATGTATAGACTGGTTTTCAACACCCTGCGAGTAACACTGGTAGCGAAAACAATCTAGATCTTCAGTGTTCTTGGCTCTGAACATCGAAAAGAAGGAAATTCTTTCCAGCATCAGTCACTGCAGTGGGGTCAGCTTTGGTATCATTGAAGACTAGACGTTTCGTCCAAAGAGCGTTGTTGGCTTGCACTTTCCAATTGTTGTAGACAGTTGATAGCGTGTTACATCCTGTGAAGACGTATATTGCTAAGAGTACACCTTTCATATTCCCAATGCCTCGCTGAACGTCAGAAATAGCCTATACTTTTTCCTGCTGATTGCCTTTCTTTGGTATCACGATTTTCAGTTTGTTCTCTGATAGTGTGTGGACAGTCAACAAGACTAGTAACCCCATGTCATCACCAACTTATGAAGCTTCAACTCCTTTGTTTGCTTCATCAATCGCTATTGAAACTGTTAATAAGTTAGCATCACCCGATGCTTGATGAACGATGAGCCACCTCTTTGCATGTGCACTGCAAGGAGAGAAATAAGGCCGATTTTGTTCTTAGCGTTAGCTAGAAATTCGCTTTAATTGATATTTACGTGGACTGAGTCTTCAACTTTCACTTCAGTGTTAGTGGTAGAACGTGATCTGGGTACGTGTTGCTCATCTTTTGTGTTTCTTGTATCCATCAAAAACGACAGTTGTTTGCCCCTAACGAGTAATTACGTTTTCTGTGTTTAGCTCTCAAATCAGTCAGAAGATAGCTGGGCGTTTCCAGACAACAGGATAAAGGAAGTGACGCCATCAATGATGTAGGGCACTTTCTCTGAATCTGGGATGATCGATGATTCATTTCAATCTGGAACCAATACAGTCACAATTAAAGATTTTCTTCCCTTCCTCATCAAACCAGATTCGTAGAACAAGGATGAAGGATAAGCACATAATTCAGCTTCAAATATTTCTTCAAGTCTCTCATCACTCTTTACTGTGCACACCCTCCGATTTAAGACAGTGTTAGGGTTCACACATGCAGTGTTGTTGTTATTTGTCATGGACGTGGTTATAGAGGCTAGGAACATAACAGCTAACTTTCTTTTCAAGTATATCTCATTCAATGTTTTGTTCTCATTCTGTTTCAAGGCTAGTGTTCCAGTTTCAATCGCTTTATCACAGTTTACGTTTTCATCTGCTTCAATCCTTGCTGACAAGGAAGGTAGTTCGGGTGTTTTAGAAAACAGATTGTGTTCCTCATACGAAGAAATAAAAGTTTGCAAGTCCTTGGAGCTTCTTTTCTCCCTTGCCTCTTGTATCTCCACGTGCTGCTCTGAAGAGACGCTGCACACACCTGTATATTCTTCCATTGCTTCACACACCTGAGATCAAAGTGGCATGGAGTTGATTCAAGTTGCAATTGTTGCCGCTGTTATTCCTCAGCCTCCAGTCGATGCACCAATGCTACTCAAGGATCTCATCGAAATCTGTTCAACGGTAATGTCACCCCAGACTCTAGACCATAGCTTTTCAGAACTTCGGATGCTGAAATAACCACAATTAACGAACAAATCGTTTTCTGGGCTCATTGAGTTGAGAAGTTCCAGCGAATCTTGTAGGCAAACTTGTGCAGATTTAGCGTAGTTTAAGTGACCAGACGCATGGAAAATGGGGAGCATTTGATGTACACAGTGAAGGTAAAGGAGAAAGTCCCCACTCCTCTCAGCTCTGATATACGTTCGAACGAGTTCAACCATTTGTGTGAAGTGAATCCACAGTCTTTGTGTTCGTTCTGATTCTTCTGAACGTTGAAGTTGGTTTCCCAAATTGTTACAAAACTGTGCACTGCAGCTGCGTTCGTCAATTCTTCAGAAGATGTATTACTATGCTTGAAAGTTGAGTAGACAAAATTAAGCTAATCTTTAACCACACGAACGAGGGCTTCAATTGTTTTAAAAAATATAGCAATTAGTGCCTCATCGACTAGGAAGAGAGCACGAATAACCCTCGTGACAGCTTTCTCGTTCATCATTTGTTGAACTCTGTTTTTGGCATAGACAAGACCGTACAACTCCTCCAAATCATTTCCTGGCATGATGAATCGAATCGCTGACAGAAAAGACATTAACAAGTGAGAACCTCCTAGTCGAATGAAGGGAGACTTCAATAGGCTGTCATTAGGGGCTTTTCCTAGTATTTCACGAGATTTAGCTTACGAAGGTTGATCAAAAGTAGCCATTGTTATTCTTTCTCCATTGCTGGTCCCTTTTTTGGCAGGTTGTAGAACAGCCGTATAAAATGTTGACGGATGAGCGCCAAGTTGATGAATGTAAGAGGGCCTACAATGGAAGTTTGGAACTCTCTCGTCGCATACAGCATTTCCATGCAGCCACCACAATAAGGTTTACATTCTTCTGGGCCTTCCAACCAGGTACCACTCAACCAAAACAAATTAAGAGTTCGGCCATGTTCATATGACAGTGGTTATATTTTCAGCGAAGGCATTTTTGTAGCAATTACTTTACAATCGCCAGATATACTTGGTGGTCTGTAAGTCTGCAAATCAAACAGGCATCATTTTTCAACAGCGTGATGAGCAGTAACATAGTTTCGAGATACATTGTCCTCTACCTGAAGAGCGGTTTCAGGTGTTACGCCAGCAGTTCCACCCACGACATGAAACGTATCATGGCCACCCACAGAGCGGACATTGTAGTCTCCATTATCGAAAACTAACTGCACGCATTCGTTCTCAATGTTTATATGTAGGCGTATAAGAGTAACTGTTCCTAATCATCTGATTTCATAGCGCACATGAACATAAAGATTACTTATCGATAATGCACTGTCTGCAAATGCCTTTTATTTCACAAAAGCCGGTGCTCATTACACAGATTTTAGATGCTTTTGTTTCAGCTCTTATCCTAACCCCACAAATAATGAACTATTAAAGTTAGTTTGTTATTGATTACGTGTGACAGAATGACTTCAGTGGAATTTTTATTCTTAGTTTGGGGTATCAAAATACATGAAATTTCTTTTCCTCGAAGGTGTAGAAAGACCGGTTCCATAATTACAGTGCTGAAACGGAAAGTTAAATTTCCTGCCTACGGTATGAATTTTTTTTCCAAGCATGTTTTCTGCATTCGCATCTCTGATTTCCACACACATTTCCAATGAGAATTAGAATGGATGGTAGTAGTTACAAATTTATATCATATTTATAAATATATTTGAAATATTCATTGTATTTCATTATAATAATTTCGTAGAAAGGAAATATTTAGTATGCACTACACAGTAGTGCCCATTAGCCAGAGCACTGCATTTCTCTTCATTCTCGGATAAGAAATGTCGTTAGGGTAAAGTAAAGACGTCACTGAAATCGCGAGGCGCGTTGTGTTGGATGAAGGCGATAGGCGCAGCGCAAACCAGTCGTGGATGCCTGTATCGTCCTTGTGGCATGTCTGGCACAACAGCGTTGCTGTGAGATGCCTGTTGCGCTGACGTTACGGTGTCGGCTATTTACCGTTCACACGATAGGGCCATGTAGTCCGCGCCGGCGTCAATAAATTGGGGACTGCATTCAAATCACAGTCAACCATAGGAGATTTGCTTTCGACCACGATCCGTCGCTGCCGAAACATGAGAGTGCAAAGCGCATTCCGAGAGAGAGAGAGAGCCTTTTTAAAGCACTAAATGTTCTTGTTACTGCATCTAAATCTGCTGAAACTACCGTCCGACCCAATCTAAACATTTGACAGAGGCTTCTTCGGTAGGGTGGGAAAATATTGTATTAGGGATTCCTGGGGTGATAAGAATGGAAGAACAATTTTGAGTTCTGCACTTCAGTATATGGAACTTGTTCATGTGGAGATCCCAGTAGCTTGATGCGTCGGGTAAAGTTGTTGGACTCAGATGGCTTTCGAAGTTTGAACAACTTTGTGAGAACATTTTCATACTGTATCTAATAATGCTGAATGACTATGATGTACATCTCCACTTGAGAAGCAATAGAATCAAGCTCAATCACTACCACATAATCAGTTTCATTCACCAAGGATCGCCAATGTACTGAAATATGCGTGGTACAAGTCATAATACCTACAAGATCGACCTCCACAATTTGACACTCCTGCTTAATGTTGTATAATATTCGCTGCTTGTAGAGCGTATCAGGTGAAGAAATTTCATTCATGTTACATTTCTCGCGTAACGATACGTTATGTTTTATACATTTCTTTACAGATTGTTGTTATTGTAATGGTTTTTTAACATAACATTTTATTTTCAAGTAACAAAATAAATGTTTGTGAAACTGTTGACTGAAAACAACTTATTTTCAAAAATGGCATTTTAGAACGAGCTTCATTACATGTGGATGGATGTGGTGTGAGAGCTTCTGTACTTTATGTTGTAGCGAAAGCCTTCATTATGCAGTACTAACAACGTATTGTTGTGGTAAGGTAATTTATAAAACTTCAAATTATAACAAAAATTGATTATACTGGCTTAAAGAATGTTAATTACATTTCAACAATTATATGAACACATTTCTTTTACATTTTGTGGTTTTGAAGATATTCCCTCTATACTAAAATGACTCTTTACCTTTTGGGTTTGTTTATACCCCTTAAAAGTAAAAAATGACCCAAAATGAGACAATAACTATACCATTATTTGCACTTTATGTATCCACCAAGTTTCATGAAAAATCTTAGAATGTTCCTTTGTGAGTATCTGTGCTGCTGAAGAGAGTAAACAATGTTCTTACTATGTTAAATCTCGTATGACATCAAAGTCATTCTAACTACAGAAAACCCCGTTCCACAGGACTACATCCAGCATCTCTACGATCGTCTCCATGAGAGTATAGCAGCCTGCATTGCTGCGAAAGGTGGATATACACTGTACTAGTGCCGACATTGTGCATGCTCTGTTGCCTGTGTCTATGTGCCTGTGGTTCTGTCAGTGTGATCATGTGATGTATCTGACCCCAGGAATGTGTCAATAAAGTTTCCCCTTCCTGGGACAATGAATTAACGGTGTTCTTATTTCAATTTCCAGGAGTTTAGCTATGCAAAAATCACAGTCTTTATGTTGAGTATAATAACGCTTAAGTCAATTATTACTCTGTTATTTACCACACATATTCATCATACTGGTACCTAAAAAATGACAGTGAACTATAGAGTATACTCTTTCCATGCCTAATCACAAGTGCTATCAGAAAAATAGCGTAGTAAACGGTAGAAATTAGGTGTAAAAGATGTAAACTATAATATCACGATACAGCTCTAGGCATGCAGTGAAAGACGTTAGCCATTCTCGGCGTATTCTTGGTGTAACAGACTATTTTTCAGCACCATTTTAGGAGAGGCAAAGATAACGTGTCTTAGGAAATCCAAATCGATGGCAGTTATTGCACATGACTGGATATAGTCGGGGCTAGTTATGAAACAAACTTTTGAAATCGGAATTACTGCTCCATAAAATGTTTGTAAGAGGGACTAAGGCTCTCCAGATGTGGAAGTATTTAATTTTAATCCAGTGTTCTTTCAAAGTGTACGATGTCACTTTAGTTAGCTGTAGTGCCAGCAGTCTTAGTGTCGTCGTAACTGCCGTCTCCTCCACATTTGCCGTGCAGCAAGCTACGTAAATTTAAGTATTAACTGTGTTTTTCTTTCGTGTCACTTCTTTTTCCGTGTATTTCTGCTTTTAGGAAGCTTTAATTTTCGAGTTCTAGTAATAGTGTTCCATAGATCCAGAGACAGTTAGTGCGTATTTCCATTGTTTCCAACAAGAAGTGTCTAGTAACCACAGTTTAGTGAGCTATCAGCCGCCTTTAGTGAATTAGCAGTCTAGTTAAAAGTTGATTAACTCTCTACAGTAAATTGTTGATTTCTTCGGATGGATAGGATGTGTGACTGCTGTGTACGGACGCAGGAGGAGCTGGCCACTGTTCGCGAACAGCTAAACGTGCTGATGGCCACGGTCAGCCGTCTTCAGGCTGCTGCCTCGGATTGTAGCGGCAATGGGGAGTCTGGTGCGTCGCATGGTACACCCCAGGTGTTACATGGTCCACCCACGTTCCGTGCTGTCGAGACATGTTCGCGGGTACCGGGCGCGGTTGCTCTCGTCGGCACCAATGACTCCTGCCGTCTGGATTGAGAGGTCATCCTCAGTTCGTACAGGCGTTTGGCGGAGTTGGTGAAGGCGGAAAGCCTCGCTCCCGGGGTGGAATCGGAGCTAACAATTTGTAGTGTCGTTCCCAGAACCGATTGCGGTACTCTGGGTTGGAGCCGAGTGGAAGGCTTAAACTAGAGGCTCAGACGATTCTGCGGAGATCTAGGGTGCAAATTTCTCGACTTCCGCTATCGGGTGGAGAAATGTAGGGTCCCCCTGAATAGGTCAGGCGTGCACTACACGCAGCTATCGGCTACAAGGGTAGCGGAGTACTTGTGGAGTGCACATGTGGGTTTTTTAAGTTAGAGAATTCCCTCCCTAGGCCCGACAAGACGCCTCCTGAGACGCGGCAAGGTATCAGTAGGAAAAAAGCAACAGGGAGTGACAATTATAATGAAGTAATAGTAAACTGCGGAGCGTCTATAGAACTCCTCTCAACGCCCACACAGCACTATAGACGGTATGTTGGTTGAAACCAGATGTAAACAGTAATGAAATTCTAAACTCAGATAGGGATGTATACCGTAGAGACTGGCTTGACAGTTAAGGGGGAGTCATGTTTATAGCGATAAAAAGTGCAATAGTATCGAAGGAAATTGACGGAGATCCGAAATGTGAAATAATTTGGATGAAGGTCACGGTTAAAGCAGGCTCAAACATAGGAACTGGATGTCTCTATAGGCCCCCTGGCTCAGCAGCTGTTGTGGCAGAGCACCTGAAGGAAAATTTGGATAACATTTGGAGTAGATATCCCGACCATGATATAGTTCTGGGTGGACATTTTACTTTGCCAGCTCCAGACTGGGAGACTCAAACGTCTATAACTAATGGCAGGGGCAAAGATTCCAGTGAAATTCTTATCTGAAAACTACCTTGAGCAGTTAAACAGAGAACTGACTCTTGGCGATAACATCTTACACCTTCTGGTGAAAAACAGACCCAACTATTTGAAACAGTTAACGCAGAACAGGGAATCAGCGATCATGAAGCGCTTACTGCATCGATGATTTCAGCCATAAATAGAAATATTAGAAAAGGTAGGAAGATTTTTCTGTTTAGCAAAAGTGACAAAAAGCAGATTTCAGAGTGTTTGACAGCTCAACACAAAAGTTTTATCTCAAGTATCATGTGTTGAGGATCTGTGGAAAAAGTTCAAGACCATAGTGCAATATGCATTAGATGAGTATGTCCCAAGCAAGACGGTAAGAGATGGAAAAAAGCCCCATGGTACAACAACAGAGTTAGAAAACTGCTGCGAAAGCAAAGGGAACTTCCAGCAAACATAAATATAGCCAAAGCCAAGCAGACAAACGAAAATTACACAAAGCGAAATGTAGTGTGAGGAGGGCTATGCGAGAGGCGTTCAATGCATTCTAAAGTAAAGTCCTATGTACTGACTTGGCGGAAAATCCTCAGAAATTCTGGTCTCATGCCAAGCGGTAGGTGGATCAAAACAAAATGTCCAGACACTCTGTGACCAAAATGATACTGAAACAGAGGATGACAGACTAAAGGCCGAAATACCAAATGCCTTTTTCCGGAGCTGTTTCACAGAGGAAGACTGCACCGTAGATCCTTCTCTTGATTGTCGCACAGATGACAAAATGGCAAATATCGAAATAGACGACAGAGGGATAGAAAAACAATTAAAATCTCTCAAAAGAGGAAAGGCCGCTGGAACTGATGGGGTAACAGTTCTATTTTACACAGAGCACGCGAAGGAACTTGCCACCCTTCTTGCAGCGGTGTACTGTGGGCCTATAGAAGAGCGTGACGTTCAAAACATTGCAAAAGGGCACAGGTCATCCCCGCGTTCAAGGAGGGACGTCGAACAGATGTGCAGAATTATAGAACTATATCTCTAACGTCGATCAGTTGTAGAATTTTGGAACACGTCTTATGTTCGAGTATAATGACTTTTCTGGAGACTAGAAATCTACTCTGTAGGAATCAGCATGGGTTTCGAAAAAGACCATCGTGTGACACCCAGCTCATGCTATTCGTCCACGAGACACAGAGGGCCATAGACACGGGTCCCCAGGTAGATGCCGTGTTTCTTGACTTCCGCAAGGCGTTTGATACAGTCCCCCACAGTCGTCTAATGAACAAAGTAAGTTCATGTAGACTATCAGGCCAATTGTGTGATTGGATTGAAGAGTTCCTAGATAACAGAACTCAGCATGTCATTCTCAATGGAGAGAAGTATTCCGAAGTAAGAGTGATTTCAGGTGTGCCGCAGGGGAGTGTCGTAGGACCGTTGCTATTTATAATTTAAATAAATGATCTTGAGGATAACATCGAAAGTTCAGTGAGGCTTTTTGCGGATGATGCTGTAGTTCATCGAGGGGTTGTAACAATGGAAAACTGTACTGAAATGCAGGATGATTTGCAACGAATTGACGCATGGTGCACGGAATGGCACTAGAATCTCAATGTAGACAAATGTGAGGTGCTGCGAATACAAAGAAAGAAAGATCCTTTATCATTTAGCTACAACATAGCAGGTCAGCGTCTGGAAGCAGTTAATTCCATAAATTATCTGGGTGTAGGCATTAGGAGTGATTTAAAATGGAGTGACCGTATAAAATTAACCGTCGGTAAAGCAGATGACAGAGTAACAGTCATTGGAAGAATCCTAAGAAAATGCTGTCCGGAAACAAATGAAGTAGGTTACAGTACACTTGTTTGCCCACTGCTTTTATACTTCTCACCGGTGTGCGATCCGTACCAGATAGGGTTTATAGAAGAACTTGAGAAGATCCAACATAGAGCAGCGTGCTTCGTTTCAGGATCATTTAGTAATCGCGGAAGCGTTACGGAAATGATTGATAAACTCCAGTGGATGACTCTGCAAGAGAGACGCTCAGTAGCTCGGTACGAGGTTTTGTTGAAGTTTCGAGAACATACCTTCACCGAGGAGTCAAGCAGTATATTACTCTCTCGTAGGTGTACTCGCGAAGAGACCATGAGAATAAAATCAGGGAGATTAGAGCCCACACAGAACATACCGACAATCTTTCTTTCCAGAAACAATACGAGATTGGAATAGAGGGGAGAACCGATAGAGGTACTCAATGTATCATCCGCCACACGCCGTCAGGTGGCTTGCGAGGTATGGATGTAGATGTAGGTGTAGAAATCTTTCACATTTTGAGAAATAATGCAATTCCATCTTGAGATAATTGTGATAGTGATCTGGAGTTATACTTTTACGACGAACAGCTTCCATGTGTGTGTGTGTGTGTGTGTGTGTGTGTGTGTGTGTGTGTGTGTGTGTGTGTGTGTGTGTGTGCGTGCGTGCTTTACTACTCGATAAACTATAAAAAAAATTTATAGATGATTTTGGTTCTGAAATATCAGATCTCTGACTTTTTTTCTCATGTTATATCTCTGTCACCCACCTATGACATGTGCATAAACAAAGCAGTTTTTCTCCATTTTAGGTAATATATCACAGTAAAGCACCTTATTCCTTTCTTCGTACATCAGTGTTTGTGTGTGCTGTATGAATGTGTGGTGTTTTCATTACATGTTTGTGTTTATTATAGGAAATGCTGTCTGTAAATGTGTTTCTTTTAGACATCGCTTCGACGCGGTATAATCTTTTATAATAATCGCAATCTGCAATATGATCTATTATCTACATCCTTCCTAAATTGGCGCTGAATTGGCTGAATTATATATTCAAAAATGCATATTTGTTTTTTGTGCTCAAATAGTACTTATCTTGGTTAGGATAGTTTCGATGTTGGAGGCCTAAATTCGAACGTGAACTGTCTGTTACGTTTCGTAAACGACATGTATTTTGGCAACGAAATAGTATACTTATGATTCTTAATAATGATTTGCAACCCGTATGACAAACACGTGTGGGTAATAACAGTGTGATAATTCATTTAGACATTGTAATACACGTTGTCAACACTGTACTTTTTGCACTATTGGCGTGTTTTTGCAGACATTTTATATGTGAAAAACGTAATGAAACATGGAAGAATCCCAGATGTGGAAAATAATTAGTTTTAGGAGTTCACTATAATGTTTGACTGGCTTTGACATCAGAAGAGATTTGGCATGGTGGTGACATTGCTTACTCTTGTCGACAAGTGCAATCTAAGTTCTAGGGCCTATGTGTGTCTTGTGAAGATGAATGCATTTCATGTTGTGCTGACAGGATGTGAGAGTTGTGGATACGAGGAAGAGTACTTCCTGAGTGGTTCAGTACTCTCGAAATATCGAAGCATATTTTACATCGTAAACTGGATAAAACTGCATGTGTTCTACTCTCAGACTAGCAGCGGCGTGTAAAATGCATAGTCATCTGTTTATTCTTGCCGCTGCTTTCCTACCTAACTTTCGAAATGTGACAGGAATTTAGATTTGGGAAGTAATTAATTTGTGCGTTGGTTCAGTCTTTGCAAATACGCAAATGCTGCTTTAAGTAACGTTTAGGGAAAATATGGCAAAAAAATCAGAGCATTCCTATAATTCTGAGCACCCTTAGAAGTACTATGCAATACTGCAAGTATCACATTTTACGTAAATTTTGGATAAATATGAAGCTATCTATTGTATATAATTAACACTGTCATTGCACATTCTGGAATATAAGACCTGTAATTTCATATACTTTGCGCCATTACGATTTTAAAACTTGTGTGCTTGACACCTTCGTTTTCTTACTGAAACATTTCCTCCTACTGAAAAATAAAATCAGATTTCAACGGTTACCGTAAAAAACGATTAGAGTAAGAAACAAATATTAAGAGGTTTAAGTCCTAAACCAACGTGCATAATGCCTAATTTTCAAGGTATACTAAATAAATTATAGAGATTATAGAGATTATAGAGATTCTCACGTCAGTTGCTACGTATAATCTCCGTCTCCAAACATTTATAGCGTGGTCGACGTCCACAGTTCTCACGACCTGGTAGTTTTTTGTTTTTAATTTTTACTTTCTGGCTGGCCACCTCAGCCATAAGTTAAGCCTAGTGGAGGAAACTTGTGTTCACCACCTGTCTGTAAACACGGTTCTTTATAGAATGAGATCTTCACTCAGCAGCTGAGTGTGCGCTGATACGAAACTTTCTGGCAGATTAAAACTGTGTAGCAGACCGAGACTCGAACTCGGGATCATTGGCATTCACGGGCAAGTGCTCTACCATCTGAGCTATCCAAGCACGACTCACGACCCGTCCTCACAGCTTCAATTCTGCCAGTACCTGGTCTCCTACCTTCCAAACTTCACTGCGAACCCTGCAAAACTAGCACTCTTGGAAGAAAGGATATTTCGGGGACATGGCTTAGTCACAGCTTCAGGCATGTTTCCAAAATGAGATTTTCACTTTACAGCGGACTGTGCGCTGATATGAAATTGAAGCTGTGAGGACAGGTCGGGAGTCATGCTTGAGTCGCTCAGATGATAGAGCACCTGCCCGCAAAAGACAAAAGTCCCGAGTTGGAGTCTCAGTGTGCCACACAGTGTTAATCTGCCAGGGAGTTTCACTGTACTTTATGTTTTAGTATTCCAGTTGCTTGTGTATACTTTGAGGCAGAGACTGGGGCCAGCACAGCATTCGCCTAAACGCGCGTGGAGAACCGCGTAAAACCCACACTGAGGCTGGGCAGTGAATGAAACCAACATATTTAAGTCCAGCGTATGGCGTGCATTCGTGTCTGTTCCAGCTCCCTGCCTTGCGAACTAGCTCGCCACACATGGAAACTCTACGAGCACATCTGTAGCTCTGCTGACGTGGAGTCCACATTACACTCAGGTTGATTTAGTGCAGGTACACTGTTTCAATCCGGTATTCTTACTCAATGTCTGCTGCTACAGTTCGCTATGATTTCTTTTAGGTCAATGATAAAAAATATTAATTCAGTGTCTATCGCTGTTTTTCTTATGATGCAAACACCGCCAATAAACAACTTTAATTTACTTTAGTATTTCAGTTAATGTGACGTTTAAAACGTCAACAGCTATTTTTTGAAAAGATCTGCCTCGGTATTTTTGTAACAGATCTTACAAAGATTCAAGGAATCTAGATACTTAAGTTGTTCGTCCTCTGTTGGTGCAAAGTGTTTGATATTTACGAGGAAGTAGTGGTTACATGGTTTTTTTTTATTTTATATTAAAATGTATTCACTATTACACGCCCTTTCCCTATCTTGCGTTATAGGACTGGTAATTCGACTACGATAATTACATTTCAAGATTTTATCCTGTTTCCTCTTTGAAAGGTGAAACTCACACTACTAAACTCATTATCTATGAACCGCTACAGTTTATAAAGGGAAGTATACTAATATGTATCTTCTTACGTTATTTCATGCTATACATTATAAATTACGTCCAACACAACAATTACTCTGTGGAATTCAGGATGAGGCTGGCAACAGATAATTCCACGGTTGAACTGAAAGGCTTTTACTTCCATTACGGAGACTAAAGATTTCCCCTTCAAATAAAACAGTTTCAGTTGAAAATTTGAATGTGACATAACGATTAAGTCTTTGATGTAACACCACGGTATATTTACAGTGTACTGTGTCTAGTATATACGAATTATAATTTATGTTATTCTTCTACTCACCACTGCTTTCATAGCTAAAGCTTCTGCAATACGTTACCTCTGCCCCTTGTGTGCTGTCGCCTTCTCCGTACAGATCCTCCATCCATCTGCAGCGGTCCTGGGCGCATCCGAAATGCTTCAGCAACCACGCAGACACCAGCTCTTGCTTCTCCCTCGTGTATGTTTCCTGCAATAGAAAAAGACAGTCAGATTAATTCAGAACTACTTTACCCGTTAATAAATCCTATACCTATCCCACCAAACACATTTCCCGTTCTTCTGTTATTTATCTCGTCTACACTTCCATCCTTCAACAGATGAAGACACTGCATTCAGTATAGGGTTAACGAAGTGCTCGGTCTGTTTATATAGATATTTCTCTCTATGCTGAGTGTTTGATCATTGTTGTCAACGGTGGTGTGAATGACGAAAGTACAGAGAATGCGAGCTGCAAGGGATTTGTCCGTGATGATGTTACACAGTTTCAGGAGTGATGGAAACGGATAAATATATCAACCCGACGCATGGGACTCTCGTCCAGAAACGACAGAGTCTAAATTTGCAAGCGAAAATCGTTCCGATACCTCTGACAGTGGAAATCCTTTGTTTTTCATATTTTGAGATTAGGTAGTTTGAACCAAAACAACAAAAATATCCAGTAAACAAGGGCTCTAAAATACATACGTAATGAGCTATGAGTAGTTGTTCAGTAGAAGAGATGTATTTCACAGTAACAAACGTTAATAACTGCTCATAGCCCTTCAGGAATGCGCTTTAGAGTTCACATTTAGTGAACCTGTTTTTTTATTTATCGATTCTACTTTCTCCCCAAGTACGGAAACGAAGAGCCTGCTGCAGAAAGGCGACTGTCAGAGACACCACAATAATTTTCGCTTATAGCTTTCCCCTCGCTCGTTTACTGGACATGGCCCCCTACCTCACGCTGATTCATTTACCCTTTTCTGTCAATCCTGATAGTTTGTAACATCATCTGTAGACTGCATATTATTCTCCAATTAAGACATTACCGGTAAGTACAATTTGTACACTGCTTGGTGAAAATGTTATGTACTTTGGTTGTTGTTCAACACTTCAGCATCTATGCTTCTGATTGCTAATATATGAAATGTTGAATGACAAACAAAGTATGTTTATTTTAACCCATCTTCTTCCATCTGTAAGTAATCGAAATGGACAGTACTCACACACTCTTTTTAGTAAAGTACATTCATCTACAACGCGTCAGGTAAAACGAGAAAGGCATGACACTTGCGAGATTTCATGTTGATTACGCATCTCTCATTATCGTTCGACGTCTATAGTGTGTGTATCAACGTAGTATATAGAGGTATAAAGACTGGAATTTTTCAGATTGTATCCTGGTGTGTAACATCCCAGCCCGTCGTTATGTGTAGGTAATAGTAACATCTAACTCAAATCAATCTGTTCTAAAATTGCAGCATTTCTGGTTGACATATGAGAACACACCAATTTGGATGTTACCAGCCAACAGCTAATGCAGGTACAATTTGGCCTACGTGATACCTAACGGCCTTCGTGATTTGGAATAACGTAGAGGTAATTGCAACAGCTTACAACCAAGACAAATCTCTGAAGACAGTGGACAGAAGCAGGAAACTGTAGCCATTTTAATTTTCATTGGAGAAGGACATGTCCCAGCTAAAAATATCAAGGGCATATTCGTAAGCCTGTGTAACAGGACAGAGTCGGTGACTTTACTGGCGAGTCTTACAAGTACACAGCACATATTGAGAAGATCAAAAGTTAATTAGTTACAAAACTAAATATCGAAGCTATCACAATTTTTTATAACAAAATGCCATATTTGTTAGAAATAAATTAAAAATTATTCCTATTCCCCAGTTGCAATCAAGTATTTCGAAATTTCGAAAAAATTGACCTTAATTTCAAAGCATTTTCCGGTCTGAAAACCTTCCTAAGCATTTCCAGATGGGGAACCATCTGATTTACTACCTAGTCAGCTGCCATGTGACTGACAAGATCTGGCCTGTGGATCCTACCTCACACTATCCACACTACTCTCTGTGGTAGAGAATGAAATGTATAAAAATATAATTTCAAATTTTCACGCTGTACCACTTCCTTAATTGCAGAATATCATTTCTTTTACAGGTAGAGTCAAGGTTATATCGTGACTCATAGATCAGAATACATAGACAGACTGAGTTACTATTTACAACTAGTCTTATTTAAATTAAGCTTCGCTAGGCTTCTGCTGTGATAAGTACAGTTAACCATATATTACAATTTTCTGTCAGGTCAGGAATGATGCCAAGTTCTCTCTATCATTACTCAGTTAACTACTAATCAAAATAATGAAACGGCTAGTGGACAAGTAGTAGCATCTTACATGTCTTTACAAAGATTTTATTAGTTCTGTACATGTTTCTTTCAATACATACCGGGATTTTGTCGGCAAGGCTCACTTCCCTAGCCTGACTGCCAGGTGTCGGCGCTTCTTCAGGATGAACTCTGAAATAAATTAATTATTTTTAGTTTTATTTATTCATGAGTTTAAAATCGTTTTACAAAAAATTATTCATACAAGGAATTACACATGTAGCAGCCATGGCAAACTGTTATATAGCTATGATTACTTTAACTTGATTAAAACACATATGTGATTATCTCGAATAACTTAAACTCTTTGATACTTGAGTTATTGTTACAATATGGATTTTGCACATTCTTCATAGCCATTCCTTGAACCTGATTGAGCTGTTTCCCTACAATCAGATTTCTGAAGACTGAGAATGAATACTCACGTCCCAGAACACAGCTTCAGAACATAAATTTGGATAAGCCGAAAAGCCCCTCCCCCACTCCCTCCAACCCAACAATATTCACGTATTCAGCTGCGCTACATGGTAAGTTCCACACTGAAGAATTATGAACACACGGCACAACAGGCCGGACTCACCTGCTGGTCCTCCTGGACCTGCGGCCTCGTGGCAGCCTAATGCAGAGGCAGCAGGCCAGCAGCCGCCGCAGCAGGCCGCGGCTGGTCTCGGCCTCCCCCACCTCCTCCTCCTCTTCGCCTCCCTCTGCCTCAACCACATCGCGGTGCTGCTGCGGCGGCTGCTGTCAGGCTGTTTCGCCTCTGCCTCCGTGATGGGAAAACAAGACAGAATATACTCCTTGTAGGGTTATGTCGGAAAGATGGTCACTTGGTCCAAACATCAAGATATTCAAGTATAGCTTGTTAACACAGAAGGGATTTTGGTTTACAACAAATAGTGGCCCAAATTTTATGTGCAATTCTGTTTGTCTGATGGCAGTTGTGTAAACTGTATGGACCAGATCACAGTAGAGTTTAATTCACAGTGCCCTCATTTATGAGCTTCCATCACAGTTTATAGGGGAAATTGGGTGTTACTATCATATTATGGTCTCACCTGTTTTAAGCATAAAATTCAAGTACCTCAAATAGTTTTTCACAATGAGAGTGGGTGTTGTTGTATTACTGAGTGAATGAATAGACTTTGGCTACTGACACAGAAATAGTAATGCTTTATATTTTTTACTTCCGACTTAAACCAACAGTGCACGTGAAGTGACGTGTGTATTAGTGATTTCTGACCCTTAAAAGAAAGACTGCTAACGAATCGCTAAAAGTTGCATTAAATGGGTAATAATCTTAAAGTTCAGAGAGATAATAAGTGAACTAGACTCACCATTTTTTTTACTGTAAATAGAGAGCAGCTACTGGCTCATGTAACTATGTTACTGTATTCTGCTTAAAATGTACACCTAGGACAGCGTTTAATAAAAGCATAAATAACCTACCATCCTGAATCATGATATATACAGTCAGTCAATTTTGCGAATAGTCTGCTGCTTTGTCTTGAGCTACGGCTAATCTCTGTTTCTTGATATTCTGAACTGTGTATCTTGCTGAGTGTCTTATACTAAGTACACGGGTTTTGAGTGGCTGTTGAAAGTAAATACTCCATACTCATATGGCCTTTGCGGTTTGGGAACGTATTTATCTTAGTGGCAGTCCTTCTGGACGTAGAAGATGCAGCGAAACTTTGCAGCCTCCTAAAAAAGTTTTTCTTTCTAGAAACAGTGTACAAACTAATCGTTCAGTGCTTTTAGTGTGAGAATACTATAGTTGTCTGTTATGAGGACATATCATAGCAGTAAGGAATAGTACAGGTGTCTGTACACAATGTGGTCCAGGATGTACTGTTGATTGTACATAGTAAAGTTGGTACATTCTGAGTGTGTTAGGTGACAGAAGAAACAATTTTTCTGAAAATGATGCAGAACATACATGAGGGAGAGAGAGGATCTATTCGCAGTGGAACGTCATTGCCAGGTTATACTCGGCGTGGAATTGCGGGTTTAAGCGACTTTTTTATTTAACAGGCGAAATTATCAGTTTGAAGTTCTATCATTTGGACAGAATTTTGTGTATCAGAGTTCATTCAATTATTAGATCTTTCCTTAGGAGATTAATTATTAAGTAAAATATTTGTATATGTTGACGACGTATTAGTAGTATCTAGAACATGGAAAAAACACACAGAAATGTTGGTTAAGTTATTTAAAAGTTTAAGATCTCAGGGAATTTTTGGGAAAAATTTCAAGTCAGGAGTCAACATTACCTTACCCAAGGAAATTCTCGGCAGTTAAACGTTGTTCTATCCCTACAAGTAGGTAACAGCTGAAGGCTTTTCTAGGATTTAACGGAAGGAGTATTCCTCGTAATTTAATGAATAGTGTGCACTTTAATATGTTGTTATAAATGACTACACCTTGAAGAGGGGATGAGAGTTGTCAACAAGAGTCTGATGCTTTGGTACGAGAATTTAGTAATCCTAGATTGTTAGGGCGTTCAGGTTTGACCAAAGCGTTTTGTGTGGCTCCAGACGCGTAATGATTTGGATTGGGTTGTCAGGTAATCAAGAAAACGGTAAATGACGGAGGAACAATGACATTAGCATTTGACAGTCGTATGTTAACCAACTGTGAGTGGAATTACTCAATTACTGAAAAGGATACTATAGCAGTAGCAACGGCTCTAAAAAAGTTCAGGTATATATTCCATGGGAGAAAGATTGGATTACATACTGTACAAAGTTCATTGATATTTTTAAGGACAAGTATGCTCTTGCACAGTCTTTTGATGCGATGTTTTCTTTTTTACCAGGAGTATGATTTAGAAATACGATATATTATAGGAATGGACAATTGTGCGCCAAATGCACTATCTCGCTTGTCTGTGGAATGGAAGGTGAACGGAGCTGTGAACTGAGAAACGAGTTCAGTTTTCAAAGTTCGTCATTTAGAATATGAGAAAGATTTTGAGGCATTACTAAAAAATCTTAGTAGAGCACAAAAGAAGGAGAAGTATCTTACAAAAACGAAGGAAGGGTGACAAGTAGGGATACCAGTGAAGGGGAAATGGATTTGCTGTAATGACGTTTTTTTTTGTTAGCAACTTCCCACGACTCAGTATCAACTTAATTTGTAACAGAGTTTCTGGGTATTATAGTATACACAAGTGTATTGCACACTTACATAACTATTATTTTGCATGCAAAGGGTAATAGTAGGATAGCTAGGAAGGAGTAGAGAACTTGTGAGGTGTGCCAATAAACGAAGATTAAGAATCAGAAAGACAAAGTGCAGCCTGTTACAGTAATACCCAAGGGTATGTGCGAGATATTTCAGCAGTTGTTATTCTAGGACTATTGTCAAGAGATGTTGGTGCAGAGATTTTTGCTGTGCATGTATTGGAGGTTTAGTCCAAATTTGAGAAATCGTGGCAAGTGATGGAGGCGACCAGTAATACGGTTATGCATGTCCTGGAGAGTCGTATTTCCCTATCGTAGGGACACCATCGTGACTCTCGTCAGACAATGGAGTGCGATTTGTGTTTTATGAATTTCAAGATTTCTTGAAACAGAACCAAGACCAAGAGTTGTTCGTAGCCAAACGTCACCCAGATCGAATCCTTGAGCGAGCATTATCCGCTTAATTGGGAGGCCTGGGAATACGCGTTGTGCGAGGAGGCATTTGACTTGGTCTAAATTTATTCGAGAATTTGAGGGGGTACTGAAAGATAAACCTCCTGCTACTATTGTAGTGGCGCCTTGAGAGATAACAGACGGCAAGATACAAATGTATCGTCTTTCTGACTAGATTAAGTATACACCTGTAATACCTAGCTTTAGATATAAAATAATTATGTAGATATCTATTTAAAGGAGAGTACTGAAACCAGCAACTTGGTGGCTAATGATGCTAAAAGTAATGGTAAACATAATTTTGTGGGAAAGACGGTGTTGAGAAAGACGTGTACCCTACTTTGTGGTAAGAATGTACGTATGATTGTGGGTGGAGTACAAAGTTCATCAACGGAACTGAATTTATATTGCTGAATCAAGTAGCGAAGAACAGAACTGTAACAGCAGTAAGATTATTACTATATGATGAGTACATCTAACCAGTAGATGAATATTAAGAAGTGGGAATGAACGAAAACTAAGCAAAGAAAAGAATCAAAATATAAAAAAATTCAGTCAGAAGGCAGGATTATCAGAAGTATTAAGAAAGAGTGAAGTTTGAGGGAGACATAAACTAGTGGTTATCGTAGAGTACAACGTGTTGTTAGATATGTTGTGAAATTATTGTAACTAGAGGACTGGGAGTTTGGACGGGCCTTACTACACTTTTGGCAGGGCAGTTTTTGCTCGGGCGGCAGGGAATTTCTTCATGCAGGGATCCGTAGTTGCTACGAATCACCGCTCAACCCGACTGCCGAGCAAATGCAAATTTTATGTTGTTGTGCGAATGTAGTGCTGTTCCTTTAGTCGAGTAAATGGTTCTACGTCGGTTTGGATCGTAATAAGGGCTGCCTTCAAATCCGAGATCCCGAGGCGAAAATTAGAGCTCAAGGAAAGGCAGAAAGTCTATGCTAGGCGCATGAGGGATAGCTACAGCTGTTTCTGGTTTGTAGATGAAAGAAAAGTCGTTAAAAAGGTACCAAACAAAATAATTGTAGAGCCAGAGATAACTTACAAAAACGTTTGGTACTAGCCTCTGGTGCTGTGAATTAATCCTTCGAGGTTTAGAACGACACTGGTGAAAGTTCTGTGTATGTGGTTATTGACAAATTATTTTGGATATTAATATTTGTAAAAGTTGCGGTTCTTGACCGATATTAGCGTTTCGCGAAACTGAGTGTATGCTGTAGTGATAACGTCGTGGTGAATTTGAACGTAAATGTCCTTGGTTCCCAAACTTAAACAGCTGTATGAGGGCAGGTTGTCCGTTTATCAGTTCACTGGTTTACTATTGAGAGGAATTGGTTGATTATCTATTCGTTACTAAACTCAAGATTGTAGGCGGATTGGATGACTGGTATGGTGAGGACACAAAAGTGATCCACGACTGTTTTATGGATGGAATTGTTTGTTGGAAGTTCCTTATGTGGAAGCTATCGAAATGCTGCATGGAATTAATTGAAAGGGGGGGGGGGGGCGGTCAGCCCTGTTCCGTTTTAGAAGACGAAAGAACAGTGATTGATGGTACCTAGACTAAGAAGTATTTTATTTTTTAAAATGGGATTATGTATGGAGAAGTATGACAGCACTCGTCACAATCCTTCGTCAAGCAATACGCAGTTTCCTCGCAATAGAATAATAAAACAATGGCTGTTTATCGAAAATAAAGTAAACCCGTGTTCTAAACTAGAAATCTGGATCCCTACCTACTCACACCTTAACCCTAAAATGAACCCATTACAGACTGGAACGTCACAATATGGCAATGTAGTATTACTGGAAAATGTTACTATGTAGCTAAGGAAGAAAGAGTTATTACAAAATATAGTTAAGATTCTTTCTATAACAACACAAAACATAGTATTTTTAATTTTTCTCCAAATCAGGCTAATAACCTTCACCCGCGACTAATTATAGTCGTAAATGTCAGCAAGGCGATAGCTATTTGGTACTATCGTTCAGAATAAAGTTGTAAAAGATTATTTTGTCGTTGAGTCACGACGACAGAAATACTCACTATAAAGAATGAAAGTAGTTGCTTCGGGTATCATAAATACTCGGAAGTAATAACCACAAGAAAGTAGTAATAATATTTTAGAAAGAAAGGAACAACAGGAAAGAAACATTTTTAGTTATATGTGTGTGGAGAAAGACCGTAGCAGTAATCACTGAGCTTGTCGGTGATGTTGTTGGATACAAGGAACATCTCTGCTCTAAGATTGCGTATTTATTTAATTCAAAGAAATAAATTGAAGTTAAGCACAGAAAAAATATTAAAGATATTCTTGTGAGAGGAGGGATAACCTACAACTTCAAGGTAATTATTTCTACGTACAGCTCATAAGGCAGCGAAAGTAGTCGTTCCATTTAATTATTAATAAAATTCGAGCTGTAGCAAACACTACTGTGGTGTGTCCACGAAAGCTCTGATTATCTATCGAAATAAACTACCTGAATAATTAAGCGGAACGTTACGTTAACACATTGGTGGATGAAAATATATTTATTTTTCTGTAACATACGACACCCATTGAATAGGGAGATCCTATTTCTCTTTTATGAGCGTATAAAACAAATGAATTTAAAAAAAAGGTATATGCAATGTTGTACATTTACAGTTCATTATACGTTTCATTTCTTCTGCTGTACTTACATGTCATCTTTCAGACACAGATTATGCATTGGTGTTTGGTCAGTGGATATTGTGCGGAAAAAAAATGCCTACACATCACGTCTCATTACCTCTAAATTCTTTGTATTTTTCCTGATTGTTCCTGCCCATATAGCACGTTTCATTGCCTCAATTGTTTGTGTTTTCCTGATAACTCTCCTGTAAAATAGCTGAAGAGAAACAATTTCTCTCAGAGTAAACCTTCATTTCCGGCTAGTGGTTTTCTTGTCCGCAGTCACTTCAAAACGAGAATAAAACATGTACATGAAACATATCAGCCAAAGATACAGATGTCAGTCAAAGGAATCAAAAGAAAGTAACCTTTACACTCACAAAAATTTCGTGGAAGCAAGCAGTTTCCCAAATGTCGGAAATGGTGGTAGTGTCTGTCAGTGCAGAGTTAAAAAGTTTAATATTTTACAGGAATTTATAATCCTGCAGTCACTATAAAATTCACATTCTGCATAAGTCAATCTCTGTAGATGAAGAAAACATTTTTTTGAAAAATGGATTTTTGGACCCAAATCTGTTACATCTCCCCTTGAACAATATATGGACATAATTTATTTCTGGTATGATATGCGTCAGTTTAAATTAAATAATAAAAAGGGCGATGCAAGGAGCAGCTCACGAGGGTGGGAAGTGGAGGGCTGAGTGAGGTAAACACACAAGTTTTGAACAGTTGCATTTATCAGAAGCATTAAATGACCAACAAGAATTCAAATTTCAACTGATTACTGAGCTGAAATACAAACATTACCTAAATACCCAAGGCAGTCCTATTCCCCTAGAATGATGTCAATAATCACAAGCGAACAGTTGTACAATCACAAATTCAGAATTTTAACCAAACTCAGACTGCAGTAATCTTGCACCCAAAATGGGTTTATTAGTAATGGTCATGAGTAGTTATTCAGACTTTATACGACTGAAAATTTGAAATCAACTTCAGTTACAATACTTGACAGTGACAGTAACGAATACTTATAACCCAATGGGTCCTCCATGAACGATCGATCTTGCCGTTGGAGGGGAGGCTTGTGTGCCTCAGTGATACAGATAGCCGTAACGTAGGTGCAACCCGAGTGGAGGGGGTATCTGTTGAGAGGCCAGAGAAACGTGTGGTTCCTGAAGAGAGGCAGCAGCCTTTTCTGTAGTTGCAGGGGCACAGTCTGGATTACTGACTGATCTGGCCTGGTAACATTAACCAGTGGTACTGTGAACGGCTAAAAGCAAGGGGAAACTACAGTCGTAATTTTTTCCGTGGGCATTCAGCTTTACTGTACGGTTAAACGATGATGGCGTTCTTTTGGGTAAAATATTTCGGAGGTAAAATAGTCCCCCATTCGAGTCTCCGGGAGGGGACTACTTAGGAGGACGCCACTACCAGGAGAAACAAAACTGGCGTTCTATGAATCGGTGTGTGGAATGTCTGATCCCTTAATTGGGCAGGTAGGTTAGAAAATTTAAAAAGAGGAATGGATAGGTTAGAGTTATATATAGTGGGAATTAATGAAGTTCGGTGGAAGGAGGAATAAGACTTATGGTCAGGTGAATACAGGGTTACAAATACAAAATCAAATTGGAGTAATGCAGGAGTAGGTTTAATAATGAATAAAAATAGGTTTGTGGATAAGCTGCTACGAACAGCATAGTGAACGCATTATTGTAGTCTAAACAGACACAGAGCCCACACCCACCAGAATATTACAAGTTTATATGCCAACTAGCTCTGCCGATGACGAAGAAATTGAAGAAATATATTATCAGATAAAAGAAATTATTCAAATACTGAAAGGAGACGAAAATGTAATAGTCATGGGGGACAGGAATACGACAGTAGGAAAGGAAGAGAACGAAAAGCTGTAGGTGAATATGGACTGGGGGAAAGGAATGAAAAAGGAAGCCGTCTGGTGCAATTCTGCACAGAGCATAACTTCATCATCGCTGACACATAGTTTAACAATCATGAAAGAATGCTGTATACGTGGAAGACACCTGGAGACACAGGAAGATTCCAGATTGATTATATAATGGTAATACATTTCGGAACGATGATTTAAACTGTAAAGCGTACACAGGGGTAGATATGAACTCTGACCATAATTTATTGGTTATGAACTGCAGATTAAAACTGGAGTAACTCCAAAAATGCATGAATTTAAGGGTATGGATACGAATAAACTGTAAGAAATAGAGAATACAGAGTTTCAGAAGGAGCATTCTGGAACGATTCAAAAGAACTGCAAAAAGGAATACAGTAGAAAAATGGGTAGCTTTCAGAGCTGAAGTAGTGACAGCAGCAGAGGATGAATTGGATAAAAACCTGAGGGCTTGTGGAAACCCTTGGTTAACAGAAGAAATACTGAATTTAATCGATGAAAGAACAAAATATAAAAATGCAAATAACTGAATTAGGCAAAAAGGAACAGAAACGTCTAAAAATGAGATCGACAGGAAACGCAAAAGGCTAAGCAGGAATGGCTAGAGCCAGATGTAAGGTGTAGAAGTATATATCACTAGGGGGTAAGGTAGATGCTGCCTAAAGGATTATTATAAAGAGACCTTTAGAGAAAAGTGAAACACCTATACGAATATCTAGATTTCAGATGGAAAACCAGTCGTAAGCAAAGAAGAGAAAGCAGAAAGGTGGAGGGAGTATATAGAGGGTCTATACAAGGGAGATGTACTTGAGGCCAATATTATGAAAATGGAAGAGAACGTAGCTGATGATGATGATAAGAGAGACATGATGCTGCGTGAATAATTTGACAAATCACTAAAAGACTTAAGTCGAAACAAGGGCCCAGGAGTAGACAAATTTCCGTTAGAGCTGCTGATTGCCTTGGGAGAGCCGCTCATGGCAAACTTTTTCATCTGGTGAGCAACATGTACGAAACAGGCGAAATGCCCTTAGACCTCGAGGAGAATATAATAATTCCAGTTCTAAGGAAAACAGGTGCTGACATTGTAAAAATAAGTCACGGTTGCAAAATACTAAGACGAATCTTTTACAGAAGAATAGAAAAACTGGTAGAAGTCGACCTTGAGGAAGATCAGTTTGGATTCAGGACAATGGTAGGATCACGCAAGGGAAAACAGACTCTATGGCCTATCTTAGAAGTAGGTTAAGGAAAGAAAAGCCTATCTCTATGGCGTTTGTAGACCTAGAGAAAGCTTTTGACAATGTTGAAAGGAACACTCCTTCAAATTGTACACGTGGATGGGGTAAAATACAGGGAGAGAAGGCCTATTTAGAATTTGTACAGAAAGCAGATGGCAGTTAGAGTCGAGGGGCGTCAAAGGGAAAGCAGTGGAGGAGAAGTGAGTAAGTCAGGGTTGTAGCCTATACCCAGTGTTATCAATCTGTATAAAGAGCAAGCAGTAAAGGAAAGAAAAGAAAAATCTGGAGTAGGAATTAAAATCCAGGGAGAAGGAATAAAAACTTTGAGGTATGCTGATGGCATTGTGATTCAAAGCAAAGGACTTGGATTAGCAGTTTAATGGAATGGACAGTATCTTGAAAGGAGGATATAAGATGAACATCAACAAGAGCAAAACGAGGATAATGGGATGTAGTCGAATTAAATCAGGTGATACTGAGGGAATTAGATTCGAAAATGAGATACTTGAAGTGGTAACTGAGTTGTGCTGTTTGGGAAGCAAAATAACCGATGCAGGTCGAAGTACGGAGGACACAAAATGTTCTAGCGTAAGCACAAGCGGCGGAACGAAGAACGCAAGAGAAGAGAAGGCGATGAAACGAAGCCGGCCAATGGTGCACTAGTCAGGACCGTACCACGACAGGAGTGGCCTCTACAGGAGGAGAATATAAGCGGCGCACCTGCCAGCCTCGGACGCTCAGTATCTGCTTAGTATTCGGACAGGCCCAGCAGAGAACGCTACGATAGCAGTTATTAGTGATGCAAAAACTGTGTGTCAAACTTGCATGAACCCTGTATAGAGCAATCTGCTTTATTGAAATAAAACTGCTAACGTTATTTGCTTGAATTTCTGTATAGAATTCCGAGAACGCGGCATCCCTTAGGCACCGTACACGCGCCGAGTCGGTAGGATCTCACACAAAATGTAGACTAGAAATGCTAAGAATAGCGATTCTGAAGAAGATAAATTTGTTAACATCGAGTATAGATTCAGGTATCAGGGATTCTTTTATGAAAGTATATGTATAGAGTGTAACCATATATGGAAGTGAAACATGGATGATAAACAGTTTGGAGAAGAAGAGAACAGAAACTTTTGAAATGTGGTGCTAGAAATGCAAATGTGTGTGAAATCTTATGGGACTTAACTCCTAAGGTCATCAGTCCCTAAGCTTACACAATACTTAACCTAAATTATCCAAAGGACAAACACACACACACCCATGCCCAAGGGAGGACTCGTATCTGTGCCGGGAAGAATGCTGACGGTTAGATTGGTAGACCTTGTAATTAACGATGGACTGAATAAAATTGGGGAAAAAAGAAATTTGTGGCACAATATGTCTAGAATAAGGGATCAGTTGGTAGAACACATTCTCAGGCATCAAGGGATCACCAATTTAGTGTTTAGGGGAAGTGTGGGGGAGGTACAAAGTGTAGAGGGAGGCCAAGAGTTGAATACAGTAATCAGTTTCAGAAGGATGTAGGTTGCGTATATGAAGAGGCTTGCACGGGACAGAGTAGCATGGAGAGCTGCATCAAACCAGACTCAGGACTGAAGACCACAACAATAACACAACCAAGTGGTAACAATAGTAAGACCAGAAGTTCAGCAAATAATAAAACATGGAAGCTCAAGAATTAGGTAAATCCAGTATAAAGAATCAGATTTCAATTGTAAAATAATTAACCACTTGCTCCCAAAGTGTCGTTAATAGTGATGATAATGAGCTTTCACTCACACTGTAAATTTGATTAGAAAATTTGAAATCTACTTCCGTTAAGGAAGCTATTGCTGACACCAATAAAAATTATGTGCACAAGTAAGACAAGAAAATCTCTCTTAAAGTAGTAAATACTAAAACATAGAACAAATATTAAATAATTCTAGCATTAATAATCTTGTTTCAGTTCCAAAATAGTTAACCCTGAGAGCTATAAAATGTTAAGCCCAATGTCGATAATACTAACACCAAAAACTCATTTGAGACTACAGTAATTAATGACAGAAAGTTTTAGCCGCTCATGTTAACAGACAATTTAACATATCAAAATCAAAAATGTTGTTCAAATGTGTGTGAAATCTTATGGGACTTAACTGCTAAGGTTATCAGTCCCTAATCTTACACACTACTTAACCTAAATTATCCTAAGGACAAAGACACACACCCATGCCCGTGGGAGGACTCGAACCTCCGCCGGGACAACATATCAAAATCATACTTCCAAAAAACTGACACTTGCCAGCCAGCCAATTTTGAATTACGGCAATAAAATAACGAAGCGACTACCTACAAGGTGTTGCCAAACACTTTGACAGAATGACACCTTCAGTGCACCGGCAGTTGGAGAGGCCACAAAAGTGCAAAGGTATATCTACAAAACACTAAGGCTGTGCGTGAACGACCAGTGACAGCAAAGATAACATAACAAATTGAACAGACACAACCCATGTAAGAGCAGGTTATCACATGAGATGTTTCAACATGCAGAGCGGCCATCAACAACCCCCAGAGTTTTCGCACACATGCGTCAGTGGGCACAACGCAGCTACCGCGGCCATTATGGCGGACACGGAGAGCACGCGAGAAGTGGGGAGAGCTGCCACAACGCACAAGACTGGCAGGTCCTCGTGAACTGCAAACAGTGCAGTCCGTCTAAACGATACAACGGTCGCCAAGCATGATTAACTCATTCGGATGATATTAAATTAAATGACACTTGATTTAAAGATATTACGTAATTCACTGTAATTTACCCTTGCATGGTATGATTGAATTAATCATTGGTAAATGCTCCAAACCAATGTACGTGAGCTAGTTATTTACTCCTGTCAGCAGGCCTTTTAAAGGAACTTATAACACTCCTGTCTTTCTGCTGCTGTACCATAACCATAAAGCAGGCTATGAAATAAAAACAATCTTATTAAAGCAATTATAGTATAACGCAACAGACCAGTGTTACCCTCTCAGAGGAATTTTGTTGTGTTGACCGTGTTGTACCTAACGGAGGTGGCTTATCGGAAGTGAAAGTCAGAATTACGGAAATATTTGAACAGTAACAAACAAAATTTTGCCTATCTTCACTGTTTAACGGGAAAAGAAAACGGTCGCCAGCCTAACTAGGCAAGAGAATGATTAACATTCTCGTTCAAGAAAATAGTTATTTGTACCTTTAATGGATAAACACAACCTATACTTTGTCACACACGAGTGCAGTGAACTCTTGACACATACGTATGTTTTAAGATTGAAGCTAACAACTGGAGTAGCACAAACTATTTGCAAAATTATAACAGATACCGAAACACACTATTACTTTCAGGGCTTACACAAACTGGATGGTCTTTATAACGTTATTATTATTATTCACTGCAGAATCATTAATTGGATATAGGTTAAGTCTCTCTCAGTTAAATACTTTACTATTTAAAATGAAAGTTAATTGGAATCCACTAACAGGTTGCTTCTCACTATCACTTCAATAAAGAAATTATGGTTTTCATAATTAATGGTCTTTCCGTTACTTGTTACCGAGCATTAACACAATAGAGAAACTGTGGACCCTGGTATACTATTCATATGCACTTCTAATACACAAGAGCGACAAACACTTAACAAACATGAGTATATAACGTTTCATACTGCAGTTTTCCACTCTTACTACATTGAGAGACAAAATTAACATATATGTAAGATACTGACTCACCTTCTGTGATTTAAAACAGGCAGTAATGAGATCATTTACGAAGCAAAACTTTATAAGCCTCAGTCTTAAGAACTTTTAATTTGAAGTTGGCGACAATACATTAATAAGCAGTTTTACTAGGAAAATTATTTTCGGCAACCATCATTAACTGTAACTCACTCCCTTGCCGAATTAACTTTTACTTTCATTTAACTATGTTCAAGAGGCATCAATTAACCAAACACTGTGCTTTAATGTTCTTTCAGTAAGGACACTCGGAAATCACTTTAGTTCAAACGGAGAGGAACCTGAGAGGTGTTATGATAGGAGAAATATCAAGGTAGGTACATAAATTCAGTTATAAATTACCTTATATTTGAGCACACTAACACATCCATTCAGCTGATCCGTCACTGTACATTACCATAGTGCTCCATTACACTGATTGCGCAATATGGTGGCGATTGCATGTTGGTAGTTGAAATTGCAGGTAGAATTGCTCGACTCTGCCATTTCTTGGTGGCGATGACACATACAAATTCCAGAATAGTTCCAGCTATTTATTCATCCATCTGAGGCATTGGAAAGTAGCAGAAAAAGCCTCTTTCGGGACCAGCACAATATGCAACATTTACATGGCAGTGCACAGTTTGGTAGTTCGCCGCCGACTCGTAGCTCGTCCCCGATTGGTACCTCGTCCCCGACTGACTCTTGTTCCACCTTTACTACATGGGCCAACCACAATTTGCGCACGCTATACAGTTTCGTTCCCGAGGGGAACCACTACTCCTTTTACATACAAACTAACTAAGAACCCTAAGTGAGGATAAGCACTTTACATAACAGCAAACAAATACAATAAATAAAACAGAACATTTGCACATAGTGACATTTCTACCAAAAATTATTCACACAAAATTACAATTATATACAGTAAGTTTTGTTCCCTCCAAGTGGGACAAAGAATTTAAATGACAGATACACTACATTGCATAGAATCATATCATGACGTCGAAGTTCTTACAATGAAAGGAGTATACAATTTTATGTTATCGATTCAAACAAACACATTTACAAAAGCTCAATGATGTAACATTAAATAAAACACAAGCAAATTAAATCGGTATAGCATTAGAGCTATGGTGCTACAAACTCAGTGACATTTAAACTCCGCTCTTTGAGCACCACGTAATCGTAACTTCAGTGTAGGCTACGTACAGGGCACTATCAGGAAAACGTGTAATAAATGTTGACTCAGCAGGAATGGTCAACAAGGCACCCAAATATTCATACTAACGGCCCACAATTGCATTGCCGGAACAGACTCCGTCTTGTTTTCGTGACCCACACCGATAGCAGCGGGCTACGCGGCCAGTAAGCAACACTCTGAATACGACATCGGATGAGTGAGGATACTAACGTTTATACTGATCTGCAGCTCTGTTTTTACAATAGAGCGTCTATTTACTGCAGTGGTTTCGGGGACCATTAGTCCCTGAGAGAAATCACATATTTGCTAGTACCAAATTTTAGAATGATACAAAAATTTCATTGAACAGTTTTATTTTTAAAACTATAAAAAACAAATATATTTAGATTTTGTAGGTATTCCATTGAACCACAAAGTACTGAGTCAATGAGATAACTGCTAGAACATTTTGAATAGAATGGTGGAGCAGCTACCAGAGCGTCACGATTGCCGCCTAGAGTCCTTCTCAGAGAAGAAAGCTAACTACTCTCATTGAGGGTAGTCACCTGTTACAAGACATGGTTTCTCTGCACCAGTCCTCCCCCTAGCAGCACATGGCTTCACCCACATACTGCACCCCCATCTCAAATCAGCTATACATAGTTTCTAAATCACTTCATTGCTGGACTCTTTACTTCGGAAATGAAAGCGGTTAGCAGAATTCAAGCTGACAGTGTTTAGTAATAATAAATAGTGATACCGACAGTAGAGTGTAGGGCTTACAGCAATATAATGCTCATATCCGTAATTATTGTTGCGTTTTCAGTTAGTTCCTTCATTTGTTGCCAAATCAATCATGAAACCTTTTATAGGTTATTTGCGAAACTATCTACAACTTGGAGGTTTTTCATGCGATATTTAAGCATATTTTATGTATATATCTCAATTTTACTCTCATAGATGAATGCTATAAGACACAAAGTATGTGCGTAGTAGATGGACTAGCTGAGGACAATGACATTGATAAATTCCTTTCAGAAGGTGTAGCCTTCACCATATTGAGCCAAGGGCCAATGACAGTACGTGAAAAACTATGTAATTAGTATTACAAGCTTCATATATATATATAAATGGAAGAGCAGGGTCTGTGAATTCTAACGTTTTAGCTCCTGTTTCTCCGAGCTGCTGGAATGTGGCGAGATGTGCCACCTGAGAGTTTTGCGTGTTGCCTCTTAGGCCGAAGTACTTGAAAAGAGTCTTTTAAAGCAGTGCAATCACAAGAGATCGTCTGAGAATTTCTATAAAAGTTCACAGGTAGTCCTAAAAGCGGAAGGGTACAACTGAACACGGCTATGTTTCTGTGAACGGTATGGGAAGCGAACTGCATTTACACGCGCAGACATCATGCCGCCAACAGCAAGGTGAGGGACAGGACACTGGCTACTTTTAGTTTGTTGACAGAAAACACAACAAGTGCTGGGGAAGAAAATTCTGCAAGCTTTCGCTACATGCAGCAACAAAGACGGAATTTTCAATTGTCACAGTGGTAATCCTGTAATTTTCCTCTCCTCTTACGATAATATGGAGAAGTATGTCAGAGCAGGTAGTCAGTAGTGCATTTTGGGGCGAGCACACATTAGCGGCGGTTCGTGTCTCGTTTGAAAGCCTCTCTACGGCGCACTGCTGCAGAGTCACGCTCCTTTCTCTGTTTCTGAGTGAGACTCGCGTTTGCGTCGTCTGTGCACTGCGTAGCTGACACTTCGCGAGTCTTGTTCGTGATTTTGTGACTGATTATTATCGTTATTTCTTTCTCATACTGGGATCAAAACTCGAAGCCATCCAGTATATATCGCTTTTGTGAGTTAAGCAGCCTTTGGGAGGTGATTTGCAAGTTATTACACTGGTGATTCAGAAAAATCTTAACCTTCTACGCATATTGCTGTTTGCAACGGCCTTGCCGCAGTGAATACACCGGTTCCCGTGAGATCACCGAAGTTAAGAGATATCGGGTGTGCCGGCACTTGGATGTGTGACCACCCAGGTAGCCATGTGCTGTTGCCATTTTTCGGGGTGTACTCAGCCTCGTAATGCCAATTGAGGAGCTACTCGACCGAATAGTAGCGGCTCAGGTCAAAGAAAACTTTCATAACGACCGGGAGAGCGGTGTGCTGACCACACGCCCTCCCCCCCCCTCCCATCCGCATCCTTAACTGAGGATGACATGGCGGTCGGATGGTCCAGATGGGGTACTTGTGGCCTGAAGACGGAGTGCATATTGCGGTTTAAATTTTTTGATGAGAGTAATTGTAAATCAATCCAGCTTCAAATTGAAAAAAATTGATTGAAGGAAAGTAAGTTATCTTTGAAATGACTTTTTCTCTATCTACTTTTTTATGAAGCGACCCTTTTAATGAAAAATTTCGTCGGAGGACTCTAGCTCACTGAACTGCAGTCTCAATATGAGACTGTTTCCGATATAGTGGATGTGCCATTACACCTTCGTTTCTTTTAATTTGGAAAGTTAGCTGGATACTTGCTAATTATATGAACTGAATTAAATTTTATTTTCGGAATAACGAAACTCCAACTTCATTGGCATTTAGCAGCATTAATAATTATCAATTTAACATTTTTATTATTGTGTTGAAGTCTGCCTGAGCTCAGTATCTCTATTTTCGTCGTTTGCATGTTGAGTTCACGTGCGTCGCAGGCAGCTTGCAAAACGAAACCATTGCAGAACCTCAGTCGACTCGCACACAACACAACAGGTACGGCAAAGAGTCATAAACAATTCAGTAGTAATAACAGAAATAATATTTTAAAAATAATTGAAATTCGTGACCAACACAATCGAACACTTTTTGTTTTCATTCCTCAGAGAATTTCATTTTGTCTCTCAGCGGTAATTACCCCCAGGTTGGGAAAGTTAACTACCATAAACATCGACAGTAACTACAAAATCACTCCACATTTGTCATTCTTTGGTTTCCTAAGGACCCTGGACGGTAGGAAACGGTACATCATCACAGAACTGTTTATTTACGATTCTGTTGTACCGTACAGACATTTACCGAATAATGTTTTCCTTTAATAACAAAACAATTGTTAGCATATACCAGAAGATCTGACCCTTAGCATAAAGACATTGTATGTCTGTCCTAAAAAGTCGAATTTTGTCCGCTACACTTCAGGCCAAATCATTGAACTTGGAACATGATTTCACCTTCATTACTTAATGTACGAAATACGCCACCACAGCTGCAGCTTGAGATAAAACGCCACAGACGTGATAATAAATCATCAAAAGCAACAGAACTGTTTCCCGATACAGAAGGAACGAGTTCTACACATGTGGCTAAATTTAAACCACAAACGGCAAGGAACATAAACACGTTCGTTTTTGTAACAAAAGTAACAAGATTTACAAAATAACTCGTGCTTTAGAGAGACGAGTGAAGTTTAAGAATAGGTGAATCGTTTGACTCCATAAAACTACTTAAGTGTGGAGGGAAGTATTTATGATAATAAAAACAGGCAACATCAGAAATATGGGCTTCACATGATCGAAATACACGTTTTTATTCCCTTGCTTTTAGCGGAGGAAGCTGCAAATATGTACGTAGTTGAAAGTATATATTCACGAATAAGTTGCAGCTTATGTTATTGGGTAAAATGGCTCTGATATCAAAAACCAACATTATCCTCAAGACGCACCTGACTGTCTGCTTTCTTACCGCTTGGAGCGCTAGTGTCGGTGCAGCCATCAAATGTTAAAAAATTTCACACCAGAGTGTCTCCTGGCTGTATTTAATAGACTGTGACGTGTATCAAGACGTAGAGGAATTATGGGCAGAGCTTAAACTGATTGTAAATCACGCCACGGTAAGAATCTACCGAGTGGATAAATGGCAGAGGAAACGTGGCACGGTTTAATTCTAAATTTTTGATAAAACAGAGGCTGTTGCACTATCGCTTCAAAGCAGAACGCGCAAATGATGACAGATAGTAAAATCATGCCTCTGAAAGAAGACCGATGTGCGAAACATACAACTACCACCGTCACCTAGCGAAACATCTTCCTGAGAACCCGAGAAAATTCTAGTCCCACGTAAAATCTCTCGACGGTTCTAAGACATCGGCCCACTCACTTTGTGACCAGTCTAGTGTGGAAACGTTGCCACGTAAGTCAACGTAAAGAAAGCCGTAGCTTTAAACCAAGCTTTTAAGAAATCATTCACCCACGAGGATCGTACAAACATATCGTCGCCTGAACGTCGCAGAAGTTCCCGTATGGAGGTCCGAGTAATAGGCTTCACTGATACACAGAAGGAAATGAAAGGGTTGAAAACAAAGAAGTCACAAGGTCTGAAAGGATTCCCAGTCGATTTTACACAGAGTTCCTACGGCATTTGCCCCTTACTTAACATACATTTATCTCGAATTTACACCCAGCGCAAACTCCCAAGCGACTGGAAACAAACGGAGGTGACTTCTTTATATAAGAAGAATGAAATGACCCATTAAGTTAGAAATCAATATCCACAACATCGGTTTGTTACAGGATTCCTGAACGTATTCTTAGTCGAATATAATAAAATTACTTGAAACGGGGCCTCTTCTGTTCATAAATGTGCTCGAATTTATAAACCATCGCAAGTGCCCTTTTCTCACGTGATGTACTGCAAACCATGGACGAGGGGTGACACACAGATTCCATATTGGTAGATTTCCGGAAACAAATTGACACCGTGTCCTATTGCGAACTGTTAAAGAAAGTTCGAAGATACAGAGAATGCGAGAATGGCTAGAAGGTTTCTTAAATAACAGAACTCAGTATGTTGTCCTCGACGGCGAGTACTCATCACAGACAAGGGCACCGTTTGGAGTGCTCGAAGGAAGCGTCCAGGACCGCTGTTGTTATCAATATAAATAAATGATTTGGCGGACAACGTGGGCAGCAATCTCAGGTTGTTTGGCGATGATGCTGTGGTACACGGTAAGCTGTCGTCGTTTAGTGACTGTATGAAGGTACAAGACGACTTAGACAAAATTTCCAGTTGGTGCCATGAATGGCAGCTTGCTCTAAATATAGACAAATGTACAGAAATCCAGATGACTAGGAAAACAATCCCATAATGTTCAAATTCAGTATTAGCAGTGTACTGCCTGACATAGTCGCGTCGATCAAATACCTGGAAGTAAAATAGGACACCTGAAATGGAACGAGAACGGTAGGACAATGACAGGAAAGGCTAACGATCGAAATAGGTTTGGTGGGAGGATTTTAGGAGAGAGTGGTTCATTTGTAAAGGGGACACAGGCATATGGGAGAGTGTCTTTTATCCATCGCACTATTTGCGAGTTAAATGGGAAACGAAATGGCAAGTAGAGGTGTACAAGATACCCTCCGCCACTCACGATATCGCTACTTGTAAAGCATTTACTGCATGTAGATGTTCGTAGTAGGCCTAACAGAGACCCAGGGCTGTACGTGGAAACAGTACGGTGCAATTAGAGCCAAAGTTCAACATCCAAGGCATAAGTCTACCTCCAGCTTCAAATTGTTCCAGTCAGTCCACATATTGTTTGGAAAATAGTTACACCATTTTAAGCGTCAGGTTTGGTGGGAGGATTGTAGAAGTTTCTAAAGAAGTGGCGTATACAAAAATAATCTACATCAAAATGCAAACAAAACTGGTCCCATGCATAATCTTGCTACAGTTTCAGAGTTAACGGGTGTGGGGAGGGTAAAAGTAGAAATTTTTGCGTATTTTTTAGATTTTCTGGAATAAATATGTCATTATCACTAAGGAAACTAATTTTTTTATACAGGATAGTGTTTTACAAAAGCTAATTGCGATTTTAGTGGCCGGTGGTATGTTAGTGATAAGCCCTTGAAGGAACGACAACCTCACCACCTCCTCAAGGGGCGCTACTTTTTAAGGGAAAAGAGGCTCCCACAGGCCTAGGCCATATAAACCTGTGGTACGGAGAAACCCACTCTGAACTTTCTCTGGACAATGCCGTATCAACAATGAATATCTTTCCAAAATAAATGAATTTAAATTATAAAAATAGCATCTTTATAATAATTATGATGTATAATTATATCATTTTGAATCATAATATCCCTAAGACTGCAGATTTTGGAGACTTTTCCTTAGTTGTCTGTGTATTGCAACCACATTTTATTAGAATTTTTGCAGTGCATAAACTGAGTTCAGTAGTAAAATTTAACAAAAATGGAATCCTAAATGCGACTTTAAATTACTGTAATGTATTCATCAGTGTTCAGTCCTCTTCCAACAGAGCTCCCTCCACGTCTAAATCTTCGTGAATGATGTTCGTGTCCCTGTTATCACACCCTCTATATATGCTCGAGCAGTTGAGGCTGCTATTCTTGCACTCGCAGTTACTGACGCGTTCGTCTTGCAAGCGCCCACTACGAGTAAAAGTAATTCCCAGGGAGCTGCCGGACGTACTGTTAAAATTGGTCTCAGGTGTTCGCCAGTCTTCTTAAGCCAGTCTTCTTCACATTCAGCCACTGCGGCACCTGGTGGTAGCTTCTAAACGAATGCTGCCAGTAAGCTGCTGAGAGGGGTGGGGGGAATGTATCCAACTTGAACAATGAATGTAAAGACTGCTTTGCAACACCCTGCAAGTAACACAGTAGCAAAAACAATCTTCAGTGTTCTTGGCTCCGAACATCGCAAGAAGGGAATCCTTTTCAGCGTCAGTCACTGCACTGGGGTCCCCTTCTTGTAGATAGTTGATACAGTGTCACACCCTGTGAATGCGTATACTGCTAAGAGTACACCTTTCATATCCCCAATGCCTCGCTGAATGTCAGAAATAGTCTAGACTTTTTCCTGCTGATTGTCTTTCTTTGGGACCACCATTTTCATTTTGTTCTGTGATGGTGTGCGTACAGTCAACAAGTCTGTGTCATCATCAATTACACAAGCTTCAACTCCTTTCATAGCTTCATCAATCGCTTTAAAACTATTAATAAGTCATCATCATCCGATGCTTGATGAACTGTGAACCATCTCTTTTCAAGTGCACTGAAAGGAGAGAAATAAGGTTAGAAATTCACTTTGGTTGACATTTCGATGGATTGGGTCTTCTACTTTCACATCAATCTTAGTGGTTGAATATGATCGGCCTTAAGTGTTCATCATCTTTTGTGTTTTCTTGCTTGTACCCATAAAATAAAACAATTGCTGGCCCATAATGAGTAACTATGTAATCTGCGTGCTGCTTGCAAACCAGTCTGTAAGTAGTTGGGTGTCACCAGACATTACAATGAAGGAAGTGACCTCAATCAATGATGTAGGACACTTACTCTGAATGTGGTGTGATTGATGATTCATTTGAATCTGGAACCAAGCCAGTAACCATTATAGATTTTCTTCCCTTCCTCACTAAGCCAGATTCGTCGAAAAAGGATGGAGGATAAGCACATAATTGAAACAGAAATATTTCTTAAAGTTTCACATGACTCCTTACTGTGCAGATCATCCGAATTAAGAGATATTGGTGTTCACACATACAGTGTTGTTGTTAATTGTCATAGACTTGGTTATTTAGGCTAGAAACTTAACAGCTAAATTTCTTTTCAACTGTATCTTATTGAATGTTTTGTTCTCAACCCGTTTCAAGGCCAGTGTTCTAGCTTCAAACGCTTTATCACAGTTTACGTTTCCACCTGCTTCAACCCCTGCTGACAAGGAAGAGAGTTCGGGTGGTTTAGAAAACAGATTGTGTTCCTCGAAGCAAGAAATAAAAGCTTGCAAGTCCTTGCAGCTTCTTTTCTACCTTGACTCTCGTATCTCCACGTGCCGCTCTGAAGAGACACTGCATATTCTTACATTGTTCAGACACCTGAGAATAAACTGGTATGGAGTTGATCGAAGTTGCAACAGTTGCCGCTGCTACTCCTCTGCCTCTAGTCAATCCACAGATGCTACTCAAGGATATCATCGAAACCTGTTAAAATGTAATGTCACCCCAGACTCCAGACCAAAGCTTTTCAGAACGTCGTATGGTGAAATAACCACAATTAACGAACAAATCGTTTTCTGGGCTCATTGAGTTGAGAAGTTCCAGCGAATCTTGTAGGTAAACATGTGCAGATTTAGCGTAGTTTAAGTGACCAGACTCATGGGAAATGGGGAGCATTTGATGTGCACAGTGAAGGTGAAGGAGAAAGTCCCCACTCCTCTCAGCTCTAATAAACGTTCGAACAAGTTCAACCATTTCTGTCAAGTGAATCCACAGTCTTTGTGTTCGCTCTGATTCTTCTGAACGTTGAAGTCGGTTTTTCAAAATTTCTACAAAACTGTTCACTGCAGCTGCGTTCGTAAATTCTTCAGAAGATGTATTACTATGCTTGAAAGTTGAGTAGATAAAATTAAGCTAATATTTAACCACACGAATGAGAGCTTCAGTAGTTTTCAAAAATATAGCAATTAGTGCCTCTTCGACTAGGAAGGGAGCACAAATAACCTTCGTGTAAGCTTTCACGTTCATCATTTGTTGAACACTATTTTTGGCATAGACATGACTGTACAACTTCTCCAAATCATTTCCTGCCATGATGAGTCCAATTGCTGACAGATCAGACATTAATAAGTGAGAACCTCCTAGTCGAATGAAAAGTGACTTCAAAAGGCTGTCATCATGTGCTGTTCCTACTATTTCACGAGCCTAACGTACAAAGGATGATCAAAAGTCAACATTGTTATTCTTTCTCCATTGCTGGTCACTTTTGTTACAGCTTGAAGAAGAGCCGTGTAAATGGTTGACGGATGTGAAGGAGCCAAGTTGATGAATGGAATCGGGACTACAGCGGAAGTTTGGAACTCTCTCGTCGCATACAGAATTTCCATGCAGCCACTACAATCAGGTTTACATTCTTCTGGGCCTTCCAACCAGGTACCACTCAACCAAAACAAATTAAGTGTTCTGCCATGTTCATATGACGGCGATTTTATTATCAGGCAAGCCATTTTTGTAGCAATTATTTTACAGTCACCAGATGTACTTGGGGCTCTGTAAGTTTGCAAATGAAACAGGCCTCGTTTTTAAACAGTATGAGCAGTAACATACTTTCGAGGTACATTGTCCTCTACTGAACAGCTGTTTTAGGTGTTATGCAAGCAGTTCTACCTACGCCATGAAATGGGTCATGGCCACCCACAGAGTGGATAATGTAGTCTCCATTATCGAAACATACTGCACGCATCCGTTCTCAATGTTTATATGTTGGTGTATGAGAGTAACTATACCTAATTATCTGATTTCATAGCGGACATGAACATAAAGATTGCTTATCGATAATGCAGTGTCTGAAAATGCTTTTATTTCACAAAAGCCAGTGCTTATTGCTCAGTTTTTAGATGCTTTTGTTTCATCTCTTATTCTAACGACACAAACAATGAACTACTAAAATTAGTTTGTTATTGATTACATGTGACAGAATGACTTCAGTGGAAATTTTATTCTTAGTTTGGGGTATCAAAATACACCAAATTGCTTTTCTTCGAAGGTGTAGGAAGTTCCATAATTACAGAACTGAAACCGAAATTTAAATATAATATGGTAGTAGCTACAAATTTATAAATATATTTGAAATATTCGTTGTATTTCATCATAATAGTTTCGTAGAAAGGAAATACTTAATATGTACTACACGACAGTGCCCATTAGCCAGAGTACTGCATTTCTCTCCATTCTCTGGTAAGAAATGTCGTTAGGATAAAGTAAAAATTCAGTGGGAGTAGCAAGTGGCGGAGGAGACCGTTGAAGAGCTGACGGCAGCGGCTTATATAGTGGAAGGTGGCGATTGGAAGACGCTGGTGAGAGCAGCTCCCGGCAGACTCGCGACGTGGTCTACAGCGTCGCAGACTAGCGGTACGTGCTCAAATGCAACGCCCCAGTGGACTGGAGTTCGCTAACGGAACACACGCTGTTTGACCCCTTGTGCGATCCTCTTCGCGAGACGCTACAGAGGCGCGCCACAAAGAGAACTTCACTCACACGATTCAGATTATAGGCTTTATAGTCTTTGCAGATGGCAAATTGCGTACCTCCTTTTCATTGTTTTAAGGGAAACTAATGGAGACTTTGGACTGGGAATTTAAGATTCTCCTTTTAAAGCACTAAATGTTCTTGTGACTGTATCGAAATCTGATGAAACTACCGTGCGACCAAATCGATACATTTGACAGAGGTTTCTTCCGCAGGGTGGGAAAATATTGTATTATAGTTAGATTCCTGGGGTGATAAGAAAGGAAGAACAATTTTGAGTTCTGCGCGTAATCATATGGAATTTGTTCATGTGGAGATCCCAGTACCTTGATACGTCGGGTAAAGCTGTTGGACTTCGATGGCTTTCGAAATTTGAACAACTTTGTGAGAACATTTTCATACTGTATCTAATGCTGCTGAATGACTATGATGTACATCTCCACTTGAGAAGCAATATTATCAAGCTCAATCACTACCACATAATCAGTTTCATTCACCAAGGATCGCCAGTGTGGTACACATCATTATACCCTCAAGGTCGACCTCCACAATTTGACACTCCTGCTTAATATTGTTGAGTGTATCACGTGAAGAAATTTCATTCATGTTACGTTTCAGGCGTAACGATACGTTATGTTTTATACATTTCTTTACAGATTGTCATTATTGTAATTGTTTTTTAACATAACCTTTTATTTTCAAGTAACAAAATAAATGTTTGTGAAATAGTCGCCTGAAAACCAATAAATAACTGAATGTAAAATATAAAATTAGATTTTGAAACATAAAACATAGCTAATAAAAAGAAATAAACAGAATGGTGATGGACGTTTTGATTTTTCAAGTAGGTGTCTTGAAAATATTTCGACAGTGCATTATTTACAACTTATTTTCAAAAATGGCATTTCAGGGACGACCTTCATTACATGTGAGTGCATGTGGTGTGAGAGCTTCTGTACTTTATGTTGTAACGAAAGCCTTCATTTTGCAGTATTAACAAGGTATTGCTGTGGTTAGGTAATCAACAAAACTTCAAATTATAACAAATTTGATTATACTGGCTTGAAGAATATAAGAACACATTTCTTTTAGGTTTTGTGGATTTGAAGATATTCCTTCTGATAGTAAAATGACTCTTTACCTTTTGGGTTTGTTTATACACCTTAAAAGTGAAAATGGCCCGAAACGAGACAATAACTGTACCATTATTGGCACTCTATGTATCCACCAAGTTCAATCAAAAATGTTAGAATGTTCCTTGTGAGTATTTGTGCTGCTGAAGAGAGTAAACAATGTTCTTACTATATTAAATCTCGTCTGACATCAAAGTCATTCTTAGAGTACAGAAAACCCTCTCAGACCAATGAATTTCCACAAACTTGTCAAGTATCACAATACTGTTTTCACATTTAACACATCTGGGAAACACATTCCAGCTATGCAAAAATTACAGTCTTTATGTTGAGTATAATAATGCTTGAGTCAAATATTACTCTGTTATTAACCACACATATTCATCATACTGGTACCTAAAAATGACAGTGAACTCTAGAGTATAGTCTTTCCATGCCTTATCACAAGTGCTATAATAAAAATAGCATAGTGAACCTTATAAATTAGGTGTAAAAGGTGTAAACTATAATTCACGATACAGTTGTAGGCATGCAGTGAAAGACATTAGGCATTCTCGGCGTACACTTGGTGTCACAGAGTATTTTTCAGCACCATTTTAGGAGAGGCGAAGATAACGTGTCTTAGGAAACACAAATCGATGTCAGTTATTGCACATGACTGGATATAGTCGGGGTTAGTTATGAAACAAACTTTTGAAATCGGAATTATGACTCAATAAAAAGTTTGTAAGAGGGACTAAGGCTCTCCAGATGTGGAAGTATTTAATTTTAATACAGTGTTCTTTCAAAATGTACTATGTCACTTTAGTTAGCTGTAGTGCCAGCAGTCTTAGTGTCGTCGTAACTGCCGTCTCCTCCACATCTGCTGTGCAGCAAGATACGTAAATTTAAGTATTAACTGTGTTTTTCTTTCGTGTCATTTCTTTTTCCGTGTATTTCTGCTTTTAGGAAGCTTTAATTTTCGAGTTCTAGTAATAGTGTTCCATAGATCCACAGACATTTAGTGCGTATTTTCATTGTTTCCAACAAGAAGTGTCTAGTAACCACAGTTTAGTGAGCTATCAGCCGCCTTTAGTGAATTAGCAGTCTATTTAAAACTTGATTAACTCTCTACAGTAAATTGTTGATTTCTTCGGATGGGTAGGATGTGTGACTGCTGTGTACGGACGCAGGAGGAGCTGGCCACTGTTCGCGAACAGCTAAACGTGCTGATGGTCACGGCCAGCCTTCTTTAGGCTGCTGCCTCGAAGTGTGGCCGAGTGGGGAGTCTGGTGCGTCGCATGGTACACCCCAGGTGTCACATGGTCCACCCACGGTCCCTGCTGACGAGACATGTTCGCGGGTACCGGGCGCGGTTGCTCTCGTCGGCACCAATGACTCCTGCCGTCTGGATTGAGAGGTCATCCTCAGTTCGTACAGGCGGTTGGCGGAGTTGGTGAAAGCGGAAAGCCTCACTCGCGGGGTGGAATCTGAGCTAACAATTTGTAGTGTCGTTCCCAGAACCAATTGCGGTACTCTGGTTTGGAGCCGAGTGGAAGGCTTAAACTAGAGGCTCAGACGATTCTGCGGAGATCTGGGGTGCAAATTTCTCGACCTCCGCTATCGGGTGGAGAAATGTAGGGTCCCCTTGAATAGGTCAGGCGTGCACTATACGCAGCTATCGGCTACAAGGGTAGCAGAGTACTTGTGGAGTGCGCATGTGGGTTTTTTAAGTTAGAGAATTCCCTCCCTTGACCCGACAAGACGCCTCCTGAGACGCGACAAGGTAGCAGTAGGTAAAAAGCAACAGGGAATGAAAATATTAATGTGGTAATAGTAAACTACAAGAGCGTCTATAGAAAGGTCCCAGAACTGCTCTCATTAACAAACGGTCACAATGCCCACATAGTACTAGAGACGGAAAGTTGGCTGAAACGAGATGTAAACAGTAATGAAATTCTAAACTCAAATTGGAATGTATACCGCAGAGACAGGCTGGACAGTGAAGGGGGAGGCGTGTTTATAGCGATAAAAAGTGCAATAGTATCGAAGGAAATTGACGGAGATCCGAAATGTGAAATAATTTGGATGAAGGTCACGGTTAAAGCAGGCTCAAACATGGTAACTGGATGTCTCTACAGGCCGCCTGGCTCAGCAGCTGTTGTGGCAGAGCACCGGAAGGGAAATTTGGAAAATATTTCGAGTAGATTTCCCGACCCTGTTATAGTTCTGGGTGGAGATTTTAATTTGCCGGATATAGCCTGGGAGACTGAAACGTTCATAATGGGTGGCAGGGAAAAAGTATGCAGTGAAAATTTTTCAAGTGCTTTATCTGAAAACTACCTTGAGCAGTTAAACAGAGAACCGACTCGTGGCGATAACATATTAGACCTTCTGGTGACAAACAGACCCGAACTATTTGAAACAGTTAACGCAGAACAGGGAATCAGCCATCATAAAGAGGTTACTGCATCGATGATGTCAGCCATAAATAGAAATATTAAAAAAAGGTAGCAAAAGTGAAAAAAAGCAGATTTCAAAGTACTTGATAACTCAACAGAAAAGTTTTATCTGAAGTACAGATAGTGTTGAGAATCAGTTCAAAACCATTGTACAATATGCATTAGAGGAGTATGTGCCAAGGAAGATCGTAAGAGATGGAAAAGAGCCAGCGTGGTACAACAACAGAGTTAGAAAAGGGCTATGGAAGCAAAGGGAACTTCACAGCAAACATAAACATAGCCAAAGCGAAGCAGACAAACAAAACTTACACGTAGCGAAATGTAGTGTGAGGAGGGCTATGCGAGAGGATTTCAATGCATTCGAAAGTAAAGTTCTATGTACTGACTTGGCGGAAAATCCTAAGAAATGCTGGTCTAAACGATGAATAACTGAAAACCTCAGCTGCCTACAGCTTTTGTTGATATACCTTGATGTACCCCGACCGGGACTCGAACACGGAATCTCCTACTTAAATGGCAGTCGCTCTATCCATCTGAGGCACCGAGGACACAGATGAAGAGCGCGACTGTAGGGACTTATCCCTTGCACGCTTCCCGTGAGACCCACATTCCCAACTGTCCACAATTCTACATATGTACATATGTATGTGTCCCTGTCGTGGCACACATTTTCAGCTGTCCACATCGAGGTATATCAACAACACCTGTCGGCAGCTGTGGTTTTCAGTTAGTCATAATTTATTCCAGGAAAAAGCTGCACGGTCATCAAAAGTAACTGTTCTTTCAAGAACAAGTTACTGTCTTCGTATAAATTCTGGTCTCATGCCAAGCGGTAGGTGGATCAAAACAAAATGTCCAGACACTCCGTGACCAAAATGGTACTGAAACAGAGGATGACAGACTAAAGGCCGAAATACTAAATGTCTTTTTGCAAAGCTGTTTCACAGAGGAAGGCTGCACCGTAGTTCCTTTTCTAGATTGTCGCACAGATCACAAAATGGTAGATATCGAAATAGATTACAGAGGGATAGAAAAACAATTAAAATCTCTCAAAACAGGAAAGGCCGCTGGACCTGATGGGATACCAGTTCGATTTTACACAGAGTACGCGAAGGAACGTGTCCCCCTTCTTGCAGCGGTGTACCGTAGGTCTCTAGAAGAGCGTAGCGTTTCAAAGGATTGAAAAAGGGCACAGGTCATGCCCGTTTTCAAGGAGGGACGTCCAACAGATGTGCAGAACTATAGACCTATATCTCTAACTTCGATCAGTTGTAGAATTTTGGAACACGTCTTATGTTCGAGTATAATGACTTTTCTGGAGACTAGAAATCTACTCTGTAGGAATCAGCATGGGTTTCGAAAAAGACCATCGTGTGACACCCAGCTCATGCTATTCGTCCACGAGACTCAGAGGGCCATAGACACGGGTCCCCATGTAGATGCCGTGTTTCTTGACTTCCGCAAGGCGTTTGATACAGTCCCCCACAGTCGTCTAATGAACCAAGTAAGTGCATATGGACTATCAGGCCAATTGTGTGATTGGATTGAGGAGTTCCTAGATAACAGAACTCAGCATTTCATTCTCAATGGAGGGTAGTCTTCCGACGTAAGAGTGATTTCAGGTGTGCAGCAGGGGAATGTCGTAGGACCGTTGCTATTTACAATTTAAATAAATGACCTTGAGGATAACGTCGGAAGATCAGTGAGGCTTTTTGCAGATGATGCTGTAGTACATCGAGGGGTTGTAACAATGGAAAACTGTACTGAAATGCAGGAGGATCTGCAACGAATTGACGCATAGTGCAGGGAATGGCAATAGAATATCAATGTAGACAAATGTGGGGTGCTGCGAATACACAGAAAGAAAGATCCTTTATCATTTAGCTACACTATAGCAGGTCAACAACTGGAAGCAGTTAATTCGATAAATCTTCTGGGAGTAGGCATTATGAGTGATTTAAAATGGAATAACCATATAAAATTAATCGTCGGTAAAGCAGATGCCAGACTGAGATTCATTGGAAGAATCCTAAGGAAATGCTGTCCGGAAACAAAGGAAGTAGGTTACAGTACACTTGTTTTCCCACTGCTTTTATACTTCTCACTGATGTGGGATCCGTATCAGATAGGGTTGATAGAAGAGATTGAGAAGAGCCAACAGAGAGCAGTGCGCTTCGTTTCAGGATCATTTAGAAATCACGAAAGCGTTACGGAGATGATAGATAAACTCCAGTGGAAGACTTTGCGAGATAGGGACGCCCAGTTGCACGGTAGGAGCTTTTGTTGAAGTTTCGAGAGTGTACCTTCACCGAGGAGTCAAGCAGTATATTGCTCTCTCCGACGTATATCTCGCGAAGGGACGATGAGGATAAAATCAAAGAGATTAGAGCCCACACAGAGACATACTGACAATCTTTCTTTCCACGAACAATACGAGACTGGAATAGAGGGGAGAACCGATAGAGATACTCAAGGTACCATTCGCCACACACCGTCAGGTGGCTTGCGTGGTATGGATGTAGATGTAATTGTAGAAATCTTCCATATTTTGAGAAATAATGCAATTCCATCTTGAGCTAATTGTCATGGTGTTCTGGAGCTATACTTTTACGATGAACAGCTTCTATGTGTGTGTGTGTATATGTGTGTGTGTGTGTGTGTGTGTGCGTGCTTTACTTCTCGATAAACTATAAAAAATTTTATACATGATTCTGGTTCTGAAATATCAAAACTGTGATTTTCTTTGTCATGTTATATCTCTGTCACCCACCTATGACGTGTGCATAAACAAAGTAGTTTTTCTCCATTTTAGGTAATATATCACAGTAAAGCAGCTTATTCCTTCCCTTTTACATCAGTGTTTGTGTGTGTTGTGTGAATGTGTGGTGTTTTCATCACATGTTTTTGTTGATTATAGGAAATGCTGTCTGTAAATGTGTTTCTTTTAGACATCACCTCGACTCGGTATAAACTCTTATAATAATCGCAATCTGCAATATGATCTATTATCTACATCCTTCCTAAATTGGCGCTATTCCTCAATGTGTTGGCTCAATTATGTATTCAAAAATGCGTATTTGGTTTTGTGCTCAAAAAGTATTAATCTTGGTTAGGATAGTTTCAATGTTGTAGGCCTAACTTAGAACGTGAACTGTTTGTTACTTTTCATAAACGACATGTATTTTGACATGGAAATACATGATTCTCAATAATGATTTGCAACCTGTATGACAAATACGTGTGGGTAATAACAGTATGATAATTAATTTAGAAATTGTGATACACGTTGTCAACACTGCACTTTTTGGACTGCTGGCGTGTTTTTTCCAGACATTCTATATGTGAAAAAACATAATGAAACATGGAAGGAACCCAGATGTGGAAAATAATTAGTTTTAGGAGTTCACTATAATGTTTGACTGGCTTTGAAATCAGAAGAGATTTGGCATGGTGGTGACATTGTTTACTCTTGCCGACAAGTGCAATATAAGTTCTAGCGCCTGTGTGTGTCTTCTGAAGATGCATGCATTTCATGTTGTGCTGAGAGGATGTGAGAGTTGTGGATACGAGGAAGAGCACTTCCTCTGTGGTTCAGTACTCTCGAAATATCGAAGCACATTTTACATCGTAAACTGGATAAAACTGCATGTGTTCTACTGTCAGACTAGATGAGGCGTGTAAAATGCATAGTCATCTGTTTGTTCTTGCCGCTGCTTTCCTACCCAACTTTCGAAATGTGAGAGGAATTTAGATTTGGGAAATAATTAATTTGTTCGTTAGTTCAGTCTTTGCAAATACCCAAGTGCTGCTTTAAGTAACGTTTGGGGAAAATATGGCAAAATATTCAGAGCATTTCTATACCTCTGAGCACCCTTGGAAGTACTATGAAATACTGCAAGTTACACATTTTACGTAAATTTTGGATAAATATGTAGCTATCTATTATATAGAATTAATACTCTCATTGCACATTCTGGAATATGAGACCTGTAATTTTATATACTTTGCGCCATCACGGTTTGAAATTTGTGTGCTTGACAACTTTGTTTTCTTAGTGAAACATTTCCTCCTACTGAACAATTAAATCAGATACGATACGATTTCAACGGTTACCGTAAAAATCGATTAGAGTAAGAAACAAATATTAAGAGGTTTACGTCCTAAACCAGCGTGCGTAATGCATAATTTTCAATGTATACTAAATAAATTATAGAGATTCTCACGTCAGTTGCTACGTATAATCTCCGTCTCCAAACATTTATAGCGTGGTCGACGTCCACATTCTCACGACCTGGTAGTTTTTTGTTTTTAATTTTTACTTTCTGGCTGGCCACCTCAGCCATAAGTTAAGCCTAATGGAGGAAACTTGTGTTCACCACCTGTCTGCGAATCCTGTAAACACGGTTCTTTATAGAATGAGATCTTCACTCAGCAGCTGAGTGTGCGCTGATACGAAACTTTCTGGCTGATTAAAACTGTGTAGCAGACCGAGACTCGAACTCGGGATCATTGGCATTCACGGGCAAGTGCTCTACCATCTGAGCTATCCAAGCACGACTCACGACCCGTCCTCACATCTTCAATTCTGCCAGTACCTCGTCTCCTATCTTCCAAACTTCCCTGCGAACCTTGCAGAACTGGCAGTCTTAGAAGAAAGGATATTGCGGGGACATGGCTTAGCCACAGCTTCAGGGGTGTTTCCAAAATGAGATTTTCACTTTGCAGCGGACTGTGCGCTCATATGAAATTGAAACTGTGAGGACAGGTCGTGAGTCATGCTTGGGTGGCTGAGATGAAAGAGCACCTGCCCGCAAAAGACAAAAGTCTCGAGTTCGAGTCTTAGTGTTGCACACAGTGTTAATCTGCCAGGAAGTTTCACTGTACTTTATGTTTTAGTATTCCAGTTGTTTGTGTATTCGTTGAGGCAGAGACTGAGGACCAGCACAGTATTGACCTAAACGAGCGTGGAGAACCGCCTAAAACCCACACTGAGGCTGGGCAGTGAATGAAACCAACATCTGTAAGTCCCGCATATGGCATGCATTCGTGTCTGTTCCAGCTCCCTGCCTTGCGTAATAGCTGGCCACACTTGTAATCTCGACTAGCACATCTGTAGCTCTGATGATGTGGAGTCCACATTACACTCAGGTTGATTTAGTGCAAGTACACTGTTTCAATACGGTATTCTTACTCAATGTCTGCTGCTACAGTTCGCTATTATTTAGTTTAGGTCAATGACACAAAAATATTAATTCAGTGTCTATCGCTGTACTTCTTATGATGCAAACACAGCCTATAAACTATTTTAATTTACTTTAGTATTTCAGTTAATGTGACATTTAAAACGTCAACAGCTATTTGTTGAAAATATCGGCGTCGGTATTTTTGTAACAGATCTGACAAAGATTCAAGGAATCTAGATACTTAAGTTGTTCGTCCTCTGTTGGTGCGAAGTCTTTGATATTTACGAGGAAGTAGTGTTAACATGGATTTTTTTTATTTTATATTAAAATGTATTCACTATTTCACGTCCTTTCCCTATCTTGCGCTATAGGACTGGTAATTCGACTACGATAATTACATTTCAAGATTTTTTCCTGTTTCCTCTTTTAAAATATGGAACTCACACTACTAAACTCATTATCTATGAACCGCTACAGTTTATAAGAGGAAATATACTAATATGTATTTTCGTACGTTATTTTATGCCACGCATTATAAATTACGCCCAACACAACAATTACTCAGTGGAATTCAGGATGAGGCTGGCAGCAGATAATTCCACGGTTGAACTGAAAGGTTTTTACTTCCATTACGGAGACTAAAGATTTCTCCTTTAAATAAAAGAGTTTCAGTTGAAATTTTGAATGTGACGCTACGATTAAGTCTTTGATGTAACACCACAGTATATTTACAGTGAATGCTCCTAGTATATATGAATTATAATTTATGTTATTCTTCTACTCACCACTGCTTGCATAGCTAAAGCTTCTGCAATACGTTACCTCTGCCCCTTGTGTGCTGTCGCCTTCTCCGTGCAGCTCCTCCATCCATCTGCAGCGGTCCTGGGCGCTCCCAAAATGCCTCAGCACCCATGCCGACACCATCTCCTGCTTCTCCCTCGTGTATGTTTCCTGCAATAGAAAAAGACAGTCAGATTAATTCAGAACTACTTTCCTCGTTAATAAATCGTATACCTATCCCAACAAAGACCTTTCCCGTTCTTCTGTTATTTATCTCGTCTACACTTCCATCCTGCAACAGATGAAGACACTGCAGTCAGTATACGGTTAACGAAACGATAGATCCGTTTAAATAGAAATTTCTCTCTATGCTGAGTGTTGGATCATTGTTGTCAGCGGTGGTGTGAATGACGAAAGTACAGAGAATGCGAGCTAAAAGGAGTTTGTTCGTGATGATGTTACACTGTTTCAGGAGTGATCGAAACGTATAAATATATCAACCCGACGCATGGGACTCTCGTCCAGAAACGACAGAGTGTAAATTTGCAAGCGAAAATCGTTCCGATACTTCTGACAGTGGAAATGATTTGTTTTTCATATTTTGGGATTAGGTAGTTTGAACCAAAACAACAAAAATATCCAGTAAACAAGGGCTCTAAATACATACCTAATGAGCTATGAGTAGTTGTTCAGTAGAAGAGATGTATTTCACAGTAGCAAACGTTAATAACTGTTCATAGCCCTTGAGGTATGCACTTTAGAGTTCATATTTAATGAAACTGATTTCTTATTTAATGATTCTACTTTCTCCCCAAGTATGGACAACGAAGAGCCTGGTGCAGAAAGCCGACTGTCAGAGACACCACAATAATTTTCACTTATAACTTTCGACTCGCTCGTTTATTGGACATGGCCTCCTACCTCACGCTGATTCATTTACCGTTTTCTATTAATCCTGACGGTTTGTAACATCATCTGTAGACTGCATATTATTTTCCAATTAAGACATTACCAGTAAGTACAATTTGTACACTGCTTGGTGAAAATGTTATGTACTTTGTTTGTTGTACAACACTTCAGCATCTATGCTTCTGATTGCTAATATATGAAATGTTGATTGACAAACAAGGTATGTTTATTTTAACCCATCTTCTTGCATCTGTAAGTAATCGAAATGGACAGTATCCACACACTCTTTTATTAAAGTACGTTCATCTACAATGTGTGTATACAAGCGTCAGGTAAAACGAGAATGGCATGACACTTGCGAAATTTTATGGTGATTACGCATCTCTCAATATCGTTCGATGACTATTGTGTGTGTATCAACGTAGTATATAGAGGTATAAACACAGGAATTTTTCAGATTGTATCCTGGTGTGTAACATCCCAGTACGTCGTTATGTGTAGGAAATAGTAACACCTAAATCAAGTCAATCTGTTCTAAAATTGCAGCATTTCTGGTTGACATATGAGAACACACCAGTTTGAATGGTACCAGCCAACAGCTAATGCAGGTACAATTTGACCTATTTGATACCCAACGGCCTTCGTGATTTGGAATAACGTAGAGGTAATTGCAACAGCTTACAACCAAGACAAATCTCTGAAGACAGTGGACAGAAGCAGGGAACTGTAGCAATTTTAATTTTAATTGGAGAGGGACATGTCCCAGCTAAAAGTATCAAGGGAGTATTCGTAAGCCTGTGTAACAGGACAGAGCCGGTGACTTTCCTGACGAGTGTTACAAGTACACAGCACATATTGAGAAGATAAAAGTTAATTAGTTACAACACTAAGTATCCAAGCTATCAAAATTTTTGATTAGATAATGTCATATTTGCCTTGAAATAAATTAAAAATTATTCCTATTTCCCATTTTGAAGCAAGTATTTCGAAAAACTGACCTTAATTTCAAACCATTTTCCAGTATGAAAACCTTCCTAAACATTTCCAGATGGGGAACCATCTGATTCACTACCTAGTCAGCTGCCATGTGACTGACAAGATCTGGCCTGTGGATCCTACCTCAAACTATCCACACTACTCTCTATGGCAGAGAATGAAATGTATAAAAAGATAATTTCAAATTTTCCCTTTGTACCACTTCTTTAGTCGCAGAATATCATTTCTTTTACAGGTAGCGCCAAGGTTACATCGTTACTCATATATTACACTACGTAGAAAGACTGAGTAACTATTTACAGCTAGTCTTATTTAAATTAAGCTTCGCTAGGCTTCTGTTGTGATAAGTACAATTAACTGTATATTACAATTTTCCGTCAGGTCAGAAATGATACCAAGTGCTCTCCATCATTACTCAGTTAACTACTAATCAAAATAATGAAACGGCTAGTGGACAAGTAGTAGCATCTTACAAGTCTTTACAAAGATTTTGTAAGTTCTGTACATGTTTCTTTCAATACACACCGGGATTTTGTTGGCAGGGCTCACTTCCCTAGCCTGACTGCCAGGTGTCGGCGCTTCTTCAGGATGAACTCTGAAATAAATTAAATATTTTTAGTTTTATTTATTTATGAATTTAAAATCGTTTTACAAAAAAATATTCATACAAGGACTTACACATGTAGCAGCCATGGCAAACTGTTATATAGCTATGATTACTTTAATTTGATTAAAACATATATATCATTATCTCACATAAATAATGCAAACTCTTTGATACTTGAGTTAGTGTTACAATATTTTCCACATTCTTCATAGCCATTCTTTGAACCTGATTGAGCTGTTTCCCTACAATCAGATTCCTGAAGACTGAGAATGGATACTCACGTCGCTGAACACAGCTTCAGAACATAAATTTGGATAAGCCCAAACACCCCTCCCCCACCCCTTCCAACGCTATCGGTCACTGTGTGGGGCAGTAATTAGAGCTTTTTCACGAATTCAGCTGCACTACATGGTAAGTTCCACACTGAAGAATTCTGAACACACAGCACAACAGGCCGGACTCACCTGCTGGTCCTCCTGGACCTGCGGCCTTGTGGCAGCCTAATGCAGAGGCAGCAGGCCAGCAGCCGCCGTAGCAGGCCACGGCTGGTCTCGGCCTCCCCCACCTCCTCTTCCTCTTCGCCTCCCTCTGCCTCAACCACATCGCGGCGCTGCTGCGGCGGCTGCTGTCGGGCTGTTTCGCCTCCGCCTTGCCTCTCTTGCACCTTACCTGCTGCCACGTTTGATACTACATATGTGAGCGCGGATCTCGGGGACGGCTCAGACTGCACATCGTGGCGGTAGCAGTGGCCTGTAAAATAAAAGTTTACCATCACTCTAAACAACATCTATCTGCAATAACTCACTGTCATCTACTACCACAGACTAATAATGTGTCATCATTGCAGTATGTACAAAGAGTGCTATAATACTTATCATTACTGCTCTTGCATGTCAGAAAAGGTGAATACATCTTATAGTACTCACTGCTATCCAACGTTGTTGACACAGTTGGAGGACAAATAATAATGAAGTTAACATCCTCTGTAAACAGAAATTTATTTGACAGACTCAAAATAATAATGAAGTAATCTACTGACCATCTCAGAGGACTGTGTGCTGCACATTAGCAGTACAGTATTTAGTGGAAATATGACACACGATTCTAGTTCTAAACCAGAGAGTTATTAAGATCTCCACAGCGTTTTCTCTAACTCTGTTACTACCACACAGATCTAGTTGAAAGTTCCATCAGGAAAGACTGCGCTCACTGACAGATGCAACTCATATCCTAGCTACTCAACTACCAGGCTAATGAACAGAACACGACCAGTAAAAAGTTCATATCATAAAACGTGGCTCCCCTGGCGTTACTCCTAATACAAATGACCGGTACAGTGACTTTAGCTGTATGACTAGCAGAACTGAATATCCTTCCCATAGTAAATGTCACAGAATGCTCATATCACATTACGTATAAAGCAGACTACGACAAAGTAACAAAGACGCAGCACTGCATTCATTTCGTGTTTATTATACCAGACCCAGCTGGGATACGGAAACAAGTTTCTGATATAAAAAGTAAGCTGTGTAACAAAGCCACCTCATCAAAACCATTACACTACTTGAATCGTTGCTACTCGTATCCTCACAACACCAAAAGGTACTCACGGTATTTCAACAAGACCGCCACGTCTTGCTCCCGTACAGGCCGTAGAGGTGGAACGGCCCTACACTCTGCATCAGCACTCATCACCTGTAACAGAGATACAGAATGCAATGAGTAATGGGTATTACGCTAAATTGCAAGATGCGGGATTTTATGAATAACAGTGAATGTTTGTAAAACCCTCAGCACAACTTCTGATCGATATTCAAGTCAGTAATCACTCCAATTTAGTGATATTAGGACAAAACGACATATAATGTTGATTATGTAAAACAAAGTGAGAACGCCAGCTTTCGTTGATGTACTAAGGAATTATTTTAGGTACAGTTCGTAAATCTTGACGATAGCTTCCGCGTAGGGCATGTGGGTGGAATGGACCTATATTCGGCAGCAGTGCTTAGGACCTGGAACAGAGACACAGATGGAATGAGTGTGGGGTATTGTGCTATATCCAAAGCAGCGGTATTCTCTCAATAGTAGTCAACGTATTGTAAAACATATATCAAAATTTTTGTCAACGTTCAGTTCAGTAATTATTATAAAAATGTATTTCGTCAGGTTGCATCATTAGTAAGAACAAGACAAAGCGTCCTTGCACCGATGTGATAAGAGAAACTTTTAAAATTATTCTGTAGATTACGTATAAAGCTCTTCGAATGAATGTTTATTAGTCATGTATCTAGTTATGTCCCTGCGTCCGATCAATTTACAAAGTAATATCAAGGAAATTATTTTCTAAAGTGACGCTATATATTTTTATTTCTGTGCCAGCAGAGCTGCAAATTATGTATATGTGTCCAAGGTGTATAAAGAAACACAACAGGATGACAAAACTATGCGAAGAGTCACGTGTAAATTGCTGCCGAGTATTTAAATCCGGTTTGCAAAGCCAAACGGCTGGTACGAGGCTTCTCTTTTCTCGAATTATTGTACGAACCAGAATTACAAAAAATCGAAGAACGCAATCACCCATAATCGGTTGAATGAACTAAATTCTTCTGCTTTTCTAACCGTGTCATTTTGTAACATTGCCACACAACGCAATTAAAGACAGAGAATTGGCTTAAGGATGTGATCAGCAGGTAAAGAGGCCGATAGACAGGGCGAACCTCTGACGCCGTGCTGGTCTTCCGTTGTGTTACAAATTAAATGGCGAGAACAGAAATATTATGAAATCACGTGTCATACGCCTCCATTAGCAATAATCGACATTCCTTGTCAGCTTCGAAGAACTTTCTTGCGTTTTGAGCTACAAAAGTATTTCAACATCCAAACGTAGTCAACGTTTCTAATCGATATTTATTTAACATCACCATTTTGTAATGTGCATGACAAAATTTGTGAGTTTCTAGCCCATGGTACCTGAAAGGAAATTTTCTTTTCAAAAACAAAAATGGAATGGAAAGTGTGTTGATAGGAGGGTGTACCATGAACATCAATAGATGTAAAACGAAGACAATGGAATGTAATCAAATTACGTCAGGTGATGGTGACGGAATTAGATTAAAAAAATTAGACATTTAAAGTAGTACATGAGTTGTGCTGTTTGGGGAGCAAAATAAAAGATGATTATGGAAGTAGAGAGGATATAAAATGTAGGCTGGTAATGAAAAGGAAAGAGTTTTTGAAGATGAGAAATTCGTTAACATCGAATATAAATTTAAGTGTCAGGAATTCCGTTATGAAAGTATTTGCATGGTGTAGCCATGTATGGAAGCGAAACACGCACGATAAACCGTTTAGACAGGAAGAGAATACAAGCTTTGGAAATGTGATGCTACAGAAGAATGCTGAAGATTAGATGGGTGGATGACATAACTAATGAGGAGGTACTGAATAGAGTTTGGGAGAAAAGAAATTTGTGGCACAACTTGACCAGAAGAAGGGATCGTTTGGTAGGACGAAACCTGAGGCAGCAAGGGATCACCAATTTCATACTGGAAGGAAGCATGAGGAGTAAAACTCGTAGAGGAAGACCAAAACATGAATACACCAAGCACATTCAGAAGAATGTAGGTTGCACTAGTTACTTGCAGATGAAGACTTGCACAGGATAGAGTAGCATGGAGAGCTGCATCAAGACAGTCTTTGGACGGAAGACCACAACAACTACAACAAACAAAAATTTTCACTACCTAGTTTAGCATTCCGTCAAACAATGTAATATTTACCGTACATCACACAGACTTACTATCTGCTTCCAACAATTAGTAGTTCTCTGATGAATATAGAAGTTGCATGTTAGTAATGCATCCTGATGGAAATAAAATCACCTTTTACAAACATATGTGAAAACTTTGTATCAAAACTGTTATCAATATCAAGTCAACGTAAATAATCCGTAACTTCTAACACATGTAATTACTGCAGCCACGCACTTAATGTAATACTGCATGGGTCGTGTTCCTTACCTTTCCATCCCGACACAAGTGCACGTATTACTCCTGCTGCTTCACGTCTGGAACAGCAGCTGGAACACTGCTGTTTTGCTCAGCCACTTTGAACCAACTGATGAGAAGTGTTTTTGCAGCTACAGAGTTAGCGATCGTCAAATGTAATCAACTGATTTATGTTCGTGTTCGAAACTGCGAATAAATCCCGTATAAAAATATTTCTGTTTTCAAAAGAAAGTCGTGTTGTAATATATCGATACTAGGAAAAGCAAGGCGTCTTTGTCAGAACGCAAGCATTATGTTTTCATGGTAGCTCTTTTCACAACTATTGGATAGCAGTTACAAGAGGTGTATTATTCTGATATACTTCACCCTCGACTGTTATCTAAAGTCAAGATTCTTCGTGGTAGGTGTAGTAAAACTGCAGCGATAAAACTTCGTAGGTTTGGCGGGGGCATTTTTTCATCATTTTGATATCAGTGACCCACTGGTTCTAATTTCTTTTTGTCAAGGAATTGCATTTCATTTGGTTTCCTATTCCCGTTGCTGTTTGTATCTGTATAGCACGGAAATTCTATGCCCAACAGTGCAAGTGTCCACTGTAATTGCCGTGTGTCTCGTTTGCAAACAAGTTTGTACTATTTATCTATCGTACTTTCTGTTGATAATAATAAGCCCGCTTCCTTCTTCGTCTTCAATCTTCTATTCAGTAGGGTTCACTAAGTTTCTGCCTGGATTTGGATTTGCGACAGTGTCACAGTGATACACAGCAATGCTGGTAAGTTTACTGCCGAAGAACAGGCCGACTTTCCTCTCGTGTCTGGGCTGACTGAGTGCGGTGGCAGACAGCCACGACTCCGTGCTGACTGTTCCTGCAGCCACAGAGAAACACATCACTGTACTCTAGCACTGTCCGAGGATTTTTGCGCTACACTGTTCTGTTTCGAATATTTTGTTGGGTGCTCATCACATGCTTTACTATTGTGAGGATCGTTTCAAAGAAGTAGACGTAAATGTGGTAAAAAGTTGAATAAATCATCATTACATTATTATTCTATAACGAGGGGCTGGTGACCACGAAACCCTTATACTGAAATACTCATAAACTGCCCACAAGAACTTCAAGATTTCGGATTCGACCTATATTTTGGACCTCATGTCTTGACTGCTTAACCTTGTACAGAGATATATCAAATCACTGCTGACAAGAAAGTAAAATATATTCACACTGTCGCCTTAGACATTATCACCTGTACGAAGATTTCTTTGTAATTTTGTGAGTACCTCAGTTCATGTTGTTGAGCACAAGTCCTCGCTCCACAAGCTGACTCAAACCTTTAATGTCATTATTACACACGCGATGAAAGATACTAAAATTGGCACTGTGTGATACGAAACTAATAGCCTGTAATGCGACAAACACGTTGACGTCACTGTAAACTCAGTTGGTTATTTGTGGATCTATCTTACGTATTCGCTTACTACCCCCAAACTAGTTTCAGAGGTAAGTCGAAACCTTCCATGATTCTACATTGTAAAATTGTTGCGCTTTCCTTAGCGACATTAACATTTCTTGAAGAGCGATATACAAGTTTAGGGGCTTGAGACAAAGGTCTCTTCTACAGTGTTTAGTGTTTCAGCGCTACATAAATATATAAATTTAGTGACGCAGACGGTTTTTTCCTTCATGATTATGGTTATCACAGAACATTATGCTTTGTATTATATAAAATAATTGTAACGAAAACGGACAACTACAAGTAACGTTTGATACCCGAAATGCACGGAAAAATTTCAAATTTTTATTGATTACGTGAAATTCACGAATGGCGAAGAAGTTACAATGAGGAAGACAGTTTTCTAGACCAATCTGCAACAAATCTTCAACATATTTGCATTGACGTAAGGGAGATAAGAATGATGGGAAATCTTCTGGGCAAGAATAGAAATCAGGACAAGACGTGCATACGTCAGAAACTGGTCTTGCGAAGTTTAGAAGAAAATATTAGCTCTGTCTGAGGTAAAAGAGGATAGGGTTAAAATGGAAATGAGTTTCAACTGATCATCTACTATCATGACGATTATATCTAAATACGCGGTATTGCATGTCATTACTCATTAATTTAAACATATATGAAACAAAAATATCCCATAAACATCACAAGTAATATAAAACTGTTATAAACCCGGAGTGAAATGCATCTTTTGTTATGATTTGTTCCTTGTACACAAAACAACTGTTTTGTAAAGAATTTTGACTTACTTTCATAGTCTACGTGATAGACGGTATAACTGTTAAGAAAGTTAATTCACGCAAAGTACACAACGACCAGTTCATGTAGGACAGATACCGACAGGAAAAACGAAACTCCGAAAATAAAAGAGGTTCAACATTATTTTCTGTTATTTCTAGAACGTGAATATGTTCCGCCACCTGACTTAAGAAAATATAGCGAAAATAATGGCATTCCGAACAAAACATCCAGTAAAACAAAAATCTTTTTGAGATAATCATTTTTAGAGCAAATATTTCAAATCTGTTACTTACGTGAGGATATTGAAAACGATATTGAAAATAAAATGTATAATCAAACTGTCTTTCGGACCAGTAACAGAAAATTGACCCCTACAGTGCAAAAAGGAACCAGTACTAAATTTTATAAACTGATGGTGATTACTTCGTTAGACCTGCCAGGTTAGCCGAGGGCGTTAATGCCTTGCTTCCTGGACTCGGGTAGGCGCCCCAGCTATGGATCGAATCCCCTCCACCCGTTATATTACCGACGAGGGAAAGTGTTCCTGCCAGCCTGGATGTGGTTTTTAGGCGGTTACCCACATACCTCTAGGTGGATAACGGGCTGGTCCCCACGTGACGCCTCAGATAAACTACTCGCAGACATTTGAAAACGTTCGCACTGTTTCATGGCTTACACTACACACATACAGATGGGGTGCACTAATTGCATCATGGGGGGTACCTGGCCACCCTCTGATATTAGCATTGCCAAATAGGCCTATATTGTAACAACGCTGACATCTCCCTGAGGTGGGACAAAGGCCCAACCGAAATGAATGGTAATGAATGATGGTGATTACTTTGTTACACTATGTAAATGAAACTTCGGAGAACACAAAAAGAAAGAACAGAGCCGTTATTGGAAATGAAAGAATAGAATTAAATATTTTCAACATGAAAATCAAATGAATGAAGAAAAATCGACACAAATCCTCATGAGAATTCGAGATTCCACAGAAATTCGTGAAATACAATTCGAACGCTAAAAGAGTTATTGGAGGTCTTCAGAAAATACTGAAATGATTGTTTGTTAAGTTTGGATGGCCAAGAGCCTAATTCTTCAGAGGAAGATGATGAAATGATGTGTATCGATTGGTGTAACGCATTTTTGTTTAATTGTTATTGGGCAGAAGGGTTGGTGAGATCGCATTCCTGCCTATGGTTGAAAGTTGATGTTAAGTTTGAGGTCATGGGTACCCAACCCATTACATTCGAACTTGATCAGATGGCCCATTTTTGGATGTACCATCTTCTTCACTATCTATAAAACTGATGTTAAGAAATAATACTCGTGTTTCATTTATTCCTAACTCATATTTCCTGCGAAAATTGTAATATGACTGATGTTAGGCAAATGATATTACAATCAGTGTCTGCTGATATAAACATGAACAACGATTACAAGTCAACCAAATATGCTACGGTAGTTTGACGTGTGAGATGCGCAAGAAAAGATAAAGGTGCACTTACCCTGTCTACGGCCTTTTATTGGAAGATTTCCCGTAAAAAATGGTAGGAAGTGAACAGAGCGAATAATTAATCGGATGTGGATAAAGACCAACACTGCTTCTTCGTAGCTCCCTGTGTTTGATAAACGAAGTTGATGGATATTTTCTTTCACTCGGAGCAAGTTTTAGTCAGAGTTTCGTAAATGGAGTTAAAGTTGGAAAAAAACGGAAGTGACTGATTTTCAGTTGCTATCGTGTACTGTCAGCCGACTGGCTAATACGTATGACAACAGGAACGTACTACGGGTGAGTTGCACACGCTGTTAAGTTCACGCCAGTTCAACAAATTATTACAGAAACGCAAAATAGATACAAAATGGAAGCTACAGTGATTAAATTCTTGCACTTCGAAATGTGTATCAACGATAAGGGAATTTTGATAGTCATACACAACGCCTTTTACATTTCGTCTATATACGAACTGCATAGCACACAAAACCACGCAAATCGACCCGCATTTCAAGCAAAGAAATAACGACTACACTGTGTTTCAGTATCTTTGTCTTTCATAATCAGTAATATCGTTGGATATAACTTGCAAAGTCGCTGAGTCCGTATTAAGGTCGTTTTATGAAAGAAGAGCGATGCACGCTGCATCCCAATTCTGTAGCTTCGAATCTGTGCACTTTCCACTGCTACTGATCTTACCTGAAACCGTGTGCAACATCTCACTTACCTTTCCGTACTCGTGCCAAGGCACGTAGTACGGCTTCCGCTTCGCCTCGGGCACAGCTACAGGAACACTTCCGACGCGCTGCGACATCTTGAAGGGAATGAAGGGATGCGTTTCCGCGGAAATGACCTTAGCGATAGTCAACTGTCATTCATTGTTGCGTGTGCCTTCTCTTTTGATAATCGATGTCACTGTTTTTGGACGATTAAAATCGAGCCGTCAAACAAACTGCATGCCCAAGGATAGCGCCTGTAATCAATTCAGAGTGTTAAACCCGAGTGGAGATTCTCGCACGTGACATGCAAAATGCACCCGAGTGGAGATTCTCGCACGTGACATGCAAAATGCAATCACGAACTATTTGAGGCTTCTTTTACACTGTTTGTCTCAGTTTTGTATGGGAATAACTAACCACACCCGTTATCAAAATGTGAGATTCGTGCTTAATTCACATCTAACTGTAGTATGTGTGTCGAAAACTGAATTTAACTTTGCCGTAAATAGAGACGATCTAAAATTTTTACCACTCTCTGAGAAATTATTAATTGTCTTCTAACCGACGCATTAAACAGCATATAATATTTAATAGAACCGTGTATGTAAATGGCTTTCACTTCGATATTTATATTTAATGAAGATAGTTTCTGGATAATTGAAGCTTTTCATTGGAAAACTTTTCTTTTGTGATAACCACGTGTTTCATTTCACTTATTTGATGTTTTCCCTTTGAGAATGCTATATGTCTACATCATGACCTAGAGAGCGACGCCACGGCTTAGGAAGAGTTTGAGGTAAAACCATCAAACATAGTTTTTTAAATGATTTTCACTCAAAGTAATTTGTGACCTAAAGAGGTGGTAAGTAAATTCTATATATAATGCAAGTTCTGAGTAAAAACGTAACAATAATTCCATTTTTCGTTTCACACGGGAACCGTACCGTACTCTAAAATTCGTACTAATCATTCTACAAACGACGACCGAGAAGTGAAGGTAGTGTTAAGTACAGTTATTCCCGTTATAATTTCCAATTCGGAAATATTGAGCTGGGTTGTTGTAACGCACAACAGAATGGTTAAAGGTGGTTGTACTGTTAAAGTAAACACAGGTTTTTTGATTATACAAAGGCAAATCAATGCTGTTGCCAGGCAAAACACTAAGTGCAAAATTTTCATAACAAAGTGTGCAGTCGCCCTGCATCAGATGAAGTGGAAATACGAATGAAACGTTATTTTTTTATTATTGGTGTTTAATTTCGCATCACACACGTTAAAGTTTTTATAGTACTGAATGTGTAGAGTTATGGAAAATTGTCATGTTTAAGTAGTAATCTTCCCACAAGTTTCGTACAAAATTAGAATCCAGAAAAGTGTTGGTAATTGTACAGCGCCGCTCCTTGTTGTTACGACTCACTTAAATTGCGGGTGGACTATACCTGTGATAAGATTGTCGGCCAGTCGGTCACTTTCTGTTACTGAATGCGCAACCTGTGCATTTATCCACATGATTAATGACATTCATACGCTACCAAGATAAGTCTTACATTCTACCAATTCACGTCTTTCACATATTTATTGTTACATCTATCGTGATTATGCTAATCTGGGTAAGAAAAATAAACTGGATTGACTCAGATTGTTTTTCATTCTGATGCCAATTCCCTACATACGCCGAAGCCGTTCAGGATAACTTCTTATATGAATTCTCTAGGAACGTCATCATTTACATTGAAGGTACCGCTAAGTGTTTTGTGTTGTTATCTTCGCCAGTGTCCCAATTAATTGAATCACTATGCTCCGTAACAGCAATGCTATGACAAAAAATAAAAATAAAATAAGAAAAAAAGAATGACCATGAGGCACCTGCCTTCATAATGCCCTCACATTAAGTAAGAAACGACATCGGGCAACAGCTTTCAACATCGAGCAATGGTCATCGTTTCGTCTGTGGTCGAAAGGCATCAGCTTCTTATGGACTATGTAATTATCTTGCAGTTAAAACATAATTTTGAACAAAACTGTGAGATGATCCACATGAGTTCCAAAAGAAATCCGTTGGAATTCGATTACTCGATAAATAGTACAATTCTCAAGGCTGTCAATTCAACTAAGTACCTGGGTGTTAAAATTACAAACAACTTCAGTTGGAAGGACCACATAGATAATATTGTCGGGAAGGCGAGCCAAAGGTTGCGTTTCATTGGCAGGACACTTAGAAGATGCAACAAGTCCACTAAAGAGACAGCTTACACTACACTCGTTCGTCCTCTGTTAGAATATTGCTGCGCGGTGTGGGATCCTTACCAGGTGGGATTGACGGAGGACATCGAGAGGGTGCAAAGAAGGGCAGCTCGTTTTGTATTATCGCGTTATAGGGGAGAGAGTGTGGCAGATATGATACACGAGTTGGGATGGAAGTCATTACAGCATAGACGTTTTTCGTCGCGGCGAGACCTTTTTACGAAATTTCACTCACCAACTTTCTCTTCCGAATGCGAAAATATTTTGTTGAGCCCAACCTACATAGGTAGGAATGATCATCAAAATAAAATAAGAGAAATCAGAGCTCGAACAGAAAGGTTTAGGTGTTCGTTTTTCCCGCTCGCTGTTCGGGAGTGGAATAGTAGAGAGATAGTATGATTGTGGTTCGATGAACCCTCTGCCAAGCACTTAAATGTGAATTGCAGAGTAGTCATGTAGATGTAGATGTAGGCTTATTACGACTGTCATTAATCATTGCTAATTTGTTTAATAATTTGAAACCAATCAGTCTGCAAGATCCAAGCAATCATAGAGAGTGGGATAATTGGTAGTGGGGGCTCCAGCGTTATGGGCGTTATGGGGCCCCGTAGGTACTTGGCTGACGATATGGGAAAGAACACCAATGTGCACTCCGTGTGCATACCGACTGGAGTCATTCCAGGTATGGAAATGTTTCTCCCGGATGCCATGAAGGGCACAGGATGCAGCCAACTGCAGGTGGTTGCTCACATCGGTACCAATGATGTGTGTCACTTTGGATCAGGAGAGATTCTCTCTGGTTTCGAGCGGCTGTGTGGCGTGGACTGGGCGCTTTTTTAGGTCAGAGGGCCTCGGAAAAACACAAGAAGGGCTTCAGTCACAAAGGGTGCAGGCCGAACACAGGAAGAACGTAGATACTGGAACCGTTGGTATAACAGTTGTGAATTGTCATAGCTGTGTTGGGAAAATACCAGAGCTCCAAGCGCTAATAGAAAGCACTGATGCTCAAATCTTTAAAGGCACTGAAAGCTTGCTAAAGTCGCATATAAGCTAGTCCGAAATGTTTCCGGAGTAGCAAACGATGTTCCGAAAGGATGGGCTAAACACGGTTGATGGTGGCGTGTTTGTTCCTGTTAGAAGTAGTTTAATCTGGCGCGAAACTGAAGCAGATACTTCCTGTGAGTTAGTGTGGGCAGAGGTCATTGTTGGCAACCGGAATAAAAGAACAGTAGGATCCTTTACCTACCTACCACTTTTGATGATACAGTTGCTAAAAGGTTCCAAGAAAACTTGAGTTTGATTTCAAACTCGTACCCGACTCATACGGTAACAGTTGGTGGTGACTTTAATTTACCCTCGATATGTTGTCGAAATTCCGAAGGTGTGCATAAAATATCATCGGTAATTGTGCCAAATGCATTCTCTAAAAATTATTTCGAGCAGTTAGTTCATGAGCCCACGCGAATAGTAAACGGTTGTGCAAGCATATTTGACCTCTTAGCAACAAATACTTCTGAGTTAATAACGAGCATGAAATCCGATACAGGGGTTTGACATTGAGTTACTACACCAGCCTTCTGAAAAGCCTTCACAAAAGAAGACGAAGTAAATATTCCAGAATTCGAATCGAGAACAGCTGCCAACATTAAGTGACGTATAAGTAAATATCCTCGGAGTAGTGAAGCAACTCAAATCACTTAATAAAAGCAAGAATTCTCGTCCAAACTGCATACCAATTAGATTCCTTTCGGAGTATGCTGATGCATTAGCTCCATACTTAACAATCATATACAACCATTCGCTCGACGGAAGATCCGTACCCAAAGACTGGAAAGTTCAGAACACACCAATATTCAAGAAAGGTAGTAGGAGGAATCCACTAAATTACAGGCCTATGTCGTTAACGTCGATAGGCAGCAGGATTTTGGCACATAAAGTGTGTTCAAACATTATGAATTACCTCGAAGAAAACAGTCTATTGACACACAGTCAACATGGGTTTAGCAAACATGGTTCCTGTGAAACCCATCTAGCTCTTTATTCACATGAAGTTTTGAGTGCTATTGAGAAGAGAATTCAGATCGATTCCGTATTTCTGGATTTCCGGAACGCTTTTGACACTGTACAACACAAGCGGCTTGTAGCGAAATTGCGTGTTTATGGAATATCGTCTGTTATGTGACTAGATTTGTGATTTCCTGTCAGAGAGGTCACAGTTCGTAGTAACTGACAGAAATTCACCGAGTAAAACAGAAGTGATTTCTGGCGATCACCAAGGTAGTGTTATAGGCCCTTTGCTGTTCCTTATCTATATAAGGGATTTGGGAGACAATCTGAGGAGCCGTCTTAGGTTGTTTACAGAGGACGGCTAATAAAATCGTCAGAAGTTCAAAACATATTGCAAAACATTTTTTGAAGAGATATCTGAATGGTGTACAATTTCTAATCTAAAAGCCACAAATTCAACTAAATACGTCGGTATTTCAATTACGAACAACTTAAATTGGAAGGAACACATAGAAAATGTTTTGGGGAAGAAACGATCGCCATGATAAAATAAGGGAAATCAGAGCTAGTACGGAAGGATATAGGTGTTCTTTCTTTCCTCGCGCTATACGAGGTTGGAATAGTAGAAAATTGTGAAGGTGGTTCGATGAAACCTCTGCCAGACACTTAAATGTGATTTGCAGAGTATCCAAGTAGATGTAGATATAGGCTAATGGTGTGAATGGGAAGAAAGATATTAAATGGTTATTATTATGCCTATTCACGAAGTACACGTGATCCTGAGAACTGTGATTGTACAGAAAAAGTAAATTATAGTCTCTAAGATATTTCGTAATGCACAACAAGCCAGGTTATGGAATTGGGAAAACAAGAAATACATTTCGAAAATTCTGTTACTTAACTCTCCATTAGAGGGATGGATACTACAACACCAACAGAAAAGAGGGCTGCGGTATGCGTTACATCGTTGGAAGTGTGTGAGCGCTCAGACGTAAGGAGTTTATATAGTTTGAAACGGAAATGAGGGAAAGAAAACAGACGGGCCGAAGTACATGGTAAAATGAATATCACAATAATAGCTTCGAAGTATACCATCACACTTGAGATCCATGTAAACCAGTTCAGAGTTGCATTAATTAAACGCTAGTGACGATTCGGCATAAGAGTCTATTCCACAATTACAATTTCATGGATATAAGGGAGAACATGACACAGGAAAATTAATACGAGCTGACCTTTTCTCTCTTTCTTTCCAAGCATTATTCCCGACTTGCGGGGTCTGCTGTTTTGTTACATCTCCTCCATTTCTCCCTGTCGCTGACACCTTCTCGTCTTAAGTCAACAACGTGCATGTCTCCCCTGACGTTGTCAGTCCATCTCTTTGCCGGACTTCCTCGAAGTCTTGTTCCTCCTGGGTAGATGTGGAGCGCTGTTTCTGCGACTGAGTTTTGCTTCCTCATGACACGAGCTAACATACTGCACCAGGAAACAAATATCACTTTTGTGTACAGAAAGTGTTGTGACTAAAGAAGTTTAGAATAAATTTTAGCATTGACACCGATGCAACTCTATGTTATCAAACCAAGAACAGGAACAATATAAAGCATTAATTTCTTGTACATTTCATTCAATGCATTCTCGTAAATGCAAAAATAGCACACAAAGATCATATATTGAATAAGTACAGTTTATGGGAATACAACATTTGTACCAGCACGTTGGTCCAGGTATGTGTATCTATGTCATGTACAAGATGTTCAAGAAAAGTAATGAGAATGATTTTTTTTCTAGCATAGTTTTAATTTTTTCAAACAAGAATAATGTCCACTCCTAACTAGTTCCCTTCAGGAGGTGCATTCCAGTAGAGTTGTTTGCAGTACTGGTATCAGATTTGAAAGACGTCATTTGGTAGATCTTTAACATGTCTGTCACACTCTTTTGAATGTTCTTCAGTGATCTAAAAATGATGTCGGTTTCAGATATTTTTGTGTTTTGAGAAAAAAAAGTGGCAGAGACTCATATTACGTGAATAGTGGGGGTATGGAACAACAGAATTCCGTTTGAGGCCAAAAATTTCTTGATAGATGTGACCACTTGAAGTGGAGTGTTGTCACAATGCAGTATCCACCTGCCTGTAATGTCCAGCCTCAGTCGAGTCACCCTCTTTCTGGCTTTTAAAGGACATCTTTGTAAAACTCTTGCTTGACGGTTTTGTCGTGGAGAAAGAATCTCACAAGAGCCCACACACGTTCGATGTTCTGGTCGGATTTTGAAGTTGAAGTCTCTCTCTGAGCACAGTTCTGCTTCAACGTGTTGTCGTCCTTCCTAAATCTATTTGCGACAGTAAAAACTTGTGCCCTTTATAGAAATGATTCCTAAGGACCGCTTTCTAGTGATCTAAGGTCACACACGCTGATTCCCCAATTCAACATCAAACTTGATGGCATAACATTGCTCTAAATTCTGCTGTTCCATTTTCGTAACAGACAATAAAAACTCCAGATCACTGATGGCGTTCATAGAAGTCACATAATGGGTGTACGGAGGTGAAACTCAGACTGAGTGTCAAGAAGAGGTGAAAGCTCTGGTTTGCAAAAGAACAACACAACGTTACCAGATCACTCGCATTGTTGCCCGCCTCGATACTTTCCTCACACGCCTGGTGCATTTCATATATTCTCTTCTGCCCTCTCTGCTTTTACACCTCTATCTGTCTATCTTCTATTGCCCTCTCTCCTGGGCAGAACGAGCGTTGTACTTGCTTAACGCTGCGTGTAATACGTTACACATACTCGATGAATCTGGAGAAGTACTATTAAATATAAATCGATCGTTTTCATAATCGGTATACCTACTTCTATGGATAACGCAACCATACTGTTACATGTATATATCAAAAACTTCCATACTCTCGGAGGTGTAAATTTTACATAATACATACAATATCCGTGCTGGCATTGAGAAACCCTATTACGGTTGAAATGGCACTAAGCACTATCGGACTTAACATCTGAGGTCATCTGTCCCCTAGACATATCTTAGTTAGGTTTAAGTAGTTCTAAGGACATCACACACATTCATGCCCGAGGCAGGATTCGAACCTCCGACCGTAGCGGCCGCGTGGTTCCGCACTGATGCGCCTATAACCGGTCGACCACAGCGACCAGCCTGGTATTAGGAACTGTAATGTATTCATCTGTGGAATCAACTTCAACCAATAGTATGGTTTCGTATGACCTAATTTTATCAAATTTCTCTAGTTTCATTACCACAAATTTCTGATGTAATTACAGATACGTTGGAAAATTATTATTTCATTGTATTTTGGTTGTGTGAGTGCTTTGGCGAGACAGAGACTAAATGAAGGACATACGTAGAGTGATAATGTGACATTTTACTACAAGTATGTAAATGCATGCGTGAGGAAGTTGCTGCGCAGTAGGGCAATTTGTGACGATGTCCGAGTGAGCTTGATTTTGTAATAGGCAGCCAGAAATGGCATGGAGTATTAAATTTATTAGTAATGTGTTTTGTGGAAAGGAATCGCATTTTGTTTTCACTAAATTTTATTTAGTTTTGGAATTACGGCATTTATTGTCTAAATTGCTTGTGCTAATCTGACTAGCTAACATTATAAGTACCTCGGGTATAGAAGTGGTGGGGATGATCTGATTGGCTTCTTAACATACTATTCGAAAGGAGTTTAGCATTTCCCTTGCGTTTGGGTAGGGTGGTAAAGATCCTGTGTATATGTTTGCTGATGAAATTATTGCGATGATAATACTAATTAGATCTGCGGTTCGTGACCGAACATAGGATTTCCCCAAGTGCAGTGTGTACTGGAGCAATTACATAGTTGGGAGTTCACTCTGAGCCTTACTTAATTGTATGTGGCCAGGCTGCATGTTCATTGGCATACCCTGCTGATTCGTAGCAAAAGTCAGGGTTGAAGGCGGATTAGGTGGCTCACGAGGTCAGGAGGACACAATAGGTGATGCGAGACTATTTCATGGGAGAATTTGTTGGAAGTCTGTTAAATGGAAGCTATTCATATTCCCCACGTAATTAATTGACGGTGTTTTGTGGGGGATGATGGTGAGGTTGCGGCCCTCCCCGTAACAGCGAAAGACTCTGTGGAACTATTTATCAATAATGTTTTTCACATCGTACATTCTGTAATGCATTTTAGGATTGCCGAGTGGTCAGCGGAGCTAGAGTAGACTCTAGGGGTGTCAGTAGATTTTGCTAGCCAATGCCTAAAGAGGCTGAGTTTTTGTGTGCTCATTTGTAATTTCAAGTAGTTAATGTTGGGGTCAAAAGAGGTGATGGCGATCTTTTTATTATTTTTTTATAAATGAGGTTCTGTGTACATAAATGTTTGGAGGACACTCGTGACAAATCTTTGGTAAACACCCTGCAGTAGTGATTGTTTCTATTGAATAAACCCGTTGTTACTTGTTGGAACAAAAAAAAGTTCGGATTCTAAAATTAGAGCATAGTACCCTACCTACACATATCTTACCCATAAAATAAACCAGTTAAAGAATGAAAAGTCTCAGTAAGACAAAGCACTGAAGAAAGTTACGATTTAACAGGAGGAGGAAGTATTGTTATAAAATATCTGGAAGCTTCTTTCTATAAAAACATTAAAGGCTGAATTTTTATTTTCCTCAAAGACAGACAAATAAGTTACGTTTGCAACTGCACTCATATTATCATTACAGAAATTGGTAGAAACAACATCAGATCTGGATTGTATGGTAATACCAGTTCTCTCATATCATTGATATTCGTGTACTGATATGTTTAAAGTATATGAAACTGTATTGGAATGTGATTTATGATCACGAATAGACTGTAATGTTCCGTAAATTTCATGATTTTGAAAGTAAGAGCACGCATAATGGATACCTTCCAGGGCTCATCGAGAAAGAAGACGTGGTGCTCAAAAGACCCTGGAAAAAAGTTATCGATATCGCATGTTAACTACAAAGGCGGGGACTGTCAAAGTGTGCAAACCGTAATTTTGCAGCCTTTATGGCATTGAAAATGAACGTGTGCGACGATTTTTGTTATTGTGTGAAAAACAATGATGAACCCAATGCGGCACCATAGTCAGACCCGCAGATAATTGAGAAGCATATTAAACCATCCTCTATGAAAATCACGCATTACACTACCGAAGACGTGGATTACTTAGATGCTGAGTTGTTTGTAAAAACTATTTGTGAAATTCTCATAAAGTTACATTTGCATGTCATGTGAAATATATTTCAGGGGATTCACTAATTGTTTTAATTATGCTTTGACCAGCCACTAATCGAATTTGGTGCTCTTTTAAGTGACTTACAGTGGGGGAAAGAGTTCAACGATATAGCATACCCTGCAGCTATTAGCAATTAACGGTACATAAAAGACGTAGTAGGAAAATTCAATTCAAAGATGGATGTAGTAAAGTAGATGTGTGCAGAAAATGAGCATGTTGTGTCATCATGTTTCTGTTAAATGCAGTATCTGTAAATTCACGAGCTCGCAGTGCAGGAAGCATTTACTTTGAGTCGACTTAACGTCAATGCATTCTGTGATACATAACTAAAAAGCAACAGATCCAAGCTATATCTGTATCATGAAGATACAGCTAACAAAGGACCTAACGAAATATGTTCGTTTATGGATGATTACATCAGGACAGTGATTAATAAATGTGTTTGTGAATAGCACGTGTTCTCCGACGTGTCCCCAGCATAAAATAAGAACAACTCAGTGGTTAAGCTAATGCTTTGAAATTCCGCCAGATTCAAAGGTGTGTTCCAGTGTTTTCCTCTGCGTGGTCGTGTAGGTTTGGCATGTCATCGTAAACCTGCTTGCGTAAAATAGGTGATGGGAAAACAAGACATAATATACTCCTTGTAGGGGTATCTCGGAAACATGGTCACTTGGTCCAAAAATCTAAATATTCAAGTATAGCTTGTTAACACAGAAGGGATTTTGATTTAAAATAGCTCGAGGCCCAAATTTTATGAGCGATGCTGTTTGTCTGATGGCAGTTATGGGAGCTGTATGGACCAGAACAGTACAATTTAATTCACAGTGCCCTCATTTATGAACGTCCATCACATTTTATAGGAGAAATTGGGTGTTAGTATCATATTGATGGTCTCAAAAAATTTCTTTGCGACTCTCGTTATAGGCACAACCAAAATTGCCCTCATAAATGGCACATAACAACATAGTTGCAATCAATGTCAAAAAGCTGAAAGACATAGGACAACTAATTCTGTATAGTCCTGAAGGACACAAAGTCTTTTATCTGGAACTGGCTCAGTGGCCTCTGTGGACATTCCTGGACATGATTCATAGAAAAATCTGTCTTTTACATCAAGCTTTGCATAGATTTTTGCCAATGTTCTTTTTAAAAGATAAACAATTGACGCGAAACTGTCCTAGAAGTAATGTTGTATATTACATTTATATAATAAACTAATATTTTGTAACAGAAGCAAACTATGGTATTAAAATGTTAGTATAAAATGTTTAACCTCCAATACCACATAAGTTCAGAAATTAAAAGAAAATGATACATGCAACGTTGTACATTTACAGTTCATTATTTTATTGTTAAAATTTACCTAACAGATACAGCTTATTTTTAAATGAATGCATGCATCCTGCATCTCATCATACAGCTAGTATACAGATTCTTCTTCTTTTGTAAATCTAGCATTTTTGGACTAACGGTGTTTTCGCAATTACTGATTCATACTTACTTTTCATTTAGGCAGCTGAGAACACCACACCGCTGTAAGCATAAAATCCAAGTATCTCAAATAATTTTGCACAATGAGAGTGGATGTTGTATTACCGAGTGATTAGACTTTGGTTACTGACACAGAAATAGTAAAGCTTTTTTTTTTTTTTTACTTCCGAGTGGAACCAACAGTACACGTGAAGTGACGTGTGTGTTGGTGATTTCCGACCCTTAAAAGAAAGACTGCTAACGGATCGCTAAAAATTGCTTTAAATGGGTAATAACCTTAAAGTTCAGAGAGATAATAAGTGAACTAGTCTCGCCATTTTTTTACTGTGAATAGAGAGCAGCTACTGGCTCATGTAACTATGTTATTGTATTCTGCTTAAAATGTACACCTAAGACAGCGTTTAATAAAAGCGTAAATAAGCTACATCCTAAAATCGTGAGATATACAGCCAGTCCACTGCGCGAATAGTCTGCTGCTTTGCCTTGAGCTACGTCTAATCCCTGGTTCTTGATATTCTGAGCTTTGTATCTTGTTGAGTGTCTTATACTAAGTACACTGGTTTTGAGTTGCTGTTGAAAGTAAATACTCGCTAGTCATATGGTCTTTGTGGTTAGGGAACGCATTTACCTTAGTGGAAGTGCATCTGGACGGGAGAGGGGTTGTCCCTTTTGTCTACGGTATAGAAGATGCAGCGAAACTTAGCAGCTACCCAAAAAGCTGTTTCTTTCCAGAAACAGGGTACAAACTAATCGTTCAGTACATTTAGTGTGAGAATAGTATAGTTGTCTGTTATGAGGACATATCATAGCAGTAAGGAATAGTACAGGTGTCTGTAGACAATGTGGTCCAGGATGTACTGTTGAGTGTACATAGTAATGTTGGTACATTCTGAGGGTGTTAGGTGACAGAAAAAACAGTTTTTCTGAAAATGATACAGAACATACGTGAAGGAGAGAGTAGATCTATTCACAGTGGAACGTTTGATATAATTAAATAAAAGAAAAGAATTTTGGTTTGATTATTTATTGTACTTCAAATCACTTTATGACAAATGAGACATAGTCGAGTACAGATAAGGCGTGACGAGGATGCAGCCTGATTGTACTTCATGCTGTGCCTCTGCTGTCTTCACTGCGCCTACCAACTGCGAGCTATTTGTAGCCTCCTCGAAAGGTTCCGGAGAATGCAGAACATATAACGTTAAGTAAAAAAACAAGAGTTATTTGTTTATCTGATTAGACGAATGTTTTTGGGATTCTTGGCAGACAGCCTTTTCAACTGCGAGTACAGTTAAGCACTGTAGGGAGTTATTTTGTTCCAAGTGGTATCCCAAGCGGACTGTGGCTTGTTAAGTGTGGTTACGAGAATTTAACGATCGTGAAGTAAAGTTCGGATGTTTAAAGGAAACACTAGTTTTTTTTTTAAATGGCAGAGCATTATCCACTCCCTTTAGCAGAAATTCTAGAGGGGATTAAAAAGTTTCGTAAGTAGACAGAGGAACATGGTAAGCAGTTCCATGAGAAGACAAAACAGAGTATTGAAAATTTGTCACAAGGCCAACAGTGTTTCAAGGAAAGAGTTACTTAGAGCAAAAGAGGACTTAAGCAGTTGTAAAGAGTACGATAATCTTGAGTTTACAGATGTTAGTACAAAAATAGGAAATCTAGAGGACAATTTAAATGAAACAAAGAGGAACAGGAAACGTCTACAAGTCCCTCGCATCAGGATGTGACTGACCGGATTAGTAACAATCATATTAAAGTTAATTCTGAGATTAACAAGTTAAGTACTAGTGTATAAGAGTGAAAACTAAGGCACACAGATAGGTAGTAGAGAATCTAAAAAATGCTAACCTTTTAGTATCTGAATTCAGTTTTAACCAGAATAAAATCAGCACTAAGCGAAAACCTGATGGTAGTAATCGGTGTTGTGTCTTCCACTCCATGTAGTATACAGATAGTGTGCTGATAGTGGATCGAACGAAATCTGAGAACGATCATTGGGAGTTTTACGCACCTTTATTAAAAGTAAGTCTCATGTGTAGTGAGTATGTTCGCGTAGTGGAACTAAAACTGGTAATTAGAGACAGTAGTAACCATTTTCCTACATTCGACCCTATTGATTGTGTGCATCTATTAATTTTTCTTGAACCGTTTACAGGTGTTCTTCCAGAGTCATGGGGTAATAATAAAAGAGTGATGCTAAATATAAATGTATTTTCAACTTTTCATCAATTCATTAAAGTCATTGAGTATGCACACAAACTAAGACTAGAGTAGTTTGGCCAACAGAAATACGACGAGAGCTGGGGAGGAAACCGCAGTTTTATGAACTACCGTTCAAATGAAGTAAACGAGTTGCATCTGGTCATAGAACTACCAGATGGTGTTAGAGAATGACTGATGAAGTGATGAAGGAGAGAGGGACTCAGGTGCAACCCCTCTTCGAAATATTCAATCAGTTTCATTGTTTGAAGGGATGTAAACAGGAAACGGCACAGGGCGACTTAATTGGTTGTCTGTAAAGTACATATTTAAGTATGGTTGGTTTCATGGCAGGCCATTACCAGGTTATACTCGCTGTGGAACTGCGGAATTACGTGACTTTTCTATTTAACAGGCGAAATTACCAGTTTAAAGTTCTACCATTTGGATTGAATTGTGTGTATCAGAGTTCATTCAATTATTAGACCTTTCCTTAGGAGATTAATTATTAAGTAAAGTATTTCTGTATGTTGATGATGTAGTGTCTAAAACATGGAAGAAACATACAGAAATGTTATTTAAAAGTTGAAGATCTTGGGGAATTTTTGGGAAACATTGTAAGTCAGGAGTCAAAATTACCTAACCCAAGGAAATTGTTGTCAATTAAATGTTGTCCTTTCCCTAAAAGTAGGTAACAGCTGACGGCTTTTCTAGATTTTACAGAAGGAATATTCCTCGTAATATAATGAATTGTGTTCACCATAAAATGTTGTTATAGATGACTACACCTTGTAGAGTGGATGGGAGTTGTCAACAAGAGGCTGATGCTTTCGTACGAGAACTTAGTGATCCTCAATTTTTAGGGCATCCAGGTATGACCAAAGAGTTTTGTGTGGTTGCTGATGAATAAGGATTTGGATTGGGTTGTCACGTAATCAAGAAAACGGTAACTGATGGAAAAACAGTGACATTAGAATTTACCAGTCGCATGTTAATCAGCTGTGAGTGGAATTACTCAGTTACTGAAAATGATACTTTAGCAGTAGCAACGTCAACAAAAAAGGTTAGAAATATGTCCTATGGGAGAAAGATTGGATTTCATACTGTACAAAGACCATTTATATTTTTTAGGAGAACGAAGATTTTGCACAGTCGTTTGTGCGATGGTTTCTTTTTCATCAGGAGTATGAGTTAGAAATACGATATATTATAGGAAAGGACAATTGTTCGTCAGATGAACTATCTCGCCTGTCTGTGGAATGGAAAGCGAATGGAGCTGTGAACTGGGGAAGGAGTTCACTTTCCAAAGTTAGTCATTTAGAATATGAGCAAGTTTTAGAGACAGTGCAAAAAAAGTCTTAGTAGAGAACAAAAGAAGGATAAGTATCTTAGAAAATTCAAGAAAGGTTGAAAAGAAGGGAAACCAATGAAGGGGAAGTGGATTTTCTCTAATGATGTTTTATTCGTTAGCAACTTACCACAACCTTTTAGAGGAAGAGTTGCAGTACCAACATAATTTGTAACAGAGTTTATGGGTATTTTGGTATAAACAAGTGTATAGCACCCTTACGTAAGTATTATTTTGCATGCAAAGGTTAAGAGTTGGATAGCTAGGAAGGAGTAGAGAACTTGTGAGGTGTGCCAGAAAACGAAGATTAAGAATCAGAAAGATACAATGCAGCCTGTTGCAGTAGTACCCAAGGGTTTGTGTGAGATATTTCAGCATTTGATATTCCAGGACTATTGTCAAGAGAGGTTGGTGGAGAGATTTTTGCTGTGCACGTATTTGAGGTTTAGTCCAAATTTGTGAAATTGTACCAAGTGAAGGAGGCGACCAGTAATACGGTTATGCATATCCTGGAGAGTCGTATTTCCCCATCGTAGGGACACCATCGCGACTCTTGTCAGACATTTGTGTCTTATGAATTTCAAGAGTTCTTGAAACAGAAGAAAGTAAAAGAGTTGTTAATAGCCGAACGTCACCCAAATCGAATCCTTGAGCGAGCATTATCCGCTTAACTGGGAGGCCTGGACATTGTTGTTGTGCGAAGAGGCATTTGACTTGGCCTACATGTATTCGAGAATTTGAGAGGGTACTGAAAAGTAAATCTCCTGTTACTATTGTAGTGGCGCCTAGAGAGATAACAGAAAGCAAGATACAAATGTATCGTCTTTTTGACAAGATTAGGTATCCACCTGTAATAGCTAGTTTTCGATATAATGTAATTAATCGTGTAGATGGCAATTTAAAGAAGAGTGCTGAAACCAGACAAAGCAGATTTGGAAGAAAAGGGAAAGTAAACCCTTACAGGATAGGATATTTTGTGCTATGAAGAGGGCATTATAAAAGCAAGAAATTGAATAATAATACGAAAAGTGTTTCTACCTTCTTGAGTGACCATTTATTGTTCAAAGTATTCCTCATGCTACGGCAGTAGTGCTGAAAGAAGTTAATAATGATAAGGAAGCAGGGAAACGTAAAGTTCACCATATTAAGAAGTGCTTGGTGGCTAATGTTGCTAAAAGTAATGGAGAACATAATTTTGTGGCAAAGACGGTGTAGAGAAGGACTTGTGCCTTACGTTGTGGTAAGAATGTACGTCTGAATGTGGGTGGAGTAGAAAGGTTATCAACAGAACTGAATTTATATTGCTAAATCAAGTAGCGAAGAACATAATTCTAACAGCGGTAAGATTATTACGACATGATGAGAACATCTAACCTGTAGATGTATATATTAAGAAGTGGGAATAAACGAAAACTAAAGAAAGAAAAGAAGAAAAATTAAAAAAAAAAAGCAGTCAGAATGCAGACAGCTTCAGGGTTATCAGAAGTATTAAGAAAGAGTGAAGTTTGTGGGAAATGTAAACTAGTGGTTATGGTAGAGTACAGCGTGTTCTTCGATATATTGTAAAATTATTGTAGTTAGAGGACTGGAAGTTTGGACGGGCCTCACGACACTTTTGGCAGGGCAGTTTTTGCTCGAACGACCAGGAATTTCTTCATGTCGGCAACCGTAGTTGCTATGAGTCGCTGCTCAACCCCACTGCCAAGCAAATGCAAATTTTATGTTGTTGTGCGAATGTAGTGCTGTTCCTTTAGTCGAGTAAATGGTTCTACGTCGGTTTGGATCGTAATAAGGGCTGCCTTCAAATCCGAGATCCCGAGGCGGAAATTAAAGCACAAACAAAGGCAGAAGGTCTATGGTAGGCGCATGTATAGCTACAGCTGTTTGAGGTTCGTAAATTAAAGAAAAGTCGTTAAAACGGTACCAAAGGCAATAATTGTAGCGCCAGAGACAGACATACTAAAGTTTTTGGTAACTAGCCTCTGGTGCTGTGAATTAATACTTCGAGGTTTAGAACGACATTGGTGAAGGTTCTATGCATGTAGTTATTCATGAATTTTTTCGGATGATAATCTTGGTAAAAATTTCGGTTCTTGACCGATGTAGCGTTTCGCGAAACGCAGTGTATGCTGGAGAGGTAACGTAGTGGGGAATGTCAACGTAAAAGTCCTTGGTTCCCAAGCTTAAACAACTGTATGAGGGCAGGTAGTCCGTTTATCCGTTCACTGGTTTACTGTTGACAGAAACTGGTTGATTACCAATTCGTTACTAACTCAAGATTGTTAGCGGCTTAGATGACTGGTCTGGTGGGGAACAAAAGGTGATGTACGACTGTTTTATGGATGGAATTGTTGGAAGTTCTTATGTGGAAGCTATCGTGCTGAACAGAATTAAAAGAAGGTTTTTTTTTTTTTCTTGGAAGGGGGGATGGGGGGTGTCAGCAGTGTTCAGTTTTAGAAGACGAAAGAACAGTGACTGATGACACCTCGACTAAGAGGTGTTTCATTTTTTTTAAATGGGATTCTGTATGGAGAAGTAAGAGAACACTCGTCACAATCCTTCGTCAATCAACGCGCAGTTTCCTCGCTTTAGATTAGTAAAGCGATGGCTATTTATTAAAAATAAAACAAACCCTTGTTCTAAACTAGAAATTTGGAAATTTAGATCCCTACCTACTCACACCTTAACCCTAGAATGAACCCATTAAAGACTGGAACCTCACAATATGCGAATGTAGTAATATTGTGAAATGTTACTATGTAGCTAAGGAAGAAAGAGTTATTACAAAATATAGCTAAGATTCTTTCTATAACAACACAAAACAGAGGGTTTTTACTCTTCTCGAAATCTGGCAAATAACCTTCACCCACGACTAATTACACTCCTGAAAATTGCAATAAGAACACCGTGAATTCATTGTCCCAGGAAGGGGAAACTTTATTGACACATTCCTGGGGTCAGATACATCACATGATCACACTGACAGAACCACAGGCACATAGACACAGGCAACAGAGTATGCACAATGTCGGCACTAGTACAGTGTATATCCACATTTCGCAGCAATGCAAGCTGCTATTCTCCCATGGAGACGATCGTAGAGATGCTGGATGTAGTCCTGTGGAACGGCTTGCCATGCCATTTCCACCTGGCGCCTCAGTTGGACCAGCGTTCGTGCTGGACGTGCAGACCGCGTGAGACGACGCTTCATCCAGTCCCAAACATGCTCAATGGGGGACAGATCCGGAGATCTTGCTGGCCAGGGTAGTTGACTTACACCTTTTAGAGCACGTTGGTTGGAAAAGGATATATGCGGACGTGCCTTGTCCTGTTGGAACAGAAAGTTCCCTTGCCGGTCTAGGAATGGTAAAACGATGGGTTCGATGACGGTTTGGATGTACCGTGCACTATTCAGTGTCCCCTCGACGATCACCAGAGGTGTATGGCCAGCGTAGGAGATCGCTCCCCACACCATGATGCTGGGTGTTGGCCCTGTGTGCCTCGGTCATATGCAGTCCTGATTGTGGCGCTCACCTGCACGGCGTGAAACACGCATACGACCATCATTGGCACCAAGGCAGAAGCGACTCTCATCGCTGAAGACGACACGTCTCCATTCGTCCCTCCATTCACGCCTGTCGCGACACCACTGGAGGCGGGCTGCACGATGTTGGGGCGTGAGCGGAAGTCGGCCTAACGGTGTGCGGAACCGTAGCCCAGCTTCATGGAGACGGTTGCGAATGGTCCTCGCCGATACCCCAGGAGCAACAGTGTCCCTAATTTGCTGGGAAGTGGCGGTGCGGTCCCCTACGGCACTGCGTACGATCCTACGGTCTTGGCGTGCATCCGTGCGTCGCTGCGGTCCGGTCCCAGGTCGACGGGCACGTGCACCTTCCGCCGACCACTGGCGACAACATCGATGTACTGTGGAGACCTCACGCCCCACGTGTTGAGCAATTCGGCGGTACGTCCTCCCGGCCTCCCGCATGCCCACTATACGCCCTCGCTCAAAGTCCGTCAACTGCACATACGGTTCACGTCCACGCTGTCGCGGCATGCTACCAGTGTTAAAGACTGCGATGGAACTCCGTATGCCACGGCAAACTGGCTGACACTGACGGCGGCCGTGCACAAATGCTGCGCAGCTAGCGCCATTCGACGGCCAACACCGCGGTTCCTGCTGTGTCCGCTGTGACGTGCGTGTGATCATTGCTTGTACAGCCCTCTCGCAGTGTCCGGAGCAAGTATGGTGGGTCTGACACACCGGGGTCAATGTGTTCTTTTTTCCAGTTCCAGGAGTGTATATTCGCAAACGACAGCAAGCTGATAGTTATTTCGTACTGTCGTTCGGAATAGAGTTCTAAAAGATTATTTTATCATAGAGTCACGACTACAGAGACACCAACTATCAATAATGAAAGTAGATGCCTTAGATATCATAAATAATCTGAAGTAATAACCACAAGAAAGTAGTATTAATATTTTTGAAAGAAAGAAACAACAGGAAATATACATTTTCAGTTATTTTAGATGTGTGAGGAGAAATACCGTAGCAGTAATCACTGAGCTTGTCACTGGTATTCTTGGATACAAGGAACATCTCTGCTCTAAGACTGCGTATTTATTTCATTCAAAGAAATAAACTGAAGTTAAACACAGAAAAATATTAAAGATATTCTTGTGAGAGGAGTGGTAACCAACAACTTCAAGGTTATTATTTCTGCGTACGACTCATAAGGCAGCGAAAGTAGTTGTTCCATTTAATTATTAATAAAATTCGAGGTGTAGCAAACACTACTGTAGTGTGTTCACGAAAGCTCTGATTATCTGTCGAAATAAACTACGAGAATAATTAAGCGGAAAGTTACGATAACACATTAGTGGATGAAAAATATTTGTTTTTCAAAATAGCTCTGAGCACTATGGGACTCAACTGCTGTGGTTATTAGTCCCCTAGAACTTAGAACTACTTAAACCTAAAAAACCTAAGGACATCACACACATCCATGCCCGAGGCAGGATTCGAACCTGCGACCGTAGCAAAATATTTATTTTTCTGTAGTATACGACACCTGCTGGATACGGAGATCCTATTGCCCTTTTATGAGCGTATAAAACAAATGTACTTTTGGTTTCAATACCTGAGGACACTGCAGCGCTATCAGCGTAATACCCATGTATCTAAAATAATTTTTAACTATTAAAAGTGGTTGTTGAAGTATCCCCGAGTGATTAGATTCAGGCATTAACTGAGAAATAGTATTTCTCAATTTTTTTTTTACTTCCGAGTGGAAAGAACACACACATGAAGTGAAGTGCGTATTGGAATGCTTCATAAAAGAAAGACGCCTACTGGCTCGTAGGACTACACTGTTGTGTTCTGTAAAACGTACTCTTGGGAGAGAGCTTAATAGAAGCATAGATAACCGACATCCTGAATCGATATATATATAGTCCAGTACAGGAATATTCTGTCACTGTGTTTTGAGCTCGTGCTGATCCCTGTTTCGTGGTATTCCGCGTTGTGTGTGCTGCTGAGTGTGATAGACTACTGCGAAACAATTATCTGGGACTAAAAGAATAGCTGTGGTAAGGCGCTCGTGCTCTACTAAATAAAAAAGCTTTGAGTGATCGTTAGGAGTAAGCACTCTATAATCACACGGCCACTGGTGTTCGGAAACGCATTTACTTTAGTGGACCAAAAGGGGGGTTGTTTCCTTTGCCTATGGTCTAACAGATTTACGGAGACCTAATAGCCATCTAACAGGGTATTTCTTTTTCGAAGCAGTTTCCAAAATGATCGATCAATAACGATAGTGAGAGGATAGTAATGTTGCCCACTATCACATCAAATCACCCAGGTAAGGGACAAAAGGAAGGGGTGGTTTTATCGACGCCTTTATGACACACCTCGAAGCCACTTTGTGTCGATTCTCAGCGTAGGGACATCTGAAATAATTTCCCGGCCACACGCAAGGAAACCGCGTGATCGCAGCTCTGCGTGTCGTGGTTATGACGTCAATCGCAGATGGGGTGAAATTTGGGTAAGAGGGGATGAGTCACCCTCCCCATCGTGTGGCGCGTCCACGGTGGCACGGGGAAGAACTGTGGTGACTCTTTGGAGCCGACGTGACGTCATTAATTCAAGTGACAGCTCACTGGAACGTCTGAGCTGTCGCCTTCTTTCAGCGCTGGTCAACATTTTGCTGTTTCAAAATGGTTCAAATACCTCTAAGCCCTATGCGACTTAACATCTGAGATCATCAGTGCACTAGACGTAGAACTACTTAAACCTAACTAACCTAAGGAAATCACACACATCCATGCCCGAAGCAGGATTCGAGCCTGCGACCGCAGGAGCAGCGCGTCTGCAGACTGAAGCACCTATAACCGCTCCGCCATAGCGGCTGACTGACAAAGTTTCATTGGGGTAAAGTTTTACTAACGAATAATGGTTGTGCAATAAATCTGATATTAGTCGAATATGCATTTATCGAAAAGAATTCAAATCATTGTCTAACCCTCGCAATACCAAGGATAGATAATAGTGGGGGCACTTTATGTCCACCATTTGGAAATATTATTATCTATTCATATACACTAAATTTTAAAATTTTGAAAAAAATGTTTAACGTTTTTAACGATTTATTCTTCCAGGTCCCATATTTTAATTCTTCATTTAAAGTTAACACAAAAATGTAAGCCGTAAGTGTAGAAGTGACTTCCCTGATGAGTGTTGTACTCAGTATTTCGAGTTTCAGGACTTCACTTACACATCAACATCTCTTTAACTAGTAAGTTGTCAGTAAAATTCAAATTTACGTTTCTTAAATATCTTTTTCTTTGGACGTAAAGTACTCCGACGCCCCTTTGGTATTACAAATACTCTAGGTGTGTTGATATTGATAAGAGTATGCTAAGAGACAGTCTCAAGTTGCGGTCTCTACTTAAGTAACATTATGTCTTCAAAAACTATGCTGTTGATATAGGACAAAAATAAATAACGAATTTTATATTTTTTTCATTGTGTTTTAGGATGGGCATTAAGTACACAGCACGCCCACCCTTGATAATGTTCGCTATCAAAATGCATTGTTTATTAATAAAGCTAAGTTTCTCAATACATAAGTATTGTCATTTGGTCTGTAGCCAGTTTAAAGCGAGCGTTGTGATCATGTATTTTTTTTTCTTTTATTACCAAAGATATGTTTGTACGTTGTTAGAAATGCAGAAGTGAGTTCATTGTGTTGATCAGGCAGAGAAAGCGGCAAAAGAGATTTATTTAATCTATTGCAGAGTCATTCATAAATATTGTCAGAGAACCCAGATGTGATTACATGTTTTCGTTATCAGTTAGTATGAGAGGAGCATAGCATGTTCATTGTCAAATACTACCCTACACCATAGGTTTATATATACAGGATAGAGACAGAAATAGAAAAAAAATAATACAGCAGCTTGTCATTGAACCTACTGTTAGTTCTTACAATAATCCGTTGCCTGATGTCCCAAAGAAAAGAGTCAGACTTCTATCGTCCACTGACATGATACATGTAATTGGCAGATTGGGTTGCATCTGCCTTGTCCAAAATATACCTCATCTTTACGTAATGCCTCTCGTAATCGGTCTGACAAATTGCCGTCCGGACTTATTGTGAGTTCGGCTACGTTCATTGGAGGTTAGAAAGATTTAATGAAGAGTGCAACAACGTATCTTTATTATATCTTGAAAGCAGAAAAATACCTGGAGTGCCACATTGATCTACAACATTTAATTTAACCTCTACCACCTGACAAATCATCTTTAAGTTTGATAGTCTTCTTTCACTCATGTGTGCACTGTCATAGCACAGTTCATTGTGTGATATTCGGTGCACAGCGCTCACTCGACACATCTATGTTTAGAAGTAATTACTCCAACCAAGCTTCTATGGTCTAAATTTTCTGTTTTAAATGGTTAATGTTACACTGTGGCGACAGGGATCTTGCTAAAACAGACTGAAATTGGACTGGTTGGAAACGCGTCATAATAACCGAAAAAATGTGCGGTCTGATCTGTCAGTTCTTGTTTGGCCAAATACACTCCTGGAAATGGAAAAAAGAACACATTGACACCGGTGTGTCAGACCCACCATACTTGCTCCGGACACTGAGAGAGGGCTGTACAAGCAATGATCACACGCACGCACAGCGGACACACCAGGAACCGCGGTGTTGGCCGTCGAATGGCCCTAGCTGCGCAGCATTTGTGCACCGCCGCCGTCAGTGTCAGCCAGTTTGCCGTGGCATACGGAGCTCCATCGCAGTCTTTAACACTGGTAGCATGCCGCGACAGCGTGGACGTGAACCGTATGTGCAGTTGACGGACTTTGAGCGAGGGCGTATAGTGGGCATGCGGGAGGCCGGGAGGACGTACCGCCGAATTGCTCAACACGTGGGGCGTGAGGTCTCCACAGTACATCGATGTTGTCGCCAGTGGTCGGCGGAAGGTGCACGTGCCCGTCGACCTGGGACCGGACCGCAGCGACGCACGGATGCACGCCAAGACCGTAGGATCGTACGCAGTGCCGTAGGGGACCGTACCGCCACTTCCCAGCAAACTAGGGACACTGTTGCTCCTGGGGTATCGGCGAGGACCATTCGCAACCGTCTCCATGAAGCTGGGCTACGGTCCCGCACACCGTTAGGCCGTCTTCCGCTCACGCCCCAACATCGTGCAGCCCGCCTCCAGTGGTGTCACGATGGGCGTGAATGGAGGGACGAATGGAGACGTGTCGTCTTCAGCGATGAGAGTCGCTTCTGCCTTGGTGCCAATGATGGTCATATGCGTGTTTGGCGCCGTGCAGGTGAGCGCCACAATCAGGACTGCATACGACCGAGGCACACAGGGCCAACACCCGGCATCATGGTGTGGGAAGCGATCTCCTACACTGGCCGTACACCTCTGGTGATCGTCGAGGGGACACTGAATAGTGCACGGTACATCCAAACCGTCATCGAACCCATCGTTCTACCATTCCTAGACCGGCAAGGGAACTTGCTGTTCCAACAGGACAATGCACGTCCGCATGTATCCCGTGCCAGCCAACGTGCTCTAGAAGGTGTAAGTCAACTACCCTGGCCAGCAAGATCTCCGGATCTGTCCCCCATTGAGCATGTTTGGGACTGGATGAAGCGTCGTCTCACGCGGTCTGCACGTCCAGCACGAACGCTGGTCCAACTGAGGCGCCAGGTGGAAATGGCATGGCAAGCCGTTCCACAGGACTACTTCCAGCATCTCTACGATTGTCTCCATGAGAGAATAGCAGCCTGCATTACTGCGAAAGGTGGATATACACTGTACTAGTGCCGACATTGTGCATGCTCTGTTGCCTGTGTCTATGTGCCTGTGGTTCTGTCAGTGTGATCATGTGATGTATCTGACCCCAGGAATGTGTCAATAAAGTTTCCCCTTCCTGGGACAATGAATTCACGGTGTTCTTATTTCAATTTCCAGGAGTGTAGTTGTAAACGCTTTATGAACTTGAATACTTTAGCTACTTCATGTCTTTGCGCACATACGGCTAAAAATGCCCCGTGGAGTTGGGGTGTGTAGGTGCAAACTGAAGTCAGTGGTGTGAAACAGGTTCTTCTTCACGCTCCTCTCCTAACATAAGTTGATTTGAGTAAAGATATTTCACTCTCTTTGAACTGGCCTTACTGCAGAGCTATATGAATTTGATGATTTTATGTGTCATCTAAATATTGCTTTGCGAGATGAATGCTCACAATATGTGAATGTTACTATTCAATTATTGAGCTGGAAGATTGTGTCAGAAGGAACTTAGTCAATTTCGTTGTTATCTGTTCTATTAAGTGGCCAAAGTATTCATACACAACAGAGCATTACAATTTTTGATGAGTTAAATCAAGTGGGTCCTATAACTGATTTGATTTCAGTGTTACTAAAATTCTTGTAAAAAGATAACATTATTGCCAATGTTGCCTGGAGTTAGTCTCAAGGGCCTAATAATGAAGGTAAGGGCAGTCATAATCAGAATAGATTAGTTTTCTTTTATTTGTAGATTTTTTTTTCATGGTCACTTGCCAGTATTGGTAAGGCATGGGATTAGGAACCTCCCTGGAAGGAAGTGAAATTGAAGTGGATAGATCACTTTACTACAGTGATTTGGCAATACTAGATTGTTGAACTGACATTTTTTTATGATAAAGGATATCGGTGATTTGCATGGGTTTGATTTTATACCATCTTTGTAATGTATGCTTCTTTGTAAAAATAGGGGAGAGAATCTGTAAGCAAGAGCTTCTGGCAATCTTGTTACAGAGGTAAAGCTGCTACCAGTATCTCATCATGGTCCGATGTTTCCTGTCATTCCTTCACAGCTAAAGAAGGTCTCTGTGGTCGATCTATTTGGTCCACTGCCAAGGAATACTAAGAATGTCTCATATCTCTTTATAGCGGTATAACTGAAGTAAAAGTATGTGTCATTGACACCATATAGGGAATCGATTCGTATGTTTGCCAAATGTGTTTTAGTTAAACATTTTATAAAGCAGTTTGACATGTTTAAAAGGCCATTTCGGACAGCAGGCTACATTTGTAGTCACAAATATGAAAGTGAACATGGTAAAGATGGAAAATTAGACTTGTTTTAATGTTATCATATAACCTGGCATCATACTCATTGGTACAGGTTATGAAAGCCTTTGAGTAATTACTAGCCACAAACTTTTGTTTAAATAATAGTGTAGCTTACAGTACCGCCGTTGTTATCGACCCTTGTATAGACCCTCAAATCGTACAGGCTTTTGTTTGTTTTGCTTAGAACAGCACGATATCAGTTAGACTGCCAGCGTGAGAGCACCTGGAGTTCCTGCTGGTAGTAAGTCGAGTACACTGTTTGATTGTTACACATTTTTACGAGCTTGAAACGGGTCTGACTTCAGTAATGGTAAGGAAGCGAGATGAGCTGTTGACCATTCGCTCACAGCTCCAGGCGTTGTTGGCTTCTGTCAGAGAGCTTGAAGTTGCTGCCAAGGGCCATCACTGTGAGGGGCCAGACACGGGGAAGCGAGAGACATCGAGCATGTCCCACGTGTGCCCTGATCTGTCCACTGGTGTGGCTTCACAAGTACTGCCTGCACTGAGGTTGACCCTTCACACGTCGTCCAGTGGGAGATAATTTCAAAGTCTGGCAGGCAGCGAAAGACTTTCTGAGGGGCCGATCATAGGGCCTCCTCAGTTCGTTTGATGGACAGGGTTTGGGCTTAATCTGTGGCTGATAAAGTCTCTGAGCCGGATGCAGTCGTCAACCCTGTTCCAGAGGAAGCTTTTCGGCCCGCAAGATTTGGGCGTTCACAGAGGGTGGGTTTGCTGGTAGTTGGGAGCTCCAAAGTTAAGGAGATTCTCTTTGGTTTTGCGCATCTAGCGGAAATGGTAAAGACTGCCAGCCTTGCTTGGAGATTAAGGTGGAGCTCACAACCTACTGCATCGTCGATACAACCGACTGTGGTCCTTTGGTGTAGAGCCGAGTGGAGGGTCTGAATTAGAGGCTGAGGCGGTTCTGTGACCATATGGGATGGAGGTACCATGACTTTCGCCATAGAGGGTGGGTTTCCGGGTTCTGCTTAATAGGTCAGGAGACCACTAAACGCAGGAAGCTGCTACATTTGAAGCGGGTGCTGTGTGAAAGGGACTGGGTGGTTTTTAGGAAAGAGGGTCCCATGAAACCACAGAAAGGGCGTCCGTCTAAAAGGGAGCAGGCAAAACACAGTAAGGTAGTTGTAGAAAAGATTGGTATTGTAGATGTAAATTGTCATAGCTATGTTGGGAAAGAACCAGAGCTCCAAGCCCTGACAGAAAGCGCTGAAATAAGTTCAGCCAAATTTGTTTCAAACGACCTAACAGTGTTCAGAAAGGATAGATTAAATACAGTTGGTGGAGGAGTAATTATTGATGTCAGAAGTAGTTTATCTTGTATCGAAACTGAAGTAGGTAGTTCCTGAGAAATAGTATGGATAGACGTTATACTTGACAATCGGGCTAAACTATTAAGTGGATCGTTTTATTGACCCCCCCCTCCCCACTTGACACAGAAAATAGAGTTGCTGAATAGTTCAAAGAAGACTTGAGTCTCATTTCAAACAGGTACACCAATCATACAATTCTAGATGGTGGTGACTTCAATCTACCCTCGACATGCTGGAAAAATTATACGTTTAAAGTCACCGGCAGGCATAAAACGTCATGATACTCAACGATTTCTCAGGAAATTATTTTGAACAATTAATACATGAGCCCACTTGAAGTGTAAATGATTGCGAAAGCATATTTGACATCTTAGCAACAAATAACCGTGGACAAATAATTAGTACTGTGACTAATAAAGGGATTAGCGACCACAAGGCAGTTGCTGCTAGGCTAAATACCGTAACACCTTTAACCATAAAAGAGAAACGCAAAGTACATCTATTTAAAAAAGCTGATAAAAGTTCTCTTAACCCTTTGTAAGAGACTGTCTCCCCTCCCGTTCTCATCATGCAAAGGGTAGAAAAGTTGTGGAATGGTATCAAAGAGACAGCATCGACAGCAATTGAGAGATAAATACCACATAAATTAACAAGGGATGGCTCTGATCCCCAATGGTACACAAAACGGGTGAGATCGCTATTGCAGAAGCAACGAAAAAGGCATGCCAAATTTAAAAGAACGCGAAATCCCCAAGACTGGAAAAAATTTGCTGAAGTTCGAAAGACAGTGCGTACTTCAATGCGAGATGCTTATAATATTAGGCACAAAGAAACTCTGTCTCGGACTCTGGCAAAGGCCCAAAGACATTCTAGTCATACATAAAGCACACCAGAGGCAAGACGCAATCAATATCTTCACTGCGCAATAACAACGGTGAAGTCACTGATGACAGTGCCACCAATGCAGAGTTATTGAACACGGTTTCCCGAAACTCCTTCACCAAAGAAGACGAAGTAAATATTCCTGAATGCCAACTAGGAACAACTACCAAGATGAGAAACACAGAAGTAGATATCCTCGGTGTAGCAAATAGCTAAAATCACTTAATAAAGGCAAGGCCTCCGGTCCAAATTGTATACCAGTCAGGTTCCTCTTAGAGTATGCTGATAAAATAGCTCCATATTTAGAAATTATATACAACCACTCGCTCACAAAAGATCCGCACCTAAAGACATGAAAATTGCTCTAGTCACACCAATACCCAAAAACGAAAATAGGAGTAATCCGCTGAATTACAGGCCCATATCATTAACGTCGATTTGCAGTAGGGTTTTGGAACATATACAGTGTTCGACCATTCTGAATTATCTCGAATAAAACGATTTATTGGCACATAGTCATCACTGATGCAGAAAATATCATTCTTGTGAAACACAATTAGCTCTTTATACCCATGAAGTAATGAGTGCTATCGACAGGGGATTACTGAACAGCTATGCGATATCTGGCCAACCATCATTTCCGTAGAGCAGTACGAAAACAGTTGTTCACTATCCTAACTATGCGCTCTGGAAATATCACTAACTTCTATAACCTTTAACTGGGATCTGGAACATAGTTACCAACTTCTTGTTTACCTGTAGTGGTAGCCCGTTAACTTATAGAGAACAAGAACTGTTAGCAAATATGGTAATATCCATGGAAAAATATCAACGTCTGATGGATGTATCGATAGCGGAACGAATACCTTCGAGTTACTCTGTTTGTACCACGGTCCAAACTAAGCTGATACACAGCACAGTAGCTGATGGGAATGACTATACGTGTGAAATGCCATTACGGCAGCTCCAGTCATCCGCCATCCTACCGGCAGCCGATTTATGCCAACAGTAGTGAGAGCACACGAAAACATAGTACACTCTTCTTTAAACAGATGGTGCATAGTCGCAGAGTTATTTCCATGGGTTGTAGAAGACCGTCTAGATGGTCTGCCCCTCCCATTTGTGGCCAGATCTCAGATCACGTGAAAGCACTACATGATACTCAGTAAACAAATGGCGTGATGCACGATTGGCAGTTATTAAAATAACTGCTAGTATCAGAGGAGTGGGTATGACAATAGCTGTTACTTCCCAGTAGCCGGTTATTTCTATTAGTTAATTTCTATTAGTTATTGTCGCTTCTGTATGTGAGTCACACAGTTGAATGGTGGTGCTGTTGTACCTATGTAAAATTTATTAACAAGTTGTCCTATCTACGTCACAAATATGTCAGGGAAATGAATGTGTTAGCTACACAGAAAACAACAATGAAGCTGTGTGCCACATTTAGTAGTAAAATTCCAAATGAAATGCTTGACTATGTAGTCATATCTGGTATGGAAAACTTGCTGAGCATAGGATTTTGAGTGAAAGTTTTAAGCTTATTTATCCATGTATATATGGAGGTCTTCCTTGACTGAATTAGCTGCAGATCTCTCTTGTTAATTTTCCCTGCCTTCACAAAAGTATGTTCATAATTTTTACCCAGTGTGTGTCCAATCTACCCACTTACTACTATCGCATCAATCACACATGCTTTTCTTAGAACAGACGAAACGAAAGATACAGAAATCAGGTGAACCAGGAAGGCAAGAGAAGATTTGGGAAAGGTTACTTTTCCAATGTACACAAGTTTGCAGTAATAAAAGCAACATAGGACAACTAATGCTGTATATTCCTGAAGGGCACAAAGCCTTTTATCTGGAATTGACTCAGAGGCCTCTGTGGACATTCCTGGACATGATTCGTAGAAAAATCTGTTATTTACAACAAGCTTTGCGTAGATTTTTGTCAATGTCCTTTTTAAAAAAATAAACAATTGGTGTGAAGCTATCCTAGAAGTAATATTGTATTAGCTTATATTTGATACTGTAGTGGAACAGTATACTGAGTCTGGTCTTGAGGACTGTGCAGAATGACACCAGGTGGGGAGGTGAGGACGCTGATGCTGTGGAGGAGACGAGGGGCTGGCGCCCAGCCAGCTGGTGGCGGCTATTGTCAGGGTCACCCAGCTGGTGCAGGCAGACCACCTTCGCCGGTGAGTCAGAGGCATTCCTGTGCACTATGGGAGCCCTCAAGACAAGGGATGGCGGTCATCACTGAAACAACTGGTTTTCAGTTACACCAATTCTTTTTGTGTGCAGTTTAACCTGAGTATGAAAACCGCTCAAAATAACAGGCTTCTGAAGTAATCGATCTTCAGTTTTTTTGTTACTGTTACTGCCAGGAATAAATGTAGACGTCAAACACAGGTCGAAAATTTCTAATGGAGGTGAAGGACTAGCCAATCATGATCGATATTGGGGTTGAGGCTGCCACATATATTAGTCGCATTGCCACCGGCAAAGATTGTGAAGGTGAGGCGGACATTCACAGCGACAGCAGAAGCGAAAGTAAGAAAGCATCTTCACTTTTGGATGGTGTCAATTTTTCAACCGGAAGCGATCTCAAAATTAAGGGCATGTACATCATTGCTACAGGACTTCGTGAAGCATTTCTTTTCCACAGGTGGTGGCATACTACACGTACACACAGGCCATCTAATAGGCTCTGCCACATGGCAATATGTGCGTTATTTTCTCTGCAATGCTGCAACTATTTTGTCCACGAAAGCTCTGATTATCTTTGGAAATAAACTACGGGAATAATTAAGCGGAACGTTACGTTAACACATTGGTGGATGAAAATATATTTATTTTTCTGTAACATAGGACACCCACTGAATAGGGAGATCCTATTACCCTTTTATGAGCGTATAAAACTAATGTACTTCTGCTCTCACCACCTGAGGACACTGCAGAACTATCAGCATAAAACCATTTACCTACAACAATTTAAAACTATTAAAAGTGGCTGTTGAAGTATCCTCGAGTGATTAAACTGTAGTATTACTGAGAAATAGTAATTCTCTATTTTTATTTTCTTCCGAGTGGAAAGAATAGCATACTTGAAGTGAAGTGCGTATTGGAATGTTTCACACAAGAAAGACGGCTAACGAGTCGTTAAATTTATACTAAATTTGTAGTAATCATTAAGTTTAGAGAGATGATAAATATACTACATATGAATTTTTTCTGTGAATAAACGGCAGCTACTGGCTCGTAGGATTACACCGTTGTATTCTGAAAACCGTATTCTTGGGACAGAGCTTAATATTAGCATAAATAACCTACATCCTGGATCGTGATATATATAGAAAGTACACTGCAGGAATATTCTGTCACTGTGTCTTGAACTCGTGCTAATCCCTGTTTCGTGGTATTCCGCGCTGTGTGTGCTGTTGAGTGTAATACACTACTGCGAAACAATTATCTGGCGCTAAAAGAATAGCTAAGGTAATACGCTCGTCCTATACTGAATAAAAGAGCTTTGAGTGATTGTCAGGAGTAAATACTCTATAATCACACGGCCACTGGTGTTCGGAAACGCATTTACCTTAGTGGCCATTCCGTCTGGACCAAAAGGTGGGTTGTCTCCTTTGCCTACGGTCTAACAGATTCGCCGAGACATAATAGCCATCTAGCAGGGTATTTCTTTTCCAAAGCAGTTTACAAAATGATTCGTCAATAACAGCAGTGACAAGATAGTAATGTTGCCCACTATCACATCAAATCACCCTGATAAGGCACAGAACGAAGAGGTGATTTCATCGACGCCTTTATGACACACCCTGAGGCCATTTTGTGTCGATCCTCAGAGTAGGGACGTCTGAAATATTCTCCCGGCCACCCGTTAGGAAACCACGTGATTGCAGCTCTGGGTGTCGCGATTCTGACGCCCATCGCTGACGCATCAATAGACGGGGTGAAATTTGGGTGAGATGGGGTGTGTCACCCTCACCATCGTGTGGCGCGTCCACGGTGGCATGGGGCACAACTGTGGTGACTCTTTGATGCCAACGTGGCGTCATTAATTCAAGTGACAGCTCACTGGAACGTCTGAGCTGCGGCCTTCTTTCAGCGCGTGTCAACACTTTGCTGTTCCAGAATGGTTCAATTACATCTAAGCACTATGGGGCATAACATCTGAGGTCATGAGTGCCCTAGACTTAGAACTTCTTAAATCTAACTAACCTAAGGAAATCACACACATCCATGCCCGAGGCAGGATTCGAAACTGCGACCGCAGCAGCAGCACTGCTCCGGTCTGAAGCACCTATAACCGCTCGGCCACCCCAGCTGATTGATAAACTTCTATTGCGGTAAAGTTATATTGACGAATAATGGTTCTGCAATAAATCTGATATTAGTCCAATGTGCATTGAGCGGAAAGAACTGAAATCATTGTCATAACGCTCGCAACACCAAGGATAGATAGGGGCGAGGGCACTTTGTACCCAGCATTTGGAAATATTGTTATCTAGTCATTTACACTAAATTTTAAATTTTGAAAAAAGTTTACTGTTTTTACGAATTATTCTTCCAGGTCCCATGTTTTAAATTTTCAATTAAAGCTAACACAAAAATTTAAGCCTTAAGTGTAGTAATTACTTCCCTGATGAGTGTCGCATTCAGTATTTCCTGGTTCAGGACTTGACCTACACATCAACATCCATTTACCTTGTAAGTTGTCAGTAAAATTCAAATTTCCATTTCTTAATTTTTTTTCCTTTCGACGTAAAGTACTCCGACGTCCGGTTGGTATTACACATTATTCTAGATGTGTTGTTGTTGGTAAGAGTATGCTAAGAGACATTCTCAGGTTGCGGTTTCTACTTACACATCATTATGTCTTCAAAAACTATGTTGTATATAAAAGACAAAAATAAATAACGAATTTTACATGGATGGGCATTAAGTACGCCCCACGCCCCACCCTTGATAATGCGCTGTATGTAAATGCATTGGTATTGATAAAGCTAAGTTTCTCAATAAATAAGTATTGTCATTTGGTCGTTAGTCAGTTGATAGTGTTAGAAATGCAGGAGTGAGTTCGTTGTGTTGAACTGGCAGAGAAAGCGTCGAAAGAGATTTATTTAATCTATTGCAGCGTCAGTCATAAATATTTTCAGAGTACCCAGATGTGAGTACATGTTTTCCTTATCAATTTGTATGAGAGGAGCATAGCTAAATCCTACCCTACACCATAGGTTTATATAGACAGGATAGAGGCAGAAATAGAAAAGATATTACAGCAGCTTGTCATTGAACCTACTGTTAGTTCTTACAATAATCCGTTATTAGAAAGAGTCAGAGTTCTATTGTCCGCTGACATGAGATATGTTATTGGCAGATTGGGTTGCATCTGCCATGTCCCAAATATACGTCATCTTTACGTGATGGCTCTCGTCATCAATCTGACAAATTGCCATTCGGACTTATTGTGAGTTCGGCTAAGTCCATTAGAGGATAGAAATATTTAAGAAAGAGTTAACAACGTATCTTTATTACATCTTGAAAGCAGAAAAACACCTGGGGCGGGCACATTGATCGACAGCATTTATTGTAATCTCTGCCCACTGACAATATTTCGCACATCAGAGCATTTAAGCAATAAAAAGTAATATAAAACTGAACCATGAGATAATATATAGTCTCCATTTTGGAGTAAGGAAGAAGTAATAGAATTAACATCAAGAGATCCTACGGAGTAAAATATATGGGCATGGAACAGTTCTGCGTGGGATAAGCGAGAATATCAGTAAGAGTCAAAGCTATGATGCAGGCGAGAGACATGAAAAAGAGAATCATCAGACAGATCGTTGGCCATAGGTGCCTTGATGGAGAAATGGATATTGAAGGACAATTCTTGTAGGCACACCAGATGTAATGATGTGCTGAGCAAGATGCCAGGATGTTCATTGAGTAAGGTTTTCGCAGACTCAACCAAATTAGGTTTTACCAGATGCGGACAGACGCTGTAAAGTGACTTTTAGCAGACGTAGGGGCAGATGCTGCCATTTGAGAATGATTCTGTATGGATGTATGTGAGTCCAGCACGCTGAAGTTTTTTTATGTTGTGATGACTTACTGTACCTGCAGGAATTGTTGATGTGACAGAAAACTGAACGAAGAGGATATCCATGTAATATAGAATTCAAACATTGGAGAAAATAAACGAGGACATCCATATTAAAAGAAGTTGTGTTCACAAATGTTGAGTCTGCCCCTGAATATGGAGACAGACGAATAACAGTGTGATGGGGTACAAAGGATAAAACAGACATATAAAGAGCGACATGCAAAACACACAGGTAATCTAAAGATGTAAGAATTGAAATTAACTGATAAGGATAAGTTTTGTATGTGGTGAGAGTCAAATTATGCTTCTGATCTTTCTGGTGACTGATCTCCAATCTGAAGGAATGCCACAATGAGTAATGAAGGGACTTAAAGGGTGGAAGGACGCATGACGAATTTTAGAGTCGAGATGATAAATGAAAAGAATGACGACCACAACGAACCAAATTGGGGGTAAAATTATAAACATTTCTGTCGCCACATTTGTTTTGAGGTTAAGTAGTTTATGGCAAATGTGGGAATTAAGGAGAGGGCTTTAAATCATTGGTAGGTCTTTGGTATAGCATAATATGGGTCGCATCCAGAAAGTAACTTTCGGGATTTTTCCTTTAAAGTAGCCTTTTTTACACGGGAAAATTGCGCATGCGCAAGAGATGTATGTCGTGACAATCAAATGCTGGCCAGACTGGTTGCGCCTGGTGCCAGTACTGAAGACGTGGATTTCTCACTTGATCCCGGGAACCAAGCAGCAGTCAACGCATTGGTATCACCGTTGATCAAATTTGTTATTTTCGTTGTTTCTGCAACTGTGCCCCACCTGTTTTGAGTACCATGGGAGGCATCAGCTCCATCGTTTGTGTATTTAGTATAAATGTATCAACTGCTGTCGATGCTATTTCTTTGAATTCAAGCCATATGTGGTCTACACATACATGGGCATATGGAGGAAGCAGAGATTGTCTCTGAGGAAGGCGTCAAGCGAACTTTTATCTGGTTTTTTCAATCGATGTATGTTTCATTTATTTTGGAGAATTTGGGAATTAGAATATTCAGTCTCTCCAAGGCAATCCCGAGCTCACAAGTATCTGTATCCTGTGGATGCTCATTGTTAGCTGATTTGTTACTAAGAGGTCAAATGTGTTTTCACAACCGTTTACTATTCGAGTGGGCTCATGAACTAATTCCTCGAAATATCTTTCAGCGAATGAGTTTTGCACAATTTCTGAAGATTTTTTTATGCGGACCTCCGGATTTAAACATGTATTTTTCCAACATATCGAGGGTAAACTGAAGTCACCGTCAATTATAATTGTATGGGTCGAGTACATATTTGAAATTAGACTCAAGTTTTCTTTGAACCTTACTGCAATTGCATAATCTGAGTTGGGATGTCGGTGAAAGGATCCAATTCTTATTTTATTCTGGTTGCCAAGGATGACCTCTACATTTACTAACTCATGGGAGCTATTTACTTCAATTGCCCTGCAAGATAAACTGCTTCCAACAGCAACAACCACGACTCCGCCAACCGTGTTTAGCCTATACTTTTTGAACACCGTTACGTTCTTCGCAAAAATTTCGGATGAACTTACCTCCGGTTTTAGCCAGCTGTCAGTGCCTACAACGATTTGAGTACCAGTGCTCCTAATATTGCTTGGAGCTCTGTTACTTTCCCAATACCGCTACGTAATTTACAATAGTTAAACCGATGGTACCTTGATCTACATTCTTCCTGTGTTCAGCCTGCACCCTTTGATACTAAAGCCCCTTTTCTGTTTCTCTGAGAGCCCCTAACCTGAAAATCAGCGCAATTCACACCACACAGCCCCAGCTACCTGTATAATTGCCTCCTGCATGTAATGTTAACCTGCCCAATTTAGTGGAAGCCGGGCAACGGAGACTTACACTACTTTTGGAAATTGTATGAATAATATTATGTAGAAGAGCAGAATATTAATAGAAAACAGAATATATATTACGTGAGGTTGTTTGTTGAATTTCAATTAAATTATTAATTAACTTCATTTCATTAGTAATAATCTTGAGGTGACAGTAATAGTTCTACATCTACATCTACATAAATGCTCCGCAACCCACCATACGGTACGTGGCGGAGGGTACCTCGTACCACAACTAGGATCTTCTCTCCCAGTTCCACTCCCAAACAGAAAGAGGGAAAAATGACTGCCTATGTACATCTGTATGGGCCCTAATCTCTCTTATCTTTCCGCGAAATATTAGTTGGCGGTAGTAAAATTGTACTGAAATCAGCCTGAAATGCTGGTTCTCTAAATTTCCTCAGTTGCGTTTCACGAAAAGAACGTCTCCTTTCCTCCAGAGACTCCCACCCCAGTACCTGAAGCTTTTCCGTAAAACTCGCGTGATGATCAAAACTACCAGTAACAAATCACATAAAGGTGATTAAATCTGCAAGTATTTTATAAGCACCAAATGTAATAATTTGGATATAATTAGATCTTTATGTAACTTGCCGAAAAGATAGAGCAGTAATCTGAATATGTTGAATATCAGTATAACATGATGTGAAAGTTAAGTAATGACTGAATATGATGAGAGTAGTTATTAAAATACTATAAGAAAGGATTGTGTATTTGTATGTATTTGTGCCTCTGTAACCTCATTGTAAACTTGTTCCGAGGCCGCAAATTACACGAGGGTTTCAGATCTGAAAAGAAAAATGCAAATGGAAAATGGTATGTTTAATTGTATGGGCGTTGAACCTTGGGCAGGCATGAGACACACACACAACTAAACTGGATCAACATGCCATGTCTCTAGTTTGTGTCTGCAGTTACTGTACATCAGTTGGAGTCGCTACCAGAAGAGAGACCCATGAGCCAAAAGATTAAGCTGACTACAATACGCTGGTCACTGTCTGCCGGCCTTAAAAAGCCACCGGGAGAGCCCTGATCTGCTGTTGTTGCCACAGGGAGTCTTGCCGCTTTGTCACCGCACAAATCAGCTAACGGCAGCGACGGCATTTACAGATGCAATGTCTACAAAGTCAGAAAACACTTAAAGTAGCCTGTTGACATATTACTGAATGTTTCACAGACCATGGGAGACTATATTTCATGTTGCACAGAAAATACAACTCTAATGTCACATGAATGAACTCAAACTGTTACTGTGCAAGATCAGGATTCTGAACACTTTCTTTGCATGAACACTGTTAGTAGCCCATAACGTCAAATCCTATTGGACAGCATCCTTCACTATTAAATGACACAACTTAATTCAACGTCAAAAGACACTAATAAAATCATTCAATACCTGCAACCAAAAATTTCAATGCACTCAGGTGTGTTCTGGTCAAACAGTTGAATTTATCTAACCATATCTAGGTCACCTACGCTTTGAATAAAAGAGTTTCGATTAGTATATGTGTATGTGCAACAGAGTAAGGAGAAACACAAGGCTGTGGATGATCAAGTATCGCAAAAAGATTGCCTTATGTCGAACGGAGCTCCATCTGCTACTTTAAAATGAACACTTCCAACGAATGATGATTATCTACCCTAACTGCGTCCTCTTCTACCTACACAAGTGATATTCTGCTTCTAGTGACGCATTAAATTTTTCTATGATGTGATGATTTTTCAGGAATGGTAATGTTTGTACTGATTTGTTAGTTGTATTGTACTTTTAATTGGATAGTTGTGTTTCCTGGAGAAATGAATTGTGAATGGGTGTCATATATAATGATGGTTTGACTGTCAGTGTGAATGAACAGTAGTTTTAGTGAATTACTGCTCGATATTGTTTACAAATACCGTGTACATCCACTTCATTTTGTTAAGTGTCTTATGGAGACTTATTTTTGCAGTTTTATGCACTTTGTACCCCGAGTTTCATCTCGTGATGAGTATATTTTTCTTATGTCTTATTGTGAAGTATTCAAGTTTGTCATGGTACTGGATGTTATAAGTTTTGTGAGAGTGGAAATGGAGTAAATATTAAATTGTCTGAAGAGTAAATGGAAATTAATTATTCTTTAAATGATGGAATGAGTGTATGCTACAAACGATCAGTATGTATGAATAGAAAATATGATTTCTTGTAAGATAAGTAAGAATTAGTTGTAGAGGAAATTCTTAAGATACATAAATGAGTATAATCTAGGACAATAATGCAAAGTACGAATTCAGTACACCATCAGAATTAATGGTTGCATATCGTCAACAGTTTCAACTGTGCACATAATTCCAATGTCACACAGCACCAAAATGTCTTTGACGCACTGGTGCTTTACCAAGTTTTGGGCACAACTGCATTGGCACAAATTTAAAACCGGTAGCAGGACGTCCACGCACCTCATGTACGAACACCGATAACATTTCCCATACAGTGAACTCCTGGGGAAAACATTTTATGACCTGAGAGTGGAGTGAGAGTGCTTCCTGTTAGTGGAAGATACCATCATTGTGCTGAAAATATAGAAAACTAGCAGTTTTTCCAGAAAATACTCAAAGTTACACATAAGCTCCTCAAGATGTGTTGGCCATCTGCAGTCCTGGACCACTGAGGTCTTGTGACAGCAATGAACATTTTGTCTCATCACACAGTAAACATTTATGCAACACAAAATGCATCAGTAATGGCTAATGTGAATAAACTGTAAGTTAGAGACACAGGACGGTGAAGGCAAGAGTACCTCATTGGTCCCAGAGAGGAAGAGAGAGAGAGAGAGAGAGAGAGAGAGAGAGAGACAGAGAGAGAGAGAGAGACAGAGTGACAGAGAGAAAGAGAGATACGTGACTTTTCTATACAGAATGGTAGAACGAGGGTGCAAGTTACTGGTTGACCACCTACAGGAAGGAGACTAGTATCTTGTAGGGAGCACTTCTATCAGTCACCGCTCAGAAGATCCAGCGTCAAGTCAAACATTATTTAATAACTGATGCAAAACCTGCTAGTGCGAGGTTTCCTTTTGATCAACAATCGATCAGAAATCAATGAATCATCAGGAGTCTCTGCCTTCCATGTTCATAACTGCTGTTAGCCTATCATGCTATCTTGACTGATGACTATGGGAATTTGCATATTTTGGGCACATCATTACCTAGGCGCTAACGAAATTCATTGGCTCCATCAATAATTGATCCTGCAGCAATCTCATCAGGTCCTGGAGCAGTGTCTCTAGCTGCAGACAAACCTTATTCCAGTTCCCACATGGAGAATGGATCATTGTAGTCTTTCTCATTGTGCAAGAAGGAACTGAACTTCCTGTCTGCAGTCTGATGGAACACATAAAAAGCAGGAGCTTCTGTGGATGATGTAGTGGCAGTAAGGAAGTGTTCTGCTGAAATCTGAGCCATGTCATCTGGCGTGGGCCTTCAGAGCGCATTACTTGACAAGGCGGTTCGGTGATGTGTACTACTACTCTTGCCCGAAATCCATCTTATTGATTTCCAAACTTGCGCAGTAGAAGTGGACCGATTAATGAAAGTCGTTAATTTCCTCCAGGAAGCCCTCTTCCATTCTTTTATCACTTGCCTCGCATGTACTCTCGCAGATCCGCTGCACATAGATTTACTGTAGTTGGACAATGTCTGAAATTCCGCAGAGCTGTTCGTATGGCCCTGATTGCCATTCGACAGTCGTCATTCCACCAAGGTACAGGCCATCATCTGAGGTGGTTAGTAGAGTTGGAAATGGACTCTGCTGCAGCCTGTTGCCTCTCACAAGCGATTTTGGCCACCGTCTTCTGTTTCCAGTCCTTTTGTTCAGAAATAGCCTGTCGATTGTACTGCAAGCCATTTGCCCTTGGTATCACCCATCTGCATGGTCCCCTCTCAGCCACCATCCTAGTCGCGCAGATGGAGCCACACTGGGAAGTGGTCACTAGAATGTGAATCTGTACCCACTTCCCTCTGAAACGAGTCTGCAATAGCTGGAGAAAAAACTTAGGTCAGTGGATGAAAAAAACCCTGTAGCTACAGAAAAGTGTGTCATCTGACTTGCGTTCAGAAGGCAGATAATCTCAGAATGGACGAGTCGCTCGATCATCCGACCCCTGTACCAAGTGGTAGTCGAGCCCCACAGTACATTGTGTGCACTGGAGTCCCCCACAAGGCGGAATGGCCACGGGTGTGCCCAAAGAGTTCTGCCATTGCGTATGCATTTAAAGCTTCATTAGTGGTGAGGTACAAAGAACACACTGTGATATAAAAGGGTGTGAGAACTTTCACAGCAGTTGCCTATATGGTCGAGGTAAGAGGGACAGAAGAGAAGTGTCATCTAGTATCAATGGAAACAGCCACTCCACATTTAGCCAGGTCTCCAGTAGTATCGTCCTTCCTATATGTGTGGTAAACCTGTAATGCAGGTGTGAAGGTGACTTTAAGATGCATTTCTTGCAAGCAGATGGGCAACAGTTTCTCTTGGACCTGGAGCTGTAATTCTTCCAAATGTGAGAGATATCCATTCAAATTCCATTGCAACACTCAAGTCCGTGGGAAGCCAGTGTTTAGCGGTGGTTGTTCTTCCCTTTCTTCCTCAGAGTCGGTTATTTACTGCAGAGGCCAGGGAGAGTGTTAGCCGATTCCCTGATCTCTGGTTCTTCTGACTGGAAGTCCATATCCTGAAGAACATAGTCCCATCAGAGAGGGAGAGACCTCGACGATCACAAGGTATAACTACCGCTTTCGTAGACTTTGAACTACGTTTTGAAAGACGTTTTTCTTTACTGATGGGAAGAGGTGATTGCCTGGGTTGCGGAGACAGTTTAGTTGGCTTCTGATGTTGGGTAGTGGTATGTGTCTTGGGTGGTAAGCCCATTGTTGATAGCTTCCAAACGACTGCAGTTTCAAGTGGAGCTTTGCCCCAACAGTGTACACTGACACGTGCATGTGTTCGTACTTGAATCTGTGGTCTGAGTTTGTGTGGAGGCATCACACTTAAGGGCTGATGCAAAAGAAGTAACAACAACTGGGGGTTGCACAGCTTTGAATTTTCCTTTCCTCGTTGTAACCTCACACTTCCTGCACCACACTGGGTGATCCCCAGGGGAGTTTACACATTTCGAAGTGTACAAGAATGGCCTGATTCCTGAGCTGAGCCTCCACAATTGCCACACGTAGCCCTCCAATTACATCCCATAGTGGTATGTTCAAACCTTGACATTTGTAGCATCATAATTGGTTAGAAACAAACAGGCGAACCCTAAGACGGATATAGCCTACAAGGATATGTTCAGGTAATGCCGCAGTACTAAACGTTAGACTGAATGTTCCCGATTTTTCCAATTTGCCATAGTTCTGCACTTCCGTAACGTCAGTATTTTTCCATTCTTCACGTAACTCTGCGGGGTTCACCTCCATTAGATCGGAGTACATAACCACGCCCTTACTAAAGTTTATAGTATTATGCAACTCAGACTCTATTGGATAGTCACCTAAGGCCTTACATCCCAGGAGCTTGGATATTTTGGTTGAATTAGTAGGTTGAACTAGAAGTATTCCATTACAATGTTGTTTGGCACTCTCTGGAGACCCTGCAAAATCTTCCAGTGCCTTGTGAACATGGAAACGGTTCCCTGGGTTTGCTTGATTACAATGACAGTGTTATGACACACTAATGCCCTGTTACTATGACTCCGAGACTTTTCGGGAGGACTAACGAACCGCGCTCTGTGTGATATGTGGGTGTAGGTACTGCCTGATGGTACATCCATTCTGTCGGTAGCAGTAGCTTGATGAGACCGTTCCATAGGGAGTCCACGAGATGCTAGGGAAATACCCATCAACCCAGGCAGAACCTCCGGATTCGCTGTCGTTCACAGACAGGAAGTCTTGTGAAGTACTTTTGAACAAGTTTTCCGGAAATATGGCGAGCATCTAGTTCGAGAGTCCATGCGTAATAGGAATGTTTCAAATCCTGTAGCTATGAACAAACTTGACCTTATCGACTGTGTCAGTATAGAGACAGGAATCTGTGATTAAAATAACATAGCAACGATGGTTGTCAATGTACACAAATCAATCACACGAAGACTAGGAGAATATTTTTGATAGAAAGAGCAGATAAGTAGTCGTTAGCAACATGGTTAAGAGTAGATTTAACAAAAAACTTAAACATTTATCTAAGAAAATCATTACAGCCATAGTTATTAATGTACACATCTAAAATTTTGTAGGTATTCCATTAAGCCACAAAGTACTGAGTCAATGAGATAACTGCTAGAAAATTTTGAACAGATTGGTGGAGTAGCTGCCAGAGCGTCACGATTGCTGCCTAGAGTCCTTCCCAGAGAAGAAAGCTAACTACTCTCATTGAGGGTACTCACCTGTTACAAGACATGGTTTCTCTGTACCAGTCCTCCCCCTAGCAGCACATGGCTTCACCCACATACTGCACCCCCATCTCAAATCAGCTATACATAGTTTGTAAATCACTTCATTGCTGGACTCTTTACTTGGGAAATGAAAGCGGTTAGCAGAATTCAAGCTGACAGTGCTTAGTAATAATAATAGTGATAATAACAGTAGAGTGTAGGCCTTACAGCAATATAATGGTCATATCCGTAATTATTGTTGCATTGTCAGTTAGTTCCTTCAGCTGCTGCCAAATGAATAATGAAGCCTTTTATAGTTTATTGCGAAACTATCTACAACTCGGAGGTTTGTCATGCGATATTTAAGCATATTTTACGTATATATATCTCAATTTTACTCTCATAGATGAATGGTATAAAACACAAAGTATGTGTGTAGTGGATGGACTAGCTGAGGACAATGACATGGATAAATTCCTTTCAGAAGGTGTAGCCTTCACCATATGGAGCCAAGGGCCAATGACAGTACGTGAAAAACTATCTAATTAGTATTACAATCTTTTTAAATAGTGTGGCAGTACTGGTTAGTCACGAAGTAGTAATATATGGAAGAGCATGGCCTGTGAATTCTGACATTTTAGCACCTGTTTCTCCCAGCTGCTGGAATGTGGCGAGATGTGCCACATGCGAGTTCTGCATGTTGGGAAGACAATGGCTGAAACCCGAGACGTTTACCGCCAGGAATTCCCATGGACAACGGTCGTGTGAGTGAGGGACTGGGAGTGCCTCTTAAGCCAGAGTACTTCAAAAGATTCTTTTAAAGCAGTGCAAATCACGGGAGATCATCATAGAGTTTCAATAAAAGCTTCCAGAGTGCCCTAAAGGCTGAAGGCGACAACTGAACACCGCTATGTTTCTGTGAACGGTGTGGGAAGCGAACTGCATTTACACGCCCAGACATCATGCCGTCAATCGTAAAGTGAGGGCCAAGACACTGGTTACTCTTAGTTTGTTGACAGCAAACACAACAAGTGCTGGGGAAGAAAATTCTGCAAGCTTTCGCTACATGTAGCAACAAAGAGTGAGATTTTCAGTTGTCACAGTGGCATCCCTGTAATTTTCGTCTCCTCTTACGGTAATTTGGATAAGTATGTCAGAGCAGGCAGTCAGCAGTGCACTTTGGGGCGAGCACACATTAGCGGCGGTTCGTGTCTCGTTTGAAAGTCTCTCTGCGGCTCACTGCTGCAGAGTCACGCTCCTTTCTCTGTTTCTGAGTGAGACTCGCGTCTGCGTCGTCTGTGGACTGCGTAGCTGACACTTCGCGAGTCTTTTTCGTGACTTTGTGGCTGATTTCTATCATTAGTTCTCTCTCACACTGGCATCAAAACTCGAAGCTATCTAGTATATATCGATTTTGTGAGTTGAGCAGCCTGTGGGAGGCGATTTGCATGTTATTACGCTAGTGCTTCAGAAAAATCTTACCCTTTTACGCATATTGCCGTTTAAATGTCTTGATGAAGGTAATTGTTAATCAATCCAACTTCAACTTGAAACATATTGACTGAGAGAAAATAAATTAATTATTTTTTAAATGAGTCTTGCACAGTCTAGTTTTTACGAAGCGACACTCACTGAACTACAGTCTCCATATGACGCAGTTTCCGATATAACAAAGATGACATTACACCTTCGTTTTTTATAAATTGGGAAAGTTAGCTGGATACTTTCTAATTATACGAACATAATTAAATTTTATTTTGGGAATAACGAAATTTCACCTGCATTGGCACTTAGCAGCATTAATAATTATTAATTTAACATTTGTATTATTGTGTTGGATTCTGCCTGAGCTCAGAATCGCTTGCTTCGCCGTTTGCGTTTTGAGTTCACGTGCATGGCAGGCAGCTTGCAAAACGTAACCACTGCAGAACTTCAGTCGACTCGCACACACTACAACAGGTACGGCAAAGAGCCATAAACAAGTTAGTAGTAATAATAGAAATAACAGTTTCAAAATAATTTAAATTCGTGATGAACACAATCGAACCCTTTTTTTTTCATTCCTCAGAAAATTTCATTTTGTCCCTCAGCGGTAATTACCCCCAGCTTGGGAACCATAACTAACATAAAAATCGACAATAACTACAAAATTACACAACATTTGTCATTCTGTGGTATCGTAAGGACCCTGGAAGGTACGTAACGGTACATCAGAGAACTGTTTATTTACGATTCTGTTGTACCGTACAGATATTTACCGAATAACGTTTTCCTTTAACAACAAAAAGTTGTTACCAAATACCAGAAGATCTCTCCCTTTGCATAAAGACATTGTATGTCTACCTTTGCGAATTCTAAGTCGAATTTTGTCCGCTACTTTTCAGGCCAAATCAATGAATTTGGAACATGATTTCACCTACATCACTTAATGTACGAAATACGCCACCACAGCTGTAGCTTGAGATAAAACGCCTCAGACGCGATAATAAATCATCAAAAGCAATAGAACTGTTTCCCAATACAGAAGGAATCAGTTCCACACATGTTACTAAATTGGAACCACAAACGGCAAGGAGCATCAACACGCTCGTTTTTGAAGCAGAAGTAACTAGGTTTTTCAAAATTAATCGTGCGTTAGAGAGACGAGTAAAGTTTAAGAATAGGCAAATCGTTTGACTACTTCCAATTCTTTAAGTGTCAAGGAAGGTATTTGTGATAATAACAACAGGCAACATCAGAAATACGGGCTTCACATGCTCGAAATACACGTTTATATTCCCTTGCTTTTAGCGGAGTAAGCTGCAAATGTGTCGGTACATGACAGTATATCTTCACAAATAATTTGTAGCTTATGTTATTGAATTAACGTAATTTGGCTGGTTTCAAATGAGTTTTACGATAATTCATGTCTTTAGGTAATTTACTATTGCAAGGTATGTACAATTAGAAAATAATTAAAAACCAGCATTATCCTCAAGACGCACCTGACCGTCTGCTTTCTCACCGCTTGGAGCGCTAGTGTCGCTACAGTCATCAAACGTTAGCAACTTTCTCACCTGAGTGTCTCGTGGCTGCATTTAATAGACTGTGACGTGTATCAAGACGTAGAGGAATTATGGGCAAAGCTTAAACTGATTGTAAATCGCGCCATTGCAAGTACCTGCTGAGTGGATTAAGGGCAGGAAACGCGACACGGTTTAATTCTAAAATTGTCGATAAAACAGAGGCTGTAGCACTCTTGCTTCAAAGCAGAACGCACAGATGATGATAGATAGTAAAATCTTGCATCTGTAAGAAGACCGATGCGCGAAACATACAACTATCACCATTACCTTGCGAAAGATATTCCCGATAACCCGAGAAAATTCTAGCCCCACGTAAAATCTCTCGACGGGGCTAAGACCCATTCACTTTGTGACTAGTCCAGTGTGGCAACGTTGTCACGTAAGTCAATGAAAGGAAAGCCGAAGTTTTAAACCTAGTTGCGAAAACACAAAATAATTTTATTTAAAAAAGCGGATAAAGTGTCACTAGAAGCCTTCCTTAGAGACAATCTAGATCTCTTCCGAACTGACTATGCAAATGTAGAAGAGATGTGGCTCAAATTCAAAGATATAGTAGCAACAGCAATTGAGACATTGATACCTCAGAAACTGGTAAGAGATGGAACTGATCCCCCATGGTACACAAAACAGGTCCGAACGCTGTTGCAGAGGCAACGGAAAAAGCATGCGAAATTCAGAAGAACGCGAAATCCCGAGGATTGGCTAAAATTTACAGACGCGCGAAACCTGGCACGGACTTCAATGCGAGATGCTTTTAATGGGTTCCAGAACGAAACACTGTCTGAAAAATTGGTAGAAAATCCGAAGAAATTCTGGTCGTATGTAAAGTACACAAGCGGCAAGACGCAGTCAACACCTTCGCTGCGCAGTGCCGATGGCACTGTTCCCGACGACTGTGCCGCTAAAGCGGAGTTACTGAACGCAGTTTTCCGAAATTCCTTCACCAGGGAAGACGAATGGAATATTCCAGAATTTGAAACACGGACAGCTGCTAGCATGAGTTTCTTAGAAGTAGATACCTTAGGGGTTGCGAAGCAACTCAAATCGCTTGATACGGGCAAGTCTTCAGGTCCAGATTGTATACCGATTAGGTTCCTTTCAGATTACGCTGATACTATAGCTCCCTACTTAGCACTCATATACAACCGCTCGCTCACCGATAGATCTGTACCTACAGATTGGAAAATTGCGCAGGTCGCACCAGTGTTCAAGAAGGGTAGTAGGAGTAATCCATTTAACTACAGACCTATATCATTGACGTCGGTTTGCAGTAGGGTTTTGGAGCATATACTGTATTCAAACATAATGAATCACCTCGAAGGGAACGATCTATTGATACGAAATCAGCATGGCTTCAGGAAACATCGTTCTTGTGCAACGCAGCTAGCTCTTTATTCGCACGAAGTAATGGCCGCTATCGACAGGGGATCTCAAGTTGATTCCGTAATTCTAGATTTCCGGAAAGCTTTTGACACCGTTCCTCACAAGCGACTTCTAATCAAGCTGCGGGCCTATGGTGTATCGTCGCAGTTGTGTGGCTGGATTCGTGATTTCCTGTCAGGAAGGTCGCAGTTCGTAGTAATAGACGACAACTCATCGAGTAAAACTGAAGAGGTATCAGGTGTTCCCCAGGGAAGCGTTCTGGGACCTCTGCTGTTCCTGATCTATATAAATGACCTGGGTGACAATCTGAGCAGTACTCTTAGGTTGTTCGCAGATGATGCTGTAATTTACCGTCTAGTAAGGTCATCCGAAGACCAGTTTCAGTTGCAAAGCGATTTAGAAGAGATTGCTGTATGGTGTGGCAGGTGGCAGTTGACGCTAAATAACGAACAGTGTGAGGTGATCCACATGAGTTGCAAAAGAAATCCGTTGGAATTCAACCACTCGATAAATAGTACAATTGTCAAGGCTGTCAATTCAACTAAGTACTTGGGTGTTAAAATTACGAACAACTTCAATTGGAAAGAGCACATAGATAATATTGTGGGGAAGGCGAGCCAAAGGTTGCGTTTCATTGGCAGAACACTTAGAAGATGCAACAAGTCCACTAAAGAGACAGCTTACACTACACTCGTTCATCCTCTGTTAGAATATTGCAGCGGGGTGTGGGATCCTTACCAGGTGGGATTGACGGAGGACATCGAAAGGGTGCAAAAAAGGGCAGCTCGTTTTGTATTATCACGCAATAGGGGGGAGAGTGTGGAAGATATGGCACGCGAGTTGGGATGGAAGTCATTAAAGCAAAGACGTTTTTCGTCGTGGCGAGATCTATTTACGAAATTTCAGTCACCAACCTTCTCTTCCGAATGCGATAATATTTTGTTTAGCTCAACCTACATAGGTAGGAATGATCATTAAAATAAAATAAGAGATATCAGAGCTCGAATAGAAAGGTTTAGGTGTTCGTTTTTCCCGCGCGCTTTTCGGGAGTGGAATAGTAGAGAGATAGTATGATTGTGGTTCGATGAACGCTCTGCGAAGCACATAAATGTGAACTGCAGAGTAATCATGTAGATGTATATGTACCTATTAAGAAATCATTCACCCAGGAGGATCGCACAATGATATCGTCGTCTGACCGTCACACAAGTTCCCGTATAGAAGACAGATTAATTGGATTCACTGTTGTACAGAAGCAACTGGAAGAGTTGAAAACAAAGAAGTCACAAGGTCTGAAAGGAGTCGTAGTTCGATTTTACACAGAGTTCCTACGGCATTTGCCACTTACGTAACATGCATTTATCTCGAATTTCTCACCCAGCGCAAAGTCCCAAGAGACTGGAAACAAACGGAGATGACTCTTTTACATAAGAAGGGTGAAAGGACGGACCCATAAAATTACAGATCAATATCCTTACCATCCGTTTGCTGCAGGAGTCTTGAACATATTCTCAGTCGAATATAATATCATTACTTGAAACAGAGCGTCTTCTGTTCATAAATGCCGGCCGCGGTGGTCTTGCGGTTCTAGGTGCTGCAGTCCGGAACCGCGGGACTGCTACGGTCGCAGGTCCGAATCCTGCCACGGGCATGGATGTGTGTGATGTCCTTAGGATCGAAATATGTTTGTTGGGACGATTTTAGGAGAGAGTGGTTCATTTGTAAAGGGGACCACGTACAGAACACTAGTACTACCCATTCTTCAATACTGCTCAAGTGTTTGGAATTTGCAACAGGTCGGATTAGAGGAAGACATCGAAGCATTTTCGAGGCGGGCTGTTAGATTTATTACTGGTAGGTTCGATTCACTGAAGTGCTTCTTGAACTCAAATGGGAACGTGTATGAGAAAATTTAGGGAAACGGATTTTCTAACTGACTGCACACCGATTCTACTGCCACCAACGAACATTTCCCATAAGGCTTATAAAGACAAGATGAAGGAGGGCTTGTACACATGCATACGAGAGAGTGCTATTATCCGTCGCACTATTTGTAAGCTGCATGGGAAAAAAATGGCAAGTAGAGGTGTACAAGGTACCCTCCGCCACTCACGATATCGTGACTTGTTGAGTATTTACTGCATGTAGATGTTGGAAGTAGGCCTAACAGAGACCCAGGGCTGTAAGCGCAAATATTACTGTGCAATTAGACCCAAACCTCAACATCTAAAGTAAAAGCTTCCCTCCAAGTCCTTGTTCTGTACAGTCCACATATTGTTTGGTAAAACATAACACCGTTTTAAGCGTCTTGTTTGGGGTGAAGGTGGGGTGCAGATGTTGTTAAATTAGTAGTTTTTTCAGTTTTTATTAAATATTACGAAAACTGTACAGTTTAGCGGGAAAAGTACAATATACAAAAATAATCTACATTAAAGTGCGAACAAAAATGGTTCAGTGCATAATTTTGCTAAAGTAAACTGTTCCAGAGGGTGTAAAAGTAGAAATGTTTCGTATTTGGTAGAATTTTGTAATAAACATGAAATTATCATTAAGGAAACTATTCTTTTATACAGGATTGTGTCTGTAAAAGCAAATTATCATTTTAGTGGCCGGCGGTATGTTAGTGAAAAGCCCTTGAAGGAACGACAACCTCACCACCTTCTCAAGGGGCGCTACTTTTTAAGGGAAAAGAGGCTTCCACAGGCCTAGGCCATATAAACCTGTGGTACGGAGAAACCCACTCTGGACTTTCTCTGGACAATGTCCCATTAACAATGAATACCTTTTCAAAATAAATGATTTTGAATTATAAAAATATTATCTGTATAACAATTATGGTACATAATTATATCATTTTGATCCCAATTATTTTTAAAACTGCAGCTTTTGGAGGCTTTTCATCAGAAAAAAGACGTATTTGACTGTATATTGCATCTTACTTTATTTAAATTTTTGAAGTTCATAAACTGAGTTCAGCAGTAATATTGAATAAAAATCTAGAATGTTAAATGAGACCTTAAAGTAATATAAAGTATTTCATCAGTATTCAGTCCTCATCTAGATCTTCTTGTATGATATCCGCGTCCCTGTTAACACTTCCTAGATCTGAAAAATTACCGCATATGCTTGAGCTGTTTAGACCCCTCTTTCTGCACTCGCAGTTACGGAAGCATACGTCCTTGCAAGCACACACTACGAGGGATAGTATTTCCCGGGGAGCTGCAGAACGTACTGTTATAATCGGTCTGAGGTGTTCGCCAGACTTATTAAACCTGCACTCAAGTGGATTCTTCTTCTCAGTCAGCCACTGCTGCAACTGATGGTTGGCTCTAAATGAATGCTGCCTGGAAGCTGCTGAAGTAGGGGGATCTGCAGCAAACATGAACAATTAATGTATAGGCTGCATGCAATAGCCTGCAAGTAACGTTGGTAGCCAAACCAAGCTAGAAATTTGGTGTTCTTGGCTCCAAATATCGCAAGAAGGAAATGATTTTCAGTGTCAGAAACTGCACTGGGGTCAATTTGTGGTCGATGAAGACTAAAAGTTTCGTCTGAAGAGCGTTGTTGGCTGCACTTCCTATACGGTGTAATTTTCCCCTTCTTGTAGATCGCTGATATAGTGTCACATCCTGTGAAGGCATACATTGGTAAGAGTACACCTTTCATATCCCCAATGTCTCGCAGAATGTCAGAAAAGTGTACACTTTATCCTGCTGATTGCCTTTCTTTGGTACCACCATTTTCAATTTCTTCTGTGATTGTGCGTGGACAGTCAACAAGTCAGTGTCACACCAGTTAAACAAGCTTCAACTCCTTTCTTCGCTTCATCAATCGCTGTTATAACTATTAATAAGTCATCATCATCCGATGTTTGAACTGCGAACCACCTATTTGCAAGTGCACTATAAGGAGAGAAAGAAACTTTCTGGCTGTATCCTTTTTTATGTGCCTATTGTAGTTTTCAATTTCAAAATGTAGTATTACGTGGTTATTGAGCTATATGTTGTGTAAAGTAGGCGAATCGCCTGGTTAGATGTAAGAGGGGGCCTAACGGTCCCCAGACTGCTAGATCAAATTTATGAGTGAATAAATAAATAAATTAGAAATTAAAAATATTCATTGTTTACAAGGGATATAATCCTCCCAGTTACACAGTCGTACCATACGGTCTTACCTTGGCTCCAATACTATCTGACATTTCTTATAGACACTTTACGTCATTTGATAGGGCACACGAAATTTTGCAGATCCTAAGATTAATCGCGTCCTGCTCCAAGCTTTTCTGCTGAATTATCCAACCTAGATATCTAAATTTTTTCACGCGATTAATCTTCCCTTTATTTAAAATCATCTATTGTGGTCCATCACTGATATTTGTAATTTATTTTATCTTCTCAAAGGAGGCCTGTAATCCTACTTTCTCAGCTATCTCTTTTAGTTGATGAATCTTCATGAATGGTGAATTAATGTTGTTGGAAAAATGGCTAGATCATCAGCTGTGTTTGGGTCGTAGTCTGAATCATTATTCACCCCCATCCTCTTAGCTCATTGTTTTCCTCCATTCTCGAATGATCTTTTCCAAGATACAGTTAAAAGGGAGCGGGGAAACTTCATCGAGTTGTCTGATACCAGTTTTGGTTAGGAAAGGGGTCCCAGATGTTGAAACTAACTTCACTTTTGATCCTGTATCGATCAGAATCTGTTGAATGACGTACTCCTAATCCTTCCATAACATTCTACAGTCACTCACTTTCAACTGAGTAGTGCGTCTTTTTTATCCATGCATACTATCGCACGCCAGTACCTTCCAGACTCTTAATTCTTTATAATGTTTTTCAACTTGAAAATCTTTAGGCAAAAAGTTACTTTCCTGAAATTGGCCTGGTACGTATTAGGCTATTTATAAAAATAAACGTCAATTCAGTACTGGACTGTCTCGGAGAGCGTCTCCCGTGGAACAGATACTAATATAATATCTGTTCAACTGCTGGTAACCTTTTGAGCCACCAATTTTATGGAGCTGGTAGACTAGGACCGATAGGCACACAGAGGGTACCCGACCACCTCCCTGTATCTCCTCTTCAGCTGGTATGTTGAGAATCATTGGCCAGCTTCCGGGACTCTACGACAATTTATTCCTTTCAAACTGCTATGCTGTCCCTTAGGGCGTCCATGATCTGTTTAATTTCTGTCTTAGATGTGTGGATGTGCGTTTGTCGCTATTTTTTTCTCTGAAGCACGTGATTGGGTGATGTTACACTTTCAGATTAGACTTGAATATTTGATTGAAATCCCTGAGATTGTTCTTTAGAATATCCTGATCAATACGTTCCATCTGTTGTTTCTAAAAGAATGGCCTTGCAAGTCGGATCACAGGGGCTGCGTGCTTCCGACATTCTCAAAAGGAATTAAAATCATCATGTTCCTTCGGAGAGTTTAATTTTGTCAACGAATGTGTTCTGAGTGCGTAATTTAGTTCTGAGGTCTCGTTGCACCATCTTCGTTTCCGTTTGCGAAATTTCAAGCTTCTTGTATTGTGTATTGTATTGTACGGTCTGTCCAGTTCTGAGACTAAAATGTTAGTTGCTGACGGCACTCTCTCAATACTTGTTAACTGATTTTAAATTTTGTGACATCATTTCTGCATTTGTTGTTTCCAGCTGTTGGAGCCTTTCTGAGAAGAATGAAATTCATTTTAATCCTGGAGAGCTAATTATCTAAATAATACTTGGTACTTCTTTGAACTTTAATATTCTTAATTTCGTTCATCGCATTCCTAGAATGGTGCACGTCGACGTTTTTCCATCGTTCGACTTTCGAAGTGGACGCCGTGTCTCTTCTTTGCTTACTTTGTGTTTTGATATTAACTAAAGACTAAATGTTTGACACTGTTAGAAAAAACCAAATTCAAAAGGTCTTGCTCCTTCTGTGCATATGATGTTTTCCTGTACCTGTTCATAATTTGCTACTATTCCGCGTTAGCTTACAGTCGTCGACAAAGGTCTTAATATTCTTTGTAGTTATTTTCGCCTTCTCCTTCTCTAGGAGATCTCAAAATTGTTCTATTTTCTCTGTACTATGGCTGCTGTTCTCACAGATAAGATGGCCGCATGTACATTGAACAGAGTGTAGCCTTTGCCACTCATCAAATAGTGAGTATTGGCAGTTATTTGATACGCTAGAAAAATTCACCACTGCGTTGATAAACGTCTTATTTACAGCAAAATCTGCTGCAAACATTGATATGTTCTTGCTTATGTTCACGGCTTCCTTTTTTTCATAACTCATATATCCCACATTGTCCATAACTCTTTCGTGCTGATAAAGTGTATTTTGAAACCTAGGGTTGTGATGTTTTGGTAGTCCAACAAATTGTTAATCCTTATTGTTTACCAAATTGTCGCAATAATTTCACATTTGTGGTGGCGATGTAATATTCGTTTTCCTTTTTCAACTCAGAGCATTCAAGTCCTTCCGATTTCCCTAACCCTGTAGTTGCACGCCAACAGGACCCCAAGATATGCTTGCACTCCTAACAGTGATGTGTTTCTGTCTACAGTTGCCGCGGGTTTAGTGTTTTCTTTTTGACGACTTTCGATTATGTCTGATTCTTAGAGAAATGTGGGTCGGATTTGTTAATTCCCAGTAGTAGATTCAAAGTACTAAGCCATGAAGCTTGGAGTTCGTTTGCTATATACACCTTTGGTATGCGTGATCCACTTCTGCTTTAAAAGCCGTTGACTTGTTTCATCTATAATCCCGAAAAAGGATACTATCAAGTTGCTACCAGATTTAGCAGCTCGACCAATTTCTTTCTTCTTTTCCTTTCTTTTGTGTGACAGGCAGAGCCTGGTTTCGTAGTGTTGGGCCCACATTGTGGGATTTATTGTTTGTTTTATTAAAAAATTTGAGATGGTAATTTGTTTGTTATGAATGAGATCTATAATTCATTCTGATTTAGCTAACTCATCTCCACATACTTACTCTTGTATTTAGTGATATTTAAGGTGTTGAGAATTATAAACATTTTTAGATTATAAAGATGCTACCAGGGGTATCTTTCCTTATCTTAAATTTACATTATCATCATGTTGTACATTGAACATTCCTGAGAACTTAATTGAGCTTTTCATTAAAGTGTGCCATCATAATATTTTATCACTTTGTTAACTAATTACTTGCTGTTATGGTAGTCTTCCCACTAACATGTCATGTGGGTTTTTCAGTTAATTGTTTTGTTTACCCATTTGAATAATTTTAACTGTCGCCAAGAGAGGAGGACTCTACAATGTGTGTTTGCATGCATACTACCAAGGCAGGATCAAATTTGTGGTGTCTGGCGAGGGAGAATTTGTGCAGGCTGGGGATGATGGGCTGTTCTTCCCATAATACTTCTAAAGGGGTTGTAGTCGGGGCTACCGTACTAAACTAATGGCTGATGGCTTTCCTGTAACAGCAGATCATTTACAAGACATTCTCAGAACTCCTGGACGTTAGTATCATTTTGCTAAAGACTGCTGTTACTTGAGGGCAGGAAATAATCAAGAATATGCTTACACTCTTTTCCTGTGGTTAACTGGCTGAAAGCTTAAACATTTTCGTAAAACTTCTATGAGCTCGCTAAGTCGAGGAATTGTGCATAAGCCTTCCATAGTACTGGAATTCCTGATGTGGAGAGGTAAGTCTGCGAGTCTTGTATACATCACATTGGCTGGTTACTGATCCGTCGTGACCAGTGGAGTTACTTTTGTGAGACAGAATACCTGAGAGAATTATTTTCTCTAAGTAATGTGGGACTTGATGCTGTATGATGATAAGTTTTATTTTTTTCTGTTTTGCTATACATTTGTTTCGGCTTAAGTGCCATTAACGAGTGACCTGTTCTACAGTGTGGGCGACGTTACTCTCATTATACATTTTTTTGTTATAGTAGGACACTATAGTCGAAACTGATCTGTAGAGAAGGGCGAGAAAACAGAATTTAATATTACACAGCAGCGAGTCTTGACACCCCTTACAAATATGTCACATGCTAACTTATACTACTCCCACTAATGTGTAGTATGAAAATGAGGCAACTAGTCTGAAAGTACTCGTAGTTTCAATAAATAAGGAAAGTATATGTAAAACATACTCCATTTACGTGGTATCTCTTTTACAAAGGAGGCACCTAATTTTGTGGAGAAAGATTCATTTCATTTTCTAAACTCACACAAGCGAGGACACACACACACACACACACACACACACACACACACACACACACACACACACACGCACACACACACACACACACACACACACACTCAAAATTACATAAAGAGTATAACTTGCTGCGTTTTGTAGTATTTTAAGGGGGGTTCAGAAATATGAAACGCACAGCAGCACATTTATCAAAAATATTACGTAAATCAGCAATTCTGTACGTGCAGAGATCGAAAGATTCATGAGATTAATTGTTCCCCACATCTAATTGCTGTCAAGCGTCACAAGGTGGACAGAAAACCAACGGAAAACGAAGATTGATGACTCTGCAATTTACTACCTCAGGTGGTGTGAGGTGACTACACATACATTTTTGTCCAGTCGACAAAATATAACATACTTGGAGATTGCGAAAATATTGACTCGCTGCCTAGCAAGCGAACTATCCCAGGTGTAAATAAATGGTCTAGATGTTATTTGGTGGGTGTGTAAACTGGCCCAAATAATTCAATACTCATTTTTTCCGTTTTGGCCCATTTTCACTTAGGGATAAAAACTCATCCCAAATGTAATTTGGTGCATGATGTACAAAAACGTGCTGTTCCACATAGTAGTAGAACAGCATTACCTTTCCTCTGGTACAAACTGAATTTTTCTACAAAATATCCAACCAATATCAATAAATTTTGAGCAGTTAAAATTTGCGTTACAACATAAATTAGATAAACTCTCTTTCCATACCCATCCATATGTAATAAAGCTGAATCCACAAACGCCGTTTTTATGAAATATGTTACACAAAACGTGCTGTCAAGAGTTTTCAACATATCTAATTGAAATACGTACACGTTCATTATGCTTCTCACTGCAAACTCTCCATTAGTTTCCTGTAAAAGAATGAAAAAAGGATAATCCGGAAGCAGGCCGCATAGGCTGTAAGATGCATCGTAAAACTCTGAGTAACTGATGACAATGATTGCAAAATGGATGATTTTTTAACCCTTTGGAATAGAGTACATCTAGAAAATTTTAAATTGTGAAAAGAACTTTTCTTGTTAATATTTGTCGCATATGTAGCCTCTAGTTATAAGCTCTGTTATTAACCATGACAGAATTGCGTGTGCAACAGATTGAATAGTGATTTGGGGCTTGCCTTGAAATGCTTTAACTTTACTTCTCTGCTCAACTGCAACGCCCATGTTTGAAGATTAATGTCATGACGATCAGTTGACAATCGATAACCTAACCTTATTTTTTTCTTTTTAAGTGCTGCAGTATAGTAGCTTCATCGTACCTCAGAGCCATTGAATAACATACTTTACCCAGCGAGAGAGCTGTGCCACTCTACTAAGATAAGATATTTACGCGTCAAGGATGAAGGGGACTCTGTGTGTTTGACAACTTTCGGTTTTCTTACTGAAACACTTTCGCCTACTGAACAGTTAAATCACATACGATATGTTTCAACGGTTACCGTTAAAAACGCTAAGAGTAACAAACTAACGCTAAGGAGATTAAGTCCTAAACCAGCGTGAGTAATGTCTAATTTTCCAGGCATACAAAATAATTTCTCCGATCCTCATGTCACTTGCAACGCATAACTTCTCTTTCCTTCTCTTTCTTCTCTTTCGAATACCACAGTTCTTGTGACCTGGTATTTTTTGTTTTGTTTTTATTTTTTACTTTCTGGCTGGTTACCCTTCCTGTAGCTGCAGCTGTAAGTTAAACGTAACGGAGGAAAGCTGTGTTCGTCACCTGTCTGCGAATGTTGCCAACGCTGATCTGTGTGTTTCGTTTGAAGCTGTTTGTGAATGATGTTTTTTATGAGGTGGAGATTGGAGACCAGCTCAGCATCCGCCTAAACGAGCTTAAAAAACGGCATAAAAGCCACACTCAGCCAGGCTGCTGAACCAGACCAGTTGTTGTGAATCCAATACTTGCACTACTTTCGTGTCTGGTGAAGCACCCTGGCTCGCCGGCTAGCTCACAGCATGTTAGTCTATACGAGCAGGTCTGTAACCTGTTAATGCTGATTTCTCATTATAGTCAAGTATGAGTAGTGCCAGACCACTATTTCATTCCAATATTCTTATTCAGTATCTGTTGTTACAGTTTCCTATGATTTCTTAGATCAGTGGTATACACAAATTTATTCAGTGTCTGCATGTACTCTTCTTATGATCCGAACAACGCGAAAATAATATTTTAATTTGCTTTAGGGTATCAGTTAATTTGACATTTGAATCATCACCGACCTTGTGATAAAAAGACCTTCAGCATTTTTAAATGTGGCAGAGGTACACGGATATATCAAACATGGGGAAACCCACGATGGAATATCATTGAGAAGACTCAAAGAATCTAAATCCTTAATAGGTTCATCCTCTGCAGATTCAGTGTATGAGATTCACAAGGAAGTAATGGTTCTAAGGATTTTCTTAGATTTTATATCAAAATAAGTTCACTAATTCGCATCCTTCTCTTTCTTGTGTTCCAGTACCAATAACTCAACTGCGATAGTTACATTCCAAGATTTTTTCTTGCTTCCTACTACCTATGATATTAAAACATTATCTTTGAATTGGTACACTTTATCAGAGGAAATATCTCTCATACTAACATGTTACTAGTTTATGTTATCTTGTACTGTGCATTACAAATTAAGCGCAACACTACAATTACATTTGTGGAATTCAAAGTCAGGCTGGCAACAGATAAATCAGGCGTTTAACTCAAAGGTTTTCACTAGCATTATGGTGACTAAAGTTTTTTCCTTCAAGCCAGATACCTATATTACGTTTTCCTATCTCACTGTAGTTCTCAAGGAATTCTTGTGTAACTGAATGCACAGACAGATCGTATGTAACACTCAAAAGGCATCATTTTGCTCTTGCATTCCGTTGAAAAAATTTGAGTTTGTCACCGTTTAGAACGACAAGCAGAGCTGACCCACCAAGTTTACAACACCTGACACAGCTCTTTCTCCTGACACCACAGTAGGGGTCATCTGACACTGTCCCCCAAACAGTTGCCAACATCTTTCGTGAATAATTCACTAAAATCCATTGCATTTAATTAGGCAGTTAAAAAAACCGCTTTCGCCAGTAATTAATAAAAATGTACTTTCAGTGAGCTTTTGTCATAGAACAAATCTGTTAATGAAAGTTTGGAATAATATTCAATGTAAGTCGTTTGGCAGTCACGGATAAGAACATTGATTTAATTTTTATTTTTGATCCAAGAACCTGAATCATCAACTGTTGTGGTTCTGCTATTAGAGGTGCGCTTCTGAAACTCAAAATGTTCTATTCTCTTGTATCAAAAATTCTTTTCTGATTACGATTACTGGTAATTTATGACATTCCCCAGCCTAAATTTTTGAAACATTTTGGTTCCACAACTGTTTAACAGAGAAAAATCTCCAGGCTTCAGAATCCCCGATACATTGTTTAAATGTGGGACCTGTTAGAACAGTTATTTGTATTTTGGGGCGTTAGTGGGGAGGGTTAATTAATGTGGTTTTTGTTTTGTTTGTTTCCTTTTACAGGAACATCCTGCGGCAGGCACATGGCTGACATTTAATAACTGAAATGGGTGAGCATAGATAGACAACAGGTAGAACAGAATCTGTAAACAAACTTATTTAGAATCGTCTAGTTTCTGATCAAATATTCTGATTCTGTAAATGAAGGGTGTAAACACACACATCATAATTTCAGTTCACATCAGATTGAGACACAACGATTTAGTCTTTGATACATAACCACATTACTGTGCCTAGTATATATGAATTATTATTTATGTTATTCTTCTACTCACCACTGCTTGCATAGCTAAAGCTTCTGCAGTACGTTACCTCTGCCACTTGTGTGTTGTCGGCTTCTTCGTGCAGCCCCTCCATCCATCTGCAGCGGTCCTGGGCGCTTCCGAAATGCTTCAACACCCACGCAGACACCAGCTCTTGCTTCTCCTTCGAGTAGGTTTCCTGCAACAGGAAAACACAGTTAGATTAATTTAGGATTACTTTCCCCGTCAATGAAACATATACCTATCAAAACAAATAGTTGTCAGTATTTGCATTCCAAAAGAAAACCGATTTTCCCATCTTCTGTTATTCATCTCCTCTACACTTCCGCCCTGCAACAGATGAAGACACTGCAGTCAGTATAGGTTGAACGAAACGCTAGGTCCGTTTAAATAGAAACTTCTCTCTATACTGAGTTTTAGATCATTGTTGTAAATGGTGGCGTGAACGAAGAACGCACAGAGAATGCGAGCTACATGGGTTTGGTCCGTGATGATGTTACAAACTTTCATGGGTGATGGGGTGGGATAAATATATCAATGCAACGCATGGGACTCTCGTCCAGAAACGACCGAAAATAGTTTTGATAACTCTGACAGTGGATCACTTCTACTGCAAATTCTTTGCTTTTCGTGCTTTGGGATTAGGTAGTGTGAACCAATACAACAAAAATATCCAGTAAACAAGGGCTCTAAAACGCATACCTAATGAGCTATGAGTAGTTGTTCAGTAGAAGACACGTGTTTCACAGTAGCAAAAGTTAACAACTGCTCACAGCTCTTCAGGTATGCACGTTAGAGTCCATTTTTAATGAACCTTTTTGCTTTTTTAGGTCCATTCTAATTCCCTTCCAACTGCAGACAACGAGGGGCCTGCAGCATGAGGGCGACTGCCCGACACACCGGAGCAATTTTCGCTTACAACTTTCAATTAAGTCGTTTCCTGATCACGGCCGCTTTCGTTACGTTGACACATTTGCCTTTTTCTACAATCCTGAGGGTTTGTAGCATCATCATGGAATCACAATGTAGACTGTATATTATCCCCCAATTAAAACATTACCGATAAGAACAGTTTGTATACTAATTGGCAACAATATTATGCACTTTGTTTGTCATTCAACACCTCATATAGTAGCATCTTTGCTTCCAACTGCTAATATATGAAGAGTTGAATGAGAAACGAAGTATGTTTATTTTAACGCATCTTTTTGTATCTATAACTAATCGAAATGGACAGTATTCACACACCCTTTCATTTACGTATCTGCAATGTCTGTATCAAAGCGCCAGGTAAAGTGAGAATGGCATGACAACTGCAAAATTTTATGGTGATTACGCCTCACTCAAAATCGCCTGACGACTGTTCTGTATCTATCAAAGTGCGATATAGAGGAATAAAGATAGGAATTTTTCAGATTGTATCCTAGTGTGTAACATCCCAGTCCGTCGTCATCAGTAGAAAATCCCATCGTCTAGCGCAAGTCTTTGTGTTCTAAAAATGTAGCATTTCTGGTTGACATATGAGAAGACATCAGTTTGGATGTTACCAGCCAACAACTAACACAGTTAAAATTTGACCTATGCGATACCCAGAAGATTTAATGTAGCCAGAGGTTTCTTGATTTCGGTTAATGGAGAAGTGACTGCAATAGCTTACAACCAAGACAAATCCCCGAAAACAGTGACAGAACCAGGAAATTGTAGTCGTTTTAATTTTGATTAGATAGGAACATGCCCCAGCAGGAATTATCAAGTGCATTTGCCTAAGCATGTGTAACAGGACAGATTCAGTAATTTTCCTGACGAGTGATACATGTAAACCAGAAATGGTGAGAATATCGTGAAGTTTACTGACTTACAAAATCAAGGCTATCAAAATTTTGTCTAAGAAAAAATAAATCATAAATTATTCCTACTCCCCAGTTGCAAACAAGTATTTCGAAAAGCTGACCTTAATTTAAAGACATATACCAATCTGGAAACCTTCCCTAAATATTTCCAGATGGGGTACCATTTGATTACTATCAAGTCAGCTTCCATTTGACGGACAAGACCTGGGCTGTGGATCCTACCTCAAACTATCCACACTACTATCTGTGGTAGCGAATGACAAGTATAGAAATATGATAATTTCCAATTTTCACTTTGTACCATTTCCTTATTCGCAGAGTATTATTTATTTTACAGGTGGAGCCAAGCTTACCTTGTGACTCATAGATTACACTGCACATAGAGACTGGGCTACTATTTACTGCTAGTGTTATTTAAATTAAGCTTCACTAGACTCCTGTTGTATTGAGTACAATTAACCGTATATCACAATTTTCCTTGAGGTGAAATGATGCCAAGTACCCTCTATCATTACTCAGTCAACTACTAATGTAATTAATGAAACGGATAATGGACAAGTAGTAGCATCTTATACGTCTTTACAAAGATTTCGTAAGTTTTGTACATGTTTCTCTCAATACATACCAGGATTTTGACAACAGGGCTCTGTTGCTTAGCCTGACTGCCAGCTGTCGGCGATTCTTCAGGATGAACTCTGAAATTGATTAAATATTTTTAATTTTGTTTATTCATAAATTTAAAATCGTTTTTGGACAAACTATCCACACAAGAAATTACGCATGTAGTTGCTATGCAAAACTGTTATATAGTTATGTTTAATATGATTAAAACACATTCATGATTATCACACGTAAATAACCAAAACTCATTGATACTTGAGATACTGTTACAATTTGGAATTTGGACAATCTTCATACCCATACTTTGAACTTGACTGAGCAATTTCCGTACAATCAGAATTTTGAAGTATGAGTAGTGATACTAAAGTCCCCACACACATCTTCAGAACATAAATTGGATAAGCCCAAAAGCCCCTCCCCCACTCCCTCCAACCCTAGAGGTCACTGTGTGGGGCAGTAATTACAGTATATTCACGAATTCAGCTGCGCTACATGGTAAGTTCCACGCTGAAGAATTCTGAACACACAGCACAACAGGCCGGACTCACCTGCTGGTCCTCCTGGACCTGCGGCCTCGTGGCAGCCTAATGCAGAGGCAGCAGGCCAGCAGCCGCCGTAGCAGGCCACGGCTGGTCTTGGCCTCCCCCACCTCCTCTTCCTCTTCGCCTCCCTGTGCCTCAACCACATCGCGGTGCTGCTGCGGCGGCTGCTGTCGGGCTGTTTCGCCTCCGCCTTGCCTCTCTTGCACCTTACCTGCTGCCACGTTTGATACTACATACGTGAGCGCGGGTCTCGGGGACGGCTCAGACTGCACATCTTGGTGGAAGCAGTGGCCTGTAAAATAAAAGTTCACCATCACTCTAAACAACATCTATCTGCAATAACTCACTGTCATCTACTACCACAGACTAATAATGTGTCGTCATTGCAGTATGTACATAGAGAGCTATAATACTTATCATTACTGCTCTTGCATGTCAGAAAAGGTGAATACATCTTATAGTACTCACTGCTATCCATTGTTGTTGACACAGTTGGCAGACAAATAATAATGAAGTTAACATCCTCTGTAAACAGAAATTTAATTGACAGAATCAAAATAATTATGAAGTAATCTACTGACCATCTCAGAGGACTATGTGCTGCCCATTAGCAGTACAGTATTTAGTGGAAATATGACACATGCTTCTAGTTCTAAACCAGACAGTTATTAAGATATCCACAGCGTTTTCTCTAACTCTGTTACTACCACACAGATCTAGTTGAAACATCTATCAGGAAAGACTGCACTCACTGACAGACGCCACTCATGTCCTAGCTACTCAACTACCAGGATAATGAACAGAACACGACCAGTAAAAAGTTCATACCCTAAAACGTGGCTTCCCTGGCATCACTCCTAATACAAATGATCGGTACAGTGATTTTAGCTGTAAGACTAGAAGAACTGAATATCCTTCCCATAATAAATGTCACAGAATGCTCATATCACATTACGTATAAAGCAGACTACGACAAAGTAACAAAGACGCAGCACTGCATTCATTTCGTGTTTATTATAGCAGACACAGCTGGGATACGGAAACAAGTTGCTGATATAAAAAGTAAGCTGTGTAACAAAGCCACCTCATAAAAATCATTACACTACTTGAATCGTTGCTACTCGTATCCTCACAACACCAAAAGGTACTCACGGTATTTCAACAAGACCTCCACGTCTTGCTCCCGTACAGGCCGTAGAGGTGGAACGGCCCTACACTCTGCATCAGCACTCATCACCTGTAACAGAGATACAGAATGCAATGAGTAGTGGTTATTACGCTAAATTGCAAGATGCGGAATATTATGAATAGCACTGAATGTTTGTAAAACCCTCAGCACAGCTTCTGATCGATATTCAAGTCAGTAATCACTCCAATTTAGTGATATTAGGACAAAACGACATATAATGTTGATTATGTAACAAAAAGTGAGAACGCCAGCTTGCATTGATGTACTAAGGAATTATTTTAGGTACAGTTCGTAAATCTTGACGATAGCTTCCGTGTAGGGCATGTCGGTGGAATGGACCTATATTCGGCAGCAGTGCTTAGGACCTGGAACAGAGACACAGATGGAATTAGTGTGGGGTATTGTGCTGTATCCAAAGCGACGGTATTTTCTCAATAGTAGTCAACGTATTGTAAAACTCACATCAACATTTTTTTCAACGTTCAGTTCAGTAATTATTATAAAAATGTATTTCGTCAGGTTGCATCATTAGTAAGAACAAGACAAAGCGTGCTTGCACCGATGTGCTAAGAGAATGTTTTAAGATTATTCTGTAGATTACGTATAAAGCTCTTCGAATGAATGTTTATTAGTCATATATCTAGTTATGTACCTACCTCCGATCAGTTTACAAGATAATATCAAGGTAATTATTTTCTGAAGTGAAGCTATAAATTTTTATTACTGTGCCAGCAGAACTGCAAATTATGTATATGTGTCCAAGGTGTATAAAGAAACACAACAGGACCACAAAACTATGCGAAGAGTCAAATGTAAATTAGTCGAGTATTTAAATCCGGTTTGCAAAGCCAAACATCTGGTACGAGGCTTCCCTTTTTTCGAATAATTCTACAAACCAGAATTACAATAAATCGAAGAACGCAATCAGCCACGATCGGTTGGATAAACTAAATTATTCTGCTTTTCTAACCATGTCATTTTGTAACATTGACATACAATGCAATTAAAGACAGAGAATTGTTTTAAGAATGTGATCAGCAGATAAAGAGGCCGATAGACAGGGAGAACCTCAGACGCCGTGCTGGTCTTTTGCTGTGTTACAAATTAAATGGCGTGAACAGAAATAATATGAAATCACGTGTCATACGCTGCCATTAGCAATAATCGACATTCCTTCTCAGCTTCGTCGAACTTTCTTGCGTTTTGAGCTACAAAAGTATTTCAACATCCAAACGAAGTCAACGTTTCTAATCGACATTTATTTAACGTCACCATTTTGTAAGGTGCATGACAAAGTTTGTGAGTTTCTAGTCCATGGTACCTGAAAGGAAATTTTCTTTTCAGTAAACAAAAATGGAATCGAAAGTGTGTTGATAGGAAGGTGCACGATGAACATCAACAGAAGAAAAACGAAGATGATGAAATGTAGTCGAATTACGTCAGGTGATGGTGACGGAATTAGATTAGGAAATGAGATACTTAAAGTAGTACTTGAGTTGTGCAGTTTGGGGAGCAAAATAAAAGATGATTATTGAAGTAGAGAGGATATAAAATGTAGACTGGTAATGAAAAGGAAAGAGTTTCTGAAGATGTGAAAATCGTTAACATCGAATATAAATTTAAGTGTCAGGAATTCCGTTATGAAAGTATTTGCATGGTGTAGCTATGTATGGAAGCGAAACATGTACGATAAACCGTTTAGACAGGAAGAGAATAGAAGCTTTGGAAATGTGATGCTACAGAAGAATGCTGAAGATTAGATGGGTGGATGACATAACTAATGAGGAGGTACTGAATACAGTTTGGGAGAAGAGAAATTTGTTGCACAACTTGACCAGAAGAAGGGATCGTTTGGTAGGACAAAACCTGAGGCAGCAAGGGATCACCAATTTCATACTGGAAGGAAGCATGAGAAGCAAAAGTCGTAGAGGAAGACCAAAACATGAATAAACTAAGCACATTCAGAACAATGTAGGTTGCAGTAGTTACTTGGAGATGAAGAGACTTGCACAGGATAGAGTAGCATGGAGAGCTGCATCAAGACAGTCTTTGGACGGAAGACCACAACAACTACTACAATAAACAAAAATTTTCACTACGTAGCTTAGCATTCCGTCAAACAATGTAATATTTACCGTACATCATACAGACAATTACTATCTGCTTCCAACAATTCATTGTTCGCTGTCTAGCTGAATATAGAAGTTGAAGGGTAGTAATGCATGCTGATGGAAATAAAATCACCTTTTACAAAAATATGTGGAGACTTTGTATCAAAACTGTGGCTGTTATCAATATGAAGTGAACGAATAGAGTCGTATTTTGTTGAAATTTATAGTGAGAAAACGAGACACTGAAGCTGAATGTCACTGCGGACATGGTGGCACGATAATACACTCAAACCCATCATTTGCTGGTAAGAGAAGAACACAAAGACTCTGGTAAGGAGGCGCAACTTCAGCACGATGTAGTCGAGGCACAATAAATTATTAATGTTGGCTCGGAAGACTTTTATAGTTACTGTCTTTTTAGTTCGATTAACTCAATAGTAAATACGAAATTTTTGGGTGCAGGTCAGAGATAAGACGAATTATTTAGCATCATTGTATTAGTCTTGTAATAAATAATATCGCAGCCAACAACGGTGAATGTCGTTAGGTCTATAGCAACCCGAACTGAGTTTTATTGTGTGCGAAACGACGCGAACCTTCATAGTTCTGTAACTTCTAACACATGTAATTACTACAGCCACGCATTTAATGTAATACTGCATGGGTCGTGTTCCTTACCTTTCCATACCGACGCAAGTACTGGTATCACTCCTGTTACTTCACGTCTGTAACAGCAGCTGGAACACTGCTGGTTCGCGCATCCATTGTGAATCATTTGATGTGAGGTGTTTCTGCAGCTACAAACTTAGCGATCGTCAAATGTAATCAACTGCTTTATGTTCGTGTTCGAAACTGCGTATAAATCCCGTACTATAATATTTCTGTTTTCAAAAGAAAGTCGTGTTGTAATATATCGATTTTAGGAAAGGCAAGGCGTCTTTATCAGAACGCAAGCATTATAGCTTCATGATGGCTCTTTTCACAACTATTGGATAGGAGTTACAAGAGATGTATTAATCTGATGTACTTCACCCTCGACTGTTATCTAAAGTCAAGATTCTTCGTGGTAGGTGAAGTAGAACTGCAGCGATAAAACTTCGTAGGTTTGACAGGGGCGTTTTTTCATCATTTTGATATCAGTGACCCACGGTTTCTAATTGCTTTTTGTCGAGGAATTGCATTTCATTTGGTTTCCTATTGTCGTTGCTGTTTCTATCTGTATAGCACGGAAATTCTATGTGCAACAGTGCAAGTGTCCACCGTAATTGCCGTGTGTCGCGTTTGCAAACAAGTTTGTACTATTTATCTATCGTACTTTCTGTTGATAATAATAAGCCCGCTTGCTTCTTCGTCTTCAATCTTCTATTCAGTAGGTTTTACTAAGTTTCTGCCTGGCTTTAGATATCCGACAGTGTCACAGTGATGCACAGCAGTGCGGGTAAGTTTACTGACGAAGAACAGGCCGACTTTCCTCTCGTGTCTGGGCTGACTGAGTGCGGTGGCAGACAGCCACGACTCCGTGCTGACTGTTCCTGCAGCCACAGAGAAACACATCACTGTACTCTAGCACTGTCCGAGGATTTTTGCGCTACACTGTTCTGTTTCGAATATTTTGTTGAGTGCTTACCACATGCTTTACTGTTGTGAGGATCCTTTCAAAGAAATATACGTAAATGTGGTAAAAAGTTGAATAAATCATCTTTACATTGTTATTCTATAGCCAGAGGCAGGTGACCACGAAACCCTTATACTGATATACTCATAAACTGCCCACAAGAACTTCAAGATTTCGGATTAGACCTGTATTTTGGGCCTCATGTCTTGACTGCTTTACCTTGTACAGAGATAATTCAAATCACTGCTGACAAGAAAGTAAAATATACTCACACTGTCGCCTTATACAGCATCACCTGTACGAAGATTTCTTTGTAACTTTGTGAGTACCATAGTTCACGTTGTCGAGTGCAAGTCCTCGCTCCACAAGTTCACTCAAACCTTAAATGTCATTATTACACACACGATGAAAGATACTAAAATTGGCACTGTGTGATACGAAACTAATAGCCGGTAATGCGATAAACACGTTGACGTCACTGTAAACTCAGTTGGTGATTTGTGGATCTATCTTACGTATTCGCTTACTACCCCTAAACTAGTTTCAGAGGTAAGTCGAAACCTTCCAAGTTTCTACATTGTAAAATTGTTGCGCTTTCCTTAGCGACATAAACATTTCTTGAAGAGGGACATACAAGCATAGGCGCTCGAGACAAAGGTCTCTGCTACAGTGTTTAGTGTTTCAGCGCTACATAAATATATAAATTTAGTGACGCAGACGGTTTTTTCCTTCATGATTATGGTTATCACAGAACATTATGCTTTGTATTATATAAAATAATTGTAACGAAAACGGATAACTACAAGTAACGTTTATATCCGGAATGCACGGTAAAATTTCAAATTTTTACTGATTACGTGAAATTCGCGAATGGCGAAGAAGTTACAATGAGGAAGACAGTTTCGTAGACCTATCTGCAAGAAATTTGCAACATATGTGCATAGATGTAAGGGAGATAAGAATGACGGGATATCTAGGCAAGAATAGAAAGCAGGACAAGATGTGCATACATTAGATACTGGCCTTGCGAAGTTTAAGAAAATATTAGCTCTTTCTGAGGTAAAAGAGGATAGGGTTAAGATGGAAATGAGCTTCAACTGATCATGTACTATCATGCCGATTATATCTAAATACGCGTTATTGCATGTAATTACTCATTAATTTAAATATATATGAAACAAAAAAATCCCATAAACATCACAAGCAATATACAACTGTTATAAACTCAGAGTGAAATGCATCTTTAGTTATGATTTGTTCCTTGTACATAAAACAACTGTTTTGTAAAGAATTTTTACTTACTTTCATAGTCTACGTGATAGACGGTATAACTGTTAAGAAAGTTAATACACGCTAAGAAGACAACGCCCAGCCCATGTAGGACAGATACTGACAGGAAAAACGAAAGTCCGAAAACAAAAGAGGTTGAACATTATTTTCTAATATTTTTAGAAGGTGAATATCTTCCGCCACCTGACTTGAGATTATGTAGCGAAAATAATGGCATTCCGAACAAAACATCCAGTAAGATAAAAATCTTTTTTAAAAAATAATTTTTAGAGCAAAATATTTCAAATCTGTTACTTAGGTGACGATATTGAAAACGATATTGAAAATATAATGTATAATCAAACTGTCTTTCGGACCAGTAACTGAAAATTGACCCCTAAAGTGCAAAAAGGAACCAGTACTAAATTTTATAAACTGAAGGTGATTACTTCGTTGGGCCTGCCAGGTTATCCGAGGGCGTTAATGCCTTGCTTCTTGGACTCGGGTAGGCGCGCCAGCCCTGGATCGAATATCGAATCCCCCCCCTTACCGGTATATCACCGACGAGAGAAAGTGTGCCTGCCAGCCTGGATGTGGTTTTTAGGCGGTTACCAACATCCCCACGTAACGCCTCAGATAAACTACTCGCAGACATTTGAAAACGTTCGCACTCTCTCATGGTTACACTAGACACATACAGATGGGGTACACTAATTCCATCCTGGGGGGTATCTGGCCACCCTCTGACATTAACATTGCCAAATAGGCCTATATTGTAACAACGCTGACATCTCGCTGAAGTGGGACAAAGGCCCAAACGAAATGAATGATAATGGATGATGGTGATTACTTTGTTACACTATGTAGATGAAACTTCGGAGAACACAAAAAGAAACAACAGAGCCGTGACTGGAAATGAAAGAATAGAATTAAATATTTTCAACATGAAAATCAAATGAATCGAGAAAAATCGACACAAATCCTCATGAGAATTCGAGATTCCACAGAAATTCGTGAAATACAATTAGAACGCTAAAAGAGTTATTGGAGGTCTTCAGAAAATACTGAAATGATTGTTTGTTAAGTTTGGATGGCCAAGAGCCTAATTCGTCAAAGGAAGATGATGAAATGATGTGTATCCATTGGCGTGAAGCATTTTTGGTTAATCGTTATTGGGTAGAGGGGATGTTGAGATCGCATTCCTGCCTATGGCTGAAAGTTAATGTTAAGTTTGAGGTCATGGGTACCCAACCCATTACATTCGAACTTGATCGGATGGTACATTTTTGGATGTACGGTCTTCTTGACTATTTACAAAACTGAAGTTAAGAAATAATTTTCATGTTTCATTTATTCCTAACTCATATTTGTTGCGAAAATTGTAATATTACTGATGTTACGCAAATGATATTACAACCAGTGTCTGCTGATATAAACGTGAACAACGATTACAAGTCAACCAAATATGCTACGGTAGTTTGACGTGTGAGATGCGCAAAAAAAGTTAAAGGTGCATTTACCCTGCCTACGGCCTTTTTTTTGGAAGAGTTTCCGTAAAAAAATGGTAGGAAGTGAACACAGCGAATAATTATTCGGATGTGGATAAAGACCAACACTGCTTCTTCGTAGCTCCCTGTGTTTCATAAACGAAGTTGATGGATATTTTCTTTCACTCGGAGCAATTTTTAGACACAGTTTTGTAAATGGAGTTAAAGTCAGAAAAAACCGAAGTGACTGATTTTCGGTTGCTACCGTGTACTGTCAGCCGACTGGGTAATACGTATGACAACGGATTACCAACAGGAACGTACTACGGGTGATTTGCACACCCTGTTGATTCACGCCAGTTCAACAAATTATTACAGAAACGCAAAATAAATACAAAATGGAAGCTACAGTGATTAAATCCTTGCACTTCGAAATGTATATCAACGATAAGGGAATTTTGATAGTCATACACAACGTCTTTTACATTTCGTCTATATACGAACTGCATAGTACACAAAACCACGCATATCGACCCGCATTTCAAGCAAAGAAATAACGACTACACTATGTTTCAGTATCTTTGTCTTTCATAATCAGTAATATCGTTGGATATAACTTGCAAAGTCGCTGAGTCCGTATTAAGGTCGTTTTACGAAGAGGAGCGGTGCACGCTGCATCCGAATTCTGTAGCTTCCAATCTGTGCACTTTCCACTGCTACGGATCTTACCTGATATCGTGTGCAACATCTCACTTACCTTTCCGTACTCGTGCCAAGGCACGTAGTACGGCTTCCGCTTCGTCTCGGGCACAGCTGCAGGAACACTTCCGACGCGCTGCGACATCTTGAAGTGAATGAAGGGATGCGTTTCCGCGGAAATGACCTTTGCGATCGCCAACTGTCATTCATTGTTGCGTGTGCCTTCTCTTTTGCGGAATCGATGTCACTGTTTTTGAGGATAAAAGTCGACCCGTCAAACAGATTGCATGCTCAAGAATAGCACCTCAAATCAATTCAGTGTGTTAAACCTGAGTGGAGATTCTCGCACATGACATGCAAAATGCACGCAGGAAGTATTTAAGGCTTCTTTTACACTGTTTGTCTCAGTTGTTTATGGGAATAACTAACCAGACCCGTTAGCAAAATGTTTATCTTCGTGCTTCATTCGCATCTAACTATAATATGTGTGTCGAAAACTGAAATTAACTTTGCCGTAAATACAGACGATCTAAAATTTTTACCACCCTCTGAGAAATTATTAGTTGTCTTCTAGCCGACGCGTTAAGCAGCATGTAATATTAAATAGAACTGTGTATGTAAATGGCTTTCACTTCGATATTTATATTTACTGAAGATAGTTTCTGGGTAATTGAAGCTGTGGTAACCACGTGTTTCATTTCACTTATTTGATGTTTCCCTTTGAGAATGCTATATGTCTACACCAACACCTAGAGAGAGACGCCACGGCTTAGGAACAGTTGGAGGTAAAACCATGAAACTTATAATGCAAGTTCTGAGTAAAAAGTAACAATAATTAATTTTTTCCTTTCACACGGGAAACGTACCGTACTCTAAAATGCGTACTAACCATTCTACAAACGACGATCGAGAAGTGAAGATAGTTTTAAGTACAGTTATTCCCGTTATAATTTCCAATTCGGAAATACTGAGCTGAATGGTTGTAACGCACAACAGAATGGTTAAAGGTGGTTGTATTGTTAAAGTAAACACAGATTTTTTGACTATACAAAGGCAAATCAATGCTGTTTCCAGGCAAAACACTAAGTGCAAATTTTTCATAACAAAGTGTGCAGTCGCCCTGCAGCAGATGAAGTGGAAATACGAATGAAACGGTAATTTTTTATCATTGGTGTTTAATTTCGCACCACACGCATAAACGTTTTTATAGTACTGAATGTGTCAAGTTATGGAAAATTGTCTTGTTTAAGTAGTAACCTTCCCATAAGTTTCGTACCAGATTAGAATCCAGAAAAGTGTTGGTAATTGTACAGCGCCGCTCCTTGTTGTTACGACTCACTTAAATTGCGGGTGAACTATAGCTGTGATAACATTGTCGGCCAGTCGGTCACTTTCTGTTACTGAATGCGCAACCTGTGCATTTATCCACATGATTAGTGACATTCATACGCTACCAAGATAAGTCTTACATTCTACCAATTCACGTCTTTCACATATTTATTGTTACATCTATCGTGATTATGCTAATCAGGGTAAGAAAAATAAACTGGATTGACTCAGATTGTTTTTCATTCTGATGCCAATTCCCTACTATACCCCGAAGCCGTTCAGGGTAACTTCTTATATGAATTCTCTAGGAACGTCAACATTTACATTGAAGGTACCGCTAACTGTTTTATGTTGTTATCTTCGCCAGTGTCCCAATTAACTGAATCACTAAGCTCCGTAACAGCAATGCTATGACAAAAAATAAAAATAAAATAAGAAAAAAAGAATGACCATGAGGCACAGCCCTTCATAACGCCCCCATATTAAGTAAGAAACGGCAGCGGCCAGCAGCTTTAAACAACTATCCATGCTCATCGTTTCGTCTGTGGTCGAATGGCATCAGCTTCTTATGGACTATGTAATTATCTGGTAGTTAGAACATAATTTTGAAACAAAACTGTAGATTTTAGGCTTATTAGGACTGTCATTAACCATTGCTAATTTGTTTAATAATTTGAAACCAATCAGTCTGCAAGATCCAAGCAATCATAGAGAGTGGGATAATTGGTAGTGGGGGCTCCAGCGTTATCCGCGTTATGGGGCCCCGTAGGTACTTGGCTGACGATATGGGAAAGAACACCAATGTGCACTCCGTGTGCATACCGACTGGAGTCATTCCAGGTATGGAAATGGTCCTCCCTAATGCCATGAAGAGCACAGGATGCACCCAAGTGCAGGTGGTTGCTCACATCGGTACCAATGATGTGTGTCACTTAGGATCAGGAGAGATTCTCTCTGGTTTCGAGCGGCTGTGTGGCGTGGACTGGGAGTTTTTTTAGGTTAGAGGGTCTTGGAAAAACACAAGAAGGGCTTCAGTCACAAAGGGTGCTGGCCGAACACAGGAAGAACGTAGATACTGGAACCGTTGGTATAATAGTTGTGAATTGTCATAGCTGTGTTTGGAAAATAGCAGAGCTCCAAGCGCTAATAGAAAGCTCTAATGCTCAAATCTTTAAATGCACTGAAAGCTTGCTAAAGTCGCATAGAAGCTAGGCCGAAAAGTTTACGGAGTACCAAACGGTGTTCCGAAAGGATGGGCTAAACACGGTTGACGGTGGCGTGTTTGTTCCTGTTAGAAGTAGTTTAACCCGTCGCGAAACTGAAGCAGATCCTTCCTGTGAGTTAGTGTGGGCAGAGGTCATTGTTGGCAACCGGAATAAAATAATAATAGGATTCTTTACCTACCTACCAATTTAGATGATACAGTTGTTAAAAGGTTCAAAGAAAATTTGAATTTGATTTCAAACACGTACCCGACTCATACGGTAACAGTTGGTGGTGACTTTAATTTACCCTCGATATGTTGTCGAAATTCGAAAGGTGTGCATAAAATATCATCGGGAATTGTGCCAAATGCATTCTCTGAAAATTATTTCGAGCAGTTAGTTCATGAGCCCACGCGAATAGTAGACGGTTGTGCAAGCATATTTGACCTCTTAGCATCAAATACTTCTGAGTTAATAAATAGCATCAAATCCGATACAGGGATTTGACATTGAGTTACTACACCAGCCTTCCTAAAAGCCTACACAAAAGAAGACGAAGTAAATATTCCATAATTCGAATCGAGAACAGCTGCCAACATTAGTAACGTATAAGTAAATATCCTCGGAGTAGTGAAGCAACTCAAATCACTTAATAAAAGCAAGAATGCTCGTCCAGACTGCATTCCAATTAGATTCCTTTCGGAGTATGTTGATGCATTAGCTCCGTACTTAACAATGATATACAACCATTCGCTCGACGAAAGATCCGTACCCATAGACTGGAAAGTTCAGAACACACCTATATTCAAGAAAGGTAGTAGCAGTAATCCACTTAATTACAGGCCTATGTCGTTAACGTCGATAGGCAGCAGGATTTTGGAACATAAAGTGTGTTCAAACATTATGAATTATCTCGAAGAAAACAGTCTATTGACACACAGTCAACATGGGTTAGGCAAACATGGTTCCTGTGAAACCCATCTAGCTCTTTATTCACATGAAGTTTTGAGTGCTTTTGAAAAGGGATTTCAGATCGATTCCGTATTTTTGGATTTCCGGAAGGCTTATGACACTGTACAACACAAGCGGCTTGTAGCGAAATTGCGTGTTTATGGAATATCGTCTGTTATGTGACTGGATTTGTGATTTCATGCCAGAGAGGTCACAGTTCATAGTAACTGACAGAAATTCACCGAGTAAAACAGAAGTGATTTGTGGCGATCCCCAAGGTAGTGTTATAGGCCCTTTGCTGTTCCTTATCTATATAAAGGATTTGGGAGACAATATGAGGCGTCGTCTTAGGTTTTTTACAGAGGACGGCTAATAAAATCGTCAGAAGTTCAAAACATATTGCAAAACATTTTTTGAAAAGCTATCTGAATGGTGTACAAATTCTAATGTAAAAGCCGTAAATTCAACTAAATACGTCGGTATTTCAATTACGAACAACTTAAATTGGAAGGAACACATAGGAAAGGTTTTGGGGAAGAAACGATCGCTATGATATGATAAGGGAAATTAGAGCTGGTACGGAAGGATATAGGTGTTCTTTCTTTCCTCGCGCTATACGAGGTTGGAATAGTAGAAAATTGTGAAGGTGGTTCGATGTAACCTCTGCCAGCCACTTAAATGTGATTTTCAAAGTATCCATGTAGATGTAGATATAGGATAATGGTGTGAATGGGAAGGAAGATATTAGATGGTTATTATTATGCCTATTCACGAAGTACACGTGATTCTGAGAACTGTGATTGTACAGAAAAAGTAAATTATAGTCTCTGAGATATTTTGTAATGTAGAACAAGCCAGGTTATGGAATTGAGAAAACAAGAAATACATTTCGAAAATTTTGTTACTTAACTCTCTGTTAGAGAGGTGGATACTATAACACCAACAGAAAAGAGGGCTGCGGTATGCATTACATCGTTGGAAGTGTGTGAGCGCTCAGACGTAAGGAGTTTATATAGTTTGAAACGGAAATGAGGGAAAGAAAACTGACGGGCCGAAGTACATGGTAAAATGTATATCACAATAATAGCTTCGAAGTATACCATCACACTTGAGATCCATGTAAACCAGTTCAGAGTTGCATTAATTAAACGCTTGTGACGATTCAGCATAACAGTCTATTCCACAATTAAAATTTCATGAATATAAGTGGGAACATGACACAGGAAAATTAATACGAGCTGACCTTTTCTCTCTTTCTTTCCAAGCATTAATCCCGATTTGCGGGGTCTGCTGTTTTGTTAAATCTTCTCCATTTCCTCCTGTCGTTGACATCTTTTGGTCTTAAGTCAACAACGTGCATGGCTCCCCTGACGTTGTCAGTCCATCTCTTTGTCGGTCTTGCTCCTGGGTTAATGTGCAGCGTTGTTTCTGCGACTAAGTTTTGCTTCCTCATGACACGCGCTAACATACTGCACCAGGAAACAAATATCACTTTTGTTTACAGAAAGTATTGTGACTAAAGAAATTTAGAATAAATTTTAGCAATGACACCGATGCAACGCTATGTTATCAGACCAAGAACAGGAAAAATATAAAGCATTAATTTCTTGTACATTTCATTCAATACATTCTCGTTAATGCAAAAATAGCACACAAAGAACACATATTGAGTAAGTACAGTTTATGAGAATACAAACCTTGTAGCGGCAGTCTGGCCCAGGAATGTGTAGCTATGTCATGCACAAAATGTGCAAGAAAAGTAATGAGAGTGATTTTTTAGCATAGTTTTAATTTTTTAAAACAAGAATATTGTCCACTCCAAAGTAGTTCCCTTCAGGAGGTGCACTCCAGTAGAGCCGATTGCAGTACTGGTATCAGATTTGAAAGACGTCATTTGGTAGATCCCTTAACATGTCTGTCACACTCTTTTGAATGTTCTACAGTGATCTAAAATGATATCGTTTTCAGATTTTTTCAGTTTCGGGAAAAAAAAGTGGCACAGACTCATATCACGTGAATAGTGGGGGTATGGAACAAAAGAATTCCGTTTGAGGTCAAAAATTTCGGGATAGATGTGACCACTTGAAGTGGAGTGTTGTCACAATGCAGTATCCACCTGCCTGTAATGTCTGGCCCCAGTCGAGTCACCCTTTTCCTGGCTATTAAAGGATATCTTTGTAAAACTCTTGATTGACGGTTTTGTCGTGGAGGAAGAATCTCACAAGAGCCCACACACGTTCGATGTTCTGGTCGTATTTTGAAGTTGAAGTCCCTCTCTGAGCACAGTTCTGCTTCAACGTGTTGTCGGACTTCCTAAATCTATTTGCGACAGTAAAAACTTGTGCCACTGATAGAAATGATTCCTAAGGAGCGCTATCTAGTGATCTAAGGTCACACACGCTGTTCCCCCAATTCAACATCAAACTTGATGGCATAACGTTGCTCTAAATTCTGCTGTTCCATTTTCGTTAGAGACAATAAAAACGCCACATCATTGATGGCGTTCTCAGAAGTCACATAATGGGTGTACGGAGGTGAAACTCAGACTGAGTGTCAAGAAGGGATGAAAGCTCTGGTTTGCAAAAGAAAAACAACACAACGTTTCCAGATCGCTCGCATTGTTGCCCGTCTCGATACTTTTCTCACACGCCTCGTGCATTTCACATATTCTCTTCTGGCCTCTCTGCTTTTGCAACACTGTCTGTCTATCTCGTCTTGCCCCCTCTCCTGGGCAGAACGAGCGTTGTACTTGCGTAACGCTGAGAGCAAGACGTTACACATACTCGATGAATCTGGAGAAGTACTATTAAATATCAATCTATTGTTTTCATACTTGGTATATCAACTTCTATGAATGACGCAACCATGCCCGAGGCAGGATTCGAACCTGCGACCGTAGCGGTCGCTTGGTTCCTCACTGAAGCGCCTAGAACCGCTCGGCCACAGAGGCCGCCCCTGTTAGGGACTGTAATGTATTCATCTGTAGAATCAAAACTTCAACCAAGAGTGTGGGTTCGTATAACCTAATTTTATGGAATTTTTCTAGTTTCATTACCTCAGATTTCTGACGTAATTAGAAGTACGTTGGAAAATTTTAATTTCATTGTATTTTGATTGTGTGACTGCTTTGGAGGACAGAGAGTAATAAAGGACACACGTAGAGTGATAATGTGACATTTTACTAAAAGTATGTAAATGCATGCGTGAAAAAGTTGCTGCGCTAAAGGGCAATTTGTGACGATGTCCGAAGGAGCTTGCTTTTGTAAAAGTCAGTCAGAAATGCCATAGAGTATTAAATTTGTTACTAATGTCTTTTGTGGAAGGAAATCGCATTTTGTTTTCGCTAAATTCAATTTAGTTTTGGAATTACGATATTTCTAGATAATATTCTTCTCGGGTATGCAGCCTGATCATAACGTCTTCATGGCACAGCGCTCCTTGGAGATGACTGGGGTTTGAGGAAGGCCGGTGTTTACAAGATCCCTTGCCACTGTGGAAAGGCTTATATTGGTCAGACAATCCGGACCATTCAGGAGCGATGTGTTGAGCATCAGCGGCACACAAGGCTGCTTCAACCTGAGAAGTCTGCAGTGGCGGAACACTGTCTCACCGAGGGACACAGAATACTATATGACGAGACACAAATAGTTGCTCCTGCATCTCGCTATTGGGACTGTATTTTAAAAGAATCCATAGAGATTCGGTTATCTGACAAGATATAGAGACAAGGGTTCTCTTTTAAGTAAGACTTGGGACCCAGTGTTATCTGACATTAAAAAACAATGGTCTGTGGTTCTATCGTCGGAATAAAATTTTTATTTATTTTTATTTTTTAATTTTTGACAGCGATATCTCGATATTGCCTGTTTTCATCACTGGCGGCGGGGTATGTCTACTGCGCTAGAGGGCAGTTACGGCACCTTCTCGCGCACGCGTTGTGGGTCTTCTGCGGCCTATATAGGGGCCGCCGCTTGCGCTGGGAAGTCACTCGCTGAGTGGCAGTCAAGGGTTGAGCTTGTTCCTCTTACTTGCGCACTGTCAGCTATAGGTCCCCACTTGCACGGGAGACAAAACTGGAGTGTTTCGGCTGCGCTTTTATTAAAGCCCAGACGATCATTCACGTCGAGTTGCTTAGGCACCAGCGGCTGGGGCAACAGCTTGTCGGCAAATTGTCGTTGTGTTTTGCTTGCTGTTGGTTGGCGCCGCCTGGTGCGTGCCTTGTTGTTGTCGTGGGCCGGTTTTCCGGCTATTTCGGGCGTCCGTTGCTGCCGCAGGTACTCCACCTGCTCCTCCGAGGCGTAGGGCATATTCCAAGTCAGGGCCTGGTCACTGGCCAGCCACCTGCGCTAGGTAGGCTGATAGGGTCGGTGTTGTTGCTGGATACGTATAATGGTGACAACGAAGGCAACGCCCGACACCCCTTTGGCGGCTTGTCTTCCCATTCGGCGTAATGACATGGATCCCTCCTAGATAGTAGGAGCGAGAGTCGTTCCCCAAGCGGGAGGCTCTCTAATCACACTTATTCACACTGTAGATGGCAACACTAAGCAGAACTCTGCTCCACTATCTCCACCACCACATACACCCACAGGTTTGGTGAGCTCACCACCGTTAACCCAAGTACCTTCCCTCCCCACCAAAGCCTTGCCCCCCCCCCCCCTGCCCAACTCCCCCCAGAGAGGAAAGCCAGGCATAACCCTCCAGACCGCAGGGAGAGGGACATCCTCCCTAAAGAGACCCCCACACCCAGACTGCGGTCCCTGGCTAGGGAAAGGACGTCCCTGAAGAGAAATCGTAGCGCTAGGGACGCCGACAGTCCGAAAGAGTTGCGTAAGAGCAAATCCGAAGACTCATTGGCGGTCTCCCCATCGGCAAAAAGAGGCGCGTAGGAAACTGCCCTCTTAGATATGCCGATGGTGGAAGAAACACTTGGAGAGAACGACATAGTTCTCCCAGGCGACATCCCGAGCGACGAACCGCCCTTTGTACAGGCCAGAAGGACGGTTCACCGCTACTCACTCCAGGACCATCTGCCCCCCCCCCCCTCCCAATAGAAAGCAGGAATCGGTACGAACCGATTGACCCACAAGAAGCCCCCCCAGTACGACCACCGGTCAAAGCGGGAGCAAAAAAACTCAAAATACCGCCGATAATTGCGGAATGCCCGGAGTCCTATAAGGCGCTCAGAGATTTGCTGAGAATCTCTCTCGGAAACGGAGAATTTAGCACAAAATCGGAAGGCGGTGACAAAGAAAAAACCTTTGTCAAAACATCGGGGGAGTACAAGAAGGTGAGGTATGTCTTGCAAGAACAAAACATCCCTTACTACCCCTTTAGGCTAGTAGATGAAAAGCCTATGAAGGCAGTAAACAGAGGTACCCTGAAAAAGACGTTCCACGAGGAAGTCAAGGAAGAACTTATAGGACAGGGTTTTTGACGTGACAACGGTTACACACGTTAGGAAAAACTGGCCCCTGAAACTGGTGATACTAAGAGACACTCCCCAGAATAGGAAAGTATTCCAGGTAAAAAAAAAATGTCACTTGACGTAACTGTCGAGAAGTTACGACAGAAAAACAAGTATCGGCAATGGTACAATTGCCAGGGCGTGAATCACGTTGCCAGGGACTGTATAATGCCCCCACATTGCGTGCGCTGTGCAGGAAACCACCAGTCCAGAGATTGCCCCAAAAAAGAGGATGGAGGGGAACCAGTCTGCTATAACTGTAAGGGCTCACACCCAGCCAGCTAAGGCAGATGCCCCACCATCCTAAGAGCAGTAGAAAGGCAGCAGGCTCACACAGCCCAACAACAGCCACGAAAAGGTAGGAAGGGCAGGAGAAACGGTTGGAGGGGCCAACAGCAGCCAACCGAACAGAACAGAAAAGAGCGGATGTTGAGCGAAACTGTCGCTCCAACCCATCGCCACACAAGTGTAGTTGATGGGGGCCAATATTCTCGCGTATTGAGCCCAACCAACTACACCCCAGAACAAGCCAGTACCGATCCGACTGGCCCTCTCACCGTCGACCAAACCACAAAACCGGAAGGACGTGCGCCCGCCAGCCAGCCACGGGTTGTAGAAGGCATGCGGACCACTGAACAAAGGGCAATCTTGCTACGCCGCCGCCAGTGGCCAGCAAAAATGCAGTAGCCAAACTCCAGCAAACCAGGGCGAGATTGCGCTGCTAGCCAGTTCTATGAACCAGCTCATGGGGGCAGTTACGACGACACTCTCCATGATGCAGCAGATAACAGCGCAATTCGCCGAAATATCAGCCACAATGGCAAAAATGTCCTCGCAATTAGCTGCGACAATTACCGAAACCCCCAACACCCTCCACCATGGATAGGCGCCTACATATCCAAAGACTAACCATCTGCGTCTTCAACGCTGAAGGTATTCGCAAACAGGTACATGAATTCAAGCAATTCCTGAAAGACGAGGACATAGACGTGTGTTTGATGTCGGAGACCCACCTCAAACCGGGGGTGAAAGCTTCGGCACCAAACTACGCAAGCTACCGCAAGGATAGGCAAACACACGGAGGCGGGGTTGCAATTTACGTAAAACGAGGCATCCCCCACCATCAGTTAATTCCCCCTGACACACAGTCAATAGAGGCGGTAGCCATAGAAATCCAAACTGCCACCGGCCCCCTCACGCTAGTGGCACTCTATAAGCAAACAAGTGTCATACTCCATGAACCCGACATAGCGGCACTAACCCAGCTACGAGGCAAACTCCTAATTGGGGGAGACCTCAATGCAAAACACTCTGACTGGAACTCCAGGAGAACCAATAGAGCTGGCCGCCAGTTACAGAGACTCGCGCGAACACACCACTCAGTGTGTAAGTAGGCTGTTTAGGTTTTTTTATTGGTAACGCCGCCGCCACGTAGCGCTCTGTATAAAAATCACTGGCTGTGCCGTGTGCAGTCTGTGGCTGGTTTGCATTGTTGTCTGCCATTGTAGTGTTGGGCAGCGGCAGCTGGATGCTAACAGTGCGTAGCGTTGCGCAGTTGGAGGTGAGCCGCCAGCAGTGGTGAACGTGAGTAGAGAGATGGCGGAGTTTTGAAATTTGTAAGAATTGGTGTCATGAAGTGATATATATATTATGACTACTAAGGTAAATACATTGTTTGTTCTCTATTAAAATCTTTCATTTGCTAACTATACCAATCAGTAGTTAGTGCCTTCCGTAGTTTGAATCTTTTATTTAGCTGGCAGTAGTGGCGCTCGCTGTATTGCAGTAGCTTGAGTAACGAAGATTTTTGTGAGATAAGTGATTTGTGAAACGTATAGGTTAATGTTAGTCAGGGCCATTCTTTCGTAGGGATTTTTGGAAGTCAGATTGCGTTGCGCTAAAAATATTGTGTGTCAGTTTAAGCACAGTCTTGTAATAATTGTTCTAAGGGGACGTTCTAAGGGGACGTTTCATTCCATTGCTGTAATCTGTAACTCCTGAGGATATAATTACATTAATCCTCAGGGGGGTACACGCTTACTTTGTGTATCATGTGTTTGGCAAGCACAAGGTACCCTAGCTAATATGGTATTTGCTTATACAACTTTACACATCGGTACCATATTTCTCTAACACATAAATTACACAGCTATCTGATAATGTAACTGAGAGACAAACTTTTTTTTACTACGTTAGTGACAGATGTTTACGTAATTACACCGTTGGATAATGTCACACTTACGAAATTGTATTTGTCTGTACTTTGTGAACTGTCCATATTTTTTCAGAACCATTTTTATACTATGAGAGCTTTGAATGATGTATTTGGTATGGGATCATGATTTTTAAAGTACGTTTGAGGTAGTTGACACTTTTGACATGAGCAGAGAATTTTTTTTAGGTTTTGAAATTATTGGAGGAAGCTGCGACGATTTAGAGCGTTGACTGAGGTGTTATGATGTCATTATTACGATGACTATGTGTATTATGCTGTTGCGGTATGTTTATGATCAATAAGCTGATGATATATGAGTTATTTGGTTATGCTATGTATCTGTTATGATGACATATTGAAGAAGTGTCGACGAATAGACACATGTGTAATAAGGTAAGGAATCATGAGTAGTGGTTAGGGACTCTGGTTTGTGAAAAAGGATGTTGGAAACCGAGAATCGTACTTTAAGAGTTATAAAATGTGTGTACATGCGTGAATGTATCACTATGCTGTCGAAAATTCGTTACTAAACTCAAGATTGTAAGCGGTTTAGATGACTGGTATGGTGGGGAACAAAAGGTGATCCACGACTGTTTTATGTATGGAATTGTTGGAAGTTCTTATGTGGAAGCTATCGTGCAGAACAGAATTAAGAGAAGGTTTTTTTTCTTGGAAGGGGGGGAGGGGTATGGTGGGGGCGGGCTGTCAGCCCTGTTCAGCTGTAGAAGACGAAAGAACAGTGATTGATGATACCTCGACTAAGAGGTGTTTTATTTTTTTAAATGTGATTCCGTATGGAGAAGTAAGAGAACACTCATCACAATCCTTCGTCATGCAACACGCAGTTTCCTCGCTTTAGATTAGTAAAGCTATGGCTATTTATTGAAAATAAAACAAACCCATATTCTAAACTAGAAATTTGGATATTTAGATCCCTATTTACTCACACCTTAACCCTAGAATGAACCCATTAAAGACTGGAACCTCACAATATGCCAATGTAGTATTATTGTGAAATGTTACTATGTAGCTGAGGAAGAAAGAGTTATTACAAAATATAGCTAAGATTCTTTCTGTAACAACACAAAACAGAGGTTTTTTAATTTTTCTCGAAATCTGGCTAATAACCTTAACCCGCGTCTAATTATATTCATGAACGTCAGCAAGGTGATAGTTAAGTTATTTGGTACTGTCGTTCGGAATAGAGTTCTAAAAGATTATTTTATCGTAGAGTCACGACTACAGAAACACCAACTATCAATAATGAAAGTATATGTCTTAGATATCATAAATAATCTGAAGTAATAACCACAAAAAGTAGTATTAATATTTTTGAAACAAAGGAACAACAGAAGAGATACATTTTCAGTTATCTTAGATGTGTGAGGAGAAATACCGTAGCAGTAATCACTGAGGTTGCCGCTGGTATTGTTGAAACTATGTTGGATACGAGGACCATCTCTGCTCTAAGCTGCCGTACTTGTTTGATTCAAAGAAGTAAATGGAAGTTAAGGACGGAAAAAAAGTATAAGATATTGTTGTGAGAGGAGGCATAACGTACAACTTCAAGGTAATTATTTCTACGTACGACTCATAAGGCAGCAAAAGCAGTCGCTCCATTTAACTATTAATAAAATTCGAGCTGTAGCAAACACTACTGTGGTGGGTTCACGAAAGCTCTGATTATCTGTCGAAATAAACTACGAGAATAATTAAGCGGAAAGTTACGTTTACACATTGGTGGATGAAAACATATTTATTTCTCTGTAATATACAACACCCACTGGATAGGGAGATCCTATTGCCATTTTATGAGCATATAAAACAAATGTACTTTTTGTTTCACCACCTGCAGCGCTATCAGCATAAATCCCAAATATCTACAATAATTTGTAACTATTAAAAGTGGCTCTTGAAGTATCCTCGAGTGATTAGACACTGGTATTAACTGAGAAATACTAATTCCCTATTTTTTTACTGCCGAGTAGAAAGAACAGCAAACTTGAAGTGAAGTGCGTATTGGAATGGTTCATAAAAGATAGACTCCTGATGAGTCATTAAATTTATACTACTAAATTTTGTAATAATCGTTAAGTTCAGAGAGATGATAAATAAACTACATATCGATTTTTTCTGTGAATAAACAGCAGCTACTGGCTCGTAGGACTACACTGTTGTATTCTGTAAAACGTACTCTTGGGACAGAGCTTAATACACGCATAAATAACCTACATCCTGAATCATGATATATATATAGATAGTCCAGTGCACGAATATTCTGTCACTGTGTCTTGAACTCGTACTCATCCCTGTTTCGTGGTATTCCGCGCTGTGTGTGCTGTTGAGAGTGATAGACTACTGCGAAACAATTATCTGGGGCTAAAAGAATAGCTGAGGTAATATGCTCGTCCTCTGCTAAATAAAAAAGCTTCGAGCGATTGTTATATGTAAACACTCTACGAGTGTTACGAGTACATACTCTATAATCACAGGGCCTGTGATGTTCGCAAACGCATTTACCTTAGTGGCCTGTCCATCTGAACCAAAAGGGTAGCTGTCTCCTTTGCTTATGGTCTAACAGATGCGCCGAAACATAATAGCCATCTAACAGGGTATTTGTTTCCGAACCAGTTTCCAAAATGACCCGTCAATAACGGCAGTGAGAGGATAGTAATGTTGCCCATTATCACATCAAATCACCCTGATAAGGCACAGAACGAAGGGTTGGTTTCATCTACGCCTTTATGACACACTTTGATACTATTTTGTGTCGATTGTCAGTGTAGGGACGTCTGAAATATTTTCGCGGCCACCCATTAGGAAACCGCGTGATTGCAGCCCTGGGAGTCGCGGTTCTGACGTCTACCGCAGACGCATCGATAGACGGGGTGAAATTTGGCTAAGAGGGGGTTGTGTCACCCTCCCCATCGTAGGCGCGTCCACGGTGTCACGGGGCAGAACTGTGGTGACTCTTTGGTGCCAACTTGACGTCATTAATTCAAGTGACAGATCACTGGAACGTCTGAGCTGTGGACTTCTTTCAGGGAGTGTCAACACTTTGCTGTTTCAAAATGGTTCAAATATCTCTAAGCACTATGGGATTTAACATCTGAGGTCATCAGTGCCCTAGACATAGAACTAACCTAAGGAAATCACATACATTCCATGCCCGAGGCAGGATTCGAAACTGCGACCGCAGCAGCAGCGCTGCTCCGGTCTGATGCACCTATAACCGCTCTTCCACAACGGCTGACTGACAAACGTCCATAGCGGTAAAGTTATAGTAACGAATAATGGATCTGCAGAGAAGCGAAAAGAACTCAAGTCATTGTCTTAACCCTCGCAATACCAAGGTTAGATAGGGGCGAGGGCACTTTATGCCCACCATTTAGAAATATTGTTATTTAGTCGTTTACACTAAATTTAAAAATTTTGAAAAAATGTTAACGGTTTTTAACGAATTGTTCTTCCAGATCCCATATTTTAATTCTTCAGTTAAAGTTAACACAAAAATTTAAGCCTTGAGTGTAGAAGCTACTTCCCTGATGAGTGTTGTACTCAGTATTTCCAGGTTCAGGACTTCACTTACACATCAACATCTCTTTAACTAGCAAGTTGTCCGTAAAATTCAAATTTGCGTTTCTATAAATATTTTTTCCTTGCACGTAAAGTACTCTTACGTCTCGTTGCTAATACACATTACTATAGGTGTGTTGTTGCTGATAAGAGTATGCCAAGAGACATTCCCAGGTTGCGGTCTCTACTTAAACATCATTATGTCTTCAAAAACTATGTTGTTGATATAATAAAAAAATAAATAACGAATTTTATTTTTTTATTTCATTATGCTTTAGGGTGAGCATTAAGTACGCCCCACGCCCCACCCTTGATAATTGCGTTATGAATATGCATTGGTATTAATAAAGCTAAGTTTCTCAATAAATGAGTATTGACATTTGGTCGGTAGCCAGTTGAAAGTGAGAGTTGTGGTCATCTTATTTTTTTAGTTTTATTACCAAAGTTATGTTTGCAGAAGTGAGTTCGTTGCGTTGATCAGGCAGAGAAAGCGGCAAAAGAGATTTATGTAATCTACTGCAGTGCCCAAATGTGATCAAATGTTTTCCTTATCAGTCTGTATGAGAGGAGTATTGCAAGTTCATTGTCAAAACCTGTTGGACAGCAACCCGTCACTATTTAAAAGACACTCCCCAAATCATTCAATACCTACAACTGAAACTAGCAGTTTTTCCAGAAAATACTCAAAGGTACAGGTGAGCTTCTCAAGTTGTGTTGGCCATCCACAGTCCTGGACCTCTGAGAACTTGTGACAGCACTGAACATTTTGTCTCAGCAAATGGTTCAAATGGCTCTGAGCACTATGGGACTTAACTTCTGAGGTCATCAGAACTACTTAAACCTAACTAACCTCAGGACATCACACACAACCATGCCCGGAGCCGGAGTCGAACCTGTGAACGGATCGGTCGCGCAGTTACAGACTGTAGCGCCTAGAACCGCTCGGTCGGTCACAGAACTCAGTAAATATTTATACACTTTAAATGCATCAGCAAAGGCTACAGTAAATAAACTGTAAGTTAGAGACACAGGACGGTAAAAACGAAAAGTACCTCATTGGTCCCAGAGAGAGAGAGAGCGAGAGAGCAAGAGAGCGAGAGAGAGCGAGAGCGTGAGAGAGAGAGAGCGAGAGAGAGAGAGTGCGAGTGAGAGCGAGAGAGTCAGAGACAGAGAGAGAGACGTGACTTTCCTATACAGAATGGTAGAACGAAAATGTAAGTTACTGGTTAACCACCTAGAGGAAGGAGACTAGTATCTTGTAGGGAGCACTTCTATCAGTCACCTCTCAGAAGATCCAGCGTCAAGCCAACAATAATTTAATAACAGATACAAAACCTGGTAGTGCGAGTTTTCCTTTTGAACAACATTGGATCAGAAATCTCTGAATCGTCGGCAGTCTCTGCCTTCCATGTTGATAACTGCTGTCAGCCTGCCATGCTATCTTGACTGATGAATTGGGGAATTAGCATACTTTTGGGCTTATCTTTACCTCGGCGATAATGAGAGTCATTTGTTCTATCAATTACTTCCCATGCAGCAATTTCATCAGGTTCTGGAGCAGTGTCTCTAGCTGCAGACAAACCTTATTCCAGTTCCCACATAGAGAATGGAAGATTGTAGTCATCCTCTTTATGCGAGAAGAAACTGAACTTCCTCACCTGATGGAACACCTGAAAAGCAGGAGCTTCTGTAGATGATGTAGTGGCAGTAAGGAAGTGTTCTTCTAAAACCTGAGCCATGTCGTCTGGTCATCTGGCGTTGTCACAGAGAGCCCGTTACTTGACAAGGCCGTAAGGGGATGTGTACTACTTCTCTTGCCCGAAATCGATCTTATTGATTCCCAAACTTGTGGGGTGGAGGTAGGACGATTAATGGAAGTCGTTAATTTCCTACAGGTAGCCCTCTTCCCTTATTTTATCACTGGCCTCGCAGATACGAGGCACATAGATCTTCTGTAGTTGGACAATGTTTGAAATTCCGCAGAGCAGTTAGTCTGGCCCTGATTGCCAATCGAAAGTCGTCATTCCGCCAAGGTACAGGCCATCGTCTGAGGTGGTTACCAGTTTAAGGGATGGACACTGGTGCACCCTGTTGGATCTCACAAGTGATATTGGCCACCTTCTTCTGTGCACAATGCTTTTGATCAAAAATAAGCCTGTCGATTGTACTGCAAGCAATTTGCCCTTGGTGTCACCCATTTGCATGGTCTCCTGTCAGCCACCATCCTAGTCGACAGATGGAGCTACCTGTGAATGGTCAATAGAATGTGAATCTGTACCCACTTCCCACTGAAATGAGTCTGCAATAGCTGGGGAACAAAACGGAGGTCAATGACTGAAAAAGACCCCGTAGCTAAAGAAAAGTGTGTCATCTGGCCAGATATAAGAGGGCAGATAGTCTCAGACTGAACGAGTCGCTCGATCATCCGACCCCTGTAGTAGGTCGTAGCCGAGCCCCACAGTATACTGTGTGCACTGAAGTCCCTGACAAGGCGGAATGGCCGTGGGTGTGCTCTAAAGAATTTTGCCAGAGCGTCTGCATTCAGAGCTTCATTAGTGGTAAGGTACGAACAACACCCTGTGACATAGAAGGGTGTAAGAAATTTCACGGCAATTGCTTGTATGGTCGTGGTAAGAGGTACAGAAGAGAAGTGTCATCTGGTATCAACTGAAACAGCCACTCCACCTTTAGACCTGTCTCCAGTAGTATCGTCCTTCCTGTATGTGTGGTAACCCCGTAAAGCAGGTGTGTAGGTGACTTTAAGATGCATTTCTTGTAAGCAGATGGCCAACGATTTCTCTTGGACCTGGAGCTGTAATTCTTGCAAATGTGGGCGATATCCATTCAAACTCCATTGCAACACGCAAGTCCCTGGGAAGCCAGTGTTTAGGGATGGTCGCTTTTTCCATTCTCGCTCAGAGGCGGTTATTTACCGCAGATGTCAGGGAGGACGTTAGCCGGTTCCCTGCTCTCTGGTTCTTCTCACTGGGAGTCCATATCCTCAAGAGCATAGTGCCATTAGAGAGGGAGAGACCTCGATGATCAGAAGGTTTAACTACCGCTTTCTTGGACTTGGAACTAATTTTTGAAAGACGTCTTTCTTTACTGATGGGAGGAGGTGGTTGCCTGCGTTGCGGGGACAGCTCTGTTGGCTTGTGATGTTGGGTAGTGTTATGTGACTTAGGTGTTGATGGCTTCCGAACGAATTCAGTTAGAAGTGGAGCTTTGCCCACCCACAGGTAAACTGACAAGTGTATGTGTTCGTACTTGAATCTGTGGTCTGAGTTTGTGTGGAGACATGACACTTAAGGGCTGATGCAAAAGAAGTAGCAAAAACCGGGGGTTGTACATCTTTCAATTTTCCTTTCCTCATTGTAATCTCAGACTTTCTGCACCACACTGGGTGATCCACAAAGCAGTTTACACATTTCAAAGAGCAGAAGAATTGCCTGATTCCTGAGCTGAGCCTCCACAATTGCCACACGTCGCCCTCTAATAACATCCCATAGTGATATTTACAAACTTTGACATTTGTAGCATCATGTTAGGTTAGGAAAAAAAAAAAAAAAAAAAACAGGCGAACCCTAAGACGGATATAGCCTGCAAGGATTTGCTCAGTTAGTTCCGGAATGCTAAACGTTATATTTAATGTGGACAATTTGTTCAATTTGCCATAGTTTTGCACTTCCGTGGTGCCCATATTTTTCCATTCTTCACGTAACTCTGCAGGGTTCACCTCCATTAGATCGGAGCAGGTAACCACGCTCTTACTAAAGTTCAGAGTATTATGCAACTCAGACTCGATTGGGTAGTCACCTAAGGCCTTACATTCTAGGAGCTTCGATATTTTGGTTGAACTAGTAGTTTCAACTATAAGTGTTCCAGTACAATGTTGTTGGCATATTTTACAGCCCCAGCAATATCTTCCATTGCCTTGTGAACATAGAAACGGTTCCCGCAGTTTGCTTGATTACAATGACAGTATTATGCCCAGTTACAATGATTCTGAGACTTTTTGGTAAGACTGACCAACTGGGCTCTCTGTGATGAGTGGGTGTAGGTACTTCCTGATGGTACATCCGTCCTGTCAGTGGCAGTAGCTTGATGAGGCCGTTCCACAGGGATTCCACGAGATGCTAGGGAAACAACCATCAACCCAGGCAGAACCTACGGATTCGTTGTCTTTTCACAGACAGGAAGTCTTGTGAATTACTTTTGAACACGTTTTGCGAAAATATGACGAGTATCTAGTTAGAGAGTCCATACATAATGGGAGTGTTTCAAATCTTGTAGCTATGAACAAACTTGAACTTACCAACTGTGTCTGTCTAGATACAATGACAATCCGTCTAAACGATACAACTGTCGGCGCGCCTAGCGCTTGTAGTGAATCAGTCGTGGTCGAAATAAACTTAGCGCCAAGCATGATTAACTCATTCGGATGATATTAAAGTGTCACTTTATTTAAAGATATTACGTAATTAACTGTAATTTGCCCTTGCATGTTATGACTGAATTAATCACTGGTAATTGCTCCAAACCAATGCAGGTCTTTACCTCGGTCAGCGGGCCTTTTAAAGGAACTCACTGACATTTAAATCTCGCTCTTTCAGCACCACTTAATCGTAACTTTAGTGTAGGCTACCTACAGGGCACTATTAGGAAAACGTGTAATTAATTTAGACCCAGCAGGAACGACCAACAAGGCACCCAAATATTCATAGTAACGGCCCACAGTTGCATTGTCGGAACAGACTCCGTCTCGTTTTCGTGACCCACACCGATAGCAGCGCACTAAGCGGCCAGTAAGCAACACTCTGAATACGACACGGGATGAGTGAGGATACTAACGTTTATACTGATCTGCAGCACAGTTTCTACAATAGAGCGTCTATTTAGTGCAGTGGTTTCTGAGACCATTACCCCCTGAGATTAATCACATATCTGCTAGTAACCATTAGCATTAGCAACTAACCAAAGTTTAGAATGAAACAAAGTTTTCTTTGAACAGTCTTATTTTTAAAATGATAAAAAACAATATTTAGATTTTGTAGATGTTCCACTAAACCACCTACTATTGAGTCAATGATATAGCTTCTAAAACATTTTTAATAGAATGGTGGAGCAGCTGCCACAGCATCACGAGTGCTGCCTAAAGTCCTTCTCAGAGAAGAAAGCTAACTACTAGAATTGAGGGTAGTCACTTGTTACAAGACATGTTTTCTCTGAACCAGTCCTCTCCCTAGCAGCACATGGCTTCACCCGCAAGCTGCACCCCCATATCAAATCAACTATACATAGTTTGTAAACACTTCATTGCTGGTATCTTTTACTTCGGAAATGAATGCGGTTAGCAGAATTCATGCTCACAGTGTATAGTAATAATAATAATAACAGTAGAGTGTAGACCTTACAGCAATATAACGGTTATATCCGCGGTTATTGTTGCGTTTTCAATTAGTTCGTTAAGCTGCTGCCGAGTGAATAATGAAGCCTTTCAGAGTTTATTGCGAGACTATCTACAACTTGGAGGCTTTTCAAGTGAAATTTAAGCATATTTTAAGTATATATCTCAATTTTACTCTCATAGATGAATGGTATAAATTACAAAGTATGTGTGTAGTAGATGGACTATATGAGGACAATGACATTGACAAATTCCTTTCAGAAGGTGTAGCCTTCACCACATTGAGCCAAGGGCCAATGCAAGTACATGTAAAACTATGTAATTAGTATTATAATCTTTTTAAATAGTGTGGCAGTGCTAGTTTGTGACATGTCACATGAGGAGGGTCTGCGAATTCTAGCATTTTAGCTCCTGTTTCTCTCAGCTACTGAAATGTGGCGAGATGTGCCGTCTGCGAGTGTTACGTGTTGGGAAGACAATGGCAGAAATCCGAGAGGTTTACCACCGGTAGTTCCTATTGACAGCGGTCGTGTGACTGAGCCACTGTGAGTACCTCTTAGGCCAGAGTACTTCAAAAGATTCTTTTAAAGCTGTGCGAATCACAGGAGATCGTCAGAGAGCTACAATAAAAGCTTACAGGTTGTCCTAAAAGCGGAAGGGGACAAGTGAACACCGCTATGTTTCTGTGAGCGGTATGGGAAGCGAACTGCATTTAGACGCCTAGACATCATGCCACCAATCGTAAGGTGAGGACCAGGACACTGGCTACTTTTAGTTTGTTGACAGAAAACACAACAACGGTAGGTCTCTAGAAGAGCGTAGCGTTCCAAAGGATTGGAAAAGGGCACAGGTCATCCCCGTTTTCAAAAGGGACGTCGAACAGATGTGCAGAACTATAGACCCATATCTCTAACCATCGATAAGTTGCAGCATTTTGGAACACGTATTATGTTCGAGTATAATGATTTTTCTGGAGACTATAAATCTACTCTGCAGGAATCAGCATGGGTTTCGAAAAAGACGATGGTGTGAAACCCCTGCTCGCAGTATTCGTTCACGAGGGCCATAGGCACGGGTTTCCAGGTAGATGCCATGTTTCTTTACTTCCGCAAGGCGTTCGATACAGTTGCCCACAGTCGCTTAATGGACAAAGTAAGAGCATATGGACTATAAGACTAATTGTGTAATTAGATTGAAGAGTTGCTAGATAACAGAACGGAGCATGTCATTCTCAATGGAGAGAAGTCTTCTGAAGTAAGAGTGATTTCAGGTGTGCCGCAGGGAGTGTCGTAGGACCGTTTCTGTTCACAATATCCATACATCTACATCTACATCCATACTCCGCAAGCCACCTGACGGTGTTTGGCGGAGGGTACGTTGAGTACCTCTATCGGTTCTCCCTTCTATTCTAGTCTTCATATGATCATTCCATTTTAAACCACTCTTAATGCGTACTCCCAGATAATTTATGGAATTAATTGCTTCCAGTTGCTGACTTGCTATTTTGTAGCTAAATGATAAACGATCTATGTTTCTATGTATTCGCAGCACCTCACACTTGTCTACATTGAGATTCAATTGCCATTCCCTGCACCATGCGTCAATTCGCTGCAGATCGTCCTGCATTTCAATACAATTTTCCATTATTACAACCTCTCTATACACCACAGCATCATCTGCAAAAAGCATCAGTGAACTTCCGATGTCATCCACCAGGTCATTTATGTATATTGTGAATAGCAACGGACCCCTGTGGCACACCTGAAATCACTCTTACTTCGGAAGACTTCTCTCCATTGAGAATGACATGCTGCGTCCTGTTATCTAGGAACTCTTCAATCCAATCACATAACTGATAGTCCATATGCTCTTACTTTGTTCATTAACCGACTGTGGGGAACTGTATCGAACGCCTTGCGGAAGTGAAGAAACATGGCATCTACCTGGGAACCCGTGACTATGGCCCTCTGAGTCTCGTGGACGACAAGCGCGAGATGGTTTCACAAGATCGTCTTTTTCGAAATCCCTGCTGATTCCTACAGAGTAGATTTCTAGTCTCCAGAAAAGTCATTATACTTGAATATAATACGTGTTCCAGAATTCTACAACTGATCGACGTTAGAGATATAGGTCTACAGTTCTGCACATCTGTTCGACGTCCCTTCTTGAAAACGGGGATGACCTGTGCCCCTTTTCCAATCCTTTGGAACTCTACGCTCTTCTAGAGACCTACGATACACAGGTGCAAGAAGGGGGGCAAGTTACTTCGAGTACTCTGTGTAAAAACGAACTGGTATTCCATCAGGTCCAGCGGCCCTTCCTCTTTAAGAGATTTTAATTGTTTCTCTATCAATCTGTCGTCTATTTCGATATCTACCATTTTGTCATCTGTGCGACCATCTCGAGATGGAACTAAAGTGCAGTCTTCCTCTGTGAAACAGTTTTGGAAAAAGACATTTAGTATATCGGCCTTTATTCTGTCATCCTCTGTTTCAGTATGATTTTGGTCACAGAGCGTGTGGACATTTTGTTTTGATCCACCTATCGCTTTGACATATGACCAAAACTTCTTAGGATTTTCTGCCAAGTAGGTACATAGAACATTACTTTCGAATTCATTGAGCGCCTCTCGCATAGCCCTCCTCACACTACATTTCGCTTCGTGTAATTTTTGTTTGTCTGCAAGGCTTTGGCTATGTTTATGTTTTCTGTGAAGTTCCCTTTGCTTCCGTAGGAGTTTTCTAACTGGGTTCTTGTACCACGGTGGCTCTTTTCCATCTCTTACGATCTTGCTTGGCACATACCCATCTAACGCATATTGTACGATGGTTTTGAATTTTGTCCACTGATCTTCAACACTATCTGTACTTGAGACAAAACGTTTGTGTTGAGCCGTCAGGTACTATGAAATCTGATTTTTGTATCTTTTGCTAAACAGAAAAATCTTCCTACCTTTTTTAATATATCTATTTACGGCTGAAATTATCGATGCAGAAACCGCTTTATGATCGCTGATTCCCTTTCTGCATTAACTGTTTCAAATAGTTCCGGTATGTTTGTCACCAGAAAGTCTAATATATTATCCCCACGAGTCGGTTCTCTGTTTAACTGCTCAAGGTAGTTTTCAGATAATGCACTTTAAAAAACTTTCACAGGATTCTTTGTCCCTGCCATCCGTAATGAATATTTTCCTAATTTTGAGTAGATTTCCCCACCATGCTATAGTGCTGGGTGGAGATTTTAATTTGCCGGATATTGATTGGGAGACTCAAACGTTCATAACGGGTGCCAGGGACAAAGAACCCAGTGAAATTTTTTTAAGTGCTTTATCTGAAAACTACCTGAACTACTTAACTTGTTACTAAACTGAAGCAGATACTTCCTGTGAGTTAGTGTGGGCAGAGGTCATTGTTAGCAACGGGACTAAAATAATAATTGTATCCTTTAGATACCTACCAATTTAGATGATACAGTTTCTGAAAGGTTCAAGGAAAACTAGAGTTTGATTTCAAACACGTACCCGACTCATACGGTAACAGTTGGAGGTGACTAATTTACCCTCGATATGTTGGCGAAATTCCGAAGGTGTGCATAAAATATCATCCAAAATTGTGCTAAACGCATTCTCTGAAAATTATTTCGAGCATTTAGTTCATGAGCCCAAGCGAATAGTATAGGGTTGTGAAAAAATACTTGACCTGTTAGCACCAAATAATACTGAGTTAATAACGAGCATCAAATCCGATATAGGGATTAGTGAACACAGAGTTGCCGTAGCGACATTGAGTTACTACACACAGCCTTCCGAAATGCCTTCACAAAAGAAGACGAAGTAAATATTCCAGAATTTGAATCGAGAACAGCTGCCAACATGAGTAACGTAGAAGTAAATATCCTCGGAGTAGTGAATCAACTCAAATCACTTAATAAAAGCAAGAATTCTGGTCCAGAGTGTATACCAATTAGATTCCTTTCGGAATATGCTGATGCATTAGCTCCATACTTAACAGTGATATACAACCATTCGCTGGACGAAAGACTGGAAAGTTCAGAACACACATATATTCAAGAAAGTCAGTAGGAGGAATCCACTAAATTACAGGCCTATATCGTTAACGTCGATATGCAGCGGGGTTTTGGAACATAAACTGTGTTCAAACATTATGAATTACCACGAAGAAAACTGTCTATTGACACACAGTCAACATAGGTTTAGAAAACATCGTTCCTGTGAAACCCAACTAGCTCTTTATTCGCATGAAGTGTTGAGTGCTATTGAGATGGGATTTCAGATAGATTCCGTGTTTCTGGATTTCCCGAAGGCTTTTAACACTGTACCACACAAGCGGCTTGTAACGAAATTGCGTGCTTATGGAATATCGTCTGTTATGTGTCTGGATTTGTGATTTCCTCCCAGAGAGGTCACTGTTCGTAGTAACTGACAGAAATTCACCGAGCAAAATAGAAGTGATTTCTGCCGATCCCCTAGGTAGTGTTATAGGCCCTTTGCTGTTCCTTATCTATATAAAGGATTTGGGAGACAATCTGAGGAGCCGTCTTAGGTTGTTTACAGATGACGGCTAATAAAATCGTCAGAAGTTCAAAACAAATTGCAAAACATTTTTTGAAAAGATATCTGAATGGTGCACAAATTGGTAAGTGACCCCAAATAACGAACAGTGTGAGGTCCTCCATATGAATGTTAAAAGGAATTCGTTAAACTTATTTTACAAGATAAATCCGTCTAATCTGAAAGCCGCAAATTCAACTAAATTCGTCGGTATTTCAAGTACGAACAACTTAAATTGGAAGGAACAAGTAGAAAATGTTGTGGGGAAGGCTTACCAAAGACTATGTTTTATTGGCAGGACACCTGGAAAATGTAACAGATCTGCTAAGGAGACTGTCTACATACGTTCGTCTGTCCTCTTTTAGAATAATGCGCGGTGTGGGGTCCTTACTCTATAGGACTGACGGAGTACATCGAAACGTTCAAAGAAGGGCAGCACGTTTTGTATTATGCCGAAATATGGGGGAGAGTGTCACAGGAATGATACGGGATTTGGCCTTGACATCACTAAAAGAAAGGCGTTTTCCGTTACGGTGGAAACTCCTAACGAAATTCCAATCACCAACATTCCCCTTCGAATGCGAAAATATTTTGTTGACACCGACCTACTTAGGGGGAAACGATCGCTATGATAAAATAAGGGAAATCAGAGCTCGTACGGAAGGATATAGGTGTTCTTTCTTTCCCCGCGCTACACGAGGATGGAATAGTGGAAAATTGTGAAGGTGGTTCGATGAAACCTCTGCCAGACACTTAAATGTGATTTGCAGAGTATCGATGTAGATGTTGATATAGGATAATGGTGTGAATGGGAATTAAAATATTAAATTGTTATTATTATGCCTATTGACGAAGTACACAAAAGCGTGAGAACTGTGATTGTACAGAAAAAGTAACTTATAGTCTCACAGATATTTTGTAATGTACAACAAGCCTGGTTATGGAACTGGGAAAACAAGAAATATATTTAGAAAATTCTGTTATTTAACCATCCGATAGAGACGTGGATACTGTAACACCAACAGAAAGGGGGGCTACGGGATGCATTACATTGTTTGAAGTGTGTGAGCGCTCAAATGTACGGAGTTTATATAGTTTGAAACGTAACTGAGGGAATGAAAACAGACGGACCAAAGTGCATCGTAGAATGTTTATCACAATAATAACTTCGAAGTATATCATCAAACTTGAGATTCATGTAAACCAGCTCAGAGTTCCATTAATTAAACGCTAATGATGATCCAGCATTGCAGCCTGTTCCACAATTAAAATTTCATGGATATAAGGGGGAACATGACACAGGAAAATTAATTAAAAGATCTTGGCTGCATGCTGATAATCTCGTTGTTGTGCGCCCTAAAACACTAATCATCATCATCATCATCATCATCATCATCTTCTTAATACATACTGACCATCTCTCTCTTTCTTTCTAACCATTAATCCCGACTTACGGGCTCTGCTGTTTTGCTACATCTCCTCCATTTCTCCCTGTCGTTGACATCTTCTGGTCTTAAGTCAACAACGTGCATGTCTCCCCTGACGTTTTCAGTCCATCACTTTGCCGGTTTTCCTCGTAGTCTTGTCCCTCCTGGGTTGATGTGGAGCGTTGTTTTTGCGAAAGAGTTGTCATGCTTCGTCATGACACAAGCTAACCTACTGCACCAGGAAACAAATATCACTTTTGTTTACAGAAAGTACTGGGACTAAAGAGGTTTAGAATAAATTTTGCACTGACACCGATGCAACAGTGTGGTATTAAACCAAGAACAGGAAAAATATAAAACATTAATTCTAGTACACTTCCTTCAATGCATTCTCCCAAAATGCAAAAATAGCATACAAAGAACACATATTGAACAAGTACAGTTTATGAGAATACAACACTTGTACCAGCACTTTAGCCCAGGTATGTATAGCTATGTCATGTACAAGATGTGTAACAAAAGTAATGAGAGTGATTTTTTTTCTATCATAGTTTTAATTCTTTTCAGACAAGAATATTGTCCACTCCAAAGTAGTTCCCTTCAGGAGGTGTACTCCGGTGGAGTCGTTTGCAATACTGGTATCAGACATGAAGGACTTCAGTTGGTAGATCATTTAACATGTCTGTCACACTCTTTTGAATGTTCTTCATTGTCCTAAAATGACGTCCTTTTCATATATTTTTCAGTTTCGAGAAGAACAAAAGTGGCGGAGACTCAAATCAGGTGAATCGTGGTTCTCTGGACCAACAGAATTCCGTTTGAGGTCAAAAACTCCATGATGAATGTGACCACTTGAAGTGGAGTGTTGTCACAATGCAGCATCCACCTGCCTGTAATGTCCGGCCTCAGTCGAGTCACGCTTTTCCTGGCTTTTAATGAACATCTCTAAAAAACTCTTGCTTGACAGTTTTGTCGTGGAGAAAGAATCTCACAAGAGCCCACACACGTTCGATATTCTGGTCGGATTTTGAAGTTGAAGTCCCTCTCTGAGCACAGTTCTGCTTCAACGTTTTATCGGACTTCCTAAGTCTATTTGCGTCAGTGAAAAAGATGCGCTGTCGATAAAAATTTTTCCTAAGGACCGGTTTGTAGTGATCTAATGTCACACACGCTGATTCCATTATTCAACATCAAACTTGGTGGCATTACTTTGCTCTAAATTCCGCTGTTCCATTTTCGTAACAGACAATAAAAACGCCACATCACTGATGCGTTCTCAGAAGTCCTATAATGGGTGTATGGAGGTGAAACTCAGAGTGAGTATCGGGAAGGGATGAAAGCACTGGCCTGAACAAGAAGAACAACACAGCATTACCAGATCGCTCCCATTGTTGCCTGTCTCGATACTTTTCTCACACGCCTCGTGCATTTCACATATTCTCTTCTGCTCTCTCTGTTTTTGCACCTCTGTCTGTCTATCTCGTCTTGCCCCCTCTCATGGACAGAGCGAGCGTTGTACTTGCTTAACGCTGCGTGCAATACGTTACACATACTCTACGAATCTGAAGAAGTACTATTAAATATCAATCGATGTTTTTCATACTTGGTGTACAAGCTTCTATGGATAGCGCAACCATACTGTTACAAGTTTATATCAAAAACTTCCATACTCTCGGAGATGTAAATTTTTACATGATACATACAATATCCGTGCTGGCATTGAGAAACCCTATTACGGTTGAAGTTGTACTAAGCACTATCGGACTTAACATCTGAGGTCATCATTCCCCTAGACTTATCTTAGTTAGGTTTAAGTAGTTCTAAGGACATCACACACATTCATGCCCGAGGCAGGATTCGAACCTGCGACCGTAGCGGCCGCGTGGCTCCACACTGATGCGCCTATAACCGGTCGACCACAGCGACCAGCCCGGTATTAGGAACTGTAACGTATTCATCTGTAGAATGAATCCAAACTTCAACCAATAGTATGGGTCCGTATGACCTAATTTTATCAAATTTCTCGAGTTTCATTACCACAGATTTCTGATGTAATTAGAAATACGTTGGAAAATTATTATTTCATTGTATTTTGGTTGTGTGAGTGCTTTGGCGAGACAGAGACTAAATGAAGGACATACGTAGAGTGATAATGTGACATTTTACTACAAGTATGTAAATGCGTGCGTGAGAAAGTTGCTGCGCAGTAGGGCAATTTGTGACGATGTCCGAGTGAGCTTGATTTTGTAATAGGCAGCCAGGAATGGCATGGAGTATTAAATTTATTAGTAATGCGTTTTGTGGAAAGGAATCGCATTTTGTTTTCACTAAATTTTATTTAGTTTTGGAATTACGGCATTTCTTGTCTAAATTGCTTGTGCTAATCTGACTAGCTGACATTAAAAGTACCTCGAGTATGGAAGTGGTGGGGATGATCTGATTGGCCTCTTAACATACTATCCGAAAGGAGTTTAGCATTTCCCGTGCGTTTGAGTAGGGTGGTAAAGATCCTGTGTATATGTTTGCTGATGAAATTATTGCGATGATAATACTAATTAGATCTGCGGTTCGTGACCGAACATAGGATTTCCCCAAGTGCAGTGTGCACTGGAGCAATTACATAGTTGGGAGTTCACTCTGAGCCTTACTTAATTGTATGTGGCCAGGCTACGTGTTCATTGGCATACCCTGCTGATTCGTAGCAAAAGTCAGGGTTGAAGGCGGATTAGGTGGCTCACCAGGTCAGGAGGACACAATAGGTGATGCGAGACTATTTCATGGGAGAATTTGTTGGAAGTCTGTTAAATGGAAGCTATTCATATGCTCCACGTAATTAATTGACGGTGTTTTCTGGGGTATGATGGTGAGGTTGCGGCCCTCTTCGGTTTTAGAAGACGAAATCACTGTTACTGGTGACAGGAAGTCGACTTCGACAAAGAGACTAATAATGTTGAATAATATCCTGAGATCCCCGTAACAGCGAAAGACTCTGTGGAACCTGTAATTATCAATAATGTTTTTTACATCGTACATTCTTTTATGCATTTTAGGATTGCCGAGTAGTCAGCTGAGCCAGAGTAGGCTCTAGGGGTGTCAGTAGATTGTGCTAGCCAATGCCTAAAGAGGCTGAGTTTTTGTGAGCTCATTTGTAATTTCAAGTAGTTAATGTTGGGGTCAAAAGAGGTGATGGCGATCTTTTTTTTATTTTTTTATAAATGAGGTTCTGTGTACATAAATGTTTGGAGGACACTCGTGACAAATCTTTGGTAAACACCCTGCAGTAGTGATTGTTTCTATTGAATAAACCCGTTGTTACGTGTTGGAACAAAAAAAAGTTCGGATTCTATAATTAGAGCATAGTTCCCTACCTACACATATCTTACCCATAAAATAAACCAGTTAAAGAATGAAAAGTCTCAGTAAGACAAAGCACTGAAGAAACTTACGATTTAACAGGAGGAGGAAGAATTGTTATAAAATATCTGGAAGCTTCTTTCTATAAAAACATTAAAGACACAATTTTTGTTTTCCTCAAACACAGAAAAATAAGTTACGTTTGCAACTGGACTCATATTACCATTGCAGAAATTGGTAGAAAAAACATGAGTTCTGGATTGTATGGTGACACCAGTTTCTCTCATATCATTGATATTCGTGTACTGATATGTTTAAAGTGTGTGAAACTGTATTGAAATGTGATTTATGATTACGAATAGATTGAAATAGTCTGTAAATTTCATGATTTTGAAAGTAAGAGCACGCATAATGGATACCTTCTAGGGCTCATCGAGAAAGAAGACGTGGTGCTCAAAAGACCCCGGAAAAAATTTTTCGATATCGCATGTTAACTGCAAAAGCGGGGACTGTAAAAGTGTGCAAACCGTAAATTTGCAGCCTTTTTGGCATTGAAAATGAACGTGTGCGACAATTTTGGCTATTGTGTGAAAAACAATGATGAACCCAATGCGGCATCATAGTCAGACCTGCAGATTATTGAGAAGCATATTAAACCATCCTCTATGAAAATCACGCAGTACTCTACCGAAGACGTGGATTACTTAGATGCTGAGTTGTTTGTAAAAACTATTTGTGAAATTCTCATAAAGTTACATTAGCACGTCATGTGAAATATATTTCAGGGGATAAACTGAGTGTTTTAATTATGCTTTGACCAGCCACTAACCGAATTTGGTGCTCTTTTAAGTGACTTACAGTGTAAATTAAGAGGAAAGAGTTCAACGATATAGCATACCCTGCAGCTATTAGCAAGTAACGGTACATAAAAGAAGTAGTAGGAAAATTCTATTCAAAGATTGATGCAGTAAAGTAGACGTGTGCAGAAAATGAGCATGTTGTGTCATTACGTTTCTGTTACATGCAGTACCTGCAAATTCCTGAGCTTGCAGTGCAGGAAGCATTTCATTTGCATCGACTTAACGTTAATGCATGCTGTGATACATAACTAAAAAACATCAGATCCAAGCTATATCTGTATCATGAACGTACAGCTGACAAAGGACCTAACGAAATGTTTTCGTTTGTGGATGATTGCATCAGGTCACTGATTAATAAATGTGTTTGTGAATAGCACGTGTTTTCTGACTTGTCCCCAGCACAAAACAAAAACAACTCAGTGGTTAAGCTAATGATTTGAAATTCCGGCAGATTCAAAGGTGTTCCAGCGTTTTCCTGTGCGTGGTCATGTAGTTTTGGCATGTGGTCGTAAACCTGCTTGCGTAATATGGGTGATGGAAAAAAAGACATAATATTCGGAAATATAATATTTCGGAAACATGGTTAATTAATCCAAAAATAAAAATGTTCACGTATAGCTTCTTAACACAGAAGGGATTTTGGCTTACGACAACTCGAGGCCCAAATTTTATGAGCGATACTGTTTGTCTGATGGCAGTTATGGGAGCTGTAGAGACCAGAACAGTACAATTTAATTAACAGTGCCCTCATTTATGAACGTCCATCACATTTTATAGGGAAAATTGGGTGTTAGTATCATATTGATGGTCTCAAAACATTTCTTTGCGACTCTCGTTGTAGGCACAACCAAAACTGCACTCATAAATGGCACATACCATATAGTTGCAATCAATGTCAAAAAGCTGAAAGACATAGGACAACTAATGCTGTATGCTCCTGAAGGACACAAAGTCTTTTGTCTGGAACAGGCTCAGTGGCCTCTGTGGACATTCCTGGACATGATTCATAGAAAAATCTGTCTTTTACAACAAGCTTTGCATAGATTTTTGCCAATGTTCTTTTTAAAGAATAAACAATTGGTGTGAAACTATCCTAGAAGTAGTATTGTATATTAAATTTATATAATAAACTAATATTTTGTAACTGAAACAAACTATGATATTAAGATGTTAGTATAAAATGTTTAACCTCCAATACCACATAAGTTCATAAATTAAAAGAAAATGATACTTGCAACGTTGTAATTTACAGTTCATTATTTTATTGTTAAAATTTACCTAACAGATACAGCTGATTTTTAAATGAATGCTCGCATCCTGCGTTTCATCATATAGCTAGTATACAGTTTCTTCTTTTGAGAAATTTGCATTTTTGGACTAATGGTATTTTCGGAATTACTGATTCAAATTTACTTTTCGTTTCGGCAGCTGAGAACACCGCACCGCTGTAAACATAAAATCCAAGTATCTCAATTAATTTTTCACAACGAGAGTGTATGTTGTTGTATTACCCAGTGATTAGACTTTGGTTACTGACACAGAAATAGTAATGTTTTATTTTATTCTTTTTACGTCCTTCCGAGTGGAACCAACAGTACACGTGAAGTGACGTGTGTAATGGTGATTTGTTACCCTTAAAAGAAAGACTGCTAACGAATCGCTAAAAGTCGCAATAAATGCGTAATAATCTGAAAATTCAGAGAGATAATAAGTGAACTAGTCTCACAATTTTTTTTACTGTGAACTGAGAGCAGCTACTGCCTCATGTAACTATGTTACTGTATTCTGCTTAAAATGTACACCTAGGAAAGCGTTTAATAAAAGCATAAATAACCTACATCCTGAGTCGTGATATATGCAGTCAGTCCATTGCGCGAATAGTTTGCTGCTTTGTCTTGCGCTACAGCTCATCCCTCTTTCCAGATATTCTGAGCTGTGTATCTTGTTGAGTGTCTTATACTAAGTACAAGGTTTAGAGTGGCTATTGAAAGTAAATACTCGCTAGTCATATGGCCTTTGCGGTTCGGGAACTATTTTACCTTAGTGGCAGTCCATCTGGACATGAGAGGGGTTGTCGGTTTTGTCTACGGTATAGAAGGTGCAGCGAAACTTATCACCTACCCAAAAAGCTGTTTCTTTTCAGAAACAGGGTACAAACTAATCGTTCAGTACTTTTAGTGTGTGAATAGTATAGATGTCTGTTATGAGCACATATCATAGCAGTAAGGAGTAGTACAGGTGTCCGTAGACAATGTGGTCCAGGATGTACAGTTAACTGCACATAGCAAAGTCGGTACATTCTGAGGGTGTTAGGTGATAGAAAAAACAATATATCTGAAAATGATACAGGACATGCCTGAAGGAGAGAGTGGATCTAATCACAGTGGAACGTTCGATATAATTAAATAAAAGAAAAGAATATTGGTTTGATTAGTTACAGTACTTCAAATCACTTTAGGATAAATGAGACATAGACGAGTACAGATAAGGCGTAACGAGGATGCAGCCTGATTGTACTTCATGCTCTGCCTCTGCTGTCTTCACTGCGCCTACCAACGGCGAGCTGTTTGTAACCACCTCGAAAGGTTGCGGAGAATGCGCTTCAGGATGTGACTGACCAGATCAGTAGCAACCATGTTAAAGTTAATTCCGAGATTAATAAGTTAAGTACTAGTGTATAAGACTGAATAACTAAGGCACACAGATAAGTAGTAGACAATGTGAAAAATGCTAACCTTTGAATATCTGAAGGCAGTTTTAACCAGAATAAAATCAGCACTAACCGAAAACCTGATGGTGGTAATCAAAGTTGTGAGTCTTCCACTCCATGTAGTGGTACAGATAGTGTGCTGATAGTGGATCAAAGGAAATCTGAGAAGGATCATTGGGATTTTCACGCACCTTTATTAAAAGTAAGTCTCATGTGTAGTGAGTATGTTCGTGTAGTGGAACTAAAACTGGTAATGAGAGACAGTAGTAACCATTTTCTTACATTCGACCGTATTGATTGTGTGCATCTATTAATTTTTCTTGAAGCGTCTACAGGGGTTCTTCCAGAGTCATGGGGTAATAATAGAAGTGTGATAATAAATTTAAATGTGTTTTCAACTGTTCATCACTTTATTAAAGCTTTTAAAGCAAAGTATTCGTCATAGAGTATCCAACACAAACTAAGACTAGAGTAGTTTGGCCTACATAAATACAACGAGAGCTGGGGAGGAAAGCGCAATTTTATGAACTACCGTTCAAATGAAGTAAACGAGTTGGATCTCATCGAAGAACTTGTTACTCGACTACCAGATGGTGTTTGAGAATGAGTGGTAAAGGAGTGAGGGACTGAGGTCCGACGCCTCTTGGAAATATTAGATCAGTTACATTGTTTAAACTGATGTAAAGAGGAAGCGGTACAGGGGAGCTTAACTGGGTGTCTGTAAAGTATATATTTCAGTCTGGTTGGTTTCATGACCGGCCACTGCCAGGTTATACTCGCTGTGGAATTGTGGAATTACGTGACTTTTCTATTTAACAGGCGAAATTACCAGCTTAAAGTTCTACCATTTGGATTGAATTGTGTGTATCAGAGTTCATTCAATTATTAGACCTCCCCTTAGGAGATTAATTATTAAGTAAAGTATTTCTATATGTTGATGATGTAGTGTATAGAACATGGAAGAAACACACAGAAATGTTATTTAAAAGTTGAAGATCTTAGGGAATTTTTGGGAAACATTGTAAGTCAGGAAATTGTTGGCAATTAAATGTTGTCCTTTTCCTAAAAGTAGGTAACAGCTGACAGCTTTTCTAGGTTTTACAGAAGGAATATTCCTTGTCATATAATGAACTGTGTGCACCTTAATATGTTGTTATAAATGACTACACCTTGTAGAGGGGATGAGAGTTGACAACAAGAAGCTGATGCTTTCGTACGAGAACTTAGTGATCCTATATTTTTAGGGCATCCACGTATGACCAAAGTGTTTTGTGTGGTTGCTGATGCGTAAGGATTTGGTTTGGGTTGTCAGGCAATCAAGAAAACGGTAACTGATGGAAGAAAAGTGACTTTAGCACTTGCAGTCGTATGTTAATCAGCTGTGAGTGGAGTTACTCAGTTACTGAAAAGGATCCTTTAGCAGTAACAACGTCTATAAAAAAGATTAGGTATATGTCCTATGGGACAAAGATTGGATTTCATACTGTATAAAGACCATTAATATTTTTAAAGAGAACAAAGCTTTTGCACAGTCGTTTGATGCGATGGCTTTGTTTTTCATCAGGAGTATGAGTTAGAAATACGATATTTTACGCCGGTCTGTGGAATGGTAAGCGAATGGAGCTGTGAACTGAGGAAGGAGATCAGTTTCCAAAGCTCGTCATTAAGAATATGAGCAAGAGTTAGACACATTGCAAAAAAAGTCTTAGTAGCGAACAAAAGAAGGATAAGTATCTTAGAAAAATCAAGGAAGGTTGAAAAGGAGGGAAACCAATGAAGGGGAAGTGGATTTTCTGAAATGACGTTTTATTCGTTAGCAACTTACCACAACCTTTTAGAGGAAGAGTCGCAGTGCCAACTTAATTTGTAACAGAGTTTATGGGTATTTTGGTACAAACAAGTGTATAGCACCCTTACATAAGTATTATTTTGCATGCAAAGGTTAAGAGTAGAATAGCTACGAAGGAGTAGAGAACTTGTGAGGTGTGCCAGTAAACGAAGATTAAGAATCAGAAAGATACAGTGCAGCCTGTTGCAGTAGTACCCAAGGGTTTGTGTGAGATATTTCAGCAGTTGATATTCTAGGACTATTGTCAAGATAGGTTGGTGCAGAGATTTTTGCTGTGCATGTATTGGAGGTTTAGTCAAAATTTGTGAAATCGTGCCAAGTGAAGGAGGCGACCAGTAATACAGCTATGCATATCCTGGAGAGACGTATTTCCCTATCGTAAGGACACCATCGCGACTCTTGTCACACAATGAATTGCAATTTGTGTCTTATGAATTTCAAGATATCTTGAAACAGAACAAAGTACAAGAGTTGTTAATAGCCAAACGTCACCCAAATCGAATCCTTGAGCGAGCATTATCCGCTTAATTGGGAGGCCTGGACATAGTTGTTGTGCGAAGAGGCATTTGACTTGGCCTAAGTGTATTCGAGAATTTGAGAGGGTACTGAAAGATAAACTCCCTGCTACTATTGTAGTGGTGCCTAGAGAGGTAACAGAAGGCAAGATACAAATGTATCGTCTTTCTGACTAGATTAAGTATCCACCTGTAATACCTAGCTTTCGATATAAAGTAATTAAGCGTGTAGATACCAATTTAAAGAAGAGTGCTGAAATCAGACAAAGAAGATTTGGAAGAGAAGGGAAAGTAAACGCTAACAGGATAGGAGATTTAGTGCTATGAAAAAGATATTATAAAAGCAACAAATCAAATAACAATATGAAAAAGTGTTTCTACCTGTTTGAATTACCATTTATTGTTAAAAGTATTCCTCATGCTACGGCAGTAGTGATGAAAGAAGTTAATAATGATAAGGAAGTAGGGAAACGTAATACTCACCATATTAAGAAGTACTTGGTGCCTAATGTTGCTGAATGTAATGGTGAACATAATTTTGTGAGAAAGACGGTGTAGAGAAGGACTTGTACCTTACGTTGTGGTAAGAATCTACGTATGAATGTGGGTGGAGTAGAAAGTTTATCAACAGAACTGAATTTATATTGCTGAATCAAGTAGCGAAGAACATAATTCTAACAGCGGTAAGATTATTACGATATGATGAGAACATCTAACCTGTAGATGTATATATTAAGAAGTGGGAATGAACGAAAGCTAAAGAAAGAAAAGAAGATGAACTAAAGAAAATCTGTCAGAAGGCAGACAGCCTCAGGGTCATCAGAAGTATTAAGAAAGAGTGAAGTTTGTGGGAAATGTAAACTAGTGGTTATGGTAGAGTACAGCGTGTTGTTCGATATGTTGTAAAATTATTGTAGTTAGAGGACTGGGAGTTTGAACGGGCCTCACGACACTTTTGGCAGGGCAGTTTTTGCTCGGGCGACAAGGAATTTCTTCATGTCGGCAACCGTAGTTGCTATGAGTCGCTGCTCAACCCCACTGCCAAGCAAATGCAAATTTTATGGTGTTGTACGAATGTAGTGCTGTTCCTTTAGTCGAGTAAATGGTTCTACGTCGGTTTGGATCGTAATAAGGGCTGCCTTCAAATCCGAGATCCCGAGGCGGAAATTAGAGCACAAGCAAAGGCAGAAGGTCTATGCTAGACGCATGTATAGCTACAGCTGTTTGAGGTTCGTAAATTAAAGAAAAGTCGTTAAAACGCTACCAAAGAAAATAATTGTAGCGCCAGAGACAGGCATACAAAAGCGTTTGGTAACTAGCCTCTGGTGCTGTGAATTACTACTTCGAGGTTAAGAACGACATTACAGTCGGGAATTTGAACGTAAAAGTCCTTGGCTCCCAAGCTAAAACAACTGTATGAGGGCAGGTTGTCCGTTTATCCGTTCACTGGTTTACTGTTGAGAGAAACACGTTGATTGCCAATTCGTTACTAAACTGAAGATTGTAGGCGGATTAGATGACTGGTCTAGTGGAGACACAAAAGGTGATCCACGACTGTTTTATGGATGGAATTGTTGGAAGTTTCTTACGTGGAAGCTATCGAAATGCTGTACAGAATTAATGGAAAGCTTTTTTTTCTGGGGGGGGGGGGGGGGGGGGGAAATTGTCAGCCCTAATCAGTTTTAGAAGACGAAAGAACAGTGATTGATGATACCTCGACTAAGAGGTGTTTTATTTGTTTAAACGGGATTCTGTATGGAGAAGTAAGAGTACACTCGTCAGAATCCTTCGTCAAGCAACACGCAGTTTCCTCGCTTTAGATTAGTAAAGCTATGGCTATTTATTGAAAATAAAACAGACCCTTGTTCTAAACTAGAAATTTGGAAATTTAGATCCCTACCTACTCACACGTTAACCCTAGAATGAACCCATTAAAGTCTGGAACCTCACAATATGCCAGTGTAGTATTATTGTGAAATGTTACTGTGTAGCTAAGGAAGAAAGAGTTATTACAAAATATAGCTAAGATTCTTTCTGTAACAACACAAAACAGAGGTTTTTTAATTTTTCTCGAAATCTGGATAATAACAATCACCGCAACTAATTATATTCATGAACGTCAGCAAGGTGATAGTTAAGTTATTTGGTACTGTCGTTCGGAATAGAGTTCTAAAAGATTATTTTATCGTAGAGTCACGACTACTGAAACACCAACTATCAATACTGAAAGTAGATGCCTTAGATATCATAAATAATCTGAAGTAAGAACCACAAGAAAGTAGTATTAATATTTTTGAAAGAAAGAAACAACAGGAAACATACATTTTTAGTTATCTTATATATGTGAGGAGAACGTCCGTAGCAGTAATCACTGAGGTTGTCGCTGGTATTCTTGGATACAAGGAACACCTCTACTCTAAGATTGCGTATTTATTTCATTCAAAGAAATAAATTGAATTTAAACACAGAAAAATATTAAAGATATTCTTGTGAGAGGAGGGGTAACCAACAACTTCAAGGTTATTATTTCTGCGTACGACTCATAAGGCAGCGAAAGTAGTTGTTCCATTTAATTATTAATAAAATTCCAGCTGTAGCAAACACTACTGTAGTGTCTTCACGAAAACTCTGATTATCTGTTGAAATAAACTACGAGAATAGTTCAGCGGAAAGATACGTTAAGACATTAGTGGATGAAAAATATTTATTTTTCAAAATAGCTCTGAGCACTATGGGACTCAACTGCTGTGGTTATTAGTCCCCTAGAACTTAGAACTACTTAAACCTAACAAACCTAAGGACATCACACACATCCATGCCCGAGGCAGGACTCGAAACTGCGACCGTAGCAAAATATTTATTTTTCTGTAGTATACGACACCTGCTGGATACGGAGATCCTATTGCCCTTTTATGAGCGTATAAAACAAATGTGCTTTTGGTTTCAATACCTGAGGACACAGAAGCGCTATCAGCGTAAAACCCATGTATCTAAAATAATTTTTAACTATTAAAAGTGGTTGTTGAAGTATCGTCGAGTGATTAGATTCTGGCATTAAATGAGAAATAGTATTTCTCAATTACTTTTTTTTACTTCCGAGTGGAAAAAACAGCACACATGAAGTGAAGTGCGTATTGGAATGGTTCATAGAAGAAAGACGGCTAATGAGTCGTTATAATTATACTAAATTTGTAGTAATCATTAAATTCAGAGAGATGATAAATAAACTACATATGGAATTTTTTTTCTGTGAAGAAACATAAGCTACTGGCTCGTAGGAATACACTGTTGTATTCTGTAAAACGTACTCTTGGGTGAGAGCTTAATAGAAGCATAGATAACCGACATGCTGAATCGCAACTACAGGAATATTCTTGTCACTGTGTTTTGAGCTCGTGTTAATCCCTGTTTCCTGGTATTCCGCGTTGTGTGTGCTGCTGAGTGTGATAGACTACTGCGAAACAATTATCTGGGACTAAAAGAATAGCTGTGGTAAAGCGCTCGTGCTCTACTAAATAAAAAAGCTTAGAGTGATCGTTAGGAATAAACACTCTATAATCACACGGCCACTGGTGTTCGGAAACGCATTTACTATAGTGGACCAAAAAGGGGGTTGTTTCCTTTGCCTGTGGTCTAACAGATTTACCGAGACCTAATAGCCATCTAACAGGGTATTCCTTTTTCGAAACAGTTTGCAAAATGATCGATCAGTAACGAGAGTGAGAGGATAGTAATGTTGCCCACTATCACATCAAATCACCCTGGTAAGGCACAGAGGGAAGGCGTGCTTTCATCGACGCCTTTATGACACTCCCTGAGGCCATTTTGTGTCGATTCTCAGAGTAGGGACGTCTGAAATATTTTCCCGGCCACACGCAAGGAAACCGCGTGATTTCAGTTTTGCTTGTCGTGGTTATGACGTCCATCGCAGATGCATCGATAGACGGGGTGAAATTTGGGTAAGAGGAGGGTGTGTCACCCTCCCCATCGTGTGGCGAGTCCACGGTAGCACGGGGCAGAACTGTGGTGACTCTCTGGTGCCAACGTGACGTCATTAATACAACGTCCAGCTCACTGGAACGTCTGAGCTGTGGCCTTCTTTCAGCGCTTGTCAACACTTTGCTGTTTCAAAATGGTTCAAATACCTCTAAGCCCTATGCGACTTAACATCTGAGATCATCAGTGCCCTAGACGTAGAACTACTTAAACCTAACTAACCTAAGGAAATCACACACATCCATGCCCGAAGCAGGATTCGAGCCTGCGACCGCAGGAGCAGTGCGGCTGCAGACTGAAGCACACATAACCGCTCTGCCATAGCGGCTGACTGACAAACTTTCATTGCGGTAAAGTTTTACTAACGAATAATGGTTCTGCAATAAATCTGATATTAGTCGAATAAGCATTTATCGAAAAGAACTCAAATCATTGTCTCGCAATACCAAGGATAGATAGGACCGGATTCACTCTATGTCCACCATTTGGAAATATTAGTATCTAGTCATTTACACTAAACTTTAAAATTTTGAAAAAAATCTTTAACGTTTTTAACGATTTATGCTAAGAGACAGTCTCAAGTTGCGGTCTCTACTGAAGTAACATTATGTCTTCAAAAACTATGCTGTTGATATAGGACAAAAATAAATAACGAATTTTAAATTTTTTTCATTGTGTTTTAGGATTTGCATTAAGTACAAACCACGCCCACCCTTGATAATGTTCGCTATCAAAATGCATTGGTATTAATAAAGCTAAGTTTCTCAATACATGAGTATTGTCATTTGGTCTGTAGCCAGTTGCAAGCGAGCGTTGTGATCATGTAATTTTTTTTCCTTTTATTACCAAAGATATGTTTGTACGTTGTTAGAAATGCAGAAGTGAGTTCATTGTGTTGATCAGGCAGAGAAAGCGGCAAAAGAGATTTATTTAATCTATTGTAGAGCCATTCATAAATATTGTCAGAGAACCCAGATGTGATTACATGTTTTCGTTATCAGTTAGTATGAGAGGAGCATAGCAAGTTCATTGTCAAATCCTACCCTACACCATAGGTTTATATAGACGGGATAGAGACAGAAATAGAAAAGATAATACAGCAGCTTGTCATTGAACCTACTGTTAGTTCTTACAATAATCCGTTGTCAGATGTCCCAAAGAAAAGAGTCAGACTTCTATCGTCCGCTGACATGATATATGTTATTAGCAGATTGGGTTGCATCTGCCTTGTCCAAAATATACGTCATCTTTATGTGATGCTTCTCGTAATCGATCTGACAAATTGCCGTCCGGACTTATTGTGAGTTCGGCTACATTTATTGGAGGTTAGAAGGATTTAATAAAGAGTGCAACAACGTATCTTTATTATATCTTGAAAGCAGAAAAACACCTGGGACTGCCACATTGATCTACAGCATTTAATTTAACCTCTACCACCTGACAATGCGTCTTTAAGTTTGATAGTCGTCTTTCACTCATATGTGCAGCGTCATAGCACAGTTCAGTGTGTGATATTCGGTGCACAGCGCTCACTTGAAACATCTATGTTGAGAAGTAACTGATTTAGTGTAATTATTCCAACCAAGCTTCTATGGTCTAAATTTTCTGTTTTAAATGGTTAATGTTACACTGTGGCGACAGGGATCTTGCTAAAACTGACTGAAGTTAAACTGGTTGGAAACGCGTCATAATAACCGAAAAAATGTGCGGTCTGATCTGTCAGTTCTTGTTTGGCCAAATTGTTGTAAACGCTTTATGAACTTGAATACTTTAGCTACTTCATGTCTTTGCGCACATACGGCTAAAAATGCCCTGTGGAGTTGGGGTGCGTAGGTGCAAACTGAATTCAGTGGTGTGAAACAAGTTCTTCTTGACGCTCCTCTCCTAACATAGCTTGATTTCAGTAAAGATTTTTCACTCTCTTTGAACTGGCCTTACTGCAGAGCTATTTGAATTTGATGATTTTATGTGTCATCTAAATATTGCTTTGCGAGATGAATGCTCACAATATGTGAATGTTACTATTCAATTATTGAGCTGGAAGATTGTGTCAGAAGAGGCTTAGTCAATTTCATTGTTATCTGTTCTATTAAGTGGCCAAAGTATCCATACACAACAGAGCATTATAATTTTTGATGAGTTAAATCAGGTGGGTCCTATAACTGATTTGATTTCAGTGTTGCTAAAATTCTTGTAAAAAGAAAACATTATTGCCAAAGTTGTCTGGAGTTACTCTCAAGGGCCTAATAATGAAACTAAGAGCAATCATAATCAGAATAGGTTAGTTTTCTTTTATTTGTAGATATTTTTTTTTGATGGTCACTTGCCAGTATTTGTAAGGCATGGGACAATGATCCTCCCTGGAAGGAAGTGAAATTGAAGTGGATAGATCACTTCACTACAGTGATTTGGCAATACTAGATTGTTGAAATTGACATTTTTAATGATAAAGGATATCGGTGATTTGCATGGGTTTGATTTTATACCATCTTTGTAATGTATGCTTCTTTGTAAAAATAGGGAACAGAATCTGTAAGCCAGAGCTTCTGGCAATCTTGTTAGAGAGGTAAAGCTGCTACCAGTATCTCATCATGGTCCAATGTTTCCTGTCATTCCTTCACAGCTAAAGAACGTCTCTGTGGTCGATCTATTTGGTCCACTGCCAAGGAATACTAAGAATGTCTCATATCTCTTTATAGCGGAATAACTGAAGTAAAAGTATGTGTCATTGACACCACATAGGGAATCGACTCGTATGTCTGCCATATGAGTTTTAGTTAAACATTTTATAAAGCAGTTTGACATGTTCAAAAAGCCATTTCGGAGAGCAGGCTACATTTGTAGTCACAAATATGAAAGTGAACATTGTAAGGATGGAAAATTAGACTCGTTTTAATGTTATCGTATAACCTGTCTTCATACTCATTGATACAGGTTATGGAAGCCTTTGAGTAATTACTAGCCACAAACTTTTTGTTAAATAATAGTGTAGCTTACAGTACCGCCGTTGTTATCGATCCTTGTATAGACCCTCATATCGTACAGGCTTTTGTTTGTTTGGCTTAGAAGAGCACAATATCAGTTAGACTTCCAGCGTGAGAGTACCTGGAGTCCCTGCTGGTAGTAAGTCGAGAACACTGTTTGATTGTTACACATTTTTACGAGCTTGAAACGGGTCTGACTTCAGTAATGGTAAGGAAGCGAGTTGAGCTGGTGACCCTTCGCTCACAGCTCCAGGCGTTGTTGGCTTATGTCAGAGAGCTTGAGGTTGCTGCCAGGGGCCATCACTGTGGGGGCCCAGACACTGGGAATCGAGAGACATCGAGCATGTCCCACGTGTGCCATGATCTGTCCACTGGTGTGGGTTCACAAGTACTGCCTGCACTGAGGTTGACCCCATCACACGTCGTCCAGTGGGAGATAATTTCAAAGTCTGGCAGGCAGCGAAATACTTTCCGAGGGGCCGATCATAGGGCCTCCTCAGTTCGTTCGACGGACTGGGTTTGGGCGTTATATGTGGCTGACAAAGTCTCTGAGCCGGATGCAGTCGTCGATCCTGTTCCAGAGGAAGCTTTTCGGCCCTCAAGATTTGGGCCTTCACAGAGGGTGGGTTTGCTGGTAGTTGGGAGCTCCGAAGTTAAACGCATAATGGTGTTCCTTAGGAATATGGCTGGCACAGGGGGAAGAAGCCAAAGTGCACTCTGTGTGCAGTGCGGGGGAGAATTCCAAATGTGGAAAGCGTGCTTCATGATGTCTTGAAGAATGCAGGGTGCAGCCAACTGCAGGTGGTGGCCCATATCTGTACCAATGACGAGTGTCGCTTTGGATTGGAGGAGTTTCCCTTTGGTTTTGGGCATTTAGCGGAAATGGTAAAGACTGCTAGCCTTGCTTGGAGATTAAGGTGGAGCTCACAACCTACTGCATCGTCGATACAACCGGCTGTGGTCCTTTGGTGTAGAGCCGAGTGGAGGGTCTGAATTAGAGGCTGAGGCGGTTCTGTGACCATATGGGATGGAGGTACCATGACTTTCGCCATAGGGGGTGGGTTTCCGGGTTCTGCTTGATAGGTCAGGAGTCCACTAAACGCAGGAAGCTGCTACATGTGAAACGGGTGCTGTGTGGAAGGGACTGGGTGGTTTTTTAGGTTAGAGGGTCTCATGAAACCACAGAAAGGGCGTCCGTCTAAAAGGGAGCAGGTAAAACGCAGTAAGGTAGTTGTAGAAAAGACTGGTATTGTAGCTGTGAATTGTCGTAGCTATGTTGGGAAAGAACCAGAACTCCAAGCCCTGACAGAAAGCGCTGAAGCTCAAATAGTTATAGGTTCCGAAAGCTGGCTAAGGCCGGAAATAAGTTCAGCCAAATTTGTTTCAAACGACCTAACAGTGTTCAGAAAGGATAGATTAAATACAGTTGGTGGAGGAGTAATTATTGACGTCAGAAGTAGTTTACCTTGTATCGAAACTGAAGTAGGTAGTTCCTGAGAAATAGTATGGATAGACGTTATACTTGACAATCGGGCTAAACTATTAAGTGGATCGTTTTATTGACCCTCCCCCCCTCCCCGCTCGACACAGAAAATAGAGTTGCTGAATAGTTCAAAGAAGACTTGAGTCTCATTTCAAACAGGTACACCAATCATACAATTCTAGATGGTGGTGACTTCAATCTACCCTCGACATGCTGGAAAAATTATACGTTTAAAGTCACCGGCAGGCATAAAACGTCATCCGAAATAGCACTCAATGCTTTATCACAAAGTTATTTTGAACAATTAATACATGATTCCACTCGAGGCGTAAATGGTTGCGAAAGCATATTTGACGTCTTAGCAACAAATAATCGTGGACAAATAATTAGTACTGTGACAAATACAGGGATTAGCGACCACAAGGTATTTGCTGCTAGGCTAAATACCGTAACACCTTCAACCATAAAAGAGAAACGCAAAGTACATCTATTTAAAAAAGCTGATAAAAGTTCTCTTAACCCTTTGTAAGAGACTGTCTCCCCTCCCGTTCTGATCATGCAAAGGGTAGAAAAGTTGTGGAATGGTATCAAAGAGATAGCATCGACAGCAATTGAGAGACATATACCACATAAATTAACAAGTGATGGATCTGATCCCCAATGGTACACAAGACGGGTGAGATCGCTATTGCAGAAGCAACGAAAAAGGCATGCCAAATATAAAAGAACGCGAAATCCCCAAGACTGGAAAAAATTTGCAAAAGTTCCAAAGACAGTGCGTACTTCAATGCGAGATGCTTATAATATTAGGCACAAAGAAACTCTGTCTCGGAATCTGGCAAAGGCCCAAAGACATTCAGTCATAAATAAAGCACACCAGAGGCAAGACGCAATCAATATCTTCAGTGCGCAATAACAACGGTGAAGTCACTGATGACAGTGCCACCAAAGGGGAGTTATTAAACACTGTTTCCCGAAACTCCTTCACCAAAGAACACGAAGTAAATATTCCTGAATGCCGACTAGGAACAACTACCAAGATTAGAAACACAGAAGTAGATATCCTCGGTGTTGCAAATACAAGATGAGAAACACAGAAGTAGATATCCTCGGTGTTGCAAATAGCTAAAATCACTTAATAAAGGCAAGGCCTCCGGTCCAAATTGTATACCAGTCAGGTTCCTCTCAGAGTATGCTGATAAAATAGCTCCATATTTAGAAATTATATACAACCACTCGCTCACAAAAGATCCGCACCTAAAGACAGGAAAATTGCTTCAGTCACACCAACACCCAAAAAGGAAAATAGGAGTAATCCGCTGAATTACAGGCCCATATCATTAACGTCGATTTGCAGTAGGGTTTTGGAATACATACAGTGTTCGACCATTCTGAAATATCTCGAAGAAAACGGTTTATTGGCACATAGTCATCACTGATGCAGAAAATATCATTCTTGTGAAACACAATTAGCTCTTTATACCCATGAAGTAATGAGTGCTATCGACAGGGGATTACTGAACAGCTGTGTGATATCTGGCCAACCATCATTTCCGTACGGCAGTAAGAAAATAGTTGTTCACTATTATAACTATGCGCTCTGGAAATATCACTAACTTCTATGACCTTTAACTGGGATCTGGAACATAGTTACCAACTTCTTGCTTACCTGTAGTGGTAGCTCATTAACTTATAGAGAACAAGAACTGTTAGCAAATTTGGTAATATCCAGGGAAAATATAAACGTCTGATGGATGTATCGATAGTGGAACGAATACCTTCGAGTTACTCTGTTTGTACCACGGTCTAAACTAAGCTGATGCACAGAACAGTAGCTGATGGGAATTACTATACGTGTGAAATGCCATTACGGCAGCTCCCGTCATCCGCCATCCTAACGGCAGCCGATTTATGCCAACAGTAGTGAGATCACACGAAAACGTAGTACACACTTCTTTAAACAGGTGGTGCATAGTCCCAGAGTTATTTCCATGGTCTGTAGAACACCGTCTAGATGGTCTGCCCCTCCCATTTGTGGCCAGATCTCAGATCACGTGAAAGCACTACATGATATTCAGTAAACAAATGGCGTGATGCACGATTGGCAGTTATTAAAATAACTGCTAGTGTCAGAGGAGTGGGTATGACAATAACTGTTACTTCCCAGTAGCCGGTTATTTCTATTAGTTAATATTTTTTTTGCCGCTTCTGTATGTGAGTCACACAATTGAATGGTGGTGCTGTTGTACCTATGTACAATTTATTAACAAATTGTCCTATCTATGTCACAATTACGTCAGGGAAATGAATGTGTTAGCTACACAGAAAACAACATTGAAGCTGTGTGCCACATTTAGTAGTAAAATTCCAAATGAAATGCTTGTCTATGTAGTCATGTCTGGTATGGAAAACTTGCTGAGCATAGGATTCTGAGTGAAAGTTTTAAGCTTATTTATCCATGTATTTAAGGAGGTCTTCCTTGACTGAATTAGCTGCAGATCTCTCTTGTTAATTTTCCCTGTCTTCACAAAAGTACGTTCATAATTTTTACCCAGTGTGTGTCCAATCTACATCTACATCTACATCTACATGACTACTCTGCAATTCACATTTAAGTGCTTGGCAGAGGGTTCATCGAACCACAATCATACTATTTCTCTACTATTCCACACCCGAACAGCGAGCGGAAAAAACGAACGCCTAAACCTTTCTGTTCGAGCTCTGATTTCTCTTATTTTATTTTGATGATCATTCCTACCTATGTAGGGTGGGCTCAACAAAATATTTTCGCATTCGGAAGAGAAAGTTGGTGACTGAAATTTCGTAAAAAGGTATCGCCGCGACGAAAAACGTCTATGCTGTAATGACTTCCATCCCATCTCGTGTATCATATCTGCCACACTCTCTCCCCTATAACGTGATAATACAAAACGAGCTGCCCTTTTTCTTGCACCCTTTCGATGTCTTCCGTCAATCCCACCTGGTAAGGATCCACACCGAGCAGCAATATTCTAACAGAGGACGAACGAGTGTAGTGTAAGCTGTCTCTTTAGTGGACTTGTTGCATCTTCTAAGTGTCCTGCCAATGAAACGCAACCTTTGGCTCGCCTTCCCGACATTATTATCTATGTGGTCCTTCCAACTGAAGTTGTTCCTAATTTTAACACCCAGGTACCCAGGTACACAGCCTACCTACTTACTACTATCGCATCAATCACACAAGCTTTTCTCAGAACAGACGAAACGAAAGAAACAAAAATCAGGTGAACCAGGAAGGCAAGAGAAGATTTGGAAAAGGTTACTTTTCCACTGTACACAAGTTTGCAGTAATAAGAGCACCATAGGACAACTAGAGCTGTATATTCCTGAAGGGCAAAAAGTCTTTTATCTGGAATTGACTCAGCGGCCTCTGTGGACATTCCTGGACATGATTCATAGAAAAATCTGTTGTTTACAACAAGCTTTCCGTAGATTTTTGTCAATGTCATTTTTTAAAAAATAAACAATTGGTGTGAAGCTATCCTAGAAGTAATATTGTATTAGCTTATATTTGATACTGTAGTGGAACAGTATACTCAGTCTGGTCTTGAGGACTGTGCAGAATGACACAAGGTGGGGAGGTGAGGACGCTGATGCTGTAGAGGAGACGAGGGGCTGGCGCCCAGCCAGCTGGTGGCGGCTATTGTCAGGGTCACCCAGCTGGTGCAGGCAGACCACCATTGCCGGTGAGTCAGAGGCATTCCTGTGCACTATGGGAGCTCTCAAGACAAGGGATGGCGGTTATCGCTGAAACAACTGGTTTTCAGTTACACCAATTCTTTTTGTGTGCAGTTTAACCTGAGTATGAAAACCGCTCAAAATAACAGGCTTCTGAAATAATCGATCTTCAGTTTTTTTGTTATTGTTACTGCCGGGAATAAATGTAGACGTCAAACACAGGCCGAAAATTTCTAATCGAGGTGAAGGACTAGCCAAATATGATCGATATTGGGGTTGAGGCTGCCACACATATTGGTCGCATTGCCACCGGCAAAGATTGTGAAGGTGTGGCGGACATTCACAGCGACAGCAAAAGCGAAAGTAAGAAAGCATCTTCACTTTTGGATGATGTTAATTTTTCAACCTGAAGCGATCTCCAAATTAAGGGCATGTACATCATTGCTACAGCACTTCGTGAAGCATTTCCTTTCCACAGGTGGTGGCATACTACACGTACACACAGGCCATCTAATAGGCCCTGCCACATGGCAACATGTGCGTTATTTTCTCTGCAATGCTGCAACTATTTTGTCCACGAAAGCTCTGATTATCTATGGAAATAAACTACGGGAATAATTAAGCGGAACGTTTTCGTTAACACATTGGTGGATTAAAATATATTTATTTTTCTGTAACATAGTACACCCACTGAATATGGAGATCCTATTACCCTTTTATGAGCGTATAAAACTAATGGACTTCTGCTTTCACCACCTGAGGACGCTGCAGAACCATCAGCATAAAACCATTTACCTACAATAATTTGGAACTATTAAAAGTGGCTGTTGAAGTATCCTCGAGTGATTAAACTGTAGTATTACTGAGAAATAGTAATTCTCTATTTCTATTTTCTTCCGAGTGGAAAGAATAGCATACTTGAAGTGAAGTGCGTATTGGAATGTTTCACAAAAGGAAGACGGCTAACGAGTCGTTAAATTTATACTAAATTTGTAGTAATCATTAAGTTCAGAGAGATGATAAATATACTACATATGAATTTTTTCTGTGAATAAACGGCAGCTACTGGCTCGTAGGATTACGCCGTTGTATTCCGAAAACCGTATTCTTGGGACAGAGCTTAATATTAGCATAAATAACCTACATCCTGAATCGTGATATATATAGAAAGTTTACTGCAGGAATATTCTGTCACTGTGTCTTGAACTCGTGCTAATCCCTGTTTCATGATATTCCGCGCTGTGTGTGCTGTTGAGTGTGATAGACTACTGCGAAACAATTATCTGGGGCTAAAAGAATAGCTAAGGTAATACTCTCGTCCTATACTGAATAAGAAAGCTTTGAGTGATTGTCGGGAGTAAATACTCTATAATCATGCGGCCAGTGGTGTTCGGAAACGCATTTACCTTAGTGGCCAGTCCGTCTGGACCAAAAGGTGGGTTGTCTCCTTTGCCTACGGTCTAACAGATTCGCCGAGACCTAATAGCCATCTAGCAGGGTATTTATTTTCCAAGGCAGTTTCCAAAATGATCCGTCAATAACTGCAGTGAGAAGATAGTAATGTTGCCCACTATCACATCAAATCACCCTGATAAGTACAGAACGAAGAGGTGGTTTTATCGACGCCTTTATGACACAACCTGAGGCCATTTTGTGTCGATTCTCAGAGTAGGGACATGTGAAATATTTTCCTTTCCACCGGTTAGGTAACCACGTGGTTGCAGCTCTGCATGTCGCGATTCTGACGCCCATCGCTGACGCATCAATAGACGGGGTGAAATTTGGGTAAGATGGGGTGTGTCAGCGTCACCATCGTGTGGCGCGTCCACGGTATCACGGGGCATAATTGTGGTGACCCTTTGGTGCCAACGTGACGTCATTAAAACAACTGAGAGCTCACTGGAACGTCTGAGCTGCCGCCTTCTTTCAGCGTGTGTCAACACTTTGCAGTTCAAGAATGGTTCAATTACATCTAAGCACTATGGGACATGACATCTGAGGTCATCAGTGCCCTAGACTTAGAACTACTTAAATCTAACTAACCTAAGGAAATCACACACATCCATGTCCGCTCTGAAGCACCTATAACCGCTCGGCCAAAGCGGCTGTCTGACGAACTTCAATTGCAGTAAAGTTATATTGACGAATAATGGTTCTGCAACAAAGCTGGTATTAATCGAATGTGCATTTAGCGGAAAGAACTCAAATCATTGTCTTAACGCTCGCAATTCCAAGGATAGATAGGGGCGAGGGCACTTTATGTCCACCATTTGGAAATTTTGTTATCTAGTCATTTACACTAAATTTTAAAATTTTGAAAAAAGTTTACTGTTTTTACGAATTATTCTTGCAGGTCCCATGTTTTAAATTTTCAGTTAAAGCTAACACAAAAATTTAAGCCTGAAGTGTAGAAATTACTTCCCTGATGAGTGTCGTATTCAGTATTTCCTGGTTCAGGACTTCACCTACACATCAACATCCCTTTACCTTGTAAGTTGTCAGTAAAATTCAAATTTCCATTTCTTAATTTTTTTTTCTTTGGACGTAAAGTACTCCGACGTCCGGTTGGTATTACACATTATTCTAGATGTGTTGTTGTTGGTAAGAGTATGCTAAAAGACATTGTAAGGTTGCGGTTTCTACTTACACATCATTATGTCTTCAAAAACTATGTTGTATATGAAAGATAAAAATAAATAACGAATTTTACATGGATGTGCATTAAGTACGCCCCACGCCCCACCCTTGATAATGCGCTGCATGTAAATGCAGTGGTAATGATAAAGCTAAGTTTCTAAATAAATAAGTATTGTCATTTGGTCGTTAATCAGTTGATAGTGTTAGAAATGCAGGAGTGAGTTCGTTGTGTTGAACTGGCAGAGAAAGGGGCGAAAGAGATTTATTTAATCTATTGCAGCGTCAGTCATAAATACTTTCAGAGTACCCAGATGTGATTACATGTTTTCCTTATCAGTTTGTATGAGAGGAGCATAGAAAGTTCATTGTTATATCGTACCCTACACCATAGGTTTATACAGACAGGACAGAGGCACAAATATAAAGGTATTACAGCAGCTTGTCATTGAACCTGCTGTTAGTTCGTACAATAATCAGTTGTCAGACGTCCGAAAGAAAAGAGTCGGAGTTCTATCGTCCACTGACACGATATATGTTATTGGCAGATGGGATTTCATCAGCCATGTCCAAAATATACGTCATCTTTACGTAATGCCTCTTGTCATCAGCTGACAAATTGCCGTTCGGGCTTATTCTGAGTTCGGCAACGTCCATTAGAGGGTAGAAAGATTTAAGAATGAGTGTAACAACGTATCTTTATTACATCTTGAAAGCAGAAAAACACCTGGTGCGGGCACATTTATCTACAGCATTTAATTTAATCTCTGCCCACTGACAATATTTAGCACATCAGAGCATTTAAGTAATAAAAAGTAATATAAAACTGAACCATGAGAAAATATATAGTCTCCATTTTGGAGTAAGGAAGAAGTAATAGAATTAACATCAAGAGATCCTACGGAGTAAAATATATGGGCATGGAACAGTTCTGCGTGGGATAAGCGAGATTACCGGTAAGAGTCAAAACGATGATGCAGGAGAGAGACATGAAAAAGAGAATCATCAGACAGATCGTTGGCCATAGGTGCCTTGATGGAGAAATGGATATTGAAGGTTAATTCTTGTAGGCACACCAGATGTAATGATGTGCTGAGCAAGAAGCCAGGGTGTTCATTGAGTAAGGTTTTCGCAGACTCAACCAAGTTAGGTTTTACCAGATGCGGACAGACGCTGTAAAGTGAGTTTTAGCAGACGTAGGGTTAGATGCTGCCATTTGAGAATGATTCTGTATGGATGTATGTGAGTCCAGCACGCTGAAGTTTTTTATGTTGTGATGACTTATTGTACCTGCAGGAATTGTTGATGTGACAGAAAACTGAACGAAGAGGATATCCATGTAATATATAATTCAAACATTGGAGAAAATAAACGAGGACATCCATATTAAAAGAAGTTGTGTTCACAAATGTTGAGTCTGCCCCTGAATATGGTAACAGACAAATAACACTGTGATGGGGTACAAAGGATAAAAAAGACATACAAAGAGCGACATGCAAAACACACAGGTAATCCAAAGATGTAAGAATTGAAATGAACTGGTATGGATAAGTTTTGTATGTGCTGAGAGTCAAATTATGCTTGTGATCTTTCTGGTGACTGATCTCCAATCTGAAGGAATGCCACAACGAGAAATGAAGGGATTTAAAGGGCTGAAGGACGCATGGCGAATTTTAGAGTCGAGATGATAAATGAAAAGAATGACGACCACAACGAACCAAATTGGGGGTAAAATTATAAGCATTTCTGTCGCCACAGTTGTTTGGAGGTTAAGTAATTTATGGAAAATGTGGGAATTAAGGAGAGGGCTTTAAATCATTGGCAGGTCTTTGGTATAGCATAATATGGGTCGCATCCAGAAAGTAACTTTCGGGATGTTTCCTTTAAAGTAGCCTTTTTTACACGGGAAAATTGCGCATGCGCAAGAGATGTATGTCGTGACAGTCAAATGCTGGCCAGACTGGTTGCGCCTGGTGCCAGTACTGAAGACGTGGAATTCTCACTTGATCCCGGAAACCAAGCAGCAGTCAACGCATTGGTATCACCGTGGATCTCCGGTGAAAACGAAATTCAAACAGTTTTTGTCGGTCAAGAAAGTGATGTGCAGGGTGTTCTGAGACGGGAAGGTCATTCTGCTCATTGACGTCCTACCCCATGGGTGAAGACTGTGTGCTGACCGTAACTTGTACGTATTGTTTGCAAAAGATGGTACAAATGGCTCTAAACACTATGGGACTTAACATCTGAGGTCATCAGTCCCCATATTTAGAACTACTTAAACCTAACTAACATATGGACATCACACACATCCATGCCCGAGGCAGGACTTGAACCTGCAACCGTAGCAGCAGCACGTTTCCGAACTGAAGCGCCTTGATCCGCTCGACCACAGCGGCCGGCCCAATTGTTTTCCTTGGCGAGGGAATTGCGAAAGGGTGTCTTTAGTAGCTCTGCTTTAGGAGCACTCTCATCGATAGTATGTCCATTGCTAGCGCCCTGAAAAGGCATTGATTGTCTTTTGCCACTATCATACTTCACATACGACCAGAATCTCTTTGGATTTTCTGACACGTTTCGAAACAAGGTTTCCTTGTGGAAACTACAAGCGTCCCGCATTCAAGTTCGTGCTAAATTTCTAATTTCTGTATAAAATCGCCTATATTGGGGATTTTGCGCTCGTTTCAAGTTTGTTATTTTCGTTGTTTCTGCAAATGTGTCCCGACCTGTTTTGAGTACCATGGGAGTGATCAGCTCCATCATTTGTTTATTTAGTATAAATGTATCAACTGCTGTCGACGCTATTTCTTTCTATTCAAGCTATATGTAGTCTACACTTACATTGTGTATATGGAAGAAGCAGAGATTGTCTCTGAGGAAGGCGTCAAGAGAACTGTTATCTGCTTTTTTCAATCGATGTATGTTTCATTTATTTTGGAGGTTTTGGGAATTAGAATATTCAGTGTCTCCAACGTAATCCCGAGCTCACAAGTACCTGTATCCTTTGAATGCTCGTTGTTAGCTGATTTGTTACTAAGAGGTCAAATGTGTTTTCACAACCGTTTACTATTCGAGTGGGCTCATGAACTAATTCCTCGAAATATCTTTCAGCGAATGAGTTTAGCACTTTTTCTGAAGATTTTTTTTATGCGGACCTCCGGATTTAAACATGTATTTTCCCAACATATTGAGAGTAAACTGAAGTCACCATCAATTATAATTGTATGAGTCGAGTACATATTTGAAATTAGACTCAAGTTTTCTTTGAACCTTACTGCAATTGCATATTCTGAGTTGGGATGTCGGTGAAAGGATCCAATTCTTATTTTATTATGGTTGCCAAGGATGACCTCTACGCTTACTAACTCACGGGAGCTGTTTACTTCAATTTCCCTGCAAGATAAATTACTTCCAACAGCAACAACCACGCCTCCACCAACTGTGTTTAGCCTATACTGTCTGAACACCGTTGGACTTACCTCCGGTTTTAGCCAGCTGTCAGTGCCTAAAATGATTTGAGCACCAGTGCTCCTAATATTGCCTGGAGCTCTGGTACTTTCCCAAAACCGCTACGTAATTTACAATAATAGTTATACCGGTAGTACCTTGATCTACATTCTTCCTGTGTTCAGCCTGCACCCTTTGAGACTGAAGCCCCTTTTCTGTTTCTCTTAGAGCCCCTAACCTGAAAATCAGCCCAATTCACACAACACAGCCCCAGCTACCTGTGTAGTTGCCTCCTGAATGTAATGGGAACCTGCCCAATTTAGTGAAACCCAGGCCTCGGAGACTTACACTACGTTTGGAAATTGTATGAATAATATTATATAGAAGAGCAGAATATTAATAGAAAACAGAATACATATTACGTGAGGTTGTTTGTTGAATTTCAATTAAATTATTAATTAACTTCATTTCATTAGTAATAATCTAGAGGTGACAGCAATATTTCTACATCTACGTAAATGCTCCGCAACCCACCATACGGTACCTGGCGTAGGGTACCTCGTACCACAACTAGGATCTTCTCTCCCTGTTCCACTCCCAAACAGAAAGAGGGAAAAATGACTGCCTATGTACATCTGTACGGGCCCTAATCTCTCTTATCTTACCTTTGTGGTCTTTCCGCGAAATATAAGTTGGCGATAGTAAAAATTACTGAAATCAGCCTGAAATGCTGGTTCTCTAAATTTCCTCAGTTGCGTTTCACGAAAAGAACGTCTCCTTTCCTCCAGAGACTCCCACCCCAGTACCTGAAGCTTTTCCGTAAAACTCGCGTGATGATCAAACCTACCAGTAACAAATCACATAAAGGTGATTAAATCTGCAAGTATTTTATAAGCACCAAATGTAATAATTTGGATATAATTAGATCTTTATGTAACTTGCCGAAAAGATAGAGCAGTAATCTGAATATGTTGAATATCAGTATAACATGATGTGAAAGTTAAGTAATGACTGAATATGATGAGAGTAGTTATTAAAATACTATAAGAAAGGATTGTGTATTTGTATGTATTTGTGCCTCTGTAACCTCATTGTAAACTTGTTCTGAGGCCGCAAATTACACGAGGGTTTCAGATCTGAAAATAAAAATGCAAATGGAAAATGGCACGTTGAATTGTATGGGCGCTGAACCTTGGGCAGGCATGAGACACACACACAACTAAACTGGATCAACAGGCCGTGTCTCTAGTTTGTGGCTGCAGTTACTGTACATCAGTTGGAGTCGCTACCAGAAGAGAGACCCATGAGCCAAAAGATTAAGCTGACTACAATTCGCTGGTCACTGTCCGCCGGCCTCAAAAAGCCACCGGGAGATCCCTGATCTGCTGTTGTTGCCAGAGGGAGTCTTGCCGCTTTGTCACCGCACAAATCAGCTAACGGCAGCAACGTCATTTACAGATGCAATGACTGCAAAGTCAGAAAACACTTAAAGTAGCCTGTTGACATATTACTGAATGTTTCACAGACCATGGGAGACTATATTTCATGTTGCACAGAAAATACAACTCTAATGTCACATGATTGAACTCAAACTGTTACTGTGCAAGATCAGGATTCTGAACACTTCCTTTGAATCAACACTGTTAGTAGCCCATAACATCAAATCCTATTGGACAGCGTCCTTCACTATTAAAAGACACAACTTAATTCAACGTCAAAAGACACTAATAAAAACATTCAATACCTGCAACTAAACATTTCAGTGCACTCAGGTGTGTTCTGGTCAAGGACTTGAATTTATTTAACCATATCTAGGTCACCTACGCTTTGAATAAAAGAGTTTCGATTAGTATAGGAGTATGTGCAACAGAGTAAGGAAAAACACAAGGCTGTGGATGATCAAGTATCGCAAAAAGATTGCCTTATGTCGAACGGAGCTCCATCTGCTACTTTAAAATGAACACTTCCAACGAATGATGATTATCTACCCTAACTGCGTCCTCTTCTACCTACACAAGTGATATTCTGCTTCTAGTGACGCATTAAATTTTTCTATGATGTGATGATTTTTCAGGAATGGTAATGTTTGTACTAATTTGTTAGTTGTAGTGTACTTTTAATTGGATAGTTGTGTTTCCTGGAGAAATGAATTGTGAATGGGTGTCATATAGAATGATGGTTTGACTGTCAGTTTGAATGAACAGTAGTTTTCGTGAATTACTGCTCGAGATTTTGTACAAATACCGTGTACACTCAATTTTGTGAAGTGTTTTATGAAGACTTATTTTTGCAGGTTTATGCACTTTGTACTCCCAGTTTCATCTCGTGATGAGTATATTTTTCTTATGTCTTATTGTGAAGTATTCAAGTTTGTCATGGTATTGGATGTTATAAGTTTTGTGAGAGTGGAAATGGAGTACATATTAAATTGTCTGAAGATTAAATGGAAATTAATTATTCTTTAAAATGATGGAATGAGTGTATGCTACAAACGATCAATATGTATGAATAGAGAATATGATTTCTTGTAAGATATTAGTTGTAAAGGAAATTTTCAAGATACATAAATGAGTATAATCTATGACAATAATGCAAAGTACGAATTCGGTACACCAGCAATACTGATGGTTGCATATCGTCAACAGTTTCAACAGTGCACATAATTCCAATGTCACACAGCACCAAAATGTCTTTGACGCACTGGTGCTTTAACAAGTTTTGGGCACAACTGCACTGGCACAAATTTAAAACCGGGACGAGTTGGTGATGTAATGGGACCTTTCTTCCAGAACCACTCACATATTGTATGCTCATTCTTAATGCAAGTCGCATTTGATTAGAATATTTAAGTTACACGTTAAGCAGCAGTACTAGTGATTGTCAGAAACTGTGTGTTATAACTTACTATTCCTTTACTCCTAGATCTAATTTGCATTTTGCTTATCTGGTAGAAGTGAGAAAACGTCGAAAGCTTTCTGAATGGTGAGTAATAACAAGGACAGCCAGGGCAGTAGATTCAACCGCCCCACAGAGCCAATTCGTGGAGGATTGGCGATAGAGAGCCGAGTGACAGTAGCCAAATGGACCACTGCCATCTCCTTGGTGTCGCCCTAGGACGTCCACGCACCTCTTGTACGGACACCGATAACATTTCCCATACAGTGAACTCTTGGGGAAAACATTTTACGACCTGAGAGTGGAGTGAGAGGGCTTCCTGTTAGTGGAAGATACCATCATTGTGCTGATAAAATAGAAAACTAGCAGTTTTTCCAGAAAATATTCAAAGTTACAGATAAGCTCCTGAAGATGTGTTGGCCATCTGCTGTCCTGGACCACTGAGAACTTGTGACAGCACTGAACATTTTGTTTCATCACTCAGTAAATATTTATGCAACACAAAATGCATCAGCAATGGCTAATGTGAATAAAATGTAAGTTAGAGACACTGGATGGTGAAGGCAAGAGTACCTCATTGGTCCCAGAGAGGAAAAGAGAGAGAGAGAGAGAGAGAGAGAGAGAGAGAGAGAGAGAGAGAGAAAGAGTGTGTGAGAGACGTGACTTTTCTATAAGGAATTGTAGAACGAAGATGCAAGTTACTCCTTAACCACCTAGAGGAAGGAGGCTAGTATCTTGTAAGGTGCACTTCTATCAGTCACCGCTCAGAAGATCCAGCTTCAAGTCAAACATTGTTTAATAACAGATGCAAAACCTGCTAGTGCAAGGTTTCCTTTTGATCAACAATCGATCAGAAATCAATGAATCATCGGGAGTCTCTGCCTTCCATGTTCATAACTGCTGTTAGCCTAACATGCTATCTTGACTGATGACTAGGGGAATTTGCATATTTTGGGCATATCTTTGCCTAGGCACTAACTAAATTCATTGGCTCCATCAATAATTGACCCTGCAGCAATCTCATCAGGTCCTGGAGCAGTGTCTCTAGCTGCACACAAACCTTACTCCATTTCCCACATGGAGAATGGATCATTGTAATCTTTCTCATTATGCAAGAAGAAACTGAACTTCCTCTCTGCGGTCTGATGGAACACCTCACAATCAGGAGCTTCTGTGGATGATGTAGTGGCAGTAAGGAAGTGTTGTGATAAAATCTGAGCCATGTCATCTGGCGTGGTCACTCAGAGCACATTACTTGACAAGTCCGTAAGGGGATGTGTACTACTACTCTTACCCGAAATCCATCTTATTGATTTCCAGACTTGCGCAGTAGAAGTGGACCGATTAATGAAAGTCGTTAATTTCCTCCAGGAAGCCCTCTTCCATTCTTTTATCACTTGCCTCGCATGTACTCTCGCAGATCCGCTGCACGTAGATTTACTGTAGTTGGACAATGTCTGAAATTCCACAGAGATGTTCGTCTGGCCCTGATTGCCAGTCGACAGTCGACATTCCACCATGGTAGAGGCCATCATCTGAGGTGGTTAGTAGAGTTGGAGATGAACTCTACTGCAGCCCGTTGCATCTCACAAGCGATATTGGCCACCGTCTTCTGTCCCCAGTCCTTTTGTTCAGAAACAGCCTGTCGATTTTACTTCAAGCCATTTGCCATTGGTATAACCCATCTGCATGGTCCCCTGTCAGCCACCATCCTAGTCGTGCAGATGGAGCCACACTGGGAAGTGGTCACTAGAATGTGAATCTGTAGCCACTTCCCTCTGAAATGAGTCTGCAATAGCCGGGGAACAAAAACGGAGGTCAGTGGATGAAAAAGACCCTGTAGCTACAGAAAAGTGTGTCATCTGACTTGCGTTCAGAAGGCAGATAATCTCAGAATGGACGAGTCGCTCGATCATCCGACCCCTGTACCAAGTGGTTGTCGAGCCCCACAGTACATTGTGTGCACAGGAGTCCCCCACAAGGCGGAAGGCGGAATGGCCATGGGTGTGCCCAAAGAGTTCTGGCACTGCGTCTGCATTCAAAGCTTCATTAGTGGTAAGGTACAAAGAACACTCTGTGATATAGAAGGGTGTACAGCAGTTGCCTATATGGTCGAGGTAAGACGGACAGAAGAGAAGTGTCATCTAGTATCAATGGAAACAGCCACTCCACATTTAGCCAGGTCTCCAGTAGTATCGTCCTTCCTATATGTGTGGTAAACCTGTAATGCAGGTGTGAAGGTGACTTTAAGATGCATTTCTTGCAAGCAGATGGGCAACAGTTTCTCTTGGACCTGGAGCTGTAATTCTTCCAAATGTGAGAGATATCCAAACAAATTCCATTGAAACACTCAAGTCCGTGGGAAGCCAGTGTTTAGCGCTGGTTGTTCATCCCGTTCTCCCTCAGAGTCGGTTAATTACTGCAGAGGCCAGGGAGAGTGTTAGCCCGTTCCCTGATCTCTGGTTCTTCTGACTGGAAGTCCATATCCTGAAGAACATAGTCCCATCAGAGAGGGAGAGACCTCGACGATCAGAAGGTTTAACTACCGCTTTCGTAGACTTGGAACTACGTTTTGAAAGACGTTTTTCTTTACTGATGGGAAGAGGTGGTTGCCTGGGTTGCGGAGTCAGTTTAGTTGGCTTCTGATGTTGGTTAGTGGTATGTGTCTTGGGTGGTAAGCAGATTGTTGATAGCTTCCAAACGACTTCAGTTTCAAGTGGAGCTTTGCCCCAACAGTGTACACTGACACGTGCATGTGTTCGTACTTGAATCTGTGGTCTGAGTTTTGTGTGGAGGCATCACACTTAAGGGCTGATGCAAAAGAAGTAACAACAACTGGGGGTTGCACAGCTTTGAATTTTCCTTTCCCCGTTGTAACCTCACACTTCCTGCACCACACTGGGTGATCCCCAGGGGAGTTTATACATTTCGAAGTGTACAAGAATTGCCTGATTCCTGATCTGAGCCTCCACAATTGCCTCACGTAGCCTTCCAATTACATCCCATAGTGGTATGTCTAAACCTTGACGTTTGTAGCATCATATTGTGTTAGAAACAAACAGGCGAACCCTAAGACAGATATAGCCTGCAAGGATATGTTCAGGTAATGCCGTAGTACTAAACGTTAGACTGAATTTTCCCAATTTTTCCAATTTGCCATAGTTCTGCACTTCCGTAACGCCAGTATTTTTCCATTCCTCATGTAACTCTGCGGGGTCCACCTCCATTAGATCGCAGTACATAACCACGCCCTTACTAAAGTTTAGAGTTTATGCAACTCAGACTCGATTGGATAGTCACCCAAGACCTTACATCCCAGGAGCTTGGATATTTTGGTTGAATTAGCAGGCTCAACTAGAAGTGTTCCATTACAATGTTGTTTGGCACTCTTTGGAGACCCTGCAATATCTTCCAGTGCCTTGTGAACATAGAAACGGTTCCCTCGGTTTGCTTGATTACAATGACAGCGTTATGACACACTAATGCCCTCTTACTATAATTCCGAGACTTTTCGGGAGGACTAACGAACCGCGCTCTGTGTGATATGTGGGTGTAGGTACTGCCTGATGGTACATCCATTCTGTCAGTAGCAGTAGCTTGATGAGACCGTTCCATAGGGATTCCACGAGATGCTAGGGAAATACCCATCAACCCAGGCAGAAGCTCCGGATTCGCTGTCGTTTCACAGACAGGAAGTCTTGTGAAGTACTATTGAACAAGTTTTCCGAAAATATGTCGAGCGTCTAGTTCGAGAGTCCATACGTAATAGGAATGTTTCAAATCTTGTAGCTATGAACAAACTTGATCTTATCGACTGTGTCAGTATAGAGACAGGAATCTGTGATTATAATATCATAGCAACGATGGTATTCAATGTATACAAATCAGTCACAAGAAGACTAGGAGAATATTTTTGATAGAAAGAGCAGATAAGTAGTTGTTAGCAACCTGGTTAAGAGAGGATTCAACAGAAAATCTCTGCAGATGAAGAAAGCAATATTTTTGAAAAATGGATTTTTGGACCCAAATCTATTACATCTCCTTTTGAACAATTTATGGACATAATTTATTTCCGGTATGATATGCGTCAGTTTAAATCAAATAATAAGTAATGGCGACCCAAGGAGCAACTCACGAGGGTGGGGAGTGAAGGGCAGAGTGAGGTAAACATACAAGGCCAGCAGCGTTCACAGTCACACACACACACACACACACACACACACACACACACACACACAGTCCCTTATTGACTACACTAAATAACGTTTCCATCAGAATTTATTGTCAAGTCAAGAGTTATGCCCGTGGGCCATTCAGTTTTGAACAGTTACATTTATCAGAATCATTAAATGATCAACAAGCATTCAAATTTCAACTGATTACTGAGCTGAAATACAAACATTACCTAATTACACAAGGCAGTCCTATTCCCCTAGAATGATGTCAATAATCACAAACGAACAGTTGTACAATCACAAATTCAGAACTTTAACCAAACTCATACTGCAGTAATCTTGCACCCAAAATAGGTTTATTAGTAACGGTCATGAGTAGTTATTCAAACTTTAAATGACTGAAAATTTGAAATCAATTTCAGTTATAATACCTGACATTGACAGTAATAAATATTATAACCAAATGGGCCCTTCCATGAATTATGAACCTTGCCGTTGGTGGGGAGACTTGTGTGCCTCAATGATACAGATAGCCATAACGTAGGTGAAACAGAATGGAGGGGGTATCTGTTGAGAGGCCAGAAAAACATGTGGTTCCTGAAGAGGGGCAGCAGTCTTTTCTGTAGTTGCAGGGGCAACAGTCTGGATAACTGACTGATCTGGCCTGGTAACGTTAACCAAAACGCCCTTGTCGTGCTGGTACTGTGAACGGCTGAAAGCAAGGGGAAACTACAGTCGTTATTTTTCCCGAGGGCATGCAGCTTTACTGTACGGATAAATGATGATGGCGTCCTCTCAGATAAAATATTCCGGAGCTGAAATAGTCACCCATTCGAGTCTCTAGGAGGGAACTACTCAGGAGGACGCCATAATCAGGAGAAACAAAACTGGAGTTCTACGGATCGGAGTGTAGAATGTCAGATCCCTTAATCGTGTAGGTAGGTTAGAAAATTTAAAAAGAGAAAGGGATAGGTTAGAGTTAGATATAGTGGGAGTTAATAAAGTTCGGTGGAAGGAGCAAAAGGAATGCTGGTCAAGTGAATACAGGGTTATAAATACAAAATTAAATAGGGTTAACGCAGGAGTAGATTTCACAATGAATAAAAAAACATTAACTGGAATGAGCTGGTACGAACAGCATAGTGAACGCATTAATGTAGCCAAAATAGACACAGAGCCCACACCCACCAGAATAGTACAAGTTTATATGCCAACTAGCTCCGCAGATGATGAAGAGATTGAAGAACTGTATGATGAGATTAAAGAAATTATTCAGATAGTGAAGGGAGACGAAAATTTAATAGTCATGGGGGACTGGAAGAGAAGGAAAACTGTAGACGAATATGGACTGGGGGAAAGGAATGAAAGAGGAATCCATCTCGTGCAGTTCTGCACAGAGCATAACTTCATCATCGCTAACACTTCGTTTAACAATCATGAAAGAATGCTTCATATGTGGAAGAGACCTAGAGATACAGGAAGATTCCACATTGATTATATAATAGTAGGACATTTCGGAACGCTATTTTAAATTGTAAGGCATACACAGGAGCAGAAGTAGACTCTGGCCATAATTTATTGATTATGGACTGCAGATTAAAACTGGAATAACTTGAAAAGGCATGAATGTAAGGATATAGATAGGATCAAGCTGAAAGAAATAGAGGATATAGAGTTTAGAGAAAAAGAGAACAACGTGTACGAATATCAAGCTCTCAGATGGAAAACGAGTCCTAAGCAAAGAAGAGGAAGCAGAAAGGTGGAGGGAGTATACAGAGGGTCTATTCAAGGGAGATGTACTTGAGGCTAATTTTACTAAAATGGAAGATGACAGAGATGAAGATGAGATGAGAGACATGATACTGCGTGATTAATATGAAAAATCACTGAAATCCTTGGACTTCAAGAAGAATATAATAATTCCAGTTCCAAAGAAAGCAGATGCTGACATTGTGAAAGTAAGTCACGGTTGCAAAATACTAACACGAATCTTTACAGAAGAATGGAAAAACTTGTAGAAGCCGACCTTGAGGAAGATCAGGTTGGATTCAAGAGAAAGGTAGGAACATGCGAGTCCAAACAGACCCTATGGCTTATCTCAGAAGAAGGTTAAGGAAAGGCAACCCTACGTTTATAGCATTTGTAGACTTAGAGAAAGCTTTTGACAAAGTTGACAGGAACACTCTTTCAAATTGTATAGGTAGCAGGGGTAAAATGCAGGGAGAGATAGTCTATTTAGTGTTTGTATAGAAAGTAGATGGGAGGTTGAGTTGAGGGCCATAGAAGGGAAGCAATGGTCGGGAAGGGAATCAGGCAGGTTCTTAGCCTATCACCATTGTTATCAATCTGTATATGGAGCAAGCAGTAAAGGAAAGAAAAGAAAAATTTGGAGTAGGAATGAAAATACAGATATAAAAACTTTGAGGTTTGCAGATAACATTGTGATTCTGCCAGACAAAGCAAAGGACTTGGAAGAGTAGTTGAACGAAATTGACTGTATCTTGAAAGGAGGATATAAGATGAACATCAACAAGAGCAAAACGAGGATAATGGGATGTAGTCGAATTAAATCAGGTGATACTGAGGGAATTAGATTAGAAAATGAGACACTTGAAGTAGTAAATGAGTTTTGCTGTTTGGGAAGCAAAATAATTCAGATCGATGTACGGAGGATACAAAACATTCTGGCGTAAGCACAAGCGGCGGGACAAAGAACGCAAGAGAAGTTAAGGCGGTGGAACCAAGTCGGCCAATGGTGCCTGGATAGGACTGCACCACTACAGGGACGGCCTCTACAGGAGGAGAACATAAGCGCCGCTCCTGCCAGCCTCGGACGCTCAGTATAGGCCCAGTATTCGGACAGGCCCAGCGGAGAATGCTACGATAGCATTTATTAGTGATCCACAAACTGTGTGTCAAACGTTTATGAACCTTGTATACAGCAAAGGACTGACTTATTTGCATATCGTCCAAGCGTTTCTGAAGAAGACAAATTTGTTAACGTAGAGTATAGATTCAAGTATCAGGAGGCCTTTTATGAAAGTAAATGTATAGAGTGTAAGCATATATGGAAGTGAAACATGGATGGGAAACAGTTTAGAGAAGAAGAGAACAGAAGCTTTTGAAATGTGGTGCTAGGGAAGAATGCTGACGGTTAGGTGGGTTGACATTGTAATTAACAATAGCAAAAAAAATTATGTGCAAAAATAGGGTTAATAATAAGACAAGAAAACCTCTCTTAAAGTAGTAAATACTGTAGTATAGAGCAAATATTAAATAACTCTAGCATTAAAAATCATGTTTCAGTTCCAAAATAGTTAATCCTGAGAGTTATAAAATGTTACGCCGAAATGTTGATAGTTGGAAAATCAAAAATTGATTCGCAAATCCAGTAATTAATGACAGAAAATAGTTATTTGTACCTTTAATGGATAAACACAACCTATACTTTGTCACACACGAGTGCAGTGAACTCTTGACACATACGTATGTTTTAAGATTGAAGCTAACAACTGGAGTAGCACAAACTATTTGCAAAATTATAACAGATACCGAAACACACTATTACTTTCAGGGCTTACACAAACTGGATGGTCTTTATAACGTTATTATTATTATTCACTGCAGAATCATTAATTGGATATAGGTTAAGTCTCTCTCAGTTAAATACTTTACTATTTAAAATGAAAGTTAATTGGAATCCACTAACAGGTTGCTTCTCACTATCACTTCAATAAAGAAATTATGGTTTTCATAATTAATGGTCTTTCCGTTACTTGTTACCGAGCATTAACACAATAGAGAAACTGTGGACCCTGGTATACTATTCATATGCACTTCTAATACACAAGAGCGACAAACACTTAACAAACATGAGTATATAACGTTTCATACTGCAGTTTTCCACTCTTACTACATTGAGAGACAAAATTAACATATATGTAAGATACTGACTCACCTTCTGTGATTTAAAACAGGCAGTAATGAGATCATTTACGAAGCAAAACTTTATAAGCCTCAGTCTTAAGAACTTTTAATTTGAAGTTGGCGACAATACATTAATAAGCAGTTTTACTAGGAAAATTATTTTCGGCAACCATCATTAACTGTAACTCACTCCCTTGCCGAATTAACTTTTACTTTCATTTAACTATGTTCAAGAGACATCAATTAACCAAACACTGGGCTTTAATGTTCTTTCAGTAAGGACACTCGGAAATCACTTTAGTTCAAACGGAGAGGAACCTGAGAGGTGTTATGATAAGGAGAAAAATCAAGGTAGGTACATAAATTCAGTTATAAATTACCTTATATTTGAGCACACTAACACATCCATTTAGTTGATGCGTCACTGTACATTACTATAGTGCTCCATTACAGTGATTGCGCAATATGGTGGCGATTGCATGTTGGTAGTTGAAATTGCAGGAAGAATTGCTCGACTCTGCCATTTCTTGGTGGCGATGATACATACAAATTCCAGAATAGTTCCAGCTATTTATTCATCCATCTGAGGCATTGGAAAGTAGCAGAAAAAGCCTCTTTCGGGACCAGCACAATATGCAACATTTACATGGCAGTGCACAGTTTGGTAGTCCGTGCCGACTCGTAGCTCGTCCCCGATTGGTACCTCGTCCCCGACTGACTCTTGTTCCACCTTTTCTACATGGGCCAACCACAATTTGCGCACGCTACACAATTTCGTTCCCGAGGGGAACCACTACTCCTTTTACATACAAACTAACTAAGAACCCTAAGTGAGGATAAGCACTTTACATAACAGCAAACAAATACAATAAATAAAACAGAACATTTGCACATAGTGACATTTCTACCAAAAATTATTCACACAAAATTACAATTATATACAGTAAGTTTTGTTCCCTCCAAGTGGGACAAAGAATTTAAATGACAGATACACTACATTGCATAGAATCATATCATGACGTCGAAGTTCTTACAATGAAAGGAGTATACAATTTTATGTTATCGATTCAAACAAACACATTTACAAAAGCTCAATGATGTAACATTAAATAAAACACAAGCAAATTAAGTCGGTATAGCATTAGAGCTATGGTGCTACAAACTCAGTGACATTTAAACTCCGCTCTTTGAGCACCACGTAATCGTAACTTCAGTGTAGGCTACGTACAGGGCACCATCAGGAAAACGTGTAATAAATTTTGACTCAGCAGGAACGGCCCACAAGGCACCCAGATATTCATACTAACGGCCCACAATTGCATTGCCGGAACAGACTCCGTCTCGTTTTCGTAACCCACACCGATAGCAGCGGGCTACGCGGCCAGTAAGCAACACTCTGAATACGGCACCGGATGAGTGAGGATACTAACGTTTATACTGATCTGCAGCTCTGTTTTTACAATAGAGCGTCTATTTAGTGCAGTGGTTTCGGGGACCATTAGTCCCTGAGAGCAATCACATATTTGCTAGTACCAAATTTTAGAATGATACAAAATTTTCTTTGAACAGTTTTATTTTTAAAACGATAAAAAACAAACAATATTTAGATTTTGTAGGTGTTCCATTGAACCACAAAGTACTGAGTCAATGAGATAACTGCTAGAACATTTTGAATAGAATGGTGGAGCAGCTGCCAGAGCGTCACGACTGCTGCCTAGAGTCCTTCCCAGAGAAGAAAGCTAACTACTCGCATTGATGGTAGTCACTTGTTACAAGACATGGTTTCTCTGCACCAGTCCTCTCCCTAGCAGCACATGGCTTCACCCACATACTGCACCCCCATCTCAGATCAGCTATACATAGTTTGTAAATCACTTCATTGCTGGACTCTTTACTTCGGAAATGAAAGCGGTTAGCAGAATTCAAGCTGACAGTGTTTAGTAATAATAATAGTGATAATAACAGTAGAGTGTAGGGCTTACAGCAATATAATGGTCATATCCGTAATTATTGTTGCGTTTTCAGTTAGTTCCTTCATTTGTTGCCAAATGAATCATGAAACCTTTTATAGATTATTTGCGAAAGTATCTACAACTTGCAGGTTTTTCATGCGATATTTAAGCATATTTTATGTATATATCTCAATTTTACTCTCATAGATGAATGCTATAAGACACAAAGTATGTGCGTAGTAGATGGACTAGCTGAGGACAATGACATTGATAAATTCCTTTCAGAAGGTGTAGCCTTCACCATATTAAGCCAAGGGCGAATGACAGTACGTGAAAAACTATGTAATTAGTATTACAATCCATAAATGGAAGAGCAGGGTCTGTGAATTCTAACATTTTAGCTCCTGTGGCGGGATGTGCCACCTGCGAGTTTTGCGTGTTGCCTCTTAGGCCGAAGTACTTCAAAAGAGTCTTTTAAAGCAGTGCAAATCACAAGAGATCGTCTGAGAATTTCTATAAAAGTTCACAGGTAGTCCTAAAAGTGGAAGGGTACAACTGAACACGGCTATGTTTCTGTGAACGGTATGGGAAGCGAACTGCATTTACACGCGCAGACATCATGCCGCCAATAGCAAGGTGAGGGCCAGGACACTGGCTACTTTTAGTTTGTTGACAGAAAACGCAACAAGTACTGGGGAAGAAAATTCTGCAAGCTTTCGCTACATGTAGCAACAAAGAGGGATATTTTAGTTGTCACAGTGGCAACCCTGTAATTTTCGTCTCCTCTTACGGTAATTTGGATAAGTATGTCAGAACAGGCAGTGAGTAGTGCATTTTGGGGCGAGCACACAGTAGCGGCGGTTCGTGTCTCGTTCGGAAGTCTGTCTGCGGCTCACTGCTGCAGAGTCACGGTCCTTTCTCTGTTTCTGAGTGAGACTCGCGTTTGCGTCGTCTGTGCACTGCGTAGCTGACACTTCGCGAGTCTTTTTCGTGACTTTCTGACTAATTTCTATCGTTAGTTCTCTCTCAAACTGGCATCAAAACTCGAAGCTATCCAGTATATAGCGATTTTGTGAGTTGAGCAGCCTTTGGGAGGCGATTTGCATGTTATTACGCTAGTGCTCCAGAAAAATCTTAACCTTCTACGCATATTGCTGTTTGCAACGGCCTTGCCGCAGTGAATACACCGGTTCCCTTGAGATCACCGAAGTTAAGAGATGTCGGGTGTGCCGGCACTTGGATGTGTGACCACCCAGGCAGCCATGTGCTGTTGCCATTTTTCGGGGTGCACTCAGCCTCGTAATGCCAATTGAGGAGCTACTCGACCGAATAGTAGCGGCTCAGGTCAAAGAAAACTATCATAACGACCGGGAGAGCGGCGTGCTGACCACACGCCCCCACCCCACCCCCACCCGCATCATTAACTGAGGATGACATGGCGGTCGGATGGTCCAGATGGGCTACTTGTGGCCTGAAGACGGAGTGCATATTGCCTTTTAAATTTTTTGATGAAAGTAATTGTAAATCAATCCAGCTTCAAATTGAAAAAAATTGATTGAAGGAAAATAAGTTATCTTTGAAATGACTTTTCCTCAGTCTACTTTTTATGAAGCGACCCTTTTAATGAAAAATTTCCTCAGAGAACTCTAGCTCACTGAACTGCAGTCTCAATATGAGACTGTTTCCGATAGAGTGGATGTGCCATTACACCTTCGTTTCTTTTAATTTGGAAAGTTAGCTGGATACTTGCTAATTATATGAACTGAATTAAATTTTATTTTGGGAATAACGAAACTCCAACTTCGTTGCCATTTAGCAGCATTAATAATTATTAATTTAACATTTTTATTATTGTGTTGAAGTCTGCCTGAGCTCAGTATCTCTTGTTTCGTCGTTTGCATGTTGAGTTCACGTGCGTGGCAGGTAGCTTGCAAAACGAAACCACTGCAGAACCTCAGTCGACTCGCACACAACACAACAGGTACGGCAAAGAGTCATAAACAATTCAGTAGTAATAACAGAAATAATATTTTAAAAATAATTGAAATTCGTGACCAACACAATCGAACACTTTTTGTTTTCATTCCTCAGAGAATTTCATTTTGTCTCTCAGCGGTAATTACCCCCAGGTTGGGAAAGTTAACTACCATAAACATCGACAGTAACTACAAAATCACTCCACATTTGTCATTCTTTGGTTTCCTAAGGACCCTGGAAGGTAGGAAACGGTACATCATCATAGAACTGTTTATTTACGATTCTGTTGTACCGTACAGACATTTATCGAATAATTTTTCCCTTTAATAACAAAAAAAAAATTGTTAGCATATACCAGAAGATCTGACCCTTAGCATAAAGACAATGTACGTCTATCCTAAAAAGTAGAATTTTGTCCGCTACACTTCAGGCCAAATCATTGAACTTGGAACATGATTTCACCTTCATTACTTAATGTACGAAATACGCCACCACAGCTGTAGCTTGAGATAAAACGCCACAGACGTGATAATAAATCATCAAAAGCAATAGAACTGTTTCCCGATACAGAAGGAACGAGTTCTACACATGTGGCTAAATTTTAACCACAAACTGCAAGGAACATAAACACGTTCGTTTTTGTAGCAAAAGTAACAAGATTTACAAAATAACTCGTGCTTGAGAGACGAGTGAAATTTAAGAATAGGTGAATCGTTTGACTCCATAAAATTACTTAAGTGTGGAGGGAAGTATTTATGATAATAACAACAGGTAACATCAGAAATATGGGCTTCACATGATCGAAATACACGTTTATATTCCCTTGCTTTTAGCGGAGGAAGCTGCAAATATGTACGTAGTTGAAAGTATATCTTCACGAATAAGTTGCAGCTTCTGTTATTGGGTAAAATGGCTCTGAGCACCATGGCACTTAACATCAAGCCTCTAGAACTTAGAACTACTTAAACCTGACTAACCTAAGGACATCACACACCTCCATTCCCGAGGCAGGATTCGAACCTGCGAGCGTAGCGGTCGCGCGGTTCCAGACTGAGGCGCCTAGAACCGCTCGGCCACACCGACAGGCTCATGTTATTGAATTAACGTAATTCGGCTGGTTTCACATGAGTTTCACAATAATTCATGTCTTTAGGTAATTTACTAGAGCGAGGAACGCACAATTATAGCAACCGTTTCGTTGATAAGAGTATAAAATAATCAAAAACCAACATTATCCTCAAGACGCACCTTACTGTCTGCTTTCTCACCGCTTGGAGCGCTAGTGTCGCTGCAGCCATCAAATGTTAACAACTTTCACACCAGAGTGTCTCCTGGCTGTATTTAATAGACTGTGACGTGTATCAAGACGTAGAGGAACTATGGGCAGAGCTTAAACTGATTGTAAATCACGCCACGGTAAGAATGTACCGAGTGGATAAATGGCAGAGGAAACGTGGCACGGTTTAATTCTAAAATTTTTGATAAAACAGAGGCTGTTGCACTATCGCTTCAAAACAGAACGCGCAAATGATGACAGATAGTAAAATCGTGCCTCTGAAAGAAGACCGATGTGCGAAACATACAACTACCACCGTCACCTAGCGAAACATCTTCCTGAGAATCCGAGAAAATTCTAGTCCCACGTAAAATCTCTCGACGGTTCTAAGACATCGGCCCACTCACTTTGTGACCAGTCAAGTGTGGAAACGTTGCCACGTAAGTCAACGTAAGGAAAGCCGAAGCTTTAAACCAAGCTTTTAAGAAATCATTCACCCACGAGGATCGTACAAACATATCGTCGCCTGACCGTCGCCGAAGTTCCCGTATGGAGGTCCGAGTAATAGGCTTCACTGATATACAGAAGGAACTGAAAGGTTTGAAAACAAAGAAGTGACAAGGTCTGAAAGGATTCCCAGTTCGATTTTACAGAGAGTTCCTACGGCATTTGCCCCTTACTTAACATACATTTATCTCGAATTTACACCCAGCGCAAAGTCCCAAGCGACTGGAAACAAACGGAGGTGACTTCTTTATATAAGAAGAGTGAAATGACCCATTAAGTTACAAATCAATATCCACAACATCGGTTTGCTACAGGATTCCTGAACGTATTCTTAGTCGAATATAATACAATTACTTGAAACGGGGCCTCTTCTGTTCATAAATGTGCTCGAATTTATAAACCATCGCAAGTGCCCTTTTCTCACGTGATGTACTGAAAACCATAGACGAGGGGTGACACACAGATTCCATATTGGTAGATTTCCGGAAACAAATTGACACCGTGTCCCATTGCGAACTGTTAAAGAAGGTTCGAAGATACAGGGAATGCGAGAATGGCTCGAAGGTTTCTTAAATAACAGAACTCAGTATGTTGTCCTCGACGGCGAGTACTCATCACAGACAATGGCACCGTTTGGAGTGCTCGAAGGAAGCGTCCAGGACCGCTGTTGTTATCAATATACATAAATGATTTGGCGGACAACGTGGGCAGCAATCTCAGGTCGTTTGGTGATGATGCTGTGGTACACGGTAAGCTGTAGTCGTTTAGTGACTGCATGAAGGTACAAGATACTTAGACAAAATTTCCAGTTGGTGCCATGAATGGCAGCTTGCTCTAAATATAGAAAAATGTACAGAAATCCAGATGACTAGGAAAACAATCCAGTAATGTTCAGATTCAGTATTAGCAGTGTACTGCCTGACATATTCGGGTCGATTAAATACCTGGAAGTAAAATAGGAAACCTGAAATGGAACGAGAAAGGTAGGACAGTGACAGGGAAGGCTAACGATCGAAATAGGTTTGGTGATAGGATTTTAGGAGAGAGTGGTTCATTTGTAAAGGGGACACAGGCATATGAGAGAGTGCCTTTTATCCATCGCACTATTTGCGAGTTAAATGGGAAACGAAATGGCCAGTAGAGGTATACAAGATACCCTCCGCCACTCACGATATCGCTACTTGTAAAGCATTTACTGCATGTAGATGTTCGTAGTAGGCCTAACAGAGACCTAGGGCTGTACGTGGAAACAGTACGGTGCAATTAGAGCCAACGTTCAACATCCAAGGTAAAAGTCTACCTCCAGCTTCAAATTGTTCCAGTCAGTCCACATATTGTTTGGAAAATAGTTACACCATTTTAAGCGTCAGGTTTGGTGGGAGGATTGTAGAAGTTCGTAAAGAAGTGGCATATACAAAAATAATCTACATCAAAATGCAAACAAAAGTGGTCCCATGCATAATGTTGCTACAGTTTCAGAGTTAACGGGTGTGGGGAGGGTAAAAGTAGAAATTTTTGCGTATTTTTTAGATTTTGTGGAATAAATATGTCATTATCACTAAGGAAACTAATTTTTAATACAGGATAGTGTTTTACAAAAGCTAATTGCGATTTTAGTGGCCGGTGGTATGTTAGTGATAAGCCCTTGAAGGAACGACAACCTCACCACCTCCTCAAGGGGCGCTACTTTTTAAGGGAAAAGAGGCTCCCACAGGCCTAGGCCATATAAACCTGTGGTACGGAGAAACCCACTCTGAACTTTCTCTGGACAATGCCGTGTCAACAATGAATATCTTTCCAAAATAAATGAATTTAAATTATAAAAATAACATCTTTATAATAATTATGATGTATAATTATATCATTTTTAATCATAATATCCCTAAAACTGCAGATTTTGGAGACTTTTCCTTAGTTGTCTGTGTATTGCAACCACATTTTATTACAATTATTGCAGTGCATAAACTGAGTTCAGTAGTAAAATTTAACAAAAATGGAATCCTAAATGCAACTTTAAATTACTGTAATGTATTCATCAGTGTTCAGTCCTCTTCCACCAGAGCTCCCTCCACGTCTAAATTTTCGTGAATGATGTTCGTGTCCCTGTTATCACACCCTCGGCCTGAGGAATTACTACATATGCTCGAGCAGTTGAGGCCGCTATTCTTGCACTCGTTGTTACTGACGCGTTCGTCTTGCAAGCGCACACTACGAGTAAAAGTAATTCCCAGGGAGCTGCCGGACGTACTGTTAAAATTGGTCTCAGGTGCTCGCCAATCTTCTTAAGCCAGTCTTCTTCACATTCAGCCACTGCGGCACCTGGTGGTAGCTTCTAAACGAATGCTGAGAGTAAGCTGCTGAGAGGGGTGGGGGGAATGTATCCAACTTGAACAATGAATGTAAAGACTGCTTTGCAACACCCTGCAAGTAACACAGTAGCGAAAACAATCTTCAGTGTTCTTGGCTCCAAACATCGCAAGAAGGGAATCCTTTTCAGCGTCAGTCACTGCACTGGGGTCCCCTTCTTGTAGATAGTTGATACAGTGTCACACCCTGTGAATGCGTATACTGCTAAGAGTACACCTTTCATATCCCCAATGCCTCGCTGAATGTCAGAAATAGTCTACACTTTTTCCTTCTGATTGTCTTTCTTTGGGACCACCATTTTCATTTTGTTCTGTGATGGTGTGCGTACAGTCAACAAGTCTGTGTCATCATCAATTACACAAGTTTCAACTCCTTTCATAGCTTCATCAATCGCTTTAAAACTATTAATAAGTCATCATCATCCGATGCTTGATGAACTGTGAATCATCTCTTTTCAAGTGCACTGAAAGGAGAGAAATAAGGTTAGAAATTCACTTTGGTTGACATTTCGATGGATTGGGTCTTCTACTTTCACATCAATCTTAGCGGTTGAATATGATCGGCCTTAAGTGTTCATCATATTTTGTGTTTTCTTGCTTGTATCCATAAAATAAAAGAATTGCTGACCCATAATGAGTAACTATGTAATCTGCGTGCTGCTTGCAAACCAGTCTGTAAGTAGTTGGGTGTCACTAGACATTACAATGAAGGAAGTGACCTCCATCAATGGTGTAGGACACTTACTCTGAATGTGGTGTGATTGATGATTCATTTGAATCAGGAACCAAGCCAGTAACCATTGAAGATTTTCTTCCCTTCCTCACTAAGCCAGATTCGTCGAAAAAGGATGGAGGATAAGCACATAATTGAAACAGAAATATTTCTTCAAGTTTCACATGACTCCTTACTGTGCAGATCATCCGAAGTAAGAGATATTGGGGTTCACACATACAGTGTTGTTGTTAATTGTCATAGACTTGGTTATTTAGGCTAGAAACTTAACAGCTAAATTTCTTTTCAACTGTATCTTATTGAATGTTTTGTTCTCAACCCGTTTCAAGGCCAGTGTTCTAGCTTCAAACGCTTTATCACAGTTTACGTTTCCACCTGCTTCAACCCCTGCTGACATGGATGAGAGTTCGGGTGGTTTAGAAAACAGATTGTGTTCCTCGAAGCAAGAAATAAAAGCTTGCAAGTCCTTGCAGCTTCTTTTCTGACTTGACTCTCGTATCTCCACGTGCCGCTCTGAAGAGACACTGCATATTCTTACATTGTTCAGACACCTGAGAATAAACTGGTATGGAGTTGATCGAAGTTGCAACAGTTGCCTCCGTTACTCCTCTGCCTCTAGTCAATCCACAGATGCTACTCAAGGATGTCATCGAAACCTGTTAAAAAGTAATGTCACCCCAGACTCCAGACCAAAGCTTTTCAGAACGTCGGATGGTGAAGTAACCACAATTAACGAACAAATCGTTTTCTGGGCTCATTGAGTTGAGAAGTTCCAGCGAATCTTGTAGGTAAACATGTGCAGATTTAGCGTAGTTTAAGTGACCAGACACATGGGAAATGGGGAGCATTTGATGTGCACAGTGAAGGTGAAGGAGAAAATCCCCACTCCTCTCAGCTCTAATAAACGTTCGAACAAGTTCAACCATTTCTGTCAAGTGAATCCACAGTCTTTATGTTCGATCTGATTCTTCTGAACATTGAAGTCGGTTTTTCAAAATTTCTACAAAACTGTGCACTGCAGCTGCGTTCGTAAATTCTTCAGAAGATGTATTACTATGCTTGAAAGTTGAGTAGACAAAATTAAGCTAATCTTTAACCACACGAATGAGAGCTTCAGTAGTTTTCAAAAATATAGCAATTAGTGCCTCTTCGACTAGGAAGGGAGCACAAATAACCTTCGTGTAAGCTTTCACGTTCATCATTTGTTGAACACTATTTTTGGCATAGACATGACTGTACAACTTCTCCAAATCATTTCCTGCCATGATGAGTCCAATTGCTGACAGATCGGACATTAATAAGTGAGAACCTCCTAGTCAAATGAAAAGTGACTTCAAAAGGCTGTCATCATGTGCTGTTCCTACTATTTCACGAGCCTAACGTACAAAGGATGATCAAAAGTCAACATTGTTATTCTTTCTCCATTGCTGGTCACTTTTGTTACAGCTTGAAGAAGAGCCGAGTAAATGGTTGACGGATGTGAAGGAGCCAAGTTGATGAATGGAATCGGGACTACAGCGGAAGTTTGGAACTCTCTCGTCGCATACAGAATTTCCATGCAGCCACTACAATCAGGTTTACATTCTTCTGGGCCTTCCAACCAGGTACCACTCAACCAAAACAAATTAAGTGTTCTGCCATGTTCATATGACGGCGATTTTATTATCAGGCAAGCCATTTTTGTAGCAATTATTTTACAGTCACCAGATGTACTTGGGGCTCTGTAAGTTTGCAAATGAAACAGGCCTCGTTTTTAAACAGTATGAGCAGTAACATAGTTTCGAGGTACGATGTCCTCTACCTGAACAGCTGTTTTAGGTGTTATGCAAGCAGTTCTACCCACACCATGAAATGTGTCATGGCCACCCACAGTGTGAATAATGTAGTCTCCATTATCGAAAACATACTGCACGCATCCGTTCTCAATGTTTATATGTTGGTGTATGAGAGTAACTGTACCTAATTATCTGATTTCATAGCGGACATGAACATAAAGATTACTTATCGATAATGCAGTGTCTGAAAATGCTTTTATTTCAGAAAAGCCAGTGCTTATTGCTCAGTTTTTAGATGCTTTTTTTTCATCTCTTATTCTAACGACACAAACAATGAAGTACTAAAATTAGTTTGTTATTGATTACATGTGACAGAATGACTTCAGTGGAAATTTTATTCTTAGTTTGGGGTATCAAAATACAAGAAATTGTTTTTCTTCGAAGGTGTAGGAAGACCGGTTCCATAATTACAGAACTGAAACCGAAATTTAAATTTCCTGCCTACGGTATGAAGTTTTTTTTTTTTCCAAGCATGTTTTCGGCATTCGCATTTCTGATTTCCCCACACATTTTCAATCAGAATTATAATGGATGGTAGTAGCTACAAATTTATAAATATATTTGAAATATTCATTGTATTTGATTGTAATAGTTTCGTAGAAAGGAAATACTTAGTATGTACTACACGACAGTGCCCATTAGCCAGAGTACTGCATTTCTCTTCATTCTCTGGTAAGAAATGTCGTTAGGATAAAGTAAAAATTCAGTGGGAATAGCAAGTGGCGGAGGAGACCGTTGAAGAGCTGACGGCAGCGGCTTATATAGTGGAAGGTGGCGATTGGAAGACGCCGGTGAGAGCAGCTCCCGGCAGACTCGCGACGTGGTCTACAGCGTCGCAGACTAGCGGTACGTGCTCAAATGCAACGCCCCAGTAGACTGGAGTTCGCTAACAGAACACACGCTGTTTGACTCCTTGTGCGATCCTCTTCGCGAGACGCTACAGAGGCGCGCACACAAAGAGAACTTCACTCACACGATTCAGATTATAGGCTTTATAGTCTTTGCAGATGGCAAATTGCGTACCTCTTTTTCATAGTTTTAAAGGAAACTAATGGAGACTTTGGACTGGGAATTTGAGATTCTCCTTTTAAAGCACTAAATGTTCTTGTGGCTGCATTGAAATCTGATGAAACTACCATCCGACCAAATCGATATATTTGACATAGGTTTCTTCCGCAGGGTGGGAAAATATTGTATTATAGTTAGACTCCTGGGGTGATAAAAATGAAAGAAACATTTTGAGTTCTGCATTTGAGCATATGGAACTTGTTCATGTGGAGATCCCAGTACCTTGATGCGTCGGGTAAAGCTGTTGGACTTAGATGGCTTTCGAAATTTGAACAACTTTGTGAGAACATTTTCATACTGTATCTAATGCTGCTGAATGACTATGATGTACATCTCCACTTGAGAAGCAATATTATCAACCTCAATCACTACCACATAATCAGTTTCATTCACAAAGGATCGCCAGTGTGGTACACATCATTATACCCTCAAGGTCGACCTCCACAATTTGACACTCCTGCTTAATATTGTTGAGTGTATCACGTGAAGAAATTTCATTCATGTTACGTTTCAGGCGTAACGATACGTTATGTTTTATACATTTCTTTACAGATTGTCATTATTGTAATTGTTTTTTAACATAACATTTTATTTTCAAGTAACAAAATAAATGTTTGTGAAATAGTCGCCTGCAAACAAATAAATAACTGAACTTAAAATATAAAATTACATTTTGAAACATAAAACATAGCTAATCAAAAGAAATAAACAGAATGGTGATGGACGTTTTGATTTTTCAAGTAGGTGTCTTGAAAATATTTCGACAGTGCATTATTTACAACTTATTTTCAAAAATGGGATTTCAGGGACGACCTTCATTACATGTGAATGCATGTGGTGTGAGAGCGTCTGTACTTTATGTTGGAACGAAAGCCTTCATTTTGCAGTATTAGCAAGGTATTGCTGTGGTAAGGTAATTCACAAAACTTCAAATTATAACAAAATTGATTATACTGGCTTGAAGAATATAAGAACACATTTCTTTTATGTTTTGTGGATTTGAAGATATTCCCTCTGATAGCAAAATGACTCTTTACCTTTTGGGTTTGTTTATACACCTTAAAAGTGAAAATGGCCCGAAACGAGACAATAACTGTACCATTATTTGCCCTCTTGCACTCTATTTATCCACCCGGTTACATCAAAAATCTTACAATGTTCCCTTGTGAGTATTTGTGCTGCTGAAGAGAGTAAACTATGTTCTTACTATGTTAAATCTCGTCTGACATCAAACTCATTCTAACAGTACAGAAAACCCTCTCAGACCAATTAATTTCCACAAACTTGTCAAGTATCACAACACTGTTTTCACATTTAACACATCTGGGAAAGATGCAAAAATTACAGTCTTTATGTTGAGTATAATAATGCTTCAGTCAATCATTACTCTGTTATTTACCACACATATTCATCGTACTGGTACCTAAAAATGACAGTGAACTCTAGAGTATGCTCTTTCCATGCCTTATCACAAGTGCTATAAGAAAAATAGTATAGTGAACCTTATAAATTAGGTGTAAAAGGTGTAAACTATAATTCACGATACAGTTGTAGGCATGCAGTGAAACAAATTAGGCATTCTCGGCGTACACTTGGTGTAACAGACTATTTTTCAGCACCATTTTAGGAGAGGCGAAGATAACGTGTCTTAGGAAACACAAATCGATGTCAGTTATTGCACATGACTGGATATAGTAGGGGCTAGTTATGAAACAAACTTTTGAAATCGGAATTATGACTCAATAAAAAGTTTGTAAGAGGCACTGAGGCTCTCCAGATGTGCAGGTATTTAATTTTAATCCAGTGTTCTTTCAAAGTGTACGAAGTCACTTTAGTCAGCTGTAGTGCCAGCAGTCTTAGTGTCGTCGTAACTGCCTTCCCCTCCACATCTGCTGTGCAGCAAGCTACGTAAATTTAAGTATTAACTGTGTTTTTCTTTCGTGTCACTTATTTTTCCGTGTATTTCTGCTTTTAGGAAGCTTTAATTTTCGAGCTCTAGTAATAGTGTTCCATAGATCCACAGACATTTAGTGCGTATTTTCATTGTTTCCAACAAGAAGTGTCTAGTAACCACAGTTTAGTGAGCTATCAGCCGCCTTTAGTGAATTAGCAGTCTATTTAAAACTTGATTAACTCTCTACAGTAAATTGTTGATTTCTTCGGATGGGTAGGATGTGTGACTGCTGTGTACGGACGCAGGAGGAGCTGGCCACTGTTCGCGAACAGCTAAACGTGCTGATGGTCACGGCCAGCCTTCTTTAGGCTGCTGCCTCGAAGTGTGGCCGCAGTGGGGAGTCTGGTGCGTCGCATGGTACACCCCAGGTGTTACATGGTCCACCCACGGTCCCTGCTGACGAGACATGTTCGCGGGTACCGGGCGCGGTTGCTCTCGTCGGCACCAATGACTCCTGCCGTCTGGATTGAGAGGTCATCCTCAGTTCGTACAGGCGGTTGCCGGAGTTGGTGAAAGCGGAAAGCCTCACTCGCGGGGTGGAATCTGAGCTAACAATTTGTAGTGTCGTTCCCAGAAACGATTGCGGTACTCTGGTTTGGTGCCGAGTGGAAGGCTTAAACTAGAGGCTCAGACGATTCTGCGGAGATATGGGGTGCAAATTTCTCGACCTCCGCTATCGGGTGGATAAATGTAGGGTCCCCTTGAATAGGTCAGGCGTGCACTACACGCAGCTATCGGCTACAAGGGTAGCGGAGTACTTGTGGAGTGCGCATGTGGGTATTTTAAGTTAGAGAATTCCCTCCCTTGGCCCGACAAGACGCCTCCTGAACGCGACAAGGTAGCAGTAGGTAAAAAGCAACAGGGAATGAAAATATTAATGTGGTAATAGTAAACTACAAGAGCGTCTATAGAAAGGTCCCAGAACTGCTCTCATTAATAAACGGTCACAATGCCCACATAGTACTGGAGACGGAAAGTTGGCTGAAACGAGATGTAGACAGTAATGAAATTCTAAACTCAAATTGGAATGTATACCTCAGAGACAGGCTGGACAGTGAAGGGGGAGGCGTGTTTATAGCGATAAAAAGTGCAATAGTATCGAAAGAAATTGACGGAGATCCGAAATGTGAAATAATTTGAATGAAGGTCACGGTTAAAGCAGGCTCAAACATGGTAACTGGATGTCTCTACAGGCCGCCTGGCTCAGCAGCTGTTGTGGCAGAGCACCTGAAGGAAAATTTGGAAAATATTTCTAGTAGATTTCCCGACCCTGTTATAGTTCTGGGTGGAGATTTTAATTTGCCGGATATAGACTGGGAGACCGAAACGTTCATAACGGGTGGCAGGGAAAAAGAATCCAGTTAAATTTTTTCAAGTGCTTTATCTGAAAACTACCTTGAGCAGTTAAAAAGAGAACCGACTCGTGGCGATAACATATTAGACCTTCTGGTGACAAACAGACCCGAACTATTTGAAACAGTTAACGCAGAACAGGGAATCAGTGATCATAAAGTGGTTACTGCATCGATGATGTCAGCCATAAATAGAAATATTAAAAAAAAAGTTAGCAAAAGTGACAAAAAGCAGATTTCAAAGTACTTGACAGCTCAACAGAAAAGTTTTAGCTGAAATACAGATAGTGTTGAGAATCAGTTAACAAAGTTCAAAACCATTGTACAATATGCATTAGAGGAGTATGTTCCAAGCAAGATCGTAAGAGATGGGAAAGAGCCAGCGTGGTACAACAGCAGAGTTAGAAAAGGGCTACGGAAGCAAAGGGAACTTCACAGCAAACATAAACATAGCCAAAGCCAAGCAGACAAACAAAACTTACACGTAGCGAAATGTAGTGTGAGGAGGGCTATGCGAGAGGCGTTCAATGCATTCGAAAGTAAAGTTCTATGTACTGACTTGGCGGAAAATCCCGACCGGGACTCGAACACGGGATCTCCTGCTAAAATGGCAGTCGCTCTATCCATCTGAGGCACCGAGGACACAGGTGAAGAGCGCGACTGTAGGGACTTATCCCTTGCACGCTTCCCGTGAGACCGACATTCCCAACTGTCCACAATTCTACATATGTACATAAGTATGTGTCCCTGTCGGGGCACACATTTTCAGCTGTCCACATCGAGGTATATCAACAGCACCTGTCGGCAGCTGTGGTTTTCAGTTAGTCATAATTTATTCCAGGAAAAAGCTGCACGGTCATCAAAAGTAACTGTTCTTTCGAGAACAAGTTACTGTCTTCGCGTAAATTCTGGTCTCATGCCAAGCGGTAGGTGGATCAAAACAAAATGTCCAGACACTCTGTGACCAAAATGGTACTGAAACAGAGGATGACAGACTAAAGCCCGAAATACTAAATGTCTTCTTGCAAAGCTGTTTCACAGAGGAAGACTGCACCGTAGTTCCTTTTCTAGATTGTCGCACAGATCACAAAATGGTAGATATCGAAATAGATTACAGAGGGATAGAAAAACAATTAAAATCTCTCAAAACAAGATAGGCCGGTGGACCTGATGGGATAACAGTTCGATTTTACACAGAGTACGCGAAGGAACGTGCCCCCCTTCCTGCAGCGCTGTCTGTATGTCTATAAAAGAGCGTAACGTTCCAAAAGACAGGAAAAGGGCACAGGTCATCCCGGTTGTCAAGGAGGGACGTCCAACAGATGTGCAGAACTATAGACCTATATCTCTAACGTCGATCAGTTGTTGAATTTTGGAACACGTCTTATGTTCGAGTATAATGACTTTTCTGGAGACTAGAAATCTACTCTGTAGGAATCAGCATGGGTTTCGAAAAAGACGATCGTGTGAAACCCAACTCATGCTATTCGTCCACGAGACACAGAGGGCCATAGACACGGGTCTCCAGGTAGATGCCGTGTTTCTTGACTTCCGCAAGGCGTTTGATACAGTCCCCCACAGTCGTCTAATGAACCAAGTAAGAGCATATTGACTATCAGGCCAATTGTGTGATTGGATTGAAGAGTTCCTAGATAACAGAACTCAGCATGTCATTCTCAATGGAGAGAAGTCTTCCGAAGTAAGAGTGATTTCAGGTGTGCCGCAGGGGAGTGTCGTAGGACCGTTGCTATTTACAATTTAAATAAATGACCTTGAGGATAACATCGGAAGTTCAGTGAGGCTTTTTGCAGATGATGCTGTAGAACATCGAGGGGTTGTAACAATGGAAAACTGTACTGAAATGCAGGAGAATCTGAAACGAATTGACGCATGGTGCAGGGAATGGCAATAGAATCTCAATGTAGACAAATGTGAGGTGCTGCGAATACACAGAAAGAAAGATCCTTTATCATTTAGCTACAATATAGAAGGTCAACAACTGGAAGCAGTTATTTCCATAAATCTTCTGGGAGTAGGCATTATGAGTGATTTAAAATGGAATAACCATATAAAATTAATCGTCGATAAAGCAGATGCCAGCCTGAGATTCATTGGAAGAATCCTAAGGAAATGCTCTCCGGAAACAAAGGAAGTAGGTTACAATACACTTGTTTGCCCACTGCTTTTATACTTCTCACCGGTGTGCGATCCGTACCAGATAGGGTTGATAGAAGAACTTGAGAAGATCCAACATAGAGCAGCGAGCTTCGTTTTAGGATCATTTAGTAATCGCGGAAGCGTTACGGAGATGATAGATAAACTCCAGTGGAAGAATCTGCAAGAGAGACGCTCAGTAGCTCGGTACGAGCTTTTGTTGAAGTTTCGAGAACATACCTTCACCGAGGAGTCAAGCGGTATTTTACTCTCTCTTAGGTGTACTCGCGAAGAGACCATGAGAATAAAATCAGAGAGATTAGAGCCCACACAGAACATACCGACAATCTTTCTTTCCACGAACAATACGAGACTGGAATAGAGGGGAGAACCGATAGAGATACTCAAGGTACCATTCGCCACACACCGTCAGGTGGCTTGCGTGGTATGGATGTAGATGTAATTGTAGAAATCTTCCATACTTTGAGAAATAATGCAATTCCATCTTGAGCTAATTGTCATGGTGTTCTGGAGCTATACTTTTACGATGAACAGCTTCTATGTGTGTGTGTGTGTGTGTGTGTGTGTGTGTGTGTGTGTGTGTGTGCGCGTGCTTTACTTCTCGATACACTATAAATAATTTTATAGATGATTTTGGTTCTGAAATATCAAAACTGTGATTTTCTTTGTCATGTTATATCTCTGTCACCCACCTATGACGTGTGCATAAACAAAGCAGTTATTCTCCATTTTAGGTAATATATCACAGTAAAGCACCTTATTCCTTCCTTCTTACATCAGTGTTTGTGTGTGTTGTGTGAATGTGTGGTGTTTTCATTACATGTTTTTGTTGTTTATAGGAAATGCTGTCTGTAAATGTTTCATTCAGACATCGCCTCGATTCGGTATAAACTTTTATAATAATCGCAATCTGCAATATGATCTATTATCTACATCCTTCCTAAACTGGCGCTGTTCCCCAATGAGTTGGCTCAATTACGTATTCAAAATTGCGTATTTGGTTTTGTGCTCAAATAGTATTAATCTTGGTTAGGATTGTTTCAATGTTGTAGGCCTAACTTAGAACGTGAACTGTTTGTTACTTTTCATAAACGACATGTATTTTAGCATGGAAATACATGATTCTCAATAATGATTTGCAACCTGTATGACAAATACGTGTGGGTAATAACAGTGTGATAATTAGTTTAGAAATTTTGATACACGTTGTCAACACTGCACTTTTTGGACTGCTGGCGTGTTTATTCCAGACATTCTATATATGAAAAAACATAATGAAACATGGAAGGATCCCATATGTGGAAAGTAATTAGTTTTAGGAGTTCACTATAATGTTTGACTGGCTTTGATATCAGAGGAGATTTGGCATGGTGGTGACATTGCTTACTCTTGTCGACAAGTGCAATATAAGTTCTAGCGCCTATGTGTGTGTTGTGAAGATGCATGCATTTCATGTTGTGCTGACAGTATGTGAGAGTTGTGGATACGAGGAAGAGCACTTCCTCTGTGGTTCAGTACTCTCGAAATATCGAAGCATATTTTACATCTTAAACTGGATAAAACTGCATGTGTTCTACTCTCAGACTAGCTGAGGCGTGTAAAATGCATACTCATCTGTTTATTCTTGCCGCTGCTTTCCTACCCAACTTTTGAAATGTGACGGGAATTTAGATTTGGGAAGTAATTAATTTGTTCGTTAGTTCAGTCTTTGAAATACGCAAGTGAAGCTTTAAGTAACGTTTGGGGAAAATATGGCAAAATATTCAGAGCATTTCTATACCTCTGAGCACCCTTGGAAGTACTATCAAATACTGCAAGTTACACATTTTACGTAAATTTTGGATAAATATGTAGCTATCTATTATATAGAATTAATACTCTCATTGCACATTCTGGAATATGAGATCTGTATTTTTATATACTTTGCGCCATCACGATTTGAAATTTGTGTGCTTGACAACTTTGTTTTCTTAGTGAAACATTTCCTTCTACTGAACAATTAAATCAGATTCGATACGATTTCAACTGTTACCGTAAAAAACGATTAGAGTAAGAAACAAATATTAAGAGGTTTAAGTCCTAAACCAGCGTGCGTAATGCCTAATTTTCAAGGTATACTAAATAAATTATAGAGATTCTCACGTCAGTTGCTTCGTATAATCTCCGTCTCCAAACATTTATAGCGTGGTCGACGTCCACAGTTCTCACGACCTGGTAGTTTTTTGTTTTTTATTTTTACTTTCTGGTTGGCCACCTCAGCCATAAGTTAATCCTAGTGGAGGAAACTTGTGTTCACCACCTGTCTGCGAATCCTGTAAACAAAGTTCTGCCAGTACCTCGTCTCCTATCTTCCATACTTCCCTGCGAACCTTGCAGAACTGGCAGTCTTAGAAGAAAGGATATTGCGGGGACATGGCTTAGCCACAGCTTCAGGGATGTTTCCAAAATGAGATTTTCACTTTGCAGCGGACTGTGCGCTGATATGAAATTGAAGCTGTGAGGACAGGTCGTGAGTCATGCTTGGGTGGCTGAGATGATAGAGCACCTGCCTGCAAAAGACAAAAGTCTCGAGTTCGAGTCTTAGTGTGTTGCACACAGTGTTAATCTGCCAGGAAGTTTCACTGTACTTTATGTTTTAGTATTCCAGTTGTTTGTGAATACGTTGAGGCAGAGACGGAGGACCAGCACAGTATTGACCTAAACGAGCGTGGAGAACCGCCTAAAACCCACACTGAGGCTGGGCAGTGATTGAAACCAACATCTGTAAGTCCCGCATATGGCATGGATTCGTGTCTGTTCCAGCTCCCTGCCTTGCGTATTAGCTCGCCACACTTAGAATCTCTACGAGCACATCTGTAGCTCTGCAGATGTGGAGTCCACATTACACTCAGGTTGATTTAGTGCAAGTACACTGTTTCAATCCGGTATTCTTACTCAATGTCTGCTGTTACAGTTCGCTATTATTTCTTTTAGGTCAATGATACAAAAATATTAATTCAGTGTCTATCGCTGTTTTTCTTATGATGCAAACACCGCCAATAAACAACTTTAATTTACTTTAGTATTTCAGTTAATGTGACATTTAAAACGTCAACAGCTATTTGTTGAAAAGATCGGCCTCGGTATTTTTGTAACAGATCTGACAAAGATTCAAGGAATCTAGATACTTAAGTTGTTCGTACTCTGTTGGTGCAAAGTGTTTGATATTTACGAGGAAGTAGTGGTTACATGGATTTTTTTTATATTAAAATGTATTCACTATTTCACGTCCTTTCCCTATCTTGCGCTATAGGACTGGTAATTCGACAACGATAAACACATTTCAAGATTTTTTCCTGTTTCCTCTTTTAAAATATGGAACTCACACTACTAAACTCATTATCTATGAACCGCTACAGTTTATAAGAGGAAATATATTAATATGTATTTTCTTACGTTATTTCATGCTATGCATTATAAATTACGTCCTACACAACAATTACTCTGTGGAATTCAGGATGAGGCTGGCAGCAGATAATTCCACGGTTGAACTGAAAGGTTTTTACTTCCATAACGGAGACTAAATATTTCTCCTTTAAATAAAAGAGTTTCAGTTGAAAATTTGAATGTGACGCTACGATTAAGTCTTTGATGTAACACCACAGTATATTTACAGTGAATGCTCCTAGTATATATGAATTATAATTTATGTTATTCTTCTACTCACCACTGCTTGCATAGCTAAAGCTTCTGCAATACGTTACCTCTGCCCCTTGTGTGCTATCGCCTTCTCCGTGCAGATCCTCCATCCATCTGCAGCGGTCCCGGGCGCTCCCAAAATGCCTCAGCACCCATGCCGACACCATCTCCTGCTTCTCCGTCGTGTATGTTTCCTGCAATAGAAAAAGACAGTCAGATTAATTCAGAACTACTTTTCCCCGATAATAAATCGTATACCTATCCCAACAAAGACCTCTCCCGTTCTTCTGTTATTTATCTCGTCTACACTTCCATCCTGCAACAGATGAAGACACTGCAGTCAGTATAGGGTTAACGAAACGATAGATCCGTTTAAATAGAAATATCTCTCTATGCTGAGTGTTGGATCATTGTTGTCAACGGTGGTGTGAATGATGAAAGTACAGAGAATGCCAGCTACAAGGGGTTAGTCCGTGATCATGTTACACAGTTTCAGGAGTGATAGAAACGGATAAATATATCAACCCGACGCATGGGACTCTCCGCCAGAAACGACAGAGTCTAAATTTGCAAGCGAAAATCGATCCGATACTTCTAACAGTGGAAATCATTTGTTTTTTACATTTTGGGATTAGGTAGTTTGAACCAAAACAACAAAAATATCAAGTAAACAAGGGCTCTAAAATACATACCTATTGAGCTATGAGTAGTTGTTCAGTAGAAGAGATGTATTTCACAGTAGCAAACGTTAATAACTGCTCATAGCCCTTGAGGTATGCACTTCAGAGATCATCTTTAATGAACCTGATTTTTTATTTAATGATTCTACTTTCTCCCCAAGTACGGACAACGAAGAGCCGGCTGGAGAAACGCGACAGTCAGAGATACCAGAATAATTTTCGCTTATAACTTTCGACTCGCTCGTTTACTGGACATGGCCTCCTACCTCACGCTGATTCATTTACGCTTTTCTATCAATCCTGACAGTTTGTTACATCACCTGTAGACTGCATATTATTCTCCAATTAAGACATTACCGGTAAGTACAATTTGTACACTGCTTGGTGAAAATGTTATGTACTTTGTTTGTTGTTCAACACTTCAGCATCTATGCTTCTGATTGCTAACATATGAAATGTTGAATGACAAACAAAGTATGTTTACTTTAACCCATCTTCTTGCATCTGTAAGTAATCGAAATGGACAGTACTCACACACCCTTTCTATTAACGTACGTTCATCTACAATGTGTGTATAAACGCGTCAGGTAAAACGAGAAAGGCATGACACTTGCGAAATTTTATGTTGATTACGCATCTCTCATTATCGTTCGACGACTATTGTGTGTGTATCAACGTAGTATATAGAGGTATTACCCAGGAATTTTTCAGATTCTATCCTGGTGTGTATCATCCTAGTACGTCGTAATGTGTAGGAAATAGTAACACCTAACTGAAGTCAATCTGTTCTAAAATTGCAGCATTTCTGGTTGACATATGAGAACACACCAATTTGAATGTTACCAACCAACAGCTAATGCAGGTACAATTTGACCTATGTGATACCCAGAGGGCTTCGTGATTTGGAATAACGTAGAGGTAATTGCAACAGCTTACAACCAAGACAAATCTCTGAAGACAGTGGACAGAAGCAGGAAACTGTAGTCATTTTAATTTTCATTGGAGAGGGACATGTCCCAGCTAAAAATATCAAGTGCGTATTCGTAAGCCTGTGTAACAGGACAGAGCCGGTGACTTTCCTGACGAGTGTTACAAGTTCACAGCACATATTGAGAAGAAAAAGTTAATTAGTTACAGCACTAAGTATCCAAGCTATCAAAATTTTTTATTAGAAAATGTCATATTTGTCTTGAAATAAATTAAAAATTATTCCTATTCCCCAGTTCGAAGCAAGTATTTCGAAAAACTGACCTTATTTTCAAACCATTTTCCAGTATGAAAATCTTCCTAAACATTTCCAGATGGGGAACCATCTGATTCACTACCTAGTCAGCTGCCATGTGACTGACAAGATCTGGCCTGTGGATCCTACCTCAAACTATCCACACTACTCTCTGTGGTAGAGAATTAAATGTATAATAAGATCATTTCAAATTTTCACATTGTACCACTTCTTTACTCGCAGAATATCATTTCTTTTACAGTAGAGTCAAGATTACATCGTGACTCATAGACTACACTACGTAGACAGACTGAGTTACTATTTACAACTAGTCTTATTTAAATTAAGCTTCGCTAGGTTTCTGTTGTGATATGTACAATTAACCGTATATTGCAGTTTTCCATCAGGTCAGAAGTTATGCCAAATGATCTCCATCATTACTCAGTTAACTACTAATCAAAATAATGAAACGTCTAGTGGGCAAGTAGTAGCATCTTACATGTCTTTACAAAGATTTTGTAAGTTCTGTACATGTTTCTTTCAATACATTCCGGGATTTTGTTGGCAGGGCTCACTTCCCTAGCATGACTGCCAGGTGTCGGCGCTTCTTCAGGATGAACTCTGAAATAAATTAAATATTTTTAGTTTTATTTATTTATGAATTTAAAATCGTTTTAGAAAAAATTATTCATACAAGGAATTACACATGTAGCAGCCATGGCAAACTGTTATATAGCTATGATAACTTTAATTTGATTAAAACATATATATCATTATTTCACATAAATAATGCAAACTCTTTTATACTTGAGTTAGTGTTACAATATTTTCCACATTCTTCATAGCCATTCTTTGAACCTGATTGAGCTGTTTCCCTACATTCAGATTCCTGAAGACTGAGAATGAATACTCACGTCGCCGAACAGAGCTTCAGAACACAAATTTGGATAAGCCCAAACACCCCTCCCCCACTCCTTCCAACGCTATCGGTCACTGTGTGGGGCAGTAATTACAGCTTTTTCACGAATTCATCTGCGCACATGGTAAGTTCCACACTGAAGAATTATGAACACACGGCCCAACAGGCCGGACTCACCTGCTGGTCCTCCTGGACCTGTGGCCTCGTGGCAGCCTAATGCAGAGGCAGCAGGCCAGCAGCCGCCGTAGCAGGCCACGGCTGGTCTTGGCCTCCCCCACCTCCTCCTCCTCTTCGCCTACCTCTGCCTCAACCACATCGCGGTGCTGCTGTGGCGGCTGCTGTCGGCTCTCTTGCACCTTACCTGCTGCCACGTTTGATACTACATACGTGAGCGCGGGTCTCGGGGACAGCTCAGACTGCACATCGTGGCGGTAGCAGTGGCCTGTAAAATAAAAGTTCACCATCACTCTAAACAACATCTATCTGCAATAACTCACTGTCATCTACTACCACAGACTAATAATGTGTCGTCATTGCAGTATGTAGATAGAGAGCTATAATACTTATCATTACTGCTCTTGCATGTCAGAAAAGGTGAATACATCTTATAGTACTCACTGCTATCCAATATTGTTGACACAGTTGGCAGACAAATAATAATGAAGTTAACATCCTCTGTAAACAGAAATTTATTTGACAGAATCAAAATAATTATGAAGTAATCTACTGACCATCTCAGAGGACTGTGTGCTGCCCATTAGCAGTACAGTATTTAGTGGAAATATGACACATGATTCTAGTTCTAAACCAGACAGTTATTAAGATATCCACAGCGTTTTCTCTAACTCTGTTACTACCACACAGATCTAGTTGAAACATCTATCAGGAAAGACTGCACTCACTGACAGACGCCACTCATGTCCTAGCTACTCAACTACCAGGATAATGAACAGAACACGATCAGTAAAAAGTTCATACCCTAAAACGTGGCTTCCCTGCCATCACTCCTAATACAAATGATCGGTACAGTGATTTTAGCTGTAAGACTAGAAGAACTGAATATCCTTCCCATAGTAAATGTCACGTTACGCATAAAGCAGACTACGACAAAGTAACAAAGACGCAGCACTGCATTCATTTCGTGTTTATTATAGCAGACACAGCTGGGATACGGAAACAAGTTGCTGATATAAAAAGTAAGCTGTGTACCAAAGCCACCTCATCAAAACCATTACACTACTTGAATTGTTGCTACTCGTATCCTCACAACACCAAAAGGTACTCACGGTATTTCAACAAGACCTCCACGTCTTGCTCCCGTACAGGCCGTAGAGGTGGAACGGCCCTACACTCTGCATCAGCACTCATCACCTGTAACAGAGATACAGAATGCAATGAGTAGTGGTTATTACGCTAAATTGCAAGATGCGGAATATTATGAATAGCACTGAATGTTTGTAAAACCCTCAGCACAGCTTCTGATCGATATTCAAGTCAGTAATCACTCCAATTTAGTGATATTAGGACAAAACGACATATAATGTTGATTATGTAAAAAAAAGTGAGAACGCTAGCTTGCGTTGATGTACTAAGGAATTATTTTAGGTACAGTTCGTAAATCTTGACGATAGCTTCCGCGTTAGGGCATGTGGGTGGAATGGACCTATATTCGGCAGCAGTGCTTAGGACCTGGAACAGAGACACAGATGGAATGAGTGTGGGGTATTGTGCTATATCCAAAGCGACGTTATTTTCTCAATAGTAGTCAACGTATCGTAAAACTCACATCAACATTTTTTTCAAGGTTCAGTTCAGTAATTATTTTAAACATGTATTTCGTCACGTTCCATCATTAATAAGAACAAGATAAAGCTGCTTGCACCGATGTGCTAAGAGAAACTTTTAAGATTATTCTGTCGATTACGTATAAAGCTCTTCGAATGAATGTTTATTAGTCATATATCTAGTTATGTACCTACCTCCGATCAGTTTACAAGATAATATCAAGGTAATTATTTTCTGAAGTGAAGCTATAAATTTTTATTACTGTGCCAGCAGAACTGCAAATTATGTATATGTGTCCAAGGTGTATAAAGAAACACAACAGGACCACAAAACTATGCGAAGAGTCAAATGTAAATTGCGGTCGAGTATTTAAATCCGGTTTGCAAAGCCAAACATATGGTACGAGACTTCCCTTTTTTCGAATAATTCTACAAACCAGAATTACAATAAATCGAAGAACGCAATCAGCCACAATCGGTTGGATAAACTAAATTATTCTGCTTTTCTAACCATATCATTTTGTAACATTGACATACAATGCAATTAAAGACAGAGAATTGTTTTAAGAATGTGATCAGCAGATCAAGAGGCCGATAGACAGGGAGAACCTCAGACGCCGTGCTGGTCTTTTGCTGTGTTACAAATTAAATGGCGAGAACAGAAATAATATGAAATCACGTGTCATACGCTGCCATTAGTAATAATCGACATTCCTTCTCAGCCTCGTCGAACTTTCTTGCGTTTTGAGCTACAAAAGTATTTCAACATCCAAACGAAGTCAACGTTTCTAATCGACATTTATTTAACGTCACCATTTTGTAAGGTGCATGACAAAGTTTGTGAGTTTCTAGTCCATGGTACCTGAAAGGAAATTTTCTTTTCAGTAAACAAAAATGGAATCGAAAGTGTGTTGATAGGAAGGTGCACGATGAACATCAACTGAAGAAAAACGAAGATGATGAAATGTAGTCGAATTACGTCAGGTGATGGTGACGGAATTAGATTAGGAAATGAGATACTTAAAGTAGTACTTGAGTTGTGCAGTTTGGGGAGCAAAATAAAAGATGATTATTGAAGTAGAGAGGATATAAAATGTAGACTGGTAATGAAAAGGAAAGAGTTTCTGAAGATGTGAAAATCGTTAACATCGAATATAAATTTAGGTGTCAGGAATTCCGTTATGAAAGTATTTGCATGGTGTAGCCATGTATGGAAGCGAAACATGCACGATAAACCGTTTAGACAGGAAGAGAATACAAGCTTTGGAAATGTGATGCTACAGAAGAAAGCTGAAGATTAGATGGGTGGATGACTTGGTACTGAATAGAGTTTGGGAGAAGAGAAATTTGTTGCACAACTTGACCAGAAGAAGGGATCGTTTGATAGGACAAAACCTGAGGCAGCAAGGGATCACCAATTTCATACTGGAAGGAAACATGAGGAGCAAAAGTCGTAGAGGAAGACCAAAACATGAATAAACTAAGCACATTCAGAACAATGTAGGTTGCAGTAGTTACTTGGAGATGAAGAGACTTGCACAGTATAGAGTAGCATGGAGAGCTGCATCAAGACAGTCTTTGGACGGAAGACCACAACAACTACTACAATAAACAAAAATTTTCACTACGTAGCTTAGCATTCCGTCAAACAATGTAATATTTACCGTACATCATACAGACAATTACTGTCTGCTTCCAACAATTCATTGTTCGCTGTCTAGCTGAATATAGAAGTTGAAGGGTAGTAATGCATGCTGATGGAAATAAAATCACCTTTTACAAAAATATGTGGAAACTTTGTATCAAAACTGTGACTGTTATCAATATGAAGTGAACGAAAAGAGTCGTATTTTGTTGAAATTTATAGTGAGAAAACGAGACACTGAAGTTGAATGTCACTGCGGACATGATGGCACGATAATACACTCAAACCCATCATTTGCTGGTAAGAGAAGAACACAAAGACTCTGGTAAGGTGGCGCAACTTCAGCACGATGTAGTCGAGGCACAATAAATTATTAATGTTGGCTCGGAAGACTTTTATAGTTACTGTCTTTTTAGTTCGATTAACTCAATAGTAAATACGAAATTTTTGGGTGCAGGTCAGAGATAAGACGAATTATTTAGCATCATTGTATTAGTCTTGTAATAAATAATATCGCAGCCAACAACGGTGAATGTCGTTAGGTCTATAGCAACCCGAACTGAGTTTTATTGTGTGCGAAACGACGCGAACCTTCATAGTTCTGTAACTTCTAACACATGTAATTACTACAGCCACGCACTTAATGTAATACTGCATGGGTCGTGATCCTTACCTTTCCATCCCGACGCAAGTGCACGTATTACTCCTGCTGCTTCACGTCTGGAACAGCAGCTGGAACACTGCTGTTTTGCTCAGCCACTGTGAACCAACTGATGAGAAGTGTTTCTGCAGCTACAGACTTAGCGATCGACAAATGTAATCAACTGATTTATGTTCGTGTTCGAAACTGCGAATAAATCCCGTATAATAATATTTCTGTTTTCAAAAATAAGTCGTGTTGTAATATATCGATACTAGGAAAAGCAAGGCGTCTTTGTCAGAACGCAAGCATTATGTTTTCATGGTGGCTCTTTTCACAACTACTGGATAGCAGTTACAAGAGGTGTATTATTCTGATATACTTCACCCTCGACTGTTGTCTAAAGTCAAGATTCTTCGTGGTAGGTGAAGTAGAACTGCAGCGATAAAACTTCGCAGGTTTGGAAGGGGTATTTTTTCATCATTTTGATATCAGTGACCCACTGGTTCTAATTGCTTTTTGTCAAGGAATTGCATTTCATTTGGTTGCTGTTTGTATCTGTATAGCACGGAAATTCTATGCCCAACAGTGCAAGTGTCCACTGTAATTGCCGTGTGTCTCGTTTGCAAACAAGTTTGTACTATTTATCTATCGTACTGTCTGTTGATATAACAACCCCCTAGACTCCTCGTCCTCAATGTTGTATTAAGTAGGGATTACTAAGTTTCCGCCTGGCTTTAGATATCCGACAGTGTCACAGTGATACACAGCAATGCGGGTAGGTTTACTGACGAAGAACAGGCCGACTTTCCTCTCGTCTCTGGGCTGACTGAGTGCGGTGCCAGACTGCCACGACTCCGTGCTGACTGTTCCCGCAGCCACAGAGAAACACATCACTGTACTCTAGCACTGTCCGAGGGTTTTTGCGCTACACTGTTCTGTTTCGAATATTTTGTTGGGTGCTCATCACATGCTTTACTATTGTGAGGATCCTTTCAAAGAAATATACGTAAATGTGGTAAAAAGTTGAATAAATCATCATTACATTATTATTCTATAACGAGGAGCTGGTGACCACGAAACCCTTATACTGATATACTCATAAACTGCCCACAAGAACTTCAAGATTTCGGATTCACCCTGTATTTTGAGTTTCATGTCTTCCCTACTTTGCCTTGTATAGAGATAATTCAAATCACTGCTGACAAGAAAGTAAAATATATTCACACTGTCGCCTTAGACAGCATCATCTGTACGAAGATTTCTTTGTAATTTTGTGAGTACCTTAGTTCATGTTGTTGAGTTCAAGTCCTCGCTCCTCAAGCTGACTCAAACATTGAATGTCGTTATCACACACGCGATGACAGATACTAAATTGGGACTGTGTGATACGAAACTAATAGCCGGTAATGCGATAAACACGTTGACGTCACTGTAAACTCAGTTGGTGATTTGTGGATCTACCTTACGTATTCGCTTACTACCCCCAAACTAGTTTCAGAGGTAAGTCGAATCCTTCCATGTTTCTACTTTGTAAAATTGTTGCGCTTTCCTTAGCGACATTAACATTTCTTGAAGAGGGACATACAGGTTTAAGGGCTTGGGACAAAGGTCTCTGCTACAGTGTTTAGTGTTTCAGCGCTATATATATATTTACGATCGAAACCGCTAAATACATATATCAATTTTGGTGACGCAGACGGTATTTACCATCATGATATAGCGGTTATGGTTATCCCACGTCATTATGCTTTGTATTATGCAAAATAATTGTAACGAAAACGGACAACTACAAGTAACATTAGACAGCCGAAATGCACGGAAAAAATTTCAACCTTTTATTGATTACGCTAAATTTGCGAATGGCAAAGAAGTTACAGTGAATAAGACAGTTTCCTAAACCAATCTGCAACATATTTGCATAGATGTAAGGGAGATAAGAATGATGGGAAATCTTCTAGGCAAGAATAGAAAGCAGGACAGGACGTACACAGTCCGATACTGGCCTTGCGAAGTTTAGAAGAAAATATTAGCTCTGTCTGAGGTAAAAGAGGATAGGGTTAAGATGGAAATGAGTTTCAAGTGATCATGTACTATCATGTCGAATATATCTAAATACGCGGTATTGCATGTAATTACTCATTAATTTAAACATTTATGAAACAAAAAAATCCCATAACATCACAAGTAATATACAACTGTTATAAATTCACAGTGAAATGCATCTTTTGTGATGATTTGTTCCTTGTACATAAAACAACTGTTTTGTAAAGAATTTTGACTTACTTTCGTAGTCTACGTGATAGACGGTATAACTATTAAGAAAGTTAATTCACGCAAAGTACACAACGCCCAGACCATGTAGGACAGTTACTGACAGGAAAAACGGAAGTCCGGAAACAAAAGAGGTTGAATATTATTTTCTGTTGTTTCTAGAAGGTGAATATGTTCCGCCACCTGACTTAAGATTGTATAGCGAAAATAATGGCATTCCGAAGAATACCTCCAGTAAGACAAAAATCTTTTTGAGATAATCATTTTTAGAGCAAATATTTCAAATCTGTTACTTAGGTGATGATAATGAAAACGATATTGAAAATAAATTATATAATCAAACTGTCCTTCGGACAAGTAACAGAAAATTGACCCATAAATTGCAAAAAGGAACCAGTACTAAATTTAATAACTGATGGTGATTACTTCGTTAGACTTGCCAGGTTAGCCGAGGGCGCTAGTGCCTTGCTTCCTGGACTCGGGTAGGCGCGCCAGCCGTGGATCGAATCCCTTCCCCCCGGTATATCACCGACGAGGGAGACACATACAGGTAGCTATATCATGTACAAGATGTGCAAGAAAAGTAATGAGAGTGATTTTTTTTTCTACCATACTTTTAATTTTTTCAAACAAGAATATTGTCCATTCCAAAGTAGTTCCCTTGAGGAGGTGCAGTCCGGTGGAGTCGTTTGCAGTACTGGTATCAGTTTAAGGTAAAAAAATCCGTGATGTATATGACCACTTGAAGTGGAGTGTTGTCACAATGCAGAATCCACCTGCCTGTAATGTCCGGCCTCAGTCGAGTCACCCTTTTCCTGGCTTTTAAAGGACATCTTTGTAAAACACTTGCTTGACTGTTTTGTCGTGGAGGAGGAATCTCACAAAAGCCCACAATTTCGATGTTTTGGCCGGAATTTGAAGTTGAAGTCTCTCTCTGAGCACAGTTCTGTTTCAACGTGTTATCGGCCTTCCTAAATCTATTTGCGTCAGTGAAAAACATGCGCTCTGGATAGAAATGTTTCCTACGCACCGCTTTCTAGTGATCTAATGTCACACACGCTGATTCTACAATTCACCATCAAACTTGGTGGCATAACATTGCTCTAAATTCCGCTGTTCCATTTTCGTAACGGACAATAAAAACGCAACGTCACTGATAGCGCTCTCAGAAATCACATAATGGGTGTACGGAGGTGAAACTCAGACTGAGTATCAAGAAGGGATGAAAGCACTGGTCTGCACCAGAACAACACCACAGCGTTGTCAGGTAGATCGCATTGTTGCCCGTCTCGATACTTTTCTCACACGCCTCGTGCATTTCATATATTCTTTTCTGCCCTCTCTGATTTTACACCTCTATCTATCTCGTCTTGCCCCCTCTCCTGGGCAGAACGAGCGTTGTACTTGCTTAACGCTGCGTGCAATACGTTACACATACTCTATGAATCTGAAGAAGTACCATTAAATATCAATCGCTCGTTTTCATACTTGGTATACCAACTTCTATGGATAACGCAACCATACTGTTACAAGTTTATATCAAAAACTTCCACACTTTCGGAGATGTAAATTTTTAGATAATACACACAGTATCCGTGCTGGCATTGTGAAACCGTATTAAGGCTCATATGTAACTAAGCACTATGGGACTTAACATCTGAGGTCATCATCCCCTAGACTTAAGATAGTTAGGTTTAAATAGTTCTAAGGACATCGCACACATCCATACCCGAGGCAGGATTCGAACCTGCGATCGTAGCGGCCGCGTGGTTTCGCACTGAAGCGCCTAGAACCGGTCAACCACAGCGGCCGGCCCGTATTAGGGACTGTAATGTATTCATCTGTAGAATCAACTCAAACTTCAACCAAGAGTACTGACTGGTGTAACCTAATTTCATGGAATTTCACTAGTTTCATTACCAAAGATTTCTGACGTAATTAGAAGTACGTTGGAAAATTATTATCTCAATGCATTTTGGTTGTGTGAGTGCCTTGGAGAGACAGAGTAAATGGAGGACATACGAAAGGGAGAAGGTGACATTTTACTAAAGATCTGAATGCGTGAGAAAGTTGATGCGCAATACAGCAATTTGTGACGTATGTCCGACTGAGCTTGATTTTGTAAAAGGCAGCCAGAAATGGCATGGAGTATTAAATTTATTAGTAATGTGTTTTATGGAAAGGAATCGCATTTTGTTTTCACTAAATTTGATTTAGTTTTGGAATTACAACGTTTCTAGTGTAAATTACTTGAGCTAATCTGACTGGCTGAAATTAGAATTACCGCGAGTTTAGAAGTGCTGGGGATGATCCGATTGGCTGCTTAACATACTATCCGAAAGGAGTTTAGCATTTACATCGCGTTTGAGCAGGATCGTAAAGGCCCTGTGTATACGTTTGCTGGTGAAATTATTGCGATGATAATACTGGTGAGAACTGCGGTTCGTGACCGATAATAGTGCAGTGTGTGCTGGACCAATTACATAGCCAGGAGTTCAGTCTGAGCCTTACTTAATTGTATGTGGTCAGGTTGCGTGTTCATTGGTATATTGATGACATAAATCGACTGACTGCTGATTCGTTGCTAAAGTCAGGATTGAAGGCGTATTAGGTGACTCGGCAGGTCACGAGTACACAATAGAGACTTTTTCATGGAACAACTTGTTGGAGGTTTAAGTGGAAGCTATTCATATGCTCCACGTAATTAATACACGGCGATTTTTGGGGGATGGGGTTCTGTGTAGAGAAATATCTTGATGACACTCGTGACAAATCTTCGGTAACCACCCTGTAGTAGTGTTTGTTTCTATTGAACAAACCCGTTGTTACTTGATGGAAAGAAAAAAAATTCTTATTCTAAAATTAGAGTATCGATCCCTACCTACACGTATCTTACCCATAAAATAAACCAGTTAAAGAATGAAAGGTCTCAGTAAGACAAAGCAATGAAGAAAATTACGATTTAACGGGAAGCGGAAGAACTGTTATAAAATATGTGGAAGCTTCTTTCTACAAAAAACATTAAAGACAGCTATTTTATTTTCCTCAGAGACAGACAAATAAGTTACGTATGCAACTGGACTCATCTTATCATTTTAAAAATTGGCAGAACAGCATGAGATCTTGATTGTATGGTGATGTTAGTTTCTGTCATATTGCATTCATATTCGTGTACTGATATGTTTCAAGAGTATGAAACTGTATTGGAATGTGATTTCTGATCACGAATAGATTGAAATATTCCGTAAATTTCATGATTTTGAAAGTAAGAGCACGCATAATGGATATCTTCCAGGGCTGATCGAGAAAGAAGGCGTGGTGCACAAAAGACACCGGAAAAAAAAGATCGACATCGTATGTTAACTACAGCGGCCGGGACTGTCAAAGTGTTCAAGCCGAAATTTTGTAGCCTTTTTCCCATTAAAAATGAACGTGTGCGACGAATTTTGTTATTGTGTTCTAACATTCTGGGTGGTGTCTGTTTGTTCTATATCGTGTCTCCATACCACTTTCGCGCAACGACGCTCTGAGCGTGTTTTTTAGGGAATTGACTAGTTTGAACCTGGGACCTGTTGCTGGTAAGGAGACGCCAGACCACACATGACATGTAGAATTCAGAAGAGTTCAGTGAGACTGCACTCCCGGTAAAAGAATCTTAATATTAACTAAATTTAGTGGAAGGGGTTCAAGGCTTTCCTATTTTTAGTTAGCTGGTAAAATAACGTCGATAAAGTTTACCATTGGAAATTTTATTCTACTCTCAAAACATTGTTTATAAATTTCACTATTGATAAAAGGAAGTGTTTTAATCCATGATGGTAAGAACCAACTGCGTTCAACAAAAGTGTGAACGAATATTCCCTGAATGGGTTTCCAAGTTCTACAATGGATCAAAGGATGACCTATGCCATATCACATCTATAATCTAGGTTTAAATTAAGTTTCACAAAATAGAAAACTATCAAAATGGTCTACAGTGACCCTCAATTATCTTTAATTACTTCTCTAACTTGTCGTAAATTACAATGGCTGATGTGGCTTCTCAATAACTATATAACAGAAAAATCATCGCGTTTCAGATTTTTACTTCAAGTGCCAAATGTGAACACAATGAGCTTTAATTGACGATCGACACTATTATTACTCAAAAAGGGGGTGTAACAGAGAAGACTTCTGCAGTTCTGAGTGAAGCCTTATGCCCTCAAAAATGGGGCATCACGTGCATTCATTACCTTGTCGGTGTTTAGGCAGCGTCAGGGCGGCAGCAGGCAGCACAGCTCCGCTCACCTCGCCATCTCGGAAGCAATTAACTTCTCCTAACTTCCCCTTACTACCATTTACCGAAATTGGTTTAAAAAAAAACTACCTGGCTGTGTTTTCATCTGACCAATCAGGGTCTCAATGTTAACTTTAAGCTCCGCCTACAAAAATTCTGTCTATCCAATGAGAAACGTTATACTTTTCGTGGTGGGGCAATGTTTCTAAAGTTTATAACGTAACAGAGACGCGAAAAAGTCTCACGCTAAAACTTGCAGATGGTGTGGTCCTTTTAGCGTTATCGTAAGATCTATACTGTTCTTCTGCAGGGCTCTATCTCTTAACATGGGCTGGGGGGTGGTCCTTGATGTAACAGAGACACACAAAAGTCTTATGCAAAAACTTGCAGCTGGCGTTGTCCTAGTGGTTAGCTGGCGACGTGGGTGTCCAGTACGTCCCTTATCGTAGGGCCTTCTAGCTTAACACGGTTCTGCTCTCAGCTTCTGTTCTCGTTTCTCCCCTCGGAAATGCATCTGTCTCATGGTAGGAAGGTATAACATGCATTTAAGCATTCTTAGTCGCAGGAGAGCTTCTGTAAAGTTTGGAAGGTAGGAGACGGATACTGGCAGAAGTAAAGCTGTGAGTACGGGCGTGAGTTGTGCTTTGGTAGCTCAGATGGTAGAGCACTTGCCCGCGAAAGGCACAGGTCCCGAGTTCGAGTCTCGGTTGGGCACACAGTTTTAATCTGCCAGGAAGTTTCATATCAGCGCACACTCCGCTGCAGAGAGAAAATCTCATTCTCTAAAATGTTTTTGTTTCTAGACACTCATTTCAACATTGTTACATTAACAAATAAGAATTACTTCCAAGAATTACTTTGACAAAGAAATATACATACACAAGTATTGAGATATTATCCTAACAAATGGTACAAATGTTTAAAAAAAGGGAAAACATCCAACAAGATAATATTTTATTCTTTGTCTTCATAAGGAGAAAATAAGTAAAATATAGTTATTCTTTAATTTTTATGAGGAGAAAATAAGTGGCATATTGCTTTAGTGTTTTATGCCTTATTTTTGTTCTTTATATACTGTCCATTTCAGAACTGATGAGTTATTTTTATCGATAGTCTATTTTTTACTTAAGTACATAGTCAATAACTGTTATTTTGTAGTTTATTAGCTGTTTGGTGTGCTTAACTTATTTAGATGTTTCTTTTGCACAATTCCTACATTACTTAATTTCATTTCACGCATTCGCGCAATCCTATGAATGTTTAAGCATGAGGTTGGTGAATGTTTGTGCACGAAGGTGATGGACTTGAGCGAGATGTATGTGGGCAAGTATTTGATGTACAGCTTCGTTCGTCGTTCCTTGTTGGCTTTGCAAGTGTGTGTTGCTGTTGTGGAGGTCCCATAATGGAACGGAGCTGTGAGTGCAGAATCTCATGGTTTACTGGTTTTGTGTGCGTGAAAGTCATCGTTATTTGTCGCTGAAAGCGGTCTTTTTTCTTTGTAATACATCGCAGACGAATAGTTTACAATACAATAGGGATTTGGGAAGATACGTCGTCTGTTCTTCACCCATCTTTTTTCTTGGTCTCAGTCTTGCGAATCTTCAACTTCTGTTCTTCCTGGTTTTTCTCTGCTTCTTACTTGCTTCTTGGTTCTTCTCTAGGCAGGATATGGAAATATTTATTGATAAATAGTTGTTTTAAAGTTCTCCTCGTAGTAACAATTTTTACTTTGTGGAAGTTTTCTTCAGTTTCCTGCATCAACATGCTGTTTAATAGCAGAAGTGTGACTTTTACACACATTTTTTGCCAGCGGTGGCTTGCCCAAGCGGTCTTCTCATCCGGCCATTTTTTTGCTCGCTCTGCTGAGTCGGGGCGCTCAGGTGTTTACAAGCGGTGAAAGTCCGGTGTCCCAGCACTGGTCCCTTCTGGCGTTCGGTGTTCTGTCGTGTTTCTGCAGGGTTCCGTGTTCTGTCCCAGCAGATATACAGCCCACTTCTGCTACAAGGGCCTTCTGTTGGTCTCGATGTCCTTTCCCTTCTGTCGACGCTTCTGCCTTGTAGGCATCGTATCTTGGTAATTATGTCCTTTTCTTTCTTGATACTTCTCGTGTTGCAACTTGTGGTTCGTTGCATCTCTTCCTTGCTGGAGTTTTTACAATGGTTCTTCCAAAAAGTTTTACCTATAATCATCTAACATATGTCTAGTACCTACTTGTATTACGCCTCCTTTAAAAGCTTTACAAATTTCAGCTCCCTTTCCATGATACATTTCTAAGATAGTTGGAGTCTTAACGTCTACTCAAGAATCCTCAAATTCGTTTTTTATTTTTGTGTAGTGTCGTGGTGTATAGCATTTTAGTATTTCATGCTGTTAGACTATCTACGCTTTATCCCTTCACCTTAATCTATGGTATTATTGGTGTTATTATTGAAACTACTTTATTTTTACCACCTTCCTCTCTCTTCTTTCTTCTTTCTCCTGACGATCTTATCTGCAACATAACCTTGAAACATTATGCTGATTATTTACCAGTAATAAAATTAATCTTGAAACTTGTACTGAAAGTGTTTAATACTGCCAGTCTTAAGTAAAAATACCTCTGCTTTATCTCGTAAAATACCTTCTAATTGTCTTTTACTGTGTTCTGAAATACCTTGAACTTGGACTTCTAACATGATTTGGGGCGATTCCTTCTTTTGTGCATACGATTCAAATTCTTCATCCTCTTTATCTCGCGTCATTCTTAATTGTTTGTTTATAACTGGTATTTCTTCTAATTTTAGCTTTTGCTCAAAGAGAAGTGTGACATTTCCGAATGTTACGCTACCTTTCCCCATATCTATTATCGCTCGTCTCTCATTTAAAAAATCTGCACCTATAATATAATCTACAGTTAGTTTAGGTATAATCACGAAGTTGGCTTCGATCTTTTGACCTTGGCACGAAAGAGTTAACCTTGTTTGTCTTTTAACTTCTGCAGCATTGTTTCTAATATGACCTCTTACTTTAATCTTACGTGTTTTCAGAAGTGGCAATTCCGCATTGGCATTACACTACATGAATAAATTTTCTGAGATCGCAATCAGTTCACTTCCGCTATCAATTACAATATTGACTGGGATATGCTCTACCATGGACTTCACAATTGGTTGAGTTTGAAAGGGTTGGTTCTGTTCTTCTTCTTCTTGCATCAACGAATCCTCCACTGAATCATACATGAGTCTTCCTAGGAATTTCCCTCGTGAATTCGAACTTTCTGTAGGATAAGCTTCGACTGCTACTTCTCTCTCTTTTATTTCCTCTTCTCTATTTCTTCCATCATTTACGCTTTCTTTTACATCCTCTACTTTTTCTTCATCCTCATCTATCTTCTCCTTCTTCGCCGCTACTTCCACATAATCGCATCTAAATGCTCTAATTATCACTTCATAACTTCCTTCATTATATATGTTGGGTTGTGTGGCCACTTGTAACTTATTTTCAACTTCTGTCTACTGCGCATTATCCTCATTGAATTCGCTTTCCCTGATTTCCATCTCAATTAGCTCTGCAATACTCATTACTTCGTCCTTTCCTCCTACATTCATTGTGCATGCCTCTGGTGATTCATCGTCCTCGTCAGTGTTCTCCCAATTAATTTCGTCCCAACACAATATTGTTATTTTCTTGTCTTCGTTTTCATCTGGTCCTTGTGGATTTGTTTCTTCCTTTTTCTCTTCTCATGATAAGATTTTTCTTCTCTGATGAAGGTGTTGCAATTGTGCTGGGTCAGTGCATCATTCTCTTTGGCATGGGGACTTAGCTGTCAATACGAACGTTTATCGGGGTTTGGTGGCCTTACCTCCACCTCTTCTATCTGTATTCGCTTTCCTTGTTGAGCTTATAGATAGTGGTTTTTTTGTTGATAATTTTTCGGTCTACTGGGAAAGATACATTTTTAGTTATCTTAGATGTGTGAGGAGAAAGACCATAGCTCTAATCATTGTGCTTGTCGCTGGTATTGCTAAAACTGTGTTGGAAACTAGGAACATCACTGCTCTAAGTTGGCGTATTTGTTTCATTCAAAGAAAGAAATTGAAGTTAAACACAGAAAAAAATATAAGATACTCTTGTGAGAGGAGGGATAACGTACAACTTCAAGGTAATTATTTCTACGTAAGGCATATAAGGCAGTCGTTCCATTTAATTATTAATCAAATTCGAGCTGTAGCAAACACTACTGTGGTGTGTTCACGAAAACTCTGATTATCTATCGAAATAAAGTACGTGAATAATTAAGCGGGAAGTTTTGTTAACACATTAATGGGTGAAAAATTCATTTATTTTTCTGTAATATACGACTCCCACTGGATAGGGAGATCCTATTGCCCTTTTATGAGCATATAAAACAAATATAATTTTTGTTTCATCATCTGAGGACATTGCAGCGCTATCAGCATAAATCCCAAGTATCTACAATAATTTGTAACTATTAAAATAGGCTGTTGCAGTATCCTCGAGTGATTAGACACTGGTATTAACTGAGAAATAGTAATTTTCTATTTTTTTTACTTCCGAGTGAAAAGAACAGCAAACTTGAAGTAAAGTGCGTAGTGGAATGGTTCATAAAAGATAGACGGCTGATAAGTCGTTAAATTTATACTACTAAATTTGTAATAATCATTAAGTTCAGAGAGATGATAAATAAACTACATATCGATTTTTTCTGTGAATAAACAGCAGCTACTCGCTCGTAGGACTACACTGTTGTATTCTGTAAAACGTACTCTTGGGACAGAGCTTAATAAAAGCATAAATAACCTCCATCCTGAATCATGGTATATATAGATAGTCCAGAGGCGGAATAATCTGCCACTGTGTCTTGAGCTCGTACTCATCCCTGTTTCGTGGCATTTCGCCCTGTGTGCGCTGTTGAGTTTGATAGACTACTCCGAAACAATTATCTGGGGCTAAAAGAATAGCTGTGGTAAAGCGCTCGTCCTATACTAAATAAAAAAGCGTTGAGTGAGTGTTACGAGTGCATACTCTATAATCACACAGCCAGTGGTGTTCGGAAACGCATCTACATCAGTGGCCAGTCCATCTGGACCAAAAGGGTAGCTGTCTCCTTTGCCTATGGTCTAACAGACTGACCGAAACATAACAGCCATCTAACAGGGTATTTCTTTTCCGAAGGCAGTTTCCAAAATGATCCGCCAATAACGGCCGTGAAAGGATAGTAATGTTACACACTATCACATCAAATCACCCTGGTAAGGCACGGAACGAAAGGGTGGTTTCATCGACGCCTTTATGATACACTCTGAGGCCATTTTGTGTCGATTCTCGGCGTACCGACGTCTGAAATATTTTCCCGGCCACCCGTTAGGAAACCGCGTGATTGCAACTCTGGGTGTCGCGGTTCTGACGTCCATCGCAGACTTGCCAATAGACAGCGTGCAATTTGGGTAAGAGGGGGTGTGGCACCCTCCCCATCGTGTGGCTCTTTCACTGTGGCATGGGGCAGAACTGTGGTGACTCTTTGGTGCCAACGTGACGTCATTAATACAACGTCCAGCTCACTGGAACGTCTGAGCTGTGGCCTTCTTTTAGCGTGTTACAACACTTTGCTATTTCAAAATGGTTCAAATACATCTAAGCGCTATGGGACTTAACATGTGATGTCATCAGTGTCCTAGACGTAGAACAACTTAACCTAGCCAACCTAAGGAAATCACACACATCCATGCCCGAGTCAGGATTCGAAACTGCGACCTCAGCAGAAACGTGGCTCCGGTGTGAAGCACCTATAACCGCTCGGCCACACCGGCTGACTGATAAAGTGGCATATTGCGGTAAAGTTATGTTAACCAATAGTGGTTGTGAAGTAAAGCTGTTATTAGTCGAATGTGCATTTAGCGAAAAGAACTCAAATCATTGTCTTAACCTTTGCAATACCAAGGTTAGATAGGAGCGGGGGCACTTTATGCCCACAATTTAGAAATATTGTTATTTAGTCATTTACAATAAATGTAAATTTTTTAAAAATGTTAACGGTTTTTACCGAGTTATTCTTCCAGATCACATATTTTAATTCTTCAGTTAAAGTTAACACAAGAAAATAAGCCTTAAGTGTAAAAATTGCTTCCCTGATGAGTGTTGTACTAAGTATTTCCAGGTTCAGGACTTCACTTACACATCAACATCTCTTTAACTAGCAAATTGTCAGTAACATTCAGATTTGCGTTTCTATAAATACTTTTTTTCCTTGGACGTAAAGTACTCCGACGTCCTGTTGGTATTACACATTACTCTAGGTGTGTTGTTGTTGGTGAGAGTATGCTAAGAGACATTCTCAGGTTGCAGTCTCTACTTACACATCATTACATCTTCAAAAACTATGTTGTTGATATAAGACAAAAATAAATAACGAATTTTATATTTCTTCATTATGTTTTAGGATGGGCATTAAGTACACCCCACGCCCCATTCTTGATAATGCCAGCTATGAAATTGCATTGTTATTAATAAAGCTAAGTTTCTCAATTAATGAGCATTGTCATTTGGTCGGTAGCCAGTTGAAAGTGAGAGTTGTGATCATGTATTTTTTTTAGTCTTATTACCAAAGACATGTTTATACCTTTTCAGAAATGAAGAAGAAGTTCGTTGTGTTGATCAGTCAGAGAAAGGGGCAAAAGAGATTAAATAAATCTATTACAGCGTCATTCATAAATATTTTCAGAGTACCCAGATGTGATAACATGTTTTTCTTATCAGTTTGTATGAGAGGAGCATAGCAAGTTCATTGTTATATCCTACCCTACACCATAGGTTTATACAGACAGGATAGAGGCAGAAATAGAAAAGGTATTACAGCAGCTTGTCATTGAACCTACTGTTAGTTCCTACAATAATCAGTAGTTAGATGTCCCAAAGGAAAGAGTCGGAGTTCTATCGTCCACTGACATATGTTATTGGCAGTTGGGATTGCATCTGCCATGTCCAAAATACAGGTCATCTTTACGTAATGCCTCTCGTCATCATCTGGCAAATTACAGTTCCGACTTATTGTGAGTTCGGCTACGTCCATTAAAGGGTAGAAACATTCAATAATGAGTGTAATAACGTATCTTTATTATATCTTGAAAGCAGAAAAATACCTGGTGTGGGCACATTGATATACAGCATTTCATTTAATCTCTGCCCACTGACAATATTTAGCACATCAGAGCATTTAGGCAATAAAAAGTAATATACGACTGAACCATGAGATAATATGTAGTCTCCATTGTGGCGTAAGGAAGACGTAACAGAATTAACATCAAGAGATCCTACAGAGTAAAATATATGGGCATGGAACAGTTTTGCGTGAGGTAAGCGAGATCATCAGCCAGAGTCAAGGCGATGATGCAGGAGAGAGACATGAAAAAGAGGAACAACAGACAGATCGTTGGCCGTAGATGCCCTGATGGAGAAATGCGTATTGAAGGTTAGTTTTTGTAGGCACACCAGATGTAAGGCAATAAGCAAGAAGCCAAGGTGCTCAGTGAGTCAGGTTTTTGCAGACTCAAAGGGACATTGCCTAGTTAGGTTTCAGCAGATGCGTAGAGACGCTGTAAATTGAGTTTTAGCAGACATAGGGAGACCTGACATTTGAGAATGATTTTATATGGATGTATGTGAGATCAGTACGCTGATACGAGTTTTTTATTAGTTTTTGAGAGTATGATGTATTCAGATTTACTGTATCTGCAGGAATTGTTAATCTCATTAAAAAACTGAACAAAGTGGATATCCCTGTAATATAGAGTTTTTAAAGGTACATTTGCACTCTGAGCGGTTATTTAGGAAATGTCGTAGTTATAAGCTGAAAAATAGAGATACATTAAAAAAAACCATACATGAAATCCATGGGTATGGAAGCACTGCCTGCAGCGGCTGGAAAACAGAGGAAGAATTAGGATCGTCAGTTGACGAAACTATAGGTTACTTTTTGTTTGATAGGTCCTGTACTGATCGGACATGTGTGTTACATCGCCATTAACATTGTGTTATTTCAATATTTGCAATCATCGGTACTCGCAATCACATGATGTAAGTGTATTTTTAAACTATGTTTCTATTTCAGAATATAATTATTACTAATCCATGTATGTCTAATTTTGTGTCACTAGCTATTTGTAAGATTGTTCAGTGTCTTGGCTTGGCAAAGAAAGGATCAATAAATTGTAAAGATACTCGTCCAGCATTAACCACCGACCTCTTCGGGTGCTAATCTGAAATACGAAGTCCGATATAAAAGACAAAAGGTGACTCTGCAAGAGCGCGGTCATAATTAAAAATAACGCACAATGATGCCTTGCCCAAGCACATAAAAAAGCAAAGTTTGTAAAAATATCAAACATAATTAATATTGTGAACTTTTATCTCTCTTCTGTGTGTCTAAAGTTCAGATACGCAAAAGACCATTACATTTATAAGTTCAAACAGTGGAGGAAATAAACGAGGACATCCCTATTAGAAGAAGGTGTGTTCAGAAATATTGGGTCTGCCACTGAATATGGAGACAGACAAATAACAGTGCGATAGGGTACAAAGGGTAAAACAAACTTATGAAGAGCGATATGCAAAACGCACAGGAAATCTGAAGATGTAAGAATTGAAATGAACTGATATGGATAAATTTTGTATGTGTTGAGAGCCAAATTATGTTTCTGATGTTTTTGCTGATTGATCTCCAATCTCAAGGAAATGCACAATGAGCAAAAATAGGAACTGAAATTTTAGAAGGCTGAATGATGAATTTTAGAGCCGAGATGGTAAATGACGACCAGAACTAACAAAAGTGGGGGTAAAATTAAAAGCTGTGCGTCGCTACAGTAGTTCTGAGGTGAAGTAATGTATGGCAAGTGAGGGTATTTGGGAGAGAACTGCAAAATATTGGTAGCTCAATATAGGGCGTATCCAGAAAGTGAGTTTCCCGATGTTTCCATTAAAGTAGACATTTTACACGGCAAAATTGCGCATGCGCAACAGATCTATGACGTGACAATCAAATGTCGGCCAGACAGGTTCCCCCTGGCCAGTACCGCAGCATCAGTGCGCTGTAATGGCGGCGTCTCCTACTCATTCTCCCGCCGCCTGCCTGGTTCGGTCAGTGATAAGGTTCCTCAATGCACAAAGCACAGCGCTCGTCTAAATCCATCGTCAGGGTTTGTCAGGTCTATAGGCTTATCTCCGAAGGTGGCTGCCAAAAACACCTGACACCTGAGCAGACAATTCGTCGCTCCAAAGTTGTACAAACATTTCTGCAGGGGGATCACGATGATGGCGACGAGTTCCTCCAGAGGATCGTCACTGGCGATAAGACGTGGATTTCTCACTTGATCCCAGAAACCAAGCAGCAGTCAACCCATTGGCATAACGGTGGATCTCCAGTGAAAACGAAATTCAAACAGATTGTGTCGGTCAAGAATGTGATGTGCGGTATGTTCAGAGACAGGAAGGGCGTTCTGATCATTGACTTCCTGCCCAGAGGTGAAAGAGTGTGTGCTGACAGTAACTTGTACGTATTGTTTTCAAAAATTGGTTCAAATGGCTCTAAGCACTACGGGACTTAATACCTGAGGTCATCAGTTCCCTAGAACTTAGAACTACTTAAACCTAACTAACCTAAGGACACCACAAACATCCATGCCCGAGGCAGGATTCGAACCTGCGACCGTAGTGGTCGCGCGGTTCCAGACTGTAGCGCCTAGAACCGCTCGGCCAACAGTCTGGATAACTGACTGATATGGCCTGGTAACGTTAACCAAAACGCCCTTGTCGTGCTGGTACTGTGAACATCTGAAAGCAAGGGGAAACTACAGTCGTTAATTTTCCCGAGGGCATGCAGCTTTACTGTATGGATAAATGATGATGGCGTCCTCTCGGTTAAAATATTCCAGAGATGATATAGTCACCCATTCGAGTCTCTAGGAGGGAACTACTCAGGAGGACGCCATAATCAGGAGAAACAAAACTGGCGTTCTACGGATCGGAGTGTAGAATGTCAGATCCCTTAATCGTGCAGGTAGGTTAGAAAATTTAAAAAGAGAAAGGGATAGGTTAGAGTTAGATATAGTCGGAATTAATGAAGTTCGGTGGAAAGAGGAAAAGGAATTCTCGTCAAGTGAATACAGGGTTATAAATACAAAATTAAATAGGGTTAATGCAGGAGTAGATTTCACAAGGAATAAAAAAACATGAACTGGAATAAGCTTCTACGAACACCATAGTGAACGCATTAATGTAGCCAAAATAGACACAGAGCCCACACCCACCAGAATAGTACAAGTTTATATGCCAACTAGCTCCGCAGGTGATGATGAGATTGAAGAAATGTATGATGAGATTAAAGAAATTATTCAGATAGTGAAGGGAGACGAAAATTTAATAGACATGGTGGACTGGAAGAGAAGGAAAACTGTAGATGAATATGGACTCGGGGAAAGGAATGAAGGAGGAATCTATCTCCTGTAGTTCTGCACAGAGCATAACTTCATCATCGCTAACACTTAGTTTAACAATCATGAGAGAATGCTTCAAATGTGGAAGGGACCTGGAGATACAGGAATATTCCACATTGATTATATAATAGTAAGACATTTCGGAACGCTGTTTTAAATTGTAACGCGTACACAGGAGCAGAAGTGGACTCTGGCCATAATTTATTGATTATGAACTGCATATTAAAACTGGAGTAACTTCGAAAAGGTATGAATTTAAGGATATAGATAGGATGAAACTGAAAGAAATAGAGGATATAGAGTTTAGAGAAAAAGAGAACTACCTGTACGAATATCAAGCTCTCAGATGGAAAACCAGTTTTAAGCAAAGAAGAGAAAGCAGAAAGGTGGAGGGAGTATATAAAGGGTCTATACAAGGGAGATGTACTTGAGGCTAATTTTACGAAAATGTAAGAGGACATAGATGAAGATTTGATGAGAGACATGATACTGCGTGAATAATATGAAAAATCACTGAAATCCTTAGACTTCAAGAAGAATATAACAATTCCAGTTCCAAAGACAGCAGATGCTGACATTATGAAAGTAAGTCACGGTTGCAAAATACTAACACGAATCTTTACAGAAGAATGGAAAAACTGGTAGAAGCCGACCTTGAGGAAGATCAGGTTGGATTCAGGAGAAAAATTTGGAGTAGGAATGGAAGTACAGGGAGAAGATATAAAAACTTTGAGGTTTGCAGATACCATTGTGATTCTGCCAGACAAAGCAAAGGACTTGGAAGAGCAGTCGAACGAAATGGACGATATCTTGAAAGGAGAATATAAGATGAACATCAACAAGAGCAAAACGAGGATAACGGGATGTAGTCGAATTAAATCTGGTGATACTGAGGGAATTAGATTAGAAAATGAGACCCTTGAAGTAGTAAATAAGTTTTGCTGTTTGGGAAGCAAAATAATTCATGCAGATCGAAGTACGGATACAAAATATTCTGGCGTAAGCACAAGTGGCGGAACGAAGAACGCAAGAGAAGAGAAGGCGGTGGAACGAAGTCGGCCAATGGTGCCTGGATAGGACCGCACCACTACAGGGACGGCCTCTACAGGAGGAGAATACAAGCGCCGCTCCTGTCAGCCTCGGCCGCTCAGTATAGGCTCAGTATTCGGACAGGCCCATCGGAGAACGCTACGATAGCAGTTATTAGTGATACACAAACTGTGTGTCAAACTTTTATGAACCTTGTATACGGCAAAGAACTGACTTACTTGCATGTCGTCCATCGCTTGCGACACCACTGTTACTTCAAAGTCGAGAGCTGTCAGTCTGCTATGTTGAAATAAAATTACTAACGTTATTTGCTTGAATTTCTGCATATCATTCCGAGAACGGGGCAACCCCTAGGCACTCTATACGCGATGAGGCGGTAGGACCCCACACAAAATGTAGACAGACAATGCCAAGAATAGCGTTTCTGAAGAAGAGAAATTTGTTAATGTAGAGTATAGATTCAAGTATCCGGATGCCTTTTATGAAAGTAAATGTATAGAGTGTAAGTATATATGGAAGTGAAACATGGATGGGAAACAGTTTAGAGAAGAAGAGAAGAGAAGCTTTTGAAATGTGGTGCTAGGGAAGATTGCTGACGGTTAGGTGGGTTGACATTGTAATTAACAATAGCAATAAAAATTATGTGCAAAAATAGGGTTAATAATAAGACAAGAAAACCTCTCTTAAAGTAGTAAATACTGTAGTATAGAGCAAATATTAAATAACTCTAGCATTAAAAATCATGTTTCAGTTCCAAAATAGTTAATCCTGAGAGTTATAAAATGTTACGCCGAAATGTTGATAGTTGGAAAATCAAAAATTTATTCGCAACTCCAGTAATTAATGACAAAAAATTTTAGCCGTTCATGCTAACAGACAATTTAACAGATATTAAAATCATACTTTAAAAAAAACTGACACTTGGAAGTCAGCCAATTTTTCAATACGGCAATAGAATAACGAAGTTACTACCCGCAAGGTGCTTTGACAGCACGACACCTTCACTCCACCGTCGGTTGGAAAGGCCGGAAAGGTGTAAAAGTAGATTTACAAAACACTAAGGGTCTGCGTAAACGACCAATGACGGCAAAGATAACATAACAATTTAGACAGACACAACCCATGTAACAACAGGTTTCCAGATGAGATGTTTCAACATACAAAGCGGCCATCAACAAGCGCCAGAGTGGATCAGACACAAGCGTCAGTGGCGGACACGAGAGCACGCGAGAACCGAGGAGAGCTGCCACAACTCACAAGACCGGCAGATCCTCGTGAACTGCAAACAGTACAGTCCGTCTAAACGGTACAGCGGTCGGGCACCTAACGGTTGTAGTGGTCGAAATAAACATGGCGCCAAGCATGATTAACACATTCGGATGATATTAAATTAAGTGACACTTCATTTAAAGTTATTACATTATATACTGTAATTTACCCTTGCATGGTATCATCGAATTAATCACTGGTAAAAGCTCCAAACCAATGCTGGTTAGCTAGTTATTTACTTCTGTCAGCGGGCCTTTTAAAGGAACTCACTGACATTTAAATCTCGCTCTCTGAGCACCAAGTAATCGTAACTTCAGTGTAGGCTACGTACACGGCACTATCAGGTAAACGTGTAATTAATTTAGACCCAGCAGGAATGGCCAACAAGGCACCCAAATATTCATACAAATATTCATACTAACGGCCGACAATTGCATTGCCGCAACAGACTCCGTCTTGTTTTCGTGACTCACACCGATAGCAGCGCAGTAAGTTGCCAGTAAGCAACACTCTGAATACGACACCGCTTGAGTGAGGATACTAACGTTTATACTGATCTGCAGCTCTGTTTTTACAATAGAGCGTCTTTTTAGTGCAGTGGTTTCGGGGACCATTAGCCCCTGACAGCAATCACGTATCTGCTAGTACCCATCAGCATTAGCGACTGACAAAATATTAGAATGAAACAAAATTTTCTTTGACAGTTTTATTTTTAAAACGATAAAAAGCAAACAATATTTAGATTTTGTAGGTATTCCATTAAGCCACAAAGTACTGAGTCAATGAGATAACTGCTAGAACATTTTGAACAGATTGGTGGAGTAGCTGCCAGAGCGTCACGAATGCTGCCAAGAGTCCTTCCCAGAGATGAAAGCTAAATACTCGCATTGATGGTAGTCACTTGTTACAAGACATGGTTTCTCTGCACCAGTCCTCTCTCTAGCAGCACAAGGCTTCACCCACATACTGCACCCCCATTTCAAATCAGGTATACATAGTTTGTAAATCACTTCATTGCTGCAATATTTTACTTCGGGAATGAAAGCGATTAGCAGAATTCAAGCTGACAGTGTTTACTAATAATAATAATAATGATAATAACAGTAGAGTGTATGCCTTACAGCAATATAATGGTCATATCCGTAATTATTGTTGCATTGTCAGTTAGTTCCTTCAGCTGCTGCCAAATGAATAATGAAGCATTTTATAGTTTATTGCGAAACTGTCTACAACTCGGAGGTTTTTTATGCGATATGTAAGCATATTTTACGCACATAACTCAATTTTACTCTCATAGATGAATGGTATAAAACACAAAGTATGTATGTAGTGGATGGACTAGCTGAGGACAATGACATTGATAAATTCCTTTCAGAAGGTGTAGCCTTCACCATATGGAGCCAAGGGCCAATGACATTACGTGAAAAACTATGTAATTAGTATTACAATCTTTTTAAGTACTGTGGCTGTACTACTTAGTCATATGCCATGAAGTAGCAATATATATATATATATATATATATATATATATATATATATATATATATATATATATGGAAGAGCAGGGCCTGTGAATTCTGACATTTTAGCACCTGTTTCTCCCAGCTGCTGGAATGTGGCGAGATGTGCCACATGCGAGTTCTGCATGTTGGGAAGACAATGGCTGAAACCCGAGACGTTTACCGCCAGGAATTCCCATGGACAACGGTCGTGTGAGTGAGGGACTGGGAGTGCCTCTTAAGCCAGAGTACTTCAAAAGATTCTTTTAAAGCAGTGCAAATCACGGGAGATCATCATAGAGTTTCAATAAAAGCTTCCAGATTGCCCTAAAGGCGGAAGGCGACAACTGAACACCGCTATGTTTCTGTGAACGGTGTGGGAAGCGAACTGCATTTACACGCCCAGACATCATGCCGTCAATCGTAAAGTGAGGGCCAAGACACTGGTTACTCTTGGTTTGTTGACAGAGATCACAACAAGTACTGGGGAAGAAAATTCTGCAAGCTTTCGCTACATGTAGCAACAAAGAGTGAGATTTTCAGTTGTCACAGTGGCAACCCTGTAATTTTCGTCAGCTCTTACGGTAATTTGGATAAGTATGTCAGAGCAGGCAGTCAGCAGTGCATTTTGGGGCGAGCACACATTAGCGGCGGTTCGTGTCTCGTTTGAAAGTCTCCCTGTGGCGCACTGCAGCAGCGTCACGCTCCTTTCTCTGCTTCTGAGTGAGACTCACATCTGCGTCGTCTGTGCACTGCGTAGCTGACACTTTACGAGTCTTTTTCGTGACATTCTGACTGATTTCTATCGTTAGTTCTCTCTCAAACTGGCATCAAAACTCGAAGCTATCCAGTATATATCGATTGTGTGAGCTGAGCGGCCTTTGGGAGGCGATTTGCAAGTTATTACGCTAGTGCTTCAGAAAAATCTTAACCTTCTACGCATATTGCCGTTTAAATTTCTTTTATGAAGGTAATTGTTAATCAATCCAACTTCAACCTGAAAAATATTGACTGAGAGAAAATAAATTAATTATTTTTTAAATGAGTTTTGCTCAGTCTAGTTTCTATGAAGCGACACTTTTAATGAAAAATATCGTCAGACGACTCTATCTCACTGAACTACAGTCTCAATATGACGCAGTTTCCGATATAACAAAGGTACCATTACACCTTCGTTTTTTTTTTTTAATTTGAAAAGTTAGCTGGATACTTTCTAATTATACGAACATAATTAAATTTTATTTTGGGAATAACGAAACTTCACCTGCATCGGCATTTAGCAGCATTAATAATTATCAATTTAACATTTGTATTATTGTGTTGGATTCTGCCTGAGCTCAGAATCGCTTGTTTCGCCGTTTGCGTGTTGAGTTCACGTGCATGGCAGGCAGCTTGCAAAACGAAACCACTGCAGAACTTCAGTCGACTCGCACACACAGGTACGGCAGAGAGCCATAAACAAGTCAGTAGTAATAATAGAAATAACATTTTCAAAATAATTTAAATTCGTGACGATCACAATCGAACCCTTTTTGTTTTCATTCCTCAGAAAATTTCATTTTGTCCCTCAGCGGTAATTACCCCCAGCTTGGGAAATATGTTGTTGTTGTCTTCAGTCCTGAGACTGGTTTGATGCAGCTCTCCATGCTACTCTATCCTGTGCAAGCTGCTTCATCTCCCAGTACCTACTGCAACCTACATCCTTCTGAATCTGCTTAGTGTACTCATCTCTCGGTCTCCCTCTACGCTTTTTACCCTCCACGCTGCCCTCCAATGCTAAATTTGTGATCCCTTGATGCCTCAAAACATGTCCTACCAACCGATCCCTTCTTCTAGTCAAGTTGTGCCACAAACTTCTCTTCTCCCCAATCCTATTCAATACCTCCTCATTAGTTATGTGATCTATCCACCTTATCTTCAGTATTCCTCTGTAGCACCACATTTCGAAAGCTTCTATTCTCTTCTTGTCCAAACTAGTTATCGTCCATGTTTCACTTCCATACATGGCTACACTCCAAACAAATACTTTCAGAAACGACTTCCTGATACATAAATCTATATTCGATGTTAACAAATTTCTCTTCTTCAGAAACGCTTTCCTTGCCATTGCCAGTCTACATTTTATATCCTCTCTACTTCGACCATCATCAGTTATTTTACTTCCTAAATAGCAAAACTCCTTTACTACTTTAAGTGTCTCATTTCCTAATCTAATTCCCTCAGCATCACCCGATTTAATTTGACTACATTCCATTATCCTCGTTTTGCTTTTGTTAATGTTCATCTTATATCCTCCTTTCAAGACACTGTCCATTCCGTTCAACTGCTCTTCCAAGTCCATTGCCGTCTCTGACAGAATTACAATGTCATCGGCGAACCTCAAAGTTTTTACTTCGTCTCCATGAATTTTAATACCTACTCCAATTTTTTCTTTTGTTTCCTTTACTGCTTGCTCAATATACAGATTGAATAACATCGGGGAGAGGCTACAACCCTGTCTCACTCCTTTCCCAACCACTGCTTCCCTTTCATGCCCCTCGACTCTTATTACTGCCATCTGGTTTCTGTACAAATTATAAATAGCCTTTCGCTCCCTGTATTTTACCCCTGCCACCTTTAGAATTTGAAAAAGAGTATTCCAGTCAACATTGTCAATAGCTTTCTCTAAGTCTACAAATGCTAGAAACGTAGGTTTGCCTTTTCTTAATCTTTCTTCTAAGATAAGTCGTAAGGTCAGTATTGCCTCACGTGTTCCAACATTTCGACGGAATCCAAACTGATCCTCCCCGAGGTCTGCATCTACCAGTTTTTCCATTCGTCTGTAAAGAATTCGCGTTAGTATTTTGCAGCTGTGGCTTATTAAACTGATAGTTCGGTAATTTTCACATCTGTCAGCACCTGCTTTCTTTGGGATTGGAATTATTATATTCTTCTTGAAGTCTGAGGGTATTTCGCCTGTCTCATACATCTTGCTCACCAGCTGGTATAGTTTTGTCATGACTGGCTCTCCCAAGGCCGTCAGTAGTTCTAATGGAATGTTGTCTACTCCAGGGGCCTTGTTTCGACTCAGGTCTTTCAGTGCTCTGTCAAACTCTTCACGCAGTATCGTATCTCCCATTTCGTCTTCATCTACATCCTCTTCTATTTCCATAATATTGTCCTCAAGTACATCGCCCTTGTATAAACCTTCTATATACTCCTTCCACCTTTCTGCCTTCCCTTCTTTGCTTAGAACTGGGCTGCCATCTGAGCTCTTGATATTCATACACGTGGTTCTCTTCTCTCCAAAGGTCTCTTTAATTTTCCTGTAGGCAGTATCTATCTTACCCCTAGTGAGATAAGCTTCTACATCCTTACATTTGTCCTCTAGCCATCCCTGTTTAGCCATTTTGCACTTCCTGTCGATCTCATTTTTGAGACGTTTGTATTCCTTTTTGCCTGCTTCATTTACTGCATTTTTATATTTTCTCCTTTCATCAATTAAATTCAATATTTCTTCTGTTACCCAAGGATTTCTAGCAGCCCTCGTCTTTGTACCTACTTTATCCTCTGCTGCCTTCACTACTACATCCCTCAGAGCTACCCATTCTTCTTTTACTGTATTTCTTTCCCCTATTCCTATCAATTGTTCCCTTATGCTCTCTCTGAAACTCTGTACAACCTCTGGTTCTTTCAGTTTATCCAGGTCCCATCTCCTTAATTTCCCACATTTTTGCAGTTTCTTCAGTTTTAATCTACAGTTCATAACCAATAGATTGTGGTCAGAGTCCACATCTGCCCCTGGAAATGTCTTACAACTTAAAACCTGGTTCCTAAATCTCTGTCTTACCATTATATAATCTATCTGATACCTTTTAGTATCTCCAGGGTTCTTCCACGTATACAACCTTCTTTCATGATTCTTAAACCAAGTGTTAGCTATGATTAAGTTGTGCTCTGTGCAAAATTCTACTAGGCGGCTTCCTCTTTCATTTCTTAGCCCCAATCCATATTCACCTACTATGTTTCCTTCTCTCCCTTTTCCTACACTCGAATTCCAGTCACCCATTACTATTAAATTTTCGTCTCCCTTCACTATCTGAATAATTTCTTTTATTTCATCGTACATTTCTTCAATTTCTTCATCATCTGCAGAGCTAGTTGGCATATAAACTTGTACTACTGTAGTAGGTGTGGGCTTCGTATCTATCTTGGCCACAATAATGCGTTCACTATGCTGTTTGTAGTAGCTTACCCGCATTCCTATTTTCCTATTCATTATTAAACCTACTCCTGCATTACCCCTATTTGATCTTGTGTTTATAACCCTGCAGTCACCTGACCAGAAGTCCTGTTCCTCCTGCCACCGAACTTCACTAATTCCCACTATATCTAACTTCAACCTATCCATTTCCCTTTTTAAATTTTCTAACCTACCTGCCCGATTAAGGGATCTGACATTCCACGCTCCGATCCGTAGAACGCCAGTTTTCTTTCTCCTGATAACGACATCCTCCTGAGTAGTCCCCGCCCGGAGATCCGAATGGGGGACTTTTTTACCTCCGGAATATTTTACCCAAGAGGATGCCATCATCAGTTAATCATACAGTAAAGCTGCATGTCCTCGGGAAAAATTACGGCTGTAGTTTCCCCTTGCTTTCAGCCATTCGCAGTACCAGCACAGCAAGGCCGTTTTGGTTAATGTTGCAAGGCCAGATCAGTCAATCATCCAGACTGTTGCCCCTGCAACTACTGAAAAGGCTGCTGCCCCTCTTCAGGAACCACACGTTTGTCTGGCCTCTCAACAGATACCCCTCCGTTGTGGTTGCACCTACGGTACGGCCATCTGTATCGCTGAGGCACGCAAGCCTCCCCACCAACGGCAAGGTCCATGGTTCATGGGGGGAACCATAAGTAACATAAAAATCGGCAATAACTACATAATTACACAACATTTGTCATTCTGTACTATAGTAAGGACCCTGGAAGGTACGTAACGGTACATCAGAGAACTGTTTATTTACGATTCTGTTGTACCGTACAGATATTTACCGAATGACGTTTTCCTTTAACAACAAAAAATTGTTACCAAATACCAGAAGATCTCACCCTTTGCATAAAAACATTGTATGACTACCCTTGCGAATTCTATGTCGAATTTTGTCCACTACTTTTCAGGCCAAATCAATGAACTTGGAACATGATTTCACCTACATCACTTAATGTACGAAATACGCCATCACAGCTGTAGCTTGAGATAAAACGCCTCAGATATGATAATATATCATCAAAAGCAATAGACCTGTTTCCCAATACAGAAGGAATCAGTTCCACACATGTTGCTAAATTGGAACCACAAACGGCAAGGAACATCAAGACGCTTGGCAACGTTGCCAAGTAAGTCAATGAAAGAAAAGCCGAAGTTTTAAACCTAGTTGCAAAAACGCACTTGACCTCTTAGCCACAAACAATCCAGAGCTAATAGAGAGCATCATGACTGATACAGGGATTAGTGATCACAAGGTCGTTGTAGGTAGGCTCAATACCGTTTCTTCCAAATCCACCAGAAACAAACGCAAAATAATTTTATTTAAAAAAGCGGATAAAGTGTCACTAGAAGCCTTCCTAAGAGACAATCTCCATTCCTTCAGAACTGATTATGCAAATGTAGAAGAGATGTGGCTCAAATTCAAAGATATAGTAGCAACAGCAATTGAGAGATTCATACTTCATAAACTGGTAAGAGATGAAACTGATCCCCCATGGTACACAAAACAGGTCCGAACGCTGTTGCAGAGGTAACGGAAAAAGCATGCGAAGTTCAGAAGAACGCGAAATCCCGAAGATTGGCTAAAATTTACAGACGCGCGAAATCTGGCACGAACTTCAATGCGAGATGCCTTTAATACGTTCCACAACGAAACATTGTCTCGAAATTTCGTAGAAAATCGTAAGAAATTCTGGTCGTATGTAAAGTACACAAGTGGCAAGACGCAGTCAATACCTTCGCAGAGTAGTGCCGATGGCACTGTTACCGACGACTGTGCCGCTAAAGCGGAGTTACTGAACGCAGTTTTCCGAAATTCCTTCACGAGGGAAGACGAATGGAATATTCCAGAATTTGAAACACGAACACATGCTAGTATTACTTTCTTGTAAGTATAGAAGTAGATACCTAAGGGGTTGCGAAGTAACTCAAATCGCTTGATACAGGCAAGTTTTCAGGTCCAGATTGTATACCGATTAGGTTCCTTTCAGGTTATGCTGATACAATAGCTCCCTACTTAAAAATCACATACAACCTCTCGGTCACCGATAGATCTGTACCTACAGACTGGAAAATTGCGCAGGTCACACCAGTGTTTAAGAAGGGTAGTAGGAGTAATCCATCGAACTACAGACCTATATCAATGACGTCGGTTTGCAGCAGGGTTTTGGAGCATATACTGTATTCAAACATTATGAATCACCTCGAAGGGAACGATCTATTGATACGAAATCAGCTTGGCTTCAGAAAACATCGTTCTTGTGCAACGCAGCTAGCTCTTTATTCGCACGAAGTAATGGCCGCTGTCGACAGGGGATCTCAAGTTGATTCTGTAATCTAGATTTCCGGAAAGCTTTTGACACCGTTCCTCACAAGCGATTTCTAATCAAGCTGCGGTCCTATGGGGTATCGTCTCAGTTGTGCGGCTGAATTCGTGATTTCCTGTCAAGAAGGTCGCAGTTCGTAGTAATAGACGACAACTCATCGAGTAAAACTGAAGTGATATCAGGTGTTCCCCAAGGAAGCGTCCTGCGACCTCTGCTGTTCCTGATCCATATAAATGACCTGTGTGACAATCTGACCAGTTGTCTTAGGTTGTTCGCAGATGATGCTGTAATTTACCGTCTATTAAGGTCATCCGAAGACCAGTATCAGTTGCAAAGCGATTTAGAGAAGATTGCTGTATGGTGTGGCAGGTGGCAGTTGACGCTAAATAACGAAAAGTGTGAGGTGATCCACATGAGTTCCAAATGAAATCCGTTGGAATTCCACCACTCGATAAATAGTACAATTTTCAAGGCTGTCAATTCAACTAAGTACCTGGTTGTTAAAATTACGAACAACTTCAGTTGGAAAGAGCACATAGATAATATTGTGGGGAAGGCGAGCCAAAGGTTGCGTTTCATTCGCAGAACACGTAGAAGATGCAACAAGTCCACTAAAGAGACAGCTTACACTACACTCGTTCATCCTCTGTTAGAATATTGCTGCGCGGTGTGGGATCCTTACCAGGTGGGATTGACGGAGGACATCGAAAAGGTGCAAAAAAGGGCAGCTCGTTTTGTATTATCACGTAATAGGGGGGACAGTGAGGCAGATATGACACGCGAGTTGGGATGTAAGTCATTAACGCAAAAATGTTTTTCGTCGTGGCGAGATCTATTAACGAAATTTCAGTCACCAACTTTCTCTTCCGAATGCGAAAATATTTTGTTGAGCTCAACCTACATAGGTAGAAATGATCATTAAAATAAAATAAGAGATATCAGACCTTGAACAGAAAGGTTTACGTTTACGTTTTTTCCGCGCGCTGTTCTGGAGTGGAATGGCAGAGAGATAGAATGATTGTGGTTCGATGAACCCTCTGCGAAGCACTTAAATGTGAATTGCAGATTAATCATGTAGATGTAGATGTAGATGTACCTATTAAGAAATCATTCACCCAGGAGGATCGCACAAACATATCGTCATCTGACCGTCACACAAGTTCCCGTATAGAAGACAGATTAATTGGATTCACTGTTGTACAGAAAAACTGAAAGAGTTGAAAACAAAGAAGTCACAAGGTCTGTAGCTTTGCTGATGTGGAGTCCACATTACACTCAGGTTGATTTAGTGCAAGTACACTGTTTCAATCCGGTATTCTTACTCAATGTCTGCTGCTACAGTTCGCTATGATTTCTTTTAGGTCAATGATACGAAAATATTGATTCAGTGTCTATCGCTGTTTTCCTTCTGATGCAAACACCGCCAATAAACAACTTTAATTTACTTTAGTATTTCAGTTAATGTGACGTTTAAAACGTCAACAGCTCTGTGTTGAAAAGATCTGTCTCGGTATTTTTGTAACAGATCTGACAAAGATCAAGGAATCTAGATACTTAAGATGTTCATCCTCTGTTGGGGCAAAGTGTTTGATATTTACGTGGAAGTAGTGGTTACATGGATTTTTTTTTGTTTTATATTAAAATGTGTACACTATTTCACGTCCTTTCCCTTTTTTGCTTTATAGGACTGGAAACTCGACTACGATAATTACATTTCAAGATTTTTCCTGTTTCCTCTTTTAAAAGGTGGAACTCACACTACTCCTTATCTATGAACCGCTACAGTTTATAAGAGGAAGTATACTAATATGTATTTTCTTACGTTATTTCATGCTATGCATTATAAATTAAGTCCAACACAACAATTACTCTGTGGAATTCAGGATGAGGCTGGCAACAGATAATTCCACGGTTGAACTGAAAGGTTTTTACCTCCATTACGGAGACTAAAGATTTCTCCTTCAAATAAAACAGTTTCAGTTGAAAATTTGAATGTGACGTAACGATTAAGTATTTGATGTAACACCACGGTATATTTACTGTGTACTGTGTCTTGTATATATGAATTATAATTTATGTTATTCTTCTACTTATCACTGCTTGCATAGCTAAAGCTTCTGCAATACGTTACCTCTGCCCCTTGTGTGTTGTCGCCTTCTCCATGCAGCTCCTCCATCCATCTGCAGCGGTCCTGGGCGCTTCCGAAATGCTTCAGCACCCACACAGACATCAGCTCTTGCTTATCCTTCGAGTATGTTTCCTGCAACGGGAAAACACAGTTAGATTAATTCAGGATTACTTTCCCTGTCAATGAAACATATACCTATCAAAACAAAGAGTTGTCAGTATTTGTATTCCAAAAGAACACCGCTTTTCCGATCTTCTATTATTCATCTCGTCTACACTTCCATCCTGCAGCAGATGAAGACACTGCAGTTTGTATAGGGTTAACGAAACGATAGATCCGTTTAAATAGAAATTTCTCTCTATGCTGAGTGTTTGATCATTGTTGTCAACGGTGGTGTGAATGACGAAAGTACAGAGAATGCGAGCTACAAGGGGTTTGTCCGTGATGATGTTACACAGTTTCAGGAGTGATAGAAACAGATAAATATATCAATCCGACGCATAGGACTCTCAGCCAGAAACGACAGAGTCTAAATTTGCAAGCGAAAATCGTTCCGATACTTCTGACAGTGGAAATCCTTTGTTTTTCATATTTTGGGATTAGGTAGTTTGAACCAAAACAACAAAAATATCCAGTAAACAAGGGCTCTAAAGTACATACCTAATGAGCTATGAGTAGTTGTTCAGTAGAAGAGATGTATTTCACAGTAGCAAACGTTAATAACTGCTCATAGCCCTTCAGGAATGCACTTTAGAGTACACATTTAGTGAACCTGTTTTTTTATTTATCGATTCTACTTTCTCCCCAAGTACGCACAACGAAGAGCCTGCTGCAGAAAGCCGACTGTCAGAGACACCAGAATAATTTTCGCTTATAACTTTCGACTCGCTCGTTTACTGGACATGGCCCCCTACCTCACGCTGATTCATTTACCCTTTTCTGTCAATCCTGACAGTTTGTAACATCATCTGTAGACTGCATATTATTCTCCAATTAAGACATTACCGGTAAGTACAATTTGTACACTGCTTGGTGAAAATGTTATGTACTTTGTTTGTGGTTCAACACTTCAGCATCTATGCTTCTGTTTACTAATATATGAAATGTTGAATGACAAACAAAGTATGTTTATTTTAACCCATCTTCTTGCATCTGTAAGTAATCGAAATGGACAGTATTCACACACTCTTTTTATTAAAGTACATTCATCTACAATGTGTGTATTAACGCGTCGGGTAAAATGAGAAAGGCATGACACTTGCGAAATTTTATGTTGATTACGCATATCTCTCATTATCGTTCGACGACTATTGTGTGTGTATCAACGTAGTATATAGAGGTATAACGACTGGAATTTTTTCAGATTGTATCCTGGTGTGTAACATCCCAGTCCGTCTTTATGTGTAGGTAATAGTAACATCTAACTCAAATCAATCTGTTCTAAAATTGCAGCACTTCTGGTTGACATATGAGAACACACCAATTTGAATGTTACCAGCCAACAGCTAACGCAGGTACAATTTGACCTGCGTGATACCCAGCGGGCTTCGTGATTTGGAATAACGTAGAGGTAATTGCAACAGCTTACAACCAAGACAAATCTCTGAAGACAGTGGACAGAAGCAGGAAACTGTAGCCATTTTAATTTACGTTGGAGAGGGACATGTCCCAGCTAAAAATATCAAGGACGTATTCGTACGTCTGTGTAACAGGACAGAGTCAGTGACTTTCCTGACGAGTGTTACAAGTACACATCACATATTGAGAAGATAAAAAGTTAATTAGTTACAGTACTATATCTAAGCTATCAAAATTTTTTATTAGAAAATGTCATATTTGCCTTGAAATAAATTAAAAATTATTCCTAATTCCCAGTTCGAAGCAAGTATTTCGAAAAACTGACCTTAATTTCAAAGCATTTTCCAATATGAAAACCTTCCTAAACATTTCCAGATGGGGAACCATCTGATTCACTACCTAGTCAGCTGCCATGTGACTGACAAGATCTGGCCTGTGGACCCTACCTCAAACTATCCACACTACTCTCTGTGGTAGAGAATGAAATGTATAAAAAGATAATTTCAAATTTTCCCTCTGTACCACATCCTTAATCGCAGACAATTATTTCTTTTACAGGTAGAGTCAAGTTTACATCGTTACTCATATATTACACTATGTAGAAAGACTGAGTAACTATTTACAGCTAGTCTTATTTAAATTGAGCTTCGCTAGGCTTCTGCTGTGATAAGTACAATTAACCATATATTACAATTTTCTGTCAGGACAGAAATGATGCCAAGTACTCTCCATCATTACTCAGTTAACTACTAATCAAAATAATGAAACGGCTAGTGGACAAGTAGTAGCATCTTACAAGTCTTTAAAAAGATTTTGTAAGTTCTGTACATGTTTCTTTCAATACATACTGGGATTTGGTTGGCAGGGCCCACTTCCCTAGCCTGACTGCCAGGTGTCGGCGCTTCTTCAGGATGAACTCTGAAATAAATTAAATATTTTTAGTTTTATTTATTCATGAATTTAAAATTGTTTTACAAAAAATTATTCATACAAGGAATTACACATGTAGCAGCCATGGCAAACTGTTATATAGCTATGATTACTTTAATTTGATTAAAACATAATTATATAAATAAAGCAAACTCTTTGATACTTGAGTTACTGTTTCAATATGGATTTTGCACATTCTTCATACCCATTCTTTGAACCTGATTGAGCTGTTTTCCTACAATCAGATTCCTGAAGAGTGAGAATGAATACTCAAGTCCCAGCACACATCTTCAGAACATAAATTTGGATAAGGCAAGAAGCCCCTCCTCCACTCCCTCCAAGCCGAGAGGTCACTGTGTGGGGCAGTAATTACCGAATATTCACGAATTCAGCTGCGCTACATGGTAAGTTCCACGTTGAAGAATTCTGAACACACGCCTCAACAGGCCGGACTCAGCTGCTGGTCCTCCTGGACCTGCAGCCTCGTGGCACCCTAATGCAGAGCCAGCAGGCCAGCAGCCCCCGGAGCAGGCTGCGGCTGGTCTCAGCCTCCCCCACCATCTCCTCCTCCTCCCCCACCTCCTCCTCCTCCCCCACCTCCTCCTCCTCTTCGCCTCCCTCTGCCTCAACCACAACACAGTGCTGCTGTGGTGGCTGCTGTCGGGCTGTTTCGCCTCCGCCTTGCCTCTTTTGTAGTTTTGGCATGTCATCATAAACCTGCTTGCGTAAAACGGGTGATGGGAAAACAAGACAGAATATACTGCTTGTAGGGTTATGTCGGAAAGATGGTCACTTGGTCCAAAAATCAAGATATTCAAGTATAGCTTGTTAATACAGAAGGGATTTTGGTGTACAACAAATCGTGGCCCAAATTTTATGTGCAATACTGTTTGTCTGATGGCAGTTATGTAAACTGTATGGACCAGATCACAGTAGAGTTTAATTCACAGTTCTCTCATATATGAGCTTTCATCACAGTTTATAGGGGAAATTGGGTGTTACTATCATATTGATGGTCTCACCTGTTGTAAGCATAAAATCCAAGTACCTCAAATAATTTTTCACAATGAGAGTGGGTGTTATATTACTGAGTGAATAGACTTTGGTTACTGACACAGAAATAGTAAAGCTTTATATTTTTTACTTCCAAGTTAAACCAACAGTGCACGTGAAGTGACGTGTGTATTGGAGATTTTTGACCCTTAAAAGAAAGACTGCTAACGAATCGCTAAAAGTTGCATTAAATGGGTAATAATCTTTAAGTTCAGAGAGATAATAAGTGAACTAGACTCACCATATTTTTTACTGTGAATAGAGAGCACCTACTGGCTCATGGAACTATGTTACTGTATTCTGCTTAAAATGTACAACTAGCACAGCGTTTAATAAAAGCATAAATAACCTACATCCTGAATCATGATATATACAGTCAGTCCATTGTGCGAATAGTCTGCTGCTTTGTCTTGAGCTACGGCTAATACCTGTTTCTTGATGTTCTGAGCTGTGTATCTTGCTGAGTGTCTTATACTAAGTAGACAGGTTATGAAACGTCCCCTTAGAAAAATTTATACAAGACTGTGCTTAAACTGACACACAATATTTTTAGCGCAACTCAATCTGACTTTCAAAAATTCCTACGAAAGAATGGCCCTGACTAACAATAACCTATACGTTTCACAAATCACTTACCTCACAAAAATCTTCGTTACTCAAGCTACTGCAATACAGCGAGCGCCACTACTGCCAGCTAAATAAAAGATTCAAACTACTGAAGGCACTAACTACTGATAGGCATAGTTAGCAAATGAAAGATTTTAATAGAGAACAAACAATGTATTTACCTCACTAGTCATAATATATATAGCAGTTCATGACACCAATTCTTACAAATTTCAAAACTCCGCCATCTCTCTCCCCACGTCCACCACTGCTGGCGGCTCACCTCCAATTGTGCAACGCTACGCGCTGTTAGCATCCAGCTGCCGCTGCCCGACACTACAATGGCGAGTATTACAACAATGCCAACCAGCCACAGACTGCACACGGCACAGCCAGTGATTTTCATACAGAGCGCTACGTAGCGGCGGCGTTACCAATAAAAAAAGCTAAACAGCCTACTTACAAGGTTTAGAGTGGCTGTTGAAAGTAAATACTCCATAGTCATGTGGCCTTTGCGGTTTGGGAACGTATTTACCTTAGTGGCAGTCCATCTGGACATAGAAGATGCAGCGAAACTTTGCAGCCTCCTAAAAAAGTTTTTCTTTCCAGAAACAGTGTACAAACTAATCGTTCAGTGCTTTTAGTGTGAGAATACTATAGTTGTCTGTTATGAGGACATATCATAGCAGTAAGGAATAGTACAGGTGTCTGTAGACAATGTGGTCCAGGATGTACTGTTGATTGTACATAGTAATGTTGGTACATTCTGAGGGTGTTAGGTGATAGAAGAAACAATTTTTCTGAAAATGATGCAGAACATACATGAGGGAGAGAGAGGACCTATTCGCAGTGGAACGTCATTGCCAGGTTATACTCGGCGTGGAATTGCGGGTTTAAGCGACTTTTTTATTTAACAGGCGAAATTATCAGTTTAAAGTTCTACCATTTGGACAGAATTTTGTGTATCAGAGTTCATTCAATTATTAGATCTTTCCTTAGGAGATTAATTATTAAGTAAAATATTTGTATATGTTGACGACGTATTAGTAGTATCTAGAACATGGAAGAAACACACAGAAATGTTGGTTAAGTTATTTAAAAGTTTAGGATCTCAGGAAATTTTTGGGAAAAATTTCAAGTCAGGAGTCAACATTACCTAACCCAAGGAAATTCTCGGCAATTAAACGTTGTTCTATCCCTACAAGTAGGTAACAGCTGAAGGCATTTCTAGGATTTTACGGAAGGAGTATTCCTCGTAATTTAATGAATAGTGTGCACTTTAATATGTTGTTATAAATGACTACACCTTGAGGAGGGGATGAGAGTTGTCAACAAGAGTCTGATGCTTTGGTACGAGAATTTAGTAATCCTAGATTGTTAGGGCGTTCAGGTTTGACCAAAGAGTTTTGTGTGGCTCCAGACGCGTAATGATTTGGATTGGGTTGTCAGGTGATCAAGAAAACGGTAAATGACGGAGGAACAATGACATTAGCATTTGACAGTCGTATGTTAACCAACTGTGAGTGGAATTACTCAGTTACTGAAAAGGATACTTTAGCAGTAGCAACGGCTATAAAAAAAGTTCAGGTATATATCCTATGGGAGAAAGATTGGATTACATACTGTACAAAGTCCATTGATATTTTTAAGGACAAGGAAGCTCTTGCAGAGTCTTTTGATGCGATGGTTTCTTTTTTATCAGGAGTATGATTTAGAAATACGATATATTATAGGAAAGGACAATTGTGCGCCAGATGCACTATCTCGACTGTCTGTGGAATGGAAAGCGAACGCAGCTGTGAACTGAGAAACGAGTTCAGTTTTCAAAGTTCGTCATTTAGAATACGAGAAAGAGTTTGAGACATTACTAAAAAATCTTAGTAGAGCACAAAAGAAGGAGAAGTATCTTACAAAAATGAAGGAAGGGTGACAAGTAGGGATACCAGTGAAGGGGAAGTGGATTTGCTGTAATGACTTTTTTTTTTGTTAGCAACTTCCCACGACGCAGTATCAACTTAATTTGTAACAGAGTTTCTGGGTATTATAGTATACACAAGTGTATTGCACACTTACATAACTATTATTTTGAATGCAAAGGGTAATAGTAGGATAGCTAGGAAGGAGTAGAGAACTTGTGAGGTGTGCCAATAAACGAAGATTAAGAATCAGAAAGACACAGTGCAGCCTGTTACAGTAATACCCAAGGGTTTGTGTGAGATATTTCAGCAGTTGTTATTCTAAGACTATTGTCAAGATAGGTTGGTGGAGAGATTTTTGCTGTGCATGTATTGGAGGTTTAGTCCAAATTTGCGAAATCGTGGCAAGTGAAGGTGGCGACAAGTAATACGGTAATGCATATCCTGAAGAGTCGTATTTCCCTATCGTAGGGACACCATCGCGACTCTTGAAAGACGATGAACTGAAATTTGTGCCTTATGAATTTTAAGATTTCTTGAAACAGAAGAAAGTAAAAGATTTGTTAATAGCCAAACGTCACCCAAATCGAATCCTTGAGCGAGCATTATCCACTTAATTGGGAGGCATTTGACTTGGCCTAAATTTATTCGAGAATTTGAGAGGTTACTGAAACATAAATCTCCTGTTAGTATTGTAGTGACGCCTAGAGGGATAAAAGAAGGCAAGATACAAATGTATCGTCTTTCTGACTAGATTAAGTATACACCTGTAATACCTAGCTTTAGATATAAAATAATTGTGTAGATACCTATTTAAAGGAGAGTACTGAAACCAGGAACTTGGTGGCTAATGATGCTAAAAGTAATGGTCAACATAATTTTGTGGGAAAGACGGTGTAGAGAAGGACGTGTACCCTACTTTGTGGTAAGAATGAACATATGAATGTGGGTGGAGTAGAAAGTTTATCAACAGAACTGAATTTATATTGCTGAATCAAGTAGCGAAGAACAGAACTGTAACAGCGGTAAGATTATTACTATATGATGACTACATCTAACCAGTAGATGAAAATTTAGATGTGGGAATGAACGAAAACTAAGCAAAGAAAAGAATAGAAATATAAAACAATTCAGTCAGAAGGCAGGATTATCAGAAGTATTATAAAGATTGATGTTTGAGGGAGACATAAACTAGTGGTTATGGTAGAGTGCAACGTGTTGTTCGATATGTAGTGAAATTATTATAACTAGAGGACACTTTTGGCAGGGCAGGGCAGTTTTTGCTCGTGCGGCAGGGAATTTCTTCATGCAGGGATCCGTAGTTGCTACGAATCGCCGCTCAACCCGACTGCCGAGCAAATGCAAATTTTATGTTGTTGTGCGAATGTAGTGCTCTTCCTTTAGTCGAATAAATGGTTCTACGTCGGTTTGGATCGTAATAAGGGCAGCCTTCAAATCCGAGATCCCGAGGCGGAAATTAGAGCTCAAGGAAAGGCAGAAAGTCTATGCTAGGCGCATGTATAGCTACAGCTGTTTCTGGTTTGTAGATTAAAGAAAAGTCGTTAAAAAGGTACCAAACAAAATAATTGTAGAGCCAGAGATAACTTACAAAAGCGCTTGGTACTAGCCTCTGGTGCTGTGAATTAATACTTCAAGGTTTAGAACGACACCTATGAAAGTTCTGTGTATGTGGTTATTGACAAATTATTTCGGATATTAATATTGGTAAAAATTCGGTTCTTGACCGATATTAGCATTTCGCGAAACTGAGTGTATGCTGTACTGATAACGTAGTGGTGAATTTGAACGTAAATGTCCTTGGTTCCTAAACTTAAACAGCTGTATGAGGGCAGGTTGTCCGGTTATCAGTTCACTGGTTTACTATTGAGAGGAATTGGTTGATTATCTAATCGTTAGTAAACTCAAGATTGTAGGCGTATTGGATGACTGGTATGGTGGGGACGCAAAAGGGATCCACGACTGTTTTATGGATTGAATTGTTTGTTGGAATTTCCTTATGTGGAAGCTTTCGAAATGCTGCATAGAATTAAATAGGGGGGGGGGGGTGGTGGTCAGCCCTGTTCCGTTTTAGAAGACGAAAGAACAGTGATTGATGATACCAAGACTAAGACGTATTTTATTTTTTTAAATGGGATTATGTATGGAGAAGTATGACAGCACTCGTCACAATCCTTCGTCAAGCAATACGCGGTTTCCTCGCCATAGATTAATAAAACAATGGCTATTTATCGAAAATAAAGCAAACCTGTGTTCTAAACTAGAAATCTGGACCCTTACCTACTCACACCTTAACCCTAAAATGAACCCATTACAGACTGGAACGTCACAATATGGCAATGTAGTATTATTGTGAAATGTTACTATGTAGCTATGGACGAAAGAGTTATTACAAAATATAGCTAAGATCCTTTATATAACAACACAAAACAGAGTTTTTTAATTTTTCTTGAAATCTGGCTAATAACCTTCACCTGCGACTAATTATATTCATGAACGTCAGCAACGTCATAGCTATTTGGTACTGTCGTTCGGAATAGAGTTCTAAAAGATTATTTTATCGAAGAGTCACGACGACAGAAACACTATCTACCAATAATGAAAGTACTTGCTTTAGATATCATAAATAATCTGAAGTAATAACCACAAGAAAGTAGTATTAATATTTTTGAAAGAAAGGAACAACAGGAAAGATACATTTTTAGTTATTTTAGATGTGTGAGGAGAAATACCGTAGCAGTAATCACTGAGGTTGCCGCTGGTATTCTTGGATACAAGGAACACCTCTGCTCTAAGATTGGGTATTTATTTCATTCAAAGTGATAAATTGAAGTTAAACACAGAAAAAATATTAAAGATATTCTTGTGAGAGGAGGGATAACCTACAACTTCAAGGTAATAATTTCTACGTACGACTCATAAGGCAGCGAAAGCAGTCGTTCCATTTAATTATTAATAAAATTCGAGCTGTAGCAAACACTACTGTCGTGGGTCCACGAAAGCTCTGATTATCTATCGAAATAAACTACCTGAATAATTAAGCGGAACGTTACGTTAACACATTGGTGGATGAAAATATATTTATTTTTCTGTAACATACGACACCCACTGAATAGGGAGATCCTATAGCCTTTTATGAGCGTATAAAACAAATCAATTTTTTAAAAAAAGGTATATGCAATGTTGTACATTTACAGTTCATTATACGTTTCATTTCTTCTGCTGTACTTACATGTCATCTTTCAGACACAGATTATACATTGGTGTTTGGTCAGAGGATATTTTGCGGAAAAAAATGCCCACACATCACGTCTCATTACCTCTAAATTCTTTGTGTTTTTCCTGATTTTTCCTGCCCACATAGCTCGTTTCATTGTCTCAATTGTTTGTGTTTTCCTGATAACTCTCCTGTAAAATAGCTGAAGAGAAACAATTTGCCTCAGAGTAAACCTTCATTTTCTGGCTAGTGGTTTTCTTGTCCGCAGTCACTTCAAAACGAGAATAAAACATGTATATGAAACGTATCAGCCAAAGATACAGATGTCAGTCAAAGGAATCAAAAGAAAGTAGCCTTTACACTCACAAAAATTTCGTGGAAGCAAGGAGTTTCCCAAATGTCGGAAATGGTGGTAGTGTCTGTCAGTGCAGAGTTAAAAAGTTTAATATTTTACAGGAATTTCTAATCCTGCAATCACCATAAAATTCACATTCTGCATAAATCAATCTCTGTAGATGATGAAAACAATGTTTTTGAAAAATGGATTTTTGGACCCAAATCTATTACATCTCCCCTTGAACAATATATGGGCATAATTTATTTCTGATATGATATGCGTCAGTTTAAATTAAATAATAAAAAAGGGCGATGCAAGGAGCAACTCACCAGGGTGGGGAGTGAAGGGCAGAGCGAGGTAAACATACAAGGCCAGCAGCATTCACAGTCCCTTATTCTGTAAACTAAATAACGTTTCCATCAGAATTTATTGCCAAGTCAAGAGTTACGCCCATAGGCCATTCAGTTTTGAACAGTTGCATTTATCAGAAGCATTAAATGACCAACAAGCATTCAAATTTCAACTGATTACTGAGCTGAAATACAAACATTACCTAAATACCCAAGGCAGTCCTATTCCCCTAGAATGATGTCAATAATCACAAGCGAACAGTTGTACAATCACAAATTCAGAATTTTAACCAAACTCAGACTGCAGTAATCTTGCACCCAAAATGGGTTTATTAGTAATGTTCATGAGTAGTTCCTCAGACTTTATACGACTGAAAATTTGAAATCAACTTCAGTTACAATACTTGACAGTGACAGTAACGAATACTTATAACCCAATGGGTCCCCCATGAACGATGTATCTTGCAGTTGGAGGGGAGGCTTGTGTGCCTCAGTGATACAGATAGCCGTAACGTAGGTGCAACCCGAGTGGAGGGGGTATCTGTTGAGAGGCCAGAGAAACGTGTGCTTCCTGAAGAGAGGCAGCAGCCTTTTCTGTAGTTGCAGGGGCCACAGTCTGGATTACTGACTGATCTGGCCTGGTAACATTAACCAGTGGTACTGTGAACGGCTAAAAGCAAGGGGAACTACAGTCGTAATTTTTTCCGTGGGCATTCAGCTTTACTGTACGGTTAAACGATGATGGCGTCCTTTTGGGTAAAATATTTCGGAGGTAAAATAGCCCCCATTCGAGTCTCCAGGAGGGGACTACTTAGCAGGACGCCACTACCAGGAGAAACCAAACTGGCATTCTATGAATCGGTGTGTGGAATGTCTGATCCCTTAATTGGGCAGGTAGGTTAGAAAATTTAAAAAGAGGAATGGATAGGTTAGAGTTAGATATAGTGGGAATTAATGAAGTTCGGTGGAAGGAGGAATAAGACTTATGGTCAGGTGAATACAGGGTTACAAATACAAAATCAAATAGGAGTAATGCAGGAGTAGGTTTAATAATGAATAAAAATAGGTTTGTGGATAAGCTGCTACGAACAGCATAGTGAACGCATTATTGTAGCCTAAACAGACACAGAGCCCACACCCACCAGAATAGTACAAGTTTATATGCCAACTAGCTCTGCAGATGGTGAAGAAATTGAAGAGATATATGATCAGATAAAAAGAAATTATTCAGATACTGAAAGGAGACGAAAATTTAATAGTCTTGGGGGACAGGAATTCGACAGTAGGAAAGGAAGAGAACGAAAAGCTGTAGGTAAATATGGACTGGAGGAAAGGAATGAAAAAGGAAGCTGTCAGGTGCAATTCTGCACAGAACATAACTTCATCATCGCTGACACATAGTTTAACAATCATGAAAGAATGCTGTATACGTGGAAGACACCTGGAGACACAGGAAGATTCCAGATTGATTATATAATGGTAATACATTTCGGAACGATGTTTTAAATTGTAAAGTGTACACAAGGGCAGATGTGGACTCTGACCATAATTTATTGGTTATGAACTGCAGATTAAAACTGGAGTAACTCCAAAAATGCATGAATTTAAGGACATGGATACGAATAAACTGTAAGAAATAGAGAATACAGAGTTTCAGAAGGAGCATTCTGGAACGATTCAAAAGAACTGGAGAAAGGAATACAGTAGAAAAATGGGTAGCTTTCAGAGCTGAGGTAGTGACGGCAGCAGAGGATGAATTGGATAAAAACCTGAGGGCTTGTGGAAACCCTTGGTTAACAGAAGAAATACTGAATTTAATCGATGAAAGAACAAAATATAAAAATGCAAATAACTGAATTAGGCAAAAAGGAACAGAGACGTCTAAAAATGAGATCGACAGGAAACGCAAAAGGCTAAGCAGGAATGGCTAGAGGCAGATGCAAGGTGTAGAAGTATATATCACTAGGGGGTAAGGTAGATGCTGCCTAAAGGATTATTATAAAGAGACCTTTAGAGAAAAGTGAAACACCTATACGAATATCTAGATTTCAGATGGAAAACCAGTCCTAAGCAAAGAAGAGAAAGCAGAAAGGTGGAGGGAGTATATAGAGGGTCTATACAAGGGAGATGTACTTGAGGCTAATTTTATGAAAATGGAAGAGAACGTAGATGATGATGATAAGAGATACATGATACTGCGTGAATAATTGGACAAATCACTAAAAGACTTAAGTCGAAACAAGGGCCCAGGAGCAGACGAATTTCCGTTAGAGCTGCTGATTGCCTTGGGAGAGCCGCTCATGGCAAACTTTTTCATCTGGTGAGCAACATGTACAAAACAGGCGAAATGCCCTTAGACCTCGAGGAGAATATAATAATTCCAGTTCTAAGGAAAGCAGGTGCTGACATTGTAAAAATAAGTCACGGTTGCAAAATACTAAGACGAATCTTTTACAGAAGAATAGAAAAACTGGTAGAAGTCGACCTTGAGGAAGATCAGTTTGGATTCAGGACAATGGTAGGATCACGCAAGGGAAAACAGACTCTATGACCTATCTTAGAAGTAGGTTAAGGAAAGAAAAGCCTATCTTTATGGCATTTGTAGACGTAGAGAAAGCTTTTGACAATGTTGAAAGGAACACTCCTTCAAATTGTACAGTTGGAAGGGGTAAAAGACAGGGAGAGAATGCCTAATTAGAATTTGCACAGAAAGCAGATGGCAGTTAAAGTCCAGGGGATTCAAAGGGAAGCAGTGGAGGAGAAGTGAGTGAGTCAGGGTTGTAGCCTATTCCCAGTGTTATCAATCTGTATAATGAGCAAGCAGTAAAGGAAAGAAAAGAAAAATCTGGAGTAAGAATTAAAATCCAGAGAGAAGGAATAAAAACTTTGAGGTTTGCTGATGGCATTGTGATTCTGCCAGACAAAGCAAAGGAAAGGAGGATAGAAGATCAACATGAGCAAAACGAGGATAACGGGATGTAGTCGAATTAAATCAGGTGATACTAAGGGAAATAGATTCGAAAATGAGATACTTGAAGTGGTAAATGAGTTTTGCTGTTTAGGAAGCAAAATAACCGATGCAGGTCGAAGGACGGAAAATACAAAATGTTCTGGCGTAAGCACAAGCGGCGGAACGAAGAACGCAAGAGAAGAGAAGGCGGTGGAACGAAGTCTGCCAATGGTGCACTGGTTAGGACCGCACCACTACAGGGACGGCCTCTACAGGAGGAGAATATAAGCGCCGCTCCTGCCAGCCTCGGACGCTCAGTATCGGCGTGGTATTCGGACAGGCCCAGCGGAGAACGCTACGATAGCAGTTATTAATGATGCACAAACTGTGTGTCAAACTTGCATGAACCCTGTATACAGCAAAGGACTGACTTATTTGCATGTCGTCCATCGCTTGCGACATCACTGTTACTTCAAAGTCGAGAGCTGTCAATTTGCTTTATTGAAATAAAACTGCTAACGTTATATGCTTGAATTTCTGTATAGCATTCCGAGAACGCGGCATCCCTTAGGCACTCTACACGCGACGAGTCGGTAGGATCCCACACAAAATGTAGACTATCAATGCTAAGAATAGCGATTCTGAAGAAGAGAAATTTGTTAACATCGAGTATAGATTCAGGTATCAGGGAATCTTTTATGAAAGTATATGTATAGAGTGTAAACATATATGGAAGTGAAACATTTGATGATAAACAGTTTGGAGAAGAAGAGAACAGAAACTTTTGAAATGTGGTGCTAGAAATGCAAATGTGTGTGAAGTCTTATGGGACTTAACTCCTAAGGTCATCAGTCCCTAAGCTTACTTAATACTTAACCTAAATTATCCAAAGGACAAACACACACACACACACCCATGCCCGAGGGAGGACTCGTATCTGTGCCGGGACTAGCCGCTCAGTCCACGACTGCAGCGTCACAGACCGCTCGGTTAATCCCGCGCGGCAATGTGGTGCTCGAGAAAAATGCTGACGGTTAGATGGGTAAACTTAGTAATTAACGAGGGACTGAATAGAATTGGGGAAAAGAGAAATGATGACAGATAGTAAACTCGTGCCTCTGAAAGAAGACCGATGTGCGAAACATACAACTACCACCGTCACCTAGCGAAACATCTTCCTGAGAAACCGAGAAAATTCTAGTCCCACGTAAAATCTCTCGACGGTTCTAAGACATCCGCCCACTCACTTTGTGACCCGTCTAGTGTGGAAACGTTGCCGCGTAAGTCAACGTAAGGAAGGCCGAAGCTTTAAACCTAGCTTTTAAGAAATCATTCACCCAGGAGGATCGTACAAACATATCGTCGCCTGACCGTCGCAGAAGTTCCCGTATGGAGGTCCGAGTAATTGGCTTCACTGATACACAGAAGGAAATGAAACGGTTGAAAACAAAGAAGTCACTAGGTCTGAAAGGATTCCCAGTTCGATTTTACAGAGAGTTCCTACGGCATTTGCCCCTTACTTAACATACATTTATCTCGAATTTCTCACCCAGCGCAAAGTCCCAAGCGACTGGAAACAAACGGAGGTGACTTCTTTATATAAGAAGAGTGAAATGACCCATTAAGTTACAAATCAATATCCACAACATCGGTTGCTACAGTATTCCTGAACGTATTCTTAGTCGAATATAATAAAATTACTTGAAACGGGGCCTCTTCTGTTCATAAATGTGCTCGAATTTATAAACCATCGCAAGTGCCCTTTTCTCACGTGATGTACTGCAAACCATGGACGAGGGGTGACACAGATTCCATATTGGTAGATTTCCGGAAACAAATTGACACAGTGTCCCATTGGGAACTGTTAAAGAAGGTTCGAAGATACAGAGAATGCGAGAATGGCTCGAAGGTTTCTTAAATAACAGAACTCAGTATGTTGTCCTCGACGGCGTGTACTCATCACAGACAAGGGCACCGTGTGGAGTGCTCGAGGGAACCATGACAGGACCGTTGTTATTATCTATATATACAAATGATATGGCGGACAACGTGGGCAACAATCTCAGGTTGTTTGGTGATGATGCTGTGGTACACGGTAAGCTGTCGTCGTTTAGTGACTGGATGAAGGTACAAGACGACTCAGACAAAATTTCCAGTTGGTGCCATGAATGGCAGCTTGCTCTAAATATAGAAAAATGTACAGAAATTCAGATGACTAGGAAAACAATCCTGTAATGTTCAAATTCAGTATTAGCAGTGTACTGCCTGAGATAGTCGCGTCGATTAAATACCTGGAAGTAAAATAGGAAACCTGAAATGGAACGAGAACGGTAGGACAGTGACAGGGAAGGCTAGCGATCGAAATAGCTTTGTTGGGAGGATTTTAGGAGACAGTGGTTCATTTGTAAAGGGGACCCAGGCATATGAGAGAGTGTCTTTTATCCATCGCACTATTTGCGAGTTAAATGGGAATGGAAATGGCAAGTAGAGGTGTACAAGATACCCTCCGCCACTCACGATATCGCTACTTGTAAAGCATTTACTGCATGTAGATGTTCGTAGTAGGCCTAACAGAGACCCATTCAACATCCAAGGTAAAAGTCTACCTCCAGCTTCAAATTGTTCCAGTCAGTCCACAAATTGTTTGGGAAATAGTTACACCATTTTAAGCGTCAGGTTTGGTGGGAGGATTGTAGAAGTTCGAAAAAAACTGCCATATACAAAAATAATCTACATCAAAATCCAAACAAAAATGGTCCCATGTATAATCTTGCTACAGTTTCAGAGTTAACGGGTGTGGGGAGGGTAAAAGTAGAAATTTTTGTATATTTTTTAGATTTTGTGGAATAAATATGACATTATAACTAAGGAAACTAATTTTTTATACAGGATAGTGTTTTACAAAAGCTAATTGCGATTTTAGTGGCCGGTGGTATGTTAGTGATAAGCCCTTGAAGGAACGACAACCTCACCACCTCCTCAAGGGGCGCTACTTTTTAAGGGAAAAGAGGCTTCCACAGGCCTAGGCCATATAAACCTGTGGTACGGAGAAACCCACTCTGAACTTTCTCTGGACCATGCCGCATTAAGAATGAATGTATTTCCAACAGAAATGAATTTTAATTATAAAAATAGCATCTTTATAATAATTATGATGTATAATTATATCATTTTTAACCATAATATTCTTAAGACTGCAGATTCTGGAGACTTTTCCTTAGAAAATAGGTATATTTGTCTGTGCATTGCAACAACATTTTATTACAATTTTTGCAGTGCATAAACTGAGTTCAGTAGTAAAATTTAACAAAAATGGAATCCTAAATGCGACTTTAAATTACCGTAATGTACTCATCAGTGTTCAGTCTTCTTCCAACAGAGCTCCCTCCACGTCTAAATCTTCGTGAATGATGTTCGTGTCCCTGTTATCACACCCTCGGCCTGAGGAATTACTACATATGCTCGAGCAGTTGAGGCTGCTATTCTTGCACTCGCAGTTACTGACGCGTTTGTCTTGCAAGCGCACACTACGAGTAAAAGTAATTCCCAGGGAGCTGCCGGATGTACTGTTGTAATTGGTCTCAGGAGTTCGCCAGTCTTCTTAAGCCAGTCTTCTTCACATTCAGCCACTGCGGCACCTGGTGGTAGCTTCTAAACGAATGCTGCCAGTAAGCTGCTGAGAGGGGTGGGGGGAATGTATCCAACTTGAACAATGAATGTAAAAACTGCTTTGCAAGACCCTGCAAGTAACACTGGTAGCGAAAACAATCTTCAGTGTTCTTGGCTCCGAACATCACAAGAAGGACATCCTTTACATCGTCAGTCACTGCACTGGGGTCAGCTAGACTAGAAGTTTCGTACAAAGAACCTTGTTGGCCTGCACTTTTCTACATGGTGTAATTTTCCCCTTCTTGTAGATAGTTGATACAGTGTCACACCCTGTGAATGCGTATACTGCTAAGAGTACACCTTTCATATCCCCAATGCCTCGCTGAATGTCAGAAATAGTCTACACTTTTTCCTTCTGATTGTTTTTCTTTGGGACCACCATTTTAATTTTGTTCTGTGATGGTGTGCGTACAGTCAACAAGTCTGTGTCATCATCAATTACACTAGCTTCAACTCCTTTCATAACTTCATCAATCGCTTTAAAACTATTAATAAGTCATCAACATCCGATGCTTGATGAACTGTGAACCATCTCTTTTCAAATGCACTGAAAGGAGAGAAATAAGGCTAGAAATTCACTTTGGTTGACATTTCGATGGATTGGGTCTTCTACATTTACATCAATTTTAGTGGTTGAATATGATCGGCCTTAAGTGTTCATCATCTTTTGTGTTTTCTTGCTTGTATCCATAAAATAAAACAATTGCCGGTCCATAATGAGTAACTATGTAATCTGCGTGCTGCTTGCAAACCAGTCTGTAAGTAGCTGGGTGTCACCAGACATTACAATGAAGGAAGTGACCTCCATCAATGATGTAGGACACTTACTCTGAATGTGGTGTGATTGATGACTCATTTGAATCTGGAACCAAGCCAGTCACCATTGAAGATTTTCTTCCCTTGCTCATTAAGCCAGATTCGTTGAAAAAGAATGGAGGATAAGCACATAATTGAAACAGTAATATTTCTCCAAGTTTCACACGACTCCTTACTGTGCAGATCATCCGAAGTAAGAGATATTGGGGTTCACACATACAGTGTTGTTGTTAATTGTCACAGACTTGGTTATACAGGCTAGAAACTTAACAGCTAAATTTCTTTTCAACTGTATCGTATTGAATGTTTTGTTCTCATCCCGTTTCAAGGCCAGTGTTCCAGCTTCAAACGCTTTATCACACTTTACGTTTCCACCTGCTTCAACCCCTGCTGACAAGGAAGAGAGTTCGGGTGGTTTAGAAAAAAGATTGTGTTCCTCGAAGCAAGAAATAAAAGCTTGCAAGTCCTTGCAGCTTCTTTTCTGCCTTGACTCTCGTATCTCCACGTGCCGCTCTGAAGAGACACTGCATATTCTTACATTGTTCAGACACCTGAGAATAAACTGGTATGGAGTTGATCGAAGTTGCAACAGTTGCCGCTGTTACTCCTCTGCCTCCAGTCAATCCACAGATGTTACTCAAGTATGTCATCGAAACATGTTCAAAAGTAATGTCACCACTGACTCCAGACCAAAGCTTTCCAGAACGTCGGATAGTGAAGTAACCACAATTAACGAACAAATCGTTTTCTGGGCTCATTGAGTTGAGAAGTTCCAGCGAATCTTGTAGGTAAACATGTGCAGATTTAGCGTAGTTTAAGTGACCAGACACATGGGAAATGGGGAGCATTTGATCTGCACAGTGAAGGTGAAGGAGAAAGTCCCCGCTCCTCTCAGCTCTAATAAACGTTCGAACAAGTTCAACCATTTCTGTCAAGTGAATCCACAGTCTTTGTGTTCGCTCTGATTCTTCTGAACGTTGAAGTCGGTTTTTCAAAATTTCTACAAAACTGTTCACTGCAGCTGCGTTCGTAAATTCTTCAGAAGATGTATTACTATGCTTGAAAGTTGAGTAGACAAAATTAAGCTAATCTTTAACCACACGAATGAGGGCTTCAGTAGTTTTCAAAAATATAGCAATTAGTGCCCGTTCGACTAGGAAGGGAGCACAAACAACCTTCGTCTGAGCTTTCACGTTCATCATTTGTTGAACAATATTTTTGGCATATACATGAGTGTACAACTTCTCCAAATCATTTCCTGCCATGATGAGTCCAATTGCTGACAGATCGGACATTAACAAGTGAGAACCTCCTAGTCGAATGAAAAGTGACTTCAAAAGGCTGTCATCATGTGCTGTTCCTACTATTTCACGAGCGTAACGTACAAAGGCTGACCAAAAGTCAACATTGTAATTCTTTCTCCATGGCTGGTCACTTTTGTTACAGCTTGAAGAAGAGCCGAGTAAATGGTTGACGGATGTGAAGGAGCCAAGTTGATGAATGGAATCGGGACTACAGCGGAAGTTTGGAACTCTCTCGTCGCATACAGAATTTCCATGCAGCCAGTACAATCAGGTCTACATTCTTGTGGGCCTTCCAACCAGGTACCACTCAACCAAAACAAATTAAGTGTTCTGCCATGTTCATACGACAGCGATTTTATGATCAGGCAAGCCATTTTTGTAGCAATTATTTTACAGTCGCCAGATGTACTTGGGGCTCTGTAAGTTTGCAAATGAAACAGGCCTCGTTTTTCAACAGTAGGAGCGGTAACATAATTTCGAGGTACATTGTCCTCTACTGAACAGCTGTTTTAGGTGTTATGCAAGCAGTTCTACCTACGCCATGAAATGTGTCATGGCCACCCACAGTGTGGATAATGTAGTCTCCATTATCGAAAACATACTGCACGCAGCCGTTCTCAATGTTTATATGTTGGTGTATGAGAGTAACTATACCTAATTATCTGATTTCATAGCGGACATGAACATAAAGATTGCTTATCGATAATGCAGTGTCTGAAAATGCTTTTAGTTCACAAAAGCCAGTGCTTATTACTCAGTTTTTAGATGCTCTTGTTTCATCTCTTATTCTAACCACACAAACAATGAACTACTAAAATTAGTTTGTTATTGATTACATGTGACAGAATGACTTCAGTGGAAATTTTATTCTTAGTTTGGGAAATGAAATTACACGAAATTGCTTTTCTACGAAGTTGTAGGAAGACCGGTTCCATAATTACAGAACTGAAACCGAAATTTAAATTTCCTGCCTCCGGTATGATTTTTTTTTTCCAAGCATGTTTTCGGTGTTCGCATTTCTGATTTCCCCACACATTTTCAATCAGAATTAGAAGGATGGTAGTAGCTACAAATTTATAAATATATTTGAAATATTCATTGTATTTCATTATAATAGTTTCGTAGAAAGGAAATACTTAGTACGTACTACACGACAGTGCCCATTAGCCATAGTACTGCATTTCTCTTCATTCTCTGGTAAGAAATGTCGTTAGGATAAAGTAAAAATTCAGTGGGCGTAGCAAGTGGCGGAGGAGACCGTTGAAGAGCTGACGGCAGCGGCTTATATAGTGGAAGGTGGCGATTGGAAGACGCCGGTGAGAGCAGCTCCCGGCAGACTCGCGACGTGGTCTACAGCGTCGCAGACTAGCGGTACGTGCTCAAATGCAACGCCCCAGTAGACTGGAGTTCGCTAACAGAACACACGCTGTTTGACCCCTTGTGCGATCCTCTTCGCGAGACGCTACAGAGGCGCGCCGCAAAGAGAACTTCACTCACACGATTCAGATTATAGGCTTTATAGTCTTTGCAGATGGCAAATTGCGTACCTCCTTTTCATTGTTTTAAGGGAAACTAATGGAGACTTTGGACTGGGAATTTAAGATTCTCCTTTTAAAGCACTAAATGTTCTTGTGGCTGTATCCAAATCTGATCAAACTACCGTGCGACCAAATCGATACATTTGACAGAGGTTTCTTCCGCAGGGTGGGAAGATATTGTATTATAGTTAGATTCCTGGTGTGATAAGAAAGGAAGAACAATTTTGAGTTCTGCGCGTAATCATATGGAATTTGTTCATGTGGAGATCCCAGTACCTTGATGCGTCGGGTAAAGCTGTTGGCCTTAGATGGCTTTCGAAGTTTGAACAACTTTGTGAGAACATTTTCATACTGTATCTAATGCTGCTGAATGACTATGATGTACATCTCCACTTGAGAAGCAATATTATCAAGCTCAATCACTACAACATAATCAGTTTCATTCACCAAGGATCGCCAGTGTGGTACACATCATTATACCCTCAAGATCGACCTCCACAATTTGACATTCCTGCTTAATTTTGTTGAGTGTATCACGTGAAGAAATTTCATTCATATTACGTTTCAGGCGTAACGATACGTTATGTTTTATACATTTCTTTACAGATTGTCATTATTGTAATTGTTTTTTAACATAACATTTTATTTTCAAGTAACAAAATAAATGTTTATGAAATAGTCGCCTGAAAACAAAGAAATAAATGAACTTAAAATATAAAATTAGATTTTGTAACATAAAACATAGCTAATAAAAAGAAATAAACAGAATGATAATGGACGATTTGGTTTTTCATGAAAGTGTCGAAAATATTTCTACAGTCCATTATTTACAACTTATTTTCAAAACTGTCATTTCAGCGACGAGCTTCATTACATGTCGATGGATGTAGTGTGAGAGCTTCTGTACTTTATGTTGTAACGAAAGTCTTCATTTTGCAGTATTAACAAGATATTGCTGTGGTAAGGTAATTCACAAAACTTAAAATTATAACAAAATTGATTATACTGGCTTGAAGAATATAAGAACACATTTCTTTTACGTTTTGTGGATTTGAAGATATTCCCTCTGATAGTAAAATGACTCTTTACCTTTTGGGTTTGTTTATACACCTTAAAAGTGAAAATGGCCCAAAACGAGACAATAACTGTACCATTATTGGCACTCTATGTATCCACCAAGTTCCATCAAAAATCTTAGAATGTTCCCTTGTGAGTATTTGTGCTGCTGAAGAGAGTAAACAATGTTCTTACTATGTTAAATCTCGTCTGACATCAAAGTCATTCTAACAGTACAGAAAACCCTCTCAGACCAATGAATTTCCACAAACTTGTCAAGTATCACAACACTGTTTTCACATTTAACTCATCTGGGAAAGACATTCTAGCTATCCAAAAATTACAGTCTTTATGTTAAGTATAATAATGCTTGAGTCAAATATTACTCTGTTATTTACCACACATATTCATCATACTGGTACCTAAAAATGACAGTGAACTCTAGAGTATGCTCTTTCCATGCCTTATCACAAGTGCTATAAGAAAAATAGTATAGTGAACCTTATAAATTAGGTGTAAAAGGTGTAAACTACAATTCACGATACAGTTGTAGGCATGCAGTGAAACAAAAGGCATTCTCGGCGTACACTTGGTGTAACAGACTATTTTTCAGCACCATTTTTGGAGAGGCGAAGATAACGTGTCTTAGGAAACACAAATCGATGTCAGTTATTGCACATGACTGGATATAGTAGGGGCTAGTTATGAAACAAACTTTTGAAATCGGAATTATGACTCAATAAAAAGTTTGTAAGAGGCACTAAGGCTCTCCAGATGTGCAGGTATTTAATTTTAATCCAGTGTTCTTTCAAAGTGTACGAGCTATCAGCCGCCTTTAGTGAATTAGCAGTCTAGTTCAAAAATGGCTCTGAGCACTATGGGACTCAACTGCTGTGGTCATTAGTCCCCTAGAACTTAGAACTACTTAAACCTAACTATCCTAAGGACATCACACACATCCATGCCCGAGGCAGGATTCGAACCTGCGACCGTAGCAGTTGCACGGTTCCGGACTGCGCGCCTAGAACCGCGAGACCACCGCGGTCGGCGCAGTCTAGTTAAAAGTTGATTAACTCTCTACAGTAAATTGTTGATTTCTTCGGATGGATAGGATATGTGACTGCTGTGTACGGAACAGAAGGAGCTGGCCACTGTTCGCGAACAGCTGAACGTGCTGATGGCCACGGTCAGCCGTCTTGAGGCTGCTGCCTCGGAGTGTAGCGGCAGTGGGAAGTCTGGTACGTTGCATGGTACACCCCAGGTGTTACATGGTCCACCCACGGTCCCTGCTGTCGAGACATCTTCGCGGGTACCGGGCGCGGTTGCTCTTGTCGGCACCAATGACTCCTGCCGTCTGGATTGAGAGGTCATCCTCAGTTCATACAGGCGGTTGTCGGAGTTGGTGAAGTCGGAAAGCCTCGCGCGCGGGGTGGAATCTGAGCTAACAATTTGTAGTGTCGTTCCCAGAACCGATTGCGGTACTCTGGTTTGGAGCCGAGTGGAAGGCTTAAACTAGAGGCTCAGACGATTCTGCGGAGATCTGGGGTGCAAATTTCTCGACCTCCGCTATCGGGTGGATAAATTTAGGGCCCCCCTGAATAGGTCAGGCGTGCACTACACGCAGCTATCGGCTACAAGGGTAGCGGAGTCCTTGTGGAGTGCACATGTGGGTTTTTTAAGTTAGAGAATTCCCTCCCTAGGCCCGAGAAGACGCCTCCTGAGACGGGAGAAGGTAGCAGTAGGTAAAAAGCAATAGGGAATGAAAATATTAATGTGGTAATAGTAAACTACAAGAGCGTCTATAGAATGGTCCCAGAACTGCTCTCATTAATAAACGGTCACAATGCCCACATAGTACTAGAGACGAAAAGTTGGCTGAAACGAGATGTAAACAGTAATGAAATTCTAAACTCAAATTGGAACGTATACCTCAGGGACAGGCTGGACAGTGAAGGGGGAGGCGTGTTTATAGCGATAAAAAGTGCAATAGTATCGAAGGAAATTGACGGAGATCCGAAATGTGAAATAATTTGGAAGAAGGCCACGGTTAAAGCAGGCTCAAACATGGTAACTGGATGTCTCTACAGGCCGCCTGCCTCAGCAGCTGTTGTGGCAGAGCACCAGAAGGAAAATTTGTAAAATATTTCGAGTAGATTTCCCGACCCTGTTATAGTTCTGGGTGGAGATTTTAATTTGCCGGATATAGACTGGGAGACCGAAACGTTCATAACGGGTGGCAGGGAAAAAGAATCCAGTTAAATTTTTTCAAGTGCTTTATCTGAAAACTACCTTGAGCAGTTAAAAAGAGAACCGACTCGTGGCGATAACATATTAGACCTTCTGGTGACAAACAGACCCGAACTGTTTGAAACAGTTAACGCAGAACAGGGAATCAGTGATCATAAAGTGGTTACTGCATCGATGATGTCAGCCATAAATAGAAATATTAAAAAAAGTTAGCAAAAGTGACAAAAAGCAGATTTAAAAGTACTTGACAGCTCAACAGAAAAGTTTTATCTGAAATACAGATAGTGTTGAGAATCAGTGAACAAAGTTCAAAACCATTGTACAATATGCATTAGAGGAGTATGTGCCAAGCAAGATCGTAAGAGATGGGAAAGAGCCAGCTTGGTACAACAGCAGAGTTAGAAAAGGGCTACGGAAGCAAAGGGAAGTACACAGCAAACATAAACATAGCCAAAGCCAAGCAGACAAACAAAACTTACACGTAGCGAAATGTAGTGTGAGGAGGGCTATGCGAGAGGCGTTCAATGCATTCGAAAGTAAAGTTCTATGTACTGACTTGACGGAAAATCCTAAGAAATTCTGGTCTAAGTGATGACTAACTGAAAACCTCAGCTGCCTACAGCTTTTGTCGATATACCTCGATGTGGACAGCTGAAAATGTGTACCCCGACCGGGACTCGAACACGGGATCTCCTGCTTAAATGGCAGTCGCTCTATTCATCTGAGGCACCGAGGACACAGATGAAGAGCGCGACTGTAGGGACTTATCCCTTGCACGCTTCCCGTGAGACCCACATTCCCAACTGTCCACAATTCTACATATGTACATAAGTATGTGTCCCTGTCGGGGCACACATTTTCTGCTGTCCACATCGAGGTATATCAACAACACCTGTCGACAGCTGTGGTTTTCAGTTAGTCATAATTTATTCCAGGAAAAAGCTGCACGGTCATCAAAAGTAACAATGGAAAACTGTACTGAAATGCAGCAGGATCTGCAACGAATTGACGCATGGTGCAGGGAATGGCGATAGAATCTCAATGTAGACAAATGTGGGGTGCTGCGAATACACAGAAAGAAAGATCCTTTATCATTTAGCTACAATATAGCGGGTCAGGAACTGGAAGCAGTTAATTCCATAAATCTTCTGGGAGTAGGCATTAGGAGTGATTTAAAATGGAATAAACATATAAAATTAATCGTCGATAAAGCAGATGCCAGACTGAGATTCATTGGAAGAATCCTAAGGAAATGCTGTCCGGAAACAAAGGAAGTAGGTTACAGTACACTTGTTTGCCCACTGCTTTTATACTTCTCACCGGTGTGCGATCCGTACCAGATAGGGTTGATAGAAGAACTTGAGAAGATCCAACATAGAGCAGCGAGCTTCGTTTCAGGATCATTCAGTAATCGCGGAAGCGTTACGGAGATGATAGATAAACTCCAGTGGAAGACTTTGCGAGAGAGGGACGCCCAGTTACTCGGTAGGAGCTTTTGTTGAAGTTTCGAGAACGTACCTTCACCGAGGAGTCAAGCAGTATATTGCTCTCTCCTACGTATATCTCGCGAAGGGACCATGAGGATAAAATCAAAGAGATTAGAGCCCACACAGAGACATACCGACAATCTTTCTTTCCACGAACAATACGAGACTGGAATAGAGGGGAGAACCGATAGAGATACTCAAGGTACCATTCGCCACACACCGTCAGGTGGCTTGCGTGGTATGGATGTAGATGTAATTGTAGAAATATTCCATATTTTGAGAAATAATGCAATTCCATCTTGAGCTAATTGTCATGGTGTTCTGGAGCTATACTTTTACGATGAACAGCTTCTATGTGTGTGTGTGTGTGTGTGTGTGTGTGTGTTTGTGTGTGTGTGTGTATGTGTGTGCGTGCTTTACTTCTCGATAAACTATAAAAAATTTTATACATGATTTTGGTTCTGAAATATCAAAACTGTGATTTTCTTTGTCATGTTATATCTCTGTCACCCACCTATGACGTGTGCATAAACAAAGCAGTTTTTCTCTATTTTAGGTAATATATCACAGTAAAGCACCTTATTCCTTCCTTCTTACATCAGTGTTTGTGTGTGTTGTGTGAATGTGTGGTGTTTTCATTACATGTTTTTGTTGATTATAGGAAATGCTGTCTGTAAATGTGTTTCTTTCAGACATCGCCTCGACTCGGTATAAACTTTTATAATAATCGCAATCTGCAATATGATCTATTATCTACATCCTTCCTAAATTGGCGCTGTTCCCCAATGAGTTGGCTCAATTAAAATTCAAAAATGCGTATTTGGTTTTGTGCTCAAATAGTATTAATCTTGGTTAGGATAGTTTCAATGTTGTAGGCTTAACTTAGAACGTGAACTGTTTGTTACTTTTCATAAACGACATGTATTTTGGCATGGAAATACATGATTCTCAATAATGATTTGCAACCTGTATGACAAATACGTGTGGGTAATAACAGTATGATAATTAATTTAGAAATTGTGATACACGTTGTCAACACTACACTTTTTGGACTGCTGGCGTGTTTTTTGCAGACATTCTATATGTGAAAAAACATAATGAAACATGGAAGGAACCCAGATGTGGAAAATAATTAGTTTTAGGAGTTCACTATAATGTTTGACTGGCTTTGATATCAGAAGAGATTTGTCATGGTGGTGTCATTGCTTACTCTTGTCGACAAGTGCAATATAAGTTCTAGCGGCTATATGTGTCTTGTGAAGATGCATGCATTTCATGTTGAGCTGACAGGATGTGAGAGTTGTGGATACGAGGAAGAGCACTTCCTCTGTGGTTCAGTACTCTCGAAATATCGAAGCATATATTACATCATAAACTGGAGAAAACTGTATGCGCTCTACTCTCAGACTAGCTGAGGCGTGTAAAATGCATAGTCATCTGTTTATTCTTGCCGCTGCTTTCCTACCCAACTTTCGAAATGTGACGGGAATTTAGATTTGGGAAGTAATTAATTTGTTCGTTAGTTCAGTCTTTGCAAATACGCAAGTGAAGCTTTAAGTAACGTTTGGGGAAAATATGGCAAAATATTCAGAGCATTTCTATACCTCTGAGCACCCTTGGAAGTACTATGAAATACTGCAAGTTACACATTTTACGTAAATTTTGGATAAATATGTAGCTATCTATTATATAGAATTAATACTCTCATTGCACATTCTGGAATATGAGACTTGTATATTTATATACTTTGCGCCATCACGGTTTGAAATTTGTGTGCTTGACAACTTTGTTTTCTTAGTGAAACATTTCCTCCTACTGAACAATTAAATCAGATACGATACGATTTCAACGGTTACCGTAAAAAACGATTAGAGTAAGAAACAAATATTAAGAGGTTTAAGTCCTAAACCAGCGTGCGTAATGCCTAATTTTCAAGGTATACTAAATAAATTATAGAGATTCTCACGTCAGTTGCTACGTATAATCTCCGTCTCCAAACATTTATAGCGTGGTCGACGTCCACATTCTCACGACCTGGTAGTTTTTTGTTTTTAATTTTTACTTTCTGGCTGGCCACCTCAGCCATAAGTTAAGCCTAATGGAGGAAACTTGTGTTCACCACCTGTCTGCGAATCCTGTAAACACGGTTCTTTATAGAATGAGATCTTCACTCAGCAGCTGAGTGTGCGCTGATACGAAACTTTCTGGCAGATTAAAACTGTGTAGCAGAGCGAGACTCGAACTCGGGATCATTGGCATTCACGGGCAAGTGCTCTACCATCTGAGCTATCCAAGCACGACTCACGACCCGTCCTCACATCTTCAATTCTGCCAGTACCTCGTCTCCTATCTTCCAAACTTCCCTGCAAACCTTGCAGAACTGGCAGTCTTAGAAGAAAGGATATTGCGGGGACATGGCTTAGCCACAGCTTCAGGGATGTTTCCAAAATGAGATTTTCACTTTGCAGCGGACTGTGCGCTGATATGAAATTGAAGCTGTGAGGACAGGTCGTGAGTCATGCTTGGGTGGCTGAGATGATAGAGCACCTGCCCGCAAAAGACAAAAGTCTCGAGTTCGAGTCTTAGTGTTGCACACAGTGTTAATCTGCCAGGAAGTTTCACTGTACTTTATGTTTTAGTATTCCAGTTGTTTGTGTATTCGTTGAGGCAGAGACTGACGACTAGCACAGTATTGACCTAAACGAGCGTGGAGAACCGCCTAAAACCCACACTGAGGCTGGGCAGTGAATGGAACCAACATCTGTAAGTCCCGCATATGGCATGCATTCGTGTCTGTTCCAGCTCCCTGCCTTGCGTACTAGCTCGCCACACTTAGAATCTCTACGAGCACATCTGTAGCTCTGCAGATGTGGAGTCCACATTACACTCAGGTTGATTTAGTGCAAGTACACTGTTTCAATCCGGTATTCTTACTCAATGTCTGCTGTTACAGTTCGCTATTATTTCTTTTAGATCAATGATACAAAAATATTAATTCAGTGTCTATCGCTGTTTTTCTTATGATGCAAACACCGCCAATAAACAACTTTAATTTACTTTAGTATTTCAGTTAATGTGACATTTAAAACGTCAACAGCTATTTGTTGAAAAGATCGGCCTCGGTATTTTTGTAACAGATCTGACAAAGATTCAAGGAATCTAGATACTTAAGTTGTTCGTCCTCTGTTGGTGCAAAGTGTTTTATATTTACGAGGAAGTAGTGTTAACATGGATTTTTTTATTTTATATTAAAATATATTCACTATTTCACGTCCTTTCCCTATTTTGCGCTATGGGACTGGTAATTCGCCTACGATAATTACATTTCAAGATTTTTTCCTGTTTCCTCTTTTAAAATATGGAACTCACACTACTAAACTCATTATCTATGAACCGCTACAGTTTATAAGAGGAAATATACGAATATGTATTTTCTTACGTTATTTCATGCTATGCATTATAAATTACGTTCAACACAACAATTACTCTGTGGAATTCAGGATGAGGCTGGCAGCAGATAATTCCACGGTTGAACTGAAAGGTTTTTACTTCCATTACGGAGATTAAAGATTTGTCCTTTATATAAAACAGTTTCAGTTGAAAATTTGAATGTGACGCTACGATTAAGTCTTTGATGTAACACCACAGTATATTTACAGTGAATGCTCCTAGTATATATGAATTATAATTTATGTTATTCTTCTACTCACCACTGCTTGCATAGCTAAAGCTTCTGCAATACGTTACCTCTGCCCCTTGTGTGCTATCGCCTTCTCCGTGCAGATCCTCCATCCATCTGCAGCGGTCCCGGGCGCTCCCAAAATGCCTCAGAACCCATGCCAACACCATCTCCTGCTTCTCCCTCGTGTATGTTTCCTGCAATAGAAAAAGACAGTCAGATTAATTCAGAACTACTTTCCCCGTTAATAAATCGTATACCTATCCCAACAAAGACCTTTCCCGTTCTTCTGTTATTTATCTCGTCTACACTTCCATCCTGCAACAGATGAAGACACTGCAGTCAGTATAGGGTTAACGAAACGATAGATCCGTTTAAATAGAAATTTCTCTCTATGCTGAGTGTTGGATCATTGTTGTCAGCGGTGGTGTGAATGACGAAAGTACAGAGAATGCGAGCTACAAGGGGTTTGTTCGTGATGATGTTACACAGTTTCAGGAGTGATAGAAACGGATAAATATATCAACCCGACGCATGGGACTCTCGTCCAGAAACGACAGAGTCTAAATTTGCAAGCGAAAATCGTTCCGATACTTCTGACAGTGGAAATGATTTGTTTTTCATATTTTGGGATTAGGTAGTTTGAACCAAAGCAACAAAAATATCCGGTAAACAAGGGCTCTAAAATACATACCTAATTAGCTATGAGTAGTTGTTCAGTAGAAGAGATGTATTTCACAGTTAATAACTGCACGTAGCCCTTGAGGTATGCACTTTAGAGTTCATATTTAATGAACGTGATTTTTTATTTAATGATTCTACTTTCTCCCCAAGTACGGACAACGAAGACCCTGCTGCAGAAAGACGAGTGTCATAGACACCACAATAATTTTCACTTATAACTTTCGACTCGCTCGTTTAATGAACATGGCCTCCTACCTCACGCTGATTAATTTACCCTTTTCTATCAATCCTGACGGTTTGTAACATCATCTGTAGACTGCATATTATTTTCCAATTAAAACATTACCAGTAAGTACAATTTGTATACTGCTTGGTGAAAATGTTATGTACTTCGTTTGTTGTACAACACTTTAGCATCTATGCTTCTGATTGCCGATATATGAAATGTTGAATGACAAACAAAGTATGTTTATTTTAACCCATCTTCTTGCATCTGTAAGTAATCGAAATGGACAGTATTCACAAACTCTTTTATTAAAGTACGTTCATCTACAATGTGTGTATACACGTGTCAGGTAAAACGAGAAAGGCATGCCACTAGCGAAATTTTATGGTGATTACGCATCTCTCAATATCGTTCGACGACTATTGTGTGTGTATCAACGTAGTATATAGAGGTATAAACACAGGAATTTTTCAGATTCTATCCTGGTGTGTAACATCCCAGTACGTCGTTATGTGTAGGAAATAGTAACACCTAACTCAAGTCAATCTGTTCTAAAATTGCAGCATTGCTGGTTGACATATGAGAACACACCAATTTGTATGGTACCAGCCAACAGCTAATGCAGGAACAATTTGACCTATGTGATACCCAGCGGCCTTCGTGATTTGGAATAACGTAGAGGTAATTGCAACAGCTTGCAACCAAGACAAATCTCTGAAGACAGTGGACAGAAGCAGGAAACTGTAACCATTTTAATTTTCATTGAAGAGGGACATGTCCCAGCTAAAAGTATCAAGGGAGTATTCGTAAGCCTGTGTAACAGGACAGAGCCGGTGACTTTCCTGACGAGTGTTACAAGTACACGGCACATATTGAGAAGATAAAAGTTAATTAGTTACAGCACTAAGTATCCAAGATATCAAAATTTTTATTAGAAAATGTCATATTTGCCTTGAAATAAATTAAAAATTATTCCTATTCCCCAGTTCGAAGCAAGTATTTCGAAAAACTGACCTTCATTTCAAACCATTTTCCAGTATGAAAAACTTCCTAAACATTTCCAGATGGGGAACCATCTGATTCACTACCTAGTCAGCAGCCATGTGACTGGCAAGATCTGGCCTGTGGATTCTACCTCAAACTATCCACACTACTCTCTGTGGTAGAGAATGTAATGTATAAAAAGATAATTTCAAATTTTCACTTTGTACCACTTCTTTAGTCGCAGAATATCATTTCTTTTACAGGTAGAGCCAAGGTTACATCGTGACTCATAGACTACACTACGTAGACAGACTGAGTTACTATTTACAACTAGTCTTATTTAAATTAAGCTTCGCTAGGCTTCTGTTGTGATAAGTACAATTAACCGTATATTACAATTTTCCGTCAGGTCAGAAATGATGCCAAGTGCTCTCCATCATTACTCAGTTAACTACTAATCAAAATAATGAAACGTCTAGTGGACAAGTAGTAGCATCTTACAAGTCTTTACAAAGATTTTGTAAGTTATATACATGTTTCTTTCAATACATACCGGGATTTTGTTGGCAGGGCTCACTTCCCTAGCCTGACTGCCAGGTGTCGGCGCTTCTTCAGGATGAACTCTGAAATAAATGAAATATTTTTAGTTTTATTTATTTATGAATTTAAAATCGTTTTACAAAATATTATTCATACAAGGAATTACACATGTAGCAGCCATGGCAAGCTGTTATATAGCTATGATTACTTTAATTTGATTAAAACATATATATCATTATCTCACATATATAATGCAAACTCTTTTATACTTGAGTTAGTGTTACAATATTTTCCACATTCTTCATCGCCATTCTTTGAACGTGATTGAGCTGTTTCCCTACAATCAGATTCCTGAAGACTGAGAGTGAATACTCACGTCGCCGAACACAGCTTCAGAACATAAATTTGGATAAGCCCAAACACCCCTCCCCCACTCCTTCCAACGCTATCGGTCACTGTGTGGGGCAGTAATTACAGCTTTTTCACGAATTCAGCTGCACTACATGGTAAGTTCCACACTGAAGAATTCTGAACACATGGCACAACAGGCCGGACTCACCTGCTGGTCCTCCTGGACCTGCAGCCTCTTGGCAGCCTAATGCAGAGGCAGCAGGCCAGCAGCCGCCGTAGCAGGCCACGGCTAGTCTCGGCCTCCCCCACCTCCTCCTCCTCTTCGCCTCCCTCTGCCTCAACCACATCGCGGTGCTGCTGCGGCGGCTGCTGTCGGGCTGTTTCGCCTCCGCCTTGCCTCTCTTGCACCTTACCTGCTGCCACGTTTGATACTACATACGTGAGCGCTGGTCTCGGGGACGGCTCAGACTGCACATCGTGGCGGTAGCAGTGGCCTGTAAAATAAAAGTTCACCATCACTCTAAACAACATCTATCTGCAGTAACTCACTGTCATCTACTACCACAGACTAATAATGTGTCATCATGGCAGTATGTACATAGAGAGCTATAATACTTATCATTACTGCTCTTGCATGTCAGAAAAGGTGAATACATCTTATAGTACTCACTGCTATCCAACGTTGTTGACACAGTTGGTGGACAAATAATAATGAAGTTAACATCCTCTGTAAACAGAAATTTATTTGACAGAATCAAAATAATTATGAAGTAATCTACTGACCATCTCAGAGGACTGTGTGCTGCCCATTAGCAGTACAGTATTTAGTGGAAATATAACACACGATTCTAGTTGTAAACCACAGAGTTATTAAGATCTCCACAGCGTTTTCTCTGACTCTGTTACTACCACACAGATCTAGTTGAAAGATCCATCGGGAACGAGTGCACTCACTGACAGACGCAATTCATGTCCTAGCTACTCAACTACCAGGAGAATGAACAGATCACGACCAGTAAAAGTTCATACCCTAAAACGTGGCTCCCCTGGCGTTACTCCTAATACGAATGATCGGTACATTGATTTTAGCTGTATGACTAGCAGAAATGAATATCCTTCCCATAGTAAATGTCACAGAATGCTCATATCACATTACGTATAAAGCAGACTACGACAAAGTAACAAAGACGCAGCACTGCATTCATTTCGTGTTTATTATAGCAGACGCAGCTGGGATACGGAAACAAGTTGCTGATAAAAAGTAAGCTGTGTACCAAAGCCACCTCATCAAAACCATTACACTACTTGAATCTTTGCTACTCGTATCCTCACAACACCAAAAGGTACTCACGGTATTTCAACAAGACCTCCACGTCTTGCTCCCGTACAGGCCGTAGAGGTGGAACGGCCCTACACTCTGCATCAGCACTCATCACCTGTAACAGAGATACAGAATGCAATGAGTAATGGGTATTACGCTAAATTGCAAGATGCGGAATTTTATGAATGTTTGTAAAACCCTCAGCACCAATTATGATCGATATTCAAGTCAGTAATCACTCCAATTTAGTGATATTAGGACAAAACGACATATAATGTTGATTATGTAAAACAAACTGAGAACGCTAGGTTGCGTTGATGTACTAAGGAATTATTTCAGGTACAGTTCGTAAATCTTGACGATAGATTCCGCGTAGGGCATGTTAGTAGAATGGACCTATATTCGTCAGCAGTGCTTAGGACCTGGAACAGAGACACAGATGGAATGAGTGTGGGGTATTGTGCTATATCGAAAGCGACGGTATTTTCTCAATAGTAGTCAACGTATTGTAAAACACATATCAAAATTTTTCTCAACGTTCAGTTCAGTAATTATTATAAAAATGTATTTCATCAGGTTGCATCATTAGTAAGAACAAGACAAAGCGTGCTTGCACCGATGTGATAAGAGATACTTTTAAAATTATTCTGTAGATTACGTATAAAGCTCTTCGAATGAATGTTTATTAGTCATATATCTAGTTATGTCCCTGCCTCCGATCAATTTACAAAATAATATCAAGGTAATTATTTTCTAAAGTGACGCTATATATTTTTATTTCTGTGCCAGCAGAGCTGCTAATTATGTATATGTGTCCAAGGTGTATAAAGAAACACAACAGGATGACAAAACTATGCGAAGAGTCACGTGTAAATTGCGGCCGAGTATTTAAATCCGGTTTGCAAAGCCAAACGGCTGGTACGAGGCTTCTCTTTAGTCGAATTATTGTACGAACCAGAATTACAAAAAATCGAAGAACGCAATCACCCATAATCGGTTGAATGAACTAAATTCTTCTGCTTTTCTAACCGTGTCATTTTGTAACATTGCCACACAACACAATTAAAGACAGAGAATTGGCTTAAGGATGTGATCAGCAGGTAAAGAGGCCGATAGACAGGGCGAACCTCTGACGCCGTGCTGGTCTTCCGCTGTGTTACAAATTAAATGGTGAGAACAGAAATAATATGAAATCACGTGTCATACGCTTCCATTAGCAATAATCGACATTCCTTGTCAGCTTCGTCGAACTTTCTTGCGTTTTGAGCTACAAAAGTATTTCAACATCCAAACGAAGTCAACGTTTCTAATCGACATTTATTTAACATCACCATTTTGTAAGGTGCATGACAAAATTTGTGAGTTACTAGCCCATGGTACCTGAAAGGAAATTTTCTTTTCAAAAACAAAAATGGAATGGAAAGTGTGTTGATAGGAAGGTGTAAGATGAACATCAATAGAAGTAAAACGAAGATAATGGAATGTAATCAAATTATATCAGGTGATGGTGAAGGAATTAGATTAGGAAATGAGACACTTAAATTACTACATGAGTTGTACTATTTGGGGAGCAAAATAAAAGATGATTATGGAAGTAGAGAGGATATAAAATGTAGGCTGGTAATGAAAAGGAAAGAGTTTCTGAAGATGAGAAATTCGTTAACATCGAATATAAATTTAAGTGTTAGGAATTCCGTTATGAAAGTATTTGCATGGTGTAGCCATGTATGGAAGCGAAACATGCACGATAAACCGTTTAGTCAGGAAGAGAATACAAGCTTTGGAAATGTGATGCTACAGAAGAATGCTGAGATTAGACGGGTGGATGACATACCTAATGAGGAGGTACTGAATAGAGTTTGGGAGAAGAGAAATTTGTGGCACAGCTTTACCAGAAGAAGGGGTCGTTTGGTAGGACAAAACCTGAGGCAGCAAGGGATCACCAATTTCATACTGGAAGGAAGCATGAGGAGTGAAAGTCGTAAAGGAAGACCAAAACATGAATACACTAAGCACATTCAGAAGAATGTAGGTTGCAGTAGTTACTTGGAGATGAAGAGACTTGCAGAGGATAGAGTAGCATGGAGAGCTGCAACTACAACAAACAAAAATTTTCACTACCTAGCTTAGCATTCCGTCAAACAATGTAATATTTACCGTACATCATACAGACAATTACTATCTGCTTCCAACAATTAGTAATTCTCTGATGAATATAGAAGTTGCAGGTTAGTAATGCATGCTGATGGAAATAAAATCACCTTTTACAAAAATATGTGGAAACTTTGTATCAAAACTGTGGCTGTTATCAATATCAAGTCAACGTAAATAATCTGTAACTTCTAACACATGTAATTACTGCAGCCACGCACTTAATGTAATACTGCATGGGTCGTGTTCCTTACCTTTCCATCCCGACGCAAGTGCACGTATTACTCCTGCTGCTTCACGTCTGGAACAGCAGCTGGAACACTGCTGTTTTGCTCAGCCACTGTGAACCAACTGATGAGAAGTGTTTCTGCAGCTACAGACTTAGCGATCGTCAAATGTAATCAACTGATTTATGTTCGTGTTCGAAACTGCGAATAAATCCCATATAATAATATTTCTGTTTTCAAAAGAAAGTCGTGTTGTAATATATCGATACTAGGAAAAGCAAGGCGTCTTTGTCAGAACGCAAGCATTATGTTTTCATGGTGGCTCTTTTCACAACTATTGGATAGCAGTTACAAGAGGTGTATTATTCTGATATACTTCACCCTCGACTGTTGTCTAAAGTCAAGATTCTTCGTGGTAGGTGAAGTAGAACTGCAGCGATAAAACTTCGTAGGTTTGGAAGGGGTATTTTTTCATCATTTTGATATCAGTGACCCACTGGTTCTAATTGCTTTTTGTCAAGGAATTGCATTTCATTTGGTTTCCTATTGCCGTTGCTGTTTGTATCTGTATAGCACGGAAATTCTATGCCCAACAGTGCAAGTGTCCACTGTAATTGCCGTGTGTCTCGTTTGCAAACAAGTTTGTACTATTTATCTATCGTACTGTCTGTTGATATAACAACCCCCTAGACTCCTCGTCCTCAATGTTGTATTAAGTAGGGATTACTAAGTTTCTGCCTGGCTTTAGATATCCGACAGTGTCACAGTGATACACAGCAATGCGGGTAGGTTTACTGACGAAGAACAGGCCGACTTTCCTCTCGTCTCTGGGCTGACTGAGTGCGGTGCCAGACTGCCACGACTCCGTGCTGACTGTTCCCGCAGCCACAGAGAAACACATCACTGTACTCTAGCACTGTCCGAGGGTTTTTGCGCTACACTGTTCTGTTTCGAATATTTTGTTGGGTGCTCATCACATGCTTTACTATTGTGAGGATCCTATCAAAGAAATATACGTAAATGTGGTAAAAAGTTGAATAAATCATCATTACATTATTATTCTATAACGAGGAGCTGGTGACCACGGAACCCTTATACTGAAATACCCATAAACTGCCCACAAGAACTTCAAGATTTCGGATTCACCCTGTATTTTGAGTTTCATGTCTTCCCTGCTTTGCCTTGTATTGAGATAATTCAAATCACTGCTGACAAGAAAGTAAAATATATTCACACGGTCGCCTTATACAGCATCATCTGTACGAAGATTTCTTTGTAATTTTGTGAGTACCTTAGTCCATGTTGTTGAGTACAAGTCCTCGCTCCTCAAGCTGACTCAAACCTTGAATGTCGTTATCACACACGCGATGACAGATACTAAATTGGGACTGTGTGATACGAAACTAATAGCCGGTAATGCGATAAACACGTTGACGTCACTGTAAACTCAGTTGGTGATTTGTGGATCTACCTTACGTATTCGCTTATTACCCCCAAACTAGTTTCAGAGGTAAGTCGAATCCTTCCATGTTTCTACTTTGTAAAATTGTTGCGCTTTCCTTAGCGACATTAACATTTCTTGAAGAGGGACATACAGGTTTAAGGGCCTGGGACAAAGGTCTCTGCTGCAGTGTTTAGTGTTTCAGCGCTATATATATATATTTACGATCGAAACCGCTAAATACATATATCAATTTTGGTGACGCAGACGGTTTTTTCCATCATGATATAGCGGTTATGGTTATCCCACGTCATTATGCTTTGTATTATGCAAAATAATTGTAACGATAACGGACAACTACAAGTAACATTAGACAGCCGAAATGCACGGAAAAAATTTCAAACTTTTATTGATTACGCTAAATTTGCGAATGCCAAAGAAGTTACAGTGAATAAGACAGTTTCCTAAACCAATCTGCAACATATTTGCATAGATGTAAGGGAGATAAGAATGATGGGAAATCTTCTAGGCAAGAATAGAAAGCAGGACAGGACGTACACAGTCCGATACTGGCCTTGCGAAGTTTAGAAGAAAATATTAGCTCTGTCTGAGGTAAAAGAGGATAGGGTTAAGATGGAAATGAGTTTCAAGTGATCATGTACTATCATGTCGAATATATCTAAATACGCGGTATTGCATGTAATTACTCATTAATTTAAACATTTATGAAACAAAAAAAATCCCATAACATCACAAGTAATATACAACTATTATAAATTCACAGTGAAATGCATCTTTTGTGATGATTTGTTCCTTGTACATAAAACAACTGTTTTGTAAAGAATTTTGACTTACTTTCATGGTCTACGTGATAGACGGTATAACTGTTAAGAAAGTTAATTCACGCAAAGTACACAACGCCCAGACCATGTAGGACAGATACTGACAGGAAAAACGAAAGTCCGAAAACAAAAGAGATTGAACATTATTTATTGTAATTTCTAGAAGGTGAATATGTTCCGCCACCTGACTTAAGATTATATAGCGAAAATAATGGCATTCAGAACAAAACATCCAGTAAGACAAAAATCTTTTTTAGATAATCATTTTTAGAGCAAATATTTCAAATCTGTTACTTAGGTGACGATATTGAAAACGACATCGAAAATAAAACGTATAATCAAACTGTCTTTCGGATCAGTAACAGAAAATTGACCCCTAAAGTGCAAAAAGGAACCAGTACTAAATTTTATAAACTAATGGTGATTACTTCGTTAGACCTGCCAGGCTAGCCGAGGGTGTTAATGTCTTGCTTCCTGGACTCGGGTAGGGGCGCCAGCCCTGGATCGAATCCCCTGCCCCTCTCCCCCCCCCCCCCCCCCTCGGTCTATTACCGACAAGGGAAGGTGTGCCTGCCAGCCTGGATGTGGTTTTTAGGCGGTTACCCACATCAAACTAGGTGGATAACGGGCTGGTCACCACGTAATGCCTCAGATAAACTACTCGTAGTCATTTGAAAACGTTCGCACTATTTCATGGCTTACACTAGACACATACAGATGGAGTACACTAATTCCATCCTAGGGGGCGGGGGGTGGGGGGTATCTGGCCACCCTCTGATATTAGCATTGCCAAATAGGCCTATATTGTAACAACGCTGACATCTCCCTGAGGTGGGACAAAGGCCCAACCGAAATGAATGGATATGAAAGAATAGAAATAAATATTTTCAACATGAAAATCAAATGAATCAAGAAAAATCGACACAAATTCTCATGAGAATTCGAGATTCCACAGAAATTCGTGAAATACAATTCGTTCGCTAAAAAGAGTTATTGGAGGTCTTCAGAAAAGACTGAAATGATTGTTTGTTATGTTTGGATGGCCAAGAGCCTAATTCTTCAGAGGAAGATGATGAAATGATGTGTATCCATTGGCGTAACGCATTTTTGTTTAATTGTTATTGGGCAGAGGGGATGGTGAGATCGCATTCCTGCCTATGGTTGAAAGTTAATGTTAATTTTGAGGTTATGGGTACCCAACCCATTACATTCGAACTTGATCGGATGGCCCATTTTTGGATGTACCATCTTCTTCACTATCTATAAAACTGATGTTAAGAAATAATTCTCGTGTTTCATTTATTCCTAACTCATATTTCCTGCGAAAATTGTAATATAACTGATGTTAGGCAAATGATATTACAATCAGTGTCTGCTGATATATACATGAACAACGATTACTAGTCAACCAAATATGCAACGGTAGTTTGACGTGTGAGATGCGCAAGAAAAGTTAAAGGTGCACTTACCCTGTATACGGCCTTTTTATTGGAAGAGTTCCCGTAAAAAGTGGTAGGAAGTGAACACAGCGAATAATTAATCGGATGTGGATAAAGACCGACACTGCTTCTTCGTAGCTCCCTGTGTTTGATAAACGAAGTTGATGGATATTTTCTTTCACTCGGAGCAACTTTTAGTCACAGTTTCGTAAATGAAGTTGAAGTCGGAAAAAAAACCGTAGTGACTGATTTTCAGTTGCTACCGTGTACTGTCAGCCGACTGGCTAATACGTATGACAACGTATTACCAACAGGAACGTACTATGGGCGAGTTGCACAGGCTGTTAATTCACGCCAGTTCAACAAATTATTACAGAAACGCAAAATAGATACAAAATGGAAGCTACAGTGATTAAATTCTTGCGCTTCGAGATGTGTATTAACGATAAGGGAATTTTGATAGTCATACACAACGTCTTTTACATTTCGTCTATATACGAACAGCATAGCACACAAAACCACGCAAATCGACCCGCATTTCAAGCAAAGAAATAACGACTACACTGTGTTTCAGTATCTTTGTCTTTCATAATCAGTAATATCGTTGGATATAACTTGCAAAGTCTCTGAGTCCGTATTAAGGTCGTTTTATGAAAGAGGAGCGGTGCACGCTGCATCCGAATTCTCTAGCTTCCAATCTGTGCACTTTCCACTGCTACGTATCTTACCTGAAACCGTGTGCAACATCTCACTTACCTTTCCGTACTCGTGCCAAGGCACGTAGTACGGCTTCCGCTTCGCCTCGGGCACAGCTACAGGAACACTTCCGACGCGCTGCGACATCTTGAGGGGAATGAAGGGATGCGTTTCCGCGGAAATGACCTTAGCGATCGTCAACTGTCATTTATTGTTGCGTGTGCCTTCTCTTTTGCATAATCGATGTCACTGTTTTTGGAGGATTAAAGTCGAGCCGTCAAACAGGCTACATGCCCAAGGATAGCGCCTGTAATCAATTCAGAGTGTTAAACCCGAGTGGAGATTCTCGCACATGACATGCAAAATGCACGCAGGAAGTATTTAAGGCTTCTTTTACACTGTTTGTCTCAGTTGTTTATGGGAATAACTAACCACACCCGTTAGCAAAATGTGAGATACGTGCTTAATTCACATCTAACTGTAATATGTGTGTCGAAAACTGAATTTAACTTTGCCGTAAATAGAGACGATCTAAAATTTTTACCATCCTCTGATAAATTATTAATTGTCTTCTAACCGACGCATTAAACAGCATATAATATTTAATAGAACCGTGTATGTAAATGGCTTTCACTTCGATATTTATATTTAATGAAGATAGTTTCTGGATAATTGAAGCTGTTCATTGGAAAACTTTTCTTTTGTGATAACCACGTGTTTCATTTCACTTATTTGATGTTTTCCCTTTGAGAATGCTATATGTCTACATCATGACCTAGAGAGAGACGCCACGGCTTAGGAACAGTTTGAGGTAAAACCATGAAACTTAGTTTTTGAAATGATTTTCACTCAAAGCAATATGTGACCAGAAAGAGGTGGTAAATAAATTCTATATATAATGCAAGTTCTGAGTAAAACGTATCAATAATTCCATTTTTCGTTTCACACGGGAAACGTACCGTACTCTAAAATTCGTACTAATCATTCTACAAACGACGACCGAGAAGTGAAGGTAGTTTTAAGTACAGTTATTCCCGTTATAATTTCCAATTTGGAAATATTGAGCTGGGTTGTTGTAACGCACAACAGAATGGTTAAAGGTGGTTGTATTGTTAAAGTAAACACAGATTTTTTGACTATACAAAGGCAAATCAATGCTGTTTCCAGGCAAAACACTAAGTGCAAATTTTTCATAACAAAGTGTGCAGTCGCCCTGCAGCAGATGAAGTGGAAATACGAATGAAACGGTAATATTTTATCATTGGTGTTTAATTTCGCACCACACGCATAAACGTTTTTATAGTACTGAATGTGTCAAGTTATGGAAAATTGTCTTGTTTAAGTAGTAACCTTCCCATAAGTTTCGTACCAGATTAGAATCCAGAAAAGTGTTGGTAATTGTACAGCGCCGCTCCTTGTTGTTACGACTCACTTAAATTGCGGGTGGACTATAGCTGTGATAAGATTGTCGGCCAGTCGGTCACTTTCTGTTACTGAATGCGCAACCTGTGCATTTATCCACATGATTAGTGACATTCATACGCTACCAAGATAAGTCTTACATTCTACCAATTCACGTCTTTCACATATTTATTGTTACATCTATCGTGATTATGCTAATCTGGGTAAGAAAAATAAACCGGATTGACTCAGATTGTTTTTCATTCTGATGCCAATTCCCTACTATGCGCTGAAGCCGTTCAAGATAACTTCTTATATGAATTCTCTAGGAACGTCATCATTTACATTCAAGGTACCGCAAAGTGTTTTGTGTTGTTATCTTCGCCAGTGTCCCAATTAATTGAATCACTATGCTCCGTAACAGCAATGCTATGACAAAAAATAAAAATAAAATAAGAAAAAAAGAATGACGATGAGGCACCTGCCTTCATAACGTCCTCATATTAAGTAAGAAACGACATTGGGCAACAGCTTTCAACAACGAGCAATGGTCATCGTTTCGTCTGTGGTCGAAAGGCATCAGCTTCTTATGGACTATGTAATTATCTTGTAGTTAAAACATAATTTTGAACAAAACTGTGGTTTTAGGGCTTATTACGACTGTCATTAATCATTGCTAATTTGTTTAATAATTTGAAACCAATCAGTCTGCAAGATCCAGGCAATCATAGAGATTGGGATAATTGGTAGTGGGGGCTCCAGCGTTGTGCGCGTAATGGGGCCCCATAGGTACTTGGCTTACAATATGGGAAAGAAAACCAATGTGCACTCCGTGTGCATACCGACTGGAGTCATTCCAGGTATGGAAATGTTTCTCCCGGATGCCATGAAGAGCACAGGATGCAGCCAACTGCAGGTGGTTGCTCACATCGGTACCAATGATGTGTTTCACTTTGGATCAGGAGAGATTCTCTCTGGTTTCGAGCGGCTGTGTGGCGTGGACTGGGCGCTTTTTTAGGTCAGAGGGCCTCGGAAAAACACAAGAAGGGCTTCAGTCACAAAGGGTGCAGGCCGAACACAGGAAGAACGTAGATACTGGAACCGTTGGTATAACGGTTGTGAATTGTCATAGCTGTGTTGGGAAAATACCAGAGCTCCAAGCGCTAATAGAAAGCACTGATGCTCAAATCTTCAAAGGCACTGAAAGCTTGCTAAAGTCGCATATAAGCTAGTCCGAAATGTTTCCGGAGTAGCAAACGATGTTCCGAAAGGATGGGCTAAACACGGTTGATGGTGGCGTGTTTGTTCCTGTTAGAAGTAGTTTAATCTGGCGCGAAACTGAAGCAGATACTTCCTGTGAGTTAGTGTGGGCAGAGGTCATTGTTGGCAACCGGAATAAAAGAACAGTAGGACCCTTTACCTACCTACCAGTTTAGATGATACAGTTGCTAAAAGGTTCAAAGAATTTGAATTTGATTTCAAAGACGTACCCGACTCATACGGTAACAGTTGGTGCTGACTTTAATTTACCCTCGATATGATGTCGAAATTCCGAATGTGTGCATAAAATATCATCGGAAATTGTGCCAAATGCATTCTCTGAAAATTATTTCGGGCAGTTAGTTCATGAGCCCACGCGAATAGTAAACGGTTGTGCAAGTATATTTGACCTCTTAGCAACAAATACTTCTGAGTTAATAACTAGCATCAAATCCGATACTGGGGTTTGACGTTGAGTTACTACACCAGCCTTCTGAAAAGCCTTCACAAAAGAAGACGAAGTAAATATTCCAGAATTCGAATAGAGAACAGCTGCCAACATTAAGTAACGCATAAGTAAATATCCTCGGAGTAGTGAAGCAACTCAAATCACTTAATAAAAGCAAGAATTCTCGTCCAAACTGCATACCAATTAGATTCCTTTCGGAGTATGCTGATGCATTAGCTCCATACTTAACAATCATATACAACCATTCGCTCGACGGAAGATCCGTACCCAAAGACTGGAAAGTTCAGAACACACCAATATTCAAGAAAGGTAGTAGGAGGAATCCACTAAATTACAGGCCTATGTCGTTAACGTCGATAGGCAGCAGGATTTTGGAACATAAAGTGTGTTCAAACATTATGAATTACCTCGAAGAAAACTTTCTATTGACACACAGTCAACATGGGTTTAGCAAACATCGTTCCTGTGAAACCCATCTAGCTCTTTATTCACATGAAGTGTTGAGTGCTATTGAGAAGAGAATTCAGATCGATTCCGTATTTCTGGATTTCCGGAAGGCTTTTGACACTGTACAACACAAGCGGCTTGTAGCGAAATTGCGTGTTTATGGAATATCGTCTGTTATGTGACTATATTTGTGATTTCCTGCCAGAAAGGTCACAGTTCGTAGTAACTGACAGAAATTCACCGAGTAAAACAGAAATGATTTGCGGCGATCCCCAAGGTAGTGTTATAGGCCCTTTGCTGTTCCTTATCTATATAAGGGATTTGGGAGACAATCTGAGGAGCCGTCTTAGGTTGTTTACAGAGGACGGCTAATAAAATCGTCAGAAGTTCAAAACATATTGCGAAACATTTTTTGAAGAGATATCTGAATGGTGTACAATTTCTAATCTAAAAGCCGCAAATTCAACTAAATACGTCGGTATTTCAGTTACGAACAGCTTAAATTGGAAGGAACACATAGAAAATGTTTTGGGGAAGAAACGATCGCCATGATAAAATAAGGGAAATCAGAGCTCGTACGGAAGGATATAGGTGTTCTTTCTTTCCCCGCGCTATACGAGGTTGGAATAGTAGAAAATTGTGAAGGTTGTTCGATGAAACCTCTGCCAGACACTTAAATGTGATTTGCAGAGTATCCAAGTAGATGTAGATATAGGCTAATGGTGTTAATGGGAAGAAAGATATTAAATGGTTATTATTATGCCTATTCACGAAGTACACGTGATCCTCAGAACTGTGATTGTACAGAAAAAGTAAATTATAGTCTCTGAGATATTTTGTAATGTACAATAAGCCAGGTTATGGAATTGGGAAAACAAGAAATACATTTCGAAAATTTTGTTACTTAACTCTCCATTAGAGGGATGGATACTACAACACCAACAGAAAAGAGGGCTGCGGTATGCGTTACATCGTTGGAAGTGTGTGAGCGCTCAGATGTAAGGAGTTTATATAGTTTGAAACGGAAATGAGGGAAAGAAAACAAACGGGCCAAAGTGCATGGTAAAATGAATATCACAATAATAGCTTCGAAATATACCATCACACTTGAGATCCATGTGGACCAGTTCAGAGTTGCATTAATTAAACGCAAGTGACGATTCGGCATAAGAGTCTATTCCACAATTACAATTTCATGGATATAAGGGAGAACATGACACAGGAAAATTAATACAAGCTGACCTTTTCCCTCTTTCTTTCCAAGCATTAATCCCGACTTGCGGGGTCTGCTGTTTTGCTACATCTCCTCCATTTCTCCCTGTCGCTGACATCTTCTGGTCTTAAGTCAACAACGTGCGTGGTGCGTGTCTCCCCTGACGTTGTCAGTCCATCTCTTTGCCGGACTTCCTCGAAGTCATGTTCCTCCTGGGTTGATGTGGAGCGCTGTTTCTGCAACTGAGTTTTGCTTCCTCATGACACGAGCTAACATACTGCACCAGGAAACAAATATCACGTTTGTGTACAGAAAGTGTTGTGACTAAAGAAGTTTAGAATAAATTTTAGCAATGACACCGATGCAACGCTATGTTATCAAACCAAGAACAGGAACAATATAAAGCATTAATTTTTTGTACATTTCATTCAATGCATTCTCGTAAATGCAAAAATAGCACACAAAGATCATATATTGAGTAAGTACAGTTTATGGGAATACAACATTTGTACCAGCACTCTGGTCCAGGTATGTGTAGCTATGTCATGTACAAGATGTTCAAGAAAAGTAATGAGAGTGATTTTTTTTCTAGCATTGTTTTAATTTTTTCAAACAAGAATATTGTCCATTCCAAACTAGTTCCCTTCAGGAGGTGCACTCCAGTAGAGTTGTTTGCAGTAGTGGTATCAGATTTGAAAGACGTCATTTGGTAGATCTTTAACATGTCTGTCACACTCTTTTGAATGTTCTTCAGTGATCTAAAAATGATGTCAGTTTCAGATATTTTTGGGTTTCGAGAAAAAAAAGTGGCTTGATATATGTGACCACTTGAAGTGGAGTGTTGTCACAATTCAGTATCCACCTGCCTGTAATGTCCAGCCTCAGTCGAGTCACCCTCTTTCTGGCTTTTAAAGGACATCTTTGTAAAACTCTTGCTTGACGGTTTTGTCGTGGAGAAAGAATCTCACAAGAGCCCACACACGTTCGATGTTCTGGCCGGATTTTGAAGTTGAAGTCTCTCTCTGAGCACAGTTCTGCTTCAACGTGTTGTCGGCCTTCCTAAATCTATTTGCGACAGTAAAAACTTGTGCCCTTTATAGAAATGATTCCTAAGGACCGCTTTCTAGTGATCTAAGGTCACACACGCTGATTCCCCAATTCAACTTCAAACTTGATGGCATAACATTGCTCTAAATTCTGCTGTTCCATTTTCGTAACAGACAATAAAAACTCCAGATCACTGATGGCGTTCTCAGAAGTCACATAATGGGTGTACGGAGGTGAAACTCAGACTGAGTGTCAAGAAGGGGTGAAAGCTCTGGTTTGCAAAAGAACAACACAATGTTACCAGATCACTCGCATTGTTGCCCGTCTCGATACTTTTCTCACACGCCTCGTGCATTTCACATATTCTCTTCTGCTCTCTCTGCTTTTACACCTCTGTCTGTCTATCTTGTATTGCCCCTCTCCTGGGCAGAACGAGCGTGGTACTTGCTTAACGCTGCGTGCAATACGTTACACATACTCGATGAATCTGGAGAAGTACTATTAAATATAAATCGATCGTTTTCATAATCGGTATACCTACTTCTATGGATAACGCAACCATACTGTTACATGTATATATCAAAAATTTCCATACTCTCGGAAGTGTAAATTTTACATAATACATACAATATCCGTGCTGGCATTGAGAAACCCTATTACGGTTGAAATGGCACTAAGCACTATCGGACTTAACATCTGAGGTCATCAGTCCCCTAGACTTATCTTAGTTAGGTTTAAGTAGTTCTAAGGACATCACACACATTCATGCCCGAGGCAGGATTCGAACCTCCGACCGTAGCGGCCGCGTGGTTCCTCACTGATGCGCCTATAACCGGTCGACCACAGCGACCAGTCCGGTATTAGGAACTGTAATGTATTCATCTGTAGAATCAACTTCAACCAATTGTATGGTTTCGTATGACCTAATTTTATCAAATTTCTCGAGTTTCATTACAACAGATTTCTGATGTAATTAGAAATACGTTGGAAAATTATTATTTCATGGTATTTTTGTTGTGTGAGTGCTTTGGCGACACAGAGACTAAATGAAGGACATACGTAGAGTGATAATGTGACATTTTACTACAAGTATGTAAATGTGTGCGTGAGAAAGTTTCTGCGCAGTAGGGCAATTTGTGACGATGTCCGAGTGAGCTTGATTTTGTAATAGGCAGCCAGAAATGGCATGGAGTATTAAATTTATTAGTAATGTGTTTTGTGGAAAGGAATCGCATTTTGGTTTCACTACATTTTATTTAGTTTAGGAATTACGGCATTTCTTGTCTAAATTGCTTGTGTTAATCTCACTATCTGACATTAGAAGTACCTCGAGTATAGAAGTGGTTGGGATGATCTGATTGGCTTCTTAACATACTATTCGAAAGGAGTTTAGCATCTCCCTTGCGTTTGAGTAGGGTGGTAAAGATCCTGTGTGTATGTTTGCTGACGAAATTATTGCGATGATAATACTAATTAGATCTGCGGTTCGTGACCGAACATAGGATTTCCCCAAGTGCAGTGTGTACTGGAGCAATTACATAGTTGGGAGTTCACTCTGAGCCTTTCTTAATTGAATGTGGCCAGGCAGCGTGTTCATTGGCATACCCTGCTGATTCGTTGCAAAAGTCAGGCTTGAAGGCGGATTAGGTGGCTCACCAGGTCAGGAGGACAAAATAGGTGATGCGAGACTATTTCATGGGAGAATTTGTTGGAAGTCTGTTACATGGAAGCTATTCATATGCCCCACGTAATTAATTGACGGTGTTTTCTGGGGGATGATGGTGAGGTTGCGGCCCTCCCCGTAACAGCGAAAGACTCTGTGGAACTATTTATCAATAATGTTTTTCACATTGTACATTCTGTAATGCATTTTAGGATTGCCGAGTGGTCAGCGGAGCCAGAGTAGAATCTAGGGGTGTCAGTAGATTTTGCTAGCCAATGCCTAAAGAGGCTGAGTTTTTGTGTGCTTATTTGTAATTTCAAGTAGTTAATGTTGGAGTCAAAAGAGGTGATGGCGATCTTTTTATTATTTTTTTATAAATGAGGTTCTGTGTACATAAATGTTTGGAGGACACTCGTGACAAATCTTTGGTAAACACCCTGCAGTAGTGATTGTTTCTATTGAATAAACCCGTTGTTACTTGTTGGAACAAAAAAAAGTTCGGATGCTAAAATTAGAGCATAATACCCTACCTACACATATCTTACCCATAAAATAAACCAGTTAAAGAATGAAAAGTCTCAGTAAGACAAAGCACTGAAGAAAGTTACGATTTAACAGGAGGAGGAAGTATTGTTATAAAATATCTGGAAGCTTCTTTCTATAAAAACATTAAAGGCTGAATTTTTATTTTCCTCAAAGACAGACAAATAAGTTACGTTTACAACTGGACTCATATTACCATTGCAGAAATTGGTAGAAAAAACATGAGTTCTGGATTGTATGGTGACACCAGTTCCTCTCATATCATTGATATTCGTGTACTGATATGTTTAAAGTGTGTGAAACTGTATTGAAATGTGATTTATGATTACGAATAGATTGAAATAGTCTGTAAATTTCATGATTTTGAAAGTAAGAGCACGCATAATGGATACCTTCCAGGGCTCATCGAGAAAGAAGACGTGGTGCTCAAAAGACCCCGGAAAATTTTTTTCGATATCGCATGTTAACTGCAAAGGCGGGGACTGTCAAAGTGTGCAAACCGTAATTTTGCAGCCTTTTTGGCATTGAAAATGAACGTGTGCGACAATTTTGGCTATTGTGTGAAAAACAATGATGAACCCAATGCGGCATCATAGTCAGACCTGCAGATAATTGAGAAGCATATTAAACCATCCTCTATGAAAATCACGCATTACTCTACCGAAGACGTGGATTACTTAGATGCTGAGTTGTTTGTAAAAACTATTTGTGAAATTCTCATAAAGCTACATTTGCGTGTCATGTGAAATATATTTCAGGGGATTCACTGAGTGCTTTAATTATGCTTTGACCAGCCACTAACCGAATTTGGTGCTCTTTTAAGTGACTTACAGTGGAAATTGAGAGGAAAGTGTTCAACGATATAACATACCCTGCAGCTATTAGCAAGTAACGGTACATAAAAGAAATAGTAGGAAAATTCAATTCAAAGATGGATGCAGTAAAGTAGATGTGTGCAAAAATGAGCATGTTGTGTCATTATGTTTCTGTTACATGCAGTACCTGGAAATTCCTGAGCTTGCAGTGCAGGAAGCATTTTTTTGCATCGACTTAACGTTAATGCATGCTGTGTTACATACCTAAAAAGCAACAGATCCAAGCTATATCTGTATCATGAAGATACAGGTGACAAAGGTCCTAACGAAATGTGTTCGTTTTTGGATGATTGCATCAGGTCACTGATTAATAAATGTGTTTGTGAATAGCACGTGTTCTCTGACGTGTCCCCAGCATAAAACAAGAACAACTCAGTGGTTAAGCTAATGCTTTGAAATTCCGCCAGATTCAAAGGTGTGATCCAGTGTTTTCCTCTGCGTGGTCGTGTAGGTTTGGCATGTCATCGTAAACCTGCTTGCGTAAAATAGGTGATGGGAAAACAAGACATAATATACTCCTTGTAGGGGTATCTCGGAAACATGGTCACTTGGTCCAAAAATCTAAATATTCAAGTATAGCTTGTTAACACAGAAGGGATTTTGATTTAAAATAGCTCGAGGCCCAAATTTTATGAGCGATGCTGTTTGTCTGATGGCAGTTATGGGAGCTGTATGGACCAGAACAGTACAATTTAATTCACAGTGCCCTCATTTATGAACGTCCATCACATTTTATAGGAGAAATTGGGTGTTAGTATCATATTGATGGTCTCAAAAAATTTCTTTGCGACTCTCGTTATAGGCACAACCAAAATTGCCCTCATAAATGGCACATAACAACATAGTTGCAATCAATGTCAAAAAGCTGAAAGACATAGGACAACTAATTCTGTATACTCCTGAAGGACACAAAGTCTTTTATCTGGAACTGGCTCAGTGGCCTCTGTGGACATTCCTGGACATGATTCATAGAAAAATCTGTCTTTTTCATCAAGCTTTGCATAGATTTTTTCCAATGTTCTTTTTAAAAGATAAACAATTGACGCGAAACTATCCTAGAAGTAATGTTGTATATTACATTTATATAATAAACTAATATTTTGTAACAGAAACAAACTATGGTACTAAAATGTTAGTATAAAATGTTTAACCTCCAATACCACATAAGTTCATAAATTAAAAGAAAATGATACATGCAACGTTGTACATTTACAGTTCATTATTTTATTGTTAAAATTTACCTAACAGATACAGCTTATTTTTAAATGAATGCACGCATCCTGCACTTCATCATACAGCTAGTATACAGATTATTCTTCTTTTGTAAATCTAGCATTTTTGAACTAACGGTGTTTTCGCAATTACTGATTCATACTTACTTTTCATTTAGGCAGCTGAGAACACCACACCGCTGTAAGCATAAAATCCAAGTATCTCAAATAATTTTGCACAATGAGAGTGGATGTTGTTGTATTACCGAGTGATTAGAGTTTGGTTACTGACACAGAAATAGTAACGCTTTTTTTTTTTTTTACTTCCGAGTGGAACCTACAGTACACGTGAAGTGACGTGTGTATTGGTGATTTCCGACCCTTAAAAGAAAGACTGCTAACGGATCGCTAAAAATTGCTTTAAATGGGTAATAACCTTAAAGTTCAGAGAGATAATAAGTGAACTAGTCTCGCCATTTTTTTACTGTGAATAGAGAGCAGCTACTGGCTCATGTAACTATGTTATTGTATTCTGCTTAAAATGTACACCTAAGACAGCGTTTAATAAAAGCGTAAATAAGCTACATCCTAAAATCGTGAGATATACAGCCAGTCCATTGCGCCAATAGTCTGCTGCTTTGCCTTGAGCTACGTCTAATCCCTGGTTCTTGATATTCTGAGCTGTGTATCTTGCTGAGTGTCTTATACTAAGTACACTGGTTTTGAGTTGCTGTTGTAAGTAAATACTCGCTAGTCATATGGTCTTTGCGGTTAGGGAACGCATTTACCTTAGTGGAAGTGCATCTGGACGGGAGAGGGGTTGTCCCTTTTGTCTACGGTATAGAAGATGCAGCGAAACTTAGCAGCTACGCAAAAAGCTGTTTCTTTCCAGAAACAGGGTACAAACTAATCGTTCAGTACATTTAGTGTGAGAATAGTATAGTTGTCTGTTATGAGGACATATTATAGCAGTAAGGAATAGTACAGGTGTCTGTAGACAATGTGGTCCAGGATGTACTGTTGATTGTACATGGTAATGTTGGTACATTCTGAGGGTGTTAGGTGACAGAAAAAACAGTTTTTCTGAAAATGATACAGAACATACGTGAAGGAGAGAGTACATCTATTCACAGTGGAACGTTTGATATAATTAAATAAAAGAAAAGAATTTGGTTTGATTATTTATTGTACTTCAAATCACTTTATGACAAATGAGACATAGTCGAGTACAGATAAGGCGTGACGAGGATGCAGCCTGATTGTACTTCATGCTGTGCCTCTGCTGTCTTCACTGCGCCTACCAACTGCGAGCTATTTGTAGCCTCCTCGAAAGGTTCCGGAGAATGGAGAACAAATAACGTTAAGTAAAAAAAACAAGAGTTATTTGTTTATCTGATTAGACGAATGTTTTTGGGATTCTTGCCAGACAGCCTTTTCAACTGCGAGTACAGTTAAGCACTGTAGGGAGTTATTTTGTACCAAGTGGTATCCCAAGCGGACTGTCTCTTGTTTAAGTGTGGTTACGAGAATTTAACGATAGTGAAGTAAAGTTCGGATGTCTAAAGGAAACACTAGTCTTCTTTTAAAAATGGCAGAGCATTATCCACTCCCCTTAGCAGAAATTCTAGAGGGGATTAAAAGTTTCGTAAGTAGACAGAGGAACATGGTAAGCAGTTCCATGAGAAGACAAAACAGAGTATTGAAAATTTGTCACAAGGCCAACAGTGTTTCAAGGAAAGAGTTACTTAGAGCAAAAGAGAACTTAAGCAGTTTTAAATAGTACGATAATCTGGAGTTTACAGATGTTAGTACAAAAATAGGAAATCTAGAGGATAATTTAAATGAACAAAGAGGAACAGGAAACGTCTACAAGTCCCTCGCATCAGGATGTGACTGACCGGATTAGTATCAATCATGTTAAAGTTACTTCTGAGATTAACAAGTTAAGTACCAGTGTATAAGAGTGAAAACTAAGGCACACAGATAGGTAGTAGAGAATCTAAAAAATGCTAACCTTTTAGTATCTGAATTCAGTTTTAACCAGAATGAAATCAGCACTAAGCGAAAACCTGATGGTAGTAATCGGTGTTGTGTCTTCCACTCCATGTAGTATACAGATAGTGTGCTGATAGTAGATCGAAGGAAATCTGAGAACGATCATTGGGAGTTTCACGCACCTTTATTAAAAGTAAGTCTCATGTGTAGTGAGTATGTTCGCGTAGTGGAACTAAAACTGGTAATTAGAGACAGTAGTAACCATTTTCCTACATTCGACCCTATTGATTGTGTGCATCTATTAATTTTTCTTGAACCGTTTACAGGTGTTCTTCCAGAGTCATGGGGTAATAATAAAAGTGTGATGTTAAATATAAATGTATTTTCAACTTTTCATCAATTCATTAAAGTCATTGAGTATGCACACAAACTAAGACTAGAGTAGTTTGGCCAACAGAAATACGACGAGAGCTGGGCAGGAAACCGCAGTTTTATGAACTACCGTTCAAATGAAGTAAACGAGTTGCATATGGTCGAAAAACTACCAGATGCTTTTAGAGAATGACTGATGAAGGAGAGAGGGACTCAGGTCCAACCCCTCTTCGAAATATTCAATCAGTTTCATTGTTTGAAGGGATGTAAACAGGAAATGGCACAGGGCGACTTAATTGGTTGTCTGTAAAGTACATATTTAAGTATGGTTGGTTTCAATGCCGGCCATTACCAGGTTATACTCGCTGTGGAATTGCGTAATTACGTGACTTTTCTATTTAACAGGCGAAATTACCAGTTTAAAGTTCTACCATTTGGATTGAATTGTGTGTATCAGAGTTCATTCAATTATTAGACCTTTCCTTAGGAGATTAATTATTAATTAAAGTATTTCTGTATGTTGATGATGTAGTGTCTAAAACATGGAAGAAACATACAGAAATGTTATTTAAAAGTTAAAGATCATGGGGAATTTTTGGGAAACTTTGTAAGTCAGGAGTCAAAATTACCTAACCCAAGGAAATTGTTGTCAATTAAATGTTGTCCTTTCCGTAAAAGTAGGTAACAGCTGACGGCTTTTCTAGATTTTACAGAAGGAATATTTCTCGTAATATAATGAATTGTGTTCACCATAAAATGTTGTTATAGATGACTACACCTTGTAGAGTGGATGGGAGTTGTCAACAAGAGGCTGATGCTTTCGTACGAGAACTTAGTGATCCTAAATTTTTAGGGCATCCAGGTATGACCAAAGAGTTTTGTGTGGTTGCTGATGCGTAAGGATTTGGATTGGGTTGTCACGTAATCAAGAAAACGGTAACTGATGGAAAAACAGTGACATTAGAATTTACCAGTCGCATGTTAATCAGCTGTGAGTGGAGTTACTCAGTTACTGAAAATGATACTTTAGCAGTAGCAACGTCAACAAAAAAGTTTAGGAATATGTCCTATGGGAGAAAGATTGGATTTCATACTGTACAAAGACCATTGATATTTTTTAGGAGAACGAAGCTTTTGCACAGTCGTTTGTGCGATGGTTTCTTTTTCATCAGGAGTATGAGTTAGAAATACGATATATTATAGGAAAGGACAATTGTTCGTCAGATGAACTATCTCGCCTGTCTGTGGAATGGAAAACGAATGGAGCTGTGAACTGGGGAAGGAGTTCACTTTCCAAAGTTCGTCATTAAGAATATGAGCAAGAGTTAGAGACAGTGCAACAAAAGTCTTAGTAGAGAACAAAAGAAGGATAAGTATCTTAGAAAATTCAAGGAAGGTTGAAAAGGAGGGAAACCAATGAAGGGGAAGTGGATTTTCTCTAATGACGTTTTATTCGTTAGCAACTTACCACAACCTTTTAGAGGAAGAGTCGCAGTACCAACTTAATTTGTAACAGAGTTTATGGGTATTTTGGTATAAACAAGTGTATAGCACCCTTACATAAGTATTATTTTGCATGCAAAGTTTAAGAGTAGGATAGCTACGAAGAAGTAGAGAACTTGTGAGGTGTGCCAGAAAACGAAGATTAAGAATCAGAAAGATACAATGCAGCCTGTTGCAGTAGTACCCAAGGGTTTGTGTGAGATATTTCAGCATTTGATATTCCAGGACTATTGTCAAGAGAGGTTGGTGGAGAGATTTTTGCTGTGCACGTATTTGAGGTTTAGTCCAAATTTGTGAAATTGTGTCAAGTGAAGGAGGCGACCAGTAATACGGTTATGCATATCCTGGAGAGTCGTATTTCCCCATCGTAGGGACACCATCGCGACTCTTGTCAGACAATAAAGTGAATTTCAAGATTTCTTGATACAGAACAAAGTACAAGAGTTGTTAATAGCCAAACGTCACCCAAATCGAATCCTTGAGCGAGCATTATCTGCTTAATTGGGAGGCGTGGACATAGTTGTTGTACGAAGAGGCATTTGACTTGGCCTACATGTATTCGAGAATTTGAGAGGGTACTGAAAAGTAAATCTCCTGTTACTATTGGAGTGGCACCTAGAGAGGTAACAGAAAGCAAGATACAAATGTATCGTCTTTTTGACAAGATTAGGTATCCACCTGTAATAGCTAGTTTTCGATATAATGTAATTAAGCGTGTAGATGCCAATTTAAAGAAGAGTGCTGAAACCAGACAAAGCAGATTTGGAAGAGAAGGGAAAGTAAACCCTTACAGGATAGGATATTTTGTGCTACGAAGAGGGCATTATAAAAGCAAGAAATTGAATAATAATACGAAAAGTGTTTCTACCTGCTTGAATGACCATTTATTGTTCAAAGTATTCCTCATGCTACGGCAGTAGTGCTGAAAGAAGTTAATAATGATAAGGAAGTAGGGAAACGTAAAGTTCACCATATTAAGAAGTGCTTGGTGGCTAATGTTTCTAAAAGTAATGGAGAACATAATTTTGTGGCAAAGACGGTGTAGAGAAGGACTTGTGCCTTAGGTTGTGGTAATAATGTACGTTTGAATGTGGGTGGAGTAGAAAGGTTATCAACAGAACTGAATTTATATTGCTAAATCAAGTAGCGAAGAACATAATTCTGACAGCGGTAAGATTATTACGATATGATGAGAACATCTAACCTGTAGATGTATATATTAAAAAGTGGGAATAAACGAAAACTAAAGAAAGAAAAGAAGAAAAATTTAAAAAAATCAGTCAGAAGGCAGACAGCTTCAGGGTTATCAGAAGTATTAAGAAAGAGTGAAGTTTGTGGGAAATGTAAACTAGTGGTTATGGTAGAGTACAGCGTGTTGTTCGATATATTGTAAAATTATTGTAGTTAGAGGACTGGGAGTTTGGACGGGCCTCACGACACTTTTGGCAGGGCAGTTTTTGCTCGGGTGACAGGGAATTTCTTCATGTCGGTAACCGTAGTTGCTATGAGTCGCTGCTCAACCCCACTGCCAAGCAAATGCAAATTTTATAGTGTTGTACGAATGTAGTTCTGTTCCTTTAGTCGAGTAAATGGTTCTACGTCGTTTTGGATCGTAATAAGGGCTGCCTTCAAATCCGAGATCCCGAGGCGGAAATTAAAGCACAAGCAAAGGCAGAAGTTCTATGGTAGGCGCATGTATAGCTACAGCTGTTTGAGGTTCGTAAATTAAAGAAAAGTCGTTAAAACGGTACCAAAGGCAATAATTGTAGCGCCAGAGACAGACATACAAAAGTGTTTGGTAACTAGCCTCTGGTGCTGTGAATTAATACTTAGAGGTTTAGAACGACATTGGTGAAGGTTCTATGCATGTGGTTATTCATGAATTTTTTCGGATGATAATCTTGGTAAAAATTGCGGTTCTTGACCGATGTAGCGTTTCGCGAAACGCAGTGTATGCTGGAGAGGTAACGTAGTGGGGAATGTGAACGTAAAAGTCCTTGTTCCGAAGCTTAAACAACTGTATGAGGGCAGGTAGTCCGTTTATCCGTTCACTGGTTTACTGTTGACAGAAACTGGTTGATTACCAATTCGTTACTAAACTCAAGATTGTTAGCGGCTTAGATGACTGGTCTGGTGGGGAAGAAAAGGTGATCTACGACTGTTTTATGGATGGAATAGTTGGAAGTTCTTATGTGGAAGCTATCGCGCTGAACAGAATTAAAAGAAGGTTTTTTTTATTTCTTGGAAGGGGGGATGGGGGGTGTCAGCAGTGTTCAGTTTTAGAAGACGAAAGAACAGTGACTGATGATACCTCGACTAAGAGGTGTTTCATTTTTTTAAATGGGATTCTGTATGGAGAAGTAAGAGAACACTCGTCACAATCCTTCGTCAATCAACGCGAAGTTTCCTCGCTTTAGATTAGTAAAGCGATGGCTATTTATTGAAAATAAAACAAACCCTTGTTCTAAACTAGAAATTTGGAAATTTAGATCCCTACCTACTCACACCTTAACCCTAGAATGAACCCATTAAAGACTGGAACCTCACAATATGCGAATGTAGTAATATTGTGAAATGTTACTATGTAGCTGAGGAAGAAAGAGTTATTACAAAATATAGCTGAGATTCTTTCTATAACAACTCAAAACAGAGGTTTTTTATTCTTCTCGAAATCAGGCAAATAACCTTCACCCACGACTAATTACACTCCTGGAAACTGAAATAAGAACACCGTGAATTCATTGTCCCACTTGATTTAACTCATCAAAAATTATAATGCTCTGTTGTGTATGAATACTTTGGCCACTTAATAGAACAGATAACAACGAAATTGACTAAGTTCCTTCTGACACAATCTTCCAGCTCAATAATTGAATAGTAACATTCACATATTGTGAGCATTCATCTCGCAAAGCAATATTTAGATGACACATAAAATCATCAAATTCATATAGCTCTGCAGTAAGGCCAGTTCAAAGAGAGTGAAATATCTTTACTCAAATCAACTTATGTTAGGAGAGGAGCGTGAAGAAGAACCTGTTTCACACCACTGAATTCAGTTTGCACCTACACACCCCAACTCCACGGGGCATTTTTAGCCGTATGTGCGCAAAGACATGAAGTAGCTAAAGTATTCAAGTTCATAAAGCGTTTACAACTACACTCCTGGAAATTGAAATAAGAACACCGTGAATTCATTGTCCCAGGAAGGGGAAACTTTATTGACACATTCCTGGGGTCAGATACATCACATGATCACACTGACAGAACCACAGGCACATAGACACAGGCAACAGATTATGCTCAATTTCGTCACTCGTACAGTGTATATCCACCTTTCGCAGCAATGCAAGCTGCTATTCTCCCATGGAGACGATCGTAGAGATGCTGGATGTAGTCCGGTGGAACGGCTTGCCATGCCATTTCCACCTGGCGCCTCAGTTGGACCAGCGTTCGTGCTGGACATGCAGACCGCGTGAGACGACGCTTCATCCAGTCCCAAACATGCTCAATGGGGGACAGATCCGGAGATCTTGCTGGCCAGGGTAGTTGACTTACACCTTCTAGAGCACGTTGGTTGGAAAAGGATACATGCGGACGTGCATTGTCCTGTTGGAACAGCAAGTTCCCTTGCTGGTTTAGGAATGGTAAAACGATGGGTTCGATGACGGTTTGGATGTACTGTGCACTATTCAGTGTCCCCTCGACGATCACCAGAGGTGTACGGCCAGTGTAGGAGATCGCTCCCCACACCATGATGCTGGGTGTTGGCCCTGTGTGCCTCGGTCGTATGCAGTCCTGATTGTGGCGCTCACCTGCACGGCGCCAAACACGCATACGACCATCATTGGCACCAAGGCAGAAGCGACTCTCATCGCTGAAGACGACACGTCTCCATTCGTCCCTCCATTCACGCCTGTCGTGACACCACTGGAGGCGCGCTGCACGATGTTGGGGCGTGAGCGGAAGACGGCCTAACGTTGTGCGGGACCGTAGCCCAGCTTCATGGAGACGGTTGCGAATGGTCCTCGCCGATACCCCAGGAGCAACAGTGTCCCTAATTTGCTGGGAAGTGGCGGTGCGGTCCCCTACGGCACTGCGTAGGATCCTACGGTCTTGGCGTGCATCCGTGCGTCGCTGCGGTCCGGTCCCAGGTCGACGGGCACGTGCACCTTCCGCCGACCACTGGCGACAACATCGATGTACTGTGGAGACCTCACGCCCCACGTTTTGAGCAATTCGGCGGTACGTCCACCCGGCCTCCCGCATGCCCACTATACGCCCTCGCTCAAAGTCCGTCAACTGCACATACGGTTCACGTCCACGCTGTCGCGGCATGCTACCAGTGTTAAAGACTGCGATGGAGCTCCGTATGCCACGGCAAACTGGCTGACACTGACGGCGGCGGTGCACAAATGCTGCGCAGCTAGCGCCATTCGACGGCCAACACCGCGGTTCCTGGTGTGTCGGCTGTGCCGTGCGTGTGATCATTGCTTGTACAGCCCTCTCGCAGTGTCCGGAGCAAGTATGGTGGGTCTGACACACCGGTGTCAATGTGTTCCTTTTTTTCCATTTCCAGGAGTGTATATTCGCAAACGACAGCAAGCTGATAGATATTTCGTACTGTCGTTCGGAATAGAGTTCTAAAAGATTATTTTATCATAGAGTCACGACTACAGAGACACCAACTATCAATAATGAAAGTAGATGCCTCAAATATCATAAATAATCTGAAGTAATAACCACAAGAAAGTAGTATTAATATTTTTGAAAGAAAGGAACAGCAGGAAATATACATTTTCAGTTATTTTAGATGTGTGAGGAGAAATACCGTAGCAGTAATCACTGAGCTTGTCGCTGGTATTCTTGGATACAAGGAACATCTCTGCTCTAAGATTGCGTATTTATTTCATTCAAAGAAATAAACTGAAGTTAAACACAGAAAAATATTAAAGATATTCTTGTGAGAGGAGGGGTAACCAACAACTTCAAGGTTATTATCTCTGCGTACGACTCATAAGGCAGCGAAAGTAGTTGTTCCATTTAATTATTAATAAAATTCGAGCTGTAGCAAACACTACTGTAGTGTGTTCACGAAAGCTCTGATTATCTGTCGAAATAAACTACGAGAATAATTAAGCGGAAAGTTAGGTTAACACATTAGTGGATGAAAAATATTTATTTTTCAAAATGGCTCTGAGCACTATGGGACTCAACTGCTGTGGTCATTAAGTCCCCTAGAACTTAGAACTACTTAAACCTAACAAACCTAAGGACATCACACACATCCATGCCCGAGGCAGGATTCGAACCTGCGACCATAGCAAAATATTTATTTTTCTGTAGTATACGACACCTGCTGGATACGGAGATCCTATTGCCCTTTTATGAGCGGATAAAACAAATGTACTTTTGGTTTCAATACCTGAGGACACTGCAGCGCTATCAGCGCAAAACCCATGTATCTAAAATAATTTTAAACTATTAAAAGTGGTTGTTGAACTATCCTCGAGTGATAAGATTATGGCATTAACTGAGAAATAGTATTTCTCAATTATTTTTTTTTTTTTTACTTCCGAGTGGAAAGAACACACACATGAAGTGAAGTGCGTATTGGAATGGTTCATAAAAGAAAGAAGCCTACTGGCTCGTAGGACTACAATCTTGTATTCTGTAAAACGTACTCTTGGGAGAGAGCTTAATAGAAGCATAGATAATCGACATCCTGAATCGATATATATATAGTCCACTACAGAAATATTCTGTCACTGTGTGTTGAGCTCGTGGTGTTCCGCGTTGTGTGTGCTGCTGAGTGTGATAGACTACTGCGAAACAATTATCTGGGGCTAAAAGAATAGCTGTGGTGAGGCGCTTGTGCTCTGCTAAATAAAAAAGCTTTGAGTGATCGTTAGGAGTAAACACTCTATAATCACACGGCCTCTGGTGTTCGGAAACGCATTTACTTTAGTGGACCAAAAGGGGGGTTGTCTCCTTTGCCTATGGTGGCGCGTCCACGGTAGCACGGGGCAGAACTGTGGTGACTCTTTGGTGCCAACGTGACGTCATTAATTCAAGTGACAGCTCACTGGAACGTCTGAGCTGTGGCCTTCTTTCAGCGCTTGTTAACACTTTGCTGTTTCAAAATGGTTCAAATACCTCTAAGCCCTATGCGACTTAACATCTGAGATCATCAGTGCCCTAGACGTAGAACTACTTAAACCTAACTAACCTAAGGAAATCACACACATCCACGCCCGAAGCAGGATTCGAGCCTGCGACCGCAGGAGCAGTGCGGCTGCAGACTGAAGCACATATAACCGCTCTGCCATAGCGGCTGACTGACAAACCTTCATTGCGGTAAAGGTTTACTAACGAATAATGGTTCTGCAATAAATCTGATATTAGTCGAATAAGCATTTATCGAAAAGAACTCAAATCATTGTCTTAACCCTCGCAAAACCAAGGATAGATAGGACCGGGTTCACTCTATGTCCACCATTTGGAAATATTAGTATCTAGTCATTTACACTATACTTTAAAATTTTGAAAAAAATGTTTAACGTTTTTAAGGATATATTCTTCCAGATCCCATATTTTAATTCTTCAGTTAAAGTTAACACAAAAATGTAAGCCGTAAGTGTACAAGTTACTTCCCTGATGAGTGTTGTACTCAGTTATTCGTGTTTCAGGACTTCACTTACACATCAACATCTCTTTAACTAGTAAGTTGTCAGTAAAATTCAAATTTGCGTTTCTTAAATATCTTTTTCTTTAGACGTAAAGTACTCCGACGCCCCTTTGGTATTACACATACTCTAGGTGTGTTGTTATTGATAAGAGTATGCTAAGAGACTTTCTCAAGTTGCGGTCTCTACTTAAGTAACATTATGTCTTCAAACACTATGCTGTTGATATAGGACAAAAATAAATAACGAATTTCATATTTTTCATTGTGTTTTAGGATGGGCATTAAGTACACAGCACGCCCACCTTGATAATGCTCGCTACCAAAATGCATTGGTATTAATAAAAGCTAAGTTTCTCAATACATGATTATTGTCATTTGGTCTGTAGCCAGTTTAAAGCGAGCGTTGTGATCGTGTATTTTTTTTCCTTTTATTACCAAAGATATGTTTGTACGTTGTTAGAAATGCAGAGAAAGCGGCAAAAGAGATTTATTTAATCTATTGCAGAGTCATTCATAAATATTGTCAGAGAACCCAGATGTGATTACATGTTTTCGTTATCAGTTAGTATGAAAGGAGCATAGCAAGTTCATTGTCAAATCCTACCCTACACCATAGGTTTATATAGACAGGATAGAGACAGAAATAGAAAAGATAATACAGCAGCTTGTCATTGAACCTACTGTTAGTTCTTACAATAATCCGTTGTCTGATGTCCCAAAGAAAAGAGTCAGACTTCTATCGTCCACTGACATGATATATGTTATTGGCAGATTGGGTTGCATCTGCCTTGTCCAAAATATACCTCATCTTTACGTAATGCCTCTCGTAATCGGTCTGACAAATTGCCGTCCGGACTTATTGTGAGTTCGGCTACGTTCATTGGAGGTTAGAAAGATTTAATAAAGAGTGCAACAACGTATCTTTATTATATCTTGAAAGCATAAAAATACCTGGGAGTGCCACATTGATCAACAGCATTTAATTTAACCTCTAGCACCTGACAAATCATCATTAAGTTTGATAGTCTTCTTTCACTCATGTGTGCAGTGTCATAGCACATTTCAGTGTGTGATATTCGGTGCAAAGCGCTCACTTGACACATCTATGTTTAGAAGTAACTGGTTCAGTGTAATTATTGCAACCAAGCTTCTATGGTCTAAATTTTCTGTTTTAAATGGTTAATGTTACACTGTAGCGACAGGGATCTTGCTAAAACAGACTGAAATTGGACTGGTTGGAAACGCGTCATAATAACCGAAAAAATGTGCGGTCTGATTTGTCAGTTCTTGTTTGGCCAAATTGTTGTAAACGCTTTATGAACTTGAATACTTTAGCTACTTCATGTCTTTGCGCACATACGGCTAAAAATGCCCCGTGGAGTTGGGGTGTGTAGGTGCAAACTGAATTCAGTGGTGTAAAACAGGTTCTTCTTCACGCTCCTCTCCTAACATAAGTTGATTTGAGTAAAGATATTTCACTCTCTTTGAACTGGCCTTACTGCAGAGCTATTTGAATTTGATGATTTTATGTGTCATCTAAATATTGCTTTGCGAGATGAATGCTCACAATATGTGAATGTTACTATTCAATTATTGAGCTGGAAGATTGTGTCAGAAGGGGCTTAGTCAATTTCGTTGTTATCTGTTCTATTAAGTGGCCAAAGTATCCATACACAACAGAGCATTATAATTTTTGATGAGTTAAATCAAGTGGGTCCCATAACTGATTTGATTTCAGTGTTACTAAAATTCTTGTAAAAAGATAACATTATTGCCAATGTTGTCTGGAGTGAGTCTCAAGGGCCTAATAATGAAAGTAAGGGCAGTCATAATCAGAATAGATTAGTTTTCTTTTATTTGTAGATTTTTTTTTCATGGTCACTTGCCAGTATTGGTAAGGCATGGGATTAGGATCCTCCCTGGAAGGAAGTGAAATTGAAGTGGATAGATCGCTTTACTACAGTGATTTGGCAATACTAGATTGTTGAAACTGACATTTTTTTGTGATAAAGGATATCGGTGATTTGCATGGGTTTGATTTTATACCATCTTTGTAATGTATGCTTCTATGTAAAAATAGGGAACAGAATCTGTAAGCCAGAGCTTCTGGCAATCTTGTTAGAGAGGTAAAGCTGCTACCAGTATCTCATCATGGTCCGATGTTTCCTGTCATTACTTCACAGCTAAAGAAGGTCTCTGTGGTCGATCTATTTGTTCCACTGCCAAGGAATACTAAGAATGTCTCATATCTCTTTATAGCGGTATAACTGAAGTAAAAGTATGTGTCATTGACACCATATAGGGAATCGATTCGTATGTCTGCCAAATGAGTTTTAGTTAAACATTTTATAAAGAAGTTTGACATGTTTAAAAGGCCATTTCGGAGAGCAGGCTACATTTGTAGTCACAAATATGAAAGTGAACATGGTAAGGATGGAAAATTAGACTCGTTTTAATGGTATCATATAACCTGGCATCATACTCATTGGTACAGGTTATGAAAGCCTTTGAGTAATTACTAGCCACAAATTTTGTTTAAATAATAGTGTAGCTTACAGTACCGCCGTTGTTATCGACCCTTGTATAGACCCTCAAATCGTACAGGCTTTTGTTTGTTTTGCTTAGAAGAGCACAATATCAGTTAGACTGCCAGCGTGAGAGCACCTGGAGTTCCTGCTGGTAGTAAGTCGAGTACACTGTTTGATTGTTACACATTTTTACGAGCTTGAAACGGGTCTGACTTCAGTAATGGTAAGGAAGCGAGATGAGCTGGTGACCATTCGCTCACAGCTCCAGGCGTTGTTGGCTTCTGTCAGAGAGCTTGAGGTTGCTGCCAAGGGCCATCACTGTGAGGGGCCAGACACGGGGAATCGAGAGACATCGAGCATGTCCCACGTGTGCCCTGATCTGTCCACTGGTGTGGCTTCACAAGTACTGCCTGCACTGAGGTTGACCCCTCACACGTCGTCCAGTAGGAGATAATTTCAAACTCTGGCAGGCAGCGAAAGACTTTCCGAGGGGCCGATCATAGGGCCTCCTCAGTTCGTTTGATGGACAGGGTTTGGGCTTTATCTGTGGCTGATAAAGTCTCTGAGCCAGATGCAGTCGTCAACCCTGTTCCAGAGGAAGCTTTTCGGCCCGCAAGATTTGGGCGTTCACAGAGGGTGGGTTTGCTGGTAGTTGGACCTCCAAAGTTAAGGAGATTCTCTTTGGTTTTGCGCATCTAGCGGAAATGGTAAAGACTGCCAGCCTTGCTTGGAGATTAAGGTGGAGCTCACAAACTACTGCATCGTCGATACAACCGACTGTGGTCCTTTGGTGTAGAGCCGAGTGGAGGGTCTGAATTAGAGGCTGAGGCGGTTCTGTGACCATATGGGATGGAGGTACCATGACTTTCGCCATAGGGGGTGGGTTTCCGGGTTCTGCTTAATAGGTCAGGAGTCCACTAAACGCAGGAAGCTGCTACATGTGAAGCGGGTGCTGTGTGAAAGGGACTGGGTGGTTTTTATGAAAGAGGGTCCCATGAAACCACAGAATGGGCGTCCGTCTAAAAGGGAGCAGGCAAAACACAGTAAGGTAGTTGTAGAAAAGATTGGTATTGTAAATGTAAATTATCATAGCTATTTTGGGAAAGAACCAGAGCTCCAAGCCCTGACAGAAAGCGCTGAAATAAGTTCAGCCAAATTTGTTTCAAACCACCTAACAGTGTTGAGAAAGGATAGATTAAATACAGTTGGTGGAGGAGTAATTATTGATGTCAGAAGTAGTTTACCTTGTATCGAAACTGAAGTAGGTAGTTCCTGAGAAATAGTATGGATAGACGTTATACTTGACAATCGGGCTAAACTATTAAGTGGATCGTTTTATTGACCCTCACTAGAGTTGCTGAATAGTTCAAAGAAGACTTGAGTCTCATTTCAAACAGGTACACCAATCATACAATTCTAGATGGTGGTCACTTCAATCTACCCTCGACATGCTGGAAAAATTATATGTTTAAAGTCACCGGCAGGCATAAAACGTCATGATACTCAACGATTTCTCAGGAAATTATTTTGAACAATTAATACATGAGCCCACTTGAAGTGTAAATGATTGCGAAAGCATATTTGACATCTTAGCAACAAATAACCGTGGACAAATAATTAGTACTGTGACTAATAAAGGGATTAATGACCACAAGGCAGTTGCTGCTAGGCTAAATACCGTAACACCTTTAACCATAAAAGAGAAACGCAAAGTACATCTATTTAAAAAAGCTGATAAAAGTTCTCTTAACCCTTTGTAAGAGACTGTCTCCCCTCTCGTTCTGATCATGCAAAGGGTAGAAAAGATGTGGAATGGTATCAAAGAGATAGCATCGACAGCAATTGAGAGATATATACCACATAAATTAACAAGTGATGGATATGATCCCAAATGGTACACAAAACGGGTGAGATCGCTATTGCAGAAGCAACGAAAAAGGCATGCCAAATTTAAAAGAACGTGAAATCCCCAAGACTGGAAAAAATTTGCTGAAGTTCGAAAGACAGTGCGTACTTCAATGCGAGATGCTTATAATATTAGGCACAAAGAAACTCTGTCTCGGAATCTGGCAAAGGCCAAAAGACATTCTAGTCCTACATAAAGCACACCAGAGGCAAGACGCAATCAATATCTTCACTGCGCAATAACAACGGTGAAGTCACTGATGACAGTGCCACCAAAGGAGAGTTATTAAACACGGTTTCCCGAAACTACTTCACCAAATAAGACGAAGTAAATATTCCTGAATGCCGACTAAGGACCAACTACCAAGATGAGAAACACAGAAGTAGATATCCTCGGTGTAGCAAATAGCTAAAATCACTTACTAAAGGCAAGGCCTCCGGTCCAAATTGTATACCAGTCAGGTTCCTCTCAGAGTATGCTGATAAAATAGCTCCATATTTAGAAATTATATACAACTACTCGCTCACAAAAGATCCGCACCTAAAGACAGGAAATTTGCTCTAGTCACACCAATGCCCAAAAAGGGAAATAGGAGTAATCCCCTGAATTACAGGCCCATATCATTAACGTCGATTTGCAGTAGGGTTTTGGAACAGTGTTCGACCATTCTGAATTATCTCTAAGAAAACGATTTATTGGCACATAGTCATCACTGATGCAGGAAAAAATCATTCTTGTGAAACACAATTAGATCTTTATACCCATGAAGTAATGAGTACTATCGACAGGGGATTACTGAACAGCTGTGTGATATCTGGCCAACCATCATTTCCGTACAGCAGTACGAAAATAGTTGTTCACTACCATAACTATGCTCTCTGGATATATCACTAACTTCTATGACCTTTAACTGGGATCTGGAACATAGTTACCAACTTCTTGCTTACCTGTAGTGGTAGCCCGTTAACTTATAGAGAACAAGAACTGTTAGCAAATATGGTAATATCCAGGGAAAAATATCAACGCCTGATGGATGTATCGATAGTGGAACGAATACCTGCGAATTACTCTGTTTGTACCACGGTCCAAACTAAACTGATACACAGCACAGTAGCTGATGGGAATGACTATACATGTGAAATGCCATTACGGCAGCTCCCATCGTCCACCATCCTAATGACAGCCGATTTATGCCAACAGTAGTGAGAGCACACGAAACATTAGTACACACTTCTTTAAACAGATGGTGCATAGTCACAGAGTTATTTCCATGAGCTGTAGAACACCGTCTAGTTGGTCTGCCCCTCCCATTTGTGGCCAGATCTCAGATCACGTGAAAGCACTACATGATATTTAGTAAACAAATGGCGTGATGCACGACTGGCAGTTATTAAAATAACTGATAGTATCAGAGGAGTGGGTATGACAATAACTGTTACTTCCCAGTAGCCGGTTATTTCTATTAGTTATTTTTTTTTTGCCGCTTCTGTATGTGAGTCACACAATTGAATGGTGGTGCTGTTGTACCTATGTACAATTTATTAACAAACTGTCCTATCTATGTCACAAATATGTCAGAGAAGTGAATGTGATAGCTACACAGAAAACAACAATGAAGCTGTGTGCCACATTTAGTAGTAAAATAATAAATGACATGCTTGACTATGTAGTCATGTCTGGTATGGAAAACTTGCTGAGCATAGGATTTTGAGTGAAAGTTTTAACCTTATTTATCCATGTATTTATGAAGGTCTTCCTTGACTGATTTAGCTGCAGATCTCTCTTGTTAATTTTCCCTGCCTTCACAAAAGTATGTTCATAATTTTTACCCAGTGTGTGTCCAATCCACCCATTTACTACTATCCCATCAATCGCACAAGCTTTTCTTAGAACAGACGAAACGAAAGATACAAAAATCAGGTGAACGAGGAAGGCAAGAGAAGATTTGGGAAAGGTTATTTTTCCACTGTACACAAGTTTAAAGTAATAAAAGCAACATAGGACAACTAATGCTGTATATTCCTGAAGTGCACAAAGCCTTTTATCTGGAATTGACTCAGTGGCCTCTGTGGACATTCCTGGACATGATTCGTAGAAATATCTGTTGTTTACAACAAGGTTTGCGTAGATTTTTGTCAATGTCCTTTTAAGAAAAATAAACAATTGGTGTGAAGCTATCCTAGAAGTAATATTGTATTAGCTTATATTTGGTACTGTAGTGGAACAGTATAATGAGTATGGTCGTGAGGACTGTGCAGAATGACACAAGGTGGGGAGGTGAGGACGCTGATGCTGTAGAGGAGACGAGGGGCAGGCGCCCAGCCAGCTGGTGGCGGTTATTGTCAGGGTCACCCAGCTGGTGCAGGCAGACCACCATTGCCGGTGAGTCAGAGGCATTCCTGTGCACTATGGGAGCCCTCAAGACAAGGGATGGCGGTCATCGCTAAAACATTTGGTTTTCAGTTACACCAATTCTTTTTGTGTGCAGTTTAACCTGAGTATGAAAACCGCTCAAAATAACAGGCTTCTGATGTAATCGATCTTCAGTTTTTTTGTTACTGTTACTGGCAGGAATAAATGTAGACGTCAAACACAGGTCGAAAATTTCTAATGGAGGTGAAGGACTACCCAATCATGATCGATATTGGACTTGAGGCTGCCACATATATTGGTCGCATTGCCACCGGCAAAGATTGTGAAGGTGAGGCGGACATTCACAGCGACAGCAAAAGCGAAAATAAGAAAGCATCTTCACTTTTGGATGGTGTCAATTTTTCAATCGGAAGCGATCTCAAAATTAAGGGCATGTACATCATTGCTACAGCACTTCGTGAAGCATTTCTTTTCCACAGGTGGTGGCATAATACACGTACACACAGGCCATCTAATAGGCTCTGCCACATGGCAATATGTGCGTTATTTTCTCTGCAATGCTGCAACTATTTTGTCCACGAAAGCTCTGATTATCTATGGAAATAAACTAGGTTATTAATTAAGCGGAACGTTACGTTAACACATTGGTGGATGAAAATATATTTATTTTTCTGTAACATAGGAAACCCACTGAATAGGGAGATCCTATTACCCTTTTATGAGCGTATAAAACTAATGTACTTCTGCTTTCACCACCTGAGGGCACTGCAGAACTATCAGCATAAAACCATTTACCTACAACAATTTGGAACTATTAAAAGTGGCTGTTGAAGTATCCTCGAGTGATTAAACTCTAGTATTACTGAGAAATAGTAATTCTCTGTTTTTATTTTCTTCCGAGTGGAAAGAATAGCATACTTGAAGTGAAGTGCGTATTGGAATGTTTCACAAAAGAAAGACGGCTAACGAGTCGTTAAATTTATACTAAAATTGTAGTAATCATTAAGTTCAGAGTGATGATAAATATACTACATATGAATTTTTTCTGTGAATAAACGTCAGCTACTGGCTCGTAGGATTACACCGTTATGTTCTGAAAACCGTATTCTTGGGACAGAGCTTAATATTAGCATAAATAACCTACATCCTGAATCGTGATATGTATAGAAAGTACACTGCAGGAATATTCTGTCACTGTGTCTTGAACTCGTGCTAATCCCTGTTTCGTGTTATTCCGCGCTGTATGTGCTGTTGAGTGTGATAGACTACTGCGAAACAATTATCTGGCGCTAAAAGAATAGCCAAGGTAATACGCTCGTCATATACTGAATAAAAGAGCTTTGAGTGATTGTCAGGAGTAAATACTCTATAATCAAACGCCCACTGGTGTTCGGAAACGCATTTACCTTAGTGGGCATTCCGTCTGGACCAAAAGGTGGGTTGTCTCCTTTGCCTATGGTCTAACAGATTCGCCGAGACATAATAGCCATCTAACAGGGTATTTCTTTTCCAAAGCAGTTTACAAAATGATTCGTCAATAACAGCAGTGACAAGATAGTAATGTTGCCCACTATCACATCAAATCACCCTGATAAGGCACAGAACGAAGAGGTGGTTTCATCGACGCCTTTATGACACACCCTGAGGCCATTTTGTGTCGATTCTCAGAGTAGGGACGTCTTAAATATTTTTCCGGCCACCCGTTAGGAAACCACGTGATTGCAGCTCTGGGTGTCGCGATTCTGACGCCCATCCCTGACGCATCAATAGACGGTGTGAAATTTGGGTAAGATGGGGTGTGTCACCCTCACCATCGTGTGGCGCGTCCACGGTGGCACGGGGCGGAACTGTGGTGACTCTTTGGTGCCAACGTGACGTCATTAATACAACTGACAGCTCACTGGAACGTCTGAGCTGCGGCCTTCTTTCAGCGTGTGTCAACACTTTGCTGTTCCAGAATGGTTCAATTACATATAAGCACTATGGGACATGACATCTGAGGTCATCAGTGCCCTAGACTTAGAACTTCTTAAATCTAACTAACCTAAGGAAATCACACACATCCATGCCTGAGGCAGGATTCGAAACTGCGACTGCAGCAGCAGCACTGCTCCGGTCTGAAGCACCTATAACCGCTCGGCCACCCCAGCTGACTGATAAACTTCTATTGCGGTAAAGTTATATTGACGAATAATGGTTCTGCAATAAATCTGATATTAGTCGAATGTGCATTTAGCGGAAAGAACTCAAATCATTGTCTTAACGCTCACAACACCAAGGATAGATAGGGGCGAGGGCACTTTATGCCCACCATTCGGAAATATTGTTATCAAGTCATTTACACTAAATTTTAAAATTTTGAAAAAAGTATACTGTTTTTACGAATTTTTCTTCCAGGTCCCATGTTTTAAATTTTAAGTTAAAGCTAACACAAAAATTTAAGCCTTAAGTGTAGAAATTACTTACCTGATGAGTGTCGTATTCAGTATTTCCTGGTTCAGGACTTCACCTACACATCAACATCCCTTTACCTTGTAAGTTGTCCGTAAAATTCAAATTTCCATTTCTTAATTTTTTTCCTTTGGATGTAAAGTACTCCCACGTCCGGTTGGTGTTACACATTATTCTAGATGTGTTGTTGTTGGTAAGAGTATGCTAAGAGACATTCTCAGGTTGCGGTTTCTACTTACACATCATTATGTCTTCAAAAACTATGTTGTATATAAAAGACAAAAATAAATAACGAATTTTACATGGATGGGCATTAAGTACGCCCCTCGCCCCACCCTTGATAATGCGCTGTATGTAAATGCATTGGTATTGATAAAGCTAACTTTCTCAATAAATAAGTATTGTCATTTGGTCGTTAGTCAGTTGATAGTGTTAGAAATGCAGGAGTGAGTTCGTTGTGTTGAACTGGCAGAGAAAGCGGCGAAAGAGATTTATTTAATCTATTGCAGCGTCAGTCATAAATATTTTCAGAGTACCCAGATGTGAGTACATGTTTTCCTTATCAGTTTGTATGAGAGGAGCATAGCAGGTTCATTGCTAAATCCTACCCTACACCATAGGTTTATATAGACAGGATAGAGGCAGAAATGGAAAAGATATTACAGCAGCTTGTCATTGAACCTACTGTTAGTTCTTACAATAATCTGTTGCCTGATGTCCCAAAGAAAAAGAGTCAGACTTCTATCGTCCAATGACATGATATATGTTATTGGCAGATTGGGTTGCATCTGCCATGTCCCAAATATACGTCATCTTTACGTAATGCCTCTCGTCATCAATCTGACAAATTGCCGTCTGGACTTATTGTGAGTTCGGCTAAGTCCATTAGAGGATAGAAATATTTAAGAAAGAGTCAACAACGTATCTCTATTATATCTTGAAAGCAGAAAAATACCTGGGGCGGGCACATTTATAGGCAGCATTTAATTTAATCTCTGCCCACTGATATTTCGCACATCAGAGCATTTAAGCAATAAAAGTAATATAAAACTGAACCATGAGATAATATATAGCCTCCATTTTGTAGGAAGGAAGAAGTAATAGAATTAACATCAAGAGATCCTACGGAGTAAAATATATGGGCATGGAACAGTTCTGCGTGGGATAAGCTAGAATATCAGCAAGAGTCAATGCGATGATGCAGGAGTGAAACATGAAAAAGAGAATCATCAGACAGATCGTTGGCCATAGGTGCATTGATGGAGAAATGGATATTGAAGGTTAATTCTTGTAGGCACACCAGATGTAATGATGTGCTGAGCAAGAAGCCAGCGTGTTCATTGAGTAAGGTTTTCGCAGACTCAATCAAGTTAGGTATTACCAGATGTGTACAGACGCTGTAAACTGAGTTTTAGCAGACGTAGGGGCACATGATGCCATTTGAGAATGATTCTGTATGGATGTATGTGAGTCAAGCACGCTGTACGTTTTTTATGTTGTGATGACTTACTGTACCTGCAAGGAATTGTTGAAGTGACAGAAAATTGAGGCGAAGAGGATATCCATGTAATATAGTATTCAAACATTGGAGAAAATAAACGAGGACATCCATATTAAAAGAAGGTGTGTTCACAAATGTTGAGTCTGCGCCTGAATATGGAGACAGACAAATAACAGTGTGATGGGGTACAAAGGGTACAACAAACATATAAAGAGCGATATGCAAAACACACAGGTAATCTAAAGATGTAAGAATTGAAATGAACTGATATGGATAAGTTTTGTATGTGCTGAGAGTCAAATTATGCTTCTGATCTTTTTGGTGACTGATCTCCAATCTGAAGGAATGCCACAATGAGTAAAGAAAGGAACTTAAAGGGTGGAAGGACGCATGACGAATTTCAGAGTCGAGATGATAAATGAAAAGAACGACGACCACAACGATCCAAATTGGGGGTAAAATTATAAGCATTTCTGTCGCCACAGTTGTTTTGAGGTTAAGTAATTTATGGCAAATGTTGGAATTAGGGAAGGTCTTTGGTATAGTATAATATGGATCGCATCCAGAAAGTAACTTTCGGGATGTTTCCTGTAAAGTAGCCTTTTTTACACGGGAAAATTGCGCATGCGCAACAGATCAATGTCGTGACAGTCAAATGCTGGCCAGACTGGTTGCGCCTGGTGCCAATACTGAAGACGTGGATTTCTCACTTGATCCCGGAAACCAAGCAGCAGTCAACGCATTGGTATCACCGTTGATCAAATTTGTTATTTTCGTTGTTTCTGCAACTGTGTCCCCACCTGTTTTGAGTACCATGGGAGGGATCAGCTCCATCATTTGTGTATTTAGTGTAAATGTATCAACTGCTGTCGATGCTATTTCTTTGAATTCAAGCCATATGTGGTCTACACATACATGGGCATATGGAAGAAGCAGAGATTGTCTCTGAGGAAGGCGTCAAGCGAACTTTTATCTGCTTTTTTCAATCGATGTCTGTTTCATTTATTTTGGAGGATTTGGGAATTAGAATATTCAGTCTCTGCAAGGCAATCCCGAGCTCACAAGTACCTGTATTTTGTGGATGCTCATTATTAGCTGATTTGTTACTAAGAGGTCAAATGTGTTTTCACAACCGTTTACCATTCGAGTTGGCTCATGAACTAATTCCTCAAAATGTCTTTCAGCGAATGAGTTTAGCACAATTTCTGAAGATTTTTTTATGCGGACCTCTGGATTTAAACATGTATTTTCCCAACATATCGAGGGTAAACTGAAGTAACCATCAATTATAATTGTATGAGTCGAGTACATATTTGAAATTATGCTCAAGTTTTCTTTGAACCTTACTGCAATTGCATATTCTGAGTTGGGATGTCGGTGAAAGGATCCAATTCTTATTTTATTCTGGTTGCCAAGGATGACCTCTACGCTTACTAACTCACAGGAGCTATTTACTTCAATTTCCCTGCAAGATAAATTAGTTCCAACAGCAACAACCATGCCTCCGCCAACCGTGTTTAGCCTATACTTTCTGAACACCGTTACGTTCTTTGCAAAAATTTCGGATGGACTTACCTCGGGTTTCAGCCAGCTGTCAGTGCCTATAACGATTTGAGCACCAGTGCTCCTAATATTGCTTGGAGCTCTGGTACTTTCCCAACACCGCTACGTAATTTACAATAGTTATACCGATGGTACCTTGATCTACATTCTTCCTGTGTTCAGCCTGCACCCTTTGATACTGAAGCCACTTTTCTGTTTCTCTGAGAGCCCCTAACCTGAAAATCAGCGCAATTCACACCACACAGCCCCAGCTACCTTTGTAATTGCCTCCTGTTTGTAATGGGAACCTGCCCAATTTAGTGGAAGCCGGGTAACGGAGACTTACTCTACGTTTGGAAATTGTATGAATAATATTTTGTAGAAGAGCAGAATATTAATAGAAAACAGAATATATATTACGTGAGGTTGTTTTGTTGAATTTCAATTAAATTATTAATTAACTTCATTTCATTAGTAATAATCTTGATGTGACAGTAATAGTTCTACATCTACATCTACATAAATGATCCGCAACCCACCATACGGTACGTGGCGGAGGGTACCTCGTACCACAACTAGGATCTTCTCTCCCTGTTCCACTCCTAAACAGAAAGACGGAAAAATGACTGCCTATGTAAATCTGTACGGGCCCTAATCTCTCTTATCTTAACTTTGTGGTCTTTCCGCGAAATATAAGTTGGCGATAGTAAAAATTACTGAAATCAGCCTGAAATGCTGGTTCTCTAAATTGCCTCAGTTGCGTTTCACGAAAAGAACGTCTCCTTTCCTCCAGAGACTCCCACCCGAGTACCTGAAGCTTTTCCGTAAAACTCGCGTGATGATCAAACCTACCAGTAACAAATCTCATAAACGTTATTAAATCTGCAAGTATTTTATAAGCACCAAATGTAATAATTTGGATATAATTAGATCTTTATGTAACTTGCGGAAAAGATAGAGCAATAATCTGAATATGTTGCATATCAGTATAACATGATGTGAAAGTTAAGTAATGACTGAATATGTTGAGAGTAGTTATTAAAATGTTATAAGAAAGGATTGTGTATTTGTATGTATTTGTGCCTCTGTAACCTCATTGTAAACTTGTTTTGAGGCCGCAAAATTACACGAGGGCTTGAGATCTGAAAATAAAAATGCAAATGGAAAATGGCACGTTTAATTGTATGGGCGCTGAACCTTGGGCAGGCATGAGACACACACACAGCTAAACTGGATCAACACGCCGTGTCTCTAGTTTGTGTCTGCAGTTACTGTACATCAGTTGGAGTCGCTACCAGAAGGGAGACCCATGAGCCAAAAGATTAAGCTGACTACAATACTCTGGTCACTGTTCGCCGGCCTCAAAAAGCCACCGGGAGATCCCTGATCCTGCTGTTGTTGCCACAGGGAGTCTTGCCGCTTTGTCACCGCACAAATCAGCTAACGGCAGCGACGGCATTTACAGATGCAATGTCTAAAAAGTCAGAAAACACTTAAAGTAGCCAGTTGACATATTAGTGAATGTTTCACACACCCACACACCATGTGAGACTATATTTCATGTTGCACAGAACATACAACTCTAATGTCACATGAATGAACTCAAACTGTTACTGTGCAAGACCAGGATTCTGAACACTTCCTTTGCATGAACACTGTTAGTAGCCCATAACATCAAATCCTATTGGACAGCGTCCTTCACTATTAAAAGACACAACTTAATTCAACGTCAAAAGACACTAATAAAAACATTCAATACCTGCAACTAAACATTTCAATGCACTCAGGTGTGTTCTGGTCAAAGACTTGAATTTATTTAACCATATCTAGGTCACCTACGCTTTGAATAAAAGAGTTTCGATTCGTATATGTGTATGTGCAACAGAGTAAGGAAAAACACAATGCTGTGGATGATCAAGTATCGCAAAAAGATTGCCTTATGTCGAACGGAGCTCCATCTGCTACTTTAAAATGAACACTTCCTACGAAAAATGATTATCTACCCTAACTGCGTCCTCTTATACCTATACAAGTGATATTCTGCTTCTCTGCGTTAATTGTGCCTCGAACTGACGTAAATTTTTCTATGGTGTGACGATTTTTCAGGAATGGTAATGTTTGTACTGATTTGTTAGTTGTACTGTTCTTTTAATTGGATAGTTAAGTTTCCTGGAGAAATGAATTGCGAATGGGTGTCATATAGAATGATGGTTTGACTGTCAGTGTGAATGAACAGTAGTTTTCGTGAATTACTGCTCGATATTGTGTACAAATACCGTGTACATCCACTTAATTTTCTGAAGTGTTTTATGAAGACTTATTTTTGCAGTTTTATGCACTTTGTACTCCCAGTTTCATCTCGTGATGAGTATATTTTTTTTATGTCTTATTGTGAAGTATTCAGGTTTGTCATGGTATTGGATGTTATAAGTTTTGTGAGAGTGGAAATGGAGTAAATATTAAATTGTCTGAAGAGTAAATGGAAATTAATTATTCTATAAAATGATGGAGTGAGTGTATGCTACAAACGATCAGTATGTATGAATAGAGAATATGATTTCTTGTAAGATAAGTAAGAATTAGTTGTAAAGGAAATTTTCAAGATACGTAAATGAGTATAATTTAGGACAATAATGCAAAGTACGAATTCAGTACACCAGCAAAATTGATGGTTGCATATCGTCAACAGTTTCAACAGTGCACATAATTCCAATGTCACACAGCACCAAAATGTCTTTGACGCACTGGTGCTTTAACAAGTTTTAGGCACAACTACATTGGCACAAATTTAAAATTATGAGGAGTTGAAGATGTAATGGGACCTTTCTTCCAGAACCACTCACATAATGTATGCTCATTCTTAATGCAAGTCGCATTTGATTAGAATATTTAAGTTACACGATAAGCAGCAGTACTAGTGATTGTCAGAAACTGTGTGATATAACTTACTATTCCTTTACTCCTAGATCTAATTTGCATTTTTCTTATCTGGTAGAAGTGAGAAAACGTCGAAAGCTTTCTGAATGGTGAGTAATAACAAGGACTACCAGGGCAGTAGACTCAACCGCCCCACAGAGCCAATTCGTGGAGGATTGGCGATAGAGAGCCGAGTGACCGTATCCAAATGGACCACTGCCATCTCCTTGGTGTCACCCTAGGACGTCCACGCACCTCATGTACGAACACCGATAGCATTTCTCATACAGTGAACTCCTGGGGAAAACATTTCACGAACTGAGAGTGGAGTGAGAGGTCTTCCTGTTAGTGGAAGATACCATAATTGTGCTGAAAATATAGAAAACTAGCAGTTTTTCCAGAAAATACTCCAAGTTACAGATAAGCTCCTCAAGATGTGTTGGCCATCTGCAGTCGTGGACCACTGAGAACTTGTGACAGCACTGAACATTTTGTCTCATCACTCACTAAATATTACTGCAACACAAAATGCATCAGCAATGGCTAATATGAATAAACTGTAAGTTAGAGACACAGGACGGTGAAGGCAAGAGTACCTCATTGGCCCCAGAGAGAAAGAGAGAGAGAGAGAGAGAGAGAGAGAGAGAGAGAGAGAGGGAGAGAGAGAGACGTGACTTTTCTATAAGGAATTGTAGAACGAAAATGCAAGTTACTGGTTAACCACCTAGAGGAAGGAGGCTAGTATCTTGTAGGGAGCACTTCTATCAGCCACCGCTCAGAAGATCGAGCTTCAAGTCAAACATTATTTCATAACAGATGCAAAACCTGCTAGTGCAAGGTTTCCTTTTGATCAACAATCGATCAGAAATCAATGAATCATCGGGAGTCTCTGCCTTACAAGTTCATAACTGCTGTTAGCCTATCATGCTATCTTGACTGATGACTAGGGGAATTTGTATATTTTGGGCATATCTTTAACTAGGCGCTAACTAAATTCATTGGCTCCATCAATAATTGACCCTGCAGCAATCTCATCAGGTCCTGGAGGAGTGTCTCTAGCTGCAGACAAACCTTATTCCAGTTCCCACATGGAGAATGGATCATTGTAGTCTTTCTCATTGTGCAAGAAGAAACTGAACTTCCTCTCTGCAGTCTGATACAACATCTCAAAAGCAGGAGCTTCTGTGGATGATGTAGTGGCAGTAAGGAAGTGTTCTGCTAAAATATGAGCCCTGTCATCTGGCGTGGTCACTCAGAGCACATTACTTGACAAGGCCGTAAGGGTATGTGTACTGCTACTCTATCCCGAAATCCATCTTATTGATTTCCAAACTTCCGCAGTAGAAGTGGACCGATTAATGAAAGTCGTTAATTTCCTCCAGGAAGCCCTCTTCCATTCTTTTATCACTTGCCTCGCATGTACTCTCGCAGATCCGCTGCACGTAGATTTACTGTAGTTGGACAATGTCTGAAATTCCGCAGAGCTGTTCGTCTGGCCCTGATTGCCAGTCGACAGTCGTCATTCCATCAAGGTACAGGCCATCATCTGAGGTGGTTAGTAGAGTTGGAGATGGACTCTGCTGCAGCCCGTTGCATCTCACAAGCGATATTGGCCACCGTCTTCTGTGCCCAGTCCTTTTGTTCAAAAATAGCCTGTCGATTGTACTTCAAGCCATTTGCTCTTGGTATCACCCATCTGCATGGTCCCCTGTCAGCCACCATCCTAGTCATGCAGATGGAGCCACACTGGGAAGTGGTCACTAGAATGTGAATCTGTAGCCACTTCCCTCTGAAATGAGTCTGCAATAGCTGGGGAACAAAAACGGAGGTCAGTGGATGAAAAAGACCATGTAGCTACAGAAAAGTGTGTCATCTGACTTGCGTTCAGAAGGCAGACAATCTCAGAATGGACGAGTCGCTCGATCATCCGACCCTTGTAGCAAGTGGTAGTCGAGCCCCATAGTACATTGTGTGCATTGGAGTCCTCCACAAGGCGGAATGGCCATGGGTGTGCCCAATGAGTTCTGCCAGTGCGTCTGCATTCGAAGCTTCATTAGGGGTAAGGTACAAAGAACACACTGTGATATAGAAGGGTGTGAGAACTTTCACATCAGTTGCCTATATGGTCGAGGTAAGAGGGACAGAAGAGAAGTGTCATCTAGTATCAATGGAAACAGCCACTCCACATTTAGCCCAGTCTCCAATAGTATCATCCTTCCTATATGTGTGGTAAACCTGTAATGCAGGTGTGAAGGTGACTTTAAAATGCATTTCTTGTAAGCAGATGGGCAACAGTTTCTCTTGGACCTGGAGCTGTAATTCTTCCAAATGTGAGAGATATTCATTCAAATTCCATTGAAACACTCAAGTCCATGGGAAGCCAGTGTTTAGCGATGGATGTTCTTCCCGTTCTCACTCAGAGTCGGTTATTTAATGCAGAGGCCAGGGAGAGTGTTAGCCGGTTCCCTGATCTCTGGTTCTTCTGACTTTAAGTCCATATCCTGATGAACATAGTCCCATCAGAGAGGGAGAGACCTCGACGATCAGAAGGTTTAACTACCGCTTTATAGACTTGGAACTACGGTTTGAAAGAGGTTTTTTTCTTTTTTTACTGATGGGAAGAGGTGGTTGCCTGGGTTGCGGAGACAGCTTAGTTGGCTTCTGATTTTGGGTAGTGGTATGTGTCTTAGGTGGTAAGCCCGTTGTTGATAGCTTCCAAACGACTTCAGTTTCAAGTGGAGCTTTGCCCCAACAGTGTACACTGACACGTGCATGTGTTCGTACTTGAATCTGTGGTCTGAGTTTGTGTGGAGGCATCACACTTAAGGGCTGATGCAAAAGAAGTAACAACAACTGGGGGTTGCACAGCTTTGAATTTTCCTTTCCTCGTTGTAACCTCACACTTCCTGCACCACACTGGGTGATCCCCAGGGGAGTTTATACATTTCGAAGTGTACACGAATTGCCTGATTCCTGAGCTGAGCCTCCACAATTGCCTCACGTAGCCCTCCAATTACATCCCATAGTGGTATGTTCAAACCTTGACGTTTGTAGCATCATATTGGGTTAGAAACAAACAGGCGAACCCTAAGACAGACATAGCCTGCAAGGATATGTTCAGGTAATGCCGTAGTACTAAACGTTAGACTGAATGTTCCCAGTTTTTCCAATTTGCCATAGTTGTGCACTTCCGTGACGCCAGTATTTTTCCATTCCTCACGTAACTCTGCGGGGTCCACCTCCATTAGATCGCAGTACATAACCACGCCCTTACTAAAGTTTATAGTATTATGCAACTCAGACTCTATTGGATAGTCACCTAAGGCCTTACATCCCAGGAGCTTGGATATTTTGGTTGAATTAGCAGGTTCAACTAGAAGTGTTCCATTACAATGTTGTTTGGCACTCTTTGGAGACCCTGCATTATCTTCCAGTGCCTTGTGAACATAGAAACGGTTCCCTCGGTATGCTTGATTACAATGACAGTGTTATGACACACTAATGCCCTGTTACCATGATTCCGAGACTTTTCGGGAGGACTAACAAACCGCACTCTGTGTGATATGTGGGTGTAGGTAGTGCCTGATGGTACATCCATTCTGTCAGTAGCAGTAGCTTGATGAGACCGTTCCATAGGGATTCCACGAGATGTTAGGGAAATACCCATCAGCCCAGGCAGAACCTCCGGATTCGCTGTCGTTTCACAGATAGGAAGTCTTGTGAAGTACTTTCGAACAACTTTTCCGAAAATATGTCGAGCATCTAGTTCGAGAGTCCATACGTAATAGCAATGTTTCAAATCATGTAGCTATGAACAAACTTGATCTTAACGACTGTGTCAGTATAGAGACAGGAATCTGTGATTATAATATCATAGCAACGATGGTTGTCAATGTATACAAATCAATCACAAGAAGACTAGGAGAATATTTTTGATAGAAAGTGCAGATAAGTAGTTGTTAGCATCCTGGTTAAGAGTGGATTTAACAGAAAACGTAAACATTTATCTAAGGAAATCATTACAGCCATAGTTATTAATGTACACATCTAAAATTTTGTAAGTGTAAACAAAGAGCTGTACTTTAATGGAAAAATATAAAAGACGCTGGATTAATTTTTGTTACTGTCTTTTATACAAAAAACCAAAAGTCAAATTCCAATCATGAAATGAATTTGAAAATATTATTGTAGTGTGCTAAAACACTTATAAGACCACATCATTACAAACATTAACTTATGGTACAAATTGTATTATTAATGATTATGAATTTGCACATCCTATAAAAATGAGAAAGTATATATATATATATATATATATATATATATATATGGAAGACCAAAGATTCATTCGAAATTTTCGCCGTTCATGCTAACAGACAATTTAACAGATATTAAAATCATACTCCCAAAAAAACTAACACTTGGAAGTCAGCCGATTTTTCAATACCGCAATAGAATAACGAAACTACTACTCGCAAGGTGTTGCCAAACACTTTGACAGCACGACACCTACACTCCACCGTCGGTTGGAAAGGCCAGAAAGGTGTAAAAAAAGATTTACAAAACACTAAGGGTCTGCGTGAATGACCAATGAAGGCAAAGATAACATAACAGTTTAGACAGACACAGCCCCTGTAAGAACAGGTTATTACACGAGATGTTCCAACATACAGAGCGGCCATCAACAAGCGCCAGAGCGGATCGCACACAAGCGTCAGTGGCGGACACGAGAGCACGCGAGAACCGAGGAGAGCTGCCACAACGCACAAGACCGGCAGATCCTCGTGAACTGCAAACAGTGCAGTCCGTCTAAACGATACAATGGTCGGCCACCTAACGGTTGTAGTGAATCAGTCGTGGTCGAAATAAACTTGGCGCCAAGAATGATTAACACATACGGATGATATTAAATTAAGTGACACTTGATTTAAAGATATTACATTATATACTGTAATTTACCCTTGCATGATATCATTGAATTAATCAGTGGTAAAAGCTCCAAACCAATGCTGGTTAGCTAGTTATTTACTTCTGTCAGCGGGCCTTTTAAAGGAACTCACTGGCATTTAAATCTCGCTCTGTGAGCACCACGTAATCGTAACTTCAGTGTAGGCTACGTACAGGGCACTATCAGGTAAACATGTAATTAATTTAGACCCAGCAAGAATGGCCAACAAGGCACCCAAATATTCATACAAATATTCAAACTAACGGCACACAATTGCAGTGCCGGAACAGACTCCGTCTTGTTTTCGTGACTCACACCGTTAGCAGAGCAGTAAGTGGCCAGTAAGCAACACTCTGAATACGACACGGGATGAGTGAGGATACTAACGTTTATACTGATCTGCAGCTCTGTTTTTACAATAGAGCGTCTTTTCAGTGCAGTGGTTTCGGGGACCATTAGCCCCTGACAGCAATCACGTATCTGCTAGTACCCATCAGCATTAGCAACTGACAAAATATTAGAATGAAACAAAATTTCCTTTGACAGTTTTATTTTTAAAACGATAAAAAACAAACAATATTTAGATTTTGTAGGTATTCCATTAAGCCAGAAAGTATTGAGTCAATGAGATAACTGCTAGAACATTTCGAATAGAATGGTGGAGCAGCTGCCAGAGCGTCACGATTGCTGCCTAGAGTCCTTCTCAGAGAAGAAAGCTAACTACTCGTATTGATGGTAGTCACTTGTTACAAGACATGGTTCTCTGCACCAGTCCTCCCCCTAGCAGCACATGGCTTCACCCACATACTGCACTCCCATTTCAAATCAACTATACATAGTTTGTAAATCACTTCATTGCTGAACTATTTACTTTGGAATTAAAATCGGTTAGCAGAATTCAAGCTGACAGTGTTTAGTAATAATAATAATGATAATAACAGTAGAGTGTAGGCCTTACAGCAACATAATGGTCATATCCGTAGTTATTGTTGCGTTGTCAGTTAGTTCCTTCAGCTGCTGCCAAATCAATAATGAAGCCTTTTATAGTTTATTGCGAAACTATCTACTACTTGGAGGTTTGCCATGCGATATTTAAGCATATTTTACGTATATATCTCAATTTTACTCTCATAGATGAATGGTATAAAACACAAAGTATGTGTGTAGTGGATGGACTAGCTGAGGACAATGACATGGATAAATTCCTTTCAGAAGGTGTAGCCTTCATCATATGGAGCCAAGGGCCAATGACAGTACGTGAAAAACTATGTAATTAGTATTACAATCTTTTTAAATAGTGTGGCAGTACTAGTTAGTCACATGTCACGAAGTAGCAATATATATATATATATATATATATATATATATATATATATATATATATATATATATATATATATATATGGAAGAGCAGGGCCTGTGAATTCTGACATTTTAGCACCTGTTTCTCCCAGCTGCTGGAATGTGGCGAGATGTGCCACATGCGAGTTCTGCATGTTGGGAAGACAATGGCTGAAACCCGAGACGTTTACCGCCAGGAATTCCCATGGACAACGGTCGTGTGAGTGAGGGACTGGGAGTGCCTCTTAAGCCAGAGTACTTCAAAAGATTCTTTTAAAGCAGTGCAAATCACGGGAGATCATCATAGAGTTTCAATAAAAGCTTCCAGAGTGCCCTAAAGGCTGAAGGCGACAACTGAACACCGCTATGTTTCTGTGAACGGTGTGGGAAGCGAACTGCATTTACACGCCCAGACATCATGCCGTCAATCGTAAAGTGAGGGCCAAGACACTGGTTACTCTTAGTTTGTTGACAGCAAACACAACAAGTGCTGGGGAAGAAAATTCTGCAAGCTTTCGCTACATGTAGCAACAAAGAGTGAGATTTTCAGTTGTCACAGTGGCATCCCTGTAATTTTCGTCTCCTCTTACGGTAATTTGGATAAGTATGTCAGAGCAGGCAGTCAGCAGTGCACTTTGGGGCGAGCACACATTAGCGGCGGTTCGTGTCTCGTTTGAAAGTCTCTCTGCGGCTCACTGCTGCAGAGTCACGCTCCTTTCTCTGTTTCTGAGTGAGACTCGCGTCTGCGTCGTCTGTGGACTGCGTAGCTGACACTTCGCGAGTCTTTTTCGTGACTTTGTGGCTGATTTCTATCATTAGTTCTCTCTCACACTGGCATCAAAACTCGAAGCTATCTAGTATATATCGATTTTGTGAGTTGAGCAGCCTGTGGGAGGCGATTTGCATGTTATTACGCTAGTTCTTCAGAAAAATCTTACCCTTTTACGCATATTGCCGTTTAAATGTCTTGATGAAGGTAATTGTTAATCAATCCAACTTCAACTTGAAACATATTGACTGAGAGAAAATAAATTAATTATTTTTTAAATGAGTCTTGCACAGTCTAGTTTTTACGAAGCGACACTCACTGAACTACAGTCTCCTTATGACGCAGTTTCCGATATAACAAAGATGACATTACACCTTCGTTTTTTATAAATTGGGAAAGTTAGCTGGATACTTTCTAATTATACGAACATAATTAAATTTTATTTTGGGAATAACGAAATTTCACCTGCATTGGCACTTAGCAGCATTAATAATTATTAATTTAACATTTGTATTATTGTGTTGGATTCTGCCTGAGCTCAGAATCGCTTGCTTCGCCGTGTGCGTTTTGAGTTCACGTGCATGGCAGGCAGCTTGCAAAACGTAACCACTGCAGAACTTCAGTCGACTCGCACACACTACAACAGGTACGGCAAAGAGCCATAAACAAGTTAGTAGTAATAATAGAAATAACAGTTTCAAAATAATTTAAATTCGTGATGAACACAATCGAACCCTTTTTTTTTCATTCCTCAGAAAATTTCATTTTGTCCCTCAGCGGTAATTACCCCCAGCTTGGGAACCATAACTAACATAAAAATCGACAATAACTACAAAATTACACAACATTTGTCATTCTGTGGTATCGTAAGGACCCTGGAAGGTACGTAACGGTACATCAGAGAACTGTTTATTTACGATTCTGTTGTACCGTACAGATATTTACCGAATAACGTTTTCCTTTAACAACAAAAAGTTGTTACCAAATACCAGAAGATCTCTCCCTTTGCATAAAGACATTGTATGTCTACCTTTGCGAATTCTAAGTCGAATTTTGTCCGCTACTTTTCAGGCCAAATCAATGAATTTGGAACATGATTTCACCTACATCACTTAATGTACGAAATACGCCACCACAGCTGTAGCTTGAGATAAAACGCCTCAGACGCGATAATAAATCATCAAAAGCAATAGAACTGTTTCCCAATACAGAAGGAATCAGTTCCACACATGTTACTAAATTGGAACCACAAACGGCAAGGAGCATCAACACGCTCGTTTTTGAAGCAGAAGTAACTAGGTTTTTCAAAATTAATCGTGCGTTAGAGAGACGAGTAAAGTTTAAGAATAGGCAAATCGTTTGACTACTTCCAATTCTTTAAGTGTCAAGGAAGGTATTTGTGATAATAACAACAGGCAACATCAGAACGGGCTTCACATGCTCGAAATACACGTTTATATTCCCTTGCTTTTAGCGGAGTAAGCTGCAAATGTGTCGGTACATGACAGTATATCTTCACAAATAATTTGTAGCTTATGTTATTGAATTAACGTAATTTGGCTGGTTTCAAATGAGTTCTACGATAATTCATGTCTTTAGGTAATTTACTATTGCAAGGTATGTACAATTAGAAAATAATTAAAAACCAGCATTATCCTCAAGACGCACCTGACCGTCTGCTTTCTCACCGCTTGGAGCGCTAGTGTCGCTGCAGTCATCAAATGTTAGCAACTTTCTCACCTGAGTGTCTCGTGGCTGCATTTAATAGACTGTGACGTGTATCAAGACGTAGAGGAATTATGGGCAAAGCTTAAACTGATTGTAAATCGCGCCATTGCAAGTACCTGCCGAGTGGATTAAGGGCAGGAAACGCGACACGGTTTAATTCAAAAATTGTCGATAAAACAGAGGCTGTAGCACTCTTGCTTCAAAGCAGAACGCACAGATGATGATAGATAGTAAAATCTTGCATCTGTAAGAAGACCGATGCGCGAAACATACAACTATCACCATTACCTTGCGAAAGATATTCCCGATAACCCGAGAAAATTCTAGCCCCACGTAAAATCTCTCGACGGGGCTAAGACCCATTCACTTTGTGACTAGTCCAGTGTGGCAACGTTGTCACGTAAGTCAATGAAAGGAAAGCCGAAGTTTTAAACCTAGTTGCGAAAACACAAAATAATTTTATTTAAAAAAGCGGATAAAGTGTCACTAGAAGCCTTCCTTAGAGACAATCTAGATCTCTTCCGAACTGACTATGCAAATGTAGAAGAGATGTGGCTCAAATTCAAAGATATAGTAGCAACAGCAATTGAGACATTGATACCTCAGAAACTGGTAAGAGATGGAACTGATCCCCCATGGTACACAAAACAGGTCCGAACGCTGTTGCAGAGGCAACGGAAATAGCATGCGAAGTTCAGAAGAACGCGAAATCCCGAGGATTGGCTAAAATTTACAGACGCGCGAAATCTGGCACGGGCTTCAATGCGAGATGCTTTTAATGGGTTCCAGAACGAAACACTGTCTGAAAAATTGGTAGAAAATCCGAAGAAATTCTGGTCGTATGCAAAGTACACAAGCGGCAAGACGCAGTCAACACCTTCGCTGCGCAGTGCCGATGGCACTGTTCCCGACGACTGTGCCGCTAAAGCGGAGTTACTGAACGCAGTTTTCCGAAATTCCTTCACCAAGGAAGACGAATGGAATATTCCAGAATTTGAAACACGGACAGCTGCTAGCATGAGTTTCTTAGAAGTAGATACCTTAGGGGTTGCGAAGCAACTCAAATCGCTTGATACGGGCAAGTCTTCAGGTCCAGATTGTATACCGATTAGGTTCCTTTCAGATTACGCTGATACTATAGCTCCCTACTTAGCACTCATATACAACCGCTCGCTCACCGATAGATCTCTACCTACAGATTGGAAAATTGCGCAGGTCGCACCAGTGTTCAAGAAGGGTAGTAGGAGTAATCCATTTAACTACAGACCTATATCATTGACGTCGGTTTGCAGTAGGGTTTTGGAGCATATACTGTATTCAAACATAATGAATCACCTCGAAGGGAACGATCTATTGATACGAAATCAGCATGGCTTCAGGAAACATCGTTCTTGTGCAACGCAGCTAGCTCTTTATTCGCACGAAGTAATGGCCGATATCGACAGGGGATCTCAAGTTGATTCCGTAATTCTAGATTTCCGGAAAGCTTTTGACACCGTTCCTCACAAGCGACTTCTAGTCAAGCTGCGGGCCTATGGCAGTTGTGTGGCTGGATTCGTGATTTCCTGTCAGGAAGGTCGCAGTTCGTAGTAATAGACGACAACTCATCGAGTAAAACTGAAGAGGTATCAGGTGTTCCACAGGGAAGCGTTCTGGGACCTCTGCTGTTCCTGATCTATATAAATGACCTGGGTGACAATCTGAGCAGTTCTCTTAGGTTGTTCGCAGATGATGCTGTAATTTACCGTCTAGTAAGGTCATCCGAAGACCAGTATCAGTTGCAAAGCGATTTAGAAAAGATTGCTGTATGGTGTGGCAGGTGGCAGTTGACGCTAAATAACGAACAGTGTGAGGTGATCTACATGAGTTGCAAAAGAAATCCGTTGGAATTCAACCACTCGATAAATAGTACAATTGTCAAGGCTGTCAATTCAACTAAGTACTTGGGTGTTAAAATTACGAACAACTTCAATTGGAAAGAGCACATAGATAATATTGTGGGGAAGGCGAGCCAAAGGTTGCGTTTAATTGGCAGAACACTTAGAAGATGCAACAAGTCCACTAAAGAGACAGCTTACACTACACTCGTTCATCCTCTGTTAGAATATTGCAGCGGGGTGTGGGATCCTTACCAGGTGGGATTGACGGAGGACATCGAAAGGGTGCAAAAAAGGGCAGCTCGTTTTGTATTATCACGCAATAGGGGGGAGAGTGTGGAAGATATGGCACGCGAGTTGGGATGGAAGTCATTAAAGCAAAGACGTTTTTCGTCGTGGCGAGATCTATTTACGAAATTTCAGTCACCAACCTTCTCTTCCGAATGCGATAATATTTTGTTTAGCTCAACCTACATAGGTAGGAATGATCATTAAAATAAAATAAGAGATATCAGAGCTCGAATAGAAAGGTTTAGGTGTTCGTTTTTCCCGCGCGCTTTTCGGGAGTGGAATAGTAGAGAGATAGTATGATTGTGGTTCGATGAACGCTCTGCGAAGCACATAAATGTGAATTGCAGAGTAATCATGTAGATGTAGATGTATATGTACCTATTAAGAAATCATTCACCCAGGAGGATCGCACAAAGATATCGTCGTCTGACCGTCACACAAGTTCCCGTATAGAAGACAGATTAATTGGATTCACTGTTGTACAGAAGCAACTGGAAGAGTTGAAAACAAAGAAGTCACAAGGTCTGAAAGGAGTCGTAGTTCGATTTTACACAGAGTTCCTACGGCATTTGCCACTTACGTAACATGCATTTATCTCGAATTTCTCACCCAGCGCAAAGTCCCAAGAGACTGGAAACAAACGGAGATGACTCTTTTACATAAGAAGGGTGAAAGGACGGACCCATAAAATTACAGATCAATATCCTTACCATCCGTTTGCTGCAGGAGTCTTGAACATATTCTCAGTCGAATATAATATCATTACTTGAAACAGAGCGTCTTCTGTTCATAAATGCCGGCCGCGGTGGTCTTGCGGTTCTAGGTGCTGCAGTCCGGAACCGCGGGACTGCTACGGTCGCAGGTCCGAATCCTGCCACGGGCATGGATGTGTGTGATGTCCTTAGGATCGAAATATGTTTGTTGGGACGATTTTAGGAGAGAGTGGTTCATTTGTAAAGGGGACCACGTACAGAACACTAGTACTACCCATTCTTCAATACTGCTCAAGTGTTTGGAATTTGCAACAGGTCGGATTAGAGGAAGACATCGAAGCATTTTCGAGGCGGGCTGTTAGATTTATTACTGGTAGGTTCGATTCACTGAAGTGCTTCTTGAACTCAAATGGGAACGTGTATGAGAAAATTTAGGGAAACGGATTTTCTAACTGACTGCACACCGATTCTACTGCCACCAACGAACATTTCCCATAAGGCTTATAAAGACAAGATGAAGGAGGGCTTGTACACATGCATACGAGAGAGTGCTACTATCCGTCGCACTATTTGTAAGCTGCATGGGAAAAAAATGGCAAGTAGAGGTGTACAAGGTACCCTCCGCCACTCACGATATCGTGACTTGTTGAGTATTTACTGCATGTAGATGTTGGAAGTAGGCCTAACAGAGACCCAGGGCTGTAAGCGCAAATATTACTGTGCAATTAGACCCAAACCTCAACATCTAAAGTAAAAGCTTCCCTCCAAGTCCTTGTTCTGTACAGTCCACATATTGTTTGGTAAAACATAACACCGTTTTAAGCGTCTTGTTTGGGGTGAAGGTGGGGTGCAGATGTTGTTAAATTAGTAGTTTTTTCAGTTTTTATTAAATATTACGAAAACTGTACAGTTTAGCGGGAAAAGTACAATATACAAAAATAATCTACATTAAAGTGCGAACAAAAATGGTTCAGTGCATAATTTTGCTAAAGTAAACTGTTCCAGAGGGTGTAAAAGTAGAAATGTTTCGTATTTGGTAGAATTTTGTAATAAACATGAAATTATCATTAAGGAAACTATTCTTTTATACAGGATTGTGTCTGTAAAAGCAAATTATCATTTTAGTGGCCGGCGGTATGTTAGTGAAAAGCCCTTGAAGGAACGACAACCTCACCACCTTCTCAAGGGGCGCTACTTTTTAAGGGAAAAGAGGCTTCCACAGGCCTAGGCCATATAAACCTGTGGTACGGAGAAACCCACTCTGGACTTTCTCTGGACAATGTCCCATTAACAATGAATACCTTTTCAAAATAAATGATTTTGAATTATAAAAATATTATCTGTATAACAATTATGGTACATAATTATATCATTTTGATCCCAATTATTTTTAAAACTGCAGCTTTTGGAGGCTTTTCATCAGAAAAAAGACGTATTTGACTGTATATTGCATCTTACTTTATTTAAATTTTTGAAGTTCATAAACTGAGTTCAGCAGTAATATTGAATAAAAATCTAGAATGTTAAATGAGACCTTAAAGTAATGTAAAGTATTTCATCAGTATTCAGTCCTCATCTAGATCTTCTTGTATGATATCCGCGTCCCTGTTAACACTTCCTAGATCTGAAAAATTACCGCATATGCTTGAGCTGTTTAGACCCCTCTTTCTGCACTCGCAGTTACGGAAGCATACGTCCTTGCAAGCACACACTACGACGGATAGTATTTCCCGGGGAGCTGCAGAACGTACTGTTATAATCGGTCTGAGGTGTTCGCCAGACTTATTAAACCTGCACTCAAGTGGATTCTTCTTCTCAGTCAGCCACTGCTGCAACTGATGGTTGGCTCTAAATGAATGCTGCCTGGAAGCTGCTGAAGTAGGGGGATCTGCAGCAAACGTGAACAATTAATGTATAGGCTGCATGCAATAGCCTGCAAGTAACGTTGGTAGCCAAACCAAGCTAGAACTTTGGTGTTCTTGGCTCCAAATATCGCAAGAAGGAAATGCTTTTCAGTGTCAGAAACTGCACTGGGGTCAATTTGTGGTCGATGAAGACTAAAAGTTTCGTCTGAAGAGCGTTGTTGGCTGCACTTCCTATACGGTGTAATTTTCCCCTTCTTGTAGATCGCTGATGTAGTGTCACATCCTGTGAAGGCATACATTGGTAAGAGTACACCTTTCATATCCCCAATGTCTCGCAGAATGTCAGAAAAGTGTACACTTTATCCTGCTGATTGCCTTTCTTTGGTACCACCATTTTCAATTTCTTCTGTGATTGTGCGTGGACAGTCAACAAGTCAGTGTCACACCAGTTAAACAAGCTTCAACTCCTTTCTTCGCTTCATCAATCGCTGTTAAAACTATTAATAAGTCATCATCATCCGATGTTTGAACTGCGAACCACCTATTTGCAAGTGCACTATAAGGAGAGAAAGAAACTTTCTGGCTGTATCCTTTTTTATGTGCCTATTGTAGTTTTCAATTTCAAAATGTAGTATTACGTGGTTATTGAGCTATATGTTGTGTAAAGTAGGCGAATCGCCTGATTAGATGTAATAGGGGGCCTAACGGTCCCCAGACTGCTAGATCAAATTTATGAGTGAATAAATAAATAAATTAGAAATTAAAAATATTCATTGTTTACAAGGGATATAATCCTCCCAGTTACACAGTCGTACCATACGGTCTTACCTTGGCTCCAATACTATCTGACATTTCTTATAGACACTTTACGTCATTTGATAGGGCACACGAAATTTTGCAGATCCTAAGATTAATCGCGTCCTACTCCAAGCTTTTCTGCTGAATTATCCAACCTAGATATCTAAATTTTTTCACGCGATTAATCTTCCCTTTATTTAAAATCATCTATTGTGGTCCATCACTGATATTTGTAATTTATTTTATCTTCTCAAAGGAGGCCTGTAATCCTACTTTCTCAGCTATCTCTTTTAGTTGATGAATCTTCATGAATGGTGAATTAATGTTGTTGGAAAAATGGCTAGATCATCAGCTGTGTTTGGGTCGTAATCTGAATCATTATTCATCCCCATCCTCTTAGCTCATTGTTTTTCTCCATTCTCGAATGATCTTTTCCAAGATACAGTTAAAAGGGAGCGGGGAAACTTCATCGAGTTGTCTGATACCAGTTTTGGTTAGGAAAGGAGTCCCAGATGTTGAAACTAACTTCACTTTTGATCCTGTATCGATCAGAATCTGTTGAATGATGTACTCCTAATCCTTCCATAACATTCTACAGTCACTCACTTTCAACTGAGTCGTGCGCCTTTTTTATCAATGCATACTATCGCACGGCAGTACCTTCCAGACGCTTAAATCTTTATAATGTTTTTCAACTTGAAAATCTCTAGGCAAAAGTTACTTTCCTGAAATTGGCCTGGTACTTATTAGTCTATTTATAAAAATAAACGTCAATTCAGTTCAGTACTGTTTCGGAGAGCGTCTCCCATGGAACAGATACTAATATAATACCTGTTCAACTGCTGGTAACCTTTTGAGCCACCAATTTTATGGAGCTGGTAGACTTGGACCGATAGGCACACAGAGGATACCCGACCACTTCCCTGTATCTCCTCAAAGAGTTCAGCTGGTATGTTCAGAATGTCTTCATTGGCCAGCTTCCGGGACTCTACGACAATTTATTCCTTTCAAACTGCTTTGTTGTTCCTTAGGGCATCAATGATCTGTTTAATTTCTGTCTTAGATGGGTGTATGTACATTTGTCGCTATTTTTTCTCTGAAGCACGTGGTTGGGTGTTGTTACACTTTCAGATTAGACTTGAATATTTGATTGAAATCCCTGAGACTGTTCTTTAGAATATCCTGATCAATACGTTCCATATGTTGTTTCAAAAATAATGGCGTTGCAAGTCGGATCACAGGGGCTGCGTGCTTCCGACTTTCACAAAAGGAGTTAAAATCTTCATGTTCCTTCGGAGAGTTTAATTTTGTCAACGAATGTGTTCTGAGTGGGTAATTTAGTTCCGAAGTCTCGTTGCACCATCTTCGTTTCCGTTTGCGAAATTTCAAGCTTCTTGTATTGTGTATTGTATTGTGCATTGTATTGTACGGTCTGTCCAGTTCTGAGACTAAAATGTTAGTTGCTGACGGCACTCTATCAATACTTGTTAACTGATTTTAAATTTTGCCACATCATCTCTGCATTTGTTCTTTCCAGCTGTTGGAGCCTTCCTGAGAAGAATGAAATTCATTTTAATCCTGGAGAGGTAATTATCTAAATAATACTTGGTACTTCTTTGAACTTTAATATTCTTAATTTCCTTCATCGCATTCCTAGAATGGGGCACATCGACGATTTTCCATCATTCGACTTGTTAGAAAAAACCAAATTCAAAATGTCTTGCTCCTTCTGTGCGTAGGATGTTTTCCTGTGCCTGTTCATAATTTGCTACTATTCCACGTTAGCTTACAGTCGTCGACAAAGATCTTAATATTCTTTGTAGTTATTTTCGCCTTCTCCTTATCTAGGAGATCCCAAAATTGTTCTATTTTCTCAGGACTATGGCTGCTGTTCTCACAGATGAGATGGCCGCATGTACATTGAACAGGGTGTAGCCTTTGCCCCTCATCAAATAGTGAGTATTGACAATTATTTGATACGCTAGAAAAATTCACTACTGCGTTGATAAACGACTTATTTACAGCAAAATCTGCTGCAAACATTGATATATTCTGGCTTATGTTCACGGCTTCCTTTTTTTCGTAGATCATATACCCTACATTGTCCATAACTCTTTCGTGCTGATAATGTGTATTTTGAAACCTGGGGTTGTGATGTTTTGGTAGTCCAACAAATTGTTAATCCTTATTGTTTACCAACTTGTCGCAATAATTTCACATTTGTGGTAGCAATGTAATATTCGTTTTCCTTTTTCAACTTAGTATTTCTGACTCAGAGCATGCAGGTCCTTCAGATATCCCTAACCCTGTAGTTGCACGCTAACAGGACCCCAAGATATGCTTGCACTCCTAACAGTGATGGGTTTCTGTTTACAGTTACCGCCGGTTTAGTGTTTCCTTTTTGACGACTTTCGATGATGTCTGATTCTTAGGGAAATGTGGGTCGGATTTGTTCCTTCCCAGTAGTAGATTCAAAGTACTAAGCCATGAAGCTTGGATTTCGTTTGCTATATACACCTTTGGTATGCATGGTCCACTTCTGCTTTAAAAGCCGTTGACTTGTTTCATCTATAATCCCGAAAAAGGATGCTTTCAAGTTGCTACCAGATGGAGCAGCTGGACCAATTTCTTTCTTCTTGTCCTTTCTTTTGTGTGACAGGCAGAGCCTGGTTTCGTAGTGTTGGGCCCACGTCGTGGGATTGATTGTTTGCTTTATTAAAAAATCTGAGATGGTAATTTGTTTGTTATAAATGATATCTATAATTCATTCTGATTTAGCTAACTTATCTCCACATACTTACACTTGTTTTTAGTGATATTTAAGGTGCTGAGAATTATAAATATTTTCAGATTATAAAGATGCTACCTGAGGTATCTTTCTTTATCTTAACTTTACATTATCATCATGTTGTACATTGAACATTCCTGAGAATTTAATTGAGCTTTTCATTAAAGTGTGCCATCATAATATTTTATCACTTTGTTAACTAATTACTTGCTGTTATGGTAGTCTTCCCACTAACATGTTATGTGGGTTTTTCAGCTAAGTGTTTTGTTTACCCATTTGAATAATTTTAACTGTCGCCAAGAGAGGAGGACTCTACAATGTGTGTCTGCATGCATACTACCAAGGCAGGATCCAATTTGTGGCGTCTGGAGAGGGAGAATTTGTGCAGACTGGGGATGATGGGCTGTTCTTCCCATAATACTTCTAAAGTGGTTGTAGTCGGGGCTACCGTACTAAACTAATGGCTGATGGGTTTCCTGTAACAGTACAAGACATTCTCAGAACTCCTGGACGGTAGTATCATTTTGCTAAAGATTGCTGTTACTTGAGGGCAGGAAATAATCAAGAATATGCTTACACTCTTTTCCTGTGGTTAACTGGCTGAAAGCTTAAACATTTTCGTAAAACTTCTAGGAGCTCGCTAAGTCGAGGAATTGTGCATAAGCCTTCCATAGTACTGGAAGATCTGATGTCGAGAGGTAAGTCTGCGAGTCTTGTATACATCACATTGGTTGGTTACTGATCCGTCGTGACCAGTGGAGTTACTTTTGTGAGACAGAATACCTGAGAGAATTATTTTCTCTAAGTAATGTGGGGACTTGGTGCTGTATGAACCATTTTTATTTTTTTCTCTTTGGCTATACATTTGTTTCGACTTAACTGTCATTAATGAGTGACCTGTTCTACAGTGTGGGCGACGTTACTCTCATTATACATTTTTTGTTATAGTAGCACACTATAGTCGAAACTGATCTGTAGAGAAGGGGAAGAAAACAGAATTTAATATCACACAGCAGTGAGTCTTGACACACCTTACAAATATGTCACATGCTGACTTATACTACTCCCATTATTGTGTAGTATGAAAATGAGGCAACCAGTCTGAAAGTACTGGTAGTTTCAATAAATAATGAAAGTATATTTAAAACATACTCCATTTACGTGGTATCTCTTTTACAAAGTAGGCACCTAATTTTGTGGAGAAAGATTCATTTCGTTTTCTAAACTCACACAAGCGAGGACACACACACAGACACAGACACACACACACACACACACACACACACACACACACACACACACACACACACACACACAAAATTACATAAAGAGTATAAATTGCTGCGTTTTGTAGTATTTTAAACGGGGTTCAGAAATATGAAACACACAGCAGCATATTTATCAAAAATATTACGTAAATCAGCAATTCTGTACGTGTAGAGATCGAAAGATTCCTGAGATTAATTGCTCCCCACATCTAATTGCTGTCAAGCGTCACAAGGTGGACAGACAACCAGCGGAAAACGAGGATTGATGACTCTGCAATTTACAAGCCTCAGGTGGTGTGAAGTGACCACACATGCATTTTTGTCCAGTCGACAAAATATAACATACTTGGAGATTGTGAAAATATTGACTCGCTGCCTAGCAAGGGAACTATCCCAGATGTAAATAAATGGTCTTGATGATATTTGGTGGGTGTGTAAACTGGCCCAAATAATTCAGTACACATTTTTTTCCGTTTCGACCCATTTTCACTTAGGGATAAAAACTCATCCCAAATATAATTTGGTGCATGATGTACATAAATGTGGTGTTCCACATAGAAGTAGAACAGCATTACCTTTCCTCTGATACACTCTGAATTTTTCTACAAAATATCCAACCACTATCAATAAATTTTGAGTACTTAATATTTTAGTTACAACATAAATTAGAAACACTCTCTTTCCATATCCAACCATATGTAATAAAGCTGAATCCTCAAACGCCATTTTTATGAAATATGTTACACAAAACGTGATGTCAAGTATTTTCAACATATCTAATTGAAATATGTACACGTTCATTATGCTCCTCACTGCAAGCTCTTCATTAGTTTCCTGTAAAAGAATTATAAAAGGATAATACGGTAGCAGGCCGCATAGGCTCTAAGATGAATCGTAAAACTCTGAGTAACTGATGACAATTATTGCAAAATGGATGATTTTTTTTACCATTTGGAATAAAGTACATCCCCAAAATTTTAAATTGTGAAAAGAACTTTTCGAGTTAATATTTATCGCATATATAGCCTCTAGTTATAAGCTCTGTTATTATCCATGACAGAATTTCATGTGCCACAGATTGAATAGTGATTTGGTGCTTGCCTTGAAATGCTTTAACTTTACTTCTCTGCTCAACTGCAACGCCCATGTTTGAAGATCAATGTCATGACGATCAGTTGACAATCGATAACCTAACCTTTTTTTTTAAGTGCTGCAGTGTAGTAGCTTCATAGTACCTCAGAGCCATTGAATAACATACTCTACCCAGCGAGAGAGCTGTGCCACTCTACTAAGATAAGATATTTACGCTTCAAGGATGAAGGGAACTCTGTGTGTTTGACAACTTTTGGTTTTCTTACTGAAAGAGTTTCGCCTACTGAACAGTTAAATCACATACGATATGATTTCAACGGTTACCGTTAAAAACGCTAAGAGTAACAAACTAACGCTAAGGGGCTTAAATCCTAAACCAGCGTGAGTAATGTCTAATTTTCCAGGCATACAAAATAAATTCTCCGATCCTCATGTCACTTGCAATGCATAACTTCTCTTTCCTTCTCTTTCTTCCCTTTCGAATACCACAGTTCTCGTGACCTGGTATTTTTTGTTTTGTTTTTATTTTTTACTTTCTGGCTGTTTACCCTTCCTGTGGCTGCAGCTGTAAGTTAAACGTAACGGAGGAAAGCTGTGTTCGTCACCTGTCTGCGAATGTTGCCAACGGTGATCTGTATGTTTCGTTTGAAGATGTTTGTGAATGGTGTTTTTTATGAGGTGGAGATTGGAGAGCAGCTCAGCATTCACCTAAACGAGGGTGAAAAACGGCATATAAGCCACACTCAGCCAGGCTGGTGAACCAGACCAGTAGTTGTGAATCCAATACTTGCACTACTTTCGTGTCTGGTGAAGCACCCAGGCTCGCCGGCTAGCTCACAGCACGTTAGTCTATACGAGCAGGTCTGTAACTTGTTAAATCTGATTTCTCATTACACTCACGTATGAGTAGTGCCAGACCACTATTTCATTCCAATATTCTTATTCAGTATCTGTTTTTACAGTTTCTTGTGATTTCTTAGATCAGTGGTATAAACAAATTTATTCAATGTTTGCCTCTATTCTTCTTATGATGCGAACAACGCAAATATACTATTTTAATTTGCTTTAGGGTATCAGTTAATTTGACATTTGAATCATCACCGACCCTGTGTTAAAAAGACCCTCAGCATTTTTAAATGTGGCAGAGTTACACGGAAATATCAAACATGGGAAAACCCACGATGGAATATCATTGAGAAGACTTAAAGAATCTAAATCCTTAATAGGTTCATCCTCTGCAGATTCAGTGTATGAGATTCACAAGGAAGTAATGGTTCTAAGGATTTTTCTTCGATTTTATATCTAAATGCGTTCACTAATTCGCATTCCTTCTCTTTCTTGTGTTCCAGTACCAATAACTCAACTGAGATAATTACATTCCAAGATTTTTTCTTCCTTCCTACTACCTATCTTTGAATTGGTACACTTTATCAGAGGAAATATCTCTTATACTAATATGTTACTACTTTATGTTATTTTGTACTGTGCATTACAAATTAAGCGCAACACTACAATTACATCTTTGGAATTCAAAGTCAGGCTGGCAACGGATAAATCAGGCGTTTAGCTCAAAGGTTTTCACTACCATTTTGGTGACTAAAGTTTTGTCCTTCAAACCAGATACCTATATTACGCTTTCCTATCTCACTGTAGTTCTCAAGGAATTAGTGTTTAACTGAATGCACAGAGAGCTCGTATGTAACACTCAAAAGGCATCATTTTGCTCTTGCATTCCGTTGAAAAAATTTGAGTTTGTCAACGTTTAGAAGGACAGGTAGAGCTGACCCACCAAGCTTACGACACCTGACACAGATCTTTCTCCTAACACCACAGTAGGGGCATTTGACACTGTCCCCCAAACAGTTGCCAACATCTTTCGTGAATAATTCACTAAGATCCACTGCATTTAATTAGGCAGTTAAAAAAACCGCTTTCGCCAGTAATAAATAAAAATGTACTTTCAGTGAGCTTTTGTCACAGAACAAATCTGTTAATGAAAGTTTGGAATAATATTCAATGTAAGTCGTTTGGCAGTCACTGACAAGAACATTGATTTAATTTTATTTTTGATCCAAGAACCTGAATCATCAACTGCTGTGGTTCTGCTATTAGAGGTGCGCTTCTGAAACTCAAAATATTCTATTCTCTTGTATGAAAAATTCTTTTCCGATTACGATTACTAGTAATTTATGACATTCCCCAGCCTTAATTTTTGAAACATTTTGCTCCACAACTGTTTAACTGAGAAAAATCTCCAGTCTTCAGAAGCCCTGATACATTGTTTAAATGTGAGACCTGTTAGGACAGTTATTTGTATTTTGGGGCGTTAGTGGAGAGGGTTAATAAGTGTTGTTTTTGTTTTGGTTGTTTCCTATTACAGGTACATCCTGCGGTAGGCACATGGCTGACATTTAATAACTGAAATGAGTAAGCATATATAAACAACAGATGGAACAGAATCTGTAAATAAACTTATTTAGAATCGTCTAGTTTCTGATCAAATATTCTGCCTCTGTAAATTAAGGGTGTAAACACACACATCAAAATTTCAGTTCACATCAGATTGAGACACAACGATTTAGTCTTTCATACATTACCACATTACTGTGCCTAGTATATATGAATTATTATTTATGTTATTCTTCTACTCACCACTGCTTGCATAGCTAAAGCTTCTGCAGTACGTTACCTCTGCCAATTGTGTGTTTTCGGCTTCTTCGTGCAGCCCCTCCATCCATCTGCAGCGGTCCTGGGCGCTTCCGAAATGCTTCAACACCCAAGCAGACACCAGCTCCTGCTTCTCCTTCGAATAGGTTTCCTGCAACAGGAAAACACAGATTAATTTAGGATTACTTTCCCCGTCAATGAAACATATACCTATCAAAACAAATAGTTGTCACTATTTGCATTCCAAAAGAAAACCGATTTTCCCATCTTCTGTTATTCATCTCCTCTACACTTCCGCCCTGCAACAGATGAAGACACTGCAGTCAGTATAGGTTGAACGAAACGCTAGGTCCGTTTAAATAGAAACTTCTCTCTATACTGAGTTTTAGATCATTGTTGTAAATGGTGGCGTGAACGAAGAACGCACAGAGAATGCGAGCTACATAGGTTTGGTCCGTGATGATGTTACAAACTTTCATGGGTGATGGGGTGGGATAAATATATCAATGCAACGCATGGGACTCTCGTCCAGAAACGAAAGGAAATAGTTTTGATAACTCTGACAGTGGATCACGTCTACTGCAAATTCTTTGCTTTTCGTGCTTTGGGATTAGGTAGTGTGAACCAATACAACAAAAATATCCAGTAAACAAGGGCTCTAAAACGCATACCTAATGAGCTATGAGTAATTGTTCAGTAGAAGACACGTATTTCACAGTAGCAAAAGTTAACAACTGCTCATAGCTCTTCAGCTATGCACGTTAGAGTCCATTTTTAATGAACCTTTTTGCTTTTTTAGGTCCATTCTAATTCCCCTCCAAGTGCAGACAACGAGGGGCCTGCAGCATGAGGGCGACTGCCAAACACACCAGAGCAATTTTCGCTTATAACTTTCAATTAAGTCGTTTCCTGATCATGGCCGCTTTCGTTACGTTGACACATTTGCCTTTTTCTGTCAATCCTGAGGGTTAGTAGTATCATCATGGAATCACAATGTAGACTGTATATTATTGGCAACAATATTATGCACTTTGTTTGTCATTCAACACCTCATATAGTAGCATCTTTGCTTCCAACTGCTAATATATGAAAAGTTGAATGAGAAACGAAGTATGTTTATTTTAACACATCTTTTTGTATCTATAACTAATCGAAATGGACAGTATTCACACACCCTTTCATTTACGTATCTGCAATGTCTGTATCAACGCGCCAGGTAAAGTGAGAATGGCATGACAACTGCAAAATTTTATGGTGATTACGCCTCACTCAAAATCGCTTGACGACTGTTCTGTATCTATCAAAGTGCGATATAGAGGAATAAAGATAGGAATTTTTCAGATTGTATCCTAGTATGTAACATCCCAGTCCGTCGTCATCAGTAGAAAATCCCATCGTCTAGCGCAAGTCTTTGTGTTCTAAAAATGTAGCATTTCTGGTAAAGATATGAGAAGACATCAGTTTGGATGTTACCAGCCAACAACTAACACAGTTAAAATTTGACCTATGCGATACCCAGAAGATTTAATGTAGCCAAAAGTTTCTTGATTTCGGTTAATGGAGAAGTGACTGCAATAGCTTACAACCAAGACAAATCCCCGAAAACAGTGACAGAACCGGGAAATTGTAGTCGTTTTAATTTTGATTAGATAGGAACATGCCCCAGCAGGAATTATCAAGTGCATTTGCCTAAGCATGTGTAACAGGACAGATTCAGTAATTTTCCTGACGAGTGTTACATGTAAACCAGAAATGGTAAGAAGATCGTGAAGTTTACTGACTTACAAAATCAAGGCTATCAAAATTTTCTCTAAGAAAAAATAAATCATAAATTATTCCTACTCCCCAGTTGCAAACAAGTATTTCGAAAAGCTGACCTTAATTTAAAGACATATACCAATCTGGAAATCTTCCCTAAATATTTGCATATGGGGTACCATCTGATTTCCATCAAGTCAGCTTCCATTTGACGGACAAGACCTTGGCTGTGGATCCTACCTCAATCTATCTACACTACTACCTTCGGTAGCGAATGACAAGTATAAAAATATGATAATTTCCAATTTTCACTTTGTTCCATTTCCTTATTCACAGAGTATTATTTCTTTTACAGGTAGAGCCAAGGTTACCTTGTGACTCATAGATTACACTGCACATAGAGACTGGGCTACTATTTACTGCTAGTGTTATTTAAATTAAGCTTCACTAGACTCCTGTTGTAATGAGTACCATTAACTGTATATCACAATTTTCGTTGAGGTGAAATGATGCCAAGTTCTCTCTATCATTACTCAGTTAACTACTAATGTAATTAATGAAACAGGTATTGGACAAGTAGTAGCATCTTATATGTCTTTACAAAGATTTCGTAAGTTGTGTACATGTTTCTCTCAATACATACCAGGATTTTGACGACAGGGCTCTGTTGCTTAGCCTGGCAGCCAGCTGTCGGCGATTCTTCAGGATGAACTCTGAAATTAATTAAATATTTTTAATTTTGTTTATTGATAAACTTAAAATCATTTTTGGACAAATTATCCACACAAGAAATTACGCATGTAGCTGCTATGCAAAACTGTTAAGTAGTTATGTTTAATTTGATTAAAACACATTCATGATTATCTCACATAAATAACCAAAACTCATTGATACTTGAGATACTGTTACAATTTGTAATTTGGAAAATCTTCATAGGCATACTTTGAACTTGACTGAGAAATTTCTGTACAATCAGAACTCTGAAACATGAAAAGTGATCCTAAAGTCCCCACACACACCTTCAGAACATAAATTGGGATAAGCCCAAATACCCCTCCCCCACTCCCTCCAACCCTAGAGGACACTGTGTGGGGCAGTAATTACAGATTATTCATATATTCAGCTGCGCTACATGGTAAGTTCCACGCTGAAGAATTCTGAACACACGGCACAACAGGCCGGACTCACCTGCTGGTCCTCCTGGAACTGTGGCCTCGTGGCAGCCTAATGCAGAGGCAGCAGGCCAGCAGCCGCCGTAGCAGCCCACGGCTGGTCTCGGCCTCCCCCACCTCCCCCTCCTCTTCGCCTCCCTCTGCCTCAACCAAATCGCGGTGCTGCTGCGGCGGCTGCTGTCGGGCTGTTTCGCATCCGCCTTGCCTCTCTTGCACCTTACCTGCTGCCACGTTTGATACTACATACGTGAGCGCCGGTCTCGGGGACGGCTCAGACTGCACATCGTGGCGGTAGCAGTGGCCTGTAAAATAAAAGTTCGCCATCACTCTAAACAACGTCTATCTGCAGTAACTCACTGTCATCTACTACCACAGACTAATAATGTGTCATCATTGCAGTATGTACATAGAGAGATATAATACTTATCATTACTGCTCTTGCATGTCAGAAAAGGTGAATACATCTTATAGTACTCACTGCTATCCAAGGTTGTTGACACAGTTGGCGGAAAAATAACAATGAAGTTAACATCCTCTGTAAACAGAAATTAATTTGACAGAATCAAAATAATTATGAAGTAATCTACTGACCATCTCAGAGGACTGTAAGCTGCCCATTAGCAGTACAGAATTTAGTAGAAATATGACACACGATTCTAGTTCTAAACCAGAGAGTTATTAAGATCTCCACAGCGTTTTCTCTGACTCTGTTACTACCACACAGATCTAGTTGAAAGATCCATCGGGAACGAGTGCACTCACTGACAGACGCAATTCATGTCCTAGCTACTCAATTACCAGGAGAATGAACAGAACACGACCAGTAAAAAGTTCATACCCTAAAACGTGGCTTCCCTGGTATCACTCCTAATACAAATGATCGGTACAGTGATTTTAGCTGTAAGACTAGCAGAACTGAATATCCTTCCCATAGTGTATGTCACACAATGCTCATATCACGTTACGTATAAAGCAGACTACGACAAAGTAACAAAGACGCAGCGCTACATTCATTTCATGTTTATTATAGCAGACGCAGATGGGATACGTAAAAAAGTTGCTGATATAAAACGTAAGCTCTGTAACAAAGCCACCTCATCAAAACCATTACACTACTTGAATCGTTGCTACTCGTATCCTCACAACACCAAAAGGTACTCACGGTATTTCAACAAGACCTCCACGTCTTGCTCCCGTACAGGCCGTAGAGGTGGAACGGCCCTACACTCTGCATCAGCACTCATCACCTGTAACAGAGATACAGAATGCCATGAGTAATGGGTATTACGCTAAACTGCAAGATGCGTAACTTTATGAGTAGCAGAGAATGTTTGTAAAACCCTCAGCACAACTTCTGATGGATATTAAAGTCAGTAAATTAAGTGATATTAGGACATAATGTAAAAAAAAAATGAGAACGCCAGCTTGCATTGATGTACTAAGGAATTATTTTAGCTACTGTTCGTAAGTCTTGAAGATAGCTTCCGTGTAGGGCATGTCGGTGGAATGGACTTATATTCGGCAGCAGTGCTTAGGACCTGGAACAGAGACACAGATGGAATGAGTGTGGGGTATTGTGCTGTATCCAAAGGGACGGTATTTTCTCAATAGTAGTCAACGTATTGTAAAACTCACATCAACATTTTTGTCACCGTTCAGTTCAGTAATTATTTTAAAAATGTATTTCAGCACGTCCCATCATTAATAAGAAGAAGATAAAGTGTGCTTGCACCGATGTGCTAAGAGAAACTTTTAAGATTATTCTGTAGATTACGTATAAAGCTCTTCGAATGAATGTTTATTAGTCATATATCTAGTTATGTCCCTACCTCCGATCAGTTTACTAAATAATATCAAGGAAATTATTTTCTAAAGTGACGCTATATATTTTTATTTCTGTGCCAGCAGAGTCTGCAAATTATGTATATGTGTCCAAGGTGTATAAAGAAGCGCAACTGGTCGCCAAAACTATGCGAAGAATCACGTGTAAATTGCGTTCGATTATTTAAATACGGTTTGCAAAACTAAACGTCTAGTACGAGGCTTCTCTTTAGTCGAATTATTGTACAAACCAGAATTACAAACAATCGAAGCACGCGTTCACCTACAAACGGTTGTATGAACTAAATTTTTCTGTTTTTCTAACCGTTATTTTGTAACATTGCCATACAACGCAATTAAAGGCAAAGAATTCTTTTAAGAATGTGACCAGCAGATGAAGAGGCCTATGGGCAGGTAGAACCTCAGACGCCGTGCTGGTGTTTCGCTGTGTTACAAATTAAATGGCGCGAACAGGAATAATATGAGATTACGTGTCATACGCTGCCATTAGCAATAATCGAAATTTATTGTCAGCTTCGTCGAACTTCTTGCGTTTTGAGTTACAAAAGTATTTCAACATCCAAACGAAGTCAAAGTTTCTAATCGAGATTTATTTAACAGCACCATTTTGTAAGGTGTATGACAAAGTTTGTGAGTTTCTAGCCAATGCTACCTGAAATGAAATTTTCTTTTCAATAAACAAAAATAGAATGGAAAGTGTGTTGATGGGAAGGTGTACGATGAACTTCAACAGAAGTAAAACGAAGATAATGGAATGTAGCCAAATTACATCAGGTGATGGTGATGGAATTAGATTAGGAAATAAGACACTTAAAATAGTAGATGAGTTGTGCTATTTGGAGAGCAAAATAATAGATGATTATCGAAGTAAAGAGGATATAAAATGTAGACTGGCAATGAAAAGGAAAGAGTTTCTGAAGATGAGAAATTCGTTAACATCGAGTATAAATTTAAGTGTCAGGAATTCCGTTATGAAAGTATTTGCATGGTGTAGCCATGTATGGAAGCGAAACATGCACGATAAACCATTTAGACACTAAGAGAATACAAGCTTTGGAAATGTGATGCTACAGAAGAATGCTGAAGATCAGACGGGTGTATCACATAACTAATGAGGAGGTACTGAATAGAGTTTGGCAGAAGAGAAATTTGTGGCACAACTTGACCAGAAGAAGAGATCGTTTGGTAGGACAAATCCTGAGGCAGCAAGAGATCACGAATTTCATACTGGAAGGAAGCATGAGGAGTAAAAGTCGTAGAGGGAGACCAAAACATGAATACACTAAGCACATTCAGAAGAATATAGGTTGCATTAGTTGCTTGTAGCTTGGAGGTGAAGAGAAGCGCACAGGATAGAGTAGCATGGAGAGCTCCATCAAGACAGTCTTTGGACGGAAGACCACAACAACTACAATAAACAAAAATTTTAACTAATTACCTTAGCATTCCGTCAAACAATTTAATATTTACCATACATCATACAGACAATTAGCATCTGCTTCCAACAATTCGTTGTTCGCTGTCTAGCTGAATATAGAAGTTGGAGGGTAGTAATGCACGCTGATGGAAATAAAATCACCTTTTACAAAAATATGTGGAAACTTTGTACCAAATCTGTGGCTTTTGTCAATATAAAGTCAGCGTAAAGAATCGTATTATGTTGAAATTTATACTGAGAAAACGAGACATTTAAGTTGAGTGTCACTGCGGACATAAATATGAATCATTATTCGTCTCACGATAATCCTCTCAAACACATCTTCAGCTGGTAAAAAAAAGAAGACAAAGACTCCTGTAAGGTGGCGAAACTTGAGTACGATATAATCGAGGCACAATAAATTATTATGTTTGCTCGGAAGACCTTTAGAGTTACTATCTTTTTACTTCGATTAACTCAATAGTAAATACGAAATTTTAGGGTGCCGGTCAGGGAGGAGACTAACTCGCACTACCTCCCATACGCACTTTCAATCCAGACCCACGACATCGATTTCGACCACAAGAAGAGAGGCTTAGTGTAGCAAGCACAATTTAGCATCATTGCATTGGTCTTGTAATCAATAACACCGCAGCCTACAACGGTGAATGTCGTTAAGTCTATAGCAACCCGTACAGAGTTTTATTGTGTGCGAAACGACGAGAACCTTTATAGTTCTGTAACTTCTAACACATGTAATTACTGCAGCTACGCACTTAATGTAATACTGCATGGATCGTGTTCCTTACTTTTCCATACCAACGCAAGTGCTGGTATCACTCCTGTTACATCACGTCTGGAACAGCAGCTGGAACACTGCTGGTTCGCTCAGCCATTGTGAACCAATTGATGAGAGGTGTTTCTGCAGCTACAAACTTAGCGATCGTCAAATGTAATCAACTGATTTATGTTCGTGTTCGTAACTGCGAATAAATCCCGTGCAATAATATTTATGTTTTCAAAAGAAAGTCCTGTTGTAATATATCGATATTAGGAAAGGCAAGGCGTCTTTATCTGAACGCAAGCATTATGTTTTCATGGTGGCTCTTTTCACAACTATTGGATAGGAGTTACAAGAGATGTATTAATCTGGTGTACTTCACACTCGGCTGTTATCTAAAGTCAGGATTCTTCGTGGTAGGTGAAGTAGAACTGCAGTGATAAAAGTTCAATGGGATGACAGGACATTCTTTCATCAATTTGGTATCAGTGACCCACGGGTTCTGGTTGCTTTTTACCGAGCAATTGCATTTCGTTTGGTTTCCTATTCCCGTTCCTGTTTGTGTCTGTATTGTAGGGAAATTATATGCGCATCATTGCAAGTATCCACTGCATGTGCAAACAAGTTTGTACCATTTATCTATCGTACTTTCTGTTGATAATAATAAGCCCGCTTGCTTCTTCGTCCTCAATCTTCTATTCAGTGGGGTTCACTTTCTACCTGGGTTTAGATTTGCGTAAGTGTCACTGTGACGCACAGCAGTGCGGGTAAGTTTACTGACGAAGAACAGGCCGACTTTCCTCTTGTGTCTGGGCTCACTGACTGCGGTGGCAGACTGTTCCTGCAGCCACAGAGAAACACATCACTGTACTCTAGCACTGTCCGAGGGTTTTTGCGCTACACTGTTCTGTTTCGAATATTTTGTTGAGTGCTTATCAAATGGTTTACTATTGTGAGGATCCTTTCAAAGAAATATACGTAAATGTGATACAAAGTTGAATAAATCATCATTACATTATTATTCTATAACGAGGGGCTGGTGACCACGAAACCCTTATACTGAAAGACTCATAAACTGCCCACAAGAACTTCAAGATTTCGGATTCAACTTGTATTCACACTGTCCCCTTAGAGAGCATCACCTGTACGAAGATTTCTTTGTAATTTTATGAGTACCTTAGTTCATGTTGTTGAGTACAGGTCCTCGCTCCAGAACTTGACTCAAACCTTAAATGTCATAATTACACAAGCGATGAAAGATACTAAAATTGGCACTGTGTGATACGAAACTAATAGATGGTAATGCGATAAATACGTTGACGTCACTGTAAACTCAGTTGGTGATTTGTGGATCTACCTTACGTATTCGCTTACTACCCCCAAACTACGTTCAGAGGTAAGTCGAATCCTTCCATGTTTCTACATTGTAAAGTTGTTGCGCTTTCCTTAGCGACATTAACATTTCTCGAAGAGGGACATACAAGTTTAGGGGCTTGGGACAAAGGTCTCTGCTACAGTTTTTAGTGTTTCAGCGCTTCATATATTTACGATCAAAACCACTAAATAAATATATAAATTTAGTGACGCAGACGGTTTTTTCCATCATGTTACAGCGGTTATGGTTTTCCCACGACATTATACTTTGTATTCGAAATAATTGTAACGAAAACGGACAACTACACGTAACGTTTGATACCCAGAATGCACGGAAAATTTTCAAATTTTTATTGATTACGTGAAATTCGCGTATGGCGAAGAAGTTACAGTGAGGAATGCAGTTTCCTAGACCCATCTGCAACAAATCTGCAACATATTTGCATAGATGTAAGGGAGATAAGAATGGTGGGAAATCTTCTAGGCAAGAATAGAAAGCAGGACAAGACGTCCATACGTCAGATACTGGCCTTTCGAAGTTTAGAAGAAAATATTAGCTCTGTCTGCGGTAATAGAGGATAGGGTTAAGATGGAAATGAGTTTCAACTGATCATGTATTATCATGACGATTATATCTAAATACGCAGTATTGCATGTAATTATTCATTAATTTTCACATAAATGAAACAAAAAAAATTCCCATAAACAACAAAGGTAATATAGTACTGTTATAAACTCAGAGTGAAATGCATCTTTTTTTATGATTTGTTCCTTGTACATAAAACAACTGTTTTGTAAAGAATTTTGACTTACTTTCATAGTCTACTTGATAGACGGTATAACTGTTAAGAAAGTTAATTCATGCAAAGTAGACAACGTACAGTCCATGTAGAACAGGTACGGACAGGAAAAACGAGAATCCGAAAGGAAAAGAGGTTGAACATTACTTTCTGTTATTTCTAGAAGGTGAATATGTTCCGCCACCTGGCTTAAGACTGTATAGCGAAAATAAAGGCATTCCGAACACAACATCCAGTAAGACAAAAATCTATTTTAGATAATCATTTTTAGAGCAAATATTTCAAATCTGTTACTTAGGTGACGATATTGAAAACGATATTGAAAATAAAATGTATAATCAAACTGTCTTTCGGTCCAGTAACGGAAAATTGACCCCTAAAGTGCAAAAAGGAATCAGTACTAAATTTTATAAACTGATGGTGATTAGTTCGTTAGATCTGTCAGGTTAGCCGAGGGCGTTAATGCCTTGCGTCCTGGACTCGGGTAGGCGCGCTAGCCCTGAATCGAACCCCCCCTCCCCCCACCGGCATATTACCGACGAGGGAAGGTGTGCCAGCCAGCCTGGATGCGGTTTTTAGGCGGTTACCCACATCCCACTAGGTGGATAACGGGCTGGTCCCCACGTTACGCCTCAAATAAACTACTCGCTGACATTTGAAAACGTTCGCACTATTTCATGGCTTACACTAGACACATAAAGGTGGGGTACACTAATTCCATCCTTGGGGGTATGGGGTGCGACAGGAAGGGTATCAGGTCACCCTCTGACATTAACATCGCCAAATATATTGTAACAACGCTGACATCTCGCTGAAGTGTGACAAAGGCCCAAACGATATGAATGATGATGGTGATTACTTCGTTACACTATGTAAATGAAACTTTGTAGAACACAAAAAGAAATAACAGAGCCGTGATTGGAAATGAAAGAACAGAATTAAATATTGTCAACATGAAAATCAAATGAATCGAGAAAAATCAACACAAATCCTCATGAGAATTCGAGATTCCACAGAAATTCGTGAAGTACAATCCGAACGGTAACAGAGTTATTGGAGGTCTTCAGAAAAGACTGAAATGATTGTTTGTTAAGTTTGGATGGCCTAGAGCCTAATTCTTCAAAGGAAGCTGATGAAATGATGAGTATCCATTGCCATAACGCATTTTTGTTTAATCGTTATTGGGTAGATGGGATGGTGAGATCGCATTCCTGACTATGGTTATAAGTTAATGTTAAGATTGTGGTCATGGGTACACAACCCATTACATTCAGACTTGATCGGATGGCCCATTTTTGGATGTACCATCTTCTTCACTATCTATAAAACTGAAGTTAAGAAATAATTTTCACGTTTCATTTATTCCTCACTCATATTTGCTGCGAAAATTGTAATATTACTGATGTTAGGCAATTGATATTTCCACCAGTGTCTGCTGATATAAACATGATCAATGATTACAAGTCAACCAAATATGCAACGGTGGTTTAATGTGTGAGATACGCAACAAAAGATAAAGGTGCACTTACCCTGTCGACGGCCTTTTTATTGGAAGAGTTCCCGTAATAAATGGTAGGAATTGATTAATCGGATGTGAATAAAGACCAACACTGCTTCTTCGTAGCTTCCTGTGTTTCAATAACAAAGTTGATGGATATTTTCTGTCACTCGGAGCAATATTTAGCCACAGTTTCGGAAATGGAGTTAAAGTTGGAAAAAAACCGATGTGATTGATTTTCAGTTGCTGCCGTGTACTGTCAGCCGACTGGCTAATACGTATGACAACGGGTTACCAACAGGAACGTACTACGCATGAGTTGCACACTCTGTTAATTCACGCAAGTTCAACTAATTATTACAGAAACGCAAAATAGATACAAAATGGAAGCTACAGTGATTAAATTCTTGCACTTCGAAATGTGTATCAACGCTAAGAGAATTTAGATAGTCATACACAACGTCTTTTACATTTCGTGTATTTACGAACTGCGTAGCACACAAACACACACAAATCGACCCGCATTTCAAGCAAAGAAATGACGGCTACACTATGTTTCAGTATCTTTGTCTTTCATAATCAGTAATATCGTTGGATATAATTTCCAAAGCCGCTGAGTCCGTAATAAAGTCGTTTTATGAAGGAGGAGCGGTGCACGCTGCAACCGAATTGTGTAGCTTCTAATTTGTGCACTTTCCATTGCTACGTATCTTACCTGAAACCGTGTGCAACATCTCACTTACCTTTCCGTACTCGTGCCACGGCACGTAGTACGGCTTGAGCTTCGCCTCGGGCACAGCTACAGGAACACTTCCGGCGCGCTGCGACATCTTGAAGAGAATGAAGGGATGCGTTTCCGCGGAAATGACCTTAGCGATCGTCAACTGTTATTCGTTGTTGCGTGTGCTTTCTATTTTGCGTAATCGATGTCACTGTTTTTGGAGGATGCATGCAGGAAGCTTCTTTTACACTGCTTGTCTCAGTTGTTTATGGGAATAGCTAACCACACCCGTCAGCAAAATGTGAGCTTCGTGCTTAATTCACATCTAACTATAATATGTGTGTCGAAAACTGAATTTAACTTTGCCGTAAATAGAGACGATCTAAAATTTTTACCACCTTCTGAGAAATTATTAGTTGTGTTCTAGCCGACGCGTTAAACAGCATGTAATATTTAATAGAACCGTGTATCTAAATGCCTTTCACTTCGATACTTATATTTAATGAAAATAGTTTCTGGATAATTGAAGCTGGTCACGGGAAAATTTTTTTGTGATAACCACGTGTTTCATCTCACTTATATGATGTTTTCCCTTTGAGAATGCTATATGTCTATATCATGACCTAGAGAGAGACGCCTCGGCTTAGGAACAGTTTAAGGTAAAACCATCAAACTTAGTTTTTGAAATGATTTTCACTCAAAGCAATTTGTGACCTAAAGAGGTGGTAAATAAATTCTATATATAATGCAAGTTCTGAGTAAAAACGTAACAATAATTCCATTTTTCGTTTCACATGGGAACTGTACCGTACTCTAAAATTCGTACTAATCATTCTACAAACGACGACCGAGAAGTGAAGGTAGTTTTAAGTACAGTTATTCCCGTTATCATTTCCAATTCGGAAATATTGAGCTGGGTTGTTGTAACGCACAACAGAATGGTTAAAGGTGGTTGTATTGTTAAAGTAAACACAGATTTTTTGACTATACAAAGGCAAATCAATGCTGTTGCCAGACAATACACTAAGTGAAAGTTTTCATAACAAATTGTGCAGTCGCCCTGCAGCAGATGAAGTGGAAATACGAATGAAATGGTAATTTTTTATGATTGGTGTTTAATTTCGCACCAAACGCGTAAAAGTTTTTATAGTTCTGAATGTGTCAAGTTATGGAAAATTGTCTTGTTTAAGTAGTAATCTTCCCACAAGTTCCGTACCAGATTAGAATCCAGAAAAGTGTTGGTAAATGTGCAGCGCCGCCCCTTGTTGATACGATTCAGTTAAATTACATGTGGACCATAGCTGTGATGACATTGTCGGCCAGTCAGTCACTTTCTGTTACTGAATGCGCAACCTGTGCCTTTATCCACATGATTAGCGACATTCATACACTACCAAGATAAGTCTTACATTCTACCAATTCATGTCTTTCACATATTTATTGTTACATCTATCGTGATTATGCAAATCTGGGTAAGAAAAACAAACTGGATTGACTCTGACTGTTTTTCATTCTGATGCCAGTTCCTTACTATACCCCGAAGCCGTTCAGGGTAACTTCTTATATGAAAGCTCTAGGATCGTCAACATTTACATTGAAGGTACCGCTAAATGTTTTGTGTTGTTATCTTCGCCAGTATCCCAATTAACTGAACCGCTATTTTCCGTAACAGCAATGCTATGACTAAAAATAAAAATAAAATAAGGAAAAAAGAATGACCATGAGGCACAGCCCTTCATAACGCCCCCATATTATGTAAGAAACGGCAGCGGGCAACAGCTTTCAACAACGAGTCATGGTCATCGTTTCGTCTGTGGTCCAAAGGCATCAGCTTCTTATGGACTATGTAATTATCTGGTAGAGAAAACATAATTTTGAAACAAAACTGTGGTTTTTAGGCTTTTTACGACTGTCATTAATTATTGCTAATTTGTTTAATAATTTGAAACCAATCAGTCTGCAAGTTCCAGGCAATCATAGAGAGTGGGATAATGGGTAGTGGGAGCTCCAGCGTTGTGCGCGTAATGGGGCCCCATAGGTACTTGGCTTACAATATGGGAAAGAAAACCAATGTGCACTCCGTGTGCAAACCGACTGGACTCATTCCAGGTGCGGAAATGGTCCTCCCGGATGCCATGAAGAGCACAGGATGCAGCCAACTGCAGGTGGTTGCTCAGATCCGTACCAATGATGTGTGTCACTTGGGATCAGGAGAGATTCTCTCTGGTTTCGAGCGGCTGTTTGGCGTGGACTGGGTGTTTTTTTTTTTAGGTTAGAGGGTCTCAAAAACCACAAGAAGGGCTTCAGTCACAAAGAGTGCAGGCCGAACACAGGAAGAACGTAAATACTGGAACCGTTGGTATAACAGTTGTAAATTTTCGGAGCTGTGTTGGGAAAATACCAGAGCTCCAAGCACTAATAGAAAGCACTGATACTCAAATCTTTAAAGGCACTGAAAGCTTTGCTAAAGTCGGATATAAGCTCAGCCGAAATGTTTCCGAAGAACCTAACGGTGTTCCGAAAGGATGGGCTAAACACGGTTGACGGTGGCGTGTTTGTTCCTGTTAGAAGTAGTTTAACCTGTCGCGAAACTGAAGCAGATACTTCCTGTAAGTTAGTATGGGCAGAGGTCGTTGTTGGCAACCGGAATAAAATAATAATAGGATCCTTTACCTACCTACCATTTTCGATGATACAGTTGCTAAAAGGCTCAAAGAAAAGTTGAGTTTGATTTCAAACACGTACCCTACTCATACGGTAACAGTTGGTGGTGACTTTAATTTACCCGCGATATGTTGTCTAAATTCCGAAGGTGTGCATAAAATTGCATCGGAAATTGTGCCAAACGCATTCTCTGAAAATTATTTCGAGCAGTTAGTGCATGAGCCCACGCGAATAGTAAACGTTTGTGCAAGCATATTTGACCTCTTAGCAACAAATACTTCTGAGTTAATAACGAGCATCAAATCCGATACAGGGATTTGACACTGAGTTACTACACCAGCCTTCTGAAAAGCCTTCACAAAAGAAGACGAAGTAAATATTCCATAATTCGAATCGAGAACAGCTGCCAACATTAGTAACGTATAAGTAAATATCCTCGGAGTAGTGAAGCAACTCAAATCACTTAATAAAAGCAAGAATTCTCGTCCAAACAGCATACCAATTAGATTCCTCTCGGAGTATGCTGATGCATTAGCTCCATACTTCACAATCATATATAACCATTCGCTCGACGGAAGATCCGTACCCAAAGACTGGAAAGTTCAGAACACATCAATATTCAAGAAAGGTAGTAGCAGTAATCCACTAAATTACAGGCCTATGTCGTTAACGTCGATATAAACCAGGATTTTGGAACATATAGTGTGTTCAAACATTATGAATTACCTCGAAGAAAACAGTCTATTGACACACAGTCAGTATGGGTTTAGAAAACATCGTTCCTGTGAAATCCATCTAGCTCTTTATTCAATTGAAGTGTTGAGTGCTATTGAAAAGGGATTTCAGATCGATTCCGTATTTCTGGATTTCCGGAATACTTTTGACACTGTAACATACAAGCGGCTTGTAGCGAAATTGTGTGCTTATGGAATATCGTCTGTTATGTGACTAGATTTGTGATTTCCTGCCAGAGAGGTCACAGTTCGTAGTAACTGACAGAAATTCACCGAGTAAAACAGAAATGATTTGTGGCGATCACGAAGGTAGTGTTATAGACCCTTAGCTGTTCCTTATCTATATAAAGGATTTGGGAGACAATCTGAGGAGAAGTCTTAGGTTTTTTTTACAGAGGACGGCAAATAAAATTGTCAGAAGTTCAAAACATATTGCAAAACATTTTTTGAAAAGGTATCGGAATGGTGCACAAATTCTAATCTAAAAGCCGCAAATTCAACTAAATACCTCGGTATTTCAATTGCGAACAACATAAATTGGAAGGAACACATAGAAAATGTTTTGGGGAAGGCTTACCAAAGATTACGTTTTATTGGCAGGACACCTGTAAAATGTAACAGATCTACTAAGGAGACTGTCTACACTACGCACGTCCGGCCTCTTTTAGAATACTGCTGCGCGGTGTGGGATCATTACCCTATAGGACTGACGGAGTACATCGAAAAAGTTCAAAGAAGGGCAGCACATTTTGTATTATCGCGAAATATGAGAGAGAGTCTCACAGAAATGATACGGGATTTGTCATTGACATCACTAAAAGAAAGGCGTTTTCCGTTGCGGCGGAAACTTCTCACGGAATTCCAATCACCAACTTTCTCCTTCGAATGCGAATATATTCTGTTGACACCGAACTACATAGGGAGAAACGATCGCCATGATAAAATAAGGGAAATCAGAGCTCGTACGGAAGGATATAGGTGTTCTTTCTTTCCCCGCGCTATACGAGGTTGGAATAATAGAAAATTGTGAAGGTGGTTCTATGAAACCTCTGCCAGACACTTAAATGTGATTTGCAGAGTATCCATGTAGATGTAGATATAGGATAATGGTGTGAATGGGAAGAAAGATATTAAATGGTTATTATTATGCCTATTCACGAAGTACACGTGATCCTGAGAACTGTGATTGTACAGAAAAAGTAAATTATAGTCTCTAAGATATTTTCTAATGTACAACAAGCCAGGTTATGGAACTGGGAAAACAAGAAATACATTTCGAAAATTCTGCTACTTAACTCTCCGTTAGAGAGGTGGGTACTATAAGACCAACAGAAAGAAGGGCTGCGGTATGCATTACATCGTTGGAAGTGTGTGAGTGCTCAGATGTAAGGAGTTTATATAGTTTGAAACGGAAATGAGGGAAAGAAAACAGACGGGCCAAAGTGCATGGTAAAATGGTTATCACAATAATAGCTTCGAAGTATACAATCATACTTGAGATCCATGTAAACCAGTTCAGAGTTGCATTAATTAAACGCTAGTGACGATTCGGCATAGCAGTCTATTCCACAATTAAAATTTCATCGATATAAGGGAGAACATGACACAGGAAAATTAATACAAGTTGACGTTTTCCCTCTTTCATTCCAAGCATTAATCCCGACTTGCGGGATCTGCTGTTTTGCTACATCTCCTCCATTTCTCCCTGTCGCTGACATCTTCTGGTCTTAAGTCAACAACGTGCGTGGTGCGTGTCTCCCCTGACGTTGTCAGTCCATCTCTTTGCCGGTCTTCCTCGTAGTCTTGTTCCTCCTGGGAGAACAGTGACGTTAGCATTTTCCAGTCGTATGTTAATCAGCTGAGAGTAGAATTACTCAGTTACTGAAAAGAATACTTTAGTAGTAGCAACGGCTATGAAAAATTTTAGGTATATGTCCTATGGGAGAAAGATTGGATTTTATTGTGTACATAGACTACTGATATTTTTAAGGACGAGGAAGCTTTTGCACAGTCGTTTTTAGCTATGGTTGCTTTTTCATCATGAGAATGGTTCAGAAATACTGTTAAAAGACAATTGTGCTTGAGATGAACTATCTCGCCTGTCTGTGGAATGCAAAGCGAATGGAGTTCTGACCTGGGGAAGTTCAGTTTCCAAAGTTCGTCATTTAGAACATGAGAAAGAATTAGAGCCATTAATGAAAAATCTTAATTGAGAACAAAAGAAGGATAAGAATCTTACAAAAATCAAGGAAGTGTGACAAGTAGGGAAATCATGAAAGGGGAGTGGATTTGCTGTATTGACGTTTTATTCTTTAGCAACTTACCACAACCTTTTAGAGGAAGAGCTGCAGTACCTACTTAAATTGAATCAGAGTTTATGGGTATTTTGGTATAAAATAGTGTATTGCACACTTACATAACTATTCTTTTGCATGCAAAGGGTAATAGTAGGATAGCTAGGAAGGAGCAGAAAACTTGTGAGGTGTGCCAATAAACCAAGATTAAAAACCAGAAAGAGTGCAGCCTGTTGCAGTACTGCCCAAGGGTTTGTGTGAGATATTTCAGCAGTTGATATTCCAGGATTATTGTCAAGAGAGGTTGGTGCATAGATTTTTGCTGTGCATGTATTGGATGTTTAGTCTAAATTTAAGAAATTGTGTCAAGTGAAGAACAGATACACAGTCCTACATTTCTCCGAATAAACATGAGTCGACCATTAGCCGTCCCTGGTACAGATCTTATGTACATTTTTCGTTCCATGTTACCTCGCAATATTACGCCTCGATATTTAATCTACGTGATTGTGACTATCAACCCACCAATAATACTGTATTTGAAGATTACAGGATTGTTATTCCTGCTCATCTGCCTTAACTTACATTTTCTGTGTATAGATCAAGCTGCCAGTCATGACATCAAATAACATGTCTGTCCAAGTCATCCAGACCTCCGTCAGTCGCTCCACCACGGTGTTCCCCTGGACCAGAGCGTCCTCTGCAGACAGCGGCAGACCGCTGCCCACCCTGATCCTCACAAGCAGTAGCGGCTTCCCTGGTCCAGCTAGCACGGTCTCTTGTCCCTCTTCCACTAGCCACACTGTGACGGATCCACATGCCAGTAACACGGCAATAAATGGCTCTTCATCTCCGCAGTTTCAACAGTTTCAATTCAGATACAAATGCTATTATTCGTGTAAAGTGAGGCACCGCATCTCCTGCAGTGCAAAGCATTTGACGGTGAGATCAGCTGTCTAATGACCCTGGTTGTTTACGTAAGAGAATATCCACCGGTGGGACCCGTGTACTCTTTCAGTCCACTGAGTGCATCCAACAGAGTTCTGCAAGTACTACACAGATGTGTGTTCGTCGTGCTAGCTCTGAGGTACCTAATCCTTTTGCAAAAGCATCCAAGTACGACCTTGGGCTGCGTTTTGCAGTTAAGTTTCTGATGGTAGTTTGAACTGATCCTTCACAAAGATTCAATGTTCCCGCCACAGGTTATATTACAAAAACGTAATCGGCACGCAAACGCGTCTTACACCTCCTATCTTGTCAGGACTCAGGGCATTCCTCGTGGTTGCTACAGGGTGTCACAGTAAGCCCAAAATTATTCGCAGGAGAGGCGCAGAGACAGAGACTTTCTCACATCTTTACGCAAACAGAAAATAATACCGTGAGAACACAGTGTTCTGTAAGCCAAAATTGCAGTTCGACATAGGCAGTCGAAGTGTTGCTGGGTAGATCATTGGTAAAGCTATTTTCTTGTCGACACAACAAGCAGTGGTGAACTTCTTTTCTGGTAAAGATATATTATCGAAAAATGGTTCTGCAATAAAGCTCATATTAGTCCAACGCGCATTTAGCGACAAGAACTCAAATCTTTGTCTTGACCCTAATCTATACCAAGTATAGAATGGGGGTGAGGGGGGGGGGGGGGAGTTGGCGACGGGCACTTTATGCCCACCATTTGGAAATATTGTTATCTAGTCATTTACACTACATCTTAAAATTCTGAAAAAATGTTTACTGTTTTTAACGAACTATTCTCCCAGATTCTATATTTTAATTCTTCAGTTAAAGTTAACCCAAAAAAATTTAAGCCTTAAGTGTAGAAGTTACTTCCCTGATCAGTTTCGTATTCAGTATTTCTAGGTTCAGGACATCACTTACATATCAACATCTCTTTAACTAGTAAGTTGCCAGTAAAATTCAAATTTACACTTTTAAATATTTTTTCCCTTGGACGTAAAGTACTCTGACGTCAATTTGGTATTACACATTACTCTGGGTGTGTTGTTGTTGGTAAGAGTATGCTAAGGGACATTCTCACCTTACGGTCTCTACATACACTTCATTATGTTTTCAAAAACTATGTTGTTGATGCAAGACAAAAATAAATGACGAATTTTATATTTTTTCATTCTGTTATAGTATGGGCGTAAGTACCACCCTTGACAATGAGCGCTATGAAAGTGCATTGTTATTAAGAAAGTTAAGTTTCTCAATAAATGAGTGTTGTCATTTGATCGGCAGCCAGTAGAAAGTGAGAGTTATGCTCATGTAGTTATACTCTATCATACATTTTTAGTCATGATTCTGTGCCCATGTTATAGAATATAGACCATTCTTTGATTTAAATATCGAGGAAGACACTCCTAGCAGTGTCGAAACCCGGTTAAATTCGTTAAAAATAGCGACCGAGGGCTGTGTTTCTTTCAATTGTAACTATTCACGATCTCTGAACGTGCAGCCATGTACAAAATTCTATGAGAAAAAAGTCAACTATTCTCTGTTAAACACTGCATAAACTATTTATTAAGGACATTTTTCGCATAAAAACTGCGTTTATCGAGCCCACACTAGGAAAACTGATACTTTCTGAAGTGATTACAGCAGGACCATGGGCATCCGCAGATGGTGCCTTAGGGAGAGGGGGAATTGGTCCTTGCCCCCCCTCCCCAATTCCAGGAATGTGGAGTACTGAGTGTTTCTTGGTTACAGAATTCTCATACACTTCAGGAAGTGATTTCCCGTGACAATGCTAAACCTCTCCTTCAAGTAGTAGCGTTACGTCGCTGCTACCATGGTAATAGCAACAGCTGTATTACACGACCAATTTAGTATCCTACCTCCCTCCCCCCACCCCCTCACAACCCAGATAAATTTTTCCAGCAGACACCCATGCGGAGACCACAATTGGTGTTTTCACATCCTTCTTCAACAAGTGAACACATGCCTATAAAAAACTCTCACGCTAATATGGCCCAGTCATTGGTTCCTCGTTGGACATTAAAAACGAAATAATCATATGTATGAAGACAATCTAGACCATGAAAAGCAGAATGGAATTTCGCACCGAATTATTTCATTTATAGGGGGTATGCAGAGAACCGTCTTGTTAGTTCACTGTCATACAGGGTGCTCTAAAATTCCCCTTACAAACTACTAGGACCTGTAGTAGATAATAATTTGAAGTGGAACCAATGCCCGGAAAAGGGTTAAACAGTTTTTGTGCTTTTCAAAGAAGGGTTAGCATTCTGATCCAATACAAGTAAAGTTCAATGTGGCGACCACCAAACTCGGTGAATATCTGCATCTACATGGATACTCTGCAAATCATACTTAAGTGCCTGGTAGAGGCTTCGTCGAACCATTTCCACAAAAATTCTCTATTATCCCACTCTCGAACGCAGCATGTCATTCTCAATGGAGAGAAGTCTTCCGAAGTAAGAGTGATTTCAGTTGCGCCGCAGGGGAGTGTCAGGAGCGTTCCTATTCACAATATACATAAATGACCTGGTGGATGACATCGGAAGTTCACTGAGGCTTTTTGCAGATGATGCTGTGGTGTATCGAGAGGTTGCAACAATGCACTGAAATGCAGGAGGATCTGCAGCGAATCGACGCATGGTGCACGGAATGGCAATTGAATCTCAATGTAGACAAGTGTAATGTGCTGCTAATACATAGAAAGATAGATCCCTTATCATTTAGCTACAAAATAGTAGGTCAGCAACTGGAAGCAGTTAATTCCATAAATTATCTGGGAAGGAATGATTTAAAATGGAATGATCATATAAAATTGATCGTCGGTAAAGCAGATGGCAGATTGAGATTCATTGGAAGAATCCTAAGGAAATGCAATCCGAAAACAAAGGAAGTAGGTTACAGTACGCTTGTTCGCCCACTGCTTGAATACTGCTCAGCAGTGTGGGATCCTCACCAGACAGGGTTGATAGAAGAGATAGAGAAGATCCAACGGAGAGCAGCGCGCTTCGTTACAGGATCATTTAGTAATCGCGAAAGGATTACGGACATGATAGATAAACTCCAGTGGAAGACTCTGCAGGAGAGATGCTCAGTAGCTCGGTACGGGCTTTTGTTAAAGTTTCGAGAGCATACCTTCACCGAAGAGTCAAGCAGTATATGGCTTCCTCCTACGTGTATCTCGCGAAGAGACCATGAGAATAAAATCAGAGAGATTAGAGCCCACACAGAAGCATACCGTCAATCCTTCTTTCCAAGAACAATACGAGACTGGAATAGAAGGGAGAACCGATAGAGGTACTCAGGGTACCCTCCGCCACACACCTTCAGGTGGCTTGCGGAGTATGGATGTAGATGTAGATGTAGTACAGAGCATTGTAAAAAACGAAAAACTGTATATTTCCGTGAGGGCTCTGATTTCCCTTGTTTTATTTCGATGATCGTTTCTCCCTGTGTAGTTCAGCGTCGATAAAATATTTTCGCATTCGGAGGAGGAAGTTAGTGATTGATATTTCGTGAGAAGATCCCGCCGCAACGAGAAACGTCTTTGTTTTAATTATGTTCACCGCAAATCTTCTATCATGTTCGTGACACTCTCGCTCCTAATTCTCGATCATACAAAATGTGCTGCCATTCTTTGAACTTTCTCGATGTACTCCGTTAATGCTATATGAAATGAATCCCACACCGTACTCAAAAGACGGTGGACAAGCGTAATGTAGGCAGTCTCTCCTACAGATCTTGCATCTTCTAAGTATTCTGCCAATAAATAGCAGTGTCTGGTTCGTCTTCCCCACAACATTTTGTGTGTTTTATTCCCAGTTTAAGTTTCTCGTAGCTGTAATTTACGCATGTGGATGGTATCACACTTGTTGTTATTTAGAGTCAATTGTCAATTTTAGCACCATGCAGATATCTATTCTAAATCGCTTTACAGTTTGTTTTGATCTTCTGAAAACTTTATTAGACGATAAACCACAACACCATCTGCAGACAACCTAAGACGGTTGCTGAGATTGTTTCCTAAATCGCTTTCCCACTGAAGAGCCAAACAAACTGCTACATCTGCCTAATATCGTATAGGGCCCGCACGCAGGAGTGCCGCAACGCGATGTGGCATGGACTCGACTAATGTCTGACGTAGTGCTAGAGGGAATTGACACCATGAATCCTGCATGACAGTCCATAAATATGTAAGAGTACCAAGGGGTGGGGAGTAGCACGTTGCAAGGCATCCCAGATATGCTCCCGCGTTGCAAGGCATCCCAGATATGCTCCATAATGTTCATGTCTGGGGAGTTTGGTGGCCGCGGAAGTGTTTAAACTCAGAAGAGCGTTCCTGTAGCCACTCTGTAGCAATTATGGACGTGTGCGGTGTCACATGGCCCTGCTGGAATTCCAAAAGTCCGTCGGTATGCACAATGGACATGAATGGATGCAGGCAATCAGACAAGATGCTTACGTACGTGCCAGAAGTGAGAGTGGTATCTAGACGTATCAGAGGTCCCACATCACTGCACACGCCCTACACCATCACACCGGCTCGAATAGTCCCCTGCTGACACCCAGGGTCCATGGATTCAAGAGGTTGTCTCCATACCCGCAAACCTCCACCCGCTCGATACAATTTGAAAGGAGACTCGTCCGACCAGGCAATATGTTTCCGGTCACCAACAGTCAAATATGACGGGCCCAGGCAAGGCGTAAAGGTTTGTGTCGTGCAGTCATCTACGGTACGTGAGTGGGCCTTCAGCTCCGAAAGTCAATATTGATGATATTTGATTGAATGGTTTTCACGCTGGCACTTGTTGATGACGCAGCATTGAAATCTGCAGCACTTTTGTGACGTTGAACGATTCTCATAAGTCGTCGTTGGTCCGTTATTTCAGGACACTTTTCCTCGTCATATCAGATGATATTTAACGTAGTTATTAGTTTCTTCGGTGGGGTGAATAAGTGATTCCAGTATGCGCCACAATGAGCATTCACACGGTCCGCTTTAGCGACAGGTGTGGCTGTGACGCATACGGCAGGCAACGTGTTGGCAGCCGCGAGTAGTATGTACTACACTGCTGCCAAAACAGCTTGCCATAACCTAACAAAACTTACTGCAAAAATCTGCAGTCGCATAACAGCTGCGACACTACACACTGACAGAAATGTGCGACTGCTGGGACGACTGCGTTGTCATAGGTTGAAGCATCCTGTTTCCTGAAGTGTTGCAACAAGACAAGAAAACATCCGTCGGGAAGGTGGGTCCTTGTCAGCATATTGTTCTCTGTACAGTTCTGCTGCCTGCGTAGCATTTCGCCTACCTTCAACAACAACAACAACAATAAAAGAAACGTTATGTCGATGCAGTTTGCAGGAAGAACAGCCATTACTGTGTGGCTACTCTACACAACAATATTTAAAAGGACTACTGTACTAAATGCACCCGTACATAAGAAACAGTATTAAAATTACTGTTCTGTTAACTTACATTCCTCATACGCGAGTAGCATTTCTACCTTCTCTTCGTTGTTGTGCATTCTACTCACATAACTCCTCAACTGACGATAGTTGATGGAATGAGCATTCTAGTTATGTTTACATTTGTCCTCTGTCAACGTCAGCACGTGGATGTGTTCCATTGACCCGATTACCTGCACTAAGCGCTGAGAGCGTGAACGTCATTGTTGTGTTACGTAATTAGTAACATTGTTTTTCAGTGAATGGTACACTGTGATAAGTTTTTGAATACGTCTTTAGGAGAGGAAATGAATATAACATACAGAGTCCCATTTCAAAAAAGTCATACTGCTGTTCACATCTTTGTAAAAAACAAAGCTACAACGAAGGCAATCATGCTGACTTATATCCCCCTGATACCTAAAGAACATTTGGTTGAAATGTTGTGTAATTTGCATCTGGACAAACATTTATTTAGTGTAGTTAAGATAAATGGGACACCCTGTATATTATTTTGTTGTATGATTACATTACGGCATATTCTGTGTCTTCTTGTAGTGTTTAGCTGTTTGCAAGCATAACTGATTAAGTGTTACTCTGTATAGAAATTTAAGAGTTGTATTTCTTAATTAAGTGTGGGAGCGGTTCATTGTGATCAAGAATCTGAAACCTTTTCATGTTTTCCATTTTAATGAAAGTCCTACATGTTTGTTAATCAGAGTTTTGTAAATTAAGTACTGTCCTTCTGAGCAAAAAGTGGTGATACTGAGAAAATTTTCTTACCTGTATAGAATAGTTGACAATCTTGTGTGTGATATATTGGAGCTGTTTCCAGGGGTTATTATTTCTGATATTGGAATTTTATTTTTTTTAATGTGTTTGCATTCTTCACAGACAAGTGATAAGCTTTTGAGGATAAATTCTAATGAAAAGAGGTTGTTGAATAGTGTACTTCCAGATGTTTTGCTGAGATATTTGATTTTTTTGGTTTCTTTACAACTGCTGATGCTACTAGGTGGTTCTTTCACTGTGTTAGTTAGTCATTAAAAATACATCATCTGATACACATGTCTATTTTTGCCTATACTGCTTGTGATTTCGAGAAACTAGGTGGTTCTTTCACTGTGTTAGTTAGTCATTAAAAATACATCATCTGATACACATGTCTATTTTTGCCTGTACTGCTTGTGATTTCGAGAAACTGGGTTTGCTGATATGATTATTGCAGTGTTAGGAGTGTACTGAAATATATCCTTGCTTTCTTTTAATGTTCAGTTGGAATGACAGATCTTGATGAATTATGGTGTAAAATGAACTAGTACCTTCATTGTGTGTTTAATTGTGGGTTAAGGACTCTGTGTTTCATGCTGAGATATTTTTATTTGCTTGATTACGCTAAAAAGATACTTGCAGATGTTTAATAAAGTAATAACACTTTGGACAGGAAACAGTTTCAGATATTTTCAGGATATGCAATAACAATGATTTGTGGACCTGTGCATTTTATTATGGAGAATTTCTTCCTGGTTAATACTGTTGACAATGGTTGTGTGCCTGAACTGTGGCCTGTTCAGTCATTTACCTTATGGTTTATTCTTGTTTTAAGACTTTTGTGTATATTATTGATTTTTATTATTACACTTTTTTGTCACTATTAGATATTTTCATAGCTTACTGCTATGGCAGAATAGTGGTCTCCTGAGTAATGAATACTATATTTTATGTTATGTGTTAAAAGACCAGTGTCTGTCTTTCTGTAGACTACAGGTCCATATTTGATTTATATTTTTGTAGATGGGTGCTGCACCTGGAGATGAGCAGCTGTGTTAAGATGCTTAATAATTGTGTAACATCAGAGTACAATGGAAGTAACTGTCTGCTGTTTACTCATGGAACACATGCTATTAATGTGTGCGCATTTTCCGGTTCATATTGCAAGGCTTGGTGTCACCATATTCAAGGTATTTTCAGTAATTTAGTGATTGTTTTATGTGTTGAGATCTTATGTACATGTTTTTTTTAACATGGGTGACTTTGGAAACATGTACAGAACTGGGTATCCATTAATCCAGGTAATACAAGGAAATGTAAACTCATCATATTATAATTTAACAAGCTTCCTTCAATATTTTCTGATGTACCTGCATAAGGTTTCCTTTTGTTGAAAAATTCCCTGTGTTGTGGCTTTTTGTACCTTGTGCTATATGCATATGTGCTGTGTGTCTCATGGCAGCTTAACTATACTGTAAAAGCAATTACATACATTTCACTGAAAAGCCTCTGACAGTTATTCATGATCCCTTTACAATATTTTCAAATTCCAATGTCTTTATGGCCAAGCTGCATTTTGCAGTCAGTATCAAGCTTTTCCACACAGTGTGCGTATTGCCTTTGGCAAAGATAGTAATTTTCCTGAGTTATCACTGTGATAAACATTATATATTTCAGTCATCAATATGCATAATCTTTTCTCTGCATGTTTTTGCAGAACTGAAGGTCAGTCAACTGCTGTACCTACTAAGGGAGTTCATCACTTAATATAAAACATGACTGCTTTACCCTTTGCATTTTCAGATTTCAGAATAGAAAGGTTATACTGACAGATGGGGCCAAGCATGCCGAATGCAAGCAACTTGGCTGCAAGCTCAATTGCTTACACATTATTCATGTGAATTTGTGTGTTTATCACACATTAATAGGATCACATAATTCACTTATCTATTTCTGTCCATTATTAGTACATTGTACAAAGTTGCTTTTGCGTTTTTCTTATACTTCCTTAAAACAGTTTTCAGATTCATAGGTCTAAACATATGAGAGGGCATTTCAGTTTATGGAATTTTCAGAGTGCACATTTTCATGTAATCCTAATTCAAAAATGAACAAAAGTCTTGCAACATTTATTTGCAGAAAATTCAACAGGCATCTGATGGTGTTTATATAGTATTTTCACAGTGTATTTCCATGAACTTGGGATGAAAATCAAAAGAACAGAGGCTATATGATAGATAATGCAACATTGTGGGCAACAGAAACAGTCAACATGTGCCAGCACATTACTGTCGAAATAGTTGTCATGGAGAGGTTTCAGAAGTTTATCAGTCGATTACCATACTGTGTAAGACAATGAATACTGCACAGATATTTCACAAAGTGTATAAACAAAGCTAAGTAGTGGGATCAGGACAGGTTACAAGTAAACAGTTTAAGGATTTTGAAGGAAAAACTTCCACTTCACATTAGATAAAAATTATTGACGCTACTAGACAACGATTTTGAGAATTTCTTGGTAGTACATGGTAGCACTGTCATGTTATCTTCTGTCATTCCATGTTACCCCAAACTTATGTACTATCCATCTCTTTGATCATGTTATATCATGAAAAGAGCAGAAGTACAAGATCTGCAAAATCAGTTGGGAGAGGAGTGCAACATTAGAATGGTAGAGGAAGCACGAGAAAAATGAATAACTGCACACATCACAACTGGGAAAACAGCACTGAATCAGGTAAAAGGTATGGGAAGGGGAAGTAAATAGTGATACGTATATTGTACTCTATCAGTGGAAATCAGATTGGAGAAGAGATAAAAAATAAAGCAACAAAATGCATCATACATAAAGCTCGGGAGGGGGGGGGGGAAGGGAATCAGTGTTTAATATCCCATCAACAATGGGGTCATTAGAGATGGAGCACAAGATCGGATTAGGGAAGGATGAGGGAACAAATCAGATGTGCCCTTTCAAAGGAACCGTCCCAGCATTTTCCCAAAGTGATTTATGCAAAAAGCGATGCAATCAGCAATCAATCAGTGTGAATATAACTGGAATAATGGTCAGACTGATTGTGGACACAGGTGCTGACCTCAGTTTAGTTTCTGCAGATTTATTTTGCAGGCTAAATTAAAACAAGAAAGTGTTAACATTGACTGCCAGTGGCATACAAAGGATAGGAGCTGTTGGATACAGAATCTAGTCTATTAAGCTGCAAGGTTATTTATTGGCATTTAGTGTAGAGTTGAATGGATGAACAGTGGAACATTCGATTTTAGAGGTTGGAGACTTGTTAGTAGACTTCATTTTAGGAATTGATTTTTTGTTTTGTTTTTTGGGAAAGAAGCATGCAAAGAGCGACTCCTGTGCTAGAAAGTTAATGATGTGTTTCGAAAGAAGATTCTGTGATCGAATAAAAATGCAAGCAGAAACCACTGACAACAATCAGTACAGAAGCATATGCAGTAGGATGGGCTAAAATGAATGTAATGGAAGCAACTGAAGACCAAGTACATGAATCACATGGACTAATTACTCAATATTGATTTAATTTTGATGTAAAACTCTGTGAGCCTTTTCGTCTTCCCAAATGCCCTATATCTTTGATCAAATAATCACTAAGAAACAGATTTATACAATTGTTAAAGTGGCAAGTCATTCAAAGTTTAATGAACCGTATTGTAGTCCATTTTTAATTCAGGAGGAGGAATAGGATTAGTTTTGTATGAACAATAATTAGTAATGTTTTGGTACCAGTAATGGCATGCCTAAATAACTTGGAAGAAAATTTTCAGAGATTCCATGGAGTACAGTACTTGTCAGTTATAGACTTATGATGTTTATTGGCAATTGCCTTTGACAAAATAATTACTGAAGAATGCAGCACTCACATTTGCTGGAAGAAGATACCAATTTATTTTAAATTCTGTCATTTGGACTGAATGTAAGAGTGGTTGTATTAATTTCAATCTTCGAAAAATTATTGGAATAGCAATCGTTAGATTGAGCACATATTGATGACTTTTTAAAAGCTACCTTAACATGCAGGAACATCTGGAACTGATTGATAAAAGAGCCACTGCAAGCATATCCAAGAGTTGGAGTAACAGTAAATCTTAAGAAGTCAAAATGTGGCACAAAGGAGATTAAATTACTTGGTCATATCATGTCACTGGAAGGAATAAGTAGGATTACAGCAGTATGAAATTTTCCTATGCCACATAACAACAAAAATAAAAGCCATTCAAAAGATTGTGTAGTTTTTAGTGAAAGTTTGTTCCAAAGCAGGTACTGAATAATAAAGCTTCAACCATCAATTAAAGAAACATACAATGTTGGCATGCACAGCATAAAGACAGTCATCTTTTGATTAAATTAACCATGAACTGTGTACAGGCAAGATCTTATATGACGCATATTTAAGCCTTGATTATGATTTAACAACTGATGCATTATGTTTTGGGCTGTTTCAATTTCAAACTAGAAATGGGGAACCAAACATTTACACCATAGGATTTACAAGATGAGTCTTAACAGATTGTGAGAAGTCATATCCCACCACTGAACTTGAAACTTTAGCCATAGTATGGGCTTTCAGGAGATTTCATTTTTATTTAGCTAGTCATTGTGCTGAAATATGAAGTCACCATAAATTACTAAGATCTGTGCTGACTTGTAAACTAGTGCACGCATGGTTAGCACACTGTACATTATGCATACAGAACTACATTTTTGACATTATTTATGTTAAAACAGGAGAAAGTAAGAGATGCATTATCACATTTACTGGAAGGATTAGAACACTAATCTTTGTGTAAGGAAGTGATTGAAGACTTAGAAGCTGTCCCAGTGAAAGTCAAAACATATTGCACATACTTTTGAGATGAGGCATGAGTCAGACCCAACAGGTAGATTGCTAGTAAAAGAAGCTCTGAAAACCAACCCAAACAGCAGGCTTCCCATCCACTATATTCTCAACTGAGAAGTATTATTTTACAGGAGAAGGCCTGATGTGGAACTGTAGTTAGTTTTCTTTCTTTAGGAAACTGAAAACAAATTAATTTGGTATAAACACTACATGTGGGGACTCTTTGGTGTTATGAAATGTGCTAATAAGCTAAATAAGTACAAGTACTTTCAAACATGAGAAGAAAAGTAAAGATTGTTTTGAGATCTTGTTTAGTACATCAAAAACCAAAAGCAAGTAATAAATGTAGATAAGGAGAGTTACATCTGATAATTGCCATTCAGCAATTAAAAATAGTAAGTGTGAACATCTCTGATTTTCTGCCAAAAGGATAAGGAGATGTGAAATACCTTGTTGGCTTGTAGTGATAAAGAATGTAATCAGTGTAGACATTTTTAAGAGAAATTGTGGTGATTACTATGTCTAGGTTGGAAAGTGAATCACAGTATTATCTAATGACAGAAGTCAGTATATTTGAGACCAGTGGTGCAAGATTATGGGAGTAAGCGAATGCTTACATAAAATTCCAATCAGAAACCTACCCAAAAGTATGTGTTTTCCTTATTCTTATTTTTTTAAAACTGAACCGATTTATTGGTAGGTTCTTATGGGACCAAACTGCTGAGGTCATCGGTCCCTAAGCTTACACTTTAATTACTCATACTTAAACTAACTTACGATATGGCCAACACACTTCCATCTTAGGGAGGACTCAATGCTCCGACAGGGGAAGCCGTGCAAACTATGACCATGTGGCTACACTGTGCAGCAAACCGATTTATAAGACCATATTACTCCAAAAGACAAGGAAGATGGTTTGACTATATAATACAGTTTTAGTAGTAAGTGAAGAGGCACTCTCCTCTATGGATGTTACATATATAATGTGATAAATAAACATAAAAGCGGAATGTTGCTGTAATTAATGTAAGTGTTTCAGTAATGTGTTAAGGGAACATTGTATGTGAAATTCATTGAAATTTGACATTTTCTGTTTTCTACTCCATAATGTACTTAAGACTTTCCTGCACATTTTGGTATATAATACATTAAAATCAGACAAGTGAGAGATCTTCAGATAATATTTTGAATGTTGACATGTGAGTGTCAAATTTCGCAGCTACACATACACTGGCACATTTGAGCAGTCTAGAAGGCTGTGAATTGCTTTGCTTTGTGCTTACTGCTACATCTCCGAAGTTGGCATTACAAATAAACAAATCAGTCCTTTGTTTATGATACTAGTTTTCGTTAAAATAAGTGTGATTATTGGCTACTTCTGTAGTAAGCTAACTTACAGGAATATTATGGGAAGGCTAGTAGAGATACAGGTGACAATTGAGAGCGGAAGAAAAGAGCCATGTGGAGCACTTTCTTTCATTGAATATCAATCAATGAAAAGCCATTTCATGCTTTGTGTCCACATACACCGAACACTTGGAGTAAATATAGCAAGCGTTCTCTTCCATTGTCAGTAATGGAGGCAATCAAACCTATTTATAGAGATTTGGCAAATCCTGAGCTTCTAAAGAAGTTTTTACATGGGATGACCCACAATGTGATTGAGTCCTTCAGTAATGTTGTGTGGTGCTGTGTGCCTACAAATTTATTTGATGGCCTTATTACTATAAAGTTAACAGTATCTGATGCTGTTATAACTTTTAATGGTGGGAACTATGGAAGACTTAATGTTCTGGAGAAGTTAGGGGTAAGATATGAACAGAACACAGCTAAATGACTATAGGAACTGGATGAGCATCGCGTATGTGAAGCGCAGAGTCAGCTGCTCAGCAAATGACAAAAAAAAAAAGCAAGAAAGAAAAGGAGGAGGCAAGTACTGGGCTGTTTTGACACTAAAGGAGACACAACTATGGGCCAGGACAATTCTAGTGCATAAAAGACGCAGAGATGTAAGTCTGTACAAGAATTTGTAATAAAAAAGTCTTAAACCTCAACATCTCTGAACTACATTTTTTGCAATAAATGACCCATTTTCTAAACAAATACTCATGGTAGAGACATGAAATTTTCACAACATGCCAGGTGTGAGATTCAACACATATGGAACTGGAATAATTCAAATATCCAGAGTTGTTTTGTTTTTATGTTCACTTATTTACAAAATTCTGTCAAAAAATCGAGTGTTTGAAAAAAAAGATAACATGCCCCACTATAAAATTGTAGTAATAAATTCTAGTTAAGTGTATCTAGAAAGGTGCATTCAATAATTATGGAAAATGTGAATTGGTGTCTTAAAAATTTTCCAGTATAATGGGTCACAAAATTCGATAGTTTAACACTGGCGTCATAGAACATACAATGACACCTTAAAGGAACTTTTAGCTTTGACTGCTACCTGCAAATGATGTTTTACATTTTTAATGATTCAAGACGGTCAGTATCAATGATTTAAAGTGCAGTAGTGTGGACAATGTGCTACACTCAGCGACAATAGTTAATACAGTTTCGTTTCAAATATTATCTAGTGGGTAATATTAGTTACGACAATGAATTTAATATCCATGAGAGGAAAAAGGGCATTTTGTTTGTGATGTGTTACTGGGGACCTTCTAGCATCAATTTCACATTGAAGTAGTAGAAAAAAGTACAGTGGCAGGATTTTACTGTAAATAAACAGCAATGGTAGGAGACAGGAGAAGCAGACGTCGATGTACTTAAGCATAATCCTATGATGGGAGAGATGCTCACATGTAAGATGTAGTAATCCTGAGCTGAATCAAGCTGAATACAACAGACGGCAGAAGTGACAGTCACTAATTATCAATGAAACATGCAAGACTGATTGTTAAGAGTGGGATTAGCTGTGGCAGTCGTCTGTAGCACATCCTACACAATGCTCCATAAATTAAAAATTCTGTGACAGATAGACCTCATGATCAGCATGCATCAGGGAGTAATAATTAGAATTCCTTTAGGCAAAGGAATCCTAAATATTTCAGCTATGTATACACAAGACGATTATCATTTTCTCGCCAGATTGTGTGGAACTCTGGTTATATTATGGAAGCATGTTTATACGAACTGTCTGATGTAAAAGGCTGTAATTTGTGCATGTAATATGATAAGTAGCAGACTCTCTTGGGAGAACGATTACTGTGCAACATTAAGAATAACATTTATGTAACAATTTTGTGTAGTAATGGTGGACTTAAGCTAAGAAAGTATTTTTTCTTACAGAATACTTCACAAGGGATTGAGTATGTTCTAAAGTAAATATTAACTGTCAGTTGCTAATTTCAGGAAGAAGATTAATTTCAAAGTAGTCTAGAATATTCATATACTTATACAAATATTGCAAATTCTCAGTCATGATGACGCAGGCACATGACGAACCATTCAGCTGGAAGATGTCAACTACACTACTGGCCATTAAAATTGCTACACCACGAAGATGGCGTGCTACAGACGCTACATTTAACCGACAGGAAGAAGATGCTGTGATATGCAAATGATTAGCTTATCGGAGCCTTCACACAAGGCTGCAGCCGGTGGCGACACCTACAACGTGCTGACATGAGGAAAGTTTCCAACCGATTTCTCATACATAAACAGGAGTTGACCGGCGTTGCCTGGTGGAACGTGGTCGTGGCTCGTGTAGGGAGGAGAAATGCGTACCATCACGTTTCAGACTTTGATAAAGGTCAGATTGTAGCCTATCGTGATAGAGGTTTATCGTACCGCGACATTGCTGCTCGCGTTGGTGATCCAATGACTGTTAGCAGAATATGGAATCGGTGGGTTCAGGAGGGTAATACGGAACGCCGTGCTGGATCCCAACGGCCTCGTATCACGAGCAGTCGAGATGACAGTCATCTTGTCAACATGGCTGTAACGGATCGTGCAGCCACGTCTCGATCCCTGAGTTAACAGTTGGGGACGTTTGCAAGACGACAACCATCTGCACGGACAGTTCGAAGAGATTTGCAGCAGCATGGACTATCAGCTCGGTGACCATGGCAGCGGTTACCCTTGATGCTGCATCACAGACTGAAGTGCCTGCGATGGTGTACTCAGCGACGAACCTGGGTGCACGAATAGCAAAACATCATTTTTTCGGATGAATCCAGGTTCTGTTTACAGCATCATGATGGTCGCATCCGTGTTTGGCGACATCGCGGTGAGTGTACATTGGAAGTGTGTATTCGTCATCGCCATACTGGTGTATCACCCGGCGTGATGGTATGGGCTGCCATTGGTTACACGTCTCGGTCACCTCTTGTTCGCATTGACGGCACCTTCAACACTGGACGTTACATTTCAGATGTGTTACGACCCGTGGCTCTACCCTCCATTCGATCCCTGCAAAACACTACATTTCAGCATGATAATGCACGACTGCATGTTGCAGGTCTTGTACGGGCCTTTCTGGATGAAGAAAATGTTCCACTGCTGCCCTGGCCAGCACATTCCGCAGGTCTCTCACCAATGGAAAACGTCTGGTCAATGGTGGCCGAGCAACTGTCTCGTCACAATATGCCAGTCAGTACTCTTGATGAACTGTGGTATCGTGTTAAAGGTGCATGGGCACCTGTACCTTTACAAGCCACCCAAGCTCTGTTTCACTCAATGCCAAGTAGTATGAAGGCAGTTATTTTGGCCAGAGGTGGTTGTTCTGGGTACTAATTTTTATGGATCTATGCACCCAGACTGCATGAAAATGTAATCACATGTCAGTTCTAGCATAATATATTTGTCCAATGAATACCCGTTTATCATCTGCATTTCTTATTGGTGTAGCAATTTTAATGGCCAGTAGTGTATTTTGTCCCAACCTATATTATATATATTCCGTGGAGCTAACAGGAGCGGATGCCAAGATGAAACTGTGGAATTTCTGAGAATAGTACAATGACTCATTCTTAGCATTGTGTTTCTCCCTCAATACCATTTGAAAGCCACAGAAATGTTTCTCCGTTGTTCTTAAATTCCTGTTTCTTCAGCAGACTTTTGAAATTGAACTTTCCCAGACAGTCTCAAATATGTTTAAATATTCACTGAGGTTCCTACTGGAGTACGACTGCACTGTTGTGTATCAGTTTACTACAAGTATAAAAGTAAGATTTAACAATGAAGTAGGGCCATAAACTGCCTCAATGCTGAAGTCATCAATATCTATGCAGATAAAGAACTGGAAGAAGGCTCAGAGTAATTTCATGTAATTTTTATAAAAAAAAACTACTGGGAAAGAAGGTGTAAAGTAAATGAATAGGCCGACATCTAATGAAAACCAAGAATCCTTTCCAACTGAATCATACCATTACACTTCGTGATGTACTGCATCTTAATGAGTACATATTTGCAATGTTGTTAAATGATTAAGTTGAAGAAATAATGGTACTTAGAGTGCAGTTACAATGAAATATTATGAAACTGTTATGCAAAATAATTTCTATTCAAAAGTATGCTCAATGAATGTGAACAGTAGTAAAAATTATATTTATAAAACTGTATACAGTACTCTAATTCAAAATGCCATTATTGTAACCCACATAAGGAGCAACACCAACAGCCAGTTAAGTTCAGTGCTATTCAAATTTTTATCAAGCTCACTGTGATGTAATTTGTGATGCATTCATTATATTATAAAGCAATTTTTTTTCGTTTTGGCTACAATATTTCAGTAGAAGTTGGTTAACTACCACATAATTTGCCTGAGAAAAGACAAATCCAAGATTCAATTTCAGGTGGAGTTAACTTTCACAAGATACACCAGTTTTCATCAAGAGACTCAAGCTAAGTATCATATTTTCATAGCTCAACAATGTGGTTATGTTATAAGGCGAACTGGTGAAAACATCAATAATTGATTGAACTGTTGATTTTTCAATGCATATCAACACACTTTTCTATAGAAACTTTAAAATTCCTCTATGATCTTACTCAACCAGGATCTCTACGTCATGATGTGAACTGAATTACAGAAAAATCGAAGTCTCATCAATTGTACTATTCAACCACTTCCCACCCAAAACTCAGATGCACAAAACGCCACAAACTCGGAGCCTACAGACAGGGCTCCTCACTCTTTTGAGTCAGAAAATCAAGTCCCTCTCTCATCTGAGACCCACGCCCAGCTTAGTACACCCCCCAAGCTAAAAGAATAGCATCCTTCCCAGTGGCTGCCACAATTGCTTCTTCCTACTGTGCCACTCTGTCCTAGTGACATGAATTACATTACAGTTTTATACAACTTTTGAAGTACTTGGTCAACACGAATTAACAGTTTTATAATAAATCACACTCAAGGATTGACCAAAATCACATCAAACATGATATATGTAAAACGAATCTCTATCCTTCAATCATTATGTTAACATGAATATCTTTTTTCTAACCAAAACCATAAATAATATGCCCATTTTTGAAGTAGTGGTATTGAAGTTTAGATAAAACTGTAGTTTAGTTTTGCATTCTTTGGTGTATGCATGAAACGTTTATAAGTAAGAAACCAAAAGCAGTTGGTTTTGGTGTGAGATGAACCAGTGCCTGAAATGCATGAGTACATGCAGGCTAAGCTTTCAGAGTGCCGCAGACTGCTTGCCGCTGTACCTGCACCAGCCTTGAAACATTGTTACCACTCCTATACCTCGAACAAGGTTTTGCAAACAGTAATTACTCTTCCGCTCAAAGAGAAACCTAGCGTTCATTCCGTAAACGTTTAACTGCAGAGCTACAATGATCCAGTGTAGAAGATGAGAGACAGACAAGGACGATTGCATCAAGAAAGGCTTTACATGTATGAGAGGATCTATCATTATCTGGAGGGGAAAAGACAAAAATGCTCTGTCGGAAAAAGTTCACAACATCAAGGAGGAGTTCTTTGACAAACAAAAGGTGGTAGGCGTGTTTCTACATCTGAAAAACGATACCTCTTAAATTTCGCACCAGTCGCATAAGGGTGGCGCTAGTGCCGCCACTATGAGGATACAAAACAAGTTTGCCTCAAATGCATTTTAAATGCATTAGTTACCTTTGAGGCTGGATGTGGGTGTGTTGATGTTAGTCAATAATGCTTTTAAGACGACAAAGACGCCATTATAGAAACCTCACTGAGTCTGAATGAGGTTGTGTAACAGGGCTACGAGAAGCTGGTTGCTCCTCCTCCAATACTGCAGAAGGCCTTTTGCAGGAATGTAGCCACTGTACATGATAGCTGGTAGCAGTGGTCACGCAAATGTATGGTCGCAAGAAGACTGCACTCGGGATGGCCACATGGCCCTACTGGGAGGGAAAAATCATTATTTTTTATGTAAAGTCTCTGCCGCAGCAGTGCTGCATCTCCAGCAGCCATATGAGCAGCAGTTGGTATCATATTGACACAATAAACTCTTAGAAATCAATTACTTTAACAAAATCTTCGGGCCAGACGCCCTGTAACATGCGTTCTACTGAACCCAAACTACCGCTATTTGCGACTTCAGTGGTGTCAAGTGACAGCTCACAGTAGAGTGCTGGTCTGATGTATTTTCTGATGAAAGCTGGTTCAGCCTCGGTGCCAGTGACAGCCATGTGTCGGTTAGGTTGGTTGGTTAGTTGGTTCGTTGGTTCGGGGGAAGGAACCAGACAGCGAGATCATCAGTCCCATTGGGTGAGAGAGGGATGGGGAAGGAAGTTGGCCACGTGCATTTAAAGGAAAGGAGGCCAGTTGATGGCCTGTAGACAACTTGTCTGCATGCTAGACACTCTGGACCTACACCTGGAATTACCGTCTGGGGTGCGATTTCGTATGACAGCAGGGGCACAAATATTGCAGCCCAACATGCTCTACAGAGTGTCGACCTGCTGCCTTGGTCTGCTCGATCAGCAGATCATTCTCCAATCAAGCACCTATGGGACATCCTCAGACGTCAGCTCCAGCATCATCCACAAGCAACAATAACTGTCCCTGTACTGACTGACCAAGTTCAACATGCATTGACTCCCACCCCACAAACTGATATCCATCAACATTTATAAACTATTTCGATATGTTAATCTAGATTCAGATCCGATGATGGCACCTTAAGTGTGTTGAAACTGGTTATCCAGTAAACAGTATTTTTTACTATAAACAGAGAGCAGCTACTGCCTCATGTAACTATGTTACTGTATTCTGCTTAAAATGTACACCTAGGACAGCGTTTAATAAAATCATAAACAACCTACATTCTGAATCGTGATATATACAGTCAGTCCATGGCGCGAATAGTTTGCTGCTTTGTCTTGAGCTACGGCTCATCCCTCTTTCCAGATGTTCTGAGCTGTGTATCTTGCTGAGTGTCTTATACTAAGTACAAGGTATAGAGTGGCTATTAAAAGTAAATACTCGCTAGTCATATGGCCTTTGCGGTTCGGGAACGCATTTACCTAAGTGGCAGTCCATCTGGACATGAGAGGGGTTGTCGCTTTTGTCTACGGTATAGAAGGTGCAGCGAAACTTAGCACCTACCCAAAAAGCTGTTTATTTCCAGAAACAGGGTACAAACTGATCGTTCAGTACTTTTAGTGTGAGAATAGTGTAGATGTCTGTTATGAGCACATATCATAGCAGTAAGGAATAGTACAGGTGTCCGTAGACAATGTGGTCCAGGATGTACTGTTGACTGTACATAGTAAAGTCGGTACATTCTGAGGGTGTTAGGTGATAGAAAAAACAATTTATCTGAAAATGATACAGGACATACCTGAAGGAGAGAGTGGATCTATTTACAGTGGAACGTTCGATATAATTAAATAAAAGAAAAGAATATTGGTTTGATTAGTTATAGTACTTCAAATCACTTTAGGATAAATGAGACATAGTCGAGTACAGATAAGGCGTAACGAGGATGCAGCCTGATTGTACTTCATGCCCTACCTCTCCTGTCTTCACTGCGCCTACCAACGGCGAGCTGTTTGTAGCCACCTCGAAAGGTTGCGGAGAATGCGCTTCAGGATGTGACTGACCAGATTAGTAGCAACCATGTTGAAGTTAATTCCGAGATTAATAAGTTAAGTACTAGTGTATAAGACTGAATAACTAAGGCACACAGATAAGTAGTAGACAATGTGAAAAATGCTAACCTTTGAGTATCTGAAGGCAGTTTTAACCAGAATAAAATCAGCACTAACCGAAAACCTGATGGTGGTAATCAGAGTTGTGAGTCTTCCACTCCATGCAGTAGTATAGATAGTGTGCTGATAATGGATCATAGGAAATCTGAGAAGCGTCATTGGGACTTTCACGCACCTTTATTAAAAGTAAGTCTCATGTGTAGTGAGTATGTTCGCGTAGTGGAACTAAAAGTCGTAATGAGAGACAGTAGTAACCATTTTCTTACATTCGATCCTATTGATTGTGTGCATCTATTAATTTTTCATGAATCGTTTACAGGTGTTCTTCCAGAGTCATGGGGTAATAATAGAAGTGTGATGGTAAATTTAAAAGTATTTTCAACTGTTCATCAATTTATTAAAGCTTTTAAAGCAAAGTATTCGTTATAGAGCATCAAACACAAACTAAGACTAGAGTAGTTTGGCCCACGTAAATACAACGAGAGCTGGGGAGGAAACTGCAATTTTATGAACTAACGTTCAAATGAATTAAATATAGTTCCATCTTGTCGAAGAACTTGTTACTCGACTTCCAGATGGTGTTTGAGAATGACTGGTAAAGGAGTGAGGGACCGAGGTCAAACGCCTCTTGGAAATATTAGATCAGTTACATTTTTTGAGCTGATGTAAAGAGGAAACGGTACAGGGGAACGTAAGTGGGTGTCTGTAAAGTACATATTTCAGTCTGGTTGGTTTCATGACCGGCCTCTGCCAGGTTATACTCGCTGTGGAATTGCGGAATTACGTGACTTTTCTATTTAACAGGCGAAATTACCAGTTCAAAATTCTACCATTTGGATTGAATTGTGTGTATCAGAGTTCATTCAATCATTAGACCTTTCCTTAGGAGATTAATTAGTAAGTAAAGCATTTCTATATGTTGATGATGTAGTGTCTAGAACATGGAAGAAACACACAGAAATTCTGTTTAAAAGTTGAAGATATAAGGGAATTATTGAGAACATTGTAAGTCAGGAGTCAACATTACCTAACCCAAGGAAATTGTTTTCAATTAAATATTGTCCTTTCCCTAAAAGTAGGTAACAGCTGACGGCTTTTCTAGGTTTTATAGAAGGAATATTCCTCGTAATATAATGAATTGTGTGCACCTTAATATGTTGTTATAAATGACTACGAGAACTTAGTGATCCTATATTTTTAGGCCATCCAGGTATGACCAAAGAGTTTTGTGTGGTTGCTGATGCGTAAGGATTTGGTTTGCATTGTCAGGCCATAAAGAAAACGGTAACTGATGGAAGAACAGTGACATTGACATTTGCCAGTCGTATGTTAATCAGCTGTGAGTGGAGTTACTCAGTTACTGAAAAGGATCCTTTAGCAGTAACAACGTCTATAAAAAAGCTTAGGTATATGTCCTATGGGAGAAAGATTGGATTTCATACTGTACAAATACCATTGATATTTTTAAGGAGAACGAAGCTTTTGCACAGTCATTTGATGCGATGGTTTTGTTTTTCATCAGGAGTATGAGTTCGAAATACGATATATTATAGGAAAGGAGAATCGTCTGTCAGATGCACTATCTCGCCTGTCTGTGGAATGGAAAGTGAATAGAGCTATGAACTGGAGAAGGAGTTCAGTTTCCAAAGTTCGTGATTTAGAATATGAGCAAGAGTCAGAGACATTGCTAAAAAAAGTCTTAGTTGAGAACAAAAGAAGGATAAGTTTCTTAGAAAACTCAAGGAAGGTTGAAAAGGAGGGAAACCAATGAAGGGGAAGTGGATTTGCTGAAATGACGTTTTATTCGTTAGCAACTTACCACAACCTTTTAGAGGAAGAGTCGCAGTACCAACTTAATTTGTAACAGAGTTTATGGGTATTTTGGTATAAACAAGTGTATAGCACCCTTATATAACTATTATTTTGCATGCAAAGAGTAAAGAGTAGCATAGCTAGGAAGGAGTAGAGAACTTGTGAGGTGTGCCAATAAACGAAGATTAAGAATCAGAAAGATACAGTGCAGCCTGTTGCAGTAGTACCCAAGGGTATGTGCGAGATATTTCAGCAGTTGATATTCCAGGACTATTGTCAAGAGAGGTTGGTGGAGAGATTTTTGCTGTGCATGTATTGGAGGATTAGTCCAAATTTGTGAAATTGTGTCAAGTGAAGGAGGCGACCGGTAATACGGCTATGCATATCCTGGAGAGTCGTATTTCCCTATTGTAGGGACACCATCGCGACTCTTGTCAGACAATGAAGTGCAGTTTGTGTCTTATGAATTTCAAGATTTCTTGAAACAGAACAAAGTACAAGAGTTGTTAATAGCCAAACGTCACCCAAATCGAATCCTTGAGCGAGCATTATCCGCTTAATTGGGAGGCCTGGACATAGTTGTTGTGCGAAGAGGCATTTGACTTGGCCTAAGTGTATTCGAGAATTTGAGAGGATACTGAAAGATAAACCTCCTGCTACTATTGTAGTGGCGCCTAGAGAGATAACAGAAGGCAAGATACAAATGTATCGTCTTTTTGACAAGATTAAGTATCCACCTGTAATACTTAGTTTTGGTATAAAATAATTGTGTAGATACCAATTTAAAGGATAGTGCTGAAACCAGTCAAAGGAGATTTGAAAGAGAAGGGAAAGTAAACGCTTACAGGATAGGAGATTTAGTGCTATGAAGAGGACATTATAAAAGCAAGAAATGAAATAATAATGTGTAAAACTGTTTCTACCTGTTTGAATGACATTTATTGTTTAAAGTATTCCTAATGCTACGGCAGTAGTGCTGAAAGAGGTTAATAACGATAAGGAAGTAGGGAAACGTAAAGTTCACGATATTAAGAAGTACATGGTGGCTAATGTTGCTGAAAGTAATGGTAAACATAATTTTGTGGGAAAGACGGTGTAGAGAAGGACTTGTACCTTGCGTTGTGGTAAGAATGTGTGTATGAGTGCGGGTGGTGTAGAAAGGTTATCAACAGAACTGATTTTATATTCCTAAATAAAGTAGCGAAGAACAGAATTGTAACAGCGGTAAGATTATTACGATATGATGAGAGCATATAACCTGTGGATGTATATATTAAGAATAGGGAACGAACGAAAACTAAAGGAAGAAAAGAAGAAAAATACCAAAAAAATCAGTCAGAAGGCAGACAGCCTCACGATTATCAGAAGTATTAAGAAAGAGTGAAGTTTGTGGGAAATGTAAACTAGTGGTTATGGTAGACTAGAGCGTGTTGTTCGATGTGTTGTAAAATTATTGTAGCTAGAGGACTGGGAGTTTGGACGGGCCTCACGACACTTTTAGCAGGGCAGTTTTTGCTCGGGCGGCAGGAAATTTCTTCATGCAGGGATCCGTAGTTGCTACGAATCGCAGCTCAACCCGACTGCAGAGCAAATGCAAATTTTATGTTGTGAGAATGTAGCGCTGTTCCTTTAGTCGAGTAAATGGTTGTACGTCGGTTAGGATCGTAATAAGGGCTGCCTTGAAATCCGAGATCCCGAGGCGGAAATTAGAGCACAAGCAAAGGCAGAAAGTCTATGCTAGGCGCATGTATAGCTACAGCTGTTTGAGGTTCGTAAATTACAGAAAAGTCATTAAAAGGGTACCAAAGAAAATAATTGTAGCGCCAGAGACAGAGATACAAAAGCGTTTGGTAACTATCCTCTGGTGCTGTGAATTAATACTTCGAGGTTAAGAACGACATTGGTGAAGGTTCTATGCAGGTGGTTACTGAAGAAATATTACGGATGATAATATTGGTAAAAATTGCGGTTCTTGACCGATGTTAGCGTTTCGCGAAACGCAGTATATGCTGGCGAGATAACGTAGTGAGAAATTTGAACGTAAGAATCCTTGGCTCCCAAGCTTAAACAACTGTATGAGGGCAGGTTGTGCGTTTATTCATTCACTGGTTTACTGTTGAGAGAAACACGTTGATTGCCAATGCGTTACTAAACTGAAGATTGTAGGCGGATTAGATGACTGGTCTAGTGGGGACACAAAAGGTGATCCACGACTGTTTTATGGACGGAATTGTTGGAAGTTTCTTATGTGGAAGCTATCGAAATGCTGCACAGATTTAATTGAAGGGTTTTTTTCTTAGGGGGGGGGGGGGGGGGGTTGGTCAGCCCTGTTCAGTTTTAGAAGACAAAAGAACAGTGATTGATGATACCTCGACTAAGAGGTGTTTTATTTTTTTAAATGGGATTCTGTATGGAGAAGTAAGAGAACACTCGCCACAATCCATCGTCAAGCAACACGCAGTTTCCTCGGTTTAGATTAGTAAAGCGATGGCTATTTATTGAAAATAAAACAAACCAGTGTTTTGAACCAGAAATTTGGAAATTTGGATCCCTACCTACTCACACCTTAACCCTAAAATGAACCCATTAAAGACTGGAAGCTCACAATATGCTAATGTAGTATTATTGTGAAATGTTACTATGTAGCTAAGGAAGAAAGAGTTATTACAAAATATAGCTAACACTCTTTCTGTAACAACACAAAACAGAGGTTTTATAATTTTTCTCGAAATCTGGATAATAGCTATCACCCGCGACTAATTATATTCATGAACGTCAGCAAGGTGATAGTTAAGTTATTTGGTACTGTCGTTCGGAATAGAGTTCTAAAAGATTATTTTATCGTAGAGTCACGACTACAGAAACAACAACTATCAATAATGAAAGTAGATGCCTTAGATATCATAAATAATCTGAAGTAATAACCACAAGAAAGTAGTATTAATGTTTTTGAAAGAAAGGAACAACAGTAAAGACACATTATTAGTTATCTTATATATGTGAAGTGAACGACCGTAGCAGTAACCACTGAGCTTGTCGCTGGTATTGTTAAAACTGTGCTGGATACAAGGACCATCTCTGTTCTAAGGTGCCGTACTTGTTTCATTCAAAGAAATAAATGGAAGTTAAACACAGAAAAATATTAAGACATTCTTGTGAGAGGAGGGATAACCAACAACTTCAAGGTTATTATTTCTGCGTACGACTCATAAGGCAGCGAAAGTAGTTGTTCCATTTCATTATTAATAAATTTCGAGCTGTAGCAAACACTACTGTGGTGTCTTCACGAAAGCTCTGATTATCTGTCGAAATAAACTACGAGAACAGTTAAGCGGAAAGTTACGTTAACCATTGGTGGATGAAAAATATTTATTTTTCAAAATGGCTCTGAGCACTATGGGACTCAACTGCTGTGGTCATTAGTCCCCTAGAACTTAGAACTACTTAAATCTAACAAACCTAAGGACATCACACACTTCCATGCCCGAGGCACGATTCGAACCTGCGACTGTAGCAAAATATTTATTTTTCTGTAGTATACTACACCTGCTGGATACGGAGATCCTATTGCCCTTTTATGAGCGTATAAAACAAATGTACTTTTGGTTTCAATACCTGAGCACACTGCAGCGCTATCAGCGTAAAACCCACGTATCTAAAATAATTTTTAACTATTAAAAGTAGTTGTTGAAGTATCCTCGAGTGATTAGATTCTGACATTAACTGAGAAATAGTATTTCTCAATTTTTTTTTTTTACTTCCGAGTGGAAAGAACAGCAAACTTGAAGTGAAGTGCGTATTGGAATGGTTCATAAAAGAAAGACGGCTAATGAGTCGTTATATTTATACTAAATTTGTAGTAATCATTAAATTCAGAGAGATGATACATAAACTACATATGGAATTTTTTTTCTGTGAAGAAACATAAGCTACTGGCTCGTAGGACTACACTGTTGTATTCTGTAAAATGTACTCTTGGAAGAGAGCTTAATAAAATCATAGATAACCGACATCCTGAATCGATATATATATATATATATATATATATATATATATATATATATATATATATATATATATATATATAGAGAGAGAGAGAGAGAGAGAGAGAGAAAGAGAGAGACAGAGAGAGAGAGAGAGAGAGAGAGAGAGAGAGAGAGAGAGAGAGAGAGATAGATAGATATATAGTCCACTACAGGAGTATTCTGTCACTGTGTTTTGAGCTCGTGCTAATCCCTGTTTCGTGGTATTCCACGTTGTGTGTGCTGCTGAGTGTGATAGACTACTGCGAAACAATTATCTGGGGCTAAAAGAATAGCTGTGGTAAAGCTCTCGTGCTCTACTAAATAAAAAAGCTTTGAGTGATCGTTAGGAGTAAACACTCTATAATCACACGGCCACTGGCGTTCGGAAACGCATTTACTTTAGTGGACCAAAGGGGGGGGGGGGGGGGTTGTTTCCTTTGTCTATGGTCTAACAGATTTACCGAGACCTAATAGCCATCTAACAGGGTATTTTTTTTCGAAGCAGTTTCCAAAATGATCGATCAATAACGATAGTGAGAGGATAGTAATGTTGCCCACTATCACATCAAATCACCCTGGTAAGGCACAGAAGGAAGGGATGGTTTTATCGACACCTTTATGACACACCTCGAGGCCATTTTGTGTCGATTCTCAGCGTAGGGACATCTGAAATAATTCCCCGGCCACACGCAAGGAAACCGCGTGATTGCAGCTCTGCGTGTCGCGGTTGTGACGTCAATCGCAGACGCAACAATAGACGGGGTGAAATTTGGGTAAGAGGGAGTGTGTCACCAGCCCCATCGTGTGGCGTGTCCACGGTGGCACGGGGAAGAACTGTGGTGACTCTTTGGTGCCAACGTGACGTCATTAATTCAAGTGACAGCTCGCTGGAACGTCTGAGCTGTGGCCTTCTTTCAGCGCTTGTCAACAACTTGCTGTTTCGAAATGGTTCATATACCTCTAAGCCCTATGCGACTTAACATCTGAGATCATCAGTGCCCTAGACTTAGAACTACTTAAACCTAACTAACCTAAGGAAATCACACACATCCATGCCCGAAGCAGGATTCGAGCCTGCGACCGCAGGAGCAACGCGGCTGCAGACTGAAGCACATATAACCGCTCCGCCATAGCGGCTGACTGACAAACTTTCATTGCGGTAAAGTTTTACTAACGAATAATGGTTCTACAATAAATCTAATATTAGTGGAATAAGCATTTATCGAAAAGAGTTCAAATCATTGTCTTAACCCTCGCTATACCAAGGATAGATAGGAGCGGGGACACTTTACGTCCACTATTTGGAAATATTATTATCTAGTCATTTACACTAATTTTAAAATTTTGAAAAAAATGTTTAAAGTTTTTAACGATTTATTCTTCCAGGTCTCATATTTTAATTCTTCAGTTAAAGTGAACACAAAAATGTAAGCCGTAAGTGTAGAAGTGACTTCCCTCATGAGTGTTGTACTCAGTATTTCGAGTTTCAGGACTTCACTTACACATCAACATCTCTTTAACTAGTAAATTGTCAGCAAAATTCAAATTTGCGTTTCTTAAATTTTTTTCCCGTGGACGTAAAGTACTCCGACGCCCCTTTAGTATTACACATTACTCTAGGTGTCTTGTTATTGGTAAGAGTATGCTAAGAGACAGTCTCAAGTTGCGATCTCTACTTAAGTAACATTATGTCTTCAAAAACTATGCTGTTGTACAGGACAAAAATAAATAAAGAATTTTATATTTTTTTCATTGTTTTTTAGGATTTGCATTAAGTACAAACCACGCCCCCCCTTGATAATGTTCGCTATCAAAATGCATTGTTTATTAATAAAGCTAAGTTTCTCATTACATGAGTATTGTCATTTGGTCTGTAGCCACTTGAAAGCGAGCGTTGTGATCATGTATTTTTTTTCATTTTATTACCAAAGATATGTTTGTACGTTGTTAGAAATGCAGAAGTGAGTTCATTGTGTTGATCAGGCAGAGAAAGCGGCAAAAGAGATTTATTTAATCTATTGCAGAGTCATTCATAAATATTGTCAGAGAACCCAGATGTGATTACATGTTTTCGTTATCAGTTAGTATGAAAGGAGCATAGCAAGTTCATTGTCAAATCCTACCCTACACCATAGGTTTATACAGACATGACAGAGGCACAAATAGAAAAGATATTACAGCAGCTTGTCATTGAACCTACTGTTAGTTCTTACAATAATCCGTTGTCTGATGTCCCAAAGAAAAGAGTCAGACTTCTATCGTCCATTGACATGATATATGTTATTGGAAGATTGAGTTGCATCTGCCTTGTCCAAAATATACGTCATCTTTACGTAATGCCTCTCGTAATCGATCTGACAAATTGCTGTCCGCACTTATTTTGAGTTCGGTTACGTTCATTGGAGGTTAGAAAGATTTAATAAAGAGTGCAACAACGTATCTTTATTATATCTTTAAAGCAGAAAAATACCAGGGACTGCCACATTGATCTACAGCATTTAATTTAACCTCTACCACCTGACAAATCATCTTTAAGTTTGATAGTCGTCTTTCACTCATGTGTGCAGCGTCATAGCACAGTTCAGTGTGTGATATTCGGTGCACAGCGCTCACTTGACACATCTATGTTTAGAAGTAACTGATTCAGTGTAATTATTCCAACCAAGCTTCTATGGTCTAAATTTTCTGTTTTAAATGGTTAATGTTACACTGTGGCGACAGGGATCTTGCTAAAACTGACCGAAGTTGAACTGGTTGGAAACGCATCATAATAACTGAAAAAATGTGTGGTCTGATCTGTCAGTTCTTGTTTGGCCAAATTGTTGTAAACGCTTTATGAACTTGAATACTTTAACCACTTTACGCCTTTGCGCACATACCGCTAAAAATGCCCCGTGTAGTTGGGGTGCGTAGGTGCAAACTGAATTCAGTGGTGTGAAACATGTTCTTCTTGAGGCTCCTCTCCTAACATAGCTTGATTTGAGTGAAGATTTTTCTCTCTCTTTGAACTGGCCTTACTGCAGAGCTGTTTGAAGAATTTGAAGTTGATCTAACTATTGCTTTGCGATATGAATGCTCACAATATATGAATGTTACTATTCAATTATTGAACTGGAAGATTGTGTCAGAAGGGGCTTTGTCAATTTCGTTGTTATCTGCTCTGTTAAGTGGCCAAAGTATCCATACACAACAGAGCATTATAATTTTTGATGAGTTAAATCAGGTGGGTCCTATAACTGATTTGATTTCAGTGTTACTAAAATTCTTGTAAAAAGAAAACATTATTGCCAGTGTTGTTTGGAGTAGTCTCAAGGGCCTTATAATGAAAGTAAGGACAATCATAATCAGAATAGATTAGTTTTCTTTTATTTGTAGATTTTTTTTTCATGGTCACTTGCCAGTATTGGTAAGGTATGGGGCAAAGATCCTCCCTGGAAGGAAGTGAAATTGAAGTGGATAGATCGCTTCACTACAGTGATTTGGCAATACTAGATTGTTGAAAGTGGCACTCTTTATGATAAAGGATATCGGCGATTTGCATTGGGTTTGATTTTATACCACCTTTGTAATGTATGCTTCTTTGTAAAAATAGGGAAGAGAATCTGTAAGCCAGAGGTTCTGGCAATCTTGTTAGAGAGATAAAGCTGCTACCAGTATCTCATCATGATCCGATGTTTCCTGTCATTCCTTCACAGCTAAAGAGTTTCTCTGTGGTCGATCTATTTGGTCCACTGCCAAGGAATACTAAGAATGTCTCATATCTCTTTATAGCGGTATAACTGAAGTAAAAGTATGTGTCAATGACACCATATAGGGAATCGACTCGTATGTCAGCCATATGAGTTTTAGTTAAACATTTTATAAAGCAGTTTGACATGTTCAAAAGGCCATTTCGGACAGCAGGCTACATTTGTAGTCACAAATATGAAAGTGAACATTGTAAGGATGGAAAATTAGACTCGTTTTAATGTTATCATATAACCTGGCTTCATACTCATTGGTACAGGTTATGAAAGCCTTTGAGTAATTACTAGCCACAAACTTTTGTTTAAATAATAGTGTAGCTTACAGTACCGCCGTTGTTATCGACCCTTGTATAGACCCTCATATCGTACAGGCTTTTGTTTGTTTTGCTTAGAACAGCACAATATCAGTTAGACTGCAAGCGTGAGAGCACCTGGAGTTCCTGCTATTAATAAGTCGAGTACGCTGTTTGATTGTTACACATTTTTACGAGCTTGAAATGGGACTGACTTCAGTAATGGTAAGGAAGCGAGTTGAGCTGGTGACCCTTCGCTCACAGCTGCAGGCGTTGTTGGCTTCTGTCAGAGAACTTGAGGTTGCTGCCAAGGGCCATCACTGTGGGGGGCCAGACACGGGGAATCGAGAGACATCGAGCATGTCCCACATGTGCCCTGATCTGTGCACTGCTGTGGCTTCACAAGTACTGCCTGCACTGAGGTTGACCCTTCACACGTCGTCCAATGGGAGATAATTTCAAAGTCTGGCAGCAGCGAAAGACTTTCCGAGGGGCCGATCATAGGGCCTCCTCAGTTCGTTCGACAGGCAGGGTTTGGGCTTTATCTGTGGCTGACAAAGTCTCTGAGCCGGATGCAGTCGTCGACCCTGTTCCAGAGGAAGCTTTTCGGCCCTCAAGATTTTGGCGTTCACAGAGGGTGGGTTTGCTGGTAGTTGGGAGCTCCAAAGTTAAACGCATAATGGTGTCCCTTGGGAACATAGCTGGCACAGGGGGAAAGAAGCCAGTGTGTACTCTGTGTGCAGTGCAGGGAAAATTCCAAATGTGGAAAGCGTGCTTCAGGATGTCTTGAAGAATGCAGGGTGCAGCCAACTGCAGGTGATGTCCCATGTCTGTACCAATGACGTGAGTCGCTTTGGATTGGAAGAGATTCTCTTTGGTTTTGGGCATCTAGCGGAAATGGTAAGGACCGCCAGCCTTGCTTGGAGATTAAGGTGGAGCTCACAACCTATTGCATCGTCGATACAACCGACTGTGGTCCTTTGGTGTAGAGCCGAGTGGAGGGTCTGAATTAGAGGCTGAGGCGGTTCTGTGACCATATGGGATGGAGGTACCATGACTTTCGCCATAGGGTGTGGGTTTCTGGGTTCTGCTTAATAGGTCAGGAGTCCACTAAACGCAGGAAGCTGCTACATGTGAAGTCCCATGAAACCACAGAAAGGGCGTCCGTCTATAAGGGAGCAGGTAAAACACAGTAAGGTAGTTGTAGAAAAGATTGGTATGGTAGCTGTAAATTGTCGTAGCTATGTTGGGAAAGAACCAGAGCTCCAAGCCCTGACAGAAAGCGCTGAAGCTCAAATAGTTATAGGTTCCGAAAGCTGGCTAAAGTCGGAAATAAGTTCAGCCAAATTTGTTTCAAACGACCTAACAGTGTTCGGAAAGGATAGATTGAATACAGTTGGTGGAGGAGTAATTATTGACGTCAGAAGTAGTTTACCTTGTATCGAAACTGAAGTAGGTAGTTCCTGAGAAATAGTATGGATAGACGTTATACTTGACAATCGGGCTAAACTATTAAGTGGATCGTTTTATTGACCCTCCCCCCCTCCTCCCCACTTGACACAGAAAATAGAGTTGCTGAATGGTTCAGAGAAGACTTGAGTCTCACTTCAAACAGGTACACCAATCATACAATTCTAGATTGTGGTGACTTCAGTCTACCCTCGACATGCTGGAAAAATTATACGTTTAAAGTCACCGGCAGGCAAAAAACGTCATCCGAAATAGTACTCAATGCTTTCTCAGAAAATTATTTTGAACAATTAATACATGAGCCCAATTGAAGAGTAAATGGTTGAGAAAGCATATTTGACGTCTTAGCAACAAATAATCGTGGACAAATAATTAGTACTGTGACTAATACAGGGATTAGCGACCAAAAGGCAGTTGCTGCTAGGCTAAATACCATAACACCTTTAACCATAAAAGAGAAACGCAAAGTACATTTATTTTAAAAAGCTGATAAAAGTTCTCTTCACCGTTTGTAAGAGACTGTCTCCCCTCCAGTTCTGATCATGCAAAGGGTAGAAAAGTTGTGGAATGGTATCAAAGAGATAGCATCGACAGCAATTGATATATACCACATAAATTAACAAGTGATGGATCTGATCCCCAATGGTACACAAAACGGGTGAGATCGCTATTGCAGAAGCAACGAAAAAGGCATGCCAAATTTAAAAGAACGCGAAATCCCCAAGACTAGAAAAAATTTGCAGAAGTTCGAAAGACAGTGCGTACTTCAATGCGAGATGCTTATAATATCAGGCACAAAGAAACTCTGTCTCGGAAGCTGGCAAAGGCCGGAAGACATTCTAGTCATACATAAAGCACACCAGAGGCAAGACGCAATCAATATCTTCACTGCACAATAACAACGGTGAAGTCACTGATGACAGTGCCACCAATGCAGAGTTATTAAACACGGTTTCCCGAAACTCCTTCACCAAAGAAGACGAAGTAAATATTCCTGAATGCCGACTAGGAACAACTACCAAGATGAGAAACACAGAAGTAGATATCCTCGGTGTAGCAAATAGCTAAAATCACTTAATAAAGGCAAGGCCTCCGGTCCAAATTGTATACCAGTCAGGTTCCTCTCAGAGTATGCTGATAAAATAGCTCCATATTTAGAAATTATATACAACCACTCGCTCACAAAAGATCCGCACCTAAAGACAGGAAAATTGCTCTAGTCACACCAATACCCAAAAAGGAAAACAGGAGTAATCCGCTGAATTACAGGTCCATATCTTTAACGTCGATTTTCAGTACGGTTTTGGAACATATAAACTGTTCGACCATTCTGAATTATCTCGAAGAAAACGATTTATTGGCACATAGTCATCACTGATGCAGAAAATATCATTCTTGTGAAACACAATTAGCTCTTATACCCATGAAGTAATGAGTGCTATCGACAGGGGATTACTGAACAGCTGTGTGATATCTGGCCAACCATTATTTCCGTACTGCAGTACGAAAATAGTTGTTCACTACCATAACTATGCTCTCTGGATGTATGACTAACTTCTATGACCTTTAACTGGGATCTGGAACATAGTTACCAATTTCTTGCTTACCTGTAGTGGTAGCCCATTAACTTATAGAGAACAAGAACTGTTAGCAAATATGGTAATATCCAGGGAAAAATATCAACGTCTGATGGATGTATCGATAGCAGAACAAATACTTTCGAGTTACTCTGTTTGTACCACGGTCCAAACTAAGCTGATACACAGCACAGTAGCTGATGGGAATGACTATACCATTACGGCAGCTCCCTTCATTTGCCATCCTAACGGCAGCCGATTTATGCCAACAGTAGTGAGAGCACACGAAAACGTAGTACACACTTCTTTCAACAGATGGTGCATAGTCGCAGAGTTATTTCCATGAGCTGTAGAACACCGTCTAGATGGTCTGCCCCTCCTATTTGTGGCCAGATCTCAGATCACGTGAAAGCACTACATGATATTTAGTAAACAAATGGCGTGATGCACGATTGGCAGTTATTAAAATAACTGCTAGTATCAGAGGAGTGGGTATGACAATAACTGTTACTTCCCAGTAGCCGGTTATTTCTATTAGTTAATTCTTTTTGCCGCTTCTGTATGTGAGTCACACAATTGAATGGTGGTGCTGTTGTACCTATGTACAATTTATTAACAAACTGTCCTATCTATGTGACAAATATGTCAGGGAAATGAATGTGTTAGCTACACAGAAAACAACAATGAAGCTGTGTGCCACATTTAGTAGTAAAATTCCAAATGAAATGCTTGACTATGTAGTCAAGTCTGGTATGGAAAACTTGCTGAGCATAGGATTTTGAGTGAAAGTTTTAACCTTATTTATCCATGTATTTATGAAGGTCTTCCTTGACTGAATTAGCTGCAGATCTCTCTTGTTAATTTTCCCTGCCTTCACAAAAGTATGTTCATGATTTTTACCCAGAGTGTGTCCAATCTACCCACTTACTACTATCGCATCAATCGCACAAGCTTTTCTTAGAACAGACGAAACGAAAGATACAAAAATCAGGTGAACGAGGAAGGCAAGAGAAGATTTGGGAAAGGTTACTTTTCCACTGTACACAAGTTTAAAGTAATAAAAGCAACATAGGACAACTAATCCTGTATATTCCTGAAGTGCACAAAGCCTTTTATCTGGAATTGACTCAGTGGCCTCTGTGGACATTCCTGGACATGATTCATAGAAAAATCTGTTGTATACAACAAGCTTTGCGTAGATATTTGTCAATGTCCTTTTTAAAAAAATAAACAATTGGTGTGAAGGTATCCTAGAAGTAATATTGTATTAGCTTATATTTGATACTGTAGTGGAACAGTGTAATGAGTCTGGTCTTGAGGACTGTGCAGAATGACACAAGGTGGGGAGGTGAGGACGCTGATGCTGTAGAGGAGACGAGGGGCTGGCGCCCAGCCAGCTGGTGGCGGTTACTGTCAGGGTCACCCAGCTGGTGCAGGCAGACCACCATTGCCGGTGAGTCAGAGGCATTCCTGTGCACTATGGGAGCTCTCAAGACAAGGGATGGCGGTCATCGCTGAAACAACTGGTTTTCAGTTACACCAATTCTTTTTGTGTGCAGTTTAACCTGCGTATGAAAACCGCTCAAAATAGCAGGCTTCTGAAATAATCGATCTTCAGTTTTTTTGTTATTGTTACTGCCGGGAATAAATGTAGACGTCAAACACAGGTCGAAAATTTCTAATCGAGGTGAAGGACTAGCCAAATATGATCGATATTGGGGTTGAGGCTGCCACACATATTGGTCGCATTGCCACCGGCAAAGATTGTGAAGGTGTGGCGGACATTCACAGCGACAGCAAAAGCGAAAGTAAGAAAGCATCTTCACTTTTGGATGATGTTAATTTTTCAACCTGAAGCGATCTCCAAATTAAGGGCATGTACATCATTGCTACAGCACTTCGTGAAGCATTTCCTTTCCACAGGTGGTGACATACTACACGTCCACACAGGCCATCTAATAGGCCCTGCCACATGGCAACATGTGCGTTATTTTCTCTGCAATGCTGCAACTATTTTGTCCACGAATGCTCAGATTATCTATGGAAATAAACTACGGGAATAATTAAGCGGAACGTTACGTTAACACATTGGTGGATGAAAATATATTTATTTTTATGTAACATAGGACACCCACTGAATACGGAGATCCTATTACTCTTTTACGAGCGTATAAAACTAATGTACTTCTGCTTTCACAACCTGAGGACACTGCAGAACTATCAACATAAAACCATTTACCTACAATAATTTGAAACTATTAAAAGTGGCTGTTGAAGTATTCCCGAGTGATTAAACTCTAGTATTACTGAGAAATAGTAATTGTCTATTTTTATTTTCTTCCGAGTGGAAAGAATAGCATACTTGAAGTGAAGTGCGTATTGGAATATTTCACAAAAGAAAGACGGCTAACGAGTCGTTAAATTTATACTAAATTTGTAGTAATCATTAAGTTCAGAGAGATGATAAATATACTACATATGAATTTTTTCTGTGAATAAACGGCAGCTACTGGTTCGTAGGATTACACCGTTGTATTCCGAAAACCGTATTCTTGGGACAGAGCTTAATATTAGCATAAATAACCTACATCCTGAATCGTGATATATATAGAAAGTTCACTGCAGGAATATTCTGTCACTGTGACTTGAAATCGTGCTAATTCCTGTTTCGTGATATTCCGTGCTGTGTGTGCTGTTGAGTGTGATAGAGTACTGCGAAACAATTGTCTGGGGCTAAAAGAATAGCTAAGGTAATACGCTCGTCCTATACTGAATAAGAAAGCTTTGAGTGATTGTCAGGAGTAAAGAGGTGATTTCATCGACGCCTTTATGACACACCCTGAGACCATTTTGTGTCGATTCTCAGAGTAGGGACGTCTGAAATATTTTCCCGGCCACCCGTTAGGAAACCACGTGGTTGCAGCTCTGGGTGTCGCCATTCTGACGCCCATCGCTGACGCATCAATAGACGGGGTGAAATTTGAGTAAGATGGGGTGTGACACCCTCACCATCGTGTGGCGGGTCCACGGTGGCATGGGGCAGAATTGTGGTGACTCTTTGCTGCCAACGTGACGTCATTAAAACAGCTGAGAGCGCACTGGAACGTCTGAGCTGCGGCCTTCTTTCAGCGTGTGTCAACACTTTGCTGTTCCAGAATGGTTCAATTACATATAAGCACTATGGGACATGACATCTGAGGTCATCAGTGCCCTAGACTTAGAACTACTTAAATGTAACTAACCAAAGGAAATCACACACATCCATGCCCGAGGCAGGACTTGAAACTGCGACCGCAGCAGCAGCACTACTCCGGTCTGAAGCACCTATAACCGCTCGACCACAGCGGCTGTCTGACGAACTTCTATTGCGGTAAAGTTATATTGACGAATAATGGTTCTGCAATAAATCTGGTATTAGTCGAATGTGCATTTAGCGGAAAGAACTCAAATCATTGTCTTAACGCTTGCAATACCAAGGATAGAGAGGGGCGAGGGCACTTTATGTCCACCATTTGGAAATATTGTTATCTAGTCATTTACACTAAATTTTAAATTTTGAAAAAAGTTTACTGTTGTTACGAATTATTCTTCAAGGTCCCATATTTTAAATTTTCAGTTAAAACTAACACAAAAATTTAAGCCTTAAGTGTAGAAATTACTTCCCTGATGAGTGTCGTATTGAGTATTTCCTGGTTCAGGACTTCACCTACACATCAACATCCCTTTACCTTGTAAGTTGTCAGTAAAATTCAAATTTCCATTTCTTAAATTTTTTTTCCTTTGGACGTAAAGTACTCCGACGTCCGGTTGGTATTACACATTATTCTAGATGTGTTATTGTTGGTAAGAGTATGCTAAGAGACATTCTCAGGTTGCGGTTTCTACTTACACATCATTATGTCTTCAAAAACTATGTTGTATATAAAAGACAAAAATAAATAACGAATTTTACATGGATGGGCATTAAGTACGCCCCACGGCCCACCCATGATAATGTGCTGTATGTAAATGCATTGGTATTGATAAAGCTAAGTTTCTCAATAAATAAGTATTGTCATTTGGTCGTTAGTCAGTTGATAGTGTTAGAAATGCAGGAGTGAGTTCGTTTTGTTGAACTGGCAGAGAAAGCGGCGAAAGAGATTTATTTAATCTACTGCAGCGTCAGTCATAAATACTTTCAGAGTACCCAGATGTGATTACATGTTTTCCTTATCAGTTTGTATGAGAGGAGCATAGCAAGTTCATTGTTATATCCTACCCTACACCATAGGTTTATACAGACAGGACAGAGCCACAAATACAAAAGATATTACAGCAGCTTGTCATTGAACCTACTGTTAGTTCTTACAATAATCAGTTGTTAGATGTCCCAAAGAAAAGAGTCGGAGTTCTATCGTCCACTGACACGATATATGTTATTGGCAGATGGGATTGCATCTGCCGTGTCCAAAATATACGTCATCGTTACGTAATGCCTCTTGTCATCATCTGACAAATTGCCTTTCGGACTTATTGTGAGTTCGGCAACGTCCATTAGAGGGTAGAAAGATTTAAGATGAGTGTAACACCGTATCTTTATTATATCTTGAAAGCAGAAAAATACCTGGTGCGGACACATTTATGTACAGCATTTAATTTAATCTCTGCCCACTGACAATATTTAGCACATCAGAGCATTTAAGTAATAAAAAGTAATATAAAACTGAAGCATGAGATAATATATAGTCTCCATTTTGTAGTATGGAAGAAGTAATAGAATTAATATCAAGAGATCCTACGGAATAAAATATATGGGCATGGAACAGTTCTGCGTGGGATACGCGAGATTACCAGTAAGAGTCAAAGCGATGATGCAGGAGAGAGACATGAAAAAGAGAATCATCAGACAGATCGTTGGCCGTAGGTGCCTTGATGAAGAAATGGAAATTGAAGATTAATTCTTGTAGGCACACCAGATGTAATGATGTGCTGAGCAAGAAGCCAGGGTGTTCATTGAGTAAGGTTTCCACAGACTCAACCAAGTTGGGTTTTACCAGATGCGTACAGACGCTGTAAAGTGAGTTTTAGCAGACGTAGGGGCAGATGCTGCCATTTGAGAATGATTCTGTATGGATGTATGTGAGTCTAGCACGCTGAAGTTTTTTTATGTTGTGATGACTTACTGTACCTACAGGAATTGTTGATGTGTCAGAAAATTGAGCGAAGAGGATATCCATGTAATACTGAATTCAAACATTGGAGAAAATAAACGAGGACATCCATATTAAAAGAAGGTGTGTTCACAAATGTTGAGTCTGCCCCTGAATATGGAGACAGACGAACAACAGTGTGATGGGGTACAAAGGATAAAACAGACATATAAAGAGCGACATGCAAAACACTCAGGTAATCTAAAGATGTAAGAATTGAAATGAACTGATAAGGATAAGTTTTGTATGTGCTGAGAGTCAAATTATGCTTCTGATCTTTCTGGTGACTGATCTCCAATCTGAAGGAATGCCACAATGAGTAATGAAGGAACTTAAAGGGTGGAAGGACGCATGACGAATTTTAGAGTCGAGATGGTAAATGAAAAGAATGACGACCACAACGAACCAAATTAGGGGTCAAATTATAAGCATTTCTGTCGCCACAGTTGTTTTGAGGTTAAGTAATTTATGGCAAATGTGGAAATTAAGGAGAGGGCTTTAAATCATTGGTAGGTCTTTGGTATAGCATAATATGGGTCGCATCCAGAAAGTAACTTTCGTGATGTTTCCTTTAAAGTAGCCTTTTTTACACGGGAAAATTGCGCATGCGCAACAGATCTATGTCGTGACAGTCAAATGCTGGCCAGACTGGTTGCGCCTGGTGCCAGTACTGAACACGTGGATTTCTCACTTGATCCCGGAAACCAAGCAGCAGTCAACGCATTGGTATCACCGTGGATCTCCGGTGAAAACGAAATTCAAACAGTTTTTGTCGGTCAAGAAAGTGATGTGCAGGGTGTTCTGAGACAGGAAGGTCATTCTGCTCATTGACGTCCTACCCAACGGGTGAAGACTGTGTGCTGAGCGTAACTTCTACCTATTGCTTTCAAAAGATGGTTCAAATGGCTCTAAACACTATGGGACTTAACATCTGAGGTCATCAGTCCCCATATTTAGAACTACTTAAACCTAACTAACATATGGACATCACACACATCCATGCCCAAGGCAGGACTTGAACCTGCGACCGTACCAGCAGCGCGTTTCCGAACTGAAGCGCCTAGATCCGCTCGGCCTCAGCGGCCGGCCCTATTGTTTTCCTTGGCGAGGGAATTGCGAAAGGGTGTCTTTAGTAGCTCTGCTTTAGGAGCACTCTCATCGATAGAGTGTCCATTGCTATCGCCCTGAAAAGGCATTGATTGTCTTTTGCCACTATCATACTTCACATACAACCAGAATCTCTTTAGATTTTCTGCCACGTTTCGACACAAGGTTTCGTAGTAGAAACTACAAGCGTCTCACATTCAAGTTCGTGCTAAATTTCTAATTTCTGTATAAAATCGCCTATATTGGGGATTTTGCGCTCGTTTCGAGTTCGTTATTTTCGTTGTTTCTGAAACTGTGTCCCGACGTGTTTTGAGTACCATGGGAGGGATCAGCTCCATCATTTGTTCATTTAGTATAAATGTATCAAATGCTGTCGATGCTATTGCTTTGAATTCAAGCCATATGTGGTCTACACTTACATTGGGAATATGGAAGAAGCAGAGATTGTCTCTGAGGAAGGCGTCAAGCGAACTTTTATCTGCTTTTTTCAATCGATGTGCGTTTCATTTATTTTGGAGGATTTGAGAATTAGAATATTCGGTCTCTCCAAGGTAATCCCGAGCTCAGAAGTACCTGCATCCTTTGGATGCTCGTTGTTAGCTGATTTGTTACTAAGAGGTCAAATGTGTTTTCACAACCGTTTACTATTCGAGTGGGCTCATGAACTAATTTCTCAATATATCTTTCAGCGAATGAGTTTAGCACAATTTCTGAAGATTTTTTTATGCGGACATCTGGATTTAAACATGTATTTTCCCAACATATCGAGGGTAAACTGAAGTCACCATCAATTATAATTGTATGAGTCGAGTACATATTTGAAATTAGACTCAAGTTTTCTTTGAACCTTACTCCAATTGCATATTCTGAGTTGGGATGTCGGTGAAAGGATCCAATTCTTATTTTATTCTGGTTGACAAGGATGACCTCTACGCTTACTAACTCACGGGAGCTATTTACTTCAATTTCCCTGCAAGATAAAGTACTTCCAACAGCAACAACTACGCCTCCGCCAACCGTGTTTAGCCTATACTTTCTGAACACCGTTACGTTCTTCGCAAAAATTTCGGATGGACTTACCTCCGGTTTTAGCCAGCTGTCAGTGCCTAAAACGATTTGGGCACCAGTGCTCCTAATATTGCCTGGAGCTCTGGTACTTTCCCAACACCGCTACGTAATTTACAATAGTTATACCGATGGTACCTTGATCTACATTCTTCCTGTGTTCAGCCTGCACCCTTTGATACTGAAGCCACTTTTCTGTTTCTCTGAGAGACCCTAACCTGAAAATAAGCGCAATTCACACAACACAGCCCCAGCTACCTGTGTAATTGCCTCCTGCATGTAATGGGAACCTGCCCAATTTAGTGAAACCCGGGTCTCGCGGACTTACACTACGTTTGGAAATTGTATGCATAATATTATGTAGAAGAGCAGAATATTAATAGAAAACAGAATACATATTACGTGAGGTTGTTTCGTTGAATTTCAATTAAATTATTAATTAACTTCATTTCATTAGTAATAATCTTGAGGTGACAGTAATAGTTCTACATCTATATCTACATAAATGCTCCGCAACCCACCATACGGTACGTGGCGGAGGGTACCTCGTACCACAACTAGGATCTTCTCTCCCGGTTCCACTCCCAAACAGAAAGAGGGAAAAATGACTGCTTGTGTGTATCTGTACGGGCCCTAATCTCTCTTATCTTACCTTTGTGGTCTTTCCGCGAAATATAAGTTGGCGATAGTAAAATTGTACTGAAATCAGCCTGAAATGCTGGTTCTCTAAATTGCCTCAGTTGCGTTTCACGAAAAGAACGTCTCCTTTCCTCCAGAGACTCCCACCCGAGTACCTGAAGCTTTTCCGTAAAACTCGCGTGATGATCAAACCTGCCAGTAACAAATGACATAAACGTGATTAAATCTGCAAGTATTTTTATAATCACCAAATGTAATAATTTGGATATAATTAGATCTTTATGTAACTTGCGGAAAAGATAGAGCAGTAATCTGAATATGTTGAATATCAGTATAACATGATGTGAAAGTTAAGTAATGACTGAATATGATGAGAGTAGTTATTAAAATATTATAAGAAAGGATTTTGTATTTGTATGTATTTGTGCCTCTGTAACCTCATTATAACTTGTTCTGAGGCCGCAAATTACAAGAGGGTTTGAGATCTGAAAATAAAAATGCAAATGGAAAATGGTATGTTTAATTGTATGGGCGCTGAACCTTGGGCACGCATGAGACACACACACAACTAAACTGGATCAACAGGCCGTGTCTCTAGTTTGTGGCTGCAGTTACTGTACATCAGTTGGAGTCGCTACCAGAAGAGAGACCCATGAGCCAAAAGATTAAGCTGACTACAATACGCTGGTCACTGTCCGCCGGCCTCAAAAAGCCACCGGGAGATCCCTGATCTGCTGTTGTTGCCACAGGGAGTCTTGCCGCTTTGTCACCGCACAAATCAGCTAACGGCAGCGACGGCATTTACAGATGCAATGTCTACAAAGTCAGAAAACACTTAAAGTAGCCAGTTGACATATTAGTGAATGTTTCACAGACCATGGGAGACTATATTTCATGTTGCACAGAAAATACAACTCTAATGTCACATGAATGAACTCAAACTGTTACTGTGCAAGATCAGGATTCTGAACACTTCCTTTGAATCAACACTGTTAGTAGCCCATAACATCAAATCCTAATGGACAGCGTCCTTCACTATTAAAAGACACAACTTAATTCAACGTCAAAAGACACTAATAAAAACATTCAATACCTGCAACTAAACATTTCAATGCACTCAGGTGTGTTCTGGTCAAAGACTTGAATTTATTTAACCATATCTAGGTCACCTACGCTTTGAATAAAAGAGTTTCGATTCGTATGTGTGTATGTGCAACAGAGTAAGGAAAAACACAATGCTGTGGATGATCAAGTATCGCAAAAAGATTGCCTTATGTCGAACGGAGCTCCATCTGCTACTTTAAAATGAACACTTCCTACGAAAAATGATTATCTACCCTAACTGCGTCCTCTTATACCTATACAAGTGATATTCTGCTTCTCTGCGTTAATTGTGCCTCGAACTGACGTAAATTTTTCTATGGTGTGACGATTTTTCAGGAATGGTAATGTTTGTACTGATTTGTTAGTTGTACTGTTCTTTTAATTGGATAGTTAAGTTTCCTGGAGAAATGAATTGCGAATGGGTGTCATATAGAATGATGGTTTGACTGTCAGTGTGAATGAACAGTAGTTTTCGTGAATTACTGCTCGATATTGTGTACAAATACCGTGTACATCCACTTAATTTTCTGAAGTGTTTTATGAAGACTTATTTTTGCAGTTTTATGCACTTTGTACTCCCAGTTTCATCTCGTGATGAGTATATTTTTTTTATGTCTTATTGTGAAGTATTCAGGTTTGTCATGGTATTGGATGTTATAAGTTTTGTGAGAGTGGAAATGGAGTAAATATTAAATTGTCTGAAGAGTAAATGGAAATTAATTATTCTATAAAATGATGGAGTGAGTGTATGCTACAAACGATCAGTATGTATGAATAGAGAATATGATTTCTTGTAAGATAAGTAAGAATTAGTTGTAAAGGAAATTTTCAAGATACGTAAATGAGTATAATTTAGGACAATAATGCAAAGTACGAATTCAGTACACCAGCAAAATTGATGGTTGCATATCGTCAACAGTTTCAACAGTGCACATAATTCCAATGTCACACAGCACCAAAATGTCTTTGACGCACTGGTGCTTTAACAAGTTTTAGGCACAACTACATTGGCACAAATTTAAAATTATGAGGAGTTGAAGATGTAATGGGACCTTTCTTCCAGAACCACTCACATAATGTATGCTCATTCTTAATGCAAGTCGCATTTGATTAGAATATTTAAGTTACACGATAAGCAGCAGTACTAGTGATTGTCAGAAACTGTGTGATATAACTTACTATTCCTTTACTCCTAGATCTAATTTGCATTTTTCTTATCTGGTAGAAGTGAGAAAACGTCGAAAGCTTTCTGAATGGTGAGTAATAACAAGGACTGCCAGGGCAGTAGACTCAACCGCCCCACAGAGCCAATTCGTGGAGGATTGGCGATAGAGAGCCGAGTGACCGTATCCAAATGGACCACTGCCATCTCCTTGGTGTCACCCTAGGACGTCCACGCACCTCATGTACGAACACCGATAGCATTTCTCATACAGTGAACTCCTGGGGAAAACATTTCACGAACTGAGAGTGGAGTGAGAGGTCTTCCTGTTAGTGGAAGATACCATAATTGTGCTGAAAATATAGAAAACTAGCAGTTTTTCCAGAAAATACTCCAAGTTACAGATAAGCTCCTCAAGATGTGTTGGCCATCTGCAGTCGTGGACCACTGAGAACTTGTGACAGCACTGAACATTTTGTCTCATCACTCACTAAATATTACTGCAACACAAAATGCATCAGCAATGGCTAATGTGAATAAACTGTAAGTTAGAGACACAGGACGGTGAAGGCAAGAGTACCTCATTGGCCCCAGAGAGAAAGAGAGAGAGAGAGAGAGAGAGAGAGAGAGAGAGAGAGAGAGGGAGAGAGAGAGACGTGACTTTTCTATAAGGAATTGTAGAACGAAAATGCAAGTTACTGGTTAACCACCCAGAGGAAGGAGGCTAGTATCTTGTAGGGAGCACTTCTATCAGCCACCGCTCAGAAGATCCAGCTTCAAGTCAAACATTATTTCATAACAGATGCAAAACCTGCTAGTGCAAGGTTTCCTTTTGATCAACAATCGATCAGAAATCAATGAATCATCGGGAGTCTCTGCCTTACAAGTTCATAACTGCTGTTAGCCTATCATGCTATCTTGACTGATGACTAGGGGAATTTGTATATTTTGGGCATATCTTTAACTAGGCGCTAACTAAATTCATTGGCTCCATCAATAATTGACCCTGCAGCAATCTCATCAGGTCCTGGAGGAGTTTCTCTAGCTGCAGACAAACCTTATTCCAGTTCCCACATGGAGAATGGATCATTGTAGTCTTTCTCATTGTGCAAGAAGAAACTGAACTTCCTCTCTGCAGTCTGATACAACATCTCAAAAGCAGGAGCTTCTGTGGATGATGTAGTGGCAGTAAGGAAGTGTTCTGCTAAAATATGAGCCCTGTCATCTGTCGTGGTCACTCAGAGCACATTACTTGACAAGGCCGTAAGGGTATGTGTACTGCTACTCTATCCCGAAATCCATCTTATTGATTTCCAAACTTCCGCAGTAGAAGTGGACCGATTAATGAAAGTCGTTAATTTCCTCCAGGAAGCCCTCTTCCATTCTTTTATCACTTGCCTCGCATGTACTCTCGCAGATCCGCTGCACGTAGATTTACTGTAGTTGGACAATGTCTGAAATTCCGCAGAGCTGTTCGTCTGGCCCTGATTGCCAGTCGACAGTCGTCATTCCATCAAGGTACAGGCCATCATCTGAGGTGGTTAGTAGAGTTGGAGATGGACTCTGCTGCAGCCCGTTGCATCTCACAAGCGATATTGGCCACCGTCTTCTGTGCCCAGTCCTTTTGTTCAAAAATAGCCTGTCGATTGTACTTCAAGCCATTTGCTCTTGGTATCACCCAACTGCATGGTCCCCTGTCAGCCACCATCCTAGTCATGCAGATGGAGCCACACTGGGAAGTGGTCACTAGAATGTGAATCTGTACCCACTTCCCTCTGAAATGAGTCTGCAATAGCTGGGGACAAAAACGGAGGTCAGTGGATGAAAAAGACCATGTAGCTACAGAAAAGTGTGTCATCTGACTTGCGTTCAGAAGGCAGATAATCTCAGAATGGACGAGTCGCTCGATCATCCGACCCTTGTAGCAAGTGGTAGTCGAGCCCCATAGTACATTGTGTGCATTGGAGTCCTCCACAAGGCGGAATGGCCATGGGTGTGCCCAATGAGTTCTGCCAGTGCGTCTGCATTCAAAGCTTCATTAGGGGTAAGGTACAAAGAACACACTGTGATATAGAAGGGTGTGAGAACTTTCACATCAGTTGCCTATATGGTCGAGGTAAGAGGGACAGAAGAGAAGTGTCATCTAGTATCAATGGAAACAGCCACTCCACATTTAGCCCAGTCTCCAATAGTATCATCCTTCCTATATGTGTGGTAAACCTGTAATGCAGGTGTGAAGGTGACTTTAAAATGCATTTCTTGTAAGCAGATGGGCAACAGTTTCTCTTGGACCTGGAGCTGTAATTCTTCCAAATGTGAGAGATATCCATTCAAATTCCATTGAAACACTCAAGTCCATGGGAAGCCAGTGTTTAGCGATGGATGTTCTTCCCGTTCTCACTCAGAGTCGGTTATTTAATGCAGAGGCCAGGGAGAGTGTTAGCCGGTTCCCTGATCTCTGGTTCTTCTGACTTTAAGTCCATATCCTGATGAACATAGTCCCATCAGAGAGGGAGAGACCTCGACGATCAGAAGGTTTAACTACCGCTTTATAGACTTGGAACTACGGTTTGAAAGAGGTTTTTTTCTTTTTTTACTGATGGGAAGAGGTGGTTGCCTGGGTTGCGGAGACAGTTTAGTTGGCTTCTGATTTTGGGTAGTGGTATGTGTCTTAGGTGGTAAGCCCATTGTTGATAGCTTCCAAACGACTTCAGTTTCAAGTGGAGCTTTGCCCCAACAGTGTACACTGACACGTGCATGTGTTCGTACTTGAATCTGTGGTCTGAGTTTGTGTGGAGGCATCACACTTAAGGGCTGATGCAAAAGAAGTAGCAAAAACTGGGGGTTGCACAGCTTTGAATTTTCCTTTCCTCGTTGTAACCTCGCACTTCCTGCACCACACTGGGTGATCCCCAGGGGAGTTTATACATTTCGAAGTGTACACGAATTGCCTGATTCCTGAGCTGAGCCTCCACAATTGCCTCACGTAGCCCTCCAATTACATCCCATAGTGGTATGTTCAAACCTTGACGTTTGTAGCATCATATTGGGTTAGAAACAAACAGGCGAACCCTAAGACAGACATAGCCTGCAAGGATATGTTCAGGTAATGCCGTAGTACTAAACGTTAGACTGAATGTTCCCAGTTTTTCCAATTTGCCATAGTTGTGCACTTCCGTGACGCCAGTATTTTTCCATTCCTCACGTAACTCTGCGGGGTCCACCTCCATTAGATCGCAGTACATAACCACGCCCTTACTAAAGTTTATAGTATTATGCAACTCAGACTCTATTGGATAGTCACCTAAGGCCTTACATCCCAGGAGCTTGGATATTTTGGTTGAATTAGCAGGTTCAACTAGAAGTGTTCCACTACAATGTTGTTTGGCACTCTTTGGAGACCCTGCATTATCTTCCAGTGCCTTGTGAACATAGAAACGGTTCCCTCGGTATGCTTGATTACAATGACAGTGTTATGACACACTAATGCCCTGTTACCATGATTCCGAGACTTTTCGGGAGGACTAACAAACCGCACTCTGTGTGATATGTGGGTGTAGGTAGTGCCTGATGGTACATCCATTCTGTCAGTAGCAGTAGCTTGATGAGACCGTTCCATAGGGATTCCACGAGATGTTAGGGAAATACCCATCAACCCAGGCAGAACCTCCGGATTCGCTGTCGTTTCACAGATAGGAAGTCTTGTGAAGTACTTTTGAACAACTTTTCCGAAAATATGTCGAGCATCAAGTTCGAGAGTCCATACGTAATAGCAATGTTTCAAATCATGTAGCTATGAACAAACTTGATCTTAACGACTGTGTCAGTATAGAGACAGGAATCTGTGATTATAATATCATAGCAACGATGGTTGTCAATGTATACAAATCAATCACAAGAAGACTAGGAGAATATTTTTGATAGAAAGTGCAGATAAGTAGTTGTTAGCATCCTGGTTAAGAGTGGATTTAACAGAAAACGTAAACATTTATCTAAGGAAATCATTACAGCCATAGTTATTAATGTACACATCTAAAATTTTGTAAGTGTAAAGAAAGAGCTGTACTTTAATGGAAAAATATAAAAGACGCTGGATTAATTTTTGTTACTGTCTTTTATACAAAAAACCAAAAGTCAAATTCCAATCATGAAATGAATTTGAAAATATTATTGTAGTGTGCTAAGACACTTATAAGACCACATCATTACAAACATTAACTTATGGTACAAATTGTATTATTAATGATTATGAATTTGCACATCCTATAAAAATGAGAAAGGATATATATATATATATAAGACCAAAAATTCATTCGAAACTCCAGTAATTAATGACAGAAATTTTTGCCGTTCATGCTAACAGACTATTTAACAGATATTAAAATCATACTCCCAAAAAAACTAACACTTGGAAGTCAGCCAATTTTTCAATACCGTAATAGAATAACGAAGCTACTACCCGCAAGGTGATGCCAAACACTTTGACAGCACGACACCTTCACTCCACCGTCGGTTGGAAAGGCCAGAAAGGTGTAAAAAAAGATTTACAAAACACTAAGGGTCTGCGTGAATGACCAATGACGGCAAAGATAACATAACAGTTTAGACAGACACAGCCCCTGTAAGAACAGGTTATTACACGAGATGTTCCAACATACAGAGCGGCCATCAACAAGCGCCAGAGCGGATCGCACACAAGCGTCAGTGGCGGACACGAGAGCACGCGAGAACCGAGGAGAGCTGCCACAACGCACAAGACCGGCAGATCCTCGTGAACTGCAAGCAGTGCAGTCCGTCTAAACGATACAATGGTCGGCCACCTAACGGTTGTAGTGAATCAGTCGTGGTCAAAATAAACTTGGCGCCAAGAATGATTAACACATTCGGATGATATTAAATTAAGTGACACTTGATTTAAAGATATTACGTTATATACCGTAATTTACCCCTGCATGGTATCATTGAATTAATCACTGATAAAAGCTCCAAACCAATGCAGGTGAGCTAGTTATTTACTTCTGTCAGCGTGCCTTTTAAAGGAACTCATTGACATTTAAATACCGCTCTCTGAGCACCACGTAATCGTAACTTCAGTGTAGGCTACCTACAGGGCACTATCAGGTAAACGTGTAATTAATTTAGACCCAGCAGGAATGGCCAACAAGGCACCCAAATATTCATACAAATATTCAAACTAACGGCCCACAATTGCATTGCCGGAACAGACTCCGTCTTGTTTTCGTGACTCACACCGATAGCAGCGCAGTAAGTGGCCAGTAAGCAACACTCTGAATACGACACGGGATGAGTGAGGATACTAACGTTTATACTGATCTGCAGCTCTGTTTTTACAATAGAGCGTCTTTTCAGTGCAGTGGTTTCGGGGACCATTAGCCCCTGACAGCAATCACGTATCTGCTAGTACCCATCAGCATTAGCAACTGACAAAATATTAGAATGAAACAAAATTTCCTTTGACAGTTTTATTTTTAAAACGATAAAAAACAAACAATATTTAGATTTTGTAGGTATTCCATTAAGCCAGAAAGTATTGAGTCAATGAGATAACTGCTAGAACATTTCGAATAGAATGGTGGAGCAGCTGCCAGAGCGTCACGATTGCTGCCTAGAGTCCTTCTCAGAGAAGAAAGCTAACTACTCGTATTGATGGTAGTCACTTGTTACAAGACATGGTTTCTCTGCACCAGTCCTCCCCCTAGCAGCACATGGCTTCACCCACATACTGCACTCCCATTTCAAATCAACTATACATAGTTTGTAAATCACTTCATTGCTGGACTCTTTACTTTGGAATTAAAATCGGTTAGCAGAATTCAAGCTGACAGTGTTTAGTAATAATAATAATTATAATAACAGTAGAGTGTAGGCCTTACAGCAACATAATGGTCATATCCGTAGTTATTGTTGCGTTGTCAGTTAGTTCCTTCAGCTGCTGCCAAATCAATAATGAAGCCTTTTATAGTTTATTGCGAAACTATCTACTACTTGCAGGTTTTTCATGCGATATTTAAGCATATTTTACGTATATATACCTCAATTTTACTCTCATAGATGAATGGTATAAAACACAAAGTATGTGTGTAGTGGATGGACTAGCTGAGGACAATGACATGGATAAATTCCTTTCAGAAGGTGTAGCCTTCACCATATGGAGCCAAGGGCCAATGACAGTACGTGAAAAACTATGTAATTAGTATTACAATCTTTTTAAATAGTGTGGCAGTACTAGTTAGTCACATGTCACGAAGTAGTAATATATATGGAAGAGCATGGCCTGTGAATTCTGACATTTTAGCACCTGTTTCTCCCAGCTGCTGGAATGTGGCGAGATGTGCCACATGCGAGTTCTGCATGTTGGGAAGACAATGGCTGAAACCCGAGACGTTTACCGCCAGGAATTCCCATGGACAACGGTCGTGTGAGTGAGGGACTGGGAGTGCCTCTTAAGCCAGAGTACTTCAAAAGATTCTTTTAAAGCAGTGCAAATCACGGAAGATCATCATAGAGTTTCAATAAAAGCTTCCAGAGTGCCCTAAAGGCTGAAGGCGACAACTGAACACCGCTATGTTTCTGTGAACGGTGTGGGAAGTGAACTGCATTTACACGCCCAGACATCATGCCGTCAATCGTAAAGTGAGGGCCAAGACACTGGCTACTCTTAGTTTGTTAACAGAAAACGCAACAAGTACTGGGGAAGAAAAATCTGCAAGATTTCGCTACATGTAGCAACAAAGAGTGAGATTTTCAGTGGTCACAGTGGCAACCCTGTAATTTTCGTCTCCTCTTACGGTAATTTAGATAAGTATGTCAGAGCAGGTAGTCAGCAGTGCATTTTGGGGCGAGCACACATTAGCGGCGGTTCGTGTCTCGTTTGAAAGTCTCCCTGTGGCGCACTGCTGCAGCGTCACGCTCCTTTCTCTGTTTCTGAGTGAAACTCACGTTTGCGTCGTCTGTGCACTGCGTAGCTGACACTTTGTGAGTCTTTTTCGTGACATTCTGGCTGATTTCTGTCGTTAGTTCTCTCTCAAACTGGCATCAAAACTCGAAGCTATCCAGTATATATCGATTGTGTGAGCTGAGCGGCCTTTGGGAGGCGATTTGCATGTTATTACGCTAGTGCTTCAGAAAAATCTTCACCTTCTACGCGTATTGCCGTTTAAATTTTTTGATGAAGGTAATTGTTAATCAATCCAACTTCAACCTGAAAAATATTGACTGAGAGAAAATAAATTAATTATTTTTTAAATGAGTTTTGCTCAGTCTAGTTTTTATGAAGCGACACTTTTAATGAAAAATATCGTCAGAGGACTATAGCTCACTGAACTACAGTCTCACTCAATATGACGCAGTTTCCCATATAACAGAGGTGCCATTACACCTTCGTTTCTTTTTTTAAATTTGGAAAGTTAGCTGGATACCTTCTAATTATAGGAACAGAATTAAATTTTGTTTTGGGAATAACGAAACATCACCTGCATTGTCATTTAGCAGCATTAATAATTATCAATTTAACGTTTGTATTATTGTGTTGGATTCTGCCTGAGCTCAGAATCGCTTGCTTCGCCGTTTGCGTGTTGAGTTCACGTACTTGGCAGGCAGCTTGCAAAACGTAACCACTGCAAAACTTCAGTCGACTCGCACACACAGGTACGGCAGAGAGCCATAAACAAGTTAGTAGTAATAATAGAAATAACATTTTCAAAATAATTTAAATTCGTGACGAACACAATCGAACCCATTTTGTTTTCATTCCTCAGAAAATTTCATTTTGTCCCTCAGCGGTAATTACCCCCAGCTTGGGAACCATAACTAACATAAAAATCGACAATAACTACAAAATTACACAACATTTGTCATTCTGTAGTATCGTAAGGACCCTGGAAGGTACGTAACGGTACACCAGAGTACTGTTTATTTACGATTCTGTTGTACCGTACAGATATTTATCGAATAACGTTTACCTTTAACAACAAAAAATTGTTACCAAATAACAGAAGATCTCACCCTTTGCATAAAGACATTGTATGTCTATCCTTGCGAATTCCAAGTTGAATTTTGTCCGCTACTTTTCAGACCAAATCAATGAATTTGGAACATGATTTCACCTACATCACTTAATGTACGAAATACGCCACCACAGCTGTAGCTTGAGATGAAACGCCTCAGACGCGATAATAAATCATCAAAAGCAATAGAACTGTTTCCCAATACAAAAGGAATTAGTTCCACACATGCTGCTAAATTGGAACCACAAACGGCAAGGAACATCAACACGCCCGTTTTTGAAGCAGAAGTAGCTAGATTTTTCAAAATTAGTCGTGCGTTAGAGAGACGAGTAAAGTTTAAGAATAGGCAAATCGTTTGACTACTTCAAATTCTTTAAGTGTCAAGGAAGGTATTTATGATAATAACAACCGGCGACATCAGAAATATGGGCTTCACATGCTCTAAATACACGTTTATATTCCCTTGCTTTTAGCGGAGTAAGCTGCAAATATGTCGGTACATGAAAGTATATCTTCACAAATAATTTGTAGCTTATGTTATTGAATTAACGTAATTCGGCTGGTTTCATATGAGTTTTACGATAATTCATGTCTTTAGGTAATTTACTAATGCAAGGTATGCACAATTATAACAACCGTTTCGTTGACAAAGTAAAAAATAATCAAATACCAACACTATCGGCAAGACGCAACTGACTGACTGCTTTCTCTTCGCTTGGAGCGCTAGTGTCGCTGCAGCCATCAAATGTTAACAACTTTCTCACCTGAGTGTTCCGTGGCTGTATTTAATACACTGTGACGTGTATCAAGGCGTAGAGGAATTATGGGCAAAGCTTAAACTGATTGTAAATCGCGCCATTGCAAGTACCTGCCAAGTGGATTAATGGAAGCATAAACGCGACACGGTTTAATTCTAAAATTGTTGATAAAACAGAGGCTGTTGCACTCTTGCTGCAAAACAGTACGCGCAGATGATTATAGATAGCCAAATCTTGCATCTGTAAGAAGACCGATGCGCGAAACAAACAACTACCACCATTACCTTGCGAAAGATATTCCCGATAACCCGAGAAAGTTCTAGTCCCACGTAAAATCTCTCAACGGGGTAAGACCAATTCACTTCGTGACTAGTCCAGTGTGGCAACGTTGCCACGTAAGTCAATGAAAGAAAAGCCGAAGTTTTAAACCTAGTTGCGAAAACACACTTGACATCTTAGCCACAAACAATCCAGAGCTAATAGAGAGCGTCGTGACTGATACAGGGATTAGTGATCACAAGGTCGTTGTAACTAGGCTCATACCGTTTCTTCCAAATCCACCAGAAACAAACGCAAAATAATTTTATTTAAAAAAGCGGATAAAGTGTCTCTAGAAGCCTTCCTAAGAGACAATCTCCATCCCTTCCGAACTGACTATGCAAATGTAGAAGAGATGTGGCTCAAATTCAGAGATATAGTAGCAACAGAAATTGAGAGATTCATACCTCATAAACTGGTAAGAGATGGAACCGATCCCCCATGGTACACAAAACAGTTCCGAACGCTGTTGCAGAGGCAACGGAAAAAGCATGCGAAGTTCAGAAGAACGGGAAATCCCGAAGATTGGCTAAAATTTACAGACGCGCGAAATCTGGCAAGGACTTCAATGCGAGATGCCTTTAATAGGTTCCACAACGAAACATTGTCTCGAAATTTGGTAGAAAATCCGAAGAAATTCTGGTCGTATGTAAAGTACACAAGCGGCAAGACGCAGTCAATACCTTCGCTGCGCAGTGCCAATGGCACTGTTACCGACGACTGTGCCGCTAAAGCGGAGTTACTGAACGCAGTTTTCCGAAATTCCTTCACCACGGAAGACGAATGGAATATTCCAGAATTTGAAACACCAACAGCTGCTAGCACGAGTTTCTTAGAAGTAGATACCTTAGGGGTTGCTAAGCAGTTCAAATCGATTGATACGGGCAAGTCTTCAGGTCCAGATTGTATACCGATTAGGTTCCTTTCAGATTACGCTGATACAATAGCTCCCTACTTAGCAATCATATACAACCTCTCGCTCACCGATAGGTCTGTACCTACAGACTGGAAAATTGCGCAGGTCGTACCAGTGTTTAAGAAGGGTAGTAGGAATAATCCATCGAACTACAGACCTATATCTTTGGCGTCGGTTTGCAGTAGGGTTTTGGAGCATATACTGTATTCAAACATTATGAATCATCTCGAAGGAAACGATCTATTGATTCGAAATCAGCATGGCTTCAGAAAATTTCGTTCTAGTGCAACGGGGTAACGTCTCAGTTGTGCGGCTGGATTCGTGATTTCCTGTCAGGAAGGTCGCAGTTCGTAGTAATAGAAGGCAAATCATCGAGTAAAACTGAAGTGATATCATGTGTTCCCCAGGAAGCGTCCTGGGACCTCTGCTGTTCCTGATCTATATAAATGAACTGGGTGACAATCTGAGCAGTTCTCTTAGGTTGTTCGCAGACGATGCTGTAATTTACCGTCTAGTAAGGTCATCCGAAGACCAGTATCAGTTGCAAAGCGATTTAGAAAAGTTTGCTGTATAATGTGGCAGGTGGCGGTTGACGCTAAATAACAAAAAGTGTGAGGTGATCCACATGAGTTCCAAGAGAAATCCGTTGGAATTCGACCACTCGATAAATAGTACAATTGTCAAGGCTGTCAATTCAACTAAATACCCGTGTGTTAAAATTACGAACAACTTCAGTTGGAAAGAGCACATAGATAACATTGTGGGGAAGGCTAGCCAAAGGTTGCGTTTCATTGGCAGAACACTTAGAAGATGCAACAAGTCCACTAAAGAGACAGCTTACACTATACTCGTTCGTCCTCTGTTAGAATATTGCTGCACGGTGTGACATCCTTACCAGGTGGGATTGACAGAGGACATCGAAAAGGTGCAAAAAAGGGCAGCTCGTCTTGTATCACGTAATAGGGTTGAGAGTGTGGCAGACATGAAACGCGAGTTGGGATGGAAATCATTAAAGCAAAGACGTTTTTCGTTGTGGTGAGATCTTTTTACGAAATTTCAGTCACCACCTTTCTCTTCCGAATACAAAAATATTTTGTTGAGCTTAAACCTACACAGGTAGAAATGATCATCAAAATAAAATAAGAGAAATCAGAGCTCAAACAGAAAGGTTTAGGTGTTCGTTCTTCCCGCACGCTGTTCGGGAGTGGAATGGTAGAGAGATAGTATGATTGTGGTTCGATGAACCCCCCTGCCAAGCACTTAAATGTGAATTGCAGAGTAATCATGTAGATGTAGATGTACCTATTAAGAAATCATTCACCCAGGAGAAACGCACAAAAACATCGTCGTCTGACCGTTACGCAAGTTCCCGTATAGAAGACAGATTAATTGGATTCACTGATGTACAGAAGCAACTGAAAGAGTTGAGAACAAAAAAGTCACAAGGTCTGAAAGAAGTCGGAGTTCGATTTTACACTGAGTTACTACGGCATTTGCCCCTTACTTAGCATGCATTTATCTCGAATTTCTCACCCAGCGCAAAGTCCCAAGCGACTGGAAACAAACAGAGGTGACTCCTTTACATAAGAAGGGTGAAAGGACGGACCCATATAATTACAGATCAATATACTTACCATCCGTTTACTGCAGGATTCTTGAACGTATTCTCAGTCGAATATAATATCATTACTTGGAACGGAGCGTCTTCTGTTCATAAATCTGCTCGAATTTAGAAAGCATCACAAGTGCAAAGCTCACGTTGCCCTTTTCTCACGTGATATACTGCATATTCCTATATTTCCGCAAACAATTTGACACAGTGCCCCATTGCAAACAGTTAAAGAAGGTTCGAAGATACAGAGAATGCGAGAATGGTTCGAAGACTTCTTAAATAACAGAACTCAGTGTTTTTTCCTGGACGGTGAGTGCTCACCACAGACAAGGGCACCGTTTGGAGTGCTCGAGGGAACCGTCACAGGACCGTTGTTGTTATGTATATACATAAATGATTTGGCGGACAGGGTGGGCAACATTCTCCGGTTGTTTGCTGATGATGCTGTGGTGTACGGTAATCTGTCGTCGTTTAGTGACTGGATGAAGGTACAAAACGACTTAGACAAAATTTCCAGTTAGTGCCATGAATGGCAGCTTGCTCTGAATATATAATAATGTAAGCAACTCCAGATGACTAGGAAAGCCTTCCCGTAATTTTCGAATATAGCATTAGTTGTGTACTGCCTGACATAGTCGCCTCGATTAGGTATCTAGAACTAACACTGCAAATCTGAAATGGAACGAGAACGAAAGGACGATAACACGGAAGGCTAAGGATCGAAATAGGTTTGTTGGGAGGATTTTAGGAGAGAGTGGTTCATTTGTAAAGGGGACCACGTACAGAACACTAGTACTACCCATTCTTCAATACTGCTCAAGTGTTTGGAATTCGCAACAGGTCGGATCAGAGGAAGACATCTAGGTATTTTCGAGGGGAGCCGCTTGGTTTATTGCTGATGGGTTTCATTAAGTGAAGTAGTTCTCTAACTCAGATGGGAAGGCGACTGAAAAAATTTACAGAACCGGGTTTTCAAACTGCCTGCGGACAGATTCTACTGCCGCCAACGTACATTTCCCGTCAGGCATATAAAGACAAGAACAAGGAGGGCTTGTATACACACATACGGAGAGCGCCTTTTACGTGTCGCCCTATTTGCAAGTTGAATGGGAAAGGATATGTGCAAATAGAGGTATGTAAGGTACCCTCCGCTACTCACTACATCTTGGCTTGCCGAGTATTTACTGCATGTAGATGTTCGTAGTGAGTCTAATAGTGGCCCAGGGCTGTGCGAGGAAATAGTACGGTGCAATTAGGCCCAAAACCTCAACGTCCAAGGTGAAAGTCTGCTTCCAGCTCCAGAGAGTTTCATAGAGTTCACATATTGTTTGGTAAGCGTCGGGTTTGGGGGAAGGGGTGGAGAAGTTGGTAAATTAGTAGTTTTTATCAGATTTTCTTAAATATTTCGCAATTTAATCTACATTAAATTGTGAACAATAATAGCCCTGTGCACAATATTGCTAAACCGAACGATTCCAGAGTTACATAGGGTTTCAAAAGTAAAAATGTTTCGTACTTTCTAGATGTTTTTGTATACGTATGACATTGTCACTAACGAAACTAATTTGTCAAATAGTCTTGTGCTTTCTCAAAGCAAATTGTGATTTTAGTGGCCGGTGGTATGTTAGTGATAAACCCTTGAAGGAACGACAACCTCACCACCTCCTCAAGGGGCGCTACTTTTAAAGGGAAAAGAGGCTTCCACAGGCCTAGGCCATATAAACCTGTGGTACGGAGAAACCCACTCTGAACTTTCTCTGGACAATGTCCCATTAAGAATGAATACCTTTCAAAATAAATGATTTTAAATTATAAAAATGTGTATAATAATTATGGTACATAATTATATCATTTTGATTCCTATTATTTTTAAACTGCAGCTTTTGGCGGCTTTTCATCAGAAAAAAGACATATTTGACTGTATATTGCATACTATTTCATTTAAATTTTTGAAGTTCATAAACTGAGTTCAGCAGTAATATTGAATAAAAATCTAGAATGTTAAATGCGACCTTAAAGTAATGTAATGTATTTCATCAGTATTCATTCCTCATCTAGATCTTCATGTATGATATTCGTGTCCCTGTTAACACATCCTAGATCTGAAAAATTACCGCATATGCTTGAGCTGTTTAGACCCCTCTTTCTGCACTCGCAGTTACGGAAGCATACGTCTTTGCAAGCACACACTACGAGGGATAGTAATTCCCAGGGAGCTGCAGAACGTACTGTTGTAATTGGTCTGAGGTGTTCGCCAGTCTTCTTAAACCCGCACTCAAGTGGATTCTTCTTCTCAGTCAGCAACTGCTGCAACTGGTGGTTGGCTCTAAATGATGCTGCCTGCAAGCTGCTGAAGTGGGGGGGAACTGCAGCAAACGTGAACAATTAATGTATAGGCTGCATGCAATAGCCTGCAAGTAACGTTGGTAGCCAAACCAAGCTAGACATTTGGTGTTCTTGGCTCCAAATATCGCAAGAAGGAAATGCTTTTCAGTGTCAGAAACTGCACTGGGGTCAATTTGTGGTCGTTGAAGACTAAAAGTTTCGTCTGAAGAGCGTTGTTGGCTGCACTTCCTATACGGTGTAATTTTCCCCTTCTTGTAGATCGCTGATATAGTGTCACATCCTGCGAAGGCATACATTGGTAAGAGTACACCTTTCATATCCCCAATGTCTCGCAGAATGTCAGAAATAGTGTACACTTTTTCCTGCTGATTGTCTTTCTTTGGTACCACCATTTTCAATTTCTTCTGTGATGGTGCGTGGACAGTCAACAAGTCTGTGTCATCACCAGTTAAACATGCTTCAACACCTTTCTTCGCTTCATCAGTCGCTGTTAAAACTATTAATAAGTCATCATCATCCGATGTTTGAACTGTGGACCACCTATTTGCAAGTGCACTATAAGGAGAGAAAGAAACTTTCTGGCTGTATCCTTTTTTATGTGTCTATTGTAGTTTTCATTTTCAAAATGTAGTATTACGTGGTTATTGAGATATATGTTGCGTAAAGTAAGCGAATCGCCTGGTTAGATGTGAGAGGGGGCCTAACGATCCCCAGACTGCCAGATGAAATTAATGAGTGAATAAATAAATGAATTAGAAATTAAAAATATTCATTGTTTACAAGGGATATAATCCTCCCAGTTACACAGTCGTACCACACTGTCTTAACTTGGCTCCAATACTATCTGACATTTCTTATAGACACTTTACGTAATTTGATAGGGTACACGAAATTTTGCAGATCCTAAGATTAATCGCGTCTTGCTCCAAGCTTTTCTGCTGAATTATCCAACCTAGGTATCTAAATTTTTTTCACGCGATTACTCTTCCCTTTATTTAAAATCATCTATTGTGGTCCATCACTGATATTTGTAATTTATTTCATCTTCTCAAAGGAGGATTGTAATCCTACTTGCTCAGCTATCTCTTTTAGTTGATGAATCTTCGTGAATGGTGAATTAATGTTGTAGGAAAAAATGGCTAGTTCATCAGCTGTGTTTGGGTCCTAGTCTGAATCATTATTCATCCCCATCCTCTTAGCTCATTGTTTTCCTCCATTCTCGAATGATCTTTTCCAAGATACAGTTAAAAGGGAGTGGGGAAACTTCATCAAGTTGTCTGATACCAGTTTTTGTTTGGAAAGCGGTCCGAGATGTTGAAACTAAATGCACGTTTGATCCTGTATCGATCAGAATCTGTTGAATGATGTACTCCCAATCCTTCCATAACATTCAACAGTGACTCGCTTTCAACTGAGTCGTGCGCCTTTTTTATCAATGCATACTATCGCACGGCAGTACCTTCCAGACGCTTAATTCTTTATAATGTTTTTCAACTTGAAAATCTCTAGGCTAAAAGTTACTTTCCTGAAATTGGCCTGGTACTTATTAGTCTATTTATAAAAATAAACGTCAATTCAGTTCTGTACTGTTTCGGAGAGCGTCTCCCATGGAACAATACTAATATAATACCTGTTCAACTGCTGGTAACCTTTTGAGCCACCAATTTTATGGAGCTGGTAGACTAGAACCGATAGGCACACAGAGGATACCCGACCACTTCCCTGTATCTCCTCAAAGAGTTCAGCTGGTATGTTCAGAATGTCTTCATTGGCCAGCTTCCGGGACTCTACGACAATTTATTCCTTTCAAACTGCTTTGTTGTTCCTTAGGGCATCTATGATCTGTTTAATTTCTGTCTTAGATGTGTGTATGTGCGTTTGTCGCTATTTTTTTCTCTGAAGCACGTGGTTGGGTGTTGTTACACTTTCAGATTAGACTTGAATATTTGATTCAAATCCCTGAGACTGTTCTTTAGAATATCCTGATCAATACGTTCCATATGTTGTTTCAAAAATAATGGCGTTGCAAGTCGGATCACAGGGGCTGCGTGCTTCCGACTTTCACAAAAGGAGTTAAAATCTTCATGTTCCTTCGGAGAGTTTAATTTTGTCAACGAATGTGTTCTGAGTGCGTAATTTAGTTCCGAGGTCTCGTTGCACCATTTTCGTTTCCGTTTGCGAAATTTCAAGCTTCTTGTATTGCGTATTGTATTGTGCATTGTATTGTACGGTCTGTCCAGTTCTGAGACTAAAATGTTAGTTGCTGACGGCACTCTATCAATACTTGTTAACTGATTTTAAATTTTGCCACATCATCTCTGCATTTGTTCTTTCCAGCTGTTGGAGCCTTTCTGAGAAGAATGAAATTCATTTTAATCCTGGAGAGGTAATTATCTAAATAATACTTGGTACTTCTTTGAACTTTAATATTCTTAATTTCCTTCATCGCATTCCTAGAATGGGGCACATCGACGATTTTCCATCATTCGACTTGTTAGAAAAAACCAAATTCAAAATGTCTTGCTCCTTCTGTGCGTAGGATGTTTTCCTGTACCTGTTCATAATTTGCTACTATTCCACGTTGGCTTACAGTCGTCGACAAAGATCTTAATATTCTTTGTAGTTATTTTCCCCTTCTCCTTCTCTAGGAGATCCCAAAATTGTTCTATTTTCTCAGGACTATGGCTTCTGTTCTCACAGATGAGATGGCCGCATGTGCATTGAACAGGGTGTAGGCTTTGCACCTCATCAAATAGTGAGTATTGACAATTATTTGATACGCTAGAAAAATTCACTACTGCGTTGATAAACGTCTTATTTACAGCAAAATCTGCTGCAAACATTGATATATTCTTGCTTATGTTCACGGCTTCCTTTTTTTCATAGATCATATACCCTACATTGTCCATAACTCTTTCGTGCTGATAATGTGTATTTTGAAACCTAGGGTTGTGATGTTTTGGTAGTCCAACAAATTGTTAATCCTTATTGTTTACCAAATTGTCGCAATAATTTCACATTTGTGGTAGCAATGTAATATTCGTTTTCCTTTTTCAACTTAGTATTTCTGCATCAGAGCATGCAGGTCCTTCAGATATCCCTAACCCTGTAGTTGCACGCTAACAGGACCCCAAGATATGCTTGCACTCCTAACAGTGATGGGTTTCTGTTTACAGTTACCGCCGGTTTAGTGTTTCCTTTTTGACGACTTTCGATGATGTCTGATTCTTAGGGAAATGTGGGTCGGATTTGTTCCTTCCCAGTAGTAGATTCAAAGTACTAAGCCATGAAGCTTGGATTTCGTTTGCTATATACACCTTTGGTATGCATGGTCCACTTCTGCTTTAAAAGCCGTTGACTTGTTTCATCTATAATCCCGAAAAAGGATGCTTTCAAGTTGCTACCAGATGGAGCAGCTGGACCAATTTCTTTCTTCTTGTCCTTTCTTTTGTGTGACAGGCAGAGCCTGGTTTCGTAGTGTTGGGCCCACGTCGTGGGATTGATTGTTTGCTTCATTAAAAAATCTGAGATGGTAATTTGTTTGTTATAAATGAGATCTATAATTCATTCTGATTTAGCTAACTTATCTCCACATACTTACACTTGTTTTTAGTGATATTTAAGGTGCTGAGAATTATAAATATTTTCAGATTATAAAGATGCTACCTGAGTTATCTTTCTTTATCTTAACTTTACATTATCATCATGTTGTACAGTGAACATTCCTGAGAATTTAATTGAGCTTTTCATTAAAGTGTGCCATCATAATATTTTATCACTTTGTTAACTAATTACCTTCTGTTATGGTAGTCTTCTCACTAACATGTTATGTGGGTTTTTCAGCTAAGTGTTTTGTTTACCCATTTGAATAATTTTAACTGTCGCCAAGAGAGGAGGACTCTACAATGTGTGTCTGCATGCATACTACCAAGGCAGGATCCAATTTGTGGTGTCTGGGGAGGGAGAATTTGTGCAGACTGGGGATGATGGGCTGTTCTTCCCATAATACTTCTAAAGTGGTTGTAGTCGGGGCTACTGTACTAAGCTAATGGCTGATGGGTTTCCTGTAACAGTACAAGACATTCTCAGAACTCCTGGACGGCAGTATCATTTTGCTAAAGATTGCTGTTACTTGAGGGCAGGAAATAATCAAGAATATGCTTACACTCTTTTCCTGTGGTTAACTGGCTGAAAGCTTAAACATTTTCGTAAAACTTCTAGGAGCTCGCTAAGTCGAGGAATTGTGCATAAGCCTTCCATAGTACTGGAAGCTCTGATGTCGAGAGGTAAGTCTTCGAGTCTTGTATACATCACATTGGTTGGTTACTGATCCGTCGTGACCAGTGGAGCTACTTTTGTGAGACGGAATACCTGAGATAATTATTTTCTCTAAGTAATGTGGGGACTTGGTGCTGTATGATGATAATTTTTATTTTTTTCTCTTTGGCTATACATTTGTTTCGACTTAACTGCCATTAACGAGTGACCTGTTCTACAGTGTGGGCGACGTTACTCTCATTATACATTTTTGTTATAGTAGCACACTATAGTCGAAACTGATCTGTAGAGAAGGGGAAGAAAACAGAATTTAATATCACACAGCAGTGAGTCTTGACACACCTTACAAATATGTCACATGCTGACTTATACTACTCCCATTATTGTGTAGTATGAAAATGAGGCAACCAGTCTGAAAATACTGGTAGTTTCAATAAATAATGAAAGTATATTTAAAACATACTCCATTTACGTGGTATCTCTTTTACAAAGTAGGCACCTAATTTTGTGGAGAAAGATTCATTTCGTTTTCTAAACTCACACAAGCGAGGACACACACAGACACAGACACACACACACGAACACACACACACACACACACACACACACACACACACACACACACACACACACACACACACACACACACAAAATTACATAAAGAGTATAAATTGCTGCGTTTTGTAGTATTTTAAAGGGGGTTCAGAAATATGAAACACACAGCAGCATATTCATCAAAAATATTACGTAAATCAGCAATTCTGTACGTGTAGAGATCGAAAGATTCCTGAGATTAATTGCTCCCCACATCTAATTGCTGTCAAGCGTCACAAGGTGGACAGATAACCAGCGGAAAACGAAGATTGATGACTCTGCAATTTATAAGCCTCAGGTGGTGTGAGGTGACCACACATGAATTTTTGTCCAGTCGACAAAATATAACATACTTGGAGATTGCGAAAATATTGACTCGCTGCCTAGCAAGGGAACTATCCCAGATGTAAATAAATGGTCTTGATGATATTTGGTTGGTGTGTAAACTGGCCCAAATAATTCAATACACATTTTTTTCCGTTTTGGCCCATTTTCACTTAGGGATAAAAACTCATCCCAAATGTAATTTGGTGCATGATGTACAAAAATGTGGTGTTCCACATAGAAGTAGAACAGCATTACCTTTCCTCTGATACTCACTGAATTTTTCTACAAAATATCCAACCACTATCAACATACATAAATTAGAAACACTCTCTTTCCATATCCAACCATATGTAATAAAGCTGAATCCTCAAACGCCATTTTTATGAAATATGTTACACAAAACATGCTGTCAAGTATTTTCAACATATCTAATTGAAATATGTACAGGTTCATTATGCTTCTCACTGCAAGCTCTCCATTAGTTTCCTTTAAAAGAATGAAAAAAGGATAATCCGGTAGCAGGCCTCATGGGCTCTAAGATGAATCGTAAAACTCTGAGTAACTGATGACAATTATTGCAAAACGGATGATTTTTTTTACCCTTTTGAATAAAGTACATCCCCAAAATTTTAAATTGTGAAAAGAACTTTTCGAGTTAATATTTATCGCATATATAGCCTCTAGTTATAAGCTCTGTTATTATCCATGACAGAATTGCGTGTGCCACAGATTGAATAGTGATTTGGTGCTTGCCTTGAAGTGCTTTAACTTTACTTCTCTGCTCAACTGCAACGCCCATGTTTAAAGATCAATGTCATGACGATCACTTGACAATCGATAACCTAACCTTTTTTTTTAAGTGCTGCAGTGTAGTAGCTTCATAGTACCTCAGAGCCATTGAATAACATACTCTACCCAGCGAGAGAGCTGTGCCACTCTACTAAGATAAGATATTTACGCTTCAAGGATGAAGGGAACTCTGTGTGTTTGACAACTTTTGGTTTTCTTACTGAAAGAGTTTCGCCTACTGAACAGTTAAATCACATACGATATGATTTCAACGGTTACCGTTAAAAACGCTAAGAGTAACAAACTAACGCTAAGGGGCTTAAATCCTAAACCAGCGTGAGTAATGTCTAATTTTCCAGGCATACAAAATAAATTCTCCGATCCTCATGTCACTTGCAATACATAACTTCTCTTTCCTTCTCTTTCTTCTCTTTCGAATACCACAGTTCTCGTGACCTGGTATTTTTTGTTTTGTTTTTATTTTTTACTTTCTGACTGGTTACCCTTCCTGTGGCTGCAGCTGTAAGTTAAACGTAACGGAGGAAAGCTGTGTTCGTCACCTGTCTGCAAATGTTGCCAACGCTGATCTCTATGTTTCGTTTGAAGGTGTTTGTGAATGGTGTTTTTTATGAGGTGGAGATTGGAGAGCAGCTCAGCATCCACCAAAACGAGGGTGAAAAACGGCATATAAGCCACACTCAGCCAGGCTGGTAAACCAGACCAGAAGTTGTGAGTCCAATACTTGCTCTACTTTCGTGTCTGGTGAAGCACGCTGGCTCGCCGGCTAGCTCACAGCACGTTAGTCTATACGAGCAGGTCTGTAACTTTTTAAATCTGATTTCTCATGACACTCACGTATGAGTAGTGCCAGACCACTATTTCATTCAAATATTCTTATTCAGTATCTGTTTTTACAGTTTCTTATGATTTCTTAGATCAGTGGTATAAACAAATTTATTCAATGTCTGCCTCTATTCTTCTTATGATGCGAACAACGCAAATATACTATTTTAATTTGCTTTAGGGTATCAGTTAATTTGACATTTGAATCATCACCGACCCTGTGTCAGCATTTTTAAATGTGGCAGAGGTACACGGAAATATCAAACATGGGAAAACCCACGATAGAATATCATTGAGAAGACTCAAAGAATCTAAATCCTTAATAGGTTCATCCTCTGCAGATTCAGTGTATGAGATTCACAAGGAAGTAATGGTTCTAAGGACTTTTCTTAGATTTTATATCGAAATACGTTCACTAATTCGTATCCTTCTCTTTCTTGTGTTCCAGTACCAATAACTCAACTGAGATAATTACATTCCAAGATTTTTTCTTCCTTCCTACTACCTATCTTTGAATTGGTACACTTTATCAGAGGAAATATCTCTTATACTAATATGTTACTAGTTTATGTTATTTTGTACTGTGCATTACAAATTAAGCGCAACACTACAATTACATCTTTGGAATTCAAAGTCAGGCTGGCAACGGATAAATCAGGCGTTTAACTCAAAGGTTTTCACTACCATTTTGGTGACTAAAGTTTTGTCCTTCAAGCCAGATACCTGTATTACGTTTTCCTATCTCACTGTAGTTCTCAAGGAATTAGTGTTTAACTGAATGCACAGAGAGCTCGTATGTAACACTCAAAAGGCATCATTTTGCTCTTGCATTCCGTTGAAAAAATTTGAGTTTGTTAACGTTTAGAAGGACAGGTAGAGCTGACCCACCAAGCTTACGACACCTGACACAGCTCTTTCTCCTAACACCACAGTAGGGGCATTTGACACTGTCCCCCAAACAGTTGCCAACATCTTTCGTGAATAATTCACTAAGATCCACTGCATTTAATTAGGCAGTTAAAAAAACCGCTTTCGCCAGTAATAAATAAAAATGTACTTTCAGTGAGCTTTCGTCACAGAACAAATCTGTTAATGAAAGTTTGGAATAATATTCAATGTAAGTCGTTTGGCAGTCACGGACAAGAACATTGATTTAATTTTTATTTTTGATCCAAGAACCTGAATCATCAACTGTTGTGGTTCTGCTATTAGAGGTGCGCTTCTGAAACTCAAAATATTCTATTCTCTTGTATGAAAAATTCTTTTCCGATTACGATTACTACTAATTTATGACATTCCCCAGCCTTAATTTTTGAAACATTTTGCTCCACAACTGTTTAACTGAGAAAAATCTCCAGTCTTCAGAAGCCCTGATACATTGTTTAAATGTGAGACCTGTTAGGACAGTTATTTGTATTTTGGGGCGTTAGTGGAGAGGGTTAATAAGTGTTGTTTTTGTTTTGGTTGTTTCCTATTACAGGTACATCCTGCGGTAGGCACATGGCTGACATTTAATAACTGAAATCAGTAAGCATATATAAACAACAGATGGAACAGAATCTGTAAATAAACTTATTTAGAATCGTTTAGTTTCTGATCAAATATTCTGCCTCTGTAAATTAAGGGTGTAAACACACACATCAAAATTTCAGTTCACATCAGATTGAGACACAACGATTTAGTCTTTCATACATTACCACATTACTGTGCCTAATATATATGAATTATTATTTATGTTATTCTTCTGCTCACCACTGCTTGCATAGCTAAAGCTTCTGCAGTACGTTACCTCTGCCAATTGTGTGTTGTCGGCTTATTCGTGCAGCCCCTCCATCCATCTGCAGCGGTCCTGGGAGCTTCCGAAATGCTTCAACACCCACGCAGACACCAGCTCTTGCTTCTCCTTCGAGTAGGTTTCCTGCAACAGGAAAACACAGTTAGATTAATTTAGGATTACTTTCCCCGTCAATGAAACATATACCTATCAAAACAAATAGTTGTCAGTATTTGCATTCCAAAAGAAAACCGATCTTTCCATCTTCTGTTATTCATCTCCTCTACACTTCCGCCCTGCAACAGATGAAGACACTGCAGTCAGTATACGTTGAACGAAACACTAGGTCCGTTTAAATAGAAACTTCTCTCTATGTTGAGTTTCAGATCATTGTTGTAAATGGTGGCGTGAACGACGAACGCACAGAGAATGCGAGCTACACGGGGTTGGTCCGTGATGATGTTACAAACTTTCATGGGTGATGTGGAGGGATAAATATATCAATGCAACGCACGGGACCCTCGTCCAGAAACGACCGAAAATAGTTTTGATAACTGGCAGTGGATCACTTCTACTGCAAATTCTTTGCTTTTCGTGCTTTGGCATTAGGTAGTGTGAACCAATACAACAAAAATATCCAGTAAACAAGGGCTCTAAAACGCATACCTAATGAGCTATGAGTAGTTGTTCAGTAGAAGACACGTGTTTCACAGTAGCAAAAGTTAACAACTGCTCATAGCTCTTCAGGTATGCACGTTAGAGTCCATATTTAATGAACCTTTTTGCTTTTTTATGTCCATTCTAATTCCCCTCCAAGTGCAGACAACGAGGGGCCTAGAGCATGAGGGCGACTACCAAACACACTGGAGCAATTTTCGCTTATAACTTTCAATTAAGTCATTTCCTGATCATGGCCGCTTTCGTTACGTTGACACATTTGCCTTTTTCTATCAATCCTGACAGTTTGTACTATCATCATGGAATCACAATGTAGACTGTATATTATCCCCCAATTAAAACATTTCCGATAAGAACAATTTGTATACTGATTGGCAACAATATTATGCACTTTGTTTGTCATTCAACACCTCATATAGTAGCATCTTTGATTCCAACTGCTAATATATGAAGAGTTGAATGACAAACGAAGTATGTTTATTTTAACGCATCTTTTTGTATCTATAACTAATCGAAATGGACAGTATTCACACACCCATTCATCTACGTATCTGCAATGTCTGTACCAACGCGCCAGGTAAATTAACAATGGCATGACAACTGCAAAATTTTATGGTGATTACGCCTCACTCAAAATCGCTTGATGACTGTTTTGTATCTATGAAAGTGCGATATAGAGGAATAAAGATAGGATTTTTCAGATTGTATCCTAGCATGTAACATCCCAATCCGTCGTCATCAGTAGAAAATCCCATCGTCTAGCGCAAGTCTTTGTGTTCTAAAAATGTAGCATTTCTGGTTGACATATGAGAAGACATCAGTTTGGATGTTACCAGGCAACAACTAACACAGTTAAAATTTGACCTATGCGATACCCAGAAGATTTAATGTAGCCAGGGGTTTCTTGATTTCGGTTAATGGAGAAGTGACTGCAACAGCTTACAACCAAGACAAATCTCCGAAAACAGTGACAGAAACGGGAAATTGTAGTCGTTTTAATTCTGATTAGATAGGAACATGCCCCAGCAGGAATTATCAAGTGCATTTGCCTAAGCATGTGTAACAGGACAGATTCAGTAATTTTCGTGACGAGTGTTACATGTAAACTAGAAATGGTGAGAATATCAGGAAGTTTACTGCCTTACAAAATCAAGGCTATCAAAATTTTTTCTAAGAAAAAATAAATCATAAATTAATCCTACTCCCCAGTTGCAAACAAGTATTTCGAAAAGGTGACCTTAATTTAAAGACATATACCAATCTGGAAATCTTCCCTAAATATTTCCAGATGGGGTACCATCTGATTACTATCAAGTCAGCTTCCATTTGACGGACAAGACCTGGGCTGTGGATCCTACCTCAAACTATCCACACTACTATCTATGGTAGCGAATGACAAGTATAGAAATATGATAATTTCCAATTTTCACTTTGTACCATTTCCTTATTTGCAGAGTATTATTTCATTTACAGGTTACCTTGTGACTCGTAGATTACACTGCACATATAGTCTGGGCTACTATTTACTGCTAGTGTTATTTAAATTAAGCTTCACTAGACTCCTGTTGTAATGAGTACAATTAACTGTATATCACAATTTTCCTTGAGGTGAAATGATGCCAAGTACTCTCTCTCATTACTCAGTTAACTACTAATGTAATTAATGAAACGGCTATTGGACAAGTAGTAGCATCTTATACGTCTTTACAAAGATTTCGTAAGTTTTGTACATGTTTCTCTCAATATATACCAGGATTTAGACGACAGGGCTCTGTTGCTTAGCCTGACTGCTAGCTGTCGGCGATTCTTCAGGATGAACTCTGAAACTGATTAAATATTTTTAATTTTGTTTATTCATGAATTTAAAATCGGTTTTGGACAAATCATCCACAAAAGAAATTACGCATTTAGTTGCTATGCAAAACTGTGAAGTAGTTATGTATAATTTGATTAAAACACATTCATGACTATCGCACGTAAATAACCGAAACTCATTGATACTTGAGATACTGTTACAATTTGGAATTTGGACAATCTTCATACCCATACTTTGAACTTGACTGAGTAATTTCCGTACAATCAGAATTTTGAAGTATGAGTAGTGATACTAAAGTCCCCACACACATCTTCACAACATAAATTTGGATAAGCCCAAAAGCCTCTCCCCCACTCCCTCCAACCCTAGAGGTCATTGTGAGGGGCAGTAATTACAGTGTATTCACAAATTCAGCTGCGCTACATGGTAAGTTCCACGCTGAAGAATTCTGAACACACGGCACAACAGGCCGGACTCACCTGCTGGTCCTCCTGGACCTGCGGCCTCGTGGCAGCCTAATGCAGAGGCAGCAGGCCAGCAGCCGCCGTAGCAGGCCACGGCTGGCCTCGGCCTCCACCACCTCCTCCTCCTCTTCGCCTACCTCTGCCTCAACCACATCGCGGTGCTGCTGCAGCGGCTGCTGTCGGGCTGTTTCACCTTGCCTCTCTTGCACCTTACCTGCTGCCACGTTTGGTACTACATACGTGAGCTCGGGTCTCGGGGACGGCTCAGACTGCACATCGTGGCGGTAGCAGTGGCCTGTAAAATAAAAGTTCACCATCACTCTAAACAACATCTATCTGCAATAACTCACTGTCATCTACTACCACAGACTAATAATGTGTCATCATTGCAGTATGTACATAGAGAGCTATAATATTTATCATTACTGCTCTTGCATGTCAGAAAAGGTGAATACATCTTATAGTACTCACTGCTATCCAACGTTGTTGAAACAGTTGGTGGACAAATAATAATGAAGTTAACATCTTCTGTAAACAGAAATTTATTTGACAGAATCAAAATAATTATGAAGTAATCTACTGACCATCTCAGAGGACTGTAAGCTGCCCATTAGCAGTACAGTATTTAGTGGAAATATGAGACACGATTCTAGTTCTAAACCAGAGAGTTATTAAGATCTCCACAGCGTTTTCTCTAACTCTGTTACTACCATACAGATCTAGTTGAAAGATCCATCAGGAAAGACTGCACTCACTGACAGACGCAATTCATGTCCTAGCTACTCAACTACCAGGCTAATAAACAGAACACGACCAGTAAAAAGTTCATACCCTAAAACGTGGCTCCCCTGGCATCACTCCTATTACAAATGATCGGTACAGTGATTTTAGCTGTAAGACTAGAAGAACTGAATATCCTTCCCATAGTAAATGAAACAGAATGCTCATATCATGTTACGTATAAAGCAGATTATGACAAAGTACATAAGACGCACCGCTGCATTCACTTCGTGTTTATTATAGCAGACGCAGCTGGGATACAGAAACAAGATGCTGATATAAAACGTAAGCTGTGTAACAAAGCCACCTCATCAAAACCATTACACTACTTGAATCGTTGCTACTCGTATCCTCACAACACCAAAAGGTACTCACGGTATTTCAACAAGACCTCCACGTCTTGCTCCCGTACAGGCCGTAGAGGTGGAACGGCTCTACACTCTGCATCAGCACTCATCACCTGTAACAGAGATACAGAATGCAATGAGTAATGGGTATTACGCTAAATTGCAAGATGCGTAATTTTATGAATGTTTGTAAAACCCTCAGCACAACTTCTGATCGATATTCAAGTCAGTAATCACTCCAATTTAGTGATATTAGGACAAAACGACATAATGTAAAAAAATGAGAACGCCAGCTTGCATTGATGTACTAAGGAATTATTTTAGCTACAGTTCGTAAATCTTGACGATAGCTTCCGCGTAGGGCATGTCGGTGGAATGGACCTATATTCGGCAGCAGTGCTTAGGACCTGGAACAGAGACACAGATGGAATGAGTGTGGGGTATTGTGCTGTATCCAAAGCGACGGTATTTTCTCAATAGTAGTCAACGTATTGTAAAACTCACATCAACACTTTTGTCACCGTTCAGTTCAGAAATTATTTTAAAAATGTATTTCAGCACGTCCCATCATTAGTAAGAACAAGACAAAGCGTGCTTGCACCGATGTTCTAAGAGAAACTTTTAAGAATATTCTGTAGATTACGTATAAAGCTCTTCGAATGAATGTTTATTAGTCATATATCTAGTTATGTCCCTACCTCCGATCAGTTTACAAAATAATATCAAGGAAATTATTTTCTAAAGTGACGCTATATATTTTTATTTCTGTGTCAGCAGAGCTGCAAATTATGTATATGTGTCCAAGGTGTATAAAGAAACACAACAGGACGACAAAACAATGCGAAGAGTCACGTGTAAATTGCGGCCGAGTATTTAAATCCGGTTTGCAAAGCCAAACGACTGGTATGAGGCTTCCCTTTTCTCGAATTATTGTACGAACCAGAATTAGAAAAAATGCATTTCATCAGGTTTCTAATCGACATTTATTTAACGTCACCATTTTGTAAGGTGCATAACAAAGTTTGTGAGTTTCTAGTCCATGGTACCTGAAAGGAAATTTTCTTTTCAGTAAACAAAAATGGAATCGAAAGTGTGTTGATAGGAAGGTGCACGATGAACATCAACAGAAGAAAAACGAAGATGATGAAATGTAGTCGAATTACATTAGATTACGAAATGAGACACTTAAAGGAGTACATGAGTTGTGCTATTTGGGGAGCAAAATAAAAGATGATTATCGAAGTAGAGAGGATATAAAAGGTAGACTGGTAATGAAAAGGAACAGTTTCTGAAGATGTGAAAATCGTTAACATCGAATATAAATTTTAATGTCAGGAATTCCGTTATGAAAGTATTTGCATGGTGTAGCCATGTATGGAAGCGAAACATGCACGATAAACCGTTTAGACAGGAAGAGAATACAAGCTTTGGAAATGTGATGCTACAGAAGAATGCTGGAGATTAGATGGGTGGATGACATAACTAATTTGGAGGTACTGAATAGAGTTTGGGAGAAGAGAAATTTGTTGCACAACTTGACCTTAAGAAAGGATCGTTTGGTAGGACAAAATCTGAGGCAGCAAGGGATCACCAATTTCATACTGGAAGGAAGCATGAGGAGCAAAAGTCGTAGAGGAAGACCAAAACATGAATACACTAAGCACATTCAGAAGAATCTAGGTTGCAGTAGTTACTTGGAGATGAAGAGACTTGCACAGTATAGAGTAGCATGGAGAGCTGCATCAAGACAGTCTTTGGACGGAAGACAACAACTACTACAATAAACAAAAATTTTCACTATGTAGCTTAGCATTCCTTCAAACAATGTAATATTTACCGTACATCATACAGACAATTACTATCTGCTTCCAACAATTCATTGTTCGCTGTCTAGCTGAATATACACTCCAGGAAATTGAAATAAGAACACCGTGAATTCATTGTCCCAGGAAGGGGAAACTTTATTGACACATTCCTGGGGTCAGATACATCACATGATCACACTGACAGAACCACAGGCACATCGACACAGGCAACAGAGCATGCACAATGTCGGCACTAGTACAGTGTATATCCACCTTTCGCAGCAATGCAGGCTGCTATTCTCCAATGGAGACGATCGTAGAGAAGCTGGATGTAGTCCTGTGGAACGGCTTGCCATGCCATTTCCACCTGGCGCCTCAGTTGGACCCGCGTTCGTGCTGGACGTGCAGACCGCGTGAGACGACGCTTCATCCAGTCCCAAACATGCTCAATGGGGAAGGGATCCGGAGATCTTGTTGGCCAGGGTAGTTGACTTACACCTTCTAGAGTACGTTGGGTGGATCGGGATACATGCGGACGTGCATTGTCCTGTTGGAACAGCAAGTTCCCTTGCCGGTCTAGGAATGGTAGAACGATGGGTTCGATGACGGTTTGGATGTACCGTGCACTATTCAGTGCCCCTCGACGATCACCAGAGGTGTACGGCCAGTGTAGGAGATCGCTCCCCACACCATGATGCCGGGTGTTGGCCCTGTGTGCCTCGGTCGTATGCAGTCCTGATTGTGGCGCCCACCTGCACGGCGCCAAACACGCATACGACCATGCCACCAAGGCAGAAGCGACTCTCATCGCTGAAGACGACACGTCTCCATTCGTCCCTCCATTCACGCCTGTCGCGACACTACTGGAGGCGGGCTGCAGGATGTTGGGGCGTGAGCGGAAGACGGCCTAACGGTGTGCGGAACCGTAGCCCAGCTTCATGGAGACGGTTGCGAATGGTCCTCGCCGATACCCCAGGAGCAACAGTGTCCCTATTTTGCTGGGAAGTGGCGGTGCAGTCCCCTACGGCACTGCGTAAGATCCTACGGTCTTGGCGTGCATCCGTGCGTCGGTGCGGTCCGGTCCCAGGTCGACGGGCAAGTGCACCTTCCGCCGACCACTGGCGACAACATCGATGTACCGTGGAGACCTCACACCCCACGTGTTGAGCAATTCGGCGGTACGTCCACCCGGCCTCCCGCATGCCCACTATACGCCCTCGCTCAAAGTCCGTCAACTGCACATACGGTTCACGTCCACGCTGTCGCGGCATGCTACCAGTGTTAAAGACTACGATGGAGCTCCGTATGCCACGGCAAACTGGCTGACACTGACGGCGGCGGTGCACAAATGCTGCGCAGCTAGCGCCATTCGACGGCCAACACCGCGGTTCCTGGTGTGTCCGTTGTGCCGTTCGTGTGATCATTGCTTGTACAGCCCTCTCGCAGTGTCCGGATCAAGTATGGTGGGTCTGACACACCGGTGTCAATGTGTTCTTTTTTCCATTTCGAGGAGTGTAGAAGTTGGAGGGTAGTAATGCATGCTGTTGGAAATAAAATCACCTTTTACAAAAATATGTGGAAACTTTGTATCAAAACTGTGGCTGTTATCAATATGAAGTGAACGGAAAGAGTCGTATTTTGTTGAAATTTATAGTGAGAAAACGAGACACTTAAGTTTAATGTCACTGCGGACATGGTGGCACGATAATACACTCAAACCCATCATTTGCTGGTAAGAGAAGAACACAAAGACTCTGGTAAGGTGGCGGAACTTCAGCACGATATAGTCGAGGCACAATAAATTATTAATGTTGGCTCGGAAGACTTTTATAGTTACTGTCTTTTAAGTTCGATTAACTCAATAGTAAATACGAAATTTTTGGGTGCCGGTCAGAGAGAAGACGAACTCGCACTACCTCCCACACGCACTTTCAATCCAGACCCACGACATCGATTTCGACCACAAGAAGAGAGGCTTAGTGTAGCAAGCACAATTTAGCATCATTGCATTGGTCTTGTAATCAATAACACCGCAGCCTACAACGGTGAATGTCGTTAAGTCTATAGCTACCCGAACTGAGTTTTATTGTGTGCGAAACGACGCGAACTTTTATAGTTCTGTAACTTCTAACACATGTAATTACTACAGCCACGCACTTAATGTAATACTGCATTGGTCGTCTTCTTTAACTTTCCATACCGACGCAAGTGCACGTATTACTCCTGCTGTTTCACGTCTGGAACAGCAGCTGGAACACTGATGGTTCGCGCATCCATTGTGAATCATTTGATGTGAGGTGTTTCTGCAGCTACAAACTTAGCGATCGTCAAATGTAATCAACTGCTTTATGTTAATGTTCGAAACTGCGTATAAATCCCGTACTATGATATTTCTGTTTTCAAAAGAAAGTCGTGTTGTAATATATCGATTTTAGGAAAGGCAAGGCGTCTTTATCAGAACGCAAGCATTATAGCTTCATGATGGCTCTTTTCACAACTATTGGATAGGAGTTACAAGAGGTGTATTAATCTGATGTACTTCACCCTCGACTGTTATCTAAAGTCAAGACTCTTCGTGGTAGGTGAAGTAGAACTGCAGCGATAAAACTTCGTAGGTTTGACAGGGGAGTTTTTTCATCATTTTCTAATTGCTTTTTTTCGAGGAATTGCATTTCTTTTGGTTTCCTATTCCCGTTGCTGTTTGTATCTGTATAGCACGGAAATTCTATGTGCAATAGTGCAAGAGACCACCGTAATTGCTGTGTGTCTCGTTTGCAGACAAGTCTGTACCATTTATCTATCGTACTTTCTGCTGATAATAATAAGCCCGCTTGCTTCTTCGTGCTCAATCTTCTATTCAGTGGGGTTCACTTTCTACCTGGGTTTAGATTTGCGTAAGTGATGCACAGCAGTGCGGGTAAGTTTACTGACGAATAACAGGCCGACTTTCCTCTTGTGTCTGGGCTGACTGAGTGCGGTGGCAGACTGCCACGACTCCGTGCTGACGTTCCCGCAGCCACAGAGAAACACATCACTGTACTCTAGCACTGTCCGAGGGTTTTTCGCTATACTGTTCTGTTTTGAATCTTTTGTTGATTGCTTATCACATGGTTTACTATCGTGAGGATCCTTTCAAAGAAATATACGTAAATGTGGTAAAAAGTTGAATAAATCATCTTTACATTGTTATTCTATAGCCAGAGGCTGGTGACCACCAAACCCTTATACTGATATACTCATAAACTGCCCACAAGAACTTCAAGATTTCGCATTCGACCTGTATTTTGGGTCTCATGTCTTGACTGCTTCACCTTGTGCAGAGATAATTCAAATCACTGCTGACAAGAAAGTAAAATATACTCACACTGTCGCCTTATACAGCATCACCTGTACGAAGATTTCTTTGTAATTTTGTGAGTACCTTAGTTCATGTTGTTGAGCACAAGTACTCGCCCCACAAGTTGACTCAAACCTTAAATGTCATTATTACACACACTATTTAAGATACTAAAATTGGCACTGTGTGATACGAAACTAATAGCCGGTAATGCGATAAACATGTTGACGTCACTCTAAACTCAGTTGGTGATTTGTGGATCTATCTTACGTATTCGCTTATTACCCCCAAACTAGTTTCAGAGGTAAGTCGAAACCTTCCATGTTTCTACATTATAAAATTGTTGCGCTTTCCTTAGCGACATAAACATTTCTTGAAGAGGGACATACAAGTATAGGCGCTCGAGACAAAGGTCTCTGCTACAGTGTTTAGTGTTTCAGCGCTACATAAATATAGAAATTTAGTGACGCAGACGGTTTTTTCCTTCATGATTATGGTTATCACAGAACATTATGCTTTGTATTATATAAAATAATTGTAACGAAAACGGACAACTACACGTAACGTTTGATAACCGGAATGCACGGTAAAATTTCAAATTTTTACTGATTACGTGAAATTCGCGAATGGCGAAGAAGTTACTATGAGGAAGACAGTTTCGTAGACCTATCTGCAAGAAATTTGCAACATATTTGCATAGATGTAAGGGAGATAAGAATGATGGGAAATCTTCTAGGCAAGAATAGAAAGCAGGACAAGATGTGCATACATTAGATACTGGCCTTGTGAAGTTTAAGAAAATATTAGCTCTTTCTGAGGTAAAAGAGGATAGGGTTAAGATGGGAATGAGATTCAACTGATCATGTACTATCATGCCGATTATATCTAAATACGCGGTATTTAAATATATATGAAACAAAAAAATCCCATAAACATCACAAGCAATATACAACTGTTATAAACTCAGAGTGAATTGCATCTTTAGTTATGATTTGTTCCTTGTACATAGAACAACTGTTTTGTAAAGAATTTTGACCTACTTTCATAGTCTACGTGATAGACGGTATAACTGTTAAGAAAGTTAATTCACGCTAAGAAGACAACGCCCAGCCCATGTAGGACAGATACTGACAGGAAAAACGAAAGTCCGAAAACAAAAGAGGTTCAACATTATTTTCTAATATTTTTAGAAGGTGAATATGTTCCGCCACCTGACTTAAGATTATATAGCGAAAGTAATGGCATTCCGAACAAAATATCCAGTAAGACAAAAATCCTTTTTAGATAATCATTTTTAGAGCAAATATTTCAAATCTGTTACTTCGGTGATGATATTGAAAACGATATTGAAAATAAAATGTATAATCAAACTGTCTTTCGGACCGGTAACAGAAAATTGATCCCTAAAGTGCAAAAAGGAACCAGTACTAAATTTTATAAACTGAAGGTGATTACTTCGTTAGACCTGACAGGTTAGCCGAGGGCGTTAATGCCTTGCTTCTTGGACTCGGGTAGGCGCCCCAGCCATGGATCGAATCCCCTCCACCCGTTATATTACCGACGAGGGAAGGTGCTCCTGCCAGCCTGGATGTGGTTTTTAGGCGGTTACCCACATCCCACTAGGTGGATAACGGGCTGGTCCCCACGTAACGCCTCAGATAAACTACTCGCAGACATTTGAAAACACTAGACACATACAGATGGGGTACACTAATTCCATCCTGGGGGGTATCTGGCCACCCTCTGACATTAGCATTGCCAAATAGGCCTATATTGTAACAACGCTGACATCTCGCTGAAGTGGGACAAACGCCCAACCGAAATGAATGATAATGGATGATGGTGATTACTTTGTTACACTATGTAAATGAAACTTCGGAGAACACAAAAAGAAACAACAGAGCCGTGACTGGAAACGAAAGAATAAAATTAAATATTTTCAAGATGAAAATGAAATGAATCGAGAAAAATCGACACAAATCCTCATGAGAATTCGAGATTCCACAGAAATTCGTGAAATACAATTAGAACGCTAAAAGATTATTGGAGGTCTTCAGAAAAGACTGAAATGATTGTTTGTTAAGTTTGGATGGCCAAGAGCCTAATTCGTCAAAGGAAGATGATGAAATGATGTGTATCCATTGGCGTAAAGCATTTTTGGTTAATCTTTATTGGGTAGAGGGGATGTTGAGATCGCATTCCTGCCAATGGTTGAAAGTTAATGTTAAGTTTGAGGTCATGGGTACCCAACCCATTACATTCGAACTTGATCGCATGGCTCATTTTTGGATGTACCATCTTCTTCACTATCTATAAAACTGATGTTAAGAAATAATTCTCGTCTTTCATTTATTCCTAACTCATATTTTCTGCGAAAATTGTAATATGACTGATGTTAGGCAAATGATATGACAATCAGTGTCTGTTGATATAAACACCCTGTTGATTCACGCCAGTTCCACAAATTATTACAGAAACGCAAAATAGATACAAAATGGAAGCTACAGTGATTAAATCCTTGCACTTCGAAATGGGTATCAACGATAAGGGAATTTTGATAGTCATACACAACGTCTTTTACATTTCGTCTATATACGAACTGCATAGCACACAAAACCACGCAAATCGACCGGCATTTCAAGCAAAGAAATAACGACTACACTATGTTTCAGTATCTTTGTCTTTCATAATCAGTAATATCGTAGGATATAACTAGCAAAGTCGCTGAGTCCGTATTAAGGTCGTTTTATGAAAGAGGAGCGGTGCACGCTGCATCCGAATTCTGTAGCTTCCAATCTGTGCACTTTCCACTGCTACGGATCTTACCTGATATCGTGTGCAACATCTCACTTACCTTTCCGTACTCGTGCCAAGGCACGTAGTACGGCTTCCGCTTCGTCTCGGGCACAGCTACAGGAACACTTCCGACGCGCTGCGACATCTTGAAGCGAATGAAGGGATGCGTTTCCGCGGAAATGACCTTTGCGATCGTCAACTGTCATTCATTGTTGCGTGTGCCTTCTCGTTTGCGTAATCGATGTCACTGTTTTTGGAGGATTAAAGTCGATCCGTCAAACAGATTGCATGCCCAAGAATAGCACGTCTAATCAATTCAGTGTGTTAAACCCGAGTGGAGATTCTCGCACATGACATGCAAAATGCACGCAGGAAGTATTTAAGGCTTCTTTTACACTGTTTGTCTCAGTTGTTTATGGGAATAACTAACCACACCCGTTAGCAAAATGTGAGCTTCGTGCTTAATTCGCATCTAACTATAATATGTGTGTCGAAAACTGAAATTAACTTTGCCGTAAATACAGACGATCTAAAATTTTTACCACCCTCTGAGAAATTATTATTTGTCTTCTAACCGACGCGTTAAACAGCATGTAATATTAAATAGAACTGTGTATGTAAATGGCTTTCACTTCGATATTTATATTTACTGAAGATAGTTTCTGGGTAATTGAAGCTGTTCATTGGAAAACTTTTCTTTTGTTATAACCACGTGTTTCATTTCACTTATTTGATGTTTTCCCTTTGAGAATGCTATATGTCTACAGCATCACCTAGAGAGAGACGCCACGGCTTAGGAACAGTTTGAGGTAAAACCATGAAACTTAGTTTTTGAAATGATTTTCACTCAAAGCAATATGTGACCAGAAAGAGGTGGTAAATAAATTCTATATATAATGCAAGTTCTGAGTAAAAAGTAACAATAATTAATTTTTTCCTTTCACACGGGAAACGTACCGTACTTTAAAATGCGTACTAACCATTCTACAAACGACGACCGAGAAGTGAAGATAGTTTTAAGTACAGTTACTCCCGTTATAATTTCCAATTCGGAAATACTGAGCTGAATGGTTGTAACGCACAACAGAATGGTTAAAGGTGGTTGTATTGTTAAAGTAAACACAGGTTTTTTGACTATACAAAGGCCAATCAATGCTGTTTCCAGGCAAAACACTAAGCGCAACATTTTCATAACAAAGTGTGCAGTCGCCCTGCAGCAGATGAAGTGGAAATACGAATGAAACGGTAATTTTTTGTGATTGGTGTTCAATTTCGCACCACACGCATAAACGTTTTTATAGTACTGAATGTGTCGAGTTATGGAAAATTGTCTTGTTTAAGTAGTAACCTTCCCACAAGTTTCGTACCAGATTAGAATTCAGAAAAGTGTTGGTAATTGTACAGCGCCGCTCCTTGTTGTTACGACTCACTTAAATTGCGGGTGGACTATAGCTGTGATAACATTGTCGGCCATTCAGCCACTTTCTGTTGTTGAATGCGTAACCTGTGCATTTATCCACATGATTAGCGACATTCATACACTACCAAGATAAGTCTTACATTCTACCAATTCGCGTCTTCCACATATTTATTGTTACATCTATCGTGCTTATGCAAATCTCGGTAAGAAAAATAAACTGGATTGTTTCTCATTCTGATGCCAATTCCCTGCCATACCCCGAAGCCGTTCAGGGTAACTTTTTATATGAATTCTCTAGGAACGTCAACATTTACGTTGAAAGTACCGCTAACTGTTTTATGTTGTTATCTTTGCCAGTGTCCCAATTAACTGAATCACTATGCTCCGTAACAGCAATGCTATGACAAAAAATAAAAATAAAATAAGAAAAAAAGAATGACCATGAGGCAAAGCCCTTCATAACGCCCCAATATTAAGTAAGAAACGGCAGCGGCCAGCAGCTTTAAACAACTATCCATGCTCATCGTTTCGTCTGTGGTCGAAAGGCATCAGCTTCTTATGGACTATGTAATTATCTGGTAGTTAGAACACAATTTTGAAACAAAACTGTAGATTTTAGGCTTATTACGACTGTCATTAACCATTGCTAAGTTGTTTAATAATTTGAAACCAATCAGTCTGCAAGATCCAGGCAATCATAGAGAGTGGGGTAATTGGTAGTGGGGGCTCCAGCGTTATGCGCGTTATGGGGCCCCGTAGGTACTTGTCTGACAATATGGGAAAGAAAACCAATGTGCACTTCGTGTGCAAACCGAGTGGAGTCATTCCAGGTATGGAAATGTTCCTCCCGGATGCCATGAAGAGCACAGGATGCACCCAACTGCAGGTGGTTGCTCATATCGGTACCAATGATGTGTGTCACTTTGGATCAGGAGAGATTCTCTCTGCTTTCGAGCGGCTGTGTGGCGTGGACTGGGAGTTTTTTAGGTTAGAGGGTCTCGGAAAAACACAAGAAGGGCTTCAGTCACAAAGGGTACTGGCCGAACACAGGAAGAACGTAGATACTGGAACCGTTGGTATAAAAGTTGAGATTGTCATAGCTGTGTTTGGAAAATACTAGAGCTCCAAGCGCTAATAGAAAGCACTGATGCTCAAATCTTTAAAGGCACTGAAAGCTTTCTAAAGTCGCATAGAAGCTAGGCCGAAATGATTACGGAGTAGCAAATGGTGTTCCGAAAGGATGGGCTAAACACGGTTGACGGTGGCGTGTTTGTTCCTGTTAGAAGTAGTTTAACCCGTCGCGAAACTGAAGCTGATCCTTCCTTTGAGTTAGTGTGGGCAGAGGTCATTGTTGGCAACCGGAATAAAATAATAATAGGATCCCTTACCTACCTACCAATTTAGATGATACAGTTGCTAAAAGGTTCAAAGAAAATTTGAATTTGATTTCAAACACGTACCCGACTCATACGGTAACAGTTGGTGGTGACTTTAATTTACCCTCGATATGTTGTCGAAATTCCGAAGGTGTGCATAAAATATCATCGGAAATTGTACCAAATGGATTCTCTGAAAATTATTTCGAGCAGTTAGTTCATAAGCCCACGCGAATAGTAAACGGTTGTGCAAGCATATTTGACCTCTTAGCATCAAATACTTCTGAGTTAATAAATAGCATCAAATCCGATACAGGGATTTGACATTGAGTTACTACACCAGCCTTCCGAAAAGCCTTCACAAAAGAAGACGAAGTAAATATTCCATAATTCGAATCGAGAACAGCTGCCAACATTAGTAACGTATAAGTAAATATCCTCGGAGTAGTGAAGCAACTCAAATGACTTAATAAAAGCAAGAATGCTCTTCCAGACTGCATACCAATTAGATTCCTTTCGGAGTATACTGATCCATTAGCTCCGTACTTAACAATGATATACAACCATTCGCTCGACGAAAGATCCGTACCCATAGACTGGAAAGTTCAGAACACACCTATATTCAAGAAAGGTAGTAGCAGTAATCCACTTTATTACAGACCTATATCGTTAACGTCGATAGGCAGCAGGATTATGGAACTTAAAGTGTGTTCAAACATTATGAATTACCTCGAAGAAAACAGTCTATTGACACACAGTCAACATGGGTTTAGCAAACATCGTTCCTGTGAAACCCATCTAACTCTATATTCACATGAAGTGTTGAGTGCTATTGAAAAGGGATTTCAGATCGATTCCGTATTTCTGGATTTCCGGAAGGCTTATGACACTGTACAACACAAGCGGCTTGTAGCGAAATTGCGTGTTTATGGAATATCGTCTGTTATGTGACTGGATTTGTGATTTCATGCCAGAGAGGTCACAGTTCATACTAACTGACAGAAATTCACCGAGTAAAACAGAAGTGATTTGTGGCGATCCCCAAGGTAGTGTTATAGGCCCTCTGCTGTTCCTTATCTATATAAAGGATTTGGGAGACAATCTGAGGCGTCGTCTTAGGTTTTCTACAGAGGACGGCTAATAAAATCGTCAGAAGTTCAAAACATATTGCAAAACATTTTTTGAAAAGATATCTGAATGGTGTACAAATTCTAATCTAAAAGTCGTAAATTCAACTAAATACGTCGGTATTTCAATTACGAACAACTTAAATTGGAAGGAACACATAGAAAAGTTTTTGGGGAAGAAACGATCGCCATGATATGATAAGGGAAATCAGAGCTCGTACGGAAGGATATAGGTGTTCTTTCTTTCCTCGCGCTATACGAGGTTGAAATAGTAGAAAATTGTGAAGGTGGTTCGATGAAACCTCTGCCAGACACTTAAATGTGATTGCAGAGTATCCATGTAGATGTAGATATAGGATAATGGTGTGAATGGCAAGAAAGATATTAAATGGTTATTATTATGCCTATTCACGAAGTACACGTGATCCTGAGAACTGTGATTGTACAGAAAAAGTAAATTATAGTCTCTGAGATATTTTGTAATGTACAACAAGCCACGTTATGGAATTGAGAAAACAAGAAATACATTTCGAAAATTTTGTTACTTAACTCTCCGTTAGAGAGGTGGATACTATAACACCAACAGAAAGGAGGGACTGCGGTATGCATTACATTGCTGGAAGTGTGTGAGCGCTCAGATGTAAGGAGTTTATATACACTCCTGGAAATTGAAATAAGAACACCGTGAATTCATTCTCCCAGGAAGGGGAAAATTTATTGACACATTACTGGGGTCAGATACATCACATGATCACACTGACAGAACCACAGGCACATAGACACAGGCAACAGAGCATGCACAATGTCGGCACTAGTACAGTGTATATCCACCTTTCGCAGCAATGCAGCCTGCTATTCTGCCATGGAGACGATCGTAGAGATGCTGGATGTAGTCCTGTGGAACGGCTTGCCATGCCATTTCCACCTGGCGCGTCAGTTAGACCAGCGTTCGTGCTGGACGTGCAGACCGCGTGAGACGACGCTTCATCCAGTCCCAAACATGCTCAATGGGGAAGAGATCCGGAGATCTTGCTGGCCAGGGTAGTTGACTTACACCTTCTATAGTACGTTGGGTGGCACGGGATACATGCGGACGTGCATTGTCCTGTTGGAACAGCAAGTTCCCTTGCCGGTCTAGGAATGGTAGAACGATGGGTTCGATGGCGGTTTTGATGTACCGTGCACTATTCAGTGTCCCCTCGACGATCACCAGAGGTGTACGGCCAGTGTAGGAGATCGCTCCCCACACCATGATGCCGGGTGTTGGCCCTGTGTGCCTCGGTCGTATGCAGTCCTGATTGTGGCGCTCATCTGCACGGCGCCAAACTCGCATACGACCATCATTGGCACCAAGGCAGAAGCGACTTTCATCGCTGAAGACGACACGTCTCCATTCGTCCCCCCATTCACGCCTGTCGCGACACCACTGAAGACGGGCTGCACGATGTTGGGGCGTGATTGGAAGACGGCCTAACGGTGTGCGGGACCGTAGCCCAGCTTCATGGAGACGGTTGCGAATGGTCCTCGCCGATACCCCAGGAGCAACAGTGTCCCTAATTTGCTGGGAAGTGGCGGTGCGGTCCCCTACGGCACTGCGTAGGATCCTACGGTCTTGGCGTGTATCCGTGCGTCGCTGCGGTCCGGTCCCAGGTCGACGGGCACGTGCACCTTCCGCCGACCACTGGCGACAACATCGATGTACTGTGGAGACCTCACGCCCCACGTGTTGAGCAATTCGGCGGTACGTCCACGCGGCCTCCCGCATGCCCACTATACGCCCTCGCTCAAAGTCCGTCAACTGCACATACGGTTCACGTCCACGCTATCGCGGCATGCTACCAGTGTTGAAGACTGCGATGGAGCTCCGTATGCCACGGCAAACTGGCTGACACTGACGGCGGCGGTACGCAAATGCTGCGCAGCTAGCGCCATTCGACGGCCAACACCGCGGTTCCTGGTGTGTCCGTTGTGCCGTGGGTGTGATCATTGCTTGTACAGCCCTCTCGCAGTGTCCGGAGCAAGTATGGTGTCAATGTGTTATTTTTTCCATTTCCAGGAGTGTAGTTTGAAACGGAAATGAGAGAAAGAAAACTGACGGGTCAAAGTACATGGTAAAATGTATATCACAAGAATAGCTTCGAAGTATACTATCACACTTGAGATCCATGTAAACCAGTTCAGAGTTGCATTAATTAAACGCTAGTGACGATTCGGCATAACAGTCTATTCCCCAATTAAAATTTCATGGATATAAGTGGGAACATAACACCGGAAAATTAATACGACCTGACCTTTTCTCTCTTTCTTTCCAAGCATTAATCCCGATTTGCGGGGTCTGCTGTTTTGCTACATCTTCTCCATTTACTCCTGTCGTTGACATCTTCTGGTCTTAAGTCAACAACGTGCATGGCTCCCCTGACGTTGTCAGTCCATCTCTTTGTCAGTCTTCCTCCTGGGTTAATGTGCAGCGTTGTTTCTGCGACTAAGTTTCGCTTCCTCATGACACGCGCTAACATACTGCACCAGGAAACAAATATCACTTTTGTTTACAGAAAGTATTGTGACTAAATAAGTTTAGAATAAATTTTAGCAATGACACCGATGCAACGCTATGTTATCAGACCAAGAACAGGAAAAATATAAAGCATTAATTTCTTGTACATTTCATTCAATACATTCTCGTAAATGCAAAAATAGCACACAAAGAACACATATTGAATAAGTACAGTTTATGAGAATACAAACCTTGTAGCAGCAGTCTGGCCCAGGAATGTGTAGCTATGTCATGCACAAAATGTGCAAGAAAAGTAATGAGAGTGATTTTTTAGCATAGTTTTAATTTTTTAAAACAAGAATATTGTCCACTCCAATGTAGTTCCCTTCAGGAGGTGCACACCAGTAGAGTTGTTTGCAGTACTGGTATCAGATTTGAAAGACGTCATATGGTAGATCTCTTAACACGTCTGTCACACTCTTTTGAATGTTCTACAGTAATCTAAAATGATGTCGTTTACAGATATTTTTCAGTTTCGAGAAACAAAAGTGGCACAGACTCATATCACTTGAATAGTGGGGGTATGGAACAAAAGAATTCCGTTTGAGGTCAAAAATTTTGTTATAGATGTGACCACTTGAAGTGGAGTGTTGTCACAATTCAGTATCCACCTGCCTGTAATGTCCGGCCTCAGTCGAGTCACCCTTTTCCTGGCTTTTAAAGGACATCTTTGTAAAACTCTTGATTGACGATTTTGTCGTGGAGAAAGAATCTCACAAGAGCCCACACACGTTCGATATTCTGGTCGGATTTTGAAGTTGAAGTCTCTCTCTGAGCACAGTTCTGCTTCAACTTTTTGTCGGCCTTCCTAAGTCTATTTGCGTCAGTGAAAAACATGATTCCTAAGGACCGGTTTCTAGTGATCTAATGTCACACACGCTGATCCCGAAATTCAACATCAAACTTGATGGCATAACGTTACTCTAAATTCTGCTGTTCCATTTTCGTAACAGACAATAAAGACGCCAGATCACTGATGGCGTTCTCAGAAGTCACATAATGGGTGTACGGAGGTGAAACTCAGACTGAGTGTCAAGAAGGGATGAAAGCTCTGGTTTGCAAAAGAACAACAACACAACGTTACCAGATCGCTCGCATTGTTGCCCGTCTCGATACTTTTCTCACACGCCTCGTGCATTTCACATATTCTCTTCTGGCCTCTCTGCTTTTGCACCTCCGTCTGTCTATCTCGTCTTGCCCCCTCTCCTGGGCAGAACGAGTGTTGTACTTGCTTAACGCTGCGTGCAATACGTTACACATACTCGATGAATCTGGAGAAGTACTGTTAAATATCAATCTATCGTTTTCATACCTGGTACACCAACTTCTATGAATGACGCAAGCACACTGTTACAAGTTTATATCAAAAACTTCCGTGCTTTCGGAGATGTAAATTTTTAGATAATACGCACAATATCCGTTCTGGCGTTGTGAAACCGTGTTACATTTCAAATGGCACTAAGCACTATGGGACCTAACATCTGAAGTCATCAATCCCCTAGACTTAGGTTAGTTAGGTTTAAGTAGTCCTAAGGACATCACACACATTCATGCGCGAGGCAGGATTCGAACCTGCGACCGTAGCGGCCGCGTGGCTCCGCACTGATGCGCCTATAACCGGTCGACCACAGCGACCAGCCCGGTATTAGGAACTGTAATGTATTCATCTGTAGAATCAATCCAAACTTCAACCAATAGTATGGGTCCGTACGACCTAATTTTATCAAATTTCTGATGTAATTAGAAATACGTTAGAAAATTATTGTTTCAATGTATTTTGGTTGTGTGAGTGCTTTGGCGAGACAGAGACTAAATGAAGGACGTACGTAGAGTGATAATGTGACATTTTACTACAAGTATGTAAATGCGTGCGTGAGAAAGTTGCTGCGCAGTAGGGCAATTTGTGACGATGTCCGAGTGAGCTTGATTTTGTAATAGGCAGCCAGAAATGGCATGGAGTATTAAATTTATTAGTAATGTGTTTTGTGGAAAGGAATCGCATTTTGTTTTCACTAAATTTTATTTAGTTTTGGAATTACGGCATTTCTTGTCTAAATTGCTTGTGCTAATCTGACTAGCTGACATTAGAAGTACCTCGGGTATAGAAGTGGTGGGGATGATCTGATTGGCTTCTTAACATACTATCCGAAAGGAGTTTAGCATTGCCGTGCGTTTGAGTAGGGTGGTAAAGATCCTGTGTGTATGTTTGCTGATGAAATTATTGCGATGATAATACTAATTAAATCTGCTGTTCGTGACTGAACATAGGATTTCCCCAAGTGCAGTGTGTACTGGAGCAATTACATAGTTGGGAGTTCACTCTGAGCCTTACTTAATTGTATGTGGCCAGGCTGCGTGTTCATTGGCATACCCTGCTGATTCGTTGCAAAAGTCAGGGTTGAAGGCGAATTAGGTGGCTCACCAGGTCAGGAGGACACAATAGGTGATGCGAGACTATTTCATGGGAGAATTTGTTGGAAGTCTGTTAAATGGAAGCTATTCATATTCCCCACGTAATTAATTGACGGTGTTTTGTGGGGGATGATGGTGAGGTTGCGGCCCTCCCCGTAACAGCGAAAGACTCTGTGGAACTATTTATCAATAATGTTTTTCACATTGTACATTCTTTTATTCATTTTAGGATTGCCGAGTGGTCAGCGGAGCCAGAGTAGATTCTAGGGGTGTCAGTAGATTTTGCTAGCCAATGCCTAAAGAGGCTGAGTTTTTGTGTGCTCATTCCTAATTTCAAGTAGTTAATGTTGGGGTCAAATGAGGTGATGGCGATCTTTTTTTTATTTTTTTATAAATGAGGTTCTGTGTACATAAATGTTTGGAGGACACTCGTGACAAATCTTTGGTAAACACCCTGCAGTAGTGATTGTTTCTATTGAATAAACCCGTTGTTACGTGTTGGAACAAAAAAAAGTTCGGATTCTATAATTAGAGCATAGTTCCCTACCTACACATATCTTACCCATAAAATAAACCAGTTAAAGAATGAAAAGTCTCAGTAAGACAAAGCACTGAAGAAACTTACGATTTAACAGGAGGAGGAAGAATTGTTATAAAATATCTGGAAGCTTCTTTCTATAAAAACATTAAAGACACAATTTTTGTTTTCCTCAAACACAGACAAATAAGTTACGTTTGCAACTGGACTCATATTACCATTGCAGAAATTGGTAGAAACAACATCAGATCTGGATTGTATGGTAATACCAGTTTCTCTCATATCATTGATATTCGTGTACTGATATGTTTAAAGTGTGTGAAACTGTATTGAAATGTGATTTATGATTACGAATAGATTGAAATAGTCTGTAAATTTCATGATTTTGAAAGTAAGAGCACGCATAATGGATACCTTCCAGGGCTCATCGAGTTAGAAGACGTGGTGCTCAAAAGACCCCGGAAAAAATTTTTCGATATCGCATGTTAACTGCAAAGGCGGGGACTGTCAAAGTGTGCAAACCGTAAATTTGCAGCCTTTTTGGCATTGAAAATGAACGTGTGCGACAATTTTGGCTATTGTGTGAAAAACAATGATGAATCCAATGCGGCATCATAGTCAGACCTGCAGATAATTGAGAAGCATATTAAACCATCCTCTATGAAAATCACGCATTACTCTACCGAAGACGTGGATTACTTAGATGCTGAGTTGTTTGTAAAAACTATTTGTGAAATTCTCATAAAGTTACATTAGCACGTCATGTGAAATATATTTCAGGGGATACACTGAGTGTTTTAATTATGCTTTTACCAGCCACTAACCGAATTTGGTGGTCTTTTAAGTGACTTACAGTGTAAATTAAGAGGAAAGAGTTCAACGATATAGCATACCCTGCAGCTATTAGCAATTAACGGTACATAAAAGAAGTAGTAGGAAAATTCTATTCAAAGATTGATGCAGTAAAGTAGACGTGTGCAGAAAATGAGCATGTTGTGTCATTACGTTTCTGTTACATGCAGTACCTGCAAATTCCTGAGCTTGCAGTGCAGGAAGCATTTCATTTGCATCGACTTAACGTTAATGCATGCTGTGATACATAACTAAAAAACATCAGATCCAAGCTATATCTGTATCATGAACGAACAGCTGACAAAGGACCTAACGAAATGTTTTCGTTTGAGGATGATTGCATCAGGTCACTGATTAATAAATGTGTTTGTGAATAGCACGTGTTTTCTGACTTGTCCCCAGCACAAAACAAGAACAACTCAGCGGTTAAGCTAATGATTTGAAATTCCGGTAGATTCAAAGGTGTTCCAGCGTTTTCCTGTGCGTGGTCATGTAGTTTTGGCATGTGGTCGTAAACCTGCTTGCGTAATATGGGTGATGGAAAAAAAGACATAATATTCGGAAATATAATATTTCGGAAACATGGTTAATTAATCCAAAAATAAAAATGTTCACGTATAGCTTCTTAACACAGAAGGGATTTAGGTTTACGACAACTCGAGGCCCAAATTTTATGAGCGATACTGTTTGTCTGATGGCAGTTATGGGAGCTGTAGAGACCAGAAAAGTACAATTTAATTAACAGTGCCCTCATTTATGAACGTCCATCACATTTTATAGGGAAAATAGGGTGTTAGTATCATATTGATGGTCTCAAAACATTTCTTTGCGACTCTCGTTGTAGGCACAACCAAAACTGCCCTCATAAATGGCACATACCACATAGTTGCAATCAATGTCAAAAAGCTGAAAGACATAGGACAACTAATGCTGTATGCTCCTGAAGGACACAAAGTCCTTTGTCTGGAACAGGCTCAGTGGCCTCTGTGGACATTCCTGGACATGATTCATAGAAAAATCTGTCTTTTACAACAAGCTTTGCATAGATTTTTCCCAATGTTCTTTTTAAAGAATAAACAATTGGTGTGAAACTATCCTAGAAGTAGTATTGTATATTAAATTTATATAATAAACTAATATTTTGTAACTGAAACAAACTATGATATTAAGATGTTAGTATAAAATGTTTAACCTCCAACACCACAGAAGTTCATAAATTAAAAGAAAATGATACTTGCAACGTTGTAATTTACAGTTCATTATTTTATTGTTAAAATTTACCTAACAGATACAGCTGATTTTTAAATGAATGCACGCATCCTGCATTACATCATATAGCTAGTATACAGTTTCTTCTTTTGAGAAATTTGCATTTTTGGACTAATGGTATTTTCGGAATTACTGATTCAAATTTACTTTTCGTTTCGGCAGCTGAGAACACCGCACCGCTGTAAACATAAAATCCAAGTATCTCAATTAATTTTTCACAATGAGAGTGTATGTTGTTGTATTACCCAGTGATTAGACTTTGGTTACTGACACAGAAATAGTAATGTTTTATTTTATTCTTTTTACGTCCTTCCGAGTGGAACCAACAGTACACGTGAAGTGACGTGTGTAATGGTGATTTGTTACCCTTAAAAGAAAGACTGCTAACGAATCGCTAAAAGTTGCAATAAATGAGTAATAATCTGAAAATTCAGAGAGATAATAAGTGAACTAGTCTCACAATTTTTTTTTACTATGAACTGAGAGCAGCTACTGCCTCATGTAACTATGTTACTGTATTCTGCTTAAAATGTACACCTAGGAAAGCGTTTAATAAAAGCATAAATAACCTACATCCTGAGTCGTGATATATGCAGTCGGTCCATTGCGCGAATAGTTTGCTGCTTTGTCTTGCGCTACAGCTCATCCCTCTTTCCAGATATTCTGAGCTGTGTATCTTGCTGAGTGTCTTATACTAAGTACAAGGTTTAGAGTGGCTATTGAAAGTAAATACTCGCTAGTCATATGGCCTTTGCGGTTCGGGAACTATTTTACCTTAGTGGCAGTCCATCTGGACATGAGAGGGGTTGTCGGTTTTGTCTACGGTATAGAAGGTGCAGCGAAACTTATCACCTACCCAAAAAGCTGTTTCTTTTCAGGAACAGGGTACAAACTAATCGTTCAGTACTTTTAGTGTGTGAATAGTATAGATGTCTGTTATGAGCACATATCATAGCAGTAAGGAGTAGTACAGGTGTCCGTAGACAATGTGGTCCAGTATGTACTGTTGACTGTACATAGTGAAGTCGGTACTTTCTGAGGGTGTTAGGTGATAGAAGAAACAATTTATCTGAAAATGATACAGGAGAAGGAGTGGATCTATTCACAGTGGGACCTTCGATATAATTAAATAAAAGAAAAGAATATTGGTTTGATTAGTTACAGTACTTCAAATCACTTTAGGATAAATGAGACATAGACGAGTACAGATAAGGCGTAACGAGGATGCAGCCTGATTGTACTTCATGCTCTGCCTCTGCTGTCTTCACTGCGCCTACCAACGGCGAGCTGTTTGTAACCACCTCGAAAGGTTGTGGAGAATGCGCTTCAGGATGTGACTGACCAGATCAGTAGCAACCATGTTAAAGTTAATTCCGAGATTAATAAGTTAAGTACTAGTGTATAAGACTGAATAACTAAGGCACACAGATAAGTAGTAGACAATGTGAAAAATGCTGACCTTTGAGTATCTGAAGGCAGTTTTAACCAGAATAAAATCAGCACTAACCGAAAACCTGATGGTGGTAATCAAAGTTGTGAGTCTTCCACTCCATATAGTGGTACAGATAGTGTGCTGATAGTGGATCAAAGGAAACCTGAGAAGGATCATCGGGATTTTTACGCACCTCTATTAAAAGTAAGTCTTATGTGTAGTGAGTATGTTCGTGTAGTGGAACTAAAACTGGTAATGAGAGACAGTAGTAACCATTTTCTTACATTCGACCGTATTGATTGTGTGCATCTATTAATTTTTCTTGAAGCGTCTACAGGGGTTCTTCCAGAGTCATGGGGTAATAATAGAAGTGAGATGATAAATTTAAATGTATTTTCAACTGTTCATCACTTTATTAAAGCTTTTAAAGCAAAGTATTCGTCATAGAGTATCCAACACAAACTAAGACTAGAGTAGTTTGGCCCACATAAATACAACGAGAGCTGGGGAGGAAAGCGCAATTTTATGAACTACCGTTCAAATGAAGTAAACAAGTTGGATCTCATCGAAGAACTTGTTACTCGACTACCAGATGGTGTTTGAGAATGACTGGTAAAGGAGTGAGGGACTGAGGTCCGACGCCTCTTGGAAATATTAGATCAGTTACATTGTTTAAACTGATGTAAAGAGGAAACGGTACAGGGGAGCTTAACTGGGTGTCTGTAAAGTATATATTTCAGTCTGGTTGGTTTCATGACCGGCCACTGCCAGGTTATACTCGCTGTGGAATTGCGGAATTACGTGACTTTTCTATTTAACAGGCGAAATTACCAGCTTAAAGTTCTACCATTTGGATTGAATTGTGTGTATCAGAGTTCATTCAATTATTAGACCTCCCCTTAGGAGATTAATTATTAAGTAAAGTATTTCTATATGTTGATGGTGTAGTGTATAGAACATGGAAGAAACACACAGAAATGTTATTTAAAAGTTGAAGATCTTAGGGAATTTTTGGGAAACATTGTAAGTCAGGAAATTGTTGGCAATTAAATGTTGTCCTTTTCCTAAAAGTAGGTAACAGCTGACGGCTTTTCTAGGTTTTAAAGAAGGAATATTCCTCGTCATATAATGAACTGTGTGCACCTTAATATGTTGTTATAAATGACTACACCTTGTAGAGGGGATGAGAGTTGACAACAAGAAGCTGATGCTTTCGTACGAGAACTTAGTGATCCTATATTTTTAGGGCATCCACGTATGACCAAAGTGTTTTGTGTTGTTGCTGATGCGTAAGGATTTGGTTTGGGTTGTCAGGCAATCAAGAAAACGGTAACTGATGGAAGAAAAGTGACTTTAGCACTTGCAGTCGTATGTTAATCAGCTGTGAGTGGAGTTACTCAGTTACTGAAAAGGATCCTTTAGCAGTAACAACGTCTATAAAAAAGATTAGGTATATGTCCTATGGGACAAAGATTGGATTTCATACTGTATAAAGACCATTAATATTTTTAAAGAGAACAAAGCTTTTGCACAGTCGTTTGATGCGATGGCTTTGTTTTTCATCAGGAGTATGAGTTAGAAATACGATATTTTACGCCTGTCTGTGGAATGGTAAGCGAATGGAGCTGTGAACTGGGGAAGGAGATCAGTTTCCAAAGCTCGTCATTAAGAATATGAGCAAGAGTTAGACACATTGCAAAAAAAGTCTTAGTAGCGAACAAAAGAAGGATAAGTATCTTAGAAAAATCAAGGAAGGTTGAAAAGGAGGGAAACCAATGAAGGGGAAGTGGATTTTCTGAAATGACGTTTTATTCGTTAGCAACTTACCACAACCTTTTAGAGGAAGAGTCGCAGTGCCAACTTAATTTGTAACAGAGTTTATGGGTATTTTGGTACAAACTAGTGTATCGCACCCTTACATAACTACTATTTTGAATGCAAAGGTTAAGAGTAGGATAGCTAGGAAGGAGTAGAGAACTTGTGAGGTGTACCTTTAAACGACGATTAAGAATCAGAAAGATATACAGTGCAGCCTGTTGCAGTAGTACCCAAGGGTTTGTGTGAGATATTTCGGCAGTTGATATTCTAGGACTCTTGTCAAGATAGGTTGGTGGAGATATTTTTGCTGTGCATGTATTGGAGGTTTAGTCAAAATTTGAGAAATCGTGCCAAGTGAAGGAGGCGACCAGTAATACGGTTATGCATATCCTGGAGAGTCGTATTTCCCTATCGTAGGGACACCATCGCTACTCTTGTCAGACATTTGTGTCTTATGAATTTCAAGAGTTCTTGAAACAGAAGAAAGTAAAAGAGTTGTTAATAGCCAAACGTCACCCAAATCGAATCCTTGAGCGAGCATTATCCGCTTAATTGGGAGGCCTGGACATAGTTGTTGTGCGAAGAGGCATTTGACTTGGCCTAAGTGTATTCGAGAATTTGAGAGGGTACTGAAAAGTAAATCTCCTGTTACTATTGTAGTGGCGCCTAGAGAGGTAACAGAAGGCAAGATACAAATGTATCGTCTTTCTGACTAGATTAAGTATCCACCTGTAATACCTAGCTTTCGATATAAAGTAATTAAGCGTGTAGATACCAATTTAAAGAAGAGTGCTGAAATCAGACAAAGAAGATTTGGAAGAGAAGGGAAAGTAAACGCTAACAGGATAGGAGATTTAGTGCTATGAAAAAGATATTATAAAAGCAACAAATCAAATAACAATATGAAAAAGTGTTTCTACCTGTTTGAATGACCATTTATTGTTAAAAGTATTCCTCATGCTACGGCAGTAGTGATGAAAGTAGTTAATAATGATAAGGAAGTAGGGAAACGTAATACTCACCATATTAAGAAGTACTTGGTGCCTAATGTTGCTGAATGTAATGGTGAACATAATTTTGTGAGAAAGACGGTGTAGAGAAGGACTTGTACCTTACGTTGTGGTAAGAATCTACGTATGAATGTGGGTGGAGTAGAAAGTTTATCAACAGAACTGAATTTATATTGCTGAATCAAGTAGCGAAGAACATAATTCTAACAGCGGTAAGATTATCACGATATGATCAGAAGATCTAACCTTTAGATGTATATATTAAGAAGTGGGAATGAACGAAAACTAAAGAAAGAAAATCAGTCAGAAGGCAGACAGCCTCAGGGTTATCAGAAGTATTAAGAAAGAGAGAAGTTTGTGGGAAATGTAAACTAGTGGTTATGGTAGAGTACAGCGTGTTGTTCGATATGTTGTAAAATTATTGTAGTTAGAGGACTGGGAGTTTGGACGGGCCTCACGACACTTTTAGCAGGGCAGTTTTTGCTCGGACGACCAGGAATTTCTTCATGTCGGCAACCGTAGTTGCTATGAGTCGCTGCTCAACCCCCTGCCAAGCAAATGCAAATTTTATGGTGTTGTGCGAATGTAGTGCTGTTCCTTTAGTCGAGTAAATGGTTCTACGTCGGTTTGGATCGTAATAAGGGCTGCCTTCAAATCCGAGATCCCGAGGCGCAAATTAGAGCACAAGCAAAGGCAGAAGGTCTATGCTAGACGCATGTATAGCTACAGCTGTTTGAGGTTCGTAAATTAAAGAAAAGTCGTTAAAACGCTACCAAAGAAAATAATTGTAGCGCCAGAGACAGACATACAAAAGCGTTTGGTAACTAGCCTCTGGTGCTGTGAATTAATACTTCGAGGTTAAGAACGACATTGGTGAAAGTTCTAAGAATGTGGTTGTTGAAGAAATATTTCGGATGATAATATTGGTAAAAATTGCGGTTCTTGACCGATGTAGCGTTTCGCGAAACGCAGTGTATGCTGAAGAGATACCACAGTCGGGAATTTGAACGTAAAAGTCCTTGGCTCCCAAGCTAAAACAACTGTATGAGGGCAAGTTGTCCGTTTATCCGTTCACTGGTTTACTGTTGAGAGAAACACGTTGATTGCCAATTCGTTACTAAACTGAAGATTGTAGGCGGATTAGATGACTGGTCTAGTGGGGACACAAAAGGTGATCCACGACTGTTTTATGGATGAAATTGTTGGAAGTTTCTTACGTGGAAGCTATCGAAATGCTGTACAGAATTAATTGAAAGCTTTTTTTCTGGGGGGGGGGGGGGAATTGTCAGCCCTAATCAGTTTTAGAAGACGAAAGAACAGTGATTGATGATACCTCGACTAAGAGGTGTTTTATTTGTTTAAACGGGATTCTGTATGGAGAAGTAAGAGTACACTCGTTAGAATCCTTCGTCAAGCAACACGCAGTTTCCTCTCATTAGATTAGTAAAGCTATGGCTACTTATTGAAAATAAAACAAACCCATGTTCTAAACTAGAAATTTGGAAATTTAGATCCGTACCTACTGACACCTTAGCCCTAGAATGAACGCATTAAAGTCTGGAACCTCACAATATGCCAGTGTAGTATTATTGTGAAATGTTACTATGTAGCTAAGGAAGAAAGAGTTATTATAAAATATAGCTAAGATTCTTTCTGTAACAACACAAAACAGAGGTTTTTTAATTTTTCTCGAAATCTGGATAATAACAATCACCGCAACTAATTATATTCATGAACGTCAGCAAGGTGATAGTCAAGTTATTTGGTACTGTCGTTCGGAATAGAGTTCTAAAAGATTATTTTATCGTAGAGTCATGACTACTGAAACACCAACTATCAATACTGAAAGTAGATGCCTTAGATATCATAAATAATCTGAAGTAAGAACCACAAGAAAGTAGTATTAATATTTTTGAAAGAAAGAAACAACAGGAAACATACATTTTTAGTTATCTTATATATGTGAGGAGAACGTCCGTAGCAGTAATCACTGAGGTTGTCGCTGGTATTCTTGGATACAAGGAACACCTCTACTCTAAGATTGCGTATTTATTTCATTCAAAGAAATAAATTGAATTTAAACACAGAAAAATATTAAAGATATTCTTGTGAGAGGAGGGGTAACCAACAACTTCAAGGTTATTATTTCTGCGTACGACTCATAAGGCAGCGAAAGTAGTTGTTCCATTTAATTATTAATAAAATTCCAGCTGTAGCAAACACTACTGTAGTGTCTTCACGAAAACTCTGATTATCTGTTGACATAAACTACGAGAATAGTTCAGCGGAAAGATACGTTAACACATTAGTGGATGAAAAATATATATTTTTCAAAATAGCTCTGAGCACTATGGGACTCAACTGCTGTGGTTATTAGTCCCCTAGAACTTAGAACTACTTAAACCTAACAAACCTAAGGACATCACACACATCCATGCCCGAGGCAGGACTCGAACCTGCGACCGTAGCAAAATATTTACTTTTCTGTAGTATACGACACCTGCTGGATACGGAGATCCTATTGCCCTTTTATGAGCGTATAAAACAAATGTGCTTTTGGTTTCAATACCTGAGGACACTGCAGCGCTATCAGCGTAAAACCCATGTATCTAAAATAATTTTTAACTATTAAAAGTGGTTGTTGAAGTATCGTCGAGTGATTAGATTCTGGCATTAAATGAGAAATAGTATTTCTCAATTACTTTTTTTTTACTTCCGAGTGGAAAGAACAGCACACATGAAGTGAAGTGCGTATTGGAATGGTTCATAGAAGAAAGACGGCTAATGAGTCGTTATACTTATACTAAATTTGTAGTAATCATTAAATTCAGAGAGATGATAAATAAACTACATATGGAATTTTTTTTCTGTGAAGAAACATAAGCTACTGGCTCGTAGGAATACACTGTTGTATTCTGTAAAACGTACTCTTGGGTGAGAGCTTAATAGAAGCATAGATAACCGACATGCTGAATCGCAACTACAGGAATATTCTATCACTGTGTTTTGAGCTCGTGCCAATCCCTGTTTCGTGATATTCCGCGTTGTGTGTGCTGCTGAGTGTGAAGCATAGATAACCGACATGCTGAATCGCAACTACAGGAATATTCTATCACTGTGTTTTGAGCTCGTGCCAATCCCTGTTTCGTGATATTCCGCGTTGTGTGTGCTGCTGAGTGTGATACACTACTGCGAAACAATTATCTGGGACTAAAAGAATAGCTGTGGTAAAGCGCTCGTGCTCTACTAAATAAAAAAGCTTAGAGTGATCGTTAGGAATAAACACTCTATAATCACACGGCCACTGGTGTTCGGAAACGTATTTACTATAGTGGACCAAAAGGGGGGTTGTTTCCTTTGCCTGTGGTCTAACAGATTTACCGAGACCTAATAGCCATCTAACAGGGTATTTCTTTTTCGAAACAGTTTCCAAAATGATCGATCAGTAACGAGAGTGAGAGGATAGTAATGTTGCCCACTATCACATTAAATCCCCCTGGTAAGGCACAGAGGGAAGGCGTGCTTTCATCGACGCCTTTATGACACTCCCTGAGGCCATTTTGTGTCGATTCTCAGAGTAGGGACGTCTGAAATATTTTCCCGGCCACGCGCAAGGAAACCCCGTGATTTCAGTTTTGCTTGTCGTGGTTATGACGTCCATCGCAGATGCATCGATAGACGGGGAGAAATTTGGGTAAGAGGAGGGTGTGTCAAACTCCCCATCGTGTGGCGAGTCCACGGTAGCACGGGGCAGAACTGTGGTGACTCTCTGGTGCCAACGTGACGTCATTAATACAACGTCCAGCTCACTGGAACGTCTGAGCTGTGGCCTTCTTTCAGCGCTTGTCAACACTTTGCTGTTTCAAAATGGTTCAAATACCTCTAAGCCCTATGCGACTTAACATCTGAGATCATCAGTGCCCTAGACGTAGAACTACTTAAACCTAACTAACCTAAGGAAATCACACACATCCATGCCCGAAGCAGGATTCGAGCCTGCGACCGCAGGAGCAGTGCGGCTGCAGACTGAAGCACATATAACCGCTCTGCCATAGCGGCTGACTGACAAACTTTCATTGCGGTAAAGTTTTACTAACGAATAATGGTTCTGCAATAAATCTGATATTAGTCGAATAAGCATTTATCGAAAAGAACTTAAATCATTGTCTCGCAATACCAAGGATAGATAGGGCCGGGTTCACTCTATGTCCACCATTTGGAAATATTAGTATCTAGTCATTTACACTAAACTTTAAAATTTTGAAAAAATGTTTAACGTTTTTAACGATTTGTGCTAAGAGACAGTCTCAAGTTGCGGTCTCTACTGAAGTAACATTATTTCTTCAAAAACTATGCTGCTGATATAGGACAAAAATAAATAACGAATTTTATATTTTTTTCATTGTGTTTTAGGATGGGCATTAAGTACACAGCACGCCCACCCTTGATAATGCTCGCTATCAAAATGCATTGGTATTAATAAAGCTAAGTTTCTCAGTACATGAGTATTGTCAATTCGTCTGTAGCCAGTTGAAAGCGAGCGTTGTGATCATGTAATTTTTTTTCCTTTCATTACCAAAGATATGTCTGTACGCTGTTAGAATGCAGAAGTGAGTTCATTGTGTTGATCAGGCAGAGAAAGTGGCGAAAGAGATTTATTTAATCTATTGCAGAGTCATTCATAAATATTGTCAGAGAACCCAGATGTGATTACATGTTTTCCTTATCAGTTTGTATGAGAGGAGCATAGCAAGTTCATTGTCAAATCCTACCCTACACCATAGGTTTATATAGTCAGGATAGAGACAGAAATAGAAAAGATAATACAGCAGCTTGTCATTGAACCTACTGTTAGTTCTTACAATAATCCCTTGTCAGATGTCCCAAAGAAAAGAGTCAGACTTCTATCGTCCGCTGACATGATATATGTTATTAGCAGATTGGGTTGCATCTGCCTTGTCCAAAATATACGTCATCTTTACGTGATGCTTCTCGTAATCGATCTGACAAATTGCCGTCCGGACTTATTGTGAGTTCGCCTACATTTATTGGAGGTTAGAAGGATTTAATAAAGAGTGCAACAACGTATCTTTATTATATCTTGAAAGCAGAAAAACACCTGGGAGTGCCACATTGATCTACAGCATTTAATTTAACCTCTACCACCTGACAATGCATCTTTAAGTTTGATAGTCGTCTTTCACTCATATGTGCAGCGTCATAGCACAGTTCAGTGTGTGATATTCGGTGCACAGCGCTCACTTGACACATCTATGTTGAGAAGTAACTGATTTAGTGTAATTATTCCAACCAAGCTTCTATGGTCTAAATTTTCTGTTTTAAATGGTTAATGTTACACTGTGGCGACAGGGATCTTGCTAAAACTGACTGAAGTTAAACTGGTTGGAAACGCGTCATAATAACCGAAAAAATGTGCGGTCTGATCTGTCAGTTCTTGTTTGGCCAAATTGTTGTAAACGCTTTATGAACTTGAATACATTAGCTACTTCATGTCTTTGCGCACATACGGCTAAAAATGCCCCGTGGAGTTGGGGTGCGTAGGTGCAAACTGAATTCAGTGGTGTGAAACAGGTTCTTCTTGACGCTCCTCTCCTAACATAGCTTGATTTGAGTAAAGATTTTTCACTCTCTTTGAACTGGCCTTCCTGCAGAGCTATTTGAATTTGATGTTTTTATGTGTCATCTAAATATTGCTTTGCGAGATGAATGCTCACAATATGTGAATGTTACTATTCAATTATTGAGCTGGAAGATTGTGTCAGAAGAGGCTTAGTCAATTTCATTGTTATCTGTTCTATTAAGTGGCCAAAGTATCCATACACAACAGAGCATTATAATTTTTGATGAGTTAAATCAGGTGGGTCCTATAACTGATTTGATTTCAGTGTTACTAAAATTCTTGTAAAAAGAAAACATTATTGCCAAAGTTGTCTGGAGTTACTCTCAAGGGCCTAATAATGAAACTAAGAGCAATCATAATCAGAATAGGTTAGTTTTCTTTTATTTGTAGATATTTTTTTTCATGGTCACTTGCCAGTATTGGTAAGGCATGGGACAAGGATCCTCCCTGGAAGGAAGTGAAATTGAAGTGGATAGATCACTTCACTACAGTGATTTGGCAATACTAGATTGTTGAAATTGACATTTTTAATGATAAAGGATATCGGTGATTTGCATGGGGATGATTTTATACCATCTTTGTAATGTATGCTTCTTTGTAAAAATAGGGAAGAGAATTTGTAAGCCAGAGCTTCTGGCAATCTTGTTAGAGAGGTAAAGCTGCTACCAGTATCTCATCATGGTACAATGTTTCCTGTCATTCCTTCACAGCTAAAGAAGGTCTCTGTGGTCGATCTATTTGGTCCACTGCCAAGGAATACTAAGAATGTCTCATATCTCTTTATAGCGGTATAACTGAAGTAAAAGTATGTGTCATTGACACCACGTAAGGAATAGACTCGTATGTCTGCCAAATGAGTATTAGTTAAACATTTTATAAAGCAGTTTGACATGTTTAAAAGGCCATTTCGGACAGCAGGCTACATTTGAAGTCACAAATATGAAAGTGAACATTGTAAGGATGGAAAATTAGACTCGTTTTAATGTTATCGTATAACCTGGCTTCATACTCATTGATACAGGTTATGGAAGCCTTTGAGTAATTACTAGCCACAAACTTTTGTTTAAATAATAGTGTAGCTTACAGTACCGCCGTTGTTATCGATCCTTGTATAGACCCTCATATTGTACAGGCTTTTGTTTGTTTGGATTAGAAGAGCACAATATCAGTTAGACTGCCAGCGTGAGAGTACCTGGAGTCCCTGCTGGTAGTAAGTCTAGAACACTGTTTGATTGTTACACATTTTTACGAGCTTGAAACGGGTCTGACTTCAGTAATGGTAAGGAAGCGAGTTGAGCTGGTGACCCTTCGCTCACAGCTCCAGGCGTTGTTGGCTTATGTCAGAGAGCTTGAGGTTGCTGCCAGGGGCCATCACTGTGGGGGCCCAGACACTGGGAATCGAGAGACATCGAGCATGTCCCGCGTGTGCCATGATCTGTCCACTGGTGTGGGTTCACAAGTACTGCCTGCACTGAGGTTGACCCCGTCACACGTCGTCCAGTGGGAGATAATTTCAAAGTCTGGCAGGCAGCGAAATACTTTCCGATGGGCCGATCATAGGGCCTCCTCAGTTCGTTTGACGGACTGGGTTTGGGCGTTATATGTGGCTGACAAAGTCTCTGAGCCGGATGCAGTCGTCGACCCTGTTCCAGAGGAAGCTTTTCGGCCCTCAAGATTTGGGCCTTCACAGAGGGTGGGTTTGCTGGTAGTTGGGAGCTCCGAAGTTAAACGCATAATGGTGTTCCTTAGGAATATGGCTGGCACAGGGGGAAGAAGCCAGTATGCACTCTGTGTGCAGTGCGGGGGAGAATTCCAAATGTGGAAAGCGTGCTTCATGATGTCTTGAAGAATGCAGGGTGCAGCCAACTGTAGGTGGTGGCCCATATCTGTACCAATGACGAGTGTCGCTTTGGATTGGAGGAGTTTCCCTTTGGTTTTGGGCATTTAGCGGAAATGGTAAAGACTGCCAGCCTTGCTTGGAGATTAAGGTGGAGCTCACAACCTACTGCATCGTCGATACAACCGGCTGTGGTCCTTTGGTGTAGAGCCGAGTGGAGGGTCTGAATTAGAGGCTGAGGCGGTTCTGTGACCATACGGGATGGAGGTACCATGACTTTCGCCATAGGGGGTGGGTTTCCGGGTTCTGCTTGATAGGTCAGGAGTCCACTAAACGCAGGAAGCTGCTACATGTGAAACGGGTGCTGTGTGGAAGGGACTGGGTGGTTTTTTAGGTTAGAGGGTCTCATGAAACCACAGAAAGGGCGTCCGTCTAAAAGGGAGCAGGTAAAACACAGTAAGGTAGTTGTAGAAAAGATTGGTATTGTAGCTGTAAATTGTCGTAGCTATGTTGGGAAAGAACCAGAACTCCAAGCCCTGACAGAAAGCGCTGAAGCTCAAATAGTTATAGGTTCCGAAAGCTGGCTAAGGCCGGAAATAAGTTCAGCCAAATTTGTTTCAAACGACCTAACAGTGTTCAGAAAGGATAGATTAAATACAGTTGGTGGAGGAGTAATTATTGACGTCAGAAGTAGTTTACCTTGTATCGAAACTGAAGTAGATTGTTCCTGAGAAATAGCATGGATAGACGTTATACTTGACAATCGGGCTAAACTATTAAGTGGATCGTTTTATTGACCCTCCCCCCCTCCCCGCTCGACACAGAAAATAGAGTTGCTGAATAGTTCAAAGAAGACTTGAGTCTCATTTCAAACAGGTACACCAATCATACAATTCTAGATGGTGGTGACTTCAATCTACCCTCGACATGCTGGAAAAATTATACGTTTAAAGTCACCGGCAGGCATAAAACGTCATCCGAAATAGTACTCAATGCTTTATCACAAAGTTATTTTGAACAATTAATACATGATACCACTCGAGGCGTAAATGGTTGAGAAAGCATATTTGACGTCTTAGCAACAAATAATCGTGGACAAATAATTAGTACTGTGACAAATACAGGGATTAGCGACCACAAGGCAGTTGCTGCTAGGCCAAATACCGTAACACCTTCAACCATAAAAGAGAAACGCAAAGTACATCTATTTAAAAAAGCTGATAAAAGTTCTCTTAACCCTTTGTAAGAGACTGTCTCCCCTCCCGTTCTGATCATGCAAAGGGTAGAAAAGTTGTGGAATGGTATCAAAGAGATAGCATCGACAGCAATTGAGAGACATATACCACATAAATTAACAAGTGATGGATCTGATCCCCAATGGTACACAAGACGGGTGAGATCGCTATTGCAGAAGCAACGAAAAAGGCATGCCAAATTTAAAAGAACGCAAAATCCCCAAGACTGGAAATAATTTGCAGAAGTTCGAAAGACAGTGCGTACTTCAATGCGAGATGCTTATAATATTAGGCACAAAGAAACTCTGTCTCGGAATCTGGCAAAGGCCCAAAGACATTCAGTCATAAATAAAGCACACCAGAGGCAAGACGCAATCAATATCTTCAGTGCGCAATAACAACGGTGAAGTCACTGATGACAGTACCACCAAAGGGGAGTTATTAAACACTGTTTCCCGAAACTCCTTCACCAAATAAGACGAAGTAAATATTCCTGAATGCCGACTAGGAACAACTACCAAGATTAGAAACACAGAAGTAGATATCCTCGGTGTTGCAAATACAAGATGAGAAACACAGAAGTAGATATCCTCGGTGTTGCAAATAGCTAAAATCACTTAATAAAGGCAAGGCCTCCGGTCCAAATTGTATACCAGTCAGGTTCCTCTCAGAGTATGCTGATAAAATAGCTCCATATTTAGAAATTATATACAACCACTCGCTCACAAAAGATCCGCACCTAAAGACAGGAAAATTGCTTCAGTCACACCAACACCCAAAAAGGAAAATAGGAGTAATCCGCTGAATTACAGGCCCATATCATTAACGTCGATTTGCAGTAGGGTTTTGGAACATATACAGTGTTCGACCATTCTGAAATATCTCGAAGAAAACGGTTTATTGACACATAGTCATCACTGATGCAGAAAATATCATTCTTGTGAAACACAATTAGCTCTTTATACCCATGAAGTAATGAGTGCTATCGACAGGGGATTACTGAACAGCTGTGTGATATCTGGCCAACCATCATTTCCGTACGGCAGTAAGGAAATAGTTGTTCACTATTATAATTATGCGCTCTGGAAATATCACTAACTTCTATGACCTTTAACTGGGATCTGGAACATAGTTACCAACTTCTTGCTTACCTGTAGTGGTAGCTCATTAACTTATAGAGAACAAGAACTGTTAGCAAATTTGGTAATATCCAGGGAAAATATAAACGTCTGATGGATGTATTGATAGTGGAACGAATACCTTCGAGTTACTCTGTTTGTACCACGGTCTAAACTAAGCTGATACACAGAACAGTAGCTGATGGGAATGACTATACGTGTGAAATGCCATTACGGCAGCTCCCGTCATCCGCCATCCTAACGGCAGCCGATTTATGCCAACAGTAGTGAGATCACACGAAAACGTAGTACACACTTCTTTGAACAGGTGGTGCATAGTCCCAGAGTTATTTCCATGGTCTGTAGAACACCGTCTAGATGGTCTGCCCCTCCCATTTGTGGCCAGATCTCAGATCACGTGAAAGCACTACATGATATTCAGTAAACAAATGGCGTGATGCACGATTGGCAGTTATTAAAATAACTGCTAGTATCAGTGGAGTGGGTATGACAATAACTGTTACTTCCCAGTAGCCGGTTATTTCTATTAGTTAATATTTTTTTGCCGCTTCTATATGTGAGTCACACAATTGAATGGTGGTGCTGTTGTACCTATGTACAATTTATTAACAAATTGTCCTATCTATGTCACAATTATGTCAGGGAAATGAATGTGTTAGCTACACAGAAAACAACATTGAAGCTGTGTGCCACATTTAGTAGTAAAATTCCAAATGAAATGCTTGTCTATGTAGTCATGTCTGGTATGGAAAACTTGCTGAGCATAGGATTCTGAGTGAAAGTTTTAAGCTTATTTATCCATGTATTTAAGGAGGTCTTCCTTGACTGAATTAGCTGAAGATCTCTCTTGTTAATTTTCCCTGTCTTCACAAAAGTATGTTCATAATTTTTACCCAGTGTGCGTCCAATCTACATCTACATCTACATCTACAAAACTACTCTGCAATTCACATTTAAGTGCTTGGCAGAGGGTTCATCGAACCACAATCATACTATTTCTCTACTATTCCACTCCCGAACAGCGAGCGGAAAAAACGAACGCCTAAACCTTTCTGTTCGAGCTCTGATTTCTCTTATTTTATTTTGATGATCAATCCTACCTATGTAGGTTGGGCTCAACAAAATATTTTCTCATTCGGAAGAGAAAGTTGGTGACTGAAATTTCGTAAAAAGGTATCGCCGCGACGAAAAACGTCTATGCTGTAATGACTTCCATTCCATCTCTTGTATCATATCTGCCACACTCTCTCCCCTATAACGTGATAATACAAAAGGAGCTGCCCTTTTTTTGCACCCTTTCGACGTCCTCCGTCAATCCCACCTGGTAAGGATCCACACCGAGCAGCAATATTCTAACAGAGGACGAACGAGTGTAGTGTAAGCTGTCTCTTTAGTGGACTTGTTGCATCTTCTAAGTGTCCTGCCAATGAAACGCAACCTTTGGCTCGCCTTCCCGACATTATTATCTATGTGGTCCTTCCAACTGAAGTTGTTCGTAATTTTAACACCCAGGTACTTAGTTGAATTGACAGCCTACCTACTTACTACTATCGCATCAATCACACAAGCTTTTCTCAGAACAGACGAAACGAAAGAAACAAAAATCAGGTGAACCAGGAAGGCAAGAGAAGATTTGGGAAAGGTTACTTTTCCACTGTACACAAGTTTGCAGTAATAAGAGCAACATAGGACAACTAAAGCTGTATATTCCTGAAGGGCACAAAGTCATTTATCTGGAACTGACTCAGCGGCCTCTGTGGACATTCCTGGACATGATTCATAGAAAAATCTGTTGTTTACAACAAGCTTTGCGTAGATTTTTGTCAATGTCCTTTTTAAAAAAATAAACAATTGGTGTGAAGCTATCCTAGAAGTAATATTGTATTAGCTTATATTTGATGCTGTAGTGGAACAGTATACTGAGTCTGATCTTGAGGACTGTGCAGAATGACACCAGGTGGGGAGGTGAGGACGCTGATGCTGTAGAGGAGACGAGGAGCGGGCGCCCAGCTAGCTGGTGGCGGCTATTGTCAGGGTCACCCAGCTGGTGCAGGCAGACCACCTTCGCCGGTGAGTCAGAGGCATTCCTGTGCACTATGGGAGCTCTCAAGACAAGGGTTGGCGGTCATCGCTGAAACAACTGGTTTTCAGTTACACCAATTCTTTTTCTGTGCAGTTTAACCTGAGTATGAAAACCGCTCAAAATAGCAGGCTTCTGAAATAATCGATCTTCAGTTTTTTTTGTTATTGTTACTGCCGGGAATAAATGTAGACGTCAAACACAGGTCGAAAATTTCTAATCGAGGTGAAGGATTAGCCAAATATGATCGATATTGGGGTTGAGGCTGCCACACATATTGGTCGCATTGCCACCGGCAAAGATTGTGAAGGTGTGGCGGACATTCACAGCGACAGCAAAAGCGAAAGTAAGAAAGCATCTTCACTTTTGGATGATGTTAATTTTTCTACCTGAAGCGATCTCCAAATTAAGGGCATGTACATCATTGCTACAGCACTTCGTGAAGCATTTCCTTTCCACAGGTGGTGGCATACTACACGTACACACAGGCCATCTAATAGGCCCTGCCACATGGCAACATGTGCGTTATTTTCTCTGCAATGCTGCAACTATTTTGTCCACGAAAGCTCTGATTATCTATGGAAATAAACTACGGGAATAATTAAGCGGAACGTTTTCGTTAACACATTGGTGGATTAAAATATATTTATTTTTCTGTAACATAGGACACCCACTGAATAGGGAGATCCTATTACCCTTTTATGAGCGTATAAAACTAATGGACTTCTGCTTTCACCACCTGAGGACACTGCAGAACTATCAGCATAAAACCATTTACCTACAATAATTTGAAACTATTAAAAGTGGCTGTTGAAGTATCCTCGAGTGATTAAACTGTAGTATTACTGAGAAATAGTAATTCTCTATTTTTATTTTCTTCCGAGTGGAAAGAAAAGCATACTTGAAGTGAAGTGCGTATTGGAATGTTTCACAAAAGAAAGACGGCTAACGAGTCGTTAAATTTATACTAAATTTGTAGTAATCATTAAGTTCAGAGAGATGATAAATATACTACATATGAATTTTTTCTGTGAATAAACGGCAGCTACTGGCTCGTAGGATTACGCCGTTGTGTTCCGAAAACCGTATTCTTGGGACAGAGCTTAATATTAGCATAAATAACCTACATATAACCGTGATATATATAGAAAGTTTACTGCAGGAATATTCTGTCACTGTGTCTTGAACTCGTGCTAATCCCTGTTTCATGATATTCCGCGCTGTGTGTGCTGTTGAGTGTGATAGACCACTGCGAAACAATTATCTGGGGCTAAAAGAATAGCTAAGGTAATACGCTCGTCCTATACTGAATAAGAAAGTTTTGAATGATTGTCAGGAGTAAATACTCTATAATCATGCGGCCAGTGGTGTTCGGAAACGCATTTACCTTAGTGGCCAGTCCGTCTGGACCAAAAGGTGGGTTGTCTCCTTTGCCTACGATCTAACAGATTCGCCGATACCTAATAGCCATCTAGCAGGGTATTTATTTTCCAAGGCAGTTTCCAAAATGATCCGTCAATAACTGCAGTGAGAAGATAGTAATGTTGCCCACTATCACATCAAATCACCCTGATAAGATACAGAACGAAGAGGTGGTTTTATCGACGCCTTTATGACACAACCTGAGGCCAGTTTGTGTCGATTCTCAGAGTAGGGACATGTGAAATATTTTCCTTTCCACCGGTTAGGAAACCACGTGGTTGCAGCTCTGCATGTCGCGATTCTGACGCCCATCGCTGACGCATCAATAGACGGGGTGAAATTTGGGTAAGATGGGGTGTGTCAGCGTCACCATCGTGTGGCGCGTCCACGGTATCACGGGGCAGAATTGTGGTGACCCTTTGGTGCCAACGTGACGTCATTAAAACAACTGAGAGCTCACTGGAACGTCTGAGCTGCCGCCTTCTTTCAGCGTGTGTCAACACTTTGCTGTTCCAGAATGGTTCAATTACATCTAAGCACTATGGGACATGACATCTGAGGTCATCAGTGCCCTAGACTTAGAACTACTTAAATCTAACTAACCTAAGGAAATCACACACATCCATGTCCGCTCTGAAGCACCTATAACCGCTCGGCCAAAGCGACTGTCTGACGAACTTCAATTGCGGTAAAGTTATATTGACGAATAATGGTTCTGCAACAAAGCTGGTATTAATCGAATGTGCATTTAGCAGAAAGAACTCAAATCATTGTCTTAACGCTCGCAATACCAAGGATAGATAGGGGCGAGGACACTTTATGTCCACCATTTGGAAATTTTGTTATCTAGTCATTTACACTAAATTTTAAAATTTTGAAAAAAGTTTACTGTTTTTACGAATTATTCTTGCAGGTCCCATGTTTTAAATTTTCAGTTAAAGCTAACACAAAAATTTAAGCCTGAAGTGTAGAAATTACTTCCCTGATGAGTGTCGTATTCAGTATTTCCTGGTTCAGGACTTCACCTACACATCAACATCCCTTTACCTTGTAAGTTGTCAGTAAAATTCAAATTTCCATTTCTTATTTTTTTTCCTTTGGACGTAAAGTACTCCGACGTCCGGTTGGTATTACACATTATTCTAGATGTGTTGTTGTTGGTAAGAGTATGCTAAAAGACATTCTAAGGTTGCGGTTTCTACTTACACATCATTATGTCTTCAAAAACTATGTTGTATATGAAAGATAAAAATAAATAACGAATTTTACATGGATGTGCATTAAGTACGCCCCACGCCCCACCCTTGATAATGCGCTGCATGTAAATTCAGTGGTATTGATAAAGCTAAGTTTCTAAATAAATAAGTATTGTCATTTGGTCGTTAGTCAGTTGATAGTGTTAGAAATGCAGGAGTGAGTTCGTTGTGTTGAACTGGCAGAGAAAGCGGCGAAAGAGATTTATTCAATCTATTGCAGCGTCAGTCATAAATACTTTCAGAGTACCCAGATGTGATTACATGTTTTCCTTATCAGTTTGTATGAGAGGAGCACAGCAAGTTCATTGTTATATCGTACCCTACACCATAGGTTTATACAGACAGGACAGAGGCACAAATATAAAGGTATTACAGCAGCTTGTCATTGAACCTGCTGTTAGTTCTTACAATAATCAGTTGTCAGATGTCCGAAAGAAAAGAGTCGGATTTCTATCGTCCACTGACACGATATATGTTATTGGCAGATGGGATTGCATCAGCCATGTCCAAAATATACGTCATCTTTACGTAATGCCTCTTGTCATCAGCTGACAAATTGCCGTTCGGGCTTATTGTGAGTTCGGCAACGTCCATTAGAGGGTAGAAAGATTTAAGAATGAGTGTAACAACGTATCTTTATTATATCTTGAAAGCAGAAAAATACCTGGTGCGGGCACATTTATCTACAGCTTTTAATTTAATCTCTGCCCACTGACAATATTTAGCACATCAGAGCATTTAAATAATAAAAGTAATATAAAACTGAACCATGAGATAATATATAGTCTCCATTTTGTGGTAAGGAAGAAGTAATAGAATTAACATCAAGAGATCCTACGGAATAAAATATATGGGCATGGAACAGTTCTGCGTGGGATAAGCGAGATTACCGGTAAGAGTCAAAACGATGATGCAGGAGAGAGACATGAAGAAGACAATCATCAGACAGATCGTTGGCCATAGGTGCCTTGATGGAGAAATGGATATTGAAGGTTAATTCTTGTAGGCACACCAGATGTAATGATGTGCTGAGCAAGAAGCCAGGGTGTTCATTGAGTAAGGTTTTCGCAGACTCAACCAAGTTAGGTTTTACCAGATGCGGACAGACGCTGTAAAGTGAGTTTTAGCAGACGTAGGGACAGATGCTGCCATTTGAGAAGTTTTTTATGTTGTGATGACTTATTGTACCTGCAGGAATTGTTGATGTGACAGAAAACTGAACGAAGAGGATATCCATGTAATATAGAATTCAAACATTGGAGAAAATAAACGAGGACATCCATATTAAAAGAAGTTGTGTTCACAAATGTTGAGTCTGCCCTGAATATGGTAACAGACGAATAACTGTGTGATGGGGTACAAAGGATAAAAAAGACATACAAAGAGCGACATGCAAAACACACAGGTAATCCAAAGATGTAAGAATTGAAATGAACTGGTATGGATAAGTTTTGTATGTGCTGAGAGTCAAATTATGCTTGTGATCTTTCTGGTGACTGATCTCCAATCTGAAGGAATGCCACAACGAGAAATGAAGGGATTTAAAGGGCTGAAGGACGCATGGCGAATTTTAGAGTCGAGATAATAAATGAAAATAATGACGACCACAACGAACCAAATTGGGGATAAAATTATAAGCATGCGCAAGAGATGTATGTCGTGACAGTCAAATGCTGGCCAGACTGGTTGCGCCTGGTGCCAGTACTGAAGACGTGGAATTCTCACTTGATCCCGGAAACCAAGCAGCAGTCAACGCATTGGTATCACCGTGTATCTCCGGTGAAAACGAAATTCAAACAGTTTTTGTCGGTCAAGAAAGTGATGTGCAGGGTGTTCTGAGACAGGAAGGTCATTCTGCTCATTTACGTCCTACCCAACGGGTGAAGACTGTGTGCTGACCGTAACTTGTACGTATTGTTTTCAAAAGATAGTTCAAATGGCTCTAAACACTATGGGACTTAACATCTGAGGTCATCAGTCCCCATATTTAGAACTACTTAAACCTAACTAACATATGGAAATCACACACATCCATGCCCGAGGCAGGACTTGAACCTGCAACCGTAGCAGCAGCGCGTTTCCCAACTGAAGCGCCTTGATCCGCTCGACCACAGCGGCCGGCCCAATTGTTTTCCTTGGCGAGGGAATTGCGAAAGGGTGTCTTTAGTAGCTCTGCTTTAGGAGCACTCTCATCGATAGTATGTCCATTGCTAGCGCCCTGAAAAGGCATTGATTGTCTTTTGCCACTATCATACTTCACATACGACCAGAATCTCTTTGGATTTTCTGACACGTTTCGAAACAAGGTTTCCTTGTGGAAACTACAAGCGTCCCGCATTCAAGTTCGTGCTAAATTTCTAATTTCTGTATAAAATCGCCTATATTGGGGATTTTGCGCTCGTTTCAAGTTTGTTATTTTCGTTGTTTCTGCAAATGTGTCCCGACCTGTTTTGAGTACCATGGGAGTGATCAGCTCCATCATTTGTTTATTTAGTATAAATGTATCAACTGCTGTCGATGCTATTTCTTTCAATTCAAGCTATATGTAGTCTACACTTACATTGTGTATATGGAAGAAGCAGAGATTGTCTCTGAGGAAGGCGTCAAGAGAACTTTTATCTGCTTTTTTCAATCGATGTATGTTTCATTTATTTTGGAGGTTTTGGGAATTAGAATATTCAGTGTCTCCAAGGTAATCCCGAGCTCACAAGTACCTGTATCCTTTGGATGCTCGTTGTTAGCTGATTTGTTACTAAGAGGTCAAATGTGTTTTCAAAACCGTTTACTATTCGAGTGGGCTCATGAACTAATTCCTCGAAATATCTTTCAGCGAATGAGTTTAGCACTTTTTCTGAAGATTTTTTTATGCGGACCTCCGGATTTAAACATGTATTTTCCCAACATATCTAGAGTAAACTGAAGTCACCATCAATTATAATTGTATGAGTCGAGTACACATTTGAAATTAGACTCAAGTTTTCTTTGAACCTTACTGCAATTGCATATTCTGAGTTGGGATGTCGGTGAAAGGATCCAATTCTTATTTTATTATAGTTGCCAAGGATGACCTCTACGCTTACTAACTCACGGGAGCTGTTTACTTCAATTTCCCTGCAAGATAAATTACTTCCAACAGCAACAACCACGCCTCCACCAACTGTGTTTAGCCTATACTTTCTGAACAACGTTGGACTTACCTCCGGTTTTAGCCAGCTGTCAGTGCCTAAAACGATTTGAGCACCAGTGCTCCTAATATTGCCTGGAGCTCTGGTACTTTCCAAAAACCGCTACGTAATTTACAATAATAGTTATACCGGTGGTACCTTGATCTACATTCTTCCTGTGTTCAGCCTGCACCCTTTGAGACTGAAGCCCCTTTTCTGTTTCTCTTAGAGCCCCTAACCTGAAAATCAGCGCAATTCACACAACACAGCCCCAGCTACCTGTGTAGTTGCCTCCTGAATGTAATGGGAACCTGCCCAATTTAGTGGAAGCCGGGCAACGGAGACGTACACTACGTTTGGAAATTGTATGAATAATATTATATAGAAGAGCAGAATATTAATAGAAAACAGAATACATATTACGTGAGGTTGTTTGTTGAATTTCAGTTAAATTATTAATTAACTTCATTTCATTAGTAATAATCTTGAGGTGACACTAATATTTCTACATCTACAAAAATGCTCCGCAACCCACCATACGGTACCTGGCGTAGGGTACGTCGTACCACAACTAGGATCTTCTCTCCCTGTTCCACTCCCAAACAGAAAGAGGGAAAAATGACTGCCTATGTACATCTGTACGGGCCCTAATCTCTCTTATCTTACCTTTGTGGTCTTTCCGCGAAATATAAGTTGGCGATAGTAAAAATTACTGAAATCAGCCTGAAATGCTGGTTCTCTAAATTTCCTCAGTTGCGTTTCACGAAAAGAACGTCTCCTTTCCTCCAGAGACTCCCACCCCAGTACCTGAAGCTTTTCCGTAAAACTCGCGTGATGATCAAACCTACCAGTAACAAATCACATAAAGGTGATTAAATCTGCAAGTATTTTATAAGCACCAAATGTAATAATTTGGATATAATTAGATCTTTATGTAACTTGCCGAAAAGATAGAGCAGTAATCTGAATATGTTGAATATCAGTATAACACGATGTGAAAGTTAAGTAATGACTGAATATGATGAGAGTAGTTATTAAAATATTATAAGAATGGATTGTGTATTTGTATGTATTTGTGCCTCTGTAACCTCATTATAACTTGTTCTGAGGCCGCAAATTACACGAGGGTTTGAGATCTGAAAAGAAAAATGCAAATGGAAAATGGTATATTTAATTGTATGGGCGTTGAACCTTGGGCAGGCATGAGACACACACACAACTAAACTGGATCAACAGGCCGTGTCTCTAGTTTGTGTCTACAGTTACTGTACATCAGTTGGAGTCGCTACCAGAAGAGAGACCCATGAGCCAAAAGATTAAGCTGACTACAATACGCTGGTCACTGTCCGCCGGCCTCAAAAAGCCACCGGGAGATCCCTGATCTGCTGTTGTTGCCAGAGGGAGTCTTGCCGCTTTGTCACCGCACAAATCAGCTAACGGCAGCAACGTCATTTACAGATGCAATGACTACAAAGTCAGAAAAAACACTTAAAGTAGCCTGTTGACATATTACTGAATGTTTCACAGACCATGGGAGACTATATTTCATGTTGCACAGAAAATACAACTCTAATGTCACATGAATGAACTCAAACTGTTACTGTGCAAGATCAGGATTCTGAACACTTCCTTTGCATTAACACTGTTAGTAGACCATAACATCAAATCCTATTGGACAGCGTCCTTCACTATTAAAAGACATAACTTAATTCAACGTCAAAAGACACTAATAAAAACATTCAATACCTGCAACTAAACATTTCAGTACACTCAGGTGTGTTCTGGTCAAGGACTTGAATTTATTTAACCATATCTAGGTTACCTACGCTTCGAATAAAAGAGTTTCGATTAGTATAGGAGTATGTGCAACAGAGTAAGGAAAAACACAATGCTGTGGATGATCAAGTATCGCAAAAAGATTGCCTTATGTCGAACGGAGCTCCATCTGCTACTTTAAAATGAACACTTCCAATGAAAAATCATTATCTACCCTAACTGCGTCCTCTTATACCTACACAAGTGATATTCTGCTTCTCGTGACGCATTAAATTTTTCTATGATGTGATGATTTTTCAGGAATGGTAATGTTTGTACTAATTTGTTAGTTGTATTGTACTTTTAATTGGATAGTTGTGTTTCCTCGAGAAATGAATTGTGAATGGGTGTCATATAGAATGATGGTTTGACTGTCAGTTTGAATGGACAGTAGTTTTCGTGAATTACTGCTCGAGATTGTGTACAAATACCGTGTACACTCACTTAATTTTGTGAAGTGTTTTATGAAGACTTATTTTTGCAGTTTTATGCACTTTGTACTCCCAGTTTCATCTCGTGATGAGTATATTTTTCTTATGTCTTATTGTGAAGTATTCAAGTGTGTCATGGTATTGGATGTTATAAGTTTTGTGAGAGTGGAAATGGAGTACATATTAAATTGTCTGAAGATTAAATGGAAATTAATTATTCTTTAAAATGATGGAATGAGTGTATGCTACAAACGATCAATATGTATGAATAGAGAATATGATTTCTTGTAAGATATTAGTTGTAAAGGAAATTTTCAAGATACATAAATGAGTATAATCTAGGACAATAATGCAAAGTACGAATTCGGTACACCAGCAATACTGATGGTTGCATATCGTCAACAGTTTCAACAGTGCACATAATACCAATGTCACACAGCACCAAAATGTCTTTGACGCACTAGTGCTTTAACAAGTTTTGGGCACAACTGCACTGGCACAAATTTAAAACCGGGACGAGTTGGTGATGTAATGGGACCTTTCTTCCAGAATCACTCACATATTGTATGCTCATTCTTAATGCAAGTCGCATTTGATTAGAATATTAAAGTTACACGTTAAGCAGGCGTACTAGTGATTGTCAGAAACTGTGTGTTATAACTTACTATTCCTTTACTCCTAGATCTAATTTGCATTTTGCTTATCTGGTAGAAGTGAGAAAACGTCGAAAGCTTTCTGAATGGTGAGTAATAGCAAGGACAGCCAGGGCAGTAGATTCAACCGCCCCACAGAGCCAATTCGTGGAGGATTGGCGATAGAGAGCCGAGTGACAGTAGCCAAATGGACCACTGCCATCTCCTTGGTGTCGCCCTAGGACGTCCACGCACCTCATGTACAGACGCCGATAACATTTCCCATACAGTGAACTCCTGGGGAAAACATTTTACGACCTGAGAGTGGAGTGAGAGGGCTTCCTGTTAGTGGAAGATACCATCATTGTGCTGATAAAATAGAAAACTAGCAGTTTTTCCAGAAAATATTCAAAGTTACAGATAAGCTCCTGAAGATTTGTTGGCCATCTGCTGTCCTGGACCACTGAGAACTTGTGACAGCACTGAACATTTTGTCTCATCACTCAGTAAATATTTATGCAACACAAAATGCATCAGCAATGGCTAATGTGAATAAAATGTAAGTTAGAGACACTGGACGGTAAAGGCAAGAGTACCTCATTGGTCCCAGAGAGGAAAATAGAGAGAGAGAGAGAGAGAGAGAGAGAGAGAGAGAGAGAGAGAGAGAGAGCGAGAGAGAGAGAGAGAGAGACGTGACTTTTCTATAAGGAATTGTAGAACGAAGATGCAAGTTACTCCTTAACCACCTAGAGGAAGGAGGCTAGTATCTTGTAAGGTGCACTTCTATCAGTCACCGCTCAGAAGATCCAGCTTCAAGTCAAACATTGTTTAATAACAGATGCAAAACCTGCTAGTGCAAGGTTTCCTTTTGATCAACAATCGATCAGAAATCAATGAATCATCGGGAGTCTCTGCCTTCCATGTTCATAACTGCTGTTAGCCTATCATGCTATCTTGACTGATGACTAGGGGAATTTGCATATTTTGGGCATATCTTTACCTAGGCGCTAACTAAATTCATTGGCTCCATCAATAATTGACCCTGCAGCAATCTCATCAGGTCCTGGAGCAGTGTCTCTAGCTGCACACAAACCTTACTCGATTTCCCACATGGAGAATGGATCATTGTAATCTTTCTCATTATGCAACAAGAAACTGAACTTCCTCTCTGCGGTCTGATGGAACACCTCACAAGCAGGAGCTTCTGTGGATGATGTAGTGGCAGTAAGGAAGTGTTGTGATAAAATCTGAGCCATGTCATCTGGCGTGGTCACTCAGAGCACATTACTTGACAAGGCCGTAAGGGGATGTGTACTACTACTCTTACCCGAAATCCATCTTATTGAGTTCCAGACTTGCGCAGTAGAAGTGGACCGATTAATGAAAGTCGTTAATTTCCTCCAGGAAGCCCTCTTCCATTCTTTTATCACTTGCCTCGCATGTACTCTCGCAGATCCGCTGCACGTAGATTTACTGTAGTTGGACAATGTCTGAAATTCCACAGAGATGTTCGTCTGGCCCTGATTCCCAGTCGACAGTCGACATTCCACCATGGTAGAGGCCATCATCTGAGGTGGTTAGTAGAGTTGGAGATGAACTCTACTGCAGCCCGTTGCATCTCACAAGCGATATTGGCCACCGTCTTCTGTCCCCAGTCCTTTTGTTCAGAAACAGCCTGTCGATTTTACTTCAAGCCATTTGCCATTGGTATAACCCATCTGCATGGTCCCGTGTCAGCCACCATCCTAGTCGTGCAGATGGAGCCACACTGGGAAGTGGTCACTAGAATGTGAATCTGTACCCACTTCCCTCTGAAATGAGTCTGCAATAACCGGGGAACAAAAACGGAGGTCAGTGGATGAAAAAGACCCTGTAGCTACAGAAAAGTGTGTCATCTGACTTGCGTTTAGTAGGCAGATAATCTCAGAATGAACGAGTCGCTCGATCATCCGACCCCTGTACCAAGTGGTTGTCGAGCCCCACAGTACATTGTGTGCACTGGAGTCCCCCACAAGGCGGAAGGCGGAATGGCCATGAGTGTGCCCAAAGAGATCTGGCAGTGCGTCTGCATTCAAAGCTTCATTAGTGGTAAGGTACAAAGAACACTCTGTGATATAGAAGGGTGTACAGCAGTTGCCCATATGGTCGAGGTAAGAGGGACAGAAGAGAAGTGTCATCTAGTATCAATGGAAACAGCCACTCCACATTTAGCCAGGTCTCCAGTAGTATCGTCCTTCCTATATGTGTGGTAAACCTGTAATGCAGGTGTGAAGGTGACCTTAAGATGCATTTCTTGCAAGCAGATGGGCAACAGTTTCTCTTGGACCTGGAGCTGTAATTCTTCCAAATGTGAGAGATATCCAAACAAATTCCATTGAAACACTCAACTCCGTGGGAAGCCAGTGTTTAGCGCTGGTTGTTCATCCCGTTCTCCCTCAGAGTCGGTTAATTACTGCAGAGGCCAGGGAGAGTGTTAGCCCGTTCCCTGATCTCTGGTTCTTCTGACTGAAAGTCCATATCCTGAAGAACATAGTCCCATCAGAGAGGGAGAGACCTCGACGATCAGAAGGTTTAACTACCGCCTTCGTAGACTTGGAACTACGTTTTGAAAGACGTTTTTCTTTACTGATGGGAAGAGGTGGTTGCCTGGGTTGCGGAGTCAGTTTAGTTGGCTTCTTATGTTGGTTAGTGGTATGTGTCTTGGGTGGTAAGCAGATTGTTGATAGCTTCCAAACGACTTCAGTTTCAAGTGGAGCTTTGCCCCAACAGTGTACACTGACACGTGCATGTGTTCGTACTTGAATCTGTGGTCTGAGTTTGTGTGGAGGCATCACACTTAAGGGCTGATGCAAAAGAAGTAACAACAACTGGGGGTTGCACAGCTTTGAATTTTCCTTTCCTCGTTGTAACCTCACACTGCCTGCACCACACTGGGTGATCGCCAGGGGAGTTTATAGATTTCGAAGTGTACAAGAATTGCCTGATTCCTGATCTGAGCCTCCACAATTGCCTCACGTAGCCCTCCAATTACATTCCATAGTGGTATGTCTAAACCTTGGCGTTTGTAGCATAATATTGGGTTAGAAACAAACAGGCGAACCCTAAGACAGATATAGCCTGCAAGGATATGTTCAGGTAATGCCGTAGTACTAAACGTTAGACTGAATGTTCCCGATTTTTCCAATTTGCCATAGTTGTGCACTTCTGTAACGCCAGTATTTTTCCATTCCTCATGTAACTCTGCGGGGTCCACCTCCATTAGATGGCAGTACATAACAACGCCCTTACTAAAGTTTAGAGTTTATGCAACTCAGACTCGATTGGATAGTCACCCAAGACCTTACATCCCAGGAGCTTGGATATTTTGGTTGAATTAGCAGGCTCAACTAGAAGTGTTCCATTACAATGTTGTTTGGCACTCTTTGGAGACCCTGCAATATCTTCCAGTGCCTTGTGAACATAGAAACGGTTCCCTCGGTTTGCTTGATTACAATGACAGCGTTATGACACACTAATGCCCTCTTACTATGATTCCGAGACTTTTCGGGAGGACTAACGAACCGCGCTCTGTGTGATATGTGGGTGTAGGTACTGCCTGATGGTACATCCATTCTGTCAGTAGCAGTAGCTTGATGAGACCGTTCCATAGGGATTCCACGAGATGCTAGGGAAATACCCATCAACCCAGGCAGAAGCTCCGGATTCGCTGTCGTTTCACAGACAGGAAGTCTTATGAAGTACTATTGAACAAGTTTGCCGAAAATATGTCGAGCGTCTAGTTCGAGAGTCCATACGTAATAGGAATGTTTCAAATCTTGTAGCTATGAACAAACTTGATCTTATCGACTGTGTCAGTATAGAGACAGGAATCTGTGATTATAATATCATAGCAACAATGGTATTCAATGTATACAAATCAGTCACAAGAAGACTAGGAGAATATTTTTGATAGAAAGAGCAGATAAGTAGTTGTTAGCAACCTGGTTAAGAGAGGATTCAACAGAAAATCTCTGCAGATGAAGAAAACAATGTTTTTGAAAAATGGATTTTTGGACCCAAATCTATTACATCTCCTTTTGAACAATTTATGGACATAATTTATTTCCGGTATGATATGCGTTAGTTTAAATCAAATAATAAGTAATGGCGACCTAAGGAGCAGCTCACGAGGTTGGGGAGTGGAGGGCTGAGTGAGGTAAACATACAAGGCCAGCAGCGTTCACAGTCACACACACACACACACACACACACACTTACACACACACACACACACACAGTCCCTTATTGACTACACTAAATAACGTTTCCATCAAACTCATACTGCAGTAATCTTGCACCCAAAATAGGTTTATTAGTAACGGTCATGAGTAGTTATTCAAACTTTAAATGACTGAAAATTTGAAATCAATTTCAGTTATAATACCTGACATTGACAGTAATAAATATTATAACCAAATGGGCCCTTCCATGAATTATGAACCTTGCCGTTGGTGGGGAGACTTGTGTGCCTCAATGATACAGGTAGCCATAACGTAGGTGAAACAGAATGGAGGGGGTATCTGTTGAGAGGCCAGACAAACGTGTGGTTCCTGAAGAGGGGCAGCAGTCTTTTCTGTAGTTGCAGGGGCAACAGTCTGGATAACTGACTGATCTGGCCTGGTAACGTTAACCAAAACGCCCTTGTCGTGCTGGTACTGTGAACGGCTGAAAGCAAGGGGAAACTACAGTCGTTATTTTTCCCGAGGGCATGCAGCTTTACTGTACGGATAAATGATGATGGCGTCCTCTCAAATAAAATGTTCCGGAGCTGAAATAGTCACCCATTCGAGTCTCTAGGAGGGAACTACTCAGGAGGACGCCATAATCAGGAGAAACAAAACTGGAGTTCTACGGATCGGAGTGTAGAATGTCAGATCCCTTAATCGTGTAGGTAGGTTAGAATATTTAAAAAGAGAAAGGGATAGGCTAGAGTTAGATATAGTGGGAATTAATGAAGTTCGGTGGAAGGAGGGAAAGGAATTCTGGTCAAGTGAATACAGGGTTATAAATACAAAATTAAATAGGGTTAACGCAGGAGTAGATTTCACAATGAATAAAAAAACATGAACTGGAATGAGCTGGTACGAACAGCATAGTGAACGCATTAATGTAGCCAAAATAGACACAGAGCCCACACCCACCAGAATAGTACAAGTTTATATGCCAACTAGCTCCGCAGATGATGAAGAGATTGAAGAAATGTATGATGAGATTAAAGAAATTATTCAGATAGTGAAGGGAGACGAAAATTTAATAGTCATGGGGGACTGGAAGAGAAGGAAAACTGTAGACGAATATGGACTGGGGGAAAGGAATGAAAGAGGAATCCATCTCGTGCAGTTCGGCACAGAGCATAACTTCATCATCGCTAACACTTCGTTTAACAATCATGAAAGAATGCTTCATATGTGGAGAGACCTAGAGATACAGGAAGATTCCACATTGATTATATAATAGTAGGACATTTCGGAACGCTATTTTAAATTGTAAGGCATACACAGGAGCAGAAGTAGACTCTGGCCATAATTTATTGATTATGGATTGCAGATTAAAACTGGAATAACTTGGAAAGGCATGAATGTAAGGATATAGATAGGATCAAGCTGAAAGAAATAGAGGATATAGAGTTTAGAGAAAAAGAGAACAACGTGTACGAATATCAAGCTCTCAGATGGAAAACGAGTCCTAGGCAAAGAAGAGGAAGCAGAAAGGTGGAGGGAGTATACAGAGGGTCTATTCAAGGGAGATGTACTTGAGGCTAATTTTACTAAAATGGAAGATGACAGAGATGAAGATGAGATGAGAGACATGATACTGCGTGAATAATATGAAAAAACACTGAAATCCTTGGACTTCAAGAAGAATATAATAATTCCAGTTCCAAAGAAAGCAGATGCTGACATTGTGAAAGTAAGTCACGGTTGCAAAATACTAACACGAATCTTTACAGAAGAATGGAAAGACTTGTAGAAGCCGACCTTGAGGAAGATCAGGTTGGATTGAAGAGAAAGGTAGGAACATGCGAGTCAAAACAGACCCTATGGCTTATCTCAGAAGAAGGTTAAGGAAAGGCAACCCTACGTTTATAGCATTTGTAGACTTAGAGAAAGCTTTTGACAAAGTTGACAGGAACACTCTTTCAAATTGTATAGGTGGCAGGGGTAAAATGCAGGGAGAGATAGTCTATTTAGTGTTTGTATAGAAAGTAGATGGGAGGTAGAGTTGAGGGCCATAGAAGGGAAGCAATGGTCGGGAAGGGAATGAGACAGGTTCTTAGCCTATCACCATTGTTATCAATCTGTATATGGAGCAAGCAGTAAAGGAAAGAAAAGAAAAATTTGGAGTAGGAATGAAAATACAGATATAAAAACTTTGAGGTTTGCAGATAACATTGTGATTCTGCCAGACAAAGCAAAGGACTTGGAAGAGTAGTTGAACGAAATGGACTGTATCTTGAAAGGAGGATATAAGATGAACATCAACAAGAGCAAAACGAGGATAATGGGATGTAGTCGAATTAAATCAGGTGATACTGAGGGAATTAGATTAGAAAATGAGACACTTGAAGTAGTAAATGAGTTTTGCTGTTTGGGAAGCAAAATAATTCAGATCGATGTACGGAGGATACAAAACATTCTGGCGTAAGCACAAGCGGCGGGACAAAGAACGCAAGAGAAGTTAAGGCGGTGGAACCAAGTCGGCCAATGGTGCCTGGATAGGACTGCACCACTACAGGGACGGCCTCTACAGGAGGAGAACATAAGAGCCGTTCCTGCCAGCCTCGGCCGCTCAGTATAGGCTCAGTATTCGGACAGGCCCAGCGGAGAACGCTACGATAGCATTTATTAGTGATCCACAAACTGTGTATCAAACTTTTATAAACCTTGTATACAGCAAATGACTGACTTATTTGCATATCGTCCAAGCGTTTCTGAAGAAGACAAATTTGTTAACGTAGAGTATAGATTCAAGTATCAGGAGGCCTTTTATGAAAGTAAATGTATAGAGTGTAAGCATATATGGAAGTGAAACATGGATGGGAAACAGTTTAGAGAAGAAGAGAACAGAAGCTTTTGAAATGTGGTGCTAGGGAAGAATGCTGACGGTTAGGTGGGTTGACATTGTAATTAACAATAGCAATAAAAATTATGTGCAAAAATAGGGTTAATAATAAGACAAGAAAACCTCTCTTAAAGTAGTAAATACTGTAGTATAGAGCAAATATTAAATAACTCCAGCATTAAAAATCATGTTTCAGTTCCAAAATAGTTAATCCTGAGAGCTATAAAATGTTACGCCGAATTGTCGATAGCTGGAAGACCAAAAATTGATTCGCAAATCCAGTAATTAATGACAGAAAATTTTAGCCGTTCATGCTAACAGACAATTTAACAGATATTAAAATCATACTTTAAAAAAAACTGACACTTCGAAGTCAGCCAGTTTTTCAATACGGCAATAGAATAACGAAGCTACTACCCGCAAGGTGTTGCCAAACACTTTGACAGCACGATACCTTCACTCCACCGTCGGTTGGAAAGGCCAGAAAGGTGTAAAAAAAGATTTACAAGACACTAAGGGTCTGCGTGAACGACCAAAGACGGCAAAGATAACATAACAGTTTAGACAGACACAACCCATGTAAGAACAGGTTATGACATGAGATGTTCCAACATACAGAGCGGCCATCAACAAGCGCCAGAGCGGATCGCACACAAGCGTCAGTGGCGGACACGAGAGCACGCAAGAACAGTGGAGAGCTGCCACAACGCACAAGACCGGCAGATCCTCGTGAACTGCAAACAGTGCAGACCGTCTAAACGATACAATGGTTGGCCACCTAACGGTTGTAGTGAATCAGTCGTGGTCGAAATTAACATGGCGCCAAGCATGATTAACACATTCGGATGATATTAAATTAAGTGACACTTGATTTAAAGATATTACATTATATACCGTAATTTACCCTTGCAAGGTATCATTGAATTAATCACTGGTAAAAGCTCCAAACCAATGCAGGTGAGCTAGTTATTTACTCCTGTCAGCGTGCCTTTTAAAGGAACTCATTGACATTTAAATCCCGCTCTCTGAGCACCACGTAATCGTAACTTCAGTGTAGGCTACGTACAGGGCACTATCAGGTAAACGTGTAATTAATTTAGACCCAGCAGGAATGGCCAACAAGGCACCCAAATATTCATACAAATATTCAAACTAACGGCCCACAATTGCATTGCCGGAACAGACTCCGTCTTGTTTTCGTGACTCACACCGATAGCAGCGCAGTAAGTGGCCAGTAAGCAACACTCTGAATACGACACCGGATGAGTGAGGATACTAACGTTTATACTGATCTGCAGCTCTGTTATTACAATAGAGCGTCTTTTCAGTGCAGTGGTTTCGGGGACCATTAGCCCCTGACAGCAATCACGTATCTGCTAGTACCCATCAGCATTAGCAGCTGACAAAATTTTAGAATGAAACAAAACTTTCTTTGACAGTTTTATTTTTAAAACGATAAAAAGCAAACAATATTTAGATTTTGTAGGTATTCCATTAAGCCACAAAGTACTGAGTCAATGAGATAACTGCTAGAACATTTTGAACAGATTGGTGGAGTAGCTGCCAGAGCGTCACGATTGCTGCCTAGAGTCCTTCCCAGAGAAGAAAGCTAACTACTCTCATTGAGGGTAGTCACCTGTTACAAGACATGGTTTCTCTGCACCAGTCCTCCCCCTAGCAGCACATGGCTTCACCCACATACTGCACCCCCATCTCAAATCAGCTATACATAGTTTGTAAATCACTTCATTGCTGGACTCTTTACTTCGGAAATGAAAGCGGTTAGCAGAATTCAAGGTGACAGTGTTTAGTAATAATAATAGTGATAATAACAGTAGAGTGTAGGCCTTACAGCAATATAATGGTCATATCCGTAATTATTGTTGCATTGTCAGTTAGTTCCTTCAGCTGCTGCCAAATGAATAATGAAGCCTTTTATAGTTTATTGCGAAACTATCTACAACTCGGAGGTTTGTCATGCGATATTTAAGCATATTTTACGTATATATATCTCAATTTTACTCTCATAGATGAATGGTATAAAACACAAAGTATGTGTGTAGTGGATGGACTAGCTGAGGACAATGACATTGATAAATTCCTTTCAGAAGGTGTAGCCTTTGTAATATGGAGCCAAGGGCCAATGACAGTACGTGAAAAACTATGTAATTAGTATTACAATCTTTTTAAATAGTGTGGCAGTACTAGTTAGTCACGAAGTAGTAATATATATATATATATATATATATATATATATATATATATATATATATATATATATATATATATATATGGAAGAGCATGGCCTGTGAATTCTGACATTTTAGCTCCTGTTTCTCCCAGCTGCTGGAATGTGGCGAGATGTGCCACATGCGAGTTTTGCATGTTGGGAAGACAATGGCTGAAACCCGAGACGTTTACCGCCAGGAATTCCCATGGACAACGGTCGTGTGAGTGAGGGACTGGGAGTGCCTCTTAAGCCAAAGTACTTCAAAAGATTCTTTTAAAGCAGTGCAAATCATGGGAGATCATCATAGAGTTTCAATAAAAGCTTCCAGATTGCCCTAAAGGCGGAAGGCGACAACTGAACACCGCTATGTTTCTGTGAACGGTGTGGGAAGCGAACTGCATTTACACGCCCAGACATCATGCCGTCAATCGTAAAGTGAGGGCCAAGACACTGGTTACTCTTAGTTTGTTGACAGCAAACACAACAAGTGCTGGGGAAGAAAATTCTGCAAGCTTTCGCTACATGTAGCAACAAAGAGTGAGATTTTCAGTTGTCACAGTGGCAACCCTGTAATTTTCGTCTCCTCTTACGCTAATTTATACAAGTATGTCAGAACAGGCAGTGAGTAGTGCATTTTGGGGCGAGCACACATTAGCGGTGGTTCGTGTCTCGTTCGGAAGTCTCTCTGCGGCTCACTGCTGCCGCGTCACGCTCCTTTCTCTGCTTCTGAGTGAGACTCGCGTTTGCGTCGTCTGTGCACTGCGTAGCTGACACTTTGCGAGTCTTTTTCGTGACTTTCTGACTGATTTCTATCGTTAGTTCTCTCTCAAACTGGCATCAAAACTCGAAGCTATCCAGTATATATCTATTGTGTGAGCTGAGCAGCCTTTGGGAGGCGATTTGCATATTATTACGCTAGTGCTTCAGAAAAATCTTAACCTTCTACTCATATTGCGGTTTAAATTTTTTGATGAAGGTAATTCTTAATCAATCCAACTTCAACTTGAAAAATATTGCCTGAGAGAAAATAAATTAATTATTTTTTAAATGAGTTTTACTCAGTCTAGTTTTTATGAAGCGACACTTTTAATGAAAAATATCGTCAGAGGACTCTATCTCACTAAACTACAGTCTCAATATGACGCAGTTTCCGATATAACAAAGGTGTCATTACACCTTCGTTTTTTTTTTTTTAATTTGGAAAGGTATATGGATACTTTGTAATTATACGAACAGAATTAAATTTTATTTTGGGAATAACGAAACTTCACCTGCATTGGCATTTAGCAGCATTAATAATTATCAATTTAACATTTGTATTATTGTGTTGGATTCTGCCTGAGCTCAGAATCGCTTGCTTCGCCGTTTGCGTGTTGAGTTCACGTGCATGGCAGGCAGCTTGCAAAACGAAACCACTGCAGAACTTCAGTCGACTCGCACGACACAGGTACGGCAGAGAGCCATAAACAAGTCAGTAGTAATAATAGAAATAACATTTTCAAAATAATTTAAATTCGTGACGAACACAATCGAACTCTGTTTGTTTTCATTCCTCAGAAAATTTCATTTTGTCTCTCAGCGGTAATTACCTCCAGCTTGGGAACCATAACGAACATAAAAATCGACAATAACTACAAAATTACACAACATTTGTCAATCTGTAGTATCGTAAGGACCCTGGAAGGTACGTAACGGTACATCAGAGAACTTTTTATTTACGATTCTGTTGTACCGTACAGATATTTACCGAATGACCTTTTCCTTTAACAACAAAAATTTGTTACCAAATACCAGAAGATCTCTCCCTTTGCATAAAGACATTGTATGTCTACCCTTGCGAATTCTAAGTCGAATTTTGTATACTACTTTTCAGGCCAAATCAATGAATTTGGAACATGATTTCACCTACATCACTTAATGTACGAAATACGCCACCACAGCTGTAGCTTGAGATAAAACGCCTCAGATATGATAATAAATCATCAAAAGCAATAGACGTGTTTCCCAATACAGAAGGAATCAGTTCCACACATGTTGCTAAATTGCAACCACAAACGGCAAGGAACATCAACACGCTTGGCAACGTTGCCAAGTAAGTCAATGAAAGAAAAGCCGAAGTTTTAAACCTAGTTGCAAAAACGCACTTGACCTCTTAGCCGCAAACATTCCAGAGCTAATAGAAAGCATCATGACTGATACAGGGGTTAGTGATCACAAGGTCGTTGTAGCTAGGCTCAATACCGTCTCTTCCAAATCCACCAGAAACAAACGCAAAATAATTTTATTTAAAAAAGCGGATAAAGTGTCACTAGAAGCCCTCCTAAAAGACAATCTCCATTCCTTCAGAACTGATTATGCAAATGTAGAAGAGATGTGGCTCAAATTCAAAGATATAGTAGCAACAGCAATTGAGAGATTCATACCTCATAAACAGGTAAGAGATGAAACTGATCCCCAATGGGACACAAAACAGGTCCGAACGCTGTTGCAGAGGCAACGGAAAAAGCATGCGAAATTCAGAAGAACGCGAAATCCCGAAGATTGGCTAAAATTTACAGACGCGCGAAATCCGGCACGGACTTCAATGCGAGATGCCTTTAATAGGTTCCACAACGAAACATTGTCTCGAAATTTCGTAGAAAATCGTAAGAAATTCTGGTCGTATGTAAAGTACACAAGTGGCAAGACGCAGTCAATACCTTCTCAGAGCAGTGCCGATGGCACTGTTACCGACGACTTTGCCGCTAAATCGGAGTTATTGAACGCAGTTTTCCGAAATTCCTTCACCAGAAAAGACGAATGGAATATTCCAGAATTTGAAACACGAACACCTGCTAGTATTAGTTTCTTGGAAGTATAGAAGTAGACACCTAAGGTGTTGCGAAGCAACTCAAATCGCTTGTACAGGTAAGTCTTCAGGTCCAGATTGTACACCGATTAGGTTCCTTTCAGATTACGCTGATACAATAGCTCCCTACTTAGCAATCATATACAACTTCTCGCTCACCGATAGATCTGTACCTACAGACTGGAAAATTGCGCAGGTCGCACCAGTGTTTAAGAAGGGTAGTAGGAGTAATCCATCGAACTACAGACCTATATCAATTACGTCGGTTTGCAGTAGGGTTTTGGAGCATATACTGTATTCAAACATTATGAATCACCTCGAAGGGAACGATCTATTGATACGAAATCAGCTTGGCTTCAGAAAACATCGTTCTTGTGCAACGCAGCTAGCTCTTTATTCGCACGAAGTAATGGCCGATGTCCACAGGGGATCTCAAGTTGATTCCGTAATCTAGATTTCCGGAAAGCTTTTGACACCGTTCCTCACAAGCGATTTCTAATCAAGCTGCGGTCCTATGGGGTATCGTCTCTGTTGTGCGGCTGGATTCGTGATTTCCTGTCAGGAAGGTCGCAGTTCGTAGTAATAGACGACAACTCATCGAGTAAAACTGAAGTGATATCAGATGTTCCCCAGGGAAGCGTCCTGCGACCTCTGCTGTTCCTGATCCATATAAATGACCTGGGTGACAATCTGACCAGTTCTCTTAGGTTGTTCGCAGATGATGCTGTAATTTACCGTCTATTAAGGTCATCCGAAGACCAGTATCAGTTGCAAAGCGATTTAGAAAAGATTGCTGTATGGTGTGGCAGGTGGCAGTTGACGATAAATAACGAAAAGTGTGAGGTGATCCACATGAGTTCCAAATGAAATCCGTTGGAATTCGACCACTCGATAAATAGTACAATTTTCAAGGCTGTCAATTCAACTAAGTACCTGGTTGTTAAAATTACGAACAACTCCAGTTGGAAAGAGCACATAGATAATATTGTGGGGAAGGCGAGCCAAAGGTTGCGTTTCATTGGCAGAACACTTAGAAGATGCAACAAGTCCACTAAAGAGACAGCTTACACTACACTCGTTCATCCTCTGTTAGAACATTGCTGCGCGGTGTGGCATCCTTACCAGATGGGATTGACAGAGGACATCGAAAAGGTGCAAAAAAGGGCAGCTCGTTTTGTATTATCACGTAATAGGGGGGACAGTGAGGCAGATATGACACGCGAGTTGGGATGGAAGTCATTAAAGCAAAGACGTTTTTCGTCGTGGCGAGATCTATTACCAAATTTCAGTCACCAACTTTCTCTTCCGAATGCGAAAATATTTTGTTGAGCTCAACCTACATAGGTAGGAATGATCATTAAAATAAAATAAGAGATATCAGACCTCGAACAGAAAGGTTTACGTTTACGTTTTTCCCGCGCGCTGTTCGGGAGTGGAATGGTAGAGAGATAGAATGATTGTGGTTCGATGAACCCTCTGCGAAGCACTTAAATGTGAATTGCAGATTAATCATGTAGATGTAGATGTACCTATTAAGAAATCATTCACCCAGGAGGATCGCACAAAGATATCGTCATCTGACCGTCACACAAGTTCCCGTATAGAAGACAGATTAATTGGATTCACTGATGTACAGAAAAACTGAAAGAGTTGAAAACAAAGAAGTGACAAGATCTGTAGCTTTGCTGATGTCGAGTCCACATTACACTCAGGTTGATTTAGTGCAAGTACACTGTTTCAATCCGGTATTCTTACTCAATGTCTGCTGCTACAGTTCGCTATGATTTCTTTTAGGTCAATGATACAAAAATATTGATTCAGTGTCTATCGCTGTTTTTCTTATGATGCAAACACCACCAATAAACAACTTTAACTTACTTTAGTATTTCAGTTAATGTGACGTTTAAAACGTAAACAGCTCTGTGTTGAAAAGATCTGCCTCGGTATTTTTGTAACAGATCTGACAAAGATTCAAGGAATCTAGATACTTAAGATGTTCGTCCTCTGTTGGTGCAAAGTGTTTGATGTTTACGAGGAAGTAGTGGTTACATGGATTTTTTTTATTTCATACTAAAATGTTCACACTACTCACGTCCTTTCCCTATTTTGCTTTATAGCACTGGAAACTCGACTACGATAATTACATTTTAAGATTTTTTCCTGTTTCCTCTTTTAAAAGATGGAACTCACACTACTAAACTCATTATCTATGAACCGCTACAGTTTATAAGAGGAAGTATACTAATATGTATTTTCTTACGTTATTTCATGCTATGCATTATAAATTAAGTCCAACACAACAATTACTCTGTGGAATACAGGATGAGGCTGGCAACAGATAATTCCACGGTTGAACTGAAAGGTTTTTACCTCCATTACGAAGACTAAAGATTTCTCCTTCAAATAAAACAGTTTCAGTTGAAAATTTGAATGTGACGTAACGATTAAGTATTTGATGTAACACCACGGTATATTTACTGTGTACTGTGTCTTGTGTATATGAATTATAATTCATGTTATTCGTCTACTTACCACTGTTTGCATAGCTAAAGCTTCTGCAATACATTACCTCTGCCCCTTGTGCGCTGTCGCCTTCTCCGTGCAGCTCCTCCATCCATCTGCAGCGGTCCTGGGCGCTTCCGAAATGCTTCAGCACCCACACAGACATGAGCTCTTGCTTATCCTTCGGGGATGTTTCCTGCAACGGGAAAACACAGATTAATTCAGGGTTACTTTCCCTGTCAATGAAACATATACCTATCAAAACAAAGAGTTGTCAGTATTTGTATTCCAAAAGAACACCGCTTTTCCGATCTTCTATTATTCATCTCGTCTACACTTCCATCCTGCAGCAGATGAAGACAATGCAGTCAGTATAGGGTTAACGAAACGATAGATCCGTTTAAATAGAAATTTCTCTCTATGCTGAGTGTTTGATCATTGATCATTGTGAATGACGAAAGTACAGAGATTGCGAGCTACAAGGGGTTTGTCCGTGATGATGTTACACAGTTTCAGGAGTGATAGAAACGGATAAATATATCAACCCGACGCATGGGACTCTCGGCTAGAAACGACAGAGTCTAAATTTGCAAGCGAAAATCGTTCCGATACTTCTGAGAGTGGAAATCCTTTGTTTTTCATATTTTGGGATTAGGTAGTTTGAACCAAAACAACAAAAATATCCAGTAAACAAGGGCTCTAAAATACATACCTAATGAGCTGTGAGTAGTTGTTCAGTAGAAGAGATGTATTTCACAGTAGCAAACGTTAATAACTGCTCATAGCCCTTCAGATATGCACTTTAGAGTTCACATTTAGTGAACCTGTTTTTTTATTTATCGATTCTACTTTCTCCCCAAGTACGGACAACGAAGAGACTGCTGCAGAAAGGCGACTGTCAGAGACACCAGAATAATTTTCGCTTATAACTTTCGACTCGCTCATTTACTGGACATGGCCCCCTACCTCACGCTGATTCATTTACCCTTTTCTGTCAATCCTGACAGTTTGTAACATCATCTGTAGACTGCATATTATTCTCCAATTAAGACATTACCGGTAAGTACAATTTGTACCCTGCTTGGTGAAAATGTTATGTACTTTGTTTGTTGTTCAACACTTCAGCATCTATGCTTCTGATTACTCATATATGAAATGTTGAATGACAAACAAAGTATGTTTATTTTAACCCATCTTCTTGCATCTGTAAGTAATCGAAATGGACAGTATTCACACACTCTTTTTATTAAAGTACGTTCATCTACAATGTGTGTATCAACGCGTCAGGTAAAACGAGAAAGGCATGACACTTGCGAAATTTTATGTTGATTACACATCTCTCATTATCGTTCGACGACTATTGTGTGTGTATCAACGTAGTGTATAGAGGTATAAAGACTGGAATTTTTCAGATTGTATCCTGGTGTGTAACGTCCCAGTCCGTCGTTATGTGTAGGTAATAGTAACATCTAACTCAAATCAATCTGTTCTAAAATTGCAGCATTTCTGGTTGACATATGAGAACACACCAATTTGAATGTTACCAGCCAACAGCTAATGCAGGTACAATTTGACCTATGTGATACCCAGCGGCCTTCGTGATTTGGAATAACGTAGAGGTAATTGCAACAGCTTACAACCAAGACAAATCTCTGAAGACAGTGGACAGAAGCAGGAAACTGTAGCCATTTTAATTTACGTTGGAGAGGGACATGTCCCAGCTTAAAATATCAAGGGCGTATTCGTAAGCCTGTGTAACAGGACAGAGTCGGTGACTTTCCTGATGAGTGTTACAAGTACACATCACATATTGAGAAGATAAAAAGTTAATTAGTTACAGCACTATATCCAAGTTATCAAAATTTTTTATTAGAAAATGTCATATTTGCCTTGAAATAAATTAAAAATTATTCCTTATCCCCAGTTCGAAGCAAGTATTTCGAAAAACTGACCTTAATTTCAGATGGGGAACCATCTGATTCACTACCTAGTCAGCTGCCATGTGACTGACAAGATCTGGCCTGCGGATCCTACCTCAAACTATCCACACTTCTCTCTGTGGTAGAGAATGAAATGTATAAAAAGATAATTTCAAATTTTCACTCTGTACCACTTCCTTAATCGCAGACTATTATTTCCTTTACAGGTAGAGTCAAGGTTACATCGTGACTCATATATTACACTACGTAGAAAGACTGAGTAACTATTTACAGCTAGTCTTATTTAAATTGAGCTTCGCTAGGCTTCTGTTGTGATAAGTACAATTAACCATATATTACAATTTTCTGTCAGGTCAGAAATGATGCCAAGTACTCTCCATCATTACTCAGTTAACTACTAATCAAAATAATGAAACAGCTAGTGGACAAGTAGTAGCATCTTACAAGTCTTTACAAAGATTTTGTAAGTTCTGTACATGTTTCTTTCAATACAAACTGGGTTTTGGTTGGCAGGGCTCACTTCCCTAGCCTGACTGCCAGGTGTCGGTGGTTCTTCAGGATGAACTCTGAAATAAATTAAATATTTTTAGTTTTATTTATTCATGAATTTAAAATCGTTTTACAAAAAATTATTCATACAAGGAATTACACATGTAGCAGCCATGGCAAACTGTTATATAGCTATGATTACTTTAATTTGATTAAAACATACATATCATTATCTCACATAAATAATGCAAACTCTTTGATACTTAAGTTAGTGTTACAATATTTTCCACATTCTTTATATCCATTCTTTGAACCTGATTGAGCTGTTTTCCTACAATCAGATTCCTGAAGAGTGAGAATGAATACTCAAGTCCCAGCACACATCTTCAGAACATAAATTTGGATAAGCCAAAAAGCCCTTCAAGTCATGTCACAGCGGAGCCTATGCGGGTTGCATACTCACCAGGCACCATGTATGATGATGCTGCTTCAACTTCCTTTAATACCCCCCTTTTTAACCCCCTAAACACATTGTAAATTAAACAAACTGTTGCATCCTTGAGCCCCTGGTTCTCGATGTACGAGACAGCGGTTCGTGGCTGACGCTACAGATCAGTCTTTTAAATAAAATTCATACTTCAAACTATAAGGAAAAGGGGGGTATTAAAGGAAACACATTATAAAGTTCTCCACACTTTAATGTTTATAATAGTGCGTTACATCACCAATCAGTTTCACTTCTGAACAAACACCCATACCTTTATACCATACAGCAACAGATTCCATCTCATTAATTTTGCGATGGTTCATAGTACTAAACTTCAATGGCAGGTTAGACGTCAAATAACATTTACCATAGTCTTTGTTTGCAACAGCATAAACATGCCAGGTACGGTATGCGATCACATCACGACTATTGGCACTCTCAAGTTCTTGACAATGCTTTCACAGTACTTCCATTACATCGTAATACAGCGACAGTTAACCAGCCATTGCCAGGCTGACATGCTTCTCCGTGTTGTTTAGGCGCGCCAACATACAGAGCGGCCATCAACAAGCCCCAGAGTGGATCGCACACATGCGTCAGTGGGCACAACGCAGCTTCCGCGGCAATTATGGCGGACACGGAGAGCACGCGAGAAGTGGGGAGAGGTGCCACAACGCACAAGACTGGCAGGTCCTCGTGAACTGCAAACAGTGCAATCCGTCTAAACGATACAACGGTCGCCAAGCATGATTAGCTCATTCGGATGATATTAAATTAAATGACACTTGATTTAAAGATATTACGTAATTCACTGTAATTTACCCTTGCAAGTTATGATTGAATTAATCATTGGTAAATGCTCCAAACCAATGTACATGAGCTAGTTATTTACTCCTGTCAGCAGGCCTTTTAAAGGAACTTGTAACACTCCTGTCTGTCTGCTGCTGTACCATAACCTTAAAGCAGGTTGTGAAATAAAAACAATCTTACTAAAGCAATTATGGTATAACGCAACAGACCAGTGTTACCCTCTCAGAGGAATTTTGTTGTGTTGACCGTGTTGTAACTAACGGAGGTGGCTTATCGAAAGTGAAAGTCAGAATTACGGAAATATTTGAACAGTAACAAACAAAATTTTGCCTATCTGCACTGTTTAACGGGAAAAGAAAACGGTCGCCAGCCTAACTAGGCAAGAGAATGATTAACATTCTCGTTCAAGAAAATAGTCATTAGTACCTTTAATGGATAAACACAACCTATACTTTGTCACACGCGAGTGCAGTGAACTCTTGACACATACGTATGTTTTAAGATTGAAGCTAACAACTGGAGCAGCACAAACAATTTGCAAAATTATAACAGATACCGAAACACACTATTACTTGCAGGGCTTACACAAACTGGATGGTCTTTATAACGTTCTTATTTATATTCACTGCAGAATCATTAATTGGATATAGGTTAAGTCTCTTTCAGTCAAATACATTACTATTTAAAATGAAAGTTAATTTGAATCCACTAACAGGTTGCTTCTCACTATCATTTCAATAAAGAAATTATGGTTGTCATAATTAATGGTCTTTCCGTTACTTGTTACCGAGCATTAACACAATAGACAAACTGTGGATCCTGGTATACTATTAATATGCACTTCTAATACACAAGAGAGACAAACACTTAACAAACATGAGTATATAACGTTTCATACTGCAGTTTTCCACTCTTACTACATTGAGAGACAAAATTAACATATATGTAAGATACTGACTCACCTTCTGTGATTAAAAACAGGCAGTAATGAGATCATTTACGAAGCAAAACTTTATAAGCCTCAGTCTTAAGAACTTTTAATTTGAAGTTGGCAACAATACATTAATAAGCAGTTTTACTAGGAAAATTATTTTCGGGAACCATCATTAACTGTAACTCACTCCCTTGCCGCATTAACTTTTACTTTCATTTAACTATGTTCAAGAGGCATCAATTAACCAAACACTGGGCTTTAATGTTCTTTCAGTAAGGACACTCGGAAATCACTTTAGTTCAAACGGAGAGGAACCTGAGAGGTGTTATGATAAGGAGAAAAATCAAGGTAGGTACATAAATTCAGTTATAAATTACCTTATATTTGAGCACACTAACACATCCATTTAGCTGATCTGTCACTGTACATTACTATAGTGCTCCATTACAGTGATTGCGCAATATGGTGGCGATTGCATGTTGGTAGTTGAAATTGCAGGTAGAATTGCTCGACTCTGCCATCTCTTGGTGGCGATGACAGATACAAATTCCAGAATAGTTCCAGCAATTTATTCATCCATCTGAGGCATTGGAAAGTAGCAGAAAAAGCCTCTCTCGGGACCAGCACAATATGCAACATTTACATGGCAGTGCACAGTTTGGTAGTTCGTCGCCGACTCGTAGCTCGTCCCCGATTGGTAAATCGTCCCCGACTGACTCTTGTTCCACCTTTACTACATGGGCCAACCACAATTTGCGCACGCTACACAGTTTCGTTCCCGAGGGGAACCACTACTCCTTTTACATACAAACTAACTAAGAACCCTAAGTGAGGATAAGCACTTAACATGACAGCAAACAAATACAATAAATAAAACAGAACATTTGCACATATTGACATTTCTACCAAAAATTATTCACACAAAATTACAATTATATACAGTAAGTTTTGTTCCCTCCAAGTGGGACAAAGAATTTAAATGACAGATACACTACATTGCATAGAATCATATCATGACGTCGAAGTTCTTACAATGAAAGGAGTATACAATTTTATGTTATCGATTCAAACAAACACATTTACAGAAGCTCAATGATGTAACATTAAATAAAACACAAGGAAACTGAATCAGTACAGCATTAGGGCTATGGTGTTACAAACTCACTGACATTTAAACTCCGCTGTTTGAGCACCACGTAATCGTAACTTCAGTGTAGGCTACGTACAGGGCACTATCAGGAAAACGTGTAATAAATTTTGACTCAGCAGGAACGGCCCACAAGGCACCCAGATATTCATACTAACAGCCCACAATTGCATTGCCGGAACAGACTCCGTCTTGTTTTCGTGACCCACACCGATAGCAGCGGACTATGCTGCCAGTAAGCAACACTCTGAATACGACATCGGATGAGTGAGGATACTAACGTTTATACTGATCTGCAGCTCAGTTTTTACAATAGAGCGTCTATTTAGTGCAGTGGTTTCGGGGACCATTAGTCCCTGAGAGCAATCACATATTTGCTAGTACCAAATTTTAGAATGATACAAAATTTCCTTTGAACAGTTTTATTTTTAAAACGATAAAAAACAAACAATATTTAGATTTTGTAGGTGTTCCATTGGACCACAAAGTACTGAGTCAATGAGATAACTGCTAGAACATTTTGAACAGATTGGTGGAGTAGCTGCCAGAGCGTCACGATTGCTGCCAAGAGTCCTTCTCAGAGAAGAAAGCTAACTACTCGCATTGATGGTAGTCACTTGTTACAAGACATGGTTTCTCTGCACCAGTGCTCCCCCTAGCAGCACATGGCTTCACCCACATACTGCACCCCCATCTCAGATCAGCTATACATAGTTTGTAAATCACTTCATTGCTGGACTCTTTACTTCGGAAATGAAAGCGGTTAGCAGAATTCAAGCTGACAGTGTTTAGTAATAATAATAGTGATAATAACAGTAGAGTGTAGGGCTTACAGCAATATAATGGTCATATCCGTAATTATTGTTGCGTTTTCAGTTAGTTCCTTCATTTGTTGCCCAATGAATCATGAAACCTTTTATAGGTTATTTGCGAAAGTATCTACAACTTGGAGGTTTTTCATGCGATATTTAAGCATATTTTATGTATATATCTCAATTTTACTCTCATAGATGAATGCTATAAGACACAAAGTATGTGCGTAGTAGATGGACTAGCTGAGGACAATGACATTGATAAATTCCTTTCAGAAGGTGTAGCCTTCACCATATTAAGCCAAGGGCGAATGACAGTACGTGAAAAACTATGTAATTAGTACTACAATCCTTATATATATATAAATGGAAGAGCAGGGTCTGTGAATTCTAACATTTTAGCTCCTGTGGCGGGATGTGCCACCTGCGAGTTTTGCGTGTTGCCTCTTAGGCCGAAGTACTTCAAAAGAGTCTTTTAAAGCAGTGCAAATCACAAGAGATCGTCTGAGAATTTCTATAAAAGTTCACAGGTAGTCCTAAAAGCGGAAGGGTACAACTGAACACGGCTATGTTTCTGTGAACGGTATGGGAAGCGAACTGCATTTACACGCGCAGACATCATGCCGCCAATAGCAAGGTGAGGGCCAGGACACTGGCTACTTTTAGTTTGTTGACAGAAAACGCAACAAGTACTGGGGAAGAAAATTCTGCAAGCTTTCGCTACATGTAGCAACAAAGAGGGATATTTTAGTTGTCACAGTGGCAACCCTGTAATTTTCGTCTCCTCTTACGGTAATTTGGATAAGTATGTCAGAACAGGCAGTGAGTAGTGCATTTTGGGGCGAGCACACAGTAGCGGCGGTTCGTGTCTCGTTCGGAAGTCTGTCTGCGGCTCACTGCTGCAGAGTCACGGTCCTTTCTCTGTTTCTGAGTGAGACTCGCGTTTGCGTCGTCTGTGCACTGCGTAGCTGACACTTCGCGAGTCTTTTTCGTGACTTTCTGACTAATTTCTATCGTTAGTTCTCTCTCAAACTGGCATCAAAACTCGAAGCTATCCTGTATATAGCGATTTTGTGAGTTGAGCAGCCTTTGGGAGGCGATTTGCATGTTATTACGCTAGTGCTCCAGAAAAATCTTAACCTTCTACGCATATTGCTGTTTGCAACGGCCTTGCCGCAGTGAATACACCGGTTCCCGTGAGATCACCGAAGTTAAGAGATGTCGGGTGTGCCGGCACTTGGATGTGTGACCACCCAGGCAGCCATGTGCTGTTGCCGTTTTTCGGGGTGCACTCAGCCTCGTAATGCCAATTGAGGAGCTACTCGACCGAATAGTAGCGGCTCAGGTCAAAGAAAACTATCATAACGACCGGGAGAGCGGTGTGCTGACCACACGCCCCCCCCCCCCCCCCATCCGCATCATTAACTGAGGATGACATGGCGGTCGGATGGTCCAGATGGGCTACTTGTGGCCTGAAGACGGAGTGCATATTGCCTTTTAAATTTTTTGATGAAAGTAATTGTAAATCAATCCAGCTTCAAATTGAAAAAAAATTGATTGAAGGAAAATAAGTTATCTTTGAAATGACTTTTCCTCAGTCTACTTTTTATGAAGCGACCCTTTTAATGAAAAATTTCGTCAGAGGACTCTAGCTCACTGAACTGCAGTCTCAATATGAGACTGTTTCCGATAGAGTGGATGTGCCATTACACCTTCGTTTCTTTTAATTTGGAAAGTTAGCTGGATACTTGCTAATTATATGAACTGAATTAAATTTTATTTTGGGAATAACGAAACTCCAACTTCATTGGCATTTAGCAGCATTAATAATTATTAATTTAACATTTTTATTATTGTGTTGAAGTCTGCCTGAGCTCAGTATCTCTTGTTTCGTCGTTTGCATGTTGAGTTCACGTGCGTGGCAGGCAGCTTGCAAAACGAAACCACTGCAGAAGCTCAGTCGACTCGCACACAACACAACAGGTACGGCAAAGAGTCATAAACAATTCAGTAGTAATAACAGAAATAATATTTTAAAAATAATTGAAATTCGTGACCAGCACAATCGAACACTTTTTGTTTTCATTCCTCAGAGAATTTCATTTTGTCTCTCAGCGGTAATTACCCCCAGGTTGGGAAAGTTAACTACCATAAACATCGACAGTAACTACAAAATCACTCCACATTTGTCATTTTTTGGTTTCCTAAGGACCCTGGAAGGTAGGAAACGGTACATCATCATAGAACTGTTTATTTACGATTCTGTTGTACCGTACAGACATTTACCGAATAATGTTTTCCTTTAATAACAAAAAAAAAAAAAAAATTGTTAGCATATACCAGAAGATCTGACCCTTAGCATGAAGACAATGTATGTCTATCCTAAAAAGTCGAATTTTGTCCGCTACACTTCAGGCCAAATCATTGAACTTGGAACATGATTTCACCTTCATTACTTAATGTACGAAATACGCCACCACAGCTGTAGCTTGAGATAAAACGCCACAGACGTGATAATAAATCATCAAAAGCAATAGAACTGTTTCCCGATACAGAAGGAACGAGTTCTACACATGTGGCTAAATTTTAACCACAAACTGCAAGGAACATAAACACGTTCGTTTTTGTAGCAAAAGTAACAAGATTTACAAAATAACTCGTGCTTTAGAGAGACGAGTGAAGTTTAAGAATAGGTGAATCGTTTGACTCCAGAAAACTACTTAAGTGTGGAGGGAAGTATTTATGATAATAAAAACAGGCAATATCAGAAATATGGGCTTCACATGATCGAAATACACGTTTATATTCCCTTCCTTTTAGCGGAGGAAGCTGCAAATATGTACGTAGTTGAAAGTATATCTTCACGAATAAGTTGCAGCTTCTGTTATTGGGTAAAATGGCTCTGAGCACCATGGCACTTAACATCAAGCCTCTAGAACTTAGAACTACTTAAACCTGACTAACCTAAGGACATCACACAGCTCCATTCCCGAGGCAGGATTCGACCCTGCGAGCGTAGCGGTCGCGCGGTTCCAGACTGAGGCGCCTAGAACCGCTCGGCCACAACGACAGGCTCATGTTATTGAATTAACGTAATTCGGCTGGTTTCACATGAGTTTCACGATAATTCATGTCTTTAGGTAATTTACTAGAGCGAGGAACGCACAATTATAGCAACCGTTTCGTTGATAGAGTAGAAAATAATCAAAAACCAACATTATCCTCAAGACGCACCCGACTGTCTGCTTTCTCACCGCTTGGAGCGCTAGTGTCGCTGCAGCCATCAAATGTTAACAACTTTCACACCAGAGTGTCTCCTGGCTGTATTTAATAGACTGTGACGTGTATCAAGACGTAGAGGAACTATGGGCAGTGCTTAAACTGATTGTAAATCACGCCACGGTAAGAATCTACCGAGTGGATAAATGGCAGAGGAAACGTGGCACGGTTTAATTCTAAATTTTTGATAAAACAGGGGCTGTTGCACTATCGCTTCAAAACAGAACGCGCAAATGATGACAGATAGTAAAATCGTGCCTCTGAAAGAAGACCGATGTGCGAAACATACAACTACCACCGTCACCTAGCGAAACATCTTCCTGAGAACCCGAGAAAATTCTAGTCCCACGTAAAATCACTCGACGGTTCTAAGACATCCGCCCACTCACTTTGTGACCAGTCTAGTGTGGAAACGTTGCCACGTAAGTCAACGTAAGGAAAGCCGAAGCTTTAAACCAAGCTTTTAAGAAATCATTCACCCACGAGGATCGTACAAACATATCGTCGCCTGAACGTCGCAGAAGTTCCCGTATGGAGGTCCGAGTAATAGGCTTCACTGATATACAGAAGGAACTGAAAGGTTTGAAAACAAAGAAGTCACAAGGTCTGAAAGGATTCCCAGTTCGATTTTACAGAGAGTTCCTACGGCATTTGCCCCTTACTTAACATACATTTATCTCGAATTTACACCCAGCGCAAAGTCCCAAGCGACTGGAAACAAACGGAGGTGACTTCTTTATATAAGAAGAGTGAAATGACCCATTAAGTTACAAATCAATATCCACAACATCGGTTTGCTACAGGATTCCTGAACGTATTCTTAGTCGAATATAATAAAATTACTTGAAACGGGGCCTCTTCTGTTCATAAATGAGCTCGAATTTATAAACCATCGCAAGTGCCCTTTTCTCACGTGATGTACTGAAAACCATAGACGAGGGGTGACACACAGATTCCATATTGGTAGATTTCCGGAAACAAATTGACACCGTGTCCCATTGCGAACTGTTAAAGAACGTTCGAAGATACAGGGAATGCGAGAATGGCTCGAAGGTTTCTTAAATAACAGAACTCAGTATGTTGTCCTCGACGGCGAGTACTCATCACAGACAATGGCACCGTTTGGAGTGCTCGAAGGAAGCGTCCAGGACCGCTGTTGTTATCAATATACATAAATGATTTGGCGGACAACGTGGGCAGCAATGTCAGGTTGTTTGGTGATGATGCTGTGGTACACGGTAAGCTGTCGTCGTTTAGTGACTGCATGAAGGTACAAGACTACTTAGACAAAATTTCCAGTTGGTGCCATGAATGGCAGCTTGCTCTAAATATAGAAAAATGTACAGAAATCCAAATGACTAGGAAAACAATCCAGTAATGTTCAGATTCAGTATTAGCAGTGTACTGCCTGACATAGTCGCATCGATTAAATACCTGGAAGTAAAATAGGAAACCTGAAATGGAACGAGAACGGTAGGACAGTGACAGGGAAGGCTAACGATCGAAATAGGTTTGGTGATAGGATTTTAGGAGAGAGTGGTTCATTTGTAAAGGGGACACAGGCATATGAGAGAGTGCCTTTTATCCATCGCACTATTTGCGAGTTAAATGGGAAACGAAATGGCAAGTAGAGGTGTACAAGATACCCTCCGCCACTCACGATACCGCTACTTGTAAAGCATTTACTGCATGTAGATGTTCGTAGTAGGCCTAACAGAGACCTAGGGCTGTACGTGGAAACAGTACGGTGCAATTAGAGCCAACGTTCAACATCCAAGGTAAAAGTCTACCTCCAGCTTCAAATTGTTCCAGTCAGTCCACATATTGTTTGGAAAATAGTTACACCATTTTAAGCGTCAGGTTTGGTGGGAGGATTGTAGAAGTTCGTAAAGAAGTGGCATATACAAAAATAATCTACATCAAAATGCAAACAAAAATGGTCCCATGCATAATCTTGCTACAGTTTCAGAGTTAACGGGTGTGGGGAGGGTAAAAGTAGAAATTTTTGCGAATTTTTTAGATTTTGTGGAATAAATATGTCATTATCACTAAGGAAACTAATTTTGTATACAGGATAGTGTTTTACAAAAGCTAATTGCGATTTTAGTGGCCGGTGGTATGTTAGTGATAAGCCCTTGAAGGAACGACAACCTCACCACCTCCTCAAGGGGCGCTACTTTTTAAGGGAAAAGAGGCTCCCACAGGCCTAGGCCATATAAACCTGTGGTACGGAGAAACCCACTCTGAACTTTCTCTGGACAATGCCGTGTCAACAATGAATATCTTTCCAAAATAAATGAATTTAAATTATAAAAATAGCATCTTTATAATAATTATGATGTATAATTATATCATTTTTAGTCATAATATCCCTAAGACTTCAGATTTTGGAGACTTTTCCTTAGTTGTCTGTGTATTGCAACCACATTTTATTACAATTTTTGCAGTGCATAAACTGAGTTCAGTAGTAAAATTTAACAAAAATGGAATCCTAAATGCAACTTTAAATTACTGTAATGTATTCATCAGTGTTCAGTCCTCTTCCACCAGAGCTCCCTCCACGTCTAAATTTTCGTGAATGATGTTCGTGTCCCTGTTGTCACACCCTCGGCCTGAGGAATTACTACATATGCTTGAGCAGTTGAGGCCGCTATTCTTGCACTCGTTGTTACTGACGCGTTCGTCTTTCAAGCGCACACTACGAGTAAAAGTAATTCCCAGGGAGCTGCCGGACGTACTGTTAAAATTGGTCTCAGGTGCTCGCCAATCTTCTTAAGCCAGTCTTCTTCACATTCAGCCACTGCGGCACCTGGTGGTAGCTTCTAAACGAATGCTGAGAGTAAGTTGCTGAGAGGGGTGGAGGGAATGTATCCAACTTGAACAATGAATGTAAAGACTGCTTTGCAACACCCTGCAAGTAACACAGTAGCGAAAACAATCTTCAGTGTTCTTGGCTCCAAACATCGCAAGAAGGGAATCCTTTTCAGCGTCAGTCGCTGCACTGGGGTCCCCTTCCTGTAGATAGTTGATACAGTGTCACACCCTGTGAATGCGTATACTGCTAAGAGTACACCTTTCATATCCCCAATGCCTCGCTGAATGTCAGAAATAGTCTACACTTTTTCCTTCTGATTGTCTTTCTTTGGGACCACCATTTCCATTTTGTTCTGTGATGGTGTGCGTGCAGTCAACAAGTCTGTGTCATCATCAATTACACAAGCTTCAACTCCTTTCATAGCTTCATCAATCGCTTTAAAACTATTAATAAGTCATCATCATCCGATGCTTGATGAACTGTGAATCATCTCTTTTCAAGTGCACTGAAAGGAGAGAAATAAGGTTAGAAATTCACTTTGGTTGACATTTCGATGGATTGGGTCTTCTACTTTCACATCAATCTTAGTGGTTGAATATGATCGGCCTTAAGTGTTCATCATATTTTGTGTTTTCTTGCTTGTATCCATAAAATAAAAGAATTGCTGGCCCATAATGAGTAACTATGTAATCTGCGTGCTGCTTGCAAACCAGTCTGTAAGTAGTTGGGTGTCACTAGACATTACAATGAAGGAAGTGACCTCCATCAATGATGTAGGACACTTACTCTGAATGTGGTGTGATTGATGATTCATTTGAATCAGGAACCAAGCCAGTAACCATTGAAGATTTTATTCCCTTCCTCGCTAAGCCAGATTCGTCAAAAAAGGACGGAGGATAAGCACATAATTGAAACAGAAATATTTCTTCAAGTTTCACATGACTCCTTACTGTGCAGATCATCCGAAGTAAGAGATATTGGGGTTTACACATACAGTGTTGTTGTTAATTGTCATAGACTTGGTTATTCAGGCTAGAAACTTAACAGCTAAATTTCTTTTCAACTGTATCTTATTGAATGTTTTGTTCTCAACCCGTTTCAAGGCCAGTGTTCTAGCTTCAAACGCTTTATCACAGTTTACGTTTCCACCTGCTTCAACCCCTGCTGACATGGATGAGAGTTCGGGTGGTTTAGAAAACAGATTGTGTTCCTCGAAGCAAGAAATAAAAGCTTGCAAGTCCTTGCAGCTTCTTTTCTGCCTTGACTCTCGTATCTCCACGTGCCTCTCTGAAGAGACACTGTATATTCTTACATTGTTCAGACACCTGAGAATAAACTGGTATGGAGTTGATCGAAGTTGCAACAGTTGCCGCAGTTACTCCTCTGCCTCTAGTCAATCCACAGATGCTACTCAAGGATGTCATCGAAACCTGTTAAAAAGTAATGTCACCCCAGACTCCAGACCAAAGCTTTTCAGAACGTCGGATGGTGAAGTAACCACAATTAACGAACAAATCGTTTTCTGGGCTCATTGAGTTGAGAAGTTCCAGCGAATCTTGTAGGTAAACATGTGCAGATTTAGCGTAGTTTAAGTGACCAGACACATGGGAAATGGGGAGCATTTTATGTGCACAGTGAAGGTGAAGGAGAAAATCCCCACTCCTCTCAGCTCTAATAAACGTTCGAACAAGTTCAACCATTTCTGTCAAGTGAATCCACAGTCTTTGTGTTCGATCTGATTCTTCTGAACATTGAAGTCGGTTTTTCAAAATTTCTACAAAACTGTGCACTGCAGCTGCGTTCGTAAATTCTTCAGAAGATGTATTACTATGCTTGAAAGTTGAGTAGACAAAATTAAGCTAATCTTTAACCACACGAATGAGAGCTTCAGTAGTTTTCAAAAATATAGCAATTAGTGCCTCTTCGACTAGGAAGGGAGCACAAATAACCTTCGTGTAAGCTTTCACGTTCATCATTTGTTGGCATAGACATGACTGTACAACTTCTCCAAATCATTTCCTGCCATGATGAGTCCAATTGCTGACAGATCAGACATTAATAAGTGAGAACCTCCTAGTCGAATGAAAAGTGACTTCAAAAGGCTGTCATCATGTGCTGTTCCTACTATTTCACGAGCCTAACGTACAAAGGATTATCAAAAGTCAACATTGTTATTCTTTCTCCATTGCTGGTCACTTTTGTTACAGCTTGAAGAAGAGCCGTGTAAATGGTTGACGGATGTGAAGGAGCCAAGTTGATGAATGGAATCGGGACTACAGCGGAAGTTTGGAACTCTCTCGTCGCATACAGAATTTCCATGCAGCCACTACAATCAGGTTTACATTCTTCTGGGCCTTCCAACCAGATACCACTCAACCAAAACAAATTAAGTGTTCTGCCATGTTCATATGACGGCGATTTTATTATCAGGCAAGCCTTTTTTGTAGCAATTATTTTACAGTCACCAGATGTACTTGGGGCTCTGTAAGTTTGCAAATGAAACAGGCCCCGTTTTTAAACAGTATGAGCAGTAACATACTTTCGAGGTACATTGTCCTCTACCTGAACAGCTGTTTTAGGTGTTATGCAAGCAGTTCTACCCACGCCATGAAATGTGTCATGGCCACCCACAGTGTGGATAATGTAGTCTCCATTATCGAAAACATACTGCACGCATCCGTTCTCAATGTTTATATGTTGGTGTATGAGAGTAACTGTACCTAATTATCTGATTTCATAGCGGACATGAACATAAAGATTACTTATCGATAATGCAGTGTCTGAAAATGCTTTTATTTCACAAAAGCCAGTGCTTATTGCTCAGTTTTTAGATGCTTTTGTTTCATCTCTTAGTCTAACGACACAAACAATGAACTACTAAAATTAGTTTGTTATTGATTACATGTGACAGAATGACTTCAGTGGAAATTTTATTCTTAGTTTGGGGTATCAAAATACACGAAATTGCTTTTCTTCGAAGGTGTAGGAAGACCGATTCCGTAATTACAAAACTGAAACCGAAATTTAAATTTCCTGCCTCCGGTATGAATTTTTTTTTCCAAGCATGTTTTCGGCATTCGCATTTCTGATTTCCCCACACATTTTGACTCAGAATTAGAATGGATGGTAGTAGCTACAAATGTATAAATATATTTGAAATATTCATTGTATTTCATTATAATAGTTTCGTAGAAAGGAAATACTTAGTATGTACTACACGACAGTGCCCATTAGCCAGAGTACTGCATTTCTCTTCATTCTCTGGTAAGAAATGTCGTTAGGATAAAGTAAAAATTCAGTGGGAGTAGCAAGTGGTGGAGGAGACCGTTGAAGAGCTGACGGCAGCGGCTTATATAGTGGAAGGTGGCGATTGGAAGACGCCGGTGAGAGCAGCTCCCGGCAGACTCGCGACGTGGTCTACAGCGTCGCAGACTAGCGGTACGTGCTCAAATGCAACGCCCCAGTAGACTGGAGTTCGCTAACAGTACACACGCTGTTTGACCCCTTGTGCGATCCTCTTCGCGAGACGCTACAGAGCCGCGCCACAAAGAGAACTTCACTCACACGATTCAGATTATAGGCTTTATAGTCTTTGCAGATGGCAAATTGCGTACCTTCTTTTCATTGTTTTAAGGGAAACTAATGGAGACTTTGGACTGGGAATTTAAGATTCTCCTTTTAAAGCACTAAATGTTCTTGTGACTGTATCGAAATCTGATGAAACTACCGTCCGACCAAATCGATACATTTGACAGAGGTTTCTTCCGCAGAATGGGAAAATATTGTATTAGAGTTAGATTCCTGGGGTGATAACAAAGGAAGAACAATTTTGAGTTCTGCGCGTAATCATATGGAATTTGTTCATGTGGAGATCCCAGTACCTTGATGCGTCGGGTAAAGCTGTTGGCCTTAGATGGCTTTCGAAGTTTGAACAACTTTGTGAGAACATTTTCATAATGTATCTAATGCTGCTGAATGACTATGATGTACATCTCCACTTGAGAAGCAACATTATCAAGCTCAATCACTACCACATAATCAGTTTCATTCACCAAGGATCGCCAGTGTGGTACACATCATTATACCCTCAAGATCGACCTCCACAATTTGACACTCCTGCTTAATTTTGTATAATATTCGTTGCTTGTTGAGTATCAGGTGAAGAAATTTAATTCATGTTACGTTTCAGGCGTAACGATACGTTATGTTTTATACATTTCTTTGCAGATTGTCATTATTGTAATGGTTTTTTAAAATAACATTTTATTTTCAAGTATCAAAGTAAATGTTTGTGAAATAGTAGCGTGAAAACAAAGAAATAACTGAACTTAAAATATAAAATTAGATTTTGAAACATAAAACATAGCTAATAAAAAGAAATAAACAGAATGGTGATGGACGTTTTGATTTTTCAAGTAGTGTCTTGAAAATATTTCGACAGTGCATTATTTACAACTTATTTTCAAAAATGGGATTTCAGGGACGACCTCCATTACATGTGAATGCATGTGGTGTGAGAGCTTCTGTACTTTATGTTGTAACGAAAGTCTTCATTTTGCAGTATTAGCAAGGTATTGCTGTGGTAAGGTAATTCACAAAACTTCAAATTATAACAAAATTGATTATACTGGCTTGAAGAATACAAGAACACATATCTTTTACGTTTTGTGGATTTGAAGATATTCCCTCTGATAGTAAAATGACCCTTTACCTTTTGGGTTTGTTTATACACCTTAAAAGTGAAAATGGCCCAAAACGAGACAATAACTGTACCATTATTGGCACTCTATGTATCCACCAAGTTCCATCAAAAATCTTAGAATGTTCCCTTGTGAGTATTTGTGCTGCTGAAGAGAGTAAACAATGTTCTTACTATGTTAAATCTCGTCTGACATCAAAGTCATTCTAACAGTACAGAAAACCCTCTCAGACCAATGAATTTCCACAAACTTGTCAAGTATCACAACACTGTTTTCACATTTAACACATCTGGGAAACACATTCTAGCTATGCAAAAATTATAGTCTTTATGTTGAGTATAAGAATCCAGTGAAATTTTTTCAAGTGCTTTATCTGAAAACTACCTTGAGCAGTTAAACAGAGAACCGACTCGTGGCGATAACATATTAGACCTTCTGGTGACAAACAGACCCGAACTATTTGAAACAGTTAACGCAAAACAGGGAATCAGCGATCATAAAGCGGTTACTGCATCGATGTTGTCAGCCATAAATAGAAATATTAAAAAAAGGTAGCAAAAGTGACAAAAAGCAGATTTCAAAGTACTTGACAACTCAACAGAAAAGTTTTATCTGAAGTACAGATAGTGTTGAGAATCAGTGAACAAAGTTCAAAACCATTGTACAATATGCATTAGAGGAGTATGTGCCAAGGAAGATCGTAAGAGATGGAAAAGAGCCAGTGTGGTACAACAACAGAGGTAGAAAAGGGCTATGGAAGCAAAGGGAACCTCACAGCAAACATAAACATAGCCAAAGCCAAGCAGACAAACAAAACTTACACGTAGCGAAATGTAGTGTGAGGAGGGCTATGCGAGAGGACTTCAATGCATTCGAAAGTAAAGTTCTATGTACTGACTTGGCGGAAAATCCTAAGAAATGCTGGTCTAAACGATGTATAACTGAAAACCTCAGCTGCCTACAGCTTTTGTTGATATACCTTGATGTACCCCGACCAGGACTCGAACACGGAATCTCCTGCTTAAATGGCAGTCGCTCTATCCATCTGAGGCACCGAGGACACAGATGAAGAGCGCGACTGTAGGGACTTATCCCTTGCACGCTTCCCGTGAGACCCACATTCCCAACTGTCCACAATTCTACATATGTACATAAGTATGTGTCCCTGTCGGGGCACACATTTTCAGCTGTCCACATCGAGGTAGATGCCGTGTTTCTTGACTTCCGCAAGGCGTTTGATGCAGTCCCCCACAGTCGTCTAATGAACCAAGTAAGTGCATATGGACTATCAGGCCAATTGTGTGATTGGATTGAAGAGTTCCTAGATAACAGAACTCAGCATGTCATTCTCAATGGAGACTAGTCTTCCGAAGTAAGAGTGATTTCAGGTGTGCCGCAGGGGAGTGTCTTAGGACCGTTGCTATTTACAATTTAAATAAATGACCTTGAGGATAACATCGGAAGTTCAGTGAGGCTTTTTGCAGATGATGCTGTAGTACATCGAGGGGTTGTAACAATGGAAAACTGTACTGAAATGTAGGAGGATCTGCAACGAATTGACGCATGGTGCAGGGAATGGCAATAGAATCTCAATGTAGACAAATGTGGGGTGCTGCGAATACACAGAAAGAAAGATCCTTTATCATTTAGCTACAATATAGCAGGTCAACAACTGGAAGCAGTTAATTCGATAAATCTTCTGTGAGTTGGCATTAGGAGTGATTTAAAATGGAATAACCATATAAAATTAATCGTCGGTAAAGCAGATGCCAGACTGAGATTCATTGGAAGAATCCTAAGGAAATGCTGTCCGGAAACAAAGGAAGTAGGTTACAGTACACTTGTTTGCCCACTGCTTTTATACTTCTCACCGATGTGGGATCCGTATCAGATAGGGTTGATAGAAGAGATTGAGAAGAGCCAACAGAGAGCAGTGCGCTTCGTTTCAGGATCATTTAGAAATCGCGAAAGCGTTACGGAGATGATAAACTTCAGTGGAAGACTTTGCGAGAGAGGGACGCCCAGTTGCTCGGTAGGAGCTTTTGTTGAAGTTTCGAGAACGTACCTTCACCGAGGAGTCAAGCAGTATATTGCTCTCTCCTACGTATGTCTCGCGAAGAGACCATGAGGATAAAATCAAAGAGATTAGAGCCTACACAGAGACATACCGACAACCTTTCTTTCCACAAACAACACGAGACTGGAATAGAGGGGAGAACTGATAGAGATACTCAAGGTACCATTCGCCACACACCGTCAGGTAGCTTGTGTGGTATGGATGTAGATGTAATTGTAGAAATCTTCCATATTTTGAGAAATAATGCAATTCCATCTTGAGCTAATTGTCATGGTCTTCTGGAGCTATACTTTTACGATGAACAGCTTCTCTCTCTCTCTCTCTCTCTCTCTCTCTCTCTGTGTGTGTGTGTGTGTGTGTGTGTGTGTGTGTGTGTGTGTGCGTGCGTGCTTTACTTCTCGATAAACTATAAAAAATTTTATACATGATTTTGGTTCTGAAATGTCAAAACTGTGATATTCTTTGTCATGTTATATCTCTGTCACCCACCTATGACGTGTGCATAAACAAAGCAGTTTTTCTCCATTTTAGGTAATATATCACAGTAAAGCACCTTATTCCTTTCTTCTTACATCAGTTTTTGTGTGTGTTGTGTGAATGTGTTGTGTTTTCATTACATGTTTTTGTTGATTATAGGAAATGCTGTCTGTAAATGTGTTTCTTTCAGACATCGCCTCGACTCGGTATAAACTCTTATAATAATCGCAATCTGCAATATGATCTTTTATCTACATCCTTACTAAATTGGCGCTATTCCTCAATGTGTTGGCTCAATTATGTATTCAAAAATGCGTATTTGGTTTTGTGCTCAAATAGTATTAATCTTGGTTAGGATAGTTTCAATGTTGTAGGCCTAACTTAGAACGTGAACTGTTTGTTACTTTTCATAAACGACATGTATTTTGGCATGGAAATACATGATTCTCAATAATGATTTTGCAACCTGTATGACAAATACGTGTGGGTAATAACAGTATGATAATTAATTTAGAAATTGTGATACACGTTGTCAACACTGCACTTTTTGGACTGCTGGCGTGTTTTTTCCAGACGTTCTATATGTGAAAAAATATAATGAAACATGGAAGGAACCCAGATGTGGAAAATAATTAGTTTTTGGAGTTCACTATAATGTTTGACTGGCTTTGATATCAGAAGAGATTTGGCATGGTGGTGACATTGCTTACTCTTGTCGACAAGTGCAATATAAGTTCTAGCGCCTATGTGTGTCTTGTGAAGATGCATGCATTTCATGTTGTGCTGACAGGATGTGAGAGTTGTGGATACGAGGAAGATCACTTCCTCTGTGGTTCAGTACTCTCGAAATATCGAAGCATATTTTACATCTTAAACTGGATGAAACTGCATGTGTTCTACTCTCAGACTAGCAGAGGTGTGTAAAATGCATAGTCATCTGTTTATTTTTGCCGCTGCTTTCCTACCCAACTTTCGAAATGTGACAGGAATTTAGATTTGGGAAGTAATTAATTTGTTCGTTATTTCAGTCTTTGCAAATACGCAAGTGAAGCTTTAAGTAACGTTTGGGGAAAATATGGCAAAATATTCAGAGCATTTCTATACCTCTGAGCACCCTTGGAAGTACTATGAAATACTGCAAGTTACACATTTTACTTAAATTTTGGATAAATATGTAGCTATCTATTATATAGAATTAATACTCTCATTGCACATTCTGGAATATGAGACCTGTATTTTTATATACTTTGCGCCACCACGGTTTGAAATTTGTGTGCTTGACAACTTTGTTTTCTTAGTGAAACATTTCCTCCTACTGAACAATTAAATCAGATACGATACGATTTAACGGTTACCGTAAAAAACGACTAGAGTAAGAAACAAATATTAAGAGGTTTAAGTCCTAAACCAGCGTGCGTAATGCCTAATTTTCAAGGTATACTAAATAAATTATAGAGATTCTCACGTCAGTTGCTACGTATAATCTCCGTCTCCAAACATTTATAGCGTGGTCGACGTCCACAGTTCTCACGACCTGGTAGTTTTTTGTTTTTAATTTTTACTTTCTGGCTGGCCACCTCAGCCATAAGTTAAGCCTAGTGGAGGAAACTTGTGTTCACCACCTGTCTGCGAATCCTGTAAACACGGTTCTTTATAGAATGAGATCTTCACTCAGCAGCTGAGTGTGCGCTGATACGAAACTTTCTGGCAGATTAAAACTGTGTAGCAGACCGAGACTCGAACCCGGGATCATTGGCATTCACGGGCAAGTGCTCTACCATCTGAGCTATCCAAGCACGACTCACGACCCGTCCTCACATCTTCTATTCTGCCAGTACCTCGTCTCCTATCTTCCAAACTTCCCTGCGAACCTTGCAGAACTGGCAGTCTTAGAAGAAAGGATATTGCGGGGACATGGCTTAGCCACAGCTTCAGGGATGTTTCCAAAATGAGATTTTCTCTTTGCAGCGGACTGTGCGCTGATATGAAATTGAAGCTTTAAGGACAGGTCGTTAGTCATGCTTGGGTGGCTGAGATGATAGAGCACCTGCCCGCAAAAGACAAAAGTCTCGAGTTCGAGTCTTAGTGTTGCACACAGTGTTAATCTGCCAGGAAGTTTCACTGTACTTTATGTTTTAGTATTCCAGTTGATTGTGTATTCGTTGAGGCAGAGACTGAGGACCAGCACAGTATTGACCTAAACGAGCGTGGAGAACCACCTAAAACCCACACTGAGGCTGGGCAGTGAATGAAACCAACATCTGTAAGTCCCGCATATGGCATGCATTCGTGTCTGTTCCAGCTCCCTGCCTTGCGTACTAGCTGGCCACACTTGTAATCTCGACGAGCACATCTGTAGCTCTGCTGATGTGGAGTCCACGTTACACTCAGGTTGATTTAGTGCAAGTACACTGTTTCAATCCGGTATTCTTACTCAATGTCTGCTGCTCCAGTTCGCTATTATTTATTTTAGGTCAATGATACAAAAATATTAATTCAGTGTCTATCGCTGTTCTTCTTATGATGCAAACACAGCCAATAAACTACTTTAATTTACTTTAGTATTTCAGTTAAGGTGACATTTAAAACGTCAACAGCTATTTGTTGAAAAGATCGGCGTCGGTATTTTTGTAACAGATCTGACAAAGATTCAAGGAATCTAGATACTTAAGATATTCGTTCTCTGTTGGTGCAAAGTGTTTGATATTTACGAGGAAGTAGTGTTAACATGGATTTTTTTTATTTTATATTAAAATGTATTCACTATTTCACGTCCTTTCCCTATCTTGCGCTATAGGACTGGTAATTCGACTACGATAATTACATTTCAAGATTTTTTCCTGTTTCCTCTTTTAAAATATGGAACTCAGACTACTAAACTCATTATCTATGAACCGCTACAGTTTATAAGAGCAAATATACTAATATGTATTTTCTTAAGTTATTTCATGCTATGCATTATAAATTACGTCCAGCACAACAATTACTCTGTGGAATTCAGGATGAGGCTGGCAGCAGATAATTCCACGGTTGAACTGAAAGGTTTTTACTTCCATTACGGAGACTAAAGATTTCCCCATTAAATAAAACAGTTTCAGTTGAAAATTTGAATGTGACGCTACGATTAGGTCTTTGATGTAACACCACAGTATATTTACAGTGAATGCTCCTAGTATATATGAATTATAATTTATGTTATTCTTCTACTCACCACTGCTTGCATAGCTAAAGCTTCTGCAATACGTTACCTCTGCCCCTTGTGTGCTGTCGCCTTCTCCGTGCAGATCCTCCATCCATCTGCAGCGGCCCCGGGCGCTCCCAAAGTGCCTAAGCACCCATGCCGAAACCATCTCCTTCTTCTCCCTCGAGTATGTTTCCTGCAATAGAAAAAGACAGTCAGATTAATTCAGAACTACTTTCCCCGTTAATATATCGTATACCTATCCCAACAAAGACCTTTCCCGTTCTTCTGTTATTTATCTCGTCTACACTTCCATCCTGCAACAGATGAAGACACTGCAGTCAGTATAGGGTTAACGAAACGATAGATCCGTTTAAATAGAAATTTCTCTCTATGCTGAGTGTTGGATCACTGTTGTCAACGGTGGTGTGAATGACGAAAGTACAGAGAATGTGAGCTACAAGGGGTTTGTTCGTGATGATGTTACACAGTTTCAGGAGTGATAGAAACGGATAAATATATCATCTCGACGCATCGGACTCTCGTCCAGAAACGACAGAGTCTAAATTTGCAAGCGAAAATCGTTCAGATACTTCTGACAGTGGAAATGATTTGTTTTTCATATTTTTGGATTAGGTAGTTTGAACCAAAACAAAAAAAATATCTAGTAAACAAGGGCTCTAAAATACATACCTAATGAGCTATGAGTAGTTGTTCAGTAGAAGAGATGTATTTCACAGTAGCAAACGTTAATAACTGCTCATAGCCCTTGAGGTATGCACTTTAGAGTTCATATTTAATGAACCTGATTTTTTATTTAATGATTCTACTTTCTCCCCAAGTACGCACAACGAAGAGCCTGCTGCAGAAAGCCGACTGTCAGAGACACCACAATAATTTTCACTTATAACTTTCGACTCGCTCGTTTATTGGACATGGCCCCCTACCTCACGCTGATTAATTTACCCTTTTCTATCAATCCTGACGGTTTGTAACATCATCCGTAGGCTGCATATTATTCTCCAATTAAGACATTACCGGTAAGTACAATTTGTACACTGCTTGGTGAAAATGTTATGTACTTTGTTTTACAACACTTCAGCATCTATGCTTCTGATTGTTAATATATGAAATGTTGAATGACAAACAAAGTATGTTTTATTTTAACCCATCTTCTTGCATCTGTAAGTAATCGAAATGGACAGTATTCACAAACTCTTTTATTAAAGTACGTTCATCTACAATGTGTGTATACACGCGTCAGGTAAACGAGAAAGGCATGACACTTGCGAAATTTTATGGTGATTACGCATCCCTCAATATCGTTCGACGACTATTGTGTGTGTATCAACGTAGTATATAGAGGTATAAACACAGGAATTTTTCAGATTCTATCCTGGTGTGTAACATCCCAGTACGTCGTTATGTGTAGGACATAGTAACACCTAACTGAAGTCAATCTGTTCTAAAATTGCAGCATTTCTGGTTGACATATGAGAACACACCAGTTTGAATGGTACCAGCCAACAGCTAATGCAGGTACAATTTGACCTATGTGATACCCAGCGGCCTTCGTGATTTGGAATAACGTAGAGGTAATTGCAACAGCTTACAACCAAGACAAATCTCTGAAGACAGTGGACAGAAGCAGGAAACTGTAGCCATTTTAATTTTCATTGGAGAGGGACATGTCCCAGCTAAAAGTATCAAGGGAGTATTCATAAGCCTGTGTACCAGGACAGAGCCGGTGACTTTCCTGACGAGTGTTACAAGTACACAGCACATATTGAGAAGATAAAAGTAAATTAGTTACAGCACTAAGTTTCCAAGCTATCAAAACTTTTTATTAGAAAATGTCATATTTGCCTTGAAATAAATTAAAAATTATTCCTAATCCCCAGTTCGAAGCAAGTATTTCGAAAAACTGACCTTAATTTCAAAGCATGAAAACCTTCCTAAACATTTCCAGATGGGGAACCATCTGATTCACTACCTAGTCAGCTGCCATGTGACTGACAAGATCTGGCCTGTGGATCCTACCTCAAACTATCCACACTACTCTCTATGGTAGAGAATGAAATGTATAAAAAGATAATTTCAAATTTTCACTTTGTACCACATCTTTAGTCGCAGAATATCATTTCTTTTACAGGTAGAGCCAAGGTTACGTCGTGACTCATAGACTACACTACGTAGACAGACTGAGTTACTATTTACAACTAGTCTTATTTAAATTAAGCTTCGCTAGGCTTCTGTTGTGATAAGTACAGTTAACCGTATATTACAATTTTCCGTCAGGTCAGAAATGATGCCAAGTGCTCTCCATCATTACTCAGTTAACTACTAATCAAAATAATGAAACGGCTAGTGGACAAGTAGTAGCATCTTACAAGTCTTTACAAAGATTTTGTAAGTTCTGTACATGTTTCTTTCAATACATACCGGGATTTTGTTGGCAGGGCTCACTTCCCTAGCCTGAGTGCCAGGTGTCGGCGCTTCTTCAGGATGAACTCTGAAATAAATTAAATATTTTTAGTTTTATTTATTTATGAATTTAAAATCATTATACAAAGAATTACTCATACAAGCAATTACACATGTAGCAGCCATGGCAAACTGTTATATAGCTATGATTACTTTAATCTGATTAAAACATATATATCATTATCTCACATAAATAATGCAAACTCTTTGATACTTGAGTTAGTGTTACAATATTTTCCACATTCTTCATAGCCATTCTTTGAACCTGATTGAGCTGTTTCCCTACAATCAGATTCCTGAAGACTGAGAATGAATACTCACGTCGCCGAACACAGCTTCAGAACATAAATTTGGATAAGCCCAAACAACCCTCCCCCACTCCTTCCAACGCTATCAGTCACTGTGTGGGGCAGTAATTACAGCTTTTTCACGAATTCAGCTGCGCTACACGGTAAGTTCCACACTGAAGAATTATGAACACACGGCACAACAGGCCGGACTCACCTGCTTGCCCTCCTGGACCTGCGGCCTCGTGGCAGCCTAATGCAGAGGCAGCAGGCCAGCAGCCGCCATAGCAGGCCACGGCTGGTCTCGGCCTCCCCCACCTCGTCCTCCTCTTCGCCTCCCTCTGCCTCAACCACATCGCGGTGATGCTGCGGCGGCTGCTGTCGGGCTGTTTCGCCTCCGCCTTGCCTCTCTTGCACCTAAGCTGCTGCCACGTTCGATACTACATACATGAGCGCGGGTCTCGGTGACAGCTCCAACTGCACATCGTGGCGGTAGCAGTGGCCTTTAAAATAAAAGTTCACCATCACTCTAAACAACATCTATCTGCAATAACTCACTGTCATCTACTACCACAGACTAATAATGTGTCATCATTGCAGTATGTACATAGAGAGCTATAATACTTATCATTACTGCTCTTGCATGTCAGAAAAGGTGAATACTTCTTATAGTACTCACTGCTATCCAACGTTGTTGACACAGTTGGCGGACAAATAATAATGAAGTTAACATCCTCTGTAAACAGAAATTTATTTGACAGAATCAAAATAATTATAAAGTAATCTACTGACCATCTCAGAGGACTGTGTACTGCCCATTAGCAGTACAGTATTTAGTGGAAATATGACACACGTTTCTAGTTCTAAACCAGAGAGTTATTAAGATCTCCACAGCGTTTTCTCTAACTCTGTTACTACCACACAGATCTAGTTGAAAGATCCATCAGGAAAGACTGCACTCACTGACAGACGCGACTCATGTCCTAGCTACTCAACTACCAGGCTAATGAACAGAACACGACCAGTAAAAAGTTAATACCCAAAAACGTGGCTCCCCTGGCGTTACTCCTAATACAAATGATCGGTACATTGATTTTAGCTGTATGACTAGCAGAAATGAATATCCTTCCCATAGTAAATGTCACAGAATGCTCATATCACATTACGTATAAAGCAGACTACGACAAAGTAACAAAGACGCAGCACTGCATTCATTTCGTGTTTATTATAGCAGACGCAGCTGGGATACGGAAACAAGTTGCTGATATAAAAAGTAAGCTGTGTACCAAAGCCACCTCATCAAAACCATTACACTACTTGAATCGTTGCTACTCGTATCCTCACAACACCAAAAGGTACTCACGGTATTTCAACAAGACCTCCACGTCTTGCTCCCGTACAGGCCGTAGAGGTGGAACGGCCCTACACTCTGCATCAGCAGTCATCACCTGTAACAGAGATACAGAATGCAATGAGTAATGGGTATTACGCTAAATTGCAAGATGCGGAATTTTATGAATGTTTGTAAAACCCTCAGCACAACTTCTGATCGATATTCAAGTCAGTAATCACTCCAATTTAGTGATATTAGGACAAAACGACATATAATGTTGATTATGTAAAACAAAGTGAGAACGCTAGCTTGCGTTGATGTACTAAGGAATTATTTTAGGTACAGTTCGTAAATCTTGACGATAGCTTCCGCGTTTGGCATGTCGGTGGAATGGACCTACATTCGGCAGCAGTGCTTAGGACCTGGAACAGAGACATAGATGGACTGAGTGTGGGGTATTGTGCTATATCCAAAGCGACAGTATTTTCTCAATAGTAGTCAACGTAATGTAAAACACATATCAAAATTTTTGTCAACGTTCAGTTCAGTAATTATTATAAAAATGTGTTTCATCAGGTTGCATCATTAGTAAGAACAAGACAAAGCGTGCTTGCACCGATGTGCTAAGAGAAACTTTTAAAATTATTCTGTAGATTACGTATAAAGCTCTTCGAATGAACGTTTATTAGTCATATATCTAGTTATGTCCCTACCTCCGATCATTTTACAAAATAATATCAAGGAAATTATTTTCTAAAGTGACGCTATATATATTTATATTTCTGTGTCAGCAGAGCTGCAAATTATGTATATGTGTCCAAGGTGTATAAAGAAACACAACAGGACGACAAAACAATGCGAAGAGTCACGTGTAAATTGCGGCCGAGTATTTAAATCCGGTTTGCAAAGCGAAACGACTGGTATGAGGCTTCCCTTTTCTCGAATTATTGTACGAACCAGAATTAGAAAAAATCGAAGAACGCAATCACCCATAATCGGTTGAATGAACTAAATTCTTCTGATTTTCTAACCGTGTCATTTTGTAACATTGCCACACAACGCAATTAAAGACAGAAAATTGGCTTAAGGATGTGATCAGCAGATAAAGAGGCCGATAGACAGGGAGAACCTCGGACGCCGTGCTGGTCTTCCACTGTGTTACAAATTAAATGGCGAGAACAGAAATAATATGAAATCACGTGTCATACGCTTCCATTAGCAATAATCGACATTCCTTGTCAGCTTCGTCGAACTTTCTTGCGTTTTGAGGTACAAAAGTATTTCAACATCCAAACGAAGTCAACGTTTCTAATCGATATTTATTTAACATCACCATTTTGGAAGGTGCATGACAAAATTTGTGAGTTTCTAGCCCATGGTACCTGAAAGGAAATTTTCTTTTCAAAAACAAAAATGGAATGGAAAGTGTGTTGATAGGAGGGTGTACCATGAACATCAATAGAAGTAAAATGAAGACAATGGCATATAATCAAATTACATCAGGTAATGGTGACGGAATTAGATTAGGAAATGAGACACTTAATGTAGTACATGAGTTGTGCTATTTAGGGAGCAAAATAAAAGATGATTATGGAAGTAGAGAGGATATAAAATGTAGGCTGGTAATGAAAAGGAAAGCGTTTCTGAAGATGAGAAATTCGTTTACATCGAATATAAATTTAAGTGTCAGGAATTCCGTTATGAAAGTATTTGCATGGTGCAGCCATGTATGGAAGCGAAACATGCAAGATAAACCGTTTAGACAGGAAGAGAATACAAGCTTTGGAAATGTGATGCTACAGAAGAATGCTGAAGATTAGATGGGTGGATGACATAACTAATGAGGAGGTATTGAATAGAGTTTGGGAGAAGAGAAATTTGTGGCTCAACTTGACCAGAAGAAGGGATCGTTTGGTAGGACAAAAACGGAGGTAGCAAGGGATCACCAATTTCATACTGGAAGGAAGCATGAGGAGAAAAAGTCGTAGAAGGAAGACCAAAACATGAATACGCTAAGCACATTCAGAAGAATGTAGGTTGCAGTAGTTACTTGAAGATGAAGAGACTTGCACAGGATAGAGTAGCATGGAGGGCTGCATCAAGACAGTCTTTGGACGGAAGTCCACAACAACTACAACAAACAAAAATTTTCACTACCTAGCTTAGCATTCCGTCAAACAATGTAATATTTACCGTACATCATACAGACAATTACTATCTGCTTCCAACAATTAGTACTTCTCTGATGAATATAGAAGTTGCAGGTTAATAATGCATGCTGATGGAAATAAAATCACCTTTTACAAAAATATGTGGAAACTTTGTATCAAAACTGTGGCTGTTATCAAATCAACGTAAATAATCTGTAACTTCTAACACATGTCATTACTGCAGCCACGCACTTAATGTAAAACTGCATGGGTCGTGTTCCTTACCTTTCCATCACGACGCAATGCACGTATTACTACTGCTGCTTCACGTCTGGAACAGCAGCTGGAACACTGCTGTTTTGCTCAGCCACTGTGAACCAACTGATGAGAAGTGTTTCTGCAGCTACAGACTTAGCGATCGTCAAATGTAATCAACTGATTTATGTTCGTATTCGAAACTGCGAATAAATCCCGTATAATAATATTTCTGTTTTCAAAAGAAAATCGTGTTGTAATAAATCGATACTAGGAAAATCAAGGCGTCTTTGTCAGAACGCAAGCATTATGTTTTCATGGTGACTCTTTTCACAACCATTGGATAGCAGTTACAAGAGGTGTATTATTCTGATATACTTCACCCTCGACTGTTATCTAAAGTCAAGATTCTTCGTGGTAGGTGAAGTAGAACTGCAGCGATAAAACTTCGTAGGTTTGGCGGGGGCTTTTTTTCATCATTTTGATATCAGTGACCCACTGATTCTAATTGCTATTTGTCAAGGAATTGCATTTCATTTGGTTTCCTATTGCCGTTGCTGTTTGTATCTGTATAGCACGGAAATTCTATTCCCAACAGTGCAAGTGTCCACTGTAATTGCCGTGTGTCTCGTTTGCAAACAAGTTAGTACTGTTTATCTATCGTACTTTCTGTTGATAATAATAAGCCCGCTTGCTTCTTCGTCTTCAGTCTTCTATTCAGTAGGGTTTACTAAGTTTCTGCCTGGCTTTAGATATCCAACAGTGTCACAGTGATACACAGCAGTGCGGGTAAGGTTACTGACGAAGAACAGGCCGACTTTCCTCTCGTGTCAGGGCTGACTGAGTGCGGTGGCAGACAGCCACGACTCCGTGCTGACTGTTCCCGCAGCCACAGAGAAACACATCACTGTACTCTAGCACTGTCCGAGGGTTTTTGCGCTACACTGTTCTGTTTCGAATATTTTGTTGGGTGCTCATCACATGCTTTACTATTGTGAGGATCATTTCAAAGAAATATACGTAAATATGTTAAAAAGTTGAATAAATCATCGTTACATTATTATTCTATAACGAGGAGCTGGTGACCACGAAACCCTTACACTGAAACACTCATAAACTGCCCACAAGAACTTCAAGATTTCGGATTCGACCTATATTTTGGACCTCATGTCTTGACTGCTTTACCTTGTACAGAGATAATTCAAATCACTGTTGACAAGAAAGTAAAATATATTCACACTGTCGCCTTAGACATTATCACCTGTACGAGGATTTCTTTGTAATTTTGTGAGTACCTTAGTTCATGTTGTTGAGCACAAGTCCTCGCTCCACAAGTGGACTCAAACCTTAAATATTATTACACACGCGATGAAAGATACTAAAATTGGCACTGTGTGATACGAAAGTAATAGCCGGTAATGCGATAAACACGTTGACGTCACTTTAAACTCAGTTGGTGATTTGTGGATCTATCTTACGTATTCGCTTACTACCCCCAAACTAGTTTCAGAGGTAAGTCGAAACCTTCCAAGTTTCTACAATGTAAAATTGTTGCGCTTTCCTTAGCGACATTAACATTTCTTGAAGAGGGACATACAAGTATAGGCGCTTGAGACAAAGGTCTCTGCTACAGTGTTTAGTCTTTCAGCGCTACATAAATATATAAATTTAGTGACGCAGACGGTTTTTTCCTTCATGATTATGGTTATCACAGGACATTATGCTTTGTATTATATAAAATAATTGTAACGAAAACAGACAACTACAAGTAACGTTTGATACCCGAAATGCACGGTAAAATTTCAAATTTTTACTGATTACGTGAAATTCGCGACTGGCGAAGAAGTTACAATGAGAAAGACAGTTTTGTAGACCTATCTGCAAGAAATCTGCAACATATTTGCGTAGATGTAAGGGGATAAGAATGATGGGAAATCTTCTAGGCAAGAATAGAAAGCAGGACAAGATGTGCATACATTAGATACTGGCCTTGCGAAGTTTAAGAAAATATTAGCTGTTTCTGAGGTAAAAGAGGATAGGTTTAAGATGAAAATGAGTTTCAACTGATCATGTACTATCATGCCGATTATATCTAAATACGCGGCATTGCATGCAATTACTCATTAATTTAAACATATATGAAACAAAAATATCCCTTAAACATCACAAGTAATATACAACTGTTATAAACTCAGAGTGAAATGCATCTTTCGTTATGATTTGTTCCTTGTACACAAAACAACTATTTTGTAAAGAATTTTGACTTACTTTCATAGTCTACGTGATAGACGGTATAACTGTTAAGAAAGTTAATTCACGCAAAGAAGACAACGCCCAGCCAATGTAGGACAGATACTGAGAGGAAAAACGAAAGTCCGAAAACAAAAGAGGTTGAACATTATTTTCTAATATTACTAGAATGTGAATATTTACCGTCACCTGACTTAAGATTATATAGCGAAAATAATGGCATTCCGAACAAAACATCCAGTAAAACAAAAATCTTTTTGAGATAATCATTTTTAGAGCAAATATTTCAAATCTGTTACTTAGGTGACGATATTGAAAACGATATTGAAAATGAAATGTATAATCAAACTGTCTTTCGGACCAGTAACAGAAAATTGACCCCTAAAGTGCAAAAAGGAACCAGTACTAAATTTTATAAATTGAAGGTGATTACTTCGTTAGACTTGCCAGGTTAGCCGAGGGCGTTAATGCCTTGCTTCCTGGACTCGGGTAGGCGCCCCAGGCATGGATCGAATCCCCTCCACCCGTTATATTACCGACGAGGGAAAGTGTTCCTGCCAACCTAGATGTGGTTTTTAGGCGGTTACCCACATCCCACTAGGTGGATAACGGGCTGGTCCCCACGTAACGCCTCAGATAAACTACTCGCAGACATTTGAAAACGTTCGCACTATTTCATGGCTTACACTACACACATACAGATGGGGTACACTAATTGCATCCTGGGGGGTATCTGGCCACCCTCTGACCTTAGCATTGCCAAATAGGCCTATATTGTAACAACGCTGACATCTCCCTGAGGTGGGACAAAGGCCCAACCGAAATGAATGGTAATGGATGATGGTGATTACTTTGTTACACTATGTAAATGAAACTTCGGAGAACACAAAAAGAAAGAACAGAGCCGTTATTGGAAATGAAAGAATAGAATTAAATATTTTCAACATGAAAATCAAATGAATGAAGAAAAATCGACACAAATCCTCATGAGAATTCGAGATTCCACAGAAATTCGTGAAATACAATTCGAACGCTAAAAGAGTTATTGGAGGTCTTCAGAAAAGACTGAAATGATTGTTTGTTAAGTTTGGATGGCCAAGAGCGTAATTCTTCAGACGAAGATGATGAAATGATGTGTATCCATTGGCGTAACGCATTTTTGTTTAATTGTTATTGGGCAGAAGGGTTGGTGAGATCGCATTCCTGCCTATGGTTGAAAGTTAATGTTAAGTTTGAGGTCATGGGTACCCAACCCATTACATTCGAACTTGATCGGTTGGCCCATTTTTGGATGTACCATCTTCTTCACTATCTATAAAACTGATGTTAAGAAATAATTCTAGTGTTTCATTTATTCCTAACTCATATTTGCTGCGAAAATTGTAATATGACTGATGTTAGGCAAATGATATTACAATCAGTGTCTGCTGATATAAACATGAACAACGATTACAAGTCAACCAAATATGCAACGGTAGTTTGACGTGTGAGATGCGCAAGAAAAGTTAAAGGTGCACTTATCCTGTATACGGCCTTTTTATTGGAAGAGTTCCCGTAAGAAATGGTAGGAAGTGAACAGAGCGAATAATTAATAAAGACCAACACTGCTTCTCCGTAGCTCCCTGTGTTTGATAAACGAAGTTGATGGATATTTTCTTTCACTCGGAGCAACTTTTAGTCATAGTTTCGTAAATGGAGTTAAAGTCGGAAAAAAACCGAAGTCACTGATTTTCAGTTGCTACCGTGAACTGTCAACCGACTGGCTAATACGTATGACAACGGATTACCAACAGGAACGTACTACGGGTGAGTTGCACACGCTGTTAAGTTCACGCAAGTTCAACAAATTAGTACAGAAACGCAAAATACACTCCTGGAAATTGAAATAAGAACACCGTGAATTCATTGTCTCAGGAAGGGGAAACTTTATTGACACATTCCTGGGGTCAGATACATCATATGATCACACTGACAGAACCACAGGCACATAGACACAGGCAACAGAGCATGCACAATGTCGGCACTAGTACAGTGTATATCCACCTTTCGCAGCAATGCAGCCTGCTATTCTCCCATGGAGACGATCGTAGAGATGCTGGATGTAGTCCTGTGGAACGGCTTGCCATGCCATTTCCACCTGGCGCCTCAGTTGGACCAGGGTTCGTGCTGGACGTGCAGACCGCGTGAGACGACGCTTCATCCAGTCACAAACATGCTCAATGGGGGACACATCCGGAGATCTTGCTGGCCACGGTAGTTGACTTACACCTTCTAGAGCACGTTGGGTGGCACGGGATACATGCGGACGTGCATTGTCCTGTTGGAACAGCAAGTTCCCTTGCCGGTCTAGGAATGGTAGAACGATGGGTTCGATGACGGTTTGGATGTACCGTGCACTATTCAGTGTCCCCTCGACGATCACCAGAGGTGTACGGCCAGTGTAGGAGATCGCTCCCCACACCATGATGCCGGGTGTTGGCCCTGTGTGCCTCGGTCGTATGCAGTCCTAATTGTGGCGCTCACCTGCACGGCGCCAAACACGCATACGACCATCACTGGCACCAAGGCAGAAGCGACTCTCATCGCTGAAGACGACACGTCTCCATTCGTCCCTCCATTCACGCCTGTCGCGACACCACTGGAGGCGGGCTGCACGATGTTGGGGCGTGAGCGGAAGACGGCCTAACGGTGTACGGGACCGTAGCCCAGCTTCATGGAGACGGTTGCGAATGGTCCTCGCCAATACCCCAGGAGCAACAGTGTGCCTAATTTTCTGGGAAGTGGCGGTGCGGTCCCCTACGGCACTGCGTAGGATCCACACAAATCGACCCGCATTTCAAGCAAAGAAATGACGGCTACACTATGTTTCAGTATCTTTGTCTTTCATAACCAGTAATATCGTTGGATATAACTTGCAAAGTCACTGATTCCGTATTAAAGTCGTTTTATGAAAGAGGAGCGATGCACGCTGCATCCGAATTCTGTAGCTTCCAATCTGTGCACTTTCCACTGCTACGGATCTTACCTGAAACCGTGTGCAACATCTCACTTACCTTTCCGTACTCGTGCCAAGGCACGTAGTACGGCTTCCGCTTCGCCTCGGGCACAGCTACAGGAACACTTCCGGCGCGCTGCGACATCTTGAAGGGAATGAAGGGATGCGTTTCCGCGGAAATGATCTTAGCGATCGTCAACTGTCATTCATTGTTGCGTGTGCCTTCTCTTTTGATAATCGATGTCACTGTTTTTGGACGATTAAAGTCGAGCCGTCAAACAGACTGCATGCCCAAGGATAGCGCCTGTAATCAATTCAGAGTGTTAAACCCGAGTGAAGATTCTTGCACATGACATGCAAAATGCACTCACGAAGTATTTAAGGCTTCTTTTACACTGTTTGTCTCAGTTTTGTATGGGAATAACTAACCACACCCGTTAGCAAAATGTGAGATTCGTGCTTAATTCACATCTAATTGTAATATGTGTGTCGAAAACTGAATTTAACTTTGCCGTAAATAGAGACGATCTAAAATTTTTACCACTCTCTGAGAAATTATTAATTGTCTTCTAACCGACGCATTAAACAGCATATAATATTTAATAGAACCGTGTATGTAAATGGCTTTCACTTCGATATTTATATTTAATGAAGATAGTTTCTGGATAATTGAAGCTGTTCATTGGAAAACTTTTCTTTTGTGATAACCACGTGTTTCATTTCACTTATTTGATGTTTTCCCTTTGAGAATGGTATGTCTACATCATGACCTAGAGAGAGACGCCACGGCTTAGGAACAGTTTGAGGTAAAACCATGAAACTTAGTTTTTGAAATAATTTTCACTCAAAGCAATTTGTGACCTAAAGAGGTGGTAAATAAATTCTATATATAGTGCAAGTTCTGAGTAAAAACGTAACAATAATTCCATTTTTTGTTTCACACGGGAACCGTACCGTACTCTAAAATTCGTACTAATCATTCTACAAACGACGACCGAGAAGTGAAGGTAGTGTTAAGTACAGTTATTTCCGTTATAATTTCCAATTCTGAAATATTGAGCTGGGTTGTTGTAACGCACAACAGAATGGTTAAAGGTGGTTGTATTGTTAAAGTAAACACAGGTTTTTTGATTATACAAAGGCAAATCAATGCTGTTGCCAGGCAAAACACTAAGTGCAAAATTTTCATAACAAAGTGTGCAGTCGCCCTGCATCAGATGAAGTGGAAATACGAATGAAACGTTATTTTTTTATGATTGGTGTTTAATTTCGCATCACACACGTAAAAGTTTTTATAGTACGGAATGTGTCGAGTTATGGAAAATTGTCATGTTTAAGTAGTAATCTTCCCACAAGTTTCGTACAAAATTAGAATCCAGAAAAGTGTTGGTAATTGTACAGCGCCGCTCCTTGTTGTTACGACTCACTTAAATTGCGGGTGGACTATAGCTGTGATAACATTGTCGGCCAGTCGGTCACTTTCTGTTACTGAATGCGCAACCTGTGCATTTATCCACATGATTAATGACATTCATACGCTACCAAGATAAGTTTTACATTCTACCAATTCACGTCTTTCACATATTTATTGTTACATCTATCGTGCTTATGCAAATCTGGGTAAGAAAAATAAACTGGATTGACTCAGATTGTTTTTCATTCTGATGCCAATTCCCTACGTACGCTGAAGCCGTTCAGGATAACTTCTTATATGAATTCTCTAGGAACGTCATCATTTACATTGAAGGTACCGCTAAATGTTTTATGTTGTTATCTTCGCCAGTGTCCCAATTAACTGAATCACTATGCTCCGTAACAGCAATGCTATAACAAAAAATAAAAATAAAATAAGAAAAAAAGAATGACCATGAGGCACAGCCCTTCATAATGCCCCCATATTAAGTAAGAAACGGCAGCGGGCAGCAGCTTTCAACAACGAGTCATAGTCATCGATGCGTCTGTGGTCGAAAGGCATCAGCTTTTTATGGACTATGGTTTTTAGGCTTTTTACGAATGTCATTAATTATTGCTAATTTGTTTAATAATTTGAAACCAACCAGTCTGCAAGATCGAGGCAACCATAGAGAGTGGGGTAATTGGTAGTGGGGGCTCCAGCGTTATGCGCGTTATGGGGCCCCGTAGATACTTGTCTGACAATATGGGAAAGAAAACCAATGTGCACTCCGTGTGCAGACCGACTGGAGTCATTCCAGGTATGGAAATGTTCCTCCCGGATGCCATGAAGAGCACAGGATGCAGCCAACTGCAGGTGGTTGCTCACATCGGTACCAATGATGTGTGTCACTTTGGATCAGGAGAGATTCTCTCTGCTTTCGAGCGGCTGTGTGGCGTGGACTGGGAGCTTTTTTAGGTCAGAGTGTCTCGGAAAAACACAAGAAGGGCTTCAGTCACAAAGGGTGCAGGCCGAACACAGGAAGAACGTAGATACTGGAACCGTTGGTATAACAGTTGTGAATTGTCATAGCTGTGTTTGGAAAATACCAGAGCTCCAAGCGCTAATGGAAAGCACTAATGCTCAAATCTTTAAATGCACTGAAAGCTTGCTAAAGTCGCATAGAAGCTAGGCCGAAATGTTTACGGAGTACCAAACGGTGTTCCGAAAGGATGGGCTAAACACGGTTGATGGTGGCGTGTTTGTTCCTGTTAGGAGTAGTTTAACCCGTCGCGAAACTGAAGCAGATCCTTCCTGTGAGTTAGTGTGGGCAGAGGTCATTGTTGGCAACCGGAATAAAATAATAATAGAATTCTTTACCTACGTACCAATTTAGATGATACAGTTGCTAAAAGGTTCAAAGAAAATTTGAATTTGATTTCAAACACGTACCTGACTCATACGGTAACAGTTGGTGGTGACTTTAATTTACCCTCGATCTGTTGTCGAAATTCCGAAGGTGTGCATAAAATATCATCGGAAATTGTGCCAAATGCATTTTCTGAAAATTATTTCGAGCAGTTAGTTCATGAGCCCACGCGAATAGTAAACGGTTGTGCAAGCATATTTGACCTCTTAGCATCAAATACTTCTGAGTTAATAAGTAGCATCAAATCCGATACAGGGATTTGACATTGAGTTACTACACCAGCCTTCCGAAAAGCCTTCACAAAAGAAGACGAAGTAAATATTCCATAATTCGAATCGAGAACAGCTGCCAACATGAGTAACGTATAAGTAAATATCCTCGGAGAAGTGAAGCAACACAAATCACTTAATAAAAGCAAGAATTCTCGTCCAAACTGCATACCAATTTGATTCCTTTCGGAGTATGCTGATGCATTAGCTCCATACTTAACAATCATATACAACCATTCGCTCGACGGAAGCTCCGTACCCATAGACTGGAAAGTTCAGAACACACCAATATTCAAGAAAGGTAGTAGGAGGAATCCACTAAATTACAGGCCTATGTCGTTAACGTCGATAGGCAGCAGGATTTTGGAACATTTCGTGTGTTCAAACATTATGAATTACCTCGAAGAAAACTGTCTATTGACACACAGACAACACGGGTTTAGCAAACATCGTCCCTGTGTAACCCATCTAGCTCTTTATTCACATGAAGTGTTGAGTGCTATTGAGAAGGGATTTCAGATCGATTCCGTATTTCTGGATTTCCGGAAGGTTTTTGACACTGTACAACACAAGCGGCTTGTAGCGAAATTGCGTGTTTATGGAATATCGTCTGTTATGTGACTAGATTTGTGATTTCCTGCCAGAGAGGTCACAGTTCGTAATAACTGACAGAAATTCACCGAGTAAAACAGAAATGATTTGTGGCGATCACCAAGGTAGTGTTATAGGCCCTTTGCTGTTCCTTATCTATATAAAGGATTTGGGAGACAATCTGAGGCGTCGTCTTAGGTTTTCTACAGAGGACGGCTAATAAAATCGTCAGAAGTTCAAAACATATTGCAAAACATTTTTTGAAAAGGTATCTGAATTGTGTACAAATTCTAATCTAAAAGCCGCAAATTCAACTAAATACGTCGGTATTTCAATTACGAACAACTTAAATTGGAAGGAACACATAGAAAATGATTTGGGGAAGAAACTATCGCCATGATAAAATAAGGGAAATCAGAGCTCGTACGGAAGGATATAGGTGTTCTTTCTTTCCCCGCGCTATACGAGGTTGGAATAGTAGAAAATTGTGAAGGTGGTTCGATGAAACCTCTGCCAGACACTTAAATGTGATTTGTAGAGTATCCATGCAGATGTACATATAGGGTAATGGTGTGAATGGGAAGAAAGATAATAAATGGTTATTATTATGCCTATTCACGAAGTACACGTGATCCTGAGAACTGTGATTGTACAGAAAAAGTAAATTAAAGTCTCTAAGATATTTCGTAATGCACAACAAGCCAGGTTATGGAATTGGGAAAACAAGAAATACATTTCGAAAATTCTGTTACTTAACTCTCCGTTAGAGGGGTGGATACTACAACACCAACAGAAAGGAGGGCTGCGGTATGCCTTACATCGTTGGAAGTGTGTGAGCGCTCAGATGTAAGGAGTTTATGTAGTTTGAAATGGAAGTGAGGGAAAGAAAACAGACGGCCCAAAGTGCATGGTAAAATGAATATCACAATAATAGCTTCGAAGTATACCATCACACTTGAGATCCATGTAAACCAGTTCAGAGTTGCATTAATTAAACGCTAGTGACGATTCGGCATAAGAGTCTATTCCAAATTTCATGGATATAAGGGAGAACATGACACAGGAAAATTAATACAAGCTGACCTTTTCCCTCTTTCTTTCCAAGCATTAATCCCGACTTCCGGGGTCTGCTGTTTTGCTACATCTCCTCCATTTCCTCCTGTCGTTGACATCTTCTGGTCTTAAGTCAACGACGTGCATGGCTCCTCTGACGTTGTCAGTCCATCTCTTTGTCGGTCTTCCTCCTGGGTTACTGTGCAGCGTTGTTTCTGCGACTGAGTTTTGCTTCCTCATGACACGAGCTAACATACTGCACCAGGAAACAAATATCACTTTTGTTTACAGAAAGTGTTGTGACTAAAGAAGTTTAGAATAAATTTTAGCAATGACACCGATGTAACGCTATGTTATCAAACCAAGAACAGGAACAACATAAAGCATTCAATTCTTGTACATTTCATTCAATGAATTCTCGTAAATGCAAAAATAGCACACAAAGAACACATATTGAAAAAGTACAGTTCATGGAAATACAACATTTGTACCAGCACTCTGGGCCAGGTATGTGTAGCTATGTCATGTACAAGATGTGCAAGAAAAGTAATGAGAGTGATTTTTTTTTTTCTAGCATAGTTTTAATTTTTTCAAACAAGAATATTGTCCACTCCAAAGTAGTTCCCTTCAGGAGGTGCACACCAGTAGAGTTGTTTGCAGTACTGGTATCAGATTTGAAAGACGTCATATGGTAGATCTCTTAACACGTCTGTCACACTCTTTTGAATGTTCTTCAGTGATCTAAAAATGATGTCGGTTTCAGATATTTTTGGGTTTTGAGAAAAAAAACGTGTCAGAGACTCATATCACGTGAATAGTGGGGGTATGGAACAACAGAATTCCGTTTGAGGCCAAAAATTTCTTGATATATGTGACCACTTGAAGTGGAGTGTTGTCACAATGCAGTATCCACCTGCCTGTAATGTCTGGCCACAGTCGAGTCATCCTTTTCCTGGCTTTTAAAGGACATCTTTGTAAAACTCTTGCTTGACTGTTTTGTCGTGGAGAAATAATCTCACAAGAGCCCAACCACGTTCCATGTTCTGGTCGGATTTTGAAGTTGAAGTCTCTCTCTGAGCACAGTTCTGCTTCAACGTGTTGTCGGCCTTCCTAAACCTATTTGTGACAGTAAAAACTTGTGCCCTTGATAGAAATGATTCCTAAGGACCGCTTTTTAGTGATATAAGGTCACACACGCTGATTCCCCAATTCAACATCAAACTTGATGGCATAACGTTGCTCTAAATTTTGCTGTTCCATTTTCGTAACAGACAATAAAAACTCCAGATCACTGATGGCGTTCTCCGAAGTCACATAATGGGTGTACGGAGGTGAAACTCAGACTGAGTGTCAAGAAGGGGTGAAAGTTCTGGTTTGCAAAAGAACAACACAACGTTACCAGATCACTCGCATTGTTGCCCGTCTCGATACTTTCCTCACACGCCTGGTCTATTTCATATATTCTCTTCTGCCCTCTCTGCTTTTACACCTCTGTCTGTCTATTTTGTATTGCCCCCTCTCCTGGGCAGAACGAGCGTTGTACTTGCTTAACGCTGCGTGCAATACGTTACACATACTCGATGAATCTGGAGAAGTACTATTAAATATCAATCGATCGTTTTCATACTTGGTATACCTACTTCTATGGATAACGCAACCATACTGTTACAAGTTTATATCAAAAACTTCCATACTCTCGGAGATGTAAATTTTTACATAATACATACAATATCCGTGCTGGCATTGAGAAACCCTATTACGGTTGAAATGGCACTAAGCACTATCGGACTTAACATCTGAGGTCATCAGTCCCCTAGACTTATCTTAGTTCATGCCCAAGGCAGGATTCGAACCTTCGACCGTAGCGGCCGCGTCGCTCCGCACTGATGCGCCTATAACCGGTCGACCACAGCGACCAGCCCGGTATTAGGAACTGTAATGTATTCATCTGTAGAATCAATCCAAACTTCAACCAATAGTATGGGTTCGTATGACTTAATTTTATCAAATTTCTCAAGTTTCATTACCACAGATTCCTGATGTAGTTAGAAATACGTTGGAAAATTATTATTTCATTGTATTTTGGTTGTGTGAGTGCTTTGGCGAGACAGAGACTAAATGAAGGACGTACGTAGAGTGATAATGTGACATTTTACTACAAGTATGTAAATGCATGCGTGAGAAAGTTGCTGCGCAGTAGGGCAATTTGTGACGATGTCCGAGTGAGCTTGATTTTGTAATAGGCAGCCAGAAATGGCATGGAGTATTAAATTTATTAGTAATGTGTTTTGTGGAAAGGAATCGCATTTTGTTTTCACTAAATTTTATTTAGTTTTGGAATTACGGCATTTCTTGTCTAAGTTGCTTGTGCTAATGTGACTAGCTGACATTAGAGGTACCTCGAGTATAAAAGTGGTGGGGATGATCTGATTGGCTTCTTAACAAACTATCCGAAAGGAGTTTTGCATTTCCCGTAGGTTTGAGTAGGGTGGCAAAGATCCTGTGTATATGTTTGCTGATGAAATTATTGCGATGATAATACTAATTAAATCTGCGGTTCGTGACCGAACATAGGATTTCCCCAAGTGCAGTGTGTACTGGAGCAATTACATAGTTGGGAGTTCACTCTGAGCCTTACTTAATTGTATGTGGCCAGGCTACGTGTTCATTGGCATACCCTGTTGATTCGTTGCAAAAGTCAGGGTTGAAGGCGGATTAGGTCGCTCACCAGGTCAGGAGGACACAATAGGTGATGTGAGACTATTTCATGGAAGAATTTGTTGGAAGTTTGTTAAATGGAAGCTATTCATATGCTCCACGTAATTAATTGACGGTGTTTTATTGGGGTTGATGGTGAGGTTGTGGCCCTCTTCGATTTTAGAAGACGAAATCACTGTTACTGGTGAAAGGAAGTGGACTTCGACAAAGAGACTAATAATGTTGAATAATATCCTGAGATCCCCGTAACAGCGAAAGACTCTGTGTAACTATTTATCAATAATGTTTTTCACATCGTACATTCTTTTATGCATTTTAGGATTGCCGTGTGGTCAGCGGAGCCAGAGTAGACTCTAGAGGTGCTGCAACTTATCGATGGTTAGAGATATAGGTCTATAGTTCTGCACATCTGTTCAACGTCCCTTCTTGAAAACGGGAATGACCTGTGCCCTTTTCCAATCCCTTGGAACGCTACGCTATTCTAGAGACCTACGGTACACCGCTGCAAGAAGTTGGCACGTTCCTTCGCGTACCCTGTGTAAAATCGAACTGTTCTCCCATCAGGTCCAGCAGCCTTTCCTCTTTTGAGAGATTTTAATTGTTTCTCTATACCTCTGTCGTCTATTTCGATACTAGCAATTTGTCGTATGTGCGACAATCGAGAGAAGGAACTACAGTGCCGTCTTCCTCTGTGAAACAGCTTTGGAAAAAGACACTTAGTATTTCGGCCTTTAGTCTATCATCCACTGTTTCAGTACCATTTTGGTCACAGAGTGTCTGGACATTTTATTTTCATCCACCTACCGCTTTGACATAAGACCAAAATGTCTTAGGATCTTCTGCCAAGTCAGTAGATAGAACTTTACTTTCGAATGCATTGAACGCGTCTCGCATAGCCCTCACCACACCACATTCCGCTTCACGTGATTTTTGATTGTCTGAAAGGCTTTGGCTATGTTTATGTTTGCTGTGATGTTCCCTTTGCTTTCGCAGCAGTTTTCGAACTCTGTTGTTGTACCATGGTGGCTCTTTTCCATCTCTTACCATCTTGCTTGGCACATACACATCTGATGCATATTGTACGATGGTTTTGAACTTTGTTCACTGATTCTCAACAATATCTGTACTTCAGATAAAACTTATGTGTTGAGCTGTCAAATACTCTGAAATCTGCTTTTTGTCACTTTTGCTAAACAGAAAAATCTTCGTACTTTTTTAATACTTCTATTTACGGCTGAAATCATCGATGCAGTGACCGCTTAATGATCGCTGATTCCCTGTTCTGCGTTAACTGTTTCAAATAGTTCGGGTCTGTTTTTCACTAGAAGGTCTAATATGTTATCGCCACGAGTCGGTTCTCTGTTTAACAGCTCAAGGTAGTTTTCAGATAATGCACATAAAAAAATTTCTTTGGATTATTTGTCCCTGCCACCCGTTATGAACATTTGAGTTGCCCAGTCTATATCCGGCAAATTAAAATCTCCACCCAGAACTATAACATGGTGGGGAAATCTACTCGAAATATTCTCCAAATTCAGGTGCCCATCCACAACAGCTGCAGAGCCAGGGGGCATATAGATACATCCAATTACCATGTCTGAGCCTGCTTTAACCGTGACCTTCACCCAAATTATTTCACATTTCGGATCTCCGTCAATTCCCTTCGATACTATTGCACTTCTTATCGCTATAGACACGCCTCCCCCTTCACTGTACAGCCTTGTGAACAACATCGGAAGTTCATTGAGGCTTTTTGCGGATGATGCTGTGGTATATCGAGAGGTTCTAACAATGGAAAATTGTACTGAAATGCAGGAGGATCTGCAACGAATTGACGCATGGTGCAAACAATGGCAATTGAATTTCAATGTAGACAAGTTTAATGTGCTGCGAATACATGAAAATAAAGATCCCTTATCATTTAGCTACAATGTAGCAGGTCAGAAACTGGAAGCAGTTAATCCCATAAATTATCTGCAAGTAGGCATTAGGAGTGATTTAAAATGGAAAGAACATATAAAGTTGATCTTCGGTAAAGCAGATGCCAGACTGAGATTCATTAGAAGAATCCTAAGGACATGCCATCCGAAAACAAAGGAAGAGATAGAGAAGATCCGACGGAGAACAGCGCTCTTCGTTACAGGATCATTTAGCAATCACGAGAGCGTTACGGAAATGATAGATAAATTCAAGTGCAAAACTCTGCAGGAGTGACGCTCAGTAGCTCGGTACGGGCTATTGTTGAAGTTTCGAGAGCATACCTTCACCGAGGAGTCTTCAGTATATTTCTCCCTCCTACGCATATCTCGCGAAGAGACCATGAGGATAAAATCATAGAGATTAGAGCCCACACAAAGGCATACCGACAATCTTTCTTTCCACGAACAATACGAGAATGGAATAGAAGTACTCGATATAGGTACTCAGGGTACCCTCCGCCACACACCGTCAGGTGACTTGCGGAGTATGGATGTAGATGTAGATCTAGAAGCACTGGGGAAGAAAATTCTGCAAGATTTCGCTTCATCCAGCAACAAAGAGGGAGATTTTCAGTTGTCACAGTGTTAACCCTGTAATTTTCCTCTTCTCTTGCTGTATTTTGGAGAAGTATGTCAGAGCACGTAGTCAGCAGTGCATTTTTGGGGCGAGCACACATTAGCGGCGGTTCGTGTCACGTTCGGAAGTCTCTCTGCGGCTCACTGCTGCAGAGTCAAGGTCCTTTCTCTGCTTCTGAGTGAGACTCGCGTTTGCGTCGTCTGTGCACTGCGTAGCTGACACTTTGCGAGTCTCTTTCGTTACTTTCTGACTGATTTCTATCGTTAGTTCTCTCTCAAACTGAGATCAAGAGTCGAAGTTATGTAGTAAATCTCGCTTTTGTGAGTTGTTCAGTCTTTGGGAGGTGATTTGCGTAATATTACGCTAGTGCTTCAGAAAAATTTTAACCTTCTACGCATATTGCAGTTTAAATTTTTTGATGAAAGTTATTGTAAATCAATCCAACTTCAAATGGAAAAATATTGATTGAGAGAAAATAAATGAATTATTTTTGAAATGACTTTTTCTCAGTCTGCTTTTTATGAAGCGATCCTTTTAATGAAAAATATCGTCAGAGGACTCTAGGTCACTGAACTGTAGTCTCAATATGGTGCTGTTTCCGATACAGTACAGGAGCCATTACACCTTCGTTTCTTTTAATTTTGAAAGTTAGCTGGATACTTTCTAATTGTACGAATTGAATTAAATTTTATTTTAGGAATAACGAAACTTCACCTGCATTAGCATTTGGCAGTATTAATAATTATCAATTTAACATTTGTATTATTGTTTTGGATTCTGCCTGCGCTCAGAATCGCTTGTTTCGCCGTTTGTGTGTTGAGTTCACGTGCGTGGCACGCAGTTCGCAAAACAAAACCACTGCAGACGCTCAGTCGACTTGCACACAATACAACAGGTACGGCAAAGAGTCATAAACAGTTTAGTAGTAATATTAAAAATAATATTTTAAAAATAATTTAAATTCGTGACTAACACAATCGTACCCTTTTCGTTTTCATTCCTCAGAAAATTTCATTTTGTGCCTCAGTGGTAATTACCCCATGTTGGGAACCTTAACTAGCATAAAAATCGACAATAACTACAAAATCACACCACATTTGTCATTCTGTAGTTTCCTAAGGACCCTGGAAGGTACGAAACAGTACATCACAGAACTGTTTATTTACGATTCTGTTGCACCGTACAGATATTTACCGAATAATGTTTTTCTTTAATAACAAAAAATTGTTAGGAAATACTAGAACATCTGAGAGTTTGCGTAAGGACATTATATGTCTACCCTTCAAAGTCAAATATTGTTCGCTAACTTCAGGCCAAATCAATGAATTTGGAACATGTTTTCACCTACATTACTTAATGTACGAAATACGCCACCACAGCTGTAGCTTGAGATAAAACGCCACAGACGTGATAATAAATCATCAAAAGCAATAGAACTGTTTCCCGGTGCAGAAGGTATGAGTTCTACACATGTTGCTAAATTTGAACCACAAACGGCAAAGAACATAAACACGTTCGTTTTTGTAGCAAAAGTAACTAGATTTACAAAACTATTCGTGCGTTAGAGAGACGAGTAAAGTTAAAAAATAGGAGAATCGTTTGACTCCAACAAACAGTTTAAGTGTCAAGGAAAGTATACATGATAATAAAAACAGACAACATGAGAAATATGGGATTCACATGCTCGAAATACACGTTTATATTCCGTTGCTTTTAGCGGAGTAAGATGCAAATATGTACGTACTTGAAAGTTTATCTACACAAATATATTGTAGCTTATGTTATTGAATTAAATTGATTTGGTTCGTTTCACACGAGTTTCACGATAATTCATGTCTTTAGGTAATTTACTATCGTAAGGAACGACAATTATAACAACCGTTTCGTCAATCGAATAGAAAATAATTAAAAACCAACGTTATCGTCAAGACGCACCTGGCTGTATGCTCTCTCACCACTTGAATCGCTAGTGTCACTGCATCCGTCAAATGATGACAGACAGTAAAATCGTGCATCTGTAAGAAGCCCGACGCGCAAAACATATAACTACCACCATCACCTAGCTAAAGATCTTCCTGAGAGCCCGAGAAAATTATAGTCCCACGTAAAATCTCTTGACGGGGCTAAGACATCTTCCCATTCACTTTGCGACCTGTTTAGTGTGGCAACATTGCCACGTTAAGTCAATAAAAGTAAAGCCAAAGTTTTAAACTTAGCTTTTAAGAAACCGTTCACCCAGGAAGATCATACAAACATATCGTCTGACCGTCGCGCAAGTTGCCGTAGAGAAGACAGAGTAATAGGCTTCACTGATATACAGAAGCAACTGAAAGGGTTGAAAACAAAGAAGTCACAAGGTCTGAAAGGAGTCCTACGGCATTTGCCCCGTACTTAACCTGCATTTATTTCGAATTTCTCACCCAGCGCAAACTCCCAAGTGACTGGAAACAAACGGAGATATCTCCTTTATATAAAGAAGGTGAAAGGACCCATAAAATTAGAAATCAATATCCATAACAATCGTTTGCTACTGGATTCTTGAACGTATTGTGAGTCGAATATAATAAAATTACTTGAAACGGAGCGTCTTCTGTTCAAAGATCTGCTCGAATTTAGAAAACTTCGCAAGTGCAAAGCTCACGTTGCCCTTTTCTCACATGATATACTGCAAACCATGGATGAGAGGCAGATTCCATATTCCTAGATTTCCGGAAACAATTTGACACAGTGCCCCATTGCAAACTGTTAAAGAAGGTTCGAAGATACAGAGAATGCAAGAATGGCTCGAAAACTACTTAGATAACAGAACTCAGTGTTTTTTTCCTGGACGGCGAGTGTTCACCACAGACAAGGTCACCCTTTGGAGTGCTCGAGGGAACCGTGACAGGACCGTTGTTGTTATCTATATACATAAATGATTTGGCGAACAGGGTGGGCAGCATTCGCCGGTTGTTTGCTGACGATACTGTGGTGCACGGTAAGCAGTCGTCGCGTAGTGACTGTATGAAGGTACAAGATGACTTAGACAAAATTTCCAGTTGGTGCCTTGAATGGCAGCTTGCTCTAAATATAGAAAAATATAATGGATTCCAGATCACTAGGAAAACAATGTTCGAATACAGCATTGGTAGTGTACTGCCTGACATAGTCGCGCCGACTAAATATCTAGAAGTAACATCGCAATCCTGAAATGGAACGAGAACGGAAGGACAAATAACAGGGAAGGCTAAGGATAGAAATAGGTTTGTTGGGGGGATTCTAGGAGAGAGTGGTTCATTTGTAAAGGGGACCACGTACAGAGCACTGGTGCCACCCATCCTTCAGTACTGCTCAAGTGTTTGGAATTCGCAACAGGTCGGAGCAGAGGAAGACATCGAAATATTTTCGAGGCGAGCCGCTTGGTTTATTGCTGATGGGTTTCATTAACTGAAGTAGTTCTCTAACTCAAATGGGAAGGCGACTGAGAAAATTTACAGAACCGGGTTTTCAAACTGCCTGCGGACAGATTCTACTGCCGCCAACGTACATTTCCCGTCAGGCTTATAAAGACAAGAAGAAGGAGGGCTTGTATACACACATACGGAGAGCGCCTTTTACGTGTCGCCCTATTTGCAAGTTGAATGGGAAAGGATATGGCAAATAGAGGTATATAAGGTACCCTCCGCTACTCACTATATCTTGGCTTGCCGAGTATTTACTGCATGTAGATGTTCGTAGTGAGTCTAATAGTGGCCCAGGGCTGTGCGAGGAAATAGTACGGTGCAATTAGGCCCAAAACCTCAACATCCAAAGTGAAAGTCTGCTTCCAGCTCCAGAGAGTTACATAGAGTCCACATATTGTTTGGTAAAATGTTACATCATTTGCAAGCGTCGGGTTTGGGGGAAGGGGCGGAGAAGTTGATAAATTAGTAGTTTTTCTTAAATATTTCGCAGTTTAATCTACATTAAATTGTGAACAATAATAGCCCTGTGCACAATATTGTTAAACCGAACGGTTCCAGAGCTACATAGTGTTTCAAAAGTAAATATGTTTGGTACTTTCTAGATGTTTTTGTATACGTATTACATTGTCACTAATGAAACTAATTTTTCAAATAGTCTTGTGCTTTCTCAAAGCAAATTGTGATTTTAGTGGCCGGTTGTATGTTAGTGATAAGCCCTTGAAGGAACGACAACCTTACCACCTGCTCAAGGGGTGCTACTTTTTAAGGGAAAAGAGGCTCCCACAGGCCTAGGCCATATAAACCTGTAGTTCGGAGAAACCCAATCTGAACTTTCTCTGGACAAAGCCCCATCAAGAACGAACATTTTTCCAACATCTTTAATGTTTAATTGTACATTATAAAAATATTATCTGTATAATAATTATGTATATAATTATATCATTTTTAATCATGCTATCCTTAAAATTGTAGCTTTCGGGGGTTTTTCTTTAGGAAATAGGAATACTTTGCTGGATATTGCAACATTATTTTATTCAAATTTTCGAACATCATAAACAGAAATCAGTAGTAATATTGAATAAAAATGTAGAGTATTAAATGCGACCTTAAATTAATGTAAAGTATTCATCAGTAATCAGTCCTCTTCAAACATAGCACCCGCCAGATCTAGCTCATTGCGTACGATGTTCATCGGCCTGAGAAATTACTGCATATGCTTGAGCAGTTGAGACCGCTCTTTCTTCACTAGCAGTTACGAACGCATTCGTCTTTGCAAGCGCACACTATGAGAGACTAATTTGGTTTAATTTGATTTTGACAGGGAAGATAAAACAGCTTAGGCCTAACCCGCCACTGCCCACACCGAAACCGAGTTTATGGTGTGGTATCGCTCCGTATGTATCTAGTAAAGTCAGACAATGCCCTTAAGTAGTGCAAGGAGTCCCTTTACCAGTTTTTTCTTAGACACAATTACTTCAGGTCTAGTTGTCCTGAAGATTCTGTATCTTTTCCTCTCCAGTGCCATGCATTCGAAGATTGCGTGTGATGCAGTTTCTTCACCCTCATTACAGATCCTACATTTAGTGTCTTCTTCCGTTGTACCCACTGTGTATAGATGTTTTTTGAAATTCCCATGGCTGGACATCAGTCCAATCATCAGTTTCATCTCTATCCTGTTCACTGACAGGATTACAGAGTTTCTTTTAAAATATGGCATGGGCATCATTACCTTACCATTTATTTTGTTTATGGACCTTGGTCCAATATTCTACGTGCTGTTTCCTGAGCCAGGTCCGTAGTTCTAGTTTGATCATAGTCTTGGTGAGTGTCAGGAAAGGTTCCAGTCCAATAAATGGAGTCGTTGCCACCGTCCTGGCCAATCTGTCAGCTTGTTCAAAGCCACTGAACCCTCAGTGGACAGGGACCCACACTAGGTTTACCATACTGCTTCCCTCTAGCTCCACCAGAACCCTGTGGTATTCCGCTACAATCTCAGATCTTGTTGCAGGAACTGTCAGTGGTTTCAGGGCTGCCTGGCTGCCTGAATAGATGTAGATGCTATGGTCATTGTAGCACCTACACATATTCTCCACACATGCCCTGATGCCAGCAGTTGGTGTGCTGCTAATTCCGCCTGTTATGGCGAAGCAGGACAGTCTCTGCATCTTAGCAAGCTCCTCAGCTGCAACCCACTGTTCTAGCTTCTTCCACCACACTATGGCCCCATAGGAAATCCTAGGTCTAACCACTGTTCTGTATATCCAAGCCGATGAAGTCAAATATCAGCAGTAAAGAGAGGGCGGCCATTCGTGATCTGAGGGAACGCTCTGAAATTGTTGTCTTACCGGCTGACAAAGGCAATGCTACAGTTGTTGTATCCCATTAGGACTACACTGATAAGATGCAGAGCCTGCTAAATGACGATTCCTATCGGAAGATCAGCGTTGACCCTACAAAGAAGGTGGAGAAGAAGACGAGGGTTCTTCTCAAGGACGCAGATTTACCGGAGGGTGACGCTAAGAAACTGTTACCCCAAGGTCCGGTACCGCCTAGACTATATGGACTCCCGAAGGTTCACAAAGAGGGGGTACCATTACGCCCCATTGTCAGCAACATCAGGGCACCTACATATTTGTTGGCCAAATACCTGACGGGAATATTAAGTCCTTATGTGGGTAAATGCCCTCATCACATCCGTAATTCCGTGGATTTTGTTAAACGCCTTGATAGCTTCAGGTTGGATGAGTCAGATATCATTGTGAGTTTTGACGTCGTTTCCTTGTTTACAAGGGTACCCCTGCGAGAGTCGCTAGAGTTGATTAGTCAGAGGTTTGACGAGAATACCACTGAACTTTTTAGGCATATCTTGACTTCCACGTATTTTATTTTCAATGGAGAATACTACGAACAAACGGAGGGAGTCGCCATGGGTAGCCCACTCTCACCAGTGGTAGCGAATTTGTACATGGAGAACTTCGAGGAGGAAGCCCTGTCGTCATCCGAATGGAAACCTACTTGCTTTTTCCGTTACGTGGACGACACGTTCGTCATCTGGCCACATGGTATGGATAAACTCCTTGACTTCCTTACACATCTAAACTCCATACACCCCAACATCAAATTCACTATGGAGACTGAAACGGAGGGTAAATTACCTTTCCTTGATGTCTTGGTCAGGAGAAGGGCTGACGGCACCCTAAGTCATGGGGTGTATCGAAAGACAACACACACTGATCTGTATTTGCACGCAGACAGCTGCCACCACCCTTCACAGAGGAATGGGGTACTTAAAACTCTAGTACATAGGGCGCGCACTATATCTGACAAAGAGAGTCTACCCCAGGAATTGGAACATCTGAGAACTGTGTTTCGAAAGAATGGGTACTCAGAGTGGCAGATCCAACGTGCTCTCCGCCCAGCCACTGGAGCACAACCTGTTGAGATGGATGAAGTCACGAGGGAGGAGGTAGGCACTGCATTTTTTCCATACACAGGCGCACTCTCGGGGAAAATCGCCCGCATTCTGAAGAAACACCGGGTTGGAACTGTGTTTTGTCCTCCGAATAAAACTCGTGCACTGCTGGGGAGCGCCAAAGATGACCTCGGTTTGAGGAAGGCCGGCGTGTGCCAGATTCCGTGTCAATGTGGCAAGTGGTATATTGGTCAGACGATGCGTACCGTCGAGGATCGATGCCGTGAACACCAGAGGCACACTCGACTGATGTATCCGAGCAAGTCGGCGGTCACTGAACATTGTTTGTCGGAAAATCACGCTATGGAGTATGACCGCACGAGGATTCTGGTACAAACGTCGAGATACTGGGACAGCGTTGTTAGAGAGGCTGTCGAAATTCACACCAATGACGACCTCATAAACCGTGACTGTGGCTATAATCTTAGCAAGGCTTGGGAACCAGCGATTGGGTTAATCAAGAGTAAATCGAGCAAACGCATAGTTGTGACGACCACGGCGTACAGAGCCATAACACCGACGTCATCTCAGACGCTGTCGCAATCTGTTCCACCGCGCTACCTTGGCGCGGGGCGCGGACGGCGGAGGGAGCGCGCCGCGGGCGGAGGGTATTTAAATCGGCCGCCGCCGCGACCGAACCCAGTTCTCCCTGAGCAGTCATAGCGTACGGATCTCCGTGCCTGCACGTTCACAGGAGCTCAGTCCGTCAGTTCACCTGATGATGGCGACATGTTTGATCGCCGAAATATTGTGCCCGTTGGACACTATAGACCGGCAGTACACCCGTGGATATTTTGATTATCAAATACGCCGGGAGAAACTCAAGAATCACGCTATTGAAACTGTTAATAAGTTAGCATCACCCGATGCTTGATGAACTGTGAGCCACCTCTTTGCATGTATACTGCAAGGAGAGAAATAAGGTCGATTTTGTTCTTAGCGTTAGCTAGAAATTCGCTGTAATTGATATTTACATGGACTGAGTATTCTACTTTCACTTCAGTGTTGATGGCAGAACGTGATCTGGGTACGGGTTCTTCATCTTTTGTGTTTGCTTGCTTGTATCCATCAAAAACAACAGTTGTTTGCCCATAACGAGTAATTATGTTTTCTGTGTATAGCTCTCAAATATATCAGAGGATAGCTGGGCGTTTCCAGGATAAAGGAGGTGACTCCATCAATGATGTGAGACACTTTCTCTGAATCTGGGGTGATCGATGATTCATTTCAATATGGAACCAATACAGTCTCCATTGAAGATTTGCTTCCCTTCCTCATCAAACCAGATTCGTCGAACAAGGATGAAGGATGAACACATAATTCAACTTCAAATATTTCTTCAAGTCTCTCATCACTCTTTACTGTGCACATCCTACGATGTAATAGAGTGTTAGGGTTCACACATGCAGTGTTGTTATATGGCATGGACGTGGGTATAGAGGCTAGAAACTTAACAGCTAACTTTCTTTTCAAGTATATCTCATTGAATGTTTTGCTCTCAAACTGTTTCAAGGCTAGTGTTCCAATTTTAAACGCTCCATCACAGTTTACGTTTTCATCCGATTCTACCCCTGCTGACAAGGAAGAAGGTTCAGGTGTTTCAGAAAACAGATTGTGTTTGTCAAACCAATAAACAATAGTTTGCAAAACCTTGCAGCTTCTTTTCTACCTTGCCTCTTCTATCTCGAGGTGGTGCTCTGAAGAGACGCTGCATATTCTTCCATTGCTTCACACACCTAAGAACAAAGTGGGATGGAGCACATCCAAGTTGCAATAGTTGCCGCTGTAATTCCTCTGCCTCCAGTCAATGCACCAATGCTACTCAAGGATGTCATCGAAACCTGTTCTACGGTAACGTCACCCCATACTCCAGACCAAAGCTTTTCAGATCGTCGGATGGTGAAATAACCACAATTAACGAACAAATCGTATTTGGGCTCATTGAGTTGAGAGGTTCCAGCGAATCTTGTAGGTAAACTTGTGCAGATTAGCGTAAGACGCATGGAAAATGGGGAGCATTTGACGTACACAGTGAAGATAAAGGATAAAGTCCCCACTCCTCTCAGCTCTAATAAACGTGCTAACAGGTTCAACCATTTCTGTGAAGTAAATCCACAGTCTTTATGTTCTTTCTGATCCTTCTGGACGTTGAAGTTGGTTTCCCAAAATTTTTACAAAACTGTTGACTGCAGCTGCGTTCGTAAATTCTTCAGAAGATGTATTGCTATGCTTGAAAGTTGAGTAGACAAAATTAAGCTAATCTTTAACCACACGAAAGAGAGCTTCATAGGTTTTCAAAAATGTAGCAATTAATGCCTCTTCGGCTAGGGAGACAACACGAATAAACTTCGTGTCAGCTTTCACGTTCATCATTTGTTGAACACTACTTTTCGCATAGACAGGACTGTACGACTCCTCCAAATCATTTCCTGCCATGATGAATCCAATCGCTGACAGAAAAGACATTAACAAGTGAGAACCTTCTAGTCGAATGAAAAGTGACTTCAAAAGGCTGTCATCATGTGCTGTACCTACTATTTCGCGAGCTTTAACGTACAAAGACTGATCGAAAGTCACCATTGTTATTCTTTGTCCATTGACGGTCCCTTTTGTAGCGTGTTGAAGAACAGCCGTATAAATTGTTGACGGATGTGAAGGAGCCAAGTTGATGAATGGAATAGGGACTACAGCGGAAGTTGGAACTCTCTCGTCGCATATAGCATTTCCATGCAGTCACTATTGTCAGGTTCACATTCTTCTGGGTCTTAAAATCAGGTACCATTCAACCAAAACAAATTGTTCTTCCATGATCATATGACAGTGGTTTAATTTTCGGCGAAGCCATTTTTGCAGCAATTATTTTACAATCGCCAGATGTACTTGGTGCTCTGTAATTCTGCAAACCAAACAGGCCTCGTTTTTCAACAGCATGATGAGCAGTAACATACTTTCGAGGTACATTGTCTTCTACCTGAAGAGCGGTTTCAGGTGTTACGCCAGCAGTTCTATCCACGACATGAAACGTCTCATGGCCACCCACAGAGCAGGCATTGTAGTCAGCATTATTGGAAACAAACTGCACGCATTCGTTCTCAATGTTTACATGTAGACGTATTAGAGTACGTGTTTCTAATTATCTGATTTCATAGCGGACATGAACATAAAGATTACTTATCGATAATGCAGTGTCTGCAAATGCCTTTCTTTTTTCACAAAAGCCAGTGCTCATTACTCAGATTTTAGATGCTATTGTCTCAGCTCTTATTCTAACCACACAAACAATGAACTACTGAAATTAGTTTGTTATTGATTATATGTGACAGAATGACTTCAGTGGAATTTTTATTCTTAGTTCAGGTATCAAAAATTATGAAATTGATTTTCTTTGAAGGTGTAGAAAGGCCGGTTCCATAACTACAGAATTGATACTGAAAGTTAAATTTCCTGCCTTCGGTATGAAATTTATTTTTCAAGCATGTTTTCTGTATTCGCATTCCTGATTTCCACACACATTTTCAATCAGAATTAGAGTGGATGGAAGCAGCTATACATTTATGTCACATTTATAAACTTATTTGCAATATTCATTGTATTCAATTATAATAATTTCGTAGAAAGGAAATAGTATGCACTAGACGGCAGTGCCCCTTAGTCAGTGTACTGCATTTCTCTTCATCCTCGGATAAGAAATGTCGTTAGGGTAACGTAAAGACGTAACTCAAATGGCGAGGAGCGTTGTGTTGGATGAGGGCGGCAGAGCAAACCAGTCGGTGGATGTCCGTATCTTCCTTGTGGCGTTGGAGCGAGACGTGTGTTGTGCAGACGTTACGGTGTCGGATATTTACCGCTCACATGATAGGGCAATGTAGTCTGCGCTGACGTGGATAAATTGGGGGCTGCATTCAAATGACAGTCAACGTAGGAGATTTTTCTTTCGACCACGATCCGTCGCTGCCGCAACATGAGAGTTTAAAGTGCATCCCGAGAGAGAGAGAGAGAGAGCCTGAACAATATTGTGAGGTGCAGCTGTATAGCGGCGATGTAGAATCCCGTAGGAGTAATAAGTGGCGGAGGAGGCCGTTGAAGAGTTGACGGCAGCGGCTTATACAGTGGAAGGTGGCGATTGGAAGACACCGATGAGTGCAACTCTCGGCAGATTCCCGACGTGGTCTGCAGCTGCTGGCTGCCTAACCTCGGTAGAGTCCTGGCCGCTAGCACCCTACTGTGTCTGTTGGCAGCGGCAAGTGACAAGCGGTGCCGCAAAGGGGTTGGGCACAGGCGGTGGTAACAAGACGTGTTACCACATTATGCAGCACTTCTATATTCTACAAACAGCAGTCTTTAGAAACAGCTACTAATATCAGAAAAATGCCCTGAAATCACAATCCTTGTGGCGTGAAGAGCATGTTCCAGCCACTGTTCTCAGTGGATAATGATTTGACCAGTAAGTACTCAAATGCAACGCCCCATCAGAATGGAGATCGCTAACAGAACACACGTGGTTTGACTCTTTGTGCGATCCTCTTCGCGAGACGCTACAGTGGCGCGCCACAAAGAGAACTTCACTCACACGATTCAGAGTATAGGCTTTATAGGCTTTGCAGCCGGCAAATTACTTGCCTCCTTTTCATTGTTTTAGAGGAAACTAATGGAGACTTTGGACTGGGAATTCGAGGACCTCCTTTTAAAGCACTAAATGTTCTTGTGACTGCATCGATATCTGATGAAACTACCGTCCGACCAAATCGACACATTTGACAGAGGTTTCTTCCGCAGGGTGGGAAAATATTGTATTATAGATTCCTGGGTGATAAGAATGGAAGAACAATTTTGAGTTCTGCACTATAGTATATAGAACTTGTTCATATGGAGATTCCAGTACCTTGATGTGTCGGGTAAAACTGATGGACTCAGATGGCTTTCGAAGTTTGAACAACTTTGTGAGAACTTTTTCATACTGTATCTAACACTGCTGAATGACTATGATGTACATCTCCATTTGAGAAGCAACATTAACATGCTCAGTCACTAGCACCCTACTGTGTCTGTTGGCAGCGGCAAGTGACAAGCGGTGCCGCAAAGGGGTTGGGCACAGGCGGTGGTAACAAGACGTGTTACCACATTATGCAGCACTTCTATATTCAACAAACAGCAGTCTTTAGAAACAGCTGCTAATATCAGAAAAATGCCCTGAAATCACAATCCTTGTGGCGTGAAGAGCATGTTCCAGCCACTGTTCTCAGTGGATAATGATTTGACCAGTAAGTACTCAAATGCAACGCCCCATCACACTGGAGATCACTAACAGAACACACGCTGTTTGACTCTTTGTGCGATCCTCTTCGCGAGACGCTACAGTGGCGCGCCACAAAGAGAACTTCACTCACACGATTCAGAGTATAGGCTTTATAGGCTTTGCAGCCGGCAAATTGCTTGCCTCCTTTTCATTGTTTTAGAGGAAACTAATGGAGACTTTGGACTGGGAATTCGAGGACCTCCTTTTAAAGCACTAAATGTTCTTGTGACTGCATCGATATCTGATGAAACTACCGTCCGACCAAATCGACACATTTGACAGAGGTTTCTTCCGCAAGGTGGGAAAATATTGTATTATAGATTCCTGGGTGATAAGAATGGAAGAACAATTTTGAGTTCTGCACTATAGTATATAGAACTTGTTCATGTGGAGATTCCAGTACCTTGATGTGTCGGGTAAAACTGATGGACTCAGATGGCTTTCGAAGTTTGAACAACTTTGTGAGAACTTTTTCATACTGTATCTAACACTGCTGAATGACTATGATGCACATCTCCATTTGAGAAGCAACATTAACATGCTCAGTCACTAGCACCCTACTGTGTCTGTTGGCAGCGGCAAGTGACAAGCGGTGCCGCAAAGGGGTTGGGCACAGGCGGTGGTAACAAGACGTGTTACCACATTATGCAGCACTTCTATATTCAACAAACAGCAGTCTTTAGAAACAGCTGCTAATATCAGAAAAATGCCCTGAAATCACAATCCTTGTGGCGTGAAGAGCATGTTCCAGCCACTGTTCTCAGTGGATAATGATTTGACCAGTAAGTACTCAAATGCAACGCCCCATCACACTGCAGATCGCTAACAGAACACACGCTGTTTGACTCTTTGTGCGATCCTCTTCGCGAGACGCTACAGTGGCGCGCCACAAAGAGAACTTCACTCACACGATTCAGAGTATAGGCTTTATAGGCTTTGCAGCCGGCAAATTGCTTGCCTCCTTTTCATTGTTTTAGAGGAAACTAATGGAGACTTTGGACTGGGAATTCGAGGACCTTCTTTTAAAGCACTAAATGTTCTTGTGACTGCATCGATATCTGATGAAACTACCGTCCGACCAAATCGACACATTTGACAGAGGTTTCTTCCGCAGGGTGGGAAAATATTGTATTATAGATTCCTGGGTGATAAGAATGGAAGAACAATTTTGAGTTCTGCACTATAGTATATAGAACTTGTTCATGTGGAGATTCCAGTACCTTGATGTGTCGGGTAAAACTGATGGACTCAGATGGCTTTCGAAGTTTGAACAACTTTGTGAGAACTTTTTCATACTGTATCTAACACTGCTGAATGACTATGATGTACATCTCCATTTGAGAAGCAACATTAACATGCTCAGTCACTAGCACCCTACTGTGTCTGTTGGCAGCGGCAAGTGACAAGCGGTGCCGCAAAGGGGTTGGGCACAGGCGGTGGTAACAAGACGTGTTACCACATTATGCAGCACTTCTATATTCAACAAACAGCAGTCTTTAGAAACAGCTGCTAATATCAGAAAAATGCCCTGAAATCACAATCCTTGTGGCGTGAAGAGCATGTTCCAGCCACTGTTCTCAGTGGATAATGATTTGACCAGTAAGTACTCAAATGCAACGCCCCATCACACTGCAGATCACTAACAGAACACACGCTGTTTGACTCTTTGTGCGATCCTCTTCGCGAGACGCTACAGTGGCGCGCCACAAAGAGAACTTCACTCACACGATTCAGAGTATAGGCTTTATAGGCTTTGCAGCCGGCAAATTGCTTGCCTCCTTTTCATTGTTTTAGAGGAAACTAATGGAGACTTTGGACTGGGAATTCGAGGACCTCCTTTTAAAGCACTAAATGTTCTTGTGACTGCATCGATATCTGATGAAACTACCGTCCGACCAAATCGACACATTTGACAGAGGTTTCTTCCGCAGGGTGGGAAAATATTGTATTATAGATTCCTGGGTGATAAGAATGGAAGAACAATTTTGAGTTCTGCACTATAGTATATAGAACTTGTTCATGTGGAGATTCCAGTACCTTGATGTGTCGGGTAAAACTGATGGACTCAGATGGCTTTCGAAGTTTGAACAACTTTGTGAGAACTTTTTCATACTGTATCTAACACTGCTGAATGACTATGATGTACATCTCCATTTGAGAAGCAACATTAACATGCTCAGTCACTAGCACCCTACTGTGTCTGTTGGCAGCGGCAAGTGACAAGCGGTGCCGCAAAGGGGTTGGGCACAGGCGGTGGTAACAAGACGTGTTACCACATTATGCAGCACTTCTATATTCAACAAACAGCAGTCTTTAGAAACAGCTGCTAATATCAGAAAAATGCCCTGAAATCACAATCCTTGTGGCGTGAAGAGCATGTTCCAGCCACTGTTCTCAGTGGATAATGATTTGACCAGTAAGTACTCAAATGCAACGCCCCATCACACTGGAGATCGCTAACAGAACACACGCTGTTTGACTCTTTGTGCGATCCTCTTCGCGAGACGCTACAGTGGCGCGCCACAAAGAGAACTTCACTCACACGATTCAGAGTATAGGCTTTATAGGCTTTGCAGCCGGCAAATTGCTTGCCTCCTTTTCATTGTTTTAGAGGAAACTAATGGAGACTTTGGACTGGGAATTCGAGGACCTTCTTTTAAAGCACTAAATGTTCTTGTGACTGCATCGTTATCTGATGAAACTACCGTCCGACCAAATCGACACATTTGACAGAGGTTTCTTCCGCAGGGTGGGAAAATATTGTATTATAGATTCCTGGGTGATAAGAATGGAAGAACAATTTTGAGTTCTGCACTATAGTATATAGAACTTGTTCATGTGGAGATTCCAGTACCTTGATGTGTCGGGTAAAACTGATGGACTCAGATGGCTTTCGAAGTTTGAACAACTTTGTGAGAATTTTTTCATACTGTATCTAACACTGCTGAATGACTATGATGTACATCTCCATTTGAGAAGCAATATTATCATGCTCAGTCACTACCACATAATCAGTTTCATTCACCAAGGATCGCCAATGTACTGAAATATGCGCGGTACAAGTCATTATACCTACAAGATCGACTTCCACAATTTGACACTCCTGCTTAATTTTGTATAATAACCGCTGCTTGTTGAGTGGATCAGGTGAAGATATTTCATTCATGCTACGTTTCTCGCGTAACGATACGTTATGTTTTATACATTTCTGTACAGATTGTCATTATTGTAGTGGGTTTTAACATAACTTAAAAAATTTAATTACAATTTACAACAAAAAACATAGCTAATAGAAAGAAATAAGCATAATGATAATGGACGGATTGGTTTTTCAAGTAGGTGTCGAAAATATTTCTACAGTCCATTATTTACAACTTATTTTCAAAACTGTCATTTCAGCGACGAGCTTCATTACATGTCGATTGATGTGGTATGAGAGCTTCTTTACTTTATGCTGTAACGAAGGCCTTCATTTTGCAGTATTAACAAGGTATTGTTGTGGTAAGGTAATTTACAAAACTTCAAATTATAACAAAATTGATTATACTGGCTTTAAGAACGTTAATTACATTTGAACAGTTATATGAACACATTTCTTTTATATTTTGTGGTTTTGAAGATATTCCCTCTAATTATAAAATGACTCTTTAACTTTTGGGTTTGTTTATACCCCTTAAAAGTGAAAATGGTCCTAAACGTGACAATAACTATACCATTATTTGCACTTTATGTATCCACCAAGTTTCATCAAAAATCTTAGAATGTTCCCTTGTGAGTATTTCCGCTGTTGAAGAGAGTAAACAATGTTCTTACTATGTTAAATTTCGTCTGATATCCAAGTCATTCTAACAGTACAGAAAACCCACTCAGACGAATTAATTTCCACATATTTGTCAAGTATCACAACACTGTTTTCACATTTAACACACCTGGGAAACACATTCTAGCTATGCAAAAATTATAGTCTTTATGTTGAGTATAATAATGCTTAAGTGAAACATTACTCTGTTATTTACTACACATATTCATCACACTGGTACCTAAAAATGACAGTGAACTTTAGATTATACTCTTTCCACGCCTAATCATAAGTGCTATAAGAAAAATAGCATAGTAAACCTTATAAATTAGGTGTAAAAGATGTAAACTATAATATCACGATACAGTTCTAGGCATGCAGTGAAAGAAATTTGTCAGCACCATTTTAGGAGAGGCAAAGATAACGTGTCTTAGGGAACATAAATCGATGGCAGTTATTGCACATGACGGGATATAGTAGGGGCTAGTTAGGTAACATACTTTTGAAATCGGAACTATGGCTCCATAAAATGTTTGTGAGAGAGACTAAGGCTCTCCAGATGTGGAAGTATTTAATTTTAATCCAGTGTTCTTTCAAAGTGTACGAAGTCACTTTAGTCAGCTGTAGTGCCAGTAGTCTTAGTGTCGTCATAACTGCCGTCTGCTCCACATCTGCTGTGCAGCAAGCTACGTAAATTTAAGTATTAACTGTGCTTTTCTTACGTGTCACTACTTTTTCCTTGTATTTCTGCTTTTAGGAAGCTTTAATTTTCGAGTACTAGTAATAGTGTTCCATAGATCCAGAGACAGTTAGTGCATATTTACATTGTTTCCAACAAGAAGTGTCTAGTAACCACAGTTTAGTCAGCTATCAGCCGCCTTTAGTGAATTAGCAGTCTAGTTAAAAGTTGATTAACTCTCTACAGTAAATTGTTGATTTCTTCGGATGGGTATGATGTGTGACTGCTGTGTACGGACGCAGAGGAGCTGGCCACTGTTCGTGAACAACTTAACGTGCTGATGGCCACGGTCAGCCGTCTTCAGGCTGCTGCCTCGGAGTGTAGCGGCAGTGGGGAGTCTGGTGCGTCGCATGGTACATCCCAGGTGTTACATGGTCCACCCACGGTCCCTGCTGTCGAGACATCTTCGCGTGTACCGGACGCGGTTGGTAATGTCGGCACCAAAGCCTCCTGCCGTCTGGGTTCAGAGGTCAGTTTACACACGCCGTTTGCGGAGTTGGTGATGGCGGAAATCCTCGCTCGCGGGGTAACCATTTGTAGTGTCGTTCCCAGAACCAATCACGGTCCTCTGGTTTGCAGCCGAGTGGAATGCTTAAACTAGAGGCTGAGCTGATTCTGCGGAGATCTGGGGTGCAAATTTTCCGACCTCCGCTATCGGGTGGAGAAATGAAGAGTCCCTCTAAATACACTCCTGGAAATTGAAATAAGAACACCGTGAATTCATTGTCCCAGGAAGGGGAAACTTTATTGACACATTCCTGGGGTCAGATACATCACATGATCACACTGACAGAACCACAGGCACATAGACACAGGCAACAGAGCATGAACAATGTCGGCACTAGTACAGTGTATATCCACCTTTCGCAGCAATGCAGGCTGCTATTCTCCCATGGAGACGATCGTAGAGATGCTGGATGTAGTCCTGTGGAACGGCTTGCCATGCCATTTCCACCTGGCGCCTCAGTTGGACCAGCGTTCGTGCTGGACGTGCAGACCGCGTGAGACGACGCTTCATCCAGGCCCAAACATGCTCAATGGGGGACAGATCCGGAGATCTTGCTGGCCAGGCTAGTTGACTTACACCTTCTAGAGCACGTTGGGTGGCACGGGATACATGCGGACGTGCATTGTCCTGTTGGAACAGCAAGTTCCCTTGCCGGTCTAGGAATGGTAGAACGATGGGTTCGATGACGGTTTGGATGTACCGTGCACTATTCAGTGTCCCCTCGACGATCACCAGAGGTGTACGGCCAGTGTAGGAGATCGCTCCCCACACCATGATGCCGGGTGTTGGCCCTGTGTGCCTCGGTCGTATGCAGTCCTGATTGTGGCGTTCACCTGCACGGCGCCAAACACGCATACGACCATCATTGGCACCAAGGCAGAAGCGACTCTCATCGCTGAAGACGACACATCTCCATTCGTCCCTCCATTCACGCCTGTCGCGACACCACTGGAGGCGGGCTGCACGATGTTGGGGCGTGAGCGGAAGACGGCCTAACGGTGTGCGGGACCGTAGCCCAGCTTCATGGAGACGGTTGCGAATGGTCCTCGCCGATACCCCAGGAGCAACAGTGTCCCTAATTTGCTGGGAAGTGGCGGTGCGGTCCCCTACGGCACTGCGTACGATCCTACGGTCTTGGCGTGCATCCGTGCGTCGCTGCGGTCTGGTCCCAGGTCGACGGGCACGTGCACCTTCCGCCGACCACTGGCGACAACATCGATGTACTGTGGAGACCTCACGCCCCACGTGTTGAGCAATTCGGCGGAACGTCCACCCGGCCTCCCGCATGCCCACTATTCGCCCTCGCTCAAAGTCCGTCAACTGCACATGCGGTTCACGTCCACGTCGTCGCGGCATGCTACCAGTGTTAAAGACTGCGATGGAGCTCCGTATGTCACGGCAAACTGGCTGACACTGACGGTGGCGGTGCACAAATGCTGCGCAGCTAGCGCCATTCGACGGCCAACACCGCGGTTCCTGGTGTGTCCGCTGTGCCGTGCGTGTGACAATTGCTTGTACAGCCCTGTCGCAGTGTCCGGAGCAAGTATGGTGGGTCTGACACACCGGTGTCAATGTGTTCTTTTTTCCATTTCCAGGAGTGTAGGTCAGGCGTGAACTACACGCAGGAAGCGGCTACAAGGGTAGTGGAGTACTTGTGGAGTGCACATGTGGGTTTTTTAAGTTAGAGAATTCCCTCCCAAAGCCTGACAAGACGCCTCCTGAGACGCGAAAATGCAGCAGTAGGTAAAAACCAACAGGGAATGACAATATTAATGTGGTAATAGTAAACAGCTGGATAGTCTATAGAAACGTCCCAGAACTGATCTCATTAATAAACGGTCACTATGACCACATAGTACTAGGGACGGAAAGTTGGCTGAAACCAGATGTGAACAGTAACGAAATTCTAAACTCAGATTGGAATGTATACCGCAGAAACAGGGTGGACAGTGAAGGGGGAGGCGTGTTTACAGCGATAAAAAGTGCAATAGTATGCAAGGACATTGATGGAGATCCGTATTTTTAAATAATTTGGATAAAGGTCATAGTTACAGCAGGCTCAAACATGGTAACTGGATGTCTCTATAGGCCCCCTGGCTCAGCAGCTGTTGTAGCAGAGCGCCTGAAGGAAAATTTGGAAAATATTTCGAGTAGATTTCCCGACCATTTTATAGTTCTGGGTGGACATTTTAATTTGCCAGCTCTTGACTGGGAGACTCAAACGTCTATAACTCTTGGCAGGGACAAAGAATGTAGTGAAACTTTTTTAAGTGCTTTATCTGAAAACTACCTTGAGCTGTTAAACAGAGAAACGACTTGTAGCGATAACATATCAGACCTTCTGGTGAAAAACAGACCCGAGCTATTTGAAAACAGTTAACGCAGAACAGGAAATCAGCGGTCGTAGAGCAGTTACTGCATCGTTCATTTCAGCCGTAAATAGAAATATTAGAAAAGGTAGGAAGATTTTTCTGTTTAGCAAAAGTGACAAAAAGCAGATTTCGGAGTACTTGACAGCTCAACACAAAAGTTTTATCTGAAGTACAGATATTTTTGAGAATCAGTGGACAAAGTTCAAAACCATCGTAGAATATGCATCAGATGAGTATGTGCCAAGCAAGATGGTAAGAGATGGAAACGAACCACCATGGTACAACAACAGAGTTCGAAAACTGCTGCGAAAGCAGAGGGAACATCACAGCAAACATAAACATAGCCAAAGCCTTTCAGGCAAACAAAAATCACGTGAAGCGGTATGTGGTGTGACGAGGGCTATTCGAGAGGCCTTCAATGCATTCGAAAGTAAAATTCTATCTACTGACTTGGCAGAAAATCCTAAGACATTTTGGTCTTATGTCAAAGCGGTAGGTGGATAAAAACAAGATGTCAAGACACTCTGTGACCAAAATGGTACTGAAACAAAGGATGATAGACTAAACGCCGAAATACTAAGTGTCTTTTTCCAAAGCTGTTTCACAGAGGAAGACGGCACTGTAGTTCCTTCTCTCGATTGTCGCACAGATGACAAATTGGTAGTATCGAAATAGACGACAGAGGTATAGAGAAACAATTAAAATCTCTCAAAAGAGGAAAGGCTGCTGGACCTGATGGGATAACAGTTTGATTTTACACAGAGTACGCGAAGGAACTTGTGCCCGTTCTTGCAGCGGTGTACCGTAGGTTTCCAGAAGAGCGTAGCGTTCCAAGGATTGGAAAAGGGCACAGGTCATCCCCGTTTTCAAGAAGGGACGTCGAACAGATGTGCAGAACTATAGACTAATATCTCTAACGTCGATGAGTCGTAGAATTTTGGAACACGTATTATGTTCGAGTATAATGACCTTTCTGGAGACTAGACATCTGCTCTGTAGGAATCAGCATGGGTTTCGAAAAAGACGGTCGTGTGAAACCCAGCCCGCGCTATTCGTCCACGAGACTCAGAGGGCCATAGACACGGGTTCACAGGTAGATGCCGTGTTTCTTGTCTTCCGCAAGGCGTTCGATACAGTACCCCACAGTCGTTTAATAGACAAAGTAAGAGCATAAGGACTTCCAGACCATTTGTGTCATTGGATTGAAGAGTTCCTAGATAACAGAACTCAGCATGTCATTCTCAATGGAGAGAAGTTTTCCGAAGTAAGAGTGATTTCGGGAGTGCCGCAGGGGAGTGTCATAGGACCGTTGCTATTCACAATATAAATAAATGACCCTGTATATAACATCGAAAGTTCACTGAACCTTTTTGCGCATGATGCTGCAGTACATAGAGAGGTTGTAACAATGGAAAATTGTACTGAAATGCAGGAGGATCTGCAACGAATTGACGCATGGTGGAGGGAATGGCAATTGAATCTCAATGTAGACAAGTGTGAGGTGATGCGAATGCAAAAAAAGAAAGATCCTTTATCATTTACCTACAATATAACAGGTCAGCAACTGGAAGCAGTTAATTCCATAAAGTATCTGGGAGTAGGCATTAGGAGTGATTTAAAATGGAATGACCATATAAAATTAATCGTTGGTAGAGCAGATGCCAGACTGAGATTCATTGGAAGAATCCTAAGGAAATGCAGTCCGAAAACAAAGGAAGCAGGTTACAGTACACTTGTTTGCCCACTGCTTGAATACTTCTCACCGGTGTGGGATCCGTACCAGATAGGGTTGATAGAAGAGATAGAGAAGATCCAACGGAGAGCAGCGCGTTTCGTTTCAGGGTCATTTAGTAATCGCGAAAGCGTTACGGAGATGATAGACAAACTCCAGTGGAAGACTCTGCCACAGAGACGCTCAGTAGCTCGGTAGGAGCTTTTGTTGAAGTTTCGAGAACTTACCTTCACCGAGGAGTCAAGCAGTATATTGCTCTCTCCTACGTGTACTCGCGAAGAGACCATGAGAATAAAATCAGAGAGATTAGAGCCCACACAGAACAATACGAGACTGGAATAGAGGGGAGAACCGATAGAGATACTCAAGGTACCACACACCGTCAGGTGGCTTGCGTGGTATGGATGTAGATGTAATTGTAGAAATCTTTCATATTTTGAGAAATAATGCAATTCCATCTTGAGCTAATTGTCATAGTGACCTGGAGTTATACTTTTACGATGAACAGCTTCCATGTGTGTGTGTGTGCGTGTTTTATTATTCGATAAACTATAAATAATTTTATAGATTATTTTGGTTCTGAAATATCAGATCTCTGATTTTCTTTGTCATGTTATATCTCTGTCACCCACTTATGAAATGTGTGCATAAACAAAGCAGTTGTTCTTTATTTTAGGTAATATATCACAGTATAGCACCTTATTCTTTTCTTCTTACATCAGTGTTTGTGTGTGCTGTATGAATGTGTGGTGTTTTCCTTACATGTTTCTGTATATTATAGGAAATGCTGTCTGTAAATGTGTTTCTTTGAGACATCGCCTCGACTCGGTATAATCTTTTATAATAATCGCAATCTGCAATATGATCTATTATCGTCATCCTTCCTAAATTGGCGCTGTTCCCCAATGAGTTGGCTCAATTATACATTCAAAAATGCGTATTTGTTTTTTGTGCTCAAATAGTACTTATCTTGGTTAGGATAGTGTCGATGTTGTAGGCCTAACTCAGAACGTGAACTGTTTGTTACTTTTGATAAACGACATGTATTTTGGCATTGAAATAGTATACTTATGATTCTTAATAATGATTTGCAACCCGTATGACAAACACGTGTGGGTAATAACAGTGTGATAATTTATTTAGACATTGTGATACACGTTGTCAACACTGTACTTTTTACACAACTGGCGTGTTTTTTGCAGACATTCTATATGTGAAAAAAAAACGAAACATCGAAGCATCCAGATGTGGAAAATAATTAGTTTTAGAAGTTCACTATAATGTTTGACTGGCTTTAATATCAGAAGGTATTTGGCATGGTGGTGACACTGCTTTCTCTTGTCGACAAGTGCAACATAAGTTCTAGGGCCTATGTGTGTCTTGTAAAGATGCATGCGTTTCATGTTGTGCTGACAAGATGTGGAGTTGTGGATACGAGGAAGTGTGCTTCCTCAGTGGTTCAATACTCTCGAAATATCGAAGCATATTTTATATCGTAAACTGGATGAAACTGTGTGTTCTACTCTCAGACTAGCTGAGGCGTGTAAAATGCATAGTCATCTGTATATTCTTGCCGCTGCTGTCCTACTTTCGAAGTGTGACAGGAATTTAGATTTGGAAAGTAATTAATTTGTGCGTTAGTTCAGTCTTTGCAAATACGCAAGTGCAGCTTAAGTGACCTTTCGGGAAAATATGGCAAAAAAATTTCATTTCTATATCTCTGAGCAACCTTGGAAGTACTATGAAATAGGGCAAGTTACACATTTTACTTAAATTTTGCATAAATATGTAACTATCTATTATATATAATTAAAACTCTAATTGCACATTCTGCGATATAAGACCTGTATTTTTATATACTTTGTGCCATCACGATTTTAAATTTTTTGTGCTTGACAACTTCGTTTCCTTACCGAAACTTTTCGTCCTACTGAACGATGAAATCAGATACGATACGATTTCAACGGTTAGCGTAAAAACGACTAGAGTTAGAAACAAATATTAAGAGGTTTAAGTCCTAAACTAGCTTGTGTAATGCCTAATTTTCAAGGTATACTAAATAAATTATACCGATCATCACGTCAGTTGCTACGTATAATCTCTGTCTCCGAACATTTATAGCGTGGTCGACGTCCACAGTTCTCACGACCTGGTATTTTTTTTTTATTTTTGCTTTCTGGCTGGCCACCTCAGCCATAAGTTAAGCCTAATGGAGGAAACCTGTGTTCACCACCTGTCTGCGAATCCTGTAAACACTGTTCTCTACAGAATGAGATCTTCACTCAGCAGTGGCATGTGCGCTGATATGAAACTTTCTGACAGATTAAAACTGTGTACCAGACCGAGACTCGAACTCGGGATCTTTGCCATTCACGGGCAAGTGCTCTACCATCTGAGCTATGCAAACACGACTCACGACCTGCCCTCACAACTTCAATCCTGCCAGTACCTCGTCTCATACCTTCCGAACTTCACTGCGAACCTTGCATATTGCGGCGACATGGCTTAGCCACAGCTTCAGGTATGTTTCCAAAATGAGATTTTCACTTTGCAGTGGGCTGTGGGCTGATGTGAAACTGAAGCTTTGAGGACAGGTCGTGAGTGATGCTTGGGTGGCTCAGATGATAGAGCACCTGCCCGCAAAAGACATAAGTCCCGATTTCGAGTCTCAGTGTGGCACACAGTCTTAATCTACCAGGAAGTTTCACTGTACTGTGTGTCTTAGTATTCCAGTTGCTTGTGTATACGTTGAGGCAGAGACAGCGGACCAGCACAGCATTTGCCTAAACGTGCGTGAAGAACCGCCTAAAAATCTCACTGAGGCTGGACAATGCATCAAACCAACATCTGTTAGTCCACCGTATGGCATGCATTCGTGTCTGTTCCAGCTCCCTGCCTTGCGAACTAGCTCGCCACACGTGGAAACTCTATGAGCACATCTGTAGCTGTGCTGACGAGGAGTCCACATTACACTCACGTTAATTTAGTGCAAGTGCACTGTTTCAATCCGGTATTCTTACTCAATGTCTGCTGCTACAGTTCGCTATGATTTCTTTTAGGTCAATGATACAAAAATATTAATTCAGTGTCTATCGCTGTTCTTCTTATGATGCAAACACCACCAAAACTATTTTAATTTACTTTAGTATTTCATTAAATGTGAAATTTAAAAAGTCAACTGCTCTGTGTTGAAAAGATCTGCCTCGGTATTTTTATAGTGAATCTTATACAGATTCGAGGAATCTAGATACTTAAGATGTTCATCCTCTGTTGATGCAAAGTTTTTGACAAGTAGTGTTTATATGGATTTTCTTTTATTTTATATCAAAATGTATTTACCAATTCACATCCTTTCTCTACCTAGCGTTATAGGACTGCTAACTCGACTACGATAATTACATTTCAAGATTTTTTCCTGTTTCCTCTTTTAAAAGGTTGAACCCACACTACTAACCTCATTATCTATGAACCGCTACAGCTTATAAAAGGAAGCATACTAATAGGTATCTGCTTACGTTATTTCATGCCACGCATTATAAATTGCGCCCAACACAAATATTACTCTGTGGAATTCATGATGAGACTGGCAACAGATAATTCACGCATTTAACTGAAAAGTTTTTACTACCATTACGGAGACTAACGTTTTCTCCTTCAAATAAAACAGTTTCAGTTGAAAATTTCAATGTAACGCAACGATTATGTCTTTGATGTATCACCACATTATATTTACAGTGTACTGTGCCTAGTGTATACAAATTTCGATTTATATTATTATTCTACTCACCACTGCTTGCGTAGCTAAAGCTTTCACAATAAGTAACCTCTGCTGCTTTTGCGCTGACGGCATCTTCGTGCAGCCCTTCCACCCACCTGCAGCGGGCCTGAGGGCTTCCGAAATGCTTCAGCACCCACGCAGACACCATCTCTAGCTTCTCCTTCGTGTATGTTTCCTGCAACAGGAAAACACAATTAGATTAATTCAGGATTACTTTCCTCGTCAATGAAACATATACCTATCAAAACAAAGAGTTGCCAGTATTTGTATTCCAAAAGAAAACCGATTTTCCGATCTTCTGTCATTCATATGGTCTATACTTCAGTCCTGCAACAGATGAAGACACTGCAGTCAGTATAGGGTTAACGAGATGCTAGGTCCATTTAAATAGAAACGTATCTCTAGCTGAGTGATCATTGTTGTATACGGTGGTGTGTATGACGAAAGTACAGAGAACGCGAGCTTCAAGGGGTTTGTCCGTGATGATGTTACACAGTTTTAGGAGGTGATGGAAACGGATAAATATATCAATCCGACGCATGGGACTCTCGGCCAGAAACGACCGAGTCTAAATTGGCAAGCGAAAATCGTTCCGATACCTCTGACAGTGGATCACTTCTACTGGAAATCCTTTGTTTTTCATGTTTTGGAATTAGGTAGTTTGAACCAAAACAACAAAAATATCCAGAAAACAAGGGTTCTGAAATGCCTACCTAATGAGCTATGAGTTGTTGTTCGGTAGAAGACATGTATTTCACAGTTGCAAAAGTTAACAACTGCTCATAGCTCTTCATGTATGCACTTCAGAGTCCATATTTAATTAACTATTTTTTATTTTTTATTTATCGAATCTGATTTCTTCCCAAGTACGGACAACGAAGAGCCTGCTGCAGAAAGGCGACTGTCAGAGACACCAGAATAATTTTCGCTTATAACTTTCGACTCGCTCGCTTACTGGACATGGCCTCCTACCTCGCGCTGATACATTTACCCTTTTCTGTCAACCCTGAGAGTTTGTAACATTTTTATGGAATCATCCTGTAGACCGCATATTATTCTCCATTTAAGATATAACCGACAATTACAATTTGTACACTGCTTGGTGAAAATGTTATGTTCTTTGTTTGTTATTCAACACTTCAGCATCTATGTTTATGATTACTAATATATGAAATGTTGAATGACACACAAAGTGCGTTTATTTTTACCCATCTTCTTGCATCTGAAAGTAATCGAAATGGGCAGAACTCACACACTCTTTTATTAAAGGATGTTCATCTACAATGTGTGTATCAACGCGTCACGTAAAACGAGAAAGCCATGACACTTGCGAAAGTTTACGTTGATTACGCATCTCTCATTATCGTTTGACGACTGTTGTGTGTGTATCAACGTACTATATAGAGGAATAAAGACAGGAATTTTTCAGATTGTATCCTGGTGTGTAACATTCCATTCCGTCGTTATGTGCAGGAAATAGCAACATCTAACTCAAGTCAATCTGTTCTAAAAATGCAGCATTTCTGGTTGACACATGAGAACACTCCAATTTGAATTTTACCAGCCAACAGCTAACACAGGTACAATTTGACCTATGTGATAGCCAGCGGGCTTCGTTATTTGGAATAACGTAGAGGTAATTGCAAGAGCTTACAACCAAGACAAATCTCTGAAGACAGTGGACAGAAGCAGGAAACTGCAGCCATTTTAATTTTCATTGGAGAGGGACATGTCCCAGCTAAAAATATCAAGGGCATATTCGTAAGTCTGTGCAACAGGACAGAGTCGGTGACTTTCCTGACGAGTGTTACAAGTACACAGCACATATTGAGAAAATCAAAAGGTAATTTGTTACAAAACTAAGTATCCAAGCTACCAAAATTTTTAATAAGAAAATGTCATATATGCTAGAAATAAATTAAAAATTATTCCTATTCCCCAGTTCGAAGCTAGTATTTCGAAAAACTGACCTTAATTTCAAAGCATTTTCCAGTATGAAAACCTTCCTAAATATTTCCAGATGGGGAACCATCTGATTCACTACCTAGTCAGCTGCCATGTGACTGACAAGATCTGGCCTGTGGATCCTACCTCAAACTATCCACACTACTCTCTGTGGTAGAGAATGAAATGTATAAAAAGATAATTTCAAATTTACTCTTTGTACCACTTCTTTAAACGCAGAATATCATTTCTTTTACAGGCAGAGTGAATGTTACATGGTGACTCATAGATTACATTATGTAGACGGACTGAGTTACTATTTACTGCTAGTCTTATTTAAATTAAGCTTCGCTAGGTTTCTGTTGTGATAAGTACAATTAACGATATATTACAATTTTCCATCAGGTCAGAAATGATGCCATGTACTCTCCATCATTACTCAGTTAACTACTAATCAAAATAACGAAACGGCTAGTGGACAAGTAGTAGCATCTTACAAGTCTTTACAAAGATTTTGTAAGTTCTGTACATGTTTCTTTCAATACACACTGGGATTTTTTTGGTAAGGCTCACTTCCTAGCCTGACTGCCAGGTGTCGGCGCTTCTTCAGGATGAACTCTGAAATAAATTAAATACTTTAGTTTTATTTATTCATAAATTTAAAATCTGGGACTATAGCTGTGATAACATTGTCGGCCAGTCAGTCACTTTCTGTTACTGAATGCGCAACCTGTGCATATATCCACATGATTAGCGACATTCATACACTACCAAGATAAGTCTTACATTCTACCAATTCACGTCTTTCACATATTTATTGTTACATCTATCGTGATTATGCAAATCTGGGTAAGAAAAATAAACTGGATTGACTCAGATTGTTTTTCATTTCGATGCCAATTCCCCTACTATACCCTGAAGCCGTTCAGGATAACTTTTTATATGAATTCTCTCGGAACGTCATCATTTACATTGAAGGTGCTGCTAAGTGTTTTGTGTTGTTATCTTCGACAGTATCCCAATTAACTGAATCAATATGCTACGTAACAGCAATGCTATGACTAAAAATAAAAATAAAATAAGAAAAAAAGAATGACCATGAGGCACAGGTCTTCATAACGCCCTCATAATAAGTAAGAAACGGCAGCGGGCAGCAGCTTTCAACAGCGAGTCATGGTCAATGTTTCGTCTGTGGTCGAAAGTCATCAGCTTCTTATGGACTATGTAATTATCTGGTAATTAAAACATAATTTTGAAATAAAACTGTGGTTTTTAGGCTTTTTACGACTGTAATTAATTATTGCTAATTTGTTTAATAATATGAAGCCAATCAGTCTGCAAGATCCAGGCAATCATAGAGACTGGTATAATGGGTAGTGGGAGCTCCAACGTTATGCTCGTTACCGGGCCCCGTAGCTACTTGGCTGACAATACGGGAAATAAAACCAATGTGCACCCTGTGTGCATACCGCCTGGACTCATTCCAGGTATGGAAACGGTCCTCCCGGATGCCATGAAGAGCACAGGATGCAGCCGACTGCAGGTGGTTGCTCACATCGGTACCAATGATATGTGTCACTTTGGATCAGGAGAAATTCTCTCTGGTTTCGAGCGGCTGTGTGGCGTGGACTGGGCGCTTTTTTAGGCTAGAGGGCCTCGGACAAACACAAGAAGGGCTTCAGTCACAAAGGGTGCAGGCCGAACACAGGAAGAATGTAAATACTGGAACCGTTGGTATAACAGTTGTAAATAGTCGGAGCTGTGTTGGGAAAATACCAGGGCTCCAAGCGCTAATAGAAAGCACTGATGCTCCAATCTTTAAAGGCACAGAAAGTATGCTAAATTCCGATATAAGCTCAGCCGAAATTTTTCCGAAGCAGCTAACGGTGTTCCGAAAGGATGGGCTAAACACGGTTGGCGGTGGCGTGTTCGTTGCTGTTAGAAGTATAGAATTCAGCTGTCTACATTCAAAAACAGCAAGCTATCTAATGGTGTGTGGCCGAGGGTACCTTGCGTACCTCTACCAGTTCTCTTTTCTATTCCAGTCTCGTATTGTTTGTGAAAAGAAGGATTGTCGGTATGCCTCTGTGTGGGCTCTAATTTCTCTGATTTTATCCTCATGGTCTCTTCGCGAGATGTAAGTAGGAGGGAGTAATATACTGCTTGACTCCTCAGTGAAGGTATGTTCTCGATCAGCTACTGAGCGTCTCTCCTGCAGAGTCCTTCACTGGAGTGTATCTATCATCTCCGTAACGCTTTAGAGGTTACTAAGTAATCCTGTAACGAAGGGCGCTGCTCTCCGTTGGCTCTTCTCTATATCTTCTGTCAATCCTATCTGGTACGGATCCCACACTGCTGAGCAGTATTCAAGCAGTCGGCGAACAACCGTACTGAAACCTACTTCCTTTGTTTTCGCATTATATTTCCTTAGGATTCTTCCAATGAATCTCAGTCTGGTGTCTGCTTTACTGACGATCAACTTTATATGATCGTTCCAAATCAAATCACTTCTAATGCGTACTCCCAAATAATTTATGGAATTAACTGCTTCTAGTTGCTGACTTGCTATATTGTAGCTAAATGATAAGTAATCTTTCTTTCTATGTGTTCGCAGCACATTACTCATGTCTACATTGAGATTCAATTGCCATTCCCTGCACCATGCGTCAATTCGCTGCAGATCCTCCTGCATTTCAGTACAATTTTCCATTGTTACAATCTCTCGATATACCGCAGCATCATCCGCAAAAAGCCTCAGTGAACTTCCGATGTTATGTGTATTGTGAATAGCAACGGTCCTACGACACTCCCCTGTGGCACACCTTCGGAAGACTTCGGAAGACTTCTCTCCTTTGAGAATGACATGCTGCGTTCTGTTATCTAGGAACTCTTCAATCCAATCACATAACTGATAGTCCATATGCTCTTACTTTGTTCATTAAACGACTGTGGGGAACTGTATCAAACGCTTTGCGGAAGTGAAGAAATATGGCATCTACCTGGGAACCCGTGTCTATGGCCCTCTGAGTCTCGTGGACGAGTAGCGCGAGATGGTTTCACACGATCGTCTTTTTCGAACCCCTGCTGATTCCTACAGAGTAGATGTCTAGTCTCCAGAAAAGTCATTATACTTGAATATAATACGTGTTCCAGAATTCTACAACTGATCGACGTTAGAGATATAGGTCTATAGTTCTGCAAATCTGTTCGACGTCCCGTCTTGAAAACGGGGATGACCTGTGCCCTTTTCCAATACTTTGGAACTCTACGCTCTTCTAGAGACATACGATACACCGCTGCAAGAAGGGGGGCAAGTTCCTTCGAGTACTCTGTGTAAAATCGAACTGGTATTCCATCAGGTCCAGCGGCCTTTCCTCTTTCGAGAGATTTTAATTGTTTCTCTATCACTCTGTCGTCTATTTCGATATCTACCATTTTGTCATCTGCGCGACCATCTCGAGATGGAACTAAAGTGCAGTCTTCCTCTGTGAAACAGCTTTGGAAAAAGACATTTAGTATATCGGCCTTTATTCTGTCATCCTGTGTTTCAGTACCATTTTGGTCACAGAGCGTGTGGACATTTTGTTTAGATCCACCTACCGCTTTGACATATGACCAAATCTTCTTAGGATTTTCTGCCAAGTCAGTACATAGAACATTACTTTCGAATTCATTGAAAGCCTCTCGCATAGCCCTCCTCACACTACATTTCGCTTCGTGTAATTTTTGTTTGTCTGCAAGGCTTTGGCTATGTTTATGTTTGCTGTTAAGTTCCCTTTGCTTCCGTAGCAGTTTTCTAACTGGGTTCTTGTACCACGGTGGCTCTTTTCCATCTATTACGATCTTGCTTAGCACATACCCATCTAACGCATATTGTACGATGGTTTTGAACTTTGTCCGCTAATCTTCAACACTATCTGTACTTGAGACAAAACTTATGTGTTGAGCCGTCAGGTACTATGAAATGTGATTTTTGTCACTTTTGCTAAACAGAAAAGTCTTCCAACCTTTTTTTAATATATCTATTTATAGCTGAAATTATCGATGGTGTAACCGCTTGATGATCGCTGATTCTCTTTCTGCGTTAACTGTTGCAAATAGTTCCGGTCTGTTTGTCAACAAAAGGTCTAAAATATTATCCCCACGAGTCAGTTCTCTGTTTAACTGCTCAAGGTAGTTTTCAGATAAAGCACTTAAAAAAATTCACTGGATTCTTTGTCCCTGCCACCCTTTATGAATATTTTCCAAATTTCGAGTGGATTTCCCCACCATGTTATAGAGAAGGGTGGAGATTTTAATTTTCCGGATATTGACTGGGAGTCTCAAACGTTCATAACGGGTGGCAGGAACAAAGAATCCAGTGAACTTTTTTTAAGTGCTTTACCTGAAAACTACCTTAACTACTTAACTTGTTGCGAAACTGAAGCAGATACTTCCTGTGAGTTACTATGGGCAGAGGTCATTGTTGGCAACCGGACAAAAATAATAATAGGATCCTTTACCTACCTACCAATTTAGACGATACCGTTTCTGAAAGGTTCAAAGAAAACTAGAGTTTAATATCAAACATGTACCCGACTCATACGCTAACAGTTGTAGGTGACTAATTTACCCTCGATATATTGGCGAAATTCCGAAGGTGTGCATAAAATACCATCCAAAATTGTGCTAAACGCATTTTCTGAAAATTATTTCGAGGATTTAGTTCATGAGCCCAAGCGAATAGTACAGGGTTGTGAAAACATACTTAATCTGTTAGCACCAAATATTTCTGAGTTAATAACGAGCATCAAACCGGATACAGGGATTAGTGAACACAGGGCTGCCGTAGCGACATTGAGTTACTACACACAGCCTTCCGAAATGCCTTCACAAAAGAAGACGCAGTAAATATTCCAGAATTCGAATCGAGAACAGCTGCCAACATGATAACGTAGAAGTAAATATCCTCGGAGTAGTGAATTACCTCAAATCACTTAATAAAAGCAAGAATATTGGTCCAGAGTGTATAATAATTAGATTCCTTTCGGAATATGCTGATGCATTAGCTCCATACTTAACAGTCATATACAACCATTCGCTCGACGAAAGACTGGAAAGTTCAGAACACACATATATTCAAGAAAGGTAGTAGGAGGAATCCACTAAAGTACAGGCCTATATCGTTAACGTCGATATGCAGCGGGATTTTGGAACATATAGTGTGTTCAAACATTATGAATTACCTCGAAGAAAACTGTCTATTGACGCACAGACAACATGGGTTTAGAAAACATCGTTCCTGTGAAACCCAACTAGCTCTTTATTCACATGAAGTGTTGAGTGCTATTGAGAAGGGATTTCAGATCGATTCCGTATTTCTGGGTTTCCCGAAGGCTTTTGACACTGTACCACCCAAACGGCTTGTAGCGAAATTGCGTGCTTATGGAATATCGTCTGTTATGTGACTGGATTTGCGATTTCCTGCCGGAGAGGTCACAGTTCGTAGTAACTGACAGAAATTCACCGAGTAAAATAGAGGTGATTTCTGGCGATCCCCAAGGTAGTGTTACAGGCCCTTTGCTGTTCCTTATCTATATAAACGATTTGGGAGACAATCTGAGGAGCCTTCTTAGGTTGTTTACATATGACGGCTAATAAAATCGACAGAAGTTCAAAACAAATTGCAAAACATTTTTTGAAAAGATATCTGACTGGTGCACAAATTGGTAATTGTCCCTAAACATCGAAAAGTGTAAGGTCATCCATATGAATGTTAAAAGGAATTCGTTAAACTTCGTTTACAAGATAAATACGTCTAATTTAAAAGCCGCAAATTAAACTAAATGCGTCGGTATTTCAAGTACGAACAACTAAAATTGGAAGGAACACACAGAAAAAGTTGTAGGGAAGGCTTACTAAAGACTACGTTTTATTGGCAGGACACCTGGAAAACGTAACAGATCTGCTAAGGAGACTGTCTACACTACTTTCGTCTGTCCTCTTTTAGAATACTACGGGGTGTGGGGTCCTTACCCTATAGGACTGACGGAGTACATCGAAACGTTCAAAGAAGGGCAGCACGTTTTGTATTATGGCGAAATATGGGAGAGAGTGTCACAGGAATGATACGGGATTTTGCCTTGACATCACTAAAAGAAAGGCGTTTTCCGTTGCGGCGGAAACTCCTCACGAAATTCCAATCACCAACTTTCTCATTCAAATACGAAAATATTTTGTTGACACCGACCTACTTAGGGAGAAACGATCGCCATGATAAAATCTCGGAAATCAGAGCTCGTACGGAAGGATATAGGTGTTCTTTCTTTCCCCGCGCTATACGATATTGGAATAATAGAAAATTGTGAAGGTGGTTCGCTGAAACATCTGCCAGACACTTAAATGTGATTTTCGGAATATCGATGTAGATGTTGATATAGGATAATGGTGTGAATGGGAAGTAAAATATTAAATGGTTATTATTATGCCTATTGACGAAGTACACAAAAGCGTGAGAACTGTGATTGTACGGAAAAAAGTAACTTATAGTCTCACAGATATTTTGTAATGTACAACAATCCTGGTTAAGAAATTGGGAAAACAAGAAATATATTTCGAAAATTCTGTTATTTAACCATACGATAGAGACGTGGATACTGTAACACCAACAGAACGGAGGGCTGGCGGATGCATTACATTGTTTGAAGTGTGTGAGCGCTCATATGTACGGAGTTTATATAGCTTGAAACGTAAATGAGGAAATGAAAACAGACGGACCAAAGTGCGTGGTAGAATGTGTATCACAATAATAGCTTCAAAGTATATCATCACACTTGAGATCCATGTAAACCACTTCAGAGTTGCATTAGTTAAACGCTAGTGATGATCCAGAATTGCAGCCTATTCCACAATTAAAATGTCATGGATATAAGGGGGAACATGACACAGGAAAATTAGTTAAAAGATCTTGGTTGCATGCTGATAACCTCGTTGTTGTGCGTCCTAAAACACTAATCATCATAATCATCATCACCATCATCATCATCATCATCTTAATACAAACTGACCTTCTCTCTCTTTCTTTCTAATCATTAATCCGGACTTGCGGGGTCTGCCGTTTTGCTACTTCTCCTCCATTTCTCCCCGTCGCTGAGATCCTCTGGTCTTAAGTCAACAACGTGCATGTCTCCCCTGACGTTGTCAGTCCATCTCTTTGCCGGTCTTCCTCGTAGTCTTGTTCCTCCTGGGTTGATGTGGAGCGCTGTTTTTGCGACTGAGTTGTCTTGCTTCCTCATGACACAAGCTAACCTACTGCACCAGGAAACAAATATCACCTTTGTTTACAGAAAGTACTGGGACTAAAGAAGTTTAGAATAAATTTTAGCAATGACACCGATGCAACACTATGTTATGAAACCAAGAACAGGAACAATATAAAGCATTAATTTCTTGTACACTTCCTTCAATGCATTCTCCCAAAATGCAAAAATAGCATACAAAGAACACATATTGAACAAGTACAGTTTATGAGAATACAACCCTTGCACCAGCACTTTGGCCCAGGTATGTATAGCTATGTAATGAACAAGATGTGTAAGAGAAGTAATGAGAGTGATTTTTTTCTATCATACTTTTAATTCTTTTCAAACAAGAATATTGTCCACTCCAAAGTAGTTCCCTTCAGGAGGTGTACTCCGGTGGAGTCGACTGCAGTACTGGTATCAGACATGAAGGACTTTAGTTGGTAGATTTAACATGACTGTCACACTCTTTTGAATGTTCTTCATTGTCCTAAAATGAAGTCATTTCATACATTTCTCACTTTCGAGAAAAACAAAAGTGTCGGAGACTCAAATCAGGTGAATCGTGGTGCTATGGAACAACAGAAATCCGTATAAGGTCAAAAACTTCGTGATGGATGTGACCACTTGAAGTGGAGTGTTGTCACAATGCAGCATCCACCTGCCTGTAATGTCCGGCCTCAGTCGAGTCACGCTTTTCCTGGCTTTTAAAGAACATCTCTAAAAAGCTCTTGCTTGACGGTTTTGTCGTGGAGAAAGAATCTCACAAGAGCCCACACACGTTCGATATTCTGGTCGGATTTTGAAGTTGAAGTCACTCTCTGAGCACAGTTCTGCTTCAACGTTTTGTCGGCCTTCCTAAATCTATTTGCGTCAGTGAAAAACATGCGCTCTCGATAGAAATGTTTCCTAAGGACCGGTTTCTAGTGATCTAATGTCACACACGCTGATTCCATTATTCAACATCAAACTTGGTGGCATAACTTTGCTATAAATTCCGCTGTTCCATTTTCGTAACAGACAATAAAAACGCCACATCACTGATGCGTTCTCAGAAGTCCTATAATGGGTGTATGGAGGTGAAACTCAGAGTGAGTATCGGGAAGGGATGAAAGCACTGGCCTGAACAAGAAGAACAACACAGCAGTACCAGATAGCTCGCATTGTTGCCTGTCTCGATACTTTTCTCACACGCCTCGTGCATTTCACATATTCTCTTCTGCTCTCTCTGTTTTTGCACCTCTGTCTGTCTATCTCGTCTTGCCGCCTCTCATGGACAGAGCGAGCGTTGTACTTGCTTAACGCTGCGTGCAATACGTTACACATGCTCTACGAATCTGAAGAAGTACTATTAAATATCAATCGATGTTTTTCATACTTAGTGTACCAACTTCTATGTATCGCGCAACCATACTGTTACAAGTTTATATCAAAAACTTCCATACCCTCGGAGATGTAAATTTTTACATAATACATACAATATTTGTGCTGGCATTGAGAAACCCTATTACGGTTGAAATGGCACTAAGCACTATCGGACTTAACATCTGAGGTCATCAGTCCCCTAGACATATCTTAGTTAGGTTTAAGTAGTTCTAAGGACATCACACACATTCACGCCCGAGGCAGGATTCGAACCTGCGACCGTAGCGGCCGCGTGGCTCCGCACTGATGCGCCTATAACCGGTCGACCACAGCGACCAGTCCGGTATTAGGAACTGTATGTATTCATCTGTAGAATCAATCCAAACTTCAACGAAGAGTATGGGTTCGTATGACCTAATTTTATCAAATTTCTCTAGTTTCATTACCACAGATTTCTGATGTAATTACAAATACGTTGGAAAATTATTATTTCATTTTATTTTGGTTGTGTGAGTGCTTTGGCGAGACAGAGACTAAATGAAAGACATACGTAGAGTGATAATGTGACGTTTTACTACAAGTATGTAAATGCATGCGTGAGGAAGTTGCTGCGCAGTAGGGCAATTTGTGACGATGTCCAAGTGAGCTTGATTTTGTAATAAGCAGCCAGGAATGGCATGGAGTATTAAATTTATTAGTAATGTGTTTTGTGGAAAGGAATCGCATTTTGTTTTCACCAAATTTTATTTAGTTTTAGAATTACGGCATTTCTTGTCTAAATTGCTTGTGCTAATCTGACTAGCTGACATTAGAAGTACCTCGAGTATAGAAGTGCTGGGGATGATCTGATTGGCTTCTTAACATACTATCCGAAAGGAGTTTAGCATTTCCCGTGCGTCTGAGTAGGGTGGTAAAGATCCTGTGTGTATGTTTGCTGATGAAATTATTGCGATGATAATACTAATTAGATCTGCGGTTCGTGACCGAACATAGGATTTCCCCACGTGCAGTGTGTACTGGAGCAATTACATAGTTGGGAGTTAACTCTGAGCCTTTCTTAATTGTATGTGGTCAGGCTGCGTGTTCATTGGCATACCCTGATGATTCGTTGCAAAAGTCAGGGTTGAAGGCGGATTAGGTGGCTCACCAGGTCAGGAGGACACAATAGGTGATGTGAGACTATTTCATGGGAGAATTTGTTGGAAGTCTGTTAAATGGAAGCTATTCATATGCCCCACGTAATTAATTGACTGTGTTTTGTGGGGGATGATGGTGAGGTTGCGGCCCTCCCCGTAACAGCGAAAGACTCTGTGGAACTATTTATCAATAATGTTTTTACAGCGTACATTCTTTTATGCCTTTTAGGATTGCCGAGTAGTCAGCTGAGCCAGAGTAGACTCTGAGGGTGTCAGCAGATTTTGCTAGCCAATGCCTAAAGAGGCTGAGTTTTTGTGTGCTCATTTGTAATTTCAAGTAGTTAATGTTGGGGTCAAAAGTGGTGATGACGATCTTTTTTTTATTTTTTTATGAATGAGGTTCTGTGTACATAAATGTTTGGAGGACACTCGTGACAAATCAAAGATGGATGCAGTAAAGTAGAAGTGTGCAGAAAATGAGCATGTTGTGTCATTACGTTTCTGTTACATGCTGTACCTGCAAATTCCTGAGCTTGCAGTGCAGGAAGCATTTCATTTGCATCGACTTAACGTTAATGCATGCTGTGATACATAACTAAAAAACATCAGATCCAAGCTATATCTGTATCATGAACGTACAGCTGACAAAGGACCTAACGAAATGTGTTCGTTTGTGGATGATTGCATCAGGTCACTGATTAATAAATGTGTTTGTGAATAGCACGTGTTTTCTGACGTGTCACCAGCACAAAACAAGAACAACTTAGTGGTTAAGCTAATGATTTGAAATTCCGGCAGATTCAAAGGTGTTCCAGCGTTTTCCTGTGCGTGGTCATGTAGTTTTGGCATGTGATCGTAAACCTGCTTGCGTAATATGGGTGATGGGAAAAAGACATAATATACTCATTATAGGGGTATTTCGGAAACATGGTCACTTGGTCCAAAAATAAAAATATTCACGTATAGCTTCTTAACACAGAAGCGATTTTGGTTTACAACAACTCGAGGCCCAAATCTTATGAGCGATACTGTTTGTCTGATGGCAGTTATGGGAGCTGTATGGACCAGAACAGTACAATTTAATTCACAGTGCTCTCATTTATGAACGTCCATTACATTTTATAGGGGAAATTGGGTGTTAGTATCATATTGATGGTCTCAAAAAATTTCTTTGCTACTCTCGTTATAGACACAACCAAAATTGCCCTCATAAATGGCACATAACAACATAGTTGCAATAAATGTCGAAAAGCTGAAAGACATAGGACAACCAATTCTGTATACTCCTGAAGGATACAAAGTCTTTTATCTGGAACTCGCTCAGTGGCCTCTGTGGACATTCCTGGACATGATTGATAGAAAAATCTGTCCTTAACAACAAGCTTTGCATAGATTTTTGCCAAAGTTCTTTTTAAAAAATAAACAATTGGCGTGAAACTATCCTAGAAGTAGTATTGTATATTAAATTTATATAATAAACTAATATTTTGTAACAGAAACAAACTATCGTATTAAAATGTTAGTATAAAATGTTTAACCTTCAATGTCACATAAGTTCATAAATTAAAAGAAAATGATACATGCAACGTTGTACATTTTAGTTCATTATTTTATTGTTAAAAATTACCTAACAGATACAGCTGATTTTAAATGAATGTAGCAATCCTACATTTCATCATGTAGCTAGTATACAGTTTCTTCTTTTGAAAAATTTGCATTTTTGGACTAATGGTATTTTCGGAATTACTGATTCAAATTTACTTTTCGTTTCGGCAACTGAGAGCACCGCACCGCTGTAAACATTAAATGCAAGTATCTCAATTAATTTTTCACAATGAGAGTGGATGTTGTATTACCGAGTGATTAGACTTTGGTTACTGACACAGAAATGGTAATGCTTTCTCTTTTTTCTTTTTACTTCCGAGTGGAACCAACAGTACACGTGGAGTGACGTGTGTAATGGTGATTTGTGACCCTTAAAGGGAAGACTGCTAACGAATCGCTAAAAGTTGCATTAAATGCGTAATAATCTTAAAATTCAGAGAGATAGTAACTGAACTAGTTCACGATTTTTTTACTGTGAATAGAGAGCAGCTACTGCCTCATGTAACTATGTTACTGTATTCTACTTAAAATGTACACCTAGGACAGCGGTTAATGAAAGCATAAATAACCTACATCCTGAATCGTGATATATACAGTCAGTCCATTGCGCGAATAGTTTGCTGCTTTGTCTTGCGCTACGGCTTATCCCTCTTTGCAGATATTCTGAGCTGTGTATCTTGCTGAGTGTCTTATACTAAGTACAAGGTTTAGAGTGGATATTTAAAGTAAATACTCGCTAGTCATATGGCCTTTGCGGTTCGGTAACTAATTTACGTTAGTGGCAGTCCATCTGGACATGAGAGGGGTTGTCGCTTTTGTCCACGGTATAGAAGGTGCAGCGAAACTTAGCACCTACCCAAAATCGGTCTCTTTTCAGAAACAGGGTACAAACCTAATGGTTCAGTACTTTTAGTGTGTGAATATTATAGATGTCTGTTATGAGCACATATCATAGCAGTAAGGAATAGTGCAGGTGTCCGTAGACAATGTGGTCCAGGATGTACTGTTGACTGTACATAGTGAAGTCGGTACTTTCTGAGGGTGTTAGGTGATAGAAGAAACAATTTATCTGAAAATGATACAGGAGAAGGAGTGGATCTATTCACAGTGGGACCTTCGATATAATTAAATAAAAGAAAAGAATATTGGTTTGATTAGTTATAGTACTTCAAATCACTTTAGGATAAATGAGACATAGTCGAGTATAGATAAGGCGTAACGAGGATGCAGCCTGATTGTACTTCATGCTCTGCCTCTGCTGTCTTCACTGCGGCTACCAACGGCGAGCTGTTTGTAGCCACCTCGACAGGTTGCGGAGAATGCGCTTCAGGATGTGACTGACCAGATTAGTAGCAACCATGTTAAAGTTAATTCCGAGATTAATAAGTTAAGTACTAGTGTATAAGACTGAATAACTAAGGCACACAGATAAGTAGTAGACAATGTGAAAAAAGCTAACCTTTTACTATCTGAAGGCAGTTTTAACCAGAGTAAAATCAGCACTAACTGAAAACCTGATGGTGGTAATAAGAGTTGTGAGTCTTCCACTCCATGCAGTAGTACAGATAGTGTGCTGATAGTGGATCAAAGGAAATCTGAGAAGGATCATCGGGATTTTCACGCACCTCTATTAAAAGTAAGTCTTATGTGTAGAGAGTATGTTCGTGTAGTGGAACTAAAACTGGTAATGAGAGACAGTAGTAACCATTTCCTTCCATTCCACCGTATTGATTGAGTGAATCTATTAATTTTTCTTGAATCGTTTACAGGTGTTCTTCCAGAGTCATGGGGTAATAATAGAAGTGTGATAATAAATTTTAATGTATTTTCAAATGTTCATCAATTTATTAAAGCTTTTAAAGTAATGTATTCGTCATAGAGTATCAAACACAAACTAAGACTAGAGTAGTTTGGCCCACATAAATACAACGAGAGCTGGGGAGGAAAGCGCAATTTTATGAACTACCGTTCAAATGAAGTAAACGAGTTGCATCTCGTCGAAGAACTTGTTACTCAACTACCAGATGGTGTTTGAGAATGAGTGGTAAAGGAGTGAGGGACCGAGGTCCAACGCCTCTTGTAAATATTAGATCAGTTACATCGTTTGAACTGATGTAAACAGGAAACGGTACAGGGGAACTTAACTGGGTGTCTGTAAAGTATATATTTCAGTCTGGTTGGTTTCATGACCGGCCACTGCCAGGTTATACTCGCTGTGGAATTGCGGAAATACGTGACTTTTCTATTTAACAGGCGAAATTACCAGTTTAAAGTTCTACCATTTGGATTAAATTGTGTGTATCAGAGTTCTTTCAAGTATTAGACCTTTCCTTAGGAGATTAATTATTAAGTAAAGTATTTCTATATGTTGATGATGCAGTGTCTAGAACATGGAAGAAACACACAGAAATGTTGTTTAAAAGTTGAAGATATTAGGGAATTTTTTGGGAAACATTGTAAGTCAGTAAATTGTTGGCAATTAAATGTTGTCCTTTCCCTAAAAGAAGGTAACAGCTGACGGCTTTTCTAGGTTTTACAGAAGGAATATTCCTCGTAATATTATGAATTGTGTGCACCTTAATATGTTGTTATAAATGACTACACCTTGTAGAGGGGATGAGACTTGTCAACAATTGGCTGATGCTTTCGTACGAGAACTTAGTGATCCTAAATTTGTAGGGCATCCAGGTATGACCAAAGAGTTTTGTGTGGTTGCTGATGCGTAAGGATTTGGTTTGGGTTGTCAGGCAATCAAGAAAACGGTAACTGAATGAAGAACAGTGACATTAGCATTTGCCAGCCGTATGTTAATCAGCTGTGAGTGGAGTTACTCAGTTACTGAAAAGGATCCTTTAGCAGTAACAACGTCTGTAAAAAAGCTTAGGTATATGTCCTATGTGAGAAAGATTGGATTTCATACTGTACAAAGACCATTAATATTTTTAAGGAGAACAAAGCTTTTGCACAGTCGTTTGATGCGATGGATTTGTTTTCCATCAGGAGTATAAGTTAGAAATACGAAATTTTACGCCTGTCTGTGGAATGGAAAGCGAATGGAGCGGTGAACTGGGGAAGGAGTTCACTTTCCAAAGTTCGTCATTTAGAATATGAGCAAGAGTTAGAGACAGTGCAAAAAAAGTCTTAGTAGAGAACAAAAGAAGGATAAGTATCTTAGAAAATTCAAGGAAGATTGAAAAGGAGGGAAACCAATGAAGGGGAAGTGGATTTTCTCTAATGAGGTTTTATTCGTTAGCAACTTACCACAACCTTTTAGAGGAAGAGTCGCAGTACCAACTTAATTTGTAACAGAGTTTATGGGTATTTTGGTACAAACAAGTGTATAGCACCCTTACATAAGTATTATTTTGCATGAAAAGGTTAAGAGTAGGATAGCTAGGAAGGAGTAGAGAACTTGTGAGGTGTGGCAGTAAACGAAGATTAAGAATCAGAAAGATACAGTGCAGCCTGTTGCAGTAGTACCCAAGGGTTTGTGTGAGATATTTCAGCAGTTGATATTCTAGGACTATTGTCAAGATAGGTTGGTGGAGAGATTTTTGCTGTGCATGTATTGGAGGTTTAGTCCAATTTTGTAAAATTGTGTCAAGTGGAGGTGGCGACCAGTAATACAGCTATGCATATCCTGGAGAGTCGTATTTCCCTATCGTAGGGACACCATCGCGACTATTGTCACACAATGAAGTGCAATTTGTGTCTTATGAATTTCAAGATATCTTGAAACAGAACAAAGTACAAGAGTTGTTAATAGCCAAACGTCACCCAAATCGAATCCTTGAGCGAGCATTATCCGCTTAATTGGCAGGCCTGTACATAGTTGTTGTGCGAAGAGGCATTTGACTTGGCCTAAATGTATTCGAGAATTTGAGAGGGTACTGAAAGATAAACTCCCTGCTACTATTGTAATGGTGCCTAGAGAGATAACAGAAGGCAAGGTACAAGTGTATCGTCTTTTTGACAAGATTAGGTATCCACCTGTAATACCTAGCTTTCGATATAAAGTAATTAAGTGTGTAGATATCAATTTAAAGAAGAGTGCTGAAATCAGACAAAGAAGATTTGGAAGACAAGGGAAAGTAAACGCTTACGGGGTAGGAGATTTAGTGCTATGAAAAAGATGTTATAAAAGCAACAAATTAAATAACAATATGAAAAAGTGTTTCTACCTGTTTGAATGACCATTTATTGTTAAAAGTATTCCTCATGCTACGGCAGTAGTGATGAAAGAAGTTAATAATGATAAGGAAGTAGGGAAACGTAATACTCACCATATTGAGAAGTACTTGGTGCCTAATGTTGCTGAATGTAATTGTGAACACAATTTTGTGAGAAAGACGGTGTAGTGAAGGACTTGTACCTTACATTGTGGTAAGAATCTACTTATTAATGTGGGTGGAGTAGAAAGTTTATCAACAAAACTGAATTTATACTGCTGAATCAAGTAGCGAAGAACATAATTCTAACAGCGGTAAGATTATTACGAAATGATGAGAACATCTAACCTGTAGATGTATATATTAAGAAGTGGGAATAAACGAAAACTAAAGAAAGAAAAGAAGAAAAATACAAAAAAAAAAATCAGTCAGAAGGCAGACAGCCTCAGGGTTATCAGCAGTATTAAGAAAGAGTGAAGTTTGTGGGAAATGTAAACTAGTGGTTATGGAAGAGTACAGCGTGTTGTTCGATACGTTGTAAAATTATTGTAGCTAGAGGACTGGGAGTTTGGACGGGCCTCACGACACTTTTGGCAGGGCAGTTTTTGCTCGGGCGACAAGGAATTTCGTCATGTCGGCAACCGTAGTTGCTATGAGTCGCTGCTCAACCCCACTGCCAAGCAAATGCAAATTTTATGGTGTTGTACGAATGTAGTGCTGTTCCTTTAGTCGAGTAAATGGTTCTACGTCTGTTTGGATGGTAATAAGGGCTGCCTTCAAATCCGAGATCCCGAGGCGGAAATTAGAGCACAAGCAAAGGAAGAAGGTCTATGCTAGGCGCATGTATAGCTACAGCTGTTTGATGTTCCTAAATTAAAGAAAAGTAATTAAAACGGTACCAAAGAAAATAATTGTAGCGCCAGAGACAGACATACAAAAGTGTTTTGTAACTAGCCTCTGGCGCTGTGAATTAATACCTCGAGGTTAAGAACGACATTGGTGAAGTTTCTAAGAATGTGGTTTTTGAAGATATATTTCGGATGATAATATTGGCAAAAATTGCGGTTCTTGACCGATGTTAGCGTTTCCCGAAACGCAGTGTATGCTGGCGAGATAACGTAGTAAGGAATTTGCACGTAAAAGTCCTTGGCTCCCAGGTTTAAACAACTGTATGAGGGCAGGTTATCCGTTTATCCATTCACTGGTTTACTGTTTAGAGAAACAGATTGATTGCCAATTCGTTACTAAACTCAAGATTGTAGGCGGATTAGATGACTGGTCTAGTGGGAACACAAAAGGTGATCCACGACTGTTTTATGGATGGAATTGTTGGAAGTTTCTTATGTGGAAGCTATCGAAATGCTGTACAGAATTAATTGAAGGCTCTTTTTCTTGGGGGGGAGGTAGGGGTGTCAGCCCTAATTAGTTTTAGAAGACGAAAGGACAGTGATTGATGATACCTCGACTAAGAGGTGTTTTATTTTTTTAAATGGGAGTCTGTATGGAGAAGTAAGAGTACACTCGTCAGAATCCTTCGTCAAGCAACACGCAGTTTCCTCGCATTAGATTAGTAAAGCTATGGCTATTTATTGAAAATAAAACAAACCCATGTTCTAAACTAGAAATTTGGAAATTTAGATCCGTACCTACTCACACCTTAACCCTAGAATGAACCCATTAAAGACTGGAACCTCACAATATGCCAATGTAGTATTATTGTGAAATGTTACTATGTAGCTAAGGAAGAAAGAGTTATTACAAAATATAGCTAAGATTCTTTCTGTAACAACACAAAACAGAGGTTTTTTTAATTTTTCTCTAAATCTAGATAGTAACAATCACCCGCGACTAATTATATTCATGAACGTCAGCAAGGTGATAGTTATTTGGTACTGTCGTTCAGAATAGAGTTTTAAAAGATTATTTTATCGTAGACTACAGAGACACCAACTATCAATAATGAAAGTAGATGCCTTAGATATCATAAATAATCTGAAGGAATAACCAGAAGAAAGTAGTATTAATATTTTTGAAAGAAACGAACAACAGGAAATATACATTTTCGGTTATTTTAGATGTGTGAGGAGAAATACCGTAGCAGTAATCACTGAGCTTGTCGCTGGTATTCTTGGATACAAGGAACATCTCTGCTCTAAGATTGTGTATTTATTTCATTCAAAGAAATAAATTGAAGTTAAACACAGAAAAATATTAAAGATATTCTTGTGAGAGGAGGGGTAACCAACAACTTCCAGGTTATTATTCCTGCGTACGACTCATAAGGCAGCGAAAGTAGTTGTTCCATTTAATTATCAATAAAATTCCAGCTGTAGCAACCACTACTGTAGTGTGTTCACGAAAGCTCTGATTGTTTATCGAAATAAAGTACCAGAATAATTAAGCGGAAAGTTACGTTAACACATTAGTGGATGAAAATATTTATTTTTCAAAATGGCTCTGAGCACTATGGGACTCAACTGCTGTGGTCATTAGTCCCCTAGAACTTAGAACTACTTAAACCTAACAAACCTAAGGACATCACACACATCCATGCCCGAGGCAGGATTCGAACCTGCGACCATAGCAAAATATTTATTTTTCTGTAGTATTCGACACCTGCTGGATACGGAGATCCTATTGCCCTTTTATGAGCGGATAAAACAAATGTACTTTTGGTTTCAATACCTGAGGACACTGCAGCGCTATCAGCGTAAAACCCATGTATCTAAAATAATTTTAAACTATTAAAAGTGGTTGTTGAAGTATCCTCGAGTGATTAGATTATGGCATTAACTGAGAAATAGTATTTCTCTTTTTTTTTTTTTTTTTTTTTTTTTACTTCCGGGTGGAAAGAAGAGCACACATGATGTGAAGTGCGTATTGGAATGGTTCATAAAAGAAAGACGGCTAATGAGTCGTTATATTTATACTATATTTGTAGTAATCATGAAGTTCAGAGAGATGATAAATAAACTGTATATAGATAGTCCACTACAGGAATATTCTGTCAGTGTGTTTTGAGCTCGTGCTAATCTCTGTTTCGTGGTATTCCGCGTTGTGTGTGCTGCTGAGTGTGATAGACTACTGAGAAACAATTATCTGGGGCTAAAAGAATAGCTGTGGTAAAGCTCTCGTGCTCTACTATATAAAAAAGCTTTGAGTGATCGTTAGGAGTAAACACTCTATAATCACACGGCCACTGGTGTTCGGAAACGCATTTACTTTAGTGGACCAAAAGGGCGTTTGTTACCTTTGCCTACGGTCTAACAGATTTACGGAGACGTAATAGCCATCTAACAGGGTATTTCTTTTTCGAAGCAGTTTCCAAAATGATCGATCAATAACGATAGTGAGAGGATAGTAATGTTGCCCACTATCACATCAAATTACCCTGGTAAAGCCCAGGAGGAAGGGGTGGTTTTATCGACGCCTTTATCACACACCCTGAGGCCATTTTGTGTCGATTCTCAGCGTAGGGACATCTGAAATGTTTTCCCGGCCACACGCAAGGAAACCGCGTGATTGCAGTTTTGCTTGTCGTGGTTATGTCGTCCATCGCAGACGCATCGATAGACGGGGTGAAATTTGGGTAAGAGGGGGTGAGTCACCCTCCCCATCGTGTGGAGCGTCCACGGTGGCACGGGGCAGAACTGTGGTGACTCTTTGGTGCTAACGTGACGTCATTAATTCAAGTGACAGCTCACTGGAACGTCTGAGTTGCGGCCTTCTTTCAGCGCTTGTTAACACTTTGCTGTTTCAAAATGGTTCAAATACCTCTAAGCCCTATGCGACTTAACATCTGAGATCATCAGTGCCCTAGACTTAAAACTACTTAAACCTAACTAACCTAAGGAAAACACACACATCCATGCCCGAGGGAGGATTCGAACCTGCGACCGCAGAAGCAGTGCGGCTGCAGACTGAAGCACCTACAACCGCTCGGCCATAGCGGCTGACTGACAAACTTAGTTGCGGTAAAGTTTTACTAAAGAATAATGGTTCTGCAATAAATCTGATATTAGTCGAATAATCATATATCGAAAATAATTCAAATCATTGTCTTAACCCTCGCAATACCAAGGATAGATAGGGGCGGGGCACCTTATGTCCACCATTTGGAAATGTTGTTATCTAGTCATTTACACTAAATTGTAAAATTTTGAAAAAATGTTTAACGTTTTTAACGAATTATTCTTCCAGATCCCATATTTTAATTCTTCAGTTAAAGTTAACAGAAAAATGAAAGCCGAAAGTGTACAAGTTACTTCCCTGATGAGTGTTGTACTCAGTTATCCGTGTTTCAGGACTTCACTTACTCATCAACATCTCTTTAACTAGTAAGTTGTCAGTAAAATTCAAATTTGCGTTTCTTAAATATCTTTTTCTGTGGACGTAAAGTACTCCGACGCCCCTTTGGTATTACACATTACTCTAGGTGTGTTGTTATTTTTAAGAGTATGCTAAGAGACATTCTCAGGTTGCGGTCTCTACTTACGTAACATTATGTCTTCAAACACTATGCTGTTGATATAGGACAAAAATAAATAACGAATTTTATATTTTTTTCATTGTGTTTTAGGATGGGCATTAAGTACACAGCACGCCCACCCTTGATAATGTTCGCTATCAATATGCATTGGTATTAATAAAGCTAAGTTTCTCAATACATAAATATTGTAATTTGGTCTGTAGCCAGTTGAGAGCGAGCGTTGTGATCATGTAATTTTTTTCATTTCATTACCAAAGATATGTTTGTACGTTGTTAGAAATGCAGAAGTGAGTTCATTGTGTTGATCAGGCAGAGAAACCGGCAAAAGAGGTTTATTTAATCTATTGCAGAGTGAGACTCTATAAATATCGTCAGAGAACCCAGATGTGAATACATGTTTTCGTTATCAGTTAGTATGAGAGGAGCATAGCAAGTTCATTGTCAAATGCTACCCTACACCATAGGTTTATACAGACACGACAGAGACACAAATAGAAAAGATATTACATCAGCTTGTCATTGAACCTACTGTTAGTTCTTACAATAATCCGTTGTCTGATGTCCCAAAGAAAAGAGTCAGAGTTCTATCGTCCACTAACATGAGATATGTTATTGTCAGATCGGGTTGCATCTGCCTTGTCCAAAATATACGTCATCTTTACGTAATGCCTCTCGTAATCGATCTGACAAATTGCCGTCCGGACTTATGGTGAGTTCGGCTACATTCAGTAGAGGTTAGAAAGATTTAATAAAGAGTACAACAACGTATATTTATTATACCTTGAAAGCAGAAAAATACCTGGGACTGCCACATTGATCTACAGCATTTAATTTAACCTCTACCACCTGACAAATCATCTTTAAGTTTGATAGTCGTCTTTCACTCATGTGTGCCGCGTCATAGCACAGTTCAGTGTGTGATATTCGGCGCACAGCGCTCACTTGACCCATCTATGTTTAGAAATAACTGATTCAGTGTAATTATTCCAACCAAGCTTCTATGGTCTAAATTTTCTGTTTGAAGTGGTTAATGTCATATTGTGGCGACAGGGATCTTGCTAAAACTGACTGAAGTTGAACTGGTTGCAAACACATCATAATAACTGAAAAAATGTGCGGTTTGGTCTGTCAGTTCTTGTTTGCCCAAGATGTTGTAAACGCTTTATGAACTTGAATACTTTAGCTACTTCATGTCTTTGCGCACACACGGCTAAAAACGCCCCGTGGAGTTGGGGTGCGTAGGTGCAAACTGAATTCAGTGGTGTGAAACAGGTTCTTCTTTAGGCTCCTCTCCTAACATAAATTGATTTGAGTAAAGATTTTTCTCTCTCTTTGAACTGGCCTTACTGCAGAGCTGTTTGAAGAATTTGAAGATGATGATTTTATGTGTCATCTAACTACTGCTTTGCGTGATCAATGCTCACAATATGTGAATGTTACTATTCAATTATTGAACTGGAAGATTGTGTCAGAAGGGGCTTAGTCAATTTCGTTGTTATCTGTTCTATTAAGTGGCCAAAGTATCCATACACAACAGAGCATTATAATTTTTGATGGGTTAAATCAGGTGGGTCCTATAATTGATTTGATTTCAGTGTTACTAAAATTCTTGTAAAAAGAAAACATTATTGCCAGTCTTGTCTAGAGTTACTTTCAAGCGCCTAATAATGAAAGTAAGGGCAATCATAATCAGAATAGATTAGTTTTTTCATGGTCAATTGCCAGTATTGGTAAGGCATTGGACAAGGATCCTCCCTGGAAGAAAGTGAAATTGAAGTGGATAGATCGCTTCACTACAGTGATTTGGCAATACTAGATTGTTGAAACTGACACTTTTTTATGATAAAGGATATCGGTGATTTACATGGGGTTGATTTTATACATTCTTTGTAATGTATGCTTCTTTGTAAAAATAGGGAAGAGAATCTGTAAGCCAGAGCTTCTGTCAATCTTGTTAGACAGGTAAAGCTGCTACCAGTGTCTCATGATGGTCCGATGTCTCCTGTCATTCCTTCACAGCTAAAGAGGGTCTCTGTGGTCGATCTATTTGGTCCACTGCCAAGGAATACTAAGAACGTCTCATATCTCTTTATAGCGGTATAACTGAAGTAAAAGTATGTGTCATTGACAGCACGTAAGGAATAGACTCGTATGTCTGCCATATGAGTTTTAGTTAAACATTTTATAAATCAGTTTCTACATGTTCAAAGGGCCATTTTGGACAGCAGGCTACATTTGTAGTCACAAATATGAAAGTGAACATTGTAAGGATGGAAAAATAGACTCGTTTTAATGTTATCAGATAACCTGGCTTCAAACTCATTGCTACAGGTTATGAAAGCATTTTAGTAATTACTAGCCACAAACTTTTGTTTAAATAATAGTGTAGCTTACAGTACCACCGTTGTTATCGACCCTCGTATAGACCCACATATCGTACAGGCTTTTTGTTTGTTTTGCTTAGAACAGCACAAAATCAGTTAGACTGCCAGAGTGAGAGCACCTGGAGTTCCTGCTGGTAATAAGTCGAGTACACTGTTTGATTGTTACACATTTTTACGAGCTTGAAATGGGACTGACTTCAGTAATGGTAAGGAAGCGAGTTGAGCTGGTGACCCTTCGCTCACAGCTCCAGGTGTTGTTGGCTTCTGTCAGAGAGCTTGAGGTTGCTGCCAAGGTCCATCACTGTGGGGGGCCAGACACGGGGAATGTAGAGACATCGAGCATGTCCCACATGCGCCCTGATCTGTCCACTGCTGTGGCTTCGCAAGTACTGCCTGCACTGAGGTTGACCCCTCACACGTCGTCCAATGGGAGATAATTTCAAAGTCTGGCAGGCAGCGAAAGACTTTCTGAGGGGTCGATCATAGGGCCTCCTCAGCTCGTTTGACGGACAGGTTTTGGGCGTTATATGTGGCTGACAAAGTCTCTGAGCTGGATGCAGTCGTCGACCCTGTTCCAGAGGAAGCTTTTCGGCCCTCAAAATTTGGGCGTTCAGAGAGGGTGGGTTTGCTGGTAGTTGGGAGCTCCGAAGTTAAACGCATAATGGTGTTCCTTAGGAATATGGCTGGCACAGGAGGAAGAAGCCAGTGTGCACTCTGTGTGCAGTGCGGGGGAGAATTCCAAATGTGGAAAGCGTTCTTCGGGATGTCTTGAAGAATGCAGGGTGCAGCCAACTGTAGGTGGTGGCCCATGTCTGTACCAATGAAGTGAGTCGCTTTGGATTGGAGGAGATTCTCTTTGGTTTTGGGCATCTAGCGGAAATGGTAAAGACTGCCAGCCTTGCTTGGAGATTAAGGTGGAGCTCACAACCTACTGCTTCGTCGATACAATCGGCTGTGGTCCTTTGGTGTAGAGCCGAGTGGAGGGTCTGAATTAGAAGCTGAGGCGGTTCTGTGACCATATGGGATGGAGGTACTATGACTTTCGCCATACGGGGTGGGTTTCCGGGTTCTGCTTAATAGGTCAGGAGTCCACTAAATGCAGGAAGCTGCTACATGTGAAACGGGTACTGTGTGGAAGGGACTGGGTGGTTTTTTAGGTTAGAGGGTCCCATGAAACCACAGAAAAGGCGTCCGTCTAAAAGGGAGCAGGTAAAACACAGTAAGGTAGTTGTAGAAATGATTGGTATTGTAGCTGTAAATTGTCGTAGCTATGTTGGGAGAGAACCAGAGCTCCAAGCCCTGACAGAAAGCGCTGAAGCTCAAATAGTTTTAGGTTCCGAAAGCTGGCTAAGGCCGGAAATAAGTTCAGCCAAATTTGTTTCAAAAGACCTAACAATGTTCAGAAAGGACAGATGAAATACAGATTGTGGAGGAGTAATTATTGATGTCAGAAGTAGTTTACCTCGTATCGAAACTGAAGTAGATTGTTCCTGAGAAATAGTATGGATAGACGTTATACTTGACAATCGGGCTAAACTATTAAGTGGATCGTTTTATTGACTCTCCCCCCCTCCCCGCTCGACACAGAAAATAGAGTTGCTGAATAGTTCAAAGAAGACTTGAGTCTCATTTCAAACAGGTACACCAATCATACAATTCTAGATGGTGGTGACTTCAATCTACCCTCGACATGCTGTAAAAATTATACGTTTAAAGTCACCGGCAGGCATAAAACGTCATCCGAAATAGTACTCAATGCTTTATCACAAAGTTATTTTGAACAATTAATACATGATTCCACTCGAGGCGTAAATGGTTGCGAAAGCATATTTGACGTCTTAGCAACAAATAATCGTGGACAAATAATTAGTACTGTGACAAATACAGGGATTAGCGACCACAAGGCAGTTGCTGCTAGGCTAAATAGCGTAACACCTTTAACCATAAAAGAGAAACGCAAAGTACATCTATTTAAAAATGCTGAAAAAAGTTCTCTTAACCCTTCGTAAGAGTTGGTCTCCCCTCCAGTTCTGATCATGCGAAGGGTAGAAAAGTTGTGGAATGGTATCAAAGAGATAGCATCGACAGCAATTGAGAGATATATACCACATAAATTAGCAAGTGATGGATCTGATCCCCAATGGTACACAAAACAGGTGAGATTGCTATTGCAGAAGCAACGAAAAAGGCACGCCAAATTTAAAAGAACGCGAAATCCCCAAGACTGGAAAAAATTTGCAGAAGTTCGAAAGACAGTGCGTACTTCAATGCGAGATGCTTATAATACTAGGCACAAAGAAACTCTGTCTCGGAATCTGGCAAAGGCCGAAAGACATTCTAGTCCTACATAAAGCACACCATAGGCAAGACGCAATCAATATTTTCACTGCGCAATAACAACGGTGAAGTCACTGATGACAGTGCCACCAAAGGAGAGTTATTAAACACGGTTTCCCGAAACACCTTCACCAAATAAGACGAAGTAAATATACCTGAATGCCGACTAGGAACAACTTCCAAGATGAGAAACACAGAAGTAGATATCCTCGGTGAAGGAAATAGCTAAAATCACTTAATAAAGGCAAGGACTCCGGTCCAAGTTGTATACCAGTCAGGTTCCTCTCAGAGTATGCTGATAAAATAGCTCCATATTTAGAAATTATATACAACCACTCGCTCACAAAAGATCCGCACCTAAAGACAGGAAAATTGCTCTAGTCACACCAATGCCCAAAAAGGGAAATAGGAGTAATCCCCTGAATTACAGGCCCATATCATTAACGTCGATTTGCAGTAGGGTTTTGGAACAGTGTTCGACCATTGTGAATTATCTCTAAGAAAACGATTTATTGGCACATAGTCATCACTGATGCAGAAAAAAATCATTCTTGTGGAACACAATTAGCTCTTTATACCCATGAAGTAATGAGTGCTATCGACAGGGGATTACTGAACAGCTGTGTGATATCTGGCCAACCATCATTTCCGTACTGCAGTACGAAAATAGTTGTTCACTACCATAACTATGTTCTCTGGATATATCACTAACTTCTATGACCTTTAACTGGGATTTGGAACATAGTTACCAACTTCTTGCTTACTTGTAGTGGTAGCCCATTAACTTATAGAGAACAAGAACTGTTAGCAAATATGGTAATATCCAGGGAAAAATATCAACGTCTGATGGATGTATCGATAGTGGAACGAATACCTGCGAGTTACTCTGTTTGTACTACGGTCCAAACTAAACTGATACACAGCACAGTAGCTGATGGGAATGACTATACGTGTGAAATGCCATTACGGCAGCTCCCATCATCCACCATCCTACTGACAGCCGATTTATGCCAACAGTAGTGAGAGCACACGAAAAAGTAGTACACACTTCTTTAAACAGATGGTGCATAGTCGCAGAGTTATTTCCATGAGCTGTAGAACACCGTCTAGTTGGTCTGCCCCTCCCATTTGTGGCCAGATCTCAGATCACGTGAAAGCACTACATGATATTCAGTAAACAAATAGCGTGATGTACGATAGGCAGTTATTAAAATAACTGCTAGTATCAGAGGAGTGGGTATGACAATAACTGTTACTTCCCAGTAGCCGGTTATTTCTATTAGTTAATTTTTTTTTGCCGCTTCTGTATGTGAGTCACACAATTGAATGGTGGTGCTGTTGTACCTATGTACAATTTATTAACAAATTGTCCTATCTATGTAACAAATATGTCAGGGAAATGAATGTGTTAGCCACACAGAAAACAACAATGAAGCTGTGTGCCACATTTAGTAGTAAAATTCCAAATGAAATGCTTGACTATGTAGTCATGTCTGGTATGGAAAACTTGCTGAGCATAGGATTTTGAGTGAAAGTTTTAAGCTTGTTTATCCATGTATTTACGGAGGTCTTCCTTGACTGAATTAGCTGCAGATCTCTCTTGTTAATTTTCCCTGCCTTCACAAAAGTATGTTCATAATTTTTACCCAGTGTGTGTCCAATCTACCCACTTACTACTATCGCATCAATCACACAAGCTTTTCTTAGAACAGACGAAACGAAAGATACAAAAAGCAGGTGAACCAGGAAGGCAAGAGAAGGTTTGGGAAAGGTTACTTTTCCACTGTACACAAGTTTGCAGTAATAAAAGCAACATAGGACAACTAATGCTGTATATTCCTGAAGGGCACAAAGCATTTTATCTGGAATTGACTCAGCGGCCTCTGTGGACATTCCTGGACATGATTCATAGAAAAATCTGTTGTTTAGAACAATCTTTGCGTAGATTTTTGTCAATGTCCTTTTTAAGAAAATAAACAATTGGTGTGAAGGTATCCTAGAAGTAATGTTGTATTAGCTTATATTTGATACTGTAGTGGAACAGTATACTGAGTCTGGTCTTGAGGACTGTGCAGTATGACACAAGGTGGGGAGGTGAGGACGCTGATGCTGTAGAGGAGACGAGGGGCGGGCGTCCAGCGAGCTAGTGGCGGCTATTGTCAGGGTCACCCAGCTGGTGCAGGCAGACCACCTTCGCCGGTGAGTCAGAGGCATTCCGTGCACTATGGGAGCCCTCAAGACAAGGGATGGCGGTCATGGCTGAAACAACTAGTTTTCAGTTACACCAATTCTTTTTGTGTGCAGTTTAACCTGAGTATGAAAACCGCTCAAAATAACAGGCTTCTGAAATAACCGATCTTCAGTTTTTTTGTTACTGTTACTGCCAGGAATAAATGTAGACGTTAAACACAGGTCGAAAATTTCTAATCGAGGTGAAGGATTAGCCAATCATGATCGATATTGGGGTTGAGGCTGCCACATATATTGGTCGCATTGCCACCGGCAAAGATTGTGAAGGTGAGGCGGACATTCACAGCGACAGCAAAAGCGAAAGTAAGAAAGCATCTTCATTTTTGGATGGTGTCAATTTTTCAACCTAAAGCGATCTCAAAATTAAGGGCATGTACATCATTGCTACAGCACTTCGTGAAGCATTTCCTTTCCACAGGTGGTGGCATACTACACGTACACACAGGCCATCTAATAGGCCCTGCCACATGGCAACGTGTGCGTTATTTTCTCTGCAATGCTGCAACTATTTTGTCCACGAAAGCTCTGATTATCTATGGAAATAAACTACGGGAATAATTAAGCGGAACGTTACGTTAACACATTGGTGGATGAAAATATATTTATTTTTCTGTAACATAGGACACCCACTGAATAGGGAGATCCTATTACCCTTTTATGAGCGTATAAAACTAATGGACTTCTGCTTTCACCACCTGAGGACACTGCAGAACTATCAGCATAAAACCATTTACCTACAATAATTTGAAACTATTAAAAGTGGCTGTTGAAGTATCCTCGAGTGATTAAACTCTAGTATTACTGAGAAATAGCAATTCTCTATTTTTATTTTCTTCCGAGTGGAAAGAATAGCATACTTGAAGTGAAGTGCGTATTGGAATGTTTCACAAAAGAAAGACGGCTAACGAGTCGTTAAATTTATACTAAATTTATAGTAATCATTAAATTCAGAGAGATGATAAATATACTACATATGAATATATTCTGTGAATAAACGGCAGCTACTGGCTCGTAGGATTACACCGTTGTATTCTGAAAACCGTATTCTTGGGACAGAGCTTAATATTAGCATAAATAATCTACATCCTGAATCGTGATTTATACAGGGTGTTACAGAAAGGTACGGCCAAACTTTCAGGAAACATTCCTCACACACAAAGAAAGAAAATATGTTATGTGGACATGTGTCCGGAAACGCTTACTTTCCATGTTAGAGCTCATTTCATTACATTTCTTAAAATTACATTAATCATGGAATGCAGACACACATCAAAGGAACGTACCAGCGTGACTTCAAACACTTTGTTAGAGGAAATGTTCAAAATGTCCTCCGTTAGTTAGGATACATGCATCCACCCTCCATCGCATGGAATCCCTGATGCGCTGATGCAGCCCTGGAGAATGGCGTATTGTATCACAGCAGTCCATAATACGAGCACGAAGAGTCTCTACATTTGGTACCGGGGTTGCGTAGATAAGAGCTTTCAAATGCCCCCATAAATGAAAGTCAAGAGGGTTGAGGTCAAGAGAGCGTGGAGGCCATGGAATTGGTCCGCCTCTACCAATCCACCGGTCACCGTATCTGTTGTCGAGAAGCGTACGAACATTTCGACTGAAATGTGCAGGAGCTCCATCGTGCATGAACCACATGTTGTGTCGTACATGTAAAGGCACATGTTCTAGCAGCACAGGTAGAGTATCCCGTATTAAATCATGATAACGTGCTCCATTGAGCGTAGGTGACGAAACTAAAATGAGCTCTAACATGGAAATTAAGCGTTTCCGGACCCATGTCCACATAACATCTTTTCTTTATTTGTGTGTGAGGAATGTTTTCTGAAAGTTTGGCCGTACCTTTTTGTAACACCCTGTATAGAAAGTACACTGCAGGAATATTCTGTCACTGTGTCTTGAACTCGTGCTAATCCCTGTTTCGTGATATTCCGCGCTGTGTGTGCTGTTGAGTGTGATAGACTACTGCGAAACAATTATCTGGGGCTAAAAGAATAGCTAAGGTAATACGCTAGTCCTATACTGAATAAGAAAGCTTTAAGTGATTGTCAGGAGTAAATACTCTATAATCATACTGCCAGTGGTGTTCGGAAACGCATTTACCTTAGTGGCCAGTCCGTCTGGACCAAAAGGTGGGTTGTCTCCTTGGCCTACGGTCTAACAGATTCGCCGAGACCTAATAGCCATCTAGCAGGGTATTTTTTTTCCAAAGCAGTTTACAAAATGATTCGTCAATAACAGCAGTGAGAAGATAGTAATGTTGCCCACTATCACATCAAATCACCCTGGTAAGGGACAGAATGAAGAGGTGATTTCATCGACGCCTTTATGACACACCCTGAGGCCATTTTGTGTCGATTCTCAGGGTAGGGACGTCTTAAATATTTTCCCGGCCACCCGTTAGGAAACCACGTGGTTGCAGCTCTGGGTGAAGCGATTCTGACGCCCATCGCTGACGCATCAATAGACGGGGTGAAATTTGGGTGAGATGGGGTGTGTCACCCTCACCATCGTGTGGCGCGTCCACGGTGTCACGGGGCAGAATTGTGGTGACTCTTTGGTGCCAACGTGACGTCATTAAAACAGCTGAAAGCTCACTGGAACGTCTGAGCTGCGGCCTTCTTTCAGCGTGTGTCAACGCTTTGCTGTTCCAGAATGGTTCAATTACATCTAAGCACTATAGGACATGACATCTGAGGTCATCAGTGCCCTAGACTTAGAACTACTTAAATGTAACTAACCTAAGGAAATCACACACATCCATGCCCGAGGCAGGATTCGAAACTGCGACCGCAGCAGCAGCACTGCTCCGGTCTGAAGCACCTATAACCGCTCGGCCACAGCATGTGTCTGACGAACTTCTATTGCGGTAAAGTTATATTGACGAATAATGGTTCTGAATAAAGCTGGTATTAGTCGAATGTGCATTTAGCGGAAAGAACTCAAATCATTGTCTTAATGCTCACAATACCAAGGATAGATAGGGGCGAGGGCACTTTATGTCCACCATTTGGAAATATTGTTATCTAGTCATTTACACTAAATTTTAAAATTTTGAAAAAAGTTTACTGTTTTTACGAATTATTCTTCCAGGTCCCATGTTTTAAATTTTCAGTTAAAGCTAACACAAAAATTTAAGCCTTAAGTGTAGAAATTACTTCCCTGATGAGTGTCGTATTCAGTATTTCCTGGTTCAGGACTTCACCTACACATCAACATCCCTTTACCTTGTAAGCTGTCAGTAAAATTCAAATTTTCTTTTCTTAATTTTTTTTCCTTTGGACGTAAAGTACTCCGACGTCTGGTTGGTATTACACATTATTCTAGATGTGTTGTTGTTGGTAAGAGTATGCTAAGAGACATTCTCAGGTTGCGGTTTCTACTTACACATCATTATGTCTTCAAAAACTATGTTGTATATAAAAGACAAAAATAAATAACGAATTTTACATGGATGGGTATGAAGTACGCCCCACGCCCCATCCTTGATAATGCGCTGTATGTAAATGCATTGGTATTGATAAAGCTAATTTTCTCAATAAATAAGTATTGTCATCTGGTAGTTAGTCAGTTGATAGTGTTAGAAATGCAGGAGTGAGTTCGTTGTGTTGAGCTGGCAGAGAAAGCGGAGACAGAGATTTATTTAATATATTGCAGAGTGAGAGTCTATAAATATCGTCAGAGAACCCAGATGTGAATACATGTTTTCCTTATCAGTTTGAATGAGAGGAGCATAGCAAGTTCATTGTTATATCGTACCCTACACCATAGGTTTATACAGACAGGACAGAGGCACAAATAGAAAAGATATTACAGCAGCTTGTCATTGAACCTACTGTTAGTTCTTACAATAATCAGTTGTCAGATGTCCGAAAGAAAAGAGTCGGATTTCTATCGTCCACTGACACGAGATATTTTATTGGCAGATGGGATTGCATCTGCCATGTCCAAAATATACGTCATCTTTACGTAATGCCTCTCGCCATCATCTGACAAATTGCCGTTCGGACTTATTGTGAGTTCTGCTACGTCCATTGGAGGGTAGAAAGATTCAAGAATGAGTGTAACATCGTATCTTTATTATATCTTGAAAGCAGAAAAATACCTGGTGCAGGCAGATTTATCTACAGCATTTAATTTAATCTGTGCCCACTGTCAATATTTAGCACATCAGAGCATTTAAGTAATAAATAGTAATATAAAACTGAACCATGAGATAATATATAGTCTCCATTTTGTAGTAAGGAAGAAGTAATAGAATTAACATCAAGAGATACTACGGAATAAAATATATGGGCATGGAACAGTTCTGCGTGGGATAAGCGAGATTACCAGTAAGAGTCAAAGCAATGATGCAGGCGAGAGACATGAAAAAGAGAATCATCAGACAGATCGTTGACCATAGGTGCCTTGATGAAGAAATGGATATTGAAGATTAATTCTTGTAGGCACACCAGATGTAATGATGTGCTGAGCAAGAAGCCAGGGTGTTCATTGAGTAAGGTTTCCGCAGACTCAACCAAGTTAGCATTTACCAGATGCGTTCAGACGCTGTAATGTGAGTTTTAGCAGACGTAGGGGCAGATGCTGCCATTTGAGATTGATTCTGTATGGATGTATGTGAGTCCAGCACGCTGAAGTTTTTTATGTTGTGATGACTTACTGTACCTGCAGGAATTGTTGATGTGACAGAAAACTGAACGAAGAGGATATCCATGTAATATAGAATTCAAAAATTGGAGAAAATAAACGAGGACATCCATATTAAAAGAAGTTGTGTTCACAAATGTTGAGTCTGCCCCTGAATATGGAGACAGACGAATAACAGTGTGATGGGGTACAAAGTATAAAACAGACATATAAAGAGCGACATGCAAAACACACAGGTAATCTAAAGATGTAAGAATTGAAATGAACTGATAAGGATAAGTTTTGTATGTGCTGAGAGTCAAATTATGCTTCTGATCTTTCTGGTGACTGATCTCCAATCTGAAGGAATGCCACAATGAGTAATGAAGGGACTTAAAGGGTGGAACGACGCATGACGAATTTTAGAGTCGAGATGATAAATGAAAAGAATGACGACCACAACGAACCAAATTGGGGGTAAAATTATAAGCATTTCTGTCGCCACAGTTGTTTTGAGGTTAAGTAATTTATGGCAAATGTGGGAATTAAGGAGAGGGCTTTAAATCATTGGTAGGTCTTTGGTATAGCATAATCTGGGTCGCATCCAGAAAGTAACTTTCGGGATGTTTCCTTTAAAGTAGCCTTTTTCACACGGGAAAATTGCGCATGCGCAAGAGATGTATGCCGTGACAGTCAAATGCTGGCCAGACTGGTTGCGCCTGGTGCCAGTACTGAAGACGTGGAATTCTCACTTGATCCCGGAAACCAAGCAGCAGTCAACGCATTGGTATCACCGTGGATCTCCGGTGAAAACGAAATTCAAACAGTTTTTGTCGGTCAAGAAAGTGATGTGCAGGGTGTTCTGAGACAGGAAGGTCATTCTGCTCATTGACGTCCTACCCAACGGGTGAAGACTATGTGCTGACCGTAACTTGTACGTATTGTTTTCAAAAGATGGTTCAAATGGCTCTAAACACTATGGGACTTAACATCTGAGGTCATCATTCCCCATATTTAGAACTACTTAAACCTAACTATCATATGGACATCACACACATCCATGCCCGAGGAAACATGCGACCGTACCAGCAGCGCGTTTCCGAACTGAAGCGCCTAGATCCGCTCGGTCACAGCGGCCGGCCCTATTGTTATCCTTGGCGAGGGAATTGCGAAAGGGTGTCTTTAGTAGCTCTGCTTTAGGAGCACTCTCATCGATAGTATATCCATTGCTATCGCCCTGAAAAGGCATTGATTGTCTTTTGCCGCTAGCATACTTCACATACGACCAGAATCTCTTTGGATTTTGTGCCAGGTTTCCACACAAGGTTTCGTTGTGGAAACTACAAGCGTCTCGCATTCAAGTTCGTGCTAAATTTCTAATTTCTGTATAAAATCGCCTATATTGGGGATTTTGCGTTAGTTTCAAGTTTGTTATTTCCGTTGTTTCTGCAACTGTGTCCCGACCTGTTTTGAGTACCATGGGAGGGATCAGCTCCATCATTTGTTTATTTAGTATAAATGTATCAAATGCTGTCGATGCTATTGCTTTGAATTCAAGCCATATGTGGTTTACACTTACATTGTGAATATGGAAGAAGCAGAGATTGTCTCTGAGGAAGGCGTCAAGCGAAATTTTATCTGCTTTTTTCAATCGATGTGCGTTTCATTTATTTTGGAGGATTTGGGAATTAGAATATTCAGTCTCTCCATGGTAATCCCGAGCTCACAAGTACCTGCATCCTTTGGATGCTCGTTGTTAGCTGATTTGTTACTAAGAGGTGAAATGTGTTTTCACAACCGTTTACTATTCGAGTGGGCTCATGAACTAATTTCTCAATATATCTTTCAGCGAATGAGTTTAGCACAATTTCTGAAGATTTTTTTATGCGGACCTCTGGATTTAAACATGTATTTTCCCAACATATCGAGGGTAAACTGAAGTCACCAAAAATTATAATTGTATGGTTCATATGGTTCATATGGCTCTGAGCACTATGGGACTTAACATCTCCGGTCATCAGTCCCCTAGAACTTAGAACTACTTAAACCTAACTAACCTAAGGACATCACACACATCCATTCCCGAGGCAGGATTCGAACCTGCGACCGTAGTAGTTGCACGGTTCCGGACTGCGCGCCTAGAACCGCGAGACCACCGCGGCCGGCTATAATTGTATGAGTCGAGTACATATTGGAAATTAGACTCAAGTTTTCTATGAACCTTACTCCAATTGCATATTCTGAGTTGGGATGTCGGTGAAAGGATCCAATTCTTATTTTATTCTGGTTGCCAAGGATGACCTCTACATTTACTAACTCACGGGAGCTATTTACTTCAATTGCCCTGCAAGATAAACTACTTCCAACAGCAACAACCACGCCTCCGCCAACGTGTTTAGCCTATACTTTTTGAACACCGTTACGTTCTTCGCAAAAATTTCAGATGGACTTACCTCCGGTTTTAACCAGCTGTCAGTGCCTACAACGACTTGAGCACCAGCGCTCCTAATATTGCTTGGATCTCTGGTACTTTCCCAATACCGCTACGTTATTTACAATAGTTAAACCGATGGTACCTTGATCTACATTCTTCCTGTGTTCAGCCTGCTCCCTTTGATACTGAAGCCCCTTTTCTGTTTCTCTGAGAGCCCCTAACCTGAAAATCAGCTTAATTCACACAACACAGTCCCAGCTACCTGTGTAATTGCCTCCTGCATGTAATGGGAACGTGCCCAATTTAGTGGAACCCGGGCAACGGAGACTTACACTACTTTTGGAAATTGTATGAATAATATTATGTAGAAGAGCAGAATATTAATAGAAAACAGAATACATATTACGTGAGGTTGTTTCGTTGAATTTCAATTAAATTATTAATTAACTTCATTTCATTAGTAATAATCTTGAGGTGACAGTAATAGTTCTACATCTATATCTACATAAATGCTCCGCAACCCACCATACGGTACGTGGCGGAGGGTACCTCGTACCACAACTAGGATCTTCTCTCCCTGTTCCACTCCCAAACAGAAAGAGGGAAAAATGACTGCCTGTGTGCATCTGTACGGGCCCTAATCTCTCTTATCTTACCTTTGTGGTCTTTCCGCGAAATATAAGTTGGCGATAGGAAAAATTACTGAAATCAGCCTGAAATGCTGGTTCTCTAAATTGCCTCAGTTGCGTTTCACGAAAAGAACGTCTCCTTTCCTCCAGAGACTCCCACCCGAGTACCTGAAGCTTTTCCGTAAAACTCGCGTGATGATCAAACCTACCAGTAACAAATCACATAAAGGTGATTAAATCTGCAAGTATTTTATAGGCACCAAATGTAATAATTTGGATATAATTAGATCTTTATGTAACTTGCGGAAAAGATAGAGCAATAATCTGAATATGTTGCATATTAGTATAACATGATGTGAAAGTTAAGTAATGACTGAATATGTTGAGAGTAGTTATTAAAATGTTATAAGAAAGGATTGTGTATTTGTATGTATTTGTGCCTCTGTAACCTCATTGTAAACTTGTTCTGAGGCCGCAAATTACACGAGGGTTTGAGATCTGAAAAGAAAAATGCAAATGGAAAATGGTATATTTAATTGTATGGTCGTTGAACCTTGGGCAGGCATGAGACACACACACAACTAAACTGGATCAACACGCCGTGTCTCTAGTTTGTGTCTGCAGTTACTGTACATCAGTTGGAGTCGCTACCAGAAGAGAGACCCATGAGACAAAAGATTAAGCTGACTACAATACGCTGGTCACTGTCCGCCGGCCTCAAAAAGCCACTGGGAGATCCCTGATCTGCTGTTGTTGCCACAGGGAGTCTTGCCGCTTTGTCACCGCACAAATCAGCTAATGGCAGCGACGGCATTTACAGATGCAGTGTCTACAAAGTCAGAAAACACTTAAAGTAGCCTGTTGACATATTACTGAATGTTTCACACACCATGGGAGACTATATTTCATGTTGCACAGAAAATACAACTCTAATGTCACATGAATGAACTCAAACTGTTACTGTGCAAGATCAGGATTCTGAACACTTCCTTTGCATGAACACTGTTAGTAGCCCATAACGTCAAATCCTATTGGACAGCATCCTTCACTATTAAAAGACACAACTTAATTCAACGTCAAAAGACACTACACAAATCATTCAATACCTGCAACCAAAAATTTCAATGCACTCAGGTGTGTTCTGGTCAAACAGTTGAATTTATCTAACCATATCTAGGTCACCTACGCTTTGAATAAAAGAGTTTCGATTAGTATATGTGTAACGAAAAGCACAATGCTGTGGATGATCAAGTATCGCCAAAAGATTGCCTTATGTCGAACGGAGCTCCATCTGCTACTTTGAAATGAACACTTCCAACGAAAAATGACTATCTACCCTAACTGCGTCCTCTTATACCTACACAAGCGATATTCTGCTTCTCTGCATTAATTGTGCCTCGAACTGACGTAAATTTTTCTATGGTGTGATGATTTTTCAGGAATGGTAATGTTTGTACTAATTTGTTAGTTGTATTGTACTTTTAATTGGATAGTTGTGTTTCCTGGAGAAATGAATTGCGAATGGGTGTCATATAGAATGATGGTTTGACTGTCAGTGTGAATGAACAGTAGTTTTCGTGAATTACTGCTCGATATTGTGTACAAATGCCGTGTACATCCACTTCATTTTGTTAAGTGTTTTATGAAGACCTATTTTTGCAGTTTTATGCACTTTGTACTTCCAGTTTCATCTCGTGATGAGTATATTTTTCTTATGTCTTATTGTGAAGTATTCAAGTTTGTCATGGTATTGGATGTTATAAGTTTTGTGAGAGTGGAAATGGAGTAAATATTAATTGTCTGAAGAGTAAAGGGAAATGAATTATTCTTTAAAATGATGGAATGAGTGTAAGCTACAAACGATCAGTATGTATGAATAGAGAATATGATTTCTTGTAAGATAAGTAAGAATTAGTTGTAAAGGAAATTTTCAAGATACGTAAATGAGTATAATGTAGGACACCAGCAAAATTGATGGTTGCATATCGTCAACAGTTTCAACAGTGCACATAATTCCAATGTCACACAGCACCAAAATGTCTTTGACACACTGGTGCTTTAACAAGTTTTGGGCACAACTGCATTGGCACAAATTTAAAACCGGGACGAGTTGGTGATGTAATGGCACCTTTCTTCCTGAACCACTCACATAATGTATGCTCATTCTTAATGCAAGTCGCATTTGATTAGAATATTTAAGTTACATGTGAAGCAGGAGTACTAGTGATTGTCAGAAACTGTGTGATATAACTTACTATTCCTTTACTCCTAGATCTAATTTGCATTTTGCTGTTCTGGTAGAAGTGAGAAAACGTCGAAAGCTTACTGAATGGTGAGTAATAACAAGGACAGCCAGGGCAGTAGATTCAACCTCCCCACAGAGCCAATTCGTGGAGGATTGGTGATAGAGAGCCGAGTGACAGTAGCCAAATAGACCACTGCCATCACCTTGGTGTCGCCCTAGGACGTCCACGCATCACATCTACGAACACCGATAACATTTCTCATACAGTGAACTCCTGGGGAAAACATTTTCGACCTGAGAGTGGAGTGAGAGGGCTGCCTGTTAGTGGAAGATACCATCATTGAGACGAAAATATAGAAAACTAGCAGTTTTCCAGAAAATACTCAAAGTTACAGATAAGCTCCTCAAGATATGTTGGCGATCTGCAGTCCTGGACCACTGAGAACTTGTGACAGCACTGAACATTTTGTCTCATCACTCACTAAATATTTCTGCAACACAAAATGCATCAGCAATGGCTAATTTGAATATACTGTAAGTTAGAGACACAGGACGGTGAAGGCAAGAGTACCTCATTGGTCCCAGAGAGGAACAGAGAGAGTGAGTGAGTGAGAGAGAGAGAGAGAGAGAGAGAGAGAGAGAGAGAGAGAGAGAGAGAGAGAGACGTGACTTTTCTATACAGACTGATAGAACGAGGATGTAAGTTACTGGGTAACCACCTAGAGGAAGGAGGCTAGTATCTTGTAGGGATCACTTCTATCAGTCACCGCTCAGAACATCCAGCTTCAAGTCAAACATTATTTAATAACAGATGCAAAACCTGCTAGTGCAAGATTTCCTTTTGATCAACAATCGATCAGAAATCAATGAATCATCGTGAGTCTCTGCCTTCCATGTTGATAACTGCTGTCAGCCTATCATGCTATCTTGACTGATGACTAGGGAAATTTGCATATTTTCGGCGTATCTTTACCTAGGCGCTAACGAAATTCATTGGTTCCATCAATAATTGACCCTGCAGCAATCTCATCAGGTCCTGGAGCAGTGTCTCTAGATGCAGACAAACCTTATTCCAGTTCCCACATGGAGAATGGATCATTGTAGTCTTTCTCATTGTGCAAGAAGAAACTGAACTTACTCTCTGCAGTCTGATGGAACACCTCAAAAGCAGGAGCTTCTGTGGATGATGTAGTGGCAGTAAGGAAGTGTTCTGCTAAAATATGAGCCATGCCATCTGGCGTGGTCACTCAGAGCACATTACTTGACAATGCCGTAAGGGGATGTGTACTACTACCCTTGCCCAAAATCCATCTTATTGATTTCCAAACTTGCGCAGTAGTAGTGGACCGATTAATAAAAGTCGTTAATTTCCTCCAAGAAGCCATCTTCCATTCTTTTATCACTTGCCTCGCATGTACTCTCGCAGATCCGCTGCACGTAGATTTACTGTAGTTGGACAATGTCTGAAATTCCGCAGAGCTGTTCGTCTGGCCCTGATTGCCAGTCGACAGTCGTCATTCCATCAAGGTACAGGCCATCATCTGAGTTGGATAGTAGAGTTGGAGATGGACTCTGCTGCAGCCCGTTGCAACTCACAAGCGATATTGGCCACCGTCTTCTGTCCCCAGTCCTTTTGTTCAAAAATAGCCTGTCGATTGTACTGCAAGCCATTTGCCCTTGGTATCACCCATCTGCATGGTCCCCTGTCAGCCACCATCCTAATCGCGCAGATGGAGCCACACTGGGAAGTGGTCACTAGAATGTGAATCTGTACCCACTTCCCTCTGAAATGAGTCTGCAATAGCCGGGGAACAAAAACGGAGGTCAGTGGATGAAAAATACCCTGTAGCTACAGAAAAGTGTGTCATCTGACTTGCGTTCAGAAGGCAGATAATCTCAGAATGGACGAGTCGCTCGATCATCCGACCCTTGTAGCAAGTGGTAGTCGAGCCCCACAGTACATTGTGTGCGCTGGAGTCCCCCACAAGGCGGAATGGACATGGGTGTGCCCAAAGAGTTCTGCCAGTGCGTCTGCATTCAAAGCTTCATTAGGGGTTAGGTACAAAGAACACACTGTGATATAGAAGGGTGTGAGCACTTTCACAGCAGTTGCCTATACGGTCGAGGTAAGAGGGACAGAAGAGAAGTGTCATCTAGTATCAATGGAAACAGCCACTCCACATTTAGCCCAGTTTCCAGTAGTATCATCCTTCCTATATGTGTGGTAAACCTGTAATGCAGGTGTGAAGGTGACTTTAAGATGCATTTCTTGTAAGCAGATGGGCAACAGTTTCTCTTGGACCTGGAGCTGTAATTCTTCCAAATGTGAGAGATATCCATTCAAATTCCATTGAAACACTCAAGTCCATGGGAAGCCATTGTTTAGCGCTGGTTGTTCATCCCGTTCTCCCTCAGAGTCGGTTAATTACTGCAGAGGCCAGGGAGAGTGTTAGCCCGTTCCCTGATCTCTGGTTCTTCTGACTTTAAGTCCATATCCTGAAGAACATAGTCCCATCAGAGAGGGAGAGATCTCGACGATCAGAAGGTTTAACTACCGCCTTCGTAGACTTGGAACTACGTTTTGAAAGACGTTTTTCTTTACTGATGGGAAGAGGTGGTTGCCTGGGTTGGGGAGACAGTTTAGTTGGCTTCTGATTTTGGGTACTGGTATGTGTCTTAGGTGGTAAGCCCGTTGTTGATAGCTTCCAAACGACTTCAGTTTCAAGTGGAGCTTTGCCCCAACAGTGTACACTGACACGTGCATGTGTTCGTACTTGAATCTGTGGTCTGAGTTTGTGTGGAGGCATCACACTTAAGGGCTGATGCAAAAGAAGTAGCAAAAACTGGGGGTTGCACAGCTTTGAATTTTCCTTTCCTCGTTGTAACCTCACACTTCCTGCACCACACTGGGTGATCCCCAGGGGAGTTTATACATTTCAAAGTGTACAAGAATTGCCTGATTCCTGAGCTGAGCCTCCACAATTGCCTCACGTAGCCCTCCAATTACATCCCATAGTGGTATGTCTAAACCTTGACGTTTGTAGCATCATATTGGGTTAGAAACAAACAGGCGAACCCTAAGACAGACATAGCCTGCAAGGATACGTTCAGGTAATGCCGTAGTACTAAACGTTGCACTGAATGTTCCCAATTTTTCCAATTTGCCATAGTTGTGCACTTCTGTAACGCCAGTATTTTTCCATTCCTCACGTAACTCTGCGGGGTCCACCTCCATTAGATCGCAGTACATAACCACGCCCTTACTAAAGTTTATAGTATTATGCAACTCAGACTCTATTGGATAGTCACCTAAGGCCTTACATCCCAGGAGCTTGGATATTTTGGTTGAATTAGCAGGTTCAACTAGAAGTGTTCCATTACAATGTTGTTTGGCACTCTTTGGAGACCCTGCCTTATCTTCCAGTGCCTTGTGAACATAGAAACGGTTCCCTCGGTTTGCTTGATTACAATGACAGTGTTATGACACACTAATGCCCTGTTACCATGATTCCGAGACTTTTCGGGAGGACTAACGAACCGCACTCTGTGTGATACGTGGGTGTAGGTACTGCCTGATGGTACATCCATTATGTCAGTAGCAGTAGCTTGATGAGACCGTTCCATAGGCATTCCACGAGATGTTAGGGAAATACCCATCAACCCAGGCAGAACCTCCGGATTCGCTGTCGTTTCACAGATAGGAAGTCTTGTGAAGTACTTTTGAACAACTTTTCCGAAAATATGTCGAGTATCTTGTTCGAGAGTCCATACGTAATAGCAATGTTTCATATCATGTAGCTATGAACAAACTTGATCTTATCGACTGTGTCAGTATAGAGACAGGAATCTGTGATTATAATATCATAGCAACGATGGTTGTCAATGTATACAATTCAATCACAAGAAGACTAAGAGAATATTTTTGATAGAAAATGCAGATAAGTAATTGTTAGCATCATGGTTAAGAGTGGATTTAACAGAAAACGTAAACATTTATCTAAGGAAATCATTACAGCCATAGTTATTAATGTACACATCTAAAATTTTGTAAGTGTAAAGAAAGAGCTGTACTTTAATGGAAAAATATAAAAGACGCTGGATTAATTTTTGTTACTGTCTTTTATACAAAAAACCATAAGTCAAATTCCAATCATGAAATGAATTTGAAAATATTATTGTAGTGTGCTAAGACACTTATAAGACCACATCATTACAAACATTAACTTATGGTACGAATTGTATTATTAATGATTATGAATTTGCACATCCTATAAAAATGAGAAAGTAATATATATATATATATATATATATATATATATATATATATATATATATATATATATATATATATATATATGTGGAAGACCAAAAATTCATTCGCAACTCCAGTATTTAATGACAGAAAATTTTAGCCGTTCATGCTAACAGACAATTTAACAGATATTAAAATCATACTTCCAAAAAAACTAACACTTGGAAGTCAGCCAATTTTTCAATAACGCAATAGAATAACGAAGCTACTACCCGCAAGGTGTTGCCAAACACTTTGACAGCACGACACCTTCACTCCACCGTCGGTTGGAAAGGCCAGAAAGGTGTAAAAAAAGATTTACAAAACACTAAGGGTCTGTGTGAATGACCAATGACGGCAAAGATAACATAACAGTTTAGACAGACACAGCCCCTGTAAGAACAGGTTATTACATGAGATGTTCCAACATACAGAGCGGCCATCAACAAGCGCCAGAGCGGATCGCACACAAGCGTCAGTGGCGGACACGAGAGCACGCGAGAACCGAGGAGAGCTGCCACAACGCACAAGACCGGCAGATCCTCGTGAACTGCAAACAGTGCAGACCGTCTAAACGATACAATGGTCGGCCACCTAACGGTTGTAGTGAATCAGTCGTGGTCAAAATAAACTTGGCGCCAAGAATGATTAACACATTCGGATGATATTAAATTAAGTGACACTTGATTTAAAGATATTACGTTATATACCGTAATTTACCCCTGCATGGTATCATTGAATTAATCACTGATAAAAGCTCCAAACCAATGCAGGTGAGCTAGTTATTTACTTCTGTCAGCGTGCCTTTTAAAGGAACTCATTGACATTTAAATACCGCTCTCTGAGCACCACGTAATCGTAACTTCAGTGTAGGCTACCTACAGGGCACTATCAGGTAAACGTGTAATTAATTTAGACCCAGCAGGAATGGCCAACAAGGCACCCAAATATTCATACAAATATTCAAACTAACGGCCCACAATTGCATTGCCGGAACAGACTCCGTCTTGTTTTCGTGACTCACACCGATAGCAGCGCAGTAAGTGGCCAGTAAGCAACACTCTGAATACGACACCGGATGAGTGAGGATACTAACGTTTATACTGATCTGCAGCTCTGTTTTTACAATAGAGCGTCTTTTTAGTGCAGTGGTTTCGGGGACCATTAGCCCCTGACAGCAATCACGTATCTGCTAGTACCCATCAGCATTAGCGACTGACAAAATATTAGAATGGAACAACATTTTCTTTGACAGTTTTATTTTTAAAAAACGAACAATATTTAGATTTTGTAGGTATTCCATTAAGCCACAAAGTATTGAGTCAATCAGATAACTGCTAGAACATTTTGAATAGAATGGTGGAGTAGCTGCCAGAGCGTCACGATTGCTGCCTAGAGTCCTTCTCAGAGAAGAAAGCTAACTACTCGCATTGAGAGTAGTCACTTGTTACAAGACATGGTTTCTCTGCACCAGTCCTCCCCCTAGCAGCACATGGCTTCACCCACATACTGCACTCCCATTTCAAATCAACTATACATAGTTTGTAAATCACTTCATTGCTGAACTATTTACTTTGGAATTAAAATCGGTTAGCAGAATTCAAGCTGACAGTGTTTAGTAATAATAATAATGATAATAACAGTAGAGTGTAGGCCTTACAGCAATATAATGGTCATATCCGTAGTTATTGTTGCGTTGTCAGTTAGTTCCTTCAGCTGCTGCCAAATCAATAATGAAGCCTTTTATAGTTTATTGCGAAACTATCTACTACTTGGAGGTTTGCCATGCGATATTTAAGCATATTTTACGTATATATCTCAATTTTACTCTCATAGATGAATGGTATAAAACACAAAGTATGTGTGTAGTGGATGGACTAGCTGAGGACAATGACATGGATAAATTCCTTTCAGAAGGTGTAGCCTTCATCATATGGAGCCAAGGGCCAATGACAGTACGTGAAAAACTATGTAATTAGTATTACAATCTTTTTAAATAGTGTGGCAGTACTAGTTAGTCACATGTCACGAAGTAGCAATATATATATATATATATATATATATATATATATATATATATATATATATATATATATATATATATATATATATATGTAAGAGCATGGCCTGTGAATTCTGACATTTTAGCACCTGTTTCTCCCAGCTGCTGGAATGTGGCGAGATGTGCCACATGCGAGTTCTGCATGTTGGGAAGACAATGGCAGAAACCCGAGACGTTTACCGCCAGGAATTCCCATGGACAACGGTCGTGTGAGTGAGGGACTGGGAGTGCCTCTTAAGCCAGAGTACTTCAAAAGATTCTTTTAAAGCAGTGCAAATCACAGGAGATCATCATAGAGTTTCAATAAAAGCTTTCAGATTGCCCTTAAGGCGGAAGGGGACAACTCAACACCGCTATGTTTCTGTGAACGGTGTGGGAAGCGAAGTGCATTTACACGCCCAGACATGATGCCGTCAATCGTAAAGTGAGGGCCAAGACACTGGCGACTCTTAGTTTGTTAACAGAAAACGCAACAAGTACTGGGGAAGTAGATTCTGCAAGATTTCGCTACATGTAGCAACAAAGAGTGAGATTTTCAGTGGTCACAGTGGCAACCCTGTAATTTTCGTCTCCTCTTACGGTAATTTGGATAAGTATGTCAGAGCAGGTAGTCAGCAGAGCATTTTGGGGCGAGCACACATTAGCGGCAGTTCGTGTCTCGTTTGAAAGTCTCCCTGTGGCGCACTGCTGCAGCGTCACGCTCCTTTCTCTGTTTCTGAGTGAGACTCACGTTTGCGTCGTCTGTGCACTGCGTAGCTGACACTTTGTGAGTCTTTTTCGTGACATTCTGACTGATTTCTATCGTTAGTTCTCTCTCAAACTGGCATCAAAACTCGAAGCTATCCAGTATATATCGATTGTGTGAGCTGAGCGGCCTCTGGGAGGCGATTTGCATGTTATTACGCTAGTGCTTCAGAAAAATCTTAACCTTCTACGCATATTGCCGTTTAAATTTTTTGATGAAGGTAATTGTTAATCAATCCAACTTCAACCTGAAAAATATTGACTGAGAGAAAATAAATTAATTATTTTTTAAATGAGTTTTGCTCAGTCTAGTTTTTATGAAGCGACACTTTTAATGAAAAATATCGTCAGAGGACTCTAGCTCACTGAACTACAGTCTCAATATGACGCAGTTTCCGATATAACAGAGGTGTCATTACACCTTCGTTTCTTTTTTTAAATTTGGAAAGTTAGCTGGATACTGTCTAATTATACGAACAGAATTAAATTTTGTTTTGGGAATAACGAAATATCACCTGCATTGTCATTTAGCAGCATTAATAATTATCAATTTAACATTTGTATTATTGTGTTGGATTCTGCCTGAGCTCAGAATCGCTTGCTTCGCCGTTTGCTTGTTGAGTTCACGTGCTTGGCAGGCAGCTTGCAAAACGTAACCACTGCAAAACTTCAGTCGACTCGCACACACAGGTACGGCAGAGAGCCATAAACAAGTCAGTAGTAATAATAGAAATAACGTTTTCAAAATAATTGAAAAACGTGACGAACACAATCGAACCCATTTTGTTTTCATTCCTCAGAAAATTTCATTTTGTCCCTCAGCGGTAATTACCCCCAGCTTGGGAACCATAACTAACATAAAAATCGACAATAACTACAAAATTACACAACATTTGTCATTCTGTAGTATCGTAAGGACCCTGGAAGGTACGTAACGGTACACCAGAGTACTGTTTATTTACGATTCTGTTGTACCGTGCAGATATTTACCGAATAACGTTTACCTTTAACAACAAAAAATTGTTACCAAATAACAGAAGACCTCACCCTTTGCATAAAGACATTGTATGTCTACCCTTGCGAATTCCAAGTCGAATTTTGTCCGCTACTTTTCAGGCCAAATCAATGAATTTGGAACATGATTTCACCTACATCACTTAATGTACGAAATACGCCACCACAGCTGTAGCTTGAGATAAAACGCCTCAGACGCGATAATAAATCATCAAAAGCAATAGAACTGTTTCCCAATACAAAAGGAATTAGTTCCACACATGCTGCTAAATTGGAACCACAAACGGCAAGGAACATCAACACGCCCGTTTTTGAAGCAGAAGTAGCTAGATTTTTCAAAATTAGTCGTTCGTTAGAGAGACGAGTAAAGTTTAAGAATAGGCAAATCGTTTGACTACTTCAAATTCTTTAAGTGTCAAGGAAGGTATTTATGATAATAACAACCGGCAACATCAGAAACATGGGCTTCACATGATCTAAATACACGTTTATATTCCCTTGCTTTTAGCGGAGTAAGCTGCAAATATGTCGGTACATGAAAGTATATCTTCACAAATAATTTGTAGCTTATGTTATTGAATTAACGTAATTCGGCTGGTTTCATATGAGTTTTACGATAATTCATGTCTTTAGGTAATTTACTAATGCAAGGTATGCACAATTATAACAACCGTTTCGTTGACAGAGTAAAAAATAATCAAAAACCAACACTATCGGCAAGACGCAACTGACTGACTGCTTTCTCTTCGCTTGGTGCGCTAGTGTCGCTGCAGCCATCAAATGTTAACAACTTTCTCACCTGAGTGTTCCGTGGCTGTATTTAATACACTGCGACGTGTATCAAGGCGTAGAGGAATTATGGGTAAAGCTTAAACTGACTGTAAATCGCGCCATTGCAAGTACCTGCCAAGTGGATTAAGGGAAGCATAAACGCGACACGGTTTAATTCTAAAATTCTTGATAAAACAGAGGCTGTTGCACTCTTGCTGCAAAACAGAACGCGCAGATGATTATAGATAGTAAAATCTTGCATCTGTAAGAAGACCGATGCGCGAAACATAAAACTACCACCATTACCTTGCGAAAGATATTCCCGATAACCCGAGAAAATTCTAGTCCCACGTAAAATCTCTCGACGGGGTAAGACCCATTCACTTTGTGACTAGTCCAGTGTGGCAACGTTGCCACGTAAGTCAATGAAAGAAAAGCCGAAGTTTTAAACCTAGTTGCGAAAACACACTTGACATCTTAGCCACAAACAATCCAGAGCTAATAGAGAGCATCGTGACTGATACAGGGATTAGTGATCACAAGGTCGTTGTAACTAGGCTCAATACCGTTTCTTCCAAATCCACCAGAAACAAACGCAAAATAATTTTATTTAAAAAAGCGGATAAAGTGTCTCTAGAAGCCTTCCTAAGAGACAATCTCCATCCCTTCCGAACTGACTATGCAAATGTAGAAGAGATGTGGCTCAAATTCAAAGATATAGTAGCAACAGAAATTGAGAGATTCATACCTCATAAACTGGTAAGAGATGGAACCGATCCCCCATGGTACACAAAACAGTTCCGAACGCTGTTGCAGAGGCAACGGAAAAAGCATGCGAAGTTCAGAAGAACGCGAAATCCCGAAGATTGGCTAAAATTTACAGACGCGCGAAATCTGGCAAGGCCTTCAATGCGAGATGCCTTTAATAGGTTCCACAACGAAACATTATCTCGAAATTTGGTAGAAAATCCGAAGAAATTCTGGTCGTATGTAAAGTACACAAGCGGCAAGACGCAGTCAATACCTTCGCTGCGCAGTGCCGATGGCACTGTTACCGACGACTGTGCCGCTAAAGCGGAGTTATTGAACGCAGTTTTCCGAAATTCCTTCACCAGGAAAGACGAATGGAATATTCCAGAACTTAAAACAGGAACAACTGCTAACATGAGTTTCTTAGAAGTAGATACCTTAGGGGTTGAGAAGAAACTAAAATCGCTTGATACGGGCACGTCTTCAGGCCCAGATTATATACCGATTAGGTTCCTTTCAGATTACGCTGAAACAATAGCTTTCTACTTAGAAATCATATACAACCGCTTGCTCACCGATACATCTGTACCTACAGATTGGAAAATTGCGCAGGTGGCACCAGTGTTTAAGAAGGGTAGTAGGACTAATCCATCGAACTACAGACCTATATCATTGACGTCGGTTTGCAGTAGGGTTTTGGAGCATATACTGTATTCAAACATTATGAATCACCTCGAAGGGAACGATCTATTGATTCAAAATCAACATGGCTTCAGAAAACTTCGTTCTAGTGCAATGCAGCTAGCTCTTTATTCACGCGAAGTAATGGCCGCTATCGACAGGGGATCTCAAGTTGATTCCGTAATTCTAGATTTCCAAAAAGCTTTTGACACCGTTCTTCACAAGCGACTTCTAATCAAGCTGCGGGCCTATGGGGTAACGTCTCAGTTGTGCGGCTGGATTCGTGATTTCCGGTCAGGACGGTCGCAGTTCGTAGTAATAGACGGCAAATCATCGAGTAAAACTGAAGTGATATCATGTGTTCTCCAGGGAAGCGTCCTGGGACCTCTGCTGTTCCTGATCTATATAAATGACCTGGGTGACAATCTGAGCAGTTCTCTTAGGTTGTTCGCAGATGATGCTGTAATTTACCGTCTAGTAAGGTCATCTGAAGACCAGTATCAGTTGCAAAGCGATTTAGAAAAGTTTGCTGTATAGTGTGGCAGGTGGCGGTTGACGCTAAGTAACAAAAACTGTGAGGTGATCCACATGAGTTCCAAGAGAAATCCGTTGGAATTCGACCACTCGATAAATAGTACAATTGTCAAGGCTGTCAATTCAACTAAGTACCTGGGTGTTAAAATTACGAACAACTTCAGTTGGAAAGAGCACATAGATAATATTGTGGGGAAGGCTAGCCAAAGGTTGCGTTTCATTGGCAGAACACTTAGAAGATGCAACAAGTCCACTAAAGAGACAGCTTACACTATACTCGTTCGTCCTCTGTTAGAATATTGCTGCGCGGTGTGGCATCCTTACCAGGTGGGATTGACAGAGGACATCGAAAAGGTGCAAAAAAAGGGCAGCTCGTCTTGTATCACGTAATAGGGTTGAGAGTGTGGCAGACATGACACGCGAGTTGGGATGGAAATCATTAAAGCAAAGACGTTTTTCGTTGTGGTGAGATCTATTTACGAAATTTCAGTCACCACCTTTCTCTTCCGAATACAAAAATATTTTGTTGAGCCAAACCTACACAGGTAGAAATGATTATCAAAATAAAATAAGAGAAATCAGAGCTCAAACAGAAAGGTTTAGGTGTTCGTTCTTCCCGCACGCTGTTCGGGAGTGGAATGGTAGAGAGATAGAATGTTTGTGGTTCGATGAACCCCCCTGCCAAGCACTTAAATGTGAATTGCAGAGTAATCATGTAGATGTAGATGTACCTATTAAGAAATCATTCACCCAGGAGAAACGCACAAAAACATCGTCGTCTGACCGTCACGTAAGTTCCCGTATAGAAGACAGATTAATTGGATTCACTGATGTACAGAAGCAACTGAAAGAGTTGAAAACAAAGAAGTCACAAGGTCTGAAAGGAGTCGGTGTTCGATTTTACGCTGAGTTACTACGGCATTTGCCCCTTACTTAGCATGCATTTATCTCGAATTTCTCACCCAGCGCAAAGTCCCAAGCGACTGGAAACAAACGGAGGTGACTCCTTTACATAAGAAGGGTGAAAGGACGGACCCATATAATTACAGATCAATATCCTTACCATAAGTTTACTACAGGATTCTTGAACGTATTCTCGGTCGAATATAATATCATTACTTGGAACGGAGCGTCTTCTGTTCATAAATCTGCTCGAATTTAGAAAGCATCACAAGTGCAAAGCTCACGTTGCCCTTTTCTCACGTGATATACTGCATATTCCTATATTTCCGCAAACAATTTGACACAGTGCCCCATTGCAAACAGTTAAAGAAGGTTCGAAGATACAGAGAATGCGAGAATGGTTCGAAGACTTCTTAAATAACAGAACTCAGTGTTTTTTCCTGGACGGTGAGTGCTCACCACAGACAAGGGCACCGTTTGGAGTGCTCGAGGGAACCGTCAAAGGACCGTTGTTGTTATGTATATACATAAATGATTTGGCGGACAGGGTGGGCAATATTCTCCGGTTGTTTGCTGATGATGCTGTGGTGTACGGTAATCTGTCGTCGTTTAGTGACTGGATGAAGGTACAAAACGACTTAGACAAAATTTCCAGTTGGTGCCATGAATGGCAGCTTGCTCTGAATATATAATAATGTAAGCAACTCCAGATGACTAGGAAATCCTTCCCGTAATTCTCGAATATAGCATTAGTTGTGTACTGCCTGACATAGTCGCCTCGATTAAGTATCTAGAACTAACACTGCAAATCTGAAATGGAACGAGAACGAAAGGACGATAACACGGAAGGCTAAGGATCGAAATAGGTTTGTTGGGAGGATTTTAGGAGAGAGTGGTTCATTTGTAAAGGGGACGACGTACAAAACACTAGTACTACCCATTCTTCAATACTGCTCAAGTGTTTGGAATTCGCAACAGGTCGGATCAGAGGAAGACATCTAGGTATTTCCGAGGGGAGCCGCTTGGTTTATTGCTGATGGGTTTCATTAACTGAAGTAGTTCTCTAACTCAGATGGGAAGGCGACTGAAAAAATTTACAGAACCGGGTTTTCAAACTGCCTGCGGACAGATTCTACTGCCGCCAACGTACATTTCCCGTCAGGCTTATAAAGACAAGAACAAGGAGGGCTTGTATACACACATACGGAGAGCGCCTTTTACGTGTCGCCCTATTTGCAAGTTGATGGGAAAGGATATGTGCAAATAGAGGTATGTAAGGTACCCTCCGCTACTCACTACATCTTGGCTTGCCGAGTATTTACTGCATGTAGATGTTCGTAGTGAGTCTAATAGTGGCCCAAGGCTGTGCGAGGAAATAGTACGGTGTAATTAGGCCCAAAACCTCAATATCCAAAGTGAAAGTCTGCTTCCAGCTCCAGAGAGTTTCATAGAGTTCACATATTGTTTGGTAAAATGTTACATCATTTGTAAGCGTCGGGTTTGGGGGAAGGGGTGTAGAAGTTGGTAAATTAGTAGTTTGTATCAGATTTTCTTAAATATTTCGCAATTTAATCTACATTAAATTGTGAACAATAATAGCCCCGTGCACAATATTGCTAAACCGAACGATTCCAGAGTTACATAGGGTTTCAAAAGTAAAAATGTTTCGTACTTTCTAGATGTTTTTGTATACGTATGACATTGTCACTAACGAAACTAATTTGTCAAATAGTCTTGTGCTTTCTCAAAGCAAATTGTGATTTTAGTGGCCGGTGGTATGTTAGTGATAAGCCCTTGAAGGAACGACAACCTCACCACCTTCTCAAGGGGCGCTACTTTTTAAGGGAAAAGAGGCTTCCACAGGCCTAGGCCATATAAACCTGTGGTACGGAGAAACCCACTCTGAACTTTCTCTGGACAATGTCCCTTTAAGAATGAATACCTTTTCAAAATAAATGATTTTGAATTATAAAAATGTGTATAATAATTATGGTACATAATTATATCATTTTGATTCCTATTATTTTTAAAACTGCAGCTTTTGGAGGCTTTTCATCAGAAAAAAAGACATATTTGACTGTATATTGCATACTATTTCATTTAAATTTTTGAAGTTCATAAACTGAGTTCAGCAGTAATATTGAATAAAAATCTAGAATGTTAAATGCGACCTTAAAGTAATGTAATGTATTTCATCAGTATTCAGTCCTCATCTAGATCTTCATGTATGATATTCGTGTCCCTGTTAACACATCCTAGATCTGAAAAATTACCGCATATGCTTGAGCTGTTTAGACACCTCTTTCTGCACTCGCAGTTACGGAAGCATACGTCTTTGCAAGCACACACTACGAGGGATAGTAATTCCCAGGGAGCTGCAGAACGTATTGTTGTAATTGGTCTGAGGTGTTCGCCAGTCTTCTTAAACCCGCACTCTAGTGGATTCTTCTTCTCAGTCAGCCACTGCTGCAACTGGTGGTTGGCTCTAAATGAATGCTACCTGGAAGCTGCTGAAGTGGGGGGATCTGCAGCAAACGTGAAGAATTAATGTATAGGCTGCATGCAGTAGCCTGCAAGTAACGTTGGTAGGTAAACCAATCTAGACCTTTGGTGTTCCTGGCTCAGAATATCGCAAGTAGGAATTGCTTTTCAGTGTCAGAAACTGCACTGGTTTTAATTTGTGGTCGTTGAACACTAAAAGTTTCGTCTGAAGAGCGTTGTTGGCTGCACTTCCTATACGGTGTAATTTTCCCGTTCTTGTAGATCGCTGATATAGTGTCACATCCTGTGAAGGCATACATTGGTAAGAGTACACCTTTCATATCCCCAATGTCTCGCAGAATGTCAGAAATAGTGTACACTTTTTCCTGCTGATTGTCTTTCTTTGGTACCACCATTTTCAATTTCTTCTGTGATGGTGCGTGGACAGTCAACAAGTCTGTGTCATCACCAGTTAAACAAGCTTCAACTCCTTTCTTCGCTTCATCAGTCGCTGTTAAAACTATTGATAAGTCATCATCATCCGATGTTTGAACTGTGGACCACCTATTTGCAAGTGCACTATAAGGAGAGAAAGAAACTTTCTGGCTGTATCCTTTTTTATGTGCCTATTGTAGTTTTCATTTTCAAAATGTAGTATTACGTGGTTATTGAGATATATGTTGCTTAAAGTAAGCGAATCGCCTGGTTAGATGTGAGAGGGGGCCTAACGATCCCCAGACTGCCAGATGAAATTAATGAGTGAATAAATAAATGAATTAGAAATATCCTCCCAGTTACACAGTAGTACCATACTGTCTTAACTTGGCTCCAATACTATCTGACATTTCTTATAGACACTTTACGTCATTTGATAGGGTACACGAAATTTTGCAGATCCTAAGATTAATCGCGTCTTGCTACAAGCTTTTCTGCTGAATTATCCAACCTAGGTATCTAAATTTTTTTCACGCGATTACTCTTCCCTTTATTTAAAATCATCTTTTGTGGTCCATCACTGATATTTGTATTTTATTTTATCTTCTCAAAGGAGGATTGTAATCCTACTTGCTGAGCTATCTCTTTTAGTTGATGAATCTTCGTGAATGGTGAATTAATGTTGTAGGAAAAAATGGCTAGATCATCAGCTGTGTTTGGGTCCTAGTCTGAATCATTATTCATCCCCATCCTCTTAGCTCATTGTTTTCCTCCATTCTCGAATGATCTTTTCCAAGATACAGTTAAAAGGGAGTGGGGAAACTTCATCGAGTTGTCTGATACCAGTTTTGGTTTGGAAAGCGGTCCGAGATGTTGAAACTAAATGCACGTTTGATCCTGTATCGATCAGAATCTGTTGAATGATGTACTCCCAATCCTTCCATAACATTCAACAGTGACTCGCTTTCAACTGAGTCGTGCGCCTTTTTTTCAATGCATACCATCGCACGGCAGTACCTTCCAGACGCTTAATTCTTTATAATGTTTTTCAACTTGAAAATCTCTAGGCAAAAAGTTACTTTCCTGAAATTGGACTGGTACTTATTAGTCTATATATAAAAATCAACGTCAATTCAGTTCTGTACTGTTTCGGAGAGCGTCTCCCATGGAACAGATACTAATATAATACCTGTTCAACTGCTGGTAACCTTTTGAGCCACCAATTTTATGGAGCTGGTAGACTAGGACCGATAGGCACACAGAGGATACCCGACCACCTCCCTGTATCTCCTCAAAGAGTTCAGCTGGTATGTTCAGAATGTCTTCATTGGCCAGCTTCCGGGACTCTACGACAATTTATTCCTTTCAAACTGCTTTGTTGTTCGTTAGGGCATCCATGATCTGTTTAATTTCTGTCTTAGATGTGTGTATGTGCGTTTGCCGCTATTTTTTTCTCTGAAGCACGTGGTTGGGTGTTGTTACACTTTCAGATTAGACTTGAATATTTGATTGAAATCCCTGAGACTGTTCTTTAGAATATCCTGATCAATACGTTCCATATGTTGTTTCAAAAATAATGGCGTTGCAAGTCGGATCACAGGGGCTGCGTGCTTCCGACTTTCACAAAAGGAGTTAAAATCTTCATGTTCCTTCGGAGAGTTTAATTTTGTCAACGAATGTGTTCTGAGTGCGTAATTTAGTTCCGAGGTCTCGTTGCACCATCTTCGTTTCCGTTTGCGAAATTTCAAGCTTCTTGTATTGCGTATTGTATTGTGCATTGTAATGTACGGTCTGTCCAGTTCTGAGACTAAAATGTTAGTTGCTGACGGCACTCTATCAATACTTGTTAACTGATTTTAAATTTTGCCACATCATCTCTGCATTTGTTCTTTCCAGCTGTTGGAGCCTTTCTGAGAAGAATGAAACTCATTTTAATCCTGGAGAGGTAATTATCTAAATAATATTTGGTACTTCTTTGAACTTTAATATTCTTAATTTCCTTCATCGCATTCCTAGAATGGGGCACATCGACGATTTTCCATCATTCGACTTGTTAGAAAAAACCAAATTCAAAATGTCTTGCTCCTTCTGTGCGTAGGATGTTTTCCTGTACCTGTTCATAATTTGCTACTATTCCACGTTAGCTTAAAGTCGTCGACAAAGATCTTAATATTCTTTGTAGTTATTTTCGCCTTCTCCTTCTCTAGGAGATCCCAAAATTGTTCTATTTTCTCAGGACTATGGCTTCTGTTCTCACAGATGAGATGGCCGCATATGCATTGAGCAGGGTGTAGCCTTTGCACCTCATCAAATAGTGAGTATTGACAATTATTTGATACGCTAGAAAAATTCACTACTGCGTTGATAAACGTCTTATTTACAGCAAAATCTGCTGCAAACATTGATATATTCTTGCTTATGTTCACGGCTTCCTTTTTTTCATAGATCATATACCCTACATTGTCCATAACTCTTTCGTGCTGATAATGTGTATTTTGAAACCTAGGGTTGTGATGTTTTGGTAGTCCAACAAATTGTTAATCCTTATTGTTTACCAAATTGTCGCAATAATTTCACATTTGTGGTAGCAATGTAATATTCGTTTTCCTTTTTCAACTTAGTATTTCTGACTCAGAGCATGCAGGTCCTTCAGATATCCCTAACCATGTAGTTGCACGCTAACAGGACCCCAAGATATGCTTGCACTCCTAACAGTGATGGGTTTCTGTTTACAGTTACCGCCGGTTTAGTGTTTCCTTTTTGACGACTTTCGATGATGTCTGATTCTTAGGGAAATGTGGGTCGGATTTGTTCCTTCCCAGTAGTAGATTCAAAGTACTAAGCCATGAAGCTTGGATTTCGTTTGCTATATACACCTTTGGTATGCATGGTCCACTTCTGCTTTAAAAGCCGTTGACTTGTTTCATCTATAATCCCGAAAAAGGATGCTTTCAAGTTGCTACCAGATGGAGCAGCTGGACCAATTTCTTTCTTCTTGTCCTTTCTTTTGTGTGACAGGCAGAGCCTGGTTTCGTAGTGTTGGGCCCACGTTGTTTGATTTATTGTTTGCTTTATTAAAAATCTGAGATGGTAATTTGTTTGTTATAAATGAGATCTATAATTCATTCTGATTTAGCTAACTTATCTCCACATACTTACACTTGTTTTTAGTGATATTTAAGGTGCTGAGAATTATAAATATTTTCAGATTATAAAGATGCTACCTGAGGTATCTTTCTTTATCTTAACTTTACATTATCATCATGTTGTACATTGAACATTCCTGAGAATTTAATTGAGCTTTTCATTAAAGTGTGCCATCATAATATTTTATCACTTTGTTAACTAATTACCTTCTGTTATGGTAGTCTTCGCACTAACATGTTATGTGGGTTTTTCAGCTAAGTGTTTTGTTTACCCATTTGAATAATTTTAACTGTCGCCAAGAGAGGAGGACTACAATGTGTGTCTGCATGCATACTACCAAGGCAGGATCCAATTTGTGGTGTCTGGGGAGGGAGAATTTGTGCAGACTGGGGATGATAGGCTGTTCTTCCCATAATACTTCTAAAGTGGTTGTAGTCGGGGCTACTGTACTAAACTAATGGCTGATGGGTTTCCTGTAACAGTACAAGACATTCTCAAAACTCCTGGACGGCAGTATCATTTTGCTGAAGATTGCTGTTACTTGAGGGCAGGAAATAATCAAGAATATGCTTATACTCTTTTCCTGTGGTTAACTGGCTGAAAGCTTAAACATTTTCGTAAAACTTCTAGGAGCTCGCTAAGTCGAGGAATTGTGCATAAGCCTTCCATAGTACTGGACGTTCTGATGTCGAGAGGTAAGTCTGCGAGTCTTGTATACATCACATTGGTTGGTTACTGATCCGTCGTGACCAGTGGAGTTACTTTTGTGAGACAGAATACCTGAGAGAATTATTTTCTCTAAGTAATGTGGGGACTTGGTGCTGTATGATGATAATTTTTATTTTTTTCTCTTTGGCTATACATTTGTTTCGACTTAACTGTCATTAATGAGTGACCTGTTCTACAGTGTGGGCGACGTTACTCTCATTATACATTTTTTGTTATAGTAGCACACTATAGTCGAAACTGATCTGTAGAGAAGGGGAAGAAAACAGAATTTAATATCACACAGCAGTGAGTCTTGACACACCTTACAAATATGTCACATGCTGACTTATACTACTCCCATTATTGTGTAGTATGAAAATGAGGCAACCAGTCTGAAAGTACTGGTAGTTTCAATAAATAATGAAAGTATATTTAAAACATACTCCATTTACGTGGTATCTCTTTTACAAAGTAGGCACCTAATTTTGTGGAGAAAGATTCATTTCGTTTTCTAAACTCACACAAGCGAGGACACACACACAGACACACACACACACACACACACACACACACACACACACACACACACACAAAATTACATAAAGAGTATAAATTGCTGCGTTTTGTAATATTTTAAAGGGGGTTCAGAAATATGAAACACACAGCAGCATATTTATCAAAAATGTTACGTAAATCAGCAATTCTGTACGTGTAGAGATCGAAAGATTCCTGAGATTAATTGGTCCCCACATCTAATTGCTGTCAAGCGTCACAAGGTGGACAGATAACCAGCGGAAAACGAAGATTGATGACTCTGCAATTTACAAGCCTCAGGTGGTGTGAGGTGACCACACATGCATTTTTGTCCAGTCGACAAAATATAACATACTTGGAGATTTCGAAAATATTGACTCGCTGCCTAGCAAGGGAACTATCCCAGATGTAAATAAATGGTCTTGATGATATTTGGTGGGTGTGTAAACTGGCCCAAATAATTCAATACACATTTTTTTCCGTTTTGTCCCATTTTCACTTAGGGATAAAAACTCATCCCAAATGTAATTTGGTGCATGATGTACAAAAATGTGGTGTTCCACATAGAAGTAGAACAGCATTACCTTTCCTCTGATACACACTGAATTTTTCTACAAAATATCCAACCACTATCAATAAATTTTGAGTAGTTAAAATATTCGTTACAACATAAATTAGAAACACTCTCTTTCCATATCCAACCATATGTAATAAAGCTGAATCCTCAAACGCCAATTTTATGAAATATGTTACACAAAACGTGCTGTCAAGTATTTTCAACATATCTAATTGAAATATGTACACGTTCATTATGCTTCTCACTGCAAGCTCTCCATTAGTTTCCTTTAAAAGAATGAAAAAAGGATAATCCGGTAGCAGGCCTCATGGGCTCTAAGACGAATCGTAAAACTCTGAGTAACTGATGACAATTATTGCAAAACGGATGATTTTTTTTTACCCTTTGTAATAAAGTACATCCCCAAAATTTTAAATTGTGAAAAGAACTTTTCGAGTTAATATTTATCGCATATATAGCCTCTAGTTATAAGCTCTGTTATTATCCATGTCAGAATTGCGCGTGCCACAGATTGAATAGTGATTTGGTGCTTGCCTTGAAATGCTTTAACTTTACTTCTCTGCTCAACTGCAACGCCCATGTTTGAAGATCAATGTCATGACGATCAGTTGACAATCGATAACCTAACCTTTTTTTTTAATTGCTGCAGTGTAGTAGCTTCATAGTACCTCAGAGCCATTGAATAACATACTCTACCCAGCGAGAGAGCTGTGCCACTCTACTAAGATAAGATATTTACGCTTCAAGGATGAAGGGAACTCTGTGTGTTTGATAACCTTTGGTTTTCTTACTGAAAGAGTTTCGCCTACTGAACAGTTAAATCACATACGATATGATTTCAACGGTTACCGTTAAAAACGCTAAGAGTAACAAACTAACGCTAAGGGGCTTAAATCCTAAACCAGCGTGAGTAATGTCTAATTTTCCAGGCATACAAAATAATTTCTCCGATCCTCATGTCACTTGCAATGCATAACTTCTCTTTCCTTCTCTTTCTTCTCTTTCGAATACCACAGTTCTCGTGACCTGGTATTTTTTGTTTTGTTTTTATTTTTTACTTTCTGGCTGGTTACCCTTCCTGTGGCTGCAGCTGTAAGTTAAAAGTAACTGAGGAAAGCTGTGTTCGTCACCTGTCTGCGAATGTTGCCAACGCTGATCTGCATGTTTCGTTTGAAGGTGTTTGTGAATGGTGTTTTTTATGAGGTGGAGATTGGAGAGCAGCTCAGCATTCACCTAAACGAGGGTGAAAAACGGCATATAAGCCACACTCAGCCAGGCTGGTGAACCAGACCAGTAGTTATGAATCCAATACTTGCACTACTTTCGTGTCTGGTGAAGCACCCTGGCTCGCCGGCTAGCTCACAGCACGTTAGTCTATACGAGCAGGTCTGTAACTTGTTAAATCTGATTTCTCATTACACTCACGTATGAGTAGTGCCAGACCACTATTTCATTCCAATATTCTTATTCAGTATCTGTTTTTACAGTTTCTTATGATTTCTTAGATCAGTGGTATAAACAAATTTATTCAATGTTTGCCTCTAATCTTCTTATGATGCGAACAACGCGAATATACTATTTTAATTTGCTTTAGGGTATCAGTTAATTTGACATTTGAATCATCACCGACGCTGTGTTAAAAAGACCCTCAGCAATTTTAAATGTGGCAGAGGTACACGGAAATATCGAACGTGGGAAAACCCACGATGGAATATCATTGAGAAGAGTCAAAGAATCTAAATCCTTAATAGGTTCATCCTCTGCAGATTCAGTGTATGAGATTCACAAGGAAGTAATGGTTCTAAGGACTTTTCTTAGATTTTATATCGAAATACGTTCACTAATTGGCATCCTTCTCTTTCTTGTGTTCCAGTACCAATAACTCAACTGAGATAATTACATTCCAAGATTTTTTCTCCCTTCCTACTACCTATCTTTGAATTGGTACACTTTATCAGAGGAAATATCTCTTATACTAATATGTTACTAGTTTATGTTATTTTGTACTGTGCATTACAAATTAAGCGCAACACTACAATTACATCTTTGGAATTCAAAGTCAGGCTGGCAACGGATAAATCAGGGGTTTAACTCAAAGGTTTTCACTACCATTTTGGTGACTAAAGTTTTGTCCTTCAAGCCAGATACCTATATTACGTTTTCCTATCTCACTGTAGTTCTCAAGGAATTAGTGTTTAACTGAATGCACAGAGAGCTCGTATGTAACACTCAAAAGGCATCATTTTGCTCTTGCATTCCGTTGAAAAAATTTGAGTTTGTCAACGTTTAGAAGGACAGGTAGAGATGACCCACCAAGCTTACGACACGTGACACAGCTCTTTCTCCTAACACCACAGTAGGGGCATTTGACACTGTCCCCCAAACAGTAGCCAACATCTTTCGTGAATAATTCACTAAGATCCACTGCATTTAATTAGGCAGTTAAAAAAACCGCTGTCGCCAGTAATAAATAAAAATGGACTTTCAGTGAGCTTTCGCCACAGAACAAATCTGTTAATGAAAGTTTGGAATAATATTCAATGTAAGTCGTTTGGCAGTCACGGACAAGAACATTGATTTAATTTTTATTTTTGATCTAAGAACCTGAATCATCAACTGTTGTGGTTCTGCTATTAGAGGTGCGCTTCTGAAACTCAAAATATTCTATTCTCTTGTATGAAAAATTCTTTTCCGATTACGATCACTAGTAATTTATGAAATTCCCCAGCCTTAATTTTTGAAACATTTTGCTCCACAACTGTTTAACTGAGAAAAATCTCCAGTCTACAGAAGCCCTGATACATGTGAGACCTGTTAGGACAGTTATTTGTATTTTGGGACGTTAGTGGAGAGGGTTAATAAGTGTTTTTTGTTTTGTTTTGGTTGTTTCCTATTACAGGAACATCCTGCGGTAGGCACATGGCTGACATTTAATAACTGAAATGAGTAAGCATATATAAACAACAGATGGAACAGAATCTGTAAATAAACTTATTTAGAATCGTCTAGTTTCTGATCAAATATTCTGCCTCTGTAAATTAAGGGTGTAAACACACACATCAAAATTTCAGTTCACATCAGATTGAGACACAACGATTTAGTCTTTGATACATAACCACATTACTGTGCCTAGTATATATGAATTATTATTTATGTTATTCTTCTACTCACCACTGCTTGCATAGCTAAAGCTTCTGCAGTACGTTACCTCTGCCAATTGTGTGTTTTCGGCTTCTTCGTGCAGCCCCTCCATCCATCTGCAGCGGTCCTGGGCGCTTCCGAAATGCTTCAACACCCACGCAGACACCAGCTCTTGCTTCTCCTTCGAGTATGTTTCCTGCAACGGGAAAACATAGTTAGATTAATTTAGGATTACTTTCCCCGTCAATGAAACATATACCTATCAAAACAAATAGTTGTCAGTATTTGAATTCCAAAAGAAAACCGATTTTCCCATCTTCTGTTATTCATCTCCTCTACACTTCCGCCCTGCAACAGATGAAGACACTGCTGTCAGTATAGGTTGAACGAAACGCTAGGTCCGTTTAAATAGAAACTTCTCTATATACTGAGTTTCAGATCTTTGTTGTAAATAGTGGCGTGAACGACGAACGCACAGAGAATGCGAGCTACACGGGGTTGGTCCGTGATGATCTTACAAACTTTCATGGGTGATGGGGAGGGATAAATATATCAATGCAACGCATGGGACCCTCGTCCAGAAACGACCGAAAATAGTTTTGATAACTGGCAGTGGATCACTTCTACTGCAAATTCTTTGCTTTTCGTGCTTTGAGATTAGATAGTGTGAACCAATACAACAAAAATATTCAGTAAACAAGGGCTCTAAAACGCATACCTAATGAGCTATGAGTAGTTGTTCAGTAGAAGACACATATTTCACAGTAGCAAAAGTTAACAACTGCTCACAGCTCTTCAGGTATGCACGTTAGAGTCCATATTTAATGAACCTTTCTGCTTTTTTAGGTCCCTTCTAATTCCCTTCCAACTGCAGACAACGAGGGGCCTGCAACATGAGGGCGATTGCCCGACACACCGGAGCAATTTTCGCTTACAACTTTCAATTAAGTCGTTTCCTCATCATGGCCTCTTTCGTTACGTTGCCACATTTGCCTTTTTCTATCAATAGTGAGGGTTTGTAGTATCATCATGGAATCACAATTATCCCCCAATTAAATCATTACCGATAAGAACAATCTGTATACTGAATGGCAACAATATTATGCACTTTGGTTGTCATTCAACACTTCATATAGTAACATCTTTGCTTCCAACTGCTAATATATGAAGAGTTGAATGAGAAACAATGCATGTTTATTCTAACGCATCTTTTTGTATCTATAACTAATCGAAATGGACAGTATTCACACACCCTTTCATTTACATATCTGCAATGTCTGTATCAACGCGCCAGGTACAGTGAGAATGGCATGACAACTGCAAAATTTTATTGTGATTACGCCTCACTCAAAATCGCTAGACGACTGTTCTGTATCTATCAAAGTGCGATATAGAGGTATAAAGATAGGAATTTTTCAGATTGTATCCTAGTATGTAACATCCCAGTCCGTCGTCATCAGTAGAAAATCCCATCGTCTAGCGCAAGTCTTTGTGTTCTAAAAATGTAGCATTTCTGGTTGACATATGAGAAGACATCAGTTTGGATGTTACCAGCCAACAACTAACACAGTTAAAATTTGACCTATGCGATACCCAGAAGATTTAATGTAGCCAGAGGTTTCTTGATTTCGGTTAATGGAGAAGTGACTGCAACAGCTTACAACCAAGATAAATCCCCGAAAACAGTGACAGAACCGGGAAATTGTAGTCGTTTTAATTTTGATTAGATAGGAACATGCCCCAGCAGGAATTATCAAGTGCATTTGCCTAAGCATGTGTAACAGGACAGATTCAGTAATTTTCCTGACGAGTGTTACATGTAAACCAGAAATGGTGAGAATATCGTGAAGTTTACTGACTTACAAAATCAAGGCTATCAAATTTTTTTCTAAGAAAAAATAAATCATAAATTATTCCTACTCCCCAGTTGCAAACAAGTATTTCGAAAAGCTGACCTTAATTTAAAGACATATACCAATCTGGAAACCTTCCCTAAATATTTCCAGATGGGGTACCATCTGATTACTATCAAGTCAGCTTCCATTTGACGGACAAGACCTGGGCTGTGGATCCTACCTCAAACTATCCACACTACTATCTGTGGTAGCGAATGACAAGTATAGAAATATGATAATTTCCAATTTTCACTTTGTACCATTTCCTTATTCGCAGAGTATTATTTCTTTTACAGGTAGAGCCAAGGTTACCTTGTGACTCATAGATTACACTGCACATAGAGACTGGGCTACTATTTACTGCTAGTGTTATTTAAATTAAGCTTCACTAGACTACTGTTGTATTGAGTACAATTAACCGTATATCACAATTTTCCTTGAGGTGAAATGATGCCAAGTACCCTCTATCATTACTCAGTCAACTACTAATGTAATTAATGAAACGGCTATTGGACAAGTAGTAGCATCTTATAAGTCTTTACAAAGATTTCGTAAGTTTTGTACATGTTTCTCTCAATACATACCAGGATTTTGACGACAGGGCTCTGTTGCTTAGCCTGACTGCCAGCTGTCGGCGATTCTTCAGGATGAACTCTGAAATTGATTAAATATTTTTAATTTTGTTTATTCATAAATTTAAAATCGTTTTTGGACAAACTATCCACACAAGAAATTACGCATGTAGTTGCTATGCAAAACTGTTAAGTAGTTATGTTTAATTTGATTAAAACACATTCATGATTATCGCATGTAAATAACCAAAACTCATTGATACTTGAGATACTGTTAGAATTTGGAATTTGGACAATCTTCATACCCATACTTTGAACTTGACTGAGCAATTTCCGTACTATCAGAATTTTGAAGTATGAGTAGTGATACTAAAGTCCCCACACATATCTTCAGAACATAAATTTGGATAAGCCCAAACACCCCTCCCCCACTCCCTCCAACCCTAGATGTCACAGTGTGGGGCAGTAACTACAGATTATTCACTTATTCACCTGCGCTACATGGTAAGTTCCACGCTGAAGAATTCTGAACACACGGCACAACATGCTGGACTCACCTGCTGGTCCTCCTGGACCTGCGACCTCGTGGCAGCCTAATGCAGAGGCAGCAGGCCAGCAGCCGCCGTAGCAGGCCACGGCTGGTCTCGGCCTCCCCCACCTCCTCCTCCTCTTCGCCTCCCTCTGCCTCAACCACATCGCGGTGCTGCTGCGCCGGCTGCTGTCGGGCTGTTTCGCCTCCTCCTTGCCTCTCTTGCACCTTACCTGCTGCCACGTTTGATACTACATACGTGAGCGCCGGTCTCGGGGACGGCTCAGACTGCACATCGTGGCGGTAGCAGTGGCCTGTAAAATAAAAGTTCACCATCACTCTAAACAACATCTATCTGCAGTAACTCACTGTCATCTACTACCACAGACTAATAATGTGTCATCATTGCAGTATGTACATAGAGAGCTATAATACTTATCATTACTGCTCTTGCATGTCAGAAAAGGTGAATACATCTTATAGTACTCACTGCTATCCAACGTTGTTGACACAGTTGGCGGAAAAATAATAATGAAGTTAACATCCTCTGGAAACAGAAATTAATTTGACAGAATCAAAATAATTATGAAGTAATCTACTGACCATCTCAGAGGACTGTAAGCTGCCCATTAGCAGTACAGAATTTAGTGGAAATATGACACACGATCCTAGTTCTAAACCAGAGAGTTATTAAGATCTCCAAAGCGTTTTCTCTGACTCTGTTACTACCACACAGATCTAGTTGAAAGATCCATCAGGAACGAGTGCATTCACTGACAGACGCAATTCATGTCCTAGCTACTCAACTCCCAGGAGAATGAACAGAACACGACCAGTAAAAAGTTCATACCCTAAAACGTGGCTTCCCTGGTATCACTCCTAATACAAATGATCGGTACAGTGATTTTAGCTGTAAGACTAGCAGAACTGAATATCCTTTCCATAGTGTATGTCACACAATGCTCATAAAACGTTACGTATAAAGCAGACTCTGACAAAGTAACAAAGACGCAGCGCTACATTCATTTCATATTTATTATAGCAGACGCAGATGGGATACGTAAAAAAGTTGGTGATAAAAAACGTAAGCTCTGTAACAAAGCCACCTCATCAAAACCATTACACTACTTGAATCGTTGCTACTCGTATCCTCAGCACACCAAAAGGTACTCACGGTATTTCAACAAGACCTCCACGTCTTGCTCCCGTACAGGCCGTAGAGGTGGAACGGTCCTACACTCTGCATCAGCACTCATCACCTGTAACAGAGATACAGAATGCAATGAGTAATGGGTATTACGCTAAACTGCAAGATGCGTAACTTTATGAGTAGCAGAGAATGTTTGTAAAACCCTCAGCACAACTTCTGGTCGATATTAAAGTCAGTAAATTAAGTGATATTAGGACATAACGACATGTAATGTTGATAATGTAAAAAAAACGAGAACGCCAGCTTGCATTGATGTACTAAGGAATTATTTTAGCTACTGTTCGTAAATCTTGAAGATAGCTACCGTGTAGGGCATGTCGGTGGAATGGACCTATATTCGACAGCAGTGCTTAGGACCTGGAACAGAGACACAGATGGAATGAGTGTGGGGCATTGTGCTGTATCCAAAGCGACGGTATTTTCTCAATAGTAGTCAACGTATTGTAAAACTCACATCAACATTTTTGTCACCGTTCAGTTCAGTAATTATTTTAAAAATGTATTTCAGCACGTCCCATCATTAATAAGAACAAGATAAAGTGTGCTTGCACCGATGTGCTAAGAGAAACTTTTAAGATTATTCTGTAGATTACGTACAAAGCTCTTCGAATGAATGTTTATTAGTCATATATCTAGTTATGTCCCTACCTCCGATCAGTTTATTAAATAATATCACGGAAATTTTTTTCTAAAGTGACGCTATATATTTTTATTTCCGTGCCAGCAGAGTCTGCAAATTATGTATATGTGTCCAAGGTGTATAAAGAAGCGCAACTGGTCGCCAAAACTATGCGAAGAATCACGTGTAAATTGCGTTCAATTATTTAAATACGGTTTGCAAAACTAAACGTCTAGTACGAGGCTTCTCTTTATTCGAATTATTGTAAAAACCAGAATTACAAACAATCGAAGCACGCGTTCACATACAAACGGTTGTATGAACTAAATTCTTCTGTTTTTCTAACCGTTATTTTGTAACATTGCCATACAACGCAATTAAAGGCAGAGAATTCTTTTAAGAATGTGACCAGCAGATGAAGCGGCCTATAGACAGGTAGAACCTCAGACGCCGTGCTGGTCTTTCGCTGTGTTACAAATTAAATGGCGAGAACAGGAATAATATGAGATTACGTGTCATACGCTGCCATTAGCAATAATCGAAATTTATTGTCAGCTTCGTCGAACTTCTTGTGTTTTGAGTTACAAAAGTATTTCAACATCCAAACGAAGTCAAAGTTTCTAATCGAGATTTATTTAACAGCACCATTTTGTAAGGTGTATGACAAAGTTTGTGAGTTTCTAGCCAATGCTACCTGTAACGAAATTTTCTTTTCAATAAACAAAAATAGAGTGGAAAGTGTGTTGATGGGAAGGTGTACGATGAACTTCAACAGAAGTAAAACGAAGATAATGGAATGTAGTCAAATTACATCAGGTGATGGTAATGGAATTAGATTAGGAAATAAGACACTTAAAATAGTAGATGAGTTGTGCTATTTGGAGAGCAAAATAAAAGATGATTATCGAAGTAGAGAGAATATAAAATGTAGACTGGCAATGAAAAGGAAAGAGTTTCTGAAGATGAGAAATTCGTTAACATCGAGTATAAATTTAAGTGTCAGGAATTCCGTTATGAAAGTATTTGCATGGTGTAGCCATGTATGGAAGCGAAACATGCACGAAAAACCCTTTAGACACTAAGAGAATACAAGCTTTGGAAATGTGATGCTACAGAAGAATGCTGAAGATCAGACGGGTGTATCACATAACTAATGAGGAGGTACTGAATAGAGTTTGGCAGAAGAGAAATTTGTTGCACAACTTGACCAGAAGAAGGGATCGTTTGGTAGGACAAATCCTGAGGCACCAAGAGATCACCAATTTCATACTGGAAGGAAGCATGAGGAGTAAAAGTCGTAGAGGGAGACCAAAGCATGAATACACTAAGCACATTCAGAAGAATATAGGTTGCATTAGTTGCTTGTAGCTTGGAGGTGAAGAGACGAGCACAGGATAGAGTAGCATGGAGAGCTTCATCAAGACAGTCTTTGGACGGAAGACCACAACAACTACAATAAACAAAAATTTTAACTAATTACCTTAGCATTCCGTCAAAGAATTTAATATTTACCATACATCATACAGACAATTAGCATCTGCTTCCAACAATTCGTTGTTCGCTGTCTAGCTGAATATAGAAGTTGGAGGGTAGTAATGCACGCTGATGGAAATAAAATCACCTTTTACAAAAATATGTGGAAACTTTGTACCAAATCTGTGGCTTTTGTCAATATAAAGTCAGCGTAAAGAATCGTATTATGTTGAAATTTATACTGAGAAAACGAGACATTTAAGTTGAGTGTCACTGCGGACATAAATATGAATCATTATTCGTCTCACGATAATACTCTCAAACACATCTTCAGCTGGTAAAAAAAAAAGAAGACAAAGACTCCTGTAAGGTGGCGAAACTTGAGTACGATATAATCGAGGCACAATAAATTATTAATGTTTGCTCGGAAGACCTTTAGAGTTACTATCTTTTACTTCGATTAACTCAATAGTAAATACGAAATTTTTGGGTGCCGGTCAGGGAGGAGACGAACTCGCACTACCTCCCATACGCACTTTCAATCCAGACCCACGACATCGATTTCGACCACAAGAAGAGAGGCTTAGTGTAGCAAGCACATCATTGCATTGGTCTTGTAATCAACAACACCGCAGCCTACAACGGTGAATGTCGTTAAGTCTATAGCAACCCGAACAGAGTTTTATTGTGTGCGAAACGACGAGAACCTTTATAGTTCTGTAACTTCTAACACATGTAATTACTGCAGCTACGCACTTAATGTAATACTGCATGGGTCGTGTTCCTTACTTTTCCATACCGACGCAAGTGCTGGTATCACTCCTGTTACATCACGTCTGGAACAGCAGCTGGAACACTGCTGGTTCGCTCAGCCATTGTGAACCAATTGATGAGAGGTGTTTCTGCAGCTACAAACTTAGCGATCGTCAAATGTAATCAACTGATTTATGTTCGTGTTCGTAACTGCGAATAAATCCCGTGCAATAATACTTATGTTTTCAAAAGAAAGTCCTGTTGTAATATATCGATATTAGGAAAGGCAAGGCGTCTTTATCTGAACGCAAGCATTATGTTTTCATGGTGGCTCTTTTCACAACTATTGGATAGGAGTTACAAGAGGTGTATGAATCTGATGTACTTCACACTCGGCTGTTATCTAATGTCAGGATTCTTCGTGGTAGGTGAAGTAGAACTGCAGTGATAAAAGTTCAGTGGGATCACAGGACATTCTTTCATCAATTTGGTATCAGTGACCCACGGGTTCTGGTTGCTTTTTACCGAGCAATTGCATTTCGTTTGGTTTCCTATTCCCGTTCCTGTTTGTGTCTGTATTGTAGGGAAATTATATGCGCATCACTGCATGTGTCCACTGCATGTGCAAACAAGTTTGTACCATTTATCTATCGTACTTTCTGTTGATAATAATAAGCCCGCTTGCTTCTTCGTCCTCAATCTTCTATTCAGTGGGGTTCACTTTCTACCTGGGTTTAGATTTGCGTAAGTGTCACTGTGATGCACAGCAGTGCGGGTAAGTTTACTGACGAAGAACAGGCCGACTTTCCTCTTGTGTCTGGGCTCACTGACTGCGGTGGCAGACTGTTCCTGCAGCCACAGAGAAACACATCACTGTACTCTAGCACTGTCCGAGGTTTTTTGCGCTACACTGTTCTGTTTCGAATATTTTGTTGAGTGCTTATCAAATGGTTTACTATTGTGAGGATCCTTTCAAAGAAATACACGTAAATGTGGTACAAAGTTGAATAAATCATCATTACATTATTATTCTATAACGAGGGGCTGGTGACCACGAAACCCTTATCCTGAAAGACTCATAAACTGCCCACAAGAACTTCAAGTTTTCGGATTCAACTTGTATTCACACTGTCCCCTTAGAGAGCATCACCTGTACGAAGATTTCTTTGTAATTTTATGAGTACCTTAGTTCATGTTGTTGAGTACAGGTCCTCGCTCCAGAATTTGACTCAAACCTTAAATGTCATTATTACACACGCGATGAAAGATAATAAAATTGGCACTGTGTGATACGAAACTAATAGATGGTAATGCGATAAATACGTTGACGTCACTGTAAACTCAGTTGGTGATTTGTGAATCTACCTTACGTATTCGCTTACTACCCCCAAACTACGTTCAGAGGTAAGTCGAATCCTTCCATGTTTCTACATTGTAAAGTTGTTGCGCTTTCCTTAGCGACATTAACATTTCTTAAAGAGGGACATACAAGTTTAGGGGCTTGGGACAAAGGTCTCTGCTACAGTTTTTAGTTTTTCAGCGCTTCATATATTTACGATCAAAACCACTAAATAAGTAAAGAAATTTAGTGACGCAGACGATTTTTTCCATCATGTTACAGCGGTTATGGTTTTCCCACGACATTATACTTTGTATTCGAAATAATTGTAACGAAAACGGACAACTACAAGTAACGTTTGATACCCAGAATGCACGGAAAATTTTCAAATTTTTATTGATTACGTGAAATTCGCGTATGGCGAAGAAGTTACAGTGAGGAATGCAGTTTCCTAGACCCATCTGCAACAAATCTGCAACATATTTGCATAGATGTAAGGGAGATAAGAATGGTGGGAAATCTTCTAGGCAAGAATAGAAAGCAGGACAAGACGTCCATACGTCAGATACTGGCCTTTCGAAGTTTAGAAGAAAATATTAGCTCTGTCTGCGGTAAAAGAGGATAGGGTTAAGATGGAAATGAGTTTCAACTGATCATGTATTATCATGACGATTATATCTAAATACGCAGTATTGCATGTAATTATTCATTAATTTTCACATACATGAAACAAAAAAAATTCCCATAAACAACAAAGGTAATATAGTACTGTTATAAATTCAGAGTGAAATGCATCTTTTGTTATGATTTGTTCCTTGTACATAAAACAACTGTTTTGTAAAGAATTTTGACCTACTTTCATAGTCTACTTGATAGACGGTATAACTGTTAAGAAAGTTAATTCATGCAAAGTAGACAACGCACAGTCCATGTAGAACAGGTACGGACAGGAAAAACGACAATCCGAAAGGAAAAGAGGTTGAACATTATTTTCTGTTATTTCTAGAAGGTGAATATGTTCCGCCACCTGGCTTCAGACTGTATAGCGAAAATAAAGGCATTCCGAACACAACATCCACTAAGACAAAAATCTATTTTAGATAATCATTTTTAGAGCAAATATTTCAAATCTGTTACTTAGGTGACGATATTGAAAACGATATTGAAAATAAAATGTATAATCAAACTGTCTTTCGGTCCAGTTACAGAAAATTGACCCCTAAAGTGCAAAAAGGAATCAGTACTAAATTTTATAAACTGATGGTGATTAGTTCGTTAGATCTGTCAGGTTAGCCGAGGGCGTTAATGCCTTGCGTCCTGGACACGGGTAGGCGCGCTAGCCCTGAATCGAACCGCCCGTCCCCCCACCGGCATATTACCGACGAGGGAAGGTGTGCCAGCCAGCCTGGATGCGGTTTTTAGGCGGTTACCCACGTCCCACTAGGTGGATAACGGGCTGGTCCCCACGTTACGCCTCAAATAAACTACTCGCTGACATTTGAAAATGTTCGCACTATTTCATGGCTTACACTAGACACATAAATGTGGGGTACACTAATTCCATCCTTGGGGGTATGGGGTGCGACAGGAAGGGTATCAGGTCACCCTCTGACATTAACATCGCCAAATATATTGTAACAACGCTGACATCTCGCTGAAGTGTGACAAAGGCCCAAACGATATGAATGATGATGGTGATTACTTCGTTACACTATGTAAATGAAACTTTGTAGAACACAAAAAGAAATAACAGAGCCGTGATTCGAAATGAAAGAACAGAATTAAATATTGTCAACATGAAAATCAAATGAATCGAGAAAAATCAACACAAATCCTCATGAGAATTCGAAATTCCACAGAAATTCGTGAAGTACAATCCGAACGGTAACAGAGTTATTGGAGGTCTTCAGAAAAGACTGAAATGATTGTTTGTTAAGTTTGGATGGCCTATAGCCTAATTCTTCAAAGGAAGCTGATGAAATGATGAGTATCCATTGCCATAACGCATTTTTGTTTAATCGTTATTGGGTAGATGGGATGGTGAGATCGCATTCCTGACTATGGTTATAAGTTAATGTTAAGTTTGTGGTCATGGGTACACAACCCATTACATTCAGACTTGATCGGATGGCCCATTTTTGGATGTACCATCTTCTTCACTATCTATAAAACTGAAGTTAAGAAATAATTCTCATGTTTCATTTATTCCTCACTCATTTTTGCTGCGAAAATTGTAATATTACTGATGTTAGGCAATTGATATTTCCACCAGTGTCTGCTGATATAAACATGAACAATGATTACAAGTCAACCAAATATGCAACGGTGGTTTAATGTGTGAGATACGCAACAAAAGATAAAGGTGCACTTACCCTGTCGACGGCCTTTTTATTGGAAGAGTTCCCGTAATAAATGGTAGGAAGTGAACACTGCGAATAATTAATCGGATGTGAATAAAGACCAACACTGCTTCTTCGTAGCTTCCTGTGTTTCATAAACAAAGTTGATGGATATTTTCTGTCACTCGGAGCAATTTTTAGCCACAGTTTCGGAAATGGAGTTAAAGTCGGAAAAAAACTGATGTGACTGATTTTCAGTTGCTGCCGTGCACTGTCAGCCGACTGGCTAATACGTATGACAACGGGTTACCAACAGGAACGTACTACGCATGAGTTGCACACTCTGTTAATTCACGGAAAATCAACTAATTATTACAGAAACGCAAAATAGATACAAAATGGAAGCTACAGTGATTAAATTCTTGCACTTCGAAATGTGTATCAACGCTAAGAGAATTTAGATAGCCATACACAACGTCTTTTACATTTCGTGTATTTACGAACTGCGTAGCACACAAAACCACACAAATCGACCCGCATTTCAAGCAAAGAAATGACGGCTACACTATGTTTCAGTATCTCTGTCTTTCATAATCAGTAGTATCGTTGGATATAACTTCCAAAGCCGCTGAGTCCGTAATAAAGTCGTTTTATGAAGGAGGAGCGGTGCACGATGCAACCGAATTGTGTAGCTTCTAATTTGTGCACTTTCCATTGCTACGTATCTTACCTGAAACCGTGTGCAACATCTCACTTACCTTTCCGTACTCGTGCCACGGCACGTAGTACGGCTTCAGCTTCGCCTCGGGCACAGCTACAGGAACACTTCCGGCGCGCTGCGACATCTTGAAGAGAATGAAGGGATGCGTTTCCGCGGAAATGACCTTAGCGATCGTCAACTGTCATTCGTTGTTGCGTGTGCTTTCTATTTTGCGTAATCGATGTCACTGTTTTTGGAGGATGCATGCAGGAAGCTTCTTTTACACTGCTTGTCTCAGTTGTTTATGGGAATAGCTAACCACACCCGTCAGCAAAATGTGAGCTTCGTGCTTAATTCACATCTAACTATAATATGTGTGTCGAAAACTGAATTTAACTTTGCCGTAAATAGAGACGATCTAAAATTATTACCACCTTCTGAGAAATTATTAGTTGTGTTCTAGGCGACGCGTTAAACAGCATGTAATATTTAATAGAACCGTGTATCTAAATGCCTTTCACTTCGATATTTATATTTAATGAAAATAGTTTCTGGATAATTGAAGCTGTTCATTGGAAAACTTTTTTGTGATAACCACGTGTTTCATCTCACTTATATGATGTTTTCCCTTTGAGAATGCTATATGTCTACATCATCACCTAGAGAGAGACGCCACGGCTTAGGAACAGTTGGAGGTAAAACCATGAAACTTAGGTGTTGAAATGATTTTCACTCGAAGCAATATGTGACCAGAAAGAGGTGGTAAATAAATTCTATATATAATGCAAGTTCTGAGTAAAAAGTAACAATAATTCCATTTTTCGTTTCACACGGGAAACGTACCGTACTCTAAAATTCGTACTAATCATTCTACAAACGACGACCGAGAAGTGAAGGTAGTTTTAAGTACAGTTATTCCTGTTATAATTTCCAATTCGGAAATATTGAGCTGGGTTGTTGTAACGCACAACAGAATGGTTAAAGGTGGTTGTATTGTTAAAGTAAACACCGGTTTTTTGACTATACAAAGGCAAATCAATGCTGTTGCCAGACAATACACTAAGTGCAAGTTTTCATAACAAATTGTGCAGTCGCCCTGCAGCAGATGAAGTGGAAATACGAATGAAATGGTAATTTTTTATGATTGGTGTTTAATTTCGCACCAAACGCGTAAAAGTTTTTATAGTTCTGAATGTGTCAAGTTATGGAAAATTGTCTTGTTTAAGTAGTAATCTTCCCACAAGTTCCGTACCAGATTAGAATCCAGAAAAGTGTTGGTAAATGTGCAGCGCCGCCCCTTGTTGATACGATTCAGTTAAATTACATGTGGACCATAGCTGTGATGACATTGTCGGCCAGTCAGTCACTTTCTGTTACTGAATGCGCAACCTGTGCCTTTATCCACATGATTAGCGACATTCATACACTACCAAGATAAGTCTTACATTCTACCAATTCATGTCTTTCACATATTTATTGTTACATCTATCGTGATTATGCAAATCTGGGTAAGAAAAACAAACTGGATTGACTCTGACTGTTTTTCATTCTGATGCCAGTTCCTTACTATACCCCGAAGCCGTTCAGGGTAACTTCTTATATGAAAGCTCTAGGATCGTCAACATTTACATTGAAGGTACCGCTAAATGTTTTGTGTTGTTATCTTCGCCAGTATCCCAATTAACTGAACCGCTATTTTCCGTAACAGCAATGCTATGACTAAAAATAAAAATAAAATAAGGAAAAAAGAATGACCATGAGGCACAGCCCTTCATAACGCCCCCATATTATGTAAGAAACGGCAGCGGGCAACAGCTTTCAACAACGAGTCATGGTCATCGTTTCGTCTGTGGTCGAAAGGCATCAGCTTCTTATGGACTATGTAATTATCTGGTAGAGAAAACATAATTTTGAAACAAAACTGTGGTTTTTAGGCTTTTTACGACTGTCATTAATTATTGCTGATTTGTTTAATAATTTGAAACCAATCAGTCTGCTAGATCCAGGCAATCATAGAGAGTGGGATAATGGGTAGTGGGGGCTCCAACGTTATGCGCGTTACGGGGCCCTGTAGCTACTTGGCTGACCATACGGGAAAGAAAACCAATGGGCACCCCGTGTGCATACCGACTGGACTCATTCCAGGTATGGAAATGGTCCTCCCGGATGCCATGAAGAGCACAGGATGCAGCCAACTGCAGGTGGTTGCTCACATCCGTACCAATGATGTGTGTCACTTGGGATCAGGAGAGATTCTCTCTGGTTTCGAGCGGCTGTGTGGCATGGACTGGGTGTTTTTTTTAGCTTAGAGGGTCTCAAAAAAACACAAGAAGGGCTTCAGTCACAAAGAGTGCAGGCCGAACACAGGAAGAACGTAAATACTGGAACCGTTGGTATAACAGTTGTAAATTGTCGGAGCTGTGTTGGGAAAATACCAGAGCTCCAAGCACTAATAGAAAGCACTGATACTCAAATCTTTAAAGGCACTGAAAGCTTTGCTAAAGTCGGATATAAGCTCAGCCGAAATGTTTCCGAAGAACCTAACGGTGTTCCGAAAGGATGGGCTAAACACGGTTGACGATGGCGTGTTTGTTCCTGTTAGAAGTAGTTTAACCTGTCGCGAAACTGAAGCAGATACTTCCTGTGAGTTAGTATGGGCAGAGGTCGTTGTTGGCAACCGGAATAAAATAATAATAGGATCCTTTACCTACCTACCAATTTCGATGATACAGTTGCTAAAAGACTCAAAGAAAAGTTGAGTTTGATTTCAAACACGTACCCTACTCATACGGTAACAGTTGGTGGTGACTTTAATTTACCCTCGATATGTTGTCGAAATTCCGAAGGTGTGCATAAAATTGCATCGGAAAATGTGCCAAACGCATTCTCTGAAAATTATTTCGAGCAGTTAGTGCATGAGCCCACGCGAATAGTAAACGGTTGTGCAAGCATATTTGACCTCTTAGCAACAAATACTTCTGAGTTAATAACGAGCATCAAATCCGATACAGGGATTTGACACTGAGTTACTACACCAGCCTTCCGAAAAGCCTTCACAAAAGAAGACGAAGTAAATATTCCATAATTCGAATCGAGAACAGCTGCCAACATTAGTAACGTATAAGTAAATATCCTCGGAGTAGTGAAGCAACTCAAATCACTTAATAAAAGCAAGAATTCTCGTCCAAACTGCATACCAATTAGATTCCTTTCGGAGTATGCTGATGCAATAGCTCCATACTTAACAATCATATACAACCATTCGCTCGACGGAAGATCCGTACCCAAAGACTGGAAAGTTCAGAACACATCAATATTCAAGAAAGGTAGTAGCAGTAATCCACTAAATTACAGGCCTATGTCGTTAACGTCGATATAAACCAGGATTTTGGAACATATAGTGTGTTCAAACATTATGAATTACCTCGAAGAAAACAGTCTATTTACACACAGTCGGTATGGGTTTTGAAAACATCGTTCCTGTGAAATCCATCTAGCTCTTTATTTAATTGAAATGTTGAGTGCTATTGAAAAGGGATTTCAGATCGATTCCGCATTTCTGGATTTCCGGAATACTTTTGACATTGTAACACACAAGCGGCTTGTAGCGAAATTGTGTGCTTATGGAATATCGTCTGTTATGTGACTAGATTTGTAATTTCCTGCCAGATAGGTCACAGTTCGTAGTAACTGACAGAAATTCACCGAGTAAAACAGAAGTGATTTCTGGCGATCACCAAAGTAGTGTTATAGACCCTTAGCTGTTCCTTATCTATATAAAGGATTTGGGAGACAATCTGAGGAGCAGTCTTAGGTTTTTTTTTTTACAGAGGACGGCAAATAAAATTGTCAGAAGTTCAAAACATATTGCAAAACATTTTTTGAAAAGGTATCTGAATGGTGCACAAATTCTAATCTAAAAGCCGCAAATTCAACTAAATACGTCGGTATTTCAATTACGAACAACATAAATTGGAAGGAACACATAGAAAATGTTTTGGGGGTGGCTTACCAAAGATTACGTTTTATTGGCAGGACATCTGTAAAATGTAATAGATCTACTAAGGAGACTGTCTACACTACGCACGTCCGGCCTCTTTTAGAATACTGCTGCGCGGTGTGGGATCATTACCCTATAGGACTGACGGAGTACATCGAAAAAGTTCAAAGAAGGGCAGCACATTTTGTATTATCGTGAAATATGAGAGAGAGTCTCACAGAAATTATACGGGATTTGTCATTGACATCACTAAAAGAAAGGCGTTTTCCGTTGCGGCGGAAACTTCTCACGGAATTCCAATCACCAACTTTCTCCTTCGAATGCGAATATATTCTGTTGACACCGACCTACATAGGGAGAAACGATCGCCATGATAAAATAAGGGAAATCAGAGCTCGTACGGAAGGATATAGGTGTTCTTTCTTTCCCCGCGCTATACGAGGTTGGAATAATAGAAAATTGTTAAGGTGGTTCTATGAAACCTCTGCCAGACACTTAAATGTGATTTGCAGAGTATCCATGTAGATGTAGATATAGGATAATGGTGTGAATGGGAAGAAAGATATTAAATGGTTATTATTATGCCTATTCACGAAGTACACGTGATCCTGAGAACTGTGATTGTACAGAAAAAGTAAATTATAGGCTCTAAGATATTTTCTAATGTACAACAAGCCAGGTTATGGAACTGGGAAAACAAGAAATACATTTCGAAAATTCTGCTACTTAACTCTCCGTTAGAGAGGTGGGTACTATAAGACCAACAGAAAGAATGGCTGCGGTATGCATTACATCGTTGGAAGTGTGTGAGTGCTCAGATGTAAGGAGTTTATATAGTTTGAAACGGAAATGAGGGAAAGAAAACAGACGGGCCAAAGTGCATGATAAAATGGTTATCACAATAATAGCTTCGAAGTATACAATCATACTTGAGATCCATGTAAACCAGTTCAGAGTTGCATTAATTAAACGCTAGTGACGATTCGGCATAGCAGTCTATTCCACAATTAAAATTTCATCGATATAAGGGAGAACATGACACAGGAAAATTAATACAAGCATTAATCCCGACTTGCGGGGTCTGCTGTTTTGCTACATCTCCTCCATTTCTCCCTGTCGCTGACACCTTCTGGTCTTAAGTCAACAACGTGCGTGGTGCGTGTCTCCCCTGACGTTGTCAGTCCATCTCTTTGCCGGTCTTCCTCGCAGTCTTGTTCGTCCTGGGAGAACAGTGACGTTAGCATTTTCCAGTCTTATGTTAATCAGCTGTGAGTAGAATTACTCAGTTACTGAAAAGAATACTTTAGTAGTAGCAACGGCTATGAAAAATTTTAGGTATATGTCCTATGGAAGAAAGATTGGATTTTATTGTGTACATAGACTACTGATATTTTTAAGGACGAGGAAGCTTTTGCACAGTCGTTTTTAGCTATGGTTGCTTTTTCATCATGAGTATGGTTTAGAAATACTGTTAAAAGACAATTGTGCTTGAGATGAACTATCTCGCCTGTCTGTGGAATGGAAAGCGAATGGAGTTCTGACCTGGGGAAGTTCAGTTTCCAAAGTTCGTCATTTAGAACATGAGAAAGAATTAGAGGCATTAATGAAAAATCTTAATTGAGAACAAAAGAAGGATAAGAATCTTACAAAAATCAAGGAAGTGTGACAAGTAGGGAAATCATGAAAGGGGAGTGGATTTGCTGTACTGACGTTTTATTCTTTAGCAACTTACCACAACCTTTTAGAGGAAGAGCTGCAGTACCTACTTAAATTGTATCAGAGTTTATGGGTATTTTGGTATAAACTAGTGTATTGCACACTTACATAACTATTCTTTTGCATGCAAAGGGTAATAGTAGGATAGCTAGGAAGGAGCAGAAAACTTGTGAGGTGTGCCAATAAACCAAGATTAAAAACCAGAAAGAGTGCAGCCTGTTGCAGTACTGCCCAAGGGTTTGTTTGAGATATTTCAGCAGTTGATATTCCAGGATTATTGTCAAGAGAGGTTGGTGCAGAGATTTTTGCTGTGCATGTATTGGATGTTTAGCCTAATTTAAGAAATTGTGTCAAGTGAAGAACAGATACACAGTCCTACATTTCTCCGAATAAACATGAGTCGACCATTAGCCGTCCCTGGTACAGATCTTATGTACATTTTTCGTTTCATGTTACCTCGCAACATTACGCCTCGATATTTAATCTACGTGATTGTGACTATCAACCCACCAATAATACTGTATTTGAAGATTACAGGATTGTTATTCCTGCTCATCTGCCTTAACTTACATTTTCCGTGTATACAACAAGCTGTCAGTCATGACATCAAATAACATGTCTGTCCAAGTCATCCAGACCTCCGTCAGTCGCTCCACCACGGTGTTCCCCTGGACCAGAGCGTCCTCTGCAGACAGCGGCAGACCCCTTCAGTTAAAGTTAACCCAAAAAAATTTAAGCCTTAAGTGTAGAAGTTACTTCCCTGATGAGTGTCGTATTCAGTATTTCTAGGTTCAGGACATGACTTACATATCAACATCTCTTTAACTAGTAAGTTGTCAGTAAAATTCAGATTTACATTTTTAAATATTTTGTCCCTTGGACGTAAAGTACTCTGACGTCAATTTGGTATTACACATTACTCTGGGTGTGTTGTTGATGGTAAGAGTATGCTAAGGGACATTCTCACCTTACGGTCTCTACATACACATCATTGTTCTTCAAAAACTATGTTGTTGATGCAAGACAAAAATAAATAACGAATTTTATATTTTTCATTCTGTTATAGTATGGGCATAAGTACCACCCTTGACAATAAGCGCTACGAAAGTGCATTGTTATTAAGAAAGTTAAGTTTCTCAATAAGTGAATGTTGTCATTTGTGTCGAAACCCCGTTAAAATCGTTCAAAATATCGACCGAGGGCTGTGTTTCTTTCAATTGTAACTATTCACGATCTCTGAACGTGCAGCCATGTACAAAATTCTATGAGAAAAAAGTCAACTATTCTCTGTTAAACACTGCATAAACTATTTATTAAGGACATTTTTCGCATAAAAACTGCGTTTATCGAGCCCACACTAGGAAAACTGATACTTTCTTAAGTGATTACAGGCAGGACCATGGGCATCCGCAGATGGTGCCTTAGGGAGAGGGGGAATTGGCCCTTGCCCCCCCCCCCCCCATTCCAGGAATGTGGAGTACTGAGTGTTTCTTGGTTACAGAATTCTCATACACTTCAGGAAGTGATTTCCCGTGACAATGCTAAACCTCTCCTTCGTCAAGTATTAGCGTTACGTCGCTGCTACCATGGTAATAGCAACAGCTGTATTACACGACAAATTTAGTATCTTACCTCCCTCCCCCCCACCCACCCCCTCACCGCCCAGATAAATTTTTCCAGCAGACACCCATGCGGAGACCACAATTGGTGTATTCACATCCTTCTTCAACAAGTGAACACATGCCTATAATAAACTCTCACGCTCATATGGCCCAATCATTGGTTCCTCGTTGGACATTAAAAACGAAATAATCATATGTATGAAGACAATCTAGACCATGAAAAACAGAATGGAATTTGGCACCGAATTATTTCATTTAAAGGGGGTACGCAGAGAACCGTCTTGTTAGTTCACTGTGCTCTAAAATTCCCCTTACAAACTACTAGGACCTTTAGTAGATAATAATTTGAAGTGGAACCAATGCCCGGAAAAGGGTTAAACAGTTTTTGTGCTTTTCAAAGAAGGGTTAGCATTCTGATCCAATACAAGTAAAGTTCAATGTGGCGACCACCAAATTCGGTGAATATCTGCATCTACATGGATACTCTGCAAATCATACTTAAGTGCCTGGTAGAGGCTTCGTCGAACCACTTCCACAATAATTCTCTATTATCCCACTCTCGAACGCAGCATATCATTCTCAATGGAGAGAAGTCTTCCGAAGTAAGAGTGATTTCAGTTGCGCCGCAGGGGAGTGTCATAGGACCGTTCCTATTCACAATATACATAAATGACCTGGTGGATGACATCGGAAGTTCACTGAGGCTTTTTGCAGATGATGCTGTGGTTTATCGAGAGGTTGCAACAATGTACTGAAATGCAGGAGGATCTGCAACGAATTGACGCATGGTGCACGGAATGGCAATTGAATCTCAATGTAGACAAGTGTAATGTGCTGCGAATACATAGAAAGATAGATCCCTTATCATTTAGCTACAAAATAGCAGGTCAGCAACTGGAAGCAGTTAATTCCATAAATTATCTGGGAGTAGGCATTAGGAGTGATTTAAAATGGAATGATCATATAAAATTGATCGTCGGTAAAGCAGATGGCAGACTGAGATAAATTGGAAGAATCCTAAGGAAATGCAATTCGAAAACAAAGGAAGTAGGTTACAGTACGCTTGTTCGCCCACTGCTTGAATACTGCTCAGCAGTGTGGGATCCGCACCAGATAGGGTTGATAGAAGAGATAGAGAAGATCCAACGGAGAGCAGCGCGCTTCGTTACAGGATCATTTAGTAATCGCGAAAGCGTTACGGAGATGATAGATAAACTCCAGTGGAAGACTCTGCAGGAGAGGTGCTCAGTAGCTCGGTACGGGCTTTTGTTAAAGTTTCGAGAGCATACCTTCACCGAAGAGTCAAGCAGTATATGGCTCCCTCCTACGTTTATCTCGCGAAGAGACCATGAGGATAAAATCAGAGAGATTAGAGCCCACACAGAGGCATACCGACAATACTTCTTTCCACGAACAATACGAGACTGGAATAGAAGGGAGAACCGATAGAGGTACTCAGGGTACCCTGCTCCACACACCGTCAGGTGGTTTGCGGAGTATGGATGTAGATGTAGATGTAGAACAGAGCATTGTAAAAAACGAATAGCTGTATATTTCCGTGAGGGCTCTGATTTCCCTTGTTTTATTTCGATGATCGTTTCTCCCTGTGTAGTTCAGCGTCGAGGAAATATTTTCGCATTCGGAGGAGGAAGTTAGTGATTGATATTTCGTGAGAAGATCCCGCTGCAACGAGAAACGTCTTTGTTTTAATTATGTTCACCGCAAATCTTGTATCATGTTCGTGACACTCTCGCTCCTAATTCTCGATCATACAAAACGTGCTGCCATTCTTTGAACTTTCTCGGTGTACTCCGTTAATCCTATATGGAATGAATCCCACACCGTAGTCCAAAGAGGATGGACAAGCGTAATGTAGGCAGTCTCTCCTATAGATCTTGCATCTTCTAAGTATTCTGCCAATAAATGGCAATTTGTGGTCCGTCTTCCCCACAACATTTTGTGTGTTTTCTTCCCAGTTTAAGTTTCTCGTAGCTGTAATTTACGCATGTGGATGGTATCACACTTGTTGTTATTTAGGGTCAATTGTCAATTTTAGCACCATGCAGATATCTATTCTAAATAGCTTTACAATTTGTTTTGATCTTCTGAAAACTTTATTAGACGATAAACCACAACACCATCTGCAGACAACCTAAGACGGTTGCTGAGATTGTTTCCTAAATCGCTTTCGCACTGAAGAGCCAAACAAACTGCTACATCTGCCTAATATCGTATAGGGCCCGCACGCAGGAGTGCCGCAACGAGACGTGGCATGGACTCGACTAATGTCTGACGTAGTGCCAGAGGGAATTGACACCATGAATCCTTCATGGCAGTCCATAAATATGTAAGAGTACCAAGGGGTGGGTAATAGCACATTGCAAGGCATCCCAGATATGCTCCATAATGTTCATGTCTGGGGAGTTTGGTGGCCGAGGAAGTGTTTAAACTCAGTAAAGTGTTCCTGTAGCCACTCTGTAGCAATTATGGACGTGTGCGGTGTCACATGGCCCTGCTGGAATTCCAAAAGTCCGTCCGACATGAATGGATGCAGGCAATCAGACAGGATGCTTACGTACGTGCCAGAAGTGAGAGTGGTATCTAGACGTATCAGACGCCCCACATCACTCCAACTGCACACGCCCTACACCATCACACCGGCTCGAATAGTCCCCTGCTGGCACCCAGGGTCCATGGATTCAAGAGGTTGTCTCCATACCCGCAAACCTCCACCCGCTCGATACAATTTGAAAGGAGACTCGTCCGACCAGGCAATATGTTTCCGGTCACCAACAGTCAAATATGACGGGCCCAGGCAAGGCGTAAAGGTTTGTGTCGTGCAGTCATCTACAGTACGTGAGTGGGCCTTCAGCTCCGAAAGTCAATATTGATGATATTTGATTGAATGGTTTTCACGCTGGCACTTGTTGATGACGCAGCATTGAAATCTGCAGCACTTTTGTGACGTTGAACGATTCTCATAAGTCGTCGTTGGTCCGTTATTTCAGGATACTTTTCCTCGTCATATCAGATGATATTTAACGTAGTTATTAGTTTCTTCGGTGGGGTGAATAAGTGATTCCAGTATGCGCCACAATGAGCATTCTCACGGTCCGCTTTAGCGACAGGTGTGGCTGTGACGCATACGGCAGGCAACGTGTTGGCAGCCGCGAGTAGTATGTACTACACTGCTGCCAAAACACCTTGCCATAACCTAACAAAACTTACTGCAAAAATCTGCAGTCGCATAACAGCTGCGACACTACACACTGACAGAAATGTGCGACTGCTGGAACGATTGCGTTGTCATAGGTTGAAGCATCCTGTTTCCTGAAGTGTTGCAACAAGACAAGAAAACATCCGTCGGGAAGGTGGGTCCTTGTCAGCATATCGTTCTCTGTACAGTTCTGCTGCCTGCGTAGCATTTCGCCTACCTTCAACAACAACAACAACAACAACAACAATAAAAGAAACGTTATGTCGATGCAGTTTGCAGGAAGAATAGCCATTACTGTGTGCCTACTCTACACAACAGTATTTAAAAGGACTACTGTACTAAATGCACCCGTACATAAGAAACAGTATTAAAATTACTGTTCTGTTAACTTACACTCCTCATAGGCGAGTAGCATTTCTACCTTCTCTTCGTTGTTTTGCATTCTACTCACATAAGTCCTCAACTGACGATAGTTGATGGAATGTGCATTCTAATTATGTTTACATTTGTCCTCTGTCAACGTCAGCACGTGGATGTGTTCCATTGACCCGATTACCTGCACTAAGCACTGAGAGCGTGTACGTCATTGTTGTGTTACGTAATTAATAACATTGTTTTTCAGTGAATGCTACACTGTGATACGTTTTTCAATAGGTCTTTAGGAGAGGCAATGAATAAAAAAATACAAAGTCCCATTTCAAAAAAGTCATACTGCTGTTCACATCTTTGTAAAAAACAAAGCTACAACGAAGGCAATCATGATGACTGATATCCCCCTGATACCTAAAGAACATTTGCTTGAAACGTTGTGTAATTTGCATCTGGACAAACATTTATTTAGTGTGGTTCAGATAAATGGGACACCCTGTATATTATTTTGTTGTATGACTACATTACGGCATATTCTGTGTCTTCTTGTGGTGTTTAGCTGGTTGCAAGCATAACTGATTAAGTGTTACTTTGTATAGAAATTTAAGAGTTGTATTTCTTAATTAAGTGTGGGAGCAGTTCATTGTGATCAAGAATCTGAAACCTTTTCATGTTTTCCATTTTTAATGAAAGTCCTACATGTTTGCTAATCAGAGTTTTGTAAATTAAGTACTGTCCTTCTGAGCAAAAAGTGGTGAAACTGAGAAAATTTTCTTACCTGTATAGAATAGTTGACACTCTTGTGTGTGATATATTGGAGCTGTTTCCAGGGGTTATTAATTCTGATATTGGAATTTTATTTTTTTGAATGTGTTATAATTCTTCACAGACCAGTGATATGCTTTTGGGGACAAATTCTAATGAAAAAAGGTTGTTGAATAGTGTACTTCCAGATGTTTTGCTGAGATATTTGATTTTTTTGGTTTCTTTACAACTGCTGATGCTACTAGGTGGTTCTTTCACTGTGTTAGTTAGTCATTAAAAATACATCATCTGATACACATGTCTATTTTTGCCTATACTGCTTGTGATTTCGAGAAACTAGGTGGTTCTTTCACTGTGTTAGTTAGTCATTAAAAATACATCATCTGATACACATGTCTATTTTTGCCTGTACTGCTTGTGACTTCGAGAAACTGGGTTTGCTGATATGATTATTGCAGTGTTAGGAGTGTACTGAAATATATCCTTGCTTTCTTTTAATGTTCAGTTGGAATGATAGATCTTCATGAATTATGGTGTAAAATGAACTAGTACCTTCATTGTGTCTTTAATTGTGGATTAAGGACTCTGTGTTTCATGCTGAGATATTTTTATTTGCTTGATTACGCTAAAAAGATACTTGCAGATGTTTAATAAAGTAATAACACTTTGGACAGGAAACAGTTTCAGATAGTTTCAGGATATGCAATAACAATGATTTGTGGAACTGTGCATTTTATTATGGAGAATTTCTTCCTGGTTAGTACTGTTGACAATGGTTGTGTGCCTGAACTGTGGCCTGTTCAGTCATTTACCTTACAATTTCTTCTTGTTTTGAGACTTTTGTGTATATTATTGATTTTTATTATTACACTTTTTTGTCACTATTTGATATTTTCATAGCTTACTGCTATGGCAGAATAGTGGTCTCCTGAGTAATGAATACTATATTTTATGTTATGTGTTAAAAGACCAGTGTCTGTCTTTCTGTAGACTACAGGTCCATATTTGATTTATATTTTTGTAGATGGGTGCTGCACCTGGAGATGGGCAGCTGTGTTAAGATGCTTAATAATTGTCTAACATCAGAGTACAATGGAAGTAACTGTCTGCTGTTTACTCATGGAAGACATGCTGTTAATGTGTGCACATTTTCCGGTTCATATTGCAAGGCTTGGTGTCACCATATTCAAGGTATTTTCAGTAATTTAGTGCTTGTTTTATGTGTTGAGATCTTATGTACATGGTTTTTTAAGATGGGTGACTTTGGTAACATGTACAGAACTGGGTATCCATTAATCCAGATAAATACTAGGAAATGTAAACTCATCATATTATAATTTAACAAGCTTCCTTCAATATTTTCTGATGTACCTGCATAAGGTTTCCTTTTGTTGAAAAATTCCCTGTGTTGTGGCTTTTTGTACCTTTTGCTATATTCATATGTGCTGTGTGTGTCATGGCAGCTTAACTATACTGTAAAAGCAATTACACACTTTTCGCTGAAAAGCCTCTGACAGTTATTCATGATCCCTTTACAATATTTTCAAATTCCGATGTCTTTATGGCCAAGCTGAATTTTGCAGTCAGTATCAAGCTTTTCCACACAGTGTGCGTATTGCCTTTGGCAAAGATAGTAATTTTCCTGAGTTATCACTGTGATAAACATTATATATTTCAGTCATCAATATGCACAATCTTTTCTCTGCATGTTTTTGCAGAACTGAAGGTCAGTCAATTGCTGTACCTACTAAGGGAGTTCATCACTTAATATAAATATGACTGCTTTACCCTTTGCATTTTCAGATTTCAGAATAGAAAGGTTATACTGACAGATGGGGCCAAGCATGCCGAATGCAAGCAACTCGGCTGCAAGCTCAATTGCTTACACATTATTCATGTGAATTTGTGTGTTTATCACACATTAATAGGATCACATAATTCACTTATCTATTTATGTCCATTATAAGTACATTGTACAAAGTTGCTTTTGTGTTTTTATTATACTTCCTTAAAACTGTTTTCAGATTCATCGGTCTAAACATATGAGAGGGCATTTCAGTTTATGGAATTTTCAGAGTGCACATTTGCACGTAATCCTAATTCAAAAATGAACAAAAGTCTTGCAACATTTATTTCCAGAAAATTCAACAGGCATCTGATGGTGTTTATATAGCATTTTCACTGAGCATTTCCATGAACTTGGGCTGAAAATCAAAAGAACAGAGGCTATATGCTAGATAATGCAGCATTGTGGCAGAAACAGTCAACATCTGCCAGCACATTACTGTCGAAATAGTTGTCATGGAGAGGTTTCAGAAGTTTATCAGTCGATTACCATACTGTGTAAGACAATGAATACTGCACAGATATTTCACAAAGTGTATAAACAAAGCTAAGTAGTGGGATCAGGACAGGTTACAAGTAAACAGTTTAAGGATTTTGAAGGAAAAACTTCCACTTCACATTACAGAAAAATTATTGACGCTACTAGACAACGATTTTGAGAATTTCTTGGTAGTACATGGTAGCACTGTCATGTTATCTTCTGTCATTCCATGTTACCCCAAACTTATGTACTATCCAGCTCTTTGATCATGTTATATCATGAAAAGAGCAGAAGTACAAGATCTGCAAAATCAGTTAGGAGAGGAGTGCAACATTAGAGTGGTAGAGGAAGCACGAGAAAAATGAATAACTGCACACATCACAACTGGGAAAACAGCACTGAATCAGGTAAAAGGTATGGGAAGGGGAAGTAAATAGAGATACGTATATTGTTCTCTATCAGTGGAAATCAGATTGGAGAAAAGATAAAAAATAAAGCAACACAATGCAGCATACATAAAGCTTGGGGGGGGGGGATGGGAATTAGTGTTTAATATCCCATCAACTATGCGGTCATTAGAGATGGAGCACAAGATCGGATTAGGGAAGGATGAGGGAACAAATCATATTTGCCCTTTCAAAGGAACCATCCCAGCATTTTCCCAAAGTGATTTATGCAAAAAGCCATGCAATCAGCAATCAATCAGTGTGAATATAACTGGAATAATGGTCAGAATGATTGTGGACACAGGTGCTGACCTGAGTTTAGTTTCTGCAGATTTATTTTGCAGGCTAAATTAAAACAAGAAAGTGTTGACATTGCCTGCCAGTGGCATACAAAGGATAGGAGCTGTTGGATACAGAATCTAGTCTATTAAGCTGCAAGGTTATTTATTGTCATTTAGTGTAGAGTTGAATGGAAGAACAGTGGAACATTCGATTTTAGAGGTTGGAGACTTGTTAGTAGACTTCATTTTAGGAACTGATTTTTTGTTTTGTTTTTTGGAAAAGAAGCATGCAAAGAGCGACTCCTGTGCTAGAAAGTTAATGATGTGTTTCGAAAGAGGTTTTATGGAGGAAGATTCTGTGATCGAATAAAAATGCAAGCAGAAACCACTGATAACAATCAGTACAGAAGCATATGCAGCAGGATGTGCTAAAATGAATGTAATGGAAGCAACTGAAGACCAAGTACATGAATCACATGGACTAATTACTCAATATTGATTTAATTTTGATGTAAAACTCTGTGAGCCTTTTCGTATTCCTAAATACTCTATATCTTAGATCAAATAATCACTAAGAAACAGATTTATACAATTGTTAAAGTGGCAAGTCATTCAAAGTTCAATGAACCATATTGTAGTCTATTTTTAATTCAGGAGGAGGAATGGGATTAGTTTTGTATGAACAATAATTAGTAATGTTTTGGTACCAGTAATGGCATGCCTAAATAACTTGGAAGAAAATTTTCAGAGATTCCATGGAGTACAGTACTTGTCAGTTATAGATTTATGATGTTTATTGGCAATTGCCTTTGACAAAATAATTACTGAGGAATACAGCACTCACATTTGCTGGAAGAAGATACCAATTTATTTTAAATTCTGTCATTTGGACTGAATGTAAGAGTGATTGTATTAATTTCAATCTTCGAAAAATTATCGGAATAGCAATCGTTAGATTGAGCACATATTGATGACTTTTTAAAAGCTACCTTAACATGCAGGAACATCTGGAACTGATTGATAAAAGAGCCACTAGAAGCATATCCAAGAGTTGGAGTAACAGTAAATCTTAAGAAGTCATAATGTGGCACAAAGGAGATTAAATTACTTGGTCATATCATGTCACTGGAAGGAATAAGTAGGATTATAGCAGTATGAAATTTTCCTATGCCACATAACAACGAAAATAAAAGCCATTCAAAAGATTGTGTAGTTTTTAGTGAAAGTTTGTTCCAAAGCATGTACTGAATAATAAAGCTTCAACCATCAATTAAAGAAACATACAATGTTGGCATGCACAGCATAAAGACAGTCATCTTTTGATTAAATTAACCATGAACTGTGTACAGGCAAGATCTTATATGACGCATATTTAAGCCTTGATTATGATTTAACAACTGATGCTTTATGTTTTGGGCTGTTTCAATTTCAAACTAGAAATGGGGAACCAAACATTTACACCATAGGATTTACAAGATGAGTCTTAACAGATTGTGAGAAGTCATATCCCACCACTGAACTTGAAACTTTAGCCATAGTATGGACTTTCAGGAGATTTCATTTTTATTTAGCTAGTCATTGTGCTAAAATATGAAGTCACCATAAATTACTAAGATCCATGCTGACTTGTAAACTAGTGCACGCGTGGTTAGCACACTGTACATTATGCATACAGAACTACATTTTTGACATTATTTATGTTAAAACAGGAGAAAGTCAGAGATGCATTATCACATTTACTGGAAGGATTAGAACACTCATCTTTGTGTAAGGAAGTGATTGAAGACTTAGAAGCTGTCTCAGTGAAAGTCAAAACATATTGCACATACTTTTGAGATGAGGTATGAGTCAGACCCAACAGGTAGATTGCAAGTAAAAGAAGCTCTGAAAACCAACCCAAACAGCAGGCTTCCCATCCACTATATTCTCAACTGAGAAGTATTATTTTACAGGAGAAGGCCTGATGTGGAACTGTAGTTAGTTTTCTTTCCTTAGGAAACTGAAAACAAATTAATTTGGTATAAACACTACATGTGGGGACTCTTTGGTGCTAATAAGCTAAATGTGTACAACTACTTTCAAACATGAGAGGAAAAGTAAAGAATGTTTTGAAATCTTGTTTAGTACATCAAAAACCAAAAGCAAGTAATAAATGTAGATAAGGAGAGTTACATGTGATAATTGCCATTCAGCAATTAAAAATAGTAAGTGTGAACATCTCTGATTTTCTGCCAAAAGGATAAGGAGATGTGAAATACCTTGTTGGCTTGTAGTGATAAAGAACGTAATCAGTGTAGACATTTTTAAGAGAAATTGTGGTGATTACTATGTCTAGGTTGGAAAGTGAATCACAGTATTATCTAATGACAGAAGTCAGTATACTTGAGATCAGTGGCACAAGATTATGGGAGTAAGCGAATGCTTACATAAATTCCAATCAGAAACCTACCCAAAAGTATGTGTTTTCCTTATTCTTATTTTTTAAAAACTGAACCGATTTATTGGCAGGCTCTTATGGGACCAAACTGCTGAGGTCATCGGTCCCTAAGCTTACACATTAATTACTCAAACTTAAACTAACTTACGCTATGGCCAACACACTCCCATACATGAGGGAGGACTCAATGCTCCGACAGGGGAAGCCGTGCAAACTATGACCATGTGGCTACACTGTGCAGCAAACCGATTTATAAGACCATATTACTCCAAAAGACAAGGAAGATGGTTTGACTATATAATTCAGTTTTAGTTGTAAGTGAAGAGGCACTCTCCTCTATGGATGTTACATATATAATGTGATAAATAAACATAAAAGCGGAATGTTGCTGTAATTAATGTAAGTGTTTCAGTAATGTGTTAAGGGAACATTGTATGTGAAATTCATTGAAATTTGACATTTGCTGTTTTCTACTCCATAATGTACTTTAGACTTTCCTGCAAATTTTGGTATATAATACATTAATATCAGACAATTGAGAGATCTTCAGATAATATTTTGAATGTTGACATGTGAGTGTCAAATTTCGCAGCTACACATACACCGCCACATTTGAGCAGTCTAGAAGGCTGTGAATTGCTTTGCTTTGTGCTTACTGCTACATCTCCAAAGTTGGCATTACAAATAAACAAATCAGTCCTTTGTTTATGATACTAGTTTTCGTTAAAATAAGTGTGATTATTGGCTACTTTTGTAGTAAGCTAACTTACAGGAATATTATGGGAAGGCTAGTAGAGATACCTGTGATAATTCAGAGCGGAAGAAAAGAGCCATGTGGAGCACTTTCTTTCATTGCATATCAATCAATGAAAAGCCATTTCATGGTTTGTGTCCAGATACACCGAACACTTGGAGTAAATATAGCCAGCGTTCTCTTCCATTGTCAGTAATGGAGGCAATCAAACCTATTTACAGAGATTTGGCAAATCCTGAGCTTCTAAAGAAGTGTTTACATGGGATGACCCACAATGTGATTGAGTCCTTCAGTAATGTTGTGTGGTGCTGTGTGCCTACAAATTTATTTGATGGCCTTATTACTATAAAGTTAGCAGTATCTGATGCTGTTATAACTTTTAATGGTGGGAACTATGAAAGACTTAATGTTCTGGAGAAGTTAGGGGTAAGATACGAACAGAACACAGCTAAATGAGTATAGGAACGAGATGAGCATTGCGTATGTGAAGCGCAGAGTCAGCTGCTCAGCAAATGACAAAAAAAAGCAAGAAAGAAAAGGAGGAGGCAAGTACTGGGCTATTTTGACACTAAAGGAGACACAACTATAGGCCAGGGCAATTCTAGTGCATTAAAGATGCAGAGATGTAAGTCTCTACAAGAATTTGTAATAAAAAAGCTTTAAACCTCAACATCTCTGAACTACATTTTTTGCAATAAATGACCCATTTTCTAAACAAATACTCATGGTAGAGATATGAAATTTTCACAACATGCCAGGTGTGAGATTCAACACATATGGAACTGGAATAATTCAAATATCAAGAGTTGTTTTGTTTTTATGTTCATTTATTTACAAAATTCTGTCAAAAAATCGAGTGTCTGAAAAAAAAGATAACATTCCCCACTATAAAATTGTAGTAATAAATTCTAGTTAAGTGTATCTAGAAAGGTGCATTAAATAATTATGGAAAATGTGAATTGGTGTCTTAAAAATTTTCCAGTATAATGGGTCACAAAATTCGATAGTTTAACACGGGCGTCATAGAACATACAATGACACCTTAAAGGAACTTTTAGCTTTGACTGCTACCTGCAAATTATGTTTTAAATTTTTAATGATTCAAGACGGTCAGTATCAATGATTTAAAGTGCAGTAGTGTGGACAATGTGCTACATTCAGCGACAATAGTTAATACAGTTTCGTTTCAAATATTATCTAGTGGGTAATATTAGTTACGGCAATGAATTTAATATCCATGAGAGAAGAAAGAGAATTTTGTTTGTGACGTATTACTGGGGACCTTCTAGCATCAATTTCCCATTGAAGTAGTAGAAAAAAGTACAGTGGCAGGATTTTACTGTAAATAAACAGCAATGGTAGGAGACAAGAGAAGCAGACGTCGATGTACTTAAGCATAATCCTATGATGGGAGAGATGCTCACATGTAAGATGTAGTAATCCTAAGCTGAATCGAGCTGAATACAACACACGGCAGAAGTGACAGTCACTAATTATCAATGAAACATGCAAGACTGATTGTTAAGAGTGGGATTAGCTGTGGCAGTCGTCCGTAGCACATCCTACACAATGCTCCATAAATTAAAAATTCTGTGACAGATAGACCTCATGATCAGCATGCATCAGGGAGTAATAATTAGAATTCCTTTAGGAATTTGTGCATGTAATATGATAAGTAGCAGATTCTCTCATGGGAGAATGATTACTGTGCAACCTTAGGAATAATATTTATGTAACAATTTTGTGTAGTAATGGTGGACTTAAGCTAAGAAAGTATTTTTTCTTACAGAATACTTCGCAAGGGATTGAGTATGTGCTAAAGTAAATATTAACTGTCATTTGCTAATTTCAGGAAGAAGATTAATTTCAAAGTAGTCTAGAATATTCATATACTTATACAAATATTGCAAATTCTCAGTCATGATGACGCAGGCACAAGACGAACCACTCAGCTGGAAGATGTCAACTACACTACTGGCCATTAAAATTGCTACACCATGAAGATGGCGTGCTACAGACGCTACATTTAACCGACAGGAAGAAGATGCTGTGATATGCAAATGATTAGCTTATCGGAGCCTTCACACAAGGTTGCAGCCGGTGGCGACACCTACAACGTGCTGACATGAGGAAAGTTTCCAACCGATTTCTCATACATAAACAGGAGTTGACCGGCGTTGCCTGGTGAAACGTTGTCGTGGCACGTGTAAAGAGGAGAAATGCGTACCATCACGTTTCCGACTTTGATAAAGGTCAGATTGTAGCCTATCGTGATAGAGGTTTATCGTACCGCGACATTGCTGCTCGCGTTGGTGATCCAATGACTGTTAGCGGAATATGGAATCGGTGGGTTCAGGAGGGTAATACGGAACGCCGTGCTGGATCCCAACGGCCTCGTATCACGAGCAGTCGAGATGATAGTCATCTTGTCAACATGGTTGTAATGGATCGTGCAGCCACGTCTCGATCCCTGAGTTAACAGATGGGGACGTTTGCAAGACGACAACCATCTGCACGGACAGTTCGAAGAGATTTGCAGCAGCATGGACTATCAGCTCGGAGACCATGGCAGCGGTTACCCTTGATGCCGCATCACAGACTGAAGTGCCTGCGATGGTGTACTCAGCGACGAACCTGGGTGCACGAATGGCAAAACATCATTTCTTCGAAAGAATCCAGGTTCTGTTTACAGCATTATGATGGTCGCATCCGTGTTTGGCGACATCGCGGTGAGTGTACATTGGAAGTGTGTATTCATCATCGCCATACTGATGTATCACCCGGCATGATGGTATGGGCTGCCATTGGTTACACGTCTCGGTCACCTCTTGTTCGCATTGACGGCACTTTGAACAGTGGACGTTACATTTCAGATGTGTTACGACCCGTGGCTCTACCCTCCATTCGATCCCTGCAAAACACTACATTTCAGCATGATAATGCACGACCGCATGTTGCAGGTCTTGTACGGGCCTTTCTGGATGAAGAAAATGTTCCACTGCTGCCCTGGCCAGCATATTCCGCAGGTCTCTCACCAATGGAAAATGTCTGGTCAATGGTGGCCAAGCAACTGTCTCGTCACAATATGCCAATCACTACTCTTGATGAACTGTGGTATCGTGTTAAAGCTGCATGGGCACCTGTACCTTTACAAGCCACCCAAGCTCTGTTTGACTCAATGCCCAGTAGTATGAAGGCAGTTATTTTGGCCAGAGGTGGTTGTTCTGGGTACTAATTTTTATGGATCTATGCACCCAGACTGCATGAAAATGTAATCACATGTCAGTTCTAGCATAATATATTTGTCCAATGAATACCCGTTTATCATCTGCATTTCTTATTGGTGTAGCAATTTTAATGGCCAGTAGTGTATTTTGCCCCAACCTATATTATATATATTCCGTGGAGCTAACAGGAGCGGATGCCAAGATGAAACTGTGGAATTTCTGAGAATAGTACAATGACCCATTGTTAGCATTGTGTTTCTCCCTCAATACCACTTGAAAGCCACAGAAATGTTTCTCCGTTGTTCTTAAATTCCTGTTTCTTCAGCAGATTTTTGAAATTGAACTTTTTCAGACAGTCTCAAATATGTTTAAATATTCACTGAGGTACCTACTGGTGTACGACTGCAGTGTTGTGTATCAGTTTACTAAAAGTATAAAAGTAAGACTTAACAATGAGGTAGGGCCATAAACTGCCTCAATGCTGAAGTCATCAATATATATATGCAGATAAAGAACTGGAAGAAGGCTCAGAGTAATTTAATGTAGTTTTTACAAAAAAATTTACTGGGAAAGAAGGTGTAAAGTAAATGAATAGGCCGACACCTAATGAAAACCAAGATTCCTTTCCAACTGAATCATACCATAACACTTCGTGATGTACTGCATCTTAATGAGTACATATTTGCAATGTTGTTAAATGATTAAGTTGAAGAAATAATGGTACTTAGAGCACAGTTACAATGAAATATTGTGAAACTTTTATGCAAAATATTTTCTCTTCAAAAGTATGTCCAATGAATGTGAACAGTAGTAAAACTTATATTTATAAAATTGTATACAGTACTCTAATTCAAAATTCCATTATTGTAACTCACATAAGCCAGTTAAGTTCAATGTCATTCAAATTTTTCTCAAGCTCACTGTGATGTAATTTGTGATGCATTAATTATATTATAAAGCAAATTTTTCATTTTGGCTACAATATTTCAGTAGAAGTTGATTAACTACCACATAATTTGCCTGACAAAAGACAAATCCAAGATTCAATTTCAGGTGGAGTTAACTTTGAGAAGATACACCAATTTTCATCAAGAGACTCAAGCTAAGTATCATATTTTCATAGCTCAACAATGTGGTTATGTTTTAAGGCGGACTGGTGAAAACATCAATAATTGATTGAACTGTTGATTTTTCAATTCATATCAACACACTATTCTATAGAAACTTTAAAATCCCTCTATGATCTTACTTAACCAGGAATTCTACGTCATGATGTGAACTGAATCACAGAAAAATCGAAGTCTCATCAATTGCAGTTTGCAGTGATCACAAGGTCATTGTAGCTAGGCTCAATACCATTTCTTCCAAATCCATCAGAAACAAACGCAAAATAATTTTATTTAAAAAAGCGGATAAAGTGCCACTAGAAGCCTTCTTAAAAGACAATTTCCATTCCTTCCGAACTGACTATGCGAATGTAGACGAGATGTGGCTCAAATTCAAAGATATAGTACCAACAGCAATTGAGATATTCATACCTCATAAATTGGTAAGAGATGGAACGGATCCCCCGTGGTACACAAAAAAGGTCCGAACGCTGTTGCAGAGGCAACGGAAAAAGCATGCGATGTTCAGAAGAACGCGAAATCCCGAAGATGGGCTAAAATTTACAGACGCGCGAAATTTGGCACGTACTTCGATGCGAGATGCCTTTAATAGGTTCCACAACGAAACATTGTCTCAAAATTTGGTAGAAAATCCGAAGAAATTCTGGTCGTATGTAAAGTACACAAGCGGCAAGACGCAGTCAATACCTTCGGTGCGCAGTGCCGATGGTACTGTTATCGACGACTGTGCCGCTAAAGCGGAGTTATTGAACGCAGTTTTCCGAAATTCCTTCACCATGGAAGACGAATGGAATATTCCAGAATTTGAAACACGAACATCTGCTAGCATGAGTTTCTTAGAAGTAGATACCTTAGGGGTTGCGAAGCAACTCAAATCGCTTGATACGGGTAAGTCTTCAGGTCCAGATTGTATACCGATTAGGTTCCTTTCAGATTACGCTGATACTATAGCTCCCTACTTAGCACTCATATGCAACCGCTCGCTCACCGATAGATCTGTACCTACAGATTGGAAAATTGCGCAGGTCGCACCAGTGTTCAAGAAGGGTAGTAGGAGTAATCCATTTAACTACAGACCTATATCATTGACGTCGGTTTGCAGTAGGGTTTTGGAGCATATACTGTATTCAAACATTATGAATCACCTCGAAGGGAACGATCTATTGACACGTAATCAGCATCGCTTCAGAAAACAACGCTCTTGTGCAACGCAGCTAGCTCTTTATTCACACGAAGTAATGGCCGCTATCGAGAGGGGATCTCAAGTTGATTCCGTAGTTCTAGATTTCCGGAAAGCTTTTGACACCGTTCCTCACAAGCGATTTCTAATCAAGCTGCGGAGCTATGGGGTATCGTCTCAGTTGTGCGACTGGATTCGTGATTTCCTATCAGGAAGGTCGCAGTTCGTAGTAATAGACGGCAAATCATTGAGTAAAACTGAAGTGATATCAGGTGTTCCCCATGGAAGCGTCCTGGGACCTCTACTGTTCCTGATCTATATAAATGACCTGGGTGACAATCTGAGCAGTTCTCTTAGACTGTTCGCAGATGATGCTGTAATTTACCGTCTAGTAAGGTCATCCGAAGACCAGTATCAGTTGCAAAGCGATTTAGAAAAGATTGCTGTATGGTGTGTCAGGTGGCAGTTGACGATAAATAACGAAAAGTGTGAGATGATCCACATGAGTTCCAAAAGAAATCCGTTGGAATTCGATTACTCGATAAATAGTACTATTCTCAAGACTGTCAATTCAACTAAGTACCTGGGTGTTAAAATTACGAACAACTTCAGTTGGAAGGACCACATAGATAATACTGTCGGGAAGGCGAGCCAAAGGTTGCGTTTCATTGGCAGGACACTTAGAAGATGCAACAAGTCCACTAAAGTGACAGCTTACACTACACTCGTTTGTCCTCTGTTAGAATATTGCTGCGCGGTGTGGGATCCTTACCAGGTGGGATTGACGGAGGACATTGAAAGGGTGCAAAAAAGGGCAGCTCGTTTTGTTGTCACCAACTTTCTCTTCCGAATGCGAAAATATTTTGTTGAGCCCAATCTACATAGGTAGGAATGATCATCAAAATAAAATAAGAGAAATCAGAGCTCGAACAGAAAGGTTTAGGTGTTCGTTTTTCCCGCTCGCTGTTCGGGAGTGGAATAGTAGAGAGATAGTATGATTGTGGTTCGATGAACCCTCTGCCAAGCACTTAAATGTGAATTGCAGAGTAGTCATGTAGATGTAGATGTAGAATTGCACTATGCAACCACTTCCCACCCAAAACTCAGATGCACTAAACGCCACAAACTCGGAGCCTACAGACAGGGCTCCTCACTCTTTTGAGTCAGAAAATCAAGTCCCTCTCTCATCTGAGACCCACGCCCAGCTTAGTACACCCCCCAAGCTAAAAGAATAGTGGCTGCCACAATTGCTTCTTCCTACTGTGCCACTCTGTCCTAGTGACATGAATTACATTACAGTTTTATACAACTTTTGAAGTACTTGGTCAACACGAATTAACAGTTTTATAATAAATCACACTCAAGGATTGACCAAAATGACATGAAACATGATATATGTAAAACGAATCTCTATCCTTCAATCATTATGTTAACATGAATATCTTGTTTCTAACCAAAACCATAAATAATATGCCGATTTTTGATGTAGTGTTATTGAAGTTTAGATAATACTGTAGTTTAGTTTTGCATTCTTTGGTGTATGCATGAAATGTTTATAAGTAAGAAACCAAAATCAGTTGGTTTTGGTGTGCGTACTATGATGAGATGAACCAGTGCCTGAAATGCATGAGTACCTGCAGGCTAAGCTTTCAGAGTGCCGCAGACTTGCCGCTGTATCTGCACCATCCTTGAAACATTGTCACCACTCCTATACCTCGAACAAGGTTTTGCAAACAGTAATTACTCTTCCGCTCAAAGAGAAACATAGCGTTCATTCCGTAATCGTTTAACTGCAGAACTACAATGATCCAGTGTAGATGATGAGAGACAGACAAGGACGATTGCAGCAAGAAAGGCTTTACATGTATGAGAGGATCTATCATTATCTGGAGGGGAAAAGACAAAAATGATCTGTCGGAAAAAGTTCACAACATCCAGGAGGAGTTCTTTGACAAACGAAAGTTGGTAGGCGTGTTTCTACATCTGAAAAACGATACCTCTTAAATTTCGCACCAGTCGCATAAGGGTGGCGCTAGTGCCGCCACTATGAGGATACAAAACAAGTTTGCCTCAAATGCATTTTAAATGCATTAGTTACCTTTGAGGCTGGATGTGGGTGTGTTGATGTTAGTCAATAATGCTTTTAAGATGACAAAGACGCCATTATAGAAACCCCACTGAGTCTGAACTAGGTTGTGTAACAGGGCTACGAGAAGCTGGTTGCTCCTCCTCCAATACTGCAGAAGGCCTTTTGCAGGAATGTAGCCACTGTACATGATAGCTGGTAGCAGTAGTCACGCAAATGTATGGTCGCAAGAAGATTGCACTCGGGATGGCCACATAGCCCTACTGGGAGGGAAAAATCATTATTTTTTTATGTAAAGTCTCTGCCGCAGCAGTGCTGCATCTCCAGCAGCCAAATGAGCAGCAGTTGGTATCATATTGACACAATAAACTCTTAGAAATCATTTACTTTAACAAAATCTTCGGGCCAGACGCTCTGTAACATGCGTTCTACTGAACCCAAACTACCGCTATTTGCGACTTCAGTGGTGTCAAGTGACAGCTCACAGTAGAGTGCTGGTCTGATGTATTTTCTGATGAAAGCTGGTTCAGCCTCGGTGCCAGTGACAGCCATGTGTTGGTTAGGTTGGTTGGTTGGTTGGTTGGTTGGTTCTGGGGAAGGAACCAGACAACGAGATCATCAGTCCCATTGGGTGAGAAAGGGATGGGGAAGGAAGTTGGCCACGTGCATTTAAAGGAAAGGAGGCCAGTTGATGGCCTGTAGACAACTTGTCTGCATGCTAGACACTCTGGACCTACACCTGGAATTACCGTCTGGGGTGCGATTTCGTATGACAGCAGGGGCACAAATACTGCAGCCCAACATGCTCTACAGAGTGTCGACCTGCTGCCTTGGTCTGCTCGATCAGCAGATCATTCTCCAATCAAGCACCTATGGGACATCCTCAGACGTCAGCTCCAGCATCATCCACAAGCAACAATAACTGTCCCTGTACTGACTGACCAAGTTCAACATGCATTGACTCCCATCCCACAAACTGATATCCATCAACATTTATAAACTATTTCGATATGTTAATCTAGATTCAGATCCGATGATGGCACTTTAAGTGTGTTGAAACTGGTTATCCAGTAAACAGTATTTTTTACTATGAACAGAGAGCAGCTACTGCCTCATGTAACTATGTTACTGTATTCTGCTTAAAATGTACACCTAGGACAGCGTTTAATATAAGCATAAACAACCTACATTCTGAATTGTGATATATACAGTCAGTCCATGGCGCGAATAGTTTGCTGCTTTGTCTTGAGCTACGGCTCATCCCTCTTTCCAGATGTTCTGAGCTGTGTATCTTGCTGAGTGTCTTATACTAATTACAAGGTATAGAGTGGCTATTGAAAGTAAATACTCGCTAGTCATATGGCCTTTGCGGTTCGGGAACGCATTTACCTTAGTGGCAGTCCATCTGGACATGAGACGGGTTGTCGCTTTTGTCTACGGTATAGAAGGTGCAGCGAAACTTAGCACCTACCCAAAAAGCTGTTTCTTTCCAGAAACAGGGTACAAACTAATCGTTCAGTACTTTTAGTGTGAGAATAGTGTAGATGTCTGTTATGAGCACATATCATAGCAGTAAGGAATAGTACAGGTGTCCGTAGACAATGTGGTCCAGGATGTACTGTTGACTGTACATAGTAAAGTCGGTACATTCTGAGGGTGTTAGGTGATAGAAAAAACAATTTATCTGAAAATGATACAGGACATACCTGAAGGAGAGAGTGGATCTATTCACAGTGGAACGTTCGATATAATTAAATAAAAGAAAATAATATTGGTTTGATTAGTTATAGTACTTCAAATCACTTTAGGATAAATGAGACATAGTCGAGTACAGATAAGGCGTAATGAGGATGCCGCCTGATTATATTTCATGCTCTGCCTCTGGTGTCTTCACTGCGCCTACCAACGGCGAGCTGTTTGTAGCCACCTAGAAAGGTTGCGGAGAATGCGCTTCAGGATGTGACTGACCAGATTAGTAGCAACCATGTTAAAGTTAATTCCGAGATTAATAAGTTAAGTACTAGTGTATAAGACTGAATAACTAAAGCACACAGATAAGTAGTAGACAATGTGAAAAATGCTAACCTTTGAGTATCTGATGGCAGTTTTAACCAGAATAAAATCAGCACTAACCGAAAACCTGATGGTGATAATCAGAGTTGTGAGTCTTCCACTCCATGCAGTAGTATAGATAGTGTGCTGATAATGGATCAAAGGAAATCTGAGAAGGGTCATTGGGACTTTCACGCACCTTTATTAAAGGTAAGTCTCATGTGTAGTGAGTATGTTCGTGTAGTGGAACTAAAACTCGTAATGAGAGACAGTAGTAACCATTTTCTTACATTCGATCCTATTGATTGTGTGCATCTATTAATTTTTCATGCAGCGTTTACAGGTGTTCTTTCGGAGTCATGGGGTAATAATAGAAGTGTGATGGTAAATTTAAAAGTATTTTCAACTGTTCATCAATTTATTAAAGCTTTTAAAGCAAAGTATTCGTCATAGAGTATCAAACACAAACTAAGACTAGAGTAGTTTGGCCCACATAAATACAACGAGAGCTGGGGAGGAAACCGCAATTTTATGAACTAACGTTCAAATGAAGTAAATATAGTTGCATCTTGTCGAAGAACTTGTTACTCGACTTCCAGATGGTGTTTGAGAATGACTGGTAAAGGAGCGAGGGACCGAGATCCAACGCCTCTTGGAAATATTAGATCAGTTACGTTTTTTGAGCTGATGTAAAGAGGAAACGGTACAGGGGAACTTAACTGGGTGTCTGTAAAGTACATATTTCAGTCTGGTTGGTTTCATGACCGGCCACTGCCAGGTTATACTCGCTGTGGAATTGCGGAATTACGTGACTTTTCTATTTAACAGGCGAAATTACCAGTTTAAAATTCTACCATTTGGATTGAATTGTGTGTATCAGAGTTCATTCAATCATTAGACCTTTCCTTAGGAGATTAATTAGTAAGTAAAGTATTTCTATATGTTGATGACGTAGTGTCTAGAACATGGAAGAAACATACAGAAATGTTGTTTAAAAGTTGAAGATATAAGGGAATTAATGGGAACATTGTAAGTCAGGAGTCAACATTACCTAACCCAAGGAAATTGTTTTCAATTAAATATTGTCCTTTCCCTAAAAGTAGGTAACAGCTGACGGCTTTTCTAGGTTTTACAGAAGGAATATTCCTCGTAATATAATGAATTGTGTGCACCTTAATATGTTGTTATAAATGACTACGAGAACTTAGTGATCCTATATTTTTAGGGCTTCCAGGTATGACCAAAGAGTTTTGTGTGGTTGCTGATGCGTAAGGATTTGGTTTGGGTTGTCAGGCCATCAAGAAAACGGTAACTGATGGAAGAACAGTGACATTAGCATTTGCCAGTCGTATGTTAATCAGCTGTGAGTGGAGTTACTCAATTACTGAAAAGGATCCTTTAGCAGTAACAACGTCTATAAAAAAGCTTAGGTATATGTCCTATGGGAGAAAGATTGGATTTCATACTGTACAAAGACCATTGATATTTTTAAGTAGAACGAAGCTTTTGCACAGTCATTTGATGCGATGGTTTTGTTTTTCATCAGGAGTATGAGTTCGAAATACGATATATTACAGGAAAGGAGAATTGTCCGTCAGATGCACTATCTCGCCTGTCTGTGGAATGGAAAGTGAATAGAGCTGTGAACTGGAGAAGGAGTTCAGTTTCCAAAGTTCGTGATTTAGAATATGAGCAAGAGTTAGAGACATTGCTAAAAAAGTCTTAGTTGAGAACAAAAGAAGGATAAGTATCTTAGAAAACTCAAGGAAGGTTGAAAAGGAGGGAAACCAATGAAGGGGAAGTGGATTTGCTGAAATGACGTTTTATTCGTTAGCAACTTACCACAACCTTTTAGAGGAAGAGTCGCAGTACCAACTTAATTTGTAACAGAGTTTATGGATATTTTGGTATAAACAAGTCTATAGCACCCTTACATAACTATTATTTTGCATGCAAAGAGTAAAGAGTAGCATAGCTAGGAAGGAGTAGAGAACTTGTGAGATGTGCCAACAAACGAAGATTAAGAATCAGAAAGATACAGTGCAGCCTGTTGCAGTAGTACCCAAGGGTATGTGCGAGATATTTCAGCAGTTGATATTCCAGGACTATTGTCAAGAGAGGTTGGTGGAGAGATTTTTGCTGTGCTTGTATTTGAGGTTTAGTCCAAATTTGTGAAATTGTGTCAAGTGAAAGTGGCGACCAGTAATACGATTATGCATATCCTGGAGAGTCGTATTTCCCTATCGTAGGGACACCATCGTGACTCTTGTCAGACAATGAAGTGCAATTTGTGTCTTATGAATTTAAAGATTTCTTGAAACAGAACAAAGTACAAGAGTTGTTAATAGCCAAACTTCACCCAAATCGAATCCTTGAGCGAGCATTATCCGCTTAATTGGGAGGCCTGGACATAGTTGTTGTGCGAAGAGGCATTTGACTTGGCCTACATGTATTCGAGAATTTGAGAGGGTACTGAAAGATAAACCTAGAGAGATAACAGAAGGCAAGATACAAATGTATCGTCTTTTTGACAAGATTAAGTATCCCCCTGTAATACTTAGCTTTGGTATAAAATAATTGTGTAGATACCAATTTAAAGGAGAGTGCTGAAACCAGTCAAAGGAGATTTGAAAGAGAAGGGAAAGTAAACGCTTACAGGATAGGAGATTTAGTGCTATGAAGAGGACATTATAAAAGCAAGAAATGAAATAATAATGTGTAAAACTGTTTCTACCTGTTTGAATGACCATTTATTGTTTAAAGTATTCCTCATGCTACGGCAGTAGTGCTGAAAGAGGTTAATAATGATAAGGAAGTAGGGAAACGTAAAGTTCACTATATTAAGAAGTACATGGTGTCTAATGTTGCTGAAAGTAATGGTAAACATAATTTTGTGGGAAAGACGGTGTAGAGAAGAACTTGTACATTGCGTTGTGGTAACAATGTGTGTATGAGTGCGGGTGGTGTAGAAAGGTTATCAACAGAACTGATTTTATATTCCTAAATGAAGTAGCGAAGAACAGAATTGTAACAGCGGTAAGATTATTACGATATGATGAGAACATCTAACCTGTAGATGTATATATTAAGAATAGGGAATGAACGAAAACTAAAGAAAGAAAAGAAGAAAAATACCAAAAAAATCAGTCAGAAGGCAGACAGCGTCAGTATTATCAGAAGTAATAAGAAAGATGAAGTTTGTGGGAAATGTAAACTAGTGGTTATGGCAGAGTACAGCGTGTTGTTCGATACGTTGTAAAATTATTGTTGCTAGAGGACTGGGAGTTTGGACGGGCCTCACGACACTTTTGGCAGGGCAGTTTTTGCTCGGGCGACAAGGAATTTCTTCATGTCGGCAACCGTAGTTGCTATGAGTCGGTGCTCAACCCCACTGCCAATCAAATGCAAATTTTATGGTGTTGTACGAATGTAGTGCTGTTCCTTTAGTCGAGTAAATGGTTCTACGTCGGTATGGTTCGTAATAAGGGCTGCCTTCAAATCCGAGATCCCGAGGCGGAAATTAGAGCACAAGCAAAGGCAGAAGGTCTATACTAGGCGCATGTATAGCTACAGCTGTTTGAGGTTCGTAAATTACAGAAAAGTCATTAAAAGGGTACCAAAGAAAATAATTGTAGCGCCAGAGACTGACATACAAAAGCGTTTGGTAACTATCCTCTGGTGCTGTGAATTAATACTTCGAGGTTAAGAGCGACATTGGTGAAGGTTCTAAGAATGTGGTTTTTGAAGATATATTTCAGATGATAATTTTGGTAAAAATTGCGGTTCTTGACCGATGTAGCGTTTCGCGAAACGCAGTGTATGCTGAAGAGATAACACAGTCGGGAATTTGAACGTAAAAGTCCTTGGCTCCCAGGCTTAAACAACTATAAGAGGGCTGGTTGTCCGTTTATCCATTCACTGGTTTACTGTTGAGAAAAACAGATTGATTGCCAATTCGTTACTAAACTCAAGATTGTAGGCGGATTAGATAACTGGTCTAGTCGGGGCACAAAAGGTGATCCATGACTGTTTTATGGATGGAATTGTTGGAAGTTTCTTATGTGGAAGCTATCGAAATGCTGCACAGATTTAATTGAAGGCTTTTTTTTCTTGGGGAGGGGGGGAGGGGTCAGCCCTGTTCAGTTTTAGAAGACAAAAGAACAGTGATTGATGATACCTCGACTAAGAGGTGTTTTATTTTTTTAAATGGGATTCTGTATGGAGAAGTAAGAGAACACTCGCCACAATCCTTCGTCAATCAACACGCAGTTTCCTCGGTTTAGATTAGTAAAGCGATGGCTATTTATTGAAAATAAAACAAACCCGTGTTCTGAACCAGAAATTTGGAAATTTAGATCCCTACCTACTCACACCTTAACCCTAGAATGAACCCATTAAAGACTGGAACCTCACAATATGCCAATGTAGTATTACTGTGAAATGTTACTATGTAGCTGAGGAAGAAAGAGTTATTACAAAATATAGCTAAGATTCTTTCTGTAACGACACACAACAGAGGTTTTTTAATTTTTCTCGAAATCTGGCTAATAACCTTCACCCGCGACTAATTATATTCATGAACGTCAGCAAGGTGATAATTAAGTTATTTGGTACTGTCGTTCGGAAAAGAGTTATAAAAGATTATTTTATCGTAGAGTCACGACTGCAGAAACAACAACTATCAATAATGAAAGTAGATGCCTTAGATATCATAAATAATCTGAAGTAATAACCACAAGAAAGTAGTATTAATATTTTTGAAACAAAGGAACAACAGTAAAGATACATTTTTAGTTATCTTATATGTGTGAGGAGAACGACCGCAGCAGTAACCACTGAACTTGTTTCTGGTGTTGTTAAAACTGTGCTGTATACAAGGAACATCTCTGCCCTAAGGTGCCGTACTTGTTTCATTCAAAGAAGTAAATGGAAGTTAAACACAGAAAAAAATTTATGACATTCTTGTGAGAGGAGGGATAACCAACAACTTCAAGGTTATTATTTCTGCGTACGACTCATAAGGCAGCGAAAGTAGTTGTTCCATTTAATAATTAATAAAATTCCAGCTGTAGCAACCACTACTGTAATGTGTTCACGAAAGCTCTGATTGTCTATCGAAATAAAGTACCAGAATAATTAAGCGGAAAGCTACGTTAACACATTAGTGGATGAAAAATATTTATTTTTCAAAATGGCTCTGAGCACTATGGGACTCAACTGCTGTGGTCATTAGTCCCCTAGAACTTAGAACTACTTAAACCTAACAAACCTAAGGACATCACACACATCCATGCCCGAGGCAGGATTCGAACCTGCGACCGTAGCAAAATATTTATTTTTCTGTAGTATACGACACCTGCCGGATACGGAGATCCTATTGCCCTTTTATGAGCGTATAAAACAAATGTGCTTTTGGTTTCAATACCTGAGAACACTGCAGCGCTATCAGCGTAAAACCCATGTATCTAAAATAATTTTTAACTATTAAAAGTGGTTGTTGAAGTATCCTTGAGTGATTAGATTCTGGCATTAACTGAGAAATAGTATTTCTCATTTTTTTTTTATTTCCGAGTGGAAAGAACAGTACACATCAAGTGAAGTGCGTATTGGAATGGTTCATAAAAGAAAGACGGCTAATGAGTCGTTATATTTATACTACATTTTTAGTAATCATTAAGTTCAGAGAGATGATAAATAAACTATATATAGATAGTCCACTACAGGCATATTCTGTCACTGTCTTTTAAGCTCGTGCCAATCCCTGTTTCGTGGTATTCCGCGTTGTGTGTGCTGCTGAGTGTGATAGACTACTGCGAAACAATTATCAGGGACTAAAAGAATAGCTGTGGTAAAGCGCTCGTGCTCTACTAAATAAAAAAGCTTTGAGTGATCGTTAGGAGTAAACACTCTATAATCACACGGCCACTGGTGTTCGGAAACGCATTTACCTTAGTGGACCAAAAGGGGGGTTGTTTCCTTTGCCTGTGGTGTAACAGATTTACCGAGACCTAATAGCCATCTAACATTGTATTTCTTTTTCGAAGCAGTTTCCAAAATGGTCGATCAATAACGATAGTGAGAGGATAGTAATGTTGCCCACTATCACATCAAATCACCCTGGCTAGGGACAGAAGGAAGGGGTGGTTTTATCGACGCCTTTATGACACATCCCGAGGTCATTTTGTGTCGATTCTCAGCGTAGGGACATCTAAAATAATTCAAATACCTCTAAGCCCTATGCGACTTAACATCTGAGATCATCAGTGCCCTAGACGTAGAACTACTTAAACCTAACTAACCTAAGGAAATCACACACATCCATGCCCGAAGCAGGATTCGAGCCTGCGACTGCAGGAGCAGCGCGGCTGCAGACTGAAGCACCTATAACCGCTCGGCCTTAGCGGCTGACTGACAAAACTTCCGTTGCGGTAAAGTTTTACTAAAGGATAATGGTTATGCAATAAATCTGATATTAGTCGAATATGCATTTATCGAAAAGAATTCAAATCATTGTCTTAACCCTCGCAATACCAAGGATATGTAGGAGCGGGGGCACTTTATGCCCACCATTTAGAAATATTATTATCTATTAATTTACACAAAATTTTAAACGTTTGAAAAAATGTTTAACGTTTTTAACGATATATTCTTCCAGGTCCCATATTTTAATTCTTCAGTTAAAGTTAACACAAAAATGTAAGCCGTAAGTGTAGAAGTCACTTCCCTGATGAGTGTTGTACTCAGTATTTCGAGTTTCAGGACTTCACTTACATATCAACATCTCTTTAACCAGTAAATTGTCAGTAAAATTCAAATTTGCGTTTCTTAAATATTTTTTTCCGTGGACGTAAAGTACTCCGACGCCCCTTTGGTATTACACATTACTCTAGGTGTGTTGTTATTGGTAAGAGTATGCTAAGAGACAGTCTCAAGTTGCGGTCTCTACTTAAGTAACATTATGTCTTCAAAAACTATGCTGTTGATATAGGACAAAAATAAATAACGAATTTTATATTTTTTTCATTGTGTTTTAGGATGGGCATTAAGTACACACCAGCCCACCCTTGATAATGTTCGCTATCAAAATGCATTGGTATTAATAAAGCTAACTTTCTCAATACATAAGTATTGTCATTTGGTCCGTAGCCAGTTGAAAGCGAGAGTGTGATCATGTAATTTTTTCCTTTTATTATCAAAGATATGTCTGTACGCTGTTAGAAATGCATAAGTGAGTTCATTGTGTTGATCAGGCAGAGAAAGCGGCAAAAGAGATTAATTTAATCTATTGCAGAGTCATTCATAAATATTGTCACAGAACCCAGATGTGATTACATGTTTTCGTTATCAGTTAGTATGAGAGGAGCATAGCAAGTTCATTATCAAATCCTACCCTACACCATAAATTTATATAGACAGGATAGAGAAAAATAATACAGCAGCTTGTCATTGAACGTACTGTTAGTTCTTACAATAATCCGTTGTCTGATGTCCCAAAGAAAAGAGTCAGACTTCTATCGTCCACTGACATGATATATGTTATTGGCAGATTTGGTTGCATCTGCCTTGTCCAAAATATACGTCATCTTTACGTAATGCCTCCCGTAATCGATCTGACAAATTGCCGTCCGGACTTATTGTGAGTTCGGCTACGTTCATTAGAGGTTAGAAAGATTTAATAAAGACTGCAACAACGTATCTTTATTATATCTTGAAAGCAGAAAAATACCTGGGACTGCCACAGTGATCTACAGCATTTAATTTAACCTCCACCACCTGACAATGCATCTTTAAGTTTGATAGTCGTCTTTCACTCATGTGTGCAGCGTCATAGCACAGTTCAGTGTGTGATATTCGGTGCACAGCGCTCTCTTGACACATCTATGTTTAGAAGTAACTGATTCAGTGTAATTATTCCAACCAAGCTTCTATGGTCTAAATTTTCTTTTTGAAATGCTTAATGTTACACTGTGGCGACAGGGATCTTGCTAAAACTCACTGAAGTTGAACCGGTTGGAAACGCATCATAATAACTGAATAAATGTGCGGTCTGATCTTTCAGTTCTTGTTTGGCCAAATTGTTGTAAACGCTTTATGAACTTGAATACTTTAGCCACTTCACGTCTTTGCGCACATACGGCTAAAAATGCCCCGTGGAGTTGGGGTGCGTAGGTGCAAACTGAATTCAGTGGTGTGAAACAGGTTCTTCTTGAGGCTCCTCTCCTAACATAGCTTGATTTGAGTAAAGATTTTTCTCTCTCTTTGAACTGGCCTTACTGCAGAGCTGTTTGAAGAATTTGAAATTGACCTAACTATTGCTTTGCGATATGAATGCTCACAATATATGAATGTTACTATTCAATTATTGAACTGGAAGATTGTGTCAGAAGGGGCTTTGTCAATTTCGTTGTTATCTGCTCTGTTAAGTGGCCAAAGTATCCATACACAACAGAGCATTATAATTTTTGATGAGTTAAATCAGGTGGGTCCTATAACTGATTTGATTTCAGTGTTACTAAAATTCTTGTAAAAAGAAAACATTATTGCCAGTGTTGTTTGGAGTAGTCTCAAGGGCCTTATAATGAAAGTAAGGGCAATCATAATCAGAATAGATTAGTTTTCTTTTATTTGTAGATTTTTTTTTCATGGTCACTTGCCAGTATTGGTAAGGCATGGGACAAGGATCCTCCCTGGAAGGAAGTGAAATTGAAGTGGATAGATCGCTTCACTACAGTGATTTGGCAATACTAGATTGTTGAAAGTGGCACTCTTTATGATAAAGGATATCGGTGATTTGCATGGGTTTGATTTTATACCACCTTTGTAATGTATGCTTCTTTGTAAAAATAGGGAAGAGAATCTGTAAGCCAGAGGTTCTGGCAATCTTGTTAGAGATATAAAGCTGCTACCAGTATCTCATCATGATCCGATGTTTCCTGTCATTCCTTCTCAGCTAAAGAGTTTCTCTGTGGTCGATCTATTTGGTCCACTGCCAAGGAATACTAAGAATGTCTCATATCTCTTTATAGCGGTATAACTGAAGTAAAAGTATGTGTCATTGACACCACGTAAGGAATATACTCGTATGTCTGCCACATGAGTTTTAGTTAAACATTTTATAAAGCAGTTTGACATGTTCAAAAGGCCATTTCGGACAGCAGGCTACATTTGTAGTCACAAATATGAAAGTGAACATTGTAAGGATGGAAAATTAGACTCGTTTCAATGTTATCATATAACCTGGCTTCGTACTCATTGCTACAGGTTATGAAAGCCTTTGAGTAATTACTAGCCACAAACTCCTGTTTAAATAATAGTGTAGCTTACAGTACCACCATTGTTATCGACCCTTGTATAGACCCTCATATCGTACAGGCTTTTGTTTGTTTTGCTTAGAACAGCACAATATCAGTTAGACTGCCAGTGTGAGAGCACCTGGAGTTCCTGCTGGTAGTAAGTCGACTACACTGTTTGATTGTTACACATTTTTACGAGCTCGAAACGGGTCTGACTTCAGTAATGGTAAGGAAGCGAGTTGAGCTGGTGACCCTTCGCTCACAGCTCCAGGCGTTGTTGGCTTCTGTCAGAGAGCTTGAGGTTGCTGCCAAGGGCCATAACTGTGTGGGGCCAGGCACGGGGAATCGAGAGACTTCGAGCATGGTCCACGTGTGCCCTGATCTGTCCACTGGTGTGGGTTCACAAGTACTGCCTGCACTGAGGTTGACCCCTCACACGTCGTCCAGTGGGAGATAATTTCAAAGTCTGGCAGGCAGCGAAAGACTTTCCGAGGGGCCGCTCATAGGGCCTCCTCAGCTCGTTTGACGGACAGGGTTTGGGTTTTATCTGTGGCTGACAAAGTCTCTGAGCCGGATGCAGTCGTCGACCCTGTTCCTTCTAGAGGAAGCTTTTCGGCCCACAAGATTTGGGCGTTCACAGAGGGTGGGGTTTGCTGGTAGTTGGGAGCTCCAAAGTTAAACGCGTAATGGTGTCCCTTGGGAACATGGCTGGCACAGGGGGGAAAGAAGCCAGTGTGCACTCTGTGTGCAGTGCGGGGGAAAATTCCAAATGTGGAAAGCGTGCTTCAGGATGTCTTGAAGAATGCAGGGTGCAGTCAACTGCAGGTGGTGTCCCATGTCTGTACCAATGACGTGAGTCGCTTTGGATTGGAAGAGATTCTCTTTGGTTTTGGGCATCTAGCGGAAACGGTAAGGACCGGCAGCCTTGCTTGGAGATTAAGGTGGAGCTCACAACCTACTGCATCGTCGATACAACCGACTGTGGTCCTATGGTGTAGAGCCGAGTGGAGGGTTTGAATTAGAGGCTGAGGCGGTTCTGTGACCATATGGGATGGAGGTACCATGACTTTCGGCCTAGGGTGTGGGTTTCCAGGTACTGCTTAATAGGTCAGGAGTCCACTAAACGCAGGAAGCTGCTACATGTGAAGTCCCATGAAACCACAGAAAGGGCGTCGGTCTAAAAGGGAGCAGGTAAAACACAGTAAGGTAGTTGTAGAAATGATTGGTATGGTAGCTGTAAATTGTCGTAGCTATGTTGGGAAAGAACCAGAGCTCCAAGCCCTGACAGAAAGGGCTGAAGCTCAAATAGTTATAGGTTCCGAAGCTGGCTAAGGCCGGAAATAAGTTCAGCCAAATTTGTTTCAAACGACCTAACAGTGTTCAGAAAGGATAGATTAAATGCAGTTGGTGGAGGAGTAATTATTGATGTCAGAAGTAGTTTACCTTGTATCGAAACTGAAGTAGATAGTTCCTGAGAAATAGTATGGATAGACGTTATACTTGACAATCGGGCTAAACTATTAAGTGGAACGTTTTATTGATCCTCCCCCCCCCTCCATGCTCGACACAGAAAATAGAGTTGCTGAATAGTTCAAAGAAGACTTGAGTATCACTTCAGACAGGTACACCAATCATACAATTCTAGATGGTGGTGACTTCAGTCTACCCTCGACATCCTGGAAAAATTATACGTTTAAAGTCACCGGCAGGCAAAAAACGTCATCCGAAATAGTACTCAATGCTTTATCAGAAAATTATTTTGAACAATTAATACATGAGCCCACTTGAAGTGTAAATGATTGCGAAAGCATATTTGACGTCTTAGCAACAAATAATCGTGGACAAATATTTAGTACTGTGACAAATACAGGGATTAGCGACCACAAGGCAGTTGCTGCTAGGCTAAATACCTTAACACCTTCAACCATAAAAGAGAAACGCAAAGTACATCTATTTAAAAAAGCTGATAAAAGTTCTTTTAACCCTTTGTAAGAGACTGTCTCCCCTCCAGTTCTGATCATGCAAAGGGTAGAAAAGTTGTGGAATGGTATCAAAGAGATAGCATCGACAGCAATTGAGAGATAAATACCACATAAATTAACAAGGGATGGCTCTGATCCCCAATGGTACGCAAAACGGGTGAGATCGCTATTGCAGAAGCAACGAAAAAGGCATGCCAAATTTAAAAGAACGCAAAATCCCCAAGACTGGAAATAATTTGCAGAAGTTCGAAAGACAGTGCGTACTTCAATGCGAGATGCTTATAATATTAGGCACAAAGAAACTCTGTCTCGGAATCTGGCAAAGGCCCAAAGACATTCTAGTCATACATAAAGCACACCAGAGGCAAGACGCAATCAATATCTTCACTGCGCAATAACAACGGTGAAGTCACTGATGACAGTGCCACCAAAGGAGAGTTATTAAACACGGTTTCCCGAAACTACTTCACCAAATAAGACGAAGTAAATATTCCTGAATGCCGACTAAGGACCAACTACCAAGATGAGAAACACAGAAGTAGATATCCTCGGTGTAGCAAATAGCTGAAATCACTTAATAAATGCAAGGCCTCCAGTCCACATTGTATACCAGTCAGGTTCCTCTCAGAGTATGCTGATAAAATAGCTCCATATTTAGAAATTATATACAACCACTCGCTCACAAAAGATCCGCACCTAAAGACAGGAAAATTGCTCTAGTCACACCAATACTCAAAAAGGAAAATAGGAGTAATCCGCTGAATTACAGGCCCATATCATTAACGACGATTTGCAGTAGGGTTTTGGAACATATACAGTGTTCGACCATTCTTAATTATCTCGAAGAAAAAGATTTATTGGCACATAGTCATCACTGATGCAGAAAAATCATTCTTGTGAAACACAATTAGCTCTTTATAGCCATGAAGTAATGAGTGTTATCGGCAGGGGATTACTGCACAGATGTGTGATATCTATCCAACCATCATTTCCGTACAGCAGTACGAAAATAGTTCTTCACTACCATAACTATGCTCTCTGGATATCTGGATATATCAATATCTTCTATGACCTTTAACTGGGATCTGGAACATAGTTACCAACTTCTTGCTTACTTGTAGTGGTAGCCCATTAACATATAGAGAACAAGAACTGTTAGCAAATATGGTAATATCCAGGGAAAAATATCAACGTGTGATGGATGTATCGATAGCAGAACAAATATGGTAATATCCAGGGAAAAATATCAACGTCTGATGGATTTATCGATAGCAGAACGAATACCTTCGAGTTACTCTGTTTGTACCACGGTCCAAAGTAAGCTGATACACAGCACAGTAGCTGATGGGAATGACTATACGTGTGAAATGCCATTACGGCAGCTCCCGTCATCCGCCATCCTAACGGCAGCCGATTTATGCCAACAGTAGTGAGAGCACACGAAAACGTAGTACACACTTCTTTCAACAGATGGTGCATAGTCGCAGAGTTATTTCCATGAGCTGTCTAGATGGTCTGCCCCTCCTATTTGTGGCCAGATCTCAGATCACGTGAAAGCACTACATGATATTTAGTAAACAAATGGCGCGATGCACGATGGGCAGTTATTAAAATAACTGCTAGTATCAGAGGAGTGGGTATGACAATAACAGTTACTTCCCAGTAGCCGGTTATTTCTATTAGTTAATTTTTTTTTTTTTTTTTTGCCGCTTCTGTATGTGAGTCCTATCAATGTCACAAATATGTCAGGGAAATGAATGTGATAGCTACACAGAAAAGAACAATGAAGCTGTGTGCCACATTTAGTAGTAAAATACCAAATGACATGCTTGACTATGTAGTCATGTCTGGTATGGAAAACTTGCTGAGCATAGGATTTTGAGTGAAAGTTTTAACCTTATTTATCCATGTATTTATGAAGGTCTTCCTTGACTGAATTAGCTGCAGATCTCTCTTGTTAATTTTCCCTGCCTTCACAAAAGTATGTTCATAATTTTTACCCAGTGTGTGTCCAATCTACCCACTTACTACTATCTCATCAATCGCACAAGCTTTTCTTAGAACAGACGAAACGAAAGATACAAAAATCAGGTGAACGAGGAAGGCAAGAGAAGATTTGGGAAAGGTTACTTTTCCACTATACACAAGTTTGCAGTAATAAAAGCAACATAGGACAACTAATGCTGTATATTCCTGAAGTGCACAAAAGCCTTTTATCTGGAATTGACTCAGTGGCCTCTGTGGACATTCCTGGACATGATTCATAGAAAAATCTGTTGTTTACAACAAGCTTTGCGTAGATTTTTGTCAATGTCCTTTTTAAAAAAATAAACAATTGGTGTGAAGCTATCCTAGAAGTAATATTGTATTAGCTTATATTTGATACTGTAGTGGAACAGTACACTGAGTCTGGTCTTGGGGACTGTGCAGAATGACACCAGGTGGGGAGGTGAGGACGCTGATGCTGTAGAGGAGACGAGGGGCAGGCGCCCAGACAGCTGGTGGCGGCTATTGTCAGGGTCACCCAGCTGGTGCAGGCAGACCACCATTGCCGGTGAGTCAGAGGCATCCCTGTGCACTATTGGGGCCCTCAAGACAAGGGATGGCGGTCATCGCTGAAAAAACTGGTTTTCAGTTACACCAATTCTTTTTGTGTGCAGTTTAAGCTGAGTATGAAAACCGCTCAAAATAACAGGCTTCTGAAATAATCGATCTTCAGTTTTTTTGTTACTGTTACTGCCAGGAATAAATGTAGACGTCAAACACAGGTCGAAAATTTCTAATCGAGGTGAAGGACTAGCCAGTTATGATCGATATTGGGGTTGAGCCTGCCACATATATTGGTCGCATTGCCACCGGCAAAGATTGTGAAGGTGAGGCGGACATTCACAGCGACAGCAAAAGCGAAAGTAAGAAAGCATCTTCACTTTTGGATGGTGTCAATTTTTCAACCTGAAGCGATCTCAAAATTAAGGGCATGTACATCATTGCTACAGCACTTCGTGAAGCATTTCCTTTCCACAGGTGGTGACATACTACACGTCCACACAGGCCATCTAATAGGCCCTGCCACATGGCAACATGTGCGTTATTTTCTCTGCAATGCTGCAACTATTTTGTCCACGAATGCTCAGATTATCTATGGAAATAAACTACGGGAATAATTAAGCGGAACGTTACGTTAACACATTGGTGGATGAAAATATATTTATTTTTATGTAACATAGGACACCCACTGAATACGGAGATCCTATTACTCTTTTACGAGCGTATAAAACTAATGTACTTCTGCTTTCACAACCTGAGGACTCTGCAGAACTATCAACATAAAACCATTTACCTACAATAATTTGAAACTATTAAAAGTGGCTGTTGAAGTATCCCCGAGTGATTAAACTCTAGTATTACTGAGAAATAGTAATTGTCTATTTTTATTTTCTTCCGAGTGGAAAGAATAGCATACCTGAAGTGAAGTGCGTATTGGTATGTTTCACAAAAGAAAGACGGCTAACGAGTCGTTAAATTTATACTAAATTTGTAGTAATCATTAAGTTCAGAGAGATGATAAATATACTACATATGAATTTTTTCTGTGAATAAACGGCAGCTACTGGTTCGTAGGATTACACCGTTGTATTCCGAAAACCGTATTCTTGGGGCAGAGGTTAATATTAGCATAAATAACCTACATCCTGAATCGTGATATATATAGAAAGTTCACTGCAGGAATATTCTGTCACTGTGTCTTGAACTCGTGCTAATCCCTGTTTCGTGGTATTCCGCGCTGTGTGTGCTGTTGAGTGTGATAGACTACTGCGAAACAATTATCTGGGGCTAAAAGAATAGCTAAGGTAATACGCTCGTCCTATACTGAATAAGAAAGCATTGAGTGATTGTCAGGAGTAAAGAGGTGGTTTCGTCGAGGCCTTTATGACACACCCTGAGGCCATTTTGTGTCGATTCTCAGAGTAGGGACGTCTGAAATATTTTCCCGGCCACCCGTTAGGAAACCACGTGGTTGCAGCTCTGGGTGTCGCGATTCTGACGCCCATCGCTGACGCATCAATAGACGGGGTGAAATTTGAGTAAGATGGGGTGTGACACCCTCACCATCGTGTGGCGCGTCCACAGTGTCACGGGGCAGAATTGTGGTAACTCTTTGGTGCCAAAGTGACGTCATTAAAACAGCTGAGAGCGCACTGGAACGTCTGAGCTGCGGCCTTCTTTCAGCGTGTGTCAACACTTTGCTGTTCCAGAATGGTTCAATTACATATAAGCACTATGGGACATGACATCTGAGGTCATCAGTGCCCTAGACTTAGAACTACTTAAATGTAACTAACCTAAGGAAATCATACACATCCATGCCTGAGGCAGGACTCGAAACTGCGACCGCAGCAGCAGCACTGCTCCGGTCTGAGGCACCTATAACCGCTCGGCCACAGCGGCTGTCTGACGAACTTCTATTGCGGTAAAGTTATATTGACGAATAATGGTTCTGAATAAATCTGGTATTAGTCGAATGTGCATTTAGCAGAAAGAACTCAAATCATTGTCTTAACGCTTGCAATACCAAGGATAGAGAGGGGCGAGGGCACTTTATGTCCACCATTTGGAAATATTGTTATCTAGTCATTTACACTAAATTTTAAAATATTCAAAAAAATTTACTGTTTTTACGAATTATTCTTCCAGGTCCCATATTTTAAATTTTCAGTTAAAACTAAAACAAAAATTTAAGCGTTAAGTGTAGAAATTACTTCCCTGATGAGTGTCGTATTCAGTTTTCCTGGTTCAGGACTTCACGTACACATCAACATCCCTTTACCTTGTAAGTTGTCAGTAAAATTCAAATTTCCATTTCTTAAATTTTTTTTCCTTTGGACGTAAAGTACCCCGACGTCCGGTTGGTATTACACATTATTCTAGATGTGTTGTTGTTGGTACGAGTATGCTAAGAGACATTCTCAGGTTGCGGTTTCTACTTACACATCATTATGTCTTCAAAAACTATGTTGTTTTTAAAGGACAAAAATAAATAACGAATTTTACATGGATGGGCATTAAGTACGCCCCACGCCCAGCCCTTGATAATGCGCTGTATGTAAATGCATTGGTATTGATAAAGCTAAGTTTCTCAATAAATAAGTATTGTCATTTGGTCGTTAGTCAGTTGATAGTGTTAGAAATGCAGGAGTGAGTTCGTTGTGTTGAACTGGCAGAGAAAGCGTCGAAAGAGATTTATTTAATCTATTGCAGCGTCAGTCATAAATATTTTCAGAGTACCCAGATGTGATTACATGTTTTCCTTATCAGTTTGTATGAGAGGAGCATAGCATGTTCACTGTTATATCCTACCCTACACCATAGGTTTATACAGACAGGACAGAGGCACAAAGAGAAAAGATATTACAGCAGCTTGTCATTGAACCTTACAATAATCAGTTGTCAGATGTCCGAAAGAAAAGAGTCGGAGTTCTATCGTCCACTGACACGATACATGTTATTGGCAGATGGGATTGCATCTGCCATGTCCAAAATATACGTCATCTTTACGTAATGCCTCTTGTCACCATCTGACAAATTGCCGTTCGGACTTATTGTGAGTTCGGCAACGTCCATTAGAGGGTAGAATGATTTAAGAATGAGTGCAACAACGTATCTTTATTATATCTTGAAAGCAGAAAAATACCTGGTGCGGGCAGATTTATCTATAGAATTTAATTTAATCTCTGCCCACTGACAATATTTAGCACATCAGAGCATTTAAGTAATAAAAAGTAATATAAAACTGAACCATGAGATAATATATAGTTTCCATTTCGTAGTAAGGAAGAAGTAATAGAATTAACATCAAGAGATCCTACGGAATAAAATATATGGGCATGGAACAGTTCTGCGTGGGATAAGCGAGATTACCAGTAAGAGTCAAAGCGATGATGCAGGAGAGAGACATGAAAAAGAGAATCATCAGACAGATCGTTGGCCATAGGTGCCTTGATGGAGAAATGGATATTGAAGGTTAATTCTTGTAGGCACACCAGATGTAATGATGTGCTGAGCAAGAAGCCAGGGTGTTCATTGAGTAAGGTTTTCGCAGACTCAACCAAGTTAGGTTTTACCAGATGCGGACAGACGCTGTAAAGTGAGTTTTAGCAGACGTAGGGGCAGATGCTGCCATTTGAGAATGATTCTGTATGGATGTATGTGAGTCCAGCACGCTGAAGTTTTTTATGTTGTGATGACTTACTGTACCTGCAGGAATTGTTGATGTGACAGAAAATTGAACGAAGAGGATATCCATGTTAAATAGAATTCAAACATTGGAGAAAATAAACGAGGACATCGATTTTCAAAGAGGTTGTGTTCACAAATGTTGAGTCTGCCTCTGAATATGGAGACAGACGAATAACAGTGTGATGGGGTACAAAGGATAAAACAGACATATAAAGAGCGACATGCAAAACACACAGATAATCTAAGGATGTAAGAATTGAAAAGAACTGATAAGGATAAGTTTTGTATGTGGCGAGAGTCAAATTATGCTTCTGATCTTTCTGGTGACTGATCTCCAATCTGAAGAAATGCCACAATGAGTAATGAAGGGACTTAAAGGGTGGAACGACGCATGACGAATTTTAGAGTCGAGATGATAAATGAAAAGAATAACGACCACAACGAACCAAATTGGGGGTCAAATTATAAGCATTTCTGTCGCCACAGTTGTTTTGAGGTTAAGTAGTTTATGGCAAATGTGGGAATTAAGGAGAGGGCTTTAAATCATTGGTAGATCTTTGGTATAGCATAATATGGGTCGCATCCAGAAAGTATCTTTTGTGACGTTTCCTATAAAGTAGCCTTTTTTACACGGGAAAATTGCGCATGCGCAAGAGATCTATGTCGTGACAGTCAAATGTTGGCCAGACTGGTTGCGCCTGGTGCCAGTACTGAAGACGTGGATTTCTCACTTGATCCCGGAAACCAAGCAGCAGTCAACGCATTGGTATCACCGTGGACCTCCGGTGAAAACGAAATTCAAACAGTTTTTGTCGGTAAAGAAAGTGATGTGCAGAGTGTTCTGAGACAGGAAGGTCATTCTGCTCATTGACGTCCTACACAACGGGTGGAGAGTGTGTTCAAAAAAATGGCTCTGAGCACTATGGGACTCAACTGCTGTGGTCATCAGTCCCCTAGAACTTAGAACTACTTAAACCTAACTAACATATGGACATCACACACATCCATGCCCGAGGCAGGACTTGAACCTGCGACCGTACCAGCAGCGCGTTTCCGAACTGAAGCGCCTAGATCCGCTCGGCCACAGCGGCCGGCCCTATTGTTTTCCTTGGTGAGGGAATTGCGAAAGGGTGTCTTTAGTAGCTCTGCTTTAGGAGCACTGTCATCGATAGTATGTCTATTGCTATCGCCCTGAAAAGGCATTGATTGTCTTTTGCCACTATCATACTTCACATACAACCAGAATCTCTTTGGATTTTCCGCCACGTTTCGACACAAGGTTTCGTTGTGGAAACTACAAGCGTCTCGCATTCAAGTTCGTGCTAAATTTCTAATTTCTGTATAAAATCGCCTATATTGGGGATTTGGCGCTCGTTTCAAGTTTGTTATTTCCGTTGTTTCTGCAACTGTGTCCCGACCTGTTTTGAGTACCATGGGAGGGATCAGCTCCATCATTTGTTTATTTAGTATAAATGTATCAAATGCTGTCGATGCTATTGCTTTGAATTCAAGCCATATGTGGTCTACACTTACATTGTGAATATGGAAGAAGCAGAGATTGTCTCTGAGGAAGGCGTCAAGCGAACTTTTATCTGATTTTTTCAATCGATGTGCGTTTCATTTATTTTGGAGGATTTGGGAATTAGAATATTCAGTCTCTCCAAGGTAATCCCGAGCTCACAAATACCTGCATCCTTTGGATGCTCGTTGTTAGTTGATTTGTTACTAAGAGGTCAAATGTGTTTTCACAACCGTTTACTATTCGAGTGGGCTCATGAACTAATTCCTCAATATATCTTTCAGTTAATGAGTTTAGCACAATTTCTGAAGATTTTTTTTGCGGACCTCTGGATTTAAACATGTATTTTCCCAACATATCGAGGGTAAACTGAAGTCACCATCAATTATAATTGTATGAGTCGAGTACATATTTGAAATTAGACTCAAGTTTTCTTTGAACCTTACTCCAATTGCATATTCTGAGTTGGGATGTCGGTGAAAGGATCCAATTCTTATTTTATTCTGGTTGCCAAGGATGACCTCTACATTTACTAACTCACAGGAGCTATTTACTTCAATTTCCCTGCAAGATAAATTACTTCCAACAGCAACAACCACGCCTCCGTCAACCGTGTTTAGCCTATACTTTCTGAACACCGTTACGTTCTTCGCAAAAATTTCGAATGGACTTACCTCCGGTTTTAGCCAGCTGTCAGTGCATAAAACGATTTGAGCACCAGTGCTCCTAATATTGCCTGGAGCTCTGGTACTTTCCCAACACCGCTACGTAATTTACAATAGTTATACCGATGGTACCTTGATCTACATTCTTCCTGTGTTCAGCCTGCACCCTTTGATACTGAAGCCCCTTTTCTGTTTCTCTGAGAGCCCCTAACCTGAAAATAAGCGCAATTCACACAACACAGCACTAGCTACCTGTGTAATTGCCTCCTGCATGTAATGGGAACCTGCCCAATTTAGTGAAACTCGGGCCTCGGAGACTTACACTACGTTTGGAAATTGTATGAATAATATTATGTAGAAGAGCAGAATATTAATAGAAAACAGAATACATATTACGTGAGGTTGTTTCGTTGAATTTCAATTAAATTATTAATTAACTTCATTTCATTAGTAATAATCTTGAGGTGACAGTAATAGTTCTACATCTATATCTACATAAATGCTCCCCAACCCACCATACGGTACGTGGCGGAGGGTACCTCGTACCACAACTAGGATCTTCTCTCCCTGTTCCACTCCCAAACAGAAAGAGGGAAAAATGACTGCCTGTGTGCATCTGTACGGGCCCTAAACTCTCTTATCTTACCTTTGTGGTATTTCCCCGAAATATAAGTTGGCGATAGGAAAAATTACTGAAATCAGTCTGAAATGCTGGTTCTCTAAATTGCCTCAGTTGCGTTTCACGAAAAGAACGTCTCCTTTCCTCCAGAGACTCCCACCCGAGTACCTGAAGCTTTTCCGTAAAACTCGCGTGATGATCAAATTTACCAGTAACAAATCACATAAAGTTGATTAAATCTGCAAGTATTTTATAAGCACCAAATGTAATACTTTGGATATAATTAGATCTTTATGTAACTTGCGGAAAAGATAGAGCAATAATCTGAATATGTTGCATATCAGTATAACATGATGTGAAAGTTAAGTAATGACTGAATATGTTGAGAGTGGTTATTAAAATGTTATAAGAAAGGATTGTGTATTTGTATGTATTTGTGCCTCTGTAACCTCATTGTAAACTTGTTCTGAGGCCGCAAAATTACACGAGGGCTTGAGATCTGAAAATAAAAATGCAAATGGAAAATGGCACGTTTAATTGTATGGGCGCTGAACCTTGGGCAGGCATGAGACACACACACAACTAAACTGGATCAACAGGCCGTGTCTCTAGTTTGTGTCTGCAGTTACTGTACATCACTTGGAGTCGCTACCAGAAGAGAGACCCATGAGCCAAAAGATTAAGCTGACTACAATACGCTGGTCACTGTCCGCCGGCCTCAAAAAGCCACCGGGAGATCCCTGATCTGCTGTTGTTGCCACAGGGAGTCTTGCCGCTTTGTCACCGCACAAATCAGCTAACGGCAGCGACGGCATTTCCAGATGCAATGTCTACAATGTCAGAAAACACTTAAAGTAGCCTGTTGACATATTACTGAATGTTTCACAGACCATGGGAGACTATATTTCATGTTGCACAGAAAATACAACTCTAATGTCACATGAATAAACTCAAACTGTTACTGTGCAAGATCAGGATTCTGAACACTTCCTTTGCATCAACACTGTTAGTAGCCCATAACATCAAATCCTATTGGACAGCGTCCTTCACTATTAAAAGACACAACTTAATTCAACGTCAAAAGACACTACTCAAATCATTCAATTCCTGGGACTAAACATTTCAATGCACTCAGGTGTGTTCTGGTCAAAGACTTGAATTTATTTAACCATATCTAGGTCACTTACGCTTTGAACAAAAGAGTTTCCATTAGTATATGTGTATGTGCAACAGAGTAAGGAAAAACACAATGCTGTGGATGATCAAGTATCGCAAAAGGATTGTCTTATGTCGAACGGAGCTCCATCTCCTACTTTAAAATGAACACTTCCAACGAAAAATGATTATCTACCCTAACTGCGTCCTCCTATACCTACACAAGCGATATTCTGCTTCTCTGCATTAATTGTGCCTCGAACTAACGTAAATTTTTCTATGGTGTGATGATTTTTCAGGAATGGTAATGTTTGTACTAATTTGTTAGTTGTATTGTACTTTTATTTGGATAGTTGTGTTTCCTGGAGAAATGAATTGCGAATGGGTGTCATATAGAATGATGGTTTGACTGTCAGTGTGAATTAACAGTAGTTTTCGTGAATTACTGCTCGATATTGTGTAGAGATACCGTGTACATCCACTTAATTTTGTGAAGTGTTTTATGAAGACTTATTTTTGCAGTTTTATGCACTTTGTACTCCCAGTTTCATCTGGTGATGAGTATATTTTTCTTATGTCTTATTGTGAAGTATTCAGGTTTGTCATGGTATTGGATGTTATAAGTTTTGTGAGAGTGGAAATGGAGTAAATATTAAATTGTCTGAAGAGTAAATGGAAATTAATTATTCTTTAATGTTGGAGTGCGTGTATGCTACAAACGATCAGTATGTATGAATAGAGAATATGATTTCTTGTAAGATAAGTAAGAATTAGTTGTAAAGGAAATTTTCAAGATACGTAAATGAGTATAATGTAGGACAATAATGCAAAGTACGAATTCAGTACACCAGCAAAATTGATGGTTGCATATCGTCAACAGTTTCAACAGTGCACATAATTCCAATGTCACACAGCATCAAAATGTCTTTGACACACTGGTGCTTTAACAAGTTTTGGGCACAACTGCATTGGCACAAATTTAAAACCGGGATGAGTTGGTGATGTAATGGGACCTTTCTTCCTGAACCACTCACATAATGTATGCTCATTCTTAATGGAAGTCGCATTTGATTAGAATATTTAAGTTACATGTTAAGCAGGAGTACTAGTGATTATCAGAAACTGTGTGATATAACTTACTATTCCTTTACTCCTACATCTAATTTGCATTTTGCTGTTCTGGTAGAAGTGAGAGAACGTCGAAAGCTTTCTGAATGGTGAGTAATAACAAGGACAGCCAGGGCAGTAGATTCAACCGCCCCACAGAGCCAATTCGTGGAGGATTGGCGATAGAGAGCCGAGTGACAGTAGCCAAATGGACCAATGCCATCACCTTGGTGTTGCCCTAGGACGTCCACGCATCACATGTACGACCACCGATAACATTTCTCATACAGTGAACTCCTGGGGAAAACATTTTACGACCTGAGAGTGGAGTGAGAGGGCGTCCTGTTAGTGGAAGATACCATCATTGTGACGAAAATATAGAAAACTAGCAGCTTTCCAGAAAATACTCAAAGTTACAGATAAGCTCATCAAGATATGTTGGCGATCTGCAGTCCTGGACCACTGAGAACTTGTGACAGCACTGAACATTTTGTCTCATCACTCACTAAATATTTCTGCAACACAAAATGCATCAGCAATGGCTAATGTGAATATACTGTAAGTTAGAGACACAGGACGGTGAAGGCAAGAGTACCTCGTTGGTCCCAGAGAGGAACAGAGAGAGTGAGTGAGTGAGTGAGAGAGAGAGAGAGAGAGAGAGACAGAGAGAGAGAGACGAGATTTTTCTATACAGACTGGTAGAACGAGGATGTAAGTTAATGTAAGTTACTGGGTAACCACCTAGAGGAAGGAGGCTAGTATCTTGTAGGGAGCACTTCTATCAGTCACCGCTCAGAACATCCAGCTTCAAGTCAAACATTATTTAATAACAGATGCAAAACCTGCTAGTGCAAGGTTTCCTTTTGATCAACAATCGATCAGAAATCAATGAATCATCGTGAGTCTCTGCCTTCCATGTTGATAACTGCTGTCAGCCTATCATGCTATCTTGACTGATGACTACGGAAATTTGCATATTTTCGGCGTATCTTTACCTAGGCGCTAACGAAATTCATTGGTTCCATCAATAATTGACCCTGCAGCAATCTCATCAGGTCCTGGAGCAGTGTCTCTAGGTGCAGACAAACCTTATTCCAGTTCCCACATGGAGAATGGATCATTGTAGTCTTTCTCATTGTGCAAGAAGAAACTGAACTTCCTCTCTGCAGTCTGATGGAACACCTCAAAAGCAGGAGCTTCTGTGGATGATGTAGTGGCAGTAAGGGAGTGTTCTGCTAAAATATGAGCCATGTCATGTGGCGTGGTCACTCAGAGCACATTACTTGACAATGCCGTAAGGGGATGTGTACTACTACCCTTGCCCTTGCGCAGTAGTAGTGGACCGATTAATAAAAGTCGTTAATTTCCTCCAAGAAGCCATCTTCCATTCTTTTATCACTTGCCTCGCATGTACTCTCGCAGATCCGCTGCACGTAGATTTACAGTAGTTGGACAATGTCTGAAATTCCGCAGAGCTGTTCGTCTGGCCCTGATTGCCAGTCGACAGTCGTCATTCCATCAAGGTACAGGCCATCATCTGAGGTGGTTAGTAGAGTTGGAGATGGACTCTGCGGCAGCCCGTTGCATCTCACAAACGATATTGGCCACCGTCTTCTGTGCCCAGTCCTTTTGTTCAAAAATAGCCTGTCGATTGTACTTCAAGCCGTTTGCCCTTGGTATCACCCATCTCCATGGTCCCCTGTCAGCCACCATCCTAGTCATGCAGATGGAGCCACACTGGGAAGTGGTCACTAGGAGGTGAATCTGTACCCACTTCCCTCTGAAATGAGCCTGCAATAGCTGGGGACAAAACCGGAGGTCAGTGGATGAAAAAGACCCTGTAGCTACAGAAAAGTGTGTCATCTGACTTGCGTTCAGAAGGCAGATAATCTCAGAATGGACGAGTCGCTCGATCATCCGACCCTTGTAGCAAGTGGTAGTCGAGCCCCACAGTACATTGTGTGCGCTGGAGTCCCCCACAAGGCGGAATGGCCATGGGTGTGCCCAAAGAGTTCTGCCAGTGCGTCTGCATTCAAAGCTTCATTAGGGGTTAGGTACAAAGAACACACTGTGATATAGAAGGGTGTGAGCACTTTCACAGCAGTTGCCTATATGGTCGAGGTAAGAGGGACAGAAGAGAAGTGTCATCTAGTATCAATGGAAACAGCCACTCCACATTTAGCCCAGTTTCCAGTAGTATCATCCTTCCTATATGTGTGGTAAACCTGTAATGCAGGTGTGAAGGTGACTTTAAGATGCATTTCTTGTAAGCAGATGTGCAACAGTTTCTCTTGGACCTGGAGCTGTAATTCTTCCAAATGTGAGAGATATCCATTCAAATTCCATTGAAACACTCAAGTCCATGGGAAGCCAGTGTTTAGCGATGGTTGTTCTTCCCGTTCTCACTCAGAGTCGGTTATTTACTGCAGAGGCCAGGGAGAGTGTTAGCCGGTTCCCTGATCTCTGGTTCTTCTGACTTTAAGTCCATATCCTGATGAACATAGTCCCATCAGAGAGGGAGAGACCTCGACGATCACAAGGTTTAACTACCGCTTTCGTGGACTTGGAACTACGTTTTGAAAGACGTTTTCCTTTACTGATGGGAGGAGGTGGTTGCCTGGGTTGCGGAGATAGTTTAGTTGGCTTCTGATGGTGGGTAGTGGTATGTGTCTTAGGTGGTAAGCCCATTGTTGACAGCTTCCGAACGACTTCAGTTTCAAGTGGAGCTTTGCCCCGACAGTGTACACTGACAAGTGCATGTGTTCGTACTTGAATCTGTGGTCTGAGTTTGTGTGGAGGCATTACACTTAAGGGCTGATGCAAAAGAAGTAGCAAAAACTGGGGGTTGCACAACTTTGAATTTTCCTTTCCTCATTGCAACCTCACACTTCCTGCACCACACTTGGTGATCCCCAGGGGAGTTTATACATTTCGAAGTGTACAAGAATTGCCTGATTCCTGAGCTGAGCCTCCACAATTGCCACACGTAGCCCTCCAATTACATCCCATAGTGGTATGTCCAAACCTTAACATTTGTAGCACCATATTGAGTTAGAAACAAACAGTCGAACCCTAAGACAGATATAGCCTGCAAGGATATGTTCAGGTAATGCCGTAGTACTAAACGTTAGACTGAATGTTCCCGATTTTTCCAATTTGCCATAGTTCTGCACTTCCGTGACGCCAGTATTTTTCCATTCTTCCTGTAACTCTGCGGGGTTCACCTCCATTAGATCGGAGTACATAACCACGCCCTTACTAAAGTTTAGAGTATTACACAACTCAGACTCGATTGGATAGTCACCTAAGGCCTTACATCCCAGGAACTTGGATATTTTGGTTGAATTAGCAGGTTCAACTAGAAGTGTTCCATTACAATGTTGTTTGGCTCTCTTTGGAGACCCTGCAATATCTTCCAGTGCCCTGTGAACATAGAAACTGTTCCCTCGATTTGCTTGATTACAATGACAGTGTTATGACACACTAATGCCCTGTTACTATGATTCCTAGACTTTTCGGGAGGACTAACGAACCGCGCTCTGTGTGATACGTGGGTGTAGGTACTGCCTGATGGTACATCCATTATGTCAGTAGCAGTAGCTTGATGAGACCGTTCCATAGGCATTCCGCGAGATGCTAGGGAAATACCCATCAACCCAGGCAGAACCTCCAGATTCGCTGTCGTTTCACAGACAGGGAGTTTTGTGAAGTACTTTTGAACAACTTTTCCTATCTATGTCGAGCATCTAGTTCGAGAGTCCATACGTAATAGGAATGTTTAAAATCTTCATCTTATCGACTGTGTCAGTATAGAGACAGGAATCTGTGAATATAATATCATAGCAACGATGGTTGTCAATGTATACAAATCAATCACAAGAAGACTAAAAGAATATTCTTGATAGAAAGAGCAGATAAGTAGTTTTTAGCAACCTGGTTAAGAGTGGATTTAACAGAAAACGTAAACATTTATCTAAGAAAATCATTACAGCCATAGTTATTAATGTACACATCTAAAATTTTGTAAGTGTAAAGAAAGAGCTGTACTTTAAAGGAAAAATATAAAAGACGCTGGATTAATTTTTGTTTCTGTCATTTATACAAAAAGCCATAAGTCAAATTCCAATCATGCTATGAATTTGAAAATTTTATTGTAGTGTGCTAAGACAGTTATAGGACCACATCATTACAAACATTAACTTATGGTACAAATTGTATTATCAATGATTATGAATATACACATCCAAAATTAAGTTTATATACACAGAATCCTATAAAAATGAGAGTGTAATCGCAGTATATCGTATTTTTTCATTCCAACGAGATAGAAATATGTTTAGAACACATCCCGAAAATTTCATAACATTGGCATCTATACTTTTTGAGAGAAGGCTTCTGATAGTGCAAAAAACGTAAAACCGAGAAAATGGGCTTTAGAGATTTCCTTCCCACGCCTCTACATATAATAAGCTTACCTCAATTTTAACATCCTCCATACTGACACTCCTCATTTCGCAGGCTTTTCTTCTCTCCACTTTTAGTCTGCCTGGACTGTGTTAATAGGCATGACCTGCCAGATGCTCTCATCTATGATATAAAATACTTTTGTTGTAAACACCTCTGCATCTATAACAGATCACTTCAGCAAGTAAATTCTACTATTATTACATAAATCTCCATCACTGACACTCGTTTTGGGTAGTTCAAGATCACAGAATGTCCTTTTTTGGTATCTAATCCAAATTAAAGTACTGAGGCTTTCATTTGCATTCTGTGTCGTTCTATTAAGAGACTGCCTGGCTAAACGAGGATTTGCAAGAGACCTGAATGTGGGCTTAGTTGCATTTACAACTGGTTCTGGTAATGATTTTTGTCGTTAATACGTCTCATTTCTTCTGCTGTACTTACATGTCATCTATCAGATACAGATTATGCATTGGTGTTTAGTCAGTGGATATTGTGCGGAAAAAAATGCCCACACAGCACGTTTCATTACCTCTAAACTCTTTGGGTTTTTCCTGATTCCTCCTGCCCACATAGCACGTTTCATTGCCTCAAATTGTTTGCGTTTTCCTGGTAACTCTCCAGTAAAATAGCTGAAGAGAAACAATTTCTTTAAGAGTAAACCTTCATTATACGGTTAGAAGTTTTCCACCCGCAGGCACTTCAAAACGTAAATAAAACGCGTACATGAAACATATCATCCAAAGATATAGATGTCAGTCAAAGGAATGGAAAGAAAGTAGCCTTTACACTCACAAAAATTTCGTGGAAGCAAGCAGTTTCCCAAATGTCGGAAATGGTGGTAGTGTCTGTCAGTGCAGAGTTACACAGTTTAATATTTTACAGGAAATTCTAATCCTGCAATCGCTATAAAATTCACACTCTGCATAGATCAATCTCTGTAGATGAAGAAAACAATGTTTTTGCTAAATGGATTTTTGGACTCAAATCTATTACATCTCTCCTTGAACAATTTATGGACATAATTTATTTCCGGTATGACATGCGTCAGTTTAAAGTAAATAATAAAAAAGGGTGACGCAAGGAGCAGCTCACGAGGGTGGGGGTGGAGGGCTGCAGCGTTCACAGTCACACACACACACGCACACACACACACACACACACACACACACACACACACACACATAGTCCCTTATTGTCTACACTAAATAACGTTTCTATTAGAATTTTTTGTCAAGTCAAGAGTTATGCCCATAGGCCATTCAGTTTTGAACAGTTACATTTATCTAAATCATTAAATGATCAACAAACATTCAAATTTCAACTGATTACTGAGCTGAAATACAAACATTACCTAATTACGCAAGGCAGACCTATTCCCCTAGAATGATGTCAAGGGAAAGATCTATTGATACAAAATCAGCTTGGCTTCAGAAAATATCGTTCTTCTGCAACGCAGCTAGCTCTTTATTCGCACGAAGTAATGGCCGCTATCGACAGGGGATCTCAAGTTGACTCCGTAATTCTAGATTTCCGGAAAGCTTTTGACACCGTTCCTCACAAGCGACTTCTAATCAAGCTCCGGGCCTATGGGGTATCGTCTCAGTTGTGTGGCTGGATTCGTGATTTCCTGTCAGGAAGGTCGCAGTTCGTAGTAATTGACGACAACTCATCGAGTAAAACTGAAGTGAAATCAGGTGTTCCCCAGGGAAGCGTCCTGCGACCTCTGCTGTTCCCGATCCATATAAATGACCTGGGTGACAATCTGAGCAGTTCTCTTAGGTTGTTCGCAGATGATGCTGTAATTTACCGTCTATTAAGGTCATCCGAAGACCAGTATCAGTTGCAAAGCGATTTAGAAAAGATTGCTGTATGGTGTGGCAGGTGGCAATTGACGCTCAATAACTAAAATTGTGAGGTGATCCACATGAGTTCCAAAAGAAATCCGTTGGAATTCGACCACTCGATAAATAGTACAATTTTCAAGGCTGTCAATTCCACTAAGTATCTGGGTGTTAAAATTACGAACAAGTTTTAAAGTTGGAAAGAGCACATAGATAATATTGTGGGGAAGGCGAGCCAAAGGTTGCATTTCATTGGCAGAACACTTACAAGATGCAACAAGTCCACTAAAGAGACAACTTACACTATACTCGTTCGTCCTCTGTTAGAATATTGCTGCGCGGTGTGGGATCCTTACCAGGTGGGATTGACGGAGGACATCGAAAAGGTGCAAAAAAGGGCAGCTCGTTTTGTATTATCACGTAATAGGGGGGACAGTGAGGCAGATATGACACGCGAGTTGTGATGGAAGTCATTAACGCAAAAATGTTTTTCGTCGTGGCGAGATCTATTAACGAAATTTCAGTCACCAACTTTCTCTTCCGAATGCGAAAATATTTTGTTGAGCTCAACCTACATAGGTAGGAATGATCATTAAAATAAAATAAGAGATATCAGACCTTGAACAGAAAGGTTTACGTTTACGTTTTTCCCGCGCGCTGTTCTGGTGTGGAATGGCAGAGAGATAGAATGATTGTGGCTCGATGAACCCTCTGCGAAGCACTTAAATGTGAATTGCATATTAATCATGTAGATGTAGATGTAGATGTACCTACTAAGAAATCATTCACCCAGGAGGATCGCACAAACATATCGTCGTCTGACCGTCACAAAAGTTCCCGAATAGAAGACAGATTATTTGGATTCACTGAGGTACAGAAGCAACTGAAAGAGTTGAAAACAAAGAAGTCACAAGGTCTGTAGCTTTGCTGATGTGGAGTCCACATTACACTCAGGTTGATTTAGTGCAGGTACACTGTTTCAATCCGGTATTCTTACTCAATGTCTGCTGCTACAGTACGCTGTTATTTATTTTAGGTCAATGATACAAAAATATTAATTCAGTGTCTATCGCTGTTCTTCTTATGATGCAAACACAGCCAATAAACTACTTTAATTTACTTTAGTATTTCAGTTAATGTGACATTTAAAGCGTCAACAGCTATTTGTTGAAAAGATCGGCGTCGGTATTTTTGTAACAGATCTGACGAAGATTCAAGGAATCTAGATACTTAAGTTGTTCGTCCTCTGTTGGTGCAAAGTGTTTGATATTTACTTGGAAGTAGTGGTTACATGGATTTTTTTTATTTTATATTAAAATGTTCACACTATTTCACGTCCTTTCCCTAGTTTGTTCTATAGGACTGGTAACTCGACTACGATGATTACATTTCAAGATATTCCCTGTTTCCTCTTTTAAAAGATGGAACTCACACTACTAAACTCTTTATCTATGAACCGATACAGCTTATAAGAGGAAGTATACTAATATGTATTTTCTTACGTTATTTCATGCTATGCATTATAAATTACGTCCAACACAACAATTATTCTATGGAATTCAGGATGAGGCTGGCAACAGATAATTCCACAGTTGAACTGAAAGGTTTTTACTTCCATTACGGAGACTATAGATTTCTCCTTCAAATAAAACAGTTTCAGTTGAAAATTTGAATGTGACGTAACGATTAAGTCTTTCATGTAACACCACGGTATATTTACAGTGTACTGTGTCTAGTATATATGAATTATAATTTATGTTATTCTTCTACTCACCACTGCTTGCATAGCTAAAGCTCCTGCAATACATTACCTCTGCCCCTTGTGTGCTGTCGCCTTCTCCGTGCAGCTCCTCCATCCATCTGCAGCGGTCCTGGGCGCTTCCGAAATGCTTCAGCACCCACACAGATATCAGCTCTTGCTTGTCCTTCGAGTATGTTTCCTGCAACGGGAAAACACAGTTAGATTAATTCAGGATTACTTTCCCTGTCAATGAAACATATACCTATCAAAACAAAGAGTTGTCAGTATTTGTATTCCAAAAGAACACCGCTTTTCCGATCTTCTATTATTCATCTCGTCTACACTTCCATCCTGCAGCAGATGAAGACACTGCAGTCAGTACAGGGTTAACGAAACGATAGATCCGTTTAAATAGAAATTTCTCTCTATGCTGAGTGTTGGATCATTGTTGCCAACGGTGGCGTGAATGACGAAAGTACAGAGAATGCGAGCTACAAGGGGTTTGTTCGTGATTATGTTACACAGTTTCAGGAGTGATACAAACGGATAAATATATCAACCGCATGGGACTCTTGTCCAGAAACGACAGAGTCTAAATTTGCAATCGAAAAACGTCCCGATACTTCTGACAGTGGAAATGATTTGTTTTTCATATTTTGGGATTAGGTAGTTTGAACCAAAACAACAAAAATATCCAGTAAACAAGGGCTCTAAAACACATACCTAATGAGCTATGAGTAGTTGTTCAGTAGAAGAGATGTATTTCACAGTAGCAAACGTTAATAACTGCTCATAGCCCTTCAGGAAAGAACTTTAGAGTTCACATTTAGTGAACCTGTTTTTTTATTTATCGATTCTACTTTCTCCCCAAGTACGGACAACGAAGAGCCTGCTGCAGAAAGGCGAGTGTCAGAGACACCAGAATAAATTTCGCTTATAACTTTCGACTCGCTCGTTTACTGGATATGACCCCCTAGCTCACACTGATTCATTTACCCTTTTCTGTCAATCCTGACAGTTTGTAACATCATCTGTAGACTGCATATTATTCTCCAATTAAGACATTACCGGTAAGTACAATTTGTACACTGCTTGGTGAAAATGTTATCTCTCATTATCGTTCGACGACTATTGTGTGTGTATCAACGTAGTATATAGAGGCATAAAGACTGTAATTTTTCAGATTGTATTCTGGTGTGTAACATCCCACTCCGTCGTTATGTGTAGGTACTAGTAACATCTAACTCAAGTCAATCTGTTCTAAAATTGCAGCAATTCTGATTGACATATGAGAACACACCAATTTGAATGTTACCAGCCAACAGCTAATGCAGGTACAATTTCTCCTATGTGATACCCAGCGGCATTCGTGATTTGGAATAACGTAGAGGTAATTGCAACAGCTTACAACCAAGACAAACCTCTGAAGACAGTGGACAGAAGCAGGAAACTGTAGCCATTTTAATTTTCATTGGAGAGGGACATGTCCCAGCTAAAAGTATCAAGGGAGTATTCGTAAGCCTGTGTAACAGGACAGAGTCGGTGACTTTACTGGCGAGTGTTACAAGTATGCATCACATATTGAGAAGATAAAAAGTTAATTAGTTACAGCACTATATCCAAGCTACCAAAATTTTTTATTAGAAAATGTTATATTTGCCTTGAAATAAATTAAAAATTATTCCTAATCCCCAGTTCGAAGCAAGTATTTCGAAAAACTGACCTTAATTTCAATCCATTTTCCCGTATGGAAACCTTGCTAAACATTTCCAGATGGGGAACCGTCTGATTCACTACCTTGTCAGCTGCCATGTGACTGACAAGATCTGGCCTGTGGAACCTACCTCAAACTATCCACACTACTCTCTGTGGTAGAGAATGAAATGTATAAAAAGATAATTTCAAATTTTCACTGTGTACCACTTCCTTAATCGCAGAGTATCATTTCTTTTACAGGTAGAGTCAAGGTTAGATCGTGACTCATAGACTACACTACGTAGAAAGACTGAGTTACTATTTACAACGAGTCTTATTTAAATTAAGCTTCCTTAGGCTTCTGTTGTGATAAGTACAATTAACCATATATTACAATTTTTCGTCAGGTCAGAAATGATGCCAAGTACTCTCCATCATTACTCAGTTAACTACTAATCAAAATAATGTATCGGCTAGTGGACAAGTAGTAGCATCTTACAAGTCTTTACAAAGATTTTGTAAGTTCTGTACATGTTTCTTTCAATACATACCGGGATTTGGTTGGCAGGGCTCACTTCCCTAGCATGACTGTCAGGTGTTGGCACTTCTTCAGGATGAACTCTGAAATAAATTAAATATTTTTAGTTTTATTTATTCATGATTTTAAAATCGTTTTACAAAAATTTATTCATACAAGGAAGTACACATGTAGCAGCCATGGCAAACTGTTATATAGCTATGATTACTTTAATTTGATTAAAGCACATATATGATTATCTCACATAAATAAAGCAAACTCTTTGATACTTGAGTTACTGTTACAATATGGTTTTTGCACATTCTTCATACCCATTCTTTGAACCTGATTGAGCTGTTTCCCTACAATCAGATTCCTGAAGCGTGAGAATTAATACTCAAGTCCCAGCACACATCTTCAGAACATAAATTTGGATAAGCCAAAAAGCCCATCCCAAACTCCCTCCAACCCTAGAGGTCACTGTATGGGGCAGTAATTACCGAATATTCACGAATTCAGCTGCGCTACAAGGTAAGTTCCACGCTGAAGAATTCTGAACCCACGGCACAACAGGCCGGACTCACCTGCTGGTCCTCCTGGACCTGCGGCCTCGTGGCAGCCTAATGCAGAGGCAGCAGGCCAGCAGCCGCCGCAGCAGGCCGCGGCTGGCCTCGCCCTCCCCCACCTCCTCCTCCCCCACCTCCTCCTACTCCTCCTCCTCTTCCCCCACCTCCTCCTCCTCTTCGCCTCCCTCTGCCTCAACCGCATCGCGGTGCTGCTGTGGCGGCTGCTGTCGGTCTGTTTCGCCTCCGCCTTGCCTCTCTTGTAGTTTTGGCATGTCATCGTAAACCTGCTTGCGTAAAATGGGTGATGGGAAAACAAGACAGAATATACTCCTTGTAGGGTTATGTTGGAAAGATGGTCACTTGGTCCAAAAATCAAGTTATTCAAGTATAGCTTGTTAACACAGAAGGGATTTTGGTTTACAACAAATAGTGGCCCAAATTTTATGTGCAATACTGTTTGCCTGAACGCAGTTATGTAAACTGTATGGACCAGATCACAGTATAGTTTAATTCACAGTGCCCTCATTTATGAGCTTCCATCACAGTTTATAGGGGAAATTGGGTGTTACTATCATATTGATGGTCTCACCTGTTGTAAGCATAAAATCCAAGTACCTCAAATAATTTTTCACAATGAGAGTGGGTGTTGTTGTATTACTGAGTGAATAGACTTAGGTTACTGACACAGAAATAGTAATGCTTTATATTTTTTACTTCCGAGTTAAACCAACAGTGCACGTGAAGTTACGTGTGTATTGGTGATTTCTGACCCTTAAAAGAAAGACTGCTAACGAATAGCTAAAAGTTGCATTAAATAGGTAATAATCTTAAAGTTCATAGAGATAATAAGTGAACTAGACTCACCATTTTTTTTACTGTGAATAGAGAGCAGCTACTGGCTCATGTAACTATGTTACTGTATTCTGCTTAAAATGTACACCTAGAACAGCGTTTAATAAAAGCGTAAATAACCTACATCTTAAAATCGTGAGATATACAGCCAGTCCATTGCGCGAATAGTTTGCTGCTTTGTCTTGAGCAACGGCTAATCCCTGTTTCTTGATATTCTGAGCTGTGTATCTTGCTGAGTGTCTTATACTAAGTACAAGGGTTTAGAGTGGCTGTTGAAAGTAAATACTCGCTAGTCATATGGCCTTTGCGGTTTGGGAACGAAATTTACCTTAGTGGCAGTCCATCTGGACATAGAAGATGCAGCGAAACTTTACAGCCTCCTAAAAAAGTTTTTCTTTCCAGAAACAGTGTACAAACTAATCGTTCAGTACTTTTAGTGTGAGAATACTATAGTTGTCTGTTATGAGGACATATCATAGCAGTAAGGAATAGTACAGGTGTCTGTAGACAATGTGGTCCAGGATGTACTGTTGATTGTACATAGTAAAGTTGGTACATTCTGAGGGTGTTAGGTGATAGAAGAAACAGTTTTTCTGAAAATTATGCAGAACATACATGAGGGAGAGAGTGGACCTATTCGCAGTGCAACGTTCGATATAATTAAATAAAAGAAAAGAATATTGGTTTGATTAGTTATAGTACTTCAAATCACTTTATGACAAATAAGACATAGTCGAGTACAGATAAAGCGTGACGAGGATGCAGCCTGAGTGTACTTCATGCTGTGCCTCTGCAGTCTTCACTCCGCCTACCAACGGCGAGCTGTCTGGAGCCACCTCGAAAGGTTCCGGAGAATGAAGAACAAATAACGTTAAGTAATAAAACAAGAGTTATTTGTTTATCTGATTAGAGGAATGTTTTTGGGACTGTTGTCAGACAGCTATTCCTTTTCAATTGCGAATAGAGTTAAACACTGTAGGGAGTTATTTTGTACCAAGTGGTATCCCAAGCAGACTGTGACTTTTTTTAAGTGTAATTACGAGAATTTAACGCTCGTGAAGTAGAGTTCGGATATTTAAAGGAAATACTAGAGTCTTTTTAAAATGGCAGTTTCGTAAGAAGAGAGAGGAAGATACTAAACAGTTCCGTGGGGAACAAAACAGAAAACTGAATATTTGTCACACGGTCAACAATGCTTCAAGGAATGAGTTAGTTAGCGCAAAACAGGACTAAAGCAGTTTTAAATAGTACGATAATCTTGTGTTTACACATGTTAGTACAAAAATAGGAAATCTTGAGGAAAAATTAAATGAAGCAAAAGAGGAACAGGAAACGTCTACAAGTCCCTCGCATCAGGATGTGACTGACCGGATTAGTACAAATCATATTAAAGATAATTCTGAGATTAACATGTTAAGTACTAGTGTATAAGAGTGAAAACTAAGGCACACAGATAGGTAGTAGAGAATCTAAAAAATGCTAACCTTTTAGTATCTGAATTCATTTTTAACCAGAATAAAATCAGCACTAAGCGAAAACCTGATGGTAGTAATAGGTGTTGTGTCTTCCACTCCATGTAGTATACAGATACTGTGCTGATAGTGGATCGATGGAAATCTGAGAACGATCATTGGGAGTTTCACGCACCTTTATTAAAAGTAAGTCTCATGTGTAGTGAGTATGTTCGCGTAGTGGAACTAAAACTGGTAATTAGAGACAGTAGTAACCATTTTCCTACATTCGACCCTATTGATTGTGTGCATCTATTAATTTTTCTTGAACCGTTTACAGGTTTTCTTCCAGAGTCATGGGGTAATAATAAAAGTGTGATGCTAAATATAAATGTATTTTCAACTTTTCATCAATTCATTAAAGTCATTGAGTATGCACACAAACTAAGACTACAGCAGTTTGGCCCACAGAAATACAACGAGAGATGGGGAGGAAACCGCAATTTTATGAACTACAGTTCAAATGAAGTAAACGATTTGCATCTCGCCGAAGAACTTGTGACTTGACTACCAGATGGTGTTAGAGAATGACTGATAGAGGCGAGAGGGACTCAGGTCCAACCCCTCTTGGAAACATTAGATCAGATACATTGTTTGAACTGATGTAAAGAGGAAACTATACGGGGAGACATAATTGGGTGTCTGTAAAGTACATATTTAAGTATGGTTGGTTTCATGGCTGGCCATTGCCATGTTATACTCTGCGTGGAATTGCGGGTTTAAGCGACTTTTCTATTTAACAGGCGAAATTATCTGTTTAAAGTTCTACCATTTGGACAGAAGTTTGTGTATCAGAGTTCATTCAATTATTAGATCTTTCCTTAGGAGATTAATTATTAAGTAAAATATTTGTATATGTTGATGACGTATTAGTAGTATCTAGAACATGGAAGAAACACACAGAAATGTTGGTTAAGTTATTTAAAAGTTTAAGATCTCAGGGAATTTTTGGGAAAAAATTCAAGTCAGGAGTCAACATTACCTAACCCAAGGAAATTCTCGGCAATTAAACGTTGTTCTATCCCTACAAGTAGGTAACAGCTGAAGGCTTTTCTAGGATTTAACGGAAGGAATATTCCTCGTAATTTAATGAATAGTGTGCACTTTAATATGTTGTTATAAATGACTACATCTTGAGGAGGGGATGAGAGTTGTCAACAATAGTCTGATGCTGTGGTACGAGAATTTAGTAATCCTAGATTGTTAGGGCGTTCAGGTCTGACCAAAGAGTTTTGTGTGGTTCCAGACGCGTAATGATTTGGATTGGGTTGTCAGGTGATCAAGGAAACGGTAAATGACGGAAGAACAATGACATTAGCATTTGACAGTCGTATGTTAACCAACTGTGAGTGGAATTACTCAATTACTGAAAAGGATACTATAGCAGTAGCAACGGCTCTAAAAAAGTTCAGGTATATATTCCATGGGAGAAAGATTGGATTACATACTGTACAAAGTCCATTGATATTTTTAAGGACAAGGATGCTCTTGCACAGTCCTTTGATGCGATGTTTTCTTTTTTATCAGGAGTATGATTTAGAAATACGATATATTATAGGAAAGGAGAATTGTGGGCCAGATGCACTATCTCGCCTGTCTGTGGAATGGAAAGCGATTATAGCTGTGAACTGAGAAACAAGTTCAGTTTTCAAAGTTCGTCATTTAGAATATGAGAAAGAGTTTGAGGCATTACTAAAAAATCTTAGTAGAGCACAAAAGAAGGAGAAGTATCTTACAAAAATGAAGGAAGGGTGACAAGTAGGGATACCAGTGAAGGGGAAGTGGATTTGCTGTAATGACTTTTTTTCTTTTTTAGCAAGTTCCCACACTGCAGTATCAACTTAATTTGTAAAAGAGTTTCTGGGTATTATAGTATACACAAGTGTATTGCACACTTACATAACTATTATTTTGCATGTAAAGGGTAATAGTAGGATAGCTAGGAAGGAGTAGAGAACTTGTGAGGTGTGCCAATAAACGAAGATGAAGAATCAGAAAGACACAGTGCAGCCTGTTACAGTAATACCCAAGGGTTTGTGTGAGATATTTCAGCAGTTGTTATTCTAGGACTATTGTCAAGAGATGTTGGTGCAGAGATTTTTTTCTGTGCATGTATTGGAGGTTTAGTCCAATTTTGTGAAATTGTGTCAATTGAAAGTGGCGACCAGTAATACGGTTATGCGTATCCTGGAGAGTCGTATTTCCCTATCGTAGGGACACCATCGCGGCTCTCGTCAGACACTGAAGTGCAATTTGTGTCTTGTGAATTTCAAGATTTCTTGAAACAGAACAAAGTACAAGAGTTGTTAATAGCCAAACGTCACCCAAATCGAATCCTTGAGCGAGCATTATCCACTTATTTGGGAGGCATTTGACTTGGCCTAAATTTATTCGAGAATTTGAGAGGTTACTGAAAGATAAATCTCCTGTTAGTATTGTAGTTGCGCCTAGAGGGATAAAAGAAGGCAAGATACAAATGTATCGTCTTTCTGACTAGATTAAGTATACACCTGTAATACCTAGCTTTAGATATAAAATAATTGTGTAGATACCTATTTAAAGGAGAGTACTGAAACCAGCAACGTGGTGCCTAATGATGCTAAAAGTAATGGTAAACATAATTTTGTGGGAAAGACGGTGTAGAGAAGGACGTGTACCCTACTTTGTGGTAAGAATGTACGTATGAATGTGGGTGGAGTAGAAAGTTTATCAACAGAACTGAATTTATATTGCTGAATCAAGTAGCGAAGAACAGAACTGTAACAGCGGTAAGATTATTACTATATGATGAGTACATCTAACCAGTAGATGAATATTAAGAAGTGGGAATGAACGAAAACCAAGCAAAGAAAAGAATAAAAATATTTAAAAAATCAGTCAGAAGGCAGGATTATCAGAAGTATTAAGAAAGAGTGAAGTTTGAGGGAGACATAAACTAGTGGTTATGGTAGAGTACAACGTGTTGTTCGATATGTTGTGAAATTATTGTAACTAGAGGACTGGGAGTTTGGACGGGCCTTACTACACTTTTGGCAGGGCAGTTTTTGCTCGGGCGGCAGGGAATTTCTTCATGCAGGGATCCGTAGTTGCTACGAATCACCGCTCAACCCGACTGCCGAGCAAATGCAAATTTTATGTTGTTGTGTGAATGTAGTGCTGTTCCTTTAGTCGAGTAAATGGTTCTACGTCGGTTTGGATCGTAATAAGGGCAGCCTTCAAATCCGAGATCCCGAGGAGAAAATTAGAGCTCAAGGAAAGGCAGAAAGTCTATGCTAGGCGCATGAGGGATAGCTACAGCTGTTTCTGGTTTGTAGATGAAAGAAAAGTCGTTAAAAAGGTACCAAACAAAATAATTGTAGAGCCAGAGATAACTTACAAAAGCGTTTGGTACTAGCCTCTGGTGCTGTGAATTAATACTTCGAGGTTTAGAACGACACTGGTGAAAGTTCTGTGTATGTGGTTATTGACAAATTATTTTGGATATTAATATTTGTAAAAGTTGCGGTTCTTGACCTATATTAGCGTTTCGCGAAACTTAGTGTATGCTGTAGTGATAACGTCGTGGTGAATTTGAACGTAAATGTCCTTGGTTCCCAAACTTAAACAGCTGTATGAGGGCAGGCTGTCCGTTTATCAGTTCACTGGTTTACTATTGAGAGGAATTGGTTGATTATCTATTCGTTACTAAACTCAAGATTGTAGGCGGATTGGATGACTGGTATGGTGGGGACACAAAAGGGATCCACGACTGTTGTATGGATGGAATTGTTTGTTGGAAGTTCCTTATGTGGAAGCTATCGAAATGCTGCATAGAATTAATTGAAAGGGGGGTGGGGGCGGTCAGCCCTGTTCCGTTTTAGAAGACGAAAAAATAGTGATTGATGATACCTACAGGGTGTTTTAAAAATGACTGGTATATTTGAAACGGCAATACAAACTAAACGAGCAGGGCTAGAAATACACCGTTTGTTGCAATATGCTTCCGACAACAGTACATTTTCAGGCAGACAAACTTTCGAAATTACAGTAGTTACAATTGTCAACAACAGATGGCGCTGCGGTTGGGAAACTCTATAGTACGACATTTTCCACATATCCACCATGTGTAGCAATAATATGGCGTAGTCTCTGAGTGAAATTACCCGAAACCTTTGACAACGTGTCTGGCGGAATGGCTTCACATGCAGATGAGGTGTACTGCTTCAGCTGTTCAATTGTTTCTGGATTCTGGCGGTACACCAGGTCTTTCAAGTGTCCCCACAGAAAGAAGTCACAGGGGTTCATGTCTGGCGAATAGGGAGGCCAGCCCACGCCGCCTCCTGTATGTTTCGGATAGCCCAAAGCAATCGCACGATCATCGAAATATTCATTCAGGAAATTAAAGACGTCGGCCATGCGATGTGGCCGGGCACCATCTTGCATAAACCACGAGGTGTTCGCAGTGTCGTCTAAGGCAGTTTGTACCGCCACAAATTCACGAAGAATGTCCAGATAGCGTGATGCAGTAATCGTTTCGGATCTGAAAAATAGGCCAATGATTCCTTTGGAAGAAATGGCGGCCCAGACCAGTACTTTTTGAGGATGCAGGGACGATGGGACTGCAACATGGGGCTTTCCGGTTCCCCATATGCGCCAGTTCTGTTTATTGATGAAGCCGTCCAGGTAAAAATAAGCTTCGTCAGTAAACCAAATGCTGCCCACATGCATATCGCCGTCATCAATCCTGTGCACTATATCGTTAGCGAATGTCTCTCGTGCAGCAATGGTAGTGGCGCTGAGGGGTTGCCGCGTTTGAATTTTGTATGGATAGAGGTGTAAACTCTGGCGCATGAGACGATACGTGGATGTTGGTGTCATCTGGACCGCAGCTGCAACAAGGCGAATGGAAACCCGAGGCCGCTGTTGGATCACCTGCTGCACTAGCTGCGCGTTGCCCTCTGTGGTTGCCGTACGTGGTCGCCCTACCTTTCCAGCACGTTCATCCGCCACGTTCCCAGTCCGTTGAAATTTTTCGGACAGATCCTTTATTGTATCGCTTTTCGGTCCTTTGGTTACATTAAACTTCCGTTGAAAACTTCGTCTTGCTGCAACAACACTGTGTTCTAGGTGGTGGAATTCCAACACCAGAAAAATCCTCTGTTCTAAGGAATAAACCATGTTGTCCACAGCACACTTGCACGTTGTGAACAGCACACGCTTACAGCAGAAAGACGACGTACAGAATGGCGCACCCACAGACTGTGTTGTCTTCTATATCTTTCACATCACTTGCGGCGCCATCTGTTGTTGAAAATTGTAACTACTGTAATTTCTAAGGTTTGTCCGCCTGAAAATGTACTGTTGTCCCAAGCATATTGCAACAAACGGTGTATTTCTATCGCTGCTCGTTTAGTTTTTATTGCCGTTTCAAATATACCAGTCATTTTTGAAACACCCTGTAGACTAAGACGTATTTTATTTTTTTAAATGGGATTATGTATGGAGAAGTATGACAGCACTCGTCACAATCCTTTGTCAAGCAATACGCAGTTTCCTAGCAATAGAATAATAAAACAAAGGCTATTTATCGAAAATAAAATAAAATAAAATAAAGCAAACCCGTGCTCTAAACTAGAAATCTGGATCCCTACCTACTCACACCTTAACCCTAAAATGAACCCATTACAGACTGGAATGTCACAATATGGCAATGTAGTATTATTGGAAAATGTTACTACGTAGCTAAGGAAGAAAGAGTTATTACAAAATATAGCTAAGATTCTTTCTATAACAACACAAAACATAGTATTTTTAATTTTTCTCCAAATCAGGCTAATAACCTTCACCCGCGACTAATTATATTCATGAACGTCAGCAACGTGATAGCTATTTGGCACTGTCGTTCAGAATAGAGTTCCAAAAGTTTATTTTATCGAAGAGTCACGACGATAGAAACACTAACTATCAATAATGAAAGTAGTTGGTTTAGGTATCATAAATAATCGCAAGTAATAACCACAAGAAAGTAGTATTAATATTTTTGAAAGAAAGGAACAACAGGAAAGAAACATTTTTAGTTATATGTGTGAGGAGAAAGACCGTAGCAGTAATCATTGAGCTTGTCGCTGGTATTCTTGGATACAAGGAACATCTCTTCTCTAAGATTGCGTATTTATTTCATTCAAAGTGATAAATTGAAGTTAAACACAGAAAAAATATTAAAGATATTCTTGTGAGAGAGATAACCTACAACCTCAAGGTAATTATTTCTACGTACGACTCATGAGGCAGCGAAAGCAGTCGTTCCATTTAATTATTAATAAAATTCTAGCTGTAGCAAACATTTCTGTGGTGTGTCCACGAAAGCTCTGATTATCTATCGAAATAAACTACCTGAATAATTAAGTGGAACGTTACGTTAACACATTGGTAGATGAAAATATATTTATTTTTCTGTAACATACGACACCCACTGAATAGGGAGATCCTATTGCCCTTTTATGAGCGTATAAAACAAATGAATTTAAAAAAAAAGGTATATGCAATGTTGTACATTTACAGTTCATTATACGTTTCATTTCCTCTGCTGTACTTACATGTCATATTTCAGACACAGATTATGCATTGGTGTTTGGTCAGTGGATATTGTGCGGAAAAAAAATGCCCACACATCACGTCTCATAACCTCTAAATTTTTTGTGTTTTTCCTGATTGTTCCTGCCCACATAGCACGTTTCATTGCCTCAATTGTTTGTGTTTTCGTGATAACTCTCCTGTAAAATAGCTGAAGAGAAACAATTTCTTTCAGAGTAAACCTTCATTTTCCGGCTAGTGGTTTTCTTGTCCGCAGTCACTTCAAAACGAGAATAAAACCCGTACATAAAACATGTCAGCCAAAGATACAGATGTCAGTCAAAGGAATCAAAAGAAAGTAGCATTTACACTCACAAAAATTTCGTGGAAGCAAGCAGTTTCCCAAATGCCGGAAATGGTGGTAGTGTCTGTCAGTGCAGAGTTAAAAAGTTTAATATCTTACAGGCATTTCTAATCCTGCAATCACTATAAAATTCACAGTATGCATAGATCAATCTTTGTAGATGAAGAAAACAATGTTTTTGGAAAATGGATTTTGGACCCAAATGTATTACATCTCACCTTGAACAATAAACTGACATAATTTATTTCCTGTATGATATGCGCCAGTTTAAATTAAATAATAAAAAAGGGCGACGCAAGGAGCAGCACACGAGGGTGAGGAGTGCAGGGCTCAGCGAGGTAAACATACAAGGCCAGCAGCATTCACAGTCCCTTATTGTCTAAACTAAATAACGTTTCCATCAGAATTTATTGTAAAGTCAAGAGTTATGTCCCTAGCCCATTCAGTTTTGAACAGTTGTGTTTATCAGAATCATTAAATGATCAACAAGCATTCAAATTTCAACTGAATACTGAGCAGTAACACAAACATTAATTAATTAAGCAACGCAGTCCTATTCCCCTAAAATGACATCAATAATCAAAAAAATGGTTCAAATGCATCTGAGCACTATGGGACTCAACTGCTGTGGTCATCAGTCCCATAGATCTTAGAACTACTTAAACCTAACTAACCTAAGGACATCACACACATCCATGCCCGAGGCAGGATTCGAACGTGCGACCGTAGCAGTCGCACGGTTCCGGACTACGCGCCTAGAACCGCGAGACCACCGCGGCCGGCCATCAATAATCACAACCGAAGAGTTGTATCATCACAAATGCAGAATTTTAATCAAACTCAGGTTGCAGTAATCTTGCACCCAAAGTGGCTTTATTAGTAATGGTCATGATTAGTTACTCAGACTTTATACGACTGAAAATTTGAAATCAACTTCAGTTACAATACTTGACAGTGACAGTAACGAATACTTATAACCAAATGGGTCCCCCATGAACGATGTATCTTGCCGTTGGTGGGGAGGCTTGTGTGCCTCAGTGATACAGATAGCCGTAACGTAGGTGCAACCCGAGTGGAGGGGGTATCTGTTGAGAGGCCAGAGAAACGTGTGCTTCCTGAAGAGAGGCAGCAGCCTTTTCTGTAGATGCAGGGGCCATAGTCTGGATTACTGACTGATCTGGCCTGGTAACATTAACCAGTGGTACTGTGAACGGCTAAAAGCAAGGGGAAACTGCAGCGTAATTTTTTCCGTGGCCATTCAGCTTTACTGTACGGTTAAACGATGATGGCGTCCTTTTGGGTAAAATATTTCGGAGGTAAAATAGTCCCCCATTCGAGCCTCCGGGAGGGGACTACTTAGGAGGACGCCACTACCAGGAGAAACAAAACTGGCATTCTATGAATCGGTGTGTGGAATGTCTGATCGCTTAATTGGGCAGGTAGGTTAGAAAATTTAAAAAGAGGAATGGATAGGTTAGAGTTAGATATAGTGGGAATTAATAAAGTTCGGTGGAAGGAGGAATAAGACTTATGGTCAGGTGAATACAGGGTTACAAATACAAAATCAAATTGGAGTAATGCAGGAGAAGGTTTAATAATGAATAAAAATAGGTTTGTGGATAAGCTGCTACGAACAGCATAGTGAACGCATTATTGTAGTCTAAACAGACACAGAGCCCACACCCACCAGAATATTACAAGTTTATATGCCAACTAGCTCTGCCGATGACGAAGAAATTGAAGAAATATATGATCAGATAAAAGAAATTATTCAAATACTGAAAGGAAACGAAAATTTAATAGTCATGGGGGACAGGAATACGACAGTAGGAAAGGAAGAGAACGAAAAGCTGTAGGTGAATATGGACTGGGGGAAAGGAATGGAAAAGGAAGCCGTCTGGTGCAATTCTGCACAGAGCATAACTTCATCATCGCTGACATATAGTTTAACAATCATGAAAGAATGCTGTATACGTGGAAGACACCTGGAGACACAGGAAGATTCCAGATTGATTATATAATGCTAATACATTTCCGAACGATGTTTTAAATTGTAAAGCGTACACAGGGGTAAATGTGGACTCTGACCATAATTTATTGGTTATGAACTGCAGATTAAAACTGGAGTAACTCCAAAAATGCATGAATTTATGGATATGGATAGGAATAAACTGTGAGAAATAGAGAATACAGAGTTTCAGAAGGAGCATTCTGGAACGATTCAAAAGAACTGCAGAAAGGAATACAGTAGAAAAATGGGTAGCTTTCAGAGCTGAAGTAGTGACGGCAGCAGAGGATGAATCGGATAAAAACCTGAGGGCTTGTGGAAACCCTTGGTTAACAGAAGAAATACTGAATTTAATCGATGAAAGAACAAAATATAAAAATGCAAATAACTGAATTAGGCAAAAAGGAACAGAAACGTCTAAAAATGAGATCGACAGGAAACGCAAAAGGCTAAGCAGGAATGGCTAGAGGCAGATGTAAGGTGTAGAAGTATATATCACTAGGGGGTAAGGTAGATGCTGCCTAAAGGATTACTATAAAGAGACCTTTAGAGAAAAGTGAAACACCTATACGAATATCTAGATTTCAGATGGAAAACCAGTCCTAAGCAAAGAAGAGAAAGCAGAAAGGTGAAGGGAGTATATAGAGGGTCTATACAAGGGAGATGTACTTGAGGCCAAATTTTATGAAAATGGAAGAGAACGTAGATGATGATGATAAGAGAGACATGATACTGCGTGAATAATTTGACAAATCACTAAAAGGCTTAAGTCGAAACAAGGGCTCAGGAGTAGACAAATTTCCGTTGGAGCTGCTGATTGCCTTGGGAGAGCCGCTCATGGCAAACTCTTTCATCTGGTGAGCAACATGTACGAAACAGGCGAAATGCCCTTAGGCCTCGAGGAGAATATAATAATTCCAGTTCTAAAGAAAGCAGGTGCTGACATTGTGAAAGTAAGTCACGGTTGCAAAATACTAAGACGAATCTTTTACAAAAGAATTGAAAAACTGGTAGAAGCCGACCTTGAGGAAAATCAGTTTGGATTCAGGACAAAGGTAGGAACATGCAAGGGAAAACAGACTCTATGACGTATCTTAGAAGTAGGTTAAGGAAAGAAAAGCCTATCTTTATGGCGTTTGTAGACCTAGAGAAAGCTTTTGACAATGTTGAAAGGAACACTCCTTCAAATTGTACACGTAGATGGGGTAAAATACAGGGAGAGAAGGCCTATTTAGAATTTGTACAGAAAGCAGATGGCAGTTAGAGTCAAGGGGCGTCAAAGGGAAAGCAGTGGAGGAGAAGTGAGTAAGTCAGGGTTGTAGCCTATACCCAGTGTTATCAATCTGTATAAAGAGCAAGCAGTAAAGGAAAGAAAAGAAAAATCTGGAGTAGGAATTAAAATCCAGGGAGAAGGAATAAAAACTTTGAGGTATGCTGATGGCATTGTGATTCTGCCAGACAAAGCAAAGGACTTGGATTAGCAGTATAATGGAATGGACAGTATCTTGAAAGGAGGATATAAGATGAACATCAACAAGAGCAAAACGAGGATAATGGGATGTAGTCGAATTAAATCAGGTGATACTGAGGGAATTAGATTAGAAAATGAGATACTTGAAGTGGTAACTGAGTTTTGCTATTTGGGAAGCAAAATAACCGATGCAGGTCGAAGTACGGAGGATACAAAACATTCTGGCGTAAGCACAAGCGGCGGAACGAAGAATGCAAGAGAAGAGAAGGCGGTGGAACGAAGTCTGCCAATGGTGCACTGGTCAGGACCGCACCACGACAGGAGTGGTCTCTACAGGAGAAGAATATAAGCGCCGCTCCTGCCAGCCTCGGACGCTCAGTATCTGCTTAGTATTCGGACAGGCCCAGCAGTGAACGCTACGATAGCAGTTATTAGTGATGCTCAAACTGTGTGTCAAACTTGCATGAACCCTTTATACAGCAATGGACTGACTTATTTGCATGTCGTCCATCGCTTGCGACATCACTGTTACTTCAAAGTCGAGAGCTGTCAATCTGCTTTATTGAAATAAAACTACTAACGTTATTTGCTTGAATTTCTGTATAGCATTCCGAGAACGCGGCATCCCTTAGGCACCCTACACGCGACGAGTCGGTAGGATCCCACACAAAATGTAGACTAGCAATGCTAAGAATAGCGATTCTGAAGAAGAGAAATTTGTTAACATCGAGTATAGATTCAGGTATCAGGGATTCTTTCATGAAAGTATACGTATAGAGTGTAACCATATATGGAAGTGAAACATGGATGATAAACAGTTTGGAGAAGAAGAGAACAGAAACTTTTGAAATGTGGTGCTAGAAATGTAAATGTGTGTGAAATCTTATGGGACTTAACTCCTCAGGTCGTCAGTCCCTAAGCTTACACAAAACTTAACCTAAATTATCCAAAGGACAAACACACACACCCATGCCCGAGGGAGGACTCGTACCTGTGCCGGAACCAGCCGCACAGTCCATGACTGCAGCGTCATAGCCCGCTCGGCTAATCCCGCGCGGCAATGTGGTGCTAGAGAAGAATGCTGACGGTTAGATTGGTAAACCCTGTAATTAACGAGGGACTGAATAGAATTGGGGAAAAGAGAAATTGGTGGCACAATATGTCTAGAATAAGAGATCGGTTGGTAGAACACATTCTCAGGCATCAAGGGATCACCAATTTAGTGTTTGGGGGAAGTGTGGGGGAGGTACAATTTGTAGAGGGAGACCAAGAGATGAATACAGTAATCAGATTCAGGACTGAAGACCACAACAATAACACAACCAAGTGGGAACAATAGTAAAACCAGAAGTTCAGCAAATAATAAAACATGGAAGCTCAAATACTATGTAAATCCAGTATAAAGAATCAGATTTCAATTGTAAAATAATTAACCACTTGCTCCCAAAGTGTCGTTAATAGTGATGATAATGAGCTTTCACTCACACTGTAAATTTGATTACAAAATTTGAAATCTACTTCCGTTACGGAAGCTATTGCTGACAGCAATAAAAATTATGTGCACAAGTAAGACAAGGAAATCTCTCTTAAAGCAGTAAATACTAAAACATAGAACAAATATTAAATAACTCTAGCATTAATAATCTTGTTTCAGTTCCAAAATAGTTAACCCTGAGAGCTATAAAATGTTAAGCCCAATGTCGATAATACTAACACCAAAAACTCATTTGAGACTACAGTAATTAAAGACAGAAAATTTTAGCCGCTCATGTTAACAGACAATTTAACATAACAAAATCAAAAATGTTGTTCAAATGTGTGTGAAATCTTATGGGACTTAACTGCTAAGGTTATCAGTCGCTAATCTTACACACTACTTAACCTAAATTATCCTAAGACAAACACACACACCCATGCCCGTGGGAGGACTCGAACCTCCGCCAGGACCACATATCAAAATCATACTTCCAAAAAACTGACACTTGCCAGCCAGCCAACTTTGAATTACGGCAATAAAATAACGAAGCGACTACCTACAAGGTGTTGCCAAACACTTTGACAGAATGACACCTTCAGTGCACCGGCAGTTGGAGAGGCCAGAAAAGTGCAAAGGTAGATCTACAAAACACTAAGGCTCTGCGTGAACGACCAGTGACAGCAAAGATAACATAACAAATTGAACAGACACAACCCATGTAAGAGCAGGTTATCACATGAGATGTTTCAACATACAGAGCGGCCATCAACAAGCCACAGAGTGGATCTCAGACATGCGTCAGTGGGCGAACGCAGCTACCGCGGCCATTATGGCGGACACGGAGAGCACGCGAGAAGTGGGGAGAGCTGCCACAACGCACAAGACTGGCAGGTCCTCGCGAACTGCAAACAGTGCAGTCCGTCTAAACTATACAACGGTCGCCAAGCATGATTAACTCATTCGGATGATATTAAATTAAATGACACTTGATTTAAAGATATTACGTAGTTCAAACGAATGTACGTGAGCTAGTTATTTACTCCTGTTAGCAGGCCTTTTAAAGGAACTTGTAACACTCCAGTCTGTCTGCTGCTGTACCATAACCTTAAAGCAGGTTGTGAAATAAAAACAATCTTATTAAAGCAATTGTGGTATAACGCAACAGAGCAGTGTTACCCTCTCAGAGGAATTTTGTTGTGTTGACCGTGTTGTAACTAACGGAGGTGGCTTATCGAAAGTGAAAGTCAGAATTACGGAAATATTTGAACAGTAACAAACAAAATTTTGCCTATCTGCACTGTTTAACGGGAAAAGAAAACGGTCGCCAGCCTAACTAGGCAAGAGAATGATTAACATTCTCGTTCAAGAAAATAGTCATTAGTACCTTTAATGGATAAACACAACCTATACTTTGTCACACGCGAGTGCAGTGAACTCTTGACACATACGTATGTTTTAAGATTGAAGCTAACAACTGGAGCAGCACAAACTATTTGCAAAATTATAACAGATACCGAAACTTTCAGGGCTTACACAAACTGGATGGTCTTTATAACGTTATTATTACTATTCACTGCAGAATCATTAATTGGATGTAGGTTATGTCTCTTTCAGTTAAATACTTTACTATTTAAAATGAAAGTTAACTGGAATCCACTAACAGGTTACTTCTCACTATCATTTCAATAAAGAAATTATGGTTGTCATAATTAATGGTCTTTCCGTTACTTGTTACCGAGCATTAACACAATAGACAAACTGTGGATCCTGGTATACTATTCATATGCACTTCTAATACACAAGAGAGACAAACACTTAACAAACATGAGTATATAACGTTTCATACTGCAGTTTTCCACTCTTACTACATTGAGAGACAAAATTAACATATATGTAAGATACTGACTCACCTTCTGTGATTTAAAACAGGCAGTAATGAGATCATTTACGAAGCAAAACTTTATAAGCCTCAGTCTTAAGAATCTGCCTGGCAGATTAAAACAGTTTTAATCTGCTAGGAAGTTTCATATCAGCGCACACTCCGCTGCAGAGTGAAAATCTCATTCTGGAAACATCCCCCAGGCTGTGGCTAAGCCATGTCTCCGCAATATCCTTTCTTTCAGGAGTGCTAGTTCTGCAAGTTTCGCAGAAGAGCTTCTGTAAAGTTTGGAAGGTAGGAGATGGAACAGTTTTAATCTGCCAGGAAGTTTCATATCAGCGGATACTCCGCTGCAGAGTGAAAATCTCATTCTGGAAACATCCCCCAGGCAGTGTCTAAGCCATGTCTCCGCAATATCCTTTCTTTCAGGAGTGCTAGTTCTGCAAGTTTCGCAGAAGAGCTTCTGTAAAGTTTGGAAGGTAGGAGATGGATACTGGCAGAAGTAAAGCTGTGAGTACCGGACGGGAGTAGTGCTTCGGTAGCTCAGTTGGTAGAGCACTTGCCCGCGAAAGGCAAAGGTCCCGAGTTCGAGTCTCGGTCGGGCACACAGTTTTAATCTGCCAGGAAGTTTCACTGGGCTTTAATGTTCTTTCAGTAAGCATACTCGGAAATTACTTTAGTTCAAACGGAGAGGAACCTGAGAGGTGTTATGATAAGGAGAAAAATCAAGGTAGGTACATAAATTCAGTTATAAATTACCTTATATTTGAGCACACTAACACATCCATTTAGCTGATCCGTTACTATAGTGCTCCATTACAGTGATTGCGCAATATGGTGGCGATTGCATGTTGGTAGTTGAAATTGCAGGTAGAATTGCTCGACTCTGCCATTTCTTGATGGGGATGACACATACAAATTCCAGAATAGTTCCAGCTATTTATTCATCCATCTGAGGCATTGGATAGTAGCAGAAAAAGCCTCTCTCGGGACCAGCACAATATGCAACATTTACATGGCAGTGCACAGTTTGGTAGTTCGCCGCCGACTCGTAGCTCGTCCCCGATTGGTACCTCGTCCCCGACTGACTCTTGTTCCACCTTTTCTACATGGTCCAACCACAATTTGCGCACGCTACACAGTTTCGTTCCCGAGGGGAACCACTATTCCTTTTACATACAAACTAACTAAGAACCCTAAGTGAGGATAAGCACTTTACATAACAGCAAACAAATACAATAAATAAAACAGAACATTTGCACATAGTGACATTTCTACCAAAAATTATTCACACAAAATTACAATTATATACAGTAAGTTTTGTTCCCTCCAAGTGGGACAAAGAATTTAAATGACAGATACACTACATTGCATAGAATTATATCATGACGTCGAAGTTCTTACAATGAAAGGAGTGTAAAATTTTATGTTATCGATTCAAACAAACACATTTACAGAAACTCAGTGATGTAACATTAAATAAAACACAAGGAGACTAAATCAGTACAGCATTAGAGCTATGGTATTACAAACTCACTGACATTTAAACTCCGCTGTTTGAGCACCACATAATCGTAACTTCAGTGTAGGCTACGTACAGGGCACTATTAGGAAAACGTGTAATAAATTTTGACTCAGCAGGAATGGCCAACAAGGCACCCAGATATTCATACAAATATTCATACTAACGGCCCACAATTGCATTGCCGGAACAGACACCGTCTCGTTTTCGTGACCGACACCGATAGCAAGGGCTATGCTGCCAGTAAGCAACACTCTGAATACGACATCGGATGATTGAGGATACTAACGTTTATAGTGATCTGCAGCTCCGTTTTTACAATAGAGCGTCTATTTAGTGCAGTGGTTTCGGGGACCATTAGTAGGTGTTCCATTGAACCACAAAGTACTGAGTCAATGAGATAACTGCTAGAACATTTTGAATAAAATGTTGGAGCAGCTGCCAGAGTGTCACGATTGCTGCCTAGAGTCCTTCTCAGAGAAGAAAGCTAACTACTGGCATTGATGGTAGTCACTTGTTACAAGACATGGTTTCTCTGCACCAGTCCTCCCCCTAGCAGCACATGGATTCACCCACATACTGCACCCCCATCCCAAATCAGCTATACATAGTTTGTAAATCACTTCATTGATGGACTCTTTACTTCGGAAATGAAAGCGGTTAGCAGAATTCAAGCTGACAGTGTTTAGTAATAATAATAGTGATAATAACAGTAGAGTGTAGGGCTTACAGCAATATAATGGTCATATCCGTAATTATTGTTGCGTTTTTAGTTAGTTCCTTCATTTGTTGCCAAATGAATCATGAAACCTTTTATAGGTTATTTGCGAAAATACCTATAACTTGGAGGTTTTTCATGCGATATTTAAGCATATTTTATGTGTATATATCAATTTTACTCTCATAGATGAATGCTATAAGACACAAAGTATATGCGTAGTAGATGGACTAGCTGAAGACAATGACATTGATAAATTCCTTTCAGAAGGTGTAGCCTTCACCATATTGAGCCAAGGGCCAATGACAGTACGTGAAAAACTATGTAATTAGTATTACAATCTTTATATATACATATATATACATATATATATGGAAGAGCCCCCCCCCATAAACCATGGACCTTGCCGTTGGTGGGGAGGCTTGCGTGCCTCAGCGATACAGATAGCCGTACCGTAGGTGCAACCACAATGGAGGGGTATCTGTTGAGAGGCCAGACAAACGTGTGGTTCCTGAAGAGGGGCAGCAGCCTTTTCAGTAGTTGCAGGGGCAACAGTCTGGATGATTGACTGATCTGGCCTTGCAACATTAACCAAAACGGCGTTGCTGTGCTGGTACTGCGAACGGCTGAAAGCAAGGGGAAACTACAGCCGTAATTTTTCCCGAGGACATGCAGCTTTACTGTATGATTAAATGATGATGGCATCCTCTTGGGTAAAATATTCCGGAGGTAAAATAGTCCCCCATTCGGATCTCCAGGCGGGGACTACTCAGGAGGATGTCGTTATCAGGAGAAAGAAAACTGGCGTTCTACGGATCGGAGCGTGGAATGTCAGATCCCTTAATCGGGCAGGTAGGTTAGAAAATTTAAAAAGGGAAATGGATAGGTTAAACTTAGATATAGTGGGAATTAGTGAAGTTCGGTGGCAGGAGGAACAAGACTTCTGGTCAGGTGATTACAGGGTTATAAACACAAAATCAAATAGGGGTAATGCAGGAGTGGGTTTAGTAATGAATGGGAAAATAGGAATGCGGGTAAGCTACTACAAACAGCATAGTGAACGCATTATTGTGGCCAAGATAGATACGAAGCCCACACCTACTACAGTAGTACAAGTTTATATGCCAACTAGCTCTGCAGATGACGAAGAAATTGAAGAAATGTACGATGAAATAAAAGAAATTATTCAGATAGTGAAGGGAGACGAAAATTTAATAGTAATGGGTGACTGGAATTCGAGTGTAGGAAAAGGGAGAGAAGGAAACATAGTAGGTGAATATGGATTGGGGCTAAGAAATGAAAGAGGAAGCCGCCTAGTAGAATTTTGTACAGAACACAACTTAGTCATAGGTAACACTTGGTTTAAGAATCATGAAAGAAGGTTGTATACGTGGAAGAACCCTGGAGATACTAAAAGGTATCACATAGATTATATAACGGTAAGACAGAGATTTAGGAACCAGGTTTTAAAATGTAAGACATTTCCAGGGGCAGATGTGGACTCTGACCACAATCTATTGGTTATGACCTGTAGATTAAAACTGAAGAAACTGCAAAAATGTGGGAAATTAAGGAGATGGGACCTGGATAAACTGAAAGAACCAGAGGTTGTACAGAGTTTCAGGGAGAGCATAAGGGACAATTGACAAGAATAGGGGAAAGAAATGCAGTAGAAGAAGAATGGGTAGCTCTGAGGGCTGAAGTAGTGAAGGCAGCAGAGGATAAAGTAGGTAAAAAGACGAGGGCTGCTAGAAATCCTTGGGTAACAGAAGAAATATTGAATTTAATTGATGAAAGGAGAAAATATAAAAATGCAGTAAATGAAGCAGGCAAAAAGGAATACAAACGTCTCAAAAATGAGATCGAGAGGAAGTGCAAAATGGCTAAACAGGGTTGGCTAGACGATAAATGTAAGGATGTAGAGGCTTATCTCACTAGGGGTAAGATAGATACTGCCTACAGGAAAATTAAAGAGACCTTTGGAGAGAAGAGAACCACGTGTATGAATATCAAGAGCTCAGATGGCAACCCAGTTCTAAGCAAAGAAGGGAAGGCAGAAAGGTGGAAGGAGTATATAGAAGGTTTATACAAGGGTGATGTACTTGAGGACAATATTATGGAAATGGAAGAGGATGTAGATGAAGACGAAATGGGTGATACGATATTGCGTGAAGAGTTTGACAGAGCACTGAAAGACCTGAGTCGGAACAAGGCCCCCGGAGTAGACAACATTCCATTAGAACTACTGACGGCCTTGGGAGAGCCAGTCATGACAAAACTCTACCAGCTGGTGAGCAAGATGTATGAGACAGACCAAATACCCTCAGACTTCAAGAAGAATATAATAATTCCAATCCCAAAGAAAGCAGGTGCTGACAGATGTGAAAATTACCGAACTATCAGTTTAATAAGTTACAGCTGCAAAATACTAACGCGAATTCTTTACAGACGAATGGAAAAACTGGTAGATGCGGACCTCGGGGAGGATCAGTTTGGATTCCGTCGAAATGTTGGAACACGGTAGGCAATACTGACCTTACGACTTATCTTAGAAGAAAGATTAAGAAAAGGCAAACCTACGTTTCTAGCATTTGTAGACTTAGAGAAAGCTTTTGACAATGTTGACTGGAATACTCTTTTTCAAATTCTAAAGGTGGCAGGGGTAAAATACAGGGAGCGAAAGGCTATTTACAATTTGTACAGAAACCAGATGGCAGTCATAAGAGTCGAGGGGCATGAAAGGGATGCAGTGGTTGGGAAAGGAGTGAGACAGGGTTGTAGCCTCTCCCCGATGTTATTCAATCTGTATATTGAGCAAGCAGTAAAGGAAACAAAAGAAAAATTTGGAGTAGGTATTAAAATTAATGGAGACGAAGTAAAAACTTTGAGGTTCGCCGATGACATTGTAATTCTGTCAGAGACGGCAAAGGACTTGGAAGAGCAGTTGAACGGAATGGACAGTGTCTTGAAAGGAGGATATAAGATGAACATCAACAAAAGCAAAACGAGGATAATGGAATGTAGTCCAATTAAATCGGGTGATGCTGAGGGAATTAGATTAGGAAATGAGACACTTAAAGTAGTAAAGGAGTTTTGCTATTTAGGAAGTAAAATAACTGATGATGGTCGAAGTAGAGAGGATATAAAATGTAGACTGGCAATGGCAAGGAAAGCGTTTCTGAAGAAGAGAAATTTGTTAACATCGAATATAGATTTAAGTGTCAGCAAGTCATTTCTGAAAATATTTGTTTGGAGTGTAGCCATGTATGGAAGTGAAACATGGACGATAACTAGTTTGGACAAGAAGAGAATAGAAGCTTTCGAAATGTGGTGCTACAGAAGAATACTGAAGATAAGGTGGATAGATCACGTAACTAATGAGGAGGTATTGAATAGGATTGGGGAGAAGAGAAGTTTGTGGCACAACTTGACTAGAAGAAGGGATCGGTTGGTAGGACATGTTTTGAGGCATCAAGGGATCACAAATTTAGCATTGGAGGGCAGTGTGGAGGGTAAAAATCGTAGAGGGAGACCGAGAGATGAGTACACTAAGCAGATTCAGAAGGCTGTAGGTTGCAGTAGGTACTGGGAGATGAAGAAGCTTGCACAGGATAGAGTAGCATGGAGAGCTGCATCAAACCAGTCTCAGGACTGAAGACCACAACAACAACAACATGGAAGAGCAGGGTCTGTGTATTCTAACATTTTAGCTCCTGTGGCGAGATGTGCCACCTGCGAGTTTTGCGTGTTGCCTCTTAGGCCGAAGTACTTCAAAAGAGTCTTTTAAAGCAGTGCAAATCACAAGAGATGGTCTGAGAATTTCTATAAAAGTTCACAGCTAGTTCTAAAAGCGGAAGGGTACAACTGAACACGGCTATGTTTCTGTGAACGGTATGGGAAGCGAACTGCATTTACACGCGCAGACATCATGCCGCCAATAGCAAGGTGGTGGCCAGGACACTGGCTACTTTTAGTTTGTTGACAGAAAACACAACAAGTACTGGGGAAGAAAATTCTGCAAGCTTTCGCTACATGCAGCAACAAAGACGGAGTTTTCAGTTGTCACAGTGGCAATCCTGTAATTTTCCTCTCCTCTTGCGGTAATATGGAGAAGTATGTCAGAGCAGGTAGGCAGTAGTGCATTTTGGGGCGAGCACACATTAGCGGCGGTTCGTGTCTCGTTTGAAAGACTCTCTGCTTCTCACTGCTGTACCGTCACGCTCCTTTCACTGTTTCTGAGTGAGACTCGCGTTTGCATCGTCTGTGAACTGCGTAGCTGACACTTTGCGAGTCTTTTTCGTGACTTCGTGACTGATTATTATCGTTAGTTCTTTCTCATACTGGGATCAAAACTCAAAGCCATCCAGTATATATCGCTTTTGGGAGTTAAGCAGCCTTTGGGAGGTGATTTGCATGTTATTACGCTGGTGATTCAGAAAAATCTTACCCTTCTACGAATATTGCTGTTTGCAACGGCCTTGCCGCAGTGAATACACCGGTTCCCGTGAGATCACCGAAGTTAAGAAGTTAAGAGATGTCGGGTGTGCCGGCACTTGGATTTGAGACCACCCAGGCAGCCATGTGCTGTTGCCATTTTTCGGGGTGCAGTGAGCCTCGTAATGCCAATTGAGGAGCTACTCGACCGAATAGTAGCGGCTCAGGTCAAAGAAAACTAACATAACAACCGGGAGAGCGGTGTGCTGACCACACGACCCCCCCCCCCCCCCATCCTCATCATTAACTGAGGATGACATGGCGGTCGGATGGTCCAGATGGGCTACTTGTGGCCTGAAGACGGAGTGCATATTGCGGTTTAAATTTTTTGATGAAAGTAATTGTAAATCAATCCAGCTTCAAATTGAAAAAAAATTGATTGAAGGAAAATAAGTTATCTTTGAAATGACTTTTCCTCAGTCTACTTTTTATGAAGCGACCCTTTTAATGAAAAATTTCGTCAGAGGACTCTAGCTCACTGAACTGCAGTCTCAATATGAAACTGTTTCCGATATAGTGGAGGTGCCATTACACCTTCGTTTCTTTTAATTTGGAAAGTTAGCTGGATACTTGCTAATTATATGAACTGAATTAAATTTTATTTTGGGAATAACGAAACTCCAACTTCATTGGCATTTAGCAGCATTAATAATTATCAATTTAACATTTTTATTATTGTGTTGAAGTCTGCCTGAGCTCAGTATCTCTTGTTTGGTCGTTTGCATGTTGAGTTCACGTGCGTGGCAGGCAGCTTGCAAAACGATACCACTGCAGAAACTCAGTCGACTCGCAACAACACAACAGGTACGGCAAAGAGTCATAAACAATTCAGTAGTAATAACAGAAATAATATTTTAAAAATAATTGAAATTCGTGACCAGCACAATCGAACACTTTTTGTTTTCATTCCTCAGAGAATTTCATTTTGTCTCTCAGCGGTAATTACCCCCAGGTTGGGAAAGTTAACTACCATAAACATCGACAGTGACTACAAAATCACTCAACATTTGTCATTCTTTGGCTTTCTAAGGACCCTGGAAGGTAGGAAAGGGTACATCATCACAGAACTGTTTATTTACGATTCTGTTGTACCGTACCGACATTTACCGAATAATGTTTTCCTTTAATAACAAAAAAAAAATTGTTAGCATATACCTGAAGATCTGACCCTTAGCATAAAGACATTGTATGTCTATCATAAAAAGTCGAATTTTGTCCGCTACACTTCAAGGCCAAATCACTGAATTTGGAACATGATTTCACCTTCATTACTTAATGTACGAAATACGCCACCACAGCTGTAGCTTGAGATAAAACGCCACAGACGTGATAATAAATCATCAAACGCAATAGAACTGTTTCCCGATACAGAAGGAACGAGTTCTACACATGTGGCTAAATTTTAACCACAAACGGCAAGGAACATAAACACGTTCGTTTTTGTAGCAAAAGTAACAAGATTTACAAAATAGCTCGTGCTTTAGAGAGACGAGTGAAGTTTAAGAATAGGTGAGTCGTTTGACTCCATAAAATTACTTAAGTGTGGAGGGAAGTATTTATGATAATAACAACAGGCAACATCAGAAATATGGGCTTCACATGATCGAAATACACGTTTATATTCCCTTGCTTTTAGCGGAGGAAGCTGCAAATATGTACGTTGTTGAAAGTATATCTTCACGAATAAGTTGGAGCTTATGTTATTGGGTAAAATGGCTCTGAGCACCATGGCACTTAACATCAGGCCTCTAGAACTTAGAACTACTTAAACCTGACTAACCTAAGGACATCACACACCTCCATTACCGAGGCAGGATTCGAACCTGCGAGCGTAGCGGTCGCGCGGTTCCAGAATGAAGCGCCTAGAACCGCTCTGCCACACCAACAGGCTTATGTTATTGAATTAACGTAATTCGGCTGGTTTCACATGAGTTTCACGATAATTCATGTCTTTAGGTAATTTACTAGCGCGAGGAACGCACAATTATAGCAACCGTTTCGTTGATAGAGTAGAAAATAATCAAAAACCAGCATTATCCTCAAGACGCACCTGACTGTCTGCTTTCTTACCGCTTGGAGCGCTAGTGTCCCTGCAGCCATCAAATGTTAACAACTTTCACACCAGAGTGTCTCCTGGCTGTATTTAACAGACTGTGACATGTATCAAGACGTAGAGGAATTATGGGCAGAGCTTAAACTGATTGTAAATCACGCCACGGTAAGAATCTACCGAGTGGATTAATGGCAGAGGAAACGTGGCACGGTTTAATTCTAAAATTTTTCATAAAACAGAGGCTGTTGCACTATCGCTTCAAAACAGAACGCGCAAATGAGGACAGATAGTAAAATCGTGCCTCTGAAATAAGACCGATGTGCGAAACATACAACTACCACCGTCACCAAGCGAAACATCTTCCTGAGAACCCGAGAAAATTCTAGTCCCACGTTAAATCTCTCGACGGTTCTAAGACATCCGCCCACTCACTTTGTGACCAGTCTAGTGTGGAAAGTCAACGTAAGGAAAGCCGAAGCTTTAAACCAAGCTTTTAAGAAATCATTCACCCACGAGGATCGTACAAATATATCGTCGCCTGAACGTCGCAGAAGTTCCCGTATGGAGGTCCGAGTAATAGGCTTCACTGATATACAGAAGGAACTGAAAGGGTTGAAAACAAAGAAGTCACAAGGCCTGAAAGGATTCCCAGTTCGATTTTACAGAGAGTTCCTACGGCATTTGCCCCTTACTTAACATACATTTATCTCGAATTTCTCACCCAGCGCAAAGTCCCAAGCGACTGGAAACAAACGGAGGTGACTTCTTTATATAAGAAGAGTGAAATGACCCATTAAGTTACAAATCAATATCCACAACATCGGTTTGCTACAGGATTCCTGAACGTATTCTTAGTCGAATATAATAAAATTACTTGAAACGGGCCTCTTCTGTTTATAAATGTGCTCGAATTTATAAACCATGGCAAATGCCCTTTTCTCACGTGATGTACTGCAAACCATGGACGAGGGGTGACACACAGATTCCATATTGGTAGATTTCCGGAAACAAATTGACACCGTGTCCCATTGCGAACTGTTAAAGAAGGTTCGAAGATACAGAGAATGCGAGAATGGTTCGAAGGCTTCTTAAATAACAGAACTCAGTGTGTTGTCCTCGACGGCGAATACTCATCACAGACAAGGGCACCGTTTGGAGTGCTCGAAGGAAGCGTCCAAGACCTCTGTTGTTATCAATATACATAAATGATTTGGCGGACAACGTGGGCAGCAATCTCAGGTTGTTTGGTGATGATGCAGTGGTACACCGTAAGCTGTCGTCGTTTAGTGACTGCATGAAGGTACAAGACGACTTAGACAAAATTTCCAGTTGGTGCCACGAATGGCAGCTTGCTCTAAATATAGAAAAATGTACAGAAATCCAGATGACTAGGAAAACAATCCCGTAATGTTCAAATTCAGTATTAGCAGTGTACTGCCTGACATAGTCGCGTCGATTAAATACCTGGAAGTAAAATAGGAAACCTGAAATGGAACGAGAACGGTAGGACAATGGCAGGGAAAGCTAACGATCGAAATATGTTTGGTGGGAGGATTTTAGGAGAGAGTGGTTCATTTGTAAAGGGGACACAGGCATATGAGAGAGTGCCTTTTATCCATCGCACTATTTGCGAGTTAAATGGGAAACGAAATGGCAAGTAGAGGTGTACAAGATACCCTCCGCCACTCACGATATCGCTACTTGTAAAGCATTTACTGCATGTAGATGTTAGTAGTAGGCCTAACAGAGACCCAGGGCTGTACGTGGAAACAGTACGGTGCAATTAGAGTCAAAGTTCAACATCCAAGGTAAAAGTCTACCTCCAGCTTCAAATTGTTCCAGTGAGTCCACATATTGTTTGGAAAATAGTTACACCATTTTAAGCGTCAGGTTTGGTGGGAGGATTGTACAAGTTCGTAAAGAAGTGGCATACACAAAAATAATCTACATCAAAATGCAAACAAAAATGGTCCCATGCATAATCTTGCTACAGTTTCAGAGTTAAGTAGAAATTTTTGCGTATTTTTTAGATTTTGTGGAATAAATATGTCATTATCACTAAGGAAACTAATTTTTTATACAGGATAGTGTTTTACCAAAGCTAATTGCGATTTTAGTGGCCGGTGGTATGTTAGTGATAAGCCCTTGAAGGAACGACAACCTCACCACCTCCTCAAGGGGCGCTACTTTTTAAGGGAAAAGAGGCTCCCACAGGCCTAGGCCATATAAACCTGTGGTACGGAGAAACCCACTCTGAAATTTCTCTGGACAATGCCGTATCAACAACGAATATCTTTCCAAAATAAATGAATTTAAATTATAAAAATAGCATCTTTATAATAATTATGATGTATAATTATATCATTTTTAATCATAATATCCCTAAGACTGCAGATTTTGGAGACTTTTCCTTAGTTGTCTGTGTATTGCAACCACATTTTATTACAATTTTTGCAGTGCATAAACTGAGTTCAGTAGTAAAATTTAACAAAAATGGAATCCTAAATGCGACTTTAAATTACTGTAATGTATTCATCAGTGTTCAGTCCTCTTCCAACAGAGCTCCCTCCACGTCTAAATCTTCGTGAATGATGTTCGTGTCCCTGTTATCACACCCTCGGCCTGAGGAATTACTACATATGCTCGAGCAGTTGAGGCTGCTATTCTTGCACTCGCAGTTACTGACGCGTTCGTCTTGCAAGCGCACACTACGAGTAAAAGTAATTCCCAGGGAGCTGCCGGACGTACTGTTAAAATTGGTCTCAGGTGTTCGCCAGTCTTCTTAAGCCAGTCTTCTTCACATTCAGCCACTGCGGCACCTGGTGGTAGCTTCTAAACGAATGCTGCCAGTAAGCTGCTGAGAGGGGTGGGGGGAATGTATCCAACTTGAACAATGAATGTAAAGACTGCTTTGCAACACCCTGCAAGTAACACAGGAGCGAAAACAATCTTCAGTGTTCTTGGCTCCGAACATCGCAAGAAGGGAATCCTTTTCAGCGTCAGACACTGCACTGGGGTACCCTTCTTGTAGATAGTTGATACAGTGTCATACCCCGTGAATGCGTATACTGCTAAGAATACACCGTTCATATCCCCAATGCCTCGGTGAATGTCAGAAATAGTCTACACTTTTTCGTGCTGATTGTCTTTCTTTGGGACCACCATTTTCATTTTGTTCTGTGATGGTGTGCGTACAGTCAACAAGTCTGTGTCATCATCAATTACACAAGCTTCAACTCCTTTCATAGCTTCATCAATCGCTTTAAAACTATTAATAAGTCATCATCATCCTATGGTTGATGAACTGTGAACCATCTCTTTTCAAGTGCACTAAAAGGAGAGAAATAAGTTTATAAATTCACTTTGGTTGACAATTCGATGGATTGGGTCTTCTACTTTCACATCAATCTTAGTGGTTGAATATGATCGGCTTTAAGTGTTCATCATATTTTGTGTTTTCTTGCTTGTATCCCTAAAATAAAAGAATTGCTGGCCCATAATGAGTAACTATGTAATCTGCGTGCTGCTTGCAAACCAGTCTGTAAGTAGTTGGGTGTCACCAGACATTACAATGAAGGAAGTGACCTCCATCAATGATGTAGGACACTTACTCTGAATGTGGTGCGATTGATGATTCATTTGAATCTGGAACCAAGCCAGTAACCATTGAACATTTTCTTCCCTTCCTCACTAAGCCAGATTCGTCGAAAAAGGATGGAGGATAAGCACATAATTGAAACAGAAATATTTCTTCAAGTTTCACATGACTCCTTACTGTGCAGATCATCCGAAGTAAGAGATATTGGGGTTCACACATACAGTGTTGTTGTTAATTGTCATAGACTTGGTGATACAGGCTAGAAACTTAACAGCTAAATTTCTTTTCAACTGTACCTTATTGAATGTTTGTTCTCAACCCGTTTCAAGGCCTGTGTTCTAGCTTCAAACGCTTTATCACAGTTTACGTTTCCACCTGCTTCAACCCCTGCTGAGTTCGGGTGGTTTAGAAAACAGATTGTGTTCCTCGAAGCAAGAAATAAAAGCTTGCAAGTCCTTGCAGCTTCTTTTCTGCCTTGACTCTCGTATCTCCACGTGCCGCTCTGAAGAGACACTGCATATTCTTACATTGTTCAGACACCTGAGAATAAACTGGTATGGAGTTGATCGAAGTTGCAACAGTTGCCGCTGTTACTCCTCTGCCTCTAGTCAATCCACAGAGGCTACTCAAGGATGTCATCGAAACCTGTTAAAAAGTAATGTCACCCCAGATTCCAGACCAAAGCTTTTCAGAACGTCGGATGGTGAAGTAACCACAATTAACGAACAAATCGGTTTCTGGGCTCACTGAGTTGAGAAGTTCCAGCGAATCTTGTAGGTAAACAAGTGCAGATTTAGCGTAGTTTAAGTGACCAGACACATGGGAAATGGGGAGCATTTGATGTGCACAGTGAAGGTGAAGGAGAAAGTCCCCACTCCTCTCAGCTCTAATAAACGTTCGAACAAGTTCAACCATTTCTGTCAAGTGAATCCACAGTCTTTGTGTTCGCCCTGATTCTTCTGAACGTTGAAGTCGGTTTTTCAAAATTTCTACAAAACTGTTCACTGCAGCTGCGTTCGTAAATTCTTCAGAAGATATATTACTATGCTTGAAAGTTGAGTAGACAAAATTAAGCTAATCTTCAACCACACGAATGAGAGCTTCAGTAGTTTTCAAAAATATAGCAATTAGTGCCTCTTGGCCTAGGAAGGGAGCACAAATAACCTGCGTGTAAGCTTTCAAGTTCATCATTTGTTGAACACTATTTTTGGCATAGACATGACTGTACAACTTCTCCAAATCATTTCCTGCCATGATGAGTCCAATTGCTGACAGATCGGACATTAATAAGTGAGAACCACCTAGTCGAATGAAAAGTGACTTCAAAAGGCTGTCATCATGTGCTGTTCCTGCTATTTCACGAGCCTAACGTACAAAGGATGATCAAAAGTCAACATTGTTATTCTTTCTCCATTGCTGGTCACTTTTGTTACAGCTTGAAGAAGAGCCGTGTAAATGGTTGACGGATGTGAAGGAGCCAAGTTGATGAATGGAATCGGGACTACAGCGGAATTTTGGAACTCTCTCGTCGCATACAGAATTTCCATGCAGCCACTACAATCAGGTTCACATTCTTCTGGGCCTTCCAACCAGATACCACTCAACCAAAACAAATTAAGTGTTCTGCCATGTTCATATGACAGCGATTTTATTATCAGGCAAGCCATTTTTGTAGCAATTATTTTACAGTCGCCAAATGTACTTGGGGCTCTGTAAGTTTGCAAATGAAACAGGCCTCGTTTTTAAACAGTATGAGCAGTAACATAGTTTCGAGGTACATTGTCCTCTACCTGAACAGCTGTTTTAGGTGTTATGCAAGCAGTTCTACCCACACCATGAAATGTGTCATGGCCACCCACAGTGTGGATAATGTAGTCTCCATTATCGAAAACATACTGCACGCATCCGTTCTCAATGTTTATATGTTGGTGTATGAGAGTAACTGTACCTAATTATCTGATTTCATAGCGGACATGAACATAAAGATTGCTTATCGATAATGCAGTGTCTGAAAATGCTTTTATTTCACAAAAGCCAGTGCTTATTGCTCAGTTTTTAGATGCTTTTGTTTCATCTCTTATTCTAACGACACAAACAATGAACTACTAATATTAGTTTGTTATTGATTACATGTGACAGAATGACTTCAGTGGAAATTTTATTCTTAGTTTGGGGTATCAAAATACACGAAATTGCTTTTGTTCGAAGGTGTAGGAAGACCGGTTCCATAATTACAGAACTGAAACCGAAATTTAAGTTTCCTGCCTCCGGTATGAAGTTTTTTTTTCCCAAGAATGTTTTCGGCATTCGCATTTCTGATTTCCCCACACATTTTCAATCAGAATTAGAATGGATGGTAGTAGCTACAAATTTATAAATATATTTGAAATATTCATTGTATTTCATTATAATAGTTTCGTAGAAAGGAAATACTTAGTGTGTACTACACGACAGTGCCCATTAGCCACAGTACTGCACTTCTCTTCATTCTCTGGTAAGAAATGTCGTTAGGAAAAAGTAAAAATTCAGTGGGAGTAGCAAGTGGCGGAGGAGACCGTTGAAGAGCTGACGGCAGCGGCTTATATAGTGGAAGGTGGCGATTGGAAGACGCCGGTGAGAGCAGCTCCCGGCAGACACGCGACGTGGTCTACAGCGTCGCAGACTAGCGGTACGTGCTCAAATGCAACGCCCCAGTAGACTGGAGTTCGCTAACGGAATACACGCTGTTTGACCCCTTGTGCGATCCTCTTCGCGAGACGCTACAGAGGAGCGCCACAAAGAGAACTTCACTCACACGATTCAGATTATAGGCTTTATAGTCTTTGCAGATGGCAAATTGCGTACCTCTTTTTCATAGTTTTAAAGGAAACTAATGGAGACTTTGGACTGGGAATTTGAGATTCTCCTTTTAAAGCACTAAATGTTCTTGTGGCTGCATTGCAATCTGATGAAACTACCATCCGACCAAATCGATATATTTGACATAGGTTTCTTCCGCAGGGTGGGAAAATATTGTATTATAGTTAGACTCCTGGGGTGATAAAAATGAAAGAAACATTTTGAGTTCTGCATTTGAGAATATGGAACTTGTTCATGTGGAGATCCCAGTACCTTCATGCGTTGGGTAAAGCAGTTGGACTTAGATGGTTTGAACAACTTTATGAGAACATTTTCATACTGTATCTAATACTGCTGAATGACTATGATGTACATCTCCACTTGAGAAGCAATATTATCAAGCTCAATCACTACCACATAATCAGTTTCATTCACCAAGGATCGCCAGTGTGGTACACATCATTATACCCTCAAGATCGACCTCCACAATTTGACACTCCTGCTTAATTTTGTATAATATTCGTTGCTTGTTGAGTGTATCAGGTGAAGAAATTCCATTGATTTTACGTTTCAGGCGTAACGATAAGATATGTTTTATACATTTCTTTACAGATTGTCATTATTGTAATGGTTTTTTAACATAACATTTTATTTTCAAGTAACAAAATAAATGTTTGTGAAATAGTCGCCTGAAAACAAAGAAATAAATGAACTCAAAATGTAAAACTAGATTTTGTAACATAAAACATAGCTAATAAAAAGAAATAAACAGAATGATAATGGACGATTTGGTTTTTCATGAAAGTGTCGAAAATATTTCGACAGTGCATTATTTACAACTTATTTTCAAAAATGGCATTTCAGGGACAACCTTCATTACATGTGAATGCATGTGGTGTGAGAGCTTCTGTACTTTATGTTGTAACGAAAGCCTTCATTTTGCAGTATTAACAAGGTATTGCTGTGGTAAGGTAATTCACAAAACTTCAAATTATAACAAAATTGATTATACTGGCTTGAAGAATATAAGAACACATTTCTTTTATGTTTTGTGGATTTGAAGATATTCCCTCTGATAGTAAAATGACTCTTTACCTTTTGGGTTTGTTTATACACCTTAAAAATGAAAATGGCCCAAAACGAGACAATAACTGTACCATTATTGGCACTCTATGTATCCACCAAGTTCCATCAAAAATCTTAGAATGTTCCCTTGTGAGTATTTGTGCTGCTGAAGAGAGTAAACAATGTTCTTACTATGTTAAATCTCGTCTGACATCAAAGTCATTCTAACAGTACAGAAAACCCTCTCAGACCAATGAATTTCCACAAACTTGTCAAGTATCACAACACTGTTTTCACATTTAACTCATCTGGGAAAGACATTCTAGCTATGCAAAAATTACAGTCTTTATGTTGAGTATAATAATGCTTGAGTCAAATATTACTCTGTTATTTACCACACATATTCATCATACTGGTACCTAAAAATGACAGTGAACTCTAGAGTATACTCTTTCCATGCCTTATCACAAGTGCTATAAGAAAAATAGCATACTGAACCTTATAAATTAGGTGTAAAAGATGTAAACTATAATTCACAATACAGTTGTAGGCATGCAGTGAAAGAAATTAGGCATTCTCGGCGTACACTTGGTGTAACAGACTATTGTTCAGCACCATTTTAGGAGAGGCGAAGATAACGTGTTTTAGGTAACACAAATCGATGTCAGTTATTGCACATGACTGGATATAGTCGGGGCTAGTTATGAAACAAACTTTTGAAATCGGAATTATGACGCAATAAAAAGTTTGAAAGAGGGACTAAGGCTCTCCAGATGTGGAAGTATTTAATTTTAATCCAGTGTTCTTTCAAAGTGTACGGAGTCACTTTAGTCAGCTGTAGTGCCAGCAGTCTTAGTGTCGTCGTAACTGCCGTCTGCTCCACATCTGCTGTGCAGCAAGCTACGTAAATTTAAGTATTAACTGTGTTTTTCTTTCGTGTCACTTCTTTTTCCGTGTATTTCTGCTTTTAGGAAGCTTTAATTTTCGAGTTCTAGTAATAGTATTCCATAGATCCACAGACATTTAGTGCGTATTTTCATTGTTTCCAACAAGAAGTGTCTAGTAACCACTGTTTAGTCAGCTATCAGCCGCCTTTAGTGAATTAGCAGTCTAGTTAAAAGTTGATTAACTCTCTACAGTAAATTGTTGATTTCTTCGGATGGGTAGGATGTGTGACTGCTGTGTACGGACGCAGGAGGAGCTGGCCACTGTTCGCGAACAGCTAAACGTGCTGATGGTCACGGCCAGCCTTCTTTAGGCTGCTGCCTCGAAGTGTGGCGGCAGTGGGGAGTCTGGTGCGTCGCATGGTACACCCCAGGTGTTACATGGTCCACCCACGGTCCCTGCTGTAGAGACATGTTCGCGGGTACCGGGTGCGGTTGCTCTCGTCGGCACCAATGACTCCTGCCGTCTGGATTGAGAGGTCATCCTCAGTTCATACAGGCGGTTGGCGGAGTTGGTGAAGGCGGAAAGCCTCGCGCGCGGGGTGGAATCTGAGTTAACAATTTGTAGTGTCGTTCCCAGAACCGATTGCGGTACTCTGGTTTGGAGCCGAGTGGAAGGCTTAAACTAGAGGCTCAGACGATTCTGCGGAGATCTGGGGTGCAAATTTCTCGACCTCCGCTATCGGCTGGAGAAATGTAGGGTCCCCCTGAATAGGTCAGGCGTGCACTACACGCAGCTATCGGCTACAAGGGTAGCGGAGTACTTGTGGAGTGCACATGTGGGTTTTTTAAGTTAGAGAATTCCCTCCCTTGGCCCGACAAGACGCCTCCTGAGACGCGACATGGTAGCAGTAGGTAAAAAGCAACAGGGAATGAAAATATTAATGTGGCAATAGTAAACTACAAGAGCGTCTATAGAAAGGTCCCAGAACTGCTCTCATTAATAAACGGTCACAATGTCCACATAGTACTAGAGACGGAAAGTTGGCTGAAACGAGATGTAAACAGTAATGAAATTCTAAACTCAAATTGGAATGTATACCGCAGAGACAGGCTGGGCAGTGAAGGGGGAGGCGTGTTTATAGCGATAAAAAGTGCAATAGTATCGAAGGAAATTGACGGAGATCCGAAATGTGAAATAATTTGGATGAAGGTCATGGTTAAAGTAGGCTCAAACATGGTAACTGGATGTGTCTACAGGCCACCTGGCTCAGCAGCTGTTGTGGCAGAGCACCAGAAGGATAATTTGGAAAATATTTCGAGTAGATTTCCCGACCGTGGTTTTGTTCTGGGTGGAGATTTTAATTTGCCGGATATAGACTGGGAGACTGAAACGTTCTTAACGGGTGGCAGAGACAAATAATCCAGTGAAATTTTTTCAAGTGCTTTATCTGAAAACTACCTTGAGCAGTTAAACAGAGAACCGACTCGTGGCCATAACGTATTTGACCTTCTGGTGACAAACAGACCCGAACTATTTGAAACAGTTAACGCAGAACAGGGAATCAGCGATCATAAAGCGGTTACTGCATCGATGATGTCAGCCATAAATAGAAATATTAAAAAAAAGGTAGCAAAAGTGACAAAAAGCAGATTTCAAAGTACTTGACAACTCAACAGAAAAGTTTTATCTGAAGTACAGATAGTGTTGAGAATCAGTTCGAAACCATTGTACAATATGTATTAGAGGAGTATGTGCCAAGGAAGATCGTATGAGATGGAAAAGAGCCAGCGTGGTACAACAACAGAGTTAGAAAAGGGCTATGGAAGCAAAGGGAACTTCACAGACAACATAAACATAGCCCAAGCCAAGCAGACAAACAAAACTTACACGTAGCGAAATGTAGTGTGAGGAGGGCTATGCGAGAGGAGTTCAATGCATTCGAAAGAAAAGTTCTATGTACTGACTTGGCGGAAAATCCTAAGAAATTCTGGTCTAAACGATGACTAACTGAAAACCTCCGCTGCCTACAGCTTTTGTTGATATACCTCGATGTACTCCGACCAAGACTCGAACACGGAATCTCCTGCTCAAATGGCAGTCGCTCTATCCATCTGAGGCACTGAGGACACAGATGAAGAGCGCGACTGTAGGGACTTATCCCTTGCACGCTTCCCGTGAGTCCCACATTCCCAACTGTCCACAATTCTACATATGTACATAAGTATGTGTCCCTGTCGGGGCACACATTTTCAGCTGTCCACATCGAGGTATATCAACAACACCTGTCGGCAGCTGTGGTTTTCAGTTAGTCATAATTTATTCCAGGAAAAAGCTGCACGGTCATCAAAAGTAACTGTTCTTTCGAGAACAAGATACTGTCTTCGTATAAATTCTGGTCTCATGCCAAGCGGTAGGTGGATCAAAACAAAATGTCCAGACACTCCGTGACCAAAATGGTACTGAAACAGAGGATGACAGACTAAAGGCCGAAATACTAAATGTCTTTTTGCAAAGCTGTTTCACAGAGGAAGACTTTACCGTAGTTCCTTTTCTAGATTGTCGTACAGATCACAAAATGGTAGATATCGAAATAGATTACAGAGGGATAGAAAAACAAATAAAATCTCTCAAAACAGGAATGGCCGCTGGACCTGATGGGATACCAGTTCGATTTTACACAGAGTACGCGAAGGAACGTGCCCCCCATCTTGCAGCTGTGTACCGTAGGTCTCTAGAAGAGCGTAGAATTCCAAAGGATTGAAAAAGGGCTCAGGTCATCCCCGTTTTCAAGGAGGGACGTCCAACAGATGTGCAGAACTATAGACCTATATCTCTAACTTCGATCAGTTGTAGAATTTTGGAACACGTCTTATGTTCGAGTATAATGACTTTTCTGGAGACTAGAAATCTACTCTGTAGGAATCAGCAGGGGTTCCGAAAAAGACGATCATGTGAAACCCAGCTCGTGCTATTCGTCCACGAGACTCAGAGGGCCATAGACACGGGTCCCCAGGTAGATGCCGTGTTTCTTGACTTCCGCAAGGCGTTTGATACAGTCCCCCACAGTCGTCTAATGAACAAAGTAAGAGCATATGGATTATCAGGCCAATTGTGTGATTGGATTGAAGAGTTCCTAGATAACAGAACTCAGCATGTCATTCTCAATGGAGGGTAGTCTTCCGACGTAAGAGTGATTTCAGGTGTGCCGCAGGGGAGTGTCGTGTAACCATTGCTATTTACAATTTAAATAAATGACCTTGAGGATAACATCGGAAGTTCAGTGAGGCTTTTTGCAGATGATGCTGTAGTACATCGAGGGGTTGTAACAATGGAAAACTGTACTGAAATGCTGGAGGATCTGCAACGAATTTACGCATGGTGTAGGGAATGGCAATAGAATCTCAATGTAGACAAATGTGGGGTGCTGCGAATACACAGAAAGAAATATCCTTTATCATTTAGCTACAATATTGCAGGTCAACAACTGGAAGCAGTTAATTCGATAAATCTTCTGGGAGTAGGCATTAGGAGTGATTTAAAATGGAATAACCACATAAAATTAATCCTCGGTAAAGCAGATGCCAGACTGAGATTCATTGGAAGAATCCTAAGGAAATGCTGTCCGGAAACAAAGGAAGTAGGTTGCAGTACACTTGTTTGCCCACTGCTTTTATACTTCTCACCGGTGTGCGATCCGAATCAGATAGGGTTGATAGAAGAGATTGAGAAGAGCCAACAGAGAACAGTGCGCTTCGTTTCAGGATCATTTAGAAATCGCGAAAGCGTTACGGAGATGATAGATAAACTCCAGTGGAAGACTTTGCGAGAGAGGGACGCCCAGTTGCTCGGTAGGAGCTTTTGTTGAAGTTTCGAGAACGTACCTTCACCGAGGAGTCAAGCAGTATATTGCTCTCTCCTACGTATATCTCGCGAAGAGACCATGAGGATAAAATCAAAGAGATTAGAGCCCACACAAAGACATACCGACAATCTTTCTTTCCACGAACAATACGAGACTGGAATAGAGGGGAGAACCGATAGAGATACTCAAGGTACCATTCGCCACACACCGTCAGGTGGCTTGCGTGGTATGGGTGTAGATGTAATTGTAGAAATCTTCCATATTTTGAGAAATAATGCAATTCCATCTTGAGCTAATTGTCATGGTCTTCTGGAGCTATACTTTTACGATGAACAGCTTCTCTCTCTCTCTCTCTCTCTCTCTCTCTGTGTGTGTGTGTGTGTGTGTGTGTGTGTGTGTGTGTGTGTGTGTGTGTGCGTGCTTTACTTCTCGATAAACTATAAAAAATTTTATACATGATTTTGGTTCTGAAATATCAAAATTGTGATATTCTTTGTCATGTTATATCTCTGTCACCCACCTATGACGTGTGCATAAACAAAGCAGTTTTTCTCCATTTTAGGTAATATATCACAGTAAAGCACCTTATTCCTCTCTTCTTACATCAGTGTTTGTGTGTGTTGTGTGAATGTGTGGTGTTTTCATTACATGTTTTTGTTGATTATAGGAAATGCTGTCTGTAAATGTGTTTCTTTCAGACATCGCCTCGACTCGGTATAAACTCTTATAATAATCGCAATCTGCAATATGATCTTTTATCTACATCCTTACTAAATTGGCGCTATTCCTCAATGTGTTGGCTCAATTATGTATTCAAAAATGCGTATTTGGTTTTGTGCTCAAATAGTATTAATCTTGCTTAGGATAGTTTCAATGTTGTAGGTCTAACTTAGAACGTGAACTGTTTGTTACTTTTCATAAACGACATGTATTTTGGCATGGAAATACATGATTCTCAATAATGATTTTGCAACCTGTATGACAAATACGTGTGGGTAATAACAGTATGATAATTAATTTAGAAATTGTGATACACGTTGTCAACACTACACTTTTTGGACTGCTGGCGTGTTTTTTGCAGACATTCTATATGTGAAAAAACATAATGAAACATGGAAGGAACCCAGATGTGGAAAATAATTAGTATTAGGAGTTCACTATAATGTTTGACTGGCTTTGAAATCAGAAGAGATTTGTCATGGTGGTGTCATTGCTTGCTCTTGTCGACAAGTGCAATATAAGTTCTAGCGGCTATGTGTGTCTTGTGAAGATACATGCATTTCATGTTGTGCTGACAGGATGTGAGAGTTGTGGATACGAGGAAGAGCACTTCCTCTGTGGTTCAGTACTCTCGAAATATCGAAGCATATTTTACATCGTAAACTGGAGAAAACTGTATGCGCTCTACTCTCAGACTAGCTGAGGCGTGTAAAATACATAGTCATCTGTTTATTCTTGCCGCTGCTTTCCTACCCAACTTTCGAAATGTGACAGGAATTTAGATTTGGGAAGTAATTAATTTGTTCGTTAGTTCAGTCTTTGCAAATACGCAAGTCAAGCTTTAAGTAACGTTTGGGAAAAATATGGCAAAATATTCAGAGCATTTCTATACCTCTGAGCACCCTTGGAAGTACTATGAAATACTGCAAGTTACACATTTTACGTAAATTTTGGATAAATATGTAGCTATCTATTATATAGAATTAATACTCTCATTGCACATTCTGGAATATGAGACCTGTATTTTTATATACTTTGCGCCATCACGGTTTGAAATTTGTGTGCTTGACAACTTTGTTTTCTTAGTGAAACATTTCCTCCTACTGAACAATTAAATCAGATACGATACGATTTCAACGGTTACCGTAAAAAACGATTAGAGTAAGAAACAAATATTAAGAGGTTTAAGTCCTAAACCAGCGTGCGTAATGCCTAATTTTCAAGGTATATTAAATAAATTATAGCGATTCTCACGTCAGTTGCTACGTATAATCTCCGTCTCCAAAAAATTATAGCGTGGTCGACGTCCACAGTTCTCACGACCTGGTAGTTTTTTGTTTTTAATTTTTACTTTCTGGTTGGCCACCTCAGCCATAAGTTAAGCCTAGTGGGGGAAACTTGTGTTCACCACCTGTCTACGAATTCTGTAAACACGGTTCTTTGTAGAATGAGATCTTCACTCAGCAGCTGAGTGTGCGCTGATACGAAACTTTTTGGCAGATTAAAACTGTGTAGCAGACCGAGACTCGAACTCGGGATCATTGGCATTCACGGGCAAGTGCTCTACCATCTGAGCTATCCAAGCACGACTCACGACCCGTCCTCAAATCTTCAATTCTGCCAGTACCTCGTCTCCTATCTTCCAAACTTTCCTGCAAACCTTGCAGAACTGGCAGTCTTAGAAGAAAGGATATTGCGGGGACATGGCTTAGCCACAGCTTCAGGAATGTTTCCAAAATGAGATTTTTCACTTAGCAGCGGACTGTGCGCTGATATGAAATTGAAGCTGTGAGGACAGGTCGTGAGTCATGGGTGGCTGAGATGATAGAGCACCTGCCCGCAAAAGACAAAAGTCTCGAGTTCGAGTCTTAGTGTTGCACACAGTGTTAATCTGCCAGGAAGTTTCACTGTACTTTATGTTTTAGTATTCCAGTTGTTTGTGTATTCGTTGAGGCAGAGACTGAGGACCAGCACAGTATTGACCTAAACGAGCGTGGAGAACCGCCTAAAACCCACACTGAGGCTGGGCAGTGAATGAAACCAACATCTGTAAGACCCGCATATGGCATGCATTCGTGTCTGTTCCAGCTCCCTGCCTTGCGTACTAGCTGGCCACACTTGTAATCTAAACGAGCACATCTGTAGCTCTGCTGATGTGGAGTCCACATTACACTCAGGTTGATTTAGTGCAAGTACACTGTTTCAATCCGGTATTCTTACTCAATGTCTGCTGCTACAGTACGCTGTTATTTATTTTAGGTCAATGATACAAAAATATTAATTCAGTGTCTATCGCTGTTCTTCTTATGATGCAAACACAGCCAATAAACTACTTTAATTTACTTTAGTATTTCAGTTAATGTGACATTTAAAGCGTCAACAGCTATTTGTTGAAAAGATCGGCGTCGGTATTTTTGTAACAGATCTGACGAAGATTCAAGGAATCTAGATACTTAAGTTGTTCGTCCTCTGTTGGTGCAAAGTGTTTGATATTTACGAGGAAGTAGTGTTAACATGGATTTTTTTTATTTTATATTAAAATGTATTCACTATTTCACGTCCTTTCCCTATCTTGCGCTATAGGACTGGTAATTCGACTACGATAATTACATTTCAAGATTTTTTCCTGTTTCCTCTTTTAAAATATGGAACTCACACTACTAAACTCATTATCTATGAACCGCTGCAGTTTATAAGAGGAAATATACTAATATGTATTTTCTTACGTTATTTCATGCTATGCATTATAAATTACGTTCAACACAACAATTACTCTGTGGAATTCAGGATGAGGCTGGCAGCAGATAATTCCACGGTTGAACTGAAAGGTTTTTACTTCCATTACGGAGACTAAAGATTTCTCCTTTAAATAAAACAGTTTCAGTTGAAAATTTGAATGTGACGCTACGATTAAGTCTTTGATGTAACACCACAGTATATTTACAGTGAATGCTCCTAGTATATATGAATTATAATTTATGTTATTCTTCTACTCACCACTGCTTGCATAGCTAAAGCTTCTGCAATACGTTACCTCTGCCCCTTGTGTGCTATCGCCCTCTCCGTGCAGATCCTCCATCCATCTGCAGCGGTCCCGGGCGCTCCCAAAATGCCTCAGAACCCATGCCGACACCATCTCCTGCTTCTCCCTCGTGTATGTTTCCTGCAATAGAAAAAGACAGTCAGATTAATTCAGAACTACTTTAACCGTTAATAAATCGTATACCTATCCCAACAAAGACCTTTCCCGTTCTTCTGTTATTTATCTCGTCTACACTTCCATCCTGCAACAGATGAAGACACTGCAGTCAGTATAGGGTTAACGAAACGATAGATCCGTTTAAATAGAAATTTCTCTCTATGCTGAGTGTTGGATCATTGTTGTCAACGGTGGTGTGAATGACGAAAGTACAGAGAATGCGAGCTACAAGGGGTTTGTTCGTGATGATGTTACACTTCTTCGGGAGTGATAGGAACGCATAAATATATCAACCCGACGCATGGGACTCTCGTCCAGAAACGACAGAGTCTAAATTTGCAAGCGAAAATCGTTCCGATACTTCTGACAGTGGAAATGATTTGTTTTTCATATTTTGGGATTAGGTAGTTTGAACCAAAACAACAAAAATATCCAGTTAACAAGGGCTCTAAAATACATACCTAATGAGCTATGAGTAGTTGTTCAGTAGAAGAGATGTATTTTACAGTAGCAAACGTTAAAAACTGCTCAAAGTCCTTGAGGTATGCACTTTAGAGTTCATATTTAATGAACCTGATTTTTTATTTAATGATTCTACTTTCTCCCCAAGTACGGACAACGAAGAGCCTGCTGCAGAAAGCCGACTGTTAGAGACACCACAATAATTTTCACTTATAACTTTCGACTCGCTCGTTTATTGGACATGGCCTCCTACCTCACGCTGATTAATTTACCTTTTTCTATCAATCCTGACGGTTTGTAACATCATCTGTAGACTGCATATTATTCTCCAATTAATACATTACCGCTAAGTACAATTTGTACACTGCTTGGTGAAAATGTTATGTACTTTGTTTGTTGTACAACACTTCAGCATCTATGCTTCTGATTGCTAATATATGAAATGTTGAATGACAAACAAAGTATGTTTATTTTAACCCATCTTCTTGCATCTGTAAGTAATCGAAATGAACAGTATTCACACACTCTTTTATTAAAGTACGTTCATCTACAATGTGTGTATACACGTGTCAGGTAAAACGAGAAAGTCATGACACTTGCGAAATTTTTTGGTGATTACGCATCTCTCAATATCTTTCGACGACTATTGTGTGTGTATCAACGTAGAATATAGAGGTATAAAGACTGGAATTTTTCATCAGATTGTATCCTGGTGTGTAACATCCCAGTACGTCGCTATGTGTAGGAAATAGTAACACCTAACTCAAGTCAATCTGTTCTAAAATTGCAGCATTGCTGGTTGACATATGAGAACACACCAATTTGAATGGTACCAGCCAACAGCTAATGCAGGAACAATTTGACTTTTGTGATACCCAGCGGCCTTCGTGATTTGGAATAACGTAGAGGTAATTGCAACAGCTTACAACCAAGACAAATCTCTGAAGAGAGTGGACAGAAGCAGGAAACTGTAACCATTTTAATTTTCATTGGAGAGGGACATGTCCCAGCTAAAAGTATCAAGGGAGTATTCGTAAGCCTGTGTAACAGGACAGAGCCGGTGACTTTCCTGACGAGTGTTACAAGTACACGGCACATATTGAGAAGATAGAAGTTAATTAGTTACAGCACTAAGTATCCAAGCTATCAAAATTTTTTTTTAGAAAATGTCATATGTGCCTTGAAATAAATTAAAAATTATTCCTATTCCCCAGTTCGAAGCAAGTATTTCGAAAAACTGACCTTAATTTCAAACCATTTTCCAGTATGAAAACCTTCCTAAACATTTCCAGATGGGGAACCATCTGATTCACTACCTAGTCAGCTGCCATGTGACTGACAAGATCTGGCCTGTGGATTCTACCTCAAACTATCCACACTACTCTGTATGGTTGAGAATGAAATGTATAAGAAGATAAATTTCAAGTTTTCACTTTGTACCACTTCTTTAGTCGCAGAATATCGTTTCTTTTACAGGTAGAGCCAAGGTTACATCGTGACTCATAGACTACACTACTTAGACAGACTGAGTTACTATTTACAACTAGTCTTATTTAAATTAAGCTTCGCTAGGCTTATGTTGTGATAAGTACAATTTACTGCATATTACAATTTTCCGTCAGGGCAGAAATGATGCCAAGTGCTCTCCATCATTACTCAGTTAACTACTAATCAAAATAATGAAACGTCTATTGGACAAGTAGTAGCATCTTACAAGTCTTTACAAAGATTTTGTAAGTTATGTACATGTTTCTTTCAATACATACCGGGATTTTGTTGGCAGGGCTCACTTTCCTAGCCTGACTGCCAGGTGTCGGCGCTTCTTCAAGATGAACTCTGAAATAAACGAAATGTTTTTAGTTTTATTTATTTATGAATTTAAAATCGTTTTACAAAATATTATTAATACAAGGAATTACACATGTAGCAGCAAACTGTTATATAGCTATGATTACTTCAATTTGATTAAAACATATATATCATTATCTCACATAAATAATGCAAACTCTTTGATACTTGAGTTAGTGTTACAATATTTTCCACATTTTTCATCGCCATTCTTTGAACCTGATTGAGCTGTTTCCCTACAATCAGATTCCTGAAGACTGAGAGTGAATACTCACGTCGCCGAACACAGATTCAGAACATAAATTTCGATAAGCCCAAACACCCCTCCCCCACTCCTTCCAACGGTATCGGTCACTGTGTGGGGCAGTAATTACAGCTTTTTCACGAATTCAGCTGCGCTACAAAGTAAGTTCCACATTGAAGAATTCTGAACACACGGCACAACAGGCCGGACTCACCTGCTGGTCCTCCTGGACCTGCAGCCTCGTGGTAGCCTAATGCAGAGGCAGCAGGCCAGCAGCCGCCGTAGCAGGCCACGGCTGGTCTCGGCCTCCCCCACCTCCTCCTCCTCTTCGCCTACCTCTGCCTCAACCACATCGCGGTGCTGCTGCGGCGGCTGCTGTCGGGCTGTTTCGCCTCCGCCTTGCCTCTCTTGCACCTTACCTGCTGCCACGTTTGATACTACATACGTGAGCGCGGGTCTCGGGGACGGCTCAGACTGCACATCGTGGCGGTAGCAGTGGCCTGTAAAATAAAAGTTCACCATCACTTTAAACAACATCTATCTGCAATAACTCACTGTCATCTACTACCACAGACTAATAATGTGTCATCATTGCAGTATGTACATAGAGAGCTATAGTACTTATCATTACTGCTCTTGCATGTCAGAAAAGGTGAATACATCTTATAGTACTCACTGCTATCCAACGTTGTTGACACAGTTGGCGGACAAATAATAATGAAGTTAACATCCTCTGTAAACAGAAATTTATTTGACAGAATCAAAATAATTATGAAGTAATCTACTGAGCATCTCAGAGGACTGTGTGCTGCCCATTAGCAGTACAGTATTTAGTGGAAATATAACACACGATTCTAGTTGTAAACCACAGAGTTATTAAGATCTCCACAGCGTTTTCTCTAACTCTGTTACTACCACACAGATCTAGCTGAAAGATCCATCAGGAAACACTGCACTCACTGACAGACGCAACTCATGTCCTAGCTACTCAACTACCAGGCTAATGAACAGAACACGACCAGTAAAAGTTCATACCCTAAAACGTGGCTCCCCTGGCGTTACTCCTAATACGAATGATCGGTACAGTGATTTTAGCTGTATGACTAGCAGAACTAAATATCCTTCCCATAGTAAATGTCACAGAATGTTCATATCACATTACGTATGAAGCAGACTACGACAAAGTAACAAAGACGCAGCACTGCATTCATTTCGTGTTTATTATAGCAGATGCAGCTTGAATACGGAAACAAGTTGCTGATATAAAGTAAGCTGTGTAACAAAGCCACCTCATCAAAACCATTACACTACTTGAATCGTTGCTACTCGTATCCTCACAACACCAAAAGGTACTCATGGTATTTCAACAAGACCTCCACATCTTGCTCCCGTACAGGCCGTAGAGGTGGAACGGCCTTACACTCTGCATCAGCACTCATCACCTGTAACAGAGATACAGAATACAATGAGTAATGGGTATTACGCTAAATTGCAAGATGCGGAATTTTATGAATGTTTGTAAAACTCTCAGCACAACTTCTGATCGATATTCAAGTCAGTAATCACTCCAATTTAGTGATATTAGGACAAAACGACATATAATGTTGATTATATAAAAAAAAGTGAGAACGCTAGCTTGCGTTGATGTACTAAGGAATTATTTTAGGTACAGTTCGTAAATCTTGACGATAGCTTCCGCGTAGGGCATATCGGTGGAATGGACCTATATTCGGCAGCAGTGCTTAGGACCTGGAACAGAGACACAGATGGAATGAGTGTGGGGTATTGTGCTATATCCAAAGCGACGGTATTTTCTCAATAGTAGTCAACGTATTGTAAAACACATATCAGAATTTTTCTCAACGTTCAGTTCAGTAATTATTATAAAAATGTATTTCATCATGTTGCATCATTAGTAAGAACAAGACAAAGCGTGCTTGCACCGATGTGCTAAGAGAAACTTTTAAAATTATTCTGTAGATTACGTATAAAGCTCTTCGAATGAATGTTTATTAGTCATATATCTAGTTATGTCCCTGCCTCCGATCAATTTATAAAATAATATCAAGGAAATTATTTTCTAAAGTGACGCTATATATATTTATATTTCTGTGTCAGCAGAGCTGCAAATTATGTATATGTGCCCAAGGTGTATAAAGAAGCACAACTGGTCGCCAAAACTATGCGAAGAATCACGTGTAAATTGCGTTCGATTATTTAAATACGATTTGCAAAACTAAACGTCTAGTACGAGGCTTCTCTTTAGTCGAATTATTGTAAAAACCAGAATTACAAACAATCGAAGCACGCGTTCACCTACAAACGGTTGTATGAACTAAATTCTTCTGTTTTTCTAACCGTTATTTTGTGACATTGCCATATAACGCAATTAAAGGCAGAGAATTCTTTTAAGAATGTGACCAGCAGATGAAAAGGCCTACAGACAGGTAGAACCTCAGACGCCGTGCTGGTCTTTCGCTGTGTTAAAGAAACACAACAGGACGACAAAACTATGCGAAGAGTCACGTGTAAATTGCGGCCGAGTATTTAAATCCGGTTTGCAAAGCCAAATGGCTGGTACGAGGCTTCTCTTTTCTCGAATTATTGTACGAACCTGAATTACAAAAAATCGAAGAACGCAATCACACATAATCGGTTGAATGAACTAAATTCTTCTGCTTTTCTAACCGTGTCATTTTGTTACATTGCCACACAACGCAATTAAAGACAGAGAATTAGCTTAAGGATGTGATCAGCAGGTAAAGAGGCCGATAGACAGGGCGAACCTCTGACGCCGTGCTGGTCTTCCGCTGTGTTACAAATTAAATGGCGAGAACAGAAATAATATGAAATCACGTGTCATACGCTTCCATTAGCAATAATCGACATTCCTTGTCAGCTTCGTCGAACTTTCTTGCGTTTTGAGCTACAAAAGTATTTCAACATCCAAACGAAGTCAACGTTTCTAACCGATATTTATTTAACATCGCCATTTTGTAAGGCGCATGACAAAATTTGTGAGTTTCTAGCCCATGGTACCTGAAAGGAAATTTTCTTTTCAAAAACAAAAATGGAATGGAAAGTGTGTTGATAGGAGGGTGTACCATGAACATCAATAGGAGTAAAACGAAGACAATGGAATGTAATCAAAGTACATCAGGTGATGGTGACGGAATTAGATTAGGAAATAAGACACTTAAAGTAGTACATGAGTTGTGCTATTTGAGGAGAAAAATAAAAGATGATTATGGAAGTAGAGAGGATATAAAATGTAGGCTGGTAATGAAAAGGAAAGAGTTTCTGAAGATTAGAAATTCGTTTACATCGAATATAAACTTAAGTGTCAGGAATTCCGTTATGAATGTATATGCATGGTGTAGCCATGTATGGAAGCGAAACATGCACGATAAACCCTTTAGACAGGAAGAGAATACAAGCTTTGGAAATGTGATGCTACAGAAGAATGCTGAAGAATAGATGGGTGGATGACTTAACTAATGAAGAGGTACTGAATAGAGTTTGGGAGAAGAGAAATTTGTGGCACAACTTGACCAGAAGAAGGGATCGTTTGGGAGGACAAAACCAGAGGCAGCAAGGGATCACCAATTTCATACTGGAAGGAAGCATGAGGAGTAAAAGTCGTAGAGGAAGACCAAAACATGAATACACTAAGCACACTCAGAAAAATGTAGGTTGCAGTAGTTACTTGGAGATGAAGAGACTTGCACAGAATACAGTAGCATGGAGAGCTGCATCAAGACAGTCTTTGGACGAAAGACCACAACAACTACAACAAACAAAAATTTTCACTACCTAGCTTAGCATTCCGTCAAACAATGCAATATTTACCGAAAATCATACAGACAATTACTATCTGCTTCCAACAATTAGTAGTTCTCTGATGAATATAGAAGTTGCAGGTTAGTAATGCATGCTGATGGAAATAAAATCACCTTTTACAAAAATATGTGGAAACTTTGTATCAAAACTGTGGCTGTTATCAATATCAAGTCAACGTAAATAATCTGTAAGTTCTAACACATGTAATTACTGCAGCCACGCACTTAATGTAATACTGCATGGGTCGTGTTGCTTACCTTTCCATCCCGACGCAAGTGCACGTATTACTCCTGCTGCTTCACGTCTGGAACAGCAGATGGAACACTGCTGTTTTGCTCAGCCACTGTGAACCAACTGATGAGAAGTGTTTCTGCAGCTACAGACTTAGCGATCGTCAAATGTAATCAACTGATTTATGTTCGTGTTCGAAACTGCGAATAAATCCCGTATAATAATATTTCTGTTTTCAAAAGAAAGTCGTGTTGTAATATATCGATTTTAGGAAAGGCAAGGCGTCTTTATCAGAAAGCAAGCATTATAGCTTCATGATGGCTCTTTTCACAACTATTGGATAGGAGTTACAAGAGATGTATTATTCTGATATACTTCACCCTCGACTGTTGTCTAAAGTCAAGATTCTTCGTGGTAGGTGAAGTAGAACTGCAGCGATAAAACTAAGTAGGTTTGGAAGGGGCATTTTTTCATCATTTTGATATCGGTGACCCACTGGTTCTAATTGCTTTTTGTCAAGGAATTGCATTTCATTTGGTTTCCTATTGCCGTTGCTGTTTGTATCTGTATAGCACGGAAATTCTATGCCCAACAGTGCAAGTGTCCACTGTAATTGCCGTGTGTCTCGCTTGCAAACAAGTTTGTACTGTTTATCTATCGTACTTCCTGTTGATAATAATAAGCCCGCTTGCTTCTTCATCCCCAATCTTCTATTCAGTGGGGTTCACTGTCTACCTGGGTTTAGATTTGCGACAGTGTCACTGTGATGCACAGCAATGAGGGTAAGCTTACTGACGAAGAACAGGACGACTTTCCACTCGTGTCTGGGTTGACTGAGTGCGGTGGCAGACAGCCACGACTCCGTGCTGACTGTTCCCGCAGCCACAGAGAAACACATCACTGTACTCTAGCACTGTCCGGGGGTTTTTGCGCTACACTGCTCTGTTTCGAATATTTAGTTGGGTGCTCATCACATGCTTTACTATTGTGAGGATCCTTTCAAAGAAATATACGTAAATATGTTAAAAAGTTGAATAAATTATCATTACATTATTATTCTATAACGAGGAGCTGGTGACCACGAAACTCTTATACTGAAATACTCATAAACTGTCCACAAGAACTTCAAGATTTCGGAATCGACCTATATTTTGGACCTCATGTCTTGACTTCTTAACCTTGTACATAGATATATCAAATCACTACTGACAAGAAAGTAAAATATATTCACACTGTCGCCTTAGACATTATCACCAGTACGAAGATTTCTTTGTAATTTTGTGAGTACCTCAGTTCATGTTGTTGAGCACAAGTCCTCGCTCCACAAGTTGACTCAAACCTTTAATGTCATTATTACACACGCGATGAAAGATACAAAAATTGGCACTGTGTGATACGAAACTAATAGCCTGTAATGCGACAAACACGTAGACGTCACTGTAAACTCAGTTGGTGATTTGTGGATCTATCTTACGTATTCGCTTACTACCCCCAAACTAGTTTCAGAGGTAAGTCGAAACCTTCCATGTTTCTACTTTGTAAAATTGTTGCGCTTTCCTTAGCGACATTAACATTTCTTGAAGAGCGACATACAAGTTTAGGGGCTTGAGACAAAGGTCTCTTCTACAGTGTTTAGTGTTTCAGCGCTACATAAATATATAAATTTAGTGACGCAGAAGGTTTTTTCCTTCATGATACAGCGGTTATGGTTATCCCACCACATTATGCTTTGTATTATATAAAATAATTGTAACGAAAACGGACAACTACAAGTAACGTTTGATACCCGAAATGCACGGAAAAATTTCAAATTTTTATTGATTACGTGAAATTCACGAATGGCGAAGAAGTTACAATGAGGAAGACAGTTTCCTAGACCAATCTGCAACAAATCTTCAACATATTTGCATAGACGTAAGGGAGATAAGAATGATGGGAAATCTTCTAGGCAAGAATAGAAATCAGGACAAGACGTGCATACGTCAGACACTGGCCTTGCGGAGTTTAGAAGAAAATATTAGCTCTGTCTGAGGTAAAAGAGGATAGGGTTAAGATGGAAATGAGTTTCAACTGATCATCTACTACCATGCGGATTATATCTAAATACGCGGTATTGTATGTAATTACTCATTAATTTAAACATATATGAAACAAAAATATCCCATAAACATCACAAGCAATATAAAACTGTTATAAACCCGGAGTGAAATGCATCTTTTGTTATGATTTGTTCCTTGTACACAAAACAACTGTTTTGTAAAGAATTTTGACTTACTTTCATAGTCTACGTGATAGACGGTATAACTGTTAAGAAAGTTAATTCACGCAAAGTACACAACGCCCAGTTCATGTAGGACAGATACTGACAGGAAAAACGAAACTCCGAAAACAAAAGAGGTTGAACGTTATATTCTGTTATTTCTAGAAGGTGAATATTTTCCGCCACCTGACTTAAGATTATATAGCGAAAATAATGGCATTCCGAACAAAACATCCAGTAAAACAAAAATCTTTTTGAGATAATCATTTTTAGAGCAAATATTTCAAATCTGTTACTTAGGTGACGATATTGAAAACGATATTGAAAATAAAATGTATAATCAAACTGTCTTTCGGACCAGTAACAGAAAATTGACTCCTAAAGTGCAAAAAGGAACCAGTACTAAATTTTATAAACTGAAGGTGATTACTTCGTTAGTCCTGCCAGGTTAGCCGAGGGCGTTAATGCCTTGCTTCCTGGACTCGGGTAGGCGCCCCAGCCATGGAACGAATCCCCTCCACCCGTTATATTACCGACGAGGGAAAGTGTTCCTGCCAGCCTAGTTGTGGTTTTTAGGCGGTTACCCACATCCCACTAGGTGGATAACGGGCTGGTCCCCACGTAACGCCTCAGATAAACTACTCGCCGACATTTGAAAACGTTCGCGCTATTTCATGGCTTACACTACACACATACAGATGGGGTACACTAATTGCATCCTGGGGGGTATCTGGCCAACCTCTGACATTAGCATCGCCTAATAGGCCTATATTGTAACAACGCTGACATCACCCTAAGGTGGGACAAAGGCCCAACCGAAATGAATGGTAATGGATGATGGTGATTACTTTGTTACACTATGTAAATGTAACTTCGGAGAACACAAAAAGAAAGAACAGAGCCGTTATTGGAAATGAAAGAATACAATTAAATATTTTCAACATGAAAATCAAATGAATCAAGAAGAATCGACACAAATCCTCATGAGAATTCCAGATTCCACACAAATTCGTGAAATACAATTCGAACGCTAAAAGAGTTATTGGAGGTCTTCAGAAAAGACTGAAATGATTGTTAAGTTTGGATGGCCAAGAGCCTAATTCTTCAGAGGAAGATGATGAAATGATGTGTATCCATTGGCGTAACGCATTTTTGTTTAATTGTTATTGGGCAGAAGGGTTGGTGAGATCGCATTCCCGCCTATGGTTGAAAGTTAATGTTAAGTTTGAGGTCATGGTTAGCCAACCCATTACATTCGAACTTGATCGGATGGCCCATTTTTGGATGTACCATCTTCTTCACTATCTATAAAACTGATGTTAAGGAATAATTCTCGTGCTTCATTTATTCCTAACTCATATTTGCTGCGAAAATTGTAATATGACTGATGTTAGGCAAATGATATTACAATCAGTATGTGCTGATATATACATGAACGACGATTACAAGTCAACCAAATATGCAACGGTAGTTTCACGTGTGAGATGCGCAAGAAAAGTTAAAGGTGCACTTACCCTGTATACGGCCTTTTTATTGGAAGAGTTCCCGTAAAAAGTGGTAGGAAGTGAACACAGCGAATAATTAATCGGATGTGTATAAAGACCAACACTGCTTCTTCGTAGCTCCCTGTGTTTGATAAACGAAGTTGATGGATATTTTCTTTCACTCGGAGCAATTTTTAGTCACAATTTCGTAAATGGAGTTAAAGTCGGAAAAAAAACCGTAGTGACTGATTTTCAGTTGCTACCGTGTACTGTCAGCCGACTGGCTAATACGTATGACAACGGATTACCAACAGGAACGTACTACGGGTGAGTTGCACACGCTGTTAATTCACGCCAGTTCAACTAATTATTACAGAAACGCAAAATAGGTACAAAATGGAAGCTACAGTGATTAAATTCTCGCACTTCGAAATGTGTATCAACGATAAGCGAATTTTGATAGTCATACACAACGTCTTTTACATTTCGTCTATAAACGAACTGCATAGCACACAAAACCACGCAAATCGACCCGCATTTCAAGCAAAGAAATAACGACTACACTGTGTTTCAGTATCTTTGTCTTTCATAATCAGTAATATCGTTGGATATAACTTGCAAAGTCCCTGAGTCCGTATTAAGGTCGTTTTATGAAAGAGGAGCGGTGCACGCTGCATCCGAATTCTCTAGCTTCCAATCTGTGCACTTTCCACTCCTACGTATCTTACCTGAAACCGTGTGCAACATCTCACTTACCTTTCCGTACTCGTGCCAAGGCACGTAGTACGGCTTCCGCTTCGTCTCGGGCACAGCTACAGGAACACTTCCGACGCGCTGTGACATCTTGAAGCGAATGAAGGGATGCGTTTCCACGGAAATGACCTTAGCGATCGTCAACTGTCATTCATTGTTGCGTGTGCCTTCTCTTTTTGCATAATCGATGTCACTGTTTTTGGTGGATTAAAGTCGAGCCGTCAAACAGGCTACATGCCCAAGGATAGCGTCTGTAATCAATTCAGAGTGTTAAACCCGAGTGGAGATTCTCGAACATGACATGCAAAATGCACGCAGGAAGTATTTAAGGCTTCTTTTACACTGTTTGTCTCAGTTGTTTATGGGAATAACTAACCACACCCGTTAGCAAAATGTGAGATACGTGCTTAATTCACATCTAACTGTAATATGTGTGTCGAAAACTCAATTTAACTTTGCCGTAAATAGAGACGATCTAAAATTTTTACCATCCTCTGAGAAATTATTAATTGTCTTCTAACCGATGCATTAAACAGCATATAATATTAAATAGAACCGTGTATGTAAATGGCTATCACTTCGATATTTATATTTAATGAAGATAGTTTCTGGATAATTGAAGCTGTTCATTGGCAAACTTTTCTTTTGTGATAACCACGTTTTTCATTTCACTTATTTGATGTTTTCCGTTTGAGAATGCTATATGTCTACATCATGACCTAGAGAGAGACGCCACGGCTTAGGAACAGTTTGAGGTAAAACCATGAAACTTAGTTTTTGAAATGATTTTCACTCAAACCAATATGTGACCAGAAAGAGGTGGTAAATAAATTCTATATATAATGCAAGTTCTGAGTAAAACGTATCAATAATTCCATTTTTCGTTTCACACGGGAAACGTACCTTACTCTAAAATTCGTACTAATCATTCTACAAACGACGACCGAGAAGTGAAGGTAGTTTTAAGTACAGTTATTTCCGTTATAATTTCCAATTCGGAAATATTGAGCTCGATTGTTGTAACGCACAACAGAATGGTTAAAGGTGGTTGTATTGTTAAACTAAACACAGGTTTTTTGACTATACAAAGGCAAATCAATGCTGTTGCCAGGCAAAACACTAAGTGCAAAATTTTCATAACAAAGTGTGCAGTCGCCCTGCAGCAGATGAAGTGCAAATACGAATGAAACGTTAATTTTTTATGATTGGTGTTTAATTTCGCATCACACGCGTAAAAGTTTTTATAGTACGGAATGTGTCGAGTTATGGAAAATTGTGTTGTTTAAGTAGTAATCTTCCCACAAGTGTCGTACAAAATTAGAATCCAGAAAAGTGTTGGTAATTGTACAGCGCCGCTCCTTGTTGTTACGACTCACTTAAATTGCGGGTGGACTATAGCTGTGATAACATTGTCGGCCAGTCGGTCACTTTCTGTTACTGAATGCGCAACCTGTGCATTTATCCACATGATTAGTGACATTCATACAGTACCAAGTCTTACATTCTACCAATTCACGTCTTTCACATATTTATTGTTACATCTATCGTGATTATGCAAATCTGGGTAAGAAAAATAAACTTGATTGGCTCAGATTGTTTTTCATTCTGATGCCAATTCCCTACTATACGCTGAAGCCGTTCAAGATAACTTCTTATATGAATTCTCTAGGAACGTCATCATTTACATTCAAGGTACCGCTAAGTGCTTTGTGTTGTTATCTTCGCCAGTGTCCCAATTAATTGAATCACTATGCTCCGTAACAGCAATGCTATGACAAAAAATAAAAATAAAATAAGAAAAAAAGAATGACCATGAGGCACCTGCCTTCATAACGCCCTCATATTAAGTAAGAAACGTCATCCGGCAACAGCTTTCAACAACGAGCAATGGTCATCGTTTCGTCTGTGGGTGAAAGGCATCAGCTTCTTATGGACTATGTAATTATCTTGTAGTTAAAACATAATTTTGAACAAAACTGTGGTTTTTAGGCTTATTACGACTGTCATTAATCATTGCTAATTTGTTTAATAATTTGAAACCAATCAGTCTGCAAGATCCAGGCAATCATAGAGATTGGGATAATTGGTAGTGGGGGCTCCAGCGTTGTGCGCGTAATGGGGCCCCATAGGTACTTGGCTTACAATATGGGAAAGAAAACCAATGTGCACTCCGTGTGCATACCGACTGGAGTCATTCCAGGTATGGAAATGTTTCTCCCGGATGCCATGAAGGGCACAGGATGCAGCCAACTGCAGGTGGTTGCTCACATCGGTACCAATGATGTGTGTCACTTTGGATCAGGAGAGATTCTCTCTGGTTTCGAGATGCTGTGTGGCGTGGACTGGGCGCTTTTTTAGGTCAGAGGGCCTCGGAAAAACACAAGAAGGGCTTCAGTCACAAAGGGTGCAGGCCGAACACAGGAAGAACGTAGATACTGGAACCGTTGGTATAACAGTTGTGAATTGTCATAGCTGTGTTGGGAAAATACCAGAGCTCCAAGCGCTAATAGAAAGCACTGATGCTCAAATCTTTAAAGGCACTGAAAGCTTGCTAAAGTCGCATATAAGCTAGTCCGAAATGTTTCCGGAGTAGCAAACGATGTTCCGAAACGATGGGCTAAACACGGTTGATGGTGGCGTGTTTGTTCCTGTTAGGAGTAGTTTAATCTGGCGCGAAACTGAAGCAGATACTTCCTGTGAGTTAGTGTGGGCAGCGGTCATTGTTTGCAACCGGAATAAAAGAACAGTAGGATCCTTTACCTACCTACCAGTTTAGATGATACAGTTGCTAAAAGGTTCAAAGAAAACTTGAGTTTGATTTCAAACACATACCCGACTCATACGGTAACAGTTGGTGGTGACTTTAATTTACCCTCGATATGTTGTCGAAACTCCGAAGGTGTGCATAAAATATCATCGGTAATTGTGCCAAATGCATTCTCTGAAAATTATTTCGGCCAGTTAGTTCATGAGCCCACGCGAATAGTAAACGGTTGTGCAAGCATATTTGACCTCTTAGCAACAAATACTTCTGAGTTAATAACGAGCATCAAATCCGATACAGGGGTTTGACATTGAGTTACTACACCAGCCTTCCGAAAAGCCTTCACAAAAGAAGACGAAGTAAATATTCCAGAATTCGAATCGAGAACAGCTGCCAACATTAAGTAACGTATAAGTAAATATCCTCGGAGTAGTGAAGCAACTCAAATCACTTAATAAAAGCAAGAATTCTCGTCCAAACTGCATACCAATTACATTCCTTTCGGTGTATGCTGATGCATTAGCTCAATACTTAACAATCATATACAACCATTCGCTCGACGGAAGATCCGTACCCAAAGACTGGAAAGTTCAGAACACACCAATATCAAGAAAGGTAGTAGGAGGAATCCACTAAATTACAGGCCTATGTCGTTAACGTCGATATGCAGCAGGATTTTGAAACATAAAGTGTGTTCAAACATTATGAATTACCTCGAAGAAAACTGTCTATTGACACACAGTCAACATGGGTTTAGCAAACATCGTTCCTGTGAAACCCATCTAGCTCTTTATTCACATGAAGTGTTGAGTGCTATTGAGAAGAGAACTGAGATCGATTCCGTATTTCTGGATTTCCGGAAGGCTTTTGACACTGTACAACACAAGCGGCTTGTAGCGAAATTGCGTGTTTATGGAATATCGTCTGTTATGTGACTAGATTTGTGATTTCCTGCCAGAGAGGTCACAGTTCGTAGTAACTGACAGAAATTCACCGAGTAAAACAGAAATGATTTGTGGCGATCCCCAAGGTAGTGTTATAGGCCCTTTGCTGTTCCTTATCTATATAAGGGATTTGGGAGACAATCTGAGGAGCCGTCTTAGGTTGTTTACAGAGGACGGCTAATAAAATCGTCAGAAGTTCAAAAAATATTGCAAAACATTTTTTGAAGAGATATCTGAATGGTTTACAATTTCTAATCTAAAAGCCACAAATTCAACTAAATACGTTGGTATTTTAATTACGAACAACTTAAATTGGAAGGAACACATAGAAAATGTTTTGGGGAAGAAACGATCGCCATGATAAAATAAGGGAAATCAGAGCTCGTACGGAAGGATATAGGTGTTCTTTCTTTCCCCGCGCTATACGAGGTTGGAACAGTAGAAAATTGTGAAGGTGGTTCGATGAAACCTCTGCCAGACACTTAAATGTGATTTGCAGAGTATCCAAGTAGATGTAGATATAGGCTAATGGTGTTAATGGGAAGAAAGATATTAAATGGTTATTATTATGCCTATTCACGAAGTACACATGATCCTGAGATCTGTGATTGTACAGAAAAAGTAAATTATAGTCTCTGAGATATTTCGTAATGCACAACAAGCCAGGTTATGAAATTGGAAAAACAAGAAATAAATTTAGAAAATTCTGTTACTTAACTCTCCATTAGAGGGATGGATACTACAACACCAACAGAAAAGAGGGCTGCGGTATGCGTTACATCGTTGGAAGTGTGTGAGCGCTCAGATGTAAGGAGTTTATATAGTTTGAAACGGAAATGAGGGAAAGAAAACAGACGGGCCAAAGTGCATGGTAAAATGAATATCACAATAATAGCTTCGAAGTATACCATCACACTTGAGATCCATGTAAACCAGTTCAGAGTTGCATTAATTAAACGCTAGTGACTATTCGGCATAAGAGTCTATTCCACAATTACAATTTCATGGATATAAGGGAGAACATGAACAGGAAAATTAATACAAGCTGACCGTTTCTCTCTTTCTTTCCAAGCATTAATCCCGACTTGCGGGGTCTGCTGTTTTGCTACATCTCCTCCATTTCTCCCTGTCGCTGACACCTTCTGGTCTTAAGTCAGCAACGTGCATGTCTCCCCTGACGCTGTCAGTCAATCTCTTTGCCGGACTTCCTCGAAGTCTTGTTCCTCCTGGGTTGATGTGGAGCGCTGTTTCTGCGACTGAGTTTTGCTTCCTCATGACACGAGCTAACATACTGCACCAGGAAACAAATATCACTTTTGTGTACAGAAAGTGTTGTGACTAAAGAAGTTTAGAATAAATTTTAGCAATGACACCGATGCAACGCTATGTTATCAAACCAAGAACAGGAACAATATAAAGCATTAATTTATTGTACATTTCATTCAATGCATTCTCGTAAATGCAAAAATAGCACACAAAGATCATATATTGAATAAGTACAGTTTATGGGAATACAACATTTGTACCAGCACTCTGGTCCAGGTATGTGTAGCTATGTCATGTACAAGATGTTCAAGAAAAGTAATGAGAGTGATTTTTTTTCTAGCATAGTTTTAATTTTTTAAAACAAGAATAATGTCCACTCCAAACTAGTTCCCTTCAGGCGGTGCACTCCAGTAGGGTTGTTTGCTGTACTGGTATCAGATTTGAAAGACGTCATTTGGTAGATCTTTAACATGTCTGTCACACTCTTTTGAATGTTCTTCAGTGATCTAAAAATGATGTCGGTTTCAGATATTTTTGGGTTTTGAGAAAAAAAAGTGGCAGAGACTCATATTACGTGAATAGTGGGGGTATGGAACAACAGAATTCCGTTTGAGGCCAAAAATGTCTTGATAGATGTGACCACTTGAAGTGGAGTGTTGTCACAATGCAGTATCCACCTGCCTGTAATGTCCGGCCTCAGTCGAGTCACCCTCTTTCTGGCTTTTAAAGGACATCTTTGTAAAACTCTTGCTTGACGGTTTTGTCGTGGAGAAAGAATCTCACAAGAGCCCACACACGTTCGATGTTCTGGTCGGATTTTGAAGTTGAAGTCTCTCTCTGAGCACAGTTCTGCTTCAACGTGTTGTCGGCCTTCCTAAATCTATTTGCGACAGTAAAAACTTGTGCCCTTTATAGAAATGATTCCTAAGGACCGCTTTCTAGTGATCTAAGGTCACACACGCTGATTCCCCAATTCAACATCAAACTTGATGGCATAACATTGCTCTAAATTCTGCTGTTCCATTTTCGTAACAGACAATAAAAACTCCAGATCACTCATGGCGTTCTTAGAAGTCACATAATGGGTGTACGGAGGTGAAACTCAGACTGAGTGTCAAGAAGGGGTGAAAGCTCTGGTTTGCAAAAGAACAACAACACAGCATTACCAGATCACTCGCATTGTTGCCCGTCTCGATACTTTCCTCACACGCCTCGTGCATTTCATATATTCTCTTCTGCCCTCTCTGCTTTTACACCTCTGTCTGTCTATCTTGTATTGCCCCCTCTCCTGGGCAGAACGAGCGTTGTACTTGCTTAACGCTGCGTGTAATACGTTACACATAGTCGATGAATCTGGAGAAGTACTATTAAAAATAAATCGATCGTTTTCATAATCGGTATACCTACTTCTATGGATAACGCAACCATACTGTTACATGTATATATCAAAAACTTCCATACTCTCGGAGGTGTAAATTTTACATAATACATACAATATCCGTGCTGGCATTGAGAAACCCTATTACGGTTGAAATGGCACTAAGCACTATAGGACTTAACATCTGAGGTCATCAGTCCCCTAGACATATCTTAGTTAGGTTTAAGTAGTTCTAAGGACATCACACACATTCATGCCCGAAGCAGGATTCGAACCTCCGACCGTAGCGGCCGCGTGGTTCCGCACTGATGCGCCTATAACCGGTCGACCACAGCGACCAGCCCGGTATTAGGAACTGTAATGTATTCATCTGTAGAATCAACTTCAACCAATAGTATGGTTTCGTATGACCTAATTTTATCAAATTTCTCTAGTTTCATTACCACAGATTTCTGATGTAATTAGAAATACGTTGGAAAATTATTATTTCATTGTATTTTGGTTGTGTGAGTGCTTTGGCGAGACAGAGACTAAATGAAGGACATACGTAGAGTGATAATGTGACGTTTTACTACAAGTATGTAAATGCATGCGTGAGAAAGTTGCTGCGTAGTAGGGCAGTTTTTGACGATGTCCGAGTGAGCTTGATTTTGTAATAGGCAGCTAGAAATGGCATGGAGTATTAAATTTATTAGTAATGTGTTTTGTGGAAAGGAATCGCATTTTGTTTTCACTAAATTTTATTTAGTTTTGGAATTACGGCATTTGTTGTCTAAATTGCTTGTGCTAATCTGACTAGCTGACATTAGAAGTACCTCGGGTATAGAAGTGGTGGGGATGATCTGATTGGCTTCTTAACATACTATTCGAAAGGAGTTTAGCATTTCCCTTGCGTTTGAGTAGGGTGGTAAAGATCCTGTGTATATGTTTGCTGATGAAATTATTGCGATGATAATACTAATTAGATCTGCGGTTCGTGACCGAACATAGGATTTCCCCAAGTGCAGTGTGTACTGGAGCAATTACATAGTTGGGAGTTCACTCTGAGCCTTACTTAATTGTATGTGGCCAGGCTGCGTGTTCATTGGCATACCCTGCTGATTCGTTGCAAAAAGTCAGGCTTGAAGGCGGATTAGGTGGCTCACCAGGTCAGGAGGACACAATAGGTGATGAGAGACTATTTCATGGGAGAATTTGTTGGAAGTCTGTTAAATGGAAGCTATTCATATGCCCCACGTAATTAATTGACGGTGTTTTGTGGGGGATGATGGTGAGGTTGCGGCCCTCCCCGTAACAGCGAAAGACTCTGTGGAACTATTTATCAATAATGTTTTTCACATTGTACATTCTGTAATGCATTTTAGGATTGCCGAGTGGTCAGCAGAGCCAGAGTAGGCTCAAGGGGTGTCAGTAGATTTTGCTAGCCAATGCCTAAAGAGGCTGAGTTTTTGTGTGCTCATTTGTAATTTCTAGTAGTTAATGTTGGGGTCAAAAGAGGTGATGGCGATCTTTTTATTATTTTTTTATAAATGAGGTTCTGTGTACATAAATGTTTGGAGGACACTCGTGACAAATCTTTGGTAAACACCCTGCAGTAGTGATTGTTTTTATTGAATAAACCCGTTGTTACTTGTTGGAACAAAAAAAAGTTCGGATTCTAAAATTAGAGCATAGTACCCCACCTACACATATCTTACCCTTTCTATAAAAACATTAAAGGCTGAATTTTTATTTTCCTCAAAGACAGACAAATAAGTTACGTTTGCAACTGGACTCATATTATAATTACAGAAATTGGTAGAAACAACATCAGATCTGGATTGTATGGTAATACCAGTTTCTATCATATCATTGATATTCGTGTACTGATATGTTTAAAGTGTATGAAACTGTATTGGAATGTGATTTATGATCACGAATAGACTGAAATGTTCCGTAAATTTCATGATTTTGAAAGTAAGAGCACGCATAATGGATACCTTCCAGGGCTCATCGAGAAAGAAGACGTGGTGCTCAAAAGACCCTGGAAAAAAGTTATCGATATCGCATGTTAACTACAAAGGCGGGGACTGTCAAAGTGTGCAAACCGTAATTTTGCAGCCTTTATGGCATTGAAAATGAACGTGTGCGACGATTTTTGTTATTGTGTGAAAAACAATGATGAACCCAATGCGGCACCATAGTCAGACCTGCAGATAATTGAGAAGCATATTAAACCATCCTCTATGAAAATCACGCATTACACTACCGAAGACGTGCATTACTTAGATGCTGAGTTGTTTGTAAAAACTATTTGTGAAATTCTCATAAAGTTACATTTGCACGCCATGTGAAATATATTTCAGGGGATTCACTGAGTGTTTTAATTATACTTTGACCAGCCACTAACCGAATTTGGTGCTCTATTAAGTGACTTACAGTGGAAATTAAGAGGAAGTAGTTCAACGATATAGCATACCCTGCAGCTATTAGCAATTAACGGTACGTAAAAGACGTAGTAGGAAAATTCAATTCAAAGATGGATGCAGTAAAGTAGATGTGTGCAGAAAATGAGCATTTTGTGTCATTATGTTTCTGTTACATGCAGTATCTGTAAATTCACGAGCTCGCAGTGCAGGAAGCATTTACTTTGAGTCGACTTAACGTCAATGCATTCTGTGATACATAACTAAAAAGCAACAGATCCAAGCTATATCTGTATCATGAAGATACAGCTGACAAAGGACCTAACGAAATATGTTCGTTTTTGGATGATTACATCAGGACAGTGATTAATAAATGTGTTTGTGAATAGCACGTGTTCTCTGACGTGTCCCCAGCATAAAACAAGAACAACTCAGTGGTTAAGCTAATGCTTTGAAATTCCGCCAGATTCAAAGGTGTGTTCCAGTGTTTTCCTCTGCGTGGTCGTGTAGGTTTGGCATGTCATCATAAACCTGCTTGCGTAAAATAGGTGATGGGAAAACAAGACATAATATACTCCTTGTAGGGGTATCTCGGAAACATGGTCACTTGGTCCAAAAATCTAAATTTTCAAGTATAGCTTGTTAACACATAAGGGATTTTGATTTAAAATAGCTCTTGGCCCAAATTTTATGAGCGATGCTGTTTGTCTGATGGCAGTTATTGGAGCTGTTTGGACCAGAACAGTACAATTTAATTCACAGTGCCCTCATTTATGAACGTCCATCACATTTTATAGGAGAAATTGGGTGTTAGTATCATATTGATGGTCTCAAAAAATTTCTTTGCGACTCTCGTTATAGGCACAACCAAAATTGCCCTCATAAATGGCACATAACAACATAGTTGCAATCAATGTCAAAAAGCTGAAAGACATAGGACAACTAATTCTGTATACTCCTGAAGGACACAAAGTCTTTTATCTGGAACTGGCTCAGTGGCCTCTGTGGACATTCCTGGAGATGATTCATAGAAAAATCTGTCTTTTACATAAAGCTTTGCATAGATTTTTGCCAATGTTCTTTTTAAAAGATAAACAACTGACGCGAAACTATCCTAGAAGTAATGTTGTATATTACATTTATATAATAAACTAATATTTTGTAACAGAAACAAACTATGGTATTAAAATGTTAGTATAAAATGTTTAACCTCCAATACCACATAAGTTCATAAATTAAAAGAAAATGATACATGCAACGTTGTACATTTACAGTTCATTATTTTATTGTTAAAATTTACCTAACAGATACAGCTCATTTTTAAATGAATGCACGCATCCTGCATCTCATCATACAGCTAGTATACAGATTCTTCTTCTTTTGTAAATCTAGCATTTTTGGACTAACGGTATTTTCGCAATTACTGATTCATACTTACTTTTCATTTAGGCAGCTGAGAACACAATGCTGTAAGCATAAAATCCAAGTATCTCAAATAATTTTGCACAATGAGAGTGGATGTTGTATTACCGAGTGATTAGACTGTGGTTACTGACACAGAAATAGTAACGCTTTTTTTTTTTTTTTTTTTTTTTTTACTTCCGAGTGGAACCAACAGTACACGTGAAGTGACGTGTGTGGTGGTGATTTCCGACCATTAAAAGAAAGACTGCTAACGGATCGCTAAAAATTGCTTTAAATGGGTAAAATTAAGAGAGATAATAAGTGAACTAGTCTCGCCATTTTTTTACTGTGAATAGAGAGCAGCTACTGGCTCATGTAACTATGTTATTATATTCTGCTTAAAATGTACACCTAAGACAGCGTTTAATAAAAGCGTAAATAAGCTACATCCTGAAATCGTGAGATATACAGCCAGTCCATTGCGCGAATAGTCTGCTGCTTTGCCTTGAGCTACGTCTAATCCCTGGTTCTTGATATTCTGAGCTGTGTATCTTGCTGAGTGTCTTATACTAAGTACACTGGTTTTGAGTTGCTGTTGAAAGTAAATACTCGCTAGTCATATGGTCTTTGCGGTTAGGGAACGCATTTACCTTAGTGGAAGTGCATCTGGACGGGAGAGGGGTTGTCCCTTTTGTCTATGGTATAGAAGATGCAGCGAAACTTAGCAGCTACCCAAAAAGCTGTTTCTTTCCAGAAACAGAGTACAAACTAATCGTTCAGTACATTTTGTGTGAGAATAGTATAGTTGTCTGTTATGAGGACATATCATAGCAGTAAGGAATAGTACAGGTGTCTGTAGACAATGTGGTCCAGGATGTACTGTTGAGTGTACATAGTAATGTTGGTACATTCTGAGGGTGTTAGGTGACAGAAAAACAGTTTTTCTGAAAATGATACAGAACATACGTGAAGGAGAGAGTAGATCTATTCACAGTGGAACGTTTGATATAATTAAATAAAAGAAAAGAATTTTGGTTTGATTATTTATTCTACTTCAAATCACTTTATGACAAATGAGACATAGTCGTGTACAGATAAGGCGTGACGAGGATGCAGCCTGATTGTACTTCATGCTGTGCCTCTGCTGTCTTCACTGCGCCTACCAACTGCGAGCTATTTGTAGCCTCCTCGAAAGGTTCCGGAGAATGCAGAACAAATAACGTTAAGTAAAAAAACAAGAGTTATTTGTTTATCTGATTAGACGAATGTTTTTGGGATTCTTGCCAGACAGCCTTTTCAACTGCGAGTACAGTTAAGCACTGTAGGGAGTTATTTTGTACTAAGTGGTATCCCAAGCGGACTGTGGCTTGTTTAAGTGTGGTTACGAGAATTTAACGATCGTGAAGTAAAGTTCGGATGTTTAAAGGAAACACTAGTCTTTTTTTAAAAATGGCAGAGCATTATCCACTCCCCTTAGCAGAAATTCTAGAGGGGATTAAAAAGTTTCGTAAGTAGACAGAGGAACATGGTAAGCAGTTCCATAAGAAGACAAAACAGAGTATTGAAAATTTGTCACAAGGCCAACAGCGTTTCAAGGAAAGAGCTACTTAGAGCAAAAGAGGACTTAAGCAGTTTTAAATAGTACGATAATCTTGAGTTTACAGATGTTAGTACAAAAATAGGAAATCTAGAGGATAATTTAAATGAAACAAAGAGGAACAGGAAACGTCTACAAGTCCCTCGCATCAGGATGTGACTGACCGGATTAGTAACAATCATATTAAAGTTAATTCTGAGATTAACAAGTTAAGTACTAGTGTATAAGAGTGAAAACTAAGGCACACAGATAGGTAGTAGAGAATCTAAAAAAGGCTAACCTTTTAGTATCTGAATTCAGTTTTAACCAGAATAAAATCAACAGTAAGCGAAAACCTGATGGTAGTAATAGGTGTTGTGTCTTCCACTCCATGTAGTATACAGATACTGTGCTGATAGTGGATCGAAGGAAATCTGAGAACGATCATTGGGAGTTTCACGCACCTTTATTAAAAGTAAGTCTCATGTGTAGTGAGTATGTTCGCGTAGTGGAACTAAAACTGGTAATTAGAGACAGTAGTAACCATTTTCCTACATTCGACCCTATTGATTGTGTGCATCTATTAATTTTTCTTGAACCGTTTACAGGTTTTCTTCCAGAGTCATGGGGTAATAATAAAAGTGTGATGCTAAATATAAATGTATTTTCAACTTTTCATCAATTCATTAAAGTCATTGAGTATGCACACAAACTAAGACTAGAGTAGTTTGGCCAACAGAAATACGACGAGAGCTGGGGAGGAAACCGCAGTTTTATGAACTACCGTTCAAATGAAGTAAACGAGTTGCATCTGGTCATAGAACTACCAGATGGTGTTAGAGAATGACTGATGAAGGAGAGAGGGACTCAGGTCCAACCCCTCTTCGAAATATTCAATCAGTTTCATTGTTTGAAGGGATGTAAACAGGAAACGGCACAGGGTGACTTAATTGGTTGTCTGTAAAGTACATATTTAAGTATGGTTGGTTTCATGGCCGGCCATTACCAGGTTATCCTCGCTGTGGAATTGCGGAATTACGTGACTTTTCTATTTAACAGGCGAAATTACCAGTTTAAAGTTCTACCATTTGGATTGAATTGTGTGTATCAGAGTTCATTCAATTATTAGACCTTTCCTTAGGAGATTAATTATTAAGTAAAGTATTTCTGTATGTTGATGATGTAGTGTCTAAAACATGGAAGAAACATACAGAAATGTTATTTAAAAGTTGAAGATCTTGGGGAATTTTTGGGAAACATTGTAAGTCAGGAGTCAAAATTACCTAACCCAAGGATATTGTTGTCAATTAAATGTTGTCCTTTCCCTAAAAGTAGGTAACAGCTGACGGCTTTTCTAGGTTTTACAGAAGTAATATTCCTCGTAATATAATGAATTGTGTTCACCATAAAATGTTGTTATAGATGACTACACCTTGTAGAGTGGATGGGAGTTGTCAACAAGAAGCTGATGCTTTCGTAGAGAACTTAGTGATCCTAAATTTTTAGGGCATCCAGGTATGACCAAAGAGTTTTGTGTGGTTGCTGATGAATAAGGATTTGGATTGGGTTGTCACGTAATCAAGAAAACGGTAACTGATGGAAAAACAGTGACATTAGAATTTACCAGTCGCATGTTAATCAGGTGTGAGTGGAATTACTCAGTTACTGAAAATGATACTTTAGCAGTAGCAACGTCAACAAAAAAGTTTAGGAATATGTCCTATGGGAGAAAGATTGGATTTCATACTGTACAAAGACCATTTATATTTTTTTGGAGAACGAAGCTTTTGCACAGTCGTTTGTGCGATGGTTTCTTTTTCATCAGGAGTATGAGTTGGAAATACGATATATTATAGGAAAGGACAATTGTTCGTCAGATGAACTATCTCGCCTGTCTGTGGAATGGAAAGCGAATGGAGCTGTGAACTGGGGAAGGAGTTCACTTTCCAAAGTTAGTCATTTAGAATATGAGCAAGTTTTAGAGACAGTGCAAAAAAATGTCTTAGTAGCGAACAAAAGAAGGATAAGTATCTTAGAAAATTCAAGAAAGGTTGAAAAGAAGGGAAACCAATGAAGGGGAAGTGGATTTTCTCTAATGATGATTTATTCGTTAGCAACTTACCACAACCTTTTAGAGGAAGAGTTGCAGTACCAACATAATTTGTAACAGAGTTTATGGGTATTTTGGTATAAACAAGTGTATAGCACCCTTACGTAAGTATTATTTTGCATGCAAAGGTTAAGAGTAGGATAGCTAGGAAGGAGTAGAGAACTTGTGAGGTGTGCCAGAAAACGAAGATTAAGAATCAGAAAGATACAATGCAGCCTGTTGCAGTAGTACCCAAGGGTTTGTGTGAGATATTTCAGCATTTGATATTCCAGGACTATTGTCAAGAGAGGTTGGTGGAGAGATTTTTGCTGTGCACGTATTTGAGGTTTAGTCCAAATTTGTGAAATTGTGCCAAGTGAAGGAGGCGACCAGTAATACGGTTATGCATATCCTGGAGAGTCGTATTTCCCCATCGTAGGGACACCATCGCGACTCTTGTCAGACATTTGTGTCTTATGAATTTCAAGAGTTCTTGAAACAGAAGAAAGTAAAAGAGTTGTTAATAGCCGAACGTCACCCAAATCGAATCCTTGAGCGAGCATTATCCGCTTAATTGGGAGGTCTGGACATAGTTGTTGTGCGAACAGGCATTTGACTTGGCCTAAATGTATTCGAGAATTTGAGAGGGTACTGAAAAGTAAATCTCCTGTTACTATTGTAGTGGCGCCTAGAGACTTAACAGAAAGCAAGATACAAATGTATCGTCTTTTTGACAAGATTAGGTATCCACCTGTAATAGCTAGTTTTCGATATAATGTAATTAAGCGTGTAGATGCCAATTTAAAGAAGAGTGCTGAAACCAGACAAAGCAGATTTGGAAGAGAAGGGAAAGTAAACCCTTACAGGATAGGATATTTTGTGCTATGAAGAGGGCATTATAAAACCAAGAAATTGAATAATAATACGAAAAGTGTTTCTAAAAGCTTGAATGACCATTTATTGTTAAAAGTATTCCTCATGCTACGGCAGTAGTGCTGAAAGAAGTTAATAATGATAAGGAAGTAGGGAAACGTAAAGTTCACCGTATTAAGAAGTGCTTGGTGGCTAATGTTGCTAAAAGTAATGGAGAACATAATTTTGTGGCAAAGACGGTGTAGAGAAGGACTTGTGCCTTACGTTGTGGTAAGAATGTACGTTTGAATGTGGGTGGAGTAGAAAGGTTATCAACAGAACTGAATTTATATTGCTAAATCAAGTAGCGAAGAACATAATTCTAACAGCGGTAAGATTCTTACGACATGATTAGAACATCTAACCTGTAGATGTATATATTAAGAAGTGGGAATAAACGAAAACTAAAGAAAGAAAAGAAGAAAAATAAAAAAAAAGCAGTCAGAATGCAGACAGCTTCAGGGTTATCAGAAGTATTAAGAAAGAGTGAAGTTTGTGGGAAATGTAAACTAGTGGTTATGGTAGAGTACAGCGTGTTGTTCGATATATTGTAAAATTATTGTAGTTAGAGGACTGGGAGTTTGGACGGGCCTCACGACACTTTTGGCAGGGCAGTTTTTGCTCGGGCGACAGGGAATTTCTTCATGTCGGTAACCGTAGTTGCTATGAGTCGCTGCTCAACCCCACTGCCAAGCAAATGCAAATTTTATAGTGTTGTACGAATGTAGTTCTGTTCCTTTAGTCGAGTAAATGGTTCTACGTCGTTTTGGATCGTAATAAGGGCTGCCTTCAAATCCGAGATCCCGAGGCGGAAATTAAAGCACAAGCAAAGGCAGAAGGTCTATGGTAGGCGCATGTATAGCTACAGCTGTTTGAGGTTCGTAATTTAAGAAAAGTCGTTAAAACGGTACCAAAGGCAATAATTGTAGCGCCAGAGACAGACATACAAAAGTGTTTGGTAACTAGCCTCTGGTGCTGTGAATTAATACTTCGAGGTTTAGAACGACATTGGTGAAGGTTCTATGCATGTAGTTATTCATGAATTTTTTCGGATGATAATATTGCGGTTCTTGACCGATGTAGCGTTTCGCGAAACGCAGTGTACGCTGGAGAGGTAACGTAGTGGGGAATGTGAACGTAAAAGTCCTTGGTTCCCAAGCTTAAACAACTGTATGAGGGCAGGTAGTCCGTTTATCCGTTCACTGGTTTACTGTTGACAGAAACTGGTTGATTACCAATTCGTTACTAAACTCAAGATTGTTAGCGGCTTAGATGAATGGTCTGGTGGGGAACAAAAGGTGATCTACGACTGTTTTATGGATGGAATAGTTGGAAGTTCTTATGTGGAAGCCATCGTGCTGAACAGAATTAAAAGAAGGTTTATTTTCTTGGAAGGGGGGATGGGGGGTGTCAGTAGTGTTCAGTTTTAGAAGACGAAAGAACGGTGACTGATGATACCTCGACTAAGAGGTGTTTAATTTTTTAAAATGGGATTCTGTATGGAGAAGTAAGAGAACACTCGTCACAATCCTTCGTCAATCAACGCGCAGTTTCCTCGCTTTAGATTAGTAAAGCGATGGCTATTTATTGAAAATAAAACAAACCCTTGTTGTAAACTAGTAATTTGGAAATTTTGATCCCTACATACTCACACCTTAACCCTAGAATGAACCCATTAAAGACTGGAACCTCACAATATGCGAATGTAGTAATATTGTGAAATGTTACTATGTAGCTAAGGAAGAAAGAGTTATTACAAAATATAGCTAAGATTCTTTCTATAACAACACAAAACAGAGGTTTTTTATTCTTCTCGAAATCAGGCAAATAACCTTCACCCACGACTAATTACACTCCTGGAAATTGCAATAAGAACACCGTGAATTCATTGTCCCAGGAAGGGGAAACTTTATTGACACATTCCTGAGGTCAGATACATCACATGATCACACTGACAGAACCACAGGCACATAGACACAGGCAACAGAGTATGCACAATGTCGGCACTAGTACAGTGTATATCCACCTTTCGCAGCAATGCAAGCTGCTATTCTCCCATGGAGACGATCGCAGAGATGCTGGATGTAGTCCTGTGGAACGGCTTGCCATGCCATTTGCACCTGGAGCCTCAGTTGGACCAGCGTTCGTGCTGGACGTGCAGACCGCGTGAGACGAGGCTTCATCCAGTCCCAAACATGCTCAATGGGGGACAGATCCGGAGATCTTGCTGGCCAGGGTAGTTGACTTACACCTTCTAGAGCACGTTGGTTGGAAAAGGATATATGCGGACGTGCATTGTCCTGTTGGAACAGAAAGTTCCCTTGCCGGTCTAGGAATGGTAAAACGATGGGTTCGATGACGGTTTGGATGTACTGTGCACTTTTCAGTGTCCCCTCGACGATCACCAGAGGTGTATGGCCAGCGTAGGAGATCGCTCCCCACACCATGATGCTGGGTGTTGGCCCTGTGTGCCTCGGTCATATGCAGTCCTGATTGTAGCGCTCACCTGCACGGCGCGAAACACGCATACGACCATCATTGGCACCAAGGCAGAAGCGACTCTCATCGCTGAAGACAACACGTCTCCATTCGTCCCTCCATTCACGCCTGTCGCGACACCACTGGAGGCGGGCTGCACGATGTTGGGACGTGAGCGGAAGACGGCCTAACGGTGTGCGGAACCGTAGCCCAGCTTCATGGAGACGGTTGCGAATGGTCCTCGCCGATACCCCAGGAGCAACAGTGTCCCTAATTTGGTGGGAAGTGGCGGTGCGGTCCCCTACAGCACTGCGTACGATCCTACGGTCTTGGCGTGCATCCGTGCGTCGCTGCGGTCCGGTCCCAGGTCGACGGGCACGTGCACCTTCCGCCGACCACTGGCGACAACATCGATGTACTGTGGAGACCACACGCCCCACGTGTTGAGCAATTCGGCGGAACGTCCACCCGGCCTCCCGCATGCCCACTATACGCCCTCGCTCAAAGTCTGTCAACTGCACATGCGGTTCACGTCCACGCTGTCGCGGCATGCTACCAGTGTTAAAGACTGCGATGGAGCTCCGTATGCCACGGCAAACTGGCTGACACTGACGGCGGCGGTGCACAAATGCTGCGCAGCTAGCGCCATTCGACGGCCAACACCGCGGTTCCTGGTGTGTCCGCTGTGCCGTGCGTGTGATCATTGCTTGTACAGCCCTCTCGCAGTGCCCGGAGCAAGTATGGTGGGTCTGACAATGTGTTCTTTTTTCCATTTCCAGGAGTGTATATTCGCAAATGACAGCAAGCTGATAGTTATTTCGTACTGTCGTTCGCAATAGAGTTCTAAAAGATTATTTTATCATAGAGTCACGACTACAGAGACACCAACTATCAATAATGAAAGTAGATGCCTTAGATATCATAAATAATCTGAAGTAATAACCACAAGAAAGTAGTATTAATATTTTTGAAAGAAAGGAACAACAGGAAATATACATTTTCAGTTATTTTAGATGTGTGAGGAGAAATACCGTAGCAGCAATCACTGAGCTTGTCACTGGTATTCTTGGAGACAAGGAACATCTCTGCTCTAAGATTGCGTATTTATTTCATTCGAAGAAATAAACTGAAGTTAAACACAGAAAAATATTAAAGATATTCTTGTGAGAGGAGGGGTAACCAACAACTTCAAGGTTATTATTTCTGCGTACGACTCATAAGGCAGCGAAAGTAGTTGTTCCATTTAATTATTAATAAAATTCGAGGTGTAGCAAACACTACTGTAGTGTGTTCACGAAAGCTCTGATTATCTGTCGAAATAAACTACGAGAATAATTAAGCGGAAAGTTACGATAACACATTAGTGGATGAAAAATATTTGTTTTTCAAAATGGCTCTGAGCACTATGGGACTCAACTGCTGTGGTCATTAGTCCCCTAGAACTTAGAACTACTTAAAGCTAACAAACCTAAGGACATCACACACATCCATGCCCGAGGCAGGATTCGAACCTGCGACCGTAGCAAAATATTTATTTTTCTGTAGTATACGACACCTGCTGGATACGGAGATCCAATTGCCCTTTTATGAGCGTATAAAGCAAATGTACTTTTGGTTTCAATACCTGAGGACACTGCAGCGCTATCAGCGCAAAACCCATGTATCTAAAATAATTTTAAACTATTAAAAGTGGTTGTTGAAGTATCCCCGAGTGATTAGATTCAGGCATTAACTGAGAAATAGTATTTCTCAATTTTTTTTTTTTTTTTTACTTCCGAGTGGAAAGAACACACACATGAAGTGAAGTGCGTATTGGAATGCTTCATAAAAGAAAGACGCCTACTGGCTCGTAGGACTACACTGTTGTGTTCTGTAAAACGTACTCTTGGGAGAGAGCTTAATAGAAGCATAGATAACCGACATCCTGAATCGATATATATATAGTCCACTACAGGAATATTCTGTCACTGTGTTTTGAGCTCGTGCTAATCCCTGTTTCCTGGTATTCCGCGTTGAGTGTGCTGCTGAGTGTGATAGACTACTGCGAAACTATTATCTGGGGCTAAAAGAAAAGCTATGGTAAGGCGCTCGTGCTCTACTAAATGAAAAAGCTTTGAGTGATCGTTAGGAATAAACACTCTATAATCACACGGCCACTGGTGTTCGGAAACGCATTTACTTTAGTGGACCAAAAGGGGGGTTGTTTCCTTTGCCTATGGTCTAACAGATTTACGGAGACCTAATAGCCATCTAACAGGGTATTTCTTTTTCGAAGCAGTTTCCAAAATGATCGATCAATAACGATAGTGAGAGGATAGTAATGTTGCCCACTATCACATCAAATCACCCAGGTAAGGGACAGAAGGAAGGGGTGGTTTTATCGACGCCTTTATGACACTCCCTGAGGCCATTTTGTGTCGATTCTCAGAATAGGGACGTCTGAAATATTTTCCCGGCCACACGCAAGGAAACCGCGTGATGGAAGTTTTGCTTGTCGTGGTTATGACGTCAATCGCAGACCCAACAATAGACGGGGTTAAATTTGGGTAAGAGGGGGTGTGGCACCCTCCCCATCGTGTGGAGCGTCCACGGTGGCACGGGGCAGAACTGTGGTGACTCTTTGGTGCCAACGTGACGTCATTAATTCAAGTGACAGCTCACTGGAACGTCTGAGCTGTGGCCTTCTTTCAGCGCTGGTCAACATTTTGCTGTTTCAAAATGGTTCAAATACCTCTAAGCCCTATGCGACTTAACATCTGAGATCATCAGTGCCCTAGACGTAGAACTACTTAAACCTAACTAACCTAAGGAAATCACACACATCCATGCCCGAAGCAGGATTCGAGCCTGCGACCGCAGGAGCAGCGCGTCTGCAGACTGAAGCACCTATAACCGCTCCGCCATAGCGGGTGACTGACAAACTTTCATTGCGGTAAAGTTTTACTAACGAATAATGGTTCTGCAATAAATCTGATGTTAGTCGAATATGCATTTATCGAAAAGAATTCAAATCATTGTCTTAACCCTCGCAATACCAAGGATAGATAGGAGCGGGGGCACTTTATGTCCACCATTTGGAAATATTATTATCTATTCATATACACTAAATTTTAAAATTTTGAAAAAAATGTTTAACGTTTTTAACGATTTATTCTTCCAGGTCCCATATTTTAATTCTTCATTTAAAGTTAACACAAAAATGTAAGCCGTAAGTGTAGAAGTGACTTCCCCGATGAGTGTTGTACTCAGTATTTCGAGTTTCAGGACTTCACTTACACATCAACATCTCTTTAACTAGTAAGTTGTCAGTAAAATTCAAATTTGCGTTTCTTAAATATCTTTTTCTTTGGACGTAAAGTACTCCGACGCCCCTTTGGTATTACACATACTCTAGGTGTGTTGTTATTGATAAGAGTATGCTAGGAGACAGTCTCAAGTTGCGGTCTCTACTTAAGTAACATTATGTCTTCAAAAACTATGCTGTTGATATAGGACAAAAATAAATAACGAATTTTATATTTTTTCATTGTGTTTTAGGATGGGCATTAAGTACACACCACGCCCACCCTTGATAATTCTCGCTATCAAAATGCATTGGTATTAATAAAGCTAAGTTTCTCAATACATGAGTATTGTCATTTGGTCTGTAGCCAGTTTAAAGCGAGCGTTGTGATCATGTATTTTTTTTTCTTTTATCACCAAAGATATGTTTGTACGTTGTTAGAAATGCAGAAGTGAGTTCATTGTGTTGATCAGGCAGAGAAAGCGGCAAAAGAGGTTTATTTAATCTATTGCAGAGTCATTCATAAATATTGTCAGAGAACCCAGATGTGATTACATGTTTTCGTTATCAGTTAGTATGAGAGGAGCATAGCAAGTTCATTGTCAAATCCTACCCTACACCATAGGTTTATATAGACAGGATTGAGACAGAAATAGAAAAGATAATACAGCAGCTTGTCATTGAACCTACTATAAGTTCTTACAATAATCCGTTGCCTGATGTCCCAAAGAAAAGAGTCAGACTTCTATCGTCCACTGACATGATATATGTTATTGGCAGATTGGGTTGCATCTGCCTCGTCCAAAATATACCTCATCTTTACGTAATGCCCTTCGTAATCGGTCTGACAAATTGCCGTCCGGACTTATTGTGAGTTCGGCTACGTTCATTGGAGGTTAGAAAGATTTAATGAAGAGTGCAACAACGTATCTTTATTATATCTTGAAAGCAGAAAAATACCTGGGAGTGCCACATTGATCTACAGCATTTAATTTAACCTCTACCACCTGACAAATCATCTTTAAGTTTGATAGCCTTCTTTCACTCATGTGTGCACTGTCATAGCACAGTTCAGTGAGTGATATTCGGTGCACAGCGCTCACTTGACACATCTATGTTTAGAAGTAATTATTCCAACCAAGCTTCTATGGTCTAAATTTTCTGTTTTAAATGGTTAATGTTACACTGTGGCGACAGGGATCTTGCTAAAACAGACTGAAATTGGACTGGTTGGAAACGCGTCATAATAACCGAAAAAATGTGCGGTCTGATCTGTCAGTTCTTGTTTGGCCAAATTGTTGTAAACGCTTTATGAACTTGAATACTTTAGCTACTTCATGTCTTTGCGCACATACGGCTAAAAATGCCCCGTGGAGTTGGGGTGTGTAGGTGCAAACTGAATTCAGTGGTGTGAAACAGGTTCTTCTTCACGCTCCTCTCTTAACATAAGTTGATTTGAGTAAAGATATTTCACTCTCTTTGAACTGGCCTTACTGCAGAGCTATTTGAACTTGATGATTTTATGTGTCATCTAAATATTGCTTTGCGAGATGAATGCTCACAATATGTGAATGTTACTATTCAATTATTGAGCTGGAAGATTGTGTCAGAAGGGGCTTAGTCAATTTCGTTGTTATCTGTTCTATTAAGTGGCCAAAGTATCCATACAGAACAGAGCATTATAATTTTTGATGAGTTAAATCAAGTGGGTCCTATAACTGATTTGATTTCAGTGTTACTAAAATTCTTGTAAAAAGATAACATTATTGCCAATGTTGCCTGGAGTTAGTCTCAAGGTTCTAATAATGAAAGTAAGGGCAGTCATAATCAGAATAGATTAGTTTTCTTTTATTTGTAGATTTTTTTTTCATGGTCACTTGCCAGTATTGGTAAGGCATGGGAATAGGATACTCCCTGGAAGGAAGTGAAATTGAAGTGGATAGATCACTTTACTACAGTGATTTGGCAATACTAGATTGCTGAAACTGACATTTTTTTATGATAAAGGATATCGGTGATTTACATGGGTTTGATTTTATACCATCTTTGTAATGTATGCTTCTTTCTAAAAATAGGGAACAGAATCTGTAAGCCAGAGCTTCTGGCAATCTTGTTAGAGAGGTAAAGCTGCTACCAGTATCTCATCATGGTCCGATGTTTCCTGTCATTCCTTCACAGCTAAAGAAGGTCTCTGTGGTCGATCTATTTGGTCCACTGCCAAGGAATACTAAGAATGTCTCATATCTCTTTATAGCGGTATAACTGAAGTAAAAGTATGTGTCATTGACACCACGTAAGGAATAGACTCGTATGTCTGCCAAATGAGTATTAGTTAAACATTTTATAAAGCAGTTTGACATGTTTAAAAGGCCATTTCGGACAGGCTTTTGTTTGTTTTTCTTAGAACAGTACAATATCAGTTAGACTGCCAGCGTGAGAGCACCTGGAGGTCCTGCTGGTAGTAAGTCGAGTACACTGTTTGATTGTTACACATTTTTACGAGCTTGAAACGGGTCTGACTTCAGTAATGGTAAGGAAGCGAGATGAGCTGTTGACCATTCGCTCACAGCTCCAGGCGTTGTTGGCTTCTGTCAGAGAGCTTGAGGTTGCTGCCAAGGGCCATCACTGTGAGGGGCCAGACACGGGGAATCGAGAGACATCGAGCATGTCCCACGTGTGCCCTGATCTGTCCACTGGTGTGGCTTCACAAGTACTGCCTGCACTGAGGTTGACCCTTCACACGTCGTCCAGTGAGAGATAATTTCAAAGTCTGGCAGGCAGCGAAAGACTTTCTGAGGGGCCGATCATAGGGCCTCCTCAGTTCGTTTGATGGACAGGTTTTGGGCTTTATCTGTGGCTGATAAAGTCTCTGAGCCGGATGCAGTCGTCAACCCTGTTCCAGAGGAAGCTTTTGGGCCTGCAAGATTTGGGCGTTCACAGAGGGTCGGTTTGCTGGTAGTTGGGAGCTCCAAAGTTAAGGAGATTCTCTTTGGTTTTGCCCATCTAGCGGAAATGGTAAACACTGCCAGCCTTGCTTGGAGATTAAGGTGGAGCTCACAACCTACTGCATCATCGATACAACCGACTGTGGTCCTTTGGTGTAGAGCCGAGTGGAGGGTCTGAATTAGAGGCTGAGGCGGTTCTGTGACCATATGGGATGGAGGTACCATGACTTTCGCCATAGGGGGTGGGTTTCCGGGTTCTGCTTAATAGGTCAGGAGTCCACTAAACGCAGGAAGCTGCTACATTTGAAGCGGGTGCTGTGTGAAAGGGACTGGGTGGTTTTTAGGAAAGAGGGTCCCATGAAACCACAGAATGGGCGTCCGTCTAAAAGGGAGCAGGCAAAACACAGTAAGGTAGTTGTAGAAAAGATTGGTATTGTAGATGTAAATTGTCATAGCTATGTTGGGAAAGAACCAGAGCTCCAAGCCCTGACAGAAAGCGCTGAAATAAGTTCAGCCAAATTTGTTTCAAACGACCTAACAGTGTTCAGAAAGGATAGATTAAATGCAGTTGGTGGAGGAGTAATTATTGATGTCAGAAGTAGTTTACCTTGTATCGAAACTGAAGTAGGTAGTTCCTGAGAAATAGTTTGGATAGACGTTATACTTGACAATCGGGCTAAACTATTAAGTGGATCGTTTTATTGACCCTCCCCCCCCCCCCTCCCCACTTGACACAGAAAATGGAGTTGCTGAATAGTTCAAAGAAGACTTGAGTCTCATTTCAAACAGGTACACCAGTCATACATTTCTAGATGGTGGTGACTTCAATCTACCCTCGACATGCTGGAAAAATTATACGTTTAAAGTCACCGGCAGGCATAAAACGTCATGCTACTCAACGATTTCTCAGGAAATTATTTTGAACAATTAATACATGAGCCCACTTGAAGTGTAAATGATTGCGAAATCATATTTGACATCTTAGCAACAAATAACCGTGGACAAATAATTAGTACTGTGACTAATAAAGGGATTAGCGACCACAAGGCAATTGCTCCTAGGCTAAGTACCGTAACACCTTTAACCATAAAAGAGAAACGCAAAGTACATCTATTTAAAAAAGCTGATAAAAGTTCTCTTAACCCTTTGTAAGAGACTGTCTCCCCTCCCGTTCTCATCATGCAAAGGGTAGAAAAGTTGTGGAATGGTATCAAAGAGATAGCATCGAAAGCAATTGAGAGATATATACCACATAAATTAACAACTGATGGATTTGATCCCCAATGGTACACAAAACGGGTGAGATCGCTATTGCAGAAGCAACGAAAATGGCATGCCAAATTTAAAAGAACGCGAAATCCCCAAGACTGGAAAAAATTTGTTGAAGTTCGAAAGACAGTGCGTACTTCAATGCGAGATGCTTATAATATTAGGCACAAAGAAACTCTGACTCGGAATCTGGTCAAGGCCCAAAGACATTCTAGTCATACATAAAGCACACCAGAGGCAAGACGCAATCAATATCTTCACTGCGCAATAACAACGGTGAAGTCACTGATGACAGTGCCACCAATGCAGAGTTAATAAACACGGTTTCTCGAAACTCCTTCACCAAAGAAGACGAAGTAAATATTCCTGAATGCCGACTAGGAACAACTACCAAGATGAGAAACACAGAAGTAGATATCCTCGGTGTAGCAAATAGCTAAAATCACTAAATAAATGCAAGGCCTCCGGTCCAAATTGTATACCAGTCAGGTTCCTCTCAGAGTATGCTGATAAAATAGCTCCATATTTAGAAATTATATACAACCACTCGCTCACAAAAGATCCGCACCTAAAGACAGGAAAATTCCTCTAGTCACACCAATACCCAAAAAGGAAAATAGGAGTAATCCGCTGAATTACATGCCCATATCATTTACGTCGATTTGCAGTAGGGTTTTGGAACATATACAGTGTTTGACCATTCTGAATTATCTCGAATAAAACGATTTATTGGAACATAGTCATCACTGATGCAGAAAATATCATTCTTGTGAAACACAATTAGCTCTTTATACCCATGAAGTAATGAGTGCTATCGACAGGGGATTACTGAACAGCTATGCGATATCTGGCCAACCATCATTTCCGTAGAGCAGTACGAAAACAGTTGTTCACTATCCTAACTATGCGCTCTGGATATATCACTAACTTCTATGACCTTTAACTGGGATTTGGAACATAGTTACCAACTTCTTGCTTACTTGTAGTGGTAGCCCATTAACTTATAGAGAACAAGAACTGTTAGCAAATATGGTAATATCCAGGGAAAAATATCAACGTCTGATCGATGTATCGATAGCGGAACGAATACCTTCGAGTTACTCTGTTTGTACCACGGTCCAAACTAAGCTGATACACAGCACAGTAGCTGATGGGAATGACTATACGTGTGAAATGCCATTACGGCAGCTCCAGTCATCCGCCATCCTAACGGCAGCCGATTTATGCCAACAGTAGTGAGGCACACGAAAACATAGTACACTCTTCTTTAAACAGATGGTGCATAGTCGCAGAGTTATTTCCATGGGCTGTAGAAGACCGTCTAGATGGTCTGCCCCTCCCATTTGTGGCCAGATCTCAGATCACGTGAAATCACTACATGATATTCAGTAAACAAATAGCGTGATGCACGATCGGCAGTTATTAAAATAACTGCTAGTATCAGAGGAGTGGGTATGACAATAGCTGTTACTTCCCAGTAGCCGGTTATTTCTATTAGTTAATGTTTTTTGTCGCTTCTGTATGTGAGTGACACAGTTGAATGGTGGTGCTGTTGTACCTATGTAAAATTTATTAACAAGTTGTCCTATCTACGTCACAAATATGTCAGGGAAATGAATGTGTTAGCTACACAGAAAACAACAATGAAGCTGTGTGCCACATTTAGTAGTAAAATTCTAAATGAAATGCTTGACTATGTAGTCATGTCTGGTATGGAAAACTTGCTGAGCATAGGATTTTGAGTGAAAGTTTTAAGCTTATTTATCCACGTATATATGGAGGTCTTCCTTGACTGAATTAGCTGCAGATCTCTCTTGTTAACTTTCCCTGCCTTCACAAAAATATGTTCATAATTTTTACCCAGTGTGTGTCCAATCTACCCACTTACTACTATCGCATCAATCACACATGCTTTTCTTAGAACAGACGAAACGAAAGATACAAAAATCAGGTGAACCAGGAAGGCAAGAGAAGATTTGGGAAAGGTTACTTTTCCAATGTACACAAGTTTGCAGTAATAAAAGCAACATAGGACAACTAATGCTGTATATTCCTGAAGGGCACAAAACCTTTTATCTGGAATTGACTCAGAGGCCTCTGTGTACATTCCTGGACATGATTCGTAGAAAAATCTGTTGTTTACAACAAGCTTTGCGTAGATTTTTTTCAATGACTTTTTTAAAAAAATAAACGATTGGTGTGAAGCTATCCTAGAAGTAATATTGTATTAGCTTATATTTGATACTGTAGTGGAACAGTATACTGAGTCTGGTCTTGAGGACTGTGAAGAATGACACAAGGTGGGGAGGTGAGGATGCTGATGCTCTAGAAGAGACGAGGGGCTGGCGCCCAGCCAGCTGGTGGCGGCTTTTGTCAGGGTCACGCAGCTGGTGCAGGCAGACCACCATTGCCGGTGAGTCAGAGGCATTCCTGTGCACTATTGGAGCCCTCAAGACAAGGGATGGCGGTCATCGCTGAAACAACTGGTTTTCAGTTACACCAAATCTTTTTGTGTGCAGTTTAGCCTGAGTATGAAAACCGCTCAAAATAACAGGCTTCTGAAATAATCGATCTTCAGTTTTTTTGTTATTGTTACTGCCAGGAATAAATGTAGACGTCAAACACAGGTCGAAAATTTCTAATAGAGGTGAAGGACTAGCCAATCATGATCGATATTGGGGTTGAGGCTGCCACATATATTGGTCGCATTGCCACCGGCAAAGATTGTGAAGGTGAGGCGGACATTCACAGCGACAGCAAAAGCGAAAGTAAGAAAGCATCTTCACTTTTGGATGATGTCAATTTTTCAACCTGAAGCTATCACCAAATTAAGGGCATGTACATCATTGCTACAGCACTTCGTGAAGCATTTCCTTTCCACAGGTGGTGTCATACTACACGTACACACAGGCCATCTAATAGGCCCTGCCACATGGCAACTTGTGCGTTATTTTCTCTGCAATGCTGCAACTATTTTGTCCACGAAAGCTCTGATTATCTATGGAAATAGACTACAGGAATAATTAAGGTTAACGTTACGTTAACACATTGGTGGATGAAAACATATTTAATTTTCTGTAACATACGACACCCACTGAATAGGAAGATCCTATTGCCCTGTTATGAGCGTATAAAACTAATGTACTTTTGCTTTCACCACCTGAGGAGACTGCAGCGCTGTCAGCATTTACCTACAATAATTTAAAACTATTAAAAGTGGCTGTTGAAGTATCCTTTTGTGATTAAACTGTAGTATTACTGAGAAATAGTAATTCTCTATTTTATTTTCTTTCGAGTGGAAAGATTAGCATACTTGAAGTGAAGTGCGTATTGGAATGGTACGCAAAAGAAAGACAGAGCTTAATATTAGCATAAATAACCTACATCCTGAATCGTGATATATATAGAAAGTACACTGCAGGAATATTCTGTCACTGTGTCTTGAACTCGTGCTAATCCCTGTTTCGTGGTATTCCGCGCTGTCTGTGCTATTGAGTGTGATAGAATACTGCGAAACAATTATCTGGGGCTAAAAGAATAGCTAAGGTAATACGCTCGTCCTATACTGAATAAAAGAGCTTTGAGTGATTGTCAGGAGTAAATACTCTATAATCATACGGCCAGTGGTGTTCGGAAACACATTTACCTTAGTGGCCAGTCCGTCTGGACCAAAAGGTGGGTTGTCTCCTTTGCCTACGGTCTAACAGATTCGCCGAGACCTAATAGCCATCTAGCAGGGTATTTCTTTTCCAAAGCAGTTTACAAAATGATCCGTCAATAACTGCAGTGAGAAGATAGTAATGTTGCCCACTATCACATCAAATCACCCTGATAAGGCACAGAACGAAGAGGTGGTTTCATCGACGCCTTTATGATACACCCTGAGGCAATTTTGTGTCGATTCTCAGCGTAGAGACGTCTGAAATATTTTCCCGGCCACCCGTTAGGAAACCACGTGATTGCAGCTCTGGGTGTCGCGATTCTGACGCCCATCGCTGACGCATCAATAGACGGGGTGAAATTTGGGTGAGATGGGGTGTGTCACCCTCACCATCGTGTGGCGCGTCCACGGTGTCACTGGGCAAAACTGTGGTGACTCTTTGATGCCAACGTGGCGTCATTAATTCAAGTGATAGCTCACTGGAACGTCTGAGCAGCGGCCTTCTTTCAGCTTGTGTCAACACTTTGCTGTTCCAGAATGGTGCAATTACATCTAAGCACTATGGGATATAACATCTGAGGTCATGAGTGCCCTAGACTTAGAACTTCTTAAATCTAACTAACCTATGGATATCACACACATCCATGCCCGAGGCAGAATTCGAAACTGCGACCGCAGCAGCAGCACTGCTCCGGTCTGAAGCACCTATAACCGCTCGGCCACCCCAGCTGATTGATAAACTTCTATTGCGGTAAAGTTATATTGACGAATAATGGTTCTGCAATAAATCTGATATTAGTCGAATGTGCATTGAGCGGAAAGAACTGAAATCATTGTCATAACGCTCGCAACACCAAGGATAGGTAGGGGCGAGGGCACTTTATACCCACCATTTGGAAATATTGTTATCTAGTCATTTACACAAAATTTTAAAATTTTGAAAAAAGTTTACTGTTTTTACGAATTATTCTTCCAGGTCCCATGTTTTAAATTTTCAGTTAAAGCTAACACAAAAATTTAAGCCTTAAGTGTAGTAATTACTTCCCTGATGAGAGTCGTATTCAGTATTTCCTGGTTCAGGACTTCACCTGCACATCAACATCCCTTTACCTTGTAAGTTGTCAGTAAAATTCAAATTTCCATTTCTTAAATTTTTTTCCTTTGGACGTAAAGTACTCCGACGTCCGGTTGGTATTACACATTATTCTAGATGTGTTGTTGTTGGTAAGAGTATGCTAAGAGACATTCTCAGGTTGCGGTTTCTACTTACACATCATTATGTCTTCAAAAACTATGTTGTATATAAAAGAGAAAAATAAATAACGAATTTTACATGGATGGGCATTAAGTACGCCCCACGCCCCACCCTTGATAATGCGCTGTATGTAAATGCATTGGCATTGATAAAGCTAAGTTTCTCCATAAATAAGTATTGTCATTTGGTCGTTAGTCAGTTGATAGTGTTAGAAATGCAGGAGTGAGTTCGTTGTGTTGAACTGGCAGAGAAAGCGTCGAAAGAGATTTATTTAATCTACTGCAGGGTCAGTCATAAATATTTTCAGAGTACCCAGATGTGAGTACATGTTTTCCTTATCAGTTTGTATGAGAGGAGCATAGCAAGTTCATTGCTAAATCGTACCCTACGCCATAGGTTTATATAGACAGGATAGAGGCAGAAATAGAAAAGATATTACAGCAGCTTGTCATTGAACCTACTGTTAGTTCTTACAATAATCCGTTATTAGAAAGAGTCAGGGTTCTATTGTCCGCTGACATGAGATATGTTATTGGCAGATTGGGTTGCATCTGCCATGCCTGCAAATATACGTCATCTTTACGTAATGGCTCTCGTCATCAATCTGACAAATTGCCGTTCGGACTTATTGTGAGTTCGGCTAAGTCCATTAGAGGATAGAAATATTTAAGAAAGAGTTAACAACGTATCTTTATTACATCTTGAAAGCAGAAAAACACCTGGGGCGGGCACATTGATCGACAGCATTTATTGTAATCTCTGCCCACTGACAATATTTTGCACATCAGAGCATTTAAGCTATAAAAAGTAATATAAAACTGAACCATGAGATAATATATAGTCTCCATTTTGGAGTAAGGAAGAAGTAATAGAATTAACATCAAGAGATCCTACGGAGTAAAATATATGGGCATGGAACAGTTCTGCGTGGGATAAGCGAGAATATCAGTAAGAGTCAAAGCGATGATGCAGGCGAGAGACATGAAAAAGAGAATCATCAGACAGATCGTTGGCCATAGGTGCCTTGATGAAGAAATGGATATTGAAGATTAATTCTTGTAGGCACACCAGATGTAATGATGTGCTGAGCAAGAAGCCAGGGTGTTCATTGAGTAAGGTTTCCGCAGACTCAACCAAGTTAGCTTTTACCAGATGCGTACAGACGCTGTAAAGTGATTTTTAGCAGTCGTAGGGGCAGATGCTGCCATTTGAGAATGATTCTGTATGGATGTATGTGAGTCAAGCACGCTGAAGTTTTGTTTATTTTGTGATGACTTACTGTACCTGCAAGAATTGTTGATGCCACAGAAAACTGAACGAAGAGGATATCCATGTAATATAGAATTCAAACATTGGAGAAAATAAACGAGGACATCCATATTAAAAGAAGTTGTGTTCACAAATGTTGAGTCTGCCCCTGAATATGGAGACAGACAAATAACAGTGTGATGAGGTACAAAGGGTACAACAAACATATAAAGAGCGATATGCAAAATACACAGGTAATCTAAAGATGTAAGAATTGAAATGAACTGATATGGATAAGTTTTGTATGTGCTGAGAGTCAAATTATGCTTCTGATCTTTTTGGTGACTGATGTCCAATCTGAAGGAATGCCACAATGAGTAAAGAAAGGAACTTAAAGGGTGGAAGGACGCATGACGAATTTTAGAGTCGAGATGATAAATGAAAAGAACGACGACCACAACGAACCAAATTGGGGGTAAAATTATAAGCATTTCCGTCGCCACAGTTGTTTTGAGGTTAAGTAATTTATGGCAAATGTGGGAATTAGGGAGAGGGCTTTAAATCATTGGTAGGTCTTTGGAATGGTATAATATGGATCGCATCCAGAAAGTAACTTTCGGGATGCTTCCTTTAAAATATCCTTTTTTACACGGGAAAATTGCGCATGCGCAAGAGATGTATGTCGTGACAATCAAATGCTGGCCAGACTGGTTGCGCCTGGTGCCAGTACTGAAGACGTGGATTTCTCACTTGATCCCGGGAACCAAGCAGCAGTCAACGCATTGGTATCACCGTTGATCAAATTTGTTATTTTCGTTGTTTCTGCAACTGTGCCCCACCTGTTTTGAGTAACATGGGAGGCATCAGCTCCATCATTTGTGTATTTAGTATAAATGAATCAACTGCTGTCGATGCTATTTCTTTGAATTCAAGCCATATGTGGTCTACACATACATGGGCATATGGAAGAAGCAGAGATTGTCTTTGAGGAAGGCGTCAAGCGAACTTTTATCTGCTTTTTTCAATCGATGTATGTTTCATTTATTTTGGAGGATTTGGGAATTAGAATATTCAGTCTCTCCAAGGCAATCCCGAGCTCACAAGTACCTGTATCCTGTGGATGCTCATTGTTAGTTGATTTGTTACTAAGAGGTCAAATGTGTTTTCACAACCGTTTACTATTCGAGTGGGCTCATGAACTAATTCCTCGAAATATCTTTCAGCGAATGAGTTTAGCACAATTTCTGAAGATTTTTTTATGCGGACCTCCGGATTTAAACATGTATTTTTCCAACATATCGAGGGTAAACTGAAGTCACCGTCAATTATAATTGTATGGGTCGAGTACATATTTGAAATTAGACTCAAGTTTTCTTTGAACCTTACTGCAATTGCATAATCTGAGTTGGGATGTCGGTGAAAGGATCCAATTCTTATTTTATTCTGGTTGCCAAGGATGACCTCTACATTTACTAACTCACGGGAGCTATTTACTTCAATTGCCCTGCAAGATAAACTGCTTCCAACAGCAACAACCACGCCTCCGCCAACCGTGTTTAGCCTATACTTTTTGAACACCGTTACGTTCTTCGCAAAAATTTCGGATGGACTTACCTCCGGTTTTAGCCAGCTGTCAGTGCCTACAACGATTTGAGCACCGGTGCTCCTAATATTGCTTGGAGCTCTGGTACTTTTCCAATACCGCTACGTAATTTACAATAGTTAATCCGATGGTACCTTGATCTACATTCTTCCTGTGTTCAGCCTGCACCCTTTGATACTGAAGCCCCTTTTCTGTTTCTCTGAGAGCCCATAAACTGAAAATCAGCGCAATTCACACCACACAGCCCCAGCTACCTGTGTAATTGCCTCCTGCATGTAATGGGAACGTGCCCAATTTAGTGGAACCCGGGCAACGGAGACTTACACTACTTTTGGAAATTGTATGAATAATATTATGTAGAAGAGCAGAATATTAATAGAAAACAGAATATATATTATGTGAGGTTGTTTTGTTGAACTTCAATTAAATTATTAATTAACTTAATTTCATTAGTAATAATCTTGAGGTGACAGTAACAGTTAAACATCTACATCTACATAAATGCTCCGCAACCCATCATACGGTACGTGGCGGAGGGTACCTCGTACAACAACTAGGATCTTCTCTCCCTGTTCCACTCCCAAACAGAAAGAGGGAAAAATGACTGCCTATGTACATCTGTATGGGCCCTAATCTCTCTTATCTTTCCGCGAAATATAAGTTGGCGGTAGTAAAACTGTACTGAAATCAGCCTGAAATGCTGGTTCTCTAAATTTCCTCAGTTGCGTTTCACGAAAAGAACGTCTCCTTTCCTCCAGAGACTCCCACCCTAGTACCTGAAGCTTTTCCGTAAAACTCGCGTGATGATCAAACCTACCAGTAACAAATCACATGAAGGTGATTAAATCTGCAAGTATTTTATAAGCACCAAATGTAAGAATTTGGATATAATTAGATCTTTATGTAACTTGCGGAAAAGAAAGAGCAGTAATCTGAATATGTTGAATATCAGTATAACATGATGTGAAAGTTAAGTAATGACTGAATATGATGAGAGTAGTTATTAAAATACTATAAGAAAGGATTGTGTATTTGTATGTATTTGTGCCTCTGTAACCTCATTGTAAACTTGTTCTGAGGCCGCAAATTACACGAGGGCTTGAGATCTGAAAATAAAAATGCAAATGGAAAATGGTACGTTTAAATGTATGGGCTCTGAACCTTGGGCAGGCATGAGACACACACAAAACTAAACTGGATCAACAGGCCGTGTCTCTAGTTTGTGTCTGCAGTTACTGTACATCAGTTGGAGTCGCTACCAGAAGAGAGACCCATGAGCCAAAAGATTAAGCTGACTACAATACGCTGGTCACTGTCCGCCGGCCTCAAAAAGCCACCGGGAGAGCCCTGATCTGCTGTTGTTGCCACAGGGAGTCTTGCCGCTTTGTCACCGCACAAATCAGCTAACGGCAGCGACGGCATTTACAGATGCAATGTCTACAAAGTCAGAAAACACTTAAAGTAGCCTGTTGACATATTACTGAATGTTTTACAGACCATGGGAGACTATATTTCATGTTGCACAGAAAATACAACTCTAATGTCACATGAATGAACTCAAACTGTTACTGTGCAAGATCAGGATTCTGAACACTTTCTTTGCATGAACACTGTTAGTAGCCCATAACGTCAAATCCTATTGGACAGCATCCTTCACTATTAAATGACACAACTTAATTCAACGTCAAAAGACAATACTCAAATCATTCAGTACCTGCAACAAATAATTTCAATGCACTCAGGTGTGTTCTGGTCAAACAGTTGAATTTATCTAACCATATCTAGGTCACCTACGCTTTGAATAAAAGAGTTTCGATTAGTATATGTGTATGTGCAACACAGTAAGGAGAAACACAATGCTGTGGATGATCAAGTATCGCAAAAAGATTGCCTTATGTCGAACGGAGCTCCATCTGCTACTTTAAAATGAACACTTCCAACGAAAAATGATTATCTACCCTAACTGCGTCCTCTTCTACCTACGCAAGTGATATTCTGCTTCTCGTGACGCATTAAATTTTTCTATGATGTGATGATTTTTCAGGAATGGTAATGTTTGTACTGATTTGTTAGTTGTATTGTACTTTTAATTGGATAGTTGTATTTCCTGGAGAAATGAATTGTGAATGGGTGTCATATAGAATGATGGTTTGACTGTCAGTGTGAATGAACAGTAGTTTTAGTGAAGTACTGCTCGATATTGTTTACAAATACCGTGTACATCCACTTCATTTTGTTAAGTGTCTTATGGAGACTTATTTTTGCAGTTTTATGCACTTTGTACCCCCAGTTTCATCTCGTGATGAGTATATTTTTCTTATGTCTTATTGTGAAGTATTCATGTTTGTCATGGTACTGGATGTTATAAGTTTTGTGAGAGTGGAAATGGAGTAAATATTAAATTGTCTGAAGAGTAAATGGAAATTAATTATTCTTTAAAATGATGGAATGAGTGTATGCTACAAACGATCAGTATGTATGAATAGAAAATATGATTTCTTGTAAGATAAGTAAGAATTAGTTGCAGAGGAAATTCTTAAGATACATAAATGAGTATAATCTAGGACAATAATGCAAAGTACGAATTCAGTACACCATCAAAATTAATGGTTGCATATCGTCAACTGTTTCAACTGTGCACATAATTCCAATGTCACACAGCACCAAAATGTGTTTGACGCACTGGTGCTTCACCAAGTTTTGGGCACAACTGCATTGGCACAAATTTAGAACCGGTAGCAGGACGTCCACGCACTTCATGTATGAACACCGATAACATTTCCCATACAGTGAACTCCTGGGGAAAACATTTTATGACCTAAGAGTGGAGTGAGAGTGATTCCTGTTAGTGGAAGATACCATCGTTGTGCTGAAAATATAGAAAAGTAGCAGTTTTTCCAGAAAATCTTCAAAGTTACACATAAGCTCCTCAAGACCACTGAGGTATTGTGACAGCACTGAACATTTTGTCTCATCACACAGTAAATATTTATGCAACACAAAATGCATCAGTAATGGCTAATGTGAATAAACTGTAAGTTAGAGACACAGGACGGTGAAGGCAAGAGTACCTCATTGGTCCCAGAGAGGAAGAGAGAGAGAGAGAGAGAGAGAGAGAGAGACAGAGAGAGAGAGAGACAGAGAGACAGAGAGAAAGAGAGATACGTGACTTTTCTATACAGAATGGTAGAACGAGGGTGCAAGTTACTGGTTGACCACCTACAGGAAGGAGACTAGTATCTTGTAGGGAGCACTTCTATCAGTCACCGCTCAGAAGATCCAGCGTCAAGTCAAACATTATTTAATAACTGATGCAAAACCTGCTAGTGCGAGATTTCCTTTTGATCAACAATCGATCAGAAATCAATGAATCATCAGGAGTCTCTGCCTTCCGTGTTCATAACTGCTGTTAGCCTATCATGCTATCTTGACTGATGACTATGGGAATTTGCATATTTTGGGCACATCATTACCTAGGCGCTAACGAAATTCATTGACTCCATCAATAATTGATCCTGCAGCAATCTCATCAGGTCCTGGAGCAGTGTCTCTAGCTGCAGACAAACCTTTTTCCAGTTCCCACATGGAGAATGGATCATTGTAGTCTTTCTCATTGTGCAAGAAGGAACTGAACTTCCTGTCTGCAGTCTGATGGAACACATAAAAAGCAGGAGCTTCTGTGGATGATGTAGTGGCAGTAAGGAAGTGTTCTGCTGAAATCTGAGCCATGTCATCTGGCGTGGGCATTCAGAGCTCATTACTTGACAAGGCGGTACGGTGATGTGTACTACTACTCTTGCCCGAAATCCATCTTATTGATTTCCAAACTTGCGCAGTATAAGTGGACCGATTAATGAAAGTCGTTAATTTCCTCCAGGAAGCCCTCTTCCATTCTTTTATCACTTGCCTCGCATGTACTCTCACAGATCCGCTGCACGTAGATTTACTGTAGTTGGACAATGTCTGAAATTCCGCAGAGCTGTTCGTATGGCCCTGATTGCCATTCGACAGTCGTCATTCCAACAAGGTACAGGCCATCATCTGAGGTGGTTAGCAGAGTTGTAAATGGACTCTGCTGCAGCCTGTTGCATCTCACAAGCGATATTGGCCACCGTCTTCTGTTCCTAGCCCTTTTGTTCAGAAATAGCCTGTCGATTGTACTGCAAGCCATTTGCCCTTGGTATCACCCATCTGCATGGTCCCCTGTCAGCCACCATCCTAGTCGTGCAGATGGAGCCACACTGGGAAGTGGTCACTAGAATGTGAATCTGTACCCACTTCCCTCTGAAATGAGCCTGCAATAGCTGGGGAACAAAAACGGAGGTCAGTGGATGAAAAAGACCCTGTAGCTACAGAAAAGTGTGTCATCTGACTTGCGTTCAGAAGGCAGATAATCTCAGAATGGACGAGTCGCTCAATCATCCGACCCCTGTAGCAAGTGGTAGTCGAGCCCCACAGTACATTGTGTGCACTGGACTCCCCCACAAGATGGAATGGCCATGGGTGTGCCCAAAGAGTTCTGCCAGTGCGAATGCATTCAAAGCTTCATTAGTGGTAAGGTACAAAGAACACACTGTGATATAAAAGGGGGTGAGAACTTTCACAGCAGTTGCCTGTATGGTTGAGGTAAGAGGGACAGAAGAGAAGTGTCATCTGGTATCAATGGAAACAGCCACTCCACATTTAGCAGTCTCCAGTGTGAAGGTGACTTTAAGATGCATTTCTTGTAAGCAGATGGGCAACAGTTTCTCTTGGACCTGGTTCTGTAATTCTTCCAAATGTGAGAGATATCCATTCAAATTCCATTGCAACACTCAAGTCCGTGGGAAACCAGTGTTTAGGGGTGGTTGTTCTTCCCTTTCTCCCTCAGAGTCGGTTATTTACTGCAGAGGCCAGGGAGAGTGTTAGCCGATTCCCTGATCTCTGGTTCTTCTGACTGGAAGTCCATATCCTGAAGAACATAGTCCCATCAGAGAGGGAGAGACCTCGACGATCAGAAGGTTTAACTACCGCTTTCTTCGACTTGGTACTACGTTTTGAAAGACGTTTTCATTTACTGATGGGAGGAGGTGGTTGCCTGGGTTGCTTAGACAGTTTAGTTGGCTTGTGATGTTGGCTAGTGGTATGTGGCATATGTGGTACGCCCATTGTTGATAGCTTCCGAACGACTTCAGTTTCAAGTGGAGCTTTGCCCCGACAGTGTACACTGACAAGTGCATGTGTTCGTACTTGAATCTGTGGTCTGAGTTTGTGTGGAGGCATCACACGTAAGGGCTGATGCAAAAGAAATAGCAAAAACTGGGGATTGCACAGCTTTGAATTTTCCTTTCCTCGTTGCAACCTCACACTTCCTCCACCACACTGGGTAATCCCCAGGGGAGTTAACACATTTCGAAGTGTACAAGAATTGCTTGATTCCTGAGCTGAGCCGCCACAATTGCCACACGTAGCCCTCCAATTACATCCCATAGTGGTATGTCCAAACCTTGACATTTGTAGCATCATATTGGTTTAGAAACAAACTGGCGAACCCTAAGACAGATATAGCCTGCAAGGATATGTTCAGGTAATGCCGTAGTACTAAACAGTAGACTGAATGTTCGCGATTTTTCCAATTTGCCACAGTTCTGCACTTCCGTAACGTCAGTATTTTTCCATTCTTCACGTAACTCTGCGGGGTTCACCTCTATTAGATCGGAGTACATAACCACGCCCTTACTAAAGTTTATAGTATTATGCAACTCAGACTCTATTGGATAGCCACCTAAGGCCTTACATCCCAGGAGCTTGTATATTTTGGTTGAATTAGCAGGTTCAACTAGAAGTGTTCCATTACAATGTTGTTTGGCACTCTTTGGAGACCCTGCAAAATCTTCCAGTGCCTTGTGAACATGGAAACGGTTCCCTGGGTTTGCTTGATTACAAAGACAGTGTTATGACACACTACTGCCCTGTTACTATGATTCCGAGACTTTTCGGGAGGACCAACGAACCGCGCTCTGTGTGATATGTGGGTGTAGGTACTGCCTGATGGTACATCCATTCTGTCAGTAGCAGTAGCTTGATGAGACCGTTCCAGAGGGAGTCCACGAGATGTTAGGGAAATACCCATCAACCCAGGCAGAACCTCCGGATTCGCTGTCGTTCACAGACAGGAAGTCTTGTGAAGTACTTTTGAACAAGTTTTCCGAAAATATGTCGAGCATCTAGTTCGAGAGTCCATACGTAATAGGAATGTTTCAAATCCTGTAGCTATGAACAAACTTGACCTTATCGACTGTGTCAGTATAGAGACAGGAATCTGTGATTAAAATAACATAGCAACGATGGTTGTCAATGTATACAAATCAATCACACGAAGACTAGGAGAATATTTTTGATAGAAAGAGCAGATAAGTAGTCGTTAGCAACATGGATTTAACAAAAAACGTAAACATTTTTCTAAGAAAATCATTACTGCCATAGTTATTAATGTAAACATCTAAAATTTTGTAAGTGTAAACAAAGAGCTGTACTTTAATGGAAAAATATAAAAGACGCTGGGTTAATTTTTGTTACTGTCTTTTATACAAAAAGCCATAAGTCAAATTCCAATCATGCAATGAATTTGAAAATGTTATTGTACTGTGCTAAGACATTTATAAGACCACATCATTACAAACACAAACTTATGGTGCAAATTGTATTATTCATGATTATGAATTTGCACATCCAAAATAAAGTTTTTATATACAGAATCCTATAAAAAAAATTTCATTCCAACGAGACAGAAATATGTTTAGAACACATCCTGAAAATTTCATAACATTGGCATATATACTTTTTGAGAGAAGGCTTCTGATAGTACAAAAAACGTAAAACCGAGAAAATGAGCTTCAGAGATTTCCTTCCCACGCGTCTACATATAATAAGCTTTCCTCAATTTTAACATCCTCTTTACTGACACTCCTCATTTTCCAGGTTTCTCTTCTGACCCCTTTTAGTGTGCCTGGCCTGTGTTTACAGGCGTGACCTGCCAGCTGCTCTCATCTATGATATAAAATACTTTTGTTGTAAACACCTCTGCATCTATAACAGATCCCTTCAGCACGTATATTCTACTATTATTACATAAACCTCCATCATTGACACTCGTTTTGGGTAGTTCAAGATCACAGAATGTCCTTTTTTTGTATCTAATCCAAATTAAAGTACTGAGTCTTTCATGTGCCTTCTGTGTCGTTCCATTAAGAGACTTCCACGCTAAACGTTGTATTTGCAAGAAACCTGAATGTGGGCTTAGTTGCATTTACAACTAGTTCTGGTAATGATTTTTATCGTGAATAGGTCACATTTCATCTGATATACTTACATGTCAACTTTCAGACACAGATTATGCATTGGTGTTTGGTCAGTGAATATTCTGCGGGAAAAAAATGCCCACACAGCACATCTCATTACCTCTAAATTCTTTGTGTTTTTCCTGATTGCTACTGCCCACATAGCACGTTTCATTGCCTCAAATTGTTTGTGTTTTCCTGATAACTCTCCAGTAAAATAGCTGAAGAGAAAAAATTTCTTTCAGAGTAAACCTTCGTTATGCGGCTAGTGGTTTTCCATCCGCAGTCACTTCAAAACGTAAATAAAACACATACATGAAACATATCAGCCAAAGATATAGATGTCAGTCAAAGGAATCGAAAGAAAGTAGCCTTTATACTCTCAAAAACTTTGTAGAAGCAAGCAGTTTCCCAAATGTCGGAAATGGTGGTAGTGTCTGTCAGTGCAGAGTTAAACAGTTTAATGTTTTACAGGAATTTCTAATCCTGCAATCACTATAAAATTCACACTTTGCATAGATCAATCTCTGTAGATGAGGAAAACAATGTTTTTGAAAAATGGATTTTTGGACCCAAATCTATTACATCTCCCCTTGAACAATTTATGGACATAATTTATTTCCGGTATGATATGCGTCAGTTTAAATTAAATAATAAGAAACGGCGACCCAAGGAGCAGCTCACGAGGGTGGGGTGTGGAGGGCTGAGTGAGGTAAACATACAAGGCCAGCAGCGTTCACAGTCGCACACACACACACACACAGTCCCTTATTGACTACACTAAATAACGTTTCCATCAGAATTTATTGTCAAGTCAAGAGTTACGCCCTTAGGGCATTCAGTTTTGAACAGTTACATTTATCAGAATCATTAAATGATCAACAAGCATTCATATTTCAACTAACTACTGAGCTGAAATACGCAAGGCAGTCCTATTCCTCTAGAATGATGTCAATAATCACAAACGAACAGTTGTACAATCACAAATTCAGAACTTTAATCAAACTCATACTGGAGTAATCTTGCACTCTAAATAGCTTTATTAGTAATGGTCATGAGTAGTTATTAAGACTTAAAATGACTGAAAATTAGAAATTAACTTCAGTTATAATACCTGATAGCGACAGCAATAAATACTTGTAACCAAATGGGCCCTCCCATGAAATTCTGGTCAGGTGAATACAGGGTTATAAATACAAAATTAAATAGGGGTAATGCAGGAGTAGATTTCACAATGAATAAAAAAACATGAAATGGAATAAGCTGCTATGAACAGCATAGTGAATGCATTAATGTAGCCAAAATAGACACAGAGCCCACACCCACCAGAATAGTACAAGTTTATATGCCAACTAGCTCTGCAGATGATGAAGAGATTGAAGAAATGTGTGATGAGATAAAAAAAAAATTATTCAGATAGTGAAGGGAGTCGAAAATTTACTAGTCATGGGGGACTGGAAGAGAAGGAAAACTGTAGATGAATATGGACTGGGGGAAAGGAGTGAAAGAGGAATCCATCTCGTGCAGTTCTGCACAGAGCATAACTTCATCATTGCTAACACTTCGCTTCACAATCATGAAAGAATGCTTCATATGTGGAAGAGACCTAGAGATACAGGAAGATTCCACATTGATTATATAATAGTAGGACATTTCGGAACGCTATTTTAAATTGTAAGGCATACACAGGAGCAGAAGTAGACTCTGTCCATAATTTATTGATTATGAACTGCAGATTAAAACTGGAATAACTTCGAAAAGTCATGAATGTAGGGATATAGATAGGATCAAGCTGAAAGAAATAGAGGATATAGAGTTTAGAGAAAAAGAGAACAACGTGTACGAATATCAAGCTCTCAGATGGAAAACCAGTCCTAAGGAAAGCAGAGGAAGCAGAAAGGTGGAGGGAGTATACAGAGGGTCTATTCAAGGGAGATGTACTTGAGGCTAATTTTACGAAAATGGAAGATGACAGAGATGAAGATGAGATGAGAGACATGATACTGCGTGAATAATATGAAAAATCACTGAAATCCTTAGACTTCAAGAAGAATATAATAATTCTAGTTCCTTAGAAAGCAGATGCTGACATTGTGAAAGTAAGTCACGGTTGTAAATACTAACACGAATCTTTACAGAAGAATGGAAAAACTGGTAGAAGCCGACCTTGAGGAAGATCAGGTTGGATTCAAGAGAAAGGTAGGAACATGCGAGTGAAAACAGACCCTATGGCTTATCTCAGAAGAAGGTTAAGGAAAGGCAACCCTACGTTTATAGCATTTGTAGACTTAGAGAAAGCTTTTGACAAAGTTGACAGGAACACTCTTTCAAATTGTATAGGTGGCAGGGGTAAAATGCAGGGAGAGATAGTCTATTTAGTGTTTGTATAGAAAGTAGATGGGAGGTAGAGTTGAGGGCCATAGAAGGGAAGCAATGGTCGGGAAGGGAATGAGACAGGTTCTTAGCCTATCACCATTGTTATCAATCTGTATATGGAGCAAGCAGTAAAGGAAAGAAAAAAAAATTTGGAGTAGGAATGAAAATACAGATATAAAAACTTTGAGGTTTGCAGATAACATTGTGATTCTGCCAGACAAAGCAAAGGACTTGGAAGAGAAGTTGAACGGAATGGACTGTATCTTGAAAGAAGGATATATGATGAACATCAACAAGAGCAAAACGAGGATAATGGGATGTAGTCGAATTAAATCAAGTGATACTGAGGGTATTAGATTAGAAAATGAGACACTTGAAGTAGTAAATGAGTTTTGATGTTTGGGAAGCAAAATAATTCAAGAAGATCGAAGTACGGAAGATACAAAATATTGCATTGCCGGAACAGACTCCGTCTTGTTTTCGTGACTCACACCGATAGCAGCGCAGTAAGTGGCCAGTAAGCAACACTCTGAAGACGACACCGGATGAGTGAGGATACTAACGTTTATACTGATCTGCAGCTCTGTTATTACAATAGAGCGTCTTTTTAGTGCAGTGGTTTCGGGGACCATTAGCCCCTGACAGCAATCACGTATCTGCTAGTACCCATCAGCATTAGCAACTGACAAAATATTAGAATGAAACAAAATTTCCTTTGACAGTTTTATTTTTAAAACGATAAAAAGCAAACAACATTTAGATTTTGTAGGTATTCCATTAAGCCACAAAGTACTGAGTCAATGAGATAACTGCTAGAACATTTTGAACAGATTGGTGGAGTAGCTGCCAGAGCGTCACGATTGCTGCCAAGAGTCCTTCTCAGAGAAGAGAGCTAACTACTCGCATTGATGGTAGTCACTTGTTACAAGATATGGTTTCTCTGCACCAGTCCTCCCCCTAGCACCATATGGCTTCACCCACATACTGCACCCCCATTTCAAATCAGCTATATATAGTTTGTAAATCGCTTCATTGCTGGACTCTTTACTTGGGAAATGAAAGCGGTTAGCAGAATTGAAGCTGACAGTGTTTAGTAATAATAATAATAATGATGATAATAAAGTTTTGAAGCAGATGTAACTAGGTTTTTCAAAATTAATCGTGCGTTAGAGAGACGAGTAAAGTTTAAGAATAGGCAAATCGTTTGACTACTTCCAATTCTTTAAGTGTCAAGGAAGGTATTTATTATAATAACAACAGGCAACATCAGAAATATGGGCTTCACATGCTCGAAATACACGTTTATATTCCCTTGCTTTTAGCGGAGTAAGCTGCAAATGTGTCGGTACATGACAGTATATCTTCACAAATAATTTGTAGCTTATGTTATTGAATTAACTTAATTTGGCTGGTTTCAAATGAGTTTTACGATAATTCATGTCTTTAGGTAATTTACTATTGCAAGGTATGTACAATTAGAAAATAATCAAAAACCAGCATTATCCTCAAGACGCACCTGACTGTCTGCTTTCTCACCGCTTGGAGCGCTAGTGTCGCTGCAGCCATCAAATGTTAGCAACTTTCTCAAATGAGTGTCTCGTGGCTGCATTTAATAGACTGTGACGTGTATCAAGACGTAGAGGAATTATGGGCAAAGCTTAAACTGATTGTAAATCGCGCCATTGCAAGTACCTGCCGAGTGGATTAAGGGCAGAAAACGCGACACGGTTTAATTCTAAAATTGTCGATAAAACAGAGGCTGTAGCACACTTGCTTCAAAACAGAACGCACAGATGATGATAGATAGTAAAATTTGCATCTGTAAGAAGACCGATGCGCGAAACATACAACTACCACCATTACCTTGCGAAAGATATTCCCGATAACCCGAGAAAATTCTAGCCCCACGTAAAATCTCTCGACGGGGCTAAGACCCATTCACTTTGTGACTAGTCCAGTGTGGCAATGTTGCCACGTATGTCAATGAAAGGAAAGCCGAAGTTTTAAACCTAGTTGCGAAAACACAAAATAATTTTATTTAAAAAAGCGGATAAAGTGTCACTAGAAGCCTTCCTTAGAGACAATCTCCATCCCTTCCGAACTGACTATGCAAATGTAGAAGAGATGTGGCTCAAATTCAAAGATATAGTAGCAACAGCAATTGAGACATTGATACCTCAGAAACTGGTAAGAGATGGAACTGATCCCCCATGGTACACAAAACAGGTCCGAACGCTGTTGCAGAGGCAACGGAAATTGCATGCGAAGTACAGAAGAACGCGAAATCCTGAGGATTGGCTAAAATTTATAGACGCGCGAAATCTGGCACGGACTTCAATGCGAGATGCTTTTAATAGGTTCCAGAACGAAACATTGTCTGAAAAATTGGTAGAAAATCCGAAGAAATTCTGGTCGTATGTAAAGTACACAAGCGGCAAGACGCAGTCAACACCTTCGCTGCGCAGTGCTGATGGCACTGTTCCCGCCGACTGTGCCGCTAAAGCGGAGTTACTGAACGCAGTTTTCCGAAATTCCTTCACCAGGGAAGACGAATGGAATATTCCAGAATTTGAAACAAGGACAGCTGCTAAAATGAGTTTCTTAGAAGTAGATACCTAAGGAGTTGCGAAGCAACACAAATCGCTTGATACGGGCAAGTCTTCAGGTCCAGATTGTATACCGATTAGGTTCCTTTCAGATTACGGTGATACAATAGCTCCCTACTTAGCAATCATTTACAACCTCTCCCTCACCGATAGATCTGTACCTACAGACTGGAAAATTGCGCAGGTAGCACCAGTGTTTAAGAAGGGTAGTAGGAGTAATGCATCGAACTACAGACCTATATCATTGACTTCTTTTTGCAGTAGGGTTTTGGAGCATATACTGCATTCAAACATAATGAATCACCTCGAAGGGAACGATCTATTGATAGGAAATCAGCATGGCTTCAGGAAACATCGTTCTTGTGCAACGCAGCTAGCTCTTTATTCGCACGAAGTAATGGCCGCTATCGACAGGGGATCTCAAGTTGATTCCGTAATTCTAGATTTCCGGAAAGCTTTTGACACCGTTCTACATCTACATCTACATCCGTACTCCGCAAGCCACCTGACGGTGTGTGGCGGAGGGTACCCTGAGTACCTCTATCGGTTATTCCTTCTATTCCAGTCTCGTATTGTACGTGGAAAGAAGGACTGTCGGTATGCTTCTGTGTGGGCTCTAATCTCTCTGATTTTATCCTCATGGTCTCTTCGCGAGATATACGTAGGAGGGAGCAATATACTGCTTGACTCTTCGGTGAAGGTATGTTCTCGAAACTTCAACAAAAGCCCGTACCGAGCTACTGAGCGTCTCTCCTGCAGAGTCTTCCACTGGAGTTTATCTATCATCTCCGTAACGCTTTCGCAATTACTAAATGATCCTCTAACGAAGCGCGCTGCTCTCCGTTGGATCTTCTCTATCTCTTCTATCAACCCTACCTGGTGCGGATCCCACACTGCTGAGCAGTATTCAAGCACTGGGAGAACAAGCGTACTGTAACCTACTTCCTTTGTTGTCGTATTGCATTTCCTTAGGATTCTTCCAATGAATCTCAGTCTGGCATCTGCTTTACCGACGATCAACTTTATATGATCATTCCATTTTAAATCACTCCTAATGCGTACTCCCAGATAATTTATGGAATTAACTGCTTCCAGTTGCTGACCTGCTATTTTGTAGCTAAATGATAAGGGACCTATCTTTCTATGTATTCGCATCACATTACACTTCGCTACATTGAGATTCAATTGCCATTCCGTGCACCATGCGTCAATTCGCTGCAGATCCTCCTGCATTTCAGTACAATTTTCCATTGTTGCAACCTCTCGATACACCACAGCATCATCTGCAAAAAGCCTCAGTGAACTTCCGATGTCATCCACCAGGTCATTTATGTATATTGTGAATAGCAACGGTCCTATGACACTCCCCTGCGGCACACCTGAAATCACTCTTACTTCGGAAGACTTCTCTCCATTGAGAATGACGTGCTGCGTTCTGTTATCTAGGAACTCATCAATCCAATCACACAATTGATCTGATAGTCCGTATGCTCTTACTTTGTTCATTAAACGACTATGGGGAACTGTGTCAAACGCCTTGCGGAAGTCAAGAAACACGGCATCTACCTGTGAACCCGTGTCTAAGGCCCTCTGAGTCTCGTGGACGAATAGCGCGAGCTGGGTTTCACACGGTCGTCTTTTTCGAAACCCATGCTGATTCCTACAGAGTAGATTTCTAGTCTCCAGAAAAGACATTATACTCGAACATAATACGTGTTCCAAAATTCTACAACTGATCGACGTTAGAGATATAGGTCTATAGTTCTGCACATCTGTTCGACGTCCCTTCTTGAGAACGGGGATGACCTGTGCCCTTTTCCAATCCTTTGGAACGCTTCGCTCTTCTAGAGACCTACGGTACACCGCTGCAAGAAGGGGGCAAGTTCCTTCGCGTACTCTGTGTAAAATCGAACTGGTATCCCATCAGGACCAGCGGCCTTTCCTCTTTTGAGCGATTTTAATTGTTTCTCTATCCCTCTGTCGTCTACTTCGATATCTACCATTTTGTCAACTGTGCGACAATCTAGAGAAGGAAGCACAGTGCAGTCTTCCTCTGTGAAACAGCTTTGGAAGAAGACATTTAGTAATTCGGCCTTTAGTCTGTCATCCTCTGTTTCAGTACCATTTTGGTCACAGAGTGTCTGGACATTTTGTTTTGATCCACCTACCTCACAAGCGACTTCTAATCAAGCTTCAGGCCTATGGTGTATCGTCTCAGTTGTGTGTCTGGATTCGTGATTTCCTGTCAGGAAGGTCGCAGTTCGTAGTAATAGACGACAACTCATCGAGTAAAACTGAAGAGGTATCAGATGTTCCCCAGGGAAGCGTCCTGGGACCTCTGCTGTTCCTGATCTATATAAATGACCTGGGTGACAATCTGAGCAGTTCTCTTAGGTTGTTCGCAGATGATGCTGTAATTTACCGTCTAGTAAGGTCATCCGAAGACCAGTATCAGTTGCAAAGCGATTTTAGAAAAGATTGCTGTATGGTGTGGCAGGTGGCAGTTGACGCTAAATAACGAACAGTGTGAGGTGATCCACATGAGTTGCAAAAGAAATCCGTTGGAATTCAAGCACTCGATAAATAGTACAATTGTCAAGGCTGTCAATTCAACTAAGTACCTGGGTGTTAAAATTACGAACAACTTCAATTGGAAAGAGCACATAGATAACATTGTGGGGAAGGCGAGCCAAAGGTTGCGTTTCATTGGCAGAACACTTAGAAGATGCAACAAGTCCACTAAAGAGACAGCTTACACTACACTCGTTCATCCTCTGTTAGAATATTGCTGCGCGGTGTGGGATCCTTACCAGGTGGGATTGACGGAGGACATCGAAAGGGTGCAAAAAAGGGCAGCTCGTTTTGTATTATCACGCAATAGGGGGGAGAGTGTGGAAGATATGGCACGCGAGTTGTGATGGAAGTCATTAAAGCAAAGACGTTTTTCGTCGTCGCGAGATCTATTTACGAAATTTCAGTCACCAACCTTCTCTTCCGAATGCGATAGGTAGGAATGATCATTAAAATAAAATAAGAGATATCAGAGCTCGAATAGAAAGGTTTAAGTGTTCGTTTTTCCCGCGCGCTGTTCGGGAGTGGAATAGTAGAGAGATAGTATGATTATGGTTCGATGAACGCTCTGCGAAGCACATAAATATGAATTGCAGAGTAATCATGTAGATGTAGATGTATATGTACCTATTAAGAAATCATTCACCCAGGAGGATCGCACAAAGATATCGTCGTCTGACCGTCACACAAGTTCCCGTATAGAAGACAGATTAATTGGATTCACTGTTGTACAGAAGCAACTGGAAGAGTAAAAACAAAGAAGTCACAAGGTCTGAAAGGAGTCGCAGTTCGATTTTACACAGAGTTCCTGCGGCATTTGCCACTTACTTAACATGCATTTATCTCGAATTTCTCACCCAGCGCAAAGTCCCAAGCCACTGGAAACAAACGGAGATGACTCCTTTACATAAGAAGGGTGAAAGGACGGACCCATAAAATTACAGATCAATATCCTTACTATCCGTTTGCTGCAGGAGTCTTGAACATATTCTCAGTCGAATATAATATCATTACTTGAAACAGAGCGTCTTCTGTTCATAAATGCCGGCCGCGGTGGTCTTGCGGTTCTAGGCGCTGCAGTCCGGAACCGCGGGACTGCTACGGTCGCAGGTCCGAATCCTGCCACGGGCATGGATGTGTGTGATGTCCTTAGGATCGAAATATGTTTGTTGGGACGATTTTAGGAGAGAGTGGTTCATTTGTAAAGGGGACCACGTACAGAACACTAGTACTACCCATTCTTCAATACTGCTCAAGTGTTTGGAATTTGCAACAGGTCGGATTAGAGGAAGACATCGAAGCATTTTCGAGGCGGGCTGCTAGATTTATTACTGGTAGGTTTGATTCACTGAAGTGCTTCTTGAACTCAAATGGGAACGTGTATGAGAAAATTTAGGGAAACGGATTTTCTAACTGACTGCACACCGATTCTACTGTCACCAACGAACATTTCCCATAAGGCTTATAAAGACAAGATGAAGGAGGGCTTGTACACATGCATACGAGAGAGTGCTATTATCCGTCGCACTATTTGTAAGCTGCATGGGAAAAAAATGGCAAGTAGAGGTGTACAAGGTACCCTCAGCCACTCACGATATCGTGACTTGTTGAGTATTTACTGCATGTACATGTTCGAAGTAGGCCTAACAGAGACCCAGGGCTGTAAGTGCAAATATTACTGTGCAATTAGACCCAAACCTCAACATCCAAAGTAAAAGCTTCCCTCCAAGTCCTTGTTCTGTACATTCCACATATTGCTTGGTAAAACATAACACCGTTTTAAGCGTCTGGTTTGGGGTGAAGGTGGGGTGCAGATGTTGTTAAATTAGTAGTTTTTTCAGTTTTTATTAAATACTACGAAAACTTTACAGTGTAGCAGGCAAAGTACAATATACAAAAATAATCTACATTAAATTGCGAACAAAAATGGTTCAGTGGATAATTTACCTAAAGTAAACTGTTCCAGAAGGTGTAAAAGTATATGTTTCGTATGTTGTAGAATTTTGTAATAAACATGAAATTATCATTAAGGAAACTATGCGTTTATACAGGATTGTGTCTGTAAAAGCAAATTATCATTTTAGTGGTCGGTGGTATGTTAGTGAAAAGCCCTTGAAGGAACGACAACCTCACCACCTTCTCAAGGGGCGCTACTTTTTAAGGGAAAAGAGGCTTCCACAGGCCTAGGCCATATAAACCTGTGGTACGGAGAAACCCACTCTGGACTTTCTCTGGACAATGTCCCATTAAGAATGAATACCTTTTCAAAATAAATGATTTTGAATTATAAAAATATTATCTGTATAACAATTATGGTACATAATTATATAATTTTGATTCCAATTATTTTTAAAACTGCAGCTTTTGGAGGCTTTTCATCAGAAAAAAGACGTATTTGACTGTATATTGCATCTTACTTTATTTAAATTTTTGAAGTTCATAAACTGAGTTCAGCAGTAATATTGAATAAAAATCTAGAATGTTAAATGCGACCTTAAAGTAATGTAAAGTATTTCATCAGTATTCAGTCCTCATCTAGATCTTCTTGTATGATATCCGCGTCCCTGTTAACACATCCTAGATCTGAAAAATTACCGCATATGCTTGAGCTGTTTAGACCCCTCTTTCTGCACTCGCATTTACGGAAGCATACGACCTTGCAAGCACACACTACGAGGGATAGTATTTCCCAGGGAGCTGCAGAACGTACTGTTATAATCGGTCTGAGGTGTTCGCCAGACTTATTAAACCCGCACTAAAGTGGATTCTTCTTCTCAGTCAGCCACTGCTGCAACTAATGGTTGGCTCTAAATGAATGCTGCCTGGAAGCTGCTGAAGTAGGGGGATCTGCAGCAAACGTGAACAATTAATGTATAGGCTGCATGCAGTAGGCTGCAAGTAACGTTGGTAGGTAAACCAATCTAGACCTTTGGTGTTCCTGGCACAGAATATCGCAAGAGGGAAATGCTTTTCAGTGTCAGAAACTGCACTGGTTTTAATTTGTGGTCGTTGAACACTAAAAGTTTCGTCTGAAGAGCGTTGTTGGCTGCACTTTCCTATATGGTGTAATTTTCACCTTCTTGTAGATCGCTGATATAGTGTCACATCCTGTGAAGGCATACATTGGTAAGAGTACACCTTTCATATCCCCAATGTCTCGCAGAATGTCAGAAAAGTGTACACTTCTTCCTGCTGATTGCCTTTCTTTGGTACCACCATTTTCAATTTCTTCTGTGATTGTGCGTGGACAGTCAACAAGTCAGTGTCATCACCATTTAAACAAGCTTCAGCTCCTTTCTGCGCTTCATCAATCGCTGTTAAAACTATTAATAAGTCATCATCATCCGATGTTTGAACTGCGAACCACCTATTTGCAAGTGCACTATAAGGAGAGAAAGAAACTTTCTGGCTGTATCCTTTTTTATGTGCCTATTGTAGTTTTTCCACCCCCATGAACAATGGACCTTGCCGTTGGTGGGGAGGCTTGCGTGCCTCAGCGATACAGATGGCCATACCGTAGGTGCAACCACAACGGAGGGGTATCTGTTGAGAGGCCAGACAAACGTGTGGTTCCTGAAGAGGGGCAGCAGCCTTTTCAGTAGTTGCAGGGGCAACAGTCTGGATGATTGACTGATCTTGCCTTGCAACATTAACCAAAACGGCCTTGCTGTGCTGGTACTGCGAACGGCTGAAAGCAAGGGGAAGCTACAGCCGTAATTTTTCCCGAGGACATGCAGCTTTACTGTATGATTAAATGATGATGGCATCCTCTTGGGTAATATATTCTGGAGGTAAAATAGTCCCCCATTCGGATCTCCGGGCGGGGACTACTCAGGAGGATGTCGTTACCAGGAGAAAGAAAACTGGCGTTCTACGGATCTGAGCATGGAATGTCAGATCCCTTAATCGGGCAGGTAGGTTAGAAAATTTAAAAAGGGAAATGGATAGGTTAATGTTAGATATCGTGGGAATTAGTGAAGTTCGGTGGCAGGAGGAACAAGACTTCTGGTCAGGTGAACACAGGGTTATAAACACAAAATCAAATAGGGGTAATGCAGGAGTAGGTTTAATAATGAATAGGAAAATAGGAATGCGGGTAAGCTACTACAAACAGCATAGTGAACGCATTATTGTGGCCAAGATAGATACGAAGCCCACACCTACTACAGTAGTACAAGTTTATATGCCAACTAGCTCTGCAGATGACGAAGAAATTGAAGAAATGTACGATGAAATAAAAGAAATTATTCAGATAGTGAAGGGAGACGAAATGTTAATAGTAATGGGTGACTGGAATTCGAGTGTAAAAAAAGGGAGAGAAGGAAACATAGTAGGTGAATATGGATTGGGGCTAAGAAATGAAAGAGGAAGCCGCCTAGTAGAATTTTGCACAGAGCACAACTTAATCATAGCTAACACTTGGTTTAAGAATCATGAAAGAAGGTTGTATACGTGGAAGAACCCTGGAGATACTGACAGGTTTCAGATAGATTATATAATGGTAAGAAAGAGTTTTAGGAACCAGGTTTTAAATTGTAAGACATTTCCAGGGGCAGATGTGGACTCTGACCACAATCTATTGGTTATGACCTGTAGATTAAAACTGAAGAAACTGCAAAAATCTGGGAAATTAAGGAGATGGGACCTGGATAAACTGAAAGAACCAGAGGTTGTACATAGTTTCAGGGAGAGCATAAGGGAACAATTGACAGGAATAGGGGAAAGAAATACAGTAGAAGAAGAATGGGTAGCTCTGAGGGATGTAGTAGTGAAGGCAGCAGAGGATAAAGTAGGTACAAAGACGAGGGCTGCTAGAAATCCTTGGGTAACAGAGGAAATATTGAATTTAATTGATGAAAGGAGAAAATATAAAAATGCAGTAAATGAAGCAGGCAAAAGGGAATACAAACGTCTCAAAAACGAGATCGACAGAAAGTGCAAAACGGCTAAGCAGGGATGGCTAGAGGACAAATGTAAGGATGTAGAAGCTTATCTCACTAGGGGTAAGATAGATACTGCCTACAGGAAAATTAAAGAGACCTTTGGAGAGAAGAGAACCACGTGTTTGAATATCAAGAGCTCAGATGGCAGCCCAGTTCTAAGCAAAGAAGGGAAGGCAGAATAGTGGAAGGAGTATATAGAAGGTTTATACAAGGGCGAGGTACTTGAGGACAATATTATGGAAATGGAAGAGGATGTAGATGAAGACGAAATGGGAGATACGATACTGCGTGAAGAGTTTGACAGAGCACTGAAAGACCTGAGTCGAAACAAGGCCTCCGGAGTAGACAACATTCCATTAGAACTACTGACGGCCTTGGGACAATCAGTCCTGTCAAAACTCTACCAGCTGGTGAGCAAGATGTATGAGACAGGCGAAATACCCTCAGACTTCAAGAAGAATATAATAATTCCAATCCCAAAGAAAGCAGGTGCAGACAGATGTGAAAATTACAAAAACTATCAGTTTAATAAGCCACAGCTGCAAAATACTAACACGAATTCTTTACAGACGAATGGAAAAACTGGTAGATGCAGACCTCGGGGAGGATCAGTTTGGATTCCGTCGAAATGTTGGAACACGGTAGGCAATACTGACCTTACGACTTATCTTAGAAGAAAGATTAAGAAAAGGCAAACCTACGTTTCTAGCATTTGTAGACTTAGAGAAAGCTTTTGACAATGTTGACTGGAATACTCTTTTTCAAATTCTAAAGGTGGCTGGGGTAAAATACAGGGAGCGAAAGGCTATTTATAATTTGTACAGAAACCAGATGGCCGTCATAAAAGTCGAGGGGCATGAAAGGGAAGCAGTGGTTGGGAAAGGAGTGAGACAGGGTTGTAGCCTCTCCCCGGTGTTCTTCAATCTGTATATTGAGCAAGCAGTAAAGGAAACAAAAGAAAAATTTGGAGTAGGTATTAAAATTCATGGAGACGAAGTAAAAACTTTGAGGTTCGCCGATGACATTGTAATTCTGTCAGAGACGGCAAAGGACTTGGAAGAGCAGTTGAACGGAATGGACAGTGTCTTGAAAGGAGGATATAAGATGAACATTAACAAAAGCAAAACGAGGATAATGGAATGTAGTCAAATGAAATCGGGTGATGGTGAGGGAATTAGATTAGGAAATGAGACACTTAAAGTAGTAAAGGAGTTTTGCTATTTAGGAAGTAAAATAACTGATTATGGTCGAAGTAGAGAGGATATAAAATGTAGACTGGCAATGGCAAGGAAAGCGTTTCTGAAGAAGAGAAATTTGTTAACATCGAATATAGATTTATGTATCAGGAAGTCGTTTCTGAAAGTATTTGTTTGGAGTGTAGCCATGTGTGGAAGTGAAACATGGACGATAACTAGTTTGGACAAGAAGAGAATAGAAGCTTTCGAAATGTGGTGCTACAGAAGAATACTGAAGATAAGGTGGATAGATCACGTAACTAATGAGGAGGTATTGAATAGGATTGGGGAGAAGAGAAGTTTGTGGCACAACTTGACTAGAAGAAGGGATCGGTTGGTAGGACATGTTTTGAGGCATCAAGGGATCACAAATTTAGCATTGGAGGGCAGCGTGGAGGGTAAAAATCGTAGAGGGAGACCGAGAGATGAGTACACTAAGCAGATTCAGAAGGATGTAGGTTGCAGTAGGTACTGGGAGATGAAGCAGCTTGCACAGGATAGAGTAGCATGGAGAGCTGCATCAAACCTGTCTCAGGACTGAAGACAAAAACAACAACAATTGTAGTTTTCAATTTCAAAATGTAGTATTACGTGGTTATTGAGCTATATGTTGTGTAAAGTAGGCGAATCGCCTGGTTAGATGTGAGAGGGGGCCTAACGGTCCCCAGACTGCTAGATGAAATTAATGAGTGAATAAATAAATAAATTAGTAATTAAAAATATTCATTGTTTACAAGGGATATAATCCTCCCAGTTACACAGTTGTACCATACGGTCTTAACTTGGCTCCAATACTATCTGACATTTCTTATAGGCACTTTACGTCATTTGATAGGGTACACGAAATTTTGCAGATCCTAAGATTAATCGCGTCCTGCTCCAAGCTTTTCTGCTGAATTATCCAACCTAGGTATCTAAATTTTTTCACGCGATTAATCTTCCCTCTATTTAAAATCATCTATTGTGGTCCATCGCTGACATTTGTAATTTATTTTATCTTCTCAAAGGAGGCCTGTAATCCTACTTGCTCAGCTATCTCTTTTAGATGATGAATCTTCATGAATGGTGAATTAATGTTGTTGGAAAAATGGCTAGATCATCAGCTGTGTTTGGGTCGTAGTCTGAATCATTATTCATCCCCATCCTCTTAGCTCATTGTTTTCCTCCATTCTCGAATGATCTTTTCCAAGATACAGTTAAAAGGGAGCGGGGAAACTTCATCGAGTTGTCTGATACCAGTTTTGGTTAGGAAAGGGGTCCCAGATGTTGAAACTAAATTCACTTTTGATCCTGTATCGATCAGAATCTGTTGAATGATGTACTCCTAATCCTTCCATAACATTCAACAGTGACTCACTTTCAACTGAGTCGTGCGCCTTTTTTATCCGTGCATACTATCGCACAGCAGTACCTTCCAGACGCTTAATTCTTTATAATGTTTTTCAACTTGAAAATCTTTAGGCAAAAAGTTACTTTCCTGAAATTGGCCTTGTACGTAATAGGCTATTTATAAAAATAAACGTCAATTCAGTACTGGACTGTTTCGGAGAGAGTCTCCCGTGGAACAGATACTAATATAATATCTGTTCAACTGCTGGTAACCTTTTGAGCCACCAATTTTATGGAGCTGGTAGACTAGGACCGATAGGCACACAGAGGGTACCCGACCACCTCCCTGTATCTCCTCTTCAGCTGGTATGTTGAGAATCATTGGCCAGCTTCCGGGACTCTACGACTATTTATTCCTTTCAAACTGCTATGCTGTCCCTTAGGGCGTCCATGATCTGTTTAATTTCTGTCTTAGATGTTTGGATGTGCGTTTGTCGCTATTTTTTTTTCTCTGAAGCACGTGATTGGGTGATGTTACACTTTCCGATTAGACTTGAATATTTGATTGAAATCCCTGAGATTGTTCTTTAGAATATCCTGATCAATACGTTCCATCTGTTGTTTCTAAAAGAATGGCCTTGCAAGTCGGATCACAGGGGCTGCGTGCTTCCGACTTTCTCAAAATGAGTTAAAATCATCATGTTCCTTCGGAGAGTTTAATTTTGTCAACGAATGTGTTCTGAGTGCGTAATTGGCCAGCTTCCGGGACTCTACGACAATTTATTCCTTTCAAACTGCTATGCTGTCCCTTAGGGCGTCCATGATCTGTTTAATTTCTGTCTTAGATGTGTGGATGTGCGTTTGTCGCTATTTTTTTTCTCTGAAGCACGTGATTGGGTGATGTTACACTTTCAGATTAGACTTGAATATGTGATTGAAATCCCTGAGATTGTTCTTTAGAATATCCTGATCAATACATTCCATCTGTTGTTTCTAAAATAATGGCCTTGCAAGTCGGATCACAGGGGCTGCGTGCTTCCGACTTTCTCAAAAGGAGTTAAAATCGTCATGTTCCTTCGGAGAGTTTAATTTTGTCAACGAATGTGTTCTGAGTGCGTAATTTAGTTCCGAGGCCTCGTTGCACCATCTTC